>NC_064926.1:257722621-263082621 GCF_023897955.1 Schistocerca gregaria
TTAAGCTGATAGTTCGGTAATTTTCACACCTGTCAACACCTGATTTCTTTGGGATTGGAATTATTATATTCTTCTTGAAGTCTGAGGGTATTTCGCCTGTCTCATACATCTTGCTCACCAGATGGTAGAGTTTTGTCAGGTCTGGCTCTCCCAAGGCTGTCAGTAGTTCCAATGGATTGTTGTCTACTCTCGGGGCTTGGTTTCGACCCCGGTCTTTCAGTGCTCTGTCAAACTCTTCACGCAGTATCGTATCTCCCATTTCGTCTTCATCTACATCCTCATCCATTTCCATAATATTGTCCTCAAGTACATCGCCCTTGTATAGACCCTCTATATACTCCTTCCACCTTTCTGCTTTCCCTTCTTTGCTGAGAACTGGGTTTCCATCTGAGCTCTTGATGTTCATACAAGTGGTTCTCTTATTTCCAAAGGTCTCTTTAATTTTCCTGTAGGCAATATCTATCTTACCCTTCGTGAAATCAGCCTCTACATCCTTACGTTTGACCTCTAGCTATCCCTGCTTAGCCAATTTGCACTTCCTGTCGATCACATTTTTGAGACGTCTGTATTCCTTTTTGCCTGCTTCATTTAGTGCATTTTTATATTTTCTCCTTTCATCAATTAAAATCAATATTTATTCTGTTACCCAAGGATTTCTACTAGCGCTCTTCTTTTTACCTACTTGATCCATTGCTACCTTCACTACTTCATCCCTCAAAGCTACCCATTCTTCTTCTACTGTATTTCTTTCCCCCTTTCCTGTCAATTGCTCCCTTATGCTCTCCCTGAAACTCTGTACAACCTCTGGTCCTTTTAGTTTATCCATGTCCCTTCTCCTTAAATTCCCACCTTTTTGCAGTCTCTTCAGTTTTAATCTACAGGTCATAACCTATAGATTGTGGTCAGAGTCCACATCTCGCCTTGGAAATGTCTACCAATTTAAAGCCTGGTTCCTAAATCTCTGTCTCACCATTATATAATCTATTTCAAACCTGTCAGTATCTCCAGGCTTCTTCCATGTATACAGCCTTCTTTTATGATTCTTGAACCAAGTGTTAGCTATGATTAAGTTGTGCTCTGTGCAAAATTCTACCAGGCGGCTTCCACATTCATTTCTTTGCCCCAGTCCATATTCACCTACTATGTTTCCTTCTCTCCCTTTTCCTACTACCGAATTCCAGTCACCCATGACTATTAAATTTTCATCTCCCTTCACTATCTGAATAATTTCTTTTATTTGACACACATTTCTTCAATTTCTTCGTCATCTGCAGAGCTGGTTGGCATATAAACTTGTACTACTGTAGTAGGTGTGGGCTTCGTATCTATCTTGGCCACAATAATGCGTTCACTATGCTGTTTGTAGTAGCTTACCCGCATTCCTATTTTCTTATTCATTATTAAACCTACTCCTGCATTACCCCTATTTGATTTTGTATTTATAAGCCTGTAGTCACCTGACCAGAAGTCTTGTTCCTCTTGCCACCGAACCTCACTAATTCCCACTATATCTAACTTTAACCTATTCATTTCCCTTTTTAAATTTTCTAACCTACCTTCCCGATTAAGGAATCTGACATTCCACACTCCGATCCGTAGAACGCCAGTTTTCTTTCTCCTGATTACGACATCCTCTTGAGTAGTCCCCGCCCCGAGATCCGAATGGGGGACTATTTTACCTCAGGAATATTTTACCCAAGAGGACGCCTTCATCTTTTAATCATACAGTAAAGCTGCATGCCTTCGGGAAAATTTACGGCCGCAGTTTCCCCTTGCTTTCAGTCGTTCGCAGTACCAGCACAGCCGTTTTGGTTATTGTTACAAGGCCAGATCAGTCAATCAACCAGACTGTTGCCCCTGCAACTACTGAAAAGGCTGCTTCCCCTCTTCAGGAACCACACGTTTGTCTGGCCTCTCAACAGATACCTCTCCGTTGAGGTTGAACCTACGGTACGGCTATCTGTATCGCTGAGGCACACAAGCCTCCCCACCAACGGCAAGGTTCCTGGGTCCTCATGCATTTGCGATAGGGTTCATGTCTGGAGAACATGCTGGCCACTCTAGTAGAGCGATTTCGTTATCCTGAAGGAAGTCATTCACAAGATGTGCACGTTCGGGGGGGGGGGGGGGGGGGGGGCGAATTGTCGTCCATGAAGACGAATGCCTCGCCCATATGCTGCCGATATTGTTGCACTAATGGTAGGAGGACGGCATTCACATACGGTACAGCCGTTATGGCGCCTACCATGGTCACCAGCGGCGTACGTCAGCCCCACATAATTAGCATAAACACGTGAAGGGAGTGCACGTTTGCATTACAACTTGCCACCCCACCCCCTTCTATCGCCATTACGACCTTACGTCACAATATTTTACCTTGACCTTTTTAGTCAGTACCGGTATCACAAATAATCTGCAAGGTACGTCAAGCATGTAAGATCCTCGTTGGTCTGAATTCACAAAAGTTCCATGCGTTTGTTCGTTGATTTATGGAACGCCTTTTCTCTAGTCACCCACGAGCGACAATGCCTTTTGGGATCCGCTTGAAGCGCTAACTGGAGTCAATTGGTGTGGGGCAGTTGCTGACCCAAATCCAGGGTTTTGAGCAACTGCCACCTTGGTTACTACAGAGTCCTCGAGTGATTTTCGAATTATGCAGTACAGGAGAGGCTGGATTCCTTCAAACGTTTTTGGTAGAATATTTCTCGATATTTTAAAAGGGCAACACGCTTGTGTAGCTGTGTCCACGGATGCGCCTAAGCAGAGGGATTCCCATGATCGTGTACTGAAGGTTCGGTTATTGCAAGACTTCCCTGTCTTCGATGCTGAAGTATAGGCGGTCTTCAGGGCACTGGAGCAGATGACACTGGAGTAGATCAGGTTTACAGTGCCTGCTAAATTCCCCATATCTTCCGACTACCTGAGTCCCATTCACTCTCTGAACTGTACGCAGCAGATTACATAGCAAACGCTGGTTAACGAAGTTCCTTTCTGCTGGTGGCCAGTCAACAAAGGTGTTAAAGGGAATGAAATATCAGATATAACAGTCAAGGAGGCGTCACGATTCTGTTCGTTCAGTGTGCCATGTTATCACTTCGTTGTTCAGGTACAGAGTTTTGCGTAAACAGGAAGAAGAGTGGCTGGTAGCGACAGACGGCAAACTGCCAGTGGTAAAGTCCACAACTGTGCCATGGCTTACCTCCATCGAGCCACGCAGAGAGGATGAGGTTCTTCTCATTCGTTTTCGCATGGGATACTGCCCTCCGACGCATGGTTACTTGCTCCGGCGAAAAGACCCTCCAATTTACAGTGCATACACATCACGGAGTATCACGTGGCAGTTAGTAAACAGTATTTTGTATTCTGACAAGAGGACAGTGGCTCATTTGCTGACCTATTCGCCCTCTACTTTAACTGACGGTGACACGAGTGTGGTACGTATTTTAACATTTTGTGAAAAGTTGGCCTTGTTCGCCAAACTTTTCGGTAGACTTTTTTAAAGTGCTCTCAGGGTCGCTGGTTCATCCGTATGTTTTTGTATTAGCCAGCCACAGATATCCGAGAATCCAGTTCACTTTCCTGTTCACTCACTAGTGCTTTTAATTGATATACACTCCTGGAAATTGAAATAAGAACACCGTGAATTCATTGTCCCAGGAAGGGGAAACTTTATTGACACATTCCTGGGGTCAGATACATCACATGATCACACTGACAGAACCACAGGCACATAGACACAGGCAACGGAGCATGCACAATGTCGGCACTAGTACAGTGTATATCCACCTTTCGCAGCAATGCAGGCTGCTATTCTCCCATGGAGACGATCTTAGAGATGCTCGATGTTGTCCTGTGGAACGGCTTGCCATGCCATTTCCACCTGGCGCCTCAGTTGGACCAGCGCTCGTGCTGGACGTGCAGACCGCGTGAGACGACGCTTCATCCAGTCCCAAACATGCTCAATGGGGGACAGATCCGGAGATCTTGCTGGCCAGGGTAGTTGACTTACACCTTCTAGAGCACGTTGGGTGGCAAGGAATACATGCGAACGTGCATTGTCCTGTTGGAATAGCAAGTTCCCTTGCCGGTCTAGGAATGGTAGAACGATGGGTTCGATGAAGGTTTGGATGTACCGTGCACTATTCAGTGTCCCCTCGACGATCACTAGAGGTGTACGGCCAGTGTAGGAGATCGCTCCCCACACCATGATGCCGGGTGTTGGCCCTGTGTGCCTCGGTCGTATGCAGTTCTGATTGTGGCGCTCACCTGTACGGCGCCAAACACGCATACGATCATCATTGGCACAAAGGCAGAAGCGACTCTCATCGCTGAAGACGACACGTCTCCATTCGTCCCTCCATTCACGCCTGTCGCGACACCACTGGAGGCTGGCTGCACGATGTTGGGGCGTGAGCGGAAGACGACCTAACGGTGTGCGGGACCGTAGCCCAGCTTCATGGAGACGGTTGCGAATGGTCCTCGCCGATACCCCAGGAGCAACAGTGTCCCTAATTTGCTGGGAAGTGGCGGTGCGGTCCCCTACGGCACTGCGTAGGATCCTACGGTCTTGGCGTGCATCCGTGCGTCGCTGCGGTCCGGTGCCAGGTAGACGTGCACGTGCACCTTCCGCCGACCACAGGCGACAACATCGATGTACTGTGGAGACCTCACGCCCCACGTGTTGAGCAATTCGGCGGTACGTCCACCCGGCCTCCCGCATGCCCACTATACGCCCTCGCTCAAAGTCCGTCAACTGCACATACGGTTCACGTCCAGGCTGTCGCGGCATGCTACCAGTGTTAAAGACTGCGATGGAGCTCCGTATGCCACGGCAAACTTGCTGACACTGACGGCGGCGGTGCACAAATGCTGCGTAGCTAGCGCCATTCGACGGCCAACACCGCGGTTCCTGGTGTGTCCGCTGTGCCGTGCGTGTGATCATTGCATGTACAGCCTCCTCGCAGTGTCCGGAGCAAGTATGGTGGGTCTGATACACCGGTGTCAATGTGTTCTTTTTTCCATTTCCAGGAGTGTACTTACGACATGTAAGCAGTTTAATGATATATTACAATATCTGAGCTAATCTCATTGTGCGAGGAATCAAGGGTGAGAGTGGGAGAGACTGATAGCAATTTTATGTCAGACTGCTTCTCACTTCTGCTATCGCACTTTCTAAGCTCAACCACGTTCTTTTCGACCAATTTCCATATGGGCGCTGATGCGACACGCCACAAATTCCTCTCCGGCACCACCTCTGTATCTCAGAGTGGCTCTTGCGCTCAACGACCTCAATTAACTCGTATTTGATGGATGTATTCTAATATTCGTCTCTCCACTCACTTTGTACTCTCTACAGCTCCCCCAAATACCACGGCGGTCATTCCCTGATGTGACACATGTCCTGTCACTCTCATCCTTCTTCTTGCCAGTGTCCTTGTGTTCCGTTCTTCGTCGATTATACAGAGAACCTCTTCATTCCTTATCAGTCCACCTGAATTTCAACAATCTTCTGTAGCACCACATCTCAAAAGCTTCGATTCTCTTCTGTTCTGGCTTTGCCACTGTCGATGAATCACAAGCAATGCTGTGCTCTAAACGTACCTTCTCAGAAATTTTTTACTTAAATTAATCCCTACGTTTGACAACCAGTAGCCTTCTCTCGGCTAGGAATGCTCTTTTCGCCTCTGCTAGTCCGATTTTTATATCCTCCTTCCCTCCATGACTTATTTTGGTGCCTAGGTAGTAGAACTCCTTATCTTCATCTACTTCGTGGTCATCAACCCTGATGTTGAATTTCTCGCTGTCCTCATTTCTGCTACTTCTCATTACTTTTGTCTTTCTACGATTTGCTCTCAGTCCACTTCCTATGCTTGTTAGGTTGTTCATTCCATGTAATTCTTCTTCACTTTCACTCAGGATAACAATATTATCGAGCCGTATCATTCATATCCTTTCATCTTGAATTTTATCTCACTTCCGAAACTTTCTGTTATTTCCATCATTGCTTCTTCAATATATAAACTGAACAGTAGGGGCGAAAAATTGCATATCTCTTACACGCTTTTCAATCCGAGCACTTCGTTCTTGGTCGTCCATTCTTATTATTCGCTCTTGACTCTAGTACGTATTGTATATTATCCGTCTCTTCCTATAGCTTACCCCTATTTTTCTCAGAATTTCAAACATCTTGCATTATTTTAAACTGTCGACCGCTTTTTTTCCCAGCTCTAAAAATCCTACGAACGTGTCTTGTTTTTTCTTCAGCCTTGCCTCCATTATCAACCACCTACAGATCATAAAAAATGTAAAAAAGCGATGAATATGCATTGAAAATCATCATTTGTTGTAGTCATTCAGTGACATTCATTCGTAAATACCAAGACAATGACAGAACGTAGTTAAACAGCACCACCGTGTGCAAATCACATTGAATAGCATAATCTCGCAGGGTGGCAGTAATAAACGAAAATTGCCAGTTGTATAACGAGCTTTTGATGCAACTTTTACCCATGCAACTGGCCATTTTCCTTTATTATCGTCACTCTGTGAAATCACGGTGCCGGCCGTCGTAGCCGAGCGGTTCAAGGCGCTTCAGTCCGGAACCGAGCGACTACTATGGCCGCAGGTTCGAATCCTACCTCCGGCATGGATGTGTGTGATGTCCTTAGGTTAGTTAGGTTTAAGTAGTTCTAGGTCTATCACAGACACAGTTTCTCGTTACCGGTAACGATACTCGATAGGAATGGTCGTTGTTCACGAGCCAATTGATGACCTCAGATGTTAAGTCCCATAGTGCTCAGAGCCATTTGAACCATTTTCTGAAACTACGGTTTATAACTTGGCTCGCACAAAGTGATGATTTTAAGCTATGTAATATCACTGGCTTGGTATTTAAAATTTACAATAAATGATACTTTACAATAAATGATACTTTCCAATGCATATTAACCTCTTTTTAACAAGTTTAACTAGCAACCAAAACTAATAGGTTAGTACATAATTTAGTTGCATTTTTTCCCATAAACACCTACTCCTAAGTCTTTACTCATCAATGATATATTCTCCTTCACTGTTTTCAACAGACTGATAACGTTGGTTAAGTTATACGACTGTAGAAATCATGTGGTTTTGAGGTGAAGAACTCGTTCGGAGCGCATTTGCATCCGGAAAGGAAGTTCTTTGAAGTTTGTATGACAGGTCTGTTGTCGACAATAAATGTCAGCGATGATGGTCACACTTCGGGTAAGCAATTCGCAATACACCACACCGCCGCTGTTCCACAGATGTACAACATTCTTTTGTGGATGAGCGCAGGTCTCTGTATAGAGGGTTACTGCTTTGTTTCTGCTCGACCATTCCTTCCTTTTTCTTATGTTATCACAGACACAGTTTCTCGTTACCGGTAACGATACTCGATAGGAATGGTCGTTCACGAGCCAATTGATGACGCGTAAGCAGAGATGCACATATTACTAGCCGCAATTTTTTTTATTTTTTTTTAATTTTGGCTTAGAACACGCAGTACCCATACACCTGATTTTGGAACCTTCCCCATTGCATGAAAATGTCGGACAGCGGTGGAATGATCACATTTCATCACATATGCCAATTCTCGAGAATACTGACGTTGATTATTATGGATTAATGCGTTTAAACGATCTTCAGCAAACCCTGAGTGTCTTCTTAAACGTGGAAAGTCACAAATATCAAAGCCATCCTCCTTAAAACAAGAAAACTATTTTCCTGCCGTGCTTTGTCCAGTGGACTTACTCTCACAACGCGACCCTTCTGTCAGCCCTCTATTAAACTCAAACAGAAGAATATGTCGGAGAAGTTCGGATTTCTGCACTTGGCAGTCCATTTTCTACCGTCAACAGCTCTACTTACTACTTCCAAATGACAAAGTGACAATATGTACAAGCAAATGGCAGGAGTGAAGTACAAATAAAAATGAAAATTGAAAAATAGACCTATAGCAGGCGGAATACCAACATGTAAAACAAAAACGCGAAGAACTTATGCATCAGTCATAGTTATCGTACTTTAAATAAAATAGGAAAATTACGGTTTAGGTATGACCAGGTTTTCACTTTAAACAATTTTTTAGTAGTTAGGTATTGTGAGGCCATGGAAAACATGCATAGAACAAAATGGCCGACAAATATAATATCCAAAATGAATGAATCCATACTCTCTGTGAAACCCGCATAACAGTAGCTGGTTAGGTCTATCTAATACAAGATAAACACATTACCTCGGACTAACAGTAGATTATAATCTGAAGTTGGCAACATCAGCATTACAGATATACGAAAGAGCCATCAGTATCCTACGAGGTATTACAGTGCCCTGTGTTGTGATGTATCGCTCATTAGTCCACCCGTTTCTCGATTACGGAAGCTTGCGCTTGCGCCTGGCTTGGAATAGCGTCGCAACGAGATTATACTAAACACAATATAAAGCACTTCGTGTGTGTCTAGGAGCAATTACACAAAGGACAGCTAATGTATAAATGGCTGAGACCCTGCATCCTCCATTGCACCTAATTTAACAAGTCATAGATCAAAGTTCCTTGTGAAACACTGCCAGTTTAAAACGTTGAGATTATTGAAGAACACCCGGGAACTAAATACAGAATATTAGATAATTACTTACTGGATTTACAAAACAGAATCCCTTTCGTGTCAGATTATTTGGATGTTCAAAATTTTGAAATTAATATGTTAACGTAAAAGAGATGTCGTGGAATTGGTATAAGTTTGATCTGTCATTGACTGCATCTCCAGTTTTGGCTGTTACTGGACCATACGATGAAGTACGTGCCCATGTTAAATTAGTGTTACAGTATCTGTCAGAAGCAGCTCCCCATCGAATAACATATACACGGTGATCAAAAGAAGCTACGGGAACCGGTAGAGCATACACAGCATCCGCCTCGAGTGTCAGTTTTAATTTTCCCCCAGGAATATCGACTGCGCCTGTATTGTTAGGGAGCTGTCGGGCATGATGAATTGCACTTCCCAAAACACTGACCTGTCAGACTCTCAAGCAGAACTACAAGTACTAAAATACTACGGCAGTTGGCAGCGTAACAACCTCTCAGTACTGATATTTTATTCATTGTCTGTATCATAGGAGAATACCGGATGAATCGATACCTCAAGATACCAGTACTTCAAGTAGATTAAAAGATCTGGCACGACTATAATATCTAACAGCGGGCGTTGCTTAGTATATAAATGTTGCTGCTCTTCATTGCTCTCATGGTGGCAATGGTGGCCCATATCAGTTAATAGTATAAGAGGGAAACATTAATAATAATAAATGAAATACTACGTGTACGGATGAAATTTACACAGAACTGTAAGTGTGGAAGCGCATTATTTAGCATACGGGAATTCAGAGGACATTAACGGTACTGTGTCTGATTCCCAGTAATGAAATCACAGAACGGTCTCCCTACTTCGTCAGTTGCTCAACGTGGGGTACGGAAGACCTCACTTCGTAACAACGCTTCCGTGTTCTGCTAAAAGCCAATGTTTTCTAACTACTATCGAACTTATGTGCTTCAGACAGCATGAAGATATGACGTTGATGATCTATACATAAGAACTATAAGACAGTGTATGTGTGTGTGAGAAAGACAGAGAGAGAGAGAGAGAGAGAGAGAGAGAGAGAGAGACAGAGAGTGAGTGAGAAAGAGAAGAAAGTTTTGTTCAGGTTCCGTAAAAATAGTGGTAACTGAGTAATACCAGTAGCTCACCTCCACCCGGAATTCTTTAAAGAATCGAACTTCAATATGTGAAACAGCATGAACAACCAACATTTAGTAAGCGATAAATAAAAGTTTTGTATTTGTGGCGACCCACAGCCTCCAGATGTTTAATAAACGTAAACATGGTCCGTAGTAGGCTGTAATGCGATTTTTATTTAATCGAGCGATTAGCTAACTTCGGTTACTTGTCATTGTCAAGCACAACCAAATTATAACTGACAGCAGCTGGTAATTTGTTGTCACAGATTCATATGGAATAAATTACCAGCTGCTGCCAATTACCATCTGGTTGTGCTTGACAATGACTTTTAGTCGAAATTAGCTAATCGCTAATAACCTACTACGGATTATGTTTACGTTTATTAAACGATAAATTTTTTCTTTAATTATTTTATGGAGCCGTAACCAAGAGAATGTTTTGTAAGTTCTGAAAACACGTTTAAAGCCTCATTAACAAAACTGTAGCCTATAAGTTTTAAGAAAAGTTTGTTTACACGCACTCGATATTCATGACGTCATATTCCTGAATTAAGTGTTGTTCAAGGATGTGATTCTGTACATGCATTCCGTGCTGTATGTAGATATTGTCTGCAAAATGTTTACGAATAGAGGTAGTAGTAAAGAAGCAATAAATTAACACGACATGCACGAGACTGAAATTTTACTACATGAACAGCGAAAATATAGTACCTGATAATTTTTCTTTACTTTTCTTATTTTGTGGGGGTGCCAGAAAGAAAAGTGGTTGGAGTTTATGTCTAAAGTTCGTTGGAAGTCTCTAAGTACTCTAATTCTCATATAATGGAAGAAAATAATCTGAGTAATTGGTGCGCCATCAGTTACACTGCCTCAGGACATACGCAGAACTTTAATACTTGTCTCATCGTGTCAAACCTCTAAGTGTTTTTTAAATTCGGTAAGTAAGTAAATACTGAATCACTTTTGTTGTCCTTGGAAGCCGTCAGTCAGGCAGCCCTATAATAGAACCCGGTGATCTGGTTGCCATTTTAGCTGTCTTAGTGATACAGATGTGTGATAGCAGCTGTTATCAAAGCCAGTGCCAAATAAAGATCCACACAGAATTTGGAAGTTGGTTGAGTTGGCTACATATCTAAGAAGGGGCGATCAAAAAGTTTGAAGGTTATAAATTTTAGAGTGCAGCAATGATTCGTCCTTTTTTTTAGATTTTACTACGCAAATTCAGATTTCAGCTAGTGGCTAGCCATTCTCAATGCGCTATTTTCTATTCTAGATGCACGTAAGTCCTTGTTGTTCGGGCATCAGACAAATTTATTTGAAAATAACGCATTGAGAATGGCTAGACACTAGCCGAAATCTGGATTTGCGTAATGAAATCTCATAAAGAACCACTGATTGCAGCATTCTATAATTTATAAGTCACATAACAGTTGCTGAGTGCACCCAGTTTTCGAATGGGAGGTAACCTCAAGTTTGAGGGTGTTGCTGCAGCGTATACGCAACTAAGCGCGACTCGAATGCGCGTATATGAACACAGACATGTTGACAAGTGATTAGTGTGGCATCCGTGTATTTCCGACCATCGTGAAGTATTTTGACGTTATTCCAAAATGAGTTCAAACAGGATAAAAGTGCTGTTATTCTGCCCTTCGCTGTCAAAGGATAAAACACCGGTAGACATTCATTGCAGAATGAAGAATGTTTAGGGGCAGCATGTCTGTCGAAAACCACAGGTGTGGAATGGTGCGCCAAGTTCCGTGGTGGTTGTGATTCGACACAAGACGCGTCCCCACATCCCAAATGTCGTACCCAAAAGTTACGCCAAATCAAGTGGGAGGCAGTCGAGCACTCACCCTATGGTCCTAATCTCTCCCCAGTCAGTGCGATTATAACCAGTTCGGTTCATTAAGGGCCTTGAAGAGCTGACGATTCCTGTCGTGCGATGATTCAAAAAGCGGGCAACTACGGACTGTCCGCCCCCGGTAGCTGAGTGGTCAGCGTGACAGAATGTCAATCCTAAGGGCCCGAGTTCGGTTCCCGGCTGCGTCGGAGATTTTCTCCACGCAGGCTCTGATTGTTGTGTTGTTCTCATCATCATCATTTCATCCCCATCGACGCGCAATTTGCCGAAGTGGCGCCAAATCAAAAGAGTTGCATCCAGCGAACGGTCTACCCCATGGGAGGCCCTAGTCACACGACATTGACATTTATTTACAACGAACTTCTTCATGCAGCTCGACACGGTGTTTCACCAAAGTGGTATATTCAACCTGGCGTGTTGGTTGGTGGATTGCCTCAGTGCTCATGGCATTTTTGTTTGATTGGTCTACCGATTCTGAACTGTATGGCCTTCGAACGGAAACTTCTTGATAACTATTTGTACCTTTTGTTCTTGCACCACCCCAGCCGTCAGCAGATGAAACATTTGTCAAAAAAAAGAGACAACATCCATACACCCGAAGCAAGAAAGTTTTTGGGGCCGCGTCACACGCAGGTTCCTTTGTTTTCTTCAGTTGAGTTACTCAGAGAATATGATTTGAACCTCACTGCCGGAATGGCAAACTGATCTGCGGAATTGGCTAAAGTGGGGGTTAGGGGGAAAGGAGGAGAGAAGGCTGGTTACGGTTGGGGTCTGACGGGCCCTGTTGCCAACAGTGGAGTTGGTAATGAAAATTTGTTTGGAAAGGCCTTCAGCCTATCTCTCGTTTACTAAGAGAGACTTGATACCGAGGTTTTTGACTATCCGTGCATATTATCGCGGTAGACTTGTAAGAAATTTTTTGGCGAGCACGCGAGGCTATGTTTGGAAACTATTATGTCTTGTTGGCGCAGAACCTTTTTCGATCACGCTTATTGTTTGATTTAGTTATCGGTCAAAATTAAAGGCACATTATGCCCGCAGAATTTCTGTTAGTTGGTTTCCGCTGTCCAAACTTTGTATCGTAGTGTTTCTAACGGCCAATTCGACAGGCATTCTGACTTCCATGGACTTTCTCATTTCACGTATTCTTCAGTTATAATCTCTACTAGTCTCTCTGAACATATTTTCTCAGTGACCTTTGTAACTGTATAATATGTGAGTTCCAGAGGTTTTCACTTTCAGTATCAAGTGATCACGCATTCTGCGCATTTAGTATACAGTCCTGTGTATATTAACATTGTATTTGTAACTGGAATGCCGAAAGCTTTCTGTAATGGGACTTAACAATGTATATTTATGTACAAGATCGTTTAGTAGTTCGCTTAATCGAAACCCACATTTTTACACATCTTTACCATGGTCACAGTCTCACCTTTCTGTACATTGTACACACGTGTATGAATGTGACATCTTGTGGCATACGAGATAAATTTATTGCTGCTCGAATCTACGAGGTGGGGGGAGAGACAAAGCGAAGACTGATGCACATAATCAAATGTATAATAAGAAACTATCAGATCAATTGTCTGACAGTAAATTAGTATTAAAACTAAGTATTTTGGGAGAGTATGCTCAGAGCATTCTGATATTTCTGACTTAGTTTGGTTTTCGTCTTAATTATGTGCGTGTAAAGAATTTTTGTGTAAGAGTCAGATAAATTTCAATACACCTCGGGGCAGTAACTTATATTCTCCCGCCCCCCTCCTCCTCCATAGCTGAGTGGTCACTACTGCAGAACGCCATGTAAGGAGCCCAGGTTCGTTTCGCGGCGGGGTCGAAAATATTCTCCAGTCGAGAATGTATGTTGCCTTCATTGTCGTTTTATCCTCAACTTCGCGGAAGCCTCCGAAGTGGAGTCGACTAAAACTACTTCCACCACGCGATTGGTCTGCCCGACGGGAGGATCTGGCCACATGCACTTTCGTTTCAACTTACAATCATTATCCTCAACGCAAGTTACAGTGTCTTTATTTCATTTGTTTTAGATATGGCACAGCAAAACAGTGTCTGAAAGTCAGACACAGAATTGCTTTTACATTGTACACATAGCAGACTTTGAAGGCACGGCGTTGTATCGTGTTGGAGAAAATTCATCAATAATGACTAGCAGACATCACATGAACAGATGTTTTGAGCTTAATTTGTTGCTGTGAGGTATAACTTTGTTATGAGTAAATTAAACATTCATCCTCATACCTCAAAGTAATTAGCTTAGCAAACAAAATGACATAATTTCACAGATTTTACTGGTCCCACACAGATACGATTTTTGTGCATATGCTGAAGATACGAGTGAAAATTTCTGCGAAAGACATGAACCGAACCTTGATCTTCTGCTTACTAAACAAGTGTGTTAGCCACTAAGCCAGCTCACCACAGCAGTTCACACACCTGCACGGATTATACTGGTACTCTTCCCTTCTAAATCCAAACTCCTACCTCCGTCCCAGTCTACTTTAAATTCCCCCTTGGTACAAATTTTCACTCCCCGCTTCAGTCTGTACATGTAAAATCATATCTGTAAGAGGCCAGTAAAATCTCTGAAATTGTCATTCCATTTGTATAAGTACCACACCTGCACCTACTTTTCAGGCTAGATCCCCCATTTAATTTCGACGCTGAGGTGCTATTCCTGAACATAGAGTGCCTCGGTAATTCTGTTCGTGTGTAAGGGGAATTTAAAGTAGACTGGGGGTGGCAGTGACAATATGATTCAAGGAGGGAGGACTGCCAGCGTAATCCGTGTACTTAGTTGAATAGCTGTGCCAAGGTGACTTGGTGACTAACGGAGTTGCCTAATAACCTGGGTTCCATTTCCGGCCTTGGTACAAATTTTCACTCGCTACTTCAGTCTGTATTCATGACAGTCTACATACATAGAATCATGTATCGTCTGTATAATGTGGACTGTAAAGGTTTATACCACACTGTATACAGATGGATACTATGTTACAGCAAAAGACTAAAGTCCTGCAGTGCTCAACAGGACTTATGTATCAGACGGAACTGTTTAGTGGTAGATATGAATATCTGAATTTTTTATTGATAATAATTTTATCAGACTCTTTCTCTAGTTTTACATCACACAAAATAGGGCACGTAACAGAGAAACAATTCCGAAGTCAAGAATCCTACAATTTCTCTCCGTTGATATTACTCTGAACAGAGGGTAAGGTCCTACTGGACAAGGATGGGAAGGAGATCTGGCCGTGGACTTCAACATCCCTGCATTTAAAATACAATGATTTAGCCAATCCACGATTGAAAATTGGGATAGACAGATGTGATTCTGAAATGTGTTTGTATGAAGACTGCATCCTCGTGATGAAGCTATCCACACTGATCGGTCTCCCTCGTGGCAAAGGAAACAGAACGCACCAGAACGCAGCGATGCACGGAGCCGGCGAGCACTGCAACTTCGAGACGTATGGTCAAGCAGGTGACTTCCACGTTGCTATGCAAGCAGTACGGGCAGCTATGTCATTGCGGGAGGCAGTGTCAGCCATTTCAACAACTTTTGAAAATCTGTTACTATTCACCCTGCCTCGCACCTGAGTGAACACTGTGCGTGTCGGGCAAACGCCCTCAGTGCTCTGGTATACAATTGTCACCTTACCCACAGCACAAGCTCAGTAGCTATGTATACTGAGAGGGCAGTGCTCGAAGTTCTAGAACAGGTATTGGCAACCTTCGGTGAGGCCAGGGACTGATACTTAAGCTCGCGGGCCACCTCGTCACGTGACGCGACAGCAGCGCTCGTAGGAATTCACACACATTTTTGACTTGATGCGCTAAGGGACCAAATTGCTAACGTCATCGGTCCCTAGACTTACACACTACTTACACTAACTTAGGCTAAGAACAATACAAACACCCAGCCCCGAGAGAGGACTCCAAACTCTGTCGGGAGTGGCTGCGCAATCCTTTACATGGTGCCTCTAACCGCGTGGCCAGTCCGCGCGGCCGCATGAAGTCAAATCTTAATGTTTATATAGTAATGCATCCATATAAATGGCATCTCTTTCCCGACACGCCATCCCAACAAGCTATGCCCCAAAGCACTTTTTTGAGGTACATTCATTTTATGTTCACCCCATCTTCAGTCGTTTACATTTGTTTACGCGTCGTGAACAGCGTTTCCTTATGTGGTATCGATAGTAACATGGCCACAGTATAGTTTCAAAGGTTGGCACTACCACGAGACACCGACGACAGCGCCCTCTAGATGGTGCTGTGCAGCTCTACGAGCTCCGCTACAGATTCGCCCCATTTTCATCAGGCGCATCCAGCCAGGACACTTCGCTTCAGCATCGCACCTACGTACAAAGTTATGTAATCGTTTATCACCTTGCCAGAATGAGATTTTCACTCTGCAGCGGAGTGTGCGCTGATATGTAACTTCCTGGCAGATTAAAACTGTGTGCCCGACCGAGACTCAAACTCGGGACCTTTGCCCTTCGCGGGCAAGTGCTCTACCAACTGAGCTACCGAAGCACGACTCACGCTCGGTACTCACAGCTTTACTTCTGCCAGTATCCGTCTCCTACCTTCCAAACTTTACAGAAGCTCTTCTGCGAAACATGCAGAACTAGCACTCCTGAAAGAAAGGATACTGTGGAGACATGGCTTAGCTACAGCCTGGGGGATGTTTCCAGAATGAGATTTTCACTCTGCAGCGGAGTGTGCGCTAATATGAAACTTCCTGGCAGATTAAAACTGTGTGCCCGACCGAGACTCGAACTCGGGATACTGGCAGAGACGGATACTGGCAGAAGTAAAGCTGTGAGTACCGGGCGTGAGTCGTGCTTCGGTAGCTCAGTTGGTAGAGCACAGAATGAGATTTTCACTCTGCAGCGGAGTGTGCGCTGATATGAAACTTCCTGGCAGATTAAAACTGTGTGCCCGACCGAGACTCGAACTCGGGATACTGGCAGAGACGGATACTGGCAGAAGTAAAGCTATGAGTACCGGGCGGGAGTCGTGCTTCGGTAGCTCAGTTGGTAGAGCACTTGCCCGTGAAAGGCCAAGGTCCCGAGTTCGAGTCTCGGTCGGGCACACAGTTTTAATCTGCCAGTAAGTTTCGTTTATCACCTTGTTTTTGCACCAGTTAAGCATTTTCTTGCCGTACCGACTTGTATTACGTTTTCCCGTTCCTACCCAGGCGGCATACAAAACTTTACTGACGACATATTACAGAAGCTATCTTAAAAACTTCCTCTGCAAAATTATTGCCCTTCTCTCTCCCTTTCCTTCTCTCTCTCCCACGAAATTCTTCCGCACAGCGATTAGAACCATTCGAGGGTCGGATACGGCCTGCTGGCCGGCGGTTGGCCAATCGTGTTCTGTGCACCTGAACATTGTGAGAGGTGGTGCGATGGTTAGCGCTTTACACTAGCGTTTGGGAGGTTGGCAGCTGAAGTGTTTACTCTGTCATCCTGATACTGGCTTTCCACAGTTTCTGTAAATCGCTTACGGAAAATACCAAGATGGCTTCTTAGAAAAGGACAAGCAGTTTCATTCCCACTTCTCCTTCCATCGTATCTTCTGTTCGTGAGTCTTAATTTTAATTTCTTTCATTCTAGTCGATGTTTGCAAAATGAGACCGAAAATCAGTTTAATAGCACTTTGCATACTTAACAGAATATGCACAGCGTTCTTCATTATACGAAGTTACTGAAAGCTGCACAAAGCAAAGATAAAGCAACGATTTATATGTTTCAACCTCTTTCACAGGTGTAAGAAGCAGAGCTTCATTTCTGAACGTGAAACTTTAAACAAAAGTTTCCATCTTCTATTGGGCCCTTAGGTAACTTGCATTTGTTGCAAATATCTCGTACAGAGCAAAATTCCAAGCCTTTATGAGAAGGGTAAAAGAAGGCACCTGGAAAATTACCAACCAATATTCTTAACGTTGCTTTGCTGCAGACCTTCTTGAGAATATTTTGAGTTCGAATATAATAAACGTCTTCGACGAAGGGATGCGTGATTGGAGTGTCGCAGGGATGCATGTTAGGAAAGTTCATATTCTCTAAATAGCAAAACGATCTGACGGATAGAGTGAACAAGAATCAGCGACTGTTTGCTCTTGACGTTGTAGTCCACGGGAAAGTGTTGTTGCTCAGAGTCTGTTGGACGATGAAGGATCAGATGCGTAGATGAATGGCTGTTTGCTCTAAGCGTGGGAACATTTGACTGTTGCAGTTGAGTAGGCACCATAAACCTGTCATGTGCGACTAAGATATTAACAGTGTGCTGCTGGACACAGTCAAATAGATTATCTAGGGTAACGTTGGAAAAGGAAGTTAAGTGAAACGAACTCGTAAGGTCTGGTGTAGAGAAGGCGAACGGTTGACTTCGCTTCATTGGTTGAGTGTCTTAAAGGAGACCACTTACAGATCACTTGCGCGATTGATTCTTGAGTTCTACACGTGCTTGTGAGCCCCTGTAGTTATAATTAAAAGAAGATATTAACACAAGCCAGGAGCGCTCTGCTAAATTTGTCACTCTTAGTGGTATGAAAATCTCCCGTGGATTTAAATCAGAATACGAGTAAGGTGAAGTTCTTTCCGCGTAAAAGCGTAATATTCTTCGCGATAGGATCTGCAGCTGCTATGGCTTTTTTGGAATGATTTCGTCTGTCATTAGTTCAAATTCTCTTTGTTTAAAGTACACTCATGTTCAGAAAAAAAACAGAACGCTTCGAACGACTAGAGGTAGGATGTTCATATTCACAGGACATGTACATTAGTATGTTCTACAAAAATGAGTAGCATTTGCCACCTCGGTCCAGCATGTGTCTTGCTACCTAGTAGACACACTATCCAACATGGCCCCTGATAACTTGTTCCATCCGTAATGGCATCGATTCATATAAGGCGCGAATGGCGTCCTGTGGTACAGCCATCCGCACTGCATTCACCTTGTTCCAATATTCGTCTGTAGTGGCTGGCATTGAGACACAGCGTTTCACCATATCCAGCACATTTTCGATTGACGACAAGTCTGGCAATCTGGCGGTCCAGGGGAAAAAGCTGACATCCCGAGACACCAAGGAGGTACGTATTCGTGCATCAATAGCAAGGCGTGCATTGTCTTGCTGAAAAACTGCGTCTGGGGGTGTTGTGCAGAAAGGGTGTGGCTTTGAGTCACAGGATGTCATTCACGCAAGTCACACTAACCGCAGTGTCCTGGATAGTATCAACTGTGATTTGTGATTGTGCTCAACAGTTTCTCACATCATAAGGCGTTGAGTTGGCGTTGTATGTTCTTATACGAATGTAGTCACTGTGATACCACTCCACCTGTCTGCGGAGAACCAAAATGTGGCCATCATTTTCACACAAACAGAATCTGGATGCGTCCGAAAACACTATCGGATGACGTTCCTGCCCCCTAGTGACGTCGTTCCGTACACCATTGCCGTCTTGCGTGTTTCTGCACATTCGTCAAAGGTAGGCGGAGAAGTGGAGGACGCGCACATAGCCCATGTCGTAATAAGCGGTGACGGATTGTCACCCCTGATGGTGTACGATGTGGTACGCTGTTCCACTGTTGGGTCAGAGATGAGGAGGACGCAGATCTCTCATGCAATGCAATTCGAACGAGATGTCGATCTTCTCTGGGGATGGTCTGGCTGGTTCGACATAACCCTTCTCGTCGTGTTCTATTGCTTTCTGTGAGCCATTCGGCACAAGCCCGATACACTGCCGAAGAACTTCGCCCGACACGTGCACCGGTTTCTCAGGTGGATCCATTATATTGTCACGCCAATAACGTGCCCTCTTTCTAATTTCACGTTATGGTTCGCGCATGCACCTGCAGGACCTCTTGCACGTCTGCTCAAGTCACACTGATCCATTACCTTCGGTTTAAAGCGACATCGAGAGCCGCAAGCACATTTCACTGGTGGATGGTGTTGCTCCACGATGTTGGTGTTGACCTTGAACCCGTGGGCCGACATGATTCAAATGCTGATCATTTCTCCAGAACTAATGTACAGGTCCTGTGAATCTGAATGTCCTATCTGTAGTCATTTCTGCATAACTAATGAACGTATCCTGTGAATATAAATGTCCTATCTTTAGTCGTTCAAGGTCATGTCACTTTCTCTGAACATGTATTCACTATTGTACAATTTTGGGCTTAGGCTATTTTCGAGTATCTATAATGGATACATCGTACATCGAATAGATTAGTATCATTTGCGAATCATACCTCAAGATATACAGGGTGTTTCAAACAGAATATACGTATTTCGAATGCATATATTCATTAAATTTTAAGACATACGAACATGGAACTTTTCACACACATTTAAGAACGTCTCAAGTTCAGATTACAGACGTTCAATATGTGCTCCATCAGCGACACGAACAATATCACACCGATACTCAAATTCCTCGGGCAAGCATGTCCTTCGTCACAGATGTTATGGTAGCACGGATTCGGTTCCTCAACTCTTCCAGGTTCTGTGGGAGTAGTGGTACATAAACGTTGTCTGTAACGCAACCCCACAGGAAGAGGTCACAGGGTGTTAAATCCGGTGACCATGGAGCCCAGCTCAGACATGCTATGTCGCCAACGGTTCCGTAAATTTTCATTCAGATATTCACGCACTTGGCGACTCCCTTGAGGGGGTTCCCAGTTTGTTGAAAAATGAAGTTGTCTTCGTGCGGCCTCTCAAACAACCAATTTTGCAACATAACGAAATACTGCGCACCGTTAACCGTGTTCCTACCAAAGAAGAATGGGCCTTAAATAGATGATCGGGATATTGCACAAAACACATTGACTTTGGGCGAATCTGGTACATGTTCAATGGCTGCATGTGGGTTCTGTAGGCTCCAAATTCGAACATTGTTTACCTGACCACTAGCATGGAAAGTCGTTTCATCACTGAACACGATGTATTGTGCGAAAGTGTTATCATTGTCAATAGTATCAAGAGTCTCGTTACAAAATGCCACTCGTTTTCGTTTGTCATCAGGACCCAGAGCTTGTATCAGCTGTAACTTGTGCGGCTTCGTAACCAACCGACGTCTCAAAACACGCCAAATTGTTGTAGGCAGCTGTAACTCCCGACTGGTACGACGATTTAATTTTGAAGGACTTCCTTGGAAAGCGTGTAACATTTTCTTGAGCAACACGAGGGTCGCCAGCACTCTTTCCTTTACATACACATCCTGTATCTAGAAACTGTCGATACCATCTGCGAATATTCCACCCATTCGCAGAATCAATTTGTACCTCAAACTGAAACGTCTTTGTACTACAATCACGGAACTGCACTTCACAGACTCGAGAACACAAAATGATTTCTGCTGCGGAGTAGTCACTTTAAACACATAACGGTTACGAAGCAAAACAAAAGACCACTGACATACAGCGGCTGTTAATATAAACTAGACTATATATTCGTTTCTCCAGTAGCCGAGCCGAGGCGCAGCGATCGATAATTTGGACAAAATAATACTCTGAAGTATATATATTCTTTTGAAACACCCTGTACGTGGATGATAATTACTTACTTTATGGAAGATTCCCGTACAAGAAATAACTTTGGTCAGAGACACGTGCAATCAACAGAAAATCAAAGTTTTTATAACGACATGTATAGATACTGTTTCCGACAAAATTACTCGATGCTTCAAGAATACAAAGTTGTACACTAGCTAGAGGAGCACTAACAACCTACAACGATTATAGAGACACATACCTCGGAAACCAGAGCCTTTATAGCAATAAGGAATCTACAAAATTAATTGCGAATAATGCTCAGAATTTAATGTTGGACAAAAAGGAAAGAAAGTTAGCACATGATTTAAAGAACATACGACAATAAGCGACAATAGCCCATCCACCTTTGCTGCACACTTAAGACACCAACCACAAAATAACTAATATCGATGAATCGCTACAAATATTATGTAAGTTACAGAAAGGTACAATTGTGGATGTGACGGAAATAACTGAAATTTGCATGCATCCAAATGAGGAATCACAGTTTTAGATGAACAAAAAGACCTGCTCTATGGGAAATTCTTATACAACTTTTTACCAGTTCTACGTCGAAGCATTATAGGACCATATACGCTGTAATCCGAAACATCACTTGGTCATAAAGTAGGTCATAAAAGGTTTCATTCGATATTCATGATTTTCAGATCTGTTTTGCTGTTTCATTAAAATAAAATTTTCAAAAACGACATGCTCCCACAATCATAGAACAACTATTTACAACCTATTTTACGGAAACTCCATACAGTCATATTTGCGCCAATGATGATATATAATTAATAATAAAGAATATATACAACATAATTAAGGATTCCAGAATGAGATTTTCACTCTGCAGCGGAGTGTGCGCTGATATGAAACTTCCTGGCAGATTAAAACTGTGTGCCCGACCGAGACCCGAACTCGGGACCTTTGCCTTTCGCGGGCACTTGCCCGCGAAAGGCAAAGGTCCCGAGTTCGAGTCTCGGTCGGGCACACAGTTTTAATCTGCCAGGAAGTTTCATAATTAAGGATTTTCTTTAAAATAAGTAATATCTTTCTCGTGTAAGTGCATTGAAATGACAAGAATGTTGTAATTGTACAAAAATAAGATGGTCCTAAAATAGCGAGAAACTACTGCTAATTTATTTTTTGATGCAATCCTAGGTGAAAGGACGTACACGGCATAATATACGATTAAAGAATCGTCAATAAAGTAAGTTGTAATCCTCCTAGTATATCTTAGCATGTGAGTTGTTGCTATGTTAAATTCGTAAGTGTTACTAATGCATCCCAGGGATAATGAACCCATTATAGATACCTGAAAATGGCCTAGGGCCGAAACTGTACAATCATACATCAAATGAAGAGAATTTCAGCTGTAAGAATTACGAAATCATTCAAAAAACGATTACGTTTAGTGGCATTTGCGATAGACTGGAGAAGGATTCCTCTGCCACCAAAGTACATCTCACGTAGGAACTGCGGAAAAAGTATAAATCAGGGTCCGTATCGAAATATATAGACATTTTTCCCTCTTTCAGCTGCGAATGGTACAGGAGAGGGGATGAATAGCACAGATACAACATACCATCCACCATGCACATTATGGTGTCTTGCGCACTGTGTACTTACGCAGGTAGATATTATATCACACGATATACCACCCGTTGTAAAGTGACCAAAATTCGATGGTTATTTTACCCATCTTGTGACGATAAATTATCTACAGGATACCGTTCGTTATACTGTACAAATAAGGTTGCTCCAGTCTCGAAAATAGTTATTTTAGGGTAAAATAAAATTACTGGACTGAAACAGATGACCTAGAAAATCGATTGTAATGCGCACGGGTGGGCATAGTCGGAGCGAGGCGCGGCAGTGGCCGTGTGGTAGCCAGCAATTACGCCAGCTTATCGGCGCGCCAGCTGCCTAATGCCACGGTTATCCCCACAAGCGTGCAAATCAGCCCGGTGATAGGCTCAACCTAAATGTCGGACCCGCGCAACCTCCCTCGCATGTACGCAGTCGACCTGCATCACGGCAGTCCGTGCGCCTGCTCTTTCACCAGCTCCTCAAACTGCCGACAGCGTAGCCAGAGCACGATTGTGCACATACGTACGTTATCACAGTGGCTTCACGAAATTGCATATTTCGAATGTAGAACAATTGCCAACTTAGAGGGAGGTATCCTCTGTGTAGCGAAGCAGCTTAAACCAATATATGCAAGGCCTACTGTCCACATGGTGAAGTTCCTTTGAGAGTGCGCTGACGCAAAAGCTCCATACTTAGCAATCATAAACAACCATTCGTTTGTCTCGATCGTCGAAAGATCCGTGCCTAAACACTGGAAAGTTGCACAAATCATACCAATTACCGAGGAAGGAAGTAGGATTAACCCATATCATCAAGTTGATTTGCTGTACGATTTTGGAATATTTTCTTCGAACATTATGAATCACCCCGGAGAAAGCGATTTACTGACAAATAGCACGGATTCATGAAACATTGTTCTTATGATACGCAACTTTTATTCTCACGAAGTAATGAGCGCTGTCGACAGGTGACGTCAAATTGATTCCATACTTCTAGATTTCCAAAAAACCTTTGAAACCGTTCCTCACAAGCGACTTCCAGTGAGTATACTACGGAGCATCACCTCAGTTGCGTGACTGGATTTCTGAGATCCTGTCAGGTACGTCACAATTCGTAGAAACAGACGGAAGGTCGTGAAGGAAGAACATGAGTAATATAAGCGTTCCCCAAAGAAGTGTTGTAGGTCCTCTAGGAGAGAATCTGAACAGCCCTCTTAGACTGTTTGCAGATGATGCTGTCCTTAATCGTCTTGTACAGTCACCAGATGATCAAAACGAATTGCAGAATGATTCAGAATAGGTATCTGTATTGTGCGAAACGTGGAAATTGAGACTAATTCATGAAAAATGTGAAATCATCTAAAAGGATACTGAAAGAAATACGCTACATTTCAGTTACACGATAAATTTCACAAATCTAAATGCTGTAAATTTAACTAAATGCTTAGGTATTACAGTTACGTATAACTTAAACTGGAACGACCACATCGATGATCTTGTGGGGAAAGCAAACCAAAGAGTGTACTTTATTGTTAGAACACTTTAGAAAGTGCAACAGGTATACTAAAGAGTCGTCTTACATCATGCTTGCCCGCTTTCTTCTAGCTTATTACCGTGCGGTGTAGGATCCGCTTCAGATGGAACTGACATAGGAAATCGAAAAAGTTCAAAGAAGGGAAACTCATTTTGTACTATCGTGAAAGAGGGGAGAAAGTTCCACGACCATGATACCTGAATTATGGTGCCGGTCGTTAAAATAATGGCGTTCTCCGGGACAATAGGATCTTGTGGTGAAATTTCAATCACCAATTTTTCTCCTCTGATTGCGAAAATATTTTGTTGGTGTCCACGTACATAGAGAAAAATCATCCACAAGGTTACTGAAAGAAATACGCTAATTTTAGGTTACACGATAAATTTCACAAATCTAAGGGTCGTAAATTCAACGGAATACTTAGGGATTGTGGGAGGTCCTCAATTACAAGGCACTGAAAATTTTACAATGCTTTTTATCATTTTGCAAATCAAATTAATGGGTAGAAATGAATCACATCTGAGCTTAAGAAGGAAATGCACACACCATGTTAAAACACCTGAAGCGACAGTGAATTTAAAAACGCATGCGCCTCAGATTCCTAGCAGACCCATTGAGTAAAACGGTAAAATAGTTTTTATGCAGCCTCTTACCATTATGTAACAGAGACATTAACCAGATGTCAGATGTTTTCAGTTTCCAGTTTCCAACAGTAATCTATAGGGTCCTGCCATATCGCCGCATATAGTGGGGCTCCCTCGCCTGTGGTTGATTGGGAGGTCGTTCCAAGGCGTGGCAGGCAGCGAAAGGCGTCCCCGGAGGCTGATCAGTAAGCCTCCCCGGTGCGTCTGACAAACCGGTTTCAGGCACTGTCTCTGGCTGAGCCAGATGCAGCTGCCTGCCCTGTTTCAGAGGATCATTCTCAGCCTTCAAGGTCCGGGCAATCGCAGAGGGTGGGCTTATTGGTAGTTGGGAGCTCCAATGTTAGGCGCGTAATGGGGCCCCTTAGGGATACGGCGGCTAAGGAGGGGAAGAAATCCAGTGTGCACTCCGTGTGCATTCCGGGAGGAGTCATTCCTGATGTGGAAAGGGTCCTTCCGGATGCCATGAAGAGCACAGGGTGCAGCCAGCTGCAGGTGGTGGCACATGTCGGCACTAATGACGTGTGTCGCTTTGGATCTGAGGAAATTCTCTCTGGATTCCAGCGGCTATCTGATTTGGTGAAGGCTGCCGGTCTTGCTTACGAGATGAAGGCAGAGCTCACCATCTGCAGCATCGTTGACAGAACCGACTGCGGACCTTTGGTGCAGAGCCGGGTGGAGGGTCTGAATCAGAGGCTCAGACGGTTTTGCGACCGTATTGGCTGCAGATTCCTTGACTTGCGCCATAGGGTGGTGGGGTTTCGGGTTCCGCTGAATAGGTCAGGAGTTCACTACACTCAGCTGGCGGCTACACGGGTAGCGGAGGCTGTGTGGCGTGGACTGGGCGGTTTTTTTTTTAGGTTAGAAGGCCTCGGGAAAGTGCGAGATGGGCTGCAATGTCAAAGGGTGCTTGGCAATTACAGGACGTGCTTGGATCAAGGAACAGTCGGAATTATAGTTGTAAATTGTTGCAGTTGCGCTGGAAAAGTCCCTGAGCTTCAAGTGCTAATAGAAAGCACAGAGGCTGATATCGTTATAGGTACATAAAGCTGGCTAAAGCCTGAAATAAGTTCTGCAGAAATTTTTACGAAGTCTCAGACGGTGTTCAGGAAAGATAGATTAGGCAGAATTGGTGGTGGAGTGTTTGTGTCTGTCAGTAGTGGTTTATCTTGTAGTGAAGTCGAAGTAGATACTCCGTGCGAATTGGTGTGGGTGGAGGTTATACTTAACAGCCGAATTAAGTTAATAATTGGCTCCTTCTATCGACCCCCAGACTCCGATGATACAGTTGCGGAACAGTTCAGAGAAAGTTTGAGTCTCGTAACAAATAAATACCCCACTCATGCGGTTATAGTTGGTGGGGACTTCAACCTACCCTCGGTATGTTGGCAAAAATACTTGTTCAAAACCGGTGGTAGGCAGAAAACGTCTTCCGAGATTGTCCTAAATGCATTCCCCGAAAATTATTTCGAGCAGTTAGTCCACGAACCCACGCGAATTGTAAATGGTTGCGAAAACACACTTGCCCTCTTGGCCACAAACAATCCAGAGCTGATAGAGAGCATCATGACTGATACAGGGACTAGTGATCACAAGGTCATTGTAGCTAGGCTCAATACCATTTCTTCCAAACCCATCAGAAACAAACGCAAAATAATTTTATTTAAAAAAGCGGATAAAGTGCCACTAGAAGCCTTCCTAAAAGACAATTTCCATTCCTTCCGAACTGACTATGCGAATGTAGACGAGATGTGGCTCAAATTCAAAGATATAGTAGCAACAGCAATTGAGATATTCGTACCTCATAAATTGGTAAGAGATGGAACGGATCCCCCGTGGTACAAAAAAAAGGTCCGAACGCTGTTGCAGAGGCAACGGAAAAAGCAAGCGAAGTTCAGAAGAACGCGAAATCCTGAAGATGGGCTAAAATTTACAGACGCGCGAAATTTGGCACGTACCTCGATGCGAGATGCCTTTAATAGGTTCCACAACGAAACATTGTCTCGAAATTTGGTAGAAAATCCGAAGAAATTCTGGTCGTATGTAAAGTACACAAGCGGCAAGGCGCAGTCAATACCTTCGCTGCGCAGTGCCTTTGGTACTGTTATCGACGACTGTGCCGCTAAAGCGGAGTTATTGAACTCAGTTTTCCGAAATTCCTTCACCAGGGAAGACGAATGGAATATTCCAGAATTTGAAACACGAACATCTGCTAGCATGAGTTTCTTAGAAGTAGATACCTTAGTGGTTGCGAAGCAACTCAAATCGCTTGATACAGGCAAGTCTTCAGGTCCAGATTGTATACCGATTAGGTTCCTTTCAGATTACGCTGATACTATAGCTCCCTACTTAGCACTCATATACAACCGCTCGCTCACCGATAGATCTGTACCTACAGATTGGAAAATTGCGCAGGTCGCACCAGTGTTCAAGAAGGGTAGTAGGAGTAATCCATTTAACTACAGACCTATATCATTGACGTCGGTTTGCAGTAGGGTTTTGGAGCATATACTGTATTCAAACATTATGAATCACCTCGAAGGGAACGATCTATTGACACGTAATCAGTATGGCTTCAGAAAACATCGCTCTTGTGCAACCCAGCTAGCTCTTTATTCGCACGAAGTAATGGCCGCTATCGACAGGAGATCTCAAGTTGATTCCGTATTTCTAGATTTCCGGAAAGCTTTTGACACCGTTCCACACAAGCGACTTCTAATCAAGCTGCGGAGCTATGGGATATCGTCTCAGTTGTGCGACTGGATTCGTGATTTCCTGTCAGGAAGGTCGCAGTTCGTAGTAATAGACGGCAAATCATCGAGTAAAAGTGAAGTGATAACAGGTGTTCCCCAGGGATGCGTCCTGGGACCTCTACTGTTCCTGATCTATATAAATGACCTGGGTGACAATCTGAGCAGTTCTCTTAGATTGTTCGCAGATGATGCTGTAATTTACCGTCTAGTAAGGTCATCCGAAGACCAGTATCAGCTGCAAAGCGATTTAGAAAAGATTGCTGCATGGTGTGTCAGGTGGCAGTTGACGCTAAATAACGAAAAGTGTGAGATGATCCACATGAGTTCCAAAAGAAATCCGTTGGAATTCGATTACTCGATAAATAGTACAATTCTCAAGGCTGTCAATTCAACTAAGTACCTGGGTGTTAAAATTACGAACAACTTCAGTTGGAAGGACCACATAGATAATATTGTCGGGAAGGCGAGCCAAAGGTTGCGTTTCATTGGCAGGACACTTAGAAGATGCAACAAGTCCACTAAAGAGACAGCTTACACTACACTCGTTCGTCCTCTGTTAGAATATTGCTGCGCGGTGTGGGATCCTTACCAAGTGGGATTGACGGAGGACATCGAAAGGGTGCAAAAGAGGGCAGCTCGTTTTGTATTATCGCGTTATAGGGGAGAGAGTGTGGCAGATATGATACAGGAGTTGGGATGGAAGTCATTACAGCATAGACGTTTTTCGTCGCGGCGAGACCTTTTTACGAAATTTCAGTCACCAACTTTCTCTTCCGAATGCGAAAATATCTTGTTGAGCCCAACCTACATAGGTAGGAATGATCATCAAAATAAAATAAGAGAAATCAGAGCTCGAACAGAAAGGTTTAGGTGTTCGTTTTTCCCGCTCGCTGTTCGGGAGTGGAATGGTAGAGAGATAGTATGATTGTGGTTCGATGAACCCTCTGCCAAGCACTTAAATGTGAATTGCAGAGTAGTCACGTAGATGTAGATGTAGATGTATAGGGTGCCCAAAGCATCCTGCGTTCTCGGATTGCTATGCAACAGTTGAAGCAAATAACGTTAGTAGTTTTATTTCAATCAAGCAGGTTGGCAATACTTGGCGAATGTACAATGATGTCGCAAGCGATGGGCGACACGTTACATAAATCCGAGTCCCTGCTCTACGCTATGTTCAAACAGGGAATGGATATGGATCACTACAATCTGATATCATCGCTCTCTCTCTTAGGCTGGGGTAATACTGTCCACTAATGTCGGTATACTAAGCCGATCTTAGCGGCCGAGACTTTCAGGAGCGGCGCTTATATTCACTTCGGTCTGAGGGCGCTCCTGTCGAAGTGCTCTTCTACTCTGTACACCATTGGCCGATGTTGTTTCACCGTCTTCTCTGGTCTTGTGTTCTTCATCTCCATTCCGGCGCTTGTGGCTACACCAGAACATAATCCAGCTGTGTCAAATGTTGAATAGGAAAAATTTCACCACGTTTGGCAGAAGAGATGCTGTTCAAAAACCATGTACTTCAATGTCCCATTGTACACACTTTCCAGAGATTGGCACAACTATTACAGAAGAATACAGATTAATACTTTAAAAACAACGTGTTAATGAAACTAGAAAGTGGAGCTGGAGTGGATGATTATGATGGTGAGGAGGATAGAAGATATTGTCAATTAGAATTGGAAGACAACTTCCAGTAAGTCACCAATAGATGTCAACCCGAATAAATTGGGGCAGCGTGCAGTTTTCTTTCTGGTTCAAAAGCCGTTGGCAGTGATTAACACAGTATCGAAATAATATCTATTGAAAATAAGTTTCATCAAACATCGATTATCATATGAGGGTCAGGAAAATACGGCGAAAGAGGCATAAGCTGCACATGATAACATTAATGCTTATCTACACTAATATGATGGGAGAAACATGTAAGTCTTACCACAAAATGTTGTCATTGTTTTCTTTGCTAGATCTCGGCTATAAGGTAGATCTGCAGTAGTTCACCACATGAATTTAATGTTGCGTTTATTTTAATGAGTTCCGCAAGGCAATTTAGGTGCAGAAATACTTAATTTGTTTGCGAAATGCGTAAACATTTCGGTGAGCTATAGATGTGAGAGTAAAATTGTTGCATTTTAAACTGTGACTTAAAAATATGCAGTAGTGCTCATATGCAACCACTTCCTATACATTTAGATCAATTTAGTGTGTGCCACATACATCCATATGTTGTCAGCTACTTAATTATAATTTATTTAATTAGTGCCAATAAGCGGGCTGCATATATTTTAGTAAGTAATACAGACATAATTCAGACATTGAAATATTTAATTTGAAGCTACATTGTGCCTTGAAAGTGTGCGGAAAATTATACACTCCTGGAAATGGAAAAAAGAACACATTGACACCGGTTTGTCAGACCCACCATACTTGCTCCGGACACTGCGAGAGCAATTCGGCGGTACGTCCACCCGGCCTCCCGCATGCCCACTATACGCCCTCGCTCAAAGTCCGTCAACTGCATATACGGTTCACGTCCACGCTGTCGCGGCATGCTACCAATGTTAAAGAGTGCGATGGAGCTCCGTGTTGTTGTTGTTGTTGTCTTCAGTCCTGAGACTGGTTTGATGCAGCTCTCCATGCTACTCTATCCTGTGCAAGCTGCTTCATCTCCCAGTACCTACTGCAACCTACATCCTTCTGAATCTGCTTAGTGTACTCATCTCTCGGTCTCCCTCTACGATTTTTACCCTCCACGCTGCCCTCCAATGCTAAATTTGTGATCCCTTGATGCCTCAAAACATGTCCTACCAACCGATCCCTTCTTCTAGTCAAGTTGTGCCACAAACTTCTCTTCTCCCCAATCCTATTCAATACCTCCTCATTAGTTACGTGATCTATCCACCTTATCTTCAGTATTCTTCTGTAGCACCACATTTCGAAAGCTTCTATTCTCTTCTTGTCCAAACTAGTTATCGTCCATGTTTCACTTCCATACATGGCTACACTCCAAACAAATACTTTCAGAAACGACTTCCTGATACATAAATCTATATTCGATGTTAACAAATTTCTCTTCTTCAGAAATGCTTTCCTTGCCATTGCCAGTCTACATTTTATATCCTCTCTATTTCGACCATCATCAGTTATTTTACTTCCTAAATAGTAAAACTCCTTTACTACTTTAAGTGTCTCATTTCCTAATCTAATTCCCTCAGCATCACCCGATTTAATTTGACTACATTCCATTATCCTCGTTTTGCTTTTGTTAATGTTCATCTTATATCCTCCTTTCAAGACACTGTCCATTCCGTTCAACTGCTCTTCCAAGTCCTTTGCCGTCTCTGACAGAATTACAATGTCATCGGCGAACCTCAAAGTTTTTACTTCGTCTCCATGAATTTTAATACCTACTCCAAATTTTTGTTTTGTTTCCTTTACTGCTTGCTCAATATACAGATTGAATAACATCGGGGAGAGGCTACAACCCTGTCTCACTACTTTCCCAACCACTGCTTCCCTTTCATGCCCCTCGACTCTTATTACTGCCATCTGGTTTCTGTACAAATTATAAATAGCCTTTCGCTCCCTGTATTTTACCCCTGCCACCTTTAGAATTTGAAAAAGAGTATTCCAGTCAACATTGTCAAAAGCTTTCTCTAAGTCTACAAATGCTAGAAACGTAGGTTTGCCTTTTCTTAATCTTTCTTCTAAGATAAGTCGTAAGGTCAGTATTGCCTCACGTGTTCCAACATTTCGACGGAATCCAAACTGATCCTCTCCGAGGTCTGCATCTACCAGTTTTTCCATTCGTCTGTAAAGAATTCGCGTTAGTATTTTGCAGCCGTGGCTTATTAAACTGATAGTTCGGTAATTTTCACATCTGTCAGCACCTGATTTCTTTGGGATTGGAATTATTATATTCTTCTTGAAGTCTGAGGGTATTTCGCCTGTCTCATACATCTTGCTCACCAGCTGGTAGAGTTTTGTCATGACTGGCTCTCCCAAGGCCGTCAGTAGTTCTAATGGAATGTTGTCTACTCCGGGGGCCTTGTTTCGACTCAGGTCTTTCAGTGCTCTGTCAAACTCTTCACGCAGTATCGTATCTCCCATTTCGTCTTCATCTACATCCTCTTCTATTTCCATAATATTGTCCTCAAGTACATCGCCCTTATATAAACCTTCTATATACTCCTTCCACCTTTCTGCCTTCCCTTCTTTGCTTAGAACTGGGCTGCCATCTGAGCTCTTGATATTGATACACGTGGTTCTCTTCTCTCCAAAGGTCTCTTTAATTTTCCTGTAGGCAGTATCTATCTTACCCCTAGTGAGATAAGCTTCTACATCCTTACATTTGTCCTCTAGCCATCCCTGTTTAGCCATTTTGCACTTCCTGTCGATCTCATTTTTGAGACGTTTGTATTCCTTTTTGCATGCTTCATTTACTGCATTTTTATATTTTCTCCTTTCATCAATTAAATTCAATATTTCTTCTGTTACCCAAGGATTTCTAGCAGCCCTCGTCTTTGTACCTACATTATCCTCTGCTGCCTTCACTACTACATCCCTCAGAGCTACCCATTCTTCTTCTACTGTATTTCTTTCCCCTATTCCTGTCAATTGTTCCCTTATGCTCTCTCTGAAACTCTGTACAACCTCTGGTTCTTTCAGTTTATCCAGGTCCCATCTCCTTAATTTCCCACATTTTTGCAGTTACTTCAGTTTTAATCTACAGGTCATAACCCATAGATTTTGGTCAGAGTCCACATCTGCCCCTGGAAATGTCTTACAACTTAAAACCTGGTTCCTAAATCTCTGTCTTACCACTATATAATCTATCTGATACCTTTTAGTATCTCCAGGGTTCTTCCACGTATACAACCTTCTTTCATGATTCTTAAACCAAGTGTTAGCTATGATTAAGTTGTGCTCTGTGCAAAATTCTACTAGGCGGCTTCCTCTTTCATTTCTTAGCCCCAATCCATATTCACCTACTATGTTTCCTTCTCTCCCTTTTCCTACACTCGAATTCCAGTCACCCATTACTATTAAATTTTCGTCTCCCTTCACTATCTGAATAATTTCTTTTATTTCATCGTACATTTCTTCAATTTCTTCATCATCTGCAGAGCTAGTTGGCTTATAAACTTGTACTACTGTAGTAGGTGTGGGCTTCGTATCTATCTTGGCCACAATAATGCGTTCACTATGCTGTTTGTAGTAGCTTACCCGCATTCCTATTTTCCTATTCATTATTAAACCTACTCCTGCATTACCCCTATTTGATTTTGTGTTTATAACCCTGTAGTCACCTGACCAGAAGTCTTGTTCCTCCTGCCACCGAACTTCACTAATTCCCACTATATCTAACTTTAACCTATCCATTTCCCTTTTTAAATTTTCTAACCTACCTGCCCGATTAAGGGATCTGACATTCCACGCTCCGATCCGTAGAACGCCATTTTTCTTTCTCCTGGTAACGACTTCCTCCTGAGTAGTCCCCGCCCGGAGATCCGAATGGGGGACTATTTTACCTCCGGAATATTTTACCCAAGAGGATGCCATCATCATTTAATCATACAGTAAAGCTGCATGTTCTCGGGAAAAATTATGGCTGTAGTTTCCCCTTGCTTTCAGCCGTTCGCAGTACCAGCGCAGCAAGGCCGTTTTGGTTAATGTTGCAAGGCCAGATCAGTCAATCATCCAGACTGTTGCCCCTGCAACTACTGAAAAGGCTGCTGCCCTTCTTCAGGAACCACACGTTTGTCTGGCCTCTCAACAGATACCCTCAACAGCTCCAGATACTCTCAACAGCTCCGTATGCCACGGCAAACTGGCTGACACTGACGGCGGCGGTGCACAAATGCTGCGCAGCTAGCGCCATTCGACGGCCAACACCGCGGTTCCTGGTGTGTCCGCAGTGCCGTGCGTGTGATCATTGCTTGTACAGCCCTCTCGCAGTGTCCGGAGCAAGTATGGTGGGTCTGACACACCGGTGACAATGTGTTCTTTTTTCCATTTCCAGGAGTGTATTATCTACGCTTTTCCTTCCCTGGCATATGCTTTAGAATTGAGTCTCGTTTTACAGATACCAATTTCAGAGGTTTATCTGTATGTGGAAAATAACGATGCAATATGTGCCAAAAAATTGCATGTTTTTGTGTTTCTCATGTATTTTTGAGGCATTTTAGGATACTGTGACATTTTCCAAGCATCATAGATGCCGTGTCGTACACTGTGATCCATAGACAGAACTTTTAACCTTTTAACCTGTGCAGACATCTGTTGGTGACTGTACGCAGCTGAGGCATTAACTAGCTGTTCACTTTATTTCGCGTTTTCAAGGTTTTGTCGAATAGCATTTAAGATAAAATTCACATTTGACACCTAAATATTATGAATTCGTTAGTTACATTCCATGAGGAAGCATTGGTTTTTAAATATTTATGGAGAGTATGTTTTATCCTCTCCTCACACTAGATTGCATGATCAAACTTTGGTTTGTAATCGTTTACAGCGAGTATTTTATACTCATTCTCATATTCCACATAAGAAGTTTACCTGCCTATTTAGCAAGCTGCATGTGCTCAGGCATGGAAATCCTACTAAGGCTCTTCCTTTTGGAGTTTGTGATCAAGTTTTTGACTCAAATGTGGCATACAAATGCACTTATTTGTTGTTGATGTATTTTTGCAGACATGAAAAGAATTTTGTGACATTTAACTAGCATCGCAGATGTGAAAAATAATCAATTTAAGACCCTGTTGTGTCTTATACCAAGCATAATACATAGACAGAACTTTTAACATTTCTAGCACTGCAGACTTTAGTTGGAGACACCAATAATTTGGGGAATTTGAATTTGCGTTTTTCAGGGTTTGTGTAATACGACTAGAGATAGGACGATCATATTCACAGGAATTAACATTAGTACTTTCTTTAGAAATGATTAGTGTTTCAATCACCTCGTTTCAGCATTTGTCAGGGTCAGCCATTTTCCCCGAGAACGATATAGCCAACCATGCTGCATTCACCTGGTTCCAAAGTTCATCTGTGGCGGTCGGCCTTGGGTCACAGCACTGCACCAATCGTTTCAATACATCCCACACATTTTCTGTTGTTGATAAGGCCCCTAATCTGGCGGACCAGGGCAAAAAGTTGATATCCTGTTATAAGTAGACTGTATAGTTTTTTTTTTTATTGGCAACGCCACGTAGCGCTCTGTATGAAAATCGCTGGCTGTGCTGTGTGCAGTCTGAGGCTGGTCGGCATTGTTGTAATAGTCGTTATTGTAGCGTTGGGTAATTGGCTGTTAACAGATCATAGCCTTGCGCAGTTGGAAGTGAGCCGCCAGCAGTAGTTGATGTCGGGAGAGAGATGGCAGAATTTTGAGAGCGTACGATCTGGACTTAGGTCCATCAGAAAAAGTAAATTTGTGATATTGGATATCATGGACTGATATATATATATATATATATATATATATATATATATATATATATATATATATATATATATAATGACTTTTGAACAGTATTAAGGTAAATACATTGTTTGTTCTCTATCAAAATCTTTCATTTGCTAACTATGCCTTATCAGTAGTTAGTGCCTTCAGTAGTTAGAATCTTTTATTTAGCTGGCAGTATAGCGCTCGCTGTATTGCTGTAGTTCTAGTAACGAAGATTTTTGTGAGGTAAGTGATATGTGAAAGGTATAGTCAGGGCCATTCTTTTCTAGGGATTATTGAAAGTCAGATTGCGTTGCGCTAAAAATATATTGTGTGTTAGTTTAAGCACAGCCATGTATAATTTTTCTAAGGGAACATGTATGGAGCGTAATTACGAGTGCATTGTTGTAGTGAACAGACGACACAGTGTTATTGTGTGTGTACATTCTTGCTTGGTAGTTACACGATTACATAACGACTATAAGGATTACATACTTAGAACATATACCAATACTGCTAATGAGATATTACTGCAACATTTTGGTTTACTTGAAAATACATTCTGGATTTAAAGTAATTTCTGAGAGATACCAGATGACACAGTGGTTAGTTTATTTGACAGCTACACTATTATATCATGACGCTACTAATGTGTGACACAATTTACATTGTTGCTTTTGTGGTGTATCTGTTTTATATCTGCAGTTTTTCTGAATTCTTCTGGAAAGGGTCACATCTTTTAGTAGCAACTTTTGTGGTATAGCTACAATGAGACAGTATTTTTCGTAGCATAACAATACATTACAGTATAGTACTTTCTTGATCATGGTACTGCATGTAATACCTGCGATATCTATATGCATAGCTTTTCACCATTGTTTATTACGAGGTAAGTACATTGACTTCTTCAGAAATTTGATTATGGAGGACGAGAATTACGACACTTGGCATATTTTTACCCTTAAGTAATGACAGAGATTATTTTACAACAACACGCACAGTTTAGCGCTACAGTTAACGTATTTGAGTGATTAATTTTGTACTTAAAACATTTATTTATAAAGATTTTTGAATTAGAAAGATACAAAGGTTTTCTGTGATACATATCATCCCATTGCTGTAATCTGTAACACCTGACCGTATAATTACATTAATCCTCAGGGGGTACATGCTTACTTTGTGTACCATGTGTTTGGTAAGCACGAGGAGCCCTAACTAATATGGTATTTGCTTATACAACTTTACACATCGGCACCACATTCCTCTAACACAGAATTACGCAGCTATCTGATTATTTAACAGAGAAACAAACATTTTTTTAATACGTCAGTGACAGATTTACGCAATTACACAGTTGGATAACTTCACACTTATGAAATTGTATTTTGTCCATACTATGTGAACTGTTCATATTTTTTGGAACCATTGTGATACTATGCGAGCTTTGAATGATGTATTTGGTATGGGATCATGATTTTTAAAGTACATTTGAGGTAGATGACACTATTGAAATGAGCAGACAATTTTTTTTTTATGTTTTGAAATTATTGCAGAAAGCTACGCCGTTTTTGAGATTTGGCTGAGTTTTTATTATATAATAATGACGACGATGTGTATTATGCTGAAGAGGTATGTTTATAATCAATAAGATGATGCTACTGTATATGAGGAATTCGATTATGCTACATATTTCTTATGATGAAATATTGAAGAAGTGTCGACAAATATGTATATGTATAATGAGGTAAGGAATAATGAGTAGTGATTAGGGACTCTGATTTGTGGAAAAGGATGTTGGAAACCAAGAATCGTACATTAAGAGTTATGAAATGTGTGTACATGCGTGAATGTATTACAATGCTGTCGAAAATTTTTTGGACACCGTTATATTTATAGTATTTTGTTTCTACACATTTGTAACGCAAATTCTCGACCTATGAAATTTTTTATATGAGACTGTCACTGTAGCGCAAACTGCTGTCGTAATTATTTTGGTAAGAAAGCCAAGTGACCTTGACGTAATGCGTCGTGAGCGGCCAGCTGTGGCAGCCGCCAGGAGCAACAGCCATTAGGTGGAGAAAATAAGAGGCCATTAACCTCGCTATTGACATTCCTTTGTAGAAAGCATCGCAAATACGACATGCTCATTACTTGGAAACATATGATTATTTGTACTTTGTGCTTACTGAAATGCTTATGAATTGATGGGAAATATTCGTACATCTGCACACCTGAATATGACAAGTGTCTTTCTACGAGAATTGAGAGAATTTCTACTAACTTATGAAATGCTTCATGACTACTGAATGAAATTTTTATGCTTTACTTTGTACATAATTGCTTATTTTATTTGGTATCTGTTTTCCAGGTGGGTTGCATCATTGGTTTTATAAAATAAAATTAAATGCGTTTGCTAATTGAACACTTCCTGTCAGCAGATCTGTTAGATAATAATTTTATGATCCACATTCTTCAAAAAAAGGAGCACTTGGAAAGGAAAGAACAATAAGAAGGGGCTAGTAACAGTAACTTCATACATAATTTTCTTTTGAAGTCCTTGGTAATTTTTATGGTAGACTAAGTTGTGGTGCACCACTTTAATTACATAGAGATTAAGATGTGAATAGACATTTCTCTTATCTCCATTGTTGTCTTAAGTCTACTATTTTTTTCTGCTTGAGCTTTGTCATGTTTAGATATTAATTATTGCATTTGCTACTGCTGTTTGCCAGGCATTACTCTGTTAAGCCAGTTTTACTACTTCATTTACTTTTCTTGTTCGCTGCACATTGCCTTATATTAGTTGTAATATTGCATTTTCTTTGCTAATTTAGATATACTGTTCCTTGCTTTGCCCATTTGCATTTTTTGTCATTGGTGTTTGTGTAAATTGTTTTGTGCTGCTGCATTGCCTCATCCCTTAGTTTATGCATCTGAGCTCAGTACATTTAAGTTAGCTTAAGAGGGGGTAGACTATATAAGAAACTGACTATGGAGAATAGGGAAAGAACGCATTGAGAAGTTATACGAAAAAGATTTGGGCCAAAATGAGTATTGTACAATGAAAAATAATTATTTTGAAATAAATATCAATAGAATACAGAAAGCAGGTATAGATAGGACTTTTTGGGAATAATGATGAATGAAGGGAGACCTCCAAGAAGTAAAGAAAGTTCTGTTTGCAAAATACTGCAGTAAAACAAACCCTGTCCATTACTTTTGTGTTCTTCTGCTATGTGTTTGTGTACCCTTGTGTATTTGTGTTCTTCCTGTCTCTGTGTACTGTTTTATAGAAATTTTTTCTTTTCTAATGCTAAGCTACATGTAGCTACTCTGAGGAATACTATTATCCTCAAATATAATTTTCATTAATTCTATGTTGTTTACTTTGTAAAGATGTTTAGACATTATTTATTCTGTTCTGTTTCAATGCTCATATGTGAAATTAATGTTTCGAAAACTGTTCTCATGATTTTATCCATTTACTTATGTCATAATTCCTGTAACACTGATGTATATGTCTATTTCTATTCTTTTGTAAAGCCTGTACTACTACAAATGTTACCTGTATTGTTATGTTCTTTAATGATGTATTTTGTACCTTTGTTATTGTATTCTCATGTTATAAAATTGTAATGGACACCAGTTCATCAAATTAAGTAACTTGTAAGCATACATTTCACTGCACACGTTGCTGTTGGTCATAGTATATGCACAATATTTGAGAAGTTGTGACTGTTAGTGTTTGCACATGTGTTGATAATTCAGCAAGGGACTGGATAACAGCATTGCTGATCTAAGGACATTTCAAAAATTTGTTTTGTGAGTGCACAAGTGGTGGTTCATGGACTTGCTATATTGTCCGCAAGACTCTTCGATGGTGATTTTGCACGTGCACAGTCGCAACAGATGACTGCTGAGCGTCTCTAAAAGTACTACGGTTGGTCTCCATCTATAATCTCTACCAGGACTACAGTGGGTCTGCTCTGTGACGACCTACCCACCAATATTCTTCAAAACTTCCATTGACTCTGCTGTGGGTTTGCTCTGTTGTGGCCCATTACCTGTCTGCATGTCAAGAGTCAGTACTGTCTTTCCGTTGGAAGGACAACACAACTTCTTTAAGACTGCATGGAAATCAACTACTTCCGTGTGCATTCTCTTTTACTGCTCATACTTCGAGAAAAAAAACACTGCAATTTTACTATGATGAATGATCAGGCCTGTCTTTATGGACTGTGAGAAAATTTTAGCTTTTGACCAACATTGTATCAGTAAGTGTGAGCATTTGATATCTTTGTTACTGTAATTATGAAAAATTTTATCAAATCATTATTGGCCACTGCCCAAAACAATTTGTAAAATTGTTTGTGGGGAGCATGGGGGCTATGTCAGTAGGCTGTATAGGTTTTTTTATTGGTAACGCCACATAGCGCTCTACATGAAAATCACTGGCTGTGCTGTGTGCAGTCTGAGGCTGGTCGGCATTGTTGCAATAGTCGTTATTGTAGCGTTGGGCTATTGGCTGTTAACATCGCGTAGCGCTGCGCAATTGGAGGTGAGCCGCCAGCAATGGGAATGTGGGGAGAGAAATGGCGGAATTTTGAGAGCGGACGACCTGGACCTGTGTCCATCAGAAAGAGTAAATTTGTGATATTGGATATCATGGACTGATATATATACACTCCTGGAAATTGAAATAAGAACACCGTGAATTCATTGTCCCAGGAAGGGGAAACTTTATTGACACATTCCTGGGGTCAGATACATCACATGATCACACTGACAGAACCACAGGCACATAGACACAGGCAACAGAGCATGCACAATGTCGGCACTAGAACAGTGTATATCCACCTTTCGCAGCAATGCAGGCTGCTATTCTCCCATGGAGACGATCGTAGAGATGCTGGATGTAGTCCTGTGGAACGGCTTGCCATGCCATTTCCACCTGGCGCCTCAGTTGGACCAGCGTTCGTGCTGGACGTGCAGACCGCGTGAGACGACGCTTCATCCAGTCCCAAACATGCTCAATGGGGGACAGATCCGGAGATCTTGCTGGCCAGGGTAGTTGACTTACACCTTCTAGAGCACGTTGGGTGGCACGGGATACATGCGGACGTGCATTGTCCTGTTGGAACAGCAAGTTCCCTTGCCGGTCTAGGAATGGTAGAACGATGGGTTCGATGACGGTTTGGATGTACCGTGCACTATTCAGTGTTCCCTCGACGATCACCAGAGGTGTACGGCCAGTGTAGGAGATCGCTCCCCACACCATGATGCCGGGTGTTGGCCCTGGGTGCCTCGGTCGTATGCAGTCCTGATTGTGGCCCTCACCTGCACGGAGCCAAACACGCATACGACCATTATTGGCAGCAAGGCAGAAGCGACTCTCATCGCTGAAGACGAGACGTCTCCATTCGTCCCTCCATTCACGCCTGTCGCGACGCCACTGGAGGCGGGCTGGACGATGTTGGGGCGTGAGCGGAAGACGGCCTAACGGTGTGCGGGACCGGAGCCCAGCTTCATGGAAACGGTTGCGAATGGTCCTCGCCGCTACCCCAGGAGCAACAGTGTCCCTAATTTGCTGGGAAGTGGCGGTGCGGTCCCCTACGGCACTGCGTAGGATCCTACGGTCTTGACGTGCATCCGTGCGTCGCTGCGGTCCGGTCCCAAGTCGACGGGCACGTGCACCTTCCGCCGACCACTGGCGACAACATCGATGTACTGTGGAGTCCTCACGCCCCACATGTTGAGCAATTCGGTGGTACGTCCACCCGGCCTCCCGCATGCCCACTATACGCCCTCGCTCAAAGTCCGTCAACTGCACATACGGTTCATGTCCACGCTGTCGCGGAATGCTACCAGTGTTAAAGACTGCGATGGAGCTCCGTATGCCATGGCAAACTGGTTGACACTGACGGCGGCGGTGCACAAATGCTGCGCAGCTAGCGCCATTCGACGGCCAACACCGCGGTTCCTGGTGTGTCCGCTGTGCCGTGCGTGTGATCATTGCTTGTACAGCCCTATCGCAGTGTCCGGAGCAAGTATGGTGGGTCTGACACACCGGTGTCAATGTGTTCTTTTTTCCATTTCCAGGAGGGACTTTTGAACACTACTAAGGTAAATACATTGTTTGTTCTCTATCAAAATCTTTCATTTGCTAACTATGCCTTATCAGTAGTTAGTGCCTTCAGTAGTTAGAATCTTTTATTTAGCTGGCAGCAGTAGCGCTCGCTGTATTGCTGTAGTTCGAGTAACGAAGATTTTTGTGAGGTAAGTGATATGTGAAAGGCATAGTCAGGACCATTCTTTTGTAGGGATTATTGAAAGTCAGATTGCGTTGCGCTAAAAATATATTATGTGTCAGTTTAAGCACAGTCGTGTATAATTTTTCTAAGGGGACGTTTCACTGTGACACCAAGAAGGCTCGTGTTTATGCAGCAAAATGTGGTCCCTCATTGTCTTGATGAAAAAAAAGGCGTCTGTGGTGGTGGTGTGCAGAAACGGTGTGGCTACAGGTCGCAGGAAGTCATTCACGTAGGACACACTGGTCACAGTCCCCTGGACATGAACCAACTGTCTTTTGTGGTTGTACTCTATGGCATCTCACACCACAAGCCTTGAGTGAGAGTCCATAAGAACCAAACCTGGATTCGTCCGAAAACACTAACCGATAGACCGAGCGAGGCGGCGAAGTGGCTAGCACACTGGACTCGCATTTGGGAGGACGACTGTTCAATCCCGCGTCCGGCCAACCTTACTTAGGTTTTCCATAATTTTCCCAAATCGTTCCAGGCAAATGGCGGGATGGTTCCTTCCCTAATCCGATGAGACCGATGGCCTTGCAGTTTGGTCTCTTCCCCCAAACAACCCAACCCACTATCTGATACCTTTCCTGTTCCCAATCACGTCGTTCCATATACCATTGCCATCTAGCACTTCTCTGTACATTCTTCAAAGGTAGGTGGAGATGTGGTCAACTAGCACTTTACCCATGTCCTAACAAAATGAGAAGGACTGTCACCCCTGACAGTGTACGATGTGTTGCATTGTTCAATTGATGCGCCAGAGCCGAGGAGGACACAAATCTGTCTTGCAGTGCCATTCGGATGAAGTGTCATTCTCGGGGGATGGTCTGGGTGGTGCGATCTGACCCATCTCGTCGTGTTCTATGGCTTTCCGTGAGCCATTCGGCACACACCCATTGCACTGTCGGAACACTTCGCCCCACATGACCAGCAATTTCAGGGACGGATGCATCACATTCTCTCAAGCCAGTACTGTTACCTCTTCCCAAGTCACTGATTTGACGGTGCGCTTAGCGGATTCAACTGTGAAGCATTTCGCATGTCTGCTCAAACTACTCTGATCCATTGCCTTCGGTTTATAGCGAAAATCAGAGCGGCAAGCATATTTTACTGCTGGCTGATGTTGCGCCGCGATATCGATTTTGACCTTGAACCCGCAGGCCGACATGGCTCAAATGCTAATAATTTCTGCAAAACATACTAATGTAAACGTCTTGTGAATATGAACGTCATATCTCCATTCTTTCAAGGTATTATGTTTTTAGGAATAGCAGTGTATTTAAAGTAAGACTTACGTTCAACAAATACATCGTTACTGAGCTGTTAATTACACTGGATAAGTAAATATTGTTTTCAACTGTTTACTGAGTTTGTCATACACTTCTTCCAATATTCCGCAGCAAATGATACATAGCTTCCGATGAAACATGCCCATGTGGTTGGTGAGCCAGTTCATAAGTGATATATGAAGTCAACGAACAAAAGGTAGTTTAGATTTTCGTCATTTTTGCAATACAGATACTTTTTTAAGAGTTAGTGTTTTTTGATAAATAATTCATGTCCTTCGGATATTTTCGAGCGTAGCCAAGTTGGAGCTACATTGTAATATTGGCTCTTTTATTTTAATTGTAGCTAAAATGCTAGGCAGACTGGTACCTAATGCAGTGTCTGTTTACGCTACTTCACATGAAGATTACATATATCTTGGAAATAATAAACTAGGGTTCATTTGCACACAACATTCTAATACTTTACTCTGATTCGCTGGACAGAGAAATGGGATTGGGCATGAGGTGGTGCAAAGCTCATTTGAGATAATTCCCCCATCTTGGATTTCGTTTAGCTGCTTCATTTTTAATACCTTGCTGGAAACACTCAGTAGAAGAGAGGAAGGGGGCTTTTAAATCTTTCGCAGTTGTATGTTTCACTGTTAAACACTTCACTGTGACTGGTTGGAGATAGTGAAGGAGGGGCGATTGTTGAATATCCAACTAGCACAACGAGGTTGTTTCCACCAAGTGAAATGTTCGTTCATTTTAGTAGTACACTGTGGTGCTTGTCACAGGTGGAAGGGATGGGTGTAGTGAGGGGGAGGGGGAGGTAGGATGGAGTATAAGCCACAGTTAAGCAGATGGGTCTTATTGGCTTATTGATTTTATTTACTGATAATGTCATTGATAAGGACGATGTTATGCATGACCTTCGTGATCACATGATAATAATGTCATCCTCTTGAAGTCATTTCAACGTGAAAGTGTCCTGGAACACAAATAGCATTGCTAATAATAATCATGATGTGTAACTATATAGTTCATTTCAGTCAACGCACCTGAATTTGTTTACAGGCTATACAGGGTGTTACAAAAAGGTACGGCGAAACTATCAGGAAACATTCCTCACACACAAATAAAGAATATATGTTATGTGGACATGTGTCCGGAAACGCTTAATTTCCATGTTAGAGCTCGTTTTAGTTTCGTTAGTATCTACTGTACTTCCTCGATTCACCGCCAGTTGGCCCAATTGAAGGAACATAATGTTGACTTCCGTGCTTGTGTTGACATGCGACTCATTGCTCTACAGTACTAGCATGAAGCACATGAGTACGTAGCATCAAGAGGTTAGTGTTCATCACGAACGTGGTTTTGCAGTCAGTGCAATGTTTACAAATGCGGAGTTGGCAGATGCCCATTTGATGTATGGATTAGCACGGGGCAATAGCCGTGGCGCGGTACGTTTGTATCGAGACAGATTTTCAGAACGAAGGTGTCCCGACAGGAAGACGTTCGAAGCAATTGATCGGCGTCTTATGGAGCTCGGAACATTCCAGCCTATGACTCGCGACTGGGGAAGACCTAGAACGACGAGGACACCTGCAATAAACGAGGCAATTCTTCGTACAGTTGACGATAACCCTAACGTCAGCATCAGAGAAGTTGCTGCTGTACAACGCAACGTTGACCACGTCACTATATGGAGAGTGCTACGAGAGAACCAGTTGTTTCCCTTCCATGTACAGCGTGTGCAGGCGCTATCAGTAGCTGATTGGTCTCCGCGGGTACACTTCTGATAATGGTTCATCCAAGAATGTCTCAATGCTCATTTTAGTGCAAATATTCTCTTTACGGATGAGGCTTCATTCCAACGTGATCAAACTGTAAATTTTCGCAATCAACATGTGTGGACTGACGAGAATCAGCACGCAATTGTGCAATCACGTCATCAACACAGATTTTCTGTGAACGTTTGGTCAGGCATTGTTGGTGGTGTCTTGAGTGGGCCCCATGTTCTTCCACCTACGCTCAGTGGAGCACGTTATGATGATTTCATACGGGATACTCTACCTGTGCTGCCAGAACATGTGCCTTTAAAAGTACGACACAACATGTGGTTCATGGACGATGGAGCTCCTGCACATTACGTACGCCTCTCAATAACAGATTCGGTGACCGATGGATTGGTAGAGGCCGACCAATTCCAAGGCCTCCACGCTCTCCTGACCTCAACCCTCTTGACTTTCATTTATGGGGGCATTTGAAAGCTATTCTCTACGCAACCCCGGTACGAAATGTAGACACTCTTCGTGCTCGTATTGTGGACGGCTGTGATATAATACGCCATTCTCCAGGGCTGCATCAGCGCATCAGGAATTCCATGGGACGGATGGTGGATGCATGTATCCTCGCTAATGGACGACATTTTGAACGTTTCCTTTAACAATTGTTTGAAGTCACGCTGGTACGTTCGGTTGCTGTGTGTTTCCTTTCCATGATTAATGTGATTTGAAGAGAAGTAATAAAATTTGCTCGAACATGGAAAGTAAGCATTTCCGGACACATGTCCACATAACATATTTTCTTTCTTTGAGTGTGAGGAGTGTTTCCTGAAAGTTTGGCCGTACCTTTTTGTAACAACCTGTATAGTACCACTCTCAATTGGTCATTATCAATCACCCATATCTTGGCTGGTAGATGCAAAAATTTACTTATACGCTATTGATAACGAGTATTTACTCTAAACCGGTATAAGCTTTAAATAGTTTATGTGAGCAATGACTGAAATAAACTTTAGTGTTCAAAACATAGGTTTATTCGTAAGTACCTCCGGGGTTACAATAGACAACTGTGGAAAAACTTACACGGAAAAATGATACATAACTGTGTATAGACCACCTCTCCAACTTTCGATTTTTAATAAACATTGTTGCACAGCATTGTGGAACAGGCACGTCACAACATGTAGATAAATGATTGACTCCGTAGCGTCGCATAGAATTCGCTCCATCAGACAGGGACCCCAATTAACAGTTTCAAAAATGCGCTGCTGTCGTTACGGCTTCCTGACCAGCAGAAACCGCTATTTTAATGAACTACACATAACAAACTGACATTCTATGTACTGATCACCGGTAACGCGGATTAAAAACTTGGAGAGATACTCTATCGACTGACATGTGCCTTGTAGTGGTTTTGTTCTTCTTTTTTTTTAGTTAAAAATTGAATGTCGAGTTCTGAATTTCATGTAAAATGAGTTGTCTTGGGTGAACCACCTACAAGATAACTACAGTAAAAATCCACTGTAAAATTAGTGAAACTCATTGGTGACCTAAAATTCGCATCTGACTGCTGTTAATATTGTCCACAGCTCGGGGCGGCGATAAACACCAAAGAGTACTGAATGGAAAAACAAGGAATGCAGCAATTAAAAATTAAGCCACACTCTGCAACTGATAGTAAAGAAGTGACCCAACTGTTAGTATGTTAACTCAGCAAAATAAACGATAAATCACTGAACTAAAAATACCAGTATATTCTGCAAATAATGATACAGCTATCACGCCTCGTAATTTTAAATTCCTAACAATCTTTTAAAGACAAGTGCAGATAAGTGCAATAACTCTTGGCTCAAATGACAATAGTTAGTTCATAATGAATACAACACAATGAGTGATTATTATAGTTACAAAATTAAAGACCAATGAGTACTAAAAGACAAAACAAGGAATGCAGCAATTAAAAAAAAGATGTATGCAGCAGATTGTAAAAAATGACACATCTGTTTGTATATTAACTTAGCAAAATAAACGATAAATCGCAGAACTAAAAATACAGGTTCCACTCCTCGTAACAGTAAATTCCTAACAGCCTTTTAAAAATGACAGCTAACTGCGATAACTCTTGGCACAAATAACAATAGTTAGTTCACAATGGATACAATGCAATGAATGATTATTATACTGACAAAATTGTCTTGTTTTTTCTGTGACAACCGTGAGTTGTGAATTCCATACCTTCCTGGTCCTTTGTTCGACGCCATTATTTATCCAGATAATGCATTCCCCCGTACTCGAAGCTGAGTGGCACTCGAAAGCTTTTTGACGAGTGTATAGAACACGATCTTTTTCTTTAAATTATTAATAAGAAAATTTTACCTCACTTGACGCCCTTCTTCCACCACTCAGCAATATTTCAAATCAAAATTCCCTTATGTTTGAAATTAATATTTTGGTCGGGAATAAAAGAAACATATGTAAATGTTACATTAAGCCTATTTTGTGTATGTTGCGTAATTTTCATGTGGTCGTTTTCTGGAATCCCGTAGGTCTTATGAGTAGCGTTGTAGTATGCTAGCTGATAATCACTACCAATAACACGTCAAATGTGAAGAAGTTCATTATAGTCACACAGTGTCATTCCAAACTGCTTCCGTATCTTCAGATACCACAATTAAAGAACAAATTATCTGTTCCATTTATACCCATTAGAAGTCTATATACAGTATCTGTTTAGAGAACTAAATCCATTTCACATAAAAAGTATGAAGTACTACAATATAGTTCATAACATTTAAATATAATTGTACGCACTGTTCAATATGAATGAAAAACACTTTATTTACATTCTTCATTATATGTAGGTTTAGTACTTCAGTTTTATATTACCTCTATCAAATCACCAAGTCACTTATTTCCACAAGAAAACAAGGTTTCAATATAGACCTTACATTCTCCCCAAAAAAAGAACTTCTGTATTGCTAATACCAATATGGCTGAAATGCGAATCGTCATATAGCAACTAATATATATTTACGTGTTACTATATTCGTTTGTGGTTCACTTGAGAGAAGTGAAAGGCAACAGTTCTCGTTTACCCTAATTCTTCAACTCCGGTTACCACTCAAATTTTACTATTTCATTTCTTATGAAATATTTACCAAATCACGAATATAAATAGTTGACACGTACATTATGATACCAACACACTGATAAAAGTGCCGTTTCTCAGCCATTTTATTCGTAAATAGCACACCACCGTAACTAGTGGTCAGAGAAACTAGAATCATACATTTTCTCTGAGCCAATCAGGACGACAGACAGAAAGACCAAAGAAGAGTTAAAAAAAAAAAAAGGCGGCGAAGCTCGGAAAATTGCTTTCTTCCAGTCGAAGGCGACAGGGGTCTACCAGAAGTGAGGGAACTCATTTCACCAGGAAGTCGAACAGAAAAGTTTCCGTGAGCTGAATGACTCAAGGGATTTAAAGTGCGCAGGTGGCGCTAAACGTCAAAGAGTTGCTCCCTAATTATCTTACAAACAAGCTTCATTCTTCATTTACATATTTCTAGACGTCCAATTATCGACAGAAATTTAACGTAGTTACTAAGAAAACAATCGAGTCTTGAAGTAGGAAGAGAAATAGCAGTATCAATAATTGGAAATTTCATTTCCTGTGTCAGTTAATGGAAACAGTCATAAACCTTAGTTTCACTAGATGTTCTGTGTGGCAGATTCGGACTTATCGCTGAGCTATATCTCAAACATGGGTAAAAATGACACAATTATTTTTGTATCTAAAAGGGTCTAAAATTAGGTTCTAATTTAGGATTCGATGAATGATTGTAGCCTTGTCTGATACTTTCATTCTATGCGGTACAACGGAAAAATTTTACACTGCATCTAGGTAGTAGTCTTTCAGCCTCGTGGGAGTTTCAATTTTATTTTATTGTCATTTGAGATGAATCCTTATACCTACCGCTATTACGTTTATTGCTAGTGATATAATTCAAACAAATATTCCCTACAGAGATAAGCAGGTCACAGAAAACAATTTTGATTTCACGTGTTAGCACTCCAGTTCTAGCTAGGTATTTATCTATTGTCAGTTTTTCTTTGAAGTTCAAATTGTGAAGTTGTGCTTCAGTTTACGTAACTAAATTTTTCTACTGCAAATGTGATTATGGTTTGTTGACAAATTCTGCTATATCGATTGAGCATGTCCCCGGCAGATGATGGATAGTGTCGGCATGATACTGGCGCATGATGGTGCTGCTTATAGGGAATACGTACACGACTTCCTAAGTGCTAAATATCAGATTCAAGAGTGTTTGCTCGAGTTTTCACTAAACTGCGCAAGTCTGGTACAGCAGTCATATTTCATCTAAATGTGTAAATGAACATGGTTTGGATGAAGTAGAAGATATTAAATGGCTCTGAGCACTATGGCACTTAACAGCTGAGGTCATCAGTCCCCTAGAACTTAGAACCACTTAAACCTAACTAACCTCAGGACATCACACACATCCGTGCCCGAGGCAGGATTCGAACCTGCGACCGTAGTGGTCGCGCGATTCCAGACTCAAGCGCCTAGAACCACTCGGCCACTCCGGCCGACATGAAGATATTACTCAGTTATAAAAAAAATAAAATAAACCTGTCAGTCCATGGCCTCTCCCCAAGTGCCATGCAACAAAATTTTGAGACTTAAATAATGTGCATTAAGAAACAGAATGGGCCCCGAGAAAGATTTCACAGGTTCTTGGTGACAATGGTTGCGTGGAAACTAGTTCACGGTGCAAGGTATATTTCTGTTCCTGACAATCCGTCCCCTAGTGTAGGGGATAACTCAGAGCCTATAAAGATATAGTACGAGGACGTGTTGAAAAATAAAGCGTTCGAATATTGTATGTGAAAGCTCTGAAAGCCTTCTATATTTGACAAAATGTTGTGAACATGCTGCATATTTAATCTTCGTGCTTACATATTTATAGCCTTCTGCCGCTAGGAGGTTCCGAACTGTAGTGTATAACATGGCGTTGTAGAGCCTTATTATGTCGATGCATAAGAAACAGAGAATCTAGAGTTCGTGCACACATGGAGCACCTTGTCCTCAGTATGATAATGCCAGACCACACACCAGCGCTACGACATGTACAGTAATCCGACGCCTTGGGTTCACTGTCATCGATGAAACTCCATTCAGTCGCGTCTTGACCGCTTTTCATCTGCTTCCAAAACACACAGAAGGCCGTCGACAACTTCACTTTAGCAGCGAAAAATCAGTGCATGCACAGTTGTGGCTGCGGCTTCTTCAACTAAGTCAAACATTCTACAGAGACGGCATCAACAAACTGGTCTCCCGTTGAGAGAAACGTGTTCGTCACCAGGGTCACTATTTTGAGAAATAAATATGTATATATCAGGAATAAAGACGTTAAATGTTAATAACACTTGTTTTATTTGACAAGCTTTCCGAGTTCTCACATAAAAAAACTCAGAGACTTTGCCTTCATAAATGTGTGTAATCTGTGAGGATGAACCTGCACTAGAGGCGAAAATTAATGCACAAAACATTGCTTATACCATGAACTGGTGCGTATAAAACTAATGTCATCAATACCGCAAATAGAGGCCGTAAAATACCTAATATGTCATTAGACAACCGTAGTTTTCGAAACATGCGTGGGCAATCAACGGAGAGAATACGAAGCAGAAGATGCAGTAACAAAAACTCACTTTAACAGAAACGTAAAGTGTGTAGAATACCTACAAGAAAAAGAGAGGGAACAATAAGAATGGAAGACTGAAAAAGAAATACTTAATTTGAAAAGAATGTTAGGCAGGAACGTAGCCTTTCCATCCCACTGGTCACTTCATACAGCGTAGAAGCCAAGACGGAAATAAGACAAGGTTGAGGAGTAGTGTTCATGCTGATAGAATGTCAGATATCCTGATTTAGGCTACCTTCAGTAAAGGTGGGCAAGAAATACAGGACAAATTGCATGGGATGAACAATATAATGAGTATAGTATACAGATTGAGTAACCCGAATAAAGGTGAATGTAATGAGGTCTAGCAGAAATAAATAAGCGATAAACATAACATTAAACTTCAGCAGCACAAACAAGACGAAATGAAGGGATTCTGCTACCTCAGAAACAAAATAACACGTGGCGGACGTAGCAAACAGGACACGAAAGCAAACTTCCACAGACAAAGAGGGCTACCCTTGCCAAAGAAAATTTACTAGAATAAAACATAAGATTTAATTTTAGAAATAAATTTCTGAGAATGTAAGTTTGGAGTAAATATGTATTGAAGTAAATGAATTGAAGTAAATCTTGAGCTGTGGGAAAACCGGAATAGAAAAGAATCTAAGCGTTTGAGATGAGGTGCCATAGAAAGTTGTTGAAAAGTCCGTCACTGATAAGAAAATGAGAAGTTTCTTCGCGGAATCGGCGAGATGACAAATCTGTGTAAAAAACAGACAACAAGAGAGACAGAATGATAGGACGTTTTTAGGACATCAGAGAATTAGTTCTTCGGTAATAGAGTCAGATGAAGGGATTAAAAAGTGTAGGGGAGGACGGAGATCGGAATACATCCAACAAATATTGAGGGCGAAGAGCGCAAGGACTGTTCTGAGGTCAAGACGTTGGCATATTAGATGTTACGCGCCGCATCAAAGCACTTGGAAGACTGACGGGAATGCATCATCAGAAATGAACAATAGAAACCGTGTTCCTATAAACCGACCTCGCTGCCATACCGCCACACGGAGTAGCACAAGATAGCGGAAAACTGGCATCGAAGCCAGAACCATTTTTTCGTCGGAGAACATTTTTGCAATTACACAATCTAAGTATTTGTTTATATGGCTACGTAGTCTTTTGTAGCGGAGTCCTGGGATAAAAATTTCTCGGTTTACTTGCCACGTCTGACTGGAATATAACCCTGACTTTCGGTGATAGCCTTCTTCATCGTCCTCAGGAGCTAAGCCTGCCCATTGTGAAACTGGTGAGGCTCCTTTTTTCATGCCTAGAGGACGGCATCTGATTGGCCGGAGTACGTCTCGATTATATCACGGAAATAGCGCCTGCAGTGGTGGTGCCCTCTATGAGGGTAGATTATGTTTGAGCTCCCTGTCCAGAGTTGATTGTAGCGTGTAACATAGTTGACCTCCACTCGGTTATTTTATAATTTGTCCTTGCCCATAATTCAGCTGTCGCTCCGCTGCGCTCAGATCTGTGTATCGCATCAAACCTTGCATGACTACAGCAACATTTTGAAAGGCTTCCGTGCACCATCAAAGAACTAAGTAATTAATTTGGCAAAATCATCTCTATAATAGAGGCGCTTTGTCCTCTAAGTTGTTTATAACATTTACGAAAAGTTAAACCAATGCACTCATCAGAATACTGAAAGATTGGGAGACTGAAACTATTTCCGACTGACAAAAATATTCCGCCCTATTAAATTTAGTTACTAGCACATGAACCTGCCGTCACTTTGTCACTCTGCCGCGCAGAACTTTCACACAAATAGACAGTATAGTTTCGTAACCTGCTGGCAAGGAGACACAGGATTTCTCCAGGACACAGAGTACGTGAACATCCTCATTATTCGACCACACGGCCACCATTGATAACCTAGATCAGTAGTTCCAGACTTGGATGTAATTACAACATGAGGGTTAAAATGAAAATTTCCTAATGGGTAAAAACAAAAGGGTTCATTGTGCTTCGGTCAAAACTAAATTATTTTTAATATAACATTATTAGTGTTACACTATTTCGTGAGATTGTAATAATGATTTCATACGATTGTAATAATTACATTTCTCATAATACTAGCATTAACGCATGATCCAATGTATAGAAAGTTGCAGCTTGTGAAATGAATGCATGAACAATTTCTTCCTCACATAGTCCACCCGCCTCACACTTACCAGGTATTTATAATTAAAGTACAGAGGTCCAGCGTTGGCAACGAAACGTGTTAGATATGCTATACATTACCGGAGAACCGATTTACACTAAAAATTAGTTCCAATTTTGGCCACGAGTTGCAAATCTGGCGCTGTACAATGTTCATGTGGCAGTATGAGATCCACGCAGTCCTATCGCAAGCCATAATGTACGTGACGGTGCGGGTATCGAGAGTAGTGACGTGTGCTGTTAGTGAAGCTGTTTTATGAGAATGGCCGACTGAAAGATCTGAGGAAAGGCCCGACGTCATTAAATGATTTAAAGAATCTGGTAATGAAATACGAACACATGGGTGAAGTTGGTGTGGCATGTGGAAGAGGAAGGGGTCCTACGCCGGTGGAAGTTATTGACGAGGTTGCTCCTGCTGTAACTGACCACACAGCACATGCCCCGGGTTGTGGTAGCGCTCGTGCAGTGTCGCGTGTATTGCCATCCCACCGTCAACAGTAAGGAAAGCTTTGCGTTCTATGTTACACTAGTATCCATACAAGATCGAGGTGGTACAGCAGCTGAAACCTCATGATGCACGGTAACGTTCCGAATTTGCTCTTCGGTTTCTGGAATGGATCGCAGTTAGCCGGGCAATATTCTGTGGAGTTTTTCATTACAAGTATAAACAAATACACTGAACTGCAGAACTGGGGTATTGTTAAACGTCGTGTTGTGCCCCATGAGCCATTATGAAACCGTGTGGTGCGGATTATCAAACACCTTTATTCTTGGTCCGTTCTTCTTTGAAGAGAATACACCCACAGGGGTTGTCAGCTTAACCGTGACGTCTGCAGGTTATCGAGATTTCCTTGTAAAGGCTGTGATTCGTGCTGTGGAAAAGCGCAGCTTTGTGGAAAACATTGTTTTCATGCCAGATGTCTCTTGCACAGTGAAAGATCCATCTAATGCAGCCTTTCACGAATGTGTTATCTCCAGAGGTTTTCCAGACTCATGGCCTCAAGATCACCAGCTCTTAATCTACTTTTTTTTTGTTTCCTGTCTAGGGATATCTAAAAAAGCTTTTCCCAGGGACGCGTTACGTCTCTACCAAATCTGAAGGCTAGTATGCAAGAAAACGTTGCCCATATTCCACCGGAATTCCTACGAGCAACTGCTGATCACGTCGTTTTACGAATGCAGCATTTCGTCGACGAGTCCAGTGCCCATCCTGAACAAACTGCGTAAGGGTCGATTAATAATGAAACCAACTCTATGCCTTTCTCACTCGTTCAACCTTTTCTGTTCATGTCCCATTTGTAATACATTACATATGGGAACATTTCTGCACGTCTTTCCTGCATTCACAGCGCCAGGTTGTCAAAATTGAAACTAATTTTTCCTAGCGAAAATCGGTTCCGCATTAACTCCTTAGCGTTTATACGAAGTTTCACTCCCCACAGTGGATCCTCGTGAGTAGCTGAATTCTAATTACAACCACCTGGTTCTTTGTACTTTGAACCTTGCATAGATATGGCAGTAGAATTGAGATATTGTATGTATATATTGTATGTTAACTGGGGACCTAGAAACGACGGAGAGGCTCTGTCCATGCCACAGCCGCAATGATCCACAACCCCACGACGACTACCGCAGTCCACTTCACCCCTCTGCCCCCCACACCGAACCCAGGGTTATTGTGCGGTTCTGCCCCCGGTCGACCCCCCTCCCCAGGGAACGTCTCCCACCAGACGAGTGTAGCGTGGTAGAGTAGTGGTTATGTACGCGTACGTGGAGAACTTGTTTGTGCAGCAATCGCCGACATAGTGTAGCTGAGGAGGAATAAGGGGAACCAGTCCGCATTCGCCGAGGCAGATGGAAAACCGCCTAAAAACCATTCACAGACTGGCCGGCTCACCGGACCTCGACACAAGACTGCCGGGAGGATTTGTGCCGGGGACCAGGTTCTCCTTCCCACTCTGGAAAGCCGTGCGTTAGACCGCTCGGCTAACCGGGTGGGCAAATTGACATATACTTATATACCTCAGGAAAATACCTTATCCTGGTTGAAGGTATTTCCAGAAATTGACTAGAAATTGCTTCATTATTTTCTTCGCAACAGACAGACAACTTAATTGACAGCACAGCATAATAATAGCCATGTACAGGCCACTAGACTACAGTAGGGTCTACACTGTAGTATTGCTATTATTAGTGGCAGTCCTGAAACAGAAGGCGCGTCAGCGTGAAGTCTTATTTTTACCAGTTCAGAAATAAGGAGTCCAACAATCAAATGGTTCCAACAAAAAAGTGTAGTGCATGAATCTTAATGTGGTTAAGTTTAAATGGTTCTGCAGGCTGAGGGTGAAGCAACACCATCAGAATGAGAAAAACAAATTATAAATGGAGATAAACTTTATGAGGGTCGCCTAACCAGAATCACTTTGAAGGACAATAGTTTGGTTCTGCAAAGTTCTCTAAAACTCAAGTAAATCAACAATACCCCCTAACACTGTGGCCAGGTAGCTCATTTATGTGGATAACTGCTTGGAAAACGCTGCAAGCTTTCACAGGTTGAGTAGAAAATTCCGCAAATTGTTATATGCTCAGAAAGTGGATAGATAACGCTCATACGAAATGCTACACTTACTCTACACTCACCAGACGAGTGCCAGATAGCACCGATCACCAACGTATAAAAATGTATCGCCCAAATTGGCGACAGCAACCGTGTTTCCCACTCGTCGCCTTCCGCTTCATCATCACAAGCGTCCGAAATTATCCTCCTCTCAACTGATTGCTTCATGAGTTAGAAAGCTGCACCTGGAAGGCGTAACTCAACGCTTGTTCAAAACGGTTCAAATGGCTCTGAGCACTATGCGACGTAACTGCTGAGGTCATCAGTGGCCTAGAACCTAGAACTAATTAAACCTAACTAACCTAGCAGGATTCGAACCTGCTACCGTAGCGGTAGCCTGGTTCCAGACTGTAGCGTGACGACTGGAATGTTGCTTTATCTACGTTGCTTTATCTACATAATAGGGAGGAACGCTGGAGAGATTTCCCGTTTCTTGGCTTACACAAGACATCTTAAGAGGCTTTTACCGGCTACTGGAAGTTTCCACTCACTAGCTAATCCTTCCGCGTTGGCGCACGGTGGCCGCTAAGACGCATCTAATTTGATAAGAAAACCTCACGAGTAAGGCTGCGATTTTTCTCGTGGTGGCTGAGTAGACCTGCAGTGGTCTGTTCTTAGGTCTGTTTACAGAGAGATGAATTCGTCACACTCAGTATCATACTACGGACATGCAGACCTCCACATATGGAGAAAACCGCATTTGTTGGCAAAGCATGGACCAGAGGCTTACCGCAACAGATTTCCACAAACTGAATGAGATTTTCACTCTGCAGCGGAGTGTGTGCTGGTATGAAACTTCCTGGCAGATTAAAACTGTGTGCCCGACCGAGACTCGAACTCGGGACCTTTGCCTTTCGCGGGCAAGTGCTCTACCATCTGAGCTACCGAAGCACGACTCACGCCAGGTACTCACAGCTTTACTTCTGCCAGTATCTCGTCTCCTACCTTCCAAACTTTACAGAAGCTCTCCTGCGAACCTTGCAGAACCAGCATTCCTGAAAGAAAGGATACTGCGGAGACATGGCTTAGCCACAGCCTGTTCGACAAACTGTTTTGCTCTGGAGACCTGCGTTCCTTCTATGAGGAATTGGTGACCAAACTCCTGTCGTCAAGCCAGACCACAGGATGAACACTTAGGCCCACTCGTTTCTAACAAGGAAATGTGAGACCTTCTTTCTGAATCAGCAAAAACAACCTACAAATAAACAGAAAAATTATAAAATATAGCACAACTGGTTGTTAGAATTAGGCACTTCCAACTGTCTAATTGACTCATTAGTTCACAGTTTAACGAAAAAAACTACAGAACTAGATATCGTTCATCTTTTGTAATTTAAAAAACTAAATGTGTTGAAAGAAAATTGTTTCCCGTTGTATATTTAGGTTGATGAGAAAGGGGAAAGATGTTGGACACTAGGCAACATCTGATTGTACTCAGATGTAAAGGTCTCAGAAAGGTTGGAATCACTGATCTAGAGCAACACGGAGTCAGTACACAGTTGATTAATTAGCCGCGACCCTCTTTCCGACATTTGGTTGAGTGATGAGGTATGGCACCGTATTAGCTTTTTTCGGGTAGACCATTGATTCCGAGACTCTTTCACTTCGTACATCTCGACATTTTTAGAAATCTGGGCGTATCACTATAGCTTGTTCACGTTTTAACGAAGGTATTCAGATTTGATTAAAGTGAAATGAACAACTACAACGCTTGGGACGTAACCAAGGTGGACTGCCATCTGACAGGTCCAACATCATTCAAGCCCTGACGTGTTCTCTGCCACATAATGGTTATTTCTCTAACAAAATTGTAGTGTCCTCCCTCTGTGCCTCGAGTGGAAAGTCTTTAGAAACATTCGATGAAAATTCTGGCCGGCCGGTGTGGCCAAGCGGTTCTAGGCGCTTCAGTCTGGAACCGTGTGGCCGCTTCGGTCGCAGGTTAAAATCCTTCCTCAGGCATGGATGTGTGTGATGCCCTTAGGTTAGTTAGGTTTCAGTAGTTCTAAGTTCTAGGGGACTGATGACCTCTGATGTTGAGTCCCATAGTGCTAAGAACCATTTGAACCATTTTTTGTAATAATTCTCGCTTCATACATGTTCTTATAAAACATGTTTTCCGGATTTACTTCTTCTTTCCTTCTTTGTTTGGGTCATTTAAGCAACACGCACCAATTTCAGTGCTTCCTTTTTCGTTACTCTTCCTTTTTCCTCCAGTATTCTTTCATCTTTTCAGTATGTATCCTTTTTCTCTCCTCGGACCATTTTTACCCTGTCTTCTCCCGCTCCTGCCTTGGAATCCTTCCATTTTGAACACTTTCCTCTTGAAAATCACTCTTTATATTGCATCTTTTCTACTTATGTTGTGTCTTTCCTAATCTTTCCTAACTTCTTGAATCCGGGCTATTGTTGACTTCTTGTTCCAAAGATATTTAAAAATCTGTTTGGTTAACCTGTTGCTATTCATTCTGTATAAGTGTCCAAAAAATAGCAGTCGCCTCTTTCGTAGTGCTTGATTTATGTTTTCTATGTTGCGATAAACTTCTTCATTGCTTCTTAGTTTCCATACCTTTGTATTTTTTGGTGGCCCAAGTATTTTTCGAATGATTTTTCTTGCTACGACTTCAAGTTGCGTAATTTACAGTTCAGCACTAGACAGTCACTTAAACAAGGTGTGCAACTTTGCTTCCGCTGTTTGCCGATAGGTGGCGACAACGTTAAGTAGCGGTCGAATGAAACACATCGCAGACGTCAGGCAGCTAGCTTGGACCGCGGTCAACATAATCTCATTCAAACATTTGTCGATTTGTGTCTGAATCATAAAGTTGTTCATGATTGAAAATGTTAGTTTACGAACCTAATTCTCGTCATTTGTGGGAGGTGTTACTGTTCTGTTTCAATATGAAGAAAACAGCTATTTTCTCAAGTAATGCTCTCAAGTACGTATGGTAAGGATGGTATTAGTGAAATAACGTGTCGTGAGTGGTTTCAACGCTTCAAGAACGGTGATTTTAACGCTGTAGATTGGCATAGTGGAGGAAGATGGAATGTTTTCGAAGATGTAGAATAGGAGACATTGCTGAGTGAAGACTCGCGTCAAACTCAAGGCGAATGGGCACGATTAGTGGGAATGACACAGAAAGCCATGTCAAAACGTCTCAAGGCTATGGGCATGATTCAGAAAGAAGGAACTTCGGTCCCGTGTGAGCTGAAACCAAGAGATGTTGAACGGCGTTTGTGTGTTTTTGAACAGTTGCTTCAGGGACAAAAAAGGGTTTTCTGCACCGCATTGTGACCGGGTACGGAAAATGGGTTCATTACGATAACCCTAAACGCAAAAAATCATGGGGATATCCCGGTCATGCTTCCATGTCGACGGCCAAACCGAATATTGACGGCTCCAAGATCATGCTCTGCATTTGGTGGGACCAGCTCCGCGTCGTGTACTATGAGTTAAAACCAAGTAAAAAAATCACAGGTGCTCGTTATCGAACACAATTTAATGCATTTGAGCAGAGCATTAAGACAAACGGTCTCAATACAGCGAGAGGCACGATAAAGTGATTTTGCAGTACGACAACGATCGACCCCACGTTGCAAAAAAGGTCCAAACGAACTTGGCAACGTTAAAATGGGAAGTTCTTCCCCACCCACCGTATTCTTCAGACAGTGTTCCCTCTGTCAACTGTTCTGGTCAATGGCGTATGGCCTTGCTAACCAACACTTCAGATTTCATCAAGAAATAACAAATTGGAGCGATTCGTTGATCGCTTCAAAAAATGAATCATTTTTTCGACGCGGGATTCTTACACTGCCTGAAAGATAGGAGAAATTAGTGGCCAGCGATGGAAAGTACTTTGAATGATACATATGTAAGCAGTTTGTTTCATTAAAGCCTCAAATTTTGGGGAAAAACCGGCGGAAGCAAAGTTGTACATCCTTTATAAAGACATTCTGGTTTTACTACTATGTTGTAGCATTTTTTTTATATTTGTCATAAATTTTGTTTGTTCTTAGTTATTCTTAAACCTGCTTTGTTGGCTGTTTTCCTAAGAGAATGATTTGTATTTCAGCATTTATTAGGTTTTGAGAAAGAATGTCAAAATCATCCGTAAATGGTAAACGGTTAATTTCACTACCTTTGTTTTTAATTCTCAGTCTGATTGGTGATAGCTTCTGTTCTTTTGGTTTTTGTTTCAATTCCCTTACCATTTGCGCTAGCATACAGTTAAAGAGAAGTGGAGACAGGCCATCAACTTACCTTACACCTGTTTTTATGTTGGATGCCTTCGGTATTTCACCACGAAACTTTACTTTTGATTTGGTGTCTGTGTGTGAGCATTTTAGGAATAAGGTTTTGCTAGTTTAGATTTGATTCCAAATTCTCTAATCACTTTATCTAGTGTTTCCCTGTCAACCGAATCAAATTCCTTTTAAAAATCTTTAAATGTTACAACTACATCTTTGGAGTTTTGGAAGTCTGTGACGAATTATGGACTTCAGGCTGAAATACTGGTCTGAGCAAGATTTGCCCTTTCTAAATCCACTCTGATATTCTTCCAAATGGCTATCAAGTGTTGCTTCCACCTTGTTTAGTGGTATTGTTGAAAATATTTTATAGCCCACTGGCAACAAAGATATATCTTTGTAGTTATTTACATTTTGCTTACACCTTTCTTGTGCAAGGCATGGATGAGAGCCAGTTCCCTGTCTTCTGGTACCTTTTCAGTTTCCTGTATTTCTTCAAACATGAGCTGAAGGTTAGTTATAATTTTTGGTTGAGACCATTTAATAAGTTCAGCTTAATAGTTTTCTCCACTGGCTTTGTTGTTTTTCAGGGTACTTACTGCTGTTTTAATTTCTTCAGCTATAGGTGATGGATCTGCATTTGTGTTTTCATGAAGATCTGGAAATTCTAGCTTACAGTCTGGTGCTTCACAGTTCAAAAATATTTCAAACTACTTTCCTAGTATTTCACAATTCTGGCTGCTGCTTAGACCTACTTTACCATTTTCATCTGCGAAGCAAATCCTGGAGCTTGGTAGCCCTTTAGCTGACTTTTAAACATCGGATAAAAATTCCGGGAATTACTTCTTACAAAGTTATTCTGTAAGCCAAGAAGTTGTGATTTCTCAAAATATCTTTTATCTCTCTTTATTAATCTTGTTGTTTCTTTCTTTCGTATTCTAAACTCATCAGGGTGTTCAGTCTTCCCAGAATTGCCATTTCTCCCACTGTTTTGTTCTCTCTGTAGCTACTTCTTCACAGATTTCATTCCACCAGAGTTGTTCCAATACATTTTTCGCTGCCCTGTTGATTTATTTCGATATTTCTTCCCATTTCCGTCATTTAGTTACTTTCATTTCTTCCCAAAAAATTTTAATTACCTCTTTGGTGATGTTGAGCTTATCTGAACTATTTTAAATTAATTTTGTTTTTTATTAAGGAGGAGTTTCAGTTTAATTTTAGTCAGGTAATGATAAGAATCAAATTCCCTGTTTGTTGCTAATTTTACATTCATGATTTCTTTCAAAATGAATTTAGAAATAGCCACGTTATTTAACTGGAGCTCCCCTAGTATTGGATTCGGAGATATCTATGTTTTTGCCTTTCTTGGTAATTTTTTGAAGAAAGTTGACATTACCTTTAATTGAAATGTTCTAAAAAGACTGATTAGTCTTGTGCTATTTTTGTTTGTTCTTTTACAGGATTGATTTTGGAATTTTTGATATGACGTCTTCTAGAAGTTCCCAGAATATTTCTACTTTACCTGGATTTTTGTTATTGTCATCATTGATTGGAGCATGACAATTAACAAACGTATACTAGTCTTTCTGAAATGGATTTGAATTTCGTAATGTTATCTACTAAATTTTTATGAATATAGAAAGCGGTACTAAGTATTGGCATGTCTTTAATGATTTTTATTGCTTTTTTTTCACATAAAAATTCTATGGGTTTTGGTTTCTGTGACGTTTTCATCCAAAAATCTTCTTTCTTGAACTGCTAAAACTTGCATTTCATGCTTAACCAAGAGAATTCAAGGTTCTTTTTGTTAACCAATTTTTAGTAATGAGTTTATGTTCAAGGTGGCCGCAAAGAATTTCCTTTTGAACTTGAGTTTGGAAGAATACCAAGGATGCTCCGACTCATCCTTAATGCAGATGTAGGAAGTCCACAGAACCCTACTTCCCGATGCATTGCATAAAGCAATGGTCTATTCCTCTTTCGAGTTACCACCTGGGGCAGTGATTTCTTGTATTGTACTTTCCATTCTGCAATTGAAATTGTACATTGTACATCATAGGAAATAAATTCCAAGCTAAGATCTGATTATTAGTAAGGAATGATTATTTTCCATGGTTTTCTCCATTAGGTTCTTCCACTCTCTCTGCCGTTCGGATTTAGGATTCCTCTTCCGCCTTTGAGACCGTTGACCGGGTTTGCCTGTAACCCTAGGCAGTGGACCTCACAGGGTGCTACCATCCGAAGCCAGATGGTCTCAGGATTTTTATGAGGTTTTGCCCCTCTCCCTTCTCCTTCCTCATCACTTGCCAGATGAGGCGCCGGGCTTCAGGCGGGCACTTCGAATGGGCTGTTTTATTTATTTTTCTCATACGTTCCATTCTTGAAATCGTCCGTTTGCTGGTAGTCAGGGCTTGTCTACCCTCGGACATTGTGTCTTACTTTACGTCTTAGCCAATTCGTATCCTTACGTCGGCCCTCCTAAATTTTCTCTATCCGCTGTCTCCAGCCTGCCATGATCACGTTCCGTCTTTGTCCTGTTGCTGCTCTAATGACACAACAGTGGTAGCCTCCTGCCTTCAGCCTTCACTCGGTCATTAAAAAATGAAATACCTCATGACCTACCACTCTGGTCACAACGCTGTTCAAACCATACTCTAATGAAATTCTACAAAAATCTACATATGATCATACACAATTATTTCCCTCCATCATTATTTTAATTTATTAACATGTTAACGAAAAGTGCCAGTGAAATGATCTACAAAATCTTGTGTTTATTTAGCAGACAGTGTTCAGCCACTGCTGACGCCTGGAGTTGTTTTTTTTTTTTTTTTTTTTTTTTTTTTTTTTTTTTTTTTTTTTTGAGATTGCTATCCAGTGACGATGGGCCACCTATGGCCCAATTATCTCACTTATCCAGCACAAGCGCGGGAAGACTCCCCTCTATCAGGCGACACTGGTCGGTGATAGTGCTCGATCTATAGTAGCATTCATTCTAAACACAGCGATCGTATGGAAATGACCAAATAATTTTGCACACTTGCAAGGAATGTCATAAATATCTTGTACGCTCAGGCCGAGATTAACTTTAATGAACTGCATCCCTTCTGTAACCTCCTTCCATTTTCCTGGGTAGCCGGAAGCCAGGTTTCATTGCTTGCCTGGTGAGGACTCTACCTGTCTTACTAGTTGTTGCACCGCAGAATGCAAAACCGCGCCAGTGTTAGAGCTACCGGCTCTCGTACATAAATGCTGCGGAGCACTTAACTGAACTATTGGTACCATTAGTCGACCATTGTGGACTTCATATTAAGAATTCACAGGTGTTTATTGATATCGTAAAGCATATGAGAACATCCCCGAGTAAAGTCATGTCCCTTCATTTTTAGTTGAGCGCCCTGAAATAATAGGCTTCGCAAACGAGTGAAATTTTTGAATCCTGCCGCTGTTAACTGAAGAGGCCACCAAAGTGGCTCAGAACGCCACAACGTGGAAGTACGACAAGGATTTTGGATGTGATAATTTTGGGTGTGATCCAGCCAGAAGATACAGTTAATTGCTACACACCAAGAGAACTCAGAGCCAAAAGTGCCAGTGCAGTAGAATGACATGACAGGGAGGTAGAGACACTGTCATTGTGTTGACTAAACAGAGTGAATTAAAAAGGTATAAGTCAGACATACGATTGGTTTTTAGAACACTGACACTGCAAAATATGTCCACCGCTTCTTCTTAAAGGGAAAGCTGAGGCGTCTTTCAGCTGCAGCTGCAGCTTCCAGAAAGCTTGTCAGTCCCGGAAAGCAGGCCAAGTGAAATCATCATAGCCTTTCAATAGCAACACTAGTGAGTCAGATACCACACAAATATTATTTCTGTCCAGTGACTTAATCTACTTAGTCTCTGATGGAACAGCAAGTCTTACCCATTGGAAATTTCCACTGCAAGCTACAGTCCTACCGTGTAAGATTGGTTGGTAGCTTAACAACAGCCAACTGGCCATTCAGTCGCTTAACTACAGAGTCCAGGGAGCAGCCAGCAATTGTCATCTTGGGGTGGGTGTTGTGGCCGCCGTCTGCCTCCTGTTCTTGAGGGCGGATTTCGATGCTGTGGGCCTTACTCCTGTTGGAGGTCGGAGTATGTCTCGGCCTGACTTCGCACACTCCTTGCAGAGCAAGTGGGTGTTTACTGGGAAGCTGTTTACGATGTTTGTGGTATCACCGTAAGACACTACTCGTGCTCTGGCAGTCAAAAGGATGCAAGTGCGAGAGTCAGTATCTGCGGACCCCGAGAGGTAGCGCCATCGTCGCAGTATATACAAATCAGGCGCCGCACCTACGCTCTCCGGAAAGCCCTTTCCGGTGCTGTCATAATGAACGCCGACGACAGCGCTCGGGGAACTAGTTCGTTAAAGCAGATCTTCAGTTCGACAGCTCAACTGAAGGGGATCAGTAGCTGCCGATGTCATAGTTTGTTCGGCCTGCAAGAACCAGCGCTGTTAGAACGATAATTTACTGTTTATTTATTGTATTCTACCTGACTGCTTCTCAGAAGATAAGTGAATGTGTTTGATTATTCAATTATAGAGCTGCCTGTTGATATTCTATAATGTGCCCAGCTACTGTGGTCTGTCTCTTGCACCCCAGTCTACAAATTACTGTCGTGACCCGAGATGCAAGGGTTGTCCAGAAAGTAAGTCCCGATCGATCGTTAAATCGATACCACAGTGAAAACCCGAAACGTTTCATTTGCAACAGTTAGGTACACCTTCCACCCCCATGAACCATAGACCTTGCCGTTTGTGGGGAGGCTTGCGTGCCTCAGCGATACAGATAGCCGTACCGTAGGTGCAAGCACAACGGAGGGGTATCTGTTGAGAGGCCAGACAAACGTGTGGTTCCTGAAGAGGGGCAGCAGCCTTTTCAGTAGTTGCAGGGGCAACAGTCTGGATGATTGACTGATCTGGCCTTGTAACAGTAACCGAAACGGCCTTGCTGTGCGGGTACGGCGAATGGCTGAAAGCAAGGGAAAACTACAGCCGTAATTTTTTCCCAGGGCATGCAGCTTTACTGTATGGTTAAATGATGATGGCTTTCTCCTGGGTAAAATATCCGGAGGTAAAATAGTCCCCCATTCGGATCTCCGGGCAGGGACTACTCAGGAGGACGTTATTATCAGGAGACAGAAATCTGGCATTCTACGGATCGGAGTGTGGAATGTCAGATCCCTTAATCGGGCAGGTAGGTTAGAAAATTTAAAAAGGGAAATGGTTAGGTTAAAGTTAGGTATAGTGGGAATTAGTGTTCAGTGGCAGGAGGATCAAGACTTTTGGTCAGGTGAATACAGGGCTATAAATACAAAATCAAATAGGGGTAATGCTGGAGTAGGTTTAACAATGAATAGGAAAATAGGAATGCGAGTAAGCTACTACAAACGACATAGTGAACGCATTATTGTGGCCTAGATAGATAGGAAGCCCACACCTACCACAGTAGTACAAGTTTATTTGCCAACTAGCTCTGCAGATGGCGAAGAGATTGATGAAATGTATGGTGAGATAAAAGAAATTGTTCAGATAGTGAATGGAGACGAAAATTTAATAGTCATGGGTGAGTGGAACTCGATAGTAGGAAAAGGAAGAGAAGGAAACATAGTAGGTGAATGTGGATTGGGGGGAAGAAATGCAAGAGGAAGCCACCTGGTAGAATCTTGCACAGAGCATAACTTAATCATAGCTAACACTTAGTTCAAGAATCATAAAAGAAGGTTGTATACATGGAAGAAGCCTGGAGATACTAGAAGGTATCAGATTATATAATGGTGAGACAGAGATTCGGGAACCAGCTTTTAAATTGTAAGACATTTCCAGGGGCAGATGTGGACTCTGATCACAATCTATTGGTTATGAACTGTAGATTAAAACTGAAGAAACTGCAAAAAGGCTGACCCATTAGCCACGTACCGCATATTTCCAGTGAAACGTCCCCTTAGAAAAATTATAAATGACTGTGCTTCAACTGACACACAATATTTTTAGCGCAACGCAATCTGACTTTCAAAAATCCCTACAAAAGAATGGCCCTGACTAACAATAACCTATACGTTTCGTGAATCACTTACCTCACAAAAATCTTCGTTACTCGAACTACTGCAATACAGCGAGCGCCATTACTGCCAGCTAAATAAAAGATTCTATCTACTGAAGGCACTAACTACTGATAGGCACAGTTAGTAAATGAAAGATTTTGATAGAGAACAAACAATGTATTTACTTAAATAGTATATATATATATATATCAGTTCATGATATCCGGAATTACAAATTTACTCTCTCTGATGGACAAAAGTACAGATCATCCGCTCTCAAAACTCGGCCATTTCTCTCCCAACATCCACCACTGCTGGCGGCTCACCTCCAACTGCGCAACGCTACACGCTGTTAATAGCCAACTGCCCAACACTGCAATGGATAATATTCGAACAATGCAAACCAGCCACAGACTGTACAGAGCACAGTCAGTGATTTTCATACAGAGCGCTACGTGGCGTTATCAATGTAAAAACCTATACAACCTACTTGCACCTGGTTCTGTCTCTGCCTCTGGGGAGATCACACTTTGTAGCAAGGTGAATGAGTTTTAATTAAATTTTCTAATTTCAGCCCCTTACTATTCTGTGATGTAATAAGCCAGCGACGCAGAGCGTCGTTGGACGCTGATCGTGCTCCCTCCGCTCTGATGACCTAGATTGTGCATCATGTGCCGGAGTCGGCGCATTCCTGCGTTCTGAGCGCCACTACCGACTGCCGTATCTGCTGGCAGTCGTGAATGAAGAACGACAACAGTGTGTTTTGGATCCATAAATGTCTGTTTCGTTAATAATGTTTTATTAGAGTCTTTGGGCATCGAAAAAGCCATCTTCCACTGAGCAACTGCTCGCCCATGCCAAAGGCCAGATCCTGACGCCGTCACCTCATGCTGATGCAGTGACCAACGCCCCCAGGTTCCAGCAGTTTGTATTGGAAGTGGTCCATGGGTACAGCTTCGGTAGCAGCTGCAGATCTGGAAAAGGATATTTTTTTAACATAGCTGCTGTTCAGCAATGGTGAATGTAAGTGAATGATTTGAGGAAATCAGACAACCAGTTGCGGTTATGGAGGTCCATTAACAACCCTTGACAATAGTTCAACAACTGCAAAACTGTCGTCTTAAAAAAAAACGATTTGGACCAACTGACGAAATTTTGTACATCATAGTTAGAAGGGATTATCAGGGCGTAAATGACCTACAAAACCAATGGGTAAAAATATAACAAACAAAAATTAGTTACACGTAAAATCACATTTTGGCGACGAGTAATTTCAGAGCAAAGCAGCTCATGTCAAGTAACACAGTATGCGTGATCACCAGTAGAACCAAATAAAATCCGCAATAAATATAAGAACATAAAATATTTTACAAGAGTACAGATTGCTGCTTAAATTTGGGGTTTCTGATACCGTAATCACGGATCAGGGCATTACTTTCATGTTCGATTTAATGAAACAGATCGCTTATAACTGTAGTCGAACAGGAGAGAACGCGTACATTGCTCAATTTCGAAGATGTGAAGTCATTAGATGAACAGTCAGCACGATGATCTAGTCACCTACCTTTCCTTCAATTTGTCAGCAAACAGCTTCAAAAGTTTTAGTGGAGTTGACCTAAACTAATACGAAGTAGTGTATGTCAAGGAAATGCCTTTACCATTTGAGTCACAGAAACCTTGGCTATGGAAAAACTGTGATTTGGTAAGAAAATTTTCCAAAAAGTTTCGCGATTTGTGTCAGTAAATAGGATACTGCAGTATAGAGTTGGACAGGGGATTTTGTGACGAATCCCTACACACCAAAAATGGATGAAAAAATTCTAGACCTGGTATCAAATACCACATCAGGTCATAGAAGTGATGGCACTTGTCAAGACTGATTCGCAATTAGCGATGAAACCTTCTATTTTTCGCATCGAGCATGTACAGCCATTTAAAAAAGTTATAGATGTTTCGGTGCAATTGTGTTAATCATCGTCAGCACAGGGTACAGAATGTAAATAGGAGACAAGTCAATGAGGTACACACTAGAAGCCTCATGCACTTAGACTATGTTAAAGGATAGTGCATTAATGTAATTGATGGCTTGTTTTTGTTGGATCGTAAGTGTAATAGTTTTATTGTTTTTTAAGAACTGATGTTATGAGTTGTGTATTTTTTGGGATTACTGATGCCGTTCAAGAGTTCGAGTAGGGAGGACATACGTTTGTTACCCATTATGTACATGTAGTGGACCGCACAAACTCCTTTTTCGGAAAGGGAGGGAAATAACATTTCCTTTCTAGTAGGCGACGCACCAGTGAGAACGTCCAGGATAGCTGTGATTCCAGCAGTAAGCATCAATGCACGTTATCAGTGCTTTACAGTCCACTCATATCCATTGAGATCCATAGCGATAGGAAGGTAGGTACAGGTGCGGACATGAAAAGTATTCAAATGTGTGTGAATTACTCAGGGACCAAACTGCTGAGGTCATTGGTCCCTAGTATTACACAACTCCTTAAACTAACGTGTGCTAAGAACAACACATGCACCCATGCCCGAGGGAGGACTCGAACCTCCGGCGGGACGGACCGCGCAGTCCGTGACATGGTGCTTCAAACCGCTCGGCCACTCCAGAAAAGTATTATTAATATCGTGACGGAGAGTGAGACTGTCGTAGGGAGAATGTTACAATCCATCCGAATAGAACGGCTATGACTTATGGAAAACTATGTGCGGTAAAACTATTTAGAGGGGAGAAAAGAAGCAGCTGAGCCTAAGGGAGAAGTGCCGTAGCCACACCCAAATTTTGAGAAGGTGGGTATGTGTAGAACGTATTTGGGTTTTTCTGTGGAAGTAGTGCTGATACACAAGGAAAACCGAAGGGTATGGGTAGCATAGAAGTGCGGTACAACAGCATTCTAATTAATGGTACGACCTCTGACATAGCAGATGTCACACTCCATTTCCCAGCTAGAGTTACTGGCACAACTATCATTAAATCGACTCAGCCTATTTTGCATTGCCCAGAGCCATTGGAGATACTGCTGTCTCAGAATTTAACCTTTCTGGATGTTACCCTGAACACTTACCTATCTTTGACAGACAGCTTGTTAGCATCACAAATGGTTCGGATCTCAGTGAAGAAAATACTACAGCATGTGCAAAATTATCGTGTTAAGTAATTCCACAATATTATACCATATCTGTCACATATTCCAGCTCATCAGTGGTTCAGATTGTGATTTGTGTCATCTGATTTTGTATTAGGAGATCTATACATCGCACTGAATTAGCTAGAGATCCGATACCAGTTAGCTAGATTACTAGATCCTCTAGGATAAGGAATAGATAAAGTGTTCAAAGATTCATTGCGTCGAGGATGAATGATATCGAAAAAATAGTGTATGTATGGACTATTTCATGAGAAAATATTATGGTAGTAAGTAAAGAGCTGAAAATAGCAGTACTGAAATAATAGTATGAGATCTTGCTCAGTGGTCTGAACACTGAGGAGTAATGTGACTAACTTTGTGTTGTAGCTCAACTGAAGCAAGGAGGAAAAGTACACTGGAAACGTTTTTGTAAGTGTTTCTAAGACTGTGCTAGGAACTCCTAGAGTGAAATCCGAGGCCAATTTGTTAATGGACGAAATAAAAGTCTTGCCGATGAGTCAAATTTAAGAAATCTGCTCCAGGAAACACAAGAGGCGAGAGAGGTGGGTCAGTATGGAACAACCCAGCGGCATGCGAGCAAGAAAGGATCGCTGATGTTGCATGAAACAAGGCGGCAATAGAAAGATAATTCTTACACACCGTATAAGGTGACAGTAGAGAAAATAAATGTCGAAAATACCACTTGATTTTTTTTAGGAAATATATTGGCGAACAATATTTAAGATTTGTGTACAGATAATCAGATGACAATAATTTTTTTAAAGAGACCTTGATGAAAAATATTGATGATTCTTAAAACTTGGAAGACGACTTTACATTGTAGTTCAAAAAAGGGACACTAACGATAATGTGACTGATGCTATAGAATAATGGTGAAGCTGGTACTACATGTAAAAGATAATGGTCTTGATGAAGGTGAAATGATGATTATGACTATGGGATCTGAAACGAGAGCTAAACCCGCTGGGCACAACAGGTAATAGGATTGTGGAAAGGGCCAAAGGTATAGGTCAGTTTCTCCTTCTAATTGTAATTTATTGTGACTTAATAGCCTTTACAACCAAAGCGGCTCATAGCTGGATCTTTACCGAATGCAGCTCTCCCACAGCTGAAGGCCTCCAACACTAATTCTTAACAAGATAAAAATCCAATCGAGGTGGCAATAAAATAATTCAAAAATCAACATACGCAAGGTGTAATACAAATGGCTCAGGGCCACAATGAAATTCCAAAATTTTAGAATATATTACCATAGACCTTTAAAGGCAAAAGGCCAACAAGAAATCTTAAAAAATCAAAAAAATCAATTAAGATAGCAACAAAATAATTTGAAACCCAAAAAAGCAACATACGCAAGATGCAACACAAATGGCTGAGGGCCACAATTAAATTTCAAAATTTTTAAAATATTACCATAATCTTTAAAGCCAGAAGACCACAGTGTTTAAGTTTGAAAGACAAATTTAAAAATTAATTTTGCAAAATATCAAGAAAACACAAATAACCATAAATCTAAAATTTAAAATAGCTGACAACAGGTAAACACCGGTGGCACCTAGAAAGCCTCCAGGGAGATCGATCTGCCATCGTTCGCTTAGGTGAGACAGGTGGTGAGCCCAACTATACTTGGTTCGTCGGAACCCAACCAGTGGACAGCCACGGACCGACCGACACAACGACTTTCTTCCCGTCAATCAGCACATGAGAACTCAAACCGGCAATGTTACAAACGTGATAATCCACAATGGAGTATGCATTAGCTGTCAAAATTACACACCATGTTAGACAAGGATAACAGGTGAGGAAAGGACGCTGCTTGAAATTACGTTAGTGGACAGAGCAGGTAACCGGAACACTAACAGCCACAAGACAGAAAATTCCACTGATGCACTTAAATCGTAGTCGACCAAATTAGTTAAATGCACCGGCGGCTAAATCTCAGCAGTAGAACCACTCGGAGTTGCTCACCGGAAAACCTCTCCAACAGCAAACCACCGAAGCGCACCACCACAACATGAATAGACGTGTCTTGGGTAGTTAAAACCACTACTCAACTTTGACGTCCCTGGTCGGTGAACCACGAAGCTCGTAGCGATCGCACAGCTTCACATACGCTCCAACACTGCGGAGGGGCTGCCAGCGGCCCCAGACGACTGCACAGCATGGAGATAACTTCAAAAATGGATCGGAGCACTATGGGACTCAACGTCCATGGTCATCAGTCCTCTAGAACTTAGAACTACTTAAACCTAACTAACCTAAGGATATCATACAACACCCAGTCATCACGAGGCAGAGAAAATCCCTGACGTGCCGGGAATCGAACCCGAGAACCCGTGCGCGGGAATCGACAAAGCTACCGCACGACCACGAGCTGATGACGGAGGATAACTTCCCTCGGCCTCAACAACCGACCGACTCGCCTCAGAAGGCCGACAACATCCAAAATCGTCATCAGTGGAAATAACGCCAACTACACACACAATCTGACCAACAGTGCACGAAGACCTGAACGACACCCAACAGTAACTAAGCATGGACGAAGACAAATCGGGAGTCGATGCACACACATCCGACTCATGAACGATCGGCGAGCCAAAACGTGTCGTCCGGTAGGACGATCGACCGACGATCCACCAAGACCGTGCCCCGGCTCAATTGATGCGTGACGGCAATGGTCGGGCGAGCCATGTCAACGCAGCCTTCACTGCTGCTCGAACCCGGCTGCACTAGTGCACTCCCCGACTGGCATGTCCGGACTGCTGTCCAGACGCGTTCCAACTGACTGGCAAACCAGAACTGGCGGTCCGAACTCGTTATCTGAACTGAACTGCATATGACAGACAACCGGAAAGTAATAGCATTAGAGCAAAGATACTACGAGAGGGGATATATCGATACGTGCTGCTATAGTCAGGCAAAGCAGCAACTGAGTGACAGTAGTAACTTAAATTAATGTAGTGAGGCGGAAGTACATTAAAAAGAGAATGTAAAATAGATGATGGCGGGAAAACGAGCCAGCACGGCTCAGGATTCTGTAGATCTGTGGGTAGCGATTAAGTCGGCAAGGTGGAGAAAGGAAGGAGGGAGGGGGGAGAATGGGAGGATGGCGTGGTGTGTAGTGTTGCGACTACAAATGGAAAGAAGGTTATAGCTCAGTATAGATTTCCTCATTGGGGAGTGTGAGTTGGACGAAATTCTGGCGATAGAGGATGGATAGGGCTATTATGCTTGGAATGTGAAAAGTGGCTGCAGCGGCGCATCATCTGGATTGGATGCCAGGACTGGGTTTGCGATTAAAGCATTGTATCTGAATTTGCTCTAGGAAGAGAAGAATATGTGCGATGTGGATGAGTTGGCATGCGGAAACCGAGCCGGTAGACATGTGTTTTCAGGATTTAAAGCAGTTGTAAAAATTAGAAGAGGTGGAGATTCAGGTAACCGTCATGTAGCTGAGGATGGGGCAGATGAGTAATTTATGGATGGTGATAATGTTTGAAGGAAGCAGACCCAAGGTGTGGCCTTCCAGTAATTTTATTTTCTTTCAGGCTTTCTGCTAGATGGTAAGGATGTTTGTGTTGCTTGATAGTTTTCCCGAGGATCAATCCTATATATTTTACTTTGTTTCTTTGATTGGTAGATAGAGAGATGGATAGAGAGATGGAAATCTGGGCGACAGATACGTCAAGTGGTGCTTTACTGTGGATTTACTTGAAGTGTCCATGAATTATATCACTCGACCACGAGATTCAAATGGCATTGGAGGTAGGCATAGGAGAGTTGGGAAGTGTGAAGGGTGGCTAGGTAGGTGACGTCATCAGTGTGTTACTGGAAGTAGGTGAAGGTGGTGGTTTGGGAATTTCTGAAATGAAGGATCCTATAAGGCGGAAAGAGTTAACTGGGAGTGCATAAGTTAGTAACTTGAATAACTGCGACATACTCATTCAAAGGCTTTCGAATATCAAGCGAGGGAAATATGGTAGACCCGTTTATTTCTTTGATGGAAGATAAGATGGTTAAAGTAACGAAGTTATTTGTCGATGCATAATTGTGAGAAAAGCCACAGGTAGTATTGGGGATGGACAGATGAGTTTCAGGGTTTTGATACATTCGTTGGTGGAGGTAGGTTTGTCACTTTCTGAAAGAGAAGGACATTAGGTGTTTCCCATTGCTCTGGGTAACAACTTGTGTAGATGACAGTAATGTAAAGGATTACAAGGGTTTCGTGATAGACTACAGGGCATTTCTTGAGGTCTTACATTGTGCATTGTTGGTACCTTGTTGAGGTGTTGTCTGAAACTGCCCTCATTGCATTAAAACTCTGAATATGAATCTTGCGGTCGTCAAGTTATTGTGCAGTTGTGTGTTAGGCCGCAAGGCGTGCTTCCAGGGCTGTGTTCACTGTAAACTGTACTATCCCGAGTGAATTCATGAGTAGAAATTGCTATTCTGCTCGTTAATAATTCATGTGGTGCAGGCTGTAACTGCCATCCTATTGTTGGCTATTTTTAAGAGTTACAAAGAATATTTCACGACCGGATGACATTCCTGCTGATAAACGCATCTGGATGCAAAGTCGTGGTCCACGAAACTCTTCTGCTTTTAATGTTTCGTCCAGGAACGCGCTGGACATATTCAGAGGTTTTTCTCCTCCGTTTCCGTCTCGGCAAGATCCAACGGAGATGCAACGCCTCTGAAGATGTCCTGCGCAGATCTGGACGAAAAGTTAGGAATGGAAGAGTTTCGTAGATTACCACCTTACACCCCGAAAAGTTTATGAATAGTAATTGTTTTAAGTGTACTGAAATTTAGAAATCTTTCCTTGTTAATTGTATAAACAGCTTTAAGTAAGCATATTGACTAAGAGTTCTGGCTACTTGTTATGTTGTGGGTTCATAGTTGTCAGTGATCTATGACCTGAGTATGAGCATGATGTTCAGTTGGTCTTCTAGAAGTCTACTGTTCACCCTTACCTAACGGCCGTTAGTAGCAGGTGGAATTATTCTGATTACTTGTTAGTAGTAACAGTTTACTGAAAATTCGCCCTAACTATAATTATAAGGTTGGTGCTAGCTGATGTAATGTTTAGGTCACTTAGTTAAGACCATCACTATCTGGCGTGTTATGAAATGATCTCTGATTATATTATTAATACTCAAGTCTATTTTTGTGACTACTGACAAATTTTAAAAGGCATACTGTAAGGCCGGGCAGTGTGGCCGATCGGTTCTAGGCGCTTCAGTCTGCGGTCGCAGGTTCGAATCCTGTCTCGTGCATGGATGTGCGTGATGTCTTTAGGTTAGTTAGGTTTAAGTGTAACACCCCCACCTATTACTTATGAGGTTTTGTCGTGTGTTCATCCCAGTTAATTGACTAACAGATCAACAGAGAGTGCAAAACTGCCACAATATCGGATAACGCCAAGAAAGTAATAAGGCCCTGTGACTTCTGATTCAACTGCGGTGGCAGTGTTGACATTAATTGATTCAGAATAGATCACTTTTAAAGGGGTGCACATTGATGTTATATTCAGCTATTTAACACCAGACACAAATTTTGAACATAGAATTAATGAAGAAAGTGACTTGGGATTTCAACTGCTTGATTGAAAACAGATGCAGTCGATTACCACAAATTTATTTTAACTCCCGACCTTCAATCACCACATTACATGACTCTCCTATCAGGCAGTGGTAATAAATTGCGTTTATGTGGAGTAAAGTGAGATAAATCAAAATTAATTTCTATCGACTGACCCAGGCACACTGCGAAGTGCGAGAAGAATTCCCCAAAACACGGCCCATGAAACCCTCATGGAAACTTTGCCGACATGATCCAACAAATTAACCAGTGGCCTAATTCGAGCCGGAGCGGGTGCAATATCACCGAATTCAACGTGGTGGGGCGTCGTCGTTGTGAGGATGTCGGCTGGCCTCGTGGTGCTGCAAGGCTGTGCTCATCTATTCACTCCTAGCTATGTTGCTCAGTACATAGCTGAGCCAAAACGGTCTATCTCCAAGCTCAATCGTTCCATTTGCTAAGTCCTAAACTGCAGAGATATTCACTGCTTCTCAGGCAAGCTGAGTAAAGAACTCCACTTCCGCACTTTAGGCAAACTGGGAACAGAAGACCACTACGGAGACTTCTCCCAGTCTGCTCTTCACCTCGGTTTCCCTTTCAGCAAAATCACTTACACCAATTGCAGCGCAAGTCGCGCTAATTATGTGTCGCTTCCCAGCACCAACCAATGCCTGCTCTGGGAAGTGAACAGATTCCCACAAAATTTCCCTTCCTCTCAACTGCTGCTATTTAGCTCCTCCCAGGCCACCCATCAAGGTTAGTGTCTGCACAAAACACCAATTTTTCTGGAATTCTGACTCCTAGTAGAGTACTTCAAATTCCTTGGTCCTACGTTCCTATCAGAGGCTGGCATATTTCATTCTGTCACTTCACCAGATTCACTTCAGACTCTGTGAACCGTGAATTCAGCGTGAAGTTGCTATTGTCGCGAACACAGATATTTTGGCCTCTGTTGACTGCTCCACCGTAGCTTTGTGCGGCTTTCTCGCATGTTTCACTGAAAATGGGACGACGGACATTTATCAACAGGCGTACAAGTTCTCCATCTGCTTCCCAGTACACCAGCATGGGGTCAGTCAAAAACCCACTCACTGTCACTCATCTTAAGGCAGCTGGAGGCCACACCATGTTATTGCTTTCTCAGAGCTAGAGCCACCCTAAGCTGCCTATTGTCATTTCCCTTCGCCACTCCCCAGCCGTCCACGGTCAACTCTGAATACTTCCCTGGGATAAACTAGCCTCCAGTAAATCGACGCGTTTCCACAAAGTTTTCATGTCGTGTGAATTACTTTAATACTATCACCTGACATTAATTATTCCAATACATCCATACTACACCCTCTACAAGATGCATTGTGCCTTGTCAGTCATTTGTGTTCAGCCCTACTGAATGCTCAACATGAGTTAGGTGATGTTTAATGACTTCATGTAAGGGGCATAGCTCTTGCCACCTTACATAAGCCATCTTACATAAACAGAGCTTGGATGGTGTGAACAGATACACCTGCCCATGCAGCTTCAATACAATACCACAGTTCATCAAGAGTAGTGACTGACGTATTGTGATGAGCCAGTTGCTCAGCCACCATTGACCAGACATTTTCAGTTGGTGAGAGATCTGGAGAATGTCCTGGCCAGGGCAGCAGTCGAACATTTTATGTATCCAGAAAGGCCCGTACAGGACCTGCAACATGCGGTCTTGCATTATCCTGATGAAATGTAGGGTTTCACAGGGATCGAATGAAGGGTAGAGCCACGGGTCGTAACACATATGAAATGTAACGTCCACTGTTCAAAGTGCCGTCAATGCGAACAACAGGCGACCGAGACGTGTAACCAATGACACACAATACCATCACGCCGGGGGATACGCCAGTATGGCGATGACGAATACACGCTTCTAATGTGCTTTTACCGTGATGTCGCAAAACACGGATGAGACCATCGTAATGATGTAAATAGAACCTGGATTCATCCGAAAAATGACGTTTTGCCATTCGTGCACCCAGTTTTGTCGTTGTGTACAACATCGCAGGCGCTCCTGTCTGTGATTCAGCGTCAAGGGTAACCGCAGCCATGGTCTCCGAGCTGACAGTCCATGCTGTTGCAAACGTCGTCGAGCTGTTCGTGCATATGGTTGTTGTCTTGCAAACGTCCCCATCTGTTGAGTCAGGGATTGAGACGTGGCTTCACGATGCGTTGCAGCCATGCGGATAAGATGTCTGTCATTTCGACTACTAGTGATACGAGCCGTTGGGATCCAGCACGGCGTTCCGTATTACCCTCCTGAACCCACCGATTGCATATTCTGCTTACAGTCATTGGATCTCGACCAACGAGAGCAACAATGTCACGATACGATCAACCGCAATCGCGGTAGGCTACAGTCCTACATTTATCAGAGTCTGAAGTGTGATGGTACGCATTTCTCCTCCTTACACGAGGCATCATAACAACGTTTCACAAGGCAACGCCGGTCAACTGCTGTTTGTGTATGAGAAATCGGTTGGAAACTTTCCTCATGTCAGCACGTTGTAGGTGTCGCCACCGGCGCCAACCTTGTGTAGATGCTCAGAAAGCTGAATCATCAGCATCTTCTCCCTGTCGGTTAAATTTCACGTGTGTAGTGCCTCATCTTCATGGTGTAGCAATTTTAATGACCAGTAGTGTAAATCTGGTTCTCAATTAGAAGCTTCTACTGTTTATGAGAAATAATCCAAACAATTTTCTTGTAATAATTTGTCGCTGTCATCTCACTGATCCACTAACCGGCACTGGTTTAATGTCGTGTCAAGCGTTTTGCGGCATGTTTTATTGCATAAAGTGTTGTATTCGTTTGAACTGGGAATGCTGCTGCTGTTGTTACGCCTTTTGGTCCGACATTCCACGTCACAGCCGAGTGTGCTGAATGCATTCTGAATAGTTTCAGCTGTTACTGGTGTGTTTAATCCTGCTCATGAGAGTGCTGTGTTCACACTCTAAGTTTGGTGAGAGAACTGTATTTGTACGATCATACACATAGGGTTCCATCGAGTCATGAGAACTGGGTTCATGTGGGATGGTAAATGTGTCTCCCGAGTAGGATGTGAAGTGTTTGGGTTTGGTGAGACTGCCAGAAAGTGGTCTGTTCTTATGTGATTGTTTCCAGAGAGCCTATGGAATGCTTGCTAGTACCTTGCATAGTTTTTACATGTTTCATTCCATGTAGTACATGTCATTTGCCGGTCACTACGTTGTTTAGCCTGTAAACAGCTTTCAACATGTCGCTGGAACTGTCAGTGGCACGATGTAATACAGCCAGTCAAATGCTATCCTCTGGAAATAAAAGTGGGAGCCTCGGCAGTTTCACGACAGTTAGTCTTAGCTCTTGATGATAGAAGCAACCAGCGGAAGCTTGCAATTTTATTCGAATTTGACGCAACAAATGTGCTGCCATAAGCTGGCGCCAGCACACCGTGTGACATGGAGGTTACAAGAAGATCGACAAAGTCCAATGACAGGCTCGCTGGAAATGCGTCGCCAACGTCCTCATGGCCGCCTGTATTTAGATAGCCGCCGCAGAGCGGAGGGCCACTTCGTCTGGGTTAGTTTGTATGCTGTGTGACTTCCAGTGTGTCACCGAAATGGTGGCGCAGTCACAGCATCTAGATTAGAATCAGGCAGCACATAGCGAACATAGTAGTGTTCATAGCGGAGTTTGTACTTCAGCAGCAGTGACGCTAAAGTGGACAATACAGGAGAGCTTGTATCACAGCACATGGAAGCTTAAGCTAAGGAGCTCTTTATGAATAAAGAACCCAGTTGATAATTGCAGTTTGTGTTATAGAACGAGCATACCGGCCACCAACCAACATCCTCTCCTTGCTTCGCATGGTACAGCTCTACAGAGACAACGAGACGACAATTTCCAGTAATGAGGATTCAAAAGCAAGTAAACCGAGAACTTTTTGTGTAAGTACTTGCTTACCGCTGTTAGCTATAAGAAAATATTTTAAAGCAAAGAACGAGCAGATACTAAAGAGATTAGCACTTGAAAGTCGTTTATTACTTCATTATACATAAATACACAGGGTCGGGATAAATATTTCGTTACTTTCATTTTCGTAATCTTAAGATACAGCCAATCGATTAATGCTAATAAAGAGTCGTCACATGAGTACTGGAGTGCAAGGAAAACCGCTTAAAGCGTTTACAAATTCTGGCTGCGGCGGAAGAGACGGCAGTCTGTGAACTTTCCTGATGCGGGCCAAGTTCCCAGAAGTTACAAAGGCCTCTCCCCCCGCCCCCCCCCCCCTCCTTCCCCAGGCCACACAACGCCGGAGATCCGCAGCGTAGCACAACCTGCCGAGTTACGAGCCCTAACATCATCTTCCTATAAAAATATAGCCTGTGGAAAAAATAATTTTCTCTACAGGAAAAGCAACACACAAGAAGTAACTGCTGAAGAATGGGCTACTTCTTCCAGTGCACCAACATTAGCAAGTCTAGAGGACAACATTAATTTCAAGCGTTTTTCGCTTCATCTTCTGTATCATATTTAATACATTAAGTTTGTTGTATGCGGTTGTCAGTGGGCTCTGTGTGAAAAACTCCATAGTTAAACATCACCTCCCCCCCTCCCCCTTATTCAAGGTTTCAAATGCTGTCTCTTCTCATGCTATACGACTGTCTCAATAGCTACCTACCTGCTCCACAAAATTTTCTTGAATTTTCGTGACAAATTTGATTACTATAGAAATCACTGCTTTGCTGCTACAAAACGTCTATTTCAATATTTTCTGCTTATGTTTTCTAAATGCAGCACCAATTTATGCACCTACATGTTTCTACTAACTACCTCGTTACACTTGATTTCAGCTATAAAGCAGTCATTGAAACATTTTTATTTTCCCTTCCGAATGAAGTGAAAGATGCTGTCAACGACAAAGTACATATTCTGCGCGTAAATTTAGAAATATTATGCTATTAAGAGCTTGTCATAAAACTTCCACAACTGTTGGTTAAAAAATTTGACAGTCTTGATAGCAATAAAAAAAACGCTATTATAATTTGCTGATTTGTGGTTTCGGTTGACTAACAGTCATCTTCAGATGATTGTTACTAAAGTATCACCCCTCATGTAAATTTTGGCTACAATACCATCGATACTAAGTATAGCTCAGATCATGTTTACAAAGCAACGTGAACCTAAGTACAATGTTGGCTATATCTTCGTAACCGAGGGTGTAACTAATTAGTAGTAAAGACTTCACTAAAAGAAGGCTTTGAAGATATGTCTTCTGATGCTCATAATATACCTGATAAGTTTAAAACCGTCAGAGGTCTTTTCTTAACAGCCAAGCTTTAACCAGTTTCTTACTGTTTATATGTTACGCTTTGTAATGATGATGTGACCAACACGATTCTCACGTACAGAGTAATCACTAAGCATGACCCGTGTTGCACTCAGTAATGTTGACGTTGTGACTAACATTGTGTACATAATCACGTAAATAGGTAATCAGATATTTTTATTGTGATCGAGGCAACTAAAAATATTAACAAATAATACAGATCGTGGTGTCTCCTTCACCCGACAACGTCAGATCTAACTTCCCTAACCATATTCCTTCCAGTTAATTATTTCGTCCATGGAGAACGGGATTCTGAAGGTTGTAATTCAACGTTAAATACAAACGAACTATCTTTTGGGACACTGATCCTTGGAAATACCGAACTAAACCAAGAATAAAAATGTAATTTCAATAGATATAATAGCAGAACATTAGAGGCTATATAAATTATTAAACGAAAAGAAATTTTTTTGACGTAGAATTGAAAGAAAATAATATCTCCTACACAATATTTCAACTTGGTCTGCCGTTTCTAGGAAGTTGCAAAAGCTACACATAGTCCAAAGTTGGCTGACACCACGTCAAATGGCTACCTAGGAAATCTAACCTGGATTGACACATACTGTTATCGACGAGCGATGTTATAGAACCAGTGATGGCTTGAGTCATAGAACGTAACTGAATCATGACCATTAGCTGTGAATGATTATATCACATTTCATGATCCTGTTACCTATTTGGTACGCCAATGCTCAACCAATACTGACTTCTGTGATTTAGCTGATCGAGACTGAAGCAGTTCGATTATGCGTGAGTGCCATGACAACCAGTCGGCGATTTTAGTGATGTCAGATTTTTTTAAATATTTGTATAAATACTCTGTAAGTCTGTGAATTTTAGTGGCACTTACTGTTGTCTTGTAGGGCCAATGTCCGTGCAACGCTAACTCCTAGATTTTGTCGATTAAATACGAAACAATTCGATTATGCTTTGTTATCTAGATAGTCAATTGCCGTTCATATGATACATGCTTTATACGTTCGCGCAAGTACTTATGTATATTTCACAATACATCCTCTCTCAATTCACAAGAAAGAATACATCAATCCGTTCTTGCTTCCTAAATAACCGTTGACGTCCTGGTGATTTCTGTTATAGCCTTTACTATACATATTTTATTAAATTAACAGAGGAATACGTAACCTGCTCTCTTGCTTATAAGATTATAGCTTAGATTTAGCTTGCGCAGCTTCACTTTAGTTTTACGATGTATCGCTTGTTTTGACACACAATTTAAGCTGAACAGTTTGTTATTAGTAAGACAGTACTATCACAAATGAAGGCGACGCATTTTCTTGTTTATTGTAGCTTGCGTCTGGCTATCGCTGATTCTATAACATCGCTGATCGATAACAGTATGCATGGAGTCAGGTTTCATATCACAGGTAACACCTTGGTATACTGTCAACCATCTTTATACTACGTGTAGCTGTTGCGACCTCTTACAAGAGGCAGGTCACGTTGAAATACCTTACGTTACGGTTGAAATAAACTATATTACGCGATATTATTTCCTTTCGATTCTACATAATCAATAAAATTTCTTTTCGTTTCATAATTTATATAACGTCCCATATTTTTTTAAATGGCATCTATAATAATCACATTTCATTGCAATCTTCTTATGAAATTATACTCTGTTACCATTGGCTGTAAATGATATAAGGGAGGCAGTTGGCGGAGTCTACGCTGCTTAATCGAAAGTGGCATGCATTTGTTGGCAATGTTCATCGCCCCTACATAACGGACTGCCCCTCGCTACTCTCTCCTGTTGTTGTCAAGGGTAGATATGGAATCGTATTCAAAATTAGGTACATTATTTACATTTATACATAAGCCTTGTCCTCTCAAACTCTGCATAACTCTTTTCACGGAGTTTTAAGTAATCTGATGATGATGATGATAGTACCAAGATCGAAACCAGTTATTTGATATATAAATTTCAAGTTTTAACAACTTACATGCAAAAGAGGGTTCTACGTCATTCAGATACTTTGTTTATACAAATTTTATAACGAAAGCCGGGAGTTATGACACAGCGGTTCTAGGCGCTTCAGTCCGGAAACGCGCTGCTCATATGGTCGCAGGTTTGAATCCTGGCTCGGGCATGGATGTGTTTGATGTCCTTAGGTTAGTTAGGTTTAAGTATTTCTGAGTTCTAGGGGACTGATGACCACAGCAGTTAAGTGCCATAGTGCTCAGAGGCATTTGAACCATTTTGAAGATGAAGGAACAACTTCGTGGCATTCACTTCAGAAGTGTTCCAGAAATTCGACAGGCAGTAAACTGCTCCATTCGCGCCATCAAGATAGCAGGCTCTGCTAACGGTGTATTACGCCTTCCACATCGCTGTTGGAGCAATAGAGGGTACTTAACGACTGCAAAAAATCGTAAGTAATTCCAGTTTTCAAGGATGGTCTCAGACATACACTGAGGTGGCAAAAGTCATGGGATACCTTCTAAGCCGGCCGTGGTGGCCGAGCGGCTCTAGGCGCTTCAGTTTGGAACCGCGCGACCGCTACGGTCGCAGGTTCGAATCCTGCCTCGGGCATGGATGTGTGTGATGTCTTTAGGTTAGTTAGGTTTAAGTTGTTTTAAGTTCTAGGGGGACTGATGACCTCAGAAGTTAAGTCCCATAGTGCTCAGAGCCATTTGACACCTCCTAATATTGTGTCGGTCCGTCTTTTGCCCGGCGTAGTGCAGCAGCTCGACAAGGCATAGACTCAAACGTCCCGATTAAATTCCATAAATGTTCGATGGGATTCATGTCGTGCGCTCTGGATTGCCAAATCATTCGTTCGAATCGTCCAGAATGTTCTTCAAACCAATCGTGAACAGTTGTTGCCCGGGCACACGGTGCATTGTCACCCACAAAAATTCCTTCGTACTTTAGGAATATCACGCCCATAAATGGCTGCAAATGGCCTCCAAGGAGCCGAACATAGCCGTTTCTACTCAGTTATCGGCCCAGTTGGATCAGAGTACCCACTCCCTTTCACATCAAAAATAACATTGGTAATTACTACCCAAACATCTCTGTCCACGACCATCCAACAAGCGATAGACTCAACTTACATTTACCAAGAAAAAATAAACATAAATATGAAATAGCATTTGCTATCATTGAATAAAATTGTACAATAAATTACCAAAAGAGATTAAAGAAATTGCAAAAATACACTTATTTAAAAAGGCAACTAAAATTGCCTGTTATACATTTTATACATTGAAAGAATTCTTAGATAAAACAGAGTAGGGGTTTGATAAAAAATGTTATACAAATAAATAATAATAATGATTATGAAACATCCAACATTCCACATAACAGCTTCACTTTATGTTTTTTCCTTCTTTTTTCCTTTCTAGAAATACTTACCCTCCAAGCTAGGCATATCACAATACTAACACCCCTTCCTCTTTCTGAACTCAACGTCTCACTCATTATGGAGGTATGCTGACTCGGTTTTTCAAGGTAGCAAATGGGAAGTTGCGGTACAGAAAATTGCCCAAAGATCAACTGCGTGTGTGTGTGTGTGTGTGTGTGTGTGTGTGTGTGTGTGTGTGTGTGTGTGTGTGTTGTGAGTGAGTGAAGTGTTATGAAAAGATGTGTGTAGAGTGTGTGCAGTAACTGACAGTGAGATATGAGTGAGCATTGTAGCATTACATTATTTAAGTTATTTGTAAATAAAGTATTGTATACCAGCAGTAAATCTAATGATTGTCTCTAACTAGAATCCTGTAAATATATGTGTATACAAATTAGCTTATTTTAAATTGATCTAAACTTGTAAATACTTTGACATGTCCTATACCCTAGTAGAAAGAGATCTACGGATGAATAAAGCTACTACTGCTGCGTAACCAAAGGTCACACAAATATGGGATCACCATCAGCCTCCTTGACAACGTAGGTCCATGGCTGCGTGTGGTCTGCGCCACATTCTCACCCTACGATTACCTCTTACGAACAGAAATCGGCACTTTCCTGATCAGGTCACGACCTTCCAGTCGTCTATTGTCCAACCGATGCGAGCGATGTCGGGCTTTCGCCAGATGCACTCGCGTCGGTCGTCTGCTGCCACAGCCCATTAATGACACATTTCACCGCACTGTCCTAGCAGTACGTCCCACATCGATTTCTGCGTTTATTTCACTCAGTGCTGTTCGCCTGTTAGCATTAACAACTATTTGCAGTCGCCGCTGTTCTCGGCCATCAAATGTGGTTGGCGGTCATTACATTGTCCGTGGTGAGAGGTAATGCCCAAAATTTTGTATTACCCGCACGTTTCTAACACTGTGGATCCCGGAATATTCATTTTCATAACTATTTCCAAAGTGGAATGTCCCGTGCATCGAGCTCCAACAACCATTCCGCGTTAGAAGTCTGTTAATTGACGTTTTGAGGCCACAATCACGCCGGAAACCTTTTCACTTGAATCATCTGAGTACAGATGACAGTTCTGCCAACGCAATGTTCTCTTGTACCATGTGTACCCCATACTAACGCCATGTGCATATGTGCATTTCGCTTTTGTTATCTTAGTGTACGTGCATACACTGCCCTCCAAAAGTTGGGAAACACCATGCCGCATATTACAACGGAGTTAGATGGAAGTGATCTGACTTATTGGATAGAACACGGAATATCAAGCTACAAGAACTGTTAATAATGATACGTACTGTATTGTACCCTTAATTGTTGTACATATACTTACATATCGGAACATACTAGTATTGCTCCATTTTATGCAAACCGACGTTACCTGTCCAAGCAGTTCTACTAAACACGCCAGGTAGCGTGAGTAGACCACATGGCTATGTAGAGATACGTTGTATACATTTCTGTCCACTTGTAGTTGCGTTTGCATGAAGTTATAACACACCGCGAAAATAACTGGAAATGGCCACAAAGTGCCAGATTACACCAAGAAGACAATAGTGTCCGACAAATAACTGGTGATTTCCATAAGCGGATTTGTCAAAACCATACACCAGCATCGAGAAACAGACTCCTGTGGAGATCGTCCTCGATCAGAAGCACCCAGGAAAATATCATAACGCCAGGAAAAGTATTTGGTAGTGACCAGTAAACGTAACAGATTAAAAACTGTTCGTGAATTGACTGCTGAACTAAACGCAACGAGGGGCACACTGGTGAGTGAGTCAACAGTCAGACGAAGCCTGGTAGACAACAATCTAGAGGTTATGTAAGAACAGGGAAAGAAGAAAAGACTTCAGTGGGCTAAGAAGCACCAACACTGGACAGCGGGGGGATTGGGCTCTGGGTTCTGAGCACCATGGGACTCGACTTCTGAGGCCATTAGTCCCCTAGAACTTAGAACTAGTTAAACCTAACTAACCTAAGGACATCACATACATCCATTGCCGAGGCAGGATTCGAACCTGCGACCATAGCGGTCTCGCGGTTCCAGACTGCAGCGCCTAGAACCGCACGGCCACTTCGGCCGGCGGAGGGGGGGGATTGGGGAAGAGTCTTGTTCGAAACATTTGGAAGTAAACGGCGTCAATTTGTAAGCCGTCTACCCGATGAATGCTTGAATCCTCAGAGTGTAATTCCAACTGTAAAGTTTGGAGGGGGTTCTGTGACGGTATGGGGATGCTTTCGAGGGAATAAAGGGGAAGATTTGGTGAAAATAGATGGAAAAATGAACCAAAAGCATTATCATTCCATTCTCCAGCGACGTGCTAAGACATCTGTTTTGCGTCTGATTGGGAAAGGGTTTGTCGTGCAGCAAGATAACGACTTGAAACATAAGTCTCGCTTGTGTCGGAACTATGTGAAGTCTCTAGAGGTTCGTAAAATATTGAAAAACATGGGATGGACGCCCCAATCCCCTGATTGTAACCCAATCGAGATGCCATTGGATGAATAGGACATGGGGATCCGAAAACGGGAAATCATGTGTGGGTCACAATTGTGGGAGGTCTGCAGCAAGAATGGAGATTAATTCCAACGGAAACCTTGGCGAAACCGACGCAGCGCAGGCCGAGAGTGTGCAAGGCAGTGATGAACGCTAAGGATGGCTATTTTGAGGAATCGAAAATTTAATTGTTGCACCTTCCTGTGTATTATTTGAGCTTAATAAACATTTGAAAACAACAAAATGCATTTTTACACTGTATTTCCTTTCCATTGTCTATAATTACTAGGTGTTTCCAAACTTATGGAGGGTAGTGTAAGTATAGGCCTACATCGTTGATTTCGGTCCGTTGTACAATAATGGAACATGTTTTGTGTTCGTGTATTACGTCATTTTTTGGAAAAGAAAATCTCCTATTTAAAAATCAGTATGGATTTCTCGAACAGATATGTTGCATAACAGCTGGCAAAGCGTCATCGACATCAGCACTACAGTGTTACTTAGTGGAGGAACCATATTTTTTTTTTAACGTTCGTAAAGAGCCAGTCTCCTGTACATATGTTTTTTCTACAACAATCTTGGTATATAATGATAACTGTACTCTGTGACAGTAGTGAAGATTTATCGATATCACGTTATTGAAATGGTCTGTTGCCGAAACAGAACAGAGTAGGCAGGACAAATATTCTCTCTGTTTTATTTATTTATTTATTTTTTGCTTAAGAAAGCAAACTCAATTTCTCTTACTTCTTCTTTCTCTCGTAGTGTGTTTGATCAAGCAGACGTGCCATCTAAGTCCTAATGAAATCTTTTTTGTTTGCTGGTTTTATAATAATTAAATGTGGTAACTGTTAAGAACTTTCGTAATATTTTCAAATTTTTACTCCCCGCAAATGGATAATTCGCATTATTATTTTTCCATAGGATTTACAGGAGTCGACAGATCATTGTAGATAGACGCAATGACCGAAAGCGTATTGCGTTTACTCACTGATTTGTGCTTGTACATATAAACAATAACCGACACTGAGATCAAAGGTCATTCGTTATATCTTGCAATCATTCAAGGTAAGAAACGTGACAAATGATTCGGTCATTCATCTGCGAACAATGATGTTGCCTGTATGTGCCCAAGTCAGACACTGGCCCCTTGTTTTATTAATGAAATATTTTATCGATCGTACAATAATGTTTTGACCTCTCGGAGAAGTTATGAAGGTAAACTAATACTCAGCTCAGTTTTTACCTAAAGTGTTTTGTTCGGCGCGAGAGCGTTACAGGGATGCTCAACGTTCCATTGCTAGTCACTGCAAGAGGTGTGTTACACGTCAAGAAGGGTTTTGCTAGTGAAATTTCGAAAGAGTACTACCCCGGATGTATCAAGCAAAAGATTACTTGCCCTACATACGTCTCGCGCAAAGACCACTACCGGAAAATGAGAGAACTTAGAATAAATACAGAGATTAATCAGAGTCGTTTCTCCCATGCGCCTTTCGCGAATGGGACAGAAAATGTGGAAAAGATAGCGTCACTAGAAGTACGTTCCACCATTCACCGTATGGAGTATAGATGTAGGTACAGTTGTAGACCCATTGTGAGCGTCCTCTGCTCATAACAATATTTTGTTTAAGAATATTAAGAATATGTTGTTTATTTACAGTTGTAAACCTGGCAAAATATAGATAAACTGAGATTATTTACATCGTTAAATTCTAAGAGTTATACGGTGTATATCTGTGACAGCCACAGTTTGCATTTTGTAGCACCAGTGTTAGCTGCAGCTCGCATGGTGGTAAAAAAAAGAAGGAGCAAGCTGTAGATTGTTTTGAAGCCAGAGTCCTGCCGCCATTTTAAATAGCCCAAAACATTAGGAGACTATTGTTTACGACTGCTTCTATTTCATTATTTTGTTGTGTGCACGCAACAGCTGTTTTAAATACTAAAAATTACAGTGCTTACGTGAATAACAGTGTGAGGAAGTCAGTTTCGCACGTTTATCTGTTGCTCTAGTAAAATGGCACAATTGGCCTCGTCAATATAACTTGTTTTTCGTTGATATATTCCGAATGACCAAGAAGAGAAGGCTGTGATGTGAAAAGGATGCTTTCGTAATCCATTTACTTCCACTTGTACTGTATTTGTATCGATAGCAAATGAAGCAAAACTTCGAAAGCAATGCTTATTTACTTTGTGCTACTACTTCTTGTGCGTTACACTTTCAGCTTTCAACTCGTATGCACAACAGTTTAATGTTCACTTTTGCAAAAACCTTACCTACTTGCTCTACTTTAGCCCATAAACATGTGCAATGAGGAAAAAAGTAAGGTGTGCTATCATATGTTGCAAGTAAACTAAGTGAATGCTTACTGAAATGTTGGTTCAGATGGCTCTGAGCACTATGGGACTTAACATCTGAGGTCATCAGTCCCCTACAACTTAGAACTACTTAAACCTAACTAACCTAAGGACATCACACACACCCATGCCCGAGGCAGAATTCAACCTGCGACCGTCGCGGTCGCGCCGTTCCAGACTGAAGCACCTAGAACCGCTCGGCCACACCGTCCTGATTACTGAAATGTCAGTGAATCAGAACATCGAAAGGATTGACGGCAAATCTAACATCAAGTGATAGAAATAAAATCATTACAATAAAAGTAAACAGCACAAACATAATTCATGCTTACACAAGAAAATATTGCTTGAATAGCCCTACTTAAATGTGGTTCCTTTCATCTTTAGATTCCGATCGGATCGATTAGAACACCCATAAACGAGGCAAGCTGGCATTTTTTATGAAATAACTTCTTCTACACACGATCAAAGCACCAGATGCTTTTTAGGATACGACCACAGAAGCCAATAGACATCCACAACGGTCGAGACCGGTCTCGGGAACGTCAGTGACGTCACGGGAATGTATCACCGCGGTGAACCATAGAGGTATAAATCCGGTGTACCTAACGTTTTTGGGCTACATAAGATGGCGGACGTCGGTTTCATGTTTGTGACATAATGACAGCTCACTTCTTTTTTCACTTCCATGTTTGTTCACCGCGGCTGTGTGTTCCAGACGGTGTCTGCCGCACCAGCGCCTCTACCGTATATCTAGAAATATTTCTCAGAAGTTATTCTAATGCTGATGCATTAGAATGGTTATAAGGCTTAGGTTTCACACTGTTAATCTTTAGCTGATGATTGTTAAGCTTGAATGAATGTCAGCCTTTTGCAGTTACCAGATTTATTCTTCAAGTAATAGACAAAAGCAAGGAGATTCTATATTTAAGTAGTGAAAGTGAACATGAAGTGCGACGAGAATAAATTAGTTGTGGACGAAGATATAAAAAGTTTTGTTTCTATGACTAAAACACAAAGATACGCTGTTAGTGCTGTAAGTGACTTATTTTGTGAAGGTTCATCTGTTACGCTGTGAAGTCGACAACGTAGTGAAAACCAGAAGACCCAATACTAATAAAATTGCGAACATACAATAATTGTTTAAAGCTATTTTTAAATAAGCTTGTTGTCGGTATTCTGATACACATGACTATCTCACAAGTACCATTTCTGCTTACAGCAACATACATATTTTGTCAAAATTCTGAGCCATCATTCTAAAAAAATTGGTGCTAGTAATTACTCTGACTATTCCATCAAATATTGTTCTACTTAATAGTCCTTACGTTGCGTTTTAATGTGTACGCATTACTTCAACCGTTAAGAGAATTAAACTAACCAAAAGTGGCTGTATTCAGTTGTATTTTTTCCAAGTATCTGTATTAATATTAGCGTTAACTGAGTATTTCCACGCAGCCTTTAAACATCGTTCTGGCTGTTCTTTTAGAACGGCTATCAAGCCTCCATCCAAAAGAGCGAATTATTTACACTCCACGAAGGTTATAATAAAACAATTATTTTACACTCATCGGAGCATACCGCATGTTTACCATTATTTCGCTTTAGAATTTTTGAAACCAATGATCCGACATTAAATATAACTAAATGAAAAAATTAGTAACACAATTCACTGCTTTTGTGCTTTGAGTGGAAAAACTGTGGCAATATGCGATATAGATAATCCTTGGTCGTCGATCAGCATGAAATATTTCCACATTAAGCCGTACCTCTTTCTCATATGAACGTCAATTATCTTTTTTATGTTATACGAACAATAATTGAAGAGGATGATAGAGTGTTATATGTCAATCCGTTCACTCACTTCTAGGAAAAAAGCTGCTATAATGCTTATTCGAGCATTCTTATCTAAATTTTCTGATATCTTCTATTGTCACTCATGGTGAATTACATAATACCTACCGCAATTATGATGGTTTCTATCTCTTACTCCTGCAAAAAAAGAAAAGTTTTGAAGTACCTTTTCTCCAAAAAGTTTTCAGAAATTTAAAAATAATCTTTAGTTATTCGTTAAGGAAGATGATGAATAGATTTCCAGTTTAGGAGAAGCACAATAAGACATTATTATTAAGATTACTAATTTCAGTTTCGTTAATGTACCAAAGAAGTCCTTGAAATTTTTGGTGGAATGTCGCAGAAGTTTACGCACATTATTTCTGATACAAACCTTAAAATAAAAGCAAAGGAAGCTTCCAATACTAACCTCTTCCTTTAGCTATGTATTGAGAAGTCTATTGATGACAGGTCAAATTGTCTGCTGGAAATTTCTGGAGAGCAAAGACTCATTGAAGTTACTGACCATTTCGGATAGGCCATTAGCCGCCATTCTTTCTGACAATAGTAACAATAGAAACTATTCAGCAAAAGTTGATATTCATCACGAAATCTGTTTTCAAGGTAAGCTTTTCATATTCCTGCTTCCTCCAAATTGGAGTTCACTGAATGATGTTCTGCCACCAGTTTGTTGATATCGTCTCTGTAGAATGCTGGACTTCGTTGATGGAGCCATAACCTCACCTCTGCTTGCACAGCTTCATCACTATTACAGAGAAGTCCTCGAAGGTATTCTTTAAGTTTTGGAAGTTTTGGAAATGAAATGGGGCCAAATACAAACTGTCTGGAGGATGATCAGATTGTTGCAGGCATCACAGCGCTCGTGCGTAACACCTCAACCGATATTGAGAACAGAATAACAATATCCTCCCCCCATGAACCATGGACCTTGCCGTTGGTGGAAAGGCTTGCGTGCCTCAGCGATACAGATGGCCGTACCGTAGGTGCAACCACAACGGAGGGGTATCTGTTGAGAGGCCAGACAAACGTGTGGTTCCTGAAGAGGGGCAGCAGCCTTTTCAGTAGTTGCAGGGGCAACAGTCTGGATGATTGATTGATCTGGCCTTGCAACATTAACCAAAACGGCTTTGCTGTGCTGGTACGGCGAACGGCTGAAAGCAAGGGGAAACTACAGCCGTAATTTTTCCCGAGGACATGCAGCTTTACTGTATGATTAAATGATGATGGCATCCTCTTGGGTAAAATATTCCGGAGGTAAAATAGTCCCCCATTCGGATCTCCGGGCGGGGACTACTCAGGAGGATGTCGTTATCAGGAGAAAGAAAACTGGCATTCTACGGATCGGAGCGTGGAATGTCAGATCCCTTAATCGGACAGGTAGGTTAGAAAATTTAAAAAGGGAAATGGATAGGTTAAAGTTAGATATAGTGGGAATTAGTGAGGTTCGGTGGCAGGAGGAACAAGACTTCTGGTCAGGTGACTACAGGGTTATAAACACAAAATCAAATAGGGGTAATGCAGGAGTAGGTTTAATAATGAATAGGAAAATAGGAATGCGGGTAAGCTACTACAAACAGCATAGTGAACGCATTATTGTGGCCAAGATAGATACGAAGCCCACACCTACTACAGTAGTACAAGTTTATATGCCAACTAGCTCTGCAGATGATGAAGAAATTGAAGAAATGTACGATGAAATAAAAGAAATTATTCAGATAGTGAAGGGAGACGAAAATTTAATAGTAATGGGTGACTGGAATTCGAGTGTAGGAAAAGGGAGAGAAGGAAACATAGTAGGTGAATATGGATTGGGGCTAAGAAATGAAAGAGGAAGCCGCCTAGTAGAATTTTGCACAGAGCACAACTTAATCATAGCTAACACTTGGTTTAAGAATCATGAAAGAAGGTTGTATACGTGGAAGAACCCTGGAGATACTAAAAGGTATCAGATAGATTATATAATGGTAAGACAGAGATTTAGGAACCAGGTTTTAAGTTGTAAGACATTTCCAGGGGCAGATGTGGACTCTGACCACAATCTATTGGTTATGACCTGTAGATTAAAACTGAAGAAACTGCAAAAATGTGAGAAATTAAGGAGATGGGACCTGGATAAACTGAAAGAACCAGAGGTTGTACAGTTTCAGAGAGAGCATAAGGGAACAATTGACAGGAATAGGGGAAAGAAATACAGTAGAAGAAGAATGGGTAGCTCTGAGGGATGCAGTAGTGAAGGCAGCAGAGGATAAAGTAGGTACAAAGACGAGGGCTGCTAGAAATCCTTGGGTAACAGAAGAAATATTGAATTTAATTGATGAAAGGAGAAAATATAAAAATGCAGTAAATGAAGCAGACAAAAAGAAATACAAACGTCTCAAAAATGAGATCGACAGGAAGTGCAAAATGGCTAAACAGGGATGGCTAGAGGACAAATGTAAGGATGTAGAAGCTTATCTCACTAGGGGTAAGATAGATACTGCCTACAGGAAAATTAAAGAGACCTTTGGAGAGAAGAGAACCACGTGTATGAATATCAAGAGCTCAGATGGCAGCCCAGTTCGAAGCAAAGAAGGGAAGGCAGAAAGGTGGAAGGAGTATATAGAAGGCTTATACAAGGGCGATGTACTTGAGGACAATATTATGGAAATAGAAGAGGATGTAGATGAAGACGAAATGGGAGATACGATACTGCGTGAAGAGTTTGACAGAGCACTGAAAGACCTGAGTCGAAACAAGGCCCCCGGAGTAGACAACATTCCATTAGAACTACTGACGGCCTTGGGAGAGCCAGTCATGACAAAACTCTACCAGCTGGTCAGATGTATGAGACAGGCGAAATACCCTCAGACTTCAAGAAGAATATAATAATTCCAATCCCAAAGAAATCAGGTGCTGACAGATGTGAAAATTACCGAACTATCAGTTTAATAAGCCACGGCTGCAAAATACTAACACGAATTCTTTACAGACGAATGGAAAAACTGGTAGATGCAGACCTCGGGGAGGATCAGTTTGGATTCCGTCGAAATGTTGGAACACGTGAGGCAATACTGACCTTACGACTTATCTTAGAAGAAAGATTAAGAAAAGGCAAACCTACGTTTCTAGCATTTGTAGACTTAGAGAAAGCTTTTGACAATGTTGACTGGAATACTCTTTTTCAAATTCTAAAGGTGGCAGGGGTAAAATACAGGGAGCGAAAGGCTATTTATAATTTGTACAGAAACCAGATGGCAGTAATAAGAGTCGAGGGGCATGAAAGGGAAGCTGTGGTTGGGAAAGGAGTGAGACAGGGTTGTAGCCTCTCCCCGATGTTATTCAATCTGTATATTGAGCAAGCAGTAAAGGAAACAAAAGAAAAATTTGGAGTAGGTATTAAAATTCATGGAAACGAAGTAAAAACTTTGAGGTTCGCCGATGACATTGTAATTCTGTCAGAGACGGCAAAGGACTTGGAAGAGCAGTTGAACGGAATGGACAGTGTCTTGAAAGGAGGATATAAGATGAACATTAACAAAAGCAAAACGAGGATAATGGAATGTAGTCAAATTAAATCGGGTGATGCTGAGGGAATTAGATTAGGAAATGAGACACTTAAAGTAGTAAAGGAGTTTTGCTATTTAGGAAGTAAAATAACTGATGATGGTCGAAGTAGAGAGGATATAAAATGTAGACTGGCAATGGCAAGGAAAGCGTTTCTGAAGAAGCGAAATTTGTTAACATCGAATATAGATTTATGTATCAGGAAGTCGTTTCTGAAAGTATTTGTTTGGAGTGTAGCCATGTATGGAAGTGAAACATGGACGATAATTAGTTTGGACAAGAAGAGAATAGAAGCTTTCGAAATGTGGTGCTACAGAAGAATACTGAAGATAAGGTGGATAGATCACGTAACTAATGAGGAGGTATTGAATAGGATTGGGGAGAAGAGAGGTTTGTGGCACAACTTGACTAGAAGAAGGGATCGGTTGGTAGGACATGTTTTGAGGCATCAAGGGATCACAAATTTAGCATTGGAGGGCAGCGTGGAGGGTAAAAATCGTAGAGGGAGACCGAGAGATGAGTACACTAAGCAGATTCAGAAGGATGTAGGTTGCAGTAGGTACTGGGAGATGAAGCAGCTTGCACAGGATAGAGTAGCATGGAGAGCTGTATCAAACCAGTCTCAGGACTGAAGACAACAACAACAACAACAACAACAATAACAATATTCAGCACACCCTCGTAGCTGAAGACTAACTCGTGGAAAAACCTTAACCAGCTATGGATATCAAATGGATGATGCTGTGATGATAATGCTGTGATAATGATGATATAATGATGATGATGATGATGATATAATGATGATGATGATGATAATGATGATGATGATATAATGATAATGGTGATGTGATGATGATGATGATGTGATGATGATTATGACGTGATGATGATATTATGATGATATGGTGATGATGATGATGATGCTGTGATGATATCATGATGATGATGATGATGATGATGATGCTTTGATGATGATGACTACTTTCACCCATCCTATGCTCACCCATCATGTGCCTCCTGCTTCGATGACTCCTTTGATTTCCAGTATTGGGCGCGTCCCTCTTCTCTGTCACCTATTGGAGTTCGTTTTAGGCTCTTTCTCCGGCAGCTTAACTTCACGCTACCTGCCACTTTTCCCAATGGGTGTGAACACTTCACATCCTTGGCTTCGTGCGGCAGCCCGTGTTCACTTTGGCCTTCATTCACTTCCTTAGGACACTACTCCAGCCTCCCTCTGTCGCCTTCAGCTTCACGACCTTCGCAAGGAACTTCGCGATAATACCTACGTTTACACTGATGGCTCACGGACTGACCCGTAGTGTCGGGTCTGCGTTCGTCATTAGCACCGACGTTTTTCGGCTCTGAGCACTACGCAACTTAACTTCTGAGGTCATCAGTCGCCTAGAACTTAGAACTAATTAAATCTAACTAACCTAAGGACATCACACACGTCCATGCCCGAGGCAGGATTCGAACCTGCGACTGTAGCAGTCACGCGGTTCCAGACTGAAGCGCCTAGAACCGCACGGCCACACCGGCCGGCACCCCTTAAGTGTCCTTTCGATGATCTCTCTGTTAACGTCTGTCAGCAGGTGGTGTCACTTTGGTCCTCCCATCAAGGGAACAAGCTCAGGGCTATTAAGCCTCTCCCAGAGATTTCGACGACCTCCTCTCGGCCCTCTCGCCGGGAGATCATTTTAGCTAGATTGCGTATCAGGCACTGTCGATCTATCCAACGCCGTTTAAGTGTTGCTCCCCCCACCACTTTGTGCTCATTGCGTTCAACCTTTGACGGTTAGCCATTTCCTGACGGTATGCTCTTTTGTAACCATTTACGTTCTTGTTTGTGTTTGCTGCCTGAGGTATCGGTCGTTTTAGTGAACGACGCGTGAGTTGTTGAGCGCGTTTTACTTTTTATACGTCTTAGCAATATGACGAAAGACATTTAAGTTTTAGTTTATGATCTCTGTTTCCCTATGGCGTATTTTATAGACATTCTTCCACGTCATTGTTTCTATCTGGCTTCTCTTCCGTTGATTGAGATTAACGTGTAGTCGTTTTTAATTTCTCTCTTTGTTCTCCTATTGTACAGTTCTGACATGGTCGCATACGACCCTAGCTGTTTTTTCGCCCTAAAACGAATCAATGACTGCATCTTGTTCGACATCTTGGGCGTAATATGGAACTGACAGCGATGGAGACACTTTTCAGTTTTCGTCCTGACTGATGACAGTCAATTTTCCACAGTATCATTCACAATCTGTGGTCGACAGAGAAGGCTTTAATTCGTCGCAGCGTTCGGTACTGTAATATCCCGTAATGTTGTTCGTATCAAACATTCATTCAGGTACGAAAAATATTTCATGAATGCTAGCCGTACGTTAACAAATGCATGTACACCAGTAAATATCAATTAAGGCATGGATTTTAAGGCCAGTTCAAGTGAGAGCTACTGTGCAGAAAGTGATCCTACCGAAGAAACAATGCAGATTAAGAACTGTCGGAAATGAAGATAAGACCGGGTACTTACAGTCTGAGCTTTTTCAATCTGACATAGTGTCCCCCATGAGTTACGATGTAAGTAATCTCTTCGCTCCGTATTATAAACATAGTTGCAAAACGGAAGATGTAATTGTGAAACTACTGGGGCAATCGACTATCTTGCCTGAACAAAGACACAGCAATTTAAAGCAAGCTGATTGTGCCAATACAAGTACGTTATTTTTTAATGAATCTAGCAGTGGATTTGATCTAACAGCTGGTAAAGTATACCGCAGAAAGTTTCTTGTTCACACACTGTAGGAACTGTCTCACAATCTTTCCATCAACAGCTGCTACAGAACATCATGTCATGTAATGAGGCTTTATGAGTGGAACAGCCAAGGAGCTAAAAGGCATTCATTCCATTCATGTTTTTCACTGGTGCACTCATAACGACATCACAACAAAGCGGTGAAAATCCGTACATCGCAGCAGAAACATATCTTTTGTAGCGCTTGTCTGCAAACGTGCAATTCGTCAATTGGTTATTTGGTCCGGTATTAATCGAATAGGCGTTCATGGTTTACGCAACAAAGCATCTTTCAAAGTTTGTTACCAGTGTTTGTGTACAAATTGGGAAAATTTTTTCAGCCTCACGGTAACCTTGAATCTTTCACCCGCCAGGTACCGTAACATGTAAACCAAATACTCTCAGTCCGACTGGCTGCTTTGTTCACGTTCAGTGATCAGCATGGTAGATAAATTTTACAAAATTAGTTATTATTGTTTGAATAAACAGAAAGCATGAGCTACGATTGTATTATGATCAGCTTAAACCAAGTAAAATCATTCCGTGCTCTGATTTCTCTTATTTTATTATGATGATAATTTTTCTCTACGTAGGCTGACGTCCACAAAGAAATCTTTTTTTCATTCGGAGGAAGAAGTTTGTCATTCACAGGTGTTTTATTGGCCCCAAGCTACATAGAGAGAAAGGATTATCACAATAAGATAAGATAAATCAAAGTTAGCGCAGTAAGATTTATGAACTCATTTTTCCCTCATGTTGTTCGAGAGTGAAACGGTAGAGATATGGCTTGAAGGTAGTTCAGAGAACGGTCTGCCAGGAATTTAATTGTGAATTGTAGAGAAATCAGGTAGCTATAGATGTAGATTACAAAAGTGAACAAGTTGTAACGATAGTGACAGGCAGTAAAATAACTATCTTCTACTAAGTGGACATAGATTCTGAATGTTAGCCCTCACGCGACTGCAAAAGTTAGTGGTGGCTGTTTGACCAGACATGTAATGCTAAACGCATCGGAACGCTTGTTCGATGTTTCAGGAGAAAGTGTAAAAATACAAATGTAAGTGAATGGAATATCATACCTAACAGAAACTTTGGAGAACGACGAATAAAGAAACACCTTAAATGAAACAAGTTATCTTTGAAATACCAGAACATTAATTTACTGCAAATTAAATTAAAGTTTCGGATATCTCTACCCACGTAATCAGCTCTCATCACGACATAGTGTGCAGCTTTAGGATGTTATGTGGTTTGAGCAGTCTGCAAAGGGGCACCGCGTTAAATGCTTTCCGGAAATGTAGAAATATAGAATATGCCTGTTGATCCATCATCCATGATTCGCATTACATCAGTGAGAAAAGGACAGTCTGAGTTCCGAAAGGCGATGCTTTCTAAAACCATGCAGATTCGTGGACATAATCTTCTCGGTCACAAGAAAATTTATTGCGTTCGATCCGAGAAAATAATTAAGGAATCTGCAGCAAATCGATGTTTTCGCGGGTCCGTTCTTTGCCCTTCTTATATACAAGAGTCACCTGTGCATTTTCTCCAGTTACTCGGAAGTTAGCGCTGAAGGAGAGATTAGCAACAAATTCAAGGTAGATAAGGGGGCGAATTCCGTAGACCACTCTCCGTCACACCGAACTGGCACTCCATTCGGACCAGCTGACTTATTTCTTTTGTTCAATTCTCCTGGGTGACCGATTTCGCAAAGATGAAATTTAAAAGTTCAGCTTTTTTTGGGGGGGGGGGGGGGGGGGGAGGGTCTTCAGATACCATACCGAACTGGTCAACGAGTGACTGAACCGAAGCCCTAGACCTGCGTAACGATTCTGGATAGCACCAGCGTTTTCTGGGATGCTCTGCCAGATCTTAAGCTAAGTTATGACAGTGGTAGTTGTATGTTTCGCTCATAGATCTTTCCATAGATGCACGAATCAGTACTAACTTTTGTCTGTCGTCGCTTGCGCGTTCTCTTCTGAATCTAGAGTCCTACAGCCTCTGCTTCCTCAGAATTTTCCAGATTTTGTTGTTAAACCATGGTGGGTTATTTCAGTCCTTAATCTTGTTACTAGGCACATAGTTCTCCAGACGACTTGTAATCTGTGTAAACTTTACCGTAACTTCTCTACATCACTCACGCTGGAACTAAGTGATGTCAATTCACTGAGTGAGACGCTAAGAACAGCTTATCTGTTCTTTCCACAGAAATACTTTCCTAAGCTTCTTGACTCAGTTTTTAGCTTTATAACTTTATTATAGGAGCAGCAGCACTCACGCGCTACCGTATGCAAGTATACAAGTTAACCTTATATTGAAGTCAGTAATCCGGCCAAGGAGAAATATAAAGTGAATGTGGAAGACACTACTTCCCTGGCTGACCTTGATAAACCTTGTGTTTTTGCAGATGATATGTTGAATTTTTCGCTAATAAAGGATGATACACCCTCTCCTTCATGATCCACAGACCTGCCGTTAGTGGGGAGGCTTGCTCGCCTAAGTAATGCAGATAGCCGTACCGTGGGGGCACCGGCCACTGAGCGGTATCTGCTGAGAGGCTGCAAACGTATGGTTTCTGAGGAAGGGCAGCAGCCCTTTCAGTAGTTGCAGGGGCAACAGTCTGGATGGTTGACTGATCTGGCCTCAGTCAAAATGGCCTTGCTGTGCTGGTACCACGAAAAACTGAAAGCAAGGGAAAACTGCAGTCGTAATTTTTCCCGAGGGTTTGCAGCTGTGCTATAGGATTAAATGATGATGGCATCCTCTTGTGTAAAATATTCCGGAGTAAAAGTCTCCCATTCGGATCTCCGGGCGGGGAATGCTCAGGAGGTTGTCGTTATCAACAGGTAGGTGAGAAAATTTAAAAAGTGAAATGGGTAGGTTTAAGTTAGATATAGTGGGAGTTAGTGAAGTTCGGTTGAAGGAGGAACAGGACTTTTGGTCAGGTGAATACAGTCTTATAAATGCAAAATCAAATAGGAGTAGTGCAGGAGTAGGTTTAATATTGAATAAGAGAATAGCAACAAAGGTAAGATACTATGAAAGCTTAGCCAAGATAGACACGAAGCGCGCACCCACTATAGTAGCACTTGTTTATCTGGCAACTAGCTACGTAGGTGATGAAGAACGGAAGAAATTTATAATGAGATACGACAAATTATTCAGATAGTTAATGGGCAACCGAATTTAATAGTCATGGCGGACTGGAATTTGCTAGTAGGAAAAGGAAGAGAAGGAAAAACAGTGGGTGAATGTGGTCTGAGGGAAAGCCACCTGGTAGAATTTTGCACGAAGCATAATTTGATAATCGCTAAAAGTTAGTTGAAGAAATATTAAGAAGTGTGTATACGTGGAAGAGACCTATAGACACTGGAAGGTTTCAGATTGATTATATAATGGTAAGACAGAGATTTCGGACCACATTTTAAATTGTGAGACATCTCCAGGGGCACATGTGAACTCTGACCGGAATCTGTTGGCTATGAACTGTAGATTAAAACTGAATAAATTGAAAAAATGTAGGAATTTGCGGAGATAGGACCTGGATAAACCGAAAGAACGAGAGGTTGTTGAGAGTTTCAGAGAGAGCATTAGGGAATGATTGAGAAGAACAGGGGAAATGAGTACAGTAGGAGAAGAATGGGTAGTTTTGGGAGATGAAATAGTGAACGCAGCAGAGGATCAAGTATGTAAGAAGACGAGGGTTAGTAGAAACCCGCGGGTAACACAAGAGATACTGAATTCAGTTGATGAATGGAAAACATATAAGAATGCAGTAAATGAAGCAGAAAAAAGGGGATACAAACGTCTAAAAATGTTATATACAGGAAGTGCAAAATGGTTAAGAAGGAATGGCTTGAGGACAAATGTAAGTATTTAAAAGCATATATCACTAACGGAAAGATAGATACTGCCTAGAGGAAAATTAAAGAGACTTATGGAGAAAGAGAACCACCGGCATGAATATCGAGAGGTCAGGTAGAAAACCAATCCTAAGCAAAGAAGGAAAAGTTTAAAGGTGGAAAGAGTATATAGAGTGTCTGTACAAGGAAGATGTAACTGAGAGAAACGTTATAGGAATGGAAGAAGACGTGGATGAAGATGAGACAGGAGATAAGATACTGCGCCAAAAATTTGATAGAGTACTGAAAAACTTAACTTGAAACAACGCCCCAGAAGTAGACAACATTCCATTAGAACTACTGATAGCCTTGGGAGAGCCATCCATGACAAAACTCCTCCATCTGGTGGGCAAGATGTGTGAGACAGACTTCAAGAATAAAATCCAAAAAACGCTGGTCCTGACAGTTGTGAAAATTACTGAACTATCTGCGTAATAAGTCATGGTTGCACAATACTAACACGAATTCCCTATGGCAGAATGGAGAAACTGGTAGAAGCCGACCTTTGGAAAGATCAGTTTGGATTCTGGAGAAATGTAGGAATGCGAGAGGCAATACTGACTCTATGACTGCTCATAGACGATAGCTTAAGGAAAGGCAAACCTACTTTTATAGCAATGGTAGACTTAGAGGATGCTTTTGGCAATGTTGACTGGAATACTCTCTTTGAAATTCTAGGAGTATCAGGGGTTTAAAGTTACAATTGTGGATGAAGGGATTAAGGCGAAACGTTAGGGCCCATGTGCCATCATGTGTCATTTCCTTGTTACTACCATATTGACATGAATACCTCTGAAAGAGGCAGGTCTTTGGCGATCACACTTGCAGGTAATTACAACACAGACTGAGTACGATATAAGACGTCAACAATAGGGCAACAAATGCAGGTAGCTAACAAGAGTTTCAGCTAACCAAAAGTTTGAAACAGCTCTTAATTTAACTAACCCTCTGTTACTCGCGTACAAATGTACTCCATTGTAGTTCTAAATGTTATTTTTTATTGTTGGCGAGAGTGGCGGGTCTAAAATTCTGGGTGTGGCGTTCTTGTTGTAACCTGTACCAATTGTAAGTGGTGTGCACCGTCCTGCACGGATCTTCTCATAGAAAAGTCTTGAATGTTCCCTGTCGTGTTTGCTGCAAACGTCTACTCCACGCTAGTATCGAGGTACCAACTCATATTTCATATGGTAAGTAAAAATTTTAATTTCCTTTATATTTGAAATATGTTTGGATTGCTATTGTAGTGTTAATTTATCGTCATTATTTAGATATAATGGCAGATCGCACTTCTGATGAAAGGATTTGGATGCAGTGACTAGAGGAAGAACCGTAGAAAATGGTTCAAATGGCTCTGAGCACTATGGGACTCAACTGCTGTGGTCATTAGTCCCCTAGAACTTAGAACTACTTAAACCTAACTAACCTAAGGACATCACACACATCCATGCCCGAGGCAGGATTCGAACCTACGACCGTAGCAGTCGCACGGTTCCGGACTGCGCGCCTAGAACCGCGAGACCACCGCGGCCGGCGAAGAACCGTAGACTGATGAGCCTTCCGATTGTGATTCTGATCTGTGCGATGGATATACAAGCGATGATGATGATCGACCAGACGAGCAAACATGAAACTATGTCGTGGTAGAAACAGAAGAAGACAATGTAGATATGAAGAGAGCTTCAACAAGGCAAGTGAAGAAAAATCGGAAGAAGATAATGTCTTCAAGGAAGGGAACATCAACGAGGCAAGTGAAGACTCTCATTGTTATTTTGGAAAAAGATAAAACAAAATTGAATGAACTATCGCTTCATCCTAATGTTAAAACAAAGTCCAGCAATATCGTTCTTTATGTTTCTGGTCCAAAAGTAGAGGCAAAAAATGCAAAATCTGGAATCGATTGCATTAACTCCATTATTGATGACAGAATAATAGAGTTGATTGTGCAAAGTACAAGCATCTATATAGAAACAAGAAGGCACCAATTTTCTAGAGAACGCGATGCAAAATTTACATATCAGTGAGAAATACGTGTCCTTCTTAGTACACTTTCTTTTTTCACTGGTATGCTAACGTCTTCCAAGTTGAATACTTGCAAAATATGGGACAATGAGAAAGGCAGTGGTATTGAAAGAGTCTATTTGACTATGTTGAGAAATAGATTTTATTTCTTGCTTCGTTGCCTCAGATTTGATGTTGTAAGAACCTGATACGAGAGAAAAAAGCTTGAAAAATTGCCACCAATACGAGAAGTTACGGATTTGGTCTTAGGAAACTTTCAGAAGTAGTATAATCCTGGGGAGTACCTCATAACTGATAAGCAGCTGGTTGATTTTCGTGGAAGATGTCGATTCAGACAGTTTATACCTTGTAAACCAGCTCGTTATGGCCTGAACGGCTTTGCTTTAGTGGACTGTAAAATAATGTATACTGTGAACATGGAAATTTACTGTAGAAAACAGCTGGCGGGGCCTTTTGATGTAAGCAATGCAGGAAAGCAGGTAGTCATGAAAACTGCGAAACCAATTTCAGGCACAGGACGTAACATCACGTGCGATAATTGGTTTACTAGCTATCCTCTGCCACAAGAACTGATTGAGAAAAAGACAGCTTATGTTGGAACCATCAGACACAACAAAAAAGAAATACGACAGCAAATTTTACCCATCAAATCTCGAGAAATAAACACTTCTGTTTTCGACTTTAAACGTGATGCAACACTTGTAACCTACTGCGAAAGGAAAAAGAAAGCAGTAATTTTAATTTCAGGTTTGCACAATGATGCAATGATTGAAGAGTCCACTAGTTCAAAAAACGAACCAGAGATTGTTACACTGATGGCCGTGGTGGCCGAGCGGTTCTAGGCCCTTCAGTCTGGAACCGCGTGACTGCTATGGTCGCAGGTTCGAATCCTGCCTCGTGCATGGGTGTGTGTGATGTCCTTAGGTTTAAGTAGTTCTAAGTCTAAAGGACTGATGACCTCAGATGTTAAGTCCCATAGTGCTCAGAGCCACTTGAACCACTTGATTGTTACATTCTACAATCGTAAAAAAGTTGTAGTTGACGTACTCGATCAACTTTCTTCAAATTATGATACAGCAAGAACTACTAAAAGATGGCCAACAGCTATTTTTACAGTATTTTAAATATCATCGCTATCAATGCTTTATATATTTATTCAGAAAACAAAAAGTATGTCAAAGTGAAACGAGTTGATTTCCTTGACGAAATTAGTTGGGAAACGCAGATTCATGAAGGCATGAAACAGTCCTTGATACCCAGACTACTAAAAATTTGAGGACTGATGTTGTTAGGAGAGGAGTCAGAAGAAACAAATGGAAATAGCTAAACTAAAAAAAGAGAGCAAAGGACGTTATATAATATGGGGCAGATCAAGAAATAAATCAACACGATGAGTGTGTGCAAAATGTAAACAATGGGTGTGTGTTGAACATTCGACAACTAGCGTTGTTTGTAACAACTGTACATGATTTATTATTGTACATATCTACTCTGATTACTTTTTTGTGTATTATGAGCTTCCTCATTAAAGTTATTTTGAATAGTTTACTTCTTGTGTAACGTAGCATGTTGTGAGTAATAAATGGGTGGAGTTACAAGAAATCATTTCGCGTTTAAAAAATGAAATGTTTAATTCCTTCACTCGCTTCAAAAGTATTAGTAACAAATTTACTCATGCATCGCAAAGAACTAAAAAGAAAAACAAATAAAATAATTAAATAGAAGAAATGTATTTTTAACAAAAAATAATTGTGAACATTTGTACTTAACGCAAATATCTGTGTCCTCAAAATCCGCGCGATTAGCGGAGGTTTAAAGCAGAACAGGCAGGCCCTCAATAATCACAGCTTTAGTTAACAAAAATTACCAAATGCAAAACAGGCAGGCCCTCAATAATAACAGCTTCAGCTGAGTAAAATTACAAAAAACAAACAGGCAGGCCTACTTTGATAACAGCTTCAGTTATGTAAGATTATCAAAGAGAAAACAGGTAGGTCTTCATGAATAACACTTCAGTTTAGTAACCAAGTGTTTGAAGTGTCTCCTCACAAGGTGGCACCAGAAGATTTACACGCAAGGAGCACAAGACTACACCAAGTAGGAAGGCCAAGAAACGTTACAGCGAGAGGTCCGGCCTTCCAAGGCCCTTTTCGTTGGGTACAGATCAACAAAAGACATATTAACACAGCAAGATTGATTACCTGAAACCAACAATAAGTAGCCAAACGGCATAGCCGCGTCATTTCAAGATGCCGCCTCTACAACTAAAGCGAAACGCCCGATAGAAAATTAGGCTGCCAAACCCAGTTACATAGCCTCAGAAATTGCAAATTTTGAGACCGAGGCACCTCCTAAGCCAACATACGTAAGAACAATGACGTCTGCAATGCCCGAGGGTATCCAAAAACCGGCACCCGGCCCTATTACAAGAGAAAGGCACTTACCTGGCGTTCGAAGAGGTTTGGCATGGAGGTCGGCTAAAATTCAACCATGCCTGACGACGGGGGTCCGACTGCAGCATAGAAGAAACATCTTACCGCTCCGGCTCAGGAAACACCACCGGCTCCCACAGTTTAAGATATCCTGGTAACAAACAACCAAGACTAGTATGGACTTAGGAAAAGCTAACAACAGCGACATTTCGAGGAACCAATTGGTGGTGAAAAAGAACAGCTAAGATACCGCAATGGAATGATCATATAAAGTTGATCGTCGGTAAAGCAGATGCCAGACTGAGATTCATTGGAAGAATCCTAAGGAAATGCAATCCGAAAACAAAGGAAGTAGGTTACAGAACACTTGTTCGCCCACTGCTTGAATACTGCTCAGCAGTGTGGGATCCGCACCAGATGGGGTTGATAGAAGAGATACAGAAGATCCAACGGAGAGCAGCGCGCTTCGTTACAGGATCATTTAGTAATCGCGAAAGCGATACGGAAATGATAGATAAACTCCAGTGGAAGACTCTGCAGGAGAGACGCTCAGTAGCTCGGTACGGGCTTTTGTTAAAGTTTCGAGAACATACCTTCACCGAAGAGTCAAGCAATATATTGCTCCCTCCTACGTATATCTCGCGAAGAGACCATGAGGATAAAAACAGAGAGATTAGAGCCCACACAGAAGCATACCGACAATTCTTCTTTCCACGTGCAATACGAGACTGGAATAGAAGGGAGAACCGATAGAGGTACTCAGGGTACCCTCCGCCACACACCGTCAGGTGGCTTGCGGAGTATGGATATAGATGTAGATTTAGATGTTCGCAACAGATCTGTAGATATCAATAAGAAAATGATAATTAAGACCTCAAAATTCATTAATCGAAGCTGAAGCTTGCCGCTTCCAAAGGGGGCCAGCATTCAGCACAGCGAAACTAGCTTCAACTCTGTCATCGATGTGCCGCGTCTAAAAGCTGGCTGGCCAGGCTACGCACGAAGACGGCACTGGAAGTCAGCCACGGATTCAAAGCTGCCCACAAATATGCCCAGTTACCACTCGCGGGACTCCATGCCCAAGGCACTTGCGGAAGCGCTCGCGTTAGTCGCCGGCGGACCTCTCACACGTAGTCCTCGCTCCGTTACCACTCCCCAACTCGCCACGCCACAACACACGCCGTCCCACACCAACAGCCTCGAGCAAAGGGACACCACGCGGCAGGTCAAGCTAGTGGCGCCAGGAATTCTGAAGGCGACACCAGCATCCCCGATATGGCTCAGGGTAAACTACAGGGAGCGACTGTCTATTTACAGTTTCTACAGAGACTAGATGGTAGTTATGAGTCGAAAGGCAGGAAAGGGAAACAGTGAGTGAGAGAAGGCCGTAGCCTATCTCCGATGTTATTCTACCTGAACATTAAGCAAGCAGGAAAGGAAACAAAAGAAAAAAATTGATTAGGAATTAAAATTCAGGGAGAAGAAATAAAAAGTTCGAGGTTTTCCGATGACATTGTAATTCTGTCAGAGACAGCAAGAAACTTGGAAGAGCAATTGAACAAAATGGACTGTGTCTTGAAAGTAGGTTAGAAGATGAATATCAACCAACAAAAGCAAGACGAGAATAATGGAATGTAATGTAATTAAATCGGGCGATGTTGAGGAAATTAGATTAGGAAAGGAGACATAGAAAGCAGTAGATGAGTTTTGCTATCTGGGCAGCACAATACCTGGTGATGGCCGAAACAGAGAGGATATAAACTGTAGACTGGAAATGGCAAGAATAGCTTTTCTCAAAGAGAGAAATTTGTTAACATAGAATATACATTCACGCGTCGGGAATTCTTTTCTGAAAGGATTTGTATGGAGTGTAGCCATGTGTGGAAGTGAAATATGAACGATAAACAGTTTACACATGAACTATCTTTGGAAATTTGGTGCTACAGAAGAATGCTGAAGATTAGGCGGATAGATCACACAACTAATGAGGAGGTACTCAATAGAATTGGGGAAAAAAGAAAATTGAGGCAAAACCTGACTAGAAGCAGGACACATTCTGAAACATCAAGGGATCACCAATTTAGAAGCGGAGGGAAGTGTGGAGGGAAAAACTCGTAGAGGGAGGCCAAGAGATGAATACAGCACTCAGGTTCAGAAGGATGCAGGTTGCAGTGACAATGAGAAGATGAATAGGCTTGCGCAGGATAGAGTAGCATAGAGAGGTGCAGCAGACCAGTCTTCTTACAGAAGACCACAACAGTAGCTACAGTGGGTGATAAAGTTAAACATGGTACTGGATGGCTTGTTATGGCTGCTGTTCGATGTGGAGGTATTGAGTGTACTGGTAGCTTTAAAGTTTTAATAACAGTTGCGTCATCACCTACCATGCATTTAATGTTGTTGAAGTTTTTAGTAAAGATATTGGTACCTCTTATTTCCAATCTACAACGCTTTTGTTCTGAGGACTCGTGGCCGTTGTATGGTGGATCAACATGAAGCTATGTGTCGTGTAAAGAAGATGGTATTTGTGAAGCTGTAAAACTTGATACTGGTAGTGATTTGAATGCATATTCTTATAAAAACAGAACCGAGACTAAACAAAAAGTAAAGAAAAAAAGGAACCTACAGATTGACCTTGGCAAAAGCTCGGAAGAGATTCTTGATGGTGTAGCTCACAGGGGCACTCTGTGATACTATCTGTGTGACGCACCCCTATCTGTTTCTGTGAGTTACACATCTTTATCACTGGCCCCCGTCCCTATATCGACACGGTCGGTAAGGTCAGGCCAGTTTGTAGCTACAAGGTCTGAGATCCTTCCATAGCATCTGGGTTGCCGAACAACCTTCTTAAGACAGTTATCACAATACGTATTCAAACATCAAATGTACTTCGCACGTCTGTCTATACAGCACCCCCCCCCTCCTACAGTAAGGAATACGTAAACACTGTACGTTCCATTTAAATTCCTACACCCGAAGTCCCACTGAGGGTAAAACACTTGCTTGCTCGGGGCATATCTTGAAGGACCTTGCTACAGCAGCGGCGCTAAAGTTCGACTTTCACTCCAGGGATGAGTTATTGCTTTCCAAACAAAAGATATGTAAAATAAAAGAAACATGGCGTGGCATGCAGAGTGATGATGAAAAGAAAACGAGCGCCGTCCAAAGGGGCCAGCCGCGTAATCCATCAAGGGGAGCGGTAGGCCCCGCGGGCGGCATAGCGTGGGCCGATCAATGTCCTGGCGCGACCAGAGCAGACGTCTGCAAGTACCGCCATGTGGAGGAGCAGGAGCAGGCTGCGACTACCACTGCTGATGGTCACAGGCGACCCGCTACACAGAGTGGAAAGGACCTCTACATAAACATGACTGTCACTCATCCAGTTATTAATCATTCATCCGTTTTACTACGGTGCCCCATGCCTTCGTAACTCATGCTAACATTGACAGTCTGTACGAATATTTTTTGTCTCGAGATACTCCATCACATTTTCGGAAGACTTCCGTCCAAGTAAACCCGAAGATATCAAGTGCAGAAAACTGCGAGAGCTACTGTACTACCAGCTTCCAAGCTGCTGCCAGGAATAACACAAGGGGCGTTCTGTAAACAATGCAACAACTTTTATTAATTCAGGATTCCAATACACCATGTTATTACCCACTCTTTTGGTTAAAAAAACAGTATTTTTCAACATAATCTCTGTTCAATGCCACAGCCTTGCGCCACCTTAATGGGAGGTACTGTATGACCGCTTAGTACCACTCTACATCTACATCTATATCCATACTCCGCAAGCCACCTGACGGTGTGTGGTGGAGGGTACCTGATTAACTCTATCGGTTCTCCTTTCTATTCCAGTCTCGTATTGTTCGTGGAAAGAAGGATTGTCGGTATGCCTCTGTGTGGGCTCTAATCTCTCTGATTTTATCCTCATGGTCTCTTCGCGAGATATACGTAGGAGGGAGCAATATACTGTTTGACCCCTCGGTGTAGGTATGTTCTCGAAACTTCAACAAAAGCCCGTAACGAGCTACTGAGCGTCTCTCGTGCAGTCTTCCACTGGAGTTAATCTATCATCTCTGTATCGCTTACGCGATTACTAAATGATCCTGTAACGAAGCGCGCTGCTCTCCGTTGGATCTTCTCCATCTCTTCTATCAACCCTATCTGGTATGGATCCCACACTGCTGAGCAGTATTCAAGCAGTGGGCGAACAAGTGTTCTGTAACCTACTTCCCTAGTTTTCGGATTGCATTTCCTTAGGATTATTCCAGTGAATCTCAGTCTGAGTTCTGCTTTACCGACGATCAACTTTATATGATCATTCCATTTTAAATCACTCCTAATGCCTACTCCCAGATAATTTATGGAATTAAGTGCTTTCAGATGCTGACCTGCTATATTGTAGCTAAATGATGAGGAGCAGACCAAAGTTTAATAAGAGAATTGTACGGAGGAATCAGTGCGGAAGAACGATGAGACACAAACTGTGGATTCTGATATAAGGAATAACACAGTAGATAGTTCAGCTGAAGAGAAGTTGACATCTCGAGAAAGAGAAATCAGTTATGTTGGAAAGACACATGTAGGTATTAGGAAGGTAACTGCGAAGCAGTCATGGGCAAGAGAAGTAGTATTTCAGTTGATCGACGATAGAAGGAAGTAAAAAAAAAAATTCCTGAAGAAACAGGAATACAGCCATATAAGTCAGTTAGGAATAAAATAAATGGAAGTGAATCAGAGCCAAGGCAAAGTGGCTGCAGGAAAAATGTGGATAAATAGAAAAGGAAATTATCGTCGGAAGGATTTACTCAGCATACAGAAAAGTCAAAACAACATTCGGTGTAATAAAAATCAGGGAAGGGAACGTTACGAGTGCAACGGGATTTTAACATGTGGAGGAGAATACAGAGGGCGACTGTATGAAGGGGAGGAATGACAGATGCTGTTATAGGTGGAGAAATTGGAGAAGCATTTGAGGAGATATAGGATCCAGTATTAGAGCCAGAATTTGAAACAGCTCTGGAAGATTTAAAATCAAATAACGCAGGGAGAAATTGCAACCAAATGACAATTCAAGTTGGCTTATAGAATCTATGAAGCTGGAGAAATACCATCACACTTTCAGAGATATACCCACACAGCTCCGAAAATAAAAGAGTTAATAAATGCGATAACTACCATGCAGTCATCTTAACAGTTTATACATCCAAGTTGCTGACTAGAATAATACGCAGGAGAACGAAAAGGAAAACAGAAACTTTTAGATAGCGATCGGTTTGGCTTTAGGAAAGGTAAAGTCACCGGAGAGGCAGTATTGACGTTGTGCTGGATAATAGAAGAGATAAAGGAATAAATCAACACAAGTTCATTACATTTGTCTCTGGAGAAAATATACGACAGAAGAAAATGACGCAAGAATTTCGAAATTCTGAGAAAAATGGAAGTAACCTGTAGGGAGAGTACGGAAGGCCAAGAAAGATGTGCTCCGATTAAAAGTGTTATGAGCTGGGATGCAGCCCTTCACCCATACTGTTCATTAAAACAGCGAAGAAGAACTGACGAAAATAGAAGAAAGATTCAAAAGTGGGATTAAAATTCACGCTGAAAGGATATCAATGACGATGTTCGAATATGACATTGCAATCTTCAGTGGAAAAGAAGAAGAATTACAGGATCTGTTGAGCGGAATGAACAGTCTCATGAGTACAGAATATGGATTGAGAGTAAAGACGAAAGTAATGAGAAGTAGCGAGGTATGAGATTATCGAGAAACGTAACATCAAAATTTGTGATCAAGTAGACGTCGTTAAGAAATTCTGTTATCTTGGAAGGAACACAACCCATGACAAACGAAGCATGGGGGGCATGAAAAAGTAAACTGTCATAGTCATGCGCAAAATATGTATTTGGACCACAGCATCGATGGTAGTGAATCATGGACTGTGTGAAATCTGGATCAGAATCGAAGCATTAGGATGTGGTGCTACAGAAAAATGATGAAAATTACGTAGACTGACTGGGTAAGGAATGAAGAGATTCTCAACAGAATCTGCGAAGAATGGAACATCGAAACCGGTGACAAGAAGAAGAAACTGGATGATAGATCATATGTTAAGACATCAGGGAATAACTTCCATATGAAGCTGTAGAGCGTAAAAATTGTAGAACAAGACAGAGATTGGAAGACACACAACAAACACAATGAAGCGCCAAAGAAACTAGTATACGTATGCGTATTCAAGAACAGAGACGTGTAAACACGTAGAATACGGCGCTGCGGTCGGCAACGCCTATATAAGACAACAAGTGTCTGGTGCAGTTCATAGATCGGTTACTGCTGCTACAATGGCTGGTTATCAACATTTAAGTGAGTTTGGACGTGATGTTATAGTCTACCCACAAGCGATAGGACGCAGCATCTCCGAGGTAGCAATGAAGTGGGGATTTTCCCATAGGACCATTTCACCAGAGAAACCGGTAAAACATCAGATTCTGACATCGCTGCGGCCGGAATGATATCCTGCAAGAACGGGACCAACGACGACTGTAGAGAATCATTCAACGTGACAGAAGTGCAACCCTTCCGGAAATTGCTAAAGATTTTAATGCTCAGCCATCAACAAGTGTCAGGGTGCGAACAATTCAAACAAAACATAATCGATATGGGCTTTCGCGTAGCAAGACCCATCCGTGTACCGTTGATGGATGCACGACACAAAGCTTTACGCCTCACCTCGGCTCGTCAGCACCGACAATGGACTGTTGATGACTGGGAGTACGTTGCCTGGTCGGGCGAGTCTCGTTTTAAATTGTATCGAAAGGGGGGACATGTACGGGTATGGAAACAACCTCATAAATCCATGGATCCTGTATGTCAGAAGGAGATTTTCCAAGCTGGTGGAGGCTCTGTAGTGGTTTGGGGGCGTGTGCAGTTGGAGTGATATGGGACCCCTGATACGTCTAGATATGACTGACAGGTGGCACGTACATAAGAATCCCGTCTGATCATCTCCATCAATTCATGTCCACTGTGCATTCCGACGGACTTTGTAATTCCAGCAGGACAATGCGACACTCTACACGTCCAGATTTGCTACAAGTAGCTCCAGGAACACACTTCTGAGTTCCGCTGGCCACCAAACTACCCAGACATGAACATTATTGAGAATACCTGGGACGCCTTGCAACCGGCTATTCGTAAGAGATCTCCATTCCCTCGTACTCTTACATATTTATGAACAGGCATGCAGGATTAATGGTGTCGGTTCCCTCCAGCACTACTTCAGACATTAGTCGAGTCCATGCCACGTCGTGTTGCAATACTTCTGCCTGCTTGCGGAGGCCCTACCCGATATTAGGCAGGTGTACCAGTTTCTTTGACTCTTCAGTTTGATTGAGGACGTGGGTTGCAACTGCAACTCTGAGCTGAAGGGAATGGGACAGCAAATCAGTTCGTTGTAGGCCACATCAAAGAAGTTTGAAGACTTATGACTCCCAAAAATAAAAATAAAAAAAAGATAGGACCTCGGGGTACTCATGACTGCACAAGTTCCTATATTTGCTCCAGCCCACAGACGATTTAATGTTACTTGTTTCCAGAGTAACCTTCGAACGATAACGCTAAATTCAAGTTTTACTTTCATAGGTAATTTATCAAAATAAACAATATCAAATGTCCACTGGAACACTTTCAGCAGCCGACTTATCTTATGTTTCTGCAGAACTTCCGGCTGCCACTAGCAGTTCCAGGAGAAGTGAAAGTACCATGAACTGACTCATGGCGCCACCACGATCTTTTAACAAATAAAATTCTGTACCATCGTTTTGTTAGCCTCCTATAAACTTAAATCTTTATTGTCATTTGAGAGGTGATTGAGCGTTTTTATATAACGTATAACTTTCTTCTATGGGGCTATGTCACACATTTTACATGCTTCTAGAATATTCCTTGCTGCTATCGCACCTACTTGACTCTGTATACAGGTGGGATTAATTCACTCTAACTTTCAATTTTGCTGCAATTATCCCGTACACTATGTTCATTTTGCGCTGTCTCATGTTATTATGGTATGTAATTTTTTCTATTGTTAACTATTTCACATCAAATGATTCTAAACAAAGAATTTAATTTTTGTACTTCATCTTTTTGCATTTCTTAATTACTCGATCATAATTTGCTGTTTGCTTATCCATGTTATAAGCCAGTGTAGAGTAATTTTGTTTTGTATGACGCTTCTTGTTCATTGAGTACATGCACAGGGTTTTCCGAAATTCCCGTTCAAACTTCTAGGACTTTTAGAGGAGAGTGAGTAGACAATAATTTGAAATGGAACCCATGTCCGGGAACGTACCGATTGCGTGCTACAGTCATTTGAAAAGATGTTGGTAATGCGACTACTTTTACAAGTAACTGATTTTGCATGACCCAGTCCACCATTTGTTTTACAGTGCCACTCATTAACAGCCTAAGAAACTGCTCGTGTATTCGTTGACGGGTTCTCTTCAACGTGACGCCGAACGGCCTCTTCCAATTCAGGTGTGCAGCGACTTTTTGGAGCACCACAGTAGCTCCTGCTGACCCTTTCTCGAAGCCGTTACGCAATTTTGGCGGAAAGGGTATGCAGCAAAATCGAGCGTTGTGGATGTCGAACTTAGGTGATGAGCAGCTCTTCCATTACCGTAAGCTTTGCGGTTCAGAAGGACCATATCGGTGTATTCTGCAAACGTGTACTCAACCATGTTACTCAAACACTCACACAGACGTTGGCGAGGCTCAAACCAGGTCACAGAGGTAGGACGGAAGTCAAATGACATCAGCCGATCCAACGTAACCCCTTCCCCATCATTTACTCGGAGGCTTCGGATACTGTGGATAACTATAGACGCTTGATGATTTTGAGTTACCACACCTGGGTATTTTTCGAATTGCCAAATGAGCCATGGCGGCTTCTGTGAGTGCGCCACTTGTGAGCGCGTTTCATCGATTTTGCTTGGTTATGCATTCTTTCTGGGCTATGTGGTAGTGAGTGGTGTGTCAGACACGGAGTTGGACGAGCGTTCATGAGTACTTGGAGTTTGCAGCGAGTTGAAACAGTTGACCGTTGGGCTGTTGGGGCCCGCGTTTACGTGCAGCGTTGACCGTTGCTACCGGTGAGTTTAGCGGGCCATTAGCGGCTCTCGTCGTTACGAACTGCATCAGTCAGTTGTAGTGTGCCAAATATGCCAAGATGAATTGGAGAACTTGTTAGTAGTCAGGAGCAGGAAGGGAGTGTCATCCACCGCCTACGTGTAGTCTTGCAGCTATTGGCCTCCTTGACATTTATTTGAACTTATATATGAAGACTGTTCAGAAAGTAGTGTACTTTAAGGTTGTTAATTCTGATCAGATATGACCTGGCCAGGAATCCGGTTCCCTTACGCCTTTCAGTGATCACTTTTGGGGCTGTTTGTGTCAAGTTGGAGGTTACTGTAAGCACCAAGCCAGTATTTTGCAGTTTTTAATCTGGTACTTTACATCATTGTTTGTTATCATTGAGTAGTTGACACTACTGATTATAAGCGCTGTTTGTTGTAGACCGTATGGTCCTTCCTGGGGTGAGTTGTTGGATTTGGCCTGTAACTAAAGTGATGTGAGCTTACCACACACGGAGGGGTCTATGTGGCACACGCTCTTAGTTCGTGTTGGGGAGCCAGACGGGTTACTGGTGTACATTTTAACCAACCATCTGCTATTTGGTGAATATCCAAGTTACAGTGTCTATTAGTCCCCAAAAGGGCCCACTCAATAACTCATTCATTTCCTGCCACATCAGAAGAATTTGTAAAGATATTCTATACGGGATGCGCAGGAACAGTGGCAATGATCTCTATACTACCTGGGTGTTGAACTTCAGCTATCTGATCGTGCCATCCATAGACGCTCATATTTCGTTTCTTGCCAAACTACAGCATGGCTGCTAGGAAATGTCACTAGAACACGAAAGGAAAATACTTTTCAATTCCGCTTCCTCATCAGCCTATTACATCATATGTTGACATCAAGTTCAAAACAAGAAACCAGTTTGCAATTCTTTGTCACAGGCAGAACGATGGAAATTTGTTTGCCAAACAACAATATGGCGAACGATGCGAAGCACGTGCATTTGCAGACACGCTGCAGTTCTAAACTCAGAGATCTGACTTCTACATCCAGGTTGTATAGACATCACTGTACAATGGTTACTCGATTATTACCCATCACCTCCGAAAGGATTCTTACAATGACATTCCGTACTGTGTGTGCAGAAACATATTGTCAGAAAACTGCAATATTGCATAGGTGCTGCCTTGTGGCTGTAGTTTATCCCAACTTCAAAGATAAGTAGCTACGAGGAAAAAAATGTTTAATTACTCAGCAGAGGCTTGAGAAAAAGCATTTCAGTCTGTCTCTCCTAAGCTGAATCGGCACAGATTTTCCTCAGTACAACATGATTCAACTTTCTGCATACAATAGAAAGAGCATTTCGCAGGTTCCGCTTCATTTCGTCCACCGGTTTTCTGTATTTTTCGTAAATTTCAGATGTTGGATTTTGTTTGAATCTTCTGTGTACAGACTCTCGTGTGGACATCATCCGGTGTCGTTCTGTAGTCAGCCAAAGAACAGGAGCTTTCTCTACTTTGAATGAATGCTGAGGGACTCTTTACTTTGACTGAATGCTGAGGGGCCTCCAGAGATAAATCTGCGTTGATTACCGGAGTTTAGCTTCTACTGTTGGCCCCATGTTTTTATCCTGCCAAGTGATACCCGAAGAGCCAGTTTAAAAGCTATCGTGTCTTATGTTTCTTTACTTCAATAGGTGGGACATTTGTATTGCCGGCTCTACGTGCATTAAAAATATAACACAGTATTCAAGCACTACGTCTTAAATGTGATAATACAAGTACAGATACATTGCAGTGTTACTTTAGCTTGTAGAACTGTAGTCTACAAAAATCTTTTTTCATATCTTTCAAATTTTTACAACGGAACAATAAAAGCGAATTTTAACAAATCTTTCTCTTGTGGAATTCATTCTGAGTTTACTGTAGAACTCTCCGTGCTGTTGAGGAAGAAACGGCATATCGTCAACAGGTCTTCCTGTTTTGCAACTGAAAAACATGGTTAGCCTTTCGGAAGAATAATCTTTCCTCTTTTGAACACACTGATATTTTTCCGTACTTCTCTTTAGAGTAATAATTTTAATTGCTGTCTGCGATGGATTTGTATGAGACACCTTGATCATGTCATATTTGGAGTTTTTCACCCCTACTCTGACAATAACGTTTCAGCATCTTTGATTTTAAAGAAGAGAGCGAATGCTTAAGACTTATTTCATATAGGTTCACAGCTCTAGCTGACAACAACTTTTACTATATCTTTAGGAACAAATTCCTTGCTTACCTATTTTCTACAACGTGCTGTCTAGTAGGGTCCGAGAAAAATATGCCACATTTTCTACATGATCTGGCACTTGAAACGAGTCTAGGGACATGGAAGAGACATTTTTGGGAATGACCGTAGACCGGTTGACATTTAAGAGAAAGAGCTTCAAAAATTGAGCAAGTCAGTAAAGTCTTGGTCCACCACTTGTCCTTCTTTGCACTGGCTGACAGAGGTGTTGGATGTCTTCATAAGGTGCATCTTGCCAAATTCTGTCCAGCTGGCGTGTCAGATCGTCAAAATCTGGCGATAGTAGGGTGGTCCTGTCCATAATCTCCCAGACGTTCTCAACTAGCGGAGATCCGGCGATCTTGACGGCAAACTAGGGTTTGATAAACTCGAAACAAGCTGTATAAACTCTCGTCCTGTGTGAGCGGGTGTTATTCCGTTGAAATATAAGTCTAGACTCGATTGCCATTAACTGTAACAATACGCTGCGTGGAATACGTCGATGTACCTCTCTACCGTAACGGTACCACGGATGGTAACCATAGAGATCCTATCATGAAAGAAATGGCATCCCAGACCATCGACTCAGATGTCAAGTTGGTGTCCCACCAATGTTTGGGGAGTCTCGAGAATTGGCTTGGAGTCTCACTGACTGGAGTAGGATTGTCTTCAGTGATGAGTCCTGCTTCGAAATGATGCCCGATAACCAGCGAAGGCGGGTCTGGGGACGCCTGGGACAGCAGTGGGATACCAAACTTACTTACACTCGCCATACAGCCCGACAACGGTGAGTGATAGCTTGGGGAGCCATCTCTTTTCATAGCAGGACTATTTTGATTGTCATATGTAGCATCCTTACAGCACAGCGGTACATCGACGATATTCAACGCCCCATTTTATTGCTCTTCGTGGTCTCACATTTCAGCAAGATAATACCCGCCCTGACACGACGAGATTTTTTACTGTTTGTCTCCGTGCTTGCCAACCCTACCAGACTCTACCTTGGCCAGCAAGGTTGCCAGATCTACTCCCACCTCCCCTCTCAATTGAGAATGTTTGGAGCATTATGAGCAGCGCCACCCAGCCACCTATGGATTCTGACGGCCTAACGCACCATTTGCACAAAAAATGGCATGATATCCCTCATGAGAATATCCAACAACTTTATCAGTCAATACCAAGGACCAGAGGTGGACCAAAGCGTTACTGACCAGCTGAATTTGTGAAGCTCTTTCTTTTGAATAAAGTATCCAATTTTTCTGAAGTTATAATTATTTGTCTGTATATGTGCACACATGTGTCAGTAAGGACGTTACTTCTGAGGTTCAAAAAACAATAAAAAAACGTAAAGGTACGTGTCTATAGGGCATGCAGCTAGGCACTTTCTCTAGGTTGCTGCTTTCTGAGCACGTTTTTCTCTCTTTGCAGCTACGTTTGGAATTAAATACGCCCTGTTTGCAACTTGGTGCAGATAAGCTTTTAAATTGTAAATGGAGGTTTCATATTTGATGTTTTAGCACTTCGCTTAACAGACCTTGTTGCCTCTTTTCCTACAGAAAGAGAAATCGGTCTTGGCCCCTCCACACCTTTCTCGGAAGTCGTCTTTTAATTACTTCCCAGTCTTCTAAGCCCCTCTTGCCAGTTTCCCTGAAGAATAGCAGCCGCAATCAGTCACCCAGCGGCGTTTCGAAGAAACCTTGCCGAGATGGGCGCTCCCTCCGCTGACTCTCAATCCTCAGTTCCCCACAGACTCGTAACCACGTTGTCCTTGAAGAGAGGCACCTGCCGATAAGAAACGTAGACTACCGTACATTTATTTCACGCTAATGTCTCCACAACTTCATAAATTACTTAACATTAAAAGTAACATTAAACTTGTTTGATAAATTATTACTGCTGTCATCTTCTTGGAGATGTGTAGTCCGTCAGTACATCAAAATAAAGGGTTGCTTGTTTTTATGGCATATGCGTTTCGTTTCTTCTCAGCGGCCAGTTATTCATATTGTTTTTAAGCATATAAATGTGCCATATAATATTCGCATTGACATGTTGCTATATTACAATTATTTTCGATATTCTCTTATTCCTAGGTAAGAAAGCACTTTTTGTTGCTTGTTTTTGCTGTTTAAAATGTTGCCAACTGTCACTTTTGTTTGCTTTGTTGTGTATGTACGCAACCTGATATCCGTTTCTCTGTTTCGTAGAGACATGTGTTAATGTGTGGCGTAGGGGATATGTTAATTATAGGGGAATTTCTTTGGATGAGATCGCTTGTGTTTGTGTGTGTGTTCTCTTAATGTGGATGGAAGTGTTAGTTGTTCGGAAATACAGTAAGCCTGTTTATGTTCTACATCTCGGTTTGTTATTGTTTTAGTGTTTTATATGATCAGGTCTTAGCTACTACGAGGACGCATTTGTGTAATTGCAAAAAAGAAAAAAAGAAAAGGGTATGAGGTGTCTATCTGCTGGGTGTCATGACACGAGGGAGTTTGTTGGGATGAGGCAGCCCTGACCAAAAGCTGTCCTCTCAGATGTGATTTTCTACATCTAGATCTAAATCTACACTATATAATCAAATGTAACTAGACATTCTTATAGAATGCCAGTGTAAAAGAAAGAGGAGACTACTGTGTTCTCAAGACAGAGACAGCAACAGTAGAATGGCTCGAAATGGAGAGCTCAGTGACTCCGAACGTGGACTAATCATTAGATGTCATCTGAGTAACAGATCCACCAGGATCATTTAAGCCCTTCTAAAAGTGCTCAAGTCGACTGCAGGTAATGTGATTGTTAAATGGAAACGTGAAAGAATAATCCTAACTATAAAAAGACCTACAGGAAAATTAAAGAGACTTCTGGAGAGAAGAGAACCACTTGTATGAATACCAAGACCGCAGATGGAAAACCAGTTCTAAGCAAAGAAGCGAAGGCAGAAAGTGGGAAGGAGGACAGAGAGGGTCTATACAAGGGTGATGTAGCTGCCGGCAATATTATGGAAATGAAAGAGGACGTCGATGAAGATGAAATGGGAATATGACAGAGCACTGAAAGACCTAAGTCGAACCAAGGCCCCGGGACCAGGCAACATTCCATTACAACTACTGACAGCCTTGCGAAAGCCAACCCTGACAAATCTCCATGATCTGTTGAGGAAGATGTATAAGACAAGTGAAATACCCTCAGACTTCAAGGTGAATGTAATAATTCCAATCCGAAAGAAAGCAAATGTTGACAGGTTTGAAAATTACCGAACTATCAGTTTAATAACTCACGGCTGCAAGATACTAACTTGAATGCTTTACAGACGAATGGAAAAACTGGTAGAAGTCGACCTCGGGGAAGATCAGTTAGGATTCTGTAGAAACGTTTGATCATGTGCGGCAATACTGACCCTACGACTTATCTTAGATTAAGGAAAGACAAATCTACGTTTCTAGCATTTGTAGACTTAGAGAAAGCTTTTGACAATGTTATCTGGAATACTCTCATTCAAATTCTGAAGGTGGCAGGGTTCAAATACAAGGAGCAAAAGGATATTTACAATTTGTACAGAAACCAGATGGCAGAAAGAAGAGTCGAGGGGCAGAAAAGGGAAGCGACGGTTGAGAAGGGAGCGAGACACGATTGTAGCCTATCTCCGATGTTATCCAATCTGTATATTGAGCAACCAGTAAAGAAAACCAAATTAAAATTTGGAGTAGGAATTAAAATCCATGGAGAAGAAATAAAAACTATGAGAACATCAGATAAAGCAAAACGATGATAATGGAACGTCGTAGAATTAAATCACGTCATTCTGCGGGAATCATATTAGGAATTGAGACACTTAAACTAGTACATGAGTTTTTCTGTTTGGGGAACAAAATAAATGATGATGGTCGAAGTAGAGGCGATATAAAATATAAACTGGCAATGGCAATGAAAGTGTTTCTGTAAAAGAGTAATTTGTTAGCAATCGAGTATAGATTTGTCAGGGAGCCTTTTCTGAATGTATGTATGGAGTGTAGCCATGTATGAAATTGAAACATGGACGATAAATAGTTTGGACAAGAAGTGAAAGTGTCCAACCAACTGATCCCTTGTTGTAGTCAAGTTGTGCCACAAATTCCTCTTCTCCCCAATTCTACTCTATACATCCTCATTAGCCACGTGATCTAATCATTTGATCTTCAGCATTATTCTGTAGCACCACATGTCGAAATGCTTTTTTTTCCACATCGATTCTGATGCTGACGAAGCGACGGTGATAAGCAACCATTTTAAATGGCCGTAAAAGAAAGAATTCACAGGCGGCGCCATACATCGTACAACGACAGATGCCTCTCCCAACAACGCCGAACGCATATGCACCACTACAGAACGATGCTAAACAAATGGAAGTTACCGCTCCTCCTGACACCGATGGGAGCATTCAAGTCTCTGCCCCACGGCCATCGAAAGCTTCAAACTCTTCAGTAGCGAAAATATCACCTATCTCGATCCATTACAACAGACGCTCCCTGTTGTTAAATTCTGAACTCAAGGATCTTGTAACTGGACCCATTAAAATGATATGTAGGGCATAGGGGCGATATAATAAAGTGTCACTTTCTGGCCAGTACTGATGCTTCTCCCTTTACGATTTTTACCCTCCACGCTTCCCTCCAATACTAAATTTGTGATCCATTATGCTTTTTTTCCACACATAGGCCACCGGAGAGAAAACCTGGAAACGAGTCGGCAAATATCGGGAAGAGAGACCGAACTTGAACTACGAGCAGCAGGTTGAGGGATGAAACCACTGTCAAACTAATCTACATCTACATGGATACTCTACAAATCACATTTAAGTGCCTGGCAGAGGGTTCATCGAACCACCTTCACATTTCTCTATTGTTCCAATCTCGTAAAGCGTAAAGAACGAACACCTATATCCTTCTGTACGAGCTCTGTTTTCCCTTTATTTACCATGGTAATCGTTTCTCCCTATGTTGGTCTGTGTCAACAAAATATTTTCGCATTCGGAGGAGAAAGTTGTTTATTGGAATTGAGTGAGAAGATTCCGTCGCAATGAAAAACGCCTTGGTTTTAATGTTGTCCACCCCAAATCCTGTGTCATTTCACTGACACTCCCTCCCCTATTTCGCGATAACACAAAACGTGCTGCCCTTCTTCGAACTTTTTCGATGTACTCCCTGAATCTATTCAGGTAAGCGTCCCACACCGCGTAGCAGTATTCTAAAAGAGACGGACAAGTATAGTGTAAACAGTCTCCTAAGTAGATCTGTTACATTTTCTGACTGTCTTGCCAATAAAACTCAGTACTTGGTTAGCCTTCCCTACAACATTTCCTATGAGTCCCTTCCAATTTAAGTTGTTTGTAATTGTAATTCCTCGGTATTCAGTTGATTTTACGGCCCTTGATTGATTTATCGTGTAACCGAAGTTTAACGGATTTCTTTTAGCACTCTTGTCGATGATCACATACTTTTCGTTATTTAGGGTCAATTGCCTATTTTTGCACTACACAGATATATTTTCTGAATCGTTTTGCAGTTTGTTTTGATTTTCTGCTGACTTTATTAGTTGATAAACGACAGTGTCATCTGCAAACAACCTCATATTTGAGCCGTGGTAAAATTTGCTGTTTTGAAGAGCGCGCCGCAGCGCGTAGTGTAAAACAGTCGCCTTCCGTTTCCGGCGGTGGCGCCGCCGTGGCAATCGCAACTTTAGTGTCTCTCTCTGGTGGGAAAGGGGAAAGGTTGCCTGTTCGCGTGCATTTAAGTGGCGCTATGAGCTCGGTAGGGAGTCCGTCTGAGTCGGTGAGTCTGTCAGTCGGGCGAGTCGGTCAGTCGGAGTGAGGCTAGGTCAATCTAGCGTCACCAGTTGCTGGCCTGTCTCTCGTTTGAGTTTGTGAGGCAGTTAGTGCCTGCCTGTCGTCGGAGTGCTAGTATGTCTGTCGTTTGGATCAAACATTAATGCCAAAAAATGAGAATCATGCCTCTCCGCCACTAACAGAACTCAGCTAGTGGTCACCCTGTCTGTCTGAGTTCCTGTATCTGAGTCTGCGCGTTAGACCGCCAGTCTGCTCGAGTTACTCTGGCAACGGTCATTGGCGGTTGGATCGGTCGCGTATGAGACACGAGATGACTTGTCCGTCTTGAGCGTCGGCGCATGTAAGGTCCCCACGTGAGTCCAGTGGGCAGCGTATAGAAAGGGGTAGTGGCTTCGCGGTTCACACGAGAGCAACACGAGCAAAACCACGACATCGGGCTGTCCGGGCTGCGACGCCGTGAGACGGGAGATCGGCGCGCCTTCCCGCGTCCGTTGAAGCGGCTGGCAGTGGACGGTTCGCGAGAGCGTTGGGGTTGCTGCGCCAGGTCTTCGCCAGAAATCCCAGTTTAGTAGAAGTTAAGTGATTGGAGATATGTTGTCTTATTTACTTGTTAAATTCTACTTGTTTTCTTGGTGAGGTCACCAGCCGCTTTGTTTTGGGGTCGTCCCACCATTCTTCTCCGTTTGCCCACCCACGGGAAAGTGGTTAATTGTGAATTGGGTGGTCCGTTTTTCCCTTGTGGAACCGGGGAGGTTTAGAGCAATCTGCGGTCCTGGTTGTTCAGTAATTCCCACCCCCCACCCCCCTGGCTCTCAATCTGCCATACGTCAATAGCTGCCTCTGTCAAGCTTGTCGGATTCGGTGTTAACGAATTTATTGCTTAAAGCCCGAAATCTTGAAATACTTTTTTAACTTGCCTATCATCCTGCGAGGTGGTGTATGTGTAATGTAGAGCATGTTGTACATTTTATGTAAGTCTTCATTTTATGGGTTTTATTTAGTCATTTTAGGTTATAAGGTTGCCACCCTTCCACCGTAAGAGCAGTTTAAAAAATGCACTTTCGGTGGCCAATAATTTGAGTGTTGTACCATTTCCATCCCTCTTACGGGGTGCATAGTTTACGTGTTTGTGTGAGTTGTTAAAAATGTTTTTGTTTAAAGTAATCTGGTGTGTTGCAGATTTGCACCAGTGTACTCTTTCAGAGGTTGTTGTGAGCAGTCATGACCTACGGCCTTGTTGAAAGGGAGCAGGCAAGCTTCTCAGCTCGAAGGCTCATACTGTTAATATAGTTCTTTCTGCCTCTAAATAAAATTGTAACTGATATTTCGAAGGTGCTTTTCTGCTTATAATTTTAAATCTGTTTTTGAAAAAGTTTTTAGGAATTAAATTCACATTTTTAAAAGTAATTTCATTTTCCATCAGTTACTTCCTGGATACTACTTCCACGCTCACTTAGTGTGATTAAATGTGTTAACGTTTTTGATGAATCGCTAGTAAATAAAGTAAATTCTTTAAGTAAAGATTCTGTAAGTAAATTTTCACAGTCAATATTGTCTCCCAAATCATTTATATAGATAAGAAACAGCAGGGGGCCTATAACACTACATCAGGAAACGCCAGAAATCACTTGCTATGAACTGTGACCTCTCTGAGAGTAAACACGAATCCAATCACAAATGGCTAATGGCCAAGCTGGTGTACTGCATTACCCTTCTTACAGGACCAACCAGTAAATCAGTATGTAATGTTGGTCACTTGTTGGATACGAAGGTACAAATTGAAACTTACCAGCCAAAAGAGGGCCAACCCCAGGGCAAATAATGCCGGCGTTCTTACACGTTGCAGACTATTGCAGTCTGCCACTACGCTGTGTAAAAAGTACTGGTCACCACCTGTTGAAGGACTGCATCCAGACCCAGACACAAAAATTGAAGAGTGTGAACCATGAAGGAGAGCACCCAGCCACTTGGAGGCAGTGCCCCTAGCGTCAAAAAGCCCTGGAAATGTACGCGGCTCAAGGTCAAGCTGCACTGGCGCGTAAGCAACAACCTACATTCGCCGGTGCACCACCCTAGCTGACAATCACAATAACTTCTCTGCGCTGTGGAACAGGACAACTCGTTCGCAGCCTGCAACAGCTGCTACCACTGCAACGAGTTTCACAACACCTGCCGGGCAAGAGACTTTCAATCTCAGGCAACTGCCACAAAAGATTTCAAGGATTTCCAAATCTGTTGCTGTTCTCTGCGAATGAAACATTTTCGCCGTCCTCAAGAAAACATTCAAAAAATTTAAAAGAGCACTAGACATGATGTAAAAACTTCTTATTCTATTTAAAGGAGTCATTAAAATATTCAGGCCCAGCAACAGTCCATACCTCTACATAGAAGGAAAACCTTTCACTTTCTTTAACCAATGCCAATGGAGTCATCAACGACAAACCAGAACTGGAGAAATTCATCGACACAGTGGACATCCTCTTTCTGAGGGAGATGAACCTGTGTCCTACTCAATAAAACAAAATAAAGAACATGGTCGGATATCAGACGGATCGATCCAATGTCTGGCCGTCTTCAACAGAATACCTAACGCACTCTCCAATCACCCTCCCACAGCTTATTTCGCATAAGGCAATGCAGGTGAATATATCTACTCGTTACGGCGTCATCACACTGATTTCAACCTGCTTGAGTGCGAACAGACGCTTCATAGGCAAGGCTCTACATCCATATTTGATGCCTTTGGCAAGGTCCTCCTGCTTGGATACCTTAATACCAAATACTACGCTTGGAATACCAAACGTAATATACCTTAAGGCTAAAGGTTGCATGCCAGAGGAAAGCCTGGAGGCCATTACTCTTAGACCTGATGATCCAACCCACATTCTAGGAATTTGTAGCTACAGCCTCGATGTCCTCGACATACTCAAAATGCTCAAAATATTAGCACTGAACTTCTTCTTGCCACCGCTGCATGTTCTCATCCGATTAAAACGCTGTCACCAGCTACATTAGTGGTGGTGGTGGTGGGTGTTTAACGTCCCGTCGACAACGAGGTCATTAGAGACGGAGCGCAAGTACGGGTTAGGGAAGGACTGGGAAGGAAATCGGCGGTGCCCTTTGAAAGGCATTTGCCTGAAACGATTTAGGGAAATCACGGAAAACCTAAATCAGGATGGCCGGAGACGGGATTGAACCGTCGTCCTCCCGAATGCGAGTCCAGTGTGCTAACTACATTAGTGAGCGAGGCACTAGACCATTTCCGCCACCCACAAACCACCAACTGGCAACAGTTCAGTTCTTGGCTGAACAACGTTAGACTAACATAAAACTTATCAAAGCCAGCATCCATCAATTTCAACACAGACTGGCAAGATCAAGAGAAAGTTCCGCCACGCATCAGCCAGAACGACACACTCTCTAAACTAGTGTGAAACATTTTACCAGCTGTTGCGGGACCTCAAGACTCTCAAAAATAGAGCTCGCAGGAAGTGACAAGGATTCTAGAGCCCTAATTCCGCAGAGAAATGAAGAAATTGGCACGTAACTCCATTTTAGATCTGTTGAACATAGGCAGAAGGTGTGGGAAGACAAAACGGAAACCCGCATACTTCAGTCTCTCAATGTGTGTGGCTTTGTTCAATTGTTACACCAACCTCGACCACCGAAACTACATCTGGATTTCATCCACTGACGACCGCTTGACGCCTGCACCACCTGACCTTGGCTGCCTTTCTGGCAGGGTGCGCAGAGACTGCACCTTGCTGACATCTGCCAGTCGCACCATGCCTCTCTGTGCGGCCGTCTTTTTGCATTGCTTGAGGACTTGTCACGTTACAAGATGACGAAATGGTACAAATTAGACTTTTGTCCCTTTAACACATAACTTTCCTTACTCTGTTTTTATCCGTTTGTCTGTGAATTCCTTTTTAATCTACTTGGTTTTACTTTCCTTCAACAGAATAATGTTGAAATACACTAAAACATTTGGCAGTTTATATAATATACAGGTTGAGTCACGTAAGACGTGACATCTCTTTCGTTTCGTGCACGGTTACCCATATCGAAACACGGCTCTCGGAAAATGTTAGAGCATTTTTTAGCGCTAGTATCAACGGACATATTGAAGTAAATACGTTTTTTTTCTTTTTTTTAATGGAACCGTATACTTTTTATAAAAGCATTCGGTAGCTCTTGAGAAGACAATACTGTGTTCGTCAAATTCGAGAAGTGTGCCAGAATTCGAGAGCGCGGTGTTCGGAGCCGGCATTAGCGGTGCAAAAACCGTCAACTAAAGCTTCCGTACTAGGCTGTGTCAGAAAGTCAAAACATTTGCCTGTTTACTTGTCTGCACTGCATTCTGCTTCAACTTTCACTGCGTGTACACCAATGAGGAGACGTTCTATATGTTGCTTTTATGCGGAGAATCTAAAAGAAATGTTGTAAAAACAGTACACTGGTATACGGCTATCTATTCGGAACGCCCACGACCGATGCGTCAAGCAATTGCACGCATCATTAAGGCGCTAGCGCGGACACACTGCTTGAACGTCAAAAATAGGACAAGAAAAAAGACTACAATTGACAGAGAACACGAAGAAGCAGCTTTGGGTACGACGGTAACGAATCGGCACAATGGTACGATACTTATTGCCAATGAATCATACGAGTGTCATTCGCTCCTGCACAGATAGAGTCTGTCTCTACATCAGGCTCTCGACGACAGTGATTTCGGACGCCATACTAAGACAAGACCCTCGTTATTCCAACGTGTGCTCCTTACCGACGAACAAATGTTTACTAAACACTTTAATTAATTTTTTTGGATCATTCATTCCTGGATCGAGACCATACAATGAATTATAGTACTGAATATTAAATATTATACAAACTCTCGGTGCTTTAACATGGCATTTTTGTTAAAGGTCCGTTCGCGTATTTTTAACCGCGTTTCTTCTCTGTGGTAAATCGGACTTCGTTATCAAACAGCGCCCGAAGACGACGGTAGATCGAGCTGGACTTTTTGCTTAGAAGTACAGAACCTTGGGCCATACCAAGTCGCCCGTCAATCTTACAGTGACTAAAGATACAAAACACAACATACATAGGTTAGAAACACCAGTATATTCTGAAATAAAAACACAGTTTAATCTAGGCCACTTACATTATGCAATTACAAGTGCCGTTTGGTTGCAATTCGTGATTACATAGATAAAGTAATGTAGTATTAATGGCGGTAAGACTAAGTACATCCGATCTGGACAAGATCTAGAAAACAAAAGGTGACTCTTAGTCTAATCAAACGACGATCAAAAATCTTCAAATGTTTCCAGCGGCTGCATCCAGTATTTATACATCCGTGGACTACATCTATGGCTCAAATTTTTCTTTATTTCATTAGTTATAATTGCGTTTTCTGCTAATAAAAGCTCAGCATGCAAATTTGCATAATGCAAAGTTGCATAACATGCAGTACTGGGCAGCCGAAAATCCACTCTGGCTCTGTCGGGTGCAACATCGAGGGCAGTGGAGCGTAAACGCATTATAGGAAATTACGTTCTCAGATGGCGTCATGTATGGCGCGCGGTGTTCGCCTGTTACCTTGACACGAATGTTCAATCTGTCGGGTACCTAACTGTCAATGGTAAGCAAATCAACCAATCTCGCCTTCATCGTATCCACCTCGCCCAATCACCTCTATGTTCCACGTGTGGAGTGGCAGACAATGACGAACATCGGTTTGTTTTCGAACCGGCGGCGGAGGTTTGGCAATTGATTCGTCGTATTGTGGCTTTTCTAACGCAGGACATTTCGGATCGGATTACTCCCCTTTCATTATTATTTCCGGAACGTGACTATTTTCCTCGGACAATGATCAATACTGTGAATTGGATTCGCGGACATGCCATTCACTACCTATTTGGATAAACTGTAGACTCTGTACTCGATAATTGGACATACCTCAATGACCGTCATTGTGTCGTTGTCCGTCACCCAAAATGCAGACAATTTTTCTCGAACTCTCTTGGGAGTGCTTTCCACGACCCGCCTCGCAACTGGAATGTGTTAAGTCAAGAGAGTAGCAGGTTTCCTGTTTGAACCAATGAACATTTCTGAACAATTGAACGGAACCCATCAATTTCGAGAAGACTGACTCAACATATTACCAGCGGGGCACAGAAAGCCTCTGATCAATTACACAACAAAAATAAACAAAACAAAAATAAAGTTCAGAAAAAGGAAGATTTTGTTTTGTTTGTAAGGATAGCCGTAACCTTGATTTCCCATATTTCCCCTGGTATATAGGCAGCTCTCTGGGGTAGGTTTAGTCAGGAGCCAACGCCTGAAGTGGACCAGATTTTTTTCGTTACAGAATGAAATGTGGCGGTGGCACTTAATTTCGTTTTTTTAGTTCCATTTTCCAAAGGGGTTGTAAAATAAGAGTGACAAAAAAGAGCGCTAAAAAAATAAAAAAAGCGGTAATCGCGGGCATTCTAAACTTATAATCGCGTATTCCCTTCTGACTGTGACTTTCTTTTAACCACATTTCGGCCCTCGTCTAAAGTTACGAATCCGATAGAACATCTAACATAATTCGCTTCACATTCTTAAAAAAAAAGAAAAAAACAGTCCGCTGCTCGTGGTCCTGCGGTAGCGTTTTCGCTTCCCGTACACGGGATGCCGGGTTCGATTCCCGGCTGGGTCACGGATTTTCCCTGCCTCGAGATGACTGGCTGTTGTTTTGTCGCCTTCATCATCATCATTCATCCTCATTCCCGTCGGAGGAAGACAAGGGCAAACCACCTGCGCTAGGACCTCCCCTAGGCGGCGGTGCGGGTCTCCCGCATCGTCCCCTACGCTCCTCGGAGCATGAGACATCATCATCATCATATTGCGGGACCTTACTTCATCTCAGGCGTTCTAAGTGAACATTCGTAAGCACATTGTGCCGGTTCTTCTAGAAGAGATACCACTGCATATTCGACAGTGTAGGTGGTTGCAACATGACGGTAGTCCAGCGCACTCGTCCCATGTTGCAACGCAAACACTGAATGAGAACTTTCTGGACGTTGGATAGGACGAAATTCTGTTGTCAAATGGCCTGTCAGGTCCCTTTATTTGACTTGATTCCTTTCCTTGGGAAGCTTTTAAAAGATGTTGTCTATGACAAAGTCCCAACTACGCCACACGATGTGTGTCGTCGAATCGCCAGTGCATGCTTTATCATATTGTATCGTCCACTGTAATTGCATCTCTTTGTGGTTCTTTCGACGGGCGTTTGCAAATGTGCCTTTCAGCCCATGTTCAACAGCTTAAAAACTTGATCAAATAAAGAATAAACTATTTGTTATGTGATTTTGCTAGTTATCAAATTGTTGTTAGTAAACTGTTTACTTCGTTTACCTTTTAATTTAGAGCAGTGTGGGTAGAGACGGTTCTCCGACAGCACATATTTTATTTCTAAGAAGCACATAGCCACAGACAGGAAAAGATAGGTCACATCTTCCTTCTCACATTTAGGTATTGGTCCGCAGCTCGTGGTCGTGCGGTAGCGTTCTCGCTTCCTGCGCCCGGGTTCCTGGGTTCGGTTCCCGTCGGGATCAGGGATTTTCTCTGCCTCGTGATGACTGGGTGTTGTGTGATGTCCTTAGGTTAGTTAGGTTTAAGTAGTTCTAAGTTCTAGGGGACTGATGACCGTAGCTGTTAAGTCCCATAGTGCTCAGAGCCATTTGAACCATTTAGGTATTCAATACAGTAGCCTAGTTGCTTTTTGCAGCTTATAAGAAAGAACGTACAGCTGATTTCTCTGTTTCAGCTCATGTAAATCTGGGAGAAAACAAAAATGGGAAATACTTTCCCTACGCTTATTGTGATTAGCTAATTCTAACCTATGTCGTATTTCCATGCACAATATTCGTAGGGGAACCTGTATCTAGGTCAGAAGTTGATTCAAGGAGAAATAAAGGTTTATCCCCGTAGCGCAGGCCTACCTTACGGTAAAAAAACTACGCAGTTTGGTCCGAGACGTCTGCTTGACAGTGTATACATCGCAAATTCCGTCTCCGGCCAACCGTCTCTCACATTCTACGACGTTTCTCAAATTTTTAACGACGGGTTTCAACATTAAAAAAACGTTACATCACTCTAATAGTTATAAAGTGTATACGGTTCCATTTTTTAAAAAAAATTACTTACTTCAATATAAGCGCAAAAAACATTAACCAAACAAAAAGATACATGCCACTCGACGCTCTGACATTTGCTGTAAACTGCGTTTCGATATGTGTAACCGTTCACGAAATAAAAGGGATGTTGCGTCTTACGTGACTCAACCTGTATGTTAGCCAATCATATACGGCTTTATGAGTAACTCTTGGTGTGTTTTAATATTTAGGTAAAACGGTATAACAGAAAAGCAGATAAATGGTACCCATTTAAACCGTAAATGGATTGATGTTGCATGGTAGTTGCATTCTGGCGAGCTCCTTTCAAATATCGAACTTCTTCAATAGGCATCAGTTCACAGTCAATGGCAGGTAGGCTCTGTCCGCGAAAGTGAAGTATCTTTGCCCAAACAGGAGAGTGCAGGGATTTCTTAGAACAATGTTTTTCAACCTGCGGGTCGCGACCCCCTGGGGGGTCGCAAAGCCTTGCTCAGAGGGTCGCGGTCGCAGGAGAAAGAAGTTGCAGCATAGCTGGTAAAGTACGTTTCATGACGATCACCTGCAGTGATATAAATGACACACGGAAGTGACAAGGTTTTGTGAAAGCACCTCGCAAATTCACTCAAGTTCAGATCTGGTACTTTTTTATAATAATGAATACGAATTTAATTTAAACCTGTTGAAGAGTTCAAATACTCAAACACTTGCAGCAGTGAGAAACAACACGATGTCTCTATCGACCTCCTCCCACTTCTGCAGAATGGGAAAAGAGCGGAGCCAGCCACTAAGCCTTGTACTAGTATTTACCTCTGAGACGTTTGCAGGGAGAGAGAAAGGACCACATCAACTTCCGGGCTAGAACGGCGGTACAGTGGCAGCGTCTTGTGCATTACTGACAAATTAGTTTACGTGCCAATCACTTGCTTCGATAAAAATATCACATGGAACGAGAACAATTTATGAAAGCGCATTTAGAAGATGCTCACGTTCAAATGTGATACAAAAAGGCTGCAACAACACGCTCGTAGCTCACGTGGAAGATTTGGCAACACGGTCACCAGAATGCATTTCAGTAACAAGCTTAGAACCAAACAACAGATCCTTAGGATTGGTAGCAGTGAGACAAAGCACGAATACAGCAATTTCTACCTAGCGGATCTATTGTGCCTGAGCTCTACTCGGTTTCATTGTCCCAGTTCTATGGCTTCATGGGTTTCCTACAAAATTGTCGTTGCTGGTAACCTGGTTAACTACTCATTTCTTTCGTGCAGTAAATTCTGGTGATTGCCGTGAAGTCATTCATTGCTTTTTATTGTGTTTTATAAAAGAGTTGAAAAATATCCTACAAAAAAGAAGTACCATCATAACAATAAGAGAACGATCCAGCGATTATACGCAAATGCACAGCGCTTTATCGGCACAACTGCAAATCGTTGCCTGATGATTAATGTCTCTCATGTGTATTATTAAAAAGCATACTTGACATTTATTAAGATTTTATTGTCTTGAACAGTTTTTATGCATGTCTGCCACGGGTGCCACTTAGCCAGATGCAAGTAAGCAAGAGTTATAGGTCCTAGACTACAATAAAAATACAACAGTTTTAATGAGTAGGCTGTGCCTGTTTATTTATTAATAATTTGTCAAATCTATGTACTATTTTTGAGTCACAAAACACTAAATCATTTTCTAGTTGAAGTCAATTTCTCTTCTGAGTTTTTACGTTCACCACTGAAGGCCATTCACAAAGATAGGAAGTGGCGAATGGCACTAATAATTTTAAAGCTTCCTTTGCCGGCTGTAGATACTCATCTTTTATCTTCATCCACAAGACGTAATTTTTTGCGAATTAAATTCCATTTTAAGAATTCAGTCAGCTGCTAAATCTGTTTTCTTTCGTCATCGTGCTCAGGTCAGACAGATGTACTGACATATCTAAAAAAGGATTTAGTATCCATCTATGACCGTTATCAGCGTCAGAGTTCACCTCTAGAACGTAACTTAACCGTTTTTAGTCCAAATTATGCAAGCTCTTTCTCGTGCAAGGAATGTTCGAACTTAGTACCACCTACTGGTCCATTGCAATTCCTTCGACAGTCGACTGAATAAAGAGAAAGAATCAAACATCATCTTTTGTATGAACGTTGAGCACAAACTAAGTTTTGCGGGGAATGCTTTGATGTTATCGTTATCTGTTATAATGGTTTCTTCTTTCCCTTGGAGGCTCTTGTTTAAAATATTTAGATGAATAAAAAGATTCGCGAGAAATGTTAATTTTAATAGCCAAACACGATCACAAAAGCAATTCGCACATCCAGATTTAGGATCTTGTAAGAACATTAAGAATTCAGCTTTTAGTTCCAGAACTCGTGTCAGTACCTTTCCTTTGCAAAGTCACCTGATCTCTGTGTGATGAAGGCGATTTTGATGGAGCGAACCCATGTCCTCACCAGCGATCCAATGATCCTAAAGAGTCGAGTTTGCAATGCATTACCTTTAATGGAGTTTACAACTTTGTTCACCTCTTTAAGCAAATCGTTTAAATCAAAACTTAAAATCGTGGCTACCAGAGCTTGTCGATGAAGAAAGCAGTGTGTCTACAAAAAATTTGGCATTATTGATTTTAATTTCGCGACGAGCCCACTTTTACTGCTAGTCATACCTTTAGTACCATCACTACAAATGGCGATACATTTTGTCCAATCAATCACATAGTTGCAAATGGTTTTTAAAAACTTATCAAACGAACACTGGCCAGGAGTGTTAGCAGGGAGTGATTTGAGAAATAAAATGTCTTCCGTGATACTTTCATCTGCTTCAAAGCACACAATTACTACAAATTGAACACAATATGAAACATCAGTAGATTCATCAAACTGGAAAGCAAAATGTGGGCTCTTCTTTAATTTTTCGACTAACTGTTTTCGAATGTCATCGGTCATATCGTTTATTCTGCGTTCAGTGGTACTATCAAAAAGTGGTATGCTTTTAGTTTGTTTGCTCTTGCTTACCTAACATAATTTCAACCATATCCAGGGCTGCTGACAAACTAAGATTCTCTGCATCAGTTTGCCGATTCCCTGCTTTAGCGACTCGGAATGCGACTAGGTGACACTGGATATCTGAAATCAGATAAAAATGTTATTAAATCAGTAAAAATAATAAAAAAATCAGACGTTAATACTATTTTAAATCAACAAATAACAACAGTGTTTTATTACCTGAATCGTACTAATTTGCTGATGGTTAAGTGTTTTCAATTTCCTTTCGAAGATGTCCAACGGTTTATGAGCTTCCTTGGAATGTTTAGTTGAGATGTGACGCAGAAGCTTTGATGGTTTCATACTCTCACGTGACAATACTTCGCCGCAAATTACACGTTGAGGTTTATTGTTCGTGACAGTAAAACCATTCTTCATATAACTGTCGTCATTAAGTCCATTTTTTTCGATTTTGATTCGTTTCCGCCACTGCCACTTGTACAAGGCGTGGAATGCACAGATCTTTTAAGGAACTTGTCCATTTTACTCTCGCTCAGAGCGAAACGTGAAGACAACAATCAGGTCCTTACTTGCTGGCGTACTCAGACACCTGATTGCAGTGACCGAAAACGCGCTACTATCCTCACGCTGATCCCTTCTCACCCCCACGCCTCTACCGCAGCAAAGAATATAATTATATCTCTGTCCGCAGATCGCGGCGACCACTTTTCACATTGCACTTGATTTCTCGATCAGTATATTATCAGTAGAAAGAAAATTAAATACATTGCCTTTCAAATCACTGACACACTTTTATTATGGTGCTGGGGGTCGTCAGAATATTTTTACTTGGAAAGGGCTGGCATATTCAAAAAGGTTAAAAAGCACTGTCTTCGAGCAACACCAAAACTTTGACAGGAAGTTGCCAATGAGAGCGTTAGACGCGCATCGTTCGGTTGGTTCCATCACAATGTCCGGAACACAACGTCTCCCGTCTCGCCCTTCGCAATGGTCACCAAGCTGTAACAGCTGTATTCAGACATTTGTCTTGTGTATTTGATATGGACGCATTCACGAGTAGAGTTTGGTATTATGGTAATTTTACAGCAAGCTGCGAGCATTGCAGTTGAATTCATATGACTGAGAACCGTGATAACAATGCTGTTAGGTGAAATCGTGTGATTTTCGCGTCACCATTCGTATGCCGACTCGCCGTTCGAAATGTTAGATCTTTGTTGTTATTTTCAATAGCTGCAGAACACGCTGATCGGAATTCCTCTCTGTGTTAAGCATCTTATAAATAGCTTCTCTCACCCACCACTGTTTTTCTAAACCATTTATAACTTCTGCATTTGTGTGTGTTTTCTTCGAGATATCCAAGCAGGCAGACTACGTAATGAAAATCAACGCTTTCACCGCACAAACACTATTTAATTTGTGCAGGAAACAGAGGACAAGAAAATTTGGCTAAGCGCGATTCTTGGCGGTCCCCTGGACATTAAAAAGGGCGAGGCATGGTTCCTAATAGAGTGTGTGATCACCACGGACAGTGTTGCACGCTCTGCTGGCGCATGTGGGCGGTACTGTAATGCATATCCCTAATGCCATGTTCCCGGTAGGATTTAAGTCGAGGGAACGAGCACACCAGTCTACCCGCCGAATGTGCTCTCGTACCACATGCACTGTTCGATGTGGTGGTGCATTGTCATGCACTGAAACAGTGTCAGAGCCAAATGGACCCCTGAAAAGATGCACGTGGGTAAGGGATACATTGTCACAACAACACTGACTGGGGAGTGTACCGCAAGGGTGGGCACGAGAGCTGCCCACATGGTTGCCCACGGGCACCGTGAGCCGCGAGGGCAACGCTGAGCAGCTGTGAGGGCACGTAGTGCGGGTAGCAGAGCTGTGCGGTGTGGATGGCCGCTTGGGTATACTCACTGCACGGGGGCGACCGTGCCGCTGTCTGAGCGCTTCGCGCACACAGCTGAGCTCGTTTCACGCGTATGCGGCGGCCGTGAACTCGGCACCGGTACGTGGTTTTCGGGAGGCCAATCATAAGTGGGACACCATGCGTGTGTGTGATGTAAGTGTAAAACGTGCTTACCCGAAATTTGTGCATCCTGGGCCATGCAACGGCCAGCCATGTACGGCTGAACCATTGACCACAAATAGGATACAGACGTAAAGGATTAAAAAACGATCACATCTGTATTGTAAATGTTACGTTATATTTACACAGCAGTGTGTAGTTCAGAGGAAGGATACTATATACAAATAGGACATAGGCATTAATTTACATCATCGTGAATGTTTTTACAATAATTTTGAACTAGCATCTCGATATTTGGTGTGGAATTACTGGCCATTAAGCGCACTGCGCCAGTCAGATGAACGTCCCTAAGACTGCTCGTAAGCTTCGGTTTTTGACAGTTTCATTATGGAGAAAATAGTTTCGCACAGGTATGTTGTTCCAAAAAATCTATACTCACGAGCACCTATTTTCAATAACAATGGAAACTGTTCACGTGGGGAATATTTCTAGAAGCTTCCCAAGGTTTCTGCAGTGCGAAACGTCTCCTTCAGCACAAGATTGCATTGAAAAAATGGTTCAAATGGCTCTGAGTACTATGGGACTTAACATATGACGTCATCAGTCCCCTAGAACTTAGAACTACTTTAACCTAACCATCCTAACGATGTCTCACACATCCATGCCCGAGGCAGGATTCGAACCTGTGACCGTAGCGGTCGCGCGGTTCCAGACTGAAGCGCCTAAAACCGCTCGGCCTCACCGGCCGGTAGTTGTGTTGAAAGACAGTGAGTTCCAACTGAATTTCAGAAGGCACATTTTCAACGTTAACTGCAAAAGGAGTCGCAAAAAGCTTGACATCGCATTTCAGTCGATTTAAGTCCTCTAATTTTCTATCAAAAATGCCTTCGAGAGACTGTAGCACCGTTACAAACCCATCAAAATGTTCTTTGAACCTCTCCTGTTGCAAATTGTTTTCACTAACAACTAGTGCAACGCGCGGGAAGCGTACACACGACATTTCTGACAGTTGCTTTACCCACAATAGCAGATTTCTGTTGAATGCTAAAATTGTGTCAAGCACTTCGCTAATTACCTTATTTCTGCCTTGCAAAGCTACATTAGAGCTGTTCAGATGCTTGGTTACGACCGGTTAAAACGCAAGGTCTAAATTCCACTGTTAGTAGTCCAATTCTTTCACCGGTTTTCCGTGCTCATCCATGAATAATGCTATATCTTTAGGTAAATTAAAAAATCGTTCTAAGATAACGCTTCGACTCAACCAGCGTACTTCACAAAAATATGGGACATCGCCATATTCACACTCTAGATCTGCCAGGAACGATTTGAATTGTCTGTGTCCCAAACGGTGCGGACTGAGAATGTTACCTGTTTTTATAACCAATTCCATAACGCCGACTAGTTTGGCACATTTTGCTAGCAAATTAACACGGTGAAGAACGCAATGTATTGCTGTAGCTCCTGATGGACACCGACGGCTTTCAATTTTTTTTGGCAGTCTTATGACCAATCATTGTAGGAGCCCCATCTGTTTTTCTTAACATAGCTCGTATTTCTCTATTATATCTTCTGCGCATGAAAATACATCGACGACCGTTGTTGTGTAATGCACTGGCACTAAATCGAGGAGTTCCTCAGTCACATTAAACTGAGCATCAACTGCTCGCAAAACGGCTGCAAATTGAGCACCATCACATACATCAGTACTTTCGTCCAGTGCTAATGAAAAGAGAATCAAATCTTTGATCCTGTTTCTCAATTGAGTTTCCACATCGTGAGCCATTTCTTCAATGCGCCTGCAAACTGTTCTCCGTGAAAGAGGAACGGTTTCTAAAACAGGAAGACTTTCAGGGCACAAAATTGTTGCGGCAGCAACAAAATAGTCTTTCGCAAATTCTCCATCGCCGAAGGGCCGTGCTATTTTAGCTATTTTAAGAGCTACATGATAGCTTACTGTCATCGCTGCATCGTTGTCGATGACAAGATTTTCTTCCTATAAATACGTACAGGAGAAGGTAAAAGTGACGGAAAACGCGCATAACATATTATTAATAACAGTAATTATATAAATCAATGTCATTATTATCTACATGTAGACGTACGTCTCTCTCCTTTTTCTGCTTCGATAAGTTTGGCTTTTCCTTCTTCATTATTCAAACCGACTACATCCTTCTCGTGAAGAACCTAATAATGTCGCTTCACATTGTACATCTTCCGTGATGACACTGTTGCATTGCAAATCAAACACTGAGGTCCACTTTGCGTTCCAACAAAAAAATACTCTTCTTCCCACTGTGGATTAACGAGTATTGGTCCAAAGGACTTTCGTTTCAACTCCTCCTCAGCCATTTTCCACCCACTAGTTCTGTTTTATCACAAACACCGAGCACTACGTCTACACAGATAGTAGAAACGACGCAAAGTAAACGTACCGAGTGGCTCCGCGCTGTGCAGTGACGTGCGTGGCTAGGTGGGTAGATGGTGGGGTTACTGCTGGCTGGCAGAGTGGGAGAGAGCCGCGGGCAAGCCTAGCGGGCATCTGAGACCGCCCGCGCTCGCGAAACGCTATTTGCCCAGCCCTGGTGTACCGTGTTCAAAGACTTGGAAGTCAGCACCTCCTTGCAATATTATGCCGCCCCACAACACCTATACTGCCAAAACTATCGTGTCCACCAATGTTCCTAGGTGCATTACTTGTTACCATCTCTCGAAATATCAAGGTATGTCCAGCATTGTCGAACATGATCGTTTCGGTGGTCCAGGTATTACGATGTGGGGAATCATAGTGTTGTGTTGCTTGAGCGTACTCACCATCAAACGTTTGAACACGATACAGAGACAAAGGTCAACAGTATTGTGATCTTGTCTCCTTCACAATTAGCGTCTTTTCATGGGTGCATTCGGACCTGACATCATTTTTGTCGATGACAGTGTACCACCGCACCGAACAGCAAAGACAGGCGAGTTGTTGGAACGAAAGGACATTCGGCGAATGGAACTGCTTACTTCTAATAAAGGTCTCGTAATTTCTTACCTCACTATTTTAGGTGGAAAATCGATCACCTTCAACTTAAAGGATAAAGATTTGGAGATAATGTAACAGGCTTTACAGATTTTGAAAGTTTTTGATAAGGTAAACGAAGAGGTGCCCTCACAGAAAGCAGTCTCAGTCTCAATAATGAAAATGTTCCCAATATTAATGGAATGGCAACTAAAACATTTTAAAGAGAAAAACAAAGAATATCCTCAAGAAGCAAAGCAACTGGTTGATAATTTGCTTAAAAGGTTGTCAGAGTGGTTTGGTGTTATCTGCAGTAATGAAATCATTAGTCAGGTAACACTACAGGACCCCGGATTCAAAGGCTAGGATTTTCAGATGACAAAACGTTTCAGGACTGTTACATGAAGGCTGTTGAAGAAATGAAAGAGTTGATTGTTCAATAAGAAAAAACAGACCTCATGTCTCAGCCAGTTATCACCGTTACACATGAGAGCACGTCAATCTGGTAGGAGTTCAATGAAACTATTAGTCAACTTCTAGCAAATCACAACCCAGAAAATGCAGCATTTGTCGAATTGGACAAATATTTAGTGGAGGGATATTTGCCTGGAAATAGCGATCGCTTAAACTGGTGGGAAACATACAAACAAATTAATGAGCCTAGCGCTGTATCAATTGGTTTTAAAGTATTATGTATCACAGCAACATACGTGGCCTGTGAACAAATATTTTCAAAAGCAGGACAAATATTCACTGCGAAGAGAAAGAGACTCACATCGACTAAAATGAGTCCAATTTTTTTCATAAACTGTAATACTGATTACTTTAAGTTTTATGGGAACATATGAAGGGCTTATTTCAATTTTGTTCATTATGAGATACAGGGTCATAAAGTTAAAACAGCGCTGAAAAATCTGCACATTTTACAGTGCTCTTTTAACGTGACAGTGCTGAAAAATCTGTAGATTTTTCAGTGCTCTTTTCACTTTAGGACTCTGTATATCAGAATGAACAAAAATGGACTTGCACCACCATTGAAATGAGTCCTTCATATGTGGTAATACTGACTGCAGATACACTTCAATTACAGTTGTTATAATCCTTATATTGTTTTTTCCACTAAAAATATCAAAATATAACAAGATTCAGTCTTCGTTCTTAAAACTTTTCCACTTGAAAAAAAATATTTAGGATTTTGTTGTAACACTTGTAACTTTTGCAGTAGACGAAATTTATATCTTTTGTACCTGAAAATTAGTAGGGACATAATACAAAATTATTCCTCCTCTTCGTATGTTCTTTCAAAATTGGTCCAAATCAGATAAAAATACAGGTTTAGTGACCTGAATTAAAAAGGTAATGTACCTGCCTTTTACCTATTTTTGTGAGTCAATGGTGAGTGGTGAGCCATGAAAAATAACTAGTTCATTCCTGTGAGTAAACAGTTTTGACAAAATCTCTGAAAACAATAGTTTTGCCCATTTCTATTAACGAGAGACTCCTCCCTAGCCCCACTCAGCCTTCGACGAATAGTGCACCACCAGAGCCAATGAGATGGCGATGAAGTTTCAACAACAAGCCATGTAAGGGACTCATGAGAGCGAAGTAAAATTGAATAAAACTCAGAAGCAGGATGCTCAGAGAGGCCTATCGCAGTGAGAGCAAGAAATTAGTAGCAGTGTGAGCAGAGGCGGCCGTAGGAAGTAGCCAGGCAGGGATAAACAGAGATATTGGAAATTGTTCTGGTGCCGTTGATGGAATCCTAGTCGTTCAGCCAGAGTCTTCTGCGTGTTGTGTCATGGGTCCGCACTCAGTTAGTACTGACACTTTCATTTTAAGTAGATGGAATGACGACAGTTAGCCACTGTGTGTAAAGACTGGCCATTCCGTGAGTACATTTACTTTTGAACAAATATCGTTAGGTGACAAAACTTATGGATTAGCGATATCCTCATATACAGATGGCGATAATGTCGATACACAAGATATAAAATGGCACTGCACTGGCGGTGCTGTAAGGTGATTCGAGTGAATCGGGTTCCGACGTGATTATGGAGCACAACAAGAATTAAAAGACTATGAATGCGGAGTGCTAGTTAGAGCTAGACGCATGGAAATTCGATATTCCGACATCCACAGTGTCAACAGTGTGCAGAGAATACAAATTCCGGCCATTACCTCTCACCACGGACAAGACAGTGGTCGACGGTCTTCGTTTACTGGCCAAGAGTACCGACATTTTAATAGAGTTCTCAGTGCTACCAGACAACCAACATTGCATGAAATAATCGTAGAAATCAATGTTGGAGGTACGACGAACGTATCCGTTACGAGAGGCGGCGAAATTTGGCTTGAACGAGACTTGGCGGCAGAAGACGCACGCGAGTGCCATTGCTAGAAGCACGAAATTGCCTGCATCGCCTGTCCTGGGCTCGTGACCATACCTGTTGGACCCTAGACGAATGTAAAATCTTGGAGTGGTCAGATTAGTCCCGATATCAGTTCGCAAGAGTTGATGGCAGGGTCCGAATGTGACACATACCCCATGAAGCCATGGATCCCAGTTGTCAGCAAGGCAGTGTGCAAGCTGATGGCTCCGTAATGGTGTGGGCTGTGTTTATGTGGGGCAGACTGAGTTCTCTGACCCAACTGATAATTGACTGGAAATGATTATGTTCTGCTACTTGGAGACCATTTCCAGCTATTCATGGACTTCATGTTCCCAGACAACATTGTAATTTTTATGGATGACAATGTGCCATTTCACTGGGCCATAGTTCATGATTGGTTTGGAGAAGGTTCTGAGCAATTCTAGCTAATGACTTGGCCACCCAAGTCGCTCAATATGAATCCCACCAAACATTTATTGAACATAATCGAGAGGGCGGTTCGTACACAAAATCCTGCACTGGAAACACATGCGCAATTGTGGCTGGCCATGGAGGCAGCATGGATAAATATTTCTGCAGGGAGCTTCCAGTGACTTATGGAGTCACGTTACGCAGGGAAAAGGTGGTGCGACACGACATTATGAGATATTCCATGACTTTTGTCACCTCAATGTATTTCAGCGGCTGTTACTGTTTTCTGAAAGAACACTCATAGTGTTTGCCATATCAGTAGTTATTTCAAATTTTACCTTTTGTAATAAGCGAATTTTAATTGCATTCAGGTTAAGACTCCCTCCTACTTAGGTCATCCCTACTTCCTTTCTTCCAGAACCCTACCGCCCAATCCGAACCAACACTCATTTTTCCAACGTGACAGAAAAGCTTAACAGTTGTCCTAGCTCGCAATTACAACCTTCTTGTTTTTACAGCTTGTAGTGTTTTCGCTACACGTGACCATCAGAACCCTGCCACATCTGGTCAGTAATTTCCCCGACGTATACTGGAGCCTAAGACACTGTATGTAACCTCCCTCCACAGTTTGGCAGGTGTCGCACCTAGGCGACCAGTTTTTTTTTTTTTTTTTGTTCTTGTATCTTTTCCTTCGTTGTGTTCGAATTGATAAGCTTGGCCGTTTTCCGTGGGTGCTATATCTTTCTATACGCCAGGAAGTGCAGAGGATTTTCCTTTACTAGCTGCAGCATATAAGCACAAAGATCTGTGTACTGTGAGGTGGGGCGGATGTTGGAACGTATTGTAATTACTCAATATGTTTTTAATTAAATTTTAAATATCACAGGGCTCTAACATCCCAGATCCACATCATTTTTGACATCAAAAAGTTTTCGCAACTGACTCGCACATCATCTGATTTGGGCAAGCATTATGAGAGGTGTTTCAGATGTCCCTAGCTATACGTTTTATGCAACCTGCAACGCCTTCAATATTACTCTCAAGATTTCCATGTAATTCCGCTTGCTACACGCAAACTATTAGTCCTGCACAAAAGATGAACCGGACGTTTTGGTAGAAAGTTTAATATAGTTAATTTTTGCACTGGGTTACGTTTCCGCTAGAGGCCGTAGTTTTCATACACTATTGGAAATTAAAATTACTACACCACGAAGATGACGTGCTACAGACTTGAAATTTAACCGACAGGAAGAAGATGCTGTGATATGCAAATGATTAGCTTTTCAGAGCATTCACACAAGGCTGGTGCCGGTGGCGACACCTACAACGTGCTGACATGAGGAAAATTTCCAACCGATTTCTCATACGCAAAAAGGAGTTGACCGGCGTTGCCTGGTCAAACGTTGTTGTGATGCCTCGTGTAAGGAGGAGAAATGTGTACCATCAAGTTTCCGATTTTGATAAAAGTCGGATTGTAGCCTATCCCGACACTGCTGATCGCGTTGGTCGAGATCCAATGACTGTTAGCAGAATATGGAATCGGTGGGTTCAGGAGGGTAATACGGAACGCCGTGATGGATCACAACGGCCTCGTATCACTAGCAGTCGAGATGACAAGCATGTTATCCGCATGGCTGTGAAGCGTCGTGCAGCCACGTCTCAATCCGTGAGTCAATAGAAGGGGACGTTTGCAAGACAACAATCATCTGCACGAACACTTCGACGACGTTTGCAGCAGCATGGACTATCAGCTCGGAGACTACGGATGCGGTTACTCTTGACGCTTCATCACAGACTGGAGCGCCTGCGATGGTGTACTCAACGGCGAACCTGAGTACACGAATGGCAAAACGTCATTTTCTCGGATGAATCAAGATTCTGTTTACAGCATCATCATGGTCGCATCCGTGTTGGGCGACATCGCGGTGAACACACATTGGAAGCGTGTGTTCGTCACCGCCATACTGGCGTATCACCTAGCGTGGTGAGGTGCCATTGGTTACACGTCTCAGTAACCTCTTGTTCGCAGTGACGGCACTTTGAACAGTGGACGTTACATTTCAGATGTTTACGACCCGTGGCTCTACCCTTCACTCGATCCCTGCGAAACCCTACATTTCTACATCTACATCTACATTTATACTCCCCAAGCCACCCAACGGTGTCTGGTGGAGGGCACTTTAGGTGCCACTGTCATTACCTCCTTTTTCTGTTCCAGTCGCGTATGGTTCGTGGGAAGAACGACTGTCTGAAAGCCTCCGTGCGCGCTGGAATCTCTCTAATTTTACATTCGTGATCTCCTCGGGAGGTAAGTAGGGGGAAGCAATATATTCGATACCTCACCCAGAAACGCACGCTCTCGAAACCTGGCGGTCAAGCTACACCGCGATGCAGAGCGCCTCTCTTGCAGAGTCTGCCACTTGAGTTTGCTAAACATCTTCGTAACGCTATCACGGTTACCAAAAAACCCTGTGACGAAACCCGCCGCTCTTCTTTGGATCTTCTCTATCTCCTCCGTTAACCCGATCTGGTACGGACCACACACTGATGAGCAATACTCAAGTATAGGTCGAACGAGTGTTTTGTAAGCCACCTCCTTTGTTTATGGACTACATTTTCGAAGTACTCTCCTAAGAATCTCAACCTGCTACCCGCCTTACCAACAATTAATTTTATATGATCATTCCACTTCAACTCCCAGATATTTTACAGAAGTAACTGCTACCAGTGTTTGTTCCGCTATCATATAATCATACAATAACGGATCCTTCTTTCTACGTATTCGCAATACATAACATTTGTCTATGTTAAGGGTCAGTTGCCACTCCATGCACGAAGTGCCTATCCGCTGCAGATCTTCCTGCATTTCGCTACAATTTTCTTATGCTGCAACGTCTCTGTATACTACAGCATCATTCGCGAAAAGCCGCATGGAACTTCCGACACTATCTACTAGGTCTCTCCATTGATAACAACATGCTGTGTTCTGTTTGCTAAAAACTCTTCAATGCAGCCACACAGCTGGTCTGATATTCCTTAGGCACTTACTTTGTTTGTCAGGCGACAGTGCGGAACTGTATCGAACGCCTTCCAGAAGTCAAGGAAAATAGCATCTACCTGGGAGCCTCTATCTAATATTTGCTGGGTATCATGAACAAATAAAGCGAGTTGGGTCTCACACGATCGCTGTTTCCGGAATCCATGTTGATTCCTACAGGGTAGATTCTGGCTTCTAAAAAACGACATGATACGCGAGCAAAAACCATGTTCTAAAATTCTACAACAGATCGACGTCAGAGATATAGGTCTATAGTTTTGGGCATCTGCTCGACCACCCTTCTTGAAAAATGGGGCTACCTGTGCTCTTTTCCAATCATTTGGAACCTTCCGTTCGTCTAGAGACTTGTGGTACTCGGCTGTTAGAAGGGGGGGGCAAGTTGTTTCGCGTACTCTGTGTAGAAACGAATTGGTATCCCGTCAGGTCCAGTGGACTTTCCTCTGTTGAATGATTCCAGTTGCTTTTCTATACCTTGGGCATTTATTTCGATGTCAGCCATTTTTTCGTTTGTGCGAGGATTTAGAAAAGGAACTGCAATGCGGTCTTCCTCTGTGAAACAGCTTTGGAAAAAGGTGTTTAGTATTTCAGCTTTACGCGTGTCATCCTCTGTTTCAATGCCATCATCATCCCGAAGTGTCTGGATCTGCTGTTTCGAGCCACTTACTGAATTAACGCAAGACCAGAGCTTCCTCGGATTTTCTGTCAAGTCGGTACATAGAATTATAGTTCCGACTTTACTGAACGCTTCACGCATAGCCCTCCTTACGCTAACTTTGATAACGTTTAGGATCTGTTTGTCTGAGATGTTTTGCCTGCGTTTTAACTTGGAGTGAAGCTCTCTTTGCTTTCGCAGTAGTTTCCTAACTTTGTTGTTGAACCGCGGTGGGTTTTTCCCGTCCCTCACAGTTTTACTCGGTACGTACCTGTCTAAAACGCATTTTACGATTGCCTTAAACTTTTTCCATAAACACTCAACATTGTCAGTGTCGGAACAGAAATTTTCGCTTTGATCTGCTAGGTAGTCTGAAATCTGCCCTCTATTACTCTTGCTAAACAGATAAACCTTCCTCCCTTTTTTTATATTCCTATTAACGTCCATATTCAGGGATGCTGTAACCGCCTTATGATCACTGATTCCCTGTTCTGCACTTACAGAGTCAAAAAGTTCGGGTCTGTTTGTTATCAGTAGGTCCAAGATGTTATCTGCACGAGTCGGTTCTCTGTTTAATTGCTCGAGGTAATTTTCGGATAGGGCACCCAGTATAATGTCACTCGATGGTCCGTCCCTACCACCCGTCCTAAACATCTGAGTGTCCCAGTCTATATCTGGTAAATTGAAATCTCCACCTAAGACTATAACATGCTGAGAAAATTTATGTGAAATGTATTTCAATTTTCTCTCAGATGTTCTGCCACTAATGCTGCTGAGTCGGTAGGTCGGTAAAAGGATCCAATTATTAACCTAGCTCGGTTGTTGAGTGTAACCTCCACCCATAATATTTCACAGGAACTATCCACTTCTACTTCACTACAGGATAAACTACTATTAACAGCGACGAACACTCCACCACCGGTTGCATGCAATCTATTCTTTCTAAATACCGTCTGTGCTTTTGTAAAAATTTCGGCTGAATTTATCTCTGGCTTCAGCCAGCTTTCTGTACCTATAACGATTTCAGCTTCGGTGCTTTCTATCAGCGCTTGAAGTTCCGGTACTTTGGCAATGCAGCTTCGACAGTTTACAATTACAATACCGATTGCTGCTTGGGCCCCGCTTGTCCGGACTTGGCCCCGTGCACTTTCAGGCTGTTGCCCTTTCTGTACTTGCCCGAGGCTATCTAACCTCAAAAGGCGCCCAGTCCACGCCACACAACCCCTGCTACCCGTGTAGCCGCTTGCTGCGTGTAGTGGACCACCCTATGGCCCAAGTCTAGGAATCTGCAGCCCACACGGTCGCAGAACCGTCTCAGCTTCTGATTCAGACCCTCCACTCGGCTCTGTACCAAAGGTCCGCAGTCACTCCTGTCGACAATGCTGCAGATGGTGAGGTCTGCTTTCATCCCGCTAGCGAGACTGGCAGTCTTCACCAAATCAGATAGCCGCCGGAAGCCAGAGAGGATTTCCTCCGGTCCATAGCGACACACATCATTGGTGCCGACATGAGCGACCACCTGCAGATGGGTGCACCCTGAACCCTTCATGGCATCCCGAAAGACCCTTTCCACATCTGGAATGACTCCTAAGGGGCCCCATTACACGCCTGACATTGGAGCTCCCAACTACCAGTAAGCCCACCCTCTGCGACTGCCCGGATCTTTCAGACTGAGAGGCAATCTCTAGAACAGGACAAGTAGCCATCTCCGGCCGAACATCAGTATCAGCCGGAGACAGCCTGAAACCGGTTCTTCAGATAAACTGGAGAGGCCTTCCGTTCAGCCGTACAGAATGTCTTTCGCCCCCTGTCGCACCTCGAGACGACCTCCCACTCCACCACAGGTGAGGGATCAGCCTCAATGTGGGCAGTATCCCGGGCAGCCACAGTCGTAGTCCGATCTGGGGATGCGTGGGACTAGCTGGCCGTCCCCGAGAAACCCCCATCCGGACCCCCACAGTGATGCCCATTGGCAACAGCCTCAAGCTGTGTGACCGAAGCCAACTCTGCCTGAACCTGGGAGGGAAGGGACGCCAACTCAACCTGCATCCGAACACAGCAGTTGCAGTCCCTATCCATGCTAAAAACTATTGTACAAAGAACGTCTGAACTAATCTACAGAGAGAACAAACAATTCGACACAAATTTAAACGGTTATTAAAATACAAGATTGCCTAGTAAATGCAGTAATGCTGCTACTTGCGCACTGCTCACACTCTGCTTGGAGGCGGAAGGAGATTACGCAATTTTACACTATTCAGGTTCTAAAACGCGATGCTACAACTCTCAAATACTATCATACGCCCGAAATTTATGAATTAAACAATGCAAGTACCAAAAACTCGCAAAGAAATTAAGAATTAAACTATGTAACAAATGAGTGAGCTGGGAGTATACGACTTTCTGCTGGTAGCTGCTTATCCAACGGCGGCAGGGAGCACACTGGCTGTGACCAACCGACACTGGCCGTTCAAAACAAAACCAGAAGACAGACGACTACGCGAATTTACACTATTCAGGTACTAAATCGAGATGCTACAACTCTCAAATACTACAATACGACCGAAATTTATGAATTAAACAGTGGAAGTACCAACAACACGCAGAGAAATTAAGAATTTAACTATGTAACAAATGAGTGAGCTAGGAGTATACGACTTTCTGCTGGCAGCTGCTTATCCAACGGCACGACCGCATGTTGCAGGTCCTGTATGGGCCTTTCTGGATACAGAAAATGTTCGACTGCTGTCCTGGCCAGCACATTCTCCAGATCTCTCACCAGCTGAAAACGTCTGGTCAATGGTGGTCGAGGAACTGGCTCTTCACAATACGCCAGCAGGCTTCTGACCATTGACGTCCGATCATTGGTGGGTTGTATTCGGCCGGCAAATGGCCCAAGCTGAGTCGAGATCTCCATCCTAAGCGCCATCCGCGGTGGTGGTGGAACTCGCGCAAGTGGCGAGTCTCTATGGCACTGGCACCAGCTCGCATCTTCGCGCCTGTGGTGCTTTTGCGCTGGACGTATCTAATTCGGACGACACAGCACTAGCACTAGTAGTTTCCGTGTAGAGTGTGAGAGAACATACACTACTGGACATTAAAGTTGCTACACCACGAAGATGACGTGCTACAGACACGAAATTTAACCGACAGGAAGAAGATGCTGTAATATGCAAATGATTAGCTTTTCAGAGCATTCACACAAGGTTGACGCCGGTGGTGACACCTACAACGTGTTGACGTGAGGAAAATGGTTCAAATGTCTCTGAGCACTATGGGACTTAACATCTGTGGTCATCAGTCCCCTACCACTTATAACTACTTAAACCTAACTAACCTAAGGACATCACACACATCCATGCCCAAGACCGGATTCGAACTTGCGACCGTAGCTTCCACGCGGTTCCAGACTGAAGCGCCTAGAAGCACACGGCTACAACGGCTGGTGGACATGAGGAAAGTTTCCAACCGATTTCTCATACAAAACAGCAGATGACCGGCGTTGCCTCGTGTAAGGAGGAGAAATGCGTACCATTGCGTTTGCGACTTTTATAAAGGTCGGAGTGTAGCCTATCGCGATTGCGGTTTATTGTATCGCGGCATTGCTGCTCTCGTTGGTCGAGATCCAATGACTGTTAGCAGAATACGGAATCGGTGGGTTCAGGAGGGTAATACGGAACGCCGTGCTGGATCCCAACGGCCTCGTATCAGTAACAGTCGAGTTCACAGGCACCTTGTCCGCATGGCTGTAACGGATTGTGCAGCCACGTGTCGATCCCTGAGTCAACAGATTAGGGCGTTTGCAAGACATCAATCACCTTCACGAACAGTTCGTCGACGTTTGCAGCAGCATGGTCTATCAGCTCGGAGACCAGGGCTGCGGTTAGTCTTGACGCTGCATCACAGACAGGAGCGCCTGCGATGGTGTACTCAACGACGCACCTGGGTGCACGAATGGCAAAATGTCATTTTTCGGATGAATCCAAGTCGTGTTTACAGCATTATGATGGTCGCATCCGTGTTTGGCGACATCGCGTTGAACGCACATTGGAAGCGTGTAATCGTCATCGCCATACTGCCATTGGTTACCCGTCTTGGTCACCTCTTGTTCGCATTGACGGCACTTCATTTGATCCCTGCAGAACCCTACATTTCAGCAGGATAATGCACGACCGCATGTTGCAGGTCCTGTACGGGCCTTTATGGATACAGAAAATGTTCGACTGCTGCCTTGGCCAGCACATTCTCCAGATCTCTCACAAATCGAAAACGTCTGGTCAATGGTGGCCGAACAACTGGCTCGTCACAATACGCCAGTCACCACTCTTGCTGAACTGTGGTATCGTGTTGAAGCTGCATGGGCAGGTGTATCTGTACACACCATCCAAGCTCTGTTTGACTCAATGCCCAGGCGTATCAAGGCCGTTATTAAGACCAGAGGTGGTTGTTCTGGGTACTGATTTTTCAGGATCTGTGCAGCCAAATTACATAAAAATGTAATCACATGTCAGTTCTAGTATAATATATTTGTCCAATGAATACCTGTTTATCATCTGAATTTCTTCTTGGTCTAGCAATTTTAATGGCTAGTAGTGTAGAAATTCTGAGCGTGCTATTTGAAGGTATTGCGGGTTGCATAAAACCTGTAGGTAGGGGCAGCTGAATCACCGTGTATGTATGTAACTTGATGCTTCTGCTGACATGTATATATATGAGTTATGACGTAGATATCAATATATACATTTGTTTGTTTTTGTCATTTGTTACATGCCACGGACGAGGGCTCTTCGCCCGAATAGTGGTCTGGCAATTAAAATATGTTACATGCGGATCACGGTGTACAGATAAACATCTTTTTAGAAATACAAGATTTGAAAGTGATGCTTCGGCATGCTGTCGGTGGGACACCGTTACCGCCGTTTAAAAATTACTCATTGTTGCTGTAGGGCCCGGGTGCAAGTGTCCACCGCCGTTACAGAATTTCGGCGAAACGGCTGCTGCGCTGAGAGGAGCACGTTCGATGCCGTCCGCGGCCGCTGCGGCGCCGGGCCACCTCGCGATAACAGCGCAGAGCGGAAGCTGCGCCTAAGCACCGATCGGTGACGTAATTGCTCGGGGCGGCCGCCGCTGGCTGCAGTTAATTGATCGGATAACGCCGCGTGTGTGTTGTCACGCGCCGAGATGGCCCGCCTGTCACCAGCCATGTACGTACGTCGCCGCTAGCTTCGCCTCCGCGCACGCTGCAGCGTCAGCGGAGATTATATACTCGCGCGCGTCCCCGTGGAGGCCGCCCACACTCCTGCCTCTCCACCGGAAGCGGTAATTAATTAGTATGGTTACTGCTGATTAATTTTAATATCTCGCTAGGTTTATCTTGTTTGTTACGCCGAAGCGCGTATCGTCCGCCTTCTTGACTGAGTGGTCGCGAGTCCTACTGTCGATCCCACGTTCTATCCCCTCAGCTACTTAAGGTACAATCACGTAAATGCAGGGCGTATCTGCAAATCCAACAACAATCTCATAAGAACGAAGTCGGACGAATGCGCTCATCTCACTAGCGCAAGACAAAGCGTCTAGAATACGAGGAAAACCAGCAGGCCAAGTCCACAACGCCACAGGAAGGAAGAATGCCTTTGTGTTTTAACCATGAGGCCTCCCAAAACAAATTCGACCGCGTAGCCATCAAATAGTAGCAGAAAATGGTATAACGGGTGAAACATTTATTATTAATAGTTAAGTATGGCAGAAAACGAGATACTATGAAAGATCCAGTGCCAGGGTTGTTCTCACCAGACCGGACAGCGAACTAACGTCGGCAGTGATAGTTTAGGTGCACATGCCAACGTCGTGTGCACCAAATGAAGGGGCACAGAAAATATATCAGAATACTGAACGGGTAATTCAGTGGGTAAAGGAAGAAGAAAATCTAATAATCATGAAGGGCTGTAACGCAGGTGTAGATGAAGGAATAGAAGGATCTACGAGACAATACTGACTTGGCAGTAAGAATGAGAGAGCAGAAAGACTAATTGAATTCTGTAACACATTTCAGATGACAATAGCGAAAACACTCAAGGCTCACAATAGGATCAGGAGAAACGAGAAACTGGATTACATCACGGTCAGACAGAGAATCCGAAATCAAATATTGGATTGTAAACGGTATCCTGGTATAGGTATAAACTCATATCAGTATTCAGTAATGATGAAGACTAGATTGAAGTTTAAGAAAATCGTCTGGAATTATCGATTTGGAAGGAAGTGGGATACTGAAGTACTGAGGAACGGTGATAAACGTTTGAAGTTCGTCAGAATAAGGATAGTGTGGTAAGCAATACCAGAGTAGGCGTATCAGTTGAAGAGGAGTGGACATCTCTGAAAAGGACAGCCACATACAATGGATAGACAAACAGAGGTAGCCTACAAGGAAGTTAACTGCCAAGAGGCCTTGCGTAACAGATGAAACACTTCAGTTGATCGATGAAAGAAAGACACAGAAGTACAAAATGTTCAGGAGAACACAGGAATACAGCAACAGAAGTCCATTAAGAATGAAATAAGTAGGAAGTGCATGGCAGCTAAGGTGAGATGGTTGCAGGGAAGGGGAGAAGACAAGAAAAAAGAAATAACAGTCGGGTGGGCTGCTCAGAGTATAGAAAAGTCACAAGAAACTTCGATCAAACTAAAACCAAGAGAGGTAACATTAAAACTGCAAAGGGGATTTCAGTGTTAAAAGCAGAAGAGAGATTGGGTGGGAGGAAAGAGTACACTGAAGGAATCTATGAGGTGGGGAGATTCGTCTGATGACGTGATAGATCAAAAGATTGTCTGAATTTAGAACACCTCTGGAAGACATGAGATCAAATAAGTCAGAAGGGATAGATAACATTTCATCAGAATTCCTGAAATCACTGGGGGAAGTGGCAATCGAAAAACCATTCAAGTTGATGAGTAGAATCTACAATACAGGCGACATACCTTCACACTTTCAGTAAAACATCATCCACAAAATTCCGAAAACAGCAAGCGCAGATAAGTGTGAAAACATAGCACAATCAACTAAAAGCTCATTAATTTATGCTGCTGACAAGAATAACATAGAGAAGCAGGGAAATGAAAACTGAGGAACAGTTACATGACGATCACTTTGGCTTTACGAGAGGTAATGGTACCATAGAGGCAATTGATAAAGGAATCAATGTTTAAGAAAACTCAAGGCACGCTCACAATATTTGTCGACCTAGGAAAAGCGTTCGACAATGCAAAATGGTGCAAGATGTTCGAAATTCTGAGAAAAGTTTCGGTAAGCTATAGGGAAAGAAGAGTATTTTGCAATGCGTACATGAACCAACTGGAAACCATAAGACTGGGAGACAATGAATGAAGTACTTGGATGATTAAAAAGGGTGTAAGAAAGGGATGTAGTATTACGGCCCTAATGTTCAATCTATACATCGAAAAAGGAATGATGGAAATAAAAGAAAGGTTCAAGACTGGAATTAAAATTCAAGGTGATAGGATATGAATGATATGATTCGCTCATGACATTGCTATCCTCAGTATGGGTGAAGAAGAATTACAGGATGAGGTGAATCGAATGAAGTCTTATGAGTACGGAGTATGGATTGAGAGTAAATCGAAGAAAGACGAAAGTAATGAGAAGTAGAGGAAACGAAAAGAGCGAGAAACCTTACATCAAAAGTGGGAATCACGAAGTAGACTAAGTTAAGGTAATCTGCTGCCTTGGAAGCAAAGTTACCCATAATGGACGAATCAAGGAGGATATAAAAAGCAGACTAGCACAGGCAAAGAGGACATTCGAAGGAAGTCTACTGGTATCAAACACTGGCTTTAATTTGAGGAAGATAATACTGAGAATGTACATTTGAAGCATAGCATTGTATGGTAGCGAGGCACAGGCAGTGGGAAAACTGGAACAGAAGACAGTCGAAGCGTGTCAGATATGGCGCAGCAGAAAAATGTAGAAAGTCAGGCGGACTGGTAAGGAATGCGGAGGTTCTCCGCAGAATCGGTGAAGAGAGGAACACGTGGAAAGCACTGACAAGAAGAAAGAACAGGATGGCAGAATATGTGCTAGGGCAATAGGGAACAACCACTTGGTACCAGACGTAGTTGGGAAGTGTAGGTAATGGAGACAGAGATCGGCATATATCCGAGTACAAACTGAGGACGTCTGGCTCAAGTACTATTTTTAAATGAAGAGGTTCGTCCAGGAGAAGAACTTGTGGCCGGTCGCATCAAACTAGACTGAAGACTGATGTTCCAAAGTGGGAGAGAAAGCGTTCTCATTAGTCACCTCCAGTCAGCCTGTCAAACCTAGCACGATCGGTCGGCCGAAGTGGCCGAGCGGTTCTAGGCGCTACAGTTTGGAACCGCGCGACCGCGACGGTCGCAGGTTCGAATCCTGCCTCAGGCATGGATGTGTGTGATGTCCTTAGGTTATTTAGGTTTAAGTAGTTCTAAGTTCTAGGGGACTGATGACCTCAGCAGTTAAGTCCCATAGTGCTCAGAGCCATTTGAACCATTTTTTTAAAACTAGCACGATCTATCAAGACAGACCTCGTAGTTTCCATCAACAAATGCAGTGCTCTTTCAGACTCACAGATAACTGCAGATTTTTTTTTTTTTTAGGCTGAGGAGAGACACGCAGCTTGTCGAAAGCGCGGCATAAAAAATGTTTCGTGCCGAAGCAGACGCCTTTCACATGTTCATACTCAATTGGTGTGTCCGCATGGTGTTGATTGGTGCCAGTTATTGTGTATTTGTGTGTCTTCAAAAAGATATTCCTTTTATATAGTGAAGTTCTAACAAATCTTGTGGCAATACAACGGCTTTCTTTCGTGTTTTCATTATTCTTTCCATGTAATTAAGTATGCTAATAGCCAGCACCTTGCGATGGTATGCTCTCATTTCCCCTCTAGCTGAGCCGTTGTCTACTATTTTTTCGCACCTACCGCTGCTAGTTTTTACTTCAATACTACACTCTTAAGCAGAGATAGATAAGTCGTTGAGCAGTAAATACAGTGGCAACAAGCAGTACCATAATCACCAGACTATTCAGATCGCCTTTTACCAAATATTCAATCAACATCCTCCTATATTACTCAGGGAAATATTACAAACAGGACTCATATGTGCATAGCATGGACGATTGTTTGAGGTGATGCTGGATGGAGTGTGTTCCTTTGCTCTTTATATTGCAAAGGTTAAGTCAGTCGGATATACCTTTTCCAACATCTATCTGTATGTGGTCTTCTGCCGGTACATTCGTATCAGGGTCGTTGTACTCGTTCTTCCAGCTACTTCCTACAGTTTTTCTATGAAAACCTTTCTGTTGACCAGGTCGAAGACTTTCGAGTAGTCGACAAAATTCACATAATGTTTCCTATGGCTCTTCGTATCGTCTGTTTTATTTGTTCCAGCAGGTTTTCTACTGACAGGGTCTTGGACCGTCCTATCCTAAGATCGAACTGCTCGCCTGGTAGAAGGGGTTGGAGCATCTCTGCCAGCCTTTTGGCGAGGATTCCCGGTAGGAGTTTTAGTGGCGTGCATTCCAAGGCTATTCATCTGTACACGTTTCGGTTCTCTGTGCCTCCTCTTCCTTTAAATAATAGTTTGATTTCTGACTTTCTCCAGTCGCCTGGTATTCTTCCTAGTTCTAAACATTTATCTAGAACGGAGGTCCATTTCGGCAGGCATTCTTGTGCTGTCTGTTTTAAGTGTTCAGGTCTTATTCCATTTGCTCCTGGTGTTCTGTTGTCCCTCATTTTCTGTATCGCTCTAGCAGTTTCACCTGTGGTGATGATCTCATCAGCCTGTGGGGTCCTAGATGTCTTGCTCGTGGGTCTTGTCTCTTTTGAACAGATTACTTTTCTCATTCTCTCATTCTCCATGTTTCAATGGGTATGTTGGGTTGTATTTTCTGACTTTTCGGTCTCAGAGCTTGGTATGGGTCTTCTTCTGCCTCCTCTACCATATTCTATTGTTCTTCTTCCGGACGTTGTTTTTTGTTCGTTCTTTTTAGGTCCTTGAATTTCCTCCGTTGTCGTTGGTATTCTCCAGTGGTTGCGCTTGCCATTTGTCCTCTAGTTCTATGTGTTCTCAGAGTCAGTTTTCTTTGTTCATAGCATTCTCTGAACCATGGCCTCACTCTCCTGTTCGTGTCTTGTGTAGTGGCCCCATTTATTATATTTCATTTCATCCATGTGGCAGACTCGTCAATATTTCCTGCTCATATTGCTCTTTCAACCTTATATTTTTCTGTCATTTTTCGTTTGATTATTTCCATGGCCAGGATCTTGGCAGGTGTTACATTTCGTCTTTCTTCTAATATCATGGTTCGGTCGCTTTCTACATTTATTTTTACTGGATTACTTTTACTGGATTTATTTTTACTGGATTGCACTTAAGAATGACTGCTTCTTCCTTTTCCACTGTAGTGACATGGCAGTTAGTTCTGATGCCCTCTGTGATTATTGGATCTATTGTGTTGGCTGCGTTGGCTCCGTTATGCCCTATGTATGTCCAGTCCTGCTGTCTGTTGCGAACACAGAAGCCCTCGTTTACCAGATATTCCATTACTTCTTTGCATTTCCTATTTATCGTGCAATTCACGTTTCCCGAAATTATTATCTTGTACATGTTTCTACTGTAATCCAAGGCCATCGCTAGTTTACCTGTTATGTCTGTTGCGGTGTGGTATGGGTTAAAGTAGACTGTTACTACAACTTCAATCCTTGTCCTGACAACCAACATGTTCTCTTCTCTTAACGAACGGTGTCCTCCAAGGCGATCCACTCAGCCGTATCCTGTTTCACGACCTCACGGACGATGTCACGAAAGGAATGGCAGGAACAAGCAATTACATATTCGCTGACGACATCGCCATCGCAGTGACAGATACAGAGAAACTACAACTAGCGCTAAATACACTAAGCAAATGGGCGGAGCGAAAGGACATCAAGATAAATGAAGAAAAGACGGAGTTGGTAATGTTCAGGAAAGGAGAAGACTCATCGAAGCAGAGAACGTCAAATGCAATGGAAAACCACACAAGAGGGTTAACAATTTCAAACATTTAGGCATCAGAATCCAAACAACTGGAAAAAGTTTCAGACTACATATTACATCTAGACCAGTGGCGGCCACTAAAGCTATGAATGAAATAAGAAACATCACACAACTATCTTTCAGCACAGGTATGTACCTGTTTAGGCTACCGTTTGTGACGTATGGCCTAGAATCTGTGGGAGAATACCTCATACGCAAACAGCTGCAAGAACTGGAGCGAGGAAAGGCTAGATACCTGAAGAGAATTTTAGGAGTCCAGTAGAACTAAAGATCGAGGGTAGTGTACGACCTTACCAGGGAGACCTTTCTGATACAGGATCTTAGATACGAGCTCATACTCCCAGCTAGTGCCGACTTCAAACAGCTTCTGCAAGATCTGCATGAGAAGGAATAACACCACACCGGAGGACTTCTAATCAACGTCTGCTATGCAAGACTGGACCTGAATGGAAGCTTACCATGAAATGCGACACGTGACGACGAGACTGACAACCCATGGTTTTCACCACAATGTGTGTTGCCACAAATTATTTCACGAACCAAATGACGAGTACGTGTGTGAGTTATGCTCAAAATTTTGTGACCGATGCCATATTATCAAATGCAGAAATAGTCAGAAATCCATCGTAGCTTATAGCAAAGACAAGTAATGTGAGTGTAATATCATGTAAATGTAATCCTTTGCACGGCATGTATGCGTTTCCAATAAATAAAATTGCAAAGGTTAATTGTTGTCGCCATGTTATATCATGAGCTGCGTAATTACTTCTGTCTGCGAGAAAAATGGCTAGAAATTCCAAATATGGCAACATTAAGTTTAAATATTAGATAATAAATAGCTTTCAACAGCAGCTATGAACTTCCATAGAATTATTTATGTATTTTTAATCTGATATAACCAACAAAACGTTCTGCATGTAGTCAAGGCCTCATAACCTGCACTTCCGCTGTAAAATTCCCTGCGAAAAAGTGTGTGCGGAATTTGTACATGACTATCACTTGCATGTATATCCCTTATTTTCATCTATATATGTGGCGATATTCGCTACCTTACGCCACTCCAAAGACGGCCGTTGTTGATGCGCTCTGTGACAGTTAATTGAGACTTCCAGCTACTTCCTGCCTCAGCCACTGGCCGTGCAGCAGTTAACTTATTAATTGGGTAACCGATACCGCTTCGCAAATTGACCATCAGACTGTCATCTTTCTGTCTAAGCTAGATTTCGGTGGTCCCTACAGATCAATATGTCACCACAACTAAGATTTCCTATTCGCCAATGCACAACCAGTCTGTCACCTTTAAGGCTTACCCAGTCCACGGGCTACACCGTGGATCGGATTGTCGCCTCATCCTCCACATCAAAAATTAATATAGAATCAAAACAAATATTTTCAGTGATCTGTTCAAAATCAAATGGTTCAAATGTCTCTACGCTCTGTGGGACTTCATCTGAGATCATCAGTCCCCTAGACATAGAACTACTTAAACCTAACTAACCTAAGTACATTACACACATCCATGCTCGAGGCACGATTCAAACCTCTGACCGTAGCGATTGCGCGGTTCCAGACTGAAGCGCCTAGAACTGATCGGTCACAGCGGCCGGCGGTAAACTGCTCTTGTACTGTTTATGCACATATGACACCGTACGCCAAAACACAATTACGTCACTGGCTGAAGCCAAAATTCGGTGTAGATAATTTCCGTTGACCTGCCATTCTTGTCAACACATCAAAAAATGTTTTGCATCACCTCGGATCCCAGAACTCCCGAAGACAGACGCTGACTGTGGATATTGAATCACAGACGCAGTCCCTTTGATTGTTTAGAGATGTCACTAAACCCGCCCAAAGATATAAACAACCATGCATGAGCAGCGCCTATTAGACGGAGGGGGTCCGACAGCCGATCAGTTCCAATTATTCCACCAGGAAGGAGGTACACGGCTGTGTTGTCTGTAGTTCAACCACACCTAGACGGTCAATACCGCGGCTCCATCGCGTCCGCCAGGAAGGGCTCTCAACAAGGAAGTGTCCAGGCGTCTCGGAGTGAAGCAAAACGATGTTGTTCGGACATCGAGGAGATACAGAGAGACAGGAACTGTCGATGTCATGTCTTGTTCAGACCACCCAAAGGCTACTACTGCAACTGATGACCGCTGCCTACGAATTATCGTTCGGAGGAACCCTGACAGGGAAGCCACCATGTTAAATATGCTTTCGTGCAGCCACAGGACGTCGTGTTACGACTCAAACTGTGTGCAATAGGGTGCGCGATGCGAAACTTCGCTCCCGATGTCCATGGCAAGGTCCATCTTTGCAACCACTACACCATGCAGCGCGGTGTAGATGGGCCCAACAGCAAGCCGAATGGAAGAGTGTCGCGTATGGTTTCAACCAGACAATCGTCGGAGACGCATTTGGAGGCAACCCGATCAGGCTGAACGCCTTAGACATACTGTCCAGCGAGTGTAGCAAAGGAAGGTTCCCTGCTGTTTTGGGGTGGCATTATGTGGGGCCGACGTGCGCTACTGGTGGTCATGGAAGGCGCTGTAACGGCTGAACGATACGTGAATACCGTCCTCCGACCGATAGTGCAACCATATCGGCAGCGTATTCGCGAGGATTCATCTTCATGGGCGAGAATTCGGGCCCCCATCATACACATCGTGTGAATGACTTCCTTCAGGATAACGACATCGCTTGACTAGACTGGCCAGCATGTTCTCCGGACATTAACCCCATCGAACATGACTGGGATAGAATGAAAAGGGCTGTTTATGGACGACGGGACTCACCAACCACTCAGCGGGATCTACACCGAATCGTCGTTGATGAGTGGGACAATCTAGACCAACAGTGCCTTGATGAACTTGTGAATAGTGTGCTACGACGAATACAAGCATACATCAATGCAAGAGGACGTGCTATTGGGTATTAGAGGTACCGGTGTGTTCACCAATCTAGAATACTATCTCTTAAGGTCTCGCTGTATGGTGGTACAACTAGCAATGTGTGGTTTTCATGACCAATAAAAAGGGCGGAAATGATGTTTATATCGACTTCTATTCCAGTTTTCTGTACAGGTTTCGGAACTCTCGGAACCGAGGTGTTGCTAAACTTTTTTTGATGTGTGAATAAGTCCACTCACAACCTTACCCCTTTGAATAGTTTAGACTAGGCTTTTCTCTAATAGTGGGTCTCAATGGCTGCTGGTAACTACTTCATCGGATACAAAATGGATAACAAAAGATATTCCATTACATGCATAATTTTGCTTCAAAATAGCAACAGAAAACCACGCAAAACCATTGATGTTCGAGTCCAGAGCTCCCATGGCAGTTCACAGTTTAACGCTTGCTCTTTTATGTGGTGTAAAACATCTCACAAAATATGGTTAAATAACCTTCATCGCGGGTATATAATTTCTTAGGATGTGTTATTTAGATAGTATGTATAAATTATCAAGTTCTTTAAGAAATTTAGGTACTCTTTGTTCAGTTCACATTGTAAAAAGTGTAGAATCAATGATAACAGCGGTTGTTTCACCAGTCTTAGATTCTCTAAGATGTTTGACATCTGTCGTGAAAGATGTTATGAGAGGCTTTTATAAGTGCAGACGTAAAATGGTTGATGTTGGGGATGATGATTACTATTCTTTTAAAATTTTAATCTCGTCATAACAGTCTTTATATCAACTCCTGAAAGGAGGAACTGGGAACTGGTCAACATGTCCCCAACGTAAGCAAGACAAGGGTCATCGAATTCACACGGCCTACAGATGGATACACTCAGATAGTCTCCATCTTACCTTTTTGGTGCCATTTAAATGCACAGTGAAGTTAGTTTGTTATTTACATGTTACATGCATGAACGTAATGACTTTTTGTGGAAAATAATGTAGAACGACCAAGTTTCCAGGATACATATTCATGATTAGTTTCAGCAGGTAGTTAGATACTGGCCATTTAAAAGATCCTAAACCGAACATCACCATATGTTTCAGTCCTACCCACGCCGCTAGACTTAACACTATGTTTCCTTACAGATTAACATTTTTATACTTATAAACTAGTCTATAGAATAGGAGTCGCCCAGAAGAAATGATCTGAGATTACATTTAAGAGATCCTTTATTATCTGACTGACATTTTGTGTTACTGGGAAAATAGTGAAAAATTTTTGTTCATGTATACTGAAATATTTTCTGAGTTACTGGCAACTTCAGTAATGAGTAGTAATAATTTTGCCTCATAGTGCTTTACATATGGACATGCCGTCCTGGTTAGCCATGCAGTCTAACTCGCTGCTTCCCGAGAGGGAAGGCGTGCCGGTCCACATCATGAATCCGCTTAGCAGATTACTGTCGAGGTCCGTTGTGCCCGCCAGCCTGTGGATGGTTTTAAGGCTGTTTTCCCATCTGCCTCGGCGAATGCGGGCAGGTTCCCCTTATTCCACCTCAGATACACTGTCGCATGTGTACGCCATAAATACTCTACCACACAAACATCTTGGGTTACACTCGTTTGGTATGAGACCTTCCGGGGGGGGGGGGGGGGGGATGGGCGGTGAGGGGAGAGGAGGGCAGAGGGGGGGGGGGGGGGCGAACTGCACAATACCCCTGGGTTCGGTGTGGGGTGGTGCTGAGGTGGGTGGACTGCTGTGGCCTGTTGTGGTGTTGTGAACCACTGAGGGCTATGGCGGGACGAAGCCTCTCCGTCGTTTCTAGGTCCCCGGTTCAATACACACACATATGGACATGGTTATTCTTCTTAAATTGTGTACGTAACTCTGCAAAAGATTCAGCTATATAAATATCTATTTTTTTTTATTCTGTAATAGAAAATTCTGTATAGAAAAAAAAACTTTATTCGGAACTGCACTTAAAGTATCTGAATACTTGAAGAAGGGCTTACAAGATGACTGTGGGTAAGCACCATGTATCTTTCTTTGGACTCCTTTTGTACAATCGATAGTTTATTTGTACATTAGTAATAATCTGCCTGATAAAGTGATTACATAATACGTTACTGAATTTGAAAATATGTTAAGAAGTTGAAATATTTGTTCCCAACATCATAAGAAGTGAAAAAGTAGCTGTAGCCCCTGCAGCTCAGTAATATGTTTCTTCGACTTCGGTGTTCCTTAGTATGTACTTCCAAAAATTTGGAACATTCTACCCCATTTTATGACTCGTGTTCATCAGTTTTTGGTATGACAGCTTGCTTGCAGTACTGAATATAGTCCGTCTTCTCAAAATTAATAGTGAGTGCATTCTATGAAAACAGCAGTAACTTTCTTTCTAGTTAGATTTATTACACCACTGGCCTTGTCTCCAAAACGTACCAATTCTCCTTCATGGATATTAAGTGGAACGCCATTCTCATACACAAGGTGATTCAGCAGCCCCTAGTGTTTGATTTTTAAGCAGCCCACAACGCCTTCAAACAGAAGACAGAAGACTTTCATATTCTATTGCTCACTAAACGCAAACTATTGATCCTACAGCAAAAATAAACAGGAGCATTTTGTAGTAAACGTAATGTGACTATATTTTATTGAGGGATATGTTCTCGCTGGATGCCATGGTTTTGGAATTATTGAAGAAAAACACGTTCGAACGACACTTGTACATTTTTTCTTACGAAAACTATGGACTGTGGCGAATCCCAGTACAAAATTTAACTACATTAAACTTCCCCCACAAATGTTCTGCTCATTTCCTCTGTAGGATTAATGGATTGTACGTAGTGAGAGAGCCGATACGAAAATCCTGCGCATGGTATCTGAACGAATTTCAGGTTGCATAAATGGTTCAAATGGCTCTGAGCACTATGGAACTTAACTTCTAAGGTCATCAGCCCCCTAGAACATAGAACTACTAAAACCTAAGAAACCTAAGGACATCACACACATCCATGCCCGAGGCAGGATTCGAACCTGCGACCGTAGACTGTAGAGCCTAGAACCGCTTGACCACCCCGGCCGGAAGGTTGCATAAAACCCAGCGGTAATGGCAGCTAAATCGCGACAAGGAGTGGAGAGAAAATTGAAACCTATGGGACTCCCCTCGTGTGAGTCCATCGTAAAATGTCAGATTACAGCCCATTAATAAAAAAGAAGCTATATTCAACAGATGGTTGTGCCCCCCACTTCAATGAAAAATTTCTGCACTTGCCTGCAGCAAGCACTCATTTCTTTCCTCTTAATGAAAACGCAGCTTGTGTACAGTTATTGTAAGAATTGTGTTGTTGAGAGACTGGTGCCACTCCCCTCGCCACACCTGCGTGGAGAGATCTCCTGTGTTGCCCTCCCAGACGAAAGAGATGGTTCTCGTGACGTCAAAGGTCAGGCGAGGGAAAGCAGAATGTTTACACTGCGCGGCGTGCTATCTGCTCCAAGCGCTGCAACTCACAGTCGAGTCGGGTGGAGAGGGAGAGGGAGCTGAGAGGTGGGGAGGGAAAGGAGGGCTGGCAGGATGGAAGTTGAAGGCGTGCGGCCGCGGAACTGTTTCTCACGGGTCCCGGCGGAGACTGTGGGAAGAGAAGTCCTAAAGTGGCTGGCTCGGCCGGGCCCCGCAGGCTGCTGATATATGAGCGACCGCCGCGCCGCCCCGCGGCTGCTGGCGGGGCCCCGGGAGACGGCACGCACGCCGGCGGCTTCCTCAGTCTCCATCACACCGCGGCGGCGCAGCGGAACGCGCAGGGATGCTGCCCCACATAGCGAGGGAAGGAAGAAGAGGCGGGCAGACTTCCTCGGTTCACCTCGTAGCGCACTGACTCTAAGGATCATTTTCTGGATATACAATGGTGAAAAAAAATATTGCATATTGCTTCATTCTTATTGCTGGACGTAACAGGAAACATAACTGGTTTTACTTTGTCAGGTACAGCCATAAGGAAACGAACATATACGACGATACACACTTTCCCACTTGATAAACACGAACAAAAATTGGGAAGAAAACCTTACAAAGAATACCCCTGCAAATTATACTGCTTGCTTAAAATTAGAAAGAAGGTCTGCATTGGCAGTAATTCTGATGATTTATTAACAGCAAAATCGATTTTCCATCACATAATGATCATCTTCAGTGCTGGAAGTTAAAAATTTTCATTTTTTTTTCTTTGTTGTAATTCATTCCCCTGCCCAATATTGGCAGGGGACAGCTGTCAGTGGCACAATCCGCCGCTCTTCAGCTGAGTGACATGACAACTAAAACAAGAATAAAATGTTACATATATAAGGCCATAAAAAAGGGGAACATAAAACAGAGTAAGGGGAGAAAATGGAGGTAAAAATATACTGACATGTAGATGTTTATGGGCAGAAAATTGAAAAAGTCACCAGAAAGTTAAAAACACAGTTGGCGATTCTTAAAACACAAAGAAGACACTGAATGCACATGCACAGGTTAAAAATCGGCCACAGTATTGAAAAGATTCCAGAACAATACACTTAAAACACACTTGGAGCACACCGAATGAAGAATAAAACTGCCAGGTGGGACATGGCGAGGAAGAGGTCAGAGAGGATGGAAAAGGAGGGGACAGCAAGGGGCAGTAGGGGAGGCGGCTGGATCAAGGGAGTAGGGGCATCAGTGGGTACAGGAGATGAAGAGGGGAGACAAGGCAGGAGGACGTGCAGAGACACTGAAGGGGAGCTCAAGAGTGGGAGGGGGAGTAGGAGGGGAAAGCCGCTTTGGAGAAGGGAGGGGGAGGAGAGGGAGCCCTGAGGAGGAGGCAGGAAGATGGGGTTAGAGTTGGTAGGAAGAGTAGATGTCAGGGCGAAGCTCACCATCCGGGAGGGGTAGATGGTGGAAGTTGCATTGGGAAAGGAGGTGGAGGGTGTGGAGATGGGGAGAGGGTCTGACACAACGGTAAAGGCACAGCAACAGGTTGGGGGTGGAAAGGAAGGGAGACACCAGGGGGTGAGGGGGATCAAGGCGGCGGACAATATATAGTGTGCGGATGTGTTCAAGGAAAAGGAAAAGGAAAAGGAAAAGGAGAAGGTGGGGGAAGGGGATGAGGTCATAGAGGATGCGTGTGGGGGATGGAAGGTGGATGCAGAAGGCGAGGCGGAGCACATGGCGTTCGAGGATTTGGAAGGCTTTATAGAACAGAGGAGGGGCGGATTGAAAATTTTCACATAATAATCAGGGAATAAGAAACAAAAGACCACAAATACACCTGAGTATAAACCAACTGTGGACAAGAACATACCTTCAGCGTACAAATTAAAGCTCTTAGGCACTGGTGTCAAGTTATTATCAGTAATAAAAGCTATGGAAGCAACACAATAACTGTAGCTGCTGTTTACATTCACCTATATAGCAGATCGCGGTGTGACAGGGGCTTGGAACGCTCTCTATGTGACATGTGTCACGTGTAGACTTAACGTTACTTTATTTGGCAAGAGATTACAACAAAACACTTAAGTACATTTGCAAATCATTAATTGAATATTCCAAATTTAAAATTGTAAATTAAAAACGCATCGCAAGAAGGAAGGGGGAAATGCACGTCTTGCCAACATACACTGGCGTGTTGTTTTCAAACAACTCAAAAAACATGAAAGAATAAAAATCAACATGTAAAATTATATGGTGTCAGATTACAGGACTAGTAAAGAAGAAAAATATACAAATAACATGACATCAAATATAACAGAAGTTGTTATAGCATAGTAACCGCCATCTGGCGTAGGAAATCAGAGGTACAAAGTTCTTAATTTACGTAAAATATTACGTTGAAACCAACAAGTCAAATACATAAATAGTGGTAATTATACAATGTCACGATTTAACAGGTCAAAATGTCATGAAACACATTACGTGTTATAAAAAAAAATTTAGAGTGCAGACTAACAATTTCTTATCGTATTTAACGACGTGCGGATACACACATCTCATTCGTCCCGTTGGGACATGTCAACACATTATAACTATTTATGAGGCTTAATTACAAAAAAATGATCGTAATTATGAAAGCAGAATGATTTACAAGCACTTGTGGATGTAGAGATCGTTTAGCGCACTCGTGAACAAAGACTACTGTTACAAATTGCAAAGGATTAATGATATGTTGGCTAGAGACACAAGTGTACGAAATACGCTACCCCAGTAGATGGTTCAAATGGCTCTGTGCACTATGGGACTTAACTTCTGAGGTCATCAGTCCCCTAGAACTTAGAACTACTTAAACCTAACTAATCTAAGGACATCACACACGCCCGAGCAGTATTCGAACCTGCCACCGTAGCGGTCGCGCGGTTCCAGACCGTAGCGCCTAGTACCGCTCGGCCACCCTGGCCGGCGATAGCCTAGTAGAAACCTCCACTATCACACCTATTATTTATAGAAAAGTTTTCTCATATGAACAACAGAACTTAGGTATAAGGAAACAGAGTTCTCTTTAAAGTATAAAGGCTACTGTTTGCTCTCATTGCCATCTGCGTATCACCTTGTTTGTGAGTCACTAGGTCCTCCTGGTAACCGGAGACCTTTTGAATGTCGTTAGCCATACTCATTACCAAATCGTTCAGATAAGCCTGAGTAGTATTGTCTGACTTTTCCACAGTGGCCTTTTGATGCTCTATAAGATCCTTCGTGGGACAGAACGATTCAAAACCGTTGGTTGTAACAGGGTCCATGCAATCTTAATGCAGATGAGAGCTGGACAATATGGAGACCATTTAATCCGACTGTTTCTTTCTTCCACTAGGAAGGTGTTCACAAGATAGTTACGATAGAGGCGTTCATTGTTGTCCATCAGCGTAACTCTCGCTCCAGTATATTCACCAAATGGAGCCACAAAGCTTTTCATTATCCTCTTCTAAGGCATCATCAGTGGTATCTATAACGATACAGTATCGTTATAGATCCCACTGATTATGCCTTAGAACAGGAGAAGGCGAAACGCGTATGGGATAAGTAAACTAACTAGCAGCAGGAAAAGGCAGTTTTATATACAAAACAAGTGTTTATATGCTTGCTGCGGAGGATGGCCACACAAACAAACTTGTTATCCTCCTATGTATTGGCACGAGAAGTATCCTGCAGCCACACACAATTCCAATCCAAAACATGACTGAACTGCCTTGATAAGCGTGGCGCCCTACGATACATTTAGGGGGTAAACGTCGTCCTCGTTGTCAGGATGGAGACTGTTACGGGCCTCATCAGAAAATAACGTTGTGCCCCACTGCTATTGTTTCGTGCAAGAACTAAACAAGCCGTGAGAAGTCTCCTGGCACATAATCTCTGCTAATGGAGCGTGTTTCGCATCCACTGTATTGACATCTGCACTCCTACAGATGTTGGAAACGACGCCGTAGACGGGTAGCATTGTTTTTTCTGCTTGCTGTTACACGCAGAAATCGGTCCTCCACAGCTGTTGTTGGTATTCTGCGGCCACTTCTGTGACGATCCTCAACTGATCCTGCCTCTAGAAACTTGTTCAGTATTTAGAGTTATCGCTTCCAATCACAGCGACCGCGCGAATTGGGGATTTTTACCGTTGGTGGACTGAGTGTTGCGCTGTTCTCAGCATCATTTCATCATCATCGACATACAAGTCGATCAATGTGACATCAATTGAAAAGTCTTGCATCTCGGGGCTGAACTTCCCCAGGTGGGGAATACCATAGGATCATTGTATTTCACTTCACTATAAAAGATGGAACAAAATTAATTAGACAAACAAAAAGACAATATGAGAAAAGTGTTGCGATACAGTCGAGAACCGTGGTGATTTAGAAATTTGGGACACGGTATTCCAATAAAAGTATCAAAGGCTCGCGGCTGATAACGCAGCCTATAAAGACGCTGCCCCTTTTCTCCAAACTCAAATAATCTGCTCCATTAACGTTAGATTTTTGGAGAGTCATTTCGAACCTGTGCAGCAGCGCGACCTTGCGACGACTTCGTCTCACGTAGCATCTAAAAGCGTAATCACGAGCTGAAGCAACAAAACTGTTTGAACTTTGAACACTATACTACTATGCACTATTTACCCAGTTTTGATCCCGTGTTTACCTAACTTCTGATCTTTATTTAAATGTTCAAACTTACGAACTACGTAAGGCGAAAAATTAAATCTATTTTCGACTTCTGCTGAAAAGCTTCAGTTTTGCTACTGACTTCGAAAATCGTATTTTTGCGTACAGCCGTTTTGCACTTCAGTCTGCAACTTCGCAATTTCAGCACCCTCACTTAAATTTCAGTCTTATCTACATTCACTGACTCTTATATTTTCTTCTCAATCACTGATTCTATATCATCACCAATCGTATTTTTGCGTACAGCCGTTTTGCACTTCAGTCTGCAACTTCGCAATTTCAGCACCGTCACTTAAATTTCAGTCTTATCTACTTTCACTGACTCTTATATTTTCTTCTCAATCACTGATTCTATATCATCACCAATTCTCAGTACATCTGCATCAAACCTTTCATTCTTGTATTCCATTCTGAACAGAAACCACGACAGTACCTATCCTACTTATCTCTTGGTCGTGCTTTTCACTTCTGCTATTTAAATGGGCAGTTATGCCTTTTATTTTCTCCTTCAATTCTTTAATATTACCAAACAAATTTCATTGCTTTTCTTCCATCTTGTGTGTATCAGTTTTTAATTTGGTAATTATACTTCACAGATCTTTCTGCTTCTTTTCCATCATAAAAAAATGTTTGTCTTATTACCTGAAATATCATTCTCTAATTGCACAAGACTACTTTGAAATTATTTCACATGATTGTCAAATTTTGTGCAAAGCCATTATTCATGTTTTGCAACATCGATAATGTTTGTGGACTTAATGGTGGGTGATCAATCTCTTCATTAATTTCCCTTGATTGTATTCCTCATCCACTACTTCTGTTCTTCTCCTAATTGTTCTCCTACCGGAATTCCTGGAAACCAGATCGGACTAAAAACATCGCCTGTTTCACTCTCGGAAGATGTTTATTGTCCACTGGCATATAGTATGTTGATGGACCAACGTCTCCGTCACTGTAGCTCATCGTCGTAAACCTATAGCCAGCCTCTTCTGTTAGGTAAGAATTCAGCGAAGCGCCACTCACTCATTCGGCTGTCGAGACGCTGACTTCCTCCGCCCGCTACCTGGCGCTCAAATTCAAACTTTACGTTCTTCCCACATACCACCATCAAAACTTCAATTTTTTTTCTTGTTGGTATTGCTTAGACAATGCTTTGTTTTGCCAGTGGCTTAATGCAGCCACATCGCACATCTTTCACCGTACTTGATGGTATGTTTTTACTATTCACAAATTCTTTCCAGTAGACCTGGAAAATTTTTATAACTTTATGACGACTTCGGAAATATCAGATTAAAAGGTCCTTTCACGGTCGCCACGTATAGCTACCCTATCAATTCCGCTCTTTCCTGTACTTAAATATAGTGTTCTCTTCATGTTTTTCTTTGATTTCAGAGCCATTTCGCGTCTTGAAGCACCACGACCTTGATACGACAATCTCTGTGTGACATAGCATCTAAAAGCGTAATAATGAACCGAAGCAAAACCTATATTTGCGCTTTGAACACTATCCTTAACTGCAATGCACTATGTAATTATACTTGACCGTGTCTTTACCTTCAAAGTTAAATTGGCTTTCGAACTGCTTCTGAAGCGTTTAAAAGACATACTTGTGGGTGTGTTGTATGAGGCAACAAAATATTTGACGCACTTCACTGCTCATTTTGGTTTCGATTCTTCATTAAACATAGTCGTCGCATTCACAGCTGGAATTCACTGCTGCTACACTCGTCTTGAGAAATTACTCCTGAAATTTAATGGTTCCACTTACTATATACGTACCCAACGTCCTGAAGGTACTACTATAATTGGAAGTTAAATCCATTCATTCAACTTGGAAAAGATATTTAGGTCAATTTTTGATAAAGCTAAAACTTGCCTTTGAGAACCCTAATGAAACTGACAAGTTATTGATTGACTTTCTTTGAATACTTTAATTCTCTGCAAGTCTAATTTCACTAAGGAAAACATACTCGAAAAGACTTTATGCAAATTAATTTGACTTAAGGGATGTTGCGAAGTGACCCATCAAAATTGCATAATATTATGACTGCGAATATTTGAGGATTCTGTTCAGCTACCGCTGTTTGAACATAATAGTTACGAAAATTGTAATACATTTTCAAATTAAAGAATACTACAATCTAAGCATAAATGCAATACATAGACCGAAACACACTTGATTGTAGAACAAGTTGAATGAAGTCTGGTTCTCCTTTATATTAATAGCTGTTAAAAAAGTTCGTAGTTTGCCTTGTTAATGCAGTGCAATTTATGATGTGATGCCAAATATTGAGTCTGGTCATTCATGGAACCATGATTAATAATTACCAGAGACGACTTTTCAATTCAAACATATTACAAAAAATTAATGTATGTGCGTGTGTATGTTCCATTCCACTTCTCTCTAAACCACTGGACCGATTTACACTACACTTCGTATATATATATCCCTTACTGTCAGGCAACAATCAGTGTCGTGTTGTAGGACCAACTTGATCGAAACAATTTTGTAATTTATTTATTCCCAGAGCAGGAAACCCACATCCACAAGCAATGTTATCCACAGCTCATTCAATCACCAGACAGTGTATAAATATGTCAGTTTCACGTGAATGCTCCACAGGATAAACAGAACACCATTTAAACAAGAAAATTACACACACATGTGAATGAAATATGATCAGACAAATTACTCTAGAAAACGACTACAAGAAGACACTATAAACAAGCCCAAAAACAGGGTAAAAATGTAACATAACGATAGTTGCCCACACGCTCAAGAGCACATCCAAAGGATTTGAAAACCCAGAAGCAGAAAACACAGGCAACACAGCGGACCATACATCAGGAAAAAGGAACAGATGACAGAGACTAACGTACAATAATAAAGTAGCACAAAGCATTTGAAACATATTGAAAAAAGACATGGGAACCAAACCTTTAGAACAATCAACACAATTCAACAAAGGCTAAAACCGGACAAAAAACCTCAGACAAATTTAGCAGTGCTGGAATATACCAATTCACATGTAACTCCTGTCAGGCTCAATACATTGGACAAACAAGGAGAAATTTCCGAACAAAGGACACACAGCGTATGAGAGTTCGAAAGAGTGACAGCACACGTTCGACTTCCGCAGAACACCTAATGAACAAAAACTGCAACCCCACTAATACTGAAAGTGATCTATGCATCCTGAAACACAGCATCAGTTTATACCGAAAGCAAACTACAGAAGAAAATTATTACATTCCTTAGGCTGTAGTGGAAGGGAGAAGCATAATAAACGAATACATAACACTCTGCAGCAACACACTCCTTACCGGTCTAAGAGAACTGACATGGGACACAGAACCGGAAAACACACGCCCACACACACACACACACACACACACACACACACACACACACACACACACACACACACGAAACACTCCCCACCACACGCAGAGAGATAAATAAGGAACAGAAGTCGTCAGAACTCCCGTTACAATTTTCGTAGCCTTCTTGCAACATGCGGTACATTTCTCGCGACACGAACGTGAAAGCCCAGTACACATCAAAACTGTATCCCCAACACTACCGCAATCCCAGCTGTCTAACGCTGATATACCTAAGTTCGTGATTTGTATTTTTTTACTGACAGTCACTCATAAGTTGCAGATGACATGATGTACGCCGAGAGAAACGGCAACATAAAATCGCAGAAAAATGTACCAGAAACAGCAGCAACAATCGTCAAACGATGCTCTGACATACAGTAAGTAATGTATTATGAAATTATTAGCTGAAAATAGTATTTTTAACCAAACAGTACATATCCAATAATGTTTTACTGCGCTTTAGAACTATGCTATTTCTCCATGTTTTAGAATCAAAGAACCCGCTAAAGAGGACGAGATTTATCACTGAAACTAGTTCGGGAATAAATAAATAAATAACGAAGGTGTTTTACATCATGGTGGGCCCATAATACCACATTATTGTTTTTGCACGCAAACACGGCCTACTGGAAGAGTTTCAAGATAAAATTGTAGTCGCTGTGGGCTAATAAACACTTACCTATCATAGATAAGGAGGTATGACGTCGTAAACAATGAAATGTGTTAAAAGTTGCCCATAATGTATGATGTTTAAATTTATTACTTCTTTACTCCTAACTCCATGCACAACATATTTCACAGACGCTGAATATATATCATTGTACGACGCATACTTCAAGACATATAATGTCTTAAACACTGAGATGCGTCATGCATGAAGTTTTAATACATTTGTTCTTTACCACTAAGACACTCTGCAAGCTTCCAGGCTGTATCAATTACAACGTAGACGTTAATAAAATGGCAAAGGTGATGTAAATCAGAACACTCGGAGATGCGGTCTAAATAACAACTGATTTATTCTTTCTTAACATCACATAACAAATGACGGCTAAAGAAACGCAACACAAACATTTTTATCTGACAATCGCTTTCAATAACATGAACTCTAGGGTTTACAAAGTGATCAACTGGGGATAAACTCAACACACTAACAGGACTAATCGCTTTATCTGACTTCATAAATGTGAATCTGGGCAAGGCTCAAAAATTACGCCACTATCAAGCACCTATACCCTAATATACCATAAAGAAAAATATGGTTCCAAAGAACAGGATGCTGAGAAGCATATATTGGAGCCTTGCGCCGTATTAGCGAATACTTTATCCTTCTGCAGGTGAGGACGGCACAGAACGACGCGCTCGGCGAGTGCAGTCAGGGACAGCGGCAATCTGTTTTTAATGGCGCGCGTCCGGAAATATGCAAGTACGCCTTCGGCTGATTCGGAATGCAGATAATTCTCTGTGAGACTCTGAAACCCCGAAGGATTCCAGAGTGCAGGTGGGCCCCATTTCTGGTCTGCCAAACCAATATGTCAAACGTTTGGACGACCGAGTAAAATAAGTACACTCACGCATAACACGTGTGCATGATGCAAGAAGCAGTATCTCTGACAGTTAAGATGGCGACTCGCACAGGCTCTAAGTGGCACACTTGCAAAGGACACAAGCCTCACCATCTAGGTAAAGACCTGTCATTCTTTACTAGCGAAGTAACAGTAGAAGGGTGATCTTCTCTTTCTCTATAGCTTTCCCTCTGCAGCTCGGTAGCATAGCACATTTGCATGCTTAGACTACACTCACTTTAGCACAAGCCAATCACGAGCTGGAGCTCGGCATTCCAAGCTGGGAGACCCCCCCCCCCCCCCCCCCCTGTGCTCTGCATACACAGATTTGACCAACAAGCGACTTTACAAATTAATTGGGAGAAAAGAAAGAAAGATTCAGCTTCGCGCCCTCTTTTCCACGCGTTCAGCTGTGTCACTGCTAAAAGGAACCGCTAAATGGAACCGCAGCCTCCATAAAAGATCGTTAGCTCCCCTGTTGAGTCCATTTCGAACTTTCCAAAGAACGGCCATAAACTCGCTAAAAGCCTCGTCCCTTCACAAATATGTTCTCTAGCAGAGTCTGGACGCCCAGGCGCCACTGCCCTGTCCCAAGGAATTCGCAAAAACTCTCAACCGTCTCATCCACTTCCTGCCTAACAATTGCCCATACTCTGCTTTATTGCTGCTTGGCTGTTGGCAAACGTTTTCACCCAGGTTCTGCAGAAAAAAGCAGTCACCATACGATTTTACTGCTGTCGAATAACTCAGCACCCTCTTCCTTCGAACACAGGTAAAGCCTACCTCTATGCCTTCACTAGAAATGGTTCAAATGGCTCTGAGCACTATGGGACTCAACTGCTGTGGTCATCAGTCCCCTAGAACTTAGAACTAATTAAACCTAACTAACCTAAGGACATCACACACATCCATGCCCGAGGCAGGATTCGAACCTGCGACCGCAGCAGTCTCACGGTTCCGGACTGCGCGCCTAGAACCGCGAGACCACCGCGGCCGGCCCTTCACTAGAGCACAGAAGCAATATCATTAACTACTGCCAACCATTTCATCATATAAATGAATCCAGATTGTATCAAATGTTTCAACCAAGTAATATATATCACCTTCCCTATGAACATTAAGCAACATGACACTGTATCAAAAGTGAGAGAGCCCTGTAGTCTCTCAGCTCTTACAATCCCGCCAACTTAATGAAATCTCTCACACCTGCTAGCACTCTTAACAGCTTTCAACTGCAAAGCGCAAACGGCTGTAGTCAAAAACAATACCCACCTATAGGGTTATGAAGAAGAGTTCACAAAAGAGTTTGATAGTGTACTTATCCATTTATACAGTATGAATATACCTTTGAACGGTTGTTTCATAATTTCAAATGTGTTTTCACCAACACATGACAATGAAGTTGTTTCACTATTACACTACAAACACAGTTCTTCTTTTTGCTTTTATTTCGAATAGAAAATTGGCAAAATGAATATCTGGGCGATGCCAGGCTTGTCTGCTAAAACAGAAGTATTATCAAACGTCTTCTTCCAGATGTGTCGATGTTTTCACGAATTATAAAGTTTTGTGGAGCGCACTAAAGACATGGCTGTTCACTGTCATTGCTGTCTGGTTACTTGTGCCATGGTCAGTGTGCCTGCAGCAAAGGTTTTTTCCATGTAAAAGATTTTCCCAAAACGTTACGAGTGAAGGCCACCTGTTAACAATTTTCACTGGGTCTCCTACATCGCATTTACTCTTGTAGAAAAGGAGTTCCCCAAACAGAAACGAGTGAAAGGCCATATCTTCTTCAAGTCCAATGGATTCCTTATTTTCTATGCTACTTTTGCTACTTTTTGCAATAATAAATAATACTAAATTAAGGATAAGTTCAGATGTACATAAATGATTGTTTTATCTTCTTAAATCTAGAAAAATAATTTAATTGCATGTGTACATTCGATTAGAAATTAACAAAATAATCACCTTTTGTCTCAACGAGATTACTAAATACCTGGACAATAAGAATGTTCCGTTATAAACTCTACCTGTGGACATCCCACACATTACGTCAACATGTGGCAAAGCACTTGTAGCAACTTGTTGATGCAGTGTTGCGTCAACTGAAGGTGCATACCTTCGCTGCCTCATAGCCGGTCATGAGAAGGGAGGAGGGGGGGGGGGCATTATTCATATATCAGTGTGTCACCAGCCAGGTTCGAGCAGGCGATCGTAACCAGATGGGCGAGCGCCATACTGCTGGATCCTCTGGCATCAGCTGGGCAGGCGGTTCATCATCATCCCGCCACTCGTATTGCAAGGTCTGGAATTAAGGCTCCCGTGTCGGACCACCTGCACATCCCAATCTTTGCCCGCACACTGCTGGCAGGAATGGTGCACTAGCCTCAGCTGTAGGTACTCGGCGCTTTGCCAGTATTCTACATGCTAGCAGAATGTGCAAAGTTTAGAGGCTTCCGCTGCATCTACATCGAAATGAAGACACTCGGGTCGATGATAAGTTATAGTTATGCCATGTTCCGTAGATCATTTTCCAGATTATTTTATCGATATGATGTGGAACAAGTCAGACTGCAATATACATATATAAATAGTGCTAACATTAATATTACTGAAATTTCATTAAGAGGTAAAATTGTTTACCATTTCTGAAGCGGAAACTCGTCCATGGAGCAGAAGGAGATGTCCAAAAGAAATGACTTTAAATTAGATGTAAAACTTCATCCGCTACCTGCCAGATACTTTATGTCGTTGGGCACATGATTAAAGGTTTTTGTTGCTGAATAATGTACTCCTTTTTGAGCAACTGACAACTTCAATAACTAATAGGAGAGGTCATTTTTCCACCTAGTGTTGTACGTTTGAACATCACTGTTTTTCGCTAATTTAGATGGATTATTTGTAACGAATTTCATGTACTCTGATGGTGCAGTTAAAATACCTAACGCCTTGAAAATGTGCCTACATGACGTACTTATTATTCTCACTGCTCTCTTTTGCGAAATGTCTAAGTGGTGCGTTACCCCAGAAAACTATTCGATAAGACATTATTGAGTGGAAATATGCAAAGCACGTTAGGAGGCTGATATTTTTATTACCAAGACTAGCGATTATACGACGAGTGAAAGAAGCTGAACATAGTTGTTTGAGAAGCTCAGTAATATGCTTCTTCCAGTTCAAGTTGTCATCAATGTGAACACCCAAAAATTTGGAGAAGTCTACCCTTTTACCTGAGCCCTGTTCATATGCTACATCAATTGTCGGTATGGACAATGGTGCACCCCTGTATCTCCTCTAGCTCCTTGAAACAGTAGTTTCCTGAACGCTGCCCGTCTTGCTGCTGCCACCTTCGTCTCTGACAACTGTAGCCCCCACCAACCCACTGAACCCAAAATGTTCAGGTGAGAGAATCGAGCACCTTCCTGACAATCCCAAAGAGCGGCTCCTTCACGACCAACCATAGACGTCGCTACACCCCAGAGCTCTGCAATACTCATCCTCTGGAAACTGAAGAACACTTTTAATGAAACACCACTATAATTTTTTATAAAATATGTAAAACTAAATCAGTTGAAAACAGACGCAAAATCACTGCTTCAAGAAAGCAAGTGAACAATAGGCATTTAACAACCAAGAAATCTGCAGAAAACTTAGAAAATGTTTTCTAATGGCTTCAAAGTGGCCTGAATACACAAAAATATCCACCATAAATTCCTCTAAGAACCAGCCTAGATTGGGAAGAAGGGGAGGAAAACGAAATTGCTAGACATATTGAAAAGTTATAAAGTAGCAAAGCACCTGGTGAAGATGTTATTCTTTCAGATCTCCTGGGATTAGCTGCTCTAAAAAACATTAAAATACACTCCTGGAAATGGAAAAAAGAACACATTGACACCGGTGTGTCAGACCGACCATACTTGCACCGGACACTGCGAGAGGGCTGTACAAGCAATGATCACACACACGGCACAGCGGACACACCAGGAACCACGGTGTTGGCCGTCGAATGGCGCTAGCTGCGCAGCATTTGTGCACCGCCGCCGTTAGTGTCAGCCAGTTTGCCGTGGCATACGGAGCTCCATCGCAGTCTTTAACACTGGTAGCATGCCGCGACAGCGTGGACGTGAACCGTATGTGCAGTTGACGGACTTTGAGCGAGGGCGTATAGTGGGCATGCGGGAGGCCGGGTGGACGTACCGCCGAATTGCTCAACACGTGGGGCGTGAGGTCTCCACAGTACATCGATGTTGTCGCCAGTGGTCGGCGGAAGGTGCACGTGCCCGTCGACCTGGGACCGGACCGCAGCGACGCACGGATGCACGCCAAGACCTTAGGATCCTACGCATTGCCGTAGGGGACCGCACCGCCACTCCCAGCAAATTAGGGACACTGTTGCTCCTGGGGTATCGGCGAGGACCATTCGCAACCGTCTCCATGAAGCTGGGCTACGGTCCCGCACACCGTTAGGCCGTCTTCCGCTCACGCCCCAACATCGTGCAGCCCGCCGCCAGTGGTGTCGCGACAGGCGTGAATGGAGGGACGAATGGAGACGTGTCGTCTTCAGCGATGAGAGTCGCTTCTGCCTTGGTGCCAATGATGGTCGTATGCGTGTTTGGCGCCGTGCAGGTGACCGCCACAATCAGGACTGCATACGACCGAGGCACACAGGGCCAACACCCGGCATCATGGTGTGGGGAGCGATCTCCTACACTGGCCGTACACCTCTGGTGATCGTCGAGGGGACACTGAATAGTGCACGGTACATCCAAACCGTCATCGAACCCATCGTTCTACCATTCCTAGACCGGCAAGGGAACTTGCTGTTCCAACAGGACAATGCACGTCCGCATGTATCCCGTGCCACCCAACGTGCTCTAGAAGGTGTAAGTCAACTACCCTGGCCAGCAAGATCTCCGGATCTGTCCCCCATTGAGCATGTTTGGGACTGGATGAAGCGTCGTCTCACGCGATGTGCACGTCCAGCACGATCGCTGGTCCAACTGAGGCGCCAGGTGGAAATGGCATGGCAAGCCGTTCCACAGGACTACATCCAGCATCTCTACGATCGTCTCCGTGGGAGAATAGCAGCCTGCATTGCTGCGAAAGGTGGATATACACTGTACTAGTGCCGACATTGTGCATGCTCTGTTGCCTGTGTCTATGTGCCTGTGGTTCTGTCAGTGTGATCATGTGATGTATCTGACCCCAGGAATGTGTCAATAAAGTTTCCCCTTCCTGGGACAATGAATTCACGGTGTTCTTATTTCAATTTCCAGGAGTGTATATTACATTGATCATACAGAACATTATGCGAACTAAGAAATTTCCGGATGACCTGCTTTGATACATCCACTACAAAAAGACACAGAAGTGATGTTAATATTTATGGGGGGATATCTCTTGCCTATGACCCATAAAAAGTTTTATCCCTGCATCTCTTGGACCGAACACAACAACTACTTCAATAAAAAAATTGCAAACATCAAGCAGTTTTCAGACTAAATACGCGTACATCTTGTCCATGAAAAATTGTCAGAATTGTGAAAGAGCAATCGCAGTATTTCATAACCACTGCCATAATAGAGAAGAACTGAAGGTGCAAAATCGAAGACAAAATTTAGGGCGAAATAACAAACCGTTTTCAAACTGAAACAGGAGTGACACAAGGAGATAGACTCGATCAATTAATTTTCAACAGAGCTAGAATAACGCACCCAGGGGCGGCGAAAACTAAAATAGGAGTTAAAAATTGATGAAACCATAAAACTAGGAAAAACCAGTATTAGTGTCACTTATAATCCGTCTTGATTGCAATGTTTTTTATTGCTATGACCGGTTTCGGTTCATTCAGAACCATCTTCAGATCTGATATTTCAGTTACAGGAGTAACCCGCAGCATGTGAAGTTTGCTGGATTTGGACGGGTTACTCCTGTAACTGAAATATCAGATCTGAAGATGGTTCTGAATGAACCGAAACCGGTCATAGGAATAAAAAACATTGCAATTAAGACGGATTATAAGTAACATTATAAAACCACTGATTGCTGTTATCCCTTCAGACATTATGTCTGTTTTTGCAAACCAGTATTAGGATAGGTTAGTTATCTGTTGCAGACGAAATGGCGACTATATGATATGACATTCAAAAAGCAGAAAAGAAATTGAAATTTACGAGAAACATCAGAGTGCGTCTCTTTAAATCATCCGAGAGAACAAAGAGAAATGTTTTGAATAATTCAGCCGATTGGCCCGTCTAAAAGGTGCGACAATTCGACAAGTTGATTTCTTGCCATCTTCCTTATGACTGGGTCGTATCTCCCCTCCCCTCTCCCTCCACCTCTAGCCCAGGCCTCGGTGCGCGTATCTGGTGCGGTGCTGGGGGAACTGTGGCGTCGGGGGTCGATCCAGGGCCTTCAGTAGCATCGCGGGAGGCGATGGACTCGAAATTCATTTGGTGTGGTGTCAATGCTTCTACGTCCTCTTCCGCTGTCGTGACTGGAGTGGACCTCCACGTAGACTGCCGTTTTGTTCTGGTCGTGCTCAAGGCTGAGTTCCAGACCTTGCTTAATTGAAAACTTTTGTTAATCCGGCATACAGTCGACTCTCTTGAGCGTCTTTCAGAATATAATATCAGAAGGTGTTGACTAGTTCCAACGACTGATGTAGTCATAATTCATGCTACAATGATTGATCAAAAGAATCCTGACAGCTGGCTGAAAATGACTTACATGTTCGTGGTGCCCTCCATCGGTAATGCTGGAATTCAGTATGGTGTTGGCCCACCCTTAGCCTTGATGACAGCTTCCACTCTCGCAGGCACACTTTCAGTCAGGTGCTGGAAGGTTTCTTGGGGAATGGCAGCCAATTCTTCACGGAGTGCTGCACTGAGGAGAGGTAGCGATGCGGTCGGTGAGGTCTGGCACGAAGTCGGCGTTCCAGAACATCCCAAAGATGAGATTCAGGTCACGACTCTGTGCAGGCCAGTCCGTTACAGGGATGTTACTGACGTGTAACCACTCCGCCACAGGCCGTACATGATGAACAGGTTCTCGATCGTGCTGAAAAATGCAATCGCCATCCCCGAATTGCTCTTCAGTAGTGGGAAGCAAGAAGGTACTTAAAACATTAATGGGGGTGCAAGCCCCTTCCATGAAAAACATGACCACATCATGACACCATCGCCTTCAAATTTTCCTGTTGGTACCACACACACTGGCAGATGACATTCACCCAGCATTTGCCATACCCACATCCTGTAATCGGATCACCACATTATGTACCTTGATTGGTCACAACGTTTTTCCACTGTTCTGTCGTCCAATATTTACGCTCCTTACACCAAGCGAGGCGTCGTTTGGCATTTACTGGCGTGATGTGTGGCTTATGAGCAGCCGCTCGACAATGAAATCCAAGTTTTCTCACCTTCCATCTAACTGTCATAGAACTTGCAGTGGATCCTGGTGCAGTTTAGAATTCTTGGGTGATGGTCTGGATAGATGTCTGCCTATTAGACATTACTACTCTCTTCAATCGTCGACGGTCACTGTCAGTCAACAGGTGAAGTCGGCCTGTACGCTTTTGTGCTGTGCGTGTCCACTTCACTATCACATCGGAAAGGGTGGACCTACGAATGTTTAGGAGTGAGAAATTCTCGCGTACAGACATATGATACAAGTCACAACCAATCACCTGACCACGTTCCAAGTCCGTGTGTTTCGCGGATCCCCCATTCTGCTCTCTCACTATGTCTAATGACTACTGAGGTCGATACGGAATACCTCGGTGAAGGTGGCACCACAATGCACCAATGTTTTTCGGCGTGTCCGGATATTTTTGATCACTTCGTGTACGTCGTGGGAGATATAGTGTTCTGGCACAGTGAACTGTCGGCTGAACAAAGTCAGTGTTACTTTATGCTCAGTTCATCTCTCTGTAGTGTCCAGATAGTCTGGCTTATATAAATTTACCCACGTTGGAAAGGGATGCGGTAGACTCCCGGTTTCCGGAGTACTAGAATATACTTGACTAATCCTAATAAGGTTTCCGTCTTGACTGATAGGTGGAACACGTACTTGCGTTTCCGAAGTCTTCCTCTAATTTTTGCCTTTGTGTTCCAGGCGCATAGAATAATCGCCGTCGCAACTGCTTCACCTTTCGTCTTCAGCAGGCTTAGCTTTGACTTCTTCAATTTTGAGTCTAATTGTATATGTTGCCGATTCGTACGGAACCAGAACAGTAAGTGCTGAAATTCATCTGCTACACAGTTATGATCCGTGATTTCGCGTACCCTGCGCACTAGTGTACTCAGGACACCTTCTCCTTGTCAAGGGACATGACAGCTGTAGTCATGCACGTAAAAATGTGTATGTGCTCATTCACGGTAGACGCTGTGTCCCAGCTTGCCGTCTGTTCTTCGTTTGACGAGCACATCCAGAATTGAGAGACGATAGCTTTTGTCTCTCTCTCTGTCGTGAGTATGGTGTTCCGGTGCAACGAATGCATGTGTTGCAGAAAGTCTTGTAGGTGACTTCGTTCATGTGGTCAGATTACGAACGTCTCGTCTATGGTGCTGGTATTTGATCACAGAAGGCTGAGCGTCGCTGTCAAGTGTTTCACTGATTCATATGTTGGTGCGCCAATGTTACCAACAGTTGGACCAGAGGCATTAATTGTTTGTGGTCTTTCGGTAGTCCATAAAGTTTAGAAAGCGCACCTGGGAATGTGTGCAGCGGAAGCTCAATGGTCTTGCTCTTGACTCGGATGGTAAGATCGTTTCCAGTTATCCTGTATATGTCGTTCTCTAATAGGTCGCACAATTTTTGTTTGTAAACGTCGCGTGGTAGCAAGTCCGTAGAATTCCATTTGGCTTCTGTCTCAGAAATCTATAAATTTCATTAAGATAAATTTATTATAGCCGGCACTTGCTCAAGGACTGTACCCTGAAAACATATGAAATTAAGATAAGTACAACAAAAATTAAGAATATGGCAAAATTCTCGATAAATGGTTCAAAGAATGTCAACCAAACTGTCAATAATTTGCTGCACTAAAATCCTTTACAAATGAAACATACACAGAAAATTAACTGCTACACGTTAATCAATAAAAAAATCTTTCATTTAATTACAAGAGCCGAAAGGAACGGTCACCACTCACCAATATACTTCAACTATATTAATAAACGAGGCAATTTGTCACAAGAATTAGATGAGGCTAATAAGTCATGAAAATGGTTCAAATGGCTCTGAGCACTATGGGACTTAACTTCTGAGGTCATCAGTCCCTAGAACTTAGAACTACTTAAAACTAACTAACCTAAGGACATCACACACATCCAAGCCCAAGGCAGAATTCGAACCTGCGACCGTATCGGTCGCGCGGTTCCAGACTGTAATGTCTAGAACAGCTCGGCCACTCTTAGTAAGTCATCAGGTTTAATTTAATTTGCTTATAGATCACTTTCTTCATAATTTTATCTATTGCACCCAATTCTGCCTGAAGGGCCAGATACGAAAAACATAATAATTTCTTAGAAAAATTACAATTATTTAAAATACACGAATAAAGTAACACTAATGAAATACTAACAATTTTATGCTGTAACACGTCTTTGAGTGTGCCTTCCAATAGCAACGAAGTTCTCACGTCTATTCTGATAGTAACATCAGCAACAGTATCATATACATATGCCAAATCAGATTTACTCTATAATGTAAAAATAGATATTAATTACAAATAAAAGAGGTGACACTGTTAAGCCGTTACAGTTAAGAAAAGGGAGGAAATAACGTTACGCCGAATTATCTAGAAGGAACGTGACCTTAGCTCTTTAGCAGTGACAATTAGTTTAACTGATTGCATGACCGTACAAACGAATCATATTAAAAAAGAGTAGCTAAGTTGATAAATGAAAACCAATTGTTCTACAAATCTAAACACATAAATGTATTTATCTACCACTTAGTGCAACGGTGCAACATTAGGATTCGAAATCTGGCCCTGATAACTTAAAGTTTATCAGAAGTAACATTCAATATACTGCAGTGAAATTATTGATTAAGTTTCTTGGAACACTTAATTATCCTAAAGGAACACACACACACACACACACACACACACACACACACACACACACACGCACATTGAGAGACAATAGTGTCATGGTCTGGGTCTGAACACACTGGAGCCAAATGACACACAGCTTGTGAGCATTGCGTGACTCGTGTTCGTGCCATCTATTATTTAAGATCTTGTTTTTACCTTACGGCCGCCTCGTCATTTTAATTTAAATTAGTGATGTCACTGAATTGCTTTCATGCCTACGCGTATCGATATTAGCCCTTTCGTATTATCTTTGAGGGACGGTAATTGCTTCCCGATCGTCGTGCGTCATGAGGGGAAATCGGACCTGGAGTTGGAACGCGGCAGAAGTGCAGTCAGGACGTAGCAGCAGTCGGGGACGGAGCGGTGGTGGTGGTGGTTAGTGTTTAACGTCCCGTCGACAACGAGGTCATTAGAGACGGAGCGCAAGCCCGGGTTAGGGAAGGATTGGGAAGGAAATCGGCCGTGCCCTTTCAAAGGAACAATCCCGGCATTTGCCTGAAACGATTTAGGGAAATCACGGGACGGAGCGCTAGCGAGGTGCGGACAGCCAGTACTCGCAGACCGCTTGCGACACAGGATGAACTGTCCGACCGACGGAGATGGCAGCGGGATCGATCGTTGGTCGGTCGTTCAGTTGGTCGCCTTTTTGGGCGACGTGTGTTTGGTCTTTTGACCATTTCTGGGCTTCGTCACTGGATCATCTTGGTGGACGCGGCTTGTTTCCTTCTTGTGCGGAGACGTCGTGCTCAATGGACAAGAGTTACCTTTGCTTAATTGGGTCCGAGCCAGTGTGCCCGGATCGCCGTGTCTTCCTGTTCCGGACGGACATCGGGTTGAGTCAGGATGGAGCTTCAGTGAGCTCCGGATGGTCAAGACTCGCCCGACTGTTTCTGACACACATGGTTTGAGTGGCAAGGACCTTGGTTGGTTGTTAGTCGGTCGTCTGGTCAGACGACGTGTGTTTTGTCACCGACCGCCTTTCGGGTTTGTGTGTGTGTCCGTCTGTGATTTGTTCTAGTTGTTCATCAGTGATTCGATTTACGAGTGTTCGAGTTTCTAGTGGCAGTGTTTCGTGGAACAATGTGTACCCTGTGTCAGTTCGACTGAGCAATGCTTTAAATGCTGTAATGCTGTCTGCGTACTGCAGTAGCCAGTTGGTCGGTTGCGTCAGAGCGGCGAGTGAGTGGTTTCTTATCGTATTGATGCTGTCCGCCACGGCGTGTAGTTCCTCATCCTTTGCGATGTTCACTATGTCAGTAGTTATTGTGCCTTGGCTTATTAACACAGCAATATTTGAAGACGAGTGTTACTCGTCTCTTCGCCTCGCTGGCATTTTGGTTGTAGTACCGTTTGTGTGGTGACCGAAATCAGGTAGTTGGTTGGTTCGTCGGCTGTCTATCGGTTGGGTTGCCTTCCGACTTCCGATTAAGAGATTGTTGATCAGGCTGCCTGTCTCGCCTAAAGGGCTTTAGTGTTACTATTCGAGGCCGACTCTTGGAAACTTCTGAGCGCCGTTGCGTGTCTGTTACATAGTAACTTCTCTGTTTGAGTTTTAGTTATTTGGTTGATGTGTGGCCTCCAGCCTAGTTTTAACTTTCCAGGAAATCTTTTAAGCCCTTAAGCCATTAAGTTGTTGTGTTGATGTGTGGCCTTCAGCCGAGTTTTAATATCTCTTAAATTAATGTTCCTGTTCTGAACATGAAATGTTTTAAGATAAGGCCTTCTGCCTAAGCCGTTAAATTTTTGATTAACAGACAGCCTTCAGCCACGTTTCATTAAAATTAAATTGCTAAAGCTTTCAGCCTGTTTACATTGAAGATTTAAAAAATTGTTTGAGCCTTAAAATATGAAACTGAAAGTCGCGAGCTCTACCTTTTTATCTCGTGTTTTCTACTGAAAATCTCGTGCTTGTACTCTTATTAACTTTACTATTACAGAGATCGCCAATACTTTAATTTTTTTATTGGTCCTGTGCGCAACAAATAACTTACTTGGTCTTTCTTCTGCCACTGCTTGATTGCTGCATTCCATTATTTAACAAAAACATAAAAAAACCTATTATTCATGCTGAGTGAAATGCATGTTCTGTGTGGCTGCTACTGCCGTTTCTGTGGCTGCTGCTGCTTACTACAACTACATATAATTCAAGAGAAAGGGTTTGGTCAATCATAAACTCGATAAATGATAACCCAAACAAAAAACTATATTTTGAAAGCGATTCTTTCTCATTCAATTAACAAAACGCTAGAAGCTCTTTGAACAATCGCTTCGTTTGTAAATCTGCCTCCAGTGGCGTTAAAGAAATATTATAAATTGATCAAACTCTTGAGACAGACTGAAATACTTCTCAATTGAATACATAGTGAAACAATTCCCTGACAATTACGAAAGAAATCAATGACAAAAATCAATACTTAATCTAACAATGTTTTCCCCTTAAGAATTCAACTCCTATCATTATCAAAATTACCGTCGGCTGCTACGCATATACACAAACCCTTTTCTTTAAATTAATAAGCGCGCTGCAAATTATAAAAAAATATCAACTAAATACCAAATCCTGTGTCGCTGCTGGCGGACACGGCAGTACGGCAGCTCGGCGACGACCCCTCGCCCAACACACGTGCGCACCACAACAGGCTGGCTCCTACACTGGCCTCCAAACTGCCACTAGTTAATCCGTGCGCTGCGAGGCGCGACAACAATATCTTAGATTCCAGAGCTTGTGTATGCGTGCTGTAGCCAACCTTTACATCCTATGAGAGTATTGCCAACTTTCAAAACCTCCAGAACAACCTACTATTTTAATTTCTTGCTTAGGCCTTGCGCCTTGGATTTTGAATGTGGCCTTCAGCCGATCTAAAGTTAATCAAAGGAGATAGATTAAAGCTTTTTCGCAACCTTGTGTAATATTATTTGTGGGTAAAAAAAAGTTTGTACCCTATGGCTATTAAAATTGCTATAACAAGAAGAAATGCAGATGATAAATGGGTATTCATTGGACTAATATATTATACTTGAACTGGCATGTGATTACATTTTCAAGCAATTTGCGTGCACAGATCCTGATAAATCAGTACCCAGAACAACCACTTATGGCCTTGATACGCCTGGGCATTGAGTCAAACAGAGCTTGGATGGCGTGTACAGCTACAGTTGCCCATGCAGCTTCAACACAATACCACAGTTCATCAAGAGTAGTGACTGGCGTACTGTGACAAGCCAGTTGCTCGGCCACCATTGACCAGGCGTTTTCAGTTGGTGAGAGATCTGGAGAATGTGCTGGCCAGGGCAGCAGTCGAACATTTTCTGTATCCATAAAGGCCCGTATAGAGCCTGCAACATGCAGTCGTGCATTATCCTGCTAAAATGTAGGGTTTCGCAGGGATCGAATGAAGGGTAGAGCCACGGGTCGTAACACATCTGAAATGTAACGTCCACTGTTCAAAGTGACGTCAATGCGAAAAAGAGGTGACCGAGACGTGTAACCAATACCATCACGCCGGGTGATACGCCAGTAAAGAGATGACGAATACACGCTTCCAATGTGCATTCGCCGCGATGTCGCGAAACACGGATGCGACCATCATGATGCTCTAAACAGAACCTGGATTCATCCGAAAAAATGACGTTTTGCCATTCCTGCAACCAGGTTCGTCGTTGAGTACACCATCGCAGGCGCTCCTGTCTGTGATGCAGCGTCAAGGGTAAACGCAGCTATGGTCTCCGAGCAGATAGCCCACGCTGCTGAACACTGTTCGTGCAGATGGTTTTTGTCTTGCAAACGTACCCATTGGTTGACTCAGGGATCGAGACGTGGCTGCACGATCCGTTACAACCGAGAGGATAAGATACCTGTCGTCTCGACTGCTAGTGATACGAGGCCGTTGGGATCCAGCACGGCGTTCCGTATTACCCTCCTGAACCCACCGATTCCATATTCTGCTAACAGTCATTGGATCTCGACCAACGCGAGCAGCAATGTCGCGATATGATATACCGCAATCGCGATAGGCTACAATCCGACCTTTCTCAAAGTCGGAAACATAATGCTACGTATTTCTCCTCCTTACACGAGGCATCACAACAACGTTTCACCAGGCAACGCCGGTCAACTGCTGTTTGTGAATGAGAAATCGGTTGGAAACGTTCCTCATGTCAGCACGTCGTAGGTGTCGCCACCGACGCCAAACTTGTGTGAATGCTCTGAAAAGTTAAACATTTGCATATCACAGAATGTTCTTCCTGTCGGTTAAATTTCGCGTCTGTAGCACGTCATCGTCGTGGTGTAGCAATTTTAATGGCCAGTAACATTACTGGCCATTACAATTGCCACACCACGAAGATGACGTGCTACAGACGCTAAATTTAACCGACAGGGGACTGATGACCACAGACGTTAAGTCCCACAGTGTTCAGAGCCATTTGAACCATTTCTTACGGCCAACCATTCAGAGTATTGTTGCTGCTTACAGTCTCCCCTAGATGCAGATGGTGCTAACAGGAACTCATTTTGGCCCCTTTCCATATTACTCCTGGGTCCTGCTAGCCTAGGCATTTCAGCTTCCATACGCTGACACCGTGAATAAACAGTCACCGAAGCCTAACAGTCCTAGAGTCGCACTACAAGCTCGAGATGCTTACCATTCGAATAATCCCAACGGCCGCAGCTATTGAGAAGGAGCAAGCGACGGTCCACGCTAGCTGGCGACGTATCGGCATGTAGCAGCACCGATAGTCCACCAGCGGCACGGCTCCTATCGTGGCCACTACTAAACCCAGATTCGGAATAACAGGCAGGCGCCTTACGTATGCCGTCCAAACTACTGAGCTCCGCGCTACACTACGGCGAGCACGTCGCAGCTGCCTGTCCCACTTGCCAGCACCACTCATCAGCGGCTTCCCAACCCGGCCGCAGCGATACAGTCCTCTCGCGATAGCGCTAGCACACTCTCCGCCAGGAGTTTCTCCCCGGAAGTCAGTTGTCCGTACACGCCAATCGCGAGCCGTCAAGGATGGTTTAACCGGAAAGAACGGTCACTCAGCCGGCGCCAAAGATGTTCTATGGTGTCTAGACTCCGGGGCATTGCACTCCGTGCCCCTTCACCGGTCTGGACGCGTGCATTGAATTGGTTCTGAAGGGTGTCATAAAGCCGTTGTACCCCCTACTGAGACGAGCTAGTACACAACTACTCTAACTGGTCCTTAATATACTGGATGCTGGCACTGGGACACAGCTGATGTTCGAGCTGACCCCATAGACGTTCTATCAGGGACTTATATGAGGAGCTTCTGGTCATGGGAGTACATCAACAATATACAGACAGTTCACAGAGACTCTTCCTGTGTTGACGTGTATTGTCCTGTTGAAACATGCCACCGCGATACTGTCGCATCAGAGGTAACACATGAGAAAACAAGAGGCTGTGACAGAGATCCCTCAATTAGCTGTGGCCTAAACTCACACCCAAGAACGAACATCCCGGGTGACACCGATTTGCGATTGGTCGCCGAACACAATGCGACGCCTTTCTCCAGTGGTCCATGTTTCCCGGTGACAGCACCATTCCAGGGTTAGCCGTTTCTTTTGAGCTGTTAACGGAAGCCTACACATGGGACAGCAATCCCCTACTACGTTGCTCCTACAATTTTACCAGTGGCGCGGAATGAAACACATTGCAGCAGGGATTCCGTTACTTGTTCTCCGATAGCAGGGGCAGATGCGAAAGGACTACGAAGTGCATGGTTACAATGCAGCGGTCTATCTTTGTTATTGTCGGGCATGGCCGACCGGAACCTTGAGGACGAGTATGCCTGCCCTCATATTTCTATGCTCTCCAACATCCTAGGAAGTTCTGGTCTTGCGTTAAATCAGTATGTGGCTCGAAACAGCATATCCAGACACTGATGGCATTGAAACAGAGGATGACACGCGTAAAGCTGAAATACTAAACACCTTTTTCCAAAGCTGTTTCACAGAGGAATAGCGCACTGAAGTTCCTTCTCTAAATCCTCGCACGAACTAAAAAAGTGTCCAAGGAATAGAAAAGCAGCTGAAATCACTCAACAGAGGAAAGTCCACTGGACCTCACAGGATACCAATTTGATTCTAACAGAGTACGCGAAAGAACTTGCCCCCTTCTAAAAGCCGTGTAACGCAAATCTCTAGAGGAACTGAAGGTTCCAAATGAATTGAAAAGAGCACAGGTAGTCCCAGTCTTCAAGAACGGTCGTCGAGCAGATGCGCAAAACTATAGACCTCTGACATCGATCTGGTATAGAATTTTAGAACATGTTTTGTGCTCGCGTAACATGTCGTTCCTGGAAACCCAGAATCTACTTTGTAGGAATCAACATATATTCCGGAAACAGCGATCATGTGAGACCCAACTTGCTTTGTTTGTTCATGAGACCCAGAAAATATTAGATACAGAGAATGTCTTAGATACAGGCTCCTAGGTAGATGCCATTTTCCTTGACTTCCGGAAGGCGTTCGATACAGTTCCGCACTGACGCCTGATAAACATAGTAAGAAGAATATCAGACCAGCTGTGTGGCTGGGTTGAAGAGTTTTTAGCAAACAGAACACAGCATGTTGTTCTCAATGGAGAGGCGTCTACAGATGTTAAAGTAACCTCTGGCGTGCCACAGGGGAGTGTTATGGAACCATTGCTTTTGACAATATATATATAAATGACCTAGTAGATAGTGTCGGAAGTTCCAAATGGCTTTTCGCAGATGATGCTGTAGTATACAGAGACGTTGCAGCATTAGAAAATTGCAGCGAAATGCAGGAAGATCTGCAGCGGATAGGCACTTGGTGCAGGGAGTGGGAACTGCCCTTAACATAGACAAATGTAATGTATTGCGAATACATAGAAAGAAGGTTCTTCATTGTATGATTATATGATAGCGGAACAAACACTGGTAGCAGTTACTTCTGTAAAATATCTGGGAGTATGCGTGCGGAACGATTTGAAGTGGAATGATCATATAAAATTAATTTTTGGTGAAGCGGGTGCTAGGTTGAGCTTCATTGGGAGAGTCCTTAGAAAATGTAGTCTATCAACAAAGGAGGTGGCTAACAAAACACTCATTCGACCTATGCTTGAGTATTGCTCATCAGTGTGGGATCCGTACCAAGTCGGGTTGACAGAGGAGATAGAGAAGATCCAAAGAAGAGCGGAGCTTTTCGTCACAGGGTTATTTGGTAAGCGTAATAGCGTTACGCAGATGTTTAGCAAACTCAAGTGGCAGACTCTGCAAGAGAGGCGCTCTGCATCGCGGTGTAGCTTGCTGTCCAGGTTACGAGATGGTGCGTTTCTGGATGAAGTATCGAATATATTGCTTCTCCCTACTTATAACTCCCTAGGAGATCACGAATGTAAAATTAGAGAGATTCGAGCGCGCACGTAGGCTTTCCGGCAGTCGTTCTTCCCGCGAACCATACGCCACTGGAACAGGAAAGGGAGGTAATGACAGTGGCTCGTAAAGTGCCCTCCACCACACACCGTTGGGTGGCTTGCGGAGTATAAATGTAGATGTAGATGTGTAGATGTAGTTCTGGTAACTGTCACATCCGAAAGTCGTGCTAATCTGGGTATTCCACGATTCGACCCGCTGGCCAGCTGGGAACCAGTGATGAAGCCCCTCTCAAACTCTGTCAGACGCAGATAACCCTCTTATAAGAGAATACGGCATCCCCGTGTGCTTCACCGTTATCAGAAAACATATGAGGCTGTTCATGCCCCTTTTATACTCTACCAAGTCTGGTACAAACACTAAACTTTCTACCTGCCACAGATAATTTAAACTCTAATTATTTACCTAGCCGGCGATGATGTGTACGTGAATAATGTCTTCTGAGAGATTCAGTTTTTTATCAGGCAGTGTAATCAGCGCAGAGAAGCAAAAAGTATCATTTATAAGTTCTAATATTAGGGACAGTTTAAGATCCCCTTTTCAGGATAGAATTTGCCTCGCAGTGCGCCTGCTATTGTGACTTTGTGGTTGTGGAGGAGATGCCACAGCAATGTTTCGGCTTGTTGGCAAGCAGCCTACCTCACAACTTCCGCGTGAGACGTGTCTGAGAACACTCGCAGGCACCGGCACCTTGGCAAACACGCCCCCGCCACGGCTTAGCCTGTTTGCGGGAATTAGCCGGCAGAGTGTAGCAAGTAGATTACGTGTGCCAACAGCCGCCTCCAGGACGGCAACAAACTTACACTGCTGCTACTACGGCTATTCCGGGCAGCAATTCTACAACTTGGTGCGCACGTCACCAGCGATGGGAGCCTATGAAGGAACACGTGGTCGCTAGCAGGTGCAGCCTGGATTTAAAATGACACTCTAACTTTGAGACAGCAAAAATATCCACAGAAATTGCAACAATTTTACCCTAAAAATGAACAAATATTTGGTAAGTAGACTGTGACTGTATTTTGTTTAGTGTATTATTTATGTTTCTTTTTTCCTTTCTGTTAGACTAAAGTTGTGTGACAAATGTAAAGTTAGATACGAGATGCTGTAGATGCACACTTACTTGTGTGTTGGGACTGTACAGCGAAATTAAAATGAACTTAAAATTAGTGTAACAGTGATGTAGAGGCAGTTGAAGGACAGTGGAGTGGCGAGGCATAATTTATTGTGTTTGAAGGTACGATGTGCGAAAAACACAAAACGTTGAGTTAAATTAATTATTGGTTTTTGACGTCACGTCAGTGCTATATTACAGTAATGCATCAGATCATTTAGCTTTATCAAAAATTTAACGACGAGTTATATATTATTGTAGAAACAGGACTCGCCATAGTGGGTACTGCTTCAGAGACTGTAGTAGCACCGTCTTCATACGTCAGGAGAGAGACGCAACTTAGTTACATACATCTTTGGACATTAAGAAACATGGACAGTAAAATTGAAGAAGATAAAAATTGTCTCGCGTAAACAATGAAACAATCAAAATTCTGTTAAAAGACTTCCTTATTTTATGTAGGAAACAAATACATAAAAGCAACGTAGTAGGTAATATAACTTCGTAGTTAATATATTCAGCCCGTCTCAACACTCACCTGAAATAAGGACACTCATAACTAATACCATAGAAGCAGTTGCTATAAAGTTCGTGCGATGTGATCTGCAGATCACACGTGCCTAGAACAACATCCACCTCGTATATAGGGTGTCGTGGATGTGATGCCAAAAGGGTGAACCATCAATTCAGAGGCATATGTGAAGGCTGTGAGTAAACTCAAGAACCGGTTCCGACGTGTTCCATTGGAGAAGAAACCAGCCAAAATCTTGCTCCAACACTATAATGCACAAGTCTGAGAACCGGGCAACTCATCGCCAAATTGTGTTGGACATCATTTCCTCATCCATCCAACAGTCCAGACCTGGAAACCTCAGACTTCCATCTCTTTGGGCCGCTTAAAGATTCTCTACGGGGAACACACTCTCAAGATAACTGAAGTGTCAGTCACGCAGTGAAAAAATATCAACAGATACAGGACAAGAGCGTTTACCAGCAGGGAATACATGCTCTTCCATAACGTTGGCGTGGACAAGACATTTGATGTATATTGCCACCGAATTCTGACTCTTAACAATAAATATGTTCTGAGAAAAAAATGTGGGCATTACTTACTGAACGACCCTCGCAGAAGAACAAGTTCTATTTTGCTGATAAGAAGGTAAATCCTGGTGATTTTACTGATTTCAGTGTCCAGTTCTCTTTTTGATTTCTCCATTGGTTTTCTTGCTTCACGATCTTTATCCTCCTCCTCTAAAAACACAGTGAAGGCTTTGTGGCCGAGCGGTTCTAGGTGCTTCAGCCCGGGAGCGCGCTGCTGCTACGGTCGCAGGTTCGAATCTGCCTCAGGCATGGATGTGTGTGATGTCCTTAGGTTAGTTAGGTTTAAGTAGTTCTATGTCTAGGGGACTGATGACCTCAGCTGTTAAGTCCCACGGTGTTTGAAGCCATTTGCATTTTAAAATCTCACTTTCTTTTTTTAAATCAGTTGGATGCAATACAAGCAAAACGCAGCACGGGACTACTTTTATGCACTGTAATGGCGCGATCGAGTCTTTAACAAAAGTAAGGGAAAGTAGCATGGAAGTACTCCAGAGCATTCCAGTAACATCAGCAGATCGGTTGTTGCAAGTGTGGCGACGTGTAGGTTACAATAGCAGACGTGCCACTGAAGATAGATGAGAATTCAGCTGTAAAATGGCGTTGGACAGGTATAATCGTGTAGCAAGTGGGGCGGTGTCACCGTGTAAGTAGTTTTAAGTTCCAGGGGACTGATGACCTCAGATGTTAAGTCCCTTAGTGCTCAGAGCCATTTTAACATTTTTTTGTGATATTAGAAACCAAGTGTACATCTTCACATTCGTTTCTGAACAAGATATTGCCGTTATATTTTGTGAAAGATAAAGAAATTACCATTATTGGCATTACAGGAGCCAGCTACACTCACAGAGTGTTGGCAACGACGTCTGCCTCTGACTCGACCATCCCAAAATAGGCTGTGGCAGACGCTGAAATATATACATTGTCAACTTTCATATACAGCACCTAGCTGCAAAATATACACGACCTACCGCAAACTCTAAAAATCAGTAAAACAACTGTACTAAGACTTGCAACAAGGCCTCTCTTCTGTGTATCAGTATACCTCCAACTTTATCCACTTTGAGAAATAAGCTTGTCATTCTAAGACTGATTTCAATCACTATGATACTTACATCCCAGATCACATAATATGTAAGTATATGGGGGATATGAACATACTGATCCAGTTAACGCTGTCTCCGTCCATGTCATAAAATCTGTGATTTATAGCCTGTCGCCGTTGTCTCCTCCAACTGCGACCGTTATCTATCGCTTAAATCGCTTCCCCATCCGCTTGACAGACAACTGACGTAATTACAGCAGCTTATTGCTCCCTTATCTCTCCTTCCTTTCTCCCTTATCAATTATTTATGACCACTTTCCCCCTTCCCCACACGTGTACCATATCCAAGGGTAGTTATCGGACTGGTTATCTCAAGGTCAAAATGGCCTCACTGGCGTTAAAACTCAGATGGCTATCCAGGATGGCTATCTCTGGTAACTGTCATGTAAGTCCATAAAGATGCCTGCCTTGATGATGTTACAGTCTAAGATGTCTGCCTCAATGATGTCAGAGTGCAAGATGCCTCAAAAACATCACAATCCAAGATCGTTACCCAAAATGGACACCTCCGAAAATTGTGATGTAAGTCTGTTTGTGTGACTTCAGTCTAATGTAAAAACTGCGAGTTATAGAAGTTAGAGATCTTGTAGTTTTCATGGCTTATTTATTTAAATTTTTAGGTATGTTTGTACCACGTCACAAGAAATTTGTATAGCAATATTTCGTCATAAACACGCCCCAGTTCTGAGTTATTACAGTTTCGTTATTAGAGCATTTTTATGTTTATGTGGCCGATGTGTCCGCATCTTAGGAGGGCTGACCGTGATTTTCTGCCGGCCCCATTAGCTCCAACAGCTTATTTCTGGGCAATAAATGTTCGCAACGAGTCTGTATGTCTCCTATGCCTGACCTTGTGCCTCAGACATATGACAAATTTCCAGCAGGCACAGGATACGACCTCACGTGCAAGTCAGCTGGGGGTATATGCGTGCACACTCTCCCCCTGCACACAATGTTCATAATAATAATAATAATAATAATAATAATAATAATAATAATAATAATAATAATAATAAACTGGAGCCAGACAGTGGAATACGATCCCTCTCCAGCCTCGTACAAAGCACCGCAACAGACAATACATAGGAAGATGGGTGTTTGCACATTATTTGTAATCAATTACCGCACATTTAGTAGAAAGATTAAGGGTGTTGCTGCAACATGCAACCTGCACACCCCGTAAATGCTCGATCTTTCCTCGTGCACAGCTGGGATCAGTGGTGCTAGGTGCTGCAACTACACCTGCTTTAGATCCAACCACAGTGCCAGGGTGTGTGACACTGGGCCAACTGCTAGCAGTCACATACCGTGCTGTGTGCATTGTTCTTCAAATCGCCTTCGTCATAGTGTGTTTGTACATATACAGGATGATTGTTATGTTTAAACTTTATTTAAATACAGTACAGTGTATAGCAGATGTTGCAAATGGGGAGGCAACATAATGCAGGACTACTTAAAGAGTACAGAAAGATGAAGCTGTTTAATCCATTCATTGTTATTATCTCCCCACATGCCATTGGAGAATAGGATGGTAGATGCAGCTAATTTAGATCTCAGTTTTACCCAAACCAAGACGAGATTTTGACAAATAATATGTGGGAATAACATTGTTTACTTTGGTATAAATATCAAATCATTCTCATTGATAAGTGTTCTTTATGCCAAGTCAATAGACAGATTGGACACATGTCACTCACTCCCTATTACACTGCCCTTGCTCAATTTCATTAGATGAAGAACTGTTTGTGTAAACCTATCCTTGACTATGTAGACAGCTGTAAAAACTAGAAAACAACATACTAAAGTCTGTGGAAAATTTACATCTATGTGAGTTTTCCTACCAGAGAACCATAAATGCATACTTTTCACATATTATTTCCAACACATACACTGAAAGGCAGCTGATCAACAATTATAAAATAAGCACTGATACTACAAGAGTATCACTTTACATAATCAAAGCTAATTATGCAGTACTATAAAATACATTATATAGGTTGATTTACCTCAAAAGCATACAGAACGAAATTGTTGTATGCATGGGTTACGTGTAATTGTATGCATGGGTTACGTGTAACTGATACACCTAAGACAAAAGCCATATTCTCATGTGAGAAGTCCTGTGAAATATTCTTTGCAGCTATTAGGATCTAAACAAATGTGTGGAAGAATTTCGCATCCATAGCATTCCTCTATTACTCATATATTTGTCTCCCATACAGGAATCATCACTGATCAGCGAAGTTATCCCCAAACAGTTCACTCCTTACAAAAGGTGACTTGTGGGGATTTTTGAGTGACATATCCTTGTTCTGGAGTATATAGTGCATTGAAAACGTTTGCTGCAGATATCTTTCACACAATAAGTATAAGAATCGGAGTAAACAATTCGCGTCATAAATTATCATAGCCCTTCATCGCTGTCTTAGCACAGTTTTGCTGCTGAATTTCCAAACAGTTTTTCTAAGTGTTCCACTGCTCTTCCATTTTCGCTCTTCTTGTACTCGACTACACTCAATAAAAATGTCTATAGGTGACCCACTTGACTTATGATTTGATCCACCTGACAGAGACCATGTTTGTGCTAACTGCAATCCTCTTTTAATGGGGATGCATTTTAAGACCACTTTTAATAAGGAGTCAACTTTTTAGACCTTGAGTCTGTTATAAAACCGCTTCATTGAGTGACGTCTTTCCCTAGACAGTGTCAATTATCACTGTCTAAACCCTATATGTTTTAATTGCAATCGTTTGCTCTTGTTTCCTAAGTTCTTTTTTAGTGGAACATGAGTTTTGACACATTCAGCGTTCACTTTATGGTGTATAATAGCGAGTTTAGCCATATGATGATCAACCTTATAAGAATTAGGCAATTATTCGGTTCACAACCTGAATGTTGGGAAATCGTACAGTCACTCTAGGCTTACGAAGTGAAAAAACCTTGTTCCCAATTTCTTTCTGTTTTGCCCTATGTATCAACAGCATTTAATAAAAATATGTTTTGTATTCAGTACAGAATATCACTTGAACCTGATATATTGACTAATAAAGAAATCTCTTTCCAGCTAATGTGGCCTTGAAGAATCCTCATTCATATTCAAAGAAAATTTGTAAAACATTTTTAGGATTATCTTGAAGAATTTTTGGAAGTTTCAAGGTTACCTTTGGGGCAGTTCTTTTCGTGAAATTTCCTTTGTGCATAAGCTACATGATATTATTGTTAGGAAACTTCTGTGCACCGATTCACAATTGATAATGAGATTGTAAGTCCCAGAGCACATGACAGACATGGAAATACATGAAAACTAATAATGGAAGAGTCAATATGTTACTAAATTTAAATATGTAGGTGAAACAATACAGCCTAGTGCTTTGGACAAAGAAACTAACTTAGAAAGGGCAAGGCCAATGGAAGTTGGTTATAAATGAATAAAAGAAATTGTATAACAAGCAATCTATATCGTTAATGCAAAACTCACCCAGTACAACATTGTCATTAGAGCACAATGTCTTTACATTATACAATTCTTTTTATTAAACACATCCAAACAATTAGGTGAAATAGAAAAGAACGAAAGGAACACAACCAAGAGAACCTTGGGACCAAAATATGCCAATGGAAAATGGAAATTAAGGAGTAATAACTAAGTTTATGAAACAACAACAACAATATTAGACACAATAAGGTAGAGAAAAGATGTAATCTGTAGTCACCTAAAAGGGATGAATGAGGAAAAAAGAGCAAAAAGATATTTTAACTTCTTTAACTAAACCCAAAAGTATCAGTAAAATGTAAATTCGGTGTGGCCAGGGCCTCCCGTCGGGTAGACTGTTCGCCTGATGCAAGTCTTTCGAGTTGACACCTCATAGGCGACTTGCGTAGCGATGGCGATGAAACGATGATGATGATAAGGACAACACCCAGTTCCTGAGAGGAGAAAATCTCCGACCCACCCGGGAATCAAACCGGGCCGTTTGGTATGACATTCTGGCACGCTGACTACTCAGCTATCAGGTGCGGACAAAAGTATCAATGACGTGAATCAAAGAAGTTGAAGTACACCTGAGGGAGGCACCATATGGAAGGAAGAAAGAAGAGAACAAGAAACAGAACAATGAAAAACTACTGAATAAAAAGTAAGGCGATAAGAAAGAAGACATAAAATATTTCAAGTGGTCCTCAGCAGTCAAAACCAATAAAAAAATTAATTGTCATGAAAGTATACCTCAGAGATTCGAAAATACAATCAATTTTTGTCAGTTATCTGTTATATACTGAAGCTTAAAAACTACTGCAGAGCCATTGCAAGAATTCCAAATATGTGGTAATCAGTGATAAAATCTGTTACTGTTGTTGATGTGTCCTTCTGAGCTTAAACGACGCAAGATGCAGAGTAAATGGTTGTGGGGTGGAAGGGGGAACTCAAAAACCTACAGGGGCAGTAGCATTCATAGATATAGAATCTTTATTTAAGTTCAGAACTCGATAAACAATCACTTAATTTAACTGGTTGTAACGATTGCAATAAATAATAAATTTCATATAACAATCAGTGAGAATTTCAGCAACTAATACCACCCCTCAGGGAAAGTAACCATGGCTACTCAGTTAGCCCTTTTATGCCAAAATTACTATAACACTGAACCTCACAGACAGTATAAATTCGAATTGCAAAGAAAATTTGCGTGCAAACCATAGTCACGCAGAGACTGCATATAACCACAGGGGCTCAGATACTGAATGTTCTCCATGTAAAAATATTTAAGTTAATTAAAGTTCTCTAAAATTTTAAAATCAAATTTATGACAGAACAATAAAATAATTAATATTTCTGAACAGCGTGGCCAAATGTTTGCTAATTTTTCCACACTTATAACCAAGTTAACCACGATCAAGTTAAAAATATTTTGTCCCCTGCAAGGCACTTAAATGCAACTTCTCCAAAATTTACCTAAAATGGAAATACAGAAATAATACAATGATCAAAAAACGTTGAAACAAGGAGCGAGTAATCACCACGGTAACCTACTATCATGTATAAATGAGTCTAAACACCAGCTTACCTAAAACACAAAACTTCAGTTCTTACGATTTTCCAGTCCAGGCACTGAATAACCAAATTATTCAAACATTAAGTGTGAAGTTGAATTAGCCACGCACTACGGGATAAAGACATTATAATTTGCCCTTTAAGGCTTCAATTAATACTACTGAATTTTCAAAAATATTACAGCAAAATATCAATACAGGAAGGTAGCCCAATCACTCTCGTATTCAGGCGAGATTCAATGGCAGTACCACACGTAACAGACTACTGGCGGCAGAAATCCAAGAAGCCATATCTATAACAGACTAAGACTTCCCATAAACAAATGACAACAGAATGGATCAAATTCAATGACTGGCACATATAACAAGGCAACAGATCTATGAAGCTTTGGTGGGTACCTAAGAAAATCTAGAGCTTGAGCGGACACAAAAGTTAGCGAGCGCAATCACGCAGCCACCACTCATACAGACAACTGAAAAAAAAGCTCACAGCCACCTTGAAGACTAAGCGAGTATCCAACCCAGTGCTCGAATTCAAAAATTTATTGCAAACATGAGATTAAAACATTCAAATTCACTCTTCCAGTTTAAAAAACAAGACTATTAAGCTAAAAACCAGAGCTCTGGTAATAATTCAACACACATGACACAGGTTTAAATCTACATGAACCACTGTAGAGTTTGTCAAAAAAAATCTTTAATTGCAAAACATACGCTCACCTGCGTTGCCTACCCTGACCCTTTTATAACTGCCAGAAACTGTTATTCACTCATCGGATAACTACGCAATAATAACTTTAATTAGGAGTGGCTACTAATTCAACAAGTTAAGACAATGACGACAGCAACTCACCTCCATAGTCTAGCACATCGAGTTCAGTTTAAACTAGGAAGAAGACACCCATCTGCGGCATGTGGTCACATTAGATGGCTTCAACGGTCAGGCAGTATATCAGAAATTCATTGCACATGCAACATCACGCTCTTACCACACACACTTGAGAAAAGAACCAGCCATTAGCAGCTGTCGAGGTAAGAAAACACCGTCTCGCAGAACGCACTAGCTGCTTCCCGGAAAGACGTGGGCAGACCCCACCGCAATTCATCAGCTTAGCCATCACGATGTGGCCCAGCAAGAATACCACTCATGCTGCCGTTACACGCACTGCTGACTTAAGCTGAAGCCAGCCCAGGCGTCGTAGCATGCAGCAGATGTCCGCTTTTAATCAGTGGCCGTTCCTAACTGCCAGTGGCTCAGAGCGACACCTCCCAGCTGCTTGAAAGTGATCAGCAGGCGGCTGTGCCACCCAGACCTACGCACAGTGCAAGATATCACAAACGTGCGAATCTATTTATTGCTGGCGAGCCACACGGCTCGGTTGTAAAAATTATTGATTTCGGAAAAGGAAAGTGCAACTCGTTTTTAGGAGCTGTGTCCCACCTTCAGATGCATCTGTAAAGTTATAAATCGGTAATAAAACCTATCCACATTGTTAACATACGACAAGCTAAACACAATCAACAGATATTATGAAAAACAAACCCCTGTACGTCCATTAAGGATGCAAAACTGAGGTTAAAAAAAATTAAAATATTAGTGTATGGCATGAAGAATGACATTCGCTTCAATCCTACGCCAGCTAGTTAGCCTCTCACAGAGGAGAACCTACATAACAGGTCCCCAATTAAAAAATCTGGAAGTACTCTAGAATCAAGTATAAAGTATTAAAGGCCCAACATCCCAAATCCCTATTTCAAAACTTACAATCTGGGCTTAATGGTGTGTCGCTCCTGGATTCACTTGAAGATACACACGCGTTGTTTCGAATGCTGAAACGTCCAAAAAAGGAGTTATACTTTTCCAATAGGGGTTTGGAATGTCGGGCCGTTAATACTTTATGTTTGATTCGACGGTGGTTTCCGCTATTTTAATTGGCGCCTTTGTCATTTCATGTAGGTCCTCCTCTGCAAGAGGCTTTCTGGCAGGCCTAGGATTGAAGGGAATATCCGATTTTATGCCATGTAGTATAGATGCACTATTTTAACATGTTTTAACTTATTTTAATCTCAGTTATGCATCCTTTATGGGCACATAGTTTAATGGTTCTATTTAGATTTTCTTGATTTAACAATGTGGACAGGTATTATTATTGATTTACAATTTTGCAGATTCACGTGAAGATGGAACACAGCTCCTGAAATCAGACTGTGCTTTCCTTTTAGAAATAAATAATTTTCGGAAGTGTAGGGGATTTTATCATTGATGGTGAATATCAAGAGTTGTGGATATCCTGTCAGGGGAAACTTGTCTAATAAGTGAATTTTCAAATCAAAACTATTAATCATTAATTTTCCCAGAAAACAGTTGGCACTTTGGCTGCAGGGTCACTGACAATTCTAGGCCATAGCACATGCCACACAGATAAACCACTGTTTCTGAGTGAATTATTCGGCTGTGGAAAGATATTAAGGACAAATGTAAAATTTTCTTATAGTTTTCTCTATCTAGTGATATGCCAAGTCGAACCAGACGAGCATTGGTTGTAGTAATCAGAATGACAAACAGGCATGGAGCATGTAATATAACACATTCCAGAACCTATTGCTTCACCTTGCTTAAGTGAAAAGTTTGAAGCATTAATTCAGCAACATGAGCTCACTCAGCTGGAATTAAGCTCATCTTCTTGAAACCACAGAATGATGCCACAAGAACGACTAAATGTTCCACACGAACACCTACCGTCTCACTGACACGATGGAAAAGCACCAAAATGAAGCAGTGTAAGCCACTTTTATACCACTGTTATACCAGCAAAGAACACTGATGAGCCCAGGAAACAAAGACACCTGCAGTCATATTTGACAAGACATAGCATCATTGCCTCAGAGAGACAGCAATAAATACTGTTTCCAAGTCCATATCATACTGAGTTCCAGTTAGCCAGTTACGCTACAGACCCTGTGACATGCTGCCTAACATTCGCTCGATGACCTCCACCTTTAAGATTGTTGCCTGCCTGCACTGTCGAACCTGGTCATTGTATGAGTTGCCACTCTCTCATCTGCTCACATAGAGTGGTGGGAATTTTTATTTCCAGTTTGCTGAGAGTCAAACCGGTTGTGTCTGACGCACTATAAGTTTTTCACTGACCAAAATGTGCACTAAAGGCTGCCAACCTGACATGCATCTGTGAGCAGACATTGGTGTCCATGGCCTACCTATGGTGGAGAGGCCATGCTGTAATTTTGCACTACCGTCTACATCTCATGCAGAGCTGGTGGAGTTTACGAAGGCACATTTTTTTGATGTCCATGAGATGCCCTAGTAACAAACAGATGAGAATCTGGGGTCAACGCTACTGTAAGAGTTGCACCTCCCACCTGTTGTCCTGTATGACACTGCAATGTTGTGTGTACAGCAGTGACAGAGATAACGGGCTCGGGAAACTGCTGAGGTGGACTAATGCTGTAGACTAAACAATATATTATATCTAATGCTGACACAGTCCCACAGCAGTACAGCTTGTCGTGACGACGAATTAAGCTAAGTGTAGGAAGGTAGAGCGATGTCGTACTCAGAGCATAGCAGCAGTGGCAGTGAGAAGATGGCGGTATAGCATAGCTGGCAATGATGTGCCTCAGGTGACTGCCTGAAGAGGACTGACTTCTGCTTGTCCTGCGCCTGGTTACACTGCCAAATTTTTATCTCCCAGGCGACAGACTTGCATGGCAGGTGTTCACGTGGAATAACTGCCATTGCATGTTGCAGAGACCCTAAACCGGGGAAGACCAAGCGCGTCTCACAACACGGAACTCTCGCATGCATGCAGATTTCTCTCATCTGACCGCCCTCCCCCCCCCCCCTCCCCCCACTGCCATACCACGCTGTCTGAGGGAGAAACAAGGAAACTACGATCAAGCCATATTGCAGACTTGTCACACAAGGAACTCTGAACGGCTCGCATACAGCTTTGTTTCATATTGCGCTATATTAGGAAACTAAAAATCTGAAGTTCTGTACATCATTTTGAACAGCAATCAAGTTGGGTTTGTAATCGCATTACACCTACAATATTGCGCATGCTACTTTGTTCCTTGTAAAATTCTTACAACATTTACGCTTGAACATGTAAAGAGAGGCCAAAATAATTAGTCTATGTAGCATATCATAACATATGAATAAGTATTTCTTTCAGATGTACTCAAAAACAAATTTTGTTATATCTGAAAAACCGTCGTACACTGACAGACGCAGAGAGTTATTCAGTTAGCCACATAATCGTGAATTACGTAGGTTCATAATCGAAAAAAAGAAACACAAAACAACGATATTGTGTTTGAAGCCACATTACGGAGACGTTGGAACTCTCCCTGAGAAAAACTCCGTAAAACTCTGGATAGCTTTAATGTAAAGGAATTCATCTTTTAAACGGTAATTACATTGACCTGTTTCATTTGAAAATACGCAGGGGGACTTTCAAATAAAATTAAAAAAGCAGTTTTCTTTTTAAGTGCTTCCACTTCCCCATCATATAAGAAAAAAGTTGTTTCTAATTTTTGAACGTCATACTAATGGTGTTCAAGGGTGCACTCTAGAGCACTACAAAAGTGCGATCTGTAATCCTTTCCAGATTTTAAAATTTTCGCCCCCGCTTTCCTTCTTTCCTTCAGAAATTCATCAGTCTTGTACAAGTCGCGCCGCGTTGAGTAGCAGTGCGGTCTGGGTCGCCTTGTCACGGTCCTTGCGGCTCCCCCCGTCGGAGGTTCGAGTGCTCCCTTGGGCATGGGTGTGTGTGTAGTCTTTAGCATAAGCTAGTTTAAGTTAGATTAAGTAGTGTGTAAGCTCAGCGACCGATGACCTTAATTTTTTTTTTACAAGACGCCTGTTGCTCGTTTCAAAGTTTTGTTCTTTTATGGCCAACTAAATTCTTAAAGTATTTTGCATCATGTTGTGAAACCGTTCCACAGCAAGTTTTCAGTGCTCAGATGTTATGCGACTGCGTAATAGTCGTTAGAATGTTTATTGTTTTATCGGAAAAGAAGTGCGATACCTATTAATTTTTAAAAGTTTATGACGATAGATGCTGGAAAGTCTCTTTTTGAATTGTCTTCCATTTCAATAGCCACTTTGAACTTCAACTTGAGCAGATAGCGAGGGATAGAGCAACGCTGCCATCACTATTATGCAAGTTGCGCCGAACGAAAAATGCAGCACTAAATGCCAGAAGGAGCAGTCTCACATTATACAGTTAAATTAAATGTCCATCATATGGAGTACTTCTGAGACGGTCCAAACATAGTCGAGATGGACGTAAGGGAGTTGAGTCGTGCTGGGTAACATTGAGACAGGCCGAGCCAAGGACAGCACGCATGCTGCACATTGAGCACACGTGAAATTTTGCATGCTGCGCCGACCCTTCGCTAAGCAAACGATGCTCATGTTCTCTGCTATCAATACATCTCCGTCCATCAGTTCCAAACATACAAGACGTGGCATTTCACGTACTTGGCTTCCAAGTGTTTAGGGTGAGTACCTTGTACGGTGTCAGACAAATCCAACACCTTCCATGAAAACCCTGACATGATAAGCAAATCCAGTAGTATGTCACGTAGCTCCGAATAAATCGTGACATTAAATTAACCAAAGTAATACGAGTAACGAGTGAGCAAATGGAATACCACAGACTAACACAAGAATGCCTAAATACATGTCGTACCTTCCCACCGTGAGACCGACGCAGTTCCGAGGGGAGAAACGAGAACAGAAGCCGAGAGCAGAACCGTGTTAAGCTAGAAGGCCCTACGATAAGGGACGGACTGGACACCCACGCCGCCAGCCCACCTGTACGACTACCACCCGCACGTTTTAGCGTGAGACTTTTTCGCGTCTCAGGTACGTCAAGGACCACCCCCAGCCCATGTTAAGAGACAGAGTCCTCCAGAAGAACAGTATAGATCTTACGATAAAGCTAAAAGGACCACACCAGCTGCAGGTTGTAGCGTGAGGCTTTTTAGCGTCTCTGTTGCGTTGCAAACTTTAAAAACATTGCCCCACCACGAAAAGTATAACGTTTCTCATTGGATAGACAGAATCTTTGTAGGCGGAGCTTAAGGTTAACATTGAGACCCTGATTGGTCAGATGAAAACACAGCCAGATAGCTTTTTTAAATTTAGTTCGGTAAATTGTAGTACGGAGAAGTTAGGAGAGTTGGTTCCGAGACGGCTAGCTGGCTGGCTGCTGCGCCGGCCGCTGCCGCCCTGACGCTGCTTAAACACCGACAAGGTAATAAACGCACGCCATGCCGCATTCTTGAGCGCATAAGGCTTCACTCAGAACTGCAGAAGTCTCATCTGTTACACCCCCTTTTTGCGTAATACTAGTGTCGATCTTTAATTAAAACTCATGGTGTTCACATTTGCCAGTTGAAGTAAAAATCTGAAACGCGATAATTTTTCTGTTATATAGTTATTGAGAAGCCACATCAGCCACTGTAATTTACGACAAGTTAGATAAGTAATTAAAGATAATTGAGGGTCACTGTAGACCATTTTGATAGTTTTCTCTTTTGTGAAACTTAATTTAAACCTAGATTATAGATGTGATATGGCATAGGTCATCCTTCGATCCTTTATAGAGCTTGGAAACCCATTCAGGGAATATTCGTTCACATTTTTGTTGAACGCAGTTGGTTTTTACCATCCTGTATTAAAACATCTCCTTTTATCAATAGTGCAATTTATAAACAATGTTTTGTGAGTAGAATAAAATTTCCAATGGTAAACTTAACTACTTTTTCGACGTTATTTTACCAGCTAACTAAAAATAGGAAAGCCTTGAACCCTTTCCACTAAATTTAGTTAGTATTAAAATTCTTTTACAGGGAATGCAGTAGAGCTGACGCTGAGATCATTTAGTATTTTGTTATATCATCGCTAGTCTCACTGAACTCTTCTGAATTCTACATGTCATGTGTGGTCTGGCGTCTCCTTACCAGCAACAGCTCCCAGGTTCAAACTAGCCAATTCCCTAAAAAACACGCTCAGAGCGTCGTTGAGCGAAAGTGGTAGGGAGACACGATATAGAACAAACAGGCACCACCATGAATGTTTAGAACCTCACTAAGAGTGTACCTGCCATTGCTGTTAGCAACACTGAAGTAACTTACTTTTCGAAGTTCTCTCGTCTATCAAAACGAGGCTGGTACAGAAATTCAGAAATTAGATCTGGATTCAAGAGCGAATTAACCTCCGGGCAAAGTGTTTCTTGTTCATGCAACTGAAAAAAATATTTATTTTTAATTTTTAGGGTTCTTCTTGCTGATCAGCATTATTTTCTTCAAAGGATGACTAGTGGAAACTTGGCGCCTGTGTAAAACCACAGATTCGTCTGCTTTATTTCCTGAAGTACAATCTAAGACCAAAAAAAAAAAAACGATGCACCCTAAAGGAATTATCCGAATGAGACGGAAACAGGTACATGTTATGTACTTGCATAAACCAACAAATTCTTACAAGTCCGCAGCTCGTGGTCGTGCTGTAGCGTCCTCGCTTTCCACGCCCGGGTTCCCTGGTTCCATTCCCGGCGGGATCAGGGATTTTCTCTGCCTAGTGATGACTGGGTGTTGTGTGCTATCCTTAGGTTAGTTAGGTTTAAGTAGTTTTAAGTTCTAGGGGACTGATGACCATAGATGTTAAGTCCCATAGTGCTCAGAGCCATTTTTTTAGATACTTACAGATTCAGTAAAACTGAATGACTTATTCAAGAGAAAGAGCTTCACAAAGTAAGCAACGTGTTGGTCCGTCTCTGGCCCCAATGAACTAGTTATTCGGTTCGCCTAGATCTGGCAGCCTAGATGGCCAAAGTAGGGTTTGGTAGCGATGATGAGAAGCAGCAGAAACACTCACCATGTGCGGGCGGGCTTTATCTTGCTCAAATATGAGCCCAGGTTGCAATATCGTCGACGTACCACTGTGCTGCAAGGGTGCCGCGGATGAGAACCAAAGGAGTCCAGCTATGAAAATAAATGGCACCCCAGATCATCACCCCAGGTTGTAGGGCCGTATGAGGTGCGATAGTGAGGTTAGTATCCTTCCGCTATGCAGGCCATCTACAGGTACACCTTCGACCTGGAATCTCACTTACTGTAGTAGAACTTCAATGATGAGTCCCGCTTCGAAGTGAACCCTGACGGCCAACAGAGACGTATCTGGAGACTCCCTGGACAGTGATGCGTCCCAACTAAACAGTCGTCAGCAATACGGTCTGATAACCTGGCGTAATTGGCTGGGGTGCCATTTCTTTCAATAGCAGAACCTCTTTGGTTGTCATCCCTTACAGCGGTAAGACAACGAATTCTACGTCCCTTGTTGTTGGACTTCATGGCAAACCATCCTGGGCTGCATAATGCCCACACGGCGAGAGTTTCAATTTCTTGTTTTCATGCTTGCCAAACCGTGCCTTGTCCAGCAAGATCGGCGGATCTCTCCCCAATTGAGAACGTTTGGAGCGTTATGGGTAGGAGAGCCCTTCAACCATCATGGGATTTTGAAGATACAACGCTTCCGTTGGACAGAATTTGGCCCGATATCCCTCATGAAGACATCAAATAACGCTATCAATCAATGCCAAGCTGAATAATCGCTCGCATAAGGACGAGAGGTGAGTGAACGTGATATTAATTTGTTCAGTTTGTGAAGCTCTTTCTCTGGAATAAATAATTCGTGTCTTTAACTGTAATCATTTGTTTGTCTGTACATGTACATCACATTTACTGATTTCCGTCTCATTTGGATAATCCCTTTCTGGGGCGTCATTTTTTCCTTTTTTTGCGTGGGAATCTTCGCATAATTCCTGCTTGGCAGTCGTTCTTGTACACCCTGTAACTGCTACAAATGGATCTAGAGGTAATAAACTGTATTAACGGAGCGTGCATGTAATGGTGATGACGCACTGTCTAGCAACAAGCCAGATCACCGTGTGTCAGAAACGGTGGGAGTTATCCGTTAACTGCTTGGATTGTGAGAGTTGGAAAAGCTGAAAAGCACAGCTCCACCACTGTAAATTCAGCATCGCCCTTGAACGAATTAATGCAATTATTGCCTCGCCGCTACAGGTGGACGAGTTTTGTTTAAAAATGAAGCCTCACCTCCCGTAGGTTTCCGGCGTGTGCGGGTCGTAAATTATTCTCGCAGATTCTCCTGCAGACGGAAATAAATTTTTTACGGAAGAGAGCTCTGCTAGCCAGTTGAAACTTTTATGTCGGAAGAGCAGCATTCCAAAAAGAAGCGTTCCGCTCTCACACTTAAAGGTAAGAGTGATAGAAGCTATCCAGAAAAATACAAGAGGCATACACTTCAGCGGCGAGCTGCAGCACTGCTCGTCTAAGATGGCAGAGACTGAGAGCTTGATTTAAATATTTGTTATTTTGTAAGTGGTTCCAGTGAACAGAGTATCCTTTCGCTTCGTTCCAGTATTTGCAATTATGTTGTAATTAGAGTGTATGCAGTGGTAGCCTTTGTGACTGACTTACACGTAACCATCTGTACCCGGTGTTGCCCGGGTGTGTATTTATTCGAACCTTCTATTACTCCACATCCTTCCCCCTCTCTCTGTTCATCTCTGCCAGCGCCTTTCCCTGTCTACCTCCTCCACAACCCTCCCACTTTGTGGGACACCCTGTATATTATGATGGTACAGCTAAAAACTCTGAAGTCTCCTGGTGGTATTGTAATTCTGTCAGAGACAGCAAAAGACTTGGAAAAACAGTTGAATAAAATGGATGGCGTCTTGAAAAAATTAATGAAATAAACATCAGTAAAAGTAAAACAAGAGAATTGAAATGTAGTCCAATTAAATCAGGTGATACTGAAGGAATTAGATCAGGAAATTAGGCACTGAAGTTTTCCTTTTCGGCAGTCAAATAACTGAGAAGATATTAAATGTTGAGAGGCATAGCATGGAATGCACACCTGAAGAAGATGAATTTGTTTAGTTACATAGAGCGTCAGAGCATCGTTTATGAAGGTATTGGTCTGGAGCGCAGCTTTGTATATACATGGACGTTAACGTTTCATACACGAAACAAAAAGCAGATTTTAAAATGGGATGTATCAGAATAATCTGCAAATTAAATGTGTAAGGCAAACAACTGATGAGGAGGTAGTGCATCCAATAGGAGAAAAAAGAAATTCCTGGCACTACCTGATTAAAAGATGGCATTGGTTAACTGGGCACATCCTGAGACATTTTCATGATGGGTGAACGGGAGAGGTGAGAGGAGGATATAGTAAGGGGAGTCCAAAGGACAAATACAGCAAGCAGTTCGAGATGGACGTAGACTGCAATACTTATTCGGTGTTGACAAGACTAACACTGGATACAGTAGCACGGAGAGTGCATCAGACCAGACTGAAGCCCACAACAGTTAAACGGAAACTCCACTGTTAAACGTAAAAGAGAGAGCAGCCAGAGTACATGGAGGGCCTCTACGAAAAGAAGAACTGCCTGATAATAGGAGGGGTGGGTATAGATTTGAAGGATATAAAGAATGCAATATTGTAGTCAGAAGACTGATGACTCAAATAACAACTTCCGGTAGGTCGTTGTCTGTCTGTGACAGATGAAGGGCCATTACCAACTGGACGAGAGATGCAAGTTACTAAACACATCGCTTCTCAATGACGAACATTGTAGTCAGGACTTTTGGTAAATTGGCTGTCCTCCCGTGTGTGTGTGTGTGTGTGTGTGTGTGTGTAAACGACGCGAGGTGTTAGCTTCACAGTCGATAATTACTGTTGCTACGAATCGAACTGCTCGATTAACTGTGATTGGTGGGATGGTAATCTACGTCCAGATTGGACATCGTGCAGAACTCGCTTCTGTGGAGTCTAGCGACATTGAATTATCACATAATTCTGTGTCATTTCTGTCCCCTCGTGATGAAATATTAACATCAGACGGTGATACGCCCTGCTAAACCCGCAGGACAGGACAAGTAGTAGGAATTGTGGAAGGGGGCCAGAATGAGCGGCTGTCAGTTACGCTCCAAACGTAACACCTTATTTACTTTATTTAGCTGTCCAAACATCAGAGCGCAACTTCTAAGCTTGACTGTCGACAGAAAAAGGCCTTAAATTCTAAAACGACTGAAGGCCTATGAATTATATATATATATATATATATATATATATATATATATATATATATATATATATATTAGACAGAAGGCTCTAGGCTTTAACCTTAAAAAGGCCAAGCGATGTAAGACTTGATTAGTCAGATAGAATAAGTTTTTTAAAACCGGCTGAAGGCCGATAAATTTAAAACAAAACTACAATAACCTTTCAATAGACAGAAGCCCCAAGCTTTATGACAAATAAGAACCTTACTGCAAACAACTGAAGGCCTTTGTTAAAAAAAAAAAAAAGAAGACCCAAAGCTTTTAACCTTAAATAGTATTTCAGCCCAAGTGATGTAAGAATCCAAAATTTTAAAGCTGCTGAAGGCCCATCTTTTTAAGAACAATACAACTACGGTAAATTTTCAGCAGGCAGAAGGCCCACAGCATTATCTTGAAAGAATGTAATACTTGATCAGTAAGAACCTTAAAACTAAAAGCAGCTGAAATCCGATGCTTTAAAACAATACAATAAATTTTCAACAGGCAGAAGGCCTAAGTTTTATCTACAGACAATGTAAGACTTGCCCAATTTAGAAAATATGACTTTTAAAACGGCTCAAGGTCTTTGATTTTAAAGACACAATTTCAAGCATACAATTTCCTAACATCGGCTATGAGCCATTAAAAATACACAATTAAACGCATACAAGAAAGGCAGTATAGGCAATGGCGCTCAGAAGTTTCCAAGGGGCTCGGTCTGCCCTTGAAATCTTAACCTTCGCTTAGGTGAGACAAGAAGTTGACCCAACTATACTCGATCCGCCGGCAACACAACCAAGAGACAGTCAGCGACCCACCGACTAGACGACTTGTTAACCACGAAAATATAAGAATTCCAAAGCCAACACGTTACACACATAGCCACCCACAACCAAAAATGCATTAAGCTGGTAAAAACTACACAACATATTGGACAGCGACAACAGGTGAGGAAAGGACATTGCCTGAATTTCCGTCAGCGACCAGGGCAGGTAACTGGAACACTAACGGCCAAAAGACAGAAAATTCCGCTGATGTACTTGAATTTCAAACCGACAAATATGTGTGTGTGTACTGTAAGACCTTCGGCACACACACTATCAGATTATTTGACTTGTCGCTCTAACGAAGTAGGCGAGTGTCAATATGTCTCGTGGTCTTATCGTGGCGTGTTTATCTTCTGCCGTTAGGTCAGACGGTAGAAATGCCACTTGCAAGCTTAGAGTAGCAGATTGACGGTGATCATCTTTAAACAGAACTTGATTAATTTTCACACACATTTATTCAAATAATAACAAGCATAAAAATAACTCAACTTGGTTCTGGATGCTATTTACAATTGACAATCTGAAGTTCCTTTGGTCTTGGTACGTTAATCTTATTCTCACATATATCTGATACTTGACAAAGTGTCTATACATTTATCTTCATGGCTATGTACAGGAATATGATAATCTTATTAGGCGCAGACTGAAACTTGACTACAGACTAAGGCAGACTAATGCAGACTAATGCAGACTGGTACACACTGGAGTAGACTTACTAAACGGAGGTTTGTACACTCGTTATAACACCTCGTGCGTTCATGTATCACTGCGCGAGTGTGATCCGCGAAGAGAAAAGGTTCTACGTTAACAGCAATCTCATTGGCTGCGTTACATATTAATACGCGGATCGGCGGAAACAGAATTTTTGTCCGTCTGTAAGACAGCGCCATCTCGTAGTGCAGAGACGGACGAGCGCTGCGCCTGCGCTGTTGTGCTTAGCGGGGCGCGCTGTATTGGGAAAGTTGTGCACGCGCTGACTACGCGGATCTATGTACACAACATATAGTAAATTTCACAATATGGCGGCTAAATCTTCACCAACTCGAACACTCACTGTTGTTCCCCGGAAATCCGCCAACAGCGAACCACCAACCAAGGAGACAACGTGAACAGACGTAGCTTCGGTAATTCAGTCACCACTCAACTTTTATCTCCTGGGTCAGTGAACCACGAACCTCGTAGCACTTGGAAAAGCCTCCACACGCTCCGACACTGCGTAGAGACCGCCAGCGGACTCGGCCGACTGCGCCGTGCGGAGTCTTGCTTGCTGATCCGCTCCAACCGACCGACTCATTGCCAGTACGCCGACAACATTTAAAACAAGTTGTCAGTTTGACAAACACTTGCTTGAAGACTTGAACGACACTCAGCAGTGGCTGTGCAATGACGAAGACAAATCGGGAGTCGATCGGCGACCCAATTCACCTCGTCCAGTAGGACTACCGACGATCCACGAAGACTGTCCCCGGCTCAAACGATGTGTGGCGGCAACGGTCGTGCGGGCCATGGGCACCCAGGCCCCACTGCTGCTCCAACCCGACTAAACTAATGCCGCGTTCCAACTCCACGACTGGCAGGTCCGAACTGCCCTCCTGGCACGTTCAAACTGACTCCACGACAGACGACAACCGGGAAGTAGCAGCAGTGCATCAAAGATAACACGGGATGGTTATATCGATAGGTGCTGCTGTTGCCGCTGACGGGCAGACATAGCAGCAACTCAGTGACAACAGAAATTTAAACTAACATAACGAGGTGGCAACACGAAAAAAACAGTATATAAAATAAAAGATGGCACGAGCGCGAGCTACACACGGCTCAGATGGGGAATGTGTAATGTGGTACCAGCGATACAGACCGACACTTGGGCAGGCTTGCCGAGTACCTAACGCTGTGACTGAGGGGCTTGTTGGTGTGGCTTCTACCATGCAAGAGGACAACTGCATTCATCATCTTCACCAGTTATAAAGCAGCGACAGGTTATCAAGGGTAAATTTTCCTATCTACCAACTAGCCATGATGCAGATGTTGATGGCGTGCAGATTCCATCTCCATATCTTCTAAATCAACAGTTATTGTATAACATTCATTAATACTTATACACTCCTGGAAATGGAAAAAAGAACACATTGACACCGGTGTGTCAGACCCACCATACTTGCTCCGGACACTGCGAGAGGGCTGTACAAGCAATGATCACACCCACGGCACAGCGGACACACCAGGAACCGCGGTGTTGGCCGTCGAATGGCGCTAGCTGCGCAGCATTTGTGCACCGCCGCCGTCAGTGTCAGCCAGTTTGCCGTGGCATACGGAGCTCCATCGCAGTCTTTAACACTGGTAGCATGCCGCGACAGCGTGGAGGTGAACCGTGTGTGCAGTTGACGGACTTTGAGCGAGGGCGTCTAGTGGGCATGCGGGAGGCCGGGAGGACGTACCGCCGAATTGCTCAACACGTGGGGCGTGAGGTTTCCACAGTACATCGATGTTGTCGCCAGTGGTCGGCGGAAGGTGCACGTGCCCGTCGACCTGTGACCGGACCGCAGCGACGCACGGATGCACGCCAAGACCGTAGGATCCTACGCAGTGCCGTAGGGAGCCGCACCGCCACTTCCCAGCAAAATAGGGACACTGTTGTTCCTGGGATATCGGCGAGGACCATTCGCAACCGTCTCCATGAAGCTGGGCTACGGTCCCGCACACCGTTAGGCCGTCTTCCGCTCACGCCCCAACATCTTGCAGCCCGCCTCCAGTGGTGTCGCGACAGGCGTGAATGGAGGGACGAATGGAGACGTGTCGTCTTCAGCGATGAGAGTCGCTTCTGCCTTGGTGCCAATGATGGTCGTATGCGTGCTTGGCGCCGTGCAGGTGAGCGCCACAATCAGGACTCCATACGACCGAGGCACACAGGGCCAACACCCGGCATCATGGTGTGGGGAGCGATCTCCTACACTGGCCGTACACCTCTGGTGATCGTCGAGGGGACACTGAATAGTGCACGGTACATCCAAACTGTCATCGAACCCATCGTTCTACCATTCCTAGACCGGCAAGGGAACTTGCTGTTCCAACAGGACAATGCACGTCCGCATGTATCCCGTGCCACCCAACGTGCTCTAGAAGGTGTAAGTCAACTACCCTGGCCAGCAAGATCTCCGGATCTGTCCCCCATTGAGCATGTTTGGGACTGCATGAAGCGTCGTCTCACGCGGTCTGCACGTCCAGCACGAACGCTGGTCCAACTGAGGCGCCAGGTGGAAATGGCATGGCAAGCCGTTCCACAGGACTAGATCCAGCATCTCTACGATCGTCTCCATGGGAGAATAGCAGCCTGCATTGCTGCGAAAGGCTGATATACACTGTACTAGTGTAGACATTGTGCATGCTCTGTTGCCTGTGTCTATGTGCCTGTGGTTCTGTCAGTGTGATCATGTGATGTATCTGACCCCAGGAATGTGTCAATAAAGTTTCCCCTTCCTGGGATAATGAATTCACGGTGTTGTTATTTCAATTTCCAGGAGTGTATATTATTTCTCTTAATCATGCACTTTAACATAAAGTTTTTATAGGTAGCAATAAAAACTTTTTCATGGAAATGATATTTTGCACAGGAAAAGTCTGTTTTAATTCATTGCTATAACAGTTATTGTTTTAACATCGCAAGCAATGATATTCATGTGTTCATTAACAGTTTTGACCATCATTATTCATCTTCAGTAATTTTTCATCAAACAACTTTCTATCGAAACTTAGGGAGGTTAAGTCATATATTGTCAAAGTTCAGTCGTATACATTACTAGCCATTTGCAGGTCAGATTCTATCATTGCTTTTCTTGCGCTTACAGAAAGTGTCTTAGCTCGTCGCATTATAAACGAAGCTCTGATGATGGTGATTAATGATCGAAAATTGCCACATATGAAACCAATAAAACGACTTTGTCTTGTAATACGAGGGGCGATTAATAAATAATGGAACACATTTTTATTTCTCTCACAATTTCAATGAAAAAATGTGGAATGTGTTGTGGTACATCGCGGAATAATCCCGCCTATGCCCCTACAGTTTCATGAAGTTCCGACAGATGGCGGCGCTATACGTCGCCTTCGATAAGGCGTCTGTAGTGGAGGTGCTTTCAAAGCAGAGAGCTGTCACTGAGTTTATTTTGGCGGAAAACTAGACGATCGCAGATATTCACAGGCGGCTGCAGAATATCTACGGAGACCTAGCAGCGAAGAGAATGAAATTCACGTCACAGAGACAGGCCACAAGGCTGTGGAATGGGTGGGCTAGGCACACGACAGCAACATCATCCACAATTTGCATGACTACAATTTATTTGTACAAGTTTAAACAGCGAGTGCATGGACACAAGTAAGCAAATTTCTTCCTGCATGAAATACTCGAATGAAATGCTGATTGCACTGTAAACAATTTGTAGTTAAGCACTCAGTACGCAGACGTTCGTAAGAATTTCAACAAATATTTGATTTAAGAAAATATTTAAGAAAATATATAGCTGACTCTTACTAAACTATCTATCAATAACAATGTATCTTTTCAAAACAATTTAATCGAAATTTCCAACTTTATAAAAATGCCCACTTGGTGCTTATTAAAGCATTTGTCATTAACAATTTATCTTTTTAAACAATTTGAATAATATTTGCACTTTTAAAATAATGCGGGCCTGGCGCTTAGTAACTCTGTTAATAACCTTCCAATTAAAATCGTAATTAAGAAAATGTGCCTCCTACCTCACCAAGACTTTAACTTATAGTAGTGCAGGTTGCAAGATATCTAAGATCAAAACTCGCCACAGCGCGCAACAAATGATTAATTACATATCGACAGATCAGTGCCAAGTAAGTCCCGAACTTGAACGTTAACAGCATCAGAATAAAGCTAGATGTGTTTACGAATGTAAGGTACATACAATAAAGTTATTGTTTTACAGCTTCGGCCTCGAACCGTCAGCAGAACGACATGACATGGCTCGGCCTTTTCTAACACAGGTACGTCGGTCATTCGGTCGGTCTGTAAGAGAGCGGCGTCAGACCTGTGGCCAACCATGTTAGAGGAAACCTGACCTGCCTTCTCTCCCGTTAACTGGGGAGACGATACAGACCCACGGATAGACTAAACTACAGCAGACTAGAATTCTAAATCAACGAATTGTTAAACATAGTGATGAACAATTACAAATGTGGAACAAACCAATTCCAATTAAGAAAAGTGAGAGTGACATTCCTACATTAGTCCAGACAAACCGTGTCTGTACACATTCGCAGTGACTTTGAATTTAAAACTCAACGAGAAGTCAAGCAATTACTATTGTTCCCGAAACAGCAATCACGGCCACCAAACTCAAGGCAAGTAATTAAGATGATATCTGTTCTTTCGTACATGTCTGAGAGAACAGATACCATCTTCATACACACTCCTGGAAATTGAAAGAAGAACACCGTGAATTCATTGCCCCAGGAAGGGGAAACTTTATTGACACATTCCTGGGGTCAGATACATCACATGATCACACTGACAGAACCACAGGCACATAGGCAACAGAGCATGCACAATGTCTACACTAGTACAGTGTATATCAGCCTTTCGCAGCAATGCAGGCTGCTATTCTCCCATGGAGACGATCGTAGAGATGCTGGATCTAGTCCTGTGGAACGGCTTGCCATGCCATTTCCACCTGGCGCCTCAGTTGGACCAGCGTTCGTGCTGGACGTGCAGACCGCGTGAGACGACGCTTCATGCAGTCCCAAACATGCTCAATGGGGGACAGATCCGGAGATCTTGCTGGCCAGGGTAGTTGACTTACACCTTCTAGAGCACGTTGGGTGGCACGGGATACATGCGGACGTGTATTGTCCTGTTGGAACAGCAAGTTCCCTTGCCGGTCTAGGAATGGTAGAACGATGGGTTCGATGACCGGTTTGGATGTACCGTGCACTATTCAGTGTCTCCTCGACGATCACCAGAGGTGTACGGCCAGTGCAGGAGATCGCTCCCCACACCATGATGCCGGGTGTTGGCCCTGTGTGCCTCGGTCGTATGCAGTCCTGATTGTGGCGCTCACCTGCAGGGCGCCAAGCACGCATACGACCATCATTGGCACCAAGGCAGAAGCGACTCTCATCGCTGAAGACGACACGTCTCCATTCGTCCCTCCATTCACGCCTGTCGCGACACCACTGGAGGCGGGCTGCACGATGTTGGGGCGTGAGCGGAAGACGGCCTAACGGTGTGCGGGACCGTAGCCCAGCTTCATGGAGACGGTTGCGAATGGTCCTCGCCGATACCCCAGGAACAACAGTGTCCCTAATTTGCTGGGAAGTGGCGGTGCGGCCCCCTACGGCACTGCGTAGGATCCTACGGTCTTGGCGTGCATCCGTGTGTCGCTGCGGTCCGGTCCGTTGTCGACGGGCACGAGCACCTTCCGCCGACCACTGGCGACAACATCGATGTACTGTGGAGACCTCACGCCCCTCGTGTTGAGCAATTCGGCGGTACGTCCACCCGGCCTCCCGCATGTACACTAAACGCCCTCGCTCAAACTCCGTCAACTGCACATAACGGTTCACGTCCACGCTGTCGCGGCATGCTACTAGTGTTAAAGACTGCGATGGAGCTCCGTATGCCACGGCAAACTGGCTGACACTGACGGCGGCGGTGCACAAATGCTGCGCAGCTAGCGCCATTCGACGGCCAACACCGCGGTTCCTGGTATGTCCGCTGTGCCGTGGGTGTGATCATTGCTTGTACAGCCCTCTCGCAGTGTCCGGAGCAAGTATGGTGGGTCTGACACACCGGTGTCAATGTGTTCTTTTTTCCATTTCCAGGAGTGTATATGCGGATGCACACACATTGCCCGAACTCTTACGGAAATCGGTAAAGTCGCGAGTAATGAGTAGGGGAACTACGAATATAGCGTGGGATAGTAAGTTGGGGATGTGTGTATCATGGGAGGCGTGCCGGAGATAAGTCCCTGCAGTCGCACTATCCTCTGTGTCCTCGGTGGCTCAGATGGATAGAGGGTCTTCCATGTAAGCAGGAGATTTCGGGCTGGAGTCCCAGTCGAAGTACACATTTTCAACTGTCGCCGTTGACGTATATCAACGCCTGTATGCAGCTAAGGGTATTCATTTTATTGTACTGCTTTAATTGTAAATTCAAGGTAGAATGTTACGCTTACAAGGGAGAAAGCGATCTGTGTCACAGTCAAGACTGTATAGCATTTTATCAGATATTATACTGCTTCAGAAAGTTGGCTCTCTTATGTGGAAGCTTATTACAGCTTAACAAATGGCAAAAGTCTTGTCCACAAGCTTCATTAGAACTTCCAAGCAGCACAGTATTTTTGTTCTTCACATGTAAACATGTACTAATCAGACGAAATGTGTCACCAGATTCAGAAACTGGAACTGACCACATAAGTTACCAGGAAATCACCATCTGGAAGTTGTCGCTCCTCCAAGCGATGATATCTGTGTCCAAAAACCACACACGCCAACAAGAATGCAGCAACCCCACCGACCAGGTCACGGTCCCACTCTTCAGCTCCACACACGCTGATCGCCGCATCCTCTTCACAGCGTGGCGTCCCTTCTGCACCCCGGGTTCATTCGTTGCCGTCGTACAACTGGCGCCCTGTCTTGGATTGTCCTCATACCACCACCAGCCGGCTAATTCTGAATGCAAGAATCGCAAACCAGTCCGCTAGCGATGTAACGAATCGAGCTCCAGAGTTCAAAAGATTATGATGTTGATGATCATGTTTGGTTTGTGGGGCGCTAAACTGCGCGGTTATCAGGGCCCGTACAAAGTGCCAAACCTTACACAGCCCAATCTCTCCACGTTCACGAATGATGGTGGAATGATGCTGAAAACACAAACACCCAGTACCGGGAAAAGTAAATCCCCAGCCCGACTGGGAATCGAACCCGGGACCGTGTGATCCAGGTTCAAAAATAAAGGTGATTCGTTGGGCGGCGTGTCTGTCATCTTTGCAACAATCTTGGACCGTTCTTCTTCATCCACCCTACAGCTCGAATCTCGCACCTTCGGACATTCATCCAATTGGCCCATTAAAGACTGCACTCCGTGTAAGTGGTAGGTGAATGATGTGGAGGTTATTGATGCAGCAAGACGTTGGCTCTGACGTCGACCAGTACAGCGGTACCATGCGGGCCTAGAGGCTTTCCCAGTATTATGACGTAAGGTCATTAAATTGAAAAATAGGGTTATGTAATCAAAAGCGGGGAAAATAATATATTGGAATCCTGAACGAAACCAACCTGCCTTCAGAAAAAAATTCTTGCATTACTTATCGAATGTCTCTCTATAATTATTGGTAATCAAATAAATATATACCCCTAGAGCTGCAGATGACGCCGGCCTAGGGGATGCTACTCGCTATTTCCAGACAATGTACTAAACTCATTTACGGCATCGACCTGACAGGAACTGCGAAGTATGTGCGACAGAGACTGCAACCAGCACCGATCTTCATCGCAAGGCCTAATTAGAAGAAACAGCCATGTCATCCAACTGGAAATATAATCACCAAAAGCACCCCCTCACCCTTCTCCCGCACTCGGCATGACCCAAAGGAAAGTTGTCCTCCGCCGATACTACATCCTGCCGCGGTAAGCTGATTATGGTAGCTTCAGAGAGACGCTCACCAAGGTGAACTCCTTTGTATATGTCTTTGCAGCTCACGTCGTGAGTGCTGAGAACACCGAGACCCACATAATGTTAAGATTCTGAAACAGCAGCTGCCAGCAATTCTCGTGCAAGAAGCTGTGGCGACGTTGAAGAAACTAATCACTGCCTTGGAAGAGGAGATCCACAATATTCCAAACGCAACGATGGACGGCATAAATCAACAATAACAACACTCTGTAGCAGGACCGCGACTTGTAACGGAAAACGCGGCGGCGATCTTTAACTACAGCAATCTAACGTTAAACTGAGCGGAATCGCAATCGTGAAGTTATTTTATTAAAGACAATGAGAAAGTAGCAATAATTTCCGCTAACATTACCAATATCAGGGTGGAAGAAAATACAACGGCTCAGTGAATTTCATTTGCTAATTTTTAAGAGATTCCTACCTGCACACAAAGTTGATTGCATTCTCATGAGAGCAGTATAGCCCTAGAGAATGTCAGACTATTGATTAATCGTCGCACGGGATTAGCCGAGCGGTCTTGGGCACTGCAGTCTTGGATTGTGCTGCTGGTCCCGGCGGAGGTTTGAGTCCTCCCTCGGGCGTGGGTGTGTGTGTTTGTCAATAGGATAATGTAGGTTGTGTGTAAGCTTAGGGACTGATGACCTTACCAGTTAAGTCCCAGAAGATTTCACACACACTTGAACATTTTTTTAATCAATCTCTACTGGTTAGAAACAACCGTGTGACTAGGATAAAATAGAGTATTTATAATAAACTTCACAACACTCTTCGTTATCTTTTTCCTCGAAAATCTGAAGGAATTGTACTTCTTGCCAGCTACCACAGCGTGTTATTAAGATCGGTGAATCATTCCATGGCGACACAAAAAACCCACGCCTAAGGTCAGCTGGCTGGCTAAATAGCTGTAATAACAACGGGAAGCTGAAGAAACACTGAAGGTAAACAAGATAGCCAACCGAAAGAGCGAAGTGAACTACATATAACTGAAGGAGATATCAGTAGTAAACCTGACGTACTGATAAACTCCAGTACAAGAGAGAGCCACAAAGGTAACAGCAAATGACTAGTAAATAACCTTCCCGCGAGCCTGAAGCCGTTGTTAAAATACAAGTTTCATACATAAAGTTCTTCAAGCTAACAGAGACGGGTGAATGGTTCATTGTGACAGTTTAGGTAATAAGAGAACAATGAAATATAAAACGAAAAACTGATGTTATTGTTCACGTATAAACACGATATTATTCTAGTCAAATTTGTTGGAAAATGGTGCTCATCTGCAACTTTGCGAATGGTGTCATGCTTTCATGACTACACTGACAGAAAAACGCTGATAACTGATGCAAAGATAAAGAGAAATAGTGAAGAGGCATATTTGTTAAAAATCAAAATGGGGGGAAGAAAGCTCGGAAATCCATAGATGATACAACTTTACACCTTAATTTGCTGTAATTAACTAATTGTCGTTGTACCGTAAATAATTGGCGTACACTGTTTCAAGTTCGGGAAACTGCGGCGTCAATTATAAAATCGTATTTAATTTCAGCTCACTGCGCTTGAATCACTTGGCAATTACCTCATTTGGAAAATCACGTTAATTAAACAGTTCTTTCTTTGTACTGAATTTTACACGGAAATGCTGTTCTTGAATGTTTGACGTCGTTACAGTTCTGCCGTGAATGCATGAAATGCAAAACTCAGTTACAGTAATACATTACTACTGTCCATATAAAAATTATTTCTTTGCCATATTTATATTATTTAGTTGTAGAAAATAGTCCTTACTTCCTTTTTTTCACCAGACCTTCCAGTAGTAAAGTTATTCAGTGGTGAGGCATAAACGACAAGCTTCCGTGAGAAAAAACAGCTCGAAATTTGTATTGAGTTGTTAGCTTTTCCATGCCACGCATTGTTTTGGCTCATTTTGGATAAACGGATAAGAATAAAAGAAAGTATACGATTCTAATACAAATTGTAACTGGATATACGTCCTAATCTCCTTTCACCCCCTGTCTCTGTCCATCACCTCCTCCCCTTTCTCTGTCCATCTGCTTCTTCTCGCTTCCTATGTCCATTTCCTCCCACTCCTCTGTCCTATTCAGTCCTCTCTCTCTCTCTCTCTCTCTCTCTCTCTCTCTCTCATATACAGGTGCGTCACTAACTATTGCCACTTGCCACCTAGAATAACTCCGAATGTATGATAGGATCTGAAAACTTAGTGAGACAAAAGTTGCATGGCACAAGTTGCTATTCTAAATTGGGGTGTTAAAATTTTATACTTATTTTCTGATAGCGGCTATCGAGACGAATCCAGTGATGTGTAACTGTAAGGTCTTTGAAAGTCAACGAAGGTCACAAAAGTAGCATGAACGTCCATTTACAGAAGGTCTTCGAAGTGATGACCATTAGGATCAATGCAGTGCTGCAATCCTCTTGTCAAGGATTGAGTGGTATTCCTTATCACACCGGCACTTATGGAAGCACATGCTCTGACAATTCTCTCTTGCATATCTTCAGGTGTAGTTGGAACGTATTTATAAACAATGTCTTTAACGAATCCACACAAGAGTACATTTAGAGGCGTCAAGACTGTGAACGAGCCTGCCACGACACGTCTCCTCCGCGTCCAATCTAAACATTTGGTAATTGTCTCTGCAACTCATTTCTAGCCATCAGCGAAAAATGTTCCGGAAACTCATCTTGTTGATATCACATTCTGTGCCTTGCTCCTCAAGATATTTCTTCCAATAACAGACCTAATGTTTCTTGCGGGAATGTGGTGTAGCCGGCCGGTGTGGCCATGCGGTTCTAGGCGCTTCAGTTTGGAACCGAGTGACCGCTACGGTCGCAGGTTAGAATCCTGCCTCGGGCATGGATGTGTGTGATGTCCTTAGCTTTGTTTAATTAGTTCTAAGTTCTAGGGGACTGATGACCACAGATGTTAAGTCCCATAGTGCTCAGAGCCATTTGAACCATTTTTTTGAATGTGGTGTACTTCCTACCATTAAGATTTCCTTCGATGAAATAGGAGCCTATAATCCTGTCCCCCAGAATCCCACACCATACATCCACCGACCACGGTTTTTGGTGTGCAACTGGCCGCAGCCAACATGGATTTTCAGCTGCTCAATAGTGCATGTTATGCAAATTAACATTTCCATGATTCTTGAACATAGCCTAGTCAATAAATAGAGTCAAATTAATTACTGCGTTATTCCTCTGAATCTGAAGTTGAGCCCATCGGCAGAATTGAATGCGACGAATGCAGTCCATACCAGGTGATTCTTGATGGAGACTGATATGCTAAGGATGATATTTAAGGCGATGCAGAACACGAACAAAACTACTCTGGCTAATGCCTGATTCCCTTGAGATTTGACGCGAATTAACACAAGGATCTCGAACCACAGTGGCAAGAGTACGAATTTCCGTTTCCTCGTTAGTGACTTTCCTTTTACGGATATGTTTCCGATGCGTTGAAGATCCATTTATTCTCAATTTATCATATACATATTTAAATGTACGACGTGTAGGGCGAGTACGTTGAGGATATCTTTCAGCCAATAGGTCTCTAGCTCTCACTGAATTTCATTGGCATTCTCCGTAAATGAGAAGCATATCGACTTGTTCTTGGAAGGAGTACATCATTCGCATTCGATTGATTCGGCGACACTAGTCTTGCCGTTTATATTAGTGCCGTATTGCGAAATCGTCGAATGGTGTTTACATGTCAATGACATGTTAGATGGATACGCCATATTCGGGGAATATTTATTATTTGTACAACATACGAGAGAGAATTGTCAGAGCATGTGCTTCGATAAGTGCAGATGTGATAATGAATACCACCCAGTCTATGATAAGAAGATTGAAGCACTTCATTGATACCAATGATCATCACTTCGAACACCTTCTGTAAATGGACGTTCATGCCACCTTTTTGACCTTCGTTGACCTTCAAAGACCTTAAAGTTACACATCATTGGATTCGTCTCTATAGCAACTATCAGAAAATAAGTACTAAAATCTAACACCCCCTTAAAAAAAAAGTTGACCTTCATATCTCTGATGCGACCCCACCTAGCAATAAAAAACCAAGGTCATATTAAGGCCCCCGCTGTCCTATGCAACATTTTTCCCACAGACGTTTCAGCTAATATCACACATTCGGAGTTATTCTAGGTGGCAATAGTTAATGTGTGTGTGTGTGTGTGTGTGTGTGTGTGTGTCTGTGTGTGTCTGTAGTTTATTAGAATAACTTTAAGAAATAAATGTACGTCAGAAAGAGGTATTTGGTAACAATTTACAGCTTATGTCCGAATGTTCATTAGAGTGTTGCGTAAAAATTTCAAGCAAATCTCTTAAGAACTTCTCGAAATTTAGAATCAAGTGCATTCTTAAATTCGATGCTGCGTCAAAATTACGAAGCAATCGGTGAAGAACTTTGGGAGGTTTAAGATTTTGGACAAATGAACATTAAGATTTTAATATGGATTTCCCATATAATTATTACATACGTACCATATATGGCGCTCCAGCAGGTATATATAATACGTGGATATTCGAAATCAGTGTAGTGTAAAAATTTGAAACAATCGGTCAATAGCTTCCGGAGGTTTAGGATTTTGAACAATCGAACATTTACATATTTATTTACATAGATTTGTCAAAATATTAACGCTCTGAAAGTTGTTAAGTGATTGTTTTCAAATTTAAGGACTTGAAGAATTGAACACTTAAATCTGAATTTATATAGATGTAGATTTTTAATCTCTGAAAGATTAAATTATGACACAATGTTCCCTTCGAATAGGCACGGTTTTCATATAACTACTAGCAAATATATCATATATCTTCCAGTGGCGAAGGTTCTCAGAAAGAAAGATTGTTGCGAGCTCAAATCTCCCCTATTTTCCCTTCACAGACTTGTCACGAGATACAAGTAGGAGGAAGCAATATATTAGTTGACTCTTCAAGGAATGTCATTCTAGGAATTTTAACAAAAAATCCGTGATGCTGAAAGCCTGTCTTGTAGCGATTGTAGCTGTACTGAGTATCTCTGTCACGTTTTCACGCTTACTAAACGAAACTTTAACGAAATTCATTGCTCTTCTTTGGACCTCTGTCATTCCTATCAATTATGGATCTCAGAGTGACGAGCAATATTCAAATATGGAATGAGGGTTTTGTAAGCTACCTCCTTCATGGACGGATACGCTTCATGAGGATTCTCCCAGTGAACGTCAGTCTGGAATCCGCCTTGCATGTGATTAGTTACGTGTGATCGTTCCTTTTTAAATCGCACCGTACACATTTCGCAACGGAATCTCTAATTTACTTACATTTGAGATTAAATATTGCTACAATTTGCTAGCTTTTGCTGCGTTCAATATTTGTGAGTAGGTAAAATTAAACGCCCTGCCATAACTCGGAACTGGACATGTGTCCCTCATGCGGATGGTGTCGCTTTCCAAATCACCCACCCACGCACAATGAGGTGACGCAAAGTTGTATCCTGTTCAAACCCTGCACGGGCAGTCTGTCTACTGCGAGAGACTACACTAATAGAAGCTACGAAAAGAAAATACTGCTGTCAAATAACTCATCGATCGAATAAATATGTTTGCTGCTTGTAAATAAAAACCTATTTCGCAGTATTTCCTCAGTTGCATAATTGCGCTAAGGTTCTTTATACGCGGATATGAAGTTACGACTAGCTGCCCTCTTGTTATAATTCCCTACTGAAAGGAGATGGAGCTATGTTGATAAACATAACAAATAAGAAAAGTATAATTTTGGAGGTAATTGCGAATATGGTCGTTCCTGGAACTTAGGCGGAAGAAAAAAAGAAATTTGACTAAGATAAAAAATGGATATATATAAATATCAATATAGAAATTGCAAAATAAGACAAGGCAGTTTCAACTTTTTCGGACAAATTATAACTGACAATGTATCAGAAAGATAGGCAATTGCAGGAAGTATTAGTGAAGGAGAAGGACAATTTGGTTTAATGAAGAACAAACGTAGCTCCAGTAAATGAGACAACGGTACTATACTACATTGGTTAGACTATTTGTAAAGTATTCATGAACATTAGGATTTTAACTGTGAATGATAAGAGATACAGTAAAAATCGGACTACTGTCGCAAAGTAATGTAATGACTGCACATCAAAAGAAATAAATAATTAGTAAAATTTGAGTGTTTTTTTAATCAGCCATATTCAAGTACGATATATTTCTTCTTAATGACCCAGACATGTTTTGCAGCATACGAGTCATTTCTGTAAAGTATACTGACGGAAAAAAAGTTGCAATGTAGAGTAACTAACTTCGTCTAAGTAACATATTTAAGTGATTAACGTTGCAGGACCACAGGTTAAGCAAGCGCGACGTAAGCCGCTGTAAATGTGAAATGCTGGTATGTTAATAATCAATGTAACCACCAGTATGTTGAGTGCAAATGTGCATCCATTATGTTGTACAGACGACGGATGTCAGTTTGTGGGATGAACTTCCATGCCTGTTGCCGTCGACGAGTCCGTACAGAAACGGTTAATGCTGTAAATGAAAGACGGTGGAGGTATCGTCCGATGACGCCCCATATGTGCTCGACTGGAGACAGATCTGGCGACCTGTTACAACCTGTATTTAAAGCAAACCTGATTGTCATCTTCATGTTGGCGCTACCAGCACCACACTTATGCGCCTGACTCGAAATTTCAATAGACATCATCATTCAGATGTAGAACACGCCTGTCACTTTTCATTTATGTCGCACAACTCCTCCTCGGTATTGCGATTTTTTTTCCGTCAGTGTATAATACGAAAGCCAACGGCCTTGGCGCAGTGGTAACAACTGTTCCTGTCAGATCACCGAAATTAAAGGGCTGTCGGCCTGAGCTAGCACTCGGATGGGTGACCATCCGGTCTGCCGAGCGCTGTTGGCAAGCGGGGTGCACTCAGCCCTGAAGCAAACTGTAGAGCTACTTGACTGAGAAGTAGCGGCTCCGGTCTCGTAAACTGACACGCGGCCGGGAGAGCGGTGTGCTGACCACATGCCCTCGATATCGGAATCCAGTGATGCCTGTGGGCTGAGGATGACAAGGCGGCCGGTCGTTACCATTGGGCCATCCAAGACCTGTTCGGAAGTAGTTTAGTTTTTTTTAGTTTTCTTATAATACGAAGTGTCCAGTCGTCTATCTGTTGTAGGCCTAAAAATTATAACATCTGCATCTACAAATATACTCCGCTAGCCACCAAGCGATGTGTGGCGGAGGGCACAATTCGCGCCAAAGACATATTTACCCCCTCCTCCCCGCCCCCTGTCCCACTCGCAGATCGCGCGAGGGATAAACGACTGTCTGAACGCCTCAGTACGAGCTCTATTTCCCTTATCTCTGAATGGTGACCATTGCGCGATTTGAATGTTGGTGGTTAGTTCACTGAGGCTTTTTGCAGATGATGCTGTGGTGTATCGAGAGGTTGCAACAATGGAAAATTGTACTGAAATGCAGGAGGATCTGCAGCGAATTGACGCATGGTGCACGGAATGGTAATTGAATCTCAATGTAGACAAGTGTAATGTGATGCGAATACATAGAAAGATAGGTCCCTTATCATTTAGCTACAAAATAGCAGGTCAGCAACTGGAAGCAGTCACTTCCATAAATTATCTGGGAGCACGCATTAGGAGTGATTTAAAATGGAATGATCATATAAAGTTGATCGTCGGTAAAACAGATGCCAGACTGAGATTCATTGGAAGAATCCTAAGGAAATGCAATCCGACAACAAAGGAAGTAGGTTACAGTACGCTTGTTCGCCCACTGCTTGAATACTGCTCAGCAGTGTGGGATCCGCACCAGATAGGGTTGATAGAAGAGATAGAGAAGGTCCAACTGAGAGCAGTGGGCTTCGTTACAGGATCATTTAGTAATCGCGAAAGCGTTACGGAGATGATAGATAAACTCCAGTGGAAGACTCTGCAGGAGAGACGCTCAGTAGCTCGGTACGAGCTTTTGTTAAACTTTCGAGAACATACCTTCACCGAAGGGTCAAGCAGTATATTGCTCCCTCCTACGTATATCTCGCGAAGAGACCATGAGGATAAAATCAGAGAGATTAGAGACCACACAGAAGCATACCGACAATCCTTCTTTCCACGTACAATACGAGACTGGAATAGAAGGGAGAACCAATAGAGGTACTCAGGGTACCCTCCGCCACACACCGTCAGGTGGCTTGCGGAGTATGGATGTAGATGTAGATGTAATAATATATGCTCTACATTCTCGGCGAAGATCGGATTTCGGAATTTAGTGAGCAGCACCTTCCGTTTAGCGCGTCGTCTATCTGCGAGTCTGTCCAACTCAAACTTACAATGATATTTGAAAAGCTCCCGCGATGGCTAAATTGACAAGTCACGAATACTGCCGTTCTTCTTTGAACCTTCTCAATCTCTTGAATCAGAGCCAACTGGTAAGGGTCCCCTACAGACGAACAATAAGACTGGACGAACTAACGTATTGTAAGCAATTTCCTTTGTTGAAGGGATGCATGGCTTCAGGATTCTACCAATAAATGGCAATCTAGAGTTTGCCTTGCCCGTCACTTGTGCAGTCTGATTATTTCATCTGAGATGATTTCGAATAGTCACACCAAGATACTTGATGGATGTTACCGCTTCCAAAGACTGGGCATTTATTTTGATCTCGTACATCAACAGAGATTTTCGCCTTGTTACACGCAGTAGGTTACACTTGCCAATATTGAGAGGTGCCTGCCAGTTATTACACCAAGCAATTATTTTCTGCAAATCCTCATTGATTTGTTCACAACTTTCGTGTGATACTACTTTCCTGTAGGCTACAGCATCATCGGCAAACAGTCTAATGCCGCTGTCAGTACCATCAACCAGATCGTTTATGTAAATCGTAAAAAGCAGCGGAACTATTACGGTGCCCTGGGGCACACCTGAAGTTATGCTTGTTTCTGTTGAAGTAACCCCATTCAGGACGACATACTGCTCTCTGTCTGTGAGAAAACTTTCTGTCCAACCCTATATGTCACCTGATAGACCGTAAGCGCGCACTTTTTGGAGCAAGCGACAGTGCAGAACTGAGTCGAGCGCCTTTCGAAAGTCGAGAAATATGATGGCATCAACCTGGGAGCCGGTATCTAGAGCCTCTTGTATATGATACACAAAGAGGGCTAGCTGTGTCTCGGAAGACCACTGTTTCCTAAAACCGTGCTGGTTTCTGCAGATGAGCTTCTCAGAGTCTAGAAAGGTCATTATGCCTGAATTCAAAATATGTTACATGATTCTACAACAAATCGACCTCAGTGAAATTGGTCAGTAATTATGTACATCCGATTTTCGCCCCTTTTTATAGATTGCTATGACCTGGTCTTTCTTCCAGTCCCGCGGAACTTTCTGCTGTTTCAATGATCTCTGATAGATGATGGATAAGAATGGTGCTACATTTTTAGCATAGTCCACATATAACACGTGCATTTTGTTTCCTTTGTTTCGATGGTTGACCTGAAAGTTGCATTGCTAGTGAAAATGAATTTTCAGATGACCTTTTTTTCATTTTGACAGCATGTCATCTGCAAAGTAGTCATGAAGGAAATTTGAACACTTTCTAAAGTACTTTTTCGTAGGTTGTGGTTATGCGTGTTAGTGTACTTATATTTTCCGTCAAGTTGTGTATCTTTACTAGACATCTTTTTCTGCTGCATTTGTGCATGCTGTTTTCACACTTTTTTAAATACAGTTTCCCTCTCATTTTTACTTCCCACGTATTTTTCAACAAAAGGTGATTTAAGCCGACACTTATGTCTCCATACTCATCGAGAGGTTTTTTGTTATATCGGAGCTTACTTGTTCATCGTTTGGCTTACGTCCAGTGTGGCGCTAATTTTGGATTCGCTAATTTTGAACGTTTTGTAGGAGCTGTTGTGGTGTCTCTCCTGCTGGGAGAACTTATGTGATGTGATGTGATGTGTGTGCGTGAGTGTAAAATGAGAGAGAGCGAGAGGAGTAAAGAGGTTGGGGAGGGTGGGGGGGGGGGGGGGACAGAAGGGGGCATAGGGAGAGAGAGATAGGGAGGGAAAGAGGTGCAAAGAGGGTTCGAGGAGGGAGGGGATTGAGGAGACAGATGTCTCTGGATATCGGAAGGTGTTTGATTATTACGTTTTATGTGGGAAGTGCCGTTGTGTAGTACATTAAGTGTTCCAAACAGTGTTTTGCTGCGGAGAGCTAAATTTTCATTCAAGATTAATTGTACAGGAGGTAATCGCAGGTAGCTGCAAAGCAAAGGCAGACCTTTTCCGGACATCCTAGGAGCATGAGCGTAGCGTATGAACTGAATTACTAGTCTTGCATTTGTGGGAAAAATTTAACAATCACTTGGACCAAATACGGACTAGAAAGTAACAGCATTCCTCAAACAGTAACAAAAAATAATAAAATAAAAAAAAATTATCAAATTTATAAGGTTCATACAAAAAAATTAAAAACTGGGAACAGTAGTGACACAAGAAAGAATAAGAAAACATGGGGAGAAGACGAAGTTGCATCCCACGGACGAGGACTGACGTTGAAACGCGATGGTTTTTAGTTAATACTAAATTATGAAGTATATCTTGTGGATCTGATGTGAAACCGCATTCCTGATCCTGGGAATATTAAAAATATGCATTACTATGCAAATATTATAGTAAATAAAATATTTGTGCAATTAAGAAAGCGTTGTAACGCTCAAACGCTCAGAGCTTCGACGGCTTACATCTCGAAACTTTACGGTGCACCAATGATCTGTCAGTACTTCTGTTATACAATGTTATTTTCTACTGGCCGCGGTGTAGTTTCCAACGCCGTTAATACACCTATAAAGCCAGATTAATGTGTTTATTTGCAAGAACGCGCCGTTCTACGTCTGCGGCAAGAAAAGCGGAGATGTAAAGCTATCTGGAGGGTCGTCCTGCGCCTTCCATACTCGGAGATTGCAACGGCGGGCTCTCTGTGGGACAGACCTCCGGAGACCGGACTCTGCTGATTTATAGCATATTGGCTGCGCAGCAGCGGTCCCGCAAACCTCGCGCAGTCCATGCACTTGACCGAGGTCTGTCTGCACGTCGCCACTCAGAGTGATGTTGGAACGAGACGTGCAGCTTGTATGACAAGTAGAGTACCGTGCCGTCTTGTGGAACTTTTGCAGGTAAAATAACGTGATCTATAACTTAGTATGATAAGTGAGGAAATCAAAAGGGCTGGCTATTATCGTCGTGCAGTAAATTTGCAGTATGTAATGAAAGTCATTGCATAATACAAAACTAAATCGACAAATTATTAAATCTAGCTTTCTGACCCATTCCACCAATGTGGCATTGGCATAAAATCATTCCACGTACCCTCATAGCATCGTAGGACGCACTCCTCTGTTCCTCTACTTCAGAGCACCACAATCAGAACTCGGAGACTCCACAATACCCCATCCACAGAGTGAGGCAGAGCAACGACCGCATCCAATGCGGATTCTATTTACTTTGGTCCACAGTTTCCTGTTACGTTCGATCACCACAGTAGCGCATGTATACTTCTCGAATCACTCCCGCTCTTGGTAATTTCCGATGTGTTGCCAGTTCTTGTTCCAGACATCTCTTACTTTGCTTCAAGCCAGCTCTTCAGCGGACAATAGTGGCGGAACGAAGCGTATTTCTTCGTAAGACAGGTATGTCGGATGAATGGGTATTTTCTTATTCTCTGCAATATTGTGGCAATCTCTATGCAGTGTCTGAGTTTAAAAAATCTCTGGTGGGTGGATACTGCTTAGCAGGGGATGCCAGCAGACAGGAGTTGATCTGACTGTGGCAATAATCATGCGCCTCGTGTTGTTGAGCTGCTTATCATCGAGGCAACTATTACACCACACTGAAGTACAACACTTCCGGCCGAAAAAACCAGTGCCGGAGCTGATGTACGCAAAGTTACCACTGAGTTGCCCCCACCCTTACCCCCCTCACAAATGTTGTGCCACACGGCCTCTGGATGATGTTACGAGTTTTTGACTTTGATGATATTATTTCCAGATGTTTTTTATAAGATAAAATGCGGTCGAATGTGATGCCTAGATACCTCGGGTACATGTGACGGAGATTATTGTCATCATATTGCACCATGAACTGAGGATTAGCTTGTCTGTTGTTAAGGTTAAACGTACAAACCTAGTTCCTACTGGTGCTGGGCTTCAGTCCCCATTTTTTGAAAACTGACTTAATGGCCGCTAAGTGAAGTGTTTAGAGGAGGTGTTTCATTGAAATATCTGTCGAGGTGTCCCCAGTTCGTGGTCTTGTGGTAGCGTTCTCGCTTCCCGCAAACGGGGTCCCGGGTTCGATTCCCTGCGGGGGCAGGGATTTTCTCTGCCTCGGGATGACTGGGTGTTGTGCGTTCTTCATCATCATTTCATCATCACTGACGCACGCAAGTCGCCGAATTGGCGTCAACTAAAAAGAACAATACGGCGGCCGAACCTCCCCGCATGGGGCCTCCCGGCCAACAGTGCCATACGATCATTTCATTTCTGTCGAGGTCGACATTGAGTCTGACTGTAGAGTTACTAGGACGTTAGTGAGCGGCCTAGGAGAACTAAAAGTAATCATCATTACCGGTCACAAGTTCCACTGTAACAGTTGTAGAACCATTCAGAGAAAATCAGCGCTCGCACTGCGAAAGTATCCCGATTATGTAATGTTAGCTGCCGGCGGCTTTAGTCTATGGAGTATACACTGGGGTATCAATGGATTAATTGCAAGTGGTGCAGACAGTCTTGAGAAGTAGCTCTGGTCTCTGGACGCTTTCTCCGAGAGCTATTTTCAGCAACTAGCCCGACTACCAACACCAATGGAAATATTTTACACCTACGATCTACAAATAGACCATTACATTATCGCCAGCGTCAGTACAGAGACGGGGATTAGCGATCAGATGTCATAATAGCAACGATGGTTACTAAAGTTAATAATCCCATTCAAAGGACTAGGAGGTCTTCATGCTAGAAAGAGCAGATAAGTAGTTGTTAGTGTGGCAGTTGGACAAAGAATGGGCATCCCTAGTAACAGTATAGTGGTAGTAGAGGATAGTAGTTGTCAACTTGGCCTGCAAAGTATACTATATACTTTGTGTTCTGCCTAACGGCAAGTCTTGTCATGGGGGAAGCCTCGTCAGAGAGGTCCATCGTATGAGAGTCTAGGGACGTGATGCCAGTGGTGGTTTCGATGGCTCTGAGCACTACGGGACTTAACATCTGTGGTCATCAGTCCCCTAGAACTTAACTACTTAAACCTAACTAACCTAAGGACATCACACGCATCCATGCCCGAGGCAGGATTCGAACCTGCGACCGTAGCAATCACGCGGTTCCGGACTGAGCGCCTTAACCGCGAGACCACCGCGGCCGGCTTGGTGGTTTCCTGTTGCCTTCCACTGATGATGAAATAAGAGTGAGGACAACGCAACACCCACTCCCTGAGCGGAGAAAATGTCCGACGCACCCGGGAATCGAACCCGGGACCCTTGGCGTGACAGACCGCTGCGCTGATCTCTCAGCCATCGGGGCTGACTGCAATGTAAATGCTACGTAGTAGACTAAGGATGGAATAGGTACACCAAGGTTTAGTGATCAAAATCGAAAAATGCTGAGCAGTTGTTGTTGCACTCTTGGTTCGAAACAGAACGCAGATATGTCCATTTAGTAAAACTTCGTGTGTCTGAAAAAGATCGATGTGAGAAGTACACAACAAATTTGAACACCATACGTTACCCAAATGTCTTGATGGAAAATCATAGAGAAACTGGTCCTACGTAAAACGAATATCAATATCTAAGACTTCTATTTATTCATTAGCCGAAAAATAGGAATAGCAAACAGAAAGCTGAAACACTAAATTTCGAGTTCACAAAATTATTCAGGCAGGAGGATCATTCAACATGTAATGGAAGACAGAGAAATAGTGAATCCTAACGTTGAAAAGTAACTGAAAGAACTGAGTGAAATTTTGTCGTCGGGTCCGGATGAAATCCCAGGTCTTGGGCGTACGAGAAACGTTCAGTAGGTATTGCAACATAGTTTCTTTTCTCGGCCAATTTAGGTCAAAAAAATGCGGAATTTTGTTGTGGAGCATTTTGGAATATTCCCGCTTCAGTCCTTACAACTACATGAAGTTCCGGCAGGTGACAGTGCTATACATAGCCTTCAAGACGACGTCTGTAACGGAGCTGCGTTCCAAGCATGGAAACGTCATTGAGTTTCTTTTGCTGGAAAACCAGAACATCGCAGATATTCATAGGCGCTTACAGAATGTCTACGGAGACATATCAGTGATCAAAAGCACAGTGAATCGTTGTACAAGGAGTCTGTCACGATCGCAAGAAGCTCGCGGAAACCTGGAACCATAGATGAAGGACAACAAGCGCATTTCATATTCCTAGATTTCAAGAGGCGTTTGCTGGCGAGACCTCTGTAAACTGTTAAAAATGGTTTTAGTGTATTAGTAAGTTCTCAGCTATATGACTTATTAGTAGTATTCAGTACTTTGTCCTGGATGGCGAGTGTCCACCAGAGACAAAGATATCGTCGAGAGTAACCACTGAGTAGTGTGACACGGCCGTTGTTGATCTCTCTGCATATAAATGATCTGTCGGAAATGGAGTTCAGCAATCTGAGAGTATTTGCTATAAAGAAAAGGAAAGTGTCGGCCTTGAGTGACTGTAGAAAGATACTGGAATAGTTTGGGAGAAGTTACGTTTGGTTCAATGAACGTCAGCTGACTTTTCAGATATGGTACTCCTTGGGATCTCTTTGACACAATCACTTTGATTATACGTCTAGGCATAACACTGCAAAGATACTTGAAAACATACGATCACGTAAGATCGGTTGCAGGGAAGGCGAATGACAGACTACCGTCTGATGGGAGAATACTAAGAAAGTGTAGCTTATCTATAACAGACACGGTGTACAGATTACTTGTGCGACCCATTGTTGAGTACTACTTGACTGTTTCTGATTACTCCCCATCCCCAGATCGGATTAAAAAAAGACTACAAAGTAATTCAGAGCCGCGCTGCTAGATTTGTTACCGGCATGTTTGTTTAGCACGCCATTATTAAGGAACTGCTCTGTGGTTCAAATGGTTCAAATGGCTCTGAGCACTATGGGACTCAACTGCTGTGGTCATTAGTCCCCTAGAACTTAGAACTACTTAAACCTAACTAACCTAAGGACATCACACACATCCATGCCCGAGGCAGGATTCGAACCTGCGACCATAGCAGTCGCACGGTTCCGGACTGCGCGCCTAGAACCGCGAGACCACTGCGGCCGGCCGAACTGGTCTGTGAACTCAAATAAGTATCCCTGGATAAATGGAGACCTTCATTTCGAGAAACACTGTTGAGATAGTGTACGATTGTCATCTGTGACAGACTGCAAAACCACTCTACTGACACTAAACTAAGTAGAGTAGCAGTGCCGATTCTGGCCAGAAAATTGCTATATCTGCCGGTCTGTTTTCACCATTCCAGGAACTGTACTTCCACTGTCAGATTACAGCTGAGGCAATTGTGCCTGTTGTCTTCGGTCACTGACCTCCGCTCTCCTTACCCCATCCCCTGCCCTCCCCTCCCCTCCTCATCTTCCCTATCCCTTTTTCCTCTCCCTCAATTGCACATTGACATCATCATGCTCAGCCAATCACTGGGGAGAGGATGCACAGTTCTCAGGCAATTTTCTCAATGTTCAAAGTCTTCTGTAGTGAGAGGACCAGATTAAGGGTAATTTTTATAACTAATAATAACAGATTTTTTTTTTTACTCCAATCACATGAGTTTTTGATTTGTATGCTCTCATGAGAAGACCATAAGCAGCACAGTTATCCTACTTACAACTGGCAGAAAATGTTACCATAATTTGTGTGTTAAGATATTTTGACTTTAGGTTGTGTAGAAAATAATGACATCATGGGATATTCTGCAAAATGGCAGCAAATATTAATGTACAATGCTTTGAGATTATAGTGCGTATAGAATGTAATGAAGTCAGGGTAAATTATGCAAAATGATGGCGGAATATGTTAATCTGTCGACTCCTAGACGCATTCTGTGTGCGTGTGTGTGTGTGTGTGTGTGTGTGTGTGTGTGGGATAAGATAATATTCCACCTAAAAATGTTAGCGAATAATACCATAACGAATAGTCAAAAAAGCCACCTTCAAGTTTCATAATTAACACACTTATCCACAAAGTACTGGGTATTTTCTGCCGTTTTCTATACACCCACTCAGTGTATGAGACTGTGCAGCAAATAAACCATTGCTACAAAAAAAAACACATCCCTAAAATTATTGCACTGCCTCCATTCATCCTTTTGTGCACAATAATGTTAAATATTCGAGTGCTCTGAATATACACGGAAATGTTATTGTGAACCTAAATATTCTGTCAAGACTTTCGAAGAGAGCTGTGAAGTGTAGGTACTGCAATTTTGAAGATAGTATTGGCGTTTCGGAGGACATTTCAGCAAGGAAGGGTCTCTCAAGTCGGTTAGTGATTGCCTGTAACTCGTGTAAGACCCACAGTGATACTATGACGTCGCCAGTAAGTGATAGTCGACGTTACAATCTAAATTTTCAGCTTGCTTATGCAATGCGATCTATGGGAAGGGGAAGTAGAGCTGCCCAGACGTTTTGTACAGTGACTGATTTGCCTCCACCTCCACTGAGCTTTGACAGCTACAATAAATTAATACATTACGCTATATTTGGTGTAAGTGAACATTCAGTGAAAAGAGCAGCAGAAGAAACAATAGCCTTGTCTGAGAATACAGACATTGTAGCAACATTTGATGGATCTTGGCCGATGAAAGGTCATACTTCTCTGAATGGGGTTGTAACTGCCGCATTTATTGAAACTGATAAGCTACTAGATTATGAATGTCTAACAAAGTACTGCAAGGGTTGTTCAAGTAAATTTATTGGCACCCATGTTTGTGTAAAGAACTTTGTGGCCCAAGTGGAAACATGGAAATGAAAGGAGTTCTAAACATTTTTAGAAGATCAGAGGTCAGTCGTGGTGTGAGATATGTAGACTACGTGGGGGATGGAGACTGTAAAGGGCACATTACTGTTGTTAATGACAGACCATATGGGGACACGGTTAGAAAAGCTTGAATGTGCTGGGCGTGTACAAAAAAGAATGGGAACTTGGCTGAGAAAATTATGTGAAGACTTCAATGGAAAAAAAAATGTCAGACGGAAAACACATTGGTTGTCCAGGTCGTCTTACAAAAAGTGAAATTGATTCTTTGACTCAATATTATGGACTAGCAATAAGGAGAAATGTAGGAGATTTGGAGCAGGTGAGACGAGCTGTTTAGGCAACATGGTTTCACACTGTGTCAACAGATGAAACTCCACAGCATGCTTTGTGTCTGAAAGGGGAAGAGCAATCCTGTAGGCATACAATGTACCCACAAACATTCCTTACCACTTGACGTAACGCAGGCAATTAGGCCTACATATAGGGATCTGGCAAATAAAAATCTACTTAGGAAATGTAAGGATTATCTCTCCCACAATGCAAATGAAAGCTTCAACAGCTACATATGGCAGGGAATACCTGAAACTTTATTTGTTGGGATGACAGTGCTAAAGATTGGTGTAATGGATGCAATAATAACACTCAATGATGGTGCAATTTCAAGGATCAATGTTATGAAGAAATTGAACATCCAGGCAGGAAGGAATATGGATTCATCTCTAAGTGCTTTTGATAAGCGGTGGGTATCTGAAGCTGCTACCAAGGAGTGAAGGATAAAGAAAAGAATGAAGGGAAAGAGTATGGAGAATAAGGAAACAAGAGGACAAATGGAATATGCAGCTGGAATGCTCTAAATGAGCATCTCCTTTTACGATTTACCACTTTGGAGGAAACCATGTTGACACTTTCCACTACCACAAAAGGCTGAACAGTTGTACCTATCAAGCCTCAAAATCCAAGAAGGCGAAACTTCAGGTCACATGATCTTCCACTCATACCTTCTAAATTTGGATGTTCTTGCAATTCAATAGTCCGGAATGTATGTCTGTAACCGATGGAATCAGTTAGTAATGTTGGACTGCAGGTGCAACCAAATTTAGATCGTATGGCCAGAAGATAATATGACCCAAAGTCCCACCATCTTGGATCTTCAGAGTATTAAAGGAGAAAACAGGCAGAAAGCATGATGATGTCATAGTGTGATTTACCGAGACAAAAATGGGGGTGGGGATATGAGGAGAGGGAATAGAAAGGCGGTGGAGCTGACGTCAGTGACCTTTAACTGCACACTGGAAGTGCTGTTCCTGGAAGTCTGACACTAGAGGTGCCAAAACAGTGCCGGTTTGTAAACAAAAATTCTTTATATAAGCTTTAATAAGAAAATTTCTTTGTAATTAATATCCACGTTTTAATTCTTATGGTATGAAAAATTTTCGTTTCTGAACGTCTCACTAATCTTACAATTTCTGTGGTGAGAGCAGGTATAGAGACACAGATATAACGTAATTGTGATGTACATCAGATAAAATGAGAAAGGAATGCAAACATTCGACTAGCAACTACATACCAACTTATTAAGGAATACCAATTTATTGAGAAATTACACAGTCCTTACCGTACTGCAGTGTTCCTGTTTGTGAGTTTATTGGTGTAAACATTCGAGCGCTTAATGTACAGACGAACAAAGGGTGGTACAGTCCGCAGTTGAGCAATATGGAAATCTCGGGCAACGTATGTAATTGAACTGGAGCGACAGTCTCTATGTGTGCAAAGTTACTCAATTATTGGCAAGCGTTGCTCATGCCCCACGCTTTATGCTATTTCGACGGGTTTCGCCATTGTTCTGCAACAGAATAACTACAGTCTCACGTTAATTGGCGCCGAAAATTAAGCTCAAACTCAGAGGCTAGCAACAAGTACGGAGTCACGCTCATTTAGAACTGCAGTAAGAGAAAGCGTTTATTATTTCACAAATTAACAGAGAAGGTAGCAAATCGTAGTATATCCTGCAAAATTAATTCTCGGACATTTATTTATGTCATGTGACGTCAAACGTCTTTAAGAATGTATTTTATCTAGGGTTCATTTATTTCTGTAATTTCTTGTAATAACCTGTTGTTATAAACAGCAGCGTTATTCAGTACAGGTTTCATTCTACAAACAGTGTTTGTTGTGCAGTAATCAGGACTGCCAACTGTGTTCGCGTCTCTTGTTTTTCCTGAGCAAACATAACTCACCTTTGTGTGTGTGTGTGTGTGTGTGTGTGTGTGTGTGTGTGTGTGTGTGTGATTTTTAATGGTATGTATGTCTTCATCCATTATGATTGTATACCAGCAACGCAACGTGTGTCATACAAATACGCTTCGAAATTCTGGGATGTAACATTTTAGGTACACATTAAACGTGGTACAGTGCCTTCGTTGTCTTTAGCTGATCTTATCATAATTCGTACTTTTGTACATCACAAGAACATAATTTGCACTATATCATCAATTTGAAATTACTTTTTTGTGGTTTCTGCATATTTTAGCTCCAGTTGCTAGTTCGAAAATAGTTTCCCCTAATTGCATTATGTATTATTACGTAATTTGTGCAGTATTTTCACTTTTATCCATCCGTTGGCCAGTTTGTTCTAGAGAAGGGTTTAAAATTTTGTGATGTATACATAGGTCTTACGAATTCGATTACTGAGGTGCCGGCCGATGTGGCCGAGCTGTTCTAGGCGCTTCAGTCCGGAACCGCGCTGCTGCTACGGTCGCAGGTTCGAATGCTGCCTCGGGCATGGATGTGTGTGATGTCCTTAGGTTAGTTAGGTTTAAGTAGTTCTAAGTCTAGGGGACTGATGACGTCAGATGTTAAGTCCCATAGTGCTTAGAGCCATTTGAACCGTTACTGTGGCGTAATAATGTGTTCCAACCCCATGTCAATCATCATGTGTTCCGTGGTTTTCCACGTCAACGGCAGTGAATATTGTTTGCATCTGTTGTAAATTTCCGTTATTTTCCAATTGGTTACACGTGTTTTTTAGTGAGGATAACGGGAATTTACTGCCAAAGTTCGAAAGGCCATCCAAAAACACGCAACAGAATTACTGAAATTACCATGTTCAAGACTGTAAAAATATTTCAGTACTATGCATTCCCAAGGGTTCTGTCTCACATCCAGGATCTATTCTAACTAATTGGCTTGATAGAGTGAAATGAGAGTATTAGTTCTATGGCCCCAGTAAAGGAGAATCAGTTACGAGGGCGGATTCAGGGTACTACACTGAAGCACTGGTACAGGCATGCGTATTCAAAGACAGGAATATGTAAACAAGTAGAATACGGCGCTGAAGTCAGCAAAGACTATACGTGTATAAGACAACAAGTGTCTAGTGCAGTAGTTAGATCGGTTACTGATGCTAGACTGGAAGGATATCAAGATTTAAGTGGGTTTGGAGGCTATCTTATTGCTCGAGCGATGGGTCAGACCATCTCCGAGGTAGCGATGTAGATTTTCCCGTACGACTATTTCACGACTGTACCGTAAATATCAGGAATTCGGTAAAACATCACGTTTCCGACATCGCTGAGGCCGAGAAAAGATCCATCAAGAACGCGACCAACGAAAACTGAAGAGAATCGTTTAGAGTGACAGAACTGCAATCCTTCGTAAATTGCTGAAGATGTCAGTTCTGAACCATCAGCAAGTGTCAGCGTGCGATCCATTCGACGAAACATCATTGATATAGGCTTTCGGAGCCGAAGTCGCACCCGCGTACCCTTAATGACAACACGATAGAAAGCTTTACACCACGCCTGAGCCCGTCAACACCTACATTGGACTGTTGACGACTGGGTACATGTTGCCTGGTAGGATGAGTTTCGTTCCAAATCGTATCGAGTGAATGGACGCGAACGGGTATTGAGATAACCTCATGAATCCATGGACCCTGCATGTCATCCAAGGGCTGTTCAAGCTAATGGAGGCTCTGTAATGGTGTGGGGCGTATGCAGTGCAGGTTGATATGGGTTCCCTGATACGTCTAGATGCGACTCTGACAGGTGACACGTACGTAAGCATCCTGTCTGATCACCTGCATCCATGAATGGCCATAGTGCATTCCGTCAGACGTGGATCGTTCCAACAGGACGATGAGACACCCCATACATCCAGAACTGCTATAGATTGGCTCTAGGAACACTCTTCTGAGTTTGAACACTTCCGCTGGCCACCGAACTCCCCATACATGAACATTGTTGAGGATATCCGGGATGCCTTGCAACTTGCTGTACAGAAGAGATCTAAACCCCCCTCGTACTGTGACAGATTTATGGACAGCCCTGCAGGACTCATGGTGTCAGTTCCCTCCAGCACTATTTCACACATTATTCGAGCCCATGTCACGTCGTGTTGCGGCAGTTCTGCGTGCTCGTGTGGGCCCTACACGATATTAGTCAGGTGTAACAGTTTGTTTAGTTCTTCAGTGTATATCTCTGTAACAAACAAGTTAGAGGTGCTGGTTGGCATTGAAACTGAGATACTGCGACACACTTCATGTTGAGAAAACTGCTATATCACACAGCAGGTGGTAGCCATCACGAAAGGAGTGTTTGTCCCTCAAGGAGAACGAGATAATAAGCAACATGTCGTTCACTCATAGTGTTTGCCTGAGAGCTCATGCAATATGCTGAAGTGTCTACGGTAGTGACTGAGCGAACAGTGTGCTAACAACTAAAGATTGTGGCACGCGCTCGAATGAACCATTCCCGTCGTATGGGCTTGTCGTGCTTTAATCAGTCCAACGACTGTCAGATAAGGGACAGCAGTGCAGTCCTGTTCACGCAGTTTCAACAAACCCCACAATGTCAAACATGATTCCCTCTATTTGACACCCAGCTCAGGATCGGCTGGAACGCTTGAACCAGAGGCTTCGGAGGTTCTATAAGAAGTTAAGATGCGACTTTCTTGGCTTAAGGCATAGGGTTGTGCACTTTAAGGTTCCCCGGAATGGCTCTAGAGTGCACTGTACATTAGAGACTAATATACTATGTCTGAGATCCACACAACGGTGTTATATATTACGTGAATCTTCATCCGTTCCAGATAATTATAGCTGTAAGATATTCCGAAATATTAGTGAGCGAACCAAAGAAATGCAATCACAGATGGCACTATAAAATCCTAGTGATCAATTCCCGAAACGTACGCAGCATAGTGTAAGAATTTGAAGCACTTCTTGAGAGAGACAGAGCTAATGCTAGGTAAAAAAAAAACTTGACTACAATCCGAAATTGACAGCAGCCTAATTTTTGCAATAAATCTAAGTCGATGTCAAAAGGATAGACTAATGAGAAACAGAGATGACGTATTATTCGCAGCTGACAAGAAATTTAAATCCAGCGAGACCGAAACAGAAGCTTCATGAGAAATACGAGATCTGTTCGGAAAGTAAAGTCCGATCGGTTGTGAAATGGAAACCGCTGTGAAAATCAAATATGTTTTATTTGCAACAGTTAGATCTGCCTTCCAGCTACTTCTTTGTATAATCACATTGTCGTAGCCTTGTACCAACTTCCCAATGCCCTTGTCATAGAAGGCAGCCTACTGTGCTTTCCGCCAATTCTTTACGCTATTCCACGCCACGTTGCCTGTCCCAAAATATTGTCTTCAGAACCAGTGGTTCATGCGAGCAGAGATCAAACTCAGGAGAGGGCAATTACGAGCTGATGTTGGGTGATCAAACACTTCCCATCGAAAACGCAAAATGCCCTCGAGAACTGTCATTTAGAAGCCAATACATAACAGCTATGATATATGGGCTGCATGGCATCAGATGAAATCTCTCACCAGGCCCTCACACGTGGCGGGAGACACTATTTTCTATGCATATTTACGTGCTCGCCGAGCGCTCAGAACTGAAAATGGGGACGAACATACTAGAGATACTCCTCAACACTTATGAACAAAAACTTCATCGAATTTTAACTGTGGTTTCCATTTCGCGCCCTATCGGAAATTTCTTTCCGAAATGCCTTCGTAGTTCAAGCACGACTTAGCACCAGAGTCGTGCATGTGCTGCCAAGGGCGTCCATGTTCTTATAATTGGGATATTATTTCGACCACCAGACGCACCAGCATCCATCGGACATAATCGAAACCTTTATACAAAACATAAATTCCCCAATCACACTCGCATCACTGGAGAAGAATGTAATCATCTGGCTGTCGATTGGGATAACTGCAGACAGCCTGCGAAACAATACCAAATATTTGTCTGAAAAGTACTTAGAACAAATTGTTCGGAAGACCGCTCATGATGGACATATGTTGGCTCCAAAGGCAACAAACCGACTTCTCTGATGGTGTCCATGTTGGAGGTGGTATCAGTGACCGTGATTGCCAAAGAACAAAACGGGATTAAAACAAGTAAAAATAATTGCGTGTTCTGTGAAATAAACAGGAAGGCTGTGATGTCACATCTCGGGATCAAAGAACTGGCCTAGATCATCTAGACGTACTTTGACTGAAATTTACAAGAACAGTTCAAACCGTTGAACTGAACTGAGATGCACCTAGTACAGCAGTTTATTATAATGACCCCTCAACGGTATATAGCGCAATCCGTGTGCCAGAAACGTCTTTCGTACACACATGAAAAGTTTTGCATCACCTCGGTTCCGAGAATTCCGGAACCTGTAGAGAAAATTGAAATAAAGATCAACATAAAAATCATTTCCGCCCTTTTTGTTGTTCATGAAAACCACACATTGCATGTGGTACCACCATACAGCGAGACTTTCAGAGGTGGTGGTCCAGACTGATGTACACACCGGTACCAGTAATACCCAGTAGCAAGTCCTCTTGCCTTGATGCTTGCCTGTATTCGTCGTGGCATACTATCAACATTCATCAAGGCACTGATGGTCCAGATTGCCCCACTCCTCAACGGCGATTCGACGTATAGAGTCCTCAGAGTGGTTGGTGGTCACGTCGTCCATAAACAGTCTTTTTCAATGTATCCCAGCCATGTTCGATAGGGTTCATGTATGGAGAACATGCTGGCCATTCTAATCGAGCATTGTCGTTATCCTGGAGGAAGTCATTCACAAGATGTGCACGATGGGGGAGCGAATTTTCGTCCATGAAGACTAATACATCGCCACTGTACTGCCGATATGGTTACTCTATTAGTCGGAGGATGACATTAAAGTATTCTACAGCCGTGACCACCAGCGGCGTACGTCGGCCCCACATAACGCGACCCCTAAACAGGCGGGGACATCCTCCTCGCTGTAAATTGTGTCTGAGGCGTTCAGCCTGACTGGGTTGCCTCCAAACACGTCTCCGACGATTTTCTGGTTGAAGCCGTATGCGACATCGGCGAAGAGAATATGATGCCGATCGTGTGCGGTCCGCTCGGCATATTGGGTCCATCTGTACCGCTCTGCATGGTGCCGTGCTTGCAAAAAGATGGACCTCGCCATGAGCGTCGGGAGTGAAGTTCCGCATCATGCAGCCTATTACGCATAGTTTGAATCGTAACGCGACCTCCTGTGGATGCACGAAAATCATTATTTGACATGGTGGCGTTGCTGTCAGTGTTCCTTCCAGCCATAATCCGTAGGTAGCGGTCATCCACTGCAGTAGTAGCCCTTGGGCGGCCTGAGCGAGGCATGTCATCGACAGTCCCTGTCTCTCTGTATCTCCTTCATGTCAGAACAACATCGCTTTGGTTGACTCCGAGACGCCTGGACACTTCCCTTGTCTAGAGCCCTTCTTGGCATAAATTAACAATGCGAACGCGATTGAACCGCGGTATTGACCGTCTAGGCATGGTCGAACTACAGACAACACGAGGCATGCACCTCATTCCTGGTGGAATGACCCCCTCCGTCTAATAGGCGCTGCTCATGCATCGTTGTTTACATCTCTGGGCGGGTTTAGTGACATCTCTCAACAGTCAAAGGAACTCAGTCAGTGAAAAAATTTCCGCAGTCAACGTTTACCTTCAGGAGTTCTGGGAACGGAGGTGATGCAAAACGTTTTTTTGATGTGTACATTATGTTTCACTCCACGATTTGCGAATGACTTGCATGGTGCAAACTCTATGTTGTCCATGCTTTCGACTGCTAGCGCAGTCTTATCCTTGGTTATTATAAAAATGTGAGAATATACTGGGTTCTTTTCTGCGTTTGTGAATGTGCGGTACTTGTAGAACCATTGTCCATTTTTGGACATTTGTATCTATGTTTCAGGAACTTTCTTGTTTATTTTGCATGATAACTGAAATTAACTCGAGATGTCCACTGCATTATTTTCTCCTAAAATCATTCACCAAGTTTGTGAACCGTTAGAGTCACTGGCACATGTGTTCGTTTTTCCTCTGTTCCCAGTAGGAACAGACGTAGTACTCGGATCACATTCTTACTTCTTCATGAGCGAAATCTTACAAAAATTCAATATTTTCAGGGCAATATTACTGGTGTCATAAGTTGTGAACACTCTTAGGTAGATAAAAACTAATAGTAGCGAAGGCTTTCATCTGGCGATCGTATAAGGATTCCGATTTTTGGTGCTTCTGATTCTTCATGTGTGGGAAATTTATTCAATTTCTTGGACACGAATTATATCAGTATATACAGTTAAGGATAATATATTGCAAACTTTCGTTACTGTCTGCAGAGATATGCGAGTGATAAGTTCAACAAGTGTCTTGAATTTTAAATTATTGATGTTAGAAGTATTAGTGCACTTTGGTTTCTTTAAATGTAACTTAATAGTGCTGTGGACACCTCAGAACATGAGAGTATCAGACTGCTATAAATTTGCTTCTGTAAGTTTAAGACACTAAAACCTGTCTCAGATTGCTTTAATGTGATGAGAAAATACTTGGAGCGACTGTGCTTAAGTCATCTGTCTTTATTTTCATTTAGTTAACTAATGATAAGACTTTTGTGTAACTGTGGCGGATATTTTGATTCAGTCGGATTTCTTATTTAATGCAACATGTTATTAAACAGAACAGTGGTAGCAAACTGTAAGGAAAACATTTCTTTCAAAAAGAGAATTTTCATTTTGCTGACTGTAATGATTATCATACATATTTATCGAGCGAACTGTCTGCATAACTCTGTAAATATGCTTACTATTGTTAAGTCTAAAATCATCCTTTTTTCTTTTAATACCTGGACAGAAACTTAGGATACAGTGAATTCTAATTATTGTGGTACAGTTACCGGATGCGTAGTGGTAGTGCAGTGTTACCAGTTCTCTGAGGAGTTTATTCTGCGTTGTTTACTACTAATTCCAACAATATTAATAAATATTTTGTGTCCTTGTAAAACTATTGGGTTAATTTGATGCTTCTTTCACCGTTGTGGTACCTGCATACCTAAATTATTGTATAAATAATAGCTTTGAATTTTATTTGGGTGCATCCTGCATTATTTTCACACAAACGCCGTGATTTGAGAGTACACATTTGAGAGTACATATCTGAGGAGAATAACACACTTTCTTTTTGAGACCTGAGATTCTCCTGGTGTATACAATTTTCAAACAACTTACGAGTATTCAGCCAGGTAATACTTTCGACGACCGCCGATATGTCGGCGGGAGCACACCCCGCCATTTTCAAGGCAAACTGGAACGGACAGGGGGTGTACAGGCAAATTGAAAACCTCGGTTCTTAGGCTGATGCAGGAAAGATAACACACGCTGACTACTAGTGACGCCAAAGATGACCCAAGTCAGATATATCGATAGTGAGACTACGAACCAGCAGGTGAGGTAACATTGACTCTGTCCCTTGGTTTTTTGACAAGGGAGAGAGCAGCATTCCAAATACAGTTTAAACAAAAACCTAGATACCTGTCTACAAGGTTACTCGCTAATTTAATCTCAACTGCCTCGCTAATAACACTGTCCCAATAGTTGGCCGTGCATGCCAATATCTCGCTGTTGTTATATAGTATGGAGTGGCCAGTATCCAAGCACTGTTCGCCAGTAGCAATTCTACTAGGCTGCTGTAATCGTTGTGCCGTTTATGCTCAGTACATCGGTCCATCACGGTCATGATAGTTTGAACAATATATGCCATGCCATAGCTACAAGGAATGCGATGTACATCCGCCTTACGCAAACCAACATCACCCTTAACAGAAGCCAAAAGCACTTTAATTTTAGATGGACGTCGGAAAACACATTTCACGTCTTATTTCCGTAAAACACCACCGATCTTGTGGGAAGTGCTTCCTGCGTAAGGCAATAAGGCAGTATACTTGGTGTCGACTCAGAATTATCATCAATCACCAGATGTACAGTTGATCGGTAGCGTTAAATCTGTCTAAGTACCCCTTCACGCTGAACCGGATGGTGAAAACTATTGGCCTGTAAATACACTCCTGGAAATTGAAATAAGAACACCGTGAATTATTGTCCCAGGAAGGGGAAACTTTATTGACACATTCCTGGGGTCAGATACATCACATGATCACACTGACAGAACCACAGGCACATAGACACAGGCAACAGAGCATGCACAACGTCGGCATTGGTACAGTGTATATCCACCTTTCGCAGCAATGCAGGCTGCTATTCTCCCATCGAGACGATCGTAGAGATGCTGGATGTAGTCCTGCGGAACGGCTTGCCATGCCATTTCCACCTGGCGCCTCAGTTGGACCAGCGTTCGTGCTGGACGTGCAGACCGCGTGAGACGACGCTTCATCCAGTCACAAACATGCTCAATGGGCGACAGATCCGGAGATCTTGGTGGCCAGGGTAGTTGACTTACACCTTCTAGAGCACGTTGGGTGGCACGGGATACATGCGGACGTGCATTGTCCTGTTGGAACAGCAAGTTCCCTTGCCGGTCTAGGAATGGTAGAACGATGGGTTCGATGACGGTTTGGATGTACCGTGCACTATTCAGTGTCCCCTCGACGATCACCAGAGGTGTACGGCCAGTGTAGGAGATCGCTCCCCACACCATGATGCCGGGTGTTGGCCCTGTGTGCCTCGGTCGTATGCAGTCCTGATTGTGGCGCTCACCAGCACGGCGCCAAACACGCATACGACAGTCATTGGCACCAAGGCAGAAGCGACTCTCATCGCTGAAGACGACACGTCTCCATTCGTCTCTCCACTCAAACCTGTCGCGACACCACTGGAGGCGGGCTGCACGATGTCGGGGCGTGAGCGGAAGACGGCCTAACGGTGTGCGGGACCGTAGCCCAGCTTCATGGAGACGGTTGCGAATGGTCCTCGCCGATACCCCAGGAGCAACAGCGTCCCAAATTTGCTGGGAAGTGGCGGTGCGGTCCCCTACGGCACTGCGTAGGATCCTACGGTCTTGGCGTGCATCCGTGCGTCGCTGCGGTCCTGTCCCAGGTCGACGGGCACGCGCACCTTCCGCCGACCACTGGCGACAACATCGATGTACTGTGGAGACCTCACGCCCCACGTGTTGAGCAATTCGGCGGTACGTCCAGCCGGCCTACCGCATGCCCACTATACGCCCTCGCTCAAAGTCCGTCAACTGCACATACGGTTCACGTCCACGCTGTCGCGGCATGCTACCAGTGTTAAAGACTGCGATGGAGCTCCGTATGCCACGGCAAACTGGCTGACACTGACGGCGGCGGTGCACAAATGCTGCGCAGCTAGCGCCATTCGACGGCCAACACCGCGGTGCCTGGTGTGTCCGCTGTGGCGTGCGTGTGATCATTGCTTGTACAGCCCTCTCGCAGTGTCCGGAGCAAGTATGGTGGGTCTGACACACCGGTGTCAGTGTGTTCTTTTTTCCATTTCCAGGAGTGTACAAGTCGGTGTGAGTACGTTTCCGGTAAACTGCATGTCCCAATGGTCCATTATCCTTCCTCCTAACCAAAACGTCAAGAAAGGGAAGGCAACCATCCTCTTCCACCTCCATCGTAAAACGAATTTTCGGGTGGATCGAGTTCAGATTTTCTAGAAATGTATTCAAATTCTCCCTGCCATGAGGCCAAACAACAAAAGTATCTGAAGAAACAGTCGGGTTTCAAAGGCGGTCGCTGAAAATATTAGCTGGCTGAATACCCGTAAGTTGTTTGAACACTTTTTTTTGTTTCAGTTTCATGAATTGAATGGTTTATTTCAGAAACTAGTCAAGCGGCAAAACCATAAATATGAGTTAATGCGCCATATTTGTCTTTGAGGGTAAATGCACATTTTAGTACGAAAGCAGTCAAATACCTGCAACTGTTGTTGTCTGGCTTGACGTTTAATTTCGCGTTTACATCAGAAACCAGTCAAACGACTCCGTTTGTCTGGTTTCTGTAGTAAACTGTGGGGACACTTTATGTTTCTTTGTTGTCAGGTAGTACTCGCGTTCTGAATCAACAACAGTCAGATATGCAAATGTTTTCACTGCCATCACTGATCAGTTAGCTTGAGCTTTTCGACTAAGTCTGTTCTGTTTTCTAGTGCTCATAGGGTTGTGATAGCAGTAGCCTAAGCCTATATCAAAGTGAGATGTCTGTAAGTTCAGAAGACTAACCTCGTAGTCTTTCCGGAATGAAAGGGTGGAAGAAGAAGGTTATGTTTCTTTCTCTGGCAAGGAAGTACCTACGAAAAAGAAGCCCAGCAGTATCATTTGTAAGTGCAATGCCAATTGTTACTTAAACGTTAACCAGGATGTCATTAATGAAGCGTAGAGACATTTTCATTCTCTTGAAAATAAAAATTGTCAAGATATCTACATTCAGACTTTGATTGAGATTAATGAAGTTAAATGTAGATGGGGAAAGCAAGGTCCAGACAAAAGGACAGGTAAAGAAAGTGATAGGCATACTGAAGGCACTTTTAAAAGAAATCACTCTTACAGATATAGTGTAAAGATTAGAGGTGTTCTAAAGCATGTTTCTAAGAATGTGTTTATGGAAATCCATGGTGTATCACATGACAGATTATCGAGAATTTGCCAATTTTTTGGTACTGAGGTCTATTTGCAAGTTATGTTTCCTTCACTTCAGGTTACGAGATACTGCTGTAAGTTTAATGCATATCATTGCCTGGGATTTATGTGAGAGATTTTCACCGTTTGTTAATTGGAACTGAGTATGTGCTATTGATTTGTATGTTTTTGGTATGCAGTGTATGTGTTAACAACTGGTAGTTTTAGTCTGTTTAATGAAATACACTTTTGGAGTCCGCTGCTACAGGCTGTGCTGGGCTGTGGACTAGTAGAATAAATTTTTGTTGTCAGTTCCATGGTGATGAATAGCAGTGGCGACAAATTGCAGGTTTCGGCAGTGTACAGAAAGTGATCAATCAGCACTCAATAAAATATCACTGACAATTTTCATCTACTTAACCAGTCATACATCGGTATTTTAAGTTTGCTTAGCTTTGACTATTTGGCTCTAATGGGCTAATTTAGTTAGTAACTTTGCTCTCTTTTTTTAACTAGAACAACTTAGTTTAAATGTTCAAATTTCCGCCCCCTCGTTGCTGATTTCCTGTAGTCTTATGACTGCAGCTCAACTATGCAAGGCTTACTATATGTCTTGGATTAGCCCAGACAGTCTTGGTTGTTTAGTGCTATCTGGAGCGTTTCCTGTTGCTGTAAAAATGTACAGGATTTCCACCTCAGATTTTTAGTTACTGTTAGCCGTTTGGCAATACGACAGGGACAATTTGTGTATGTGGTTTTTTTGTGCATGAAGTAGCTTGTTTACAGGTTCTTGAACATTCTGTATCTACTTGTGTTTTGTCTCATCGTTTAGCAATTGATAAAAACGAGGTGTGTGTGTGTGTGTGTGTGTGTGTGTGTGTGTGTGTGTGTGTGTGTGTGTGTGTGTTCCTGTGTGTGTGCTTCTGTGTGTGTGTGTTTAATGCTAACCTACAATAGGAATAAGCATTTCTTGATGTGGACTTTATAATTTAATTAAAACAAGCAAACCATTACTGAATAAAGTTATATCTAGTGAAACATATAACTGAATAAATAAAATTTAATATTTAAGTTGATTTTTAAGACTTTTAAGCAATCTCAAACATATGCTCTGAGTTTAACACAAAAAATTATGGTGATATGTCATGCATTGGACCCAAAAACGGTAATATATTCTGAGCTAAACCCAAAAGTGTGGTAATACGTCCTTGGATGGACGAAAAAATTAGCCTACAGTACGGTGCATTTCCATCTCAATGTTATCTGGAAAAATTTGCTAGATTCTATGCTCCCTACATTGCTCTGATATTTTTCTTCAAAATATTTTCATATAAGTGTAACAACTGTGAACCTAACTGCACCGAATACATTTTTTTCTCCTCGACAGAGATTACCTTACACAAAATAAACCTGGCTTCGAACTATTTCTTTCAAATAAGTAGCCCAAATTAATATGTAGTATCTGCAATGACACTGTTGTTCACAGTTTACTTATTTTGTTTGACGACTACCAATGCGAGGGAGAGTAATGTAGCACAAAAAGAGCTGAGATAATTCATATATCTACAAAACATTCTTCGGTTGAGCTTGTGGTTGAATCCGATATAGTAAACTAAATGGTTCAGAATAAGGTTTTGTACGATCAACCGGCCAAGAATCGCTCACGCTATCAAAAAGGAACTACGAGATTGTACCAACGAGGTGGACGAGGCCAATGCGTTATGATTGCAAAATCTGCCATTTTAATAACCAAAGAATTTGGAAGTGTGGTCATACTGGCAGAAGACGTTGACCCCCTTGTACTCATGGCTGGTTTAGGACAAGGCATCGGAAAATTATTCTTTCTATATCTAGGAGGAGGAAGTGCAGAAGCCAATGGTTTCGGTATCCTGTAATTTCAACACTGAAGATATTCTGTTCACTCATGTCTTTAGTGGATGTGATATTACCTCCGCTTTTTTCGTTTTTGTTTTTTTGTCAACATCACTTAGAAACATGAGCACCTACATCTACATCTGCGTGCATACTCTACAAATCACTCTTAAGTGCCTGGCAGGGGGTGAATCAAACCACCTTCATAATAATTCTCCATTATTTCGATCTCGAACAGCGCAAGGGAAAAACTAACATTTATATCTTTCCGTGAGAACTCTAATTTCCCCTATTTTATTATGATGATCGCATCTCCCGATGTAGCCGGCGTGAACAAAATGTTTTCGCACTCGGAGGAGTAAGTTGGCGATTAAAATTTCGTGAGAAGATTCCACTACAACGAAACACGTCTTTGTTGTAATTAAGTCCACCCGAAATCCTGTATCATGTCAGTGACACGCTCTCTCTCATTTCTCGATAATACAAAACGTGATGCTCTTCTTTGAACTTTCTTAGTGTACTCCGCTAATCCTATCTAGTAAGGTTACCACACAATGCACCAGTACTCCAAAAGAGGAAGAATAAGAGTAGTGTAGGCAGTCTCTTTAATATATCTGTTGCATCATCTATGTGTTCTGCCAATAATAAGCAGTCTCCGGTTCGCCTTTCCCACAACATTTTCTATGTGTTCTTTCCTATTTCAGTTATCCGTAAATGTAATGTCTAGGTATTTAGTTGAATTTGCGGACTTTATATTTGACTGATTTATCGTGTAACAGCAGTTTAAAGGCTTTCTTTTAGCACTCATGTTGATGACATCACACTTTTCATTATATAGGGTTAATTCCCAGTTTTCGCACCACACATGTCTTTTCTAAACGGTTTTCCAATTTATTTTGCTCTTCTGATGCCTGCATTATTTAGGGTTAATTCCCAGTTCTCGCACCACACAGATATTTTTTCTAAATCGTTTTCCAATTTATTTTGATCTTCTGGTGACTGCATTATCTGCGAACAACCTAAGACAACCGCTCAAATTGTATCCTAAATTATTTATACAGATAAGGAACAGCAGAGGGTATAGAACACCACCTTGACGAACTCCAGAAATTACTTCTATTTTACTCGATGACTTTCGTCAATTACTACAAACTGTGACTCTCTGATAGGGAATTACGAATCTAATAGCATAACTGAGAGGATGTTCCATAAGCAAGCAGTTTGATTACAAGCCGCTTGTGAGGTGCCAAAAACCTTCTGGAGATCTGGAAATACGGAATCAATGCGAAATCACTTGCCAAAAGCACTCAACACTTCGTGTGAGAAAAGAGTTAATTGTGTTTCACAAGAACGATTATTTCTAAATCCGTGTTGACTGTGTGTCAATAGACCATTCTGTTAGAGGTATTTCATAATGTTGGAACACAATATATATTTCGAGATCCTGGTTCATATCGACGTTAATGATATGGGCCTGGAATTTAGTGAATTACACATATTGCTTTTGTTGAATTTTAATGTGAACTTTGCAACTTTCCAGTCTTTGGGTACGGATATTTCGTCGAGAGAGCGGTTTTGTATGATTGTTAAGTATGGAACTATTGCACCAGCATTCTCGGAAAGTAACCTAATTGGTATGCAGCACAGACCGGAACTTGCTTTTATTAAGTGATTTATGTTGCTCCACTACTTTGAAATTATCTACTTCTACGTTACTCGTGCTGGCAGGTGTTCTCGATTCGAATTCTGGAATATTTCCTGCGTCTTCTTTGGTGAAGGAATCTCGGAATGCTGTGTTTAGTAACTCTGCTTCAGCAGCATTGTCGTCGATAGAATCCATTGTTATCGCGTGGAGAAGGCATCGATTGTGTTTTGTCGCTAACATACTTTACATACGAGCAAAATCCCTTTGGATTTCCTGCCAGGTTTCGAGAGAAAGTTTCGTTGTGGGAACTATTATGAGCATTTCGCAATGAAGTCCGCGCTAAATTTCGAGCTACTGTAAAAGATCACCAATGTTGGAGATTTTGCCCTCGTTTAAATTTGGCATGCTTCTTTCGTTGTTTCTGCAACAGTGTTCTGACCCGTTTTGTGCACCAAGGGGAATTAGCTGCGTCGTTCGTTAATTTATTTTGTACATATCTCTCAATTGTTATCGACACTATTTAGTTGTATTCAAGACACACCTACCTCAAGACACACTTACCTTACCACTGTTAATTTTAAAGGAGTGTAAATTGTCTCTCAGGAAGGCGTCAAGTGAATATTCATCTGCTTTTTTGAATTGATATATTTCTCGTTTATTTTTGGAGGCTTTGGAGGTTACATTATTAAGTTCCCTGTATTCGCCTATTCCTGCATCCGTTTGGATGCTCGTTATTAGCTCAGGATTATTTGTTGCTAAGAGGTTAAGTGTGTTTTTACAACCATCCATATTATTAATTTATTCCGGTTGCGAAGAATGACCTCGACGCTTACTAGCCCACAGGAACTGCCCACTTCAGTTTCGCTACAAGGTAAACTACTTCTAGCTCATCCTTTCTGAACACCGTTAGGTCCTTTTCTAAAATTTCGGCTGAACTTACCTCCGGCTTATGCCAGCTGTCAATGCCAATAACGATTTGAGCATCTGTGCTTTCTATTAACGTTTGAAGCTCTGGTACATTCCCAGCACCCTTTGAGACTGAAGCCCTTTTGTGTTTCCCAGATATCCTCTAACCTAAAAAACAGCCAAGTCCATGCCCTACAGCACCTGCTTCTCATGTAGCCGCCTCCTGCATGTAGTGGACTCCTGACGTAGATAGAACCCGAAACCAAACCACCCAATGGCGCAAGTAGAGGATATGCAGCATCGCAGAATCGTGTGAGACACTGGTTCAGACTCTCCACTCGGCTTTGTATCACAGGTCCGCAATTGGTCCTATTGTCTGTGCTGCAAAATTCTGAGCTTTGCTTTCATCTCGCAAGCAAGACTGGTAGCCTTTACAACTTCTGATAGCCGCTCCAACCAAAGAGAATCTCTTCCAGTCTAAAGCAACACAGGTACCGACATGAGCCACCTCCTGCAGACGGCTGCACCCTGTGCTCTTCGTAGCGCCCTGAAGGACCCATTCCACATGTGGAATGACTCTACCCAGTACGAGCACCGAGTTCATATTAGCTTGCTTCCCCACCTTGGCAGGCATTTCTCTAAGGGATCCCATAACGCCCCTAAGGATCCCCATAACGCACCTATATTGAAGCTCCCAGTTACCAGTAATCCCACCCTCTGTTATTGCCCGGATCTCGCAGGCTGAGAGGTTTCCTCTGAAACAGGACAAGCTACTGCATCTGTCTGAGGGAAGTGTCAGTCACTTACAGCACATAGAACCTGTTTGTTAGACTAACAGGGAAGGCCTTACAGCGGCCTCCTGAGAGTTTTTCGCCACCTGCCACTCCCGGAGGCGAACTCCCACTTGACTAAGGGTGAGTGGTCAACTGCAGTGGGAGCAGTAACTGGGCTATCCAGCGGTTCAGACCGATCGGAGCTCTCAAACGTGCTGTAGGTACATTGGATCCCTACAGCGGCCAGTAACAGTGATGCCCATCCACTGCAGCTTCGAGCTGCTTAACCGCAGCCATCACAGCCTGGAGCTGAGAGTGAAGTGTCACCAAGTCAGCTCGTATCCGCACACAGCACAGTAACAGTCCCTATTCATACTGAAGACCAAGGAAAAGTACACTAAACAGACAAACAAAGGACTATCGACAAGCGCTACGGAACTCTACTCCAGGTACTGTCAGGGGTAAGAGTCGTATCTAAGAAATTAGATTAAAATGCAGAGATTGGAAGCCTTAACTATCACAGCACTCAGATGAAACTAAATAATTCGCTCCTGATTAGAAACTTGTATGAAGTTACGAAATCAGTTTACTTACCGACACAAACACAAACGAGATGACTATGTCTATTAAATATTAAATTAATAAGAAGAAATTCTATAAACTAAACTACCGAAGCACACAGATGAAATTATACAATTCGCAGCTGCTGCTGCTGCCTGACCCAAACTTATACGTGGCACATTCAAGAAACCAGACGCTATCCGTGAAAAAATAATAACAGCTGGAGAACAGTTCATTATCTCATTCCGTAGGGGAGGTTCAGCAATTCACAGACACTACACGATTTGTGGTAAAATCTGTTTCTCAAATCTGCCACATAGAGCAAATTGAATCTTTCAGGGTTGACACCCGCAGAACATGCTGCGCAACACCATTCGCTACGAGGCTTCCAGCAAATGCCAAAGATGGATAGGAAACTGGAAATCGGGCTAGACTCACAGTAGTGACTGGTCCGAGGCTTGTTGTAATGACCCAAGGTACAGCGCCCGAGTCAGTTCTTCACACTGTTTCGCGCTCATGTAAGGTGAGCTGTGGCGGAGCATGCTCCTACAGAAAAGCAGGTTGGAATAGTTCTTCTATTCTACAGTGGACTCAAATGTGAAAACGTGTCAGAATATGTGCAGAAAAAATGTGAAGAACTAGATTTTATGAAAATTATTGAAGGAACAGTTGTCGAAATGGCTGACTCACTACTGGAAGAAAAGCTCGATCTGCGAGCCACTCGATCTACTTAGTCTGGTTGTACTAGTCAAGGCATTTCTGGTAACACCGAGGAACTTGGCCAATCAAAACATCGGAAGAGAGTCACATATCCGCTTCACGTATGCCAACGGTTAACGTCCGCTCTCAGTAGTATGACGCATCCAGAAGAGAATAAGTTATTGTTAGTAAATGTTAATGCCTCTACTATTATAATAGTTAGCTATGTTTCATTGGTATTGCGTAGTTCCTTTATCAATATTATATTATAAAACTTAGTGTAAAACGTTTGTGCCACTAAAACTCAGAAATGAGTCCCGTTACGACCAAGGGAGTTATACGGTGTGATCTCCTTTTCACCTGAAGGGCGTGCTTTTGAAGACATAAGGCTGGGAAGCTTCGTCCTCTAGAAATTTCTAAAACATTCCAGAACATTCGTGAGTATTCGAGGTCATTCCAGAACATTCGAGATTATTCGAGAGCACTCCACAACGATCCAGAATATTCCGAAATGTTCCACAATGATCCCGATGTTCTGGAATGTTTGGGAATAGTCGGAAACATTCGGGAAGATTTCACAATGTTCAGGAACATCGAGAAACGTCCCTGATCATTGCAGATCATTCCAGGACACTCTCGAAGATTTTTGAATATTCTGAAACATTGTGGACCATTCGAAGCCTTTTTGCCATGTTCTGGAATTCGCCACTGGTGGAGCTACCCATTGGTAAGGGTACGTAACGCAAGAACCGTCGTGGGTTCGAACATAAGTTTCTTATCAGTGTCAAAGGGAGTAACCGAAAAAGTAGAACAGTGAGTGAACAAAAGCAGCGAAGTGTGAGTAGTCTAAGTGAAACAATGACTTAAAATAAATCGAAACTAAAGTGTGTAAAGTGCATTTGTTACTAAAAATTTGATTTTATTTATATTTAGACAATGTTCAAATGTAAAAGAGGAGGAAACCTTGCCAGTTCTGAAGCAAAAAAGCACAGCGAAAAAGCGGAAGAGACGAAGAGCGCGAACTACACCCAACGAACGGAAATGAGAACTGTAAGAAGCAGAGAGACCAAGGAACAACGAAATGAAACCATGAAAATATTACCCTACGAGACATGGGGACAAAAACAAGTAAACAGTACAAGTTAACAAATGAATCATCCCACTACCACCCAACGAAAGAATGTAACCAATACAACATGTCGTAATCGGAAGATGGGTAATGTGCTGGCATGCGCTGTCGCCAGCACACCTGTCACCAAAGATGTAGCAATAAGATCGATAGTAGGCGCTCGATCAAGAGCACCTTTCAGGAGAGAGGCCGAGGATAGACTAGCAAGCAATGTGCCGCCAACGTCCTCTCGACCGCAAGGATTTAGATCGCGGGCACTGACGGGAGCGCCTCACTCGGTCAGTCTGAGTCACTAGTTCAGTCACTGATGCACCAACTCGCACTCCAGTTTGGCGTCTGTCATTCATCGTATAGTGGGACTTGTACTTCACCACCAGTGAGTCTAGCATGAACTATTATGAAAGAGCTTGTGCCACAATACGTGGACTCCCTTAAAGATAAGTACATTCATGTTCATGTAAATAAACAACTCATTTAAAACATGTGTATAGTTGGGTTGTAGAAAGAGGATACCGGCCACCAAACAACATCCTCCCCTCTTTGATTCCTATGGTACAAGACTCAACAAATAAAATCTCCCAATTCGCAGTAAAGAAACACTAGGATTCTGTCGCATGAATGGTAACACACTACTTTCCAAAATGTTCCAAGCGCACGTAAACGTAGAGTACTGCAATTCAGTGAAATAGATCAAATACGTGTAAGTATGTGAACAAAGGCAGTGACATGGCAGTATTTCAATTAGTCAAAGACGGAGAACAACAATACAGTAAAGAAAAGATTCTCATGTACCAAATGGGAAGATACATCATCAGTGACGAAGTAACATAGCGGATTTTCGGCTTTCCCGTACACGAACGAGTACAACATCTGGCAGTACATTTGGAGAATGGAGTTTACGTCACAAAAGACACCGCCAGAAAAACTGCAAGCGAACTACCTCACAACACAACATTAACACCTTTTTACCAACTGTGCTAAAGGGATCCATTGGCAAAAACATTACTATATGTCGACGTCGCTACCTGTTATACGTAGAACACAACAGAAATATCTTTCAACGAAAATAACAAGGAATACCAGTAGATCATCCAAGAATCATGAAAACTGGCGCACTAGGCCGAGTATACACCGGAATACGAATTACGCTAAATGTTTCTATCTCCAGATGTTGGCACACAAAGTACGGGACCTACGAGATTCATGGGTCTCAAGGCTGTTGATCTACGCCAGGCAGAGAAGCATGCCAACGCTTAGGGCTAATGGAAAATGGCAACCACTAGGAAGTAACACTACAAGAATCCTCACTCACGGCCTCAGCTGAACAAATGAGAGACTTATTCGCCATAATTCTAACAGTATGTAACCCACCGAATTCAAAACAGCTATGGGACTCCTTCAAAGAGAGTATGAGTGATAACTTATTCTACCAAATCCAACAAGCTCATCCTGAACTGGCCATCGAATTCAACGACAAATCTTCAATAAAACACTCATTCGTGTAGAAGATAAATGTTTAGCATTAAATCATCAGAACTTAGTACAACATGGAATGCAAGAACCATGATAAGATGCTATCAGTGTGCTAAACTTCGAAATTACAAACATAAAAAGCTACATCAACGAACAAATTCAATACAGTACTCAGAACAAACCACTCCTCAATGACAATCAAAAGAAAATTTACCGGATCTACAAAAAGACAGACGGAATTATTTGTTCCGACTCACCAGGTGGCACCGGTAAAGCGTTTCTAATAAATATATGACTGGTGGAAATGCGTGCCAAGTAATGCATCGCACTTGTACTGATATCATCCGGCATTGCAGCCACAATTATGGAAGGTGGACGAACTGTCCACTCCGCCGTACAACTTACGTTGAATATTGCCGAAGAACAATAATTATATATGTCCAAAGCCACAATAGCATCTGGGCGAGGTGAACTTCTAAACCAAACTAAAGTTATCTTCTGGAACGAATGCACAGTGGCACATAAAAAAAAAACATGCAAACATTGTTAACAACTGTACCAGTCCGGACTGGCTACTTGAGAGGACAATTTTGGCAACCACAAATAATATTATTAACGATATCAACTTTAATATTCAAAAGAAAATTACCTCTGAAGAGAGAATATACAAATCGGTCAATACCATAGTAAACGTTGAAGAAAATGTGAAATTACCTACAGAATTTATCTAAGCTCTTTGTAAGTATCAGGAAAGCCATTAAACTGCTTTCGATTAAAACTGGACCGGCTATCATACTACACAGGAACCTCAACTCACTTAAACTATGTAATGGAAGAAGGATAATCGTCAAACAGCTATTGAATAAAATCATCGAGGCCGAACTTATGGCTGGAGAGTACAAATGACTCAAACTATTTATCCCCACAATAACACCGATCTCTACTGAACATCCATTCCAATTTAAAAGACTGCAATTTCCAATCAAATTGGCCTACAGTTTCACAAATAACAAAGCGCAAGCACAAACTTTAAAATACTGTTGCATTAACCTTCCTGCTTCTCTCACGGACAACTACTTGCATCTTGCTCATGAGTACGAATTTCGAAAAATTTGTACATATACACCTCGTACATATACACCTCGGCTAACAAAGTGAAAACTGTTGTTTATAAACGAGTATTGTAAACAGAATATGTTTTCAATAACTTTTTTTGCCTCTTATGCTTTAACAAGTATTGTTAATATTTAGAAAATGTCCTCCATAATTTTTAAACCCTTTCGCTTTTAAGTTCATCCTTGTATTGCATCTACCACACAATCTCAAATCAATTCCCTGAGCGAAGCGGGGAAACCCCAACTAGTAGTATGCTTGGCTACATATTTCGGTTCACCTATTTCAACTAACAATAATTAAGTATTCTGATCAAGGCTGTTTAAAATATGTAGCGTAATGAGTAAATGCTGTAGCTTTATAAATATGCATGACACAGGGCTGAAAAGTCCTGAGCTTTACTTCAACTAGTGATACATGAATTAAAATAGATGGATGCCTGGGAATCATCCGACTCCACACTGAGAAACAGAATGCCGACAAATGAGATGCTTAATTCCCATATATAACATAATATACAATATGTCTCTGGTATATAAACAGAAACTAAGATAAAAGTGTTCAAAAAGTAGATATTTTGCCACTTTACAGAAAATTTTAAAAATTTACATTTTTTAACGAACCTTGGTGCACTTGGTATTGTGTACAGAAAAAGGTTACAGTAGAAAAGTTTGTACAGACTTTTGTGTTCTTTTAAAAAGAAATTGGTTGTCAAAGTGCTAAGAGCAAAAGAAAGTGAGATTATATGAAAAAGCCAAAAAAGTCTAAAAGTTTCGAAGCTTTTTTACTACAGAAAGCTAAGCCAAAATAAATTTCATTGGAAAAACTTGGTTTTCCAATATTTTCAACCATATGTACGAGTTAAAAAAATAACACCTTCTACTCCACCTTTTGAAGGTACAGCCACTGTGGAGCACACCTAAAGTTCCATCTTCATCTGTCGACGGTTCTCCATCTAAGATAACATGGTGCTTCCTCCCAAGAAATTCTCTTTTTGTTTTTCGTCAGTCTTCTGACTAGTTTGATGCAGCTCCCGTCACGAATTCCTCTCCTGTGCCAACCATTTCATCTCAGGGTAACAATTGCAAACTACGTCCTCAGTTATTTGCTGAATGTATTTTAATAAGTGTCTTCCTCTAAAGTTTTTACCCTCTGCAGCTCCCTCTAGTACCAAGGCAGTTATTTACTTATGTCTTAACAGTTATCCTATAATACTGTCCCTCCTTCTTTTGAGCGTTTACCATATTCTCCTTTCCTCGCCGATTCTGCAGAAAACCTCCTCATTCCTTACTTTATCAGTCCACCTAATTTTCAATATTCTTCTGTAGCACCACATCTCAAAAGCTTCGATTCTCATCTCTTTGCCTACAGTCCTTGTCTCACAACCATACAGTGCTGAGCTCCAATCGTAGATTCTTATAATTTCTTTCTCAAGTTAAGGCCAATGTTTGATACTAATAGACTTCTCTTCGCGAGGAATGCACTTTTTGCTAGTGTTAGCCTGCTTTTTATGCCCTGTTTACTCCGTCCATCATGGGTTGTTTTGCAGCCAAGCTAAAAGAATTTCTGAGCTTCGTGTGTTTCGTGATCACCAGTTCTGATGTTAAGTTTCCACTATTGTAATTTCTGATACTACGTATTACTTTCCTAATCTAACTTCACTAGCGAAGATCGCTAAAGAAGTATTTTATTGGGTGACCGGTTTCGACAGAGCTATGGTGTTATCACCGGATTTTACGCTTTAAATTTTTTACAATATCTTGCCCATCAGTGTTGTGTGTCGCTGCACATTGCATGTACAATACAGCTCCCATGAAGATCACTATACATTGGCATGTCAAATGCAGAACTATTATGTATAAACATACATTTTCCAAGGCTGTTTCTAAGTCAACAATTTCTACAAACGTGTTTGGATTTTTTTTCGGTGGTGTCTTTACCTTCCGTAAAGTCAGTCTGTTCGTCACCTAACAAACCGTCAATTTTCTTTTCCATTCATCAGTATATTATTCTTGTCTCAAACCTGGATGTATGAACTGTTAATTTGATTCTCATATTTGGCGGTTCCTGCTATCTTGGGAATGCTGTGGATGTTTTTCCGAAAGTCTGATGGTACATCGCTAATCTCGTACCTTTTTTTTTTTTTTTTGCCACTTCCCCAACGATTTTAGACATTCCGACGGGATACCATCTATCCCTTCCGCCTGTTCAAAAAATTAATACAAAATCAGTAAATGTAGTGAACAGTATTTTTAAATGTGACTTTTTCTATTTTCTTTGCATTTTGTGTTGCGTCTACGCTTTCTATAACAGTGGTGAAGTGAAATGCAACGAAACTGGTTTATATTCCTCATAAACATTGTCGTTGTTTATTGCCTCTACTACTGGTCATTCTTCCAACTTTTCATAAAATTCCATATACTCAGATGGAATGTACATTTTTCAATTTTAATATATCTTTCATTACTTTGGCTTTAAAGGGCACGAATTTATTTGAATGGACACGAATTTATTAGGACACGCTAAATCAGTGGGAAGTACAGTATCCTTAGCGAAGCTGTCAAGCAGCTTAAATATCTTTGTGATAGCATCATCAATTAACTACTCTGTTTTAATGTGCCTAGGATAATGTGCATCATACTTGAAAGTCATCTATTTAGAAGGGGAAAAGGACATTATTTGTTTCTTAGGGAATTTTCCCATACGTAATGCGCAGAGGTAAGACTTTTTGAAATAGACTGGCAATCAACTTTTAAATGCTAACTACTATAGCAACATCGTCAACAGTTCCCGCAGAGAATTTACTTGATGCTTTTTTTGTCATTGTGGCATACTCTTCAAATACACTCCTGGCAATTGAAATAAGAACACCGTGAATTCATTGCCCCAGGAAGGGGAAACTTTATTGACGCATTCCTGGGGTCAGATACATCACATGATCGCGCTGACAGAACCACAGGCACATAGGCACAGGCAACAGAGCATGCACAATGTCGGCACTAGCACAGTGTATATCCACCTTTCGCAGCAATGCAGGCTGCTCTTCTCCCATGGAGACGATCGTAGAGATGCTGGATGTAGTCCTATGGAACGGCTTGCCACGCCATTTCCACCTGGCGCCTCAGCTGGACCAGCGTTTGTGCTGGACGTACAGACCGCGCGAGACGACGCTTCATCCAGTCCCAAACATGCTCAATGGGGGACAGATCCGGAGATCTTGCTGGCCAGGGTAGTTGACTTACACCTTCTAGAGCACGTTGGGTAGCACGGGATATATGCGGACGTGCAGTGTCCTGTTGGAACAGCAAGTTCCCTTGCCGGTCTAGGAATGGTAGAACGATGGGTTCGATGACGGTTTGGATGTACCGTGCACTATTCAGTGTCCCCTCGACGATCACCAGAGGTGTACGGCCAGTGTAGGAGATCGCTCCCCACACCATGATGCCGGGTGTTGGCCCTGTGTGCCTCGGTCGTATGCAGTCCTGATTGTGGCGCTCACCTGCACGGCGCCAAACACGCATACGACCATCATTGGCACCAAGGCACAAGCGACTCTCATCGCTGAAGACGACACGTCTCCATTCGTCCCTCCATTCATGCCTGTCGCGACACCACTGGAGGCGGGCTGCACGATGTTGGGGCGTGAGCGAAAGACGGCCTAACGGTGTGCGGGACCGTAGCCCAGCTTCATGGAGACGGTTGCGAATGGTACTCGCCGATACCCCAGGAGCAACAGTGTCCCTAATTTGCTGGGAAGTGGCGGTGCGGTCCCATACGGCACTGCGTAGGATCCTACGGTCTTGGCGTGCATCCGTGCGTCGCTGCGGTCCGGTCCCAGGTCGACGGGCACGTGCACCTTCCGCCGACCACTGGCGACAACATCGATGTACTGTGGAGACCTCACGCCCCACGTGTTGAGCAATTCGGCGGTACGTCCACCCGGCCTCCCGCATGCCCACTATACGCCCTCGCTCAAAGTCCGTCAACTGCACATACGGTTCACGTCCACGCTGTCGCGGCATGCTACCAGTGTTAAAGACTGCGATGGAGCTCCGTATGCCACGGCAAACTGGCTGACACTGACGGCGGCGGTGCACAAATGCTCCGCAGCTAGCGCCATTCGACGGCCAACACCTCGGTTCCTGGTGTGTCCGCTGTGCCATGCGTGTGATCATTGCTTGTACAGCCCTCTCGCAGTGTCCGGAGCAAGTATGGTGGGTCTGACACACCGGTGTCAATGTGTTCTTTTTTCCATTTCCAGGAGTGTATATAAATTCTGTCATGATGGCTCTCCAACTTCTTTATAGTCGCATCTCTGTCATTTGGCAGGAAACTACACCTGTGCATAGGGAAGTAATGTTTCATCATCTTAAATTTCCCAGTTGATGCAAGTGTTAAACAAAAGTAAATCATTTTGTTATTCTTATTCTGACCGACACACCTGTTGGAGAGCAGGTGCAACATTCGTATCTTTCGGAGTATGTTATCGGATACGATGGTAAGGAAACGTGCAAACTTCATTTCCACTTTTTGGTCTTCGCCTTCATGGTACCTGTATTGGTGTGAGTGCTATCGTTTCAAACTATGTAGCTGTTCCAAGAAAAAGATATGTCTAACAGGAATACTTGGTAACTAAATTTTGCATCTAGTTAAATTGCGCTCAGAAATTTTATTAATTTGACCTTAATTTTTTTTTATATTCTGCAGTGAACCACAAAGCTAATTTCTACAGTTTGTCAAAGTTAACACGAGAAACGCACATAAAAGCAGCAACAGGCCACCAATGTCTTTTCCATATAGTCATTGTAAAAATGGTATGAGTCAGTGACTTACGACCTTTCTATGTCGAATGAAGATTTATAATTCTTGTAGCGATGCCATTTGAAGGTTGACTAATGCCGTTCTTGTATGTCTTAATCTGACTACCCTTCATCACCGAGCTCCAATACACAGTTCATTTTTGTAAAAATGTTGAATCATGAGTTTTCTGCAATGACCGATTCAGTTGAACAGGCATCCTCAGATCACTCATGGTAAAGGCTACGTGCTTATGTAGACTGTAGGCAAGAACTCCATCGTCCGATAGTGTATCTCGGAACATCATCTCTAATGAGCTGGGTTTCAATAGACTGTTGATTGTACGATTAGTGAGCATGTTCCGACATATACTTTCACATGATGACGATATTGCCACCATGAGTGATCAAAAGAGGTTTTTTATCAATCTAAATTATTAATCAGTTGCAATGCAATGTATTCTGTGATCAAAACATCTAAAACATTTTATAAGAAAGTTCTGAGAGTTTTAGATACGTAAGATGGCTTAGCCCCATACCTGATAATGTCAGGTCTTACTATCAATGAACTGTTTTTCTACGAACAGAGGAATGCACGCTCTGGTCTGAGGAGCCCTACACAGCAGGTGCTTCGTCTGGTAGCTGGGAGCGCGTCGCGGGTTGCCGCCCAGGACTGCAGGGGCTGCTGGGGCGACGTCGTGCTGGGGAAAGGACGGAGGAGCGCGCTGTACTCGGCGGTCGCCCGCTGCGCGCCCAGTGATGGATTAGACTGCCGGGCTATCGGACGGGGCCGTTTCACTCCCTGTCACAGGCACTCGGCCTGCCCACGGGTCGAAGAGCAAGTTAAAAGTTCGCATACGTCATACGGGAAAGTGGTAAGAAAGTGACGGATTGCGAGGCTCCGTCACGCATTTATTGTTTCAATCCCTTCACACAGCTATTGTATGAAGCTTTTTTGTCCTATGACACGAAAACATTTGTTGCAGCCTATTCTCTTTTCGAAACTGATTTTCTTGTTCTTGTATGTTATACTTTAAGTCCTGATTCTCCATTTTTTTCTCATTAAATTATTACTTCTACGTCTTTTTTTCACACTACTATGATCAGTTTTCCTTCCGCTATTTGGCAGTGTGCTGGTTCTTAGTAGAACATTTTATACACTATAAAAGATAAAAAAGGACGTGTAACAGTCTACAATATTTTTATTAACTAACCAGTTTTCGGCTGTTAGACCATCATCAGGTACAAAACACGTAAGGGTGTTACTGTAAGAGTGTGCAAAAGTTTCACTGAACAATTTGGGGTAGGGAACGTGAGGTCGGAGAAGCAAGCTTAATGAGTTAACAGAAATAAAATCACACAACTGTGTACTTTTTTATTCACGTTAGTTAGCCGCAAATACCATAATTGACACAATGAGCTTACCATTTGTACAGTGTCTTACAAAATGTGCTGAAACGGACGGCCATCAACCTCAATGCAAGACGAGAAAGATGCTGACGCACTCTGACAAATATGCCTGGTGTGTTTCGAATCACATCACAGGCAGCTACAATTCTGGCAACTAATTTCACTATGATGTTGATGTCCAACATGAACTGATCCATCGCATTGTACTGCATGTCTCTGAATAGCATTGAGTAATGAATGGGTCTGTCGTTGAATCATAGCACGTTCTGTCATGGGACAATCTAAATAGGATTCAACAGAGCCACTTATGGACGAGTGCAGTAAACAAAACATGCATCATGACTACCCGGTAATCAGGCTCGTCCTCTTTGTTTCCTCGCAGGAAATAAAGAATGTACCCGTAAATAAACAGCACATTACATATAAACTTGTACGCGTCTTAAATGGCTCGGAGCACTATGGGACTTAACATCTGTGGTCATCAGTCCCCTAGAACTTAGAACTACTTAAACATAACTAACCTAAGGACATCACACACATCCATGCCAGAGGCAGGATTCTAATCTGCGACCGTAGCAGTTACGCGGTTCCGGACTGAGCGCCTAGAACCGCACGGCCACCGCGGGCGGCTGTACGCGTCTTAGTTATGAATAAGCTGGAAAACAGTAATGGTAGACAAAGTGATAGACAAGTTTACTTCCGTATCTCCTTAAACTGTTTAGTGCAGCATTCTCTACACCCTATTACATTTATACACGCTCTTACGGAAACGCCCTGTATGTGTGGTTGCAAATTTTGCGAGAACCAAAATTTTAAGTTAGATGCATCCTTCAAATTTCTCAACTAGTTGTCAAAGACAGCAATTATTATTGTTCAATGTAAGACTAAAGGGAGAGAATTATTTCGTTAAAAATGTAAACTACTTAGCTCAGATAAAATATAACACTTTGAAAGAATGAACTACAAATCGCAACTACTCAGAAAGATAGAGCAAAATACAGCAAAATCTGTCGTTTAGAGCATGACTGAACAAGACAAAATTGTCTTAAACAAGATTAGCATTGCGTGGTGTCAGACTTTTTCGGGGTGATAAATGATTAATAATGAGCTTCTTCAGGTGCTCAGTGTTTTGCTGTAATGCGCACTCGCTGCTTGGACTGCAACCAGACTGTGAGCTGTTTCTGGCCGCAGGCGGCTATTAATAGCTGAGTTCGATTCCTGAAGTCCACTACGCCCTTCGATGCTCTTTTGTTCCACAGGGCACGCACTGATACTACGTGAAACGCAAATTCCCTCAGCGTTTTTCAACTCTGGTGGATGTAATGGTCGGCCAGATTTTAGCAACATAAGTGCCGGACCTCAAGCGTTATTTAACTTGAAACCTTCATCTCAGGTTATCCGGTTTCCTGACATGTTTGTTTCGATAGACTCCTTAATTATGCTTTCCCTGAAACTTGGAATATGCACAACGACACTGGTCCCATCGTATTTCATGATTATCTTCGAGGCAGTGCTCGGTGACAACTGAATTGCTTGGTTATTTTAGCTGGATGTGTCGTTGATGTTGTTCACTTCTCTCCGCGACAGTTCTGCGACTTTACCCAAAGTAAGACATGCCACATCCACGTGGAATGTGATATACGCCCGTCTTTCGGACACCTAATAGACAGGGATGGAAGTATCACTTTAAGAGGAGAATGTATGATGAAATTGGTCAAAAAGTGACCAATTCCGATTATTATATCTTAATAATATTTGATCTCACCTGAATAATTTGATGCATCATTTGTCGATTAATTCGAATTTGAACTGTGGTTTTTATTATTTCAGGGTCAGTAGTGCAAGTGTAAAACTCTCCAGTTATTCTGCAGTGACCTTCTTCAATTTCTGGAACTATTAAGTGTAGAAGGCTGTGGTTTTCAGTTGTGTGTTCCTTGAATTCATGTTAATTTTCATGTTAAGATTTGAATGTAAACAAAAACGGCGATATTTGTGGAGAATATAAATAGTAAAAGAAGACTTACAGACAAAAACGTTGATGAACTGCAGATATATTATGGAATGACAATAAGAAACAATACACATTACCTATAAGGGATGAACAGAGCAGTGTGGGCTACATTCTTCCATAAATTATCCACTGATGATACACCTGTACATGGTCTTTGCCCACCTGGTGTTGATTTATGGTGCAAATACCGCAAAACTCAGGCGGCGGGTGCAGGGGAACAATTTAGGCACGAAAATAGCATACCATCTGCAGTGATGGAAGCTTTTAAACTAGTAAATAGAGAATTAGGTCATATTGACCTTCTTTCCAAATGTTTCCATGATCGAACGCAAAACCCGAATGAGTCTTTCAATAAAGTCATTTTGACCCACATACCAAAAAAAGTATTTGCGTGAATGAGAACTCTATGCTTATATATTTGTGATGCTGTGATAACGTTTAATGGTGGTAATAAAGGAAGAACTAGGGTTCTAGAGCTACTTGGTATCACTCCAGGAGCTAACACATGCAGGTCTTCCAGCAAATGAACAGATTTAGGATCATGAAAGCTCAGTGAGCAGCAGAGGAAATGACTAAAGAAGCAAGAGGCAGCAAACGAAAGAAGCTTTTATGTTTGCAGGATGATCAAGAAAAGGATCTGGATAATGCTGATTATGGACCTGTCTGTTTCTATGAGCTGGAATGCCTCCGTGTATGAGTTAATATAAAATTCCTGAAAATGACTTTCTTTAAATATTTGACCCATTATCTCAGGAAATGTTAAAGATAGGTATACATAGTTTTACACTATGTTACCTCTTAGTATACTGCTACTGCTGAACCACCGAAACATTTCTACATACAATGGTTTTTTAGTCACAGAAGAAAAAGTGGATTTAAAAATAAACTTAGCATACATCTTTTAAATTCATAACTAGCTAATTATTTGTCTATATGTTATGATTCTGGTTCATTAATCAGAAAAGCAGTGAAGCTATACTCTCCAAACGTTTCAGTTATCTACTTGTCAAAGCTTTCGAGATATGTGTTATCAAAATTGCAAATTTAACACTTTAGGTAGAGGATGAACGTTTCCCCCTTACGTAAATCTTGGGGTCCAGCACTCAATTTATTAAACTCTCGCTGACCATCACTTCCATCTGAGTTTTGTAAACGCCGATGGCATCTGCGTTTTACGGAATATCAAAGCGTGCTTTGAGAAAAGAATATCAAAGGGAGCAGTGGCCTTCGTAATCGAACGTGGTTATAAATAGCGGCGTGAGACCAACAACAGCTAGCAGTCTGGTTGGAGTGCAGGTAACGAGTACACATAATAGCAAAATTCTCAGCACCTGACGAAGATCGCTGGGTCAGCCGTCAAAATATTGAAAAGAAAATGGAAGTAACAACTCGCCTAAACACTCGGGAGCTCACCATTAACAATGTATTAATTGTGAGACACTTGAGGCTAAATTAGCAAATGAAACAACTAAAATTATAGGCCAGATGTAACCACAGCAAATAAAATAATGTGTGGGGCTCAGTTTATTTACTGTGGTTTCACTTGTATTGTGGAGCTTTATGTTCGTTCACGATAAAGCTCTCCCGCATTCTGATGCAGATGCATTGACAAAGGATCGACTTCGGCAGTTTATGTGCAAAGTTTTTGAACATTTGTCTCATAGCCCAGACTTTGCCCCAAGTTGTTACCATCTTTTTCCAAACTCAAGAATTTTTTTTTTTTTGGACGGAAAGCACTCTGTACATGAAAATTAACTGAATCAGCCATTTAGTGACTGGTTTCCCAACTAGGCTGCAACAGACTATACAGAGGGAACAGGAAAGCTTGTGGTGCGCAACAATAATATCTAATATTTTATAAAATAAGTTTTATCAAATTATTTTGAATCAGATGTGTGGGGAAACAAACGTACTTGGTTTTAGAACGACCCTCATAAACAGATGACATCGCAAGCGTTCTATTCCTGGTAGAGACAGCGGTCGGTTTGGGCAGGAATAGTTTGCCACTGGACATGACTCGGTAGCGGTCCAGGCTTATGCGCACACGGAAATCTTGCATGACGTCCCAGCAAAATTGCCTCACATCGGGTCCAGAAGCGTAGTGTGTCTTCTGATACCTGGCACTCACATGTCTCTCAAGATTAAATTAAATACGTTTTACAGACAGAAAGTTCTATTTATAAACTAATTATCTAGTAAACTATGATGTTAATGTCCAACATCATCCGCACAGACACAGGACTTTAGTACTATTTGATTCATTGCCAAATGTATCATTTACTACAACGAAACATATAATCACAGCAGCATGGAATGAACCTCCCTTGACATGCAGGTAACATAGCTCCATCTTAATATTTCCGCTTTCGAGAACTAACCACGACCCCACCTTAAGCAGGAAAATCTAACTGCTAATATTGTGTAACCAACTGAATCGGTTTGCATTCCTTATCATTCATTCATCTATGATGTTGACATCAAAAATTTCTGCATAGATAAACATACATTCAAGTGCAAATCAGTGCAAAAGTTTTGATATGGATTCGACGAACTGAGAGATTTCCACATATCAAGTATATCTTCAGTGGATCACAGCTAGTAATGTAGCTTATAATTACATATGGCGTATAGAAGTTTAAACAAAGCATGTCACATTATGAGCAGGTGCAGAATAATTTGGTAAACTACTTATTTGGAAGTGGTTCCTCTTCCTAGGTGAAGGAAACCTTGGTAAATGATTACGCTGAAACAGAATTTAATAAAAAATGCAGTTGAACGAAGACAAAAATATCAATAATATGACCCAGAATATTAACAAGTGCATGTTACTGTTAACATCAGTACAATTATTACAGACTGAAGATTCAGGGTTACTAAAAACTATGTGTCACTTAGATGAAGTTCCACCGTAGAAAGTTGAGTTCATAATGCAAATAATTTCTGTACTTACTACAATCAAGTACGTATTTGTACCACCGAACTATAGACAAGGCCTTAAGTTGGGCATGCGTGTTTTTTAATTATATTAGATTTGGAACTTCGATTCCTATAAATCGATCATTTCGAACCCAAATATATCTTGACAGAGAAAACCCTGTTGATACAGGCCATCATAATTACGTCTGGGATACATAAATACAAGGCCAGAAACGAATAAATATTAACCATATTTGCAACTTATAATTATTTTACTTTCAACCAAAAATATTTCTTGCCAGATTAAATAAATAAATAAAATGCTTCATCAAGTCTTATTGTGAATCATGAACGCTCTACAAAATAAAAAAATAATTGTTTAACTGTTAATGTTCTGTAGTGGCATGACATTTAGGTTACATTAGTATTTAAGTCTATAAAATTGTGATTTATCACTTGCTTTTATGTTTCCTACCCTTTATTATTTGGGCCAACCCAAGTCTCATTGGGCCACAGAATCACATCGACGGAAAACTCACAGCTCCGATCTGTGTATACAATTGTGTGGCGCGCAGCGCACGTCTGTGTGAGATTTGCATAATTTTAACCGCTTTATTTATACTATTTCAAGCGTAATACATGTCTTACCTTGCTGTACAACCACTTGTGTAAGCCTCCCGCTCACATAGCTATCGACACAGCTCAGTACACATGTGTGTGCACAATTAATGTGCGTTACTAGCTACTGTCCTCATGCTTCTGCAAATTTCCTATTGTCTGGATTTTCGTTGGGTTTCGTATTATATACACGCTACCGATTTCGGCTTATAATCCTATTTTCTTGTACATAACTGACCCCAAAGATGTGAACGAAGCCAGGAGAAACATGTAAACTTTTTACAGTATCTATTCTTAACTTATACTGCAAAAGTTACCTCTGATGACAATCCTGCCAAATTCAGATATCGATTTAAAAAGTTCATTAGAATATCATTTTCTAAATATGTGTAGACATAGTTATTGTAAACGCTGTCGTAAGAAATTTTGTAAATCCATATGTAATTTAGTCAAACTTTTCAAGAGAGATAACTTTTACGGTGTGTAACCGCCCTCCGTCGATCTGCTGTCATCGACTTCTCTGACGTAACATATTGATGTTATCTCTACTGTATATGCCCGACTTTCCGTTATATCTATAAATCAGATGGACAAGCCACAAACATCTTCACTGTAACGGCGACTAAATTTCGGGTTTTCATAATAATAATTAATGTTGACTATTTATACAGTCGATCACTCTCCATTTGTTGCTGCGTTACCGAAGACAAGATAGTTAATAACGTCTTTGGATGTTAGTTATTATTTCAACTTCCTATTTACGCCGTTACTAGTTATCCGCACTGTTTCTGCTTTTCTATTATTTCTGTCCGATTGGAAATGAAATGTTAAATAGCTTCTACGTCACAATTTACGTTTCGTAATATTTCATAATTGAACCTTTCGTCATCCAGAGATACAGTTTGCAGCTTGCCTATGACTGTCGTTGACTAATACACACGCTATTATGGAAATCACTTTAGTTTTATTATTAACAACATTTAACGATAATTAAATGTTCATAAATGATTGTGCTTTGTATATAGAGTAAAGGAGGGTTTATCCTACAATTTCACTCAGTAATTACGGCAACTAAAATGTACGTGACTTTTTTTATAGTTCGTGACTCAAAGAATATAGCAAGGACTATGGTCCATGACTACATTTCGAAACAGTCATTCAAACTTCGTGCACTTTTGCTTTCAGAAAGTTAAGTGTCCAATTCCGTTCTTATATTCAACTTAACGTCCCTTCGTACAGTCCGCAGATCCTATTAGCGGTTATTCAGCATGTAATAAGAGTTTAGTACTGAGCGCTACTATTTCTCATGCACACAATTCTTCAGATGGTCCCTGACCTCATGGCGAAGACCTACCTAGACCTCAGTATAAGTTTCAACGTAAATCTGTCCCGTATAAATCAACTATAGTCACTTTTCTTGCAGTTGAACAGAAGCGCCCTGAGCACACGGAAATGACAGCTATACCGCACGCCGCAGCTACGTAGACTTATTCAGAGCGCAGAAAACAAGAGAACTAACAATGCCCGCTGATGGGTCATATAGTAGAATTTAGAAACGAAAGAAGTCGCATTGAACCCTCTTCGATTTCCCTGAGGCGATACTTTTCTGCGGGCGTTATTCTGATGAGAGATTAAATGTCGATGACTTGAATTAAAACTTTTTAAACGTATTAATTATTTCAGATATTATCTATAGCCTCTCCCCTATATGAGAATTAGCCTGATTATAGTGTTCTCAACTAAAAGAGCGATTATGGGTGTTAGTCAAGAATCAGCTGAATTCCACAGTTGAATCAACTGATTTTTTTTCTTTATTTGCAGGGACAGGTCTTACATTACTGCATGGAGGGGCAGGTGTCGCAGAGCAAACATGCAAACAAACCTGTTGTACAACTTTTGGGTGTAAACTATTATAACAACAAATTTTTGTTACTACAATATGTATATGTTGGCCTTGGTTCACGCCATGAGCCCCACCATTAATCATGAAGGTACGCTTTGCTGTAATTGAAAGATTTTGTGCAAAACAGTTTGTTGTTGGGAACACAGAGAAGACGGTTATGTTGCACACAGCACGTCCACATGCACTTTTTAGTGGCAGTATTCTCGGTAAACACGCAGGAAAAAAGGCAGCTTGCAGTATTGGTCTTAAATACCAAGAGAATTGATGTCGCTCTAATTACTGATGCTGTTAAATGTTCAGTCTACGGTGCTAAATTTCACTTATAAAAAGAGAGGAGATTTTATCCTATACCGACCTGCAGATAGTGATCTTGCTCTGACAATGACAGTTTTTTTTCAGCTACATATAAAACGGTGAACTGGGGTGTTCAGGCCCACTTTGTGGTACTGAAAGTGACTGCTTACCGAAGATATGTATGGCGAAGCCTAAACTGAAAGAGGGCAAGTCCTTTGGGTTAGCCTTCCTATCACTTTGTTTATTTATTTTATGTGGTCACATGCAGTTAAGGCATTTGCATCGAATTAAGATGACTCTGAGACCGATATGACGTTTATGAAACAGGTGTACAGTGGTTGTGTACTCAGTTCGTTGGTAGCTAATTGCACGACGTAATTTCGAAGTGACAGGACGTAGCTGCAGCTGGACCCAGACGGCGAAAATGCCAGCTTGGGTGTGTCAGTAAGGAGAACAAGAAAGGGAAATGGACTCAGTTCTGGCGACAGGGCTTGGGAGCCTTTGTCACTGCTTTCACGCAGAATAATGCACACTAGCCGACACGGCCTGAGCAGCAGGGGGGGGGGGGGGGGGCTAGTAAGCGGCAGAGAAGTACTCTCAGCCGGCAACAGTACAGTGCACCAGACTCTTGCGGCATTTTTAGTCGAATCGCGACGGACCGGTGCCCTAATGATTCTTCTCTGTCGAGGACAGTGCATTTAGGAGGTATCCATCTCATGTTTTCCTGTGGGCCTTCCTGCCATTTTCGTATGTGTTAGGAACGAGAAAACATTTCGCCACAGTAGCTGTAATGGGCTGGTACAGCAGGACGCACGACAGAATGTGGCCGGCATAGCTGTTGCGGTCTTTTAAGAGTCACATAGGCACCCTTGTCAAGCTGCTTCCCAAGTGAACTGAGACACAGTGTCTAAACGGTGCTGTTAGAAAAAGCACCCGGCGGGGGAGGGGGGGGGGGAGCCTGTTCTGCGTCACGGAAAACGATATGGTTCGAGCAACGGAATTCAACCGTTTTCTGGAGAGAGGTTGTACTGTGAGACGAGAAATATGCCAGTGGCATATTGAGACACTGCCATATTGCGATTGGTTATTTTTGCTTTCTGAGAGACTCCACGTGGAGTGCTTTTGTAAATGATAGTGGAAAGACTAAGAAGTTGGAGTGAAAGATTCTGGTTCAGGCTACTAGTACATTGACGTGGGCTCTTGGCCTCATGTGTATATCCGGTCAGATGTTGGCAGCTAGGGTAGTCTGATCGTATATTCGAGTCTGGTCTGGAGGCACGCTAGCTTATTCTGGGGCGGTGATGGAGGTCAATAGTTGCAGCAATGCTGAGGTTCTCCGTTCGCTACACGGCAGACACCCGCAGGTCTGTGGTAAGTGAAATGTCAGTGATGGCCCCAGGATAAAGGGACTACTAAACGGGCTTGGGAAAGGTTCAGGCCATTTATCACAAGTCATTTGTTACTTCACAAGGCTTCATTCCACATATACCAAAAACGCTAATAAAATAAAAATGATAACAGCTGCTTGCAGTGAGCGTAATTAAGAAGGCGCAACTGATGAGTGACAATAATTAGCGCCAGCAACGGATTTAAATGTTACCAGCAGCTCAGATATCAGCAGGAAATTAGGTAAAATAATTAAGGAAAGGGATTCTAGCAGTTACTCCAAAATTTCTTCTATTAAACCAATTTATGATTAAGTAGTTAATTTAAACGAATAAGATGCACCAATTTAGGGATGACTAACAAGCAAGTAGTACAATCAAATATAAAACACGCGCTTACCGCTGGGCAAACAATGACAACAACAATGTTAAAGATTACAATTCCAACATTTGACTTGTCAAAGGAGGTGCTTGAAAGTAATAAATATAGCTTTACAAGAAGTGTCGTAACATGAAATTTCAATAGTCTAGTATCTGACGATCTGAGGCGCTTTAAGTACTAATGCCATATTTTATGCAACGAGCGGGGGAACAATTCTCAACGCAAATATCTAATATTTTATGAATAAGAGAAGCCCCTTTGGCATAATCAAAATACTGACATCGAAAAATAATGAAAAACCATTTAACATACAGAGCATTACACCTGTGTTAAAACTATCACGTTAAAACCAAACTTCAAACAGCGCAATATGGTATGAGTAGGTACGGCCGACCATGTCGGAGTAAGATGCTTTAGAATAACGGGCACTTCAGGTTAAATTAAGACCCGATTTCTACGAGATACAAACTCAGCTTATGAGGGACGCCACTTGAACGCACGTACACATCCAAGGGGGGAAACTACGCCCGATGAACTGGCGGGTAACAGTGCTTGCAAACGCCACGAACAGCTCTGAAAGCCGACAGCAAGCTAGCAAACATATAATTCATGTATGATCATTACAGAATATATGAAAATGCTCAAACCAATACAAGAAACTCAATGTGAGCGTTGCTCCATGCCCCAATCAAACCTTACGTATTACAACAAGAATATTATAGTAAGAGTTATTAAGAGTATTGACTGGCTAATCTTACAATAAAACATAACAACAAGTTAATGTAATAACCAAGAAACCACATAGCTACTCAAACATGTTAACTTAAGAGACTTAAAAAGTAACAGCAAATCATGAGGGATAACACTCAAAAAAGTACAATAGTAATTGTATTTAGAGCAATAAATATTGATTTTTTTTTTTGATAGGGGCAAAATCTCCCAAAATTATGAAAGTAAATTATCTAAATTAGCCAAGATTAACTAGACCTCTAGCGTTTGCTTACTGCTGCTACAGGCAATTTTATAGTAGTTACATCAGTCAAGGAAACAACAACTTCCAGCACAAATAAGATTCAATTTCGACCTCAATGGTCACTAATGGACGTGTCGACCTAGAACACATGCCAAATTAATTTCAGACCCGAAGGACAAGGTAAGCAGACACTGAACAAGTTGAAATTAGAAGAAATATTAGAACACATCAAATATAGCACTCATCTAGTTTGAAACAGACGCACAAAAAAGTAATTTTAATAAAAAATATCCTATTCCATCGTGGCAGGCTGTTACAGCAACCGGTTTAAAAGCTTTTCAGAAGAAAAACAGTGTCGCTTGCGAAATTGTTTAATGTCAATAACGCGTTTCACCATTTTCGGGCATCATCCGATTGTCTACAAAAACAAGAAAAAACCAATCAATTAGATACAACATCGTCAACAACATCTAAAAGCTATAAAAACTTGCGTAAAAGTAGCTGGATACGTGTCCCATCAGTGATAAAACCAAGTATATTGTAAAATAGACACCAAGATTACCGGATATACAAGCCGTCCCTCAGAAAACATCTGCACCATGAAGTGGACCTAGTGGAAGGACAGAAACAGCCAGAGTAACACCGAGGAAGTACGAATATGTGATCAGGTTCAGGTAGCACTTATTAACTAATAAAGGTCGGGTTAAACGAAATTCCGCATTTGCTGAGCATCTTAAGTCCAGCTGGCACCAGTTCAGATGGTTCAGATGGCTCTGAGCACTATGGGACTTAACATCTATGGTCATCAGTCCCCTAGAACTTAGAGCTACTTAAACCTAACTAACGTAAGGAACCCGGGAACCCGGGCGTGGGAAGCGAGAACGCTACCGCACGACCACGAGATTCGGGCAGCTGGCACCAGTCCCCCACACCTAAAAAACTGAGGACACTACACATTGCTCAGAAGTGGAAGAAGGTGAATCTACTGGAGGAAATTGATAAACATCTCGATGTTGACAAGATTGCTGAACGATCAACTGCTTAGCAGTAATGAACGTTAGCAGTGTTTCGAGCGCTGTTGCAATGATTATTTTATATCGACAGCACCATTCTCAATTTTTTGGTTTTTCTGTGGGAAGTTGAGGGAACCATATTTTAAAGGGGGCTTTTTAATAACTTTTTTTTACATTTTCTACCTTAAGTTTCGTTAATGACTAAGTATATTTTTATTTCTTGTTTCCGATGCTTAATACTACCCCCGATACCACGCTATGAACATGCAACCAAAATTTAGCTGTTTTACTCCGTGTGGCGGAGTTTTAATGACATATTTCGATTCTTTGTTTTCGATGTAATCATTTTTAATTATTATAATAGAGTACTTTTATTTTAGTTTTGAGTTTTATGCTTGTGCATTGGTTTGATTATATCTGACTTGAAGGCGGCTAGGGAACCCAAAAACTATAATGTGAAGTGCCGCAACACGAATCAGAGTGAGAACAATACCGGAGCTCCCGTGCTACATGATAGGCGTCACAAGATCAGAAATTTTGGTAACCGGCACGAAGGCCGTTGATTGGAAGAGATTTCAGACTGAGCCCGTCAATGACAGAAATGACACTATGGGAAATTCAGCGCCCTGGAGGAAAGTTTGGGGAAACAGAACTGCCAACAGTGGCAGTCACGGATAGTACAGTCAGTGAGTGAAGATAATGATGGATCGGTGAGTGAGAAGAGGACCCACAGATGCTTGATGAGAAGTGATTTGCGTATTACTTCGGACTAAGAGTTCAAATTTTTAATTCTGGAGGCATATCATCGTGAAGTCGACTGACTTTTCAGATTTTGAATCGGCTCCCTGCGTTCATTTAGAAGTCTGTCATCACTTTGCGACATGCTCATTTCCCATTCCCTGGTCCGACCTCCCCCTCTAGGTATAAAAGTGGCACCGCCTCACGGAGCTAATCACTGCAGACAGAGGACACCGAGCCCAAGGGCAACAGCACTGCGTTGACACGTTACGTGGGCCTTCCGACCATGGTGTTTCCGACCCTTTTGTAGGTGCCGCAGGTACAGTGAGACTTCCGACCAAGCAGTTTTCAAAGTGAGTTTTCCGAGCAGAGCCTCCCCGGCGTGATCAGTCATTCATTATCAGCGGGTAGGTTATCACGGTCAGTTACGCAGTGCCCTGACTAACAGCGTTGGTTTCCGTACAGTTTCGCATGCCTAGGCTACTTGAGTTCTATACACTGTGAGCAACGGAAATAACTAGAACAACGACAGGGAAGCTGTATCTTCTGAATGATGGTTGTCGTTACCGCATGGACACAAAATGTGATGAGTATACGAACTGGCAGAGTGTGAACTCAAAACGGAGTAACTGTCGAGGCCAATCAAAAATTGCTACACGTTAGCTGTCGCAAGGCCAGAAATTTTGGTATCCCGCACGAGGACTAGTAGGCTGGACAACAGCATTCTTGCTCACCTAAAATGGTTCCAATGGTTCTGAGCACTATGGGACTTAACATCTGAGGTCATCAGTCCCCTAGACTTAGAATTACTTAAACCTAACTAAGCTAAGGACATCACACACATCCATGACCGAGGCAGGATTCGAACCTGCGACCGTAGCAGCAGCGCGGTTCCGGACTGAAGCGCCTAGAACCACCCGGTCACAACGGCCGGCTTCTTCCTCACCTGAGAGCAGATGTACAGACTGAGAAATGAATGCATACTGCAGGAAAAGATTCCATAAAGAAAAGATAGTACCTTTTTACAAATTTTTAAAGTGAAATTTCAAGATTTGATTTCATCGCAAACATGTCAGATTACGAGAACTGCATGGTGTAAAGCAAGAGGTGAAGCTATTGAGACGACGCAGAACACTCATTAGTTCGGAGATTCGACTGAGCGAAGACATTTTGAAATTAACTGAAGCTATAAGATTTGGGCAGAAGGACATCCTCAAGTGAGCATCATAGTAGAGCCAGATAATTAACCGTTTCAGCTGTAAACAGTTTTGTTGATTAAAAATCAGTTATAAGCATACATTTTGGTGGACAAGAACCGTGAGGTGTGTGGCTGCCGCACATTGTGAACACCGGGCTGACGACTGCTGACATTCGAACATGAAGCCGTGATACGGATTATCTGACTCTAACTGAAAGTAACAGTTTTTTGAAAATTGACGGTGGATCTATACCTGACAAAACAATCCTGGTGTCCAGTCTTGAAGAAGCGCAGAAAATCCTGTTTAAGAATGGAACTGTTCTTATGGACGGGACATTGGAGAGTTGCTCGCACAATTCAAACAGCTATAGACTATCTAGATTGATATTGAAAGCGCAGAAGATGAGAGGAACGTAATTCCTGTTTCATTTGCTATGCTCTCAGACGAAAGTCAAAATCATATGAAAAATTTTTCTGGATTAAAAAAATAAGATGCCTGGATGGTCGCTGAAAATTGCAGTGCTAGATTTTAAAATGGCTACATTAAAGCTGTGAAAACAGTGGTCTCTAAAGCATCCCATTCCGGTTGCTGCTTTCACCGCAGCCAATGCCCGCGAAATAAAGCACAAAAACAGGGATTAACGCAGAAATACAGAGATGGAGGAGAAGTCCAATTGTTATTTCGCATGTGTGCTGCAGCTGCACATCTTCCACGACGCCCTTTGGCCGACAGAAGGCCTCCACGTTAGGGTAGCCATCAACCAGCGGAAGGAGAGAGGATTCGAGCTGATCCTGATCTCTGCCTTGGATCTGCGGACCAGGGGAAGCGAAGGCTGCCAGCAGTCAGTCAAAGACAAACAGCACGAGAGGAGATCGACACTTCAAGCAGACATCCCATTATGCTGCAAACACCGGCCAGTAACTGTGAACACATAGAGTGGTAAGATGATTGGTTTATTCTTCAGCTTACTTGCCCAGTTACAGAGTCGCGTCTGCGTCCAGACTAATCGGCCCTGAGATTTCATTTCTGATGTTGATCTGAGAATGATAATACACTTACCGAAAAAAATCGCAACACCAAAAAAGAATTGATACAGAGTAATGAAATTCCAGGAATAGATTTGTCTGGGTAACATCTTTAAGTTATTATCATTGCAAGATCGCAGGTTAATGTAAGCTAGAGATAACTCATTGCTATTGAGAACTGTAGTTACATTAATAACCGTTTTAACCGGCAGAATGTTGAATGCGAGCATGAAATTGTGCGCAGGTGCTGCATGACAGTTTGTAGGATTGAGTTCCATGTCTGTTGCACTTGGTCGGTCAGTACACAGACTGTTAATGTTTTTAGTACCCGTGCGCCATGTCACGGACTACGCGGCCCCTCTCGCCAGAGGTTCGAGTCCTCCCTTGGCATGAGCGAGTGTGTCTTTCTGAGCATAAGTTAGTTTAAGTAGTGTGTAAGTCTAGGGACCGACGACCTCAGCCCTTTGGTCCCTTAGGAATTCACAGACACACAATGTTGTTAGTAGATGACGCTTGAGTTGTCGTCCGATGCCCTCTACCTGCTCGATTGGAGACGAACCAGATGGCCGAGAAGGCCAAGGTAACATATCGACACTCTGCAAACCATGTTGAGCTACAACACCGGTATGTAGGCGAGCGTTATCCTGTTAGAAAACATCACTTGGAAAACTGATCATGAGTGGTAGCACAATAGATGAAATCACGATACTGACGTACAAATTTGCAAGTGGGATAACCAAGACAGTAAGCCTGCTGCCATACGAATTCGCAACCCCCCCCCCCCCCCCCCCCCAGGCAATAGCTCCAGGTGTTGATTCAGTGTGCCTAGCACTCAGACACGATGGGTGCGGGTTCTCAAATGGCCACCCTTTAACCAAAACACAGACATTACTGGCACCGTGGCAGAACCAGCTTTCCTCAGAAAGAAAAAAAAGAAAAAAAAACAAATCTCCAATCTGCCCTCCAATGAGCTCTCCTCGCTTGACACTACTGAAGTCACAAATTGTGGTGGTTTGTTCTCAGTGGAACGCATGCTACAGAGCGTCTGACTCGGGGCTGCCCTTGAGTAAACGATTTGTAATTTTTCGTTGTGTCACTGTCGCGCCAACTGCTACTCACATTACTGCTGCAGATGGAGTAAATGAAACAAAACCATACGCTGAACGCGATGATCTTCCCTCTCGATAGTGCAACGTGGCCGTCCGAAGCCCAGTCTTCTTGAAAACGTACATTCTCGTGACCACCGCTGCCAACAATCATGACAGTGGCTACGTCTTTCTGCAGTATCGCACAAGGAACATAAAGCTTTTCGCAGTCCTGTTACAGGACCTCGTTCAAACTCGGTGACGTGTTAATAATGGTATCTTTGTCGCCTTAAAGGCATTGTAAACTCACTTCAACTCACCACGTCCGATCTTAACTACTAATGCTCTTCATGACGATTACCGCGTGTATTTAAAGCATATCTGATTTGTATCCTTATGTTAGCTCTACAGGCGCCACTCTTATGTGACTTATGCGAAATTTGAAGAGGCACTATCGTTTTTTTCAGATGTAGAAATATGCCTATCAACTTTCGTTTACAACGCACTATTCCTTCTTGGTATTGTGATTTTTTCCGTCATTATAAAATTAACGTTAATGTTTACATATAATTACGTAGGTTGGAACTCAAATAGTGGCAACACTGCTGTGGAGACACTATGCAAAGGAAACTACCATTGTTGCTGATAGCCCACGTTGTTGACATACCTACCTTACCTCCGAGCAAATAGACTCGCCCGTCCCACGTCACCGGCGTGCCTACAAACGAGGGAAACACGGTCACTAGCGAGCGAGTGGTCTAACGTAACGATGTCGCTATGTTTTCGAAACAGGAACAACGAAGTTGGATCAAGATTGAATGTGCCAGAGGTCGGTCAGCACGACAGTGTCATGAAGGTCTGCAAGAGGCGTGCGGGGAATCGGCATTACCTTACAGAACAGTGGCACATTGGGGGAAAACCTTCAACGAAGGTCGGCAAACTGTGGCAGACATGCATCGGGCATGTCGTCAGCCGGCCGTTGTGGTCGAACGGTTCTAGGCACTTCAGTCCGGAACCACGCAGCTACTACGGACGCAGGTTCTAACCCTGCCTCGGGCATGGATGTGTGTGATGTCCTTAGGTTAGTTAGGTTTACGTAGTTCTAAGTCTACGGGACTGATGACCTCAAATGTTAAGTCCCATAGTGCTTAGAGCCATTTGAACCAGCAGGTCGTCCTAGCGTCTCTGAAGAAGAAGTGCATGCTGTTACCGCTTTAGTGGACAGTGATCGACGCCATACGATTCGTGAGCTCGACAATGAAACCGGATTAGCGCATACGACTGTGCTTCACATCCTGAAAGAACGCCGGGCATGCGAAAAATTGCATCACTTGCGCATGACTTCATGGAAATGCAGAAATGGATGCGTTACGACGCTGCTCAGACGCACTTGGAGCGCTATGAGCGTGAAGGAGAGGCTTTCTTACGCAGTATCGTAACACTGGATGAGACATAGGCCACATCGTACTAGCCAAAACTGAAACGCCACACCAACGAATGGCGTCATTATGGGTCGCCGCAAAAGTCGAAAGTGCGTCAGAGCCCCAGTATGGTGGAAGTTATGGTGATTCTCGTGTACGACTGTGATGATGTTATCCTAACGCATTACGTTCCTCCACGGCAGACCGAAAATGCACAGTAGTACGTTTTTGGAGCATCATCACCTGCGACCAGTTTTGCGAAAGAAGTGGCGACACTTTCTGCCCAACCCACCCATCATTTTGCACAACAATGGGCAGTCGCATACAGCTCAAGCTGCTGCTGCTGTGTTCGGTCGATGGGACTGGGAAGTACTGTACCATCCACCATGCTCCTCGGGCTTAAGTCCTTGTGACTTTGATTCCGCCTTCCCCATCGCTGGCAACGGGTTCCACACAACGCTGGTGACTACTTTTAAAGACAGTAACAGGTGCAAATATGTAACTCTTCCCTATTGGTTGGGAATAAATAGTTGCCACTGTTTAAGTTCCAACCCTTATATGAGTTTTCAGTTTGATGCGTTGCAGACTGGCCACGGTGTCCGAGCGGTTCTAGGCGGTAAAGAAGAACCTGGAAGCATTTCAAATCCGGTGCTGCGGAAGTATGTTAAAAATGAAGTAGACAGATAAAGCATTAAATGAAGAGGTAATAAAGCGAATAGATGACGAAAGAATACTAAAGACCCTTGCCTGAAGAATGGAAAGGTTGACGGTACAACCGGCAACACATCCGTGCATAGTCCCACAACTTGTTATCATCATCACAGCGTCCGATCTCAGAGACATGTCCTATAAAATTTCTCGCTCCACGTTTATTTTTAGGACATCTGCTAGTCTCTCGATATCGTCTTGCATTCTCTTCCGTTGCAGTTGTATTGGTGAACAGATGGTGGTGTCTTATGACGATTTTTTATTCATTTGTATTATTTAATTTCATCCTTGTCCTCAACTGGTAACTTTTAATGTTTTTCATAAATATTCATTGTTGGTCATCTTAATACAACGATGCAATGGATCGGCCGCCATTGGCACAGTTCAACTGCGTATAGGACGTTCTAGAGAACGAACTTTTCATTCAGTTCCAGGATAACGAATTCCGGTGGCGATTCGTGTGCGTCATTTCATTGCAAAGTTAATTCTAACGCACCTACCTGATTAATTATCTTTCCACAGTCATGCATCACCGTGTTAAAGATAAACCAACAACACTGACTTCGCAGATTTTTTTCGTACACCTCATCTTCACAATCGCTCTTTTTCTCTTTTGTCTCTTCTGTTCACTACAAGCAAGAATAACAACTTTGTGAACGAAAGGGGCGATTGTGTTACCCTGGCACTCGAAGCAGCCATATAAAGGAAAAATAATACGGAATAATCAAGAGTTGAAGATTCAGGACAAATTATTGAGAAATTGAGTTGTAATAGTTAGTGAAATATAAAAATATCAACGTAATATATGATAAAATACAGGGCAGCATCAAACCAGTCAACTTTAAGTGGGAGGGGGGAGGGGAGGTAGGTTCCGAACTTCCGCTGCTACGAGTGTGAATCCTGAATCCTTCCTGGTCATGCTGACGAAGTTTTATGAATTTACATATAAAAGTATAGACAGTGGAAATTAAAATGCCCTGTTGTGCATGTCCTTCTCCAAGTCGGCCCGTTTGACGTCCTACCCCACTTAAAAAACATCTGAACGAGACCCGACATAGGCCTTAGCTTGTCAGGAATGCTGCCACTGTCTGATATAATGATGATGGCTCAGTCTAAATATTGGCACCCAACATCAGCATTCGAACCGGTTACCATCACTTAGTGCCTCACGTCACAAGCGCACGTTGTTGGCGTTGTCAATGAAGGCGGATAGCAAAACAACAATCCTTGAAGAAAGCGACTCATCCATCATTACAGTTTAGCTCACCAAATCATTTATATTTATGGAAATTTTATCTACATAGAGTAGAAATGTTGATCTGGGTGCATCTGTAACTAGAGTCGTAAAGAACGTAAAGTACATTGTTAGTTTGATAGAACTAAATCTGTAACAAGGCAGATAAATTCATTTTTATACAAACTGCGAATTCTGAAATGGGGTAATACACTTACTCCACAGGACTTCGTGTAGACGTGACGTCATTTTGATTCCTCACGCTGTATCGAAGACGGAAACAGCTGTCTATCGACATTCGTGCTCTTACTGTTCACAATACGTGAGGCGAACATGACTTTCGAGACAATAACATTCGTCTCAATTAGAGAGGACCGGAGGTTATGTTCTTCCTTTACTGCACGGTGCATTAACCTCAAAGTTACGTTTTAATAAATGTGTAAAGTACTAAAGTGTTCGCAAGAATTAATTCTGAAATTTACTGAAAAAGTTATACTAACTATTTTTCCTTACACATCTTCATCAACCGCAAAAGTGAGACGACTAGTCGATATACAAGCAGAAAACAAGCTGGAGTACTGAATCCATTTAACGTACTGTGTATATTCAACATTGTTCATTAAAGTGTCTTAACAATGTAAGTTTCCTTTTGAAAACTCTGAAAACTAATTTCAGGAGTCGCTCTGTAATTAAAAAGGTTGGATAGCCATTCCAACAAACGAACTGAGGTGGCAGCTCATTTAACTTATACTCTCTGCATAAATGCTCTTTCAAAATACCAGAAAATTGGGGTCTTCTAGAGAAGGCGTCGGTATTGGTAAATTTTTTGTAGTCAAATGACGTATAACTTCATATAGATGATTAAAGGCGCACTGTAATTGAAGACATTCTTATTTGGCAAAGAAGTATCGTAAAAGAGCTTACTCGTAAATGTTCTTTTGTACTTTATAGATGGCTGAGACTAAGCTATCTTTTAATTCTTTTCCAAATGTATCAGTCTTTTCCATCCTTATTATTGTGAGTGGTAGTTTGATTTCCCATATGATCAACGTATTTTGAATATTTACTCACATTTGTGCGTTTCATGCTTAATTTGTAGACTACTGATAGCGATCACTCACTTAGGTATATATAACATCAAATATTACATAATATACTTCGTTTAAATTGACATAGAAGTCTCAGAATGTTTCAGAATGCGAAGGCTGAACGCAAACCCCCTAATTTACTCTTCACAACTCCACCGTCATAACCACTTCGCCACAGTGACCTGACGGAATCTTAGTGTTCACACTGTACCATAAATCTTATGAAAACTTTAACTGCTGATATGTCATTATGTGACGTTTAATTATAAAAATCGTACCGACAACGATGTGTTTTTATTAATCTTCTATTTGCCGCTGCCTTGAAACGGAATACATTCATAATAAGCAAGTTTGGATTTGGAAATTTTCACCTTTGAAATCCAATATGATTCCTACTAAAGATAGAATATCGAACGCTAAAAAAAACCGATGGCAGTTCCTACTGTCTTCGATACGTTGTGTGTGACTTCAAAATGACGTCATTCATGAAATGAGTGTCCTGAAACGAGTGTTACCCTCTGAAATGTGGCTAGATGGTTGAGCGGATAGCATATTTCGAGTTCTGTATGTCTATTCGTCTTTGTTATTAAGATTTCATTTTCGTAGTTACTTGGAGCCATTTTTCCTCAGATGTCATCTCAATACTGTTTAGAACGAATATTGCTCGTCTAATGGAATTTCGTTCGTTACTCATAGTGCAGTTTTCGTGTCTGTCACTGCTCTGCTTGTATGGTACAATCGAAGTAATGACTTGGTTCGTATCCCGTGTTAAATTGTAGGTGTCCACAAAAACACCTTTGTGACCCAGTTTGGGGAGAAATGTTAACTACATGTTTTGCATCTCGCCTGGAAGGCGGCGCGAGTGTCTGTTCCTGTAATCTGACAAAGAGGCCTAATGAAAGGGAGTAGGAGCAGGTGATGTAAAGAACGTCGGTACTGCAAGTAAAGTAAAAGAGGTTTTTTACTGGTGTATGAACATATACAACTGCATACGTATCGTTGTACAGATGAGCACGTAGGTATGCAACAAAAGTCGGGATAAGAAAGTCTCAATAGCATGTTAAGCTAAAGCGATGGCTCTAGATCGTCTGCTCTTCATGAACTGGGCGAAAGTGGAGCTGCGCTCGTAGAGCTGCACAGCGTCGGCTAGAGGGCGCTGTCGTCGGCGAACGTCTTCCGCTCTCTTAGTGCCAATCTACGCTGTGGCATCGGAACTATCGATACCACAGCATACAACAGCAATATGCCTACAGAAGTATTAACATGTACGGATTGTTATGAAAAAGACACGTTTAGGGAAGACAGTTAAATATTGTTTCATTTCTTTACCCTGGCACATTGGGATCACAAATTCGCATTTAAATATTAGATAAAAGACTACAAAAAGTGCAGCAAAATTTTTCTGCATTCAAGTTTCTGGTAGTACAATGAGAAGTTATTCGATACTAATGACAGAAGAGGCTGAAGTGTGTAATGAGCCCTTTGTCGACCACAAAGCCTACATATTTATTAACAAGTCTGTCTCTATATTTGTCGACAGTTTCATCACAAAATTAACTCATCAAAGAAGCAACAAGTCTGTTTATATTTTTGGCAACAGTTTATGCACAAAATAAATTTACTGAAATACTAGAAAGTCATCAAAGAAACCTTTAACATTTTGAATAAGATCCCTCAGAACGGAAAGAGAAATCGACAACACAGCCGAAACGAGTAGTGATCGAGAACTTCTATCAATTACGAACAGCAGTACGAAGTCGACATCGCAGAGACTAAATAAAAACAGTGCGAAATATTAATGGAAGACATAAACGGAAAATATTCCATAGCAAATTTTTTATTACAAAAGACAAATAATGTGTAGAAGATTTTTGAAAATGGTGTAAAAATTTGAGAACAAAAATCGAAACTGCACACAAAAGAATCAGTACACTAAAAACTGATGTCATTTCAGTTACGAAACAACGAAAATCATTAACACATTCAAAAACAAAACTTTGTATGAGGGTCACAATATTTAGAATAAATCACCTAAAAGTTGTGGCCCCATAATATTTAATACTCTCAATCTTAGTTGTCAAACGTTAAAGATTCAAAAATAAGCAGTTGCTAGCCGTCTGCCGGCCAGTGTCGCTGTGCGTTTCTAGGCACTTCAGTCTGGAACCGCAAGACCGCTACGGTCGCAGCTTCGGATCCTGCCTGGGGCATGGATGTGTGTGATGTCAAATGGTTCAAATGGCTCTGAGCACTATGCGACTTAACTTCTGAGGTCATCAGTCGCCTAGAAATTAGAACTAATTAAACCTAACTAACCTAAGGACATCACACATATCCATTCCCGAGGCAGGATTCGAACCTGCGACCGTAGCGGTCGCTCGGCTCCAGACTGTAGCGCCTAGAACCGCACGGCCACTCCGGCCGGCTGTGTGATGTCCTTAGGTTAGTTAGGTTTAAATAGTTCTAGGTTCTAGGGGACTGATGACCTCAGATGTTAAGTCCAATAGTGCTCAGAACCATTTGAGCCATTTTTGTTAGCCGTCTAAGAATGGAGAGTCTACCAGGCAGTCTCAGATTCCACATAATTTTCCAACATTTTTATAAAGGTAGTTTTCAGAAGACTGTCACACATATGCGCGCTAGTAGAATACTGAGGCAGCAACGGTTTTGAATTTAGAAGATTCATTCTACTGTTACAGCTGCTATTTCTCCATTTACTGAACATACAATAAAACTTTCAAACGTAAAATATTGCCAGATGGTGTTTTTGCTATATTTAATTGCGTCAACCATAACATATCGCTAAGAAAGCTACATTTTGTAGAATCCATTGTTCTGCATACGCTTAGCGTATTTTCTGTTTATCAGAAAGAATAGGAAAAGGATCCCTACCTTCTTTACGTAACAGACGGCGCGTTATACGCAGAGGGAGAAATTACAATGGCTGTCCGGCATGTTTCGATGACGGTACGACTACTATTCTTATTCTACGTTAATGAACCACCATTTGTATGAAAGGGTAGAATTAAGCCTTTTTGCGCGTATTGTAAATTTTGTTTTCAATCCAAGTACAGAATAAACAAAGGAAAAAACGAAAATTGCATTTTTCTGGAAATTATTAACTGCCTTTACAAAATTGGCTAACTTCAAAGTTTGATAAATCCAACGGCCTTTCAATGTTGGTCACACTGATTCCCGCCCGATCACCGACATCAAGTAACACTGGGCTCAGCTAATGGTTGTATAGGTGACCGTTAGGGATACACCTGGTGCCGTTGGTGTTTAGGGAACTCAACTCCCCGAAGTGGCGTCCAATTGAAAGGCAAGCACCAGGCCACTGTGCAACACGACATGTATTCATCTTTTTAACTTTGATAAATAACATCTCATCCAGTTTTGTACTGCACCCTTAAATACTTTGTATGAGCAACAAACAATATAGAAAGCTTTATCTTGTTATGTATGCACATTCATTAAAGCTTGAAGTGTGTAAAATACCTAATGACTGGCATTCCCCGTATAACAGACGCACTAAAACGGTTACTTTCAGCTACTTTCCTTTATTCCAGTTTACAACTAGATCAAACTTTAATTTGTTTAATACTACTTACACAAAATGTTTCAGCATACAGTAATCCCCAAGCATAAACTGAAAACAGTGTTTAATACACAGGAAGACAAAATAGCCTCATCGGTAAAACACTGGTGATTATTCATAAAACCTGCTACTTTTCGAAAACAGAAATACTTTCAAACTATACATACAATTCAACAAACTTTTTTTCAGTTCAAAACGTCACAAAATAATATTTTGTAGAAACTTTTCACTTAAGGAAAAGAATTCACAGTACAAGCATGAGCTACGTGTGCAGTTCACACATACAAATCTTTCAGGCACCTATTCAGGCCGTTTGTAATATTAACAACAGGCTCGCAGTACATTAATTCACTAAGAAGACTACCATTAATCCTTTTGAGATCGAAAGTAAAGAAGATATTCGCAAATATAATACTAGAAAAACGAACCGACTGCTATTCTCGCTAGTGGACATAGCGTCGACACAGAAAGGAAATAAAGCTCTTTCACAATCTACACATGCAAATAAAGTACCCGACATGCAAGCAGACATGTTTTGAAATGCTGATTAAAGTAAAACAGTATAGCTATCACTGCACAAACAGAGATAATTACGAGAGTAAATAAATACGGTATGTATCACAGTACTTTCACATCCAAAAGGCCACAGCACAGAGAAAGCAACATAAATGAAAATCACAAGAAACGACTTGCTTCTAAACCATCGGAAAACATTAAAGTTATAAAGCACACACACAAAACGACTGAGTAGTTTGAGTACTGTGCTGACAAGTTGTATTGCAATCACAAGAACGCCCTCCCGACAGAAAAGGGAGCGCAGATGTTGCACAGCATCAACTCACACCGTAAGTAATATAACGCGTATTAAGTCGGGAGATCCTGCTCACAGCTGTAGTAGGCCTATTTAATTTAAATTACACTATGTGATCAAAAGTATCCGGACACATGGCTGAAAATTTCTTACAAGTTCGTGTAGGCCTCCCTCGGTAATGCTAGAATTCAGTATGGTGTTGGCCCAAACTTAGCCTTGATGGCAGCTTCCACTTTCGCAGGCATACGTTCATTCAGGTGCTGTAAGGTTTCTTGGTGAATGGCAACCCATTTTTCACGAAGTGCTGCACTGAGGAAAGGTATCAATGTCGACGGTGAGGCCTGGCACCAAGTCGGCGTTCCAAAACATCTCAAAGGTGTTCTGTAGGGTTCAGGTCAGGACTCTGTGCAGGCTAGTCCATTATAGGGATATTACTGTCGTGTAATCACTCCCCACAGGCCGTGCCTTATGAACAGGTGCTCGATCGTGTTGAAAGATACACTCGCCTTCCCCGAATTGATCTTCAACAGTTTGAAGGAAGAAGGTGCTTAAAACATCAATGTAAGCCTGTGCTGTGATAGTGCCACGCAAAACAACAGGGGGAGCAAGCCCCCTCCATTAAAAACACGACCACACCACAACACCACCGCCTCCGAATTTTACTGTTGGCACCACATACGCTGGCAGATGACGTTCACCGGGCATTCGCCATACTCACACTCTTCCATCTGGTCGCCACATTGTGTACCGTGATCCGCCACTCCACACAACGTTTTTCCACTGTTCAATCGTCTAACGTTAACTCTCCTTACACCAAACGAGGCGTCGTTTGGCACTTGCCGGCGTGATATGTGGCTTATGAGCGGCCCCTGGACCATGATATCCAAGTTTTCTCACCTCCTGCCTAACTGTCATAGTACTTGCAGTGGATCCTAATGCAGTTTGTAATTACCGTGTGATGGTCTGGATAGATGTCTGTCTATTATACATTACGACCCTCTTCAACTTTCGGCGATCTCTGTCAGGCAACAGACGAGGTCGGCCTGCACGCTTTTGTGCTGTAGTGTCCCTTCACGTTTCCACTTCACTATAAAATCGAAAATAATGGACCTAGGGATGTCTGAGAGTGTGGAAATCTCCTGTACAGTCGTATAACGGAAGTGACACCCAATCACCTGACCACGTTCGATGTCCGTGAGTTCCACAGAGCGCCCCATTCTGCTCTCTCACGATGTCTAATGACTACTGAGGTCGCTGGTAGGAAGTACCTGGCTGTAGGTGCAGCACAATGCACCTAATATGAAAAACGTATGTTTCGCGGGGTATCTGGACACTTTTGATCCCACAGTGTATGGAAATTGAAGGAAGGAGGCCGGGTCTTTCGGACATGTCCCAAAGAACAGACACCACGCATTCATACAGTTTAAACTTATTGCGTTTAAGGTGGAGGGTAAACCTCAGGGCACTAACAATTCCTCGTAATAAACGGTGGCAGTAGTCAGACAAATTGCATTTGTTTAGTTGCACGCAGATGTAACCTAACGTCCTTAATATAAAAGGTGAAAGGTACGTCTTCCTAACACATCTCATGCAAATAGATTCTTGGAAAGAAACAACAGGTCTATTACAAACCCGATAATGATAATGTTTTTACAATTGTGTGTTCAGCCTTTATTGGTGGTAGAATTGGATTTAAGATTGTCTGAACAAAGAATAGTACGTAGAAGGCTATGAATAGGTAAACGGCATAAAGTAGAGAATTACCAAGAGAAGACTGGAAGCATAGTAAGTTTCGGATACAACAAACGATTGATAGGCTTCAAATAATGATTTATGTCTTGATAGCGTTTCCCACATCCTTAAGATTCCTCGTTTGTATTAAGGGCAAACATGCTTAAAGGCAATTCACACGTGCGAAAAGGACGTTATGGTACTAATATGAATGACGCTGCGATTCGTACCGACACTACTTTCAATGATATTGTTCCACCGTACACCCACTGAATAGTAACCTCCGTAAGCTATTGTTCAGAATGAGCACAATCAGTGCTACCGCCGCAATTGTCGGAAACCGATCCGGAATTATCTCTGAATAGACGGGTCAGTAAATCTGACCTCTAATATTCAGCTTGCCTCAGTGACAGTAGTCAGTGGAGCGGAACGAGCCGACAGCATTCACACACAGCTTTCCTTGCACTCTAAGCCGATAGCGCCAGTAGCTGTGCACTGCCGTCTGACGAAGTACCCGCATTTTCTGTACTCGTGTGGCAGCTCCTTGAGCACGACGCTTGAAACGCGTCCGACTCAGATACTGTAGTTCCCTTAGTGTCTGTTACTCCACCTATCGCTCGAAAATTACTTATTATTAGTGTCAATATATAGAGAAATGAATAAAGAGAGAAATAATCTACATTTCGCTTTCCTGATTACCTTTATTGGGCTAAATATGTAACTGAAATAAAATTTTTACGCATCCGAAGGAAAATCACAGCATTTTTTCTCATCAAAGTCGTTTATGCTTTCGTGCATCCATCTTAAATAATACTCGTACTACGCAGATAGTACAAGGAGACTTAGCGTAACTATACGATACTATGTACTAGAAGGAACTGAAGATTACAGAAATACTAAGAAGTGGAAAATAAATTTAGGGAACATCCAGATCTTAATCCCTCTACTAAGGAACACAGTTTTAAAAATGAACCTTCCTAGGGTTTATTCACTACGACACCGAAGCACTCAAAATAAACGGTAAAAACAGAGTACTATCCGGATTTAACATAACCATATCTTCCTACAGTGTTACAGGAAAGTAGATGTACATGTCAATATTAGCGGCATATAGCTGAATTTATTGTTGTTAGGTTGATATGCTATCGATACGATCTGAAACTGACACTCTCTAACATCGGAATATAAATATAGCTGGATGAAAACAGTAAAATATTACCTTTCGTCATCAAATGTGCTAACGCCAAGTTTCTGGGGTAGCATAATTAAGGAGTCAATCGAAGTAAAAATGCCGGCCGATGTGGCCGAGTGGTTCTAGGTACTGCAGATTGGAACTGCGAGACCGCTACGGTCGCAGGTTCGAATCCTGCCTCGGGCATGGATGTGTGTGATGTCCTTAGGTTAGTTAGGTTTAAGTAGTTCTAAGTTCTAGGGACTGATGACCTCAGATCTTAAGTCCTATAGTGCTCAAAGCCATTTTAACCATTTTGAAATAAAAAAGTCAGAAAACCCAATAAACAAGTACGGCCGGTACAATTTACATTAGGCTTGGAGTTATTACAATCTCGCCGGCCGTCACATCCGCAAGAGTTGGAAAACGCTGAGAGAATATTAGTGAGAGCTGTGAAAAGAACTGCATCAATGAGCGTAGCGGGCGTCAGAAATCGAACTCGGCTATAAACAGCGGCGTGAGACCTACAACAGTTCACAGTCTGGTTGGAGTCAAAGCAGCGAGTACACATAAAAGCCAAACTAGCAACACCTGAAGAAGACGCTTCTGTCGGTCGTCAAAATATTGTGCAGAAAACAGAAACAAAGAGCTCTCTATTAATCAATCACGCCTAGAAAACCTGAGAGATAAAACCAAACACTGATGAATAAGCGAGAATGAAAACATTGTGTATTAGGGTCATTCAAAAAGAAATGAGTCGAAGGCTACAAAATGAAAGTCGCTGAAGGGATCGTAATGCCACTGCCTACGGAAGAATGAGCCTCGACGAGTTTACGATACCCCAGCGGTTTTCATTTTACAGCGGCCGACTCGTTTCTTTTCCATTGATGATAATAATCAATAACCTAAAATAAAAATAACTTACACCTAAGTGAAAGAAGTCATGGGATAACTCCCAACATTGTGTCGGACCTCGTTTTCCATGACATGGAACATGATCGTCTATAAAGTTCCATGAATGGCTGTAAATTGTCTCCGAGTAGCCGAACAGAACCATTTCCAGTCAGTGATCGGTTCAGTCCATTTCATGTAAACACTGCCCACATCATTATGGAGCCACCACCAGCTTGCACAGTGCCTTGTCGACAACTTGCGTCCACGGCTTCATGGTGTCTGCGCGACACTCGAGCCTTACTATCAGCTCTTACCAACTCGAATCGGTAGTCACCTGGTCAGGCCACGGTTTTGCAATCGCCTAGGTTCCTACCGATACGGCCAAGAGCCTAGAAGAAGCACTGCAGGCAATTTCGTGTTGTTAGCAAAAACAGTCGCGCAACTCGTCTGCTGTCATAGACCATTAACGGCAAATTTTGCAGCACTGTCCTAACGGATACGTTCACCATACGTCGCACACTGATTCCTCCCGTTATTTCAGGCAGTGTTGCTTGTCTGGTAGCACTGTCAACTCTACGCAATGGCCGTTCTTCTCGGTCGTTAAGGGAAGGCTATCGCCCATTGCGTTGTCGTCGTGAGAGGTAATGCCTAAAATTTGGTATTGTCGCACACTCTTGAAACTGTGGATCTCGCAATACTGAATTCTCTAACGATTTTCGAAATGGAATGTTCCGTGCTTGTAGTTCGAACCACCATTCCGCGGTCAAAGTTAATTAATTCCCGTCGTGCGGCCACAATCATGTCCGAAAGCTTTTCACATGACTGCGTATACTTCGTGTACGCCATACTATCGCCATCTGCATTTGTGCATATAGCTATCCCATGACTTTTGGCACCAAAATACAAGCCAAATTTGCAGTGTTAGGAATCAATACAATAGTAAAATTAATTGTGCTTCAGCTCTAACAGTCCGATTAAATTTTTGTTTTTATTCTCATCGAAACGTATTAGAAACGTTTGCTGAGTGATGGGATAAGGGCTACGAGTGGGGAAAAATCTTTCATAATTGTTTTTGGAAAATTGTGGTTGTGTAGGTTGGCCTCAAAAGTCGGGTAATCAGTGCGTCTGACTCTCATTCGGGGTGCCCAGTTCCAGGCTGGTACTGCTAGAGATATTTCCTCGGTGGGAGGACTAGAAAGGCCTGTGATGCCAACTGAAGAGCTGCTTTAGCGAAAATCGACATCGGCAGGGAGAACGGTGTGCTGACGCCATTCTGCCATTCTCCTCATGCTGCATCCGCACGACACCATATGGCAGAGGGTGACACGACGGCCGGTTGAGTTCGCGTTGTCTTCAGGGCCTGATCACGGAGTTCAGTTAATTATTAATTGTTAACAACTTCCGAGTCCTCTCCACTCCCCTCCAACCCATACAGATGTGCTCTTCAGGGAAGGCAGTATCTGGATGGCCGGCCGGAGTGGCCGTGCGGTTCTAGGCGCTGCAGTCTGGAGCCGAGCGACCGCTACTGTCGCAGGTTCGTATCCTGCCTCGGGCATGTATGTGTGTGATGTCCTTAGGTTAGTTAGGTTTAATTAGTTCTAAGTTCTAGGCGACTGATGACCTCAGAAGTTAAGTCGCGTAGTGCTCAGAGCCATTTGAACCATTTGAAGTATCTGGATGGAGGATGTGTGAGTAAGCGGTAGAGGCGAAGTACATGCACAATGAGGCTGACAGCACGCAGTCTAGAGAAGCTATTGCGGTGCCAAAAGAAGATGTATTCAAACTGTGTACACAAAGATGGTTGTTTTGAGTTCGCTTCTGACTGACGATGGTTTTGTTTGCGCCAGACCTAGATAATTGAACTTTATCTCCCAGAATAAATTTAATACTCATCGCTTCTCATTTAACGATAGAGAGAAATCAGTTATTATGTGGCGAAGCTATTGTGTTTTTCTCTAGAAGAATATAGGGGTATATTTGCGTTGAGCAGTCCATTACTTTCTTTTACGTATTGAGAGGTTATCAGCGCTAGTGTGATGAAGTATTTTCAGTTAATTACAGGTGTGAATTTCTTTTTCATTAGTAATTGCTACGTGAAGTAGAGAGAGTAGTTTATTCTTATAATATCGTGGTGGATTGCTCCGTCGATATTTCTCACGCTCGGAGCGGCGAATCTTGACCATCCTTTTTCCGTAAATACATCTCTCAATAGATAATGGGGCAGTAGCTGTTTTCATTTATGTATAGCAACAATAACACCGTCAGATGTGCGACTTCTTTTTGTTTTGTTTTATTCAGCTGCAACTGGTTTCGGTATACCCTAATGCACTCAGTAGAGGACATGTGTATTGCTGCATAGTCGAAATCGAATAATACATGGTGAAACGCACATACGTTATGTTACCATGTTTTAAATGCATCCCACTGTTCTGACAGGCCATGTGTACAAGAGCCCTGATCCACATCCCATATGTACGTATTTGGAATTCACAGATAACCTTGCTTAAGGTATTACATTTTAAATATACAGTACGTTAGAGGTGTCAGTACAGATATTTCCACTAATGACTGAAGACAGTGTGAAACGTCCCAGCACGTTGCTTGATGCGATTGGCGGCAGGAGAATTAATATGATGCACAACCTTAGCAAACGTTAGAACCACACTATCATTTCGACACTTCAATAAAAACGATAATGCACATTCCAACCTTACTCTACTGCTACGAAGTTTACCCAACCTTCGCAGGCAAACCTCCGGCAGCAAACCCGTAAGTTATTTGAACATTCTATTCGCCGGGAAAAGTTAAGGTCTCACATTGTTTACCTCTACGGGGAGGAAATGTATCGTGTGTTGACTGGGGCCCGTCCACCCAAGTGTAACATTACAGCAGCTGATTCGGCTGCTTTACGTTCACTTAGAATGGATCCTGATATTGTTATTTTACCTGCGGACAAGGGTAACGCCACCGTTTTGTTGAACAAGCACGATTACATTCAAAAGATGCGGTGTCTACTTTCTGATTCGGCGTATCGCAAAATCGGTGCTGGCCCCACTAAGAGTGTTGAGAGAAAGACAAATAGCCTCCTGAAGAAAAGTTCTTTGTCACAGGAGACTATCAAGAGCCTTAGTTCTTACTGTGGTGTACCACCTAGACTATATGGCCTCCCTAAGGTCCATAAAGAGACTGTCCCGTTAAGGCCTATTGTTTCTAATAGTGGTGCTCCAACATATCGTCTAGCTAAACATCTTGCTAGTTTGTTGAGCACACTTGCAGGTAGGTGTGAACACCACATTAAGAACTCTGCAGATTTCTTACGTCGATTGCAGGGATTGCGTTTGAATGACTCTGATATTTTAGTCAGTTTTGATGTGGTTTCTCTTTTCACTCGCGTTCCTCTCTCTGATTCGTTGCAGCTAATTCAGGTTCAGTTTGGTGTCAAATTAACAAATTTGTTTCGACATGTGCTCACTTCCTCTTACTTTTTATTCAATGGTCAGTACTACGAACAGACTGATGGAGTTGCAATGGGAAGCCCGTTGTCACCTATTGTGGCCAATTTGTTTATGGAGGACTTTGAGGAACGTGCATTGGAGTCAGCGACCTTTGAAACCTGCTTGTTTTTTCAGATATGTGGATGATGCTTTTGTTGTGTGGCCTCATGGTAGTGAGAATTTAAACCGGTTTTTGGAACATCTGAATTCAATCCACCCGAATATTCAGTTCACTATGGAGGTGGAAAAGAATGGATGCCTTCCCTTCCTTGATGTGTTGGTCAAAAGGAAGACTGATGGTACGTTGGGACATTCTGTGTATAGGAAGCCCACCCACACTGACTTGTACCTCCGATCTGATAGTTGTCACTATCCAGCTCAGCGTGAAGGAGTACTTCGCACCTTGGTTCACAGGGCTCACGTTATCTCAGACCCTGAAAGTTTGGCAGCTGAGCTATCACATCTCGAAGTCACCTTTCGTGAGAATGGTTATGGTGAGAGACAGATCAAACGTGCGTTGCGCCATCAGCCTTCTGTGCAACAGGTGAGTGACGATAGCAACGAAGTGGTACCTACGTCTACGGCCTTTTTGCCCTTACGCAGGAAGCATTTCCAACTGGATTGGCCGTATTTCACGGAAATATGATGTGAAATGTGGTTTTCGACCACCTTCCAAGATTAAGGCCCTGTTGGCGTCCGTAAAAGATGATCTTGGTATGCGTAAGGCTGAGTTCTATCGTATTCCTTGCAGTTGTGGCATGTCATGTATTGGTCAGACAATCAGGACTGTGGAAGACTGGTGTATTGAACATAAGCGTCACACACGCTTACAACAGCCGAGCAAATCCGCTATTGCAGAACATTGCCTTGACACCGGTCATCCTATGGAATACAACAACACGGAGATAGTGGCCTGCACATCAAACTATTGGGATAGTGTTATTAAGGAAGCTGTTGAAATCAGACTATCAAGCAACCTTATTAACAGAGATGGTGGATTTTGTTTAAATGCTGCTTGGAATCCGGCTCTCTCTCTCCTAAAAAACAGAGGGACAAAATTAGTGCTACCTCACCTGTTGATTATTAGTAACCATCGATATTTCTGATGTTGGTTATCTTTGGTTGTGTTGACACTTGTTCTGTGTGTGGTATCTTCTTGTTTCTCCTCTATGAACCGAGGTATTAAATTTGCTTGCACATTTTTTCATCCTTACATTTGTGCCTTGAGAATGGCAGGGCGTGCTCCTGTCGAAATATCGGCGGTGTCCGACGACGTCACCCGGCAGCAAACTCGTAAGTTATTTGAATTATGTAATGTGTTTGCAGGAAGAGAGTTAGATGCAGAGGAAAATTACACTGCCGTGGATATATATTAAGATACCAATGATCACAATATCTGTATCTGTATCCTGAATATGCCCCCAAGGATAGGTTGCTCACAGCACTTCAGTTTTACTACTTTGACTCTATATGCCTTTAAAGAGTCATCCCACGCAAGTGTCGCATCTGTTATTAGTCTTCTGGTAAACACCATGTCACAAATGCTACACCACACTCTTTTGGTATATGCGTTTGCATCGTACATCCGAGGGCAGACATTCATTTGTTTCTGTTGTCTTGTTACTATTACTATCTGGCTGTTACATCACACTCTGCATATAGGAGTCTACCTAGTTTGCACTTTTCCTTAGCTATGTGAAGTCTGCGGAGCATTGTAGATGTCCACTTGTGACAGACGCATCAGAAATGTTATTTGTATTCTACAGAGATATTTTTTTATAATGTCACTGATTTTTAAGTAACTTCACTGTAGATATTGGATTATACGTTTATATAACATCCAATTCAAATGACAAATTATACACCACAGCATATTTTCTGTTTCATATTCTGACAAGAAATGAATGCAGTTCTCCTAATAAGGTAATCTTAACCTTGTAGGTTTTTAGACCCTATTAAATAATCCTGTGCAAAGCTTCTCATCAACGTGTATGCACTCCTCTTACTGAATAATACAACTACTAGTTAGGTTATTTGCTTTTTAGCAGCTATTACATCTACAGGGTGTAATGGGTGTAAGTGCAGATATTTGTGTTGGTTACTGAGTACAGTGTACTGAACAACATAAAATTAGTATTTACATCATTTGCAAACTAATAATTTAGGTATTAGGACACGTATGTTTTAGGTTGGTTGGTACCCAAGTACATGTGACAAGAGTAAGCCATTATTGCTTCTTTTCCCTCAGGTGCAGATCGGATGCTGAAGTGTGGAAGCAAAACGGTTAGTCTAAATTGACAGGGATGCTCCACTCAGTGGTGCAATTACGACCACACAGAACTCATCATGCAGCAAATTATTTGATGTGCTTGCCTGCCCGGTTAGCCGTGCGGTCTAACGCACAGCTTTCAGAGCGGGAAGGCAAGCCGGTCCCCGACACGAATCCACCCAGCGGCCAAGTATGGAGCTCCGGTGTACCGGCCATTCTGTGAATGGTTCTTAAGGAGGTTTTCCATCTCCCTCGGCGAATGCATACTGGTTCCCTTTATTCCGCCTCAGTCACACTAAGTCGGCTGCGCAATCACTTTCTACACGTACACGTATACCATAATTACACTACCACGCAAACATTTGGGGCTACACCAGTCTGGTGTGAGATTTTCCCGGGAGGTTCCCTGGAGGTTGCACTGGGGAGGGGGGGGGGGGGGGGGGCGAACCGCACAATAGCCCTGTGTTCGGTGTGGGCCGGCGGTGGGGTGAGTTGACTGCTGTAGCCTGTTGTGGGATTGTGAACCACTCAGTGCTATGTCGGGAACGAATCCTCTCCGTCGCTTCTAGTTCTCCATTTCCATACAATACAATGTGATGTGTTTGCAAGAAGACTATTAGATACACAGAAAAACTGACTAAAGCACTGATGTGGGTACATATTAAGGTAGCAATTATCACAATTTATCTACCTGTACCCGTCACACTCTGTAGATACCCGACACGGGTAGCTTGCTAGCAGTATTTCAGTTTTACTATTTTTACTCTATGTTCTTTTAACCCCCCATTCCATTAAAGTGCCTCATCTTTTGTCATTTTTCTTCTGGTGTTACATTTAAACACATTTCATACACGCCACAGCACACTCTTTGGATACATACGTTTTCACTGCATAGCAGAGCGCAAGCATATGTTTTACCCTGTTACTATTAGTTTATCACTGTTAGACGTCACTCTGCAAATAGGAGTCCTTATCTTGTTTGCAGTTTTCCGTATCTGGATGAAGTCAGTGCAGCATCAGAGGTAGCCATGCGTAATAGATATTCCATCAGAAATATTATTTATGTCCTATAAAGACAGATTTTCGCCGTGTCACTCAGTTTTAACTAACTTCGCTGTACGTATTGGATTATAAGTTTATATTTGAACCAACAATGATGACGTATTATGAAGCAAAACATTTTATCTGTTTATATATGTCACACAAAATGAATTCAGTTCTCCTTATCAACATCAGGTTACCTTCCATTCGGAAACTGGAAGCACTCAGCAACTGTATGTGAATTATAAATTACAGAGTGCAGCGACCAGTCGTCCTTTTTAGATTTTATTATGCAAATCCAAATTTCGGCTAGTGGCTAACCATTCTCAATGCGGTATTTTTAATTCTCAATGCATAAATGTCCCTGTTGTTCGCACGTCAGTCACTCCTTATCAAGTTATTTTGGCCAAGTAGGTTCGTAGCCCAGTCAATATTTATGTACTCCCCTACTGAACTGTGCGCTCGTTACGTAGGCTACCTGGTTTTTAGTAGCTGTAAAATGTATGCTGCACTGGACGGCTATCTGTCCCTGCTGCCTTTTACAGTGTCAGCGCTATCATAATCAAAAGCACACATATAAGTTCGGTTAGTTCAAAAAAATTCAGTTAACAAATATGTTTGCTGTATGTGTCTATCTAGAGGCCTGAAAATTGCGGTTTGTTTCACCGAAACCGTTAGTAATTAAATAAAGCAAATACATAGCTGATGGTGTTGTTCTTGCCACATATGAATTAAAACGACTGGTGTCCTAGTATCCAACAAAATATTGATGTACAGAAATACTACAGTTAAGCCATATGTTGGTATGCATTAATTATCATTGATTATCGTAGACAGTAAGAACAGTAAAATGCGTAATTTTACGGCTCCAGTGTAGCTTTTGTCCTGGAACATTTACTGTTCAAATGAGTGTGAAATCCTATGGGACTTAACTGCTAAGGTTATCAGTCCCTAAGCTTACATATTACTTAACCTAAATTATCCTAAGGACAAACACACACCGAGGGAGGACTCGAACCTCCGCCGGGACCAGCCGCACAGCCCATGACTGCAGTGCCTTACACCGCTCTTCTAATCCCGCGCGGTGAACATTTACGATAAGCCATTTTTTTTTATGTTAGGCTGCTAAAAAGCCGGCTCATTAGAACAGAAGGAAATTTTTAAACTAGTACGATACGTTCAAGAGCTAATGGCCGAAACTCTTGTACTTAAGAAAAGTGCAGTCATTCAGTACAATAGAGGAACTGGCACATCTTAGATTTCATAAACATTCAGCAGAGTGTAAAACGTCTCCCCTAACATCTTGAAGCTTCCAGAACCTTTCCTTTTGACGCGGAAGTCCCAATAATAACCGTTTATAGATCTAACTGTCAGTTGCAAAGTAGATCCCCTTCCGAGGAATGCTGAAACGAACGGAGCGCGCCAGCTATTCTGGAATTGCGAAGTAATCGCGTTAGGGACACATTCAAATGGGCGGCACTCCACGCAGCAGGCAGCAGAGCCGCAGGCAATTTGTCGACGGCGGCGGCAGCTGCGCCAGATGAGCACAGTGGGACCCAGGTGGGCGCGCGCCGCCTAGTCAGACATCGCCCTGGCGCGTAGCCGGCACGCGCCGCGAAGCGAGCGCGAGACTATCTGTAAACAAGTGCTCGTAGCAAGTGGTTGCGATACCGCTAGGCCATAGACGTTTTTCGGAGGCTCGACGTTCCCTTTAAGAAGACGTTGATATATATACCACTGGCCATTAAAATTGCTACACCACGAAGATGACGTGATACAGAACCGAAATTTAACCGACAGGAAGAGGATCTGTTATATGCAAATGATTAGCTCTTCAAAGCATTCACACAAGATTGGCGCCGGTGGCGACACCTACAACGTGCTGCCATGAGAAAAGTTTCCAACCGATTTCTCATACACGAACAGCAGTTGACCGGCTTTGCCTGGTGAAACGTTGTTGTGATTCCTCGTGTAAGGAGGAGAAATCCGTACCATCACTTTGTAGCCTATCGCGATTGCTGTTTATACTATCGCGACGTTGCTGCTCGCGTTGGTCGAGATCCAATGACTGTTAGCAGAATATGGAATCGGTGGGTTCAGGAGTGTAATACGGAACGCCGAGCTGGATCCCAACGGCCTCGTATGACCAGCAGTCGAGATGACACGCATCTGGCAAATGGCAAAACGTCATTTTTTAGGATCAATCCAGGCTCTGTTTTCAGCATCATGATGGTCGCGTCCGTGTTTGGCGACATCGCGGTGAACGCACATTGGAAGCGTGTATTTGTCATTGGCATATCACCCGGCGTTATGATATGGGGTGCCATTGGTTACACGTCTCGGTCACCTTTTGTTCGCATTGACGGCACTCTGAACAGTGGACGTTACATTTCAGATGTTTTACGACCTGTGGCTCTACCCTTCATTCGATCCCTGCGAAATCCTACAATTTCAGCAGGATAATGCACGACCACATGTTGGAGATCCTGTACGGGCCTTTCTGGATACAGAAGATGTTCGACTGCTGTCCTGGCCAGCACATTCTCCAGATCTCTCACCAATTGAAAACATCTGGTCAATGGTGGCCGAACAGCTGGCTCGTCACAATACACCAGTCACTACTCTAGATGAACGGTGGTATCGCATTGAAGCTGCATGGGCAGTTGTACCTTTACACGCCATGCATGCTCTGTTTGACTCGATGTCCAGGCGTATCAAGGCCGTTATTACGGCAAGAGGTGGTTGTTCTGGGTACTGATATCTCAGGATCAATGCACCCAAATGGCGTGAAAATGTAATCACATGTCGATTCTAGTATAATATATTTGTCCATTGAATACCTGTTTATCATCTCCATTTCTTCTTGGCGTGGCAATTTTAATGGCCAGTAGTGTAGTTCTTTATTATAAAATCATAACTGGTTTCGGTCTACAGTGGCCATCTTCAGATCAGGTTCAAAATGGTTCAAAGGGCTATGAGCACAATGGGACTTAACATCTGAGGTCATCAGTCCCCTAGAACTACTTAAACCTAACTAACCTAAGGACATCACACACATCCATGCCCGAGGCAGGATTCGAACCTGCTACCGTAGCGGCCGCGCGGTTCCGGACTGTAGCGCCTAGAAACGCTCGGCCACCCCGGCCGGCGTTCAGATTAGGTGTACGATACCTATGGGCGACTTTTGGTGAACAAACGTTCAACGTTGTCCACCAAATATCACCCGTAGGTATCATCCACATCATCTGATGCTGGCCGTTGTAGACCTAAACCGGTAATCATTGCGTTATAACGAAATGATCGTATCAAAAATATAAGTATCTTTACAATACAGGTTCACTTATCTAAAAGTCCAATTATCTTTCTACAAACATAAATTATGCCTTCTGGATAAAAACTACAGTTCAAAACTAAATTAAAAGACCACTTTTTCGAAACTCCGTAATTGTCACACATTGTGACGTACAAGTTTAAAATTTCGCCCGAAGTTGTATACGACCATCCTCTCTGATGGTGCAAATGCGTGACGTCTTGCTACATCACACTCGGATACAGGTACGAGTGCTGTTCAGAAAATAAAGTCCGATCTGCCACAAAATGTAACTCAGTGTGAAAATCCAAAATATTTCATTTGCAACAGTTAGCTACAGCTTCCTGCTATTTCTCTGCTTAGTCACCTCTCCGGCTTAGACAACTGTCGTAGCGTTGTACCAACTTCCCATTATCCTCGTCGTAGAAGGCAGCCGCCTGTTCTTTCCGTTAATTCTCTACGCTGGCCTACAGTACGTTGTCTGTGCCTATATGGTATCTTTATAGCCAGCAGTTCATGTGAGCGGATGTGAAACCCAGGGGGAGCCAATGACGGACTGTATTGTGGGTAATCAAACACTTCTCATCGAAAACGCTGCAGGAGCGTCTTCATTGTTCTTGCAGAGAGCGGCCGAGAATTGTGATGAAAAGGGAAAACGCATGACTGTTACTTATGTGGGGTGCATAGCATTAGGCAAAATCTCTGACCAAGCCTTCACGCTTGGTGGGAGACTATTGTTCTAGACATCTTTACCAGTTGACTGTGCGGTCAGAACTGAAAAGAGTGACACGACGCGATCAGAGGGAGTACTATAGTCACTGTTCAAAAAATCTGTGCAAAAGCTTCATCGCATTTTTAATGTGGGTTCCATTTCGCATCCGATCGGACCTTATCTTCCGAACAGCCCTCGTATTATGCCTATTCTGAAACTAGATTATGTTTTCTCTGATTTAATTGTTTATTCTCATTCTATTTAGCGTTATTTTGATTGTTTTCACAAGAGGTCCGATTCTGGGAACTATTTTTCAAACTTATTAAATGTAAAGTATGTGAACAAACTTTATTTTCGTGGTAACGTTTAATTATATTTCCACAGGGTACAATGTATGTTGCATAACACTATAAAGTAAATATTGCATGGTTTTAAAAATCAAAAACGAAATGGGAGTCCGGTGTTGGACGCTTTCTTCTGTAGCTTATTGTATCGTACCCTCTTACCAACTACTCGTGTACGCCATTTGAGAACAGAGGCAGGTGCCGAAACTATGAAATATATGCAGCACAATAAGTGGTGAGAACAATTAGAAGGCAGTATTCAGCAGAAAGCATCTAAACGCCCCAAGCTCAGGGTGGTTTCACTAACGCCCTTTAACGCACCCCCTGAGGCCTTTTCGTGTCGTTTTTGATCGTCAGTGTGTCTGAATTGTTTGTCTCGGCCATCCATACTAAAACCGCGTGATTTCAACGCTGGGTGTCGGAGTTCTGAACTCCATCGCAGATGCGTCAAAAGGTGTGAAACGTAGGTAAGAGGGTGTGTGACGTCTTTCCCTTAGTGTGACACGTCCACCGACCACAGTGGCGTCGGGCATAATTGTGGCGAAGTTTGGTGCCAATGTGACATCATTAATATGCCATGCACCATTACAGTGGCCGGTTGCAGGCAACTTTGAGCCACATTTCAAACTTATGTGGCGCACTGGGGTTTCGACAAAGTGACCGTTTAATCGTGGGACAGAGATGATAGAAAGTTTACGTTGTCATGTTGCTACAGACAAAAGGGATGTATTCATGGATTGGCCGACTAAGTAACGAAAAGGCACAGAGTTTAACTTTTAAGGGTGGGTGGGGAGATATTTTTGGCACAATTTGATTAAAAGAATGGGGAGGTTGAAGAGAAACTTCCTAAGCCATCAAATAATAGTTATATCCTAATGGTACCTTGCGAGGTCAGGCGCTGCCTCTATTGTTCCTTTCGCCTCTGGTACTGTCCATCAGTGAGGCTCACTTGTTCTTCACTAGACTACACACGCACCGGTGGAGAAATATAAATTATTGCGTATTCTACATACGTTCAGGCGCTTTCTACTGAATTCTTTCTGCTTAATGTTTTCTGCTAAATATGCTGCCTTCTAATTGGTCTCACCACTTACCGCGCTGCATCTGTTTTGTAGTTGCGAAACCCGTCGATGTTCTCAAATTACTTTGACGAATAGCTGCTAAGCGGGTACGATACTATAAGCAACAGAAGAAAGCGTCCAATACGGGACTCCCATTTTCTTTTTGATTTTTAAAACCGTGTAATATTTACTTTATATGTTATGCACCATACATCGTACCCTGTGACAATATAATTAAAGGGGTTGTTACGAAAATAAATTATGGTCAAAAACTTAACGTTTAGCGTGTTTGAAAAGTAGTTTCCAGAATCGTACCCTTTGTGAAGATAGTCAAAATGACGCTAAACAGAATAAGAAAACATAAACTAGTTTCATCGGAGGTATAATACCTGTATCAAATCTTCCAGGTGGTTATAGAATTTGTCTTTATTTGCTGAAACCAAGACACCTCCTATTGGATATTCCTGTAGGCATGATTTTTGAGTTTGGTTTCTTGGTACTTAGCAAAAAGACTAATTCACTTTGTCCAGAAAATTCTTCTTTTGAAGGGTGTCTACCATTATTTCTTTCTACCAATTGTACGGCCATTTTTCACAAGTCGTTAGGAATAAGCCCAAAGAAAGAAACTTCTATAGCGATATAATATTAAACCAGTCCTCCTTCGAGATCTTTACCCAAAACTGGAGACCTTCCTGTACTCCCCTTTGCTCCTGTTCCTCGTTTTGAGCGACCTCATAAGTGTAGCTTTTAGAACATTACACTGTTTATTGACTTCCTTCCATCTCATCTTCTTTCTGAATTTCGTCACCAGCCTTAGTCATTTTAGACAAACTCCGCTCTCTTTGATCAACCTTCCCCATTATCCTCTCTGAATGTGCAAGAGGACAAGAGTGTGTACTAATTCAGGTAGAAAAAAATAGAGCTTCTATTCAAGCAACTGAAGAGGGTCCAGTTTATGCGACTACACTCTGCATTTTGCTAACCCACTAAAGTTTTGACCAAACATTTAACTGAAACGGTTTCATAATAAGCATTAAGCTTAAACCTTCCTGCCCAAGAACACATATAAGATGAAAGACTTAGCTGCTAATATCTAGGAGAAATAACGAGAAATGTAGAACAAGGTAAAAACTTTTTCCATGGCCAATTACATAATGGCGAATTTATAACAACCGAGGAGAGCGATTTATGCACTCCGCTACAGAGTGTTAAAAGTCTGAACTACAATTACACTTGGTCCCTCTAGAGTTCAGGTGAATGCAGAGAGAATAGACACATGGGTCCAGTTTAGTGCACCTTCCTCTACACACATTTGCTAGCTGAGAAACCCAGCATTTCTCGTGTATTTATTTTGCCCATTTTCTATTGGAAAGGAAAACAAAGACTGATCTGTGTTTGTAGTGTAATGTAGCGGACCCTGAACGCAGCTGCTTCCCGTGTCATTTGCGCGACTTTGTAAACGGCTCTGAGGCAACGCCTCTTCATAGCTCTAACGACGGGAACCGTTATCATCTACAGGCGTTTGGGCTTCGCAGTTGAAAGCTGTCAGAAAACGCCGCCACACGAGTCAGGGATTACCTTAAGTTGATTCGACAACAGAAATCTCTTAATAGCACAGAAAAAATGTATTGAAAGTCCATGAGTGATATGGTACTTTTTTACGCAACTGAGTTTACAACGTCATGTGTCATGCGGTGATATATTTGTCACTGACATTTGTGGATGTTGCCTGAAAAATGTGTTTGGAATACAGTAGCAAACAGAAATAAATTTATACGTCATGAACAATGGGGCAGTTTTTCATTCACAGCAGTGTTTATGACGTCAGATCCCCTGAGCTATGCGTGGTACCAAGATATTACTTTGTACGTACATTAAGTGACGTGTTTGGATAATGTCTGAAAGATTGAGTTAGCAGCAGAGAAATAATAAATTTAAACAGCATGCACAATGCGGCAGTTTTTCTCGCATCCCAGTGTTTATGACGTCATATCTCCTGAAATACAGTGGGTAGGTTGCCTTTACTGTCTACCAAATTTGGTTCGTGTTAATAAAGTGGTTTAGGAGGAGATGTGGAACACACACACATATATGGATCAGAGCCTTCAGGCCGTCTCTTACTTCTAACCGCATATTTTACGTTACATATATTTACATAAAATACTATAAGTCTAAGGGGAAAAATTGACGTAAAGTCGTAGACTTAGGAACAAAGAAAGAACTGAGATAAGATGCGAGCACTAGTTTTTGAGTTAGAAAAATTTGTCATTTACGTTAACTTTTGGGGGAAAATATGAAGGCAACAGAACCAAGAGCTTCAGCTTCTACTTGAAAGCAACGCGGCATTGTATTGTATGCAGAAAATATATGAACCATGTTCCGCAGGTGGACGGTAATAACAGAGAAGGATCGTTGGAATTTTGCTTCTTCTTTTTGTTAATGGACATATCAAGGTATTAGGTAAGATGACCACTTGTTTCGATTATGATGGAATGACAGATATTTCATCCCTGATGCAAAGTACTGTGGTGCCTGCGCACTGAGCAGCAGATGAAATAAATTGTGTGTGGTAGTCGCCTAGCGTGTCTGACCGCAACCAATCTAAACAGGCTTTCAAAGCAGTGACACGTTCATACAGACGAATGTTGCAGAAGCAACATACAAGTATTTTCATGGTTAATTCCAACAGTCTCGTGTTTTCAGTACTCGTACCGTATCGGATTACATCTCAATAGTGGAGGTTCCGTAGAACGGCAGTTCAAATGTTTGCGTTTCAAATCCTATAGAAATATGTCCCGAAAGTTTTAGAGGTCTTAGTGGCTAGCGAAAGTCTTCCGGCATATTGAGAGTAGTATACTCTGTCCAGCTGAGATGGTCGTCCATAGTTACACTCAAGATCTTCGCTGTTTTCTGGCAAGGTATTGGAATACTGTCGAAAAAAATAGGAGGCAGTTATTCCCAGGAATCCGACCCTATCACTTTTCGATGGGATACGAAGATAATTACGAACTCTTTCGCTTTCAGTTTGAGTCCCAGGTTTTTCGAGCATGTTACCACTGACAACAAATCATCTTCCGTATGAATGATCGCAGCATTAATATCGTGTAGTCTGGCACTTTGGTACAACTGGCGGTCGTCGGCATAGAAATGAGGACAGAACGGAAGAGACGTGTTTGACATACGAGGAAAACAAAAGTGGGTCCACCGTTAACCCCTACATCTACATCTACATGATTACTCTGCAATTCACATTTAAGTGCTTGGCAGGGTTCAACGAACCACAATCATACTATCTCCCTACCATTCCACTCCCGTACAGCGCGCGGGAAAAACGAACACCTAAACATTTCTGTTCGAGCTCTGATTTCTCTTATTTTCTTTTGATCATCATTCCTACCTATGTAGGTTGGGCTCCACAAAATATTTTCGCATTCGGAAGAGAAAGTTGATGACTGAAATTTCGTAAATAGATCTCGCCGCGACGAAAAACGTCTTTGCTTTAATTACTTCCATCCCAACTCGCGTATCATATCTGCCACACTCTCTCCCCTATTACGCGACAATACAAAACGAGCTGCCCTTTTCTGCACCCTTTCGATGTCCTCCGTCAATCTCACCTTGTAAGGATCCCACATCTCGCAGCAATATTCTAACAGAGGTCGAACGAGTGTAGTGTAAGCCGTCTCTTTAGTGGACTTGTTGCACCTTCTAAGTTTCCTGCCAATGAAACGCAACCTTTGGCTCGCCTTCCCCACAATATTATCTATGTGGTCTTTCCAACTGAAGTTGTTCGTAAGTTTTACACCCAGGTACTTGTTGAATTGACAGCCTTGAGAATTGTACTATTTATCGAGTAATCGAATTCCAAGGGATTTCTTTTGGAACTCATGTGGATCACCTCACACTTATCGTTATTTAGCTTCAACTGCCACCTGCCACACCATACAGCAATCTTTTCTAAATCGCTTTGCAACTGGTACTGGTCTTCGGATGACCTTACTAGACGGTAAATTATAGCATCATCTGCGAACAACCTAAGAGAACTGCTCAGATTGTCACCCAGATCATTTATATAGAGCAGGAACAGCAGAAGCCCCAGGACTCTGATATCGCTTCAGTTTTACTCGATGATTTGCCGTCTATTACTACGAACTGTGACCTTCCTGACAGGAAATCACGAATCCAGTCGCAGAACTGAGACGATACCCCATAGGCCCGCAGCTTGACTAGAAGTCGCTTGTGAGGAACGGTATCAAGTGCTTTCCGGAAATCTAGAAATACGGAATCAACTTGAGATCCCCTGTCGATAGCGGCCATTACTTCGTGCGAATAAAGAGCTAGCTGAGTTGCACAAGAACGACGTTTCCTGAAACCATGCTGATTACGTATCAATAGATCGTTCCCTTCGAGGTGATTCATAATGTTTGAATATAGTATATGCTCCAAACCCCTACTGCAGACCGACGTCAATGATATAGGCCTGTAGTTAGTTGGATTACTCCTACTACCCTTCTTAAACACTGGAGCGACCTGCGCAAATTTCCAATCTGTAGGTACAGATCCATCGGTGAGCGAGCGGTTGTATATGATTCCTAAGTAGGAGGCTATTGTATCAGCGTAATCTGAAAGGAAACTAATCGGTATACAATCTGGATCTGAAGACTTGCCCATTTCAAGCGATTCGAGTTGCTTCGCAACCCCTAAGGTATCCACTTCTAAGAAACTCATGCTAGCAGCTGTTCGTGTTTCAAATTCTGGAATATTCCATTCGTCTTCCCTGGTGAAGGACTTCGGAAAACTGCGTTCAATAACTCCGCTTCAGCGGCACAGTCGTCGGTAACAGCACCATCGGCAATGCGCAGCGAACGTATTGACTGCGTCTTGCCGCTTGTGTACTTTACATACGACCAGAATTTCTTCGGATTTTCTACCAGATTTCGAGACAATGTCTCGTTGTGGAACCTATTAAAGGCATCTCGCATTGAAGTCCGTGCCAAATTTCACGCGTCTGTAAATTTTAGCCAATCTTCGGGACTACGCGTTTTTCTGAAATTCGCATGCTTTTTCCGTTGCCTCTGCAACAGCGTTCGGACCTGTTTTGTGTACCATGGGGGTCTCTTAGGAAAGCTTCTAGTGACACTTTACCCGATTTTTTAAATAAAATTATTTTGCGTTTGTTTCTGGTGGATTTGGAAGAAACGGTATCGAGCCTAGCTACAACGACCTTGTGTTCACTAATCCCTGTATCAGTCATCATGCTCTCTATTAGCTCTGGATTGTTTGTGGCTAAGAGGTCAAGTGTGTTTTCGCAACCATTTACAACAAGTTACTAACTGCTCGAAATAATTTTCGGAAAAAGCATTTAGGACAATCTCGGAAGATGTTTTCTGCCTACCACCGGTTTTGAACAAGTATTTTTGCCAACATATCGAGGGAAGGTTGAAGTCCCCCACCAACTATTACCGTATGAGTGGGGTATTTATTTGTTACGAGACTCAAATTTTCTCTGAACTGTTCCGCAACTATATCATCGGAGTCTGGGGGTCGGTAGAAGGAGCCAATTATTAACTTAGTTCGGCTGTTAAGTATAACGTCCACCCATACCAATTCGCACGGAGTATCTACTTCGACTTCACTAAAAGATAAACCACTACTGCCCGCATCTCGTGGTCGTGCGGTAGCGTTCTCGCTTCCCACGCCCGGGTTCCAGGGTTCTATTCTCGGCGGGGTCAGGTATTTTCTCTGCCTCGTGATGGCTGGGTGTTGTGTGATGTCCTTAGGTTAGTTAGGTTTAAGTAGTTTTAAGTTATAGGGGACTGATGACCATAGATGTTAAGTCCCATAGTGCTCAGAGCCATTTGAACCATTTTTGAAACCACTACTGACAGACACAAACACTCCACCACCAATTCTGCCTAATCTATCTTTCCCGAACACCGTCTGAGACTTCGTAAAAATTTCTGCAGAACTTATTTCAGGCTTTAGCCAGCTTTCTGTACCCATAACGATATCAGCTTCTGTGCTTTCTATTAGTGCTTGTAGCTCAGGGGCTTTCCCAGCACAACAATTTACAATTCCGACTGTTCCTTGATCCAAGCACGGCCTGTATTTGCCATGCACCCTCTGAGATTGCAGCCCACCCCGTACTTTCCCGAGGCCTTCTAACCTAAAACACCGCCCAGTCTACTCCTCACAGCCTCCGCTACCCGTGTAGCCGCCAGCTGAGTGCCTGTGGCACTCCTGGGCCCCTGTGGCATTCCTGAGAGAAAATACTTCCAGAACGAATTTTCATTCCCACAGACAACAGATCATTGTCGGTTTTTTCAAGATAACACTTATTATTCATCGAATACTGCGCTGATTGCTGTTCAACATCAACGATGAGGCACTGGTCAGAATCATCGTCATCGCACCACTAAATCTCTAGTACGTCCGCTACCTGTCGTAAGCCCTGCTCGACTGACTCTCAAATCAGTAACGTAATAACTTTGAATTGTTTTTCGCACGTCATCGTAAACCCTCATGGGTAATCGGTTTTACAAATTGCAATGCCCGCTTGTAACTGCAAAATTGTATTTGGTATATATTTCTGTAGTACTCTGGTGGCTTTTTATTAATATTGGGACTTCCTCTGAGCTTTGGATTCTTAACTTTGAACTGCTTTAAATGTAATTACAGGGTTATTAAAAATGATTGAAGCGATTTCACAGCTCTACAATAACTTTATTATTTGAGATATTTTCACAATGCTTTGCACACACATACAAAAACCCAAAAAGTTTTTTTAGCCATTCCCAAACGTTCAATATGTGGTCATTTAGTGATTCGGTAGACATCAAGCCGATAATCAAGGTCCTCCCACACTCGGCGCAGCATGTCCCTATCAATGAGTTCGAAAGCATCGTTGACGCAAGCTCGCAGTTCTGGAAGGTTTCTTAGTAGAGGAGGTTTAAACACTGACTCTTTCACATAACCCCACAGAAAGAAATCGCATGGGGTTAAGTCGGGAGAGCGTGGAGGCTATGACATGAATTGCTGATCATGATCTCCACCACGACAGATCCATCGGTTTTCCAATCGCCTGTTTAAGAAATGCCGAACATTATGATGGAAGTGCGGTGGAGCACCATCCTGTTGAAAGGTGAAGTCGGCGCTGTCTGTCTCCAATTGTGGCATGAGCCAATTTTCCAGCATGTCCAGATACACGTGTCCTGTACCGTTTTTTTTCGCAGAAGAAAAAGGGGCCGTAAACTCTAAACCGTGAGATTGCACAAAACACGTTAACTTTTGGTGAATTGCGAATTTGCTGAACGAATGCGTGAGGATTCTCTACAGCCCAGATGCACACATTGTGTCCGTTCACTTCACCATTGAGAAAAAATTGTTGCTTCATCACTGAAAACAAGTTTCGCACTGAACGCATCCGCTTCCATGAGCTGTTGTAAAGCGTTTGACTTTGTCATCAGGTGTCAGGGCTTTGTAAACGGTAAGGATCCTGCTTTAGCCTTTGCCGTAAGATTTTCCAAACCGTCGGCTGTGGTACGTTTAGCTCCCTGCTTGCTTTATTCGTCGACTTCCGCGGGCTACGCGTGAAACTTGCCCGCACGCGTTCAACCGTTTCTTCGCTCACTGCAGGCCGACCCGTTGATTTCCCCTTACAGAGGCATCCAGAAGCTTTAAACTGCGCATACCATCGCCGAATGCAGTTAGTAGTTGGTGGATCTTTGTTGAACTTCGTCCTGAAGTGTCGTTGCACTGTTATGACTGACTGATGTGAGTGCATTTCAAGCACGACATACGCTTTCTCGGCTACTGTCGCCATTTTTTCTCACCGGCTCTCGAGCACTCTTGTGACAGAAACCTGAAGTGCGGCTTCAGACGAACAAACCTTTATGAGTTTTTCTACGTATCTGTAGTGTGTCGTGACCATATGTCAATGAATGGAGCTACAGTGAATTTATGAAATCGCTTCAATCATTTGTAATAGCCCTGTATATTCATTTAGTTATCGGTTCAGTCTCTGTGGAGACTACAGTGTTATTACCAGCGTATGCTTGGCTCAATGTACTTTCACACGCTGATCGCTTGTCGCTTTAGCGGCTACTGTCTAGCGAAACACCTGCATTGGCATCTTGTTGTATATACGACTTTTACATGGGTCACTTGTTGTACAATGCAAACTCTTTTAATATAAATGATCAGACAGGAAAGTGTTAGTTCTGACGAGCAACATAATTTGTGAGTATCTTGGTTGGTTCATAACAGACAGGAGACATCGGCTGGTTAAGTAATTGTCAATGTCAATGAAATTCACCGACAGCCTTGTAACTTAAAATGTTATTTTATTTTATTTTGAAGGCTACCAGTTTCATCATTTCACTATGTCATCTTCAGGCCCCATATGCATTTTTCAACCTAAACCGAAAATGTGATAAAGAGGCATAAATGTCTGGATGTCGTGGATTGTGCTAGAAGTCTTTTTACGGCGTTTGTCAGCTGAAATGTCCCGTAAACGATACGTGCTGAGCTGCAGGAAGTGTATGGCAACAAAGCACATCTTCGACAAGTCACCCATTGCTGGCAAAAAGTGTGTAATTTTGAACTGTGAATATGTAAAGAAGGACTAACACCGCATGTAATGTTCACAACTAGATTTTTTTCGGGGATAATTATAACTTTATGACTACCGTTGTAGAAGGCATGCAAAAAACAATCCTCATTTCTGTTTTGCAGTGTAACAATTTATCGTTCCAAAAGTTGCATTAAAGTTTAATATTTCACATAGAAAAAGCTCACAAAATTACTTTCTAATGTTTAATACGCCCTGCTGCTCTCTAAGAAGCGCATAAATATAAATCAATATACTCCTGGAAATTGAAATAAGAACACCGTGAATTCAATGTCCCAGGAAGGGGAAACTTTATTGACACATTCTTGGGGTCAGATACATCACATGGTCACACTGACAGAACCACAGCCATATAGACACAGGCAACAGAGCATGCACAATGTCGGCACTAGTACAGTGTATATCCACCTTTCGCAGCAATGCAGGCTGCTATTCTCCCATGGAGACGATCGTAGAGATGCTGGATGTAGTCCTGTGGAACGGCTTGCCATGCCATTTCCACCTGGCGCCTAAGTTGGACCAGCGTTCGTGCTGGACGTGCAGACCGCGTGAGACGACGCTTCATCCAGTCCCAAACATGCTCTATGGTGGACAGATCCGGAGATCTTGCTGGCCAGGGCAGTTGACTTACACCTTCTAGAGCACGTTGGGTGGCACGGGATACATGCGGACGTGCATTGTCCTGTTGGAACAGCAAGTTCCCTTGCCGGTGTAGGAATGGTAGAACGATGGGTTCAATGACGGTTTGGATGTACCGTGTACTATTCAATGTCGCCTCGACGATCACCAGAGGTGTACGGCCAGTGTAGCAGATCGCTCCCCACACCATGATGACGGCTGTTGGCCCTGTGTGCCTCGGTCGTATGCAGTCCTGATTGTGGCGCTCACCTGCACGGCGCCAAACACGCATACGTCCATCATTGGCGCCAAGGCAGAAGCGACTCTCATCACTGAAGACGACACGTCTCCAGTCGTCCCTCCATTCACGCCTGTCGCGACACCACTGGAGGCGGGCTGCACGATGTTGGGGTGTGAGCGGAAGACGGCCTAACGGTGTGCGGGACCGTAGCCCAGCTTCATGGAGACGGTTGCGAATGGTCCTCGCCGATACCCCTGAAGCAACAGTGTCCCTAATTTGCTGGTAAGTGGCGGTGCGGTCCCCTACGGCACTGCGTAGGATCCTACGGACTTGGTTTGCATCCGTGCGTCGCTGCGGTCCGGTCCCAGGTCGACGGGCACGTGCACCTTATGCCGACCACTGGCGACAACATCGATGTACTGTGGAGACCTCACGCCCCACGTGTTGAGCAATTCGGCGGTACGTCCACCCGGCCTCCCGCATGCCCACTATACGCCCTCGCTCAAAGTCCGTCAACTGCACATACGGTTCACGTCCACGCTGTCGCGGCATGCTACCAGTGTTAAAGACTGTGATGGAGCTCCGTATGCCACGGCAAACTGGCTGACACTGACGGCGGCGGTGCACAAATGCTGCGCAGCTAGCGCCATTCGACGGCCAACGCCGCGGTTCCTGGTGTGCCCGCTGTGCCGTGCGTGTGATCATTGCTTGTACAGCCCTCTCGCAATGTCCGGAGCAAGTATGATGGGTCTGACACACCGGTGTCAATGTGTTCTTTTTTCCATTTCCAGGAGTGTAGAACGTATAATGGAACGACAGAATTTTATGTTTGGTGAGGTGCATTGATTTACAGAGGGTAAAGACTGCAATATATTGTGTGTGATCACCACATATACATTTCTGAATTAAAAGTATCCGGACACCTATTATATGGGGTGCGTTCACCCTTCGCCTGTAAGACGGCTTGAACTCTGCCGAGGACACTTTCAGTGGAGTGTCTGAATGTCTGAATCCATTCACCCTCGACAACGGAAACCAGAGAAGGTAATGTTGTTGGATGTGGGGGTCTAGGGCAAATTGGACATTTTGACTCATCCCGTCGATGTCTCACTGGGTTTAGGGTAGGACTACGGGCAGGTTAGTTCATTTTAGAATGTATTTCCCACAAACCATTGCCTCACAGTTACTGTTTTATGAATGGGCGCATTGTTATGCTGATACAGGGTGGAGCTCGGAAAATTGCTTTTTTAGAATTCACGTTGTGGTGGCACTGTTGTTGTAATAGAGGGGAGACTGAGCGTGGTTCATAGTTACCGACGGTAGGTTTGTTTTTCGGTTGCGATAGTGCAGTGGACACGTGCGGGGCGCTCATTTTGTTTTGAAGTATAATTCTATAATTCCCACTTGATCACTGCAGTGCAGAGTGCTTTTCATTTGCGATTTGCAGACGTGTTCCTGGGAGGCAATCAATTTTAAATTGGGTAAATGCATTCACAACAATAGGGGATGTGTCATCTGTGTCACCTGAGAAAAGCAACAACACAAAGTGTCGAACGAGTTAGAGCAGCAGTAATGGAATCTCCGAAGCTCTCAGCTCTTGACATTTCAAGTCGTTCTCTCTACCTGATTCTTTATAATGAACTGAACTTTCACCCGTATAAAATGTATGTGGTCCATCATTAGGACATCTTATGAAGCCGTGCTCGCACCCACATCCCGTGACGCAAATGTGTTCTTTTCCAATGAGGCACATGTTCACCTCAGTGGGTGTGTAAATAAACAGAATATGCGATACTGGAGTGACACGTGCCCCTGGCAAATTCACCAGACATTCCTGCCCTCTGACCGCGTGACTGCGTCTTGCGCCTTATTACGAGTACGCGTCATTGGCCCTTAGTGTTCTCAGGAAAATCGTCGTGCTGTAACTGTGAATTCGGATAGTTACTTAACTATGTGCAAGACTTTTGCCGGCCGGAGTGGCCGAGCGGTTCTAGTCGCTACAAGCTGGAACCGCGCGACCGCTACGGTCACAGTTTAGAATCCTGCCTCGGGCATGGATGTGTGTGATGTACTTAGGTTAGTTAGGTTTAAGTAGTTCTAGGTTCTAATGGACTGATGCCCTCAGAAGTTAAGTCCTATAGTGCTCAGAACCATTTGAACCATTTTTTGCAAATGGCTCTGAGCACTATGGGACTCAACGGCTGTGGTCATCAGTCCCCTACAACTTAGAACTACTTAAACCTAACTAACCTAAGGACATTACACACTTCCATGCCCGAGGCAGGATTCGAACCTGCGACCGTAGCAGTCGCGCGGCTCCGGACTGCGCGCCTAGACCACCATGGCCGGCCCATTTTTTGCAAGAGTTTTTCCGGACGGGTTACCAGGCAATGCGATTACAGGATACCTGATTTCAACAAGACGATACCACTGCACACACAGTTGGCTTGCCGTAAATTTTTTTAGGTAAAAGTTTCCTGGCAAGATTGTCTCTCGGATGGGGGATGTCAACTGGCCCGCCCGATCACTGGACTTAGTCCCATGCATTTTTTTTTTTTTTTCATGGGGGTTACCTGAAGTCAAAGATGTACTGCAACCGAACCAACATCCTGGGAGACCTACAGAACAATATTGACGCTGAAATTGCTAGAATACCAAAAGACGTGCTTGAAAGAGGGCATGCGAATTTCAGAAACTGACTGCGGCAGTGTGTGGAGCGTGAAGATAGACATTTGCCAGATATACTGTTTAAACTATGTAATCAGAAACTTCTGTTATTGTCCAATATGAGAAAAATAAAAATGTAATTTTCTAAGTATTCATTATTTTTTTATTTCACTCCCAAATCAGCACTTTACCGCACTCTGGGCTGTACAAACAGCCATCGTCTCCAGACTCTTCCTCTACCGCAAGCAGCACACAGTGCTTCAAAATGTGTTTATATCCTTCCATATTTAGCGTGTTCTTAAGCGGAGTAAGTTGACAACACTCTAACTATAACACCATACGCCGGCCGGAGTGGCCGTGTGATTCTAGGTTCTACAGTCTGGAGCCGAGCGGCCGCTACGGTCGCAGGTTCGAATCCTGCCTCGGGTATGGGTGTTTGTGATGTCCTTAGGTTAGTTAGGTTTAAGTAGTTCTAAGTCCTAGGGGACTGATAACCTCAGAAGTTAAGTCCCATAGTGCTCAGAGCCATTTGAACCATTTACAACACCATACAGCAATGTATTATCTATATTTCGCTTTAATGTATGATTAGGATTGTATATATTTTTCCTGTAATATTTATGCTGTGAATATTTTCATTATTGTTATTTAATTCAGTGAGCTGTATGTTAATACATTAATGATAAATGTTTAAAGTATTGTATATAGACACACTGGAACACTCAAGGGTGTAACATTATTCGTAAGAGTGTCGATCGGTAGCGCCTGTAGTTGTTGAAGAGGCGTTGTGTTACTAGATTGCTTCTGTTCAGACGTAAAATGTGTTATAGTCAAAGTGAGCTGAGATTTGTGTGTACTTATAACGGTGCTGAAATGTTCGACGTTATAGTGCAATGAGAATATTTTGTACGGACAGGCGGAATTTGATTTTATGTGGACACAGTAAAAAACTTCAAGAGTTTAAATGGCAACAAAATGTACTTTGAGCCCAGTAGTGTATGTTGTAAATCGACGCCACGAAGAGCCTGTACCATTTATTGCTAGGTAATGTTATCTACCGAAGCAGTTAACAACATTCAGCAAAAATAAGGTCCAACCAGTTTATTGTACGAGTTTGTGCAGACATTTCAGAATTTAGAACTGATAGTAGTCAAATTATAGTTCTTCTATGTGATAGTGATTGTTATGCTTCATTCCGAACATTTTCCGTGATAGGATCCTTTCTTTCCTTAAGTGAAATTCCAAGTTGTACTAAGAGGCAGAAACTTATTCAAAAGAGTGAACGATACTCTAATAACTCTTTGAAACAGTCGAAACTTTGACAGTGCTTTATGGTAACTGCTCACAATCGAACAACAGTCAAATAGCACTTACAGTGTGATCTATGTTTCCTGAAACCAAGGTAATGACCTTAATGTCTTGGTAAGACTATTCAAAATTTATTTTACTATCACGTTTCCGGAGATGGCTTTCAGGTTTTTTTTTGTTAAAAATTATTTCTTCAATAGAAAGGGCATTACGTTTCAACAGTCAAAACATGGAGGTTAATTTTCGTTTTTTATTATTTCTTACTGATTAACGAAATTAACGTCTTAAACAGTGAGTGTTATGGTTCAGTTATTGCTAAAATCAGTACACCCGAAAATATGTTTAGTTATTATAAATACAAACATATTCCCATACGGGTATACAGATGGCAGCCAACATTAAGCATTAAAGTAAGTAATGTCGTAATATCCTGCTGCTAACTCTGCATTTGCTAAAGAGAATCTAATTGGCAACACGAGTGCTCTGAGCAGCTATTTTAACAGCCAGCAAAGAAACCTCCCTTTCGCTGTAGTGTTTCCATTTCATAGCTGTGTCAGTGTATTTTGAGGAGCTGACTGGTGTCGCATGCTAATAACAAAACGATCTGAGTTACACTGCTATTGTCATTTCGGTATTTTCAGCTAAATAGAGTTTCTCCTGCAGGAAGATGGCGACCGAAAGTTTGTTTCAGTTAACTGTGCGTACTAATGAACAGGTAATCAGAACAACAAACTACTGAAATTTGAAATTGACCATTGAATAATATTTCAACTTACCGAGACTTTGTTTATCGACATTAGTAGAAAAATGGGTTAGTGACGAATCGGTTATAACATCCACTACTTTACTACAGGATAATTTTACTTCGGATCAGATGCCTTATTCAATATTACAGAGACACTTAGGAACAGGTGTCATTACAGACAAAGTGTAGTACGGGAGTGGGAGTGTTATATAACTAGCAAATGTGACGGTACGTCACATAAATTAACATTTAAAAAGATAAAAGGGTTTTTGCTTGAGTGACGTGTGAACTATAAATTACTACCGAAGTTCACAAACAGCGATGTGATTAACAAAGAACATTTTTTGTCTATAATCTCTGTGTAATCTCCGTGTAATGAAAATGAATATGACCAGACTCTATTATCTTATTGAACTCACTCTGCTTTTTTTGTTTCGCCTATCGGAAGGCCGCCATTGTATAACAGTCTGGTACTTAATGTAAGTTTGGCTGTAATTTAGCAAAATATTCTTATAATTGTTATGAGAAAGTGTGTATTATTGATTTAGTGGGCACCTCTAATGATAGTAATCGTTAATTATAATTAACGAATTTATTTGCTGAACTTCGTGTTGCAGGGAGCTCGTCTCCACTAGCAGCATTTGGTCGGCCATTACGCTGACGATATTTTATAATTATAAATTTGTGTCATAATATTAAATGTAAATGTGAAAGATTTCTCTATTTTGATCTTCCACTAGTTTCAGAACTTACAAAGTAAAAATAGATTTAGTTTATTAATATATAGAATACTGAGTTAGTTCAGTAAGTTTTAAGTTTGGACGCTCAACGACAAATGAGATTCTTCCCAGTTTTGCCTTGCAAATGACGATAATAAAAAATGAAAAATATTCCATTCAACGGGCATAACAGTATCTCAGTTACTCTATGGAGTTTGGTACATAATGACCAGGGGAACCAAATTAGTTATTTCAGGTTGCATAAAAGCACGCACATTTTCTTTTCAAAATAGCATCGCCCACGCGAACTATCTACTAGAAAGCAGTGAGTCACGCGTTGTTCTTAACATATTATTCCGTACGTACTTCGGATTACCCGAGATCCGTACGTATGTTACAGTGGTACTGGGCTATTTTAGTCTCATGCTAGCCCACAATATTCAATAAAGTAAATGATATTGCAGTATTTAATAGATATTTATTTTTATTAACAACCGCAATAAGTTGTTGTTGTTGTCTTCAGTCCTGAGACTGGTTTGATGCAGCTCTCCATGCTACTCTATCCTGTGCAAGCTGCTTCATCTCCCAGTACCTACTGCAACCCACATCCTTCTGAATCTGCTTAGTGTACTCATCTCTCGGTATCCCTCTACGATTTTTACCCTCCACGCTGCCCTCCAATGCTAAATTTGTGATCCCTTGATGCCTCAAAACATGTCCTACCAACCGATCCCTTCTTCTAGTCAAGTTGTGCCACAAACTTCTCTTCTCTCCAATCCTATTCAATACCTCCTCATTAGTTATGTGATCTACCCATTTAATCTTCAACATTCTTCTGTAGCACCACATTTCGAAAGCTTCTATTCTCTCCTTGTCCAAACTAGTTATCGTCCATGTTTCACTTCCATACATGGCTATACTCCAAACAAATACTTTCAGAAACGACTTCCTGATACATAAATCTATATTCGATGTTAACAAATTTCTCTTCTTCAGAAACGCTTTCCTTGCCATTGCCAGTCTACATTTTATATCCTCCCTACTTCGACCATCATCAGTTATTTTACTTCCTAAATAGCAAAACTCCTTTACTACTTTAAGTGTCTCATTTCCTAATTTAATTCCCTCAGCATCACCCGATTTAATTTGACTACATTCCATTATCCTAGTTTTGCTTTTGTTGATGTTCATCTTATATCCTCTTTTCAAGACACTGTCCATTACGTTCAACTGCTCTTCCAAATCCTTTGCCGTCTCTGACAGAATTACAATGTCATCGGCGAACCTCAAAGTTTTTACTTCGTCTCCATGAATTTTAATACCTATTCCAAATTTTTCTTTTGTTTCCTTTACCGCTTGCTCAATATACAGATTGAATAACATCGGGGAGAGGCTACAACCCTGTCTCACTCCTTTCCCAACCACTGCTTCCCTTTCATGCCCCTCGACTCTTATGACTGCCATCTGGTTTCTGTACAAATTGTAAATAGCCTTTCGCTCCCTGTATTTTACCCCTGCCACCTTTAGAATTTGAAAGAGAGTATTCCAGTCAACATTGTCAAAATCTTTCTCTAAGTCTACAAATGCTAGAAACGTAGGTTTGCCTTTTCTTAATCTTTCTTCTAAGATAAGTCGTAAGGTCAGTATTGCCTCACGTGTTCCAACATTTCTACGGAATCCAAACTGATCCTCCCCGAGGTCTGCATCTACCAGTTTTTCCATTCGTCTGTAAAGAATTCGCGTTAGTATTTTGCAGCCGTGGCTTATTAAACTGATAGTTCGGTAATTTTCACATCTGTCAGCACCTGCTTTCTTTGGGATTGGAATTATTATATTCTTCTTGAAGTCTGAGGGTATTTCGCCTGTCTCATACATCTTGCTCACTAGCTAGTAGAGTTTTGTCAGGACTGGTTCTCCCAAGGCCGTCAGTAGTTCTAATGGAATGTTGTCTACTCCGGGGGCCTTGTTTCGACTAAGGTCTTTCAGTGCTCTGTCAAACTCTTTACGCAGTATCGTATCTCCCATTTCGTCTTCATCTACATCTTCTTCCATTTCCATAATATTGTCCTCAAGTACATCGCCCTTGTATAAACCTTCTATATACTCCTTCCACCTTTCTGCCTTCCCTTCTTTGCTTAGAACTGGGTTGCCATCTGAGCTCTTGATATTGATACACATGGTTCTCTTCTCTCCAAAGGTCTCTTTCATTTTCCTGTAGGCAGTATCTATCTTACCCCTAGTGAGATAAGCTTCTACATCCTTACATTTGTCCTCTAGCCATCCCTGTTTAGCCATTTTGCACTTCCTGTTGATCTCATTTTTGAGACGTTTGTATTCCTTTTTGCCTGCTTCATTTACTGCATTTTTATATTTTCTCCTTTCATCAATTAAATTCAATATTTCTTCTGTTACCCAAGGATTTCTAGCAGCCCTCGTCTTTGTACCTACTTTATCCTCTGCTGCCTTCACTACTTCATCCCTCAGAGCTACCCATTCTTCTTCTACTGTATTTCTTTCCCCTATTCCTGTCAATTGTTCCCTTATGCTCTCCCTGAAACTCTGTACAACCTCTGGTTCTTTCAGTTTATCCAGGTCCCATCTCCTTAATTTCCCACATGTTTGCAGTTTCTTCAGTTTTAATCTACAGGTCATAACCAATAGATTGTGGTCAGAGTCCACATCTGCCCCTGGAAATGTCTTACAACTTAAAACCTGGTTCCTAAATCTCTGTCTTACCATTATATAACGTATCTGATACCTTTTAGTATCTCCAGGGTTCTTCCACGTATACAACCTTCTTTCATGATTCTTAAACCAAGTGTTACCTATGATTAAGTTGTGCTCTGTGCAAAATTCTACTAGGCGGCTTCCTCTTTCATTTCTTAGCCCCAATCCATACTCACCTACTATGTTTCCTTCTCTCCCTTTTCCTACACCCGAATTCCAGTCACCCATTACTATTAAATTTTCGTCTCATTTCACTATCTGAATAATTTCTTTTATTTCATCGTACATTTCTTCAATTTCATCATCATCTGCAGAGCTAGTTGGCATATAAACTTGTACTACTGTAGTAGGTGTGAGCTTCGTATCTATCTTGGCCACAACAATGCGTTCACTATGCTGTTTGTAGTAGCTTACCCGCATTCCTATTTTCCTATTCATTATTAAACCTACTCCTGCATTACCCCTATTTGATATTGTGTTTATAACCCTGCAGTCACCTGACCAGAAGTCCTGTTCCTCCTGCCACCGAACTTCACTAATTCCCACTATATCTAACTTCAACCTATCCATTTCCCTTTTTAAATTTTCTAACCTACCTGCCCGATTAAGGGATCTGACATTCCACGCTCCGATCCGTAGAACGCCAGTTTTCTTTCTCCTGATAACGACATCCTCCTAAGTAGTCCCCGCCCAGAGATCCGAATGGGGGACTATTTTACCTCCGGAATATTTTACCCAAGAGGATGCCATCATCATTTAATCATACAGTAAAGCTGCATGTCTTCAGGAAAAATTACGGCTGTAGTTTCCCCTTGTTTTCAGCCGTTCGCAGTACCAGCACAGAAAGGCCGTTTTGGTTAATGTTGCAAGGCCAGATCAGTCAATCATCCAGACTGTTGCCCCTGCAACTACTGAAAAGGCTGCTGCCCCTCTTCAGGAACCACACGTTTGTCTGGCCTCTCAACAGATACGCCTCCATTGTGGTTGCACCTACGGTAGGGCCATCTGTATCGCTGAGGCACGCAAGCCTCCCCACCAACGGCAAGGTCCATGGTTCATGGGGGGAGGACCGCAATAAGTAAAAGAACATAAAAATACCCATGCACCGCGATAGAAAAATACCCCCATACCGTATCACCACCTCGTCTGTAGTTGACTGTTAGCACCAGATATGACTGCAGGTAATGTTCTCCAGGCATTCCTACTCAATCTAAATCAGTCGTTTTGTGTAATCCAAAGTCCAGTGGCTTGCTCTTTACACCAACTTAAGCGTCGCTTATCATTGACCACTGAAATATGTGGCTCATGAAGAGCTGCTATACCACTTATGAGTCCCTATGCACAATCGTTGCACCAGGTGGCCAGCTGGTGGAGCGAGTGGTTCCTACTGTTGGTTGCAGTCGGTTTTTTACAACTGCTCTCCACAATGCTCGATGGTTTCTGTCGTCAGAACATGATGTCTCGGTTTAGCTTTGGTTGTTACTTCGGTTTTCCACTTCACAATCACTGAGAGTCGACTTGGGCAGTTTTGTAATGGCTGTATCGTCTCTGGTTTGCTACTCAGGTGACGTCCAATGAGCAGTCCACGTTCGAGATCACTCATCTCTCTTGATCGACCCATTCAGCTGTTACTTTATCTCTACTGACAACACAATATTGAAAACTGCTAGGTGTGCGTCTCGTCACATCTAGTGGTCAATTCCGCGTTACATGGGGGCATTCGGATACCTCTGATAGTAGTGCACTCAATTCTACACGCTGGTGGCTGATGGCACTGCCAGAGGAGATTTACTTGGAAACTTATATTGCACTTACCAGTACTGTACTAGGTGTATTTTAGTGTCACACCACGTGACAAACTGCATATGGTGGAATCCCGCTGCTTTGAAAAGTGTAGCCATCTGACCATTCCATTGCAACATAGACCTTTAGGAAAGCATATGGTGCCATTCATTGCAAAAATACTGGTAGCCAAATTTTATAATTGTTAATATTGTTTTAAGTACCCTTACAAATGAGAAGAAGTGATTGTTGCTCGTCTTTAAATTGAGTCTGATTCTGGACCGTATATTTGTTTTAATAAATAAATAAAGTATTCCTTGAAGTTGCTACTGAAGATCCCAGTTATTATCTTATGTTGAGAAATATATAAATATGTACACTAAATACAAATTACAAAATTTCCTGACTGATGCATCTAAATTATTCTTGCACAGTTTTGCTATTAATGAACATTCAAAAATTGATATGTTAAACAAACCTATAGTATTCCCTAAGATTATAAATGCAAAGGAAGCATTATCAAATAAAGGTGCCTTACGCAATGTCATTTTTTCCGCTCCTTTCAGATATGTTAATTTATAAGATACATAATAAATCTCTTCGGTGCACTGAAACAACTTTGTAAAAAATATCCTCTTTTCCCTCAGGTATACTGATGATATATTCATTCTTTATCTGGGTAATTATGACGAAGTTGAAGCTTTAGCGCAAGCTTTTAATAGCAGGCATAAAAAAATTCAATTTATGGTAGAGTGTTCATAAATTTACTTTAATCTGCAGATTTCGAGGGTGTGCTCAAAACTAAATATAGACATTTATCATAAGTCAACTGCAACATATCTAGTTATTGAGGCTGACTCCTATCAGTCAGTTGCACTTAAACTTGTGTATTCTTCTTCAGTGTTCTTTCGGGTGGCGAAAATATGACCAGATAGTGTTAAAGTAGAAAAGAAATTAATACGATACTACAAGTTGGTTTAGTTAACTGCGTAAGGTGTCAGACAAATAACACACCTTACACTGAATTCCTGAAGCAATTCTGGTTAAATAGATATATCACACTACATAGTTACATGAAAAGTACGAATTTTCTTGATACGCAGATCGACATTTCGTGAATATAATCCAGTAACACTTACACTAGTAATACCATGCAAGTAATTTCCCAGACCCGACCTACGAGATGCAGTTCTGAGGGAAGGAGAATTTTACGACGGCAACACCCGTCACGTGTAGGGCAGAACCTTTACTGTAGCACAGCTAGTGCACACAATAAGATACCGGAATCATTGTGCAGACCATCAGCAAAAGCTGCCCTTGTACCTGCTCTTAACGACAACCCTTCAGAAAACCTTCCTACAGGAACACGGCTGGAGATGGCAAATAAACGTCTGGAGAAATCCAACTCAAAACATTGGTGACTCACAATAGTCACCAGCGTAAAACCCCACGCGGAAAGAAGCTGTTTATCTTAGTATTACGCAGCAGAAGTTAAACTCTGCCCTACAAAAGAAACGACGCCTGTGTCAGGCTACGGAAACTTTACTTGGTGGAGTTGCACAAGTAGAAAACTATGTCTGGCCAGGAAGAAAACTCGTAACCACTAGCTTTGATATAGGCAAATAGCAGACAGAGAAATTCGCTCTTTCTCTTGCAGCAAATTGTCAAGTGTTTGAGCAAGGCGACTCGCGCCACGCTGAGACGACTGCGAGAGTAATTATGTGAACATTTGTTCACAGGCTCGTCTTACCTCTTAAGCAGTTAAACAGCAAAGTCTCCTAGTATGGAGAATTGCACTGTGCACTGACAGTTGGCACTTGCGAGTGATTCAACGGCAACGATGTACGCGCTATTCCAGCCAAATATCATGTACCATGCCAATTAACTGAAGTAGGGGGCAACTAGGAGACTCGGTAGGATATGTATCAGACTGGTGTTTAACAACTGAGGGAGATTTAGAATAGATTCTCCGGTTCACAGCCCGCGCCGACAGCAGCCACTGCCGCCGCCGACGAAAGTTAGACACGCGCGCTCGCGCTGCGCCAGCAAGTGATGTTCATTTGACACTCACAAGGGAACCTCCCCCATCGCACCCCCCTCAGATTTAGTTATATGATGGCACAGTGGATAGGCCTTGAAAAACTGAACACAGATCAATCGAGAAAACAGGAAGAAATTGTGTGGAACTATGAAAAAATAAGCAAAATATACGAACTGAGTAGTCCATGTGTAAGGTAGGTAACATCAAGGATAGTGCGAGCACAGTTGCGCCGTGGTCCCGTGGTTGGCGTGAGCAGGTGTGGAACGAGATGTCCTTGGTTCAAGTCTTCCCTCGAGTGGAAAGTTTAATTTTTTATTTTCAGACACTTATTATCTGTCCGTCCTTGTCAATTATCAAAGTTCAGGCACTCACACATAATCAACTTCGCTCTCCAAACTTCCAGGACATGTTTAGATTTGCTTGGACTTATGTAGGATCCCCCCCATGAACCATGGACCTTGCCGTTGGTGGGGAGGCTTGCGTGCCTCAGCGATACAGATGGCCCTACCGTAGGTGCAACCACAACGGAGGCGTATCTGTTGAGAGGCCAGACAAACGTGTGGTTCCTGAAGAGGGGCAGCAGCCTTTTCAGTAGTTGCAGGGGCAACAGTCTGGATGATTGACTGATCTGGCCTTGCAACATTAACCAAAACGGCCTTGCTGTGCTGGTACTGCGAACGGCTGAAAGCAAGGGGAAACTACAGCCGTAATTTTTCCTGAGGACATGCAGCTTTACTGTATGATTAAATGATGATGGCATCCTCTTGGGTAAAATATTCCGGAGGTAAAATAGTCCCCCATTCGGATCTCTGGGCGGGGACTACTCAGGAGGATGTCGTTATCAGGAGAAAGAAAACTGGCGTTCTACGGATCGGAGCGTGGAATGTCAGATCCCTTAATCGGGCAGGTAGGTTAGAAAATTTAAAAAGGGAAATGGATAGGTTAAAGTTAGATATAGTGGGAATTAGTGAAGTTCGGTGGCAGGAGGTACAAGACTTCTGGTCAGGTGACTACAGGGTTATAAACACAAAATCAAATAGGGGTAATGCAGGAGTAGGTTTAATAATGACTAGGAAAATAGGAGTGCGGGTAAGCTACTACAAACAGCATAGTGAACGCATTATTGTGGCCAAGATAGATACGAAGCCCACACCTACTACAGTAGTACAAGTTTATATGCCAACTAGCTCTGCAGATGACGAGGAAATTGAAGAAATGTACGATGAAATAAAAGAAATTATTCAGATAGTGAAATGAGACGAAAATTTAATAGTAATGGGTGACTGGAATTCGGGTGTAGGAAAAGGGAGAGAAGGAAACATAGTAGGTGAGTATGGATTGGGGCTAAGAAATGAAAGAGGAAGCCGCCTAGTAGAATTTTGCACAGAGCACAACTTAATCATAGGTAACACTTGGTTTAAGAATCATGAAAGAAGGTTGTATACGTGGAAGAACCCTGGAGATACTAAAAGGTATCAGATACGTTATATAATGGTAAGACAGAGATTTAGGAACCAGGTTTTAAGTTGTAAGACATTTCCAGGGGCAGATGTGGACTCTGACCACAATCTATTGGTTATGACCTGTAGATTAAAACTGAAGAAACTGCAAAAATGTGGGAAATTAAGGAGATGGGACCTGGATAAACTGAAAGAACCAGAGGTTGTACAGAGTTTCAGGGAGAGCATAAGGGAACAATTGACAGGAATAGGGGAAAGAAATACAGTAGAAGAAGAATGGGTAGCTCTGAGGGATGAAGTAGTGAAGGCAGCAGAGGATAAAGTAGGTACAAAGACGAGGGCTGCTAGAAATCCTTGGGTAACAGAAGAAATATTGAATTTAATTGATGAAAGGAGAAAATATAAAAATGCAGTAAATGAAGCAGGCAAAAAGGAATACAAACGTCTCAAAAATGAGATCAACAGGAAGTGCAAAATGGCTAAACAGGGATGGCTAGAGGACAAATGTAAGGATGTAGAAGCTTATCTCACTAGGGGTAAGATAGATACTGCCTACAGGAAAATGAAAGAGACCTTTGGAGAGAAGAGAACCATGTGTATCAATATCAAGAGCTCAGATGGCAACCCAGTTCTAAGCAAAGAAGGGAAGGCAGAAAGGTGGAAGGAGTATATAGAAGGTTTATACAAGGGTGATGTACTTGAGGACAATATTATGGAAATGGAAGAGGATGTAGATGAAGACGAAATGGGAAATACGATACTGCGTAAAGAGTTTGACAGAGCACTGAAAGACCTTAGTCGAAACAAGGCCCCCGGAGTAGCCAACATTCCATTAGAACTACTGACGGCCTTGGGAGAGCCAGTCATGACAAAACTCTACCAGCTGGTGAGCAAGATGTATGAGACAGGCGAAATACCCTCAGACTTCAAGAAGAATATAATAATTCCAATCCCAAAGAAAGCAGGTGCTGACAGATGGGAAAATTACCGAACTATCAGTTTAATAAGTCACAGCTGCAAAATACTAACGCGAATTCTTTACAGACGAATGGAAAAACTGGTAGATGCGGACCTCGGGGAGGATCAGTTTGGATTCCGTAGAAATGTTGGAACACGTGAGGCAATACTGACCTTACGTCTTATCTTAGAAGAAAGATTAAGAAAAGGCAAACCTACGTTTGTAGCATTTGTAGACTTAGAGAAAGCTTTTGACAATGTTGACTGGAATACTCTTTTTCAAATTCTAAAGGTGGCAGGGGTAAAATACAGGGAGCGAAAGGCTATTTACAATTTGTACAGAAACCAGATGGCAGTCATAAGAGTCGAGGGGCATGAAAGGGAAGCAGTGGTTGGGAAAGGAGTGAGACAGGGTTGTAGCCTCTCCCCGATGTTATTCAATCTCTATATTGAGCAAGCAGTAAAGGAAACAAAAGAAAAATTTGGAATAGGTATTAAAATTCATGGAGACGAAGTAAAAACTTTGAGGTTCGCCGATGACATTGTAATTCTGTCAGAGACGGCAAAGGACTTGGAAGAGCAGTTGAACGGAATGGACAGTGTCTTGAGAGGAGGATATAAGATGAACATCAACAAAAGCAAAACGAGGATAATGGAATGTAGTCAAATTAAATCGGGTGATGCTGAGGGAATTAGATTAGGAAATGAGACACTTAAAGTAGTAAAGGAGTTTTGCTATTTAGGAAGTAAAATAACTGATGATGGTCGAAGTAGAGAGGATATAAAATGTAGACTGGCAATGGCAAGGAAAGCGTTTCTGAAGAAGAGAAATTTGTTAACATCGAATATAGATTTAAGTGTCAGGAAATCATTTCTGAAAATATTTGTTTGGAGTGTAGCGATGTATGGAAGTGAAACATGGACGATAACTAGTTTGGACAAGGAGAGAATAGAAGCTTTCGAAATGTGGTGCTACAGAAGAATACTGAAGATAAGGTGGATAGATCACGTAACTAATGAGGAGGTATTGAATAGGATTGGGGAGAAGAGAAGTTTGTGGCACAACTTGACTAGAAGAAGGGATCGGTTGGTAGGACATGTTTTGAGGCATCAAGGGATCACAAATTTAGCATTGGAGGATAGTGTGGAGGGTAAAAATCGTAGAGGGAGACCGAGAGATGAGTACACTAAGCAGATTCAGAAGGATGTAGGTTGTAGTAGGTACTGGGAGATGAAGCAGCTTGCACAGGGTAGAGTAGCATGGAGAGCTGCATCAAACCAGTCTCAGGACTGAAGACAACAACAACAACACGTAGGATTTCACGGTCTACACACGGAAAAATTTGAAAACGTTAAAAACATATGTTTTGACAGAGCACAGGAAAACTGTGCGACTGTGAAACTGTTGCATTCATTTGTTGCAGTTTATGTGACAAACTCTTATGTTTTCAACACTTTTTTGGGAGTGATTATCACATCCACAAGAAAACCTTAATCGGGCAAGGGAGAAGAATCTTTTTGCCCATTCGCCAAATGTACAAGTTAGGTGGGTCGACAACATATTCCTGTCATGTGACGCACATGCCGTCGCCAGTGTCGTATAGAATATATCAGAAGTGTTTCCCTGTGAAGGAATCGGTTGACCTATGACCTTGCGATCAAATGTTTTCGGTTCCCATTGGAGGGGCACGTCCTTTCGTTTACTAATAGCACGCTTTTGTGATGCGGTCGCAAAACACAGATACTAAAATTATTACAGTGAACAGAGACGTCAATGAACGACCAGAGAGATCATAACTTTGCGAAAATAAAAATGTAAAATTCTCACTCGACGGAAGACTTGAACCAAGGACCTCTCGTTCTGCAGCTGCTCACGCTAACCACGGGACCATGGCGCTCCTGCGCTCATATTATCCTTGATGTTGCCTATCTACTACTCAGTTTGTATATTTTACTTATTTTTTCATTGTTCCACACAACTTCTTCCTGTTTTCTCGATTGAACTGTGTTCAGTTTTTCAAGGCCTATCCACTGTGACAACTTATAACTAAATCTGAGGGGGGTACGATGGGAAGGTTCCCTTGCCAAAAGTGCTGTCGTCTCCATCTCTCCTATTCTTTTTTTTTTTTTGTACATTCAACCATGACCTATAGGTAAACATACTTATGATTGTAGGGTTTAATTGAAGCAGAAACGTGAGATACCCGATTTAACAAAAAGAACTGATCAGCCACTTTACAGTGCTTTATACTCTGAAGTTATTGAATTGTTTAATTATGTACTTATTTTTGATTGCACGTTACCGACCCCCATCCATTGAATGGTTAATTTAATTGTGAAATTTTCGCTTAATTGATATATCTGGCCTCATTTGTAATTAACTTGTTTGTATTTTATCGACCCTCACACATGGTCATCAACTATCTTACTATTCAAGAACTATAGAATAGTTAGGAATTTCGTTTCACAGTTGTGTACACCCAATATCGATATTTTACCATCTTGTACTTATTAAAATTATGATTGATATGTAATAAAGTCATATTTAGAGTCAAATATAAGCCTGAATAGCGAAAATCTAAGATTTTCATTTTTTTTCTAACATATATTACACCTGAACCCGTACACTAATTTCTATTAGCGATAGCGTTTCCTATACAGGGAGTGTAGTGTAACTGACACTGAGGTCATTGACTACATCACTGTCGATACTGCTGCACTCTTCTGAACTCTGCGTGGTGATCTGGTGTCTTCCTCCGTTGCAGGCCGGAGGTTCAACGCAAATTCCTAAAACACTCACTGAGTGTTCTTGCGCAACTGTGGCAGGAAGGTAGAGCAGAACCACTTTAACACTTGTTAGATCCGGTTTGCAGAATAAACAGATTTTTCATAACGAAGTAGAGATGCAGACAGTTTCACTTACAGACAGGGTGGTCCACATATGCGTATCATATTTTGGCCGTCGGTGCAACAAAATTGCTAACGCCTTTAGGGAGGCCACAGTGCAGGCTGGGTTCTGTACAAAAAAGACAATTGTATTTTTTCTGCGCCATAACTTGGACGAAAATTAAATAAATCCCGTCATTCAGGCGTCTACAGGATTAGGCCGTGTCCTGTGACAATGTTTACATAGGCCAAATGGAAAGTGACTTTAAAACCAGATTCAAAAAGAACAATTGTGCAAGTAATGACACTACTCTAGGCTGTCATTTGAGGGAAAATTGTCACAGACAACGTCACGTTGTGGGTGATTTAAATCTCCATTACGAACCCAAAGACAGGTATTTCTACATTTTCGAAAACCTTGAAATTTATGTTCATCGTCGTACTAATGCAGACAATGTAATGAATGAACAAGTAACAAGTAGAAGACATCGGTTTTCAGCTTTTTTGATGTGCAGCTAACTTAATTTCTCTCTTATATTTTTCACTAGTACAAAAGTTCTATTTTCCTTTTTTATTTGTGACGTACACATAAGGTCAAATAAAGCAAGTTACTTTGTAACTACGATTTTATGCCCAGGTTTACCCTTTTTACTTTATTATTTTGTACCATTTGTCTTAAATATGGTTCACATTGCCCACATGCTAGCTTGAAATACACACCATTTTAAATTCTTTTAAGCATCTGTTCTTATTGTAAAAAAATGTTTTTAAAAAGTACTGGCGAACTATGCTGTACTGGCGGGCTACGGAGCCACCACTCATGCGCCATCTAGCGTAAGCGAGCTTGCTTACGCAATGTTGAGAGTCGCTTTATTGATGGGTCTGCTAGATGTCTGAATCTCTTATCAGTATTTCTGTCCTTATGTGAATATAGTAACATGACATTTTCTAAATCTAAAGACTTTCCTCACAGCATAGTACTCATATTCCAGTATTCCACATGTGCTACGTATTTTCGTAAAAAAATCGATATTTGGTTTCAAACCATTGCGCTTGTATAAATACGTTTCTGCTTGGTGTAACATAGCATCTCCGGCGGTACTCTGAAAGGATACCGCCCTTCGATTGTGCCATTCCAGCACTAATCGAAGCGTTAGGATTTCAGATGCCAGCCAGCCAACCAGCCAGCCAGCCAGCCAGCCGAGCAGCAGCGGTCCCGCCAAGCAGCAGCGGTCCAGCCGAGCAGCAGCAGCAGCAGCAGCAGCAGCAGCAGTGGTCCCGGCCAGCAGCAGCGGTCCCAGCCAGCAGCAGCAGTCCAGCCAGCCAGCCCTCCAGCAGCAGCAGCAGCTGCAGCAGCAGCAGCAACGGCAGCAGCGGACCCGGCGCCGTCCGCGGCAGCAGCAGCAGCTGTGGCGTTCCTGCCAGCCATCGCCAGCCCAGCGCCATCAGCATGGGACTCTGGTCCTCATCTTTGTCAGTCCCCAGTTTTCTTCCTCTCCTTTTCGTCCTGTGCTGTTTTCGTGCATCTCTGTCATCATGTCAACCCCCACCACCACTGCCATTGTGTACACTTCGCCCTCTGCCGCCACCACCACCATTACATGGTGTGCCTAACCACCTTTCCCCCTTTTTCCATCCCTCCTGTTCTAACTCCCTTCGCCTTCGCTCTTTGTCGCTTTCTCTCCAGCTTCTTCCTCCTGCTCCTCTCCCTCTGATCCTTTCCCCCCACTCCCCCAGTCAGTCACTGCAGCTCCAACTAGGGTGGTGGCCCGTCAGGCCACTGCCCACGCCCAGCTGTCCCCATCGCCTTCGCCATCACCGCTACCACAATCGCCGTCACCGTTGCCGTCGCCTTCACCATCACCATCTCCGGCGCCGCCTACTGTGCCCACGCCGGGACCTGTCACTTCCTGCCACCTACCTATCGCTCCCGTCCCTCTTGTCACCACCCACCCTTCTGCCGCTGTTAAACGCCCTAGTGGCGCCACCACCTCCTGCGCTCCCAAAAAGGTTCCGCCCCATCCTCCTTCCCCCCCCCCCCCCCCGCTCCCAGGATGCCATGGATGTCTCCTCGCCTGGCCCTGCTCCCTCTGCCTCCTCCTCCTCCTCCTCCCCCCCTCTTCATACAAATACCTCCTCTCCCATCCTGATCCTTCCCTTCTCGAAGTCTGGAACCACTCCCTCCTCCTCTGCCAACACTTCCCTGGTGACCCCATCTCACTACTCGCTCCCAGACGGGATTCAGTTCTCATCTCCTCCCCCAGCCCCACCCTCCATACTGACATCCTCTCCCACCTCCCCATCACCCGGTTTGGTCCCAATGCCTCCCTCACCCTTGCTCCTTCTCCCTCTCCTACCCGCCATCCCCAACCCCAGTGTCGCCTGCCAACCCTCATCGCTGTGATCACTCGACATAGTCTGATGATCATGGAGGAGGAGGTGTTGGAGGAGCTCAAGGCGTATCCCTCACTGGAGGTGCAGGCGGTCTGCCGCATTTTTAACTCATCTGGCCCCATCCGCCTTATGCAGGTTTTCTCCGAGGACGCCCCCTCCATTGACCGTCTCCCATTCCCCTCCTCAATCCCTGCGCATTGTAAGCAAGCACACTTCCTCCGGCAGTGCCCTAACCTTCAATCCCCTCCCTCCTGTAACACCTGCAATCTCCCACATCCCACCTACTCCCAAAAGCATAAAGCCTGACCCTCTCCGACCACTGTTGAACTCACTGTCCCTGTCCATCCTCTGGTCGCCCCCACCCCTCCTGGCAATTCCCTTCGTCCCCCCCCTCCCACCGCTGAGGACATCATCAGGTTCCTCACCATTGTCCTGCGAAACGTCCACCCTTTCCAGCGCCCTCACTGCAACAGGTGTCCCTCGCCGCCCGTTCCACAACCCATACCACAACCAGGCACATTTCACCTTCTCCTGTCTCGACACCCTCATCTAAATCCCAGTCATGACGAGACAGCACCGTATCCTGTTCAACAACATCCGTTCCCTTCCCGCCAACAAGAACCTCTCCATGCCCACGATTGCATCCCATCGCATGGATGCCTTACTCCTCAATGAAAACTTCCTCCAAGCCCACCACACCGTCCACACTTCGCCCTACCTTCTCCACCGCTCCGATAATCCCCTCCCGATTGCGCATTGTGGAGTTGCCATTAGCCACCACCGTCCTTGCCGACGCCACCGTACACCTGATCCTTAGTCTCTTCTTCCCCGGCCTTACCATCACCTGCACCACCATGTATGTCCGCCCTAACACCCCTATTCCTTTCGACTTCCTCTCCCACATTGATCGTACCTTCTCCTCCCACATGATCGCCGCCGACCTCAACATCCATATCCGCTCTGCCACCCAGTTACGGCGGTGGCATCAGTTCCTCTCCACCCTCCAAGGCGACCTCATCCCCATTCCCCAGCACACCCGCCCCGAATCCAACTCCAATCCCGATGTCATCCTCTTCTCCCCCAGCCTCCTTGGCCGCATAGCTGCGGATGTCCTGGACCCCATTGGTAGCGACCATCTCCCTGTCCTCCTAACCATTTCAGACGGTCGTGGCCCCTGCCCCGACTCTCGTAATGACCCTCCCCCGAAGTACGTCCATGATTATTCCTGTGCCAACTGGAATGCCTACCAGGATACCCTCTCCAAACAGGTCGAAGGCCACCCACTCACGTACCACCACCCTGACGATGTTACCCATGCCGCCTCCTTTCTCCAGAAGACCTTGTCTGAGGCCATGGAGGCCCACGTCCCTACTGCGCCATCCACCCCCACTGTCCCACCTTATCACACAGGCCGTCCTCCTCCTCCATGAATCCCGCCCTCTCTACTGTGCCTTCCTCCACATGCATGACCCGGACACACTAAGACACCATCGGCAACTCCAGCAACACATCCGAAACTTGCTCGTGGCTAAGAAACACCAGGACTGGCGACAGACGTGCATCCGTTTAAATGCTACCCTACCTATAACCTCGTCCAAGTTCTGGTCAGCCTTCCGTCGCCTTACCGGAACTAAACCCTCTCCCTACTATCCTCTTCACCATGATGATCACCCCTTCCCTGACTCCCTTAGTAAGGCCAATCACTTTGCCTCCTACCTTTCCGATGTCTTTTCCATCCCCGACGATCCCCAGTTTGATTACTCCCTCTTCTCAGATGTCTGCAATCGAACTGCGAACTGACACCTCTGTCCCTCCCCTCGCACCTGGTTTCCAGTACTTGGACAACATTGCACACATGGAACTCAATGCCCCCAACGCTACACACGATCTCATTGCTACACTCCGCACAAAACACAACACTGCTCCTAGTCACGATTGTGTCACCTACCGCCACCTTCGTGAAGCTCCTGTCTCTTTCCTCTCCACCCTGGCCAGGCTCTACGATGTAGTCCTGTCCACCAGATACTACCTCGACCTGTGGAAAACCTCCTGTATCCTGATGTTCCTTAAACCGAGTAAACCGCTGTCCGCCGTCTCCTACCATCCCATCAGCCTTACCTTGGTCTTCAGCAAGGTCCTGGAATCCATCCTCACCCGAAGCATCCACCAGCATCTCGGCCAGCACCGCCTCCTTCCCGTTACCCGGTGTGGCTTTCGACTGTCCTGCTCTTCCGATGACCTTCTCCTCCACCTCACTCATCTCCTATCAGAACAGCTAAATTCTCGTCGCTCTGCAATCTTCCTCTCCCTGGACCTCAAATGTGCCTATGACCGCGTATGACATTCCGGTCTCCTCTTCAAGCTCCAAACCTTCGCCCTTCCGATTAACTACATCCGGCTGATTGGCTCCTTTCTCTCCCACCATTCTTCCTACGTCACCATCTGTAACACGGATTCCTACACCTTTTTTCCCTCCGCCAGTGTGCCCCAAGGCTCCGTCCTCTCCCCCCTTCTGTACCTTTTGTATATGGCAGACATGCCGCCAATGTCGCCCCCCGTCCACCTTCTTCAGTTTGCCGATGACACCGCCTTCCTTGCCCCCGCCCTCATCCTGCAGCGTTCCCAACACCTTCTACAATCCATCTTGACAGGTTCACCGCTTGGTGCAACCAGTGGTTAGTCAAGGTCAATCCCTCCAAAACCCAGGCGATCATTGTTGGCAAAACCACCCCTTCCTTTCGCCTCCTTGATTTCTATCTCACCATCTATGGCCGTCCTATCGCCCTCACCCCCACCCTTAAGTACCTTGGCGTCACCCTCGATCGTCGCCTCTCCTGAACACCCACATCTCCGGACAATCCAAGCCAAGGCAAGCTCCCGACTCCGTCTCCTCAAGCTCCTTGTCGGCCGGGCCTGGGGTCTGGACCCCTCCACCATCCTCCACACCTATAAATCCCTCATACACCCTATCCTCTGTTACGCCCATACTGCCTGGATCTCCACGCCCCCCTACCTTTTACAAATCCCTTCAGATCCTTGAACGCCATGCTCTCCGCCTCGCCTATCACATCCGTTTCCCCTCCCCAACGCGGATCCTGTATGACCTCATTCCACTCCCCCACCTCCTCCTTTTCCTTGAACGGATATGGATACTGTACACCTCCTGAAAACACGATCCTCCTCACCCACTTGTCTCCCCATTCTCTCCCACCCCTGCCCACTGCCACGCCTGTATTCCCACGTCCCACCCGGTCTCCATCTTTTCACCCTCCTTACCCTCACCCAAGGTGGCTTCCGCCAGCTCCCCCTCACTGATGATGCCCTCTCCCCTCCATCTACCCCTCCTAGCAACTTTGATCCTCCCTCCCTCTTCCTGTGTTTGTTCCTTTGGGCACCCTCCCTCCCTCCTCCATTTCTCCCCACTCCTCCCCCGGGCTTCCCCTCCCCTGTCCCTCTACTCCTCTTCCCATCCCCTCAGCCATTGGCATCTTTGTTCTCCCCTCTCGACCCCCCCCCCCTCTCATCCTTCTTCCCCTCTTGGCAGGTCCCTGGACTCGCACACGCTACATGGACTTTCGCGCACCGGAGATCATCGCCATCAGTGTCTCGTGTGTGCCGTCGTGTTTAGTGTTCAGTGTTCACCGTCACACTCCATCATTCACCTGTGCCATAGCCATCTTCAGTGTTAGTGAGTCGTGTCAACAGTCTGCAGTGTGGATTATCGTCGAGTGTGAACGGCTCCGTGTCTACTGTTTTATTGCCCACCGTTCTGTAACTTATGTGTATTCTTTCTGTTTTTCTCATTGTGTATTCTATGGCTGAAGAGCAGAATAGAATGCTGCTGACAGCCTGCCTGTTGTACAGGTTTTAAAATAACGATAAAGAAAAAAGTGGAACATAGCATTAAGTGGAAGGGCTGGGGTTGAGGTGGGAGGCGTAATACAACAGTCCTAAGCATAATTTTATTGTAACTTACCAACCAGTATATTCCACTGACACTCTTAAAACCAAACTTTTAAAATCAACGCGAGATAATTGATTTAAAACAGTACATCAAAAAAACTTCACAATGAGAGATATAATTTAATGTGGTACCTTGGCCAAGAAAAACTGTACAACCAGAAGTGAATATAACACATGCGCTGATCCTATCAAAATTACTGCAGTTCGTCATTCGTCTATCTTTACTCAATGCAAACAGTTACAAAAGAAAACACAACTATCAGAGTTTGCCTCTGGAAGGAACGCGAAAATAACCATCTGAATACAGTACCTATGAGTAGCATGACAAGTTTTCGGACTCCTCCTCCCGCAGAGTTCTTATAGTTAAATATGCACCACAGCTGAGCCACATAGAACACGCCCGGCATTGAGGCCCCTGGGCGACGACCGTTCCAGTCACCACAGTTCACTATAACTCAAAAAGGTTAATGATCGGTACTGTCCACGGGGTCACCGATACCAACCAAAGGCATCTTTTGTCCGGAACACGTCGCGTAGCAGGTTGACGCAGTCCGGAGTTCAGCTCATCCGTCTCGCTCCCTGGTTGCAACCGTTCTCTACGTAGCTGGCTCCGGCCGTGGCAGTCGGCTGGACGACGCCTGAGGGGCTCTGGTCGTGCCACACTGAAGTACCGGCGCGGGAAGGTTGCTCGCGGCATTCAAAGGCGTCAGGCGATGATACCATCGGCACAATGTGTTTGCATTTGTGAAGTAAAAAGGTTTTATTAATTTAGCAGGTCATATGATGATGCGCCACACCTAAAACAAGTTGGGAAAATAAAGGAGTTCCATTGACATCTAGTGTCCATCTCTCGAGACCTATCAGGCTTTTTCTAGAACCGTAATAAAATATGGCTGTCAGCCTGGTAACCTAAGCCGCATTCGAGTCTGATAGCTGTGGTGCGCATGTCCCTCCACAACGTGATTACATTTGTCCTCAGCCCGTTCTCAATACATTACTGTGGGGTCTTGCACACTCGTCGCTAATAGGGTGCCTACGGGTCGCAGCGTTCTCGTAATTCTATTCAAGCTTCAAACAAATAACCTTAGTATTATTTCTAGGAAAGTAAACTGACAATACGTGACAATACCAAATGTCGCTAGCAAGAGGCGATATGAAAACAGGACAGTTCTTGCTATACACAGAGTCCAAGGAAACACCTGACACTGACGGCTTAGCACTAATGACGTTGCAGACTCTGGCCGATATTGAGCGACCAGGGTAGCAGAAGCTGCGTTTATACGCTGGTGTTGCAAGGGGGGGGGGGGGGGGGGGGGGGCTGGAGTGGCGCGGTCCGATTCAGCGCACCATTGGCCGCCGTTTCTTCACAGCATTCTCCGCCTCTTCGTTCCTGCTTCCCCGCCCCCCCCCCCCCCCCAACCCCAAGCGACGGACCGTCGTCGTGTATGGAGTGTGACAACGGCGGAGGATGCGGGAGCGTGGGCGCTCTGACGAACCGGAAGCTGTGGCTGCAGGGAACGACCAGGTTCCAGCCGTACACCGCCATCCGGCCTGCGCCCTGGCGGAAACGTCTCCCGGAAAACGACGAGAAAGGTGTGCGTCCACCTCCTGCTGCCATGAACCAGATGAAGAAGGTGGTGACAGCTGCAGTGAGGGCGGGTCCAGCTCCATGGGCAGGACGCGGGGGTGGAGAAAGGAAACGCTCCGTTTCCATCTGGCTGCTGTGGCTGCACTGTCCTCGGTGAATCTGGGGGAAGAGAGAGTGAAAGATCATCGTGTACGTGATAGAGGTGTAGCTGATTTAGATGGCAGCGCTGCAAACCATCCTGACCTAAAACAAGATACGTGCAAGCACCTATTCAACGGACGATCTCGTCTCGTGCCCACGTTCTGCTGCAGCTAAAAACTCTGTAAAAGACAATCTCACACGGCGCGTAGCGATACCTGCGACCTGCACCGGATGCTGAGGAGGGTGGACCAGTGTGCAATGGCAGCGGCCGTGAAGCAATTCCGCCGGCAAGGTCCGTCCCGTGTGTGCGAACGATACGAGGCGAGAAACAGCTGCAGGGCTTGGTCCTTGGCGTGTAAAGGAGCGAAGTTTGCCCATCTACTGTTTGAATGCTCTGACTGACAAAATGTTCGACATCGCCGTCTGAGTGTGCATGGAACGGTGCACTGGTTAGATACAGTATGTCATTCCGTTCACACACTGTTTGAAATTCGTGTGACGTGAACTGAGGTCTATTGTCTTACACTATTACTTCAGTTAAACCTTGTAGGCAAAAAATCTAACACAACACTTGAATTGTGCTACGTGACGTTTTGGGATACATTGGCACAGCAAACGGAAACTTGCTATATGAGTCAACCACAATTAACCAGCGAGTTTTGCAAAAAGATCCCCCAAAGTCTATGTGAACACATTGCCATCGCAGTTGCGACTTAGGCCACGTAAAGAACCTTTGTGGCGGAGCGGACTGGGTTTCCGCACATGCGCGACACTGTGATCTCATCTGTTCCATTTGGGCGTCGATGCGCTGCCAAGTATAGTGTCGATGCTCTAACTGTTTCGTACGAACTATGCCCCACTGTCCTTAGTGAAGTAACTGCAACATTCCTTTTTGCAAAACTTTAGGAATCAGGACACTAGACTCGCCATTGTCATTTTGAACAAGAATCACACCTTCCTGTACAGCAAGGCTGTGCCTACGTGCAAAGCATCACCACACTACAGAATTCTTTAGGCTATTTAAGGAGTGAGACCAAGATGTGCGAATATAATTAAGCAAAATGTTCAAATTTCGATCAGCTTCCGTGGCCTATACTTCAGCGGAAACAAATGAAGCAATTCAGGATCCTGAGCACCGATGTAACAACAAGATGCAGCAGAAGCGTCAAAGTCTGTGTCAGTACAAATCGGAAGGCGTGAAAGTGCGTCCGCCTTACCATGTTCAACCGTCTGACGGTACACAATCTCGTACTGATATTAAGACAAGAACAAAGCTCATCTTTGCAATTTTTGGGTAGTTCGTACAGGAACCGGTTTCGTCGGATGAAACAAAGACTGCAAATGCTTGTGATCTGTAACTTTCTGCCATATAAATAGTGGTGGAATTTGGTGACACCATACACAATAGCCAATGCATCTTTTTCTATTTGTGAATAGTTACACTGATGTTTGGACAACACATTTGATGCGAAAGCAATGGCTCTGTCTTTATCACCAATTCTGTGCGAAAGCACTACACCGATTCCGTAAGAGGAAGCGTCAACTTGCAATACAATTGGTTGTTCAGGATCATAGTGAACTAACCAACGATCACTGAGCAATTCAACTTTAAGTTTTTGAAAAGCTACTTGACATTCATCTATCCAAACAAAGGGAACATCCTTGCGGCGAAAGCGATGCAATGGAGCTGCGATTTGTGCAACATTTGTGCAATATAATAGTTCATTTTTCCTAAAGCTGACAGCAATTTTGTGATATGACGGGAAACTGGCAAGTCTCGTATGGCTAGTAAATGCGACTGCAGAGGATGTACGCCTTGATTGTTTATGACATGACCAAGATACTACAACGCTGGTTTAAGAAATCACACTTGTCCAGTCTACAATTTAGTCCTGCATCAGATAACACACGAAACAAAGCACGTAAATTTGCAATATGTTCTTCAGGTGTACGACCTGCTACTACAATATCGTCCAGATAGTTTGACCAGTCTGGCACCTGTGTAGTCAGCTGTTCCAAATACCGGTGGAAAACGCTGGGTGCGGAAGCACTGTCCAAAGGCAAACGCAAATATTTAAACAAGCCGAAATGAGTATTTACTACACACACTTTTTGAGAGTCTTCATCGAGTGGTACTTGAAGATATGCGCATCGCAAATCAATTTTAGAAGCGCCTAATTTGTCCATAAGATCTTCTGGACGTGACAATGGTTAAGTATCAACTACAGTCTGTGGGTTGACAGTTCACACGGCGGGGCGTGAGGAAAAAGTTTTTGAATGAGGCGGAAAACTGCACTTGCTACCGCTTAGAATAGATAGGGAAGTTTCAGGGTACCTGGTACCTTGTGGGCGATGACGTACGCCTCAAACTGTGAAAGCCACTCGAGTCAATCCTCGTCCTGTTCACAAAATTTGCGAAAAGAAGATATAGCAGCAGTAGTAGGCGTTGCTGGTTCCGTCGGGCGGACAGCGTTGGCCAGTAGCTGCTGCACGGTGTTGAGAAGTGTAGAAATATGGGTAGTCTGAAAGCGAAACGGCCGGCCGGGATGGCCGAGCGGTTCTAGGCGCTACAGCCTGGAACCGCTCGACTGCTACGGTCGCAGGTTCGAATTCTGCCTCGGGCATGGATGTGTGTGATGTCCTTAGGTTAGGTTTAAGTTGTTCTAAGTTATAGGGGACTGATGACCTTAGAAGTTAAGTCCCACAGTGCTCAGAGCCATTTTAACCACTTTTTGAAACTGAAACATCCGCATTCGCTGTGTGGCATCTAACTCTTGGGGCTGTGGCGCCTGAGCAAGGGGAGGGACAGGTGGGATGGCCGTACTGGAAGACACAAATGCAAAAAATATACAAGGCGAAAGTTATGACAAACCAAAGAAATGCTCTGCAAAGCCCAACAGGAAACACTGATTAGCAAAAACGACGAGAAACGGGTAAAACAAAGCGAGCACCCCTGCAAAGTAAAGACAAGAGAGAATTAAGGCGCCTGCAAAAAAATATGGCCGTGGCCGTCGGCACGTAGTTCGGGTCTAGACTCGTCGCCAGCTGTGGGGTCTTGCCCGTCGTCGCTAATAGGATGCCTACGGGATACAGCGTTCTCGGGATGCTATACAACAATTTGAAACAAATAACATTAGTAGTTTTATTTCTAGAAAAGAAAATTGACAATGCTTATTGAGACGCCGTGCTAAACCCGCAGGACAGGACAGGCAGTTTAAATTGTGGAAAGGGACAAAATAAGCGGCTATCAGTTACACTCGAACATACAATTTTATTTATTTGACCAAGCATTACAAGAGCCTAGAAAATTAAAAAAAAACCATAGCATTAATTTTTGGAACTTAATTACCAGCTGAATGTGCCATACTATCTCACGCTAGACCACTTTAATTTAAAATCGGGTGAAAGCCAATCAAACCAAAATCATAAATTTAAAAGGCAAAAGGCCTCATCTTAAAACAGTTCTTTAATTAGGCTGAAGGCCCAAACAAGAAAAGGCAGTACACCCAACGACGCTCAGAAGTTCCCGAGGGTCGGCCTGGAATTCATACACCAACTTTCGCTTAGGCTGTCGGCCCAACCATTGTCGATCTGACGCAATCCAACAGATAGACAGTGAACGGACCCACCGACTAGATATCTTCCGCTCCACCCGACCACCACACAACAGGGAGTCCAATGGAACAACATAGAAGGTATTGGCACCCACAACCAGTTGTACGAGTATATTGAGCTGTCAAACTACACACCGTGCTGGACAGCGACAACACGATGAGGAAAATACACTGCCTGAATTTACATCAACTTCCAGGGCAGGTAACCGGAACGTTAACGGCCACAAGGCAGAAGATTCCGCTGGTGCAATTCAGTTCAAAATAACCAAGTACAGTTAAACTCCACCGGAGGGTGGCTACAATTTGTCAGCTTCAAAACAAACGTTGTTGCTCGCGGCAATGTCCCAACAGCCGACAACGAAATACAAACGACACAATGAGAACAGATTAAGTCAAAACTCAACTTCCATGTAGAGGGTCGGTGAGCCGCGGACCTCTAGCAGTGGGAACAGCACCACACACTCGGACCGCGCGTGGACGCCGCCAGCGGCCTCGGCCAAACCACGCGCCGCGGAGATTTCCTCTTTGCTCCACGCCAACCGACCGACTGCCCGCACGCAGCACAGCCGGAAACTACACTCCTGGAAATTGAAATAAGAACACCGTGAATTCATTGTCCCAGGAACGGGAAACTTTATTGACACATTCCTGGGGTCAGATACATCACATGATCACACTGACAGAACCAAAGGCACATAGACACAGGCAACAGAGCATGCACAATGTCGGCACTAGTACAGTGTATATCCACCTTTCACAGCAATGCAGGCTGCTATTCTCCCATGGAGACGATCGTAGAGATGCTGGATGTAGTCCTGTGGAACGGCTTGCCATGCCATTTCCACCTGGCGCCTCAGTTGGACCAGCGTTCGTGCTGGACGTGCAGACCGCGTGAGACGACGCTTCATCCAGTCCCAAACATGCTCAATGGGGGACAGATCCGGAGATCTTGCTGGCTAGGGTAGTTGACTTACACCTTCTAGAGCACGTTGGGTGGCACGGGATACCTGCGGACGTGCATTGTCCTGTTGGAACAGCAAGTTCCCTTGCCGGTCTAGGAATGGTAGAACGATGGGTTCGATGACGGTTTGGATGTACCGTGCACTATTCATTGTCCTCTTGACGATCACCAGAGGTGTACGGCCAGTGTAGGAGATCGCTCCCCACACCATGTTGCCGGGTGTTGGCCCTGTGTGCCTCGGTCGTATGCAGTCCTGATTGTGGAGCTCACCTGCACGGCGCCAAACACGCATACGACCATCATTGGCACCAAGGCAGAAGCGACTCTCATCGCTGAAGACGACACGTCTTCATTCGTCCTTCCATTCACGCCTGTCGCGACACCACTGGAGGCGGGCTGCACGATGTTGGGGCGTGAGCGGAAGACGGCCTACGGTGTGCGGGAACGTAGCCCAGCTTCATGGAGACGGTTGCGAATGGTCCTCGCCGATACCCCAGAAGCAACAGTGTCCCTAATTTGCTGGGAAGTGGCGGTGCGGTCCCCTAGGGCACCGCGTAGGATCCTACGGTCTTGGCGTGCATCCGTGCGTCGCTGCGGTCCGGTCCCAGGTCGACGGGCACGTGCACATTCCGCCGAGCACTGGCGACAACATCGATGTACTGTGGAGACCTCACGCCCCACGTGTTGAGCAATTCGGCGGTACGTCCACCCGACCTCCCGCATGCCCACTATACGCCCTCGCTCAAAGTCCGCCATCTGCACATACGGTTCACGTCCACGCTGTCGTGGCATGCTACCAGTGTTAAAGACTGCGATGGAGCTCCGTATGCCACGGCAAACTGGCTGACACTGACGGCGGCGTTGCACAAATGCTGCGCAGCTGGCGCCATTCGACGGCCAACACCGCAGTTCCTGGTGTGTCCGCTGTGCGGTGCGTGTGATCATTGCTTGTAAAGCCCTCTCGCAGTGTCTGGTGCAAGTATGGTGGGTCTGACACACCGGTGTCAATGTGTTCTTTTTTCCATTTCCAGGAGTGTATAAGCGCGTGGGCAAAGATAGTACAAGACGTGAATAGCGATACACACCGCTGCTACCACTCGCGGAGAGAGGATAACAGCATAATCGAGATAACCGTGGGAGACTAAACACAGAATAGCAATCAAGGTTTAATCCAACGCATAACATGAGCCAGCCACGGCTCACTTAAAATGACTATAGCAAATATCGCTAGCAAGACGCGACATGAAAACAGTAGAGTCCTTGCTATACACAGAGTCCAAGGAAACACTTGATACTGACTGCGTAGCACTAATCACGTTGTAGACTCTGGCCCATATTGAGTGGCCGAGGCTAGCAGGAGCTGAGTTTATATGCAGCTGTTGCAGGGAGCGGCGCGGTCCGATTCCGAGCACCATTGGACGCCGTTTCTTCACAGCCTTCTCTGCTCTTGCATTCCGCGTCTTCGTTCTGGAGTTGTTGGTTACGCCAGAACAATTACATCGGAATCTTTGTCAGTTGGATGTATCTGCGGATCAGCGTGTGTAAGTTATAAACATGTGCTGTATGAATTTGTAGTGCACGCCAAGTACGCTTGGCGTCCAGCGCAGATGTAATAGGAAATGAAGTCTGTAGTTTCGTACTGAGGTGACTTGCTTGTAATTATCGACTATACAGTCTCGACAAAAGTTTCCGGCAAACTGCAGCAAAACGGAAGGCAATATAAATTAGCAATAATTACGCTACTTTACTAAGAAAAAATACACATTACTTAGCTTGAATGTGAAGATGATGCGTGGCAATTTTGTTGAAAATTCACTTGTACTGACCTAAATTTGAACACTGGTCTACGTCTGAATCCGGTGAATGATGACTAATACAACTTTAAGAACGCGCAGCTGTGCTCTCCTTGCCGATTACTGTGCTGTCTTGAGGCACGGTGTAGATACTGTCGAACTAATTGTTGATATTTTGAAAGAAATAATGCGCTCCAGCTGTAGCATACTTCTTATTAAAAGACATGACCGGTTTTCCCTCACTTCAAGACGCATCCTCAGACGATAAAGACTCCTTTTAACAATCCATAGCCTTAGAGCCACTCCCCATCATTCACGTCAAGTTGTAAACAAATAGTAGTGAGTGGCATCGTGGTCAGTAATGCCTTGCCTGCTGCCACTCAAGCACCTTCCTGCTTGCGACGGTGTTCTGATAAACCTCTCTGAACCGTGGTACTACTCAATTCTTTAGAAAATAAAAAATTACAATCTCACCACAGTTAAAGGAAATAGGAAGCCCGGGATCACTAGTGATGGACAAGCTTGTGATTGTTCAACAATTTTAATTTGACTCAAAACAGACTTTATTATAAACTTCACTTCGGACATTTGACCTCTTACTGATCATCATCATCATCATTTAAGACTGATTATGCCTTTCAGCGTTCAGTCTGGAGCGTAGCCCCCCTTATAAAATTCCTCCATGATGCCCTATTCAGTGCTAACATTGGTGCCTCTTCTGATGTTAAACCTATTACTTCAAAATCATTCTTAACCGAATCCAGGTACCTTCTCCTTGGTCTGCCCCGACTCCTCCTACCCTCTACTGCTGAACCCATGAGTCTCTTGCGTAACCTAGCTTCTCCCATGCGTGTGACATGACCCCACCATCTAAGTCTGTTCGCCCTGGTACATCTATAGAGTTCATTCCCAGTTTTTCTTTGATTTCCTCATTGTGGACACCCTCCTGCCATTGTTCCCATCTACTAGTACCTGCAATCATCCTAGCTACTTTCATATCCGTAAGCTCGACCTTGTTGATAAGGTAGCCTGAATCCACCCAGCTTTCGCTCTCATACAACAAAGTTGGTCGAAAGATTGAACGATGCACAGATAACTTAGTCTTGGTACTGACTTCCTTCTACCAGAAGAGAGTAGATCGTAGCTGAGCGCTCACTGCATTAACTTTGCTACACCTCGCTTCCAGTTCTTTTACTATGTTGCCACCCTGTGAGAATATGCATCCTAAGTACTTGAAACCGTCCACCTGTTCCAACTTTGTTCCTCCTATTTGGCACTCAATCCGTTTATATTTCTTTCTCACTGACACTACTTTCGTTTTCGAGATGCTAATCTTCATACCATAGTCCTTACATTTCTGATCTAACTCTGAAATATTACTTTGCAAACTTTCAATCGAATCTGCTATCACAACTATGTCATCCGCATATGCAAGACTGCTTATTTTGTGTTCACATATCTTAATCTTACCCAGCCAGTCTATTGTTTTCAACATATGATCCATAAATAATATGAACAACAGGGGAGACAGGTTGCAGCCTTGTCTTATCCCAGAAATTACTCTGAACCATGAACTCAATTTACCGTCAACTCTAACTGCTGCCTGACTATCCATGTAAAGACCTTTAATTGCTTGAAAAAGTTTGCCTCCTATTCCATAATCTCGTAGAACAGACAATAACTTCCTCCTAGGAACCCGGTCATATGCCTTTTCTAGATCTATAAAGCATAGATACAATTCCCTGTTCCACTCATAACACTTCTCCATTATTTGTCGTAAGCTAAAGATCTGGTCCTGGCAACTTCTAAGAGGCCTAAACCCACACTGATTTTCATCCAATTGGTCCTCAACTAATACTCGCACTTTCCTTTCAACAATACCTGAGAAGATTTAACCCACAACGCTGATTAAAGAGATACCACTGTAGTTGTTACAATCTTTTCTGTTTCCATGTTTAAAGATTGGTGTGATTACCTGTCCCGACTCCCAGACCATTTCAGTTATCCTGTGTAGCCATTTAAGACCTGACATTCCACTGTATTTGATGAGTTCCGACTTAATTTCATCCACCCCAGCCGTTTTATTGCACTGCAATCTATTGACCATTTTCTCCACTTCCTCAAATGTGATCCTATTTCCATCATAATTCCTATCCCATTCTACCTCGAAATCTGAAACATTACTGATCGTATTTTCACCTAAATTTAACAACTCTTCAAAATATTCCCTCTATCTAGCCATGGCATCAACAGGATTCACCAGCAGTTTTCCTGACCTGTCCAAAATACTTGTCATTTCCTTCTTACCTCCATTTCGAAGACTGCTAATTACACTCCAGAATGGTTTTCCAACAGCTTGACCCATAGTGTCCAACCTGTTTCCAAAGTCTTCCCAAGATTTCTTCTTGGATGGTGCAATTATCTGTTTGTTTTTGTTTCTTTCTTCAACATAACTTTCTCTGTCTACCTGAGTTCTAGTATGTAGCCATTTTTTATACGTCTTCTTTTTCCTTTACAGGCTGCGTGTCATTCCACCAAGCTGTTTGCTTCATCCTACTTTTACACACTACTGTTCCAAGATATTCTTTAGCCACTTCTAGTACTGTGTCCCTGTACCTTGTCCATTCCTTTTCCAATGACTGTAATTGACTACATTCAACTAACTGGTACCTTTCTGAGATCGCTGTTATGTATTTGAGTCTGATTTCCTTATCCTGAAGTTTCTCCACTCTTATTCTCCTACATATGGGTCTCACCTCCAGCACTTTCGGCCTCACAATCCCAATTTCACTGCAGATTAAATAATGATCAGTGTCATCAAAGAATAACCTGAATACACGTGTGTCCCTCACAGCCTTCCTGAATTCTTGATCTGTTATTATATAGTCAATGACAGATCTGGTTCCCCTGCCTTCCCAAGTATACCGCTGAATGTTCTTATGTTTAAAAAAGGAGTTTGTTATTACTAAGCCAATAGTGGCCTCCATATCCTCTCTAAATTTACCCATAACATTTTCATACCCTTCTATTCGATTTCCAATCCTGGCGTTATAATTACCCATGAGCAGAACACTGTCCTTGTCCTTTACTCTAACAACTACATCACTGAGTGCCTCATAAAACTTTCCATCTTATCTTGATCTGTCCCTTCACAATGCGAATATACTGACACAATCCTAATTTTCTTGCTAGACACTGTCAAGTCTATGCACTTCAGTCTTTCGTTTACATACCTTATTGCAACTACGCTGGTTTCCATTTCTTTCCTGATGTAAAGCTCTACACCCCATTGTGCTATTTCTGCTTTGACTCCAGACAGGTAGACCTTGTATTCTCCCACTTCTTCATCTTTCTCACCCCTTACCCGAATGTCACTAACAGCTAAAACGTCCAGCCCCATCTTACTTGCAGCCTCTGCCAGCTCTACCTTCTTCCCAGAGTATCCCCCATTGATATTAATATCTCATTACTATTTGTTTGCAAGTGGTACCTTAGGAGTCCGTGGTCTGTCAGTTAGAGGTGGGACTCCGTCACCTAAAAAGGTCCGAGACAGTTTTCTCTGACTGTTGCCAGCATCATATTTAAAGTACCAGGGAAGCAGGTTGCTAGCCTTACTTGCCCCGGGTCCCATTGGGTTTTGACCCCTAACGGCTGAGGGACTAACCAGTGAATTTGGTAGTCTTTGCCGTATGAGCACAAAGATGACCACGACTCGGAATATGTCCTGGATGCCCAGCCTTATTCCAAAGTAACTGGTATCCCGTCTGCCGGGACCGCTTACTTGGCCACTCGTACGTTGCCTGTGGTTCATGAACTAGGACATGACTACAGGAACCCACACCATGAACCACCCTCTTACTGATGCAATATAGAAATCTTCACTTTAATTTAATTACATAAACACGAATAAGAATCATATTTTGCGTCCGCCATGAAAATCATAAGTAGTAGGCACGGTAAAATAATCAATCATAAACAATCGTTCTTCCTTAAGCATATCTCAACACTTCCAATCCAAAGTTACACAGCCACATAATACCACAACTTCATTAAAAAATAAAGATCTTAAAGCTTAATAAAACTGAACTGCCCACATAAAGGTCCACAGTGAAACATGCTTACACTAAAAATGCGAAGTGGGCCAACCAAGGTCGCAAAACTGGCACACAGGAAAAATAACAAGGTTCACATTCATTAAAGATACACAAATGTTTAACGTAAGTATTAAATAAGAATGACTAGTTATAACTCAACCAGTAAAATGACTTAAAGGAACGCTAATATTAACAAAGTGGCTTCACTTAACTAACGGACATAACGACTCAGCACGATTCCGAAATTGCACGTAACTTTAAAGAACAGCGTTAAGGCCCACAGCAGTATTTGGAAGCAATAAAACTACGGCCGGGTGGCAATACGAGCGTTCACTCCTCATGGCTTGTGCACAGGCTCACTAGCAGGCGGTATATATTTATATATAGTCCAACCGGCCTCACAATGAGCGGTCCTGACGAATTCATAACCGCACCGACGCCAGGGAACGAGCAGTCTTAACAAATGGCCTGCAGCACAAATAGATTGCAATGCAAACAAGGTCAAATCTAACTAACGTTACACGTCCCCCAGTAAATTAGCAGGAAACTTAGAGATCACTTCCAGTTGCCTTAAGGCACTTTTAACATTAAATAAACATACTAAATGCTGCCGTGACAAATGATTAAATCATTAACTCTACGGCTGCTGGGCGCGTACACAACCGCAACCAGACCCAAAGCGGTCAAATGTCCTAAAACGAGTTAAAATTTGTTGCAACAATCTTCTTAGTTAAACACAGAATAAAAGTCATACGTAACTTGGAGCTTGCAAATTACGAGCTGGGAAACTGTTCAGCGTGAGACGACGAACCCACCAAAATTTGGCATGTCAAGGGGCCCAATGATCGGCACCGGACATCCGGCGTGACAAAAGACAAGGGCGGCGAGCACGGCGAGGCCCGTGCACCACGGTTAGGGACGCGGGCTTGTTTTCAACACACGTTGGCTCGTTGAACGCCGACCGGAGACTCTCTAGTCACACATGCACCCGGGAAACCTCCGGGCGGGACTGCTACGGTCACAGGTTCGAATCCTTCCTCGGGCATGGATGTGGGTGATGTCCTTAGCTTAGTTAGGTTTAAGTAGTTCTGAGTTCTAGGGGACTGATGACCTATGATGTTAAGTCCCTAGTGCTCAGAGCCATTTTAACCAAAACCTCCGGGGGACAGCTGTCAAAGATAGCAAGACAGCCGAATATCGATATCAGCGATGCAAGTAGAACACCCTACCCCAGTCGCCACAGCTCACCCTCGTTTTAAATATGGCCAACCGCTTTTAACGGACTATTTGTTTACAGCTTGACGAGAATAGTGGGGAGCGGCTGTAAGACAGTCATCTTTCGGCGATTACTTGCTAAAAGTAATTTTTATCGTCGGAGGATGTGTCTTCAAGTGAGGCGAAACCGGTAGTGACTTTTAATAAAAAGTATTCTACAGCCCGTGCGGTTTATTTCTTTCAAAAAGTGAAAATCTGGTTGTAGTTTCTTGCAATTTAAAATAAGATGACTGTAGATACACTTTGAGTGGGGCCATGCTTCAGTTTATGTCCGCGTCTGGTGGATAGATGTTCATCGCGAACTGTCTGCGTAACCTAAGGTAAAAACACAATATAGTCCGTATGGTGTGCGTTCTGTCTGGGGCCAGAACTATGTAGCGTCCTTCTGGAAGCTGATCTTGCCGTGTGGCGTCCTCTCTGAGTATGACTGTGTCTCGTATCTTCTAGCGGACGCATCAGAAAGCTGGTTTACTTTATTTAACATCTTCGTTCATCATTCATTTGAGTGCGTGCCTGTGTGTGTGTGTGTGTGTGTGTGTGTGTGTGTGTGTGGGTGTGTGTGTGAGAGAGAGGGAGAGAGAGAGAGAGAGAGAGAGAGAGAGAGAGCGAGAGAGAAAGAGGTAATTTTTTGGTAAGTTTTTCTTTTTATTTCAGTTTATTGGCTTTAGGTTCGTGGCATTCAGCCATCTCAATTATGGAATGATTATACGACAGCGTATTGGAAACGATTTTCTTGTCAGTTACAACGAAAAGGACGCCAGGAAAACACAAGAAACAGTTCCCGAGCGGAGAAAATCTCTTCTGCCCGCCCGTTATTCGAACCGGGCCCCTTCAGTTAGCAATCTGCGGCTCTCTCCGCGCAGCTACCGAAACGGACATTTTGGGTAGTTCATAAAATGTATAATACTGTGTATCACTGGATTATATGGAATATTTTTAAAAGTCTAGAATCTTTACATTTATGTCACATTTTACGCTTGATATTCCCTGACGAGCCATAACATTACGACGGCTTGCTTACCAGCGCGTTGGTGCACCACTGGAAGGGAAACAGCGGCGATTCTGCATGGTATCGATTCTACAAGTCTGTAGTAGGTTTCCAGAGGTATGCGGCAACAGGTGTCTGCGCACATCTCACAGGATTCCCGTAAATACTGTATCGTTAGTCTGTAGGAGAGCAGCTGCCGCTCGAAAGTGTCCCATACGTGTTCCATCGTGTTTAGAGAGCGCAAATTTGATGACCGCGACGTCAACGTGAGTTCACTGTCATTCTCCTCAAACCACTGTAGCATGACTCTGGTCTTCTGACATGGACAGTTTGCAACCTGTCCACACTCTCCGGTAAGTAATGACACATGCACGTAATGTTCTGCAACCTTCATAACAGGCATCTAACCCAAAGTATTTTGTACCGACAGAGTGCAGGTAAGTGTACTACTGAAAGTTACTATGGCAACGAAATGCGGTGGGTTAATAATGATCCAAAGAGAAAAATTTCTTACTTCTGTTAACTGATTTCGAGTAATTAACGAGAATGTTATTAATTCTGAACTGAAATTTAGCAAATGGTCAAGATGTTTAATGAAATAACACAATCGTCAGCTTGTATTTGGACAAAATAATAAAACTGATTATGTTGATTGAAAATATGAATTTATCTAATAATTACTGAATTTTCTGTAACGGTCAATGCACGCGAGAGTAGAGAGAGAGAGAGAGACAGAGACAGAGAGCTCTGTTGAAAATGCGATGCGTTATCAAATAATTGAAAGCTAAGTAGCACTACACCGGACACTTCGAAATAATTCAAAATCAGAAGTCATTAACTAAGTGTGGCACATAGCCCAGTAACGACTGAGAGACATTACTTCACTATAATGTTTTTCAATAAACTAACTCATTACTATAAACGTGATAGATGAACACTGCGTACGTCACAATCAAAAGCAATGGAAACAGTCAACGCCGAAAGCACGAAGCTAAAGCGTCACTCAGTTCAAATGGTTCAAATGGCTCTGAGCACTATGGGACTTAACTTCTGTGGTCATCAGTCCCCTAAAACTTAGAACTACTTACACCGAACTAACAGAAGGACTTCACACACATCCATGCCCGAGGCAGGATTCGAACCTGCGACCGTAGCAGTCCCGCGGTTCCGGACTCCGCCCCTAGAACCACTAGACCACCGCGGCCGGCCATCACTCAGTACATAAATAAATATATAAAACTATGTAACACTCCTGGAATATATTATATACTTTAATTTTTCCAGGCAAACTGACGTAATTGATTAATAAGTCTCTTTCCCTAAACATTAATGAAAGTAGTTAAAATAACAAAAGTCTTCAACACTGTCAATTTAATTGTAAAGTTTCACTTCTCACTGAGATAACAAAATTCACAGTTTACCATCTAGTTGTTTCATAAATTTAAAATACTAGTCATTAGCTTTAATGTACCACTCTATTGTTACACGATAGGAACGAGATCCTGCTGTCCTTAGTGATTCCTTGGCATAATTATTAACATTGATAAAATTTAAAGTCATCACAATATTTATATTGTTCCTTTATTGACTCTAATACGCTGGCAAGTCTTTTAAATTTCTATAATTCTGAAATTCAGCAGTCTTACTTTGAGATGGAATCAGGCAAAAGCCCTTCTCCTTAGCAGCATAATGAAGTATATTTGCCACACAGTTCTCTGAGTCCATTAATACCATTGAAACTGTTCCCAAATAATTGCAGTGTTATGACTGACACTACAAATCGTTACCTTCATACCGTCTTTCCCAATCTTTTATCAACACGAAGTTCACATACTAAATTTTCCGCGGGCTATCACAGTACTCATGTTCGGTCACACTGTAGACCTCCGCTCTTGTGTGTGTGTGTGTGTGTGTGTGTGTGTGTGTGTATGTGTGTGTGTGTGTGTACTCTCGCGCAGCAACGATGTTAGTACAATGTTGATACTGTCTTTGGTTATACATTTTTATCATACATAGTAAAATCTTTGATTTTGCGAAGGTGTCTACTACATAAATATGTTCAAATGTGTGTGAATTCCTGAGGGACCAAAGTGCTGAGGTCATCGGTCCCTAGACTTGCACTTTCCGTACACTAACTTATTCTAAGAACAATACACACACCCAATCCCGACGGATGACGCGAACCTGTTAACAGTAAAATGCCAAAAATATATATTAATAATCTGATATGACCTTCAAAAATGTGAAAATTATGAAATACTGTTTTGAAGTATTATAAGTTATCCTGCTAGAATATGCCGTCGCCGTCGTGAAAGACATGAAGCATGAATGAACGCAGGTGGTCCGCAGAAATTTTCAGAAAACCTACAGCCACACTCTGTGATGAAAAGTATCCGGACACCACCAAAAACATACGATTTTCGCATTAGGTGCATTGTGCTGCCAGGTATTCCCAAATCAGCGACCTCAGTAGTCCTTAGACATCTTGAAACAGCAAATTGGAGCGCTCCGCGGAACTCACCGACTTCGGACGTGGTCAGGTGATTGGGTGTCACTTGTATCATACGTCAATATGCGAAATTTCTGCACACCCAAATGTGCCTAGGGCCACTGTTTCCGATGAGATAGTGAAGTAGAAACGCGAAGGGACACGTTCAGCACAAAAGCGCACAGCCGACCTCGTCTGATTACTAACAGACTGCCGATAGCTGAAGAGGGTCGTAAAGTGTAGCAGGCAGACATCCATCCAGTTCATCACATGGAATTCCAAACCGCATCAGGATTCACTGCAAGTACTATGACAGTTAGGCGGGAGGCGAGAAAACTAGGATTTCTTGGTCGAGTGGATATTCATAAACCACAAATCACGCCCGTAAATGTCAAACGACACTTCACTTCGTGTACGAGGCGTAAAAATTGGACAGTTGAACAATGGAAAAAACGTTGTGGCGAATCACGGTACACAACGTGGCGATCCGATGGCAGGCTGTGGGTATGGCGAATGCTGGGTGTCCGTCATCCGCCAGCGTGTGTAGTGCCAACAGTAAAATTCGGAGGCGGTGGTGTGATGGTGTGGTCGTGCTTTTCATGGAGGGGACTGGCACCCCTTGCTGTTTAGCGTAGTACTGTTAAATCACAGGCCTACAATGGTGTTTTAAGCACCTTCTTCCTCCCATTGTGAAAGAGCAATTTGGGGATGGCGTTTGCATCTTTCAACAAGATCGAGCACCTGTTCATAATGCACGGCCTGTGGAGGAGTGGTTACGCGACAATAACATCCCTGTAGTGGACTGGCCAGCACAAAGTCCTGACCTGAAACCTATAGAACAACTTTGGGATGTTTTGCAACGCCGACTTCGTGCCGGCCTCACCGACTTACATCGATACCTCTCCTCAGTGCAGCTTGTAACCTCCCCACAAAATAAAATATTTTCATTAATATTCTCATTTAGTGTAACCTCAAAACAGAAAAATTCCTAAACCTCTCAACAGTAAAAAAATATAATTATGTCGTTCACATTCAGTATAACCTACCAACAGGAAAATTGCGTAACGTATCAATAATAAAATGTGACTAATCTCTCAATAAAAAAAAGAATGTGGGTCACTTATAACCTTTCAATAATTGACAGTCAATTTAACCTGGTAAATTTTGGACGTCAGCAATGCTGCGTCATGGCCCTGATACATCATTCTGAATAAACTGATAAATCTTACCTTAATTAGATCGCCGGATAACGCGTATGTATGTGCTCCTATAAGAAATTTTCCTGGCGCAGCTAAGTGCAATGCTGGCCGATAGATCTGTCTTACATAAAAGGAAAGAACTGTTTTTTCTTTTCAATAATCGGGATGGCCAAGGATTGGAGAAATTAGTGAATTCTTTAAATTGAGATGAATGTCAAAAGTTACTTTTTATGAGAAAGATTATTATTAACAGATTTTTTTAAAACATTTACATGGGACTTGATGTAACAATACTACATATGCGCGAGGCTGCTTTTACCTTATCCTACAACGCTCAGGCTCCGCCATCGCTGCACACGACCGGCCCAGGCAACACGATACACCAGACTGCTCGCTAGCAACAACTTACTCCTACTAACACACAGTTCTTACTGCTGTCAATACTGCTCTTTGGTCTTAGATTCTCTTCTAGCTTACATATCGCAGGCAGCACGTGAGCAATACGTCGAAATTACATCAGCTCGAGTGCGCTAGCAACAAATTCTTTAATTATGGACCTCTTACATAACCCTCCACTGGGGGGCAAAAATTTGGCAGCGATGGGGAGTCAGTTGGACTTGCCAGGAGCAACAAATTTTTCTATAATCTATTTAGTTGACTAAGGCTATAATCACAGAGTATATACATCATTGATAAGTGCAGAACATATTAAGAAATTAAATAAAGTGCACACGCACTGAGTACAAAACATATTCAGAAATGACAAAGTATATACGCAATGAGTACAAAATGTATTAACAAATGACATAAAGTGCACACGTACTGCATAAGTGTTTAGCATTTTTACATGAACTGATTACATTAACAAATGAAATAAAGTGCACACGCACCATAAAAGTTTTTAGCATTTTGTAACTACTGAATTCATTAAGAAAAGAAATAAAGTGCACACGCACTATAAAAAGTTTTAGCATTTTGTAACTACTGAATTCATTAAGAAAAGAAATAAAATGCACACGCACTATAAAAGTTTTTAGCATTTTATAACTACCGAATTCATTAAGAAAAGAAATAAAGTGCACACGAACTATATATGTCTTTATCATTTGACAAGAATTTAAATGCACTGTGTAAGCCTTTACTATTTTACAGGAAGTAGGAAAGGTATGGGAAGGATTGTATCATGGTTGTAGCACAATAGGTTGCACGTAGCTGCACTGAAAGTCCATATCTTTCTACAGAAGCACAACACCAAGTGAGACAATCTGAAGTTCTCTTCCCTGAAGTATTTAGCAGTGTAGCCAAGACACTGAAATGTTGCATTAATATTCAGTGTTATCACTTTGGTAGTACATTAGGTACACCAAACAGTAGGACCATAATAACATCTCCATCGTTCAAGGTGGTGGACAGCTTCATACGTCAACACCATATTCTTGTAGAATCCATACTCTTACAGCAACGTAGAATTAGTGCAAAAACCAATATAGTGCTCCATGATCATGAGGATGGACAGGATAAACGGATATTGCAGTAATTGCTGGCAATGAGATCAGAAGGTGAAGGACATATTAAGTCTTATGCTAGTCTTCATAGAATTACCCTAGTGTATCAACCGATATGAATAATTATTGGCACTTATTAGCTAGTTACTAAAGATGTAGTAAGTATTGAGTATTACAAAACGCTATTCATAACTCATCTGATTGAATCAGTGGCATTCATTGGCCAGTTACTAAACATGTAGCAAGTATCGAGTATTACAAAACACTATTCATAACTCATCAGATGGAATCAGTGGCATTCATTGGCCAGTTACTAAGTATTCATATAGTGTTACAAAACATTATTCAGTGTTATTCACAAGTCATTATTTAAAACAGGAGTTATTGCGTGTAGCATCAAGTTACTGGTGTTTATATACGATATCATGTAAGTGACATAAAACATATTTAAAACGTAAGACATTGGAACTATTACTCGAGGTCGGTAGTCCAATAATATATAGACATAATGGAATCAATACACAGAAATATTCAAATTTTATTTAAGACTAAAAATATATCTTAAACTGGTAGCATTATTTAGTTGTATACTGGTAATAGTTGGGACTCGTAATAATGCATTGCACTGGGATCGATAATTAATTGCTGGGGCATGAAAATATTTGCTTTTGGCTTATTGCTGGAAATAAGGATTATTAACATCATTCGTCAGGAGTCAGCTGTAGCAAGGTTATGAAATAAGTACAGTATATGTGATCACATTCATAAATGATAGACACAACTGGGTAAAAAAAATGCAAGTACTAGAACAGGTTTAATAACTAACTACTTATAGGATATTATGTCACGAAAAGCTTCTCCTGGAAAAAAATACAAAATGGGTTATTGAGCTGAAAGAAGAAATGCATATTATGCTGAAAAATAGTGAACTTCGAATTAACAGGTACTCCTCTTTGGTCTCAGATTCTCTTCTAGCTTACATATCGCAGGTAGCGCGTGAGAAATACATCGAAATTACATCAGCTCGAGTGCGCTAGCAACAAATTCTTTAATTATGGACCTCTTACAAGCTTTCCGTAGAAATGGGTTGCCATTCCCAATGAGACCTTGCAGCACCTGACTGAAAGTATGCCTATGAAAGTGGAAGCTGTTATCAAGGCTAAGAGTCGGCCAACACCATATTCTAGCATTATCGATGGAGGCCGCCACGAACTCGTATTTTCAGCCAGGTGTCCGGATACGTTTGACCACATAGCGTATCAACGTGCCTTGAATCACAGGTCCCATGGAAGTCAAGTTGAATATCCACCGTAGCAATAATACGTCTGATGACAGCGTATCCAGACACGACCATCGACCTGGTGTTGTAAGAAGTGCGTCTAACCACGTGCCACGTTAGCAGTTCTTTCATTATGTCTGCTCAGATCTCTGCCTATCCTGCTTTGCAGAGCTGGAAAGCCTCCGAGTCTCAAAGCTTCTGATGAGGAGTGGATGTCCAACACCTTGAAGCATACTCGTGGTTTCACCGACCTTCAGTCACTTTCCATGTATGCTCTCGGCAATGGCACGTCAGCATACGACCAGCTCGTCTTTTCCGAGAAGCTTTTCCTCCGCTGCTGGTCCACAACAATGTGCGTTTTCTTTTTCTAAGGCGCTTATATCAGTGAATTTCCTCATTTTTGGCCCGTATCGTCCCTAGAATACCTCCCTATTCCCCCCGTGTTCCGCTTACACATTATCCTTACCGCATCATGTGACCACAATGCCACCATTTGTCGTTCCCGTGATGAGCAGCAATCATTATGTTTTGGTCTTTCACTGTGATAATGCCCTAAGACGACAATTACTGTCATATATTAAGATCTTTTCCTTTTAATCAGGTTCTTAAAAATTGTTTTTGTAAGTGAATTTCTTTGTGAGAAAATCTGTAATATATCCAATTTTGTGATTGTGCTACAATGGGCTGTTACAACAGTACCACAGTTTGGTACGGAACGAACCCTAGTGTTGCATCCTACATAAGATACTACATACGAGAATGATAAGAAATAGGGAAAATTAGAATATAACATGGTAGCCAAGAAGAAAGCTAGATAACAATGACAATTCCCATTGTCAGGGATTCAGATTTATTTCAGTGAAAGATAAATAAGACATGAACTATTAAGTGGAGATATTTTTGATGTTTTAAATTAAATTTAATATACTTTAGCACTGTGCAATATACCGTCATACGCCATACCTTGGGGTAAAAGTAGATGCTCTGTGGGGCACAAAAGCCAGTGTTATATGAGACACACCGATACTCATGCAAGTCATCTTCAACCCACCTTGTAAATTCTCATGGGCCCACTTCTCACACTTCAAATACCCTACCGAATCATCTAATGATCCTGTTGACGAGTAGGTTCTTTGCAAAGGAGACAAAGTGTTTCACTCCCATCTTTAGAAGAGCTGTTTACCTCAAGCTTCTTCACACTCTTCTCACCCTATTTTACGGTCTGGGCCTGAAGCCCTTCAGCATTTTTTCTTAATCTTCCGGGAAGGTGCTTTTTTTTTTAACTGACTTCATTTTTGTAAGGAGACTCCGTGATCTAGGATGTTTTCAGTTGCCTAATAATGGTCTCTTGTAATGAGGAACTGTTTTCACAATCTCCGGTGATACAGTGAATCAAGACTGTGAGCGTCGCTCAATTGACCAGGTTGTGGAGAAAAAGTAGGAACTGACTCTGTTGTGTTCTGGTAGTGTGGCAGTATTCTTTTTCTGTTGTATCTGATGACCCAAATTCCTCCTCGCCAAATGCATTTGTATTAAGCAGGAAAATGCCCATGATTTTAAACCCAGAATATTTTGTATTTCTGCTATTCTAGTACATGCAAGTGCGAACAACTGAGCCATTTGCTACTGGGTTGCCACTCTTCCCGAATGATTGGTAAGCCATGTCTTAATTTTCTGACGTTACAAAGCGCGTAATAGCCCCATCTCAACTGAAAACATACGTCTTCAGTAACTGACAATTTGTCAGATTATTAGTGACAGAAATAATCTAAAATTTGGCGCCAAATAATTGTAAATTCTGAATGTAACTATCAACTTGTAGTCATTCAAACGTTTACACACAAGTAGCGTGCCGTTAAAAGCATATACTTCTTACATCACATTAATAAGTTATACGTAAAAAAGTCATGGAGTAATATCAGGTAGTTCAGGTTTCACCCCATTGGTTCTATCCGTTTTTACCCCAACGGTGTATTATACACACACCAAAAATGTTTTGCATCATCTCGGTTCCGACAGTTCCTGAACCTGTACAGAAAATTGGAACAGAGATCAACATAAACATCATTCCGCCATTTTTATTACCCATGAAAACCACACACTGCATGTTGTACCACCATACAGCGAGAACTTCAGAGGTGGTGGTCCAGATCGCTGTAAACACCGGTACCTCTAATACCCAGTAGCACGTCCTCTTGCATTGAAGCATACCTATATTCATCGTGGCATACTATCCACAAGTTCATCAAGGCACTGTTAGTCCAAATTGTCCCACTCCTCCACGGCGATTCGGCGTAGATCCTTCAGAGTGGTTGGTGGCTCACGTCGTCCATGAACAGCCCTTTTCAATCGGGAGAACATGTTGGCCACTCTAGTCGAGCACTGTCGTTATCCTGAAAGAAGCCATTCACAAGATGTGCTGGATGGGGGCGCGAATTGTCGTCTATGAAAACGAATGCCTCGCCAATATGCGGCCGATCTTGTGGCACTGTAAGTAGGCTGTTCAGGTTTTTATGTTGGTAACGCCACGTAGCGCTCTGTATGAATATCAGTGACTGTGCTGTGTGCAGTCTGTGGCTGGTTTGCATTGTTGGAATGTTTGCTGTTGTAGTGTTGGGAAGTTGGGTGTGAACATCGCGTAGCGTCGTGCAGTTGGAGATGAGCCGCCAGCAGTGGTGGATGTGGGGAGAGAGATGGCAAGGTTTGAGAGAAGACGATCTGGACGTGTGTCCGTCAGAAAAACGAAATTTGTAAGACTGGATGTCATGAACTGATACACTCCTGGAAATGGAAAAAAGAACACATTGACACCGGTGTGTCAGACCCACCATACTTGCTCCGTACACTGCGAGAGGGCTGTACAAGCAATGATCACACGCACGGCACAGCGGACACACCAGGAACCGCTGTGTTGGCCGTCGAATGGCGCTAGCTGCGCAGCATTTGTGCACCGCCGCCGTCAGTGTCAGCCAGTTTGCCGTGGCACACGGAGCTCCATCGCAGTCTTTAACACTGGTAGCATGCCGCGACAGCGTGGACATGAACCGTATGTGCAGTTGACGGACTTTGAGCGAGGGCGTATAGTGGGCATGCGGGAGGCCGGGTGGACGTACCGCCGAATTGCTCAACACGTGGGGCGTGAGGTCTCCACAGTACATCGATGTTGCCGCCAGTGGTCGGCGGAAGGTGCACGTGCCCGTCGACCTGGGACCGGACCGCAGCGATGCACGGATGCACGCCAAGACCGTAGGATCCTACGCAGTGCCGTAGGGGACCGCACCGCCACTTCCCAGCAGATTAGGGACACTGTTGCTCCTGGGGTATCGGCGAGGACCATTCGCAACCGTCTCAATGAAGCTGGGCTACGGTCCCGCACCCCGTTAGGCCGTCTTCCGCTCACGCCCCAACATCGTGCAGCCCGCTTCCAGTGGTGTCGCGACAGGCGTGAATGGAGGGACGAATGGAGACGTGTCGTCTTCAGCGATGAGAGTCGCTTCTGCCTTAGTGCCAATGTTGGTCGTATGCGTGTTTGGCGCCGTGCAGGTGAGCGCCACAATCAGGACTGCATACGACCGAGGCACACAGGGCCAACACCCGGCATCATGGTGTGGGGAGCGATCTCCTACACTAGCTGTACACCTCTGGTGATCGTCGAAGGGACACTGAATAGTGCACGGTACATCCAAACCGTCAGCGAACCCATCGTTCTACCATTCCTAGACCGGCAAGGGAACTTGCTGTTCCAACAGGACAATGCACGTCCGCATGTATCCCGTGCCACCCAACGTGCTGTAGAAGGTGTAAGTCAACTACCCTGGCCAGCAAGATCTCCGGATCTGTCCCCCATTGAACATGTTTGGGACTGGATGAAGCGTCGTCTCACGCGGTCTGCACGTCCAGCACGAACGCTGGTCCAACTGAGGCGCCAGGTGGAAATGGCATGGCAAGCCGTTCCAAAGGACTACATCCAGCATCTCTACGATCGTCTCCACGGGAGAATAGCAGCCTGCATTGCTGCGAAAGGTGGATATACACTGTACTAGTGCCGACATTGTGCATGCTCTGTTGCCTGTGTCTATGTGCCTGTGGTTCTGTCAGTGTGATCATGTGATGTATCTGACCCCAGGAATGTGTCAATAAAGTTTCCCCTTCCTGGGACAATGAATTCACGGTGTTCTTATTTCAATTTCCAGGAGTGTATATATATTACGACTTTTGAACACTATTAAAAAAATACGGTGTTTGTTCTCTATCAAAGTCTTTCATTTGCTAACTATGCCTATCAGTAGTTAGTGCCTTCATTAGTTAGAATCTTTTATTTAGCTGGCAGTATTGGCGCTCGCTGTATTGCAGTAGTTTGAGTAAAGAAGATTTTTGTGAGGTAAGTGAATCATATAAGGTATAGGTTATTGTTAGTGAGGGCCATTTTTTTGTAGGGATTATTGAAAGTCAGATTGCGTTGCGCAAAAAAAAAAATAAAAAAAATAAAAGTGTGTCAGTTTAGTGTTGATCAGAATAAGAAAAGAGCGAAATGTCTGAGTACCTTCTGTTTTGCTCAGCTGTTTGAAAATCAAATAACGTGGAGGTTGCCCAGCACTGTCATTTATAATTTTTTCTAAGGGGATGTTTCAGCACTATCGGTCGGAGGATGGCATTCACGTATCGTACAGCCGTTACGGCGCCTTCCGTGAGCACCAGCAGCGTACGTCGGTCCCACATAAGGCCACCCCAAAACACCCTGGAACTTCCACCTTGCTGCACTCTCTGGACAGTGTTTCTAAGGCGTTCAGTCTGAGCGGGTTGCGTCCAAACACGTCTCCGATGATTGTCTGGTTGAAAGCGTATGCGACACTCATCGGTGAAGAGAACGTGATGGCAATCCTAAGCGGTCCATTCGACATGTTGTTTGGCCCATCTGTACCGTGCTGCATGGTTCGTGGTTGCAAAGATGGACTCCGCCATGGACGTCGGGAGTGAAGATGCGCATCATGCAGCCTATTGCAAATTGCAACTTGTAATGCGATGGTATAAGTTCCTTATATACACAAAACACAACAAAGGCAGATGCACAACCATAAAATTCTAAAAAATTATTTAGCTCAACAACAACGCGTTTGACACCACCAAGCTTCATGGCGGCACTGAAGAGTATAGTGCCATTGTTTTCGTTTCACGCTTCTATATCAGACTTTTCTACGATAAGCGTTTTTTGTTATCCTGCTGATCGTTTGCTGCTGAAACCATTTCAACCAACAGAGAGAAGAGCAATTCTAACTTCTGAACGGCCTATGAACGGAACATCAAAAGAGGTCACATTTAGAAACTTTAAACACTTGAAATTGGAAATTTTTGTTTTGAACGATCAGAGCATGTAAGGTGGCTATAATTTCACACCTTACAAGCATTCATCCACACACTTTGTCGTGAACTACAACCACAATTAGATATCATTTGATAGGTTGTACATCGTACATATGAATATTTAAAGGAGACAAAAATTGTTACGTACACCTTGTAAATAATTGTTAACACTTATTGCATGAAAGGTGGCGGAGTGTCTTTATTATAAAAACGGCGTAATGAATGATTGCCTAGATTAGTACAGGCTGGAACGCAGAGTTGGGCAATTGATTAGAAATTTTACTTTGGAAATGTAAACTTTGTAATATAAAGGTCTTTTAATCTACAATAAATATATAAGTAGGAACAACGTTTATCATTTAGTAGGATTAGTTGCCTTCATCATTCATTTATGTTTAGATTTATAGAAATAAGAGATCCTAAGATATCCTTCAGGGGATAGTCAGACAGGGCCAAATCTTCATTTTAGCATGTATTAGTCTCCGTTGCACACATTCATTTTACACCCGCCTAGAGTAGCATCTTGGAAGAAGTTGAATTGTTTCTCTGAGGATCAAGGTGCATTTGGGAGTTAACTGACTTACAGCATGACCAAGGGGTATTTATTACTTCTTGTCCAAGATGCCCTCTCCATAATGTAAAACAAGTTAGAGTGTGAAATGGCCATTTTTCTTTAGCTCCTTTTGTTCCCTCCAACACACCATTCATCACATTACTGCCCTCATCTGCAAGTAAATGACTGTTCGCTCTTATCGTACTATATTTCAATAGTAACTAGCTGAGTACCCAGACTTACTGAAGTACGTATTTGTTGCAGTTCTATTAGTCCATCTCTCCTTCTCTGCGCCCATCTCCTTCTCTCCTCCATTGTCCATCCTCCACGTCCCCAACTCTCTCCCTCTCTCTCTCTCTCTCTCTCTCTCTCTCTCTCTCTCTCTCTCTCTCTCTCTCTCTCTCTCTCTCTCTTTGTCCACCTCCTTCATGCATAACGCGGAAGTTTTCTTGCGTTTTATGATGCCCTGTCTCCTAAAACATGTCTCCTACAGTGATATATTTTTGCATGTACATTCAGTGGCATCTTTGAATGATGTTTGCAAAATGTGTTACGGATAGATTAAGTGATAAGACAGTAATAAATTATATGGTCATGCCTGATGCGACCGCTTTGCTGCTTTAACAGCAAAAATGTAGTAAACGATAAACATTTTTCCTTTCAACATTTTGTGAGAGGAGAGAGGGAGCGATGTCAGCTAGAAAAAGTCTCTTAAAAGTTTGGAATTATCTGTAAATTTTGTTGCGAGTCGCTAAGTTCTCTCATTCTCAAATACTGGGAATAAGCAAGTCGTGAGATACGCCTCTATTTTGCCACTCCTTTGAAAGGCAGGTGGTTCTTATTCTGACAGTGGTTCTTTCAAAACAGTAAGTGATATGATTTATATGCCAAGTCTGGTTAAAATAGATCGGTGGTTTAGGAGAAGATGTGGAATATACATACTTTTATAACTTGTATGGCTTGTCGAGACTCTATTAAACAATACGTCTATTTTCTCTCTTTGTACGATGTTGAGGACGACACGTATTTTCAGCCTTGCCACACGTTAAGTGTGAGTTCTGTCTCAGTAGAAAGAGGAAAACCATCACGAAAAAAAGAAAGAAAGTGTGAGTTTATTAACTGCAAAATAATATATTTGGAGGCCTTTTTTGCCTAGCACCAGATTAAACCTTGGTTCTATTCTCTTTAAACATTAATCGGTTAAATCCATTGATTTACAGCATTGCAGCCTGTTGTGCCGTTTTGCCCTCCTCTCTTCTGAACACCTCTGCACCTAATGGCCGCCTCATTTCAGGAACAGCATCGAGCTGTCATCGTCGTTCCGATTACGCTTAATAGCTCAAATTCCAGGCCAGTGTCAGGTGGGCGAGTGTGTCGGAGTGGACACGAAAAGCCTACCGATACGGTCACAATCGGTTATCTGAAACGACCCACGCATCGAGCACCACCATCAGCTTTCGGCACGCTGTATAATGGCCATCGCCATGATTTCGCCCGCCGATGGCTTTCCTACAGTATTAACAGAACGACGCATATGGAGAGCGGCGAAAGCTAGCGAACGATAACTGTCCACGCATAATCCTACTATTACCGCCTTGCGCCATCGAACGGAGCACAGAGTTCAACAGACACTTGATCCCTACAGCACAACAGGTGCAGCAGAAGAAACTTCTGTAAGCACTGAATACTGTTTCCTGATGTGAAGGCAAACGCGATGCTTATATTTTTAATCCTATTTTTTTAAATTAAGACGTTACACAGTCACTAGCGTCAATTACATTTTGGTTCACTATTATCGACAATTATCCAGATACGGTGAGTCTAGCGGTACCACTAATCCAATGTCCTGGGTCCCTTACGTTTTCAATTAAAAAAAAAATCATCAGCAATTGCGGCCAAACACTTCGCGAATATGCATTCATTCTGCCAACAACATTATCAAATGAAGATAAAGGACGGATAGAGTTTCAGATCACGCTACTGCTCTTCGCGTGGCTGCTGAGAAATCAAAATTTGTCAATGGCATGAGGATATTGAAAGCAATAGCAGTCACTGGACTATACAAACATATTTATCTGTAACTGAAATACAGTTGTGATGTCCTCAATATTGGTAAAAGTTATGGACTACCTAGGAGGAGATGATCACGCCAAGTCTCAAAATGAAGATGTAAAGGCTAAATCATGATGTAATAGAGGTCAGTACATTGAAATGTAAAGTAGATTACATTTGCGCATACGAAATCATACAGCAGGAATAATAATAGTTTGAGAGATAAAACTATTCTCTTCACATCTAAACAAAACCAATGTCAACAACCGTGGTTCAAGTATATTTGCTGAAGTCACAGGTAAAAGACTGTTTGGTTGTATATGGGGGATTGGAACGAATAGCTCAGGATCTAAAAGGAGAAATACGACTAACAAGAATGTAGGATTAAAAACACTATGGTTGAGGCTGAAACGGATACTTGAGATATGGGAGAGAGTTGTCTCGCCAGTAGGAATGAGGGAGGAGAAATATTCCTATATCTCTGTAAAACATTTCAGCTTTTAGTAGCAACTACAATGTTCAAAAATCTTAAGACGAGGACATATGCGTCGAAAATGCCAATGGTCACAGGAAGACACTAGATGAATTGCATTACGACGAGACAGAGATTCCCAAGACAGATACTGGATTGCAATGCAGAGAAGACTGAGACTCAAATGACAATTTACACTACTGGCCATTAAAATTGCTACACCACGAAGATGACGTGCTACAGACGCGAAATTTAACCGACAGGAAGAAGATGCTGTGATATGCAAATGATTAGCTTTTCAGAGCATTCACACAAGGGTGGCGCCGGTGGTGACACCTACAACGTGCTGACAAGAGGAAAGTTCCAACCGATTTCTCATACACAAACAGCAGTTCACCGGCGTTGCATGGTGAAAAGTTGTTGTAATGCCTCGTGTAAGGTGGAGAAATGCGTACCATCACGTTTCCGACTTTGATAAAGGTCAGATTGTAGCCTGTCGCGATTCCGGTTTATCGTATCACGACATTTCTGGTGGCGTTGGTCGAGATCCATACATTTCAGATGTGTTAGGACCCGTGGCTCTACCCTTCATTCGATCGCTGCGAAATCCTACATTTCAGCAGGATAATGCACAACTGCATGTTGCAGGTCCTGTACGGTCCTTTCTGGATACAGAAAATGATCGACTGCTGCCCTGGCCAGCACATTCTCCAGATCTCTCACCAATTGAAAACGTCTGGTCAACGGTAGCTAACAAGTGGCTCGTCACAATACGCCAGACACTACTCTTGCTAAACTGTGGTATCGTGTTGAAGCTGCATAGGCAGCTGAACCTTTACACGCCATCCAAGGTCTGTTTGATTCAATGCCCAGGTGTATCAAGGCCGTTATTACGGATATATGCACCCAAATTGCGTGAAAATGTAATAACATGTCAGTTCTAGTATAATAGATTTGTCAAATGAATACCCGTTTATCATCTGCATTTCTTCTTGGTGTAGCAATTTTAATGGCCAGTAGTGTAGTAATGATGAAGAGTAGCCTCAAGATTAAGAGTATCGTCATGAATAATCAATGTACAAAGAAGTAGAATTTTGCAATAATGAGTAATGATAATGAACGTTCAAAGGTCACAGCGGCTGTAGAAATGCGAACGTGAGTACTATAGCAGGAAGTTCATCTGAAAAGTTAACGAGACAAACACAGGTGAAAAAAAAGTAATGGCGAACAAACTGCAGATAACAGAAGAAATACTTAAATTGATCGACGATAGATGAATATGGAAAGAGGTCCAGGGAAAGAAAGGAATCCGGCAAAATCATACATATAAAAATATGAAGTACAAGGAAGCAATAGCGAAATAGCTTCAGGAAAAATGTGAACAGAAAGTGGACGTCAGAGAGACAGAACCAGCAAATAGAAAATTCAAAATAACTTTCACAGACTTTAAAATCCAAGGTTCAACATTAAGAGTGCCAAAGGAATTCCACTGTTGAACACATAGCAGATGGGTGGGAAGATTACACTGAGAGAGCCTCTGTCATTAGTGTTACTGTCTGCTAATATAAAAGGTAATAACTGTCCTTTTGAAGGACATAGGAAACCCAGTATTAAGGTTGATGTCGCTTTAGCATACTTACGATCAAACAAGGCAGAAGGGACAGATAACATTCCTGTGGGCTGCACTGAGTGGCCGCGCGGTTAGAGGCGCCATGTCACAGATTGCGCGGCTCCTTCCGCCAGAGGTTGTGCTTAGCGTAAGTTAGTTTAAGCAGTGTGTAAGTCTAGGGGCCGATGACCTCAGCAGTTTGGTCCCTTAGGAATTCACATACATTAGAACATTTTAACATTCCTGAGTAATTCTTAAAATCTCTCGGTGGTACGTGGCAGTCAAGCGATTATTCACGTTAGAGTTTAAAATCTATGAAACTGGAGACGCACCACATAACTTTCGGAAGTATACCATCCACACGATCCCGAAGACAGGAAAATCATAAAATTTCGTGAACTATTGCAGAATCAGCTTCGTAGATCATGTATTGAACGTGCTGACCGGAAAGGAAAGGAATGGTGGCAGCAAGTCTTGCGTTACTTTTAGCAGTAGAAAATGACTTAAGAAAATGAACGACACTTCCATATAATTTTTCGATCAATAAAACGTTTCCGACAACTTAAAGGTATGCAGATTAATATAAATCCTCGGAAAGGGAAGATGGTTAATTTACAATGTGTACAAAAACCAAGAGGGATCGATAAGAGTGAGTGAAGTCCTCATATTAAAAAAATAGTAAGGTAGGCATCCAGTATTTCTTTTCTACTATTCAGGCTGCATAACTACGACACAATGAATGAAACGTACAGAGGTGGGATTAATGTTCAGGCTGAAAAGATGTCAGTGATAGATTTTCTGCTGACATTGCTATCCAAAGATTGGTTCCAAAGATGATTCCCGCTCCAGTAGGCATTTATCTAAAAACACTAGAAATATTTACTTTTAAGTAGCGAAATTCCATTCACTTTAATATGTTGTGATTAATTACTTTCTTATGTGTTAGTAACATATCTTTCTCTGTTTCTGTCCCTTGCGTGTCTCAACACTGTAAACATGTGTTCCTCACGTAGCATCTCGTCTGCAACATGAAATTTTCCCTTCGACTTTCAGTAACTTCTGTTATAGCAAGCTGCTAAATTGTGACAGTGGCCGGCCGGTGTGGCCGTGCGGTTCTAGGCGCTTCAGTCTGGAACCGTGTGACCGCTGCGGTCGCAGGTTCGAATCCTGCCTCGGCATGGATGTGTGTGATGTCCTTAGGTTAGCTAGGTTTAACTAGTTCTAAGTTCTAGGGGACTGATGACCTCAGATGATAAGTCCCATAGTGCTTAGAACCATTTTTTCTTCTCTGCCCAGGGACTGGGTGTTTGTGTTCTCCTCATCATTTCATCGTCATCCTCATCATTAGTGACAGTGGCTAGCTGTGAAAAAAAGCAGGACCTTTGTACTGGCGCTGATGACTGCGCAGTTGAGCGACCTACAAAGCAAACACTATTACCTCAGTATTCGAATTTCACGGTCTCCTACACAGTAGCAAGTAACGTAACAGCTTAAGCTCACAGTTAACGTGACCATAAGTAGAAATTTTTCTCAGTGACGTACAGGAGTTTTAAATTACAACACGGGTTTACACTTGCAGTATTAGCCAAACGTAACACATTGACCGTGAGCACAGCATTTACAGTAGACTGATTAATTTCATTTCTACAGACGAAGATAAAAGTTCTAAAGCAATCAGCTAGTAAATCGGGCTTCAAACACTGCTAATAAATCTTATATTATCTTAAAATTTTCCTAATCGTATACCTACAGTTTCATAATACTGTAGTAAGAATGCACTTTATTGCAGATCAAATGATAATTTCAGTAATGACAGACACTCATCAAATTTTTATACTTGAATGACTTTTGAAATAAAAACTCACTGCTGATGGGGAAATTATCGCTGAAAGTAGACTGGAGATAACAAACACAATCGCAGTATTAGCTAAAAACTGTCCCACGAACCCCACATTATTTGTCGGAAATGCGAACAGGAGATAAGCTAAACTGTACAATGACATTTTTAAAAGCATTTGGAAAATTAATTTAGTCTTCAATAATCGACAAATTACGGAGCACGATTGTGCACTATATTACACTTCAGTAATCCGGCTGTACGTCTTACGTGTAGGCTGTGCTATGCTTGGATAGTGTACTTACGTTAGATGAACTGCACAATCGCAATAGATCAGTTTCGCCTCACGACTACGCTAGGTAATTTCAAAAACCCGCGAACTCTGAGAAGCTAAATTAATACCACAAAAATTAATTACTACCTTTTAACGAAGTGCAATGCAAAAATTTTAAAATTAATTTATTAAATGGTTTATTATGCATAACTGTGTAGCAACTCTGGGTGCAGCAATCAATCTCGCAGAAATTACGAAAATAAACTGTCAATTAAAAATATAATTACACAGGCACTCTCCCAATCCTGTCAGCTCAATATACGCCGTCAGTCATACAATAAATTGCGTAATTAAGTCCGATTTGATGTTGTAACGAAGTACATGGGTGGACATTTTAAACAGCATGTGCTGGACGGTAAAGAAAAAATTGAGAAAAGGTGATACCTAGTTCTCAACCCTGCGGCTTGAAAACCGTGCCTGAAGCATCGAATTCATATCTTGCTACAGGCGCGATTGAACTTGGAGAAGATGATATGGACACAAGAGGATAAGATTACACTACTTAACTGAGGCGATTAGTGTCAAACATGTTAATCTTAATAAAATACCCACATGCAGATTAAAAATGAAAGTCACACGATTAAATAACGTAGAAACGCACGGAAATACCGCACAGTGTGACAATCATTGAACTATACGAAATAAAAATCGTCATAACTTCTGAACGGTTTGCGTTAGGACGTTCAAACTGCACGGTTCGCTGTAGAGCATGGTGGAAATTATGAACCAGTGGCACTAATATAAATGTCGGCATGGAGTTGGAGGGGGGGGGGGCAACATAAATTTCCTGGACATCAGCTTAAATACAGAAGATAGTAGCCATAAATTTAAAATTTACCGAAAGGATTCCTTCACTGACAGTTTCATCCCGGCATCCTCCCAACATACTACAACCTACAAACATGCAGCATTCGATCACATGTCCACCGTCTCCTTTCTGTCCCTATGTCACAAGAAGACTTTGATCAGGTACTTAACACAGTAAAAACAATAGCCATAAATAATGAATCTGACCCCAACACCATTGATAAAATTTTATGTCAAAAGATGAAGCAGCAAGCCAAGTTCCTACTGTCGCCAATGAAAAACACAAATAGGAAAACAAATGGTGCGGATTACCATTTATAGGGAAAACATAAAATAGCGTAGGTAACATCTTGAATGCAAAGGGTTTCTCAGTCATTTTCTATGTTCCTCAGATAATAGGTGGTTTCTTGTTCAATGCAAAACACAAACAACCAGCTATCACAAGAAGTGGGGTCTATAAAATCACATGCCGTCAGAGTCAGTCTTGATACACTGGACAGACGGGGAGGTCAATCTGTACCCGATTTAAGGAACACCAAGGAAGCTGGAGATTGAGGAAGCCCGATTCAGCCTTTGCAGAACATTGCCTGAACAATAATCACAAGTTCACAAAGGATGTACAAGTCCTACACACAGAGGGAAAGAGAGCCAAACTCGACCAATTAGAAATTATAAAAGACATGTGGTATCCCCACGAGCGAACCGAATTGAATTATTTAGATGAGATCAAAACCCCAGGATACACACAAAACTTTGGTCTCCAGACCATCGTAGTTAAAAATATCTTGGCCGGTGTATAACTTTAGTCCGGCCATTGTAGTATAATAGGTGAATGTGTAATAATCTATGTAATTTGTTAAAAAATGGCCACTTATGTAACTGTACATTAAGCTATGGAGCGATACCTTAAGAAGTTGAGATTATCTTTGCCTTGTCATCATGTTGATCTATGTATTTTCTTTGGGAATCAGTAGTGTACTTGAAAATGGGCTTATAATCAGAAACCTACGTTGTGCAATGACATTAATAATTAATTGCAAAACAAGGCTAAAAACAGTGTTTATTTAGTTAATGAATTTAATATGGTTTCGGTTAGCGAAGGGGCCCACTCTTATTTGGATGGGTTCGTCAATAAGCAAAATCGGCGCATTTGGGGGACGGAGAAGCCGTATTTCGCGATCGAGAAGTCTCTTCACCCTCAACGAGTGACTGTGTGGTCTGCAATGTCCGGTCACGGAATAATCAGTGTGATATACCTTGATGGCGCGGTGACTAGCGTACGGTGCGTCAAGGTTTTGGAAGATGATTTCATCCCCATTATCCAAAGTGACCCTGAATTCGACAAGAAGTGGTACATGCAAGATGGAGCTCGACCCCATCGAAGCAGGAGAGTGTTTGATGTCCTGGAGGAGCACTTTGGGGACTGTATTCTGGCTCTGGGGTACCCAGAGGCCACTGGCATGGGACTCCTGGATTGGCCGCCATATTCTCCGGATCTGAACACAGGCAACTGGTAGGGCTGTATTACAGACAAGGTGTACAGCAAGAACACTAAAACGATTTCTGAGAAGAAAACACCCACTGAAGGGGTCAACAACAGCATCGATGTTGAGGGTCATGCAGAATTTCGCTGTTGGTCTGCGCCATATCATCACCAACGATGCCAGGAATATCGAACATCTCATAAGCAAAATCCGAATATCTGAAGCGACGTTTACATGTTGAATAAATTGTTGCACGACGTAGTTCGTAACTAATTTACGTTTTTTTCATATAGTTCAATAATTGTCCCCTTTTAGATGGTAAAAATGACTGACTATGAAATAGTTGCTGTTGGGCGGGGAGACAACGTTCGATTAATCAAGAAAACCTACAAAGATAGGTATTTCATTTAATCGTATGGCTAGGGCCCCCCCCGTCGGGCAGCCCGTTCGCCAGGTGCCTGTCATTCAATTTGTCGACACTTCGGCGACCTGCACTCGATAAGGATGATAGGATGATGACAGTACAACACCCAGTCCCTGGGCAGAGAAAATTCCCCGACCCAGCCTGGAATCGAACTCGGGCCCAGAGGATTGTCAATCCGTCACGCTGACCATTCAGCTATCGGCTGCAGACACACACGTAGGTAATCACAAGACACTAACAGAATAAAGAAATAGAACATGTAAGAGAGAACGAACGAGAAAGATACTATTTCGTAGTGGTACACTGCAGCAAAACTTCGGAAACATATCGCAGCGTGCTGTGGAGTGCGCTTGCGTTTTCCGCTGCGGGCCTCAGGGCGCTGCGTGAAACGTTTTCCTAGATGCGGGGCACAACTGTGAAGGAAGTGAAATGAGAACTGCGCTCCGACACTTTTTTTTAAGTCTATGAAAATTTTGTGCTGTTGAAATAGATAAATATTTGAGCTTTTAAGAAGAGTTGGGTTTTCGTTGCTATTCAATATTATCACGCCTATTATCTCCTAAATTATGTGTTGTACAACAACATAATTTTATAGTTGGCTTCAGTAGTACACGTCAGTAACAGATGCAAACTTTGATAACGTATGCAAACTTTCTGGCCAATTGAGTCAGTAACAGTGAAGTAATAAATGAAAATGTTAGGTTTTCGTATGTCGCGGAATCTTTAACAACGCAAGGACTGGAACTGATCGGCAGTTTGACCCCTTCCGTCTAATAGGCGCTGCTCCTGCATGGTTGTTTACAACTTTGTGCGGGCTCAGTGATATCTCTGAACAGTCAACGGCTATCTTCAGGAGTTCTGGGTATTGGGGTGATGCAAAACTTTTTTTTGATGAGTGTAGTATGTTGGCTTACCATAGCTCTCTACCTTTTATCGCACGCATGGTCCTTGTTTACATGTGCTTTTAAATGCAATCTGACTGTTCCTGGCCGTGTGTGACTTCTTTGTCCACGATCTTTAATGTTTTTAATGGTACATAGCATTTTATACTTCGTGGACTGCCTGTACACTATCTACTCTTCTATTCTGCATTTATTTCATAATCTTGAGAGAGTAGCTGTGTTTTTGTAATAGTTATTCTTTTTAGAATAGATAATAATTTCCGCATGCCCCAAGCTTTATGCGTTGATACAATGATTAGGATTAAAGTATTAATTTCTTGTAGCTGTTACTTTTGTGTATAAGAAAGAGTCCCACTGCAAACTTTGTATTTAGAAAATAAGATGTGAATCAAGTGTTTCAGCTCAAGGTAGTATATGGAAAGTAGTGTTCTAGAAATCTTTCCTAAACATATGTTGAGGAAAGGACTATCACACATTGTCATAGAGGTTATGTGAGTAAGAATTAGGTTCAGTTTTGCGAATAATATTATGCTGCTTAGCTGTTGCAGAATTTTGCATCTTTGTTTGAAGGCAGTTAAAGACAGCACGTCTGTTGGCACGCACCGATCCAAACAGAAATTTGCATGTGTGTTTTCGGAGGATAATGATTTCAGTATTTACCTTGATGTTGCTCATTCTTTATTCCTTGTATGAATTCTGTAGTTTTAATGGATATTAACCAGACACTTTTTATACAATTTTGTAACAAAGTCAGGGGATAGCGATAAGCACATACACAGATGGCGGTAGTAGCGGGTACACAAGGTATGAACCTATAGGGTGCTCGCGGAGCTGTCATCTGCGCTCAGGTGATTCATGTGAAAAGCTTTCCGACGACATTATGGCCGCACGACGGTAATTAACAGTCTTTGAACACCTGATGGTGGCTGCAACTAGACCCATGGAACATCCCATTTCCGAAATCGTTTCGGAATTCAGTATTCCAAGATCCACAGTGCCAAGAGTGTGCTGAGGATATTAAATTTCAGACATTACCTCTCACCACGGACAACGCAGTGGCCGACGACCTCCAATAACGACCGAGAGCAGCGGTGTTTGCGTTTCATTGTAATTGTTAACAGACAAACAACACTGTGTGAAATAATGACAGAAACCAATGTGGTACGTGCGATGAACGTGTCCGTTAGGACAGTGCGGCAAAATCTTACGTCAATGGGCTATGGCAGTACACGGCTGACGCGGATGTCTTCGCTGGCTCCACGACTTCGCCTGTAGCGCCTCTCCTGGGCTCGTGGTCTTATGGGTTGGACCCTAGCTGACTGGAAAACTGTACCTTGCTCAACTGGTAGGAGATGACAGTAGGTTTCGTCTGTGGTGCAGACCCCACGAAACCAAGGACACAGGTTGTCAACGAGGCACTGCGCAAGCTGGTGCTGCCTCCATAATGGTGTGGGCTGTCTTTTCGTGAAATGGTATGGTCCTCTGGTCCAACTGAAGCGATCACTGACTGGAAATAGTTATGTTCTGCTACTTGGAGACTATTTACGGAAATTCATGGACTTCATGTTGTCAATAACAATACACCATGCCATTGGGCCACAATTGTTCGCTATTGGTTTGAAGAACATTCTGGACAATTCGAGCGAATGATTTGGCGAACCAGATCTCCTGAAATGAATCCCTTCAAAAATTTGCGGGTCATAATCGAGAGGACAGTTTGTGCACAAAATCGTGCACCAGCAACACTTCTGCAATTATGGACAGTTGTAGAGGCTAGAGTCAGTATGGCTCAATAATTCTGCAGGGGACTTCCAGCGATATGTTGAGTCCATGCCATGTCGTGTTGCGGCACTATGCAGGGCAAATGATGTCCTGCAGGATATTACGATATTAAAAAGTACCCTATGACTTTTGTCACCTCAGTGAAAATGCATTTTGTCTCCCCATATAAGTGGACCCAAGTTGACACAGTGATATTTTATCAGATGATCCGGTTAGTTTGCATTTCAATCATTCCAGTTGAGGCTACAGTATTAGTTAAACCTGATCTAGATGTAGGATTTAATTGTGTACTTCCTCTAAGATTCATTCACACTCATTGTGCTCCATAAAGTCCTGCAGGTGATGATGAATGTTTTCCTCTTGTGCATAACGATTACGCAGCTAATCTTACCATTGTGTATTTTGTTTACCTTGTAGACCATCCCTCCTTGTGTTGACAGTCTAATCAACAATTAAATTAGTTTATATTTATTGATTCTCCTGCCCCTTTCTACGAGGATCATTTTAAAAGTTCTACACATCGTTAGGCAGAACTGAAGAAAACAATTTATTTTACAAAATACCTGTAGAAGACTACAGTACAATCTCAGTTCTTGCATATGAGCTGTCAGAATACGCAGGTCACTTCACTGGAAGCTTCATCAGTTGTATCTAAACGTTTTGCACGGAGCTGTTCCTTCAATTTGGGAAGCTAATTAAAGGATTGTATGATGCTTTGGAAAGTAGTTCCAATCCCTATTTGTTGAGCGTTTCTCTCACTAGTAGGGCAATATGCGGTCTTGCCTTATCGTGTAAAATGAGGACACCACCTACAAGCATGTCAGTCCTTCTTTGAATAATTTCAACGCCAAAACATCTAGCAGTAACAGTCTTTTCAGACGTCCCCTGGGCCATTCTATTTGTACCTATAACTCCATTCATATCTCACACGAAGATCGTCATCAGCTTCGCCTTTGATCTTCGTGGTGGATTTTTTTCAGGCTGGATAGTTGGAACATCTCCATTGAAACTTCAGTTCTGGCTCAAAATCTCGTACCCCGGTTTCGTCAGATGCAACAATCCTTTTCAATATTTGTTTTCCTTCTGCTCGGTGTCGTTGAAGCAACTCTTTTGCGGTTCTTCTACGACCTGTTTTCTGCCTTTCGCTCAGATCATGTGGAACCCATCGGGTAGCAACTTTTCTCATCTTTAACTTTTCACTAACGGTACGGTAAACTGAAGCGATAAACATTATAGCCTAATATACAATGTCTTCACAAGTTTTTCGTTCATCCTCTCTGCAAATCTCATTAACAGTAACCTGAGAGGCGTTGTCTACTGCAGCTGATGGCCTTTCATTTCTTGGGGTGTTCTCAGCGCTTACTGACATTCACAGAAACGAGCAGACCACCATGGTGCCGTAGTACGAACCACTACACAATTTCTACACATTTCTCTCAAAGCGTTTTACATTTCGGTTGGGTCCTTTCCAAGTAGGAATTCAATTTTCATGTAGTATCGCTGGTCACGTGTAATCCGACCAGACTCGGTCTCAGCTTCCATTTTGAAACTCAATTACTCACGACACAGCGAAGCGAACCTCCGAACACATATACCCTATGTGATCAAAAGTATTCGGACACCTGGCTGAAAATGACTTACAAGTTCGTGGCACCCTCTATCGGTAATGCTGAATTCAGTATGCAGCCTGAGCCAGCCTTAGCCTTGATGCCAACTTCCACTTTCGCAGGCATACGTTCGATCAGGTGCTGGAAGGTTTCTTGGAGAATGGGAGCCAATTCTCCACGGAGTGATGCACTGAGGAGAGGTGTGGCCCGACAAAAAGTCGGCATTCTAAAACATCCTAAAGGTGTTCTATAGGATTCAGGTCAGGATTCAGTACAGGCCAGTCCATTACAGGGATGTGCCAGTAGTGTCAGTGTCGTCCTAATCGCCGTCTGCTTCACGTCTGCTGTGCAGCGAGCTACCTTAATTTAAGTATTAACTGTATTTTTCTTACTTATCACTTCTTCTTCCCTGTGTTTTTGCATTTAGGAAACTTTAATTGTCGAGTGCTATGAATAGTGTTCCATAAATTTCGTGTTTGTTTTGAATACAGTCATAGAGAGAGTCCCTTTAGTCAACCATAGTGCCAGTAGTGCTAGTGTTGTTTTCAATACAGTCCAGAGACAGGTAGCGCTATTTTCATTGTTTTCTACAAGAAGTGGCTAGCAATCACAGTTTAGTCAATAATCAGCCGCCTTTAGTGAATTAGCGGCCTAGTTAAAAGTTGATTAAGTCTCTTCAGTAAATTTATTCTTTAGGATGGATAGGATGTGTGACTGCTGTGTACGGACGCAGGAGGAGCTGGCCACTCTTCGCGAACAGCTGAGCGTGTTGATGGCCGCGGTTAGCCGTCTTCAGTCTGCTGCCTCGGAGTGTAGAAGCAGTGGGGAGTCTGGTGCGTCGCAAGGTACACCCCAGGTCTTACATGCTTCACCCACTGTCCCTGCTGTCGAGACATCTTCGCGGGTACCGGGCGCGGTTGGGCCACCCTCTTCCCAAGGGGAGTGGCGAGTTCAGCGGGGTTCACGGCGCACGAGGCGGAGGGTAAATGTGGAGGCTGTCCGTGTGGCATCGCCCGCTCTGCCTGTGAGTGAACATGTGGCTGCTCCTTCAGCAAGGTCCGAGCAGTTTATTAGTTATTGGGAGCTCCAATGTTAGGCGGATGATGGAGCCCCTTAGGGAAATAGCGGAAAGGTCGGGGAAGAAGGCCAGTGTTCACTCTCTCTGCTTGCCGGGGGGGGGGGGGGGGGGGGGGGAGGTGGGTGGGGCGTCTCATCCGAGATGTGGAGGAGGCCCTATCGGCGGCGATAGAGAGCACTGGGTGCACCCGACTGCAAATTGTTGCTCATGTCGGCACCAATGACTCCTGCCATCTGGGTTCAGAGGTCAGGCTCAGTTCGTACAGGCGGTTGGCGGAATTGGTGAAGGCGGAAAGCCTCGCTCGCGGGATGGAATCAGAGCTAACTATTTGTAGTATCGTTCCCAGAACCGATCGCGGTCCTCTCGTTTGGAGCCGAGTGGAAGACTTAAACCAGAGTTTCAGACGATTCTGCGGAGATCTGGGGTGCAAATTTCTCGACCTCCGCTATCGGAGAAATGTAGGGTCCCCCTGAATAGGTCAAGCGTGCACTACACGCCGGAAGCGGCTACAGGAGTAGAGGAGTACGTGTGGAGTGCACATAGTGGTTTTATAGATTAGAGAATTCTCTCCCTAGGCCCGACAAGACGCCTCCTGAGACGCGGCAAGGTAGGAGTAGCCAAATGTAATAGGGAATAACAGTATTAATGTGCTAATAGTAAACTGCAGGAGCGTCTATAGAAAGGTCCCAGAACTGCTCTCATTAATAAACGGTCACAACGCCCATATAGTACTAGGAACAGAAAGTTGGCTGAAACCAGACGTAAACAGTAATGAAATCCTAAACTCAGATTGGAATGTATACCGCAGAGATAGGCTGGACAGTGAAGGGGGAGGCGTGTTTATAGCTATAAGAAGTGCAGTAGTATCGAAGGAAATTGACGGAGATCCGAAATGTGAAATGATTTGGGTGTAGGTCACGATTAAAGCAGGCTCAGACATAGTAATTGGATGTCTCTACAGGCCCCCGGGCTCAGCAGCTGTTGTGGCTGAGCACCTGAAGGATAATTTGGAAAATATTTCAAGTAGATATTCGCACCATGTTATAGTTCTGGGTGGAGATTTTAATTTGCCGGATATAGACTGGGAGACTCAAACGTTCATAACGGGTGGCAGGGACAAAGAATATAGTGAAATTTTTTTAAGTGCTTTATATGAAAACTACCTTGAGCAGTTAAACAGAGAACCGACTCGTGGCGATAACATATTCGACCTTCTGGTGACAAACAGACCTGAACTATTTGAAACAGTTAATGCAGAACAGGGAATCAGCGATCATAAAGCGGTTACTGCATCTATGATCTCAGCCATAAATAGAAGTATTAAAAAAAGGTAGGAAGATTTTTCTGTTTAGCAAAAGTGAGAAAAAGCAGATTACAGAGTACCTGACGGCTCAACACAAAAGTTTTGTCTCAAGTACAGATAGTGTTGAGGATCAGTGGACAAAGTTCAAAACCATCGTACAATATGCGTTAGATGAGTATGTGCAAGATCGTAAGAGATGGAAAAGATACAACAACCGAGTTAGAAAACTGCTGCGGAAGCAAAGGGAACTTCACAGCAAACATAAACATAGCCAAAGCCTTGAAGACAAACAAAAATTACGCGAAGCGAAATGTAGTGTGAGGAGGGCTATTTGAGAGGCGTTCAATGAATTCGAAAGTAAAGTTCTATGTACTGACTAGGCAGAAAATCCTAAGAAATTTTGGTCTTATGTCAAAGCGGCAGGTGGATCAAAAGAAAATGTCCAGACACTCTGTGACCAAAATGGTACTGAAACAGAGGACGACAGACTAAAGGCCGAAATACTAAATGTCTTTTTCCAAAGCTGTTTCACAGAGAGGAAGACTGCACTGTAGTTCCTTCTCTAGATTGTCGCACAGATGACAAAATGGTAGATATCGAAATAGACGACAGAGGGATAGAGAAACAATTAAAATCGCTCAAAACAGGAAAGGCCGCTGGATCTGATGGGATACCAGTTCCATTTTACACAGAGTACGCGAAGGAACTTGCCCCCCTTCTTGCAGCGGTGTACCGTAGGTCTCTAGAAGAGCGTAGCGTTCCAAAGGATTGGAAAAGGGCACAGGTCATCCCCGTTTTCTAGAAGGGACGTCGAACAGATGTGCAGAACTATAGACCTATATCTCTAACGTTGATCAGTTGTAGAATTTCCGAACACGTATTATGTTCGAGTATAATGACTTATCTGGAGACTAGAAATCTACTCTGTAGGAATCAGCATGGGTTTCGAAAAAGACGGTCGTGTGAAACCCTGCTCGCGCTATTCGTCCACGAGACTCAGAGGGCCATAGACACGGGTTCCCAGGTGGATGCCGTGTTTCTTGACTTCCGCAAGGTGTTCGATACAGTTCCACACAGTAGTTTAATGAACAAAATAAGAGCATATGGACTATCAGACTAATTGTGTGATTGGATTGAGGAGTTCCTAGTTAACAGAACGCAGCATGTCATTCTCAATGGAGAGATGTCTTCCGAAGTAAGAGTGATTTCAGGTGTGCCGCAGGGGAGTGTCGTAGGACCGTTGCTATTAACAGTATACATAAATGACCTGGTGGATGACATCGGAAGTTCACTGAGGCTTTTTGCAGATGATGCTGTGGTGTATCGAGAGGTTGTAACAATGGAAAATTGTACTGAAATGCAGGAGGATCTGCAGCGAATTGACGCATGTTGCAGGGAATGGCAATTGAATCTCAATGTAGATAAGTGTAATGTGCTTCGAATACATAGAAAGATAGATCCCTTATCATTTAGCTACAAAATAGAAGGTCAGCAACTGGAAGCAGTTAATTCCATAAATTATCTGGGAGTACGCATTAGGAGTGATTTAAAATGGAATGATCATATAAAGTTGATCGTCGGTAAAGCAGATGCCAGACTGAGATTCGTTGGAAGAATTCTAAGGAAATGCAATCCGAAAACAAAGGAAGTAGGTTACAGTACGCTTGTTCGCCCACTGCTTGAATACTGCTCAGCAGTGTGGGATCCGTACCAGATAGGGTTGATAGAAGAGATAGAGAAGATCCAACGGAGAGCAGCGCGCTTCGTTACAGGATCATTTAGTAATCGCGAAAGCGTTACGGAGAAGATAGATAAACTCCAGTGGAAGACTCTGCAGGAGAGACGCTCAGTAGCTTGGTACGGGCTTTTGTTAAACTTTCGAGAACATACCTTCACCAAAGGGTCAAGCAGTTTATTGCTCCCTCCTACGTATATCTCGCGAAGAGACCATGAGGATAAAATCAGAGAGATTAGAGCCCACACAGAAGCATACCGACAGTCCTTCTTTCCACGAACAATACGAGACTGGAATAGAAGAGAGAACCGATAGAGGTACTCAGGGTACCCTCCGCCACACACCGTCAGATGGCTTGCGGAGTATGGACGTAGATGTAGATGTTACTGTGTGTAACCACTCCGCCACAGGCCCTGCATTATGAAAAGGTGCTCGATCGTGTTGAAAGGAGCAATCGCCATCCCCGAATTTCTCTTCAACAGTGGAAAGCAAGAAGGTGCTTAAAACATCAATGTAGACCTGTACTGTGATAGTGCCACGCAAAACAACAATGGGTGTAAGCTCCCTTCGTGAAAAACACGACCACACCATAACACCACCGCCTTCTAATTTTACTGTTGGCACTACACACTCTGGCAGATGACGTTCACCGGGAATTCGCCATACCTACACCCTGCCATAGCATCGCCACACTGTGTACCATGATTCGTCACTCCAAACAACGTTTTTCCGCTGTTCAATCGTCCAATGTTTACGCTCCTTACACCAAGCGAGGCGTCGTTTGGCATTTAGTGGCACGATGTGTGGCTTATGAGTAGCCGCTCGACCATGAATTCAAGTTTTATCACCTCACGCCTAACTGTCACAGTACATGCAGTGGATCCTGATTCAGCTTGGAATTCCTGTGTGATGGTGTGGATAGATGTCTGTCTATTACACATTATAACCCTCTTCAGATGTAGGCGGTCTCTGTGATTCAACAGACGAGGTCAACTTCTACGCTTTTGTACTGTGCGTGTCCCTTCTCTTTTCCACTTCACTATCACATCGGTGACAGTGAACCTAGGGAAGCACAGGAGTGTGGAAATCTCACGTACAGACGTATGGCTCTAGTGACAGAGAATCACCTGACGACGTTCAAAGTCTGTGAGCTCCACGGAGTGCCCCATTCTGCTCTCTCACGATGTGTAATGACTACTGAGGTCGCTGATTTGGAATACCTGGCAGTAGGAGGCACCAGAATGCACCTACTATGAAAAACGTTTGTTTTTCGGGGTGTCTGAATACTTTTGATCACATAGCGTACGATCGTCGCGCCTAAGTCTCGCTTACAACTGACAGGAATTTCAGCTTTATCACTCCACCGTAACGTACCCGCATAAGCAGGAAGCATGACTTTTGAAATGGCTCTTGTATTATCCGTATATTGCAGATTGCCCGGGAGGGTAATACCTACTTATTTTATTTCTAAGACTTCATTTAATTTTTTGCTGCACCTAAACAAAACCGTCCACATTACTTTCTTTACATTATAACGCATAACGCATAACGCATTACATTATAACGCATAACTTCATTTATTCTATGAGCTAATTATTGTAACAGAAAATGATATATGTTCAATGTTAGCACTAACCTCTGACATGGATTTGTTTGGGTCCATATGTTTTCACTCTTTTAGGCTACGACGGAACACATTTATGTGTTAAGTATTTACATATTCAGTACGGTTATGGGACATAAGTGTTTTCTCAAGTTTTTATACAATTATCCATAAGAAATTAGAGAGCTACATATGACAAAAGAAGTTTTGACATTTACACATTAAGTGCGGTACTTGAATTAATATTAATTTGCCAATGTGTTAATAGAGTGTAAACCTGTATTTTTAAAATGGCCGAGGGAGACTTTTCCTTTCTAATAATTGCCCAGATATCATAGCCATGTTTAATGCAGTGCAATCAAATCCTGTATTTTTAACACATTTCAAAGTAAATTAAAACTATTATTGGCTGGAGAGAAGGTGGGGGGTGGAGGGGAGGCATGATAACATAATGGGGAGTCATGTATTGCGCAGGCAACGGCCTTGCCACAATGGATACACCGGTTTCCGTCAGGTCATTGAAGTTAAGCGCCGTCTGGCGTGGCCGGAAATTGGATGGGTGACCATCCGGGCCGAGGTGTGCTGCTGCTACTTTTTTGGATGCAGTCAGCCTCTTGATGCCAATTGAGGAGCTACTCGACCGAAGAGTAGCGGCTCAGGTCAAAGGAAACCATACTAACGACGGAGAGACTGGTGTGCTGACGACACGCTCCTCCAATCCGCATCCTCAACTGAGGATGACACGGCGTTCGGGACCACTTGTGGCCTGAAGACGGAGTGCATGTATTGCACTAACGATGACCTTTCATTACATACCCCCCTTCCATGCATTTTCCCGCTTATGAAACACGGCGATATTGTTTGCTGTGCAATATTAGTACGATAAAAAGTATTAATAGTTTCTTAAAATACTAATGTTTATATTGGGGCGCCAAACATCAATATATTGTGTGCCAAATTGTGTTATGGTGACTGCTTGTTTTCCAGACACAATCTTTTCCGGTCTTATTGCACCTATAGAAGTGATTTAGACACGGCTAAATCGTATCTGAAGACCACTTCAAGCTCACAGAAATAAATTAGAGCGCTTCGTACCACTACGCTATATCCGAAACATAATGGCAACAGTTATAGGTATATACATCAAGTAAATATCTTTTTACGGCTTGAACCATATTAACTGCTACTCATCTCGACGAATTATTACCGTCAGGACGATATTTTCTTGATTCATGGGCACCACAGCGGCTACAAGTTTCCAGTAACCACAGAAGGAAGTTTTAACGACGCAGCGCCCACTCGCTAAGAGTTATTTCGACAATCCGCTATAAAAATTGCAATCATATTTGTGTTTACATCCGTATTTTCGCCGAGAACAGCAGGAATAGTGTCAGCAACAGTTGCACGTCTTTTTCAGCTCTATGTCATACCATCAAACAGACAGTAAAAGGCTTTTCTTTATTAGGTAATTCGTATGCTCATTTATCGGATACCTACACCGTTCTCTGTTGCTTAAACTCCTTAACAAGAGTGAATGATACACTGAATTTATTTCCGATGTTTAATTAAATACTGTTGCCGAGAATGTTCGCAAAGATTAAACTCAAGTAGATTACTTGCGTGTCTGTTTCTATAGTACATAACAAAACTAAATCCTAAAAGTCGTGCAGTACAGCGCCGTTTCTTCTTATTTCTTATCTGCTTCGTTATAAAGAGGAAGGCGTAGTACACTACTTCAGTAATGTTTGTTGGCAGGCGCCTATTCCACGTACTTGTGCATAGCACTTTGTCACTGTGCCGTTTCTCCATTCTTCCAAAACAAACACCGTATGAGCAGACCTTGAAGGTCCAGTGGTACCGACCGGGCGCCGTGTCATCCTTAGCCCTAAGGCGCCACTGTATGCTGATGGGGATGCGGAGGGTCACGTGGTCAGCACACCGCTCTCCCGGCCGTTGACAGTTTTCGTGACCGGTGTCGCTACTTCTCAGTCAGCTCCTCAATTGGCCTCACAAAGGCTACCCCGCTTACCAACAGCACTTGCGAGATCTGGACCGTGACCCATTCAAATACTAGCCAAGCCCGACATCGCTTAACTACCGCGATCTGACGGAAACCGGTGTTACCAATGCCGCAAGGCCGTTGGCTCTCTTCTTCCAGCATTCATAATATTCATATGTGTCCATAACATTTTACTCGATACTCCAAAAACTAGGTACATTATTTTCATTTCAGTGTTTAATGTTTAAGAATTTTCACTCTGAACCAACAGATATACCGGTGTTATACCCGACGGCAGAATGATATTGATGTTATTCGAAAGTTATATCGCTACCACACATCGTATTTCAATCCTTTCAGTTTCACTTGTAACGACCGTTACAGGTTCTCGAGCTTCCGTTCGCTCGCGCCCGATTTTAGCACATTTTAACAATTTTTGTTCGGTCGTTTCTTGTCCGTCTGTTCGGTACAAATTTCACAGTTGATTCTGAACTAACTTCCTAATGATCTGGAGACTTGAAACTTTCAACAAAGCTCCGAAATGGATGACAATGCAATATGATCTCTCCTTCTTGTCTTGTACGTAGCGGACGATAGTTTGTGTACCACTGCTCTTCACCCCTCTTCCAGCTCTACTTGCGATGTTAAGCTCGATTCTCTCTTCGAGGTCACTTCGTGAAGAAGAGCAATGTGCTGGTTGACTTAGATGAAGAGAAACCAAAATAATCCTAGAATTTACCACATGTCTCTCTTGTAATCTCATCGAATTTTTGAAATTGACTGAATAATTTGACACACACAAGATTGAAAAGCAGAAAATAATCATTTAAAATAAAAACTTTTAATATAAAATGTACTAAAAGTATAAAATAATTTCTCCTAGCCCCGTACATATTCCTAATCCCATACAGACAGTACTGAATTTCTGTGCTTGTGAATTTTTAGTAGCTGTAAAATTAATTGTAGAATTAAAAACGAAACTCGTGGAGCACATACAACACATAAGAGATGGATGAAGAATCTATGTCTTTACTATTATCTAGTATGTGCGCCTCACATTTTTCGTTTTCAATTCTATAATTATTTTCATAGGCATTGAAAATTCACTATCACAAATTCTGGGGACTAGGCGAAATTGTTTTACACTTTAATCGGTTGGAAGACCGTCATATTAAGAAAGGTTTTTATTTAAGTAAGTATTATTAACTCGCTGTCTTGTATGTCAGCATCTCTCTTTGGTACCAATTATGTAAGTGATTTTAAACTAACTTCCTGTTAAGCTAGAGACCTGAAATCTTAAACATAGCTCAAAATCGGATGACAATACAATACGTCGCAGAAGTGGAGACAACTGAAGAAAGCGGATTTGTTAGCAGTTTACAACAATGAAATAATATGTCGGAAATGGGTGACAGTGGAAGTTACAAGAATAAAATGATTATATTAATAGTGATTAGAGCATTAGTGACATTCTTAACGGAGAAAGAGTTATGCTACGTTCAAGTATCAACATAGAGCAAGCAGTTATGAATAGTGCAATCGGAACTATCATTGAAATTGCTTGACCTTCATTCCGTCGTGATCAGTTGTACGACAGGCAGCAACATATCAACATTCCATCTGTTTGTATCGACTCTGGAGGAGAAGAAATTCATTTGAGCTAGTCAAAATCAGTACAATTACCGGCTCTCCCAAACTGTGGAACAATCGAGCGAACTAGCTCCCATTAATACTGTGCCTAGCCTTCACAGTCCATGAAAATCATGGATGTACAGTGAACCGTACTATCTTATACCTCATATCTGCAAAATTTGCTAAAGGACAGACATATGTAGCATTACGTCGTGTCAGCTAATTGCATGAATTATGAATAGAGGAACTTGATACAAAAGAAAGCCTACAAAAGTAGCATAAAATTAATTTGGCTTCCTCCTTCATTTTATTTTTTTAGGAAAATAAGAGTTCAAAAAATGTTCAAATGTTTCTGAAATCTTATGAGACTTAACTGCTAAGGTCATCAGTCCCTAAGCTTACACACTACTTAACCTAAATTATCCTAAGGACAAACACAAACACCCATTCCCGAGGGAGGACCAGCCGCTGAGTCCATGACTACAGCATCTCAGACCGCACGGCTAATCCCGCGCGGCAAAATAACAATTAAGCAGGCTGATATATTATGAGAAGGTACATGGTGACAATTATTGATCTATATAAAATAATCAAAATATCCACGGGTGTACTGCCGGTCTATAGTGTCCAACGGGCACAATATTTCAGCGATCAAGCATGTCGCCATCATCAGGTGAACTGACGGACTGAGCTCCTGTGAACGCGCCGGCACGGAGATCCGTACGCTATGGCTGCTCAGGGGGAACTGGGTTCGGTCGCGGCGGCGGCCGATTTAAATACCCTCCGCCCGCGGCGCGCTCCCTCCGCCGTCCGCGCCCCGCGCCACGGTAGCGCGGTGGAACAGATTGGGACGGCGTCTGAGATGACGTCGGTGTGATGGCTCTGTCCGCCGTGGTCGTCACAACTATGCGTTTGTTCGATTTACTCTTGATTAACCCAATCGCTGGTTCCCAAGCCTTGCTAAGATTATAGCCACAGTCACGGTTTATGAGGTCGTCATTGGTGCGAATTTCGATGGCCTCTCTAACAACGCTGTCCCAGTATCTCTACGTCTGTACCAGAATCCTCGTGCGGTCATACTCCATAGCGTGATTTTCCGACAAACAATGTTCAGACCGCGGACTTGCTCGGATACATCAGTCGAGTGTGCCTCTGGTGTTCACGGCATCGATCCTCGACGGTACGCATCGTCTGACCAATATACGACTTGCCACATTGACACGGAATCTGGTACACGCCGGCCTTCCTCAAACCGAGGTCATCTTTGGCGCTCCCCACCAGTGCACGAGTTTTATTCGGAGGACAAAACACAGATCCGACCCGGTGTTTCTTCAGAATGCGGGCGATTTTCCCCGAGAGTGCGCCTGTGTATGGAATAAATGCAGTGCCTACCTCCTCCCTCGTGACTTCATCCATCTCAACAGGTTGTGATGCAGTGGTTGGGCGGAGAGCACGTTGGATGTGCCACTCTGAGTACCCATTTTTTTCGAAATACAGTTCTCCGTGCCGGCGCGTTCACAGGAGCTCAGTCCGTCAGTTCACCTGATGATGGCGACATGTTTGATCGCCGAAATATTGTGCCCGTTGGACACTATAGACCGGCAGTACACCCGTGGATATTTTGACTATCAAATACGCCGGGAGAAACTCAAGTATCACATATAAAATAAAATCGTCATAAAACGGATTGCATTAGGAAGGTTAAAACTGCACGTTTGGCCGCGGTGCATGATGGTAATTGCTATGTGCATGCGCATGCGCGTTGTTATCGTCGGCATTTGGAAGTAAAAGTGCCACGGTACAGCGTGCCTGAGCTTACAGCGCTTGTGAGGACCTTCTACGCGAGTAATAACAGCCCTACCGCGGCCCAAAGGAAGTTTGCGACCGAGTTCAAACTGAAGATAACAGGTTCAAGTGTGCTAACAATAAAGAATTTCATTAGCAAGTTTGAGAGAACGGGTAGTGTTCGTGACGACAGCGAGGACGTCTGAAAACATCGACAAGACACGCGCTGTGTTTCAAGGCAGCCCCAGAAAATCTATCAGACGAGCTGAACAACAGGTGGGAATCAACAATGAGACACTACTACAAATTTTTGTTGAAGACCTGCATCTCTTTCCACACAATATGCAAACCCGTCAGCCACTAGGGCCATGGAATAGCGTTTGTGTTTCGCCAACACTATTGTAAATAGAACTTACGAACAGGACTTTGATGTCAATTTGGTTTGGTTTAGCGACGAAGACCACTTTCATTTGGGTGGGTTTGTCAATAAGCAAAACTGGCGTATTTGGGGGACCGAGAATCTGCATTTCGCGGTCGAGAAATCTCTTCATCCCCAACGGGTGATTGTGTGATGTGCATTGTCCATTCACGGAATATTCGGTGCGATATTCCTTGATGGCACGGTAAATACCGAATGGTAGGTGAAAGTTTTGGAAGATGATTTCATCCCCATTATCCAAAGCGACCCTGATTTCGACAAGATGTGGTCCACGCAAGACGGAGCTCAACCCCATCGATGCAGGAGCGTGTTTGATGTCCTGGAGGAGCACTCTGGGGACCGCATTGTGGCTCTGGGGAACTCAGACGCCACTGGTATGGGCCTCGATTGGCCACCGTATTCTCCGGATCTGGACACGTGCGACTCCTTTCTGTGGGGCTATACGACAGAGCAGGTGTACCGCAATAAACCCAAATCCATTGCTAAGCCGAGAACAGCCATCCCTCAGGATATCATCGACAGTATCGATATTCAGACACTTAAGTGGGTCATGCAAAATTTCGCTATTAGTCTGCGTCACATTATCGCCAATGATGGCCGGCATGTAGAACATAACCTAAATCCAAACATCTGTAGCGATGTTTACATGTCGAATCAAGTGTGTGCACAACTAGTTTGTAACTAATTTACGTTTTTTCATATATATATATATATATATATATATATATATATATATATATATATATATATATATATAATTGTCACGTTGTAGGTAAAATACTATTCTGTTTTAGATATGATCAGGTGAAAAGACATTGAAATAAATATGAAATTCAACACATGTATCTCTCTTACAATCTCATCAAAGAAAAATTTCACACAAACATCATTAAATTGCAGAAAAGAACTGCTTAAACTTTTTTTAATGTTTGGTATTTCAAAATGAATATCGGAGATCTATAGCTTTCTAGCATTTCTTACATTCAGTTTACAATTATATATGGTACATAAAATGAAAGAGTAAACGAAACAGTTTTGTTTGTGTAGCTGCGCACGTGCACTGTTCCCTGTGTCTTCCTCAGTGTTCCGTTAGAAATCCCTAGTATCGAATACGGCAACTAATGAACAGAAAGTTTTTTTTTTGGTTTTACAGTTTTCAAGGACTGAATCTGTTGTTACAATGCAACTTCAGTTCCGTATTAAGTCCTACTGTATTGCTCCAAGAGGAGATAAATTAGTAATGCGACACTTTTCTCGGCCAATGTAGCTTAAAAAAACGCGGAATTTGTTGTGGGACATCTGAAACTTCATTATTTAAATGAGTGTGTCTGTACTTAAATTGAAGAATGACTGAAAAGATGAAACTTCTAAGTTATTTAATCCTGAAACAGCTGAGTAAAATTGAACGTACTGAGCCTATTTCTCTTTACTTTTTCTTATCATGTCACCATTCTAGCGCAACTCAGTATGACTGCTCAAAAAAATTACAACCTGACTTCAAATAATTAATTCGAAAGAATGGCCCTGACTAAGAAAAAATCTTAACAATAACCTATCCATTGCATTAAGCACTTAGCTCACAAAAATATTCAAAAATGGCTCAAATAGCTCTGAGCACTATGGGACTTAACATCTGAGGTCATCAGTCCCCTAGAACTTAGAACTACTTAAACCTAACTAACCTAAGGACATCACACACATCCATGCCCGAGGCAGGATTCGAACCTGTGACCGTAGCGGTCGCGCGGTTTCAGACTGTAGCGCCTAGAACCGCTCGGTCACTCCGCACAAAAATACCCATTACGCGAACTACTGCAATACACCGGGCGTCTATATTGCCAGTTAAATAAAAGATTCTAATTACTAAAGCCACTAACTACTAATTGGCATGTGGTTACCAAAGGAAAGATTTTGTTGCAAAACAAGTAATGTATTTTTTTCCTTAATAATGTGACATCCAGTTAAAACACGAATATAAATCGTCATTGACGTCTAGTACAAAAGGTGAATGCAAGACGAAGCTCGACCCCATTGAAGTAGGAGAGTGTGTGACGTTCTTGAGGAGCACTTTGGGGACTACATTCCGGCTCTGGGGAATAATATTCGATCTCCAAGTCGAACATGTCCAGATCGTTAGTCTACGCTAACACTTCAGACCTCTATCCTCCATCAATGCTAATGTCTCACATCTAACATCCATCACTGCTGGCTGTTCACCTCCAACTGCCCAACAGTACTTCCAACACTGCTGGAGATTAACTTTCAGTTGTCCAACACTACTGGCGATTAACTTCCAAAAGCGAGTCTGGCCAGCCACTGAATTTCTTACAAATAAAGCGCAGTCAGAGATCCAATGCAAAGCACTACACAGCGCTGCCAACACAGAAACAGCCCACATACACATCTTGCAGTGTTCTCGCTTCAGTCCCCTTGGTTTCATGACCTTCCGAAAGGTGGCGGCGTTATGTGTAGCCTTCAAAATGGCGCCTGTAACGGAGGTACGTTCCAAGCAGAGAGCTGTCATTGAGTTTCTTTTGGCACAAAACCAGAGCATCGCAGAAATTCATAGGCGCTTGCACGATGTCCACTGAGACTTGGCAGTGAATGAAACTACGATGTGTCGTTGGGTGAGGCGTCTGTCATCATCGCAACAAGGTCGCACGAATCTGCCACGCACAGCTGTGCCGCCTGCAGTGGCGAGAACGTGAGGACACTCTCATTCGAGGTGATCGATGAATCACAATGAAACACCTCGCTACTCAACTGGTCATCTCTTTTGGTAGTTCTGACACATTCGTCCACCAGTTGGGGTATTCTAAGGTGTGTGGTCACTCAGTTTCTCGCCGCCTAACAGAAGATTATAAAGAACACCTCTGAACGGAACTGGTTGCGCATTGCGAAATGATTGTGAACACGTGTTCATCACTTCGAACCTGAAGCAAAACGGCAATCCATAGAGTGGTGCAACACCACCTTCCGTCCAAACAAGATGTTCAAAGCCATATCCTCAGCCGGGTCTTCTGGGACTCTGAACGGGTTATTATACACTCCTGGAAATGGAAAAAAGAACACATTGACACCGGTGTGTCAGACCCACCATACTTGCTCCGGACACTGCGAGAGGGCTGTACAAGCAATGATCACACGCACGGCACAGCGGACACACCAGGAACCGCGGTGTCGGCCGTCGAATGGCGCTAGCTGCGCAGCATTTGTGCACGGCCGCCGTCAGTGTCAGCCAGTTTGCCGTGGCATACGGAGCTCCATCGCAGTCTTTAACACTGGTAGCATGCCGCGACAGCGTGGACGTGAACCGTATGTGCAGTTGACGGACTTTGAGCGAGGGCGTATAGTGGGCATGCGGGAGGCCGGGTGGACGTACCGCCGAATTGCTCAACACGTGGGGCGTGAGGTCTCCACAGTACATCGATTTTGTTGCCAGTGGTCGCCGGAAGGTGCACGTGCCCGTCGACCTGGGACCGGACCGCAGCGACGCACGGATGCACGCCAAAACCGTAGGATCCTACGTACTGCCGTAGGGGACCGCACCGCCACTTCCCAGCAAATCTGGGACACTGTTGCTCCTGGGGTATCGGTGAGGACCTTTCGCAACCGTCTCCATGAAGCTGGGCTACGGTCCCGCACACCGTCAGGCCATCTTCCGCTCACGCCCCAACATCGTGCAGCCCGCCTCCAGTGGTGTCGCGACAGGCGTGAATGGAGGGACGACTGGAGACGTGTCGTCTTCAGCGATGAGAGTCGCTTCTGCCTTGGTGCCAATGATGGTCGTATGCGTGTTTGGCGCCGTGCAGGTGAGCGCCACAATCAGGACTGCATACGACCGAGGCACACAGGGCCAACACCCGGCATCATGGTGTGGGGAGCGATCTCCTACACTGGCCGTACACCTCTGGTGATCGTCGACGGGACACTGAATAGTGCACGGTACATCCAAACCGTCACCGAACCCATCGTTCTACCATTCCTAGACCGGCAAGGGAACTTGCTGTTCCAACAGGACAATGCACGTCCGCATGTATCCCGTGCCACCCAACGTGCTCTAGAAGGTGTAAGTCAACTACCCTGGCCAGCAAGATCTCCGGATCTGTCCCCCATTGAGCATGTTTGGGACTGGATGTAGCGTTGTCTCACGCGGTCTGCACGTCCAGCACGAACGCTGGTCCAACTGAGGCGCCAGGTGGAAATGGCATGGCAAGCCGTTCCACAGGACTACATCCAGCATCTCTACGATCGTCTCCATGGGAGAATAGCAGCCTGCATTGCTGCGAAAGGTGGATATACACTGTACTAGTGCCGACATTGTGCATGCTCTGTTGCCTGTGTCTATATGCCTGTGGTTCTGTCAGTGTGATCATGTGATGTATCTGACCCCAGGAATGTGTCAATAAAGTTTCCCCTTCCTGGGACAATGAATTCACGGTGTTCTTATTTCAATTTCCAGGCGTGTATTTGATCTCCTCCTTTATGGTGTAACGATCAGCTCTGAAGTGTACTGTGCTACCCTTAGGGAACTGAAGAAATGACTTCAGCTTGTTCGTTGTCACAAGAATACAAACGAACGTAAGTCTGCGCACTTGGGAGGAGCGCACAAAGCTTCACTGAAATGAAAAACAAAACTATTTCAGATGCTCTTTCATTTGAGGTGTTATTCATAATTGTGCTTTAAATGTAATATGTACTACAAAATCTTAAAACGCCGTGATTCATTTTGAAACGCCTGGTACGCTGGTTTTAATACGAACGAAAAAGTATAAGAAATTTCTCAAGGCCTCACATAGATACCTAACCCCGCAAGCAGTCCCGAGAACTTATGCTTGTGAATTTTAATAGCTATAACAATATTTATAAGAGTTACAACGGAAAACGTGGGGCGCATGCAATAGATAATTCATGCATGGATAGTTCACCTACTTCACTGACACTTTTAATTCACTGCAAATGATGTGAATTGTCGTATTAATTTTACCAATGGCAGCTACTCCCTACATTCCTCCACCAAGTTATTCATCTTAAATCTTGCAAATATTGTCAAGGCTTCAAAGATTCACAGCCCCAAATTTCCATGATTATGGCTCTAAGCACTATGAGACTTAACATCTGGGGTCATCAGTCCCCTAGACTTAGAACTACTTAAACCTAACTAATCTAAGGACATCACACACATCCATGCTCGAGGCATGATTCTAACCTGCGGCCGTAGCAGCAGCATTCTGGAAACATCCCCCAGGCTGTGGCTAAGCCATGTCTCCGCAACATCCTTTCTTTCAGGAGTGCTAGTTCTGCAAGGTTCTCTGGAGAGATTCTGTAAAGTTTGGAAGGTAGGAGACGAGGTACTGGCAGCAGTAAAGCTGTGAGGACGGGGCGTGAGTCGTGCTTGGGTAGCTCAGATGGTAGAGCACTTGCCCGAGAATGGCAAAGATCCCGAGTTCGAGACTCGGTCCGGCACACAGTTTTAATCTGCCAGGAAGATTAAGGGAAGAAGTTCTGACGTAGCGATTATAATGGAAGCAAGACTGAAGATAAATCAAGGCACGGTCATACGATATGTTGACCTGAAAATAAGACTGGCAGACCAACAACCAAGTGTTCAGATTAAAAAGGAGGTTCAGATAGGAATGAATCCCGGCTGCTTAGCTCGGTGGTAACGTGCTTGTCTCCCACACACGGGGCCCGGGTTCGTTTGCTGGCTGGGTTGGAGATTTTTCTCCGCTCGGGGTCTGGGTGTTGTCCTCCTCATCATTTCATCCTCATCGACGGCCACAAGTCACGCAATGTGGTGGCGAATGAAGTAAGACTTACACTTGGCGGCCGAACCCGGGTGGGACCTCCCAGCCAACAATGCCATACGATCATTTCATTTCATTTTTTCACAGGAATCACCCTTTCACCCTAGCGTTCAATCTATACAGCGAAGAAGCAATGACGAAAATAAAAGAGAGGTTCAACAGTGTGATTAAAATTGAGGGTGAAAATGTATCAATGAGAAGATTCGCTGATGATATTGCTTTCCGCAGTAAAATTGATGTAGAAACACAGGAGCGTATGGATGGAATGAACAATCTAAGGAGTACAGATTACGGGATGAGAGTCAATCGAAGAAAGGCGAAAGTACTAAGAAGTAGCAGACACGAGAAGAGGGAGAAACTTAACATCGGAAATGGGCTCACAAATTAGACTAAGTTACCTAGGCAGCAAAGTAAGCCATGATGGATGGAGAAAGGAGGACATCAAAAGCAAAGTATCAGTAGCAGAGAGTGGATTTCTGGCCAAGAGGAGTCTACCAGAATCAAGCACAACCAACTACTGCGGACGCTCTTTGGGACTGCGTCCTGGAAGCGTGGGAGGAAGTTGCTTCTTCAGGTTGTTACGTCCGATGGCTTATACATTCTATGCTCAGACGCGTGATAAAAGTACAAAATAATGAAGGATTCTGGATAAAAATATTAGAGTTCTTAAAATGTTTTGTTATATCTTCTTTTCCGTCATTTTTTCTCATTGGTAGCTAGTGGAAGATCGCGTGGCACAGAAAAGATACAATATGGGTTAGCTTTCCTTTGAGTTGCCCTTTTAGTTCAAGTTGGTTTCTTTTGAATATACTGTTTGTTAATTATTCTATTTTGATTTCATTTATACCCTGTCTACATACTTACACACTAATCAGCGTAGATGGACTATGTCACAGTAGTTTTTGTTATTTCAAATACATCTCTCTCTTCTCCTCCATCCATGAATACACCCTCCGTCCTCCACACAATACGCCAACGATTTCATATTATGTTTACTCGCCGCGCGGGATTAGCTGAGCGGTCTCGGGAGCTGAAGTCATGGACTGTGAGGCTGGTCCCGGCGGAGGTTCGAGACCTCCCTCGTGCATTGGTGTGTATGTTTGTCCTTAGGATAATTTAGGTTAAATAGTGTGTAAGATTAGGGACTGATGACTTTAGCAGTCAAGTCCCATAAGATTTCACACACATTTGAACATTTATGTTTACTGGTTGTTAATATCTCTTCTATTATCTCTCACTCTCTCTCTCTCTCTCTCTCTGACACTATCGCTGCAAGTGCCCTTCTATTACACTCCCCCAAAACTTTGTAAACAAATCCAGCGGTTTCCAATGACGCTACATTTTCTCTTTTTTCTCTTTTAATTGCTGCTGTCTTTACTCTCTATCATTCCTCTCACCACCTATGAAACCGTATTCTTTGCTCTCCCCTTCCCGATAACCCATTCTTCGTTCTGAGAACAGTCCTTCCGTATCTCTCGGTCGTAAGATAAAACGAACTGTGGTACACATCTAAGTAAGCAATACTTTGCAAGCATTTCACGCTTATATTTTGCTCTTCTGCGCTTCTATCCATTCCCAGATCCCATCCTCCTTCCTGTTACGCGTCTCTTGATATCTGAATCTACATCTAAATGAATACTCTGCAATTCATAATTATGTACTTGGCAGGGGGTTCTGTGGTCTGGTGGATTAATCTTGAATTGATGTGTAAAACGTGTAGGTTCATATCTCAGGTCAGGCGTAGATTTTTAACACACACAAGTAGCTCTCCTTCACCCCTAGTAACGCCAAGTGCAGAACGCCAGTAAGCTCCGTAGTTCTATATCCGCAGTGAAGATAACATCCCTTCGCTGCCGACTGGGCATTCGTTTGAGCTGTGACAAATGGAGAAATCCCGTAAGGCAGAGACTCTGTCACCAGCAAGCCGTCGTAAACGAGAAAACGAATCTCATTTAAGAACCAATGGGCATGTAAGTTCCCAAGGCTCTTATTTTATTTGAAACTGAGACGTTGAAAATTGTGGTGCTGGACTGGGATTAGAATTCGATTTCACTGTGTTCCCGAAGATTGCAAACTCTTCTAGGCGTCCTCGAAAGGCACCTATCTGGTTTCGCATCCTGATCAGTACAAAATATTCATTATTTCATTTCAAGCCCTAGCATGTGAACTTCGAACTACTGATGAAAAACAGTTGCATTTTCAACGTCTCTTCGAGCGTTGTCAGCTCTAACGGGTTCGTTTCAACTCACATCCACATGATGAGCTTTTCATCACAACATTACAAGATCAAACGTTTCCTTACATCTTTTCAAGTTCAAACATTCCTCTCCATCCTAGTGGTGACAACGGATTTGGGTTTGACTTTGCGTTCGTTGTGATCACCAACGACGACATGTTGTGTATTCAACTTCTAGCCAGCAGAGTCTTTTCCATCACATCATTGAAAGTACAAACATACCATTCCTAGCTATTATAGGAAAAGAGTTTCATAGTTAAAGTTTATTCATGACCACGTGTGAGGTGTTTGAATTCCTTTCAGCACAGAACTTTTCATCGCCTGATGTCTAGTTAAACATGCGCCCATCTAGCTACTGGTGAACCAACAATAGCTATTTATCGTCTGTTCCTGGCTAGAAAACGACGGTGCAAGATGCTGGGTTCGAATCCCAGCAAGGCAAAAACAATTCTATCGTCAATTACGGTTCCAGAATTTAGCTATTGGTGAAAACATTTGATATAGAACTTCTGATTTTATGTATAGTCGTGCTAAAAAGTATCCGAACGACCTGAATTGCATTTCACCTGATTCCATGCGACCTACATAACGCAGCTGTCTAGCAGGTCCTCTAATCGCTCCTTCGTACAGTGGTTTGACTATTGAAAATGGTTCCAACAAATCACCACTAGAAAACACTACTCAGTATCGCAATAACTCAAGATGTAAAGTAACACAACGATATTAAAAATATCAGGGAACACCTCATCACAGATAATACGGTCCTTAAGGCTTGTAAGCTAACATTTATTGCAATAAATGACATACCTGACATGTCAGCACTCTCATTATTACGTCAGATAGGTAATGCACGTAGTAAGTTCGTCCTATTCATGATTTCCTCTTCAAAGTAACATACCATGTCATTAAAAATTTACCTTATTCACGAGCAGCTAGTTGAGAATATGTATGAACTTGAGATGACACGACGAACCGCCTCGTTCTGCATATGGATTCAAACCCAGGTCATGCAGGGTAGGCCTCGGTGGCCATGCCATTCTAGGCACTTCAGTCCGGAACCACGTGACCGCTACGGTCGCAAGTTCGAATCCTGCCTCTGGCATGGACGTGTGTGATGCCCTTAGGTTAGTTAGGTTTAAGTAGTTCTAAGTTCTAGGGGACTGATGACATGTTGAGTCCCATAGTGCTCAGAGCCATTTGAACCATCATGCTGGCTAAGATTTCGTCGCTGACGGAAATTAACAGTCATTCCAGACTAGGCATAAAAAGAGTGACATACCTCATTTTTGGACAGTATCAGTTAGCAAATATCGACTTTAAATTACATAACGTAACATTTTTAACAGGCACGAATTCCTACTCAGCATCTATTGTCCCTGTTAACGAACTAAGAGAGATGTTAAATGGTGCTGCTTCACAAGTAAATTACTTGAAATGCAGTGAGGTAAAGCCTTATGTTGGACAGAGATTCGAACCCAGAACCTAATTGGATTGTTATCGAAGCACAATCAACTTTGACATATCGGATGTCCTCGACAATAGCTAGATGTATTCACTGAAATGACGAGAGGAAACATTAATTTTTTCCTTCCCAGGACTCCAACGCGGCACATACCACTGTTATATTCTAGAGTAAAGGAACGTTAAGATTGGGTTTTTTACACCAGCAGTGACATGTGGCCATGTTTGAACTAGAAATAATATGACAAAGAGTTCAGTGCTAACTAGGAATCGAACCCCACACATATCGTTGTTGACTACACACAAAGAGACGTCAGCTAACTAATTTTTCTCCACCAGAAGCTCGGAATAACATCCTTGAACTTACAGTGATTTCGCAAATAGTTCTGTGTCTCACTGGGAGTCAAAAACGTCAGATATCGTTAGTGTTGACAACGAATGATAATGCATTAAAAATAAAAATTATTATCCACCAGCAGATAGGTGTTCACATGCTAGAGCTTGATAATACATAATGAAAAGTTTAGTGCTGGCCCAGGATTCCAACCCATTCATGCGCAATATGTGGAGACGTTGAGGAAACTACAGTTTTGAACAAACATGTTGTAGTCGAGCTTGTTTGGCACAAAGGGATCAAATTCCTCGTTAAGGGCGGTCTGAGTTGCATTCCCAGTTCAGAACCAATTTTATCGACATAAGAAGCTCAAATAAAAGACGGAATAAGTGTCCTGTGAAAATACACAGGGTTTGTTTCGTCACTAGAAATAAATAACTAGAATAAGAAAGGTTACTGGTGATAGAGTTTCTACATGTCGCCACTCTTTACTTTATTGTTGTTCCACCTAACGTCTACTTGGTAGAGAAGGAATATCATGCTTAATGTGATTTTCAGACCACAATACCATTATACCTTCTTCACTTGGCGTAGCCAGAAGAGAATAGAATCTGCCTCTCCCTATCAAAAAACATCGGCAGAAGTGGGAATCGAACCGAGACCTACATCATATGAAACTATCATCAGTCCAACAGACCACCAAACCCTCTTCTCTACGACTCCTTTCTCTATCATAACACCGTTGCGGCACACAACATGAGAATTCCGACACACAGGCTCCCTGTAGTAGTTTGCAGGATGTTCAGTGCATTGACCGAATCGCCATGAAATAGCTGCCTTGGCTACGCAGTGCATACATTCGACTCTATTTTGTAATCACCGAAAAAAATAACGCAACTGCCACCTACACAGAACCGCCGACAGTGTAGGATGCATAAATTTAAATAGGTAGTGTTCCTTTCCATTTGAGCTACTCTATTGCGCTACCTGTTTGTTGAAACCATTGTGCAGTGCAAAAGAAATGCTGTAACTGTCTGTCTCTCGAAGTCTAGATCCGGCCATATGCATTCTCTCACAGCACTGTGGAATGCCGAAGTTCTGGAGGAACTGTTATTCACTTCCAGAGGTGCTAGTGCTACGTCACAGCTAGTAGAATAACGGTGCCAACGACCACACCATGTTGAATACAGCGGTTCTCGTCCGATCACCGAAGTTAAGCAACATCGGTCCCGGTTACTACTTGGATGGGTGACCGCCTGGGAACACCTGGTGCTGTTGGCTCCCTATCATTTTCGCAGTTCGCCGTCGGACGGCGTGGAGGTAGGACGTAGTGTGGTGTGCGCTGCGCCGTCTGTGCTTCCGCGTGGTAAGTCTTGCACTTGGTGCAGCTTAAAACTCTGTTTATAGAACACTTCGAAACGTAATGAGTAGAATGCAGTGATGGCTCAACCAAGTCGAAAACATACTTTGAAATTTACCTTTGATCCTCGATATACCAGACCCAAGTCGTTTGAAGTAGAAAATTGGTTAGAAGAAGATGTGAAGCACTCCTTCAATGATGTAATTGGTATCCACCTGTCGGTTGTAGCTTGTGCCGTGTTTGTTAAAATGTGTAGTTCCGAGTTGTGCGAGAAAATAGTAGAGTCTTCCGGAGGTGTTTTGAAATTTAAGCACTCAGATGGAAACGTTGGTGAAGTCACCGTTGCACATGCTGGTTTTGGCATTCGCACAGTTCGAATCTTCGAGTTGCCTTTTGAGATTACAACAGACCAAATAAATGCTGTAATTTCACCCTTCGGGAAAGTGCTCAGCAACTTTGCCGAGAAATGGTCAAGCGCGCATAAATTCCCAGTAATAAATGGCGTACGGCAGCTTAGAGTAGAGTTACAAAAGCACATCCCGTCGTACATCAATGTCTGCGGATATAGAGGAATTGTAATTTATGACGACCAACCGCGAACCTCTGCCGCCTGTAACAAGCCTGGGCACGTCCGCGCAGAATGTATACAGCGGCGCGTTGCACAGCTGCCGGCCGGCGAGACCGCCAGGCCACCGACGATGACAACACTGCCTGGAACTTACGCCGCCGTGGCACGTGAACGGCAGACCGCTTCCTCAGCCCCTGAATCGTGTCCAAATACAAATTCTCCAGACACTGAAATTCCGATGGACGTCAGTGCCGTCATATCTGACGACCTACAAGAGTCCCGCCAATCTACGGAAACAGTTGAAGTTCCACAGAAACATGTACCTGCAACTGTAAAGGCAGCAGATCCGCCGGAATTTGAAGACCGACACACCTTGCAGGAAAGCGACACTAACTTGGATACTGAAGAAAGTCCGTCGAGCGGCACTTCTCCAAAGAAAAAGAAGAAACGCCGGCTGGCGCGCAAAGGTGCAGAGGAGACAGCTCCCACTCTCCGACAAAAAGCGAAGGAAATAGGTAGTACCTTAAGCCAACAGATCTATAGCAACACGAAAGCGACACCAGTTTCTGAGGAGCGTTCCCCTTCTGCGCTGGAAAAACGAGACGTCCAAGGAAAGCCAACAAAGAAAGCATCCAAGCACCCCCAAGAAACGAGTCACTCTCCTGAAGCTTCACTCGTACCACCCATGACGACAACCTCAACCAGCTGGGCAGACGAAAGCGACATAACAATGCCGACGAAGAAATGACAGAAGTTTCAGGAACTAAGACAGACTGTCAGCTAGCTCCACAGGTGGCTGATTTCTTCAACGAAGACGTCTCCGCGAACGAACAATCTAAAGAACAAGGACACGCCACCGAAACATTTGCTACCGGTGAATATTATTAAAATGCGTTTTAAAGGTGACGCTTGCGAGACAAGACAGAAGAATGTTTTTTAAAGTTAGATCAAGTAGAACGAAGAATGTCTGACATACAAGCATACAAAATCGTGACAGTAAACCTTAGTAAGATTCATAGTTCCTTTAAACTATAGAACTTAAAAGATTTTATATATGCTTCTGACAGTGACATTATACTTTTACAATAAGTGACAGATATTGAGCTTGGTAACGTACCTGGCTTCAACGCCATTACAAACCAAGGGCATGGAGCGGAAATGGGCACGGCTCTGCTCACAGAGGAGGGCATAGTAGTCCAAGATGTAGTAAAACTACCAAACAGTAAAGGCACAGCGGCCATAATAAACAAAATACGACTCATTAACATGTATGCCCCTTCAGGATCCAGTAACAGGCACCGCAGAACGGAGTTCCTTAAAGAAGAAATTGTTCCCCTATTTGGAACTCGATATGAACACCTTATCCTGGGAGGAGATTTTAACTGTGTTTTGCATGCCAAAGACCAAACTCCCAATTTCAACAAGTGCTGAACTGGAACGTATAATTAATGACTTAAGACTAATAAGACTCATGGGAACATATGCACGGTGCACCCCCTGTCTTCACCCACGCCACAAGTCACTCGGCGAGCCGTCTCGACAGGATATATGTAACGCACAATTTGAAACACTTCATTTTGCAGTCCGAAGTATGGCCTACAGTTTTTTCAAATCATGCTGCATACATATGCACAATCAATCTGATAAAACAAGGGACCTTTCGAGATAGAGGCACATGGAGGCTCAATGTTTCTCATCTGGAAGACCATGTTGTCAGGAGGCATTTTACAAGGTATGGAGAGAGTGTGAAAGCAAATTTAGCTCGTACAACTCTGGCACTGACTGGTGGCTGAAACATACCAAACCTAAAATACGGAGGTTTTTCATAAACTACTCCAAAGACAAAAACTTTTGGTACAAATCAACTATAGAATTTTACTTTCAGTGCATAAGGGATTTGTACAAGTCCGATGCCACAGTTGTGGACAACTACGAAAGAATTAACAAAATTAAAGCAAACATTTTAGCACTACGGCGTAAACAACTGGAAGGCTACCACGTAAGGTCGCGTGCCCGGAATATACACAGCACGAGGTCACTTCCATTTATCATGTCATTCGTGAAAGCAAAAGGGCGTCTCGCAAGATATTATCTGAAATAACAACTGATGATGGAAGGAAGCTGACGAAGCAAAGAGAGATTAAAGAGGCAATCGTACAGCATTTTGAATCCTTAATGTCTAGTCAACCGGTTGACGAACAGCTTCAAGACGAGTTAATGATCAACCTCCAGGCAAAGTATGCCACGCGGACGCACAAACTCTCATCTCGGAAGTGGCTGAAGAAGACGTCGAAGAAGCTATATATGGAAGCACGAAAAATAAGGCTCCAGGGGCAGATGGAATTCCGGCAGAATTTTATCGCAGATTCAGTGGCCTCGTAAAAGGCAAGTTTACTCTCATCTGCAACGAACTGTTAAACCCTGAAAATGACATCCCGAAAGAATTTCGTGAGGGACTCGTAGTGTTAGTGCCAAAAACTACCAATACGAAATCTGTAAGCGCTCTGAGGCCAATGGCGCTTTTACACAGCGATTACAAAATCTTTGGTCGCATCCTCGCTCGCAGGCTGAAAACCACAATGACAAGCGTCACTGGCCCTTACCAAACAAGTGTGGGCAAAGACAGAAGAATTCTCCAGACGCTCTGTGATTACAGGGACCTAATCTCAACGGCCGACGTCTGCAAAATAAAATGTGCACTCATCTCACTCGACTTTGATAAAGCCTTCGACAGAGTTAATCATAGTTTTCTCCTTCGCACCATGGGCGCAATGGGCTTCCCACCTCGATTTATTGCGGTAGTAAGAAATACATTAACAAACAATTCAGCCAGATTTGTCATCAATGGACACATTAGCCGCCCGATTGACGTCACCATCTCCATTAGGCAAGGGTGCCCAATGTCAATGACACTCTTCGCCATCGCCATAGAGCCCCTTCTTGCCTCCCTTATGAAACATCTACAAGGACTACAAATACATGGAGAAACGATCGTGTGCAAGGCGTACGCTGATGATGTTGGCTTCCTAGTCGTGAATGGCGCTGAAGTACAGAGCGCACTACGAATAGTATCAAAATATGAACAGGCATCTGGTGCAAAACTTAATAGAACAAAGTCGGGGATTTTCAACATCGGCCGTGGAATTGGGACGCAAACGCAGGATCTGTTACGCGAGCTGGTAACCATGAAATGTCTCGGCATAGATTTTAAAAGAAATATCAAGCACACTATTGCTGCGAATTATCGAAAATTACTTAACAGCATACGCGCCTCTGTACAAGCACATAGTATTAGGAAACTCGATGAACTTCAAAAAGTAACAGTGGCAAATGTATACATCACATCCAAAGTTAATTAAGTAGCACAAGTTCTGCCACCACCTGCGACTTTGTTGAAAAGCATCGCATCTGCACTAGGACACTTTGTGAGCCGCGGACGTATTTTCAAAGTCAAATATGACATTCTGATGCTCCCTACGAAATGTGGTGGGTCAAATCTCACCGATGTCAGCAAAAAAGCGCAAGCCTTATACTTGCTACCACATACAAACAATGGAAAGAGCCAAGTGGTACCCTTGCTGCACATTTGTTAAACGAAATAGCTCCTGCTGACGTCAGTACACCTATAAATGTCCAACACATACCCAACGGACTATACCACTTGAAATACTTTTTCGTAGAATACAGCTACATACAGGCAACGATTCCTGAAAAAGACATCATGAAAGTAAAAGAACTTTATAATAACTTGATGAAAGACAAACCCAGAAACGACGTAGAACAAAAGTATCCTTGTTATAACTGGGAAACAATATGGGAAAATATTCACTGCCGGAACCTGCCAACGTATGTCAAATCGACCTGGTACTTTGCTGTAAACAGAAAAATTACGACGAACTCTAAACTTCACTCTATTCGATTAGCCGAGTCACCGCTGTGTACATTATGTCAAATACCGCATACCGAAGAGCATAGATTGCTGTGTGACAGGGTAAAAGGCATATGGCTCTACATAAGACAAAAGATAGCGAGCGTCAGCAGAACAACGCCCAATGCCGTTACGACTGCTGAATTTTTAAACCCTGACGGTATACCTTACCCTAAAACAAAACGAAATGCAAATAACTGGTTGAAAGGCCAAACGATGCATTACGTCATAACAAAATAATCAAGCAATAGGGAGGACTTCTGGGTATACCTTACAACTGAGCACCACAAGTTGATGTCTACTAAAAAATACAAAGAAAATTACGCAAATTTCTTAACTAGAACAATCATGTAACCACTAGAAATGCGTAATTTACATTACACATCCAAGCATTTCTTATATTAGACGAATGATTTTTGGTTAAACTTGGTACTTCACGTAGCAGGAGGAGGATGTCCAACAGAAAGTAATCAGAGAAGATCATCAGTATAGACCAGTTAAGCCTATGTGTATCTATTACTTTGTTTTCGGTGAAGCACAGTGATGAAACTGGTATACACCCTTTATTTAGTTTCTGTCTTTCTTTCCTTGTCTTTTCACAAAAAGACACATTTATGTTAAATATGTGTAAAATCAAGCAGAAGAAGCCTATTTTACTTCATTACCTTTCTGAAAAAGGAAATTTTACTTATCAGCAATAATGAGTTTTGCTTCTTTCCATTTTTCCACGCACGGAGAACGAAATTTACAGATGCAGCTACATTTCCATAACAATTATGTGACTGCCTTTCTCAATGGAAATTACATTTATTTTTATTCAAGCCATGTTGCAAACAAAGGCAACAAAAGGGGCATAATTCGTTCGTCGTTCAGAAGAAGCGCGTTTCCACATCATCAAGTTACATTCATACTTTAAAAGGTGGAGGAGCCGAGCCGAGAAGGCAACACTTGGCGAGCGTAAAGGACGGGTTGAAGGGGAGGAAGGAGAGCCGAAAAAAGAAAAAAAGAAAAAAAAACGGTAAACGTCGCGCACTGTTGACAAGACGTGGCGTGTTCTAGTACATTCGTACTACATTTTTTTTTTTAAACGCAATTCTGCTGTCTGCTGAAGTTAACAATTTAATGGAACTTTGAACATAATTCTCTTCACTTCTCAACCCAAAATAGTCGCATGTGGAAAAAAGGCTAACTTCTGCGTCTTTTGTTCTTTTCAGGTTTAATAGACGGCCAGGCAGCAGATGCGTCTCGCAGCTTTTGTATTATGTATGGGGAGAGTGCATCGTGCCAAAATACTCAGAAAAGTATTTTCTACATTAGCTGTCGTCTGGTAGTGGGATTTTATTCTTCTTCAAACCTTGTTTGACAGCCCTAACTCAGAACAAGTTTTCTACATGCATGTAATCAATAAACTGCATGAGCATTGTCAGACTATTATAGATAACATCAGAGAATTCGCATATATCGTTGATGATTAACTTCTCTCTCATGTTTAATATTGTTTTAACAGCTCTAAACGAAACCTTACAAAAACTGTGCACTGTATTGTAAGAAATGAAATAAAACTACCCACGATAACCTTACGACGAAAGTCTGTTTTAACAAAACTGAGTATCTGTACACAAGCGTGCCTCTATCTGCACGAATTAGTAAAACACTACTCACTCAGATTTCGATTGGGCCTGTGTTTAAATAGTATGCTGTGTCATACTCAACAGGTATGCAAACGTGGCATTTCATAAATAAAGTTACGTATTCCTAGAAACCCAAAATTTGCTTGCCAGCAGCGGAAAGAGGCGTTACCTGTTGTGCAGCATTGTAAGTTTTTCGCCATTGCATTATTGAATTTCATATCGTTGACGGTCGTTTCGAATTTCTTCACAGACGCTTGTATTGTATAGCAGCTTATCAATCAGAACACCGAGATCTACGACCGTTAACACAACTTTCTGAGTCGAGCTGCCAAGAGGATTTGATGTGTAAAGGTTTTCTTCTGATTTTGTTACAGATTTTTTTCTGGAAATTCGCAGCACCATGAAATAATACAGAAAAAAAAGCTCCCATGCCCTGCCCATACCACAGTTAGAACTGACGATTTTCTTAACGATTGGAACACGAGACACGGGCTGTACCACGGGGCTACGGACGCTCTGCTGCCAGCACGCCACTCACGTCGTGGTATTAGTCGCTCAGCCTCATAGCGCATCGTGAAAGATATTAAAAGTTGTCACTTATTTGAGGAGTAGCATTTCTTTAGCCAAAAACGTGAAATTTCTGTCTCAGTGTCTTACGTGATGATTATATACCACGAGTCATTCAAATGGAAAGGGAATATCAAGTGAATGTAGCGAGTCAGTTCAGTATCATACGCGGAAGTGATTGCTCTGTCACAGTGTTGCCAAATGTTTGTGACGATGTTGCCAATTCTCAGCTGTGCTAGGAACAGCTGTGTAGCGTCATAGGAGGAGAATCCTGTGCTCGTGTCATAGGAGGATACGGAGAGTAGGCGCGGGGTTTGGTTAATATGCAGCGTTTTCTGTTACCAGCTGTGTCAAACATTCAGGTGTGTAATCTTCCATCACGATTACAGTTTCCCACAAAATATATACGAATAAAACACTTACCTTGTTACTTTGTTACAAAGGATTATTTCAGCACAATAAAAAGTCTTTGGAAATCAACTTTGCCAACCTGTCACGAAAAGTAAGTTAACAAACACTTTGCACCTCGAAATCGATTGCATCTAAGTGCAGTCTTGTGATCATGCAAGTAGAATTTCATGAATTGCAAGAGAATGTAGGAAAATGTTGGTGCGAATGGAAGCTGTAAGAAACACAGTTACCTAATATTTCTGTACCACCTAATAATCAATTCATCTGATAATTCAGAAGAGAAGAAACTAAAAATTATGTCCATTAAGAAAGAAAATAAAGTGCAGATGCGGGCACTGTGTAGATCTGCGCTTTTTCATCTTCAGATCTATACAAATAATGTATACTAACCAGCGTATTCATTGCTTTCGTAATGTTTCCCTCTTGTTTAGTCTTCTTTTGATGAACTGGATCCACTCCCATGAGTGTGATTTTTTCTTTTATCCTTCCGTCTACTATCTTTGTGTGTTATTGTTCGGTGTTCAGAAAGCAAAATATTATGCCTGCTCCCACGAGGTATTAAAATGAGGTCGCAAAAAGGCTAACGAATTATAATCAAAATACAGTGTGACGCCAATTTGTCTGTCGTCATGGTGTTAAGTGGACAGAAATAGTTGGGTGTTATTGTCGTCTTTTCTTATTGATATTTTCATATTACCCTGACACAAGACGTCGAGATAAATGTGTATATTCTCCGTGACGAAACATCCCACATTCCATTCATGCTGATCCATTCATTACGTGCATCGGTGGCAGTGAGTGATAGGAAAGCTGTTGTGGGGTGACGAATGACAATAACAATGGTAGTAATTACAAATAAATAATCAAGGATGTTACTGCATTACAGACGATTAACAAAATAACCAAGAATGGCTGAGTGCTTAATTGGCGCACTGAGTAGATGTTCTTACCACTTTGTTACTTAATTCTGTTCTAGTTGTTTGCAGAGAGAAAACAAAGAACCCTGTAGCTATACATATCGCTAGTAAAACGAGATATTACCTATCAACTATTCTTGCTTTACATCACGAGACGGACACGGCGTCACTGAGCTGATATTTGAAATACATTTCTGTTTTCTCTCTCTATCTCTCTCTCTCTCTCTTTTTATTTTTATTTTAATTTTTTGAGGAAAACATCGAGAAGCGCGATAATAAGCAAGTAGGCATATAACCTGTTTACAGTTATTTTCATCGGGATACATAATGCAAAAATACAACTTTCACGTGTGTTACTGCGTAATTCCAGTTATTGACAGTCTATTCGTGAGCTTGCTCGCATTCAGTGGGGTAAAACTTACCACAGAAGCAAGCAAAACACAAGTATTTCTTGCACCATGCGCAACACAGAAACGAAATCTCGCTGCACTGACGTGTTGTGTATAAAAGTATATCTTGAAATACGCAGAAAGGCCCATAGAGGTATTCGACTGAAACATAGCCATGACCAAAATTGAACTGGGGTCGACAGCATCGTCGTCTACCACGTTGACATCTCGAACGGTGACAGTGCTCGGCCGGTTACTTACGTTTACTGGTATCAAAGCTACAGCATGAAAACACAAAAATGTTAATAACCCGAAGATCATTAGTTTTGGAACCCACAAAAAGTAAAGCAGTTATCAGTCGCAAGAGTGGTTTCAACACCACAGTGCTTTAATAGGCACGGACTTGTTGGAGGTGGTATCCTGTGGCTTTCATCCGACCTTTGAGTTGACTTACCTAGCCAGTTAATAGGAGAACCTACAGTTTTACGTGGCTTTCGGACCACAGTGCAACTCGGCAGTTTTTACATCAACAAACACAGCCCCAGGGAAAATATGTGTAAAAGGCACATAAAAAATCGTGGAACTGGTGAGGGATCGAACCTGGGACCTTCGCATGCATAGTCTTGTTTCTTATCACCTTGCCACCATGCAGCCAACACTGGTTTCTCCTTGCCATTAGAATTAAACATCTCTCGTATGCGCCTGCGTTGGCACTTGGCGTGTCCCTTAGGAAACCTTACCTTTGGAATTACCCTCGTATACGTGTGTGTAAACGCCTTCCAATGCCCACTCAAGGAAGACAAGGATGCCTAGTCTAGCTTCAGTATTACAAATACGTCTCTGATTGTGGATGAACGCAGACTTAGTTTGATGATCATTTTGAATATTTATCAGTACTGTACCCATTGGTGTGAAACTCGTTTTCTACCAATAATTCCCCCAGCTACAAGAACGGTACTTTAATACCTCTTACACAAAATATTTACGCAGTGCTATCAGACGAAAAGATCAACCTGACACAAACTGTGGGAAGTTGGTTTTACAACCTTCGTAGCTGGATAGTGAGCTTTTTCCTATTTCAGATGTCTGTGAACGTTGCTGCATAAGACGATTTAAGAAGAAACTAAATTCCTTCAGCTACGCCAATGTTTAAAGAAATTGTATTAACGCAACAAATCGTGGTTTGTAAATCGTTTACCAGCCGTACTCTGCCGAATTTCGCTGGTTCGAAGGCAAAAAGCTTACTGACAAATTTCACAGAAGGAAAAGGGGGACGAAACGTCTCCCACTCGAAGGTAATGTTGTTTTACTTAAATGATTACAAAATCGGGTAAATCGAACAATGAGGTTATCAGTATAAGCACATTACTGTTGTCAATATGATGTTGCACCGCCCAGGGCCTGTAATGATAAAGGGCCCGTTTAGGTCAGGCGTATTGCACACAGAAGTGGAAGAGAGAGCACCACTAAATTCTACAATCCGTATGCATTGCATACAACCAGGAATTACTGTTACAAAGTACTTATGGAGCCCAATGAGTGAATTGCATATTTTCCGGTGAGAATGAGCACTGGCAAACAGTCTTCGCTACATTAGGTTACTTAAACTGGCGTCACTTTAGGCTAGAATTTATGGCCAGCGACTAAGTGTAGGGACAGTGAGTCGGATACGGGTTTTGCAACTGTGAAATACTTTCCTTACATTATGGAAGCGAATATTAAATTTGAACTAATATTGCGAAAATTTTCGACTTGGATAGCTTAGAATGAAAATCTTTCTGTTTATTGCAAAGGAAAACAATTGATTTTCTAAAACATTCTGTGTCATACACAACTTGAAGCAGGTCACTTCGAGCAAATCATATGGAAGAACCGACAGCGACGTATATTGGAAGGCAGTAAGATCCCTTGGCTTTTAGTTTGGCAGTATTCGACAGCCATTTCTAGGCGCAAGTAAATGAAGAAAGGCAACGCGTTTTCGTTATCAAGTAACGTCTTCATCAATTACTTTAGTTTTAATGTGATCTACGAGTAATTGCTGATGTTTGATATTAACATGAAAAGGATTCCGTAGACAGGGAAAGAACTTGTTCTTGGGCAACTACTTCTATAATGACCAAAAGGACTTAAATGATCTTCAAGCACATGTGTTCCAGCAGCGGTATGAAGAAAATGATAGTAATAATGACGGTGATAGTCGAATTACCCGCTAACTTCACACTTCACAGTGGATTTTCTGGAACTAGGAAATTTCCTGAATTAGTGAAAATTTCAAAATGGCTATAAATCGAGGCTGTAACGCATAGAAGAGTCTTTACATCCTGATGACATGAGAATAGCATTATCTCCACGTCAGAAACTTACTTCTACTTAACCATTTAATAGACTCGAGTTTCTTTCCACCGTGACTAGTTTAGTAAGCTAAGCACATCATCCATTACAGCACACTCCTGGGTCTGGGAAATGTGGCCACAATGCTCTGGTGGAACGAACTATCACAAGCGCAATTCATGGGTTCAGGCATTTACTTTTAAGAGGCACAAACTGATTTACTTTACCTCTGACAACCTCAAGAGAAAGCTGTTATAATCCAGAATCCACATTAAACATCACGTTCCTTCATTCCAAACTGGACTGAGCCGGTTTACGTTGGAAAATGCATAGGTGGATGACAGGGTAAACAGAAAGACTGTCACCAGTAAACTTACTTACATTAGAAAATTTTATTTTATTTGATGAACTGATAGCCGTCTAAAGGGACAGAGCTCTTATTTTACTTGTACTTGATTGAACTAGAGACGCTGAAAAATTTGGTGCTGGACTGTGACTCGAATTCGTATCTCCTGAATCTCTCGGAACAGTATATTTCAATCATTTCATTCCTTTTCCCAACACTGCAGTCTTCTCTAGGTCTCCTCCAAAGGTAAATGTGTGGGTCCGAATCCTGACCCAGTACAAAAATATTCATAATTTCATTTCAAGCCCTATCACGTGCACACCGGCCTGCTAGTGAAAATTAACGGGCATTTTTAATGTCTGTTCATGTTGCCAACAATTTCTGGTCAAACACGCACACATCTTACTGTTGGTGAGTAAGCAATTGATACTTAAGCAATATTCGTGGACAATAAAGAAGAACGATAGGAGTGCGGTTCGATTGTCGTTCAGGCACAAAAATTTGTGTCCTTATTTTAGATTAAACACCTAGCAGCTGGCAAGAAAAACCGATTCGTAACATTTGATTTTACTTAGTTAACAATCCGATTACGTCTTGGGTCCGTATCTCCGTCGCAGAACTTCACATCAAGCCCTTCATCTTTAAATTCATACGCACTTCTTTACTACTGAACTGAGGTGTATCAGACCTCTTTCATGGTTAGTTAACAGTGATGAAAGGGTCTTGATAGGAGTCCCGGTTTATTACAAAAACTGTCGTCTTTTATTTTCAAGTTTAGATTTGGTTACTGATATAGGCGAAAATGTCGGTACTTCATGACTGTTCATGGATAGTCAGCAATATGATATGATTAGATTAGATTAATACTTGTTCCATAGATCATGAATACGACATTTCGTAATGATGTGGAATGTGTCATTTTAATGAAAGATTTCTTTACATACTACTATTCAATTTCTTTACAACAACTTTTTACCCTCTTTCTCTCTCTCTCTCTCTCTCTCTCTCTCTCTCTCTATCTATCTATCTTTCACTCTCTCTCTCTCTCTCTCTCTCTCTCTCTCTCTCTCTCTCTCTCTCTCTCTCTCTCTCACACACACACACACACACACACACACACACACACATTCTCTTTTTATTTTTATTTGTTTGTTGTGCTCAACTATCGGCGAGGCACGAAAACTTCCGTGAATGAGTTTCTTAGTTTTGAGTACAGTTACGACAGAAATATAAAAACAACAATGTGAGTTACTGATTTATTATGTTTAGTAGCAGTTAGTTCTGAGTATTATTTGCAATTAAGCTCCAGTCCCTAAACCTAGTTACAGAAATGCGAATCAGACGCATTACGTATTCCAGGCCGTAGGAGTCGCGTCTTTGAGGCGCCAGCTATGGTCACTTCCCAGCCCGCTGTAGGATCACATCGGTTCGTCTTCTTCCTGCTGGTAATGTAACTGAGATTTGGCAACAACACAAGGTGTATTTCGCAACTCTGTGACAGACGAGTAACTTCCTGGTGTGCACGGAATTAAGCCTCGAAGTTCACTTGATTTCTCGTGTGATTTCCATTGAATAACCTGATTTGTTATCGGTTGAGGTGTAACAGAAGATTGTAAATTTACGGTTTTCAGCCCATAAAAGTCATTGAACGTGGAAATCGCAACTAATCAAATCCTGTAAATAGCGGTTTACGAATTCTAGTCACTATTGGCCTCGTGGGAGGAAGGCCCAAACCATATCTATCCGCCAGCTCTGTGTTGACGTGCTGACCTCTGGAAACGCGACTGTTATGGTTCGCGGTTCCAGCCTCGCTGAGTGTAACATTTTTATTCCTTGTGTGTAAGAGCTGCAAGCAGTCAGATCAAACATCGATAAGCAAATCGTAAGAAAATACTTTCAGCTCATAGTGCAATGGTGAAAAACTTACAATGCTGCACAACAGATAACGCCTCTTTCCGCTGCTGGCAAGCAAATTTTGGGTTTCTAGGAATACGTAACTTTATTTATGAAATGCCACGTTTGCATACCTGTTGAGTATGACACAGCATACCATTTAAACACAGACCCAATCGAAATCTGAGTGAGTAGTGTTTTGCTAATTCGTGCAGATAGAGGCACGCTTGTGTACAGATACTCAGTTTTGTTAAAACAGACTTTCGTCGTAAGGTTATCGTGGGTAGTTTTATTTCATTTCTTACAATACAGTGCACAGTATTTGTAAGGTTTCTTTTAGTGTTGTTAAAACAATACTAAACATGAGAGAGAAGTTAATCATCAACGATATATGCGAATTCTCTGATGTTATCTATAACAGTCTGACAATGCTCACGCAGTTTATTGATTACATGCATGTAGAAAACTTGTTCTGAGTTAAAGCTGTCAAACAAGGTTTTAAGAAGAATACAATCCCACTACCAGACGACAGCTAATGTAGAAAATACTTTTCTGAGTATTTTGGCACGATGCACTCTCCCAATACATAATACAAAAGCTGCGAGACGCATCTGCTGCCTGGCCGTCTATTAAACCTGAAAAGAACAAAATGACGCAGAAGTTAGCCTTTTTCCACATGCGACTATTTTGGGTTGAGAAGTGAAGAGAATTATGTTCAAAGTTCCATTAAATTGTTAACTTCAGCAGACAGCAAAATTACGTTTTAAAAACATGTAGTAGCGAATGTACTAGCACACGCCATGTCTTGTCAACAGGGCGCGACGTTTACCCTTTATTTTATTTTTTTATTTCGTTGGGGCTTCCCGTCGGATAGGAAATAACCGTGTAGTCATTGAAAACTGTAAATACCGTGTGGCTAGGGCCTCCCAACGGGTAGACCTTTCGCCTGGGGCAAGTTTATCGAGTTGACGCCACTTCGGCGACTTGCGTGTCGATGAGGATGAAATGACAACACAACGTCACTGAGCGGAGAAAATTTCCACCCCACCGGAAATCGAATCCGGGCCGTTCGAAATGACATTCAGTCGCGCTGAGCACTTTTTTTGTTTTTGTTTTATTTCTTTTTGTTTTGTTTTTGTTATTAAAAGCTACTTACAAGGTTCGAACTCAGAACCTCTCCTTCATTAGCATTTTTTTGAGACGCTACCATTTTTTTGTTCCTTTTTAAAAAAATAAATAAAAGCGCGGTTCCTCCACTTTATGGTCCAATAACGCGACCACTTCTTTTTTTGGGGGGGAGGGGGGAAGGAGGGAACAGGAAGGCAGGGTAAACAAACAATCTTTATTCGTACAATTGTTCACAAACAATTTGGAAACCATAAAATCGACGCAAAGGCCGCCAACGTTTTTTTTTTTTTTTTTTTTACAGGGTTAAAGTAAATGACAATCCTAGTCACGGGCGGGAGTGAAAATGAAGTTATCATTTGCATCACAATACCTGCAGCAGGCGTTGTCGCATCATAAACCTGGCAGAAAGCCATATAATCTTGACCATTTTTGCCAGTGTGAACGTTATGTATTTTTCTTGCGTCGACCATTAGAAGGACCATTATCTGAGGTGGACACAAAATCCGACGGTAGGCGCATGTCGGGACGCATCGCCTCGTTGTACATCGATACCAACTGTGCCATCATCACGTCCACGAATTCTCGATAAAACTCTAGCGTAATCACATCTGGCTCTGGTGATTTATGGGCCGCTCCTTTTGTGAGTGCCACCTTTATATCGTCTTCTGTGAGTGGCTCCATAAGCGCTGCCTTATCCGTCTCTGTCAGTGTCGTTTGCAGATGTTGCAGTATCTCTTCTCCCACAATACGGTCCGTCGGTGTACCGGCATGGAGGTGGGGGAAATGCTCTAAAAATTCATTTTCAATGTCCTGTTGTGTTGTCAGTTGACGTCCAACTAAATCGTGGAGCACTGTTACCAATGCTCGGCGGTAACCTTTATGTTCCCGCGACACATGGTGCATCGAGGTACGTTCCCCGGTGATGGTGTCGAGGCATCTTGCCCGTATTGGGATGCCACCCAGTCGTCGTCGCGTGATCGATAGGATTTGTGTCTTGACACGATGAACTTCCGCATGATGTTCTGCAGACGGCACCTGGAAGGACAGCTAACGAAACATGGTGTAATAATAATCAAGAGTGTCTCTTTCCCATTTCGTCTTATCCCGACCATACTGTATGAGAGCTCTTCTTATTGCCGGCTTAGTACATTCGAGCCACCATAGAAGCACGGAGGTATACATTGGTAGACGGCGTTGACATGTGGCCCATACCTCCTCGACTCTCTGACGACATTCGGGGTCCGTCAAAAGTGACGAATTGAGCTCCCATGTCCCGCGGCTTCTCCACACACTTTGCCTAGGAAGTGATATGGTACAAATGTAAGCCAGATGATCAGTAAATGCCGCAGACCATCGTTCCGCATCGACCACCTTATCCTGTAGGCCAACCGAAACGTATATTCGATCGAGTCTGCTCGCCGAGTGACTCGTACAAAAGGTATATCCCTCACGATTCCTAAGAATCATGTCCCAGGTGTCGCCTAACTCCAGATCCCGGCATAGCACATGCAATTCACGACAGGTATTGTAATGTGGAGTCTGGTCTTTTTGGGCTAAAAATTGAAGTCACCACCTACAATGAAATGATCGAATCTGCCGGTAAATAAGGGCACAATCTCTTCCGAATAATATCTCGCACGCGCCGGCTGTTGTCTGTGCCGGAAGGGGCATAAACATTGACAATGCGAATTCCATTAACAGTTATCGCTAGTCCTCGTGCCGAAGGTAGATAAGCCAGGTCGCGAACCGGAATCCCGTCCCGAACCAATATCGCCGTTCCACTGTCGTTGTTCGAGTGCGGCGAGGTGTAGGGGATGTATCCATGGACTTCCTGGAACTCAGGAATGTAAATTTCCTGCACCATCAGTATATCCACATCCGACGCGTATATCATGTCCCTAAACAACTGCTGTTTCAAGGACGATCTAATGGTATTTACATTCACTGTCAGTATGCCGTATGCCTGGGGTCGAGTAGCTGTCATCTCCACATGATGTTAAAATGACAAAGTTTCACCGTATCGATAGTCCCTTTGCACATCCGCAGAGGGTCGCCCGACGGACGTGTCCCTGCGGCATTAGGTTCCTTGAGATGCGGACGGATGCGAGTCCCCACCAGTAGAATGGTCCGCATCGGCGATTTCGTCGTCCTGCTCATACCGGCTGATATTATTGGGGTGCTCCAAATTTTCCTGTGCGGCATTGATGTGTGACATCTGTTGTTCTTTCGCAGCTTGAGACTCCACCACAGAAGGGGTAGCAGGCCCCTGAGCTGATGCGTCATCTGAACGACATGACATCTTTTCACTGAACGAATTCATATGGTCTGCGACATCCGAAGCTTGTGACTCCAAGTCAGACAGGTCCATAGTGTTAGACTCATCTGGGCTCCCAAGAAGAGATGGGAGCGTCTCCGCAGAGTTTAGTCGGCGCTTCTTGCGGCGCTTTGGCGAGCGTTGTTTGCGGGCCCTAACCTCGTCCTCTGGTGTTGGCTAATCTTGTGTCTCCTGCTGTTTCGCCACCGCCACAACGCCCTGGGGCCGTTCCACTTCAGCTTCCATGCCTGTTGTGATGCTGTCATCCTCTTTCTGCACCACCTGTAATGTCTGGGATTGGAGGTTGGTATGTGCCATTTCTTCTTCAGTGGGGTCCGAAGGCGCCTCAATCAACTGCGGCGTCTGTTCGATAGTGCGCTCCGACCTCGCCGTCACCTCCCCGCGAAACGCCGCCACGTAAGTCATCGGCAGTGACGTTGGTGTAGTCGTATTCTGAAAGTCTCCGCTGGGGAGTTGCACGAGTCTCCTCTGCATGCACGCAGATCGAAGATGTCCTTCACCACCACACCCAGAGCGTTTCCGGGGCTGTCCATCATAGATGACAATAGCTCGACAGCCGCCGATGTTGATGTACGATGGCACATGTTTCGTAAGGGCAATTCGCACCTGTCGGACACCATTGAGCACTGGATACGTGCTAAAACTTGCCCAACGTTCGGCCGTATGACTGATAACTCTGCCATATGGCTTGAGCGATTCAGTGACCAATGATTCTGGTACCTCGAAAGGCAGCTCGAAGACTCGAATCGTACGCACGCCCAGGCCCGAATGAGCGACTAAAACTTCGCCAATATGACCATCGGAGTGTCGGAACTGGAATCCTCGTTTGGCGGCTTCAATAATCCTATCGCATGCTGCGTCGTCAATCATCTTTACGTAAAGAGTGCTGCTCACGATTGATAAATGAATTCCAATAATCTCCGTGTAATTAAGTTGCAACTCGTCCCTCAAGAAACGTTCGATTTCGAAAGCCGTCGGTCGTGCATACTCGTTACAGAAAGTGAACTGTATCGTGGTTTTTCGGAAATTGTGTGCCATTGCGTTCGATTCAAACAGTAACACACGCGAGTGACGACGGTGTAAACACCGCTTCTTCCGCCAGCGTTCGCAGTCGGGACGTAAACAAGTCCGAGCTGCTCCGCGGCTAAAGGCGGTCTCTTGGTGTTAGTCTACTAACTGTGACGTAGCTCAAGCACCTCTGGAAGTGAATAACAGTTCCTCCAGAACTTCGGCATTCCACAGTGCTGTGAGATAATGCATATGACCGGATCTAGACTTCTGAGAGACAGACAGTTACAGCATTTCTTTTGCACTGCACGATGGTTTCAACAAACAGATAGCGCAATACAGTAGCTCAAATGGAAAGGAACACTACCTATTTAAATTTCTGCATCCTACACTGTCGGCGGTTCTGTGTAGGTGGCAGTTGCGTTATTTTTTTCGGTGATTACAAAATAGAGTCGAATGTATGTAGCCAAGGCAGCTAGTTCATGGCGATTCGGTCAACCAAGTAAATGAATGCATTGAACATCCTCCAAACCACTACAGGGAGCCTGTGTGTCAGAATTCTCATCGAGTGTGCCACAATGGTGTTATGATAGAGAAAGGAGTCGTAGAGAAGAGGGTTTGGTGGTCTGTTGGACTGATGATAGTTTCATATGATGTAGGTCTCGGTTCGGTTCCAACTTCTGCCGATGTTTTTTGATAGGGAGAGGCAGATTCTATTCTCTTCTGGCTACGCCAAGTGAAGAAGGTATAATGGTATTGTGGTCTGAAAATCACATTAAATATGATATTCCTTCTCTACCAAGTAAACGTTAGGTGGAACAACAATAAAGTAAGGAGAGGCGACATGTAGAAACTCTATCACCAGTAACCTTTCTTATACTAGTTATTTATTTCTAGAGACGAAACAAACCCTGTGTATGGTCACAGGACACTTACTCTGTCTTTTATTTGAGCTTCTGTATGTTGATAAAATTGGTTCTGAAATGGGAATGCAACTCAGACCACCCTTAACGCGGAATATGAACCCTTCGTGACATCACAGCTCGACTACAACTTGTTGTTTGTTCAAAACTTCAGATTCCTCAACATCTCCACATATTGCGCATGAATGGGTTGGGATCCTGGCCCAGCACTAAACTTTTCACTATGTATTATCCAGCCCTAGCATGAGAACACCTATCTGCTGATGGATAATAATTTTTATTTTTGATGCATTTTCATTCGTTGTCAACACTAACGATATCTGACGTTTTTGACTCCCAGTGAGACACAGAACTATTTGCGAATTCACTGTAAGTTCAAGGATGTTATTCCGAGCTTCTGGTGGAGAAAAATTAGTTAGCTGACGTCTCTTTGTGTGTAGTCAAAAACGATATGTGTGGGGTTCGATTCCCAGTTAGCACTGAACTCCTTATCATATTATTTCTAGTTCAAACATGCCCACATGTCACTGCTGGTGTAAAAAACCCATACTTAACGTTCCTTTACTCTAGAATATAATAGTGATATGTGCCGGGGATGGAGTCCTGGGAAGGAAAAAATTAATGTTTCCTCTCGTCATTTCACTTAATACATCTAGCTACTGCAGAGAAAATCCGATATGTCAAAGTTGATTGTGCTTCGATAACAATCCGATTAGGTTCTGAGTTCGAATCCCTGTCCAACACAAAGCTTTACCTCACTGCATTTCAAGTAAGTTACTTGTGAAGAAGCAGTATTGAACGTCTCTCGTAGTTCGTTAACAGGGAAAATAGATGCTGGGTAGGAATTCGCGACCGTTAAAAATGTTTACGTTATGTAATTTAAATTTGATATTTGTTACCTGATACTGCCTAAAATCGAGGTATATCACTCTCTTTATGCCTAGTCAGGAATGACTGTTAATTTCCATCAGTCACAAAATCTTTGTGTGCAAGACCTGGGTTTGAAACCTTATGCAGAACGAGTCGGTTCGTAGTGTCATTTGAAGTTCATACATATTCTCAACTAGCTGGTCGTGAGTAACGTAAATTTTTAATGACATTCTGTGTTAAATAACAAGTATGGTATGTTACTTTTATGAGGAAATCATGAATAGGACGAACTTACTGTGTGCATTACCTATCTGACGTAATAATGAGAGTGCTGACATTTCAGGTATGTCATTTATTGCAATAAATGTGAGCTTACAAGCCTTACGGACAGTGTTATCTGTGATTAGGTGTTCCCTGATATTTTTAGTATCGTTGTATTACTTTACATCCTGAGTTATTGCGATACAGAGCAGTGTTTACTAGTGGTGACTTGTTGGAACCAATTTCAATAGTCGAACGCCTGTATCAAGGAACGATTAGACGACCTGTTAATCAGCTGCGTTATGTGGGTTGCATGGGCATCAGGGGAAATGAAATCCAGGTCGTTGGGATACTTTTGAGCCTGACTGTACTTCGTTAACAATCCGATTAGGTGCTGGGTTCGCATCCCTGTCAGAAGCTTTATATGATGGCGTTTCAATTTTAAACATGAGCATACCTTGGTCCTTGTGAATGACAATATATTAAACGTCGTTGGGGGTAGTTCCCAGGACGGTAACTGTTATGACAGGATTCCCAGTTCAGTACAAACATTTTCGTCATTTATTTTCAGAATCTGATTTCATAACTGATACTAGTGCAAATGTCTATACTTCACGTCACTTTATTCCTAGTCATCCGGTCTCAATAAGGCACAAACAAAGCCTAGCTTAGTTAGCTATAGGTGCTGGGTTTGAATCCAGGTCCAGAACGACGACGTTGGTCATGACATTTAATGTTCAAATTTGTGTACACGTAGCTGTTGATGTGTTACGAGAAGAATGATATTACTGGTGACTCGCTGTTAATGTTGAGATTTCCTTAAAGTGCTTCTTGCCGTTAATCGCGTTTTTCTACTGGTTCGTAGAATATCCAGTTTCCAGAGCCACTCGCCGTTGAGCGACCTTCAGCACGTGGATGGAAAACCTTTTAGACAGCGAAAAACTTTTTCCAATTGCCGTACAGCTTCGTAACTCCATATATTGTCTCAAGTATTTAATTTTGACTAAGGATTACTGTACGAAATATGTAAAATAATCCGTTTTCTCAGAACTTTTGGAATATCACTTGTTGTAATTAAGGTTAGTTTATGAGTGTTATGGGATGTCTCATCGCTAAGAACGTGTTTTCTAATATGTTTTGTATGACGATATTAGTTGACGCTTAGACTGAGTGCAATAAATACCTTTGGTCTCTTAGTAGTCTCTTGCTGTACCCATTGTGTGTAGTCAAACGACTGTACCCGACGAGGTTTTGGTGTTTAGAGGAACCGCAACACAGCTACGTTATGTTGGTTGTATTCGGCAGTAACACACTTTTTTTGGTGTCAAGTGTACATACACATAAAAGACTTAGGCGAAAGAAAAAAACCGTTTTCAGTTAACATTTTTTAATTAATAAGAAAATTAAAAACACGCTTAAATAAAAGAAAGCAAAGGAAAGAAAAGAATCAGTGTTGAAATTCGTGAGGAAAGAAGTCAATGCCGATGAAGACAAAGTTTGAAGAGCGTAAGGTGGGACTGAATGGGAGGAATGTGGCCATAAAAAAAGTGATCTGTGTTTCCGACTGCTATGCAGAAGAGCCGGCTTCGATTCCCAGTACCACCACTTATTGTTCCTTGGTGGGAGTGCTGAAATGGGCTATACTCAGCCTTGTGGTGCTGACCTGAGAAGCCGTTTGAGTGGGAAGTAGTGGCTCCACTGTCTGGAGAGTCAGCAAAACTGGCAGGAGTGTAGTGTGCCGGTCCCACGCCCTCCATACCACATCCAAAAGATGCCAATGGCAGAGGCTTTAGCTTTAGATATAGACGTACATTTACAAAATGACAGATGTCGTTTACAGATCGTACCACTATAATGCTACAAACATATTCGCTGTATTACAGTGGGTACAGTTGGACTCATGAACGACGGTCTTCGGTTTTACGCTCATTCTGCGTACCTGTCGTCACGAAATCTCCGACGGCCAGCGAGGGGTTCAGTAGTGTTCTGAGAGGTTAACTGTGGAGTCTTAGACAGTGCGAGGGTCAAACGTGAACGTCGCGGGTTATTCAGAGAATTTTTATTCCACTTGCAGTGAAGTATAATGGCTGATGATGGTGATAAGCTACAAATTGCGCATAAGTTAACGAGAGACATAATTTGCAAGATACTCTCTTTTTTTCAAGCGCAAAGCTTCTCTGTGTGCGTACTGCTACTGTTTCTTGGAACCAACAACACGACAATGCCCATTCGTGGTTGACCGGAGCGGACCGCCATCGTTCGTGAATCAGCTTATAAACAAGAAAAGGTGAGAAATCTGGTTGTAACGCTGTTACATCGGTATTATCTGTACTATAGCCCCGTCAAAAAAATGAGACGGTAGCGTAACTGTGAACCCTCATGCCTTATTTCTTCAGTTTCCACCTCCTGTTCATACATTTCCGATACTCAAAAACCATCGCCAGTTTTCAGACATAGTGACCCAACCACATTGACCCTCCCCCCATCCCCCTCCCCTCCCTCTGACACTTACTACACATACCAAGTGTTATCATATTAAAACGTCCATCGCTCATTTCAGCCTATAGCACAAGTAACAACAGCCAGGTAATCAACACATTACTATGGGGTAATTCATATGCGGTATGGGAAGCGGTTTCCTGGCTTTGGTGCCCCTTCGAGAAAAATACGGTGCTCTCAATTTTCATCCACTCCCTTAGCCTCTTTGACAAGATCTTTGGTAGAACGAGGCTGACTCGTATCGGTCACCATTTTTCACGATTTTTATTCCGAATTTCAGCAATGCTTGGGATCGATTATGGAACCGATGATGTTTCCTGACTACTTTTCAAAGGCGCTACCCCAACGTTACGCTCTGTTGGTCTTAAATCAGGGGACTGGCCAGGCCAATCAGGGATCGATACATTAATTAAGGAGTTTGTGGTGTGAGCTGCAGTAAGGCGTCTCGCACAATCGTTTGGGAATACTCTATTTAGCCCTTTGCTAGTGGAGGGTTTGATAACAGGGTTTGTCTTGCCTTCCACATACAGACTATTCAGTATCTCTTCAACACTAACCAAATCAGTCGCGTTGTCATATCGAATAAACCCCACACCATATTCCAAGAGAAGGAGGTATGGGTCTCGAGCACATTTGCTTCCAGTGACTTTTCAGCAGGTCGTCAACGGACACGATGGCGCTGATCTGGCGGCCAGATACAAAAGCGAGACACATCGCTGAAAGCACAGTACACCACTTAGAGTTCCAGATGCGCCTGTCTCCACACATCGCAAGCCTGTGTTGTGTGTGGCGTAATATCAGCGGCCAGCGACGCATGACAACTCGAGCTATCAATCCAGCTCTCCGTAATCTGTTCGTGGTGACTCTGTGCCTTTAGACTGTCCGCGATGTACCCAGGACTTGGAACACTTCCGCAAGAAACCCACGAGCATGTAGTTCTTCTTCTACATTTAAGAACACAATAAATTCAACAGAAATTATCTTCGTTGACTTTTATATATAAGTAACAAACTTTGGAACTAGTTCTTACAGCAAAGTAACTTAACAAAAGAAAACCAAATACTTGGAATGCAAGTTTGCTTGTAATACTAGTCTTAGTTGAGGAAACAATACACTGAAAGCTTCTCCAATCAGAGTTCGTTCAAAATGAGTCTGACAGAATACTAACAGGCTCCGAGGCTAATAGGCTCGTTGCCGAGGTTCCTTGGCGGCGAAAGCGGCGTGTGGTCGAGGCAGTGTTGGATCCGGAGCAGACTTTTTCTCTTGGCTGGCTGGGACTTAACTACCACGATAGACTCGAGCGCGATCCGAATACCCGCATGGCGGAGGTACATTTCTTCGTGACTGGGTGTAAATTGGCGGATGCAGCAAAACATTCGTGGCAAGAGCGATCTCTCCAGCTGATTCACACGCCGTCTGCGCTTTGGTTCTGTGTACTTGATGGCCCTCTGCAAGTCGTGCTACAAATGGCGGACCTTAAGCCGTGTAGTAGCAGGGGCTGAGTGGGCAACCAGCCCGACGTCTGTGTGTTGCAGTGTCACTTGAGCACCTGACCGCTTTTGTGACACGCCAATCCTCGCGTTGTTTGGTTGATTTTGGGGAGGGGACCAAACAGTGAGGTCATAAGTCCCATCAAATTAGGGAAAGATGGGAAAAGAAGTCGGCCATACCCTCTCGAATGAACCATCCCGGCATTTGCCTGAAGCGATTTAGGGAAACGAAGGAAAACATAAATCAGGATGGCCAGATGCTGTCTTGAACTGTCGTCCTCCCGAAGAGTTTTGTGTGATAACCACTGCACCACCTCCCTCGGTCGCCAGTCCGCATTTCAGCTGTTGTCATCCGTCTATTCGTCAGACTCAGTCCAACAATCTTTCCGGATGATCCTTGCCTCTTCTTCTTTCCAAACTTGCCCTGAATTCGTCTCATCAGCACTCCATCTGCAATTACTGAAATACCGCAAACTGCATTTCTGATTTGTCGGTATGATGCACCAGTCTCCTTTATACTATTAGATTACTCTCAAAATCTAAAAGATGGGGATAACTGCACGTGTACATCCTCTTTCCATCCTGCGTTGCCATCTCCACCTTAAAACTTACGGTAATATTCGACACGTCCTGTAAGTATCATGTAGTCACGCCATTCTTCTTCTATACAACTGACTTTCCTCTCAGCTGAAAACACTAAAAATAGATTCACGTAACAATTAAAGTTTGGTCAAAATATGCCAAGTACTGCGCTATCAGACTGAAAGCGTTTGGTCGAGGTGTCCATGGTGTAAAAATTCCATTTTACTCAGTGTACGATGATAACCATAATGTCTAGATGAGAACATGTAAGGCAGCGGGATGTCATGTACTAATGTACCGGTAAATCAAGATGAGTAACTTGCAGATTATGCACTTCCTCATTTAGAAACTAAAACGCGGAGAAAATATGGTCTGGTTTCAATGTAACTTCGTAAACGCACACGTCATCGGCGGATATGTAAATTACTAGGTTGCAAATCTGTGTGACAGGAAGAACGGTCGATTAAATGCGTTAGCGTTGTTGGTGACTATGAATCTCACCAGACCTGGTAGGTTGTCTAAGGGGCGCGAACAGCGCCAGATGTTGAGTGATCACTGTGAAGGACACAGAGATGCCGCACAGATGTCTGAGATAGCGTTATCACCACATGACATTGTGGACTCCATTTGGCCGGCTGGTCGAATCGTCCAGTCGCCAATCGTAAAGATCATTAGGATGGGACAGTGGCCTGATGTCGAACCAGAAACTTTGGTCAGTCAAGTTTCTCGTCGACCTCGTCTGGCTACCACAAGGGAAGATCACCGCGTTTGCACCATGAGCATCGTAATCCCTTTATATCTGTGCTTACCATCCCAGAAAAGTGAGGGAAGTCACAGCAGAGAAGGCTGTGTTTGCAGTGGTGCCGTGACGGGGAAGCAAGGACTGGTGATGTTTTCGAGAAGCACATCGGTGTTCCACCTACGTCAAGGTGTAGAGAACCACCGTTTATGACTTCAGGTCATCGCTGATAGTGACTGAGAAAACTTTGCTAACGCAACGGTGTGTCATGTAAATCCTGCATCCTCATGAATCATCTCTGGCGTGACAGTACCGTGTTGGCATTTTTCAGCAGATCAGTGCTAGACCACACACGGAACGTCTCTCTATAATCTGTCTACGTGATGTTCAGGTAATCCTGTCACCAGCAAAAGCCTAAGGTCGGTCCCCGCTAGAACTTCTGTGGGACCAGCTAGGACTTCAATCCAATCTCAGTGACAGCATCCATGATATAAACGATCAGTGCGGGTGAGCTTGCCTCAGGAGAGAATACAACGGCTTTATGATACCCTTCCCATCTGAATTAGTGAATGTACCCGGGACAGAGGGCGTGCAACGTCATGCTGATAAGGGGCCTCATAAGGCCTAGTTCTTCGTACATTTGATGTGATTTCGTAATCTCTGAAAGTAAATCACATACCCTCTCAGTCAGTGAAGTTTCATTTCGTTGACTCCACCACATAATCGTCCTTAACTTTTCTGTCAGGCAGTGTTGCAACAGGTGGCCGTGCCACAGCGAATTCACTCACAGATTGAGTGTTCATCAGCAGCTGGTGAGATGTGACACAGAAAACATCACTTAACAAGTGTACCTATGCTCACCCCACATCGTATTGAATAGAGATATTCCTTAACGCCAGAATTCCGTCATTAAACAGTCTAAACTCAGACATTTGCTGACATCTCTCACCGTCAAACTACTCTTCCAGATCTGTGCATTCTTCGGTTTCCTTGTAGCACTATGACCATATTTGAAACTAGTACTAAGAAATTAGTATAAGAAAATCCAAGAAAAAAGTATGTAGTGAACATACAGCAAATACATTACCAATCTACAGAACTATACAGAAGAAACGAAAGGTCAGTTTATAGAAAAATGTAGCTATGCCAAGAAAATAGCGAGTGAAGCTCATCAAGTCTCCTGGAACGGAATGGTACCAAACATTGAAAATGATCTGTACAGTAGACAAGAGATGGCCGATAAACTCCTGAAACAAAATCACCAATAAGAAAAAGATTCCGCGCGATTAAACGTAATAGAGAAAGAAGCTTAGATAAAACAGCGATAATGGGTAGAAAACAATGATAAAATTAAACTAACGAAAATAGACCAGGGCAAAGAACAAGATTATGAAATATACCAAGGAGACAATATTGCATTGGACGAGATACAAGAAGGAATAAAGGAAATGAAGAACAGGAAAGCAGCAGGGCCCAATAATATTATTGCAGAACTCATTAAAAGTGTTAGAACTGAGGGTGTTCCATTTATTAAATTAATTCTGAAAATGAAAGATGAACACTGGCCATAAATTACAGGCACGAATAATTAATAACGGAGTTAAAAGAATATCTGAAGCCCTCTTAGTGGTTTTAAGAACAGACGATAGTATAGTGACGATATTACTTTAGCGCGGCACGTAATTGAAAAGACACGGCGTAGACGTGGTGAGTGCTGTCTCAAGCAATGCACATATCCGACACTCAGCGGTCCCACACAAAGCTGTATAGTATCGGGTGGAATAAGCTATATATTTTCGGTGTCAGTGGAGGGAAAGCTGACGAGCGTTCCCTATATGGAGAATGTTGTTCGACCAGTTCCTCTGCCTTTCTTACAACAGGACTGTGACATGCTGTTCCGACAGGAAATTTGGAAATTGGTGGTAAGGTCTTATCAGACAAAACTGCTGAGGCCATCGGTCCCTAAACCTACACACTATTTAATCTAACTTAAACTAACTTACACTATGGAGAACACACACACTCACGCCCAAGGGAGGACTCGAACCTCCGAAGGGGAGAGCCGGGCAGACCGTGACAAGGCGCCCTAGACCGCACGGCTACCCAGCGCGGAGTGTTCCAACAGGATAATGCTCGTTCACGCACTACCCATGAAACTCGACGTGCGATGCATGACGTGCACCAGACCTCCAATCGAGCACATGTGGGTCATAATAGGATGAGAAACGTATAGTTAGACTCGTCTATCTATAACTCTTACAGAATCTACTCACAACTGTTACAGAGCTATGCAAACAGATCGAGCAGTTATGGAATACAGTATCACAAGACAGTATTCCTCACCTTTATGATCATCTGGTTGCCAGAGCCATTGCTCGCATTGCCACCCAGGAAGTCTACATTGTGTTCTAACGTGGGTGCATCAGCGTAGGTCCTTGTCTGATGCTTCAGAACAGCTTGAGCTACTAATCTGTAATAATTCCACGTTTTCCATACGTTTTGTTTCTACTCGTACAATAAATTTTAAATTAACTGCAAACCTCCCAATGGGTGTTCTAACGTTTTTCCTGCAGTGCATATCCAATACAGCGTCTGTCTGTAATTTACTGAAGAATATTTATGTATTCCACTGTTCATTTAACTAATTATACCAACTCATCCCAATAACGACAGTGAAGAAAACAGAACATGGTGTGTTTAAAGAAAAATCTCGCGAGTTTCACGAGTGACTCCATTTGAATGCCAGCAGGTTATCCTTTCCAGAACGTCACTCGGTACATTATTGTCATGGTTGACAGCTAACTGAACACCCCTAATATAATGAATCGTGAAAACCTTTTAGAATAATGTGTATTCAAGAACTTGCACAATATTTTCGACATGAGGAAGCTGAGGCAACATAACCGATGCAGTTGCTATCTCTTGCCCGGAATCTAAAAACTACGTCCCTCCAGAGTTTTGAAGAGTAAGCAAGAGACGAGTACCTGTTTTGTGTACAGCTTCTCGCTGAAGCTTCGAGGAGCACTTCTCTTTGGAGCCTAGGTCTGGCGTGGTGTCATAGGCTGCCATTGGGTCCACAGCACCATCAATTCTGTTTCGCACAATCTAAATGAGTTTTCAAACATGTTTTCGCAGCTAAGAAAACGTAGGTAAATCATTTCCTTCCTGAGAGCAAAGACTAATAAAGAAATGGATTCACCTTGCACAACACGCTCAAACTAAACCGAAAACCTATGATCTCCCAAAAAACAAAACAGTAAAATTTCCTTGGGAGGAAGATGTACGAACATTGTCGCTTGTCTAGGAAACGGATGAACATTAAAGGTCAGTGACCAATCTTCATTGCAAACATTCAGCTAGAAATTAATGAACAACTAGATCATTTGACAAAGAAATGGATTCCCTACCCAAGGAAGTACATCTATTGATCCATGGACTTCTGTTTGATGCACACAATTGAGGGAATACTTTCCCAAACCCTATCTTATACATAATATTCCTTTCCTTCACAGAAGACATGAAGAATCAGCTCAACAACACGAAAATTAGCATTGGATAAGGAGACCATTAGCCGAAATAAATTCCCGTTATCAACAGATGAAAGGAATAATTTTAGCAGCCTTAAATAAATTGTAAATAAGATGCAAACATTATTGTGGTAACAGGGGATTACAGGGTCATATAAACTGTATTTTCGAACGAGTGGTGTAAAGGACAGTACCGCCCGCCACTCATTCCCGCCGTATTCATAAAACAGAAGGGAGGTAAAAAACGCAACTAGATTTTAAACAACGCTGTGCTGTGCAGCTCCAATTGCAGCGCCGTAACATCGACGTTACTGAAGCCAAAAACTCTCAACATTTGAATAACAGACGGGCTACGATAACTGTTCTATTGTCTATCACTGTTGCCCAGTGCAGAATGCAAATTTCTGGCTGACTACTTACAGGCGCCGTAGCGTCCATTATGGCCAGTGGGGATATCCAAAGGCAGTGTCGAATTCCACTGACGTAAACCGTTAACTAAACCTCTAATAAAGTTACTTTGCGATCGACAGATTGCTACGGCGTTGAGTGTGTGTGTAGTTGGTGGCGGGTGAGGGGGTGGGGGTAGGGGGAGGGGGAGGGTACGCTGTGTTACCAGTGTGCAGTTAGCCATAAATGTCAGGGCTCCGAATATAGTTACAAAACAAACAACCACACAGCGAGCATGTGACTCTCATCAAAGAACTGCTGCTCGCTATCCAACAGCTGTTACCATTCGTTTAGTTGCAATCTCATTCAAAAAGTAAATTCAGTCGAAGCATAACCTTGCAACCAGCAAAAAACAGGTAATTTATCTGTATGTAAATTACAACCACAAAAATTCTGAATTGTCAACAAAATAACGAGATAAAAAGAGACATCTCGGCCGTACGCAAGATTTTGATTATGGAGGCCTTGAAGGTTTCCCTGCTGCTAACATATTGGCTTGGAAGACTTGGAGTATAGCAGAGACTACAGGATTACTTGCTTCATTTTCCTACGGTATGCTTCTTCCATATATACACTCCTGGAAATTGAAATAAGAACACCGTGAATTCATTGTCCCAGGAAGGGGAAACTTTATTGACACATTCCTGGGGTCAGATACATCACATGATCACACTGACAGAGCCACAGGCACATAGACACAGGCAAAAGAGCATGCACAATGTCGGCACTAGTACAGTGTATATCCACCTTTCGCAGCAATGCAGGCTGCTATTCTCCCATGGAGACGATCGTAAAGATGCTGGATGTAGTCCTGTGGAACGGCTTGCCATGCCATTTCCACCTGGCGCCTCAGTTGGACCAGCGTTCGTGCTGGACGTGCAGACCGCGTGAGACGACGCTTCATCCAGTCCCAAACATGCTCAATGGGTGCTCAATGGGGGACAGATCCGGAGATCTTGCTGGCCAGGGTAGTTGACTTACACCTTCTAGAGCACGTTGGGTGGCACGGGATACATGCGTACGTGCATTGTCCTGTTGGAACCGCAAGTTCCCTTGCCGGTCTAGGAATGGTAGGACGATGGGTTCGATGACGGTTTTGATGTACCGTGCACTATTCAGTGTCCCCTCGACGATCACCAGAGGTGTACGGCCAGTGTAGGAGATCGCTCCCCACACCATGATGCCGGGTGTTGGCCCTGTGTGCCTCGGTCGTATGCAGTCCTGATTGTGGCGCTCACCTGCACGGCGTCAAACACGCATACGACCATCATTGGCACCAAGGCAGAAGCGACTCTCATCGCTGAAGACGACACGTCTCCATTCGTCCCTTCATTCACGCCTGTCGCGACACCACTGGAGGCGGGCTGCACGATGTTGGGGCGTGAGCGGAAGACGGCCTAACGGTGTGCAGGACCGTAGCCCAGCTTCATGGAGACGGTTGCGAATGGTCGTCGCCGATACCCCAGGAGCAACAGTGTCCCTAATTTGCTGGGAAGTGGCGGTGCGGTCCCCTACGGCACTGCGTAGGATCCTACAGTCTTGGCGTGCATTCGTGCCAACTGCGGTCCGGTTCCAGGTCGACGGGCACGTGCACCTTCCGCCGACCACTGGCGACAACATCGATGTACTGTGGAGACCTCACGCCCCACGTGTTGAGCAATTCGGCGGTACGTCCACCTGGCCTCCCGCATGCCCACTATACGCCCTCGCTCAAAGTCCGTCAACTGCACATACGGTTCACTTCCACGCTGTCGCGGCATGCTACCAATGTTAAAGACTGCGATGGAGCTCTGTATGCCACGGCAAACTGGCTGACACTGACGGCGGCGGTGCACAAATGCTGCGCAGCTAGCGCCATTCGACGGCCAACACCGCGGTTCCTGGTGTGTCCGCTGTGCTGTGCGTGTCATCATTGCTTGTACAGTCCTCTCGCAGTGTCCGGAGCAAGTATGGTGGGTCTGATACACCGGTGTCAATGTGTTCTTTTTTCCATTTCCAGGAGTGTATATGTATATAGTGAAAAACTTCCCTCGGAATTCCAGCTGTGTGAATCGTTTAAAAACGTACGAGCCGGTGACAGAGTGCTCCCTGGTCAGTGGCCGAGAGGCACTCGGCTAAAATCTCCTGTGTTTTTAACCATCAGACACGTTGTGGGGCGGCGGGTGAAATAATTGTTATATTGTAGAATGTAATGTAGAAAAGATGCATTTCCCGGCCGATTAGCAACATGTGGGGCATTGGGTGGACTAATTGAGTTATAAATATGTTCCTATTATTTATTTAATGCTGTTGTTTGCCGTTCTCAACACTGGCTCTCTAACTACAATATTGGCAACCAGAAAGTGATTAGCAAAACGTGAAGCCTGTAATTATAGTTGCTAGTGCTCACTTCATCTGAGTAATACATTTACAGCTACAGCTTATAGCCCTGAGGAATTAGGAGGTTGTCTGGGATTCATAATCAAAAACCATTCTCTCTAAAATGTTCACTATATTCTGAACCTCACAGACCAAAACGAATTCACACAATCCAACTACCAGAGCAGTTCAGAGTCTTATGCGCTGATGCAACTATAACTGCTCAAATTAAATGTTTAAGTGAATGCTCGCCATAATTTGATACTAATGTTCATCAAACGCCACGCTAAATAATGGTAGAATGTCTGTCCTGCGGCGGCACGTGAAAATACGACATACGCAAACTGAAGATACATCATTAAAGTCATCCCAGAATTAACACTTCACTCGAAAACGATTTCATGGTTGCGCGTATCCCGAGTAACTTATTACGGCATCAGAGGCTGTTTATAGCAATGATACCGACGCGACGCAACTCCTGGCACAGGTGATGCGCTAAACAGCATCTGGAGAGAACCGGGGCCTTTTTCTCTCGCGCAGCGTTCTTACATATAAAGCCGCAGTGCAGACGGCTAAGGGAGCGCCTGATCAAATCCGCTCTCCCGACTAGCCGCTGGGCTAGTAATGCACCACTTCAAGTTATTGAATAAATCATTGCTTCCTTTCCCGATGGCCAATGAAGCTCTCAATTTAAATGTGCAAATCAACACACAGGTAAGTAATCATAAGAAAAATATGACGTGGCTAAGTCAATTATTTTGGGCGAGGGAATTAATTTAATTACACTACACGCAGTAGACGAGCTCTGAACTTGCCCTTTGGAGATACGCTATTGCTATTGTTTTATAGCTGTTCTGTTGAAACTTCTCACATCGTTATGATTATAGCGGATCTCCCTTCTACTTAAATTTAAACATCCTAGGTTTATTTATTCGCCTACTTAATCTATCTTGCTTCCTTACTTTTTAAGACAAAAACCAGAAAATCACGAATTTCAACTAAAATTTTAATTTGTGAGATCCAGAATACTGTTTCTACTGAATTATTATGAAAAAGGAATGTAATATAAATTTTTAAGTTTCTAGCTCTTTTCTGTTGCGCCAATGATTTTTACAGAAAAACGTCCAAATTTCGAAAATGATTAAAGTTATTGAACTGATATTCGACACATATTGATTAGGTATTACTCCTGACATGCTAGAAACGTTTCAGGTTATTTACTTGATTTTTATAGTATTGTGCAACATTTATGACGTCGGAGCTAGTTACAGCAGACTAGGCTGACACACAATGGAAAGACTGATGTGAATTTGATACGGCGTGAGTAGGCTGCTTCCCTACAGCAAGGTCGCTACAATAAGTAACGCCGTAAACAGCTTTAAAACAACTGGATTAGTTCCACTGAATACCCAAATATTCAGTACTCTTGACTTTGAGCCATCGATGACAACAGAGAAACCAAATAAAACCTCAATGGTTAGTCTGAATGAAAAAGAAATAGCTGGACCATTTGACGCCTCTGCAGGTAACGCAGATGACACCGCAGCAGGTCTAGATGGACTGTCCTATGGTCCTGAAGTTAACACTGACGAAACTGTAAAGCCTGCACCATCTTGTGTAGAATCATACTACTTTGCCCTGCCTCTTTTCCCTAATGCTGCTGCGCGGCGCGGGATTCGCCAAGCGGTCGATGCATGCATGTGCGGCTGGTCCCGGCGGAGGTTCAAGTCCTCCCTCGGCATGGGTATGTATGATTGTCCTTAGGCTAATTTAGGTTAAGTAGTGTGTAAGATTAGGGACTGATAACCTTAGGAGTTAAGTCCCGTAAGATTTCACACACATTTGAACATTTTTTGAACCTAATGCTGCTGCAAACGAAAGAAAACAGAAGAAAAATTCACCCTCATTCCACATCAAAAGCAACCCCGTCAAAAGATCTTTACAAAATAAACAAGCTTAGAAGAAAACCAAAGAAAAGAAGAAAGAAGAAAACCAAAAGCAAAGAGACGAGAAACAGAATGCCAAACGCTGGCTAAGAGACAAAGAAACGATAAATGTGATAAGGAACACTTTCTTGAAGATTCCTCAGAGTCCTCGATATCAGTCAATTACAATGAAGATGACGACGATATTGATCTCGTCGGAGAAGAACTTTGTACAATCTGCAACGACTGTAGAAAATCAGAGACTTGGCATGCTTGTTCTCGCTGTCACAAATGGGCTCATGCTGCTTGTAATGGGCTCACTGCTGCAGAAGCAAAGCCAAACGCATATGTATGCAACCACTGTATTTAAAATAAGATGATTTTTTAATATTTATTCATTTGTGATTTCCTTCGCTATCTTACCTACCACTTACGTCATCTTACCTGCGAACGATGGTAAGATGACGAATTTGACATCATTTTGAAAGAGTTGAAGAAATAGCCATAAATGGTAGATTTAGGAAAATTGTAAAATCAGCAGTTAAAAATTAAACTATAACGGTTGCTTTAAGTTGTTAATTTAGCCAATCGGTTCTAAAACATAAAGGTAAAGACATTTCGGAAGCTCACTGTCTTCATCTTACCCTGCCTTTCCATACTTGTAGTCCATGAGTAGGACTTAAAGTAGCAACACGTTCCTTAATTTTAACAGTAAAATCACTTACACATCTCCTGTACACTGACGCCCTTTCCACATCATTTCGATTAAAGAATCGTTCAAATTGTCTATGTGACATAAAACTAACTGAATCACTAACATTACAACCCATCTCAATATGCACATAACATACCCTGATGCTCTGAACACAATGTTGCACTATTCTTTCCGGCAACAGACTTTCATGTTTTTAAAATGACAACGCACCTCGCGTCTTCAATCTGGCCCACATTCCTCAAACAATTTATGGTTGACTCTATTAATACCAATCCTATGCAGTAGCCGTGCGACAGTTCAGAAATAAAGGTTACACTGCTGTGGTGTAGGCGACCAGTACGTGTACAACTCCAAAGATACATGAGACCTCTATCGTTCATAACGGTGCTCAACTTTCGTCATGTATGTCCTATCTAGCCGAAGCCACTAATTGTTGATTGGATCCCGTAGAGTTATCAGACTGGGGTGTTGACGCTTGCTGCGGTTCCAAATAATTCCAGGTAGTCTCAATGACTTTAACACAGGGTGATTTAGCGGGCCATTTGATGGGCGATAGGGTGCCTGTGTTCTTCGAGTCAGGAAAATATGCGTCCAGCTCTGTGAACTAGGCTATTGACATTGTGGAGGACGGGAGTGTCCTCTTGATGCTCATTATAAATGTGTAGAAGAAAGGGCAAAACCGGTTCACCAGAAATGCTGGTTCATCTTCATGGTAACCGAAATGATTCGAGCCAAGCCATGCAGCGAAAAACATCCTCAGATCATCACAGAGACATGTTAGACCTCAACTACATACAAAATGCAGCTGACATGCCTTATTGGATCCTCGGTGCATTCTACGCGTAGGACCATTTGGAAAAGGAAACAAATTTGCAACTCGTCGGAGAATACTACACGTTTCCAGTCACCTATTTCCCAGTTTGTCTGTTGTTTGGAACTTTGACAAATTTAGTTCATTGTGATACTGTGGGCAATAGCTTATTGAGAGGTATGGAATGAGCTCCTCGTCACGCTGTGAAGGAGCAAAGGATATCTAACGGTCGCAGTGTCATCCTTTGCCGAAAATGGTGTCATGCAGGATGCAGTGTGTGTGTGGGGGGGGGGAGGGGGGGGAGGGGGGAAGGAATGATGTCAGAACACCTCTATCCAAGGCGGTTTGCAAGACTTTCCATATCGTGTAACCGCTACTACTCGGTCAAGTAGCTACACAGTTGGTTTCACGAGACTGAGTACACCCTGTGCCAATTCTCCCATGAAGGAAAAATCCTTGGTAGTACCGGGAATCATACCCGTGTCCTCCATAAAGCAGCAATCTATGTTGACCACTCAACTACTTAACGGTTCCCAAATGTTCACCGCATTCATTTCGCCTCTCAGCGCACTCTAGCAAACTGGATTAAATGGACCTGCATTCATTGACAACAGTTTCTGTCGTGTTTGCAAATGACTGATATTGAGAAGGTATGACACTCGTCTCCAATCCCTGTCAGTCATGGACACGTACCAATGCATCAGCTCTGGCAGCAGCCCAGGTGGGGATCGAGCTGAACACAGTTTGGATGATGGACACAGGTACATCATTCCTGTTTACTTCATCTCAGCGTCATCTTGGTTATGAGCTAACCAAGCATGGCTCACCTGACCCATCCTCACAGCATTACTCCTGCCACTAAGTCATCTCCTACCTTCCAAACTTCCGCCTGGTTATTGGTTGCTGAGACATTATAACGCCACCACGTGTCAGTCACTACGATCAGTGACCTTGGCAGTGAGATGAAGTAAACAGGTCTAAACATTCATGGTGAGGTCTGATTGTTCTATATCGTGTCTCCCTAACACTTTCGCGCAACGACGCTCTGAGCGTGTTTATTAGGGAATTGACTACACTCCTGGAAATGTAAAAAAGAACACATTGACACCGGTGTGTCAGACCCACCATACTTGCTCCGGACACTGCGAGAGGGCTGTACAAGCAATGATCACATGCACGGCACAGCGGACACACCAGGAACCGCGGTGTTGGCCGTCGAATGTCGCTAGCTGCGCAGCATTTGTGCACCGCCGCCGTCAGTGTCAGCCAGTTTGCCGTGGCATACAGAGCTCCATCGCAGTCTTTAACACTGGTAGCATGCCGCAACAGCATGGACGTGAACCGTATGTGCAGTTGACGGACTTTGAGCGAGGGCGTATAGTGGGCATGCGGGAGGCCAGGTGGACGTACCACCGAATTGCTCAACACGTGGGGCGTGAGGTCTCCACAGTACATCGATGTTGTCGCCAGTGGTCGGCGGAAGGTGCACGTGCCCGTCGACCTGGGACCGGACCGCAGCGACGCACGGATGCACGCCAAGACCGTAGGATCCTACGCAGTGCTGTAGGGGACCGCACCGCCACTTCCCAGCAAATTAGGGACACTGTTGCTCCTGGGGTATCGGCGACGACCATTCGCAACCGTCTCCATGAAGCTGGGCTACGGTCCCGCACACCGTTAGGCCGTCTTCCGCTCACGCCCCAACATCATGCAGCCCGCCTCCAGTGGTTAGTTAGTTAGTTAGTTATATTACTTGTTCCATGGATCATGAACACGATTCTTTCATAATGATGTGGAACGTGTCGCGATAGGCGTGAATGGAGGGACGAATGGAGACGTGTCGTCTTCAGCGATGAGAGTCGCTTCTGCCTTGGTGCCAATGATGGTCGTATGCGTGTTTGGCGCCGTGCAGGTGAGCGCCACAATCAGGACTGCATACGACCGAGGCACACAGGGCCAACACCCGGCATCATGGTATGGGGAGCGATCTCCTACACTGGCCGTACACCTCTGGTGATCGTCGAGGGGACACTGAATAGTGCACGGTACATCCAAACCGTCATCGAACCCATCGTTCTACCATTCCTAGACCGGCAAGGGAACTTGCTGTTCCAACAGGACAATGCACGTCCGCATGTATCCCGTGCCACCCAACGTGCTCTAGAAGGTGTAAGTCAACTACCCTGGCCAGCAAGATCTCCGGATCTGTCCCCCATTGAGCATGTTTGGAACTGGATGAAGCGTCGTCTCACGCGGTCTGCGCGTCCAGCACGAACGCTGGTCCAACTGAGGCGCCAGGTGGAAATGGCATGGCAAGCCGTTCCACAGGACTACATCCAGCATCTCTACGATCGTCTCCATGGGAGAATAGCAGCCTAGATTGCTGCGAATGGTGGATATAAACTGTACTAGTGCCGACATTGTGCATGCTCTTTTGCCTGTGTCTATGTGCCTGTGGCTCTGTCAGTGTGATCATGTGATGTATCTGACCCCAGGAATGTGTCAATAAAGTTTCCCCTTCCTGGGACAATGAATTCACGGTGTTCTTATTTCAATTTCCAGGAGTGTAGTTTGAACCTGGGACCTGTTGCTGGTAAGGAGACGCCAGACCACACATGACATGTAGAATTCAGAAGAGTTCAGTGAGACTAGCGATGATATAACCAAATACTAAATGATCTCAGCGTCAGCTCCACTGCACTCCCTGTAAAAGAATCTTAATACTAACTAAATATAGTGGAAAGGGTTGAAGGCTTTCCTATTTTCAGTTAGCTGGTAAAATAACGTCGAAAAAGCAGTTAAGTTTACCACTGGAAATTTTATTCTACTCACAAAACATCATTTATAAATTGCACTATTGATAAAAGGAAGTGATTTAATACAGGATGGTATAAACCAACTGCGTTCAACAAAAATGTGAACGAATATTCCCTGAATGGGTTTCCAAGTTCTACAATCGATCGAAGGATGACCTATGCCATATCACATCTATAATCTAGGTTTAAATTAAGTCTCACAAAAGAGAAAACTATCAAAATGGTCTACAGTGAGCCTCAGTTATCTTTAATTACTTATCTAACTTGTCGTACAGTGGCTGATGTGGCTTCTCAATAATTATATAACAGAGAAATCATCGCGTTTCAGATTTTTACTTCAAGTAGCAAATGTGAACATAATGAGCTTTAATTTAAGATCTATACTAGTATTACGCAAAAAGGAGGTGTAACAGATGAGACTTCTGCAGTTCAGAGTGAAGCCTTATGCGCTCAAAAATGCAGCATCGCGTGCGTTCTTTACCTTGTCGGTGTTTAGGCAGCGTCAGGGCGACAGCAGCCGGCGCTCCAGCCATCCAGCTCGCCGTCTCGGAACTAACTCTCCTAACTTCTCCTTACTACAATTTACCGAAGTAGATTAAAAAAAGCTATCTGGCTGTGTTTTCATCTGACTAGTCAGGGTCTCAATGTTAACCTTAAGCTCCGCCAACAAAAATTCTGTCTATCCAATGAGAAACGTTATACTTTTCGTGGTGGGTCAATGTTTTTAAAGTTTGCAACGTAACAAAGACGCTAAAAAGTCTTACGCTAAAACCTGCAGCTGGTGTGGTCCTTTTAGCGTTATCGTAAGACCTATACTGTTCTTCTGGAGGGCTCTATCTTTTAACATGGGCTGGGGGGGGGGGGGTGGTCCTTGATGTAACAGAGACGCGAAAAAGTCTCATGCTAAAATGTGCGGATGGTGAGCCCTAGTGGTTATCTGCCGACATGGGTGTCCAGTCCGTCCCTTATCACAGGGCCTTCTAGCTTAACACGGTTCTGCTCTCGGCTTCTGTCCTCGTTTCTCCCCTCGGAACTGCGTCTGCCTCACGGTGGGAAGGTACAACATGCATTTAGGCATTCTTGTGTTAGTCTGTGGTATTCGATTTGCTCACTCGTTACTCGTATTACTTTGGTTAATTTAATGTCACGATTTATTCGGAGCTATATGACATACTACTGGATTTGCTTATCATGTCCGGGTTTTCATGGAAGGTTTTGGATTTGCCTGACACCTTACACAGGAATGATGTACCTGTGTCGATCATCCAAGCTGTATTCGGAAGAGCATTTGCCGGCAGAAGGCAAAGGTCCCAGTCTCGATGTAGCACATAGTTTTAATCTGCCAGGAAGGTTGAAAAACACGTGTTTCCAATAGGTGATAGATATGTAGGACGTGCTGGTAAAGGAATTATCTTAACATACAACTTATCGTGGGTTAGGACAGAATGGGGTCGTATTGTCTTCCAATATTTTGTTGAAAGATATCACGGAGACCTCAAATGTAGGACGCAGTTGTCGGCCTTAAACGTCGGAAATAGCCGACTATGAGAAATAGAAGTGATAATGTTGGATACCCAGTGTCACCACGCCAGGTCCTAGGCATGTACAGCGATGAAAAACGTATTGTGGCAAACACTCCTTTTCCTCACAATCTCCACAAATGGATACATCCAGCGTAACGTTGTACGCAGAATCAGTACATGACTGGAGAGACGCAGCGGTGCCTGCGTGCCCAGTATTGTCGGTGGACGCATCACTGTCGGCGCCTCTCTCTCTGTTGTGGCTTCAGCGAAATCGCAACGATGACCACCACGCTGATAGGCACTGGCGCTCCAGGTATTCTCGCACTGTCCGTATGACTGCTTGTCTTGCTGAAAACAGTCGCTGATCCATGGTACTAGATGCTGATGTACAGTCCTGCATGGCCGAGAGGGTGTGCCTGTCTTCTGGTCTGCTAATCGTGTGAGGCCGTTCACATTTTGGATTTCATATTCGCTTGACAGCTGTGGGATCCCGATCGACGCGAGCAGTAACGCCACGGATCAACGGACCGCAGCCTAGATAGGACAAAATCCTCACTTTATAGATTTATGATACGTGCTGGTAGAAGTTTCTCCTCCTTACACGAGCCATAACATGATCGTCTCGCAACCAAGTGCGATCTGTGAATGAGAAACCCAAAGAACAGTTTATCATTGTACGGAGTGATTCAATGATGATGTTACAAACTTTCAGAGGTGGTGGAGAAGTGCGTTGATATGATCTAAGGGACCCTAGTACGGTAACTACTAAGTCGAAAGTTATAAGTGAAAATCGTTCTGATACCTCTAACTGTTGAATACGTGTACCGTACTATTCTTGCTAAGACTGTAGGGTAGGCAACTTTCAGAGATGGTGGTAAGTACAGATCACAGGAAAACACAATCCCCAAGCAAGCAGACATAACATGCACCAGTTGGTAATTTGACCAACAGTAAGGTATTGACAACTACACAGGGTGCCTCAGGAGGAATGGTCAGTACTCAAGGATATGACAGGTGCAACCATTCGAAGCAGAAACGTCTGCTAAACATCATCTATAAAAATGCATACCTTAAGAGCTATGAACACTTGTTCATCTTTAGTACTCTGAAATACATCTCTTCTACTGAAAACTCTTTGGTTTCCGTATTTTTAGACGAGGTAGTATGGACCAAATCAAGGGAAAAATGTCTAGTAAACTTAGGCTCTAAAATGTGTACTTTAAGAGCCATGGGCAGTCTTTTAGCAGAAGAGGTGTGTTTTACTATAGCGAAGACGAGCAGGTGCTCAAAGCTCTTGAGGTATGCATTTTAGAACCCAAATTAACTGGTAGTTTTTTCCTCGTTTTTCTCCATGCTATCTCCTCCAAAGTTATGTGAACCAAAGCACTTTCATCAGAAGAGATGTATTTCACAGTATCAAAGGTGATCAAGTGCTCTTAGCTCTTGAGGCATGTTTACAAGTTCTTTTTACTTGTTTTGTTCTATACTACTACCTCTGGGAGTTGTTTATTCTGCAAACTTAGCAATAACAGTCACATGTATCAGAAAGATTTTCACCAATAACTTTCGACCCAGTTGTCTCCGGACCACCGGCTCTTACCTTGGATTGACATATTTACCTCTCTCCATCATCCCTGAAAGTATGTAACATCATCGCAGAACAACCTTGTATATAGCATCTAGTTGGTATTCATACGGTTGTGCTGAAATGCTAAACATTGACATATTCAAGCATTTATTATATTTCATACCAGTTTTACGGTTGATGCCTGCTGCACGGATGATGTCGCAATTTTAATATCCTGCAGCGCAATTAATGCTCAACCTGATAACAACATTGGTCAGATGTTTGGGGTAAGGCAATTCAATATTGACACCGCATTGCGTTATTTTATTTTAGAAGAGAGATCTTGAAAAAATTCTCTCGAGCATCAAGCAACCCAGCAACGTCTTTAAGGGTTATGACTTGTTCTGGATGTCCCATTAAGTACCCATCACATGTCCGACTGAAGGCAGTTTTAAATAGGCCATAGAAAGCCATATCCAGCGTTTGCTTATGATGGCTGGCAAGTGGGAGAAAATCCAGTAAACTAATATGATTTTTTTGACTTAAATTGACAGCAATCGGTGTAGTATCTGATGTGTGGTTATCCGTCAGCAGCAGAATTAGGTTCTCCTTGCTTGCCCTTACATTATTTATCAAATATTCTAACCACAGGATAAATGTTTTAGCGTTCATCCACCCAGATTCATTACACACGCCTACAGAACCGGACGCTGACTTGTTGATGAAGTGCTGCTGCATCCACACTCTGGGGAATATGAAGAAAGGTGGGACATAATGACCAACAGTAATGAAATTGCATCCTACACAAACGTTCACTTCCCTTGCAGAAGAATATAATTTGATACCCCTACGATTTCCTCTTGGACATAAGATACCCAAATTTTTAGTGGGAACAGTTGAGCAGCCAGTCTCGTCTACATTGTAAAATCGATGAGGTCCATACTTTTTCTCAAATGGAATCTGTGACTACAGATTAAAGAACGCTTGAACGCTACTTTTGTTAAAAGCTGCCTGTCTGGCTGCAGATGTAGCTTCTGGTTTTCTGACGGAAAAGTCGAATTTGTCCTTAAAGCTCTGGATGAAGTCTACCCACATTATTTTTTCTTTGTTGAAGCGGTGTGGAATCTGCAGTGTTTCAGCGTTGTCAAAGGCGAGTTTTGCAAACTATTTCCTTGTTAAACCGAAAGCCCTTCTGTCCAAGTCCTGGACATATTCATTGAGGCTTTTCAGCTACTCATCAGCGAATGTACATCTAAACCGTCCTGCGTTGGTCGTCATAGTCTGAAAAATAAATGAGATTAATTTATTTTCGAACGTAATACATTAACTGAAGGCCATTATATTTAGCTTCTGCGGTGCCTCCAACTTAAAATTGAGGTGTTACGTTTAAAAATGCTTGCTTCTTTCGTGTATTTCTTAGTGAAACACAATAAAGCGTCTGGAAGGATGTAGTTTTACGCAGTTCCATACACTGCCGCACCATTGTTTACCTCCTGCAAAGCTAGGATCATAGATTACTGGGGCCATTACTGTCTATTGGCCATTCTTTTATATTTATTACCCATCTTGAATGCTGCCAATGGAACTGTAAAGAATATTAAAATAGTTTACGAAACGTTCGGAAATATGACGAATTCGTCATCTTGTCCGCCAAGTACATTCGTCAACTTACCCGAAGCGGCCATTTATATTCTAAAACTAGAAACAACAGTTCACTAAATTCTCTTTGGAGATTGCTGTAGATATTAAAGAAACAGCATAGTTTGTAGTTTACAAAAAACTGAAACTAGGATGGAAAAACGTACCTCAAGTAGTCCAGATGTTATATCGATTTCTCAGGGAAATGAAAAAAACATAGTTAGCCATGCGATTTCCTTCCAAGAAAATGATTTCAAAGTCGTTAATACTCAGGTTTTTAGCAGGTTTTGGAACTAAATCGTTTTTATGGCTACTTACAAGCTGCCTTTCGTCTTCCAAAATATTAAAATACCCATAAAACCAGGCCTTCTACAGACTATCATTTTGGCGTATTTAGTACATTAGTACAGCGAGAACTTAGTAGTTCCCTAGAGCCTGCAAGATCCATTACCGAATTGCAGCAAGAGGTGCAAGATGCTTGGCACAAACTATCGCAGGATGCCAATAGTCACCTTCCTGACCGTTTGCTTGCGAGAATATACGTTGCCGCCACAGGGTTGGCAGGCTGTGTGTCGATACTTCTGTTTGCGCACCCTTTACTGTGAATATGTGCTTCATTTGCTCTGAGTTTGTTATACTCATACGATGATCAACTAACTCTTACATTACGTATCAGTAATATGACATTGTCCTTGAGGCTGTTGCACCTTTCCCCCGCCATTATACATACAACAGCCGGCCGGAGTGGCCGGGCAGTTCTAGACTCTTCAGTCTGGAACCACGCGACCGCTATGGTCCCAGGTTCGAATCCTGCCTCGGGCATGGATGTGTCTGATGTCCTTAGGTTAGTTAGGTTTAAGTAGTTCTAAATTCTAGGGGAGTGATGACCTCAGCTTTTAAGTCCAATAGTGCTCAGAGCCATTTGAACCATTTGTTGATATAACAAAGTTAACAGGGGAGAGACGGAATGGTATCGTGAATGCTTTTTGTAGAATTTAACTTGCACTGATAATTTCAAATAACTGCATGTATTATCTCTGATGATCAACTAACGTGTACGAAAGGGAGACTTTCGACATTTACAGTGTTCCTCTATGAGACGGAAGTCACTGTGAACGATATTTGATCACAAATTACAAAAGCGTCGTGAAAGGTGAAACACTGTTACTATTTTTCCCCACTCATTAATGGTACATATTCATAATAGTGATTTTAACCGTGGTCGTATTGGTTACGGCAAGCTGTTATTGTTAGACGCGAAGACTACTAACTAATGTGACATATGTTACTAATTAGTCTAATTGCTAAAAGTCAATTGAATTATCATAATGATTTACTGGTAAATAGTTTACATGGCTATCAATGATCTGTCTAGAGTTCTTACAACTATGAAAAAGAACCTTTTTCACAGTAGTTTTGATCACTACAAGTCTGTAAAAGTTTGAAATCTTCATTCGGCTTGCAACAACTGCAATGTTTTGTATCTAACACTACCTTGATTCTGTTATAACAGATTTACTTTCATAATATATCTGTTGCAAAAAAGAAGAATCACATTTGAAAATTAACTTCCCTGTAATGGGCTTTCACGAAATCTTTTTACTTTCGTGTGGAATTTTTACCGTGCTAGTACTATACATGTTGCCGGAAGCTGCCTCCCTTGCCCTTCGTCGGCCCGCTCTGGTCATCATGCTCATTCCCCTCACAGCCTACCGACAGTAGAGAAAGTTATTTATAGCGTGGCTGTACTGTACTGTCTGGCAGCAACAACTTCGTCCTTATTCTCGTCGGTACTTGTCGGCAGATCTCGGAAGTCATCGACTTGGAACTAGCGTCAGCCGGTGCTAGCTAACAGCAGATAGTGCTGCACTACTAGCAGCATGATTGGCACTATGACTGAAGATCAGAGACCACGTTGCCAGAAGATTTTCAGCTGGAATGCATAGAGCTGCAGTGTGACACCCAGCTAAAAGAATAATTTGATCGTGTGCCTTTGTTAGATTATCACAAATCATACCTGCCCAGAGATGAATAACCCTTGCTGTACAGTGAATTGTGATTTATTAGTCTCATAATAACAAACACTTACAAATCATGTGATTATGGTACAGGAGTCATGTCAAAAATTACAAACTAGAATCTAATACTAATTTTTAAAACTATATTATAGTCTATGTAGCAGTATCTATGTTTTATTATTTTCCAGCATAGATAAATATCTTTCTTGATAATGGACAATTTTTTTTTTACAATATAATGCTAATTTGCGATTGGATTCTGCTCAAATTATCATTTCATCTTCCATGAACTCTTCTAATGAGTAATAACATTTGTGTATAAGAATTTCATGTAACTTCTTTTTTAGTATCCCTATTTCCATGTTTAGAATGTTTTTGCCTTTAAGTTTATTGTAGACTTTCATGCCCTTATATTGTCTGGACTGCGCATATAATTTCAATCTATGGGCAGGAAGTATAAAATTATCTTTATTCCATGTACTGTACGGATGATCAAATTGGTTTCTAATGAACAATTCCGGTTTGTTGTGTAAAAATATCACTAGCTCGTATATGTGTAGGGAGGGTACAGTCAAAATTTTCAGTTTCTGTAATAATGGACGACATGATTCTCTTTGCTGTGCAGTGAACATATTTCTGATAATTTTCTTCTGGAGCTTCAGTACACGAGATATGTGGTGTCACCGCCAGACATCACACTTGCTAGGTGGTAGCCTTTAAATCGGCTGCGGTCCGTTAGTATATGTGGGACCCGCGTGTCGCCATTATCAGTGATTGCAGACCGAGCGTCGCCACACGGCAGGTCTAGTCTAGAGAGACTCCCTAGCACTCGCCCCAGTTGTACAGCCGACTTTGCTAGCGATGGTTCACTGTCTACATAAGCTCTCATTTGCAGCTACGTCATTTGCTACTACCTTGCAAGGCGCCATATTCAGTTACTATAATCTGAACAGATAATATTGTGAATCATGTACGTCAAGAGCGACGTTCATCATAAATGGATTTAAGTTTAGTATCAACTAGCTACGTCCGCCTTCTGAATTCTAATTCCTTGTCATGTTCCAGACCTCACGTCAGTATAGTCCTTCCCTCCTCACGCCAGCTCCCCCAGAAAATAATGCCATATCACTGATTCAAAGTAACTTAGATATGCTACCTTGCGAGTAGACATGTTAGTAGCACTTGATAATATATGCGTGGCATATGCAAAGCTACCCAGTTTGCTGCATAGGTACTCAATATGTGTGTTCCAGTTTAAATTCTTATCGAGATGTAGACGTAGAAATTTGGCAGAGTGCACTTATATTAAGTCTTCACTTTTAAGATTTATACTAATTTCTTGGTCTCTTGACTGTTTGGTTCTGAATTCAATCAAGTTTGTTTTTGATATTTTAAGCTTCAGACTATTTAGCTGGAACCGTGACTCTAGTCTGTCTAGTGTAGCAGTGACTCTGTCAGGAATCGTTTCTGTTTCTTCTCTTTCTATCAAGACAGACATCAGCAAACAGAACGGATGGTGATTTTATGTTTAATGGTAAGTCGTTGGCATACAATAGAAAGAGAATTGGACCGAGGATTGAATCTTGTGGGACACCTTGTGCTATTGTTTTTCAGTCTGAATGATAGTTTACACCATTTGAAGAGATGATTGTTCTTTGTTTTCTATTAGATAAGTAAGAAGTAAGCCATTGAAGTACTGCACCCTTAATCCCATATTTTTCTAGTTTGTGGATTAGCAAGGAATGATTTATGGAATCGAAAGCCTTTGTCAGGTCGCAGATAATTCCAACTACTTTACTTTTTTTTTGTCTAGAGCTGTGCTAATTTTTTTCTATGAAATTATTTATGGCATCTGTTGTATTTTTCCCTTGCTGGAAGCCAAACTGATTGGACAAAATAATCCCCTGTGATACAATAAAGCTTTCGATTTGGATAGTAGCAACTTTCTCAAACATTTTTAACAGCACTGGCAGGAGGGAGATAGGACGATAAGTCCCTACATCTTCTCTTGACCCTTTCTTAAAAAGTGGTTTTATTTCTGCGTATTTTAATGATTCTGGAAAGAACCTTCTTCAAATGATTTGTTGATTAATTCAACTAATGGGGGACTTACTATTTTGTACACTGATTTAATTACTTTCGCAGGTATCCCATCCCAACCCACTGAATTTTAATTTTTTAGTGATAATATAATGTCTTCTATTTCTTTCATTGTAATATTTCTAAATTTCTTGGGAGACATATTTTTTCGTTCAAGCCCATATGGTCATACATTTTATTGTAATTTGTAACATTGACGTTTGATTTTGTCACATTGATAAAAAATTCATTGAAGTGTTCCGATATTTGAGCAGGATTTACAATGGTGGTGTTTTCATGCTTTATTTTACAAATTTCATGGCTGCCAACTTTAACGCCCAATTCTGATTTAACAACAGACCACACTGCTTTTGATTTATTCTTATAATTTGAGATTAGTTCGCTGTTAGACATTTGTTTTGCTGCCTTTACAACATTTTAACAACTTTTTATAATACTTCACACATTCAATAAAAACTAGATCTTTCTTATATATCAGCTCTTTGTGCAGCTGCCGTTTCCTAGCACTAGAAATTTTTATTCCTTCTGTAATCCAAGTTAGTTTACTTGTCACTTTGGTGTTGGCACACTTAGGTGGAAAGGTTTCATTGAATACAAAAAGGAAGCTGTTTAGGAATTTTTGAAAGTTTTCATTAATTGACTTGTTACTGTTATATTGCCAGTCTGTCTCTTTTAATCTGTCCTGGAATACAGATAAATTTTCTGAGTTGTAATTTCTTTTAAAGTACTTAGGTATATTTTTACGGAGGTTTCTGTGTTTGTTTTTGACAGTTCAATAAAGAGTGCTTTATGATCAGACATTCGTATATCTAAACAAAATTTATGAAGGTCTTCAAACACATAAGTTGTCAGAATGTTATCAATGCTGGTTGCTGACTGGGCATTTTGTCTGGTGTATTCTAAGAAGTTTAGTTTGAAAACGGATTTTTTTATTAAATCAGTATGGTACATGTTTCATCTTTGTTTGGAAGCACGTAAGTTTGTTAATAGTTAGTTGCTAGAGTAAAGCACACAAAGAGTAAAAGTGGACCTACAATCTCTGATGCATAACCTGACAACACCCTGAGAATTGCTACCTTGCAACCACTTCGATCCAGCCTGATATTGATTAGTTTCCCAAATTCAAATTCAAATTTAACTTTAATTTTGGATTTGTCAATACTTGTGTATTATTAATAAAATTTTATATGTAAAATATTAAATTAATTCCATCTTGCTTTTTTTTAAATAAAGAACCATAATTAATGAATTATAAATTCCTCAAATGTGTTAACCCCACTGGTGTCTAAAATCAAAGCAAAGAGCTGCTATTTCCCCATCCTTCGTCTAATTCACGATATAATCAAACTGTCAACAGATGTCGTTACGATCATGTTCTGCATGGAAGATGGCATTTCGAACAACAGACAACACGCCAAAGGTTCAAATGGCCCTGGGCACTATGGGACTCGACTTCTGAGGTCATCAGTCCCCTAGAACTTAGAACTACTTAAACCTAACTAACCTAAGGACATCACACACATCCATGCCCCAGGCAGGATTCGAACCTGCGACCGTAGCGGTCTCGCGGTTCCAGACTGTAGCGCCTAGAACTGCTTGGCCACTCCGGCCGGCCACGCCAATGGGCGTCTGTCAAGTGGGGTAGTATTTGCAGGATAGTCCCATATCCATAGTCGCTGTGTACAGTCACAGACGGTGCAGTATGGCACAGAAAAGACGCCTCCAGACTCTCTGCAGTGGAGGACCATATGAAGAATGAAAGCAGGAGAGTCACAAACTGATGTGGCCCGATAGCTTAATGTGAATTGTTCTTGTTTTGCGGATGAGACGACAGTTTATAGATACCGAAACTGTATCCCGCAGACCAGGGCAGGGCCGCCCACATGTGACATCGATAGAGAGGACCGCTATCTGGCTGTAAGGACACGATTGTACCGCCTAAGTACTGCAATGCAACTGGCATCTGACCTCGAGGCATATGCTGGCCCTGCTGTATCGAGGCAAACGGTATACAGAAGGCTTTAATTGTTGGAGATCTGCTGTGGCTTGTCTTCACAGAAGGGAACGTCTAGACTGGAGCCGTCACCTGCTCGGTCGAACGGTGGGCCAATGATCTTTCCACAGATGACTGCCGATTTGGTCTGGAGAGTGATTCTCAATGGGTTCGCCTCTCGAGGGCTCGTGGAACACGATTTTGGGACCCAAACATCGTAGAAAGAGACTGATTTCAAGGAGTATCCCTAATGGTGTGGGCAGGGATGATGTTGACCACTCAAAAACCTCTTAATGAAACTGGACGGGAGAATCAGCAAGATTTAACTGCTGACAGGTTCTCTGAGGAGATCTTGAGATCTCATGTGCAATTGTTGCGAGGTGCTGTTGGCCCACACTTCGTATTGATAAACGATAGGTCTCGACCTCATAGAGCACGGGTGTCTGATAGTTTTTTGGGCACAGATACCGCACGCATGTCTGGGATGCACTAGAGGACGGGTTGCACCACGTCAGCATCCAAAAACCACTCTGCGAGACTTGTAAACATCCCTGCAGGAGGAATGGGTGTTATTGCCTCAACATGAGATTGTTGGCATCATTCACAGCAAGTCCCGACGTTGTTAGGCCTGTATTCCTGCCATCCCATACTGAGCACATTAAACAGCCGTCAGAAGGTGTGTGCAAATCCATTAAGTTGGAAAAAATGAAGAACACTTTTGTCTACCTTTATGTATGTTGCTGTTGATTACGTTCTGTATTCTTTACAATTTTCTACTTAACACTCACCTGTTTATATCGTTTTGCGGCAAAATAAATGCAACCTTGCAAAATTCCGTTTGTTGCTTTAATTTTGGTCACCTGCGCATATACTTCCGACCGTCTCCTTTATCCAGCGGTGTATATTAGTGTAAAATATACGAGGTGTGACAATAAAGTAATGAGACAGATATGAAAAAAATATTGCTTACCGTTTCAGTCAAGTTTAGTGTTGTCTCATTCAAAGTAGTTCCCTTCTGACTGCACACACTTTTTCCAGCGCTTCTGCATTGATGTTAACATTTCTGCAACTTATCTTCTGTAGTATCCTCCAAGACCCTCGTAACAGCTTTTTGGACATTTTGTGTTTTTTGAAAATGGTGTCCCTTGACCGCCGTTTTGACTCTTGTAATTAGAAAAAAGTCGCACGGAGCGATATCGGGTGAATAAGGTGGCTGTGGTAGTATTGAAATTTGTTTTGAGGTTAAAAATTGCTGTACTGACAGAGCAGTATGGGATGGCGCATTATCGTGATGCAGAATCCAATTGCCAGTAATGTTGGATGGACACAAAGAACTCTTTCGTGAAGCCTTCCTAAAATTTGTTTGTTGTAATATTGGTTAACTGTGAATATGTTGGTTAACTGTTTGTCCAGGAGGCACCCACTCTTTACGAACAATTCCCTTGGAATCAAAGAGGCACACAAGCATGCATTTCACTTTTGACTATGACATGCGAGTTTTTCTTGGTCTGGGTGATCCCTTTGAGCACCATTGCGAACTTTGGCGTTTTGTCTCTGGATCGTACTGAAAAAAACCAACTTTCATCACACGGCTCAACAATTCTGGATTGATTTCCGTTTTCTCTAACAGACTGCCTGCGACATTTTTCCGTATTTCTCGCTGGTGTGGTGTGAGATTTCTGGGGACCATGTTTGCACAAATTTTTCTCATACCAAGATCTTCAGTTATTACTAGACGAAGTGTTTCTCGATTGATGTTCAGTTCTTCGGCAATCATTTTCACGGATAATCTTCGATTAGATCGTAAGAGTTCACACACCCTGGCCAAGTTGACATCCATCCGTGAGGTTTATGGTCGTCCACTGCGGTCTTCATATTCAATATTCGTTCTGCCTTCACTAAACATTTTATGCCAACGAAGAACTTGAGCTCTTGGCATAACCTCCTCTCCAAAAGCCTTCTGAAGCTTACCGTAAGTTTTCTTCGCGTTTTCACTCAATTTAACGCAAAAAGAAATGGCATACCGTTACGCAGTATTATGCGGCTCCATTTCCGTGACGAGGGACACAAACACATGTTAACTTATTACAGCGCAACTCACGACTGAGCAGTTGCATCGATGTGCCGCTTGGCCTAGAAGCAGCTTATATACCAAGGTCAAAGATATTGTACCTATGCAAGCCTGCAGGGTTGCCATATTCTGCAAAGAAAGTCAGTCTCATTACTTTATTGTCGCACCTCGTATTATGTGCGACCCAAAAATACTTGTCTTCTTCTGATATAGCACAGGTAAGCTAAAAGGTTGGAACCCCTTCGCTAAAGCGAGGGCAAGCCTTTGTCTCAGTAGAAAATCAGTCCACTCCCTTTGATCTGCGCTTAGTAGCAGTCCTATGAACGAAACAGGTACGATACTCCAAGGAGATGCTCACAGAATAATTCTCAGGGTCACTGAACAAGTTGATCTGATCAGTTACAATTCATACCACTAAACGCTCCTAGCTATGCTAAGCTACTAAGATCAGTCAATAAACTAAAACTTTCTTTCTTAATTTTTTCTTTTTTTTCTTTTATGTAATCTGTCATGTGTGGTAAAATGGTTCAAATGGCTCTGAGCACTATGGGACTTAACATCTATGGTCATCAGTCCCCTAGAACTTAGAACTACTTAAACCTAACTAACCTAAGGACATCACACAACACCCAGCCATCACGAGGCAGAGAAAATCCCTGACCCCGCCGGGAATCGAACCCAGGAACCCGGGCGTGGGAAGCGAGAACGCTACCGCACGACCACGAGATGCGGGCGTGGTAAAATACAGAGAATACTTGAGGTCGTTGTTCCATTACAAGCATTCTCTTTCATCATGGTAAATGATGACAGCCAAAACAGTTGCAGGATAAACATTTATTAAAATTCTTCACCACGGTTTCGGTATATCTAAATATACGTTCATCAGAAGTAAAATACACTCAAATTACATCCTGCAATGGAGATTAATAAAACAATTGTGCCAAAGGCGTCGTCAGTAGTTATAACATCATCTCCATTTATACAACATGATTATGGGCAACGGGTCGATGCGAACACAGCTTAGCATCAGTACTCTCGCCTATGAACTCTTTCAGCTGATACCTTTTTTTTTTCTTTATTTTAATTTCGATTCCCCTCCCCCCCCCCCCCCCCCCCCCCCCCGAAGGCGGCGGTCTGGCAGCAGCTTAGTACGCCGCTCTTCAGCCTACAGAAGTTGTTTTAAAAAGATGAAGATAATAAGTAATAAAAGCAGGTGATAAAATCAGCGAGTTTAAATGGTAAAATGACGGAAAATCGTGGAACTTGAAACATAAAACAAAGGGTTGATGATGCTAATAAAATACATATGAAGCAGACAGTTAAAAGAATAGACATACAATTAAAAGAACACGGCGACAGTCTGATTTTTGTTCGCAAGAGACATAAAATTTACACCCAGCGACAGCATGGTTTCTGTTCGCAACACTTTGGAAAGACGAACAACACTGAATTTTCACTTGAACACTGCACAAAAAAATTGGCACAAATATGACATACCACAGCCGAGGGCAGATGGCGGGAACCTGAACAGATGACGGGAAAGGAAAGGGGGGGGGGGGGAAGAAGGAGAGGAAAAAAACGAAGTGGGGGGGGGGGGGGGCAGCAGGGAAAAGGAGCCGATGGAGGATGAGGACCCAGAAGAGTGGGGGCTGGTACCCACATTTACTTGCGTTGTATTCGTTACCTACACAGCAAACCAGGAACACAAGCAGAATTGAAACCGCTTTCAGACAAAGCGGGCTCGAGCCGCTACCTGGGGCTATGCTGCTAGCTGCCCATCGATCGGCGGGTGTGGGGTCCGCTCGGTTCGGCTCGGCTCAGATGAACGGCTACTTGGGATTCTGCACCCCGAGCCGGGAGACGCGTGGTGTGGCTCCATCTCGGCCGGTGAGGGGTCAGGTGCGTAGCAGGGGGCTCCATCTGCCGCAGCTGCAGGGCACCTCTGCCGGGAGGGGAAGCTTCTGGGGAGGGCCGCAGGCTGCCGACGAGCTGCAGGCCGGTGTGTGACACTTGCCACCCCCGGACATTTGCCGCGATTTTACCTAGTCCCTTGTCTCCCCGTCCTCCTTTCCGCTGGTTTACTTAACATAGGACCAGAATCTCTTTGGATTTTCTGCCACATTTTTAGAGAGACTTTCGTTGTGGAAACTATTAAATACATCTCGCGTTGAAATCCGAGCCAAATTTCGAGCCTCAGTAAAACTTCGCCAATCTTGGATATTTTGCGTTCGTCTAAATTATACGTGCCTTTTTCGGTGCGCCTGCAGCAGCTTCTTCTGTCGTGTTATCTGTACCATGGCGCCACTTCCATCTCTTATTAATTTACTTGGTATGAATTTCTCGAGTGCTGTTGATACTATTTCTTTGAAATTAAGCCACATATGGTCTTCCCTTTCCTAGTTTGGAAGGATTGGAGACTGTCCCTTAGAAAGACGTCAACCGAATTCTTAGCTGCTTTTATTAATAGATGTATTTCGCGTTTAATTTTGGTTAATTTCTTTGTTACGGAATTGAGCCTCGCTCGACTGTGTGTTTTGTGTACACAGTTCCGCGTAGTCAGCGCGTACACAACTTTCCCACTAGAGCACGCCCCGCTAAGCACAACAGCGCAGGCGCAGCGCTCGTCCGTCTCCGCACTACGAGATGGCGCTGTCTTGGAGACGGACCAAATTCTGCTTCCGCCGATCCGCATATTAATATGTAATGCAGCCAATGAGATTGCTGATAACGCGGATCACATCCTGTACATAGCCATGAAGATAAATGTATAGACACTGTGTCAAGTATCAGAGATATGTGAGAATAAGATAACCAAGACCAAAGGAACTTCAGATTGTCAATTGTAAATAGCATCCAGAATCATGTTAAGTAAGGTTTATGCTTGTTATTATTTTAATAAATATGTGTGAAAATTAATCAAGTTCTGTTTAATATTGGTCACCGTCAATCTGCTACTCTAAGCGTGCAAGTGGCATTTCTATCGTCTGACCTAACGGCAGAAGAAAAACACGCCACAATAAGACCACGAGACATATTGCTGACACTCGCCTACTTCGTTAGAGTGACAAGTCAAATAATCTGATGGTGTGTGTACCGAAGGTCTTAACAGTACGCACACCACAGTGTTTTCACTAATCCCTGTATCCATCGTGATGCTCAGGATTATTTGTGGCTAAGAGGTCAAGTGTGTTTTCGTAACCATTTACTATTTAAATGGCCTCGCGAACTAATTGTTCAAAATAATTTTAAAATAAAACATTTAGAGCAATTACGGAAGTTGTTTTCTACCTACAATAGGGTCTGAAAATGTATTTTTGTCAACATACGGAAGGTAGATTGAAGTCACTGCCTAATATAATTGTATGAGTAGCGTACCTATTTGTGATGAGACTCAAGATTTCTTTCAATTGTTCAGCAACTATTTCATCTGAGACCGGGGGTCGGTAAAAGGAGGCAGTTATTAATTTATTCCGGTTGTCGAATAAAAAACCTTTGTTCATACTAAGTCACAGGAACTACCTGCTTCAATGTCGCTTGTGAGCTGAAACACACAGTACATTATTTAAGTTGTGCTTCTTGTTTCTGTTGTTGTGCAGATCATTACAATTACGGCTTTTCCCTCCAAAACGTAGGATGCTTTTCTTGTGACCCTGTAAATACGAAAGCTAAACGATGTACAACAGCAACATACGTTAGAATCGTAGCATTCTGTATTACTTCATTTCCTTATTTCTAACATTTTAAAATTGTACGTCGACTTTAGAGGACATGTCAGTCATAGATGTTCTTACCTCTATTTAGTGAACGTATTTTCAGTCATGTTTTGAATATTCTCCCTCTACATTTTATTAACTAATGTTTCGTCGCAAGGGATATCGGATTTTAGAGAGTAAATCAATATATAGTATGTCATTCTTCTTTTCAGACATTCGCATTCCCATTTCTTCTTTTCTTATTGTCTTTTGCGCATGCAACTGTAGTAATTAAAGTAGGCACAAAAGCAGTGATCAAAAACAAATAATTAGCTTACATTCTCATTCTCTTTACATCGTTCCTTTCTTGTTGCTCCCATGCCGATGGACTGTTTCTATCACAATCAGTAAGCTTGAAAGGAAGCTACCCTACAGACAGAGGCATTGTATGTATACTTGACAAAGGTGTGTCCGCTGTGCCGTGCGTGTAATCATTGCTTGTACAGCCTCTCGCAGTGTCCGGAGCAAGTATGGTGGGTAAAAGCTCCCAGGGGCCACAAAAATTTGGTTTTCGGCATTTTACGTAATTATTGACCGAATTTAAAAATCCAGAATTCTGTCGCGTTTAACACAACAAGTCAGTTATTAAAATGACAAACTATATATCAAAAGCACTCCAAAAGAATGCACATTAACTTTTTTAGCACCTGATGTATTTTCCATACCTATAAAACTTTTTACTGTATGTCGATACATTATTATCAGACAAAACGCCATTTTGCCACGCGATCTCTGCCGCTTTCATCTGCCTAACGCCACTGATGAACTAAGGACTGTGTACCAGCATGTCAAAAGTCACGAACAGCTGTCCAGCAGTTTTCGCAAGAGTTACCGTCTTAAAATCTCTTCTTCAGCTATAGAAGTTTTACACGGTTGATGTTGAAACACGTGTCTGTGTGCATATATATGAAGAAGAATATCGCACCCTTGCTACAAAAGTGAGACAACTCAAAAATTTTCATTTATGAGTTTTTATTATGACAGAGTGCAAGCATCGATGTTTCACCAGTCATCAAAAGTGTGTTTCTATAATTTCATAATTTTTCCGTTAGAGGGCAGTTGTGTTACTTTAATTGTTTGGAGTAGGAACGTACTCATAACAACAAGAGCGTTGCATCGTTAGTTGAGGAGTGCATTCCATTGCGAATTCTGCTATTTTGAGTTGTGTCATTCTTTAGGATTGAAATCACAAAAAAGCAGTGATACTTCTATTTGCATCACTTAAGTTGATCACGTCAAGAACAGGACGGTTAAATAATTTGGATTACGCCAGTTCTGAAAAATCATTTCATTAAATTTAGAGTTATTTCAGTTTTCATCAATAAACTGAAATGTCCCATCTTTCGGCTTTGACCATAAAAACTTCGTCATTTTCTAAATTAGCCATCGTTAGCTTGGCAACATAAACAGAATGCTGTTGATTATAGAGTGAATTGCATTTTCTTCTATTATATATTATTATTATTGCGAGTTGCTTCATTTTAGAAGAATTATTTTCTAATGTTCCCAGTTCTGTCGGTTTTGAAGAATTGGATCAAACTATTTTGAACTGTGGTACTTTTTAAGACTATTTTATTGATTTCAGTTTCTATTCCCTTTTTATGAAGAACAATGATGTTTTCATCAAAATGTTTGCCTGTGATATTTTACCATAATACAGAGGATGAACATTCTGATAGTCAGGTCTGTATTTAAGGAAACGAAGCCTGTGAGAAAAATACAAGTGTTGAGGTAGTATAGGAAGAATATACACTCCTGGAAATGGAAAAAAGAACACATTGACACCGGTGTGTCAGACCCACCATACTTGCTCCGGACACTGCGAGAGGGCTGTACAAGCAATGACCACACGCACGGCACAGCGGACACACCAGGAACCGCGGTGTTGGCCGTCGAATGGCGCTAGCTGCGCAGCATTTGTGCACCGCCGCCGACAGTGTCAGCCAGTTTGCCGTGGCATACGGAGCTACATCTCAGTCTTTAACACTGGTAGCATGCCGCGACAGCGTGGACGTGAACCGTATGTGCAGTTGACGGACTTTGAGCGAGGGCGTATAGTGGGCATGCGGGAGGCCGGGTGGGCGTACCGCCGAATTGCTCAACACGTGGGGCGTGAGGTCTCCACAGTACATCGATGTTGTCGCCAGTGGTCGGCGGAAGGTGCACGTGCCCGTCGACCTGGGACCGGACCGCAGCGACGCAAGGATGCACGCCAAGACCGTAGGATCCTACGCAGTGCCGTAGGGGACCGCACCGCCACTTCCCAGCACTCCTGGAAATTGAAATAAGAACACCGTGAATTCATTGTCCCAGGAATGGGAAACTTTATCGACACATTCCTGGGGTCAGATACATCACATGATCACACTGACAGAACCACAGGCACATAGACACAGGCAACAGAGCATGCACAATGTCGGCACTAGTACAGTGTATATCCACCTTTCGCAGCAATGCAAGGTGCTATTCTCCCATGGAGACGATCGTAGGGATACTGGATGTAGTCCTGTGGAACGGCTTGCCATGCCATTTCCACCTGGCGCCTCAGTTGGACCAGCGTTCGTGCTGGACGCCCAGACCGCGTGAGACGACGCTTCATCCAGTTCCAAACATGCTCAATGGGGGACAGATCCGGAGATCTTGCTGGCCAGGGTATTTGACTTACACCTTCTAGAGCACGTTGGGTGGCACGGGATACATGCGGACTTGCATTGTCCTGTTAGAACAACAAGTTCCCTTGCCGGTCTAGGAATGGTAGAACGATGGGTTCGATGACGGTTTGGATGTACCTTGCACTATTCAGTGTCTCCTCGACGATCACCAGAGGTGTACGGCCATTGTAGGAGATCGCTCCCCACACCATGATGCCGGGTGTTGGCCCTGTGTGCCTCGGTCGTATGCAGTCCTGATTGTGGCGCTCACCTGCACGGTGCCAAACACGCATACGACCATCATTGGCACCAAGGCAGAAGCGACTCTCATCGCTGAAGACGACACGTCTCCATTCGTCCCTCCATTCACGCCTGTCGCTACACCACTGGAGGCGCGCTGCACGATGTTGGGGCGTGAGCGGAAGAGGGCCTAACGGTGTGCGGGACCGTAGCCCAGCTTCATGGAGACGGTTGCGAATGGTCCTCGCCGATACCCCAGGAGCAACAGTGTCCCTAATTTGCTGGGAAGTGGCGGTGCGGTCCCCTACGGCACTGCGTAGGATCCTACGGTCTTGGCGTGCATCCGTGCGTCGCTGCGGTCCGGTCCCAGGTCGACGGGCACGTGCACCTTCCGCCGACCACTGGCGACAACATCGATGTACTGTGGAGGCCTCACGCCCCACGTGTTGAGCAATTCGGCGGTACGTCCACCCGGCCTCCTGCATGCCCACTATACGCCCTCGCTCAAAGTCCGTCAACTGCACATACGGTTCACGTCCACGCTGTCGCGGCATGCTACCAGAGTTAAAGACTGCGATGGAGCTCCGTATGCCACGGCAAACTGGCTGACACTGACGGCGGCGGTGCACAAATGCTGCGCAGCTAGTGCCATTCGACGGCCAACACCGCGGTTCCTGGTGTGTCCGCTGTGCCGTGCGTGTGATCATTGCTTGTACAGCCCTCTCGCAGTGTCCGGAGCAAGTATGGTGGGTCTGACACACCGGTGTCAATGTGTTCTTTTTTCCATTTCCAGGAGTGTATATTCAACAGCTCATCTATAAAAACATCATTCTGAAGAATTATTATAGTTCTCATTATAATGACATTCTCAGTATTTGTTGAGTACTTGAACTGTTCATTATGATTCAATCGTTTCCGGTCTAATAATAGACTTTTATGATCCTAAATTATACTGTCATTTGATTTATACTTCTGAGTTTGTGAAAGGTTTCTTTAAATATATATTATTTCCACAAATGCAATGTGTTTGCAACATAGAAGTCTCATCCCCCAAATCAATATTTTCTACCTGCTTTTCCATCATTAAAGTCGATTCCTCTGTGTCCTGGTCCTGATCACTGTTAAAAGAATTGTCATCAATCTTATACTCATGCTTTACATCTCTGTACTGCATATACTTATCTTTATTCATTTTTTTAATTGCTTACACCACATGTCTGATTATTTATACTGCTGTACCTTTCTCATAACTGCTCTATCAACTTCGTGCTCCTGAGACCTTTATACTTCTTCCCAATCTTACCTATCTGTAAAATGTGTAACTGTACTTAACTACTTATGGACTCTTAACTGCTGTAAAAGGTCCTGTCACCAGGTGCTGTGTATAATCCTACCATTAATATTGTAATTCAGTATGCTTTTACCTAAATAACAGAAAACCCTGTCCCAATGTTGCCGCCTATAACCCTCTTACTAAATTTAGTTTAGTTTCCAAATAAAGTACACTACAGGAGGATAGTCGTGTTAATAGGAAGAGCTAATCAATATAGTTACTCATTTACCGGATCTGACTGTGTGTTGTGTAAGAGGTGCATTAATGTTCTAAGGCCTCCGATTTCCTTTCTCCAGACTGGAAAGAGATTGAAAGATGCGCATTGTTTTAAAATGAGGCCGCGTTCATTGTCAATACATCCCAGAGATGGCAGCACCGTATGGCAGATGGAATTTTACCGCCAGCGGCGAGAATGAGAACTGTTTTAAATACTTAAAATGGCGACGTTTTCTTTACTTGAACAGCGTGCAATCATTCGTTTTCTGAATTTGCCTGGTGTGAAACCAATTGAAATTCATCGACAGTTGAAGGAGACATGTGGTGATGGAGTTATGAATGTGTCGAAAGTGCGTGCGTGGGTGCGACAGTTTAATGAAGGCAGAACATTGTGTGACAACAAACCGAAACAACCTCGGGCTCGCACAAGCCGGTCTGACGACATGATCGAGAAAGTGGATAGAATTGTTTTGGGGTATCGCCGAATGATTGTTGAACAGATCGCCTCCAGTGTTGGCATTTCTGTGGGTTCTGTGCACACAATCCTCCTGACGACCTGAAAATGCGATAAGTGTCATCCAGGTGGGTGCCACGAATGCTGACGGGCGACCACATGGCTGCCCGTGTGGCATGTTGCCAAGCAATGTTGACGCGCAACGACAGCATGAATGGGACTTTCTTTTCGTCGGTTGTGACAATGGATGAGACGCGGATGCCATTCTTCAATCCAGAAACAAAGCGCCAGTCAGCTCATTAGAAGCACATGGATTCACCGCCACCAAAAAAATTTCGGGTAACTGCCAGTGCTGAAAAAATGATGGTGTCCATGTTCTGGGACAGCTAGGGCGTAATCCTTACCCACTGCGTTCCAAAGGGCACTACGGTAACAGGTGCATCCTACGAAAATGTTTTGCAGAACAAATTCCTTCCTGCACTGCAACAAAAACGTCCGGGAAGGGCTGCACGTGTGCTGTTTCACCAACACAACGCTCCCGCACATCGAGCTAACGTTACGCAACAGTTTCTTCGTAATAACAACTTAGAAGTGATTCCTCATGCTCCCTACTCACCTGACCTGGCTCCTAGTGACTTTTGGCTTTTTCCAACAATGAAAGACACTCTCTGTGGCCGCACATTCACCAGCCGTGATGCTACTGCCTCAGCGATTTTCTAGTGGTCAAAACAGACTCCTAAAGAAGCCTTCGCCGCTGCCATGGAATCATGGCGTCAGCGTTGTGAAAAATGTGCACGCCTGCAGAGCAATTATGTCGAGAAGTAACGCCAGTTTAATCGATTTCGTGTGAGTAGTTAATTAGAAAAAAAATCGGAGGCCTTAGAACTTGAATGCACCTCGTATAATGGATAAGTAAATCAGATTGTTGAATTCTTTTTCTAAGATCTTACCCAGCAATCAGAAAGAAACACAGTATGAACTGCATTATACTAAAGCTAGGACAACTCAGTTCGAGTTCATTTAGTGGTTTAAAATATGTACTAATTGTCACCAGCCTATCCAGGCAACGAAACGGTGTAAAAGCAGAAGTAAGAATATTCCCTACTTTCTTGCTACTGTTTAATTTGGTTCTTCAAACAAATATTACTCCACTTAAACAATGCTGGACTACGCCCTTATACAATAAGTTTTTAAAAGAGTAAAAGCCCAGTATATAACTTCAAGGAAGCTTTAATAAAGCACTTTCCATAACCAACAAACTTGAATACTACAACACACACTTTTTATACTGAACATTTCACTTCAAGAAAATCTCTTTCTTAATGGAATTTACTTTTAAAAACTATTACTCTTTGACCTAACCTTGTATATTCATTTATTAGATTTCAGTAACGTTGCTTCACTCCGATTGATTTTAACGTACGTTAAGAAAACTTTCTCATTATTTACAAAAAAATGATTTATATGGTGCCTCTTTATATTAACTTGGCACTTCATAAGCCTGTAAAACGGGATACTCTGATTATCAAACACCACGGATAAACTCTATATTAGTGTATGATTAGGATGAAATAACAGGGTCAATCAGTTTCCTTACATTTCAAGAATGAATATTCACAGTTTAAGTCAATGGTTCACGCTGTAAAAAAGTTGAATACAAAAAAATCTTATCTGGGAACTGTAGGCTTGAGAGTGGCGAACAATTACAGCGGCTAACTCCCACAGGTACAGCCTGCAAATATATTGCTGCTTGGGCTCAATTTCTCTTGTAGGTGTAGTTCTATTTCACATACAGTAGGCCAGCAACTCACAGCTATGCCGAAAGCTGTTTGCAGTCTTCATCTGAGGCATTTTTGTGCAAATCTGCAGGGAAAGCTACTCCTGCTCCACAAGGGTGTTGCCTCAATCACTGCTGCCTACAGACTGTATGAGTTACTTCCTGCACTTGCTCTAGGTAGCTCGCCAATTCGCCTTGCCACCTTTTCCACTCCCCAGAGCCACTTCCGTTTCAAACAAAAGCACACTGTCTTTTACATGACAACTGTTTCTTACATTGTTCCTAAACGTGGCCATTTCTTACAACTGTCAAATTTACATCAACATGAGCAGTTTATACACACAAATATTTTCGAATAGAAAATGTCATCAGAAAATTATATAACGAAATAAACAATTTACGTAGTATTTTACGTACATTACGCACATACAATGCAAAGAATTTCAACCTCCTGAATAGCACACATTACATATACAGCAAATATAGAACCAATATGCCATTATTTTAAACCAAAAAAATTATTAAAGGTTAGGTGAACCGTAAGCAAATAGTGTTATACAAGTACTCACAAAAAGGCAAAGTACACGATGAGGAAGTGATGAGTAAGCAGGCCCCTTAGATGTCATATATTTAATCTATTAACTCATTTGGAAAGTAATCGGGCATTTCGTTTCTTTAAAGAGTAGGTGTGGGGCTAGAATGGGCGTTATTGGTATTATACAAATTATTAGGTGTGGCAGTGAAGTAGCTATCAAGAGTTTAGCACAATATACTCGCCGATGACGGTCATCTGCAATAGCGCAGAAAAGCTATTCATCGCTGAACACAATACGACGCCATTCATCAGTAGTCTATGTTTCATTGTCACAGCACCATTCCATACGCAGCCATTTACATTGCGGCGTTAACGGCAACCTACACCTCGGATGATGATTCCCTATATTACTTTCAAAAGTGTGTGTGAAGTCCTATGGGACTTAACTGCTAATGTCATCAGTCCCTAAGCTTACACACTACTTAAGCTAAACTATCTTATGGACAAACACACACATCCATGCCCGATGGAGGACTCGAACCTCCGCCGGGACCACCCTATATTACGGTATGTTGATAATTTTCTTACTTTTGGACCGTCTAATTACAACTGAATGAAATACAATTTTTGTGCCATATGCGTTACGCCTTTTTCTTTGCAAGGCATCTTCAGTGGCTGTAATATGAACATATTTCTACTATTAGTTTATATTTTGCGACATGTAAGTTATAAACAGTTCTGGTTGCTGGCTTTACATCGCTTAGTAATATTTTAAATTGTGCTTACAGATTCCGTGGATAATGTTTTACACGCTATGTTTTTGTTCGATTTTGATGCTGCTCTTCGTCTCATAATTGCCATTTGAGTTTTTGTGCTCCAGACTTCATAGCACTAGGAACTGAACACGTCTTTGGTTCGTGTTGCCGACTATCGAATGTTATTGCCAAAGATCGAATGTTATTGCCGTCTTTTAATGTTTTTAGATGTCTGTGATGTGTTTGTGTGTGTGTGTGTGTGTGTGTGTGTGTGTGTGTGTGTGTGTGTGTGTGTCTGATCACATACACACAAAAATTATATTTAAATAAAAGCAAAACTATTTCACACACACGCACACGCACACACACGCACACACACATGCTCACGAAAACATATCACAGATATCAAAAAAATTACACCCAAAACTTGGCAATAACATTCGACAGTCGGCAACACAAACCAAAACATACCATTAAAACAAGTGTTCATTTACTATTGCTTTTAAAAGAAGAACAAACCGAAAAAGGGAATGAAATCACAACATGTACAGTATCATCCACTTAACCTGTAAGTAGAATTTAAAATATTACTAAGCTATAGACGCTTCAATCCGGAACCGCGCGACTGCTACGGTTGCAGGTAAGAATCCTACCTATTTAAAGTAAATAGTAAAAATATGTACACATTCCAGGCCACTGAAGATGCCTTGCAAAGAATAAAGGCGAAACGCATACGGCACGAAAAATGTATTTCATTCAGTTGTAATTAGTCGGTCCAAAAGTAAAGTTATCAGCATACCGTTATATTACACGCAAATGAGGGCGACGGGACTAAAAAATTTGAAGGTGATTTCCTAGTCCGGCACCTGCTGGTCTCCGTGATCTTATGCATCCTAACCATTTTCAGTCAGGAGATGGAGCACAAGACTCCGCTTTCCCTGACGTTCGTACAACTGGTATGGATTCATCCAGTGGAAGAGTCGGTTAAACATCACTGATCCAGTTAGCACACAAATCTATTACGATTGCCGTCGGTCTCCGTTACCAGGGCCGAACGAAGGGCTTAAATAACAAGTATATACTGCCTACTAAAAAAGAGACGACAAAATACTTTCATCGCATGTTTAGTTTACTTTATTTTGCAAAGAAAAACACCTACACTGGCGTTTCACTAGTTCTTTTGGGAGCAACATAACTAACAATAACATAATGAGGTATGTCAGCTTAGCATACTACTTTCACAATAAATCAGCGACACGTGTGTAATGGAAATTACACCGGCTTAAAACCGCGGTGAGCCGCAACACTCTCTTTCGTGATAATTCTGTGTTTGCATATCGCCGCAGCATTTACCGAACAAACGATGCCACGTAAACAACAACTGTATCAGGTTTAATGACGTGAATATTAAGTAATACAGTAAACGCTGTTTGAATTCTGAGTGATTTATACTATGAAATGAAATATTGGACGTATATCTATGCGACGGGAAACAATTAGCCACAAAACAGTAATTGCCATCATGTTGAACGTGCTGAACTGGAACACGTGATTGATCAGAATTTCAAATCAGAGCGGCTATTTTGCCAGAGTAATTTCTAACTGCGCCGCTTTGCCGGTGCAGTTCTCAAACACTGACGCGAACGTGTAGCGCTGAAAACGAGTACGGCAGCACGCAGTTTGCTTAAACTCAGCGAGCGGCTCCACAAGGATTTAAGCTCTTTACAGTTCCAGCAAATAGGGCCTTTAATGTTGGCGGTAATCACGCAGGAGGAAACACGGAAGCTTTCCTATATGTACACAAAGGGTACTGGGAAGAGTCTAAAATCAGAGCGTACAGATGGACAAATCACAACCAACAAATGCGCAATTTCAAAAGCGTTTGAAACATACCTTCACTACGTTCATTTATTATATAAGGGGCGATGAAAACGTTTCCGTTTGAGGGTGTTGCTACAACTCATATGTAAGGTCGCGCGACTCAGGTGCGAGTACATAAGCGCCAACATGTACGCAAAGGATGTGGCATTCATATCTTGCTAACATGCGTGCGGTAAATACGAAAACGCGATTTTTTTGACTCATCAGTCTTTTGGCTGGTTCACACACCCCGCCACGAACTCTTCTCCTGTGCCTACTTTCTCATCTCAGAGTAGCATTTGCGACTTACATCCTCAGTTATTTGCTAGATGTATTCCAATCTCTCTCTTTCTCTACAGTTTTTACCAATAGCTCCCTCTAGTACTGTGGAAGTTATTCCCTGACGTCTTAACAGATGTCCTATTACCCTGTTCCTTCTTCTTATCAGTGTTTACCGTAGATTTCTTTCCTCGTCCATCTGCGGAGGACTTCCTCATTCCTTAAATTATCAGTACACTTAATCTTCAACATTCTTCTGCAGCATCACATCACAAACGCTTCGGTTCCCCTCTGTTCCGGCCTTCCCACAGTCCACGTGTCACGACCATATAATGATTTGCTGCAGACGTGCAATCTCAGAAATTGCTTCCTCAAATTAAGGCCTATGTTTGATACTAGGAGGCTTCTCTTAGCGAGGAATGCCATTTTTGCCATGCTAGTCTGCTTTTTATGCCCTTGCTCCGTCCATCACGGGCTATTTTGTTGCCTAGTTAGTAGAATTCCTTAACTTCATCCACTTCGTAATCACCATTTTGTGTGTTAAGTTTCTCACTGATCTCATTTCTGCCGTTTCTCATTACATTCGTTTCTCTTCGATTTACTATCAAACCATATTTTGTACTCATTAGACTGTTCGTTCCATTCAACAGATCATGTAATTCTTCTTCACTTTCTCTGAGGACTGCAATGTCATCACCGAATATTATCATCGATATCCTTTAGCTTTGAATTTTAATTCCACGCTTCAAACTTTCTTTTATTTTCCTCGTTGCTTCTTCGATGTATAAATTAAGCAGTGAGCGCGAAAGACTGCATCCCTGTCTTAAACCATTTTTTATTCGAGCTGTTTGCTCTTGGTCTTACACTCCTTCTGTTCACTCTTTGGTTATTGTACATAGCTTACCACTATTTTTCTCGGGATTTCGAACATCTTCTGCGTTATTTGAGCTGAAGTCGTCAAGCACTTTTAAATTTTGATCATAATATTGGATCCCCTATCTCTTCCCTGTCGACTCTTGTTTCGTGTTCTGTCACGTCATCAGACCGATGCCTTCAATGTACTCTTTCCACCTGTTCGCTCTCTCCTCTGCATTTAAGAGTGGCGTCCCCATTGCACTCTTAATGCTACCACTTTTGCTTTTAATTTCAACGAAGATTATTCTGTACGCTGAACTAGTTCTTTCTACAATCATTTCTTTTTCGATTTCTTCAAGCTTTTCATGCAACCATTTTGCCTTAGCTTCCGTGCAAATTCCTGTTTATTTCGTTCATGAGTGACTTGTATTTCTGTGTTCCTGAATTTCTCTGAATATGTTTGTAGTTCCTTCTTTCGTCAATGAACGGAAATATTTTTCTTTTACCTACTATTTCCTTGTAGTTACCTTCCTTGTACCTATGATTTTCTTTCCAACTTCTATGCTTGCCCTTGTCAGTAATGTCCATTCCTCTTCAACTGAACTGCCTAGTAAACTATGGCGACGTTGTTACCATATGCGTCCAAACTGGACCAACATGCTGTGCACCTGAACTGTGCTGGAATAATACCCAAATACGGCGAAACGCCCGGGAAAACTGCGATAATGGTGCTATTGCCTCATGATGACACACGTCCCTAAATTGCAAATATAGTAACGCAGAAGTTACGCCAACTCAGGTGGTAGGCACTCCAGCAGCCGCCCTATAATCCTGACCTCTGCTCACGCGATGCCTTCGGGAGTCTGTGCAACAGGGGGTTGAAGACTCATTTAAACGGCATGACAGTATGTTTTACCAAACAGGTATCTTCAGTCTGCTGCGTCGGTGGGATTACTGCCTCTATGCTCACGGTGATTTTGTCTGATTGGCATTTTATTGTATGTTAACCGGTCTCCTACAAACGACGGAGAGGCTCCGTCCCCGCCGCAGCCGCAGTGGTCCACAACCCCACGACGACTACCGCAGTCCACTTCACCCCTCCACCGCCGCATAACGAAACACTCTTTCAGGGTTATTGTGCGGTTCGGCCTCCGGTGGAACCCCCCCCCAGGGAACATCTCACACGAGACGAGTGTAACCCCTATGTTTGCGTGAGATTGTAATGGTAGTGTACGCGTACGTGGAGAATTTGTTTGCGCAGCAATCACCGACATATCTGATTGACATACCGATTCCTAACTCTATGGTCTTCGTTTTTTGTCATGATAATTCAATATCATTTATAATCTGTGTAATTTAACTACGAAACGAAGAATAAACTGTTACTTTATACATAAAATGGATGTAATAAATTGATGTTTGTAATTTTGTTTCAGATGAAATTATTGTCATTTGCATTTTCCAATTCCAGTAGATCATAAACAGAATCAAACCATAACTTTACTACACTTTTCGAGTGCATACTTTGCGTGTCGGAAGCGGCTTGAAAGTCATAGGAAAAGGACGCGAGTTAACAGACGCGACTGATTGGGAATAGCGGATTAGCAGAGTAAAGAAAGGTTTTAAAAAGTAGCCACGTCACAATTCTTAACATTATCAATATAACAGGTCGTTTCAGAATTAAGGTATCAATCGCTTGGCTAGATGCTGCGAGGAAAGAATGTTTAGAGGCGAATACTTTTGAGGATCCGATTTACCTAGAGGTACGTGAGTGTAAGAGAAGCATCTTTTGCATAGGTTTTGGACAGATGCTTATTCCAACATAATTTAGGTACACACAATACACACACTATTAATGGAATAAAAGACTTTTGCACTTTTACACCTCGGCTGCTTTAGACAAATGTTGACTTTATTACGTCTTGCTCGATTGGCCAATCTCGGCCTTACAGGTCATTTTCAAACGCATTAGGTATCAATGTACCAATCTGCTAAAGTAATGTTGACAAGTTTGATTTTATACACGGTTAATTGGAAAATGACTAAAGAATCGAAACTGGTTTAGTCGATAAACAAAATTTATTTAAACTTTGATTAATAATATTTATAGTAAAAAATTTAACGATCTCGCGGACACTCTAAGGGCATCAAAACCGTCAAACAAATATTAAGTCTAGGAAGTAAATAGAAATCTAGCGAAACGCCGATTACCAACCGTGTATTTCGTCGCAGAAAGCCGTTCCAGAAACAATGGAGCAATTAAAGACAATTATTTGGCTCAAACAAATTAATGAAGCGCATGACGATGATGATGATGACATATTTTTCCCATTTTCAGGTCCATCAAATGCAAGTTTAGAATTCTCCTGTATTTCCTAGCTCCCGCCATCCTTTCCGTAGCTGCGATTCAGGCATTCATGTCTCCAATTAACTGGTACCTCTGTACATCCTCTGGTTCTATCCAGGCCAATTACTTTTCGTCTTCTTAATTGCTTCCAGACTTTGTCTTTCCTCATACACTCTTAGCAACACAACCTCTTTTTTTTTTTTTTTTTTTTTTTTTTTTTTTTTTTTTTTTTTTTTTTTCTAGATGCTAGCTGAGTATGCGGCGTTGTCCGCGTATGTACTTATTACAATTGTCTGTCCGTCTTTCTTTCCTTCTCTTTCTCTGTCCACCTCCATCCCTTTTCATTCTCTGTCCTACTGCCCCTCTCTCTGTCCGTCTCCTTCCCCCCCCCCCCTTTTATGTCCATCTCCCCTCAGCCCTCTCTATGTCCATTTACCCTCCCCCTCCTACTTCTTTCTGCGCCTATTTCTTCCTTCCCCCTCAATGTATGTCCGTCTCCTCGTTCTCCCTTCTCTCTCCACGCTATTATACTCAGCCGAATACGAGGCTGATGTTTGTTAGCTCAACAGCATTTCTTCCCAGACTGTAATCACTGTAATATGTGTACCAAACTCTGTTGAAATCGTTCGAGAGATTTAGGATGAGATTTTTACGCGTCGCATTGCTCGCATATGCACATGGCAAATATATTGCCTAACTGAATTAGATGCTGTACGAAATGTAACAATTCTGCACCTACATCCAGTGGTATATGGGCGTTCTGTGTGCAAAACATTTCACGTTAATACTAATGAAGTAATAAATTACAACTTCGTACTTCATGCAACAGTTTTACTGCATGAACAACGAAAATGAAGTAAGCGATAAACTTTTTTCCTTTAATCATTTAGTGGAGGTCGTCAGCAAGAAGGAGTGTCCACAAAGTTTGAAATTACAGTAAACGGTATGTGTTCCAAGATTGGTTGAAATCGGAGAAGAGGTTCAGGAGGAGATGTGAATCATACATACATACATACGTTCGTACACACGTAAGCCGGCCACTGTGGCCGAGCGGTTCTAGGCACTTCAGTCCGGAGCCACGCTGCTGCTACGGTCGCAGGTTCGAATCCTGCCTTGGGCATGGATGTGTGTGATGTCCTTAGGTTAGTTAGGTTTAAGTGAGCGGAACTACATGCAGAACCCATTATTATCCTATCCCTTAATTGTTTATTTAATGGACCGCAGCAAATACACTTCTTCTACGATATTTCTATTGCCGTAGCTATGCCTGTTTTTATGCCTTTATTATCTGTTACTGCTTATTTTCCAGCCCAGGCACCATAAAATTTCAATTTGTTCCACTAACTCATCACAAACTTAGGTTTAGTACATTAATATTTGCTGAAATTGAACGTATTATTTCTAATACAGAAGAACAAGAAAAGTTTCCTGATAAAATCATGTTCGGCTTGTAGCTTCAGGGATAAATGTAAAACCGTCTCAGGTAGCTTGAAACATAAAATATCACCTGTGCGAAAGCGTCTACAAATTTCGATTTCAATTTTACAGGAAGTTCTAATTTATTATTGTTAGTGTGGATTCTTTTTGTAGATTTGCACACCAGAAAAAACAAAAAGAATCTTCTGTTTACTTTGAGTGAAGTACTCAAACAACATTTACAAATGTTGTGAAACAGAATATTAAAGTCTTGATTTACCAGCTTCAACATCGACAAATATTAGCTTATAAAGCGGGTGGCGCTATGCTTCGTTACAAAGAGGTAATTAAATTTAGTGTTTCTACACATTCATGAACAGAGCAGCGCGCTATTGTGTCTCTGACTGGCGGGTATGTATTCGCCAAATTTATTTTCTATTTCAGATTACGCTTACAGAATTCCCATGAAGTTGATGCTGTACTTTGTTGGCAAAGGGTTGATGAAACTATGTACTGCATATGTTATAGTCAAAACCCGTTTTTAGTTAGAACGCGTTCTTACTAGTTAAAAGTACTTTTTACTGAGCCACTTCGTCAAAACGCGTTTTGCCTAGTGTAATGTTGTTGCTTTAATTTGCTATGTGAAAGCGGTGCTGATAGACAATAAAAGAGGGTTAAAAGCTGTGAGCTATCTGAGGAAGTTAACGTTGCATTACTGAGCAACAAGTCACTTAACGTTTCTGCCAGTGTGAAGCAAAGCAAGCGCTGTATCATGTATAAGATACAGAGGCGAGCGAGTGCACGGGACTTACCCTAGTTCACTGCTAGTAGCGTCACGTCATCGTAACGCGCCTGCATATAGTATTGCACCACATTTAACATAAAAGTAAAAATTAAGATTTGTGTGTAAAACTTTGTTAAAGTATAGTTCTATGTAATAATGTTTCAGGTAACAAATCTTAATGTTATAAAATTAGTAGTTTATGTAAAATTCACGTTTTGAAAGAAAAATAGGAGGCGCTAAATAATGACGCTAGGAAGCCAAAATTTGGTGAGAAGGTGCAGTAAGAAGTCATTAATGAGTGGTGCTGGTTTCCAAAACCATAAAACTAAAATTGACTCCAGAATCCGCGTTTTTCGGAAAAATCAGAGGCGCGAAATAATAGAGCTACAATATTGAAAATTGGTAGGATGCTTCAGTTCACCCTAATAATAATAATGGAAATACCACAATCAGTTACCTCTTCTAGTTTTTTAGTAATTTAGTAAAAACTACTTTTGTGAGTAAAATGTACATAAGCATTATAGATTAAGTACTTTAAATTTTAATGATAAAACAAATTCTTTAAGACCAATGATCAGATAGGACAATTAACAAAGCTACACCAAGTTTTAGTCTTGTAGCATAATTAACAGCTGATACAAGTCTTGATAAAGCTGTGGTTCAGAGGTAACAATCTACCGTTAGTTCCATTGGAAAAATTCTAGAGAGTAAAGTTTTAATTTTAGCGGGCTGAGATTTTCTACGTGCTTCTGTACTGCTCAGATGTATGTATACAAAAATTGAGAAGTTTGTAAAGCTATTATTAAATGTGATATTTAAGATTATGTGCCTGAGATAGCGATCATTTGGAGGCTGCAGGCATCTGCATAGGAACGGAAAGAACAGATGCTCTCTTGGCGGTACGCGCCGGAGCTATATAAAAAGAGCGGCAGAGGCAGTAGTAAGCTCACTCCGCATTAGACCAACGCCTAGTCCACGCGAGCTTAACGTCCGATCGCGCCTCGCCTCGGGTGACGTCATAGCGGGCTGTGACATGCGCGTACTTAGCAATGTAAACGGACATTGAAAATCGCGAGGACTGTACACCGTCCTGGATCGTTTAGACTTCGGTAACAAACTGTTATTGTGCCGTCCGTGTGAAGTATAATTCCGCGTGGCAAGTGGTGACTAACTCCACTTTTAAGGCGAGCATTAATCTTTTTTTTTTAACATTATTGCGAACTATTAATAGAGCACCGTTAGTTAGAGTAATGAACTATTCGGGAGGAACTTGCTGTAGAAGTCGCCTCTGAACTATTAAACGATTGGCTGAATTAACAATATTTAATGTCTTTAGCATTTTCAGAAGTTTCGAGTAATTTGTGTGAGCCTTTAAGATAATAAAATCTTGTTTGGAACTTTAAATTTTATTGAAGCAGCCCTAATCCCGTGAAGAACTATGGATATTTTTCGTTTAGCTGGGCTGTACAGGAATGTGGCCGTGCAGACTGGGAACTAAGGTCAGTAAGTTTCCCTTCGCTTTCTGACTGGCCACCAAATTAGTTGCCAGGCTCGCGTGATTTAAGGTGGCAATGTTCAACTTTCATTCAACATTAAACAACGACTTCTTCGCCGTCCCACATATGTTGCATCGGCAATAGTCTGTTACGTGAAATGAACATTCAAACAACTCATTCGACAACTTCTTCGCCGCCGCCACATATGGTGCATCGGCCGGGAAAACTGAATTAAAAGCAAATAAAAGTGCTCGATGTGTGAAAGCGATTGGTATAAATTAACGAACTCGGTAGGCAATAACAGGACACTGAATTGAACTAGTGTGGGAACAGTGTTACCAGTAAAGGCGGGTGTAGTGTATAAACAATAAGTGTCTACCGCTGTACGTTGGTTAGTGACGATGGTGAGGAAGGCGACAATGCTGGATCGCGGCTGCCGACGGCGCTGAGACTAAAGGAAGACGGTGCGTCATCGCGGAGCTGCGCTGATCTGCGAGACAGCTGCCGGCTGCGCCGAGCGGTCAACGGTGCCTTGCTGCCCCCCCCCCCCCCCCCTTCCCCCCTGGAGCTATTGCAGTAGGCGATTCCTGTGGCGGTACTCGACGCTACAGCTGCTGCTGCTGCCTTCAATACGTCGCGACGCGTCGCATCACGATTGCTGGTACACCGCGACGACATCATTCGTCGAAATCAAGCATTTAAGTTAAGTCAAAGACTTTTAAAATATTTATTAACTGCTGCTAACAAACTAAAACATATGGAAAGTAGTGTACATTTCAGAAGGGAACCGGTCTCTGACCAAGAATCCTCAGGATCAGGAATTGAGTTTAATGAGGATGGTTCCATTAATCCCTCAAATATTGAACTAGAACGTAATTTGTCACCAGTAAATTATGACTTTAATTTAAATGAGAGTGCAGGGATGCAATCAATAAGTGAAATAGAAGTCAAAAGGGAGCCAGTAGAGTTGCTAACTTGGTCAGGTAGTGAAACTGAGCTCAATATATCTCCAGCTCAGTCAAGTCAAGAGATACAAAGTAACAAGGTAGAAGCTCCGGATTGGATGCAAATACTGTTTGCCAAACTCGAATCAAACCAAAATAAAATTGAGGCTAAAATTGAGGATAGTAATAAAGAACTAAAAGAATAACTGCAATCAAAATGGAATAGTTTGAATTATAAGATAGATGCTATTCATCATGACATTCAAGTAAAAGTAGGGCAACAGTTAACTAAAATGCATAGTACTTTCAAATGTGAAATAGATCAAATTCAAAAAAATTATCAAGAGGCAGATGAACTTTTGGAAGTGAGGTTGTCCGAAAGATTGAGCAACGAGTCCAAACTTTGCTCTGACAAAGTTAAAGAGGTACAAATTAAAGTAGATACTTGTCAGAAAAACATTGAGAAAGTACAAGAAACCTGTACCGAAATTCGTGGTGCAGTGGAACAAAGATGTTCTGCCAGGATAGAAGCAGTAGAGTCACAAGTAGAGGAATTAAATACTAACATTGCTAACCTAGAAAATAGAGTAACCTCTGTTAATTCTAGTCATTCTACTGTACAGCATGTGACTTCAGTTGACGCCGCTTTTATAGGGTGTCGACAGTTTTTGCGCTTTGATCCTGATAAGTACATTCACCCTCTTGAATTTTGGAATGACTTTGAGGATGTTCTCCCCAACACTTGGTCAGAAAGAGAAAAAATTTCATTTATAAGAAGTCATTTGTCAGGTGATGCTTTGCGATGGTCAGCGGATGTAATGATCAAATGTAAAACTTTATCTGAATTTAAGTCTGCATTTCTCAACGAATACTGGTCACATAACAAACAAAATGATGTGTTAAGGGAATTCTGGAGTGGTAAGAAGTTTTTCCCAGGGCGTGAATCAGTAAAGGATTTCGCTAGGAAGTGGGTTTCAAGACTGTCACATTTGACAGAAAAGATGAAGCCAGATATGATCATTATGGGTTTAGAAGGTAAGCTGCCGTGGTACTGGCAGAAGAGGATCATTTCCGCCCCTAGAGATAATATAGACAAATTTATTGAATATCTGGAAAGAGTGGAAAGAGTAGCTGCTGCTGAGGAGCAGGTGCAGCAGAATAACAAATCTTCTAACAATCACGTACAAAATAATGGAAACGTGAACGTTAGAAATATGGAAGTTAGGCACACCAAAACAAACTATCGAAACCAAAGCCGTGGCAGAGGAAGAGGGGGTAGATACTCACCACGCTTTCGTAACAACTACTATGACGAAAGTGGAGAAGTAAATACTATGCCATTAAGACAAGAAGGGAGTCATGATGCTACTATATCTAGTGGTGTCACAGATGAACACAACAGGCCGCGTGTGGGAAACTAAATCCCGTCTATGAGGAAACTGGCGCTCACCAGGCGGTAACAGTAACACAGCCAGTAACGGAAACACAGACAATCAGCCAACATACACAGACAGACAACATGGATGACGAAATAAATACAGATAATTCCAGTGATGTGTTAAGCCACTCTCACAAAATAGTGGATAGTATTTTGGATACACTAGAAAAATGGGTCAAGGAAGAACAGGAACTCAAGGTAGATAATGGGGAAGAAATAGATAATGGGTTTGAGTCTGATGGGAATAATGATGAAGTAAAAGCTTACATCTTCGATGAAAATGGCAATCTAAAAGCTGAAGTAGAAGTAGCAGAAGTAGAATCAGTACTGCAAAACTTTAGAGAGGAGGAAATGATGAATGAAGGGGGTAGAAATAGTAACGAGGTGAAAGAATCTAGTAGCTGTGTAAACGTGCCACAAATGGTTGAAGGTGACGACATTCTTATGAACAGCAATATTGCGCAGGGACGCAGTTGCTCAGAGGTAGAGGATAGTTTGGCTGATGTGCAGCAAACAAAAGTAGAAAAAGTCGTCAGATGCTTCGATTTAGAGTTAGTGGACAGATTAGAGAAAGCAGCTAAGATTATAGAGCATGATGAGCCCCAGGATGTAAATGTAAATGTAATTGCAACTGATCAGAATTACTTTAGCTGGAAGAACATAGAACGAGATTTATTAGACGAGGTGTGTGAGCAACCTGTTCAATGTAAAATAACTCACCCTGTTATCAAAGTAAACATATCAGGAGTCACTGTGCGTTGTCTGCTTGACAGTGGCAGTGAAGCAAGTGCTTTATCACAAACATTTTTTGACACCATACCCAATAAAGAGAAGTTAACAGTTATGAAAGTAAGTGGCTTAAAGATTATAGGTGCTACTGGAAAAGTCCCTAGACCAGTTCAACACGAAGCTTTGATACCCATTGGTATAAATGACGTAGTAATAGATCATCCTTGTTTGATTGTGCTAGGCTTAAAGTGTTGATATGTTGATTGGTACTGATTTCTTATCAAAATACCAGGGAAGGATCAATTTTGATCAGAACAACTTAATTTTAACTTTACCTGACTCTAAAGTGATAAGAGAGTCTTTTATAGGAAGTCATATAGGCGGTAGTAATGAAACTTGGGAACTGCCTATTAGAGTAATAAAGAATAAAGGATACTTGCAGGAAAATTTGGTTTTCAGTGAGAATGAGGAAAGTGCTAAGGTTGAAGAGAGACACATCCTAAAGGAAATAGAGGAAAAGGTACAATCAACAAAGCAAATTGCTGACGAACAAAGATCAGAGTTAAAGAGTGTGTTAACTAAGCATAGTAATGTATTCTCAAACGCACCTGGTGAAGTTAAAGGTTATGAATGCCATTTGAATATCAAGCCTGGGAAGGTATTTTTTAAGAAGCCTTATCCAATACATGTTGCAAGGAAACAAGCAGTGCGAAATGAAATTAAACGTATGTTGGCATGGGGTGTCATAGAGCAAGCAATTAGTGAATACAATAGTCCTCTTGTTGTAGTGCCTAAGCGTGATGGAAGTGTTAGATTAGTATTGGATGCACACTGGTTAAATGAAATTGTCATCAGAGAAAGTGATCGTCCTCAAAATATGGATGTGAAGAAAGCACAGGCCAGGGCAAATATACGCAAAAGAGCTTTAGATAGGAAAAAGAGGCATGATGCAAGAGCTTCCCCCACTAGTTTTAAAATTGGTGAGCTAGTGCTGGTCAAAACAAAAGAAAAATCAAAGAAAATTTCTGCAGAAACTCAAAAGTTTATGCATGTATATCATGGACCATTTAGAATAGTAAGTAAACCTCATGCAGATGCCTATCGTTTGGAATATCCAAAGAGTAAGAGAGAACTAGGTCTAAGAAATATTGTGGATCTAAAGGAATTTAAAATTAACAGTAATTAATTACTGTAGGGAGTCTGCCACTCTTTGGCGGATACACGGTTTGGCGTACCGTGCAGTCCCAGCTGGGTGAAACTTTATTTCCTTTTCAAGTTTCATTCCCTTCTTCTGGTCTATCATAACAGGTAAGAATCACATATGTCTTCATGTTGTATATATGCTATTAGGTTTTAAGTATTCTTAGTAAGGATCTACCTAGTGAATGGCAAAACAAAAGTCTGAGTACCAATAAGAGGCAAACATGGCTAAAATAAATAAATTAAAATATTTCATGTAATTGTAAAGGGTTAGAAACTACAACTAAGAGATACACTTTGCAGTATACGAAGTACGGTATGAATATGAATAATCCATGAGATTATGCAGAAGGTAGTATGTTGCTAGAAATAAGGTTGTCTGAAGGAAAACAGCGTAAGAAGGTAATGCTCATAGAGGCAAGCAATGGCGTTTTAGAATTAAATAAATGGAGATGTGTGGAAGTGGTGTGAGGATCGCACCAAATATATAGAAACAGGACGTCAATAGGCTGACAAAAGGAAAAGGGAGAAAGAAGTGGAGAAATGAAGTATTTTGAATCTGGAAGAAAAGGGAGAAAATGAATAAGGTGAAGAAGTGAAGTAAGTAAATTGAAGTAAATGATGTAGGATTAAAGAATAATTCCCTCACGTCTCGTGAAATGGTGAAAAACGCTAAATCTTGCTTGAGGCAAATAAATAGTTAAACAGACAACAGAAACACACAAATATTGGAAAATGCAGAAATTTGGAATCGGTATACTGAAAATAACTAATTTCTTTAGTAATTCATACAATAAAGCAAAGTGCTGGTCAGCAAATGACTTCTTTGATGAACTAATCCATACGATAATTAAGCCAGAGTACATTAAAACTAAAAGGTTACTCAATTTTCTAAGTTGAAGCAAGATCTTAATATATTAATTTGCTAAAAGAATTTTCACTATTTAGGAACCTAAAAGATTATTTATGAAAGAAGAAAGTAGGAGCTATTGTATCAGATACGACTTAGTGCTAAATGTCTTTCTGACAACTTCACAATTAGTAAAATAGTGCCAGAATATAAACTATAAAATGTACTTTGTCCTACCTTAGATATAAGTTGAAAACAGAAACTTAGACTGTATTGGCTGTTTCTCAGGGACATGCAGGCTGCATGAATGACTGACAACAAGCGGTAGGGAGATTGGAAGTAGAGACGCAAACCACAGTGAATACAATTTCCTCCCACAATTTTGTCAATCAGTGAAATTAAATGAGTGTTACAATAGGACACCCACCACAGTGCCGAGTATTATAGTAAAAGAAAAATGTGAGTGCGTTGCAGTGATAAAAGTCGTGTGTATTTTCTTTTTCAGGAAGAGACTGATTTTTTAAAAAAAAAATAACTATTTTGTAACCATTGAAAAATTTATATTTCCATGTAAATGTATGTAAATAATTTGTGAATGTCTTCTGTACAAGGTTTTCTATGTGTATATGAATATGGTTATTTTGTGTATGTAGTAATAAGGAATTTCCTAAGAAGAAGCAACTTAAGTTGAAAGAGGTATACTAAAGTAATCCATCGCTTGTTTGTTCTTTTAGAAATTTAATTTTGTTCAAAAATAGATTTTCACGAAAATTAAAAAGGGGGTGATGAAGCAAAGCAAGCGCTGTATCATGTATAAGATACAGAGGCGAGCGAGTGCACGGGACTTACCCTAGTTCACTGCTAGTAGCGTCACGTCATCGTAACGCGCCTGCATATAGTATTGCACCACATTTAACATAAAAGTAAAAATTAAGATTTGTGTGTAAAACTTTGTTAAAGTATAGTTCTATGTAATAATGTTTCAGGTAACAAATCTTAATGTTATAAAATTAGTAGTTTACGTAAAATTCACGTTTTGAAAGAAAAATAGGAGGCGCTAAATAATGACGCTAGGAAGCCAAAATTTGGTGAGAAGGTGCAGTAAGAAGTCATTAATGAGTGGTGCTGGTTTCCAAAACCATAAAACTAAAATTGACTCCAGAATCCGCGTTTTTCGGAAAAATCAGAGGCGCGAAATAATAGAGCTACAATATTGAAAATTGGTAGGATGCTTCAGTTCACCCTAATAATAATAATGGAAATACCACAATCAGTTACCTCTTCTAGTTTTTTAGTAATTTAGTAAAAACTACTTTTGTGAGTAAAATGTACATAAGCATTATAGATTAAGTACTTTAAATTTTAATGATAAAACAAATTCTTTAAGACCAATGATCAGATAGGACAATTAACAAAGCTACACCAAGTTTTAGTCTTGTAGCATAATTAACAGCTGATACAAGTCTTGATAAAGCTGTGGTTCAGAGGTAACAATCTACCGTTAGTTCCATTGGAAAAATTCTAGAGAGTAAAGTTTTAATTTTAGCGGGCTGAGATTTTCTACGTGCTTCTGTACTGCTCAGATGTATGTATACAAAAATTGAGAAGTTTGTAAAGCTATTATTAAATGTGATATTTAAGATTATGTGCCTGAGATAGCGATCATTTGGAGGCTGCAGGCATCTGCATAGGAACGGAAAGAACAGATGCTCTCTTGGCGGTACGCGCCGGAGCTATATAAAAAGAGCGGCAGAGGCAGTAGTAAGCTCACTCCGCATTAGACCAACGCCTAGTCCACGCGAGCTTAACGTCCGATCGCGCCTCGCCTCGGGTGACGTCATAGCGGGCTGTGACATGCGCGTACTTAGCAATGTAAACGGACATTGAAAATCTCGAGGACTGTACACCGTCCTGGATCGTTTAGACTTCGGTAACAAACTGTTATTGTGCCGTCCGTGTGAAGTATAATTCCGCGTGGCAAGTGGTGACTAACTCCACTTTTAAGGCGAGCATTAATCTTTTTTTTTTAACATTATTGCGAACTATTAATAGAGCACCGTTAGTTAGAGTAATGAACTATTCGGGAGGAACTTGCTGTAGAAGTCGCCTCTGAACTATTAAACGATTGGCTGAATTAACAATATTTAATGTCTTTAGCATTTTCAGAAGTTTCGAGTAATTTGTGTGAGCCTTTAAGATAATAAAATCTTGTTTGGAACTTTAAATTTTATTGAAGCAGCCCTAATCCCGTGAAGAACTATGGATATTTTTCGTTTAGCTGGGCTGTACAGGAATGTGGCCGTGCAGACTGGGAACTAAGGTCAGTAAGTTTCCCTTCGCTTTCTGACTGGCCACCAAATTAGTTGCCAGGCTCGCGTGATTTAAGGTGGCAATGTTCAACTTTCATTCAACATTAAACAACGACTTCTTCGCCGTCCCACATATGTTGCATCGGCAATAGTCTGTTACGTGAAATGAACATTCAAACAACTCATTCGACAACTTCTTCGCCGCCCCACAAGTGGCTTAATAAGTCTTTTAGTTTTAATCTCTGTCATCATGGAGAAAGACTGTTCGGTATCTGCATTCCCGTACATTATTGTATGTTTTGTACTTGGCAGTGAAAATTCAAGAGGGTTTTACATTTCGCCAAAGAAAGTTGACTTCCGCTACATTTTTAACAATTTCAGAATTTTGCCTCTACACCACGAAGGTCAAAAAACTCCAATTCCGTTGCACACATAGTGATGGTGGGGGTAGACACACCGCCGCAGGGCACAGCTATTTTTTTGTAACCTCATTCCTCCACGGCTTGTCACTACGTCAACCAAGCGCAGTGCGCGACTATTTTGTGGCAGGGGGGTTTCAAAAGCGGGCATTCTTCTAATATTGGAGTTTTTTGTGTAAACTAGGGAAGGGGGGGGGGGGGTACGGACCCCCTTGGCCCCCTTATACACTCCTGGAAATTGAAATAAGAACACCGTGAATTCATTGTCCTAGCGAGAGGAAACTTTATTGACACATTCCTGGGGTCAGATACATCACATGATCACACTGACGGAACCACAGGCACATAGACACAGGCAACAGAGAATGCACAATGTCGGCACTAGTACAGTGTATATCCACCTTTCGCAGCAATGCAGGCTGCTATTCTCCCATGGAGACGATCGTAGAGATGCTGGATGTAGTCCTGTGGAACGGCTTGCCATGCTATTTCCACCTGGCGCCTCAGTTGGACCAGCGTTCGTGCTGGACGTGTAGACCGCGTGAGACGACGCTTCATCCAGTCCCAAACATGCTCAATGGGGGACAGATCCGGAGATCTTGCTGGCCAGGGTAGTTGACTTACACCTTCTAGAGCACGTTGGGTGGCACGGGATACATGCGGACGTGCATTGTCCTGTTGGAACAGCAAGTTCCCTTGCCGGTCTAGGAATGGTAGAACGATGGGTTCGATGGCGGTTTGGATGTACCGTGCACTATTCAGTGTTCCCTCGACGATCACCAGAGGTGTACGGCCAGTGTAGGAGATCGCTCCCCACACCATGATGCCGGGTGTTGGCCCTGTGTGCCTCGGTCGTATGCAGTCCTGATTGTGGCGCTCACCTGCACGGCACCAAGCACGCGTACGATCATCATTGGCACCAAGGCATAAGCGACTCTCATCGCTGAAAACGACACGTCTCCATTCGTCCCTCCATTCACGCCTGTCGCGACACCACTGGAGGCGGGCTGCACGATGTTGGAGCGTGAGCGGAAGACGGCCTAACGGTGTGCGGGACCGTAGCCCAGCTTCATGGAGACGGTTGCGAATGGCCGTCGCCGATACCCCAGGAGCAACAGTGTCCCTAATTTGCTGGGAAGTGGCGGTGCGGTCCCCTACGGCACTGCGTAGGATCCTACGGTCTTGGCGTGCATCCGTGCCTCGCTGCGGTCCGGTCCCAGGTCGACGGGCACGTGCACCTTCCGCCGACCACTGGCGACAACATCGATGTACTGTGGATACCTCACGCCCCACGTGTTGAGCAATTCGGCGGTACGTCCACCCGGCCTCCCGCACCCACTATACGCCCTCGCTCAAAGTCCGTCAACTGCACATACGGGTCACGTCCACGCTGTCGCGGCATGTTACCAGAGTTAAAGACTGCGATGGAGCTCCGTATGCCACGGCAAACTGACTGACACTGACGGCGGCGTGCACAAATGCTGCGCAGCTAGCGTCATTCGACGGCCAACACTGCGGTTCCTGGTGTGTCCGCTGTGCCGTGCGTGTGATCATTGCTTGTACAGCCCTCTCGCAGTGTCCGGAGCAAGTAAGGTGGGTCTGACACACCGGTGTCAATGTGTTCTTTTTTCCATTTCCAGGAGTGTATACGTCCGTGCTACTGGGCGCGGTCACTGTCTACATAAACAAGCGATCCGTTATATACGACGCAGGATCACTGATGCATTTCGTTCCAAAGACGAACAAATAAGCTATTTTGATTCATCAGTGTATCTCTACACATTCATGAAAAGAGCAGAGCATTGTTGTATCTCTGACTTGCGTATTTGTATTCGTTACATTTATTTTCTATTTCACATTACACTTACAAAATTCTCATTTAAGTGAGACTACTATAAAAGTCTTTGCTTGAAAAGTCGTTGTGGCTGTGTTTCTGCTTTTCATTCTGGAGGCTGGTTGGTACAGCTCTCGACGGAGGTCTGTCCAGTGCAAGCCGCTTTTCTTCTCTGGATAACAAGTGCAACTCACATCACTTTAAAACCTTGGTCTCTCTCTAAAATTTGTACCTCTCCTCGCCTGTCTCCTTCAGTTGTCAAATTGATGATTCCTTCATGCTTCGTGATGAATAGAGATCGTATTATATGCATCATAAAAACCTTAAAACACGAATGCAAATATGCACGAAAAATTCTTAATAATGCATGAAAAGTGTCGAAATCTGCAAGATCAAATAATAAAAAACAATGTAGTTACTGCGTGCATTACATCTCAAAGTCGAACCTGTGCATATCAATTGCGAGGAAGAGCGTCGGTCACGCGAAAAATCGGTGCATTTAGAACGCTGATATCGTTTTCTGAAAACTTTCTGGTAAAGATTAGGAAGGGGGCGTTTCTGAGATTATTTTCTAAAAATTTGCAAAATAGGGACGTATACCGTATTTCAAGAATTGTTCCTTCCTTGCTATTGTTGTCGGTAACAAGCGGATGCGATGCGAATGAGTCGGAGGGGAAAATCCGTACACACAGCATCAACTTCGAGATTATCGCACGCAGAGGAGCACGCTCAGAAACTCCGTAACGTTTTATTTAAAAAACAACACACAATCCTGAATTTTTTTAACGGCATTAACTTTTAATTAATGCTATTGGACCGAAACAGTATTCACAATTTATTTTATATTTTTCTATTATTCTAAACTTAAACGGGCAAGCACTGTTCCAAATGTTCGGTAGTAAGATTGCGCCTTCGATAACTCAAAAACATTTTATAAACAGAAAACATCAACTAGGGCAGTATTTGAATTTGGGTGCAATGTTGGCACTTACTATTTCTGGTAAAAGTTCGCCTGTCCCATTAACAAAACTACCAATTTGGCACAAGGGTTTAAAGCCTGAGTTATTGTTTAAAATGTTTCCAAACTTTTCTTTAAGTGTTCTTGGGAATACTTCCGGCAATGAGGAGTTCACAAGAATAATTTTATTCACTAACTTAATAGATTTCTTCAACGCCAAACCTTGAGTTTCAAGCTTTTCAATACTTGGAGGTATATGGGAAACATGAGTGCTAATCAACGCAATGTCTTTTTTAATACCGGAATCATTAAAAGCTTCCTTGCATTGGCAAACTGACAAAACCTCTACACTATCGAAGTCGTTTCCTACCCCTCTAATGGTCTCGAAATGTTCACTGTAAAACAACACAGCTTCGACCCATGTACCCCAACGAGTTACCACTGGTTCGGGACGTAAGGGCACTTTCGGTACTTTTTTTTTTTTTTTGTAGGTCTTGATGCGAGCAGTAGCCTTTAGAAATACTTTCTTTGTGGATGAAATCAGTTTGTTCACATTTACAAAAGTGTAACGTACTTCTTGAACAGGATGATATACTCCATGAGCAAAGCACGTCACATGAATCAAATTGGGATAAAATACTTGGAGGGCGTATGCTTTGATCATATAGGGAGCAGCATCTGAAATAAACACAAACACCCTTTCATCTGCAGGAGAATCTGGAAGTATTTTTCTAATACCCTCATTCATAAATCTGGCGATCGTAGAACGATCTACTTTTTTCAAGTTCTGTGTAGGCCACTAAATTGGAATAAGAAGGTTCTTCTTTCATACCACCCACAATTAAATTAACAGTGTAACGGCCACAAGTGTCTGTAGGTTTGTCAACTGAAATCCAGATAATTCTGTCCTTGAGTTCATTGCGAATTTCTTCCAGAACATTTACGTAAATTGTCGGTACGTAATTTTTACGCAACGATGATTCGTCTGGTACATTTTGATTTAAGCAATATTTGCGCAGGAAGCCTTTGAGGATAGGGTTTGTAAGTTTGTGAAGAAGAAAATTGCTTGCAATGAATGTTTTACATAGATCGTTGTTAAACCGACATTTCTGGTTGTTCCAGGCTGGTCAGCGATCCACGATACAACGTTTCTATTCTCGGGCAGCATGATGCACAACACGTAACACACTACACGTCGTACACACGTTCAACTGTGTACAAGTAAATAGAAAGCCAAACTGAAACAATGGACGTGTGACTGTAAGCTTTATTTGTTGTCACGCACACGGTATGACAGAGGAGGGGATTAACCGGAGGCGCGGGCGCAGAATCATTGAACCTGTCTGCCTGTTCGTGTTCCTCTTCTGTAATGATTTCGCTAAGCAGTGGCCTCTCGGTTAGCGACTGCTCGCCGTTCTCGGTCGCGGTCTACCTGTGTCATGTCAAAACTAGTTCGGGCTAGAGACGGCCCGTCTAAATTTTTAAAATATTCTAATCTTGGAGCGAAAATATGCATCTTCACTAGTTGTTAGTTAAAATACGCAATAACCGGTGAAAAGGAGCCACATATGCAAATCCATATGCAATATGCAAATGTATATGTAATATGCAGCGCGCAAATGCATATAATCCGCTCGCTAGTGATGAGACTTATTAACCCAACAGAGTGAATTTTATTTTATGATAAGCGGGCGGTGAACCAAATTTAGGTAGCGATCTGCCCTCTATTTTAGCTGGTGACGAGACGATTGTCGGTTAACTTTTAAATTTTGTAACGTGTCTGGACTCTGGACTGAGCTTTTAGGTTAGAGATTTTAGTGCATTGTAAAGTGGCTGGCTCATTACTTTATTCCAGCGATCAGTTGGCCGCAAGGTACTTTGTGTTTCCTATTAATTTTATACTGATTATTCTCTTTTTTCTATGTGTTTGATCTGATGCAATGATTTTCTTTGCCCTACATCTACATATATATTTATACTCCGCAATCCACCCAACGGTGGGTGGCGGAGGGCATTTTACGTGCCATTGTCATTACCTCCCTTTCCTGTTCCAGTCGTGTATGGTTCGCGGGAAGAACGACTGCCGAAAAGCCTCCGTGCGCGCTCGAATCTCTCTGATTTCACATTCGCGATCTCTTCGGGAGGTATAAGTAGGGGGAAGCAATGTATTCGATACCTCGACCAGAAACGCACCCTCTCGAAACCTGGACAGCAAGCTACACCGCGATGCAGAGCGCTTCTCTTGCAGAGTCTGCCACTTGAGTTTGATAAACATCTCCGTAACGCTATCACGCTTACCAAATAACCCTGTGACGAAACGCGTCGCTCCTCTTTGGAGCTTCTCAATCTCCTCTGTAAACCCGACCTGGCACGGATCCCACACTGATGAGCAATACTCAAGTATAGGTCGAACGAGTGTTTTGTATGCCACCTCCTTTGTTGATGGACTACATTTTCTAAGGACTCTCCCAATGAATCTCAACCTGGCACCCGTCTTACCAACAACTGACTTTATATGATCAATCCACTTCAAATTGTTCCGCACGAATACTCCCAGATATTTTACAGAAGTAACTGCTACCGGTGTTTGATCCGCTATCATATAATCATACAATAAAGGATTCTTCTTTACATGTATTCGCAATACATTACATTTGTGTATGTTAAGGGTCAGTTGCCACTCACTGCACCAAATGCCTATCCGCTGCAGATCTTCCTGCATTTTGCTGTAGTTTTCTAATGCTGCATTGTCTCTGTATACTACAGCACCATCCGCAAAAAGCCGCATGGAACTTCCGACACTATCTACTAGGTCATTTATATATATTGTGAAATGGTCCCATCACACTCCCCTGTGGCCCGCCAGAGGTTACTTTAACGTATGTAGACGTCTCTCCATTGATAACAACATGCTGTGTTCTGTTTGCTAAAAACTCTTCAATCCAAACACACAGCTGGTCTGCTATTCCGTAGGCTCTTACCTTGTTTATCAGGCGACAGTGCGGAACTGTATCGAACGCCTTCCGGAAGTCAAGGAAAATAGCATCTACCCGAGAGCCTGTATCTAATATTTTCTCATGAACAAATAAAGCGAGTTGGTCTCAGACGATCGCTGTTTCCGGAATCCACATTGATTCCTAGAGAGTAGATTCTGGGTTTCCAGAAATGATATGATACGTGAGCAGAAAACATGTTCTAAAATTCTACAACAGATCGATGTCAAAGATATAGGCCTATAGTTTTGCGCATCTGGTCGACGACCCCCCTTCTTGAAGACACGGCTGTTAGAAGGGGGGGGGGGGGGGGGGAGTTCTTTCGCGTACTCTGTGTAGAACCGAACTGGTATCCCGACAGGTCCAGTGGACTTTCCTCTGTTGAGTGATTTTAGTTGCTTCCTTGGACACTTATTTCGATGTCAGCCATTTTTTCGTTCGTGCGAGGATTTAGAGAAGGAACTGCAGTGCTGTCTTCCTCTGTGAAACAGCTTTCGAAAAAGGTGTTTAGTATTTCAGCTTTACGCTTGTCATCCTCTGTTTCAATGCCATCATCATCCCATAGTGTCTATAGAGTCTGGATATGCTCTTTCGAGCCACTTACTGATTTAACGTAAGAGCAGAACTTCCTAGGATTTTCTGTCAAGTCGGTACATAGAATTTTACTTTCGAATTCACTGACTGATTCACGCATAGCCCTCCTTACGCTAACTTTGATAACGTTTAGGTTCTGTTTGTCTGAGAGGTTTTGCCTGCGTTTTAACTTGGAGTGAAGCTCTCTTTGCTTTCGCAGTAGTTTCCTAACTTTGTTGTTGAACGACGGTGGGTTTTTTCCGTCCCTCACAGTTTTACTCAGCACGTACCTGTCTAAAACGAATTTTACAATTGCTTTGAAGTTTTTCCATAAACACTCAACATTGTCAGCGTCGAAACATAAATTTTCGTTTTGATCTGTTAGGTAGTCTGAAATCTGCCTCCTACTACTCTTGCTAAACAGATCAACCTTCCTCCCTTTTTTTATATTCCTACGCTTAAAGTAGTAAAGGAGTGTTACTATTTGGGAAGCAAAATAACTGATGATGGTCGAAGTAGAGAGGATATAAAATGTAGACTGGCAATGGCAAGGAAAGCGTTTCTGAAGAAGAGAAATTTGTTAACATCGAGTATAGATTTAAGTGTCAGGAAGTCTTTTCTGGAAGTATTTGTATGAAGTGTAGCCATGTATGGAAGTGAAACATGGACGATAAATAGTTTGGACAAGAAGGGAAGAGAAGCTTTCGAAATGTTGTGCTACAGAAGAATGCTGAAGATTAAATGGGTAAATCACATAACTAATGTGGAGGTATTGAATAGAATTGGGGAGAAGAGGAGTTTGTGGCACAACTTGACAAGAAGAAGGGACCGGTTAGTAGGACTTGTTCTGAGGCATCAAGGGATCACAAATTTAGCATTGGAGAGCAGCGTGGAGGGTAAAAATCGTAAAGGGAGACCAAGAGATGAATACACTAAGCAGATTCAGAAGGGTGTAGGTTGCAGTAAGTACTGGGAGATGAAGAAGCTTGCACAGGATAGAGTAGCATGGAGAGCTGCATCAAACCAGTCTCAGGACTGAAAACAACAACAACAATTTACTTCCATATTCAGGGATGGTGCAACGGCCTTATGATCACTGATTCCCTGTTCTGCGCTTACAGAGTCGAAAAGTTCGGGTCTGGATGTTATCAGTAGATCCAAGATGTTATCTCCACGAGTCGGTTCTATGTTTAATTGCTCGAGGTAATTTTCGGATAGTGCACTCTGTATAATGTCACTCGATGCTCTGTCCCTACCACCCATCCTAAACATCTGAGTGCCCCAGTCTATATCTGGTAAATTGCAATCTCCACCTAATACTGTAACATTGTGAGGAAATTTATGTGAAATGTATTCCAGATTTTCTCTCATTTGTTCTGCCACTAATGCTGCCGAGTCGGGAGGTCGGTAAAAGGAGCCAATTATTAACCTATCCCGGTTGTTGAGTATAACCTCCACTCATAATAATTCACAGGAACTATCCACTTCTACTTCACTACAGGATAAACTACTACCAACAGCAACAAACACGCCACCACCAGTTGCATGCAATCTATCCTTTCTAAACACAGTCTGTGCCTTTGTAAAAATTTCGGCAGGAGTTATCTCTGGCTTCAGCCAGCTTTCCGTACCTGTAACGATTTCAGCTTCGGAGCTTTCTATCAGCGCTTGAAGTTCCGGTACTTTACGAACGCAACATCGACAGTTGTTTTTGTGTGGCTGTGTGTGGGACGGGAAGTTCGGGGGTTGTAAGGTTTTAGAATGTTCTTTATGTCTTTATTTGCAATTCCCGTTTTAAATATTTTGCAGTCTATATCCACACTCATCTCATTACATTTTGCTGTGGGCACTAACGGCCTAACTGTCGTGTGTCCTCACCCCCACATCACCATCATTATCATTACCTCTTCCACAATTATCCGATCTACACACCTAGTCTTCTGCATTCTTCTGTAGAACAGCATATCGAAGCGTTATTTCCTCATGTTCAAATGGCTCTGAGCACTATGGGACTTAACAGCTGTGGTCATCAGTCCCCTAGAACTTAGAACTACTTAAACCTAACTAACCTAAGGACGTCACACACATCCATGCCCGAGGCAGGATTCGAACCTGCGACCGTAGCAGTCGCGTGGTTCCGGACTGCGCGCCTAGAACCGCGAGACCACCGCGGCCGGCATTTCCTCATGTCTGAACTGTTAATCTTTGACATTTCACTTCCGCAAAAGGCTACACTGATACCTTCAGAAGATTCCTAACGCAAATTTATAGTCCGTGATGATCAATTTTTCTTTTTCAGAAACCCTTCTCCCGTTACTGACGACCTGCATTTTATACACTACCTATTATCGTCAGTTATTTTGTTGCTCAAAATCCATCCACTGCTTTATTTCCGCATCTAATGCTCTGAACATCGCCTATTTTAAAAGGACGGTCCTTATTACCGGAAAGTTCGCATGCTGAAATTACGAGAAATAAATACGAGATTACCGTAGGTCTAATTATCACACAAGGAATCTGTGTGAAATGTGGTTTGTGTTTTCATCACACTTCTGTGTATTACAGCAAAAATATAAACGATAAAATAAAACTGGAATAGACTTCTTTTAAATTGTTTGCTACCGCCATTTTAATAATAGCAACAACCACAGTCTCTGCGAGATCAAAGCAAATGATTTAATAGGAGTGGAGCAGTACAGCTGTCGCACAGACAACAGCGAACAAGGCCGTGTCACGACTAATAGAGGTTAATGGACCCACCAAAATTAGCGACCATCATCCGTCATCAGTCAGTCACAAAGCAAGACCGCTCAGCAGACCCTGCCTGTGGTTTCAGAGGAGACGAGCAAAGCATCAGTGGAAGCCAGCTGCGGTCGCAGAACTCTGCTGCTGTCGCACAAGTTTGCTTCTGCTGCATAGGGCATCGGCGATGTTTCATCTGTTAACCCCTTGCATTTTAATATCAAAATAATAAGAAAGTACTTCGCATCTTTGTATATTTTTTTAAAAAAAACGGCACGACTCATTGGAAAGTGAGTCTTTCATCCAGGTACTAAAAGAAGAGGGCTGCACTTCAAACAACTGCAATTATTTGAGAAACACGAAATGGTAGGAAATCTAAGGTAAAATGCAGAAGAGAAATTAATGGAACATTTTGAAATCAAAACAGGAGTGAGACCACTTAATGGAATTTTCCCAATACTTTCCAACTGTGTCGAAGAAAAAGTAATCCAAGACGGGTGAGAAATAAAATCGGAGGTTAACATATTGACGAACCAATCAGTTTAGGAATAACCAGTACTTGGATCAACTGCCTAGCTTTTGCAGACGATCGATCAGTTTTGTCCATACATTCCAACAGCATAAAAAGGAAACAGCCGAAAGAGTATATCGCCAAGCACTATTTTCAAAAAGAAAATATATGTCTTGTAACAACTTGATACCAAAAATTCAGAAAACTAAATACGAGAAAACCACTAGAATTTATTAGTTCAAATACTTTGGCAGCCTGGAAACCATGTAGTCACGATTTTTGTTGCCATAAATTGCAAACAATTTTACTAAAGGTATGTATAACAACAAGAGCATTTTAAAATACACATAGCACAGATATCAGAAACAGTCATACAGCCAGATATTTTTATGTGGAAGAAATATTCATTTCTTAAACAGGAAAAGAGACACCTAACGAATCCAAGAGAGTGAATGAAAAAAAAAACGAAATTTTATTTGAATTTAGTAACGAGTGAACGTGCAGAAAAAAATAAAAATAAGAATTTGAAAAATATAAAAGCATTTATTCCGATAAGAAAAAACGCAGATTCAAATTCTGTGTGCATCGGGACGGAAATAATCAGATTCTACAAAAGTCGCAGTAAAGCTACAATTGAGCCAATAAACTGGATCATAGCAGTAAAAAAAGCCCCGATCGTAGCAGGAGTAACATATCTTGATATACCAGGCGGAAACTTTTTAAAAATGGCTCTGACCACTATGAGACTTAACTTCTGAGGTCATCAGTCCCCTACTTAAACCTAACTAACCTAAGGACATCACACACATCCATGTCCGAGGCAGGATTCGAACCTGCGACCGTAGCGGCCGTGAGGTTCCAGACCGTAGCGCTTACAACTGCTCGGCCACTTCGGCCGGCAGGATTTTTTTAGGCATAAAATTCACAACTTGTCAGTTAGCTGGATAGAAAAACCGACGACGACCGGAACAACTTGGTTTGGCGAGCAAAAAGGAGCCCATTCTGAGAGAATTGATGTGATATACACACAAAGACAAGCTGGAAAAAAAAACTGAATATGACCGCCGTTGCACATCGCGAAGTCCAGGAGGGCCCAAACGTAAATAATAATTATTATTATCAGTACCCAGTCTTTGAAGTGCCCTCACTTTTGTTTTATCTGTCAAGACGGAATGAGAAACTCGACAGACAGAAATATAGCGACGGTATTTGAGGGATTGGAACCAATATGACAAAAAATAATTATAGGACAAATAATTGGACAAGTAAAAGATGTCAAATATCTAGGATGCAACATTACTATTTCCAAGCCACATATATAGAACTAAGCTTTGTAGAACTAAGCTTTGTGGAACCATACGAAGTACGTTAAAACATACGAAAAAAACAGTAATCAAACATGCAAAGAAATGACCTTGCCACTGTCGCTGCATGGTAGCGAATGTTGGACCTAATGTCTGATCAATTACGACGAATCCAATCATTAGAGAAAACGGTTCTCCTATTTGTAGAGGGATATTCATTACTGTATCATAAAAGAAACAGTCATATTAGACAAGAACTAAATGTTGAACCCATTACAACCATAATTACAAAATACAGACTGATTTACGAGGCATGCGGAAAACTAATACCTCCGAATTTTTATTCTGTTCTCAACATCGGTTGCGGTATGCATGCAGCTTACTCGGTCAACTTCTTCCCTTCGTTGCAACCCTCTGCCGCCGCAGGGCTCCGAATTGCAGCGCGTAACGTGGTGGTGACTAACGTAATTACGTCGGTGCGTGAGAAACAGCGTGCAGAATCGAAGCTTGAATTCGGAACGTTCGTACACACTTGTAGCACTCTTTCCTTCAGCATGAAATGCCAGACCAATCACGAGCGCTACGACATCCTCGAGTTCGCTGTCATCGATTATCCGCCATAGAGTCTTGATTTGGCCCCATCCGATTTCTAACAGTTGCCTTTGTGTACATCACTTTAATAATGATGAAGTGGTGCAAGAGAGATTAAGTTGTGGATCCGTCAACAAAGTCAAATATTCTACACTAACGGTATCAAAAAATTGGTGTCCCGTTGGGAGACATAGGTTCGTTGCCAGAATGACCATGTTGAGAAGTAAATACACTGATGCCCATAAATTAAAGATAATTGCAGAATATGGCGCCACACAACTTGGCACTACACAAAACTGGCGTTAATAGCATAGGCACATAGGGAACACACACGACACAGATCTGTAAGTCCACCTTATTGGTGATAAGTTGAAAAAACAGTCCCGATGCACATGTGCTACAAAACGCCACTGTTTCCTGCGCTTGTACCCCGACATCAGTATGGGATATGATCACCATGCATACGTACACAGGCCTCACAACGAGTTGGCATAGTCTAGATCAGATGGTAGAGCAGCTACTGGTGTATAGCCTCACATTCTTGCACCAGTGCCTGTCGGAGCTCCTCAAATATCCTACGGGATTGAAGACGTGCACACTCCACTCGTCTGATATCTTCTGTTTCAAGGTACTCCTCCACTGTGGCAGCTCGGTGGGGCCGTGTGCTATCATCCATCAGGAGGAAGGTGGGACCCACTGCACACCTGAAAAGGCGGACATACTAGTGCAAAATGACGTCCAGATACACCTGACCCGTTACACTTCCTCTGTCAAAGACATACAAGGGTGTACATGCACCAGTCATAAACCCACCCCACACCATCAAACCACTACCTCCATACACATCCCCTTTAAGGACATTAAGGAGTTGGTATCTGTTTCATGGTTCACGCCAGATGAAAACCCGCCGAGAATCACTGTTCAGACTATACGTGGACTCATCCGTGAACATAACATGGGACCACTGTTCCAATGACCATGTACTGTGTTCTTGACACCGGGCTTTACGGGTTCTCCAGTGACCAGGGGTCAGTGGAATGCATCTTGCAGATCTCCAGGAGCATAAACTATGTCTGTTCAGTCGTCTGCAGACTGTGTGTCTGGAGACAACTGTTCCAGTGGCTATGGTAAGGTCCCGAGCAAGGCTAACTGCAGTACTCAGTGGCCGTCTGCGGGCACTTAGGGTGAAATTTCGGTCTTCTTGTAATGTTGTACACTGTGGACGCCCCGTACTGTAGCGGCTGGACACGTTTCCTGTCTGCGGGAATCGATGACATAATCTTCAGATCATACTTTGTGGCACACGGAGAGCCCATGCTACGACCTGCTGTGTTTGACCAGCCTCTAGTATTCTACCCATCATAACGTCATCAATATGTGGGCGAGCTGTTCTAGGCGCTTCAGTTTGGATCCGCGCGACCGCTACGGTCGCAGGTTCGAATCCTGTCTCGGACATGGATGTGTGTGTTGTCCTTAGGTTAGTTAGGTTTAAGTAGTTCTAAGTTCTAGGGGACTGATGACCACAGAAGTTAAGTCCCATAGTGCTGAGAGCCATTTCGTTCTTTCAGCTATTTTCAACACATATTCACCATTAGCACGTCTGGAAAGTCTACACACATACTCGCTGCACTGTACTTTGGCATGCACCAACACACCTCTGCGTATGTGGACTGCTGCCAGCGCCACCGTGCGACGACCGCAGGTCAAATGCATCGCATGGTGTAATGCGTGTAAATATTTTCAGTGTAATTACACAAAAATTTTGTTTTGCAGACAAGTCTCAAAACACATTTTAGTTTAAACTTAATACAAATTGAACTTCTACAGGAAATAATTTTGTCTTACATCCACTCCTGTTCTGAGACGGAACACGCTACGCGTGGCATCGGCCACCTGCTGTCCCCGAGCTATCAGGCCTGGGCACCGTTCGTGTTTAGCTACCCAACAAGAGCTGGTTTGTGGAAAGTCTGTGAAAGGTACCGTCACTGGCCAATATTATAGGCTCTTTTTTTCTGGTCGAACATTAACTTATGGTTCCAGTGGCTGTGGTAAGGTCCTGAGCAAGGCTAACTGCAGTACTCAGTGGCCGTCTGCGGGCGCTGATGGTGAGATATCGGTCTTCTTATGGTGTTGCACACTGTGGACGTCCCGTACTGTGGCACCTGGACACTTTTCCTGTCTGCTGGAATCGTTGCCATAATCTTGAGTTCACACTCTGTGGCACACGGGGGCCCCTGCTACGACTTGCTGTGTTTGACCAGCCTCCAGTCGTCTTAGTATTCGACCCCTCATAATGTCATCAATATGTGTTCTTTGAGTCATTTTCAACACACAGTCACCATTAGCACGTCTGCAAACTTACTGGCTGCACCGTACTCTGACATGCACCAACACACCTCTGCATACGTGGACCGCCACGAGCGCCACCATGAGGCGACCACAAACTGCCCACTAGTGCGTTGTTTCACCATGTAACAGCAATATCCTTAATTTATGAGCAAGAGTAAACATGAAGAATGAAGATATAGAATGTTAATAACGTTTATTTTATTTTAAAAGCCTTACGAATTTTCACGTAAAAAATTACTTTTCAGCACGCCCTCGTAGAAGGACCATGTACAATCTAATAAAGAGTATCGTGGAATTGCCTTAAAGAGATGGCGTGAACAATTCATCTACATCTACATTTATACTCCGCAAGCCACCCAACGGTGTGTGGCGGAGGGCACTTTACGTGCCACTGTCATTACCTCTCTTCCCTGTTCCTGTCTCGTATGGTTCGCGGGAAGAACGACTGTCCGAAAGCCTCCGTGCGCGCTCTATTCTCTCTAATTTTACATTCGTGATCTCTTCGGGAGGTATAAGTAGGGGGAAGCAATATATTCGATATCTCATCCAGAAACGCACCCTCTCGAAACCTGGCGAGCAAGCTACACCGCGATGCAGAGCGCCTATCTTGCAGAGTTTGCCACTTGATCTTGTTAAACATCTCCGTAACGCTATCACGGTTACCAAATAACCCTGTGACGAAACGCGCCGCTCTTCTTTGGATCTTCTCTATCTCTTCCGTCAACCCGGTCTGGTACGGATCCCACACTGATGAGCAATACTCAAGTATAGGTCGAACGAGTGCTTTGTAAGCCACCTCCTTTGTTGATGGACTACCTGGGAGCCTGTATCTAATATTTTCTGGGTCTCATGAACAAATAAAGCGATTTGGGTCTCACACGATCGCTGTTTCCGGAATCCATGTTGATTCCTACAGAGTAGATTCTGGGTTTTCAAAAACGACATGATACTCGAGCAAAAAACATGTTCTAAAATTCTACAACAGATTGACGTCAGAGATATAGGTTTATAGTTTTGCGCATCTGGTCGACGACCCCCCTTCTTGAAGACTGGGACTACCTGTGCTCTTTTCCAATCATTTGTAACCTTCCGTTCCTCTAGAGATTTGCGGTACACGGCTGTTAGAAGGGGGGCACGTTCTTTCTCGTACTCTGTGTGGAATCGAATTGGTATCCCGTCAGGTCCAGTGGACTTTCCTCTGTTGAGTGATTCCAGTTGCTTTTCTATTCCTTGGACACAATTCTGAGGGTGAATGGCCAAGACGATGATGAACTTACGGTACGTACTGTGGACATTGCAGCGTTAAATCTCTAATCATCGGTTAGATGCAGGAGACGGCCAGAAAGCACTAATTTTCTCAGGTGGCATAATGCATAAATGAATAAATGTTGTTCTAAAATAAAATGAAGGGGAATCAATTGGTTTTGTAAGGATATTTTTTTCTACCTGTTTAGCAGCAAGGTACGAGCGCCGAAGTACGTTAGCGTGTCTTGCCCAAGTTCCCTCAGCCACCTAGCCCCATTATTCTTTCACTCTGGCTGGAAAAGCGACATCGCAGGAACTCTTGCGTTAGGGGCCCTGATGTGTCTTCTCACGCTACGCTAACTTGCGAGGATGCGACGATTTTGACGATGAGGGGATAACTTCTTATAGAGCTAGCAGCATTGATAGATACACACAATTATAAAGGGAGTTTCAGAAGGAGTAGTAAATATTATAAGAAATAGTAGTATTGACTAATTCGGATAAAACATTCCCTATAATAAGGGTCCAATATTTGTAGTTACAGATTCACATCTAGTTTCAGATATTCATTTCGAGCATTGGTACTCCAGTTACTATTAATTTAATTATCGACTGTATCTTTTGTTTTGAAGTTCAAGTTTAGTTTACATAACTATCTTCGAATATAAATTGTTGCCCAATTTCATAGTACCTTTTAAGCATTCCGCACGTGTTGAGAAATGCTGAGTATGCTGATTTACTAGAAAACGAGTTTGCTGCTTTATTGGCTAGAAGTACTGCTATGTTCTTCCATCATGTCAGGGCCCTTATACATTATAGTCGTCCTGAAGCAGATCTTTCACCTTTCATCGGAAGAGGGAACGCCAGAAACGGATACGTTCCTTCACCACCAAGATTCTAAGACCTTTTATTTATTCTCGAATCAGAAACGTACAAATTTATAGTAGCCATACACACCAATAAATATGTACATATATATACACAAATTGTATTTATATTACATGTGCCCAGTACTTTGCAACCTCCAAGGCGCTTGGAGTGGCTTCCACGAAATCAATCTTCGTGCAGGATGGAGGGCACAACAGGCAATTGAGCATGTGGCTTGTGGTTTGATGCGAATGGCGAAGGAAGATCAGGAAATGATGGAGCCGAAATGCGAATAAAGAGATGAGGACAACTGCACAACGTGAAAGGACATAAAGAGAGTATGAGATCCAGATGGTGAACGTTGTGGAATACTGACGTAAAATGTAATATAAGTGTAAATCTAATTCTTACCATAACATTTGCAATATGGCAAAAAAATAATATTTATTTGTTGTTGTTGAAGCCTAGTATGAGTATAACTAATCAAAACAGTCCCAAGAATGTGTACAGTTATTTTGCAGGATGAATAATTTGTGTATTTTTTGTTCTTAGATGAAATGTCGCAATTCTAAGTTGATATTTAGCAGGATGAATAATCGGTAAAGTGAATGCAGAGGTAAGCCGATGGAGAGAGGTGCCAGAGTGAAAGGACGTAATCGGAGACTGGAATGCTATCTCCGAAACAGCTCCATGTGTTATGTGGTTGAGTATAAGGGATCAAAGGTATGGTATGTTGTCGTGAGTGTGGTGGTGTTAAGGTTAGCTGACTTCTAGACCTGTTCTGTTAGTGTATTAATGGATTGAATGAGAAGAAAATGTGATGTCTGGTGAGTGAGAGTCGTAGAGTAGTGTGATCAATTCGCACACTCCTGTAAAGGGGATGCTACCGATCCATAACTGAAACATTACTGTGTTTTATCGTTTGATTTGGATTAACTCCGATGGCAGATCAGGATATGACGTCATGTGGGTGGTACATTCATGTCCTAAAAATGTTGTTATATACACTCCTGGAAATTGAAATAAGAACACCGTGAATTCATTGTCCCAGGAAGGGGAAACTTTATTGACACATTCCTGGGGTCAGATACATCACATGATCACACTGACAGAACCACAGGCACAGAGACACAGGCAACAGAGCATGCACAATGTCGGCACTAGTACAGTGTATATCCACCTTTCGCAGCAATGCAGGCTGCTATTCTCCCATGGAGACAATCGTAGAGATGCTGGATGTAGTCCTGTGGAACGGCTTGCCATTCCATTTCCAGCTGGCGCCTCAGTTGGACCAGCGTTCGTGCTGGACGTGCAGACCGCGAGAGACGACGCTTCATCCAGTCCCAAACATGCTCAATGGGGGACAGATCCGTAGATCTTGCTGGCCAGGGTAGTTGACTTACACCTTCTAGAGCACGTTGGGTGGCACGGGATACATGCGGACGTGCATTGTCCTGTTGGAACAGCAAGTTCCCTTGCCGGTCTAGGAATGGTAGAACGATGGGTTCGATGACGGTTTGGATGTACCGTGCACTATTCAGTGTCCCCTCGACGATCACCAGAGGTGTACGGCCAGTGTAGGAGATCGCTCCCCACACCATGATGCCGGGTGTTGGCCCTGTGTGCCTCGGTCGTATGCAGTCCTGATTGTGGCGCTCACCTGCACGGCGCCAAACACGAATACGACCATCATTGGCACCAAGGCAGAAGCGACTCTCATCGCTGAAGACGACACGTCTCCATTCGTCCCTCCATTCACGCCTGTCGCATCACCACTGGAGGCGGGCTGCACGATGTTGGGGCGTGAGCGGAAGACGGCCTAACGGTGTGCGGGACCGTAGCCCAGCTTCATGGAGACGGTTGCGAATGATCCTCGCCGATACCCCAGGAGAAACAGTGTCCCTAATTTGCTGGGAAGTGGCGGTGCGGTCCCCTACGGAACTGCGTAGGATGCTACGGTCTTGGCGTGCAACCGTGCGTCGCTGCGGTCCGGTCCCAGGTCGACGGGCACGTGCACCTTCCGCCGACCACTGGCGACAACATCGATGTACTGTGGAGACCTCACGCCCCACGTGTTGAGCAATTCGGCGGTACGTCCACCCGGCCTCCCGCATGCCCACTATACGCCCTCGCTCAAAGTCCGTCAACTGCACATACGATTCACGTCCACGCTGTCGCGGCATGCTACCAGTGTTAAAGACTGCGATGGAGCTCCGTATGCCACGGCAAACTGGCTGACACTGACGGCGGCGGTGCACAAATGATGCGCAGCTAGCGCCATTCGACGGCCAACACCGCGATTCCTGGTGTATCCGCTGTGCCGTGCGTGTGATCATTGCATGTACCGCCCTCTCGCAGTGTCCGGAGCAAGTATGGTGGGTCTGACACACCGGTGTCAATGTGTTCTTTTTTCCAATTCCAGGAGTGTATAATAAAAGGTAAAATATGTAAAGAGATACTAATTTCTGTCTGTCACAAGCACAAAGGTGCATTGTATGTTGTAGATTTAGAGTCATCAGTTTCTAAATGTTTATTGTGTTAGGATATTAAAGTAGTTTACTATTTTACGTCATGTGGTAGGTAATTGTGAGTTGTGTAGATTATTTCTTATTTTTTTGTTAGAACACTTTCAAGGGGTATTAATTTCAGTCTGTCACAAGCAGAAAGGTTCATTGTATATTGTAGTTTTAGAATGAACAGTTTCTAATATTTTCACTGTGATAGGATGTTAGAGTAGTCTACTATTTGATATTGTAATTATGAGCTGTATAGATTGTTTCTTATTCCTTTTTTCGTTTTTTTTTTTTTTGTTTTTGTTTTTTTGAAACTTTCATGTTTTGTATGAGGAACGACAGGTACAACCAATAGCAAAAGTGTGGGCTGTATATAGAGAAGAGTTAAATGTTGATTTTGTATGTGTAGAAAACTAGGGTGTATGATTTTATGTTTTTTAGAACAAAGATTCTTTTATTACCAACGCATCTAATAGATCATACATGTAATCAATGAGTATTTAAGTACTATAACAATATCCTTTTGTCTGTAATGTTGCGAGATGCACGGAACGGTCTGACTGATTGGGTGTCGTAGCGCTGAGGTGCTACGCAGAACGCACCCATACCGCTAGCGGGAGGCCAAGCTGACGTCGCCGTGGGAGGCGCGAGGCCTCGGGGAGAGGTGACAAGAGCCGCGGCACTCCCCACTCCACTGCCGGTCGAGGTACACTCCACGCGCCCACTTCAGCAGCTCAACGGCCTGGGGCGACACGCACGTGCCACTGGCCATTCATAAGTTCCGCCACCCTTACGACTGGAGGCAACAGCAGGTGGTTTTTTTCTGCTAAACGGCTCGCCCGGCGGCGGAGCGACGGCAGAATGAACGACGCGCGGCAGAGTCCAGCGGGCATTTTTTAATAGCAACTAATAACTAGTACTGGACTGTGGAGCCGTGAAACAAGATAACTGCTCGTATATCTCCATAAGGTGAAAAGTGAAGGACTGGTGTTCCCACGTTGTGAGTGGTGGAAAAGATTTTGTCTTTAGCAGACAGGACGATTGTTTTGTTTTGTCTTGACCACTGAACGGTGGGATCCATAAACTTTCGGCAGTGACTTGTTAAGTGTGCTTTGTAAATTGCATGTGGGACGCTTGTTATACTTAAAGAGGACAGTTGTCGTATGGTGACTAATTGTTGTCTGAACGCAAGAAACTAAAGTGGGACATTTGACATTTGCATTTGTAGTAGGAGACATTTCTTTAATTGGTGCGGGAATAAGTGCTGTTTGTTGGGACTTACGACCTTTAATTACACCATGAACTGAAAGGACAGAACCGTGGGTAATAGTAGTTGTAGGGTCATTTCTGGACGACCAGATTCGTGTGGATGGTACTCTCAGAGTGACTATGACATTTGTGTTTAATGTGTTCAAAACGCCGATTTGAGTGACTTAAAGACTTACGTCCGCGTAACCATGGAAGAAATTTGACACCGAGACAGTGTTTCTAGGAAAACTATCAGCAACTTTTGGACCCAAAGAAAGTCACAGAATGAGATGATTCCGTGTGACTCGCAAGATAGGGAATAATGTATTTGTACTTGTGATTGTGTAAATTTTTTTATATGTTTCATTCCTGAAGGGACAGCAAGTGTAATTGTATTTCATTAACATTTGTTTTTAGAATAGTTAGTGGCTTTTTTTGTTTGTTCTGGCTCATCAAGTTCACGTAGCATGTTTATTAGAATATTTGGTACAATGTAGCTTTAATTATTAGCCAGTGGCGTAATACTAACGTAGCGGCTCTTGTTGCATTGGTCAGTAAGGTTTTCACAGGGGACAAGAGTTTGCATTGCACAATAAATACCGGCATTAACTGATGCATTTTGATGTCGTGGACAGTAATGATCTTGTTGGTGTGTTGACTGAAGCCACTTATTTGCATTATCACAGTGGTGATATTTCACATTAAAGTGTAACAAAGGCTAGTCGAAATGCAAGTTATTGTCGTCTAAATGTGTAACAACAGAGAAATGAGCAGTAGAATAAGATACGAGAGCTACTGGTGGATTCAAGCACTTATTGCTAACTATCTACTGCGTGTATTGATCAAAGTTGATGGACTGACTAGCTCAGCAGCAGGTATTTGTACTGGTGGACAAGGATAAGGTTAAACTCATAGTCGAGTAGTGGTGGCAATTGCTTAAGCGATGATAGTTAATGAGATATGACTGATGTCTTAGGTGAACTGTATTACGTAACCAGTATCTAACTTGTGGTATATTTCATTGTTTTTCTTCTCAGTTTTACTTCTCTGTAGGTTTGATGTACATTTTAGAGTAATGGTGTGGAGCCTGACATTCTACCTGTAACAAGTGTACGCAATGTTTTTCTTTTATTGATTTTGTTTTGTATTTAGACTTTGCTGTGTAAAGGTTTTTACCCCGCAATTTATGAATGTCAGATTACTAGCTTTGTGTTTGGACGGTGAGCTATTTAAAATTTCATGAGTACAATTAGTATTTTTTTATTTGTTATAGAATTAGTGAAGTTTGGATTACTCATAAAAATAACGAAGATCCCAGTAACTAAGCAAATTTTTATCTCAACATTATTTTTTATTTGTATGATGTAATGTTTTATTTGTCATGTGGATTGTTGTACATGTGTATATGTACGTTACTCCGGATTGTGGAGAGTACAATAATGCAACAACTGTGTCAATAATTTGGTAAAGTAACAGCATTTGGTCGTCTATTTGAGGTCACCAGGGGCTAAGGTCTCCTCCTGGTTATTATGATGACTTGCTACGTTTGTTCGAATACAGTTTTCTTAAAAAAATGTTCTGGACTACCCTCGCATTGCAAGGATAGTACCGTGCCATTTTTTTTTTCTGCATGGGTAGCCGGTGGTGAAAGAGTACAGTACCGCCCCTACAATGAAAATAGGCACAACATTCTTCGTTATTCTTGTCAGTACAACGTATTTTTTTCTAATAATAACTCAATTTCAATTAATACAGCGAAGCCGGATACCAGTGTGGGAAAGAATGACAATTTGTTTATTTAATTGATCACATGTGCACTCCCACAAAATAAATCCCTACATCCAGTTTGGTGAGATCTGTGAAATGAATGAATGTATGGTCGTCTGCTAGCCGCAGATAGTGAATGTGAATATATGATCATCTTTGAGACGTTCTTTTGGTCATCTTTGGTGGAACCAAAGAGATGAAACTTACCGGAGCTTTGAGCGCCTGAAATGTGGCTGATCAATGGGTAGCATGGTCTTCCCCCACCTTGACAGAGGTGCGAGATGACCTGAAGAAAGGCCATGTTTCAGCACTCTGCTGCTGGATCTTGTGTTGGCAAGACCTGTCTTAGGTGTGCTCCGTAAGGACAAAAGAGTGGAGACAGGGTATGCATGTGAAATACTTAAGAGTAGTTTAGAATAATAATTGCTCTATTTCAGTAACTTTTGTGGGGAGAATTAAATGTCAGACAGGTAATATGAAGGGGATCGTAGTAATCTTCGGAAGTGACCAACGGTCACAATGAAACCACGTGTAGTAATAAGTTGAAATACTTCCGAGTGCTTAAGTTAAGCTGAATTACTAGCGTGCGTACTATAAGTTGGAAATATTTAAGAAATGGCGTGTGCAGAACTTGAAACTAGAGACGAGTACTTCCATGTGGTGAGTACTGTGTGAGTCTCAATCTGTGCATGAGACAAAGGATAAAGAGAAGTACTCGTCCATGGTATCAGTTGAGGACTCGCGTGTGTGATGAATATGTTCTTAACATTACTTTGCGTGTTATGTTTCCGTGTGACGCATGATTCAAACTATAATACTCTGAGAGAGAATCAAGGTGAGTCAGCCGTCTATCCAGCAACGCCACTTGGCTTGCATTGCACAGGAAGACGTGCATATATCCTTCAGAGTTCATAGTAGGAAAGAAAAGTTACGAAAAGGGGCAGTGTCGTGTGAAACTGGGATGAATACTAATTGAAGTGGGAAAGATGAAAGTGATAATGTTGTGACTATTCCTTGTGTTGTATTCCATGTTGTAGTGTGGTGTATGTCATGTAATTTAAGTATGTGTGGTTTGCATGGGAGAGTATCAAGGTAGTTTCAGACGTAGTGGGTCATGCATGTTCCTTTTGTACCGCTCGGTCTGGAGGAAAGTTTCGTGATGATGGTTGTGAGAGTCGAAGTGTGAGGTATAGCAAAAGATCCACCATCCTATTCAGAAAGTGCACTGTAGCGTTAAATAATTAGGAGGCCATAAGGTAGAGAAGCACCAGTGTAAAGCCATGCCCTCTGGGCGGAATTTCTCATGTGTTATTGTTGTAGGCTATAGAATTTGTGTGTTTAGGTTACAGAATTTATCGGAATAAATTAGATAGTGAAAAGAAAAAGATTGATGGCCTTTTCCTTCGAGTTGTATTTTGCCATGATATCCAGAATTTATCATGTGTGCGTCATTCATATTCAGTGCTATGGCCACGTGTTGATCAAAGCCGTTAAATAAAAAAAAGAAAATGTGGTATTGCCAGTGCTTAGTGAAGAGTCTGTGTTGTGTAAATTACTAATAGTCAGGTGTGCGTTATCTGTTGCGTAATATTCATACAGGAGGATAATTTGTAACTTAATTGTGAGTACGAGAGTTCATGTTACTCGATAAATAAGAATGAATCCACTCGCTTGGCAGCCCACTCATCTTGCAGGCCTGACTGCTTGATGCCACAGTATGAGCAAGGCATGTGGGTGCCTCTCAACAGTTGTACCTAACGATTGACACATACAAAAAGTAGTATCCGGAAAATGTCACGCCCATGAACATTCAGAAAAACGTCGTTTGAAGCGCACCTTCAGCTACTAATTGTTTCTGGCAGCAACCTTTCTGAATAGTAACTCAAATCGGCTGGCTGTTAATCGTCAAACCTAGGCCGAAGATTTCATCCAGCCGCTCAAAACTGCATTTATGGCACATGCACATGGCTGGTATTTCGTTATTGCTTACGTCGATAATTCTCAGGTCCGTCTATTTGTCACTAAATAAAAACAATTTTATCACTCCATGTCCGTTTCACCTATATTTTTCGATAGGCAAAATTTGTAAAGGATGCTCTACATATGTGCTTGCTTTGCTGGTTTTTAATGCTTTTGTATTACAACAATAAAACATGTGTTCATATTCTCAGTGCTGTACAGGGGCGCCCGCAAGTGGGGAAGGTGGGAGTAGGGGGTAAGGAGGCAGTGGGAGCAGAATTCATTTAATTTACGGATATAAGAAAGGAACGGTAACTGCAGAATACGGATTTATGACTAAATGAGTACGCTGCAGTTTAAGAGATTAGTCAGAAAAAATCAATAGGCAATGAACTGGGATAATGAAGTTCTAAGGAATAAAGAGATACCTTCGAAGTTCTCTAAGGCTACACAGTCACTAATTATTGTCACCTAAAATAACTCCGAAAGTATGATAGCAGCTGACACGTTTGTGGGACAAATGTTGCATGGGACAACGGGGGCTATAATATGATGGTTTTTTGTTGCTCGGTGTGATCACGTCAGAGATATGAAGGTCAACTTTGTTTTTTTTTAATGGGATGCTATAGTTTGGTACTTATTTTCTGATATCGGCTATCGAGATGAATCCAATGATGTGTAACAGGTCTTTGAAGGACAACGAAGGTCAAAAACGTGGCATGAATGTCCATTTACAGAAGTTGTTCGAGGTGGTGACCATTGGTATCAATGCAGTGCTGCAATCTTCTTATCATGGACTGGGTGGTATTCCTTATCACTTCGGCACTTATCAATGCACATGCTCTGGCAATTCTCTCCCGTATCCGGGTTAAAAAGGATGTAAGATAGGGTTGTAGGCTTTCGTATCGAAGAAGCAGCGAGGATAATAAAGGAAAGGTTCAAGGGTGGACTAAGATTAAATGTGAAAGGATAACAATGATACGATTCGCTGACGACATTGTGAAAGTGAAGAAAAATTACATGATCTCTCGAATGGAATGAACAGTGTAATGAGTACAGAACATGGACTGAGAGTAAATCGAAGAAAAACGAAAGTAATTTTCCTACCTAGGCAACAAAATAACCGATGACAGACGGAGCAAGGAGGACATTAAAAGCAAACTAGAGCTGGCAGAAAGGGCATTTCTAGTCAAGAGGAGTTTTTTTTAGCATCAAACATAGGCTTTAATTTGAGGAAGAAATGTCTAAGAATGTACGTTTGGAGCATGGTAGTTAAACGAGGACTGCGGAAAAACGGAACAGAAGAGACTCGAAACATTTGAGATCTGGCGCTACAGGCGAATGTTGAAAATTAGGTGGACTGATAAGGTAAGGCATGTGGAGGGAGCAAAGAAATATGGGGTTCAAAATGATTCTGGGTACTATGGGACTTAACACCTGAAGTCATCAATCCCCTAGGACATAGAACTGTTTAAACCTAACTAACCTAAGGACATCACATACATCCATTCCCGAGGCAGGATTCGAACCTGCTACCATAATAGTAGCGCCGTTCCGGACTGCAGCACCTAGAACCGTTCGGCCACCGCTGCCGGCTAGAGTATGTGGAATGATGGCTCTCGATCTTCCACCATAATCGACTCCATCAACATGAGGTGGCAAATATGGGGTAGCCAAGGAGGTGGAAACGTGGGTTCTACTATGCCAAGACTGCTTGGCAGCTACAACAGGAAAACAATTAATTAGCAGGATTACAAGATAAGGAAATCTTTATTACTTTGCTGTAGTCCACGATCAGTTGGTTGACAATTATAGACGACGCGACTAGACGAAGCTTCTGTAGAATGACATAATTTACAAGTTACAAACCTTGCAGTGATGAACTACTCTCTCGTAATCTTGAATGCCGAATCCGGTGAATTTGAAGACTAACTTGGAACGGAACTACAAAGACTTAATGGCAGCAATGACTGAGCTGCAGACGATGATTAACCATCGGCGGTGGCTGATCAGTGAGCGCGGCTACGAACTGTAGACTGGCACAACTGCACAACTCTCCAGCTTCACACGAAGTGGCCTCGCGGCGAGCGTTAGTACTGCGACTGGCTGTCTACTCTGTGGCTAACGCAGCCGTTCTTCTGTTCCGTTTGTTGAGAGCATCGCACCCGGTGGGTGGATCTCTGAGGCGGCGGTGTGGTCGTATGACTTACGACATCACATGGAAAAAACTCACAAGAAGAACGGACAGGATGATAGGACATCTGTTAAGACATCACTGAATAACTTTCATGGTTTTAGAGGCAGTTTTTGAGGGTAAAAACTGCAGAGCAAGACAAAGATTAGAATACATCTAGCAAATTATTGAGGACAAAGGTTGCAACTACTATACTGAGATGAAGACGTTAGTACAGGAGAGGAATTCGTGGCAGTCCACTTCAAACCAGCGAGAAACCGGATTAATAAAAAAATACTGGAAAAGTTTCACTAAAATGGCCTGAAATATCGATTGTTGTTGTTGTTGTTGTTGTGATCTTCAGTCCTGAGACTGGTTTGATGCAGCTCTCCATGCTACTCTATCCTGTGCAAGCTTCTTCATATCCCAGTACCTACTGCAGCCTACATCCTTCTGAGTCTGCTTAGTGTATTCATCTCTAGGTCTCCCTCTACGATTTTTACCCTCCACGCTGCCCTTCAGTACTTAATTGGTGATCCCTCGATGCCTCAGAACATGTCCTACCAACCGATCCCTTCTTCTGGCCAAGTTGTGCCACAAACTGCTCTTCTCCCCTACTCTATTCAATACTTCCTTATTAGTTATGTGATCTACCCATTTAATCTTCAGCATTCTTCTGTAGCACCACATTTCGAAAGCTTCTATTCTCTTCTTGTCTAAGCTATTTATCGTCCACGTTTCACTTCCATACATGGCTACACTCCACTCAAATACTTTCAGAAACGACTTCCTGATATTTAAATCTATATTCGATGTTAACAAATTTTTCTTCTTCAGAAACGCTTTCCTTGCCATTGCCAGTCTACATTTTATATCCTCTCTACTTCGACCATCATCAGTTATTTTGCTCCCGAAATAGCAAAACTCCTTTACTGCTTTAAGTGGCTCATTTCCTAATCTAATTCCCTCAGCGTCGCCAGACTTAATTCGACTACATTCCATTATCCTCGTTTTGCTTTTGTTGATGTTCATCTTATATACTCCTTTCAAGACCCTGTGCATTCCGTTCAACTGCTCTTCCAAGCCCTTTGCTGTCTCTGACAGAATTACAATGTCATCGGCGAACCTCAAAGTTTTTATTTCTTCTCCATGGGTTTTAATACCCACTCCCAACTTTTCTTTTGTTTCCTTCACTGCTTGCTCAACATACAGATTGAATAACATCGGGGATAGGCTGCAACCCTGTCTCACTCCCTTCCCAACCACTGCTTCCCTTCCATACCCCTCGACTCTTATAACTGCCATCTGGTTTCTGTACAAATTGTAAACAGCCTTTCGCTCCCTGTATTTTACCCCTGCCACCTACAGAATTTGAAGGAGAGTATCCCAATCAACATTGTCAAAAGCTTTCTCTAAGTCTACAAATGCTAGAAACGTAGGTTTGCCTTTCCTTAATCTTTTTTCTAAGATAAGTCGTAGGGACAGTATTGCCTCACGTGTTCCAACATTTCTACGGAATCCAGATATCGATAAAATGATGTAAAAATTCTATAAAATGTATGTAAAGTTAGGTATATAAATTGAGCTAGAGTGATAAAAATCTTTATAGCAGACACTAAGGATACTTATTTTAAAATCGCAATATTTTTCTTTAAGATACCTCGTTCTTTGAAGATATATGAATGAGCTGTGTGGCTCGCCTACAATGTGTCAATTTCTGCTGTCCCCCCATTGCGTGTACTGGTGGGCCTGCTGCGCCGCCTGCCAGCCTTTCTGCGCAGCAGGGCGGCAGGGAACTGACTCGGAGCCAGGGGACACCGATCAAGAGCAGACCTCACCTTCTTCCAGGTGACGCCTGGTATTTACGTTCCCCACTGCTCTGCGGCGGGAAGGCTGTCGCACGAGCAGCTCTTCGGCATTTCTTCAGTGAGTCGAGCCGCACAGGGAGGGGGCGTGGCACGTTCTGGTGTTTCCAGCAGGGAGGTTAGAGTGATCTGCTGGAAGGAACTGCTCCCACGGAATTGCTTGACGCTGATTCTGTCAACTGAGTGCGGTTAAGAATGTTATGCTGAGGGTTGCAAGCGACTGAGTTTTGTTCAGCCTTACACAAAGTTAAAAGTGTTCTGGCGATGGAGTTGTGGGCCATTAGTGCGAACATTTGGTGTGTGGTTGGCCGTTCGTGTTTGGCTTAAATTGATTATACGTTTCCTTGACAGTGACTTGAACATACGATTACGTGGTGCTACAAGAGCGAGGTTTAACTGCCATTAAATCTTTTTAAAAAGGTACAGTGACAATTGCAGTAAATGTCTAGCTGGCCTGTGTCAGGTTGAAGCATTTACCAGTGATTAATTATTCAATCATACCACGCAACGATAAACTACTTGAGTTACGTAATATCTTTAAGTCAAATGTCATAGTATTTTTCTTGTTAACCGAAAGAGTTACTCGTACTTGATGCCAGGTTTATTTCGACCAGGACTGGTTGCATACAACCTTTACTTGACCGGCCACTGTATCGTTGAGGTGGACCTCTGAGATTGCAGTAAATAAGCCTCAGTCTGTCGTGTGCGTTCTGGTAGCTTTACTCGCTTCTCACGCGCTCATATGTCCACCATAAGGACCGCGCTATCTATGTTGTGCTTGCTTGTCATATGGTTGCCGTTACTGACACTTATGTGCCATACATTTCCAGGGTTGTTGATTCCCGCTCTATATCTTAAAACAGATCAAGTGATAATCTGTTCTACATGGCATTGTATATGTGTAATTTGCTATGGTATCCTGGCCATCACTCGTCGTTCATGCACAGTCTTAGTGTGTTGTAGATGTGCCCCTGCATCTGTGTGACTTATTCAACTGTGGGGCAGTGACGGCGACTCGTCGTGCTGTCGAAGTGTTTGGCCGCAACTCCGTGGAAGTCGTCTGTTCTATCGCTTTTTTATAGTAGTACCTTATTGTATGACTGGCTGACTGCCAAGAATTAATTTTCTGGAGTTACGGTTTTAGCATCTTGTTTGTTTAAGTTGATGCCCAGAATTTTTGAATGAGAGTTTCTCGTCTCTCTATTACCGCCATTTGAGAGTAATATTTATCTCTCTCAAGCTTAATACTTTTGTAATTGGAGACTATGTTTAATAATAGAATTATTTAACATTTGTGCTTCTGTGCTTTTATTAATTACTGCAACTCTCTGGTTCTGATCATTATCGTCATTTTGGGTGAAAAGGACTGACTTACGAGCGAGCGAGGTGGCGCAGTGGTTAGCGCACTGTACTCGCATTCGGCAGGACGACGGTTCAATCCCGTGTCCAGCCATCCTGATTTCGGTTTTCCGTGATTTTCCTAAATCGCTCCAGGCAAAATGCCGGGATGGTACCTTTGAAAGGGCACGGCCGAACTCCTTCCCCGTCCTTCCCTAATCCGATGAGACCATTGACCTCGCAGTTTGGTTTCTTCCCCCAAACAACCCAACCCAACTGACTTACGTAATTATATAATGCTTGTATTAGAGCTCAGTAAGCCGGTCGAAGTGGCCGTGCGGTTCTAGGCGCTACAGTCTGGAACCGCGAGACCGCTACGATCGCCGGTTCGAATCCTGCCTAGGGCATGGATGTGTGTGATGTCCTTAGGTTAGTTAGGTTTAAGTAGTTCTAAGTTCTAAGGGACTGATGACCTCAGATGTTAAGTCCCATAGTGCTCAGAGCCATTTGAACCAACCAGCTCAGTAATCATTTGGAATTTTAATGCTTGCAGATCATTTAACAGCTTAGATGAATTTAACTGCTCAAAATTGAATGGCCTGAGGGCATAATTTTTGACCTTGCAATAAATTCCGTTGGAAAAGTTATTCAGTTTAGACAATAAAGAATTGTATTACTATGACTACTGCTGCCCTTGCATGTTTACCTCACTCAGACCTCCACTCCACAGTTACGTGCGCTGCTCCTTGTGCCTTCCTTTTTCATTATTTAGTTTAAAATGACGTATGTCAACGAAGACGTCCGTATAGTCATCTTAGAACTATTGCACTATGATGGCAAGCACAGGTTCTCGAAAGCGAGGCGATCTGCACACAGAGAGGCTCAAATGAAACGCATTGACTATAGGAGTTGATAACCGTGTAAGTAGGCTGTTTAGGTTTTTATGTTAGTAACGCCACGTAGCGCTCTGTGTGAAAATCACTGACTGTACTGTGTGCAGTCTGTGGCTGTTTGGGCCTGTTGCAACATTTGCTATTGTAGTGTTGGACAGGTGGATGTGAACAGCGTGTAGCGTTGTGCAGTTGGAGGTGAGCCGCCAGCAGTGGTGAATGTGGGGAGAGAGATTGCAGAGTTTTGAGAGCGGACGATCTGGATGTGTGTCCGTCAGAAGAAGGTAATTTGTAAGACTGTATGTCATTAACTGACATATTTAATGACTTTTGAACACTATTAAGGTAAATACATTGTTTGTCCACCATCAAAATCTTTCATTTGCTAACTATGTCTATCAGTATCTAAACATTCATGGTGGTGTCTGTTTGTTCTATATCGTGTCTCCCTAACACTTTCGCGCAACGACGCTCTGAGCGTGTTTTTTAGGGAATTGACTAGTTTGAACCTGGGACCTGTTGCTGGTAAGGAGACGCCAGACCACACATGACATGTAGAATTCAGAAGAGTTCAGTGAGACTAGCGATGATATAACCAAATACTAAATGATCTTAGCGTCAGCTCCACTGAACTCCCTGTAAAAGAATCTTAATACTAACTAAATTTAGTGGAAGGGGTTCAAGGCTTTCCTATTTTTAGTTAGCTGGTAAAATAACGTCGAAAAAGCAGTTAAGTGTACCATTGGAAATTTTATTCTACTCACAAAACATTGTTTATAAATTGCACTATTGATAAAAGGAAGTGATTTAATACAGGATGGTAAAAACCAACTGCGTTCAACAAAAATGTGAACGAATATTCCCTGAATGGGTTTCCAAGTTCTACAATCGATCGAAGGATGATCTATGCCATATCACATCTATAATCTAGGTTTCAATTAAGTCTCACAAAAGAGAAAACTATCAAAATGGTCTACAGTGAGCCTCAATTATCTTTAATTACTTATCTAACTTGTCGTAAATTACAGTGGCTGATGTGGCTTCTCAATAATTATATAACAGAGAAATCATCGCGTTTCAGATTTTTACTTCAAGTGGCAAATGTGAACACCATGAGCTTTAATTTAAGATCGATACTAGTATTACGCAAAAAGGAGGTGTAACAGATGAGACTCCTGCAGTTCTGAGTGAAGCCTTATGCGCTCAAAAATGCGGCATCGCGTGCGTTCATTACCTTGTCGGTGTTTAGGCAGCGTCAGGGCGACAGCAGCCGGCGCTCCAGCCATCCAGCTCGCCGTCTCGGAACTAACTCTCCTAACTTCTCCTTACTACAGTTTACCGAAGTAGATTTAAAAAAGCTATCTGGCTGTGTTTTCATCTGACCAATCAGGGTCTCAATGTTAACCTTAAGCTCCGCCTACAAAAATTCTGTCTATCCAATGAGAAACGTTATACTTTTCGTGGTGGGGCAATGTTTTTAAAGTTTGCAACGTAACAAAGACGCTAAAAAGTCTTACGCTAAAACCTGCAGCTGGTGTGGTCCTTTTAGCGTTATCGTAAGACCTATACTGTTCTTCTGGAGGGCTCTATCTTTTAACATTGGCTGGAGGGGGTGGTCCTTGAGGTACCTGGGACGCGAAAAAGTCTCACGCTAAAACTTGCGGGTGGTAGTGGCCCTTTTTTGTATTATCGTAAGCTCTATACTGTTTTTCTGGAGGGCTCTAGCTTTTAACATGGGCTGGGGGGTGGTCCTTGATGTAACAGAGACGCGAAAAAGTCTCATGCTAAAACTTGTGGTTGGTAGTGGCCCTTTTTGTGTTATCGTAAGATCTATACTGTTTTTCTGGAGGGCTCTAGCTTTTAACATGGGCTGGGGGTGGTTCTTGACATACCTGAGACACGAAAACGTGCGGGTTGTGTGGCCCTACTTGTTAGTTGGCGCCGTAGGTGTCCAGACCTTCCCTTATCGTAGGGCCTTCTAGCTTAACACGTTTCTGCTCTTGGCTTCTGTTCTCGTTTCTCCCCTCGGAACTGCGTCGGTCTCACAGTGGGAAGGTAAACATGCATTTAGGCATTCTTGTGTTAGTCTGTGGTATTCCATTTGCTCACTCGTTACTCGTATTACTTTGGTTAATTTAATGTCACGATTTATTCGGAGCTATGTGACGTACTATTGGATTTGCTTATCATGTCAGGGTTTTCATGGAAGGTGTTGGATTTGCCTGACACCTTACAAGTAGTTAGTGCCTTCAGTAGTTACAAAAAAATGGTTCAAATGACTCTGAGCACTATGCGACTTTACTTCTGAGGTCATCAGTCACCTATAACTTAGAACTAATTAAACCTGACAAACCTAAGAACATCACAAACATCCATGCCCGAGGCAGGATTCGAACCTGCGACCGTAGCGGTCGCTCGGCTCCAGACTGTAGCGTCTAGAACCGCACGGCCACTCCGACTGGCTAGTAGTTAGAATCTTTTATTTAGCTGGCAGTATTGGCGCACGCTGTATTGCAGTAGTTTGAGTAACGAAGATTTTTGTGAGGTAAGTGATTCATGAAAGGTACACGTTATTGTTAGTCAGGACCATTCTTTTGTAGGTATTACTGAAAGTCAGAGTGCGTTGCGCTAAAAAAAAAAAATATTGTGTGTCAGTTTACTGTTGATCAGAATAAGTAAAGAGAGGTATGTCTGAGTACGTTCAGTTTTGCTCTGCTGTTTGAAACTCAAATAACGTAGATGTTTACCAGCACAGTAACACATAATTTTCCAAATGGGACGTTTCAACCGGTCGACTGCGAATCAGTTCCTGTGTAGCTGAACAGGACTCCGCAGATGACTCGGCTACAGATCAACTCGCCAGTAAACCGCTTGCCACGAGTTGCCAACCATTCTCCATGGATTCAGCGTCCGCGTTGTCAAATGATGTGAGTTGCATCGTGCTCTCGAACCCAGCTTTTTTTCTTCTGACTTCTTTGATGCGGACCGTCCTCAGAAAAGCACTTGCAACCTAAGTACTCAGTTATTTGTTGTATGTGTTCCAGTCTCTGTCTTCCTTCATCAGTTTTCTCCTCTAAGCTCACTCTATTACTATGGAAGTTCTTCCATGCTGTCTTAAGACATGTCCTACCGTCCTATCACTTCTCCTTGTCAGCGTATTTTACATATTCCTTTCCTCTGCCCATCTAATTTTCAACGCTCTTCTGTAGCGCCACATCTCAAATGCTTCGATTGTCTTCTACTTCCGTTTTCACATAGTGCATGTTTCACTACCGCACAGTACACTTACACACTCAGAAATTTCTTCAATTTAACGATCATGTTTGATGGTAGTGGACTTCTCTTAGCCAAGAATGCCCTTTTTACCAGTGCTAGTCTGCTTTCAATGTCCTCCTTGCTCGTCCGCCAAGGGCTACTCGCTGCCTAGGTAGTATAATTCCTTAACTTCATCTACTTCGTGGTCGCCAATCCTTATAATTTCCTCATAGTTTTCGTGCTGCTTTCCGATTTACTCATAGTCCATATTCTGTACTCATTAAAATGTTCATTTCATTCAGAAGATAATGTAATTCTTCACTTTCATTGAGCATAGCAGGATGACGACACGTCAGTGAATCTTATCGCTAATATACTTTCACCGTGAATTTCAACCCCTCTTTAGCATTTTTCTTTTGCTTCCGACATTGCTTCATCGATGTAAATATTGAACAATAGGGATGAAAGACTACATCACCATATTACATCCTTTTTAGTCCGAGCACTTCGTTCTTGGTCTTACAGTCTTATTTTTCAAATGGCTCTGAGCACTATGGGACTTAACATCTGAGGTCATCAGTCCCTTAGACCTTAGAACTACTTAAACGTAACTAACCTAAGGACATCACCCACATCCATGCCCAAGGCAGGATTCGAACCTGCGACCGTAGCGGTCGCACGGTTCCAGACTGAAGCGCTTAGAACCGCTCGGCCACAACGGCCGGGCTCTTATTTTTCCCTCTTGGCTCTTGTACATATTATACAGGGTGAGTCACCTAACGTTACCGCTGGATATATTTCGTAAACCACATCAAATACTGACGAACCGATTCCACAGACCGAACGTGAGGAGAGGGGCTAGTGTAATTGTTTAATAAAAACCATAGAAAACTGCACGGAGGTATGTTTTTTAACACAAACCTACGTTTTCTTAAATGGAACCACGTTAGTTTTGTTAGCACATCTGAGCATATAAACAAATACGTAATCAGTGCCGTTTGTTGCATTGTAAAATGTTAATTACATCCGGAGATATTGTAACCTAAAGTTGACGCTTGAAACCTCCGACGTTCAGTTGCGTGAAGTAACAAACACGGACCACGGTCCGCGAGCAGCATCTGCAGGGACATGTTTACGATGACGACCGTGTTTACGAGTGTGGCTGTAGTGCACTGTTGTGGTTTGGTCTAGCTGTCGCAGTGTCCGCATGTAGCGCTTGCTGCTATTGTTATTCTGCCTTCGTCTCCGCACGCAGACCAACTGTAGTACACCGTGTTACCAGACGTCTGTGATAGTATAGTGTTGTAGGAACTGTGACCATGGTGTATTCGAACTCTTAAAAGGCGGAGATGATACTCATCTACGGCGAGTGTCGACGAAATTCAGCTGAAGCCTGCAGGGTGTATGCAGAACGGTACCCGGACAGAGAGCATCCAACGTGCGGCACATTGCAAACCATCTACCGCCAACTGTATGCAAAAGGTATGGTCGTAGCACGCAAACGGGTCCGTAACAGGCCCCTTCACAGGAGAAGCGGGTGCAGTTGGTGTGTTAGCTACTGTTGCCATGAACCCACACATGAGTACACGGGACATTGCGAGAGCCGGTGGACTGAGGCAAAGTAGTGTCATGCGCATACTACATCGTCACTGCTTTCACCCGTTTCATGTGTCGCTACATCAGCAATTACATGGTGATGACTTTAATCATCGAGTGCAATTCTGTCAATCGGCATTAACAGAGAATGCGTTGCAGTTCTACCTGTTTACCGATGAAGCGGGTTTCACAAACCACGGGGCAGTGAATCTACGGAACATGCATTAGTGGTCCGTGGACAATCCTCGCTGGCTCAGACAGGTAGAGCGACAGCGACCGTGGACTGTAAATGTATGGTGCGGAATCATTGGCGATCACCTCACTGGTCCTCAGTTCATTGCAGGGGCCAAACAGCTGCAACATACATCGAGTTTCTACAGAGTGATCTGCCAACGTTGCTCGAAAATGTCCCACTGGAAACGCGTCGACGTATGTGGTATCAGCATGATGGTGCACCTGCACATTCCGCAATTAACACTAGGCTGACCCTTGACATGATGTTCGACGGGCGTTTCATAGGACGTTTAGGACGCAGAAATTGGCCAGCCCGTTGTCCTGATCTTACACCTCTGGACTTCTTGCTGTTGGGTACGTTAAAGGAGAACGTGTACCGTGATGTGCCTACAACCCTAGAGGATATGAAACAACGTATTGTGGCAGCCTGCGGCGACATTACACCAGATGTACTGCGGCGCGTACGACATTCATTACGCCAGAGATTGCAGTTGTGTGCAGCAAATGATGGCCACAACATTGAACATCTATTGGCCTGACATGTCGGGACACACTCTATTTCACTCCGTAATTGAAACGGAAACCACGTGTGTACGTGTACCTCACCCCTCATGGTAATGTACATGTGCGTCAGTGAAAAAGGCCAATAAAAAGGTGTTAGCATGTGGACGTAATGTGCTATTCCAGTCTCTTCTGTACCTAAGGTCCATCACCGTTCCCTTTGGATCCCTACGTAATTCGGTGTTCTCCGATACACACGATCGAACCACGGAGGAGTGGTACTCAAGCGTCAACTTTAGGTTATAATATCTCCGGATGTAATTAACATTTTACAATGCAACAAACGGCACTGATTACGTATTTGTTTATATGTTCAATGTGCTAACAAAACTAACGGGGTTCCATTTTAAAAAAACGTAGGTTTGTGTTGAAAAACATACTTCCGTGCATTTTTTTATGGTTTGCATTAACCAATTACACTAGCCCCTCTCCTCACGTTCGGTCTGTGGAATCGATTCGTCAGTATTTGATGTGGTTTACGAAATATATCCAGCGGTAATGTTAGGTGACTCACCCTGTATATTACTCATCTGTCCCTATAGCTTACCCGTATTTTTCACTGAATTTCAAATATCTTGCACCATTTGATTCTGTCGAACGCTTTTACGAGGTCGACAAATCCTATGAACGTGCCTTGACTTTCCTTTAGTCTTGCTTGTATTAACAACTGCAACGTCAGTACTGTCCTGGTAACTATACCCTTCTTAAAGCCAAACTGATCGTCATCTAAGATAAGCACTATTGCAATCTTCGCAACTGTGTGGACGATGTTTACCCGAAAGTCAGATGGTATATCGGCAGACTCATACATTCTACACACCATCGTGAATAGTTTTGTTGCCAGTTCGCCCAGTACTGTGTACTGGTTTAATACGAAAATGAAGCAAGTTGTGAAAACTTTCTTTCCACTAGAAGTTCAAAAACATTCCATTTTATTTTAGTAACAAGCTTCCAGGCCACCTCAGCAGGAATTTAAGAGAGAAAGTTTCATATGATATGTATGTAGTATATTGTATATTTAGTGCAGTGGTTCCCAACTTTTCTGACACCATTATCCTTGATGCAATCAGATATTGGCTAGTAACTCCCTCCAAACCATTCATCCTCTCTGCTCCCAACATCAGCATTAGCACCTGACTAAACTGCAGAATTAAAAATAGTTTTATCTGAACAATTTCCTTTTTAAAATAACAAAATATACTCTATTAAATTTTGCTGTTGTTTTAATAAGCCACGGACTAATGAGTAAAAAATGGTTCAAATGGCTCTGAGGACTATGGGACTTAACATCTATGGTCATCAGTCCCCTAGAACTTAGAACTACTTAAGCCTAACTAACCTAAGGACAACACAACGCCCAGTCATCACGAGGCAGAGAAAATTCCTGACCCCGCCGGGAATCGAACCCGGGAACCCGGACTCGGGAAGCGAGAACGCTACCGCACGACCACGAGCTGCGGACGACTGATGAGTAAATGAGACAATTGATACTGAGCTGGGGCGGTTCGGTCCAGTCGATTTTCAACTGCAAACCATGATCTTCGCCCACTTTCTGCGCCAGTAGGCAGATGGCGTCTGCGGCGAGAGAGCTGTGCCGCGGCGAGTGTAGAGCGGCGTTGGCGTGGGTGCGGAGTTGCTCGGCAAGTGACTGGTCGCTTGGGAGGTGTCATAGCCCTGTTGTTGTTTTCTCCGTGGAACATGGCGATAGTTAAGAACCGGTGGTGCAGAGCCTCCCTGATGGCGGAAAATTCATCATATAGTCGCCTTTGCGATGTAGATAGGCATAAAGTTGTTGTCCACCCTTGGTCCCACAAAGATACATTGTGACTTCATATGCTGGTTATGATGGGCCTGTATCATTGTCGTAGTGCACGCTGATTGAGAGTGGCAGTCTAGTTACACGTGGCAAATTGGTTGGTGTAGCAGTCAGTACCACGGCCACAGCGCCGCTGCTCGTCTGTGTTCGTCCTGTGGTAAATGTGTTCGGGATCGGCTGAATGCCTGGACTGCTCCTTGGCCCGTATTTCGGCTGTGCGGTTTGCCCTTGGCAACCCAGGCGTCCGGGCACGGTGCGCGGCGCGATAGCTTATGCCTGTGATACTTCTTCCAGCTCGGCGAATTTATACCTAAGTTACCTGGTATTTCAGAAGCAATATTCATTTCTATAAATTACACTGCCTTTCCCCTTAGAACCAACTTAGCCCTTTCATTGTTCGGATTATACTCGCTAATCGGGTGCCGCAATTAAAAGTTGTTTACTTCAGGGGTCTGGGTTTATTTTATCTGTTTAGAACTAATCCTGTGAGGCCACAATTGATATCGAGGGTTTCCTTAGTTCAAGGTTGAAGTTTCCCATGCCTGACTATTCAGAGTTGAAAATGTTGTACACTTTTAATGTCACTGATTTTTACATGGCTTATGGAGCTGTTTGTTTCTAAAAACTAAAAATTAAATGTCCAATTCTTGCTATTTAAAATTAATTGGGCTGATTATCCATCACTTAAGATTTTGATAAAACAGAACTTAGTAAATTTCGTATTGTCTAAAGAATTTGGTGCTGAAAATCTAACCTGCATGCCTGCTCCATAGATCTTTACAATTTGATTATTATTCTCACTGATTATTCCTTATTTTAGAAATTTGTAAAATTGAATTTAACAAATTATGAATTATGTAAAGAATTTCTTATTGCTGAAAATTTCATCTAAACGCCAATTTCACAATTCCTTGGTTTCATGTTAAGCTGGCTAATTTCGTATCGTTTGTATTTTCGTAAATCTTATAATTGTTTGAATAAATTATGTGTGCTTTGAGAAACTGAAAACGGTCAAAGGTGTTGCAAATAAAGGTGAACCTGAGGCCAGTCCATCCACCTTCATTTTTCTTAAATTTGATCAAGGTGCTGGTGAGCCTCATCACCTGTTAGTTCAGAGTGATGTTGTCGATTACTTCTTATGTTGTTAATCTGCACGTTCAGTTACCATTTGTTAACCTGTTGTGTTAATTATTGATTGATTGTGTTGCCGGATGTCATTGCAAAACATGAAGGCCATACCTGGAGCATGAACGTAGGATTCGGCAACAAGCCGTAGGTGGTAGCATAGCGGACTTCATAACACGTTTGCGCTCCACTCCAGACACAATTGGCGAGGTAGGCGCAGGACTCATCTGTTGCTTGGGTGCTTTTGGTGAGCTGCATCGCAGCATAGTTTCTTATGGCTAATCAACCCACTTGTAAACAGGTGTACAGCGCTCAGACACAGCTTTCTCATTTGAGTCATCTTCTTGCCATCTAAACCTGCTTCAGGTTAGTGCAGAGCAGGACCGCTCCATTACTGAGTAGCTTGCACAAGCAAAAAAGGTGTTAGTGATCGTAAGCGTCTTGGTTTCGGATGATGGGGTGGAAGTAAGTGGGTGATCCAGTGATCAATAAGGTCACTCAATATTGTAACCATGTAGGAGAAGAGATCGCAGGTAGATCTGTTGTAGAAGCATTTACTGCGAGGACTCATTCACCTATCAATGGAGCTGGTAGAGCAGGTGGGGCCTATTTCTTGTTGTACCGTTCGTTTCCAATTTCACACTTATACTTTGGGTATATCGTATAGTGTGATTCTTCAGCTGTTGAATCCTTTGGCCCGTGTTAAGTAGAACATTTTCCGAGATTTTGCAGAAGGAAGGATCATTAGGTGATTAACAGGGGTGTATTACTCAGTAGAAATTGTGACTCTGAATTAGACAGGATCTTGAGTGCAGACATTTTTGGCTTGTAAAGGCCTTGAACTAAACTTAAAGGAATTACATTGTGAGGTTCATAGTGCAGTTGCCGCCTTAGAATTACCGGACACTGAAAGAGAAATGGTTGAGAAAATATTAGTGGGCATGAAGCCCAAGGATCCTTTGTAAGTATCCTACTACCTTCGCCAGATTGGAAGCACTGATTTCTAATACCGAAGCATCTACATTCGTTGGCGAACAACGTAGGGACGAGGGTAGCATTTAGCGTTCTTCTCAGGTTAGGGACTTGGTGTCTGCGAGCGGCCACCGCAGACAGTTACACCTAAAGTAGGGTGTCCATTTCATTTTCATTGAAAAAGGGGACATTTAAAATAAATTAGAGAAAAGCCTGGGACAATGACGAACAAAACGGGACATAAATAATGTATTGACTGTGCACTCAGATGACCCCAAATCACTTTTTACATTTATTCTGCCACTCTGTCATCGTACTTTTCACTTTTATGTCCTTTATCAAGCAGTGCATTTTCGTTTGAAATTGTATCTTAAAAGTCAGTACACGATACACCATTAAAGTATGTATTGACAATGAGCAAGGCCTTGACTGTTTCAACTTTCATTCTGTTTTTTTCATCTGACCACAAAGAGTTCACTAACGAAAACACACGTTCCACAGTAGCATTTGACCCAGGAATTGCCAGACAAAACTCCACCAAATGAATCATGTTTTTCATGTTAATGTTTTTACTTTTGAAATAAGCAAATATTTTACAACACGTTTCACTAACACTTTCTGTGTCTCCTTCTTCAGTTTTGATGAAGTTCTGTGCACATGAAAATTCATCGAACAGTTCGTCTTCATCAACAGGAAAATTTGGTACAATACTTTTAACAAAAACAAAACAGTCCTGAATATCCTTCCACTGTAGCTGCTCCTTTTCAGTATTAACCCAGTCAAATGCTTAAAAAACTCAATGAAAGAGTCATAGAAGATGTAAGCATAAATAAGAAATTGTTCTACAGTAATTTCACCCTCTTCTTCCAGCTTTCTTAGAGTCTCATGTCAAAGGATGTGAGAAATCTTTCAGATTTTCTACATTCTGAAGTAAATCTGAAGTTTCTCCAGCTAAATTAACCAATTCGAGCATTTTCACCGTGATGCCATTTTCAGGGTAAAAATACCTGATAAGGAGACGAACAAACTTCAAATCCAGATGGTTCGATGTATCAATCATGACAGAAATGGATCGAGCACTTTTCAGTTCATTTAAAACCTGCTGAGCTGCATACGGAGCAATAACATTTGAAATGATTGCATTACATTTTGTGTGTCCACATGTGAATTTAGGATTGAAAAGTTTTTTAACAACTGCTGTAGTACAGTCCATTGACTTAAAGGTATGGTTATGCATTGCACTTTGGTTTACAAACAGAACTTCTGGTGCTGCCAGCTGCCCATCCATTTCTGTAACTTATTTTAAGTTTACATAGTAGTCACTCACGCATTTATTTGCTCTTTTCGTTTGATCACTCATGAGATGTTTCTTCGTCTTAATGTGATTCACAATGTCAGACCTTCCACCATGACCAATAGAAAATTTTGATCTGCACAACGTACATTCTACAGTTTCTCCACTACCAGTGAAACAAGTTTTTTATATTGCTGTTAATATTACACTTTCGTTTTGGCATAATGAAACAGTGATTGCACAGTTCAAAACATTAACATTGTGGTGACGAAAGCCAGAGAGCAAGTATCAGTGGTATAGAGTACCTCTAGACCGAAAGGACGGATTCAGTGGATCGATTTAGAAGAGAAGAATCGTCGTTGTTATTCGTTACCTATAGTGCATTTAAAATTACTTGCGATTTTTGACAGTTCGGTATATGTCTGGGGTATGCCGAAAGTCATCACACGCTTCCTAGCGTAAATAATTGCGCAATTAATAGCAAGTCAAACAACCAGAAGTGTAAAATAGCCAAGCGCAATCATAAAAAAACGGGACATTTGAGCGTCCCCAAAAAAACTTTCGGGACAGCGGGACATTTTGGTAAAAAACGGGACTACCCCGGGAAAAACGGGACGAATGGACACCCTAACCTAAATGGTGTTTTCGATGTGGGGACACTGCACATTTGGTGCGGTAATGCGCAACTAAGCACAGGCCGCGCCCGAACAGCAGACACCATCAGAAATGGGCGGTACGGCGGGCTCCAAAGCCTCTGAAACAGTGCACTTGGATCAGGGCAGTGAAAGATCAGCTCCTGCCTTACACTTGTGTCTAACTTAACCAGAAATCTGTCTGCACCCTTCTTCATTCCGGAAGTGCTGTTTCTTTGTTAGACTATAACTGGAAGCTTGAATGTAGAGGAGTGTGTAAGTTGTCCTCCATTATGCGAGTCATCCTTCATACACTTTTGCTGGCGTCATACCTTTCACCCAGAACCAGAACTCAATGTGGTGGAGATTTATCCCTTTTTAGGAATGGCCTTTGATTCTCGGTTGATGTGGGCTCCCCATCTTTGGCAGTTTAATTGCTGGATGCACCTTAATACACTTCACTACCTGAGCAACACCCTGGAGTGCACATCGCACTACCCTTCTGCAGCTTCATAAGGCTCTGATCAATTCCATCTTGGTTATGGGAATTTGGCACATGGTTTGGCTTCACATTCAGCATTGCAGATACTAGATCTGATACACCACTGTGGGGTCTGAAGTGCGACAGGAGTCTTTCGAACAACCTTATTCGTGGCGGGTGGGATCGCCTGGCGGAACAGGAGCCAAAAGCTTCTCAGTTACGCTACGCACATTCGCAGCTCCCCTGAGCATCCGAACCACCATCTTTTGTGTCCAAGCACAGAAATCTTTCTCCCACACCGGCGGCACAGATCAGCGATTACGATCGTAATCTGAATGTTGTCCCTCCTCTTTGAACTCAATTTGTCTTCTCTTCCACCTCTCCTCTGGGTCAGCTCACGTACTCCTCCGTGGAGCATCCCCATGGCCATAGCTTCGTCTTGACCTATCACAAGGTCCGAAAAATTGTTCTTCCTGAGACCCTCTGCCTCCATACTTTCTCCATCCTTATCGCATCCCAGGGTTCGGAAGTGGCTATACTGATGCCTCGATAGTTCCTGGTCATGGTGGATTTGATTATACTCACATGGGACATACTGAACATTCATTTCTTGCCAGATATCTGTAGTGTTTTCACTATCGTGCTCTTGAGCATATCCGTTCCTCTTGATCAGTGTTATCTTCGCCATCCATTGGTTATTGCTAGTCAGAATTCCCAAATGTCCTTCAACAATGTGGATGCTCAATGACCTTCGTCTGGACCCCGGGCCACGTCAGGATCCTGGAGAATGAACTCGCCGGTAGCCTGGGCAAGCTGGTTACAGTAAACCGACTCTTGAGATCGGTATTCCGGAAACAGACTTCTGGTCAGTATTACGCCGTAAAGTTTAGGAGTCTGGAATGCAAAATGGATCACTCTGACTTCACTAAACAAACTACAGATGACAAAGGAGACTAAAAATTTATGGAGGTCTTCCATGCAGGCCTCTCTCAAGGACTGCCGTCCTTTGCTAGCTCCGCATCAGCAATATCTGGCTAACTCTTGGTCATCTCCTCCATCGCGAGGACCCAACCCATTGTCATTGTGGTTTCCCTTTGGCGGTGGTTTACATTTTGTTGGACTGTCGCAACGTAACCACCCTTTAGTCGACTCTTTAGTCCCCGTGACTCGACACCCCTAAGAGGACAATGCCTCAGAGGCTGAGTTAGTTTTATGTTTTATTCGTGAAGGGGGCTATTGCCCCTCTCTTTAAGAGGGGCTACTTAACCTTATCAGCCCATTGAAGGGTTGGCAGAACACTGTTGCCTTCTCTGCTTAGACTGGGCTACAGCTGTCTGAGCTTGGTGGTCCAGCCTGGTCCCCACCCTTCCTGCTCTTTTACTGTTCTTCCACCCTTATGTGGTCTTTTACCGTTGTTCATCCTTTGTCTCTATGTGCCCCTCTTGCCCTGTCCGTGTTGCTAGTCTTTCGTAGGCTATATCTGAGTGGCGCGCCTAGTAAGTGGCCGGGGATGTATGTCCCCTAATTGCACTTTGCTTTCAGGGGCTTGTGGCTGCTCCCTACATGGGGAATCTTCCCTGCCTTTCTTATTCTGTCTCCCTTTCATCTTTTTGTCCCTTATCACACCTTCATTGACCTTTCACACACCTTGGGGTTTTCTTCCCCTGCTTTTGCGTGATGGGCTGTCTCTGTTCTAGAGTCATTTAGACCGGCCTGTTCGAGGAAATAGAGACTGATGACCTAGTAGTTTAGTCCCTTTGAACGTCCAACCAACCAACACGCGAGTTCGTCCAGAGGCGTTGGGCTGTCAATGGGCAAATGTTATTTTTGGTAGGCGACCTGTAGGACAAACTTATTATTGTGGGTTTTCCCTGGTCTACTAGGCTGTTAGTGGACAAGAAATTGACCATCGACAACAGCTTTTTTCTTTAAATTTCGCACATGTGAATAGAAGTCCTGTTTTTGTGTCGGAATTCTAGAGTGGTCAACGTTGCGCAGGGTCAACAATCGAAATTAGATGTTAGCCTTTTGTGAGGCTATGCAGGTCACGCTGAAAGGTGTTGAAAACAAAGATGAAAGTGGGGCCTAATCCTTCCACCTTGATTTTCCTTAGTTTTGTTTTAGGGGGCTGCTGAGTCTCGCCAGGTCATGTTTATTTCTAACAGGATGACTAAGCAATTCTTAATGTATCGCGAGTCCTACCTACAATTCCTTCACTCTCAACTATCCACATTGAGGACAGACATTTCTTACAAAAATGCTTCCACTGCTCCGCTCCTCTTCCTAGCGACATTTGCTTCACCCACACCCCAGCCCACACGAAGTTAAAATGTGTGCACCACATTTACTGTTTGTAAATCACTTGCTAGTCCTGAGCGGTCCATTCGGCATGTTGTTGCGCCCATCTGCACCGCGCTGCATGGTGTCGCGGTGCCAAAGATGGACCACGCCATGGACGTCGGGAGTGAAGTTGCGCATCGTGCAACCTATTGCGCACAAATTGAGTCGTAACACAACGTCCTGTGGCTGCTCGAAAAGCATTATTCAACATGATGGCGTTGCTGTCAGAGTTCCTCCGAGCCATAATCCGTAGGTAGCAGTCATCCATTGTAGTAGTAGCTCTTGGGAGGCCTGAGCAAGGCATGTCATCGATAAAATGGAAAGGATCGCATGGCCTCAGTGGCCGGGAGTTCCCAGACGGGAAGCTCGGCCGCCAGGTGTTGATTCAAGTGCGACGCCACATTGGGCGACCTGCACGTCGACAATGGGGATGAAATGATGAAGAGGACAGCACAACACCCAGTCCCTGAGGGGAGGAAATCTCATTCGCCAGCTGGGTATCGAACCCGGGCTCTCGTGCGTGGCAATCCAACATGCTGACCATTCAGCTAATGGGGCGGACATGTCATCGATAGTTCCTGTCTCTTTGCATCTCCTCCATGTCCGAACAACATCGCTTTGGTCACTCCGAGACGCCTGGATATTTCCCTTGTCGAGAGCCCTTCCTGCCACAAAGTAACAATGCGGACGCGATCGAATCGCGGTATTGACTGTCTAGACGTGGTTGAACTACAGGCAACACGAGCCGTGTACCTCCTTCCTTGTGGAATGACTGGAACTGATCGACTGATCGGCTGTCGGACCCCCTCCGTCTAATAGGCGCTGCTCATGCATGGTTGTTTACATCTTTGGGCAGGTTTAGTGACATCTCTGAACAGTGAAAGTGTGTGTGTGTGTGTGTGTGTGTGTGTGTGTGTGTGTGTGTGTGTGTGTGTGTGATAAAATATCCACAGTCAAAGTATATCTTCAGTAGGTCTGGGAACTGGGGTGTCGCAAAAATGTTTTTGATGTATGTATTGGGGTAACTCTTCCCATTCAAAAAGGATATTTTGGGCTCAGAAACGGACTGTTCGGGCAATAAGTGGTGTAAGTTCGCGAAGTTGTCGACCCCTGTTCACTAGTCTGTGTATTTTGACATTGCTCTCTGTCGTTTCTTGTTAACAATATCAGCTTATTTCCAATAATTAGCAGATTTCATTCAGTTAATACTCGGCAGAAATCCAATCTGCATTTGGATCGCACTTCCTTAACTCTTGTGCAGAAAGGTGCGCAGTATACCACTGCATCCATTTTTCAATAAGCTACCACAAGAATTCAAAAATCTTATCAGTAATCCACGCATTTTCTAATCGAAACTGAAAAGTTTCCTCATGGGTTACTCCTTCAGTTCTGTTGAGAAGTTCGTTGAAAAATTAAGTTGATTATTGGTTGGTTGGTTGCTTGGGGAAGGAGACCAGACAGCGTGGTCATCGGTCTCATCGGATTAGAGAAGGATGGGGAAGGAAGTCGGCCGTGCCCTTTCAGAGGAACCATCCCGGCATTTGCCTGGAGTGATTTAGGGAAATCACGGAAAACCTAAATCAGGATGGCTGGACGCGGGATTGAACCGTCGTCCTCCCTAATGCGAGTCCAGTGTCTAACCACTGCGCCACCTCGCTCGGTGTTAAGTTGATTATTATGTTATATTGTTGACTGCGTTTGCTTAAACTTACGGCTTGACTTTTGTGGGTTTATAAACAATTTATTTTGTCTTTTATTACTTCTATGTTGAAGCTTCATCTTTGGACACGTTCCGTCACTTTGGAGATTTGCTCCTGAATTTGGTACGACGGAAGTAGTAAATAAATAAAATAAAACTTCCTCATCTATTCATAGCTTGTAACTCTGCTTTGAGGTTTATTTCTTCTCTGGTCTGCGGCTGTCTCTGATTTGCCTGTGATTTTGGCCACTGGTCGTATAAAGTTCTCCTCGTTGCTTCCTCCTTTGGCATTTCAATGACGAAATCACATCCTCGATTATGCAGCTCCTCTGAATATGTTTTGGAAATAGAAGACTCTTTCTCTCGTGCCCTTTTCTTTGCTTGGTTCAGAATTTTTTTTATTTCCAACCGAGCTTCATGCAGATCTTCACACTTGAAGAAAGACCGTCGAAGCACTTGTTTTATGCATACCTTGTCAGTGGTTTGCTTTTTGTCTTGAACAGCGCCATGTCACAGGCCTGTCTTGTTTCGTTCTCTTCACTACCTAAGAATAACCTTTATAGTGGCAACACGGCTTACCACGCATGGTAGTAAAAAATTCCGTATCGGAAGTGTTGTGACAGAAATACACGAGTTACACTATGTCGACTCTACAACAGCTAGAGCAGTAAAAAGCTTTTTTTTTTGGACTCTCTGATGCTGGGTAGAGTAGACCTATCGGGCCGCCGTTAGACCGTAATTACTACGGTCTCGGCGCAGGTAAGCCGTGATGCAAAAGGAGCAGGTATTGGGCGCATATTTAACGAATTTCTGGTTGGGCACAAATTTCACTGGGCGTAGTTTTCATGGCTTCGAGTAGGACATGGGATACAACGCCTGAGTACTTGCTGCTGTTCGTCTGAGGCAATAACATTTTGTCCTGCCAATGATGTCTGCACGTGTCCTCAGTTTCTGGGCTCATCAGCATTCTTCGCTACACCTCGGTGTCACGACAGTGGCTTTCAGTGCTTTAGCTTGGTGCTTTGCGTCTTGTCAGTGGGCTGCTGGCGTTCTTGTGGAACATCTACTCTTTTCTTGTGCTGCGCTGTGAGGGTGTTCTGATCCCCTCTCGGTAAGGTCATGTTGGTCAATTAAAGATTCAGATTTCTCATTTGAGCGAGTTGAAGCGGTAGCCTCAAGCATAAGCCATATTATTTGCGTTACCGTCTCTCTACCTGTCTGTCATTCTGATTGCTACATGGTGTGCTGGCCTGGTATGATTTGGATGACTTGGCTTAGCGCTGGCTGGAGAAAAAGTAAATTTTCCATTTGCTCTATGTCTCTGTGGCGCAACAGCTGTCTCACTCTAGTATATTGAATATAAATCTGCTTCATAGCGGTCTGTGAAGATATGTAGCTGTTGACGTCCCTTATTTACCCTACCAGATCTGATAATAACAATGAACGAATGACACCAATGCACATTGGTAGCCGTTTCATTTGTTACAGAGAATTGAAACTCTGATCATTTACACACCTATCGACGGCGTGAACGTGTACTATGTTACACTGACGTCCGACCATGTCTTGTGGGTGCTTCATTTTTTTTGTCTGTCTGTGGTAGATGTAATGAGAGTAGCATATTAATTGTCATTGTTGATAACTGCTGTCGTCACTGCTTCATGATTAATTTCTGGAGATATAACCACGCGCAGGGCAGCAAATTCCCAGTGCGGTATTAGATTTAATCCTCTGCCTATCTCTCATCTAGAAAGTTTCTGAGACACTCTCAGATGGAGAGTCAATCAAGAAAATTTTTTCCTTAAGAATTCGTTGCGAAGCACTTGGTGCGTTTTCGTCCCTTAGATCTTAGCTTTTTGCAGCAACGAAGGAGAAAAAGGGAAGTTACGACGGCTGTTGCTCTCAAAGGATTAACACAGCCACAGCACGGGAGAGGACGGTAGAGGAGCGAGAGACCGCACACTGGAGAGCGCCTGGGCTGTAGGACCTCATTAAACGTTTTTGCTGTTGCGTCGGGCAACGGTTCTCAAACTACAGCGCACGGCCGTCAGGGGAGGGCAGAATGAAATTTTGCTTCCCATCAGGGAGACATAAACTGCGAAATTACGTCGTCTTGTCTGCCCTGGACCAGTTCGCTCCACGTAACGGGCTGCCCCAGCCACCGTGTTGTATGCGCACAGGAAGCGCGCCTTCAGCGCAGCAAACATCAACGACGCGAGAGTAATTTCAAGATCGAGAATGCGCTCATTTAGGGACCTCTCATCAGCAACTACACACGTCGCAAGCGCTTGATACGCTATTCGCTGTAGTAAACACCAACGTGTAAGAAAACTGAACACAGGCGCACCATATTTAACGGATTCCGTCAGAAGGTGTGCGCTCGAAAAAAGAAGGAAGATAAGGGTTTAATGTGCAGTTGAGTTTGTGGTAATTAGAAGGAGCACAAGCTCGGAAAGATTCAAGGAGGGGGAAGAAAAACTGCCGTGACTTTCCAAAGGAACCATCCCGACTATCGCCTAGAGCGACTTCAGGGAAATCGCGGGAAACCTAAATGTGGATGGCCGGACGCGGAGTGGAACCTTGTCCTCTGGAGTGCGATGGCAACGTTCTGGCCAAGGCGCGACCTCACTCGGTAGTGCGCAATCGCGAGCAAGATTTACTGTAATATTATAAAAGACATGAATGTTGATAGTTTTAGCCACCATGATGCACTGTCTGAACCACACGTTTTCATCCCAGATGAATAACTACAGTTCATTACGGGAGACTGTTGTCAAAACATATTTGATAGTAAAAATGAGAAAAACAAGAAGAAAGATTTAAAGACATAGTATTTCTTGAGAAGGGAATGACTGTTTATCAAATTATATACAGTGAATATAAAACCTTTCACAATATACAGTGAATATAAAAACATTTCACAAACTATATGGATGTATACTTGACACCAAAACATTGCAGGAAGTTCGTATTAACATGGATCTGAAAATTCTTCGTCATTGAGGTATGAATTCCCTGTAGCTACACCTAGTTGTGTAGTTTACCTGCCGGCCGCTGTGGCCGAGCGGTCCTAGGCGCTTCAGTCTGGAGCCGCCCGACCGCTACGGTCGCAGGTTCGAATCCTGCCTCGGGCATAGATGTGTGTGATGTCCTGAGGTTAGTTAGGTTTAAGTAGTTCTAAGTTCTAGGGGACTGATGACCTCAAATGTTAAGTCCCATAGTTCTCAGAGCCATTTGAACCAACCATTTTTTGTAGTTTACCTCATATGCAAATTTTCACTCACTTCCTTGTTTACAGTTAGTCATGGCATTTTTTTGTCTGTCATTTGTTCTGTTTTAGAGTACCTTCCATCACCACGTATCACGTAACGGATTTTCAATGCGATACTTGTACGACCTAGCAGCTGGGAATCGAGACGCAACACGTTAGCTTGATGCCGAACGTTACCCTGGTAGGCAGTTACCTTGTGCAGGAACGTCTGTATGATTACGCCAACCCTTGAGAGAGATAGCCTCATTTGAGGGGAGAGTTGCAGATGATGGAAGACCATACTATCTACAAACGTCTGAGCTTGTAGAGCTGGTGCTTAATACTTCGGATTAATTTCCATCAACTAGTACAAGAAATGCGACAAGGGAAGGCGTTAATCTCATGACGGTCTGGGACATTCTTCGTGGAAATTTTCTGCAACCGTACTTTCTGTCAACGGATGTTACGGCAGTGTACGCGATGGGATCTCTAATTACCATAATAATCACTCCTGGGCTTACGAAAAGCCTTATTACCACAATTATTTTCAAGATTAGTGACTCTCAATTGAACCCAAAAATTTTTCACCATACGATTTATAATTCATTTCTGTTTTCACCTTGTGGCTACGTGGTTTTAAATACACTCCTGGAAATTGAAATAAGAACACCGTGAATTCATTGTCCCAGGAAGGAGAAACTTTATTAACACATTCCTGCGGTCAGATACATCACATGATCACACTGACGGAACCACAGGCACATAGACACAGGCAACAGAGCATGCACAATGTCTGCTCTAGTACAGTGTATATCAACCTTTCGCAGCAATGCAGGCTGCTATTCTCCCATGGAGACGATCGTAGAGATGCTGGATGTAGTCCTGTGGAACGGCTTGCCATGCCATTTCCACCTGGCGCCACAGTTGGATCAGCGTTCGTGCTGGACGTGCAGACCGCGTGAGACGACGCTTCATCCAGTCCCAAACATGCTCAATGGGGGACAGATCCGGAGATCTTGCTGGCCAGGGTAGTTGACTTACACCTTCTAGAGCACGTTGGGTGGCACGAGATACATGCGGACGTGCATTGTCCTGTTGGAACAGCAAGTTCCCTTGCCGGTCTAGGAATGGTAGTACGATGGGTTCGATGACGGTTTGGATGTACCGTGCACTATTCAGTGTCCCCTCGACGATCTCCAGAGGTGTACGGCCAGTGTAGGAGATCGCTCCCCACACCATGATGCCGGGTGTTGGCCCTGTGTGCCTCGGTCGTATGCAGTCCTGATTGTGGCGCTCACCTGCACGGCGCCAAACACGCATACGACCATCATTGGCACCAAGGCAGAAGCGACTCTCATCGCTGAAGACGACACGTCTCCATTCGTCCCTCCATTCACGCCTGTCGCAACACCACTGGAGGCGGGCTGCACGATGTTGGGGCGTGAGCGGAAGACGGCCTAACGGTATGCGGGACCGTTGCCCAGCTTCATGGAGACGGTTGCGAATGGTCCTCGCCGATACCCCAGGAGCAACAGTGTCCCTAATTTGCTGGGAAGTGGCGGTGCGGTCCCCTACGGCACTGCGTAGGATCCTACGGTCTTGGCGTGCATCCGTGCGTCGCTGCGGTCCGGTCCCAGGTCGACGGGCACGTGCACCTTCCGCCGACCACTGGCGACAACATCGATGTACTGTGGAGACCTCACGCCCCACGTGTTGAGCAATTCGGCGGTACGTCCACCCGGCCTCCCGCATGCCCACTATACGCCCTCGCTCAAAGTCCGTCAACTGCACATACGGTTCACGTCCACGCTGTCGCGGTATGCTACCAGTGTTAAAGACTGCGATGGAGCTCCGTATGCCACGGCAAACTGGCTGACACTGACGGCGGCGGTGCACAAACGCTGCACAGCTAGCGCCATTCGACGGTCAACACCGTGGTTCCTGGTGTGTCCGCTGTGCCGTGCGTGTGATTATTCCTTGTACAGCCCTCTCGCAGTGTCCGAAGCAAGTATGGTGGGTCTGACACACCGGTGTCAATGTGTTCTTTTTTCCATTTCCAGGAGTGTATTAAAGGACCGAGCGATGTCGGGGCTATGTTCTAACCGATGTCAACGCCAGGTTAATAACCAAATGTATTCGTTTCAACTCCTTGAATTGTGATCCAATATTGTCATTGTTTTCAGTGTTCAAAATGGCTCTTAGCACTATGGTACTTAACATCTATGGTCATCAGTCCCCTAGAACTTAGGGACTAACTAACCTAAGGACATCACACAACACCCAGTCATCACGAGGCAGAGAAAATCCCTGACCCCGCCGGGAATCGAACCCGGGAACCCGGGCGCGGGAAGCGAGAACGCTACCGCACGACCACGAGCTGCGGACTCAGCTTTCAACTTTTGTTAATATTTATTCTTTCACTTTTTACGGTAATCATTATTCATATGTGCAAAAGCCTAAAATTTACTTTAAATGTCTAATACCTGAAGGTATTATTCTTACTGTCGGATTCACTAATAATTTTACCGAGGCTCTTATAATACGCGTTTTGGATTCTTCATTTCCTCAGTGTTATTTAGATTCCACTGTAACGTTAAATGACTTCTCAAAAATAAATCTCATAGCCGCAAGGGTTTTTTTAACTGGTGTGGTCTTTGTTAAGATTTTCTACAAGAAAGAAAACAGAAAAATGACAATAAGGAGAAGTAGACAGAAAGACACACAGCATAAATGTTTCAAACTCATAGGTTTTGTTTCAAGTCATCATATTTGGATATTTGAGTGTAGTCTTAACATAAAATCAACAAAACAATATATTTGTTTTTGATCATATATGCGGTTCTGAAGCAAATACTTACTATAGTTGACTGTCGGATAGGACAGACACATCTGAGAGTTAATCAGCATTGGGACACTTCAACTTCTGCAGTCCTTAAGAAAGCAATAACTCTTCAGGGTGAGAATATCGTTTCTGTGTATCAGAATGATTTAACTATTGACAGAAATTCAAAATAGACTGTGTACAGGAACACTTTTATACGCGAATGAGACAGTAGAAATGTGGGAGGGGAAGGCCTGATGTCATATAATTTAGCAATTCGTGTTTCAAATAAAATGTCGAAGCTTCAGGACTTTGTCCCGAATTAGCCAAACACACACTGAGAAATTTAGAATTATTAAACCTCATTCTTATCAAATTTGTAAACGAATATTTACGTGTAATTAAAAATTATTCATTGTCATCATCATTTCCATTTACTCATATGTCTGTGACTGTACCTATCGTTCTCATATTCTAATCTCTCAAAGTTCTTAGCTCATAGCTCTTAATTCGCTGAGATCAATTGTGTTTCAAATGTGGGGGGTGGAAGAGGGGGGGTGAGAGATAAATTCCTGCTAGAACTAGCTCTTTCGATGAAATGAGTAAGATGATAGTTTGTACTAATACCATGTCTTTGGATAAAATTGCGTTTAATTTGCTCTGCGCGTCATCCGATACTTTTTACTATATTGCAGTATCTGTTAATAATAAACATCGGCGAAGATAAGTTTCCTTCATAAACTTTTTTCTGATTATGTCAGAAATAACAGTGTCATTCAGTCTAGGTATGCACATAGCTAAGACATTTCTACGTCAAAGAGTCAATGAATGTGAGCAACTCACGGCAACTCGACGTCATGAAAAATAACGTAAATCAGACTCGTGACAGTAATTATAATAAATACTATAGTTTTAATATTTACGTAGTACCTGCATTACTACTTAATTAATAAGAGTGCGAAGATGAATTATGCGTGTGCTGTAGTTCCTGTTGTGACCAGTTCGGAGGCCGTTTTGGTGCAGCTCTCCACGCCGGTCCTTACTGTGTGAACCTCTTGATCTCTGCGTAGCTACAGCAACCAACATCCATTTGAACTTGCTTACTATAATGGACACATACAGATCTATATTGCGTGTCGCCAGAGCCATTGAAATTCATGGTAAATTGCACTTGAATAAAACCGCAAACATATTTATTCACGATCGGTTTCGCTGCCTTATCCAGCATCTTCAGGTGCGTGTAGTCTCACATAGATTATCACACAGAGACGCCCCGTCCCTCCTCCCCCCTCCCCCAACCCCAACGCTCGTAGTCACTGAATCAAAACAGATGAAGAGGGAAAGTCCTCAACAGGTAAAAACCGGCAGCACTTAGGGCCCTTCTCGAAGTGCTTCACCCTCGCGTCAACCAGCTACAGGTGCCTCATCCCCTGCGCTATTCGTCCCAACGCTCTGCCGGTTATTATTTGTTGACGACTTCCCCTCTTCATTTGTTTGGATTCCGTGACCACGAATGTTGGTAGGTACGATAGGCAATAATGTCTCTATCGACAAAACTTTCAAGTCCAGGAACACTAGGTACTCCTGTACCTCCACGTACAATGGCTACAGTGAGCCAACCATTACCATGATCGAAAGTATCATTAATGTCAATACTAAAATTCAGTCTACAACTGCAGAAACACAAGGTTCGTCGACAAGTGCAGTAGCAGCAACACTTAACTGCTATGCGGTTCTTCTTGTCCCCAGCTGTTGTGGCGAAATTGATGTTCTCGATCGTTTTATAAACTGTCTGCTTAGAACGGCGACGAAATCTCCTGTAAGGCATCGCGGCGGCGTTCGATGCAGTTGCCTGTGCAGCAGCAGCAGCGCGAATGAGCCTCTGCGCGGCTTTCGCTCGCTTATATACACTCCTGGAAATGGAAAAAAGAACACATTGACACCGGTGTGTCAGACCCACCATACTTGCTCCGGACACTGCGAGAGGGCTGTACAAGCACTGATCACACGCACGGCACAGCGGACACACTAGGAACCGCGGTGTTGGCCGTCGAATGGCGCTAGCTGCGCAGCATTTGTGCACCGCCGCCGTCAGTGTCAGCCAGTTTGCCGTGGCATACGGAGCTCCATCGCAGTCTTTAACACTGGTAGCATACCGCGACAGCGTGGACGTGAACCGTATGTGCAGTTGACGGACTTTGAGCGACGGCGTATTGTGGGCATGCGGGAGGCCGGGTGGACGTACCGCCGAATTGCTCAACACGTGGGGCGTGAGGTATCCACAGTACATCGACGTTGTCGCCAGTGGTCGGCGGAAGGTGCACGTGCCCGTCGACCTGGGACCGGACCGCAGCGACGCACGGATGCACGCCAAGACCGTACGATCCTACGTAGTGCCGTAGGGGACCGCACCGCCACTTCCCAGCAAATTAGGGACACTGTTGCTCCTGGGGTATCGGCGACGACCATTCGCAACCGTCTCCATGAAGCTGGGCTACGGTCCCGCACACCGTTAGGCCGTCTTCCGCTCACGCCCCAACATCGTGCAGCCCGCCTCCAGTGGTGTTGCGACAGGCGTGAATGGAGGGACGAATGGAGACGTGTCGTCTTCAGCGATGAGAGTCGCTTCTGCCTTGGTGCCAATGATGGTCGTATGCGTGTTTGGCGCCGTGCAGGTGAGCGCCACAATCAGGACTGCATACGACCGAGGCACACAGGGCCAACACCCGGCATCATGGTGTGGGGAGCGATCTCCTACACTGGCCGTACACCTCTGGTGATCGTCGAGGGGACACTGAATAGTGCACGGTACATCCAAACCGTCATCGAACCCATCGTTCTACCATTCCTAGACCGGCAAGGGAACTTGCTGTTCCAACAGGACAATGCACGTCCGCATGTATCCCGTGCCACCCAACGTGCTCTAGAAGGTGTAAGTCAACTACCCTGGCCAGCAAGATCTCCGGATCTGTCCCCCATTGAGCATGTTTGGGACTGGATGAAGCGTCGTCTCACGCGGTCTGCACGTCCAGCACGAACGCTGGTCCAATTGAGGCGCCAGGTGGAAATGGCATGGCAAGCCGTTCCACAGGACTACATCAAGCATTTCTACGATCGTCTCCATGGGAGAATAGCAGTCTGCATTGCTGCGAAAGGTGGATATACACTGTACTAATGCCGACATTGTGCATGCTCTGTTGCCTGTGTCTATGTGCCTGTGGTTCCGTCAGTGTGATCATGTGATGTATCTGACCGCAGGAATGTGTCAATAAAGTTTCCCCTTCCTGGGACAATGAATTCACGGTGTTCTTATTTCAATTTACAGGAGTGTAGTTTATGCAGTAGCTTGGAATTAGAATATTTTCACAGTGCCGGCGGAGTGTTATCCCGGACGCACACACTGGGTGTTCTAGATGTGCGCGTGTTGCTGCTATTGCACTTATCGACGGACATTGTGTTTTCTGTGGTTGTAGACTTAATTTTAGTATTGACATTAATGATACTTTTGGTCACGGTAATGGTTGGCTCACTGTAGCCATTCTACGTGGAGGTGGAGGAGTACCTAGTGTTGCTCGACTTGAAAGTTTTGTTGATAGAGACATTATCGCCTATCGTACCTACCATATGGCAAAACTTGCAAATAAAGACTTTGGTAAATCAGCTTATATGTCGCCTTCTGCATTGTCGGAGCGACACCGATCGTGAATACATCATCAGTTAACAGCTGTTTGCGGTTTTATTCAAGTTCAACTAACTGCAGTGCACCCTCCGTTTCCCTCTGCAATTTTTATCCCCGACATTTCTTTCTGTCAACAAACTAACGACCCATTCATTAATGACTTAAGCTGTGTCCTGTCAACCGATGCCTTCTTTTAATTTTGTACCGACCCTCCCCATTTGTTGTTAGATCTACCCTTGCAAGCTCCAGTACTCTAAAATTATATCCACCATGAATGAGGAACTCATTGAATGTGATGAGTAAGTATTTTTTGATGGCAATAATTTTTATTTTATCTTCACTGGTTTCAAAACACGTAGCGGCTCATAATCAGATGATCTACAGGTCTTAGTGACTCTTTACAATATTGTGAGGTTAGTTGTATAGAGTTATTTACTTCCACTGTGCCAGGAATAATCCCATGGATGCGAATGAGTTTACACAATAACCCTCACAGTGCTATAAACAATCATTAAGAGAAAAATGTTCATATGTGTGTGAAATCTTATGGGACTTAACTGCTAAGGTCATCAGTCACTGAGCTTACACACGACTTAACCTAAATTATCCTATGGGCAAACACACACAACCATGCCCGAGGGAGGATTCGAACCTCCGCCGGGACCAGCCGCACAGTCCAAGACTGCAGCGCCTAAGACCGCTCGGCTAATCCGGCCGGCAAACAATCACTAAGAAGTCAAAAATGGCTCAAATGGCTCTGAGCACTATGGGACTTAACATCTGTGGTCATCAGTCCCCTAGAACTTAGAAATACTTACACCTAACTAACCTAAGGACATCACACACATCCATGCCCGAGGCAGGATTCGAACCTGCGACCGTAGCTTCCGGACTGAAGCGCCTAGAACCGCTCGGCCACCGTGGCCGGCACTAAGAACTCTACACCGTATGATGATGAATCGTTAGAAGACTTGAAAACGGCAATGGTATAATAAAAATTACTGCCATAAAGGGAAGAGGAAAACTTAAAAGTTACAAGAGAGGAACCATTTAACAAGCAATAAATGTTTGTCCAGCACTTAGAACATCCTCTCTAGTGAAACTTGGGAAACCATCTCAAGAGATAAACAGTAGATATTGTTGTTAATCACGAGATATAAGAGATTCGAGTACAAACGGCGGTAAGTGCGGCAACTCTTAGCCTATCGACATCGGTGTGTGCTGTGCAGACAATTCACTAAGCAAGCTATATGCTTCTGTAATTAATAGCAGTGGAGGTAGGCGCCTGCGTATTCTCGTTGTGTGAGCAGATTTTTAGTAATTTGATATTACATGTGCCTGAATCCAAAGTCATGGAAGCCATTTCATGTTAATAAAATATGGCAGCGACTTCTGCACTAACGATTTAACAGCACCTTTGAGAACCTACGTCCGAATGGGTTCCGTCTGAAATCTGCAACTGAACAGAGCCCGGAGAACAGCTCTTGAAATTTTCTTCCCTTGGAGGACACACAGTTCAAAGTAGTTCCTTCAGCCAATCTCCAGAGGAGGGAAGGCAGCCCTGTCATTTCTGTGACTTTTTGACTGGAGGGTTGGGGAAGCCTCCATTGGGCTTAGGTTGCTCATTCTGCAGTGTTACCAGATTGGCAACTTCCACACAACATAATATTCACTCGACAAGCTTGTGGTTGCCGTCACTGGATTTCTAGTCTTGTCGCCTCTACGAATATGTTTATTGGAAATGTTACCAATTAAGTACTGAAGTACTCATCATACGTAAGGACTTTACGCTTTTTACCTTATCACCATTTACTGACACCGGACTGATGAACAGGTGCAGCGGTAAGTGGGTAGCTGTGTTGTTCCCGTGGAGAGGTTGATGGCTGAGTGGTCTGAAATACCACTAGGTCCTCTAAGGAAGGGGGGGGGGGGGGGGGGGGGACAATAGATAGCATTGGTGATCCGCTGGTTGCTCGCGCAGCTAGTAACTTCTGGCTGAGAGGTGGGTATCCGTAGTGCGATCGACTGAAATAACGCTCGTGTATCAATAGACAGGTTACTTGCCCCGTGGTGCCCTTAGGACAGCCCGCCATGACGCAGCCATTGGCGCCTGGAGCAAATCCGTAACTGTCAGTCGCTTAGGTTAATAAAGTTTGGCTTGATTTACCGACGAGATGCTAGCAATGTTGGTTCAGCCGTGTGGTAACAGGCTGCAGGACTGATTTCTATGCAAACTATGTAAACAATAAAAGCTCTTAAACACTACTTTTCCTGAAATCGTCTTTCGACCAGATTGCCATCGCCCATTAATTCCTGACTGTAGCGCTTTTAATTTATACATTCAATCAATTTTCACATATAAAATAAATATATACTCCTCCCTTTTTTCATAATTAACATCTAATACTTAAATTAGCTTTCGGCACGTGGTTTTGGTGGATTCGAGCGAAACTAATTTGGTTCCTTTTGTTCTTCAGTCATCGCCTCCATGGCTTCTATAAAGAGCCGTTTGCAATTAGACGAAGTGTCTCATGATAAAATGTTCCTTCAACATATGTCTCGAAGTTCTCTTTTTCCGAATTTCCTAGTGTCGCTGACTGAACTGACGGCGAAAACCAGCACAGTCGCCGGCCGCTGTGACCGGGCGGTTCTAGGCGCTTCAGTCCGGAACTGCGCTGCTGCTGCGGTCGCAGGTTCGAATCCTGTCTCGGGCATGGATGTGTATAGTGTCCTTAGGTTAGTCAGGTTTAAGTAGTTCTAAGTCCAAGGGACTGGTGACCTCAGATGTTAAGTCCGTTAGTGCTCAGAACCATTTGAACCTACACAGTTCTCGTGACTGTCGAGCCATTGTTTCCAACAATTCTCCCTTTATGTCAGGACCCCATAACTCCCTTTTTGCCTTCCCTAAATGATGGGTTCAGCTGGACAATCTAATGCGCTCGTATCAATCCCCGTTGTTACTTTGGTTGTCACTACCGATTTCTCTTCTTAACTTCTTGTTTCATTCTTTCGTTTGGATGCCTTGCTACTTTTATGATCTCGGTTACCTCCACTTTTTCCCATTTCTAACTGCTACTTTTGTATTCATTTTTGCTTTATCTCAATAGAACTTGCTTAATGTCCGTTTTTTGTGTCGAATCCCCCTTCCCTTTTCATGTATGCGGCTGGTAACGTGAGAGAAAGATCTAATCCTTCTGAAGTTATTGGCCTCCTTGAGAGTCGAGATTTGTTTGTGTGTTCATGCCCACTGCCGGCAGGTTAACTGGGTCAACTCTGCAGAAGGATGCAGATCTATTCTCTGACCCGATCTGCCTCCAGACGGCATTCTGTGTGAGGTCACCTGAAGGTTGCATCCTATGGCAAGAGGAACAGTTCCCATACCGTTTACACTCTTTCAAAACTCGCATTCATACCATCAGTTTACTTTCTCGGCTGAACTAAAAGTCACTCCTCTCCATTTTGGGGGTTTCTCATTGGGGGATCTTTCTGTTTCCTCTCCTCCATGTACCTAAAGGTAACTAGCCATTCTTTGACAGTTAGCTGCAACTTATATCTTACAAAAACAGTACTCACTGCTCTTTTTTTTGGGGGAGGGGGGGTCTCAGTTTTCTGACTGGCTTCATGCGGGCCGCCACGAATTCCTCTATGTGCCAACCTCTTCATTTCAGAGTAGCCCTTGCAACCCATGTCATCAATTATTTGCTGGATGTATTCCAATCTCTGTCTTCCTCCATAGTTTTCGCCCTCTATAGTTCCCTCTAGTAACATGAAAGTCATTCCCTAGCACTACTTACACAAAACAAAACTAATATATAGATTACCAATTCCTACATTCAAAAGTTGCGACATGTTCGCAATAAGGTTTCACAGCGATCCACCAAAATATCAAATCGGTCACAGATCACAAAAAAATATTTTTTTGCTGAAACGTCTAAATAAGAGTACACCTCTATCAATAAATAGAAGCTGTTCTCGATTTTAATGCATTCAAAATAAACAGTCAACATCAAACCACTTTCTTTAGGAATGATAAACCACAGAACGCTTTAATAGCGACATTTGTCTGAATACTGTACTGCCCATTGACTTGTGCATTATTATAATTAACTTTATAGGCGCTATGTTCATCTGCAGTTAGCCGTTATAATCAGTTTAGCATGAAGAAAGTATTTCACGCCAATTAATTCCCTGAAAAACAACCTTTGATCTTTAAAAAGTGCCGATTAATGAGCAGCAAGCGCAGTTAAACTGGAGAGAGAAACTTGACAGACAGATGAAGTGGTCGCCTTGCTGAAACGGGGTTCCCCGCCACTCTAACAGCGAACTTCAGTCAGCGATGAAAACACTCGCCGGCACTGTACGACGTGAAAAGAATTACGAGCCTCATGAGAGAATGGATATTGTCTTTTTTATCTGATATTTGATTAGGTTTTCTGAGAGAGAGAAAGAGTCACCACTGATGCTCTGGAGAAAAGATTTTAAGTGTTGTATTACTCTGCGACTTAGGACCATTTACCCCTATCCCTGCTTTATTTTATTTATCTACAAGCCAGAAATATGATGCAGTGGTCTTTGTAGTTGGCAAGATTTATGAAATTATCGAGTTTCTGTCGGGAAAGCTCTCTTCGCTTTAAAGATTACCCTAAAATGATGAAAAATCGAAGTTTCTAGTTAAGCTGGTTAATCTACCTATTGAGGCGTAGCGCCTTGTATCGTACCTAAGAAGTCTGACGGTAGCGAGCAGACAGAATGTGATTCTAACATGACAGATGTGCGCTCTGTTCCAGCGGTAGTTTCTAGCAGTTATGGCTGTGGCCAAAAGATGTCAGTGTCTTTAGGACTTATATCGCACGTAGTTAAAACAGCATATTTTGGAAGCAAAGTTGTATCCTCTGTAAATATAACGACTGTTATTAATTATTCATGATTTAATAAGTTCTTGTTAGTGTGAATGATGTTTTAAATGTGAGCCTAATAAATGAGTGTTGTTATGTCCATTAATTGAGCATACGTTAGCGCGACAACTGTGGTTGTACAGAGGGAGTGAATCATACTATCAGGGCACATTTGTTCAGTGCAACTTCCCAGTTACGGGACTAGGAAAACAAGAAACATTTTACGGTAATTCAGTTATTTAAGGAGAGACTTATCTGAACATTTGAGAGTTCACTAAATTTGTTCATTTAGTAAATTACTCGCAAAGACTATTAAGCTGTAATTGGTCAGATGTAAAAGACGCGGGATTGCACGGTTTAAAACTAATATCGGATTGGCAATGATGTGTATTAGCCAGTAATAGGGTTGTAAGTTCGCGCATATTTTGTGGATTAGGAAAATTGCTTTCTGAAGTCTAAAGAAATTCGGAGCTCAGCCGTCACCACGTTCAGTTGCGTTTATTAGAAGCTCTGAACACATGCGATACTTTTGAGGAATTATGAGTTAAATTTGACCGTTGAGTGCTGCAAAGTGAACGCGAACGCGTGAGAGAGATAAACGTGCGAAATTTCAATTTTTGTGCGTAAACTGTGACCTTTAGGTTGATCAAAAACCGCGTGGCGTGTTATAGAAGTCGCGATCGCGAACTGTACATTCGTAATGGTCAATGTGTTTATTTGAGCGAGAAGTCTTTCGCAGATAATCTGTTTTGCAGACCTTTCTGGTATTAGATTTGTTCGATACCATAACTTGGCTATTACTAGTGACTGTGATTCCGCACGAGTGTCGAAACTCTAAGATTAGCACGGACTTGGTAGTGCTTTGGATAAAAGAAGTAGCAATATATCGAAGTTTTCACTCACAAGCTATCTGCCCTTTAACAGTTTAGTTTACCAGATATTACAAACAGTTGTACCCTTTACAGGTGTGTAAAGTGACTGGTTGAATTACAGCTTATCCAGTACAGAGACGTTAATCGTCTTCTAACAGGGCAGACGTATGGGCTTGTTTACAGAAGACGAAAATCTCAACAAAGTGAGTGAACATTTCTGTAGGAGTAACACTAAACCGCGTCGTTGCACAGTGACTGCTCAGAAGATTGTAACGAAGTAATCATGGCAGTAGGTCACCCGTCATGTATAACTGATTGAATTTTCAAAAGAAGTTTCGAACAAGTTTCACTCCAATCTTTAAACAAAATTATCAAATGTGAAACCTTGGAATACGCAATTGGACACGAGGAGCAACTTTACCTACTTACCAGAACCTTCAAAAGTGCAATTGTGATTTTTGTAAAGCGCCGGCAGGAGTGGTCGAGCTGTTCTAGGCGCTTCAGTCTGGAACCGCGCTGCTGTTACGGTCGCAGGTACGAATCCTGCCTCGGGCATAGATGTGTGTGATATCCTTAGGTTAGTTAGGTTTAAGTAGTTTTAAGTTCTACGGGACTGATGACCAAAGATGTTGAGTCCCATAGTGCTCAGAGTCATTTGAACCATTTTGTAAAGCGTTTCTAACTACGAGTCACGAACGATGGCGGTCGAGCATTGCAAAGTGAGTAGGTGCCTTTCTTTCAAAACAAACCACACGGGGATATTGGACGAGATTCCATATGGCCATCTCGTATTGGTATGAATGAATAAGGCCACGTAAGGACTAAGGAAATTCTCTAATGCAACAAGCATTCATACACAAAATGTGAGAATGGAATCAATAAAATATTCTCGGTTTACAAACCAAGTCACTTAGAGTAAAATGCTTGAGGTTCCGACAGCTGTCTCCACCATTGTCATCAGAAGCTAAAATCACTGACTGCCGGGTCTGGCACGGTGTTCTGCTTACGTAAGTGTGACAGCAGAATCTAGAATCTTCCAGAGAGGGCTGAACGGACATATGTGCGGAAGGCGATTTGGGCACCTCATAACATCTTCGGCCTCCTGCAAGACAGAGTGACGTCAGTGGCGCCAATGGACGGTACTACGTTTGAAATTGACGCTCTCGTCTCCCTACAGGCGCCAAGGCTCCGCTTTCGCTTTCGCTTACTATCCACAGCACGCCCCCATGCTCTACTAAGTGCTTAGCCCTGGTCTCTGTTAAAATTGTTGCTGTTCATTTTGATTTCGGTCGCCTCCTTTATAAAAGGACTACCCGAGGAGGAGGAAGAGGAGGAGGAGGAGATTAGTGTTTAACGTCCCGTCGACAACGAGGTCATTAAGCTCGGATTAGTGAAGATGGGGAAGGAACTGAAGTAAAAGGGTAACATTGCACACCCTTTCGATAACGGAGCAAAGAAATACAGAAAACAAGAATCTGACGACTGGTACTTTAAAATCAATACTGTACATAGTTTACAAATTAAATACTAACCGAGATTGCAATAAATAACCAATATTTGTAATTTTTCACTCACCAATTTAGAGCGATAATGGCGCAATCCCATCCAGCTCGCCATCGTCACTGTTGTCAGATTAATCGCGAAAACCGTCTTCATCGTCGTCATCAAAGACAAATCATTAACTGTTCATGGCCACTGCTAATGCCTTCTTTTGTCTGTGCTGCCCGTATAAGCTTCTCGACGTGCTCAACTTTTTTCCTCCGTGAGGCTGCATCCACAGTCACAAAAACTTCACGCAACAGCTTTTCCACCTCTGTTATTGTAAAGGACTTCTTGTTGTTCCTTACGTGCATTTTTACATCGCTCCATACTAACTCAATAGGGTTGAAATGGCAGTGATACGGTGCAGCCTTATTGCACTACGACCCTGCTCCTTGGCAGTTTCTTCTACTACATATGTAGGTGTCGTAGGCTTATTTTCTTTAACAAGAGAATATAATAGAACCTTTGTCATACTAATATCTGCTGCAATATTTCGAGCCTGTAACCACTGCACCAGAACTTCTTTCCGATCATTTGTGGTTGGGGCTTTGTTCTGTATCACCGAATGATATGGAGCATTGTCCATTACAATTGTTGTACGGACAGGAAATTGTTTTGAAAGGTTCCTGAACTACTCAACAAATCGTGCGTGATAGGTATCTTCACGGTAATCACCAGTCTTTTTTATCTAAAAACTAAAAGTTCGTCGGGGACAAAACCACTGGAGGAGACTGCATGGACCACAATTAATCTAGCCCCTCTTCCCGTCGGCTGATGGCCACTACTGCTACGTGTGTTATCTGTCCAGCATTTACTGACATCCTCCGCGGCATTAACCCACGTTTCGTCTAGCCAAATTATGGAATGAATGTGTCTCCCCACAATTTTGTGCAATAAAATGCTTCGAGCGGTAACAATATGTGCCCTTTTTAACAGTACTTTGCGTCCGTCTAGCGTTTTGTAACGGAACATTTTTAGCACAATTTTTGTGATGTTTTATCACCCCTGTAGAGTTCACTTTCTTTTAAAGAGACTAATAACTTAGCTACAGTTGGATACTCTTTTCCGCTGTAGTAAGCATAAACATGCCTGCGAATTGTATCAGTCTGGAAAGAATCTAAATCTGTGATAGGACTAAGCTGCTTTTTCTTCTTTCCCGGGGTCGTTAAAAATGTATTATTTGATCCAGACAGCTCGGAATCATTACGGCTCACTTCATTATCTTCCAAGTTTTGTAGTGATACTCCCTTACTTACTACGGTTCTTGCACTAATTCCAAGATTTTCCACCACTTTATCGGCAGGAACTGATGACTGTCCATGAATGCTTACGTAGTTTTTCTCCTGCTCGTAAAACTCACGAGTTCTGCGTAGTAACTCCAGTGCCTGGCTGTTTAGCGGCACCCCTCGATGCAAAGGATTGTCACTAGGTGAACGAAGTCTTTTCGGTGGCATTTTCCAATTATGTTAACTCACAACATAAGTCACAACGATATAGAACACAGTACAACGAAAACATGCGGTAAACAACATACAGTTCACGTTGTTTACACATTCACTAAACAAAGCCGGCGACGCGGGAACTTTGACGTCACAGCACGTGAGTAACAGCAGTGCTCACTGCGCTGTTGATTGGCTGGGGCCCCACGCTGAACGCCTAGCGCCTCTCGTTCTTCACTTATTACACTGTTACGCTGCCAACTTCATACGCAAACGTCTAGTGTAATGTTTGAGCGGCCGGGGTATAAGCGAGTTACTATATTTTTGTAGTTGATAAATTGTTATATCAAGGCATGGACAATACCCTCATAAAAGTGATCTACAGATGAATAAAACTACAACTACCACTATCGCTTCCTCTTCTCGCCTCAAATTACTGTTTTGAAAACAATAGTAACAGATACGCACACGAACATTTATCAAAACTATTCTAATATTAAACTCCGAAAAAAAGTGAAGCAGACAAGTCGGAAATGTCCCTATTCTTTAGACTATAACAGAACAAAGCTACACAAAATAGTAACATGATAAACTTAACCATACATGTACGATACCAATAAATGAGATTCTTCGTTGACAGTTCTAAGTCACCACATACGAAGCTGACAGAAGGAGCTTAAAATGTAACCATCCATCTGCAATACAAGCAGAAAGAAATCCTAATGTCTTGGATAAAAAAATGAATTGAAAAATATTAATAGTGAACGACCTATGTTTCTCATGAAGCAAAACAAAATCGAAGTCTAATGGTTTTTCCTAGAGAGAACGTTATCAGTTCACATGCATAAAATCCTGTTTTTAGAGCACATACATTGGCTCACTTTTTTTGGGAGTATGTGTAGCAGTGGACAACAAAGAGCGATAGTCAGTGGGTCGTTGGGAGACTGCTTCACGGCCATCAAGAAGTCGGGGCAGAAATCTTAGAAGTCGGGACAGAAATCTTCTGACTAGGACGAGGTAGTTCTCTAGTCAGATTGAGGATGGCAGTCATCATGGTTTTTATATCACAGAGGTCAGTGCCAACTTGTGACGTCCTCCACTTTCAGTGTCACTGCTACCCATTCGAAGAAGCACACTATGATCAGTAATGACTCAGTGGTGAATGACGTTGGCGCTAAGACTGCATAAATTATCAGCTTCCTCTACTGGTTGCAGAAGCGTTAACTTTCTACAACAGCATGTCGGGTGACATGCCATGAACTCCCCCACAAATTTTATGTTGGCCACACGAAACCAGTACACTTGGATCTCTCTCTCTCTCTCTCTCTCTCTCTCGTCTGGATAGTATTTTTTATCTGGCTAGTATTTTGTCCACCTGAGCCTCCCTAAGCCATTGAATACACCCAGTTTATTACAGACGGCTCAGTCCTTTTTCGTCACACGAGTTTTCGCTTAGATTTCCTTACTTTGGAAAGCCCTTTCCTCGCCTCTTTTGCAAGTAACATAAAAAAAAAGTATAAGCAGACCATTTAACAGTTTTAGTCAAAAGTGCAAAGAAAAAACAACACAAACACAGAATGGCAGATACCGCATTATGCTCCATAAAACAAGTGTTAAACAAATTTCCTGAAATTAAAATATGACTTTACAATAAGAAACAGTCAGTACAATCCGCGGTTGGCCACAGGTGACAACACAGACAGGTGAGCCCAAACCATGCTAGAAGACATTAACTTTTTTACCAATTGTACACAGGATCTATTTCTTTGTACATAAGTATCACAAAAATAATATAATATTCTACCTCAAGTCCATGGAGTAGTGTTACATCCTACTTTACCACAGTCATGCAGCCAAATTCATTACTCTAATAGTACCTATAATTCGATCCAATGTAAACTATAGGGCATTACTTAGAATGCTCTAACACTACTACACTACCCTGATTCTCAAACGCAAGATACTCAGGGACATGTGCAGTCATATTTCTATGGCCTAATTGGCTTGTTGATTGATCATTCCGGAGCACCATCATCATAATCACATTAATCAGGACCTGTAATAAATATACCCTGAAGTGGGAAAGAAACTGGTATAGGCATGCGCGTATTCAAATACAGAGATACGTCAACAGGCGGCCTATATAAGACAGAAAGTGCCTGGTGCAGTAGGTAGATCTGTTATTGCTGCTACTGTGGCAGATTATTAAGATTTAAGTGAATTTGAACGTGGTTTTATAGTCGACGCACGACCGATGGGACACAGCCCCTCCAAGGTACCGATGAAATAGGGATTTTCCCGTACTTCACGAATGTACCCGAGTGTAGCGGGAATATCAGGAATCCGGTAAAACATCAAATCTCCGACATCTCTGCAGCCCGGAAAGATCCGCCAAGAACGGGACCAACGATGACAAGAGAACTGTTCAACGTGACAGAAATGCAGTCGTTCCGCAATTTGCTACAGATTTCAATGCTAAGCCATCAACAGTCACTGTGCGAACCATTCAACGCAACGTCAGCGATATGGGCTTTCGGAGCCGAAGGCCCACTCGTCTACCCTAGATGACTGCATGACACAAAGCTTCACGCCTCGCTTCTGCCCGTCAAGATCGACATTGGACTGTTGATAAATGGAAACATGTTACCTGGTCAGACTGCTGTAACTCCGACCGGGACGTTCGCGGGGTTGAAATGACGGAAAGCGCGGAGTGACACACAGAGAGGCCAGCGAACAACAACACAGCAGGAGAGGATGGACACGACCAACGAAGGATAGAACAAACAACAAGATCGAACAACGGAGTCACAAGGAAACCTAACAAAAACGTCCACTCGTACAAAGAACAAGAAAGTAAGTAAGCTGTCTAACTCGAGGCGAGGTGTCCACCTACGTATGTGAGATTAGACTAAGTGGCTGACCCCGGCCCCATTTGGGCTTGGGAGGGCTGTCAGCGGCACAATCCGCCGCTCTTCAGCCGAGTGACACTACAACTAAAACAAGAATAAAATGATACATACATTTCTTTTGGTCATCAGTCTACTGACTGGTTTGATGCAGCCCACCGCGAATTCCTTTCCTGTGCTAACCTCTTCATCACAGAGTAGCACTTGCAACCTACGTCCTCGATTATTTGCTTGATGTATTCCAATCTCTGTCTTCCTCTACAGTTTTTGCCCTCTACAGCTCCCTCTAGTACCATGGAAGTCATTCCCTCATGTCTTAGCAGATGTCCTATCATCCTGTCCCTTCTCCTTATCAGTGTTTTCCACATATTCCTTTCCTCTCCGATTCTGCGTAGAACCTCCTCATTCCTTACCTTATCAGTCCACCTAATTTTCAACATTCGTCTATAGCACCACATCTCAAATGCTTCGATTCTATTCTGTTCCGGTTTTCCCACAGTCCATGTTTCACTACCATACAATGCCGTACTCCAGACGTACATCCTCAGAAATTTCTTCCTCAAATGAAGGCCGGTATTTGATATTAGTAGACTTCTCTTGGCCAGAAATGCCTTTTTTGCCATAGCGAGTCTGCTTTTGATGTCCTCCTTGCTCCGTTCGTCATTGGTTATTTTACTGCCTAGGTAGCAGAATTCCTTAACTTCATCGACTTCGTGACCATCAATCCTGATGTTAAGTTTCTCGCTTTTCTCATTTCTGCTACTTTTCATTACCTTCGTCTTTCTCCGATTTACTCTCAAACCATACTGTGTACTCATTAGACTGTTCATTCTGTTCAGCAGATCATTTAATTCTTTTTCACTTTCACTCAGGATGGCAATGTCATCAGCGAATCGTATCATTGATATCCTTTCACCTTGTATTTTAATTCCACTCCTGAACCTTTCTTTTATTTCCGTGATTGCTTCCTCGGTGTACAGATTAAAGAGTAGGGGCGAAAGGCTACAGCCTTGTCTTACTCCCTTCTTAATACGAGCACTTCGTTCTGGATCGTCCACTCTTATTATTCCCTCTTCGTTGTTGTACATATTGTATATGACCCGTCTCTCCGTATAGCTTACCCCTACTTTTTTCAGAATCTTGAACAGCTTGCACCATTTTATGTTGTCGAACGCTTTTTCCAGGTCGACAAATCCTATGAACGTGTCTTGATTTTTCTTTAGCCTTGCTTCCATTATTAGCCATTACGTCAGAATTGCCTCTCTTGTGCCTTTATTTTTCCTAAAGCCGAACTGATCGTGACCTAGCGCATTCTCAATTTTCTTTTCCATTCTTCTGTATATTATTCTTGTAACCAGCTTCGATGCATGAGCTGTTAAGATGATTGTTGCGATAATTCTCGCACTCTTCAGCTCTTGCCGTCTTTGTAATTGTGTGGATGATGCTTTTCCGAAAGTCAGATGGTATGTCGCCAGACTCATATATTCTACACACCAACGTGAATAGTCGTTTTGTTGCCACTTCCCCTAATGATTTTAGAAATTCTGATGGAATGTTATCTATCCCTCCTGCCTTATTTGACCGTAAGTCCTCCAAAGCTCTTTTAAATTCCGATTCTAATACTGGATCCCCTATCTCTTCTAAATCGACTCCTGTTTCTTCTTCTATCACATCAGACAAATCTTCCCCCTCATAGAGGCTTTCAATGTATTCTTTCCACCTATCTGCTCTCTCCTCTGCATTTAACAGTGGAATGCCTGTTGCACTCTTAATGTTACCTCCGTTGCTTTTAATGTCACAAAAGGTTGTTTTGACTTTCCTGTATGCTGAGTCTGTCCTTCCGACAATCATATCTTTGCGATGTCTTCACATTTTTCCTGCAGCCATTTCGTCTTAGCTTCCCTGCACTTCCTATTAATTTCATTCCTCAGCGACTTGTATTTCTGTATTCCTGATTTTCCCGGAACATGTTTGTACTTCCTCCTTTCATCAATCAACTGAAGTATTTCTTCTGTTACCCATGATTTCTTCGCAGCTACCTTCTTTGTACCTATGTTTTCCTTCCCAACTTCTGTGATGGCCATTTTTAGAGACGTCCATTCCTCTTCAACTGTGTTGCCTACTGCACTATTCCTTATTGCTGTATCTATAGCGTTAGAGAACTTCAAACATATCTCGTCATTCCTTAGAACTTCCGTACATAAGAAGATAAAAAAGGGGAACATAAAACAGAGTAAGGGGAGAAAATGGAGGTAAAATATACACTGACATCGAGACTTTCATGCGGGAAAGTTAAAATAAGTCACCAGAAAGGTAAAAAAAACACAATTGGCGATTCTTAACACACAGAGAAGACAGTGAATGTGCAGGCACAGGTTAAAAGTCGGCCACAGTAGTAAAAACACTCCGGAACAACACACTTAAAACCCACTTGGAGCACACACGACGAACAATAAAACTGCCAGGTAGGACCTGCCGAGGGAAAAGGTCAGAGAGTATGGAAAAGGAGGGGAGAGCAAGGGGCAGCTGGGGAAGCGGCGGGATGAAGAGAGGAGGGGCATCAGTGGGTTCATGAAGAGGCAGGAGACATGAGGGGCGGGAGAGGAAGAAGGAAGACAGGGCAGGAGGGAGCGCAGAGACACTGGAAGGAGGCACAAGAGATGGATGGGGAGTAGGATGGGGAAGGCGCTCAGGAGGAGGGAGGGGGAGGAAAGGGAGCCCAGAGGAGGAGGCAGGAAGAAGGGGTTAGAGTTGGTAGGAAGGGTAGATGTCAGGGCGAAGCTCATCATCTGGAAGGGGTAAACGGTGGAAGTTGTGTTGGGAAAGGAGATGGAGGGTGTGGAGATGGAGAGAGTTTGGGACACAACGGTAAAGGCACAGCAACTGGTTGGGGGTTGAGAGGATGGGAGAAACCAGGGGGTGAGGGGGATAAAGGCTCATATAGAGTGTGCGGATGTGTTCAAGGAAAAGGAGAAGTTGGGGGAAGGGGATGAGGTCATAGAGGATGCGCGTGGGGGACAGAAGGCGTATGCGAAAGGCGAGGCGGAGTGCATGGTGTTCAAGGATTTGGAGGGCTTGATAGAACTGGGGAGGGGCGGAAATCCAAGCAACACTGTCATAACAGAGGATGAGATGGATCAAGGATTTGTAGGTGTGAAGGATGGTGGAAGGATGCAGAGCCCACGTCCCGCCAGACAGGAGTTTCAGGAGCTGGAGGTGGTTGTGAGCTTTGTTTTGGATGGTAAGGAGATGGGGAGTCCAGGTGAGGTGGCAGTCGAGTGTGAGGCCAAGGTATTTGAGGGTAGGAGTGAGGTGGATAGGACGGCCATAACTGGTGAGGTAGAAATCATGGAGGCGGAAGGAGCAGGTGGTGCGGCCTATGATGATCGCCTGGGTCTTGGAGGGATTAACACGGAGGAACCACTGGTTGCACCAAGTGGTGAATTGGTCAAGGTGTGTTTGGAGGGTACGTTTGGACCGTTGAAGGGTTGGATAAAGGGCTAGGAAGGCGGTGTCATCAGCGAACTGGAGAAGATGAACAGGAGGGGGAGGTTTGGGCATATCAGCAGTGTACAGGAGATAGAGGAGAGGGGAAAGGACAGAACCTTCGGGCACGCCGACAGAAGGGTAGAAAGTACGGGAGTTGGAATTGTGGATAGTCACATAGGAGGGACGATTGGAGAAGAAGGAAGCAACGAGACGGACGAAGTTGATGGGGAGAGCATGGGTCTGAAGATTGAAGAGGAGCCCGGGATGCCAGACACGGTCATAGGCGTTCTGAAGATCATGGGAAACAAAGATAGCAGAGCGACGGGAGTTAAGTTGGAGGTAAAGAAGATTGGTAAGGTTAAGGAGCTGGTCGTCGGTGGAGTAGGATGGCCGGAAGCCACATTGGGTAAGAGGAAGGAGGCGGTGCTGGTTAAGTTGGCGGTGAATACGGCGAAAGAGGATGGCGTCGAAGACCTTACTGAACACGGAGGTGAGGCAGATTGGACGATAGGAAGAGGTATCAGAGGGGGGTTTGTTAGGTTTAGGGAACAGCAGGACACGGGAAGTCTTCCACAGGTCGGGGTAAAATCCAGTGGAGAGGAGGACATTGTACAGGGTAGCAAGGACAGACAGGAAGGATGGAAGGGATTCCTTGAGGTGACGGTAGGTGACACCATCATGACCAGGGGCGGTGTTGCGTTTGGAGCGGAGGACAAGATGGGCTAAAATTTACAGACGAGTGAAATTTGGCACGTACTTCGATGCGAGATGCCTTTAATAGGTTCCACAACGAAACATTGTCTCGAAATTTGGTAGAAAATCCGAAGAAATTCTGGTCGTATGTAAAGTACACAAGCGGCAAGACGCAGTCAATACCTTCGCTGCGCAGTGCCAATGGTACTGTTATCGACGATTGTGCCGCTAAAGCGGAGTTATTGAACGCAGTTTTCCGAAATTCCTTCACCAGGGAAGACGAATGGAATATTCCAGAATTTGAAACACGAACATCTGCTAGCATGAGTTTCTTAGAAGTAGATACCTTAGGCGTTGCGAAGCAACTCAAATCGCTTGATACAGGCAAGTCTTCAGGTCCAGATTGTATACCGATTAGGTGCCTTTCATATTACGCTGATACTATAGCTCCCTACTTAGCACTCATATACAACCGCTCGCTCACCGATAGATCTGTACCTACAGATTGGAAAATTGCGCAGGTCGCACCAGTGTTCAAGAAGGGTAGTAGGAGTAATCCATTTAACTACAGACCTATATCATTGACGTCGGTTTGCAGTAGGGTTTTGGAGCATATACTGTATTCAAACATTATGAATCACCTCGAAGGGAACGATCTATTGACACGTAATCAGCATGGCTTCAGAAAACATCGCTCTTGTGCAACGCAGCTAGCTCTTTATTCGCACGAAGTAATGGCCGCTATCGACAGGGGATCTCAAGTTGATTCCGTATTTCTAGATTTCCGGAAAGCTTTTGACACCGTTCCTCACAAGCGACTTCTAATCAAGCTGCGGAGCTATGGGGTATCGTCTCAGTTGCGCGACTGGATTCGTGATTTCCTGTCATGAAGGTCGCAGTTCGCAGTAATAGACGGCAAATCATCGAGTAAAACTGAAGTGATATCAGGTGTTCCCCAGGGAAGCGTCCTGGGACCTCTGCTGTTCCTGATCTATATAAATGACCTGGGTGACAATCTGAGCAGTTCTCTTAGATTGTTCGCAGATGATGCTGTAATTTACCGTCTAGTAAGGTCATCCGAAGACCAGTATCACTTGCAAAGCGGTTTAGAAAAGATTGCTGTATGGTGTGTCAGGTGGCAGTTGACGCTAAATAACGAAAAGTGTGAGATGATCCACATGAGTTCCAAAAGAAATCCGTTGGAATTCGATTACTCGATAAATAGTACAATTCTCAAGGCTGTCAATTCAACTAAGTACCTTGGTGTTAAAATTACGAACAACTTCAGTTGGAAGGACCACATAGATAATATTGTCGGGAAGGCGAGCCAAAGGTTGCGTTTCATTGGCAGGACACTTAGAAGATGCAACAAGTCCACTAAAGAGACAGCTTACACTACACTCGTTCGTCCTCTGTTAGAATATTGCTGCGCGGTGTGGGATCCTTACCAGGAGGGATTGACGGAGGACATCAAAAGGGTGCAAAAAAGGGCAGCTCGTTTTGTATTATCACGTTATAGGGGAGAGAGTGTGGCAGATATGATACACGAGTTGGGATGGAAGTCATTACAGCATAGACGTTTTTCGTCGCGGCGAGACCTTTTTACGAAATTTCAGTCACCAACTTTCTCTTCCGAATGCGAAAATATTTTGTTGAGCCCAACCTACATAGGTAGGAATGATCATCAAAATAAAATAAGAGAAATCAGAGCTCGAACAGAAAGGTTTACGTGTTCGTTTTTCCCGCTCGCTGTTCGGGAGTGGAATAGTAGAGAGATAGTATGATTGTGGTTCGATGAACCCTCTGCCAAGCACTTAAATGTGAATTGCAGAGTAGTCATGTAGATGTAGATGTGATATCTTGTGCGGTGATGGAAGTGTTGATGTCGGAGGGGGGCAACCTATCCAAGTACTGGAAGCTAGGGGTCAGTGGGGGGACAGAAGTGTCAGTGCGCTCAAGGACGGTGGGGAAGAGGGAGTAATCAAAATGGGGATCATCAGGAATGGAGAAGACCTCGGATAGGTGGGAAGCAAAATGGTTAGCCTTACTGAGGTTGTCAGGAAAGGGTCGATCGTCATGGAGGATGGGGTAATGCGGGGTGGGATGGCTGCCAGTAAGGTGGTGGAAGGCTGACCAGTACTTGGAGGAGTTGACAGGGAGGGTGGAGTTGAGACGTGTGCATGTCTGGCGCCAGTCCCGGCATTTCTTGGCTGTAAGGAGGTTCCGGATGTGTTGCTGTAATTGCTGGTGGCGGGTGAGAGTATCCCGGTCATGAGTGTGGAGGAAGGAGCGGAAGAGCCTGCAGGATTCACGCAGAAGAAGGACGGCCTGTGGAGGAAGTGTCGGGCAGTGAGGGTGAATGAGTTTGGTAGGGACATGAGCCTCCACAGCGTCAGTGATGGTCTTCTGATGGATGGAAGAGGCATGGGTGATGTCATCAGAGTGGTGAAAGGAGAGGGGGTGGCTTTCGACCTGTAAGGCAATGGATTCCCGGTAGGCATCCCAGTTGGCACAGTGGTAGTCATGGACAGACTTTGTAGGGCAGCTGGGCGGGTGGCTGCAATGGCGGGAACAGGGTAGAGGGTATCAGGTAGTGGTACCCGAAGTACTCTCCGCCACACACCGTTAGGTGCCTTGCGAAATATGATGTAGGTGAATCATTACTTATTTCAAACACTCATAGTAATCAGGCACCCTTGTCAGAGGAAAGAATTTGTTACTAACGGCATCACTGTACAAAGTTCTAACGTTATTCAATCCTTTCACATGTCGGACAACAGTAACAAAAAAAGTTAGAACAGGATCTCAAATGCTCAGTTGCTACATGATTCAGACGACATCACAGTGAGAGATGTCTAAATATATCCACGGGTGTACTGCTGGTCTACAGTGTCCAACGGGCACAATATTTCGGCGATCAAACATGTCGCCATCATCAGGTGAACTGACGGACTGGTACAGACGTCGAGATACTGGAGCAGCGTTGTTAAGAGAGGCCATCTAAATTCGCACCAATGACGACCTCATAAACCGTGACTATGGCTATAATCTTAGCAAGGCTTGGGACCCAGCGATTGGGTTAATCAAGAGTAAATCGAGCAAACGTATAGTTGTGACGACCACGGCGGACAGAGCCATCACACCGGCGTCATCTCAGACGCTGTCGCAATCTGTTCCACCGCGCGACCGTGACGCGAGGTGCGGACGGAAGGGTGACTGCGCCGCGGGCGGAGGGTATTTAAATCGGCCGCCGGCGCGACCGAACCCAGTTCCCCCTGAGCAGCCATAGCGTACGGATCTCCGTGCCGGAACGTTCACAGGAGCTCAGTCCATCAGTTCACCTGATGATGGCGACATGTTTGAGCGCCGAAATATTGTGCCCGTTGGACACTGTAGACCGGCAGTACACCCGTGGATATTTTGATTATCAAATACGCCGGGAGAAACTCAAGATTCACATCTAAGATGTCTGTCAGTAATGTAATACACGTACGCCATGTCATAATCCATTGCAGCACTGGAAGTGAATGCCGGTAGAAAAATTCCTGGAAGTTCCTAAGTTACTATCACAGATCAGTCATCAAAATAATTAATATCTTGGCTCGTCTTGCTTACATTCAGAATTCCCCAAAATTCAGGGAGGAAGTAATAGAAACTCCTGTTTACCTTGTCCGTGTTCGAGTTACAGTCATCATCCTCTCTCCAGATCAAAGTTGTCATTGCAAATACAACATGAAGAAAGTTTAGAGAAAAAATATCTCCAAACAGAGACCATTCTGAAACAACTTAGTGATTTTCATCCAGTTCTACTGGGACTTGACAATAAATTAAGAACGTAACACAGCAGTAACTCCAACAAGAAAGGGTGCTACACTCTCTTAATTGACATTTGCTTTGGCTGATGCTTGTGTCACGTTTCCCTGCTTTTAAGTTACTTCGTAATCACTGAGTAAAACCATATAAAATAAGAAATGGTCTTCATGTAAAGGCAGAGAGAGAGAGAGAGAGAGAGAGAGAGAGTTCTTGAAGTTCATTATAGGCAAACGTATATTTTACTTTACAATAGTGTGATTTAAGTGATTAGGGATGAATCTCCCTACATAACATATTTTCTTCGTGAAATGATTCACTTGAGCAGAAATGGCAAAACACTTTACCATTCACACGAGAGCAATGACAAAGCGGTTTACTACTTACATAACAGTCCCGTCTAATTTCGGGTAGTGGGATTTAGTTGAATATGGCGTCCTCACGATGCAATTCATTACGCTGCTGCACAACACATCTACATTCATCCTCCAAACTCAGTTTGGTTGGAGGCCCGCCGCTGAGAGGAAGTGTCGTGCCATTTGTCTCAATTACAGCAGAAACGTAATTTCTAGACTAAGCACAGAGAAACGAGACGATGCACGCCGGCTGACATATTTCATCTGCCGTACAAAACAAGGTTTCCACATCTAATGTTACTACACTGAGAAAGTATACCTGTCTGGGACGTTCTGCTAGCATCTAGAAATATCTTCGTAAAAGGAGGACAATGGCTCGTACAACAAATATCAGCTTATATATGATCTTGTAGCAAAGAAGTTCGAGTCAGCATTACTTGCATTTCACCAAGGTGTGAAGATAAACTAGATACTTCCAGCCTATGAGTATAAAACATACACATACACAAAATAAATGTTTCTGACAATCGGTAAACAAGCAGATCTAGACGCTTGGGACAAACATGCTTTTCTTCAGAAATAGTTCGAGGTCTACTTTATAAACCCATATGCTTCCATCGATCCATATTGTCACGCCGAAACCACAATCAAGTCCAAATCCGAAGACTGGGTCGTAAGTGAAACAGAACACTTAGAAATGAAAGCGCGTTTATTACTGATATGCTGGCGGGTGTGGCCGAGCGGTTCTAGGCGCTTCAGGCTGGAACCGCGCGACCGCTGCGGTCGCAGGTTCGAATCCAGCCTCGGGAATGGATGTGTGTGATGTCCTTAGGTTAGTTAGATTTTAGTAATTCTAAGTTCTATGGGACTGATGACCTCACATGTTAAGTCCCATAGTGCTTAGAGCCATTTGAACCATTACTGCTACAAATGTCCTACCAGAGCATAAGTGGAGAGTGCAGGTAGGTATACAATCACTGAATATTCGAGAGTACTGGTATTTATAGAGACATCAATATTCCAGAACATACAAACATTAGAAACACATGATATTTCTATTAAAAAAACTAGAAACCCGCCTCGAATGCGAAAAAAGCACCTAGCGTTAACCTAGGTTTCGGCGTAGATAACTACACCTTCTTCAGAACAATAAAACCCACAAGTGCCTAAGAAGACCCTTGTCACTGATTAAAAGAACCCCATAGATATATAGCTATACATTTATAAACGAAAACAGGAAAACACAAACAATACATAAGTACAAAATCAAAACCACTACTTAACTAAATGGTGCACGCTCCACCTCACACCGGCCTACGTTCGATGGGCCATGACCCGCCATAAACTGCAGCTACAAATGATCGCTCACTTACAAGCCTGACCCGCTATCTATGCACGTGCGCAAGACAAGGGAAGTTACTTGAATGCACATGCGCATACGAATACGAGGAAGTTTATACATGGGTCGGGGCTAAATAGCCCATATATTCCCAACCGTGGATCAACGTATATCAAAAAATGGAATGGATAGAATAAGTGACGAGCTAAATAGAAGATGAAACCTAAAAATAAGCGCACACGGTTGCTTATGCTAGGAAAGAAACATATATGAAGCTACCTATGACAAGAGGAGGAAGTCTTAAAAACTATTCCTAAAGCCAATAGTTGGCCTAGGGGAGGGGGGGGGGGAGGGTGAGGGTTCGTAATCTAAAGACGTCGTGGTAATAAAGACATAGGGATAAAACGTGAGGTGTTCAACGGGCTAAAATCACCTTCATCGTAGAAGGAAATTGAGGAAAGGAAGAAAACTGATGAACAGCTTGACCAACCGCGCTCGCCAATCAGCGCGCGTATGTGAAAATCCCCAGATCATCAGATTTACAAATACGAAGAACAAATTAAAGGTGCGAAACCTTCAAAAATTTTCTGTTTCTTAGTAGGAACTGATCGTTACGATATTGTCTGTATCGTGTTGCAGATGCTTAAAGATCTGCATTTCTTCCAAAACATCCAGTTTTAAGCCCTTAACCGCGGCATGAAGTAACTCGATATCAACTGCAGGGCTCGGCGCATGAGCCGTTTGTACAAAGTGTTCCGCATAAGTAGAGCCCTTAGTACAGTCACCGCTTCTAGTAGGAATATGCTCTTTGTACCTGAGACCCAGAGCTAGTCCCGTTTGCCAGATGTAAAATTTTGGACAATCCCCGCATGTAATTTTATATACTCCTGATTGTGCAAGGAGTGGATTAAATTCCTATGTAAACTATTATTAGTAGAATAGGCGACTCTGAAATTATGGACTCTGAGTAAACGCCCCAATTTGTAACTTGCATTGCCTGTGTAAGAGATAGACATCGTTGCCACTTGTTTGTCATCTAACGCATCCCCTAGGGTGGAAGACGTAATATTATTTTTATTTATTTTCTTGTTATACATCTGTCTTACCAATTGAGGCCTATAGCCATTATTTATAGCAATATTCTCAAGTGTGACCAGTTCAGTTTCTACCGCATCTGGTGCATGAGGAATAGCTGTAACTCTGTGAATGTTAGAATGAAAAAAGGCCATCTTATGGGCGTACGGATGGGCCGAGTCTGCAGGTATAATATTGTCGGAAAACTTATTTTTTCCGAGAAATATCAAATTTAATGCGGTTGTCAACCAGCGTTAGAGTGAGGTCCAAAAAATTTGAAGGTTCTTACATGATATTTCAAGAAGATTCCAGAACAAAGATACTATATAACACACAACTGCGGGTGGTCGGGTTTAAAATGACGACTCTACAGCGCGCCAAGCAGCGATGTTAATCATCACGCGACACTGAGTGCGCCACAGCCCGAGGGTGTGCTTAAAGGTAATGCCTCAGAATATAGCATGTAACATGACGGTGGGTAACGTAACACTGTCGGTATGTGAGAAACAGCGTGCTGCAATCAAGTTTCGATTTCGAAGTGTTCGTCCACATGTGGAGCATGATCTCCTTCGGCGTGACAATGCTACACCACATACGAGGGCTACGACAGCTGCAACAATCGACGCCTTTGGTTCACTGTCATAGATCGTACTCCAGTCTTGACTTTGCTCCATCCGATTTTGAACTGTTTCCAAAACTTAAAGACCACGCTAGATGATTTCACTTTAATGGTGACGAAGCGGTGCAAGCAAGGTGAGGTTGTGGCTGCGCCAACGAAGTCAAACATTGTACAACGGCAGTACCAACAAAGTGGTCTCTCATTGGGAGAAATGTGTTTGCAGCCGGGATGAATTTTATGTTTTAGAAAAGAAATACGAAAACATGATAAATAAAGATGCAAAATGTTCAAATGGCTCTGAGTACTATGGGACTTGACAGCAGAGGTCATCAGTCCCCTAGAACTTATAACTGCTGAAACCTAACTAACTTAAGGACATCACACACATTCATGCCCGAGCCAGGATTCGAACCTGCGACCGTGGTGGTCGCGTGGTTCCAGATTAAAGCACCTAGAGCCTCTAGGCCACCTCGGCCGACTGTAAAATGTTAATAACGTTTGTTTTATTTAAAAGGATTTAAGAGTTTTCACATAAAAATTTGAAGTGACTATTTATCAGCTTACCCTTGTGTTTTCGAAGAGATGCGGAAGTTAAGTCAGAGGCTGATGTATTTCAATAACTGCAAAAATCCATAAAAGAATAAGAACACTCCAATTATCAACTTATCATTAGAGATTGTGGACTATATTGTCACTTGGCAAGTGGAGAATAAATTCTGCATGCTTGGTCCTGATGTTTTCTTCAAACAAAATAATTTTTCATGCGAAGCTTATCTGATTGCTAAAGTTCCTTTTTAAGGTTATTTAATGTGAAATTACTGAGGAAGCTCCTACGAATTTTTTATGATTGATTTCACACTCATGCTGTCTACATTCAGTACCCAATGACAACTAAACTTGACAGGAATACTGGTACTCTCAACTATCAAGCTCGTAACAGCACCGAATTTCGATACTCCTCAGCGTAGGTTGGCGTAGCTATTTGTGCGCGTCCGTTCTGTATTTTCGCCATACAGCGAATCAGCGGAGTGTTGAAATTATATTATTTGAATGGCATGTCTGCCTCTGTCTTGTTTGGACAATATTTTCTTAGCCATGTGTCAAAAACTACATCTTGATAACTGTTATAGCTATTGTGCGAGGAACGTAAAGGTGTTTATTATAGGTACAAACGAAAAGTACAAGTGGAGGGCAATCAAATAACCCTGATAAACATCCGTCCGGAAACCAATGATTCCCCCAGTACAGGGTATGCACAAGTGTAGTAGTGCCGTTCTTACGTCACTGTTAATTACTAAGGCTACGTTTTTGATAATGTTCAATGTGGTAAACGATGCTTAAGCGGAACGTACATGATGTTGCGCTCACACACTCCTACGTGACAGAGCGTGAATACGTAGCGACAAGTGTATCGCTCGTGGTTCGTCAGCGAAGTGAATTCCCAGGTTCCCCGACTAGAACCCATTGTATTTTTTGTGAGGGCTATTCAGATGCAGTGCTGTATGCCAGTCTTGTTAATAGATCGATGAACTCGAACTCATTGTGAATGACTGTCAATGCATTAGGAACTAACCTAGTATTTTTGAACGCATACGGTCGGCGATGAGAAGACGTGATGAAGGCCTACCTCCACATGAACTGTGGCCATGCGGAAGACTGGTTGTGATCTGCAGCATCTTTCTCATTGCAGAGCTGTCGGTACTGCCTTACATGCTGCCACTCAACCACATTCCTTCTTGTGGCACGGTTCTGCTACTCCATTGATTTTAAAGAAGGGCTACCGCCTTAAGCGCGCTATTTGTTTATAACTTGACGTGAATTACGGGGAAAGGCTATCTCTTGTTGAAAAGAATCTCTCTCACCTGAGGACGTGTCTTTAATTGAAGCAAAACCGATCGTAATTTTTAATAAAAAGTGTTTTAAAGCCAGTATGGATAATTTCAGTCAATACTTGTTGTCCTGAAGTACATATCTACAGTTTGGATCCTCGGGGACTCTTGTTATAACGTGTTCATATATCAGTCGTAATAGGTTGTACCGTAAAAACTATTGTTTTCTGGACTTTGATTTGTTATTTGCTTGTTTCATTGTCCTTTTGAAAGGTGGCTACACTGAATCACAGCGCCAGAGATTGCGCCAAAGAGTATTCAGGCGCCTCCACTGGCAGTGCTTGTTGAGAAGTTGCTGTGGGCAGTTGTAGTTCTGAGGTAGCCGTAGTTGCTGTACTAGTTGTGAGTATGTCGTGTGCAGTTGTTCTGATGGGCTAGACAGCCGATGCCATTTGATTGGGGATGTTGTAATGATCAGAGTGTATTTTTCGTCAATATATATGAGGTAATACAAAAAAAATTTTAATTTCAAATTTCCTAAATAACAATGCCTCTTGGTCACAGTTTCAGTCAACAAAGCATCTGGCTTGTGTTCATGTATTAGAGTGGAATTCTGGTTTCCATGTGCGATCATAGTATTTCTGGTTTTCTTTCAATTACTTCATTGTAAATGGCGTTTAAAGCATCTTGTCGTATTGAGGAAGAACCGTGCCAGATGTGTACGTTGAATCACACTTCCACACACAGAACAGCTACACTTATGCTTTCTTGTTTCGTAGCTTTTATAGTTGCTGGGGACTTAATTAATTGTGTTAACGGAAATTTCCTTTCATTATGTACTAATATGATTACGAGACTGCGTAACCGGACAAACTGCGACTAAAATTAAAATTAGTAGCATTTTATTTTATTAAGCCCCCATTCACGTGGCGACCGCTGCTTCGGATCGTCCCTTGGAATTCTTTTGATAGTAAAAATAGCAGACAGTAGTATTGTTGTAGTAAAGGGAATTTGAAGCGTTACGAAAGCAAGTCAAACAAATTGAAAGCGAAATCGTAGGAAAAGACAGCAGAAGAAATTTAGAATCACAGATAGCAGAGGGCTTTGAAGAAAATAATTAATTTCATTTACGAGAAGCAACAAGAGAGCGCCAGGCGCGCGAAGTTGACAATAATCGACATTGGGACGGGGACAGACGCGGTAGGTCTTTGTCGCCACGAGGCGAAAACTTTGACTATAAACACTTCGTAACTGTTCGGAAATTTAAGATCTTTCGCAATTCTAAGAATGACATACATGCATGTTTATGGTTAGATCAATTTATGTATACGGACTTCCACCAAATTGGCCACTAAGTCACAAACTAGAATTTATGTGTGGATATTTAGAAAACGAACCGGCGACGCACATGCGCGCACTTATTAGAGATTGTAATAATTTAAATGATTTTTATCATGCATTTCTATCCGCATATTGGTCCGAAAACACGCAAGACAGAGTCAAACATAGTCTTATTATGTAGCGTAATTTTAAACAGTCTGAGTTCCGCACGCCAGCAGAATAGTTTGAACACATTATTCGAAAGCATCAGTTCCTTTCCTACCCTTATAGCCCGACTGAATTGATTCGCATTTGTTTAACTAAGCTGCCACAATCGATAAGACATATTGCTTTAGCCGGAAGATGTAAAGACGACATTGAGACTTTTAAGACGTTGCTACAAGAACTTGAGTATGACAACGCAACGGGACTTCTTGTAATTTTTTCAGTAACAGTAATTACAATAGATTTTCAGAGAAAAGGGATAGTGATCGGAACGGACGTTATAGCGGTAATTTTGAAAATGACAGGCGTAACAGACAGGACAATAGACACCAGCCTTATGACAATAACAGACGGTCTAACAGAAATTACACAGACAATTATAATAACGGAAATTCCTACCGGAATAATCAATCATATGGAAACAGTAATCGGTATCATCAAGACAGAAATTATTCATACAAATAATTTCAGAAGTGACAGTCGAAATTACACAAGAAGCAGTCATACAGATAGACAGGAAAATATAAATTTTAATAACACACAAACCAAGAATTTACATCTAACAGAGAGGAGAGCCCTAATTGGCATTCTCCGCGTGACAGAAATTCAGAGAGACAAGTGCAAATCATAGAAATTTATCCGCGAAATGACGGGAATAATCAAAGACGTGACGGAACAGTCGACGATGACTTGTAGCTTCGGCTTCTGGCAGCAACATAGACGGTTCAGAAAGTAATGACACTACGACTTTACACTACGTACGCCTGGAAGACATGAGAGACATTTTGCTAGACGAAAAGGAAAATAATGTAGATGCATTTTTACATCCTGTTATTGAAGTATGTGTAGGTAAGAATAAGTTCACTGCGGTTTTAGATTCTGGGAGCCCATTGAATGTCATTAGTGAATCAGTTTTTCGTATATGTGTAAGAACTATTGCTTGTCCTTTGTTACCTGTTTCTAAAACTACAATTCGAGGAGCTATTTCCGGAAAAAGTGTGGAAGTCAAACAACAGACCAACTTAAATTTCATTTGTTAAGGATACGAATTTTCTGCTAATTTTATTATTGTTCCACTACTCAGTACACAAATTATATTAAGTATAGAGTTTCTTAACGCACATAAGGCCATTTTAAACTTTAAAGAACGAAGTGTGAATTTGACTGTTGCCGGAATGCCGAAGTGTTTAACAGAATCTGAATCAGACACAAAATGTTTAAGGATTCTTACTTCTGATGTTTTCGCTGAGCATTATGACGACAATGTGTTCATTCATGACAACGACAATAGATACAGAGACGATGATATAATTAATAGCGAAGAATTAATTAATGAAAATATTAAGAAAGCCGAAGTGTCAGATGACGTTGCAAGAGAAGAACTGCACCAAATTTTGACTTCACATGCTACAGTATTTAGCCATCACACAGGACCTATACAAGGCTTACAATATTTATTTAAAGTAAAAGAACACACACCGTTTCTGGGGGAAACGTGTGCTATTCCTTTGGCTTACAGAGACAAGGTTAAGAGTGAACTTCAATACATGTTAGATCAAGGCATTATTGAGCCAGCAGTCAGTCCTTATACCAGCCCATTACACGACGTTCTTAAAAAGTATGGGTCAATTCGTTTGGTTCTGGATTCCAGACAGGTAAATAATATCATCATTCCTGAAACTGACCGTCCACAAAATTTAGATGAACTTCTTCAACATTTTCATGGAATTAAAGTTTTATCCACGATTGATATGTGCGCAAATAGAACTCCACCGTGATTGTAGAAAATACAGTGCCTTTTTAGCCTTTGGTAACTGTTATCAATTTCGGAAATTACCGTTTGGACTCACTATATCTTCTGCAGCATTCTTTCTTATCTTCGTGATAATATTACTTCATATGTTGACGATATTCTTATTGATTAACGTTCTTGGAGCGAGCATAATAAAATTTTAGATACGTTATTACGTATTTTTGCAAGAGTTGGCATTACAGTGAACTTGAAAAAATCTGAATTTGGTCGTTCTCAGGTGAAATTCCTTGGTCATATTATTTCTACAGAAGGTATTCTTTCTGATCCAGAGAAACTACACGCTATTCGTAATTATGCTGTTCCTACTACAAAACGTGATGTTGGTAGTTTCCTTGGTGTCTGTAATTTTCTTAGACGCTTTGTTAGATTGGACAATTTGGCCACACCTTGTTTATGTGAACTATATGGAAAGAATTCTAATTGGTGTTGGGATGAGGAAGCTCAATCAGAATTTGAACAACTTCGTGATGCCTTAGTTGCCGCTCCACTTCTTTCACATCCGGATTTATCTAAAGATTTTTGTTTGGCGACGGACTCATCATACAAAGGCCTAGGTGCACACTTATTTCAAGAGACAGAAGAAAACGGCGTTGTAGTACAGAAAGCTATTGCATTTGGAAGTCGTGTTCTCTCTAAATCAGAAAAGAATTATTCAATTACGGAACTTGAAGCCTTGGCTGTTGTTTGGACTTTCACAAAATTTCGCATATTTTTGTATGGCACACATACTAAGGTTTACACCGATCATCGAGCTCTGGAATTTCTTAAGTCAACTAAATTAACACATGGAAGATTGTCACGATGGGCGCTGTATCTACAGGAATTTGATTTAGTATTGTTTACATACAGGGTTCTTCAAACATTTTTGCTGATGCTTTATCACGTGCACCTATGGGTTAGAAACAAAGTGCTGAGGAGGAGTGCAAAGAAAACAATTATTGTTTGATGTATATTCAAGGTGTTGCGTTTGAAAATTTTATTTCGTCTTCGCTCCAGGACATCGCTAAGGAGCAAAACAAGGATCCAGTCTGGAAGGACATTAAGGAGAAGTGGAGGAGGAAGGAAAAAGTATAGCGATTAGACAGTATTATTTAGTTCGCAATGATATTCTTTTTAAACGAAAATCGGTCGATAACTCTTTTGGTTAGTTTGCATTCCTGATGAGTGGGTTAATAAATTGATTTGGTATACACATTTCAGTTATGCACACTTTGGTCCCAGAAAATCCTTTCATAAATTACGAGACAATTTCTACTTCAGTAATATGGGAAAATGTATTCGATCTGTTCTTGCCAAATGCAAATTATGTCAAAAGGCTAAGCCGCCAACTATTTCTCACAGAGCACCGTTGTTTCCTATCATCCCAGCGAAATTAAAGGAGATGGCTGCAGTCGATTTGTTCGGTCCAGTGATTCGTTCTACTAATGGTTTTGCGTACATTTTGGTAGCAGTGGAATTGACATCAAAATATGTGTGTTTTACACCTTTACGCAAAGCAACAGCTCGTTCAGTATCTAATGCTTTCAGCAAACATTTTCTTAAAGAAGTGGGACATGTTGATATTGGATCACAGTTTCGATCTAAAATTTGGCTTCATACTCTACCGCGTCGTAAGATTAAACCAATTTTCATTTCACTTTTTCACCGTCAATCTAGCACCTCAGAGAGATGGATGAAGGAAATCAATAAATTGTGTCGACTTTATTGTCATCAGACTCATAGAACGTGGGATCAGTATCTTCATATTTTTCAAAACATTCTGAATGAACTCCCTAATGATTAAACTCCTTTACCGCCTATAATGATATTAAAAAATAAAGCACCGACAAATCGCATTTCTGAAATCGTTCCTTTTCCACCTTCATGGAAACTGCGGCATTCTGAAGTTGTCAATCTGGCTCTACAAAATATTGTATCTGTGGCTGCTAGAAGAGAGAAATCAGCTAAACGTCCTGGTCGTTTAAAAACGTTGTCAGTTGGTCAAAAGGTGTTAATTAAGTCTCATCGTTTGTCTCACAAAGCAAAAGGCTTGTGTTGCAAATTTTTCCGCTTTACAACGGTCCATATAGGGTTCGCAAAATTATTCATGATAACACTGTCGAAATAGAAACTCTTAAATCACGGCGCTCTAAGGGACTACATCATATATCGAACGTTAAAATTTTTGTGCAATGACATACTTTTGAGAAACTAACAATTATACGTAAACACACGGAGAGTACAAGGATACCGCGCCGTCTTTTGGTGCCGGCACATACTCAAAGCAACAGTCAAGTCTGCGTGCCGCACAAGGCAGTCGTTGACCGCAAACAATTACTTCCTACGTCACGCGTACCTACAGCTGATAGAGCGCTCAGTGCGAATGCACTGACAGCCGTAAACAACTACACAGTCTAATTTCTCTGATTAAATTCAGTATAGAGCTATAGTGACTTGGTAAATTATGTTATTAACGTTAAGTATTTTTCAGGATACAGTTGTATAAAATATTTAAGAACTTCAGGTAAATTCTGTGTGTGTCCGACGGTAAGAGGACATGCCATAGAGAAAATCTCAGGAAGAATGTCATTTCGAAGAAGAAAGTAAGAAACTAAAAAGGTAACTATTAATTGAGTTTACTTTTCAGGAAACGTATTTCCACTTAGGTACGTACTTTAGACGTAATTTGCTGCTCGCGATTAGCTGATTTATACTTTGTGTTAACTGATTTTGACAATGATTGATTAATGAACAGGGTTGTTAATTATATATATTATGCATCGCTTGGCTGCACAGCTTTTTCACTGATGTCACATTTTCTTTTATTATGTGCCTGCTATGCTTATTTATTTAAATTATAATTGTCACCTGATTAATTGTGCTGATATGGTTATGCATGTAAGTTATACTTTGTGATTTATCTGCTTGCGCCTTCTTGTTTACTTATTAAGATTACATATGAACATTTCTTTGCTTATGCTGGTATGATGCTAATCACCAGTTTATTATGTAAGATATATATTTGCTGCTTTGCGTATGGATTGCATATTTACACATTTCTGTTTCGTTGTCATAACTACTCTTTAATTTGGTATATAGAAATGCTGATATGCGGTGTACGAACATGGAGTTTGGGTCACACTATGGTATTAATTATAGATTGTTCGCTTGGGAGAGCCTCGTTGTAAGGATTGTGCTACATCCATTTGTTGACATTCTGTTCTCTACTGGTATATTTACTCGCTATTACATGTTTTTCTTACGCTCAGTGCTTTATACTTTAAGATAAGAAAATGAACTGCTATAATTCTACGAACGACATTGGTACAAGAAACTTCATTGAAGTCACATGAGCTGGAGGTTTTATGGAAGCTATATAAATTTATGCTAATAGGAAGGAAGCTAATGACATGATATACCAACACTAGGTTTAGACCATTGACAGTTATTACACTGCATTCTTCGTGAGCAATTGAAATAGCAAGTGGCACTTGACACAAGAAATACTCCACATGTTTGCTTCTGTTGTGCCATGATTCTTGAAGTGGTGTACACACTGTGAATTATTACGATCATTCACACTCTGTACTCGTACTTACTTACTGAAAGTTATCCAAACTAAAAGTTGTTGGAGGTCATGTTAGCATTTCTTTTATTTCATGATGGACAAGGTAACCAAAATGTATTTTATAATTCATAATGAGTAGAAGATTTGGGTCAGATGGATTACACAGAGGTTGTGTGTGGACATTGTGTCTTCGAATTGTATGGGATGATGAATTGAAGTTTGCACTAGCATTTTATCTGTACTTGTTCGAGGAGACTGACTAGAGGAAGAGTTGTTATGGAAGTGAAATGATACTGGCGGTAAGGTTTATATGTATCGACGTATTGAAGAGGTATTATTGAGGTACTGAGATTGTGTGAAGTTGATGATTATTGGAGTTCTGGTGGACAAGAGGTAAGGTAAATGGTATTGATGATAAGGTTTATATGTATTGACGGAAGAGGTATTATTGAAGTATTAAGATTATGTGATGCTGATGATTATTGGAGTTTCGGTGGATAAGAGGTAAAGTAAGACAGGAGCTTTTTTTTTTTTTGTTTATATGGAACAAGGAGGATGAAGATGGCAGACTAGAACACCCAAGTAGAAGGAAGATTCTCTACACACACACTTTGTTAAATCAATAAGCAGTATATTCCTTTTTTTTGGAGAGATGAAGTAATTGCATATCTTTGCACACTGGCAGTTGTTCAGCAACCGTATATTTTGATTTCGATTAGCAAACATTGGTCTTGACGTGATGACTATGACGTTGACTAACTATTATTGACTGTTATACACTGTTGCCACTACTACTTGATACACATGTTGAACATCAAATTTTGACAGAATTGCATTTACACAGTTAACACTATTCAATTACACACTACTACTTAAATGTGGATGAGAGATGAGTGAGTGTATTTCGTGTGTTTTCCTTTCCTAATCCCAAATAATTGGTACCGAACTACCTCCTAAATATTATTTTACTTGTTTGTTGTGGCCTGCACTGACACCCATAAATATTATAGGTTTACTGTTATTTTTGTATTTGTAATAGTTAATATGACAATTATCTGATATCATTTGTATGTTTGCTATAATTTGTATGTTTAGTGTAACAGCATTGATAATGATTTTGTAAAAGCAATTGTGTGTGCATTCAAACTGTTGTTCGTGCTTACACGTATTAACATTGGTGGGTGCCACTTGGAAATGTTTAATTTCTAATGATGAACTGTCTGATTAGTGATAGTGAATATTATGGACTGTTACCTGCACTTGTTCAACATGATGGGTGCCACTGATGGATCTGCTTCTACTGAAATGATGTCACTTGTTGGTGTCTGCACCTGTTCAACATTGCTGGGTGTCACTAATGGAACTGCTTCTACTGAGATACTGTCACTTGGTTGAGATACTGTCACTTGGTGTCTGCGTCTGCTCGCCATTTTTGGGTGCCACCGTTGGAACTATTTAAATACTGCTAATGAAATGTTATGAGACTGCTATTTGCACCTGTTGACCATTGCTGGGTGCTACTGTTGGAACTTTCAACTACTCTGAGGAATGTTACTTGTTTATTGAACTATTGAAAGGATTTTATGTGAATATTTTTATAAACTAATTTTTTGTGTGTTTACTTTTTATGAAATGTTATGAGACTCTTACATGCACCTATTCGTCATTGCTGACGCTATTGATTGAATTGTTTAACCACATGATACTTGTGTAAACTATTATGTAAAATCAAATGTGTGCAAGCATTTGTATTCCTTCCGGTATTTTATATATTAGGTTATTGAAGGGTCAGTGCAAAGCCAAAATTTATTTTGTTATGTGATATTTACTTACTAATATTACTTTTTAATTTTTGTCTGTATTTTTTCGACGAATTTGGTGGTATTTTCACCACCAATGCTGTTAAAAATACCATCAAATTCTAGCCCGTAGAGGAGGGGCATATTAAAGGTGGCTACACTGAGTCACAGCGCCAGAGATTGCGCCAAAGAGTATTCAGCCGCCTCCACTGGCAGTGCTTGTTGAGAACTTGCTGTGGGCAGTTGTAGTTCTGAGGTAGCCGTAGTTGCTGTACTAGTTGTGAGTATGTCGTGTGCAGTTGTTCTGATGGGCTAGACAGCCGATGCTGTTCGATTGGGGATGTTGTAATGATCAGAGTGTATTTTTTGTCAATATATGTGAGGTAATAGAAAAATTTTTGAATTTCAAATTTCCTAAATAACAATGCCTCTTGGTCACAGGTTCAGTCAACAAAGCATCTGGCTTGTGTTCATGTATTAGAATGGAACTCTAGTTTCTATGTGCAATCATAGTATTTCTGATTTTCTTTTAATTACTTCATTGTAAATGGCGTTTAAAGCATCTTGTCGTATTGAGGAAGAACCGTGCCAAATGTGTACGTTGAATCACTACAACACGCAGAACTGCTACACTTATGCTTTCTTGTTTCGTAGCTTTTAAAGTTGCTGGGGACTTAATTAGTTGTGTTAACGGAAATTTCCTTTCATTCTTTGTTGTCATTCTATGCAGTCATATTGCGTACTAATATTATTCAGGGTCAAACGGTTACGATACTGCGTAACTGGACAAACAGCGACTAAAATTAAAATTATTAGCATTTTATTTAATTAAGCCCCCATGCACTCTACCTGCCCATTTCATTCCTGCGTATACGCCCATTACACTTCAATTCTATAGCTTCCAAAAGACTTCATCATGATGGAGTGAAATACGCAACTGAAAGAGCAATCTGGAGAGTGCTTACTGGTAAAACTACTGTCAGGAGACCTAGAGGAAGTTTTCAAATCAGATGAACAGGGGAAACGAAGAAAGATACGTGCTAATAGAACCTTTCTGAATGGTCTTTATTTTACTGCTGATATAGTTCTGATTTCCTCTAGAGCAGATAAACAACAGCTGTTGATGGGAGAATTAAATAGGGTATGAATGGAGGAGGAATTGAAAATCAACTCTAATGATATTATTGTGTAAGATACGTGCTATTCGAAGCTGTCTGAATGGTCTTAATTTTGCTGCTAATATAGTGCCGGTTTCCTCTAGTGCAGACAAACAACAGCGATCGATGGAGAATTTAATACGCTAAGAATGGAGGTGTACTTGACAATCAACTCTAAAGATACTAATGTATAAGCAGCATGTGAACGGAAACTACTAAGAATTGGTGATGAAGTCGTAGAACCAGCTGATGAGTTTTGTATTTTTGGTTGCTGAAGACAGTCATTCGGTGGACAGCAAATGAAATGACAGGCCGATGCAACGACTTACGGAAGGCCGGTAGATTACATTAGAAGACACGCTTACACGATTTACGTTCACGGTAAAGGATCACTTCAACACCTCGTATCACTTCTACTCCATCTAGAACAACCAGCGTGACTGTCCGGTGAGCTTATCAGCAATTAATATTGTTATTCAGTGACTTTTGTTCTTTTTCAGTCTAAGTTCATTGCGACATGCACCTCTGGCATTTAGTAACATAAGCATTTCATGAATAACAGGTATAAAACTGATATAATAGAAATGAGCAGCATTTTCCGCCTCGACACTTGTTAAAACTGTTTATTCACGACCGCTGTTTCTGCCTGTTACGTCACTCTCGGGTGACAGCCCACTGAAGTGCATCAATGCATAATCGTTCCTTCTAAGAGGACACTCTCGTCGTGTCAATCATCTTTACATACTCCATGTGCGTAATAAGGCAGGTTTCTTTGTTCTTTACACAAAAGAATATACCACTGCAGGTAATAATTACTAACGAATGTTTCACGCGCAGTCGTTACGATTTTGATTCAAATAATAACACGTAGTGTTATGTTATTTTGTATACGGGGCAGTCAAATGAAAACGAGACAGATGAAAAAAAGTAAACTTTATATTATTTGAGAAGTACTGGCCGTTACTGTTAATACATTTATCCCGATTTGAGACAAGACGGTCTAAGGGCTAATCTGAGATGTAAAACTTAGCGCAAGAGAGGAATTAGTGGCGGGTCGAAACTAAACAGTCAAAAAAGTGGTAATGATAAAAAAATGTACAGACGGAAAAAATTGTCTTTTGTAAAATACTGCGGAACAGTGAACGCAAGTAATAAGAAAACCGTTGATATAATGTATAATCGTTCAGTTACATCAAAGTATGTCAACCAAATTATGCTTTTTAATTGTATACAGTGCTAAGCCACGTCAATCCATTTGTATGTATGTGTCAAAGAAACACGTGTATCCCAACGGTACTGGAGTGTGTTTTTTTTTAATTCTCTTCCTCTTTGAACTATAAGTGGCCACAGATGAATTCTGTAATCTTGTATCCATCGAAATATATCAATAGTGTTTTACACAAAATGATGAATTTACTTTTACCTCCCGAAAAGTATTCGATTAAAGCTTTTTGTTGGATTAGATCTGCGCTTCTGCTCAGGATGTCCTCTGAAAGTTGCAAGAGAGATCAAAGACCCATCTTCTCCCCATTTAGCCTGTCATTAAATGAACTTGTTGCTCGTCCCCGCACAGATTATTGCTTGCCACACGAGCAACTGTAAACTCGTTGCTCAGATTCCAATAACATTTATATTTACAGGAGGCAGCACATCACTCTTCATGTCCGTGCACAGCGTATCTGTAATTAGTCGTCCAATACTTTCACACACACGCTGAGATAATCCATCAATGCCATGTTGCAGTACAGTCAAACCTCGATATATCGAATCTCTAGGGAGAGCAAAATTCATTCTATATATATTCTGAAAAAAAGGTTTACAACCCAAGATTTTTTATTACTGTACCGTAATGCGTTTGTGATCGATATAGGCTTATGTTTAGTTTTGGTAATATAAAAAAGAAGTCAAGGTAGATTGTTATGCATGCTGTTTTACTTCTGCTGAAATAGACGACTTATAAGTTTAAAATAAAATAGTTTCATCGTAAAAACATTAAACTGAGCAAAAGAATACGCAGTACGTAAATGAAAATTTCCACAAATCATTGGCTTTAAAAATAGTCCATAATTTTGGTTTACTTTAAGTTTTTGATAAGCTGTGAGTCAGTTTCATTGTCCATGATTATGACGGCTGAGTACACATTATTCTCTATCTCCTCACACTTCTCCAAGCACGCTGCGATTGTGTCGAGAACTGCATTGGCGTGCCTGCCGGTGCTTCTCGGACCTCTCCCCCCCCCCCCCCCACCCTCTTCTACTGTATCCTCGTTACTGTTGCCCCCTTTTTCGTTCGCTGTCTTCATGCAGTCAACAATCTCGGGCTTTGTTACTGATCCTGCTACTGCGACGTAGTTGTCCACATCTACGAAATATTCAAAACGAATGTGAGCGATGTTAAACTGAGTCACATCTTTCGTCCATTCAGACTCTAGAATGCTGACAGGGGGTGTCTCCTGTAAGTACTGTGTAAACTAACAACTTTGATCAAAATTCCCATAAACCATTGTCATAATCCAACTAATATTTTACATGCATAAGTATTAATCGCACGGGCTGCTCATTTTCATCTGTCATTCACTTGTTTGGAAACAACTGACGATCGTTTGATCCTGCACGTTTCTCCGCGCTTTATCCAGCATTCTTATAGCATCTAAAATATTGATATTTGTCGTCGGTATTGCGGACTGCCATTCAGACCACTTCATACTTGTAGTTATCTCAGGCGTTCTTGATTACTCCTTGATCTAAGAGGCTCCGATTTCGACGTATTGTTAGGTGGCAAAAATTGCACTGTCACGAATTTTAACAGAGATAGCATTGTGCGCACTGCAACTTTCCACAAACACAACTTTTCCATTTTCACTTACCTGCCGAAATCCTGTAACAAGTGCTTTCTTGTTCGCATTCTACTCCACAGGTAACGACTTACACCCGGTGTGGTGTCTTCTGTCATCGTCCAGCGCCGTGACATGCGCGGATGTTTGGAAGTACAGTGCCGCGAAACTTTCCCGCTGGACGCCAGAGACGCTACACACAAGCGACATATGTTCTGTGATTTACTCTTTGATTGTTAATTTCTGTTCCACGTTCTACACCGTGGCGAAAGCGTGAATCCAAGTGTGTTAGATACGGAATAATTTATCGTACTGAACTTTTCTCATTCCTTCGCACAAGTTATCGGTTGCAGTGTATTATTGTCTGTTCCGACCGTTCGGTAATAAATTATTCCATCAAGCTGAGACAAGCCCACTTCTCTTACCCAGCCAACAAGCACAGGCAGATGTTAAACCGTCGATCGCGGTAATTCAAACCGGTACCGACAAGGTGATGACTCCGACGTGGTCTCCTGCGTGCACGCTGAATTTACGAGAAGTCCTTACAAGAAATTGAGATGGCGAATCCACCAGAGCCGACAAATACTTCTGTGGCGCGTCTAGCGGTGCGACTACTACCCTTCTGGCGGCACAATCCATCCCTGTGGTTTGCGCAAGTCGAAGCAAATTTTACCTACGCGGGCATCACGGTCGACGCCACGAAATTCGATCTGGTGGTCAGCCAACTAGATCACCAGTACGCCGCTGAGGCTGAAGACATAATTAGCCCGCCGGGAACGAACAGCTACGACCGATTAAAAACAGAACTAAGTCGGCGCGTGTCCGCTTCGCAAGAAGAAAGAATCCGGCAGGTGCTTACCCAAGAGGACATCGGCGATAAGAAAATACAGTGCCTACGTCATCTGTGGAGTAAAGTATAAGACGCAGGTACAGTCCCGGACAGCTTGCTGAGCACGATCTGGAACAGCCACTTACCACCACCAGTGAAGGCAATCGTGGTGTCGTAGACTGACGCGTCTTTAGACGCAGTAGCCGATAAGGTCCAAGAGGCAATGACGGCGTCAATAGTTACCTCCGCCACTGGGGCGTGCGCCTGCGCGGCGACAACTGTCTCGCGCACGGTTTATGATGTTCTCGCCAACAAAGTGCACTTATTATTATGGCAAATGAGCGAGGTGTTACACTGCCATGATACGGACAACAGGAGCCGACATTGCTGTTTCTTAGGTTTTCCCTTCATAAGTGGCTTGAATTTTTCTGTGTCGGTCATATTTGCTGCTAACAGAAATGTAACACGATCTTTGTTTAGCTTGATGACTTTTTTGCTCCGAAAGTCAATGTTGTGTCAGTGTTATCTGACGATTTTCAGACAAGTTCATCAATCTGATTTCGACGATCCTCATCGGCTGCCGAAGGCGGTCGTCCACACCGAGCTCTGTCAAACTTGCTGAGGATAGCACCACCATTTCCTTTACTGCAGGCAAAACAACACAACATCGCACGTTACTGATGTCGATACCATCATCACCATACATAGCTTTCATTCTTCTGTAGATTTCAATTGGAGGCACGTTTCCTGCGGTTAGAAGCTCGTTTACAGCACGCTAAGGTAACTGAAGGAACTTCTCAAGCCAAGATCTCTAAAAAAGCATTTTCTTGGATGACTGGTTTTCACAGAGCTATGCTGTCGTGGTCATATATTACACAATTTGTGTCACTGATGAATGACATTTTCATATATACGAATGGCTATATACTCATCACTTACAAGTTCCTAAATGTACATTTGCACTGGCCTAAATCTAACATTAAAGAGCATGTTATTTTTAGTCCTAATTTCGTACCTATGCTTAGAATTACAAATTTTTAAAGGCTATCAGTTGTTAAATTAAAATTAAAATTTATCTTGGAAATAGAAGGAATTGTTCAAAAATATTAATTTCGGATTATATTTAAAACTTTTTGAAAGTAGTTTTCCTAAAAAGTTAATTAACAGTAATACTGAGAAATAATTAAAGTAATTTTGGATCACTATGGGTATCACAGTGTCTTGACAACGAAAATGGATTTGTACAAAATAACCAGAACAAGCCATGAATCATAAATGCTTACATATTACAAATAGTACTACAACATATTAAGAAAAGCTGTGCAAAAAACAAATAGTATGTAGAGCTTGTCTGTAACTGATAGACCAGACATCAAAATAAAATCAGTGTGAAATATTGTTAACACAGATACTTGGAATCAAGCTATAGACAAAGACATTACGTGTATTGAAGAGTCTGGGAGACTGTAAAGATACTTCATGTCTGGCAGAAACGTTTAATTATTACTGTTTATAACTGGGTCACAAAATTGGTGCATATAGTTCAGTACAGATATAAAAACAGTACACTGGAGAAACAGTAAGGTGAGGATGTAGTGAAATAAAGATTAGTCTCAGATCCCCATCTGAAACAGATTTTCACGAGTCACGAAATAAAAGTTCATATGGTGTGAAGAACATCTATAATAACACACTGAAATGTTGTGGCCTTATAATATAAAATATTCTTCGTCACTTATAGGATGCATCATTAATTCAAAGTTTTTTTGCACGACTGATGAACATATGAATATTTCTTCCATAAAGAAAAGTATCATGAGAGCTGCGACTGTTAAGAAATTTAAATAAAACTTTACTTTCGTGAGTTAGTCTATTTTCCCACTACATGCTTCGATGATTCACACCATCTTGAGATGAAGAATTGTGTAGCTATATTCCTGGTGCTAGTGAAGAGCGTGGACGCCTTTTCACAGTAGCAGACTAACTATAAGGTAGGTTATATTTTACCTTTTGCTGGTGATAAAATTGATTTGTCAGAAAAGGCACTGTACAGTTAAAAAATGAATTTGCAAAAATTAGTCAACTTATGAGGAAAGCAGTGTCGAAAAGATGCCGCATATTGCTACTTGTTGCATGTGCTCTTCTGTGTATGTTATGTTTACACTGTCACTTCAAACATGTTATACATGGCAGGAATATGCTTGCTTACATTTAGAGCAGAGATAATTGAAAGGTATAATTGCTGGAGCTTGGCTATTTGTTTAATGTACATCAAAATTCAATTACTGTATAATTGATGCATATAAGAGCAAAATTAATTTGAATTAGTAGATTGTTACTGAGTTTGGATTAATTACCAATTATATCTGTATTATGGATTTAGATAACGCAGTGGCTAAACGACTAACAATTTTATGTTACAAGTGCCAGGTTTTGAATGTTTACACTGTTATATTAACAGAGTTTTCCTTATATTACATGTCTGTATTTCATTTTCTCTTTCTTACCTGTGAAGTATGGATTGAAACAGAACATACTTATATACTATAGAAAGGTTAAATGAATTTCTGTGGATTGAAATTTGTTGTAAGTTATGAAAAACCTTCAACCACTTTCTCAAAGATCTTGAAGGAGTTGGTTCAGTACAAACAGTTATTCCCATTGAGTAGATTTTCTACTAGTTTTAGTGGATATAGATTTGTAGTTCTTCATAAAGAGATACCTCATGCACTTTGTACAATCTGCTAGTATCTTAAGGTTGTTTTGTACACTGTCAGATGGCTATTCCGTACATTATATATGAGAGGCTACTGCAGATTTCTGTGAAGCAGTGCATCGGAAGTTGTTGGTATGTTCTTTGAATCTAGTGTGGAATTTGAGGCCTGTTTGACCTATTATTCTTCTAGGCGTTAACTACACATGATTTTACAGATGTGAGACGACGAAAATTTATCCTGTTTGTTTAAGTAATGAGGCACCAAGTTCTTATTTTATGTTGTTTGAAAATATTGACAATTTTTGGAATATGTTACTGAGGAAGGAATGCGTGTTGTTAGTGTGGCTTTCTTTTTTTTCTGATTCTTGATGCTTACTTTATTCATTTTTAATTTTAATTTACGTAGCTACACTGCCTCTTAGTGTCGGTTTGTACCCAATTAGTTTCTGCTATTTATTTTATGATTCTCATTCCATTCTGGAGATTCTCTTCACTCACTTGGATTTTTAGAACTATGTGAATCATTGAGTGGTATACTGCTAGTTTGTGCTGTTTGAGATGGCGGAGGGACTATGCATGTTCATGTCGGTGGTGGTTGGTTTCCTATAAATTTGGGAAACATATTTGTTATCTCGCTAGCATGCAGTTACATCAAAGAAGTTAATGGTGTTATTCATTTCCTGCTTAATGGAGAATTAAATGTTCCTGACTACTTGGTTGGATGTTTGGAGGATGTCTTGGACATTGCATTTGTGATCCCCTTCAATAATTAGAAATGTATCATTTACATGTCTTCTGTAGAACTGAACTTCCTGAAAGTAAGTTGTGTATGTCTTCCAGGTCATTGTCAAACGAGAGGCTATTTTTATTGAGTAATTACATTCAAATACAAGTTTGTCCTGTAGAATTTTGTTGAGTTTCTATAAAACTTTACACCTTGGCTAATTTATTGATAGGTTTGCGCTTAGTCTTATGGAGCAATTTTTTGTCAGCCTTTAATTCAGATCTCAGGCACGGTGCTACTGGACTCATGCATATGTAGTGATGTTTTTCTTTTTCAGTAAGCAAGAAGTTTTATTACTTTCTCGAAAAAATTTTGATGTTTTTTGGATGTATGCATTTTCATATGTAAATACTGCTGAGTTTCCTTTGTCTCATTTTGTGACAATTACTATATAGTCTTTCAGTTTAAGTAATTAAGTACTCTGTTCACATTAATGATGAATATGATTCTAACTGATCTTGTAATTTCTTGCTCAAGCAGATATTTAATTTTTTCTCTTTTAGCAATTTTAGTGCTCTTATCCAATTTGGCGGTGTCTGCTGCATTTTAGTAGCTATTATAATGACGTGCATTATATTTCAGATCTTTATTCAGTAGATTAGGGTTGGCACTTCTTAAATTCCATAATAGTAATAATAGTAAAATTTCACGTGGCTTAATGATCTGGAGCAAGTCTACCTATTGGACATCACTTCGTCGACTTGCGTGTTCCTTCTAACTCCAGTTGTCCAGCCAGGAAAAAGGGACCTACAGTTTAACGTGAAATCTGAACCACATGTCGTTTGTGGCGAGTCTTCACATCGTTGAGGGTTGAAGGCTACGATAGAAAACAGACAGAAAAATTAGTTGGGCCGATCAGGACTCGATCTCACGGCCTTTCAGTTTACAGGCAAGAGTTTTACTGCTATACCTCCAGGACATACTTAAATTCCATATATTCATTATTATATCTATTATTATTATTTTTGTTGCTACTATTATTAGTATTTTAGCAATGTTGTTACTCATTTTTGAAGGTAAGTTCCTCGATGATTACCTTAGGAATTACAAAAGATACATTTTGTCATTATTACCCTGGTTTGCCAAGCAGAACATATACACAAAGGCAGAATAACAAGGTGCAAAAGCTTTACCGTTTAATAAGGGATTGGCAAAGTTGAGCCTAAATTTCATGTCAGGAATTTACCCCTGACTTTGAATAGTTCTTTAATTTTTTTTCAATCTTTACTCAAGATAATGTTATTTGAGTTCTCTGCATAAAACTGATCTAGAGACCTAGATTTGTAAATGTGAAGTACCTTACATGCATAGCAATGAAAGTACAAACTTAGCCGTACAGAAACGGATGGTCCATTTCAATTCTGGTCTCATCAAACGCGGAATTTATTCCTCTACATCGTTTGTATGAGCCACTTTATTGTTGAATGGGTTAGTTTCAACGATATTACCAAAAAACAGAGCTTAAAACGAAATCTTTCATGAACATGTAAAATTGGTCCAATTTTGAAGAGCACTAGTATGGAAACGGGTGGTCCAAAAAATATGCGGATCGTCTCATTCAATACTGAATTTCATGCCCTACAATTTTTAAACCACTATGTTTTCGATATTGTGAGTCATTTACGAGATATAATCACAAAACCGAAAAAATAGCCCTTTTCGGGTACATTTTTGCCCCCCACCACTTTTCCACAGGTCTGCCGAGGGGTTAACCTAGGTTATTCATACTGGGACACAAACGAAGCCATTAAAACAATAAAACCTTTTGTAGCAATTATTTCCGATTTGAATGCCAATTCTACTGGACTAACAATCCGACAACGTAATCCAACGTCGGTCGAAGCAGAAGCGAAACATCCACATGCTGGCAACAAAACGGATTACCAGGGATGTTTCTCATAGAATGTTAACTTAATCGTTATATCTTTTCGAGTAGTATTGATATCTGTACACTGCAACTAAGTTTCTCATAAATTTGTAGCTCAGGGTGACTAGTTGCGGAGATTTTGTTTATGGAAAGAGAGTGATTATCGTTAATCACAACATAAAATTTCCCCTCCCCCTCTGGCACACGTCTGGCGGTACTTGTAAGAAAGGCTTTTGCGTCGGCAGACACCGCTACCAGAAAACACTGTCCTCGTCCATCAGAGTAAAGGGCGGAATCCATCGCGAGCTCTCAGCCGACACGTCCTCAGATCGTCTCATGCGGGCGTCCCTACGTGGCGCGTTTAATCACTTACCCGTTACCCGCAGATCACTAGATAATTCGTTTCCTGCAGTACTCGAATAAAAAATGGCAGGGAGCTGTGCAGGTGCAGGAACAGTGCTGACCAACGTATGTTATCCAAGGCAACTGTGGATTGGGTCATGTACAGAACGATTTCGTTCAAGCATACCTTTTCATCTTTTCCTGTGCCGTCCTTCAGTTTTGTCTAAAGCCGACTGAAACCAGTTAAGTCCATGTATTTCACTATGCCTAGTCAGCTACCGAGTTAACTTTAGTAAAGGTATTAATAAATGCATATTCAGCTACACAGGTGACTTTAGTAAAGGTATTAATAAATGAAGTATGACAGGTGCTATATAGATGTTTCCAATCGATAATTGGGGCTCTCACCGGAATACAAGCACCCCTCACTCCCACGCTACTCCTTCGGAGCGTTTCACTTACATACAGTACAAACGTTGCGCAAGGTAAAATCTACCGTGTTGTTTGCCAGAGGTCTTCTGGGTAGACGGGATCAGCTCCAAGCGCTTTTCCTTTCTTTAGCGTGCCTTGCGTCACCACCAGTTTCCCTTGAATGTGATTGCCTCGCTGTCAACCGTAATAATTATTTGCATTCTACCACTTTAATAGCACTTGATAATGATTCAACCAAGCGTTTCAAGAGACAATACTGTCATCCTCAGTTTGTCGCGTTTGTTACATTAAATGAAATGAAAAACTCAATGGACTGCATCCTTGTCTTACACAAAATCGCCTACTTCGCACACCGCAACCGCGCAGCCGCCCACTTCCACTTCAACTACGGACACCAACAGTGTTCACTTCAAGATTTTCTTGACGTCCAGAGCTAGGTTTGGACTGCTATACCTGGAATACCACTGTGCATACGCAGTTTCTGTTTAGGAGGTTTTCAAAGATCTTTTGGCCGAAATCGAGTTATTTTCCAAGGAATACTAAATACTTACAATTATCCAGGTGCATTAAAATAAATCTAAAAACTATTTACAAAATCTCGTACTGTTATTCGTTTCCATGTCGAGAACATTGTCGAATTTCTTATCGGGAATGACTATTTGAAATTCTGCCTGGAACTGGTTTTTTTTTTTTCTTTACTTTTCATGTGCGTGATTTCCATATCGTCCTCTATACCGCCCTGTTACATTTTATTTAATGAACGCTAAAAACTGAGTGTAACGCTTTCGAAAAGCGTGATTGGATTGTATCAATTAATATATACACTACTGGCCATTAAAACTGCTACACCACGAAGATGTACTACAGACGCGAAGTTTAATCGACAGGAAGAACATGCTGTGATATGAAAATAATTAGTTTTTCAGAGCATTCACACAAGGCTGGCGCCGGTGGCGACACCTACAACGTGCTGACATGAAGAAATTTTTCAACCGATTTCTTACACAAACAGCAGTTGACCGGCGTTGCCTGGTAACACGTTGTTGTGATGCCTCGTGTAAGGAGGAGAAATGCGTACCATCACGTTTCCGACTTTGATAAAGGTCGAATTGTACCCTATCGCGATTGCGGTTTATCGTATCGCGACATTGCTGCTCGCGTTGGTCGAGATCCAATGACTGTTAGCAGAATACGGAATCGGTGGGTTTAGCATGGTAATACGGAACGCCGTGCTGGATCCCGTCGGCCTCGTATCACTAGCAGTCGAGATGACAGGCATCTTATCCGCCTGGCTGTAACAGATCGTGCAGCCACGTCTCGATCCCTGAGTCAACAGATGGGGACGTTTGCAAAACAACCACCATGGCTGTGGTTGCCCTTGACGCTGCATCACAGACAGGAGCACCTGCAATGGTGTGCCCAACGACGAATCTGGGTGCACGAATGGCAAAACGTCATTTTTTCGGATGAATCCAGGTTCTATTTACATCATGATATTCGCATACGTGTTTGGCGACATCGCGGTGTACGCACTTTGGAAGCGTGAATTCATCATCGCCATACTGGCTATCACCTGGCGTGATGGTATGGGATGCCATTGGTTACACGTCTGTCACCTCTTGTTCGCATTGACGGTACTTCGAACAGTGGACGTTACATTTCGGATGTGTTACGACCGTGGCTGTACCCTTCATTCAATCCCTGCGAAACACTACGTTTCAGTAGGATAATGCACGACCGTATGTTGCAGTTCCTGTACTGATCTTTCTGGATACAGAAAATGTTCGACTACTGCTCTGGCCAACATATTCTCCAGGTCTCTCACCAACTGAAAACATCTGGTCAATGCTGGCCGAGCAACTGGCTCTTCACAATACGCCAGTCACTACTCTTGATGAGCTGTGGTATCATGTTGAAGCTGCATGGGCAGCTGTACCTGTACACGCCTTCCAAGCTCTGACTCAATGCCCAGGTCTGTCAAGGCCGTTATTCTGGCCAGAGTTGGTTGTTCTGGGTACTGATTTCTTAGGATCTCTGCACCCAAATTGCGTGAAAATGTAATCACTTGTCAGTTCTAGTATAATATATTTGTCCAATGAATACCCGTTTATCAGCTGCATTTCTTCTTGGTGTAGCAATTGTAATGGCAGGTAGTGTATTTATGTTACTGGAATTGATATTAACTAAATATAGCCAGGGAGTCAAAATATTTTATGGAAGTCAGAGTAATATACGTGTTCGAGATACGATAATTTCGTGATTTGTGTTTAGTAGTTTGAATCTGATTGGTGTGGATTTATCAGTGTTTTACTTGCATTGAAATTTAATGTTGAGAGATTTCATTTTTTATACGATTATGAGAACAACGTGAAAGTGACTTATTTCTTGGAAAAGCTGTACGTTCCGTGGGAGTTGTCATTTTAGCAACCACAGCAGTTGCAATTTGTCTCTAACTTGATCATACGGAGTTAGATAATTGAAATATTTCAGTTCTTATTAACTATCAATGTGATGGAAATTAACTTAGGCCCCTCTGTGATGTATCTGACCCGGTTCGATTAAAAGAACTTACTGTATCCAGGATCGTGTGCACGTAGGTGAGCTATAATTAGGTTGCGGAAAAACATTTTATTTTCAGTAAAAGTTGTTTGCTCTACTATTTATTTACTCGTAGGGATCAAGTTAGAGAACGAGCTCATTTCGGCGATTTGCATTATGAAGTGTACCTGTGAAGATGGTATAATAGGTATAGTATTGTTCCCTACGTCTATGTTAGTCTATGTCTACATATGGCAACGTATGCTTAAAACTTACCTCTTAAATGGTGTGACATGGTCGACATGGCATCTTGCAGCATAAATGTCGGTTGGCTTTTTGTTATGACACGATCGCGTCAGTTGCATGTTTATTTTTCATTTGTGTGATCTTGTAAACTTAATTTTTAACAGCTTCGGCTCTTACGATGCTATATTTGTGTGCTTACAATGGAATTTCTGTTTCGTGGAAAGTCAGCAATTACGTTTAATTTTTCAAAGATAGTATTTTTGTGTTTTTTACGTTAATGATAAGTGTTCTATTGTTTTGTGTTTACCACTATAATATAGTATTTTTCTTTAATGATAATAAATTTGTGTTTAAAATCTTTTTGTTCGTTGAGGGTGTCTTCTGGATATTTGTCCGTTGAGTGTAAATTTCCATTACCTCCAAAATGTTCACTGTGTATCCCTTCCGCACTTTGTGTAAAATTTTTAGGGACTTTTCAATATTTTCTGCTTAATGTCGTTGGCTTTCTAAATCCAAGTAAAATGTGGATTGGTTGGTTTCGCATGTTCGTGTGTGTTCTGTAAATCTGATGTTCAATGCATTGAAGAGTTTCTCTCTTTTTACTTTTAATTGTAGTAAGGGCAGAAAATAGTAATTTACATAAATAAGACGTCGAAAATTGAAGTAAAATGTTCAAAGCCATTTTAGATATCGACACACAGTCTTTCTTAGTTCGTTATGCTTAATCATTGATCCAGGTTAAGTAGAAAAAGCTGCCAGTTCTTCTTATGTTAATGTTAAGCCGAAATCATCTGAAACTTCCATGAATGGGTTTGGAATCCAATCATACTGTTTAGTGTTTCTAAACACGAGAAGTTCTTGTTGTAGCTCATGCACACGGGTAAGTACTTCCCCCTCGACAACCACCTGACTTCTGTGTGTAAAAGCAATCGTCTGTGTTCCGACTACATATCGATACAAAGTCTATAGTATAAACGGGTTTTGATAGGCCTTGTCTTAATAAAATTTAGCATCTGAGCAACATACTCTAAGACTTCTCTCAAACTTTCTCCCAATTTTTTTGCTACAAAGGTCTCCATATGAAGACAGTAGTGAGTTACGACAACATCTTTATTTAGTCTTTTTACAAAAGAAATAAGGCCCTTAACACTGTCTACCATTGAAGGGGTGCGATTTATACAAATGCCTACACACGACTTCCATGTTAACTGTCACTTATTAAGATAATTTAAAAAGTTGAAAACGTCGTCACCTCTAGTAGGCACACTTAATTCTTTGCAAAAAAACTCATTTACTATTTGTTATTGATTAATGAAACAGACAAATGCTAAGAGTTGCGATTGTTTGGGAATGTCCGTTGATTCATCATCTTGCAATGCAAAGTTTGAGTGCTTGAGTTTATGGCATTTAGGGCATTTATTAATTGTGAATGACCATGAAGCAGTAAATTGCAGTCTATGGTTGCAGTCTTGGACTGCGTATTTTTTTTACAACGTATCAAATAAGTTACTACGTTGGCCACACCAAACTTTACCATGAATAAAATGTTACATTTATAAACATAGTTACATACATTATTAAATAAATGAATTACTCCAACCACTGCATATTGTTATGATTGTAGCAATCTGACAATTATTTGACCATTCTGCTTCTCCAGACCACAGCATTCTGCCATCCGAATAATTATTTTTCTCGCCTCTCTGCCAGTTACACATTTCCCTAGACTTCCTTACACTTCTTGGTGGTGTAAGGGATTACCTCGAAGGGCTAGCAATAGCTTTACCGTCACTCACTATTTTGAAATACCTTTTCCCAGTCGCTACTGTTGGACAGCTAAGATTAGCAGCAATGGAAGAGAGAAGACAGTCGCCATAAAACGTACCGAATACTGTCGACACTACAATGAGAATCAGTTTCTTTACAAACTGAACTATTTGGCAAAACGTAAGGACTCGTTCCGTATTATACCAGGCGTGAAATGGATAAAACTGAGTACCTATATGTTCTTTCGTACTGCTGTTGGTATGGTCTTCAGTCCTGAGACTGGTTTGATGCAGCTCTTCATGCTACTCTATCCTGTGCAAGCTTCTTCATCTCCCAGTACCTAGTGCAAACATACATTCTTCTGAATCTGCTTGGTGTATTCATCTCTTGGTCTCCCTCTACGATTTTTACCCTCCACGCTGCCCTCCAATGCTAAATTGGTGATCCTTTGATGCCTCAGAACATGTCCTACCAGTCGATTCCTTCTTCTAGTCAAGTTGTGCCACAAACTTCTCTTCTCCCCAATCCTATTCAATACCTCCTCATACCATACTCGCCAAACCATAGGCACTGCAGATCGCATAGATTATTTCTCCCCATTCAACCACTCCCTTTAGATGAACAGCACACGTGTTACAGCAGAACTGAGGAGCTGATCCTTTCTCCTGATCACACACATTGCACCCAAAGTGCAAGACAACAGACGTGAGCTTTTGTATTTTGCCATATGTTTTCCTAAAATATTACAGGGCGCTCCCGTAAATGTTCTAGGGCGCACCAGTGCGCCCTGGCGCACACTTTGAGAACCACTGTTCTACAAGATAGTGAGACGAACAATAGTACGATCTCGAGGCAAGTGGCCGGCCAAAATGGTGTAAGCCAAAGTGCTAAAGTGTGCGGCAGTCCATGATGCGACGTGCGAACGCGTTCGCTGCATCCCATGAAGACCACTTGGAACATCTGTTGTGAAGTGGATGCGATGCAGCTCTGTACACATGTTCACAGGACCTTTTTTTCGTACATTTCCTGTCAGGAATCCGTTCCGGCATTTTATCGGCTTTGTTAATGTTCACCCTAAGTATATATAATACTCTCAAATTTTCCTCTTTCGAGATTTTCGTTTTTAGGTAGTTTCTGAAGTCTTCTTGTGATTGTCCAGTCTGCTAACATATTAGGATACCATTTTCCCTGGTTACGCTTCTCTGTCGTAGCGAGTCTTTGGAAACATGTCACCATATTATCCACCAATTCCACATACTTTACTGCTTTCTTGTTCCCAAGGAAATTGATGATCTCATCTATAAAAGAGAACAATGCTGTTTTTTTCTTTTTGTCCAATAGTTCAACGAGAAGATTGCTCCTCATGACTGTGCTAATTTGTGGACCGATACCTCCCTTGAGCTTAGCATCTTTCATGTGAGGAAACATTTCTTCAAGGTACTGATAGGCTGCACTCTCCCTATTCAGGGCGTTTACGAAAATCGACTTTCATGTGGAGTGGATGCAGCAGAATCTGTAGCCTATCGACAAGAGGATTACACAATACGTTCTTCTTCCCTGGTTCTAGGTTGCTTTGTTTTGGCCTCTCTTTCACAGTATGTTATTCAGTTGCACGCCTGTCCCACTCGCAAATGAAACACGATAACTTGGTATATTTTAATTGCAAACGTAAGAGGAGCGATACAATCTTCACATCAGCACCGATTGTCCACTTATAGGTTGCGTATCGTAGAATATGATTCAATGGGTTCTATGTCTCTTTCATCTGTGCAGCTTGCGCAATAGGAGTAGAGCTTTTCTCGTTTTCAGTAAGGAGAAGCACACATTTTATGTTCACCGTTGAAGAATTTATGAGAAGCCTCCACACCGGTGGGTTGTGTTTAATTCCCAAGGCTGCTAGAAACCCATCAATACGATTGCAGAAACAGACGGTTCCATCCATTGAAATAAGCCTACAAATGCCTTGGGCCACTGTTGATAGGAGATGCTGACGCCTGTAGGAATTACTTTCCATTATTTCAGCCGGGAACCCAAATGTCCAGCTTCGGCGTTGCTAAGTTCAAGAACCCGAACTAGACCATCGGGTAGGACGATGTGTAGGGCGATGAATCTCTAACTCATTAACTGTAAAACCTTCAAATCTTCATCTTTTATATAAGATTCATTACGAGATGATAAACGTTCTTTATCGATAATCCAATGTACTGGCAGTTGAGATGCAGGCAACTCTGGGCTGTGGGAACAGAACGAACTGTTGATAGAATCTCTGGATACACATCCCTCCTTTTCTTTGCCACTGTCATGCTTTTTGATGATGGTGTTGCACAAAAATAACAATCGTCAGTAAGGTTCTTTCATACTCGCCAAACCGAAGGCATTGCAGATCGCATAGATTTTTTCTTCCCATTCAACCACCCTCTTTAGATGCACAGCACACGTATTACAGCAGAACTGAGGAGCTCATCATTTCTCCTGATCACCCACATTGCATCCAAAGTACAAGACAACAAACGTGAGCTTTCTCTTCTCAGCAATAAATACGAACTCGCCACAGTCGTAACAGAAACTGTCACTATTGATCACGCACGAGCGTCAGATTTTATTACAAAACTAATCACTGGCTCACAGGGAATAAAGCAAATCAGAAATAAAAGAAACCTGTTATATGTATATATAATATAAAAGAACATTAAGGTCTCATTATAGCAGTAACTAATCTAACATAACATAACATGATATCTAAGAAATTAGAAAAAAAAAAGGTTCAAATGGCTCTGAGCACTATGGGACTCAACTGCTGTGGTCATCAGTCCCCTAGAACTCAGAACTACTTAAACCTAACTAACCTAAGGACATCACACACATCCATGCCCGAGGCAGGATTCGAACCTGCGACTGTAGCAGTCTCACGGTTCCAGACTGCGCACCTAGAACCGCGAGACCACCGCGGCCGGCCAGAAATTAGACCCTGTTAGTGATTTTTATTGGTATTTTTATAGTCAGCATACCGAATTTAGGTAATAGCTGCTACTTCCACTTAGGACCAGTGTTACTTTTTGGCAGTATTTCCGACAGCTTCAGCTCCAGCGATGCTATATGTTTACAATTGAATTTCTGTTTCGTGAAAAGTCAGTGATTACGTTTACTTTTTAGAAAATGGCTCTGAGGACTGTGGGACTTAACTGCTGACGTCATCAGTCCCCTAGAACTTAGAACTACTTAAACCTAACTAACCTAAGGACATCACACACATCCACGCCCGAGGCAGGATTCGAACCTGCGACCGTAGCGGTGGCGCGGTTCCGGACTGTAGCGCCTAGAACCGCTCGGCCAGCCCGGCCGGCTTACTTTTTATGGATAGTATTTTTGTGGTTTTCACGTAAATGATAAGTGTTCTATTGTTTTGTGTTTATCGCAATAACGTAGCCTTTTTCTTTAACGATGCCAATAAAATTTTATGTTTAAAATGTTTATTCGTGGAGGATGTCTTCTGGGCATTTTTCTATACGAGTGTAAATTTCCCATTTCCTCCAAAAGGTCCACTGCTTGTCTTTTACGTACTTCGTGTAAAATTTTTACAGCATTATCAATATACCTAATTTTTGTTGTTGGCTTTTTAAATCGAAGTAAAATGTGGATAGACTGCTTACGAAATTTCATGTGTATTCTTTAAACCTGGTTACCTGTTTGTCCGATATGAAATGAGAACAATATAGGGCCGCACGACGGCAGATTCGCCACACTCTTCAACATTTGTCTTCGAAACAAGTATAGTGTTAATAATCTTGCTAGCTCCAGTTTCTGCAAAACAAAATGTATTTCTTTGTTTCTCTTCTTTACCTAAACATTTTTCCACCACCGGATGTCATCTTCAACGGGTTTCGTTTTAATCTTGCAAAAAAGGCCACACAAAATTCGTGGTTGTGTTCTATTTTAAGTCTAAAAACTGTAACATCTCCCAATTTATAATTGTTCACCTGAAACTATACTAACTAATATACAGTGCTTGTTTTTCACCTTCACCAGTTTCTTCGCGGTTTTGTTTTTGTCCAGTTGTAATGACACATTCCGACGCAGACATACAATACCTTAAAAGCTGCGCCAAAGATTAAATTGAGAGGCATGTATATTATAACCTTTGTAATGTTCACATTGGATTCTCTTTTGTTTCATACTCCAAGGAGCTAAGGGACACTTTCGATTGTTGCCTTGTGGAGGATGGACGTAATTTTTGGAGTGTGCGGAAAGGCAGCCATATAATTAGTAATTATGGTTTGTGCGACGAGCACAGCAAGTCTTATTGTGTTGTGAATAAAAAATAATGAGAAGTATCTAAGTTTTACGAGAATTATTTAAAGGGACGTAGCATTGTATTTCCTTGGTTTCCACCGTCTTCGTGAAGTGAACCGATGCCGACTCAGGAAGATACACACGGTCAAGAAAGAGAAGAACACCGATGGCGACTAATGAATTAATACTGTGGCACAAGGACGAATTTTACGTCTAAGGTGAGAACTCTGAATAAATCAATGACGTAGAATTCAAAAATGTAATTAATCGGAATGGTAAATTATATTACAGGCATATTTGACGCAGCACTGAATTTGTCCGCATTCAAGCCGGTCAATACAGTCCGTAGAAAAGCCCTTCAAAATTTCTAAAGTTACAGTTCCATGTCCGTAATTTTTCCTCTTTTCAAAAAATCAATAAATTTAATATTTTTTATTTATTTCGCCACGCAGTGTGGCGAGAGAGAGAGTTAGTTTCAGGTGAGCAATAAGAAAAATGTACATCTTACAATTTTTAGACGTAGAATGAAAAACCAACCACGAAATTCGTTACAGAAATAGAACGTGAGCCACTTAAGATGTCGCATTGGTGTCGAAACATGTTTGGGTACAGGACAGAAAAAAGACATACATTATCTTTTACGTAAAGCGAAGTTTTTAAAAACCCGAAACTATCACTCTAAGCTTCTTGATATGGCTAAGTGACTTCAAGAACAACCATTGTTTATCACTTCAGATTTGTAACTTGACTACAGGGTGTTTTGTCTTGACACAAGCTGTAGTGATGCTATGGCGCCTAGGAACAGTGTCTTAAAGCCAGAAAAATTGCCGGCCGGTTGTGGCCGAGCGGTTCTAGGCGCTTCAGTGTGGAACCGCGCGAGCGATACGGTCGCAGATTCGACTCCTGCCTCGGGCATGGATGTGTGTGATGTCATTAGGTTATTTAGGTTTAAGTGGTTCTAAGTTCTAGGGGACTGATGACCTCAGAAGTTAAGTCCCATAGTGCTCAGAGCCATTTGAACCAAAAAATTTCTCAAAGCTGGAAGGTCTAGTACTAAGATTTGCAGTAATATCTTAGGCTGAAAGATTGTTTGTTTGAAAATAAGAGCATTGGGGCATACATCAAAATGGTGGAAAGTAGGAAACTGAGAGAAGCACAGTTTTAAATGTTTAAAGTGTATGTGACAAGTAAAAGGATACGAATATTAAATTTTAAACTAATATAGATATGTTTCTTTTCCATAGACGCCACAAGTACAAATTTAAAAAAAAACTAGATATAACAAATTGGTATAACTTAATTTAGATGGCAAGACTGTTACACATTTATACAGCTTAATTTCAAAATGTGGCTAGCGCTGGCAAGCAAGTAATATGCATGAAGCGTATTCGCAGTGACAATGGCTGGGAATAGATGTTGATAAAAATATGGAGGAAAGGGAATGCGTATGGAAACACACCGGACGTAATAAGTTATTTGCTCTCGATTTTATGTAATACTGCAGCCTGACACGACGGCCATACGGGGCGCTCAAAGAAAGAATGATAAATCACAGAAGCGCCCCGGACAATAGTTTCCCATTGGAGGAAAGTATTGCTAGAGTCAGCGATAGCAACTACCGCTGAGTAAGTGTGAGGTTTCCAGGCGCTAGACAGAAATTTATTTCCTTCCTCTCTTCCTGCCTACGCGGCGTGAGATATTAAAAAAGAAGTAATCTGTTCGCCGGCTTGTGACACTCCGTAAAAAATCTCATTTCCGATTTCTCTAACAGAAATAAATTTTGTGACGATGTATTCCTCATCTCACAGCATCTGATATTTTTCCATCCGTAGTTCCTACTTCTTCGTTATAACGACAAAATAGTGTAGCCCTCTAGTAGTCGAGCTGAGTTGTCATAATGGTATTATAGTGAAAAACAAACCTCTTTTTGGTGTTATGCGTTTCTCACATCATCGTACGTTAAAACCAATTTCCACAGTAACCGGCTCCTGAATAATGAATAACAGTGGCAAATGCAGAATGTCCGTAATTACACTCTACACTCGGAAAAAAGACCTAGCTAAGGGAGGTATTACGTAGCTACAACAGTATGCTACTGGCACCGCATTTCTTTGCCAATAGTACCACGCTCCATTCATTCCTATGGTCTCTATAGCTAATTAATGTTTTGTTGTTTTGACATTAAAAAAATCAGCACCATTATCAGATTCTCAATTCCACAACTCCCTTGGATATATTTACAGAGCCAAAACATTATGACCAGTGCCAAAAACGAGGAAAGGAATGTATGGAAAACACTGGAAAGAAGGAAGGACAGGATGAAAGGACACTTGCTGAGACATCATGTAATAATTTCCACAGTATCAGCGGAAGCTTTGGTGGGTAAAAACTGTAGAGGAAGACAAAGATTTGAATATATCCAGCAAGTAATTGAGGGCGTAATCTGCAAAAGCTACTTTGAGATGAAAAGGTTGACACAGGAGAGGAACTCGTGGCGGGCCGCATCAACCTAGTTCATCTGTTTCCAGCAGAACATCTTCACGCACAGGTGTAATTCGTGCAGGTACAAGATTCCCAGTTTCTCGGAGGCGTTGATGCACCATTTTAAATGTTCGATTGTCGGCATACCTTGAGACAGACTATGCTTCTTGATAAGAGCGTGCAGCTTCCCATGCATTGCAGCTAGCACTACCGTACAGGAAACATCTATCCGCTTACTCCTCATTAATGTAATGTTCCTTGTTACCGTCCGCCTGCTTAGTCGAATGATTGCAGATTTTCTCCGTTCAAGGACTGGCCGTAGTGTTGTTATCATCATATCATCATCACCGACGCGCAAGTCACCTGAAATAAGACTTGCAACCTGGCGGACGAACTTCCCAGATGGGGCATCCCAGCCACCAATGCCACACGATCATTTCATTTCACCTATCTTTCTTTCTTTCGCTTTCCCACAGTGAGGCAGGGTCGGCATGGTTAATCGGATTTGGCAAATGTTAGTGGAAGGGGTGGCCGGATGCTCTTCCTGCCGCCACCCCGTACCCCCCTGGATGGAAGTAGTGTATCCCAACTGTCTGACTAGTGTAATCCATGGAATAGTATGAAAGTGTCCAAATGTCTGCGAGCCGTGTAACTGAGGCGGGATGTGGGGACCAGCCCGGTATTCACCTAGGGGGATGTGGAAAACCGCCTAAAAACCACATCCAGACTGGCCGGCTCACCGGCCGTCGTCGTTAATCCGCCGGGCGGATTCGATCCGGGGCCAGCGCGCCTACCCGAGTCCAGGAAGCAACGCATTAGCGCTCTCGGCTAACCTGGCGGGTCATTTCATTTCATCTCATCTGTTTGTAATTTAGGACCTCGTTACCACCAACACCACTGACGCTCCGTCAACAAGTGACCCGGGTGGTACTCTGACCATTTACTATCGTAACCATTCTGTTTACAGCCCCACATCTCGAAAATTGTTACAAAGACCACAGCACGGACAGGCATGCAGAATTACGTCAGTAGTGGCTGGCAAACAGACACAATCAAATCGCAAACTGTTCTTTTGTTGACCTGTGTTTACTGAGCCTTTTTTGGTTCTAGTACCATGAACTTTCAACTGTTTGCGTTTACGCAATAAATTATCATACACCCTGCATAAGCGGATCAGTAGCGACCTACAAGAAGGGAGATTCTCTGACATAGCCGACTTTGAAAAACCGACAGGCTGCTATGGCCAGGCGCCTCGGAACGAGATTTTCGGCAACGCCGAAGCTGGTCGGCTGTTAGAGTACTGCTGCTACAAGAAATAATGGACAGTGGTTGAAGGACAGTAAAATCACCAGTAGGCTCCTCACCTTGTCACAAATGGTTCAAATGGCTCTGAGCACTATGGGACTCAACATCTCAGGTCATCAGTCCCCTAGAACTTAGAACTACTTAAACCTAAGGACATCACACACATCCATGCCGGAGGGAGGATTCGAACCTGTGACCGCAGCGGTCGCGCGGTTCCAAACTGAAGCGCCTAGAACCGCTCGGACACACTGGCCGGCGCCTCGTCACAGAACTTGGAGCTTTGTAAAACAGTGTAGGCAGAGACCTGTGGCAGATCTTATGAGTACAGTTTCAGAATACACCATTCGATGAACATTGTTGACCATGAGGTCAGCGGCAGGCAATCCCTACGAGTTCCCATGTTCACAAATGTCATTATCAGTTATTGTGTTGGGGAGGGGATAATCGACGTTGAACCTTGTCCTGCCACCTGGTCTGATGAGCCGCGCTTTCTGTTATGTCAGCACGATGGACATCTGCAGGTGCTCTGTCAAACAGACAAGCAGAGACTCGAAGCAATCACCGTGGTGGCGCAGAATGGATGGTGCAGTATCGATATACATATGAGAGCAACCGTAGTTATGTTTCCAACGTCTCGTATAACAACAGGATTTTGCATTGCTCATACCTCGGGTTCTATTTATGATATAAGGGTGAAGTGTTTTGGACAGCCATTGGGTTAGGGACCAATTGCGTACCCAACAGAGGGATCGTCTGATGTCACTATCCTACAGTACAGGCCAAAGTATGAATATTACACATTTCAAACTGCTGAGGCAAATGGAGCATTTTTTTTATTTTTTTAATATAGTCTACGGTGAGCCCGATGGGGTTTATGCAGGCAGCATTAGTTCATCAGCGGGTTTCTCGATAATTTTGTTAATTTAGTATATTGTCACCGTCACCAGAGGACCAGAGGATTCCAAAATGGCTATGTAGAGCAAGTGGCTGAAATTCTTACGATATGGTCCTAAGATGCCTATCACGAACATCCCTGAAAATTTTCTTGCTATCCTTGTGTGTTTCCAGATTACAGAGGTTCAAAGTTACCCTAGTTCTACATGTAAAATCCGGTATGAGAAGAAATCTAAATAATAAATAATCGCAGCAGAATGCTCACATTTTAAGGAATTATTCTCTAGGTACTTATATAGAAGTTCTCTAGGTACTTATATAGAAGTGCCATCAAAACGTTTTCAAAAATCATTATCCATTATCGAGAAACATCACAAAAAACTGTTTTGTGTACCCAAAGCCCGCCGCTGATTCCGAGAAGGTTACGCACAGCAAATGGCTGTAATTTTTATTATGTGCCCCTGAGATTCCTATCTCGAACAATCTCCATATCCTTATCCGTCTCCTGGATACAGCAATTTAAAGTTGCCCCACTTGTACATGTAAAACTAAAACGAAACGAACAAACACCAACTGAACAGGCCTTGAAGGGCTAAGGGCATCGACCAGCCGCCGTGTGATCCTGAGTCCTTAGACGTCGCCGGATGCGGATACGGAGAAGCATGTGGTCAGCACACCATTTTCCGAATCATTGTCAGTTTTCGTGAACGGTGCCACTACTTCTCAGTAAGTAGCTCCTCAATTGGCCTCTCGATGACAGAGGACGCCGTTTGCCAACAGCACTTGGCAGACTCAGACCGTGACCCATCCAATCAACGATCTGAGGCTTAGAGCACTTGCAAAAAGCTTATCTGTACGTACCTCTGGAACACACCGATCCGCCTTGTATTCTACACCTCGTCCACTTCATGGCTTTCCCACACCTCTTCAGACACCTAGACGCCATCTCTTGTTCTACACCTCCCAACACCCTATTGTATCTTTCGTACGTGAGAACTGGCCTAATTTTGCGCTTCTTTAAAAATTATCTACCATCTTCAAATACATCTTACTTGTCGTTCCACATGATACAGATCGTCCTCGAGACTTTTTCCTTCTGTCAGCCATAATCTCCGCTACGTCTTCCATCCCAAAGGAATGCTCTAACCTACTACTACCATGCCTAGCTGTGACGCCACGCATTCCTAACACATACAACCAAGCCACTTTCCCATTTACAAATCCAACATAAACCGACTTCCTTTCACCTAATATTAGCACAAAATACCTCCATAATCAGCATAATAAATATTTGTAGTGTTTCAGTAATTCCTGTTTGTGAATACCATATACTGATTTTCTGAATGGGATACTAAATTGCATGGAGTAGAAAACTTGTGTTTTTGAGATCTGATACAGTAATTTTCAGAGTCTTGCCTCCTTTTCTGAACCTCTTTGATACGATTTTGGCACGTTTATTTGCTGTTGAGCATGGAACAGGAAAGTGTTTCCGCATGAGGATCGCGGAAATTCTAACAGAGAAGCATGAAGACAACTGTTGAAGCGAAAAACTGGGTATAACTGCTGTAGCGGGGAACGCGCTGCAATAAAAAAATTCAGGATTCAGTTTGATAAAATACGGGACCGTACAGGGAGGCAATGGAGATTCGCAGAGATGAGAGCCATTCCAGGCGGAAAAGAGGAAGCTCTATGATTTCTAGTTTCCTGTTCTGAAACACAAGACTATGTTTCCCGTTGTAGGAAAGTAGAGACATAGAGCAACTGCGTTTGAAATTCAGAAGCAGGTGACGTCACTCCCCTACATGACTCCACCTCTCTAGGAGGCTCACTGTGCACACTGAATCGATGCCCTAAGGATATCATCCGCACAGGGGAAACAAACGTTGGATTTACCAGTAAAATCCATTTGATCACAGCTTAATTCGAAGAATTTCAATAACTCTGTCGCTATTGCTTTCGGATACTATGAGTGGACGTTACATAAGCAGACGTTCTAGGACTATAACTAGATGTCCTTTCCAGAGAAACCATCCCAGAATTTTCCTTAAATGATTTAGGGACTAATTGAAAGGTCGGACGAGTAACAATTTTTGTAAGCATTTTAGTTTCTTACAACCTGCCCCACCCCACAGCAAAGGAACGCCATCTTCGTCACTCATTCATTATTCCTTTAAAAAAATGAAACACCATCTAGAATTAAAAGATTAAGGACAGTAACCGGTAGTGAGTCCAGGGAATGCTGGATGCCACATAGACAAAGCAGCAGCGTCATCACCAACATGGGAATGAGAGAACTGTTAAGCACATGATATAATGAAGCCACATGTATGCAGTGTGGCAGTGTTTCGCGCCTTAAGTTATATGCAAGTTTATCAATTAATTAAATATATTCTACTCAACTCAAGTATTTTGCCAAGTATTTTTGCTATTCGCATTAAATTAAACTTTTGATAAAAAGATCAAAGTCTCCTTCAGTATTAGTTAAATTTTTAGTAGCATTCTGCAAATGTAACACTTAAAATTAATACTTTGTTACAACTACTTTGTTCATTACCCTTTGTAAAAGTGTACAAACTTTTTGTGTAAATGAACTGGGTTCCCAACTTTCTTAACATTATCTTTTGTAGTCCTGTCGTCCTCAGTTGTTTATAATACTACGTTATGTAGATAATTATTACTTTGGGACCGTCTAACCACAACTGAATAAAACACAGTTTTTGTGCCGTACACGCTTTGCCTTTATTCTTTTCAAAGCATCTTCAGTGGCATGGAATATGTACAGTTTTTTTAGTTTGCACTATTTGGTTTACATTTAGGACGTATTATATACATGTTAAAAACAGTTCTGACACTTTTTTTGATGTAGTAATAATGTAAAATTTACTCATGATTTCGTGGATGTTGATCTACATGTTGTCCCACGTAAAGCCAGTACGCCTCACGCACGAGATTTAAGTAACAATGAACTAACTAAAAAAGAATGGATAACAGTAACGTTTATAGGAGAGTCGAAGTGGTGGCCAAGGGCATCGAGACGTCGCTGACTTCGTGTGATGACATTACCAACAACATACTGTACTCCCGCAGGCGTGTTATTGTTAATTTCTCTAGTAACGTTCCGTTTAAGGTCGTCTATTGTGCGAGGATTGTCAGCATACATTCTGTATTTTAGTGTGCCCCCACTCCCCCCCCCCCCCCCCCCCGCCCCAAATGAAAATCACACCATGTTAAGTCCGGGGACCTTGGGGGCCAGAAGCCTCTACTGACAAATCTGTTTTCAGCGGCACGTTGGAGATGTGGGCCATGCTTTCGTTGGACGTGCGAGCGGTTGATCTTGTCGGAATACTGTATAGAGCTTCTCTGCATCTGTCAACGGTGCATAGAAAGAGTGAAAGATCTCTAGATATGTGGCAGCGTTAACCGTGTATTTTAAAAAAAAAAAAAACATGGGGCCAATAATCCGCCGGGCAATGCACACAGAAAACCCATATTCTCTGAGTGGAGAGGTTCTTCAAGCTGAATGTGTAGGTTGTCCTGCGACCAGTATATGCAATTCTGGGAGTTAAATAGCCTGTTAAATGGAACCAGAATTCATCTGAAATGAAGTAAAGAAAGGGGTCCAAGTAACGGTTAGCAATTGATGTTAAGTCAGTTACAATAATGAACTGTTTTTTTCCTGATCCTCAAACTTCGAAAAGTCTTGCACCACACTCACATAATAGGCTTTTAATTTCATGTCATTTAGTACACGAATTCTGTCTATAATTGCAGGGCCTCTTATTATCGTTCACCTGTTCCTCTGCACATTCTGAACTAGTCCTACAACCTTCCATTTCTTGTACAGAACTTGAATATGGCTGGTAGTGGGAAGTTTCCTACCAGGATAATTAGCTTGTAACATTTCTTTATATTCCGTGATCAATCCTGTCTTTATCTAACAATCCACAATATCACTTCACTGTTCTAATGCGAACTGCCCCGTTTCTGTAACAGCTCAACAGTACGAGCTTCTCAGAACAACTAACGCAAGAATACACAACAGATGCACTCAACTTTAACATATCTACATCTACATCTACATCTACATCCGTACTCCGCAAGCCACCTGACGGTGTGTGGCGGAGGGTACCCTGAGTACCTCTATCGGTTCTCCCTTCTATTCCAGTCTCGTATTGTACGTGGAAAGAAGGATTGTCGGTATGCTTCTGTGTGGGCTCTAATCTCTCTGATTTTATCCTCATGGTCTCTTCGCGAGATATACGTAGGAGGGAGCAATATACTGCTTGACTCTTCGGTGAAGGTATGTTCTCGAAACTTTAACAAAAGCCCGTACCGAGCTACTGAGCGTCTCTCCTGCAGAGTCTTCCACTGGAGTTTATCTATCATCTCCGTAACGCTTTCGCAATTACTAAATGATCCTGTAACGAAGCGCGCTGCTCTCCGTTGGATCTTCTCTATCTCTTCTATCAACCCTACCTGGTGCGGATCCCACACTGCTGAGCAGTATTCAAGCATTGGGCGAACAAACGTACTGTAACCTACTTCCTTTGTTGTCGGATTGCATTTCCTTAGGATTCTTCCAATGAATCTCAGTCTGGCATCTGCTTTACCGACGATCAACTTCATATGATCATTCCATTTTAAATCACTCCTAATGCGTACTCCCAGATAATTTATGGAATTAACTGCTTCCAGTTGCTGACCTGCTATTTTGTAGCTAAATGATAAGGGACCTATCTTTCTATGTATTCGCATCACATTACACTTCGCTACATTGAGATTCAATTGCCATTCCGTGCACCATGCGTCAATTCGCTGCAGATCCTCCTGCATTTCAGTACAATTTTCCATTGTTGCAACCTTTCGATACACCACAGCATCATCTGCAAAAAGCCTCAGTGAACTTCCGATGTCATCCACCAGGTCATTTATGTATATTGTGAATAGCAACGGTCCTATGACACTCCCCTGCGGCACACCTGAAATCACTCTTACTTCGGAAGACTTCTCTCCATTGAGAATGACGTGCTGCGTTCTGTTATCTAGGAACTCCTCAATCCAATCACACAATTGATCTGATAGTCCGTATGCTCTTACTTTGTTCATTAAACGACTGTGGGGAACTGTGTCAAACGCCTTGCGGAAGTCAAGAAACACGGCATCTACCTGTGAACCCGTGTCTAAGGCCCTCTGAGTCTCGTGGACGAATAGCGCGAGCTGGGTTTCACACGATCGTCTTTTTCGAAACCCATGCTGATTCCTACAGAGTAGATTTCTAGTCTCCAGAAAAGACATTATACTCGAACATAATACGTGTTCCAAAATTCTACAACTGATCGACGTTAGAGATATAGGTCTATAGTTCTGCACATCTGTTCGACGTCCCTTCTTGAGAGCGGGGATGACCTGTGCCCTTTTCCAATCCTTTGGAACGCTTCGCTCTTCTAGAGACCTACGGTACACCGCTGCAAGAAGGGGGGCAAGTTCCTTCGCGTACTCTGTGTAAAATCGAACTGGTATCCCATCAGGACCAGCGGCCTTTCCTCTTTTGAGCGATTTTAATTGTTTCTCTATCCCTCTGTCGTCTACTTCGATATCTACCATTTTGTCAACTGTGCGACAATCTAGAGAAGGAAGCACAGTGCAGTCTTCCTCTGTGAAACAGCTTTGGAAGAAGACATTTAGTAATTCGGCCTTTAGTCTGTCATCCTCTGTTTCAGTACCATTTTGGTCACAGAGTGTCTGGACATTTTGTTTTGATCCACCTACCGCTTTGACATAGGACCAAAATTTCTTAGGATTTTCTGCCAAGTCAGTACATAGAACATAAAATGGAGTGTGGCCAACTTTCGAAACATATTGCAACTTCTCAAGCAATTCGACTGGAGATGATTAACGGGCAAGTGAGGCGTACCGGTTTCATGTGGGACAGACACTATTTTAGCAAGTGTGTGTGTGTGTGTGTGTGTGTGTGTGTGTGGTCCGAAATAACTTTCAGATGTTGAAAACACCACCCAAAACATATCACAACGAATGTTCAATTCCTAATGTAGTGAAGTGTAAAAAAAAAATTTAAAATAGCAGTTATCAGACGAAAGAACAGCTATAATAAAAGAAACAACAACACAGCATGGAGATCAACACCCATGAAATCTGTGAGCAGAACTTTAAATTATTACCACATCATAGAAGAAGAAAAAGTGCCAGACCCGTTTATAGCCTATACATACAGCATCCTAATTGTAAACTAAACACTGTAAACAAAAGTCTGTGTTCATTCCAGGCAACTGGAGATGCCTCGCAAAAAATAAAGGGAAAACACGTATGGGACAAAAACTGTTTTACTCATTTGTGATCAGAGGGTCCCAAATCAATAACATACCGCAATAAACTTTCTTGAGTTTGGAGATTGCTTTCCAGCGTTGAAGTGCTTGAGGACACTGCTTCTTTCAGTTAACTTCTCAGGCTGAAATAGAGAAACCGTTGCTCCCCAATGTCTGTATACTCAAACTTAAGAACCAGATCATTTACAAAATGTTGTTAGTAGTGATTATTGTTAGTAGTGATCCGCTCCCAGGATCTAACACGGCAACAGTACATAAGATCTTGATTGTATAACTATTTTTTTCTCGACTTGAGTACAATAACGTTACAAGCCCTCCGGGCACAACGATCATCTTTATCTCGCTTTTAGTCCCTAGAGAATATTTAGTTCATAATGTGTATCGTGTGTTCAGTACAGAGATATGAAATACGGGCTGCTTCACGGCTCTAAGGCTGCTGGTGCACCTCTATCGCAACTTCTGTAAGCTGAATGTTACTGATCTAAGGGTGAGAAGGGCATTTGGGAGCAAATAACCTCCACGACCGTATTTACACAATGCCGAAAATCAAATAGGTCCGAAAAGTGTGTTCGACATTTCGTGAGAATCTAGTTTAAAGAGCAAAGAGATCATTAGAAAAAATTCCGAAAAGAATCCGGATACCAGAGAAAACTGCTCAAGATATAAATAACCTGTAGAAAGTCCTACACATGTACAACGCTGTTTAACTGTGCAAGTCAGAACAGTACAATAACACATCAGGCAGCCATTTCTGTTATCTGGAATGAGACATCACACTCGACTATGACGAAGACATAGACAGGAAAGTACTAAAATTTGGACACTCACGTGCAACAGTGAACAAGTACTTTAAAAACAGAACAAGTACTTTAACAACAAGACACAAAAAATAACGTGAATTAAGTTTGATAATGTCAAGGCTGTCCCCATAGTACTCTATGAAACTTAGTCGTGAGTCATTTACAAACGACAAGAATGTAAGATCCAGGCAGCTGAAATCCCCTTTCTAGAAACTGTACCAAATAAAGAAACAGTGACATTAGAAAATTAAACATATTTAACGTAAGAAATAGAACTGAAGACAAGAGAAGAAAATGGAGTGAACATCTCCACAAAGTCAGAAACCATAATCTAGTACGCTAAATAAGTCTGGAAAAAGTTATACTAAAAGTGCAGAGAAAGGAGAAAAACCAAATGAAGAAGAAGTCACGACTGAAAACTCTTCGTTCCAGAGTATTATCAAAAGACGGATAAAAATCTTTATAAGTCTTCTATCCGGCAAGCTTAACAACTGGAACCAGTGCTTGTCAGTTTTGCAATGGTTTCTGACTTAAGTGTCCCATTTTGAGTCCGTGTTCAGTATGACTGGGTTGGTGAATTCAGAACCACTCGCCATTTCATGTATTAGAAAATCATTATCAGTGCATGCGGTTGCTTGATTGTAAAAGTACCGTACTGTTTGGTGCACAATTACGCGAGAGAACGTGCAACAATTTAGTGATCAAATACGAACAACTATAATCAAAGAAATGATTCGATGTGAGGACTCCCGGAAAGACTTAAAACTTAAACGACAATCACCCGAGAGTGACTGATTGTACCCTCTTATAGCCAATATAATTTATAGCACTGAGGTTCTCTGACTTTTCAGGGGGTGGTTTTGAAATTTAGACTCCTTGAAATGTTAGTTTAACGATTTTCTGAGCATTTTTGAAGTGTGAATACAATCTTTGTTTTATTAATTTTAATTTTGATAATCAACAGCCTCAGTTGCACCGTCTACCTAGAATTTACCTAGGTTTCAGTCGGGATAACCCAACCTTCTTCAGAATAACAGTAACTACCGTTTGCCCATACTGGACATCAGCAAGCTAAAATTACAAATCCATAAATTGTCGGCAGACTATAAAACTTATCGGCCCCACTTTCCAAGTAAGTTTTATAGTCTGACGATAATTTACGGATTTGTAGTTTTGGCTTCACAATGTCCACTATGGACAAACGGTAGTTACTGTTATTCTGAAGAAGGTTGGGTTATCCCGACTGAAACCTAGGTAAATTCTAGGTAAACAGTGCATCTGAGCCTGTTGATTATTAAAATTAAAATTAATATTTATACAGTTGCTGACAGGGCCGTGAAATGTTGAAGATATTTAAACTTTGTTTTATATTGCTTCAACTGCAGCAAAAGTTACATCGTACCGCACCTTAAAAACTGTGGTTCAAACAAATTCTGCTCATTCCGTCTTTCGTGTGATGCATAGCGTCGACGGAAGGCGTTGATTTGTTTCACGTTACAAACAAAACGATTTTTAAAGTGCAATTTTACGTGCCTACTCGACACAGCGGTCCTAAGCTAGTCTATAGTACATGTATTAAGAGAAACAGTAAAAAACACGAGAAAAAGAGTACTCCATCAGTGTCAGCATCGCCCTGGCCCTCGCTGACTGGTACCTGGTGCGAAAGGGGAGAACAAGCATTAACGGGTTGCTCTTTACCACATGAACGTACGACTTGTGATAACTATATTATTTGTCTGTAAATATCGTAAAATCGGATATAACGCTGTTCAGTAGACCGCAGTCACCAACAGAAATATCTGCACTTCTATCCGTTACACTTTGTACATATACACTGCGAAAGAAAAATATCACTTTTTCGAAACCCCGTAATTGTCTTTCATTGTTATGCATAAGTTTTAAGTGTGGCTCAGGGGTCCCTGCAACCTTTATCTGTAACGGTGCAAACGTGCGGTGCCCTGTGACGTCACCCTTGAGCTCAGTGACGCTTCGGATAGCAGGGTGTCGGCATATACGAAAAAAGGTCACAGCTCAAATGTCCAAAAGAGGTGTAAAGTGGGTTAATAACGTCACATTAGCACCAAATTTCACTACAGTTCCGCCCAACGCCGCCACCGTGAACGTATCGCGTGATGGGAATGTCGTCACACCACCTCTTACCCACATTTCATCCCTTCTTTCGACGCAGGTCAGAACCGCGACGCCCAGCGTCAAAAATCACGCGGTTTTCATACGAGTGGCCGAGAAAAACATTTCCGACACACCGCTGCTCAGAATCGACACGGAAAGCTCTCGGGAGATTGCATAAACGGCGTCAATGAAATCACCTCTTCCCTTGCGGTGTTAATTCCTACACATTTCGCAGTCGAAAACGACAGTTCACAGTGCGATACACAACAGCAGGACATTCTTGCCAACATTCGACATCGCTGACACCGTCCAAGACGATTCATCCCTACTCTGAGGACATCGAGTGGTTTTCAACCCCATTGATCATGATGTGACCCCTTTGGAGTATAGTGTGACCGCAATTTTGGCTCCGATATACAGGGTGGAACCAATGGTAACCGTCCGAAACCATCCAATTATATTTGAACCTGATCTGAAGCAGCAAAGGGTGTTTATGTTTTCTCAGTCCTCCTTTCTGGCTGCCTCCTTTGGCGTGTTCAAAAAGGGCTGTAACACTGAAATGTACATGAATAAAACGGCAACACACACATCTTTACTGAGCACATTAAAAACGTAACTGTCAGTCTTCGACACCAGAACTGCTGAGCAGTGCCTCGTGGCTGCTCTGTCGCCTGAGGGCAGGCAACCCCTTTGACTTCCTTAAGTGTCTGAAGGACATTGCAGAGTACAAAATACCAACATAGGCTTTGGAGTATGGTATTTCATAACTAAAACAAGGCCGTAACTTCAATCATAAGTCTCTCCATGTATGGAATTCGCAATAACTGTGCGAGGGTAGCATGCAGGGCACAGCAAACGAACATAAGCAGTGCAACATAAGAAAAATGTTGAGAAAGTTTAGAGAACAGGCCATACCAGCTAACTGCAAAAAAAAAATGGTTCAAATGGCTCTGAGCACTATGGGACTTAACATCTGTGGTCATCAGTCCCCTACAACTTAGAACTACTTAAACCTAACTAACCTTAGGACATCACACACATCCATGCCCGAGGCAGGATTCGAACCTGCGACCGTAGCAGTCGCGCGGAACTGACTGCAGAAGGATTCTGCTACCACCAGCAAAAATTTCGCATAAGGTCCGCGATGACAAGAGATATTAGAGCTCATACGGATATGAACCATGAACCCTGCTGTAGGTGGGGAGGCTTGGGTGCCTCAACGATACAGATAGACGTACCGGAGGTGCAACCACAACGGAGGGGTATCTGTTGAGAGGCCAGACAAACATGTGGTTCCTGAAGAGGGGCAGCAGCCTTTTCAGTAGTTGCAGGGGCAACAGTCTGGATGATTGACTGATCTGGCCCTGTAACATTAACCAAAGCGGCCTTGCTGTTGTGGTACTGCGAACGGCTGAAAGCAAGGGGAAACTACAGCCGTAATTTTTCCCGAGGACATACAGCTTTGCTGTGTGATTAAATGATGATGGCATCCTCTTGGGTAAAATATTCCGAAGGATATAAAATTTAGACTGGCAATGGCAAGGAAAGCGTTTCTGAAGAAGAGAAATTTGTTAACATCGAGTATTGATTTAAGTGTCAGGAAGTCATTTCTCAAAGTATTTGTATGGAGTGTAGCCATGTATGGAAGTGAAACATGGACGATAAATAGTTTGGACAAGAATAGAATAGAAGCTTTTGAAATGTGGTGCTACAGAAGAATGCTGAAGATTAGATGGGTAGATCACATAACTAATGAGGAGGTATTGACCAGAATTGGGGAGAAGAGGAGTTTGTGGCATAACTTGATTAGAAGAAGGGATCGGTTGCTAGGACATGTTCTGAGGTATCAAGGGAACACCAATTTCGTACTGGATGGCAGCGTGGAGGTTAAAAACCGTAGAGGGAGACCAAGAGATAAATACACTAAGCAGATTCAGAAGGATGTAGGCTGCAGTACGTACTGGGAGATGAAGCTTGCACAGGATAGAGTAGCATGGAGAGCTGCATCAAACCAGTCTCAGGACTGAAGACCGCAACAACAACGGATATAGTCGTTTTCCGCTCCCTCCGTTTGCGGTATTTGGAAGTGGATAGGACTAAATCTTTTATGTTCATAAGACGGATGTATGATACGTGTGGGGAAAGGATAGGCACTGTGGTGACTACAGACGCAACTGCGAATACAGACAACCGTCAGCTGTGCAATGGAATGGTGGCAATGAAAATTTATTCCGGACCGGGAATCGAGTCCCGACTTCCTACTTTACCCGGTCGGTCGTCTTTATCACTTTTGGCTGTCAGTGATCGACTTACGGCCAGTCCCAAACATCGTCGTTCATCCTTCACAACCTACGCTTGTACACAGTTTCCATACAGGGGAGAGAGATTTTAATTGAAAGTCGCTGCCTAGTATCGGAAGATAAATACGATATTTTAGCGCCTGTGTTCTTAAAAAGTACGAAGTACATGCATGCATACCCAAAGGAACATGTGTGCACGTCCGAAGGAGCATTACATTTGAACTTCTTTATTTAATTCTGGAACTGCTGAATGCAACTGAACGTTCTTAAACTGCTGTCTCTTTGCTTGTTTTTATCATTTCAACACTGACCTACTGAGTTTTCCCTGACAAATACAATTCAAACTTATCCTATTCATTTATGACTCACAGTATACAAGCGCAACGCAGTCTGACTGCAAATAGTCAATACAAAAGAATGATCGTGAATTACAAGAAATCCTAACAACAACCCCATGACACCAACTACAGCAAATACAGCAACTACAGCTAGTTAAATAAAAAGATTCTAACTACTGTAGAGTCTAATTACCAATAGGCATGTGGTTAGCAAAGGAAAGATTTCGTTGCAGAGCAAACAATGTTGTTGTTGTTGTCTTCAGTCCTGAGACTGGTTTGATGCAGCTCTCCATGCTACTCTATCCTGTGCAAGCTGCTTCATCTCCCAGTACCTACGATAACCTACATCCTTCTGAATCTGCTTAGTGTACTCATCTCTCGGTCTCCCTCTACGATTTTTACCCTCCACACTGCCCTCCAATGCTAAATTTGTGATCCCTTGATGCCTCAAAACATGTCCTACCAACCGATCCCTTCTTCTAGTCAAGTTGTGCCACAAACTTCTCTTCTCCCCAATCCTATTCAATACCTCCTCATTAGTTACGTGATCTACCCACCTTATCTTCAGTATTCTTCTGTAGCACCACATTTCGAAAGCTTCTATTCGCTTCTTGTCCAAACTAGTTATCGTCCATGTTTCACTTCAATACATGGCTACACTCCAAACAAATATTTTCAGAAATGACTTCCTGACACTTAAATCTATATTCGATGTTAACAAATTTCTCTTCTTCAGAAACGCTTTCCTTGCCATTGCCAGTCTACATTTTATATCCTCTCTACTTCGACCATCATCAGTTATTTTACTTCCTAAATAGCAAAACTCCTTTACGACTTTAAGTGTCTCATTTCCTAATCTAATTCCCTCAGCATCACTCGATTTAATTTGACTTCATTCCATTATCCTCGTTTTGCTTTTGTTGATGTTCATCTTATATCCTCCTTTCAAGACACTGTCCATTCCGTTCAACTGCTCTTCCAAATCCTTTGCCGTCTCTGACAGAATTACAATGTCATCGGCGAACCTCAAAGTTTTTACAATGTATTTAGCAGATTTTACCTTATTCATGTGACATCCAGTTCCAAATATTACATAATCATCAATAATTCCATTATCTAAACATTAGCAGATACATCAATCATCATTTTACAATCCATGTCAAATCAATACATCTCCATGACCGTCCGCTCGCGCTTACACTTTAAACCTCCATCACTGCTAACTATTAACTTCCAACTGCAAGTCTGACCAACCACAGAGTCTCCTACAGAGGGCGCACAGCGCTGTCAGTGATATTAATGCAGTCTAAAGCGCTGCCAACATACAAACATATAAAGAGGCTACTTACACATCGTACTTCTTAACAACACAGGGGCTACAATATCATACTTATCTCCCAGTACCAGACAGCTACTTTCAGTTAAAATATCTCGCCCCTCCATGGGAATTATTAATGTGTTCGAGGGCAGGTTGTAACCCATGAACGACGACGTACGGAAGTTTGGGTCTGAGCCGACGCGGTAGCTCAGCGAGTTCGCTCAGAGGGTTAGCTGCCCTATGTAATAAAAAAAATTGAGTGACTGGATCAAAGACGAACTTCGACGGGTGTCATGGGACGTCCGTACCGAACAAATGGAACGAAGGATAAATAAGAAAATGAAAAAAAATAAAAACAATTTAAAAAGTGGTTAAGACGACAGACCACGTAAAGCTGGAAATCCGGGTTCGAGATTTGGTCTGGCACAAATTTTCATTGTTGCCATTTCATTATACAAATGATGTTTTTTCGCATTCACAACTGCGAATACATTTCATGGGTAGAAGTAAAGAGGACTGGAGCCTTAATGTGGGAAGGGACATGTGGATTAGGTTATGGTTGACGTGACGCGTAGATTTCCAGGCTGATTTCACAATCTGTGTTGGAGAAGGAAATTAAAATTTCTTTGTAAGAGAAAGCAAAGTGTTTGGAGATGGAGAATACTGCAATGTACAGCAAATGAATAGTTACTGGTGTTCACCGGTCCTCAAATGACAATACAACTGAAATCGCCAGCTGCAAGAGAAATATTTAAAGTCCACAAGGAACGCGCATTTGAAATTTTTGAATTTCAGCGTCTATCAAAGAGTCCAATCAGTCTCTGTTCATACTGTGAATATGTTCCGAGTTTTCCATGCGACGTAGAATAAGGAAATGTTTCCATGCGACATAGACCAAGGAAATGTTTCTGTTGCCTGTATATGAGCACTAATGACAGAGTCATAAGGCCCATGGCAGTACAGTAGGGCGAAACGATGTATCCAGCCATGTACAGCAAAGCAGAGTGCTTTCATGAACAGGGTTCAGTGGCAGTAGCGGTGAGAAACCGGTTGCGTAGTGCAGCTGGTGATGATTCTCTCGAGGTCGATACCCACAGAGAAACACTTCTACCTGCTCTTCGGCTGGATGCCTCCTTCACAGTTCCCCAGACAGCCATCTTGTGTGATGGATAATTTCTTGGAGGCACTAAACCTGTGGTGTCTATTATCTCTACCGTTGGTGCTAAAGATTTGTGTGAGAGAAGATGGGATGTTCTTGTACAGGAAAAGCGGCAGTACAGAGTTTCCAAGCACAGTGGCTTATCTGAATTAAAGTTTATGAGGGATGTAGGATGAGCGCAAGAGTTACATCTGTTTGATAAGTGAGAATTTCATTAGTTGGTGCAGGACACGTAATTAATTATGCCGAAGATAGTCAGAGATGAAAATCTGGGTGGATTGCGTATCATAAAATGATTTGAAGATAGGGAAAAATTTGAACAAATGAACATTGCAGTAAAAGTTACCAAAACCCTTTCCGAAGCAAGACATTGCAAACATAATAAGATACAGAAGCAGTTAAAAGGGTAAATGATAAACGGGAAACAAAATTATGAAAGTCAAGAAAGGAAATGCTTTTGTAAAAATTTGTGACGATGATTGCACCCAAAAAGCCTAAAACATTTTTCTTGCAGATAGTAGCATAGCTGAAGTAAAGTAAAAACCTATAAATAAATTTCAATCAGGAACAAGGAAAAAAATGAAAATATTAGTATTGTTAGCTGAGGAATATGGGGAAACCTTAAATTACAAAACAGAAATCTATTCCAATGAACCATGCAAAAATTAAATGGCACAACACAACCACTAAGCCTGATTGTAAACAACAGGTCATGTTACAACTACAAAGTTACCCAAGATTGTGAAAAAAGGCTGACAGCAGCGTATACTTATAAATGACCTACAATGTCTGAAATAGGTACAGTATACTGATTCCAGGTGGCTTCTTTAAATACTGCAAATATTCACACTACAAGGAGCATTCAGTACATAATGCACACTACTTCATTTTTAGCCAGTTTAGGTTGAAAAAATGACGAATTTGTTGTTGGGCGTCATGAAATATTCCCACTTGAGCCTCTAAAGTTTCAAGAAGTTGTTATAGGTGGCGGCACTATACTTAGCTTTCCAAATGGAGTCTGTGACGGAGGTGGATTCCAAGAAGAGAACTGTCGTTGTGTTTCTTTTGGCGGAAAACCAAAGCATCGCAGATATTAACAGGTGCTTGCAGAATGTCTAAGGAGACTTGACAGTGAACAAAAGCACGGTGAGTCATTGGGCAAAGCGTCTGTCATTATCGCAACAAAGTCGCGCAAAGCTGTTCGATCTCCCACACGCCGGCCGTCAACACACAGCTGTGACTGCTGCAACGTTGGAAACGTGTCGAAGTGATCGACGGATCACAATCAGACGCCTCGCTGCTCACCTCGACGTCTTTGTTGGTAGGGCTGACGCACTCGTCCACCAGTTGGAGTACTCAAAGATGTGTGCCCGCTGCTTAACAGCGGACTATAAAGAACAATCAAGGACCACCTGTGCGAAATTGCTTGCACATTATGAGGCTGATCGTAACAGTTTTGTCGAATAGCGTCACAGGCGATGAAACATGTGGCAATCCATGTACTGGTGCCACACCACCTCACCTCTGAAAAAAAAAAAGTTCAAAGCCACACCCTGAGCCGGTAAAATCGTGGTGACGGTCGTCTTGGACTCTGTAAGGGGGTTCTGCTGTCTGAAGTCGTCCCTCATGGTGCAACTATCAACTCTGAAGTGTATTCTGTTGCCCTAAGGAAGCTGAAGAAACGACTGCAGCACGATCGTCGCCACAAAAATCTAAACGAACATTTTCTCCATGATACGCAAGGCCTCACACAAGTCTGCACAGTCGACAGGAGCTCAAAACACTTCATTGGACTGTTCTTCCTCATCCATTCTAAGCCCGAATCTCGCACCTTCGAGCTTCAGTCTGTTTGGTCCAATGAAGAATGCACTCCTCGGAAAGCAGTACGTGGATGATCGTGAGATTACTGATGCATCAGTAGAGTGGTGCCATCAAGGTAAACGGGCTATCGCAGTAAGGTGGCGTCAGGCCATCGCATTGAACGGATGTTATGCTGAAAGACAGAGTTTAGTAGCCTAAGGAGTGGGGAATAATATGATGTACTGGAATCCTGAATAAAACTACTCTGCTCTCAGAAAAAAAAAATGTTGCAATACTTATTGAATGCCCCTCGTCGCATCGTAGTGAAGTGAAACAGTGGATATCATAAGAAGAAACTTCTCAACTCAGAACAAGAATAATCAAAGGGAAATAGTACAGCTCATGCATATTTTAGATGTTGTGTTGTAATTTATTTGTTTTAAATTTAACGGTAAGGTTTTTTACCGAAAGGACAGACTGACAATGGCCAATAGTTTAGCAGCAACTTCACCAGAAACCTTCATAAACGAATTAGAAAAAGGGGTTTTCAAATAAAATGCGATTTACACGAAACAGTTCTGTGTTACAGGCGGTATGTGGACAACATACCACGGTATTAAGGTAACGAAAAAGAAATTCATGATTTAGCAAAAAGAATGAGTGCGATATATCAAAAAATTATTTTTTGGATGAATTTGAGGCACAGAGAATTATAAGCTTTCAGTAACTCACGTTAACTAAAAAAATGGAAAAGCAAAATTAGCATATTTGCAAAGCCAACAGTTATTGAGTGTCACAGCCCAAAAATTATAAATGGGCATGTTTTACAACCATGATTAACGGGATGTTCAAGCTACTGTTCGGTGGGAACAATGAAGATTAGGAGCTGAAGATAGTAAACAAGTAGCTAGGACGAACAGACATAGGGACCGTAATGTAACAAACTTTTGTAGCAAACTGAAGTAACAATTATGTGATAACAAATACGTGGCAAGAGGAAGGAAGTAGATCCAGACGGTAGTAACACGTTTCTTTCCATGTGATAAAATCGTTTACTTTCCGATAGAGTTGAACAAACCACCAGAAAAATTAAAGTTAAGCATCGATTTCGGACAGAATGCACCATTGGTTCTAGACTATGACATAAAGTTGGTATTTTTGGAGTGCAGGGTCTACCAGATCAAATACCAGGATTGTAAAAGTTTTTTTATTGATCAGACAGGAAACAATTATAAGATTCGCTTCAGATAACCCTTCTATAGACAAAACACAAGCTCATTTGCTACTCATTTGGATAAGGGAAAACATGAAGCAAGAAATATGTAATATAATTTAAAAGTGATGCATAGAGGACCAAATGAGCAGTTATTATACTTACTACAGGAAATGGACATCTATGTACACAGAAAACGGGAAATACAGTTGCAGCTTAATGAAATGAGTGACTTTAACTCGATTGTCTAATTAGATTTACTCAGGAACTGGTTATATGAACAGCACTCTCAGAAACTAATTTGTATGAACAACATTGTGAGGCACAGCAGTTCGACACTGGGCCACATACATTGGTTCTCAGAGACACCAAGAATGGACCACTTCCCCCAAAGCACCATCATAACAGAGGCAACACTTATTGGACTCTCCTCTCAAAGCGATGTCGATCATCTAGTCTTTAATTAAACAGTTACTGTTTCATTTACTCACTTATCACGCCAAATATTGTTATGTTTATTTTGCGTGCTACAATGTCCTCTACAAGTAGGCTGTATACGAATTTCATGCTTTCTTCTGGTACGTGCCGTATTACATTTATGTTTTACTGTTAGACGCTGACTTTAGCCACGTGTAATCATTTCAGTTGTTGATTATGAATATAATAATTCAAACTACTGAATCTGTGATGCTGGACACACTTACCTAATCAGAAGCCCCTCCAATGGCCACAAGTGTCTGCAAAAGAACAGAACTCTCTCAGTCCATCGTTAGGACTTGTCCATGTGCCTGCATGTACAAAGCTTTTGACGTTAATAGTCCTGTCAGGCTGGTATATCATGTCCATGTTATACTTCTTATGTACGCTTAGATTTTTTCTGTAGACTTGGCCTTCATCCAGTTGAACTTATTATTTACATTACTGGTTTTTTTTTCATTTCGTTTTAGCAGGTCTGACGATGGTAATAAGCTGAAATTTGTCATACTGTGAATTATATAATAATGTATGATCGAGATGGGCAATTAATAATAAATGATTAAATATGATCTCTGATTTGTGTACAGAGTTTTTATGTCTTAAATTTATGTAATGGAAAAACGTGGGAGGAGTGAAGGCAAGGGTAACGTTTCCACAGAGGATTTAGCATCACTGCATATTGATCCTGTCACCAGCTTAGAGACGAAGCTACTATTGAACACATCAGTCCATAAACCGTATCACAAACACAGTTAACGGCGTGAGCCTAAGGCAAGGACTCACTGCAGTAAGAGAACCAATTGTCATAACGCACTTACACAGCATTACCCTATGGTGGTCGCCCAGGCACCGTAGCCCTCCCATCCAGTCATTGACCACGTCTTGCCACAAACATGGACACTTCAGCATGGGACATACGTAACATTTGCAGTGGACACTCCACAACAAACCCGCTTTGGTGCATACAAATACTGGCCATCTGGCCAGTCTGGGCATCAAATCGGTAGGCCATCGACTCGGAGTCCCCTGTAGTGTCTTCGTTGATCCATTATGGACCGTGGGACAACGGATGGCATGTATTTCTTGATGCCATAATTTACCAACAGCCGTATGTATTGTAGAAATTTGTTTTATGAACTTCTCATGTGCTACCAGTTTCGGCATTATATCAATGCCATCTTCAAGCCCCACACGTCATAGTCGTATGACGTAGTATGGTTTATCAATATGAAGCCGCCACTGATTTACCGTCATCCTCGTAGCACTGCCTTCATACATTTCCAGCTGAAGCACTGATGGGCCGAGGGCCGAACTGAGGTCCTCCTCGCCACTGAGCCACTAGGTGCCCAATGGTTCCATATGTCATTAGCAAGACATCGGACCAGGGTTCACGCCCTGATCGTCCTTGCTCCTGTCGCCCTCCGCATCAGGGAAGAGGAGAGGCTGTCAGCGCGTTCTCCACACTGTCCAACAGCAATAGTCTGCTGAGTCAGCTCCTGACGCAGCTCAGCTGCCTATCCAGGAATGCTAGCGTCGCGCGGTCAGTCCATTATCGACGAAGACTAGCATTACTGGCGTCTTCAGGGCAAAGCTTGGCTGCCGAGGTCCTCAGCTTCGGCGCCCATCTCATAATGCCCACCGAATGTGGGCATGAGTTACTCATACAATCAGACAGTAAATAAAAGGCTTCTACTGTTATCGAGCTGCTTGATTCACCCTGTCCCTGCAACCCTCAGCACAGAAAACACACAGCCTTACACATGTAATGCAGTGTGATACCAACTCACAGCTCTCTATAAATGCCGCAGCCACATAGCAACAATCAAGTTATTTCCAACTCTGCTTTACCACAGACGTTTCTGGATAGTGATTCGGACTTGACCACATTAATAGATTTTTGTTCAAAAGGTTCAAATGGCTTTAAGCACTATGGGACTCAACATCTGAGGTCATCAGTCCCCTTGACTTAGAACTACTTAAACCTAACTAACCTAAGGACAACATACACACCCATGCCCAAGGCAGGATTCGAACCTGCGACTGTAGCAGCAGCACGGTTCCGGACTGAGGCAACTAGAACCGTTCGGCCACCGCGGCCGGCTAGATTTTTGTATTTCGGTCTGAGCAGGATACCGAAAGTGAGAATGGGTTGGATGAGGATCTTGTGTGTGTAGCTGTCATGAGGCTTAATCCCCATGTTCGGTCAATTAATAGTTTTAGTCTATTGTACTCTTTCTTCTGCATGATTAGTAGTTGGGGATTACAAGTCCTAGGTAATTTATTGGAGTGACTTGGACGATGTTGAACAGTAAAGTAGAGAACGCGAGGGCGAGGGAAGGTATGAAATACTTGGGTCTTTTTTTGTAACTATTACCTACTTGTTTTGCATCATTCGATTGAGCGGTTTCACTGGTCACTCCACGTGGTGAAATTGCTTAGGTAGAGTTGAAGAGTTAGCCAGCACGAATGGATGTTGGTGCGATGGTTAGTGACGAATATGGTGTCAACAGTATTTGGGGGAAATACTCAGGAGGGGACGGTTTTTGGAGCAACAAAGTTGTATAGGAGACAATGGAGTGGTAATGGGATGGATCCCTGTTTTCCTCTAATCATCTGAAGAATACAGATGAGTCGTGTGCGTTCCACATCGGTGTCGATTGCTTACATGGACATTAGCCATTCACGATCAATGTCCCAGACCAGTTTCAGGGTACTCGAGGACGCCATCTTCCAAACTGCAAGAAGATGACTCCGAGCAGCAATATATTGACGTGCGTCGCATACTTGCTGGTTCTGTGGCTGTTGCAGACGTATTGACATCCTGTGGGCTGAACAGTGCGTGCAGTCAGTAGCCTGGTTTGGCGTGCGTTGTTGGGACCGAGAAGCTGGATGGAATTCAGACTGTCGACCATTCAACCATTTCGATGACGTAAACTTGGGTTGGAAACCTGTCTTACCTCAAGTCGGTGGACTTTATGGTGAACACCCACTTCCAGCTACAGACAGAAATACTGAATTTGATAAATAAATGTTGTGGCTCTGGGCACCCTGGTACCCTTTCTAGTTTGCTAGCTAGATACGTTAGTGTTGAGAGTTGAAATTGTCCGTTTCAGTGACCAGAAGCGTGGTCAGGCGTCATCTACTTACAACCTAAAGGTGGAAAAATCGGTCGCTCAGTATGGGCAACCTAATCATGTCAGGCTGCGTAAGGGTGTGTTTTCGGTGGAACCGGGAAAGGCACTTGGCACGGGGTTCCCCAGTACCACAGGAGAAAGGTCGGCATAGTTGACACTAAACAGGTGCAGGTTGCCGTAGGAGGCTGCATGTCAGGTCAGAGCTCTTGCATGAGTTGACCTATCGTTCGTGTGCGCTACTGTGAACCGTGAACCACTGTGCACGTTAGTGGATTCAGGGAGTAATGTATGGACTCAAGGTAGTACAACAAATTTTCTCATCTATCTAAGTTTTCTGACATGTAGAAGTCACATATGATCAAATGGAAAGCCATTACCTGCTATGTGGAAGGTTCAGCTGCATTTTAGAATTCAGAGGCTTTCATGGCCTACGAGAGAACTTTAGAATAGAAGGGCAGAGCACGTAGCGCTCATGGGGTGCAATTTTCTCGAGCAATGTGCATGTGTACTGAGATATATGGATAAGGTCATCACATTCAAATTTAGTCCAGGTGGAAGCATTCTTTGTCTGAACTAAGTGCCGTCGTGCGGTGTCTTCTGTGGAGGCAAAGCGGTTACCCTTCAATATTTCTGATGTAGGTGCAGAGCAGGGGCAGGATTTGCTTGAGGTCATAGGATGATATTCAGAGGTACTTCCAGTTAGGTTTGAAGTCACCAATAATATACTGTACAAGATTTTTGCTAACAGATCAGGTTCCAGTTTGATAGTCTCCCTGTCGGTTGTCACCAGCAAAGATGAGGGAACTGAGGAAAATAATTGACACTGACAGGGTAATCCGGACTTCAGTATACTCCTGCCCATCGCCGAATTTCATGGTACCAAAATACAGTGGGTGAGGAGACCGTTCGGTGATTGACTATCTGGCCCTCAGTCAGGACATTCGCCCGATGTGCACAATTATTTGACATGATTTCCTGGCGCCCATTACTTTACCATAATGGACCTGAAAGAGGCCTACCATTAGGTGCTTCTTGCGCAGGAGTCTAAGCTTCTGACAACTTTTTGTAAAGAACGGAATTTCTTCGAGTATAACAATGTTCCATTCAGGTTGGCTACAGCAGCAGCCCACCTGTCGCAATTGTTAGATTCTGCACTGGGTGACCTAAAACTCAGATGTGTCTATAACTACATGGACAACTTTTTTTTTCTTTTCTGTACTGGGTGACCTAAAACTCTAACTATTTGGACAATGTGGTGGTTTATAGTAAAACCTTTCAAGAGCACCTGGACCACACAGGACGAGACATTCGCCGTCTACATGAAGCGGGGCTAGTAGTAAAATCAACTGACTTCAACCTGGCTCATAGGTGATTTCATTTCTGGGTCATCTGGCGTCTGGAGTCTGACGGAAGGCCATTTACCTCCTGAGGAAAAAGAGGGTGTAGCTATGTTCATAGGCATGATACTTTTTTTTCGTTAATTCATTCCCAGTTTTATCCAGCAAGCTGTCCCCTTGACCAGCTGTGGCAGAAGGGAGGCGCTCTCAGTGGGTTGCCTTGAAAGAAGCCTTCGCCACCGTTCCTGATTCCTTCCATCCTTGTAGCTGATAACCCACTGTGAATAGAAAAGGTTTTCCTTACACTTCAAAAAGCTCTTTAATCATGAATGTAATGCGTCTTTCCTTGTTTTCATAAACCTACTGTCTGATACCAGCTGCAATCCTGAAATGACTTCTTGTGTGCACCCGTTTCTCTTATGACCTAACTCCTGATGTACTTTAAAATTCCCCATCTACGTATATTACGTCTGTAAAAAATATATCAGTCTTACATTTTTAGCATTTCCCTTTATAATAACCCAGCGATATGGCACAGTGATAAAGCATTCGCTTGCACTCTGACCATCGAGATTAAGTTTTCCGTGTTTCCCACGAATCGCTTGAGACTAATGCCAGGATATTTCCTTTGAACTATACACGGCGGTCGCCCCCGCCCCTCCCCTTCCCCCCGCACCTCATCCCCCATTCGTATTTGTATTGCATCTCTAACCGTCTATTTCCCGCTCTTGTTTCAACTGAAATTTTATTAGCGAAAGCAGTCAGTTTAGTAAAATGAAGGCAGTCAACTGTAGAGCTGTAGGAGATGCTACGAATTCGTTTCTGAGCAGCGAATACGCTGTTGTTGTTGTCTTCAGTCCTGAGACTGGTTTGATGCAGCTCTCCATGCTACTCTATCCTGTGCAAGCTGCTTCATCTCCCAGTACCTACTGCAACCTACATCCTTCTGAATCTGCTTAGTGTACTCATCTCTCGGTCTCCCTCTACGATTTTTACCCTCCACGCTGCCCTCCAATGCTAAATTTGTGATCCCTTGATGCCTCAAAACATGTCCTACCAACCGATCCCTTCTTCTAGTCAAGTTGTGCCACAAACTTCTCTTCTCCCCAATCCTATTCAATACCTCCTCATTAGTTACGTGATCTATCCACCTTATCTTCAGTATTCTTCTGTAGCACCACATTTCGAAAGCTTCTATTCTCTTCTTGTCCAAACTAGTTATCGTCCATGTTTCACTTCCATACATGGCTACACTCCAAACAAATACTTTCAGAAACGACTTCCTGATACATACATCTATATTCGATGTTAACAAATTTCTCTTCTTCAGAAACGCTTTCCTTGCCATTGCCAGTCTACATTTTATATCCTCTCTACTTCGACCATCATCAGTTATTTTACTTCCTAAATAGCAAAACTCCTTTACTACTTTAAGTGTCTCATTTCCTAATCTAATTCCCTCAGCGTCACCCGATTTAATTTGACTACATTCCATTATCCTCGTTTTGCTTTTGTTAATGTTCATCTTATATCCTCCTTTCAAGACACTGTCCATTCCGTTCAACTGCTCTTCCAAGTCCTTTGCCGTCTCTGACAGAATTACAATGTCATCGGCGAACCTCAAAGTTTTTACTTCGTCTCCATGAATTTTAATACCTACTCCAAATTTTTCTTTTGTTTCCTTTACTGCTTGCTCAATATACAGATTGAATAACATCGGGGAGAGGCTACAACCCTGTCTCACTCCTTTCCCAACCACTGCTTCCCTTTCATGCCCCTCGACTCTTATTACTGCCATCTGGTTTCTGTACAAATTATAAATAGCCTTTCGCTCCCTGTATTTTACCCCTGCCACCTTTAGAATTTGAAAAAGAGTATTCCAGTCAACATTGTCAAAAGCTTTCTCTACGTCTACAAATGCTAGAAACGTAGGTTTGCCTTTTCTTAATCTTTCTTCTAAGATAAGTCGTAAGGTCAGTATTGCCTCACGTGTTCCAACATTACGACGGAATCCAAACTGATCCTCCCCGAGGTCTGCATCTACCAGTTTTTCCATTCGTCTGTAAAGAATTCGCGTTAGTATTTTGCAGCCGTGGCTTATTAAACTGATAGTTCGGTAATTTTCACATCTGTCAGCACCTGCTTTCTTTGGGATTGGAATTATTATATTCTTCTTGAAGTCTGAGGGTATTTCGCCTGTCTCATACATCTTGCTCACCAGCTGGTAGAGTTTCGTCATGACTGGCTCTCCCAAGGCCGTCAGTAGTTCTAATGGAATGTTGTCTACTCCGGGGGCCTTGTTTCGACTCAGGTCTTTCAGTGCTCTGTCAAACTCTTCACGCAGTATCGTATCTCCCATTTCGTCTTCATCTACATCCTCTTCTATTTCCATAATATTGTCCTCAAGTACATCGCCCTTGTATAAGCCTTCTATATACTCCTTCCACCTTTCTGCCTTCCCTTCTTTGCTTAGAACTGGGCTGCCATCTGAGCTCTTGATATTCATACACGTGGTTCTCTTCTCTCCAAAGGTCTCTTTAATTTTCCTGTAGGCAGTATCTATCTTACCCCTAGTGAGATAAGCTTCTACATCCTTACATTTGTCCTCTAGCCATCCCTGTTTAGCCATTTTGCTCTTCCTGTCGATCTCATTTTTGAGACGTTTGTATTCCTTTTTGCCTGCTTCATTTACTGCATTTTTATATTTTCTCCTTTCATCAATTAAATTCAATATTTCTTCTGTTACCCAAGGATTTCTAGCAGCCCTCGTCTTTGTACCTACTTTATCCTCTGCTGCCTTCACTACTACATCCCTCAGAGCTACCCATTCTTCTTCTACTGTATTTCTTTCCCCTATTCCTGTCAATTGTTCCCTTATGCTCTCTCTGAAACTCTGTACAACCTCTGGTTCTTTCAGTTTATCCAGGTCCCATCTCCTTAATTTCTCACATTTTTGCAGTTTCTTCAGTTTTAATCTACAGGTCATAACCAATAGATTGTGGTCAGAGTCCACATCTGCCCCTGGAAATGTCTTACAACTTAAAACCTGGTTCCTAAATCTCTGTCTTACCATTATATAATCTATCTGATACCTTTTAGTATCTCCAGGGTTCTTCCACGTATACAACCTTCTTTCATGATTCTTAAACCAAGTGTTAGCTATGATTAAGTTGTGCTCTGTGCAAAATTCTACTAGGCGGCTTCCTCTTTCATTTCTTAGCCCCAATCCATATTCACCTACGATGTTTCCTTCTCTCCCTTTTCCTACACTCGAATTCCAGTCACCCATTACTATTAAATTTTCGTCTCCCTTCACTATCTGAATAATTTCTTTTATTTCATCGTACATTTCTTCAATTTCATCATCATCTGCAGAGCTAGTTGGCATATAAACTTGTACTTGTAGTAGGTGTGGGCATCGTATCTATCTTGGCCACAATAATGCGTTCACTATGCTGTTTGTAGTAGCTTACCCGCATTCCTATTTTCCTATTCATTATTAAACCTACTCCTGCATTACCCCTATTTGATTTTGTGTTTATAACCCTGTAGTCACCTGACCAGAAGTCTTGTTCCTCCTGCCACCGAACCTCACTAATTCCCACTATATCTAACTTTATCCTATCCATTTCCCTTTTTAAATTTTCTAACCTACCTGCCCGATTAAGGGATCTGACATTCCACGCTCCGATCCTTAGAATGCCAGTTTTCTTTCTCCTGATAACGACATCCTCCTGAGTAGTCCCCGCCCGGAGATCCGAATGGGGGACTATTTTACCTCCGGAATATTTTACCCAAGAGGATGCCATCATCATTTAATCATACAGTAAAGCTGCATGTCCTCGGGAAAAATTACGGCTGTAGTTTCCCCTTGCTTTCAGCCGTTCGCAGTACCAGCACAGCAACGCCGTTTTGGTTAATGTTGCAAGGCCAGATCAGTCAATCATCCAGACTGTTGCCCCTGCAACTACTGAAAAGGCTGCTGCCCCTCTTCAGGAACCACACGTTTGTCTGGCCTCTCAACAGATACCCCTCCGTTGTGGTTGCACCTACGGTACGGCCATCTGTATCGCTGAGGCACGCAAGCCTCCCCACCAACGGCAAGGTCCATGGTTCATGGGGGGGCGAATACGCTGAGAGATTCAAAATATTTTTTCATTACTATCTGAAAAGTTTCGTACCTCTCATCTTTTCTTCCCTGCATGGTATATGTGTACGAATCGGTAGTTTCGTGTTCCTTCAATTCGTTACCCTCACCGGATTCGGAGTGACGGAAACGTTCAATTACTCGCATCTCTACTTCCCCACACACAGTCCATTCCTACTCAGTAGGTTTCGCATTACTCCAATTTCTTCCCCTTAGCGGGCCAAATCCTAGTGACACAGAGCACCGTGTATGTTTTGTCACTAGCTACGTTCACTTTCCCATGTGCATTACATGCCCGGCTTGGCCGAATTAACAGTACTCGGAAGCCTTCATTTGGTTTCTTTCATGCTCTCTTCCAGATACGTTTCACATGCTACGCTGTTCCACGTGCTAAGATTTCCACCGCACAGCAAATTATCTGCTTTCCAATAGCTCAAGAATTAAACATAGTTTTCCACACGTCACTGCAAGTGACCGGAATACATCAGTTACCATTTTGTGAGAGTATGTCGACTTGGATTCAAAGGCCATGTTAGGCAGTTGGTGGTGTGAGTTACTTGTGCGAGGACTATACATCGCAGACATTTAGTTCTACCTACCTAAATTTCCCATAAAGGCCTCCTTTCGACTGTAACACTAAACTGTAAACTGAACTGAGAGAACAAATGAGGTCTACGTTACAACGATTCGTTACTCTGTCTATATGAGTTCACATTAAAGATTATGTAATACATTATACACTCCTGGAAATGGAAAAAAGAACACATTGACAAAGGTGTGTCAGACCCACCATACTTGCTCCGGACACTGCGAGAGGGCTGTACAAGCAATGATAACACGCACGGCACAGCGGACACACCAGGAACCGCGGTGTTGGCCGTCGAATGGCGCTAGCTGCGCAGCATTTGTGCACCGCCGCCGTCAGTGTCAGCCAGTTTGCCGTGGCATACGGAGCTCCATCGCAGTCTTTAACACTGGTAGCATGCCGCGACAGCGTGGACGTGAACCGTATGTGCAGTTGACGGACTTTGGGCGAGGGCGTATAGTGGGCATGTGGGAGGCCGGGTGGACGTACCGCCGAATTGCTCAACACGTGGGGCGTGAGGTCTCCACAGTACATCGATGTTGTCGACAGTGGTCGGCGGAAGGTGCACGTGCCCGTCGACCTGGGACCGGACCGCAGCGACGCACGGATGCACGCCAAGACAGTAGGATCCTACGCAGTGCCGTAGGGGACCGCACCGCCACTTCCCAGCAAATTAGGGACACTGTTGCTCCTGGGGTATCGGCGAGGACCATTCGCAACCGTCTCCATGAAGCTGGGCTACGGTCCCGCACACCGTTAGGCCGTCTTCCGCTCACGCCCCAACATCGTGCACCCCGCCTCCAGTGGTGTCGCGACAGGCGTGAATGGAGGGACGATGGAGACGTGTCGTCTTCAGCGATGAGAGTCGCTTCTGCCTTGGTGCCAATGATGGTCGTATGCGTGTTTGGCGCCGTGCAGGTGAGCGCCACAATCAGGACTGCATACGACCGAGGCACACAGGGCCAACACCCGGCATCATGGTGTGGGGAGCGATCTCCTACACTGGCCGCACACATCTGGTGATCGTCGAGGGGACACTGAATAGTGCACGGTGCATCCAAACCGTCATCGAACCCATCGTTCTACCATTCCTAGACCGGCAAGGGAACTTGCCGTTCCAACAGGACAATGCACGTCCGCATGTATCCCGTGCCACCCAACGTGCTCTAGAAGGTGTAAGCCAACTACCCTGGCCAGCAAGATCTCCGGATCTGTCCCCCATTGAGCATGTTTGGGACTGGATGAAGTGTCGTCTCACGCGGTCTGCACGTCCAGCACGAACGCTGGTCCAACTGAGGCGCCAGGTGGAAATGGCATGGCAAGCTGTTCCACAGGACTACATCCAGCATCTCTACGATCGTCTCCATGGGAGAATAGGAGCCTGCATTGCTGCGAAAGGTGGATATACACTGTACTAGTGCCGACATTGTGCATGCTCTGTTGCCTGTGTCTATGTGCCTGTGGTTCTGTCAGTGTGATCATGTGATGTATCTGACCCCAGGAATGTGTCAATAAAGTTTCCCCTTCCTGGGACAATGCATTCACGGTGTTCTTATTTCAATTTCCAGGAGTGTAGAAGAAAGGACAAATTGTAGAAGCTGACCTCTATGAAGGTGATTTGGATTCCGAAGAAATGTAGGAATACGTGAGGTAATAGTGATCCTACGACTTATCTTAGAAGATAGGCTAAACAAAGGAAAACCTAAGAAAAGGAAGGAAGATAAGAATTTAACGTCCCGTCGACAGTGCCGTCATTAGAGACGGAGAATAAGAACAGATTATGAAAGGATGGAGAAGGAAATCGACCATACTCTTTTCAGAGGAAGTATCTCGGCATTTTCTTGGAAAGTTTTAGAGAAATCACGGAAAAATTACATCTGGATGGTCAGACGTGGTTTTGAACCGTCGTTCTCCCGATTTCGGGTTCACTGCACTAACCACTCCGACACCCCGCTCGATGAAAACCTACGTTTATAACATCTGTAGAATTAGAGAAAGCTTTTGGCAGTGTTACCTGGAATACACTCTTAGAAATTCTAAAGCTATCAGGGATACAGTACAGGGAGGAAACGGTTTTATACGACTTGTACAGAAACAACACTTCACTGCAGTTATAAGAATCGAAAGTCATCAAGGAGCAGAGGTAGTTGAGAAGGAAGTGGGATAGAATTGCTGTCTATGCCTGATGCTATTTAGCCTGTAGCCTGTACATAGAGCAAATAGTAAAATTAGCAAAGAAATATCTGGAGACGGAACTAAAACTCAGGTAGAAGAAATAAAGACTGTGATATTTGTCGAAGACATTGTAATTCTATCAGAGAGACCAAAGGACTTGAAAGGGCATTGAATGGAACGGATAGTGTCTTGAAAAATGATTAAGAGATGGGCATCCAGAGAAGTAAAATAAGGATAATGTCATTTAGTCCAGTCAAATCAGCTGATGCTGAGGGAAATGAGGCACTAAAGGTAGTTCATGAAGTTTTGCTATTTAGATAGCAGAATAACTGATGATGGTCGAAGCAGAGAAGGCATAACACATCAACAAAAGTTTTACATTATCTCATTATGTCGTTCACATTAGTCACAAAGACATAAGATAAAAAAATTGTGATGGCGAGCCACTATGGGCTGCTCGTTACTGACGCGGCTACAGGTTGCCCTTTTGGCATATTTATTACCTTATAAATGACATATAAGTACTGCCAGTCTTTCACGATGATTCTGTACTTACACTCTGCATCATACGTTTTTACTCATAATTCTGTTACCACGTTATAGACCATTCTTTGATTTAAATTCTGAGGAAAACTCTCCTAGAAGTGTTGAAACACAGTTAATTCGTTAAACATAGTGACCGAGGGCTGTTTCCTTTAAATTTCAACTATTCACGGTCTCTGAACGTGCAGCCATGTACAACATTTTGTGCACATGTGTTGGTATTGTCACTTTTCTTGTGCCGATCAGTACGTCACCCCTGGAGTTGTTGTGAACACACACAAACACACACACACACACACACACACACACACACACACACACACACACACACACACACACACACACACATACACACGAATTTACCAAGAGCGCTACCTACGGAATGAACTGCAACATTTCAGTTGAAACTAAAGCACCAGTAGGGACACATTAGGGGTGACTGTGGAATAGTGGAGTAAACATCCATCACGACATGATCGGCAATCGCGGCCAATGATTGGGCCCGCATCATCACGCTGTTCGCAGAAGGCTTGTCAAACAGAGAAGTTGTTTGACGTGTGCAAGGAGGTCAAAGAGCGATGGTGCAGACATGGTATTGGTTCCAGCTGACAAGTAGTGTTAACGACTTACATCACACAGGCCGTCGACGTTCGACAAGTGTAAGGGACGATGGATATCTAGGACCGTTTAGTCAAAGTAACTGAATTCAGCGTTCGAAGAGGCTATAGGGTGTTATGTATGGCATCAAACTGTTAGGAGACACATGTGTGGTGCGAATCTCCGTTCCCGACGATAATGGTGAGAACCACGCCGTACACCACAACATCATGGACTCCTCTACAGATGGACAATAAATCATGTAAAATAGATGCCCCAGGGTTGGCATCTAGTGTTGTTTACGGACGAAACTCGGTTCTGTTTCTACACTGATAATCGCAGACAATATGTTTGCAGGCAACTCGATAATATCGCACACCTCACGTGGTTGCTGAGGGCAATTTCACTGGTCTGCTGCACAGAGGCGAGATTTTGCAACCAATAGTGGGACGGTATAGCCAACGTTTTGGTGACATTTTCATCTTGATGGATGATAAGTCGCGTGTTGTAATTTCCCCTTTTAAATTGATTGATTATTAAAGAATGCTGCTCAGGCTCTGGCTAGCTCGCGGTAGAATGTTTGCGAGGAGAGTCACAAAAAATATTGTCTTGCTGCACTGTATCTACGTTGATTGCGTTTTAGTTGTACCGGCTAACTCAGATGAATATTTGCTCCCCGACGTGTACGAGCCTAGAAACACGTAAAGGCATACAAACTGAGATTATTGCCCTAATCATGATTAAAGTCTATATACACCCAGAGTTTATCTATGAACGTTTACAATTCGCGTGAGCTAAAAAGTCTGAATCAGTACGATAACTTTCTAGAGCGCCAAAGAATATTTATGAATTCTGCGCTCTGTTGATAATCTTTTGTCGCACAGATAAACGCTTCATAAGCACGTAATATTAAATGGGTTGAAAGAAATGTCAGACACTGTATATTCATTTTATGTTAGTTTATTCTAGTCTATGCACATCCTATCATTGTCTTAAAGAAGTAACCTTTCTTTCGGATGGGTGCAATTAGTTACGTAAATTCATCCAAAGAGTTTACAGCAAGATCCAGATCACGTTATTTACTTTAACGCAATTTAAGTATATTCCTCACAGTCTACACTGTTGATCACTTACTATCAGCTGACTATTAATTTCTACCGCATTGGGTCACAGTTCAGTCTTTCGCTGATAATGATCAAATTAGAACAATATAGCCTATTCTGTTATTTTCCTATGTTGAATTACTTCAAAGATATTTTCAAAGTTGCTGATTTACCTCTTCAGTTTTTAATCATTTCTAGCAGATCGCAAATCTTCAAAATGTAACAAGCCATCTCGTATCGCCTACCAATATTACGTACGAGCCCACAAGTTCAGTTACGACACGACACGGTAAGCGCCAGAAGCACATTAACAATGTACAACTTTAGCTTCTGTATTTCGCAGTGTCCTCAAAGAATACTCCTCAAAGAGTACTCACAAGGAGTATTCTTTGAGGTCACTTGTTATACTCCGTGACCTACAAGTCTACTACTTTGCGATCTACTATTATTTTATGGCTCTGAGCACTATGGGACTTAACTTTTGATGTCATCAGTCCCCTAGAACTTAGAACTACTTAAACCTAACTAACCTAAGGACACCATACACATCCATGCCCGAGGCAGGATTCAAACCTGCGACCGTAGCGGTCGTGCGGTTCCAGACTGTAGCACCTAGAACCGCTCGGCCACTCGCGCCGGCTACTATTATTTTATCTTGAATCTAATGGATTCTAGTCCTTTTTTATTCTTTTTCAAAGCATTAAGTTAGTTTGCTGCCAAGATTCTTCTCTATTTCTTTTTATATTACTTTCTTTTGAGTCTACTTGCTACTAGTCGTGCAACGTTAGTACAGAGGGACTTTGTTTCTCTTTTTATGGTATTTCGACCTTGGGCTTGGGGCTTGTATTAGGGTGTGAGGACAAGATTTATATTTTTTTATTTTTGCGTCCAAAGGCTAGTGTCGTTACAGTATTAGTCGTGCAGTTCTCGTGTACTCGTTCATTTAGCATACTACGAGGTGCATTCAAGTTCTAAGGCCTCCGATTTTTTTTCTCCGGACTGGGAAGAGATAGAAATGAGGCCGCGTTCATTGTCAATACGTCCCAGAGAGGGCAGCACCGTACGGCAGATGGAATTTTACCGCCAGCGGCGAGAATGACAACTGTTTTAAATACTTAAAATGGCGACGTTTTCCTTACTTGAATAGCGTGCAATCATTCGTTTTCTGAATTTGCATGGTGTGAAACCAATTGAAATTCATCGACAGTTGAAGGAGACATGTGGTGATGGAGTTATGGATATGTCGAAAGTGCGTTCGTGGGTGCGACAGTTTAAGGAAGGCAGAACAACCTCGGGCTCACACAAGCCGGTCTGACGACATGATCGAGAAAGTGGAGAGAATTGTTTTGGGGGATCGCCGAATGACTGCTGAACGGATCGCCTCCAGAGTTGGCATTTCTGTGGGTTCTGTGCACACAATCCTGCATGACGACCTGAAAATGCGAAAAGTGTAATCCAGGTGGGTGCCACGAATGCTGACGGACGGCTACATGGCTGCCTGTGTGGCATGTTGCCAAGCAATGTTGACGCGCAACGACAGCATGAATGGGACTTTCTTTTCGTCGGTTGTGACAATGGATGAGACGTGGATGCCATTTTTCAATCCAGAAACAAAGCGCTAGTCAGCTCAATGGCAGCATATAGATTCATCACCACCAAAAAAATTTCGGGTAACCGCCAGTGCTGAAAAAATGATGGTGTCCATGTTCTGGGACAGCGAGGGCGTAATCCTAACCCATTGCGTTCCAAATGGCACTACGGTAACAGGTGCATTCTACGAAAATGTTTTGAAGAGCAAATTCCTTCCTGCACTGCAACAGAAACGTCCGGGAAGGGCTGCGCGTGTGCTGTTTCACCAAGACAACGCACCCACACATCGAGCTAATGTTACGGAACAGGTTCTTCCGTGATAACAACGTTGAAGTGATTCCTCATGCTCCCTACTCACCTGGCCTGGCTCCTAGTGACTTTTGGCTTTTTCCAACAATGAAACACACTCTCTGTGGCCGCACATTCACCAGCCGTGCTGCTATTGCCTCAGCGATTTTCCAGTGGTCAAAACAGACTCCTAAAGAAGCCTTCGCCGCTGCCATGGAATCATGGCATCAGCGTTGTGAAAAATGTGTACGTCTGCAGGGCGATTACGTCGAGAAGTAACGCCAGCTTCATCGATTTCGAGTGAGTAGTTAATTAGAAAAAAAATCGGTGGCCTTAGAACTTGAATGCACCTCTTAGGGTCACCACAATGGAGTTGCCTGCCTCTCTGTCCTCCAATCGAACCCGTGTAAGATCAGTTGAAACGAGCTGTTTCTGGATGCCGATCGTGACAACGTGATCTGCGCGACGCATGTAGAATCGCCATTGAAGAGTGGATTAGTTTGGACCAAGGCTGGATTCATTATCTCATCGACGGTATGAAACGACGGATTCAAGCCTGCGTCCTAGCAAGGGGACGTGCCACCATTTACTAATGTTGCTCAAGAGTGCTTTGAAAATTCCCCCATGAGAAACAGACGATTTTACCGTTAGACATTTTTATTTTTATTTTGCGAACTGAACAAATTTCAAATTAATATGTATATACATGTATGTCTCACAACTAATTTTTGTTTTTGTGCTATGAATTTCGAAATAAAGGGGTGATGCAAATCGTTTGTCGATGTGTCTCAAATGCAAACTGACTACAGCAAGGAAATAATTTTAGGAAAACAGAATTTTTTATAAACTGAAATAGTAGAAAATCTTTTCTGAAGGTATTTGTCTGGAAGGTAGCCTTGTAACGAAATGAAACGTGGATGATAAGTAGTTAAGGCAGGGAGAGAATAGGAGCGTTTGAAATCTGACGCTACAAACGAATGCTGCAGATAAGATGGGCAGATCATGTAACTAACACAAAGTATTGAATCGAATTCGGAAGTAAAGAAATTTATGGTCCAACTTCACTAAAAGGAGCGATCGTTTGATAGGACGTAATGGAATTGTCAACTTGTGTTGGAGGGAAGGTGATGATGATGATGATGATGATGATGTTTAGTTTGAGGGGCGCTGAACTGCGATGTTATCAACGCCCGTACAAATTTCCAACCTTTGCTCAGTCCAATCTCGCCACTTCTAGGATTGATGATGAAATGACAAGGACAACACAAACACCCAGTCATGTCGAGGCAGGTAAAAATCCCTTTGGAGGGAAGAGTGAGGGCTAAAATTGTAGAAGGAGACCAAGATACGAATACAGTAAGTAGGTTCAAATGGATATAGGACTGAAGACCACAACAAATGGTTCAAATGACTCTGACCACTATGGGACTTAACATCCGTAGACTTTTTTTTTTTTTTTTTTGGTCATCAGTTTACTGACTGGTTTGATGCGGCCCGCCACGAATTCCTTTCCTGTGCTAAACTCTTCATCTCAGAGTAGCACTTGCAACCTACGTCCTCAATTATTTGCTTGACGTATTCCAATCTCTGTCTTCCTCTACAGTTTTTGCCCTCTATAGCTCCCTCTAGTACCATGGAAGTCATTCTCTCATGTCTTAGCAGATGTCCTATCATCCTGTCCCTTCTCCTTATCAGTGTTTTCCACATATTCCTTTCCTCTCCGATTCTGCGTAGAACCTCCTCATTCCTTACCTTATCAGTCCACCTAATTTTCAACAATCCTCTATAGCACCACATCTCAAATGCTTCGATTCTCTTCTGTTCCGGTTTCCCCCACGGTCCATGTCTCACTACCATACGATGCTGTACTCCAGACGTACATCCTCAGCAATTTCTTCCTCAAATTAAGGCCAGTATTTGATATTAATAGACTTCTCTTGGCCATAAATGCCTTTTTTTCCCGTAGCGAGTCTGCTTTTGATGTCCTCCTTGCTCCGTCAGTGATTGGTTATTTTACTGCCTAGGTAGCAGAATTCCTTAACTTCATCGACTTCGTGACCATCAATCCTGATGTTAAGTTTCTCGCTTTTCTCATTTCTACTACTTCTCATTACCTTCGTCTTTCTCCGATTTACTCTCAAACCATACTGTGTACTCTTTAGACTGTTCATTCCGTTCAGCAGATCATTTAATTCTTCTTCACTTTCACTCAGGATAGCAATGTCATCAGCGAATCGTATCATTGATATCCTTTCACCTTGTATTTTAATTCCACTCCTGAACCTTTCTGCCGGCCGCGGTGGTCTCGCGGTTCTAGGCGCGCAGTCCGGAACCGTGCGACGGCTACGGTCGCAGGTTCGAATCCTGTCTCGGGCATGGATGTGTGTGATGTCCTTAGGTTAGTTAGGTTTAAGCAGTTCCAAGTTCTAGGGGACTAATGACCACAGCAGTTGAGTCCCATAGTGCTCAGGGCCATTTGAACCATTTTTTTTGAACCTTTCTCTTATTTCCATCATTGCTTCCTCGATGTACAGATTGAAGAGTAGGGGCGAAAGGCTACAGCCTTGTCTTACACCCTTCTTAATACGAACACTTCGTTCTTGATTGTCCACTCTTATTATTCCCTCTTCGTTGTTGTACATATTGTATATGACCCGTCTCTTCCTATAGCTTACCCCTACTTTTTTCAGAATCTCGAACAGCTTGCACTATTTTATATTGTCGAACGCTTTTTCCAGGTCGACAAATCCTATGAACGTGTCTTGATTTTTCTTTAGCCTTGCTTCCATTATTAGCCGTAACGTCAGAATTGCCTCTCTCGTGCCTTTACTTTTCCTAATGCCAAACTGATCGTCACCTAACGCATTCTCAATTTTCTTTTCCATTCTTCTGTATATTATTCTTGTAAGCAGCTTCGATGCGTGAGCTGTTAAGCTGATTGTGCGATAATTCTCGCACTTGTCAGCTCTTGCCGTCTTTGGAATTGTGTGGATGATGCTTTTCCGAAAGTCAGATGGTATGTCGCCAGACTCATATATTCTACACACCAACGTGAGTAGTCGTTTTGTTGCCACTTCCCCTAATGATTTTAGAAATTCTGATGGAATGTTATCTATCCCTTCTGCCTTATTTGACCGTAAGTCCTCCAAAGCTCTTTTAAATTCCGATTCTAATACTGGATCCCCTATCTCTTCTAAATCGACTCCTGTTTCTTCTTCTATCACATCAGACAAATCTTCCCCCTCATAGAGGCTTTCAATGTATTCTTTCCACCTATCTGCTCTCTCCTCTGCATTTAACAGTGGAATTCCCGTTGCACTCTTAATGTTACCATCGTTGCTTTTAATGTCACCAAAGGTTGTTTTGACTTTCCTGTATGCTGAGTCTGTCCTTCCGACAGTCATATCTTTTTCGATGTCTTCACATTTTTCCTGTAGCCATTTCGTCTTAGCTTCCCTGCACTTCCTATTTATTTCATTCCTCAGCGACTTGTATTTCTGTATTCCTGATTTTCCCGGAACATGTTTGTACTTCCTCCTTTCATCAATCAACTGAAGTATTTCTTCTGTTACCCATGGTTTCTTCGCAGCTACCTTCTTTGTACCTGTGTTTTCCTTCCCAACTTCTGTGATGGCCCTTTTTAGAGACGTCCATTCCTCTTCAACTGTGCTGCCTACTGCGCTATTCCTTATTGCAGTATCTATAGCGTTAGAGAACTTCAAACGTATCTCGTCATTCCTTAGAACTTCCGTATCCCACTTCTTTGCGTATTGATTCTTCCTGACTAATGTCTTGAACTTCAGCCTACTCTTCATCACTACTATATTGTGATCTGAGTCTATATCTGCTCCTGGGTACGCCTTACAATCCAGTATCTGATTTCGGAATCTCTATCTGACCATGATGTAATGTAATTGAAATCTTCCCGTATCTCCCGGCCTTTTCCAAGTATACCTCCTCCTCTTGTGATTCTTGAACAGGGTATTCGCTATTACTAGCTGAAACTTGTTACAGAACTCAATAGTCTTTCTCCTCTTTCATTCCTTGTCCCAAGCCCATATTCTCCTGTAACGTTTTCTTCTACTCCTTCCCCTACAACTGCATTCCAGTCGCCCATGAGTATTAGATTTTTGTCCCCATTTACATACTGCATTACCCTTTCCGTATCCTCATACACTTTCTCTATCTGTTCATCTTCAGCTTGCGACGTCGGCATGTATACGTGAACTATCGTTGTCGGTGTTGGTCTGCTGTCGATTCTGATTAGGACAACACGGTCACTGAACTGTTCACAGTAACACACCCTCTGCCCTACCTTCCTATTCATGACGAATCCTACACCTGTTACATTTTCTGCTGCTGTTGATATTACCTGATACTCATCTGACCAGAAATCCTTGTCTTCCTTCCAGTTCACTTCACTGACCCCTACTATATCTAGATTGAGCCTTTGCATTTCCCTTTTCAAATTTTCTCGTTTCCCTACCACATTCAAGCTTCTGACATTCCACGCCCCGACTCGTAGAACATTATCCTTTCGTTGATTATTCAATCTTTTTCTCATGGTAACCTCCCCCTTGGCAGTCCGCTCCCGGAGATCCGAATGGGGGACTATTCCGGAATCTTTTGCCAATGGAGAGATCATCATGACACTTCTTCAACTACAGGTCACATGTCCTGTGGATACACGTTACGTGCAGTGGTTTCCATTGCCTTCTGCATCCTCATGTCGTTGATCATTGCTGATTTTTCCGCGTTTAGGGGCAATTTCCCACCCCTAGGACAAGAGAGTGCCCTGAACCTCTATCCGCCCTCTTTGACAAGGCCGTTGGCAGAATGAGGCTGACTTCTTATGCCGGAAGTCTTTATTATTATCAAGATTTAGGCAGTGGCGGGGATCGAACCCGGGACCGAAGACGTTTTGATTATGAATCAAAGACGCTACCCCTAGACCACGGCTAGATTTAGAGCCACTTAAACCTAGCTAACCTAAGGATATCACACACACATCCATGCCCAAGGCAGGATTCGAACCTGCGACCGTAGCAGCAGCGCGGCTCCGAACTGAAGCGCCTAGAACCGCTCGGCCACAACGGCCGGCAGACCACACCAACAACAGTACGTTTTCTCATTATCTAGTGTAATTACCATGTACCGGAAAATAAGAAAATGGTGTGTGTGTGTGTTTTTTTTTCAGTGGAGGGTAAGGAAATAACGCAGAGTTTTACTTGTATTGACAGTCAAACTCACAGAAGGGTCTACACCAAATTAAAAACTAGCGAACCCGGCAACGCTTCACAGTTGCTAAATATCTATGGGAATCGGATTTACGTCTTGATCTCCTTCTCCCTCCTCTCTGTGCCCATCTCCTTCTACACCTATTTCTATCCATCTCATCTCGCCCCCTCCCCCTCTTTCTGTCAGTCGCCATTTCCTGCTCCTCCTCTATGTTCTCGTCCCTCCTCTCCGACCTTGAGCCCTTTTTATTGTTGTTGCCAATGATATTTAATTGGGAACTGACGTCGCTTAAAATTAATGAGTAAATCGGCTGGGATCATTGGTATATGGGATATGAGAGACCTTTTCTGCTGCTGGATCTGTGAGGGTAGTTTTTTCCATGACTATATTTAGCATAGTTTCAATCGATAAACATGTCGGGTTGCAAAGTTTTGGTGGTTCAGATTCCATAGTAGTATTCTAGTCGTAAATATAAGTTTCCTGTTACCTGTTAAGACATATCGAGAGGAAGAATACGAAACTGCACGCTTTCGCAGCACAGCATAGCACATTTTCGTGCTCTCAGTCAGTTTAACAGATATCCCATACATTGTTATTTAAAAAATAAATAGCTTATGTCTGTCCAAATGTTTGTTATATTAGCGTATAAAAATCTAGAGAAAATCGGTAAGGAAATTTCAATGTTTTTGCTAACAGCTTTTCACTATTATACGTTACACGTATACATCCATTAATATGTTGAAAATACACTGAAGCGCTAAAGAAACTGCTTTTGGCATGCGTATTCATATACAGAGATATGTAAAAGTCAGAATACGGGGATGCGGTCGACAACGCCTGTATAAGACAAGTGTCTGGCGCAGTTGTTAGATCGGTTACTGCTGCCACAATGGCAGATTATCAAGATTTAAGTGAGTTTGAACGTGGTATTATACTCGGCGCTCGAGCGATGGGACACAGCATCTCCGAGGCTGGGATGAAGTGAGATTTCCCCGCACGACCATTTTATGAGTGTACCGTGGATATCAGAAATCCGGTAAAACATCAAATCTATGACATCTCTGCGTCCGGAAAAAGATCCTGCAGGAATGGGACCAACGACGGCTGAAGAGAATCGTTCAGCGTTACAGAAGTGCAACCCTTCCGCAAATTGCTGCAGATTTCAATGCTGGGCCGTCAGCAGGTATCAGCGGGCGAACTATTCAACGAAACATCATCGATATGGGCTTTCAGAACCGAAGGCCCACTCGTGTAACCTTGATGACTGCACAACGCAAACCTTTGCGCCTCGGCTGGGCCTGTCAACACCGACACTGGACTGTTGAAAACTAGAAACTTGTTGCCTCGTCGGACGAGTCTCGTATCAAATAGTATCGAACCGATGAACGTGTACAAATATGGAGGAGCTGGTGGAGGCTCTGTAATGGTGTGGGGCGTGTGAAGCTGGAGTGATATGGGACCCGTGATACGTCTATATACGACTCTGACAGGTGACACGTACGTAGCATCCTGTCTGATCACCGGTATCCATTCATGTTCATTGTGCATCCCGACGGTGTTGGGTAATTCCAGCAGGACAATGCGACACCCCGCACGCCCAGAATTGCTACATAGAGAATCCAGAAACACTCTTCTGAGTTTAAACACTTCCACTGGCCATCCAACTCCCCAGATATGAACATTATTTAGCATCTTTGGGATACCTTGCCACGTGCTGTTCAGAAGAGATCTCCACCCCCTGTACTCTTACGGATTTATGGACAGTCCTGCAGGATTCATCGCGTCAATTCCTTCCAGCATTTGTTCAGACAGTAGTCGAATCCACGCCACGTCGTGTTGCGGCACTTCTGCGTGCTCGCGAGGGCCCTACACGATATACCAGTTTATTTGTCTCTTCAGTGTCCATCCAAACGTGTATCAAAGTATTGTATAAAATTCTAAAGCGAAGTTGGTCTATATACTCAACCAATTTTTACTAACAACAGTTCCCTTTCATAAATTATATATATATATATATATATATATATATATATATATATATATATATATATACTCCTGGAAATTGAAATAAGAACACCGTGAATTCATTTTACCAGGAAGGGGAAACTTTATTGACACATTCCTGGCGTTAGATACATCACATGATCACACTGACAGAACCACAGGCACATAGACACAGGCAACAGAGCATGCACAATGTCGGCACTAGTACAGTGTATATCCACCTTTCACAGCAATGCAGGCTGCTATTCTCCCATGGAGACGATCGTAGAGATGCTGGATGTAGTCCTGTGGAACGGCTTGCCATGCCATTTCCACCTGGCGCCTCAGTTGGACCAGCGTTCGTGCTGGACGTGCAGACCGCGTGAGACGACGCTTCATCCAGTCCCAAACATGCTCAATGGGGGACAGATCCGGAGATCTTGCTGGCCAGGGTAGTTGACTTACACCTTCTAGAGCACATTGGGTGGCACGGGATACATGCGGACGTGCATTGTCCTGTTGGAACAGCAAGTTACCTTGGCGGTCTAGGAATGGTAGAACGATGGTTTCGATGACGGCTTGGATGTACCGTGCACTATTCAGTGTCCCCTCGACGATCACCAGAGGTGTACGGCCAGTGTAGGAGATCGCTCCCCACACCATGATGCCGGGTGTTGGCCCTGTGTGCCTCGGTCGTATGCAGTCCTGATTGTGGCGCTCACCTGCACGGCCCCAAACACGCATACGACCATCATTGGCACCAAGGCAGAAGCGACTCTCATCACTGAAGACGACACGTCTCCATTCGTCCCTCCATTCACGCCTGTCGCGACATCACTGGAGGCGGGTTGCACGATGTTGGGGCGTAAGCGGAAGACGGCCTAACGGTGTGCGGGACCGTAGCCCAGCTTCATGGAGACGGTTGCGAATGGTCCTCGCCGATACCCCAGGAGCAACAGTGTCCCTAATTTGATGGGAAGTGGCTTTGCGGTCCCCTACGGCACTGCGTAGGATCCTACGGTCTTGGCGTGCATCCGTGCGTCGCTGCAGTCCGGTCCCAGGTCGACGGGCACGTGCACCTTCCGCCGACCACTGGCGACAACATCGATGTACTGTGGAGACCTCACGCCCCACGTGTTGAGCAATTCGGCGGTACGTCCACCCGGCCTCCCGCATGCCCACTATACGACCTCGTTCAAAGTCCGTCAACTGCACATACGGTTCACGTCCACGCTGTCGCGGCATGCTACCAGTGTTAAAGACTGCGATGGAGCTCCATATGCCACGGCAAACTGGCTGACACTGACGGCGGCGGTGCACAAATGCTGCACAGCTAGCGCCATTCGACGGCCAACACCGCGGTTCCTGGTGTGTCCGCTGTGCCGTGCGTGTGATCATTGCTTGTACAGCCCTCTCGCAGTGTCCGGAGCAAATATGGTGGGTCTGACACACCGGTGTCAATGTGTTCTTTTTTCCATTTCCAGGAGTGTATTAGTATTTGTACGTCCAACCATTTATTAGAGTACCGTGTAAAAATTTGAAGTGAAATGTCAACATTTCAACCTATCTCAGTCCGAATATTTTCTTGCGTATCGAGTACAAATTTAAAGTAATTAGGTCAATGATTCGTCGAGATTTTTCGTTAAACACTAAACAGCGATTTGTCTTTGTACAGTAACATAGACTTTATATATCTATTTACATACCAAATATTATTACATATATGTAGCCACTGTCCATCCGAGCGTTAATAAGAGTAGCATGTAAAAATTTTAAGTAAAACGGTCAAGGATATTTTGAGATTTTTGGTTACGATGACTTGTCTTTATTTAGTAATACAGATGAGTTTGAGCGACGAGAGTGATGAGTAATCAGTGCTTTGTAGCTGGTATGTCTCTCCCATAATACCGAATACGTGCGGTATAAAATTTAGTCGCTACTTCTACTGCGCTAGTCAACTGCTGCCTGCAGCTGCCGCCCCTTTCCTTTGGCACGCCGAGCGCCGTCCAGCAAGTGCATTTGTCTGCCGGCCGCACACAGTAGTATTGTGGCTTCGGCGTCAGTCGCCAAGTTTCATCTCCCCCCCCCCCCCTGCCCACGGCCCTCGCTATTCTCGGCCAGCAAGTCATCTCTCCGAGCGACCGGGCTGTCATCTGTCAGGGGCTAAGCGGGCAAGTATGGCGTCCACGGAAAGCCGGCGCTTCCCATTTGTCACACTGTTGTTCACTCTGACATCGCGCACAGCCCTGCCAAATTGGTGGACACACTTCATCGTTCCACAACTCACTTCGTCTTTCCTTATTACTTTTGAGAGAAAAAGACTCATAGTTATACACGGTAAACCAAGACTCCACCGATAAAAGTTTGTTCAGAGATGAGTCTCTCGTTACAATGTAACTGCATTTCGTTAGATTTCATAACCTCATTTATGCCTCCTTTAGTAATATAATATATAGACAAATCGACGGGCTAGGCATGAGGGCCCCTCTTACAAGGTTAACTGCTAATATTTAAATTAACTATAGTCCACCTCACTACCTGTGTGGCCAACACGTCTGACTGCCATGTAGCGCGCCTGAGTTCGATTCCTGGGCGGTCGGAGATTTTTTCTGCTCAGGGAATTGGTGTTGTGTAGTTTTAATTATCAAATGGCCCAAACGGCTCTGAGCACTATGGGACTTAACTTCTGAGATCATCAGTCCCCTAGAACTTAGAACTACTTAAACCTAACTAACCTAAGGACATGACACACATCCATCAGCATCGACACACAAGTCACCCAATTTGGCGTCAGCTGAAAGAATTTGCAAACTCTGCGGCCGCACTTCCCTATGTTGGACTCCCGACCATCAATGCCATACGATCATTTCATCTTTTCACATTAGCTGTATCGAACATCGATTTTTTTTCAATCCATCCTCAGCAACTTCTTCAAAGAATAGTTTGTTACAAAAGATATATCGATGACATTATACTCCTTTATCATGGAACGGGTACCAACTTACAACTTTTTGACCGGGACTTTAATAAAATTCATTCTAACATTCAGTTCCCTTTGGAACACCATAATGGTTTCACACTTCCGTATTTGGGTCTGAAAATAACTATGCGAAATAATAAAGCCACTTTAATATATTCACGGAGGAAACAACGACTACTTACATCATTCACTATTCTTCAAATCATAGAAAATAGCATAAAATGGCTGCTGTCTCAATCATCTCCCGCTTTCTGAACAAATCTACCAGCGTGAACTTGATACAATTAGATTTATCGCGCATTCAAATGTTTATCAACCAAATGTTCTTGATTCAATCAACAACAAAAAAACTCCCACCTAACAACCGTTACCAAATTATGTTATTACTCCTTAGCACAAACCTCCTTGTAAAATTCACTATAGGGTCCCTTATCTGGGTATGATATCTGGCAGGATCGGCAAATAGATCGGAAAGCAGGGACTACACCCACTTTCTCCATCCCAAGTAAAGTTATACTTCCACTGAACCATAGTGAAACAGAAGAATACTACCGCTACAACCAGGCAGGTATCTATCAGATTCAACGTATCGACTGCCAGCCTATCTATGTAGGCCAGACCCGCCGTGCCTTTAACTCTCGTTGCGGAGAGCATCAAGACACCTTATAAGTTCAAAAATCAGCCTTGACCAATCATGTAAAAAATAATGCCAATTGAGGAGCTACTCGACCGAATAGTAGCGGCTTCGATCAATAATACCATCGTAACGACCGGGAGAGCGGTGTGCTGAGCCGACGCCCTCCTATACGCATCGTCCACTGAGGATGACACGGCGGTCGGATGGTCCCAGTAGGCCACTCGTGGCCTGACGACGGAGTGCTTATTTCAGATACCTACACCTCCGACGTGTCCTGAATATTCTTGGGGAAACCGAAAAATTTCACAGTATTAACCCCACCGCGGTGCATACTATGAATGAACACGCCCTGCTTAAACATATGACCCTAATGAATAATTTTTCTTTTTTGAAACAGCATCCAGCTTCACCCCTTCTCCTTTCTGGTTTCGGATAGTTATTTTATTATATTTGGCTGCAGTCTTGCTTCATCTCAACGAAATGTTTGTTTACTGAATGACACGTTATTAGTACTTAGGAGGAAATTTTAGGATTGTTCACTGTGTTGTTATTTATGGAGGTGAAAAATTGGTTTTCTTATTATAATGCGTTTTGTCTGATCCATTAGTCTATCTTATTATACTTCTACAAATTATATGCTTTTGGCGTCATTCTCAATGATTTATAGTACACTTTTTCAACATTGTATTTTTCATGATCAGTTTGACATTTATTTTATCAAACCTTTTTACATTTATGCGCCTTCGGTGTCATTTACATCATTTCATAGTATACGTTCTCAACCTCCATTTAAGATTGTCAATTTGATGTGAAGGGCCAGGCTAGTCGCTTTCGCGGCACTTCCTAAAAGATGGCTATAGCATCGTCTCATCTGTTTAGTAGTTTATCTATTAACTTCCCTCCTCCGCGTGTCCTGTTCTTGTCTGCCGCTGTCGCCTCTCCTCTAGTTCGTCCCGCAGCGACTTATGTTACAACTTGTCATCCTGTATCATGCCTCTCCATCTATATAAGCTTTGTTTATATTCTTGGTTCCCCAATCGCCATTGCTTTACAGTTTTTCTTATTTCACTGCAACTAGCCCGACCACAGGTAGAATTTTAGCTAAAGTAGTTCTTATTAGTGTCCTTTGCCATTGCCTGCAACCATTTGTAAACACTGCAAATGACGACGGAATGCGCTCTGTTTCTTCTGAACATACTTCGTGCGAGAAATAATTACAGCACAAGCACTTCCAGAACCATGACTCTGGTTGGCAACATGGCGAGCCATGCTAGAACATATGCCCTAGGAAAACTGTTACTTTCTATAATCAGTTAATTATCATAGTACCCAACTGTTCTTGCCTTTTAGCAGTCGAACCGTCATTGTTGGTCGTGACGAATATGGTACACAGTTTTATCACCTCACAAATATTGCTCAACTGCTAAAAGCAAGTACAGTTGGGTACTCTTATAATTAGATGATTATAGAAAGTAACAGTTTTCTTAGTGGACATGTTCTATTTCTTGAATTGCGGACAATTTAGTTGATTTAATTTCAGTAGGTACATGTTTCAGCGTTATCTGCGAACAATCACAATCCTTTTCTTTCGTCATTTGAAAAGAAGTAATTTGTTGCTTAACTACGTTATCACAAAACGTAGAAATCTGAAATGGCAATATCAAAATGCAGTAATCTATAATAACATAGAAAGACAAGTCGTCGTTAATCCACTTATCAATTAATCACGCTTGTTCCTATGAACACTAAGTGTTCTTATTAGTCCGCAAAACAAAAACAAAAAAATCCCGCATACTGTAAGCACAGAACAGTGCTGAAGCATTACAACAGCGGCTCGATGCGGCAACCAGCAACGTTGTTAGAAGACAAGCATACTGGTACACACGCGCTTCATCCCACTTGGTGTCTCATCAGTTTCTAGTGCAGCGGCCAGAACTTATGTCAGCAGATCATCCTCTGTCTCTACAGGATTCTCGTAAATTAAAATTCGTATATAACCCCACAAGAAGTTGTTCACGTTGTCCTGTCAATCCTATTGCATACGATAACAAGCAACTAAGATACTTTTCTCCTTCCCTCAGCAGACGTGGACGCGTTACGCATGTGAAATAAAACCTACGTTTCCCAACACGGATTCCTATTCAAAAGATTATCTACTCACTCACCTCTACAAGTCCTACAAGTTTGCAACGGAAATTTCTGAACACGCTGTATAAATACTTAAGTAACATGTACAGGGGGCACATTGTTACCAAAAATCTCGGAAAGTTCTTGACCGATTAATTTCATATTTTTACACGATATTCTACTGAACATTCAGACGGAAATAAGCTAAGTATTTTTTAAATGACAGTCTAAAGATTGTGGTTCCGTTCTCTTTCTCGCAGTCAGTTTTAATCACTATATCAAGGCTTTTAAATCATTAGATAAATTGTTTCTCCCATGTATCTTCTTACACCTTATATGTATATTTTTTAAGAATTTCTTACTCAGCTAGCTGTTACATTTCTTTCGTCACAGTCGGTTTTAATTTGAAAAAAAAAAAAACAAAAAAAGTTAAACTTATGGTTTATCTGCTTAGGAGTAGAATAATAGAACAGAATTCAAATACTCCGAAACTTTGTAATCCTGCCCATTCACCGATTAAAATCACGCTAAACGGTGTCACTGAAGCTGCTATCGTCATAGACCAGCAGCAGAAGGGGAGGGGGCGAGGAGTCCGTATCCACGTATGTTTGCATAGACGTAGAGAAAAGGGAGAAAAGAATAGATATATAAGGGAGGGAGGAGGGATGGACAGAGAAAGGGGTAGGTGGTGATAGACAGAGGGGGGGGGGGGGGGGAGAAGGGGAAGATGGCCTCTAAAGCGGGCAGTACACGAGTGTGTACTATCTGTAGCCAAGTTTTTTAAAACTTGATACAGTTAATTTCGCTTGTGATTAAATCAATATTTGACGTAAATTACGTTCAATAAATGTGTCAAATTACATTCCAAAATGGTAGCCAGAAAGCTAGTCACAGTATCTGCTTGCATCCATCGAATTTTCGAATAACTTCCCAACAATAAAAGAAAAGCTTGCATTACCGAAATTCATTCCATTACAAAAGAATGTTCAAAATTTGTCCCATGAGGACTGGCGACCACCTTACTTGTTTTTTTTTCGGATGGATAAGCTAATGGTAATTTGATTGCTGCTCTCATCCTGATGTTGATTAATCACTGTTGTTTTGGTTGATATAAGTGTGTAAACTGCGGGTAAAACATGAAGTGAGATATATTTCTATGTGTGGCAGGTAAATGACCGAACCCCATATTCACCTTAAACTTAGGAGTTAAAATGCGATTGCCTTTAACAAAAAATTCAGTTTGGACTTACACACAGTTGTAAATGCTCAATAGTGTTAACGGTGACGTAATTTCCCAGTTTAGGAACAGTTCTTAAACGCAGAGGTATATTTGGAACAGTCTAAACTCTAAATTAAGATTTCGTTGCGAATGTAAATTTACGATACGCTTCGAAGCCGAGGCCGCGAAATGAGATCATGCTGTCAGACGTACTCGGCTGGCCGAAATGTATGAATGGCACAAAAAAATAGGTAAACTGTTTATTATTTCAGAAGTAACCGTCATAACCGTTAACATATTTATCCTAATGTGACACGAGGTGATCAGTACCTTCATGGAAAAATGTTTGCGGTTGATTGCGGAATCATTATTGTACCCAGGCGTGCATCTCTGCTTGTGCATCAAATCAGCAGTTCACTGTGAGGCCAAACAACAAACGGACAGGCTATTGCGAAAGTAATCACGGTTCAACGCTAAATCACTGTGTTTTCTACATCTATAAGCCGAATGGGTCAGTCTCTTTCATTATTCACAAATTAAAACATATAGCGCGAGTATAGATCAAATTAAGTATTTCTGCGTAGCATATGTGATGTGAGACACTGGTATAAAGACAATGGTATGCTGATAGGATAATTATTTTAAATAGTAAACGTAACTAACTCCATGGGACAATAAAAATGTTTGTGCAACGTTCTGCTGATTTGAACAGTCTCATTCTATTTTTAACAGTGTCACTAAGTAGCGCTTTCAGCTTGACTGGCCAGAACAGTTGTTGTTTTCACATATAGCAGAGCTACAAAGTATAACTGTTTATGGTCGGAGAAGTATACCACAAACGTGATACCCTTACTGCTTAGAGCAACTGAGAAATGAACTCGTCACAGGTCGGATTCGTTCGGAACACTTCATGTCGACTTCCCTGTTTTTTTTATTATTTATTTATTTCTGCCATTGAGAGCGACCTAGCAGTTGTAGTATCAAAATTGCGTGGTGAAGCTAAACATTGCAGTTTCTGTTGGTTGGGCAGAACGCTGATTACGTGTCAGTATTTCCCATTACACATCTCCATTCATTGTTTAGACCAATTTTGCCATTTAGATTTTGGTGATTTTGGTTCATAATTTTCATCAACTTTTTTTTTTTTTTTTTAAGAACGCCGATGTAAAGAACTGGTAACGCAACTGAGGTGCTATTTCTTCACATCGGAAATTTTGTTATTCTATTCACACTGCCACCGCCCAGTTTACTCTTTGTGTCACATATGCTTGCTTCACATAGTCAACGGGAAAGACGGGACGTTATAGAAGCTAAAAAGAACTAGTAAGACTTCTTCACACAGTGAAAGTAAAAGTATGTTCTAACACAGCTTCAAAAGCACAACTTCAAATACGTGCCGAAAATTTTGAAAAAAATAGTATAAGATAGACATCTCAGTATGGCTCTGTCGACTGAAATGTACTGATGCAACACAACCCTCGCCTCCATGTTTCTTGCTTGAGTTACGTTTAGTCACTACTAGTAGCAAGAACAATTATGACGATGAACAACAGCATAGGTTTTGTACGGCAGGAAAACTCTGGTTACATCCCGACAGTATTTGCTTTATCCGTGTGATAAACTGGGTCCTTTAAGGTTTTTCTTAATGGCTGGCGGAGGCAGTAGCGGCACCATTAAGCAAGATGGACGGTCGCGGCAACGCTGTTACCCTCTAAAAAATTACAGAGGGACCTGGACACAATGCCTTCCTTCTGCTCTCTAACAGTGTAGCTTTAAACTTCTAATTTTATGAGATGTATGACGTGTAAAAGAATAATAGCACTAAGATACTAATGATATGCGAAAGTTACAGTGCCATTTCCAAGTTGTTATTCTATTACTGAACTTCGAATACTTGAAGAACAGCAAAAACAAAACTAATGGTATCCAAAATGACAATTGTAATAACGAAACTTTAGTATTTACCATCTTTAAAGATAATGAAATTCGAATGAGACGCTGTTACTTTCCAAACAATGGAGACGTGCGTAGTGACGAGCAAGTCACACAAACATTAACAACATTTTCTGCATAATGAAGAATCTTTGATTTTGGGCTGCGAGCGCTTTCAGCTTGACTGGCCAGAATAGTAGTTGTTTTCATATGTAGCACGGCTTCAAAGTATAGCTGCTTATGATCGGAGAAGTATACCACAAACGTGATACCGTTACTGTTAAGAGCTACGGAGAAATGAAATCCGAGGCACCGCTGTATCCCCGGTGACCGATAGCCACGCATTAGCCACTAATGGGCCACATTTTAAATTTCTCCCTACCTTGCTCCTACTCTTCCTGCTGCTATCTTCTGCCTACGAGAAGAAGCCTTTTCCTCTGCCTCCGGCTGTAAATAGAGTGAAGCTATGGGTTTTGTGGCACGCAGCGCTTCTCTTTGGACTTTGCTAGAACAAAATTAATGAGTTATGAAAGGACATTCTGGGACTAGTTCTCCGACTGAGCAGATCTGTCATAAGTTCTTCTCTGAAGATAATTTGATGCATTATTGATAGCCTTATCGAGAAAGTCGTAAAAAGATTGATACAAATGAGATTTGTTGTTATGTAACAAGAATATAGGAAAATATACCATTTCTTAAGGTATGAAATGTAATGTGTGGCTAGGTCCTCCCGGCGGGTAGACCTGTCGCTGGTAAGGAGGTAATTACGAAATTTATTTCAAGTGGTGGTGGTGGTGGTTAGTGTTTAACGTCCCGTCGACAACGAGGTCATTAGATACGAAGCGCAAGCTCGGGTTAGGGAAGGATTGGGAAGGAAATCGGCCGTGCCCCTTCAAAGGAACCATCCCGGCATTTGCCTGAAGCGATTTAGGGAAATTACGGAAAACCTAAATCAGGATGGCCGGAGACGGAATTGAACCGTCGTCCTCCCGAATGCGAGTCCAGTGCGCTAACCACTGCGCCACCTCGCTCGCTTTATTTCAAGTGATGCAGCATAATATATGAATCGTGATGTCTTGCCCATTGGAACAGACCTCCGGACAGTTGGACTTTGCAGCAATCCAAGAGCGTGTGCACGGTCAGAACTTTTCTGGGAGACTTTTATTCACCGCGAAAGTGTTTCCCTCCATTTTTAAAATGTTTTCCTGTAACGGGTAATGCTTACCATAATTCAATCTAGAATCTCGTCATTGCACAGACAATTTCTGAACTATTACGAGCAGTCTAATCTATTCCTGAGTTGTAGCCTAAGACGAACTTAGCAGCGTGAAGCAGGGCAGCGGTAGACTCATTTCGCCGAGCTGTAGAAGTCTTGAGAGTAGTTTCCAATACCAAAAAAGAGCGCTACTTAGTAAGAGCACTACCACACAAAACAAACATTGCATACAGGCAGTTTTGATTTCTGGTGAATAGTTAGGAAATTATCTTTGATATTGCAGGATTAACTGAATGAACTTAAATTCCACATTTTTTTTCTACAACTTCAGGCTTGATGCAAGGCCTGACATATAAAAAAATTAGTTTTCTAAAAATTTTATTTATCTGTTTTCTTTTTTCAATCTCAGTTACACAATTTGTGCAGTATAACTAGTTTCGATCTCCCTGAATCATCCTCAGCCCTACATAATTGCTTAAGCAACCTGTCGTATCTGTATCGGAACTACACATCAAATAGTGTACACTGTGTTAAAACTACACATCAGAATACAGTCTCTGAATTCGTCTCGTGTCTGCTGTCATGCCTACTTTGTAAGGACTGCAAGCGCTGGAACAGAACTCTAAAATTGGTCGCATTAGCAGGCTGTCCTTGACTTCCTTCAGAGGTGAACAGCTCTTTGTTCACAAGAGCCAAGTCTTCTACGTGCCTTCCACACAACTAACTTCATGTGTTCATCTTTCTCTCTCAGAATTACACCCATATATTTAAACGTACTCCTGAAGATCAACACTAAACTTAGGACACTATCGGGTTCTTTGTTATAGGCAGTATCTCGCATTTACACCACAGCGGCTTCCAACAAATTTACTTGGTGCGAAGGAAGGAAGGAAAGATGATGAGGGTTTAACGCCCCGTCGACAAAGAGATACTTAGAGACGCAGTACAAGCTAACAATGACTTAAAGATGAGGAAGGAAATCGCCCGTGCTCTTTCAGAGGAACCATCCCGGCATTTTACTGAAGCTATTTCGGGCAATCACACAAAATCTACTATTCCGAATGGCCAGACTTGGGTTTGAACCGTTGTCCTCACGCATGTGAGTCCAGCATGCATACCATTAACATAGGCGCATCTAATGTAGTTGAAGTGCGTAGTTGATGCAGTTGGGTTAGTATTAAAATGTTGGCTTGGTGCATTTGTTCGTAGCGTTTTTCCATAAGTTAAATAAACACAACAGATACATATAACTGATCCTTTAATCATCAATAATATGCCTCCTTCTCTTCTTACAACAGTCTGCCAACGCTGGGGTAAGTTTTCGATTCCGCAACTGTAGAAATCACTTGGTTTTTCAGACGAAAAACTCGTCAAGCCATGTTCGGAGCGCATTTTCATCGAAAGGAAGATCCTTGAATGTTGTTCGACAGAGAGCGGGAAAGGTGAAAATCTGGGGGCGCAGTATCAGGCGAATAAGGTGGGTGCGGGAAGACTTCCCAATCCAATGCCTGTGTAGTGTTTTTTTATCAGCCCAGGAGAATGCAGGTGGGCGTTATCGTGCAGAAGCGACTTCCTGATGGTCGTTCTTGGACTGCGTCTGCAGAACGTCTCAATTTGTTGACAATAAATGTTAGCAGTGACGGTTACACCTCGGGTAAGCAATTCGTAGTGCGCCACATCGTCGTTGTTCCATCAGATGCATAACATTATCTTTTGTGGTTGCTTGATTGTTTTGGAGAAGGAGACCAGACAGGGAGGTTCAAAATGGTTCAAATGGCTCTGAGCACTATGGGACTCAACTGCTGTGGTCATTAGTCCCCTAGAACTTAGAACTACTTAAACCTAACTAACCTAAGGACATCACACACATCCATGCCCGAGGCAGGATTCGAACCTGCGACCGTAGCAGTCGCACGGTTCCGGACTGCGCGCCTAGAACCGCGAGACCACCGCAGCCGGCGAGAGACAGGGAGGTCATCGGTCTCATCGGATTAGGGAAGGACGGGGAAGGAAGTCGGCCGTGCCCTTTGAAAGGAACCATCCCGGCATTTGCCTGGATTGATTTAGGGAAATCACGGAAAACCTAAATCAGGATGGCCGGACGCGGGATTGAACCGTCGTCCTCCCAAATGCGAGTCCAGTTTCTAACTACTGCGCCACCTCGCTCAGTTATCTTTTGTGGATGTGTGCAGATCTTCGTAAGGGGAGTTGCTGCTCTGTTTGGACTTAACCAATGCTTTCTTTTCCTTATATGTTTCTCGCCACCAGTAACGAGGCAGGATACGAATGGTCAGGTTTGTTCAAGAGCCAGAGTTGCACTTATGGGCACCTGCTGATTATTGTGCTTTTGGCTTAGAGCATGCAGTACCCATACATCTGATTTTCGAACCTTCCCAATTGCATACAAATGTCGCCTGACGTGGATCATTGCTGATTAATGCGTTTGAAACCCCGAAGGTCTTTCCGTACATGGAGACACACTAATGTCAAAACGATCCTCATTTTCTTGTCGTGCTCTTCCAATGGCATTATCCCTATACACGGCGCAAATGTTTCTATCTGCGTCCGCTGTTGGCACGCCCTCACTGAACTCAAACAGAAGAACAGGCCGTAAACGTTCCGATTTCTCCACTTGCCACTCCATTTTCTGGTGTACACAGCTCTATCAATTTTCCTAAATGACAAAACAACAACATGTAAACTCAAATAGCAACAGTGAATTACAAACAAAAATCGACAATCGATAAATAAACCCGTAACAACCGGAAAACAGCAACCGGAATACCAACATGCAAAACGAAAGCGCTACGAACTTATGCACCAACCTAATATAATAATAAGTTAACAACGGATTTTAAAAACACGAACAATTTACCGAGAAGGTGTATCGTTAATATAATCAATAGATTTAATGACGTTGCTTTCACTGCACAACTTCTCAAATCTCGGAATCAAACTGGAGACATCAGTTCCTGTTTCACGGTACTTTACTCACAATAATTACTCGTCGTTACAGCGGCCGTCGAAAACACCACTGTGCACAAATACACACGTCAAAGAAAGTTTTGCATCAACCCAGTTCCCAGAACTCCTGAAGATAAACGTTGACTGTGGATATCGTGTCACAGACAGTCCCTTTGACTGTTCAGAGGAGTTACTAAACCCGCCCAAAAATCTAAACGACCATGCATGAGCAGCGCCTATTAGACGGAGGGGTCTGACAGCCGATCACTTCCAGCCATTGCACCAGGAAGGAGGTTGTTGTTGTTGTTGTTGTTGCGATCTTCAGTCCTGAGACTGGTTTGATGCAGCTCTCCATGCTACTCTATCCTGTGCAAGCTTCTTCATCTCCCAGTACCTACTGCAACCTACATCCTTCTGAATCTGCTTAGTGTATTCATCTCTTGGTCTCCCTCTACGATTTTTACCCTCCACGCTGCCCTCCAGTACCAAATTGGTGATCCCTTGATGCCTCAGAACATGTCCTACCAACCGATCCCTTCCTCTGATCAAGTTGTGCCACAAACGTCTCTTCTCCCCAATCCTATTCAATACTTCCTCATTAGTTATGTGATCTACCCATCTAATCTTCAGCATTCTTCTGTAGCACCACATTTCGAAAGCTTCTATTCTCTTCCTGTCCAAACTATTTGTCGTCCATGTTTCACTTCCATACATGGCTACACTCCATACAAATACTTTCAGAAATGACTTCCTGACACTTAAATCTATACTCGATGTTATACAGCTCGTTTTGTCTGTAGTTCAACCACGTCTAGACGATCAATACTGCGGTTCAATCGCGTCCGCATTCCCACTTTGTGCCAGGAAGGGCTCTCAACAATGGAAATGTCGAGGCCTCTCGGAGTGAACCAAGGCGATGTTGTTCGGACGTGGAGGAGATACACAGACATAGGAACTGTCGATAACTTGCCTTGCTCAGGTCACTCAAGGGCCATCGCTGCAGTGCTTTTCGCTCAGCCACAGGACGTCGTGTTACGACTCAAACTGTGCGCAATAGGCTGCATGATGCGCAACTTCACTCCCGACGTCCATGGAGAGGTCCATCTTTGCAACCACGACGCCATGCAGCGCGGTACAGATGGGCCCAATAACATGCCCAATGGACCGCTCAGGATTGGAATCAGGTTCTCTTGAGCGATGAGTGACGCAAATGCATTCAACCAGACAATCGTCGGAAACGTGTTTGGAGGCAACCTGGCCAGGCTGAACGCTTTAGATACACTGTCCAGCGAGTGCAGCAAGGTGGAGGTTCCCTGCTGCTTTGTGGTGGCCTTATGTGGCGCCGACGTACGCCGCTGATGGTCATGGAAGGCGCCGTAACGGCTGTACGACACGTGAGTGCCATCCTCCAACCGATAGTGCAACCATGTCGGCAGCATATTGGCGAGGCATTCGCCTTCATAGACGACAATTCGCGTCCCTAACATGCACATCTTGTGAATGACTTCCTTCAGCATGACGACATCGCTCGACTAGAGTGGCCAGCATGTTCTCCAGACATGAACTCTATCGAACATGCCTGGGATAGATTGAAAAGGGCTCTTTATAGACGTCGTGACCCACCAACCACTGTGAGGTAACTATGCCGAGATAACTATGCCGTTGAGGAGTGGGACAACCTCGACCAACAGTGCCTTTAAGAACTTGTGGATAGTACGCCACGGCGAATACAGGTATGCCTCTATCTAAGATGACGTGCTGCTGGGTATTAGAGGTGCCGGTGTGTACAGCAATCTGGACCACCACCTCTGAAGGTCTCGCTGTATGGTGGTACAACATGCAATGTGTGGTTTTCATGAGCAATAAAAAGGCGGAAATTATGTTTATGTTGATCTCTCTTCCAATTTTCTATACAGGTTCAGAAATTCTCGGAACCGAGGTGATGCAAAACATTTTTTGATGTCTGTAGTATGTCACAAATGAAGAGTACAGGTAAAGAACGTGGTTTGTCCACTTTTTTTTTTCAAAAATGAGTTATGTATGCCGAGAGATGTAGGATTCTGTGTTGTTAATACTGGTAATCGACCAGTGTGATAATATGAATAGTCCACGTTCTGTAACTCATTTTAGTTTTGGCATATATGGAAAGAATGTGCTAATGTCTCTCGCTACAGGGAATAAAAGTGCTTTGTCCAATGCAGTGTATTACATTTTAGATTCCTTGTGGGTTACCAAACAATTATGAAGCAAGAAACAGCGAATTTTCCTTTATTGTGCATTGTTGGTACTACTGAAAACCACTGCTTTAGTTTCGGACTTTATGTTTAGTAATTCAGGTGTTGTGATTCATTTCAGAGTGAATAGTTAATTATTGACACTGAATGATGAGTATTTCATTTGAGGTGAACATCTCCGTCTACATATGCGTGATTACTCTGCTATTCACAATAAAGTGCCTGGCAGAGTTTTCAATGAACCTCCTTCAAGCTGTCTCTCTACCTTTCCACTCTCGAACGGCGCGGGTGAAAAACGAGCACTTACATTTTCCTGAGCGAGCCCTGATTTCTCTTATTTTATCATGATGATCATTTCTCCCCATGTAGGTAGGTGCCAACAGAATGTTTTAGCAATCGTAGGAGAAAACTGGTGATTGAAATTTCATGAGAAGATCCCGTCGCAACGAAAAACGCCTTTGTTTTAATGATTGCCACTCCAATTCACGTATCATGTCTGTAACACTATCTCCCTTATTTCGCAATACTACAAAACGAACTATGTGATCGTTCCAATTTAGGTTATTTGTAATTGTAATCCCTAAGTATTTAGTTGAATTTACAGCCTTCACGTTTGTGTGACTTATCGCGTAATCGAAATTTACCCGATTTCTTTCAGTACTCATGTGAATAACTTCAAACTTTTCTTTATTCAAGGTCAGTTGCCACTTTTCGCACCGTGCGATAGCTTATCCAAGTCATTTTGCAAATCGTTTTGGTCATCTGATGACTTTACAAGACTGTGAATGACAGCCTCATCTGCAAACAATCTAAGACGGCTACTCTGATTGTCTCCTATGTCGTTAATATAGATCAGGAACAACTGAGAGCCTATAACACTTCTTTGGGGAACGCCAGATATTACTTCTGTTTTACTCGATGACTTTCCGTCAATTACTACGAACTGTGACCTCACTGACACGAAATCACGAATGCAGTCGCACAACTGAGGATATATTCCATAGGCACGCAGTTTGGTTAGAAGACACTTGTGAGGAACGGTGTCGAAACCCTTCAGGAAATCTAAAAATATGGAATCAATTCGACATCCGCAGTCGATAGCACTCATTACTTCGTGAGTATAAAGAGGTAGTTGTGGTACGCAAGAAAGATAGTTTCAGAAACGTGCTGACTATGGGCCAATAAATTGTTTTGGCTCTGAGAACCTTGCGACTTAACTTCTGAGGTCATCAGTGGCCTAGAACTTAGAACTAATTAAACCTAACTAATCTAAGGACATCACACACATCCATGCCCGAGGCAGGATTCGAACCTGCGATCGTAGCGGTCGCACGGCTTCAGACTGTAGCGCCTAGAACCGCACGGCCACTTTGGCCGGCAATAAATCGTTTTCTTCGATGTACTTCATAATGTTCGAATACAGTATATGTTCCAAACCCTACTGAAAGTCTACGTTAGTGATATGGGCCTGTAATTCAGCGGATAACTCCTACTTCCCTGTTTAGCTATTGGTGTGACTCGAGCAATTTTCCAGTTTTTAGGTACGGATCTTTCTGTGAGCGACCGGTTGTATATAATTGCTAAATATGGAGCTATTGTATCAGCATACTCTGAGAGGAACCTGACTGGTACACAATCTGGACCGGAGGCCTTGTCTTTATTAAGTGATTTAAGGTGCTTTCTTACACCGAGGATATCTACTTCTATGTTTCTCACCTTGGCAGTTGTTCTTGATTGGAATTTAAGAATTTTTACTTCGTCTTCATTGGTGAAGGAGTTTCTGAAAACCATGTTTAATAACTCTGCTTTAGTGGCACTTTCATCAGTGACTTCACCGTTGTTATCGCAGTGAAGGTATTGATTGCGTCTTGCCACTGGTGTGCTTTATGTATGACCAGAATCTCTTTGGGTTTTCTGCCAGATTTCGAGACAGAATTTCGCTGTGGAAATTATTAAAAGCATCTCGCATTGAAGTACGCACTATATTTCGAACTTCTGCAAAACTCTCACAATCCTGGGGATTTTGCGTTCTTTTACATTTGGCGCCCTTTTTTCGTTGCTTCTGCAACAGCGATCCGACCCTTTTTGTGTACCATGGGGGATCAGTACCATCACTTATTAATATATGTGGTATATATCTCTCAATTGCTATCGATATTATCTCTTTGAAACCATTCCACAACTCTGCTACGCTTACACGATCAGATCGGAAGGAGTGAAGACTGTCTCCTAAAAAGACTTTAAGAGCAGTTTTATCACCTTCGTTAAATAGATATACTTTGCGTTTCTTTTTGATGGTTGTAGATGTTACGGTATTCAGCCTAGCAGCAACTGCCTAGTGGTCGCTGATCCCTGTATTCGTCATGATACTCACTACTTGTCCAGGGTTATTTGTTGCTAAGAGGCCAAGTATGCTTTGGCAATCATTTACGCTTCGAGTGAGCTTATGAACTAACTGTTCAAAATAATTTCCTGAGAAAGCATTAAGTATAATTTCGAAAGACGTTATATTGTATACAGGATAGCTATGAAAGACAGAGTCCTTCAGATTCTCACAGTGTTAGGAAAGGGCATGTACGAGGGTGTATGAGTTCAGTCATGAAGAAATTAAGGGTTTAGTCTCATGAACTAGGGAAAGACTGTAACTAAATTAAAGTGTTTTGCGGTAGTAATTGCTGAAGAAAGATCAAATATTATACGAAAATTTAGTGACATGGTTGACTGGAATGAACAATCATTGTACATGACAGGCCTCACTACAGTACTTCAACTTCACAAACTGCTTTCAGGGAAGAAAGAAGATGCACAGCTTCAGGGTGTAATTTAAAATACACTGTAAAACTGAAAGGTGACGACATTGTACATGAAATTCTCATATGCCGAAAAGCCTTCATGGCAGTACATGCGTAACAAGACGATGATTAATGACAGTTCGGAAACTTTTGAAGCTGGGCAAATCTGCTAGTGCTGGAAGGGGTAGGCATAGAAAGAAGCCATAGAAAATTAAGAACAAGGTATGAGTGACAGCTTATGATCACATTTCATTCATTTAAGGATAGAGCAATTCGTTACAACAATGACAGTACCAAGAGGCTGTCCTCTTCCAGAGGAAATTTGGTGAAAAAAACTGCATGAATTTTTCCAGAAAAAATACCCAAATTTTGACGTCTGAAAATTTAAATTATGACACGAAAAAACAAATCTTGAAAGAAATTAAAAGATCACTATTGACCAGAATGTACACAAAGTGAAAGGTGAAACATTTTATTCTAGAAAAAGAAAATGCAACTTCAGTGGTCTACATTTACACCGACGATAATGGAAGAAAAGGGGCCAATGAAGTTGTTTCCTAACTAAATCGTTTTGTGATAGAATTATTGCACAAGAAAGTCAAACATCTTGAAGTTTTTGTGAGTCATATTCAGGCTAGAACGAGAATTACACTGTCCCGAAGTATCTTAATTATGGTGTGGGTGAACTGAAACTTTTCGAGACAAGGGAATAACTTCCACTGTCACATGGCACTCTTTTTTATGGAATGTGATACGATTATGAAACTGAGTAACATTACAAGTAGAAGAATCAATGGATTGGATACAGATGATGGTCGAAGCCTGATGTAAACCTAAGCCTTTTGATATTGTGGTGGTCAGTCAAGATATGACATTTCCGAAAAAGAAATATTCCAGGAAATGTTCTTTCCCAACGAAACTAATCAGAGAGTTAGTCATCTCAAAAACATCCCTACCTCATTCAACAACGACACAGTTAAAAAACATCCCTGCCTCACTCAACATCGAGAAACTTATATGGAGCTTGGACTTTATCTGTGGTGAGAGCTTTACAGCGACTTCAAGAGCAGCGGTAGCAAGAACACCCATATTGGTGGTAAAATATAAAAATAATAATAATTTTATATAATGCTGTTATATAATATATAATAATAATAATAATAAAATACCCTTACACGCCCCCTGGAAACATCAGAAGAAAAGTGTCATACTTCCAGGTTTTGAAGGAGCTAGAGTGTTTTACACAAACCTATTACACTAAGCTGAGAAGTGCATTTTGAGACAAAATGATATTATATTTTACTCTTATTACCACTTTATCACATGAAGTTAAAATAGCAGATAGGAACTGCTTACCAAGAATGAATTTTCGCTTTGCAGTGGAGGGTGCGCTGATATGAAACTTACTGGCAGATAAAACTGTATGCTGGGCCGAGGCTCGAACTCGGAACTTCAGCCTTTCGTCGGCAATTTCTCTACATAGTTTCAATCAACCAGGAAGTTTCATTTCAGTATCTTTATTGTTTCAAATACTGTTTTTCGTTACAAAATAAGCGGACACAATGTTTAACAAAAAATATAGTTTTACTTCCATTACAGTCTATTCCACTACATATATACAGCACGTTTTTCCCTCGTAAAGTATGAGATTACTTTAAATATTGTGCCAATAAAACTACAATTTAAATATTTAGTGAATCAGTTTATACTAACTTAATATATATAACATGCCCTTCCAAATTTCTTTTGTATTCATTAATTTTGCCCATTAGTATCAATGAAATTCGGTTTCAAACTTTAAAATTTTTCTCTTGAACAATTTGATAATGTGGACAAAGCACCTTCTTTTCCTGTGCTCTTCAAATGGCATTGACAACATGAAGATACATTTTTTTCCTTCTGTCTACTTTCAGAAAAAAGTTGATAAGATTATCTTCTTCTAAAGATATAAATTCAGTTGTGTCTTTGGCTGTTGGGTCACGAATCCATGTCAGAAAGTACTTTTCAAACAGTTTGATTAGACGTGATGGTTAATTTTCAAAAAGACATTTCATATCTTAAGATAAATGAGCTTCACTGGAGAATACCGAGAGGTGCAAAGGGGAAAACACTGGTCGATACCACCATCATTAATTTTTCTTTTCTACAACTTAAATTTAATTCTGGAACTTGAAATTTTCTCATTTAATTTTCGAATCTTTTTTCACCGTTCTTGCACGTAGATATTCAACGCGTCAATCGTTTTCTTTGAGGAAAGTGTACGCATCTGGTGTAAATGAAACTTATACAGGAATACATTGGCGGCTCTCCCATCGCTTTTGACGTCGCGTCTCACACTTAGCACTTTGCGTCCTTCAGGTGATGTGCAACCATCCAGAAGTCTTAAACGTAGGTAGATATGTGACCGACGTTTCCATTACACACAAATTTGTTATTGCATAGGTCAAAGCTGCAATACAGGTGCCTTGCAAAGGATCGCCAACACAAGTCCACGGATCAATGTTAAAATTTCGGCTCAACCATCTGTTTAAAGAATATAAAAAAACAGTACAATTTACGCTTTTCGAAGGTCAAGCCTTCATCTTCAGAACTGTAGTTCAAGAAACCACTAACAGCAACAATAAAAAACATAACATCATAAGAAGACATGGCTTCAAGGGAAATAGCAATTTTTTTCTTCTCTTCTTTGTGTATTATATTGGTCGCCTTAGAGGTTTCTGCTACAGTAATTTTGAAGATACAGCTTGATCTTCGAAACGTGTAAATTCAAGTGTTTTACGCTATAAATGCATGACTGAGCCAACATTTTAACACTCAGTTTACAACCACGAACTCATATCCATTATCGATAAAATCTACGTCAATGGATATTGATTCGTCCTCTGTATATCTGTTAATATTACAGGAGGTGTATAATATTGTTGTAATATTTTTGCTGCTGCCCTGTGTGTGTGTGTGTGTGTGTGTGTGTGTGTGTGTGTAGAGGGGGATCACTGTTTTACGAAGTGCAAATACTCTCCAAACAGATCTGCATTTTGAAAACAAATTGACATAATGTCCTTGGAGAGCGACTCCGCAGTCACTGGTTTCCAAAGAGATATATTATCCGTCATGCTTGTTGCATTCATTCTTTGAATCACAGGTTTCGGTTCGACATGAACCATTCTCATATCTGAATGTATTGGTTACAAGAGTGACCTGTTCCACTGCGAGTAAATTTACGCGCTGCATGAAATAATAAAATATTATTTTTATTCTATTTCTATTGTGTATGTATTACGTAAATTTTCTGGTAGTTGGGTGGGTTATACTTGTAAGGCTGCGTTCACAGTGGAACAGACAACGGTCCTCAGACGCTGTCGTCGGGGTTTTCCGGAAAACATCGGCCGATTGCTTGATCACAATGCGTCCGATCTCCTACGTCAGTTTTTGGTGGGATCAAGGAGGTTAGGTTAGAATCTGTTCTATGTTGGTTTGATCTTAATCCCCGAGGTTGTGATTGCCACCATATCACCTCTGTGCTTGAAGACGAGTGCTACAATGCGGCTTTTACTGTTAAAAAGATGCCTAATTCGTGTGAATAAGCTATTTATCTGTCTCGAAAACAATGTTACGAGTACTGTCCCGTCTCTAATGACCTCGTTGTCGGCGGGACGTTAAACACTAACCACCACCACTAGGAGTACTGTCTACTCTGTCCTCAATTATTGGAACTACAAGACAAGGTCCACATATATATGAGAAGTAGAAACGTTCTGTTAAATAATCGAAGTGATTCGTAGCGACCTTGAAAAGCAAGATTACAACCCTGTTTTGCCAAACTTATTTGAAGTTGTGCAGATACACTACTGGCCATTAAAATTGCTACACCAAGAAGAAATGCACATGATAAACGGGTATTCATTAGACAAATATATTATACTAGAACTGACATGTGATTACATTTTCCCGCAATTTGGGTGCATAGATCCTGAGAAATCAGTACCCAGAACAATCACCTCTGTCCGTAATAACGGCCTTGATACTCCTGGGCATTGAGTCAAACAGAGCTTGGATGGCGTGTACAGGTACAGCTGCCCATGTAGCTTCAACACGATACCACAGTTCATCGTATTCTGCCGCGCCAGTTGCTCGGCCACAGTTAACCAGACGTTTTCAATTGGAGAGAGATCTGGAAATGTGCTGGCCAGGGCAGCAGTCGAACATTTTCTGTATCCAGAAATGCCTCTACAGGACCTGCAAAATTGTAAGGTGTCAGTCAAATCCAACACCTTCCATGAAAACCCTGGCATAATAAGCAAATCTAGCAGTATGTCACATAGCTCCGAATAAATCGTGACATTAAATTAACCAAAGTAATACGAGTAACGAGTGAGCAAATGGAATACCACAGACTAACACAAGAATGCCTAAATGCATGTCGTACCTTCCCACCGTGAGGCAGACGCAGTTCCGAGGGGAGAAACGAGGACAGAAGCCGAGAGCAAAACCGTGTTAAGCTAGAAGGCCCTACGATAAGGGAAGGTCTGGACACCTACGGCGCCAGCTAACCAGTAGGGCCACACAACCCGCACGTTTTCGCGTCTCAGGTACGTCAAGAACCACCCCCCAGCCCATGTTAAAAGCTAGAGCCCTCCAGAAAAACAGTATAGATCTTACGATAACACAAAAAGGGCCACTACCACCCGCAAGTTTTAGCGTGAGACTTTTTCGTGTCTCAGGTACGTCAAGGACCACCCCCAGCCCATGTTAAAAGCTAGAGCCCTCCAGAAGAACAGTATAGATCTTACGATTACGCTAAAAGGACCACACCAACTGCAGGTTTTAGCGTGAGACTTTTTAGCGTATCTGTTACGTTGCAAACTTTAAAAACATTGCCCCACCACGAAAAGTATAACGTTTCTCATTGGATAGACAGAATTTTTGTAGGCGGAGCTTAAGGTTAATATTGAGACCCTGATTGGTCAGATGAAACACAGCCAGATAGTTTTTTTAAACCACCTTCGGTAAATTGTAGTAACGAGAAGTTAAGAGAGTTAGTTCCGAGACGGCGAGCTGGATGGCTGGTGCGCCGGCCACTGTCGCCCTGACGCTGCCTAAACACCGACAAGGTAATGAACGCACGCGATGCCGCATTTTTGAGCGCATAACTGCAGAAGACTCATCTGTTACACCCCTTTTTGCGTAATACTAGTGTCGTTCGTTAATTAAAACTCATGGTGTTCACATTTGCCACTTGAAGAAAAGATCTGAAATGCGATGATTTTTCTTTTATATAGTTATTGAGAAGCCACATCAGCCACTGTAATTTACGACAAGTTAGATAAGTAATTAAAGATAATTGAGGGTCACTGTAGACCATTTTGATAGTTTTCTCTTTTGTGAAACTTAAATTAAACCTAGATTATAGATGTGATATGACATAGGTCATCCTTCGATCGATTGTAGAACTTGGACAGCTATTCAGGGAATATTCGTTCACATTTTTGTTGAACGCACTTGGTTTTTACCATCCGGTATTAAAACATTTCCTTTTATCAATGGAGCAATTTATAGATGATGCTTTATGAGTAGAATAAAATTTCCAATGGTAAACTTAACTGCTTTTTCGACGTTATTTTACCAGCTAACTAAAAATAGGAAAGCCTTGAACCCCTTCCACTAAATTTAGTTAGTATTAAGATTCTTTTACAGGGAGTTCATTGGAGCTGACGCTGAGATCATTTAGTATTTGGTTATATCATCGCTAGTCTCACTGAACTCTTCTGAATTCTACATGTCATGTGTGGTCTGGCGTCTCCTTACCAGCAACAGGTCCCAGGTTCAAACTAGTCAATTCCCTAAAAAACACGCTCAGAGCGTCGTTGCGCGAAAGTGGAAGGGAGACACGATATAGAACAAACAGACACCACCATGAATGTTTAGAAAATGCGGTCGTGCATTATCCTGCGGAAATGTAGGGTTTCGCAGGGATCGAATGAAGGGTAGAGCCACGGATCGTAACACATCTGAAATGTAACGTCCGCTGTTCAAAGTGCCGTCAGTGCGAACAAGAGGTGATCGAGATGTGTAACCAATGGTACCGCATACCATCAGGCCGGGTGATTGCCAGTATAGCGGTGACGAATACACGCTTCCAGTGTGCGTTCACCGCGATGTCGCCAAACACGGATGCGACCGTCATTATGCTGTAAATAGAACCTGGATTCATCCGAAAAAATGACATTTTGCCATTTGTGCACCCAGGTTTGGCGTTGAGTACACCATCGCAGGCGCTCCTGTCTGTGATACAGCGTCAACGGTAACCGCAGTCATGGTTTCTGAGCTGATAGTCCATGCTGCTGCAAACGTCATCGAACTGTCCGTGCAGATGGTTGTTGTCTTGCAAACGTCCCCATCTGTTAACTCAGGGATCGAGACGTGGCTTCACGATCTGTTACAGTCATGCGGATAAGATGCCTGTCATCTCGACTGCTAGTGATACGAGGTCATTGGGATCCAGCACGGCGTTCCGTATTACCCTCCTGAACCCGCCGATTCCATATTCTGCTAACAGTCATTGGATCTCGACCAGCAAGGTCGCGATACGATAAACCGCAATCACGATAGGCTACAATCCGACCTTTATCAAAGTCGGAATCGTGATGGTACGCATTTCACCTCCTTACGCAAGGCAGCACAACAACATTTCACCAGGCAACGCCGGTCAACTGCTGTTTGTGTATGAGAAATAGTTTGGAAACTTTCCTCATTTCAGCACGTTGTAGGTGTCGCCACCGGCGCCAACCTTGTGTGAATGCTCTGAAAAGCTAATCATTTGCATATCACAGTATCTTCTTCCTGTCCGTTAAATTTCACATTCTTAGCACGTCATCTTCGTGGTGTAGCAATTTTAGTGGCCGGTAGTGTACCTCAATTAACCTGCTGAAAAGTGGAAAAACATTCATCACATTTGCAAACCACTTCATGGGACATAAAAACCACCTTACTGGCATAAAAATGCCAGTAAGCAGGTACAATAATTTGTAGACAGCTAATATTCATCTACCACCACAAAAAAAAAAAAAAAATGTCCCCTACGGTAGCTTCAAGCGTAAGATACACCATCCTTCTCATTGGTACCATTTCTTTTGAGATTATAATTTACAACTAAAATTTCCGATATCGATTTTGCCTATTTATGTTTTGCAAGAAACCCGCAGTTTCGATCCATAGATTCCGAACTATATCCTGATTATATTTTTCATCCTCAGAATGCCACAAACTTCTTTGATTAAACTTATCAATTTCTCAACACTCCATGTTGCGTGTTCTGTAGATCAATATAACCGAAGACAATAAATTGGTCTGAATTTCACCGATTTTCGCCCAAAGTCTGTACGTTCGGGAGATGAGATGGACTACATCTTGTGCGCATACGTAGCGGCGTACTGATTTGAAAAGATCCGAATTCTTCGGCCTATGTCGGTTGGCAGTGGTAGCCACCGAGATCGGTGCCATTGCGACCGCAGCCTAACCGATACGTTCAAATCTGCAAATAGTTCATATTGAACCGAAACTGGTTATTTAAAAACTAATGCAATCAAGGCGTATAATAAATCTGTTTCAGATCTGCATTTTGTTACGATCGTCCAACAACGATAATCTCCAATAGACAACAGCATCGTCAGTAAACAATCTGGTCATATCTGATAAAACTTTTTTGCATATTGAGAACACTAGCGGTCCTAATATGACCTTACTTTTATTTTGTCAACAGTCTTCTGACTGGTTTGATGCGGACCGCCATGAATTCCTCTCCTGTGCCAAACTTTTCATCTCAGAGTAGCAAATGCAACTTACATCCTCTATTATTTGCTGGATGTATTGAAATCTCTGTCTTCCTCTACAGCTCCCTCCAGTAGTATTATGACGGAGGCCATTTCCTAATGTCTTAACAGATGTCATATCATCCTGTCCCTTCTTCCTGTCAGTATTTCCTATAGGGTACGGCGGTACAATCTCGATATTGGTACAATTCCGATCAACATAAGATTTCGCACCATTTTTCAATTTCGTAGTATTGGTAGCACTTGTCTTTGTGTGGCATTGCAATGCGGAAGTTTCCTGCACCTCCTCCTGTCTTTACCCTGAATACACCAGTTTATGCTGCAGAGATATAAAGTTTTTCTTGTTGAGATGCAAGAGAAGTTACTTAGTTTTTATTAACTGATTATTTTTCATGTGCTTGTAAATTCTTTATTAGTGAGGTTTTCCGTTCCCGCGTGTTCTGGAGCATCTGTGGAGAAAGACTGCATGAAATGTGCTGCCAGCTCTTGGCACAGTTCAATATTATTTACTCGTGGTTTCACTCTCGCCAACAGTACATTTTCAGTCATAAAAAAGGTACAATTTCGATACCCTGGTACAACTTCGACTAACCCCTTTCTTTAGTATGTCTAGACTGACTGCTGTCGACATATTACATACAATTACAACAAATGAGTTATGAACATTTAAACATGTTTTCTCTCGCAAATTTTTAAAGCAAATCCTTACTTTTTCTCTTAGTTGCCCAAAAAGGATCAGAAAAGAAAATCTGCAATAAATGGAGTCCAACTGCATTACATGTGGCAATAAAGAGTGTAATGGATGGACATTTGGACCTTCATACTGCATCAGAATTATACAACAGCCCCTTCAGCACTCTGCATGGTAAAGTACGAACTGGAAAGAAAATGCAAGCTGGCTTATCTTCAACTATAGATAACACAACTTGTCATCCAGCGGTAAGCAATTCTGAAATGGAACATGCTTTGGTCCAGAGACTTAATTTCTAGAACAGCAAGGACTGGGTCTGGAGCCACTTCAGTTAAGAAGAGCTGCATTCTGATGGCTGAGAAAAATAATTTTAAATATCCATGGAACTCAGAAACCAAAGTTGCTGGAATCGATTGGTTTAAGCATTCATTAAGACACATGCTAACCTTAGCCTATGAAAACCCAAGGGTTTTTCACGAGCCTCAGCTGAAGGCTTAAATAAAATGGGAGTAAGTGAATATTTCCAGAATTTGGAGGATATCGTAAAGGGATGTGATTTGTTTCATTAACCAGAGTGTATTTATAATATGGATGAGCTCACGTTTCCTCTTAATAACATACCCCCAAAAATAGTTAGTCTTAAAGGTAAGTGAGAATTGTTTCACTGACAGACACGGAAAAGGGACAAAACGTGACTGTTGCGGCATGCAGGAATGCATCTGCAACGTATTTACCACCAATGTTAATTTTCAAAGGGGTGAGGAAACGCCATGAATGAATTTCAAGATGGCCTACTCTGGGTTCCATTACACAGATTCCTGAATTGGGCTACATTAATGAAGAACTATTTATGATATCGCTTCAACACACCAAGGATTACACAACAGTGGGTTGCATTATAGTTCTTATTATTGACAAGTATCTCAGCCATACAGGCTTGGATGCAATAGAGTACTGTTCGGACTATGGGGTAGCACTTTTGGGATTGCCTTCACACAGTACACATGTACTACAGCCATTAGACGCAACTTTCTTCACGTCTCTAAAGGCTCAATATCACATAAATACAACTGACTGAATTCATAGTAACCCCAATTAAAACATTACGAAAAGAAGATTCTGTGAAGTTTTCTGTGATGCCTGGAGCAAAACTGAATTATATACAGGGCCGGCCATAGCCATCCAGGTGCCCCGGGCGAGTCGTCCAGTTGGCGCCCTTTATTGTATAAATATCGAACCTGGCAGTGCTTTGCAACACGGTATTTGACTGTTTTCTAGAAATCGTCTTAAGTGGTTAATGGCGTCATCTTATGATCATAACATGGTTTTTTCCATCGTAAATTTGAGTATTTTTTTTTTTTTTAAATGGAAATGAAATCCAAATAATCTGAAAGCCCGCTAAGACGCTCCATGTGAGTCTTGTGTAGCCTGTGACGTCAGTCCAGCATGCTACTGTCGCTACCGTAACAGTCAGTATAGCAGTGATATATTGTTTGGGCATTAACGTTTTGGGAAATTGTCTAAAAATATTGCGTAGTACTGCACTGTACATCTACAAAAACTCCAGAAAATAGTTTTTGCGTGTTCCAAACAAAGAAAAGATGCGTAAAATGTGGTTGAAAGAGGCTCATATATCCCAAATATTTCTTTTCTTTTCTGAAGCACCCCTGTACTAAAGCGAACAAAACAAAACAAAAATTATTCAAATTGGTCAAGCCATTTCTTTGTTTTGGTGAGACTAACACACAACAATTGATTTTTATATATAGGAGGTAATATGTATAACGAAAAAACACTAATTTTGAATTGGGTACCATATTTTTATTGAATTTAATATAACTGTAATCCATAAACCTATATTTTCTGTCAGTCATCTGAACGCAAAACATATTACGCCTAATGAAAAACAATTATAAACAACTAAAATTTTACTTTTCTCGCTTTTCTGTCGGCAAAGTCTCTGATCAGATTAGCAAAGTCCAGGTTTTCTGCAACTTCATTTTCAATGGACAGTGAGGCCAAACTGGTTAGTCTTGTTTGAGACATTGTAGACCGCAAGTACGTTTTTATCAACTTCAGTTTGGAAAAACTGCGTTCGCCGCTTGCGACAGTCACTGGTATTGTTAGCAAAATACGTAACGTTATCCAGATGTTGGGATATAACTCTTGAAGATTATGCTTTTTTATGAAGTTTAAGGCTTCAATAGGCGTTGCCTGGCTGTCTTCGAGATAGTGTTGCAGGCCTAAAATTTCGTCGCACAGCAAATTTCCATCAATATCTGACTTTATGTTGACAGTTAACTTTTCTTGTAATTTAGAACAGCATTGTATTAGTTCTTCTTTATTTTGATTTTTTTTTTAATGTCAAACAAGAAACTCCACGTCGCAGAAAATTCATGCATCTGTTCAAATCTTTCTTTCATGGATATGTGCACGGTGTCCAACAGTGCATTGAAAAACTCTACTTTAAACTTCTTTCTTGGGTCAGTTATTTGATCATCAACAGCCTCTTCACCCGGCCTGCGTTTAATACGTCTTAATCGCATTTGTGGTTTAAATAATGGCTGCGTATCAAGATCCGAAGCCAGTTCAGTTGCTGTTACAATAGCTTGTTCGAAACCTGCTTGTCTATATGTTTCCAAATAAGAGCAACATTTGTCAAGGATTCCCATAAACTCGACAAAGTTGATTGTGGGTGACTGACTTGCTTTACTCACAACGTTAATTTGAAACAGAACATCATACCATGTCACGAGAGAAACAATGAAGCTGAAGTCTTTCAATTGTCCTCCTAGTGTTGTCACTTCGTGTGACACCGCAGCATCGCTTTGTTCAGTAGCATCGGCCAAGGAAACCAAAGCGTCATGCATTTCGCATAATTGATAACGAACCGCTTTGACGTTATCAATTCGAGCTTCCCAGCGTGTGTCACTTACATTTTTCAGGGTGTATATCTTCAAATGGTCGGTCAAAATTTTCCATCTATTTACCGATCCAGCAAATAGATTAAACATTTTTTGTAACATTCCGAACAGTGTCACGGATTTTACTGATGATTTTGCCGCATCACACAATACCAAATTATAACTATGGCATCCACATGGCACAAAAAAAGCTAGTGGATTTAACTTCTTAATCCTGTTCTGGACGCCTTTTTTTTTTTCCCCTTCATGTTCGCGCCGTTATCGTAGCCCTGTCCTCTGCAGTCATTAATGTTAAGGTCAAGATCACTCAATGTTTTTAAAATGCTTTCTGTGAGACCTTCACCGGTTTATCATCTATTTGCAGAAATGAGATGAAATGTTCTTTTACACTTACGCCATCCTCTGTTATGTCGGCGCATCTTAAAGTTATCGAAAGTTGTTCTTTTTGGCTTATATCTGGAGTACAGTCAGCTATGATTGCATAATACTTTGAACCCTTTATGTGGGACACGATTGCAGACATAACGTGTGATGCCATGAGTTCTATTAATTCATTTTGTATATTTTTGCCGCAATAATGGTCAGCCAAATCACCATTCAATGCCAGTCTGACGTGCTCTTCCATGATTGGATCAAACTTTGCCAATAAAAGCACAAGACCTAAGAATTTTCCATTATTTGGGGTGAATAATTTATCTGATAACCCTCTGAATGCCATATTATTTTCAGCCAAATACAAAGTAATGTGCATCAATCTTTAAAGCACATTGCTCCATCGTAAACTTTCTTTAGAAATTAGCTTTTGTTCTTCCTTGTCAATAGTTAATCCAGCTTTAAACCTGATTTCAGCTTCAGTCCATTGAGTAAATGCTTTTTTGTGGTTAGGACTATTTTCATGCAGTTTCAGAGCTTCACTTAAATGTTTCCAATTTCTGAAACTCACAGTGGTAGTCAAATTAGTAATTGACTTTAAATCAAACAGTCGACAACAAAAGCAAAAGGCACTGTCGTTTGATACAGAATAAACTAGCCAACGTCGCCTGATAGTTTCTTTATTTGATAGTTTTCTTGTGTAATGAGTTGAAGAGAAATGACTCCCATTTTCATCTTTTGGAAAGTTATTTAGACATACTTGTGAGGGTCCACATATTATAATGCGATCTATATCTCTAGCATTAAGTACTTTTGGCCACATACCTACATCAGAAACATTGTATTCTTTTATTGCAAGAACGTTGAGACTTTCATCGACCACAGATGTTGTGTGTTGATTTTGACTTGGAGAAATATCAGAGGATTCATGCAAAGATGTACTGCGCTGGTCAATTTGATCACCTTCAATAGGTGATTGTATATTTTTTGTGTACAATTGTTCACAGTCTGAAGAAATATTTGCTGATACATGGACTTTTGATTCAATATCTGAAGTATTTGCCTTAGAATTTCCTTGAAGGTACTTATAAATATTCATGTGCTTTTTAGTTTCTTCAAGAACTTTTTTCTTTTTCAGCTTTTCTTTTCCGATTTCCTGAACCAGAAAGCTTTTTTTTAAATCATTTCCTTCTCTTCTGGCATGATTTAATAATTTGACAAATTATTGCTTGGACACTGCTCTATTTCGCGACCACAATATTCGATCTATAACAAATAAAGAAATTCACCTATCAGTAGACGTAACTAGAAAAAAACCTGAACTGAAAGATAAAAATGTTTTTCGCACTTACCAGAAAATTAAAATGTTGACACAGTCACGACACTCGTTTCACTCACAATTATTGAGCCACGAAAACATGACCGCTGCCTCCGACTTTTACTGACAATTACTGACTTGCGGGTGCAAATCGTAGCGCTGCCCACATATGCAGTCTAACAAACATTGTGTGGCGCTGTATTATTTCAGTACGTTAGGGGAGAATTCTCTATGAATGCAGTGCACGCATTGCATGATCTATTAATTAATGTACATGAGTCATTAAGTCACAAATATTCGATATAAATACATTCGTATTAATTAAATCATAATGTAATGTATATTTCACAGTCTGTATTTTCTTTTATTTGGAGCGACCGGTAGTTTCTGTTGTGAACGAGAGATGGTGCGGCTGCATGGGCTCTTCCTTGTTGCAGTTCTTGAAACAAATAAGAGAGGCGCTTTGGTAGAGCCCGTGCTAGCCCGCGTCAAACATGGATGGTTGCAGACAATACGAAGATTGCATTCAGCATGATTTCTCTTCTGCTACCCCGAATTCATCGCGCATTCGTGAGATTAGCGACGTATGTTGAATGAGACTGAATAATATTTTAGTTTCGCGAAATGGGTGACTGTAAATTGTAATTTTTTTTTTTTTTTTTACATGCGTTTAGTACGTGGCGCCCCTTGGGCCCCGGCGCCTTGAGCGACCGCCCGGGTCGGCCCACCCTAAAGCTGGCGCTGATTATATACAAATGTGCTGTCTCTGTCCGAACGAAGAAGCACTGCGCAGAAGTTGCAGTTGCGAGACATTATATGTAGGTTAACGGGAATCACTGCTGTCAGCTGCTACGCGACATTAAGAGGAATCAGCTGCGACAACATTGTGTACCGGACGGGATTCAAACCCAGGATCTCCTGCTCACTAGGCAGGCACGGTAACCAATGTACCGTCTGGGACACAGCATTATCGCATTGTTACCGAGGACAAATTTTCACTTTCTTCATTATTTGAGGCTCCTGCTACTTCAACCTCCACCAATCAATCTACATCGACTCGACTCACTTCAAATGAAAGCCTGGAAAACCTCTGCAGCAAGGGAAATCTTTTTCAACAGCTGAGAAAGGAAGAAACAGAAATGTAGATGTATGAGTAACGACGAAAGAAGTATTAAATGACCAAATAGCCAGCAAACAACGATAATAATTGTGGATTTTGTTTCTTGAATTATTATAGTGTGAAATAATTGGCAAAGGGAGACTGGATTTGCTGCCAAAAATGTAATGTTTGGTACCACGATATTTGTGTCGGTGCGCGAGGGAAAAGCGCTTTTTATGTGGAAGATTTCACTGATCGGAATTATACCAAGAACAGATCAGAACTGTACCTAGATTGGTACAGTTTCGAACAATTTTACTCAATTCTGTAACCTTTTCATGTGTTTAAACCAACTCTTGTAATGGTGTTATATTTGTGTTACATTAAACATCATAATTCAAATTATTTCTTTCCTCAATATGTTTCCAGTTACAATAGCATTTGTTCGAAACGATAGAAATCGTACCACCTTACCCTATATTCCCTTCCTCGCCGGTTTTGCACAGAGCCTCCTCAGTCTTCACCTTAGCAGTCAACTGATTTTCAACATTCTTCTGTAGCACCACACCTCAAATGTTTCGATTCTCTTTTGTTCAGGTTTTCTCGCAGTCCACATTTCCATTGTCGTTTATTGTGCCATCAACGCCTAGGTAGCAGAATTCCTTAATTTCGTTTACTTCATGATCCCCAATTCTGATGTTAAGTTTCTCGTTGTTCTAATTTCTGGTGCTTATCATTACTTTCATCTTCCTTCGATTTACTCTCAATCCGTATTCTGTACTCACTAGACTGTTCATGTTACTCTGTAATTCTTCACTTTCACTGAAGATAGCAATGTCATCATCGAATCTTATTGTTGATATACTTTGATCTTCAATTTTCATCCCACTCTTGAATCTCTCTTCTACTTCCGTCATTGTTTCTTAGAGGCACATTGAACAGTAGGGGCGAAAAACTACATCCCTGTCTTAAATCCTTTTTAATCCGAGCACTTCGTACTTGGTCTCCCACTCCACGTTTCGTCTTTGCTATTGTACATATTGTATATTACCCGTCTTTCCCTATAGCTTTACCATATATTCCTCAGAATTTCGAACATCTTGTGCCATTTTACAGTGGTGAACGCTTTTTCCATGAATGTATCTTGCTTATTCTTCAGGCTTTATTCCATTAACAATTGCAACGTCAGAAATGCCTCTCTGGTGCCTTTACTTTTCCCAAACCCAATCTGATCGTCATTTCACAGATCCTCAGTTTTCTTTTCCATTCTTCTTGTCAGTAACTTGGGCACATGAACTGTTAAGCTGATTGTGCGGTAACTCTCGCACTTGTCAGCTCTTGCTATCTTCAGAATTGTGTGAATGATGTTTTTTCGAAAGTCTGATAGTATATCACCAGTCTCGTTCATCCTACACGACATCGTGAATAGACGTTTTGCTGCGATTTTCCCAATGATTTTAGAAATTCTGACTGAATGTTATTTATTCATTCTGCCTTATTTAATTTTATGTCATCTAAATCTCTTTTAAATTCTGATTCTAATACTGGACCTCCTATCTCTTTCTTGTTGTCCCCTGTTTCTTCTTCTACCTCGTCATCGGACAAGTATCCCCCTTATAAAGGCCTCCAAATGTATTCTTTCCATCTATCCTCTCTCTTCTCTGCACTTGACAGTGGAATTCCCACTGAACTCTTTCAGAAACTGTCCTTGATTTTAATTTCATTGAAGAATGATTTGGCACTTCTAAATGTTTCCCCCAGTGGGCCCACAGTCCTTTTGTGGGTATGTGTGTGGCGTGCACAGGGCCCCAAGCTATTCCAGTCTCCTTTTCTTTCCAGGCTGCATTACCATCCCAGTTCCTCTCCCTTCCTATCCTTGTTCCTTTGTCCCTGCCCCCTTTTACCTCATACTAGACTACTTTATGTCGACCTGGCTATCCAACTGGCTTTGTTTTGGTCTGTGCTACTGTTTAGTTTGCTATTTCCATCTCCTTTTCGGCGTTTTTGGTCCCCTTGGGGTTTGACCTCCATTTCCAAAATTTTCCGTTCAGTGCGAGCCATTTGGGGTGGAACCCCTACCTAACTTCCATGGTGCAGGTTCCTCTCCCCTTCCCCTCCCCTTTCCCTTTGCACCCTGGCCCCTCTCCTGCTAGGTCACCAGCATGGTAGCCAGTCCATATGGTGGGGCTATTAAGTACTCATTTGGCTGATCCCCTTGAAACCACAGGGATCACACTACTAGTACCTGAGCTGCTAACGCCTCGTGTATGCCCAGGAATCGATGCTCATCACTTTGGGGCACCAGAACTCCTGGCAATGGCTCCTGTGTCAGACGGCCCTTGTTGTGGCTGGGTTGCGCCCATGGGGCAAGCCCCTGATCGGAGTGGGTGGTACTAGGACGGACGCCTTGCGCATGAAGTGACAAAAGCTTCACCGTCATGGCCATTCTGTGGCCGTCTCTAAGAGTGGTAGTAGACGTGACACTCCTTCTCATCCTTCAGCCTTTCCCTCCCTGCTGACCCCCTCGGAGAAGGGTTAAACTCGCTGGCTTGGGTTGAAACCTTTCCCTCGGTACCTGGTTTGTACCAGGACGGATGGCAGAAGTTTTGCCATGACCAAGCCTTTGTTTTTCGTGAAGACGATTGAAGATAAGTATGGCGAAGTGGAATCAATAAGTAAAATGTGGTCCAGAGATTTGCTCATAAAGACATCTTCTGCTGCCCAATCTGACGCCCTGCGTGCTTGTGACCGTCTTTGTGATGTCCCAGTCTCCATCACGCCCCACCAATCTTTGAACTCAGTACTGGGCATTACTTCCCACCAATATCTTCTCCTCCAAACTGATGAGGAGCTCTGTACTAACCTCAAGCGGTGAGGGGTTCATTTTCTGCACTTGGTGCAGCAAGGCCCTCCAAACAATCACACTGCTGTGTGTGCCTTTATCCTGGCCTTTGAGGGGCATGTCCTCCCAGAGGTCATGATCAGGGTGTATTGGTGTGATGTCAAACCTTATATTCCACCACCAATGAGATGCTTTAAATGCTTACAGTATAGACAAAGGTCTTCTCGCTGCACCACTGGTCCCATCTGCGGTGACTGTGGGCGTCCCCTCAATGAGGGGAGTGCCTGTGCTACCAATCGAGGTGGCGCAGTGGTTAGCACACTGGACTCGCATTCGGTAGGACGACGGTTCAATCCTGTCTCCGGACATCCTGATTTAGGTTTTCCGTGATTTCCCTAAATCGCTTCAGGAAAATGCCGGGATGGTTCCTTTGAAAGGGCACAGCCGATTTCCTTCCCAATCCTTCCCTAACCTGAACTTGCGCTCCGTCTCTAATGATCTCGTTGTCAACGGGACGTTAACACTAACCACCACCATCACCAGTGCCTGTGCTCCCCCACCAGTGTCTGTAAATTGTCATGGACAGCATTCTTCACACTCGCCAACCTTACATCAGCTCACCTACACTGAGGTTTGACAAAAGTATGACTGACTCCATCCCGTGTCTATGACTTCTACTTTTGCTTCAGTTACGTCCATTGCCCTCCCCCCATGAACTATGGACCTTGCCATTGGTGGGGAGGCTTGCGTGCCTCAGCGATACAGATAGCCATACCGTAGGTGCAACCACAATGGAGGGGTATCTGTTGAGAGGCCAGACAAACGTGTGGTTCCTGAAGAGGGCCAGCAGCCTTTTCAGTAGTTGCAAGGGCAACAGTCTGGATGATTGACTGATCTGGCCTTGTAACACTAACCAAAACGGCCTTGCTGTGCCGGTACTGTGAACGGCTGAAAGCAAGGGGAAACTACGTCCGTAATTTTTTCCCGAGGGCATGCAGCTTTACTGTATGGTTAAATGATGATGGCGTCCTCTTGGGTAAAATATTCAGGAGGTAAAATAGTCCCCCATTCGGATCTCCGGGCAGGGACTATTCAAGAGGATGTCGTTATCAGGAGAAAGAAAACTGGCGTTCTATGAATCGGAGCATGGAATGTCAGGACCCTTAATCGGGCAGGTAGGTTAGAAAATTTAAAAAGGGAAATGGATAGGCTAAAGTTAGATATCATGGGAATTAGTGAAGTTCGGTGGCAGGAAGAACAAGACTTCTGGTCAGGTGACTAAAGGGTAATAAACACAAAATCAAATAGGGGAATGCAGGAGTAGGTTTAATAATGAATAGGAAAATAGGGATGCGGGTAAGCTACTACAAACAGCACAGTGAACGCATTATTGTGGCCAAGATAGATACGAAGCCCACGACTACTACAGTAGTACAAGTTTATATGCCAACTAGCTCTGCAGATGATGAAGAAATTGAAGAAATTTATGATGAAATAAAAGAAATTATTCATACAGTGAAAGGTGACGAAAATTTAATAGTCATGGGTGACTGGAATTCGAGAGTAGGAAAAGGGAGAGAAGGAAACGTAGTAGGTGAATATGGATTGGAGCTAAGAAATGAGAGAGGAAGCTGCCTGGTAGAATTTTACACAGAGCACAACTTAACCATAGCTAACACTTGGTTTAAGAATCATAAAAGAAGGCTGTATACATGGAAGAAGACTGGAGATACTGACAGGTTTCAGATAGATTATCTAATGGTAAGACAGAGATTTAGGAACCGGGTTTTAAATTGTAAGACATTTCCAGGGGCAGATGTGGACTCTGACCACAATCTATTGGTTATGACCTGTAGATTAAAACTGAAGAAACTGCAAAAAGGTGGTAATTTAAGGAGATGGGACCTAGATAAACTGAAAGAACCAAAGGTTGTACAAAGTTTCAGGGAGAGCATAAGGGAACAATTGACATGAATGGGGGAAAGAAATACAGTAGAAGAAGAATGGGTAGCTCTGAAGAATGAAGTAGTGAAGGCAGCAGAGCATCAAGTAGGTAAAAAGATAAGGGTTGGTAGATATCCTTGGGTAACAGAAGATATACTGAATTTAATTGATGAAAGGAGAAAATATAAAAATGCAATAAATGAAGCAGGCAAAAAGGAATACAAACGTCTCAAAAATGAGATCAACAGGAAGTGCAAAATGTCTCAGCAGGGATGGTTAGAGGACAAATGTCAGGATGTAGAGGCTTATCTCAGTAGGGGTAAGATAGATACTGCCTACAGGAAAATTAAAGAGACCTTTGGAGAAAAGAGAACCACTTGCATGAACATCAAGAGCTCAGATGGAAACGCAGTTCTAAGCAAAGAAGGGAAAGCAGAAAGGTGGAAGGAGTATATAGAAGGTCTATACAAGGGTGATGTACTTAAGGACAATATTGGCGATGTACTTAAGGACAATATTATGGAAATGGAAGAGGATGTAGATGAAGATGAAATGGGAGATACGATACTGCGTGAAGAGTTTTACAGAGCACTGAAAGAGCTGAATCGAAACAAGGCCCCCGGATTAGACAACATTCCATTGGAACTACTGACGGCCTTGGGAGAGCCAGTCCTCACAAAACTCTACCATCTGGTGAGCAAGATGTATGAAACAGGTGAAATACCCTCAGACTTCAAGAAGAATATAATAATTCCAATCCCAAAGAAAGCAGGTGTTGAGAGTTGCGAAAATTACTGAACTATCAGTTTAATAAGTCACAGCTGCATAATACTAATGTGAATTCTTTACAGGCTATTTACAAATTGCACAGAAACCAGATGGCAGTTATAAGAATAGAGGGGCATGAAAGGGCAGCACTGGTTGGGAAGGGAGTGAGACAGGGCTGTAGCCTATCCCCGATGTTATTCAATCTGTATACTGAGCAAGCACGAACAAAAGAAAAATTCAGAGTAGGTATTTTAAATCCATGGAGAAGAAATAAAAACTTTCAGGTTCGCCGATGACATTGTAATTCTGTCAGAGACAACAAAGGACTTGGAAGAGCAGTTGAACGGAATGGATAGTGTCTTGAAGGGGGGATATAGGATGAGCATCAACAAAGGCAAAACGAGGATAATGGAGTGTAGTCGAATTAAGTCGGGTGATGCGGAGGGAATTGGATTAGGAAATGAGACACTTAAAGCAGTAAAGGAGTTTTGCTATTTCGGGAGCAAGATAACTGATGATGGTCGAAGTAGAGGGGTATAAAACATAGACTGGCAATGGCAAGGAATGCGTTTCTGAAGAAGAGAAATTTGTTAACATCGAGTATTGATTTAAGTGTCAGGAAGTCATTTCTGAAAGTATTTGTATGGAGTGTAGCCATGTCTGGAAGGGAAACATGGACAATAAATAGTTTGGACAAGAAGAGAATAGAAGATTTCGAAATGTGGTGCTACAGAAGAATGCTGAAGATTAGATGGGTAGATCACATAACTAATGAGGAAGTACTGAATAGGATTGGGGAGAAGAGAAGTTTGTGGCACAACTTGACTAGAAGAAGGGATCGGTTGGTAGGACATGTTCTGAGGCATCAAGGGATCACCAATTTAGTACTGGAGGGCAGCGTGGAGGGTAAAAATCGTAGAGGGAGACCAAGAGATGAATACACTAACCAGATTCTGAAGGATGTATGTTGCGGTACGTACTGGGAGATGAAGAGGCTTGTACAGGATAGAGTAGCATGGAGAGCTGCATCGAACCAGTCTCAGGACTGAAGACCACAACAACAACAATGTCCATTGCCCCTCCTATCCCATCCTCTTCCCAACCTCACCCCATTCGCCCCATGCCTTCAGCCTTCTCCTCCCTCTCCCTCCCCAACAGTAACCATTCCCACCCGTTTGGGTGCTGCTCCCCTCCCCCGCTGAACTGGAGAAGTTCACCCCTCCTTCGGCAGCCCACTGATACTGGAGCTCTCTCCTGGGACTCCTCTTCCTGGTACCCCCTGAAAGGTGATATGCTGTTTCACACAGCAGTGCAATCTGCAGCTGGTGGGTGCCAAGATTGCCCAGTGTAATTCCGTGCCCACCCTCTCTGAAGTCTGCCCTTCTCTTCCTTCCCAAGAGAAAAAGCAGAAATGCAAGAAAAAGGGCACGGCCACTATGGTACCCCCTGAGGTGCATACTTCCCCTCCTCCAGTCAATGAACCAACAGTCTGACCCTGCCTATATGCATATTACCCCATCCTTATCGGTGACAGATGGCGATTCAGGGGCTTGACTGACTCTGGTCCATTCACTTCCCATTTGGACTCCAGCTTTAGACTCCACCAGCGGAACTGTAATGGATATTTGTGTCACCTTCCAGAGTTGCAGCCCCTTCTTTCCTTCTACTCTGGCGCTTGTATTGCACCCCAGGAGACATGTTTTGTCATTTCTTACTCACCTGCCCTTCATGGGTTCCACGCTTTCTGTCAGAACTTAATTGGCCTCTTGTGGGCTTCTGGTGGTGTTTGCACCTTGGTCCGCACGGACATTGTTAGTAAATGGGTTCCTCTCCATGCCACTCTGGAAGCCATTGCTGTCAGGGTCCATCTGGCCACTCCAATCACAGTATGTAATCTCTACCTCCCACATGACAGGCCGCACACTCGCTTGCCCTAACCACCCTTCTTCAACAACTCCCTTCTCCCTTCTTGCTACTAGGGGACTTAAATGCCCACAACCCTCTTTGGGGTAGTCATACAACTACTGCCCTGGGCAGGACAGTTGAAGCTGTTCTGACAGGGCTTGATCTCTGTTTACTTAACACAGGCGCTCATACACACTTTAGTGTGGAACATGGCACTTTCTCTACCACTGACCTCTCCATCTTCAGTCCCGGCCTTCTCCACTCCATTCAGTGGGGTGTCCACGATGATTTATGTGACAGCGACCATTACCCGATTGTTTTGACGTTTCCTCAGTGTCTCTTGTTCCATCATCCATCACCCTCCCAGGTGGGCCATCTCTAAGGCTGACTGGGGTGCCTTCTCCTTTGCTACCACCCCCCCCCCCCCCTCCTGTATTGCCACAAAACAGTGTTGATGAATCTACACACACTTTGACTGCTGCCATCCTTTCAGCAGCTGTTTCAGCAATCCCTCCCTCCTCAGATTCCCCACACCAGAAGATGGTCCCTTGGTGGACTCTGGAAATTGCTGCAGCCATAAAAGACCACTGCCATGCTCTTTAACACTTCAAGAGGCACCCTTCTACTGCTCTTCTTCTGGTCTTTAAACGACTCCATGCCTGGGCCCGCTACGTAATCAAATTTCAGAAACAGATTTGCTGGGAATAGTATGTAGCTGCCATAGAACACACACACCCTCTTCACAAGTATGAGCGAAACTCGGGGAAGTTTTGGCCACTGCCCTCCCACTGGGGTTGGAGGAATTTCTGTGCATGGTGTTGTCCTTACCAATCCAGATTTTGTAGCAGAAAATTTCTTTCAACACTTTGCTCAAGCTTCGACATTGTCTAAGTATCTACCAAAGTTCCTTCTCCTGAAAGAGTGCTCAAGAACGACTGCCTTTGTCTTTTGTTTCTTGCTGCTTGGATCCATATAATGCCCCATTCAGCGAGTGGGAATTTGCCAGCGCACTCGCCCTTTGTCCCGACACAGCTCCTGGACTGGATCAGATACATAACCAAAAGCTCCAACACTTCTCTGTGGCTGGTCACCATCGTATACTGACCCTCTTCAACCATCTGTGGAGTGAGGGAGTCTTTCCCACCCAATGGCAGGAAAGCATTGTAGTTCCGGTGTTGAAGCCAGGGAAGCCACCTCTTCAGTTGGATAGCTACCGTCCAGTTAGCCTTACTAACACACTCTGCAAGCTCCTTGAACACATGGTGAGTCAGCAGCTGTTTTGGATCCTTGAAACCCGTGACCTTTTGTCATCGACTCAAAGTGGTTTTTGCTGTGGCCGCTCTATGGTGGATAACTTGGTACACCTGGGGTCTGCTATCCAGTCGGCTTTTGACCATTGACAACATGTCCTTGCAGTCTTCTTTGATCTGCATAAAGCCTATGACATCACCTGGTGCCACCACATCCTCACCACCCTTCACGACTGGGGCCTTCATGGCGCTCTGCCCATTTTTATCCGTAACTTCCTTTCTTGTCACTCTTTTCTGGTCCAAGTTGGCTCCTCCTACAGTGCTCCTCATCTGCAAGAAAATGGGGTTCCACAGGGTTCTATGCTAAGCGTCCCTCTCTTTCTCATAGCCATTAATTGTCTGGCGACAGCTGTTGGACCGACAGTGTCCCCCTCTTTGTATGCTAACGATTTTTGTATCTATGCCGCTTCCTCCGTAATGAGTGCTGCAGAACGCCATCTACAGGGGGGCAATCTGCCGGGCACACTCATGGGCTCTCTGCCATGGCTTTCAGTTTTCGGCAGCCAGGTCATGTGTCGTGCATTTCCGCTGTCGCCATACAGTCCATCCCCATCTGGAACAGTTTCTCGACGGCCAGCCTCTCAAGGTGGTGAACACCCATTGCTTCTTGGGTTTGGTCTTCGATGCCTGGTTGACATGGCTCCCTCATCTTTGCCAGCTGAAGAGGACGCGCTGGTCCCATCTCAATGTTCTCAGGTGTCTGTACAATACCACCTGGAATGCCGACCACTCTGTTCTCCTGCGGTCGTATCAAGCATTGGTCCAGTCTGGTTTAGACTATAGAAGTCCTGTCCATAGTTCTACATCACCTTCAACGTTGCAGATACTAGACCCCATGCACCACTGTGTGGTCCGACTTGCGATTGGTGCCTTCCGGACTAGCCCCATACGTCCATACTTAGTCTTCTTGCAGAGGCAGTGATTCCACCACTACGAGTTTTGTGTCAACAACAGCTGATATCTTATGCGCTATGCATTCACTGCACCCCAAAGCACCCTAATTATGGTCTCCTTTATTCAGACACAAAGATCACCCTGTTGCAATGGCGGCCACAATGTGGGCTTACCATGGCTGTCCGCATTCAGTCGCTCGTTTCTGAGCTCCAGCAATTCCCTTTACCGTCTCTTAGCTCTGCTCACGCACATATCCCTCCATGGTGCGTCTCTCGGCTGCAGCTCTGACTTGATCTCTCAATTGATTCAAAGGATTCTGTACCTTTGATGGCTCTTCGTCACCAGTTCTCCTGTCTCCTCAGTTCTTTTCAGAGTTCGGAAGTGATCTATACTGAAGTGATCTATATTATGGTTGCTGGTCCACTGGTTTTGCTGACACCTATGTGCGACACACAAAACTTCGTTTCTTGCCAGATGGCTGTAGTATCTTTACTGCAGAATTGGTAGCCATCTTACGTGCACTGGATCCTATCTGCTCCTGCTCAGGACTATCCTTCACTATCTGTAGTGACTCACGGAGCAGTTTGTATGTTATCGGCCAGTGCTTCCCCGCCACCCATTGGTCATCGCTATCCAGGACTCCTTTTCTTTTCTTGCTCAATGTGGATACTCAGTGGTTTTCATTTGGAGCCCAGGCCATGTTGGGATTCCTGGCAATGAACTGGCTAAATTAGCTACTACCAGGCCATCTCTTGCTATTGGCATTATGTTGTCAGGTTTTTGGGTCTTTGGGATGCAGAATGGCACACACTTTCTTTGCCAAACAAGCTCAGGGCGATTAAGGATTCTACAACTCTGGGCGGTCCTCCTTTCAGGCCTCTGTCGTCCTATGCCGGCTCTGCTTCGGTCACCCTTTACTGACTCACAGTTATCTCCTCCATTATGAGGACCCCCTTCTCTGTTGTTGTGGATTGATGTTGGCTATGGCTCACATCTTATTGGACTGCTCCAACTTAGCCACCCGACAACAGACTTTTAGCCTTCCAGATTTGTGACCCCCTGGTGTTGGCTGACAATGCCTCAGCAGCAGATCTCGTTTTACGTTTTATTCGTGATGGGGGTTTTTATCGCTTTATTTAAAGGAGGGACCTTCCAAATTATCGGTGAGTGGCGGGCCCTCTTGCTCCCCCCTTTGCTCCGACTCGATTGGCTTCAACTGGGTTTGGTGGTTCATCCCGGCCCTTTGCATATCCCCTCCTTTCCTTGTGTGGTCTGTTATGTCTTGAGTGTCTCTCTTGTCTCTGTGCTTCTTCCTTCACACCCCTGCCATTAGTCACTTTCTTTCCCTCACCTCTTCTTCCGCCCTTTTCCTCCCTTCCCTGTCAATAGTTTATCATTTTATGGACATTGTAGTTCACTCTACTAATGTGGGATTTTATCAGTTTTAGTTAATCCAAGATCGGAGGGACTGACGAACGCATAGTTTGTTCCCTTTTCTACCCAACCAACCAATCTTCTAAATGCTGACTCAGTCCTACCGACAGTCATCGCTTTTTCGATTTCTTCACATTCCTCATGCAGCCATTTCACTTTAGCTTGCCCGTACTTCCTATTTATTTCATTCCTCAGTGTCTTACATTCCTGTATTCCTGAATTTCCCTTAATATGTTTGTACTTCCTTTTTCTGTAGATCAACCAAAGAACTACTTCTGTTACCAATGGTTTCTTTGCAGTTAGCTTCTGCGAACCTATGTTTATCTTTCAGACTTCCATGATTGCCCTTTTTGGAGTTTTTGTCCCTCTTCAACCGAATTGCCTACTAAGCTGACGTTACTATAGAGCACAATGTCATACGCACATACCTGTACCACAAGTTACCTGAATGTGCATCCCACCTCTTTTAGCAAACACAGGTGAGCACAATTATTTAGCTCTCCTTTGTATATACACCACATTTGGAGAGTATTGCTGAAATTGCCTACTCTACAGCTTGTTACTGAATGCAAAGCCCATATTGCTCTGCCCCTCTCCAGACAAACAGCAACTTAACATAGCAATATCCAATTGGGCACTGACTTTTGAAATTGCAATTCACACGACTCTGATTTCACAGCTTACAGCCACATCTTCAGGTGCAACATAGACGCAGGTCATATTCTTGCAAGCTGCACCTTCAATGTCTGGTTTGAGATGGTAAGAAAGTGGCATGCCTATTTTATCCTACATTGTACCTTCGGTCTTCCACTGCTTGCTCCATTAACTACATTATACTATTTTTGAAATCAGCTTTAGCCTTCACCACTGGTTTTTTTTCTTACACCACATGAAATGGACAGCCACTGTATTGATTCGATCTGCCTGGCAACATTAGTAGATGACATTACATGGACCACATTCCCAAGTAGCCTTCATTCGTCTAGACATTTTAAATATTATTAATATTCTCAGAATGTGAATACCTTGCTAAGAGCATTGGGTTCACCAATGATGGATTAATGTATTAATTTCTATGAATATAAGTCTGCAAATAACCTTTATATAATAGCACAAATTTGAGACAGAATTATATTTCAGTTTTTAAGTATGTAGGTTGCACCTGAAGATGGCCATAAGTCATGAAACTGGTAGTGCAGTCAATTAAAACCAAGTTTTACCAACTATCAGTGGTGTTTTCATTCATCTCGACCATCAGCAGCTGCAGATGCCTTGTATATAAAATTGTTTGTAATATCATGGCATTCTTATAAAATACTCTATTTGTGTCTTCATAGGCAGTGTAATGTTAGTAAAGATTATAAAATGTGTATAACATGGTTGTGACATCACCAACAAATATGTCCAGGATGCTGCAGAGATGTCAATTTTTTTGAAATGTACATTACTGCCTAAGCTCTTTTGTATGTGGGTCATGGATACCATAAGGCAGACATAAATCTGAAACCAATATAGCTGAAGAAGCTACACAACGTACAGGACTGGAAATTAATGGATCCAAAATTAAATATACGAAATTCCATAGAACAGAGGACACCGACCTGTATAACTAGTCAGCAGCAGCTTTTAATTTTCAGCTTGTAGAGGATTTTTAATACCTATGAGCTAGTATTAATAAAATAAATTACATATCCACTGAAATGAAAGCCCACATTCTAAGAAGTAACAGGTGTTATCATACATCACATCTTCTGGGGCTAACAACTTCAGTCGTATAACTGGACGGACATGAGCCGTCCCATCAAAAATTATTTTAGCTCATGGAATTGATTGTACTATGGAATCGAGATTACCCCAGGAGGACAATCCCACGTTGACCAAGGTCGACGCAAGCAGGCACTCAGATTCTGGGGGACCTGCCAAAAAGTGCATAAGGGAGGAGTCAGAGCTCCCAGGAACCTCAAAGAAGATTAAAACTAAAAAGATTTTCTGAATTGGAACCATAAATGTACAGACAATGATTGAGACTGGTAAACTTAAACAGGTAATATATGAGATAAAAGAGAGAAGCATTGGAATATTAGCAATGCAAGAAACAAGATACACTGACGAAGACACAGTGGAGTCCGAAGGCTTCATAAACTGAAGGGGAAACCATGAGTTAAAGTGGGAAAGGAAAGACATGCATCTAGATGCTTTGGTACAGGGTTCATAGTAGACAAGAGATACGAGGATGGCATAACTGAAATGAAGAGTAGGTCAGAAAGGATATCAACACTGACTTTTCAAACGGGGAACAAAAAGTATACAATAATAAATGGACATGCACTTACAAATGACAAGAACAGGACAGACAAGAAAGTTGCTGACAGTTTCTGGGATGAGCTAGATGATATACTAAAAAACATACCATATAGACAAGTAAAGATACTAGTAGGAGATTATAATGCACATATTGGAAGAGAGAAGCAACATAAAGGAGTAGTGGGCGAGAACCCTGCACACCAGGGACAAACAAAAATGGAGAAAGGCTAACTGAACAGTGTCTAGAACACAAAATGAAATTGATGACAACACACTTCAGGGCCAAACCCTGTAAGAAACAGACATGGGCAAACCCATGCACCCGCCTTGGGGAATCCCAAATTGACCACATAGCAATCAGCTGGACAAATGCTAAAGAGAACATGAACACAAAGGTCAGGAAGAACACAAGAATAGAATGGGATCACTATCTTACAGAAGTTAAGTGCCTTTGGATTCCAAACAGGGACAGACTGCCACAGACGAACAGAAGAACAGAAAACATAAAGGTAGACAGAGACAAATTAAGATACAATCGATCCAGATATCAGGAAGGAATTGAATCATTCAATGAATGGGACGACATGAAGCGAAATATGGCGAAACAGGCCGGACTATGGGGAAAGGAAGAAAAGAAACGGAAGCACTGGTGGTGGAACAACGAATGTGAGGAAGCGGTAGAGACCGCAGGAAAGCCTGGAGAGACTGGAGCAGCAAGAAGGGCCCAGTAAAATGGGAAGTTCTCTTAGGAGCAAGAAAGGAAGCAGCCCGAACAATAAGATGGACCAGAAGACAGAAGATGAAGCAGGAACTGGATGATATTGAGACCAACTTCAGGAAAAACAACAGCAGACACTTTTTCAGGAAATTCAGAAAGAGTTTGATTGGATACAAGGGTAGAGAACTGTTTATAAGAGATAAGAAAGGGGAGATGGCTGTCAGTGCGAAGGAGAACTGTCAGATTTTTGCAGAGCACTTTCACAACCTACTGAACTGTGAACCACCTGGAGAAGAGCTGGAAATGGGAACTGACACAGAAGAGAGAGAGAGCCAAGCCCTCCAACCAGAGATGAAGTCGCACATGCCATAAGCGATCTGAAGAATAATAAGGCAACTGGGGAAGATGGTATAGCAGCCGAGATGATAAAGTGGGGAGGCAACAAAGCAATAGACAACATGACCAACATAATCCACTAGATCTGGAGAACAAAGAAGTTGCCAGAAGGATGGAAGAGTGCAATTGTAGTACCAATACACAAGAAGGGGGACATGAGCGATGCAAACAACTACAGAGGAATATCGCTACTAGAGGTCGGATACAAGGTGCTGTCAAAACTATTGCTCAAGAGAGTAGAACAGATAGAAAGTACAGTTGGCGACTACCAAACGGGGTTCAGGAAGGGAAGAGGTTGTGTAGAACAGATATTTATCCTGAAGCAACTGATAGAACATAGGGCCTTAAAAAACAAGAAGACCTTCGTGGACTTCACAAAGGCATATGACTCCATTGACAGACAGACTCTTGTTAGGATCCTGAAGAACAGAGGACTTGATGGAACTACACAATAACTCATAAAAGAAACTCTGACAGACACAAAAGCTAGGGTGAGATTCAGAGGAGCACTGTGAGATGAATTTGAGATCAAGACTGGTGTTAAACAGGGAGATGGATTGTCACCTTGTTGTTCAATATAGCACTGGACAAAGTGATCAGGCAATGGAGAGCAATAAACGAGGAAATGGGAATACCAAAGACCCATGTGGGGGACAAAAAGGACAACAAGGCTCAAGTGGACTGCCTAGCTTTGTAGATGACATAGCAATAGTAAGTGAGACAGAAGAAGACTCAAAGACACAACTCGACAACTTAAGTAAGGTAGCCAGAAAGGTGGGACTGAGGATTGCCTATAACAAGACAAAGACATTAAACACCACTGCAAACTGGGAAACACCGGAAGGCACCGTGCAAATGGTGGCCAAATTTAAATACCTGGGAGAATTTAGAACAGGGAGGAACAGGAACAAGGAGGGAATAACAGAGAGGATAAAGAAGATGAGGTCAGTGAGGAATGCTGTATTAGATGCTGCTGAGACGATGACACTAGGAAGAAATGGGGCAGAGCCACTAGAGAAAGAAGAGAGAAAAATACTGAGAAAAATACTAGGTCCCAAAAGAGGTGGAGAGAGATGGATGCGAAGATCTAGCGTAGAATTGCACTGGAACATGAGAACAATATCCAGGGAAATCAGACTCAAAAGGGCAAGGTTTGCTGGGCATGTAGTTAGGATGCGTATGGTCACAATGATGAAGAGAGTGTGGGAAACAACAGGGAGGACAAGGGGAAAGACAGGAACCAAGAGGATTGTTGAACTTCGGAAGGTCTGGTTGGAATTGGGGATCAAGATCGAAGGAAAGGAAAATTGGAGGAACAAATATACATCGACAAATGTGCCAGAGATCAATGACAGAGAAGAACACAGGAAAATATTAGAATGTCACCAGTGGAGCTGCTAGGATAAACAGAAACTGAAGATCTCGGAAGAAGTGCACGAGAGGAGAAGAGAAAGAATGAAGAGGTTCTGGGAGAAGAAGAGGAAAATGCAGTCCACGAAGGGGCTACCTGTGGTCCTACAGAGGCCATAACGCAAGAAGAAGAATACATTTAAAAAACCAATGGCAGTGCTTAGGTATGGGTGTAAAGCATGGATGCTAACCAGCACTGATGAACACCAACTTGAATGATGATTACTACAGAAAGTTTATGGGGAGCTCTGAAATAATGATGGTACCTGGAGAGCAAGGACCAATTACGGGTTGATCATCTCATACAAGAAGCTGGTATTGTAAGGTTAATTAAAAGCAAAAGAACAGCCTGGCTAGGACATGCCTCAAGGATGGAGGTAACAAGGACTACAAAAATGGTCTTGCAATGGAAACCAACAGGAAGAAGTTTAAAAGGAATACCACATAAACAATGGTCGGATGATCCGGAAGAAAATGTCAGTGCCCTACGAATCAGAGGTTGGAGAAGGAAAGTAAAGGAGACAGAAGAATGGAAGGACATTGTTAAGAAGGCAAAGACTCACGCAGTGTTGTGAAACCACAAGAAGAAGTGAATGAAGTTTCAACATCTAGTAAAAAGTTGAGTCAAAAGATCTCATATATACATTATATCAGAAAAAATATATATTCATTTCTCAAATATGTAAAAATACACTGCACATGTAAGAAAAATGGATGAAACTTGCATACCAGTTTTATACTGTGGGAACTCCTAGAAATAGGTTGAGTGATATATCAGAACAGGCTAGTTCATCTAATCCATGAAGCTGTTTACGTCTGGTGATAGCATATACACTAAAGTCATCTGTTTTCCCCATTGCTCTGAAAGACCCCAGTGAGTCACGGAAATTTACCGAATACAATTCTTTACACCTGTGGAGATTGAGGCCATTGGATCAGCTCATGTGGCTCAGTCAAATTAATTACATAAACAAGAAAAATGAAGACGTAATGTTGAGGACATACCACTTCATATCCAACGGCAGACACTGCAACGGAGGCATTCTGCATCATGGCATGTTTTACTAGTTGGTTGGTTGAATGATTTGGGGGAGGGGGGCCAAAAAGTGAGATCATCTGTCCCATTGGATTACGGAAGGAAATCGGCCATGCCCTTTCAAAGGAACATCCCGGCATTGCCTGAACCAATTTTGAGAAATCAAGGAAAACGTAAATCAGGATGGCCGGACAGGGGTTTGAACCATTGTCCTCCTGAATTCGAGACCATTGTGTAACCACTGCCCCACCTCATGGTTTACTGTTAATGTTCCGAGAACATAAAAGAATCAACTAATATATTGCCTCCCCCTACATACATCTTGTGGAAAGACCTTGAAGGTAAAATTAGAGTGATCTGAGCCCACATTCAGGCCTACTAGCAAATGTTCTTCATGTGAACCATTTGCACGGGAACAGGTAAAGGGTGAAGTGCCACTGGTACATAAAGTAGCCTTCTCCGCACACTGTAAGGTGGCTTGCAGACTATAGATGTAAATGTAGAAGCTGATAATGATGGTCGTAATGATGATGATGACGACGACGACTGATGTGCTATGACATCACTGATTTCCAGTAGAAGTCATTCTGACATTGTCAACGGCCTTTTCAAAAAGACGGAGAAAGTGTGGAGACTGTTTCTCAGCACCCTCTTGACGGTCTTTAAAGGAGAAAGACTCAGCTGTCATCATTATATGGGGATATACATACGGGGATGTGTAACATGAGAATGAACGCAACAGAAATAATGATATTGGAAGGCATGAAAGGCACTTTTGTAGAAGATGCAGTTTCCCAAAATAATGTCATGACGACCATCTTTTGTCAGAAATTCTGAAAGTAAATCAATTCTCTTTTTGGATCTATGAGTGGGAACTGGTTGACGGAGGAAGCCAGGAGAAAGAAACACATAAGTATCACACTACAAACAGGAGTGTGGTTTGTTAGATGTTTGAGTTTTGTGAATAAAAATAAAACCAAACAGAAGTACTGATAGGCTAAAAAACTGAATAGAGATCAGTGAAATAAAATGAGAAGACGAAAGAGCCTTCAGATTACTCTAGTGCAGGGCTTCCCAACCTTTTCAGCAGGTGGACCCCTTCTTGAGTCGAAAATCCATGGCGGACCCCTAGTCAGTCAAGAGCACAGTAACTTTAAATTTCAGAGCGAAACCTACGGGAACTGAAAGCTTCTTAATGCAAGTTCCATGTTCCCAATGATTCCCCCCCCCCCCCCCCCCCCCCGAAGTATCAATAGTCTTTGGTTTAGAGATGAAGGAAAACAACTTGAAGGTCAAAAATCGACTTATGAAATAGGTAGTGCTTTGACAAAGCAAGTTTAACATTTACTGATGACTGGGGCCGCATATGTACCAGTGAGCGCTGTGATTGGTCGACAAAGCTCACTCTGCGCATGCTTTCAGAACGGGGTAGGAGATATTGCAAGGAACGTCAGCGACACTCCCGAGTAAAACAACCCAGAAAATCATGTCACCGAGCACTACCTCAAACATAATCATGAAATCAAGGTTTTTAGCGCATCTACCACCATGAGCCGGCACACAAACGCCCCCCGTATTGTTGCGAAACAATCAGAGAAGCCGCACTCTCTGGCACTAAACTGTGTATGCGTTCTCAGTTAGGAACCGCAAAGGCTGCTTGGGAATACGACCTGAAGTAAATGTACACTTTTTCGGACAAAAAAAAAAGGTGATGAATCTGATTTTCACATTTTTATTCAATAATTTTACTCATTATTTTACACGATTTGGTGAGGGGTGGCCCGGAGCCCTAGAAAGAGCAGGCGGACCCCTAAGGGGTCCGTGGACCACACGTTGGGAAGCCCTGGTCTAGTGTAACAACAAAGGCATAGGCGAATCGTGTGACAAGTACTAGTGTGAGATTAGTCAGCAAGGGGCAGGAGACAGTCAACACCGATCCTCCTCTTCCTGCTCCCCCCCCCCCCCCCTCCACCTCTCGAATGTAATTTGCACACTGCCCTGCTACTCATACAGACAGATCAATTCAGTATCAGTCTGTAGAAATATAGAACATGTAATAGATATTGGCAAGTAACAAGTGTATCCAGACCCATTTGTCATTATATCTCAAAACTGTTTCCTTGATCATCCACAAAAATAACATGAGATGACACCCGCCTAGCTCAGAACTTTGATACACTCTTGCTAAGAACAAAGCAGTGATTGAATTGTTCTTCTTAGGAATGAAAGGTTATCAGCACTAGTAACTATAGTACAGATTTACAAGACCATCCAACAAGCAGATTGCGATGTAGAAGCAATAAATGAGTAAACTGAGGAATTGATTAAATATGTGGATAGTGACAGAAAAGATGTCGCAGTACTAAATAACAGTAATTCTTGTGATGAGCTGACATAAAAATGGCTATTTATGAGACTGACATATCTTTGCCATCAATGAATGAAGACGTATTGTAGTTTTAGCAGCTCCACCACACGAAGCAGTAACTATGATCTGTGACTCCCGATAAAGCAAGTCAGTTATCTGGGGATCTACAAGAGACAGTATAACTGGCAACAGAGCAGGGGGACATTAGTTCTCTTCAGGGAGCCATCTCAAGGATATTACCTCCAGTTAAGCTGTGCCAATGTCTTTTCACCAACACAGCCGCTGGACTGATTATGATGTCAGTCCACTCTGCTCAACTCTGCGACATCCACCATCTTGCTCTGCTACATTGGCACCAGACTAAGTACACTCCTGGAAATGGAAAAAAGAACACATTGACACCGTTGTGTCAGACCCACCATACTTGCTCCGGACACTGCGAGAGGGCTGTACAAGCAATGATCACACGCAGGGCACAGCGGACACACCAGGAACCGCGGTGTTGGCCGTCGAATGGCGCTAGTTGCGCAGCATTTGTGCACCGCCGCCGTCAGTGTCAGCCAGTTTGCCGTGGCATACGGAACTCCATCGCAGTCTTTAACACTGGTAGCATGCCGTGACAGCGTGGACGTGAACCGTATGTGCAGTTGACGGACTTTGAGCGAGGGCGTATAGTGGGCATGCGGGAGGCCGGGTGGACGAACCGTCGAATTGCTCAACACGTGGGGCGTGAGGTCTCCACAGTACATCGATGTTGTCGCCAGTGGTCGGCGGAAGGTGCACGTGCCCGTCGACCTGGGACCGGACCGCAGCGACGCACGGATGCACGCCAAGACCGTAGGATCCTACGCAGTGCCGTAGGGGACCGCACCGCCACTTCCCAGCAAATTAGGGACACTGTTGCTCCTGGGGTATCCGCGAAGACCATTCGCAACCGTCTCCATGTAGCTGGGCTACGGTCCCGCACACCGTTAGGCCGTCTTCCGCTCACGCCCCAACATCGTACAGCCCGCCTACAGTGGTGTCGCGACAGGCGTGAATGGAGGGACGAATGGAGACGTGTCGTCTTCAGCGATGAGAGTCTCTTCTGCCTTGGTGCCAATGATGGTCGTATGCGTGTTTGGCGCCGTGCAGGTGAGCGCCACAATCAGGACTGCATACGACCGAGGCACACAGGGCCAACACCCGGCATCATGGTGTGGGGAGCGATCTCCTACACTGGCCGTACAACTCTGGTGATCGTCGAGGGGACACTGAATAGTGCACGGTACATCCAAACCGTCATCGAACCCATCGTTCTACCATTCCTAGACCGGCAAGGGAACTTGCTGTTCCAACAGGACAATGCACGTCCGCATGTATCCCGTGCCACCCAACGTGCTCTAGAAGGTGTAAGTCAACTACCCTGGCCAGCAAGATCTCCGGATCTGTCCGCCATTGCGCATGTTTGGGACTGGATGAAGCGTCGTCTCACGCGGTCTGCACGTCCAGCACGAACGCTGGTCCAACTGAGGCGCCAGGTGGAAATGGCATGGCAAGCCGTTCCAGAGGACTACATCCAGCATCTCTACGATCGTCTCCATGGGAGAATAGCAGCCTGCATTGCTGCGAAAGGTGGATATACACTGTACTAGTGACGACATTGTGCATGCTCTGTTGCCTGCGTCTATGTGCCTGTGGTTCTGTCAGTGTGATCATGTGATGTATCTGACCCCAGGAATGTGTCAATAAAGTTTCCCCTTCCTGGGACAATGAATTCACGGTGTTCTTATTTCAATTTCCAGGAGTGTATGTAAGCAGTGCTAGATGACAGGTGATACACTGTGGAAACGTTTCTTCAGGCCACATGTGCTACCATGATCAATTTGGTGTCGGAAATTTCATACATTATGCAAATGTTATGATATATCATGGCACATTTCTTTACTGATGAAGGCATTGACATTTTCTGAACCAATAGTGACAATTTTTTTGTGATATGGGAGAGTGCTATACCTTAGTGGACTTTACAGATTTTTGCCTCCAGCAAGCCCTGTCAATGAACTGTAATATATTTTCTTACTTCAGTTTTAAATAATGGTATCTACTTTTTATATGCTGCAGTCTTTTCCTGAAATTACAAAAATTAGTCTGGAAAATTATGATTTTTCCCAAATGCAAAAACATGTTACAAGGTACAAATATTCTATTCAAATTTCAATGCATTTCAATCAAGAAAATCTTGTCAATACTGTATTTAATCATGCGTCTGTTACATTATTACAGCACACACCAATAATCAGTAACTGAAAGGAAATAAAGCAGAAGCATAATCAAGAACCAGTTATAAGTTAACATTTTGAAATAAAAACTATTGGGAAGAAACACAAATTTACTTTACACACATGTATGGCCATCAATTCATGTTTTTCTACATTTTACAGAAGATTATAGATTAATCTACCTAAACCGGTTAAGTGAAACACATATTGCAATTTGTCTAGCTGATGGCTGAATTATATATATAACACACACACACACACACACACACACACACACACACACACACACACACACACACACACACACACCAGTGTTGATCGGGATATTAGTATTCTAAATTTCTGCAAAGTTGAACATTCACTGTTATATTATTGGAGCTATGTCTTAATTTTGAACTCACAATATCAGAAAATGACCTGACAATCTGGAAGCTGTGTCACAGGAAAACTTCAAAGGGTGGATATTTTATCACTTATCATTGTTTACAAAATCAACTATTTGTACCGTTTGTATTTTTGTACTACAGTGAAAACCCACTTTTACACTTTTCAAGGGACTTTAAAAAATGATGTAAAATGCAGGAAACTGTAAAATGTGGGACACAATGTCTTCAGTGGTAAAAGTTACATATTTGGTCCCCCTTAGGATTTTCACACTTTGTGTGTGGTATATACATATACATAATAGCCATCAAAATCCTTGTGAAGGACTTGTTTATTATCTAGTAAAGGTTTATCATCCAATAAAATCCGCTGGTGTAACTGGAACTGGTAACTGTCAGGGTAGTAGAAATGTTTGACTTAATTTCATACAGAATAATCGATGTTTTTGGAAAGCCTGCCGCTGTCGCTCATTATTTAAACAACAAAAGACTGCACCTCTTATATACTTTTTCATGCTTGGCACAGCACATTTTGAGAATTTTTTTCTTTTTGTCTTGTTGCTGCTCCCAGCACCCACCGCGCCGAGCGTCAACTTAGTTTCTGGATTCAGTATATCATGTGGTGTTCGCATATGTGTTGTTCTGTGTCTCTTGCATTGTAGTCATTTTCTGAGGTGATCTGGTACTGTGCCTCCTCAGTTATGTAGAGAACCACACATACACAAACTATCACTCACATTTTTTGTGGAACATCACAAAAAATACATACGGAAATATTGCCCTTGGCAATGAGAATAAATTCTCAAAACACATATTGCTAAGCATGAAACATTTCAGTGACATCACATCAGTGAGGGTTTCAACTAGCACAGGTGGCCAAATGACAAAACATACTAAATACGGTTCGACAAAGATGTCACAACGTTCACAACAGTCATGAAGCTACACATGTACAGTAGACAGAAGGTGCATTTAAGCAACTGCCCGACAGCTTGAAGAGCAGTGCAGAGCTGAAACCGCATACACGTAGCGACTCTCCCAGCGTCTGGCTACTTGGAGCATAGCTGTTTGGTGTACAAGCAGTGAGAGCAAGCAGCCAGAATCTGCACGGAAAAATTTTTCTGGCACAACCAAGCTGCCAGACTCGTGCATGCTCACAGCTGTCTGAGTTAGAGTGAGGTACACTTTACGTTATTCATGTTTTATTTGTGGCACGTTCTTCAATACTTCTGAAGCTATTGCAGGTCCCACGTTTAGCTATTTTACATTCACACTTCATTGTTATTAGTAAGATATGCAAATCAGATCTTTATATGCCACTATGTGTGAAAATCTTATCATACATGAGACGAGGAGCTTTAAGTAATGTAAATACCAAACACGGATTTCTAAGCCATCGTAGATGCACATGCGCACTAAAGCCTGTTTTTTAGTGCTTGAAAGTAGCAGTCTGGCAACTGCTTAAATGAACCTAGAGTTTGTACAAAGTTGTCATTGATCAGGATATCTTTATTCAATTGTACCTAGTTACTGCTATCAGCCACCACGCTGAGTAAAGGTTGGCAGTGGCAGCAGGTACAGCACGAATTGTTCCAATTTTTACACATTTACCGATTCAGGTCCACTAGTAGAGTGCCTTGGGTTCAAGAAATTTACCACATAACTTTTGTAAACACTACTTTACGACCAACAGCATTTTACATCAATCACATCACTCTTTTCTTTAAGAACATTTTCTTATAAAGCGTAAGTATTTTTTAAAAAAAAGGGGTGCAAAGTAACACTGTGGACAATGAAATTTTACGGGAATGATAAAAATGTCGTAAAAGGCAGGAAAACATTAATTCCAAGAAGTTAAAAGCAGGGTTATACTCTATCTGTATTTTTTATACACCCTGCAGCACCTCTAGCAGTGAGAGTGTGGCAGCCTTACAGTTCATGCACATGGACACGTACGCCAGGCACACATCGCCAAAATGCTGACTGGTCACTGCCAGGTCACTGGGAGTGCAGTGCCCACATCAATCGCCACTCTGCATTTTTGAATAAGTAATTAGGGCAATAATGACAAGTAGCAGCATGGATTTGAACAAATTTCTGGTTCATCATGCTATGCTCCCAGAGATGGGTAAGTGATGAGCAATGAGAATGTGCTGCATTACATTAAGTGCAAATAATTTTTGCGGACAGAGTTTCATGCGGGATTGTACTCAGGGTACTAGTGGCGGGAAGCCAGCGGCATGTTAGCTCAAAAGCTCGAATTTTACACTCTCCATCACCCCACGAGATGTCGGCACCACCAGGGCAGTCTCCAGTGGCAAGGGTTTGATGCCGCCCGACAGGCAGGCGACATTTTCGGCAGAACACTGGGAGGAAAGCAGGTGTCTGCCCAAAGTGAATAATGCAGAGAGATGCTGTTTCCCCCTCGACCGAGTCGGCCTGACCTCACAAAAATGTCGCGGATGACAATGCCAGTGAATTCCTCACTAAACGTTTTTTGAGCGTGAGACAGAGGAGTGGAATGTGTCCGTTTAGATGCTGGCACCAAGGAAGTGACTGGAAAGCTCTTTGAATGCGTGGCGCCTCCCACAGCGAGCGCGACTAGCCAGAATGACATGACGAAAGGGGTATTTCCCACGCACTCACAGTCGAGCAGGAGTAGCGCTCATTGGTGAAAAATTAGTTAAAATGTTGTGATTAGACAGCCACAGTAGTGGAGCAGCACACCGCACTAGGTTTTGAACAGAAAGAACTCTCGTATTTCAGCATCTATCCAATAAAGATGCAGTGCTCTGTGACAGGTATTGGTAGCACTTTGCCGGTGTCAGTCCAGAGATGATGACAGAGTGGCAAGTAAAGATGAATTAAAAGGAAGAGTAACAGAATGAATAGTGCAATTAAGAGCAAGAAGGAAAAAGAAATTGTGGTGAGGGAGAATGAAGATGGAAAAGAAAATATATATTACATAATAAATTATGATAAAGGGTTGCTGATCAGTACTTAGTCTCAAGGAGGTGAAATGTTTTCTACTACTCATAAATCCTGGAATGATAGGGACCCATTCATACAAAGGACTTGTATCTGAGTGACTTGTTCTTCCATTTCAACCTTCCTAGGTCTATCCCTCTCTCCTCCTAAAGGAAGTAACTAGTACCTGCACTCACAGCCATTCTCCGCCTGTCATGGCTTGCACCTTCCCATGTGGTGCCCATGGAGACCAACACTTCGCCACTGCTGCTGCTCGACTTGATGTCCATGGACGAGTTGCCTCCAGATCATCCCACAGTATTTGGGTCTCTGGATGCAGGTGTGCACCCTGAGTCTGGTTTTTTGGCTATGTTCCCACATGCCCACATGGTGTATATGGGAGTGTTGGCAGGGAGGTGCCACCAGCCACAGTAATCTCCTTGCCTCCTCAATTCCATCAAACGACAGCACCTAAAGGTTGGGAGGGCAGGAGAGGGGGGAGGTGGGGTGGGGGTGGAATGTGGTATCGTCCAGAGACCACAGTGCCACACCAAAGTCAGCAATGTGAATCAATACCACAGACATTAGCGAGGGTATCTCTGTCAACTGTCTGTGCAATGTTGAGATGCCAACAAGATTACCAGATCTGTCATAGTGGGGACCATCTCAGACATCAACTATGTCTCAGTGTCAGTATCCAGGATATCAAGAACCAGTTACAGTTGTGGAGATGATACAATGGCTTTGTAACATCCTTCCAAACTGAATCAGGAGATGTAACATTGTACTGATAAATCTGTTCATACTGGCAGGTTCTTTGTAAATTTTATTAAATTCTGCAATCATTGAAATAATAGAAAATCAAGGATGGAATGTAACAATATTATGGAAAGAAAAGTTGTTACTCCCCATATAGCAAAGGTGCTAAGTCGTAGACAGGCACAACAAAAAGAAGACTGTCACAAGCTACAATGTAATTTCAATGGTGTGTGTGTGTGTGTGTGTGTGTGTGTGTGTGTGTGTGTGTGTGTCATCTATTTTTGATTAAGGTCTTGCTGGCCAAAAGCTTGTTTGTGACAGTCTGCTTTTTGTTGTGCCTATCTGCAGCTCAGCATCTCCACTATATGGTGAGTAGCAACTCTCCTTTTCATTGTTACTATCATTGAAATAACATCACATGCCACTTAACCCATATACACTCCTGGAAATTGAAATAAGAACACCGTGTATTCATTGTCCCAGGAAGGGGAAACTTAATTGACACACTCCTGGGGTCAGAGAAATCACATGATCACATTGACAGAACCACAGGCACATAGACACAGGCAACAGAGCATGCACAATGTCGGCACTAGTACAGTGTATATCCACCTTTCGCAGCAATGCAGGCTGCTACTCTCCCATGGAGACGATCGTAGAGATGCTGGATGTAGTCCTCTGGAACGGCTTGCCATGCCATTTCCACCTGGCGCCTCAGTTGGACCAGCGTTCTTGCTGGACGTGCAGACCGCGTGAGACGACGCTTCATCCAGTCCCAAACATGCTCAATGGGGGACAGATCCGTAGATCTTGCTGGCCAGGGTAGTTGACTTACACCTTCTAGAGCACGTTGGGTGGCACGGGATACATGCGGACGTGCATTGTTCTGTTGGAACAGCAAGTTCCCTTGCCGGTCTAGGAGTGGTAGAACGATGGGTTCGACGATGGTTTGGATGTACCGTGCACTATTCAGTGTCCCCTCGACGATCACCAGAGGTGTACGGCCAGTGTAGGAGATCTCTCCCCACACCATGATGCCTGGTGTTGGCCCTGTGTGCCTCGGTCGTATGCAGTCCTGATTGTGGCGCTCACCTGCACGGCGCCAAACACGCATACGACCACCATTGTCACCAAGGCAGAAGCGACTCTCATCGCTGAAGACGACACGTCTCCATTCGTCCCTCCATTCACGCCTGTCACGACACCACTGTAGGCGGGCTGCACGATGTTGGGGCATGAGCGGAAGACGGCCTAACGGTGTGCGGGACCGTAGCCCAGCTTCATGGAGACGGTTGCTAATGTTCCTCGCCGATACCCCAGGAGCAACAGTGTCCCTAATTTGCTGGGAAGTGGCGGTGCGGTCCCCTACGGCACTGCGTAGGATCCTACGGTCTTGGCGTGCATCCGTGCGTCGCTGCGGTCCTGTCCCAGGTCGACGGGCACATGCACCTTCCGCCGACCACTGGCGACAACATCGATGTACTTTGGAGACCTCACGCCCCACGTGTTGAGCAATTCGGCGGTACGTCCACCCGGCCTCCCGCATGCCCACTATACGCCCTCGCTCAATGTCCGCCAACTGCACATACGGTTCACGTCCACGCTGTCGCGGCATGCTACCAGTGTTAAAGACTGCGATGGAGCTCCGCATGCCACGGCAAACTGGCTGACACTGACGGCGACGGTGCACAAATGCTGCGCAGCTAGCGCCATTCGACGGCCAACACCGCGGTTCCTGGTGTGTCTGCTGTGCCGTGCGTGTGATCATTGCATGTACTGCCCTCTCGCAGTGTCTGGAGCAAGTATGGTGGGTCTGACACACCGGTGTCAATGTGTTCTTTTTTCCATTTCCAGGAGTGTAGTTGCATTTTGTTTCCTCTTGTGGGTGCTCAGTGTACAAATATAATTAATATATCGTATCTTTGTTTTGCCATACCATCTTTTCTGACATTAAATAAAATTTGTGTTATATTTATTCAGTTCCATGTCATCTACACAACTGGTACTGGATTTGTCAAAAAGAACTAAGAACTTGTGTGTGTGTGTGTGTGTTTTATATATATACATATTTAGCTGACAGACACTCAACATTGAGGACAGTGCAAAAATTCTCAAATTACACGTACACCCTATTCTAAGCAGCATGGGTTCAAAGACAAAAAAAATAACAACTGTAAAATATTAATTAGGACTCCTAGATTGAAACAAAATCTACATCAAGTGTCAAGTTATTACCCTCAAGGATGAGTATTTAAAATCAGGAATTATTTTGTATGTCACTAAGGAATTAATGTAGTGGTTTTAATGGATTATATGTAGTGTTCATGTTTCGTAGAGTCATCAGTGCTACAGATAATGTTATCTATGAATATGTTTTTAACTTTTTTAAAAATTTCTCTGATTGTGAAACGGAGTTTTGGGTGAAATTCTCCCCTTTTTTATATGAAAGTCTGCTGAGCAGTTTCCTATGCAAAACTTCCTTATTGTTTCATGCTTGTGACTACCATTGTTTCACACAGCTGTGGTCTCATGAGACTTGGGGAAGCATATGCAATCATATATTTAAATGGTTGACAAGGTCAAGATTTTAACTTGTTTAAAACTTTTTCTACAAAATTCTCTTGGCTACCCTCATATAATTCTGCTCTATGTTGTAATGTTTAATAGTTTGTTGTCATGCTTATGCTATCCTGTAATTGAAGTCCCCGTATCTTAGTAAGCTGTATATGGAAAAAACAAAAAAAAAAAAAAAAAAAAAAAAAACCACCATAACTTTGTTTCTATATTTGAGCATTTACTAGAATTTTTAACATGTAACAATATTTACTTAGTTTTCTGTGTATTACTTCAGCATGGCTTTTCCGTCTCAAATGCCATCTGTTCATACTCCTAAAAAAATGGTGTGAGAGGCCCCCAGAGATTTCAAAATTCCATTACTATGTTAGATTCTTCATTTGTTTCTTAAATGACTGAATCTCTTCCACATAGTATTTCGTCAATGAAGGGGACCTGTTGAAGATTACACAACAAAGTCTAATATTTGTGGGAGTTTTAACATTTATAGCTAATTTTTCTGGTGAGAGCCATAATGTTGTGCAATATGTCTTCAGTCCTGCTGTTGGATAGCATACTGCTTCGCAGGCACACATTAAGACGTGACTGTTCACATTGACATGCCCTCTCCACATATCACTGATCGATTGTAGCATGGCATTATGTGCGAGTATTGTTTTTACTGGTCTCAGATTGGCCAAAATAAATAGTCTCTCCTGCAGCTTCGATGGTGTCTGCACCTGAGAGCAGTTGCGAGTGTGAGGTTGGTGGTAATGATAGTATCATGAGGTGTAGTGTGTTCGCAGCTCAGAATTTGATAGTGTTATTAAGGATTATCTGTGGTACCATTAAGAACTTGGTGATGTCCACTGATGAGAGCAGTCCTTAATGGGAAATTACTGGTATTGGAAATTGATAACCTGAGTAGAAGTGAGTTAGTTACTTAGGATATTTATGAATGTTAAAGTTTAAGTGTTATTAAAATGTGATCTGCATGAATTTTAAGTTTATGACTTGCATTACAATTAGAAGGTCAAATAAACAGTTAGTTATAAATGTGGAAGTATAATGTGCAGTCACTGGTGATTGTACTGTGACCAGTGTTGTGGCAAGGATTATAATTATAATAAATTAATAGTACACCTACCTTAGAAAAATTTACATACTCATTACTGCAAAAGTTGGGATGCAGATTTCCCAAAACAGTTCCAGTGCCAAATCATCTATGGAATCATGATTGCGCATGATATTCTGTGAGTGGGGGGTCAGCTTTAGAAGATACAAGGTGATGGGAAGTGACCCCGAAGTTTCCTTTGCTGCTGTGAGGTGTTATTCAAATGAACTATTTGCTGAACCCAGAATTCTATTATAAATTCCTCAGTTGTGTACTTAATGACATCTGACTATGCAATACAGGCCTATGTTGAAGAATCAGACTGGGTGAGGTCATTTGCCTCTTAGAAAGTAGTGATGAATGTAGATTATTAACATCAAGTTAACCCCACCAAAATTTCTGACTAGGTCGTAGCATAGGGTTGGTGTGTCAATGTCGGCAGTCTGAAATATCTGAAAAGATAGTCAGATTTATTCCATTTGGGAATTTGCATATGCTTATAAATCACATTAATGAGGTGATACCTCTTGATTGTACACATATCAATAACTTAATAAGGAGAAAGGAGTATAACATGAATCTACAACTATAAAACCTAGCGATGTGGATTGGCACTTGTGTTCAACTGAATGAGAGCACAAGATTTTAGGTCATGCGCTTTCCACCTGTATCTAATCACAGAAATAATGCGAGGATCTGCTGCGACATCCAGTACGTCAATGGCCACCCGTGAACTGGAAGGCTGATCGTGCTATGGCCGGAGCTGTGTATATTACCTATTCTGCTTTTCATCTCCACGACAGGGCCCCCAGTCAGCTGTTCTTGTTGTATTGTTATGCTGACTAGGTGTGATTTCTCTGCAACCAAAGCGGCGTGTGTATGTGACACAATCCTGTAATTATCCGGATAAGGTACACAGCTACTCTGCAATAACTATGGCAGACGAAACAAAGAAAGCACCTCGAAGAAATGGTTGGACGTCAATTTCACTTTGTACACATTAATGATGATGTAAATAAAATAGAAACTTCCACATGGGAAAAATATATTAAAAACAAAGATTCCAAGACTTACCAAGCGGGAAAACACCGGCAGACAGGCACAAGAACAAAACACACAAACACACACACAGAATTACTAGCTTTCGCAACCGATGGTTGCTTCTTCAGGAAGGAGAGGGAAAGACGAAAGGATGTGGGTTTTAAGGGAGAGGGTAAGGAGTCATTCCAATCCCGGGAGCGGAAAGACTACCCTTAGGGGGAAAAAAGGACAGGTGTACACTCGCACGCGCGCGCACACACACACACGCACACATATCCATCCGCACATACACATGTGCGGATGGATATGTGTGCGTGTGTGTGTGTGCACGAGTGTACACCTGTCCTTTTTTTCCCCCTAAGGGAAGTCTTTTCGCTCTCGGGATTGGAATGACTCTTTACCCTCTCCCTTAAAACCCACATCCTTTCGTCTTTCCCTCTCCTTCCTGAAGAAGCAACCATCGGTTGCGAAAGCTAGTAATTCCGTGTGTGTGTTTGTGTGTTTTGTTTTTGTGCCTGTCTGCCGGCGTTTTCCCGCTTGGTAAGTCTTGGAATCTTTGTTTTTTATATACACTTTGTACACATATACACCACCAGTAGGCATGTAAAGGATTAGATTAACAATTCACTGGGACAAGTAGAACAACCATCAGAATGCATTAGTGTTGTTACTAGGCCTTGTAAGGTATATAAGAGGTGTGAATAACATGTGTTGAGTGATCACTTTGAAGGGCACAGAAATATACCATAGTCATATGAGAAAGTGTTATCAGCACCTGACAGTTTGAAAGAGGCCTCATTATGTGTCTCCATTTGCCTGGCTAGTTGAATTATGCAGTACCTAGCTTTGTGGAGTATTTGGATGTGACAGTGACCTGATGTTCAACTATATGGGAATGTGTCGTAACTTATACTACTCATCATCAATGTATTGGACAATGACGTCTGACCACATATTGTGTACCAAGCACATCACAACCCTTTCACATCTGTGCCTGCCAGCTGAGAACACAAATGGACCATTGGTCAGAGACTAGTAGCAGCCAGACAAGAGAATTATCATTCCATGTGCAGGTAGCCATTAACACCACAACATATACAGCCACATGCATAGTGCTGCCATGACTGAAATGCGTGGACTGCTGATGCAAGGCTCCACACTGCGTTCAGCGAGAAATCCTGGTTCTCCATTACCCAGATGATCATCTTCAGTGAGTATGATGACCTAGGGACAAGTCCATTCTTCTAATGTTTTGAAGAGGCACAGCAGTGTTACTCCTGGCATCATGGAGAGGAGAGCCATCAATTATGACTTTAGGTTGGGGCTAGTAGTGATTGAGAGAACCCTGATGGCATTGTGTCACATCACAGACATCCCCCATCCACACATTTTACTTCTCATCCGACAGTATCGTGGTGCCATTTTTCAACACAACAATGTTGGTCTGTACATGGCACTTGTCACAAACTTTCTGCAAGATGTTAAGATGCTCCTGTGGCCAGTAAGGTCTCCAGATCAATCCCCAATAAAGCATTTGTGAAACCAGCTTGGATGTAAACTCTGCCCCAGTGCCAATCTAGGACCAGTTACACAGTTCTGGGCCAGCTTGCCTCAGGAGAGAATACAATGGTTTTATGACACCCTTCCCAACTGCATCAGTACATGCATCCAGGCCAGACGGGGAGCAATGTCATACTCATAAAAGGACTCATAGTGCCACATTTTTGTAAATTTGACTCGATTTTGTAATCACTGCAATAACGTCACATACCTTCTCAACCTGTGAATTTTCAATTCATTTCCTCCTCCCCCGCCAGAGTGCTTCACTTTTTTGTCAGCAAATGTACTGTGGTGCCCCCAGAATTTTACAAAAGTCTGGAGACACTTGTGTTCCAGCCGTTTTGAACACGCGTTATTTTAAAACAGGGTGTAAGGATGAGCATGGGATACTGCACCCATTTATTGTTTGTGCAGGTGAGCTGGAACGGAGATAGTTCGTCGGCACTGGCAAGTGTTCAGTGCGACCTGCGAAGAGTAAACACATACGGCCCGGAAGCTCCGTGGCCAGCTGCAAAGAGTAATGTAGCTTTGTGTTGTTGAAAAACAAATGGAGTGACTCGAGATAGTGACTGTTTTAGTAGACGTTGAACTGCTGTTGACTGGACGTGGATAGTCAGCCACAATAAAAGCTTATGTATTAATTGTGTTCAAAAATGTGTAATGTGTAATGTGTGGGCTTACGTCATAAAGTTTAGTTGTACAAAGTGGAAATAAATATGTTCTGGTGCATTGAATGATATTCCACGAGTAGCGTATTTTTAAATAAAGAGAGAGCGAGAGAGCGCGCGCGCGCGAGAGAGAGAGAGAGAGAGAGAGAGAGAGAGAGAGAGAGAGAGAGAGAGAGAGAGAGAGAGAGAGAGAGAGAGAGAAAACTTCCTCTTCCTAGCAGTGAAATCTTCAGAGAAGCGTCCGGTGCTAGCAGAAGACATCGGCGCTGCAAGAAAGCAGAACCAGCATTCTTCAACAAGTCCACGATAATGCTTAAGCTGTATAGAGGGAGCTTAACATTACACCGGGCCAATGCAGTATTTGACCTCGTTTTCTGTGAAACATCTCTCTCTTCATCTTTACCCCAGACCTCTTTCCTTCTGAAAGGACAATTTATTTTATTTTTACATTTTTTAATTTTTTTAGTCTTTCTTTTTTTTGGCAGTGCTAAGTATTTTGCATGTTGAAGAGTCAAGCACGCTTGAATAAAAAAATTTGCAATTGTCTCAAGTGAATGTTCAATTAAACAAACTTCATTAATTATCAGCAATTTCCACCAAATATTTTGTCAGCAAAAAAGTGCCTACTTACATGCCAAAGGAAACTTTCTAAATAATGTACATATACATTGACTGGTCATTTTTTCTACAGTTTTCACTGTCACACAATTCTTAATAAAGGACTTCTTGATAGAGTGATATGTTTTAATGATAAACACTGGAAGGAATGAAGGTAGCCTCTAACTAGATAGCTCACACACCATGAGGTTACAGGTACAAAAAAATACTAAAAATGTCATTAAACTATGTGCCTTGTTTTTCCTTGGAGCAAATGAGCAAAAGTTCTCTCTCTCTCTCTCTCTCTCTCTCTCTCTCTCTCTCTCTCTCACACACACACACACACACACACACACACACACACACACACACACACACACACACACACACACACTTACCACGCTTTCCCTTCTTCCCTTCCCGACTCAGCGAGTGACTTGCCTCCAGCGGGGTCACCAGTGGTGGTTGGTTTCCGAGAAAGTGATATCACATTTTATTGTTCCCTTCCTTGCTTCCTGACTTAGCAAGGGTAGCCGTAGGTAGCTGGTTTCTGTGAAAGTATGCTAAGCAGTAATCTCATTTATGTGCATGTGTCTGTTGACCTTAATGATACCATAAATGGTTACATACACACTTTCCATTGCTTTCAAGTTACAATCTTCCAGTATCATATTAACATGATGAAAATGGTATACCAACACTGACTAATCCAAACAGGCAGCAGTTGAAGTAATCAGTGTTCTATGCAGTGAAAGGCAGTTTTGAAACCTTGCATAGGAACACAAGAGTTTAACAAGGTATAAAGAAAATTCTCTAGCGTTATAATACAAAGGTATTCATCCATATACGTTGCAATGTCCGGCAGTTCACCCTAAATTTAATCGATCATTTTGACATTATTTTTATGGCTCAGCTTTCACTGCTTCAGCTGAAGGTTCTTTTATTTGGAAAAATTGTTGGAGGGTGACAGAAGTAGGGATTCTGAGGATGCATACATCACCCTCAGAAATACTTGTACATGTTGCTTAGTAAGAGGGCATTTTTACTATCTTGTGTAACACATTCTAAAAGAAAGTGAGGGTATGCACCAACATTTAGTGTTGCCATCAGTTTCAAAGAAAGTAGACAAATTTTATAATTTTTGGAAAAAAATACTTTATAAAATTTTCCAAACAGAATGTATAAAACAAACAATTTATTTTTTAAAAATATTGCGCCTTCAAGTCAGTTTTTTTACGACATTTCATTTCAGAAATGAATTTCAGCTTAATGTAAACTTATGCACTTGCCCCAAGAGTGAAATTGTTACAGCCAGAGAACGTACTTCTTTACGCATACATGTTAATTTTCCAGTAAGTGTTTCACCTGTTAGAAAGAAAAAGGCGTACAATGATAACACATGATAAAATATGTAGCATTTCATTCATTAGATGTATCATATTTACCTTTTTGCAATGGAATAGGTCGTTTTAAGAAAAATACTGTCTGTTTCCAGTGAGTTGCCTCAGAAATAGGGCCTGTTGAGAACTGAATAGGTACTGGAAGATCAAAGAACACATCAAAGTAACCTGCAAAGCTAGTAATGGTACAGTCTCTCAATGCTTCCAGAGAAAATTCTGAAGTATAATTGATACAGTCAGTAGTACAGGAGTACAAATCTATCTCAGTCAAAACAAAGGAGCTTGTTACTATTTTATCTTTGGGCACAACTTCAACAGATGGCTCACGTAGAACTTCTGACTGCATACAGGTCATACGGAAACCATAAACATCTTCCCAGAAGTGAATTAATTGTCTGTGGCGATCTGTAATTCCAAAAGGAAAAGGAAAACAAGTAAGAATTTATAGTGGATCAAATGCACATTTGTGTCATTCTGTGACAGTAAACCAAAACTATCTCACCCAATATGATTATTTGGGCTGTATAGTAAGTATGATATGTACACACTTTAATACTGCAATAAACCATCACACAATGGATTACCGTGCTGGAAAGCTGCTTACCGTTATCTTCAATGCCCACTAGATTTGCTGTGCATCGATTTGGTAAAAGAAGACCACCTTTCGACAGGTGGTGCTCACGTGCATAAATAACACTGTCAAGCATAGCTTCATATAACAGGAAATAGCCCATCCACTCTGAAACTATGACGTCAACCTTGTCCAGAGGTAATACAGTATCTTCCAGCCGACCCTTTATAAGAGTAATGTTTTTATCCATACCATTTTCCCTAGAAGGAAAGAAAACCTGTAAAACTTCTGTTACTTTACTGTAAAAAAATACATGTTTTGGCACAAAAAAACTAATTTTTTATATTGGTAAAATCTCTCTGAAGAAATATATACCTAATCCTTGGACTTAGTACAGAAACTTGTCACAACTACACTTCAAAGTAATCATTGTGCAAATTTTGAAGGTCTTTGTCCCTCTAACACAACTTAACTTTAAATTATAAGATTCTGTATTAGTCCCAGTGCTTGGTTTGTAAAGAGAGTGCATCAATTGAAGACATATAATACCACATCTCAAAAGCTACAGTTCTCATTTCTTTCCATCAGAGGTATGGGGTACTGCTGCGTGCCATCACAAATCAAGCACTGAGTAGTAACGTTCAAAATTTTCCATTATTATCTTTAATTTTTTGCCTTCATAATATTAAACCAGGTACAAATGTCTCTTTTATTCCTGTTTTCTGCTGGGTACAAATCATCTCTGAATATTCATTACAATCAAGGTCTCTATGAGCTATAATTGATCATTTTTATTTTGTATCCAGCCACCACACTCCTAATATCATGCAGCATGTACTGCTAGATGAGAGAACAATATACTGCATCCCCACACGCAAATCCAATCAAATACCTACCGCCTCCACCCCCCCCCCCCCCCAAAAAAAAAAAGAATAAATAGATAAAATAAAAAAATTATAAGATGAAAGACTCGAACAAAACACAAAAAGGAGTTGAATGTTTTGACATAAAAAATTATATTTCACTCTACAGCATGGTATGTACTGTATGAAACCTGACAAATGTGAAAGCAGAACTGAGGTGCTGCTACTAATGGAAAAGGTATGGGAGCAGGTCTGAATCTCAATCCACCTCATGGCTTTAATCTGCAAGGAAGTTCCTTTAACAAGCTGCCAGCAATTGCACAAGAGAAAATGCATTTTAAACACAGTTATCAACTTGTTTGATTAGTCATTTCTAAATTCTCTAATCTTAAATTTCAACTAGCTTTTAGTGTCCCCAATGAGATCGTAAACATCAGTAAAGGAATAAACAGTTCTATAATTAATCTTCAGTTTTTACTCCACATCCAACTGATCACTGATAGAGAGAAATCACTACCCACAGAGTGTGGAGATAAAGTTTTTGATGATGATATACATCTTCAACAACATGTTGGTTCTTTAATACTGAAAGAGTTATCCGGAGAGTTACTGACACAGACCTGTAATTGGTAAAGTATTTTTCCAAATCATGGTACTGACAGTAGAAATAAGTACAAATAGTACTTAGTGTTAATGTTTAACATTTAAGGTATGATACTGATACTGTATTTACACTGCTTTGGGCTGAAACTGCATTCTAATTACAGTTGTAGCCCATTGTGTTTTGAGATTATGCATGCATACATTTATTCATTATGTGCTTTACTCTGTCAAATTAGCTTTCTATTTGATGTGAATGAAAAGACATTCTTTCAGAAACTGATTTTTTCTGCTATATGTTGGCACAGTTGTTCTCTGCATTAACTTTTAGTAGTTTAGAAGAAGGAAGGAAGATTAAGATTTAATGTCTCATTAATGACAGTAGAGACCAAATCGAATTGAGGGAGGACATTGAGGCAGTTCAAGGGCTGCTAGATCTGTTACCAATATGTTCGAAAAATTCGTGTTACAGAGATGCTTCGAGAACTCAAGGGAAGGCGATGTTCTTTTTGAGAAACACGACAAAAAATTTAGAAAATCGGCATTTGAAGCTGACTGCTGAACGATTCTACTGCTGCTAACACATATTGCGTGTAAGGACCACGAAGATAAGACATGAGAAATTATTTCCCTTATGGAGGCATACAGACATTCGTTTTTCCCTCGTTCTATTTGCAAGGGGAAATGACAAGTAGTTGTACAGGGTATATTCTGCCACACACCGTATGGTGCCTTGCAGAGTTCTATGTAGGTGTAGAAAGCACGAACTTAAATTGGAGAAGGAAACTGAGGAAAAGGAATCACCCAGCAGTTGCCTAAATCAATGCAGGGAAACCATATAAAACCTAAGATTTTACAGACAGAGATTTGAACTGCCTTCCTCTTGAATCCAAGCACAATACTAGGTTAGATTTGTTTTGCCACAAAAAAAAATGAGGTTGACTACAACACAAGTTTGAAAGATTTCTTCACACTTATAGGTATGAAAAAAGCTATTAAATATTCAACAAAAGGATCAAAAAATAATGGAAGTATCCAAAAATGGAAGGATAAAAGAGGAATATTATTATAAAATGTATGTAATAATGACTGACCAAAGTGGTAAAAATATTTTTTTGTAAATAATTCAAACATTCATTTAATACCTGATAATATCCATTGCACTGTAAATAATTTCTGACTGATCAATGCCCATAACTTTTGCAGCACCAGCTGATACTGCGAACATTGATAATATACCTGTTCCACAACCAAGATCTAACACTGTTTTCTTCTCTATTACAGATTTATTCATCATTATGGCATCTCGGTACGACTCAGTGCGCACACGATCCTGTCGGAGAAGCAATAAGGAATATGTTTAAAAATATAAATTTCATGCGTGTATAGAAAGTGTTCCAGAATGAAAGATCAATATTCTTGTAAGTTATAGAAAGTCATCTGGGAATTACAGGTCATATAAAGATGCTCTGCTCTACCCTAGACGAGATACAGCAAAACGTGTGTGTGTGTGTGTGTGTGTGTGTGTGTGTGTGTGTGGTGCGTGGGCGCATTTATTCACACATTTATACTCCTCATACTTTTGTTGCCATAAAAGCACACAGTTGGGTGTTGTTGTGTGACAGTATGACTGATTATGACCACATCAGAGTGAAGCATTAGTTAATTATTTCACTGTGGCTGAATAAATGCTTCCACCTTCCTGTTGATGTTGAATGCCATTACCATTTGTTGAATTCTAGATCATCACATTTGGTTTCTTAATTTTTTAACATTATTAACTTACATTGTCCATTGCAATTCTTACATCTGAATCAAGAGCTCAACAATATGGACAGAAATGGTAACACTTTATTATTGTCATTCAGCACAGTCCCGTCACCATACATACAGTGACTTTCTGTCAAACGTAATGTTCAATTGACACATGCAAGGCAACATGTTACACGTAGAAAGATTGTTATTATTTCATCTTCAACATGTGCGAAATATTTTCACCATGCAAGTTATGTAACAGAATTTACATTTTACAACTAGACCCACATGGTACATAGGAATCAAATTGTCTGTTATTTGTCTCTCAATTTGTGTTGTAAGATATCAGTGATATCTTCTTAGGCCCTATTGTTTTAGAGGAACAAATGACAGGACAACACAAACTATTTGCACTTTAGACTGAATAACAAGTTCACATTGGTTACACCACACAAAAATGTAATATATCTCAAGCACGGTGGAATCCATCAACATTCTATGATTATGCAAAGCAATGCTTCAGCTGCACTGTCCATAATTAATGGCACTGTTGTGAAAGAACACTTATCTGAGCCCTAAGACTGTCATACCTAACACTGTTAGATTGCTGTTTATGATGTTAAATAAAGACAGAAGTGCACAGAAAAAAGGTGTGTTGAGATTAACAACAAAGTCACATGATAGAAACTGCTTCCATAAAAAAGAACTGCACATACACACTAAGACAAGCGATATATGTTCACCTTAGTGTTTAAAACTGCAATGATACTAACTTCAAATTTGTTCAAAATTTATTCAGAACTATCCAAAACTTATTACGAATCCACACAACGAAAATTTATTGTGAACTCCAGTAAATTTGTAGCCTGAGGCATAAATAATAATAGTTAACAAAAAGCCACATGTGAAATACATGGGCAGCCTGTCACATGATTTTATAAATGAACAGGTAGAGCAAATCAAAAACTGACTGACTGGCATTTACAGATGATGGCTAGTAGCAGCAGATGACATACAAATAGTGAAGATTCTAACTGAAATGCTTTAAAAAATTCTATAAAGACAGGATTACAAAAATCTTGTGAAAATACAGAATTACCGATACACACAAAACATCAATATTACAGATCAAGTATGGAAAAATTAAGAAAGTCCAGAAATGTGAAAATGTGGGGGAATGGATAATAAAAACAGACACAACAAGTATTGTACTGCAGGAAAACAATTCTGCTGTCATTAAGGAAATCATAAACAATGCAGACAGCATACCAATTACGTTCAATGCGTACAACAAAAATATTGATCTCAGGCACTTTAATTCACTGCTAAAACTAAAAAGTCTATGTAACTGAATGTATCCCACTGAACAGAAAATGTGTGTTACACAGTCAAAGGAGTGAAAAATTCTGAGGAAGATCCTAGCATCTAAGAAAGAAGGGCAAGAATACAAATTTCAATGAAAGGTGGAGCTGTGTGAGGAAACTGAAAAACTCACACTACCATGTAAGTAGAAGAAACTGCAATTCTATGGGCAACAAGGAGAACGCTCATGACACTCCAGCAATATATGGAAAGTAGGTTGATACAAATTAACTGCCTGATAGAAGTGAAGTACAATACGGTAGAAATAAATGTCGTGCCAGAGTCAAAAAGTAACAGAAAATAGTATGAAAATAGCTTCAACTGAAATAAAGGTATCTAAAGACAAAATGCACTCAAGGGAGATGAGAAATACCTAGCTGCAATAATGCAAGGAAAAGTTTATCACAGTGGCATCCATGCAAAAGTGAATGCAAGAAGAAGCACAAGAAGTGGCTGATGCTTAGCTCTGTCCATATGCAACTTGGATGAAATTAAAAAAGATAACACATTTAAGTGGACAACAAAAATTATACCATTTCATAACAATGATAAATGTTTAGAACTGGTTATCTCAGAAACCATTTAAAATGAAGCACATCTTTATATGTAATATTTTTCTCCAAATTAACATTTCATTCAAATTCTTGAACAGAGATCTTTCTTCTTCTGACACAATGTATGTACAGAATCAAAAATAAAATTAAATATTATGACAAATTCAAATCATGTCAGCACCTAATAAATGGTGTGCTGATATCAAGTTTCAAAATCGAACAGTTCATCCACACAAGTCGAATCCTCTCCTTCAGCATGACAATACAAGACCACACACAAGCACTGTGAGGTCTGCAATAATCCGACACCTTAGGTACACTGTCACTGTTCATCTTCCATACAGTCCTGAGTTGGTCTTATCCAAGTTTCATCTGTTTCCAAAACTTAAAGAATGCCTTTCATGACTTCACTTTGGTAGTGATGAAATGGTGCAAGCAGAGGTGAGGTGATGGATCCAACAATCCAACAACAAAGAGAAACATTCTACAGTGACTGTACCAACAATGTGGTCTCTCATAGGGGAAAAAAAAAAATTGTGTTCATCATCAGGGTAACTATGTTGAGAAATAGATTTGTAAACATACAGAATAAAGGTGTAGACTGTTAACAACATTTATTTCACTTAAAAAGCTTTATGAGTTCACACATTAAAAATTTTGAGACACTACTTTCCAGCATGCCTTTGTCTTTTTAGCTCAACAGATTAAAAGATAATTGGTAAGTTTAGTTTCAAGTTATTTGTTTACTGTTCTTTATAACATTTTACCAGCCACAATGCAAATGCTGTTCTCAAACTCGGGACGTGACAGGTGACATTCATAATCAGCTGGAAATTGCCTTGACTACTGTCAAACAATTCGTAGCTGCTGTGAATCAATGTGCTGAGAAACATCTGAAAGTTGTGTTTCAGAGTTATCAAAGGTATCTCAAGTACTGTTCTCTCCTGTAAATATTGTCTCCTCTGCAGGAAGTACGGGATCTGCCACTGCTCATCCATTTGACTCCAAAAGTCATTTCAGTGGTAAGTCTAGTTGTCTTGTACAGTGCATGCAGGGAACAGAGAAGATGCAAGGTGACCTCCTAACCAATAGGTTTGAGATTCTGTCTTTCACTGAAACTGAACCAGTGGTACTCACTTCACCAGCTGGAAAACCTGCTTTGCCCTGCTTCCAGAGGAGACAAATGCAAAAGGGTACAGGGGTCTATTAATCATTGGAAGTTCAAACATATTACAAATAATGGTACCTCTTAGTGAAATGACAGCATGAGACAGGAAGGAGCACCAGGTGCACTCAGCACTCAGTGTGTGTGGCTAAGGGCCTCATTTAAGATGTTGAAGAGGCTATTCTGGCAGACACTGAGTGAACAGGGTGCCACCAGCTGCAGATTGTGGCACACATTGGAACAGACAATACCTGTCAACTGAGCTCCAAGGTTATCCTTGGATCATTTCAGTAACTGCTAGAGAAGGTTGGTACGGCCAGGATTGTGCACAGAGTTTCAATGAAGCTCACAATTTGCAGCATTGTCCCCAGAATTGATCGTGGCACCGAGCGAGGTGGATCAGTGGTTAGTACACTGGACTCGCAGTCGTGAGGACGACGATTCAATCCCATCCTGATTTAGGTTTTCCATGATTTCCCTAAATCGCTTCAGGCAAATGCCGGGATGGTTCCTTTGAAAGGGCACGGCCGATTTCCTTCCCCATCCTTCCCTCACCTAAGCTTGCGCTCCGTCTCTAATGACCTCATTGTCGACGGTACGTTAAACACTCATCTCCTCCTCCCTCCTGATCGTGGTTTATCTGTGACTTCCTGGACTTGCACAATAAGGTTGAAAACTGCAGGGTCCCACTAAATGGGTCAGGTGTGCAGTACACATCAGAGGCTGCTTCTAAGGTAGCAGATTCTGTGTGGGGTGTGCACAAGGTATTTTTTTTTTTTATATTAGGCAACTTTCCATCCAGTCCAGATAACAACTGCTGTACGAGACCAAAAAATAGCGTAAGATACGAGGGAGTGCTCCCCACAAGCAATAATATTAATATCCTATTAGTTAACTGTCAAAGTACTCGCAACCAGACGTCAGAGTTTGAAGAGCTCCTGAAAAGCACAAAAGTTCACATAATACTATGTTCAAAAGCTGGTCAAAATCTGAAATTGACAGCAGTGAGGCTTCTGGGGAAATTTAAGTGTCTATTAAAAGGATAGACTAACAGGAAATTGAGGTGGCGTATTTGTCACACTAGGAAAGAAACTCAAATCCACTGAGATCAAAATTGGAAGCTGCATGCTAGATTGCTTGGGCAAGACTCAGTATCAGCTGGTGATATAAAATTTTAATAGGATCCTTCTATCGACCACCAGACTCTCCTACTCATGTAACTGAAAATTTTAGAGAAAACTTCAGTTCCTCTTGGACCAAACTTCTCCAGTCATACTGTGATCATTGTTGATACTCTAATCAGCCAACAATCAATTGGGAAAATTATGGTTTTGTTAGTTGTGCATGTAACACAACATTTTATGAAACATTACTAAATGCCTAACTACCTAGAACAGGAAGTTTGGAACCCCGCTCACGACCGAAATGTACTAGATCTATTGTCGACAGGTATGTCTAAGCACTTGGGGGAAGCAGACACTGAAACTTATATCAGTGACCATGAGGCAATGGTGGCAATTCTTATCACCTAAGTACAAAAGGCAACTAAAACAATTAGAATTATGTATACTAGGCAAAAAAAAAAAAAAAAAAAAAAAAAAAAAAAAAAAAAAAAAAAAAAACAGTAGTTCATATCTCAATGAGGAACTTGAAACTTTTAGCACAGGACCGGAACATGTAGACAAACTATAGATCAAGTTTAAAGGAATAGTTGAACATACACTGGAATCAAATGGGAGGGACCATAAATGGTATAAAGACATTGGACAGGAACTTCCAAGGAAACAGAGACAACTGCATAATAATATACAGCTATAGATCGAGAGATACTTGATGAAACTAACTTGGCAGTCAAGAGAACAATGTGTGAAGCCTTTAATGAGTACCAGAGGAGAATACTGTCCAATGATCTTTCACAAACCCCAAAGAAATTCTGATTGTATGTAAATGCTGTTAGTGTCACTGAAGTTAGCATCCAATCACACACGGATGTGTCCAGAACTGAAACTTAGTGTAGTTTAACTTTCAATTTATCAGGATGTCACCTCCTGTTTGAAACAGCAAAATATCGATCTTATTTCCTCTCTCTGAGATGTCTACTGTACTGTAGTGTTCATCCCAAGTTCACCAGAAACTGCATTATACAGTTATCAGGCGATCTGTGAAAAAGTGTCCTGACGCACTGAATGTGTGTCCCAGCACACTCAATGGATACATCAGCTACCAATGAAACCGTCAATCTTTTCAGTTCAACAAATTATCACAAGACTAACTAGAACAATGCCTGGAAGGTTACACTCGAAATGCCAACGAAAGCTTTAATGCTTGCTTTCTAGTCGGTGACTCTTAACACCACTCACAGTGGGGAAAAAAGGTTGACATTGTAGCCAATGAGGCAGCATATAATTTCAACAGTGGAAATTATGAAAGTGCTTGAACCCGAGATCAAACCAGCCTGTCACACCTTCTGCACAACAGCGGACAAAACACATACAAAGCAAACATAGCAGTAGGTAACAGAAGTTTGCAAATAGACCCAGAGGATCATCATGCACACAAAGAAGATGGAGGAGGACCTTCTTTTATATATGCAAGGATTGCTGTATGGTCTGGGATTGCTGACTAGAAGTACATTTACTATACTGCAAAAACAGACCTCAACCTTCAAACATGTTTTTCTCAAAACCGTATTTTTAAATTGGTGGGAAACTTAACTTTAAAATGGTATGTAAGATCTTGATGCTGGCATTCTAAATTATATTCTCTGCCCTTAAGGACATCAGGTTAATCACTCTGCTTCCGCATTAAGCCAACAACTGTACAGTTGTGCACATCCCGTGACTTGCTTCATAAACCCTCTACTGCTAGTGCTGCCACCTGCCATCTCTGGTTATTGCACATTTATGTCTAACATAGGCGGTGGTGATGTTAATGTCGCTGGACTGTGTATTACTTTTAGTAACTGTATTACCACTTCTGCATTTACCCTATTATAAGACGAGGTTTTTTTTCCCAATTCGTCATTCAAAAAATAAGGGGTAGTCTTATATTTGCAGATTAAACTATTGCTGCCAAGGTAAACATTTTTACAGTGTTTTCATCTTACATTTACAGCTAAAGTTTTTGCTATCAAGGTTTCAGATAAATTTATTTTGAAGAGTTCCGAAGGTTAGAGATTAGCATACAATACGTTCGTTTGAATGGGCTCAAGGTTTCCCAAAGCGCAGAAGTGCTCGATACAGTATAAATCTTATTCTATAAATTATGTGACATTTGACTCTTGGTGCTAGTGCAATGGATGGATGCATGAGAAATTAAGAACTAGGCACAACATCAGTCTAATGTTTTGCATAAAAAATGGACAATTTTGTGAAAGTGTAGGAAATAGATTTAATCCTATCAACTCATGAACATCTATTGCATTTGAATAGGTTTGCAATAGAAGTTCTCATATGTGCATGGACACCACATAGATACAATTATGCTACCTTTTAACTAAAGGTAACATTCAAAGGTGAAAATCTTGTTCTTCAAAAATCGTTACATGATTTTGGACCCTAGTCAGTATTTTATTTGGCTACGAGAAACTAATGATTGATGACGTGCATTGCAAATGAACATTTGGTTGTTCATGTTTCAGAAGACCAGGGGAAAATGTTAATCAGCCTTAGAATAAGATGGTGACTTCCAATGAAACATGAAAGAAAATTAATCCAGAATTAAATGTCTAACAAACAAAACAAATCACTGTAAACTAATTGCAATTGTTATTGGAGAAATATCCATTGTGGAGATAGCAACAACAGACAGCACTAGATCGTGGGGCAAGCAAAAGTTCAAGGATTTGACAGATTTTTGATTGCAATCTTTTGTTTATGTATTACTTGCTACTGTTACATATCACCCACACCACAGAAGAGACAGCCATCTGTGTTTCACTGTTGCTGAAGCACAGCATTATGGAAAGCTTGGAGAGGGAACAATGACATGAGGTTAGCTGAGAACTACGTAATGAGTGTGGGGAGGGCAGTGGCAAGGGATAGCAAATTTTGTGTTGCTACCAATACCACGTTTAAATTGCAGTTTGTCTGAACCCATTTGTACTCTGACTCGAATTGACTTTTGGTCAAATACCCAACAGCAGCATACATTTCTGCAGAAGATGCAAAAAGTCTAGACTGGGGCCAGTGGCATACTTCTGTGTTCTGTGCAGCAATTCCGTTGACGTTCATCGTGAGATATGACACAAACGAAAGGGGCTGTGTCAGCTGCTGGTTCTGCACAGCCAATGTGGGAGCAGAGGGCAGACAGTATAATTTTGTAATAAAAGACATTGTAACATTCTCACGTCAATATTTTAATCACAACATCACATTTGGAAGAAGCAGCCAAATATTTGTGACAATGAAGATGTAAGTGGTACCACAGACAACAGACTAAAAGAAAGAAGCACTGAAGTTAAAAATTAATATAAACAATTTCTTTTTGTTTATTTTATTTCTTCTTGTATTGTCAAAATGTAGACAACCAATAAATGGAATAACTTTGGAATAGGTGTAATGGTAACTTTATAGGCAGGTGTCTCATATCGACAAAAGTTTGTAATTTTCATAAGAGAGAATATGCTAAAAATACATTTTCCTCAAGAAGACTCTTCAAAATGGGGGGTCATCTACTATTCAGAGTCGTCTTATACTCAGGTAAATATGGTACATAATCTTCCAAAAGCTTCCTACATCTCCATGTCCCTCCCACATGTACAATCCTCTTTAACATTTTTCAACCGGCTACTGTGAAATCCCTGTTGAACACTTTTTAGAGGACTTTAAAATGGGTTGCAAACTGTAGAAAAATTTAGATGGTGGGAAACTACCTTTCAAGCATGTACCTAAGGGTTGCATTTCATGATCATATTGGTACATTACACATTTCGATGAAAAAATACAGAATTATACTTTGTTTCAATTCATTCTGCTGAATTTTTGTTTCTGATTTTTTACTTCATAGATACATTTGAAAGTTTTAATGTATACATAAAAAATTTAGCAGACGTCTGAAAATGATTACAAGACTTTGACGTATGTTACATATACGTATATGATATGAAACTGTAGACAAGTAGTACAAGGTGCATTCAAAGAGCTCAGTTAATGGTCTCAGAAAAAAATGGAAACCATCACTGGCCTCCAAAATAATAACCATTAGTTACAACACATTTCTGACATCAGTTGTGAGGCTGTTGGAAACTGTCAGTAAACGCTTTTTGTGGAATCGCTATAAGCACAGCATTCATGTGTTGATGTATATCTGCAACATCTGTGAATCATAAACCTTTCAGTGCTAATTTAAGGTGGGAAAACATAAAGAAGCCTGCTAGTGCCAAATATAGATATTAAGGAGGGTGTTGAAGTACAGTCACCTTATGTTGAGCGATAAAGTTGAGCACATGAATCGCAGGGTGCTGACGGGCTCTGTCATGGAGGAAATTCCACTCTCTACTCAAGTATAGTTAGGACTGAACAAGTCAGATGTGTTGCAGCAGCTGTTTCAAAGCTCCCTCATAAATTTCCGCAGGGATAGTTTGATCCTCGAGTAGAAATCCACGATGGTTTCCTAAAACTGCACATTCTAGTCAGACACGTCAATGAACACTCCACACATTTCCATCCAAGTTTGCTATTGCTCACTCATCAGCATGTGCAGTACAAAATGGGCAAAAATCTTCCAATTTTTCAAGTGCTCACGAACAATAGGGCTTATCTTCAACTTTTCTGCTATTATTTTCACAGACAGTCAAGGGTCACCCATAAGCATCCACAGCACTCATTGCATGTTGTCTGAACTGTTGATGGTGAACCCCAATGCACCTCATCCTCTACATGTTCCTTTCCATCTCTAAAGCATTTAAGTCACTCAAACACACTTTTTTTTTTTCTCTCTCACTGCTTCAACACCATACACTTGTACTAACATTCGATCAGTCTGTGTTTTGATTTCCCATGAGTTGAATCAAAACTTCATAACAACATGTTGCTCCATTTTGCGTTGACCTGAGTTCTCACACTGACTCCATTAGTTTGGTCATAGTGTGCAACACTGCTTGATTTTGGTGATTTGCATGATAGGGAGCACTTGGTGACATGTCTCTCAATCCATAGGCATATGCATAGGTGCCTCATCCTAACCAGTGCAGTTTTTACTACATAGGGACATTCACTGAACTTTTCAGGTGCACCCTGTATATCTAACTTCAATCCATAAAACACTGCATGTTTAAAACAAATTTTTAAGAAACATATGTGAACTACAGGATAGCAGTTGGCTACAGGTGATGTAGACTGATTACGTCTGATACCAGATCCAATTACAATTATGTTCCATAAACATCTTCATGATGTTAAATGTATGTAGATACATGGCAGCATAATGAAATGTCATGCTGCTGGACACGATACAGAGCAGAATGTTGAGTTAGATTTTACCTGTTGTGTCAGATCTCACCCTGACCAACGCTACAGATAGCACCAAGATTGGCAATTATGCTTATGTTTGGATTGTTTAGGCTTTGCTTTAAGTTCCAAGCTCAACCACCATTGAGGAAATCACAACATATTCCATGGAAACCGTGCATCATATACCACTTGTCAACGTTTCCCTGCACAGCAAACTTAATAACTTTTCTCTTTTCAAGAAAAGAACAAATTAACATGCCAACCATTCCCAAGTAAAAAATACTTCTTTCGCAAGACGGTTTGAGAGTAGTTTCTAAGTTATTCAAAAGGGGCATTATACAGCTCTTGTTTATTGTTGCCAACTTTCCACCCCTTCTGAAGAATACTTAATTTTTAGCTCAACCCAACACCTCACTCGATATGGTAATTATGAACAACACAGCCACCATATACAGTAAAGTTACTGTTAGGTTGGCAGTATTAGGAGTCCACAGCTCAGGAAAGTTTACTGTATAATATACAGGGTGTTTCAAAAATGACTGGTATATTTGAAACGGCAATAAAAACTAAACGAGCAGCGATAGAAATACACTGCTTGTTTCAATATGCTTGGGACAACAGTACATTTTCAGGCAGACAAACTTTCGAAATTTTTTTGGTTATTCTTCTGCCATTCAGGAAATCTTTGCATTTGTAGAATATATGCATTCAGTGCTGCAATATCTACCATTTCCATGAAGATTATTAGTGGCCACCGCCTCATTCCACTAACACAACTGTTTTCTCTTGTCCTTTTGTCCCCATTATCTACAGCATCTTTAGTTTTGTTGTAGTGCAGTATGATTTCGGGTTTGTGTTCACTTTCTTCACCACTCACTTGTCTCTCATTATGCTGAGTAGAGAGTAGCATTACTTCCTTTCCCTTCTTTGGAACATAGGAAACTAGGGTCAAGTCATTTGTGAAACAAAACATTGAGAAGTGAACTTAACTCTTTCTGTTTGGCAAGAATTTCTTCGGAATCTCTTTTTTATTGGAATGCAAGGTACCAACCAATATCGTGTTTCGTTTCAGTAGTTCAGCAGCAAATGGAAAAATGGTGAAAAAATTATCAGTTGCTACACCATGACCGTTATTCAGAAATGGTTCCATCAGATCAAAAACAACTCTCTGTCCTTGATTCATTTCTCAAGTATTGTCTACCATTCCTTTGTAAATTTGGATCCGTAATAAGTAAGATGTCTTCACATCAGCACAAACCCAAATTTTAATGCCATACTTGCCAGGCTTGTTCTTCATATAAACCCTAAAAGGGCAGATTCCTTGGTACTTCGCTAATCGTTCATCAATAGTCATGTATTCATAAGGATAGAAGTTCTTGCACAAGTTAGATTGAAATTTGTCGAACACTAGCCTGATGGCTTGTAGCTTGTCCTTGGTTTCTTCAATTCTCTGTGCTCTTGTATCTCTGTTGTCAAATCGCAATATTTCAGTACAGACAAAAATCGGTTTCTTGACATGGCAGCAGAAACGAATGGTTGCCAAAAGGCAACATTACCTCCTCACAGATCGAAAGCACTTGTGCGATGTCCATGAGATCAACCAGCTCCTATTGGAATTGCTAATACAGCGTATACTTCAGTTGCATTTATATCTCTCCATGTCGTTTTGTTCGAAGAATGAGCTGCATTCCACATAGAAATTACTCGTTTTACTTCCCTGTTCACTTCTTTTACAATAATGCTCACAATTTCTGGTGAGATATATAATAAAAATAACTCCGTTATTGTTTTGATTGTTTTTCCATCATTCACTGGGCCAGGTGTTACGTTCAAAATGTTGTGACGTTGACGCCTTCCGCCTTTTAATGGTTCACTAGGAAATTGTAGTCCACTTCTAGAAACAAATAAATCTCCAGTATCTTCTTCTTCTTCTTCACATGAATGTGTAGTGTCTTCTGATATTTCATCATCAGCTTCATCTGATGCTATGATATGGTCTTTGTTACGAGGTTCCATACAGTCATTCAGTTCATTATCAATGTCCCATTCGTTTTCATCGTCACTGACATCAGAATTTCAACGATCTCTTCACTAGAAAGTCCTTTGTATATCCTTACTTTCAGATGAAATATTGACTCGTGTAATGTCAGACCAACAGTGAACGTCAAATTCAACTCAACAATAGTAACCAGCAACAATAACAAACATTGGATTTATGGCAAAACTCAACAAAAAAGATGAATGACAGACATATTTCTCAAAATCTTCTTTTTCTACAAATAAGAAAATAAAACATTTCATACCAACTGGGGTAGTCTCACAACTCCACCAATAAATAACTTGAATAACAATGAGAAAGCCAAAAAAATTAGACAGTCATCAGTGTGAATTCAACGTCAATCATTTTAATACGAAGTCATGAAACCATAGGCACGTGGCCCTTCAGATAACATTACTATAGGGAAAAATAAATCAACCTGGGGTAGTCAGAATACCCCGCTTGGTAATGCGAGGGTTAAAGCAAGTTTATACCATACTAGAGAATCCGTCAATGCTTCGCAACTGTTAGATTTGTATGGGAACTGGATATCCATCCTTATCTTCTCCTTCCTGATCTCTCTTTTCACTCCTCTCCCATAGTCCATGTTCTTCTTGATACTTCCGTATTTTAAATTGAACACATTACACGCTAGAGGATTATTTGGAACACTTAGTAAGGTAAAAAATTAAGATAAATGAACAGAAAATAATATGCAGCCAAAATATAGAGTGTTTTATGCTAAAAATCTGTGATGGCAGATATGGAAAGATGACAACTCAGTTTTTCAAGAAAACACATGGGAAAACACAAAGAACATAAAGCAGTATTCTCATTGTCCTGATGTCACCCTATAGAGAGAGGGTGTGTGTGTGTGTGTGGGGGGGGGGGGGGGGGGGGGGAGGTTGTGCACAAACATGTACTTGCCAAGTGCAGTGAAGCGACATGAGTAAATAGTGTGTCCCAGTATTTTTCTGGGAATGATTAGTTAACTTGTTTATAAATATGAATATACAAAAAAAGCACTGAACATAACATAGAAATGTTTTTCTCAGTTAATCCTTCTGTAATAATAATCCTTCTGTAATAATATGGCTGTACATATGAAATGGTTTACTTTTAAATAGTATATTCCTTTACATTACAAAAACATGTAAATATTGTGTAAATGATCTGTGAATGAATAATTAACTAACTGACATCAGCAATGCAGCATGAGCTACGATATGAGAAGAAACCCTCACAACATGTTAGAAAAACCACACAGAACCTAAATCTGGATAGCTGAACATATTCTTAAACTGCAAAGCATCAGCAGCAAGATACATTCAAAATTTACAAAATTCATTAACGTCTAGATAAAACGTGAAACCAGATGGGTTGCTTTTATGATGTCCCAATAAGGTCCATAACATAATACAAGACCAGTGTTGGTGATTGCAGGGAAAAGGAGTTTTAATGATGTTCTACATATAGCCATAGGTATTAAAAATCCATGGAAAAGAAATCAAAACTTTGAGGTTCGCCGATGACATTGTAATTATGTCAGAGACAGCAAAGGACTTGGAAGAGCAGTTGAACAGAATGGACAGTGTCTTGAAAGGAGGATATAAGATGAACAACAACAAAAGCAAAACGAGGATAATGGAATGTAGTCGAATTAAGACGGGTGATGCTGAGGGAATTAGATTAGGAAATGAGACACTAAAAGCAGTAAAGGGGTTTTGCTATTTGGAGAGCAAAATAACTGATGATGGTCGAAGTAGAGAGGATATAAAATGTAGACTGGCAATGGCAAGGAATGAGTTTCTGAAGAAGAGAAATTTGTTAATATCGAATATACACTCCTGGAAATGGAAAAAAGAACACATTGACACCGGTGCGTCAGACCCACCATACTTGCTCCGGACACTGTGAGAGGGCTGTACAAGCAATGATCACACGCACGGCACAGCGGACACACCAAGAACCGCGGTGTTGGCCGTCGAATGGCGCTAGCTGCGCAGCATTTGTGCACCGCCGCCGTCAGTGTCAGCCAGTTTGCCGTGGCATACGGAGCTCACTGTTGTTCCTGCGGTATCGGCGAGGACCATTCGCAACCGTCTCCATGAAGCTGGGCTACGGTCCCGCACACCGTTAGGCCGTCTTCCGCTCACGCACCAACATCGTGCAGCCCGCCTCCAGTGGTGTCACGACAGTCGTGAATGGAGGGACGAATGGAGACGTGTCGTCTTCAGCGATGAGAGTCGCTTCTGCCTTGGTGCCAATGATGGTCGTATGCATGTTTGGCGCCATGCAGGTGAGAGCCACAATCAGGACTGCATACGACCGAGGCACACAGGGCCAACACCCGGCATCATGGTGTGGGGAGCGATCTCCTACACTGGCCGTACACCTCTGGTGATCGTCAAGGGGAGCACGGTACATCCAAACCGTCATCGAACCCATCGTTCTACCATTCCTAGACCGGCAAGGGAACTTGCTGTTCCAACAGGACAATGCACTTCCGCATGTATCCCGTGCCACCCAACGTGCTCTAGAAGGTGTAAGTCAACTACCCTGGCCAGCAAGATCTCCGGATCTGTCCCTCATTGAGCATGTTTGGGACTGGATGAAGCGTCGTCTCACGCGGTCTGCACGTCCAGCACGAACGCTGGTCCTACTGAGGCGCCAGGTGGAAATGGCATGGCAAGCCGTTCCACAGGACTACATCCAGCATCTCTACGATCGTCTCCATGGGAGAATAGCAGCCTGCATTGCTGCGAAAGGTGGATATACACTGTACTAGTGCCGACATTGTGCATGCTCTGTTGCCTGTGTCTATGTGCCTGTGGTTCTGTCAGTGTGATCATGTGATGTATCTGACCCCAGGAATGTGTCAATAAAGTTTCCCCTTCCTGGGATAATGAATTCACGGTGTTCTTATTTCAATTTCCAGGAGTGTAGATTTAAGTGTCAAGAAGTCGTTTCTGAAAGTATTTGTATGGAGTGTAGCCATGTATGGAAGTGAAACATGGACGATAAATAGTTTGGACAAGAAGAGAATAGAAGCTTTCAAAATGTGCTACAGAAAAATGCTGAAGATTAGATGGGTAGATCACATAACTAATGAGGAAGTATTGAACAGAATTGGGGAGAAGAGGAGTTTGTGGCATAACTTGACTATAGAAGAAGGGATCGGTTGGTAGGACATGTTCTGAGGCATCAAGGGATCACCAATTTAGTACTGGATGGCAGCGTGAAGGGTAAAAATCGTAGAGGGAGATCAAGAGATGAATACACTAAGCAGATTCAGAAGGATGTAGGTTGCAGTAAGTACTGGGAGATGAAGAAGCTTGCACAGGATAGGGTAGCATGGAGAGCTGCATCAAACCAGTCTCAGGACTGAAGACCACAACAACAACAACATATAATATAAGTTAAACCTTTTTCCCCGCCTAGTATACCTTCCTGGCTACTATTAACTCACTCTCTCTCTCTCTCTCTCTCTCTCTCTCTCTCACACACACACACACACACACACACACACACACACACACACACACACACACACACACACACACAGATATGAGGGGACATCAAAAAGTAAGATACACATCTTCCCATGATAAGACCACTGTGCAACAGAAGTGGCACATTGTCTGAAGATAGTACTTATTCTGTGTTTGCTCCAGAAACAGTTCTGCTGCAATACAGATAATAGATGCATCACAGTGTAGGAGTGAAATTGTGCAGTAAATGGAAATAAAGCTGAAGTAAGAGGGACAACATGAGTCTCAGAGAAAATGTCTAAACAGCACACAGATTCAAGACAGGCCAAATGCAATGTCAAGTCAAGTCGCAGTGAAATGATGCCAACAATATGAATGAGGCTTCGCAGACACAGGTGATGCTGATCAGGAAAGAATACCACCAATATTGACATAAATAACAGGCAACAATGTCCAGGCAATCAAGGAATGCATTTGCAGCAATCATAGCTTTTTCAAAGTTGAGGACATTCACTTAGCAGTTCTCTAATAGCTCTGTTAGTAGAGTTAATTTATGCCGCTTACAAACTAAATGATTGGTAGAACATTCCAACTGCTGTTTACAAAGAAATGGTTAGTATATTGAAAAATAAGGGTCATAGATCTGTCATGTTGAAGTGTATTGCAGCATTCAATATAAGTTACTTGACATGCTGTAATAATGTGTAGTTTACCTTTTTCAAGTAAACACACACACACACACACACACACACACACACACACACACCTTCCCTCTCCTCCATTACCCTTTTTTCTCCACTACCAATCCTCTCACTAAGGTGTACCAGCCTCTCTCTAATAATGCATCCAACAAACATCTGCTTAGGACTTTATTCTACAATTAGCAAGTTTTAAACGTGTACTTCACAACAAGCCTATGTTACTTAGATTCTAAAAATGTTTATTAGAACACTTTGCACCAAGAGAATAATGTTTATGTGCTGTTAAGCTGTACTGAAATTTCCAAACAAATGGAAACTGTGGACTGGGTACTATTTCCCTCAGCAGTCTTGATGGTCTTAGCCAGAACTTAATTTCAGCTGGAACAACACCCCAGTATCTTCCAGGGGGTTCCTTTTTTTAACTCACTGGAACAAGTTGGCACCGAGATTTAAAATAGTACAGGTGAATTAAACTTCAATGTAATTATTCTATATCAACATTAATCTGTGAAAAGAAATAGATAACTCTGTGTCATATGGAAGTGTGGGTAGGTCTGAGGAGCATGCTCGGACAGCCTAAGTGATAAGGCAATCACTCATGGTAAGTGGGAAATTCAGATTTGAGTCTCGATCTGGTGCAAATTTCCGTATGTTGGTTTAGGTAGTACATTATCACAAAGACTACTAACTTGTGCTGATATGTATCATGCAGAAATAGGGAGCAAACTGACACTGCTGTGGGAACAGGCAGTAGCACCTGATGTTTTGTGAAAAAAAGTACAATAAGTGATTTTTATGGCTGGGAGCGACTTTTGGGGGGGGGGGGGGGGGGGGGAAGGACCAAAGTAGTTGAAGAGGGGCATTCCAGCACTAAAAATTTTAGAAGTTAATTTTTAGCCTGTTGTCTTAGTTGCTGATTGCATTCCTAGATGAACCAAGAATATGCTTAACACCATGTGTCTTGTTAGTGTGATAGGCTGAGGTTTGTCCACTTATGAAACTGTCAAGATCTTTAACTAAGAATAAAACTGAGATGAGTGACAGTGAATATGATGGCTCCATACAAATTTGCTCATCTGAATGCACAAACTGTCATCAACAATTATCAGACCAGGAGAAAAACAAATTGAAAGAAAGAGAGAAAAATTTATTATCACTCTCAAACTTTATTACCACTGTGGTGCTGCAAATTACATTAACCTTTCCAGAAGATGAAATGAATGAAAGCAGTTTCTCACAAGAGGCCAGGAACAATGGTGAATATCAGTACAGATCATTTAACTGTGAAAGTTATTTCTTGGGCACACGTGACAACCATTTGCCCATCAACAGACAGCTGAAAAAATTTCTCATGATCAATGAAGAAGCCATTACAAACCCAATTAAAAAAAAAAGATACATAGGTAATCAACACAAACTTAAAACTTTATGAAATGCAGGAAGATAGTGATTATAGCTGAAAGTCAATATCTATAAATATTTACAGTCACCACAGACGCGTCAATTTCCGGCTTCATCATCAGCAATTGTCTTGAAACTGTTGGCCGACTGTCCTGTTTAATAAAGGACAGATTTTAGCTTAGTTAAGATCTATTCAAGCAGGTGACAGAAGGCAGATGGTTACTTGGAACCAATAACGGAGATTGATGTCTCAAGGTCTAGTTGCAGCTATAATGGCAAACGAAATGAGATATGACTCTACAGATAATGTGTTAAAAAGAATGATGTGGTAATGCTGAAACCACTCACGATTATATCACAATCTGAATAATTCTGGTGTTGATATAAACTTATTTATAGAAACATAATTAACCTGTTAACAAAATAATAGCTTTAATCTGAATGTTGTTAAAATTGTCCAACATCTACTGACTCAGATAAACCAGATAATGACAGTGTTAACGTGAAATATGATTAAAAGTGGAAACTGCATGGATGAGGCAGGGACAAGTGTGGTGGGGCATTTTTGGTGGAAACCCAGAATTTTTCCAGTTACCTCAACAAGGGAAATGAAAACTTTATTCTATGGATTATGACTGAGAAATCTATTGTACAGTCTCAATACAAAAATATGAACTCCTATTTCCATATAACTTACACTGAGCATTTGATGATGAATATCAAAGTGTGCATATGTCTGGAAGTAGCTGTCATCAGCTTCAGCACTGACTGATTTCACTGAGTCCTGCTGCAAATTCACATCATCTGCACCAATGATTTTCTTTGCTACTTCTCGCATGTTTTGCATGTCTTGAGCCATCCTCTCAAGGCATGCATCCCTCTCTTGTAGCTGCAGTTTCAAGAAAATGCACAATTTTATTATAATACATTAAAATTTGTTTTGTACATACATACAAGTCACTTCAGATCATTTATTATCTATGATAGCAAAACCAAAATAAACACAAATGACAACACTGTGGCAAGAATGAAAATAAAGCCAGTTTTTCAATATGGGGAATCAACTCTTGAATAAAATTAATACCTACTACATGCGAAAAGATGAAAAAACCTAAACCACAATTCCAACAAATTTGCATAAAGACTTAACACTATTTAGTAATTGCTGTTACACAACTGTTAAGCTGAGCCTGCAAAATGCCATGAAAAAATAGAAAGTCCACTACTCTACCTAAGTGCTGAGGGACAAAGAGATATGAAGGAAAAGAAACAGCAGAGTGTTAAGAAAAAGTCATCCAGAGCCCTCAGTCAGGGGAGATGTACTTGACAGGATGAGAAGGGCACCTGTTACGCACCTAATAATTTTCCCAGATCCGGAGTTCTGGGTGACTTTTCTGTAACATCTTGTTTCCTACTGCCACCACTTGATGAGTAGACCTTTTTATTTGCCTATATTATGTTTACAAACATAGATTATTTTCACTGATACATTAAAATATTTTGTGAGACCTTACACACAACCTCTTATTGTCATACAAAATTTGTACTAAATTATTTAATTGGGTAGATAAGAAATCTACTCAGCAAGCAGTGGCAGAACACACACACAAAAGACGGCTGTAACTGGCAAGTATTCAGAGCCAGTGGCTATTTGTTCAGGCAGAAGGGTTGAAGGGGAAGTAAAAGGGGTGAAGGAAAAGGACTGGAGAGGTCTAGGAATGTCACCCGGAATCACAGGTCAGAGGGGACTTAATGTACGGGATGAGAAGGAGTCTTTCCTTCTCATTCAAGCTTGCCAATTACAACCATCTTTTATGTGTGTGTTCTACCACTGCTTGGTGAGTAGATTTTTTTATCTATCCAATTAAATAATTTTGTCAATAATTGTTTTTGTTATAAAATTTGTACTAATGAATAAGTAAACTAGGCATCTAGAAAGGAGCAATGTTCTACATGGAACATTTTACATAACTTCATTTTGTCAAACAGAACCCACCTCAACAAGTTTTTTGGTTTTACTGATTCTAGCTTCCTGCAGTTCACTTCCAGCCTATCACTTTTCACAACTGTTTCAATTACTAAGACAAAGTATGCAGTGGACATTGCATTAAGCCAGTACTTCTTGGCTGTATTGCAATTCTTTATTTCCATGGTTATCTAAACACCTTGGTAGTCTGGAAAAAGTATTTATGCCAGATACCTTAAGGTTGAAAAGTACTGTTTATGGCTGAGTTCACAAACAGGAGATATGAACAATGAGAAAATCCCTCTCTCAATCAAGCCACATCTACCCCAATACCTTTAGCGTCACAGTGTAATAATGAATGATTAAAGTCATTTCAAAGTAGAAATTGTATACAGGGTGAGTCTTATTAATGTTTGAAAACCCATGAAGTGACGTACATGATGCTCAGACAACTAATTTAATATAAAAAACAATGGAAACACCAGATACTGTAGGATAGCTACAGTATGCCTGTTCTTCTGACAGATATATAAATGATTGCTGGTTGGTTGGTTGGTTGATTTAAAAGAGGGATAAAGGGACCAAATTGCTTGGTCATTGGTCCCTTACTCTTGTTATAACAATCATACAAGGGAAAGGATAAAACGAATGAGGTGTAGAGCACAATACCAAAAGGAAGGAAAACGAAAAGAACGACATTAGGGCAACAAACAATACAAGGAACAAAAGAGGACAAGAAAACCACAGATAGACGCAAGAAACAGGTAGGAGAGATTAAAACAAGAAAGCAGATTACCATGGCTGGCTGATCATGAGAATAAAATGGAGAAGCCAGCCACTCTGCAACACAATTAAAAAAACCTCCACCCTAAAAGCACTAGGGTGGAGGACACGGAGGGACAAAACTTAGATCAAATGATAAAACTTACCCTCATGAATACAATGTAAAACTAAATCAGCCGATCAGGTGTTGTGTGATAAAATTAGTGGCAACAAGCCCGGTATCCAAAGATTTCATCAGAGAGCAGTCAAAGTAGGATAGTGAACCACAGTAAGGGCCACTGTCAACCGGATGCTGCACCAACACTGAGGCGGGTCTTCACGGCACAGGAGGTAGCTGTGGGTCTTCCAAGTGTGGCCAATGTGGAGCCAGCAGAGAACGACAGTCACTTCGAGAGGCCCGCATGGAGGACTTCCACACATTCACAGTCTCCTTAACGGCACGCAGTTTGTTGTGCGTACTGAGATTATGCCATTCCACCTCCCAAAGCTGAAAAAACTTGCAGCGTAATAATGATTGCAAGTTAGTTACAGGGATGCTGATCTCCAGAAGCTGCTTCTGTGTAGCCTGTTTGGCCAGCCTGTTGGCAAGTTCTTTTCCTGGGATTCCGACGGGGCCTGGGGTCCACACAAACACCACGGAACAACTGGACCATTCCAAGGCAAAGATGGATTCCTGAATGGTTGCTACCTAAGAATGGCGGGTGTAGCACTGGTCAATAGCTTCTAGGCTGCTCATGGAGTCAGTACAGACAAGAAAAAACTCGCCAGGGCGTGACTGGACGCCCTCAAGAGTACGAGAAATGGCCGCCAGGTCTGCAGTGAAAACACTAAAGCAATCTAGCAAGGAGTGCTGTTCAATATGTCCTCCATGAAGATACACGAAGCCGACGTGACCATCAGCTATCAAGCTGGCAGTGTAAACCACTTCATGGCCCCGGTACATGTCAAAAATCGAGAGGAAGTGACACCGGAGAGCCGCGGGGTTAACTGAGTCCTTAGGGCCATAAGCTTCGGCATAGGCATACACCATGTAGGTGTACGTGAATGGACCTCATGTGTAGGTGGTAAAGGCAAGGACTCCACTTCAGACAGAAGATATCGGATGCAACCTTGACTCGGGCCACCGATGCGGGAGATGAAGTGCCATGGTTGGGAAAAGGAGACTGTAATGAGGATGCGCAGGAGAGCTATGAATGTGTGCAATGTAACTGGTGAGCAGTTGTGCACGCCTGATCTTCAATGGAGGGACTCCAGCCTCCACCAGTACTCTGGTCAACAGGCTCATCCTAACAGCTCCTGTCGCTAGTTGAACTCCACAGTGGTGCACTGAGTTGAGTAAATGCAATGCTGAGGGCGCCACTGAACCATAAACCACACTCCCATAGTCAAGGTGGGATTGAAGAAGGGCTCTGTAGAGTTGCAGCAGTGTGGAGCAATCTGCACCCTAGTTGGTGTTGCTAAGGCAGTGGAGGGCATTGAGGTGCTGCCAGCACTTCCGCTTAAGTTGATGAAGACGAGGAAGGCCAGTCAATAGAGCATCGAAAACCAGTCCTAAGAACCGATATGTCTCCACTATAGTGGGTGGAGTGTCATACAGGGAAAGTGCTGGTTCCGGATAAATGGTACGACACCGACAGAAGTGCATGACACACGACTTCGCAGCTGAAAACTGGAAGCCGTGGGCTAGAGCCCATGACTGCACCTCGTGGATGGTTCCCTGTAGATGCCGCTCAGCAAAACCAGTACTAGAGCAGCAGTACAAAATGCAGAAGTCGTCTGCTTACAGAGAAGTTGAGACTGATGGCCCGACAGCTGCTGCTAGACAGTTAACAGCCACTGAAAATAGAGAGACTCTCAATACACCTCCTGGATATGGAGGGAACTATGGGAAGCACCCACTTGGACACGGAAAGTACAGAGTGACAGGAAGTTTCGCATAAAAATCAGGAGTGGGCCCCGGAGACCCCACTCATATGAAGTGGCAAGGGTATGATGTTGCCAGGTTGTGTCATACACTTTCCGTAGATAAAAAAAAAAAAGACAGAAACCAGGTGTTGGCACCTGGAAATGTCTGTTCAGATGGCAGACTCGATGGATACAAGATTATCAGTGGAAGAGAAACCCTGGTGGAAATTGCCCTGGCATGGAGCCAGTAGGCCACGTGACTCCAGGAGCCAACACAACTGCTGACTTACCACACATTCTAACAGCTTACAAAGAATGTTGGGGAGGCTGATAGTTATTCACTTCAAGCAGGTTTTTGCTGGGTTTGAGCACTGGAATGATTTTGCTCTCCCACCATTGCGATGGAAAGGTGCCATCGCACCAAATCTGGTTGAAGATGATGAGAAGATGTCGCTTGTAGTCAGACAAGAGATGTTTAATCATCTGACTGTGAATCTGATCTGGCCCAGGAGTTGTGTCGGGGGCAATGAGCAAGGGCGCTGAAGAGCTCCCACTCTGTAAATGGGGCATTATAGGGTTCACTGTGGCGTGTAGTGAACGAGAAGACCTTCCCTTCCATCCGCCGTTTGAGGATGACAAAGGCTGGGGGGTAATCTCCGACGCAGAGGTGCGAGCATAGTGTTCAGCGAAGTATTTGGTAATTGCAATGGTTGAGATGTACCTCTCCCAGCACTCCTGTTTCCATCTTTTTATAAGCTGGCAAAAGTGGGCATGGAGCCGTTTAAAAAGCCATTAGGTGCTCCAGGGAAGGGTGCCACTTATGACACTGTAGAGCCCGCCTATACTCTTTAATGGCCTCATCAACTTCTGGCGACCACCAAGGTACTGTATTTCACCGGGGGCACCCTAAGGAACAAGGGATTGCAATTTCTGCTGCAGAAACAATCGTCCTGGTGAAACACTCAACCATCACGCTGATGTTACTGTGCGGGGGAGATACAACGGTGACAGCAGAGTTGAAAGCTTCCAAGTCTGCCTTGTTTAAAGGCCATCTGGGTAGGCGTCTGTGGGCATGACAATGGGGCAGAGACAGGAAGATGGGGAAGTGGTCACTACCACACAAGTCATCGTGGGCTCTCCAGTGGACAGATGGGAGAAGTCCTGGGATGCAAAGTGATAAATCAATGGCCAAATAACTACCATGAGCCACAATGAAATGTTTGGGACAGTAAATTTTCAACATCTCTGCCACAGCGAGTAAGCATCGTGCTACCCCAAAAAGGGCTATGGGAGTTAAAACCTCCCGAAAGTAGGAAAGATTTAGGGAGTCGATCAATCAGTGCAGCCAATATGTTCAGGGGTACCGCATCATGTGGAGGGAGATATACACTGCAGACAGTTATTTCCTGCATCGTCCATATCATGACAGCCAAAGCTTCATGAGGAGTTTGAAGGGGAACAGGTTGACTACATACCGAGTTCAGGGCATAAATGGAAACTCCAGCTGACACGCTATTACATTCGCTACGGTTCTTGTAATATCACCTGTAGCCGTGAAGGGCAGGGGTCCACATTGCCGGGAACCAGGTTTCCTAGAGAGCAATGCAGAAAGAAGGTGTAAAGCTTAACAGTTGCCATAGCTCAGCCAGGCGGTGGAAAAAACCACCACTGTTCCACTAGAGGATGACATGATCGTGAGGCTGGGAAGGCATGGAACAGTCAATGAGGCAGTTTACACCTCAAGGTCACCTGCTGCCACAGACTGAGGACCTATGCGATCACCATCCATTGTGTCTGAGGGCCCAGCAAGATCTAGGTCCTCAGTGGACGCCAGAATCTCCACTTCATCCTCAGATGCACTGCTTGTAGGTAGTGAGGGTGCGGGTGCCACTGCAATGTCTTGGTTCTTGGAGGTCTTTTTCTTGTTTTGGTTTCTCTTGCTGCTCCTTAGGTTTTTCTGGCTGGGAGGGCTTCACTGATTCAGTCTCAGGGACTGAGGAAGACCATGAAGTCCTATGACCAGCTACCTGTGGGTGCTTTTGCCACTGAGAGTGTCCACTTTGCCACTGGTAGGAACCTGGGAAAGGAGTGACCCAAGGGACCCCTTCCTAGCGAGGGAGCTGAAGAAGATGTATGCTTTTCTGGCTGAGAAGTGGGGATGGATGTCCCCGATGGTTGGGGAGGGGGGCGGGGTGTTGCTCCCAAAGCACATGGTGCAGTAGCAACAGGGATGGAAGTGCCCCCCACCGTCAAGGGGGCAGTTTTAGTCTTGCGGCCCTGATGGCCAACTGTCAATGGCGGAACAGATGGGGCTGGGCAGTAGCTGAAGCAGCAGCATAGGATGATGTCATGCCTATCAAATTTCCTCTTAGCCTCAGTGTAGGTCAGTCAGTCCAGGGTCTTGTATTCCATGATTTTCCTCTCTTTCTATAAACCTGCAGTATGGCAAGCAAGGTGAATGATGCTCTCCGCAGCTGACACAGATGGGAGGTGAGGCTCATGGAGCGTTGGGATGCAAAGGACATCCACAATCTCAACAGGTGATGCTGGAAGTACAGTGGAAAGACATATGGCCAAACTTCCAGCAGTTGAAGCTCCGCAATGGGGGATGGATATATGGCTTGACATCAAAGCGGCAGACCATCACCTTGACCTTCTTGGGTAATGTGTCATCCTTGAAGGCCAAGATGAAGGCAACGGTGGCAAACTGATTACACCTCAGACCCCCATGGGTGCGCCGGACAAAATGAACACCTTGCCGCTCTAAATTGACGTGCAGCTCATCGTCATACTGCAAAAGACGGTCACTGTGGAATGTAATACCCTGGACCATACGATGGACACGATGCACCGTGTAAGGCGCCATTCCACAATTGGCTCGCTCTTTGGGAGAAATGAGAAGAATGGAGGTCAAAAAGAGAGGCAAGAATGACTTGGGCCTATTCTAACCCCCAGTCCTGCAGGGGGGAAATGATTGCTAGGCCGAGGGCTATCCAAAATATTTGACCTTTTATCTCCTTTATCAATGGAATCCCAGATATGACCCCTGAAAAATCACATTTTGGCTTGTGGTTTCTTGGAACATACTAGTTCTGGGCACTGGCGTGCATAGGCCTGTAATGACGTACTCTTGCTTACATGGAATAATGTAAGACAAGGGCATGCTGAAAAGTAATGTCTTCAATATTTTTTTTATACCTGGAAACTCTTTAAGCTCCTTAAATAAAACCAACTTTATTAACATTAGACAACTTTATTCTTCATGTCTACATATTTGTAGCCTTGTACTGTTAGAGGGCCCCAAATCGTAGAATGTAATATGGTGGCGTGTAATGTAACTGTATTAGTGTATGAGAAACAAAGTGCTATAATGAAGTTTTGAATCTGATGAGTTCATCCACATATGGAGTAACTCTCCTTCAGCATGACAGTGCCAGACCACACATGAACACTGTGACATCTGCAATCAAACACCTCGGACTCACTGTCATCAATTATCATCCATACAATCCCAACTTGTCTCCATCCAATTTTCATTTATTTTCAAAACTTAAAGAACATCTTTGAGGATATCACTGAGAGTGACGCAGTGGTGCAAGCACAGGTGAGGTTGTGGCTCTGTCAAAATAATCACACATTCTACAATGGCAGTACCAACAACCATGTCTCTCGTTGGGAGAAATGTGTTTGTTGCCAGGGTGGCCGTGTTGAGAAATAAATACGTAGATATTAAGAATAAAGATGTAGAATGTTAATAATGTTTGTTTTAATTAAAAAGCTTAAAGAGTTTTCATATTACAAATCCACAGGCATTACTTTTCAGCAACCCTCCGTATGTGCTTCCTGAGGAGTCATGGTGATTGTTTAAAAAATTCTTGTAGTGAGATATAAATATAGTACGTGTAAAACGTTTCCATAACATTATTCATTGCAGGCATTACAAAGAATGAAAAACAATTACAGTCTTTCCATGAATGTACACTAAACAGTAGATAATGCAAGTGCTGGAGTTAATGTGTCTCCTGCACTATTAATAATTACTCTTTGTTGTTGCTGTGAGATCATGAACTTAAACAGAATATCTAGAAAAAAAAGCATGTTGTAAATATAAATTGTGTATATTGTAAATCTTTTGAAGTGTTTCGATCTCAAAGGCTTATATTTGAAGCATTTGCAACCAAGTCCGGATTTTACAGAAATTCTATGAAACTTGAGCATACACACTCAACCTGTTCCTAATGTTCTGTAGTCAATGCACGTCAACACTTCAAGTTTAAAGAGTAATTTTACTTTTACATCCAACGTGAGACAACTGACAAGAATGACCCTACAAGCCTCATCAATGGTTTAAAAATCTGATTTGTATATATTATAGTACAATCATGTCTACTAAAATTAATACATATAAGCTTCACAGTTCAAAATTGTCTTTCTGATCCAATGTATCTCATGTGTAAGCAGCAAATGAAGTGTAATCACTGCAAAGCTGAAACTGTAGAAAAAATGAATATGTAGCATTAAAACGAGCTCTTCCTTTCACGAGTATTCAAGCCATGATTTTTGCTGGTTGTCATCTCTCCATTTCACTTTATAGATTCACATGAAACCTATTACTCAATGTAGGATGAAGTGGTTTTCATGTAATACTATTCCAACAGAATTCTAATTAGCTCCATTACTTATGTTATTCATTTTTACTCAGATCGTAGTTAACAGAGGTTTCAGTCATCACTAATACTGTTTTCATCTTTGTATACTTTTCTTTCAGATAGATTATATAATGGTAAGAAAGAGATTTCGGAACCAGGTTTTAAATTGTAAGACATTTCCAGGGGCAGATGTGAACCCTGATCACAATTTATTGGTTATGAGCTGTAGACTAAAACTGAGGAAACTGCAAAAATGTAGGAATTTAAGAAGAGGGGACCTGGATAAACTGAAAGAACCAGACGTTGTAGAGAGTTTCAGAGAGAGGGAACAGTTAACAAGTACAGGGGAAAGAAATACAGTAGAAGGTGAATGGGTAGCTCTGAGAGAGGAAACAGTGAAGGCAGCAGAGAATCAAGCAGTTAAAAAGACGACGGCTAGTACAGATCCTTGGGTAACCAAAGAGATACTGAATTTAACTGATGAAAGAAGAAAATATAAAAATGCAGTAAATGAAGCAGGTGAAAAGGAATACAAAGTCTTGAAAATTAGATGAACAGGAAGTGCAACATAGCTAAGCAAGGATGGTTACAGGACAAATGTAAGGATGTAGAGGCTTATCTCACTAGGGGTAAAATAGATACTGCCTACAGGAAAATTAAAGAGACATTTGGAGAAAAGAGAACCGCCTATATGAATATCAGAAGCTCAGACAGAAAACCAGTTCTAAGCAAAGAAGGGAAAGCAGAAAGGTGGAAGGAGTATATAGAGGGTCCAAACAAGGGTGACGGATGCACTTGAGGGCAATATTATGGAAATGGAAGAGGACATAGATGAAATTGAAATGGGAGATATGGTACGGCGTGAAGAATTCGACAGAGCACTGAAAAATCCAAGTCAAAAGGAGGCCCTGGGAGTAGATAACATTCCATCAAAACTACTGATAGCCTTGGGAGAGCCAGTCACTACAAAATTCTACCATCTGGTGAGCAATATGTGAGACAGGCGAAATACCTTCAGACTTCAAGAAGAATATAGTAATTCCAATCCCAAAGAAAGCAGGTGTTGACAGGTGTGAAAATTACCTAACTATCTGTTTAACAAGACATAGTTGCAAAATACTAACACAAATTCTTTACAAACGAATGGAAAAACTGGTAGAAGCCGACCTCGGGGAAGATCAGTTTGGATTCCGTAGAAATGTTGGAACACATGAGGCAACACTGACCCTACGACTTCCCACAGAAGATAGGTTAAGGGAAGGAAAAGCTATGTTTCTAGCATTTATAGACATAGAAAAAGCTTTTGACAATTTTGACTAGAATACTCTCCTTCAAATTCTTAAGGTGGCAGGTGCAAAACACAGTTAGCAATACGCTATTTACAATTTGTACAGAAACCAGATGGCAGTTATAAGAGCTGAGGAGCATGAAAGGGAAGCAGTGATTGAGAAGGGAGTGTGACAGGGTTGTAGCCTATCCCCTATGTTATTCAAATATATTGAGCAAGCAGTAAAGGAAACAAAAGAAAAATTTGGAGTGGGAATTAAAAGCCATGGAGAAGAAATAAAAACTTTGAGGTTTGCTGACGACATTGTAATTCTGACAGAGATGGGAATGAGGATATAAGATGAACATCAACAAAAGGAAAACATAGATAATGGAATGTAGTCGAAATAAATCAGGTGATGCAGAGGGAATTAGATTCGAAAATGAGACACTTAAAGTAGTAAATGAGTTTTGCTATTTGGGGAGCAAAATGACTGATGATGGTTGAAGTTGAGAGGATATAAAATGTAGACTGGCTATAGAAAGGAAACCGAGCGAGGTGGCGCAGTGGTTAGCACACTGGACTCGCATTTGGGAGGACGAAGGTTCAATCCCGTCTCCGGCCATCCTGATTTAGGTTTTCCGTGATTTCTCTAAATCGCTTCAGGCAAATGCCGGGATGGTTCCTTTGAAAAGGCACGGCTGATTTCCTTCCCCATCCTTCCCTCATCTGAGCTTGCGCTCCGTCTCTAATGACCTCGTTGTCGATGGGACGTTAAACACTAAGATCCTCCTCCTCCTCCTCTATAGAAAGGAAAGTACTTCTGAAGAAGAGAAATTTGTTAACATCGAGTATAGATTTAAGTGCCAAGAAGTCTTTTCTTAAAGTACTTGTATGGAGCGTCGCCGTGTGTGGGAAACATGGATGATAAACAGTGTAGACAAGAAGAGAGCAGAAACTTTCAAAATGTGGTGCTACAGAAGAATGTTGAAGATTACATGAGTAGATCATGTAACTAATGAGGATGTACTGAACAGAATTGGGGAGAAGAAGAATTTGTGGCACAGCTTGACTAGAAGAAGGGACTGGTTGGTAGGACACATTCTGAGGTATCAAGGGCTCGCCCGTTAAGTACTGGATGGAAGTGTGTAGGGTAAAAATCATAGAGGGAGACCAAGAGATGAATACACTAAGCAGATTCAAAAGGATATAGGTTGCAGTACTTATTCTAACATGAAGAAGCTTGCACAGGATAGAGTAGCATGGAGAGCTGCATCAAACCAGTCTCTGGACAAAAGATCACAGCAACAACAACAACACAATTTTTCTTCTCCTCAGAGGTACAAATTAACTTTGTGTTCTGCCTTACGACAGGTCTCGTCATGGGGGAAGCCTCGTCAGTGAGGTGGACCGCATGAGCGTCTAGGGAAGTGATTCCAGTGGTGGGTTCCTATTGCCTTCCACTGACAATGATGAAATGATAATGAGGACAACACAACACCCAGTCCCTGGGCGGAGAAAATCTCCGACCCAGCCAGGAATCGAACCCGGGCCCCTTGGTGTGACAGACAACTGCGCTGAACACTCAGTTATTGGTACGGACCCCCAGAGGTAAATCACACAATATTTTCCTTCGTGAACAGTCATATTACTAGAATGTTACCTATTTTTTGTTTTTGTAAAGGTGTCTGCTGATACAGCACAGCTGACAGCATGAAGAGATACTTTACAAGAAAAGGAAAATTGTATAGCTCCTGATGAGGAAATCGAACCACAACTCAGTGATATTTTAAACAAATAAGGTGATTAGTTAAAATTTTTGGAATCTGAATTCAAATCTGAATTCTCAAATGAATATAACAGCTTGCTCAAAAGTTTGGCGACACCATAATGCCAGTTCCAACCAAGCTATGTGCAGTTTCTGTCTCTGAAAATCCACAACACATACATACACTAGCAGCTGTAATGAGTAATTGCCTTCTGGTTTAATTCTCAAAACATGTTGACTTTAGGCATGGAATGGCAAAACACAAACAAGTCCTTTGGCATATTCCTATTCACACCAGTCTCCCCCCCTCCCCCCCCCCCCCCCCCCCAGGTCTTTGTTGGCAAGTAAATGGAAAGACACAAAACTAGTAGAGATAAAAATGTTCATAAGTGTAGCTTCCCTAACAGCATTGTTTGTTGTGAAAGAGACACTGTAATTTTGCACTGCTGTTGTTATTCTGTTATTCCAGTTTTAACAATTAATTTCACTTATGTTGCATAATAAATGTGTGTATTACTCCCTGCTCCAGTTCATAATACTAAAGTGTCCTGTTGGTAGTAAATTACTTATAAAAAAGGAAAAGTATATAAGAAGGGATATCATATGTTCAGGTTTGAATTTGTTTAATAAACATGGGGTAAATTATGTGAGGATTTAATTATTTGCATCTCCATTGCATCTGGAGGCTAAATAACCACTTAATCAGTGTTCATAAATGAAAATTAGCACAGGTTTGATTTTTAAAGCTTATGTACCATTATTCAGTTTTGTCAGGACCAGTAGCTATAATTTGTTTACACATACATCATTAATATGCAAGTATAAAGACAACTAATATATGACATTGATGTGTAAAACAGATACAGCAGTGTAATTATTTATAATAGTATTACCATGCGTGATAAATGTGCCTGATGCCTTGGTTAGTTAGTAACTTGAGACTGGTGTGACAACTGTAAATCAGTTTCATAGAGTGATTGCAGTGTGACAGAGAAAGGTATTCCCCTTGAGTCTCTTCCATGGGTGTGTACATTATGTATAAAAAGGTAGCTCCCAGAAAAAGAGATGAAGATTTGACCCTATTGGCAAAGACTGAAGCCACCAAAATTGAGTTACAGCAGTTAAGGGGAGGAAAAGAAAATGGGATGTAAGAAAAAGGTAACAGGAAAGGGAGAAAGAAGGAAGTATTTTGGATAGTTCTCTTGCTGTTGAGCTACTGAATAGATATAGCCTTTTGAAGGGAAAGAGCCTCATTTAGACGTAAAAGAAAGTATGCCACAGTAAACCATCAATAAGAATTTAAGACACTGGCCAGAAACTAGTTGCGCAGAAAAGGAAAGGTCTTGTTGCTAGGTAGCTGTCATTGGAGGGGTGCAGGCCTACACCTGCAGTAAAGGCGAGGACCAGGGCACCACGTCACTGTTAGCCTTAGCCACGTAATAAAGGATACTGAAGGACTGATTAGGGATCTGGCTGAAGAGTGTTAGAGGAGCATGCAACACCCTGGAAAAGAATAGAGAATATAGCATAAAGAGTGATGTGGAGAAGATAAGTACAGCAACATTACACACGTGGGGGGCTTTGCTGGGGTTCTGCAGCAGCATGGCCACCCACGGTTGAGCAAAGCCTTAGTTGAGTTAACAAAGCAACTAACCGGGTTGCTGCTGACTTCGGCTAGGGCTCACATTAGTGCCATATCAGTTGCTGCTATTGGGAGAGGGTGATATCCAAGCATGGTGTACACCTTAACAGGAAGGGGGAAGATAGATAAGCTGAATTGATAGCTGGTCATACAGGGCGGAGGAGGGGACTGTCAGCAATGGTAGAATTCCTGTGATGCTGAGTAAGTGTTTAAGGAGACCAAACAGCTATTTTATCAGTCTCCTATTCATCTTTCAGGACAGAAGCAGTGTAACTAACCTGCCTGCACATAAAGTAAATTCTGTGTGTGAAAGTCTTCTAAATGTTTGAGTAGCATGCATATGAGGCAGAACATGGTAACAAACCTGGTATTCACCTAGTGGAATTTGGGAAACTGCCTGAACTCAATGGAGGCTGGCCACTACACTGACCACTCGTCGTCTGGGGGCTGGCACACCTCCCATCCCTGGAGCAGTTATGTTAAAATGTGTGGCTACCTGGGCAGGTATTCCTGCTATTTCAGGTGTGAGAGGTAAGCCTTTTTTTTAGGTTTAATTCTTCTGTCATACAGACTGCTTTAAAAGGGGTCAAGATAAATGAAGTATCACACACAAAAGAAACTGTTTTCAATAACCTTACCATTATGCATAAGATATTAGAAGAATACACATAGAAGACTATAAATTAGCAGCTGTTTCTGCAGGGAAAATATGGAGAAACTATGAGTAGTAATGTATGTAAAAAAATTAAAAAATAAAAATGTTTTGTGAAATGATTGGTCTAAAAGTAAGAAATAAAACAGATAAGAGAAACATTTGATGTGCCTTTGAATGATGCTCAAAATCATACACAGCAGATATTGTGCTGGTTAAGAGTATGTATTCCCTTTCCTGGTACTTGAAGGTTTCTCTATTGAAAAATTTCTGAGACTGAAAAAATTGTCGGAACTCTTTTACACTTTCGGATATAGATGACAGTAATATGTCAAGGCCACACATCAGCAGACTGCACCATATACATACTCCCCCATGTACATACTCCATCAGACAAATATCCTCTAGTACTCTTTAAAATTCTAATCTAACTTAAAACTGAAATTTTAATTCTCAAATGGCACTTCATTTGCTGTACAAGATTTTGAGCACCACTCAAGGGAAGTGTCAAATGTTTCTTTCACCTATTTTATTTCTTACTTTTAGACAAAACAATTTGCCATTCTTTTATTTTATCCAAAAATTTTTTCTGTTCAGAAAGCATGATCTTTTTGATCCCTCATTTGCTTTCCTAGCATCTTCCGCTCTTGAAATGACCTGAATTTAGTACCTGATTTGAAGGAAGACATTTTGAGAGTTAAACATCACAACAGTGCCTATTTTTATGTGCTAAATAGCTAGGTCTTGAAGAGACAAAATTTTTGATACTTCACTTATATAGTTAGCAGCAGCTGCTTGGGAAACATTTCAATTTTCCCTCTAATCACTAATTAAGTTTTTCTTAATTACTCAGACTACTTCCAAGCAATTAAATATGTTTTTGGAAAACTAGACATCACACTGGTAAATTACATACCCCATTTGTCCATTTCTCACTCTTCATTTGGTTATGAGAATTCAGACAAAAACCCATTGCGTGGTTTATGGGGAGTATTGTTTTCACACTGCTCAAACATTTACTAATAATACGGGGGCAGTCTAATGAAAATGAGACAGGTGGAAAAGAAAGTTTCAGTTCACTTTTTTTAATTTCCAGTGTAGCTGCGATAACTGTTAAAGCATTTATCCCACTGTGAGACAAGAAGGTAAGTGGCTTCATGGAAAAATGTTTGTGGTTGCCAACATTGTACACAAGCATGCAAATTGCCAGCGAAGAAGATCTTTCTTCAGGGCTAAAATGACAAATCACATGCGCAGAGATCGGGACTGTGTAAATGACTTGTAGAGGCATCACAGAGAAACTTCTGAAGCAAATTCAAGTGCCACTATATTAATAACAGTAGTTTCTGCTGTAATCAACAACTGGAATCCTGTTCTTTCAAATTGCAACTACTGGATTAGTCATTTGTAACTGTTGCAGTAAAAAGATCTTCAAAGGGAAACTTTCATATGTTCTTATAGAAATTTGAGTCATTATTATGTCACTTATGGGACAAAAGAAAGCAAATGACAGTTTGTGAAGATTTTATTAATTTAATGAAAGGTTCAGATAAAAGGAAAGATTTGGAAATAGTACTTCATTAAGACTTGTGTTCTGTTGTTAATTTTCCCACCAGAGTTAATCAGGAAAGCAGTACACTAATAGAAACATTTACGTGTACAAACACTTAATCAGCAAAACCTATGTTTATCCTGTAGCGAATAGCCTCTCTCATCATGATGCACAATTATCCATACCAAACAATCATCTGATTACAATGAACAGATGTCATGGAAAACACACTAACCAATGAACAGACTACAGAAAGTTTCAAGGCAGCCTTACAAGAAGCTGTCTGGAAGGCTGTGTAAAATGTGATGCTGTTTGTTGTTGTGGTCTTCAGTCCTGAGACTGGTTTGATTCAGCTCTGCATGCTACTCTCTCCTGTGCAAGCTTCTTCAACTCCCAGTACTTACTGTAACCTACATCCTTCTGAATCTACTTAGTGTATTTATCTCTTGGTCTCCCTCTACAATTTTTACCCACCACACTGCCGTCCAATGCTAAATTTGTGATCCCCTGATGCCTCAGAACATGCCCTACCAACCGGTCCCTTCTTCTTGTCAAGGCCGTCAGTAGTTCTAATGGAATGTTGTCTACTCCTGGGGCCTTGTTCTTCATCTACATCCTCTTCCATTTACATAATATTGCCCTCAAGTGCACACATCACCCTTGTATAGACCCTCTATATACTCCTTCCACCTTTCTGCTTTCGCTTCTTTGCTTAGAACTGGGTTTCCATCTGAGCTCTTTATGTTCATACAAGTGGTTCTCTTATCTCCAAAGGTCTCTCTAATTTTCCTGTAGGCAGTATCTATCTTACCCCTAGCTAGATAAGCCTCTACATCCTTACATTTGTCCTCTAGCCATCCCTGCTTAGCCATTTTGCACTTCCTGTTGATCTCGTTTTTGAGACGTTTGTATTCCTTTTTGCCTGATTCATTTACAGCATTTTTATATTTTCTCCTTTCATCAATTAAATTCAATATTTCTTCTGTTACCCAAGGATTTCTACCAGCCCTCGTCTTTTTACCTACTTGATCGTCTGCTGTCTTCACTACTTCATCCCTCAGAGCTACCCATTCTTCTTCTACTGTATTTCTTTCCTCCATTTCTGTCAATTGTTCTCTTATGCTCTCCCTGAAACTCTCTACAACATCTGGTTTAGTCAGTTTATCCAGGTCCCATCTCCTTAAATTCCCACCTTTTTGCAGTTTCTTCAGTTTTAATCTACAGTTCATAGCCAATAGATTGTGGTCAGAGTCGATATCTGCCCCTGGAATTGTCTTACAATTTAAAACCTGGTTCCTAAATCTCTGTCTTACCATTATATAATCTATCTGATGCCTTTTAGTATCTCCAGGGTTCTTCCACGTATACAACCTTCTTTCATGATTCTTGAACCAAGTGTTAGCTATGATTAATTTATGCTCTGTGCAAAATTCTACCAGACGGCTTCCTCTTTCATTTCTTACCCCCCAATCCATATTCACCTACTATGTTTCCTTCTCTCCCTTTTTCTACCCTCGAATTCAAGTCACCCATGACTATTAAATTTTCGTCTCCCTTCACTACCTGAATAATTTCTTTTATCTCATCATACATTTCATCAATTTCTTCATCATCTGCAGAGCTAGTTGGCATATAAACTTGTACTACTGTAGTAGGTGTGGGCTTCGTGTCTATCTTGGCCACAATAATGCTTTCACTATGCTGTTTGTAGTAGCTTACCTGCATTCCTATTTTTTTATTCATTATTAAACCTACTCCTGCATTACCCCTATTTGATTTTGTATTTATAGCCCTGTATTCACCTGACGAAAAAGGTCTTGTTCCTCCTGCCACCGAAATTCACTAATTCCCACTATATCTAACGTTTAACCTGCCCATTTCTATTTTTAAATTTTCTAATCTACCTGCCTGATTAAGGGAGCTGACATTCCATGCCCTGATCCGTAGAACGCCAGTTTTCTTTCTCCTGATAACGACGTCTGGAGATCCGAATGGGGGACTATTTTACCTCTAGAATATATTACCCAAGAGGACGCCATCATTTAATCATACAGTAAAGCTGCATGCCCTTGGGAAAAATTACAGCTATAGTTTCCCCTTGCTTTCAGCCATTCGCAGTACCAGCACAGCAATGCCGTTTTGGTTAGTGTTACAAGGCCAGATCAGTCAATCATCCAGACTGTTGCCCCTGCAACTACTGAAAAGGCTGCTGCCCCTCTTCAGGAACCACACGTTTGTCTGGCCTCTCAACAGATACCCTCCGTTGTGGCTGCACCTACGGTACGGCCAACTGTATCGCTGAGGCACGCAAGCCTCCGCACCAACGGCAAGGTCCATGGTTCATGGGGGGAGGGGGGACGAATGTGATATGTAAATTGCAAATTTTGGGTATTTGTAGATAGGTTTGTACCAATCTGTAACAGCTATTACATAAAAAAATCTATGTTTTGAAATATAATTGGACAGGTAATAAAATTTACACCAGGTGACAGCAGCAGAAAACATGTATAAAAGTTAAGGAAATGTGCAAGCTTTCAGAGCTAGTGCCTTCTTCTTCTTCTGGCAGAATGATTGCAGGTGAAGGAAAAACACTGGAAAGGTTTAGGAAATGGGGGATTTGATATAAAGTCGGCCAATACCTTGAGACAGGGGACGCTTACCAGACAGAATGAGAACAAAAGACTGATTGTTGGTGACTGCACCACACAACATTTGAAAACCTGAGAGCTTAAAGTTGAAAAATAGGGTAATAAGCAAAGGAAAGATTACTGACTAAACATCACACAAGAGTTAATAAGAGCGGGAAGCCAAGAGTATTATATGTAGTAGAGGTGGGGGGATTCAGGGTAAATCGCACAGGCTTGAAAATAAAAGATATAAAAAACTGAAAGAGAGTGAAGAAAGGAATAATTACTGAAGATATGTTGAGACTGAAGAAATTAATGTCAATTAAGAGCAGATAGACAGTGAGAACCAGGAACATGTTGTAATACCAGTTTTCACCTGTGGAGTTCTGAAAAACTGCTGTCAGGAGGAAGAATCCAGATGACACGTCTGGTGGAACAGCCACCGAGGTCATGACTGGCGGGTTGTAAGTGAAAGGCTCTGAGGTCATGACTGGCAAGTTGTATAGCATGCTCTGCAACAGGATAGTTTGTGTTGCCAGTATACAGACAGTCTAAGCCCATTCATCCTAACAGATAACTCGATGGTAGTCACTGTGATCGAGAAGGCTGAAGAGTGCTTACATAACAGCTGGTACAAAACGTGAGTCATTTCACATGTGGCTCTCCATATGATAGTATATGTTTTGCGAGTTACAGTACAATCGTAGGAGTGTGCATAGAATAAATCTTACAGGAGGATGGTTACAGGGGTAGGAGCCACAGGGCATGGAAATGGGTGCATACTGAGCATAAAGTCTGACCAGGGTACTGCGGAGATTGGTCAGAAGCTATTCTATGTGTGGTGCGCAAATTGTCAGGTGGAATGGACCTCAATTTAGAGCATGATTTTAATGAGTCATAGTGTTGTTGAAATATCTGATTAAAACAAGCAAGATGAAGACAGTACTGAGCGACAAGAGGTGCTCTCCTAAGTTGTTGTTTGGAGGAAGCAGCTGTATCAGGATTGGATGTGATGGAAATCTGATTTCGAACTAGGCTTTTTGGGTAATCATGTCCAGTGAAGGCTGAGGTAAGAATCTTTAATAGCTGCTTCCCCATGAAAAAATTAAATATGGTAATAGTAAGACATTAAAGCCCTGAATTACGAAAGGAATCAAAATACTATGTGTAAGGAAAAAGAAATTGTTTGAAATGGTTATAGCAGAAAGAGAAGTAGGATTTATTTCATTTTACCAGAAATACTGTACTGTATCAATGAAAGTGATTAGAAAATAAAAAATCTCTGTATATTGTCTGTAATCAATGAGGAGGATAATAAAATTAAATCCACACGGGCAACAGTTAAAAGGGAAGCAAGGAAATCAGTCAAGGAGTGAGGTCTATGTTGTTAAAGAAGACAGCTAGATAATAAATGACAACTGCAAGACAGTCAATGTGTTTAATAACGTTCTTGAAGTAGCTCAAAAGATTGGCATGAATACTTCAAAGGATAAATCAATAGAACATATGCAAGAAGCAATGCCTCACGTATACAGGAAATTACAGTTACTCTATGCTCTGGCAAAGAAATTAAGAATGTAATTAATGCCCTCAAACTCAAAAAGTCTCATGGAGTTGATAATGTCTTGAGTAAAGTACTAAAATCATGTTCTTCAGATGTATGGAATGTTTTCATCATAAATGCAACACATTGCTATCACAGGGATATTTCCTGACAGACTGAAATATTCATCTTCCTAAAATGCTTCTTTTTACACAATCTCTTCAAAGTGTTTCCTTCTTTTGTCAACTGGCTTTGCCAACAGATTTTGCTGAAAATTTAATTGATTTTTTTCAGTTTCTCTCTCTCTCTCTTTTTTTATGTAAAGGAAACAACTCAGCGTTCACATTAATTTTTTAAATGTCTCTCGACATTTATCTTTTTCATAAATACAATAGCAGCTTGATCCAATAAACAAATCCTTTTGCCATTTCTTTTTCTTTCTTTTTTTTAACGAAAAGTTAGCTTTCCATGCAGAACAAAAATGATAGATTTTGTGCTTTTTTAATATACAATTCATTATAAGTTAAGTCATTGCACCACACATTATTTTCTTCATACAAGATCACATTTCAAGATCTCCCTGACGACCAAACACTAACTTTGAGATAATATTCACTCTGTCGAAGCAAATTGTGATGATGTTCTCACAAAGTGCTTCAGCATGTTCTCAATGAATGCACATTTTCAGTGCTAAGAAAAAAATTGTCGTTTATATTCAACAATTTTTCTTTCACACTCTCAGTACTCACACAATCTACCAAATAAGTACTCACAATCTACCAGCAGATCGTAATTAGTGTGTTGCCGACCCAGTACTAAGGCAGCGCTTTCTGGGGTAATTCATCTACACTGAGGAAACAAGCATTAATTTGCAGTGTTCACTGTAGAACCTCTCGCAGCCAGCTTTTTAAACAGTTGGGTATATTGACGACAACTTGACAGTACCCTTACTTCCTTGGTATCAACAATTAATCACAGTTGAAAACCATGTCATCCATCTCAGGAACTCACCATAGATGAATGCATGATCTACTGGAGGGGAGGGGGTGAAATATAAATACTGTACAGTTTAAGCATTGGGTGGGTGATTGGCACACAAACAAGGCCACTAAGCAATTCAAATGACAGCTTTCCACAGAGCTAAATGATACAGAAATGCAAACACGTGCAACCCCCCCCCCTCCCCCTCCCTTCCACAAACACGCAGGGTGGAGAGGAGGAAGGGGGAGGTGGAGGAGGGATGACTGATAGCTGGAAAGGAGAAGCACAAGGGGTGGGTTAGGAAAGGGGCACCTATGAACTCACCCTGATGCAGTCACAGAAAGTTGCATGTGGTTCACAATGAAGTGAAGGACTGGATTGGGTGGAGGAGTTAGAACAGTGGAAAGGGGGATGCAAGATTTTTTCTAGAGTTGGCAGGTATATGCAGCTACAGAGAAGCACAAGCCATTGGCTGTTATTTTGAGAGCAAGAGGGTTTGCACCCCATTCACTACACATTTTTTACAGGTATTATTTCTTGTTGCAACTTTCTGGATGGTACACTCTCATGATTTCTTATGTGGACAAAAGATCTATCACTGTTTTTGATTTTCTTGGGACAAATGTCATCTTTTACCAAAGGCCTTATCATTCCCCACTTTATTCAGGCCACTGATTAGTTATTTTAAGGAGATGGAGTACATCTCTTTCCTTCTTGGTTTTAGATAATAGTTTTCACTTAACAAGTTCTGTTCTACTCTCCAAGCATAAGCTGGTATGAAATTTGGCTTTATGTCACTGTGCTGCCATGTTTGGTAAGCCTTGGTTCCCAAGTTTTTCTGCTGCAGTGGGTTATAAAGACCTACTTTTTCTAAGGTTATCAATCCATTCCTTCCATCTTGCTTTGCTAATTACATGCAGCACTGCTTTTTCCACACTGAGTGGAGTCAATACTGATAAATTGTGATTTTGCAGCCTGTAATATTTTAATATAATTATATAATGTAATATTTGTAATGTTTTAAAAGTCATTTGTCATTCCACTATGTGCTGTTACCTGCAGCTTCTAGGAATGCACTTAAATGATACTTTCCTCATTATCTGAATGAAAGTACTGTAATTTTGGGATATATCAGCCACATTTTCCATGCCAGACCGATGGGTCTGATGTAACATTTCTCCATGTTGTACCTTATGGAACACAGTTGTCCTCACATTGAAATCCTTAGCTACTGAATGAATATGGAAGTTCCACATTATGGATTGCGTCCAGGTTTTATATCTCAGCCCCTTCCTTAACTCTCAGGTCTTCTGCAAAGGTGCCTACATATCAAATAGATGTGCTGTGGTTACTGAAATCACCAGTTAAAAACTTCACAGCAAGCAGATTGAAGTTCTTCAATGCAAGGGAAACAAATGGTTTTTCTGATGTGTTGTATACTGGCATAACAGTGCAGTGGTCCAGTTCTACCACCATTATTTCAGTGTCATTTTTGGTAACAGCAATGTTTCAAATATTGATTACAGTTATTACATGAACCACTAACAATACTGTGATGTAGTCAATCATTCACTATGTCCATACCACTTATTAATTGCTTAGTACTGTTTTTATTTTTATTATTACATTGAGACCAACTTCTTTGGAGTACCACGAAATTATTTTTAAAACACCAAGCCCTTTGTACTACTGTATACCAATATATCCAAAAGAGGTAAACTGAAAAATACAGGATGGAATAATGACGATACTATGAAAATGATAGATTGCTGCTCACCATATAGTGGACATGTTGTGTCACACACATGTACAACAAGGAAGACTGCTAAACAAGTAAGCTCTTGGCTTATAGTACTTTCGTCTGAGCTGTACTTTCGACTGAGCCTGGCCTGGGCAACCAGAGATAGTGGTCATGTGAGTGTGAGTTGCATTTGTGCGAATGTGTGTGCCTGTATGTTGTCTAATTAAGAAGAAGGCATTTTGGCCAAAAACTTGTTCAGCAGTCTTTTCGTTGTGCCTGTCTGTGACTCAGCATCCCCATTATATGGTCGGTAGCAATCTATTCTTTTGATAATATTGTTAAGAGGACTACTGGTTTTAGCTCATAATTTGTTTCTTTTTTAATTTCAGGGAAAAAAGAGAGAAATAAACTTCTTCAGCATTGCCATGAATTTCTGAATACATGGCCTGAAAAGTGAGGTCCATCTTATGAAATATCCTCCCCCCCCCCCCCTCCAATTTCTTTTCTTCACCCATCTTCCATGTCCACAACATAGTGATCAGACTGTATACACATCCCGACCCATTTTATTTGTCTTTCATTTCTTATCCTCTGTGACAGAAGCCTTTACACTTAATCAAGTGTTCTATGCATCCTCATACAACTATATAAATCATCTCCATTACCGGCAAGAGCTCTTCCATCATGCAGGCCACTTGGGAAATATATGGTGTCAAAAACCAATTCAAAACTTGCTGCAGAGTACGCTAAGATATGTGGTGGTTATTACTTTTATCTCCGTTACATCATACATGCAGTATGTATTCCCTGCCACAGTTTTCCTTGAATTCTACACCCATCAACTTTCTCTACATACACTTGGTTCTCACTAGCCACCTAACATCAATTTGTGATAATTCTGTTGTTCTTGCACTTCTCTTATTAATTTTGGAATCTTTCCTTCTGATTTTATGTGTCATTTTCTCACACTCTGCCATTTTCTTGCACTTAAGTTTCCCCCTCTTTCTGGCTTATTTCCAGTCAACTCTGACTTGGCTGCCACCTTCACTTTCATATTTAAGTTCTCAAACTTTCAGCTCTCACTGGATAAAAACAACCTACTAGTTCCTATGAGTTCCTCTCATTCTGTCTAGTAAGTCTCCCTTCATTTGGAGTTCTGAGTGGCTTTTCCTATGTTCTAGTCCTAGCACTTAGCAGCCTGTTTTCCTACACCTTTTCTTCACTTCTGCCACGGCGAAGCCATTCTTATAGGCCCATAAGCCATGATTTTAAATAATTTCATTAATATTTTTGTATAGTTGTGAATTATTTAAAAATAAGCATTTCTAAAGAATAAGTAGTGTACTAAGAATGTCCAGGCATAAGAAGTCAACTTTTGTTTTGTGTAAGTCTATAAATAGTAGAGACAACAGTGTCTCACACTTCTTTTGTCACTCTATCTCAGGCCATCTTGTCTAACGTTGTCTATATTGTGAAAGCTCATGTGAGCACGAAATTGTAACAATATACGGAGTGAAAGTATTCAAAATTTTAATTTGCACTTTATCGGAAACTAATTATCTTCGTGAGAAGGAAAAGTTCAATTATTATAAAGAACCAATGATTATAATTTTTTAAGTGAATTCGGCGAAGTGAGATTTACGATCACTTCATTATCCAGTGCAGTGCTGCAATCGTCACATTTTCATCAAATCAAACAAAAGTTAATATAGGCATAGGATCTCTGACAGCCAGCATTAATGAACACTGACTTTGCAAATTATTATAAACATAAATTTTGACGTGAATTTAACTTACTGGCAAGAGTGTACAGTAACTTGGACAGGACTTCCTCAAAGATTTATTCACTGATTAATCCATCAAAGTTAACAAAAGATACTACAAAATATACAATTCCCCTAAGAAGCCCATTTTATGATCAATTTTAAAGGCAGTAAATTGTGGCACCTTCTCACAAAGAAAATTAACAATTACCATGCGTGGAGATCAGAATGAAACCAATATTAATAATAACTAACCACTACAAACTAGTAAAGAAATATCAATATTGTGACTGCTGCCACAAGGGGCAGTAGCCCTCGGTTCCAAAAGCGAGTGATTTTACACTTTTTTTTCTTATTTTCAATTCCTTTCACTTAGTGGTTAGATTTTTTGAACATTTTATAAATGTTTTCATCTCACTGATACTTTGCTATTCAAAAGTAAATGGACAGTAAGAACGCCACAAAATAAAACAAAACAACTCAACTATACAGTATAAAATTATAATTACTGTATAAAGTACAAACACGCAAAAATTCAATGTCAGATTAGTCTGTGCAAAAATACCTTATTCATCAGTTCTTTAACAGTATCTTGCAGTTCATCCACCTGTTCCATAACAATGGAATGATTTTCTGCATCCCCCTTAGCTTCACCTTTCCCATTTGCAGAGGCGGGTGGTGGTAAAACCCCTGCTTCGATTTCATCAAAATCTGGTAAAAATTCCAAATGAACAGTTAGACTAAAACTAATTTTTCAAATGTTGTTGTAATGTCAGATTGTAATACAGTGGTCTCTTCACCCTTGCATTAATTTATTGAATGGCCCTAATTGCTTTGTTTTTCTGAAACAATAAGATATGAATTTTTTGATAAATTAATAGAAGTGCAAAGTAATCAATGTCTTTCAAAATTCAATTAACACAATCCATCACAAGCATTAAGAAGTTGAAAGCAATTAGGAAAAATAATGACAATAATGGTGAACTGTAGCTGTTATGTGGAACAGAATATTTATACCAGACAGTTTATACCAGACAGCAGCAATCAGCAACAAGTTGGTTTTGATTTACTTTATTGAAAGTGAGTTAAAGCACATGTTTGTCAAGACAATATATTTTATTGCCAAACAAATGTAAACAGTAATGAAGACCATTGTGAGTACATGTGAAAACGTCAAGAACAACATGAATCTTATTTCTCCGGAGAGAGATGGTGAAAACAAAAGTTCCAGGCACATATTTTATGACAACTCTCCATTAAAACAACATGCCGTGTGTTTTGATCAAAGTACGCAGGCCATCTGATGATAAAAATGTGAATTCAAAACACATTACACTGTTTTTTAAGTACAGTACATTAAAACCATATTGGGTTCAAATGGCTCTGAGCACTATGGGACTTAACACCTGAGGTCATCAGTCGCCTAGACTTAGAACTACTTAAACCTAAATAACCTAAGGACATCACTCACATCCATGCCCGAGGGAGGATTTGAACCTGTGACCGTAGCAGCTGCATGGTTCCGGATTGAAGTGCCTAGAACCGCTCAGCCACCGCAGCCGGTTACCATTTGGGGCTAGTAGGTGCTGTATACTACAAAAACTGTCTGGATGAAGAGATTATGTCCAATCATGTCAAGAAAAGTTCATACAGATAACAACCAAAATTAGATAAGACTACAGGCAGAAACATGTAATCAAGCAGGAAGCATTTTAACTTCAGTTATGGTTGGGCAGCTATCACTCGCAATATGGTTAAACAAGCTATTTGGATGTGCATTAATTAATAATTATCTCTGATTATAACAATCAAATGATTAATCAGTTTTAAACTTCAATGAAATCAAATTAAAAAATCTAAAACAAGAATATGATGATCAGCCAAACACGTGTCACTTTAAAACATGTTAATTTTTAATGGAACTCTTAACAGCACCAGCAATAAGTAGTAACAGGACAATTTTGCAAAAAAGGGTAAGACAAAATTTGGAGTTTTTCACTAAATAACAAAAAACTGGCAATTTATAATTACTTTGGGATAAAAGGAAACCATTCACCACAAAGCAGAAGTGTTGAGTTGTCGATAGGCACACACAAAAGAAAGAAAACTGGTAGTTTTTGGAATTATCATTTGATGAGCTACAGTAAAATAAAACAGGCATGCATGCAAGCACATGCATGCACGCACACACACACTGTTACATATATGCCTATGCCCATGTGTTGCCACCTACACTGACAGTGCCAATACCATTCTTTGGTAGGTGGACTCATTGTGGTGTGGGTAGTGTCAGTTGGGGTGAGTAGAGGGAGAGGGAGGTGGGAGGCAGACAAAGGGATTGGAGCTGGGTGGCTAAAGGCTCAGAGGGAGGTGACCAGTTTGCCAGCCAGGTTGGGTGGCATGTATAAGAGTTGGCGTAATTGTAGTGAGCAGTAAAAAGCAGCACACACTAAGGGCAATGTAGGGACATGAATTGGCAAGTAGTGACAAGGTGGAGGAATTGGAAATTACTGGCTGGAGGGTCCAAGGACAGTGGGTTGTTCAAGATTGAGGCCAGGACGATTAGGGAAGCAGAGGTTATGTTGTAAGGACAACTCCCATGTGCCTATTTCAGGAAAGCTGGTTTTGGAAGGAAGGATCCAAATGGCTATGGCTGTGAAGCAGCCACTGAAACTGAATATGCTTTGCTCAGATGCATGTTGTGCCATTGGGTGGTCAACTTTGTTCTTGACAACATTTTGGCAGTGGCCATTCCTCCTGGATGGTAACCACACCGACATAAAAATGTGTGCAGTTTTTGCACCAGGGGTGGTATGTGACTTCTTTCACAGTTGACCTGACCTCTGATAGGGTAGCATAAGCATGAGACAGGACTTGTGTAGGGAGTGTTATGTAGATGGATAGGACAGTCTTGTCCCTTTGTCTGCGACAGGCGTGTGATACCTGTGCCGCTCCCACTCTCAATTCCTAGCCAATAGGATCATAGCCTTTAGCCTACTACCCTCAGTCCCTCTCCCTTCCCCCACCTAACTCTACAGTTTTCTTTCTTTTGTGTGTGCCTATTGACAAGTCAACATTTCTGCTTTTTGGCGAGTGGTTCCTGAAATCCCAAAATATTTATATTCTACAAGAACTTTCCTACAGGATGTAAAACTGACAACTTCAGTGGGATATCTCGAAATTAATTCTTTTGTCTTAACAAAATTTAGAAATCTCAGAGTCGCATTTTACTAATATTCAGAAATGGTAGTTATTTGATGCTAAAACAAAATTTTGACTTGCAATCACTCTAATGCTGAGGTTCATGAATGATCTTAAACTAACAGTTCATTTCTCACATGCAGAACTTAGATGTCATAATAAAAATAGCACTGAAATTAGCAAAAATAGCATGGACTTGGACAAAAAACAATATCAAATTTGGCAAAAACAGAATTTTCCAAACATTGACTGGCAAATTAAACAATATCGAATTTGAAAAAAAAGACATCAAGTTTAGTGAAAAACAGAAATTTAAAAAAAAAATACATAAATATAACACCAAATTTGGGTTATACCATGTCAACTTAACAAGTTCTACGACCTGACCCTCTTATGTTTATTTGAAATTAAGTATGCATGCAGTATTCATATCGGTAACACACAACAAATTTTTTAACAATGTAGGAAAGGACATAACACTACTTACTGTAAAGAGGACACGTCAAGTTGTAGATAGGCACTATTAAACGATACTCACAGACAGCTATTGGCCACAACCTTTATCAGTAAACACACACACACACTCACACACACACACACACACACACACACACACACACACACAGACGCACACACGCGCTCGCGACCGTCAACTCCAGCAACTTAGGCCGGAATGCAAAATCACACAAGATGCAAGCAGCAAACTGGAGGGGATGGGGACAGAGTAGGGAAAGGGATAGTAGTATACAGGTAGGGAGACAGACAGACAGACAGACACAATCTGGTGAAGTATGCAGGGCCTACTCACTGCCAACAGGTGCCACATCAGGAGGTTGTGGGGCAGGTATGTGGCGAAAGAAGGAAGAAAAAAGGGGAGGAGTGAGGAAAGATGAGCAGATATGTTGGCAGAGGGCTGCAAATAAACAGGGTGGGAGACGAGAATGGGGAGGAGATGATAAGAGACACGGGGTGGAAACTGTTCAGTGGAGGGTGTGGGAACAGTATGTTACCATAGGTTGAGGCCGGGATAATTATCGGAGTGGAGAATTTGATGTAAGGATGTGGAGAATTTGATGTAAGGATAACTTCCATCTGCACAGTTTAGAAAAGCTGGTGGTGGAGGGAAGGATCAGATGACTTGGGTAGTGAAGCAGCCATTGAAATCAACTACGTTACGTTCAGCTGCTTCTTGTGCCACAAGGTGGTCTACTTTGGTCTTGGCCAAAGTTTGGCAGTGGCTGATCATACTCGTGGACAGCTGGTTGGTAGTCATACCAATATAAAAAAAGCTATGCAATGATTGCAGCAGAGCTGGTAAGTGACATGACTGTTTTCGCAGATGGCCTGACCCATGATGGAGTAGCATAAACCTGTGACAGGACTGGAATAGGAAGTGATGGGTGGGTGGATTGGGAAGATTTTGCACCTGGGTCTTCCACAGTGATATGATCCTTGTGGCAAGGGGTTGGGGTTGGGTTTGGGAGCGACACAGGGATGGACTAGGATGTTGTGGAGGTTGGGTGGGTGACAGAACACCACTTTAGGAGGGACGGGAATTATCTCAGGTAGGATGTTTTTCATTTCAAGGCACGATATGTAATCAAAGCCCTGGCAAAGCATGTGGTTCAGTTGTTCCAATCCGGGGTGGTACTGGATGACAAAGGGGACAGTCCTTTGTGGCTGATTTTTGGGAGTTGTGGAAGGATTGGAATTGTGAGGGGAAATGTTACAGGAGATTTGTTTGCAGACTGGATCTTTGGGATAGTGCCTATCTGTGAAGGCCTTGGTGAGACCCTCAGCATTTTGAGCAAGGGAGTTTTTGTCACTGCAGATATGCCATCCTTGGGTAGCCAGGCTATTTGTGAGGGATTTTTTGTTGTGAAAAGGATTACAGCTGTCAAAATGCTTGTACTGTTGGTGGTTGGTAGGTTTAACATGGACAGAGGTGCAGATGAAGCCATCAAAAAGAAGGAGGTAAACATCTAGGAATGTAGTTCGTTGGGTTCAGAAGGACCATGTGAAGCAGATGGGAGAGAAGGTGTTGTGGTTGTGAAGGAACGAAGATAGTGTGTCTTGGTTCTGGGTCCAGATCATGAAGATCTTCACCAACCACCCACAATACCAGCATTTTGACAGCTTTCATCCCTTTCACACCTCAAAATCCCTCGAATTGTAGACTGGCTACCCGGGAACAACATATCAGCGGTGACAAAAACTCCCTTGTTCAGTACGCTCAGAGCCTCACCAAGGCCTTCACAGACAGGCGTTATCCTCCAGACCTAGTCCGCAAACAGATTTCCCGTGACATTTCCCCTCATAACTCCAATCCTCCCACCACTCCCAAAAACCAGCCACAAAGGTGAGTCCCCTTCGTCATCCAGTACCCCTGGACTGGAACAACTGAACCACATCCTCTGCCAGCACTTTGATTACCTATCATTGTGTCGAGATAATTCCCGCCCCTCCTAAAGTGGTGTTCTGCCGCCCACCCAACCTCCATGACATCCTAGTCCATCCCTATGCCACTCCACATCCCAACTCCTAGCTACAAGGATAATATCGCTGTGGAAGATTCAGGTGCAAAATCTGCTCAATCCACCCACCCAGCACTTCCTATTCCAGTCCTATCATAGGTTTATGCTACCCCGTCAAGCCAGGCCACCTGTGAAAGCAGCCATGTCACTTACCAGCTCTGCTGCAATCATTGCACAGCTTTTTATATTGGTATGACCACCAACCAGCTATCCACAAGGATGAGCAGTCATTGCCAAACTGTGACCAAGAACAGTAGACCACCCTGCGGCACAACATGCAGCTGAACGTAACATACTTGATTTCAATGGCTGGTTCACTGCCCAAGTCATCTGATCCTTCCCTCCACGACAAACTTTTCTGAACTGTGTAGATGGGAATTATCCTTACAACAAATTCTCCACTCTCACAATTATCCCGGCCTCAATCTATGGTAACATACTGTCCCCACGCCCTCCACTGAACAGTTTCCACTCCCTGTGTTTTATCATCTCCTCCCCATTCTCATCCCCAAGCCTGTTTATTTGCAGCCCTCTGCCGCCATATCTGACCGTCTTCCTCACTCCTCTCCTTTTTTGTTCCTTCTTTCCCCACATTCCTGCCCCACAACCTTCTGATGCTGTGCCTGTTGGCAGTCTAGTCCCTGCACACTCCACCAGATTGCGTTCACCTCTCTCCCCACTCGTACACTACTACCCCTTCCCCCTCTCCCTTCACCAGCCCCTCCAGACTACTGTTTGCATCTCAACTCATAACAGCCCAAGATGCTGAAATTGGTGTGTGTGTGTGTGTGTGTGTGTGTGTGTGTGTGTGTGTGTGTGTGTGTGTGTGTGTGTGTGTGTGTCTTTACTGGTGAAGGCTGCGGCTGAAAGTTATATAAGAGTCTCTTTTAATAGTGCCTGTCCGCAACTTGACGCACCTTTTTTACAGAAGCAGCAATCTGTCCTTTCCTACATTGTTGATATTCCTACCTGCAGTTTCCATTGTTTGAAAACAAGTTTTTTCAAGCTTTTCTGATGAATGGATATTGAGTAATGAGTGCTCAAAAATGTAAAAAAAAAATACTGGAAGAACAATATTGATTGGTTTCTAACTTGTTTTCCAACTATGCTAGAATGATGAAACTGACTTGGTTTGAAAGCTCTTTTAAAGGGCTTTCGTAGGATATATAAAACACAAGTAGTTGAATAAAGGTGTTTTTAATAAAAACACCACTATTGAATTTACTGAATTTTGAAAAACTGTATTTTTAAAATTCCCCAAAAAGTATATGTTTACACAATCTGAAAATTTCAAGTAAAGAGACCACTACCAAACTAATTTTATGTTGATGAGGATTTTATTAAATGTCATTCGGATTATGAAATATTACTTTTATTTTTCTACCCACAACAATTTTACGGAATCATACAGGATTTATGACTTGGCCTACAAAACTGTACTTTCATACAAATCACTGTTTTAAAGCACTGCACTAGCTAAATTAGTAACTCAAAATTAATAAATCGACCTACATGTCCAAAATATGTACCTTAGTACCTAATTCTGAAAATTGTATACAAAATGGTTGGTTGGCATCCCTATCTCCCATTTCTTGGTATTTTGTCATTGGACAATATTCAATCAGCAGTAGACAATTGTTGTCAACTGTTGCTGAGTGTGACATGTACATTTACTTTTGCTGTGACTTAGGCTACAAAGTGAAATAATGTGATTAATTTTGAAATGCTGTGTTTTGAAATTAGCTTAATGGTACTTTTTGAACAATTCTTACAAAAATGTAGGAGAGTGTTTGCTTACAACTAGTTAATATTTGTGAACTATTTACATACTGTTAAATTTCATTCGAAGATGTGGAAAAATGGTGAAGTAATGCGTATTACAAAAAAACACCACACACACACACACACACACACACACACACACACACACACATCTCTTTCACACACGCAACTCTCACACACATGACCACAGCCTCTGGCAGCTGGAGCCAGACTGCAAGCAGCAGCGCATTATGGAAGAAGTAACCATGTGCAGGTAAGGAGGAGGCTGGGGTAGCAGGGTAGGAGTGGAGGACGGTAAAGTGCTGCTGGGAGAATGCAGGGAAGAGGTGGAGAGAGGGGCAGCTAGATGCAGTCAGGAGATATGATGGGGGTAGGGAGAGAAAGGTAGGGGCTAGTGGAAAAGGAGAGAAGTAGAAAGACTCGGTGTGTTGGTAGAAAAGTGGGCTGTGTAGTGCTGGAACTGGAACAGGGAAGGGGCTAGATGGGGAAAGACGACTCACGAGGGCTGACACCAGGAGAGTTACAAGTATGAAGGATATATTACAAGGTGAGGTCCCATCTGTGCAGTTCAGAAAAGGTGGTGGTGGTGGTGGGAAGGATCCAGATGGCACAGGCTGTGAGGCAGTCACTGAAATGGAGGACAAATATCTTTTATTTCAAGTTTATGGTCACAAACTTGTAGGTCCTCAAGTTTGTGACCATAGACATGAAATAAAAGAAATTTATTCTAAATTTGCAACTTGTGCAATGAAGGACATCATGTTGGGCGGTGTGCTCCACAACAGAGTGGCCCAATTATTTCTTGGCCACAGTTTGTCGGTGGCCATTTGGCCAGACAGACAGCTTGTTGGTTGTCATGCCCACATAAAATGCAGAACAGGGGTTGCAGCTCAGCTTGTAGATCAGATGACTGGTTTCACAGGTAGCCCTGCCTTTGATGCGATTCGTGATGTTTGTGACCAGACTGGAAGCATGCAAGGATGAGGTGGAGTGTGTGGCAGCTAAGTGCAGTCGAGAGATTAGACAATACCCCTCACGAAACTCTCCAACCTGCTCACTTCCTACTCCCAACTTGGACTACTACTGTCCACTACCTGAACAACCACCTCCAAGCCTTGCCATGTCCCCTCATAGCTGACAAACTCTGTCTCGCAGGCATACTACATTTACTTCAACCTCCACAGCTCCCTACTACCACCACACAGAATTCTGAACCTAAACATACCCAAAATACAGTCATGAACCTTTCCTCAAAAAGCGTTAGCCCCAGACAAGTGTTACTCCTTTCCAAAGGCCTCACCTTTTGCCCCATCCCCTAATTCAATCACGTAGGACTTGTTAAAGACCTTCTCTCCTCCTCCTGGTCTCTGCAGTGGAAAAATTTTTTTTGCCACCAATGCTACAATCAGACTCAGCCAACGACCAATGTTGAACCCTGCCTGACTCAGTTCACTCCTCCATCCAACCTTGATCTGCTCCCTCTGCCCCCAAATCACCCCATGATAACTTCCTAGAATTTCGTAACATTGAACCTTGCCTCAACATCACTCCCCAAATCCATCAATACACAAACTAACCTTACGTCTGCAGAAAGATTCCCCTACAAACTCTGCCACAGTGACCCCATTCCAGGAATTCAACAGGATCTCCAGTCTCTCCTCAAATCCTTAGGCCCATCACAGAACCTCTCCCCAGAATGCATCTTTCCACTAACCCCTATCATTCCCTGCATTCCTAGTATATTCTCCATGCTTCCTAAAATCCATAAAGCCAATGGCCCAGGACATGCTATTGTGTGCCCCACTCTTAGAATCTCTGCCCTCGTTGACCAACACCTTGGCCTATTACCCACAACCTCCTATTTTAGATACCAGCTGTTTTCTCCAACTACTCTCCACAGTTCCTGTTCCTTTACCTTATGGTGCCCTGTTCATCACTATTGAGGCCACCTCCCTTTGCACTAACATACCTAATGCTCATGGCCTTACTGCTTTCGAACACTACCTTTCCGAACACGCAATAGATTCCAAAGCATCCATCTCCTTCCCAGTCGCCACGACCAACTATATCCTCACCCACAATTACTTCTTCTTTGAAAGCTTTTTTTTAAATTTTTTGTCATCACTCTTCTGATTGGTTTGATGCAGCCTGCCATGAATTCCTCTCCTGTGAAAACTTCTTCATCTTGGAGTACCACTTGCAACCCACATCCTCAATAATTTGCTTGATGTCTCAACAGATGCCCTATCATCGTGTCCCTTCTTCTCGTCAGTGATTTCCACATACTCCTTTTCCTCTCAGATTCTGCACAGAACGTTGTGGTTGGCAGGAGAGCCAACACGGTGTTAATAGAGGAGGCCGAAATGCACGCGTTTTAGCTCACGCAAGCTGGCGTAAGGTCTGGAACATGACAAGGGAATTAGAATTGAGAAAAACAGACGTAGCTGGTGGAATACTTAACATTAATCCCTTAATGACGAAGTCACTCTTGACATTACATGATTTACAATATCAATACAAACTGAACATGGCGCCTTGCTAGGTCTTAGCAAATAACGTAGCTGAAGGCTATGCTAACTATCGTCTTGGCAAATGAGAGCATAGAAGTCAGTGAACCATTGCTAACAAAGTCAGCTGTACAACTGGGGCGAGTGCTAGGAAGTCTCTCTAGGCCTGCCGTGTGGCGGCGCTTGGTCTGCAATCACTGATAGTGGCGACACGCGGGTCTGACGTATACTAACGGACCGCGGCCGATTTAAAGGCTACCACCTAGCAAGTGTGGTGTCTGGCGGTGACACCACACAGAACCTCCTCATTCCTTACCTTATCTGGCCACCTAATTTTCAACATTGGTCTGTAGGACCACATCTCAAATGCTACGAGTCTCTCTCCTCCGGTTTTCCCATAGTCCATGTTTCACTACCATACAATATGCTGTGCTCCAAACACACATTCACAGAAATTTCTTCCTCAAATTAAGGCCTATGTTTGATACTAGTAGACCTCTCCTGGTCAGGAATGCCCTTTTTGCTACTGCTAGTCTGCTACTGATGTCCTCCTTGCTCCATCCGTCACAGGTTATTTTGCTGCCTAGACAGCAGAATTCCTTAACTTCATCTACTTCATGACCATCGATCAAGTTTCTCGCTGTCCTTGTTTCTGCTACTTTTCTTAATTTTAATCTTTCCTCGATTTATCCTCAGGCCACATTCTGTACTCTAATAGACTGTTCATTCCATTCAGCAAATCTTATAATTCTTCACTTTCTCTCAGGATAGCAATGCCATTGTATCATATCACTGATATTCTTTCACTATGAATTTTAATTCCATTCCTGGACCTTTCTTTTATTTCAATCACAGCTTCATCAATGTACAGATTGAGCAGTAGGGACGAAAGACTAAAGGCCTGTCTTACATCCTTTCTAATCCAAACACTTTGTTCTTGTTGACCCGCTCTTATTATTCTCTCTTGGCTCTTACACATATCGTATATTGCCCATCTGTTCCTATAGCTTATCCCTATTTTTCTCAGAATTTCAAACATCTTGCACCATTTTGCACTGTTAAACACTTTTCCCAGGTTGAGGAATCCTGTGAATGTGTCTTGATTTTCCTTTAGCCTTGCTTCCATTATCAATGACAACATCAGAATTACCTCTCTGGGGCCTTTACATTTCCTAAAGCCAAACTGATTGTCAACTAACACATCCCCAGTTTTCTTTTCCATTCTTCTGTATATTATTCTTCTAAGCAACTTGGATGCATGAGCTGTTAATAAAATTGTGCAATAATTCTTGCACTTGTTAGCTCTTGCAGTCTTTAGAATCGTGTCAATGATATTTTTCCGAAAGTCAGATGGTACGTCTCTAGACTCGTACACTCTACACACCAACATGAAGACTCGTTTTGTTGCCACCTCCCCAATTGTTTTAGAAATTCCGATAGAATGTTATCTAGCTCTTCTGCCTTATTTAATCTTAAGTCCTACAAATCTCTCTTTAAATCAGATTCTAATACTAGAGTACCTGTCTTTTCTTAATTCTTTCCCATTTCTTCTTCTATCACCACATCAGACAAGTCTTCCCTCTCATAGAGGCCTTCATGTACTCTTTCCACCTATCCACTCTCTCCTCTGCATTTAACAGTGGAATTCCCATTGCACACTCTAATGTTATCACCCCTGTTTCTAGTTTCACCAAGGGTTGTTTTGACTTTCCTGTGTGCTGAATCACTCTTTCCAACAATCTTTTTTTTTTTCTTTTTTCTTCGCATTTTTGATGCGGCCATTTCATTTTATCTTCACTGCACTTGAAGGCATTACCTACAAACAAATTCGGGGTATAGCTATGGGCACCTGCACGACACCATTCTATGCCAACCTATTCGTGGGCCATCTAGAGGAATCCTTCCTGAACACCCCACAATCCCAAACCCCTGACATGGTTCGGATTCACTGATGACCTCTTCGTGATCTGAATCAAGAGTGAGGACAAGCTATCCACATTCCTCCTGAACCTCAACACCTTCCTCCCCACTCGCCTACTCAACCCATCAAAGCCACCTTACTCGATGTTGACCTCCACCTCAAAGATGGCTATATCAGTACCTCTGTCAATATCAAAACCTATCAACCACCAGCAATACCTCCACTTCAACAGCTGGCACCCATTTCATACTAAGAAGTCCCTTCCATACAGCCTAACCACCTGTGACCATTGCATCTGTAGTGACGAGCAATTCCTCTTGAAATATACAAAGGGTCTCACTGAGGCCTCTACATATTATAGTTACCTCACAACCGTGTAAAACAAAACAGATCTCCTATGCCTTACCTTTCCAGTTACCCAACAACTCCCAAAGCCCCGCTGACCAACCACAGAGAACCATTCCCCTTGTGATTCAGTACCACCCAGGACAAGAGCAACTGAATTTTCTCCACCAGGGTTTTGACTACCTCTTGTCATGCCCTGAAATGAGAGAAGTCCTATCCACTACCCTTCCCACTCCTCCCACAGTGGTATTCTGCCACAAACAGAACCTTCAGAATATCCTGATCCATCCCTCCACAATCTCTCCTCCCAATCCCTAGTCTACTGGCTCATTTCCGTGTAATAGATTTAGCTGCAAGACCTGTCCCACACACCCTCCTACCACCACAACTCCAATCCAGTCACAAACATCATCTATCTCAACAAAGCTGCAACCACTGTACTGCATTCTAAGTGGCCATGACAACCAACAAGCTGTCTGTCTGCATAAATGGCCACCAATGAACTGTGGCCAAGAAATGACTGAACCCCACTGTTGTGGAGCTTGCTGCCAAATACGATGTCCTACATTTCAATGACTGCTTCATAGCCTGTGCCATCTGGTTCCTTCCCCCCTACACCAGTATTGTCTTTCCAGCATCCAGCACCACACAGCCCTCTGTATGTTACCTATTTTTGATAAAGGCCTTCTTGGCCAAAAGCTAACTTTCTGACAGTATTTTTGTCGTGCCTTTCTGCAACTCAGCATCTCCGCGATACGGTGAGTAGCAACTATCCTTTCCAGCTTTACTGTCTTAAACATAAAATTACATCTGATAGTGATCCCACAGTCATCCTAGGTTGAAGCTTTCACGATATGTAGATGAAAACAGTATCTTTGACATTTAAAAAAAAAAAAGTTCTTCAAAATTCAATAACCTTTTTTAGGTGAATGTGTGTGTGTGTGTGTGTGTGTGTGTGTGTGTGTGTGTGTGTGTGTGTGTGTGTCAGGATGTTCATTTTAACTGAAGACATTGAAATATCTCATTAACTACCTTTAGGATCAAAAACGTTATAATTCAAATTTCTTTGTCCCAGAGGGGGCCATCCAATGATACCTCAACCCCCAGTCCAGATCTGTGTGTGGGTGGTGGGGTGCAGCTTTGAAATTTTCAATGGGAACCCCATTTTTTATTGGAGGTTGCGATTGTAAGGCAAAATCTACATACATATTGTCTGAAGCATTTTCTTTGATTTGCCACAGATGGCGCTGTAATCGGACAAATAGAAATGGGTACACAATTGTAATTTACAACTTGCTATTCAATGGCTCTTTAATACCCAATAGTATGTGGGACCCCACCTCCATGCTGTGAGGGTAGGACAGGGCACTATTTTGTAACTTCTAATTGGAAACCTCACTTGAAACATTTCACTCCTACAACATACCAAAAGCAGACTAATTGGTGCGCCACTGTGGCTATGGCTCAGTGCAAATTCTAGTCTACTTTTCCAATTAGAGTAAGTATTCAAACACTGTATCACCACTTCAATACACCCAGTGATCCACTTCTCAAATGACCATACCCAGGACAGAAGCATGTCTGTGGGTATGTCAGCACAAACATTTTCAATGCTGTCGACCATGTCTTTACAGCCCATTGGCACTTGCTGATACACCTCATCGTTTAAATATCCCCACAGAAAGAAATATGGCAACGTCAAATCCGGTAACTAGCAGGCCAATTAACAGGGCTACCTTTGCCGACCAACCAACCAGTGTAAACATGGTCTAATACCTCCCTTGCGTCAATTGCATAATGGGCTGAGCAACCACCATTCTAAAACACGCGCTGTTGGGTATTCAAGGCAACATCCTGCAGTAGTAGTTCAACCTCTGCATCCATTCAACATGCCATCGATACCATATGGACCAGTTAGTTTGTTCCTCTTAATGTCATACCACATGTTAACTGACCAAAGACGCTGATTGTCAACTGTAACATATTTGCTTTTCCTTTTGTCGGTCTGTACACTGCCATCAGACATAAAAGTGTTCACAACCCTGTAAAAGAACAAACGAGAGCAAGCATCCTCTGGAAAATGCTCGGCATCCAAAGTGTTGTGGCAGCTTCTGCCAACAAATGTATCAGGATGACCAAATGTAGAGGGAAGATACCAAATGTGATTTATTTGTTTCCACTTCAGTGCTCCATTCACCTTGGTCTGTGTCACAGGGCCCCACGATGCTGAGGAAACACCCCATCAGCCTGTGCAATGCAATGGTATGTCGTGCCAGCCTTGGCCGGCTCACCGAGTTCCAACAATGTCAGGATGGCTGTGCCAGCAGCCAACTCAGCGGCCACCGTCCCCGTTGACTCGGCGCTGCTCCGCCGGGAGCTGTAAGCTAACCCCATTGCTGCATCTTTCTCACTGGCATAGCTGAGAATAAGGCGGCAACGACTGCCCACAATCCGGCATCTGAACCTGCGGCCCTTGCCTCGGAAGTCTTTGGCGTGTGTTGGGAGCCAAGATGACTGCCCACGGTAGCGAGCTGAATAGTGGCCCGCCCTGGATGGCTGCGGACCCCGCGTTGGCCACAGAGGGTCGAACCAATGACCTGCCGTGGACTAGAACACTGGTTCCCCATCCGTTGCTACCTGTCGCCCGGTGGTGTGACACGCTCCACCGTCCAGGAGAGCTGCCACACTTGGATGAATCTCATTAGAAATCGGCACCTATTTATACTCGGCTGTGTGGCTCTGTTTTGTCAAGCACGCAGCTTCGCGTCTACATCCACATCTACATTTATATTCCACAAACCATCCAACAGTTGTGGCGGAGGGCACTTTACGTGCCATTGTCATTACCTCCCTTTCCTGTTCCAGTCGCGAATGGTTCCCGGGAAGAACGACTGCCGCATAGCCTCTGTGCACGATCAAATCTCTCTAATTTTACATTCGTGATCTCCTCAGGAGGTATACATAGGGGGAAGTAATATATTCGATACCTCATCCAGAAGCGCACCCTCTCGAAACCTGGACAGCAAGCTACACCCCGAAGCACAGTGCCTCTCTTGCAGAGTCTGCTACTTGAGTTTGCTACACATCTCTTTTAACACTATCACGCTTACCAAATAACCCCGTGACAAAATGCACCGCTCTTCTTTGGATCTTTTCTATTTCCTCTGTCAACCCAACCTGGTATGGATCCCACACTGATGAGCAATACTCAAGTATAGGTCAAACGAGTGTTTTGTAAGCCACCTCCTTCATTGCTGGACTATATTTTCTAAGGACTCTCCCAATGAATCTCAACCTGGTACCCGGCTTACCAACAATTAATTTTATATGATCATTCCACTTCAAATCGTTCCGTATGCATACTCCCAGATATTTTACAGAAGTAACTGCTACCAGTGTTTGTTCAATTATCATATAATCATACAATAAAGGATCCTTCTTTCTATGTATTCGCAATACATTAAATTTGTCTATGTTAAGGGTCAGTTGCCACTCCCTGCATCAAGTGCCTATCCGCTGCAGATCTTCCTGCATTTCGCTGCAATTTTCTAATGCTGCAACTTCTCTGTATCTACAGCACCATCTGCGAAAAGCCACATGGAACTTCCGACACTATCTACTACGTCATTTATATATATATATATTGTGAAAAGCAATGGTCCCATAACACTCCCCTATGGCATGCCAGAGGTTACTTTAACGTCTGTAGACGTCTCTCCATTGAGAACAACATGCTGTGTTCTGTTTGCTAAAAACTCTTCAATCCAGCCACACAGCTGGTCTGATATTCCATAGGTTCTTACTTTGTTTATCACTCAACAGTGTGGAACTGTATCGAACGCCTTCTGGAAGTCAAGGAAAATGGCATCTACCTGGGACCTTGTATCTAACATTCTCTGGGCCTCATGAATAAATATAGTGAGTTGGGTCTCAATGTTGATTCCTACAGAGTAGATTCTGGGTTTCCAGAAATGACATGATAAGTGAGCAAAAAACATGTTCTAAAATTCTAAAACAGATCGATGTCAGAGACATAGGCCTTTAGTTTTGCACATCTGCTCGACGACCCTTTCTTGAAAACTGCAACTACCTGTGCTCTTTTCCAATCATTTGGAACCTTCCGTTCCTCTAGAGACTTGCGGTACACGGCTGTTAGAAGGGGGGGGGATATTATTTTGTGTACTCTGTGTAGAATCGAATTGGTATCCCGTCATGTCCAGTGGACTTTCCTCTGTTGAGAGATTTCAGTTGTTTTTCTATTCCTTGGACACTTATTTCGATGTCAGCCATTTTTTCGTTCATGTGAGGATTTAGAGAAGGAACTGCAGTGTGGTCTTCCTCTGTGAAACAGCTTTGAAAAAAGGTGTTTAGTATTTCAGCTTTACGCATGTCATCGTCTGTTTCAATGCCATCATCATCCCAGAGTGTTTGGATATGCTTACTGATTTACCATTAGACCAGAACTTCCTAGGATTTTCTGTCAATTCGGTACATAGAATTTTACTTTCGAATTCACTGATCGCTTCACACACAGTCCTCCTTATGCTAACTATCACATCATTTAGCTTCTGTTTATCTGATTGGTTTTGGCTGCATTTAAATTTGCAGTGAAGCTCTCTTTGCTTTCGCAGTAGTTTCCTCACTTAGTTGTTGAACCACAGTGGGTTTTTCCCGTCACTTACAGTTTTACTCAGCACATACCTGTCTAAAACGCATTTTACGATTGCCTTGAACTTTCTCCATAAACACTCAACACTGTCAGTGTCGGAACAGATATTTTCGTTTTGATCTGTTAGGTAGTCGGAAATCTGCCTCCTATTACTCTTGCTAAACAGATAAACCCTCCTCCCTTTTTTTATATTCTTATTTACCTCCATATTCAGAGATGCTGCAACGGCCTTATGATCACTGATTCCCTGTTCTGCACTTACAGAGTCGAAAAATTCAGGTCTGTTTGTTATCAGTAGGTCCAAGATGTTAACTCCACGAGTCGGTTCCCTGTTTAATTGCTCGAGGTAATTTTCAGATAGTGCACTCGATGCTCTGTCCCTACCACCTGTCCTAAATATCTGAGTGTCCCAGTCCATATCTGGTAAACTGAAATCTCCACCTAAGACTATAACATGATGAGAAAATTTATGTGAAATGTATTCCAGATGTTCTCTCAGTTGTTCTGCCACTAATGCTGATGAGTCGGGAGGTCGGTAAAAGGAGCCAATTATTAACCTAGCTCAGTTGCTGAGTATAACCTCCACCCATAATAATTCACAGGAACTGTCCACTTCTATTTCACTACAGAATAAACTACTACTACCAGCGACAAACACGCCATCAGTGGTTGCATGCAATCTATCCTTTCTAAACACCATCTGTGCCTTTGTAAGAATTTCAGAAGACTTATCTCTGGCTTCAGCCAGCTTTCCGTACCTATAACGATTTCAGCTTCGATGCTTTCTATCAGCACTTGAAGTCCCGGTACTTTATCAACGCAGCTTCAACAGTTTATTTAGTACCGTGTGCCAAGGAAATTGAATCCACACCAGAAGTCACGGATGTGGAAGACCCCTAGAGGTCTCAGCACCATCATGCCGTAAGCTGTGGCGGCACGCGCCTCCTGGAGCGCTTTTAGTGTGAGGGCGCCACAGTGGAACACGTGGTTCCAGCGGCCAACAGCAGTGCCCCTGCTAGAGTACTTAAGTGCCTGCCTCTTGCCCATCCAGCCAGTCTAATCTCGCATTCGTCTGTGGACACATTGCCTCGCATTAGACACATTACTTACTTTCTTGTTCTGTGTACGTTGGACGTGTTAGTTAGGTTTCCTTGTGACTCTGCTGTTCGATCTTGTTGTTGTTGGTTCTGTCCTTCGTTGGTCATGTCCGTCCTCTCCTGTTGTGTTGTTGTTCGCGGGCCTCTCCGAAATCTTCTTCCATATAAATAACATTTAAAATAAGTGATACCATAAATTACGCTAAGCATCTCCACCCAGTTGTTGAGTGATTCCTCTCTGCTGCATTCAGCTGCCTAGATACATAGGCTACAGGATGTTCTTTCCCATTAATTTCCTGACTAAGAACACACCCTAATAGTTGATTCGATGCATCGCATGCTACTATAATCTCCTTTCCAAAACCTGGAAACACAAGAACCGGACTTGATGTTAACACTTCTTTCAGTTTGTCAAACGCTTTCCGACACTCTTCTGTCCACTCAAATTTCACACCCTTCTGTAACAATCGCGCGAACAGCTGTGCTAAATCTGCAAAACCCTTCGCCAAATTTCGATAGAAATTGCAAATTCCAATGAATGACTGCAGTGCCTTAACTGTTTTTGGTTCCCAAAAATCCCTTACAGCCTGTTAACCAACCTTGGATCTGTTTACACCCTGTCATTACTGATAATATGACCCAAACATTTTACTTCTAATGTGAAATGACAGTTCTCCAGGCTCAACGTCAAACGAGCTGCTCTTAACCTCATAAAGACTTCCCTCAACTGCTGTCAATGTTGCTCCACACTACTTGAAAACACCATAATGTCATCCAAATAGACCAGACACTGCTGTGGTTTCAAGCGACTCAAGACACTGTCTAGCAACCTCTGAAACGTTGCCGGAGCATTTTTCAAGCCTAATGGCATTCTAATGTGCTGGTAATGTCCTCCAGGTGTAGAGAAAGCAGTTTTTGGACGATCCTCTGGGGCCACCTCTAACTGATGAAAACCACTTGTCAAATCCACCGTAGGAAAGTACTGGCACTGTTGTAGGTGGTGGTTAGTGTTTAATGTTCCATCGACAACAAGGTCATTAGAGATGGAGCGGAAGCTCGGGTTAGGGTAGGATTGGGAAGGAAATCGGCCGTGCCCTTTCAAAGGAACCGTCCCGGCATTTGCCTGAAACAATTTAGGGAAATAACGGAAAACCTAAATCAGGACTGTTGGAGACGGGATTGAACCGTCATCCTCCCGAATGCGAGTCCAGTGTGCTAACCACTAAACCACCTCGCTCGGTCTGGCACTGTTGTTGGAATGGGATATGTGTCCATTACTGTCTTATTATTGAGGTATCGGTAGTCACAACAGAAGCTTTATTACTTAGTTGCATCCGTAGATTTTTTAGGCACAACAACAATGCCCACTTCCCAACAACTATTACTATGCTCTATAATACTGTCCGCAAGCTGCTGATCAATGAAATCCTCCACAATCGGCTGCAAATATCTCAGTATTCTGTATGGTTTATGATAAACAGGTGCTTCATTTCCTGTTGGTATCCTATGTTGAGGAGTTGCTTGTAATGGCCCTTGTGGAAAAAACAAATCCTTAAATCCCCACAAATATTATTCCATATGCTCTCTTTCTCCTCCTTTCAAATGCTTAATTTTGTCACGCAATGCAGTTCTATTGGCTGTTTGTGGTTGATCATTTCACCTACCTCGCGAACACCAGTCTTCGTCCCTCTGGCACATCCAAATTTGATACTAAAACTTCTTTCCTCAAATTTGCATCTACAGCGCTAAAATTATCCATGTTTACGGGAACTATTTGCCCACTGTAACCCGCCTGTATGTGTACAACACTACGTTTCACAAAACAACCCCAAAACTTCATTATCCTTCAATCGTTCAATAACACATTCTGTACCCACAGGTAGATTTGACTCCACACTTACCCAAAGTGACTTCCCGGTGCCACTAGATGCACACTCATGCAAATTAAGACTTAATGCTAATATACGCGGTTCAATTGCTTTGTTCATTACGCTGAACATCCCTTGTGACAGCTCTGCATTGACAACAGTTTCCCCTGGCAAAAATAAGATTCCATCAAGTTCCACATTTTGTTGTCCAACGTCAATTTTGGCATGATGTTGATGCAAGAAATCTACACTTAGGATCATGTCATAGCCCTCGCTTACCCATGGTACCACCTCCATGCATGCATTAAATCGGACTTTCCTTATGCGAAAGTCAACTGTCACTGACCCCCGTCAACCGTAACCGACCCCAAAGGCGTGACCTCCTTATCCCCCACTCCATGCAACCTATAACGTGTTTGTAGCCACTGACACTTGTGCCCCTGTGTCCAACAAAACCTAACCTTTTTAGTTCCTATGGATCCTACCATTGAACATTCCACCTCTGCATACGTATTTGTAGCATTGAAATTAAATGGGAGCTCCCTTAGGTGGGTCATGAGCCCCCTCTGCCCTTTAACACTTGTCCACCTCTAGTATCTCCATTTCTCCATCCTCCACACGGCTCATTTCCACCCCTTCCTCTATTCCTCGGTGACTGGGTACATTGCCTCTGCACGCCACATACAACACCACTTATAACATTTTATACCCACAGCAAATACTGTTTGCCTCTCGCATACCCCTGTTGACACATCTATTTCCTCACATTGAATTACCAGCTGAATGGCCGAATACAAATCTTTCGGAGTCCCTTCACGCACCTTCCGTGACATATGCACCAGTACCCTCTCAAAAATACATCAAGTGCCCTTTGCTCGGCCTCCTGCAACAGAACACTACTCGCTTCATCGCTCTGACACAACTCATAATTATGCTCATTAATTTTCCTTATCCCGTCCACAAATTTCTCCACCTTCTCCCCTTGTCTCTTTGTCATTGTACTTAACCTCTGCCTAAAGTACCGAGCACTATTCTGTTTCTTGTACCTTTGTAAAAGCCCTTCCTTTAACTGTTTAAACTGTCCTGCCTTCCTTAATGCCTCAGAACACCTTACATGTTTTCACTTCACCTGTTAATCTAATCTTGGCTATATGTAACAACTGCTCATCAGACCAACCATTCATCACCACTGAAGTCTCCAAGTCCTCCACAAATGAACGCACATCCTCAGATACCTTGCAAGAAAACAGAATAATCAGACTCGCAGCAGCTGGATCAATCTCCTGCACCCTAGGCAAGGACTGATCAGATGCGGTTACCCGCTCACTTCTAGATGTTAATTCATTTCTCAACTGTGTATTGTCTGCTGTCAGTTGTGCTACTTTTTCCAACAAAATCTGCACCGTTTCTGGTTCCGACGCACCTTGCGTCCTTGACTCTGCCACTGTGTTGCTTTCGTTCCCAGTTAGTCCCGAAACAAAACGATTAAGTACAAGAATAATGTGACTGCCTACAGCTCCGTATGATCATAAACCAATACAAAAGTAATCAAATGCCACGGGGGGGGGGGGGGGGGGGGGGGGGGGGGGGGGGGAAGAGAGAGAGAGAGAGAGAGAGAGAGAGAGAGAGAAGAAGAAGAAGAAGAATAAGAAAAACGTCCAACACTTAAAAAAGAACGATTTTGTCAGCACTCACCCCATCCTGTGACTGTACTGCAGGCAGTGGGCTCAAATGTCATACTGCACAGACGACGTCCACTATTCTGACACCAAATACTGTGGCAGCTTCTGCCACTGAATGTATGAGGATGACCAAATGTAACGGGAAGATACCAAATGTAATTGATGGGTGCCAGGAGGTGCCATATTAAGACTTGGTGAGAACTTTCCAAATGATTTATTTGTTTCCACTTCAGTGCTCCTTTCACCTTGGTCTGTGTCATAGGACCCCGCAATGCTGAGGAAGCACCACAGCAGCCTGTGCAATGTAACACTGTGTTGTGCCAGCCTTGGCCAGCCTGCTGAGTTCCGACGAAGCTTCGCGTCACGTTTGCATAACACTTAGGTTGGCCAGAGGCACTCTTCTGCCTCTAACTTGCACCATGGAAACTGCTTTGTGCACCCTCTCTGGAAATTCTATGCCCCTGTGGGCTCTATTTGACTTCGCAACTGCTGGTATGCGTAACTTACTGCAACCCGGCCCGCACCTGGCTGTGACTTGATCTCAGAATATCACATAAAACTAATTTTCCCTATCCTAAATGGTGGTGCCACTACAAAGGCAACAGCAGCCACAACGTTTCTCCTACATTCTCCATAAATTATGATCATTTCAATTTTTTCTTCTGTGGTAGCAATATTCATCATCCACTTGCATGTATGTTCTCCAAACGATACGTAAATGTGAAGGCAATAAACACTGTACAAATATTGTAATGTCTGGAGCCACTATCTCTTTTACAAATACACGATATGTGGGCTCCAGCTGAAGTGTATTGCCTTTTATGATATGTTGTATTTCACCACACAGCCACAGTGGCATGTCGAGTTGGAGGATACAACATTGTGAATAGTGTTTCCAATTAGAAGTTATTAAATACTGGCCTGTCCTACCCTCGCAGCAGGGACATTCAAGGACCATTGAGTAGTATGTAGTAAACTACAATTGTGTACTCACTTATATTCCTCTAAAGATGGCGAAACAAAGAAAATGCTTCAGGCAAAACATATGTAGATTTTGCCATAGAATTATAATCTGCAATAAAAAATGGGGGCTCCCATTCAAGATTTCATAGATGCCCCTTGCCACCCACTAAATATATTTTACTCAATTTAAAACACAAGTTATGGACCAATCCAAGTTGCTCCAATAGTCAAAAGTTCAATATTTTTTATGCCTTTGTGCATTCATTACTTCATAATCTTTTGCCAGAAGAACATGAAAAAGCTTGTTGTGTGTTACTATTTATGAATACTACATACATACTTAATTTCAAATAAATCCAAGAATGTCAGGTTGAAAACCATACTTCCATTTGTTGATTTTACATGTAATGACCCATTTGGCAAAAATATAATATGAAATTTGGGAAAAAAAACATTAGATATTGCAAAAAAGACACAGAAATAGAAATAAAATAATGATCTCGGCAAAAAATAACACTAATTTTGATCAAAAAATACGAGTAAATTTGAGGAGTAGGAGGAGGAGGATCTTAGTGTTTTAACGTCCCGTCGATAACGAGATCATTAGAGACGGAGTGCAAGCTCGGGTGAGGGAAGGATGGGGAAGGAAATCGGCTGTGCCCTTTCAAAGGAACCATCCTGGCATTTGCCTGAAGCGATTTAGGGAAATCACGGAAAACCTAAATCAGGATGGCCGGAGACGGGATTGAACCGTCATCCTCCCGAATGCAAGTCCAGTGTGCTAACCACTGCGCCACCTCGCTCGGTGAGTAAATTTGACAAAAAATGCAAGTAAATTTGGTAAAAAATAACAACAACCACTCTGGCAAAAAAGAACAGTTAATTTGGCTATAAAATCTACATCTACATCTACATCCGTACTCCGCAAGCCACCTGACGGTGTGTGGCGGAGGGTACCCTGAGTACCTCTATCGGTTCTCCCTTCTATTCCAGTCTCGTATTGTACGTGGAAAGAAGGATTGTCGGTATGCTTCTGTGTGGGCTCTAATCTCTCTGATTTTATCCTCATGGTCTCTTCGCGAGATATACGTAGGAGGGAGCAATATACTGCTTGACTCTTCGGTGAAGGTATGTTCTCGAAACTTCAACAAAAGCCCGTACCGAGCTACTGAGCGTCTCTCCTGCAGAGTCTTCCACTGGAGTTTATCTATCATCTCCGTAACGCTTTCACAATTACTAAATGATCCTGTAACGAAGCGCGCTGCTCTCCGTTGGATCTTCTCTATCTCTTCTATCAACCCTACCTGGTGCGGATCCCACACTGCTGAGCAGTATTCAAGCATTGGGCGAACAAGCGTACTGTAACCTACTTCCTTCGTTGTCGGAAAATAAAGCTGTTTTTTCCTTACTCTAGCTGGAACAACTATCACATCAAAATTATTCACAACAATGCAAATGTTAATCCCAGTTTTAGGTAATATGCGAATGCCAAATACCGAACGACATGTTTACATTCATCACATAATATGTACTACAGAAGTAAAGAATGAGACTGAGCAGTAATATTACAGATTTCATGGTAAACCCCAATACTTCACTTATCAAATTTCTTTTTACAAAAGAGAGTTCCAGAGAACCACTAATAACAGTCTCACTATTCGTCTTACTGATTTCAACTGCATACATACACAATCCATAGTGTTAGCACTGGAATAGGGAAGATGTGAATAGCAATGAAACACAATTGCAGGATGAAGCACGTATTTACATCTACAGCTATACTCTGCAAACTCCATGAAATACATGGCAGAGGGAACATCCCATTGTACCAGTTATTAGGGTTTCTTCCCATTCCATTCATGTATGGGGTGCAGAAAGAACGATTTCTGAATACCTCTGCGCATGCTGTAATTATTCTAAACTTGTCCTCATGATCCCTGAGTGAGTGATATGTAGCAGGTTGCACTATATTCCTAAAGTCATCATTTAAGCCAGTTTTTGAAACCTTGTTAGATTTTCTCAAGATAGTTTATGTCTGTCTTCAAGAGTCTGCCAGTTCAGTTTCTCACTGTGACATGCTCCCGTGGGTAAAACAAACCTGTGACCACTCATGGTGACCTTCTCTGTATATGTTCAATATCCCATTTAATTTCTATGTCCCACACACTTGAACAGTATTCTAGAATAGGTCATGCAAGTGATTTGTAAGCAATCTCCTTTGTAGATTGATTGCATACCCCAGTATTCCCCCCCCCCCCCCCCCCCCCCCCCCCACACACACACACACACAAAGTCTATCACTTACTTTATCCATGACTGAGCGTATGTTGTTATTCTATTTTATATTAGTACGAAGTGTTACACCCAGGTATTTCTATGAGTTGGCAGATTTCAACTGTGCGTTAGTGATATTATAGGATACTACTTTTTTTTTTCCATTTTGTGAAGTGCACAATTTTACATATCTGTACATTTAAAGCAAGTTGCCAATCTTTGCACTAGCTTGACATCTTATCTAGATATAACTGAATATTTACGCAGATTCTTTCAGACAGTACTTCAATACAGATAACTGATCCTCTGCAAAAAGTCTGAAGTTAATATTAGTATTGCCTGCAAGGTCATTAGTATACAATACGAACAGCATGGGTCCCAAAGCGCTTCCCTGGGACACAACCGTAGTTGCTTCAATATCTGACAATGGCTCTCCATCCAAGGTAACATTCTGCGCCTCTTAACCAAAACATCCTCAATCCACTTCATGAATTTTGCTTGATATCTCATGTGATCGTCCTTTTGACACTAGGTGTAGATGTGATACTGAGCCAAATGCTCTTTGGAAATCAATAAATATTGCATCCACTTAACTACCTCGATGAAAAGCTTTCAGTTTGTCATGCGAGGAAAGCACAATTTGGGTTTTACATGATTGATGAGGAGGACAGTCTGCATAAGAATATGTTTTAAGATACTACAACGAACTGATGTCAAAGATATTAATGGTACTTTTGTGGATACTTCTAAGCTTCTTGTCTTCTTCCAACTACTGGGTGCAGTTTATTGTTTGAGAGACGTACAACAGATTACAGTTAGAAGACAGGCTAACTCAGCTGCAAATTCAGTATAGAATCTGACAGTGATTCCACTGGCCTGCAGAACTTCTCAGTTATAATGATATCAGCCATTTCTCAATACCACTGACACTAACACATGTTTCACTTATCTTTTCAGTGGTACAAAGATTAAATTTGGGCAATTCTTGAAGGTTTTCATTTTGCTTTGCTGCATTCAATTTCATTTCCAGTCTCATCTGCTAGGACTGCACACTAACTTTGGTGCCACTAACAGCCTTTCCATACAAGCAAATTTTTTTGGGGTTTTGCGAAAGATCCATTTGATGACATTCTGCTATGGTAGTCCTTAAAGGTTTAACAAATTGCTCTTCTGACAGCCAAACATGTTTCTTTCAGCATCCCTCTATCTGTAGTCCTAGGGGGTCTTCCATGCAAAGTAGGATACACTTATGATTTTTAAAAGCTTAAAAATTTGGTTCTTTTGTATATTGTTTGAAAAAGTTGGACTTTTTATTGTATGGTAGCGATGGTTTGTTGCCCATTATTGCTTTCACTCCACAATTCGTAGCCATTTTTAAGGTGAGATTCCTATACCGCTTTTGACACATGTGGTAGCCGTTGAGCGTCTGACATAGTTCGGCTGACACATAGCTGGCGATTCCTATAGAGCGGCGGCCGCACAGTCTTTAGTTGCTCTGCTGCGTCTGTGCTGAAAGGATAGTTTGGCGCGATTTGTTGTTTTATCTAATATTAGAAGACGTTGAAGATGAAGAAATTCAGCTTCAGCTATGAGGGAAATGCTGAAACACATCCGATGTCGGGTCATATGGGAAAGAGGGCGACAGTGGAATTTTTGATAAAAGTAATATCAGGAATATGTTTTGCAGTGGTAAGAGGTTTCCTCCACCAACTAAGCTGCCGGATTCGGAAATAGTAGTGCCATATATTTTTGTAGGCGACGAGACATTTTCATTACATCCAAACGTGATGAAACCTTTCTCTCCTCGAGTTGCTAGTATTGACCAAAAAAAGCTATTTTTAACTACCATCTTTCACAAGCTCGTAGAGTTTCTGACAATGCCTTCGCTCTGTTAAGTCAAGTATTTCGCATATTTTATTCTCCAATCAGTCTGAAGCCAGAAACGACTGATAATTTGATTACTGTTGCTTGCTCTTTACACAATTTTCTTAGAGACGCATCCTTAGAGAAAAATAATGAGCTCATTTTGAATTTTTAAATTACCTACTGAAAATCTTGAAGCATTAGCAAGGAGTGGCGGTTATGCAGATGCTGATGGGTTTTCTGTGTGAGATTCATTTACAGACTACTTCAACAGCATTGTAGGTGCAGGGATGACACTGTGGCAAAGTGATCACGTTAGCAGAACTAAGTAGGCTTTGAGCTCCCTAGCGTTACTTAATTATCTTTAAAGATTTGTATGCACATTACAATAAATTGAGCTTTTCTGACATACATTAGATTTTGGTATTCATTTTTTTTGTACACTTCATTATTATTATAATAAAAACTGAACATTATGTTGGACGATGCTACTTATTCTTGATTATTACAATATCCCTTATTTGCCTGACAACCAAGTAATAAACATTATGAAGAAAGAGAAAGTATATAATACTTTTCTTACTTGTTCTTTCCACGTATTCTGCTCTCTCTGTCCAAGCATTATCCTTCACAGTTTGGTCCTTGTATACTGGTAATGATACATCGTAGATACAAGAAAATTTAGAAACCATTTCTACCAGTTTCTCATCTTCTACCACCGTGAACAGTACTTTTCCCTCGGACATGCTGTTGTGTTCTCCTTTGCAGCTGCGTCTAGACTGCTCTCAGACCGGCTGAGCCGCAGCGGCAGGTGGCCGTAGCGTCAGCCGCAGGCAGCTGACACAACAAGGGCCACAGTCCCGTTTAACACCATCTGTAGCAGTACAGTGTGGCAGGTGCACAACAGCGGCCGCATGAGTCAGACGCTGCATAGGAATCCCACCTTTATAAGGCTATATGTTTTTCATATTGATGCGAGTGTGAATTATTGGAGATTCTAGACCTTCATTTCAACTCACTGGCAGGTGAGAATTAGTATATCATTATCTTTGACAGATACAGTATTGCATAAACAATATAAGATAGGAGTAGGTAAATTAAGGGTTAGGATAAAAATACCTATAATACAACAACATGAAATTTCATGTAACAAGAGTGCCAATTTCAACCAATATTGTAAAAACTGAAAATTAAATATGTAACATTGAGTGATGTCATCTGAGCCACAGTTATATTTTATAAGGTTAAATGAAGAGGATGCCCTTAACAGCAGCAGAATGACAGAAAAGTTAAAGAGTGAAAGAAAATATGAATAATTTAAGAAGAAGCATCTGCAATAAGCTAGAAAAAGTCAACAGAAGCATCAGTACAGGTTTCAACGAAGCCTATAAAATTCATGACCTGGAAATTGTGAATTTATCATGGTATGTTTGGAAGATGGAAGACAATGGCTCAAAAATTATTAAAGTCAAACAAGAACCCCACTCATGGTGGAAATATATTGGATCTAATGGCAACTTTGAGGTTGATGGCAAAACTGATATCAGTCACCATGATGCAGGCGTGGCAACAATGATTACCAAAGTACAAATAACAACTAAAACAAGCAGAAATATATATGTTGAGCATGCTAGATAAAAAATTTGTAGTGTCATATCTGAATGAGGAACTTGGAACTTTCAGCACAGGGCAGGTGCATGTAGAGGAACTATGGTTCAAGTTTAAAAGAATAGTTGACCAAGCACTTGATAAATATGTACCCAGTAGAACAGTTCATAATTGTTAGGGAACTCCATGGCATACAGTCACTCTAAAGAAACAGAGATTAGTGCATAAAAGGTGCAATACAAAGCATAGGGCCACAGAAGCTGAAAGAAGAGCATTTGGCTGTCAAGAGAGCAATGAGTGAAGCCTTTAATGACTACTTTAACAGAATACTGTTGCATGATCTTTCACAGAACTCAAAGAAATTCTCGTAGTATGTAAAGGCTGTTAGTGGCATTAAAGTTAGGGTGCAGTCCCTGGCACATGTGACAGGAACTGAACTTGAGGGTAGCAAAACAAAATCTGAAATGCTTAACTCCATTTTCAAATGTTCCTTTCCAAAGGTACAACCAGGAGAATTGCCCCAATTTCATCCTTGTATCACTGGAAAGACGAATGAAAAGTATTAGCATAAGCAGTGTTGAAAAATAGCTGAAATCATTAAAACTGAACAAAGCTACTGGCCCCGATGGAATCCCTTTCAGATGCTACACTGAATTTGCAGCTGAGTTAGCCCCTCGTCAACTAAGATCTACCGTAGATACATAGAACGAAAAATTGTGCCAAGTTCTTGGAAAAAAGTGCAGGTCACACCCGCCTACAAGAAGCGTAGCAGAAGTGATCCACAAAACTACCGTCCAATATTCTTCACATCTGTTTGTTGTAGAATCTTACAACATATTCTGAGCTCAAACATAAAGAGGTATCTTCAACAGAATGACCTTCTCAGTGCCATGCAGCATAGATTTCAAAAACATGAATCATGTGAAATACAACTAACACTTTTCTCACATGACACTGAAATCTTTGGATCAAGGCAACCTGGTAGAAGAAGTATTTCTTGATTTCCAAAAAGCATTTGACTCAGTATCGCACCTACGCTTATTGTCGAAAGTATGATCATATGGGATATCAAGTGAAATTTGTGACTGGATTGGTGACTTTTTGATGGGGAGGACACAGCATGTTACCATGGAGGGATGTAGAAGTAACTTTTATTTTGAGAGTGGGCCTAGGAAGTGTGTTGGGACTCTTGCTGTTCATACTGTATATTAATGACCTTGCAGTCAATGTTAATAGTAAAATCAGACTTCTTGCAGATGACACAGTTATCTATAATGAAGTACTATCTGAAAGAAGCTGCATGAATATTCAGTTGGATGTTAATAAAATTTCCACCTAACGCAGAGATTGGGAACTTGCTTTAAATGTTCAAAAATATAGAATTTTGCACTTCACAAAACAAAACAAAAAAATGTAGTATCCTATGACTATAATACCAATGAGTCACTTTCAGAATCGGCCAACTCATAAAAAAACCTGGGTGTAACACTTTGTAGGAATATGAAATGAAATGATCACATAGGTTCAGTCATGGGTAAAGCAGGTGGTGGACTTTGGTTTATTGGTGGAATACTGGGAAGTGCAATCAGTCTGTAAAGGGGATTTTTTACAAATCACCCATTGACTGGTTCTAGAATATTGCTCAAGTGCGTGGGACCCTTATCACACAGAACTATCAGGGGATATTGAGCATATACAGAGAAGGGCAACACGAATGGTCACAGGTTTCTGTAATCTTTGGGAGAGTTTTACAGAGATACTGAAGGAACTGAACTGGAAGACTCCTGAAGATAGACGTAAACTATCCCAAGAAAGTCTACTAACAAAGTTTCCAGAATCAGTTTTAAATGATTACTCTAGGACTACACTAAAACCCCCTACGTACAACTCATATAGGGATCGTGAGGATAAGATTAGAATACTTACTGCACACACAGAGGCATTGAAACAATCATTCTTCCCATGCTCCATGCATGAATGGAACAGGAAGAGAACCTAATAACTGGTAAAGGGGACGTACCCTCTGCCATACACCTCATGATGGTTTGCAGAGTATTACATGTAGATGTATAAGAAGGCTCTACCACTGTTATACAAAAGGAAGCTCAGTCTGTGTCTTACTACCAGAAAAAGGAAATGGTTCTGAGCCAAGATTTTAAGGAGTTTGCATCGCTGCATACTGAATTTGTTGAAAATTACTCTTGCGTTTATCAACACGAGGTGCAAAGGGCACGTTGAGCACGAACACAAGTTAGTATTTTCATGGTATCAGTGTGGCATTCTGGTTCTCATCACCCAATTGTTGTTGTTTCAGACAAGTTAACCCATTCCAAGGATACTGTGACTGTATACATTAGCAAGGTATTGTCAAATGTACCTCAAAATGTGAAGGTAATTTCAATCTGGTCAGACAGGCCTGCCACGCAATTTAAAAACAAATATATTACTGCTATGTATCTCAACTTTAATTGCTCCACAATGTGGAAATCTACTGGAACTTTTTTCTACATCCCACAGTAAAGAAGCCATAGATGGAATTGGTGCAGTTGTGAAACGGCAAATGTGGAATGCACTAAAAAAGTGAAAATTCACAATAGGTGATGCACCAACTTTTGCTCAGCTACAAGTACCACTACTATGCAAGCTTTTCATATGTCTACTGATGAAATTCAAGAAACCAATGTGAAACTTAATCTGACTCAAATATTTTCTTTGGAATCATCAGTACCACACATAAAAAGAATTCACTACTTTCACTACAAGAAAGGAGTACTACAAACATATCTGCTGTCTCCAAAGAATTTCCCTACTGCAGATCATCATACTGAAGAGACTATAGAAAGTGTGAAAATTGGAGACTGGTACAAAGAAGAACATGATGGCAAATTCTATGCCGAAGAAGTATGTGCAGTTTTTGGAAGTTCTTACCTAATATGCAATGGAGCATGCTGGTCACTATTGGAAATTGCCTGCAACATGTGATGAAATTCTGTTCACACAGGACAAAATTGTAAAGTAAATTAATCCATCTGATGTTGTCAGTGCAGTGCAGTTATCTGACTTTTAACTTAATTTACAGTTTATTTTCCCAGATGTCATGCCCTTATAATTTTTCGTTGTGTTTAATAAGTGAAATGTTAATGTTAAATTTATCTTGTTTGGTAAATAATGTCACATTTTCATTTCTCCGCTAACAGGCAAAAGTTTTTCCAACAATAAGTAATAACTAGTAACATGAATCACATAACACTGAATCACACACTTTATCATTATATTACAGTATTTTACATGGTATAAATATTTTTAGAAATCTGTAACTGTGTCATCTGAATGCCAACCTAATATGTATTTTCTGTGATAAAAACCAGATCCATACTCCTAATAGTTTCACACTTTTGACATAACATGTACATTACAAATAGAATGTTCCAAATTTGTAATGTGAATCACAATATAAATTACATACTTGTTCTTTGATTTTAAAGCCCTTCCCTGTTTAAATATTAATTCAAGATCTTTGCCTGAATAGCATAATACATAATGATGATTTACAAAAGAAAATATATGTCTACAGATTGATAAAAAGTCAGCATAATAAAAACACTGATTTCAAAATGTAACATGAGTCACCATGAAATTCCCCCTAAACTTTGTTTTACATCGGTTATGAAGTTGTCTCTGTTTCTTTACCAGTTTCTTTACAGTGACTGTATACAAAGGAGGGTCCCTCCCATCGTGAACTGGTCTACTGGGTACAGATCTACCCACTGCATTTTCAGTTATTATTTTAAACTTGAATTGTAGTTCTTCTACATGCTATTGCCCTGTGCTAAAAGTTTCAAGTTCCTCCCTGAGATATGACACTACTGATTTTTATCTAGTTTATTGAAAATACTTCTGCTTGTTTTAGTTTTATTTTGGTAATAATTGCTGCCACAACTGCACGATGGTCACTCATACTAGTTTCGTGTGGACATCCTCAAAAAGGTCAGGTCTATTTGAAGACATGTGCGGAAAAATGGGCTAAATCTCAAACGTAAAAACTTAGAGATAAGGGTTGCCACCTGTTGCTGGGTATAGGAACTATCAAAATTGACATTGGCCTCACCCGTAAATACCCTAGTGAGATATTTAGGGATGAGACGAATGTGAATTTTGATAGTTCCTGCAGCCAGCAACACATGGCAACAATTATCTCTCAGCTTTTACATTTGAGCACTAGTCCATTTTTCTGCACATGACTTCATTTGTTGCTACTGATCCAGTACATTTCCACCAATAGTGGGACACTGAGCTATCTGTTCTAGGCAGTTTCCAGAAAATACACTTAGTAATGTTTCATAGGATGTCTTATCATGCCACCAACTAACAAAATATTAACTTTTCCCAGTTGACTGTTGGATGATTAAAGTCTCCACCAATAATTATAGTAGAAGGGGGGGAACTAATGTACAAGCAAACTGAGGTTTTCTCTACAGTTTTCAGTTAACTTAATGAGATGAGCCCAGTGGGTGATAGAAGGATCCAATTACAATTCTGCCCCTGACATTTGGTAAGATTGGACATATTAAAGATGTGACGTCAAGTACTCAGTGGCAGTGATGCCCTAAACACAAGAAGGAATGTAGAACATTTAAATGATCTGTTGGAATTAGTATCATAATACACAGACCTATTCAGGAAGTGTTCCTTCTGAAAAAGGTATGCCCTTGCTTTCATCCTAGTTATGGACAATCTCATGTGGGTAGTTATAGCTGGGATTTAAAGTTAACAGTGGAATGATGCAACTTGACATTTTTACAAATTATACACAAAAAGTTATAAATTCCACATTACCTATCATTAAAAATGTATCATCTTCTAACACAGGTTTTAGAAATCTGTCATCATTCCACACGCAGTCTGATAACTGCATCACTTCAGAAGCCTCAATTTTATTCGTACGGATGTAATTAATCAGTTTTATGTAATCATAACAATCCATGTTGAATTTTGCTCTTAAATACGAAATATCAAAATTATGTTTTTCCTTCAAATGAATAAGACTTTCTGTTATGTTGACACAGTCAGAACAAAACAGACATTTTGCATCTGTCTTTTCTTCTATGTCATTTTCATTGTAACCCTCTGACTCATCTGAAGAGAGATCTGGAACATCTGAAATAGCCAAAAGTTGGAAAACACATATAAGAAATTGGCAATGAAGTTGTAAAAATTTGTACAATAAAAATGAATCCCCTACCACCCCTCACAAGTGCGCACGTTTAGACACACACACACACACACACACACACACACACACACACACACACACACACACAATTAAAGAAAAAATATATTAAAGAAAAAAAATTTAAAACTTTAAATTATTCATAAAAATTTAACAGTTTAAATTATTAATTCAGAAGATTACAAAGAAAAATTGAAGATAACATGAGCAGCAAGAGTCAGTTTCAATTCAGGAAACGAAATGGAACCCAAAATACTATTATATGTTTGGAGATGGAAGAAGAAAGAATGCTGGAAGCTAACAGCACATCTGTTGTGCTGACTGGGAGAAAGTTTTAGACTGAATGGACTGGAATATCATTGTGAAGTACTCTGTGTGTAATGGAAGGGCAGGCATTATCCGATCGCAAGTATCCTTATTTGGCACACAAAGTGTAAGGAGTTAAAAAGAATTGGGTACACTGGTCAATTAGCTCATCATAAGCCTGTAGTCATGCTAAAAGTAATGCTTGAGGTGATGTAAAGAGTGATGCCACAGGACAGTGGATAACTGGAAATGAGTGATTTGGAGTCATGAATCATACTGTACCCTGTAGCAACATGAGGGAAAAAGACTGAATTTGCCAAATGTCTGAAGAACATTACCTGCCATATGTGCAGTACCCCAGTAAAATATGGAGGTGGTGTTTAGGATGTAGGGGTGTTTTTCATGATGAGAGTGTAGCTTCCTTACTTTGCTTATGCAAAAACTAAATGTAAAAGGATATGAACACATTTTACAGCGTTCAGTACTGCATATGGTAGACGACCCATTCGGAGATGATGATTGGTTGCTTTAGCATGAAAATGCAAGCTGTCATAGAACAGCATGTGGGGCAATAGTTTGTGGATAATAAAATTCCTGAACTGGACTGGCCTGCACAGTCCCACAAACTGAACCTAAGAGAACATATTTTGGAAGAGTTAGAAATGTAAACTTTGCTCCAGACCCGTGTCCAACAGCACTAACTTCTCTGGTTTTGGCTCTTGGGGAAGAATGGGCTGCCATTCCACCTCGGACATTCAGACACCTCACTGTAAGTGACCCCAACAGGGTTCAAGCCACCATAAAGGCAAAGAGTGGACACACTTCATATTAATGTCCACTAACAGGTGACCAGATACTTTTGATCAGACAGTGTAACTTAAGACATAAAGAAACTAGACACATGACCGAAAGTTGCAAGTATTGGAGATATAGAAATAGACAAAACAGATATTGGAAGAAGTGTTGGAGCAGGTTGCTGTTTGCCACCAACTGAAAAAATATAAGGAAAAGCAAAGACGCATAACAGAAGGAGAAGAAAAAATGAAGCCAATTATATGTACACAGATCTTCAAGCACATTTGGCTGAACCAGAAAAGGAATTATAATTTATCAAGGAAGTATCATAAAATTGGGAAAAAGAGTAAGGAATGAGGATGGATGCATGAAAGACCAAACTGACGAGAATTTTGCAGAATGAAGGTTCCATGAAATATCACTAGAAGGGAATACCTTGAAAAATTTAAAAACATTAAGTGATGTAAAATGTAAACAGTGTGGAGGAAATATGAATTAGAATATCTATAGATATAAAACTTCTGATGATGTGAAAGATCTTTGACCGCAAAAATAATTCAGATAGAATTAAGAATTATCTCGAGAGTACTATCGTACAGCAATGAACCCTGGGCAGAATGAAAAAGAAAAATACTTCAATAGTTTTCAAATGTAATGGTGAAAAACAACACTGAAAGTGCAACAGACTGACAAATGGAGAAGTACTTCTAAGAAAAGGAGAGGTAAAAAAACTAGTGGAAAGGACAAGAATAAAGAAGACACCTTGGCTGGGACATATATTGTGAAAATTTGCCTGCAATGAAGACTCACCAAGGAAAGATTTCGGCAAAGAGAAGAATGGAACAAAGAACAGAGTCAGCAGTTATGCTAGCCATTATTACTGTTGCTTTTTACTGGCAAGCTGCACAGGACATTCAATGATAAAGTGGACATCACAGGGGCATTTAATCACTTATGGTGGGCAGCCATTTGGACCACCTGAGGGATTTGAACTGCCCATTGGATCTGGTACCTGACCTAGTATTAGAAAAGTTGCAAGATAATGAAATAGTCACAGGAGTGCAACAACTTGGTGATCCTGGTCAACGGAAGCTCCAGAAGCAACCCGGAAGACAGATGTAACATATTTCTTCAATAATTACATTAGTGGTGCCTAGGAGAAATTGCCTGTTGCATCAGAAAAGATCACATACTTGTTCAAAGGGAACCTATTATGAAATCAAGCAAAATATCTATAAAGAGAAAGTCCATCACCAGACCCTCTTCCCTGGGCGAGTGACAAAATTGTAGTGCACATACAGATGAAATAAACAAGAGAAACAGGATCACAATGAACAAAATTATTACCTTAGCCAGTTATGATTATACACTACCATGCAAACAATAAAAATGTATCATAATGCTATCCTAACTGTGATCGTGGTATATTGTATGAGTGTTGGGTGCACAGATGTCTGCTCATAACACCAGTACGGGTTAACAGAGCGCAGTACAGAATACTTCTTCAGTTGATGGGAGCTTTTCGTACTGTGTAAGTTCAGGAATTGCATGAATTACTTAGAATATGTCCATTCACAGTCAGATCCTCCATAATAAGTGGCAGGAACTATCAGATGATGCCCAAACAGCAAGGCATACCTATGGTTTTCTCCCAAAACAGAGTCAAGGAATGAGGTACCTGAATTCTTCAAGAGGCCTGACACACTTCTGCAGGGGTCAGGAGCCTCACACCACCCACTGGCATCTAATTGGTTGAAGAGAAACCTCTTAATGTGGCTGCTGTGAAAAAGGCACACCGTAGCATACTATATGTGGGGTAGTCCAATTATGCCGATGTTGCTGATATGATCAGGAGCAACTGAATTGGCATGGAAGACTTGATATAAAGGAAATACTCTGGTGAGACAGAACAGCAGATTGTGGAAAATATTGCAGACACTATTACAAGGAATGTTTCTGTAGCATGTTACCTATCAGTCAATCCCCATCCACTGCACTACAGGATGTTGTGACAGAAGATCAAGAAGCAATGCAGCGATGACAGCTGAGGTAAACGGCTGTTGTAGATCAACAGCAAAACCCTCATGTGTGGAGATCATAACAACACTATAGTGGAAATGCAGCCATGTGCCATGACTCATCACCTAGAACCCGGGTGATGTGGACCTGCTTGTGGTTACACTTCTCACTGGCAGCAACAATGCTCCCTCAGAGCACAGGAGTTGTCCTTCACAAACAGGGAACTCTATACAACACAAGAGGTAGATGCAGCCACAACACCCTCTGCAGCACACAAGGACCAGGGTGCAATGGAGTGCATTGTGGAATGTGTCACACAATAACTCATGTTATAAAAGTAGTAGATATAGTTAGATTTTTTAGTAGTTGCTATTTTTATTAATGGTAGAATTTGTTATGGTAATGGGAAGTAGAACTGTGTTGGATGTAGTAATGTATACTACACAATTAGCTGCTGATGTACAGAAAATATCTGTTATTGATAGTAATAATTTTTATAAGACTTGGCACCCGAACTTCCCCGAATGGGGCCTCCTGGCCAACTATATCGTATGCTCATTTGTAGGACTGAATACAGCCTGTGTTTAAATTACAGGTAACAGGCTACAGTGTAACAAATATGTACATAAATTTCTTGTCAGTTGCTATAATAAAATTTTGAAGTCATGTGAAGCAGAAGTGTTTTGCACCTACACTAGTGCACAAAGTTCCCAGGACTGAAAAGTCATCTCCTAAATGAACCAAGTTAACATAAAATAATTGTCTCAAGTATATAATGTGCAAGTAACTTTCCTGCAATATGTAAGCAGTAAACTTGGTTAAAAAGTGGTAAGGTTTAACATGAGAATGTGTCTAGGTTACTTGAGCTACAAATGTCTCATTCCTTCTCCAGAAACTTAACATTTCACTGAATAATATAAGACTGAATAAATATAAGAATTTGATCATGCTTAACATCTCTTCCCTCATTGTAGCATGCAAGAACCTATTGATGAACTTTGTTATCACATCCATAACTAACAAAAACAGGACATGAAATTAAATCTCCAACCATAAACAATACATTGCACTAATAATTCCAAATACAAAAATGAATCTATTACCCACAAATGCCAACTACACGCTGAAATAACTAACCAAAAACCACCACAAACTCTTCCACTATTATTCTCACCTACAGTACTCAAGGACTTCAATGAATTACTCACCAACAATTTAGAAACAAACATTCCATACTGAACACCACCACTGCATACTCCATCACTTCCTCTAAATGCATGGTCCATTTCAAATATGCCACCAACCACATTGTCACACATGATCCATTTCAAATATGCCACACAACGTCACGCAGGAAAACACAATCATGTCACAGGGCAAAGAAAGTGGGTGGAGCTGCAAACTTCAGTTGACCCCGCCTATCTTTTTTTTTTTAAGTTTACTACAATAATAATGTGAAGTTCATTACAAATAAGGACTAATTAACATTTTTTTCAGAGTCTTTGAACTAGTCATTTAAGCTGTGACAGTAAAGTAATTTGAAAGTTAAAACTTGAAGTAGCTGCTTCTTTGCCTATATGATTTTCCATAGAATTTATTAATTACGAAACAAACTTGGACTAAAAATATAATTTGAATCTATGACAATATTATGAAAAGGATAGACTGCTATTCACCATACAGTGGAAATTCCTGGAGGGAAGGCGACATCCTTTACGAGAAACACCATTGAGAAAATTTAAAAAATCAGCATTTGAAGTTGACTGATGAACAATTCTACTGTCACCAACATACATTTCGCTTAAGGACCACAAAAATAAGATACGAGAAATTACGGCTCATATGGAGGCATACAGACAGTCATTTCTGCGTCACTCTACCTGCGAGTGAAACAGGAAAGGAAATGACAAGCAGTGGTATAAGGTACCCTTCGCTTCGCACCATACCATGGTCTGAATTATGCAAATTCACACACACACACAGGACCACTATCTCTGGAATTATTAGTCTGGCTTTGGCAGCCAGAGAGAGAGAGAGTTTTGCTTAATTCAGAAGAAGGCTTTATGTCCAAAAACTTACTTGTTTTGAGAGGTTCCGTGCCCTCTTTTGCATGTCTCCTCTCATTTTCATCAAATTTATGAATGTTATATGCAATTTCACGGTAGTAACAGAAAGAATAAGGTTATTGTAATGAGAGTATTTGTACTGAGAGGTCAAAAAATATTTTTCACTCGATTCCTAAACATGTTGTTTTACTTCCCTGGGTGGTCTGTGCGAGGCGAGCATTGGAGGGCGCAGCACACTGCATTTCCAATTGGGGACTGCACTTCCCTGAATTCTGAGGGGTTCATACAATAGGCTTAAGTGCCTGGCGGAACAACTGACGTCGGGCGAGTTCCGCCTATTGAGTGCAGGGCGAAACTACCTGCGAGACTTCTGAGTGTCGCTGCAGTTTGTGTGTTTACTGTCCCGGCACGTGTTGAACGAAGATTCCTGGCACCGACTGACTGCATTGTCCTCTTGATTCTGATAATACTTGTGGACTGTGCTCTGCTGGGTGTGAGCGTCTGGGGCCAGATGGCCAGTGGTGTAGGCAGGTTTTTTTCGTAGCCGGTCAAATGGCAAGTTCAGTGCCCTCAGCTGAATAGCAGAGGCATGACTGGTCAACTTAAACTGAGGCTAGTTGACGTCATAAAGCCCTGCTCGAAACTGGAGGGAACAGTCACTATTGGTGCGAATAATGCTCAGAGACAATGTGGGGGAATTTTGGAATTTGAACTGAATGCTGATTCGCAGTTTTCAAGAAGAGGGAGTAGAGCAATGTCGGCTTCGCTCTTGTGTTGTGCGGGCAGGGGATTCGAAATCTGAACTTCCTCAGAGTCGGATGGTCTTGCAACTTGGTCGCTCGTTTTAGGAAGAACTTAGAATTCTCGGACAGCCTTTGAAGCCAGAGTTCGACACAGAGTTGCTGCACGGCACCTCTCTGCTATATAGTCAGGAGATTAATATTTGATCCATTAGGACCTCCGGTCATTATCGTCAGTCTATTGCACCATAGTTCAATACAAACGTCTCAAAAATGAGATTGATAGGAAATGCAAAACGACTAAGCAGGGATGGATAGAGGACGAATGTAAGGATGTAGAGGCTTATCTCACCAGGGTAAGATGGATACTGCCTACAGGAAAATTAAAGAGACCTTTGCAGAAAAGAGAACCACTTGTATGAATATCAAGAACTCAGATGGAAACCCAGTTATAAGCAAAGAAGAGAAAGCAGAAAGGTAGAAGGAGTATATAGAGGGTCTATACAAGGGCAATGTACTTGAGGACAATATTATGGAAATGGAAGAGGATGTAGATGAAGATGAAATGGGAGATACGATATTGCGTGAAGAGTTTGACAGAGCACTGAAAGACCTGAGTCGAAACAAGGCCCCCGGAGTAGACAACATTCCATTGGAACTACTGACGGCCTTGGGAAAGCCAGTCCTGACAAAACTCTACCATTTGGTGAGCAAGATGTATGAGACAGGTGAAATACCCTCAGACTTCAAGAAGAATATAATAATTCCAATCCCAAAGAAAGCAGGTGTTGACAGATGTGAAAATTACCGAACTATCACTTTAATAAGTCACAGCTGCAAAATACTAACACGAATTCTTTACAGACTAATGGAAAAACTGGTAGAAGCCGACCTCGGGGAAGATCAGTTTGGATTCCGCAGAAATGTTGGAACACGTGAGGCAATACTGACCCTAGGACTTATCTTAGAAAATAGATTAAAAAAAGACAATTCTAAGTTTCTAGCATTTGTAGGCCTAGAGAACGCTTTCAACAATGTTGACAGGGGTAAAACACAGGGAGCGAAAGGCTATTTACAATTTGTACAGAAACCAGATGGCAGTTATAAGAGTCGATGGACATGAAAGGGAAGCAGCAGTTGAGAAGGGAGTGAGACAGGGTTGTAGCCTGTCCCTGATGTTATTCAATCCGTATATTGAGCAAGCAGTAAACGAAACAAAACAAAAATTTGGTATAGGTATTAAAATCCATGGAGAAGAAATAAAAATGTTGAGGTTCGCTGATGACATTGTAATTATGTCAGAGACAGCAAAGGACTTGGAAGAGCAGTTGAACGGAATGGACAGTGTCCTGAAAGGAGCATATAAGATGAACATCAACAAAAGCAAAACAAGGATAATAGAATGTAGTCGAGATAAGTCGGGTGATGCTGAGGGAATTAGATTAGGAAATGAGACACTTAAAGCGGTAAAGGAGTTTTGCTATTTGGGGAGCAAAATAACTGATGATGGTCGAAGTAGAGAGGATATAAAATGAAGACTGGCAATGGCAAGGAAAGCGTTTCTGAAGGAGAGAAATTTGTTAACATCAAGTATAGATTTAAGTGTCAGGAAGTCGTTTCTGAAAGTATTTGTATGGAGTGTAGCCATGTATGGAAGGGAAACATGGACAATAAATAGTTTAGACAAGAAGAGAATAGAAGCTTTGGAAATTTGGTGCTACAGAAGAATGCTGAAGATTAGATGGATAGATCACATAACTAATGAGGAGGTATTGAACAGAATTGGGGAGAAGAGGAGTTTGTGATACAACTTGACAAAAAGAAGGGACCGGTTGGTGGGACATGTTCTGAGGCATCAAGGGATCACAAATTTAGTATTGGAGGGCAGCGAGGAGGGTAAAAATCGTAGAGGGAGACCAAGAGATGAATACACTAAGCAGATTCAGAAGGATGTAGGTTGAAGTAAGTACTGGGAGATGAAGAAGCTTGCACAGGATAGAGTAGCATGGAGAGCTGCATCAAACCAGTCTCAGGACTGAAAACAACAGCAACAACAAACAACATCACATTTTACACAGCCACAGAGAGTAGGAGCCCCTTGTTCTCAAGCCAACTCTTATTCTCATAATATTTCAAATCTTTAACCTACTGTGTGTGTGTGTCGACAATCATGTTCATTTATGTTCTGAAGTATAATAAATCTCATTGTGATATTCAATCCACATATCATTTCGTAGATATAGGCAGAATCCCCCCCCCCCCCCCCCCTCATTTCCTGTTTTTTATTACGATAAAGTTCTCTTTTTTGAGTAGGTTACACTTTTTGTATTAAATTACTGTGAGTGAGCACTCCTTATTTTACCAACTACCAGGGTCCACCATCATTTCCTTCTGTTACTGTTGTGCACATAATTAATTAGCTGGTAGATGAGGAGGAGTCAAGTCCATGTCTCGTTCTCCCTGCCAGGATTTGATTGATAACATTTCCTGATTAAAGAAAAACACCATAATTAATTTTCTTTGCTGTAATTAGATTTCGGAATAAAAATATTTTGCGATGCGCATGTAATAACCACTGATTTTGTTCATTTATTTAGTAATTTCATGTTGTTTTATTTTGTCTGTGTTGGTTGTGTGTGGGTTTTGTACCACATCACATTCGTTGAAACTGACAGTGTTGTTTCAGCGTTGAAATTATTTTGGAGGGGTTGTTTTATCGACATTTGTACTTGTGGGTTAAGTTCTTTTTTTTAGTAGTAGGAGTCGATTAGTGCAATTTTTGTGTCAACTGTTACAAGGGGTTTTCGCTATTATATTTTTGTTGTTGTTGTTGACGTTCCATGAATGAATGTTCACTCGTAACAGGGCATGACTGTTGTTGAACATATCTCAAATAAACAGACTGCACACAATGGAGCAGGATCAGGGTAGCAACAGATTTTGAGCCAGATGAAGAATTGTTGAGTTTTCCTACGGGACGGGAGGTGTGGAACACAGACGTTAGACATGAACTGGTGGCAGACCGACAACAGGAGATTCTTAATGGTGAAATCAGTGAGAAAGAAGTGGAGGGTGGGGGGGGGGGGGGGGGGGGGGGGGTTAAAAGTGAAAATGTATGTGGAGGCACTTGTTTATATAAATAAGAACACAAATGAGAAAATACCAAGGAAAATTCAGCCTCGACAGTATAACAGTGCCAAATGTCTAGAGTAAAATCACCAATTGGTGAAGACAGGCCTAGTCAGCCAAAGGATTTATTATTAGAGATTTTGGGGGTGGTAAACGACAGAAAGCACAGCCTAGAAAAGAGAATGGGTGAAGTAGAGAATAAGGTACTTGTGGTTGTGAACAAAGTGAAGAGCGAAATAGCGTAGGTCGGTAAGACGAGTGTCGAGGCGAAGAAAAGTTCTGTTGAAGCCAAGAAGGAAGCAGCGTTAGCATGAGTTGAGGCAGCTGGGACCAAAAAAATTGGCAAATGTCACAAATAACTGTGCAAGAATCTCTAGGCGAATTAGACACGTCAATGTGTTAGGAACTGATGCAACAAAAGCCCAGGGGAAGGAAGCACTTGTGAGCACAATGCAAAAAATGGAAAGCGTTGAAGAATGCATTGCGGGTACCACCCAAACGTGTTAAAGTCTAGAAGAACATGTAGCATGCCTGGAACGTGAAGTACAAATTGGTACACCATGTCCAGTGGTGATGACTAGCGAAGTGTGGCGCCGGACAGCAGCCCACCGTGCACAGGCTCGGCGCAAGGTAATGGACTACGAAGTGCACACAACAGACCAGAGACCGGAATCAAAATTACAGCCAGGCCGCAACAACCAACACTCAGTTCCAGTATCATTATGGGGCAGAGCTATGTGGTCACAGCATGCAACAAGAGATGTCAGCTCGCGTCGAACAGACGGGTGCGTTCGATACTAGAACCAATAGAAAGGTGCAAGAGGGACCAGTGTTTGATTACAAGCACTTTTTATCAGACCTCAAATTCCAAACTTTCCAGGAAAATAGAGGCTCAATTCACCCAAAAATTTGGCTGTCACATTTTTTAACATGCTACCATATCTTGGCCACTGACAGCAAAATTAGAACTTATCTACAGGCACATTGAGGGCACAGCATCTGAAAAAATGCAGGTACATGCCGAATGTACCAAGAATTCACCAACGCATTTTTCGGAACATATTAGTCGCGCGAAATGCAAGACCGAATAAAACAAGAAATCATTTTGTGTCTAGATCTGGAGGCATCGGATACAAGAGCCCCACAAAGCTCTTTGAGGCTTTAATTAAAAAGAATCAGTTTCTTGATGTGCCACATAGTGATGCTGAAATAATTAAGTTCTGTTTCACGAAACTGTCAAGCAGCTCTGTTTGTAGGAAAGTACAGATCGAATATTGAAACATTCAAAAGCCTTCTGTGCGAGTTGGAGCTAATTTTTAAAAAGAAGCGGCACATGATCAAAGGAAAGGGCAATATAACCATTACAATGGCGACTTTCGTGAAGCACTGCACAATAACAACGACAGGAGGAATGAGCATGATGAAACATCCTGGAGGCAGGACTACGGAAGACAAAATTCAGGATGACAGAGTAACTTGCACAGACAAAACGACACCCGCAAGTACGACATGAGCTGGTGGCGCAGAGATTCACATGAACAGCGGGATGAGTCAATCGAAATATGTGGTCCTAGCACGAGTTCCAATCACCAAAACAGAGAAGGAGGACAAGATTGAAGCCAGGACCGAGCGGATTGGGCTCGGAGAAAATCCACACAAATACTCGGACAGAGCCATTTACATCTGTTGAAATGTAAGGAGCGTGAGAATGTAGTTTTCATACAGAAAGTAAAGTGCTGCCTGTGTGTGAAACAAAATTGAAATATTTGTAAAATAGACTTGGTTAGAAAACATATTTCTGTTGTGTGCCTATTAGACATTAAATGTGGTAATTTGTTTTTATTTATATTCTTTAACATGTACATGTGTAGCCTGTAGGGGCTACGAAGCCACATATGATCCTTGCACAATCTTGCTTAATTCCAAAAACGAAGTGTCGGTCTAACTCACTTTTCCGGACTTCCCGTCACATGGTGGAGCCACCACTCTTCCGAGTAAGTGGTAACACAGACTCGATCTTCATGTGTGTTTTGTCTTTTCACCATACCTACAGGGTACGTTCCGAAAGTAATGCAATTGAATTCCCCGCGCCGCTCCTAGTAGTCGGAGTGGGCCACATGGAGTAGGTGGGGGGGGGGGGACGCTAAGCTTTGCCGCGAAACCGGTTTCAGTGCTCTCCGAGCTGTGGAAGCGGCAGGACGTCTGTTATTGTAAACCTCTGCACGCCGACCGTGTCACGGAAAGACCAACCGAGCGGAAATTTCAAGTGAACTTTTGCAACGTGTTGAAATTGAACCTGATTATTTGGACAACGTCATCACTGGTGATGAAACCTGGGTTTTTGAATACGACCCAGAAACAAAACGCCAAAGCTCTGAGTGGCACACTGATCAGTCCCCCAAGCCCAAAAAGGCAAGAATGAGCAAATCAAAAGTGAAAACAATGCTTATTGTCTTTTTCGACAGCAAAGGAGTGGTCCATAAGGAGTTTGTTCCTCAAGGACAGACAGTTAACGCTGCCTACTACGTGGATGTGCTGGAAAGACTCCGCGAAAGGGTCGTCAGGACGAGAAAGGACATCTCCGCTACCTGGCAACTCCATCACGACAATGAGCCTTGCCACAACGCGCTACGAGTCCGCGAGTTCCTGGCCAAACACCAGGTGCCAACGCTGCCCCACCCCCCTCCCCCTCTATAGTCCTGACCTCGCCCCAGCTGACTTCTTTTTGTTTCCTAGGATTAAGTCAGCCCTGAAAGGAACCCGTTTTACGTCCATAGATGAGATCCAATCCGCCGTGACGAAGACCTTGCGAGAGGTCCCAGAAGACGCCTTCCAGGGCGCGTACCGGTCATGGCAGAGTCGCTGGAAAAAATGTGTAGAGGCCCAAGGACAGTACTTTGAAGAATTTTAAGTGTTTGTGCAAATCTGTTCAATAAATTACTTTAAAAAAAAATAATTGCATTACTTTCGGAACGCACCCTGTATTACTGTGTCTTTGTTGAGGAAGAGCTACTGAATGCATATCAACAGTGTTCTCGGCACAACTTACAGCATTGCACCATTTATTTGTTTTCGCGATATTTGTTACTGGTGTCATGGGCACACAACTGCAGTGTTGCACCTATTTTCAGTGAGGCTTTTTTTTTTTTTTCTCCCTTTCGTTGGCGTGTTGAGCACGCCACAATGTGTTGTACCATACTCTCAGGGTTTGGAGGCAGATGTACAAATGTGGCCATTGTGCCCACCCATGCCGCTGCTGCTGGGTGCAACCTTTCTGGAGTGTGGCGAGTTTCTCGTATGATGGTATGTCACGTCTCTGAATGTGTGCAGTCATCGGGATTTATCATATGAACTGTTTAATGCAGAAGGTGCGGAATTCCTCAACAAGCCCAGTAATTGGTGTCTTGGTGTGAGACCTAGTACATAAGAGAAGTCTAAAAGTATGATATTTATGAGAACTTGTTTACAGAGGTAGAGTCTTTGCACTGAAACTTGTGAAGTCTGTCGTGTTTTTCTTTTTGTGTAAACTTTCCACCGTAAGTTTCAGTACATCCAGTTCCATCTCCGATGAGTAGTGACCAACTCAACGTATTGGCCACGCCAGAGACAGCAACATCCATCGAGTTGTCTCAGCGGGGCAGGACAGAGGAGTATGTATGGGAAACATACATATAGTATTTTTATTAATTTCCATTACTAATGTAATTGCAGCTAATTTTATCTTGTCTAGATCCATCAAGGCTTCTGGGATCAGAGATGGCAAGAGAAGTGTGCGCACGCACGCACGCACGCACGCACACACACACACACACACGCACACGCACACACACACATACACACACACACACACACACACACACACACACACAAGTATTAACAATGGGCCCATAGGTTAAGTCACTATTCTTTACAATAAGTATTAATTATAAAGTCTCTCAACAGAGTATAATAATTTTGTACTGCATTAGTGTAACAGGTCTATTCATGTAAATATTCATTCCTATTAATTTTTAATTGAATGTACAAAATACGATCTTCACGAATTCTGAAGGCTGTTTTCGTAAAAAGTTTTGGGGAGGCGCTTTTTATAAAAGCACTTAAGTATTGTGCAGGTACTGGGAACAGAGAGTGGCTGCTGGACGAGAATTGACGCTGTGGAGTAAATGGAGGCCGAGCCTGATGTATTATCTAATACTGATGACGAGGATGATGTATTTCATTGTGCAGCAGGAGCAGTCGAGTTTGGTAATTCTCAGTCAGATGTAGATGATGTGAGAAATTTTGAGCTAGGTAAAGACTTTGAGACAATATGGATCAACAAACCCATCCATTCAAAATTTTCTATGACACCAGCATCAAATAATATTACTCATCTCCCTGGTCCACGTGGGGAAGCAAGGGGGGTCACTAGTGAATTGGAAATATTTTTATTATTTATAGATTCAAAAATTATAGAAAAAATTGTTGTGTATACAAATCTTGAAACAGAGAAATCTAGGCAAAAGTACCATATTGTCCAGTGGTTTCATTCACCAACAGAGTGCGTTGAAATAAAAGGGTTGGTGGGCCTTCTCTTCATGAGTTGTGTCCTAAAAAATTCTATGCTCAGTGTAGATGAGATGTTCTCAGCAACCTATGGACATCGGGTATTCCGTTGCACTACGTGCAAGAAAAGATTTGCATTTCTTCTAGAAAACCTCCGTTTCAATGATAAAGCCACCAGAGAGGCCAGAAAAATCAACAACAAATTTGCGGCTTTCAGAGAAGTGTGGGACATGTTTGAATCTAACAGGAAAAATAAAAATAAAAAAAATAAAAAAATAAATTATAGTTCATCTGAATATGTCACACTAGATGAGACTCTACTGAGTTTTCGGGCTGCCTGCCCATTCAAAATGTCTATCACATCGAAACCCGACAAATATGGGTTGAAAATAATGCCACTATGCTACGCAAGGAAATTCTATTTTTTGCCTGGCATTCTATACACTGGCAAGGACAACAGAATAAAGGGGAGACCTGGAGATTTGCGTTTACCTGCCCAGTATGTTTTGCGCCTGACGGAATCTATCAGGGGTTCTAATATAAAATTACAGCAGACAATTGGTCCTCCTCACTGGAGGTGACTGACGCCCTCCTCCAAAAGAAACTCTCATTTGTAGGTACATTGAGGAGGAACAAACTGCAAATACCACCTTCAATGCTGCTTTCCGCTCCAGTAGGCTCTTCAACATTTATGTATCAGGACGACAAAACTTTGGTGTCATTTACCCCAAAGAAAAAAAATAAAGTTTTACTGATAACGTCTATGCACTTCTCTGGAGAGAATATTTCTATTAAGGTATTTTTTTGTTATCAAGTTCCTACTTTTTTCCAAAGTACTTTATATTCTTACTTATTGACTATAATTTTTTTTAAAAAAAACTTGTTGTTATAACAAATATTGTGTGTGTTTAATTAATAATAAAACTTTTTCCCATTATTCATTTTTTATTTTACCCTGAAAAATCGATATTTGGAGGGTGGGGTCTGATCCAACCACACCTTACCATTTATGTCAGGAAACTTCACCTTGCCATTAGAGGGTTAAAAAGAAAATTACAGAAAATAGCAATGTACTGAAAAAAGAGTCTTTCTGAAACTGTGTAAAAGATCTTGCTCTTTTATTAGTAGATTCATTGGTTTGCGTCTACGAAGAAATTACAGTGTTCCATACTTGTCTTTATGCAGTGTAGGCAACTCTGAACTGTACCGCATAAATTTTTCTTACAACAATCAAGTCTGGTTTCACTTTTGGTGAAATGGTCCTGCAGTTGAGAAGGAAGTGAGACAGGGTTGTAGCATATAGGCCTACTTGATGTTTTTCAGTCTGTGCAGTAAAGGAAAACGAGTTTCTATTTGGGTAGCAGACTAACTAACAATGGCCAAAGTACAGAGGTTATACAATGCAGAATAGCAGTAGCAAGAAAAGTGACTCTCAAAATGACTAATAAACTAACATCTTATATAAAGTCAAGTGCTATGAAGCCTTTTCTGAAGGTATGACTTCCACAAAACTGAAAAGTGGATGCTCAACAGTTCCCTAGTTCCTAAGGTGAATGCTGGTATGATTCCACCATGGCCAACTTCCTGCTATATCCTCATATACACCCTATTCTACTCCGTATTTGTTTTATGTATCTTACAAAAATATTATTTTTGCAATGTATCTGACGTGTTCTAAACTGCTGTACTGAATGGTCACAGGACAAATACGTAAATTATGAGCTTTTGAAATGTGGAGCTACAGTTGAATGCTATACATTAGATGTGGGGATTGGATAACCAATGAAGAGACTTGGGACTATATGGCGAAGGAACAAAATTTGTGGTACAACTTGATGAAAAGAGATGAGCTCATAGAACACATTCTGAGTAATTAAGGAGCCGTCAATCTGATACGAGGTGGAAGTGTGGGAAGTCAAACTTGTAGAGGGAGACCAATGCTTAACTTCAGTAAGCAGGCTCAAATCAATGTAGATTGGAGTAGTTATGCAGAGATGAAGATGTTTGAACAGGATAAACTAGCATTGGGAGCCATTACAAAACCTTTTCTTCATATTGGAGACAACAAAGGGGCTAAAGTGCAGTTATAGTGTACCTACCTCACCCACCAAGTGTTGTATGTAATTAATGTGATTTGGGGAACCTGCAGAAAAACTAAATCTCAATGAATGAGTGGACATCTTAATTGATGTTCTGATTTGACAAGTGCATCATACCACTCAGTACAACTTAGAATCATTCATGTCATGGAAATATGAAGTGTAAGGGTCACTTAGGTTTAGTTGTATGCAAAGTGACTAAAGGCTTTAACTGGCCCATACAATACTTGGAACTGCAGTTTGCTTGTGTAACAGCTGACTATAAAATATTGCTTGGTGGGTACATGTATACATGCAAGGGTGGCAAAATGGCTACCAGCTTGTTTTACCAGTAAAGGAAGTGTGAATGGATGGCAAAAATGCTCTACTGGAGAAACATTTTAAGAAAAAGGAAGTTTATCCTCAAAATACCGGCATCGTCCACCTTTCCTAGTTAACGAATTAGGAATAATTTAACATAAGAAGTAAAATCTACAACAAAGAAAAATATAAATCATGCACATATTTTATAGACGATTAGTTCCTCGTTTTGTAATGAAAATAAGGTCATAAATCGCGATTTTTAATGTGCCTTAGCGACCTGAACACTTGGGCATTTGTCCTGCACTACATACACTACACTGTAAACAGTAAACACTGTTTTTAGTTGTTGGGGTGCTCGTGAATAAGAATGGTGTACAGAAGAGCGATTGTGCCAATAACCTAAAACTCTACAACGCTCAACTTCTCATTCCCACCAACAGCAGCTATACGGTCGCTACTCATTAAATTATCACTGCTGAGTCTATGTTATTAAAACTATGTAACAATAATTAATAAATAATAACATAAACATCACCTGTAGCCATGCCTCCCAAACTTTCAAACGACGTGTAGACCTGAAATCTTTGGCGCTACGGCAATATTAGCCAACAGCCACCAGTCAATTAATCCACTTACATTAAAATCATGAGCCGTAAGATTAATTTCTTCTTTCTCTCTTGTAACTATTCATATTTCTTTCTTAAACTATTATGCGTGTTGAATCGAAAATGCAACTCTTAAATTGAATTTTGTGGGGGTGTGATGCAAATGACATGCTACTTGCAGCAATAACACCTGTGACATTAGTCATAGACAGCAGGACAAGGAGTTTGGAGTTGTGAACTGTGAAGTTTGTGTAGTAAATATTTTCTGAAGGTAATGGTTGTTGCTAAGTATAATGAAATGTTGTTGAAAAATACCACTTTTGAGAGAAACAAATGCTATCAAGTCCGTCGGAAAACATTACTAGTTATAGTGGATGGCGTTATTTATTACCTTGACACAAGTTGCGTGGAGTTTGACAGTTTCAGTTTCAAAAATTGATATTTGTTTTTAATTTGTGCACCATTTGACGTTTCTTACCCGCAGGTATTTACAATGCCATTAGAATGGCTATTTGGAAAGAAACTGACGCCGGAAGAAATGCTGAGGCAGAATCAGCGTGCGCTGAACAAAGCTATGAGAGATCTGGATCGAGAGAGAGCGCGGATGGAACAGCAAGAAAAGAAGATCATTGCTGACATAAAAAAGATGGCTAAAGATGGACAGATGGTACTTAACAATACTCTCTCATTTTTTTGTTTCCACCATATCATATTAGCGCCAATTGTATTTGGTATGTTTTCTACCAAGATCACAGGTATAATTTCGTTTTTATGATTCTAGAAATACAGTTGGGCGTTAATTTATTCGTTCTACCTGTCTAAAGCTGTGTTACACACCCATTAAAGAAAAGTAATTGAAAAAACAACTGTTATTTCCGTAGCTACTGTGTTACAGAATGTGCCCAGAAAGAACGTGTTTTCTGCCTATATCCTGTGTAGGGATTGTCAGGCCAGAATTCAGTGGCTTCACTTTAGCTGGCGTATTCTGTAAGTTATCTCGTATGTCTCTCCCTGTGATGGAGTGCATCACAACCACCGGATGTGGTGTTAGTAATGTGCATCATACAAGATGTTGGGTGTGGGGGAGAGGTCCTCAAAGTATATCGGACAGATCATTAAAAAATTGTTTGAGAAGGAGCATGTGCTGTGATCATGTTGTTGTGGGAGTTGGGAGATGAACAGAAAAGTGAATAGTGTTGGCCTCATTTTTTGCATGATTTCAGAAAATTGTGGCCCTGATCGAGAAATTAATCTTATTCCTGACAGGGATAACAGTACACAGTGAGAGATGTATTTTTTTTTAGTCAACTCAGTAATTCAGGGGGTGATCGAATTGCACTAATAAACTGCTTGTGAACATTGGTGGTGCAGTTCTTATGAGACGTGACTGCAATGGTGAAATTGATTTTACACATATACAGAAAATAAACACCTTGTTAGAGATATGTTGTGTAAATGATATGACTCTTGGTGGAAGTAATGTGCCATGTGGAAAGATTGTTACTAGCTAGGCCTAATTTATATTTGCTTGCAGATATGGCTGTTGCTTTGTTTGTGAGTATAGTTTCACCTCACATAATTACACTAGTATATAATCACATACTATAAAACTTATTGTGCCCTTTTCTTGTTGTATGTAAACTTTGGTGTTTGGTATTTAAATTTAGTGATGCTTTTTGGGAAGAGGCAGGGGATATCTTGGATTGTTACTCCTCTACCAATGTAAGAATATTTACCTGCACTACAGTCAACTGCATTCACTCTTTAGTTTTTACTTATCTCTTTCCTTCCTTGTGTACTTCATCATTGAGCAGCCTTGGTCCTATGCCTTCCCCTGCGTCTTCAACCAGATACCTTACTAAATTCCATGGGAAAACGAAACTCTCTGATATCACCTATCAGTTTTGACCATTGACGTTATACCAAGCCCCAAGGTGCATCACAAACTTGATTTCAGGATGGCATCCATTAACCTTATAAAAATTTCCATGGTACAAAAATTTAACCATCAATCAAGTACAAAATTGTACAACTTCCTTATAACAAATATTGAAACTAATGGGACTACTGCGGGACTCTCGGGGTTTCGTGCTGGAACAAACTGAATCTAACACAACAACCATAAAATTGCATGAGTAATAAATATGCAGTAACAGCAGAAACATGATACAGTGAAAAGTCAGTACAGAAATCCTAAAAGAAGTCGTACTATGCTCATAATCAATAATTGTGAAAACTAATAAATTGGGGTATTGACAACTAGTGTTGAGCTGTATAGCTCAACTTGAAAGACTGGTACCAATATGCAAATTGTAAAAGAAATCTAACCACACACCTATCAAAAACTCATGAAATCTAGCAATATGCAGCATCAACGACCGAAGTTGAGCTATATAGCTCAATCGAAAGACTTGCACCCGGCAAATGGTCTACCCGATGGGAGGCCCTAGGCACACGACATTTATGTTTAATTTGAAATACTGATACCAATACAAAAATCTTGAAAGAAATCATACTAGTCACCTACAGTAAAGTCATGCAAAGTAAGAGGACTTTGTGTCATCAACTGAATTGAGCTGTATAACTCAGCTTGAAAGAACAGTACCACTACAATAAACCAGAAACAGATTGCACCACAAAATGCCAAGAGGACCAATACGCATAGTGAAAAGTAACAATAGGTAGTATTGATAACATCTCTCAACAAACTCCATGACACCTGCAACTCGCTGTTCTGTGTAATTGAAAACGCTTTCAAAAAATTGACAAAAATTTCAATGTACAAGAACCGCACAGTTAATCTAATCTAATCTAATCACACACAAGCACTCACTCATCAAATCCTTACTTGAAGCCTTCAGAACCTTGCAAACTATTACTTCATATTAGATTAATTTACCCTTTCTCCAATGTCCATGGCATAAATCAGAAACAGTTCTTTACTGCTGTATGATGCACCTTTCTCTATCACTACTACCTTTAATATGAAGTCTCTCACCCTCAACTTCTAATATTTTATGTGCTGTAGATATTCTGTTATACAACATACTACTCTTTAAGTAAGAGCCAGTCCTTGCAGTTTGTTTACAATACATTATGATTCACTCTGTCAAAAGCTTTTGATAGGTCAATGGCTATATGGTCAAGTTATCCTCTCTTATCAGTCACTTCTGAAAATAAGCTAGCCATGGCTCATGTGTAAACTCTGCTTTAAATTCCTGCTGACTCCTGCACAACCCATCCTCTTCCTGCAAATACTCTCACACACTTTTACCGGTGATCTTTTCAAATATTTTATTGTAATACACGAGACTAGTTGATCTGTTGTTTTTTCTATCACCACTTTTTGTTTTTCCCTTGTACATAGACTTACTACTGCTTATTTCCATTCACCCAAGAGGGCATCATTATTTTTATTGATGTCAGATAGAAGTCTTAGAAAAGGCACAATGTTCCAACTCAAATTTAAAGTATTTCTCCAATTATTCTCTCTACCTTTGCTGCCTTCCTTGATCCTATTGCTTTTACAGATATATGTATTTTCCTGTTATTAAATGTGGACACCTTGACAGAATTCCTCTCTTGTCCATTTACTTCTGTCTTGCGCTGTGCTTCCCAACTCATTATACTCATGTAATTCTGGTTAAATATCTTACTTTTTCTGTATCCTTTGACAGCTTCACCTTCCTTTTTATTATTCTGACTGCTCACTCTTCGTATAACATCATTTACTTCACATTTTAATATAATTTTCTTCAGTTCTGACCACAGTGTGTTAGCACCTTGTCCTGTTTTAACCATTGACTTTACATTTCAGCTAAGTACTTTTATAATTCCCTTCATTTGTTTGTGATATTCTGCGACTGTCCTTTCTTTTTCCCAATGGTGTTCTCTCTGAGCATACTTCAACCACTACAGCCTAATGGACACTTAGCCCCTCAGTTATCTTCATTTGTGGCACAAGTCACCAGACATTATCAGAAAAAAATGGTATGTTTAGGACTCCTCCAATAACTACACCTCCATCCATCTTTTCAGCCAGGTGTTCACAAGCCAACAATATGTACTGACACCCCATTCTCCATATTCTGTCCCTGTGCAAGTGCAGAGCTCCACCCCTAGAATTTCATTGACGTTATCACAGGAGCCTGTTGACATGCATATGCTCTATGCACTAAAGTAAATACATCACCTCTACTAGTCCCTGTGTCCTTTCTGAATGCATGGTGTCTTCTTGGATAAACTTCCTTGTCCTCAATATCTTAATGGCCACATATCTACATTTTTCACGCCATGCTCAGTTCTCTCAACTAATGTACTAAATTCTGTTTCTTTCTGGATCAGCTGAAGTTTGCACTATCACCTGTCTACTTTGACTAGTGACATAGCTACATTGTGTTCCGCGATGTCATGTTTGCATGACATATGTGGAATGCATCTTGTTTGGTTGTGTCATTTTATTATCTGTGGTGGCACTCAGTAGGGTTGTGTGTCTGTGTTTATAAGTTGTCAGTGCTGTTAGTGAGGCATTCTACATCAACATCAGTATTCCGCAAGCCACCTGACAGTGTGTGGTGCAGAGTACTCCGCTACCTCTAACTGATCCCTCCTTCCCTCTTCCACTTGTGATTTCCGCATGGGAAGATGATTTTCAGTAATCCTCTGTATTAACTCTAAGTCCTCAAAGGTTTTCATCGTGATCGTTTCACGAGATGTACATGGGAGGAAATAACATGTTGTCTGACTCTTCAGAAAGGTATTCTCTCGAAATCTCATTGGCAAACCTCTCTGTGATGAACAATGCCTCTCTTGTACCATCTGCCACTGGAGGTTTTGGTGAGCATTTGTATAATGCTCTCCCACCAGCTAAATTAACCTGTGATGAAACCTGCCGCTCTTTGTCAGATCTTCTCTCTTTATTACTCAAGAGTAGGCATTGTAACCCACTTCTTTTGTGGATGAGTTACATTTTCTTAAAATTCTTCTTATGCATTCTCCCTGGGGAATTCCAGGAATTACCTTTGCACCTGTAAATTTTGTTCCATTTAGAGTGGCATATTGAGTTCTGTCTGCAAGGAAATCCTGAATCCATCACAAATCTGGGTTGATACTCTCTCTAAGCTCTTTCCACCCCCAATAGACAGCCGTTTGCGATGGTGTCAAATGTCTTCCTGAAGTCAAGGAACGCGTCAACCTGCACGTCATTAGATATCGCGGAGGAACAGAATGAGTTGAATTTCACAAGATCTCTGTTTGCAGAATTGATGTTGATTTTTATAGAAGAGTTTTTCATTCCCTCAAAATGTCATAATTCTTGAGCATAAAACATGTTCCATAATTCTACAACATATTGACATAAATGATATAGGCCTATAATTATGTTCATCTGTCCTCCAACTCTTCTCAAAAACCTGCTCTCTTTTTTTTATCACTAGGTACCCTTCATTGCTCCTGTGGCCTATGATAAACTGCTGCTAGAAGGGGAGTAAGTTCTTTTTCATAATCTTTGCAAAATCATACAGGTATCACATATTCTCCTGGTGCTTTTCCACTAGACCCACTAAGAGATTTTAGTTGTTTTTCTATTCTGCAATTAATTATCTTAATATCTGTCATTTTGACATTCGTACTATGAATGAAAATAGGAACTTTATTAAGATTTTCTGCGGTGAAACAATTTCGGAAGACCAAATTCAGTATTTTGGCCTTCTCTGTTGTCTTCCATTTCATTTATGATCACAGAGTGGCTGAATAGATTATTTTGATCAGCTAATTGATTTTACATAAGACCAAAACCTTGTAGAGTTTCCAATCAGCTTGGTTGACAAAATTTTACTGTCAAAGTCATTGAACACTTTTATCATTAATCTCCTTGCACTCATTTTTGCTTGTTTCAACTTTTGTTTGCCTGCTAGGTTTGGACTTCTCTTGAATCTGTGCTGCAGCTCTGTGTTTACGCAACAGTTTCCTAAACTGCTAATAATAGTAAATCTTTCCCGTTCCTTAAGACCTTGCTCGGATCTTGTTTAAGGCATATTGAGTGATGCTTTTGATTTTTTTCCCATTTTTGCTCCACATCTTTGTCCTCAGCACTGAGTATATTTGTTGATTACCCATATACTCTGCAGTTTGTATCCTGGCACTCTTGCTAAGCAAAAATATTTTCCTATCTTTATCATTCCTCGTAATACCTGTAGCCATAGTTGCTATCACAGCCTTTATATCAATAATTGCTTCCTCTATGTTAATATATTTGATAAGTTCATTTCTGTTTGTAGCTACAAGGTCAAACATGTTTCCTTCTGAAGTTGGTTCTCAAATTATGTCCTCAAAGTACACTCCTGGAAATTGAAATAAGAACACCGTGAATTCATTGTCCCAGGAAGGGGAAACTTTATTGACACATTCCTGGGGTCAGATACATCACATGATCACACTGACAGAACCACAGGCACATAGACACAGGCAACAGAGCATGCACAATGTCGGCACTAGTACAGTGTATATCCACCTTTCGCAGCAGTGCAGGCTGCTATTCTCCTATGGAGACGATCATAGAGATGCTGGATGTAGTCCTGTGGAATGGCTTGCCATGCCATTTCCACCTGGCGCCTCAGTTTTACCAGCGTTCGTGCTGGACGTGCAGACCGCGTGAGACGACTCTTCATCCAGTCCCAAACATGCTCAATGGGGGACAGATCCGGAGATCTTGCTGGCCAGGGTAGTTGACTTACACCTTCTAGAGCACGTTGGGTGGCACGGGATACATGCGGACGTGCATTGTCCTGTTGGGACAGCAAGTTCCCTTGCCGGTCTAGGAATGGTAGAATGATGGGTTCGATGACGGTTTGGATGTACCGTGCACTATCCAGTGTCCTCTCGACGATCACCAGAGGTGTACGGCCAGTGTAGGAGATCGCTCCCCACACCATGATGCCGGGTGTTGGCCCTGTGTGCCTCGGTCGTATGCAGTCCTGATTGTGGCACTCACCTGCACGGCGCCAAACACGCATACGACCATCATTGGCACCAAGGCAGAAGCGACTCTCATCGCTGAAGACGACACGTCTCCATTCGTCCCTCCATTCACGCTTGTCGCGACACCACTGGAGGCGGGCTGCATGATGTTGGGGCGTGAGCGGAAGACGGCCTAACGGTGTGCGGGACTGTAGCCCAACTTCATGGAGTTGGTTGCGAATGGTCCTCGCCGATACCCCAGGAGCAACAGTGTCCCTAATTTGCTGGCAAGTGGCGGTGCGGTCCCCTATGGCACTGCATAGGATCCTACGGTCTTGGCGTGCATCCGTGCGTCGCTGTGGTCCGGTCCCAGGTTGACAGGCATGTTCACCTTCCGCCGACCACTGGCGACAACATCGATGTACTGTGGAGACCTCACGCCCCACGTGTTGAGCAATTCGGCAGTACGTCCACCCGGCCTCCTGCATGCCCACTATACGCCCTCGTTCAAAGTCCGTCAACTGCACATACGGTTCACGTCCACGCTGTCGCGGCATGCTACCAGTGTTAATGACTGCGATGGAGCTCCGTATGCCACGGCAAACTGGCTGACACTGACGGCGGCGGTGCACAAATGCTGCGCAGCTAGCGCCATTCGACGGCCAACACCGCGGTTCCTGGTGTGTCCGCTGTGCCGTGCGTGTGATCATTGCTTGTTCAGACCGCTCGCAGTGTCCGGAGCAAGTATGGTGGGTCTGACACACCGGTGTCAATGTGTTCTTTTTTCCATTTCCAGGAGTGTAGTTTTCAGACAAAACATTCAGACACAGTTTTTATAGCATGACTCTCCCAATCTATACCTTTCATTGGGCTTGGGGCTGTATGTTACTGTATGATATGGAATTTCCTTTTGTTGGCTTGGCAGTTACTTTTTGTAATGTCATTAGTAAGTGGATACTCATTTGTTTTTGGTTTGGGAACTTTTAGTTTGCTTGTTGTTATTGGATGACAATTTATTTTTTGTTTTTCGTTTGTTACTAGTTATAGATCATAAGACGAAATTTATGAGTGGCACATTGGTAGCAGCAGTGGGCAACATTGTGGCCACTACAATTAAATTCATGCAGTAAAGCAGCCTCAAGGCAGAATGTGTCAGGGGTCAACTGTGTGGTGAATTAATGAAATTAGAATGGGGCAGCAGCATGTTATGGGAGAGGCAGTCGGGTGGGGGTAAGGAGGAGGCTGGGGCTAGGAGGGATAATGGGGTGGGAGTGGGGGCAATAAAGTGCTGCTGGGAGCGTGCAACAATGAAGTGGATAGTAGGGCAGCTAGGTGTAGATGGGAGGTTAGATGGAGGGTGGGGGAGAGAGAGGGGGTAATGGGAAAGGAGAGAAGTAAAAAGACTGGTGGGTTTGTTGGTGGAATGAGGACTATGTAGTGCTGGAATGGGAAGAGGGAAGGGGATAGTTAGGTAAGGACAATGACTAATGAAGGTTGAGGCAAGGGAGATTACAGGGACGTAGGCTGTATTGCAGGGAGTGTTTCCACCTGCACAATTCAGAAAATCTGTTGGAGGTAGGAAGACTCCAGAAGGCATAGGCTGTTAAGCACTCATTGAAACAGGATCGTCCAGTTGTTTGTTGGCCACGATTTGTCAGTGGCCATTTATAAGGACAGACAGCTTGTTGGTTGTCATGGCCATGTAGAATGCAGCACACTGGTTGCAGCTTAGCTTGCAGATTAGATCAGATGACAGGTTTCACAGGTAGCCCTATCTTTGATGGGATACGTGATGTTTGTGACCGGACTGGAGTAGGTATTGGCGGGAGGATGTATGGGACAGGTCTATTACATGGGTATGAGCCATGGGGCAAGGGGTTGGAAGCAGTGGTTGTGTAGGGATGGATGAGGATACTGTGTAAGTTTGATGGGCAGCAGAATATCACAGTGGGAGGGGTGGGAAGGATAGTGGGTAGGACAGTTCTCATTTCAGAGCACGGTGAGAAGAGGAAGTCAAGACACTGGTGTAGAATGTAATTCAGGTGATCCAGGCCTGGATGGTACTGACTCACGAGGGGAATGCTCATCTGTGGCTGGATGGTGGGACTTTGACCTTTTTTTTACAAAATTTGGAGGGTAATTACGATCTGCAAAGACCGCAATGAGACCCTCGGTGCATTTCGAGAGGGACTTCTCGTCAGTACAGACGCGACGGCAACTAGTGGCTAGGCTGTATGGAAGGGACTTCTTGGTATGGAATGGGTGGCAGCAGTCAGAGTGGAGATGCTGGTGGTTGGCAGGTTTGGTATGGAGAGAGATACTCATATAGCCATCTGTGAGGTGGAGGCCAACATCAGGGAAGATGGCTTGATGGGTTAATTAGGACAAGATGAAGCAAATGGTGGAGAAGATGATGAGGTTCTGGAGAAATGTGGCTAGGGTGTCCTCAACCTTGACGCAGATCATGAAGGTGTCCGCATGAGGGGCTTGGGATTCTGAGTATTCAGGAACAACCACTAGCAATACCTCCACTTTGACAGCTGCCACCAATTCCATACCAAGAAGTCCCTTCCATAGAGCCTAGCCACCCAGTCTGGCTCCATCTCTCAGACTGCAGTCATGTATGTGTGAGTTGTGTACGTGTCTCTGTGGTTAGCAACTATCCTTTTCATACTATTGTTGCGTTCCATCCTGAATTTTCGATAGTTTGAGTAGTTTCACACATTTGAAGCCATTTTTAGAATTATCAGAAGTGAAAGGGATCATGAAATGCTATGTGGGGGTGGGGTGGGGGGAGTTACTGAGAGTGAGATGCAGGCAAGTATATGGAAGAAATAGCTATAGTTGACAGTTAGCTGTTTTTTGGAGTTTGAATAGCTTTTGATTTCTCTGAAATTCTGAAGAAGATTGTTCCAAAATGATTTAGGGGAAAGGCAGTGTTATGGAGTGGTACACCGAGGATTGTACTTTGTTGTGAACACATATTTCTGCTGTGCTGTTCAGACAGCAGTATGAGGGTTGAAGGTAAATGAGAGGGAGTGCAGTGTTTGATAAGACAATAGAGCAAACACAGGTTGTAATAATCTGTGTGTTTATCAGCATGTAACCATGATAATTATTTGGATGGAGGAGCGCTACATTCAGAATAATATTCACCACAAGTTCCAGCCAGCATAAGCTCTCATGTAAAATTCAGGGGATAATAGTACCACTATAATTAAGAATGAGGGGTTTTTGTGACTCTACAAGTTTGTTTTTAAGCTATAGCAGTCAATGAGGTGATGCTGGCACCTTCTTAAAGACTGCATTTGTCCGTTTAGTTTAGTCTAGTCTAAGTGATAATCCAGAATTGTTCCCAAGTTCGTTGCAACATAAGTAAAGGTCATTTCTGTGCTGTTTAGGATTAAATGTGGAATAGATTTTCTGGACTGAAGGGTTTAGCTTCTCTCTGCCAAAAAACCCTAATTCTTGTGGTTGTCCTGTTATTTTCACGTAATTTCTGCAATTAAATATTTTTGTGTTATTTGTATCCTAGTGTGTGGTAAGTGATGTCGTGGTTACCATATTGTATAAGCTTGTATTAGGTAGAAGTTAGTTTCACTCCCAGCTTATTCAGAAGTGTTGTCAAAATGATGCAGGATGGGAACCTAATACCTTTCGCTCCATATCTCCAACAATTTGTGCACAGTGAACACATGCAACTTTCAGCAACAGCGTTGTTCATCTTAGAATCTCCTGAAGGCTTTGACTGCCAGTGTGTCATCAACTAATGTTTAATTATAACAAATTGTACTGAGAGTGAAGTGTGTGTGACAAATCTTCAAAGTGCTGTTGCCTTGGAATGAATTCTGTCACAACAAGCAAGTTATTATACAAAATATGATGGAATGGCATCTCCAAAATTAATTTGTTGACTGCTATCGAGTTTCATGGCTGCATAGAGTGAAACACCATTTTGATATCACTTCTGCGCATGTTGGGATTGACACTATCCCCCCTGCTCTAAATAGAGGTTTCTGCCATCTTGTTGACATATTGGGGCAAACCCGATGGTAGTGCACAATCTTTGATTATACTTTTTTTCCTCACTGTGTTCCTACAATTTATTTATAGACTCTCAGTGCTCTTCTAGGTGCCCTCTCATTTGACTAATATTCCAGCTCCTTTAATTTTATGCCTGGTTCTACTTACACATTTTAATTTTCACCCCCTTTCACTTAAAACTTCACCATTCCTTTTTTAAAATAATTTCACACATGTTTACGGTGGAGTGACATGGTCACCTTGAAGATAAAAACGATCCAATGTTTGAGAATAAGTTGAAACAAAAACAGTCTTTGATCACAAATATGTTTTATTCAATTTGATAACATATTTTGACTGTTATGATCATCATCAGCTTCAGATCTCTCCACTGCTGTTAGCACACTGTCAGTGTGACTTTGACAGTAATGGCTATAAATGTTATTTGCTTCCTTTATTAAGTTTAAGGAGGCAGATTGATGATAATAATGATTGAAACTAGTTACTGGATTGAAAAAAAGAAAAAAAAAAACTTTGCGATCAAAGACTCTTTTGGTTTCCCCATATTGTCACATATATTTGCAAAACTTTTACCACAAGTTTTAGAGCTCAACCTATTTAAGTGTAGTCCCAGACATTATCTCTAATTAAGTTACTTATGTTTAAGAATGCTGCGCCCAAAGTGTGACAGTAATCCTATGTATTGCTTTGATACCATATTGAAATTGACATTTCATTTGAGAAAAGCCACATTAAACTTATTTTCAAAATAAATTAACATGTACTAATTTCAGAAGTTTGGACTTGGTTTAAATTCAGATGATGAGGATACCATCATATCAGAACCAAAGAACTGAAGGTCTCTGAATTCTAGGAAGTCTATCTCTAATCAACTTGTAGAAATGTTGACGGTACTTTGATTTTTGTTGCTGCAATAGTTTGTGAATGGTTCTCATATGACTTTATTTTGTTTTCTGGTCCAGACTGCATATAAAAAATTGGGGATTATTAAGTCATCGTCTCCATGTTGGTAGCATCATGAACCTAAGCTGTAGTGCATGTGCTATCCAGTCTAGGCGCTACACTCACTGTGTGTCTGAAATAGTTTCGAAACTTCAGATCATTACATGCAACACTAAAGAATTATTAACCTTAATCAAGCATCATTGCCAACTTCAATCAAGCACCAGTTACACTCAAGACATTCTGAAATATTATGCAGATCTGGAAGCAGAGCAGTACACACACAACTGCAAATGCAACCAGTATCAGTAGAACCTGTTTGCAGATGTGATACCTGACTTACAGCAAATACTTTTTAATATTTAATCCCTTAACTGCCGCAAAGACCCACTTTTTACTGTAATATACGTTACTATTATTAAAGAAAATGAGGAAGTGGTCATCATGCTGTTCAAGGTACCTCATTACTTAATGAATAAATCATTCAACATCATTTTAATTAACTGTAATGACTGGTTGTGATGCACATGTGTTCTAGGGGTAGCATCATTGATTAGTAATCAAAATGTTCCCAGTTTGGGGCTTGAAACCCACCACCACTTAAATTTTGATTAATAATCACCATTGGCGGTTGAACTGCATTCTGCCAACAGCCTTGTCAAAGAGGGCGGAGGAGCAGATGGAGATTCTTGCCCTTCGGGTGGGGAAACTGCCCCTAAAGGTGGAAGAATCAGCAATGATCAATGGCATGAGGATGCAGAGGGCAATGGAAACCGCTGTGTTACAAAAATTTTATCCACAGGACATATGGCCTGTAATTGAAAAAGTATCATGATGATCTCTCCATTGGCAAAAGATTTCATAATAGTACTCCTTTCGGATCTCCTGGAGGGGACTGCCAAGGGGGAAATGATATTGAGGAAAATATTGAGTAAAAGTTGGGGCATGGAATTTCAGAAGCTGGACTGTGGTAGGGAATCTAGAAAATCTGAAAACAGAAATGTAAAGGCTCAATCTAGATATAGTAGGGTTCAGTGAAGTGAAATGGAAAGAAGACAAGGATTTCTGGTCAGATGAATATAGGGTAATATCAACAGTAGCAGAAAATGGTATAATGGGAGTAGGGCGCGTTATGAATAGGAAAGTAGGGCAGAGAATGTGTTACTGTGAACAGTACAGTGATAGGGTTGTTTGGGTTGCTCTTACCAGAATCATCAGCAAATCAACACCAACAACAATAGTTCAGGTGTTCATACTGATGTCGCAAGCTGAATATGAAGAGAGAGAAAAAATATATGGTGATATTGAAAGCGGAGTACAGTACGTATAGGGAAATGGGAGTGCAATTCTAGAGGAAGGAGTAGAAGAAAAAGTTGCTGGAGAATATAGGCTTGAACAAGGAATGAGAGAGGAGAAAGGCTAATTGAGTTCTGTAATTAATTTCAGATAATAATAGTGAATACTCTGTTCAAGAATCACAAGAGGGGGATGTATACTTGGAAAAGGCTTGAGATAGGGGAATATTTCAGTTAGATTACATCATGGTCGGGCAGGGATTCCAAAATCAGATATTGGACTGTAAGGTGTACCCTGGAGCCTATATAGATTCAGATAGAAGTACTAAGGAATAACGAGATACGCCTGAAGTTCTCTAATGCTGAGGATACACCAATAAGGAATAGATCAGTAGACAGCATAGTTGAAAAAGAATGGACATTTCGAAAGAGGGCACTCACAGAAGTTGGAAAGAAAAACAAATTCAAAGAAGGTAACATAAGACATACTTCAGTTGATCGATGAAAGGAGGAGATACAAAAATGATCAGGGAAATTCAGGGATACGAAAAATACAAGTCACTGAGGAATGAAATAAGTAGCAAGTGCAGGGAAGCTAAGATGAAATGGCTGCATGAAAAATGTGAAAAAATTGAAAAAGAAATGATTGTTGGAAGGACTGACTCATCATATAGGAAATCAAAACAACCCTCAGGGAAATTAAAAGCACAATGGTAACATTAAGAGAGCAACAGGAATTCCACTGTTAAATGCAGAGGAGAGAGCGGATAGGTGGAAAGAGTACATTAAAGGCCTTGTGAGGGGGACACTTGTCCAATATGGTGATACAAGAAGAAGTAGAACTAAATTTTGAAGAGGTAGGGGCGCCAGCATTAGAATCAAAATTTACTAGAGCTGTCGAGGACTTAAGATCAAATAAGGCAGAAGAGAAAGATAACATTCCACCGCAATTTCTAAAAACATTGGAGGGAGTGGCAACAAAATGACTATTCATGTTGGTGTGTAGAATGTATGAGTCTAGTGACATACCATGTTATTTCTAGAAAGATATCATCCACACAATTCCAAAGACTGCAAGAGCTGAGAAGTGCGAGAATAATCACACAATCAGCTGACAAGAATAATATACAGAAGAATGGAAAATAAAATTGAGGAGGTGTTAGATGATGATCAGTTCGCCTTTAGGAAAGGTAAAGGCACCAGAGAGGCAATTCTGATGTTACGGCTGATCATGCAGACAAGACTAAAGAAAAATTGATACATGTTCATAGGATTTTACAACCTTGAAAAAGCATTCAATTGGTGCGACATGTTCGAAATTCTGAGAAAAATAGGGATAAGCTATAGGGAGAGATGGGTAATATGTAATATGTACAAGGGCTAAGAGGGAATAATAAGAGTGGACGACTAAGAAGTAAGTGCTCGGATTAAAAAGTGTATAAGACAGGGCTGTAGTTTTTCATCCGTACTGTTCAGTCTGTACATCGAAGAAGCAGTGATGTAAATAAAAATTCAGAAGTGGAATTAAAATTTAAGGTGAAAGGATATCAATGGTATGATACAATGACTTTGCTATCCTGAGCGAAAGTGAAGAAGAATTACAAGATCGGCTGAATGGAATGAACAGTCTAATGGGTTTATAATATGGCCTGAGTAGTGGAAAAGGAGAGAAATGAAAAGACTGGATGTGATGATGGAATGACAGCTGTGTAGTGCTGGAATGGTAACAGGGAAGGGGCTGGATGGGTGAGGACAGTGACTAACGAAGGTTGAGGCCAGGAGGGTTATGAGAACATAGGATGTATTACAGGGTAAATTCCCACTAACAAAATTCAGAAATGCTGGTGCTGGTGGGAAGGATCCATATGGCACAGGCTGTGAAGCAGTCATTGAAATGAAGGATATCATGTTTGGCAGCGTATTCAGCAACAGGGTGGTGGTCGACATGTTTCTTGGCCACTGTTTGACAGTGGCCATTCATACGGACAGACAGCTTGTTGATTGTTAAGCCTACTTAAAATGCAGCACAGTAGTTGCAGCTTAGCTTGTAGACCACTTGACTGGATTCACAAGTAAACTGGAATTTGATAGGATAGATGGTGTTAGTGACCGGACTGGAGTAGGTGGTGGTGGAAGGATGTATGGGACAGGTCTTGCATCTAGGTCTATACATGAACCATGAAGTAAGGGATTGGGAGCAGGGGTTGTGTAAGGATTGATTGGTATATTGTGTGGGTTCGCTGGACGGTGGACTGTCGCTGTGGGAGGGGTGGGAAGGATAGTGGGCAGGACATTCCTCATTTCAGGGCACGACGAGATTGTTTTTGTACAAGGTTGGGAGGATAATTGCGGTCAGTGAAGGCTTCAGTGAGACCCTCGGTATATTTTGAGAGGGACTGCTCATTACAGCAGATGCGATGACCACGGGTGGCTAGGCAGAACAGATTAAACTCCTTGGTATGGAATGGGTGGCAGCTGTGGAAGTGGAGGTATTGCCAATGGTTAGTAGATTTGATATACTGATGTAGCCATCTTTGAGGTGGAGGTCAAAATCTAAGGAGGTGGCTTGTTGGGTTCAGTAGGACCAGGTGAAGCACAATCCCTGCTCCCAATCCCTTACCTCATGACTACCTGTGAAACCAGCCATGTGCTATACAAGCTAAGCTGCAATCATTGTGCTGCTTTCTATGTAGGCGTGACAACCAACAAGCTGTCTGTCCGCATGAATGGCCACCGACAAACTGTGGACAAGTAACAAGTCGACCACCCTGTTGCTGAACACGCTGCCAAACATGATATCCTTCATTTCCATGACTGCTTCATAGCTTGTGCCATATGGATCCTTCCCACCAACACCAGCTTTTCTGAATTGTGCAGGTGAGAACTTTTCCTGCAATACATCCTACATTTCTGTAACCCTTCTGGCCTCAACCTTCGTTGGTCACTGTCCTCACCCATCCAGCCCCTTCCCTGTTCCCATCCCAGCACTACACAGCTGTCATTCCATCATCACGCCCAGTCTTTTCATTTCTGTCCTTTTGCACTACTCCCCCCCCCCCCCCCCACTCCTCCTCCCTCCCTTCCCACCTCTCCCCTGCCCTCCATCTAACCTGCAGCACTTCACTGTCCGCCACCTCCCACCATACTACACCCTCCTCCGCCCTGCCCCAGTCTCTCCTTACCCAGTCACCACTCCCATCATGCACTGGTACTGCTGCTCCTTGCAGTGTGGTTGCAGTTTCCTGAGACTGCAGTGTGTGTGTGTGTGTGTGTGTGTGTGTGTGTGTGTGTGTGTGTGTCAAAACATTTGAGATGTGGTGCTACAGACAAATGTTGAAAATTAGGTGGGCTGATAAGGCAGAGAATGAGATGGTTCTGTGCAGAATCAGAGAGGAAAGGAACATGTGGAAAACACTGACAAGAAGAAGGTACAGGATGATAGGAGATCTGTTAAGACATCAGGGAATGACTTCCATGGTACTAGAGGGAGCTGTAGAGGGCAAAAGCTGTACAGTAAGACAGAGATTGTAATACATCCAACAAATAATTGAGGACGTAGGTTGTAAGTGCTACTCTGAGATGAAGAGGAATTCGTGGCGAGCTGCATCAAAGAAGCCAGAAGACTGATGACTCAAAATGTTACTTGTTTCAACTGAGTTAGTCTATCTTCAGATGTAATCCTGAAGTGCAGTACTTTTGCTGCCATTGTCATCATTTGTAACTCTATACACCAGCTGACACCAGTGGCAGCAGAAGTCCTGTACTTTAGGATTAAATCTAAAGAGGGCATAATTTGGCTGAAATCAGTCAAAACAGTTATTAAAACATAGCCATTTGTGGTCTAAAGTGCAACATAATTCCGCCATTTTTGTGTAACTCGTTACATTTTTGAGCTCAGGATATGTTCTAAGATTATTAAACAGATAGATGTCAAGGATACTGGATGATAGTTAAGTTTTATGAAGCACTTCTGCTAAACTTCTTATTGAGGGGTTATGACATGTGCTTTCTTCCTAAGTACTGGGCACATTTTTGTTCAAGGAATCTGCTGGTATTACGTCAAAACAGGAACTATCTCAGCTACAAAGAAAGTGATAGGGATTCCACTTGACCTTGGAGCTGTGCTCTGGTTTGAAAATTTGAGCTGTTTATCAACAGTACTGGCAGTAATACATATATCGCTTATCTTTGCAGTTGTGTGAAAATTAAACTGGAACTGTATTCTTTGATTTTACCTTGTAAAGAAACATTTGAAAACAGAGTTCAGCATTTCTACTTTTGCTTTGCTATCCTCAATTTCAGTTTGTGTGCCTTCCGTGAGTGTCTGAAAACTAATTTTGTCACTGACAACCTTTAAAATGACCGTAATTTGTTTGGGACATGTGAGAGATCATTTAATAAGATTCTACTATGGCAGTCATTCGGGGCTACACACATTGCTTTTCTTTTTACAGCCAAACATGTTTAGTTTAGCATTTCTTTATCTATACTTCTGTGCTTTATTTTTCACCATTCTACTATCATCACTGTTTCTCTGGAAGTTTCTTTATAGCGACTGTATACCAAGAAGAGTCCCTCCAAGAGCAAAATGTTTCAAGTTCTTCCTGTGGATGCAACACTATTGGCCTTACCTGATTTACTGAAGATGTAAAGCATTCTGCGTGTTTTAATGGTAATATTGTGAAAAGGGTAGATTGCTATTCACCAGACACAGAAAGCATTGAGTTGCAAATAGGTACAATGAAAACACTTCTAAACATTCAAGCATTCAGCTGAAATACATTCAGACATCCAACTAAAATGTCTTCTTCAGAAATAGAACACACACACACACACACACACACACACACACACACACACACACACACACCTGGCATCTTGTAGGAGCATAGGTGTGTGTGTGTGTGTGTGTGTGTGTGTGTGTGTGTGTGTGTGTGTTTCTCTCTCTCTCTCTCTCTCTCTCTCTCTCTCTCTCTCTCTCTCTCTCTCTCTCTCTCTCCCCCCCCCCTCTCTCCAGCTCATAAAAGGGTAACCCCGAAAGCTAGCAAGTGTTCTGTCTTTTTGTGTGTGCCTATTGATGACAACTCAACATTTCTGCTTTTCGATGAGTGGTCTCCTTTCCAAAAGGCTTATAAGTAAGACCTTTTGTATGTGTCTTCTCCTGCTGCTGCTGGAAAAGTATTTATAGAAATTTATAATAGATGCAGGCAGTATATACTCCTGTTGAAATGGGAAACTAGATGTTATACGAAATGACAATTGTAGCAGATGCAAAACAGTCTTGTGCCACAGCAGTCTAAATTAATGGATTTTGCACTTAGCTAGTTTCTTGACACTGTCAGTACTAGTATGTGAACACTGTAGCACCAACCTATCCTACAAAAAATAGCAAAAATTATGGATCACTAGAGTTAATCATGGATCACTAGAGTGCGCATCTTCACACAACACAGTTAAAAATTCGCACAAAGGGCACACACTAAATAAAACTACATGTGCCTAAGTTCTAAGCATACAGATAGATAATAAACTGAGTTGGCACCTGCATTTGAATATGTTCTATTCTGCCTGCTTTGCACTTAGAAATTTTTCTACTTGTAACAACATTAAGTCTGATTGCTATCTTACTTTGCATACAATCACTCAGTACTGTCCTGTGGCTTCCCGGACAATGCAGCTAAGGTATAAAAAGTATTTATTCTACAAAAGTATGCACTAGAAATATTATGTAAAGTTGATAACTGAATGTTGCAGCTCTTACAAGTACATGCTAAAACATTTCCTACTTAATAGTAAGTGCAACTCTGATAAGAGTGAATTTAGAATGTGCTGTAAAATTCAAGACCAGAACACTACAAGTGAAAATAATATCCTCATGGTATACATTTTGTTGTGCCCTGATGCAAAGGTGTTAACAGTTGACTGGCAGATATCTGGGAGGAAATTGGAAATCCATCCCATCCCACTTCATTTTTTTTTTTTTTTTTTTTTTTTCTAAGTACCTGATTTTTCTGCTGCTATGAAGTAATCTAGAAGCAATTTACATATTGTCAAACTGAATAATGGTACACTTAGTCACAATTGGATGTTGCTGTAATTTACAGAATCAGACTGTAGTGACTGTTTCTGCCAATTAATGTATAATTTCACTTGTTACAATCCCTGAAGGCTCTAATTTGTAATGGAACTTATGGAGTACTGGCAGACAGTCTTGGCTTCGCATGGATAGCTCTGAGTATATATGGTCAGATGATTTGTCTGGCATAATTTATTATATGGGGGGGTCTGTTCAAAAAATTCCAGAACATTCATAATCTCACACCAGTGGTGTGTTAAGAGTGAAATGAGGTTGGTATCCCTGCACATGCCTGTGTTTAATGTATAAGTGCCGGAAGTTTCATTGTTGTATGTCTGTTAGTTATTGTTCAGTGTTGTATTGAGTAGAACATTGTGTCACACAATTTGCGAATTTTGAGATCCCCAGAGTTGGAGGAGCAACACATCTTCATTAAGTTTTGTGTGAATAAAACCTTCGCAGAGACATACGAAATGATGCAAAAAGCCTACAGTGACAAGTACGTAAGCCGTAGTCAGTGTTACAAATGGTTCACATAATTTAAAAGTGGCCAGATGGAAGTTAAAGATGACCCTTGTTCAGGAGGCCCTTTGACATGTGCCGACGATGCTTATGTCAGGAACTTCAACAAAATTGTGTGTGCCAGTCTAAGACTGACTGTCCAAGAGATTGCAAAAAAATGTAACATTTCAGAGACAAGGTTCAATTTTCACAATGGCTCAAGAAGGCTTCTCCAAGACCGAAAGAAACTCATGAGGTCAGATCAAATGTCAAAGCCATGTTGATAGTATTATTTGACTTTGAAAGATGGGTTCATGATGAATTTGAGCCACAAGGACAACCTGTTAATTGATGGTATTATCGGGATGTGTTGTGATGCCTGTGAAAAAATGTGAGAAGGAAATGGTCTGAAATATGATGAGACAATTCATGGCTTTTGCATCATGATAACACACCCACACGTTCATTGCTGTCGGTGTGTGACCTTTGCACAAAAAATAAAATCACTGTATTGCCTCATCTTCCATACTCTCCACACCTGGCTCCAGCTGACTTTCCTTATTATTTCGAAAGTTGAAAAACCCAGTCGAAAGGACAAAGACTTGCAGCAGTAGAAAAGATGAAAGAAAATTTTCTGACTGTGCTTCGCACTATCCAGCAAGAGGAATACTGAGGCTGCTTCCAGAAGAGGAAATGGCATTGGGAACAGTGTATCAATCATGGACAAGGGTATTTCGAAGGAGACCATGCACAATAAGTAAAAGGTAAGCACAGAAAAAAATTGTGGACGAAGTCCTGGAAGTTTTTGAACAGACCTTGTACGCAACCTTTTCTCATGAAATTGTCTGCCTATTAATGAAAACCATACCAGATTTCCAAGAGCAGTTCCTGAGATTAGCCTTCACATATAAACAGAGAACTGTAATTGGGTATTAAATTGTATGTATGTGTAGATGATGTATGAATTAATCAGTACCATATCCCCAGTTCATTTCCATTTGCACACTATCTGGTTGACATGAAACATGTGTCATTGACTTGCTGACATCAAACATGTGTCATTGTCTTTGGGAAGCCCAGATATGAAATGACGAGGAAATGAGAAAGGTATCACAGTTCCATTTTATTAAATTAAATACATTTAAATATGATAAAAGGCTATCTTGCCATGTTACCTACTCTGGTCATTCCATGCATACTGTTGCTGAAGCTGCTGCTGCCACCGCTGTGGCCATCTTCACCACCACCACCCCTATTACTACTACAGTCCCTCTGCTGCTGCATACAGCAGATGACGTGCAGTGCATTGTACCTTGGAAATTATTATAGTGTGTGAGATTTTCATATAACTTGAGAAATCACACGTGAGCCTTTGCCTCTTCCTGCTGCTTGCACTCAATCCTGAAACATACTGGTAGAAGACATTAGCATTCTGGTGTCTGCCAGTGATACGCCAAGGTTGACTGATATCTGTAATTCTAACCCCCCGGCTGGATGGAATTGCAAGCATATGCTACCAATTTTCGAGAGCTCTCCATCCTAACTCTTCATATGGACTTAGTACATGACCATTGGCTTTGCTCAGCTTTGTTCCTACCACCTTACATGAAGCTTGCACTGTGACACTTCCAGCCCTGTGTGCATATGTCGGGGGAAAGAATTTTAATATCCATGGATATTTATTTTTACGATTTATTGGAAAGAATGATAGCAACACAACAATGGAGATCGCCATCTCATTTCACATTTCACAACTGCTGCTGGTGTGGCGAGCCACACTTCTTGTGAGGATGATCCACTCTTCCTTCACTTAATTTCACTTTGTTATTGTTTCTTAATTGTGTTATTTCCTATATTGGTGGACTTCTGATTGAGTCCTTCCACACCATCATTCCCTTGATCTTTACATTGGCTGTGGACCATATTTGACTGGATTGTATAAGTGCTACTGCTGGACCATACCAGTATCTGTTGACACTTTCAGGCACAGCTAATCAATTTCTATGCCATTATTCTCGGTTGTAGCTTTTCCTCCATGAGTTTTAACTGTGTAAGACTGTGTTCATGCCACTCAAATTGTGGATTTAAAAGCAGATGCGTATGTACTGCTGTAACATTTATCACAGAAAATAGTTAGTTTTGATAAAAACTCAGGTTATTGAATAATGCATGTGTCAACAACAGCTTGTACATAAATAATTGGTTTTAAATCACTGTTGCAATGGAGACTCATTTTTCTCTTCTTAGCTACAGTAGTCATTGCCCATAAACTGCATAGAATTTATTCAGTTTCCCTGTGTGATTGTAAAGAATCCAGTTCTTCCTGAACAACTACTTTCATCAAAAGATAGTGCTATGGACGGTCCAAGGGCTATCAAATTTTCACGATAACACATGTGAGAGAGATCTATTATATTTTACACGTATGTATATATGCAGATTTACCCACAGTTCGTTAATTAAATTAGTAGAATTAAGATCCTCCCTTTCGTATATCACTTATTAGGCAAGGAATATCTGTGTTGGATAGTACTTGTTCTGTGTACTCTTGTGTACAAAATGTTTATGATAAAAAGTAACTTAATTATAACCGTTGAAATTACTATGGTCAGTTTTTGAGTACTAGTAATAGTGTTCCATAGATTTTGTATTTGTTTTGAATACAGTCCAGAGACAGGTAGTGCTTATTTTCATTGTTTTCAGCAAGAAATGTCTAGTAACCACAGTTTAGTCAGCTATCAGCCACCTTTAGTGAATTAGCAGTCTAGTTAAAAGTTGATTAACTCTCTACAGTAAATTGTTGATTTCTTAAGATGGATAGGATGTGTGACTGCTGTGTACGGACACAGGAGGAGCTGGCCACTGTTCGCAAACAGCTGAACATGGTGATGGCCGCGGTTAGCCATATTCAGGCTGCTGTCTCAGAGTGTAGCGGCAATGGGGAGTCTGCTGCGTCGCATGGTACACCCCAGGTGTTACATGCTTCACCCATGGTCCCTGCTGTCGAGACATCTTCACAGGCACCGGGCCGGTTGGGCCACCCTCTCCCCAAGGGCAGTGGCGGATTCAGCAGCGTTCACGTCGCACGAGGCGGAGGATTAATGTGGAGGCTAGCCGTGCGGCATCGCCCGCTCTGCCTGTGAGTGGACATGTGGCCGCTCCTTCAGCGAGGTCCGAGCAGGCACACGGGGGGAGGGTTTATTAGTGATTGGGAGCTCCAATGTTAGGCAGGTGATGGAGCCCCTTAGGGAAATAGTGGGAAGGTTGGGGAAGAAGGCCAGAGTTCACTCTGTCTGCTTGCCAGGGGGTCTCATACAAGATGTGGAGGAGGTCCTGCCGGCGGCGATAGAGAGAACTGGATGCATCTGACTGCAAATTGTTGCTCATGTTGGCACCAATTACTCCTACCGTTTGGGTTCAGAGGCAAGTTCTTTCGCGCACTCTGTGTAGAATCGAATTGGTATCCCGTCAGGTCCAGCGGGCTTTCCTCTGTTGATTGATTCCAGTTGCTTTTCTATTCCTTGGACACTTATTTCAGTGTCAGCCATTTTTTCGTTTGTGCGAGGATTTAGAGACAGAACTGCAGTGCGGTCTTCCTCTGTGAAACAGCTTTGGAAAAAGGTGTTTAGTATTAATCAGCTTTATGCGTGTCATCCTCTGTTTCAGTGCCATCATCATCCTGGAGTGTCTGGATATGCTGTTTTGAGCCACTTACTGATTTAACGTAAGACCAAAACTTTCTAGGATTTTCTGTCAAGTCGGTACATAGAATTTTACTTTCAAATTAACTTAACGGTTCATGCATAGCCCTCATTACGCTAACTTTGACATCTTTTAGCTTCTGTTTGTCTGAGAGGTTTTGGCTGCATTTAAACTTGCAGTGAAGCTCTCTCTGCTTTCGCAGTAGTTCCTAACATTGTTGTTGAACCACAGTGGGTTTTTCCCATCCCTCACAGTTTTACTCAGCTCGTACCTGTCTAAAACGCATTTTACGATTGCCTTGAACTTTTTCCATAAACACTCAACATTGTCAGTGTGGGAACAGACATTTTCGTTTTGATCTGTTAGGTAGTCTGAAATATGCCTTCTATTACTCTTGCTAAACAGATAAACCTTCCTCGCTTCTTTTATATTCCTATTTACTTCCATATTCAGGGATGCTGCAACGGCCTTGTGATAACTGATTCCCTGTTCAGCGCTTACAGAGTCGAAAAGTTCGGGTATGTTTGTTATCAGTAGGTCCAAGATGTTTTCTCCACAAATCGGTTCTCTGTTTAATTGCTCGAGGTAATTTTTGGATAGTGCACACAGTATTTGAGTGTCCCAGTCTATATCCGGTAAATTGAAACCTCAACTGAGACTATAACATGCTGAGAAAATTTATGTGAAATGTATTCCAGATTTTCTCTCAGTTGTTCTGCCACTAATGCTGCTGAGTCGGGCGGTCGGTAAAAGAAGCCAATTATTAACCTAGCTCGGGTGTTGAGTGTATCCTCCACCCATAATAATTCACAGGAACTATCCACTTCTGCTGCACTACAGGATAAACTACTACTGAAGAGTGACAAACACGCCACCACCGGTTGCATGTAATCTATCCTTTCTAAACACCGTCTGTGCCTTTGTAAAAATTTCGGCAGAATTTATCTCTGGCTTCAGCCAGCTTTCTGTACCTATAATGATTTCAGCTTCGGTGCTTTCTATCAGCGCTTGATGTTCCGGTACTTTACCAATGCAGCTTTGACAGTTTACAATTACAATACCGATTGCTGCTTGGTCCCCGCATGTCCTGACTTTGAGGCTGTCGCCCTTTCTGTACTCGTCCGAGGCCATCTAACCTAAAAAACAGCCCAGTCCATGCCACACACCCCCTTTTACCCATGTAGCTGCCTGCTGTGTGTAGTGGACTCCTGACCTATCCAGCAGAACCCAAAACCCCACCACCCTATGGCGCAAGTCACAGAACCGTCTCGGCCTCTGTTTCAGATCCTCCACTTGACTCTGTACCAAAGGTCCGCAGTCAGTTCCGTCGATGATGCTGCAGATGGTGAGCTCTGCTTTCATCCTGCTAGCGAGACTGGCAGTCTTCACCAAATCAGATAGCCGCCAGAAGCCAGAGAGAATTTCCTCCGATCCATAGCGACACACATAATTGGTGCCGACATGAGCAACCACCTGCAGACGGGTGCACCCTATACCCTTCAAGGCATCCGGAAGGACCCTTTACACATCTGGAATGACTCCCCCCGGTATGCACAAAGAGTGCACATTGGTTTTCTTCCTCTCTCTTGCTGCCATATCCCCAAGGGCACCCCATTTCACACCTGACGTTGGAGCTCCCAACTACCAGTAATCCCACCCTCTGCAACCGCCTTCACCTTGCAGACTGAGGGGCAACCAACCTCTGGAACAGGACAAACATCCATGTCCGGCCGAAGATCAGTATCAGCCGGAGACAGAGCCTGAAACCAGTTCATCAGACAAACTGGAGAGGCCTTCCGTTCAACCCTCCGGAATGTCTTTCGCCCCCTGCCACACCTCGCGAGAGGACCTCCCACTCTACCACGGGTGAGGGGTCAGCCTCAATGTGGGCAGTATTCCGGGCAGCCACAGCCGTAGTCCGATCGAGGTATGCGTGGAACGAGCTGGCTGTCCCCGACAAACCTCCATCCGGACCCCCACCGTGATGCTCATTGGCAACAGCCTCAAGCTGTGTGACCGAAGCCAACACTGCCTGAAGCTGGGAGCAGAGGGATGCCAACTCAGCCCGCATCCGAACACAGCAGTCACTGTCCCTATCCATGCTAAAAACTATTGTGCAAAGAACATCTGAAGTAATCTACACAATTCAACACAAAATTTAAACGGTTATTAAAATACAAGATTGCCTAGTAAATGCAGTAATGCTGCTACTTGCGCACTGCTGAGACACTGCTCGGCGGCAGAAGGAGACTATGCGAATTTACACAATTCAGGTACTAAAGCATGATGATACAACTCTCAAATACTATAATACATCCTAAATTTATGAATTAAACAGTGTAAGTACCTGAAAACATGCAAAGATATTAAGAATTAATGCCTTTAAAATTGAGACACAACGTTGCATTTGATTACACTCGTTTTTATATACATACTGGAGTGCCGTATGGTATGGTATGGTATGGTATGGTATGGTGCTCCTGTATACGTATATCTTGCGAAGAGACCACGAGAATAAAATCAGAGAGATTAGAGTCCACACAGAGGCATACCGACAATCTTTCTTTCCACGAACAATATGAGACTGGCCTAGAAGGGAGAACCGATAGAGATGCTCAAAGTACCCTCCGCCACACACCGTCAGGTGTCTTGCGGAGTATGGATGTAGATGCAGATGTAGAATACTACTAAGATTTGAAGTCGGTGGAGATCAAATGACACATCCTATATTTAAAAAAGCTATGTGTTGTAACTCAAACCTACATCTGTAATATTTACATTTTTTTATTCTTCTAATATTGTCCAAAAAACTGTTTCAGGATGCTGTTAAGATAATGGCAAAAGATCTTGTGAGGACACGGAGGTACACAAAAAAGTTTATGTTAATGAAGGCAAATATCCAGGCTGTTTCATTGAAGATACAGACATTGAGATCACAGAATGCAATGGCTCAGGCAATGAAGGGTGTTACCAGAGCAATGCAGAATATGAACAGGTATTGTGCTGTTGCATACAGTGTAATTAATTAATGTCTTATCCTCATATTTTGTTACTATTGATGTTATTTTTCAATTAGGCAGCTGAACTTGCCACAGATCCAGAGGATATTACAGGAATTTGAGAAGCAGTCGGAAATTATGGATATGAAAGAGGAAATGATGAATGATGCCATTGATGATGCAATGGAGGAAGATGAAGATGAGGAAGAGAGGTAATTGCATTTTCTTTGTAAAATTGTTAGTCCCATTAATAGCAGTTAATGATTATCACAGATATTTGTTTCTGGGGGGGGGGGGGGGACAACAATATTAAGGAAGTATCACTTACTAGTTAAGTTGTAGGTAACAGCAATACGATTCTATTACTTTCCTAAGTGGAAGCATTTTATTTGTATATGTCAATGTACAGGGTGGCTATTTTTCTGGAAAACCTATAATTCTTAGGTAATTATATGTTACCTGAACAAAAAAGAAAGTCTCAAGGGATTATTTGTTTTTAATGTAGTACTGTAATTTAATTTTTTGGGGCTTTATAATCACATATTCCTAAAAATACTTAGCATTTCAAAGTGTATTGCTTATATGAATAAAAATATAAATGTCTGTTTTTTCACAATCATACATGTCCGAAAGTTCTTCACTGATAGCATTGAAATTTTGACACGGTGTTGCTTTTGAATAAGAGTGTGCTTTTATATGCCTACTGCAGCACCGTATGATTTATAAGTACATAAATAATACAGAAAGGGATACATTGTTAGCAAAAATCTCACATTTGTTTGTTCAAAATTTTAAATCTCCAAAAGTTCTACACCGATGCCTTTAAAATTGAGACACAACATTGCATTTGAATACACTCGTTTTTATATGCACACTGGAGTGCCGTATGGTATGGAATGGTACTCCTGTATATATATAAAGAACATGCACATTTGATTGAAACAATGTGTCACAATGTCAAAGAAATCGGTGAACAACTTTCAGAGATAAGAGATTTTGAAGAAACATAAATAAGAATCGAAATGTTTGGTTGTGCAAAATCTTAACTCTCTGAAAGATCTTCAACGGTTGCTTTGAAATTTCAACACAGCTTCGCATTTGAACATGCACATGTTTATGCACTAATTTGTTAATGTGTGCAATATGTAAATAAATATGTAATATATAAAGTGGACAAATTGTTACTAAAAATCTCAAAAAGTGCTCAACCAATTTACTTCAAATTCTTTCATATTAATGTAATAGATTTTTCTAAACATATAAACAATATTTTTTTGGAAACATTGTTAGTAAACAGAAAAGTTGTATTTATGAATTATCGCCATGGGATTAGAAGTTGGTCGGATGGGTTGGAGATAATGGACATAGGAAGTGGAAAGGAGGAGATGGACGGGGAGGGGGGGGGGGGGGGGCGGAGAGAGAAGAGAAGATAGACATAAAAAGGGGAAGGGGAAGTAGATTGACATAGAAAGTGGGAGGAGGAGATGGATAAGAATGAGAGGGAGAGGGAGGTTAGGGTGTAATCCATTTCCCATACATATCAGAAACCTGTGCTTTCCTGTTATTTCTTTTGCATTTAACCAGTCATTGTGGGTGGAAACAGCTAGTTATTCCACATAAATCACTGATTTCTAAAGACCATGGTTAAGCTACTGCTTATTGGGTAGCATGTTTCAGCCGTGAGGATAGAAAAGTCATTATAGTAATGTGAAATCCCCCCATCAGTACTTTATTAGAAGTTTCTTATGACATCATCAACCAGAAATTCTCAGAGAGATATTTGTTCACTTTTTCCCCTTCAGGTTTGGGCAGCCATGTAGATGATTTTAAATATTAAAATACATAATTGATTTATGACAAATGTAAAGTTTCTTTCTGTATTGTCTCTTCCTCATAAATTTGGATTCATAAGGTGGGGGGGGGGGGGGGGGGTTAAATTTGATTGATGTTGTTTTTTCTTTCCTTGTCCATTGTAAGGGATAAGGTCATTTTTTACTCATTAAGTCTTCTGTCTTCCAAATCCCATGCTTTTGAAAGCATGGGATGGTAGCCTGCATTGTCACCAGGGGCTTAGTTGGACTGTCAGTAAACTGGTGAGGCTCACCACACTTATACGTAGAGGGTGGTGTCTTATTGGCTGGCTCACATCATTGTGACACCACATAACACTGCTTGCTGGCTCTATTCACAGAAATTATGTTTACACTTACAGCACAGCATCGTTTACATTGCCAGCACTCATATCAGGTAGTAAACTGTATAATGTCTTTTCTGTGACCTTCTTTTGTGAAGCAATTTCTTCCATGCAACACTAAGTGCATAACTGGTGTCTGCTCAAAGTTGTCACACAATCCCAGTAGCTACAAGCATGGATCAGAATCCTTGTTTATTGAAACAAAAGCTTGTGTTTCGTTGTCAGATAGTGGTCTGCTGATAGTTTTGAAATTACTATACTTGAGCTAAGGTAATGTTGGGCACAGGGATGGGGAATAGTGCTTAATAGACTGCTTCGTGTAATTGTTCCCTCACTAACACAGAATATAATATACTGCTTGGTGGTTGCTAAGAAACAGAGACATTTTTGGACAAGACTAAGCATAGTCTATGGTGGAAGACATGAAACACGTGGCATACTTAATAGAGGTGGAGTGGTATATTTATAATGAAAAGTGGCACAGATTTCACCACATGGGAAAGCAAGATTATGGATATTAATAATGTTCATGTTTGGCACAGATCAAACTCACAACATAAAGGTCGATATCAGACTCTCGGTAAGGCATATGCGCTCACACAATAATGCATATTTTGCACCTATCAAATTGTTGATGAGTCCTTGGGGGATATTATCCCACTCCTCTCTCAAGGCATGTCTTCAATTTTTCTCAGATGTTGAAAGATGAGTGTGATTCTTTGCCTCTTTAAGACTTCCCCTAATCTGTTTTTTTGGACTTTGGAATGGAGGCTGTATTATATGTTGGTCCTCCTAGCTTGATTGAACTGTACCTTGTCTTAATTTTGTAGACAAAACTGAATAAAGCCGTAGAATGAACACCCATTTTATCTTAACACCATCATGAGATATTAACCATGAAGCTAAGATGATCCTTGTTTGAAACTGTCCTGGCTCAGAATATTAGAAGTTCAACACAACTGTCTTCTGGGCTGGGATAAATGTCTATATCTGCCTGATTTCGATATATGGAATAGCTTAAATGTCAATCTGCTATTCATGTATAAGGTAATGTTCAGTTTCTGCTGTAAATCTAATCTTTGGGTGCACAATTTTTGTATAGTTGGTGAGCTACTGCAGTGCCTCACTGCCATATGGCCAAATTAAAACTGCATTGTTTATGTAACAGAAGAAACTGGATGAACAGGGAGGAACATTATTCAAAACTAGTTTCTTGAAATCTTCCATGGGAAAATTGACATCAGCTTTCTGACAAATGTGTAAAGAATTTAAGGTCATAGGCACTAGACCATACAGACTATAGGGTTAACTAAAGATTAATAAAGAAGACATACCACTGAGAACAGTTGTTAGTACCATTGCTCTTCTACAAGCAGGCTAGCCTATAACTTTTGCCGATGATCAGTTACTGTGAACATCATGTTACAAACTCTCAAATGTTTGTAGAAACAATAAGGCAGATGATAATAGACCAAGTGAAGTAGTGATCAGTCTTAACATAGTCTCTCTGTTTAAGTAGGCATCAGGGGCAAATACATTGAAGTTAAGAAAGGATAATGGCTGATTGTTTGTCTCCTTTTTACACACTTTGACAACCAGATATTTTTTATACACTGAAACTTATTATGAAGTCACTGATGGAGATGGTCCATCACTGTCACCAGACATTGCAAGTTTTTTTTTGAGTGTTTTGGAGAACTTGTATTACAATATTATTAAAATTTGAGATGGGAAAATTAACAGAATTTTTTTATCCAAGGATTCCTATGGGAAAAACTTTGTAGCCTGATTATGTTGTCTATTTTGGTGACCTAAATTGTACAGATAATATGGTTAGGTATAGGGATGAACTGAAAACGTGACACTTTTAATCATGGAACAAATATAAAACTTTCTAAAAGAATAGAAATTTTGTATTATGGGGACAATAAGCAGAATAGTGGAAGTAATATGCTAGTTTTAACTGCTTCGAAAACAAAATCGTACTGCTAAGATTTATTTATATTCTTTCCCCTATAAATATAACTTAATTTGATTTGTCACTATGAAAAATTTGCCGAGGTATTGTAGTTAAAAACTGTGTCTCATTTCTTGCAGTGAGGCTGTGGTGTCACAAGTGCTAGATGAACTGGGATTGCAGCTGACAGATCAGTTATCAGGATTGCCACAGGCATCAGGGTCTCTTGCTGCTTCAGCAGCTAAAACTCCTGCTGCTGCTGCAGCTGCTGCCCAAGGGCCTATATCGGATGCTGATGCCGATCTCCAGGCACGACTGGATAATCTTCGCAGGGAGTAACTGAGCTTGTCATGTATATTCTGTACTTAACAGTGCTGTCACATAGTCACTGTATGTGCCTTTTGCTCTCCAGTACACTGTTTTACCATACATTTTGTGTACTGAGACAGTGTCAGGTTACAGTGATCCCATACTAAATGTAGTGTATGCCAGAATGTACTCAATGTGATATGTCTTCTTCTGCTGCCTTTGGCAGTTGCTTGTTACATTGAGTGAGTTTTGTATATATTGTTGAAGAATTTTTTTAAAGAAAGTGCTTCTATATTTTTTGTTCTTTGTTTGGAATTTTTTAAATAGATTTTACTTCATCCCTTCCTCATTCATATGTCATTCAGCAAGGTGTGGTTAATTACAAATATTATGGAATAATTTTGATGTATAACTGAAGCTGTATTTGGTATATGACAACTCAGATGTTATCTACAGATATTGTTAAAACACCTATTATAATATATTTTATAAAAGAAATTTAAATTTATTTTACCATATTCTAGATGAGCTGTAATGGAGAGATGATAATATTCAAATCACTTGAAGTGTTTTGGCCCCTGTTTATAATTAATTAAATGAATAGTTGAACTGAGAAATAAGCAACAGAATGAAAGTAACTGGAAGTGCAAATTGTTTGTGTGTGTGTTGTACACTGTTGGAGGCTGGTGAGGCAACATCTTACTTACTTTCCAGTGATCATATTTTTATATGAAATTAATTATTTCTGTTTAAGTAAAACAGTCAAGATCGGATAACTAATCATTAAGAAGAAAAGTTGTTATTTGCAACCTATGTGGAAGGTAAATGTATGTTCATAGAGCTAGAATTTTTTTTGACAGTGTTGACTGGAATACACTCCTTGAAATTTTGAGCAAAGCAAGGCTAAAATTCGGACGAAAGGTTATCTGCAGTATGTACAGAAACCAGACTGGAGTTATAAAGTGTCAAAGGGTGTGAAAGGCTGGCAGTGGTTGAGAAGGGAGTGAGACAGGGTTGCAGCCTATCTGTGTATTGAGCTAACAATAAAGAAATATATGGAGCACTTTGAAAAGAAAAATAAAGTTCATGGAGAGGAACAAAAAGCTTTGATGTTTGCTGAAGACTGCAATTTTGTCACAGGGAGCTACAGACTTGGAGACACATTTGAATGGCATAGATGATGTTTTGAAAAATATTTTACGAGATGAATATCAGAAAAGGTAATGGAATGAGAAAAGGTAATGGAATGTAATCACATCAATACAGGAAGTGGTGAGGGAATTAATTTATAAAAAGAGAAACTGAAGGTAATAGATGGGTTAGCAATATTTTGACTGCAAAATAACTGGTGATGACTGAAGCAGAGATTATATAAAATGCAGACTGAGCATAGCAAGAAAAATGTTTCTGAAAAAGAGAAATTTGTTAATGTTGAATATAAATTTGCATGCTAGAGCTCTTTTCTGAAGGTAATTAAGTAGCCATTTTGAAAGTGAAGTGTATGTGATAACAACAGAAACTATTGAAATATGGTGCTGCAGAAGAATGCTGAAGGGTAGATAAATAGATCAGTAAGTAATGAAGAATTACTGAATCAAATTGAGGAGAAAAGAAATTTATGACACTAGTTGATTAAAAGAAGAGTTCAGTTAATAGTACACACTCTGGTCCATCAAGAAATTTGGTAGTGAGGAAAGATGTGGAGGCAAAAATTGTAGAGGGTGACCATGGCTTTCTATTTAAAGCAGGTTCAGGTGGATGCACATTGCAGAGATGAAGAGGCTTGCACAACATGGAGAGCCACATGAAACCAGTGATGATTACAAAACCACCACATGAAAAGTTATCAGTTGTGATAAAAATATGTGCTATATAGCATCAGGAAGCATCTGAAACAGTACCTGTGACATGCAACTGCATATACAGTTATAGAGGAAAATGCCATGTGATTGCAGGTACTTGGGAAGCTTTGCTTTTGTCGAGTCAATTTTGAAAGACAGAAAATTGATACTACACAAAAAAAATTATATGGGCAATAACTTTATCTGCCAGGCAGCTTTAGGTAAGTGCATTCTCTGTAGCAGAGTGAAAATTCATTCTGTAAACTTACAATATGTTTATTAACATGCTCCATTTTTGTGATAGAGATGTTTTTCAGTTGATGTAGTAAGCTGTGCTGTAGTCAACTGTGCTGTAGTCAACTGTTCTGTATATCCATATGTGGGCCTCAAGTGATGATCAGCTGGACAATATTTGACAGAACTAGGACAAGAACAAGTCAGCATCCCCTGTCATGATCAGTGTAACTTCAGTTAGAGGACAGTGTAACATTTGTGGGTTAGAATAAATTATTATTGCTATATCAAAAGGGAAATTATCTAGAGAAAATTTTAAAAAAATGCAAATCAGAATTTCTCTCCAGACCTTCAGAGAGATGTCAGTACTGTTGATAGATACATATAAAAGCACATACACAGTTCTAGCTTTCAGAACTAATAGTGCCTTTCTTGGAAAGGTTAAAAAGGAAGGACGGGTCACTCAGACACCACCAGGCTGAAAGGGAGGATGAGTGCTTCAAGGATGTGGAACTAGTCTAATTATACATTAATTGACAGCATCAGCCACTGCAGGCTACTGTGTAAAATATACCTACCACAGCTAGTACCAATGTACTCACAGTGATAATCATGATTTTATCTAATACTTCATACTAACAGTTTATACAAATGTGTATGTCGGAGGGTGGTAGAGCGATCACTTTCAGTAATGTATCTTGATTTCTCAACCGTAAAGGTGTATCATGTAAATATTTGATTTTGTACCATCTTTGAAGATTTTTATAACACTTTTCCCATGGATCCTTAAAGTGGGACACATTTTACAAAGCTTTTTAATGAATTAAATGTGTGACTAAGACCTCAAGAAGAATATAATAAATCCAATCCCAAAGAAAGCAGGTGTTGACAGATGTGAAAATTACCCAACTATCAGTTTAATAAGTCAGAGCTGCAAAATACTAACACGAATTCTTTACAGATGAATGGAAAAACTGGTAGACGCCGACCTCGGGTAAGATCAGTTTGGATTCCGTAGAAATGTTGGAACACGTGAGGCAATACTGACCCTACGACTTACCTTAGAAGAAAGATTAAGGAAAGGCAAACCTACGTTTCTAGCATTTGTAGACTTAGAGAAAGCTTTTGACAGTGTTGACTGGAATACTCTTTCAAATTCTGAAGGTGGCAGGGGAAAAATACAGGGAGAAAAAGGCTATTTACAATTTGTACAGAAACCAGATGGCAGTTATAAGAGTCGAGGGACATTAAAGGGAAGCAGTGGTTGGGAAGGGAGTGAGACAGGATTGTAGCCTATCCCTGATGCTATTCAATCTGAATATTGAGCAAGCAGTTAAGGAAACAAAAGAAAAGTTTGCAGTAGGCATTAAAATCCATGGAGAAGAAATAAAAACTTTGAGGTTCGCCGATGACATTGTAATTCTGTCAGAGACAACAAAGGACTTGGAAGAGCAGTTGAACGGAATGGATAGTGTCTTGAAAGGAGGATGTAAGATCAACATCAACAAAAGCAAAACGAGGATAATGGAATGTAGTCGATTTAAGTCGGTTGATACTGAGGGAATTAGATTAGGAAATGAGACACTTAACGTAGTAAAGGAGTTTTGCTATTTGGGGAGCAAAATAACTGATGATGGTCGAAATAGAGAGGATATAAAATGTAGACTGGCAATGGCAAGGAAAGCGTTTCTGAAGAAGAGAAATTTGTTAACATCGAGTATTGATTTAAGTGTCAGGAAGTCGGTTCTGGAAGTATTTGTATGGTGTGTAGCCATGTATGGAAGTGAAACATGGACGATAAACAGTTTGGACAAGACGAGAATAGAAGCTTTCGAAATGTGGTGCTGCAGAAGAATGCTGAAGATTAGATGGGTAGATCACATAACTAATGAGGAAGTATTGAATAGGATTGGGGAGAAGAGAAGTTTGTGGCACAACTTGACCAGAAGAATGGATCTGTTCTGAGGCTTCAAGGGATCAACAATTTAGTATTGGAGGGCAGTGTGGAGGGTGAAAATCGTAGAGGGAGACCAAGAGATGAATACATTAGGCAGATTCAGAAGGATGTAGGTTGCAGTAGGTACTGGGAGGTGAAGCAGCTTGCACAGGATAGAGTATCATGGAGAGCTGCATCAAACCAGTCTCAGGACTGAAGACCACAACAACAAACAACATCTCTAAAGTCACAAATGTCATTTCCTAATTAGTTGTGTGAAAGACTAGATCCATGGAAGAATGCTAAGGAAGTGGAACTAATTGATCAATAGCGTTGTGAGTTACAATGAGATTGTAACTAAAATGTCTGATATGCTTCAGTGGAACATGCTACAATTGTCATGTAAAGGCTTACTCTTAAAGCTTGTTGAGCTTCAATCAAAAAAAAAGTGTGGAACATATTACTTCCTCTCACATACAGGTCATATTATCGCCATAAAAGTGAAATGAAATGAAATGAGCATTGATATCTGTCTTGGTTTACTCATTCACATAAGTAAAGAATAAAACAATACCGAAACAATTTGGACTGTTGCTTGTAGAGCATACTTTTAGATACTTCAGACCTGAGGCTTGGAGAATACTGTTATGTCAACAAAGTGGTGTCCCACAGGAAATATGGAAGACAAGATGCCATTGGAATGAAATATTGTTATACAGGCTGATTCAAAAAGATTACCACAACTTTAGGAATTTAAAACTCTGCAACGACAAAAGGCAGAGCTAAGCACTATCTGTCGGCGAATTAAGGGAGCTATAAAGTTTCATTTAGTTGTACATTTGTTCGCTTGAGGCGCTGTTGACTAGGCGTCGGCGTCAGTTGATGCTAAGATGGCGACCGCTCAACAGAAAGCTTTTTGTGTTATTGAGTACTGCAGAAGTGAATTGACGACAGTTGTTCAGCGTGCATTTCGAACGAAGTTTGGTGTTAAACCTCCTGATAGGTGGTGTATTAAATATTTGTGTAAACAGTTTACAGAGAATGGGACTTTGTGCAAAGGGAAAAGTTCTGGACAGCCGAGAACGAGTGATGAAAATGTAGCATGCATTTGTTCGCAGCCCAGGAAATCGACTCGCAGAGCTAGCAGAGAGCTGCAAATTCTACAATAAACTGTATGGAGAGTCCTACGAAAAAGGTTAGTTATGAAACCTTATTGTCTGAAATAGGTTCAAGCACTGTCTGCAGCTGATAAGATTAAAAGAATCGATTACTGTGATTTTATCCTTGCTCAAATGGAAACAGATGAATCTTTCGTTTCAAAGATTGTGTTTAGTGATGAAGCAACTTTCCACACTAACGGGAAAGTCAACAGTCACAATGTCTGTATATGGGGCACTGAGAATCTGCGGGAAACAACTCGATATGAACGTGACTCGCCTAAGGTGAACGATCTCTGTGCCATTTCAGCCAATAAAGTTTTTGGTCCCTTTTTCTTCGAAGGTGCTACTGTAACTGGACTACAGTATCTGGAGATGTTAGAGAATTGGCTGTTCCCTCAGCTCGAACAAGAAGCACAACAATTCATATTTCAGCAGGATGGAGCGCCACCACATTGGCACTTATCTGTCCGTAACTACCTGAACGTCAACTACCCAAGGCGATAGATCGGCCGCCAGGCAGCCCGTGACAGAGCACTTCATCACTGGCCTCCAAGAAGCCCTGATCTTACCCCCTGCGATTTTTTCTTATGGGGGTATGTTAAGGATATGGTTTTTCGGCCACCTCTCCCAGCCACCATTGATGATTTGAAATGAGAAATAACAGCAGCTATCCAAACTGTTACGCCTGATATGCTACAGAGAGTATGGAACGAGTTGGAGTATCGGGTTGATATTGCTCGAGTGTCTGGAGGGGGCCATATTGAACATCTCTGAACTTGTTTTTGAGTGAAAAAAAAAACCTTTTTAAATACTCTTTGTAATGATGTATAACTGAAGGTTATATTATGTTTCTTTCATTAAATACACATTTTTAAAGTTGTGGTATTCTTTTTGAATCACCCTGTATTATGGTATGCTACATCATACTTGTCATTCAGGTTGACCGCAAGTGCACTGGCTGTGGGGTGTGAGTTTACCAGTTACTCTCTCCCAAAGGTTATTCTGTGAGGGTCTTTCAATAGGTAATGCTTCACATTTTTTTTCCTAAAAAAAAAAGCCATTAATATACATAGATAAACTTTCCACTACCAGTCACAATAAAAGGTTATTTATTTGTCACACGACAGGTTTCGGGCTTGCACCCATCTTCAGGTGTTTGTACATGTTTATATGCTGTATACCACTGTATAAATACAAAAATATTATTTGCTGGTGACTAACCAGATACAAGTGGGGCAATTGTAGTGGAAATTTTTCTACACTCTATAAAGGAACAGTCATGGAGTTCAACAGCATCCACTATGGATAAAATTCATTTAATGTTACCTTGCCAGGTATTATGGACTGTCAGTGCATTCAGAACATGAAAATCAACATGAAGAAGACCATTCAGGCAATCAAATTCAACAAAAACTGCCTTTTGTCTAAAGCAATACCGAACTACGTTAATGTTAGGAGCCACACAAAGTCAGCCAAAATAGCAAAGTCAAAATGCGAAACTGTTTGGTTAAAAACTGAAATCAAATCATTATACAAGCGTAAAGATGCCCTTAACAAACAAATGCTCAAACTCCACTTGGCACTAAGCAATTCCTTGACTCAAATGCAATTTGTGTGTATTTTAGATAAAATCCACGACAAAGTGTGCAAAAACAACTAGTAGTGTCAACTAGACATAATCAGAAATTACTTGTTCTCAACCCTAACAAACTGCAACAACTAGAATCTCCTTCCACATCAGAACAAAGGTTTTACGATAGTGTGATTAATTCAACCACTATCTCATTTGACAAAATTGAAACTGAATTACTTGAGAAGGGTCTCAAATGTAATATCCCACCAATACTCACTGACAACAGTATCAAAGAATTAATTGTCTGCTCTAAAATGGCATGTGACTCAGCTAAAATAAATACAGTAAAACTTCGTTAACACAAATCCAAAGGGACTGAAAAATCAGGAGTTCATGTTAAAAAAATTCTTGTTAAGTGAAAAAACACAGATTTTAATAAGTATACATGTACAGCAGTACATTAATGTGTAATACACTACACTATCAATCACGTTATCATAGACTTATAACACTATAAAGTGATTGTAAAATTACAAGTACTCACAAATTATGTACGTTATTTTCTTGGAAAAAATTCGGTCATGGTTCGCTGACGTTCATGGAAACAATAATATTTTGTAATTTCACAACCAGTTGTAATCATAGTGTCCGAAAACCCAGCAGTAATGTCGGATGTTGAAGCGAACCGTTCTATACAGTCCAAGGCTGTAAACATCTTCTGACAGGTAGGTGGAATGGTATCTGCATTCTCGTCCTCTTCACTTTCTTCTGATGGCCCTTCTTGCACCTCGTTCACAGCTTTTGGCACATCTGATTTGACAGAAGCACATATGGCAACATCATCGTCTACACTAATGAATTCTGTAAAAATAATCTAAGGGTTTGCAACATCCTGCAGAACTGTCTATTCATCAGGTGAAGTGGCATCTTCTAACTCGTGAACATCTTCAGTGCTGCTATGTCTCCAAGTTCTGTTAAAGCACTTCCCTATATGATGTGGTGATACTGAGTTCCAGGCTGCTGCGATGGCTTTTATTGCGTCAAGCAGATTCCAATTTTGGGTTGCACTATTGTTTTCAGTAGCACGAATTGCAGCTCTTACTAATCGCTTACGATAAGCTTTTTTAATGAGAGAGATTATGCCTTGGTCCAAAGGCTGAAGGTGGCTTGTGGCGTTGGGTGGAAAAAACTGAACCTTTATGTTGGATAGGTTCAGATCATGAACATTACGGGCAGTACATTCGTTCGATGTAAGATCACGTCTATTTTGAGCTACCATTCGCCTGTTGAAATGAAGAAACCACTTGCGAAATGATGTGCCAGCGATCCAAGCTTTCTTGTGGTGAGATTAGATGCAAGGTAAAGTATCCATATCTATGTTTTTAAAGGAACGTGGTTTCTCGGATTTACCGAAAACCCAGGAAAGAAACTTCTCACAACCGTCTGCATTACAGCACAGTACAACAGTCACACATTGTTTGCTTAGTGCTCCACCATGACACTTATCACCTTTTATCCGCAGTGTGTGATTTTGAAAAAGATTGTAGAAAAATCCAGTTTCATCTATGTTAAACACATGACAAAACGCATATTTTTCCCCTCACTAGGTTGAATTCAATCAACCAGCTGTTCACATTTTCTTCATCAACTTTATTTGCTTCACCACAAATTTGTACAGATGAAATTGAAAGTCTCTTTTTTGGAACCAAAACAACCAACCAGCACAACAATAGAAGTCTTCGATGCCCATAACTTTAGCAATATAATTTGCTTTTGACTGAATCACAGGCCAGTTAAAGGTATGTTAGATGCACGCATATGATTGAAACATTCTAGCAGTCAAGTCTTGATGTCTTCATACATGATGGTACAAAGACGTTTAGATTTGTTTCCAGAACCTGATGCTGCAGCATTAATAATTTTTTCTCAATTCTTAATAATCGTAGATAAAGTAGATTTAGGTATTCCAAACTGCTCTGCAATTGCTGTTTTCTTGGTACCACAGTTCACTTAATCTAGAATCTTAAGCTTTAACTGTACATTTAGAGCTGTCTGTCTCCTCTTTGCCATTTTTGCATGCTACGGTACCGGTTGTAACTGTAGCTTTTATTCTGTATTCCAACTCTATACGGTTACGACTAACAGAACCTGTCAAATCTGGCACGGTCTAAATGCTGCTGCACACATTATTGAATGTCTTACAATGTACAGCATATGCTGATTGTTGAGGTGATAATCGCAGCTACCGACCTACAATATGTTAAAAACGAGTCAACAATAAGTATATTTAGCTTTGGAGCTACAATTCTTGCATTCATTTCGGAAAAGGAATTGCACTTCAGAATACTCTAAGGTTGGAAGTTTGTGTTACAGTGAAATTTAATTCCGCTAGGAACTGAAACAGAATTTTTAATTAACCTTAACCAAAATTCCTGTTAATCGATGAAACATACCATAAGCTCCTGACGAAGCAGTTGCCGGTTGCCGAAGCTTGAAATTCTGTGTGTGTGTTTGTGCGTTTTATTTATTGTGCCTATCTACCGGCACTTTCCCGCTTGGTAAGTCTTGGAATCTATGTTTTTAATAAATATATTCTTAGTAACTTTTATACCTATGAAAACAATTTTTCAATTAGGAGTAGCTATGAACTTACTGAGCATATCAAAGACTTACCGATACCAGAGGGTGCCAAATTTGCTTCAATGGACATGTAAACCTTTACACCAAATTCCTACACAAGACACTGTTCAGATCACTTAAAACAACTTATTAAAACACAAAAAGCTGTCAAGCCTGAGATATGTGAACTCATTGCCTTGCTAGAACTACTCCTATCACACAATTATTTTACTTTTAATAACAAAATTTATAGACAGAAAGATGGTCTTCCAATGGGCAGTAGTTTGGCAGGAATACTCGCAGGTATTTACATTAACCACATAGAAAATAGTTTTTTTTTGGATCAGATAGTTCACTTGAAAATAAAATAATCTACTACAAAAGGTATATGGATGATACTATTATCTTGTACAATGGTACAACTGAGGAGATTGAGAAACTAGCTTAATGCCTCAGCAGCATGCACAACAACATCAACTTCACTTGGAACATCAAGCAGATAAATGCATCAATTTTCTTGACCTTACAATATCTAATGTAAACAAAAAACATGCCTTCCAGATTTACAGAAAACCCACCACTAGTGACATTGTCATTAATAGCTCCTCATGTCATCCAGTACAACACAAAATGGCATTCTTCAGATCCACACTCAATCGTATACATAAAATCCCACTGAGTCCTCATGATGAACAAAAAGAAATTAACATTATCAGAGAAATTGCACATAGAAATGGATACAACCCAGATGTAATTGATAAACTTAACAGTAAAATCAAAAAGAAACAATGCACACCCACTAAATCAGATTCACAAGAATGAAAAAACACATTAGCCCTCATATCCGTTATAGACAAAATTTCATAGCAAATTGCCAACCTCTTTCGGAAAACTGGTACTCGAATTTCTTTAGCACTAACAACAAGCTGCAACAGCACATCATCCACAATAGTAAGACAAATAACCACTGCCACCACAAATCAGGTATTTACAAACTTTTATGTGACAATTGCCCACAGTTCTACATATGCCAAACTGGAAGGAGTTTCACTATAAGATACCATGAGCATTTAGATGCCTTATGGCTAAATAACTGTGATAAATCCGCCTTTGCAATGCATCTAAAAGACCATGGTCACTCAGCCACAGCCATTACAGACAACCTACAAATACTACACACTATGAAAAAAAGAAAGAAAATGAATCTGCTCGAAGAACTAGAAATTTATATCCACAGTTCTAACTCACCAGAACTTATTCTCAGTGAACAAGTGGAGCTTGCAAACAAGTCTTATCTACACATATTTAATGAAATATTTAAAAACAAAACTAATTATCCTCTGATATAATAACAAAGAAATATTATATGGAAATTCGATGTAGCTGTCTTTCAACAGTTCAAGTGTCATTATCATAATTTGTAATAGTCACATTGTGAACACAAACTGTAACTGTCATTGTATAATTTGTAATGTCTTTCAAAATTTCATGAGTGTGACATCATTGTACTTCCTAGATCTAAGTTCTCCGACAAAAATGTGGATCAAAAAAATTTCATAATGGGCATCAAAAAACTATGCAGCCTACAATAGCTTTTCAAGTTTCTGTATCTGAAACACCCTTGCACTTCCTGTGTCTAAGTTCTTTGACCATAACCTACTTATTTCTGTATGAGCAACATCTTTACACCTGCTATGTTCAAGTTCTTTGACCACAGCCCATATGTTTGTATGTAAATACTGTGTATTTCACGAGTGCACATCATAATAGTGAAACATGCAGCTAAACTCTATAAAATTGAAATATGGCCGTGAAAATGATAATAAGTGTGTAACTAAGTGGAAAAACAGTCACCACAGTGTAACTATAATAATGATGCTTCAGCTTTATATAAGTACAGATATATTTTTGACTAATGCTGTCTTGCCACTTACAGTTGTCCCACTTGTATCTGTTTAGTCACCAGCAAATAATTTTTTTTTAATTTATACAGTGATCTCCAGCATATAAACATGTACATGAATGTGAGAAACACCTGAAGATTGGTGCAAGCCCTAAACCAGTGGTGTGACAAATAAATAACCTTTTATTGTGACTGGTAGTGGAAATTTTTCTACACCCTGTAAAGGAACAGTCACAGAGTTCAACAGCATCCACTATGGATAAAATTCAAACAGATAAACGTCCTTGTTGATGCTTCACATTTGATGTTTGTTCCGTGTCCCGGTGAAGTTTCAAACCGTTCTGGCAGCTGGCAGAGCTTTAGTACAGCGTCAAAATTGCATCTACATACAACTCACATTACAAGCATCATGCTGTTACTGAATTCTTGTGTGCAGAAAAAGAAACTGTGGTGAACATTCGTAAACGTTTGTGCGCAGTGTATGGTGATGCTGCAGTTGATAGGACTACAGTTGGGCAGTGGATAAAGGAAGTTATAGTCTCAGGAAATGCAGAAACAGAGCTCCATGTTCAGCCACACTCAGGACATGCTGAATCATCTGGATGCCATAATGCGTGTGACCGGTGCATCACAACTGGACAGTTGGTTCTACAGTTGGTCACTGTGAAGAGGACGAGAGTGTCACTCATGCAGTGAAAACATGGCTACGCCTACAGGACAAGAGCTTTTACACACATGGAATTCATGCTCTTCCACAACATTGGTATACAGCCGTAGGTGTTTTGGAACACATAGAAAAATAGGACATGGACAAGACATGTTGATATATATTGTCACCAATTTCTGACTCTTAACAATAAATATATTCTGAGAAAAAAAAATGTGGGTCATTAGTTATTGAATGGCCCTCTTATATTTGGATGCATTTTTTACATTAAAGCTCAGTTAAAAGTGATTCTTTTGAGACTGTAAGAAAATTTGTGCAAACAACATTCTTATTTCAGATACATTTAGCTCTGACGTACGTGCAAGGTTCTCCACGAATTTCTTTACCCTCCTACTCCAAATTACAAACTGAAGCGTCATTTACAATATGAATCACAAATCAGGATGTTAATAAACTGAAGGTCAACATAAATTGGATGGCAGTGTATCTCATTAAGTCATTGGGAAATACATTGATATGATTGAAATTAAACTGTGAATTTCTGATTGATAGTCAGGCTAACCAAAATATAGAAACCAGTTTCCTGATGAAGATTTAAAAAAATGTGAATGATAAAAAGAGAATAGCTGTGACAAATATGAAATTGACTGCATGACTGTGGAAGGACATGTGTCTAAGAGTCTGTGGCATCAAACATTTATGAAAAGTTTCATAAGTATGCCAGGTATAGCCATAAAAGTCCACAGTACATCAGTGATAAACTGCTAAGATTTTTTTAATATTGCTCCAGCCTCCCAAATCTGCTTATTTCTCTTTTTTTGTGAAAATGTCATTAAAAAAAAACATTTGAGTCATAAGTCTGTTCACATAGCTTCATCACATTTCTTGAAATCAAAGCATCTCAGTATTTAGTGTGTAGTGGATATTAAGCAGAATGGTACAGGTATTCCAATTTTGAAGACAGAAAATGGTTTCATATTCTCTCTCTCTCTCTCTCTCTCTCTCTCTCTCTCTCTCTCTCTGTGTGTGTGTGTGTGTGTGTGTGTGTGTGTGTGTGTGTGTGTGTGTGTGAGAGAGAGAGAGAGAGAGAGAGGGGGGGGGGGGGGTTATGGGCACTCACACCAGTATTGTCTTTGGGTTATTTATTTTCATATTGCAACAAAAAAAATCAATTTTTGAAAACATAATTTAATTGGACACATAAAAAACCTACTCTTCAAGCAAAGGCAGAACACACACACAAAAGAGGCCTGTAATTAGGCAAGCTTTCAGAGCCAGTGGCTCCTTCTTCAGGGAGAAGTGTTGAAGCGGAAGGAAGATGGGCAAAGGAAAAGGACTGGAGAGGTCGAGGAAAAGGAGTATATTCCAGGAAAAGTCACCCAGAACCACGGGTCAGAGGAGACTTACCGCATGGGATGAGAGGGAAAGACTGATTGTTGGGGCTCCATTGGATAAGATTTGTAAACCTGAGAGCTTGAAGGTGGAAGACAGGATAATATACAAGACAGAGATTACTGGTTAAACATCGTACATAAGCTAAGTGCATTGTACATAGGTTGGAACTTAAATAGTGGCAACAATGCTGTGGAGACACAATGCAATGGAATCTACTATTGTCACTGATAGCACACGTTACCTCTGAACAAATGGACTTGTCTGTCCCACGTCACCAGCATGTGCACAATGGAGGGAAACACGGTCACTTGTGAGCAAGTGGTCTAACGTAACAGTGCCACTACGTTTTCGAAACAGGAACAACAGAGTTGGATCAAGATTGAATATGCGAGGTCGGACAGATACCAGTTTCTCAGAACTCCACAGGTGGGTACTAGCACTACAAAATGTTGTTGGTTCTCGCCAACCATGGCCTTAACTTACATTAATTTCTCCTGTTTTGGCATTTCTTCACAGTAACTACTCTTTTCTTCACTCCGTTTTAGTTTTTTACATCTTTCATTGTCTTACCTGTCTTTTTTTCAGTACCATGCCTCCCACCTCTGTTATGTACAATACACTTATCTTTTCCCTCTTATTAACTTGTGCATAATGTTTAAACAGTAATCTCTGTCTTGCACATTACCCTGTCTTCCACCTTTAAGCTCTCTAATTTTTAAATCTCATCCAATGCAGTCCCTAACGATCGCTCTTTCCTTCTCACACCGTGGGGTAAGTCTCGCCTGACTTAGAGTTCTGGGCGACTTTCTTGAAATCCACCCATTTTCCTGGACCTCTCCAGTCCTTTCCCTTCACCCCTCTTCCTTTCCCATCAACCCTTCTGCCTGAAGAAGGAGCCACTGGCTTCAAAAGCCTGTCTTATTACAAACTTCTTTTGTGCGTTTATTCTTCTGTCAGTTGGTGAGTAGATTTTTTATCTGTCCAATTAAAGAATTTTCATATTGGCTACATACCTTGAAATGGCTTCAGTAAATTAATTGATTATCATATCTTTTAAAACAATTCTGAAATTGTAGGCAAAAGTTTGCTATACATACCCTCTCCACAACAGACAAAATTTTATCTAAAGGCATTTATACTGTAAAAATATACTTAAAGTTATATTATTGTGATGATTTGAATGAGCACCACTTCACCAAGATAGGAAATACTCAGTTAATTTCTGTTCTTGAGATTTGAATGAAATACAGAGGAATCAAGGAAATACCCCACAGTTCCGTCTGAAGATTTGAGTGAATCACAGAGGACTGAATGTTTACACAGACGAGGTGTAATGGGACATAGGCTCTGGTTCATTGTTTATCGATGGTGTGCAGTGAAAACCTCGTAATTCCATCTGTCTCCGTAATTCGAGTAACCAGTTACTCCATTATCAAAGGGAGATTTGAAAGTGCATAGATTTCTCTAATCTTTCAATAACTAGGCTTCTGTCTTGCAGTGACACATGTAGCAAATTTATCTGTATCACTTTATATTATTTTTTTTTAAGAAACTGTTTTGCTGTTTCTGTAAATTTTAACAAAATGGATTTATGAAAAAAAAATCTAAGTTTTTAACTGGATTTTGAGTGTCAACAAGATATGATCCATTATGTAGCATTCCTGGAAGTGATGCTACCCAGAGACCACAGAAGCTAGCTGTTTCAAAATTACCTCACTGTGTTCAACTGGAGCCACCCAGAGGTTCTGACTGGAATTGCACAATAGCTCCACTTCCATAAAAATTGCTCTGTGACCAGCATTAAAAGTGTTGTTGAAGTTCAACAAAATATTCATGAGCAGCTGCAATCACTTCCTTGTTTAATAGAAATTTCTCTTCCCCAAACCTAATGTTTTAGATGGTAAGACAAAGCTCTGAGTTAAATCTGAAGAATAGGGTGAACGAGTTATCCGTTTGAAGTATGATTCATGTAGCTTTGTTAACATGACTATTGCTGTGCAGAGTAATGTCCATTCCATGTACCTGTCTCAGTTACTTTAATTCAAAGTATGTTACATACGTCAAACAGTGAAACATAATATTCCCCAGTTATGTTTCTTCCCTTTGACGATTTACCATTGGAGTAAAAAAACACTTGTCATCACCGCAACAGCTGACAAAAAGAGTTTTTGCCTTCTTCGATGCAATACATCTAGCTTCCACACATTGACTTGCCTGCTCTTGCAACAGTGGTATGGTATGTACAGTTTGTTTCTTATTTTGTCCACTTTCACAACTTGGCACGAAGAATCCTGCATATAGTGATTAGATACATCTAGAAACACAAACACAGTATCATCCATGTTATTATGCCGAATGTTGTGTACTAATTCATTTGATATGCCTAGGTTTCACCTGTCTCATCCATTTTCACTCATTGTTCTTACAGTATGATATCATGAAGAGTCTGTATATTAATTTAATACTTACATGTTGGGTGTGCTTGCCTAGCCCTGAATCATCTTGAATCTATAATCCAAGGAATTTTGACTTGCATGTTTTCAAAAGTTTTGGTGAATAAATCATACATTGGTACCAGAGGATAGTATTCTGCATTGTGTGCAACTTCATTTGTGTGTGTGTGTGTGTGTGTGTGTGTGTGTGTGTGTGTGTGTGTGTGTGTGTGTGTGTGTGTGTGTGTGTCGGTCATCTATTTTTGACAATGGCCTTGTTGGCCGAAAGCTTATTTTTTGACAGTCATTTTGTTGTGCCTATCTGCGACTCAGCATCTCCGCTGTATGGTGAGTAGCAATTATCCCTTTCATAATATTGTTTCATTTGGACAGTCTTTTGTGTGTTTATAATAATGTTTGTTGAAAACCGTTTTTCAGAATGTGAGGTGAACTTCTCAATTTCATTCCAGAAATCTTGAGTAGACCTTCCTTTGATCTCTACATTGGTGTTGCTGCAAATTTAATAAATTCATAGTATGGGATGGATGGGTCTAAATCTAAGGTGATGAGGAAAGAGGTTTTAGGTAGGGTGGCAGGTGATCGGCATGAAAGGAAGTGCTCCATTGCTTTGAATACATTTACATGCATTTTTTTCGCATTTTTTTCGAAATTTTCCTGAATTTCCCCACCCTTTAACGTGTTTTGGAGACAACACAACTACCTAACCTTTGCACCCATTGTTGTTCACCAACCTAAGTTCAACACAGGATCAACATAGCTCATCTCAAACCAACACTTTTTCGACTTTTTTCACACCTCTGTCTCTCCCTAAGGGAGAGACAGAGGTGTGAAAATACATATATAAAATAGAAAAAAACTTCCACATGGGTTAAATATATTAAAAACAAAGATTCCAAGACTTACCAAGCGGGAAAGCGCTGGTAGATAGGCACAATAAATAAAACACACAAACACACACACAGAATTTATAGCTTTCGCAACCGACGGTTGCTTTTTCAGGAAAGAGGGAAGGAGAGGGAAAGACGAAAGGATGTGGGTTTTAAGGGAGAGGGTAAGGAGTCATTCCAATCCCGGGAGCGGAAAGACTTCCCTTAGGGGGAAAAAAGGATAGGTGTACACTCGCACACTCACACATGTCCATCCGCACATACACAGACACAAGCAGACAATCTCCTGGTTTCCCACCTCCGGAAAGGCAACTCACTCACCCTCCACAACGTTTTCAACAAACCTCAACCTCCTCTCATTGCAAATGTCTGCTTGTGTCTGTGTATGTGCGGATGGATATGTGTGTGTGTGTGTGTGTGCGAGTGTACACCTATCCTTTTTTCCCCCTAAGGGAAGTCTTTCCGCTCCCGGGATTGGAATGACTCCTTACCCTCTCCCTTAAAACCCACATCCTTTCGTCTTTCCCTCTCCTTCCCTCTTTCCTGAAGAAGCAACCATCAGTTGCGAAAGCTAGAAATTGTGTGTGTGTGTGTGTGTTTGTGTGTTTTATTTATTGTGCCTATCTACCGGCGCTTTCCCGCTTTAACCTCATGTTACCCTTTCCACCTTCTAATACCATGTCAACCTCACAACATCCCTACAATAACCCCATTAAATTTTATTTACATTCCCTCTGCAAACATGCCTTCACCCTAGCCAGATTACACTCCCATATTTTATTTACTCAGGCTTGTCTGACATTTGGCATTACCCCAAAGGCCTCACACTTAAAGTTCCCATCTCTGGCAGCAATCCTTCTTTCCATCAGTCCTTATACCAGTTCCAAACTGCACAATCCATAGCCCTCACCCGCCTAATCCTTCACCTATACATCGACTCGGCCAATGAACACACCCGTCAACTCCTATCCCAAATTAAAGTCCTCAATCTTTCCTCTCCCACATCCACACCGGCTGTTCATAGCATCCTCCTACAGGGCAACCGCAAATTAGAACAGCATGCCACCCTCCACCTCAAAAAACTATCCAATCTCCTGGTTTCCCACCTCCGGAAAGGCAACTCACTCACCCTCCACAACCTTTCCAACAAACCTCAACCTCCTCCCATTGCACACAGACCCAGTCTCTCCCATCTACTCAATCTCCCTCTTCCAACTCCACTCTCCCCAACACCTCAAAATTCTAGTCAACACAATTTGGAACCACAACACCCCAATTCAGTAGTTAATCTTTCCTCCAAACCTCTCTCCCAATCCGAAACCTCTGTCCTATCCAAAGGCCTCACCTTCAGCCCCACTCCCAGATTCAACCAAACTGCCCTTGTCAAAGATTTACTGTCCTACACTCATAGTCTCTGCTGGAAATATCACTTTGCCACGAAGAAAAATAATCCTGATCCCACTCCTAATGATCCAACTCCCCAAGACACTATCCAAATTGAACCCTGCCTGGAACAGTTTCGTCCACCATCACAGCGGGACCCACTTCCTCTTCCTCAAAAGACCCTCTCCAAACCTCCCAGGAATTTCTCACTTCTAGCCTTGCCTCTCAGTCTTTCTTGAAAAACCTTAATCCTACTCCCAACATCACCACAGACGAAGCCCAGGCTATCCGTGATCTGAAAGCTGACCGATCCATCATCATTCTTCCGACTGACAAGGGTTCCACGACCGTGGTACTTGATCGTCGGGAGTATGTGGCTGAGGGACTATGTCAGCTTTGAGACAACTCTACATACAAAGTTTGCCAATGTAATCCCATTCCTGATGTCCAGGCAGAGCTTCAAGGAATCCTCAGAACCTTAGGCCCCCTACAAAACCTTTCACCTGACTCCATCAAACTCCTGACCCCACCGACACCACGCACTCCTACCTTCTACCTACTTCCTAAAATTCACAAACCCAAACACCCCAAGCCCCCACAGAACGTATCTCTGCCTACGTAGATCAACACCTTCAACCCATTACATGCAGTCTCCCATCCTTCATCAAAGACGCCAACCACTTTCTCGAACGCCTGGAATCCATACACAGTCTGTTACCCCCGGATACCATCCTTGTAACCATTGATGCCACTTCCCTATACACAAATATCCCGCACTTCTAGGGCCTTGCTGCAATGGAGCACTTCCTTTCACGCCGATCACCTGCCACCCTACCTAAAACCTCTTTCCTCATCACCTTAGCGAGCTTCATCCTGACCCACAACTTCTTCACTTTTGAAGGCCAGACATACCAACAATTAAAGGGAACAGCCATGGGTACCAGGATGGCCCCCTCGTATGCCAACCTATTTATGGGTCGCTTAGAGGAAGCCTTCTTGGTTACCCAAGCCTGCCAACCCAAAGTTTGTTACAGATTTATTGATGACATCTTCATGATCTGGACTCACAGTGAAGAACAACTCCAGAATTTCCTCTCCAACCTCAACTCTTTTGGTTCCATCAGATTCACCTGGTCCTACTCCAAATCCCATGCCACTTTCCTTGACGTTGACCTCCATCTGTCCAATGGCCAGCTTCACACACCCGTCCACATCAAACCCCTCCAACAAGCAACAGTACCTCCATTATGACAGCTGCCACCCATTCCATATCAAACGGTCCCTTCCCTACAGCCTATGCCTTTGTGGCAAACGAATCTGCTCCAGTCCTGAATCCCTGAACCATTACACCAACAACCTGAAAACAGCTTTCGCATCTCGCAACTACCCTCCCGACCTGGTACAGAAGCAAATAACCAGAGCCACTTCCTCATCCCCTCAAACCCAGAACCTCTCACAGAAGAACCCTAAAATTGCCCCTTTTGTGACAGGATACTTCCCGGGACTGGATCAGACTCTGAATGTGGCTCTCCAGCAGAGATACGACTTCCTAAAATCCTGCCCCGAAATGAGATCCATCCTTCATGAAATCCTCCCCACTCCACCAAGAGTGTCTTTCCGCCATCCACCTAACCTTCGTAACCTCTTGGTTCATCCCTATGAAATCCCCAAACCACCTTCCCTACCCTCTGGCTCCTACCCTTGTAACCGCCCCCGGTGTAAAACCTGTCCTACGCACCCTCCCACCACCACCTACTCCAGTCCTGTAACCCGGAAGGTGTACACGATCAAAGGCAGAGCCATGTGTGAAAGCACCCACGTGATTTACCAACTGACCTGCCTACACTGTGACGCTTTCTATGTGGGAATGACCAGCAACAAACTGTCCATTCGCATGAATTGCCACAGGCAGACAGTGTTTGTTGGTAATGAGGATCACCCTGTGGCTAAACATGCCTTGGTGCACGGCCAGCACATCTTGGCACAGTGTTACACCGACCGGGTTATCTGGATACTTCCCACCAACACCAACCTATCCGAACTCCGGAGATGGCAACTTGCCCTTCAATATATCCTCTCTACTGGCGCCTTCCCGTTTGATAAGTCTTGGAATCTTTGTTTTTAATATATAAAATAGAAAGAAACTTCCACATGGGAAAAGTATATTAAAAACAAAGATTCCAAGACTTACCAAGCGGGAAAGGGCCGGCAGACAGGCACATGAACAAAACACACAAACACACGCACAGAATTACGAGCTTTCGCAACTGGCAGTTGCTTCGTCAGGAAAGAGGGAAAAATGAAAAAGATGTGGGTTTTAAGGGAGAGGGTAAGGAGTCATTCCAATCCCGGGAGCGGAAAGACTTCCCTTAGGGGGGGGAAAAAAAAAAAAAAGGACAGGTGTACACTCGCGCACACACACACACACGCACACATATCCATCCGCACTTGTGTATGTGCGGATGGATATGTGTGTGTGTGTGTGTGTGTGTGTGTGTGTGCGCGAGTGTACACCTGTCTTTTTTTTTTTTTCCCCCCCTAAGGGAAGTCTTTCCGCTCCTGGGATTGGAATGACTCCTTACCCTCTCCCTTAAAACCCACATCCTTTCATTTTTCCCTCTCCTTCCCTCTTTCCTGACGAAGCAACTGCCAGTTGCGAAAGCTCGTAATTCTGTGTGTGTGTTTGTGTGTTTTGTTCATGTGCCTGTCTGCCGGCGCTTTCCCGCTTGGTAAGTCTTGGAATCTTTGTTTTTTTATGTCTGCTTGTGTCTGTGTATGTGCGGATGGATATGTGTGTGTGTGTGTGTGTGCGAGTGTACACCTGTCCTTTTTTTCCCTAAGGGAAGTCTTTCCACTCCCGGGATTGGAATGACTCCTTACCCTCTCCCTTAAAACCCACATCCTTTCATTTTTCCCTCTCCTTCCCTCTTTCCTGACGAAGCAACTGCCAGTTGCGAAAGCTCGTAATTCTGTGTGTGTGTTTGTGTGTTTTGTTCATGTGCCTGTCTGCCGGCGCTTTCCCGCTTGGTAAGTCTTAGAATCTTTGTTTTTAATATATATATATATATAAAGCAGACACCATATTTTAGATTTTCTGCAACAGAATGATGTGGATTTATGCTAGTAGTGTTTTGGTAATTAAGTTCAAATAACTTATTTCTGTTTTGAAGATACTAGTTTATCTAGTGATATCATGGTCTTCTAACTCCTAAATGTTCTAGTTTTCTCAACAATGTGTTGTGATCTATAACATTATTTAATTCTATTAAAAACAAAGATTCAATGATTTACCAAGCGGGAAAGCGCCGGTAGATAGGCACAATAAAAAAAAACACACAAACACACACACAAAATTTCGAGCTTTCGCAACTGGTGGTTGCTTCGTCAGGAAAGAGGGAAGGAGAGGGAAAGATGAAAGGATGTGGGTTTTAAGGTTTGCCTTTAAATATGTCTACTTGTGTCTGTATATGTGTGGATGGATATGTGTGTGTGTGCGCGAGTGTATTCCTATCCTTTTTCCCCCCTAAAGTAAGTCTTTCTGCTCCCGGGATTGGAATGACTCCTTACCCTCCCCCTTAAAACCCACATCCTTTCATCTTTCCCTCTCCTTCCTTCTTTCCTGAAGAAGCAACCGCCGGTTGTGAAAGCTTGAAATGTTGTGTGTGTGTTTGTGTGTTTTTTTATTGTGCCTATCCACCGGCACTTTCCCACTTGGTAAGTCATTGAATCTTTGTTTTAAATATATTTTTCCCATGTGGAATGTTTCTTTCTATTTTATTTACATTATTTAATTGGATAGATACAAAAAATCCACACCAAGCAGTGGCATAACACACACAATAAAAGACTGTTGTGATTGGCAAGCTTTCGGAGCCTGTGGTACCTTCTTCAGGCAGAAGGGTTGAAGGGGAAGGAAGAAGTGTGAAGGATTTCGTTTATGTATAACATTAGCTGCTTTTGAAATATCAAGAAATATTCGTATTCCTTGCTCCTTCTGATCCATTGTTGTTGGGTATAAGGGAAAACAGTGGACTGAATGGATTTACTGTTGCCATGCTTGTTGTTTGAAAGAATTTTTTATATTATATTTACAAGCCTTATAAAATATTTTTTCTAGTACTTTGGGGAAACTACAAGAGACTTCGCTTTCACATTTTTAATATCTCTATAAAGATACCTTCATTTACTGAAAAATTTCAACTGTTCACAAGAGGCTTTATTGTTAAGAAAGCAAATTTTAACAGAAAATTGGCACTACAATAATCCTGATGTATGTTTTTTGATTGCATTTAGCATTTTGTTGTTCACAAAGAGAGATTTATTTCTTGGGCTAAAACAGGATTGTATGCCATAGAAGGCTGTTAGCTTTGCTTTACAAGATTTCCAGCTATTTACGTAAAGGAAGAATTAAAACTATTTGCTATTTTTGAGGTTCATATATTGCTGGTCAGATCTCCAGGAGCTTAATTTTCCACATGTTTTTTGTTACAATGTTCCAAACAGTCTTCATTTCATATGCGACACTTTAATTTTTGTGGACATTATTTTAGCTTCTTTTACCAATTTTCAGTTTCTGATTATGGATTTTGTGTGAAGCTACCTTTTCCTGTTTGAAGATTTTTGCGTTCCTTTAGTGAACCGTTCTTTGCAAAGTGTTAAGTAGTAGAAATAGGAATTTTTGTGTTTCTCAATTGTGTTGCAATATATTCCCAGGTCTCTTTTTCCACAATGAAGAAAGCAGTTTATGTTTTGGCCACTGTAACATCTGCCCGTGGCTGTTAAACACACATTTGAGTTCAACTGACACTGATTTTCCAAGGCATGTGATTACAAAAGCTAGTGTTGAGTATTTCTTCATATTTGTATAGATTTGGTGAGCCTTGTTTCAGTCTGTACTGTAGGCTTTAGGTTAAATACTGTGTATAGGATCCAATTAACTTTTCTGTAGTGTGTCCTTTCCAAACTTAATGTTAAAATGATATGTTGTGTCACTATTGTTTTGTTGTATAATTTTTTGAAGTATGAATTCCACTCTTTTTAAATAAAATGTGTGGGTCACCAGCAGCAGATTACAACAGTTTTTACTCTTTAATTCTATCCCTGCTGCCCTATATCTTTCTCCTTACTTAGTATTTCTGGTAAATGTGTGCATGGGAAATTTATATTATACCTTACAAATATGCAGTTTGGCAGCTTTTCCTTTCTTTGGCTGATAATTATTTTCATTTAACAAAAACTGTCCATCAAAAAATTTGAAATAATAATCATTTGTAGTCTCTTCATGAAGCAGATATCACAAGGACATATTCTTCAAGTCATTTTGTAATATAATTTCAGTGTCACATCATTCCCCAGATGATGGAAAACTACTGATTTCATATCTGCAATTTCTCTTTGTTGCCACTTTCCATCAAGTCATGACAGCCCAACTCATCATTTGGCATGTGCCTTAAACATTGTTACCAAATAAGTTACGACAGTCACAATATACGGTAGGAGTCATAGGACCATTTGTGAGTCTCCACCACATATTTTTAGCTGCCTCTGTCCATTGGTGTTTTGTTTCTCACAAGCATTTGTAGACTGATACTAGGTTGGACGGCACTTACACATTGCTGAGAGCTTTTCCATCTGGAACAAACCCATTAAAAATCCCTGGCAAGTTCTTTCCATCTCAGGTGCTTTCTGTGTGTGGTTTGTTGTTCCTTGATCAGTTGTCCCTGAGTGATGTTCGCTGTTGGCTGTGTCCTTGTTTTGGTAATTGCTTTGACACAATTGCTACTGATTTTGTTTGTGGTATAGGGACTAGAGCAAGGATCTAGCATGCTGTTGTTATTGCAACACATTCTTCGAAGACAGAGGAATTGGGTCAAGATTTGACGTGTTGAACATACATTCATTTCAGAAGAGTACTCACCCATTAGCTCAGCTGAGATTATTATAAATCATTAGACCTTGGTTTCTTAAAACGTGAACACTGATATCTTACTGCTGTAATGATTTTGCAGTAACTCTGCCATGACTATCTGCATTCTTTGTAACACCATTTATTTTTAACTACTTTTCCTATAGATATCGCTTTGTTTATAGATTTAGTGTGCTTGTTTTTGAATCTTTCATGCACTGTGATTCTTGAATTTTGATCGCATAAAGAATATTCCATGAAGTTTTGGAAATGCAGCCTTATGATGTCAACTTCTTGCCACAACATTTCAGCTGCCAAGCATTCAGTCATCTTCAGGTGACTGCTAGTTCACATTGCTAAGTTTATACCAGAAATTGGTGTGGAGATGCAGGCACTAAGGCAACCACTACATGAGCGATCTCTGTTGACTTTTGTGCCTTCTTCAACTACTGCTCCATCTATGGTGCACAGGCGTATGCCTGATGGTGATACTGCATGCCTGCTCTCTGTCAGAAAGCGGACTTGTGGAATTAAAATTCAAATATCAAATTACTAAAATTAATTATCATTGGACATGTCAATAGTCACAAAATGCTTTTCACTCTGAAGATATTAAAGAAATCATCAGCTCCCATGCCTTATCCAGTTGAAAGCTGCCTTCATTATTAATAAGATGTTCTGCCAAACATATTTCCACTGAATTCTTAATAGCTGAATACCAGAAGGATCTCATGGAGGCCAAGATTTCTGTGGGAGAATAATCCATGTAATGTCATGTGGAGGTACAGTGCTTGGATATGGCTGATTTTTACTGGGCTGCAGAAGGCAAGTGTGGTGATCACATTCAATGCACCTTTCACACACTGTGTGCATTGTTTGACTAATGTAAACTTTGTTGCACTAGCAAGGTATTTTGTAGATCCCAGCCATACAGTATGCCAGAATGTCCTTTGGCAAACCAAGAGGAGCACAAGTCTTTGTAAGTGGTCAGTAGATAACTCTGACACGATGTTTCTGTGGTACCAACGTTTGATACCACACTTTTTAGGGGTTGCAGATAACGACCGTGGTCCAGAATAGATATTGCTGGACCCACGAGTCACCGCTAGCACTGCTCTGCGGCTTGCGACAAGTATCCAGCGAGCTCTCGTCTGCTCTTGCTCGGGTCATCAACTAGGAATGTAGCATAGCCTTCAGCTGATAGGAAGCAACCTCTAACAAGGCACATAAGTAATGCCTCTCTAGATATCTGTTTGTGATTGTATGTATGCAGAATATGAAGAAGCCTGTAACACAAGTTACATATAATATATATATTATTTTTTTCCAATGACTACTAAGTCATTTCAGTCATTGCAGATACAGACTATGCAGCCAGCTCCTTACTGCCTTCAGTGCCAAACCTGCAATGTGTGTTTCTATTTAGCATTGGCCACCTGTCATCATAACAACTGACAGCGAGAATCATAACAGTTTACTTACAATTCTGCCTAATTCTGATGAACTACATCTACATCTACATGACTACTGTGCAATTCACATTTAAGTGCTTGGCAGACGGTTCATCGAACCACAATCATACTATCTCTCTACCATTCCACTCCCTAACAGCGCATGGGAAAAACGAACACCTAAACCTTTCTGTTCGAGCTCTGATTTCTCTTATTTTATTTTGATGATCATTCGTACCTATGTAGGTTGGGCTCAACAAAATATTTTCGCATTCGGAAGAGAAAGTTGGTGACTGAAATTTCGTAAATAGATCTCGTCGTGACGAAAAAGGTCTTTGCTTTAATGACTTCCATCCCAACTCGCGTATCATTCTGTTCGAGCTCTGATTTCTCTTATTTTATTATGATGATCATTCCTACCTATGTAGGTTGGGCTCAACAAAATATTTTCGCATTCAGAAGAGAAAGTTTGTGACTGAAAATTCATAAAAAGGTCTCGCCGCGACAAAAAACGTCTATGCTGTAACGACTTCCATCCCAACTCGTGTATCATATCTGCCACACTCTCTCCCCTATAACGTGATAATACAAAACGAGCTGCCCTTTTTTGCACCCTTTCGATGTCTTCCGTCAATCCCACCTGGTAAGGATCCCACACCGCGCAGCAATATTCTAACAGAGGACGAACGAGTGTAGTGTAAGCTGTCTCTTTAGTGGAGTTGTTGCATCTTCTAAGTGTCCTGCCAATGAAACGCAACCTTTGGCTTGCCTTCCCCACAATATTATCTGTGTGGTCTTTCGAACTGAAGTTGTTCGTAATTTTAACACCCAGGTACTTAGTTGAATTGACAGCCTTGAGGATTGTACCATTTATTGAGTAACTGAATTCCAACAGATTTCTTTTGGGACTCATGTGGATCACCTCTCACTTTTCGTTATTTGGCGTCAACTGCCACCTGCCACACCATACAGCAATCTTTTCTAAATCACTTTGCAACTGATATGGTCTTTGGATGACCTTACTAGACAGTGAATTTATATAGATCAGGAACAGCAGAGGTCCCAGGACGCTTCCCTAGGGAACACCTGATATCACTTCAGTTTTACTTGATGATTTGCCATCTACTACTATGAACTGCGACCTTCCTGACAGGAAATAACAAATCCAGACGCACAACTGAGACGATACCCCATAAGTCCGCAGGTTGATTAGAAGTCACTTGTGAGGAACGGTGTCAAAAGCTCTCCGGAAATCTAGAAATACGGAATCAACTTGAGATCCCCTGTCGAAAGCGGCCATTACTTCGTGCGAATAAAGAGCTAGCTGCGTTGCACAAGACCGATGTTTTCTGAAACCATGCTGATTACGTATCAATAGATCGTTCCCTTCGAGGTGATTCATAATGTTTGAATACAGTATATGCTCCAAAACCCTACTGCAAACCGACGTCAATGACATAGGTCTGTAGTTAGATGGATTATTCCTACTAACCTTCTTAAACACTGGTGCGACCTGCGCAATTTTTCAATCTGTAGGTACAGATCTATCGGTGAGCCAGCGGTTGTTTATGAGTGCTAAGTAGGGAGCTATTGTATCAGCGTAATCTGAAAGGAACCTAATCGGTATACAGTCTGGACCTGAAGACTTGCCCGTATCAAGCAATTTGAATTGCTTCCCAACCCCTAAGGTGTCTACTTCTAAGAAACTCATGCTAGCTGAATATTCTGGAATATTCCATTCGTCTTCCCTGCTGAAGGAATTTCGGAAAACTGCGTTCAATAACTCTGCTTTAGCGGCACAGTCGTCGGTAACAGTACCATCGGCACTGCTTAGTGAAGATATTGACTGCGTCTTGCCGCTTGTGTACTTTACATAAGACCAGAATTTCTTCGGATTTTCTACCAAATTTCGAGACAATGTTTCGTTGTGGAACCTAATAAAGTCATCTCGCATTGAAGTCTGTGCCAAATTTCGTGCATGTGTAAATTTTAGCCAATCTTCGGGATTTCGTCTTCTTCTGAACTTCGCATGCTTTTTCCGTTGCCTCTGCAACAGTGTTTGGACCTGTTTTGTGTACCACTGGCGATCCGTTCCATCTCTTACCAATTTATGAGGTATGAATCTCTCAATTGCTGTTGCTACTATATCTTTGAATTTGAGCTACATCTCGTATACATTTGCGTAGAATGTAGATTGTCTCTTAGGAAGGCCTCTAGTGACACTTTATCCGCTTTTTTAAGTAAAATTATTTTGCGTTTGTTTCTGGTGGATTTGGAAGAAACGGTATTGTGCCTAGCTACAACAACCTTGTGATCACTAATCCCTGTATCAGTCATGATGCTCTCTATCAGATCTGGATTGTTTGTGGCTAAGAGGTCAAGTGTGTTTTCGCAACCATTTACAATTTGCTTGGGTTCGTGGACTAACTGCTCGAAATAATTTTCGGAGAAAGCATTTAGGACAATCTCGGAAGATGTTTTCTGCCTACCACCGGTTTTGAACAAGTATTTTTGCCAACATATCGAGGGAAGGTTGAAGTCCCCACCAACTATAACCGTATGAGTGGGGTATTTATTTGTTACGAGACTCAAATTTTCTCTGAACTGTTCCGCAACTATATCATCAGAGTCTGGGGGTCAGTAGAAGGAGCCAATTATTAACTTAGTTCGGCTGTTAAGTATAACCTCCACCCATACCAATTCGCACGGAGTATCTACTTCGACTTCACTACAAGATAAACCACTACTGACAGACACAAACACTCCACCACCAATTCTGCCTAATCTATCTTTCCTGAACACCGTCTGAGACTTCGTAAAAATTTATGCAGAAATTATTTCAAGCTTTAGCCAGCTTTCTGTACCTATAACGATATAACTATTGCTGGCATATGGGAGGGACGACCAGGACTTGAATCACTCGTCCTCCTCTTGATGACATTTCTTCCTTCTTAAAGCTGTACAGATCTGATGTAAAGAACATCCCATGCAAGGCTGTCCCCATGAGATTCGTCATGAATGCAAACGCAGGTCTGTAAATGGAATGCCCCAATGATCCATCCACTTTCCGACTGACCAAGACATCCAGAAATGGCAGACGACCATCCTTCTCACAACAGTGAATATTTTGAGCAAACTGATGGTGTTACGCCCCTCTGGTAACAAACTTTACGGAAGACTCATAGGAGAAGGTACTTGATTTGGCAGAACTTCAACCAGGAGTCTTCGGGTGAAAAGTAGATGATAATTATGTAGTGTGCCCCCTTGGTGAAGTCGAACTGTTACACTTTCTGCAGCACCTGAATTCAATCCGCAAGAATAGAAGGTTTACAGTGGAAGTAGAGAAGGACAGTTGTCTGCCATTTGTAGATGTCTCAGTCAGTCGGAAAGCGGATTGAGCATTGGGGAATTAGATTTACTGTAGGCCCACACATACAGACATGTATTTGCGGGTGTCTAGCTGTCACTACCCTTCACAAACTATGGGCATCCTTCGAATGTTGCTACATTGGGCACATGTTGTATCTGATGGGAACAGCCTTGCAAGGGAACTGGAACTCTTACAATCTCTGTTCATAGATAAAGGATATTCTCTACATCAGATCTGTACAGCTTTAAGGAGGAAGAAACGTAACCACCCACAAGATCAAGAGGAGAAGGACTGGTGTAAGTCTCGAGCCGTCCTTCCCTATACCAGCAATATTTTGTCAGAATCGTCAAGGAAACATCATGTTAAAGTTATCTTCTGACCACCTACAAAGACTTGTGCTATTCTTGGTTCACCAAAGGACGATAGCATTCTGAATGGTTGGAATCCTCAGAATACCTTGCCAGTGCATCAAGGCCTACAATGGACAGACAATGCACACAGTGTGTGAAAGGTGTGTTGAACATGTTTGCCACACTTGCCTTTCACAGCCCAATAAAAGTCAGCCATAGCATAGTAGCTGTACATCCACATGACATTACATTTATTATTCTGCCACAGAAATCTTGGCCCTGATGAGATCCTTCTGGGATTCAGTTATTATTAATTCAGTGGAAATTACACTTGGCAGAAGGTCTTATGAATCATGATGCCAGCTTTCATCTGGATAAGACATGGGACCTGGTGATTTCTTTAATATCTTTGAAATGAAAACTGTTTTATGACTTATGACACATCCAACAACAATTAATTTTATTTATTTGACACCTGTGTTTTAACTCTGCAGGCCTGGTTTCCGACAGAGAACACCATATCTGTGCACAATACACAAAGCAATATTCAAAGAGGGTGCAAATGTTGACAGATGCCCCTCTTGTAGCAGTTGCCTTTGTGCATGTGTCTCTACACCAGCTTTTGGTATAAGGTTAGCAATGTGAACTAGCAATCTCCAGTGCAACACTATCACATGAAGATGGCTGAATGGTTGTCAACTGAAATATCATGGTAAGAAGTTGACATCATCCAGCTGCAATCCCAAAACGTCGTGGACTACATCTAGAGTTGTAAGTTTTCCATTTTCCGGTGGTGGAAATGAGTAATTTTTTATACTTCATTTGTTAAGTTGGCACAGTTAAGCTGGTAATATAAGTGTCTACAGGAGCCTTAAAAATCTGTTAATTGATGACACTCAGTATTTGTCTGTTCTTTGTTTGGAGTGTGTGTTCTTTATTACAAACAAGTGCACTCATGCATGCGTGTGTGTGTGTGAAAGGGGGCGCACACACACACACACACACACACACACACACACACACACACACACACACACACAAAAGTACGTGTGGTAACAGCAGCTGCTGGTCAGGTGGGGAAGAAATGCGGCAGCTGAGGAGGTGTATGATTGTGCCAGAAGAGGAAGAAAAGTGGCCACAGCCTGCATATAACTTAGTTTCAGGTTGTACCAGGTGGAATTAAGACATTATAACGTGGAACGTAATTACTGAACGAATACCAAACGTCTTAGCGTTAATGCCCAGAGTAGGTGGTGCATGATTTACATACGTCACAGTGCCACTGTCCAGTTACAGCTATGGCCACCAAGTACTGTATCAGTCATCACACACCTGACTAGTCACAGTGCACTTGTTGATATGTCAACACCAGCTTGGACAAAAGGGGCAGGGCATTTTTGGTAAAGCTCTATTATCAAAACAACAGTAATGCTGCAGCTGCACTTCGAGAACAGCACCAGCTGAAAGGATTACAGAAGTGTCCTCTTTCTCCGCCTGCCGTGTGGAGCATGATGAAGAACTTCAAATGAACTGGAGAACAGGGCATCAGTCTGGGAAGAGGCCAGTGACCAGTTGCACCACACGTGGTTGATGAAATCAGTGTTGCTATGGCAGACAATGCTGCATGCAATTTCCGAGTGTCGGGCAGTGCGCATGCTGTGTCAAGCAGTTGAACATCATGTGGTCCACTGTATGGAAGGTGCTTTGAACCATTCTCAAATGGTTTTCATACAAGATCCATATCATACAACAGCTTGCACCACTGAACGCACAATGACATGTTGACTTCACTCCTCACTTTCTCCCAAGGACTGAAGTTGACAAGGACTGGCCCTGGACTGTCCTATGGACAGACAAAATAAATTTTTCTCTGACAGATGATGTGAACACACAGAATTGTTGAGTGTGGGGATTTCCACCTCCAGTCACTGTGTATAAAGTTCCTCTGTATGGTGAACGTGTCACTGTATGTTGTGGCTTCACAGCTACGTTCATCATTGGCCCAACTGTTGTGAACAGGTTGGCACTCAAGGACCAAATTCCTGCAGTATGACTGGTCAATATTACGGCGATATGTTTCGCCAGCATGTCATTCCCTCCCTACAAGAGAGAGACGCCTTGAACTCAACAGTTTTCATGCAGGATGGAGCCCCATCGCACATCACTCGTGAAGTTCACCTCCTTCTCCAAAACACATTTGGAAGCAATCGAATTATCAGTTGAAAATTTCCAAATGCTTGGCCAACATGATCACTTGATCTCACTCCCTGTGATTTCTGGTTGTGGGGCTGCCTGAAGGACAAGGTTTACCAAGGCAACATTTGCACGTATGCTGATCTGAAGCGCAGCATATCAAGAGAGATAGCCAGCATACGTATGGACATGTGGAATGCAGTCATGTGCTTTCAGACTCTTCTGGACACTTGACGGGCACCATTTTCTGAGCCTCTTTTGTAGCAGTAATGGTACCGGTATGTCATGGTATGAAATACCTTAGCAGCACATTAAAAGTATTTCAGTTGAATTAATTGTGCATTATTTCTGTTTCTCATGCCCTTGGAATTAATCTTATCAAGGTTGATACTTGTATGGTAATTAGTTTCTGTGTACATCACAGACCAGTGGAAAGTAATTTTGATTACTACTGACTTCCTGCGAAGTGAGTCTAAACATTAACAGCATATTGAAAAGACCTCTGCACAGTGTGTGGTTATCTGCTTCATTCAGTATTATTGCTGCTTAATTTTATTGACTGGATAATTTCTCTGCATTTGCTTTATTCTCAGGAAATAATTCCATAAAGCACCAGTTACTCAATATTCATACTGCTTACATTTGCTGCACAAAATGCTTACTTTACTTTAGCTTTATTATTTGAGGAATTTCCATGAAAGACCAGGGAGTTACAAGTAAGTATTCAGAATAACTCATCACACTGGTCTTCAAGTGCAGACAGTGATAAGTGTAAGTGTAAAACATACTGAACTGAGTTTCTTAATTAGTTTTTGTGCGTATTGATTCCTTTCAGATTGTTATCCAGCTGGATCTTAAAAAAACTTACACACAGTTTTCATTGCATCATCTATCTGTGGTGACAACAGGTAATTTTTATTTGTTGTATGTGGAGCTATAAAGACTCAGAAGTGATACTAAAGACTCAACCCATTTGTTCTGAACTAACTGTACTTTTCTTTTACTTTTTTTTTTTACTTATCCTGTACAATTGAATTCAGTCCCTTGGTTAGTGTCCCTGTCATCAAAAGGTTAAGCTTTTAAGCAATTCTTGAATTCACAGGAAGTTCCTTACATAGGCAACACAGAGGAGGAGACCAAATATTGAATATTGTGTGATTTCATATTTTATGTTTCCCCATTCTGTGTTTAGTTTTACTTCTGATGTGCATTTATGCAGCATGGTTATAATTAAATTTCTGCTTTTTGACTGTGTGCTGCACAATTTCCGTTGTTAGTAGTGTTAGTGTCACAACTTACCATCAGGCACCAGTACTGGTATGGTGACATAGTAGTGACTCAGATCCCAAAGACCAAGGATCTGCAGTGTCAATGGCACATGTTACTGCGAGAAAGCTGCTTTGAACTCGACTGTTTTGATGCATAGTGGAACTCCACCTCCCATTTCTCGTGAGATCAATTGGTTATTCGACAACACATTTGAAGGTAACCACATTATTGGCCGATTATTCCAACCTGCGTGATCTCCAAGATTGTCAGATTTGAACCTGTGTGATTTCTGGCTATGGGGTGACTTGAAGGACAGGGTTTATGGACAGGGCACTAACACACATTGGAGGTTGAAGATGAGCAGAACATGGGAGTAAACCAGCACCCCTCCTGAGATGTTTTGGGTAGCAGTAGAGCAATCTCTAGTGTGGTTCCAGGCTGTCATGGACGCAAATGTAACCTGAAACATTGAAATGGTATGCAGTTAACAAATATTACCCTTGCATGTGGAAATTAAAATGTTTCTTTCAATGGTTTATTAACTATTTCTTCTGCATGTCCTCACAAAAGTTTCCACAAAGTTTAATTGTCCTACAAACATTCATTTTTTCCGAGCACCCTCTTAAGAATATGAGTTTAATTATAACCACACTATATTACAAAGGTAATATCCTATACAAGGAGGATAGCATATGTTTCTCAGTTTCAGTTTTATGTTCCACACAAGAAGTCTTTATGGTCACAAACTACACTCACTGGATAGTTAGTGTAACACACCACTTTGATGAAGTGACGGGTTGTACAAACATTTTACAAACTGGCAAATGATGATAACCACTTTAAAAAGTTTTTTTTTTTCATAATGTATTAGATAATCTTCTGTTTGGATGTATGTTTTGTTTATGTTTATGTATCGTGAGATGGATGGATGGATGCAACATATATGCAGGCCAGGACTATGATAAAAATCATACCATCTGGTCGGGCAGTTTACTTCATGTCATTGGATTGTGCCTTGGAGATAAAGTGTGAGCTGTTGAGGAAGGGTGGCTGTGACACCCATTATGTCATCTTGGGGATAAGGCAAAACTTGTTGTAACAATACTGTCATCTGGAATTTGTTAATTAAGACAGACAGTTTTTTTTACTAGGTCCTTATCATTGTTTTTGCGATGTTCCAAATAATGTAACAACTTTGTAATCCAAAGTTTGTGTAAACAAGAGTGCAATATACAAATTAATGAGGAGCCTCGCATTGAGTTTGAGAGTTGTTGGACTTATGCTCTTAACTTCCAACAGTAACTTGTGCACTTTGAGAAAAGAAGTTCGATCAGAAGTGGTTGGTGAGTGTGCTGAAAGGTAAGGTGAGCAAGCTTGAATAATAGGAAGTCTAAGCTCCCTGTCAGACTTTACTTCACTGCTCAATAGCACAATAAAGAACCTGTGGTACATTGCTTGTGGTAACCATTGACAACAACAAATACGACTTTCAGTAAATTTCAAAAAGTATTGTTGAATTTTGATTATGCAGTTTTCATGAGTTGGTATCAGTAATGAGGATAAACTACTAAGATTATGTTGCAGTGCAAAATCAATGGCTAGCACTGTTGATCAAGAATTTTGAAGAAGTTTGGGTAGTCAAATAAAAGTTATTAAATTATTCAACTACAGTTATGATTGAGTAGAAATTAACTAGTCCAGTGGAGGGAAGATTTCGACTACAGGTACAGTGAATTTCAACTGTAATAATCCGATGACCAGAGTGCTACAACTGTCACAGCTCACAGCTGTGGCTCGTCAACCTACAGTGGCGGCTGTCATTTTCACAGTCATTTTCAGTAATGCAGCGTGACCTACATAACAATCCAGCTTTATGTTTGCATCTAGTTGCACAAAATTCTGATGACCTGTATGTAATCTGGGTTGTCTTGGTTCCCAAATTATTGAGTTTGAGAAGCTCAGTAATATGCTTCTTCCAGTTCAAGTTTTCATCCATATGTATACCCCAAAATTTTGGAGCATCTACTCTATTGAATGACTCCTGCATGTGTGCTATAGCATTTGTCGGGAGATTTCATTTTCAAAGAACCACTTCATAATCTTTGATGAATATTTTGCAACCAGAGTTTATGATGTGCTGTCATGTATTAAGCTGAGGCTAATTGAATGTGTGTTTTTATAAACATTGTATGCCTATGGTGTGGGAAAAATGTCTGTAGATAGCCCAGGTTGGTTCAGAGTTTAGTGAAAATTGGCTAATTATATAAAAAATGAAATAAAAATACTAAAATATAATTTTAAAAAGGAAAGGAAAACAACAAACCTTACACTCAGACAAACAACTGTGACACTAAAAAATACTGAAACAACACTGGAACAGCGTATCAGTGAGATATGCAAGGAAGAAAAGAAAGAAATCCAAGATGGCATATTGCAATTACAGATGAAACTTCGTACCTTAACAGAGGAAATACTGAAATAGTATGATTTAGTACAAAAGTACATATTTAGTTCAAAAGTAAATAAATGGGCTATTTAAAGATGCGAACAAGACTTTAAACAGTTAAGACTCAACTGATCAGGAATTTAACACAATATAAAATCAGATCTTAGGCACATAAGTTAGGTTGAGAGTGTTGGAATAAAACAAAGATTTGGAGTTAGCCGCTGTTCAGGCTCTACCCTTTCTAGTTTGGAGGTGTGAGTAGTCAATAATAAAATACAAGAAGGAATTGAATCATCTTTAGATACACCTCATTCTAATATAAAAACAGATAAAACAGAGAGTGAACTACAGAAAATTTGGGATAAATTATCTGAAACTAAAGAAGAATTAAATAAAAAATATTTTAGCACAAACAGTGGGCTATCAGCTGAGGTGATAGGGGATCTGCAGCTGGGAAACGGATCTAGTCTATCCAAGCAATTTTCTAATTTATGCCAGATGGAGAGAGGACTGACTTCATACGGTGTTATTTAAAATGTGATGCTGCAGATTTGGGAACAGATCATGCTGTCCTTTATCATCTCGCCCCACTGTATCGTAATAACAGTTAGGGAGTAGATTTAAGAGTAATTTATGTTCCTAACCCTTGAGGAGATTAACAAGATTTTGCAATTATATTTATTCGTGTTCTGTTTAGAGTAAATGCTTTAGCTATGAGTTATATGAACAACAAACTAAAGATATTGGCTGAGAAAATAAAAGATGAGCTGAAATCCAATGAATATTTTAGAAAGGTAATTAATTTGTGAATGTCTTTTGTATTGTTCTAAGAAACACCCTGCCTGGACACACAAGTTTCAAGTTGTCCTTAATGAAATACCTCACTTACAACTGGACTTTTTCCAGTAGAAGTGTTAAATAAAAATTTCATAGAATGATTGTTAAAATTTTTTATTTGACCTTAAATAGAAGAGGTACCAACTAGCAATTTACAGGAAAAGATAGGGATAATTTTAAATAGACATGCATAAAGGCATAATTTAAAAGCAAGTGTCCCTAATTTTTAAACTCAGTGATGTGGTACTCATAAAAGTCTCTCATCACAGTTCATAATTACAGAAAGAAATGAGAAATTTTACCCATCATTATGAAGACCCTACAAAATTATAGGGATTCCACGCCCAAAGGCTATTTTCTTAATCGACCATTTGAGTGGAACATTCTCTTAGATATGATTAAAGAATGTGTGTTATAAGAAACATCACTTTACAACTAATGAAGTTTTACATTAGGATGTGGTGACGATAGAAACTAACAACCATTAGACTGCAGAACGTAGAGGAGTTATTTCTTTTTCCAAGTGGAGCTAGATGTTAGATCCATCATTTTTGTTAGGGGTGGGGAGGTCAGGGAGGATACACCCTTAGAATGATGTGTTAATATCCAGGTATGATTGTTGCACCATGTAATAGTTAGTTAGTTACATGTTTCATAGATCATTTGAAAGATTCTTTTTTCATGTGGAACAAGTCAGTTTACAGGATGTATAGACATGGTTAGTGTTAACATTAATGAACACATTTTTGGTCTTACTCATGCAGCTAGAATCACATTTTGTATATATACCGGCTACCAGTTTCAAGTCAAAATTCATCAATGAAATAGGAGTTGTTCAGGAGAAATGTTTTTAAATTGGATTTAGAACTTACTTCACCAGCTGTCGGACATTTTATGTTATTAGACAAATGATCAAAAACTTTTATTGCTGTGTATTGACCTCCTTTATGAGCCACTGACAGCTTTAACAATGGGTAAAAGAAGTCACTTTTTTCTTCTAATGTTTTAGATATGGACATAACTGTCCTCAAATTGTTATGGATTGTTTATGACAAATTTCATTAGCGAATATTTGTATTGTGACAATGCAGTTAAAATACCTTGCTCCTTGAAGAGGTACCTAAATGATATCTGTGGGAGAGTACCACACATTATACTTACTGATCGCATCTTTGCAGTCAATACTTTCTATCTAAGTGATGGGTTGCTCCAGAAAATTATTCCATATGACATTACTGAGGAGAAATACACAAAATTTGCCAGAAGGTGGATACATTTCTATTTTTTTCAACATTAGCAGTTATACAAAGAGCAGAAGTAGCAGAACGTAATTATTTGAGAAGATCAATAATATGCTTCTTCCAGTTCAAGTTTTCATCCATATGTATACCCAAAAATTTGGAGCTTTCTACTCTCTTTAATGACTCCTGCACGTGTGCTACAGCAGTTGTCGGTATTACTATTCATTGTACAGAACTAATGTAGTAAGTTTTATTCATTTTTTCCCCTCTTGTTGTTTCTTTTTTTTCAAAATTTAGGAAGAGTTCATTTTCAAAGAACCACTTCATAATCATATTTGATGAATGTTTACCAACTCCTCTGTTGCTTTCTCTCTAGTAGTAGGGCATTCAGAGTTACAGTAGTGAGTTGGTATGTACAGAGGTGTAAGACAGATATAGCACAGAAGGCAATTAAAAACCAGAAATAAATTCAGCATATAGTATGAATACCTAATAACTCCGTTCACAACATATTACGCAGACAATACCCACATATGCCGCTGGACCTACCTTCGTAAATATATCCTTGTGTAACACATCCTTTAAGAGATAGACATAATAAACACTGAGATGTGAAAAAATGCCACATCAGCATTACAGCCGGGCCAGCTTAAGGAAATCCCTGGACACCAGGCAGCACTTTCGCTGGCTTTCAGCTGTGATGTGCATATGGCTGTAGACAAGAACAATAGCCATCTATGGAGCTATGAAGAGGCATAGCCATAGAGACAAGTACAAATTCACCTGAAGATGTGCGAAACAGCTGCACCCAGCATACAGAAACTTTGCTACAAAATCTTGATCAGCTGAAACTATGCAGTGGCACAGGGCTGTGCAGCTGGAAGATGTTGGGTAATGTAATTGAGCTATATGTTAAAAGGAAGGGGAAAGAATGAAATAGTTTCCTTCCCACAGATACCTATACTCCGGCCTATCTCCCCTTTTACTTCAGGGAGACTGCAGATTCTGGTGAATATATGATTACAGTTAATAAGTCACAGGCATAGTCTATTAAATACTGCGGAGCGAATTTGACATCTCCATGTTTTTCTCGTGTATGACTTTATGTTACTCAAGGTTGGGTTCCTGGCACTCAAGGGTGGGCTCCTGGGCATATGACTAGAAATATTCTTTATAATCAAGTTCTGACTTAAATAAATGTAATTATTTCGAAAGGGTTTTTATGAATACACAGAAGTGAAATTTTTTGTTATTACACTACAAAAACAGTTTTTTTTAAATATTGTTTCTAGTAGAAGATTAGCAAAATGAATACCCAGGCAATGCTGGGTTTGTCAGCTAGTGTACATATTGAAGGAGACGGTACAGTTGTAAATGCCATTAACAGGACACTGGAACCTAACCTGTATGTATGGTGTGATGGAAGGAATGGTTTTACCTAGAGGAAAAGGATGACATGCGCATGAGAGAAAGATGAGAAAACATGAATAGGGACACTATCGCTGGAAAGATATTCTTTCTGTGGAAACAGATGTATCTTGATGTTACTATATAAGTTGGTAGTATTAACTTCAAGGTTTCTCCAAAGTACCAAAACAGATGCATTTACCTGAATTTGTTAATCTATTCTATATGCTAATTTAAAGATGCTGTAATAAGGAGCCAAGTGTCCAAATTTTGTATGATAATCTCTAGATTTGGAAAGATCAGTAACTGATTATAGAGTGCCCAACAACAAATAGTAGTTACTTGTTCAGAACGTATAACTCTTCTGGTTTGGTGGCGGTTCATGAATGTTGAAGGCGTTTGATTGTGTTCTGTCTAACAATTACATAGTGCAATGTCCCACTGCAGCTCTGTGAGTTTTACACAGTCTTGTATACTCTTGTAGAGGAATCTCTAAGTTTAGGTTGGGATAACTAAATCCATGGAATTGGTTTCATTTGAATGTGGAATTTACACATGCAAGGGTTACTTCTGGGGTCATGTTGATACTCTCTCCACTTGATTTCAATAATAAGGAGATAGTGTTGTAACCGCAACCATTCTGGTTGCGGGGGTGCTGAGAACGAAACTGTGGCAGGACCAAACGGGAGCGGCCCGCGAACAAACAAAACGAATAGGAAAGAATGGACAAAAAAACGATGGATGAACAAGCAAGACCTATCAAACAACAATACGCAAGAAACAACAGGATCACTGCCGAAAACCTCATGAATTCACAACGTACACTCATACACAAAATCAAAGTAAAGTAAACACGATGTATGTAGGTAAGATGTCAACAGACTCACACAAATATCAGACTGCCTTGCTGAGCGAGAGGCAGGCCCTTAAATACATGATAAGTTATGTTGCTATTGGCCACTGGGACCACGTGCTCCATCGTGGGCCCTCACATTATACGCGAGTGCAGCCACAGCTTATGGCACGACGGCTGCAGAGACCTCTAGTGGTGATCGAGGTCCATGCCGTCTGGTGCGGATTTGAAACCATGGCACTCAGTACCATATACCTCCCCCCTGAAATTTGTGCATAGTGGTTGAAATGCCCCGGACGGTGCCGCGGTGGTCGGCAGATGGGAGAAGACCCGGGCTTGTCAACCACCATTGGCGGGGAGGAAGGAACATCTGAGGTGTCCATGACGGCCGATCCAGAGGCCAGGGCGGCAGGGGGAGCTGCTGATCCACCTGGGGGTGAGGAATCGCCAGTGGCAGGCCCGTGGGGAGGCAGCAAACAGGTGCAGTGTCGGTGACTCAAGGACCAGGTCTGTATCCGCAGGAGGAGGAGGAGGTGGCAGTAGTGGGAGTCCCATGGGGATACACGGGTGGAGCTGGTTATGATGGCAGCTCTCCAACCCTTTCAGCATCTGCACTGATGACACACGCCGCCCATCGAGCACGACGACCATGGCGGGTGTCCAATCCGCCTTGCTCCTGTACAGGCAAATCCACACGGGCATGTCGGGGGTGTACCGCTGAGAGGGCCGGAAGTGGTGGCAGGAGGGGGACGGCATCAGCAGATGGAGCAGGATCCGTGTCTGTCACACATGATGGAGCTCCACCGGACTACGTCTGTCAATTGGCGTGGTACGATAGGTGCTCAAAATCAAGGTGAGGGCCGACGTGATTGGCGATGTTTCGACCACCTTCATCAACTGCTGGTTAACATCGCGCCATTGGATGAAGGGTGGAAAGGCAGGCTACGGATATTTTTGATACTGTTGGCGTGACAGAAGTCATTGAAGGAGAATGCCGTGAATTGGGGGCCATTATCAGAAAGAAATGTGTGAGGCAGCCCTTCAATGGTGAGAACCTGGGCCAGGGCTGTGAGTGCAGCTTCAGTGGTGGTGGGCACAATGCGGAAGACATATGGGCATCTGGAGTAGGCGTCAAAGATAAGTAACCACATGGACCTCAAAAACGGACCCACAAAATTGAGATGGATGCGATCCCAGGGCCAGTGAGGCACTGGCCAGGGTGCGAACAACTGAGGAGGGGCTTGCCTGGTGACGCGCACACACAGTGCACCCAAGCACCAGGCAGTCAATATCGCCATTAATACTGGGCCAATACACGTGCCGGCGAGCCATAACTTTCATGCAGGACATACCCCAGTGCCCGCAGTGTGACAAAGTGATCACTTGATGCCGCAAATCCAGAGGGATGACCACCCGATGGGCATCCAACTCCGTGGCCAACAGAAGGACATCATCGACCACAGAGAGCCTGTGGGACAGGAGGCACCAGGGGCTGAAGTCAGTCTGCATCTGACGAGTAATGTAAGAGAGCCACCCATGGACCACGTAGCTGAGAACCTGCCGCAAGATAGGGTCACGGCATGTAGCTATGGCAACGTGAGTAGCCATGAGAGGCAGACCATCCAGCGCAGCCCGGTGGGCGGAATCAATGTGAAAGCAGAGGACATACTGTTGGTCAAGTGCAAGATTTATGCCTGCTGGGAAACATGACAAAGCGTCCACATTAGTGTGGTGGGCGGTGGGCTTACACTGGATGGTGTAAGCATAATTTCGTAAAAATAACACCCAGCACTGGAGACGTTAAGCCGTCCACTCTGGAAGGTGAGAGTGGGGTCCAAAAAGCAGAACTAAGGGTTTATGGTTCATCAGGAGGGTGAATTTTGCCCCAACGAGATAGGTGTGAAATTTTTGAATGTCAAACATGATCACCAGGGCCTCCTTTTCAATCTGGGAGTAGTACCATTGTGCTGGGGTCAACATCTTAGATGGGCTGTTTTGAGCAATCAGCATTCTGATGCACGACGATGGCCCCAATTCCGTATGCCTATGCATCAGTCCGCACAACCAAGGGGCAGTCTGGAGAGAAAGGAGTAAGGCAAGGGGTGGACTTCAGCATCACCTTTAAACGGAGAAAAGCCTGGTCACAGGCAGGAGTCCAATCAAACAGCACCCCTTTGCGACACAAGTAATTAAGGGGTTGAGCAACAGAGGCAGCCTTGCCCAAAAACACCTGGAGTTCAGATAAGTCCTTGGGGTGAGGAAGGGCCTATATGTCCGCGACATTACGACCTGTTCGGCGAATGCCATCTTTGCTAAGCTTGTGGCCTAAGTATTCCACTTCCGGTTGAAAAAAACAATACTTGTTCAGCCGATAGCGTAAACCTGCAGGTTGCAGGGCATGAAATAAGGTGCTGAGGTTTTGCAAATGTTCCTGGCAGGAATGCACGGTGACCAAGATGTCATCCAGATAATTCATGCAGGTGAGGATAGGTTGCGTAAGTTGCTGCAGGAACCGCTGGAAAATGGCCGGTGCAGAAGAGACACCAAATGGAAGGTGTCGCCCAGGCATTGTATGTCACAGGCACCAGAATGCCAGTGGCCTGGAGTCTATCAAGTTGCTGCTTGACTGCCGGCCATAAGGCCACCTGAAGGGGTCGAGCCTGGAAAAAGCGAGGCTACACATCAGGCAGAAGTGTGATGTGCACGTGAAGATCGGAAGCACATCCAAGATCCATTTGCAAATGATGCAAAAGCGAAGCACAGATTGTCCAATTCCTGAAAAGGAACAGCTATGGAAACAACTTTAACTTCATTGGAAATTGAAAAGCCAAACAGTTGAAACGCATCCAGGCCAAAAATATTCGAAGTCGATGGATGGTCGATGACAAATAGGGTAAGGAGCCTGGGAACACATTTGTACGTCGACTGGCCAACAAATGCTCACAAAGGGGAATGGTACTGTCTCCGTAGGCGACCAAACACCGAGAGGGAGGTGGCAACTCAGGGGAGTCCAGCTGGGTATATGTCGCCATATTAATCAGGGACTCCACGGCCACAGCATCGACCTGAAAACCAACATCCTCAGTGAAAAGGCGGAGCATGAGGAAAAGCTTCCGCACTGATGGATCATCCTGTCGGACAACCGATTGCAGAGCATGGACGATATCTTGATGCCCAGGAGGGGCAGGACTGGAGCGAGTAGAGCGACTACAACAAACCAATCGGATGTGGCCCTCCTTGTTACACAGCGTGCATGTTTTCCAGCTTTGGGGACAATCAGCTCGAGAATGTGCGGTAAAGCACTGTAGGCTGTGCGACCGTCGGTGTGGGGCGACCGGTGATGCCGATGCCATGGAGACATCAGACATCAGCATTTGCCCTGTTGGCTGAGCCACATCCCAAACCACGCCAAAAGATGCTCGTTAGCTGCGTGAGCAATTTCAAACGAGTGGGCAAAGCAGAAAATCTTTTATCAAGTTTCAATGCCCCAGCATGGACCTCAGGATCAGGAGCCAGCTGAACCACCACATACCAAATCAGGGAGTCCGCATATGAAGCCTTACACAGCTGATTGGTGCACACAAAACCGCATCAATGGCTGAGTCCCTGCAAATCTGTGACCCAGGAATGAAAGGATTGACCAGGCTGTTTATGGTATTGGTGGAACTCCAGCCGAGAGGCAACCCCTTGGTATCATTGAGAATAATAGTTTGTCAGCAAAAGGCATATCTCCTGGAAAGAGAGAGCCACAGGATTGGACAGTGGTGCCAACTTTTGGAGAAGAAAGAACGTGTCTGGGGAGGCCCAAGACAAAAAGAACGACCGCTGCAAGGAGTCATCCATTACTTGAAAAGCCATGAAATGTTGTTTCAGCCAATGTAAGTATGTTTCCCAGTCTTCTTTAGCGTCATTAAACGGGGTAGGGGGGAGACGATGGCGGACGTGGGAAGGCATTGGACACCTGAGGACTAGGAAGCTGTTGTGACAGTGCGTTCCTTGCATCAACTCTGTCCGTTAGCAACTGTAGCGAGACTGCTGTAAGATGTCTAACTGGAGCTGCTGCTGCTGCATGAGCTGCTGCTGTTGCTGCAGAAGACAGCCCAACTTCTCCGCCATGCTAACAACTACCACCATTTACCTCGTCGCCTCCGGTCACGGGATTGCCATAAACGAAAGCGCATCTGGACCAAACAGGAGCAGCCTGTGAACAAACAAAACGAACGGGAAAGGATGGACAAGAATGATGATGGATGACTGAGCAAGAACTTATGAACAAAACAAACAAGAAGCTAGGGTCACAAGTGAAAACCTCATAAATCCACAACATCCACTCGCACACGGAAACAAAGTAAACACTCTGTCTGTAGGCAAGATGTCGATAGACTCACGTGAATATCAGACTGCCTTGCTGAGCGAGAGGCAGGCGCTTAAATACATGATAGAGGACGTCACTATTGGCCACTGCGACCATGTGCTCCACCGTGGCACCCTCACATTATACACAAATGCAGCCATGGCTTACAACACGACAGCTGCAGAGACCTCTAGTGGTTATCGAGGTCCAAGCTGTCTGGTGTGGATTCGAAACCCGCGGCGCCAGTACCAGAGTTAGGACCAATTTTCAGAGCCTATATGGGTGTATGGAATATGCCAAACAACTTCATCCTCTGGATCCTTGGCAAAGATCCTGTCATCGTGGAAAGCCTGAAGTGGGGGATGGGGGTGTTGGATGGATATAAGTCTTTGGGGGTCTATCTTCTTTCTCTTGTAGGTTCTAACATCCCTAGTCTTTCTTTTCCTGTCTTTCTTCTCATCCTGCAGTTCCTCGGCTGTCCTCCCTTTTTTCCATGTTCAGTAGTCTCCATCATGGAATCCTTTTTATATCTGTTTATCAAATCTGTATTCACATGCTTGCCCAAGTTGTAGTAAACATCTAGTGATTTCCAAAAGTGACATGAAGTTGGCTAGAAAAGCCTGAGTTCTGGAATCAATTGTCAGTGGACTGCAGGCCCTGGTAATGAGTAGTTCATGAGAGAAAACAAAGGAATGTTGTAAAACAGCTTGACAATCATTATGGATTATAAATATTTGTTATCTGAGAACCCATATCCATGATAAAAGAATGGTTACCTGACAGAAATGTTAAGAAATTAATAAAAGTGAAATATATACCTACAATTGATGGATATTGTGGAGAATCCCACAGCTAATAAACATGAATGAAATAACATTACAACTGTGATTTTACATCAGAGGGGTACATGACATTAATGCCTGCAGTGAGACTGTTAAAACAAGTTTGAACTTCATGTATTTCCTGTTTGGTTAGAATTTCACAGTACTGACAATGTAAACTGCCTAAATGGAGGAATCTCCTGTGTAACTTATCCTTTGGTGAAATGTTGTGTTACAGAAGCATATTTCAAACCGACAAATGATGATCACCACATTAAAAGGTTTATTTTCATAATGTACTAGACAATCTAGTGTTTTGATCTATGTATGTGCATATATCATGAGATGGATGTACACAGCTTATATGCAAGCTAGAACGATAATAAACGTCACACCACATTTGTGGAAGATACTGGTTGATTGGTTTATTCTGTGTAGACAAGTCCCACCTTGAAGGTATGGTGCAAGCCGTGGAGGAAGGATGTATGTAACAATGCCTGTGATGGCAGAGGGATGAGAGAAAACTTGTTATGTAGATACTCTCAAATGGAATCTATTAATTGAGACAGACTTCTTTGAGACATGATCCTAATCAGTGTTTTTGCAATGTTCTGAATAATGTAAAAACTTTGTAATGCACAGTTACTGTAAACAAGAGTACAACATAAAAGACAATATTATTAAGAAGCTACACATTTATTTTGAGAGTTGGATGTTGGCCTTATACCCTTAACTTCCAGCAATAATTTCAACAAATGAAGTTCGATCAGAAGAGGTTTGCTAGTGTGCCGAAATAATACGATGAGAAAGCTTGAACAATAGAAAGTTGTAGCTCCAAATCAGACTTTACTTTGTCACTCAATAGCATTGTAAACAACCAGCAGAACATTGAATAGCTACCACTGATAAGTTTTCAAGGGCTTCATTTTAGAGTGAATTATCTTCTCTGTGAAGATTCCTCTATGAAAGTCAGACATTCGACAAACTATGGTATTAAAAAAAGTCACATTTTTATTGCATGTGACTCTATTTTTATAAGCCTGGCAATTGTAAACTTGTGTGTCTAATTGGAGGTTTTTTTCTTATCTTTATTTTTGTTGATCAGTGTAACTGTTGCAGATCTAAATCTGCCAGAAAATATTCATTGATTATTTGACTGAATTCAAATATAGAACATGGGTGGTCGTGTCAAGGCAGCACAGGATTTTAGTACTCTACACACCCAGAAGAGTTGGCATACTATAGTGACACTCAATTTCACCTCCTTGGGGGTTACATTTTTTGAAACAGTCGCCTGCATAAACTATGCGTTGTGGAGTAAACATAGTGTGTTTTTATATCAGTAAGTACATTGTTTACTGCCACTGAGGACATAAGCAATGAACTTGTCTCATTTGTTGTAAGTGTATGAGAACTCAGCTTCCATGGTCTGACTTTTTATTTGTTGCTTAACAGTATTCCAGATTGCCTTTGCTTAGGTGATTATTTCATTTTGTTTGTGTGGTAGGTGGACTTTGCCTTCTTGAAAACAGATTGCAGGGTTATGCAGTACTTGCTTAATAACACTTCTAACTGTTTGGTTACAATGAGTCATCTGGAATATGAATGTAGATGTTCCTTTTCATAGCACAATTTACTTCAATATCGTGTTATTCACCCATTGCTTCTGTTTAATTTTAGCTTAATTTGAGTGCTGTTTTTACACTAAAGCTAAGTGCCAAGGGGATGTGTCTAAGAATTAAATTTATCATAAATGCTGCCTTTTTCCCACCCCTTCCCCCTCACCCTTCCTGTATCTTCCCTTCCCCTTCCCCTCCCTCTCTCTTCCCCTTCTCAATATTAATTTAAATCACTTGTTTGCTTCCGTGTGTATGCAGACTAATCTCAGGAATCAATTTAGGGATTTTGATCAGGTTTTGACTAATAGAGTCTATCTCTGTTACTGACTGGTCATCATAGATGGCTGCCATGTGGAAGACCTGGGTTCGATTCCCTGTATGCCAAGGATTTTTCCTTGGTGGGAAGACTGGCACAGCATGCACTCAACCTCCTGATGTCAATTTAGGAGCTATTGGACTGCACAGTAGCACCTCCACACTCTGGAAAGTATACACAACAGCTGGGAGAGCAGTGTGCTGATCACATACTCCTTCATAATGCATCAGCATGACACCATGAGGTAGAAGATGACACGCAGCCAATAGACCCCCTTGGGCTTTCACAGCCTGGACAAGATGCTCATTTAACTAATAGACACAATGATGCATGAGAAAGGTTTGTGTACATAATTTATACAAATTTCATAGACATTTTCTTAATTATGGTGAACTAAAAATCCCACTCCACTGTGAAAATGATGCCGTTGCCACCTAGTACTACAGTTGCTACAACTCTAGACAGCACATAGCTCGAGAGTGCAACAAAGTTTGACCAAATTCCATACCAGGCCTGGTAGCCTACTGATAAAGTGCATGCCTGGGAAGCTGAAGGTTGCAGGATCAAATCTCTGCCAGAATGTTCTATTTTTCCTCACACTTTTTAACCTAGCTTTCATCTCTCTGTGATGTGGAGAAGCAAAATCTGGTTCAGATTCCACATTACACAATAGATCCTGTAATGTAATGTCACTGTTCTGCACATAGACTAAGCCAAGAAGATGCATCAGCTCTGATCGATCTGTCACCCTGATGTTATGTGCAATACTTTTTACCCTAATTGTTTCCTTGTATGGTCACCTTTCTCGAACTATTTTGATGCAGTAGACCTGGTATCCACTGTCATAAAATCTTGCCGTACAACGTCTTTGATGTTTACACATGGTTGAAGACTGATGTAATTGATATTTAAATAACTCTTCTGCACTTTTGCTGCTCTTATGTAACCATTACTGTGTTAGGCAGATAGGTCTCTTATTAATTTGTAAACCAGACCACCACCTCTGTAGAACAGAATGACATTCCTATTAAACTGTTTTTGGCTGTTTCCAGACATTGTCATTATTGGCAAGGGCTTCTATTCTATGCCTTCCAAAATCACTGGACTCACATTCAAGTGGTTGATGGTTCAAACCTGCATTCGGCCATCCTGATTTAGGTTTTACATATTTACTTAAATTACTTAGGGCATGGTTGCTTTCCTTTTCCATTGTACTTTAATCCAAGCTTGTGCTCCATTTCTAATGACCTCATTACAGATGGGACATGAAACACTAATCACCTCCTCCTCCTCCAAAGCACCGCCAGTCTGCGATCCCATAGTATAAGGGAGACCTCCACAGCAGGTGCGGACACTCAGTCGCCATTGCACTTCCCAATGTCCTGTGGTAGTGCTTCTCTCTTATCTGCATATACATCAAACATGTGGAAAAGTGGGGTTTGAGAGGAAGTGTAACATGTTATTCTGAATGAACAACATGTCACACCACAGTCCCTATCTCATGCTGAAGTAGTTTTTCAGAAAAGATTTTACTTTTTGCATAAAAAATTGAAAATCACAAATTTTGGATTCACGAGTTTATTTTCTATGTAATCGTTCTGAAGAGACTAGTTAGTTGGGCATCAGAAAGGCAGCTTGCATGCCTCACCACTCAATCCAAATGTGTAAAGTGGAGTTGGAACTATAGTGTAACATGGAATCTGTACCACATTTAGTTCCTGGCAAATCTCATTGACGTGAATGCTAGTTTAATATGTAGTGCAGAGGGAGAAAAAATGGTCTGGCTGGGATTCGATCCCATAACATTTCACTTCCCAGGCAGTTCCTTTACTGAGAGATCACCAGGCCTGGAATAGAATTCGGTTAAGCTTTGTTGCTCTCTCAGGTGGTTGTTGCTGTCTTAGAATTGTGGTGACTAATGCTAGAATGTTTGAATCATTGCCACGGCACAACATTGAAGTATCTGTTCAAAACCACATTCATTAACCTGCAGTGCCTACGTTACTACACCTTTCTATTAGGCACATTCTGTTATATTGGTTCTGTTAGGTAGAGTATGAACTTTTAATCATTTGATCTGTAATGTGCTGATTCTTTTGTATTGATAGCAGAAGTTTATCTTTTTCATTTTTAAGACTTCTTATGGTTGGTTGAAGAGTTCTTTCAGACCCACTGATTTGTCCAAGATGTATCATTTCTTTCTCCCACTTTCTCTACAAGAACTGTTTCAGTTGATTAAATTTATGCATCAGCTTTCTCTTTCAGAAGCATCAACCCTTCAAAGGCAGTGAAAGCATTGATTGGAATTGTCACTGCTTGGGTCCAGTTGTGAATTGTGGCTTATTAGTGGTTTTTTTAGTCTCTCAACCTATCCTATTATTTTCTACATATGAGGGGTGTTCAGTAAGTAATGCAACATGTTTTCTGAACACATGTTGGTCTTATCCCGGATTCCAATGTACCATATTTTGCCTGTTCATTTGGCTACAAAACAGTTTTTCAACATAGTCTCCATTCAGTGCAAGGATCTTATGCCACCTTACTGGGAGGGCCTAAATGCCCACATGATACCACCCTACTGGTTAATGTCAGAGTCTTGTTGCATCAGTAACCTCCCAATCATCTATGTGCTGCTTCCTGTGGAGTGCGTCATTCATTGGACCAAACAGATCAAAGTCAGAAGGTGAGACACCTCGTCTGTATTGTGAATGAGCAAGAACAGTCCAATGAAGTTTTGTGAACTCCTCTCAGGTGCACAGACTTGAGTGAGACCTTGCATTGTCACGGGGTAGGAGAATTTCATTTTCACTTTTGTGATGAAATTGTTTCTTTAATTTAATGAGGGTAGCACAGCTGTGTGTAGAGACACATGAGAGATTGGACAGGCTTGCATGACATTGCGATTACGACAGGTGTCTCGCCTAACAACTCACTGAGCCTTTGTTCATTGCCAGGTTTCCATAGACATTCTGCAAGCATCTATGAATATCTGTGATGCTCTGGTTTTCTGCCATAAGAAACGTGGTGACAGCTTTGAGATTGGAATGCATTTCCATTACTAAGGCCTTTAGAAGTCTACACATAGCTCCACCACATATCTGAACTTCATGAAACTTTAGGGGCTGAAGCAGGAATATTCGACAATATCCCACATGAAATTCCACATTATTTCATTATTTCAACCAAAATTGGACGAGAAAAAAAATGAGTTGTGTTACTTGTTGAATGCCCCTTGTACATAAATGATCTGGCAGACATGGTGGGCAGCAAACTGCAGTTGTTTATTGATGATGCTGTGGTGTCGAAGTCAGCATTATTAGTGTCCTGCTTGACATACATCATTTAAATATCTGGACATAACATTGCAAACTCATATGAAGTGGAATGAGCAACAGAGGATTGTGGTAGGGAAGGTGAGTAGTTGACTTCGATTTATTGGTAGGATTTTAGGGAAGTGTGGTTCATTTGTAAAAGAGATTGCATGTAGGACACAAATGTGACGTGTTCATGAGTACTGCTTGAGGTTTTGGGATCTGTACCAGATTGGATTAAAGGAAAACATCAAAGCATTTCAGAGGCAGGCTGCTAGATTCATTACTGGTAGGATCTAATAACACAGATATTACAGAGATGCTTCAGGACGTCAAATGGTAATCTCTACAGACAAGGCGACATTTTTTTCAAGGAGGGCTATTGAGAAAATTTAGAGTGACTGCAGAATGATTCTACTGCTGCCTACATACATTTCATGTAAGGACCACAAAGGTAAGGTATGAGAAATTAGGCAGGACACACTTCAAAATTGTAGTTAAACTTCACCACCACAAGCATAACACTACAGGGTGTGTACTGGCAATACCTAATATCTTGTTGCAGCAATGGGTGGGAAGCATTGCATATACCTGGGTCTTGCCACCCACCTGGCATAAATTCAGTCTCAGCATTTCTTCTCAACAATAATTCCTTTCTTTATCCCCTTCTAATTTTCTTTTACTTCTGATTTCTGAGCTGTCATGTGTTCCTGCTCCCCTCAACTCTATTGTGTATAATGCACTTGCCTTTCTGCACTTAAATCTTGGCACAAAGTTCATCATTAAACTGTGCCATAATTACCCTAGCTTTTTATCTTTAAGCTTTCATATTTTCAAATCTCATCCAGTCCCTGTCAGTCAGTCTTTCCTTAACCCGGATATGAATTATTGTACTGAACAATAGTTCTCCCAAAGGCTCTGGTGTATCTGGCTTCATATTAAATATTTTTTCCCCATTGATTTATTACACATTGTCATCCACATGTTACGGAATCTACATCTACATGACTACTCTGCAATTCACATTTAAGTGCTTGGCAGAGGGTTCATCGAACCACAATCATACTATCTCTCTACTATTCCACTCCCGAACAGCGAGCGGGAAAAACGAACACCTAAACCTTTCTGTTCGAGCATTTTTCATTTGAGGTTTTGATAGCATTTTTATTTCTCATGTTGTATTTGTGGTTAAAATTATTCTCCTGTAATAACATACATCTGCTATACATGAAGATTACAGTTTTGTAAATGTGTGTGAAGTGAACAGTTAGGTCTTGTAATGGGGGGGGGGGGGGGAGAGGAGAGGAGAGGGGGGGAGAGAGAGAGAGAGAGAGAGAGAGAGAGAGAGAGAGAGAGAGAGAGAGAGAGAGAGAGAGAGCGCAAGCATTATGTTGTGCAGTACATCTGCATCTGAATTTTCTTCTGTACTTTCAGTATTGAAGATACACTATTTGAACCTAAAAACATACCTAATGACAGTTTCAAATTACTTGTATGCAGTTTGTTTTTGTGCATCTTTTTAGAATTTTACAGTATTTGCCTCAAAAATGTAAAACCATGTAATGTATTTGGTAAGACATCAATAAATGTATTCCAGCTCAAGCTGCTGGAAATTATCAGTGCTAATAGCCTCTTTCCAGAAGGATTCAGATGCAGGCTAGCTTTGTGTGATGAAGTGAGATGTGATGTTTACAAAAATGTGTGTAACAACTCTCCTCCGAGTGACACTAAGCCTTGCATAAATGTATCTCTTGTTGAGGTCTTATCCTGGAGTATGCTGATAAATTTTTTGTAAATTGTCGAATTTTTAGAATGATTTAATACTAAAATGTTGGACTCAATGTACAGAGTTATAGTGAACAACACATGGCTTTTTGTGAATAAAGTAGTTAAGTGGATGGCAGATCAGTCTTGCACGAAATGTTTGAATCTGCCCTGGAGTGTTTGCAAATTTCATGTACTTACCCTTGTATGTTTGTGTTAGCAGTTTGGAACATCCTATTCCTTGGATTAAAATAATACTTTTAGACCTGAAGTGCCTTATCTTGTGAAACTGTTCGCCACTCTTGCCAAGGATTTATCAGTGCTAGAAGTAAACGAAAGAAAATTTCTTCCAGAAAACTATTGAAGTTCTATTTTAATTTGAGACTTTACTCAATCTGGGGCCTGAGTTACATGCACTGAAACCTTTCCCAACCCATTACTCTCAGAAGTTAATATGCTGTCAGTATAAAGAATTGCACTTCTTGAATATAAGTACAGACCACCATATTGTATTTTCTGAAAGTAAATTTTGCTTTTCATGCAGTTTATTTTTATTCATATTTTTGCTTAAATAAAGCAAAACTAAATTTTAACAACTGGGTAAGACCAAAATCAGAAGTGTTCTGGAAAGTGCTCTGGTATTTAGCCAGGACTATGTAACAGCAACACACCCACACCCACACATTCCAAATACATATTACACTACAGAAAGGTGAATTTCTGTCTTTCTGAAGTTTGGTTCAATCTAACACATTCAAACCATACTTTCATAATTTCATTGTCTTAAGAAGTACACTTTTTTCTGAGTACAGTATGTTGAAATAAATTATGGACTACTGTGGAATAATGGCAGACAAACTATGGTGCCTCAGTCCTAACTTTGACTGCCATAACATACCTGCATTTAACAATGCATACTCCTTCAGAGCAGAAAATCGTAGTCAGTCCTTCACTTGTCTCCCAGTTGCAGATGGGGAGGGAGGGAAGGAAGGACACTTCGAAAGAGGCACCATGTCGTATTTAAATAAAGGAAAACATTTATTTATGTACAAATTAAATATACACTTTGTGGCATACGTATAAAAAATCTGGTCCTCTGGTTTTCACAAAACCATCTTCTGTGAAAAATATTTACAAAAACATATGTTTTGTACCATTTCAGTCTCATTTTTATGTCCTCAGCACACTGAAGCACATCCCAGACACACAGGCATTTTGAAATGTCTCAGATTTACTTCACCCTGATTCTGGTAATCTGAAATTTGGGTTAGGTGTCTGCCAGTTCGTAGCTGAAGGGCCAAATTTGTACACGAGCCGCCTCCCCAGAACAGGAAGAAGAACTTTGCTCTTGTAGTAATACCTAGAAGGTAAGGTTTTCATTAAAACTTCACATGATTTTAACAATCTTTTTACATGTGTCAGCAGCATTTGTAAGGTTATGTTGCAATGCAATGAATTTCATGTTAGCAATGAGTTAGGCATGCAGTGCAAAAATGAAGTTATCTTCATTACAAAACAATGTTATTTAACACATGCATTTGTAATTTAGTGGCCTTTTTATAATATTGCAGAAAGCACTTTAAGCAAACAGCATTAACAGCTTATCTGTTGTGAGCTGCTGTAAAATTCAAATTTTCATGCCTAATCTCTTCTTAACCCCCACCCCCCACATACAAGTCGTGTTCATAACATGTACTATCAGTATCTTTATTTTTCCACACACCAGCTGCACATTCATTATTCCCCTAAATTAGAACTAATTTTACCTCAGAATTTTACAGCCCACCAGAAGCTGATTAGCAATCTTTGACAAAGTTTGTTTAGTAGGCATGTTTCTGCTGGAGGCAGTCCCCCATTGTTATTCAAGAAACCAATCAAGTATGCAAAAGAGTTGACAGGAGCTAGTGTAACACCTTCAGAATCTATCATTTTGAGGGGCAATGTCTTTAAAAAATAGACCCATGAATGACTAGGAATATCTTTCACTCATTGAGATGTAGTTTTCTACCAATTCATCTCATTCGAAGCAAATTTTAGTAATATATTGCACAACAGAAACACTGAAATTTTAAAAACAATCTGTTTTATGTTCACCACTTGTCTCTGTGCTGCTTAGAAACAAGTAGTGATTTGTTTGCTGTTTTGGAAACACTGGATGTCATTTAAGGTTGCAATGTGCTGCAGTACAACAATGGGAACATTAATTTGTGCATTTGTAGTAGGGGCTAATTGGCCTGAAATATGAACACATTTTGTTCATTAAGGAGAAGTCTACAAAGTGCAGGCCTTCAAGACAGTCAATTCTTGGTAGACAACCATCAACAAGTTTTTGTGAGTATCCAAGGTTTCTGCAGTTGCTTGGAGGGGTAAGGGGGATGCTAAAAGAAAGTGGCAGCCAAAATTATGCAGCTAGCTTCATTCTGGGAATACTCAGCACTTTCTAGCAAGGTATATATGTTAATCGTGTACCTGGGACACCAGGCACCACCAGCAGAGAACCTCAAACTGTTCAATAACACTAATGACCAAAATAACAAATTTTATTTTTCCTCATATTATCATTGTGTTCTATTTGTCAATTTTGCCTGCAAGGATTACAATTGTTGTGAAGTCATACCAGTAGCCTTTGATGAGAAATGAATGAGAAAAAGTTCTGCAGTCAATGGGGGAAAACCTGCCAGTATAAGAATGTTAGTTTTCTCAACTGCTGTATTTACCTTAAATCTTGTGCTCTTAATTTGAACTCTTACACTAGCCCTCTACTACAGTTTCAAAGACTGACTACTTTCTTGTAGCAGGCAGCTTATGTTTGTGTTTACCTGCAAACTAGGGAAATGTGGCATTAGATCATTTCTTCAACCTATAAATACTCTATTTGGAGAATGACTTATACTTTGAGTAGTTTTGTGATTTTTGGGAACAACTATATTGGGGCACACAAAGAGAGAACTTTACAGATAAAATATTGTAATCTACACCCAGAAAGGTAAGTCTCTGAACAGTCAAACAACATCGTCTATTCTGTAGGCTAAAGATATTTGAAAAGTCACAAAACAACCTGACTACTGATTGTGCGAACACAGTCAAGAGAGATTAAGACAGTGTGCAATATCTGCAACACTTATCAAGGGGTAAGTCTCATTTGATTATGTACAGCATTTGCTAATGCACATTAGCACTTTATCACAAGCTCAAGTACCCTAGAGTACTTTTCGTAAAGCTAGCAGCAAGCACAGAAGCACTTTTATCATCTGGGAAGTAAGTGCTTCTTTACCCTGTCATTTCCACCATAGTCTTTAGCAGTCTTCCAAATTGCAGCATGGCCAAACTTATAAACCAGTCTCTTTGGATATTGACCTGTTTTTGGCACAGGTTCAAGAATACCAGAGGCATAGTAATTCCTAGAAAAAGTTTAATGAAGGATTTATTACGTTTTGTTTTACATCTGAATACCCCACGTAAAAATGTACTGTCACCTGAAAATTCACTTTCTCTTAAAGAAGCTGAGAAACCAAAAACATTACATTACCAAGTAAATACTAAACAAATTTCAACCACACATGCATAACTAAGTATTTCACAGACCAGAAATAGCTATAATGAGTAACAGTCATACTGGACAGCAAGGTTTCAATAATTCCAGTGAAAACAGTACTGCTCGTTTCAACGAAACTGCAAATTCTTGGTAGCGTGCACTGTTAAGATGAAAAATTTCTCCATGCCAAATTGTGAAAGGAAGGAAAAAACATGCAAAGCACTACAAATTTAGCTTAGTATCAATAAACCCAATTTTACATGCCAGTAAACCAAACAATTAGACTAGCAAATTTTATTAAATTTCTACTCTTTGAGCAAATAAAATGTCCAATTTAAACTTACTGCCAGTAGCAAATTTTCTATCTATGTCTGCACTTCACAAATTCTTATTCAGTGATCTGCATGGGAGAGGCAGCAGAATTGTTACAGACTACTCCAATAGTGGGACTGCTCAGGAGGATATTAGGAGAAATAATACAAGCATTCCAGAAGATGGATTGAGGATTGTGAGACCCCTTTCTCACGAGAGTATTCTTCACAAAGAAAAATTGAAAAGTTGAAGTCTGATAGGCAATTAGTGATGTGCAGTGGCACAGGACTTCAAGCCAGGTCAATACAGGGTTAGTACAAAATCAAACACGGGCAAAACAGGAGCATGTTTAATAAATAAGATAATAGTAATGCACATAAGCTACTATGAACAGCATAGTGAACATGCTGTAGCCCACATAAGTACAAAGACAACACCCATTACCATAGTGCAAGTTCATATGCTGACACTAGATTAAGAAGTTAAAAGAATGTATGATGAAATTAAAAAATTATCCAGGCCATTAAGTGAGATGAAAATTTAAATTCGGTGGGGAACTGGATGGAAATCCACAATAGGAAATGACAAGGAAGAACAGCAGGAGAACACTGGTGGAAAGGAATGAAAGAGGAAGCCATCTGGTATAATTTAATCATTACTAATACTTTAAGAACCATTAAAAGCAGGTTGTTTATGTGGAAGATATCTAGAGACACCAGTTGGTTTCAGATAGGTTACATAATGTTTAAGATAAATTCCAAAATCAGTTTTTAAAATGCAAATCATTTGCAGAGGCAGATGTGGACTGACCATAATTCAATGGTTATCAGCTGCAGATTAAAACTTAAGAAATCACTGGAAGGTAGGAAATTTGGGAGGTGGGACCTGGATAAGTTTAAATAACCAGAAGTTTGAGATAGTCTAAGGGAGCACTATCATTTCATTGACACATGGTGCAAACAAAATATGACAGAAGGTTGGGTGTCTAAGAGAGAAAAATCAGTGGAGGATCATATAGGCAAAAAGAACAGGCCTTGCAAGTTCAATATATTTGGCATCAGCCAGAATTTCTAACTGGTGAAGCAGCCAAAGTAGAATACAACCAAAAACAAAACTGGAACAGAAAAGCAGGACTGGGTGGATAAAAAATGCAAAATTGTTGAAGCTTTGATTACTATGACAAAGATTCAGCATTTAGGAAAATTGAAGATGCCTTGAGAGGAAAGAGAAACAGCTGTATGAATAGCTCAGACAGCAAAACATCACTAAGCTAAGAAGGCTCAAATGGCTCTGAGCACTATGTGACTTAACATCTAAGCAAAGAAGGGAAGGGTGGAATGGTGGAAGGACTATATAGAGGGTTTATATAAGGGAAACAAACTTGAGGACAATATTACAGAAAGAGAAGTTGATGTAGCTGAAGATGGGAGATACAATACTGCCAGAAAAATTCAACACAGCACACAAAGACTTAAATCAAAATGAGGCCTCTGGAGTAGACGACAGTCCCAAGGAATTGAGATCACCTGGAGAAACAGCTGTAACAAGTATTCCATCTGGTATGCAATATTTATGGAACAAGCAAAATACCTTCAGACTTAAAGAAAACTTAATTTTTATTCCAAAGAAGCCAAGTGCTGACAGGTTTCAATATTAAACCAACGAGCAGTTGGGCTTTAATTATTTAAGAAGAATGGAAAAGCTGCTACAAGTCAACATCTGAAGCCTGGTTTGGGTTTCAGAGAAACTTAAAGCTTTTGACATTGATGATTTTAATTCACACTGAAACTTTGAAGGTGAGAGGGACAAGATACAAGGAGCATAAGGTTATTTACAACATCCATATAAACCAGACAACTTTAAGTGTTTAAGGGCATGAAAGGGACAGTAGTAAGGAAAAAGGGAGTCAGACAAGGTTGCAGTATGTCCCAACATTAATCAATTTGTATTCTGAACAAGTAGTGAAGGAATAAAGCATACATCTGGAAAGGGAATTAAGCAGTGGAAAATATAGGATGAACTGTAACAATATTAGGAAATTAGGAAGGATAGTTACTACTCACCATATAGCAAAGATTCTGAGTCACAGATAGGCACAGTTTTTTGTTGTGCCTTTCTGCAACTCAGTATCCCTGTTAAATGGTGGTTAGCAACTATCCTTCTCTAATATTGAAAGGAAATTGAAGTTACTTTAAAGTTTGTCAGTAACACTGTCATTCTGTCATACAGCAAAGGACTTGGAAAAATTGTTGAATAGAATGGATAGTGTATTGAACTGAGGTCACAATATGAATCACAAAAGTAAAACAAGGATCAGGTAATTATGTGGGAATCTTAAGAATATGAAACACAAAGAAGATCAGTTTTGGCAGCAAAATAACTAATGATGGCCAAAGTACAGAGAATATAAAATGCAGAGTAGCAACAGCAAGGAAAAAGATTCTTAAAGAGAAATTTACCAACACTGAATATAAATTTGTTTATTCCGAAGTGTAGCCTTGAACTAAAGTGAAACACATAATTAACAGATCAAACAAAAAGAGTAGAATTATTTAAATTGTTGGTACAGAAGCAAGAAGATTGGGTGGGTATTATAATCACTGATGAGGTACAGAATTTGAATATGAAAAATTTATGGAAAAATTTCACTAAAACAAGGAATTGACTGATATGACATATCCTAAGGCATCAAGGAGTTGTCAATTTTGCAATGGAGGAATTGTAAGAGGGTAAAAATTGTAGAGAGAGACCAAGACTTGACTCTTAAGTTTACATGAATGAAGGATGCAGCAGTTTTGTAGAGATGAAGAGGCTAGCTGTGGACAGTCTAGTGTGGAAGGCTGCATCAAACCAGTCTTCAGATTGAAACTTTTACAATTGTTCTGTACAGCTTCTCAGAATCCTAACAAATCTAAGTCTTCCGTTCAACTTCCCTATTACCAGTTTTAGTGTTTCATTGTATTAACTCTTTGTATTTAAATGTGATGAGCTTCAGAAGTTTACCCTTAATTTTAGTCTGGTACTATTCAGTCCTCAGTAAAATTATTGTGAATTTTCTACTCCAAAGGGCACTGCCATTTATTACACCCTGGGGAAATGTTTACATGATTTGTTACATCATCCAACGACAATCATTTCCTTCAAGTAACACCTTCAGTGAATGAATGGAATACTACTGGCCGTGCATTATAAATTCACTATGTATACTGAAAATATTAGTGGTAAAACGTTTCCTTGTGATACATTGTTAATTTATGTTTGTTACCACAATTCTCTGAAGTGTAATGTACTGTCCTCTGTAATTGTTTTGAAAAGGATGAAACAGTAGGTGCATACAATGACAAAACATGAATCTGCAACACATCCTAAGCTGTATCAATGTAATATCCCTGGAGGAGAAAAAGTTCACCTCAGAAGATCAACTGAAGTTCAGGGAAAGACACCAGCAAAAGAAGTCCCCACCCTCAATACAATTTCTTTGTATAAATGTCATTCTACAGGGAGCTGGAAGTAATTTCAGAAAGGTACTAATTTTAAAAAGTACCTGCCATTAATGACATGCCTACCTCATTGCTCGGCTGAGCTTCTCATACGTCATTCTTGGATTTTCTTTGATAGTGCCCCAAAGTTCAGCAACTTTATCACTTCGTACAAATCTAAATACTCCTTCATCGTAATTCTCCCAACATATAAGACTGGGGCAGTATTCTCTGTTCTTAAGGAGATCTCTTATAAACTCCCACAGACGCCCCGTCTTCTTTTCTGCAAGAGAATTAGTTTTCACATTAACAGTAATTAAGACCAACTGTGTTGAAATTATGTTTATAATTACTACAAACATTGGAGAAACAAGCTGACCCACCCACCTTGCTTTCTCCGTATTCCTCGAGATGGAGGAGAGCGCACTGGCTTTCTTTTTGGTTTTTGTTCTTGCCCAATTTGGCTTGAATCTGATTCGCCATCTACAAAAGAAATAATTTTACAACTTAACTGTTTCGTAGCCCTACAGATAATACTATCACATAAATAAAACTATCAGCATCAACTCAAGACATACTTTTTGCTTATATTACATAATTTATTATTTAAACAGAAAAGAAGAAAGACTACCCACTCACATGTAGCTGACTGGTGCATGAAACAAAATACAGATCCTTGGTGACAATTTCATTCTACTTGAATATGTGAGGTGGTGTGAAGCAGTGTGTTGACTTATACTAGCCAGTGGCACTTTGAATGCTAAGGAAGTCTATACTGCTATTTTTTTCTGTGGGCCATTTGTCAGCTACACATGATTAGTTGCCTAATTTTTTATATTGTTTAATTTCAGCTTTTTAAAAATTAAATAATTACCAGAACAGGTACTGCCGTAATTTCTGTTTTGGATCTCAACATAATTGACAGTTGGCTCTGCCTCTGTGGACATGTCACACCTTATGTTTTGTATTGGGGGCAATGCTGAAATGGTGAGAAACTTCATTGAAGTCTATCAGTGAGTTACATTTAATTAAAATACAATTTTAGTATCATTTGCTACGAAGTTCTATACAATTCATTTAATTAACAATGCATAGGGTTTTCCAGTATGTGACTAAATAAATTTCACAATGCAGAATGAGATTTTCACTCTGCAATGGAGTGTGCGCTGATATGAAACTTCCTGGCAGATTAAAACTGTGTCCCGGTCGGGCACACAGTTTTAATCTGCCAGGAAGTTTTAAATTTCACAATGGTCAATGGGCATATCTTTACATGGTTCAAAGCAACAATATATTTTAACACTTACCAACATTAGGCACATAAGGTGGTGGCATGTTCTTATACTTCTGCAGTGCATCGTAGAGCATAGCACCAAAATTTGGGTCAAGTTGTTCGAACTCTTGTTTTGTCAAAGTACATAAAACTTCTGCACTGATTCTAAATGATTTCATGCAAGCATTTTCATAGTTTTGTCCTCTGCTTTTTAATTCGTGTATGACCCAGTTCATTATATCAAACACTGTCCATGATTTCACACACTTATTCTGCCATTCATGTGCAGGTACTTTGCTGAGATCTGCAAGCAATATTTTGTGAAGATATGTATCAAATGTAATTGTGACCACTTAATCAGATGTTGGTGAACCAATACAACAACGTAAATGTCAAACCTTGTATACACTTGTCCATTATGTCAGGTGGTGGGGTTGGTGCAAACACTGGTTGCCTCAGTTCATATGACTGGTCATTTTCATAACCGAACACACGTGAGTAAAAAGAGACTGGCTCTTCTTCATATATGTGCTGTGATGGCCACTGAAATAAATGAAAATTTTCTTCAGTCTGCACTGCATTCACTATTTCTAAATACAATGCATCTATAAACATTTACTCACGTCGCTGTGCCATGAATAATGGTCCGTGTAGGCAGACTGAGGCACCAGTTCTGCAACAGAAATAATTGTAAAAATTAACAGATTCGTTAATCAATCAAATGCAACATATTAGTAATAATTTTGAAACAGATTATACTCGAGATAAAATAATTACCCGTATTGTCGCGACAATGTGTGATTGAAAAATTCAACTGCCTAATAATGACTTCTGATTTTCTGTTGTATCAGAGTGCTTCGTTGGCAACATATTCTGATATTACACCACGCTGTACTCGTTAGATGTTAGCTCGAAACAGTGACCTGACAAAGTAGGTACCAAAGCTTAGCTCACGCCAACAGCTGATCGCACTGCTACAAATCAAGGAGCAGTCTCCTCACATTACTTACAAATTACGCTAATGGGCCATTCGTGATCGTGTGTCGAAACTTCAGAATAGAACTGAATCCAATGTGCCCCTCGCGAACTATTTCTACAAGGTAAGAGATTTCAGTTACACACACAAATGCTTCACCTTGGGCTCTATGTCCGCAAACAATTTGATCAGCGTTGACTCATCGTGCCGTTATCCGTGGGGGCTTCCCTTCGTAGAATTATTCGTTCCTCTTTATCAACCGCCTGATTGTGGCATCCTTCTGTCGCCCCGGACTGCGCACACGTCACAGTCGACAGTATTTTGACGCACACGCGACCACTGCGTTGGAAAGAGAGAGCATGAGGAAAACTCGCACCTCGCACGCGATTGGCTGCTGCCTGCAGTCATGTGGCCAACCGCCGAGGCCAGCTTCCTAGAAGTTCCGCGCGGCACAACAAACCGAGCGGGCTCACATTACGCAACAGCCCCACAACTCTCGAGAGCCGATGATGCACCGACGACAGCTCGGAACGTCCGTAAAAAACTAAATCTCGCCCATCAGGCCTTGAAAAATGCTGCATGAGAGACGAACGTTGCCCAAGTAAAACTGCATTGTCAGAATATAAACAAACTCTTAACGTGTAGCTATCTTACTCTAGTAATTACCATTTCTATATTCCACACTCAGCTTTATTTCCGATAGCTAATTAGACTCACGAAATCTGCAACATTACACCTACAAAAGGTTGCCAGCTAACTAGGGAAGCACTATGATCGAACGAATCTTGGGCACACAACTGCTTAATCAAGTACGTTACAGAGTCATCTACAAAAAGCAGGCACGGCTGCTTATTTGCCATATCATCTTAATGGGCGTGCCTTCCGATATTTTCGCGACGTTAACCATTTTATAAGTTTGTAAATTTTTCTAGTAGCCTCATGTAGGGTAGGAAGTTAGTGAATTTAACTACACGAGGCCAAATTGACATAGTTTTATGCCCTTACAAAGATTATGAAAACTGGAAAGACTGAGTACTTTAATGCTGCTCGTGTACCGAGAACTTATTAACACGGTTTGCCTTTAAGAAGCTGCTAGTCACACAACTTCACTTCTCAAATTAATCGTTCCTGTAAAATTGCGGGTTGCACGGTATGTCCTGACATAAAATTAGGAACCAACGTTTTGGTCACTACTGCAACTGGCGTTTATTAAGAAATTGATACTGTAGATAGAATACGAACTGGCTTCGGTCACGATATCCTTCACAATGTGGGCAATCGAAATGCGCCGTGTAGAGTTTCTCGTACCGAATTTGAAAATTTTGTTTGGTTGGATCACATCGATTGAAGAAGGCACCGCATTTCAATACTACGACTAAATCTTTCGCCCCATCGAGATTAACACCGTCGAAGTAACACACTTGCCTTCCACGAACAATGCTTTCATCAATTGAGTTACCCTACCACGCTTCAAGGAATGACCCAGCGTGATTATTTGATCCTGTATGGTGCAAGGATAAATTTCAGCTATAGCTGCAATTAAAAATGACATTACAAAATATAATGTATAAGTCGATTTAATGTTTGATTATCTACCGCAAATCAACCTTTAACTCATTGATCCAAATATATTCCTAAATTTGGGATTTTTGATAACAGATTCATATACTGAGTAAATTGTAGAAATGAAATGTTAATGGTTTCTCAAGGTATCTAATTCCATTAGAAAAAGATTAATTTTCTACAGCTAATTTTGTTTATGTTTAATTTTTAGGTAGATATATTTCTACTTATTCTTTAGGGATTAACTATAAAGGTAATAACATAATTTAGATGTCAAGGGTTCTATGTTGCTTTCAGTACCCCACAGAAGCTTTCGTGCTAACGCCTTCGATATAACGGCTCTTAAGATGTAGACTAGCTTAGCTCTACCCAAGCATCTATTCACTTTGTTACTGTCATGTACAACGTCATTAAACTTCATGACGAATAATGTCACGCACTGTACTCTTAGGAAGGTTTATTGGAAAAGCCACTGCCTAGAATTAATGAAGCGCTTTAGTCCTACTTCATTTGCATTACACATAATTACTGCTATAGGATATTTCAAACTGCAGAAACAAACTTTGCTAGCAGATTAAAACTTGGCGCTGCACCTGGGACAGTGAAAATGTCCCGAGTTCGAGTTTCGGTCGAACACAGTTCTAAATCCACGAACACTCCTATGCAGAGTGAAATTTCACAATAAACTTGTCTATTCAGCATGCTTCCATTCACCAATGAGTTACATTTTTTTAACAATTTACAGAGGCGTTAATATCAAGAACAACTTCTACAAAGACTCGAGGGGATTAACAGTAGTACGAATGGGAGTCGGATAAATAGGTACAACGTATTCAACGACGGTCAGTACGTGCCACTACAGTAAACGTGATGTACATAATGTTGGAGTTTTGACTGAATGGAAGACCTTGGCTGGAGAACTTTTACTCCATTAAAATATTTACTGTACTGCACTGCACTTTGACTACAAAATATTTTTCTAGAGGAATAAGCACTATTTTACGAAATTTCGCTGAAGATGTTGTCAGTTGTTAACACAAGTAACTCTTAGTTCGAGCACCTTGTCAGATGTTCTGTGTGCCGTGTGGCAGGCTGCTACGGAACTCGCTACACGGCGATGGAGCACGATACATACGCAGATGCACTGAATACCGCGTCGCAAAGAATACTACAACACGTGGCTACGCGTCCTCACCCGATCGCAAGCACCACAAAATCAAGTCCGTCGTACAGATTTTGAAAGATTAATTCGATTGATCTCACTGTAAGTAGCGCCTCAGTACAAGAATGCTCAACTTTCTGAAACCGGTCAGAAGTCCTTATCAATCAAGCCACCAACCGGAGAAAGGTGATTAATTTCAGCTGTACAGCTGACGTACGCATTTCAGAACAAAATGTGTTTAAGAGCAGAATGACAATTAGACGATAGCAATGTCAATGGGATCGAGGTGGAAGCCAAACATTATCAGTTTCCATTATGCAACAAATTATGTCTTTCAAAAATTATGAATGATGCTAACAGCGCCGAACATCGGCAGGATTTCAATACGTTTCGAGATACTGAAATATGAAGTTCAACGAACGGAGTATATTAATACTTAATCGCTTTGTGACACATACAACTGAATAAATTTAAGATTTTAAATCTACCATTAGGCTATAATCTTATGCGAATGAAATTTTGAAGCTACATTTGGTCAATTTCAACAGCAGCGTAAAGCTGCGCCATACGTTAGCTGAGGTGAAACGAAGTTTGCAGATCGAACAGCACATAATACTTGTGTCGAGTGCTGTGTGCAGTGGCCATCGGGTAATATCGGCCCTAACGGCTGGCTACACCGCTCCAGTCACTGGACCTTGTTTACACGAAAGTGCAGAGAGGCAAAGAAATTCTGCTCTCTGCAGTGTATCACTTACCGCTGTAATCGGGGTCCGGCAAAGCTTGGTACAGGGGCTCTGTGAGAGGGCAATCCATGGCGCACTGACTGCGTTTGGTCCGTCTCCGAGCCTCTATTAAGTTGCACTGTTGTTACACCGAACTCAAGCGCGACCACGCCGCACCGAGCTTCGCTTGCAGACTAACGAGCTGCGACTCGCCGCGGTGGACGAAGTATAGCCAGGCGCGGGGCTTCCCGTCGAGAGCGCCACCGTCATTGGCTGCCGCGTCCCACCAATTGGAGAGCGCTGCAGTTGCTTCGTTGTACGTGCACCGTGCCTCCCCGCGGGCTTCAACTAGTGGGAGTGCAATATCGCAAAGTTATCGCCCTGCTAAGAGACGCATCTTCGTCGAGCAACAACTGCATGCTGGAAAAAAAAAAGGAAATCATAGGATACCACCACAAACCTGGTATTGCCACAGGTATTTTTTTTTAATCTCAAGGGCCTTAAGAATAAGTAAATGAATAATTGTATATTGAACGTGACGGTGCAGTTGTTAAAAGCCTGCTTTACACGAACGACCTTCTGGTCAAAATCAACTACTCGTGGTGGCAGTGTGTCACCTACCTGGGTGCAAATCAGCAATTGAGTCAGTGACGACACTGATCAATACTGATGTTGGAGAGTGTGGGGGTTGTAAAATCCTGTGTATGCTCAAAAGTGTGCATTCATAGAAACAGGAGGCGACTGTGACGTCGGTTTCTAATGTCGCGAGTCAACCAATCCTAGCCGCGTTGACTACAACTGTATATACGAGCCACCTTCGGGTGTGTGGCGGAGTATACTTTTTCTCTACATCCTGATCCATTCACGGATGACGAGACGGAAGAATGAATGTCACTAGACCTCCATATTAGCTCTAGTTTTCTTGATTTTTCTCGTTGTGGTCATTTCGCGAGACGTTTATGGAATTAGTATGCCCTCTCGGAATTTCGTTAGTTAATCTCCCCGTGATACATAACCCAATGTCCCTGGAGTTTGTTGAGTATATCCGTAAAGCGGATATTCGTCGTCGTCGTCATTCTGCCCTAATCCCAAGGGTTGCAAACACTGCCAAAATAAAAAAACAAAAACGGCATCCTCCACGTTCGAAACGTTTCCGTTGTGAAATCAAGTTTCATACTACAAAATGAAAAGTTGAGTCTATAATTCAGTAGTAACATAATTCCGCGATACCTAAGTAAGACGACAACATTTAATTAATAAATAGGAACCTTGCGCTGTCAGAATTTTTTTAATTCGGACGAGCTACTTTGTAAGAAATCATTTTCCTTCCAGTTTAACCCGCTATTGCCGTCTAGTGCTCATGCGCGGATTCGTGCTGTGAATACCCCCCCCCCCCCCCCCCCCCTTTACATAGTGTAATCGGTCGGCGTGAATCTGACTGCAGTTCCAAACATACACGCTTGGGGCGCTGCTGCAGAGTGTACGCAAGGTCTACACAAAACAGGTGCATCGCTAATAGGGGCTTAGTGCTTTCGCGCCGCCTAAATGACCCCTTGACGAAACACGGAGCTTTTCTATCTCTGCTATTAATCCAATTGATAAAGGTCTCAAATTGATGAGCAATACTCAAGAATCAGCCGAACAAGCGCCCTGTAAGCCAGTTCTTTCACGGATGAACTGCATTTCCTTAAGATATCCCCGACCAATCTCAGCCTCGCATTATTTTTCCTACACTTTGTTTTATGTGGTAATTTCACTTTAGGCAGTTCTAGACATTATTCCTAGATATTTTACGGTAGTTACTATTTAGTGATTTGTCACCATTTATGCGCTATACACTACGAGGTGACAATTCATACGGTAGCGATATGCACATACAAACACTCCTGGAAATTGAAATAAGAACACCGTGAATTCATTGTCCCAGGAAGGGGAAACTTTATTGACACATTCCTGTGGTCAGATACATCACATGATCACACTGACAGAACCACAGGCACATAGACACAGGTAACAGAGCATGCACAATGTCGACACTAGTACAGTGTATATCCACCTTTCGCAGCAATGCAGGCTGCTATTCTCCCATGGAGACGATCGTAGAGATGCTGGATGTAGTCCTGTGGAACGGCTTGCCATGCCATTTCCACCTGGCGCCTCAGTTGGACCAGCGTTCGTGCTGGACGTGCAGACCTCGTGAGACGACGCTTCATCCAGTCCCAAACATGCTCAATGGTGGACAGATCCGGAGATCTTGCTGGCCAGGGTACTTGACTTACACCTTCTAGAGCACGTTGGGTGGCACGGGATACATGCGGACGTGCATTGTCCTGTTGGAACAGCAAGTCCCCTTGCCAGTCAAGGAATGGTAGAACGATGGGTTCGATGACGGTTTGGATGTACCGTGCACTATTCAGTGTCCCCTCGACGATCACCAGAGGTGTACGGCCAGTGTAGGAGATCGCTCCCCACACCATGATGCCGGGTGTTGGCCCTGTGTGCCTCGATCGTATGCAGTCCTGATTGTGGCGCTCACCTGCACGGCGCCAAACACGCATACGGCCATCATTGGCACCAAGGCAGAAGCGACTCTCAATGCTGAAGACGACACGTCTCCATTCGTCCCTCCATTCACGCCTGTCGCGACACCACTGGAGGCGGGCTGCACGATGTTGGGGCGTGAGCGGAAGACGGCCTAACGGTGTGCGGGACCGTAGCCCAGCTTCATGGAGACGGTTGCGAATGGTCCTCGCCGATACCCCAGGAGCAATAGTGTCCCTAATTTGCTGGGAAGTGGCGGTGCGGTCCCCTACGGCACTGCGTAGGATCCTACGGTCTTGGCGTGCATCCGTGCGTTGCTGCGGTCAGATCCCAGGTCGACGGGCACGTCCACCTTCCGCCGACCACTGGCGACAACATCGATGTACTGTGGAGACCTCACGCCCCACGTGTTGAGCAATTTGGCGGTACGTCCACCCGGCCTCCCGTATGCCCACTATACGCCCTCGCTCAAAGTCCGTCAACTGCACATACGGTTCACGTCCACGCTGTCGCGGCATGCTACCAGTGTTAAAGACTGCGATGGAGCCCCGTATGCCACGGCAAACTGGCTGACACTGACGGCGGCGGTGCACAAATGCTGCGCAGCTAGCGCCATTCGACGGCCAACACGGCGGTTCCTGTTGTGTCCGCTGTGCCGTGCGTGTGATCATTGCTTGTACAGCCCTCTCGCAGTGTCCGGAGCAAATATGGTGGGTCTGACACACCGGTGTCAATGTGTTCTTTTTTCCATTTCCAGGAGTGTAGAAAGCGGTAGTATCACGCGCACGAGGTACAAGAGCGCAGTGCGTTGGTGAAGCTGTCATTTGTACTAAGTAGTTTCGTGTGTAAAGGTTCCCGACAAGATTATTGCAGCATGACGGAAATTAAGAGACTTTGAATGCGGAGTAACATTTGGAGATAGATGCACAAGACATTTTATTTTAAAAATCGTTAGGGAATTCAACACGGTGTCAAGAGTGTGCCGATAATACCAAATTTCAGGCGTTATCTCTCACCACGGGCAACGCAGCGGCCGACGGCCTTCTTTAACGACTGAGAGCGGGGGCATCTACGTTGAACTGTCAGTGCTAGCAGACAACACACGTCAAATAACCACATACATCAGTGTGCGGCGTACGACGAACGTGGGACAGTGCAGCGATATTTGGCACTAATGGGCTATGGCAGCAGATGACCGAAGCGAGTGCCTTTACTAGCGGCACGACATAGCCTGGAACGGCTCTCATGCGCTCGTGACCAAATCGGATGGACGTTGACCGGGAAACCGTGGCCTGGTGAGACGCGTCCCGATTCCATTTGCTAAGAGCTGATGGTAGGGTTCGAATGTGGCGCTTACCCCACGACGCCATGGACCCATGTTGTCAACAACGCGCTGTGCAAGCTGGTGGTGTCCATAATGGAGTGGGCTATGTTTACTTGGAATGGATAGGCTCCTCTGGATGTTCAGTTACATAGCTACTCCAGAATGAGAGCTTCTGTAAAGTTTGGAAGGTAGGAGACGGATACTGGCAGAAGTAAAGCTGTGAGTACCGGTCGTGAGTCGTGCTTCGGTAGCTCAGCTGGTAGAGCACTTGCCCTCGAAAGGCAAAGGTCCCGAGTTCGAGTTTCGGTCGGGCACACAGTTTTAATCTGCCAGGAAGTTTCATATCAGCGCACACTCCGCTGCAGAGTGAAAATCTCATTCTGGAAACATCCCCCAGGCTGTGGCTAAGCCATGTCTCCACAGTATCCTTTCTTTCAGGAGTGCTAGTTCTGCATGTTTCGCAGAAGAGCTTCTGTAAAGTTTGGAAGGTAGGAGACGGATACTGGCAGAAGTAAAGCTGTGTGTACCGGTCGTGAGTCGTGCTTCGGTAGCTCAGTTGGTAGAGCACTTGCCCGCGAAAGGCAAAGGTCCCGAGTTCGAGTCTCGGTCGGGCACACAGTTTTAATCTGCCAGGAAGTTTTACATAGCTACTGTTTGCAGCCATTCATGTACGTCATGTACCACAACAATGATGGAATTTTTATGGATGACAATGAGCCATGCCGCTGGTCCACATTTGTTCTCGATTTGTTTGAAGAACAATCTGGAAAAATCGAATGAATCGTTTGACCACCCAAATAGCCCGACATAAATGTCATCGAACGTTTATGGGACATAATGGCGAGGTGAGTTCGTGCACAAAATGCTGCACTGGCAACAGTTCCTCAATTATAGTTGGCTATGGTCCGATATTTCAGCAGCGACTTATAGAGTCCATGCCGAATCGAGATGCTACACTATACCGGGCAATAGGAGGTCCGACAAAATATTAGGAGGTATCCTATGGTTTTTGTAACTTTAGATTTAATTACGTTTAGGGCCTGTCCCTACACACAGGGAGGTCAGAAACACTCTGAAAACCTTATAAATGGGTTGCAGCGTAGATTATACTGAGAAAACGGATACACTGTGCCCTTCTGAGTTAATTAGGACTGAAATTAGCCAATCTGGTCGTAGCGCGGGCAAATTCAAGCGGCCCGCCAGGTAAATTAGTGTCAATTGTTCTCATAGCGTAGATGATAGCACACGAGACTGCTCAGACTTTGGCTCGGGTTCGATCCTTACTACGGTCCCATGTACAATTTTTGTGTTCGGTTTAACGAAACCAAACAAAGTACACGTTTCGCCATACCGTCTCTGGCGTGCCGGTTGAATTTGCGGGCAACGGCCTAGTTTAATGCTAATTAACTCCGAAATGGAACAACGTGCTATTTTTTTCTTAACAGTTATTTCTCTGCACAACAGCAACACCTAACAAGCTTTTCTGACTATTTCTGACCACCCTTATGTACAGTAAACAGTAGCGTCCCTGTCACGCTTCCCTGTGGACTGCTACACTTCTATCGATTCTGTTCCGTTAAGAGCGACACGCTCTGTCTGCGGTAAAGTCCTGAATCCAGTCAACAGATCTGGTACGATATTCGGCAAGTAGTATTTTGTTCATTAAACGACAGTGTGGAACTGTATCAAATGCAATTATATTAAATTTCAGTCTCCAGTTGCATAAGCAAAGAAACTTTACCTAGGTTTCGGCTGTAATAATGTAACTTTCTTCAGAAATGTCACAATATGAAATTAAATTGAAACATGCCAGTTATTGGCCTTGTCAAACTTAAACTGTTAGTACTACAGTACATAGTGATAAGACTGCGTCAATTCTACTAAAGTTTTGCCTTCAGGCCACACAAACGGGCCAGACAGACGTGCCGCGGGCAGCGACGTAGCGAGCTCGGCTGGTGGTCTGGCGCATGCGCGTGCGGAGTAATACATACGTAAAACCAGTAAATGTTAACTGAGGTTATTATGGAAAACAGTTTATTACAACAGTTAAGACTATAAATGGCATTAAAACCATGAAGTAACTGAAGTTACCGTCCCATAAAAGGCAAAAGACATATAAAAAGTGCACTATAAAAAAGTATGAATTAACATTAATTGATAATTTGAATCACCTCGAAGGGAACGATCTATTGACACGTAATCAGCATGGCTTCAGAAAACATCGCTCTTGTGCAACGCAGCTAGCTCTTTATTCGCACGAAGTAATGGCCGCTATCGACAGGGGATCTCAAGTTGATTCCGTATTTCTAGATTTCCGGAAAGCTTTTGACACCGTTCCTCACACGCGACTTCTAATCAAGATGCGGAGCTATGGGGTATCGTCTCAGTTGTGCGACTGGATTCGTGATTTCCTGTCAGGAAGGTCGTAGTTCGTAGTAATAGACGGCAAATCATCGAGTAAAACTGAAGTGATATCAGGTGTTCCCCAGGGAAGCGTCCTGGGACCTCTGCTGTTCCTGATCTATATAAATGACCTGGGTGACAATCTGAGCAGTTCTCTTAGAGTGTTCGCAGATGATGCTGTAATTTACCGTCTAGTAAGGTCACCCGAAGACCAGTATCAGTTGCAAAGCGATTTAGAAAAGATTGCTGTATGGTGTGTCAGGTGGCAGTTGACGCTAAATAACGAAAAGTGAGAGGTGATCCACATGAGTTCCAAAAGAAATCTGTTGGAATTCAGTTACTCAATAAATGGTACAATCCTCAAGGCTGTCAATTCAACTAAGTACCTGGGTGTTAAAATTACGAACAACTTCAGTTCGAAAGACCACACAGATAATATTGTGGGGAAGGCAAGCCAAAGGTTGCGTTTCATTGGCAGGACACTTAGAAGATGCAACAACTCCACTAAAGAGACAGCTTACACTACACTCGTTCGTCCTCTGTTAGAATATTGCTGCGCGGTGTGGGATCCTTACCAGGTGGGATTGACGGAAGACATCGAAAGGGTGCAAAAAAGGGCAGCTCGTTTTGTATTATCACGTTATAGGGGAGAGAGTGTGGCAGATATGATACACGAGTTGGGATGGAAGTCGTTACAGCATAGACGTTTTTCGACGCGGCGAGACCTTTTTACGAAATTTCAGTCACCAACTTTCTCTTCCGAATGCGAAAATATTTTGTTGAGCCCAACCTACATAGGTAGGAATGATCATCAAAATAAAATAAGAGAAATCAGAGTTCGAACAGAAAGGTTTAGGTGTTGGTTTTTCCCGCGCCCTGTTCGGGAGTGGAATAGTAGAGAGATAGTATGATTGTGGTTCGATGAACCCTCTGCCAAGCACTTAAATGTGAATTGCAGAGTAGTCATGTAGATGTAGATGTTACAACAGTTGGAAGAAATGTCACTGGAAAATAAACCATAATAACTGAAGTTGCAGTTCTATAGGAGGCAAATGAAATTATATAGCGTAAAGGAGCCTGTTAATAAGTAAGGGCCATAAGTTAAGGTTGACAACACCTGAAATGTGTGGAACTTAACTAAGAATTAACGCCTGTGAATGACACTAACGACAATTGCCTCATACAGGTTAGCGGTTACATATACAGTATATGATCGGCAATTAACACATAAGAAAACCAGTAGGCTGTATGTCGTAGCCAACAACTGTAATTCAGCAGCATCCACTATGTCTGCGGCGGAGCACTTTTCACCACTATGTTACTATAGCGTTCGAATTCGTCTCAACGTTTCTTACCTGTCACAAAAATAACATGGACAAAAAAATGAACCATAATTCAGAGGAACACAAGTAGGTAAAATAGGGCGAGTAAGTAAAATTAAATATCTTGGAGAAATTGGACAACAAAATGGATTAACACAAGTTGCGGCTAGATGTAAGAGTTGACAAATGTTTAAGAGCATACGGTTTGACAAAGAATATTTTCAGCATGAAATGCGTATCTAGAGGGTGTTCAATAAGTTACTATGCAGTTCATAACTTAGCGTATTAAAGTCGTGGAACTTGTAAGCGTTGCTGGAAGTGATCCCCTTGAACATGAGGACACAGTTGCAGACGCTTCTGAATATTCCTGAAGACTTTGTGCAGAACATTGGGAGTGATGTTTTAGATAGAAAATAATTTGGTGGAGCCAAGTCGCAGAGCGTGGAGTCCAGAGTCATCGAGAGATGTTGCGGTCACCCAAGATGCCCTTTAAAAAGTTCATCGCCTTGTGGGCGGTATGTGCTGTCGCCCTATCCTGTTAGAACCAGGCACTCTCAATTTCTTCCTCATTCAGTCGACCTCATTCAGTTCAGGGCACCAGAATGCAGGTGCAGTTCCGCTCTGCATTTATGCTCTCCTGAAAGAAGATCGGCCAATGATGCAGTTACGAGTCAAAGCGCACCAAATACCAACCTTTTGATTACGCAGCGGGGACACCTTAAATTCATGCGGATTATCCGTAGTTAACACACGACTATTCTGGTTATTCATGTAACCGGAGAGGTGAAACCATGTCTCATCCGTGAAAAACGTTGTGTCAAGAATCCTCTTAACCGTTGTCCGGCAGGGACCACAGAAACCAGTTGTAAGAGTTCATACGCGCCGGGCGATCGGCGTCTCTCAGTTCATGCACGACCAACAGTTTGCACGTATACATGGACAGTGACTTCCGGAGAATCTTGTGACCAGAGCCCACGGACCCGTGAGCCTGCTGAACTGGTCGTCTAACCGATTTTTTTTTTGGACTTTGTGGCATCATGTCTCGCACCTCCGCCACCTTCTCTTCGGATGTGGATGTCGACGGCCTGCCTGATTTTGGAGCATTATGAACGCTTCCGGTCTTTCGAAACTTGGTGATGAGGTTCTGTACATCATTGCGGTTAGGCGTCTTCACTCGCGTGAACTTTGCTGCAAATGCAGATTCTACTGGTGAGGTAAACTTGTCTCCATTGCGAAACACATATTCCACAAGAAACACTCTTTGTTCAATCGTCAGCATGATAACGTGAACCACAGAGACGTCGCACAAGACACTGGTCTTCAATCAAACTGGACCTGCGAACAAATACAAATACCTGGTCAAATATGGTTCAAATATGTTAATGAATGGAAAATTTTGTATTAATAATTAACAATGTTAAAGAATGGAAAATCTTGTATTAATAATTGGCAATCATATCAGCCATTACTTAGCACACCACAGCATGGCACTGCATAGTTACTTTCTGAACATCTGGTAGAAGAACAATACTACAACACTTTTCCACAGTGTTACGTCCAGAATGTTTGTATGGATGTGGATGCCTAACGATGACCTATAAGCTGGCCAGAATAGAGGAGTCTGAAAGATGGATTATTAGGGAAAAAAAGGATGCAATGCAAACTACAGATGGTTGAAAAATGGGAATTAATGAGGAGATGTACAAAAATATAGAGAAAATATCGCAAATAATCACGAAGCGAAGATTAATCTTGTTTTGAAACTTCTACCGAATGAATGAGAACAGGCTAACGGAACAAATATTTCCCTATTTCTGGGAGAAGAAATGGACAATAGTGTGGATTACATAAATAAGAAAAGAATTAGAAGGAAGCAGCATCAAAGAAGCCAGCTGGTCGATCGAGCAGTATCCAAATTAGTGGGGCGTTCGGATCTGACAGTGGCCGATGATGGATTGCTGGGTACGTGAAGGGAGACATACCCATCGTCAAGCTTTTCGGCCGACTATGTCTGATCACCGCAAGGTTCAAATGGCTCTGAGAACTATGGGACTTAACTTCTCAGGTCAGGAACTACTTAAACCTAACCAACCTAAGGACATCACACACATCCATACCCGAGGCAGGATTCTAACCTGCGACCGTAGCGGTCGCACGGTTCCAGACTGTAGCGCCTAGAACCGCTCTGCCACACTGGCCGGCCGATCACCGCAAGGAATGATCCTCGTACTGTGCACCAGTCACATGGTAACCCCTTCGCATCTGCGCCTGCGTCCGAGAACAAGCAATGGACACCCTGCAATGTTCTGTGCCGCCCTGCACCGTTGGTCGGAGACTGGCAACAGCCGAACTATGGAATTCCTGCCAAGCGTAGAGTATTGCTTACAGCACAACGCAGACCGCTGCGTTTGCAGTGGTGCCGTGACCAGGGAGCAATGAACGGCTGACGAATGACGTCGTATTGTGATCAGCGACGAATCGCGGCCATGCACTATCCCGGATGAGCATCGTTGACGGGTATGTTGGCGACCTAGAGAGAGATCCCATTGTTCCAATGTTTTGGAGAGGCACAGCGGTGTTACTGCTGGCGTCAGGAAGTGGGACGACATCGGGCATGAATTCAGGGTACGGATGGTAGTGACTGAGGGAACTCTCACAGCACAGTGGTAAGCTACGGACATCTTGTATCCTCATGTGTTTTGACTCATGTCATTTTCAACACGACAGCGCTCGTCCCACACGCCCACGTGTCTATATGAACTGTCTGCACGGTGTTGAGCTTCTCCTGTGGCCAGCAAGATCCCCAAATCTGTCCCCAAAAGAACACGTGCGAGACTAGCTCAGTAGTCAACTCCGTCCAACGCCAGTGTCCAGAATACCAAGGACCAGTTAGAGCAGTTGTGAGTCAGCTTGTCTCAGTAAGGGTACAATGGCTTTGTGGCACGATTCTCAACTGAATCAGTGCGTGCATCCAGCCCAGAAGAGGCTGCAACGTCATACTGATAAGTAGTCTCTTACTGCCAAGTTCTCTGTAGGTTTGACTCGATACTGTAAACACTGAAGTAACATCAATCCCCTCTCAATCCGGCAAGTTTCATTTCATGTCTTCTTCCCCTTTCCGTTGCTCCACTTTTTTTGTCAGGTGGTGTACGTTCTGTCACTGGGACGAAGGAGGGCAGAGGGTGGTCATTTATCGAATGATCTGGCATACTGAAAATTAATTCGTTGACAACAGCTGTATTGGGTATGGATCTACTATCCAATGTTGATTTATGAAAATTGTTACTGGACCAGGATGCGGGCAGTAGGTGATGAATTCAGAGTATTACGATGTATGGATGTAGACAGCGTGACGTATTGAGGTTTGAGTCAGCCTAGGGACTGACCGTTAAGGCGACCGCTCGCAATAAGTGAGAAGTCGGTGACTGAGTTCCAGTCCGGCACAAATATTTGTATGCCACGATTGGACAGTAGATCTACACCTAGCACAGCTGATGACAAGCCGAAGTTTAAAATTTCGCGTTTAAGAAATCGTTCGCGCAGGAGAATCGTACAAGCATATCGTCGTTTGACCATAGGACAGACTCCCCTATGGACGAAATAGTATTAAGTATCCTGGCCATAGAGAAACAGCTGAAACATTGGCCCTTACTTAGCTTGCATTTATGGCGAGTGCAGAGTCCGAAGCGAATGAAAAAGTGCAGACGACTCCTGTATATAAGAAGGACAAAAGAATGGATCTAAAAAATTACAGACCAATAGCCTTACATCGGTTTGCTGACGAAATCTAGAACATATTCTCAGTTCGAAAACAATAAATTTTCTTGAGACTGAGACGCTTTTGTATACGAATCATCATGTTCTTAGAAAGCGTCGTTCGTACGAAACTCAGATTTTCCTTTTCTCATATGATATACTGCGATCTATCGATGCAGGGCAGCAGGCAGATTCCCTGTCTCCAGATTTCCGAGAAGCGTTTGACACGGTTCCCCGTTGCAGGCTGTCAAAGAAGTTACGAGCAGATGGAACAAGTTCATAGATATGCGAGTGGCTCGAAGACTTCTTAGGTAATAGAACCCAGCACGTTGTCCTCGAAGGTGAGTGTTCATGAGAGACAAGGGTATCGTCAGGAGTGCTCCAGGGAAGTGTGACAGGACCGCTGTTGTTCTTTATACACATAAATGATATGGCGTACAGGGTGGGCAGCAATCTGCTGTTGTTTCCTGGTGATGCTGTGGTGTCCAGTAAGGTGTCGAAGTAGAGTGACTTTGTAATTGGTGTCATAATGGCAGCTGACTCTAAATGTAGAAAAGAGTAAGTTAATGGGAATGAGAATGAGAAAGAAATACAAACCCGTAATGTTCGTATACGGTATTAGTATTGTCATGCTTGACACAGCCAAATTGTTTAAATATCTGGGCGTACCGTTGCAAAGAGAAATGAAATGGTATGTGCATGTGAGGATTGTGATAGGGAAGGCGAAAGGTCGATTTCGCTTTATTGGGAGAATTTTAGGAAAGATGGTTCATCTGTAAAGGAGGCGGCATATACAGGGTGTTACAAAAAGGTACGGCCAAACTTTCAGGAAACATCCCTCAGACACAAAGAAAGAAAATATGTTACGTGGACATGTTCCCGGAAACGCTTACTTTTCATGTTAGAGCTCATTTTATTACTTCTCTTCAAATCACATTAATCATGGAATGGAAACACACAGCAACAGAACGTACCAGCGTGACTTCAAACACTTTGTTACAGGAAATGCGCGAAATGTCCTCCGTTAGCGAGGATACATGCATCCACCCTCCGTCGCATGGAATCCCTGATGCGCTGATGCAGCCCTGGAGAATGGCGTATTGTATCACAGCCGTCCACAATACGAGCACGAAGAGTCTCTACATTTGGTACCGGGGTTTCCCCCATAAATGAAAGTTAAGAGGGTTGAGGTCAGGAGAGCGTGGAGGCCATGGAATTGGTCCGCCTCTACCAATCCATCGGTCACCGAATCTTTTGTTGAGAAGCGTACGAACACTTCGACTGAAATGTGCAGGACCTCCATCGTGCATGAACCACATGTTATGTCGTACTTGTAAAGGCACATGTTCTAACAGCACAGGTAGAGTATCCCGTATGAAATCATGATAACGTGCTCCATTGAGGGTAGGTAGAAGAACATGGGGCTCAGTCAAGACATCACCAACAATGCCTGCCCAAACGTTCACAGAAAATCTGTCTTGATGACGTGATTGCACAATTGCGTGCGGATTCTCGTCAGCTCACACATGTTGATTGTGAAAATTTACAATTTGATCACGTTGGAATGAAGCCTCATCCGTAAAGAGAACATTTGCACTGAAATGAGGATTGACACATTGTTGGATGAACCATTCACAGAAGTGTACCCGTGGAGGCCAATCAGCTGCTAATAGTGCCTGTACACGCTGTACATGATTCGGAAACAACCGGTTCTCCCGTAGCACTCTCCATACAGTGACGTGGTCAACGTTACCTTGTACAGCAGCAACTTCTCTGACGCTGACATTAGGGTTATCGTCAACTGCACGAAGAATTGCCTCGTCCATTGCTGGTGTCCTCGTCGTTCTAGGTCTTCCCCAGTCGCGAGTCATAGTCTGGAATGTTCCGTGCTCCCTAAGACGCCGATCAATTGCTTCGAACGTCTTCCTGTCGGGACACCTTTGTTCTGGAAATCTGTCTCGATACAAACGTACCGCGCCACGGCAATTGCCCCGTGCTAATCCATACATCAAATGGGCATCTGCCAACTCCGCATTTGTAAACATTGCACCGACTGCAAAACCACGTTCGTGATGAACAGTAACCTGTTGATGCTACGTACTGATGTGCTTGATGCTAGTACTGTAGAGCAATGAGTCGCATGTTAACACAAGCACCGAAGTCAACAATACCTTCCTTCAATTGGGCCAACTGGTGGTAAATCGAGGAAGTACAGTACATACTGACGAAACTAAAATGAGCTCTAACATGGAAAGTAAGCGTTTCCGGACACATGTCCACATAACATCTTTTCTTTATTTGTGTGTGAGGAATGTTTCCTGAATGTTTGGCCGTACCTTTTTGTAACACCCTGTAGAACACTTGTGCGACCTATTCTTGAGTACTGCTCAGGTGTTTCGGATTCCAACTAGGTCGGATTGAACGAAGGCATCAAAGCAATTCAAAGGCGGGCTGCTAGATTTGATACCGGTAGGTTCGAACAACATGCAAGTGTCACGGAGATGCTGTGGGAACTCAGATGGGTTCAAATGGCTCTGAGCACTATGGGACTTAACTTCTGAGGTCATCAGTCCCCTAGAACTTAGAACTACTTAAACCTAACTAACCTAAGGACATCACACACATCCATGCCCGAGGCAGGATTTGAACCTGCGGCCGTAGCAGTCGCGCGGTACTCAAATGGGAATCCCAGCGTAGGAGGGGACGTTATTTTCGAGGAACACTACTGAGAAAATTTAGACTGCAGAACGATTCTACAGCTGCCAACATATACTGCGCGTAATCCCCGCGAAGATAATATACATCAAATTAGGACTCATACAGAGGCTTTTAGGCAGTCGTTCATCCCTCGCTCTATGTGCGAGTGGAACATGAAACGAAATGACTAGTAGTGATAGACCGCCGTACATGTCTTCCCGGAGTATGTGAAACGTCCCCTTAGAAAAATTAATGAATTACTGTGCTGATAAACATCATACAGTATTTGATTTTCAAACAGCTGAGCAGAAATGAACGTACTCAGACATTTCGCTCTTTACCTATTCTGATCAACACTAAACTGACAGCCAATATTTTTAGCGCAACGCAATCTGACTTTCAATAATCCCTACAAGAGAATGGCCCTGACTAACATTAACTTATACGTTTCACAAATCACTTACCTCACAAAAATCTTCGTTACTCGAACTGCTGCAATACAGTGAGCGCCACTACTGCCAGCTAAATAAAAGATTCAAACTACTGAAGGCACTAACTACTGATGGGCATAATTAGCAAATGAAAGATTTTGATAGAGAACAAGCAATGTATTTACCTGAATAGTGTTCAAAAGTCATAATATATATAGCATTTCATGGCATTCAGTCTTACAAATTTACTGTCTCTGATGGACACACGTGTAGATCATCCGCTCAAAACTCAGCCATTTCTCTCCCCACATCCACCACTGCTGGCGGCTCATCTCCAACTGCGCAACGCTACGTGCTGTTAACAGCCAACTGCCCAATACTACAATGGCTTGTATTCCAACAATGCAAACCAACAACAGCCTTCACACAGCACAATCAGTGATTTTCATATAGAGCGCTACGTGGCGCTACCAACATAAAAACCTAAACAACCTACTTACATATGTATGTAGATGTGTACGTAGAATTCCCATTCAGAGAACTAATTTCGAGTTATTTCATACAGCTGTGGATCATCAATAATGTCTGTTCTTTCAGACGTGTGTATTTTGCAAATAAAAGTCAAGGTTGTAAAATTATTTTTATTTAAAAATAACGCGTTTGGCCGCGGTTAGACATCATCAGATTGTATAAAACTGTCAAATGAAGTTCATAGCACCGGCAACCAAAGATCTATGTTAACCACATAAATATAACATGTCTGGATTTGCAAGTTCAGTATAACCTTGAAAACCGTTTGCTGAAACAATCAGCCAACTAATGGTGGAATGAATACTACAATTTGTATACTTTGACAAGATATTAAGTCTATTGTATTTGCAGCGAGATCTTGCTGTGAGGGGTTTTCCAGCACTGTGGACTTTGGTAGAGCAAGTGCATGTTATTCGACATCGGAGCCGAGGTGGGGCAGGGCCAATGCCGGGGTCGCGTGAGTCAGGTACCCGACACGCAAGGCTGCGGAACACGTGCGGCGCGCACGCGAGAACAGTGTAACTCCGACCAGGTGTCGCTGCTAGATATGCTCCGCATTTTCGCAGAATTTCGTTCCTGAGTCTTAATTGAAAAGCAACTCAAATATCTTGATACGGGCAAGTCTTCAGGTACAGATTGTATACTGATTCAGATTACGCTGATACAATAGCTCCCTACTTAGCAATCATATACAACCGCTCGCTCACCGATAGATCTATACCCAGAGATCGGAAAATTGTGCAGGTCGCACCAGTGTTTAAGAAGGGTAGTAGGAATAATCCATCGAACTACAGACCTATATCACTGACGTCGGTTTGTAGTAGGGTTTTGGAGCATATACTGTATTCAAACATTCCGAATCACCTCGAAGGGAACGATCTATTGATACGTAATCAGCATGGTTTCAGAAAACATCATTCTTGTGCAACGCGGCTAGCTCTTCATTCGCACGAAGTAATGGCCGCTACCGACAGGGGATCACGGGTTGATTCCGTATTTCCAGATTTCCGGAAAGCTTTTGACACCGTTCCTCACAAGCGACTTCTAATCAAGCTGCGGGCTTATGGGGTATCGTCTCAGTTGTGCGGCTGCATTCATGATTTCCTGTCAGGAAGGTCGCAGTTGGTAGTAATAGACATCAAATCATCAAAATGATTCAAATGGCTCTGAGCACCATGGGACTTAACATCTGAAGTCATCAGTCCCCTAGAACTTGGAACTACTTAAACCTAAATAACCTAAGGACATCACACACATCCATGCCCGAGGCATGATTCGAACCTGCGACCGCAGCGGTCGCGCGGTTCTAGGCTGAGGCGCCTAGAACCGCTCGGCCATACCGGCCGGCTGGCAAATCATCGAGTAAAACTGAAGTGATATCAGGTGTTCCCTAGGGAAGCATCCTCGGACCTCTGCTGTTCCTGATCTATATAAATGACCTGGGTGACAATCTGAGCAGTTCTCTTAGGTTCTCAGATGATGCTGTAATTTACCGTCTAGTAAGATCATCCGAGGACCAGTATCAGTTTGTAAGAGGTCCATGATTAAAGAGTTTGTTGCTAGCGCACTCGAGCTGATGCAATTTCGATGCATTGCTCACGCGCTGCCTGCGATATGTAAGCTAGAAGAGAATCTGAGACCAAAGAGCAGTATTGACTGCAGTAAGAACTGTGTGTTAGTAGGAGTAAGTTGTTGCTAGCGAGCAGTCGTGTCTGGTGTATCGTGTTGGCTGGGCCGGTCGTGTGCAGCGATGGCGGAGCCTGAGCGTTGTAGGATAAGGTAGAAGCAGCCTCGCGCATGTGTAGTATTGTTACATCAAGTCCCATGTAAATGTTTTTAAAAAATCTGTTAATAATAATCTTTCTCACAAAAAGTAACTTTTCACATTTATCTCAATTTAAAGAATTCACTAATTTCTCCAATCCTTGGCAATCCCGATTGTAGAAAAGAAAAGTCAGTTCTTTCCTTTTTTATAAGACAAATCTATCGGCCAGCATTGCACTTAGCTGCGCCAGGAAAATTTCTTATAGGAGCAGATATATACGCGTCAGCCGGCGATCTAATTAAGGTAAGATTTTTCAGTTTATTCAGAATGATGTATCAGGTCCATGACGCAGCATTGCTGACGTCCAAAATTTACCAGGTTAAATTGACTGTCAATTATTGAAAGGTTATAGGTTTGTCATATTGTATTATATTTTCCCTGTTGGGTAGTTACGCAAAATGACAATATTATTCATATTATTTTATTTTGTGGGGAGGTGACAAGTTGCAAAGCGATTTGGAAAAGATTGCTGTATGGTGTGTCAGGTGGCAGTTGACGCTAAATAACGAAAAGTGTGAGGTGATCCATATGAGTTCCAAAAGAAATCCGTTGGAATTCAATTACTCGATAAATAGTACAGTTCTCAAGGCTGTCAATTCAACTAAGTACGTGGGTGTAAAAATTACGAACAACTTAAGTTGGAAAGACCACATAGATAATATTGTGGGGAAGGCGAGCCAAAGGTTGCGTTTCATTGGCAGGACACTTAGAAGATGCAACAACTCCACTTACACTATACTCGTTCGTCCTCTGTTTGAATATTGCAGCGCTGTGTGGGATCTTTACCAGGTGGGATTGACGGAGGACATCGAAAGGGTGCAAAACAGGGCAGCTCGTTTTGTATTATCACGTAATAGGGGAGAGAGTGTGCAGATATGATACGTGAGTTGGGATGGAAGTCATTACAGCAAAGACTTTTTTCGTCGCAGCGAGATCTATTTACGAAATTTCAGTCACCAACTTTCTCTTCCGAATGCGAAAATATTTTGTTGAGCCCAGCCTACACAGGTAGGAATGATCATCAAAACAAAATAAGAGAAATCAGAGCTCGAACAGAAAGGTTTATGTGTTCGTTTTTCCCGCGCCCTGTTCGGGAGTGGAATGGTAGAGAGACAGTATGATTGTGGTTTGATGAACCCTCTGCCAAGCACTTAAACGTGAATTGCAGAGTAGTCATGTAGATGTAGATGTATCCTGCCGACAGGGTAGCCACTGCTGAACATCTGTCGCAACAGGGTGGAACTGTTCACTCGGGACCAGACCCCCTGCCTTCGACATGCAGTGTCATTCCAACAGGCCACCCTCGCTCGTTTCTAGGGTCTCGGGTAAGTTCATTGAGCTAGTACCTCTATCACAATCTCACACTCTGAAGCCTAGAAGACGAGGAACAAGGTGGCGTCGCGTAGGGAGTTTCGGTCAGTCCCCGAGACTTGCATGGATGGTTCAACTGGAAAAGATCTTCGGAAGATAGACATTCTAGTTCAGTGCCTCGAAGAGCACCTACTTTTTTGCTACAAAAGTTCAACCAGTCTGACAGACCACAAATTTTGCGTACAACTACTCAAGTTTTGCACGCAACGATACTGAAGGATATGGGAATAGTTACACTATGAAACACCAGTCCAGTAAGTATCATCATATCATCACGTGTATTAAATAATTGAACTTTGATTCGATTTGAAAATGATATCCATGATGTAACTTTGATTCCATTCTAAAATATAGTCTATCATGAATGTCAACGTGAGGTATGACCCCAACAGGCACGATTACACCCTTGTATTCGTTGTGCCAAGGAAGCAAAGAGCATGCGTATGTTATTTTGAGGAATTTAGCACCATGCCTGAAACATATGCCGTGTCATACACGGTCCAGTTACGTTATTTTGACCATTGCCTAAGTTCGACGTCAACGTGCAATAACCACAAACAGACAGTACTAGTAGTGGAGGGTATATGAAGCGTGGCGGAGGACAACAATACAGTCAAAAATGGTTCAAATGGCTCTGAGCGCTATGGGACTCAACATCTTAGGTCATCAGTCCCCTAGAGCTAAGAACTACTTAAAGCTAACTAACCTAATGACATCACACACATCCATGCCCGAGGCAGGGTTCGAACCTCCGACCGTAGCGATCGCGCGGTTCCAGACTGAAGCGCCTAGAACCGCTCGGCTACACCGGCCGGCAACAGTCCGAAATGGTGTGCCGGCCGCTGTGGCCGAGCGGTTCTAGGCGCTTCAGTCCGGAACTGATGACCACAGATGTTATGTCCCATAGTGCTTAGAGCAATTTGAGCGAAAATTGTGTGATATAGGCTTTCTAGCCAAGGGTGGAAGCATTTCTGAAATGGCTAAGTTTGTAAACTGTTTGCATGCCGCCGTGGTTAAAGTACTCCATGAATGGCAAAATGGCGCTGTCCAAGACCGGCGTCGAGGAACTGTGGTGCACCATGGACTGTAGAAGACAGACGTGAACGACAATTGTGGAGATGCATATGGGTAAAAAGACATGCAACTGTTGAGTAACTGACCGCCAAAATAAACTAAGGGAGTACAAACAGTGTCTTCTCAATGGCCGTTCAGCTAACATTGTTGCTTATGGCCATCCGCAGCAGGCACCTGGTTCATGCAGCGATGCTGACTGCTGTTCATCGGGTTGTAAGGCTGGAATTTGCACGCCAGTTCCGCAACTGAAAGTCTACTTGAGTGGCGACAGGTGGCCTTTCCAGACGAATCACATTTTATGCATCGTTGGGCAGACGGCCATTGGCGTGTATGGCGTGAAACGTCTGAGAGTAAACAACCTGCAACAGTCGTTGGGAGGGTCCAGCCCAGAGTTCTCGAATGCATACTGGATCAACACAAGTATGCACTTATCCTTGGGGACCATGTCTACCTCTACATGCTGTTTGTTTTTCCTCGTCATGATGGCATCTACCAGCAGGACAATGCAATGTGTCACAGCGCGTATTTGGTTCGAAGAGCACCAGGATGAGTTTACCATGGCCACCAACCTCGCCGAATTTAAACCCAATAAACCCAGTCGAGAATCTCTGGGACCAACTCTATCGGGCTGTTCGCACTATGGATCGTCAACAGAGAAACCTAGTGCAGCCTGCCACAGCACTGGAGTTGGCATGTCCCCACATCCCTGTCGATGTCTTCCAAAACCTAATTGACTCTCTTCTTGCACATCTCGTAGGTGAATGCGCTGCAAAAGGTGATTATTCAGGCTTTTGACAGGCGGTCGCATTAATGTGACTGGACAGTGTATCATGAAGTTGTTAGCTGAAAGCTGGCATGAAAATATTACGTCCCCCCATTGCGTCCTAGTCATGCTCTGTGGGTGACAGATCAGAAGACTGGGCAGCCCAGTCAAGGATCCATTGATTCCTGAAGGCGTGTGCGATGTGAATCAGTGTTGAGTCTTGCATTATCCTGTTGGAATATGTCATTTCGTAGAGTGGTCATGAAGGCTATGACAACAGGGTTTACGATTCTTGCCATTTACTGGCGAGCATTCAGCCTCCTTTCAAGAAATAACTGCTAATTCCTGTTGTCATATCCAATAGCTCTCCGCGATATGATTCCAGAAGTTGTAGAGATGTGGCCTTTCACCAGGCCATTTACGGACACGTTGACGTCGATCTGTCCACCAAATAGATGCGAGAACCTTCGCTGAATATCACAGAATGTTACACAATGCCCAGGTTGATCTGGCTTTACACAGTGTGGGTCTCTGATGTTTGTGATACGGTGCCAGCGATAAACGACGCTTGACAACCCAGCTTACAGTAAACTGTTCCTGACAATGTGTGATAAAACTGTGCCTGTAACCGTTGCCCGTATTTCAAATGTTGTCATGCGGCCATTCGTCGGAGACAGCGAGTATGCCCACGATCTTCTCGTGGTGCAGTCCTTTTGGAGGGATGCATTCCTGCTGTTCTTGCCGCACTTTTATTCTGAGCCCTGTCGTTCTGTAGTCACTGCACTACAACCAACTGCCTGCGTGATCTGTCGGTATGATGCTCCCACTCGCTTATACCAAAGATTCGATCTTCCTTAAAATCTGAAAGAGGGTGATTAGCTACATATGCCCTTTGTTTGGCATGCTGTGTTGCTCTCTCCAGCTGAGGAGTTCCAGCAATGATAGACAAACCCAACAGCCATCACGTACTCATACTTCACTTCATCTGTAGGAATGGTTCTTTTCTGTAGCGGAAATAATGTGGCACAAGGATGAAACTTTAATTCCATGTCCTACACGCTTGGAAGTATTGGAGTAGTAGTTTGGTAGCGTCCATTCAAAGTTTTCAGGATTTAACACTTTCCATTTCTGTCAGTGTATTTTCTTTTTTCAGAATCATAACTTAGGCTAACCTAAATCCGTACTATTTACCTCAATCCTCAGACTTTCTGACAGAGCTAACCTTTTTTCCGGAACGCATTTTCAACCTATCCATCCATTTTCACGGCCAAGATTTTATCAACTGAATCATCCAAGGCAACCCTTGCAGCCCTATTCAAACCTCTGTTTCCACCTCTCTCCTGCTCTTACAAAATCCAGTGGGGCTATCTGTCAAAATCCTGAATATCCACCTTTGGCAGCGCAGTACCTTGCGAGATGTGCAAGAAGAGCGTCATTTAGTTTCTGGAAGGTACCGACAGGGATGTGGAGCCATAAGAACTCCAGTGACGTGGTCAGCTGCGCAAGGCTTCTCGTTTTAGGATCCATGTGGTCCCACAGATTCTCAACTTGGTTTAAATCTGGGAAGTATGTTGGCCGGGGCAGTACGGCATACTATTCCAGGTGATCTTAGAACCACACACGCACACGGCCAGCTGTGTGACACGTTCCCTTGTCCTGCCAGTAGACGCCATCGCGCGGAGGAAAAACAAACTACATGTACCTGCGAACATGGTCCCCGAGAACAGATGCATACATGCAGTACGGAAAACTGTGTGCAAAGTGGGTGCCTCGAATGCTCACTTCCGGTATGAAACAGAGGAGATTCACCATCTGTCAACAAATCCTTTTGCGTTCTGAGCGTGATGGTTGTGCATTTGTTAAGAACACCGTGACAAGTAATGAAACCTTCGTTCACCATTTTGACCCTAAAAACAAGAGAGGAAAATAGAGTTCCGCCACAACGAATCACCAACGCCAAAAACGTTCTAGATCATGAAATCAGCAGGGAGCGTGATGCTCACAGTGTTCTGGAATGTTCAGGGTGTGGTGCGTTTGGACTTCATGCCTAAAAGCAGCACCGTAAATTCTGCAAGGTACTGCAAGATCCTTACAAAACTGAAAGCACGGATTCCAAGAGTTCGTCCACACATGGAGCAACCTCTCCTTCAGTGTGACGATGCCAGCCCACTCACGACCACTGAGATATCTACAGTAATCGCGGTAATCCGACGCCTTACGTTCACTGTCATCGATCATCCTCCAAACAATTCCGACTTGGCCTCATCCGGTTTCCATCTGTTTCCAAAACTTAAAGAACACCTTCGAAGACTTCACTTTAATAGTGATGAAGTGTTGCAGGTAGTGGTAAAGTTGTGGCTCCCCCAAGAAAGTCAAACATTTTACAGTGGCGGTATCAACGAACTGCTTTCTCGTTGGAATAAGTGTGTTCGCCACCAGGGTGACAACTTACGGAAATAAATATGCAGTCGTTAAAAATAAAGATGCAGAATGTTAAAAGAGTCTGTTTTATTCAAAAGTTTTAACAGTTTTTCCACATTAAAACAATCGGAGACATTATTTTTCAGCACGCCATTGAAAGCTTCTAGGCGGCAAGAAATTTTATACAGTCTTGTTCCTTGTGCCACGAATGTTATCAGTGTAGTATCGCGCAGAAGGCTTGTTAAGATGAAAGCAGACAACGGCCCAGTGTAAGCTTGAATCAGTCCGCGAAATGCGCTCTGATGAGTGAATTAAAGAGCAATGTTCACGAAAGATGCTTGTCGCCGCTTCGTCTGTATACACTGTTGTAGTGCATCATGACAGTTGGATTATGCCTCCGTGTCATGTTAGAAATAGTTCCATTCCATCTGTCGATTGAACTGCAGCGATTAACAGTGTTGAGTTATATGTGCACGTTGTGGTTCGGTAAATTCACTGTACTCAAGACACCGGTCAGTAAATTAAAGACCAAACTCCAGATTCTCAGTTGTTCCTTCAGCTTTTTCTGTCAGTCTCTGCTTCTTTAAAGTCTGGAAATAATTCATTGATGTGGAAAAAGACAAGCTGCACCAAGGTCCGGAGTCAACCCGAAACTGTAGGTCGCCTTATAACCAGCCTGTTAAAAGGTCGGCGCAAAGCACGGTTACACCTTTTCCAACAGGACTATGCGTAACAAAGCCCTGCAATGTTCTAACCAACGTTTGGGTTGCCAGCTTGACTTATTTTATAAGTAAGAAGCAGCAAACTGTACTTCAGCTGATCACTTGTTCCGCGTGGAGCTGAATATTAACGATTTAAAATAAGTGGATAAAATAAAGCAAACAAGGTATAACACGTGGGGGAAGGGTTGCTGATATGAATTACAAGCAGTTTTACACAAGCCTCTGCAGCCGATGGCATCATTATGTGCCGGTATATTTGCACTTGACCCGGAGGCAACAGGTTCGAGTTTCCTGGCGGAAGAAATTTACGTGCTTTGTATTTAGTAGGTAAGAGAATCTAACTAGAACCTATATTCTCACAGACACTATCATTTAATTCACAAATTCACTGTCATCAACATATCTGCCAGTAAAGTACAGACCAACTCGGAAGTCGAAGGCCAATCCCTCCAAGTAAACCACATAATGTTTTCAGACTTCACGAAACATCTTGGGTTCAATGCTTCAGAGTCTAAGGAAACCGCCGGCCGCGGTGGCCGTGCGGTTCTAGGCGCTGCAGTCTGGAACCGCGGGACTGCTAAGGTCGCAGGTTCGAATCCTGCCTCGGGCATGGATGTGTGTGAAGTCATTAGGTTAGTTAGGTTTAAGTAGTTCTAAGTTCTAGGGCACTGATGACCTAAGATGTTAAGCCCCATAGTGCTCAGAGCCATTTGAACCATTTTCTAAGGAAACCGAGTAAAATAGTAGACACGAATTCCTTTTATGGTGTTGCTGTTCGCCAAAGTATGCACTTGAGATGAAAACGCGTGACGCTGTCGATATTAATTCGTCCATCCGGTGGGCACACAGATATCAGCAATGCCTGAAATACTCTTTGAGAAGAGTAAACTAATGAAGTGGCACCATATTTCCCTCTCTTTCGTGTCCCTCTAAACGTCGCTAGCAGCACAAACACTACACGCACTCAACGTAATCATTTAACATGAAACAGCTATACACTGCGCAGACAAAAGTCGTGGAATACCTCCTAATATCGTATCGCACCTTCTTTTGACAGGTGTAATGTAGCAACTGGACGTAGTCCCCTGAAGGGATATTGAGCTATGTTGCCTCTACAGCCATCCATAATTGTGAAAGTGTTGCCGGTGCAAGATTTTGTGCACGAGCTGACCTGTAGCTTATTTCCCATAAACGTTCGATGTGGTTCATGTCAGGTGATACGAGTGGCCAAACCATTCGCTTGAACTGCCCGGAATGTTCAAACAAATCGCGTAAAAGTGTGGCCCGGTAACATGGCGCATTGATATCTATAAAAATTCCATCATTGTTTGGAACTAGGAACTCCATGAGTGGCTGAAGATGGTCTTCAAGTAGTTCAGTTGGACCAGAGGACAGCGCACACTATTGTTGACCCACCATCAGGTTGCACAGTGCCTCGTTGACAACTTGGGTACCTGGCGTCGTGGAATCTGCACGACACGAGGACTCTACCATGAGCTCTTACCAACTGAAATCGGGACTCATCTGACCAGGCCAATGTTTTCCAGTGACCTAGGGTCCAGCTGATATGGTCAGGAGCCTAGGAGAGGCGCTGCAGGTGGGTCGTGATGTTAGCAAAGGCGCTTTCGGTTGTCTACTGCCATAGCCCATAATGCCAAATTTCATTGCACTGTCCTAGCGGATACCTTCGTCGTACCTACCACATTGATTTGTGTGATTATTTCACCCAGTGTTGCTTATCTGTTAGCACTGGCAACTACTAGCAAACTTCGCTGTCTCGGCCTTTAAGTGAAGGCCGTCGGCCACTGCTTTGTACGTGGTGAGAAGTAATCCCAGACATTTGGTATTCTCGGCAAGCTCTTGACACTGTGGATCTCAGAATTCTGAATTTCCTAACGGTTTCTGAAATAAGAAGTCCTATGTATCGAGATCCAACTGCCATACCGCATTCAGAATCTATAATGTCCATCATACGGCCATAATCAAGGTGGAAACCTTTTCACGTGCATCACCTGAGCACAAATGACAGCTCTACCAGCGCACTGCTCTTTTGTACCTCGGGTACGCGATGTCATCTGTATGTGTGCGTATCGCAATCCCACCTCAGTGTACATGACACACAACACTCTTCGCAAGCGGGAGGCCGCTATTGGGAGCCAATTGAAGGAAACCGTTTCTGTTGGTCGAATTATCTCACAGGGCACGTCCAAGCCAAAACTAGGCCCCTTCCTCTCAACGCCCCCCCCCCCCCCCCCCGCCCGCTTCAATCCTCTTACAGGAATCCAGTAATAAACTGAGTAGGAGAGAAGGCGAAAACATCATGGATGCCTCATGGTTATCAAACATCGATAGATGTTAACCTTCCTTCTACAGTACCTTTGACATACTGTCAGGCTCAATTTGCGTCAGACAGTTGTGAGCACACAAACATTGGGAACAGCTATTTTCTGAAATTTTCAAGTGGTTGATGATTTAAACGATAGAGCCGATGTCGCAGTGCCATTATAGTATGTTGTTTTAAGCTCACCTCCTTAAAAGATCACAGTGGTCACTTTCCAGTGCTGCAGATCTTGTAGAAGTGATGCCAGATGATTACATGACCGTCCACCGCTAAACGTAATATCATGACAAAGAAGTAGCGTGAATGTGCCAAACAGTTATACAATATGTGATCAAAAGTACTCGGAAACCTGGCTCAAAATGACTTACAAGTTCGTGGTGCCCTCCATCGGTAATGCTGGAATTCAGTATGGTGTTGGCCCACATTTAGCATTGATGACAGCTTCCACTCTCGCAGCCATACGATCTATCAGTCTATCAGGTGCTGAAAGAGAGGTACTGAAGAGAGGTACTGAAGAGAGGCACTGAAGAGAGGTACCGATGTCGGTCGGTGAGGCCTGGCACGAAGTCGGCGTCCCAAAATATCCCAAAGGTGTTCTATAGGATTCCGGTGCAGGCCAGTCCATTCCAGGGATGTTATTGTCGTGTAACCACTCCGCCACAGGCCGTGCATTATGAACAAGTGCTCGATCGTGTTGAAAGATCCAATCGCCATCCCCGAATTTCTCTTCAACAGTGGGAAGCAAGAAGGTGCTTAAAACATCAATGTAGGTCTGTGCTGTGATAGTGCCACGCAAAACAACAACGGGTGCAAGACCCCTTCATGAAACAACCACACCATAACACCACCGCCTTCGAATTTTAATGTTGGCACCACACACGCTGGCAGATGACGTTCATCGGGCATTCGCCATACCCACACACTGCTATCGGATCGCCACATTGTGTACCATGAATCGACACTCCACACAACGTTTTTCCACTGTTCAATCGTCCAACGTTTACGCTTTACACCAAGTGAGGCTTAGTTTGGCGTTTACCGGTGTGATGTGTGGCTTATGAGCAGCCGCTCGACCATGAAATCCAAGTTTTATCGCCTCCCGCCTAATTGTCATAGTACTTGCAGTGCATCCCGATGCAGTTTGTAATTTCTGTGATGGTCTGGATAGATGTCTGCCTATTACATGTTACGACCCTCTTCAACTGTCGGCGGTCTCTGTCAGTCAACAGACGAGGTCGGCCTGTACGCTTTTGTGCGGTACGTGTCCCTTCACGTTCCACTTCACTATCACATCGGAAACAGTGGACCTAGGGATGATTAGGGAGTGTGGAAATCTCTCGTACAGACGTATGACGCCACCGACACCCAATCACCTGACCACGTTCGAAGCCAGAGAGTTCCGCGGAGCACCCCATTCTGTTCTCTCACGACGTCTAATGACTACTGAGGTCGTTGATATGGATTACCTGGCAGTAGGTGGCAGTATAATGCACCTAATATGAAAAACGTATGTTTTTGTGGGTGTCCGGATACTTTTGATCACATAGTGTATGTTATCAGTGACGTGTGACAGCATGGCGTAAAGGAGTCATCGTGCCTCGACGTACCCATTCTTACAACGTGAATGAAGTTGCACCATTGATTGGTGTATCAACACGGACTGTCCGACGCACTGCAAGGAATGGTGGTACTTTCAACCGTGGAACATGGCATAAGAACAATAACCGTTAAAAGGTCCTACCCGATAGAGACTGGAGACTAGTGCCACGGCTTAAAATGACAATCGCTTTCAAACGCAACAGTGATTGCAGCTGTTAGTAAATTCTACTACGCATGTGCAAAAGAGATTTTATTGATCGTTCCAGTATAAGTTGCTCGTAATTGTTATGCTTAGGCATTAAGCAGAATTGCTAGCCTTCAGATTTGTGTGATTTATCGTATAATACAAATTTAACGCATTCCTTTTAGAACACATGTGGATCACCTCACACTTTTATATATTCAGAGGCAAATGCTACTTTTCGAAATATACGGACGTCGTGTCTAAATCATTTTGCAATTATTTTTGATCTTCTGATGCCTTTAAAAGACTGTAAATGACAGCATCATCTGCAACCAATCTGAGATGGCTGGCCAGGTTGTGCCCTAAATCAGTTTCATAGGTTAGGAAGAGCAGTGGCCTGTAACACTACCTTCTGTTTTTCTCGGTGCCTCTCCGTCAGTTCCTACTAGCTGTGAACACATTTGGTTTTTCAGTTCAATAAAGTTAATTTAGCCTTTGCGCTGTACCACTCTGGGCTGTACGTTAACTATTCAACGAATTCTCAGAATCTTTGTTGCCGGAGTGGGCTGGACAGAATCAGAACAAAATCAACTGTACCACGCCCCTCTCCGAAAGCCGTACCCCTTTCACCCCTCCCCCCCACCCCCCACCCGCTCGCACTCTTCCTTCCCATAGGTTCTCCCAATTTCGGTAGACTGCCCATACGCCAGGGCTAAACTGTAGCACCGTGGTATAGCTCAGCATCATGGAATCAATCTGTCTTAGCTATCAGGGCTCGGCTCTATTTTCATTCGGAAAAAAGTGGCAAACCGGCAAGCTAAGTTAATGTGGAGACTGAGCACTCGATGAGAGTTTATAATTGCTTCCTATACATCCAGTATCAGACTTTTCACTGTATAGGTGAGGAAACACCTCTCCTCCAAAATTACAAGGATATGGAGATTTACAGAAGTGAACGGGGGAAAACACCTATAGCTGTTAGTGTCGATATATGATTATATGAAATCCCTGCATCAAACCCCTGAATCTGATGCGTAGAATGATATTTTCAAGCTAGACAACGGGTAAGTTCGACAAAGTGACTACCGAGTGAGACGGCATGGCGGCCAAGATTCTGAAATCTAATAAAGAAGTAGAAAGGTTGAAATTTCCTTCCGATCACGCACATTTAGATAATGCTTGTTTTTCCAATTCATTTCAGGCCGTGGTGCCTTGAAATAAGTAATATCGGTTTTCTTATTCATCAGTATCAAGCCAGAGCTTGTATTCCATCTCTAATTAATGATCTTAAATCCAGATCGCCCTTTCTTTGAAGACAACGAAAGCCACGCTGTTGAGTCTGAAACACAATGGAAAAAATACTCATTTTACTTAGCATGCAATTATCCGGCGGATTATAAGCAAGTTGTGTTGTATATTTGTAATTTCCGATCTTCCCATACGACACACCAACCAGAAAAATGGTTCAAATGGCTCTAAGCACTATGGGACTTAACTTCTAAGGTCATCAGTCCCCTAGAACTAAGAATTACTTAAACCTAACTAACCTAAGGACATCACACTCATCCATGCCCGAGGCACGATTCGAACCTGCGACCGTAGTAGTCACGCGGTTCCGGACTGAAGCGCCTAGAACCGTTCGGTCACAGCGGTCGGCGTTACTTGACTTCCGAGGTGTGCAGGGTGTGAAGAAGGTATGCGCTCCAAGTGAAATCCAAACAGAGGCTTTTATGGAATCCACTTAGAATCTTATAATGAACTGGACATTTGGTAACAGTGATAAAAATTGTACGTATGGCTTCTGCAAATTCTAAAATCTGATGTAATGCTCTCGCTTTTATCGCCATTGGTACTAATGTGGGCACCTTTGAGAATGTGTGCGTAGCACACCGTTTAAATTGTGTAGAGAATTTTGTATCTAAATTATTGGCTTATTTCCTGTATACAATTACTTCAGGCTTTATTTTAACAGTCGTGCAGTTTGTGTTTAAAAAAATCATTTGTGGGCTTAATGATTGATGGATTTTTTCAAACAACCAATTACTTTTATGATTAGGATGAATTATTAGAAAGTCTGAAGATTACAAAGTCTGTTCAACGGCCAGCTCCAAGCAAAAGACTTATTAAATAACCTGATGATCTACACTTAACATAAGATTTTCTTATCGCGAACTAGTATAATAAAGAGAACACATTTTGAAATTTCATGTTTCAAAGTGCCTTCAAAAATCACGGTCGAATAGCGTATCCCAATCCAACTAAATCAAGGTGTGTTTTTTCAAAGTAACAAACGAGTTGAAACTATTGAAGAAAGGACAAAAATGTTCTCCGTCTGAAAGTGTTTATACAAGTACCGTTTTTACTTGCTGTGTAACAGCTACTTTCATGTCCGCTATATGAAGAACACATGTTGCTGTTCCGAGAGCTGGAAAAGACCAGAGCTCGCTATCTTTTGTACTTACGTTAGAAACGCGAAAAATTGTTGGAATGTATCCCCGAAACTACGTTTAAGGAGCCTCCCACAACATTTGACATTAAAAAAGAAAAGATGTTACTGACATCTCGACGTGTCGGGTGTTCCGCCGGATTTCGGTGTCGTCCATGCACAATATTTCGACACCGCGACTCGTTGTCGAAATATTGTGCATGGCCGGCACTGAATCCGGCGGGACACCCGACACGTCGAGATGTCAACAGATCGCCGTGAAAACCTGGAGAATTTCGTAAAGATGTATACGGTACACAGGTTGTGCTGTGGAACGGTTTGTATGGTTGGAAATGAAGAGCGCACTTAGCACACCGCGATATATAGAAAGTATAGAAAGTTATATTATTCCAAGATGCTGGTTTCAACAGTATTATGCTGCCATCATCTGGTCTTATGGAACTTGCTATAAAAGTGCCATGTTACGTTACATGAAGTGAAAGCACAAAATACACTTCACACATATCCTAATCAACTATGCGTTTTTTATCAAGAGTGCCTTTTCTGACTTGACTTCATGTAATGTAACATGGCATTCTCATAACATGCTCCCTAAGATCAGATGATGGCAGCATAAGACTATTGAGACAGGTCACTTTGGAACAATAAAAGTTTCTATACCGAGACCGCAGCGTACGAAGTGTGTTCTTCATTTCCAACATAAAGGTATTGTATTATTCATCAGGTTACCTTCCATTCGGAAAGTGGATGCACTCAGCGACTGTATGTGACATATAAATTATAGAGTGCAGCAATCAGTCGTCCTTTTTAGAGTTTATTATGCAAATCCAGATTTCGGCAAGTAGCTAGCCATTCTCACCGCGCTAGTTTTTATTCCTAATTCAAAGAACTGTGAGAGACTCCCGAACAACAAGGACTTACATGCATTGAGAATAAAAAGTAGAGCATTGAGAATGGCTAGCCGGCCAGAGTGGCCGAGCGGCTCTAGGCGCTACAGTCTGGAACCGCGAGACCGCTACGGTCGCAGGTTCGAATCCTGCCTCGGGCATGGATGTGTTAGGTTAGTTAGGTTTAAGTAGTTCTTAGTTCTAGGGGACTGATGGCCGCAGCAGGTAAGTCCCATAGTGCTCAGAGTCATTTTGAGAATGGCTAGCTACTAGACGTAATCTGGATTTGCATAATAAAATCTAAAACAGACGACTGATTGCTGCACTCTATAATTTATAAGTTATTATTGTTATCATTTTTTGGACATACCTGCTCTCCGCCAGCGATTCCTAGTATTATCAAGGAATGTCGAGCTGATGATAATCTCATAGAAGATCTAAACCGGTATCTAAAAAATAAAAGTTAACAACTGAAACGCGATCACGACTGTGTCTATTAAATAAATTATTGTTAACCATACAGCTGTGTATCATTTTCTCTCTCTGCGCCACCTCACCGACTAAATATGCAAAAACAAAGCCTGTCATCTGCAGTCCATAAATACGAACGTTGTTAAACTTAATATTGATTTCTGATACTCAGTCTTAAATAAAGTTAGAATGGCTCACTGTCTTAATGTAAGAAAAGTACCATCCATTCTCTGTAAAGAATTAAACATTATTTTAACCATGGATTCTTTCCTCCTAAATATGAAGTTCTATTCCGTATTACATTAGGCAGGACATTCTTTCACGTGCTGTTTCTGGGTATTAATTATGACATATAGGATATTGTAGTAGAAATGTTAATATTCGAGGAAATGAAGTTGCAGACTAATTCGAAAAAACCATTCCATACATCATTCCAGTTTTTATTGGCTACATCCGTACAGCTGTTAGAACGTAACTAAATACCAACAAAAAGTGTTTACTAGAGGCAAATGATCACGTTCGAAGTCGATTTTCACAAATTCAGATCTGACTTGAATGCACTTTCGAATTTTGTTGACAACATCACATGTGTGTCTTCTGAACTCGTCTTCGCGTTGTTATAATGACGGCAACATTATTCGTAATCTGAACGACCATTTTCTCTTGTGTTAATTTCCTTTGTAGGCTTTCTCTTTCACCCATCCCCACAAACACAGATGGGGTAAGGTACATGGACCTTGGTGGCCAAGAAATATGACAATTTTTGCAGATCCATCTTCTGGAAGTTGTGTCATCTGACAGGTACATCTACATTCTTGAAGAACATACTCAAACTTGAAGTCGAAGTAAACTTTTTCTATATGGTTGGAAGCTCGTTTTCCGGAAGGTCTACGTAACATTGCCCTTTAAGACGATTCGGTAATTCAACATTGCTTACCACTCCACACGACTGATTTACAGAGAAACCTCCTTGAAAACGCGTCTCCACAAAGGCATGTGTGTTTTTGTCGGACCACCGATGTGTTACCAGTGTAATTGATACTGTCTCGAGAAAAAGTGACTTCGTATGTAAACAATATTAACGTAATTCACCGGAGATCTTCAATTGGACAACGAACAAATTCCAATCGTCTAACTTCACCCCCATCTGAAGTGTTGGATGCGCTGTAAATGTTAAGGACAGGGGCCGTGCATACGTAATGTCCGCCGTATTCCTGTATGTGGAACACCGGTACGTGTGGCAGTTACACTTGTGTCAATTGAATACCTTCTATCAAGTGAATAATCTACTACGTTCACACAGTTCATTTGCGCGTTCAGATGAAATATGACAGCTTGGTACTGCAGTAGTCTCACGCAGTTTACAGCTAAAATACGAGTAAACACTTGTGGCTTTACCTCCTGTCCCAGCAATGAGAGAATTGTGTTAAAGCTTTCTCAAAAGTGGGACAATAATTTAAAAATCCGTAAGTGAAGCAAAGTAGTATAGTATGAATGTCGCGACATAGAGGCAACCTCAAATTGAAGAATGGTTCAAATGGCTCTGAGCACTATGGGACTTAATATCTGAAGTCATCAATCCCCTAGACTTAGAACTACTTAAACCTAACTAACCTAAGGACACCACACACATCTATGCCCGAGGCAGGATTCGAACCTGCGACCGTAACAGCAGCGCGGTTCCAGACTGGAGCGCCTAGAACCGCTCGGTCACAAAGGCCGGTCCAAATTGAGGATGGTTAGTTCGTGCATAAATGGAGCGTTGCAGAGTAATATATCGAAGTTTCTATGATTGTCAGAACCAGATTACTTTATCGTAGCCCATCCTCGTATTTTTCTCAGAGTCGTATTTGTTGTAACGAGTAGGTCGGAAGCGTCATTGTTTGGAAATACAAATCGGTCAGATCCGCATAATTACCGCTATAAAATATAGTGTATAGCAGAAAAATTATCGATTTAAATATTTCAAGGGGTTCAGGTTCTTAACAGAGCCGCGACTAACGAAATAACGCCAGTAGTGTCGTTACAGTCTGCTGCCAGTTTCGTCTGCCTTTTCCTTGAAACATATATAAATCACACTAAATGGTTAGGAGACAAGATGATGGCTTGAATCAATGATGAAGTCGTCACAATAGATTTAAATAGCATTTATCGACCACACGTGTAAGAACTATCGAACTTACATCTACTCAGTTGGAGCTCCTAAGACAAGAGATAATTTAACAGGAAGATGACAAAAGACAACTCCTTTCACCTTTTTCTCTGTGGTTTTATATTCACCGCCTATACAGCTTCTGGAAATATCGATGTCTCAGATAGATTCTTTGCGTGTTAAGCAAATATTATCTTTCACTAGATGGTGTCTTCTTCTTATAGTCATATTTTTTCTTAGTATACTTCATCAGATTATTAATTCACCGAGGAGGGACTAGCAAAATAAAAAGAAATAATAGATAATGCCTTACAATCTTGAATCTGGTACTCTGCTGTTAGGAAATCGTCAACCGTATTCTCTACAAGCAGCAGCAAACTTTCGTAACAAAACTGGTGCACAGATTTCAAATTGGAATATTCAGTTTTTGTAAATATGTGCAGCACGCTTAAACGATACAGCAGAATTGACCAGCAAATGACACAGTCACAGCTGAAAACATCGCTATGTAACGAGCTGTATCTCTGTAACACCTAAACATTGGACACCTGTTATACGGGATATTTTATTCAAATTAGTCTATACCGTCACCTTCTAAAAATATTTACAATTCTTCCAGAAAAGTCCTTCATATATGTAGTTTCTCACTGATGACATGAAATGTTTCTTTTGGCCTTTGACCATCCTTGGCACTAATGGTTATTCTTGTCTTGGTCACTTAAAAGAGTATTTTATTTATTTTTCACTTCCCATGACGCGTTTCGGTATCACCATCATCAGATCTTACTTCAATACACGGTATCTTGTCACATTTATAGATGACGTTACGAAGGATGTAATAAAAGTGGATACCGAAACGCGTCATGAGAAGTGAGAAATAAGACATTTTTTGCCAACCAGGGCAAGCATAATTTTTAGGTATAAAGTTTCTGACGGAAACTTTTCCACAAGCCTACAGAACCTAATTTCGAAACCATTTCTGTTGTTTTCGTAGAATTTTTAAGAAGATGTATACCTTGTCAATCCAAAAAGCTTCGAGACTGGACTAATGAAGACTAGAGAAATATTAAGCTGTTTGTTTTATGCTTCGGGTGCTCTACACAGTCTTCCTCCACTTGAGCACAACGCACAGAACTTTCATCGCAACCATACGAAACTGTCAGAAAAGTCCTTCTTTGGAGTGTACCAGATAGATATAATCAAACTTTCACTACTTGAGAGGCCCTCCCTGGAAATTGAGTGATCGTAGGACACTGAAACTTTGTGGAAACGTTTTCAAGAACATGCGGAAGAGAATAAAGAAAAAAAACCATTGAAACAAACGTATTTTAATTTCTACATGAGAGGATAGCATTAACTGCATACCGTGTTTACGTTCCAGGTCAGAAACGTTGCTCAACGTGAGGACCATCTGCAGCCACGACAGCCTGGAGCCGCACAAGAGATTGCTCCACTGCTGCTTGAAACATCTCAGGTAGACCATGGAATGTTCAGCTGTCGTGACACAGCTCGTGCACCGATTGAAGATCGCCCATTGTGTCCAGCATTCTGGGCCATGGCGACTGTTAACTTCTTCAACAATTTGTGGCGCAATTGGCCGTCGGATTGTCCCAGCAGCTACTCCCAAATCGCCAGTTAATTCGAACTTGCGAATCCGGTTCTTCCATCGCGGTGCTCAAAGAGGACCTCTCCGCATTCCTTAAATGTGTCGATACTCGTGAAGAACAGTGGCGCTATTGCTACTGTTTTGATAAAAAAAAAAAAAAAAAAGCTTTACGAGTATAGCCCCGCTCACCTTGTCCAGATCCATGTTGACTGTCTGCAACTGTAAATTATGCTGATCCTTGTGTTTTAACCCTACGTCACTGTACCAGTACTGGCGCCTAATGACAAGTCACGACACTAACACTAGCAACAACGCAAATCCTGCAGCGCACAGTTTGTACATAATTCTTATACGTTTTTAAACATGCTCAGATTGCGAGACTTTGAGTATAACCACCATTCTACTCTTGCATCACAATATTTGACATGTACTCAAAGCAGCAACCCTTCATTTGGATTTCTGAACTCTGTGGTTTTTCGATGGTTTAGTGCCGCTAACACAAACTCTTATCACATGTGACGATTTTTTCACAGGAATCGCCCGCAGTTTGCCTTACAACCGAGTAGTAGCAGGTATCCATGTATCGTCGTTTTTGTCCAGGAGTCAAGGTGTGCCAGACAAACTTTGCACACACTTTTCTTTCCTTCAAAACTTCTCGGAGAATGTCGTGAACACTTGATTTATAGAAACTCCATAATGATTTATGACGCAACATTGTTAACACTTTACGATCGCACGTCCACTAAGTAACACTGCCTGCTCACAACTGACTGGTCGAACAAATGCGTTGTTCACAGTGACCTGTATACTGGTTTCTCACCGTTGTTAGTTCAAGCTGCCATCGCAGTCGCAGCGCTGGCGTCGTTTATATTATGAAACGTCCCCTTTGAACAATTGTACAAGGCTGTGCTTAAACTGACACACAATAGTTTTTAGCGCAACGCAATCTGACTTTCAAAAATCCCTACGAAAGAATGGCCCTCACTAACATTAACCTATATGTTTCACAAATCACTTACCTCACAAAAATCTTCGTTACTCGAACTACTGCCAGCTAACTAAAAGATTCAAACTACGGAAGTCACTAACTACTGATAGGCACAGATAGCAAATGAAAGATTTTAATAGAGAACAAACAATGTATTTACCTTTATAGTCATAATATATATATCAGTCCATGACACCAATTCTTACAAATTTCAAAACTCCGCCATCTCTCTCCCCACGTCCACCACCGCTGGTGGCTCACCTCCAACTGCGCAACGCTACGCGCTGTTAGCATCCAGCTGCCGCTGCCCAACACTACAATGGCAGACAACAATGCAAACCAGCCACAGACTGCACACGGCACAGCCAGTGATTTTCATACAGAGCGCTACGTGGCGGCGGCGTTACCAATAAAAAAACTTAACATCCTACTTACATAGCCCCCATGCTCCCCACAAAAAATTTACAAATTGTTTTGGGCAGTGGCCAATATAGATATGAAGTTTTTTTCATAATTACAATAACAAAGAAATGAAATGCACACACTTATCGATACAATGTTGGTCAAAAGCTAAAATTTTCTCACAGTCCATAAAGACAGTCCTGATCATTCATCAAAGTAAAATTGCAGTGTTTTTCTCAAAGTCTGAGTAGTAAAAGAAAATGCACATGGAAGTAGTGGATTTCCATGCAGTCTTGAAGAAGTAGTGTTGTCCTTCCAACGGAAAGACAGTGCTGACTCTTGACATGCAGACAGGTAATGGGCCACAACAGAGCAAACCCACAGCAGAGTCAATCGAAGTTTTGAAGAATATTGGTAGATAGGTCAACACAGAGTAGACCCATTGTAGTCCTGGTAGAGATTACAGTATTGGTGGGCCACCAGAGGTGCAGACCCACTACAGTCCTTGTAGAAATAATGGTATTGGTGGGTCATCCTTGTAGAGATGGCTAGCAGCCAACTGTTGCAACTGTGCAGGTGCACAATCACCATCGAAGAGTCTTGTGGACAATATAGCAAGTCCATAAACCACCACTTGTCCATTCACAAAGAATTTGTTTGAAATGTCCTTAGAACCAGCAATGGTGTTATCCAGTCCCTTGCTGAATTATTAACACACGTGCAAACACTATCAGTCCCTACTTCTCACATATTGTCCATATACTATGACCAACAGAAATGTGTGCAGTGAAATGTGACTTACAAGTTACTTAATTTGATGAACTGGTGTCAATTACAATTATATAACATGAGAATACAATAACAAAGGTACAAAATACATTATTAAAGAACATAACAATACAGATAATATTTGTAGTAAAACAGGCTTTACAAAGGAATAGAAATACACATATACATCAGTGTTACAGGAATTATGAGATAAGTACATACATAAAAGATCAGAATAACTTTTCAAACATCAACTTCACACATGAGCATTAGAACAAAACAGAATAAATAATGTGTAAGCATCTTTACTAAGTAAATAACGTGTTATTAATGCAAATTATATTTGCAGGTAACAGTATTCCTCATCATAGTGAATGTAGCTTAGTATTAGAAAAATTCTGCAACATAAGTCTTATCAGATAAACATATAAAGACAGGAAGAACATAAATACACAAGGGTACACAAACACATAGTGGGATAACACAAGGAAAGGACAGGGTTTGTTTTCAGTGTAACATTTGGTACTGCAATCCAACTCAAAACTTCATTCTGTAGATCTTTCGTCATATCTCAACATCTGTTCCCACCAAAAATATCTTATCCAAGCATGCTTTCTGTATTTTGTTCACATCCTCTTTCAAAAATAGTTTTTATCCACTGTACACTATTTTTTTTTTCCCCAAATCATTTCTTATAGCTTCTCAATGCATTTCTTCCAATTCATCACAACTCGTTCTCTTTTATAACCTACCCCATCTTTAAGCTACTAACCTCAGATGCTAAACTAAGGGACGAGGCAATGCAGCAGCACAAAACAATTAATACAAACAGGAATAACAAAAAAAATGGAAATTGGCAAAGCAAGCAGCAGTAAATGTAATAACTTATATCTAAACATGACAAACCCACAAGCAGAAAAAAATAGTACACTAAAGACAACAATGCAGATAAGAGAAATGTATATCCACATCTTAATGTCTATGAAATTAAAGTAGCACCCTACAAAAACTAATTCTAAAAAAAATTACCAAGTACTGGAAACGAAAATTATATATGCAGTTACTGTTACTAGTCCCTTCTTATTGTTCTTTCCTTTCCAAGTGCTCCTTTTTTTTTTTTTTTTTTTTTTGAAGAATGTGGATCATAAAATTATTATTTAACAGATCTTAGTAGTCATAATATATATATCACTTCATGACACCAATTCTTACTAATATCAAAACTCCGCCATCTCTCTCCCCACGTCCGCCACCGCTGGTGGCTCACCTCCAACTGCGCATCGCTACGCGCTGTTAGCATCCAGCTGCCGCTGCCCAACACTACAATGGCAGACAACAATGCAAACCAGCCACAGACTGCACACGGCACAGCCAGTGATTTTCATACAGAGCGCTACGTGGCGGCGGCGTTACCAATAAAAAAACCTAAACATCCTACTTACAATATGTCAGGAATAAAAACAGTGTCGCAACTTTTGGACAGACAGTGTGAAACGGGTCCATGACTTTCTGGCTGACTCGTTTCATCTCAGTCAATTTCTGGCACCATTTAAGATTTATTATGCCAATAATTAAAAGGAAAAACAAATTTGTAACAGTCGAAGCACAAATAATTGTGGCATAGGAAACAGACAGCGCCCTCGTTCCGTCCTTTTCTGTACATGGCAGTGCTGGAACACTATTAGTTTCACTTAAATAATGAGTTTCCACCATGTACACTAATTTCGAAGGTTCTTGGACAGTGGGAGGCATTCAGTCGCCGTCTTCATCCACATTGCGGGGGCCCAGAGACGCAATGTATTCCCCAAAATTTGGGGATGAAAATCCTCCCACAGTAGTCATGCGTAGATTAAAAGGCGTCTGGACGCAACATGCCGGAGATCGTCTTTTGTCGGTCACGCCCGAGAATTTCTGAACAGAGTGTCTTTGGGAAGAACAGTCCCTCGCACATTCAGCTAGCTAGGCCAGGGATGGTCAAGAATTCGGCACGTGGGCATTGCTCTGGCACTCCCTCGCCTGGCTGCACATTTCCGCACCACAATGGCATGCTGTCACTGCGACGAGGGGAATTTGCATATACTGCTGCTTGCTTTGCCAATTTGAATTTTTTGTCATTGCTGTTTGTGTTAATATGTTATGTGTTGCTGCACTGCCTCGTTCCTTAGTTTATGCATCTGAGCTCAGCAGATTTAAGTTAGCTTAAGAGAGGGTAGACTATATAAGAGAATGAGTTGCGATGAATTGGAAGAAATGCATTGAGAAGTTATACGAAAAAAGTACAGAAAGCAGGTATAGATAGGACTTTTTGGGAATAATGATGAAAGAAGGGAGATCTCCAAGAAAAAAAAGTTTTGTTTGCAGAATACTGCAGTACCAAATGTTACACTGAAAACGAAGCCTGTCCTTTCCTTTTGTGTTATCCCCCTATGTGTTTGGGTATCCGTGTGTATTTGTGTTTTGCCAGTCTATATATGTTTAGCTAATAAGAGTTATGTTGTAGAATTTTTCTAATAATATGTTATTTACTTTGTAGAGATGTTTAGACATTATTTATTCTGTTCTGTTTCAATGCTCATATGTGAAATTAATGTTTCGAAAACTGTTCTCGTTTCGTGATTAGTTTAAAACAATTTCTCAGCGATATCCGGAATAACGGAATCCTAAGTTACTTTTCGAAGCACTTTTTACGTTACACACACTTTTAGGTTAGACATGATATCGGCCATGTTGTTTAAGAATGGTTAGTGTAAATATGGTCCCATTGGGTTGGTGTGAAAATGAACCCCTATTTAAGGAGGGGCCCATAATTACACCATCTGGTCTCTTAAACTAAAACATTTAAATAAATTTATAGGGATATGTTTAGTCCTATTTTGTTTAAAGTTCATATATACAACTCAAGATGTACGACAATGCAAGCTTTTTGTGCGTTCTTTTAACCTCTGTTTGTTCAACAGCAACTCGTCGAAAATGCTACAGAACCACGTCTACAACAAAACGATTACTGAAATAAAAACTTGTTGCGAATCGTGCAAAGTTTCAAAATTCCCACAAGCTAATATAGCGGTGAAAACACGTAATGCTTTGTCACCATACGTACATAATGTACAGTCATCAAATAAATTGCTTCCCGATGAAAAATAAATGTTGTGGGACTAGGCCCCCCGTCGGGTAGACCGTTCGTCGCGTGCAAGTCTTTCGATTTGACGCCACTTGGGCGATTTGCGCGTCGATGGGGATGAAATGATGATGATTAGGACAACACAACACCCAGTCCCTGACCGGAGAAAATCTCTGACCCAGCTGGGAATCGAACCCGGGCCCTTAGGATTGACGTACTGTCGCGCTGACCACTCAACTACTGGGGTAGGGCTTTCAGATGTAAAGAATCTCAGTTTGAAGCCGCATGAGAATAAAATTTTGGTGGCTAAGGCAGGTAAAAGTTAACTCCCTCGTGCTGATTAGCGACAGTGGTTACATTTCGAAGACTATCCAATTTGTCACAGATAGTGAAACCGTAGTAGTTAAAAAGAAGCCCCTTTCCAAATTTGCCAATGACATTAAAGCTTGTGTGAATAGCTCTAATGTTCTACTAGAGTCAAAATGGAGCAAAAAGCGCTTAATAGTAATGAAAATGTCTAAACTGCGGTCGCAGATTAAGCTTCATAAATAACACCTTCCTATTCGTTCCATTATTAGTGCATGCTAAATTTCAAACTACTATGTTAATAGTTTTTATCAAGCTAAAATAAAAGAGCTTCTCACATTTCACCAGACATATCAAAAATATTTAGGAAATGGTTCAGCTACCTTAGAACTTTGAAATGCCAGAAAATGCAGTCTTAGTCTCATTTGACATTAAGAAACGTTTTACTAACGTGGCTGTAGAAAAGACAATAGGAATTGTCTTCAGAAATCTCCTGTCATTTAGGAACGTAGAACACGCATATGCAGTAGAAGCTATGAACTAACAAAACTTTCGTTGTCTTTCAATTATTTTACATTTAACTAACAGACGTATTTTCAAAAAAATGGGATACAGTCTGTCAGGTGTCCTGCCTGAAATATTCGTAAATGATTTTTAGAACAAATTTTTCGAAGCACATAACGATCTTTGTAGGAAAATTCCGTTGTACCGTAGGTATCACGATGACATTTTCATTATTTTTGAAGGTAGTTACGGTAACATTCAGGAACTATCACAGGTCCTCAATACTACACATAAAAAAAATGCATTTCAGTACAGAATTTCAAACCCATGGCTCCCTTACTTTATTGGATCTGCAAATAAAGAGAACCGGTGCAAAATTAAATATAGACATCTTCCGTAAACTCACCGCTATAGACGTATTCATTTCGTCAGATTCTCGCCATCCTGCCGCGCATAAACGAGTACGCTTCACTTCAGTGTTTTATCGGGTCGCAAAACTTGGTTTAGATAGTGATACAGCTGATAGGGAAATTGACTCAATATATCACAAGTGGGGGTAGCAAAGGGCTTTACCGAAAAAGCAATTCGGAAATTAGGTACAAAAATATTTAAAAAGATGGACAAGCAAACCGCCAGCGTTAAAAACGCAGTCGCCCATATTTCTCTTTCCTATGTCGGCTCATGCTCCGTAAAAAATTGCCGATGCTTTCAGAAAATTTGGGATACACGTAGGCTTCCGAACAAATAATATACTAGGGCTAATTTCGGGCCACAACCTTGATGAGGATACAGACAAATACAGTAACACAAGTGTGCCTCTCTTGTGATAGTTTTAATATTGGACGGACAGTTAGAGAATTTTAGTCAAGGTTTAGGGAGCGCACATATACCAGCAGTAACAGGGCCCTTGCTTCTCACCTTAGAGAACTAAATCATTGTTTGTAGTCAATTGAAAATAGCCTAAACATCTTGCATTCGGAACGAAAGGTAAAACACTGGATATCCTTGAAGACGTTGAAATTTACACTAACCGCCGTTTAACACCAGATTTAATAATTAACGAACAGGTTCCCAGCAGTAGACAACGTTTCTTTAGTATTTTTGACGAATTGTTGCTGAACAAATAGAGGTTAAAAGTACGCACAAAAACTTGCATTTTCATATATCTTTAGGTCAGTTGTGGTCATATTTCATTTTGCTGCGTGGAATTGTAAAACTTTTTTCCCTTTTATGCTTTTTGATAACTTTGTCAAAGGGTTTGTATTACGTCTTGAACGTGTTGTTGTTATTTAGTGGTTTAGTATAGGGGCTCAATTTATACTCTGTGTAATTTTCCAAGACTGGAAAAAGAATATATTTGTAACCAGGTCATTTGTGATGGGCAGAGCCCTAAACGCGTAATGAATAAAAAATATCCATATACATTCTGTGACTACTATTTCGCGACCAACCAGATATTTTAAAGCCATTTTTATTGTTGTGTTGTGTAAATAAATATGGGGTATTACTGGACTCTCGTTTTATCAGTTCTGTAGGTCGATAACCCCTGCCCCTCGTGACTTAGTGAGTTTGCAAGACAGGTACCCGTTTACACAGTTACGGGGGCTTATTTTTTAAATTACGTAACTGATTAAATGGGGAGCTGTCTGACTGCAGGAATGTCCATTGAGTCGATGAGACATGTCAAGGCATGCAACCGGTAACTTGCACTTGCAAGAAATCAAACGTAAATCCAGAGCTGGAGTAAAGTAAACGACGAGATAAAAATCTGTATTTAAAAACCTCACGTCACAGGAAGCGAGAAATGTCTGAAATGCAACGGAGTACGCTACATTAAAAAGTTTGAGTTTATAACCATATATAAAAGCAAGCCAAAACATTCGAGCAGCGCAGAAAAGAAGGATATCATAGCAAAAGAAAGACATAGCAGAAGAAATAATACTTCCATACGGACATGATGAAGAGTAGGATAAACTTTAAGGGAAAAATTACGAAGAATCAGTGCGCAAAAAGGTGGAATACGGAAGTAGTAAGGAATGAAGAGATACGCTTGATGTTCTCTGTGGCTGTAGATACTGCGATAATGAATACCTCAGAAGGCATTTCAGTTGAAGAGGAATGGACAATGACAGAAGAAGAAAAGAAAGAGGTACAATGAAGATAACTGCGAAAAACCATGGATAACAGAAAAATAATTCAGCTGATCGCTGACAGAAGGAAATAAAAACATTTGAAGGAAAATTTGGCAACACAGAAACACAAGTCACATCGGTACTATATAAATATGAAATGCAGGGAAGCTAAGGCGAAATGGCTGCGTGGAAAATGTGAAGAAATCGAAAAATAATTGTCGGAAGGACTGACTCAGCATATCGAAAAGTCAAAACAACCTTCGGTGAAGTTAAAAGCAAGGGCGGTAATATTAAGGGTGTAATGGCATTGCCACTGTTAAATGCAGAGGAAAGAGCAGGTAGCTGGAAGGAGTTCACTGAAGGCCTCTATGAGGGGGATTACTTGTCTTATGTCATTTAAGAAGGAACGGGAGTCAATAGGGAAGAGATAGGGGACCCAGTAATAGAATCTAATTTTAAAAGACTTTAGACGACATGAGATCAAATTAGGGAGAGGGGATAGATAAAATTCCAACGGAATTTCTTAAATCATTGGGAGAAGTGGCAACAAAACTGCTATTGAAGTTCGTGTGTAGATGGTGATATACCCTCAGACTTTTGGAAAAATTTCGTCCACACATTTCTGAAGATAGCAAGAGCCGAAAATCGTGAGAAATCCCACAAGCATCATAACACCCTAAGCACCCAAACTGTTGACAAGAATAATATACAGAAGAATGGAAACGAAAACTGATTAGCTGTTAGGTGAAGATCTGTTTGGCTTTTGGAAAGGTAAAGACGCCAGAGGAGTAGTTCTGACATTGCGGCTGATAATGGAAGCAAGACTGAAGAAAAAAAATCAAGATACGTTCGTATGATTTGTCGACCCAGGAAAAGCGCTTGACAATTTAATACGGTGCAAAATGTTCGAAATTCTGAGAAAAGTAGGGATAAAGTATAAGGAAAGACAGGTAATATGCAACATGAAGAAGAATCGAGAGGAAACAACAAGACTGGAAGACCAACATCGAAGCGCTGACTACAGAATATGGACTGAGAGTAAATCGAAGAAAGACGATAGTAACAAGAAGTAGCAGAAACGAGACGAGCGAGAAAATTAACATCAGATTTAGGGATCACCAAGTAGATGAAGACAAGGAATTCTGCTACGTAAGCAGCAAAATAACCGTAGATGGACGAAGCAAGAAGGACATAAAAAGTATATCAGCGCTGGGAAAAGGGCGTTCCTGCCAAGGGGCAGTCGACTAGTATCAAACAAAGGCCTCAATTTGAGGAAGAAATTTCTCAGAATGGTCTTTTAGAGCACAGTAGTATATGGTTGGCCACTTCAAGCCTACGAAACGCCTGCAAGAACCTCTTAATCGAGACCTAAGCTCTAAACGTCGTCCATATCTTCCTTAAGAGACAAGAGAAGTAGCATTCCAGACTTACACGAGGGTGTCAGCATTCTCGTTCTAACTATCTTTAGGTTGGCGATAAGGTTTAATGCGCTTATCAGCTGCTAGGTGGCACCGTCCTTTTCGCTTGTGCGTTTCAGCGTTGACACATCAGTTGGCTTTGCGCTTGTGCGAGGCAAACATGGCTGCTTCGCTGTCCATTTCCACCAATAAAAGAACAATGCTCTATAACATTTTTTGTGGTCTGGAAGTGTGCTAGATTCTGAAGTTATAGAAGACCTTCATTTCAGCAAAATACTGTGGAAATGAATTACTACGGGGAAACGTTTATCAGTGGACTGAGCAACTGAAAGGCAGATGAACAAGCGTGAAGGGCGACGCGAGAGCACGGCTTCCAATTACATACGTTACTGATGCCAACATTCAACAAGTGCGTGACCAGATTTTTAATGACCGTCGAGTTATTGTTGGTGAACGAAACCCTAAAACCATACGCACATGAGTAATTGTTCTGCATATGGCATCATCCAGAACAGACCCAACTTTCGTAATGTCTGTGAAAGATGGTCGCAAAACAGCTCCTCGAACGTGGACTACTCACTGGATGTCAACTGAGTAAAAAAAAAAAATCATCAAGAAATTTCAACCCTTCTGAAGATGCCAAAGTCGACTCTTGGTGACCTGAGTATAAATGGGAACGCGAAGGAATGACCACAGCTAAACCAAGTCAGGGAGACCTCATTTACTGACGTACAGAAAACGTCGAGCACTTCTGAACTAGCTGTAGAAAATCGCATGAAATCAGAGGAAGAAATTACGTGTGAGTTCGAAAGTGCCACCAGCAGCCGAGTTAAACAACGACTGTGCTTAAGGAGTTAAAAAGAGTGATCGAGCAAACTACTCTTAAGCCACACATTTCCATAGTCAGTGTTAAACAACACTTGCGTAAAGAGCAACGTCACTGGACAGTGGATGACTGGAAACGAGTAATTTGAAGTGATGAATTGTGCTATACCCTGTGGCAAACAGGGTTTGGCAAACACCTGGGGAAAGTTACATGTCATCATGAGTAGAGTTAACCAAGGGTGCCGACTTTCCAAAATTTCTGTGGGCGCATGTCGATGGTGGGATGTAGTATATGTTTTCTGGAGAGTCTCGATATTTTTAAAAATGACTACCTTTCATTCATAATCTTTTATGAACACTATCTGTGTCATAAAGATCTATGCTGAAAATAAGTAAAATATACCGGTACCATATGTATACGTTGTCAGTCGGTAACACAGCTGACTTAAAAGCAACAGAGATGAGAGCAAATTCTTGTTCAAATGTACTTGGGCGAACCCACAGAACCAGAGGCGTAACGTACGCGGTACGGGCTCGGCTGCAAAAATAAAAATCCTGACTCCTAACATAAAATGTATAATCTATCATTAACTAAAGTAGCTTTCATTAGAGCACGTAAAAATGGAAATTTAATGGAGTGTGTTGTAAAATACCATGCAATATAAACAAAGAGGTCATTCTTGTATTATATTCAAAGCTGTAAACAAAAATCATTAATACCGACAGACGTTATTAAAAATTAAACACATTCTAGTGTTTGACAGTCTATATCAATAAGCATAGGCCCATAGATCTATCTGTTATTTGAGTGATGTGTACTTATAAAACCTCACTCTCCTCACCTTGCTTTCTGGTGATTAGATCATGCGGCATAGTGTCTGTGATGGAAGGATCGATTTCTTCACTGACATCAATATATCTCTCTGGATACTGTGTAAGCTGAGTTCACTAACTCTGCCTTGGGCCTTAGAATTCCAAAGACAGTTCTTCGTAAGTATGAGCTTCAAAAATTAGCCGAAGAAACAGCAACAAGACTATATGAATGCAGAGTCTCGCGGCGATAACATTGAATAAAATGTTCTCGGGTTTCCAACCGCGTCAATTGCTTAAAACTACATGTGTTTTCGGCCAAGCACACCTCGGCTCTGTGTCGGGCAAGATAAGCCGCCTGTTGAAAAGACACAAGATCAAATCAATCTTCAGGCCTCCAAAGAAAATCCGTCTATTGCTGAGACCAGTTAAAGACGCAGTAGGTCTCAGAACTCCTGGAGTCTACGAAATACCTGTGAGTGTGGCCAGAAGTACATTGGACAAACAGTGCGCAGTGTCGCCTACGCTATCCAAAGAAATCTGCGTTAGCTGAGCATGCGTTAGAAAACGGGCACCCCATAAAATTTGACGATACCTCTGTCGTGGCTCGCACTAACGGATTCTGGGATAATTTAATAAAGGAAGCTATTGAAATAATAATTACGGCAAATACCCTGAAGAGAGACGGTGGCTTGCAGCTCAGCGCTGCGTAGGATCCAGCGATCGCGCGGTTGAAGAGGGCACTTCGAACGCCGACTCAAAACATGCCCATATATCGTGCAGTTTTAAGGATTCGACGCGGTTGGGAACCCTAGAACATTTTATTCAGCAACAAGAATAGGTGAAATTTTGTGCAGTAATCTACGATTGAATTCTCTCTTACTAATAGTTTCGTTAATCAGCTACCGAGGATAATGAGGCTATTTCCTTTCTAAGAGCTTTTTTAGTCTGGGAATTTACTGGATAAATCTTCCTACTGAACTGTGAATCTCTTCGTCGGAAGTAGAATTTACAAATTTAGGGAAAATGATTTTGAAGAAATGCTTAACATTGTGCATACTCTCAAAATGACTCTTTTACTTGGCTGCAATGATATCCAAACAGCCATTAAAATGTCCCATCTTTTTGCTAAATATGTAGCCGATGACATACATCGATAGCACATCTAAACAAGAGAACACGCTTTATCAAGCTGTACATTTTCCGACTGCATAATTTGAGGTACTAAATTGCAAAGCTTTGATTGCAGCACTATCTGAAAAATGAATTCACATTTCTCTACTTGGTTTTTCAAAACAATAGCTTGGCCTCTTTCTTCTCTTTACTTAGATGTCAATATTATTTTTTACATGGCCTTAAGTACCCTAGTAGACATAAGCATAACGAAGGGCTTTTACAGACTGGTATCTCGAAGACGAACGAGTTGCGTCAAACTTTTTTAAAGTACTAGAATTTGCCAAAAATTCCAACCTTTTAAATCTATGACTGACGGAAAGATACAACGTTTCTACTGCGTCGTAAAAGGACATGACCTCTTGAACTCCACATATGGCATCGTTAAATGCTAGACTTAAAGTGTGCACTGCACAGTACACATATTTTGCAGTCTTTTGTCTTTGTTTAACTCTCGTTCTGATAGATCTGTGTATGCCTGAGGTATTGACACAACCCTGACAACAGCATTTAGTTACGTCTCTTTTCATCTAGTGCACTTGGTGTTTCCTTTTCTGTTCCTAATGCACTTTGGTCTTTTATTTCAGGAAAACTTAAAAAGCTTTCATTTATCTTCAAGTCACGAGGCTTTCCTCTGTAACGTGCCTAAACATCTGAGTCAACTGATCTCTTTTTATAATATACGATGTTGTATGTGTAATAATATAAAATAATGAGTCAGCATTAATGCCATCAATAATTTCTTGTTCAAGTGCACGGGATAGGACATTTTGAGTTGATGAGTTAAGGTATTTTTGCGTGTAGGCCTATTTTGGTTTATTTATTAGATCGCGTAATACCCGATTGCATTTAAGAGAGAAGTTCGATGGTTGCTAAAAAGTTTCCACTGTTTGATTTTTCTGTTTTCTCCCAACATCCCCGAAAAAGCTATATTATTGGATTCCGGTGTTAACGTCATACTCACTATTTTCAAACGTTCTCACTTTTCCTTTGTTACGAATACATATCTGCGCCATCTGTCTTTTACTTACACCACGAATTGAACACAACGCATGTGTTCAGATGTGCACATAGTTTCGTGTCACACTATACTTTTGGTTGGCCACTTCCAATATCGAGCCACTTCTCTTCAAGCTGAAGGATGTTGACAAACAAAGAACTTTTTAGTTTCAGCATTTACATCCAACTGATAATCTGCGCGATCATTTGAATAGTCTGCTATATTAACAGGCTTAATTACATTTAAGGCGATTTTGCTATCATCTTCTTTTTCTCACTGACAATTGCTGTTATAACTTTTCACTTCAGAATAGCGCTTACTTGCGACACTGCAAAACCGTTGTGCTAAACTGAACAGACTGCCCGTTATTGTACCATTACCTCTTACTTGATAATTGACAGTGTTGCAGAATAAAATAACGAAAGTTGAATGTTCAGAGAAATGTGCGTAAAACAATCACTTTTCGTCAAGAATAGATAATTTTCTATCTAAATGTAATATTTTCAATGCTGTTTTTCTGGGTGAACGCTGGGGAATACGTACTCCTAAACTTTTTTGTCGACAAAGTAATTTTTTTACAATGTTGAGTGCAGTTTTTTGGTGGGAAAAGCGATGACATTGACTGTTCCAAGCCTTTCGAATCTGCGGCAACCGTTCTCGACAACCGAATCGCTGGCAGCCAGTTCGACAAGCATGTAGTGCCCTCGCCCGTTAATAGTGGGCGATGGTAACGCTAAACGGATTTGCGTACGCTCAAACGCCGAGCTACGGATAGATGCCTCTATGGTCCCGCTACCATAATCCTTCACGATTCATTGCCATCTTTGTTTTGTTGTTCTTTATTAGTTTTCGTTTGCTGTTCCAGTCTTGTTGGTTGTGCGAAGTTTTACAGTGTGTCCTGTCTTTCGTTGCAACTTGTAAGTTAAGTTGGAGGTGAGAGATGAGCAGAAAACTTGTTCTCCTGCATCTAAAAAACAAAAAACTGCCAATAATTTGTGTGCGAGCGAAAAGCCAAGAAGTCCAACGTCAGTGGATGATTGAAACTGAGCACTGAACCTACGTGTGAAAATGCAGTGAACGAACATGTGTATGACAGAAAATTAAATGATCGCCCAGAATGTTGGACTTTGGAACAAGAAATCGCTTTTTGTGAGAAAAATGACTGGTTGATCGTTTCAAACAATAAACTTGGCTGCCGAATTTGCAAAGAAGTAGGAAGTTTAGGCATAGAAAGAAATAAACAAGGCATGGACATTGCACAGCCTTGGGCTACAGTATCTGTGTCATCTTTAGGTGGTTCCAGAAAAGAAGAAATGGTTTCTTAGTGTAAAAAAAAATATTTAAACACAAAGAAAGTTCCACTCATCAAGCTGCTGCCCAAATAATACTTCATGTAAAATTACGTCATGGCTAAAAGCAGATGGGTGGTATCCCATGCTTCAGTTGTAAGTAATTTTCACTGCATTATATCCAATGTCGGAGTACCCTCAAACTTTTTTTTTTAGAGAAAAAGCACTGGATAATTTGTCATGCATTTCCATTATTGTCATTGTTTTGTGATAACTAATCTGCACCGCACTTTTGTGAGATCCGAGACACAAGCTGCAGTCAAAGTGCTACGAGAGACAACAAGGACAAGGGGTTGTTTACACACTCTGTACTAAACTCAGTTTAGCGTTGACTGATTCTATGAATCCGTGTTGATCTGACCATTTCTATGCGTTTTACTTTACTGTTTATCGCATACATATTTCTGTGCTTGTATTAGTATACATTTTAATCTTTTATTTTAATTTTAACGCTTAACAAAATAACAGTCCCTAATGTTACACCCCTGCACAGGCCGTACGTTTCCGACGTCTACTCAGTCTGAAATGAGTACCGGAGGCAACCCTGGGATCAAAGCGATTCACCGGCCACGTGTTCGCCCATACAAAGGCCTCTGTGACAGTCCCTGGCCTGCAAGAACTGTCACGTTTTGGATTATAAGTTACTGCAACGAACTTCTCAAAATATGTAATCGTAATATTAATAGATTCCTTCTGTACTCAATTATTTGCCTTTTTCAACTTTTAATTCATTAACAAAATGCCATTTACATCAGTATCAGGTATATATACCTTAAACAACTTACTTGCACGGTGACAGCAAGCGGTAACGATATTATCAACATGTTACTAAAAGAAAATATCACATTTATATAAATTAAAATAAAAAAATATTCATAAATCAGTCAGTTTTAATTTATTGGAAAAACTTCTGTGCAAAGATTTATTTGTGAACAGAACAACAAAACAACTCACTTTACATACCAAATAATAATCATGACATATCAACTTTCAGCATAAAACACTTTACTTATTAGGTTATTTGATAATATAAATTTGTTTGCAATTTTGGTAATATCAGCATGTTTAGTCATTTCTTTACGAACAGGCAAAGTTGGCAAATAACTCAATCTTTTTAGTGTCATTGTCGACCGCCAAAACATTTTCAATCGTCAAAGTGCTGAAAACGACCGCTCAGAGGTACACGAAGTAACTATAGTTAAAATCATACCAACAAACTTCACAAATTCTGTGAGCATCTCACGCATGGGACCACTCTTTTCTCTACTTAAAATATTTGTAATGTCTGATAAGTTGGCCACTTCCTCTTTCATCATTCCACACACATCTACAAACATGTTCAATGCAATGTTAGCTTGTCTTTATCAAAGTATGTTCCATAGAATTGTCGGATTCGATTGGCACCAATCTGATCGAAAGCAAACGATTGAAGTTGTGAAATAAGTTCCAGAATCTTTGGGTCAAATCTACGACTTAGCGAATCCACAGCCACATCGATTATTTAAAAAAAAATTTGTCTGTACATTTTCTCCGGCGTTTGACGAGAATCGCTAGCTTCGTCGTAGCGTTTTGGTATATATCTTTTTTAAGCAAAACTAGTTCATCAATGTTAAGTTCCTCCGCTTTCCTAGTGGTTTCATTCCACAACTCAAAAAATGCTCTGTGAAGCTAAACATGCCGGCAAAGTTTCCACCCGTGTTTTGATTTCTCGGTATGACAATGATTTCTTGTGAAAAGGAGAATGAATTTGCTCAGTCCTGCCAAAAACTGACATTAACATTTTCAGGGAGATAAAAAATTTGAATCGACGCAGGTTTGAAAAACAGCCGATAGCCTACCCACCGACTTCACTTTTTTCTTCTGACAGGTTTTCCAATGATTTCAGGAGGACGACTTTAATGACTGTACCCTGACAAACCACCTCGAAGGACAGAATGGTCGCAAAGACAGTCTGTGAACGTTTTATACCACATAAAATTCGCCGTTTTCTTGTAGCGATTGAAACACTTCTTGTCTCTTTGACGAATGTCTTCCAAATGATATTAATTTACGAAGAATCACCAGAAAGTTTTGCGCATAACTAATAGCTTGCATCGCATCTTGTACCACCAAAGTCAAATTATGCGCCGAACAATGAACAAATACAGCTCTTGGCTCCAACTGAGTAATCCTGCTTCGTAATCCTGTTAAATGTCCACTGACGTTGCTCGCTCCATCAATGCACTGACCACGACAGTATTTTATGTCGTAGCATAAAGGTCTTATGACATCCTGGACGACTTCAAACAATATCCTAGAACTTGCTGAAACTAATTCACAGAAACCTATAAAAACTTCATCAACTTGAAGATTTTTATCGACGTATTTGAAACATACGGGTAGTTGTTCCTTCACTGATATGTTGGAAGTCTCACCTATAATAAGAGAAAAATATAGAGCCTCCATAATGGATTTCATGATGTACTGCTGCACATCGCTGGATAATAACGCGACAATTTCGTCCAATATATCGTGAGAAACCCACTTATATGAAGTTCGGTGCAGCCGAGAGTTCAAGTCGGACGAATGTTCTGCTATAAGCAGCAGCAAATGATGAATATTTGATGCCTGACTGGTGGAACCACGAATTTCTTGCTGACTTCAAAACTGGTGGGACGTTATTATCTTTAAAATCGCCTTGCGTGCATTTTCGTATCTTCTAATTTATGTGTTGAGGTAAGGGATAACACATTGGTAGCTCGTCTCATATTACCAGAGCAGTCTCGGACAAACGGTGAAATGTACATTTTTCATGAAATTTGAAACGTTTAGTTTTCTTTTGCCACTGAGAAAATTCATTCCAAACAAATGCATTACGCGAATCCGCGTTTGCAGTAGTATCAGTTGCCGACTGAAGCACTGAGCTGGAATCAAAAGCTTTTTTTTCACTCACTATAAAACACTTCGTCCAATTCCTTGTCGTAATAAATCCAAGGAAATGTGTGTTTCCATCCTTCATGGTATGACCTACCTGATAGTTTTTTTGATTCTTCTTGCTGATGTACTACAGGACCTGGCAGAAGACACATTTTCGCGTTCCTTATTTTTTGGCTTAAAATGCCTTTCACTATTGTCGGTGTTAGTAATATCCACCTGTGATGATGACGACAAACGTATTATGAGTTTATCCAAAGCGACTAGGAAACAGTTCGAATTCGAAAGTATGTATAGAAACAATACTCGGTATTGTATTTCAGCTTCCCACACGCGTCCAATAATCGCGCAACATTTGAAAACTCCCAAAATTTTTGCTCGGAGATGAACTTTTGCTCCACGCATCCCGTCAGTAGACCCTCTTGTTTGTACTAGCTATTAATGCGGTACGGCCCAATATTGTAAAGCAGATATTTTAAAACAATTGTTGACGGTTGGAGTGGGTATATTGTACTGCCACTTGTAAGGAAAACATGAAAGCACGCCGAAAAGACGGGATTCCATTCACAGTATAGTGCGACAGTTATTATGGGGAGTACCTATGACTTGGCTGGAGAAAGGTAAGGAACGGGGCAGTGTGTTGCTTGGTTGTCTTTGCACAAAGACGTCTGAAACAAACAGATATGTTTTAGAGATCAGCCATTTAATTTATGAAATAATAAATGATCTGATACTTTTAAACGTCATGTTTAGAAAAAAATCAATTGTTACCACAGTTTTAATAAATTTGGAAAATTCTATAGTTTCATGCACCTGTAAGCATGGTTTGTATACTGTGCAAAATTCATCGAGGAATCTCTCTTACTTATGAAGAAAAGCATACCTACAGCAACAAATGCTGCCTATAGTAAGTGAAAAAATAATGAAATTTCACATGTAATCTAAACATTCATGGTGGTGTCTGTTTGTTCTTATATCGTGTCTCCCTACCACTTTCGCGCAACGACGCTCTGAGCGTGTTTTTTAGGGAATTAACTAGTTTGAACCTGGGACCTGTTGCTGGTAAGGAGATGCCAGACCACACATGACATATAGAATTCAGAAGAGTTCAGTGAGACTATCGATGATATAACCAAATACTTAATGATCTCAGCGTCAGCTCCACTGCACTTCCTGTAAAAGAATCTTAATACTAACTAAATTTAGTGGAAAGGGTTCAAGGCTTTCCTATTTTTAGTTAGCTGGTAAAATAACGTCGAAAAAGCAGTTAAGTTTACCATTGGAAATTTTATTCTACTCACAAAACATCGTTTATAAATTGCACTATTGATAAAAGGAAATGTTTTAATACAGGATGGTAAAAACCAACTGCGTTCAACAAAAATGTGAACGAATATTCCCTAAATGGGTTTCCAAGTTCTACAATCGATCGAAGGATGACCTATGCCATATCACATCTATAATCTAGGTTTAAATTTAAGTTTCACAAAAGAGAAATCTATCAAAATGGTCTACAGTGACCCTCAATTATCTTTAATTACTTATATAACCTGTCGTAAATTACAGTGGCTGATGTGGCTTCTCAATAAGTATAAAATAGAAAAATCATCGCGTTTCAGATCTTTACTTCAAGTGGCAAACGTGAACACCATGAATTTTAATTAACGATCGACACTAGTATTACGCAAAAAGAAGGGGTGTAACAGATGAGACTTCTGCAGTTCTGAGTGAAGCCTTATGCGCTCAAAAATGCGGCATCGCGTGCGTTCATTACCTTGTCGGTGTTTAGGCAGCGTCAGGGCGGCAGCGGCCGGCGCAGCAGCCATCCAGCTCGCCGTCTCGGAACCAACTCTACTCTAACTTCTCGTTACTACAATTTACCGAATTTGGTTTGAAAAAACTATCTGGCTGTGTTTTCATCTGACCAATCAGGGTCTCAATGTTAACCTTAAGCTCCGCCTACAAAAATTCTGTCTATCCAATGAGAAACGTTATACTTTTCGTGGTGGGGCAATGTTTTTAAAGTTTGCAACGTAACAGAGACGCTAAAAAGTCTCACGCTAAAACCTGCAGCTAGTGTGGTCCTTTTAGCGTTATCGTAAGATCTATACTGCTCTTCTGGAGGGCTCTATCTTTTAACATGGGCTGGGGAGTGATCCTAATGTAACAGACACGCGAAAAAGTCTCACGCTAAAACTTGCGGGTGGTAGTGGCCCATTTGTGTTATCGTAAGATCTATACTGCTTTTCTGGAGGGCTCTAGCTTTTAACATGGGCTGGGGGTGGTCATTGACATACCTGAGACGCGAAACAGTCTCACGCTAAAACGTGCGGGTGGTAGTTGTACAGGTAGGCTGGGCCGTCCGTTTCTTATCCTAGGGCCTTCTAGCTCAACACGGTTCTGCTCTCGGCTTCTGTCCTCGTTTCTCCCCTCGGAACTGCGTCTGCTTCAAGGTGGGAAGGTACGACATGCATTTAGGCATTCTTGTGTTAGTCTGTGGTATTCCATTTGCTCACTCGTTACTCGTATTACTTTGGTTAATTTAATGTCACGATTTATTCGGAGCTATGTGACATACTACTGGATTTGCTTATTATGCCAGGGTTTTCATGTAAGGTGTTGGATTTGCCTGACACCTTACAGTAAAAAATTTTATTTTGTTATGTTTTTGAACTTCCACTGCTATGAGTGTGTATCCTGACTCCTGGCAGTGTAGTCGCACTATCCTCTCTGTCCTCGGTGGCCCAGACGGATAGAGCGTCTGCCATGTAAGCAGGAGATGATCCCAGGTTCGAGTCCCAGTCAGGGCACACATTTTCAACTGTCCCCATTGATATTTATCAACGCCTGTAAGCAGCTGAAAGGTCTGGATTTCATTGTAATTTCATTAATCCTTCCTGGTCATGCTGACAAAGTTTTATAAAATTGTTTGTAAAAGTAGAGACAGTGGAAATTAAAATGTCCTCTGGTGCCTCTCTTGCTCCAAGTCGGCCTGTTTGACGTCCTGCCTCCACTAATATTTTTTAAGGGCAAGAGAGAAATATTTTTTTTATTTTTTTATCAAACTAAAAATTTTGTGGGTGCAGCGCTCCCACAAGATTATGTATGTGGGTGTTTGAGCCTCAGCGCACCCACGCAGTCGCCGCGCATGGTGCTAACGGTGAAGTATGGAGTAACCTCCTCCAGAATATTTACGGTGTGGGGACGTTTTCTGAGGATATGGTGTGGTTCCCCTATCGCGCCTAAGAAAACGTTAAGTCCTGAGGGATATGAACACATTTTACTGCAGTGTGACAATACATTTCCCGAAATGGACCGTCTTGCACAGAGTCCCGAACTGAAGCCAACGGAAAGGCAAATGGATGAGTTCGAACGTCTACTTCTGTCCAGAGCCCAGCGTGCAACGTCTTTTTTTTTCTGGTTTCGGCTGCTGAGTAACACTGGTCTGACATACCTCCACATTCAGACATCTCATTGAAAGTGCTCTAGCAGAGTCCAAGACGTCATAAAAGCGAAGGGTTGACACACCCCATATTAATGTACACTAATAGGTGTCCAGATACTTTCGACCGGCGTTCGTGACTTGCTGCTCAACCGGAAGAAAAAAGTAATCTTAGGGTATTGGAAAGCTTGTACAATGATGGACGATTTGCACTGAAAAGTATGGTATTACGTTGAAAAATAAAGTTATTGTAAATTTTGAACTAAATTAGAAAAAAACAGCGCGCAGAATTTTTTACTTGCCCTCGAATTAATGAGCAAAAATGAACACTCTGATGCATTACACATACTTTATGTGAAATGAGTAATAATTACTTTTAGTGTTTTAGCAATGGGAGGATGAGCAAGTTTTTGAGATACTGACAAAATGTAGAAGAAGCACCTCTCTCCGAAACCGCTTGCGTGAAACGTCAAGTTTTGCGCGAAGTCTGCAGTTAACGCGCTTCCGGATTGTCAAGGAAGAGCTAAAGTCAGCTGCGAGATAGTACGAAATCTCTAAAGAGACAACTTCCGTATATAATCACTGTGAAAGGAAGAAGGAAGGAAAATTAATGCCCCTCTGCCAACGAGGTCGTTAGAGACGGAACACAACCTCTGAACGAGGAAGACTGTGGAAGGAAACCGAACGTGTCGTTTTCAAAGGAACTGGGTTGGTGTTTGCCTAAAGTGAGTTGAGAAAACCTCAGTGTTCCTGTGGGGATTTGAACCGGCATTCTGTCGAAAGCGAACCCAGTGTGCTAACCACTGCACCATCTCACCTGGTTCTGGTTAATTGATTCGGGGGAGGGGACCAAACAGCGAGGTCATCGGTCCCATAGAATTAGGGAAGGATGAGGAAGGAAGTCGGCCGTGCCTTTTCAAAGGGAGCATCCCGGTATTAGCCTGAAGCGATTTAGGAAAATCACGGAAAACCTAAATCAGTATGGCTTGGTGGTGGTAAGTTCCTGTGGGACCAAACTGCTGAGGTCATCGCTCGCTAGGCTTACGCACTACTTAATCTCACTTAAACTAACATACACATCCATGCCCAAGGGAGGACTCGAACCTCCGACGGGGTGCGGGGGGAGGGGGGAAGGGGGGCGGAGGGGGGCGCACGAACCATGCAAGGCGCCATAAACCGCGCGGCTACCCAGCGCGGCAGGATGGCCTGACGCGGGTTTGAACCGTCGTTGTCCCAAATGTGAGTCTAGTGTGTAACCACTGCGCCACCCCGCTCGGTCGAAGTACAACTGGAACTGTACGAAGGGAAAGTTATCATTAGCACTGTACATCACATGTTACCCCTCAGAGCAACAGATGCAAAACTCGGAGCGGCCGTTTAACTATTAAAATATTACTTGCTGACACAATACAATGCGTCCGATATAGAGGTATACACAGATAAATGCTTACAACGTAAGACCGCGAAATTTTATGTCGATGGGTAAACGCACAATCGATAGACATTGTCTCCAAGGTGGGATCCTCACCATTTCATGAACAGCGCTAGTCGTATGGCGCGTGGGCACAAACGTGTACTGTGCAGCAGGTAGATGTCTTGACAGTCAGAATGTGCACGTACCAACGGAAAGTGCATTGTGTGCTATGGTTAGCTGAGTTAAGCTATGTAACACGTGTTCAGCAGCGTGCAAGAAGAGACTGGAACGTGGATTTTCATTGGGACAAAGCTCTTCGAGAAATGGGAAGTTTCATTGTAAATACTGGAAAACACCCTAAAAAGCATGTGAAAGAAGCCCACTTATTAGACAAGCTAGTAGGGAACTGACCGTCCCCCGTTCGACGGTGCAAGCGCTTCATGCCGAAGATCACAGCAGAAGATGTGATTTTGCTATTGAAACGTCGCTCCATATACCCGAAAACAACGACAATCTCAGTGCAGTGCTGTTCCATCTCTGTTGAAAACTTAAGCGACAAAGCTGTCGAACATGGGAAGTGAGACTCCAGGAGAAGTGATTGAATACGAAAGGACGCACCAAAAGTTAATGTGTGATTGGGATAAGTATAGTGTGACTGGTCTATTTTTGGAAATGGGATCAGGGTGCATCTATCTCGACATGTTGGCGAACTATGCTGTGAGACAGGTGGCTCCCAGTTCCATTCTCCAGCAGGATGGTGCCCCACCCTACTAACATGGGGATGTTACATGGAGATGTTACCACATTTCTCCATGAGACGTTTCCTGAGCGTTGGGTCGAAGCCAGGGTCCCATAGCCTGGTCCCTCGATCTCCCGATCTGACTCCGCTGGATTTCAGTGCACCGGGACTTTACGGAAGAAAGGTTCGAGATCTAGTAGATTTGATACAACGGACTTGCTCTGCAGGAGAGGCAACAACACCTGTCATGCGTATGAACGTGTGACGAGAAGTGGAGTACCGTTTCGATAGCCGTGGAGCTACAAACTGTGTCCACATTTAACTGTATCAAAATACATAGAAATGTTTGAGCTCCTGTGTACAATGTTAGACAAATAAAGTTATAAACCTTAACTGATACTTAAAAATATTAAAAAGAGTTTTTGTACGTCCTTAGCCCAGATACCCTGTAGCTGGTGCACTGAAGCATGGCGATTCCTCTCCTGGTGTGGGAACTATTACCAGAAAGAATGCAGATAATTGTTTAAATTCCACTCTGTTAACGTTCCAGTAAATTATTATACCGAACACTTCTCTGGTAGCAATAACAAGAATCAAATGTTGAGGCTCTAAACTAGTAGCACTCGTAATCGATGAAGTGTGCGCGATCTTTGAAGATCTTCAAAATGGTTCAAATGGCTCTGAGCACTATGGGACTTAACATCTGGGGTCATCAGTCCCCTAGAATTTAGTACTTAAACCTAAGGACATCACACATATCCATGCCCGAGGCAGGATTCGAACCTGCGACCGTAGCAGCAGCGCGGTCCCGGACTGAAGCGCCTAGAACCGCTCGGTCACCGCGGCCGGCTTTGAAGATCTTCATAGAATGAATTGTGTCCCACTTTTGGTAGACTCCTTATTGGGTAATAGGTAGAAGACGGATCTTTCGGTCTATATTGCTGTAGTTGATAATGCTTACGATACCAAGTGAAAGGACAAATGCAAGATTCTTGCCACATTGACAATCCGAGCCGATTTTTACAATTGTGTATTTCATGTTTATCTTTTCCCAGCAACGGCGGGCGCTCCGGAGACAAGACCACCTGTGAGCTCGTGAGGACGTGGGCGACTCGCCTTGCGACATGGCGCATCGGTTATCTGAGCCGCCCATCTGCCTGAGACGGGTAGCACGCGTTGGCACGTTGCCTGAGCGGCTAATGGCTCCGCGGCCTCACTTCATATTGTTTCATAACGCTGACATTCAGACTTCACGCAAAACAAACCACGAAGCTCTCCATTCTGGCCAGATTGTGGCGTAATGTGAAGCTATGAAAAACTTATTTTCAGATGTCATAGAGTTTGCTAAGCAACAAATGTGTGAGTAAGCAGTACCTATTATAAACTGAAGTCCTCCGCCGCGTGTATGCGAAGTCTAATTTCACGAAATACTGTAAGGTTTTGATACGGTTTTCAAATGCTGTTTCACGAAGAAGGTTTGTGTTTAGAACTTGGCACATACTGCTAAACATCTTTGTGTGATACTGTTTAATTTTGAAGCCACTATTTTGTGGTTATTTAATTGACAGTACTGGGCATGACTGCTTGGGAGGAAAGATTTGCGCTTTTGTCGCTGCGAAGGTGTGGTCTCTATTTCCTGTTTATTGGCAGAAGGCGGTCAGGGAGCGTGATTAGGAGGAGGAACATGCCGGGCGAGTTGAGCAGTTTTGTAACACAGGCCCTTCTCCATGCTTTGAGTCGGTACCTGAGCTCGCTGAGGGCAGAGGCCGCCGTGCGGCCAATACCGTCCCCAGAGAATAACTCAGCATCACACCTATGCCTTTTCTTTGCAGATATCAAAGAAGAGGACACCGTGGCGCCGCCCAAGCAACGTGAGAAAGTCCGTTGTTCTTTCGGCGTATAAATTCATCAAATAAGTTGCCCCAGACGCCAAGCTCAGCGCGAAGAGTTTGACTAAATGGTGGAACGCAGCTGCAGGCCGGTATCAACTTCTTGGTAGTTAATGTCTATTTTTCACGCCAAGTTTGGGAAGTGTATGCTGCAGTCCTCTGTTTTTTTTTTTCGTAAAATAAGCTGTGTCTCCGATTGCCACATTGCCAACATCATTGAGTCATCCACTCCAAGTGTAGTTTTTTGAAACTTCGGAGCCGAGGGCGGAGAAGAAAGTTTCTGGTGTATTCATCTCCCAGCTATCAGTTTGGATTCCGTAGAGATGTTGGAATACGTGAGGCAATACTGACCCTACGACTTATCTTAGAAAATAGATTAAGGAAAGGCAAGCCTACGTTTCTAGCATTTGTAGACTTAGAGAAAGCTTTTGACAACGTTGACTGGAATACTCTCTTTCAGATTCTGAAGGTGACAGGGGTAAAATACAGCGAGCGAAAGGCTATTTACAATTTGTACTGAAACCAGATGGCAGTTATAAGAGTCGAGGGGCATGAAAGGGAAGCAGTGGTTGGGAAGGGAGTGAGACAGGGTCATAGCCTATCCCCGATGTTATTCAATCTGTGTATTGAGTAATCAGTAAAGGAAACAAAAGAAAAATTCGGAGTTGGAAATAAAATCCACGGAGAATAAATAAAAAATTTGAGGTTCGCCGATGACATTGTAATTCTGTCAGAGCCAACAAAGGACATGGAAGAGCAGCTGAACGGAATGGACAGTGTTTTGAAAGGAGGATATAAGATGAACATCAACAAAAGCAAAGCGAGGATAATGGAATGTAGTCGATTTAAATCGGGTGATGCTGAGGGAATTAGATTAGGAAATGAGACACTTAAAGTAGTAAATGAGTTTTGCTATTTGGGGAGCAAAATAACTGATGATGGTCGAAGTAGAGAGGATATAAAATGTAGACTGGCAATGATGAGGAAAGCGTTTCTGAAGAAGAGAAATTTGTTAACATCGAGTATAGATTTAAGTGTCAGGAAGTCATTTCTGAAAGTATTTTTATGGAGTGTAGCCATGTATGGAAGTGAAACATGGCCGATAAATAGTTTAGACATGAAGAGAATAGAAGCTTTCGAAATGTGGTGCTACAGAAGAATGCTGGAGATTAGATGGGTAGATCACATAACTAATGAGGAGGTATTGAACAGAATTGGAGAGAATAGAAATTTATGGCACAACTTGACTAGGAGAAGGGATCGGTTGGTAGGGCATATTCTGAGGCATCAAGGGATCACCAATTTAGTATTGGAGGGTAGCGTGGAGGGTAAAAATCGTAGAGGGAGACCATGAGATGAGTACACTAAACGGATTCAGAAGGATGTAGGTTGCAATAGGTACTGGGATATGAAGAAGCTTGCACAGGATAGATTAGCATGGAGAGCTGCATCAAACTAGTCTCTGGACTGAAGACCACAACAACAACATCTCCCAGCTGTTATCCGGTGCTGACTGGCACACACTAACTGATTTAGGAGAAATGTAACTGTCGCAATTGCGGTAGCACGATCCACATTTTGAGCAGTTTGTAACTTTCTTGTTCTGCCGTGCAACTTCTTTGATCATAATTTTCGGTCTCTTCTTCTCTCGTTAACTTGAAACTCGTTAGCAGTGCAAATGATCAAATTTTCCTACGTCTTCTCCATAAAGTCTTCCATATAATTTGCTACCTACCGCAGGGTTAGAGTTATTTTGTGTAATTTCTATTAAGATTTTAGATAACTAGGCTATCTGTCAATTTTATGTGTATTGTGTGCATCATAAACAGCAAATAAAAATGTGTTAAAGACAAATCTTATTTGGATTTCAGGACCGCTTAAATATCCTGCAGCTTTTCCATAGTTAGGAGACATACAAATAACAAAACTAATCTGTTGTATACCTAAGTAGTTGTTCTCAATGCGACGGTGTTTTCATTGTCTGCAGTGGTTAAATGCAACCAGCAGCTGTTCGAAGTTAAGGACAGCCCTCATCAAGGTTCAAATTTACAAATATTTTGTGCAAATCTACATCTGCATCATACTACGCAAGCCACCTGATGGTGCGCGGTGGAGGGTACTTTCGCTATCACCATCTGATCCCTACAAACCTGTTCCACTCGAGAATAGTGCGTGGGAAGAATGATTGTCTGTGTTGGCTCTAATTTCTCGAATTTTCTCCTCGTGGTCAATACGCGACATGTATGTAGGAGGGGGGGGGGGGAGTAATATGTTGTCCAACTCCTCCTAATAAGTGCTGTCCCGAAATTTCAATAGCAAATCTCTACATAATGCACAACGCCTCTCTTGTAACGTCTGTCAGTGGAGTTTATTTAGCATCTCCATAACTCTCGGCAGCTAAAAGATCCCATGACAAAACGCGTCGCTCTTCGTTGCATCTTCTCTATATCCTTTATTAGTCCTACGTGATAGGGATCCCAGATAGATGAACAATACTCAAGAATCTGGCGAATAAGCTCCTTATAAGCCACTTCCTTTGTGGATGAGTCACATTTTCTTAAGATTCTTCCGATGAATCTGAGTCTGGTGTCTGCTTTTCCCACTATCTGTTTTATATGGGCATTCCACTTAAGGTCGCTCTGGATAGTTACATCCAGATATTTTACGGCGGATGTTGTCTCTAGCTGTTTGTCATCAATAATGTGGCTGTACAGTAATGGATTTATTTTCCTATATATGCACAGTATGGCACATTTACTTACGTTCAGGGTCATCCACCAGAGCCTGCACCATTCATCAATTCTCTGCAGGTCGTTCTGCAAGTTCTTACTATCTTCTGGCGTTGCTACTTTGGTATAGACATCGCATAATTTACGAATAGCCGTAAAGTACATCCGACGCTTTCTACTAGACCATTTACACACACACACACACACACACACACATATATATATATATATATATATATATATATATATATATATATATATATATATATATATTGTAAACAGCAACGGTCCTGCCACACTTCACTATGGTACTCCGGATATTACCTTTACATTTTGTTCCGTTAAGAGCGACGTGTTCTATCTGCAAGAAAGTCTTGAATCAATCGCAGGCCTGCTCCGATATTCCGTAAGCTTGTATTTTTTTAATTATTAAACGGCAATGCGGGACGGTGTCAAATGCCTTACTGAAATTAAGGAACACGGCATCAACCTGAGCGCCGTTGTCCACTGCGCTGTGGATCTCATGGAGGAACAAAGCGAGCTCAGTTTCGCAGGATCTCTGTTAGCGGAATCCATTTGGATTGTTATAGAGGAGATGTTCATTTTCCTAAACGTCATAATTGTTGCGCGTAAAACATGTTCCATAATTCGACAACAGATTGACGTCAACAATATAGATCTACAATTGTGTGGATCTTTCTTACAGCATTTCTTCAATACCGGAATGACCTGCTCTTTTTTCCAGTCTTTAGGTACCTTTCGTTGCTCAAGCGATCTGCCACAAATTACTGCTGGAAGAGGAGCAAGGTTCTTTCGCATAACCTTTATACACACCTTAAAAAAAGTTTTGCATATCCCCAGTTCACAGAATTCCTGAAGATAGACGTTGACTGTGCATATTGTATCACAGGCACAGTCTCACTAAACTCGCCCAGAGATATGAACAATCGTGCATGAGCAGCGCCTATTAGACGGAGGGGGTCCGACAGCCGATCAGTTCCTGTCATTCCACCAGAATGGGAGAACACGGCTCGTGCTGTCTGTAGTTCAACCGCGCCTAGACGGTCAATACCGCGGTTCGATCGCGTCCGCATTGTTTCTTTATGCCAGGAAGGGCTCTCAACAAGGGAAATGTCCAGGCCTCTAGAAGTGAACCAAAGCGATGTTGTTCGGACATGGAGGGGATACAGAGAGACAGATCTCGCTCAGGCCGCCCAAGGGCTACTACTGCAGTGGATGACCGCATCCACGTTGAATAATGCTTTTCGTTCAGCCGCAGGAGGTCGTGTTACGACTCAAACTGTGCGCAATAGGCTGGATGATCCGCAATTTCACTCCCGAATTCCATGGCGAGGTCTAACTCCGCAACCACGACACTATGCTGCACGGTACAGGGGGGCCCAACAAAATGTCGAACGGATCACTCAGGATTGGCATCACGTTCTCCTCACCGATGAGTGTCGCATATGCCTTCAACCAGACAACCGTCGGAGACGTGTTTGGAGGCAACCCGGCCTGGCTGAACGCCTTCGACACACTGCCCACCGAGTGTAGCAAAGTGGAGGTTCCCTGCTGTTTTGGGATGGCATTATGTGGGACCGACGTACGTCGCTGGTGGTCATGGGATGCGCCGTAACGGTTGTACGATACTTGAATTCCATCCTCCGACCGGCAGTGCAACCACATCGGCAGCATACTGGTGAGGCTTTAGTTTTCATGGACGACAATTCGCAGCCCCATCTTGCACATCTTGTGTATGACTTCCTTCATGATAACGACATCGCTTGACTAGAGTCACCAGCATGTTCTCCAGATATGAACTCTATCAAACATGCCTGGGATAGACGGAAAAGGACTGGTTATGGACGACGTGACCCACCAACCACTCTGAGGGCTCTACACTGAATCGCCGTTAACAAGTGGGATAATCTGGGCCAACAGTGCCTTGATGAACTTGTGGATAGTATGCCATGACGAAAACAGGCACGTATCAGTGCAATAGGACGTGCTACTGAATATTAGAGGTGCCGGTGTGTACAGAAATTACCACCTCTGAAGATCTCGCTGTATGATGGCACAAGATGCGATGTGTGGTTTTCATGAGCAGTAGAAAGGGCGGAAATGATGCTTATGTTGATCTCTATTCCAATTTTCTGTACAGGTTCCGGAACTCTCGGAATCGAGGTGAGGCAAAACTTTTTTGATGTGTGTAGAATCTTATAGGTATCTCATACGGTCCCGAAGCCTTTCAGCTACTAAGCGATTGTAGCTGCTTTTCAATTCCGCGACGAATTAAAAGCACCCCACGGCGTTCTTGTGTCTGTGCGTGAGGGCTAATCTCAGGAGCTACTGTAGCGAATTTTGATATGGTTTCCACTAGTAGATAGGTTGATTCACGAGTAAGGTTTGTGTATGTAGGCTGTTTGAACATTATAGATGTAAACGAAAGGACTGAGTAGAAAACAATGAAACTAACAGGTCTGGAAACCAATTACGGCTGAGTGCATGAACACCTTACAATAGAGTCTCTGAGAAGCAAAACTGCAGATGTGCACTTGAGGACAAACTTATTATAACAAATGTTTCATACAGCATCGTTCGTGTGTAGGCTGTGTTCAGCAAGTCACCTCGGCGATGCCCATACATGTTCAAAAATCCCAGGCGAATGCATTGACAACCGTCCAGAATGTGTTCCCAGAGTTCATCCACACTCTCAACTGGGCTGGAATACACCATACCTTTTAAACATCGCACACAAAAGTATCCGGTGTGTTCGAGTTGAGGGACCTGGAAGGGAGACTATGCTATATGTGAACCACGACCGATACACCTTTTGTCGAAACGCTATTTACCAGTACCTAGGTACCCAGAATTACGATAAAATAAAACTAGAGCAGTTTTCGCTTTGTAATTTACGCTTTACTTGCGGTTTTTCGAAACAAAGGTGTTCTTCGACGTTAACAGTGTTGTAACATTGACATACTTATTAGGATTATTTGCTTGTTTAATTGCCCTCTACTAGCTCCTTACGTTTGTACCCATAAATTACTACCGCAACATCAGGTAAGTCGTCTGCCCTTAGATACATCGTATTTTCTGTGCAGAACCTAGACGTGTCGCTAGTGTAGAATAATCTATCATACTATCTACGGAAATGGAAATGAGCGTTTGGCGTCATTGGCCGGGAGGCCCCTTACGGGGCAGGTCCGGCCGCCGTGGTGCAGGTCTTGTTACATTGGACGCCACATTGGGCGACGTGCGCTCCGGACGGGGATGAAATGATGATGAAGACAACACAACACCCAGTCCCTGGGCGGAGAAAATTCCCGACCAAGCCTGGAATAGATCCCGGGCCCGTAGGAAGGCAATCATCACGCTGACCACTCAGCTATCGAGGTGGACATATTATCTATTAAATGTGTATACATTGGGCCCTTACCTGGCATTGGCACCTTTTATACAGGGTGTTTCTGAAAGAGCGTGAAAACATTTAATAGGACAGAGAGAATGCTCCATTGAACAATTTGATGTATGGTACCTGGGGTCGGAGAAGCCAGCTTAAGGAGATATGGATGTAATTCTCTCTACCGCTTTGTCTAGCGTTACTGTTTTCCAGATTATTTGCAACTAACATGCACACAATTTACGCGTACTGTGCTGTTTATTTACATGTACATTCTTTATTTATTGCAAGGAAAGAAGCATACGAGCCTGATTACTGGGAAGTCATGATGCAGGTTTTGTTAACTTTACTTGTCCATAAGATAGCTCTGTTGTATCGTATTTACATTGTCCAAGACAGAACGTCCTATGCATCAACGACAGACCCACTCATTGCTCAGTGTTATGCAGAGACGTACAGCACAGTACGATGGAGCTCTACCGGTACAGTTTCGCAGAGCTCACTGACAAGCATCTTAAGTGTGGGGAAGTACGTTGCAATGCTCTCGCTGCTGAAAGGCTGTACAGAGAACGATTTATTAATAGGCATCGTTCGTCACGACGAGAGTTTATTTCTCACGATCGAACAATGCATGAGACTGGTTCATTAGATAGAAGAAACGAGAGACCTGGCAACATGAGAACCACTCGCACGCCAAATTTCAAAGAAGAGGTCCTGGAACGTATTTCAGCGGACCCCACTACAAATACTCGTCGTATTGCACGTGAAATGGGCGCTGCACATACTAGCGGGTGGCGAGTACTCTACGAACAACAATTATACCCATATTACCCACAAAGAGCCCATTCAATGCTTGTGACTGACTTTGCACCAAGGGTCGCATTGTGTCAGTGGTTACTCCTGTAACGGATTGATAGACCAGATTTCCTCCAAATCGTGCTGTTTGCTGACGAGGCTTCATTAGATCTGATGTTATTCGAATAGCAGGAAGAGCCATGTGTGTGATGAGGAAAACCCTTACACTGTAGTAGAGTCACACCATCAAATATGTTTTGCTGTGAATATCTGGGCCGGCATTGTAGGAGACAATCTCGTTGGGTCCTATCCTCTACCTGGCCGTCTGAATGGCCACCTGTGCTTGATATTCGTGCAAAGAGTTCTACCTGAGTTGTTGGAGAATGTACCACTGGCTGTTCGTGAGAAGATATGTACACAACATGACCGTGAACCGCCTCACTTCAGTGTGGATGTCCCCAAACATCTCAGTGCTGTATTTCCTGGTCGCTGTGTTGGAAGTGGAGGTTCTATTCCATGGCCTACGAAATCACCTAATCTGAATCCCCTTGATTATTTCCTATGGGGATACCTAAAGTCACTTGTGTCTGAGACCTTGGTGGATACGGAGATGGAATTCGTTGCCAGAATTGTAGCTTGATGTGATATAATTCGAAACACACCAAGGATATTTACGAGGGTGCGTCAGAATCTTGTTCGACGATGTCATGCTCGCTTTGAGGTTGATGGCCATCAGTTCTAGCACATTTTGTCATACATAATATTTAACTGTGTCAGTGATGGTGTTTGCAGTAAATAAAAAAGTATACAGTAATGTGATTTTGTTCCTATTACCTACTTAATGTGGCTTTTCCCATCACAGGTTCCCTGCCTCAAATTGTTCAGTGGAGCGTCCGCTATGTTCTGTTCAACTTTGAATGCTCTTACGGAAACACCCTGTATTTAGGAAAGAGTTCAAGGTAGGGAAACGAGACAGTAGGCAAATGATATGTTGAATCACACTTGACATCCTCCTACACATCAAGAGATTGAAACAGCGATATTGCCTGTCTCTCTGCAAGTCCGAAAAATGTGTGAAAATAATTTATTACCGCTACGCCAGACAAGCTGTCCTGCTGTAGATCCTTAGTGCTACTCTCGCGAAGTCAGTGCATGTTCCTAGTTATTATTACATTATAGGTGTACTAGATGTTACCCGCAGCTGCGCCAGCATATCAGCAAAATGTGATGTGCGTATGGTTTTACTGTTCAGGAGGCCTCGCTCAGAATGTTCGGCCGCTTGCTGCAATACTTTTTATTTGACGCTACTTCGGCGAACTGCGTGTCGATAATGATAAAATAAGGAAAACCACACATATCCATGCCGAGCGGAGAAAATCCGAGCCGGCTTGGAATCGAACGCGGGACTCTGTGATCAAGGGTCAGCAACGCTAACCGGAAGTATTGGTGACGGCACTAAAATAAAATGTGGGATCCCTAAAACTATTAAATGACGTTAAATTGACGAAGAAAGATAGTAAATAATTTGTAATTCCGTGCAGAGCAAGTTTTATAACAGTTGTACGCACATTAATGCCAGCTGCCCCCACATTTCTTGTCTGTTATCAGCGGTTGAGCTCGCGTATATCATAATCAAAAACAGCCTCACTAAAAGCCTCCCACGTTGGACACGTAAAGGCACGATGTCTCTCAGTATGTCATTCATCATTTAAAGTTCGCCGTTGTTTTGAATCCTGAAGCGACTGCGAAGCTACGACAGGCAGTTGACGCTCGGCGGCTAGAATACGACAGGTTTGTGACCCATATTAATACAGAATTATGGATTAAACGCGTTGAGGATTGTATAAGTTTTATATTCATTACGGTTACTTGTGTTATATAAAGCATATCAGACAATAAAAACGTATTCACAAACGTTATAAAGTTCAAAAGCCCAAAGGTAAAAAGCTGTTTCAGATGATAATTATTGTTCCATATTTCGCGCTATATTCTTTAAATCGATAAATTTATTGTAATATACAATTTATAAAGTAGCCTATGTTCCTCCTCAGCGTTCAAGCTATATCCACAGCAAATTTCATCATAATCGGTTCAGGGTTGGGTCGTGGAAGAGCAATACACGAAGTTGCTATAGCATTTATGAGTGAAGAAGGATAGATAATATTAATATAGATATAGATGTGGCACAAGCTGGAGCTGATGGCATGTTATATTTGGTGACTGGGGGAGAGAGGGGAGCGAGAGGGGAATGCCACAAGCTGTGTCGCCCCCTACTCTTCCTTTTCATAAATGTGTCGGCTGTTGTAACAATACGCAGTTTTGATTTCTTGCCTACTAAGTGGATCGAGGTCTTTAATTGGACACTATAACTGAGTAAACGAGTTTGGCCCTGCAATACCTGAGGCTTGTAAATTATCAGTTATCATATCAATGCTCAAGGAATGACTATGAAATCAATCATCACTATAGACTCTTTATGTCTTTGCATGTAAATAATGACATTTCGTAAAGAAATATATTTAATGATTGCTGAAATCAACGAACTGATACCCTGGCAAATTTGGATGAAGGATCTGGAATGGTAGTTCAAAGTTAACTCACGTCTGAATACAATATTTACTTCTATGGACATAGTACCATGAGTGCAGTATGTCAGTTCGTAGCGGAAGAAAATGTTATCGGAACAGAGAGATTTATGTGTGCATCTGCTCCTGGAGTTGAAAGTATATTGAACTTCTGACTGCAAATACGTCTCTGAAATTAAAATTGTAACTACTGTAAATCGTTAGGTTAACGTCGTCTTTCCAAAGAGTTAAATTCGCTTTTGCGGCTGTGCCTCACCACGTTTACGGTACTATAAATATGAAGATAGTAACTGTTCTCGAAAGAACAGATACCATAGATGACCGTGTAGCTTCTATAGAATAAATGATAATTAATTGAAACCCTCAGATGCCGACAGGTGTTGTTGATATAACTCGATGAGGACAGCTGAAAATGTGTGCCCCGACCAGGACCCGAAACTGGGATCTTCTGCTTACATGGCAGACCCCTCTATCCATCTGAGCCACCGAGGAAACAGATGAATAGCGCGACTACAGGGACTTATCCCTTGCACGCTCCCCGCGAGACCCACATTCCCAACTGTCCACAATCTACATACGTAATGTTCCTAATAGAGATTTGCCCATCTACTCATTACTCGCGCCAACTAAGGTGACGATTCCCGTAAGAGTTCAGGAAAAGTGTGCGCATTCGTACAGACGAAAGTCAATGGCCAGGTAGCCTTTAACTATGCATGAAGATAGTTGGTGCGAGTAGATTGTGGACAGTTGGGAATGTGGGTCTCGTGGGGAGCGTGCAAGGGATAAGTCCCTGTAGTCGCGCTATTCATCTGTGTCCCCGGTGGCTCAGATGGGTAGAGGGTCTGCCATGTAAGCAGGAGCTGCGGGGTTCGGGTCCCGTTCCGGGCACACATTTTCAGCGGTCCCCATCGAGGTATATCAGCAACACCAGTGGGTAGCTGAGGGTTTCAATTAATTATCATTTAGTACTGTAAATGGTGCCTCAGTTGGGTGTTGACATCTCACGCGCTACTCGTACAGAGAACAACTGTTCCTGTTCCACTTTCTAATATGGTACGTCAACAGCCCGTGTTTTTCTGCAAAGTTTGACATCCTGCTGAGTCCTCCTACAAAGGCATTTCTTCCAGGTCTCTGGCCGTTTGGCAGCACACAGCCCTTGGGCAGGGCCTGTTAACACCAAACTCAGTTGTCCTGCAAAATCCTGAGACGTACTCTGTATTGTATTGTGTCAGGCTGGCTTTTCTACTCTCTCTCTCTCTCTCTCTCTCTCTCTCTCTCTCTCTCTCTCTCTCCCACTAAACATAACAATTTTCCTGCCATTTTCAGAGCTGCTTCGCTTTTCCCTTCGCACGGGGAGGCAAGTGAGTGATTCTGCGAATGGCGAGGGCGAAGACTTCCTGAGGGTTTTAAGACCTACACCATGTTCTCAATCTTACCTGAGTTCAGCTTGACTTTCATTTAGCTATGCATCCAGTTTAGTGCATGAAATCAAAATGCAAATGATTATCCGTTAGCAATCAGTACTAGTGATTCATAATTTATTACCACGTAGGGATTAGTTTATTCCAGTTTAAATTAACTATTTCTTACGCATTTCACACATATTATGGGAGAGTTTGATTAAAACTGTCAGTGAAATTTGAGAAACGATGTATGTAAAAATATAAACACTTTTACTAAAATTGATAGTGTCATGACCCCCCAGTACTCCTCCTGCCCCCCCCCCCTTTGGGTCTTTAAATCACAGTCGATCTACCCATGATATCGCACTTGCTCTCACTGTATCAACTGTCAGGTGAAAGGCGGCAGTGACAGTATGGAAACGATATACAGCTACACTGTTGCAACATGCAACAACACAAGTACATAGCATAAGTTGAGTAAGTTATTAGCTTTACCCTGTGTACACACAAACAGATACACTTTTACTTAGACCAGGGTTTCAAATTTATGTCTGTGACATATTGTCCCAGAATTAAACAATAATATTTCCCATCCTCCTGCTCAGAACAAGGACTCCGGAAGTTTTACCTGGCTGTAAGGAAAATGCCAAAATTGGAAATCCCCGTCCAGTTGTTCCTGATTGGGCCTCACCTGGCCCAACACCATAGCGGGTGTTATTTCGCTGAAAAGCTCCTGACTATAGTTGAGCTGGCCGCCCTACCAAGGCAATGAGTACGAAACAATACACACAAGTGTGTTATACGGTCACGTGCAATATGTAAAAAGCTCCGTGTACAGAATTCTACTGTGTTTACAGGAGGTAAAAAGAAACTCTTTTACTGATCTGACGAAAATTTCACAGGCGCATTGTGTCGACCACTAGGAGCCCGCGAAGGCTTTGACGCTAGTAGAGACGGTGTTCAAACTGCCGTGCTCTCGAAGAACACTGCAGAAGTAACAGCTGTTAAAGAAGCGTTTATGCTTGGAACAAAAGACTAATTCTGTTTGACTTTGAAAGTGTTTTGGAGCAGTTAGAGCATCGAAAGTGGCAAGCTGTGTCTACGATGTGGTCGAATTCATAATGCAAGCCAACAATGAAAATAAATCCGTACATCTAACATGGGTCGCCCTAACCGCCGTCTGCTTCACGTCTGCTGTGCAGCGAGCTACCTTAATTTAAGTATTAACAGTATTTTTATTACTTGTCACTTCTTCTTCCGTGTGTTTTTGCTTTTTAGAAGCTTTAATTGTCGAGTGCTATTAATAGTGTTCCATAGATTTCGTGTTTGTTTTGAATACAGTCAGAGAGTCCCTTTAGTCAGTCATAGTGCTAGTGTTTGTTTTGAATACAGCCCAGAGACAGGTAGTGCTATTTTCACTGTTTTCTACAAGAAGTGGTTAGCAATCACAGTTTAGTCAATCAGCCGCCTTTAGTGAATTAGCAGTCTAGTTAAAAGTTGATTAAGTCTCTTCAGTAAATTGATTCCTTAGGATGGATAGGATGTGTGACTGCTGTGTACGGAAGCAGGAGGAGCTGGCCACTCTTCGCGAACAGCTGAGCGTGTTGATGACCGCGTTCAGCCGTCTTCAGGCTTCAGGCAGTGAGGAGTCTGGTGCGTCGCAAGGTACACCCCAGGTGTTAGATGCTTCACTCACTGTCCCTGCTGTCGAGACATCTTCGCGGGTACCGGGCGCGGTTGGGCCACCCTGTCTCCAAGGGGAGTGGCGGGTTCAGCGGCGTTCACGGCGCACGAGACGGAGGGTCAATGTGGAGGCTGGCCGTGTGGTGTCGCCCGCTCTGCCTGTGAGTGGACATGTGGCTGCTCCTTCAGCAAGGTCCGAGCAGGCACACGGGGGGAGGGGTTTATTAGTTATTGGGAGCTCCAACGTTAGGCGGGTGATGGAGCCCCTTAGGGAAATAGAGGAAAGGTCGGGGAAGAAGGCCAGTGTTCACTCTGTCTGCTTGCCGGGGGGTCTCATCCGAGATGTGGAGGAGGCCCTACCGGCGGTGATAGAGAGCACTGGGTGCACCCGACTGCAAATTGTTGCTCATGTCGGCACCAATGACTCCTGCCGTCTGGGTTCAGAGGTCATCCTCAGTTCGTACAGGCGGTTGGCGGAGTTGGTGAAGGCGGAAAGCCTCGCTCGCGGGGTGGAATCAGAGCTAACTATTTGTAGTATCGTTCCCAGAACCGATCGCGGTCCTCTGGTTTGGAGCCGAGTGGAAGGCTTAAACTAGAGGCTCAGACGATTCTGCGGAGAGCTAGGGTGCAAATTTCTCGACCTCCGTTATCGGGTGGAGAAATGTAGGGTCCCCCTGAATAGGTAAGGCGTGCACTACACGCCGGAAGCGGCTACGAGGGTAGCGGAGTACGTGTGGAGTGTACATGGGGTTTTTTTAGGTTAGAGAATTCCCTCCCTAGGCCCGACAAGACGCCTCCTGAGACGCGGCAAGGCAGGAGTAGGCAAAATGCAACAGGGAATAACAATATTAATGTGCTAATAGTAAACTGCAGGCGCGTCTATAGAAAGGTCCCAGAACTTCTCTCATTAATAAACGGTCACAACGCCCATATAGTACTAGGGACAGAAAGTTGGCTGAAACCACATGTAAACAGTAATGAAATCGTAAACTCAGATTGGAATGTATACCGCAGAGACAGGCTGGACAGTGAAGGGGGAGGCGTGTTTATATCGATAAGAAGTGCAATAGTATCGAAGGAAATTGACGGAGATTTGAATTGTGAAATGATATGGCTCAGACATGGTAATTGGATGTCTCTATAGGCCCCCGGGCTCAGCAGCTGTTGTGGCTCAGCACCTGAAGAATAATTTGGAAAATATTTCGAGTGGATTTCCCCACCATGTTATAGTTCTGGGTGGAGATTTTAGTTTGCCGGATATAGACTGGGAGACTCAAACGTTCATAACGGGTGGCAGGGACAAAGAATCCAGTGAAATATTTTTAAGTGCTTTATCTGAAAACTACCTTGAGCAGTTAAACAGAGAAGCGACTCGTGGCGATAACATATTAGACCTTCTGGTGACAAACAGACGCGAACTATTTGAATCAGTTAATGGAGAACAGGGAATCAGCGATCATAAAGCGGTTACTGCATCGATGATTTCAGCCGTAAATAGAAATATTAAAAAAGATAGGAAGATTTTTCTGTTTAGCAAAAGTGACAAAAAGCAGATTTCAGAGTACTTGATGGCTCAACACAAAAGTTTTGTCTCAAGTACAGATGGTGTTGAGGATCAGTGGACAAAGTTCAAAACCATCGTACAGTATGCGTTAGCTGAGTATGTGCCAAGCAAGATCGTAAGAGATGGAAAAGAGCCACCGTGGTACAACAACCGAGTTAGAAAACTTCTGCGGAAGCAAAGGGAACTTCACAGCAAACATAAACATAGCCAAAGCCTTGCACACAAACAAAAATTCCGCGAAGCGAAGTGTAGTGTGAGGAGGGCTATGCGAGAGGCTTTCAATGAATTCGAAAGTAAAGTTCTATGTACTGACTTGGCAGAAAATCCTAAGAAATTTTGGTCCTATGTCAAAGCGGTAGGTGGATCAAAACAAAATGTCCACACACTCTGTGACCAAAATGGTACTGAAACAGACAGACTAAAGGCCGAAATACTAAATGTCTTCTTCCAAAGCTGTTTCACAGAGGAAGACTGCACTGTGCTTCCTTCTCTAGAGTGTCGCAAAGTTGACAAAATGGTAGATATCGAAATAGACGACAGAGGGATAGAGAAACAATTAAAATCGCTCAAAAGAGGAAAGGCCGCTGGTCCTGATGGGATACCAGTTCGATTTTACACAGAGTACGCGAAGGAACTTGCCCCCCCTTCTTGCAGCGGTGTACCGTAGGTCTCTAGAAGAGCGAAGTGTTCCAAAGGATTGGAAAAGGGCACAGGTCATCCCCGTTTTCAAGAAGGGACGTGGAGCAGATGTGCAGAACTATAGACCTATATCTCTAACGTCGATCAGTTGTAGAATTTTGGAACACGTATTATGTTCGAGTATAATGTCTTTTCTGGAGACTAGAAATCTACTCTGTAGGAATCAGCATAGGTTTCGAAAAAGACGGTCGTGTGAAACCCAGCTCGCGCTATTCGTCCACGAGACTCAGAGGGCCTTAGACACGGGTTCACAGGTAGATGCCGTGTTTCTTGACTTCCGCAAGGCGTTTGACACAGTTCCCCACAGTCGTTTAATGAACAAAGTAAGAGCATACGGACTATCAGATCAATTGTGTGATTGGATTGAGGAGTTCCTAGATAACAGAACGCAGCATGTTATTCTCAATGGAGAGAAGTCTTCCGAAGTAAGTGTGATTTCAGGTGTGCCGCAGGGGAGTGTCATAGGACCGTTGCTATTCACAATATACATAAATGACCTGGTGGATGACATCGGAGGTTCACTGAGGATTTTTGCAGATGATGCTGTGGTGTATCGAGAGGTTGCAACAATGGAAAATTGTACTGAAATGCAGGAGGATCTGCAGCGAATTGACGCATGGTGCACGGAATGGCAATTGAATCTCAATGTAGACAAGTGTAATGTGATGCGAATACATAGAAAGATAGGTCCCTTACCATTTAGCTACAAAATAGCAGGTCAGCAACTGGAAGCAGTTAATTCCATAAATTATCTGGGAGTACGCATTATGAGTGATTTAAAATGGAATAATTATGTAAAGTTGATCGTCGGTAAAGCAGATGCCAGACTGAGATTCATTGGAAGAATCCTAAGGAAATGCAATCCGACAACAAAGGAAGTAGGTTACAGTACGCTTGTTCGCCCACTTCTTGAATACTGCTCAGCAGTGTGGGATCCATGCCAGATAGGGTTGATAGAAGAGATAGAGAAGATCCAACGGAGAGCAGCGCGCTTCGTTACAGGATCATTTAGTAATTGCGAAAGCGTTACGGAGATGATAGATAAACTCCAGTGGAAGACTCTGCAGGAGAGACGCTCAGTAGCTCGGTACGGGCTTTTGTTAAAGCTCCGAGAACATACCTTCACCGAAGAGTCAAGCAGTATATTGCTCCCTCCTACGTATATCTCGCGAAGAGACCATGAGGATAAAATCAGAGAGATTAGAGCCCACACAGAAGCATACCGACAATCCTTCCTTCCACGTACAATACGAGACTGGAATAGTAGGGAGAACCGATAGAGGTACTCAGGGTACCCTCCGCCACACACCGTCAGGTGGCTTGCGGAGTATGGATGTAGATGTAGATGTAGAGTTATAAGGGACTCAGGTATTTGGCATAATGAAATGGTAGATGGTCCTGCAAAAGAATGCATCAAAGAAGAGGGCACGATATTTACGCAGCGTCGACATTTCAACTTTCTCCATGTTTGAGAAGAAGAGGATCAATGGGAGTAGGAGTGATAAATATAACAGCATAAAAAAGGCTGAGTCCTACGCAATACACCATCAAAATCCTGGTACTCTCAGAAAAATCTCGTAAGGAGATTTGAAGCATCAATTACTGGAATAACGTTGAGACATGCATATTTCTCTGCGCAACTCTATACGATAACAGTCAAAGACAGCCACATGCAATGAACATCCAGAAGACGACGGAAATCTTGATCATATCACTTTGCGTTGCTCCAGATATGCTCCACATCAAAATAAACTGAGAAGAAGCATAGAAAAAAAAAAAGATTTCATTGCAACAAGTATTAAAACATCAGTGGGTGAGAAAACCTCAAAATCAATGGTTTAGTAGTACGGTACCTTACCTACAGGAAGAGAAGATAAAACTGTGATACAAAATACTAAATTTGTAATTGTGTATATGCATGGCGTAGATGTGTACTTACAAACTAACTGAAGTCATTAAACTAAGAAATTGTAATAGCTATGTTGCTACAAAGAGCCAATAAAATTATTAAAAATATACCATCAACCTTTTCCAACACGTCGAAATCCAGACTATTTTACCGATATTTTGAACGAATTTTGCATAATACGGTAGACAGCTAAGTGTGCCCTCTTCATTTGAACGAGCAATTAAAAAAATGGCAGGAAAAGTAGAGTATTATTAATATCGATTAGAGTAATTCTACAACAGACACGCATCTACTCTCAGCATTTATCGATGCTACATAAAAGTGTGGCGAATATTACATACAAAAAGCTTGTGCCTATTTCATGTACAGCGTGTGCAGTATCTGTATTTTGGAAACAGTGTTGCACAACTTGAATTTTGTTAACGGTGAAATGCAACTTTCCTTTCTTTAGTACTACTTATTAATACAAGAGACTATAAGCACGATCGTAGGTGTCCACAAAGGGGTAGGGTAAGAAAAATCAAATGGTTCAAATGGCTCTGGGCACTATGGGACTTAACATCTGTGGTCATCAGTCCCCTAGAACTTAGAACTACTTAAACCTAACTATCCTAAGGACATTACACACATCCATGCCCGAGGAAGACAGTATGTTTTAGGATACTTCATTGCTATAAGTTCATGATAAATTCATTCCGATAATGCACAAAAACAACATATTTAGGTGTACTTTGTGTCACGATTAATAAAAACTGAACGTACATACAAAGCGTATGAGGACACTAGATATTACGCTTTGGCACATCGCTATCTTTGACAAGAGATGCATTAAATTATACAATTAAATATTTTCAAGCGTAGACAATGGACACAAGTAAACACTTCCAGTTGTAGCAGTATCCACACGTTGGCAATATGTACTCAATATCGTCAAAGATGTTATAGATGGACAAATAGAGTAAAATATTTTTACATAATTAAAGAGTGGCGTACATAGATGACACTAAACTGTGTATACATGAATCGGAAACGTAACATTGGATAATAACAAAGAACAAATACAGTTACAGGTAAACTAACAGAGACTAACAGAGTGAAAAAGGTGTTACATGAATAACAAGGTGGAAGAGTTACAAGCACACGCTGAATACACAAAATGGAAAGTTTTGACATTCGATGCATTAAATTGGAACATAAAACACATGTAAGCATACTCCTGGAAGCATGTGAACAGAGCAAGTGTAATGGGACGCGAAATTTAAAGCGTCACCTATCCACAAGGATTAGCTCAGTTTGCAGGTAAATATAAGTTTAATTTAGTGTTTTGTTTATGTATTTGTAATATTTTGTTATATTTGTAAAATATTTAAAGTTTTGTATTTTTGTTTTGTATGTTTCATGTTTGAAAGAGAGCAACGCAAGTCGCGTGCCGGAACCAGAAAGAAAATTGTTGGCCACTAGACGTCGCGGGTCAACGGCCAAAGAGCAGCAGAAGATCCTGTGACTGGGTGGTTGCGTCGAACCTCCAACATTTAAATAAATACAAATTTGAAATTTTACATTGTAATGACGTCACAGAATGTTTAGTTCATGTTGTATTTTGTTCAGGTCTGTTTTGTCGTGTCCGATGTTGACCTCTGTATGTAGCATATACGAAGACAATAAAACAGTGTATGCTCTAAAGCTTAAATACGTGTTCGAAAGTTATTTATGAAGAGTTATATTGAGGAAGAGTTATTACTGAATTTTCCAAGATATTAATTTTCAGAAGACTTTGATTTCGATTTTTTGAATCTTAAAGGTTTTACAGTCTGATTTTAATATGGGAAAAATAAGGGAAGTTGCAAGAATATAATTTCCAAGAAGAAACAAAGACATTTAAAATTCAAAAGTTTGCACAAACCAGTTGGACTGAGTGACGTAATTTTGCCCAAACGATGTTTTAATTACAGTTTCGTTCAAGAATATTTATAGAGAACTTTAAAAGAATTTAAATAATTCTTTGAAGTGTTTTGTAAACTACGTAGGTGGCGAAGTCCGCGAATGGTCATATTTCAAACAAAAATCATTGAGTCATACGCGTCATTAAACTACACAAGCTGCAGTTGCGTTCCTACGTTGGCAATATATGTGTACACACGGCGATGTGGCGCAGTGGTTAGACACTGGACTCGCATTCGGGAGGACGACGGTTCAATCCCGCGTCCGGCCATCCTGATTTAGGTTTTCCGTGATTTCCCTAAATCGCTCCAGGCAAATGCCGGGATGGTTCCTCTGAAAGGGCACGGCCGACTTCCTTCCCCATCCTTCCCTAATCCGATGAGACCGATGACCACGCTGTCTGGTCTCCTTCCCGAAACAACCAACCAACCAACGGCTAAACTTCACATCGTCGGAATGAATTTATCATAGATACGAAGATGCAAAGGAGTGTATCCTAAAACCGTCCGATGTATTCGACTGCAATGACTTACGCCTAATTTTCCGCTGTTTTCTCTACCACCACGACCTAAGTGCCTAGCTGCGCATAGCCATGAAATAAATTTCCTGTATCACCTCCATCTGATGACGAGCCTGCTGTGGGCAGAGAACTGTTAATTCTACTGTCAGTGGTATGAAATTCAGCAACCGACTGAGCCGTAGTCGATACTTCACGCCCGGTGAGGTTGTACGCAGTCTTTATCATGAGAGAATCTTTGGTTGGGAGATTCTGGACAGGAGAGACAGGTTCCGGCAGAGGGACGGGAACTCGAAGCCGAGCGGCCAGTGTGAGCAGACGAGTAAGGGCCAGCGTACTTGTTTCTTCGCGAGGCGTGGCCAGTATTTCCGGCGCCGGAGTTTTGCTAATGGAGTGCTGAGAGCCGTCCTTGCGAGACGGAGCGGCGTTGCTGCTGTCGCAGCGTGCTCGCCGGTGTCCGCTCTGTCTTACGTTATTTGATACAGAAACAGCTGAATAAAACTGAACGTACTGAGACCGTTGTCTCTCTACTTATTCTGATCATTTCTAAACTGACACACAATATTTTAGAGCAACGCAATCTGACTTTCAATAATCCCTACAAAAGAATAGCCCTGACTAACGATAACTTATACCTTTCACGAATCACTTACCTCACAAAAATCTTTGTTACTCGAACTACTGCAATACAGCGAGCGCAAGCTAAATAAAAGATTCTAACTACTGAGGGCACTAACTATTGATAGGAATAGTTAGCAAATGAAAGATTTTGATAGAAAACAAACAATGTATGTACCTTAATAGTGTTCAAAAGTCATAATGTATATGAGTTCATGACGTCCAGTCTTACAAATTTCCTTTGTCTGACGGACGCACGTCCAGATAGTCCGCTCATAGTAACCTCTCAAAACTCTGGCATCTCCCTCTCCACATTCACAACTCCTGACGGCTCACCTCCAACTGCCCAACGCTACGCGCTGTTCATATCCTACTGCCCAACACTACACAAGCGAGTATTTCAACAATGAATCCAACCAGCCACAGACTGCACACAGACCAGTCATCGATTTTCATACAAAACACTTATGTGGCGTTACCAACATAAACACCAAAACAGCCTACTTACACACTACTTGTACTTTGTAGTATAGCCTGTATTTAAAGGTGCCACAGCCACCTTGCAGAACCTTCAGTAGTTGATTCTGTTTAAAGGTCCGGAAGTTTCAACATCGGCCACGTTTCTGGTTGAACTGTTCCAGTAGCTGTTTTCTAAACATAACTGAAGTACCTAAAATTTGTCTAGACTATCTGGTTAGTCTAGAACCGATCATATAACGAGAGTCAAGGTGCTTGGTGGCTTATGGAGGTTAGTGTCTACAGGCTACTTTTACATTTGTTTTGGTGGTTTCAGTGTTTTCTACGTTTAATGCTTTAATAATTTTTAAATTATGCTGTTCACGCATTTGTATATGCCCTAAGTGTCGTATTATTGGGGCGGTCCAAAGGTTTGTGGTTGTCAAGGTGATTTTAATACTTTCTGTGTTTCATGCTTTAATAATTTTTGTATTTTTCTGTGCCCATATTTATATTTCCCTTGAGTATTGTATCCCTGAGGCAGGCCAAAGACTTCTTGTTGTGTACTTGCATAGGCTATGTGTGTGTTGTGGTTACATCACTACTTTGCTTGTCTAGTTGGAGTAGTGTCTGGTGCCCAAGGTCTACCTCAGAGTCTATAGTGCCACCTATGGGCTTGCGCCGCTATCCGACTTCGGTCTGACCAAATGTAATTCAATCATGTTTGATATACTTCCTTACTGCGACAGGAAAATCTTGCAACATGGTTAAGATTAAAGTATTGTATTCCTTGTAGTTTGTTGGTTCTAAAGAAAGGTGATATTTATGCTTTGTGTTTTTTACGGTTTGTTCTAAAGAACAGAGTCATTTGCCCTTTGGGTTCTTTAAAAGCTTGTATTGATCCAAACGAAAGAGACATTTATGCTAAGGCCTCGTGAAATTTGCTAAAGAGTTTTAATGTTCAATAAATTGGTTATTACGATTGCTAAGTAACACGTGATGTTCAATAAGTTCCCAGCCCTTCGCCTAGGATGTTACTGTTGGTATCCTTCATACTGGTATAAGTCCTTGATGAACTTGTCACCGACTTGTTGCACTTTTATCTACATAAGTGAAAACTGACACTCAAGGGAAAGCAGGATTCGGTTAGGATTGTGGACGGGGCCCTAATCAGTTACTTTTGGATGCGTTTTACAGTTACACACAATTTATTTTAAACCAGTAATTCCAGACTCAAAAATAAATAAAATTACCACACGTTATTAATAAAGGAATAAACAACTGTGTGATTAAGTGTTTTCAGTGAGTTACAATTTAGCAAATCACCATTAAATACAGATGTTGTTGTTGTGGTCTTCAGTCCTGAGACTGGTTTGATGCAGCTCTCCATGATACTCTATCCTGTGCAAGCTTCTTCATCTCCCAGTACCTACTGCAACCTACATCCTTCTGAATCTGCTTAGTGTATTCATCTCTTGGTCTCCCTCTACGATTTTTACCCTCCACGCTGCCCTCCAAGGCTAAATTTGTGATCCCTTGATGCCTCAAAACATGTCCTACCACCCGGTCCCTTCTTCTAGTCAAGTTATACCACAACCTCCTCATCTCCCCTATTCTATTTAATACTTCCTCATTAGTTATGTGATCTATCCATCTAATCTTCAGCATTCTTCTGTAGCACCACATTTCGAAAATTTCTATTCTCTTCATGTCTAAACTATTTATCGTCCATGTTTCACTTCCATACATGGCTACATTCCATACAAATACTTTCAGAAGTGACTTCCTGACACTTAAATCTATACTCGATGTTAACAAATTTCACTTCTTCAGAAACACTTTCCTTGCCTTTGCCAGTCTACATTTTATATCCTCTCTACTTCGACCATCATCAGTTATTTTGCTCCCCAAATAGCAAAACTCCTTTACTACTTTAAGTGTCTCATTCCATAATCTAATTCCCTCAGCATCACCCGAGTCAACTCGACTACATTTCATTATCCTCGATTTGCTTTTGTTGATGTTCATCTTATGTCCTCCTTTCAAGACAATGTCCATTCCGTTCAACTGCTCTTCCAAGTCCTTTGCTGTTTCTGACAGAATTACAATGTCATCGGTGAACCTCGAAGTTTTTACTTCTTCTCCATGGATTTTAATACGTACTCCGAATTTTTCTTTTGTTTCCTTTATTTCTTGCTCAATATACAGAATAACATCGGGGAGAGGCTACAACCCTGTCTCACTCCCTTCCCAACCACTGCTTCCCTTTCATGTCCCTCGACTCTTATAACTGCCATCTGGTTTCTGTACAAATTGTAAATAGCCTTTCGCTCCCTGTGTTTTACCCCTGGCACCTTCAGAATTTGAAAGAGAGTATTCCAGTCGACAATGTCAAAAGTTTTCTCCAAGTCTACAAATGCTAGAAACGTAGGTTTGCCTTTCTTTAATCTAGCTTCTAAGATAAGTCGTAAGGTCAGTATTGCCTCACGTGTTCCAATATTTCTACGGAATCCAAACTGATCTTCCCCGAGTCGGCTTCTACCAGTTTTTCCATTCGTCTGTAAAGATTTCGCGTTATTATTTTGCAGCACTGAACTGATAGTTTGGTAATTTTCACATTTGTCAGCACCTGCTTTCTTTGTGATTGGAATTATTATATTCTCCTTGAAGTCCGAGGGTATTTCACCTGTCTCATACATTTTGCTCACCAGATGGTAGAGTTTTGTCAGGACTGGCTCTCCCAAGGCTGTCAGTAGCTCTAATGGAATGTTGTCTACTCCCGGACCCTTGTTTCGACTCAGGTCTTTCAGTGCTCTGTCAAACTCATCACGCAATATCGTATCTCCCATTTCATCTTCATCTACATCCTCTTCCATTTCCATAATATTGTCCTCAAGTGCATTGTACATGTATAGACCCTCTATATACTCCTTCCACCTTTCTGCTTTCCCTTCTTTGCTTAGAACTTGATTTCCATCTGAGCTCTTGACATTCATACAAGTGGTTCTCTTGTCCTCGAAGGTCTCTTTAATTTTCCTGTAGGTAGTATCTATCTTACCCCTAGTGAGATAAGCCTTTACATCCTTACATTTGTCCTCTAGCCATCTCTGCTTAGCCATTTTGCACTTCCTGTCGCTCTCATTTTTGAGACGTTTGTATTCCTTCTTGCCTGCTTCATTTACTGCATTTTTATATTTCTCTTTTCGTCAATTAAATTCAATATTTCTTCTGTCACCCACGGATTTCTACTAGCCCTCGTCTTTTTACCTACTAGATCCTCTGCTGAGTTCACTATTTCAACTCTCAAAGCTACTCATTCTTCCTCTACTGCATTTCTTTACCCCATTCCTGTCAATTGTTCTCTTATGCTCTCCCTGAAACTCTGTACAACCTCTGGTTTAGTCAGTTTATCCAGGTCCCATCTACTTAAATTCCCACCTTTTAGCATTTTCTTCAGTTTTAATCTACAGTTCATACCCAGTAGATTGTGGTCGGAGTCCACATCTGCCCCTAGAAATGTCTTGCAATTTAAAATCCGGTTCCTAAATCTCTGTCTTACCAATATAATCTATCTGAAACCTGTCAGTATCTCCAAGCTTCTTTCATGATTCTTGAATCGAGTGTTAGCTATGATTAAGTTATGCTCTGTGCAAAATTCTACCAGGCGGCTTCCTCTTTCATTTCTAACCCCCAATCCATATTCACCTACTACGTTCCCTTCTCCTCCTTTACCTACTGTCAAATTCCAGTCACCCATGACTATTAAATTTTTGTCTCCCTTCGCTAGCTGAATAATTTCTTTTATCTCATCATACACTTCTTCAATTTCTTCATCATCTGCAGGGCTAGTAGGGATAGAAACTTGTACTACTGTAGTAGGCGTGGGGTCCGTGTCTATCCTGGCCACAATAATGCGTTCACTATGCTGTTTGTAGTAGCTTACCCGCACTCCTATTTTTTATTCAGTGTTAAACCTACTACTGCATTACCCCTATTTTAATTTTGTTATTTATAGCCCTGTATTCACATGACCTGAAGTATTGTTTCTCCTGCCACCGAACTTCACTAATTCCCACTACATCTAACATTAAGCTATCCATTTCCCTTTTTAAATTTTCTAGCCTTCTGCCCGATTAAGGGATCTGACATTGCACGCTCCGATCCGTAGAACGCCAGTTTTCTTTCTCCTGATAACGACGTCCTCTTGAGTAGTCCCCGCCCGGAGATCCGAATGGGGGACTATTTTACCTCCGGAATATTTTACCCAAGAGGACGCCATCATCATTTAATCATACAGTAAAGCTGCATGCCCTCGGGAAAAATTACGGCCATAGTTTCCCCTTGCTTTCAGCCGTTTGCAGTACCAGCTCAGCAAGGCCGTACTAGGTTAGTGTCACAAGGCTGGATCAGTCAATCATCCAGACTGTTGCCCCTGCAACTATTGAAAAGGCTGCTGCCCCTCTTCAGGAACCTCACGTTTGCCTGGCCTCTCAACAGATACCTCTCCGTTGTGGTTGCACCTACGGTACGGCTATCTGCATTGCTGAGGCACGCAAGCCTCCCCACCAACGGCAAGGTCTATGGTTCATAGGGGGGGGGGGGGTTCGGTAAATACAGACACAGATGATAGTGTTTTAAAGCAAGCCACTGTGATCTGGGTAGAAGGCCTTACAACCCAGGAATGACAAGAAATTAAATATTGTTTAAAACTCTGTGCAACTTACAACTTACAGGTATTGGAATATTAAAGGCAAGTCACCACAAACACAGCAGAAGGCATCAGACGCCAAGAATGGCAGTAAATAAGGTTATAAGACCTAGTGCTAAAATACAAATACCAAAATAGAATTTTAAGGCAAATAACCATAATCACTGCTGAAGGCCTTACACGCCAGGAACGGTAATAATATATAAAAAAAAAATTAGAAACCTGCTGTAAAACAGCAAATACAGTAGCAAAGGTTAATAAAAAACAAAAAACAACCAACTAATAACCAAACGGGTGAAATAAGATGATGGTAAACTTTGTAACACTACACTTCTAGATTTATTCCATAAGGCGACCAGAACTATTAACTAGATATAGAGGGTACTGTTGTCCCAAGCATATTGCAACAAACCGTGTATTTCTATCGCTGCTCGTTTAGTTTGTATTGCCGTTTCAAATATACCGGTCATTTTTGAAACACCCTGTATATAGACTTTAATGTAGGCATTACAAGGTATTATAATAAATAATACAATAATAAAACATAAGGGCCCCTACATAAGTTCCTTAAAGGGTATTGAAGCAGTGTATACCCGCAGAAGGCGTGGACTGAAGGAGCGTTACACTGAACTACTGGCCATCAGACCTTTTAGAACACACATGTCTTACAAGAACCAAGGGGCCCAGGACGGTGCTCCAGGAATCGACCATTGAGAAGGTCTGGAACAAATACTTTCCCGAGCGATGAGATAGGCAGCCAAGAGTTGCATTCGCTTCACAAAATGGTAACTCAGGCAAGTGGAAGTCTAGCGAATGACTTATGGGAATCTTGTGGAAGCTACCTGACGTCCGATAAACCAAATGCAACGATGGAACAATACGCCACAGCCGGAACAGGCGGTCTGCACTACGTCCCCAGAATACTGTGCTTAGAGTGCTCGGAACGAGAAAGGAATCACTACCACCCGAGTAGAAGAATCACCATCCGGCCTACAATCAAGAAAGCTGTCTAAACTACACGCCTTACCGGACAGCAGCGGCGAGGCGAGGAAAGGTACACTGCCGTACCCCCAGGTAACTGGTGCGTTAGCGGCCACCAGGCGAGAAAAATTACCGCTGGTTGAACTTAAAAAAAAATTGTAACAAGTTGAACGCTGTAAATAGTAATAAGGAGTCGAGGAAAGCTTCCCCAAGCACTTCACTCGCTGCTCTTCACCTAGGCGACACTACGAGCAGCAATACGAACCAAAGTCACTGGAGAATCGCGGGATATCACAATGGTGGAGGTTTCTCTACTTGGATTTGAATGCATTCATCTTAAAAGTTGCTGGATCCGATTTACGACGAGGTCGTGCACCTTTGTGACCACAGCCCTTCCATCCGACAGTCCATGCGTGAGCCAGCGGTCTCTGTGTGTTCCGGCACTGCGCGGACCTGGCTGCTCAAGGGTCCCCAGCCAAACTGGCCCATCAACAGTTACTACATGTCGATAACCGCCGCTGCTGCCACTAGTGTTGTAACTGCGACCAGGACGGTAGCGGGGTAGCACTGAAGGGAGACGTTGCGGGACCCGCGGAGAGATACGAAAAAATCCTGGCAAATAAAAAATCAAATCAAAACAACTTCATAATGATAATTCATGTTTGCAAGCGTTCATCTGCGGAATCATTTGAAATGGAGATTCTCTGTATGAACTTTTCTGCAGGGGTTGGACAAAGATATGGGAACGCAGCAAGAAATACATGCCATTATACACCGAAAAAGAACAAAAGAACAAGTAATCCCGCGCTAACAAAGTAGTGTCAATCGATCGTCTTCCGCATCGGAGGAATCTGCACGTAGTGGGGGATGTTTGGCACCAAATAGATGTTTAAATGGGTGACTCGTTGAATCATGTCTAAGGTGTTCAAGCTGTTCGCTCTGACGCCATTCCGGACGGCTTGGAGCAACCTTCTGAAGCAGTTCGCCGCAGTGCGTCGTACGTCATTCGTGACACAATACCTGGACACTTCTTGTCCCACATCTGGAACGGTGCAATGCAGGCACCAGGTAGTCCAATATTCAGAACGACCGATTTGTTCACGTTCATACGGCTACCAGTAGCAACGCCCTATCTACAAACATAAAAAAAAGTTTTGCATCTCCTCAGTTCCGAGAGTTCCGGAACCTGTACATAAAATTCGAATAGAGATCAACACAAACATCATTTCCACCCTTTTTATTGCTCATGAAAACCACACACTGCATGTTGCATCACCATATAGCGAGACTTTCAGAGCTGGTGGTCCAGACTGCTGTAAACACCGATGCCTCTAATAACCAGCAGCACGTCCTCTTGCACTGATGCATACCTGTATTCGTCGTGTCATACTATCCACAAATTCATCAAGGCATTGTTGGTCCAGATTGTCCCACTCCTCAACGGCGATTCGGTGTGGATCCCTCAGAGTGGTTGGTGCCGTCCATAAACAGCCCATTTCAGTCTATCCCAGGCATGTTCGATAGGGTTCATGCCTGGAGAACACGCTGGCCACTCTAGTCGAGCAATGTCGTTATCCTGAAGGAAGTCATTCAGAAGATGTGCAAGATGGGGGTGTGAATTGTCGTTCATGAAGACGAATGCCTCGCCATTATGCTGCCGATTTGTTTGCACTATCAGTCGGAGGATGGCATTCGCGTATCGTACAACCGTTACGGCGCCTTCCATGACCACCAGCGGCGTACATCGGCCCCACATAATGCCACCCCAAAACAGCAGGGAACCTCCACTTTGTTGTACTCGGTGGGCAGTGCGTCTAAGGCGTTTAGCCAGGCCGCGTTGTCTCCAAACACGTCTCCGACGGTTGTCTGTTGAGAAGAACGTGATGCCAGTCCTGAGTGGTTCGTTCGGCATTTTGTTGGGCCCACCTGTACGTCGCTGCATAGTGTCGTGGTTGCGAAGTTGTACAGTTTGAATCGTAACAAGATCTCTTGCGACTGAACGAAATGCATTATTCAACGTGGTGACTTTGCTGTCAGGGTTCCTCCGAGCCATAATCCGTAGGCAGTGGTCATCCACTGCAGTAGTAGCCCTTGGGCGGCCTGAGCGAGGCCTGTCCTCGACGGTTCCTGTCTATCTTTATCTCCTCTATGTCCGAACAACATCGCTTTGGTTCACTCCGAGAGGGCTGGACATTTCCCTTGCTGAGAGCCCTTCCTGGCACAAAGAAACAATGCGGACGCGATCGAACCGCGGTATTGACCGTCTAGGCGTGGTTGAACTACAGACAGCACGAGCCGTGTACTTCCTTTCTGGTGGAATGACTGGAACTGATCGGCTGCCGGACCCCCTCCGTCTAATAGGTGCTGCTCATGCATTGTTGTTTACATCTTTGGACGGGCTTAGTAACATCTCTGAACAGTCAGAGGGACTGTGTCTGTGATACAATATCCACAGTCATTGTCTGTCTTCAGGAGTTCTGGGAACCGGAGTGACGCATAACTTTTTTTGATGTGTGTAGTAGTAGGCTCTACCAATTAGCCGTTAACAAGAACTTTAGAGGTGGCTCTATATAGTAACCGCATGACCGTGGCGATGTGGGTACGCTCGGACTTCATTCGCGTCAGCACTTTCGTAATGTATGTCTGGCTGATCCTGTCAAAGGCTAGATTGAAGTCTACGGGTGTCAAAGCCCTTTAGAAACACGGCACCACACAGTCCACTAGTCGTCAATATGGCGCACAATTCACCACACAACCCTTGACACAGAAACGCGATGTGGTACCTGACAGTTAATGGTAAACAAATCATCGGATCGCGCCTCCACACTACAGTATGCTGATCTCCCCGTTATGATAGGCTGGTCAGGCTAGAGACGACGATGCCCACCATCTTATGCACGGCCCCTCTGCGGAAGTATGACCTCTAGTGACGAAGATGATTTCCTTCCTTCTCCATGTAGGACAAGAGGTCATTAACACTACGGTTGTTCTTCTTCCGGACAGAACTTACTTCCCACGAGTCAAGACGAGTGCATTGGCATGGATACGATCCCAAGCAGTGCATTACCTGCTTCGCGACGGCCCGAAGAATGTGCTGGACTCCTGGAGCCACTTGCAAGAATGACATGTGGCGATTGCGCGCAACCAGAAGTACGTTTTTTCTAATTTCTTGGGGAGTGTGTTACGAGATCCTCTGCCCGGCTGGAACGACCCGGGTATGAGAATCTGGTGCTATACTCTATGAGGAGGCATAGAGTCACCATGACGAAACAATTATCTTGTCCAGTTCTTCGTGACGACGTGCTCGGAGGCAGAGGCACCATTGCAGGCTTTTCCTCTTCAGAAAGGTACTGGAACCGCCGTCATACCATTTTAAATAAGTAAAAATATATTTGGGTTTGGAAATAAAAGGTTCCTAGTATTACGCTTGTCGTAAAAGTACTCACTCCTTTACGTAATAGCTTTTACCTTAGACCACGCTTCAGTCATTCAAACAGTTTGTGAAATATCTGCGTTGCTTACGTTACGTATACTACAGAAGAACAATCGTAATGGATGCCAGTGGTACAGTTCAGTAGCTGCAGTGCTGTGAGCTATATTTGTAAGAGATCCCCCGTCTTCTGTGTTATCGTTAATGTCCCTCCTCTTCGGCGTAAACAGTCGCAGATGGTCTGTTAGAGAGCTAGCCGTACGCACGGAACTGAGACGGACCAAATTATCACCAGAAGCATTCATAATGGGAGCCGGCTTTGACGCACGTCTGTTTCAGAATCGGCCCAGATTACATTTACGTCTTTGCTTTGTATACTTCTAGGAAGCAAAGTACGTTAGTTCGTAGCACGCAAGAAGCGTTGATGTATTGCCCAGTGCTCGTAAAAATTTTTTTCCGCACAAGTGACATTCATTTGGAGCGCCTTCACATCCCACCCTCCCCCCCCCCCACCCCCGCCCTTCCACGTTAGACATCAGTCGCCTTTCCTTGGGCTCTTGATACGAACTTTTAACATATATTTAAATCTAGGGAGTGCAAACATTTTTTACCTTTGAATTTCATTATGACCACCCGTTTTATTTTCTGTGGCCCTTACGCAATGAAAAGCTTGCGGCCCGCAATGCTAGCGGTTCTGTACACCCCTGCTTTAGCGCGTAGTCATGTATTAATAAGATGACAGAATCATCAGCGCTGATTATTGTTGCTGTATGACAATGTAAACGAAAAAAAAGAGTGCTCTTCAGACCATTTCAGAAACAAATCACATCAGGAAGAGCCCGGGTACATCCCTGATAGACATGATCTTGCAGGTATCTCCACAGCCAGAAGCAACATTGATTTAGGTCGGAGGATCTGAAAGGCAACACATCTTGAAATATTCTAGGGATGATACGTTCGTTGCCGAAGGTTTCTCGGAGCAAATCTTTCACCGAGCTACCGACTAAGGGTTCAAATGGTTCAAATGGCTCTGAGCACTATGGGGCTTAACATCTTAGGTCATCAATCCCCTAGAACTTAGAACTACTTAAAACTAACTAACCTAAGGACACCACACACATCCGTGCCCGAGGCAGGATTCGAACTTGCAACCGTAGCATTCCCGCGGTTCCGGACTGCAGCGCCTAGAACCGCACGGCCACCGCGGCAGGCACCGACGAAGGGTACCGCCATATCTTGCATGAAAATAGTGGTGTTGACTATGGAAAATATTGCACACACATAGAAAAAGAGAGCCAGTACTGTACCACTACACTGTTGATGATAAATTGCTGGAAACAGCATCTATCGCAAAATTTCTGGGAGCAACTATCCAGAGCGACCTTAAGTGGAATGACCACATAAAACAAAGAGAAGGAAAATCGGATGCCATACTGAGATTCATAGGAAGAATCTTAAGGAAATGTAGCTCATACACGAAGGAAGCAGCTTATAAGGCACTTGTTCGACTGATTCTTGACTAGTTATCATCAATGTGGGGCACTTACTGGAGAAGAGATAGAGAAGATCTGACGAAGAGCGGTGCGTTTCGTCAGGGGAAAGTTTAGTTGGCACGAGAGCGTTACAGAGCTGCTCAGCAAACTCCATTGACAATCATTACAAGAGAGGCGTTGTGCCTCACGGAAGAGCTTACTATTCAGATTTCGAGAGAGCACTTTACGGGAAGAGTCGGACAACGTATTACTTCCTCACACATACATCTCCCGTAACGACCAAAACGAGAAAATTCGAGAAATTAAAGCCAACACAGAGGCGTACCGACAATAATTCTTCCCACGTGCCATTTACGAGTGGAACAGGTAGGGGGGGGGGAGGGGAGGATCAGTTACTGGTACCAGAGGTACCCTGCGCTGCACTAAAACAGGTTGCTTACGGAGTATAGTGTAGATGTAGACACAGTTGCTTTCTCGCAAAGCTAGAATCACTTGTTGCACAAGGAGGTCCTTATAATGTGCAGATGGCACTGTAAACCTGACATGTCCGCGGGGTGTCATCTCCTGGAAGCAAAACGGACCCAGAATAAAGGGACTTGTGCAACCACACCACATAGTCTCATAAGCTGAGTGCAATAGATGTTCCTGTACAGAGGTGGAGGAGTAGAACCGCATATGTGACGTGTGTATTCTCGGCACCGAGTAAAATGTACCTCGTCCGTCGAAAGAATATTCCACGGCTACATGCCATCCATTCCCATGCGTGCCGAAACACGAAGAGCACAGTCGCGGCATTGTAGCCTATGTTAAGGCTGCATATGGTGCACTTATTGAATCTTGAGAGAATTCCAATGCAAAATGCGTCGCAAAATCTCAGATCGAGCGCTGGCTGTAGTATTCGAGGCATTTGCTGCACAGCCGGCTGTTACATCAAATTTCTTGATCATATTCTTTAGCTCATTTACTGACGTGAAGCCTCTCTACAGCTGTCCCTGTCAGCGATATTCCTGCAATACTGCGCTGCTATCGCTGCCATTCTGATAAAACAAGTTTACCAGCAGTACATGTCTTTCTTCTCAATACCCCTTGCACCCCCCTCCCCCTCCCTCATGAACCACGGATCTTGCCGTTGGTGAGGAGGCTTCCGTGCCTCAGCCACACAGACACCCTTACCGTAGGTTGTAGGTGCAACTACAACGGAGAGGTATCTGTTGAGAGGCCAGACAAACGTGTGGTTCTTGAAGAGGGGCAGCATGATGATGGCGTCCTCTTGGGTAAAATATTCCGGAGGTAAAACAGTCCCCCATTCGGAACTCCGGGCGGAGACTACTCAAGAGGACGTCATTCTCAAGCGAAAGAAAACTGGCGTTCTACGGATCGGAGCGTGGTATGTCAGATCCCTTAATCGGACAGGTAAGTTAGAAAATTTAAAAAGGGAAATGGGCAGGTTAAAGTTAGATATAGTGGGAATTAGTGAAGTTCGGTGGCATGAGGAACAAGACTTCTGGCCAAGTGAATACCAAATCAAATAGGAGTAATGCACGAGTAGGTCTAATAATGAATTTAAAAAATGGGAATGCGTGTAAGCTACTACAAACAGCATAGTGAACTCATTATTGTGGCCAAGATAGACGCGAAGCCCACGCCTACCACAGTTGTTGTTGTGGTCTTGAGTCCTGAGACTGGTTTGATGCAGCTCTCCATGCTACTCTACCCTGTGCAAGCTTCTTCATCTCCCAGTACTTACTGCAACCTACATCCTTCTGAATCTGCTTAGTGTATTCATCTCTTGGTCTCCCTCTACGATTTTTACCCTCCATGCTGCCCTCCAATGCTAAATTTGTGATCCCTTGACGCCTCAAAAATGTCCTACCAACCGGTCACTCCTTTTTGTCAAGTTGTGCCACAAACTCCTCTTCTCCCCAATTCTATTCAATACCTCCTCATTAGTTAATTCAGTACCACAGAAGTACAGGTTTATATGCCAACTAGCTCCGCAGATGAAGAGATTGATGAAATGTATGATGAGATAAAAGAAATTATTCAGATAGTGAAGGGAGACGAAAATTTAATAGTCATGGGTGACTGGAATTCGATAGTAGGAAAAAAGAGGGCAAAGTAGTTGGTGAATATGGAATGGGGTAAGAAATGAAAGAGAAAGCAGTCTGGTAGAATTATGCACGGAGCATAACTTAATCATAGCTAACACTTGGTTCAAGAATCATGAAAGAAGGTTGTATACATGGAAGAGGCCTGGAGAAAGTGGAAGGTTTCAGATAGATTATATAATGGTAAGACAGAGATTTGGGGACCAGGTTTTAAATTGTAAGACATTTCCAGGAGCAGATGTGGACTCTGACCACAATCTATTGGTCATGAACCGCAGATTAAAACTGAAGAAATTGCAAAAAGGTGCGAATATGAGGAGATGGGACCTGGATGAACTGAGAGTACCAGAGGTTGTAGAGAGTTTCAGGGAGAGCATTAGGGAACGATTGACAGGAATGGGGGAAAGAAATGCAGCAGAAGACGAATGGGTAGCTTTGAGGGATGAAATAGTGAAGGCAGATGAGGATCAAGTAGGTAAAAAGACGAGGGCTACTAGAAATCCTTGGGTAACAGGAGATATATTGAATTTAATTGATGAAAGGAGAAAGTACAAAAATGCAGTAAACGAAGCAGGCAAAAAGGAATACAAACGTCTCAAAAATGAGATCGACAGGAAGTGCAAAAATGCTAAGCAGGGATGACTGCTTACAGAGCCATATTTTCACCTGGTGGTAGAGAGTGAAACTAGTATTTTTGCAACATCAAGGAATGAACATAGCTACAATGTTTCAGCGTTCTGTGGTGTATAGAACCCGCAGTGAACACTGTTATTAAAACCAGCTGTTAGTTCACATCGTTTGTTTCACAAATATTCATTTTATTTAACTTTTATACCTATATTGTTACTGACGATTTTTGAAGTAAATATTTACAGGTCCACAGAAATTCGTAAAACTCTTGCTCGCTTTTTGTGATTCTCGTCGTCAGTTGTTATGATGACAGGTGGCCAATGCTAAACAGAAACATACACTGCAGGTTTGGTAGTGAAGGCAGTAAGGAGCTGGCTGCATTGTCTGTATCTGAAACGACTGAAATAATTAGTAGTCGTGGGTAAAAAATAATATTTATTGTACTTAACTTGTGTTACAGGCGTCTTCATATGCTGTGTACATATAATTACAAACAGATATCTAGAGAGGCATTACTTATGCCATACTTGACTAAGCACCTTGTTAGAGGTTGGTTCCTATCAGCCGAAGGCTGTGCTACATTCCTAGTTGACAGAATGAGCAAGAGTGGACGAGAGCTCTCTAGAGACTTGTCACAAGTCGCGGAGCGGCGCTTGCGGAATTAGTCGCGACTCGCTGGTCCAGCGATATCTATTACGGACCGCGGTCGATATATGCAAACCCCTAACAAGTGTGGTATTGAACGTTGATACCACAACATTCACAGTAATAAGATCAAGGTACTGATGAGTAAACTGATGTACCTGACTGTGGCACTGCACAATGCAAGGCTTCTAATAGTAGAGGCCATACCTGTGCAGTTTGAAACAACTGTATTTCCACCAAACTCTCCCTCTGAAATCAGTAAAATAATAAACTCACTGAAAAGTAAAAGCTCTTACGGAATTGATGGCATTTCCAGCAAGATACTTAAAGCTTGTTCCCCACAGATAAGTAGGATTCTCAGCCACGTGTGTAATAGCTCTTTGGAGCAGGGTGTTTTCCCCGATAGACTGAAATATGCCATTGTAAAACCATTGCATAAAAAGGGTGATACGTCGGATGTCAACAACTATCGCCCAATATCTCTTCTGACAGCTCCATCAAAAATTTTTGAGAAAGTAATGTATTCAAGAGTAGCCTGCCATATTTGTAAAAATAAAGTACTAACAAAATGTCAGTTTGATTTTCAGAAAGGCTTTTCAACAGAAAATGCTATATACGATTTCACTGATCAAATATTAAATGCTCTGAATAACCGGACATCACCCATTGGTATTTTTTGTGATCTCTCAAAGGCCTTTGACGGTGTAAATCATGGAATTCTTTTAGATAAGATAAATCATTATGGTTTGAGGGGAGCAGTGCACAAATGGTTTAATTCATACTTAACTGGAAGAATGCAGAAAGTTGAAATAAGTAGTTCATGTAATGTTAATACAACAGCTGATTCCTCAAACTGGGGGCCTATCAAGCACGGGGTCCCACAGGGTTTGGTCTTAGGTCCTTTACTATTCTTGATATACATTAATAACTTACCATTCCATATTGATGAAGATGCAAAGTTAGTTCTTTTTTCTGATGATACAAGTATAGTAATAACATCCAAAAACCAAGAATTAAGTGATGTAATTGTAAATGATGTTTTTCACAAAATTATTAAGTGGTTCTCAGCAAACGCACTCTCTTTAAATTTTGATAAAACACAGTATATACAGTTCTGTACAGTAAATGGCACAACTCCAGTAATAAATATAGACATTGAACAGAAGTCTGTAGCTAAGGTAGAATTTTAAAAATTTTTAGGTGTGTCCATTGGTGAGAGGATAAACTGGAAGCAACACATTGATGGTCTGCTGAAACGTCAGAGTTCAGCTACGTATGCTATTAGGGTTATTGCAAATTTTGGTGAGAAGAATCTCAGTAAATTAGCTTACTATGCCTACTTTCATTCACTGCTTTCGTATGGTATCATGTTCTGGGGTAATTCATCGTTGAGTAGAAAAGTATTCATTGCTCAAAAACGTGTAATCAGAATAATTGCTGGAGCCCACTCACGGTCATCCTGCAGACATCTATTTAAGGATCTAGGGATCCTCACAGTAACCTCACAGTAACCAGTGTTTACAAAATGACCGGTATATTTGAAATTTGTTGTTAATAATCCAGCCCAGTTCAAAAGTAATAGCAGTGTGCATAGCTATAACACCAGGAGAAAGGATGATCTTCACTATGCAGGGTTAAATCTGACTTTGGCACAGAAAGGGTAAATTATGCTGCCACAAAAGTCTTTGGTCACATACCAAACAGCATCAAAAGCCTGACAGATAATCAACCAACATTTAAAAACAAATTAAAAGAATTTCTAGATAACAACTCCTTCTACTCATTGGCTGAATTTTTGGATATAAATTAAGGAAGGGAAAAAAACCAACTTAAGCATTAGTGTCATTCACTATTTTGTGTAATGTAATATCTTGTACAGACATCTTTCTGTGACCTGACACGTTCCACATCATTACGAAGTGTCGTATTCATGATCTATGGAACAAGTATTAATCTAATCTAATCTAATCTAATCTACACGTATCACCAATGACGAAGCAATATCGTCCCCTGCAGGCCTGCGTACAGCTCTTGTGGCCGTGGCTGCGTTCTTGCACGAGTTCAAAAATGACATACCGTGAGACAAGTTATTAACCCGAATTAAGATAAGAACGCATCAGAATAAGAGCGAACTGCATGGGGCGCGTTCTGTGCACCCCTGCTGTAGGTGTAACACTAATGTTCTACCTGCCACTGTGCAAAACTGAAGGTTATATTATGTTCTCGAAATTACGGGAAATACCATTTGTAGAAAATAACTGAGTAATTGAAAATAAAGATGTTATTCAATAGTTCCTCTGTTGACGTGATGGTGTGAAACTGCGGTAAAAATATAAGCGTGTGTTAACAAGCTGCAGACAAACTATCTCTGGCTAATGCAGCGCATTCCAGCCCCGTTAGTACCTGTCTTCCGTCCATTTGTAGGTTAGCTGTGGCCTTTGAATGTTCTCGTCTCTACTGTCGATTTACTGTTCACTGTAACGGAAAAGTAAGGAGTTATTTATTCACAGATGCTATCAGTAAGTTCCAGTGAAAATGCACGGCAAACTTCGGACAGTGCACCTTCGTGTGGAAGGAATTTAAGTCTACGGCATGAGTTCATTTCTTTTGCACAAGTAGTGTGATACAATCTTGACTTGATACATACGTTATTGAGGCTGCGATGTCCCTATTTGGCCGCTGGTTTCTGCTTCCACAAACAAGTACTTATCCTACTATGCTCTGAGGCTGCGTTGAGCACTGTCAAAATCTTCTGAGATTTTTTCCTACATATTGTCGCATTTGAGTAAAAAGATTTGCAACGTTAAATTTTTAACACAAACGCAGGTAATGAACGAAGGCTAGGAGCGTGTCGTGCGTCAGTAATAACGAAGATTCTTATAGGCGGTTGTTTGTTGTCCTTGAGTAAGATTATGTGTCTCTGAAGATGTCTGTAATTACTGAAAAATCGTAAACTATTTTTTGTACTCCTGTTTAACGAACCATTGCAAATCTCTGAAACAGGATGTATTACGTGACTGTTGAATCTATTGACTACCACTCCTCAGGGACTCAGTGGTATCCTCCCGTATTTAGCGTTGACCAGCTTGTGCAAATGTAGATAAATGCTTTCTTATGCTGAAAAATATGTTTATTTATTTCCTGACATACAAGATTTTGCAACTGTAATCGTATCTTAAGCCAATCTACGTACATTTTTGCATAAAGGTGTATTCTAGAATTCACCTTAATACTGTCGTCAGGTTTCCACGTACCACTTCATCCCGCATGTTTCCTGGTGTTTTCTATGCATTTGCCGTGTCTTGTCGCAAAAGACGTAGCTAATTATTTCTCTGTCTTCCTACACAACATTTACTTATGTTGGTATCTTGAAACAAACTCTGTAACTGTCAATATGATATCCTCAACGCTTCTAGTTAGCATAAATTTGCCACCTTTTCCCTTCTCATCCTTTCGAACTTACCGGTTCCCATTAACCTCCGCTGCATACTTGAGACGATGTGACAGGGAATGAATACACTGCTATCGACAGATGTTGGTAATGGAATAATTATTATGTCCTGAAGGGCAGCTGCTATCGAATGTTAATCTTTGTCTTACGTTTTTTTCAGCAGTCATTTCCATTTCAACCAATAGAGGCTTTACCTCAGAAACTCCACCTTGGACTTAGAATTTATCTATGAACATTCGCATATATCTTAACGTAATTTTCTTTCATTCCAGAACTGTTCCTTTTGCTTATGTATTTGTTTTTGTATTCTCTTTTCTTATAAATTTTAACGATGTCAGTTGTGTTCAGCTTAACTGGAGATTTGTATAGTAGGTAACACACGCAGACAGATTACGAGCAAAATTAACCCAATGAGCAGATTTGAAATCTACGATAGTGTGTGACACAGAGTGTAAAGTGTTACATCTGAGAAATGGGACACTCATTTCAAGAAAGGTTTAAGAAGCTTATCAGGGAAACAGAGAATAATAATTCTCCATTTAGTAAGTATCTATGAGAAAAATCCACAAGTGAAGAAGATTAACTCTGCTCTACGGATTATGCATATGCTACCTAAAAGCATACTAGAGGATGCTGAATATGCAACTGCGTGGTCACCTCTTCTAATGATCTACTGGGTGATAAAGTAGCACTACGTAATGAGAAGTTTCTAGATAATTTTTATCGACGTTATTTAGGTAGAAACATTACAAAATCTTTGATTATATTGCATGAATTCACCATAGCCATAGACACCTAATCTATAACAATGTTCTCCACCCTCCTCTCAATGTTACAGTTTCAGTCTAGGTTGAAGAGCATTTAATTAAATACTATATCTGAATGCATATGGGGTACTGTTTTAAGAATGTATATGGAAAACTTTTTATGTACGTTCAGACATTGGTTCTAAGTAATTGGAACACTTTTCTATTTCCTTTCAGTTATTGTTATTTTGTAATTGTATTCAGGTCTTAGTGTTACAGAATTGTATGGTTATGTACAGAAATTTTGTATGAGGTACACAGTTGCTTGTTAGGCATATATTTAAAGTGCCTGAGCATATACATGAGTACAGAATTATAATGCATTGTAATGGATGGAAATAAAAACATGCTGGCAAATGTTCAAATCACTTGCCCCCTCCTTCCTCCCCTCACCCCTCCGCCCGTATACACATTTAAAGCAGACTGTATGTATGTCTGGGATCTTCTCCAAAACCTCTGGATCGATTTGAGACTAACTTCATGAACATCTTGCTGAGCAAATATTAGCTTTGTGGAGTTTATAAGATGCTAGCTCCAATAGGAATGCAGATTTGAGCAAACGGAGTTCAGTATGCTGTATGGATATATTAACAGCATGTTTTATCGTTCTGGTTTGCAGGGCAACCTACATATCAGAGGCAAGAAACAGTCTTCCTCCACCCTGAAATGTAGGCTGCCCTGCACAAGAAGCATGTTGTTTTGGAGGAGTATCAGCCTGCCATATGGACCTGTTTGGCAGTGATGCCTACACATCAGGGGCAAAGAAATGGTTTCCAAGCCCCTGGCATAGTCTGCCCTTCATGATGGGGGTGTAGTAACAGCCAGCTTCATCAGTGTGCTTTGTGGGGGTCTTCCATGCAGATGAATATGGCTGGGGGCAGATTGAGATGGATAGAGGAGGAGATGGACAGACAGAGAGGAGGGTATGAGGGGATGTGCAAGGAGAGAGAAGCAAGAGAAGGCAGCAAGTGGGAAGAGCTGAGCAGAGAGTGAAACAAGGATGGGATGGACAGACACCTAGTGGGAAAGGGGACATGAACATAGGTAGGAGGATGGAGTGGGCACAGATAGAGGGGTAAGGATGAAAAGAGAGATGGACAAAGAGAAGGTTTAAGGATATTGACTGGTGTGTGGGGGGGGGGGGGGAGGATGAGATGACTGAGAGAGGAAGAGGAGGAAAAGGAGGCACTGGACAGGGAGAGCTGAAAGGAGAAATTTGGTGAAAAGGGCTAGGAAGAGATGAGTGGTGTCAGATGACAGGGGCAGACACTAAAAGTAGGGCAGAGGAGATGGAGAGACAGGGAAATCAAGGCAGCCTGCATGACAGGCATATTGTTTTGGAGATGTATCGGCTTTTCTTATGGACCTGCTTTGTAGTGCAACCTGCACATCAGAGGACAAAAAATGGACAGGAAAAAATGGATGGTGAGTAGGGGGAGAAGAAGATTCATAGGGAGAGAGGGAGCAGATGTAGGATGATATAGAGGAGTGTGGAGGAGTCAGACTAAGAAAGAGGGAATGGGTAAGGAAGAGTTGGAGAGAGAAAGAGCAGGAGAGAGGGGTGTAGTAGGCTTGTGGAGAATGGAGACTGGTATTCGGCAAATGAAAAAGAAAGCAGATGGGAGAATGTAACTGAAGGAGGAGAGGGTATGTGATGAGAGACTGAGAGTTTGTGAGGAGACAGGTGGAAAGAGGGCAAGTTATGAGGAGATATATGCAAGTTGAAATATATAAATACACATGTGACATGTGGTATGTACTGCAATTAAGGAAAATGTGGAAGAGAGGACCCACCAATATATTTTTCTTTTCACACAACCTGTTAATTTAACAATGTATAAACTGTGTTTTACAGATAACATAAGCATTTAACGTTAAATTTCATCATCATCATCATCATTTAAGACTGATTATGCCTTTCAGCGATCAGTCTGGAGCATAGCCCCCTTATAAAATTCCTCAATAATCCCCTATTCAGTGCTAACATTGGTGCCTCTTCTGATGTTAAACCTATTACTTCAAAATCATTCTTAACCGAATCCAGGTACCTTCTCCTTGGTCTGCCCTGACTCCTCCTACCCTCTAGTGTCTCTTGGGTAACCTTGCTTCTCCCATGCGTGTAACATGACCCCACCATCTAAGCCTGTTCATCCTGACTGCTACATCTATAGAGTTCATTCCAAGTTTTTCTTTGATTTCCTCATTGTGGACACACTCCTGCCATTGTTCCTATCTACTAGTACCTGCAATCATCCTAGCTACTTTCATATCCGTAACCTCAATCTTGTTGATAAGGTAACCTGAATCCACCCAGCTTTCGCTCCCATACAACAAAGTTGGTCGAAAGATTGAACGGTGCACAGATAACTTAGTCTTGGTACTGACTTCCTTCTTGCAGAAGAGAGTACATCGTAGCTGAGCGCTCACTGCATTAGCTTTGCTACACGTCGCTTCCAGTTCTTTCACTATGTTGCCATCGTGTGAGAATATGCATCCTATGTACTTGAAACTGTCCACCTGTTCTAACTTCGTTCCTCCTATTTGGCACTCAGTCAGTTTATATTTTTTTCCCACTGACATTACTTTCGTTTTGGAGATGCTAATCTTCATACTACAGTTCTTACATTTCTGATCTAGCTCTGAAATATTACTTTGCAAACTTTCAATCGAATCTGCCATCACAACTAAGTCATCCGCATAAGCAAGAGTGCTTATTCTGTGTTCACATATCTTGAGCTCACCCAGCCAGTCTATTGTTTTCAACATATGATCCATCAATAATATGAACAACAATGGAGACAGGTTTCAGCCTTGCCTTACCCCTGAAACTACTCTGAACCATGAACTCAATTTACCGTCAACTCTAACCGCTGCCTGACTATCCATGTAAAGATCTTTAATTGCTTGCAAAAGTTTGCCTCCTATTCCATAATCTCGTAGAACAGACAATAACTTTCTCCTAGGAATCCGGTCATATGCCTTTTCTAGATCTATAAAGCATGATACAGTTCCCCGTTCCACTCATAACACTTCTCCATTATATGCTGTAAGCTAAAGATCTGGTCCTGACAACCTCTAAGAGGCCTAAACCCACACTGATTTTCATCCAATTGGTCCTCAACTAATACTCGCACTTTCCTTTCAATAATACCTGAGAAGATTTTACCCACAACGCTGATTAAAGAGATACCTCTGTAGTTGTTACAATCTTTTCTGTTTCCATGTTTAAAGATTGGTGTGATTACTGCTTTTGTCCAGTCTGATAGAACCTGTCCCGACTCCCAGGCCATTTCAATTATCCTGTGTAGCCATTTAAGACCCGACGTTCCACTGTATTTGATGAGTTCCGACTTAATTTCATCCACCCCAGCTGCTTTATTGCACTGCAATCTATTGACCATTTTCTCCACTTCCTCAAATGTGATTTTATTTCCATCCTCATTCCTATCCCATTCTACCTCGAAATTTGAAACATTGCTGATCGTATTTTCACCTACATTGAGCAACTCTTCAAAATATTCCCTCCATCTGCCCAAGGCATCCACAGGATTTACCAGCAGTTTTCCTGACCTGTCCAAAATACTTGTCATTTCCTTCTTATCTCCCTTTCGAAGACTGCTAATTACACTCCAGAATGGTTTTCCAGCAGCTTGACCCATAGTCTCCAACCTGTTTCCAAAGTCTTCCCAAGATTTCTTCTTGGATGCTGCAATTATCTGTTTGGCTTTGTTTCTTTCTTCAACATAACTTTCTCTGTCTATCTGAGTTCTAGTATGTAGGCATTTTTGATACGCCTTCTTTTTCCTTTCACAGGCTGCCTTGACTGTGTCATTCCACCAAGCTGTTTGCTTCATCCTACTTTTACACACTACTGTTCCAAGACATTCTTTAGCCACTTCTAGTACTATGTCCATGTACCTTGTCCATTCCTTTTCCAATGACTGTAATTGACTACATTCAACTAACTGGTACCTTTCTGAGATCGCTGATATGTACTCGAGTCTGATTTCCTTATCCTGAAGCTTCTCCACTCTTATCCTCTTACATATGGACCTGACCTCCTGCACTTTCGGCCTCACAATCCCAATTTCACTGCAGATTAAATAATGCTCAGTGTCATCAAAGAATCCCCTGAATACACGTGTGTCCCTCACAGCCTTCCTGAATTCCTGATCTGTTATTATATAGTCAATGGCAGATCTGGTTCCCCTGCCTTCCCAAGTATACCGGTGACTGTTCTTATGTTTAAAAAAGGAATTTGTGATTACTAAGCCCATACTGGCACAGAAATCCAAGAGTTGTTTCCCGTTCCTGTTGGCCTCCATATCCTCTCCAAATTTACCCATAACCTTTTCATACCCTACTGTTCGATTTCCAATCCTGGCATTAAAATCACCCATGAGCAAAACACTGTCCTTGTCCTTTACTCTAACAACTACATCACTGAGTGCCTCATAAAAACTATCCATCTTATCTTGATCTGTCCCTTCACAATGCGAATATACTGACACAATCCTAATTTTCTTGCTAGACACTGTCAAATCTATCCACATCAGTCGTTCGTTTACGTACCTTACTGCAACTACGCTGGGTTCCATTTCTTTCCTGATGTAAATCCCTACACCCCATTGTGCTATTCCTGCTTTGACTCCTGACAGGTAGACCTTGTATTCTCCCACTTCCTCTTCTTTCTCACCCCTTACCCGAATGTCACTAACAGCTAAAACGTCCAGCCCCATCTTACTTGCAGCCTCTGACAGCTCTACCTTCTTCCCAGGGTAGCCCCCATTGATATTAATAGCTCCCCATGTCATTACCATTTGTTTGCCAAGTCGTATCTTAGGAGTCCCTGGTTTGTCAGTTAGAGGTGGGTTTCCGTCACCTCCAAAGGTCCGAGGCATTTTGCTCTGATTGTTGCCAGCATCATATTTAAAGTATCGGGGAAGCAGGTTGCTAGCCTTACTTGCCCCGAGTCCCATTGAGTTTTACCCCTAACGGTTGAGGGACTAACCGGTGGATTTGGTAGTCTTTGCCGTATGAGCACAAAGGTGACCAAGACTCATAATATGTCCGAGATGCCCAGCCTTATTCCAAAGTAACTGGTATCCCGGCTGTCGGGACCACTTACTTGGCCACTCATACGTTGCCCGTGGTTCATGAACTAGGACATGACTACAGGAACCCACACCATGAACCACAACGTTAAATTTTCTTTAACAAAATGAACAATATGTAGAATTATTTTAACCTTAAACCTCAAGTAGAGTATGTTATTAATCTTTTGCAAAACAAATCTGAAGTGCAGTTTTCAAAACAGCAAACAATATGACAATGATTACAAGATGGCCGAACCTGCAGCCCGCCCATTAACAGGAGAAACAGCGGTGTTTACTATCAGACCGGACAAAGCTGTCTCATTAAACGTCCTTCTACAACACATGTAAACTATATAAGCACCATTGATGACAAGAGTGATTCAGTTACTTAAAACAAATGGCTTAACTTTTAATTTGGAAGCTGTATGTCGAAAGGTTTGGGGTTAAGATGCGCACCTGTGCTTAAATGTTAAGCAGATTAGAAAACATATGACAATGATAAGGCTTACTTCAAAGCAACCAAAGTCTTAATTTCAATCGGCAACCAAGGTGCGACTGGATCCCAACTTGTCCCTTCCTACAATTTTATTTTGACTAAAGCCCTGGTGACAGTTAGCCAACTTCAAAGTTAAACTGATCGTCAGTTATTAAGACCGCTCTGAAGGAACCTCTTAAAACATTACTTCTGAACACTTAGTACAAGAGAATTCACACGGCAGAACCGCAAGATCCAGTTAAAACACACCAATAATTATCCAGTCTTTCAAACACAGAAACGAACGGCTTAGTACAACATGTTGTTCAGATGGTAACTAATGACGGAGAAATATAATTACAATCAAAAAATTGAACCAGTTAGCAGCTAGCTCTAACCACAAGATCCCTCTTTTGTTCAACGATCTCCTGTGCCTTAGTACAATTGTTACGGCTGTATTTAGGACCAAGAGTTGATTAGTTAGAACATTAATGATCGGGTAGAAACAAGAAAGGAAAGGCAATATAATAGTGGGACAAATTTTCGAACGACAACTAGTGTCTTAATGCAATACTACTGCCTATGTTTACGACAAAGAGCTGACCGAGTAAAACTCGTGTGTTATCATCTACGCTATGAGAACAACTGACACTAATTGTATCTGATGGGCCGCTTGAATCTACATGTGCAACGGTCTGATTGACTAAAGTCAATATTCGGAAACGGAGAAATGTACCGAATTTTTTCTAACAATTATTTCGCAGCAAAAACTACCCTGCAACACCCTTAGAAGTTTTCAGACTGTTTCGGACCACCCTGTATGTGTGTCAGAGTTGTACATGGGCGGAGCCTTGGGAAAAAGGCTAGTTTATAATCTGTATTAATACCGGCATTGATGCTTTTATCAGTGCCTGTAACACCACTGTGTAATTTTGCTGTTAAAAATACTCGTACGTGTTACTGTCGGCATTGATGCTTTGTGATAGTATTGTTTTTGGCCAGTCTGTGTGTCATCTCTTTTCCGTATGTTAACAGGAGCAGAATGCATCTGGAATGAATATCATCTCACGTATGCGTACTGTTTGAGACTAAGATTTGTTTATTTCAGAAAAAAATATGTTTAAGCACCAAGGACAGCTTTTATAGGTGGAGTTTCTGTGACATACTGCTATGTTTATGAGTTTATAATTGTATGTCGAACACCAGGTGGAAAAAATAACATGTTAACCGTCCTTAACATGGCACTGGCCCACCAAAGATTACGTAGCTGATACAGCGGTTGTTACCAGATTAATAATTTCTGATGTGCTTACCACAGTACTGTGTTGTCCAGCACTATCACAGTATAGTACGTTAAAGAGTGTCTGTGTCCTGTTTTCAAATTTGCACTCATATCTTATGATGTAAGATTGGTACATATGTCCACATGTGTTTTGTAATATTTGGGCTACGATATTTGAAAATAAAAACTTTCACAACCAAGACTATTTTTATGTGAGACGATATGCCATTTAGACATGTATGATGCAGACTATTTAAATAATACTCCTTAAATTGTATTTATCAAATGTTGTCACATAATGCCTAGCACTTTGATATCCATACGTTTTATTGGTTTAAGCTACCACTTTACACGTGAAAATGCCCCTGGAACCGACATCACGCATAAAAATTTTTATTCAGAAGGTGGCAATGACTTCATTTACAAAGTATATTACGATTTTAGTCCCCAAATAAGGAAAAGGTCAGTGCACGTAATTTGTATATCTGCACTGTGGCCGTGTTATTATGACTAACAGGGGATATTGAAGTACATATAGAAGGGCAGCGCGAATGGTCACAGGTTTATTTCACCTGTGGGAGAGAGTCACAGAGATGCTAAACAACTGAAGTGGCAGACTCTTGAGAAAGTCTACTTACAAAATTTCAGGCACCGGGTTTAAATGGCGACTCTAGAAATATACTATAATGACCTACTTATAGTGAGGACAAGATTAGATTGATTACAGCGTGCTCTGAGGCCTTTAGACAATTATTCTTCCCATGCTCCATATGCGAATGGAACAGGATGAAACTATAACAACTGGTATAATATGATGTACCCTCTGCAATGCACTTGGCAGTGTTTTGCAGAATGCTAATGGCCAGTCTACCAGAAAAGATAAAACCGCTTCAAAACGGTCCCATTCAAGCAGATGACGTCGTATTGAAATACCGGATACATATGCTCTGCCTGCAATAGTTATATAAACCATGAATAGTTACAGCGTTTGAGTTTATACAAGAAGGACCAGACACTGTTCTGACGATTACACCTTTGCTAAATATTTCGTGACTGCTGATTGACGTCAGCTGTTTGCAACACATAAATATCTGTACTGGTCTCGAACCTCGATTTCCTGCTTATCGTGGGCGGTCACCTTTTCCACTTCGGCTGTCCGAGCATGGTTCCAACCGATACAAACATGCACATACATACACACACACACACACACACACACACACACACACACACACACACAAATAACATATATGTCATGGGAGTTCACAGCTCCTTCACTCGCACATTTGGTGATTCCTGAACAGAAAGAGACTAGGCACATCGGTCCGGAAACTGCGCTGCTGCTACGGTCGCAGGTTCGAACCCTGCCTAGGGCATGGATGTGTGTAATGTCCTTAGGTTAGTTAGGTTTATGTAGTTCTAAGTCTAGAGGACTGATGACCTCAGATGTTAAGTCCCGTAGTGCTCAGAGCCATTGGAAGTCCATGGAGGCATGTGTACATCATGGATGGCTACAGTGTCTGTGTTTACGCAGAACCTTTATCTTGACATTACAATGATCTTCAGTATATCAAAATGCACATCCAAAGTGCTACAGTGGTCTATGGTGTAGTTACTTTAACATATAAACCGCTTTGATTCTCATTAACAGGTAAAGATTATACTGTTCTATTCCTTTGGAAGATTAGCATGTTTGTGGTTTGAAGAGGAAATGCGAACACTAATGTATTTGTATGGGTTAACGGTTCACAATGTGAACAGACTACTGTGATGTCAGCAGTAATCAGCGTGGCTTATTACTAAACATACTCTTCCAGTACTTCTGGAACTGGCAGAAGGACTTGCCACAACAAGAAAGTGCTATTAAACTGTAAACCATTTGTAAATTTCAATCTGTCTCATTACTATTAAGTAGCTTTGAGAAAACGACATGGTTTGTAATACTCTCCAAGCCGGTTTTGAATGAGTACAGCTTTCTTAGCACCTCACGTGTTGTAAGCTTGCTCAGCTTTCAGCATAAGTTTTCTGTTGGTTTCACTTCGTTTTTCCGTGTTACATTTATTGATTTGATCTAAAACTCTATGCAGAGGTTGAATTTTGTCGTATAAATAGATAACGTTGTCCTTACCGGAACATTACGTAATTCTTACATAGTCCAAGAATGCATAAAGTCACGACGGAGTCGTACATGAAAGGTATTTGACGATTATAAGCCCATTTTTGTGGTAAAATTTGATTATGACTCCTACAAAAGGATGAACACATTTGTTCTAAAACATGTCACCTAACTATGACTTTCTATGAATACTTAACATCCGTTGGATGAACAGAGTAGTATGGACTGTAAGTGATAGACTAATGAACTCAGATATTGTGAACTTGGGTTCTAAAAACAAGGTTACTGTGTTAGCGAGTCTGCGATGGAATATGGGACAATGATGCGACGTATCGAGAACTGTTAGGTGTCACAGCGGTTAGCACACAGGACTCGCATTCGGGAGGACGACAGTTCAAACCCATGTCCGACCATCCAGATCTAGGTTTCCCGTGATTTGCCTAAATCGATCCAGAAAAATGCCGGCATGGTTCCTTTGAAAGGGCCACAGCCGATTTCCTTCCACATTCTTCAGACACTCCGAGCTTGTGCTCCGTATCTAATCACCTAAGGATGTCGGTGGGACGTTAAACCTAGTCTTCCTGCCTTTCTTCCTTCTTCCTTCGGGAACAGTTATGACATAATCAATCTAACACTTTGTTATGGCATATTGATGTGGATTACAACACTAAACTACTAGCGCATGCTTTACGACGAAATTTACACTTACCGGGGATTCGGCAAAAGGCCATCCGTTCCTGGTGGACTTCAGAATGATAGTGATGTTATCAAAGTGTGAGATGTGACGTTCGACCGCACACTTTACCAACACTCACACTAAAAACTGAACAGTTTTGATGCACAAGAGTTATCGAGCCGCTGACATGCTATACACGGATCCAGCTGATATGTTAAAGTTATGTTTTGTTCTTTATGTTCATGCAAAAAGAAAGTACTTGTATCTAACAAGCATCTCTTTCCGTATAGCCTGTGTAAGTCATCCTCTGTGTGCTAGTAGTTACTGTTTCATGTAATCTGGTAATGCTGAACAGTCTGAGGCAACCTTTTGATGCAAGGTGAACTGAACGGATACTCCAGCCTACCGTTCCGGTTTGTGGCCTTCCTATCGAGAAACTGAACACTGAGGTGGCTCCTGCCACGTCACCGGAACCACGTCCCTGGGTCCTCCACGCTTGGTCATCGTCTACCGCAACACCGAACCAGTCCTGTCTGGTGAACTGTACCGTAAATTGTTCGTGAAATAGAAACAAAACTTTTCTTTTATTATGATCTTTTTCTACATACACTACTGGCCATTAAAATTGCTACGCCAAGAAGAAATGCAGATGATAAACGGGTATTCATTGGACAAATACATTATACTAGAACTGACATGATTACATTTTCACGCAATTTGGGTGCATAGATCCTCAGAAATCAATACCCAGAACAATCTCCTCTGGCCGTAATAACGGCCTTGATACGCCTGGGCATTGAGTCAAACAGAGCTTGGATTGCGTGTACAGGTACAGCTGCCCATGCAGCTTCAACACGATACAACAGTTCATCAAGAGTAGTGACTGGCGTATTGTGACGAGCCAATTGCTCGGCCACCTTTGACCAGACGTTTTCAATTGGTGAGAGATTTGGATAATGTGCTGGCCAAGGCAGCAGTCGAACATTTTCTGTATTCAGAAAGGCCCGTACAGGACCTGCAATATGCGGTCATGATTTATCCTGCGGAAATGTAGGGTTTCGCAGGGATCGAATGAAGGGTAGAGCCACGGGTCGTAACACATCTGAAATGTAACGTCCACTGTTCAAAGTGCCGCGAATGCGAACAAGAGGTGACCGAGACGTGTAACAAATGGCTCCCCATACCATCGCGCCGGGTGAGACGCTAGTATGGCGATGACGAATACACGCTTCCAATGTGCGTTCACCATGATGTCGCCAAACACGGATGCGACCATCATGATGCTGTAAACATACTCTGGATTTATCCCTAAAAATGACGTTTTGCCATTCGTGCACCCAGGTTCGTCGTTGAGTACAACATCGCAGGCGCTCCTGTCTGTGATGCAGCGTCATGGGTAACCGCAGCCATGGTCTCCGAGCTGATAGTATATGCTGCTGCAAACGTCGTCGAACTGTTCGTGCAGATGGTTGTTGTCTTGCAAACTTCCCCATCTGTTGACTCAGGTATCGAGACGTGCGGATAAGATGTGCCAGGCATCTTATCCGCATGGCTGTAACGGACTGCTAGTGATACGAGGCCGTTGGGATCCAGCATGGTGTTCCGTATTACCCTCCTGAATCCACCGATTCCATATTCTGCTAACAGTCATTGGATCTCGACCAACGCGAGCAGCAATGTCGCGATACGATAAACCGCAATCGCGATAGGCTACAATCCGACCTTTATTAAAGTACGCATTTCTCCTCCTTACACGAAACATCACAATAACGTTTCACCAGGCAACGCCGGTCAACAGCTGTTTGTGTATGAGAAATCGATTGGAAACTTTCCTCAAGTCAGCACGCTGTAAGTGTTGCTACTGGCGCCAACCTTGTGTGAGTGCTCTGAAAAGCTAATCATTTGCATATAACAGCATCTTCTACCTGTCGGTTAAATTTCGCGTCTGTAGCACGTCATCTTCGTGGTGTAGCAATTTTAATGCCCAGTAGTGTAATACCGCCGTGACAACATGTTGTCTATGGAAATAGTTAATCTGATAAAAACTGTTTACATGATAAATCACATAAAACATTCGGAATAAGAAACGTGAACCGTAAGAACTCTAGAAATTTTCAAAAAAAAACAAACAAAAAAACTGTAATTATTAAGCTGTTACTCTTTAAAGTATACCATGCTTACTACTGCAATACTAACCAATATGTAACGTTTATATCACTGGTCACTCCCCATTTTTCTCACAAAGAATGTGTGTGGTGTTCTTAGCTAACTAGGGGTCCGCACGGACTGCCATTTACCCATACCTGTGTACGGCATGCCTAGAACTTCAACATATGTAAATAGCAAGACACAACTCTCAATAGTTTTCGAGATAATACAGTTTGAACGTTTTACGCGTACTTACATACTTCGTATGGTCGCTAGTGTCCAAGTATTACACATGCAACCGAGTAAGCGCTGAGTTTCATAAGCGCGAGTTCCGTGGATTGAATCTCGCTTCCCGCGCGACCGCTACGGTCGCAGGTTCGAATCCTGCCTCGGGCATGGATGTGTGTGATGTCATTAGGTTAGTCAGGTTTAAGTAGTTCTAAGTTCTAGGGGACTGATGACCTCAGATGTTAAGTCCCATATTGCTAAGAGCCATGTTTGAATCTTTCTTCCGGTACCGTTTATTTCATTCCCACGCCGCGACATTGTACAACAACCGAGAACCGCTTATGAATGTAGCGCAAGTTTGTTTTGTAATAGATACACTGAAAAAAAGAACCATATGCAAAGATTTAGAGTTTATTACAAGTGTTGTATCTCGCAATAATTATTGTTCCCATGTTTCTGTGATCATACAATCCTGATTGGCACAGTGCTCCATAGGTTACACATTATACTTGCCACACATGTAGACAAAATACTATAAATAAAATGAGCGCACTGATTTGATTGAAAGTTCTTTTGTATCCATTTGTTTTTCAATGCCGTTACGAAAATTTTTTCTCCTTTTTCTTAAGGATAAAAATTATGAAAATAATAAGTGAATAAAACGTAAATATATAAATACGCTTGAAATTTTCAAACTCGATTTTTTCGAAAAGGTTGAGAGTTGTATTTTCCTGTTTACTTGTGTTAAAGTCGTAGTCCCACACAGCCTGTCAATATGAGTGAAATCGCCCAGGAAAGTTTGTACGGCTCCCTTGTTAGTCGTGGCTACTGAATTAGATAATTAAATCAGTTTTTGCATAACGGGCGCAATTTTTGTGGTACAGTGCCCTCTTTTTATAAAATAAATTGGAAATGCTTCATACTGATTAATTTGTTTTTACATATTTGAGGATGTAATTGTTGGTACACGATCCAAATATTTACTAGGAATTCCATACATGATCATTCACCGCCAGGATCCGAAGGAGGCCGGTGAGTCTTGCTCGTATTGCATCGCACTGCATTTTGTTTGTTGTACCAGCCTCAGTAGCGAGAGAGATCTGACCTCATAAAGTGAGTTGCTATGGGTTCGTGAAAGCTGGCGTTTTGTGTGAATTCTGAAGAAGACATGCTTCGCACCTGCATAAATAACCCAGATTCTTTTTGTTACATCTGTGGTGACGTAACTGTAAAATCGCAACAACGAAAAGCTAATCGTCTTAAAAAAAAAGCTGCTATGAACTTTATTTTGGATGCAAGGTTGGCGGCCAGGACAGAAAATGGGCTCGTCACATGTGCTGTTCGACATGTATTACACTCCTGACAGGTTTCTTAAAAGGGGTCCGTCGGATCACACTGTGTGACGATAGAGTCGCCTGTAAAACAAATAAAACTGTGTAGTATCCTGATTTACCATCGCAGTGAAGAATTGCCTGTACCAGTGCCTCCTGAGGATGTGACAGAGAGCAGCTAATTTGCGAAGAGACGTTCCTGAGGCAACGTGTTGCACGAAATCAGATGAAACTAAGTATGTTTACTCACTTTCCTTTAACGTTGCTTATTTCTTTGATTAATTTGTGTACTGACGGACACATTTTTTGTTGAAGTCTTTACAGACACATCTAATATTATAATACATAGGTTGACTTAAGCGTTTGCAAAAACCAGTATCACATGGAGACTGCGCCCGATACACAATTTCTGAAAGTATATATTGATTCATGATTCAGGGACGAATTACTGAGCGAGGTGGCACAGAGGTTAGCACATTGGACTCCCTTTCGGGAGGACGAGATTCAGACCCGCGTCAGACCGTCCGGGTTTTGGTTTTCTCCAGGCAAATGCAGGGGCTGTTCCTTCGAAAGGGAACGGCTGACTTCCTTTCCAATCCTTGATACAATCCGAGCTTGAACTCCATCTCTAATGACCTCGATGTCGACGGGACGTTAAACGCAATCTTCCTTCTCTCATTACATGGAGGAATTATCTCCCAAGAACACTGTCTTTTTCTTATGACTGAAAAAGAATTGTATACCAGTGAATTATCTGTGTAACCAGGTGTCATGGTAAGAAGATTGCATCATTTGGATTACTTGTTTATCCAAAGTACTTGTTGGTTAATTTCACATCTGGTTGAATAAAACTACTTAGTTACTACTATGTACCAATATTGTGTCAAGAGAACCGCCCTGAAAAAAATCCTCCTGAGTAGTGCAGTTGAATGGCTTTATCAACATTATTAACAAAGTTGTCTTAGCCTTTCAAGGGGACTTTGTAATAAATTAATGTATGTAGTAAGGTCAGCGATCTCATAATTTTGAGGCTCTGCCTTACTGATATCGTTGTTCTGAATGGATCTATGATTGATTTTCTGTTACTACATGTACTAAAGCAGAGTACGGAGTATAGCCTGTCTTGTCACTCTCTTGTCTCACAGAATGTAAGCACACCATTTTCTCGCTCTATGTAATTCAGCTATTAATTACAGAAATAGCTAACCAGAGCTATGTTTTTATTTATTATAAAATGCACCTCTATGCTTTACTAATAATACATCAAGCCTCATTTCGTGTATCAGTTTTTAAAATATTGGGAAAAGATTGTTTTGATGTGTCGGTTGCACGCCATTTGTGGCCCATTGTATAACTATTTGCATTTTTCATAAATCGAACCTTACACTCTAAATTTCTTGTCACGAAGTCCGATTTCTGTTTTTATTTGAGTGATGCACGTTATTCCGTTGCATTATACATCATATTGTCACGGTCCACCGTTTGCTCCCCTATAACAATTCTGCAACGGAATACAAAGGGAAAAAATGATATCAGCAGGTAACAGAGCCATTTTGGCCCAGTAGAATGCTTCAAAATTACTGAACCTTGTTGCGATTACTGTGGCGTATTACACTTTCCAACAATAAGATTACAAGAATTTCATTTCATCCATTTTCTTTATAGGAATAGTTTACAATAGGGGCACTACCTATGCAGTGTACAACATATGGAAATTTGTGTTGAACGGGAAGTGTGCTCAGATAGCGAATGTGTTTAAGGCGACCGCTTGCTAGAAGAGAGAAAACCAGATTCTAGTCTTGGCCCAGCACAAATTTTCACTTGTCGCCATTGGATTTCTTTCAATGCCCGGTTGCAGCTTACGTCTTAATTTCCCTTTCGCAAAATGTTTTATCATCACTTTACTCCGCCAAGGCATAGTAATATCATGGATGGTTACAGTGTCTGTGTTTATAAATGCCTTGAAGGGCTATAATGACGATGGTCACATGCGGCCTTGTGTAAAGGACCTATGTTGCACTTTACAATTGTGGTCTGTGCACACCAGGACAAAGACAACATTCGTTTAAAACTGTATTTGTGAACAGTTTAAACCAGAATAGCTATAGACTGAGAACAGTACAGGCCACATTTTACGTCCCTATTTTTATCAATCCGTAAGTTTTCACAATTCCAAAGCTCATTGCTCGGCAGGTGTGATGTTTCGATGACACATAATTTTTTTTCTTTCCAGTATTGACCTTTTATTTCCCAATTTCTCAACTAATTGTTCTACAATACCTACCTGGAGATACCCAGTTACGAGTAAGTCATTCTGGTTCTAGAAAATACTTGTAACTATTCTGATAGATAAAATAGGCTTCGACATATGTTGTTGCAGGATCATAGACATACATACGTTGCTTTGGCTGTTGATCCGTTTCTGTAATGAAATGGTAGCCCGCGTCTAATCTACAATAACGAGTTAGTGCAGAAAATCAACTAACGCCTTTTGTAAAACACTGTTCAGAGCTGCGTAATTACTTTTTGCATTCACTTTTGATTGGCATCCAACTAATACGACACCTATCACGTACAAACTTTTCTCATAATTATTTCACGTAAAATTCATCATACGCTTTTATTTGGTATATGCCATTGTTGCCTTTAACTGTCGGGCTATCAGTAAGTCACTGTGAAACTTCTTTGCTGTTTTCGTCTCTAGTGGCAGCTCTGGGACATCCTTCACGTAGATCATCTTCATGAGTATTCCAGTTTATATCTTGACTTTCCATAGTAGCAGAAAATTGCAGATACATTTTGATTCCGAACTCTTGATTCTTGTTGATGAAACCGATAAATGTGTACCTGTGTATTCTATAGTATTAAAAAGTAATTATATTTATTCACAACCTTGTAAAGAGTAGAACAATATGTTGAAAATACTAAGTAAGCCTTCAGAACCGAGAAAATAAAAAATACGGAATTCGAAACGGAAAAACAAGGTTTCATCACAACAAGGTATCTGTCCGTAAGCATGCTGTCGAAATGGGAAACCTATAGGATTTGGAGCAAGAAATTTTGGACATTCACGCTGTTCACAAGATACGAGGGTTGGAACTTAAATAGTAGCAACTATTTATTCACCACCGATATAAAAGAGTTACATGTTTGCAACTGTTACTGTCCTTTAGTCACCAGCGTTGTGCAGAACCCGTTGCCAGCGATGTGGAAGGCGTAGTATACCGTTAGCAGAGCCTTTTCTGTTGATGGAGCGAATGGAGAGCCCTAAAGTTGTGGTGATTCTCGTGTACGACTGCGATGGTGTTATCCTAATGCATTACGTTCCTCCACGGCAGACCGCCAGTGCACAGTATTACTGTTCGTGTCTGGAGCATCATCTGCGACCAGCTTTGCAAAAGAAGCGGCGACACTTTCTGCGCAACCCAACCATCATTTTGCACGGCAATGCGCGAGCGCATATAGCGCAAGCTGTGACTGCTTTTTTCGGTCGATGGGGCTGGGAAGTATTATACTATCTAACATACTCCCCGGCCTTAAGTCCTTGTGACGTTGGTTCAGAAATGGCTCTGAGCACTATGGGTCTTAACTGCTGAGGTCATCATTCCCTAGAACTTAGAACTACTTAAACCTAACTAACGTAAGGACATCACACACATCCATGCCCGAGGCAGGATTCTAACCTGCGACATTATCGGTCGCGCGGCTCCGGGCTGTAGCGCCTAGAACCGCTCGGACACTCCGGCCGGCCCTTGTGACGCTGATTTGATTCCAAAGAGGAAGGAACCACTTCGTGGCATTCGTTTCAGAACTGTTCCAGAGATTCGACAGGCAGTAGACTGCTCCATTCGCACCATCAACAGAACAGGCTCTGCTAACGGTATACTACGCTTCCACATCGCTGGCAACGGGTTCTACACAACGCTGGTGACTACTTTGAAGGACAGTAGCAGGTGCAAACATGTATCGGTTATGAATAAATAGGTGACACTACGTCCAAACCCTCGTAGTACCACTGTAGCCTTTTTTATGCGAAAATGCTAGAAAATTTTTGTGGGAGAGTAAATTTTTTTGCACAGATTAACCAGTTATAGAAGCGATAATTAGATCAACAATTTTATATAGCTATGTACCCTCGTCCCTCTCACGCAGGTGTAGCTTCAGACAGAATACACTGGAGTATACTTCTTGGAATGTATTTCTCTGTAAATCTTATAAAAATGCGAGAATCAAATGATAATTTTTCCACCAGTAGCCACAGGAAATCTGTTAAGAACTCGAAACAGAAATTTCCATCACAAGGACATAGTCATAGTGCAGACAACAAGCAGAAGATATAAACGTTAACAGTGCAAAAAGCGCAGACGGGAGACGATAAAAGGAAAGAGTAGATGAAGGACATCTACAAGGGAAGGATCAAGGATCTGCTGCTGATGTAGCAGAAGAAATGGATGGTGATCTCAGGACATTAGAAATTCGTTACTACAGTCAGAGTCTGGCAGAGCTTTGAGAGATTCGCTGTCAAAAAAGACGGTAGCAATAGATGTTATTCGTTCAGAATTATTGGAATATATAAAAATATATGAAAGTTGCGAATGATTCCTACTGTGACGCCTTCGGCCTTAAATCTCATTGCCTGGAGTAGAATTGTGTTAAGAAGACCTGTCTGGAGGCACCCCGGACAGCGGCGGGATGCCAACATGACTGTCTTCCTACGTACGACCCGACAACCACGACTTGGTCTGGGGTGCCATTTCTTTTCACAGCATGGTCTGGGGTGCCATTTCTTTTCACAGCAGGACTCCTTTGGTTGTCATCAGCAGCATCTTTACAGCCCAGCTGTACGGCGACGATATTCTAGGCCCTGTTTTGTTGCCTTCCATGGCAAGTCAATCTAAGTTTATACTTCAGCAAGGTAACGCGGCTCGCACACGCTGACAGTTTCTACTGCGTGTCTTCGTGCTTATCACACGCTGCCGTGGCCAGCAAGTTCGCTGGATCTCTCCCCATCTGAGAACGTTTCGATCATTATGAGCAAGGTCTCCAACACGCTCGCAGTTTTGACGGTGTTACGTGGCAATTCGACAGGATTTGGTTCGATATCCCTCAGGAGGACATCCAACAACTTCAGAAATCAATGCCAAGCAGACTAACTGGTTGCGTAAGAGCCAGAGGTGAACCACCGCGTTACTGACTTGCTCAGTTTGAGCTTTTTCTATGAAACTGTAATCGCTTGTTTGTCTGTAAACGTACGTCACATCCACAGATTTTCATTTAACTCAGATGATTCCCTCGTGCTGAGTCTTTTTTTGTCTTAGGGCGTACCTTACCGAAATCGGAGAATGTCAAGATTCACATAGTGATCTGATTTAATGACAGGAGGAACTCATTAAATTACTTCTGGGTGTTGGACCAAACGACTGTTATAAACTTTTGTGTAATGGGACAATGAAAGTGAAATATACGTATGTAAATTGTGAAATTATTCACAGGTGCATTGATCAAGCTGTAATTATATCGTCTACATTAACATGTCTGTGACTATAAGTAGACGCTGCTGAATGTCATACAACTCCACTGTCATAAATTTCTTTGTAAACCATATTAAAAATAAAATATAATTACGTAAATGGTGAAGCTCTTTACAGGTACAACTAAAAAAGTAATGGATGAAATAAATTTTCCAAACTGACACAGAATTATATAAAAGACATCATATCAGGTTTGGGACTTAGATGGTGGCAACTATTTATTTACACCCTATACAAAATGTATACATGTGTCAAAGTTTTAGTGTCTTCAAAGCAGTAAGCAGCATTGTGTAGTCAGTTCCACAAGAAAGTGTACGCCGTTATCTGTATGAAATGAAAGACACTATTATAAATATATGTTTACATGAATATATATGTCATTACTAACTGCACAATTATCTAAAAGTTAATCCAATCGCCGGCATTATCGATTATGGCTTGGCACATTTTGGCATGCTTTCACGAGGTTTTCTGCATATTCTCTCGGTGACGATCTCCATATCGTCCTGATTTTATATGACAGCGGCATCAAAGTATATACTGACTTTCCTTTACGTTTCGTCTTAATATACGACCAAACATTTCCGATTGGATTTGCATCCACAGACATTGCAGGCCAGCCCATCGTGGACACCCCATTGTCTTGTTTCCACGCTGTACAGAGTCGGCTGCGATGTTTCGTATCATTTTCCTCTTGAAGCATCCAATTTTCCTCGTTCGAACCAAATAGTTCCTTAACGGACCGCAGAAGGCAGTTTTGATTAATACTGCACATTTTTAGCTTTTAAATTGGCTGTAAGTAAGTGTAAATAGCCAAAAGAGCAGTCTACAAAACAAAACATTCAACTCTCACATTGTTTATGTGTACATTGTGCAAAAGCTCATTGAGTACAGATTCGATACCACTACCAGAGATATCGCTGCGGACGTTTACGTAACATTATAGCGTCCTCTTTCCTGTGGAACTGACTGAACAATCCATTGCCAGCCACGTGGAAGTAATAAGATATCCTCAACAGCACCATTACGTTGATAGTCTTTGTGGAGCGGTCTAATGCCCGATGAATCTCTGTCAAATTTCTGAAGTGAGTGCCATGATGTGCTTCTTTCACTGTAAGAATCAAGTTGATGTCACAAGTGCTTAAGCCCAGGGAGTGTTTTTGCATGCTGTGTTCCAAAAATGAACAACTTGGAGAATTTTCCGCGGGACCCTCCCATTACTTTGCAGGGCAATGCTTGGACGCATATGGAGTAAGTTGCGACTGGTTCGTTCGATCGACGGGTCTGGCAAGTGCTGTACCACCCAACACACTCTCCAGACCTAAGCCCTTGTGACTTAAGCGTGATTCCGAAACTGAAGGAAGCACTTAGTGGCGTTCCCTTCAGAACTATTACAGAGATTCATTGGTCAGTAAACTGTCCCACTCGAATTATCAACACAACTGACGTTGCTAAGAGTATCCTACGACTTCACGTAGGTGTTAATGGGTTATACACGATGCTGGTGACTACTTGGAAGGACAGGAAAGCTCTGAAATCTGTATATATTTTGTAAAAGTTGTAAATACATAGTTGCCACTTGCCACTATTAAAGGCACATCTCCAGTAATTGACAGTCACAGCCCTCAAAAGCTTAATCCCCAATTGGTGTAACTGATATTTCTAAAATATTTGGAGGAAGTGGCAACCAGACGATTATTAGGATGTATAATCAATGACACAGGAGACATGTCATTAGAATATCGCCCAGAAAATGTGGAATACAGGAGAGGCAGAAAAATACGAGATCTTTCACACGATCAACGTAACTGCTTATGCATCCAAGTTTTGATAAGAATAAGAAAATTCAATACACTTGCACAGGAGTTGACAGATGAATGTTCGGCTACGCAAAATCGTGCACCTTGTTCGAGACTCCCAAAAAATACAATGAAGAGCCAAGGAAACTGGTACACCTGCCTAATATAGTGTAGGGCTCCGGCGAGCACTCAGAAGTTTTACATCAAGACGTGGCATGGACTCGACTAATGTCTGAAATAGTGCTGGAGAAAACTGACACCATGAGTCCTGCTGTCCATATATCCTAGGAGTACGAGGGGGTGGAGATCTATTTTGAGCAGCATGTTCAAGGCATCCCAGATATGTTGAATAATGTTCATGTATGGATAGTTTGGTGACCAGCGAAAGTGCTTAAACTCGGAAGAGTGTTCCTGGAGCCACTCTGTAGCAATTCTGGACGTATGGGGTGTCCCATTGCCGTGCTGGAAATGAAGTCCGTCGAAATGCACAATGGACATGAATGGATGTAGGGGATCAGACAGGATGCTTACTTATGTGTCACTAGTCAGAGGCTTATCTCGTTCAATTGTTAACAGTAGCGCAATTTAAATCTACAATTACGGATAAATGGATGTGAGGCTAAAGTCTAGGGCCCATGTACCATCATGTGTCATTTCCTTTTACTTCATTATTGACATAAATACTTCTGAAACAGGTAGGTCTTTGGCAGTCACAATTTAAGTAAATTATAACACGGACTGAGCAAGATATCAGATCACAAAAATAGGCCAATAAGACAGGTAGGCCCTGATTGTCAAGAGTTCAGCTAAGTCAAGTTACAAAATAGGTCTTAATTTAATTAGAAGCTAACAGTCAGGCCTTCAATAATAACAGATTCAGTGAAGTAAAATTACCAAGTAGTAAACAGGCAGGCCTTCATTGATACCGACCGGCCGCCGTGTCATCCTCAGATCACAGGCGTCACTGGATGCGCATATGGAGGGACATGTGGTCACCACACTGCTCTCCCGACCATATGTCAGATTACGAGACCGGAGCCGCTGCTTCTCAATCAAGTAGCTCCTCAGTTTGCCTCATAAGGGCTGAGTGCACCCCGCTTGCCAACAACGCTTAGCAGACTGGATGGTCACCTATCCAAGTGCTATTCGAGCCTAACAGCGCTTAACGTCGGTGATCTCACAGGTACCGGTGCTGCCACTGCGCCAAGGCCATTGGCCAGGTAAGTGATATTTACAAATAGAAAACAAGTAGACCTTCTGTAATGACAGCTTCAGTAAGGTAAGACTACCAAATAGAAAACAGGTAGCCTTCATGAATAGCTGCTTAGGTTAAGTAACAGAGAATTTGAATTGCCTCCTCTCAAGGGGTGCACCAGAAGGCTTACACGCAAGGCAGCACAAGACTAAACCAAATAGGAAGGCCAAGAAAGGTTAGAACGGGAGGATCGGCCTTCCAAGTGCCTTTCCGTTGGGCACAGGGCGGCAAAGAAATATAAACAAAGCAAGCTTAATTACATAAAGAAACAATAACTAGCCAAACGGTATACCCGCGTCACCTAACGCTGGCAAAACGCCCGAAAGAAAACTAGGCTGACAAACACAATTACGTAGCTTCAGAAACTGCAAATTTTGAGACCCAGCCAGCTTCTAAGTCAATATATAAGGAGTGTTCAAAAACAAACGAGCAGGAGTCTGGAATGCGTAAACCGGTGATGGGAGGGTAATATCGTGACGCGTGTAACAAGACCAGAGCGTGGAAGTACACAGCTCATCGCTAGAGACCGCTCGTGCACGTCACGTGACTATACAGAGCTAGCAGCAGCATGCATCAATCGTCCAACGCTGCCAGTCGCTTTGCAAACAGTGACATGGAGGCGTCAACGGAAGTGCAACTGGTGCTGTTCACTTTCTGACAGCGGAAGGAGTAGGAGAAACGGACATTCATCGACGAATGACACAAGTGTACGGCGAACACTGCATATCCCTTGCAAGGGCCAAGGCTTGGCACAAGCGCTTCAGGGAAGGACGGGTGTAGTTAGCCGATGGTGCACGATCTGGAGCACCATACTGCATTACCGATGACATCGTCCAGCTGGTGGATGCACTCATTACCCAGGATCGCCGAGTTACAATGAAATCCATAGCCGCCGTGATCGGATGGATCATCGGGTGTTCACGCCATCATCAAGGAACGACTGCACATGCGCAAAGTGTGTGCCCAATGGGTGCCCCGCAGTCTTCAACCACACCAGGAAGCATGTCACATGGTCCACTGCCTTCCTCATCTGCAGCGCTATACTCGGTAAGGAAATGCGATCCTCGCACGACTGTTGGCTGGAGATGAGTCATGGTGTCATCACTTCGAACCAGAATTATAACGACAAAGTCTCCAGTGGAAGCATCAAGGATCACCACCACCAAAAAAAGCCAAGACCATCCACACGAGAGCAGGAAAGGTTATGATGACGTTATTCTTTGACCATAATGGCCCGCTTCTGATTCACTTTCTGCAGCACGGGACAACAGTGAATGCCCAGCGTTACTCGAAAAACTTGACCACCCTTCGCCAAGAGATGAAATCAAAACGACCAGGCAATCTCACCTGTGAGGTCATTCCGCTCCACAACAATGCAAATCCTCATACGGCCAACACAGTGGCGGCCTCTCCTGCAGAAATTCAAATGGGAGATTCTCTGTCATCCCTCATACAGTCCAGACCTTTCTCCTTTGCGAATACGCCAGTTTTGGTTCCCTTAAAATGGCTTTGAGGGGTAAACGATTCATCTCGGACGACGACATCCAGCTGTACGTGCTGAACTTGTTAACATCGCAGCCCCAGGAACGTTATGAGACAGCCATTTACCGCCTTGTGTCACAGTGGGACAAGTTTCTCAATACCTCTAACATACAGGTACTGGCTTCTGTAATTATACCTCTGGCTCGTTTCTTTTCGAACCCTCCTTATAATTAACAGAGCGATGACGTCTGTAATGCGCGAAGGTATCTCGAAACCGGCACCCGGCCATATTGCAAGAGAAAGGTATTTATCTGGTTGGTTCAAATGGCTCTGAGCACTATGGGACTTAACATCTAAGGTCATCAGTCCCCTAGAACTTAGAACTATTTAAACCTAAATAACCTAAGGACATCACACACATCCGTACCCGAGGCAGGATTCGAACCTGCGACCGCAGCAGCGGCGCCGTTCCGGACGGAAGCGCCTAGAACCTCTCGGCCACAGCGGCCGGCATTTATCTGGCATTCGAAGACGTTTGGTTGGGAGGTCGGCTGAAACCCACATATCTGGGTACTGCGTAACGGCGGTGGAAGCATAGAAGAAACACGTTATCGCGCCGACTCAGGAAATACCATCGGCTCACACAGTTTAAGATATACCATTAACAAACAACCAAGGCCATTATCGACCCAGGAAAAGCAAACAACAACCACAATTCAAGGAACCAACTGGTGTTGAAATAGATCAACTAAGAAATCGCAATGATCGCAACAGACATATAGGTATCAATAAGAAAGTAACAATTAAGACCTCAAAATCCAAAACTTACGTGAAGCTCACGAATCGAAGCTGAAGCTTGTCAGTTCCAAAGGGGGCTCAGAATTCAGCACTGCGAAACTGGCTTCAACTCTGTTCGGTGTGCCACGTACCAGAGCTGGCTGCCCAGGCCACGTACGATGACGCACTCGAAGTTAGCCATCAATTCAAACTGGTCCACAAAAATACCCAGCAACCACCCATCGCACTCTGTGCTCACGACGCTTCCACAAGTGCTCGCCTTCATCGCCTGGCGGACCTCTCACACCGTCCGTCTCACAGTGTTGCCACTACCCAACTCGCACGTCACTCCCCGTCCCCCCGCGGTGGTCTCGCGGTTCTAGGCGCGCAGTCCGGAACTGTGCGACTGCTACGGTCGCAGGTTCGAATCCGGATGTGTGTGATGTCCTTAGGTTAGTTAGGTTTAAATAGTTCTAAGTTCTAGGGGACTGATGACCTTAGATGTTAAGTCCCATAGTGCTCAGAGCCATTTTTTCCCCATCCCCATCAACAACCTCGAGCAAAGATCTTAGTGGCCTCAAACCAGAGGGACATGAGACGACAGATCAAGCTAGTGGCGTCAGGAATTCGGAATGTGACGCTAGCAACCCCGCCACGGCTCACATGTGTCTTATGTTTAGCGTGTTGCTGTTGAACATGGTGAACTAGACGCTTGCTGAATTCTCATACATGATACTATTCGACGGCGAACCTCCGTGCAATTGGAGAGCTATATCTTCTGGTAAACCTTCCGGGATGTAAGGTCGTGGTCTATGACCATGGGAGTGGCGTGCGAGTTGGGTAGTGGCAACACTGTGAGACGGACGGTGTGAGAGGTCCGCCAGGCGATGAAGGCGAGCACTTGTGGAAGCGTCGTGAGCACACAGTGCGATGAGTGGTTGCTGGGTATTTTTGAGGACCACGACCTTACATCCCGGAAGGTTTACCAGAAGATATGTCATCCGGTCGTGAAAACCTTCATACTATGAATTGGAGAGCTGCTCGACAGCCACTTTCGCACTCCCTCTTTGCTACAGCTTACTGTTAGAATATTGCTGCGCGGTGTGGGATCCTTACCAGGTGGGATTGACGGAGGACATCGAGAGGGTGCAAAGAAGGGCAGCTCGTTTTGTATTATCGCGTTATAGGGGAGAGAGTGTGGCAGATATGATACACGAGTTGGGATGGAAGTCATTACAGCATAGACGTTTTTCGTCGCGGCGAGACCTTTTTACGAAATTTCAGTCACCAACTTTCTCTTCCGAATGCGAAAATATTTTGTTGAGCCCAACCTACATAGGTAGGAATGATCATCAAAATAAAATAAGAGAAATCAGAGCTCGAACAGAAAGGTTTAGGTGTTTGTTTTTCCCGCTCGCTGTTCGGGAGTGGAATAGTAGAGAGATAGTATGATTGTGGTTCGATGAACCCTCTGCCAAGCACTTAAATGTGAATTGCAGAGTAGTCATGTAGATGTAGATGTAGATGTAGATTGGGCCTCGAAGACGAGTACATTGATCACCAGCACGCCCGCCTGTGATGCTCCACGGCGGCGCGGCGCATCCGAGCATAAGAAGACGCGGCGACAGGTATCATAAAGATGGCAGGTAGACCTAATGTTGATCACCAAACTGTCTAGCGTGTTCTGAACGAGGAGCAGAAAGTACAGGCAACACAACCGTAGGATTTTGCGCCACGAGCCCACTTCCGCAGGTTGTTCCTGCACTGTTATGTGGACGAGGTCGACTTCCCCACGTAGATCCTTTCCACCGATGAAGCCAAGATCAGCAGGGAAAATATACTCAGCGCTCACAACAATCATGTGTGGGATGATAACCCCTTGCGTTTCAGGAGCGATACGGTCTGAACATTTGGGCAGGGTTCGTGGATGGTCATGTCACTGGACCATACCTTCTTCTGCCACATCTCACGGGTGCCACGTACTTATGATGGCGTACTGCATGGGACCTTGGAAGATGTGCGTGAAGATATGCGCCAAAACATATGGAAACATATGGTGGCCCAATTTCCTAGCCTGCACGTTCTCCCGACTTGAACCTGCCACTCTGCTAACTGCGGCCAAACATAAATGATCTGTGGCGATGGTTCCATCTGCGGCTGATACTGGGGGATCAGGGATTGGCGATCGTGTGTACCGGAAAGTGGTACCGTATTTGTGTTGACATAGGTGGTCATCACATCGAACCCTACTTGACAACAAGCGGCAGGAGTCAGAGAGCAACGCGTGTTGTGGTATTTTGCATGTGGCGGGAAAACAGTAAATATCCGGACAGGGATTCCTGTATTTATCTTAACGGTCTTGGTCCCCACTACAACTCAAAGTCTTTAAAGGGAATTTAGTTAGACCCAGAATATTCGGGATGTATACCTGAAATGTAAATCTCCATCTCGAACGCCGCATGAAATGTTTGGCTGACACAAACAACACACACCTTCACGTTTTCGGCGGTAATGACTAGTGAAGACGTTACAACACTATTTTCCACAGTAATTTTCCCCCACAACACGGATCCCATACTGTTACACGTATCACAGATAAGATTCAGCGTTGATGTTGGGAATTTCTCGATCATAGACCCTACAGTCTCGATCTCGCACCAGGCAATAATTATCTCTTCTTGAACTTGAAATAATGACCCTGAGAACAACTATTTGAAGACGAGGTCCCCAAGAACGCTATTATCAGCTATTGCAGTTCTCAGAAAGTAAAGTCTATCCAGAGCTGTTGAATAAGATAGTGAAATGCTACGAAAAGTACTTGAGTTGAGCGACGATAACTTAAAAATAAAAGTACCATATTTGTGATAAACTCAAACTGTCAAAAGCTTATTCTAACGCGTATATATCCTGTATGTAGGCTGTAACAGTCGGTTTGCCTTCCGCAGATGTTGATGAAACGGCACTGAAGGGTTTGTACATTGACCACAGCCTCTTCAACGGAAGGAATACATATTTTATTTTGACCGAAGGGCCCTTAGTTCTCAAATGCGCCCTGTACTTAAAGCTTTGTGCAGTAGAACGCATTCTGAAACGCTGCGAAAAGAAAGGGAAGTCGGCTGCTAAAAAAGGCAAGAATGACACGGAAAGATGTGGTCGACACGCTTCCTGTTGTCGGCGTTACCGCATCTGATGTTACACAGACTGCTTCCGACTGTGGCGAGAAGAGAAGAAGAACTTCCGGCGGAGAGCGTCTGAAATGGCGAACTACAGCGTCTGAATTGACGAACGGTGCGGAAACTGCGTCAGCCCGGAACTAAAGCCACAACCACCCTTGAGCATTCTCGGCACTTCCACATCTCCGCTCCCGTTTCACCAGAGGCTGTAAACAGCGATTTACGCCTCTACGGGCATCGGCGTGTCCCACATTCGCAGAGAGAGTTAACGAAGAAGAGAATACGGTGCATTTAGCTTAATCATATAGACATATATATACTGATCAGCTAGAACACTATAACTACCTATCTAATAGCCGGTATGTCCACTTTTGGCAAGGATAACAGTGGCGACGTGACGTGGCGTGCAGGCAATGAGGCCTTGATAGCTCGTTGGAGGTAGTTGGGACCACATCGGGACAAGCAAGTCACCTAATTCCTGTAAATTCCGGAGAGGGGGGCTATGAGCTCTGAGGTTCAGTCACATCCCAAGTGTGTACGATCGTGTTCAGATCTGGCAAGTTGGGGGGCCAGCACATCAATTGGAACTCGCCACTGTGTCCCTCGAACCACACCGTCACATTCCTGGCCTTGTCATATGGCGCAGTATCTTGGTGAAACATGCCACTGCCATTGGGAAACATTATCGTCATGAAGGGGTATACGTGGTCTGCAACCAGTGTACAATACTCGCTTGCCCTCGTGGTGTTTTCCACGTGCACCACTGGACCCATGAATACCCACTTGAATGTTCCACAGAGCATAATGGAGCGGCCGCCAGCTTTTCTCAGTCCCGCAGCATGGGTATCAAGGAGCTGTTCCATGTAAGACGACGGATTCGCGCCCTTCCATTGGCATGATCAAGAAGGTATCGGGATTCATCAGAACATGTAATACTCTGCCACTGCGCCAACCCCCAGTGCCGATGGTCTAGTGCCCATTTAAGTTGTAGTTGCCGATGTCCTGGTGTTAACATGGGCTCATGCGCGGGTCGTCGGTTTCGGAGGCTGATCCTTAGAATTTTCAGTGCACTGTTTGTCCAGACACACTTGTTCTCTGCCCCGCATCAAAACGCCACCATTCGCCGCCTGCCCTGTTTTACCAGCCTGCCCAGCCCACGACGTCCGACATCTGTATTGATGGGTGGCCGCCCTGTCCCCACGTTTGGACGTGCTTTCACCTTGGTTTCGCCACTTGTTGAAGACACTCACCACAGCACTCCTCGGACACGTGACAAGTTATACAGTTTCCGAAATGCTCGTACCGAGCCTCTGGCCTATCATAATCTCTCTTCAGTCAAAGTCAGATAGACAGCGCGCCTTCCCCATTCTACACACGTACAGCACGCTCACCGATACTACATGAACCGTGCGTCTGTCTGACTAGCGGTCATTCCACGCCAGGTGACGCTGCTGTCGCCTGAATGGGTTTATATCGACAGTAGGTCGGTGGTCATAATGTTCAGTGTAATATCAATGTTTATAATTTGAACTCTGGCGAACGTACGTCACGACAATCAATGCATATGAAGTGCTTATTCCAGAGAGTATGACTTTTGATTTTTACTATGAGGTTTCCTTTAATAGAATGAGACTTAAAACATGTTTCGTAAATAAAACAGAACAAATATCTTCATATATAGTTATAATCGTTTTCGTGAACACCAGTCAGAAACGAAGACTGATTCATAAAAAGTCCTCGGATGTTGTTGTGGTCTTCAGTCCAGAGACTGGTTTGAAGCAGTTCTCCATGCTACTTTATCCTGTGCAAGCTTCTTCATCTCCCAGTACCTCCTGCAACCTACGACGGTCACTCCAAAAGAAATGCACACTATTGTTTTTAAATCCCTCTTTTATTCTACGTGTTTGAAAGTTTTACAGTGTGCAGATACATCCTTTAGGAACAATATTTTCATTTCTCCACATAATTTCCATCCCTCTCAACTGCCTCACGCCATCTTGGAACCAGCGCCCGTATACACGCACGGTAAAATTATGGACCAACCGCTTGCAGCCACTGTTTGGCAGGTGCACAAGGGAGTCATCATCTTCAAACCTTGTTCCACGAAGAGAGTCTTTCAGTTTCCCAAAGAAATGATAGTCACTTGGAGCCAGGTCAGAACTTTAGGCGAGTGTTTCAGTGTTGTCCACCCGAGTTTTGTCATCGCTTTCATGGTTTTTTGACTGACAAGTGGCCGTGCAATTTCGTGCAACACCAAAACATCCTGCTTTTGCCATGTGGTCGAACACGACTCAGACGAGCTTTAAGTTTCTTCAGTGTCGTCACGTATGCATCAGAATTTGTGGTGGTTCCATTTGTCATGATATCCACAAGCAAGAGTCCTTCGGAATCGAAAAACACCGTAGCCATAACTCTTCCAGCAGAAGGTGTGGTTTTGAATTTTTTTTTTCTTGGGAGAATTTGCATGATGCCACTACATTGATTACTTCTTCGTCTCTGGTGAAAAATGATGGAGCCATGTTTCATCACCTGTCACAATTCTTCCAAGAAATTCATCTCCACCATTCTCGTACTGTTCCAAAAGTTCGCTGCATATCGTTTTTCTTGTTTCTTTGTGAGCCACCGGTTGGGAACCCACCTGGCACAAACCTTTTTTAACGCCAACATTTTCAGCATTCTGCAAACACTTCCTTCCCCTATCCCAACGTAGCATGACAATTCGTTCACTGTGATGCGTCTGTCAGCAGTCACCAATTCGTTAACTGTCTGCACGTTGTCTGGAGTGTGTGCAGTACGAGGCCTTCCGCTGCGAGGACAATCCTCGAAATTGCCGTGCCCGCTTTCATCACGTAACTTGCTTGCCCATCGACTAACTGTGCTGCGATCGACAGCAGAATCTCCATACACATTTTTAAACCTCTTGTGCATATTTCCCACTGTCTCGTTTTCACAGCACAGGAATTCTATGACACCACGTTGCTTCTGCCGAACGTCAGGTGTAGCAGTCATCTTGAAGGCATGCTGTGACGGCGCCACTCATAGTAACAGGTTGAGCTAAGTTTGAAAACAAGCGGGAAGGATGTATCTACACACCGTAAGACTTTCACACATGCAGAATAAAAACTGTAATTTTACAAAAATAGTGTGCATTTCTTTTGGAGTGACCCTTGTACATCCTTGTGAATCTCTTTAGCGTATTTACCGCTTGGTCTCTTGATCTCCTCTCTGCCCTCCAGTAATAAATTGGTGATCCCTTGATGACTCAGAATATGCCATACCAACCGATCCCTTCTTCTAGTCAAGTTGTGCCACAAATTTCTCTTCTCACCAATTCTATTCAATACCTCCTCATTAGTTATGTGATCTACCCATCTAATCTTCAGCATTCTTCTGTAGCACCGCATTTCGAAAGCTTATATTCTCTTCCTGTGTAAACTATTTATCGTCCACGTTTCACTTCTATGTTCATTCTACACTACACACAAACACTTTCAGAAACGACTTCCTGATCCTTAAATCTATACTCGATGTTAACAAATTTCTCTTCTTCAGAAACGCTATCCTTGCCACAGCCAGTCTACATTTTATATCCTATCTACTTCGACCATCACCAGTTATTTTGCTCCCCAAATAGCATAACTCATTTGCTACTTTAAGCGTCTCATTTCCTAAACTAATTCCCAAAATCACCCGACTTAATTCGACTACATTCCATTATCCTCGTTTTGCTTTTGTTGATGTTCATCTTAAATCCTCCTTTCAAGACACTGTCCATTCCGTGCATCTGCTCTTCCAGGTCCTTTTCTGTCTCTGACAGAATTACAATGTCATCGGCGAACTTCAAAATTTATATTTCTTCTCCATGGATTTTAATTCCTACTCCGAATTCTTGGATAACTTTTCAAATTTGCATAAAATCCCAAGTTTTCGATGAGTGCCTTCGTCAATGGCGTTAGGGAATAAGTCTATCTTAAAGCAGATGACGCACACGCTTCTGTTCCCAGAGGACGGCACGTGATTTGCAGCTGATATATATAAGAGAGATGCCTTTATTCGGTGTGTTGATGTAAAGGAAGATCGACAGACGGCTCGGCCATTCTGTGTATCGAAAACAGACACTTAAGGACCTACGAAGGGACTTCGAAAGCTGAGTCACACATTATTATGGCAGGCCAAGTAACTTTTACTGAATGCTGCACTGCACTTCCGAGTGACACAGATACATGACACCATCTTTCAACGTAGTTGCAAAGTCACTGTCAAAGACGGTCAGTACATTCGACCAATCATTCAGTTCGACGACGATAGAAATTCGCTCTTTTGTCGCAGAGTTGCATGAACGTTCTCATCGTTGGACTGCTGCGAATCAGTTCTTCTGTGGCCGGACGTTGTCGTCCGTGGTCGATGTCTATGGCTTCTTCCCGATCAGCACCAACAACATCTGTGCGGCCTTGGTCAAACTGATACAACCACTTCACTTCGTCTAGACATTCCATTTGCTACATAAAACGCCATACTTTCACCGTGAATCTGCTGTGGAATTTAGACATTTTGCTCACTGGAATCGTAGTTTCCCGAGTACTTCAGCTTTGAAGTACGTTTCCAGTTAGCAGGCCATTTGACTCTCACATTGTAATGCGCTCGTTATCGGTACCGCAGCAGAATTTTGTCTGCAGGTAACTCATAACATGTACTCTTTCCTGATAGTGCGCCACTGTTGTTGTATAGTCGCAAACGACATAGCTTTTATCATCAATCTCAGAGGAGAACTACGCTGAACGCTCTACGACAAAGAGCAGGATCATTTCGGCAACCTTTTCTTGGCTGCAAGACTAATCATCTGCCGGATGTTTCCAGAAGAAACGGATCTTCAGTTCGTGACATTAAGTCAACTCTGCCGAAGAATCCACGACTCGTTGCCGTTCAACCAAGACAGAAGCACCAAACCACAGCACGGTTTCCGTTCTACGGCGCAATAACGAATAACATAGGTAGAATCATAAAAAGGCGAGGAATCAAAACGGTCTTCCGGCCGCCCAAGAAGGTAACAGAAATACTGCGACATGTCAAAGACAATCTCTGCCTGACAGTATTAATCATTTCTAACATTCCTCGCGAGTCTGGCAGCAGTTATGTGGCATAGTCTATGTGGACTATTATCGATCGCTGTGCTCAACTTGAGCGTCACAAGTACGGAAATTTCGAAAAATCTGCCGCGAACGAGGACAGTTTACCCTGTCTGTCCAAAAAGTTTCCAGCCTGCATGAATAAAATATAGATAAACTTTGAGATGGTGGCTTTAATGCTTCAGGTCCGCTGTATAATTTCCCCTCACTTCAGCACAACTCACAGAATGTTCATACAACCATGCGAAATTGTCAGAAAAATACTTCTTTGGACTGTTACTCAACTCGTGCGTTGCATTGACTTGAATGTTTGTCATATGGCCAAAACTGAGCGTTTCTTTTTAATTCGTACGCTTCATCGCAGCAGGCATCCAAGTTTGGTCACTCTCTGTTTTTTTCCCTCTAGTCAAGCTGCGCGCAACAAACATTGCACACACTTTTCTCTTCTTTAAAGGATAGTGGAGAATGTCAAAACTTGATTGAGAGATGTTGCTCCTTTGGGATTTCTGGCACAACAACGCTGACACTCTACAGTCACATGTCCATTACTTAACGCGTCCTGCTCACAGTTGAGTGGTAGAATGCACTTCAGTTTTTTACAGTTGTTAGTTCGAGGTACAACCGTAGTTGCTGCGCTGGTGTCATTTATATGCCAAGAATAAAAGCAGTATTGGAACTGACGTCGTATAAACAGAAAAGCATTGTGGCCCATGATTCGAGCTATGATAAGGGAAGGAATGTAAATTCTGCAGTGTGATAATAAACTTCTCTAGAGACACTGACTATGTACTTAGCATTTCATGGAAGCCTGTGCTCGAGAAGAAAAGACTTCATATAGCTGAAATAAGCGGTTACGCTGCAAAGGAGCGTAAATGAAATCTATAGGAGGAGAGGGCGCCACCGCCATGGACTCAAATTCACTTATTGTAGCCAGTCAGATAGCGTCCTCTGTGTACAGACATTAAGGTGACAGAAGTCATGGCATACCTCCTACTATGGTGTCGGACCTCCATTTGACACACTTAGTGCCGCAGCTCGACGTGGCATGGACTCAACAAGTCATTGGATGTCCCTTGCAGAAATGTTGAGCCACACTTCTACTATAGCCGTCCATAACTGTGGAAGTGTTGCCGATGAAGGATTTTGCTCACGAACTGTCCGCTCTATTATGTCCCATAAATGTTCAGTGGGGATTTTATGTCGGGCTAAATCACTCCCTCGAACTGTCTAGAATGTTCTTCAAACTAATAACGAACATTTGTGGCCCAATGACGTGGCGCATTGTCCGCCAGAAGGGTTCCATCATTGTTTGGGGACGTGAGGCCCATAAATGACTGAAAATGGTCTCCAACAGTCAATTATCGGTCCGTTTGGGCCAGAAAACTCAGTCCGTTCCATGTAAAGACAGCCTATACCGTTATGGAGATACTATCACCCCACCCAGTGGCTTGCTAACAATTTGGGTCCAAGGCACCGTGGGATCTGCGCCATTCTCGAGCCATACCATTATGTCTTACCAACTGAAATCTGGACTCATCTGACCAGGACATGATTTTCCAGTCATATAGGGTCCAATCGATATGTTCTCGAGCCTAGGAGACGCGCTGCAATCGATGTCATGATGTTAGCAAGGGCACTCGCTTAGGTCCTCTGTAGTCATAGTCTATTAATGCCAGGTTTCACCACACTGTCCTAACGGATACGTTCGTCATAAGTCCCGCATTGATTTCTGCAGCTATTTCACGCTATGTTGCCTGTCAGTGCTGACAACCCTACGCAAACGCCGCTGCTCATGGTCGGTAAGTGAAGGCCGTGAGACACAGCGCTGTCGTGGTGACAGGTAAGGCTGAAATTTGGTGTACTCGGCACACTCTTGACACCGTGGATCTCGTAACATTGAACGCCCTAACAATTTTTGAGGCTCTTTCAAAGTCTATTAATCATCGTTGTGCGGCCATAATCAGGCCGAAAATATTTTCACGTGAGTCTTCCGAGTGCAAATGGCAGCAAAGTCCTCTTATACTTTTATACTACCGGCATCTGCATATGTCCATCTCGCTGTCCTATGGATTTTGTCATCTCATAGTAAGTCAGAGTCTCACCAGTTTTACGTCAAACTGACGACGTTGGAGGCACGCATGGAAAGCTGAAGATTTTATCAGAAACTGACAGTGAGGGCTTACCGACAACTTTTTATTCACTAGATGGCATAGCTAAAAATTATTACACAAGATGACCGCGAATGCACACCCAGTAAACAGTTCCTTGGTTTTAGCTGTTCTCCCGTGATTTGTATTGTGACAGCAGTGGTTTCCCAGTGCAAAGTGTAATAGAATTGGGTACAGTAGCGTTTGAATAAATGCTTCTTCTTCATAGGTTGGAATCACTGTAGGTCATCGTAGATTACCAACAGAACTCACCGCTTTGAGGTATTGTTACAAACAAACAGTTAGACAGAAATTTAAAATTCAGAGTTCGTCTGATGGCGACGATAAAAGTTCAGGCAAATGCAACTTAGTATGCTCCATTAAGGAAAAGTAAAGACCGGGGGGTTATCCGCTACTGCTAATTTCACTACAACAATTTTCGTTACAACTATGTTCATCATTTTTCAGTCCACTTCACAGTTCGTTGAAATGGAAGCATATGATACCATCTCCTGGAATCTCTACAGAGGCATTACGTTGAGATTTGCGTATAATTTATTCGAAATGGCAGGCCCCACTAATAAAGTAGAATCCCAAAACCACAATTCTTATGGGCACACATATCTTGGGGTTGATGGTTGTCTTCGACTAATGGCCCGCCGGCCGGTGTGGCCGTGCTGTTCCAGGCGCTACACTCTGGAACCGAGCGACCGCTACGGTCGCAGGTTCGAATCCTGCTTCGGGCATGGATGTGTGTGATGTCCTTAGGTTAGTTAGGTTTAATTAGTTCTAAGTTATAGGCGACTGATGACCTCAGAAGTTAAGTCGCATAGTGCTCAGAGCCATTTGAACCATTGGCTAATGGTCCACATATCCATTTTTTGTTTGTTCGAGATGGTTTGTAACTCTAACTTTGAGTAATGTTTATTTATTATTGTTCAGTAGAAAGCCGGAGACATCTTGCACCACTTACATCTAGCATAGACAGTGTTGCCCGCGTATTATTTAATAAAATCGAGAAATCAAAATCACTGGCCTAACTAATACACCATTCTCCAGAAATGTCCACACAGCTGCCCGTCGTCAGCTGGGGCAGCTTCTTTCATTCTGGGCCTACGGCGTGAAACAAGCCCTACAACAAAATTACGATGTGTCCATGGTGACGGCAGTTATAAAGAAAGTTCTAAGTGACATTTGGAGTTCCCCTTTCTACTTCTGTTCGCATGCAAATCGTGTTTAACATGTTAATGAACCGGACTGAAGGGGATGGGGGTGGGAGGAAGGAGTGGAAAGTATACAGACAAAAATCAGTAGACAAATTCCAAAATAAAAATTAAACAGAAACTATTCCATTTGGTCAGAGAATTACAAAACTGAAATCAGATTTTGTTCAGGCAAAGTACACTGTACAGACGAAGAGATGACTACAATTTCAGAAAAATTGGACGAATTATTCAAGGGAAAGAGTTTCACAAGTTGAGCCAGTCAACAAAGCGCTGCTCCATCTCTAGCCCTCACGTAAGCATTCGGCTTGGTATTTATAGAGTTCTTGGATGTCCTCCTGAGGTATAATGTGCCAAATTCTGTAAGATTGGGGGATTAGATCGTCAAAATCCATAGCTGTATGGAGGGCATTGCCAATAATTCCCCAAACGTTCTCAGTTGGGGACAGATCCGGCGACCTTTCTGGTCAAAGTAGGTTTTGGCAAGCATGACGATGGGCTGTAATAATTTCTTCATGTACAGGAGGGCATTATCTTGCTGAAGTCTAAGTCCAGGTTGGCTTGCGATGAAGGGCAACATAATGAGGCGTAGAATATCGCTAACACACGGCTGTGCTGTAAGGGCGCGTTGGATGACGACCAAAGAGGTCCTTCTATGAAAAGGAGTACCCCCAGGCCATCACTCCTGGTTGCCTGGCCGTACGGCGGGCGACATTCAGGTTGATATCCCACTGCTGTCCGGCATATTTCTAGATACGTTTCATAGGTAATCTTGGCTCAACCCGAGGTGTGACTCCAATTAATGAGATTCCAGGTCAAAGATTTGTTTGGAGACATCCCAGACAGTGGTGGGGTACATGCCTGACTGCCTCCCGCAATACCTCCGACAACCAGGAGTGTTGGTCTGGGTGCCATTTATTTTCACCCAAGAGGACATCCAACAACTTTATCAGTTAGTTCCAAGCCGAATAACTGCTTGCAGGAGGGCCAGACGTGGATCAGCGTGTTATTGAGTCGCTCAATTTGTGAAGCTTTTGCTCTTGAATAAATGATCCATTTTTTCTGAAATTCTAATCATTTATTTGCCTGTACATGTACATCACATCTACCGATTTCCGCCCCATTGGGATAATTCCTTCGTAGTGTGTAGTTTTCTTTTCCTTTTCTTTTGTCTTGGTGTGAGTACAAGAATTATTGATGCATCTTCTACGATATCTAATTTAGCTAAACTATTGCACTTTAAGTAAAAATTGTTACCAGAATGGTGGTATACTAACCTAGGTCTTCGACTGAAATACCTTAATTGCTTCATATGGATTTTCTAAAAAGAGTGTCAGTATTATGACGGACTGTGCTCTCATATCAGGTTCGATAACATTAGTTCTTGGGAGCCATCCCCCACGAAGCCTATGATGTCACTGCGAGTGGGAGGTGGTTCTGACTTGCAATACTTGTTAGAAAAACAGGGTATAATTTCTCAAGGAGAAAAGGATGCAAAATTTTGAACTATAAGAAAAATACTGTTAAAGTAAAAGACATAAAATGACTGGTATGAACAGAGATCTGGAATTAACAAAAGCTGTCTGCTGGTTACATCAGAACTTACTTTCATTACATAAAATTTCTCGTTGTAAATCCAAAAACCCCGCGGGGTAATTGCGCGGTCTGAGGCGCCTTGTCACGGTCCGTGCTGCTCTTCCCGTCGGAGGTTCGAATCCTCCCTCAGGCAAGGGTATGTGTGTTGTTCACAGCGTAAGTTAGTTTAAGTTAGATCAAGTAGTGGGTAGGCTTAGGGACCGATGACCTCAGCAGTTTGGTCCCATAAGACCTTACCACAAATTTCCAAGTTTAAAAAAAAAAAAAAAAAAAAAAGAGTTTTTATTTGAAATAACCGTTCTGGAGTAGATCGAGTGGTCGCAAGCCATCTCGAATTTATGAAAAGACCGGCGAGTTCAGTAGAAGTGTATCACAGTGTCAGCAAGTTGATAACACCATGCATCTGTAACAGTTGCCAGAAGATGATGTCTATGACCCCGAAACCGCTGTTAAGAACAGAAAAATAAAAGATAAAGATTTAAGGAAAATTGTACATACAACGAAACCATGTTGATACATTCTTAATAATTTTATTTATCTCCAGAGCACACACAAGACGCTACATTCGCAACAGTTGTCCAAAGTGGCTTCCTTTTAGCTGTCACGCGGGAATGACGTATTTTCACGTTACGTCTCAACTGTCAGAAGACCTCGTATCTTGTACAAATAATATTACGGGAAAAGAAAACTGTTGGTCGGACACCTCTCGTGCATCGTATGTAACATGATTCACAGGGAGACGAAATAAATCAAGTATGGCTCTGAGCACTATGGGACTTAAATACTTAAACCTAAGTAACCTAAGGACATCACACACATCCATATCCGAGGCAGGATTCGAAGCTGCGACCGGAGCGGTCGCGCGGTTCCAGACTGTAGCTCCTAGAAACGCTCGGCCACTCCGGCCGGCAGCAACTGGTCTTCGATGCACAATAGGAGCGTGACTCGACACCTGCAGCGTCTCACCCAGAATCGACTGCACTACTCTGATAAGCAGTTATAGTTCCCCCACTGACTGCTGTGTTCTCACCCAAACACAACTGGATGGCCACCAGGTCGACGGGAATTTGAGTGTGGGTCACCTCAGGGAATAGGTAATGCAGGGACTGTTGCGATGGTGAAGCGAGAGGATAGTCTCACAGCTTTTCTTGGCAGCTTATTCTGTATAGCAAAGTCGACAAGTGGCCATACTTGTGAACGGTTAAGGTGGCGGAATGTGGTGTCCACAATGGCAGCAGCCATTAGCTGGGCTTCTTTGTTGAGGTATGAAGTGTCAGCACATAGTATGGGATATGCTGTTTCAAACTAATAAGATAGTATCAGAATCTATTAGAAAAGTCAGGGGCTATTCAAATGGATCAAATGGCTCTGAGCACTATGGGACTTAACATCTATGGTCATCAGTCCCCTAGAACTTAGAACTACTTAAACCTAACTAACCTAAGGACTTCACACAACACCCAGCCATCACGAGGCAGAGAAAATCCCTGACCCCGCCGGGAATCGAACCTGGGAACCCGGGAACCCGGGCGTGGGAAGCGAGAACGCTACCGCACGACCTCGAGATGCGGGCCCAGGGGCTATTTAATAAGGTATTCGGATCCAGTGAGATGCGAACGAGCAACACATCCCATGCTATGTTGTAATTATGAGTCTCCGGCTGACGTGGCCGAGCGGTTCTAGGCGGTACAGTCTGGACCGCGCGACCGCTACGGTCGCAGGTTCGAATCCTGCCACGGGCACGGATGTGTGTGATGTCCTTAGGTTAGTTAGGTTTAAGTAGTTCTAAGTTCTAGGGGACTGATGACCTCAGATGTTTAGTCCCATAGAGCTCAGAGCCCCCCCCCCCCCCCCAAAAAAAAAAACAAAAAAAAAACATGAATCTCTAGACATTATGCTACAAGGACCATAATTGATATACGATCATAATTTTCATCTTACCATCTCTGAAAGCTTTAATCGCAGATATTTTATTAACAGATGTTCAATTTAACAAATTTACTAACAACAATGGGTTTTTGATGGATCCTCAATATGCTATTACCTCGAATCGGCATACTTTTATACTACGCTAGTTACAATAATTATTTAACCACTAATGGACGTTTACCGTCATTTTATTACGAAAAATTGTACAATTAAAGACGAGTTTTTGGGGAATCCTCAATCTGCTGATTCTTAGAAACGGCACATATACATGGGGGCTTCAGCTGAAAGCCAATACGACGTCTCGCGGCTCCGTAGTGAAGAGAGATGACGTCATATGATGTAGGTGGCCTTCTTCCATTTCATTGGTCTACGTTCAAACTCAAGTTCTGAGAATCTGACTTACTAGATTTGCTATGCACGTTCGGAAAGGGCCCCATCGTGCTCTTTCCACGCTATGACGCCAAAAACTCGGTAACATCAACATCGACGTTCGAATGCATCGTCCATGTGCTGACGGCTGTAAGGAAGTCATTAGAAACAGTTACAGACTGTCGTTTAGAGAACAAAATAAGAGCTTTCTGAGTACTGAACTAGGTTTATGATTGAATTCTGGACTTCCTACCAGATAGAACTCAACATTGTGTTCTCATCGTTAAAAATTACAGATTTAAAAATAAAAGGAGCGTTCACGAGCAGATTCTGCAAAATGAATTGGATTTTCCTTATGCTGCGGCCACATATGTGCACGAAGATCACGTAGGATATCTTCCAGCAATGAGAGGAGTGTATCTCCAAGAAATATAGTGTGCGTTGATGGAGGTAAGTAAGATGAAAGGGGTAAGATGTGCGACGTCAGTGTTCAATTCAGATGCACAATAACTTGTAAAAGAAAATAATAATAAGAAAGGAACTGAAACTGTCTCAAAAATTTATGTCCATATAACAACTGAATTACGTCGTAGACTCCAACACTACTGTGCGAGTTAATGTTCCAGTTAGTAGCACTCTGGATTTTTTGTGTATTCTTTGTCTGTGTTTAAGTCTAGGGGCCGAAAAATCACTCGTCGCATTCGCCTCAAAATTGTTAAATAAGGAAAAGGAACTTACAATTAAATGCAGACAGGAGTTCACTACACTCATTGATTAAAGGTTGTCAGCAAAATTGGATTTATTTCCTGTTTCTCTCACAGCAACAAGGCAATGAATTGCCAATACTCATTGTTATTACGCCAATGCAAGATCTTACCTGTATATAAGCCCAGGCAGTATTTCGGCTACACCAAAATTTCGCAACGATTGTAAGTCCTATTCGCTTAACATTTAAGTTAAAGTTCCTTAATGGTGAGCTGGCAAAATCGCAAGTTCCAAAAACCGCTCGGGTCGGCAGTCAAATTTCAAAGTTCTGAATCGTTCCCTGACGGAATATCTTCAGTGTTCATAGTTCAAAAATATTTCTAGGTGTTTGCTGGCGATACACGGGTAAATTTTATAAGTCCACATTTAGACACTTGAAAACTCCACATTTCCGCTAAGCCATGCATACAAAATTCAACACAAATGCTGCCTGCGATTACTGCCAGAATAAGACTATTCATCTCCTAGCGCCGCCAAAATCAGACTGTCCGCGCTGAGATGGCGGCGGTATTTATAGCCTTACATTGTAACATTAGTAAAAACATATAGTTTCTTTCTTCTGGAACATATAAAAACTATATCGCTATTCATATGTTGTTTGTTGTTGTGGTATTCAGTCCTGAGACTGGTTTGATGCAGCTCTACATGTTACTCTATCATCTGCAAGCTTCTTCATCTCTCAGTACCTACTGCAACCTACATCCTTCTGAATCTGCTTAGTGTATTCATCTCTTGGTCTCCCTCTACGATTTTTACCCTCCACGCTGCACTCGAATGCTAAATTTGTGATTCCTTGATGCCTCAGAACATGTCCTACCAACCGATACCTTCTTCTAGTCAAGTTGTACCACAAACTTCTTCCCCAACATTGAATCCACAACTAGTGATTGCAACTTTTCCTTTACCCCGCCCAGAAGATCTTTTTGACAAACTGTGCCCGGGTAAATATTTTCGAAGTTGGACCTCGCAGATGCGTGCTTGCAAATACCGGTGGATAAAGAATCCCAGCGCGTTTTGGTGGTTAACACGCATCTTGGGTTGTATGAATTCAAACGACTGCCATTTGGGTGGGCATCCGCCCCTGCATTGTTTCAGCAATATCTACAAACTGTTTGTGCGTCGGTCCCTACTGCAGCAAATTATCTGGACGATATTGTGATCTCCGGAAAGACGGAAGAAGAACATTTGGCCAATCTCCGAACATTATTTCAGGTCTTGTGACAAAATGGTCTTCGCTTGCGGAAGGGCAAATGTGTCTTTTTTGCTCGGGACTTGCCATACTTGGTCCATGTACTCAATGCCCAAGGCATACATCCCAGTCCCACGCACCTTCGTGCCATACAAGACTTGTCGTCGACGCAGGATTTGAAGCAGCTACAGACTGTGCTGGGAAAAATCAACTATTATAATAAATACACTCCTGGAAATTGAAATAAGAACACCGTGAATTCATTGTCCCAGGAAGGGGAAACTTTTTCCACACATTCCTGGGGTCAGATAAATCACATGATCACACTGACAGAACCACAGGCACATAGATACAGGCAACAGAGCATGCACAATGTCGGCACTAGTACAGTGTATATCCACCTTTCGCAGCAATGCAGGCTGCTATTCTCCCATGGAGACGATCGTAGAGTTGCTGGATGTAGTCCTGTGGAACGGCTTGCCATGCCATTTCCACCTGGCGCCTCAGTTGGACCAGCGTTCGTGCTGGACGTGCAGACCGCGTGAGACGACGCTTCATCCAGTCCCAAACATGCTCAATGGGGGACAGATCCGGAGATCTTGCTGGCCAGGGTAGTTGACTTACACCTTCTAGAGCACGTTGGGTGGCACGGGATACATGCGGACGTGCATTGTCCTGTTGGAACAGCAAGTCCCCTTGCCGGTCTAGGAATGGTAGAACGATGGGTTCGATGACGGTTTGGATGTACCGTGCACTATTCAGTGTCCCCTCGACGATCACCAGAGGTGTACGGCCAGTGTAGGAGATCGCTCTCCACACCATGATGCCGGGTGTTGGCCCTGTGTGCCTCGGTCGTATGTAGTCCTGATTGTGGCGCTCACCTGCACGGCGCCAAACACGCATACGACCATCATTGGCACCAAGGCAGAAGCGACTCTCATCGCTGAAGACGACACGTCTCCATTTGTCCCTCCATTCACGCCTGTCGCGACACCACTGGAGGCGGGCTGCACGATGTTGGGGCGTGAGCGGAAGACGGCCTAACGGTGTGCGGGACCGTAGCCCAGCTTCATGGAGACGGTTGCGAATGGTCCTCGCCGATACCCCAGGAGCAACAGTGTCCCTAATTTGCTGGGAAGTGGCGGTGCGGTCCCCTACGGCACTGCGTAGGATCCTACGGTCTTGGCGTGCATCCGTGCGTCGCTGCGGTCCGGTCCCAGGTCGACGGGCACGTGCACCTTCCGCCGACCACTGGCGACAACATCGATGTACTGTGGAGACCTCACGCCCCACGTGTTGAGCAATTCGGCGGTACGTCCACCCGGCCTCCCGCATGCCCACTATACGCCCTCGCTCAAAGTCCGTCAACTGCACATACGGTTCATGTCCACGCTGTCGCGGCATGCTACCAGTGTTAAATACTGCTATGGAGCTCCGTATGCCACGGGAAACTGGCTGACACTGACGGCGGCGGTGCACAAATGCTGCGCAGCTAGCTCCATTCGACGGCCAACACCGCGGTTCCTGGTGTGTCCGCTGTGCCGTGCGTGTGATCATTGCTTGTACAGCCCTCTCGCAGTATCCGGAGCAAGTATGGTGGGTCTGACACACCGGTGTCAATGTGTTCTTTTTTCCATTTCCAGGAGTGTATTTATTGTCCAGGTTTCACTTCCAAACATGGCTACATAAAAATACTTTCAGAAACGACATCCTGAGAAATCTTTACTCGATGTGAACAAATTTCTCTTCTTCAGGAACGCTTTCCTTGCCTTTGCCAGTCTACATTTTATATCCTCTCTACTTCGACCAACATCAGTTATTTTGCTCCCCAAATAGCAAAACTCCTTTACTACTTTAAGTGTCTCATTTCCTAATCTAATTCCCTCAGGATCACCTGACTTAATTCGACTACATTCGATTATCCTCGTTTTGCTTTTGTTGATGTTCATATTATATTCTCCTTTCAAGACACTATTCATTCCATTCAACTGCTCTTCCACGTTCTTTGCTGTCTCTGACAAAATTACAATGTCATCGGCGAACCTCAAAGTTTTTATTTCTTCTCCAGGGATATTAATACCTACTCCAAATTTTTCTTCCTTTTCCTTTACTGCTTGCTCAATATACAGATTGAGTAACATCTGGGAGAGGCTACAACCCTGTCTCACTCCCTTCCCAACGACTACTTCCCTTCCATGCCCCTCAACTCTTATAACTGCCATCTGGTTTCCGTACAAATTCTAAATAGCCTTTCGCTCCCTGTATTTTACCCCTGCCACCTTAAGAATTTGAAAGAGAGTATTTCAGTTAACATTGTCAAAAGCTTTCTCTGAGTCTACAAAGCTAAACATGTAGGTTTGCCTTTCTTTAATCTTTGTTCTAAGATTAGTCGTAAGGTCAGTTTTGCCTCACGTGTTCCAACATTTCTACGTAATCCAAACTGATCTTCTCCGACGTCGGTTTCTACCAGTATTTCCATTCGTCTGTAAAGAATTCCCTTTAGTTTTTTGCAGCTATGACTTATTAAACTGATAGTTCGGTAATTTTCACATCTGTCAACACCTGCTTTCTTTGAGATTGAAATTATTATAATCTTCTTGAAGTCTGAGGGTATTTCGCCTGTCTTGTACATCTTGCTAACCAGACGGTAGAGTTTTGTCACGACTGGCTCTCCCAAGGCTGTCAGTAGTTCTAATGGAATTTTGTCTACTCCCACGGCCTTATTTCGACTCAGGTCTTTCAGTGCTCTGTCAAGCTCTCCACGCAGTATCATATCTCCCTTTTCATCTTCATCTACATCCTCTTACATTTCCTTAATATTGCCCTCAAGTACATCGCCCTTGTATAGACCCTCTATATATTCCTTCCACCTTTCTGCTTTCCCTTCTTTGCTTAGAACTGGGTTTCCATCTGAGCTCTTGATATTCTCATTTTTGCGACGTTTGTATTCCTTCTTGCTTGCTTCATTTACCGCATTTTTTATATTTTCGCCTTTCCTCAATTAAAGTCAGTATCTCTTCTGTTACCCAATTATTTCTACTAGCCCTCGTCTTTTTACCTACTTGATCCTCGGCTGCCTTCACTATTTCATCCCTCAGAGCTACCCATTCTTCTTCTACTGTATTTATTTCCCCCATTCCTATCAATTGTTCCCTTATGCTCTCCATGAAACTCTGTACAACCTCCGATTTAGTCAGTTTATCCAGGTCCCATCACCTTAAATTCCCGCCTTTTTGCAGTTTCTTCAGTTTTAATCTACAGTTCATAAGCAATAGATTGTGATTAGAGTCCACATCTGCCCTGGAAATGCCTTACAATGTAAAACCTGGTTCCTCAATCTCTGTCTTACCTTTATATAATCTATCTGAAACCAGTCAGTATCTCTAAGCTTCTTCCATGTATACAACCTCCTTTCATGATTCTTGAATCAAGTGTTAGCTATGATTAAGTTATGCTCTGTGCAAAATTCTGCCAGGCGGCTTCCTCTTTCATTTCTAACCCCCAATCCATATTCACCTACTATGTTTCCTGCTCTCCGTTTTCCTACTCTTGAATTCCAGTCACCCATGACTATTAAATTTTCGTCTCTCTTCACTACCTGAATAATTTCTTTCATCTCATCATACATTTCATGAATTTCTTCGTCATCTGCAGAGCTAGTTGGCATATAAACTTGTACTACTGTAGTAGGTGTGGGCTTCGTGTCTATCTTGGCCACTATAATACGTTCACTATGCTGTTTGTAGTAGCTTACCGGCACTCCTATTTTTTTATTCATTATTAAACCTACTCCTGCGTTACCCATATTCGATTTTGTATTTATAACCCAGTATTCACCTGACCAGAAGTCTTGTTCCTTCTGCCACCGCACTTCACTAATTCCCACTATATCTAACTTTAACCTATCCATTTCCCTTTTTAAATTTTCGAACCTACCTGCCCGATTAAGCACGCCAGTTTTCTTTCTCCTGATAACGACGTCCTCTTGAGTAGTCCCCGCCCGGTGATCCGAATGGGGGACTGTTTCACCTGCGGAATATTTTACCCAAGAGGACGCCATCATCATTTAACCATACAGTAAAGCTGCATCCCCTCGGGAAGAATTACGGCTGTTGTTTCCCCTTGCTTTCAGCCGTTCGCAGTACCAGCACAGCAAGGCCATTTTGGTTAGTGTTACAGGGCCAGATCAGTCAATCATGCACTCTGTTGCCCCTACAATTACTGAAAAGGCTGCTGCCCCTCTTCAGGAACCACAAGTTTGTCTGGCCTCTCAACAGATACCCCTCCGTTGTGGTTGCACCTACGGTACGGCTATCTGTATCGTTGAGGCACGCAAGCATCCCCACCATACATGAATTTGTATGTACATTTTCTCAGCTTTTCGTTGCTGCCTTCAGTTTTTATTACATCGACTAGCTTTCTCGCAAATTATATTTCTATCATGAAAAACATTAATAGTTGTTATGCTGTCGTTAACAGACACAGACAATTAACAGTAAGCATACTGGTACTTCCCTAACTACGTTTATTCTACAACACTGTCGCCACTTTCAACATAGTTATTAATATGTAATTGAAATTCCCTTTTTGCCTGCGCGTAAAACACGCCACAGCCTTTTTTTTAAATACTGGTAATGTTTTTAACAGTTCTGTTTTGAATGTCTGATAGATCTCCACGAGACCTTTTCATGAACACTTCATTTATAAAAATCGGTAAGAGTGTCGTCATGTTATTATATTTAAACTTTATTCTGTTCACAAAATATTTAACGTAAAATAACTTAGGAACTATACATCGTACTGAGAGAACGTCTAAACCCTCACACTCGACATAATTTTCTCCTTCTATTTCTGGTACTGTCTTTCCAGTATCTTAATGGATTCACTTTTTTATTGAGAAATCTTTAATTCAGCTGGTCCCTCTGGCCAGTCAAGCCAGCCTTTTCCTCCGTTCTTTGCCGCCAACGACCAGCGATCGCGGGAAATTCCGACCACGTGTTTTCAGAGCATTCAAAACTTCTGCTAGTTACGGCCCAATAGCAGAGGCTCAAAGAACGCCGACATCTAGTGGTGGAACTTCAAAGCTCGTACCACTGTGTACAGGTAAGTGCGGTCCCACGAGGCCCATTTCCACTCCTCGTTTACTGTCAAACACGCGCTCGAATCATTTAGCCCACGACAAACCGTGCGGGTACAGTCACGTCCGGTCTCAAAGTTCGAGGACACCTTTTTGGGGCCCTTACCGTCACAGATGCTATTACCCCAGTCTTTACAGCGGCTGCATGCAAATTCATTGCGTTCACTACTGTAATATCCTCTCCCTCGACATTGAACGTGCCTACGACCGTGTATGGCATTCTGGTCTCCTCTTGAAGCTCAAAACCTTCGCCCTTCCTATTAACTACGTCCGTCTGATCGCCTCCTTTCTTTCGCATCGTCCTTCCTGTGTCACGATCCATAACACGGATTCTTACACCTTCTACCCCTCCGCCGGGGTGCCCCAAGGTTCCGCCCTCTCCCAACTTCTCTGCCTCCCTTACATGGCGGAGATGCCATCTCCTTCACCTCCTTTACACCTTCATCAGTACGCCAATGACACCGCCTTCCTTGCCCTCGCCCCCACCCTGCAACGCTCCCAGCACCTTCTCCAATCCCATCTTGACCGGTTCACTACTTGGTGTTACCAGTGGTTGCTCAAGGCCAATTCTCCCAAGACCCAGGCGACCATTGCAGGCAAAACCACCCCTTCCTTCCGTGTCCTTGATTTCTATATCACAATCTAATGCCGTCCTATCAACCTCACCTCCACCCTCAAGTACCTTGGCATCACCCTTGATCGTCGCCTCTCTTGGACCCCCCATCTCAGGACGATCCAAGCCAAGGCGCACTCCCAATTCTGCCTCCTTAAGCTCCTTTCTGGCCGCACATGGTGTCTGGACCCCTCCAGCGTCCTCCACACCTATTAATCCCTCATCTGCCCTATCCTCTGTTACACCCATCCCGCTTGGATCGCTGCACCTCCTACCTTCTACAAATCCCTTCAAATCCTCCACACCTCCTCCTTTTCCTAGAATGGATTCGGATCCTTTACACCTCCCATAAACTTGATCCCCCTCACCCACTTGCCTATCCCATCCTTTCCCAGACACATCTGCTGCTGCGCCTGTCCTCCCACATCTGACCCACACTCCATCTCTCCACACTCCATACCCTTGCCCAAGGTGGCTTCTGCCGACTCCCCCTCCCTGATGATGCCCTCATCCCCTCCATCTACCCCTCCTACCAACTTTGATCCTCCCCTTCCGCCCCCTGTGTTTTTCCTCCAGGGCACCTTTTTTCCCTTCTCTCCCTCCCCTCTTACTCCCTCCCTTCCCTCCCCCTGGGCTTCCACAACCCCCCTACTCTCTTACTCTCTCCCCCTCCCTTCTCCTTTCCCACTGGCATCAATCCCCTCCCCCTCTCCCTCCTGTCCGCACCTCTTCCCTTTGGGAGGTCCTCGGCTTTGTGCAAAACAGTGTAAACTCTGTCTGCCCCGTTTGTGTACAGTGATGAACGTTTTCATCCAAACAGTGCGCCCATGAACGACTTCATTTATTTGACTATGACTGTCTCCCGTTTTTATCCACCATGTTTGTTTGTTTTTCTGCCTTTATGGTTTCTGTATGTATTCTCTGTGGCGGAAGAGTGGCGTAGATAGGCCGGTGCTAGCCTACCTTTCTTGCAAAGGTTTCAAAATAACAATAAAGAAAAAAAGACTGTAATAAGGCTATCCTCAAGACTCGTAGAAGACTGTTCAGCATACTGTGTCTGGTGAAGTCTGTGAGGGATGTGCGTATGCAGTGAAGTGAGGATCGACCACACAACACTCCAAAAGTACTGGTTCATCATGACATCAACAAGAGGCAGAGCGTGCACTTTCCGTGAAGCCATGACTGCTGTTGCTAAACCGATTTCCTCGCAGTACTGAGCGTGATAAGCATTTCAACTGACACTCATCGAGTGCTGGCTGAAAGATCATAATCGAAGCGAGCAAACTCTGTCTTGTTGGTACTGGGCAACGCATACGAAGATCAAGATATTGTACACAGAATGAGGATAATTTCTCTTAGACACATAGCGTATATGTATTGCTGTGAGAAATACAGTCACAGAGACCTTGAAATTAACTTCCGATACACTGGTATACTGATATTTCACATAGGTACCCTACTCATATAATCATAGGTGGTGGTGACTTCAATGCACCCTCAATGTTTTGGCGAAAGTCAGTGATAGGATAAAACTTCGTCCGATATCATACTGAATGCTTTCTCCGAAAAATATTTTGAACAATTAATTCAGAAGCCCGCACGAACTGTAAATGGTTGCGAAAATATTCTTGCCGCGCGAGATTAGCCGAGCGGTCTAGGGCGCCGCAGTCATGGACTGCGCGGCTGGTCCCAGTGGAGGTTCGAGTCCTCCCTCAGGCATGGGTGTGTGTGTTTGTCCTTAGGGTAATTTAGGTTAAGTAGTGTGTAAGCTTATGGACTGATGACCTTAGCATTTAAGTCCCATAAGATTTCACACAAAGCATACTCGACCTCTTATCAACAAATGTCCCAATCAGCATCATAACAGATACAGGAGTTAGTGGCCACAAGGTCGTCGTAGCAAAACGGAATACTGTAAAAAACAAATCCACCAAAAATAAAATCAAAACCTATCTGTCTCAAAAAGCAGGTAAAAATTGGCTTGCCACAGTCCAGAGAGACAGTCTTGACTCCTTCCAAACTAAGCGTGTAAGCGTAGCGCAGATGTGACTTAAATTCAAAGAAACTGATCGGCAAAATCCCGAGGTTGTTGGGTGCCCTGCCAATATTGTCTCCAACATTCTCAACTGGCGGGACATCCAGCGATCTTGCTTGCCATGGTAGGCTTTGGAAAGCACGAAGATACTCGTTGTGTGTGGGCAGGCAATGTCTTGCTGAAGTGTTAAGCCCAAGGTGGCTCACCATGACGGGTAATAAAACGGAGCGTAGAATATAGTGGACGTAGCGCTCTGTTGCAAGGCTGCCGCGGATGGCGACCAAAGAGGTCCTGCTAAGAAAAGAAATGGCACCCCAGACCATCACTCCTGGTTGTCGGGCGGGAGACAATCAGGTTGGTATCTCACCGCTTTCCAGAGCGTCTCCAGACACGTCTTCGCCCTGGAATCATATTCACTGGAGTGCAGCTTCAGTGATGAGTCCCGCTTCGAACTAAGCCCCGATAAGTAGCGAAGTGTTGCACACCTGTGTAGGTCAGTTAACAGGTGCCAACAAAGTGATCATAGCTGACACTGTATTTCGCTGTATACGCATGTTTTAGATTACGGAAGGATTACTTTCGAAGGGCGTTACCACTGACAAGAATCTGCTAACTACCAATGCCGACTGATATCACCCAGAGTAAACAAACATTCTGTTTCTGAGTAATCTTCGACTTCGTTCACTAATTCAAATTCTATTTTAAGGTGGTGTGTAATAAAGCCCCACTAGCGAAATAATTAATTACTACATGCATACAGTCAGAATCACCGACATGTACTCGCAATTAATCAAAACTGTACAGCAGTAGCTTCTCAAATTTACTTTCCTCCGAATGCAAAAAAGAGGTCTTTAGTTCAGGTTTCAATTTTTCCGGTTGCATCGCTATAGCTAAAGAACGGAAAGAAAAAATCTCAGTCTTAAATGTCACTGTGACAGACGTAATAAAGTATAGGTTATCGTAAAGGAAACATCGACTCTCATTAGTCTTAGCAACCTATTTCGGCTGCCATTGCATCAGCGATAAAGTGTCAAATGATATCAGAAGTTCGAAGGGTCGAGTGATTCGTCTTGTTATTTTTGGAAAAGCATGATTCACCTTTTTATATCTGAAGGATTAGAGTATTTAAAACTTCACACGCAGTACGAAGCACGTAAAAATTGGTTCAAATGGCTCTGAGCACTATGGGACTTAACATCTGTGGTCATCAGTCCTCTAGAACTTAGAACTACTTAAACCTAACTAACCTAAGGACATCACATACATCCATGCCCGCGAGGCAGGATTCGAACCTGCGACAGTAGCGGTCGCGCAGTTCCAGATTGTAGCGCCTAGAACCGCTCGGCCACTCCGGCCGGCAGAAGCAACGTCTCGCAATCCGTCTGTTACGTATCATTTTTTCAGAAACAGTTATAGGTATCATGTTGAAATTAATGCCAGGTATTAAGGTCTGCTGTCTGTTGGCGGTGTAAATAATTGAAGCTTCTATGCCAATGCAAAGATACGGCCATTTATGTGACATGTTTTGATACCCGCAAAGTCGCTGTTAACACCTCTTATATGAATCACTTACCGCAGAAACGAAAGTAGTCCGAAATTTATAAATATCCGTGGTTTGATGGTTCTGAGTGGATCAATGAATTGTTTACCGCAAAAAGGAAACCTATATGCATAATAACACCATACATTTTCAGTTTACTGTAGACAGGAAAGTAGTTCGGGTCATGTTACCTTTGTGCAGTAAGCAATTAGAGTCGTCGTCCCCGAACATCTGCTGCATAAGCGCAGATCAAAAAAGTTGTACCCCCCCCCCCCCCCCCATCTTGAGAAAATTACCGTGAAGTATGTGAAGGGAATGTTGGAGTCGTATTGAATTAATTGCCAACGTCTCTCTACTTTCCATTCCCATTCAGGACATCTATTACTTGAGGCAACTGTTTTTATGTGCATAACAACGACGGTTCAATGCCGTCCCCAGCCATCCTGATTTAGGTTTTCCGTGATATCCCTAAATCGTTTCAGGCAAATGCCGGGATGGTTCCTCTGAAAGGGCACGGCCGATTTCCTTCCCTAACCCGAGCTTGCGCTCCGTCTCTAATGACCTCGTTGTCGACGGGACGTTCAACAACACTAACTTAACCTGTGTGCATAACATAGCTTCACGGAAAATAAAGTTTACACCTACCATGAAGATGAAGGAGGAAAGGGCTCAAATGAACTGTGTACGATGTTGAACTAGTACATCGAACGTAAGATCGACAAGGACGTGAAAATTTTGTACGTCTTAGGGGCCAGAACAAAAACAATGCTCTGGTTATGATGATGATGGCGCTGCATGAAATTTTAACATTCAGTGACATAAAAGTTATTTTTGCCATTAGTGGTTAGTTGTCAATGTTCAATCTTAGGAATTTTGGGATAATTATGGGTGTTGCGTACTGCTTCATACACAATGGTAAGGAGAGATGGGCTACAGAGTGGTACAGCAAATAAACTGTTGTCATGGGGTAGCTGGACAGGAGCAGAAATGATTAGCGAATACATAAATACAGTAAACAGAAGTTTTACTTAACTTGCAGCTTACGCACTGCAGTAGAGTCCAGCTATTACAAGAAGCAACTAAAAAGCGTCGTGAGCCCACTACCGGCGCGCGAGCGAACTTTCAAAGACTGCGACCGAGGCCGTGTAGCTGCTGCGGATCATTCTATATCGCGGCGACAGAGGCTGCTCGTAGTGGAAGCCTCCGAATGCACGGCTCAGCGGGGGCGCATCAATGGATCCGCCTAGTCCCAACGCGATCCCTGTTGGCGTCTGCAGGAAACGAGCGCTTCTGTTGCCAACTGTGAGACGCTGGTGAGGGTAGCATCGATCTATAATATCACAAGGAAGAAGCTGAAGAAGGAGGATATACCATACAGTGAATGATATTGTTGAACTCACAAAATATCCCTCCCCCCCCCCACCACCAAAAAAAAGAACCAGTGACAATGTTTCCATTGTTCAAATTAAGTACTATTATTTTATCCGCTACTGGTCCTTGTGCCCTACATTCTACGAAATAACCCACCTGAGCGATGATTAGCAAGGTAAAGCCGTTCCTAGACACCTGAAAAGGATTCTCACTATTTCAAAATACCATGAGATGACCTTAGATGAAAATAAGCATTGTGTTACGAACCAGACTTTTGTTGGTTTGAAGTTCAACCTAACATTAATTTGAAATTCCAGTGTACTACAGAAAGCGAACATGTCCAAAACCACCAAATTCGTCCTCCTCTTCCCACCTATGTCCTACTTGACTTTAAAATGTATTTAATACGCCAGTATACGTACATAAAAAATCGGAAACACATATCATGAGATGAACTGCATTAAACCAGTTTTATTCAGTTTTTTGTCTCTACTATAAAAGTAAGAAACGTAGAGACATCGCCTTCTGCTGTACACCTGTCTATTCTGGCACGGCACCTCTGCGTGACCTGTGTAGTAAAAAAATGAGTGAAGTTTGCATTCTTGATGTCATTCGACACCCGCACATAACTGCTGCTGAAAAATGACGATGAACTATATAGATGGTACAAAAATAGAGGTAAAGCGCATGACTGGACACCGAGAGTTAGCGACATGGCATCTGGCTCGGACCACGGACTTTTTCAGTCTTTCTTTTTAACTAAACTTCATCTCTCAAGGGAGTGAGAAGTCGCCAGAAACAACAAGTGGTTTGGTTCCACGTTAAGCAGTATGTCCCCCTTTCTCGGTTGGGTAACTAGGGTGATATAGCGACATGCAAATCGCTGAAGTCCAATAGATAGGCTTGCACCAGACTACGGAGCCACACGTAATTATAATTATTTTCTATATATATGCCAACGGCCTTGCCGCAGTGGTAACAAGGGCTCCCGTCAGATCACCGAAGTTAAGCTCTGTCGGGCTGGGCTAGCACTTGGATGAGTGACCATCCGATCTGCCGAGTGCTGTTGGCAAGGGGGGTGCATTCAGCCCTTCTGAGGCAAACTGAGGAGCTACTGGATTGAGAAGTAGCGGCTCCGGTATCATAACTGACATACGGTCGATAGAGCGATGTGCTGACCACGTGCCCCTCCATCTCCGCATCCACTCACGCCTGTGGGCTAAGGATGACACGGTGGTCGATCGGTACCGTTGGGCCTCTCTGGGCCTGTTCGGACAGAGTTTAGTTTAGTTTTTTCCTGTATACATAATTATGTTTGTACGAAACCTTCGAACGCGAGTTATATTCGCAATTCCCGGTTTTTCTTTACTATTACTTTGCTAAGCGCAATACAATGCGTGATACACATTACGTAACTACTGTGTACCATCTTCACAAAAATATGAGAAAATACCTGGATTGCAAGGGGAAGAAATCATTTTCGATTGGGAAGACATACCTGGAACACTCCGACTTCCACATATGTTACCTGATCAAAAGTATCCGAAGAGCCCTGTGCAATGCAGGACTGACCACTGGGTATTACGAGAGACGTATCAGCCAGTATAAAAGGAGGCGGAGAACATCGTGATAGTAGAGAAGTAGTATGAGCAGAATGGGTCTGTTAGGAGACCTCAGTGACTTTGATATGACCGGCCACTGTGGCCGAGCTGTTCTAGGCGCTTCAGTCTGGAACCGTGCTGCTGCAACGGTCGCAGGTTTGAATTCTGTCTCGGGCATGGATGTGTGTAATGTCCTTAGGTTAGTTAGGTTTAAGTAGCTCTAAGACTAGGGGACTGATGACCTCAGATGTTAAGTCCGATAGTGCTCGGAGCCATTCGAACCATTTGAACTTCGATATGGATTAGTGACTGGATGTCACCTCAAAAAAAAAAAAAACGCGCAGGGAACACTTCAACCTTCCGAATCCTGTCCAAGTTGACTCTTTGTGATGTAACTGTAAAATGGAAAAGCGATGGAAGAAGTGTAGCTAAACCAAGACCAAGCAAACCAGACGTACAGGCGATAATGGGTCGACAAGCATTGCGGAGGGTGGATGTAATTGGAAATTTGTGATAAGATCTTATGGGACAAAACTGCTGAGGTCATCAGTCCCTAAGCTTACGCGCTACTTTAAGTTACGCTAAGGACAGCACACCCATCCATCATGCTCGAGGGATGACACAAACCTCCGACAGGGGGAGGGGGTGCGGGGGGGGGGGGGAACCCGCCCCGGACCGTGACAAGACGAGGCCGTGTGGCGAGGGTGGATGTAACATATCACATGTACTGAGTGAAGGCAATCACTCGCGAGTCCTAAAGTGCTGCCAACAATCCAGCTACCATAATCACTACGTAATAATTAAAAGCAATAGGGTACAACGGTCGAGCGGTTTCACATAAGCCACACACTATTGTAGTCAATGCAAAGCGATGCTTGAAGAGGTGAGAAGAGTAATGCTACGGGACAGTGGATCATTAGAAGCGATTGTTTTGGAGTGATGAATCACGTTATTCTCTGAGGCAATTTAGATGAGGAACAGCCCGGAGACAACGTTTGCTTGTAACAGCATGTCAAAGCAGCCTCTCATAAAGCAGCATCTGTGAGACAATGGTCTCCCCCCTTATGAGTCCTCTCCCTCCTTGGCTCCCCCCATTTAGTTTTCTCCTCTCCTCTCTCCTTGTTTTTCCCCCTCCTCCAGGTCCCCCCCCCCCATCTGCCTTTGGCTCTGGAGTGTCATATTTGTGCCACCATTTTCGTGCAGTGTTTTACAGTGTGTGTTTCCCAGTGAGTGTTCCGTGGCGTGTCTTTAGGGAAGCCATCATACTGTCGCTAGGTGTGATTTTTTATCTCTTGCGAACAGAAACCAGACTGTCACCGTGTCTTTTAATTGTGTGTCTACTATGTTACTTGCCTGATTCCTGCGTATTTTATCGACATTGCCAACCCCTTTTGCTTTCTGTTTTAGCTTTCCGCATTTTCACGAAGTTTTACACTTTAAGTCATCATTTTGTCGCCTGTTTTTCCTTGTTTCTTTCTTCTTCCTTTTCTAAAAAAAAGTCTGTATGCTGTAGAGCAGCGTACTAAGCTGCTGCCAGCCCGCCCCCCTTCGGGGGGAATTGAAAATCAATAAAGAAAAACAAAAAAAAGCCAGTCAGTCTAATCTTGGTGTGCATCTATCTACATCTCGCCTCAGACAGCGTATTTACGTTCTTGTTCCGCGTACTGGTGGACGTGGTTGATTAGTTAGGTTTTCTTGTGACTCTGTTGTGTCTACCTTGTTGTTGTTCGTAAGGTCCTTCGTTGTTCGTGTCCGTCCGTGTGTAGTTGTTCACGGGCTGCTCCGTGGGTCCCTCCGCGCTTTCCTTCCTGGCAACCCCGCGACCTTTTTGGTCGCGATTACAACAGTAGACTTCGTACGTCAAGAGGCATTAGAGACTGTTGAAGAAGAGGAGCATCAATCTCCACTACCAGTCCAAAGACTCAGTCAACTTGGACTTAACGCCGCATCCACCAAACGACAACACAGCATCCGATCAAAGCAGTCAGAACCAACTCCTCCCTCCGCCAAGTATAGCGTCCTGCAGAAAAACAGTTGTTCGGAAGGCGGAGGACAGCACGCCGGTATGTTTCCACTGTGGGCGTCCTGGACACGTTGTACGCAGGGAAAGAAGACAAATGTTGACAACTATTACGCAGCAAGACGTCACCCGTCACAACACTACTATTCACGTCACTCAACTGCCGACGACTATAGTCGACCTGTGGCAATAAGCCCATCGCCGTACTCTGAACTATGTCGCTCCCGAGCACGTCGTAGTTGTTTACGCCGTCGTACAGAGGCACTAACTGCTATCCTAGCCTCGGAAGGCGACTATCTATGTAGATGAGGCCACCAGAGATAAAAATCCTGCATGGACGCCAGTTACCAAGGCGTCAGTAAATTTTATCGACGTCGTCATCGACGCCCAACCTCTCTGTGAGCTAGTCGACTCTTCTGCGAAATCGAAGACTGAGGTAACAAAAGACGTGGGAGACCTCCCCATATCTTGTCGGACCTTCTTTTTCCCGGCGTAGTGCAGCAACTCGATGCGGCGTGGACTCAATATCGATGGAACCCTGCTGCGGAAATAGTGAGCCGACAGTAAATGCGAAAGTATTGCCTATGCAGGATTTTATCGACGAACTGATCTCTCAATTATGTTCCATGAATTTTCGATGAGATTCATATCGGGTGATCTGTGTGGCCAAATGATTCTCTCGAATTGTCCAGAATGTTCTTCAAATCAATCGCGAACAACTGTGGGTTGACGACATGGCGCATTTTCTTCTATATAAAATGTCTACACATGCTCTCCAAGTTCAATTACACCAGAGGACCCAGTTCATTCATTGTAAACACAGCTCATTCTGTTTTGGAGCCACCAACAGCTTGCAAAGTGCCTTGCTGACAACTCGAGTCCATGACTTCGTGGGGTCTGTGTCACACTCGAACCCTACCATCAGCTTTTATCATGAAATAGAGGCTCACCTGACCAGGCCACGGTTTTTCAGTCGTTTAGGGACCAGGAGAGGCGCTGTACGCCGTGACGTACTATTAGTAAGGGTGCCTGCGTTGGTTGTCTGCTGCCATAGGCCACTAACGCCAAATTTCCTTTTATTGTCCTAACGGATGCGTTCGTCGTACGTCCCACGTTGATTTCTGCTGTTATTTCACGCACTGTTGATTGTCTGTCAGCACTGACAACTCTACGCAAACGCCGCTGCTCTTGGTCATTAAGTGAAGCCAGCAAGCCAATGCGTTGTCAGCTGTGAGACGTAATGCCTGAAATCTGTGTTCTTGGCACACTCTTTATACTGTTGATCTCAGAATATTGAATTACTAACGATTTCCAAAATGGAATGTGTAAGTAGACTGTTTAGGTTTTTATGTTGCTAACGCCACGTAGTGCTCTGTATGAAAATCGCTGACTGCGACGTGTGCAGTCTGTGGCTGCTTGGACTCATTGTTGGAATATTCGCTAGCGTTGCGTTGGGCAGTTGAATGTGAGCAGCTCGTAGCGTTGAGCAGTTGGAGGTGAGCCGCCAGCAGTGGTGAATGTGGGGAGAGAGATGCCAGAGTTTTGAGAGGTTACTATGATCTGGATGTCTGCCCATCAGAAAAAAGGAAATTTGTAAGATTGGATGTCATGAACTGATATATATTATGACTTTTGAACACTACTAAGGTAAATAGATTATTTGTTCTCTATAAAAATCTTTCATATGCTAACTATGCCTATCAGTAGTTAGAGCCTTCAGTAGTTAGAATCTTTTATTTAGCTGGCAGTATTGGCGCTCGCTGTAATGTAGTAGTTCGAGTAACGAAGATTTTTGTGAGGTAAGTGATTCATGAAAGGTATAGGTTATTGTTAATCAGGACCATTCATTTGTAGGGATTATTGAATGTCAGATTACGTTCCGCTAAAAATATTGTGGGTCAGTTTAGTGATGATTAGAATAAGTAAAGAGAGAACTGTCTGAGTACGTTCAGTTTTGCTCAGCTGTTTCAGTATCAAATAACCTAGAAGTTTACCAGCACAGTCATTCTTTACATACAAAGGGGAAGTTTCGAATGTCCCATTCGTCTAATTCCAACTAACATTCGGCGTTCCAAGTCTGTTAATTCCTGTCGTGCGCCCATAATCACGTCGGAAACGTTTTTATATGAATCATCTGAGTACTAATGACAGCTCCAAAGTGCACTGCCGTTTTATACCTGTGCACGCGATATTACCACCATCTGCTTCTCGCGAGACATCTAATCTCACTCCCCAAGCACTACGCGCCTTCCTCGTACATCAAGCGCCCACGACTCAAGCATGCAGACTGGCTGTCGGTAAATCGAAGTTGCCCAGGCTGTTCAGGAAAACTCTACCGTCATAGTCGTTGAGAAAGTTAAGCTGTTTGGTCTATTTGAGATTCCATTTTCCAGTGTATGATGGCCGACATTCTTCTGCACCTGAAATGGAAGACGTGTCTTTGCTATCAGGATGACATAGTCGTTTTTTCAAAGATATTTGAAGTACGTCTAAGCTGTCTGATACTATACTGTATTGTGATAGAGCGCAGGCCTCCAGCTGAATCCAAAAAAAAGTGCCCCATCGTCACCGAAGAAATAAAATCTTGAGCACCTAGTTAACGTCGATACAGTTATATTCCGATGCAGTGAAAATAAGGCGTGTTTTCCAACTCCTTGTCACATTCGTGATATGAAAAGTTTTCTCAGACTATGCTCTTACTGGTGATGTTTGATAAAGGACTTGCGTACCAAGGAACATCTACACTCCTGGAAATTGAAATAAGAACACCGTGAATTCATTGTCCCAGGAAGGGGAAACTTTTTCCACACATTCCTGGGGTCAGATAAATCACATGATCACACTGACAGAACCACAGGCACATAGACACAGGCAACAGAGCATGCACAATGTCGGCACTAGTACAGTGTATATCCACCTTTCGCAGCAATGCAGGCTGCTATTCTCCCATGGAGACGATCGTAGAGTTGCTGGATGTAGTCCTGTGGAACGGCTTGCCATGCCATTTCCACCTGGCGCCTCAGTTGGACCAGCGTTCGTGCTGGACGTGCAGACCGCGTAAGACGACGCTTCATCCAGTCCCAAACATGCTCAATGGGGGACAGATCCGGAGATCTTGCTGGCCAGGGTAGTTGACTTACATCTTCTAGAGCACGTTGGGTGGCACAGGATACATGCGGACGTGCATTGACCTGTTGGAACAGCAAGTTCCCTTGCCGGTCTAGGAATGGTAGAACGTTGGGTTCGATGACGGTTTGGATGTACCGTGCACTATTCAGTGTCCCCTCGTCGATCACCAGAGGTGTACGGCCAGTGTAGGAGATCGCTCCCCATACCATGATGCCGGGTGTTGGCCCTGTGTGCCTCGGTCGTATGTAGTCCTGATTGTGGCGCTTACCTGCACGGCGCCAAACACGCATACGACCATCATTGGCACCAAGGCAGAAGCGTCTCTCATCGCTGAAGACGACACGTCTCCATTCGTCCCTCCATTCACGCCTGTCGCGATACCACTGGAGGCGGGCTGCACGATGTTGGGGCGTGAGCGGAAGACGGCCTAACGGTGTGCGGGACCGTAGCCCAGCTTCATGGAGACGGTTGCGAATGGTCCTCGCCGATACCCCAGGAGCAACAGTGTCCCTAATTTGCTGGGAAGTGGCGGTGCGGTCCCCTGCGGCACTGTGTAGGATCCTACGGTCTTGGCGTGCATCCGTGCGTCGCTGCGGTCCGGTCCCAGGTCGACGGGCACGTGCACCTTCCGCCGACCACTGGCGACAACATCGATGTACTGTGGAGACCTCACGCCACACGTGTTGAGCAATTCGGCGGTACTTCCACCCGGCCTCCCGCATGCCCACTATACGCCCTCGCTCAAAGTCCGTCAACTGCACATACGGTTCACGTCCACGCTGTCGTGGTATGCTACCAGTGTTAAAGACTGCGATGGAGCTCCGTATGCCACGGCAAACTGGCTGATACTGACGGCGGCGGTGCACAAATGCTGCACAGCTAGCGCCATTCGACGGCCAACACTGCGGTTTCTGGTGTGTCCGCTGTGCCGTGCGTGTGATCATTGCTTGTACAGCCCTCTCGCAGTGTCCGGAGCAAGTATGGTGGGTCTGACACACCGGTGTCAATGTGTTCTTTTTTCCATTTCCAGGAGTGTATTTTGACAACAACTTCAGGGAGATTAGAAAAATTTCGTGGAATGAGCTGCAAGAAAAATCGTTCGTTGTCTTTAATTATGGGTTAAGAGCAGTTCTAGCAGAAAATCAGGAAGATACTGGAAAGGTGTGATAGCTTATGCTCACATGGCACTCTCCAAGCCCGAGATGAACTACTCTACAACCGAGAAAATTGTCTTGCAGTTGTTTGGACCTTCAAGTTCCGGCCATATTTATTTGGCAAACCATTCATCGTTTTGCCAGATCGCCATTCTATATGCTGGCTGACTAGTCTGGCGGAATCGTTGGATCAACTAGCGAGATGTGCTCTACGATTTAGGAGTATGACATCATAACGGTATACAAAAGCGGGTACAAACATGACACCAACTGACTTTTAGTGAGTCATCTGGCTGATCACATCAGTGTGAATGAAATCTCAGTAATCGGTGCGTGATGTTAGTGTGATACAGCGGTACTGAGAACCACAGAAATCGGGAAGAAGCATGTGATATGTTTTAGAGCACTAAACGGCAAGATCATCAGCACCGTTTAAAGAAGATGAAACCGACCAAAGGAGAATTTCAGTTAATAAACGGAACATTGTGTAAGAGAAACTTTGATTCAGTGGTGTGGAAATGGTTGCTAGGCATCCCAGCTCATCTACTACTAGTGTTAGGTATCCAGTTTCTCCTGAAACTGTCACCAAACATATTTCATAATATTTTTATGCTCTTTTGCCTTGGTCAAGTAGTCGAGAACGAACGCCACGTAATAACTGCAATCAATATTCAGTACCTCCAGTGACTGTTACTTTTATTGTTTTCTGTTCATTTATATTTTTAATACGATCAAAGGACTGCATAGCTGGGAGCCTAAAAACGTACCAGCAAGAGATAAACCCTTTTAAGAGGAGTTGGCGATCATAAAAATGTTTTGAGTCTGAGACAAAATCACGGCCTCGGGCAAACAGCCCTGCATTCAGTTCCCTCACGCTTCTCAGGCGGGACATGGGACGAATGTTTCTATTGAAAAAAAAACACCGCATTGTTCGTAGAAGCCTTTTAGCAAGATACAGCATCTCTAGCCTGGTGTCGCTTTCCAGAAGTTAGCATGTGAATCTTCGTTACTTTAGGAGTGGCGTCATGAAATAACGCTTAGTTTGAATTTTCAGATTCCAGCGCTCTAGTTGTTTCTTACTGTTATTTTCCGTAGAGCACACAGTTTGTGAACCGTGCCTACCAGTCAGCTATCTCGTAGGTCTGTTTCAAAACTGTTCTAAGCAGTGGGAGAGATTTTCTGCCTTCTTTCCCACTCCAGAGCACTATTGGTTGCAAACACCAAAGATCCACAAGAGTAGGAGATTCTTTTATACCTCTGTACTTGAGTTTTACTTGACAGAACTCGCAATGTCTGTCGCTGTTAACTGGCGAGTTCCTGCTCTGGCGAACAACAGCAAAGTTACAGAGCGTCCAGAAAAAAGGACAGTTTTTGCTAGGCTTTTGGAGAGTAACGAGTTCTTGCCAGGTGACGGAAGAGTAATGATTTCATGTTAGGAGTTTGAAGGGTAATGATAGAGACTGCTGGATGATAAATGAGGCGAGACTTCTGGCCACAGTGAAGGATGTATTCACTCGAGCACCAAGTACAGAAAGACAGTTGAACTCGGAACATCCTGTCGCTACTGCGGCTGTCTTCCGCATTACATTACGTGGTAAGATGGGTCATCGTTGTAATCAGCGGTTCCATAAGGACGTCATATTAGTTCACTCCATTCAGCAGCCAGTTATTCCCTTTTAATACTTCACTGTCCGCCCCAGTAGCTGAATGGTCAGCGTAACGGAGTGCCGTCCTAAGGGGCCCGGGTTCGATTCCCGGCAGGGTCGGGGACTTTCTCCGTTTAAGGACTGGGTGTTGTGTTGTCTTCCTCATATTTCATCCCCATCCGGCACACAGGTAGCCCATTGTGGCGTCGAATGTAGTAAGACCTGCACCAAGGCGGCCGGACCTGCCCCGTTAGGGGCTTTCCGGCCAATGACACCAAAACTCTCAATACCTCACAGCCAGATAGTCAGCTTTCAATATGTGCTTTGGTGATCTCGCTGGTGTTCGGAACTACGATACTATTTTTCCGTGTTTTTCCCGTAGTTTACTAACTGTGCTCACACACAGCAATCGCGTATTATCTGCACAACTTTGCGTTTATCCTGCTCATCCATTTGAACCAAGGCTTGATTCCTCCACTAGAACAACTTCGTCTAAGAATTTAACGTTCAGTTGTTTTTATCAGTGGGTAACTCATGTGTTTTACTTTTCCAAAGTAAACATGACTGTTTTTGTGACCGTTTGTTTCTATTATAGATTAGATAATCTTCCTCTTATTAATATTTTTATGTACGTGGTGTAGTACTCATATTGTCGTGTTTGAATGTGTCCGTCCTATTAATTATCACACAGTAAGATGTTTCCATTGTGTGAGTTTATTATTTCCTTTAATTAACTTGCACGATCATTTGGGGTGCTTCCCTTTTCTGTAGGTCACCAGAGATCGATCTTCAGCACAGGGAAATACAAAACACAACACAACCAACACACCACACCTCGTGTTCTGAAGTACTTCCAAAACATTTCGAAGAAATTTCGAAGGCTGGCTGATGGGTATGAACTGTTTCCTAAGCAAATATACTGGGTAGTTTGCAGCAACGGACATCCCTTGTTTCCGAATGGGTGGAAGAGCGCAAAGTGCCCCAAAAATTTAGAGGAAAAGTAGAGCATGATAAAGTTACGAATTGTACAAAGAGAAAGGCAAACTTCAGACACAAAAAAGTGGTTCAAATGGCTCTGAGCACTATGGGACTTAACATCTGAGGTCATCAGTCGCCTAGAACTTAGGACTACTTAAACCTAACTAACCTAAGGACATCACACACATCCATACCCGAGGCAGGATTCGAACCTGCGACCGTAGCGGTTCCAGTCTGAAGCGCCTAGAACCGCGAGGCCACACTGGCCGGCTTCAGACACACATTTTGCAACTGTGTCACTTGGAACCCTCAACTCAAGGTATTCTAATATCAGAAACACTAACAGTTGTTGTTAATGTCATTGTAGCTGTAGTTGTGCAGCAATGTAGAGGATGCGTCAGTGTTCAGAACACGGCTGAAACCTGGAGGGATCTGAGGTGTTGCAAGAGAAAGCGCCACAGTTACCGCAAAAAAACTTTGTCTTCCTAAATATTGCATAAATCATGTACCTGCAGGTCAATTCGAGTAGGAAGTGAATACTCCTGGTTTACAGGAAGGTATCGTAGTTAATTGACTGCAGGAGGATAAAAGATGGCTTAGATAAAATTTCTAGGTGGTGTGGCTAATGGCAGCTAGCTCTAAATGTAGACAAATGTAAGTTAATGCAGATGAGTAGGCTATGATTAGTGTGCTGTTTGACACAATCAAGTCGATTAAAAATGTAGGCATAACGTTGCAAAGCGATATGAAACGGAACGAGCATGTAAGGGCAGAAGTAGGGAAGGCGAATAGTTGACTTCGGTTTATTGGGAGAACTTTGGGAGAGTGTGGTTCGTCTGTAATGGAGACCGCTTGTAGGACACCAGTGCGACCTATGCTTGAGTACTGCTCGTACTGCTCCAGTGTTTTGGATTCCCAGCAGGTCAGATTAAAGGAAAGCATTAAAGCAATTCAGAGGCGGTCTCCTAGATTTGTTACCGGTAGATTCGAACAACAAGCAAGCATTATTGAGATGCTTCGGGAACTCAAATGGGACGGTCTTTTCAAGGAATACTACTGAGAAAATTTAGAGAAACGGCATTTGAAGCTGACTGCAGGACGACTTTTCTGCCGACAACGCAATTTTCTCGTAAGGACCACGAACATAAGAGAAATTAGGGCTCATAGGGAGGCATATAGATGGTCCTTTTTCCCTCATTCTATTTGCGATTGGAACAGGAAAGAGAATTACTGGCAGTCGTAGAGTGTACCCTCCGCCACGCCCCGCAAGGTGGCTTGCGGAGTATGTATGTAGATGGAGATTATAAGCATTTTTGATATGCGACAAAGTCGGTGCCTTAGACGATGTCGTGCTATGTGCAAAGCATTTGTTAGTCGCGATGCCATTACTGCAATTCATATAGGTACGTGGAATGTTTCCGCTATCCCAATGTTTGCTGCCTCAGAGTTGTTAGTTTATCGTCGCTGCTGATCATTTGGTTGTGACAGATAGAAAATTCAGTTATTTTGTATATATTCAGAAAGTTCCAGAATGTTCTGACCTAACTGTACAGGCGTTGAGTTAGCAAGGTCTGCTTGGCGGGTATAGGTTTCAAAGCAGATTGGAATTGTGACGGGTTAGTGTTGGGCATTCGAGGGCAGGTAACTTTCGCTTGCGTGTTGAGGCGAGAGTCAAAAGATATTAGGTCTACAAATTTTTCTTCCTGCGTTTTGCACTAGATGGCACCGGCGCCAAGAGGTGGTGTTAACGGTAAGTCGTAACTGAAAACAATAAGTTTAAGTACTAGTAAACATAAAGCCGTCAAAATGTTATTACGTCTACAACTTTGCTTGCGCCGTTTTGCACTAGATGGCAGTAGCGGCAAGAGAAGGTACAGGCGGTAGGTCGTAATTTCCATACAATAAGCTTAGGCATTTGTAAACATAAATCCATACTAGTTAACTTGTGATTGCATCCTGAAGTTATTGTCGATTGAATATATCATTTACAGGAAGATAAATTTTTTACTTTAACGTGAAGAAATCTGGGGCTTAGATACATAAAATGCTGGGTAATACCTGTGGTGAGGCGCCTATTAGTGAAAGAACGTGCAGATAATGGTTTCAACGCTTCAAGGACGGTGATGAAGTCGAGAACCGACATGGTGGTGGAAGAGAGGTTTCCGAAGTTACTAAAACTGACGGAAACAATCAAAGGAGATCGTTAAAGACGCCGACATCAGTAAAAATATGTATCAACAGAGTGATTTCGTGATTATGTTACAGACTTTCACGGATAATGGAGACGGATAAATGTATCTCTCTCTCTCTGAGTCATGGGTCCCAGGTTCGGAAACGAACGAGTCGAAAGTTACAAGCGAAAATCATTGTGATGTCTCTCACAGTTGAATACAGGTACCGGTACGGTTGTCACTAAGATTGGGTGGTATGCAAGTTTCAGTGGTGGTAGTATAGACCACGACAAAAAAAGCCTAGTAATCATGGGCTCTAAAATGCATACCTGAGGAGCTATGAGCATTTATTCATCTTCACTAGTGTGAATCTCATCTCATCTATCGAGTAAGTCCTCCTAGCTCTTAAGGTGTTCGCTACAAATTTCTCATTGTTTTAGTCCATACTACCACCTCTGAAAGTTGCCTACCCTACAGTATTAGCAACAACAGAACCTACCGGTATCACTTTCAGAGGTATCAGAACGGTTTTCTCTCATAGCTTTCAACTCGTTCGTTTCCGTTATTTCCGTTACAGGGGCCCTTACCTCCAATTGGTGCATTTATCCTTCTCTATCATATTCGAACATTTGTAACATCGTCACGGAATCACTGTGAAGGTATATACATTTACAGATGCCAGCGGCTATACTTTGAAGCTCGGTAGAGTCGTTGGATGACGTTACCGGACATGGGTTGCCATGTAAAACTTGATCTACTCAGGCCCCTCTACAACCTCTACAAGTGTGTAACATGAATTGTGAAACACACTATATTTACCAAATTTGGTTGAAATCATTCCAGGGGTTTAGGATGAACGTTTTTGCCCACTTGCGCACATGTCAAATATCTTTCACATAAATTTAACATATTCCACACCTATTTGTACACATATTTCACCTGTATCTCTAGCTAATTTTACACTGCAGTTTTATTTTCACGTAGCTCAACGTTCATGACGTTGTATCTCCTGAACTATATGCTGTACAATGAAGTAATTTTGCAGGTGCATCCAGCGGTCTATATGGCTACTGTCTGAGAAATGTGTTGTGAGTAGAGTTAGTAGCAAAGAAGTAATAAATTAAAACGTCGTGCATGATACTGCAGTTTTTCACGCATCTCAGTATTTATTACATCATATCTCCTGAAACATCTGTCCTACAGTAATAAATTTTTGTAGGTACATTTAGTGGCAGAAATGGACTTCCTGCGAAAAGTGTTTTGAATGGAGTTAGTACCAACGGTGTAATAATTTTAAACGTGTTACACGATGCAGCTAGTTTTCACGCACCTCAGTATTTATGACGTCATGTCTTCAGAACCATGTGCCTTACAATGACTTAATTTTGATGGTACATTCAGTGGCACACATGAATATTTTGGTATCAGTTTCTTCAGTGGCACTTGATGTCCTATTACTAATACAATGAAACCTGCACTGAAGAGCAAGGGAAACAGGTACAACTACCGAATATTGTGTAGGGCCCCCACGAGCACGCAGAAGTGCCGCAACACGACTAATGTCTGAAGTACTGCTGGAGGGAACTGACGCCATGAATCCTCCAGGGCTGTACATAAATCCGTAAGAGTATAAAGGGGTGGAGATCTCTTCTGAACAGCACCTTGTAGGGAACCTCGGATATACTCAATAATGTTCATACCTGGGGAGGTTGTTGGCCAGCGGAAGTGCTTAAACTCAGAAGAGTGTTCCTGGAGCCACCCTCTAGCAATTTTGGACGTTTGGGGTGTCGCATTGTCCTATTGGAATTTCCCAAGTCCGTCGGAATACACAATAGACATGAATGGATGCAGGTGATTATAGAGGATGTTTGCGTACGTGTCACCTGTCAGAGTCGTATGCAGACTTATCAAGAGTCCCGTATCACTCAAACTGCGCACGCTCCACACAATTACAGGGCCTCCATTAGTTTGAACAGTCCCCTGCTGACGTGCTGGGTCCATGGATTCAAGAGGTTGTCTCCATATCCATACACGTCCATCCACTCGATACAGTTTCAAACGAGACTCGTACGACCAGGCAACATGTTTCCCGTCATCAGAAATCCAATGTCGGTGTTGACGGGTCCAGGAGAAGCGTAAAACTTTGTGTCGTGCAGTCATCAAGAGTACGCGAGTGGACCTTCGGCTCCGAAAGCCCAAATCGTTGATGTTTCGTTGAATGGTTTGGACGCTGACACTTGTTGATGACCCAGCATTGAAATCTGCAGCAATTTGCGGAAGGGTTGCACTTCTATCACGTTGAATGATTCTCTGTAGTCGTCGTTGGTCCCGTTCTGTACGATGTTTTTCCAGCCTCAGCGATGTCGGAGCTTTGATGTTTTCCGGGATCCCTGATATTCACGCTACAGTCGAGATATGGAGGTACCTGAAAATCCCCACTTCATCGCTACCTCGGATATGCTGTGTCCCATCGTTCGTGCGCCGACTATTACCCCACGTTCATACTCACTTAAATCTTGATAACTTACTATTGTAGCAGCAGTAACTGATCTATCAACAGCACCCCAGACACTTGTTGTCTTACATAGGTGTTACCAACCGCAGCGCCGTATTCTGCCTATAACATGTCTCTGTATTTGAATCCGCACGCCTATACAAATTTCTTTAGCGCTTCTGTGTGACTTTGCTGTCCCTTGGCAGGCTATTCATTGACTCTATGTCTGAAAGTAATTATGCAGAAACTCGTTTGACTGTATGTACTGCTCCGCAAATAGCGACTGATAAGTCAGAATTGTTGTCCTCTGAACGGAACTCGTGGCACTGTACTCCATCGCGCAATGCAGGAACTGAAATGAGCTGGCAGCGGGCACTGAAATTTATTGTCTGGCTACGGGATCGAAACTGTGAGTGTGTCCGTTGCATGTCGTATTTTCTGCCTGTTAGAAGAACAATTTCCATCTCTGCTAGTACTAGCTGGAAGTAAAATAGTCCTCAGCTGACAGAGCTCTCCTTGGCAGCTGACAACTCGATGAACACCATGCGCTGATGGACGTCTCATCTCATCGCAATTTCACGGAACATCAAATTCCGCTAAGTTGTAGGATGAGCTGACGACGTCTTTCCTACTTCGTCCTTGGACTGATGGACTTATCCATCTCCTTGAGGATAATCTTCTAGGTTGCGTAGTTGTGGGGCCTTATCTTCTCTTGCTGCAGTGTGTGGTTACGCCAGGAACAGGTTAGGCCATATCTTGGGTGGGCGACAGTGAACTTGGTCGCCCAAGCCACGAATGAGGACGTTCTCCGCCTGCAGAGCGGCCGCGTAAAATCGTTACGCCGCTTGCCGCAGTCGATCTTTTAGTTTAGGGATTCCTGCCAACCTGTGGAGTTCTCCGGTGCTGAAGTCACATGGGAGGTGTAGCGCTACCCTAAGCTGATTTCGCTGATGGATGTGGCGCGGAAGCAGAAAGTGGTCCGGATCTGTGAGCGCCATCTGGAGACTGCTTCACGGAATGGAGAGAAGCCAAACGAGTGGTTGCGTCTGTGTCGTGGCGGCCTCTCGCGGTATTGTGTACCCTTGTTTGGCACTCAACGCTACGCTAGAGTCTGACTGATTTACCTCTTCATACTTTTCCGATCTGAGTTTGTGCTCGAATAATTTCCTTGTCGATGGGACGTTAAGTCTCATGTCCCTGATTCGTGTGAACACTTGGAGAACAAGTGTTCAGGGACGCCCTGCTCAGACGGACATAAACAAACTCGGCATCGTCGTAGCTCAATGGTCTCGCTGGAGTGAAGCCAGAAGCATTCACAACCTCCACATTTGTTGTTCTATTACTTGGCGCTGCTCACCTTTTTGAAGTAATGAGCGCTCTCCGAGCCAACAACAAGTGACCCAATCGCTTTCCGAGAACAGAGTACGCTATTCCTCTCCCCCCCCCCCCCCCCTCCTTCCTTTTGCATGTTTGCCATATTTAAACTGGCAACAACTATACTCCATTTTCCTAAAGAGTGTCTGATGAAGTTCCTCAAGAGTTAACTTCCTTCCAAGAAATACTGTTCCTTCTATGTTTTTATAGTACCTGGCACGGTCAAGTCTGTGGAGTGTGTGATCTTAATTTTCAATAGAAAATTAGTTTGTTTTGATCTCGCATTTATAAAATGATGACGCGTTTTGATTGCACAAGCAGTCACCTTCGGTTCTAAAATAGACGAGAAAAAAACCTTGTTCTTAAAGAGTTGTGCCTTTCGCGGGCAAAGGTCCCGAGTTCGAGTCTCGGTCGGGCACGCAGTTTTAATCTGCCAGGAAGTTTCATATTAGCGCACACTCCGCTGCATAGTGAAAATCTCATTCTGGAAACATCCCCCAGGCTGTGGCTAAGCCATGTCTCCGCAATATCCTTTCTTTCAGGAGTGCTAGTTCTGCATGTTTCGCAGGAGAGCTTCTGTAAAGTTTGGAAGGTAGGAGACGGATACTGGCAGAAGTAAAGCTGTGAGTAGCGGGCGTGAGTCGTGCTTCGGTAGCTCAGATGGTTATAGCCGGCACGGTAGCTCAGCGTGTTCGGTCAGAGGGTTAGCTGCGCTCTGTAATAAAAAAAACTGAGTTAATCGATCAAAATGAACTAAAAGGGATGTGTTACGACGTCCGCCCCGAGCAGATTAAAAAAAAATGGCACTTGCCCGCGGAAGGCAAAGGTCCCGAGTTTGAGTCTCGGTCGGGCACACAGTTTTAATCTGCCAGGAAGTTACAAGATTATTATTTTTTGTTGGTTTAAATTTTATTCGGTATAACTCAACACAGGGTTATCAATGTAAACTCAAATGAGGGTAATGCAGGAATAGGACCGAGCGAGGTGGCGCAGTGGTTAGCGCACTGGACTCGCATTCGGAAGGACGACTGTTCAGTCTTATGTCCGACCATCCTGATTTAGGCTTTCCGTGATTTCCCTAAATTGCTCCAGGCAAATGCCGGGATTGTTCCTTTGAAAGGACACGGCCGACTTCCTTACCCATCCTTCCCTAATCCGATGAGAGCGATGACCTCGCTGTTTGGTCTCTTCCCCCAAACAACTCAACCCCCCCTCCCCCAGAATAGGCTTAATAATGAATAAAGAAATAGGAAAGCGGATAAGCTACTTTCAACAGCATAGTGAACGCATTATTGTAGCCAAGATAGACACGAAGCCCAAGCGTACCACAGTAGTACAAGTTTATATGGAAACTAGCTCCGCAGATCATGAAGAGACTGAAGAAATGTATGATGCGATAAAATAAATTATTCAGATAGTTAAGGGAGGAGAAAATTTAACAGTAATGGGGCACTGGAATTCAATTGTAAGACAAGGAAGAGAGGGAAAACTAGCAGGTGAATATGGATTGGGCATGTGTGTGTGTGATGTACTTAGGTTGGTTAGGTTTAAGTAGTTCTAAGTTCTAGGGGACTAATAACCTCAGATGTTAAGTCCCATAGTGCTCAGAGCCATTTGAACCATTTTTGAATATTGACTAGGGGTTAGGAATGAAAGATGAAGCCGCCTGGTAGAATTTTGCACAGAGCATAAGTTGATCATAGCTAACACTTTATTTAAGAATCATGAAAGAAGCTTTTATACATGGAAGTGGTCTGGGGACACTGGAAGGTTTCAGATGGATTAAACAATGGTAAGACAGAGATTTAGGAATCAGGTTTTCCAGGGGCAGATGTGGACTCTGACCACAATTTATATGTTATGAACTGTAGATTAAAACTGAAGGAACTGCAAAAAGGTAGGAATTTAAGGAAATGGGACATGGATAAAATGAATGAACCAGAGGTTGTAGACAGTTTCAGAGAAAGCATTACGGAACAGTTGCCAAAAACAGGGAAAAGAAATACAGAAGAAAAAGAATGCGTTGCTTTGAGCAGGCGAAAAGGAGGCGAAAAGGAAGGGAATCCTCAGTTTCTAGCAATTGTAGACTTGGAGAAAGCTTCTGACATTGTTGACTGGAATACTCTCTTTCAAATTCTGAAGGTGTCAGGAGTAAAAGTGTAGACAAAAGAGAATAGAATCTTTCGAAATGTAGTGTTGCAGAAGAATGCTGAAGATTCAATGGGTAGATCACGTAACGAACGAGGCGGTACTGAATAGAATTGGGGAGAAGAGGATTTTGTGGCACAACTTGACTAGAAGAAGGGATCGTTCTGAGGCATCAAGGGATCACCAATTTAGTATTGGACGGAAGCATGGGATGTAAACATCGTAGAGGGAGACCAAGAGATGAATACACTAAGCAGATTCAGAAGGATGTAAGTTGCAGTAGCTATTTTGAAATGAAGAGGCTTGCACAGGATAGTGTAGCGGCACCACCTTTTAGGATAGGGAAAGTTAGTTTTTAGCGATATTCTGAGGACAAGTTACAGCCAGGTGCGTGCCGGATTGCAGTGAGTTACGCATACAAACAGTTGCGAAGCAGAATAGAGGACACAGGGCCGTCAAATTGCTGAAAGAGTATAAATAGCGGTTTTTCATGTCACAAATCACAGGCAGAAGGGGCCCACCAGCCAACCTAGCGTGTTATGAGTACGTGATGTGAAGCAGCACGTATGGCAAAACAGAGGCGCACAGCCACGTATAAGTAGGTGCCGGTTTCTAACGAGATACATTCAAGTGTGGCAGCTCTCTTGGACGGCAGGGTTAATGGGCCATGAAGCAGACGCCTGAGGCGAGTACCTTCGCTGAAAGCCGGCTCTCTGACCCAGCGGTTCCAGGCGCTTCAGTCCGTAACTGCACTGCTGCAACGGTCGCAGGTTCGAATTCTGCCTCGGGCATGGATGTGTGTGATGTCCTTAGGTTAGTTAGGTTGTATAGGGGACTGATGACCTCAGATGTTAAGTCCCATAGTGCTCAGAGCCATTTAAACCATTTTTCTCAAAATTTCAGAAAGAAGTCATGGCATTTTACCAGACGGCTGTAGATTGCCTGATGAAATGGAGCAAGCCTTTATCCCAACTTGACATTTTGACTGGATACTATTGAAGGCTGTGCCTGATTAGGAAAATGTAGAATCTTCATTGAAATGAATGCAAGGAAACACGACTTTCATAGTGTCACACCACCAGCTACACGCAGCAGGAGGTGGGGCGCCAGTATTCCAGTCCACGGCAGGTCGCTGGTTCGACCCTCTGAGACTGACACGTGACCCGTAACCAGCCAGCGGTGAGCCACTGCACGGCTCACTACAGTGGGCAGTGGTCCTGGCTTTCAACACACGCCGGAGGCATCCCGAGGCGAGGCTGCAGATGCGGACTCCAGATCGCGACCGCTGGTTGTCGCCATGATCTCAGCCACTGTGGCGAGTAGCTCGCAGCTGGCCGCCTGCGGCTCACACCGAGTGGCACTGAGTTCGCACGGTCGCACACCACTGACTCAACTGCTGGCATCCTGACGATGCCACAAGTTCGCTACCGTACAAGGCCAACTCACAGCTGTGCGTGCATGGGATACTGAGGCAGCCATTCCGCGCCAAGCCGTTACGCAGACAGCAAAGTGGTATCCTCAGTATTGCGGGACCCAGTGAAGCAAATCGAGAGGAACGGGGTCACTGTAGTTGGAAACATTAAATCATTTGGAAAGATCGGACGAGTCTTAATATGGTACCTTCTAGGTCTTCCCACTGCAACAGAGTAGGAAGGAGAGCTGCATCAAACCAGTCTCTAGACTGAAGACCACAACCACAACAACTCAACATGTGGAATATACGATTACACTACATACCCTGGAATAAAAGCGGGAACTCTGTGGGGCACAATTCGTATGAGACATGAGGCACTCCAATACTCATGCAAGTCATTTTCATTGCATTCTCCACAAGCCTCATGGGCCTACTTCTTACATTCAGTTCACTGAACTACATGATTTTTTTGTTTGTTTGTTGACAAGTAGGTTCCTTTGCAAAGATGAGCAGGCATTTTATTCCCTTCTTCAGAAGAGCTGTTTGCTTCACACATCTTCTGACAGTTTTTTTGGTGTCAAGTACCAGGATTCCTTCAAGAATTTTCTCTTAACTTGCCAGAAAGATGTTTTTGTTGCAATCAGTTCATTTTTGTACGGAGACTCCACGATCAGAGGGCATTTCCTCTTCGACTGGTTGATGTTGGTCTCTTGTAAAGGAGAAATGGTTTACAATCTCCCGTGACACAATGGACCTTGTCTGCAAGTCAGTCGACGGACCAGGTTGTGAAGGAGAAGCAGCAACTGACTCTGCTGTGTTCAGTCTGTGATTTTGTCGTGTCTGATACGGCAAGTTAATCTTCGCCAGATTCATTTGCATTAAGTAGGAAAATGAACGGCTTTTTAAGCCCAGTTATGGAATTTTGCATTGTTACTGGTCTAGCACATGCAATTCCGAACAGCTGACCTATTTGATACTGGGTTGCCACTTTTTCCGGATGATTGATAAACCATGCCTTAATTTCCTGACGGTGGAATGTGCTTAAAGATCTCATGAACCTCAAGTCGAGTAACTTATTGGTGCGTGTTATCTAGCAAAGTCGATAACCTCCACTTTTGCACGTGAGTTGCATGGCCATCGAGCAGCAGAAGAACTGGTTCATCCTTGTAAACTCTGGTGTGAGAAACAAGGGATGCAACCACTGGAAGAAGATGTCAGTTTGCATCCATCCACTAGGATGGCTTTCAACCATATAAAAGTAACTCTTTCATCCTAACTCTGTGTTTGTGTTATTGGTGGGGGTAATACTAACACTAACATTGGAGGTGTTGGGAGAAAATGTGAAAGCAATGTATTTACAAAATACGGAAGAAAACTAAACAAGTCTATAGCAGGGATGGGTTGCCGAGTTCATTTATTACATAACGCGATACTTTCACAAAATAATCGAAGTATAATTATTGAAGTGTATAACTACATTTTAATTCATAGTGTTAGTGTAGGAGCACTAATGCATTTTTGCGATTTCCTGGATATGACACACGGGATTATTTCCTACAACTGAAAGGACCACATATATTTTTCAGGCTCCTAAATCATGCCTCCTATCTCTTGATAAGTGCCCATGTCGTCTGAAGTCACTTTTTCTGATTCTTGTGGAGAAATTTATTTAAATTTTGTGACTGTCCGGGTGAGTCCATTTCAAAAAGCAAGTGCCAATATTGAGAAAGAGAATACACACTAAGGTGGCAAAGTCGATGGAATGGCGATATGCACATACGAGATACAGACAGTGGTAGTACCGCGTACACATGGTATAAAACTGCAGAGAATCGGCCAATCTGTCATTTATACTCAGGGGATACATGTGAAAAGGTTTCCGACGTGGTTACGGCCGCACAACAGGAATTAACAGATTTTGAAAGCAGAATGGTAGATGGAGCTAGACGCATGGGACATTACATATTGGAAATCGTTTGGGGATTCAATATTCTGAGATCCACAGTGTCAAGAGTGGGCTGAGAATGCCAAATTTCAGACGGACAACGCAGTGGGCGAGTGCAGGAGCTTTTGCGTTGAGTTGTCAGTGCTAACAGACAAGCAGTGATGTGTAAACCGCAGAACGTGGGACGTGGGACGTGCGACGAACGTATCCCTTAGGACAGTGCGGCGAAAAGTGGCGTTAATGGGCCATGAAGCAGACGCCTGAGGCGAGTACCTTCGCTGAAAGCCGGCTCTCTGACCCAGCGGTTCCAGGCGCTTCAGTCCGTAACTGCACTGCTGCAACGGTCGCAGGTTCGAATTCTGCCTCGGGCATGGATGTGTGCGATGTCCTTAGGTTAGTTAGGTTGTATAGGGGACTGATGACCTCAGATGTTAAGTCCCATAGTGCTCAGAGCCATTTAAACCATTTTTCTCAAAATTTCAGAAAGAAGTCATGGCATTTTACCAGACGGCTGTAGATTGCCTGATGAAATGGAGCAAGCCTTTATCCCAACTTGACATTTTGACTGGATACTATTGAAGGCTGTGCCTGATTAGGAAAATGTAGAATCTTCATTGAAATGAATGCAAGGAAACACGACTTTCATAGTGAATGAAGCGCTGCTGTTTGACTAGATAGTAAAATTGAAATTTTTTTTTTAGAAGAGGCAAAGAACCAATGTTTGGAGATAGTGCTTCATAAAAGTAGGTAAAAGCCTTTAAAGACGTTGTTTCTGACGAACAATATTCAGAACTGCTTGAAATTGTGCACTACTATTCCTCTATTCCAACGCATAATGCTAATATCGAGAGAGTATTTTCTTTAGTGAATACGTAAAGAACCAAAGGAAGAAACACGGTGGCATGAACTTCAATCAATCCTTTGCTCTAAATTCACTAAAACATGAAAAATATCTGTCGCGTTGGTTTACACAGGCTCATTCAGAATCAGAGCATCTTCCTTTCTTCTGCTCAACACGCAGAGAAATACGACTGGAATAAAAGCTCGGTGTAAAATATACATTATATGTATTTTAGTAAGTTGTATTTAATATTTTGCTTAAAAGTTAGTTAATGCAAATTAAAATTAATTGTATTCATCAATAACGATTTCTTTGTCATCGGCAATAATGATTATACTATGTCCCTGATCCTGATTCATAGATTATGGCAACCCCAGGCTCGATTGTTATCCATCGAGAGACACCCCTTCTGATGACAGATATTACCACCAAACCTGAAGTAACTGAAAGATAAAATTAGTTGTAAAAGCTCTAACAGATCAATTATTTCTGAGAACTGGAGTTTTTGTGTTTTTTGACTGCTTTAGGAAAGCTACTTTTATTCAAATGCTTGTAAAGTTTATAACTTGGACAAAATATGTTATTCAATTTAAGGTGAACAGATTTGTCTTGCTGGTGGATTTTAATTTGTAATCTCAGTTCTGGAACCTGTTGGTTCGTTGCTTTAGAAGACCTTTTTTCATACTTTGAGCGTAGACAGTTGACAGGTCATGCGAGTGTTTACTGGAACCTTCCATTAGGAATGAAACTCGGAAGTGTTGTGTTTCGGAGCCCTCGTGGCCCACATACAAACCTGTTCCTGTTCATCCGTGCTCCTGTGATGGCTGGTCATACCGATTTTCCCCATAGTAAAGAAGCTTTGTATTGTGATAGTGAAATGGGCACTTTCATCCGATTTCGTTTTGTATTATGGCGAGGTTGTTGATGGCTTCGCACATTGTGATTGTACATTACGTGCCTATTCACATCATGGAGAATTAGATTTCTGTCCCCGATACATTTTGCAGCCCCATTTGACGTGGAGAATGTCAATTTATTTACAACATGTGGGGATCAAACCAATTTTTCATTCAGTTATTCGGGTTTTGAAGCGGCTAACCACAATGTTGTTCCACTGTAAGGCTATGTTTCAGAGGTTAGTAATAATATGCTGTGTTTTCTTTTGTGTATTGTGACATGACGTATATTATCTAGTACTTGAATACTGATCATTATACACGGTCCAGGGTAATTTCGAAGAATGATTGCTTATCGTAGCGCAGAGTCCAAACGATACATGTCGAAAGTGCGATCGGAAATCGATCATGCGACTCTAGTGACGGGCGTTATGAGTATGTTTACGTTGGTCACTACAGCTATGACAAAAGAAGAGCGTTACAAAAATACTTGTAATTGCAAAGGAGACAACTTACCTTACTCGTCGTCAGTGTTGTCGTCTTTTGAAAGTCCATTACGGTGGTCTGGATGGATAATAGTCGAACCATGTATTCTTCATGATACTCTTTCGTTTCCCGCACTGTCAGCAATGAAATTGTAACGCTATTTCAGCATCGAAACTATTCTTACTAAATTTTACACACTTTGCACCACCACAGTCTACACAGCCCCTTCTTTCCTCGTCCGGCGGTACTCCATACTTGCGACTAAAAGTCGAACAAATTTACCCTGGACAAACATGGAATTAGATTCTTCCATGTGAGAGAATCCGCTGAAGAAACGTCAAGAACACCAAACATCCCACTCACTAACGACAGAAATCGTCTGGGTTTCCCTAGCAACTCACAAATAATTCGCGGAGGTATGTAATGTACAGCAAGTAAGGGAACGACGGAGAACAGATAAATACGACGATCACAAATAACTGATGACAACGCCCGCCACCGGAGTCGCATGTTCGAATTCCGATTGCACGTTCGATATGTATCGTTTGGACCCAGCGATTTCGATAGACAATCATTCTTGGAAATTAGCCGATCCAGTCACACTAATGTAAAAATTTGTAAATTTGTGGTAAGATCTATTGGGACCAAACTGCGTAGGTCATCGGTCCCTAAGCTTACACACTACTTAATCTAACTTATGCTATGGACAACACACACACCCATGCTCGAGGGAGGGCTCGAACCTCCGAAGAGGGGAGACGCGCGGACCGTGGCAAGACGCTCTTAGACAGCCCGGCTACCCCGCGCGGCACCGTCTTGTGTTCGACGTCAACGTGCAGTAACTACTCACAGACGGCAGATGACAGCACTAAGAGTGGAGAGTATATAACACTTGAAACTTCCTGGCAGATTAAAACTGCGTGCCAGACCGAGACTCGAACCCGGGACCTTTGCCTTTCGCTGGCAAGTGCTCTACCAACTGAGATACCCAAGCACGACTCGCGCCCCGTCCTCCCAGCTTTACTTCTGCCAGTACCTCGTCTCCTACCTTCAAAACTTAACAGAAGCTCTCCTGCGAACCTTGCAGAATTAGCACTCCTGAAAGAAAGGATATTGCGGAGACATGGCTTATCCACAGCCTGGGGGATGTTTCCCGAATGAGATTTTCACTCTGCAGCGGAGTGTGAGCTGATATGAAACTTCCTGGAAGATTAAAACTGTGTGCCCGACCGAGGCTCGAACTCAGGACCTTTGCCTTTCGCAGGCAAGTGCTCTACCAACTGAGCTACCCAAGCACGACTCACGCCCCGTCCTCACAGCTTTAGGTACTGGCAGAAGTAAAGCTTCTAAGTACTCACTGCAAAAAAAGGAACTTGAGCTCTGTAGATTAATTTATGTTGCTGTTGAAGTTCAAGACACGTGCCTATGGAGATGGCAGTATCGAGATAGTTTCTGATAATAGTTCAAACTATTGGATTTTCCTCTTCGAACGTGACGCTATGTTGCGTTTCGCTCCTAACCAACAAATGAGGTTGATTTTGTATAGGGACTTTAATGTAAGCTTTCAGGCTCCAGAGGAAAGATTGTTAATGGATGTACTTGGATATTTCAGCCTGATGCAGTCAGCATACACTAATATTTCAGGGGAATAGCAGCACGATCATAAATAATATGTTCATAGTTTGTTCTGCAGTTGTTGGGCACAGTGTCAGAAAAGTAAACCAACTTTGATTCCATAAGGCACCTTTATGCACAGCGACCTTAGGGGTAGGAACACAACTACTGATAGACTAGGGAGATCCTGCCATGGAAACACTCTTCTATCTGATTTTCAAGATGTAAGGGAGGTGTAATAGCCTCAGACTTCAAGAAGACTGCAACAATTCTAATTGCAAAGAAAGCAGTTGCTCACAGGTGTAAAAATTACTTAACTGTCTGTTTAATAAGTCATGGTTGCACAATACTAACACGAATTCTACACAGAAGAATGGAAGAACTGGTAAAAGCCGACGTCGGGGAAGATCGATATGGATTCCGGAGACATGTAAGAACACGCGAGGCAATACTGATCCTACGACTTACCTTAGAAGAAAAGTTAAGGAAAGGCAAACGTACGTTTATAGCATTTGCAGACTTAGGGAAAGCTTTTGACAAAATTGACTGGAATACTCTCTTCGAAATTCTGAAGGTAGCAGCGGTATAATAAAGGGAACGAAAGAATATTTGCAGCTTGTATAGAAACTAGACAGCAGTTACAAGAGTCGAGGGGCATGAAAGGGAAGCAGCGGTGGACAATGGAGTGAGACAGGACTGTAGCCTGTATCCGATGTTATTCAGTCTACATCTACATCCATACTCCGCAAGCCACCTGACGGTGTGTGGCAGAGGGTACCCTGAGTACCTCTATCGGTTCTCCCTTCTATTCCAGTCTCGTATCGTTCGTGGAAAGAAGGATTGTCGGTATGCTTCTGTGTGGGCTCTAATCTCTGATTTTATCCTCATGGTCTCTTCGCGAGATATACATAGGAGGGAGCAATATACTGCTTGACTCTTCGGTGAAGGTATGTTCTCGAAACTCTAACAAAAGCCCGTACCGAGCTACTGAGCGTCTCTCCTGCAGAGTCTTCCATTGGAGTTTATCTATCATCTCCGTAACGCTTTCGCGATTACTAAATGATCCTGTAACGAAGCGCGCTGCTCTCCGTTGGATCTTCTCTGTAAATTGAGCAAGCAATACACGAAACCAAAGATAGATTTGGAGTTAATTTGAGATTAAGCTCAGGAAGGAGAAATAAAAAAGTTGAGGCTTGCCAGTGACTTTGTAATTCTGTCAGGAACAGCAAAAAACTTGTCAGAGCAGTTGAAGGGAATGTACAGTGTCTCGAAAATACGATATAAGACAAAGATAATGGAATGGAGACGAATCAAATCACATGACAGTGAGGGAATTGTATTAGGAAACGAGATACTGAAAGTAGGAAATCGGTTTTTCTATATGGGCTGAATAATAACTGACGAGGGCCGAAGCAGTGAGGATATATAAACGTAGACTGGCAACAGCAAGAAAAGCGTTTCTGAAGAAGAGAAATTTGTTAACATCGAATATAAACATGAGCGTTAGGATGTCTTTCATGAAGGTTTGGAGTGTAGACATGTGTGAAAGTGAAATATGGACGAAAAACAGTTTAGACAAGAACAGAATAGAAGCTTTTGAAATGTGGTGCTACAAAAAAGTCTGAAGACTAGATGGGCAGACCACGTAACTAATGAGGAGGTACTTAATAGAATTGGGGCACAACTTGGCTAACAGTAGGGATCGGTTGACAGGACACATTGTGAGATATCAGGTATCACCAGTCTAGTATTGGAGGGAAGTCCACTCTCAACCAGATGAGCAGCGAAGTTGGGTGCCTCAGCTATATCCCTGATTTCAGCTCTTTATCCTGACTGACCCAGGTAACAGTCATCACACTCTGGACATTACATGCTATATGCACCTGACACGTGATGCACATTTCTTTTGTGGACCCCACAAGCCAAAATAAACCGTAGGTAGCAACCTATGTAGGTGAGAAGGAAACATTTATGTTTTGTTTTCTGAAATCCAATGCTATTTTTGTGCTGTAGGTGCCATAGTATGGTAACCAAATGTATTTGTTACATATATCTTCCACTTTATTGCTACCTGCAGGCTCTCTTACACTTTTTTACAGTTTTGTTTGTAAATTTTATCTACTTACTGAGGGAGGTAGCTGTTTGCACTGGCAATGTGTTGAATGGTACTTAATTATTTTTCTTGTTCAGCTAGAAAGAGTGGGAGCTTAAGAAGATGGTTAATAGAAAAATAAGAAAAGGCATTCCCACTCAGATTTTGGTGATTTGAATGGCGGCCAACAGTAATACCAGAATAAGTACTTTTTCTGAAAATCCCGAATCTATGTTTTTTCCCATTAGCATTCCGGATATTTAAGTCCAAGAAGTTAATCGAAACCAACTTTTGATGTAGTCCATTGAACCTATCTTCAACTGTATGACTGATGTCATCATTTCCACCAGCCTACATCAGTGAGTCTTCAGTGTATCTTTACCGTTAGATCCGTATTTTCAATATAAATCTTGTTTTAAAGGTAGTTAATGAATATGTCGGCTAATAAATCGGATAAGGAACTTCCCACGCTAAGCTCATCATTTTGGAGACACAGTTCTCGATTAAACTTAAAGCAGCCATCCTTCAAAACTAGCGGCAATTCAATTTTATCATTGGACAGCCTACATTGAACGCACCTATTTGTGACTGAAAATTGCCTACTAAAGTGATAATGTTTATTTAATAAATTAAAACACTTACTAGGACTTTACTAAACCCATCCACCCTTCTATCAATGGTTGGTCTTATCGGCAAAGAATCTTTATTGATCTTAATCTGGGCCCTAAGTATAGAGGTGTATGGGTTCATTACCTTGAGCTGTTCCAATTCTCTTGGTGATAAGATTTATTTATATAGTTTTTGTTATCACTTAGTTTTTTATGTTGTCCTGATGTTGGATTCTATCTGTTCCAGTATATTGTTGTAATCGAAAATTTGTTTAGTGTTGGTGATGTCTTATTCTTACCTGCTATATCCAGCGAGTTCTCTTTATCTGACTTCTGCAGGTAGTATCGTCATCATTAAGCTTGTGGTTAACGTTGTCTACAGTCGTTTTTTCTTTAGTGTTAGTACGACTATTGGATTCACGCATGACAATTTTTTTCGCTGCCACAGAAATTTTACTCTGTTCAAGTTTTGCATCTTTAAAGAGTCAATTGAGTGTTTTACGTTCATGAGTGTGTCCCTGATAGCTTATTTCATACTTTTGTGTTCAAATTGAACTCCATACCTTTGCCTAGCACTACGTTTTCTTGCTCATTGAACGCAATGGTCGTTAGATTAACCACTCTTGGTCAGAAGTTGAAGATCTGTGCCCTAGGTGTATTAGTGCATTCTAATTGACCTATCAGATCTAGAATTTTCTTATTATGTCTTAACACCTTGCCTTATTAGCTGTTCTGCTAGCAATGTCCCTTGAAAATCAAATATCAGACATTATAGGGGTTAGTACACCTGCAAATTCAAAATGCAACCTATGGAATTCATAGCTAATTAATTATGTTTTGATAATTAAGTTTCTAATTTTATTTCTTATAATTAGAACTTCACGTTTACATTTGTACTTTAGCATATTTTCGTTTCTGCATTCGTTGATGGTATCTTATTCATAATACATGTCTTGTTAAACACAATGTGCTGGACGATTTTAGCAAGTCTGATTCCTTTTTTTTGTATTTATAACACGTTGCACTTGCCCAGCTTAGCAACGACCTGTCAGATTGTAATGCACAGATAGTAATGCTGAAAGGAATCACGGTAGAGTTGTGTCCCAAAGTAAGTAAACAACAGATGCAGAGATGTGAGTTCACTTGCAATGTAGACATTTAAAATTTCGAATGACTAACTTACAAGGGTCTACAGTACAGACGACTTGACAAAAAAAAATGTAATACATTTATCCAAATCTTTATCGCTGTCTGTAATAGCTGTTTGCCCTTAAAAAGTTTAGGCACATTTGTGGTACTAATAAGCAACCGGTCTGGATGACTAATGACATTAGAATATAATGTAGAAGGAAATGGGAAGGGCAGTCAGTGCCCAGTAACAAAATTGTAGTACAAATAATAATGCAAAGTGCGAGGAACATCTTCAAACAAGTTAAAACAATGCGATGCACTAAGAGAACAAAAAGCTCTTAGAATAAAATGAAAAATTATGGTCAGTTGTGAAAGAGGTACCAGGATGTATCAGAATGTGGGAGTTTGAGCTACAGCTGTTACATCTCTATACTGTGAGAATGAAGCTGTCAGAGATCCACCAGAGTTGTGTGAAATGTTAATAATCACTTCTATCCAACAGCCTGCAAAGTTAAATCAAAAATTTGTTGTTGCTGGTTAACATCTAGATCTATGGAATGCTGGTGTTCTGAAATAATTACTTCACGTGCTGAACCGTTGCGCGATTGATAGCTCGCGCTACGTCGTTCAGAACCCGACCTTTGGCGTGAAGGGGGCGTGGTACATGTGCCGCGAGTGCAGTTTAGACCGTTTTTACAGGTACAGACAGTGTGTGAAGCAGAACGGACAGCGCAAGCCTGTAAGGAAACGAGACGGATGTTTATTCTACCGCCCGTATGGCTTCCAAATTGGTCTGGTTGAACATCTTCCGGGCACGAGGAACCTGCAACGGAAACGGGAGTGTACGCATTATTCCTTTAACCCATCAGGTCTGGAGGTGAGGAGCGGTGGGTCGTCGTCATCCACACATCAGGCGGCGCCAAGTTCTTCTACTGTTTTTCATCGCACAGCAGCATCGTATGCTCGGTGAGCTACTTTTAGTTCGCTGCTCTCGTGCCGAGACCATGCGTCATTCGTAAAGACTGATCTGGTTCTCTGCTGTGAACGTGATAATTGTGAATGGTTCGCTTCCTGTGCGTGTTTGTGCCATGCTGCTTCTATATCGGATTCGATTCGCCTTCTGTTGTTGTTATCTGTCCCTGTGTCTGGCCAGGCAATTAGAGGAGCGTGTCGCTCGAGTCAAAACATAACAGCTTCCAGAATGAAATTTTCCCTCTGCAGCGGAGTGTGCGCTGATATGAAACTTCCTGGCAGATTAAAACTGGGTGCGGACCAAGAGCTGAACTCAGGACTTTTGCCTTTCGCAGTGAAGAGTAGAGTGAAAATTTCATTCTGGAAACATAACGCAGGCTGTGGCAAAGCCATGTCTCCGCAATATCCTTTCTTCCAGGAGTACTTCAGCAAGTTTCGCAGGAGAGCTTCTGTGAAGTTTGGAAGGTAGGAGACCAGGTACTGGCGGAATTAAAGCTGTGAGGAGGCGACGTAAGTCGTTCTTGGGTAACTCAGTCGGTAGAGCACTTGCCCACTAAAGGAAAAGGTCCTGAGTTCGAGCATCGGTCCGGCACACAGTTTTAATCTGCCAAAGCCTTGCAGACAAACAAAAATTACGCGAAGCGAAATGTAGTGTGAGAAGGGCTATGCGAGAGGCGTTCAATGAATTCGAAAGTAAAGTTCTATGTACTGACTTGGCAGAAAATCCTAAGAAATTTTGGTCTTATGTCAAAGCGGTAGGTCGATCAAAACAAAATTTCCAGACACTCTGCGACCAAAATGGTACTGAAACAGAGGATGACAGACTAAAGGACGAAATACTAAATGTCTTTTCCAAAGCTGTTTCACTGCGTTGTAGTTCCTTCTCTAGATTGTCGCACAGATGACAAAATGGTAGACATCGAAACAGGCGACAGAGGGATAGAAAAACAATTAAAATCGCTCAAAAGGGGAAAGGCCGCTGGACCTGATGGGATACCAGTTCGACTTTACACAGAGTACACGAAGGAACTCGCCCCTTTCTTGCAGCGGTGTACCGTAGGTCTCTAGAAGAGAGTTGCGTTCCAAAGATTGGAAAAGGGCACAGGTCATCCTCGTTTTCAAGAAGGGACGTCGAACAGATGTGCAGAGCTATGGATCTATATCTCTAACCTCTATCAGTTGTTGAATTTTGGAACACGTATTATGTTCGACTATAATGACTTTCCTGGAGACTAGAAATCTACTCTGTAGGAATCAGCATGGGTTTCGAAAAAGACGATCGTGTGAAACCCAGCTCGCGCTATTCGTCCACAAGACTCAGAGGGCCATAGACACGGGTTCCCAGGTAGATGCCGTGTTTCTTGACTTCCGCAAGGCGTTCGATACAGTTCCCCACAGTCGTTTAATGAACAAAGTAAGAGCATGCTGAAGATTAGATGGGTAGATCACATAACTAATGAGGAAGTATTGAATATGATTGGGGAGAAGAGAAGTTTGTAGCACAACTTGACCAGAAGAAGGGACCGGTTGGTAGGACATATTCTGAGGCATCAAAGGATCACCAATTTAGTGTTGGAGGGCAGCGTGGAGGGTAAAAATCGTAGAGGGAGACCAAGAGATGACTACGCTAAGCAGATTCAGAAGGATGTAGGTTGCAATAGGTACTGGGAGATGAAGAAGCTTGCACAGGATAGAGTAGCATGGAGAGCTCCATCAAACCAGTCTCAGGACTGAAGACCACAACAACAAAAATGGACAACCAGACCAATTGTGTGATTGGATTGTAGAGTTCCTAGATAACAGAACGCAGCATGTCATTCTCAATGGAGAGAATTCTTCCGAAGTAAGAAAGAATTCAGGTGTGCCGCAGGGGAGTGTCGTAGGACCATTGCTATTCACAATATACATAAATGACCTTGTGGATGACATCGGAAGTTCACTGAGGCTTTTTGCGGATGATGCTGTGGTATATCGATTTGTTGTAACAATGGAAAATTGTACTGAAATGCAGGAGGATCTGCAGCGAATTGACGCATGGTGCAGGGAGTGGCAGTTGAATCTCAATGTAGACAAGTGTAATGTGCTGCGAATACATAGAAAGAAAGATCCCTTATCATTTAGCTACAATATAGGAGGTCAGCAACTGGAAGCAGTTAATTCCATAAATTATCCGGGAGCACGCATTAGGAGAGATTTAAAATGGAATGGTCATATAAAGTTGATCGTCCGTAAAGCAGATGCCAGACTGAGATTCATTGGAAGAATCCTAAGGAAATGCAATCCGAAAACAAACGAAGTAGGTTACAGTACGCTTGTTCGCCCACTGCTTGAATACTGCTCAGCAGTGTGGGATCCGTACCAGATAGGGTTGATAGAAGAGATAGAGAAGATCCAACGGAGAGCAGAGCGCTTCGTTACAGGATCATTTTGTAATCGCGAAAGCGTTACGGAGATGATAGATAAACTCCAGTGGAAGACTCTGCAGGAGAGACGCTCAGTAGCTCGGTACAGGCTTTTGTTGAAGTTTCGAGAACATACCTTCACCGAGGAGTCAAGCAGTATATTGCTCCCTCCTACGTATATCTCGCGAAGAGACCATGAGGATAAAGTCAGAGAGATTAGAGCCCACACAGAGGCATACCGACAATCCTTCTTTCCACGAACAATACGAGACTGGAATAGAAGGGAGAACCGATAGAGGTGTTCCCACTGGTTGCTAGGAAAAGGAGTGTGGTGAGCAACGTATTGGACCTGCCCTAAGTAATTTCGGATCCGTTTGTCCTGACCACATTTCCCGACGTGTGGTGCTTTCATATCAAGGCTTTTTGACTGTTTTAGTTACCTTTTAATGAATCCTGTTTAAGATAAAGGTCAAATATTTATTGTATTTTAATCAATTGTATTTTAACCAAACACATTCACGAAATGTTTGTGGGCTACCTAGATGAAGACTATTTTTGCAGGACCTTTGAAGAAGTCTTTATGTAACTTCAATTGATCAATAAATTTTTCCGTAAATATTTCAAAAATTTAATCAGTATCACACAGATCTATGTTTTTGGAAAGTAAATAACATTTATTCCAAATTTTAATTTTCATACTTCATTATCAAATAAATTCTTCTGGAGTGATGACCGCATTGTCAGTATATAAAATTTTCCTACGTTTCGGCCACTGTTTCAACAGCCCAGAAGAATCTTATTGACAGTGGCAACGGCTGCGAAAGCCTACGCTTACATTTTCATACTTCATGTTCCCATGAGTGACTTTTGAATTAACATTACACCCTTTTGTTATCTGATCTCAGTGAAATATTTGATAAATTGTTGCTCGATTACCAGTGACTGTTTTTAAGTAATTTTATTTAATTTAACAGTTTTATCTTAATATTTCAAGGTCCTGTCAGCCTGATCAATAAAGTTATTTTGCAGACAAGTGTTAACACAAATCGTCATACGAATAACACTCAACTTTTATTTGGCCCGGTTCTTCTACTCCTGGGGAACTCTACGCCAAAAATGCGCAGCATATGCAGCTACAGGAGAGAAAGGAAAATGAAACAGAACCGATTATTACATCATTAAATGGTAAAGACTGCCTTCGGTATGATAAAATTACAAGTAGAACTATTAGAGAAGTGGACCATTCATTAGTTCTGTACTCAGTCACCTGAGCCATGTGCCCTCCAGGTATCGTCAGTTTCCGGACAGACTGAAATACTCGTCAGTGAAACCATTTAACAAAAGGAGTGAAAGTGATAATGTAAATTACTGGGCAGTTTCTTAGTTACCAGTATTTCTAAAACTGTGTGAGAAAGCAGTGTAGTGGCACATCTCAGTCCACGTAATTTGCTATCAGGCTCTGAATTCGGCGAGGTAGCATCCACAGAAAATTGTACATATTCTTTTGTGTGTGAAACGCTAGCATTGCTGAACGAGTGTGATCTGATACGAAGCGGGTGAGGTGAGCGGTAAGGTGCTGGCCACATTAAATCCAAAAACACAATTTCATACCTTTTTTATTAAAACGTCGCAGTACACGTGACACAAAAACAATACAGGATTAATCAAGATAGAAAATTTAAAACCGTTGCTATATAGCATGAATTAATGTTGCAGTCTTGGGGAAACAAATAATACATAACTCATTAGAAAAAAGGTTTGTTACACTGTTAAGGTTGAGATTCAAGAAAACAATTTTTCTCCAACGTTAACACAATTACATCTCTAGATAGATCGATAGACCTTTAACAAGTTTTAAATACAGTACCATAATAGTCATATAAAGATACAAGCTAGTACAAAAAACAAGACGGCTTAATGCAGCTACACCGCTGCTACCATGGCCCAGATTAAAGGTATGACAGTAACAAAATAAAGTAATCTACATCTACATCTACATCTACATCCATACACCGCAAGCCACCTGACGGTGTATGGCGGAGGGTACCCTGAGTACCTCTATCGGTTCTCCCTTCTATTCCAGTCTCGTATTGTACGTGGAAAGAAGGATTGTCGGTATGCTTCTGTGTGGGCTCTAATCACACAGCGAGCCGCTTGCAAATAACTGTTTGGCACAGTGACCTAGGTTTTGACACTTCATCAGAATGAAATTTTAAGAAACCGTTAAGTTACATTTTCGTTCCGGCCTTTGGCAAATATGCCTCGCTAGGAACAACACACCAAAATATAAGTAATTCAATTAAGAGGTAATCAGCTCCTATACAAGTCACACAAGTAACGGTTAACTGTTAAAACGGCCAGCGGCCCATTTATGAACAAGAAAGAGAACTTCCAGGACAAATTAACAATCGTTAGAACAAATCTTGATGTTAGTTAGGTAATGTAAACTTACACAGGACTGAGCTTTAAACGTGACGCAAGCCACTTCAAGCTGTCAATGAAACAGAAGATAGCAGTGCGTACTAGTCACTTACAGTAATACCATAACGGTCTTTTACATAATGAAGTAAACGGTCAGTCATCAAGCTGTATCTCTTTAAACTATATGAGGGGAACAGTACAGAATTTTAATTTTTGGAAGCGCCAGCTAAACGAGGATCATAACACTGGTGACCTCAAGCAGAGAGATATCAAAGGCAATTTACAATCAAGTAACTGCTTGCTCACAGTGACGGCCGACTACTAGTTTTAAGTTTGAGGAAAGTAAGTGACCGCATACAATAAGTAACAGAAGGATCGGTTACAGATATAAAGTAATAGATTTACGGCCATAAGGTAATAATTACTCCTAATTATGCTGTCAGAAAGATTTCAGTAGATAACTGTGCCAAAACAAGATCAAGAAACCTGAATCGTCATTTTCTGTCCACGACCTTTGAAATGAAAGGGGTACAGTAGTACAGTAGTGTGTGAACTTGTCAGGTGGAGCAAAAGGTGCCTACGTGCAAGTAAGTAATGGCATCGGCACCAAACTTTTTTTAATAAGAATGACAGTATGGCGTCTGCGTATGTAATCACAGCTCCTGAGGGTCATACAGTTTATTCACGTAAATTACATAATAATTTACTTTAAAACCTAACTAAGGACCACATTAAACGTACCATATAGTAGTCACCTTATCGGAACCTCGCAAACGTCCAGTCAGCAACACCACTCGTCTAAGACCTCCACAGCAAATATCAGAGTCAATGGTTATAAAAAAATTGAGCCAATCATGGTTTTGACGGTTCAGAAACTTAATGCTGTGGCTGCCTGAAACTTATGACACCGATTACACACACGAAAAAAGTAGGACAAAACTACTGTAAACTGACAGTACCATACGGAATAATCGCCACAAACACACATATGCACAAAATATAACAGCTCGCTACAGTTACGTACATATTATGACACCAAAACAATTTAATAAATCTTGAAACGCGACTAAGGACTATGCACCTTTTGTATTCCGTGTACAAAACGATGACACCCGGGGAACAGAATGCTGAATCACTAGAGACCGACTAAATCCACAGGTCTCTGACTCACCAGAAAGTGCAGTCGTGAGCTAATCCACAGTGTGTCCACTCAACGGACTTTAATCCCAGCTTGAGAGACACAACAGACCGTGCAGTCCCCAGTCCCGGCTACCGCGATCGCCACTGCTCAGCCGAACATCCACTGCGACGATCTGGCATTGTCGACCAGGCGCCCCCTCAGCTGTTTACCCTCGCATTGTACCTAGAGGTCCAGCGCTAACTGCCCTCCTCGACCCACTCAACCAAACTTAAAATCTCCTTTCACCAATTGTACTGACTCCTCGCGGCCGGCCTTACGCCACAGATATTGCAGCCTGACGCTATGTCGATAGCACTTTCGAAACACATCGATATAACACGACACAGATTGGTTGCGGATAGCAGGTGTTTTCTTTGATTTAGCAAAAGCTTTTGGTTGTCCGAACCACACAATGTTTTTGCGTATGTTGGAACATTAGGGTCTTAGGGGAAGAGCTCAACAATGACTTACTTTATATCTGGGAAGTAGGAAGTAGAAGGTTGTCCTCCAATGTCAAAAAACGGGGAGGAGGTCTGAACAAACTTGGGGGGGGGGGGGGGGATTCACAGGGTTCTGTTCTGGATCCATTGCTTTTTGCTTTTCTTGATATACACTGAAGAGCCATAGGAACTGATACACCTGCCTAATATCGTGTAGGTCCCCGCGAGCAAGCAGAAATGCCGCAAAACGACGAGGAATGGACTCGACTAATGTCTGAAGTAATGCTAGAGGAAAATGACACCATGAACTCTAGAAGGATGTACCTAAATCAGTAAGAATACAGCACGTTACACTGAATCCCAGGTATACTCAATAATGTTAATGTCTGGAGACTTTGGTGGCCAGTGGAAGTGTTTAAACTCAGAAGAGTGTTACTGAAGCCACTCTGTAGCAATACTGGACAGGTGGGGTATCGCATTGTCCTGCTGTAATTTCCCAAGTCCGTTGGAATACACAAAGGACATGAATAGATGCTGGGGGTACGTGTCATCCGTTAGAGTCGTATCTATATGCATCAGGGGTCCCATATCACTCCAACGGCATGCGCCCTACACCACTACAGAGCTTCCACGAGCTTGAACAGTCTCCTGCTGACATGCAGGGTCCATGGATTCATGAGGTTGTCTCTATCCCGTACACGTTCATCCCCTAGATCAAATTGAAACGAGACATGGCCCACCTGACAGCATGATTCCAGTCATTAAGTGCCTAATGTAGGTGCTGACGGCCCCAGGCTAGGCATAAAGCTTTGTGTCGTGCAGTCATCAAGGGTACACTAGTGGGCCTTCGGCTCCGAAAGCCCATGTCAATGATGTTTCGTTTAATGGTTCGCACGCTGACACTTGTTGGTGTCCCAGCACTGAAATCTGCAGCAATTTGCGGTAGGGTTACACTTCTGTCACGTTGAACGATGCTCTTCATTCGTCGTTGGTCTCGTTCTTGTAGGATCTTTTTCCGCTGATAGCGATGTGGGACATTTGATGTGTCACCGGATTCCTGATGTTTAGGATATTCTCTTGACATGGTCGTAGCGGAAAATCCCCACTTCATCGCTACCTCGGAGGAGCTGTATCCCATTTCTCGTGCGCCAACTGCAACACCACGTTGAAATTCATTTAAACCTTAATAATCTACAGTTGTAGATGCAGTAACCGATCTAACAACTACGCCAGACACTTGATGTCTGATAAAGGCATTACCGACCGCAGCTCCGTATTCTGCCTGTTTACATCTCCGTATTTGAATACGCATGCCTGTAGGAGAGTATTTGGTTTTTCAGTGTATATAACTGATCAGCCACTAAGCGTGATAGATGACTCAAACGTTGATCCCTTTGCAGACGACTCAAGCGTTATTGTGAAAGACATGGAACGTAATACAGGTTGTCTCAGAAGTCTTCCCTTGATTATAAACACTCATTAGGCAGAAAATCTGACTCACAGACTCATATCTTGAAGTTCAGGTGACATATTCAAGTTGTAGTGTACACACACAACATTAACAAATTTCAACGTGTGCTCCTTTCATTGCCGAAGGACACACAGGCGATATTTCAGTTCCACCTATGTGTTGGTCAACGTTTAGAGAGGGATGTATGTCACGAAGTCAGCGATTCAGCTCCGTAGTCCTGCGATGTCGTTCGCGGTTGTTCAGTAAACCTCCTCCTTGACATAGCTCCAAAGGAAGAAATCCATTGGCGTTACTTTCAGTGATGGCGGAGGCAAGTTGATGGGCGCACCACGCCCGATCCATCTTCCCGGAGATGCTGGATTCAAATAAGTACGAACATCTAATCCGCAGTAAGGTGGTGCACCAACTACGTAATCTCCAACTCATGCGAAACTTTGCGAACTGATTTTTTTGGACTTCTCGCGAAGGCGTCTCTCACTGTGAATCGTCCGCGCACTTGGTCCAGGCCTCCCTGTTCTAGGAAGATCGCAGACGCTCCCCGTTCCCTCAAACTTCTTATGCCACATCCTGATGCTTTTAACATCGGTCGTCTATGGTACGCAGTCTGGAATTGTCTCTGGACTGTTTTTGGTGACAGTGTCTCGTGATACCAGAGGAAATGTTGGGCTTTCCCCTGGTTTGAGTGATTATTGTTTCCAAATGCTGTCCGATCCTTCTGTTGTTACGTCACTGGGTCCTGTAATGAACAAAATAACGATAAGTATGTAGGTACAGAAATACTTGAGTATGTCACATGCAATTTAAGATAAAAAATATTTGTGTACGTGTAGTATTTTTTGCCTTATGAATGATTGTAAGCAAGGAAAGACTTCTGGGACACCTGATATTCACTCACAGCTAGTCGAGTAGTCTGGGTACAGACGTTGTACTCTCTGCAGATGACAAAGTGTTATTGTGAAAGACATGGAACGTAATACAGAGTGTCCCAGAAGTCTTGCCCTGATTACAAACACGTAACACGTGTGTTTGATAGCATAGATTTTTAACTGTAACAAAACGCACGGAATTATTTTAAATCCGAAATGTTATTGTCCAAAGGACGAAGTAACTATTTTAAATTATTAGAACTGACGGTAGGGGGCTTTCTGGAAGTACCAATTTCAAGATCTTGTGCAGAAACCGAATGCTGCTATCGTCACTAATAAAATTGTCTGAACTCTCTCTGACTCTGAATACTTTGCTTACTTCCACTCTGTTATCTCGTGTGCTGTTATATTTTGGGGAAAGTCACTGCACCCACCAAGACTAGTCATACTCCAGGAGCAGGTTGTCAGACTGATCTACTGTCAGTTCTCGAACGTCGTATGGGACGTTGTCCAGGTGTCTCCGAATTGTAACTCTGCCATTCCTATACATACCACATCTCATCATGGGATTTGTTTTTATTGACTCATTCGGATGAAAATTCTACATTCATTCACTGAGCAGTAGATGGAAAAACGATGCAGACTTGAATAACAGTTTCTTAAACATCGGATGGAAAGGTGTGGACTATTCAGTATGTCTCATTTTTTAATAGGCCTGTAGCAGAACAGAAGAAAATTGAGTGATAAACCCCAGTTATTCAAACTCAGGTAGAAAGGTTTCCTTGGAGTACACTCCTGATATTCTGTGCAGAGGTTACTCCTAGTAGTTGAAACTTTTTCTCCCTAATATGTTATTTACTCACGAACTCCATTTTTTCGTGTTTTATTGATTCTTTAATTCCCTGTTTATAAATTTTCTAATCAGCAATCTGTAAACTATGTACTGACTCTTTCCATGTCCATGTTGCTTTGGCTCGCATGAACTCACCCTGTACCTTATAAATGAATAAATAAATAAAAATTAGTTAAAGAAATGAAAGTCAAGGAACTAGATACACTAGCTGCAACGGAAACAAAGAAAAAGTTAAGAAAATCGAAGATGATTAAAGATGTGATGATGTCTTACAGCGGAGTTTCGCACGACACCAGAGCTCAAGGGAGAGGGGCCTTACTTGCGGGCAATAAATGGGCGTCCAAAACTGGTTCACATGTTTTTGTTAATGAACGAATACTGATGGAGAGATTAAAGTAAAACAGAGGCTACTCGACAGTAGTAGGAATATATGCTCCACGTGAAGAAAAGGATTTTATTCTGCTTTGCAAAATGAAATAGACAGCTCAATAAAATGACTTAATGATACTACTTGGAGATTTTAACGCAAGAGTATGGAACTAACCTACAACTAATGTAACGGGCACCCGAGGGGAGAGTATTTTAAACAAAAATGGACAAGAATGAAGACAGTTCGCAATTTTTAATCACTAGAAAATACTAATATTTTTTAAAAGAAAATAATATTCACAATTACGCATGATCAACTCGGGTTCAAAGGGCATTAACTGATTATCTACTAGTTAACAACGAAAGCATTATCACTGATAACTGGTACTACTGGTACTACTTAGTAATAATTGAAGCGTATTCAGCTGTATAAGGGAAAGACGACAGTGAAAAATTGGTGCTGGATGAGGACTCGAACCCTCATTTCTTGCTTTACGGGAGCGGTCGCCTTAACAGCTTCGGCTATCCGTGCACGAGCCACAACCCGACCCATACATCCAAATGTTGTCGTTCCTCGTCACAACCAGTACTCGTAAACATTTTTTTGTTATTCCCGTGCATAGCAGGACATTTTTATTGAAACTCGCTGCCTGGTATTATGTACAGCATGTCCAAAAGAACATTTCGTAGTTCTCCTTAACATCGCAGACACTGCAGTACCATATTTATTCCCCAATACCACGCAGTGACTTTTAATTAATATATCCTCCTCTGTGTGGAAGATACGTAATGTGTGTATGAGTACAGGTTGTGACACAAGAACGACGGCATATGGATGTCTGGGTGTGGCTTTATTCAGGTAAAATAGGAATTCCGAGTTCTAGTACTAGCCCGCCACAATTTTTCGCTGTCGTCATTCCCTTATGCAGCTTGGGGGTTGTTCGTATTCGCAACTGTGAATACATTTAATGTACTTCATAATGACTATAGTCACTGCAATGCCTGTTCCTTCGGGCATGCAAGTATGTCTGAAGGAGGACTGCATTGTACTTACTAACAACGCAGGCATTGCAATAGCGTAAGTAATTTCTAAAATGAATATTTTAAGAAAATAGGGAAGGAGTAATAACACTTATACAGGGTGTTACAAAAAGGTACGGACAAACTTTCAGGAAACATTCCCCACACACAAAGAAAGAAAATAGGTTGTGTGGATATGTGTCCGGAAACGCTTACTTTCCATGTTAGAGCTCATTTTATTACTTCTCTTCACATCACATTAATCATGGAATGGAAACACACAGCAACAGAACGTACCAGCGTGACTTCAAACACTTTGTTACAGGAAATGTTCAGAATGTCCTCCGTTAGCGACGATACATGCATCCACCCTCCGTCACATGGAATCCCTGATGCGCTGATGGAGCCCTGGAGAATGGTGTATTGTATCACAGCCGTCCACAATACGAGCACGAAGAGTCTCTACATTTGGTACCGGGGTTGCGTAGACAAGAGCTTTCAAATGCCCCCATAAATGAAAGTCAAGAGGGTTGAGATCAGGAGAGCGTGGAGGCCATGGAATTGGTCCGCCTCTACCAATCCATCGGTCACCGAATCTGTTGTTGAGAAGCGTACGAAGACTTCGACTGAAATGTACAGGAGCTCCATCGTGCATGAACCACATGTTGTGTCGTATTTGTAAAGGCACAGGTAGAGTATCCGGTATGAAATCATGATAACGAGCTCCATTGAGCGTAGGTCGACGAAACTAAAATGAGCTCTAACATGGAAATTAAGCGTTTCCGGACACATGTCCACATAACATCTTTTCTTTATTTGTGTGTGAGGAATGTTTCCTGAAAGTCTGGTCGTACCTTTTTGTAACACCCTGTAGAAATAAACAACTTACAAAGTACACTTATTACAAGATAAAATTGCACAAACCTTGTAGGATAACAGATTAAATGAGCAACTGATAATGGAACCCACCACTAGTTATGTTAATAAAGAATGGGAGAACGAAAGTAGTAGTGTTCAGAAAGCAGCTTCCCAGGCACTAAGTAACTAGATTTATAAGATATAATAAGAATGGATTGAAAATATGGAATGAAGAGTTAGAAGGAGTAATATGAGGGAAAAAGAAAGCAGATCAAAAACATATACAAACGAAAACGTCAGACTAAGAGCAGAAGATAACTGGAAAAGAGTAATTGCTGAAAGACAATGTAAAAAAATCATACAGAGCAAGCTGGGAAAGAAACCTAGAAAATAACCTTATTAGTAGGGTAAGGGCGGCATTACTCTAATTTTAATTTCAGATTGATGTGCAAACTAATTACAGTGATCATTTAATTACCCCAAACCACATGCACCCCTACTCCCAACTACCCCCACCCACTTCCAGAAGAACTCATGTGTTTTCTTCAGCCTGCACATGGGTCCCTGCCCCCCCCCCCCCCCTCCTCACCCACCCCACGATACCTGCATACTCTCTTGGTGGGAATTTCGAATTTTGGCGGGAACTTCTGTGTCCCAGGACTGTGCTAAAATCCCACCCCACCCCATCCTACAGAAATATGTGGGAAATTAAAAATGGCGATGCCTTTCTGGGACTCGAACCCTGGACCTTCTAGACAGAAAGCCCAAGTGCCCCCTCCAGCACGTGGAAACTGTCGAGATGCAGGACAGGAAGGTTAGGTAAGTGTACTTTATTTATTTTGGCTGGGAAACTGAGGAATATATCAGTCCTAATTATGTAATTAGTCATAAAGATTGTGCCTAATCACACTACATTATGCATAGTGCTACACAAGGACTACCTAAAATCGCAATACACCTCAAAAATTGACAGTGCCATCCTGCCGGGGAAAAAATTTTACATTACGACTCGAAACTAGTGGCAGGCGTACTCAAACTCTACCCTTTTCCTACAAGTTGGTAGGAACCTTTTTTTTTTGCATTAAATATATTCAGCTGACGAGATGTTGGTGTTGGACAGAGAGGAGTTTAATAAGTGTGTTATGTGTAAGCATACAACTGAGGACTGTATCTATCACTGTTTGATGGTATTCACTACAGATAACTGCTTGACAATCACCATGCAGCCCGGGTAATCGGATCCAATACATGCTACCACAACTGATGGAAAATGCGTCACTGTTTTGGTTACAAATTGAATTTGTCATGAAAAAAACCAGAACTCGTAATGAAATGCTCATACTGCGACACATGTACTGGGGATTGGGAATAACACAACCATAGTGTGTTATTACAATGACTTTTTTCCCAATCCCTAGCACATGTGTTGCATTCTGACTTGTTGCCTATGAGCGCAGTTTTTTTCTCAACAATTTCTATATGTAATTAGAACAGTGATGCATTTTCCATCAGTTGTGGTAGTATGCTTTGGTTTTGATTACCTGGGCTGCTGGGTGACTGTCGAGAAGTCTTCTGTAGCGAACTCTGACGTCAAACACCAATGGATACAGTCCACAGCTGTATGCTTACAGGTAACACACTTGTTACTCTTCTCTGTCCAATACCAGTATCTCATCAGTTAAATATACTTCCCACCAAAAATCAATAAAAAACTAAAAATAGTACATTACACACCGGCCTTTTTCCTGCCAGCTTGTAGATGTACGGTAGAGTTTGAACGCGTCTCCCATTAGTTTCGAGTCGTATTGTAAACTTTTCCCAGAAGTATAACAGCAATTGTATGGCTTTGCCAATTTTTGAGCAGTATTGCGATTTTAGGAAGTCTTGTGTAGAGCTATGCATATACTTACGTAATTAGGCCCAAACTTTATGACTAATTACGTAATTAGAATTGATCTTTACATCAATTTCCCAAACAAAGTACACGAACCTAACCTTCCTCTCCTGCATCTGTGCTATTTCCATGTGTTATGTGTTGGCGGGTGGCGTGGGGAGGGGGGTGGTGAGTGCACTTCGGCTTTCCATCCAGAAGTAGAAGCGTTTGAGCCCCCGAAAAGGTACCACAATTTTGAATTTCCCAGCAATTCCCAGCACAGCCCAGGGACAAAGAAATTCGCACAAAAATTTGAAATTCCCATGAGAATTCGAAATTCCCTTCAAAATTCGAAATTTCCACCAATAGGATAGGTGAGGGTGTGAAAGAAATGGGAGTGGGGGTTGCTTGGAGGATAATTAATTGATCAAGTTAATTAATTTGCATGTTAATTTGATATTAAAATTGGGGTCCTGAGGCCTTAACCTAGTAGTGACATTTACGGACAACAAGAACCTGTCTATAAAACAACTTACATAGACAAGAAAAAGATACATTAAACATCTACACGATCAACGAAAAAAATGACAAAAACCTTACAACAAGTTGTGATATGACCACAACTTAATGGAACAAGTAGAAATGTTTGAACGTGGGAAAGAGGTTCAGGTAATTAGAACAATTTTTAAAATAATGAAAAATAGAAAGGCGGTTGGGATAGAGGACATTAATAGCAAATTATTAAATTGCAGTGAAATTCTCTTTAAACTAGGATTTTTTTACATTTCCTGAATTTATGCTGAGCGAAAGCAAGAATACCGAAAATCTGATCAGCAGTTGAGGTGTTTCTAATTTTTAAGAAAGGTGGTCGAAAAGACTGCAACAGGTACAGGTGAATAAGACTTTTAACAACTGGTTTAAAAGTTTATGCAAAAATTTTAAGTCAAAGGTTAAGGCCAGTAACTGAAACAATTTTAATTGAAGACGACTGAATTTAGATTTGGACAAATAACAATGAATAATATATTTACCCTTGTATATTGATTAACGAAGGAAGAGAATTTAGTAATATTAGACACACATAGCTTTTATCGACTGTGCCAAAGTGTTAGGCACATTAAACAGAACAAAACTCTGGTCAGTATTACAAGAAAATGGAATACCATGATTCTTGATATGGTACATAAGAAGATTTTACAATGAAACTAAATTTTTAATAAAAACAATTAACAAAATAAGTAATAATGGCGTTATAACTAATCAAGGAGTTAATAAGGTTCCAGTCTTTAGTTTTATTCAATTTGTATATAAATCACATGATTCAAGAAAAAACGACAAAGGAATAAAACTAGTTAAGGGCCATTATGTAAAAACTTTAAAGTATGCTGACGCCCAGGGTATAATAGCCACAAAAGAACAAGAATTACAAAGATTTTTAAAAAATTACACTAAACTGTTAAAAATTTTAGTTTGAAATTATCTATAGAAAAGACAGAAGCAATGGCACTCTGAGGAAAACATGAGGTGAGCTCAAAAGCAGCGACAAAAGAGAAAAGCATCGACCAAGCGGTTCATTTTAACTATTTGGGCTGCCATATTTCTTTTGATTATGATAAAGGCATAAAAACAAAACCGCAAAATTTGAGTGTGGCTGTGAAACAATAGTGTGTACAATGACGGAAAAAAGTCAAGACATATAAGCAGAAATGGAGGCAATGAAGACAGAAAGAAGGCAGATAGCCTAAAAAAGACTTGCAATATATGCTCAAAGTTGTAAGGGATGCAGTTCGGCCCAGGAAGCAATGGATCTAAGAGTTTGAAGAAGGAACGGGTACCTTGAACCTAATCCATGAATGTATATGATGGTGACTAATAAAATAAACAACTAATTAAGTAAGTAATTGTGCGCAAGCGTGTTTTTTAACTTACAGTTTCGTTTTAGTACTGTACTAAGCTGACAAGTGGAGTGTAATTTTAAAATGACTGCGACTACGACTACGAAGTGTTATGAGTGTTGTCCTCGTGAACTTTTCTCGTTGTCTTGGTCTGTGCATTCCATACCTCCATAGGTATCTGACTTAAAAACTGGGTAGTTAAACTGCAGCTACCCTCAGAGGTGCAGTGTGGATGCTAATTATCGTACGGCAGTGAAACTTGATGAATGTTTCAATGCGTTAATGATGAAGCCATTTCCGCTGAAAAAATTAGATCCAATTGGGCCACCAGCAGCGCTGTGAACTAGAAGACGTATAGAAATGTTTCCGTATGTGATGGATTAGGAACGGGACCTGGATAGAAAAGGTCAAAAAAGTGGAGAAAGGCATAATTTTTATTTTATTTTTAACAGCTGATTACTCAGTTTGTTCAGTATGAGTACTGTAGACGTCGATGAGATGGTGCAACCGTGAAACGGCGTACTCAACAGTTTCTCGCAGCAGTTCCGGTGGAATCTCGGCGACGTCTTCCTGTATGCTGTCCCTCATATCGCAGACATTTAAAGCGTCCCTGGTCAGCGTGTTCTTTTAGATATTCCCAGAGCCAAAAGTCACATGGATTGAGATCAAGTGATCCTGTAAGCCTTGCATCTGAGAAACCTCCAGAAATAACGCGTCAGTGGAAGACTGCATTAAACAGATATTTCACTGGATGAGTGACATGAGGTGTTGCCTAATCTTATATTGAATCAGTGGTTCCCATACACATGCTCTCTTCGAAAGCAGAAATCACATACTGTACAAGGAGGTGTCGATAATGTACAGACGTCACGCTACACCCGACAGCCATGTGGGTGTATTCTCTTCAAAGAAGAAAGGACAGAGAATAAAGGTGTTTCTGAATCCACACTGCTTCTGAATCCACACCGCACAGTCATGTACGCTAAGTACAATGGCTCTTTGTGCACAAAATGCTGTTTAACAGTTCCGTAAAATCGGCAGGTCTGTGTAGGCCTATTCACTGCATCCTGCAGTGTAAAGTGTGCCTCTTTACTCCATAGAATACTGCCCAGGCACATGTCATCAACTTTGATCTATGCCAGAAACCGAAGAGAAAGATTAGAATGTTGCTGCGGATCATGACGTCTCAGTTGCTGCGCCGACTGAATTTTGTACAGGTACCAGCGTAAAATAGACCACATAATTTTCTGTATTGTTGATCATGGGATGAACAGTTCTCATGATACTCCACGAGCACTAGCACTACTCAGGGCTGCATGGTCAGTGACAGCAACCTCATCAAATGTTCAAATGTGTGTGAAATCTTATGGGACTCAACTGCTAAGTCATCAGTCTCTAAGCTTACACACTACTTAACCTAAATTATCCTAAGGACAAACACACACATACCCATGCCCGAGGGAGGACTCGAACCTCCGCCGGGTCCAGCCGCACAGTCTACGACTGCTGCGCCTTAGACCGCTCGGCTAACAGCACCCTCATCAATAACTTCCATCGGAGTAGGCCGCCTTCCTCTTCCAGGTGTCACACCGAGCTCACCCGTGTTTTCGAATTTCATTATCATCTTCCTTAAACCATATAGTGACACCGGGCCTCTCCTCAAATTTTCAGTCGGCGATACTCTCCTAATGGCATATTGTAATTGCTGCATTTTACACAAAACAGTTTCACTAACAGCGCACGGTCTCTCTTGTCGATAGCCATGCTGTTCTCTCAAGTTATGGCTTGCCAAATGACGGCGTGGAGGTCATACCGTCATACAGAGTATGTACAGCGCCAGATTTGCACCTGGTGGCCAAATTTGGAACTTTTTTCAGCGTAAATCGGTTCATCATTAACGCATTAGCATACCTAACAAGTTTCGCTGCCGTACGTTAATTACAGCCCACACTGGGCCTCCGTGGGCAGCTATACTTTAATTAAAAGCAGCCGGTATCTCCTAGTCGTGGGCGTTATACCGTCTGTTACCTCATAACGAGGAAGCCAGCCTGCACCTGTCCCGTTTGTGAGTCCCCGCATTTCTTCATCCTGAGTCTCCGGCTGCCGAGAGGTGAGTTCCCCAAGCCTGTCGTGGTCAGATACAAGCAAATTCGTGCCACTTTAAATAGTGTGACGTCAGGGCGTCGGGAAGGCGGACAGCGGTCTGCAGCCGCACACGCCAGCGGCGAAGATTCCGGGTGCGGTGTATGAGTGCACTCGCAGAAAGTGCTTGTACAGGTCGTCTGTGAGTGCATCCGGCGTGAAGAGAGGAACATTTAGGCCAAAATACCAAATGACGTGTACCAAAGTGGTTCACCACGGAAGATCACAACACAGCCCCTACTTTGTACCACCTGCATCTACATCTACATCTGCATCTACACGATTAGTCTGTAATTCACAATTAAATGCCTGACAGACGGTTCATCTAACCTCATTTAAGGTGCTTTCACTCTCGAACGGCGCGCGGGAAAAATGAAACTTAAATCTTTCTTTACGACCTCTGATTTATTTTATCTTGACGATCATTTCTCCATATGTAGGTGGGTGCCAACAAAATGTTTTACACATTGAGGAGGCAGCTTCTGATTGAAATGACGAATAGGAATAAGCGAGGGCGCAATCGAAAAACAACTCAAGACGGTGAATTGAAAGAGAAGAAGATGATGGTTAACATCCAGGGAAGGAAGAATGACGCGAGGACGAATAATAATATCGGCAATGTCTTTTATTCAAACCATTCCGGTATTCTGTTTTATCGTTAGATTAACTTCAGAAAATCAAGACGTCCTGCGATTGAGGTCTAATCTTCCCAAATTACACTTCAGTGCCTTGTTATAGTAGTTTTCCATCTAACTGAAGTTACGAAATGCAGAAATACTTTGGTCGACGAGAACACTTGATATCGCTAGGAAAGTTCGAGGATCAGTCATAATCGTCAACCGACTAGGACTGTATTGCTATCGATTTAATGTCAGACGACGTAAATCTATTCTGATGGGAGAGGGGGAGGGGGATGGGGAGGGAAAGGGAGAAGCAGGTCCCAGAATGAGATTTATCGCAATTGTCCTAAGGACATGTGACTCATCGACGAAGAAAATACGGTAGCTTACAACAATGGCTCGCAGCACTATGCAACTTAACTTCTGAGGTCATCAGTCGCCTAGAACTTACAACTAATTAAACCTAACTAACCTAAGGACATCACACACATCCACGCCCGAGGCAGGATTCGAACCTACGACCGCAGCGGTCGCTCGGTTCCAGACTGTAGCGCCTAGAACCGCACTGCCACTCAGGCCGACTAGGTAGCTTACAACAGCCTCATTCGGTCAATGTTTGGGTACTTTTCGGCGGTTCATTTACTGAGAGAGGGAACATCAAAAAGAAACGCGTGCTTTGTCAGAGATTTGTTTAAGCGGCAAGAGATTGTCACATAAATGTTCAATAAACTCTACAAGTAATGCGCTTAATTTCGCTGAGAGATTTTGTTTCAAACAGCGATATTACAATATCAGTCAAGAAAATTTCTCATACGTCACTTAATGACCACGGAAGGAACAGTAGAGATTAGTGCGTTACAGACGGATACAAAACAAATTTATAGTCCGCGCCCCATTGACTAATGCATGGGAACGGGGTAAACAGTTCCATTTCGTGATGTACACAAACCGTATGGTAGCTTGCCATGCTTTTTAAACTACACAAAAAGTATGGTCATATTTGGCAAGTTATTGACCGAGAGCATAAGCGGGCACATTACTTTTAAATAATAAAGTTTCCTATAGTAAAATGCTGGCCCCTTCCGCCGGAGGTTCGACTCCTCCCGCGGGCATGGGTGTTTGTGTTGTTCTTAGCATAAGTTAGTTTAAGTAGTGTATAAGTCTAAGGACCAATGACGTCAGCAGTTTGGTCCCTTAGGATTCCACACACATTTGAACATTTGAAGTAAAATGTTAACGTAAGTTTTTCGACTATGCAGTCATTATCAGTAGTCCGTAGCAGCCACAAAGAAATAATGACTCGTGCGATGTCCCGGCTTTGAGCACAATGGGACTTAACATCTGAGGTCATCAGTCCCCTAGAACTCGGAACTACTTAAACCCAACTAACCTAAGGACATCACACACGTCCATGCCCGAGGTAGGATTCGAACCTGCGACCTTAGCAGTCGCCTAGAACCGCTCGGTCACCGCGGCCGGCTGTCCTGGGGTAGCTCTCGGCCAAGAAATATTTATTGGCCGCTGATAACGACTAGTCGATCGAAGCCTGTTTAACTATTAAAGAATTTAACAATGTTGTTCATATATTATATACATTGTTTGAACAAAAGTATCCGGACACTCCTATGTAATGTGAAATTGGCCACTACAAGGCACGAGGGACGTACCGGCCAGAATTAATGCAAGCGGTGAGTATTGCGTTGTCAACAGAGAAGCAGTAACAGCAACGATCGTATAGCGTTGTTGGCCTCCAGGCTCCATCCGGGGAAGTTCGGCAGCCGAGTGCAAGTCTTATTTCAGTCGACGCCACAACGCCACACAGGGCGACTTGCGAGCCGGTGATGAAAATAAAACGATGATGAGGAAAACACAACACCCAGTACACGAGCAGAGAAAATCTCCAACCCGGCCGGGAATCGGATCTGGGCCTGCTGCATGAGAGGCAGGCCAATTACCACATTTTTTATCTCATTTTGTTGGGTATTGTTCATAGCGGACGTCCCACGACACCTGTTCAAGTTCATTGTTCATCCGTTCACTCAGTTTTGTATTCCGGAGGGAAGCTAACCCTGTGACCGAACACGCTGAGCTACCGTGCCGGTCACTCTCAGCTGAGGAGGCGGACTAGTAACAGCAAAATGGGTCGGTCAGCAGATCTATAAAGCGGATTTTAACCCTTATAAAACAGCCCATTACAAGGGTTAAAATCTGCTTCATAGATCTGCTCTTCTGACCGATCCATTCTGCTATTACTGCTTCTGCGCTGACAACGCAATTCTCCTCGCTTGCTACTAACTAGGCAGCAAAATAACCAATGACGAACGGAGCAAGAGAAATGTACTAGTATCAAACATAGGACTTAATTTGAGGAAGAAATTTCTGAGAATGTACTTTTGGAACACAGTGTTGCATAGTTGTAAAACATGGACTGTAAAAAATCTGGAATATAAGAGAATTGAAGCATTTGAGTTGTGGTTCTACAGACGAATGTTGAAAACTAGGTGGACTGATAAGGTAAGGAATGATGAGGTTCTGCACAGTATCGGAGAGGAAAGCGATATGTGGATAACGCTGATAGAAGGGACAAGATGATAGTAAATCTGTTAAGACATCAGGGAATGACTTCCGTAGTAATAGAAGGAGCTGTAAAGGACAAAAACTGTAGATAAAGAGCTGGCCGCTGTGGCCGAGCGGTTCTAGGCGCTTCAGTCAGCGACCGCGCTGTTGCTATGGTCGCAGGTTCGAATCCTGCTTCGAGCACGGATGTGTGTGATGTCCTTAGGTTAGTTAGGTTTAAGTAGTTCTAAGTCTAGGGGACTGATAACCTCAGATGTTCAGTCCCATACAGCTTAGAGCTATTTGAATCATTTAGTAGAGATAGACAGAGATAAAAAACATGCAGCAAACTAGCAAATAACTGAGTACTTAGGCTGCAAGGCTACTCTGAGATGAAGAGGTTGGCACAGGAGAGGAGTTCGTGGCGGGCAGTAGCAAACCAGACAGAAGGTTCAAGGCCCCCCCCCCCCCCCCAAAAAAAAGCCTAAGTCGACTATTGGTGATGTAATTACGAAGTAGAAACGCGGAGGGAGAACCCCAGCTAAAGCACGGTCAGGCACACCCCATGTACTGAACGGACAGTGACCGTCGGGCGTTTAGGAGGGTGGTGATCACACTGACAGAACCACAGGCACATAGAAACAGGCAACAGAGCATGCACAATGTTGGCACTAGTACAGTGTATATCCACCTTTCGCAGCAATGCAGGCTGCTATTCTCCCATGGAGACGATCGTAGAGATGCTGGATGTAGTCCTGTGGAACTTCTTGCCATGCCATTTCCACCTGGCGCCTCAGTTGGACCAGCGTTCGTGCTGGACGTGCAGACCGCGTGAGACGACGCTTCATCCAGTCCCAAACATGCTCAATGGGCGACGGATCCGGAGATCTTACTAGCCAGGGTAGTTGACTTACACCTTCTAGAGCACGTTGGGTGGCACGGCATACATGCGGACGTGCATTGTCCTGTTGGAACAGCACGTTCCCTTGCCGGTCTAGGAATGGTAGAACGATGGGTTCGATGACGGTTTGGATGTACCGTGCACTATTCAGTGTCCCCTCGACGATCACCAGAGGTGTACGGCCAGTGTAGGAGATCGCTCCCCACACCATGATGCCGGGTGTTGGCCCTGTGTGCCTCGGTCGTATGCAGTCCTGATTGTGGCGCTCACCTGCACGGCGCCAAACACGCATACGACCATCATTGGCACCAAGGCAGAAGCGACTCTCATCGCTGAAGACGACACGTCTCCATTCGTCCCTCCATTCACGCCTGTCGCGACGCCACTGCAGGCGGGCTGCACGATGTTGGGGCGTGAGCGGAAGACGTCCTAACTGTGTGCGGGACCGTAACCCAGCTTCATGGAGACGGTTGCGAATGGTCCACGCCGATACCCCAGGAGCAACAGTGTCCCTAATTTGCTGGGAAGTGGCGGTGCGGTCCCCTACGGCACTGCGTAGGATCCTGCGGTCTTGGCGTGCATCCAAGCGTTGCTGCGGTCCGGTCCCAGGTCCCAGGTCGACGGGCACGTGCACCTTCCGCCGACCACTGGCGACAACATCGATGTACTGTGGAGACCTCACGCCCCACTTGTTGAGCAATTCGGCGGTACGTCCACCCGGCCTCCTGCATGCCCACTATACGCCCTCGCTCAAAGTCCGTCAACTGCACATACGGTTCATGTCCACGCTGTCGCGGCATGCTACCAGTGTTAAAGACTGCGATGGAGCTCCGTATGCCACGGCAAACTGGCTGACACTGACGGCGGCGGTGCACAAATGCTGCGCAGCTAGCGCCATTCGACGGCCAACACCGCGGTTCCTGGTGTGTCTGCTGTGCCGTGCGTGTGATCATTGCTTGTACAGCCCTCTCGCAGTGTCCGGAGCAAGTATGGTGGGTCTGACACACCGGTGTCAATGTGTTCTTTTGTCCATTTCCAGGAGTGTATATTCTGAGGCGATATGGAAACCAAAGGTTGCACTGTTTACACTTTAAATCGTAAATGTTTATCCCAATTAACAATCTTGATGATTATCTGTCCACAATATCACTTGAACGAGCGTACGCGTAACCGACACAACGCAGGTGATTGTTGATGATGCGTAAGCCGACTTATCGCACGAAAATTCTTACGCTCGTCAGCCATAATCAGACGCCTGGTACGAGTGCTCCTTGACACTAGTAATAGATTTTAACACTTTTTTGCAAAGTTAAGTTTTACAGTTCACAGTTCTCAGTCCATTGTTGATTATGCGGAAACGCAATGATCGAACGCACGTCCTCACGCTCGCTACAAGACACTGGCACTTAAATGCTCTCTTTTGTGGTAAATAGTATTACTGATTCACATTAGTTCATTCTTGGAGACCGAACACGGCGCGAATGATTGATACTGTACGGTACGACATGCATCGAGAGGATACACAAATACGTTATAGGCGGCTTTGCTCATTTTTTAATTACTTCGTGACGCATCTTCCTCTGAATGATTTCCATATTTCATCACTTTACTGTAATAGCACTTATAGCAACACATCAACTTCCATACTAACAATGTCTCTCGCATGCAGAGCTACCCACAACACAACATAACAGTTCCTTGTCCCGCGCTCGGCTCAGCAAACGCGCTGCCCGCAAAGATACTCCACAACCAAGCCAGCGATATGACAATACGCTTACAAGTAGGCGTAATGGTCGAACAGCTCTTCATATGCCACACATTTTTGCAATCAGTACTAAACTATTCTTGAAGTGCTCTAGAAAGCGAAGCCAGTGGACGTGCTGTACCCTGTCGCAATACGACAGAAGTGTTTAGTTTTGGTGAATGCCTGGAGAATGTTGCCTGCTGTCGTCTGCAGTACCAACAGTGAAGTACAGGGGAGGTGGTTTTCCTGTGAGGGACTGGCTTCCGAGGTTAGGACGTGTTCCTCTTAAGAAAACTCTAAATGTGGACCAATATCAACATATTTTCCAACATTGTGAACTTCATACAGTAGAGCAGCAGCTCGTTGACGATGATGATATCAGCATGATAATGCGTCTTGTCTTATAGCAGCATATATCAGACAACGGATTATGAACAACAACACTCCTGATATGGACTGACGTTACCCGATGGAACATCTTTGAGGTGGGGTAGGACCTCGACTTTGCTCCAGACTACAGCGTTCAATATCAATACCTTCTCCCGTTATGGCTCTTGAGGCAAAATAGGCTGCCATTTCTCCACAGACATCCAGCACCTTCATTGAAAATGTCCCCAGTAGAGTTCAAGCCGTCATCAAGGTGAAGGCTGTACACAACCCACACATTAATGTTCACTAATAGGTGTACTTACACTTTTGATCAGATGGTGTAGTTATACTGTGAGAACTCGAAAGCTGACGACTTTAGTTAATAACAGCACATGCTATTTATGTTATACACACATCAAGAAAGGTTTTGCATCACCTCGGTTCCGAGAGTTCCGGAACCTGTACAGAACATTGAAAAAGAGATCAACATAAACATCATTTCCGCCCTTTTTATTGCTCATGAAAACCACACATTGCATGCTGTACCACCATGCAGCGAGGCCTTCAGAGGTGGTGGTCCAGATTGCTGTACACACTGGTACCTCTAATACCCAGAGGACGTCCTCTTGAATTGATACATGCCTGTATTCGTCTTGGAATACTATCCACAAGTTCATCAAGGCTCTGTTGGACCAAATTGTCCCACTCCTCATCGGCGATTCAGGGTTGATCCCTTAGAGTGGTTGATGGGTCACGTCTCCGCAAACAGCCCTTTTCAATCTATCCCAGTCATGTTCGAACGGGTTCATGTCTAGAGAACATGCTGATCACTCTAGTCGAGAGATGTCGCTACCCTGAAGGAAGTCGTTCACACGATGTGCACGATGGGGGCCCGAAGTGTCTCCCATGAAAATGAATGCCTCGCTAATATGCTGCCGACATGTTTGCACTATCGATCGGAGGATGGCATTCACGTATCGTACAGCCGTTATGGCACCTTCCATGACCACCAGCGGCGTACGTCGGCCCCACATAACGCCACCCCAAAACATCAGGGAAACTCCACCTTGCTGCACTCACTGGGCAGTGTGTCTAAGGCGTTCAGCCTGACCGGTCTGCCTCCAAACAAGTGTCCGACGATTGTTTGGTTGAAGGCATATGCGAAACTCATCAGTGAAGAAAACATGATGCCAATCCTGAGCAGTCCAGTGGGCATGTTGTTGGGCCCATCTGTACTGCGCTGTATGGTGTCGTGGTTGCAAAGATGGACCTCGCCATTGACGTCGGGAGTGAAGTTGCGCATCATGCAGCCTACTGCGTACAGTTTGAGTCCTGACACGACGTCCTGTGGCTGCACGAAAAGCATTATTCAACATGGCGGCGCTGCTGTCAGGGCTCCTCCGAGCCATAATCCGTAGGTAGCGGTCATCCACTGCAGTAGAAGCCCTTGGGCGGCCTGAGCGAGGCATGTCATTGACAGTTCCTGTCCCTCTGTATCCCCTGCATGTATGAACAATATCGCTTTGGTTCACTCTGAGACGCCTGGACACTTCCCTTGTTGAGAGCACAAATTAACAATGCAGACAGGATCGAACCGCGGTATTGACAGCCTAGGCCTGGTTGAATTACAGACCACATGGTTCAAATGGTTCAAATGGCTCTGAGCACTATGGAACTTAACATCTATGGTCATCAGTCCCCTAGAACATAGAACTACTTAAACCTAACTAACCTAAGGACAGCACACAACACCCAGTCATCACGAGGCAGAGAAAATCCCTGACCCCGCCGGGAAACGAACCCGGGAACCCGGGCGTGGGAAGCGAGAACGCTACCGCACCAGACAACATGAACTTTGTACCTCCTTCCTGGTGGATTTACTGGAACTGATCGGATGTCGGGCCCCTCCGTCTAATAGGCGGTGCTTATGCATGGTTGTTTACATCTTTGGGCGGGTTTACTGACATCTCTGAACAGTCAAAGGGACTGTGTCTGTGATACAATACCCACAGAAAACGTCTATCTTCACGAGTTCTGGGAACAGGGGTGATGTAAAACCTTTTTTTTCATAAATGTGTTTTCATCGTTGTAGCGACATTGTCCATATTGAAAAAAATATTACGACTGTGAACTTTATCGTGTTCAGAGGGCATTCGATTCTGCTAAAACTGTCTACCACAAACTGGTAGTTACAATCGCTGAGAAAGCGCTGTCCAAGACCAGCATAAGTGGTTCTTGCAGTGTTGCTACTCTGTTTATCGTATTATGTTGTATCACATAGCAGGTCGCTCAGTAACTTAAATAAAGGATCAGAAGAACAGTTCGTTAGAAGAATGTCTGAAGTCCTATTGCGTGCTCTTCACGCAGATGTGTTGAAACAAACTGCTTGAGGACACGATACGCAGATAACACGGCCTCATGCTGGGTTCCACGAAGGAGAGGATAGGATATACTGAGGGACTGTTAAAAAGTGAGGTTGCACCATGCTGGGCACTAAAATGTGTTGAGCTGAAGTAAAAATTGCTGAATACGTTATTATTATTGTAACGCATTACTTGCGTTTGACTGATTTGGATGGAAGGACCGGGCCTTAAAGGATTTAACATCACTGGTAACGATTATACACATAAATATTTATTAAAAGCATCACAATTTTCTTATTACCTTACAGTAGACTTATTTAACAAAAATGATTAAGGAAAATCTATTACTTTTAACCAATTAAGGAAGCAAAAACCGGAGCAAATCACTAGCTTTCTTAGTTAAACAGAAATTTTGCAATCCCTTAAAATTTCACAAGTTAAACAAAATTTTCTAGGTTTTACAGAATTTCATAAGTTAAACTGAAATTTTGTAGTCTTTTAAAATTCATAAGCTAAACACAAGTATTGCACACTTTCCAAATTTGAATTAACGTAATCAAGTTAATTCATAACGAAATTTACAACAAACATGACTATTTGACACAGAACAGCAAAATGTGAGATAAATGTAACAAATAAGGAAATGGTTGGGGCTAGAGGTACCAGCCCGATGTCACCGGAGAAATTCGGGACGCTTAACAGTATCGGCAACGTGGTAGAACAGGGAGCTACCTGTCCTGCAACATACAGTGAAATATCCTTTAAAGCAGAGGCATTTTAACATAAAAGGCCAACGGAAATCTAGGAAATACAAAGCACATATTAATTACAAGGCTAAAGGATTTCTTCAGTTCCTGCTTAAGCTCAAACCTCACGACTACAGGCCAATACCCCCTTAAAATTCTCTTAACAGTGTGCTCAAAGAAGCAAACAGTTTCCCACAAAATGACAATAGCCCTTGAATCTACAATACACTAAGGAAGTATACCGAAAACAATTAATGAAAATAACTTATTAGAGCAAAATGTCAGTTAGGCCGTAGATCCAGTTTAATTAGCAGGGAAACTTGTAAACGTTAGAACCTTTTACTATTTAAAGGTTCCTAAAGACCAAATTATGCAGGCTTACAAAACGAGAGGCTGAGCAGAATATGTAGCAGGCTTCGACAGTCCGTTTCAATACGACTCAGGACAACGCCGGGCAAAAGTGAGCAAGATAACCTGGCTCCAAAACCACTCCAGACGGCAACGAATTGACGGACAGGCTAACATAAAAATTTTGAGAAGGTTATGCAGCTCACAAATCACCAAGCAGTACAGAAAAATCAACTCGCCTAGTAATCAGAAGCTGTGGCATTGATCAGGCGCGAAAGTCGGGACAGAACCGTGCAGGGGTCGTAACGGACACAGATGCTAGGAAGGAGCAGTTTACAGTAAGAAGCCACTGCGTAGGATGGCTGAAAATTCCTCTGAAAAGGTGGGAGTAATGCAAGCCCGGACGATGTAGCCTTCGTCGCGTACCCAAGGAGTGGCCGCACACCTCGACTCAAAAGTGAAGGTCCCTAGCAGTGGAATCGACTTTTTGAATACGACTATACGATGATGTAGCTTAGGATCCCCATTATCACAACCTGCAGCCGTTAACCGGGGTGGGTTCTCGTTATCGTGTAATCATAGAAAAATGTTTTGGAAGTTCGCATGCCACGCTACAGCTTAAAACTGAAGCACAATATACACTCATGCTCATAAATTAAGGATAATTGCAGAATGTGGTGCCACACAACGTGGCAAACCGTCCCAAAATACATGTGCTACAAAACACCACTGTTTCCAGCCCATGTTCCCCGACATCAATATCGGATATGATCACCATGCTCACGTACGCAGACAGGGTTGGCATACTCTGGATCAGGTGGTCGAGAAGCTGCTGGGGTATAGCCTCCCATTCTTGTACCTGTGTCTGTCGGAGCTCCTGAAGTGACCTAGGGGTTTGAAGACGTGCAGCGATACGTCGACCGAGAGCATTCCTGACGTCCTCGATGCGGTTTAGGTCTGGAGAACAGGCAGGCCACTCCATTCGCCTGATATCTTCTGTTTGAGGGTACTCCTCCACGATGGAAGCTCGGTGGGGCCGTACGTTATCATCCATCAGGAGGAAGGTGGGACCCACTGCACCCCTGAAAAGGCGGACATACTGCTGCAAAATGACGTCCCGATACACCTGAACTGTTACAGTTCCTCTGTCAAAGACATGCAGGGGTATACGTGCACCACTCATAATCACAACCCACACCATCAAACCACGACCTCCACACAGGTCCTTTTCAAGGACATTAAGGGTTTCGTATCTGGTTCCTGATTCACACCAGATGAAAACCCGGCGAGAATCACTGTTCAGACTATACCTGTGTTCTTAACACCAGGCTTTACGGGCTCTCCTGTGACCAGGGACCTTGCAGGTCTCCGGGCGAATAAACCATGTCTGTTCAGTCGTCTGTAGACTGCGTGTCTGGAGACAACTGTTCCAGTGGCTGCAGTAAGGTCCCGAGCATGGCTGCCTGCAGTACTGTGTGGTCGTCTGCGGGCACTGATGGTGAGATATCGGTATTCATGTGGTGTTTTACACTGTGGACGTCCCGTACTGTAGCGCTTGGACACGTTCCCTGTCTGCTGCAATCGTTGCTATAATCTTGAGATAACACTTTGTTGCACACGGAGGGCCCGTGCTACGACCTGCTGTGTTTGACCAGCCTCCAGTCGCCCTATTCCACCCCTGAAAACGTCATCAATATGTGGTCTTTGAGCCATTTTCAACACACAGTCATCATTAGCACGTCTGAAAAGGTCTGCACACTTACTTGCTGCACTGTACTCTGACATGCACCGACACACCTCTGCATATGTGGACTGCTGCCAGTTCCACCGTGCGACGACAGCAGATCAAATGCACCGCATGGTCATACCCCGAGGTGATTTAAACCCGCAAACCGCCAATCAGAGCATTGTTTGACCAAGTATCAGCATTATCCTTAATTTATCAGCGTCAGTGTATATTGGTTCCGTAGCATTATGGTTATACAATAAGCCTACTATGCAAGAAGTTGTAGGTTCGAATCTCATTTTTATCGAAATTATTTTGATCTTTACTTTGTGTTCAATTAATTGGTTCAAGTGTATTTTTTTTCTTTCTGTTCCTTTGTCACATCATTTTAACCACCTATTAAGTTTTTAACCTGTTCTCATTTTTAGTTCCTATAATTAATTTTGCACGGAAACTTTGTGCAAGTAATTTTAAATATTTTCCATGTATTTAGATTTAATTTCTTCCGTTCCATTATCTTTTCATGTTATTGTATTCGTTATTTCTATTTATTATACCTGAATTATATTTCACTTATAAATCCTTCTGTCGTTTAAAAGTTCGTCTGTGTTACTTTGCCCTCAGTGCAATAAAAGTTTCTTTTAAATGTTTGTAAGACGATTACAATTCACGAAAATGAACATCTTATTTATAACGAAAATTGCATTTTTGACACTACTGCATAATCAATATAAATGAATTATTTCATCTTTTGTTTTTTAACCGATACATAGCCAATTTTAAGCGCTTAAATATTATAACAGATGAATACAAATAATTAAATTCACATGCACAAAGATTCAACTGTCAAAAGAGGGATGGGAAGAAAAAATGAGAACAGGTGGAAAAGGTAATATGGCGATTAAACAGATGTAACAAAGGAATTAAATAATAAAATTATATTTAAACCAGTTAACTGAATAAATTCAAAGTCATTTCGACAAAGATTTGAATACAAAAAAATTCAAAACAGTCGAAGGGATTCGAACACACAACCTCTTATATATTAGGCTTGTACTATAACTCTTATGCTAAGGAACCAATCCGCGTTGTGCTTCTTTTTTAAAGTTCTAGAGGCGCATGCAAAATTTCGAAACTTTTTCTCGCCAATTTCTGGCAAACGAGGACCCACTAGGCTGCAGGGTGCCATACCAGCGGCCTTGACCTACACTACTGCAAAGATGATTAAAAAAAGTCGCCCCCACCACGGGAACCTCTCCTTACCAGTAAACCCCGGACGCGGTACAGCCGGCGCCGCACAGCCAACTCAGCAACCACGCCGTAGTCAGGCGTGCCACTGTCAACTTCCTACAAGCCTGCTGCTAACCAATTGAGAGCCGCCGTCTCTGCTCACAGCCCCGCGCAATTTCCGCCTCGCTTACGCAAAGATTTTATTTAAGGCGTGACACGACTATCGATGGCCGTGGCACGCCTCACGGAGGAACAGTATAAATACAGTATAATCTCAAGACCAACTCGAAAGGGCGTAGACAGGATTCAATAACTGTCTAAGAAAAGGGTGGCTGCAGCGGTGGGAAAAGCGTTACAAACCACTTCATGTCACCATTCGACGAAGTCGATGTTGCATGAAGGTGTGTGTGGCTGATACGATGTCGGAACAATATATGAATTTCCCCAAAAGTCATATGGCTTTGATTGACTGTCAGCAGTCTTTACATACCGTGTCCTACGTATCTCTGGCGGCGATCCGAGCGGGGTCAACTCCTTCCTACCTGCAGAGATCAGCTATCAGAGGCAGTGACACTTTCGTACTTGGAGGCTGAGGTCACGCAAGGGATATGCAATTGGAAACTCGAAGATTGCGACATAAGATCTAAAGAAAGTCTATTTCACGTGGTTCTGAAAATGGGTACGCCACAAAGTAGCTATAGACACTGGAATGAACGTAACTCACAGTATGAAAACTATACCGACAATATAAGCTGACATGCCACCTGAAGGCGACGTTGGAAGGTTTAGTGCAAAGAACTACGTAAATAATTTCTCCCCAGAGAGATCTGGGTCTCTCACCGAGATTTGTTATCCTCTCACTGATTTTCTGATCTCTCCCAATAACTACCTGAATCCCTTTTTTCCTGTTTGTCATTTTTCTCCGTTTTCCCTTACGCCATCCTTCAGAGGGCCGAAATTCACACCGAATATGCTTTGTCGTTGGTCGGGACACAAACTTCTGCTACCATCATTCAAAAAGTTCCTGGCTGCCGGTTTGGAACTTCTTCATTGTTTTTTTTTTCTAAAAAAATGATGTATTGTAAATTGGAAGTAGGCGACTTTTGTAAATGTTTAAATAGTAATTTATTACGTCCATATCACTTAAAAATGTATAAAACGTTCGTGTTACCCATTTCGGGAAATACCGTGACATGATAAAATGACTAAAAAGAGAAACATCAGACATGTTAACCACAGATGTCGATGACTCTTAGGCAGTTCAGTCAACGAAGAAAAATTAGTGGAAAATATCGTGTAATTTCAAATTTTTGTACAGGGCTGGGGAGGGGGGGGGGGGGGGAGGTGGAGTGTAATGAATGCTGAGCTATAGGGCACGAGCGTGAGGGTGAGGGTGCGAGCTTTCAAAGGTCACTTTTTTACATTTTATTGACCATCTTGAAAACAGTGTTTTCTAGCGAAAATATTACTCACCCCAAATTAAACTACACTGAATTCCTACAAAAAGATCCATTCATTTTTTTCTCTTCGGTTAATAGTTTCTGCTCTGCAGGGAATCGAAAGGTCGCAAATTATTAAAAAAACTCATCCATATTGTTAAATAGTCTGGGTTCAGAACAAATGTTAAACGCCTATAATACAGTCTAAGTATAGTAAAACTATATTAAGGAATAAACTGTGTTCTGGGAGCGTAACAAAGTGGAAAGGCGGGGGTGGAGGTTACAAACGTGATGCAAGGTATTTCGCTGAATGGTTGTTATGCGTTTCCCTACAAAGCTTTGCAAAATGAAGAGCGAACAGGCAATTCTTCATTCTCTGCGCCACACTACGACACACAAAGCAACTACAGATTGTTTTGCAAAGTTATATCAACCGTATCTCGTCTTATGGATCACTGACGACGCAGTGTGCAGATATGACCGGGGGCGTCTGTTTTCCACAAAGTACGTTAGCGCTAAATGGATTCAGGCATAAACTACTAATAAACCTAGCGCAAGAAACACATACGTACAGACTCGGCATAAATCTCTGCTCACTGTTCTACTGTTCCAGAGGAAAATTGATTCTTAGTCATCCTGTGAGGCAGGTGGATCGTTCTTCCAGGAAAGGCAATTCCCTCAACACCAGTGTTGCTCACTTTTCAGTTTACGGACATGCTATACCTCCTCAGCATTTACCGCCCAGTTCACCAAGGTGAGTACTCAAAAATTCACTGAGTTCTTGTTCATATAGTGTATTAAGCGAGTACTTGAAACGTCTTTGCATTTGAAAACTTTAAGCAGACCGAGCACTCCTGCAAGAAAGGATACTGCAGAGACACGGCTTAGCCGCAGCCGGATGATGTTTCCAGAACGAAAATTTCACTCTGCAGCGGAGTGTGCGCTGATCTGAAACTTACTGGCAGATTAAAACTTTGTGCTGAACTGAGACCTATTCCTTTCACGGACAAGTCTTTTGCCAACTGAGCTACCCAAGCAGAACTCACGACTTCTTCTCACAGCTTCAATTCTGGCAGTACTTCACCTCCTACATTCCAAACTGCCTTCCAAATTAAGCCATGCTTCGCCAGTGTCGTTTCTTCCAGGAATGCTTCTTCAAGAGTCGAAGGACACCATCTGTGAAGTTTGGAAGGTAGGAGGTGAGCTACTGGCGGAACTAAACCCGTGAGGACAGGAAGTGAGCCGTGCGTGGGTAGCGCAGTCAGCACAGCAATTGGCCGCGAAAGGCAATGGTCTCGAGTTGGAGTATCGGCCCGGCACACAGTTTTAATTTTACAGTTAGTTTCACATCAGTGCACACTCCTCTGCAGAGTGTCAATTTCATTCAAGTACGTATTTGCACTACTGGCCATTAAAATTGCTACACCACAAAGATCACGTGCTACAGAAGCGAAATTTAACCGACAGGAAGAAGATGCTGTGATATGCAAATGATTAGCTTTTCAGAGCATTCACACAAGATTGGCGCCGTTGGCGACACCTACAGCGTGCTCACATGAGGAAAGTTTCCAAACGATTTCTCATACACAAACAGCAGTTGACCGGCGTTGCCTGGTGAAAAGTTGTTGTGATGCCTCGTGTAAGGAGGAGAAATGCGAACCATCACGTTTCCGTCTTTGATAAAGGTCGGATTGTGGCCTATCGCGATTGCGGTTTATTGTATCGCGACATTGCTGCTCGCGTTGGTCGAGATCCAATGACTGTTAGCAGAATATGGAATCGGTGGGTTCAGGAGGGTAATACGGAACGCCGTGCTGGATCCCAACGGCCTCGTATCACTAGCAGTCGAGATGACAGGCATCGTATCCGCATGGCTATAGCGGATCGTGCAGCCACGTCTCGATCCCTGAGTCAACAGTTCGACGTCGTTTGCAGCAGCCGGCCGTAGTGGCCGAGCGGTTCTAGGCGCTACAGTCTGGAATCGGGCGACCTCTACGATCGCAGGTTCGAATCCTGCCTCGGGCATGGATTTGTGTGATGTCCTTAGGTTAGTTAGGTTTAAGTAGTTCTAAGTTCCAGGGGACTGATGACCTCAGAAGTTAAGTCCCATAGTGCTCAGAGCCATTTGACGTTTGCAGCAGCATGGACTACCAGCTCGGAGACCATGGCTGCGGTTACCCTTGACGCTGCATCACCTACAGGAGCGCCTGCGATGGTGTACTCAACGACGAACCTGGGTGTACGAATGGCAAAACGTCATTTTTTCGGATGAATCCAGGTTCTATTTACAACATCATGATGGTGGCATCCGTTTTTGGCGACATCGCGGTGAACGCACGTTGGAAGCGTGTATTCGTTATCGCCATACTGGCGTATCACCCGGCGTAATGTTATGGGGAGCCATTGGTTACACGTCTCGGTCATCTCTTGTTCCCACTGACGGCACTTTGAAAAGTGGACGTTATATTTCAGATGTGTTACGACCCGTGGCTCTACGCTTCATTCGATCCCTGCGAAACACTACATTTCAGCAGGATAATGCACGACTGCATGTTGCAGGTCCTGTACAGGCCTTGATGGATACAGGAAATGTTCGACTGCTGCCCTGGCCAGCACATTCTCCAGATCTCTCAGCAACTGAAAACGTCTGTTCAGTGGTGGCCGAGCTAGCGTGTTGAAGCTGCAAGGGCAGCTGTACCTGTACACGCCATCCAAGCTCTGTTTGACTCAATGCCCAGGCGTATCAAGGCCAGAGGTGTTTGTTCTGGGTAATGATTTCTCAGGATCTATTCACCCAAATTGCGTGAAAATGTAATCACATGTCAGTTCTAGCATAATATATTTGTCCAATGAATACCCCTTTATCATCTGCATTTTTATTGGTGTAGCAATTTTAATGGCCAGTAGTGTATTTGCAATTGTTAAAGCCGGCCGCGGTGGTCTCGCGGTTCTTGGCGCGCAGTCCGGAACCGTGCGACTGCTACGGTCGCAGGTTCGAATCCTGCTTCGGGCATGGATGTGTGTGATGTCCTTAGGTTAGTTAGGTTTAAGTAGTTCTAAGTTCTAGGGGACTAATGACCACAGCAGTTGAGTCCCATAGTGCTCAGAGCCATTTGAACCATTTGCAATTGTTAAAAAAGGATATTACTTAAAAAGACTCAGCAGGTGGGACTGTCAACTGCCTAACACACTGAACAGCCTGTTCCAAGTGTAGCTTGCTGTTAATAAGTATTCGACAATGTCAATTTTATTGTGTCCGCAGGGCGTTTTCTGCTCAGTCATTTGCTGTCACTATTTAAACGGGACGACCCTATCAGAGCAAAGGAAACACTTCAGTTAAGTCGTACTGCATGGCTTTCGGGAAAGTATTACTATGTCCGACGGAGCTTAAGTGCCTTGTCCTGACAGCCTTGCAGCGAAGTATTACAGCACAGCCAGTTTTTTAACATACTTACAGTGAAACTTCCTGGCAGAGCGCACACTCCGCTGCAGAGTGAAAATCTCATTCTGGATACTTACAGTGAACCATTAGAGCACAGCCAGTTTTATAACACACTAACAACAGACCGAAATGGTTCAAATTGAAACGCCCCTTAGAAAAATTGTACAACACTGTGCTTAAGGTGACACACAATATTTTTAGCGCAACGCAATTTGACTTTCAAAAATCTCTACAAAAAAATGGCAGTGACTAACATTAACCTATACGTTTCACAAATCGCTTACCTCACAAAAATCTTCGTTACTCGAACTACTGCAATCCAGCGAGCGCCACTACTGCCAGTTAAATAAAAGATTCACACTACTGAAGGCACTAACTACTTACAGGCATATTTAGCAAATGAAAGATTTTGATAGAAAACAAACAATGTATTTACCTTAATAGTCATAATATATATAGCAGTTCATGACATCCAGTCTTACAAATTACAAAACTCCGCCATCTCTCTCCCCACATCCACCACTGCTGGCGGCTCACCTCCAACTGCGCAATTTAGAACTACTTAAACCTAACTACCCTAAGGACATCACACACATCCATACCCAAGGCAGGATTCGAACCTGCGACCGTAGCCGCAGCGTGGTTCCGGGCTGAAGAGCCTAGAACCGCTCGGCCACAACGGCCGGCAACTGCAGACCGAAATTGCAGACAGAAATTGTTTGCTGGAGCAGGATTCGATGCCGGTTGCTCTTAGCAACGGAAAAATTTCTAGATTGTCGCTAGGACATTTTTTCTTTCAAAAGTGCAAGTCTAGCACGGTATGCAGTAGTGCTAATGTCAAGTTTGAAAGATAAGGAGATGGGTACTGGGAGAAGTAAAGCTGTGGAGTATTTGTATGTCGTGCCTGGATATCCCAGCAAATAACCTACAAAAGAAAGATTCTGTGTCTAAGTTACAGTCCAGTACAAAGTTTCAAACTGCGAAGTCGCTTCGAAACTGCGCCCACGTGCTACAGAGTAAAATATTCATTCTGATGCCGTAGTACGGGTAACTTTACATATGTACGCAGTACTGTTAAAAATAAACTTAACTTCAACCTCGATTTTCTTGTAACAGACTCCCTTTTACTGTGTACTTAACCATAGCTCGCTAAAAATCAGCTGTAGTTAGTGCAGAAAACTCTAGAGCACAAATACATGATTACACACTGAGTTGGTTGAGCTGTGACTCACTTGGAAAGAGTATCTGCTTGTATGAACACAGGTCCAAGTACTTGAACTGTGTACCCGTTGGCTGTAAATGCAGAGGCCAGACCAACAAAAGTTCAGTGTAAGGGTCTCACATCTTGATCTGCTGTAGGTTTCAAGCGAAATTTGGCCTCAGTTGAGGATTTATTGGTATGAAGGGAGGACCCTAACCGATAGTTCTGTAACAATCCTTAATTTTCATCCCCATTCTCTAGTATTTTATTTTTGTGAGCAATTCGTTTGTACCCATGAGATGCTAAGCTAATTGTGCAATAGCCGTTGTACTTAACTGCTCTTGCTAAAAATTGTGAGGACGATATTTTATTGAGAATCTGGTGGTGTGTCTTCAATCTCATAGTTTCTATCCACCGAATTGAATAGTTACTTCGTTTTCACTTTTCCCGATGATTTTAGAAATTCAGAAGGGATGTTACTTTTCTATACTTTCCGCCTTATGTGACTGCAAGCCTTCCAAAGCTGTGTTGAAATCTTACTCTTATACTTGATCCTCTATGTCTTCCACATCGATTTCTCTTTGTTCTTCTGTCACATCATTAGAGACGAGATACCGCTCGTAGATGCTGAAATGTAGCTTGTAAAAGACGTATTATTTTTATTGTAAAATATATATTATTATTCATTTCTTAAAAACTCTTACGATGAAATAATTTCTGCGAATAAGAACTGTGTCACTAAAATGAACAAAATGGCGAAGATAAGAGAGCTAATGTTGGTTATAATTCTCAGAAAGTGTATACGACAAATGTTAAAGATTAAAATGGTTCAGATGGCTCTGAGCACTATGGGACTTAACATCTGATATCATCAGTCCCCTAGAACGTAGAGCTGCTTAAACCTAACTAACATAAGGACATACACACATACACACGGGATTCGAATCTACGACCGTAGAGGTCGCCTGGTTCCAGAGTGAAGCGCCTAGGAACGCTCGGCCACACTGGCCGGCTGTTAAAGATTATATCTACGTCTGATTCTGTTGTAACTTGAAAGTTTGAGAAGCGAGGACTTCCTTTTCTTATACTACACTTCAGTTGTACCTGCCAGACGATAAGAGGTAAGTGATACTGGCTCCATGTACAGTCTTGCTTACTGGTAGTAATTATATGAATGAGCAGTGTCTGTTCTTTGAGACATAACTGATTCACCTCAATGGGAAATAATCTACAGCCTTCAGCGCGGATGTACATTAACGTTCGACCTCCGGCGGGAATCTAAAATTAGCGAGCATAGGGGACATGGACAGGGATCGGTAGGTGGGACTGAATGGCGACCGACGAGTTTGCCGAGGTAGTCCGTGCAATTGCGATAAACAGTGTGTCCGGATGGCGTAGTGATTAACGCAGGTGCCAAGTGAGCAGGAGATTGCGGGTTCGAGCCCCAGTCCGCCACACGTTTTCACTCGTCGCCGCGTATTCTGCATAAAGCCACGTTGCAGCTGATATCGTTAGTTCCTTCTCTATCCTTTCCTTTCTCCCTGCTCCACCTTCAATTTACATACTAAGAATAATAACTATCACTTTTCTGGTAAAAGTGTCTGCAGTCATTGTAGGATCCTTTTAGAGACAACATATTAATTTTTTATGTGACTTTCATATTACAAGTCGAGGTATCAGGTCTGTGCACACATCGTTTGAGAGCGTAATGAGTGATAGCCTGTCGCGTCTTGTTGTTTAATATTACGTTCGTACAAAGTCGTACCTGTACATTCTTTTCTACGAAGTCCGCTTTAATACTTATTTCCCCTTTTTCGTGTAAATCAGTACAGTATTTTATAGGTAAAAATGTTTTTAAACATTTCCAAAGGTGATGGTCTACGAAAGTCAAAGAAGGTGGTATAATACAACGTGCGCGTGTCTGACTAGCGGTCATTCTTCGTCAGCTGATGATGCTTTGCCTGGACGGGTTTATATCGACAGTATGTGGGGTGATCATAATATCCTGGCTGGTCAGTGTAATATAACAAGATAAGTGATTACGATTTTATGTGTGTTATAGTAGCAACCGTGTTGTTCCACTCTTTTAATACATTACATACATTTTACAAGATTTAATGTTTTTTTCCTAGTTTTTATTCTGCCAATAAGAACTGATGTATACTCTTTCCACCTATTTGTTTTTACTCTGCTATTAATAGTGTAATTCCTCTGACTCTCTTAATGTTGACGCCATTGCTTTCAATTCCACTGAAATTGTCTTGAATTCTTTATATGTTAAATTAGTACTTTTGACGACCATTTCTTTTCCATTTCTTCGCATTTCTCCTGCAGATATATCGCCTTGGCTTTCCTGCACTTCCTTTTCATTTCCTTGCTAGATAACGTATTGCAACAGTCCAGTGTTCTCCTGAACTATTTTCTAGTTTCTTATTTCATCGATCAGTTGCAGTATTTGTTCCGTTATCCAAGGTTTCTTGGCAGTCAGTTGTAACTATATTTGTCGAAGTTCAGTAATGAGCTTTGTAATGTGGTATTCATTGTCGCGGGATGTACAGTCTTAGGAAACTTCAGATGAACATCATTCCTCAGTACTTTGCTATCTCACCTCTTTCCACATTGATGTTTCCAAATGATTTTCTTAAACCTGAGTCTACTATTCAAACATTACTAAATTATGATTCTGCCCCTAGATGCGCCATCAATCCAGTATCTGATTTCGGAATCTCTGTCAGACGATGATATAATCCAATTGGAATCTTTCGGTATCTCCAGGCCTTTTTCAAGACCATCTCCTCCTACTATGATTTTTGAATAGTGTATTTTTTAACTCAAATTTACTGCACAACTCATTTACTGGTTCTCATCTCTCATTCTATCTACCGAGCACCTATTCTCCCGTATGACTTCTGTTCCTTCCTTCTAACGCTTTCCAGTCCCCGTGGCTATTAGATTTCCATCACCTGTTATACTTTCATATACAGAACTACTCGTTCAGTATCCTCATAGTTTTGTCGCTTTTGCTCATGCTTGTAACGTCGGCACGTTACTTGCGCTACTGTTGTTGGCCTTATTTTGCTGTCGACTGTGACGAGAATAATCCTATCCCCGGACTGTTCACAGTACCTCACTCTTTGCCCTGTCTTCCTGTTCCTAACGAATCCTGCTATCATTATTCGATTTTCTGAAACTGCTGATATTACCCTGTCTTCGTCTTACCAGAATTCCCTTTCTTATCATTTGTCTTCACTCAAACCCTCTATATTTGTGCTTAATTTTTGCATTTCCCTTTTCAGGTAACCTAGCTTACGACTTCTAAAATTCCACGCTCCGAAGCGTACAATGTTATCTTCGGTCCATGATTCAGACTCCACCCTGGTAACGATTTCCCGTAAATTCCAATGGTCGACTATTCAAGAATATTTTCCCAGTGGAGAGATCATCGTAGACCTATTCAGTTACAGGCTACATGTCATCTGGATATACTTTATGTGTCAGTCATGCAGTGGTTTCCATTGCCATCTGCATCCTCAGCTCGTTGGTCGTTGCAGATTCCACCTTCTTTTAGTGGCAGTTCCGTACCCAAAGACCGTAAGGGTGCCCAGAAAATCTATCCCCTCCTCCGTCCTCTTTGACAAGGCCGTTGGCAGAATGAGGGTGATTTTTGTGCCGAAAGCTTCGGCTGTTGTTGCTGTTGATTTGAATTCAATTTTTTTCTTGGCTGCGATCCAACCCATGGTGTTCGATATCTAATCATAGCCTCTAGCCCAACACGACGATAAAGGTATCGATGACGTTGTGGAAATGAGACATAAATCACTAAAAGTGTGCCTCCGGAGCAAAGAATTGTATGAAAATGATACGTGGGGCACTAGAAATTCGGGAAAACAAACAGATAGTTTTGAAATGTGTTGCTACCGAAGGATTTTATAAAGCAAAAAAAAAAAAAACTCCGAAATTCAGACACAGAAAATAGAGTAGCAGGGGGAATGCCTGCGGAAGCCCTTTGACTGAAGAAGCGGTCGGTTTGTCGTACACCAGCTCCGACATTCAGCTGGCGCTGGAAGCAGCAGTGCAGAGGGAAAATTGCAGGGATGGACAATGAGCAGAATATATTAAATCAATGGTAGAGGATTTTGGATATAGTAGTCACATAAAGTTAAAAAGTGGCGCAAGGTAGGAAAAAATGAGGACAGCATCACTACAGTAGAGGTTGAACTTAAAAAATGGTGTCAGATAGACAGAATAAAAATTATTACGTGATGACAGGATCAACCGGAGATGGTTGTTACGTGCAAGCTAGGACAGTATATGACAACCAAGAGTTGTGTTATCAGAAGCTGCATTTGTACAGTTACGATTAAACGACTGGACAGTCAATGGTCGTGTCGATGAGGAGGCTCTGTTGGCAGCAGTTGTCTGTTTACGTACGTCGTCAGAGCAGTCGCTGCCTGTTCACTTACGAAAAGCATACAGCGTGATTCACGGTGCTGACGCGTCCCACGACAAATGATCGGCAAACAGATAAAGCGCGTGACACACGTACAAGGGAAAGTCCCTCGTCACCGTGTTCAGTGTTCACATTGCGCCCACATGCTGAACAATTAGCAGACGCAGAGGGCGCTGCATGTCTGTGTTCACAACTCGTTATGACGTCTTTGAGTCTCACAATTAGGGAAGCACCGTAAGAGTGTTCAGGGAGAAACGAAGTTCACCTTGTTCGAAGATCGGATAGTCAAATGATTCTTGGAAATTTGTGGTAAGGCCTTATGGGACCAAACTGCAGAGGTCATCGGTACCTAAGCCTGCACACTACTTAATCTAACTTGAACTAACTTGCACTATCGACAACACATACACCCATGCCCGGGGGAGGACTCGAACCTCCGAGGGAGACGAGCCGCACGGACCGGGACAAGGCGCCTAAGACCACGCTGCTACCGAGGGCGGCTTCAAATGATTCTCACAGGAGCGAAGTTGCAGGTAAACATGAGAACGGCGTCTCTACTTCAACAATCCGCATATACTACGAAAACCAAAAATTCCTCGAACTGGAGGTAGATAGCGACTGATTTTTTAGCTAAAAGTTATATTTGCAAGTTTAGCTCGTGCATTCACAACAGACGCGATCGTTCGGATATCGGATATATTGTTTGGGACTTTCTCTGGATGAATTTTTTGGGACGCTCTCTCAATCTAGCAAACTGTGCGGGTAATCGGATTTCACACTGAAGAGTCAAGAAACTGGTCCACCAGCCTAATATCGTGTAGGTCCTCTGCGTACAGCAGAAGTGCCGCAACACGATGTGGCATGGGCTCAACCAATGTCTGAAGCTGTGCTGGAGGAAACTGACATCATGAATCATGTAGTGATGTCCATAAATCCCTAAGAGTACGACGGGGTGGAGGTATCTTCTGATCAGGACGTTGCAGTGCATCCCAGATACGTTCAGCAATGTGCATTTCTTGGGAGTCTGGTGGCCAGCGGAAGTGTTTTAATTTAGAAGAGTGTTCCTATATCCCCTCTGTAGCAATTCTGGACGTATAGGGTGTCGCACTGTCCTGCAGGAATTGCCAAAGACCGTCGGAATGCACAGTGGAAATGAATGGATGCAGGTAATCAGACAGGATGCATACGTACATTACACCAGGCGGAGTCGTATCTAGACTTATCAGGGGTCCCACATTACTCCAACTGCATACGCCCCACAACATTGCAGCATCTCCACCAGCTTGAACAGTCCCCTGCTAACATGCAGGGTTCACGGGTTCATGAGGTTGTCTGCATCCCGAACACGTCCATCCGCTCGATACATCAACAGTCCAATGTCGACGTTGGCGGGCCCAGGCGAGGCATATAGCTTTGCGTCAAGCAGTCATCAAGGGTACGCGGGTGGGCCTTCGGCTCCGAAAGCCCATATCGCTGGTGTTTCGTTGAACGGTTCGGACGCTGACACTTTTTGGTGGCCCAGCACTGAAATCTGCAGCTGCAGCTGTCGCCATGAACGATTCTCTTCAGTCGTCGTTGGTCACTTTTTTCCAGGATCTTTTTCCAGCCGCAGCGACGTCGGATATTTCATGATTTACCGGATTCCTGATATTCATGGCACACTCGTGAAATGGTCCCACGGGGAAAAATCCCCACTTCATCGGTACCACGGAGATGCTCTGTCCCATTGCTAGTGTGCCGTCTGCAGCACCACGTTCAAGCTCACTTAAATCTTGATAACCTTTCACTATAGCAGCAGTAACTGATATAACAACTGCTTTAGACACTTGTTGGCGTTGCCGCCCGTAGCGCCGTATTCTGCCTGTTTACACATCTTTCTATTTGAACACGCATGTCTATACCAGTACGTTTGGCGCTTCAGTGTATGTATTTAATTCAGATATAATTTATGCAGGTTTTAGTTACTGTTTACATTAGTCTGCTACCGACAGCGATGTCAGAGTTATGACACTAAGTAGATCTGTCTGTCGCTTTATCGAAATGATTGAAGTATTCCACAGAAAATTCCATGTTGAATGGTGGCATCGAATTTTTTATTACGTTGTACTTTAAAAATGAACATTTATCAACAGATAAGGTAAGAAGTATTTATACTTTTTCCTCTACGCTATTGCGCGTAACTCGAGGCAGGCTACGTTTTCCTTGAGAACATGTGTGGGCGCTTGTATAAAAAGAGAGCAATTACAATTCCTGGTAGGTTTTATTCTGTGTCGTCACTTGCTCGAAGGTATCAGATTGCATTCCTTTTTGCGCTTAAAATGGGAGTGACTGTTGGCACATTGCATCAGCTTTTAAATGGTTCTTCTAGACAGATCAATAGGTCAGCCTTAAACCCTGGAACTACGTGACCGTCATGTGATACTTTATCTTACAAGGTAGCTGTTTCACTGTATGAGTCGTACTTGAGTGAAAAGTAAGTACTGCTTTCGTGGTCGTTGTTCGTTGTTGAGAAGATCCCTGGTTTTCGAATTATATGGATACGTTATTTGTGAACTACATGTGCTTGTTAAAAGTAAATTTAGGGCATAATTAGATTACAAAAAGAGCTCGGTTGATGGGACACATCGCGAGACGTTAAGGATCACCAGTTTCGTATTGGAGGGGGGTACAAATTGTAGAGGGAAACCAAGGGATGAACACAGCAAGCATGCTCGAGACGATGTAGGCTGGAGATGTACTCGGAGATGAAAAGGGCTTGCTCAGGATAGACTGGAGTGGAGAGGTGCATCCAAACAGTTGTACTGAAGCAAACAAGAACAACGACAACACCATGTCCAACACCAACAACCACATCACTTCACTGCGTGCTGTATAGTATTGTGAGAGGGGCCTTTACTGTACGTTCATACAGGCAGTTCCCAATGCTGTTATCGTGCATAAGGAACTAACCGTAGTGCACTAGTGCGTATCTATAAGTCCTAGATCATTCCGGCTTTATGCTCTTAAATAGCCAAGTAATTGTAAGTATAACTGCAATATATACGCAATCGTTCTATTAATATATTTATTCTTCCAGTTCGAAGTTTACAAATTAATATTGCAGACTTTTGTTTTCCGACCAGCGTGTGTTACATAAATCCAGTTCATGTCGTGGAAATTTTGCGAGTCTATGTGGCCCAGTCAGCAGTGTATCGTAATGAGGTGGGAGATGAAACTGGAGACTTTCCTTCTGCGAGTGAACTATTCGAATTCATTAACGATAAGTTCTTTGGAGAAGTATCTGTGACTGTAAATGATACATTACATATTTTCAATGAGAATGCCCTTAAGGGGCCGCAACAGTTGAAAGCGGGAACAGTACAAGCGCGTATGAACCATCAGCACCAGACAGATCTAAGCGAAACAAAAAACACTGTAAAGAAGTATAAGAAAAAGTATGTACATGCAAAAAAGTTAAAAAAGAAGTGTAATAGAAAATATGTATCGGCGACCTCAAAGAAGGGTAATTGTACAACGAATGTAGTTAGTATAGCGGTAAAATTTTGCAACAGCCCCTCAAAATCACGTCAATATTCTTTAGCAAAAAATAAATATTTGAAATTGGTCTATTACTTCCTCAGAAAAAAAGTCTTGCGTCGAAAACTGTTGTAGAAATTTAATTCCCACAAAAAACAGAATTTGTCTCTCGAAAGAAATGAAGGACGAAAAAGACATGATGGAGTCTGCTGCAGCATTTGTACACAAAATCAATGCCATAATCTCACGTGAAGAGTGTAGTGGAAGCAGTGTTTTCATTACAGACCAATCACGACATGAATATTAAATGACAGGTGGACGAACTTGTCTAATTCAGAAGGAAAGCATTATGTCGTGAAATTTATTTCATCTGTAACACATTCTTATACTGTCCATATGTCATCTAGTGGATTTCTTGGTACAAAGATGTGCATGTGTTTTCAGGAAGAAAATGGACAATTCGGATCAAGAATGAGACAGCCAGTAACACGGGAAACTCATTTTAACATAGATGTTGAGGCTAGCACCTCGGGTAAACTTACACGGAACCATGTTATCCTTTGGTTAAAAAGTTGTAATTCCAGATTTAAAAGACATCATTTTATTATTGCTTGCCTCTTGGACTGGGCAAACCGATGAAGTCATATTTCAAGAGCCAGAAATTCAAGAATTCTTAAACGGAGAACATATTCGCACCGTTCACGGATCACTAAATTCATCCAGCCGTTAGATGTCTATTTCTTCAGGTAATATAAACATGTTGTTCGCAGTCCTGAAGAGTACGTTAGAAATAAATTTATTTTGGAGGTATGGCAAGCTACATTACATGACCGAGTATTGATAATGAAACTTCATTCAGTTGTTCGTCACCAGATGTCTTTGCTAGTTTTCAAGGACATGATCATTCATGCTTGGCATACCTGTGGGATAGTGACAAGAGGAAATTGTAACGAATTTCAGAAGCTTACTAGAATCAATGGTATTTTGGTGATTTTGGTATCAAACATTGTGAAGACGGTACTTCTAATTGTTTGTACACTTCTGAAAAGTGTTATAACACCGCATTGTCACATATGTACACTATTAAATGATGCTGCAAAATGCACCAGTATAGAAATTCCATTTTACGATAGAAAGTACAAGTCCGTATTCGAACGTTATAATATTCAGTGATTGTGAATGAATATAATCCTTGTACGTATGATTATGCGTGTATTTATCTACGGATTTATGTATGAAGATACCAAAATAAATGTGTCCGTTAGTGTTTAAGCAGTTTTTTCCGTTACGGAGTGTAAAGTGTATTGTGGAGTTAACAGTGTGGCGACAAAAGTTACGGGTTACAGGTCCTGAAAGTTTGTGAGGGGAATACCCCAACACACTATATAAATTGACTGACTTCTGGTTCCTGATCGCCTTCTGCAAAATCTATTCTCCTGCTTTTAGAATTTTCTTCCGTAATTTAAAGTAGTTTATCTAATGAATTTTTGATTAAAAGTTTTCGTAACTGTGTGTGAAAACGCCTTCTTCGTTTCCTGTTTTTACTTTGGAATTTTCTTCGTAGGTTTAAAAAGGTGATCTGCTGATCTATTGGTTAAAAAATATTCTAACTTTGTGCGAAACAACTGTCAATAAAATCTTGTTCAATGTTCCTGACAAATAAATGTACCTCTGGCAGTTTCCACTCTATTTCTGCCCCCCTCCCCCCCTATCACGTGTGTAATTCTGTTGGTTCGTTGTTTTTCCCTTTTTATTTGTTGTCAAGTCTTTCCGTTCCTTCTCTCCGACAGATATGTCTGTTACAACGTCGTCCAAACGGGGGTCGGAGTGACGGTCAAACGACGGTATGTTTATGCGATCCTGCAGCGTAACTGATTTCTTAAACACGAAATTAAGAACTCTAGCTTTCGTTTCGCTGTCTTCTATTGCCACACTACACGGGGCAACGTGTGTGTGGAGAGAAGCCTTCGAAAGCTTAGTGATTTTACGTAGGACCGGAATTGTCTGTGGTTCTTGGCAAGATCATTCGCTAAGGTAAGATTGTGGAAGTTGTAAGCTTCGAGCATTGATCTGTTTACAGAAGCACTGATTTCAGTTGACCATCGTTACAGGCAAATGTAACGTATTGCCCATAAGTAGGCAGAAAGAAGTTATTGTTCAATTACACTGCAATTGTGAAACATCTAAGACCACCCTTCCGGAGCACCTTGAAGCGGAACGACCATAGAAATTAATCGGAGTATAGGTACAGATTTAAGGGGGAACGACAGGCTGACGAACGAAAATATTGCTCAAATTCAGGATTTTTTTTCTCCACACTGGAATGCAGTACACAAATGGGGTTTCGTGCAATGAATAAAGCACACACTGAAGTCTTTATTGATATTTTTTTGAAAAATTATTATATCATTACTGTGTAATTGGGATTTTCCCGGACAGCTCTGGAAGAAGGTAGATCGACGGTTGTCGCTGCAATTCCGGTTGTGGTTATCTGAAAAATGAAATTAACGTATCACCCTGATCCTTACAGATGTAATTTTAGTTTATTGTAGTGATTTGCAAAAATAAAACTCTTTTTGGCGAAATTATAGATATTTGCAAAAATGGCCACTTTTTTTGGACCTCTCTTTGTTGGCCGAAAAAATATTAAATACCAACATAAAAAAATCGGCTACGATGAAATGAAGAGATGCAGTTTCCAGAATGAGATTTTCACTCTGCAGCGGAGTGTGCGCTGGTATGAAACTTCCTGGCAGATTAAAACTGTGTGCCGGACCGAGACTCGAACTCGAGACCTTTGCCTTTCGCGGGAAAGTGCTCTACCATCTTTTTTATGTCCGGAGTGAGGGTTCTTTTATTATTTTTTTTATTAAGGAACTTAGGAGAAACAGAAATCTTTATTATTCACAAAATAAACATAGTACATCCTTACACATTATAACTTCCTGGAACGAACCTCGCTGCCGTCCTACCATGCAGCATGAAATAACACAAAAATCAAAGTGGCGCCACCTCCGACACCCTAAAGAAAAGTATTTATCGATATGAAAACAAAATTTGGTTCAAATGGCTCTGAGCACTATGAAACTTAACATCAGAGGTCATCAGTGCCCTAGACTTAGAACTACTTAAACCTAACTAACCTAAGGACATCACACACATCCATGCCCGAGGTAGGATTCGAACCTGCGACCGTAGCGGTCGTGCGGTTCCAGACTGAAGCGCCTAGAACCGCTCTGCCACATCGGCCGGCAACAAAATTTGAAGTACATCCATTTGTTAACTGTGCAAGCGTTAGTTTTTCCTAGGTCGCATACTCGCATAGTGTCCTTAGCTGAACACTTTTGCCGGCCGCGGTGGTCTCGCGGTTCTAGGCGCGCAGTCCGGAACCGTGCGACTGCTACGGTCGCAGGTTCGAATCCTGCCTCGGGCATGGATGTGTGTGATGTTCTTAGGTTTAAGTAGTTCTAAGTTCTAGGGGACTAATGACCACAGCAGTTGAGTCCCATAATGCTCAGAGCCATTTGAACCATTTTGATCACTTTACTTGGTCGGTTTCACAACGACAGCACCGCCGCTCATCGTTGCGCACCCGGCACACCCCAAGTATATGGCGGGTTCGCAAAAATCGTTACTAGGAAATTGGCATACCAATCCTTGTACTTTTGTAGCCGTAACAGTTTTGTGTGTCCATCTTGCAAGTATTGCCAGTAATCCAGGACGTTCAGTACGTTCAGACGTGTGTCTCTATAGATGTAATAGACCGTCGTACCTGTGATCCACGCCACAGCGTTCGTCTTAAGACGCGGAAATTACGTTTCCTCTGGAAAAAATACTATGTCAGAAGAGACTGCTGTATAGATAGTGCACCGCAAGAACGCCTCGCCGCAGACAAGCCGATGGTCGTCCGAATCCAGCACGCCGCATTGCTGACACAAGGGCGAATCCGCCAAATGTATTGCGTACTTTTTATCATTCGTAGGGTATTTTCGGTTCACGACAATGTACCATATTGATCTGACTGTTGTAGGTAGGTGGGGGTGGTGGACCGTGCGCCACACCACGTGCCAATTAACAGCCCGGAAGGGCGATCTGTCGAAGAAGCAGAGGGTACACTACCTTCGATGTCGACTGTCGGGTCGTCGGTAAACGCTGTGGAACGTAACTGTGTTCCACGATGAACGTGCGCACATACTTTAAGGGGGCGATATATGGCCGACACTGACTGGAGGAAGATGCGATGTTGGTACTAGTAATTCGATGATCGTCCCCGTAAGCGAGTGATTCCTGTTGCGCCACAGTTTGAGCATAGTATTAATATACTCGGTACGCGCCTTCTCGAGCACGTTCACTAAACCAACGCCCCCCTCTTGCACTGGGAGGGTAAGCGTGTTGTACTGAACCTTAAAGCCGCCTGAATCCTAGTAGGCATCGTGCACGTCAAGAGGAGAAGGTGTGAGGAGGCACATCATGGGCGCGAAATAAAGGTTGACGAGTAACACTCGCTGCAGCATATCCATCGACGTAGGGCGTTTAGTCGTACTGCCTTGCGGACTCTGAGTAACAGCCTTCGGTAGTTGTCCGCAGCCGTTTCCGCTGTCTCCTTATGGAAGGTGATACCCAAACAGTGGAGGGTTTGCACCGCAGGTAAGGGTCCTTCCGTTCCTGGTTCTAGTCCATCATCTGAGCGAAAGGCAAAGGTCCCGAGTTCGAGTCTCCGTCCGGCACACAGTTTTAATCTTCCAGGAAATTTCAGAATTCAGTTTGCTTCCAGGCAGACCAAAAGTCATTAAAATGAGATAAAAATTGCAGCGTGGGTGGCGACAACCACGCCGAAAAACATGATTTTGAGATATACGCGTTTAAAGTGTGACAAGTATTTATCATATAAAGAAAGGGACAAAGCTTGACACTTGCGTAATATCATCGATGCCTGGTCTATACTAACTATCGCCCGGCCACTGGACGGCCGCTTTCTGCAACTTTACCTGATAGGACCTTATTTTCGTTCTCAAGGCCCTTTTCGTCACTGAGCCCTTCGCCGTCGGGGTCTCTATCTTCACAGAACCGAAGCATTTCATCGACGATTTTGATTTGAAGGGCATCTACCACGTGCATTAATGCAGTATGACCTACAAAAGAAAGGACATAAGGCCAAAGTTGAAACAATGTTGACAGTTTTGGTTCGGCGGGGTGTTATTTTTGGAGCCTATCTCCAAATGAGACTATTGAAACTTTCCTTCACATTCGCTCACTTTTTGAGTAAAAGCGCCAAACAAAGTCTCAAGGATTCAGGTTAATTAAGTCGGTATAAACAGGGAGTGCGAGCGAGGCCCCGGTTCTCTAAAGCCCAGGGGCGCCGTGCACGCTCGGCTTCAAACGCTCACAGAATCGTTACTTTTTGGAGTTCGGTCATAATATTTTGGGGGCTAATTCTTCAATATACATACATTCGAAACCGGTAAGAAAAAATTTCGATTTTTTTCGTCCGTCACCATGTCGTTTCCCCTCAACAGAAAAATCTGAAGGAAATGTAAATCCAGCCCAAACATTCGTTCGACCAGTTCTTCATTATTGCTTGTCAGACTGGGAGTGATGAAGTAAATGAAGAGGATATGAGAAAGAGCGGAATGCGTTACGGAGGCTCAGAAAGTTACAGCGATAACGCTGCAAGCAAGACGTGGGACACAGAGAGGTTTACAGTTTACGTTGCAACAAGTTTCAGGCAGCATATTACTTTATTGCGCAATGACAGTTATGCGAAAATCAGAAAAATTAGAAATAATGAAGATGATTACTGGTAGCTATTCCTTTCACGCAAAATAGAAGAGGAAATCGGGGAGATCTTCGTAAAGATATTTACGTCTATATTTATATCCTTCATGTGTGACGATGTGTAGTTGTGTTCCACTGCCACTTCACCCTTTTCCTGTTACAATCGCTCGGGGTTCGCGGAAAGAACGATTGCAGATGAGCCTGCTTGTGGGGCCGAATCTCCCTGATTTTTTCTAATGGTCTTTTCGCGAGATATACGTAGGAGGAAACAATATATTGGCTGACTCTTCTAGGAATGTACACTCTCGTAATTTTAACAGTAGACCACACCGTGGTGCAGATAGCCTCTCTTTCAGCGCCTGCCACTGGAGTTGGCTGAGCTGCTTCGTGGAACTGGAGGTTGCAGCTGAGTGTCACTAAGAAGAAAATCTCAATGTTTCACCTAAACAACAAGTCGGATAAAAAAAAACCACAGTTTACTTTGAAGGAAGGCTACTCAGACATAACACAACCGAAATATTTAGGGGCCACACTTGATAGAACGCTCAACTACAAACAGCACTTATTAAGAACAACCATCGACATTGCATACTGAAGCTCTTGAAATAGTTTTCCCAGCAGCATAATACTGTCTTCCAGCTTGGATTGACAGTACTCGCCGGCCGCGGTTGCCGAGCGGTTCTGCGCACTTCAGTCCGGAACTGCGCTGCTGCTACGGTTGCAGGTTCGAATCCTGCCTGGGGCATGGATGTGTGTGCTGTCCTTAGGATAGTTAGGTTTAAGTAGTTCTAAGTCCATAGGACTTAGAACTATAGCGCTTATACCCAATTGAACCATTTTTGACAGTACTCGCACAAGACTTGTTGACACACAGTAAACACACAATGCGTCTTATAAATGGTACAATCAGACCTACACCTACTTTCTGGCTACCCGTGGCTCACCACATACGGTACCGCCTCCATCTACATCTAAATCTACAACCATACTCCGCAAGCCACCTGACGGAGTGTGGCCGTGGGTACTTTGAGTACCTCTTTCGGTTCTCCCTTCTATTTCAGTCTCGTATTGTTCGTGGAAATAAAGATTTTCGGTATGCCTCTATGTAGGGTCTAATCTTTCTGATTTTATCCTCATGGTCTCTTCGCGAGATATACGTAGGAGGGAGCAACATACTGCTTGACTCCTCGGTGAAGGTATGTTCTCGAAACTTCAACAAAAGCCCTTACCGAGCTAATGAGCATCTCTCTTGCAGAGTCTTCCACTGGAGTTTATCTATCATCTCCGTAACGCATTCGCGATTACTAAATGGTCGTGTAACGAAGCGCGCTGCTCTCCGTTGGTTCTTCTCTATCTCTTCTATCAACGCTGTCTGGTACGGACCCCACACTGGTGAGCAATATCCAAGCAGTGGGCGAAAAAATGTACTGTAACCTACTTCCTTTGTTTTCGGATTGCATTTCCTTAGAATTCTTCCAATGAATCTCAGTCTGGCATCTACTTTACCGACGATCTACAGACTGACTTTTCGTGTAAGATAAGGTCGTAGGATGAGTACTTTTGCTTTTTCACCTGTCGCCAGGCTGACCTTCCGTGAGGTCGGTCTTCGCCACTTTTTCCATTCTTTTGGACCACATCTATGAATAGAAGCGGAATACTGAAAGACTTAAATTGCGACATGGTCCCTGGAGTAGACGACATTCCACAAAAATTTTTTTGGGATCCCTGAGAAAACCAGCCATGACAAATCTATTCCACCTGCGTGCAAAATATATGTGAGACGGTTGAGGTGCCCTCAGACTTCAAGAATATTGCAGTAATTCCAATCCCAAAAAGACAGGTACTGGCAGGTTCTATTCCATAGCTTTCAGCCTACGTCCTCAATTATTTGCTGGATATATTCCAAACTTTGTCTTCGTTATAATTTTTAACCTCTACAGCTCCCTCTAGTACCATGGAAGTCATCCCCTCATTTCTTAACACATGTCTTATCATCCTGTCCCTCCTCCTTGTCAGGGTTTTCCACATATTACTTTCCTCTTCGATTCTGCGCAGAACGTCCTCATTCCTTTACTTATTAGTCCACCTAATTTTCAACATTCGTCTGAAGCACCACATCTCAAATGCTTAAATTCTCCTCTGTTCCGGTTTTCCCACAGTCCGTGTTTCACGACCATAGAATCCTGTGCTCAAAACGTACATTCTCAGAAATTTCTTCCTCAAATTAAGTCTATGTTTGATACTAGTAAACTTGCCAGTTTTTCTTTTTGCTAGTGATAGTCTGCTTTAGATTTCCTCCTTACTCCGTCCGTCATTGGTTATTTTACTGCCTTGGTAGCAGAATTCCTTAACTTCATCTACTTCGTGACCATAAATCCTGATGCTAAGTTTATCGTTGTTGTCATTCTGCTACTCCTAATTATTTTCGTCTTTCTTCGATTTACCCTCAATCCATGCTCTGTACTCATTAGACTGTTCATTCCATTCAGCATATGATGCAATTCTTCTGCCCTTTCACTCAGGATATCAATGTCATCAGCGTATTGTATCATTTATATCCTTTCACCTTGAATCTTAATTCCACTCCTAAATCTGTATTTTATTACCATAATTGCTTCCTCGATGTACAGATTGAACAGTAATGGCGTAAGACTACATCCCTGTCTCACACCGTTTTTAATCGGAGCACTTTATCATCCACGCTTATTTTTCCTCTTGGCTCTTGCACATGTTGTGTACTATCCGTCATTCCCTATAGCTTACCACTATTTTCTTCAGAATTTCGAATATCTTGTCCCATTTGACATTGTCAAATGCTTTTTCCAGGTCGACATATCCTATGAACATGTGTTGGTTTTCTCTAGTCGTGCTTCCATTATCAATTGCGACGTCAGAACTGTCTCTTTGGTGCCTTTACATTTCCTAAATCGAACCTGATCGTCATCTAATACATCTTCAATTTTCATTTCCATTTTTCTGTATATTTTTCTTCTTGGCAACTTAGTGCATGAGCTGTTAAGCTGATTGTGCAATAATTCTCACACGTGTCGGCTCTTGCTATCTTCGGAATTGTGTGTATAATATTTTTCCGGAAGTATGATGGTATATCGCCAGTCTCGTATATTCTACACACCAACGTGAATAGTCGTTCTGTTGCTACTTGCCCCATTGGTTTTAGAAATGATGAAATGTTGACTCTTTTAAATAATGATTCTGTTACTGGATCCTCTTTCTCCTCTATATCAACTCCTGTTTCTTCTTCTGACAAGTCTTCACCCTCAAAGACACCTAACGCTATCTACTGCAGCTTACTGTATACTGCCGAGGTGGCTGTGAGCCTTTAGAAAGTACAGCACATGCTTTGGAGCATTGCACTCGACCCTTTACAGGCGTGGTTGAGTGGTTCGTGAAGAGTCGTGGCGCCTCAGCGTACACAGCTCTGATAACAGCAACTTCCGTCAGTCGACAGGTCACATATTTTGCTTCTCCCACTGATCTCACAAGTATGACGAAATACGGTTTGCTTGAAACCTACGACCTGACCTCTCACAAACTCACTACTGACCCGTTGCGGTTACCCTTCAGTAATTTTATTCACAGAACGCATCGTTATCGCATTACGATTGATTGCCTCACTTGACCTCTCGAGGGAATTGATAGTTGCATATTTTTCCTGATTAATGACCGCGGGTAGCGCCGTTCGCGTATCTCTGGCATAGAAACTCTTTACCCTAACTGCAGCCGATGGAGAATGTGATCCCAAAACTTTGAACGCCTCGCTAAAGGTGACTCCAGAAAGCCTGTGGTACGAAATGGAAGGTAAAGGCATTATGTCGGACAAATGAATGGAAACAAATGAGTTACTTTTTTGAAGGACAATATTATTTTTATTTTTCGAAAATAGTCTTTATTTGTGATACTGCTGGCCTGTTTCGGTATAGAGGAGTTTCCAAGTGGACGTATGAGATTATATCTAAGATAAAATACCTATCTTTACAAAATTTTCAACACATGAACATCGTTGAAAATTTAGAAATTACGAGATAAGATTGTGCAACGCACCGTTGAACAAGATGCATATGTGTGTGTAGTACTTTGTAATTAAAATAAAGGAGCTATGTACGGCAGCAGATTAAAGTGAATTTTACAGCTATTTCCCTGTGTTATTATATATTTAACAAAGAACTATGTACGTCTCAGTATATACTTCGACATAGTTTTAGTATCATTATACACCAACTTTCACTAGAAATGTAGATGCTTCTCTGAATATTAAAGATGTCGTTAACGACTTTTTCCATTTGTAAATTTACTGAAGTTTTTAAGATTTTGTGAATAGAATCCCTTGAGAAATTGTTTTAAATATTTTAAAAATACACTAAGGCAAATAGCATGCAAGTGTAAACCCACAGTTACAAGGTGTAATTCCATTTGGTTGTTGCGATAAGATTTTTCTCTATTCCTATGTAACAAATGCAGTTACATACACTGGTGTACAAAACTTGGTGTGCAAAACTAACTTCCGCCTTATGTGTCACTGCGAAGTGACATAACTAGATGAAACTTGGATCATATATAAAAGGAACTGCTACAGTATGTACCGAAGATAAGTGAAATAAGCACGTGATGAGACGAACAGAAATGACACTTTTATTCAGTGACAATAATTGTACGGAAATCATCGCGATATATGATGGTCCCCTAGACATTACAAAAGGCGAGACATAGTTCTTAATAGTATGGGTGATCATCGCAGGCAACAATGCGTGATCTTCTACGTGGTTCCATGCTGACCACAAGGTTGGTAAATGATAAGGCGTTATTTTTCTAGGGTGTTCGATTCCTCCACCAGTGCGGTTGACATCTGTTGGATGGTCGTTGGTGCATGTGGACGTTTTGTAATACGTCTTTTCTCCGCATTACATATGTGCTTAATCGGATGCAAGTCGGGGACCGGGTAGGCCAGTCAATTCCCCGGATATCCTCTCGTTCCAAAACTACTCCATATGGTCCGTCCGATGCGGTTGCGCTCTGTCATCTACAAACATGAAGTCAGAGTCGAATGCAGCTCTGAAAAGAGGTGCATGTCGAAGGAGTACGCTGTCACTAACTTTGACCGATGCGTCTACTGTGTTAGAAGATTTTTAGGTCAGCACGCCAATACGACAGTATAACTCCCCACATCACAACACCTGGACCGCCAAAACGATCACTTACAACGATGTTCCATGGGGCATTAAGTGTTCCCACCTCTACACTTATAAGAGTACGTTCAGAATCACTACTCAGACTGAATCTGCTCTCATTCGATAAGAACACGCGGCCTAACTCGCCGTTGGACCAGATCCTACGCTCTTGGCGCCATCGCAGACAGTGCTGCCGATGTTCGAGTGTCAACGGAACACAACATACTGCTCGTCTAGCACTGTGGAGCGTGAGGTTGCGTTCCTTCCAGTCCTGTAAAATGTTTCCGCAGTTCCACCCGTTGTTTGGCGTGAGTCACTCCTTGCCTTTTGCACAGTGTAGCGGGCTGTAGTTGATCATAGGCGACGGCCTCCTCTCCTTCGAGCAGCGCTGGCTGTGATTTGGAATGCTTCACACACACTTGCAACAAGGCTGGGAGCAATACCAAACTCTTGGACTACATTCAACGTACTTCGTCATTTTTCCGTTTCCCTATGATTCTATGCCGTGTGAACTCATCCAAATGTTGTTTGCGCGTCAAGTCATCGTAACTGCTCGCTCATTGACACACAATGCGTTTTGCAGTTCCTTCAACTGCCTCGTGTTGCGGGGTCAGTCCTGTTTGGCTCTATAGTCAGGCTGACTTCACGCCATGTAACGTCTAACTTACTGTGCCCCATTGGGGGGCTTTTGGCAATATACTCCCGCACCTTCGTTCATTTCCACCTAGTAACTTATATTTTACGTTACTTTGCTAGCTCGTAATGTTTTTCACCGCGATGCTTTTTATACGTAAACAGTCTCTGACTCACTAACTTCCTGATTTTGTTCAAAATGTTCAATTGTGTGTGAATTCTTAATGGACCAAACTGCTGGGCTCATCAGTCCCTAGGCTTACACACTACGTAAAACTAACTTATCCTAAGAACAACACACACACACCCATCCTCGAGGGAGGACTCGAATCTCCGGCGGGAGGGGCCGCGCAGCCCGTGACAAGGCGCCTTAAACCACGCGGCCCTGATTTTGTCTTACCCAACATACATAGGATTCTGTTCGTATTGTTAAATCCATTTGACACTCGTCAGGCATATTTATGACCTCTATATGTTGCGACGTTGGGAACTGACGGTTCGTGTGCATGTCAAGTAGTTATTTACACCTCGTCTCTGTAGACTATACAGGGTGCTCCAATGATCGTAACCGGGCCAAATATCTCACGAAATAAGCGTCAAACGAGAAAACTACAAAGAACGAAACTTGTCCAGCTCGAAGGGGGAACACATGTGGCGCTATGGCTGGCACGCTAGATGGTGCTGCCATAGGTCAAACGGATATCAATTGCATTTTTTAAAAATAGGAACCCCCATATGTTATTACATATTCGTGTAGTTCGTAAAGAAATATGAATGTTTTAGTTGGACCATTTTTTTCGCTTCGTCATGGATGGCGCTGTAATAGTCACAAACATATGGCTCACAATTTTAGACGAACAGTTGGTAACAGGTAGGTTTTTTAAACTAAAATACAGAACGTAGGTGCGTTTGAACATTTTATTTCGGTTGTTCCAATGTGATGCATGTACTTTTGTGAACTTATCATTTCTGACAACGCATACTGTTACAGCGTGATTACCTGTAAATACCACATTAATGCAATAAATGCTCGAAATGATGTACGTCAGCCTCAATGCATTTGGCAATACGTGTAACGACATTCCTGTCAACAGCGAGTAGTTCGCCTTCCGTAATGTTCGCACATGCATTGACAATGCGCTGACGCATGTTGTCAGAGGTTGTCGGTGGATCACGATAGCAAATGTCCTTCAACTTTCCCCACAGAAAGAAATCCGGGGACGTCAGATACGGTGAACGTGCGGCCCATGGTATGTGTGGTGCTTCAACGACCAATCCACCTGTCATGAAATATGCTATTCAGTACCGCGCGCGAGCTATGTGCCGTACATCCATCATGTTGCAAGTACATCGCCATTTTGTCATGCAGTAAAACATCTCGTAGTAACATCGGTAGAACATTAAGTAGGAAATCAGCATACATAGCACCATTTAGATTGCCATCGATAAAATGGGGGCCAATTATCCTTCCTCCCATAATGCCGCACCATACATTAATCCGCCAAGGTCGCTGATGTTCCACTTGTCGCAGCCATCGTGGATTTTCCGTTGCCCAATAGTGCATATTATGCCGGTTGACGTTACCGCTGTTGGTGAATGACGCTTCGCCGCTAAATAGAACGCGTGCAAAAAAATCTGTCATCGTCCCGTAATTTCTCTTATGCCCAGTGGCAGAACTGTACACGACGTTCAAAGTCGTCGCCATGCAATTCCTGGTACGGGTGCAATCGATGTTGATGTAGCAGTCTTAACACCGACGTTTTTGAGATTCCCGATCGCACTTTGTCTGCTACTGATGTGCCCATTAGCCGCGACAGCACCTAAAACACCTACTTGGGCATCATAATTTGTTGCAGATCGAGGTTGACTTTTCACATGTGGTTGAACACCTCCTGTTTCCTTAAATAACGTAACTATCTGGAGATTGGTTCGGACATTTGGATGACGTCGTCCAAGATAACGAGCAGTGTACATAGCACATGCCCGTTGGGCATTTTGATCACAATAGCCACACATCAACACTATATCGACCTTTTCCGCAATTGGCAAACGGTCTATTTTAACACAGGTAATGTATCACGAAGCAAATACCGTCCGCATTGGCGGAATGTTACGTGATACCAGGTACTTATACGTTTGAGCACCATCTATCACAAAGAGAAAAAAGTGGTCCAACTAAAACATTCATGTTTTTTTACGAGCTACACGAATATGTAATAAAAATGGGGGTTCCTATTTTTAAAAAAACGCAGTTGATATCTGCTTGACCTATGGCAGCGCCATCTAGCGGGCCAACCATAGCGCCATCTGGTTTCCCCCTTCAAGCTAGACAAGTTTCATTCTTTGTCGTTTTTTCGTTTGACATTTATTTCTTGATATATTTGGCCCGGTCACTATCATTGGACCACCCAGTATATGTATGTTATAATAGTATCGTCATAAGTGCACCATCTCTGCGCAGTCTGCTGCAAGGCACGTTTCGCTTATCACCGAGACGGAGACTGTGACTGCTTAGGATTAAAGTTTACATGACGTTTACCGACTGTGGCAAATATTCGATTATTTTTTACATGCGCATTGTTTTCTCACATATATAATATTATTTGATACCGACAATGTGTACTTATGGCGGTAAGTACATGGCATTTTGGATTTAATTTGACCTGTGTTCGTAGTCCTGTAGATATAATAATTTTCTTTTAACTGCTAAATTCTCAACGATTTTGATGTTTCATAAATTTTATAGACACCTATTTTATATTGGGCATAATTGTTTGTAAGTTGACACGCCTTCACAGGAGAAATAGCCTAAGATTGCCACAAATAAAGACTATTCTCTGAAAATAAACTGTACTCGAGGAAATAAAGTCGCCTTTCAAGTTGCAATTCAATTTCATCTGGTTACTCGTTTTGAAAACTAACCAGTGACACGAGAAATGAACTATTTTGATTCGTTATCAGTTCAGAATATAGTCCTCAAGTTTGTACTTCTTAAAATACCTGCGACCTTGTTTGAAAAGACTCGAAGACTGGGTAATCTTGTAAATTTGACAGACATCTCTCTTAAGACTGTGGCTTCACTATCAGTGTCCGCGCGATTTCTTGGCATACTTTTTGTTGATCGTATCTGGGTGAAATTGTTAAGAGCTAGCTTCCGAAGGATCTCTAATTCAGTGTCACTTTCTTGTAACTGAAAGATTGAGGTTCTATATAGCGTTACACGGAAATGCAAACTACAGTTTGCGGACACGGAAACACTCAGAAGGAATAATCTCAACTACTCCAAAATCGGAGGATGTGTAGAACAGACGAACCATAAAAAGTGACAAACTGTAAAGAGATGGTATCCACGTAGGCCCAGCAGCGGTCCCAGTTGTGGTACCGGATAGGTTAGTGTTGCGCCACGCTCAGCTGGTGCAGAACCATCAAACGACGGGGAAACTGGTAAGTACGTGACGGTATGCCGCGTGATGTAATATCAGTTTGTGGGGAGTGAGGTGAAACGGAGCAGAACGACTGGTTCCCGGAGAACGGGTTTCCTGTGCGGCTTGTGCGTGTCACGCTGGCACGACAGCTATGCGCGTTTGGAACCAGTAGATAGGAGAGAATCATACATAGCGACAAGCGAGTATTGGAGCACGCGTTGTGAGGACACTGAGGGATGACCACCAGCATGTCCGTAACCGACAACAGTTAAGTCCACAGTGTTGGCACTGTAGTGGATCACCGCAGCGGGCGTACGTATTTCAGCGTCGACGGTTCGACGCTGTTTACTGGGGGCTGGCTGGACTGAAGTCTGGACCATGAATCCGTCACTGGCATGCTGAGTGGTAAATCGCAATGTTTTTGGGCAAGTTCCACTTCAACTTTTCCTAAAGTGACGACTGGGTGCGTGTAGTCGCTACTATGGGAAACGCGGAGTGGCAGTCTGGGTTGTGCAGTGGCACAGTGGCAAACACCAGGTGTGGTGGTGCGGGTCCCGACTCGCCTCCTACTTAACTGAGCGAAATCTGAATAGCAACAGCTACATCACGGAGGTTTTAGAACCCTAGGCATTGCCTCTTTTGCACTTGCTGTATGCCAGCAGGCCAGGGAGCAGCCACGTGTGGTGAGAAATGTGCAAGTGTTAGAACGACGGGTGCCACTGCTTCCCGGACCTGCACGTTCGTCTGACACGTCGCCCACAGCACATGTGCTGGATGTGGTCGGTCGGCAACTTGGTCCTTCTGGTCCTCCCGCGATTACTGTCGACCTCTGGTGGACACGCCTTTAAACAGAGTACCAATGTGTTTCCCAGTTGCGTATCCCAGCCGCCTTTCATTCGATGTCACTATCTCTAGCGGCCACCCTTACAGCGCAGCGGTACGCCGACGATGTTCTACGATTCGTTTTGTTTCCCATCACGGTACGTCATCTTGGGCTTGAACTTCGGCAAAATAATGCCCACCCGCACACGATGAGAGTTTTTACTGCTTGTCTTCGTGAATGCTAAACACTACCTTGTCCAGTAACATCGCCGCAGCTCTCCCAATTCAGGTCATTTGGATCATTGTGGGTAGGAACCTTCAAACCGCTCGGGATTTTGACGATCTAACGATCCAGTTGGACAAAATTTGGTACTATATCCGTATGAAGGGCACCCAACAATTCTATCAAGCAGTGTCAAGTCGAATAACTGCTTGCATAAAGGCCAGAAGTGAACAGACGGGCTATTGATTTTGGTGAAGCTCTTTCTGCTGAATGAAACACCCTGTTTTTCTGAAATTGCAATCATTTATTTACGTGTAGATGTGCATCACACCTGTCGTTTTGCGTCTCATTCGGATAATTCCTCCTAGATACGTCTTTTCTTTTTTTGTCTCAGAGTGTAGCTCTCCTTGCTGACGATATAAATATTGCAATCAATCCTAAGGCAGGAACCCTAATACTTGAAAACGTAAATAACATTATCTTGAAAATCAGCAACTGGGAATTTGCAAATGCACTGTCGCTAAAATTGGGTAAAACACATATGCGCAATTCAGCATTGCGCAAATCCTGACCACATCTTCCTAAAAATAATCTACGAGGGTAAACTAATAAATGAAACAAAATATTCTAAATCCTTGGTTGTTTATATTGATAAGAACTCGAACTGGAAGTATTATGTCACAGAGGTTCTTAAATGTCAAAGCTCTGCATCTTTTGCGTTACGGATGATATCAGATTTTGGTAGTAAAGTAGGAGTTGCTTTACCTATTTTGACTCACTAACGTATTATGGTGTCATGTTTTGGGGTAAATCGTAATTATGGAAGAACCGTGTAATAAGGATAATGTTTGGTGTCCGCTCTAGAACCTTTTGTAGGCATCTCCTTAAACATTTGGGCATTTCCTCTTTTACCAAGTTTGTTGTCAACAACCACGGTTTCATAATGAAAGAATTTTTGAAACACTCTATGAAAATATGAATTTGGCATGTCGGTTGGAGATAAAGAAGACTTTTATCACTACTTTTAGAAATTCAGCCCTTTTGTGAGCATTTTTTTTAAGTTAAATCTATAAAAACTTCGTTTGGCTACTCGATTAGAAATAAAAAAATATGAATTCCACTGTTTTTGGAAATTCAACCCCTAAGGGCTGAAATACAGCCAGACTGATTCACTGACTCATCAATGCCCAACCCAAACCGCTAAGGATAGAAACTTGAAATCTGGAGAGAATGTGGATCTTATAAAATCGTTTAAGAAGGTATTGTTCGAAAGTCCTCTCCTAAGGGGATGAAAATTGCCTGAGACTGCAGTCTTGTGTATGAGTTGCGTCTGTGTGTGTGCGTGTGTCTGTGTGTGTGTGTGTGTGTGTGTGTGTGTGTGTGTGTGAGTGTGTATTGTTGACGAAGACCTTAATGGCCGAAAGCTTTAATTGAGAGAGTCTTTTTGTTGTGCCTACCTGTGACTCATCATATCTGCTATGTGGTGAGTAGCAACTTTCCTTCTCATAATATTTTTACTTTCCTTCCTGGATTTTCCATTGTTTGATTTCATTTCCTTCTTCTTTGGAAGGGGGCCATATTAGAGAATACGATTTTCTTTCACAATCACAGTGACCACAAAGCCTTGTTCTCTAAGAAAAATTAACAAAATGTAACTTGTAAACAAGCTGTCAAGATAGAAGTAAAATTATTAAAGTGCTTTTATTTGGGATTACTGTTACCTGAATGTAACGCTGAAAATGGAGCACGTGTCCCAGTGATAAAAATTATGTTGCATCTGATTCAGCAAAAGGCCATGTGAATGCTGGTTTATTAAGTAACTATTTGGAGTTTTTGCGCCCTAAATGTAATCCATGGAATGATGAGATTTTAGCTGTAGAAAAAAAATGTTTAAATTCTATTGCTAATCGTTCTCTGTAGTGGATTGCGTCTCAAAACTACTGACAAGATGCTGAAAGAGCAGATGTTAAACAATTCTTAAATAAGCGTTAAAAGACTATAGAAGTTCATTGTTGTCCAAAAAAGCAATAAATGTCCGGTCCTGTCACGCGTACCATTAATATAACGCTGTGCACTAATGGTTAATACACTCCTGGAAATTGAAATAAGAACACCGTGAATTCATTGTCCCAGGAAGGGGAAACTTTATTGACACATTCCTGGGGTCAGATACATCACATGATCACACTGACAGAACCACAGGCACATAGACACAGGCAACAGAGCATGCACAATGTCGGCACTAGTACAGTGTATATCCACCTTTCGCAGCAATGCAGGCTGCTATTCTCCCATGGAGACGATCGTAGAGATGCTGGATGTAGTCCTGTGGAACGGCTTGCCATGCCATTTCCACCTGGCGCCTCAGTTGGACCAGCGTTCGTGCTGGACGTGCAGACCGCGTGAGACGACGCTTCATCCAGTCCCAAACATGCTCAATGGGGGACAGATCCGGAGATCTTGCTGGCCAGGGTAGTTGACTTACACCTTCTAGAGCACGTTGGGTGGCACGGGATACATGCGGACGTGCATTGTCCTGTTGGAAGAGCAAGTTCCCTTGCCGGTCTAGGAATGGTAGAACGATGGGTTCGATGACGGTTTGGATGTACCGTGCACTATTCAGTGTCCCCTCGACGATCACCAGAGGTGTACGGCCAGTGTAGGAGATCGCTCCCCACACCATGATGCCGAGTGTTGGCCCTGTGTGCCTCGGTCGTATGCACTCCTGATTGTGGCGCTAACCTGCACGGCGCCAAACACGCATACGACCATCGTTGGTACCAAGGCAGTAGCGACTCTCATCGCTGAAGACGACACGTCTCCATTCGTCCCTCCATTCACGCCTGTCGCGACACCACTGGAGGCGGGCTGCACGATGTTGGGGCGTGAGCGGAAGACGGCTTAACGGTGTGCGGGACCGTAGCCCAGCTTCATGGAGACGGTTGCGAATGGTCCTCGCCGATACCCCAGGAGCAACAGTGTCCCTAATTTGCTGGGAAGTGGCGGTGCGGTCCCCTACGGCACTGCGTAGGATCCTACGGTCTTGGCGTGCATCCGTGCGTCGCTGCGGTCCGGTCCCAGGTCGACGGGCACGTGCACCTTCCGCCGATTACTGGGGCCAACATCGATGTACTGTGGAGACCTCACGCCCCACGTGTTGAGCAATTCGGCGGTACGTCCACCCGGCCTCCCGCATGCCCACTATACGCCCTCGCTCAAAGTCCGTCAACTGCACATACGGTTCACGTCCACGCTGTCGCGGCATGCTACCAGTGTTAAAGACTGCGATGGAGCTCCGTATGCCACGGCAAACTGGCTGACACTGACGGCGGCGGTGCACAAATGCTGCGCAGCTAGCGCCATTCGACGGCCAACACCGCGGTTCCTGGTGTGTCCGCTGTGCCGTGCGTGTGATCATTGCTTGTACAGCCCTCTCGCAGTGTCCGGAGCAAGTATGGTGGGTCTGACACACCGGTGTCAATGTGTTTTTTTTTCCATTTCCAGGAGTGTGTACGTAATACTACGAGGAGAAATGACTTACACTCAGCCTTAGTGTGATAGAGAAAATAGTGAATTTTTCAGCGGGAAAAATCTTGAAATTGGCTCGAAACAAAAAATGGAGCTTCATTTTCTTGACAACTTCTACACCGTAGAAGAATGTTTTGAATGTGTTTTATGATAGAGGGAGAAACGCTCAACATAATTAAGGATAAATGACTGTATCCATTTACATGGACAGCGTATTACCATTTTTTCACTGGGAGGATGTATTATAGTTGTAAAAGTGGCTCATTAGATAGTGTAACAAGAGGTTGCTGTTATGGTTATTTGATGGATGATAAAATTATCTTACTGTTCCCGAATATGGGTCCAGTACCTGTCACCTACATCTGTTCCGTTGACATGCTTGCACGTAATGCGACATCTACAACAGAACACTGAATGTTACGCCTTGGATACAGATCTGGAAGATAAAATCGAAAACAAGTTTGATTTACTTAATACCATCGGAGTACTGTTTACTGAGGTCAGTTGCTTATGTAAAGGGTACCGCTTACAAATCCAGTTGGGCATCAGGCTGTTACATAACTCCAGCTGGTTTCCGACGTTACTTATCGTCGAACGGAACTAGTTGGCCGGCTAGGGGGGAAGTCACAACGGAACATGTTTCAGCGTTCAAGGATCCCGTCGCTCGCATCTGAAACAGCGCCCAGGCGGTACGTGCACTGTTTTTAGGGCAGTGTGTTTACCCTTAAGTGTTCGTCCTGCTTTTCATAGAGCGTGGAAGCAATTTTTCACGCTCAAGTGCGGAATCTAGATGCTACAGCTAAGCTGCGCCACAAAGTTGCGGCCGTATTAGACCGTTGAAGATCTTCGTCAAAGATGTTTTACGAAAGTATTTTGTAGAATTTTGGACGGTGTACTGGAAACTTCATTGTCTTTGGGGGCATTCTAGCTTTTGTAAACGCTTATCGGAAGATATTAAACATTATAATAATGCTATTAAACGTATTTAAATTCCGGCGGCGAAACTACCAGAAACTGCGTATGTAAATCACTACAACCGTTTCGTTTTACTGCTATATAAAACGTCATTCGTGGTCCGTAATGAAATGCTTTTTCAATTCTAGTGAGTTTTCCAGATCTGCAGCCGTTCGTTCTAAAAGATATTAAGCTGTGACCTTTCAGTTACGGCATGTTATGACCGACCTTCGCTTGTAGCAGGCTGTGTCATCTTTTTCAGTATTTTTCAGGTATTCCTTCGTTTGGCATTGAGTTATTTTACCTGCATTCATGTCTGCAGTAGTGTATATTTCCTGCTGTTAAATTCATGAAGATATGATACCGCTAGTGATTGTTTGCATACTCCTGATTAATTTTGAGTATGCAAACAAACACTTGTGGTGTTATATGGTGTTGTATTTCACATAAAGAAATACGTAGTGCTGAAAACAAACGTGAGAGTAGGCAAAACCCATCAGAAACAGAAGCAGGAAAGCCTCAAAAATGTTCACGAGGATTACACTTCCTGACTTAAGCGAAAATTCGGACATAAAATAAGAGAAAAATCGCAACTCAATACCTTTTACAACGAGATGTCTTACGTCTAAGAAGCTAACCAAAATTATAAATATGTTTCATTGGAGACCATTGTCGTTGTGTTATATCAATAAAGGGCAATCTGAATAAAAGCCAATCACCTGACCGAGGGGTTCATCATCGCCCAGCACAAACTGCTCAGGACAGAAATTTAAAATTTGGATTGGGTGTTGATCTTATTCTGTAGTCGTCATTTAAGAAGGGATTTTTCGAAACTCCACATCTAAGTGCTGAAACAGAGACTGAAAACTGCATAGAAAATATGTCGGTATCAAGGCAATTTAAAAGCTAGACCTACGAAAATTTGTATTTGGTTTCTCGGTCACAAACAAAGAAATACATATTTCAGAATTTTTGGAACTTTAACGTCTATGGGACCGAAATAGTGAGTGAACGTTTTCCTGAAAATAAATCATTATTAAATAAATAGTAAGGTATTTTTTAAAATTGCATCTAGGGAAATGGGTATTTAACTTCTCGGTTACAAAAAAAAAAATGGCGTGATTCAGTGTTTTGGAAATTCAGTCCCTAAGGGGGCGAAACAGGTGATGACATGTTTTAGTAAAATATTTTATAATGAAAGAATTGTTGACTAAATCTATAAAAATGTGAATTTGGCAGCTCAGTATAAAATAAAAAAATACTTGATTCACCGTTTTTGTAAACTGAGCCCTCGTGTGAACGTAAATCTATGAAAATTTTTATTTGGCTAATCTGAAAGAAATAAAAACATACGCATTTCACTTTTTTTGGAAGTTCAACACCTAAGGAGTGAAAGAGAGCCAGACTGATTCACCGACTCATCAACGCCCAGCCCAAACTGCTAAGAATAGAAACTTGAAATTGGAGAGAATGTGGATCTTATACTGTAGGCATCGTTTAAGAAGGGATTGTTCGAAATTCCACTCCTAAGAGGGTGAAATAGAAGATGAAATGCTTTCTCATAAGATGACGCTATTAAGGCAATTTTGAAGCCAGAACTACTACAACTGGTATTTGGTATCTTAGTCAAAAATAAAAAAAATTCGTTTTCCAACATTTTTATAAATTCAATCAATAAGCGGGTAAAATAATGAGTGAAACTTTTTTTGAAAATAAGTCATTGTTAAAGAGCTACTGAAGCATTTTTAAATCTACATGTACGAAAATTGGTATTTGACTTCACGCTTAGAAAATGGCTTGGAATTTCAAACACTAAGGGAGTGAAATAGGGGATGAAACGTTTTATGAAATTACTCCATTTTACTACGTTTTAAAAGATATATCTATGAAAATTGGCATTTGGTGTCTGTGTTAGAAAAAAATACATGTTTGTTGTTTTTTTGAAAATAATTTCCTAAGGGAGTGAAAAAGGAAATGAAAATATTTAAGATAACCTTTGGTTGAGTAAAAATTTTTTAAAGCTAATCAATAAAAATGGTATTTCACTTCTCGGTTAGATACAAAGAAATAGTATTAAGGGATGAAAGTTTCTGTAGAAGTATCACCAGAAGAACGCAAAAGGCGTGGTGAACAAAAACTTTAGATTCTAGCTACTAGAACTGTTTTTTGGCCAGAAGTGCATTTGGAAAAGATAATGCTTCTATGGCCTTCATTAGCGTGAAACGTTTAAAAGATGTTGCAGTTTGTAAACAACATAAAAATTCAGTTAAGTAAATGCAATAAAAAACTGTGCTGATCATACAGTCCATGCGAGCTAACCGCCAGGCGTTAAGCTAAAAGGGATATAAATACGCATGTTCTGGTAGTTACACAGTCGGAATTTAAATACCTTTAATAAGTGTAAAGCAGCTATGGACAGTATGGTCACACAACTGAAATTTGCAGCAAACGTATACGACGCTCTCGATAATTACTATCATGCACTCGAAGGAACGCAGTGCTGCAATTACTGGAAGTAGTATTACGAAGTATGCGTAGAAGACTGCATGAAGGTATGGCGCAGTGCCCTAATTTTTTCAGCTTAAAATTATGGCGATGACAGAAGGCCGTAATCTGATGGAGATAAGAAGCTAATGGTCGGGGATGAATATTTCAGGCGGTACGTGGTCTTGAATGAATAATGTGTGAGTCACTGCTTGTGTTTCATTACAAACAACAGCCTGCCTTATCGACGCTGGTGGCGGTATGTTCAAAAGCAATAATATATATAGATATATATATATGTATGGTGCAGCAGTATGTACAATAGTTGCCAGAATACGAATCTGCAGCGAAAAGGTTTGGTATAAGTCGAATCTCCGCAGTTCAGTGTTCAAGGGACCGGAGAAAATGTTCGAATAATTGAGAGTTCGATTTAACGAAATATTAATTGATGTGGAATCAAGAACTAAGGGTACCAAGTACAAAAAGATTAAAAAAGAAATGAATTATCTTTTTCTGCTTCTATCGCATTTTTTATTGCGACCAAAGCCGAAAATACATCGTCGTTTACTTTATTTCTAACTATGTACAGTCTAAGACAAAGAAAGCACCACGAAGGACGTATACAAATGGAATGGAAATTGGTATACGTTATGTATATGTACAGACATAAAAATAATTATGATTTTCGAAAAACTTGATGATTTATTCAAGAGAAAGAGGTTCATAAATTGGGCAAGTCAATAACACGTTGGTCCGTCTCTGGCTCTCATGCAAGCTATTATTCAATTTGGCACTGACTGATAGAGTGGCTGGATGTCCTCCTGAGGAATAATCTGCCAAATTCTGTCCAACTGGCACGTAGATCGTCAAAATCTCGAGATGGTTGTAGGGCTCGGCCCATAATGCTCCAGACGTTCTTACAACTGGGGAGAGATACGGCGACCTTGCTGGCCAAGGTAGCCTTTGACAAGGACGAAGACAGGCAGTAGAAACAAGCGCCGTGTGTGAGCGGGCATTATCTTGTTGAAATACGTATAAGCCCAGGACGGCTTGCCATGAAGGGCAACAGAACGAGGCTAAGGATACAGTAGATGTACCGTTGTGCTGTAAGGGTGCCGCGGAAGGCAACCAAAGGCTCCTGCTATGCAGAGAAATTGCACTCCACACAACCATTCCTGGTTATTGTTCCTTATGGCGGCCAACAGTCTGGTTGGTATTCCATCGCTGTACAGGGGCTCAGTACCAAGCGGGACTCATCACTTATTCCTTCGTGGAGCTTCTTTTCTTTTCTAATTTGTCTCTTCTTCTTCCGCTTTCCAGATAATAGTTAAAATTGTACGTGAAACCATCAAATGTCACATCTGTATGACTAAATGACTAAAAGGGTCATCCGCTTCCAGTTACAGGTTGCCTATCTTCAAAGTTTCATACAAATTATTGAACGAATCTATAAACTTAAAATACTACCATAATCTACTCATTAAAGAAGAGTAATCTATCGTTAATCATTTAACACAGCAAGTCAACTATTAAAATAAGAAACTGTTCGTACGTCTTAGCCAGTAACTTACGCAAGCAAATTATCCAGTGGTTGAGAATGAGAACATTTAGCGACGTGCGACAGACTTTAGACGTAACTTCAAACCTTCACAAACTGTTTCTCTGTCAAACGTCTTACAAAATACTGAATAGAAAAAGTTTATCGCTCGCTCATTTTCACTGTTCATGCAGTAAAAAACTTCCAGCATCAGGCATGGCGTTTTAATTCATTACCTTTTTTATCATTATCTTATTAGCAATATATCGCGCTGATGGAATCCACTTGAGTCACTGGATACGCCTGCAAAATTACTGTACGACACATAGTTCAGGAGAGATGAGTTTTGTACATGGGAGTTCGAATCCTTAACGAATCGGTGGCGTGGTTTACTGGTTTTCTCCTACATCGGGAACATATCTCTGGGAGAGGAAAAGATTTATACTTATTTGAAGTCTTTTTTGAACATGTTGTTAGACATCTTTGCTTGATTAAACAAAAGAATGTCGCGAAGAGTTGAATGAATGTTAAAACAAATGCCGAAACCACTGACGAAACTTTCTTAGGTGTCATACAAATTTGAAGGAATCGTCAGTGAGCTGCTTAAGGTTCTTTTTTTTTTAAAAAAAAACTGTTCCCTCAGCAGGTTCTGAGGAAATGTTCTGTACTAGAAGAGTCGTCATTATATCCATTTTATTGCACACTGCGAAGAATACAATGTGGGGAGTAATGGCAGAGCAGCAATTACACCTATATCACCGACAACTTTAACAATTAATGGGGCCAAATGGTTTCGAGACCCGAGTCAATTCTGTCAATGGATTATCCAGCACTTGGACTCTAAACAATCGCTGAAATCCTGTTTTCCATGTAAGCTGCTTATTCCAAAAGTAAACTGAATAATAATTTTAGACAACTACCTCGTTGTCTTCCCTAGTACTCACTCTGTAAACAATCAATGTACATGAAACCACAACTCCTAACTTTCTGTACTATTTTTTACAAACATATAATGTACTATAATTATATGATTGTTGTAAAACTACGTAATTAACCCATTCTGTGTTCCAGTTAATTAAAATTTGTCTCAATTTCTAAACACTACATCTACATTTATACTCCGCAAACCACCTAACGGTGTGTGGCGGAGGGCACTTTACGTGCCACTGTCATTACCTCCCTTTTCTGTTCCAGTCGCGTATGGTTCGCGGGAAGAACGATTGCCTGAAAGCCTCCGTGCGCGCTCGAATCTGTCTAATTTTACATTCGTGATCTCCTCGGGAGCTATAAGAAACGCACCCTCTCGAAACCTGGCGAGCAAGCTACACCGTGATGCAGAGCGCCTCTCTTGCAGAGTCTGCCACTTGAGTTTGCTAAACATCTCCGTAACGCTATCACGGTTACCAAATAACCCTGTGACGAAACGCGCCGCTCTTCTTTGGATCTTCTCTATCTCCTCCGTCAACGCGATCTGGTACGGATCCCACACTGATGAGCAATACTCAGGTATAGGTCGAACGAGTGTTTTGTAAGCCACCTCCTTTGTTGATGGACTACATTTTCTAAGAACTCTCCCAATGAATCTCAACCTGGTACCCGCCTTACCAACAATTAATTTTATATGATCATTCCACTTCAAATCGTTCCGCACGCATACTTCCAGATATTTTACAGAAGTAACTGCTACCAGTGTTTGTTCCGCTATCATACAATAAAGGATCCTTCTTTCTATGTACTCGCAGTACATTACATTTGTCTATGTTAAGGGTCAGCTGCAACTCCCTGCACCAAGTACCTATCCGCTGCAGATCTTCCTGCATTTCGGTACAATTTTCTAACACTGTGACTTGTCAGTGCATAATATCTTTAAGCAAAACGGTTAGAAGAAATGGTCTTTCGAAGTTTCTTGGAAACAGAACAAACGAACTCTGAGTGACTTACGCCGATAATTTATCGCTTTTCATTCGAATGAAGCAGTTTGGAGACACTCGCCAATGAGTGCGAGGTGTGCGGAAGTAATTACGAATAAGTTTTTTTCTGATCATTTGCGTTCACAGTCCTGCAGTACTTTAGAAGTAACGTTTACGCTTTGGCTGTAAATAAATGTAATAAAATCATTTTTCTTAGATGCTCCATATTTTACTAAATTTCAGTTAGGTAAAATCGTGTAAAAACACCGTCCTGTCACGTTAAGGTGACCACCAACTATGTTCAACGTCAACGTGCGATAACCACTGACAGATGGCACGAGGAAACACTAGCACAGGAGAGTATATAAAATGTGTCTAATGGAAGCCGACAACAGTGCAGTCGTTGGCGTAATGCGAAACGGAGCGCTTTATCTGATGTCCAGGAGGGCATGACCATTTCGGGCCAAGAGCGGCAGCATCTCCGAAAAGGCAGAGTGTTTGAAGTGTTCGGTTACCACTGACGTTAAAGTATACCGTGCATGGTAGAAGGCTGCTATCCGAAACTGGCGCCGAGGCAATTGTGGTGCACCATGGGCCATAGATGACTCTGCTGAACGACGGCTGTCGACATGTGTTCACGCGAATAGACATGCAACTGTTGAGTAACTAACCACCCAGCTGGACCAAGCGCCTACCAACAGGGTCTGATCAACGACAGTTCAGCGAACGTTCATGGGTGTGGGCCTCTGCAGAAGGCGCCTGGTTCATGCACCCACTCTGACTGCTGTTGACCGGCGACGAAAGTTGCAGTTTGCACGCCGGTACCGCAAATGGATGAAGGCGCCTGGTTCATGCACCCACTCTGACTGCTGTTGACCGGCGACGAAAGCTGCAGTATGCACGCCGGTACCGCAAATGGATGAAGGCGCCTGGTTCATGCACCCACTCTGACTGCTGTTGACCGGCGACGAAAGCTGCAGTTTGCACGCCGGTACCGCAAATGGATTTCCACATAGGGGCGACCGATGGCCTTTCTGGATGAACTGCTTTCTGTGTCCCATGAGACACATGGACGTTGGCTTGTTTGGCGTGAAACATCTGAAAGCAAATACCCTGCAACAATCGTTGGAAGGGTTTAGGCCGGAGGGCATGACCTGGCTGATCTCGTCGTTCTGGAAGGTATAAAGGATCAGTACTAGAATTCGTCTATCCTTGGGGACCATGTCCACACCTATATGCAGTTTGTGTCTCCTCAGCACGATGGCGTCCACCAGTAAGACACTGCAACGTGTCACACAGCTCACAGTGTACGTGCGTGGTTCGAACAGCACCAGGATGTGTTTATCGTACTCCCCCGGCCACCAAACTCTCCGGATTTAAACCCAGTCGAGAATTCGTGCGACAACCTCGATTGGGATGCTCAGCCTAGAAGCCTACCTCAGTTGGCTACGGCACTGGAGTCGGCTTGGCTCCACATCCCTGTCGGTAGCTTCCAGAACCTCATTGACTCCCTTCCTCCACGTCTCGCGACGGCTTTCGCTGGAAAATTTGGTTATTCAGGCTTTCACAGCTGGTCGCAATGTTACTGGACATTGTACACTCATGATCATAAATTAAGTATAATTCTGAGAGATGGTGAAACAACGCTCTGGTGGGAGATTTGCGGGTTTCAGTCACCTCGGGGTATGACCATGCGGTGCATTTGACCTGCGGTCGTCGCAGGGTGGCGCTGGCAGCAGTCCACGTACGTGGAGGTGTGTTGGTGCATGTCGGGGTACGGTATAGTGAGTAAGTGTGCAGACGTTTTCAGACGTGCTAGTGGTGACTGTTTGTTGAAAATTGTTCAAAGAGCACATATTGACGACTATATGAGGGGTAGAATACTAGGGCTACTGGGGGCTGGTCAAACACAGCAGGTCATAGCACAGGCCCTCGGTCTGCCACGAAGTGTTATTTCGAGATTATGGGAACGATTCCAGCAAACAGGACGTGTCCAGGCGCTACAGTACGGGACGACCACATTGTATAAGACCACAAGAAGACCGATATCTCACCATCAGTCCGCAGACGGCCACGGAGTACTGCAGGTACCCTTGCTCGGGACCTTACTGCAGCCACTGGAACAGGTCTCCAGACACACAGTCTAAATACGACTGAACAGACATGGTTTATTCGCCCGGACACCTGCAAGGTGAATTCCACTGACCTCTGGTCACAGCAGAGCCCGTAAAGCCTGGTGTCAAGAGCTCAGTACATGGTCATTGGAACACTGGTCCCAGGTTATGTTCACAGACGAGTCCAGGCATACTCTGAACAGTGCTTCTCGCCGGGTTTTCATCTGGCGTGAACCAGGAACCAGATACCAACCCCTTAACGTCCTTGAAAGGGACCTGTATGGAGGTCGTGGTTTGATGGTGTGGGGTGGGATTATGATTGGTGCACGTACACATGTGCATGTCTTTGACAGATGAACTGTAACACGTCAGGTGTATCGGGACGTCATTTTGCACCGCCTTTTCAGGGGTGCAGTGGCTCCCACCTTCCTCTCGATGGATAATAACGCTCGGCACCCGCCCGGCACCACTGAGCTGCCATCGTGGAGGAGTACCTTGAAACGGAAGATATCAGGCGAATGGAGTGGCCTGCCTGTTCTCCAGACCTAAACCTCACCGGGCACGTAGGGGATGCTCTCGGTCGATGTATCGCTGCACGTCTTCAAACCCCTACGACACTTCAGGAGCTCCGACAGGCACTGCTGTAAGAATGGGAGGCTGTACCCCAGCATCTGCTCTACCACCTGATCCACAGTATGCCAGCGCGTTGTACTGCCTGTGTACGTGTGCATGATGATCACATCCCATACTGATGTCGGGTACACGAGTAAGAAACTGTACTGTTTTATAGCATATGTGTTTCGGGACGGTTTTCTCAACTTATCACCAATATCGTGGACTTATAGATCTGTGTCGCGTGTGTTACCTATGTGGCTATGCTATTAGTTGCAGTTTTGTGTGTGTGGCACCACATTCTGCAATTATCCTTAATTTACGAGCAAGAGTGTAAAAGAGTAACTGCGCAAGTGTCGAGTGTTTCTCATTTTTAATCTATAGACTATTTTGGTATGAGGCAACGAAACAGCCAACAGACGTCAAATCATGCAATATAATAGCGTTACAGATTCTGTCAACTCTCGTGTTCTGTGCAAAATAAGCCTTAGATAAGTTAGGCAATACTAACGATCTGCGTTATTCGATGTGGAAACACGCTCGTTACGGGACCAAGATACAAGTTTGTGAAGAGGAATGGGTGAAATAGGTGAAAAGCTGACGTTATACTAGGTACTTACATTTAATTAAGTAACTCTGTCATAGGAGCTTCCGGATTTCCAGTATTTTGCTGGTAGACGATTTGCTACATTGAAAGTGGAAAATGAAGACTTGGGTTGAATAGCTCTTCGAAATGTGTTCCAGGCAGAAGAATCAGCTTGTTCAATCAACAGTATGTACTTATACTTCAGTGAAGCTTGCCGCATCTAAAGATTCACACCATCCATTTCTTTACGGCGACTCATTGTTAATAAGGGAAGGCAACGCTGTTCTCTTACTTCCCCTTAGTTCCTATTGAAGAAGGTATAGTCGTAATTGAGTTGGTTTAAAGTTGGCTTGGAGCTGTCGTGTAATGATTATAGGGCAGTATTTTCGCCTGGGTTTAGATTACGTGGGGATTGCTATCGATATCTATGCACTTCAAATGCACTTTTTGATCGAATTAAACTTATTGTGTGAGTATATGAAAAAATATTATTCATAGAAGCAAAACAGATTTCGGGTTCTGAGTAATATGTTGTGCAGAATAAGTGACCGTTAGGTGGTCACTAACGTAAGCGTATGTCGAACAAACAAGGGAGCGTTCCATAGGTCAATAAGCGATCTTGATGAAACTTGGCGGGTGTGCATATGGGGCTAATTATTGCAATATGTTGGCCTATTGTTTACTTTGTGCCAAATTTCACTTCCAAGGGCTTAAAGACACGCAGGAAGGTAAGTTGACGTTTCAGGTTTAGTGGGAATATCTTAAAAACGATGCTATTTAAAAAACGAATGTAATTAATGTTTTTGAAAACTGTATCAACTTTTGTTATAATTTAAAATATTGCAATACTCCATCATTAATTAATTTCTAAAACCGAAAATTCTTTTACTACATATATTAAAGAAATTTTCAAGGCACTCCCTGTGTAATAAAGCTGGTTTCAGAAATCCACTTTAGTGAAAATAAGTTGTACACAATATGCTGGCGAAGTATTTTCAAACTACCTAGTTAAAATGTCTAAACAATCATTGTTATTGTAATTGTTTATTTTGCTTATATTAGTTTTATGTATTAAACTATTATTTTACCTTTGGCATTCATGGTTTTATGTTTTTTCTTAATTTATTGTTTCACATACGTATATTCTGTTAATGGAAAACAAAAAGGAACTAATTATTAAGATAGAAATTTATTACAATAATGATAATATGTACCGAAATGCTTTAACATAAATTTCTTTTACACCATGCAATAAAATGAACCAAATTTCTTCACGTAATGTACATTATGGTGAAGACAACGTAAAGCAAAATTCAGCAGAATTTCAGATCGCCGTGGACGATCCTCTGCACAACCTGATTTACATCAGGCCTTTTTCAGTACATTGGTAGGCCTTTATGTATATCTTTCAAAAAACAAAAAAGAACAACAGAACATGACAGATGCAAAGAATGCACTGTAATAACTGAAAACTGCTTGTGGAAGAATAAAAAAGGCTATAAAATGAGAAAATCTAGGTGCAATAACACAACCAAATGCTTTGCACTGGAGCGTGGTGCAGGACAGTATGGCAGAGCGGTTGGCTGAGTTCATTGACATTTATCCAGTTCACTTTTGATACGCACCATTTCGTATATCAACACGTTTAGATGCAGTATCATATAGGAAACAAAACATTAGAATACAATCATTGTGCAGAAAGCAATGACCCAAAGTTACAAATCAGCAAAATAGCAAAACTAATTTAAATTTCAATAACACGTGACTCTTACCCGATGCATTAGACTGAGGTAAGATGTGGGTACGACACTTGGAAGTACCTCAAACAGCAAATAGAAGAACGACCACAGAGATTAAATTTGAAAAAAAGACGAGAAGTCAATCAAAAACCAAGAGAAGCTACCTCACACCTAAGTTTTACCTTCAAGTTATTTAATCTAGACAATTCTCAAATATATTTAAATTTTACCAAATTTAAAAAAATAAATAACCCAACCATAAACATTCTCTCTCTCGCTGAGCAATCACATAGATTTAAGAAATGAAAGACAGACAGTCCTTGACATCTAGAAACATTCAAGCTTTTCTTAAAAGAAAAATATGACATGACCACGTGCAAAACAATTAATCCTGCCTAATACGTGTTCAAACAATGCTCAATAGGCAATATTTAACAGGTAGACCACAGCCACTGCCTTAATGCTTACAGTAAATATCAAAGCCTTGAACAAGCGATTTTTTCCCTGATTTATCGGTCGGTTTGGATCCCTGGTTGCAGGTTTTTACACCTAATCCTTTGGCATCCCCCTCAGAGCTCCGTTCAAAATGTAGACAATATCAACACCCCAGATCCCATCGAAACAGGCCAGTGTTAGACACAAGCAACACACAGTATACTGACACCGGCATTGCCAAGAACAAATAACGAGCTCCAAACCCAAGTCAGTTGGTACGGCGTACACGAACGTCGAAATAAAACATCATCATAACAGAGAGGGCAGCAAACCAGGATCATACTAATCTATAAACCACATCCTACCATCAACCTGAGGCCACGGAACCGGTAGCATACACGGAATTTGTATTATATGAAAGCTCAAAACAGGACAGTCATCAAATCGTGCCGCATCGTGGGTGAAATAAAGACAGAAATTGTGGGGACGTGACTACCGGTACAAACAACCTGAATAACACTGCACAATCCAGATGCAATGACGACGCCGGATTTCCTGTCCGGTGGAATATTTCACGTGCACGTATTTTCATTCGCAGTCTCCTCGTGCTCCAACTGTGCATCAACATACGGCGTGCGGCGTCTAACCTCCTCCTTGCACGAGCACTACAGTAAAACAGACTGTCAGTTTGGTGCGCCGGACAAGAACTTCCACCTCCTAGTGCACACGGCCGCCACCCTTCCTGTGCTCGTTTCAGTTTCCTAGCTTCGTCGTCGGCCAGATAAACCACTTCTAGCCAGAGAGGTCGAAGACACAGTCGGGAGGCACCATGGTAAACTGGGCGCCTAGTGCCAATCTAATCTGATAGTGCAGAGACGCTAACCTAACAGTATCAAGGGGAATGGAACTGGATGTTTAATTAGCAAATAGCAGTATAACAAGAAACTTCTATCTCTTGCGGAACTTCGGCACTACAACACTGCAATTTGGCCAGAATACCTGTATGGGTCTGAGTGCATTTCATTAAATACATCCAAATAATTAGACGAAATAGACAGGAAAGAAAGGAACATAATCAGAAAAATCTTAGATCCAAAATATGGTAATAGGAAATGGAAATTAAGAAGTAATAACCAAGCTTATGAAAGAATAGAACGGCTATTACACACAATCAGGAAGATATAAGTTGTGTACTATGTACATTTTAAAAGGATAGACCAAAAATGAATAACAGTAGGTATTTTTAACTTTTTTGACAGAAGCCCAAAAACATCAGCGATGTGAATCAAAAAAATTAAAACAGACCTGAAGGAAATGAAAATAACCGAGGAAGACATTACAAAGAGAAAAATTCAGAGCAAAAGTAGAAACGTTTAGAGGTCTTCCAGGAGAAAACAAGGAAAAAGGACAAGCACTAGTGGACAGAAGAAAGAGGACAGCAACACAGGAGAAGAATGAAAAATTACTGGAAGCATAGAAGGGAGAAGAGAAATAAGGCGTAAGTTGTTGCATGTGGTCCTTGGTAGGCCAAACCAACATAAACTAGAACATGATGATTCTTGAGCTGTGCGCGTCTCGTGTTCATGCCATTTCTTGATTGACACCCTCTCTTTACGGATCTGTCACCTCGTTTCTTATTCGATTTACTGGCGTCACTAAGTTGCTGGCTTGCCTGCCCGTGAGTGGCAGCAGCAGCACGTATGGATAAGAGCACTGTTGTCTTATCTCTGACGCGATCGCTAGTATTTCCGGCTCGTCGTGTGTCGGGGGTTCAGTCGGGACGCACCGCCAGTGAGGTCCGGACAGCCAGTATTCGCCGACCGCTTGCGACACACATGCACTGTCTGACAGATGGAGACTGGAGAGGTAACAACCGTTGGTTGGTCGTTCGGTCGGTCGTCTCATCGGGCGACGTGAATTTGGTCTTCCGTTTCTAACCCTCGTCAGTTGGTCATCTTGCCGGACGTGGGTCGCTTCCTTCCTTGTGCAGAGATGTCGGGTGGCCAATGGGCAAGTGTTACCTCAGCATGGTTGCGTCCGAGCCAGTGTGCCCGGGTCGCCGTGTCTCCGAGTTCCGAACGAACATGGAGTTGAGTCGGAATGGAGCTGCAGTGAGGTCCGGACAGCCAAGACTCACTCGACTGTTGCTGACACACACGACTTGAGTGGGGACGACCTTGGTTGGTCGGTCGGTCGTCTCATCGGACGACGTATATTTGGTCGCCGACCGCTTCGGGTTCTCTGTGTGTGTGTGTGTGTGTGTGTCGACTTGTCATTCGTCCTGGTTGTTCCACAGTTATTGCTTTTACGATTGTTCGAGTTCTTGTGGAAGTGTTTTCTTGGAACTGTATCTTACGATTGTTCGAGTTCTTGTGGAAGTGTTTTCGTGGAACTGTATCTATCTTGTGTAATTTCGACTGAACAGTTATGTTAATGCTGCCTCCGAAGTGGAGTAGGCAGTCGGTCGCTTGGGACAGTGCAGAGAGGAAGTCTCCGCGCCGAGGGCATTAGCGCAGTGACCCGCAGTGTGTTTTTCTTCGCCGTGTTGATGCTGTGCCTCATGTAGTTTGACGGACTTTGGTGTTGTTCTCGAGTACGGTGCGAGGCATTCAGCCACCTATGAATTTAGTTTGTTTTAATTTTAAAATAAGGCTTTCAGCTGTCTAAGTTAAAACTTTGAAGATTCTTGTTTGAACGATTTATTTAAGAGAAAAAACGGTCAATTTTGCTCTATTGCAAATCCTTATTATCCAGCCCTTAAGCCTTGAGTTGTTCTATGTTCAGTATGCGGCCTTTAGCCGAGCTTTTATGTCAAATAGTTTTAAGATAAGGCCTTCAGCCGTCTTAAATTAAAATTTGAAAATTCATTTGTTTAAAACCTTTTTTAATTTTCTTCTCTATTCGAAATTCTTGTTATCCAGGGCTTAAACCTCAGTTCTTCTGTGTCCAGTGTGTGGCCTTAAGCCGAATATTTACATAAGATTTTCTTTTTTAAGTAAGGCCTTCAGCCGCGTGTATTTCTTAGAGCAGTTGTAATAACTTGTGTAGGGGCTTTCAGCCGTATTGTTTTGAATCTTTTTAAGGGCATGTGTGATTAAGGGCTGTTAGGAAAATAAAGTTTTGTGTGTTTTGTGCAACTGACAGTAACTGATTTTAGCCCCATTCCACAATCATAACGTGATGCGCTCTGTTCTGCGAAACCAGATTCAAATTCTGATTAACGTTTAAATATCTCTAATGCGACGTAGGTGATGCTGACACAAGTAGTTCAGTATATGACAGATGGAGCCGCAAATGTCTTAAAATATCCAAAAAGAGGTTGACAAATGTTCAGCATTTGACGTCACCAGATGACTTACTTCATCCCACATCCAATGGTTGTCGACAATACCCTCGCCAATAGGGGCTAGTGCTTCACACTGCGCCCCTTTGCGCTCCTATGGCACTCTGTATCGGAGCTTGCATTATCCGAAGTTATACAGTAGTGTTCGTGGTGGTGGTATACAAGACTCTGATGAATCGGCTTACATTCCCGATGTGTAGCCGACAAGCCTATTAGTGTGACGTCAGAAATTTGCTGCAGCGCCCGTGTATCTCGTTGGTATCTCGTTGGCCCCTACCGAACACACTGTAAGTATTACAGGTCTTTGTTCGCCGGCTCTGGTACAGTTATATCTGAAATAGGCTTAATGTTGTTGCATTATTTAAAAGTTTATTTAATAAATATGAAAAGATGGTTCCAATGTGGAACGGAATGCTGCTGTTATCTATGGAAAGCAGAAGTTCATAAATTAAATATGCAAAGAGAATTCCATCTACCATTTATTTCAAGACGTCTGAAATACCGGATTTTAGGTACTGATTAATCAGAGAGATTTTATTTATTTATTTTACTCACTGGTAGTAATGCGTCTGTTGTTTTGCAGTTTACGACAAACGTTTGCAGTCCTAAGATTACCTTTATTTGGTCGTACCTTGCTAAGAGACATTGTAACCTTTACCGCTTGGTTTTATATTAAGCTGTTGTCGGTTGAAAAACTTATTTAGCGACAGGGAGCGCCATTGCAGAGTCGCAACTGGATTTCATGCTACTGCAGCCAGGGAATCAGTGCAGCTTAATAGTGTGAGATACCTTAAAACGATGGAATATAACGCATGTTACGCACACGAGGAGTAATACTAGTAAATGCGACGGTTTAGAGGCCACGACTATTGTAATCAACTACTTCCTCCACACTCTCCATCACCCCCATAAATTAATTAGAAAGTCGTGGTTTAGTGATTGCTTTTCAGAAATATGCCCTTCCATCAGGGAAACTTTCCTTGTCAGTTTGAAGTGGTGGATGTCCGAAACTCCCAAAACCTTGTTCGTCGATCCATAATTAGAATATAATTTTTTTTTATACCTTTGCTCAGCATCTGCGCAGAGTCAGCGTGTTTATTAACGGATGTCACACGGTTAGTTTACAGGGTGGCCGGACGCCCTTCGTGTCGCCACCATATTATCCCCCCAGGATCGAAAATGTGTATCCCATGGTCAGCGCGAAGTGTTACTTATGTGAAAGAGAGCTAAAGTATTTTGAATGTTAGCGAATAGTGTGAGACGAGACTTGGGACCCAACCCTGTATTTGCCTAGTGGGATGTGGGAAACCGCCTGAAAACCACAGCCCGGCTGGCTGGCACACCGACTCTGGCCGTTAACCGTCGGACGGACTCGATATGAGCCGGAGCACCTCCCCGTTACGGAAACGCCGCACGGCTATTTGAAGAGGTGTGAGAACAAGGTGATACAAATTACATACTCATTTCTTTTGCTTGGCATCACGAACTGCTTCACCTATTTCTCACTATGGTCGAACCAGAAAATGCAGTAACCTACAGAACTTCACTATCTTAGAAATAACAGCCAAACAGTTGCAAAATATAGTTTTATTAAACCTTGACCATGCTTACGACGGTTGTAAAACGGTTTTCATTAGAAAATATCGGACGGAAAATCACATTATCTATAGTCAAAGTGGGAGTTGTTGACTGTTTAGTACATGTCTACTTAACCAAGATGTAAATATATTACATATAAGTAATAGCCGCCTACTGTAGGGCTTTGTCTTAAAACTTTCGATGTTTTAAAATATCACATATTTGGCGCAGGTTACAAGTATATATAGTATGCCACTTGAGAGATTTGTCTAAAACTGACAATTAAATGTAAAACGTGGCATTAGATCCTATAGGACGTCAATGTGTCACCTTCAGAAGTATGTGGTACATAAAAAAATTTAAAAGTTTTAAGACACGGCCGTGCAGCAGACGGCTATTACTTTTATATAATGCACTTAATTGGTGACTAAGTAGTAGTCAATGTGATCTTATGTCCTACATCTTCTGAAGATCACGGTCAAGGTTTAATATACCTGTACTTTGCAACTGGTCGGCTATTATTTTTAATGCGTTAAAGTTCTTGCATGCATAGTTGCTGAAGCTCAACCATGTTCAAAATCTTGTAACTTACAGAACCTTTTGTGACACTGTATAACACGTATTTCCCCATCGAGACCGTCTGACTGCCTGGCGATTATGCCGTATTTACGTACTGACTCATCTTTGCGTTTTGAAACGGTCGTGCACCAGTAGATAATGTCGTAGTACCACTTCAGAACAAAGTAGTGTATTTGAATAGTTGATGGTGTTAGGACAGCAACCAGCCACAAATTTACTTTGAGTTCCTTTATTCAAAGGAAACCGTTACCGGTTCGGTTTCGAATCGTTGTGATTCATCATCAGACGGTTTACACGTTTTCTTTATGACATTTGGTGTGTTTTTATAGGTTAATTGTCCTAAAATATAAATAAAACATAATTATAAACACGCCACACGCAGATGGTTGCGTTACAGATTATCGTTGCATGCGACTTACGTGAAACGTCGGTTAACAGAAAACACATGTATCATGGCAGAAGCGCGGTCTGCTGTGGAGCAGACATGCAAACCGTTCCCAGTAGGGCATATCGTGGAATTTTCTACGTTCGTGATGCCTTCGAATTACGCAGTGGATTACATTAAAATCTTAAATGACTGTAAATTAAGTGTTATGTGTGTTTTGTTTAATATTGTGCCTCAAACAACAGTATGACAAAAAATAAAACAAATGGCATTGCGGTATCTTAAGTGTATTTGATTTAGTAGTGAAGCTTTACCTATTAAATGTCACTGAAAATTTGAGTCCAACATAACTAGCTATGGATAGGAATGTGAAGTTTGCCTAGCTTTGACAGTTCAGCTGAAAGCATTATCTTCAGCTAATTTAACAACTAATTGCGCTCTTTAGGATAACAGGTAATAGCTGGGACAAGTTAGTTTCAATACATAGACCTCCAAGCGCTCTTCGCAGATTGGCCGTCTTTTGTGGTGACAGCTTCACAATAGTTCATTTCCTACCAACGGTTATTTGAAAATTTTTGTTCAATTGGACGTCGCTTGTCCCGCTCTGGCTTATCGCCAGGACGTTTTTCTCCATCCTAGATATGTGGCCGACCTGCATTATGGTCATGCATATTTCCAGCGTTCCTCTGAAGGAGAAAATCCGAAAAATTAGGGCTAACTCGGATATTCGAAAAATAAAAGATGATTATTGGGAGCGATTTACAAATGGTATGGAACGAGACCTTTATGGAACGCAAAAGAAATTGTGGTAAGTGCTCCGAAAGCAAAAGAAGGATATCAACGAACACATTCAGATGTAGAATTGAAAGTAGACATCAAACGCGGGAAATCACAACGAAATAAACTTCTTAATGGAGGAAATACACACTGCAAGAAAAAGACTTAAAATATAAAAAAATCTAGATGACCAGATAGCGTATACAGTAAATTAATAAAATATAGGAGGCAGGTATTATATCAACAGCTAGGTAGTTTATTTAGCATCATTACGAAGGAAAATAAGGTGCCAAGGGAATGGAAAGAAAGCATTACAACTAATAGATAATTACTGGGGAGTTATCTTGCTCTATGCCACCTTAAAACTGTTAACATTAGTAATAAGAGACAGAACACAGAATGGTACAGATATACATATGACTTTGTATGAAGCGCAATCATAGCTGTGACGATACATTTAAAACGATGAAAACTCTAGCAGCTGCGTCAAAATGATTTATTAATCACTACTGGTTTTCACGACATTATAGCTACATCTGCAGGTAACAAACTGTTGACCTTTCAGTACATAATGCCCTAAAAATCTCCGTAAGGGTAAATAACAGAGCTCTCCTAACTTCCTGCAGAAAAGTGGTGTCATAAAGTACGCAATCGTCATGAATAAAATATCCAGTGGAATTAGGGACAGACGTAACCCGGATATGTGTGGTAGGTCTTCTCAGGTACGACGGCCAGCACCACTACTGAAACACAGACCCAATAACGATGTCCCGTCCAACAAAGACATTATGTGTTGAAGGATCAACAGTACGTCAACTGCAGATGTGACGGTAATGAAACTAATCGGTATTAATAAATCATTTTGTGCATTTTCATCATTCGAAAGGATATAAAAATAACAGCAAGGAGTCCGGAAAAACAAGATCACAATAGATACTATTTTCGCTCTAAGACAGATTATAGAGAAATCCATAGAGTTTAATAATCCAGCGTACTTGGGGTTTGTTCACCCATCAAGAAACCTTTGATGGGTTTAGAAAAAAATATATAATTTAAACATTAAACAATAAAAGAGTTTCAATGGCTACAGTAATAATCATATACTGTAGATAGGTAAGGGGAAGTCAAATGAAAACGAGACAGATAGAAAAAAAAGTAAGTAAAGCGTTTATTATTTCAAAAGTAATTACTAATACATTTATCCTACTGTGAGACAAGACGATCAACGCCTTCATGGAAAAATGTTTGCGGTTGCCAACGGCCCATGATTGTACCCAAGCGTACATCTCATCGTGGGGAGTTACATGTTGCCAAAGTTGTTTTGACTATGCTGCAGAAGGTTCGCCGGGAAGCCGTTACACACCCTCCATCCAGTCCCGATCTCTCCCCACCCCTATACCATAGTCTTGAAGCCCAAAAGAAAGACACTGGCGGTCGTCGTTTTTCTTTTTAGTGAAGAGGTGCACGCTTAGCTATACTCATGGCTCCGTGTGCAATCGAAAACGGGTTTCCATGAAGACACTGACCGCCTTCCCTCACAGCGCGATAAATGTAATGAGTCATAGAGATTACTTTTGAAATAATAAATAGTTTACTTACTTTCATTCTATCTCTCTCGTATCCATTTGGCTATTCTTTATGCAGAGGGTTAAAAGATGAGAATGTTTGTATGAAACAGGTTTTGCTAGGATTCGTAATTCAAACAAACAAGAGGGAAAGGTTAGGGTACTTTGATGATAACTTTTCGTTTCCATTTGTGGAGAATGGCCTTACTCCTGCCGTGATTTTGATCCTTCGATACCGGTGGAAGGAACGCAAATGCCCCGAAGAAGTTGGTGCAGACTTATTAGTGTGAGTACCTTTCGTCATAAACGTCAATATTCAAAAGGGCGGTTAAGGAAATCTGCCTTCAAAAGAATGTTCTCAGGGAATAAATGCAGAATTATAATCTTCCAAAAGCAAGCATCCTCTATCACCACATCAAGTAGAATTTTATTTTGTGTCTAGCAATAAGACAGAGTACTTCTTTTACTAGAAGGAACGGTATTCAACTAGTCTTTCGCGCGTGCAATGGTCAGTATGGATCTTGAAATGTAACGCCCTGATCTGTAGGTTTAATTTAGCAAAACAGTAGCACAACGACAACTCGACATACGTGACGGCTGTACGAAGACCAAATGCTATTTTTATGAATTTATTTGTTCTCCTTGCGATGGCCGTGACAGGTTCTTTGCAGTTCGCTGGACTTGTATGCCATTACAATAACGAAGTTTCAACATCAATTTATTACAGCAAACCTCAATACTGATTACAAACAGGACATGATTCGCCTGACACAGTTTAACATTATGCCTGCGTTTACAATTACTTAAGCAGTTAAGTCTCTCAGAAAGGAATCGAGTGATAAAAAGGGGAGAATGACGGAGCCTGACCGTTACTACGAGAAAATCACGTTAGTTGTTACAAAGCAACGGGAAGGATTAGCATGCAGCCGCCATGAAGGTAGATAAACAGGAAAATTGGAAATTTGTGGTAAGTTCCGTGGGACCAAACTGCTGAGGTCATCCGTCTCTAAGCTTACACACTACTTAATCTAACTTAAAATAACTTACGCTAAAGACAACACACACACCCATGCCCGAGGGAGGACTTGAACTTCCGACTGGGTGAGTCACGCGAACCGTGACAAGACGCCCAAGACCGCGCGGCTACCCAGCGCGGCGTATAAAGCGGGAAATAACTCACTGCAGGGAATGTGGATCTCATCCACATTTTAGGTAAATCGATGGAGGATTCTTCACACGCACGTATAATTATTGTCCTGTTAAACAATAATAAAACCAACCATTCTCTACGTGGTTTTAAAATAAGTAAGAAAGCAAAAAGTTCATCATGTCTTGCAAAAAGTTAACGGTTCCAAAAATATTCACATCATTGGCGAAATACTGAATCATACAGGTCGCTGAAGGCAAAAAAATGCATGAACGCCGGATGAATTTCCTTAACGTAGTTATCAAGTGTCTCCACGCACATGAATCTAACTAAAGGACTAAGGTGGTGTGCTGAGTCCCACACGATTCAATGAGTTTCACGCACAAAAGTATAAGAAAAAATGAGATATAAGAACAAGAAAGCTCTAGTGCTTTCAAGTTTACGGGATTCCTGACAGAATACATGCATCACAACTTCGTTTCACTCTGTATTCACTAGGAACAGATGCGTACTCATCGACGGCAGGAAAACAACTCCTCTACCGAAGTCTGCCTCTGTCCCATGGTTCAAAGTGTAGTCCCGACTTTGTGGGGGCGGTAGGCGGCGCTTGCCATTCTGGCCAATGATGCCGCGCAAAATTGCCGCGAGAACTACATGCTGATCTGGCAGATAGACCAAATGCAGCAGGACGGCTTATCATTCGCCAAAATTTAGGTATGGGAACCTTTTTGCATCACCAAACATACAGGACACACAAGGTCTCGAAGGTTAGTACTGCTCTTGAAAGTGGCTTCCTTGGCCCATACAAGACATTCACACGAAGAAGCCATGCGTTCAAGCTAAGCGATCTAGGCGGGAAACGGACTCCATTATGGAGACTTGAGAGAGACTGCACTTTTTAATATAATCAAACAGAAATACCTGGCTCCCATCCTCTTTCACGTATCAATGTATATTTAGCTATAGAAAATCAAGCACCGACAAGACACGACAAATCAAGATCAAAAATGATAATGAGAGAATTGCAGGATTAAATACCGCAAGCAATATGAATAGAATGCGAAAACGCACGTCTTTCAGGGGTCAGAAACAGTCTGCAAAGCTTGTAAACATGTTGCAGGGTGTGCTGAGAAATAACGGTTAAGGAAAAAAACGTTTCCGGCTTAAATTAGCCAATCAGGACGTTGCGCGTGCAGATTCAAGCGGTCCGCCAGAGACGGTGTCGCGAAATGTGTCCTTCCTTTGGTTTCCTAAAACCGGACCAAGAGCAATAGGAAATTGGACATAGGACTGTAGTAAGGATGGAAACTGAGCCAAAAGCTGCCCGGTCTCGTGCGCTATCATCTACACTATGAGAACAACTAATTGTGTCTGGCAGGAGCACCGGTCTGATTGGCTAACTTGAATGCTAAATAACTCGGAAACGGTTTTTTTCTTAACAATTAATGCTCAGACAATACACTCTGCAACACCCTTACGAGATTTTCAGACTGTTTCTGACCTTCCTGTATATAAGGGCAATGAAACGAGAATTAAAACAAACGAAGAATTGACAGACGGAATTCTAATAGATAAAAGAATTAGACAACAATGGACCGCATCATTGACGCCGTAAGACAGAAACCAGAATATATATGGGACATAAAGTGACATGATGACGTTGTACTGGTAGCGGATAATCATGACAATTTGCGAAGGTTAGTTCACAAATTCAGTAAAACAGCGAAGCAATAAGACCCCGAACCTGCATCTAAAAATTCAAAGAGTACGGTAATATAAAAAACACCCGTAAATTGTAAATTAGAAGATGATAGCGTGTCAATTTAATTATTTTATTTTCATTGCTATCACCTGTTGGCTAGATTTATCCATGCAAGTGGAAAATCAAGACACAAAGGCAGTAAGGTAGCCGGATGCCTAAGAATTAGTGTATAGAGAAACAATTTTCATGACAACTGAGGGCAAAATAAAAATATGTAATACAATGGCACGTCCTGTTACTACGTATGCAGCAGAAACTAGAGTGGACACGAAAAATATAAAACTAAAGATAACGGCAGGGGAAATGAAGATACGAAGACAGATACAAGGAATAACTATATGGGATAAGAGAACAAATGTATTCGTAAGGGATCAGTGGGAAACACAAGATGTAAATAAATGGATGAAGACATGAAAAAGTATCATGTGGAAAGGATGCAGCTGACAAGACTAATTAAAATTTGCAAACTACTGCCCGCACGACCAGTCAAAAAGTGGGACGAGTGTTGGTCCAATACATCAAAGGAATGATGCCGACAGACAGGGGAAACTCTAGACAGCAGGAGAAGATGGACACCGACAATTATTTTTCCCACGTGCCATTCTCGAATGGAAGAGGGGAAAGGGGATCAGATAGTGGTACCACATGTAACAGTGGTACCAGATGCACGCTACAACACACACTGTAAGGTGGTTTGTGGAGAATAGATGTAGGTGTAGATGTATATGAAGTTTCTAGACACGACTGCCATAACAACATAAGCAGGACACTCCCTCAACCCCAACAGCTTTATTCCGAAAGACTGTGATGGAAACAGTAGTCGAAAGCTCAAGAATGTTATTCGTGGTGACTTAGTCGAAAGCTCAAGGATGTTATTCGTGGTGACGCCACTTGAATAACTAAAAGGCTGTCTCAGGCTGGTCTGTGAAAGACAGCAGTTAGTGGTTCATGTACCCTCTGCGCAGAGGACACGAATTGATTCCTTCCGAAGCGCCACACGACACAGTTCTGCCACATCCCCTGGCAAATGCTTCTCTTTGTTGGGTGTAGCTGGCCGTATGCAGTTCCGACCTGCCCGTATCTGCTAGCAGGTTGTTCGCAACGTACTTGGAATGTCGCACATGTTAGCTGATAGACGCTCGCACGTGATAATGCGTCCCGCACTCGGAGCGTCGCCCCTTGAAATGATAAGAGCTCCGTTCTTGCATAACTGCAGCGGCCCCCACAAAGAGGATGAACCTACCGCTCTTAAACCGTCGGAAAATAATCTGGTCTGAAAATAATACATACGATAAAAGCGCCTGAGACAAGTCAGATTCAGGGCAGCTGTAAATGATGGATTCTTTTTCAGACTTCTATATTCTCCGAAGTGTGACCTATGACTGATGCTTGAATAGAACATTAAAATCACCAATTCTGCATTTTTCACTCTACAAATGTTCTGTGGCCGCCGCTCTGGTCACACGATACACGTCCAAGCGGTAGTCAAGTTCGTTCCATACCTAATGTAGAAACATCCTTTCAGAGGTCACCACAGCAGCATTGATGTGTTCTCTGAGCTCATCCAGTGTTGTTGGTAGGGCGAGTACGTAAACACGTTTCTTAGTGTACCAAATGGTTCAGATGGCTCTGAGCACTATGGTACTTAACATCTGTGATCATCAGTCCCCTAGAACTTAGAACTACTTATACCTAACTAACCTAAGGACATCACACATATCCATGCCCGAGGCAGGATTCGAACCTGCCACCGTAGCGGTCACGCGGCTCCAGACTGAAGCGCCTAGAACCGCACGGCCACACCGGCAGGGTGTACCTCCAAATTAAAATGCCGCAAGGCATTTCGTCGGGCGGACTCTGTCCAATGACGTTCGTCGTTTAGGTAGCGACGAACATTCATGCTCTAATGAGGGAGTGACCCGTTCTGTTGGTAGATTCTCGGAAACGTCAGTCAGCTGTCGAATCAACCACAACTGTAACACATTAATGTAAGAGGTACCGGTCACACCCTTCTCACAGAAGAAAAATGGGCCATACAGCTTCGCTGCTACGTTGCACAGAAGACATTAGCTTTCGGCTTATCTCCTTAATGCACCACAGTTTCATGACGATTTCCAATGCCCTACACTCTAACATTGTGGTGACTAACTTTTACAGATAAATGGAAAGGTGCTTCGTTGCCAAACATCAGCTTGGATGAGAAATATTCATGCTCAAGTGGTCCTAGCACTATGACACAAAATTGAAAGCACCACCCATAGACTTTCGGATTTAATTACTGCACGAGCTCCAGACGGTACAGTTAGAAATGTAGCCGTCGTCGCAAAATCTTCCTCACATTTTGCTGTGGTGTTCTAAGTTCGGTGAAATTAAAAGCAAGGGTGATAAAATTAAGAGTGCAACAGGAATTACACTGAGAGACAGGGAATAGGTAGGAAGAGTGCGTTGAAGGCATCTATGAGGGGTAAGATTTTTCTGATGTGTTAAAAGAAGAAACAGGACTCGATTTAAAAGAAAGGGGGTTCCAGTATTAGAATCAGAATTTTAGAGAGAATTGGAGGACTTACGATCAAATAAGGCAGATGGGACAGATAAAATTCCATCAGAATTTCTAAAATCTTTCGGGAAAGTGAGAACGAAACGGCTATTCGCGTGGTCTGTATGAGTCTGTTGACACATCATCTTACTTTCGGAAAAACATCATCCACACAACTCCGTAGACTGTAAGAGCTGACAAGTGCGAAAACTATCGCACAGTTAGATCAACAGCTCATGGATCCAAGCTGCTGAAAAGAGTAATATACCGAATAAGAGAAAACTGAGGGTGAGTTAGATGACGATCAATTTGGCTTTAGGAAAGGTATTGCCACAAGAGAGGGAATTATGGCGTTGCGATTGATAATGGAAGCAAGATTAAAGAATAATCAAGTCATATTTTTAGGATTTGTTGTCTTGGAAAAAGCGTTCGACAATGTAAAATGGTGCAAGATATTCAAATTTTTGAGAAAAATAGGGGTAAGCTATAGAGAGAATAACCACAAGAGCCAAGAGGCAATGATAAGAGTGGACGACCAACAACGAAGGGTAAGGATTAAAAAGGGTGTAAGACAGGGATGTAGTCTTTCGTCGCTACTGTACAATCTGTACATCGAAGAAACAATGATAGAAATAAACGAAAGGTTCAGGAGTGGGATTAAAAGTCAAGCTGAAAGGACACCAATGAAAAGATTCGCTGATGAAGGTGCTATTTTGAAGGAAAGTGAAGAAGAATTATGTTATCTGCTGAATAGAATGAGCAGTCTAACGAGTACAGAATATGTATTGAGAGTAAATCGAAGACGAAAGTAATGAGAAGTATCAGCAATGAGAACAGCGATAAACTTAACATCAGGATTGATGGTCACGAAGTAGATGAAGTTAAGGAATTCTGCTGCCAAGGCAGTAAAATAACCAATGACGGCCGGAGTAAGGAGGAAATCAAAAGCAGACTATCACTGGCAAAAGGGGCATTCCTGCCAAGAGAAGTCTACTTATCAAACATAGGCCGTAATTTGAGGAAGAAATTTCTGAGAATGTACGTTTGTAGCTCAACATTGTGTGATAGTGAAACGTGGAATGTAGGAAACTAGAACAGAAGAGAATCGAAGCATTTGGGATGTGGTGCTAAAGACGAATGTTGAAAATTTTGTGGACTGTTAAGGTAAGGAATGAGGAGGTGCTGCTCAGAATCGGAGAGGAAAGGAACATGTGGAAAAAACTGACAAGGAGAAGAGACAGGATGAAAGAACATCAGTTAAGACACCAGCGAATGACTTCCGTGGTGTGCTAGAGAGCTGTAGAGGGAAAAAAAATTAGAGGAAGACAGAGATTGGAATATAGGCAGAAAATAATCGAGGACGTAGGTTTCAAGTCCCACTCTGAGATGAAGAGGTTGGCACGGGAGCGGAATTCGTGGCGGGCCGCATCAAAACAGTCAGAAGACTGATGACTAAAAAAAAAAAAAAGAAATCCAAGTTCGCAGCTTACATGGACCGTTGTTTTTTTGGATTGCGCACAAAAATTTCCCTAACGCTCTGCACGGTTGCACCTGTCACAATAAGTCAACAGGTACTGTCCTGTTTAAAGGGACTACCAGTGTCTCTAAATTGTGGATGCCAACGCATAATGCTCTACCTACATGGCGGTTCTTTTCGATGTCCGCTGCACTGTTGTAACACATAAACATCTTATAATACACAAAAGCTGTTTTCTTGCTGTGTCGTCGTTTCGTCAACGCACAGCACTCATAACGCCAACTGGTGGGCACAATGAAAACTCTATGAGTTTATGGTTCTGTTCACGCATCAGTCGTATTTGTGCATATAATACTTTGGTCATTTATAGTAGCCCTGTATATTAAAATCTTATTTACTAAACGTTCTGTGGATGAGATTTTGTCACGTTAAGTCAATAAGCCAAACTTCTGTAACGGATGTAAATTTGCCTTTATTTGTATCAGAATGCTGTAAAATTATATTAGTTCGAAGTTAAAGGACTATATGGAAAATAGTGACCACAACTGAGTTCAGCACAGTTTCTACAAACAATGTGTACCCGGTTCGTTCTTTTCATACACAATAACCAAATGCAACTGATAGAGGTATATTGCGGGTTTAATTTTTATTTTGGCCCACCGGAAACCTTCTCATACAGTACCATACCAAAATATTCTCAATAAAACATATTTGAATGGGATTTTAAGGAAGGCTCCCTCGACTGGAGAATTTCCGAGAGACAGAACTCACAGCGTTATCCAGATGGACAGTGATGCAGTCATCCACTTATGTAGAAGGAATATCTGGTCCAGGTAAGTCACACATTAACTACTTATCAGACAGTGCTAATTATTGTCCCACAGATTCCGCAGTTAATGCAGTTCCTTATCATGAAGTTTAATCGTATAAAATACTAGTAATATCTAGTTATATCTCGAGTAAACCGTGAAAGAGATTAAAACAATGCCACTTCTTAATGTAGGGAAATGTAAAGGCTTGATAGACACTCCAATTTATACAGAGCATAGAGACCACCACCATATGTCACTTGATGCTGACTGTGTATCTCTGGATGGCGCCATCGTTATCGACTAAAAATAATTAATTGTCATTCTCTTGGCACAAAATCGACATTCTACTAAAATTGTTATGATGTTCATGAGTCTTTGTTTGTCTCTACATCCGTATATGGTGATGCGATGTCGTTGCAAAAACGTTGGTCTCACTGAATTTTATTTCTTGGTTCCCACCTCAAAAAACATGTTCTGCTACAGCCGATTTTTCGGTATGTCACAGACGACAGCTCCTTTTGCATTCGGCTACGCGTTTGTTGAAACTTTTTTCGTACTCTTACTTTACACCTGTCCGCAGATGCATGGAATTTCATATGCCCAGGTTTTGCTGGGGGTGTCTTGCAACTTTTGTCGTTCTTAAAAATTCATTTATCTTTAGAACGACAAAAGTTGCAAGGCAGCCGCTAGCAATACCTGGGCATATACAATTCCGTCCATTTGTGGACAAATGTCTATTGGTACTGTGCAGTAAGTATCAACATACACTATGTAATCCAGACACCCCCAGAAACATACGTTTTTCATATTAGGTGCATTGTGCTGCCACCTACTACCAGGTACTCCAAATCAGCGACCTCAGTAGTCATTAGACATCGTGAGAGAGCAAAATGGGGCGCTCCGCGGGATTCAAGCACTTGGAACGTGGTCAGGTGCTTGTGTGTCACTTGCGTCATACGTCTGTACGCGAGATTTCGACACTCCTAAACATCCCTAGGTCCACTGTTTCCGATGTGATAGTGAAATGGAAACGTGAGGGGACACGTACAGCACAAAAGCGTACAGGCCGACCTCGTCTGTTGACTGTCAGAGACTGCCGACAGTTGAAGAGGGTCGCAATGTGTAATAGGCAGACATCTGTCCAGACCATCACACAGGAATTACAAACTGCAACAGGATCCACCGCGAGTACTATGACAGTTAAGGTGGAAGGTGAGAAAACTTGGATTTCGTGGTCGAACGGCTGCTCATAAACCACACATCACGCCAGTAAATGCAAAACGACGCTTCGCTTGGTGTAAGGAGCGTAATCATTGGACGAATGAACAGTGGAAAACGTTGTGTGGAGTGTCGAATCACGGTACACAATGTGGCGATCCGATAGCAGGTTGTGGGCAGGGCGGTGAACGCCATCCGCCAGCCTGTGTAGTGCCAACAGTAAAATTCGGAGACGGTGGTGTTAGGGAGTGGTCGTGTTTTTCATGGAGGAAGCTTGCACCCCTTGTTGTTTTGCGTGGCACTATCACAGCGCACCTTCTTGCCTACCACTGTTGAAGAGCAATTCGGGAATCGCGATTTCATCTTTCAACACGATCGAGCACCTGTTCATAATATGCGGCTTGTGGCGGAGGAGTTACCGACAATAACACCCCTGTAATGGACTCCCATGTACAGAGTCCTGGCCTGAATCCTATAGAACACCTATGGGATGTTTTGGAACGCCGACTTCGTGGCAGGCCTCACCGACCGACATCGATACCTGTCCTCAGTGCAGCACTCCGTCAAGAATGGGCTGCCATTCCCCAAGAAACCTTCCTGCACCTGATTGAAAGTATGCCTGCGAAAATGGAAGCTGCCATCAAGGCTAAGGGTGGGCCAGCACCATATTTAATTCCAGCATTACCGATGGAGGGCGCCACGAATTTGTAAGTCATTTTCAGCCAGGTTTCCGGAAACTTTTGATCACACAGTGTACGCATAGCCGAACACAAAAGGAGCTGTCTTATGCGACATATCGAAAAATCGGCTGTAGCAGAATATGTTTTTAGAGACTGGAACCATGAAACGAAATTTAGTGAGACGAGCGTTTTAACAAGGACATCGCATTATCATGCACACGTGTAGAGACAAATAATAGAGAACCACAAACACCACAATAATTTTAATAGTAAATAAGAATTTTTGTAGTTAGATAAAATATGGATGTCGACTTTGTGCCAACAGAACGAAAATAGATTGTTTTTAATCGAGAATGACGACACCATCCGCAGATAGTCATACAGTCTGCGTGATGTGGCGTATGGTGGTGCCCTTAAGCGCTCTGTAACTGCGAGAACCCCTCGAGTCTTAGTGGCAGTAGCCGTTTAACCTCGGAAGATGTCTCCTGCAATTGGAGACCAAACGTTAGGATGTAGCTTTATACATCGACCACAGCCTCTCGGCCTGGAAGCTTTGACTGAAGAAACCGTTGAATTGTCGAATCATTTGTCACATGGGCATAACCTGTTTGCAGGCTCGCTAGCTGACGCTTATACGTTGTGTGAGACAGGCACCTGGGTGTAGGCTTAAGCTGCACAACTACACCTCCCCCACCTTCCTGACCTGTCTAGAAGGGAATCCCCACGACTACCATTTTCCGCAGTACTGCAGTCTACCTATCACACTGGCATATTCGTTTGTTGTTATCTTGTAATGGCTGAACGAACAAAGGTACTGCTACTGCTATTTACATACACATTTATTTTAACGTACGCTCGTTTTCGATCACACTATATTTTCAGTTTAATTCTGGGACAATCTACCCCAGACCAAAATGTCAAGCCCAGAGTATGACAATGTAGATTTTTGACTGTGCACAGAGAATTGCTCGATATGTGAAGTGTAGCTACACCGCCGCCGTTCGTGGCTATAGCGTCTGAGTGACCAGAGTTACACAGAGTGTAAAGGAAACTATGCATAGAAAATAACGATGTTTTAGAGTAAATAAAAAGAAAAGTATTTCTATTATATGACGAAAATGTCACAAGTGCACCATTTCCCCGCTACTGGTCCATGAAGGTTTTCACATTAGTGAATTTCAGAGACGAAATTCGAACGGTCTTGTGACGAATACTGCTTCAGGGATGTTTCTGAAAATGTCCGTTTACAGTAACGCAGAACTATCTTCTGTCTAACACACACAGATGTTCCACGTATAACGGCTGCAGCTTCACTAACATGGGACCCTAGCGGTGAAACGGCGAACCGGTGAAATTTTTGTCACATAAAAAATGTTTCTTTTCGTCTCAGTAAAACTCTCTGAAATTTAGTGTACATAGGTTTCTTCCACCCTACATAGGTCTCACAAGCAAGAAGTGGCTGAGAGCTTAGCTGGCGACTGTGTGTGTTGAACTCGGACCTAGAAATGATGGAGACGCTTCGTCCCTCCGTAGCCCTCAGTGGTTCACAACCCCACAACAGGCCACAGCAGTCCACTCGCCCTACACCGATCTCAGGGTTATTGTGTTCTTCGGCGCAGAACTGGAAAAAAAAAAAAACAGCGTACGGGCGAGTGGCAGGAAGCCCAATAGTCAAGATGTATTATCGTTCCCGAAGAGTGGCAGTCAGTCGGTTTGGATTAAAAAAAGAATACAATCCCTGCCCCAATAAAATTATAATCTCGATAACAGTCGTCATTTCGTCGCAAGGGAAACAGCAGCTGTATAGTGCGGTGTGTCTCACTTACATAAATATTCGATGACTAGCTTCGATCATAATAATAATCTTCAGATGTTAGTCTTGACAACTGATGATCTGTCAAACTCGAAATCTTTCTCCCATTTCCCATTGAATCACCATATGCTAAAAGCGCCTTAATCCTCCCAACCTAGTTTCGAGAAAACTAATAAAAATGCAATTATACTTAAACCATTATTTGGTTTCTCTTGAAAGCAAAATGTCAGTAATGCTAAATAGTGGTGTGAATATCAGAGTTTGTTTCACATTGTGTGAAAAATGTGTAAACTTCGTGGTTGATGTCCTTTCAAGCATGCTTCGGGATTTTGTATAGAACAACCACACTGTGAAAGATGCCAGGTGCAGCGGGCTCCATTGCTTCCCTTGCGATGAGTCTGGCATATCTGCCAGCGGACCCCTATTGGTTCTCAGTGCAGCAAGTTCCTTACAGTCAATATCTTGTTATCTCGTTCCCAAGGAGCGGCCGTTTACTGCGTCAGGGGAGAAAAATAAAATTAATTAATTAATTAATTAATTAATTAATTAATTAAAGAAAATCCCGGTCGTCATTTCATCACGAGGAATGTGGCAGCTGTATAGTGCGTCTTAGTTACATTAATCTCTGATCACTTGTTTTGATCATGATGGTCATGTTCAGATCTTAGTCTTGACGGTTGATGATCGGTCAAAGTCTATGTCTTTTGTCCGGTCTCCTACTGTGAACCCTCAGATCTCGATTGATGCAAGAGTTGACAAATATTGTACCCCTCAGCATACTGTATTTTGGGGAAAGCACCGTTTCGGCGTCTTGAAATGTTGATAAATTCGATCATTTTTAGTTAGGTTTTACCGTGACTATTTCTGCCATCGAATGAAACAACAAGTTTAATCCAATTATCGACTATTTACTAAGCTCCACGATTTGTTTGGAAGCTTAAACCTTCATCACCGGATGAATATATGTGGTCTGAGGCGTCATGTCTTCATTGGGCTACAACTGTTGGGTAATTATGTTATATCACAAATATCATTTACCTTGTATCTTTTGATTGTAAATCCTCTTTTGTGTTATCTAGCACGACAGGAAAAAGAGACTGCGACCGCGTCAGACTGTGTAACAGGTCTCCCAAACTCGTAACAAAATACATTAATGTCATTGTGATCCACATACACCATCTGTTCAAAAAAGTCTGAAACTGATTTTAGTTCTGGAGTATAGGCAACGTCGGCGCACTAAGTAAAGTGGCAGCTTGAATTAACAACTTTTTTGCAATGGATGCGCATTGAGCAGGTGGACATGTGTCCGTAGCACGTTGACAGTGTTGAGTCAGAAATCGCAATGCAGTAACATCTCTCGGTCAAATGTTTAATATACGCCTTGACACTCTGAAACATAGACGTCTGCTGTGACTTGACTGAAATGCAAATCGCGGATTTTTTTTTCTGTACAAAATCATTATGGGTGACGGGACCTACCCAAAACGACAAAGTGCAGAAATTCACATGAAGGGTCAGCGCTTTGACGACGTAAGTGTTATTCAAGTCAAATGTGACGCACCGCCAGTTGAACAACAAACCCAAAGAAAGTCTTTCCTGACCATTTCGTACGGATCTATGAACGTTCTGTGCGTTGAACCCGAGTTGGGAGCGACTATCTAGAGCATGATTAAATCCATCATCTTAACTTTTTCTCCACCTTTTATCAATCCAGTCTCGAAACATTTTGGGCTGATGTGGTATATTCACCTGACAGGAGACGTTAAAACCAACGAAGCGCGTAATGGAAACAAACTGCGACTCCCAATGGTAAGGCTGTTGTTTCAGTCAATAGGTATCATTCATTTAAGCTCTGAAACAGGGTGCAAACAAGAATTTTCCTTTTAGTCCCAGTCACATAATGTGTTCTTCCAAAGCTCGCCTATTCACGTTCGGGATCGATATGTTACGAAAATTTATGTTATTCGCTTGTATACTGTATTGGAATCTGCGCCCAGATGGAAGTGCACTTATGTCGTAAAAGAGAGACTGAAGGAAGAGCTGCTGCAAATGAAATGAGAAACGGTCGTTGGAAGTGTCGCGTCGTATCAGACAACTGAATAATTCTTTAGTGCTACTCTCGTCGTTCTTTATTTGTAAAGTATAATAAAAGAGCAAAACATTCGACGTCAATGTGTTTGTTTTCCAACTGTGAGTGTGTGGGTTTTATTTTGTCAAGTTGCGCGATGGATTGATCCAACAAGTACCCTTTGGCTCCTGCAAGAAACAAGTTCCACCACACACTACTACAAAAGTTAGACAGATGCTCCTAATGTACCAACAAGAACTGCTTGAAAAGCGTTCAACAACATATACAGGGTGAGTCACCTGACATTATCGCTGGATATATTTCGTAAACCACATCAAATACTGACGAATCGATTCCACAGACCGAACGTGAGGAGAGGGGCTAGTGTAACTGGTTAATACAAACAATAAAAAAATGCACGGAAGTATGTTTTTTAACACAAACCTAGGTTTTTTTTTAAATGGAACCCCGTTAGTTTTGTTAGCACATCTGAACATATAAACAAACACGTAATCAGTGCCGTTTTTTGCATTGTAAAATGTTAATTACATCCGGAGATATTGTAACCTAAAGTTGACGCTCGAGTACCACTCCTCCGCTGTTCGATCCTGTGTATCGGAGAGCACCGAATTACGTAGGGATCCAAAGGGAACGGTGATGGACATTAGGTACAGAAGAGACTGGAGCAGCACACTGCGTCCACATGCTAACACCATTTTATTGGTCTTTTTCACTGACGCACATGTACATTACCATGAGGGGTGAGGTACACGTACACACGTGGTTTCCGTTTTCAATTACGGAGTCGGATAGAGTGTGTCCTGACATGTCAGGCCAATAGATGTTCAATGTGGTAGCCATCATTTGCTGCACACAATTGCAATCTCTGGCGTAATGAATGTCGTACACGCCGCAGTACATCTGGTGTAATGTCGCCGCAGGCTATCACAATACGTTTCATATCCTCTGGGGTTGTAGGAACATCACGGTACACATTCTCCTTTAACGTACCCCACAGAAAGAAGTCCAGAGGTGTAAAATCAGAAGAACGGGCTGGCCAATTTATGCGTCCCCCACGTCGTATGAAACGCCCGTCGGACATCCTGTCAAGGGTCAGCCAAGTGTTAATTGCGGAATGTGCAGGTGCACCATCATGCTGATACCACATACGTCGACGCGTTTACAGTGGAACATTTTCGAGCAACGTTGGCAGATCGTTCTGTAGAAACGCGATGTATATTGCAGCTGTTTGGGCCCCTGCAATGAAGTGAGGACCAATCAGGTGGTCGCCAATAATTCCGCACCATACATTTACAGTCCACGGTCGCTGTCCCTCTACCTGTCTGAGCCAGCGAGGATTGTCAACGGACCAGTAATGCATGTTCCGTAGATTCACTGCCCCGTGGTTTGTGAAACCCTCTTCATCGGTAAACAGGTAGAACTGCAACGCATTCCCTGTTAATGCCCATTGACAGAATTGCACTCGATGATTAAAGTCATCACCATGTAATTGCTGATGTAGCGACACATGAAATGGGTGAAAGCGGTGACGATGCAGTTTGCGCATGACACTACTTTGACACAGTCCACCGGCTCTCGCAATGTCCCGTGTACTCATGTGTGGATTCATAGCAACAGCAGCTAACACACCAACTGCACCCGCTTCTCCTGTGACGGGCCTGTTACGGACCCGTTTGCGTGCTACGACCATACCTGTTCCATACAGTTGGCGGTCGATGTTTTGCAATGCGCGGCACGTTGGATGCTCTCTGTCCGGGTACCGTTCTGCATGCATTTCGTCGACACTCGCTATAGATGAGTGTCATCTCCGCCTTTTCAGAGCTCGACTACACCGTGGTCACAGTTCCTACTACACTACACTATCACAGACGTCTGGTAACACGGTGTACTACAGTTGGTCTGCGTGCGGAGACGAATGCAGAATAACAATAGCAGCAAGCGCTACATGCGGACGCTGCGACAACTAGACCAAACCACAACAGTGCACTACAGCCACACTCGTAAACACGGTCGTCATCGTAAACACGTCCCTGCAGATGCTGCTCGCCGACCGTGGCCCGTGTTTGTTACAACACGCAACTGAACGTCGGAGGTTTCAAGCGTCCACCTTAGGTTACAAGTTCTCCGGATGTAATTAACATTTTACAATGCAACAAACGACACTGATTACGTATTTGTTTATTTGTTCAGGTGTGCTAACAAAACTAACGTGGTTCCATTAAAAAAATAGGTTTTTGTTGAAAAACATAGTTCGGTGCTTTTTTTGTATGGTTTGTATTAAACAATTACACTAGCCCCTCTCTTCACGTTCAGTCTGTGGAATCGGTATTTGATGTGGTTTACGAAATATATCCAGCGGTAACGTTAGGTGATTCACCCTGTATATCTTCTGGAGTCGTCCGCTATGAGGAAAAGACACAAAAATATTCTATATTCTTACGTAACTAGTGGAATACTTGGGTACTGGATCATTGCTAGTTAGTGTAAGAAAAACATTAAACGAATGAAAAATATTATTTATTGCAAAAAAATCTGAAAAAACGAGTGAAACTTTTTCTTATAAATTAATAAATTTCTGGGTTATTTACAGAACAGTAGATTGCCTCTTATGGATAGGAATGCTGTTATTTTACAAAGTATGGAAAGGTTCTTTTCTCCTTTTTTTTAAGAATGTTATTTACTCGGCAGAACGGCTGAGAGCCGCGCCTACACAACTTGAATAACTTTTCTAGGTACGGTCAAGGCTGTCGCGTGAGAAATGTAATGGAGTGTACTGTTAAGGAAGACAGATGGGGCTCACATACACTGTAGCGCACAGTACCGTGAGCTGCGACGAATGCAGCCTGTGTCGCTTGCTGCTGACAAATAACACAACTATCTCTTTCTGTCTGGATTGACCTTCGCCAATAAAACTCTCCCTACGCTTTGATAAAGTAAAGGACTCGTATCCACCCCTAGTCTAACTATTGGTACTGTTGTGGTTGGCAGGAGAGCCAACCCGTATGACTAAAGGAGGCCGAAATGCACGCGTTTTAGCTCACGCAGGCTGGCCTGAGGTCTGGAACATGGCAAGGGAATTAGAATTGAGAAAAACGGACGTATTTGGTGGAATACTTAACTTTAATCCATTCATGGAGAACGTCGCTCTTTATGGTACATGATTCACAATATCAATAGTACGGATACTGGCGCCTTGCTAGGTCGTAGCAAATAATGTAGCTGAAGTCTATGCTAACTATCGTCTCGGCAAATGAGAGCGTAATTTGTCAGTGAACCATCACTAGCAAAGTCGGCTGTACAACTGGGGCGAGTGCTAGGAAGTCTCTCTAGACCTTCCGTGTGGCGGCGCTCGGTCAGCAATCACTGATAGTGGCGACACGCGGGTCCGGTGTATACTACCGGACCGCGGCCGATTTAAAGGCTACCACCTAGCAAGTGCGGTGTCTGGCGGTGACACCACATTCCTCCCCCGCAAATCGGCGTACGGTTGTGGAATAAGGCTTCCGCCCGCCGTGGGGAGGACCGCATGTTTACGTATGCGACGAGGTGGGGAGCCTAACAACAGGCGAGGCTGTGCCACCCGCACCCTGCCATTCGGACCGCGGGGAGCTAGGAAACGCCTGAAAACCTGCTCCAGGGTGTACGCCAACATGCGCTCTATGCGCCCTTAGAGAGACAGGAGGGGCCGAAGGGTCGACCTCCATCGGGCCGGGGCACCCGACGGGCGAAGACGACATATGGTCCGGAGCGGGCAAGAGTTCCATGTCGGAGGACAACTGGTCACGGGAAGCGATCGGTGGCACGTGACCCAGGGAGGCACCCGGCGGTTACAGCGACGCGTCCACTTCGGGCTTCGCCGGCGGGAGAACAGGCGGCGGCGGCGGCGGCGGCGGCGGCGGCGCGTCGCCATGGGGCAAAATGGAAGGCAGCGTCGGTGACACCTGGGGCTGAGGCGAGCCAGTAGATGGGTCCCTAGGGCACTGACCGGACGGCACCGTCGCTGAAAGCAGACGGCTAGCGGCAGATCCCGTGCGACGACAGAGGCACAGCTGGTTGACATGCCGACGCACCTCACCAGAGGCCCTCAAAACCAGATACATAGCGCGTCCGAGGCAGCGAAGAATGCGCCCTTCGAGCCAACGCCGTGAACCTCGGTAGTGGCGATAGTAGACAACGTCGCCTGGAGCAAAAGCACGTGTCTGCCGCGGCACAGGAACCTGATGCGGCGGATGTAGCAAAGACATCAAGGTTCGATGATGACGACCGTGGAGCAACTCAGCCGGCGAGAGACCATCTCGGGGCTGAGAGCGATAGGAGGACATAAAGAGCAATAACGCGTCCTCCCGAGAATGCGACTCTTTTAACTTCAACATCTGTGACTTGAAAGTCCTGACCAATCGTTCAGCGGCACCGTTTGACTGTGGCGAAAACGGCGCGGACGTCAGATGTTGAATACCATTGGCCTTGCAGAATGACTGAAATTCTGCGGACATGAATTGTGGGCCATTGTCGGAAACAAGTGTCTGTGGAAGACCTTCAATGCAAAAGATAGCAGATAACGCTTGGATGGTGGCAGATGATGTCGTGGAAGACATCCGGACAACAAAAGGAAAATTACTGAATGAATTTACCACAACCAACCATCGAGCATTCCAGAAGGGACCAGCAAAATCGATGTGTAAGCGTTGCCAAGGGGAAGTGGCTTTTGGCCATGCAAAGAATTTCCGCGGTGGTGCTGAATGTTTTTCGGCACACACCATGCAAGAAGAGCACATATTCGTAATCGCAGCATCGATTCCGAACCAAGTACAGTGCTGACGAGCAAGTTGTTTCGTTCTCACTATACCCCAATGTCCTTGGTGGAGAAGCTGTAAGACAGAGGACTGTAACGAACGTGGTACCACGACCCTGGACTGATCATTATCAGAACGCAACAGCAAAACACCACGTCGTACAAAAAGTCTCTCCTTATGAGCAAAAAATCGGCGAACCAACGGGTCCCCGATCAGTGACTTTGACAAGGGCCTTTGCGTAGCAACAAAACGCAGAACGGGAGCAAGGACAGGGTCGGCAGCTGTGGCTGTAGCTACACGACGAAAATTAATCGGAAACGATTCGACCACGTCATCGGTTTCCGCATCAATGAACATGCAAGCAAGTTCGGAGGAATCGAATGCCCTATCCTCAGCAACAGGCAAGCGGGACAACGCATCGGCGTTTCCGTGCTTGGCACTGGACCCATACAAGATATCGTAGCGGTACTGCGAGAGGAAAATAGACCACCGAATGAATTTCTGCGCTGTACGTGGAGGTACAGGCTTGGTCGGATGAAAAAGCGATATCAAAGCTTTGTGGTCTGTGATTATGGTAAAGTGACGACCATACAAGAAATCATGAAACTTTGTAACACCAAATACGATAGCCAATGTTTCTTTCTCGATCTGTGAATAATTTCTTTGAGCAGACGAGAGCAATTGGGACGCAAAGGCAATAGGGCGATCGTGCGATCCATCTTTGTGCGCAAGCACAGCTCCGATCCCGTAATCTGATGCATCCGCCATCAACAAAAGGGGCTTCCGGGGATCGAATGGCGTAGGCAAGTATTGGAAAGCAACGCCGATTTAACTGGCGAAAGGCGCGATCGCATTCCGTCGTCCAGACTAACGGAACACCCTTACGCGTAAGCGATGAAGCGGAGCTGAAATGGAAGAGGCATGCGGAATATATTTATTATAATAGTTGATTTTTCCCAGCACACCCTGTAGCTGCTTCAAATCCTGCGGCGACGGCAAGTCTTGTATGGCACGAAGGTGCGTGGGACTGGGATGTATGCCTTGGGCATTGAGTACATATCCCAGGTATGGCAAGTTCCGAGCAAAAAACACACATTTGTCCTTCCGCAAGCGAAGACCACTTTGTCGCAAGACCTGAAATAATGTTCTGAGATTGGCCAAATGTTCTTCTTCCGTCTTTCCGGAGATCACAATATCCTCCAGATAAGTAGCTGCAGTAGGGACCGACGCACAAACAGTTTGTAGATATTGCTGAAACAATGCAGGGGCGGATGCACACCCGAATGGCAGTCGTTTGAATTGATACAACCCAAGATGCGTGTTAACCACCAAAACGCGCTGGGATTCTTTGTCCACCGGTATTTGCAAGTACGCATCTGCGAGGTCCAACTTCGAAAAATATTTACCCGGGCACAGTTTGTCAAAAAGATCTTCTGGGCGGGGTAAAGGAAAAGTTGCAATCACTAGTTGTGGATTCACTGTTGCCTTGAAGTCCACACAAAGTCTCAATTTGCCGGAAGGTTTTGGCAAAATTACAAGGGTGATGCCCAGAGAGAAGCCTGCACACGTTCAATCACACCTTGTGATTCCAAATCGTGTAATGTTTTTGCGACCTCATCACGCAATGCGTGGGGAACATTGCGCGCTCTGAAAAATTTCGGTTGCGCGTTGACTTTCAGTTCCAAATGTGATTTATAGTTCTTAGCGCAACCGAGGCCCGGTGCGAAAATGTCTGCAAATTCTTCACATAGACGAGAAACACTGTCTGAAGGCACAGTCTGGTTCACTGAGAGGACCAGATTTACTGTAGACAAGTTAAACAACTGAAATAAATCGAAACCAAACAAGTTCACTGCAGAAGAAGAACGAAGGACGTAAAATGACACAAGTTTTGTTTGTCCTCTGTATGTTGCAAGAAGGCTGCACTGTCCTAACACAGGGATATCTTGTCCTGAATAGCTACATAATTTAACATTTGCGGCGCGCAACGGAGGTGTGCCCAGCAGTTTGTAAGTGTCTTGATTGATTAGTGAAACTGCAGCTCCTGTATGGAGCTGGAATGGTATCACTTTGCCGTTAATGTCCAAGTCCACAAAAAGTTTATTGTCCTGCTGACGACAAGACCGACTGTCTCGTGCAACGTGAACTGACACTGGTACATAATCACTTGCGACTTGACGGGAGTTCCGACGATGTCGACGCACACTAGTTTTGGGACGAACACAGGCACTGTTAGAGAGATTGGCAGTGCGCGGAGTGGAATCAAATACATGAATTTCCATGGGCGAAGTTTCGCGAACCGGAGTATCCTTGGTTCGATTCCGATTCCGGCGCGAAGCTTCCGATCTGAGCTTTTTCTGGCAAACACTCTGTACATGTCCTTTTTTATTACAATAAAAGCAAATAGCCTGGCGTGACGGGCAATTCTCACGCGAATGTTTAGTAGCACAACGCGGGCATGATTTGATCACTGCATTTGCTTGCTGGCGCGGCACACGTGGCTGAGAACCTGGCGGCAGCAGCGCGGCCGGGCGCGAGGGCTGTTTACTGCTCCGTGCAGCTCGCCCGGCGGGCCGGTTAACCTGACACACTGCTGGAGAAGTTTCAAATGATTCCTGAGCAAAGTCAAGTGTGTCCTGCCGATCCAATATGTCCATCACTTGTTGACGGGAGGGATTTACTAGTTTCAAAATCTGTTCCCTTATACGAACATCAGAAAGGTTCTGTGCAATTGCATCGCGTACCATAGTATCTGAATAAGGGAGTCCACATTGACACTCAAAAGCACAATCTCTAGTAAGGCCTTGCAAGGTTGCAACCCACTCCCGATTAGTCTGACCTGCCGTACGTTTTGTACGAAATGAGGTATACCGTTTGGCAACTACGTTGACTGATTCTTTGAAATATGCATCTAATGCAGACAAAATTTCTTCGTAGGACAGAGATGCTACGTCGCGTCGGGGAAATAATTTGACTATCACACGGTACGTGGTCACACCTACGGAAGGAACGAGAAACGGTTGCTGCTCGTTACCTTGAATTCTGTAGGCGGCGAGATGGAATCCAAATTGGCGTGACCACTCCGTTCAGCTTTCCACTGCAGCATCAAAAGGTCGAAAAGTGGGTGCAACTGCGTGTTGCGACTGCGTTAGCGGTGAAGCGGCTTCAGCCACATCGTTTTGCATCGCATGTTGACCCTGGACGAGCTGTCCAAGGGCATCCAGCAAGGCCTGCTTCTGCTGATTCTGTAAGCGATAAAATTCGGACAGTACATCTGGAGATTGTGGCGAAGCCATTACACAAGTAAATCAGGGCAATTTAGATAAGAACACTTTTACTCTCGTCGCCAATGTTGTGGTTGGCAGGAGAGCCAACCCGTATAACTAAAGGAGGCCGAAATGCACGCGTTTTAGCTCACGCAGGCTGGCCTGAGGTCTGGAACATGGCAAGGGAATTAGAATTGAGAAAAACGGACGTATTTGGTGGAATACTTAACTTTAATCCATTCATGGAGAACGTCGCTCTTTATGGTACATGATTCACAATATCAATAGTACGGATACTGCTAGGTCGTAGCAAATAACGTAGCTGAAGTCTATGCTAACTATCGTCTCGGCAGCTAGCGAAGTAGGCTGTACAACTGGGGCGAGTGCTAGGAAGTCTCTCTAGACCTTCCGTGTGGCGGTGCTCGGTCTGCAATCACAGATAGTGGCGACACGCGGGTCCGATGTATACTGCCGGACCGCGGCCGATTTAAAGGCTACCACCTAGCAAGTGTGGTGTCTGGCGGTGACACCACAGATACACCGGCCAGATAACCAATCCTCTGCGATGCCACTCGATATTTCCTCGCACGCGTTTAACAAGTTCTCTGTCCATGCTCACACCGCACAACGGGTGTGGCGGTCAACACAGTGAACAACGCTTAATATAGAGTGTCACTCAGATTCGCTAACGACAGAGGTGCTCTCCCAGTGAAGTACTGAGGAGAGACTTTGTTCCTCGTATTTTGCGTATACGTACGAACGCACTCTCTCTCGTTATGTGATCCCGCTCCAAGAGTGACAACTAAACAGCCCCTTTTTGTGGAAAAGTTGCAAAAGTATATCATTCGCTGTCTTCCCTCACTACTCTGGCTCTTTGCATCATAAATATTCCGCCAATCAGCGTTGCTCTTTTAAACGGGAGGATGACTTTTCGTTTAAGTTGACCAATGTAGAAACATGTAGCATCTCCGTTAGGCGTATACTGTCCTCCTGTGAGAACTCCGTAATTACGCAGTTGGTCCGTGAAAAAATGCGTCTCCTGGGCGCTCCCACACAATGCAGCGGAATTTGCTTTTAAGTCGAACACGGGGGTCGTTATCCCTTCGCTCTGGCAAAAGCTGTCCTCTCTCTGGGCGGTAGAAGCTGTCCTCTCTCTGGGCAGTCGTTCTGGCCGACCCAGTGGGCTCACTGCCTCTTTAGAACGAAAATTCCTGTGGCCGTCATGTTGTGTACGCCAGCCTCGACTTTTTCAACCTCAGTGCGCATTTGCCATTTACTTACTACATTTGTATTCGCTTACATGAATTCATCCGAAATTGACTCTACCTTATCGACTTTGAGTTCGAATAAAGCGTCTTGAAGTGCGGAATACGATTGTGAGAAATGAAGGTCAGGAGACCACGCCACCTTAAACAACGATAAGGCAGTTGCAATTATTTTTTCACAAAAGTCTACTACTAGAGAGTCTGTAAAATCAACATATGTGCGCCGTCTAATTGTACACAATATATTTTTTGAAAAAAAATGCAGATACACTTTGAGATGCCACACTAGACAAAACCACATGCAAAGCGGATATGTATGTTCAGAGACATTAAGAGTACTAGACATTATCGTACACAACTCCAGACAAACATGTTTTGCGACTGAATGTGGTATTTGCATACTCTAAAATTTCCCAGTTTAACCACTTCTAATGAAGGTGACAGCAGAATTTATCTATTCCCCTATAATTCCTCATGGAAGTTACTTACTACCTTCGTCTCTCCATCAACGAAGTAGTAGTTACTGAAGTAGAGTACTGGAGTCAGCACTGAAGGAATGATACAAAGGGTCAAGATAAGGAACAGAAGTGATGTTTAATTTGTGCGTTGCAGAGGTACTTAGGAATGTAAAAGCTTGTCTCGGTATGGGACTTGTTTCTACACAAAAGCATTGTGGTAGCGTTAATCCTGGACATAGCATTATTCACTGAAAATAAACCAAAATTGAAACGGGTGTTTAATGAAGAAGAACATGTGCCACCTGATGGCTATAATGAGCATGTAAAATAAATCAACAATCAAAGCAGCAATAAGAAATCAAACGCTTTATTACGATTTTTTTAAACTCTGATGGGAACATCATACAATGTAAGCTTTCACGGCCGGTGTTGTCTTCACTTAAAGGAAACGAGCATGGGCCCGGATGATATCCTCGTCAGTTTTGACGTTGTGTCGTTATTTACCATGATTCCGGTAAACGAAGCTATCTTACGTATAGCGGATATTTTTCCTACCGATATTGTGGCATTATTCCGACACTGCCTCACCACAACCTACTTTCAATACAATAATAACTTTTATGAACAGATTGACGGGGTGGCTATGGGCAGTCCTCTCAGTCCTGCTGTGGCTAACTTATTTATGGAGACTTTTGAACAACGGGCGTTGCAGACTGCCAGTAAGAGACCAGCCAGATGGTATCGCTATGTCGATGATACGTTCGTAGTATGGACACATGGAGCAGAGGAGTTGGGTGCCTTCCTGACACATTTAAACAGCATTAATCCGAAAATCCAATTTACTATGGAGACGGAAAGGAATGGACAATTGAACTTCCTGGGTGTGTCTGTGATTAAACGACGGGACGGAACGTTGGGCCATAAGGTGCATAGGAAGTCCACACATACTGATCGTTATCTACACAAAGAATCAAACCACCACCCTAGACAAAAAAGAGGTGTAATGAAAACTTTGGTAGACACGGCGTACAAACTTTGTGAACCTGTTTATTTAAAAGATGAGATTGAACATCTACGCTCAACTTTCGTGAAGAATGGCTATTCTAACAAGGATATAGATCGAGCACTTCGCTCTAGGCAGAGAATAAGGAGTAACGACGAACAACAGTGGTCCAAGGGCAAAGTTTTTCTTCCGTTCATTAGTAAGGTCACAGACCGCATTGGGAAAGTTTTTGGCAAGTATTGGGTGAAAACTATTTTCAGACTCACGAGGAAAATAAAAGAATTTTTAAGGTCGGCAAAAGATGCACGACACCCTTTGGCAACACCGGAGGTATATAAAATTCCTTGTAGTTGTGGACAGGTTTACATCGGTACCACAAAGAGAAGTGTGAACACCCATCTTGTTGAACATAAGAGGAATTGCCGCCTGGGTCACACGGATAAATCGGCTGTAGCGGAATATGTTTACCAGGAAGGTGATCATGAAATAAAATTCAGCGAGACGAGCGTCATATCAAAAACCTCGCATTATTATGCACGCTTGTATAGAGAGGCTATCGAGATTGATAAACATCGTAATAATTTTAACAGGAAAGACGAAGGTGTTAAACTGGATAAAATTTGGATGTCAGCCTTGCACCGCAAGAGTGACGATCGATTACTTTCAATCGAGAATGTTGGCATTACCAGAGACAATCTCATAGCCGACGCCACGTGATCGACAGTGGCGCCATCTGTACTCCTTATATAATCAGCGCTTCCTCGAGTTCTCTTCGCAGTTCGCCGCTTTACCTCCGAGGATGTCTCCCGCAGTCGGAGACGAAACGTCAGGAGAGAGTTGTAGACTTCGACCACGGCCCATCAGCCCGGAAGTTTTAAGGTCTGATGGGAACAATTTCAGTGAGGTATCTGAGTGTCAATGGAGGAATGGCAGTTCATTCTTCCTCAAGGACCGAAACCAACAAAGTTACTGATGATGGCCACATTCGGAAGTCTTTCCATTAGCGTTCAGAATGGGACACTGGGTGGTCAGTCAGTTCAAGAATTTTACTGTCCTTAAACCATTGCTCACAGATCCTGCCGCATGATAGGGTGCATTGTCATGGTGATATGATCATAGTGTCCGAACTGTTTCTCCACTGTGCGCAGTACACAGTCCTGTAAGTCGTGTTAATATCATTCCAAATTTAGCATTTTCTTAAGCACAACTACGAGATCAGACTGTAACCAGGAAAAACTCCCCCTGCACCTCTCTGCTGGCACTGTACATGATTGACAGGTAACATTATCACCAGTAAGAAGTCTGGATATAAGGACACGGAACAATAGAGCATTTGTTTATTGTTTGGCTCCATACAGATATGAATTTGGTAAACAGGAAAACAAGAGAAAAGGCGGATAGAAACGCTAAAAATTTTGTTCTACACTAGGATTTTAAAGATCAGATGGTGACACAGAGTTGCCAATGAAGAAGTGCCGTGAAGAATACAGGAAAAAATATCTCTCTAACCAAGGAGAAACAAACTCGCAGCAAACATTATTGTTGCAAGGAACTATTGAGGCAAAGGTACGCCGTAAACAAACAATGGTCTCACACATCCAACAGATTGGGATGTGGGATGTGATACATACGCGGAAACATAGAAGAAGGCAGAAAGAAAAGAGGAATGGTGAAATGTTGCAAACATACCTCAGGGTTGAAAGCTAAAGATGAGGAGGAGGAGGAGCAGGAGGAGGAGGAGGAGGAGGAGGAGGAAAAAGAAGAAGCAGCTTCAGGAATAAAAAATCCTCATTCTCCCGTTGTTCAGTTAATGTCTCATATTACAAAATGGCTCAAATGCTCTGAGCGCTACCTCCTCATTAGTTATGTGATCTACCCATATAATCTTAAGCACTCTTCTGTAGCACCACATTTCGAAAGCTTCTATTCTCTTCTTGTCCAAACTAGTTATCGTCCATGTTTCACTTCCATAAATGGCTACGCTCCATACAAATACTTTCAGAAACGACTTCGTGACATTTAAATCTATACTCGATGTTAACAAATTTCTCTTCTTCAGAAACGTTTTCCTTGCCATGGCCAGTCTACATTTTATATCCTCTCTACTTCGACATTCATCAGTTATTTTGCTCCCCAAATAGTAAAACTCCTTTACTACTTTAAGTGTCTCATTTCCTAATCTAATTCCCTCGGCACCACCCGACTTAATTCGACTACATTCCATTATCCTCGTTTTGCTTTTGTTGATGTTCATCTTATACCCTCCATTCATGACACTGTCCATCCCGTTCAACTGCTCTTCCAAGGCCTTTGCTGTCTCTGACAGAATTACAATGTCATCGGCGAACCTCAAAGTTTTTATTTCTTCTCCATGGATTTTAATACCTACTCCGAGTTTTTCTTTTGTTTCTTTCACTGCTTGCTCAATATACAGACTGAATAACATCGGGGATAGGCTACAACCCTGTCTCACTCCCTTCCCAACCAATGCTTCCCTTTCATGCCCCTTGACTCTTATAAATGCCATCTGGTTTCTGTACAAATTGTAAATAGCCTTTCGCTCCCTGTATTTTATCCCTGCCACCTTCAGAATTTGAAAGAGAGTATTCCAGTCAACATTGTCAAAAGCTTTCTCTAAGTCTACAACTGGTAGAAACGTAGGTTTGCCTTTCTATCTTCTAAGATAAGTCGTAGGGTCAGTATTGCCTCATGTGTTCCAATATTTCTACGGAATCCAAACTGATCTTCTCCGAAGTCGGCTTCTACCAGTTTTTCCATTCGTCTGTCAAGAATTCGCGTTAGTATTTTGCATCCGTGACTTGTTAAACTGATTGTTCGGTAATTTTCACATCTGTCAGCATCTGTTTACCTTGGGATTGATATTATTCAAATGGTTCAAATGGCTCTGAGCACTATGGGACTCAACTGCTGTGGTCATTAGTCCCCTAGAACTTAGAACTACTTAAACCTAACTAACCTAAGGACATCACACACATCCATGCCCGAGGCAGGATTCGAACCTGCGACCGTAGCAGTCGCACGGTTCCGGACTGCGCGCCTAGAACCGCGAGACCACCGCGGCCGGCGATTGATATTATTATATTCTTCTTGAAGTCTGAGGGTATTTCGCCTGTCTCATACATCTTGCTCACCAGATGGTAGAGTTTTGTCATGACTGGCCCTCCCAAGGCCGTCAGTAGTTCTAATGGAATGTTGTCTATTTCCGGGGCCTTGCTTAGACTCAGGTCTTTCAGTGCTCTGTCAAACTCTTCACCCAGTATCGTACCTCCCATTTCATCTTCGTCTACATGCTCTTCCACTTCCACAATATTGCCCTCAAGCACATTGCCCTTGTATAGACTCTCTATATACTCCTTCAACCTTTCTGCTTTCCCTTCTTTGCTTAGAACTGCGTTTCCATCTGATCTCTTGATATTCATACAAGTGGTTCTCTTTTCTCCAAAGCTCTCTTTAATTTTCCTGTAGGCAGTATCTATCTTACCCCTAGTGAGATAAGCCTCTACATCCTTACATTTGTCCTCTAGCCATCCCTGCTTAGCCATTTTGCACTTCCTGTCGATCTCATTTTTGAGACGTTTGTATTCTTTTTTGCCTGCTTCATTTACCGTGTTTTTATATTTTCTCCTTTCATCAATTAAATTCAATATTTCTTCTGTTACCCGAGGATTTCTACTAGCCCTCGTCTTTTTACCTAGTAGATCCTCTGCTGCCTTCACTACTTCATCTCTCAAAGCTACCCATTTTTCTTCTACTATATTTCTTTCCAGCATTCTTGTCAATTGTATGTTATGAATAATTAAAATGGTAGACATATTTATCAACGCTATCAGATGACACAAAAACTTTACTGAAATGTTCTTCTAATTTAATCTATATTGACCATCTTCGGACATTCGACAGATAGACGTTTCAGCATCTTGCATTCAGATGTAATAATTGCCTTCGTATTGACTGAAATTGGCACAGGTCAGGAAGTTTATTTACACTAGGGCGGATGAAATGTAATGCCTCCGAATTTCCTTATGTGAAAACTGTCCAGTGGATTTAAATTAAACAAATGTCGTTAACGTACTACACGTTTGTTCTTGATGTATGCACACTTGCAGCCCTCGACCGCTGGAGGGCTCCGAATTGTAGGGTGTGACATGACGATGTGTAACGCAACTATGCCAGTGCGTTACATACAGCGTTCTGAATTCGAGTTTCAAATTCAAAGAGTTCGCCCGCACGTGGAGAACCCTCTCCTTTAGCCTAACTGTGGCAGACCACACACGAGCGGCATCTGATATAATCTGACGCCTTGGGCTCAGTGTCAGCGATCATAGTCGCGAGTTGGGCGCATCCGATTTTCGTCTTTTGAAAGATATCATGTTTACGCCAGTGACTGTTAAACATTCTATTTCCACTATTGCAATTTCGGCCTTAGGTCATTATCAAGTTCAGATGTTTTGGCCTTAAGCCATGTCGACTTTATACAGGCTGACACATTTATATGTCGTTATCATTTGCTGACAACGACATATAAACGCCCGCAGCAAAGAAAAACGAATTTGTTTTGATGATGTCTGCCCCAAATACTGTATCATTTCAGTGAAACTTTCTCCCTTACTTCGCTATAACACAAAACTGCTGCCTTTCATCGAACTTTGTCGATGTACTCCGTCAGTTCTATCTGGTAAGGATCCCACACAGCGCAGCAGTATTTTAAAATAGGACGGACGAGCTTAGTGTCGGCAGTCTCTTTAGTAGATCTGTTACATTTTATATCGTGCCAATAAAACGCAATCTTTGGTTAGCCTTCCCCACTACATTTTCTATGAGTTCCTTCCAATTTAAGTTGTTCGTAACTGTAATTCCTAGGTATTTAGTTGAATTTACTGATTTCGGGTTTGACTGATCTATCGTGTAATCGAAGTTTAACGGATTCCTTTTAGCACTCATGTGGATGACCTCACCTCGTTATTAGGGTCAACTGTCAATTTTTGGACCTTACAGATATCTTTTCTCAATCGTTTTGCAATTTGTTTTGATATTGCGATAACTTAACTAGTCGATAAACGACAGCGTCATCTGCAAACAACGTAAGACGGCTGCTCAGATTTTCCTAAATCGTTTATGTAGATAAGGAACGGCAAAGGGCCTATACCACTACCTTGGGGAACACCAGAAATCACTTCTGTGTTACTCGATGACTTACTAAGAACTGTGACGTCTCTGAGGGAATCACGAATTCAGTCATATAACTGAGACGATATTCCACATATACGCAATTCCACTACAAGCAGATTATGTGGTACAGTGTCAAAAGCCATTTGGAAATCGAGAAATACGGAATCAATTTGAAATCCGTTACCAGTAATACTCAACACTCTTCGTGTGAGTCCGTGTTGACTGTGTGTCAATAGATCGATCTCTTTGCGGTAATGCATAATCTTCGAATACATTATATGTTCCAAAACCCTGCTGTATATTGACGTTAATGATATGGGCCTGTAATTTAGTGAACTACTCTTACTACCTTTCTTGAATATTGGTGCGACCTCTCCAACTTTCCAGGTTTTGGGTACGGATCGTTCGTCGAGCGAGCGGTTGTATTTGATTGTCAAGTATGGACCTGTTGTATCAGCATACACCTAAGTGGTGTACAGTCTCTACAGGAAGACATGCTCTTGTTAAGTGATTTAAGTTGCTTCACTACTCTGAGGATATCTATTTCTACAGTACTCATGTTTGGAGCTGTTCTTGATTCGAATTCTGGAATATCTACTTTGTCTTCTTCGGTGAAGGAATTTCGGAAGGCTGTGTTTAGTATCTCTGCTTTGGCAGCATTGCACTCTGTTGTTTCTCGGATGTGGTAACAGTGCATCCTGAAGACGAAGGCCCGACCAATCACGAGTGACCTCATAAAGAGAGAACCGTTATTTGGATGCAGGGACACGACGGTACCGCCTTAGTACTACACGGCAACTGGCATCTTACCTCGCAGTGTCCACCGGACGTGTTGTATTTAGGCGAACGGTGTACAGCGGTCTTCGGCAGAGTGGCCCTTATAGTCGGAGGCCTGCTGTATGTTTATCTCTGACGCGTCTTCACAGAAGGGAACATCACGACTGGAGTCGTCAACACGCCAGCTGGACGCTCGAACACTGGGCCAATGTTCTTTTCACAAATGAATCCTGATTTGGTCTGGAGAGTGATTATCGACGGATTCACATCTGGAGGGACCATGCAACTCGATTACGGGAACGAAACATTGTGGAAAGAGACCGGTATCGAGAAGGATCCCTAATGGTGTGAGCAGGGATTATGTTGACCACTCGAAAACTCAAAAGGACGTCGTTATCAGGAGAAAGAAAACTGGTGTTCTACGGATCGCAGCGTGGAATGTCAGATCCCTTAATCGGACAAGTAGGTTAAAAAATTTAAATAGGGAAATGGATAGGTTAAAGTGAAGTTCGTTGGCAGGAGGAACAAGACTTTTGGTCAGGTGAATACAGGGTTATAAATACAAAATCAAATAGGGGTAACGCAGGAGTAGGTTTAATAACGAATAAAAAAAAAATAAGAGTGCGGGTAAACTACTACAAACAGCATAGTGAACGCATTATGGTGGCCAAGATAGACACGAAGTCCACGCCTACTACAGTAGTAAAGGTTTATATGCCAACTAGCTCTGCAGATGATGAAAAATTGATGAAATGTATGATGAGATAAATGAAATTATTCCGGTAGTGAAGGGAGACGAAAATTTAATAGTCATGGATGACTGAAATTCAATAGTAGGAAAAGGGGGAGAAGGAAACATAGTAGGTGAATATAGATTGGGGGTAATAAATGAAAGAGGAAGCCGTCTGGTAGAATTCTACACAGAGTACAACTTAATCATAGATAACACGTGGTTCAAGAATCATGAAAGAATATTGTGTACATGGAAGAACCCTGGAGATACTAGAAGGTATCATATAAATTATATAATGGTAAGACAGAGATTTAGGAATTAGGTTTCAAACTGTAAGACATTTTCGAGGGCAGATGTGGACTCAGACCACAATCTGTAGGTTATTAACTGTAGATTAAAACTGAAGAAACGACAAAATATAGGAAATTAAGGAGACGGGACCTGGATAAACTGACTAAACCAGAGGTTGTACGGAGTTTCAGGGAGAGCATAAGGGAACAATGGACAGGAATGGGAAAAGTAACACAGTAGAAGAAGAATGAGTAGCTTTGAGGGATGAAGTACTGAAGGTAGCAGAGGATCAAGTAAGTAAAAAGACGAGGGCTAGTAGAAATCCTTGGGTAACAGAAGAAATATTAAATTTAATTGATGAATGGAGAAAATATAAAAAAGCAGTAAATGAAGCAGGCAAAAAGGAATACAAACGTCTCAAATATGAGATGGACAGGAAGTGCAAAATGGCTAAGCAGAGGACAAATGAAATGATGTAGAGGCTTATCTCACTAGGGGTAAGATAGATACTGCCTACAGGAAAATTAAAGATACATTTGGAGAAAAGAGAGCCACTTATATGAATATCAAGAGCTCAAATGGAAACTCAGTTCAAAGGAAAGAAGGGAAATCAGAAAAGTGGAAGGGTACGTAGAGGATCTATACAAGGGCGATGTTCGTGAGGACAATATTATGGAAATGGAAGAGATGTAGATGAAGATGAAATGGGAGATACGATACTGCGTGAAGAGTTTGACAGAGCACTGAAAGACCTGAGTCGAAACAAGGCCCCCAGAGTAGACAACATTCCATTAGAACTACTGACGGCCTTGGGAGGGCCAGTCCTGACAAAACTCTACCATCTGGTGAGCAAGTTGTATGAAACAGGCGTAATACCCTCAGACTTCAAGAAGAATATAATAATTACAATCCCAAAGAAAACAGGTGTTGACAGATGTGAAAATTACCGAACTATCAGTTTAATATGCCACAGCTGCAAAATACTAACGCGAATTCTTTACAGACGAATGGAAAAACTGCTAGAAGCCGACCTCGGGGAAGATCAGTTTAGATTCCGTAGAAATGTTGGAACACGTGAGGCAATACTGACCCTACGACTTACCTTAGAAGAAAGATAAGGAAAGGCAAACCTACATTTCTAGCATTTGTACAATTAAAAAAAAGCCTTCGACAATGTGACTGGAATACTCTCTTTCGAATTCTAAAGTGTCAGGGGTAAAATACAGGGAGCGAAGGGCTATTTACAATTTGTTCAGAAACCAGATGGCAGTAATAAGAGTCGAGGGGCATGAAAGGGAAGCAGTGGTTGGGAAGGGAGTGAGACAAGGTTGTAGCCTCTCCCCGATGCTAGTTGGCATATAAACTTATACTACTGTAGTAGGCATGGGCTTCGTGTCTATCTTGGCCACCATAATGCGTTCACTATGCTGTTTGTAGTAGCTTACCCGCAGTCCTATATTTTTATTCGTTATTAAACCTACTCCTGCCTTACCCCTATTTGAGTTTGTATTTATAACCCTGTATTCACCTGACCAAGGGTCTTGTTCCTCCTGCCACCGAACTTCACTAACTCCCACTATACTAACTTTAACCTATCCATTTCCCTTTTTAAATTTTCGAACCTACCTGCCCAATTAAGAAATCTGACATTCCACGCTCAGATCCGTAGAACGGAAGTTTTCTCTCTCCTGATGACGACGTCCTCTTGAGTTGTCCCTGCCCAGAGATGCGAATGAGGGACTATTTTACCTCCGGAATATTTTACGCAAGACTACGCCATCATCATTTAACCACACAGTAAAGCTGAATGCGCTTGGGAAAAATTACGGCTGTAGTTTCCCCTTGCTTTCAGCCGTTCGCAGTACCAGTACAGCAAGGCCGTTTTGGTTAGTGTTACAAGACCAGATCAGTCAATCACGAGACTGTTGTCCCTGCAACTACTGAAAAGGCTGCTGCCCCTCTTCATGAACCACACGTTTGTCTGGCCTCTCAACGGATACCCCTCCATTGTGGCTGCACCTACGGTACGTCCATCTGTATCGCTGAGGCACGCAAGTCTCCCCACCAACGGTAAGGTCCATGGTTCATGGGGGGGGGGGGAGGGGGCGGGTGGCTCAAACATGTTAGGTACCCGTATTCACGAATTACAGCCACGCAGGCCGTCTGCTTGCATCGCTGAGCGAATGCAGAGTGCTATATGAACTGCTTTAAGGGACTGCATCAAGGACAGATCTACGGGTAACATGTAGGAGGAAGTCATTCGCGCCGATTCATTTATGTAACACAGGAAAGAGTTAACTTTCGCCGTCTCCTCGAGAGGGAAGAACCGACCAGACTTGCTGTACGTCGCCTACATCGTTTTCTACAGGCTCGTGGCTAAACTGAGAAACATTTAGAGACGTTTGCTAACAGGAGGAGATCATGTAAGCGGTTAGACTACGTTAACAGTTGTTCTTGAAATGTGTATATATCGTGAATGTTTTCACGATAATTTACTGAACTCGCATATCTTATGTTTTCAGTGAATTCGAGGAAAAGGAGGAGGAGGCGTTCAAGGTGCTAAACTGAAATAATTTGTTATACAGATAATTTCTCTCCACACCATAAATGTTGGACCATTTCGTGACTCATCGAGAACCTCTTTTCGTAATTATTATTATAGCTAGATCTAGGTCACATGATCGGTAGCCCTACTTCATTTAAAGAAGTAGATGGAATATTCTTGTAACGCACTATTCGGCTATGTTCATCGATGTAAAAGAAACAGTTTCCTCATCCGCTGAGCCTTCCGATGCAGTTCCTTCTCTGAGCAGACAGCTTTTTTTTCTTCTCTGAGTGTCTGAACCTTCCTGACGAACCATTGGTCACTGCGAGCCTGCATTGCCACAGCAGTGGGGCGACCTAGCGGTTCAGCACTTAACTTATCGGGAAACAGATAGCGCACAGGCCGAGAAGGCCGTCCGGAACACATTAGGATAATTGTGTGAGCAACGCAGCAGTCATCGCCTACGTTACAAGCAAAAGGCGTGGCCAAATCTCTTTCTCCAGTATAATGTATGTGTGACGTAGGAATTATGTACTTAAAATTACTTATAAGGTGATTCTGTAAGTTGAAGACATTGACGCTGTTAGTGAGCCACGTGTGTAAGTCACGACCCGCGTCCTTAGTCAAGGGCATCAGTGCACTCTATTGCATTATCACTCAGTCCGCAAGAAGTGGATGGAGTGGTAGTCACTGAAGAAATTGGCATCAGAATTTCGCTGCGGAAGGTAGGGGGTTAAGGCGGACTACATGTGCTGGATGTTCACCCACTTCACGTGTTCAATTCCAAACTTCTCGGCAGTGTTCGCCGGTAGGATGGACACATTAAGCTCAGTCTTGGTGCAACTCCAGAGTAAGCTAATACAGTTATCGTTTACTTTCAAAAACCCATTCATCTTCTACACTAATAATAAAACTGTATAACCGTCGTGTGTGTCTGTCTGTTTGAACACGCCAATCTCCAAAACTACTAGACGAATTACCATGTGGTTTTCACAGGTGACTTCAGCGTAGCGTGGAGTAACATATGCTGAGATCTAGAAAGTTGGACTTCCTTTTGCCCAGCAAAGGGCAGCAGCTTGATGCGGCATAGACTCAACAAGTCATTGGAAGTCTCCAGCAGAAACATTGAACCATGCTGCGTCTGTTGCCAGTGCAGAATTTTGTGCACGAACTGAACTCTCGATTGTGTACCAATACTCTGCTCAAGAATCACAAGAGAGGAGGCATACTTGGAAGAGGCCAGGTGATACGGGAATATTTGTTAGATCACATAATAGTCAGATAGAGATTCCGAAATCATTTAGTGGATTCTAAGGCGTACCCAGGAGTGGATATAGGCTCAGATCACAATGCAGCAGTGATGAAGAGTATGCTGAAATTTAAGAGATTAGGCAGGAAGAAACAATATGCAAAGAAGTGGGATACAAAAGTACCAAAGGATAACGAAGCACACTTGAAGTTCTCTAAGACTATAGAAACAGCAATAAGGAATAGCTCAGTGGGCAGTACAGTTGAAAAGGAATGGACATCTATAAAACAGCAATCACAGTTGGAAAGAAAAACGTATGTACAAAGAAGGTAACTGCGAAGAAATCATGGGTAACACAAGAAATACTTCACATGATCGATGAAAGAAGGAGGTACAAAAATACTTAGTGAAATTGAATTACACAGATAGTCAAGTCACTGAGGAATGAAATAAACAGAAAGCGCAGGGAAGCTAAGACGAAACGACTGCACGAAAAATGTCAAGAAATAGAAAAAGAAATGACTGTTGGAAGGACGGATTCAGCATATAGAAAAGTCAAAACAACTTCCGGTGAAATTGCAACAGAGGTGGTAACATTAAGAGCGCTACAGAAATTCCACTGTTAAAGTTGAACGCAGAGGAAAGAGAAAATACGTGGAAAGAGTACACTGAAGGCCTATTTGGTGGGGAAGATTTGTCTGATGGGGTAGAAGAAGAAACAGCAGTCGATTTAGAAGAAATAGGCGATCTGGTATCAGAATCAGAATTTAAGAATGCTTTGGAGAACTTAAGATCAAATAAGGTACAGGAGATAGATAACATTCAATGAGAATTTCTATAATCATTGGGGGAAGTGGCAACAAAACGACTATTAACGTTGGTGTGCAAAATTTATGAGTCTGGTGACACATCATGTGACTTTCGGATAAATACCATCCACACAGTTCCGAAGACTGCAACAGCTGACAAGTGTGAGAATTGTCACACAGTCAGCTTAACAGCGCATGTATCCAAGCTGTTGACAAGAATAATATACAGAAGAATGGCAAAGAAAACTGAGGATGTGTTAAATGACGACAAGTTTGACTTTCTGGCTTTAGGAAAGGGAAAGGTACCAGATCGGCAATTCTGAAGTTGCGGTTGATAATGGAGGCATGAGTACAGAATAATCATGACGTGTTCATAGGATTTGTCGACCTGGAAAAAGCGTTCGAAAATCAAAAATCAAAAATCGTGTTCGAAATTCTGCAAAATATAGGGGTGAGCTACACAAAGAGCCGGATAATATACAATACGTATAAGAGACAAGGTTGAATAATAAAAGTGGGCGACCAAGAACTAAGTGCTCGGGTTAAGAAGGGTGTAAGACAGGAATGTAGTCTTTCGAACCTACTGTAGGATATCATAATGCGATTCGCTGATGACATTGTTATCCTGAGCGAACGTAAAGAAGAATTATGTGTTCTGCTGAATGGAATGGACTGTCTGGTGAGTAGAGAATATGGACTGAGAGTTAGTGGAAAGAAGACGACTGTAACGAGCAGTGCCAGAAATGAGAGCAGCGAGACACTTAACATCATGGCAGATGGTCACGAATTCTACTACCGAGGCAGCAAAATAACCAATGACGGATGGAGCAAGGAGGACATCAAAAGGAGACTATCACCGGAAAAAAGGGAATTCCTGGCTAAGAGAAGTCAACTAGTATTAAACATAGGCCTTAATTTGAGGGAGAAATTTTTGAGAATGTACGTTTGGAGCACAGCAGTGTATAGTAGTGAAACATGGACTGTGGGAAAACCGGAACAGAAGAGAATCGAAGCATTTGAGATGTGGTGCTACAGGCGAATGTTGAAAATTAAGTGTTCTGGTAAGGTAATGACTGAGGAGGTGCTGCGCAGAATCGGAGAGGAAAGGAATTAGTGGGAAACACTGACGTGGAGAAGCGACAGGATGATAGGACATCTGTTAAGGGATCCATGGTAATAGACGGAGCTGTAGAGAGCAAAAACTGTAAAGGGAGACAGAGATTGGAATTCATCCAGCAAATAATTGAGGACCTATGTTGCAAGTGCTACTCTGAGAAGAAGAGGTTGGCACAGGAAAGAAATTCGTGGTGGGCCGCACCAAACCAGTCAGAAAACGTATGACTAAAAAATAAAAATAAAATAACAAAAAACCCTACATTTATGTTCCTTCGATTACAGAACCATCTGTGGCGAGTCGAAAAAAATACTTCAGGAAAACGTATGTAGAGTTTTCCGTAAAATTAAATCTGCAGTAAAAACGAGAGTTCTCATTGAATGTTTCAAAGTTGCCACCCACGCTTAGGATGGAATGGGGCCATTGGATGTCCGCCTCCGGAACAATCAAATTGGAATTATATTTCTGATCCCATATTTACTTTTCGAGGTATTTTAATGTCTCCAGTTAAAATGAGCACCCAATACACAAATATGGAAAGAAAAACCCTCTCGTAATCAGAAGCAACGTTGTGTCCAAATTTCATAGCAATCGCTGAAGAACGTTTTGAAAAAACAAACATTTACAGTTTTATATAAATAGATAACGTACATAGAACTCTAAATTATTGTCTTGAAAGCCCCAAAAGGACAAAATACTGTAGGTCATTCAGAATACGACACACAAAACTTAACAATTTAGGTGGTTATCAAGTCGGAGACTCAAAAATGTTCAAAATTTTCTACGTATGCTGCTACATAAACATGAATTTTTCGAATAATGGAGTCTCCCAGCCTTTCAAACACTTCTCTACCGTGTCAGCTAGGTTTCAGAGATTCCGCGTTAGTTCATGAAGCTTCTTTGCACTAGAAATATGAGCTACATCAGCTAATTGTTTTAGGTGCTCCCACAGATAATTCTCCTTGGACTGAGGTTGGAAGCAGAAGTGTCTCGGTGCTCCTTCGCTTTTCAATCCACGTTAGATATACGATGCACCTTGCATTTTCTGAAGCTTAGTGATGTGGGAACGATAAACTTCCTTTCATTGATTGGGGCACAGACAGTAATATGTCTGAAAGAGTGTTATGAATAGATTCTTCGTGTATAACATCTGTAAACCTGGGAGAACGTATAGACGTGCCAAAAGTCTATATATTACTCTTAAGCGGTTGGTGACGTCTAGCCTGACTTGCACTATGAACTAACATTGAATCAGTTTGAATACTCCATCTGTTCCAACATACTGGAGACAGTATCAACTGAATACAATTCCAACAACAAAGCTGCCTCAAAAGCCGTCCTAAAATCAGCGATTGGAAAGCGAGACATCCTGTACAGTATCGAGATGCCACGAATACTTTTTTTTCCCGTGAAGTACCTATCGTGCGGTACCATGAAATGTACCACATGCTACGGCAAAGTGTTGTGTACTCATAATTTAATGTATAACCTCTGCCTTAGAGAGCACTATACACAAATAGACAATGCACGCATCACACCACACAGAGCAAAGTTTATACGATTCACATAAAGAAGCGACTCACAACTTTCCTCCATTATGTTAACTGATTACTAGGGGCTGTGATGATAAAAGAAAACTATCTCCAACAACAACGCAGCGCCTGGTGGCAATGAAATGTCCTCTTCAAACATTTGTGTTGACATTCCTAGCGGCAAGGGACTACAAGATATCCGAGTAACCCATTCTCTTCCTGTGTGCAGAGAAACTTAAAAAAATGGGAGAGTACTTACGAACGAGATACTGTTGAAATAAAAGTGATGTAACGTGTAAATTTTAATTTCTCCGTTAATTTACACGATTTAATACAGAGCCATCAGATATTGGCTGATTCCTCCCCCCGTCCAACTTTACCAACATCAGCAGTTTATAGAATTAAAAACGAATTTTCCTTGAACACATTTATTTTTAGAAAGACGAAAGATAAATGATTATTTAACTTCTGTAGATTCTTTATTGAATCACGAACTAATGAGTCAATGTGACAATTGATACTGCTGATTTATAACAAACTTTTCTTACCGAATGAAGAGAAATGCTCATGCATTGTGAGTGCTACCTACATTCGTTCTCAGAGAAGAAATGTATCTACGCTGAAGCTAGACACTTATTGTGAAACGTACATCTTCTGCACCACTTCTCACCATAACTTGCGCTCTGATTTGAAAGCAACCAAGTTAAAATGTGTGCCCTACGTTTATTCTTCGAATATCATTTGGTTACTGGATTCTTTACTTGTGAACTGATAGAAACTGAAAACCTTCAGTCTGCAAATGCTTCATGCCTGACCATTGCCACTAATAATAATAATACAGTGTAGGCACTACAGCAGTGTGGTAGCTATTACATAGTTCCTCTCAGTTCGTTTATCCTCTGTGAATAATTAAGCAATTTTTGAAATTGTGAGAACTACTTACAGCACGGAGTACGCATTTTCGTGAAGTTTTTAATAATATGTAACGTATATGTCTCAATCTTACTGTCATAGGTGAACTATATAAAGCATAATGTAGGTGTGTAGTGGATGGACTATGTGAGGAAGATGCTGTTCGTACATTCGTTTCACAAGCTGTAACTTCCAACTCATTGTGTCACACATTGATGGTATTACTTGTGAAAAAAATGTAGTTATTTGCAACTTATGTAATCAGTATGACAGCCTATGAAACAGTAATGATCTCTGAAAAATAATGTAGTTTCGTACCATAAACGCAGTCGAACCCTCTAATTTTTATCCCTGGGAGGGGTTGTTGTTGTTATTGTGGTCTTCAGTCCTGAGACTAGTCTGATCCAGCTCTCCATGCTACTCTATCCTGTGCAAGCTTCTTCATCTCCCAGTACCTACTGCAGCCTACAGCCTTCTGAACCTGCTTAGCGTATTCATCTCTTGATCTCCCTCTACGATTTTTACCCTCCACGCTGCCCTCACGTACTAAATTGGTGATCCGTTGATGCCTCAGAACATGTCCTACCAACCGGTCCCTTCTTCTAGTCAAGTTGTGTGACAAACTCCTTTTCTCCCCAATCCTATTCAATACCTCCTCATTCGTTATGTAATCTATCCATATAATCTTCAGCATTCTTCTTTAGCACCCCATTTTGAGAGCTTCTATTCTCTTCTTGTCCAAACTATTTATCGTCCATGTTTCACTTCCATACATGACTACTCTCAATACAAATACTTCAGAAACGACTTCCAGACATTTAAATCTATACTCGATGTTAACAAATTTTTCTTTTTCAGAAATGCTTTCCATGCCATTGCCAGTCTACATTTTATATCCTCTCTACTTCGACCATCATCAGTTATTTGGCTACCCAAATAGTAAAACTCCTTTACTACTTCAAGTGTCTCATTTCCTAATCTAATTCCCTCGGCACCACCCGACTTAATTCGACTACATTCCATTATCCTCGTTTTGCTTTTGTTGATTTTCATCTTATACCCTCCTTTCATGACACTGTCCATTCCGTTCAACTGCTCTTGCAAATCCTTTGCTGTCTCTGACAGAATTACAATGTCATCGGACAACCTCAAAGTTTTTATTTCTTCTCCATGGATTTTAATACCTACTCCGAATTTTTCTTTTGTTTCCTTTACTGCTTGCTCTGTATACAGATTGAATAACATCGGGGATGGGCTACAACCCTGTCTCACTCCCTTCCAAACGACTGCTTCCCTTTCATGTCCTTCGAGTCTTATAACTTCCATCTGGTTTCTGTACAAATTGTAAATAGCCTTTCGGTCCCTGTATTTTACCCCTGCCACCATCAGAATTTGAAACAGAGTATTCCAGTTAACATTGTCAAAAGCTTTCTCTAAGTCTACAAATGCTAGAAATGTAGGTTTGCCTTACCTTAATCTTTATTCTAAGATAAGACGTAGGGTCACTATTTCCTCTCATGTTCCAGCATTTCTACGGAATACAAACTGATCTTCCCTGAGGTCGGCTTCTACCAGTTTTTCCATTTGTCTGTCAAGAATTCGCGTTAGTATTTTGCATCCGTGACTTGTTAAACTGATTGTTCGGTAATTTTCACATCTGTCAGCATCTGTTTACCTTGGGACTGATATTATTATATTATTCTTGAAGTCTGAGGGTATTTCGCCTGTCTCATACATCTTGCTCACCAGATGGTAGAGTTTTGTAAGGCCTGGCTCTCCCAAGGCTGTCAGTAGTTCCAATGGAATGTTGTCTACTCTCGGGGCCTTGTTTCCATTCAGGTCTTTCAGTGCTCTGTCAAACTCTTCACGCAGTAACGTATCTCCCATTTCATCTTCATCTACATCCTCTTCCATTTCATAATATGGTCCTCAAGTACATTGCCCTTGTATAGACCCTCTATATACTCCTTACACCTTTCTGCTTTCCCTTCTTTGCTTAGAACTGGGTTTCCATCTGAGCTCTTGATGTTCATAAAGTGGTTCTCTTTTCTCCAAAGGTCTCTTTAATTTCACTGTAGGCAGTATCTATCTTACCCCTAGTGAGATAAGCCTCTACATCCTTACATTTGTCCTCTATACATCCCTGCTTAGCCATTTTGCACTTCCTGTCGATCTTATTTTTGAGATGTTTGTATTCCTTTTTGCCTGCTTCACTTACTGCATTTTTGTATTTTCGCATTTCATCAATTAAATTCAGTATCTCTTCTGTTACCCAAGGATTTCTACTACCCCTCGTCTTTTTACCTACTTGATACTCTGCTATCTTCACTTTTTCATTCCTCAAAGTTACCCATTCTTCTTCCACTATATTTCTTTCCCCCATTCCTGCTAATTGTTCCCTTATGCTCCCCTTGAAACTCTGTGCAACCTCTGGTTTAGTCAGTTTATCCAGGTCCCATCTCCTTAAATTCCCACCTTTTTGCAGTTTCTTCAGTTTTAATCTACAGTTCATAACCAATAGATTGTGGTCAGAGTCCACGTCTGCCTCTGGAAATGTCTTACAATTTAAAAGCTGGTTTCTAAATCTCTGTCTTACCATTATATAATCTATCTGATACCTTCTAGTATCTGCAGAGTTCTTCCATGTATAGAACCTTCTTTCATGATTGTTGAACCAAGTGTTAGCTACGATTAAGTTATGCTCCGTGCAAAATTCTACCAGGCGTCTTCCTCTTGCATTTCTTAGCCCCAATCCGTATTCACCTACTGCGTTTCCTTCTCTGCCTTTTCCTACTGTCGAATTCTAGTCGCCCATGACTATTAAGGTTTCGTCTCCCTTCTCTAGCTGAATAATTTCTTTTATCTCATCAGATATTACCCCCAGGTTGGAAATCACTGATTTAGTATGATAACTACAACTGACTCAAGTAGAACTTATGCAACGTGCATGTTTTAAGTACTTTTATACTGATATTAATCTATTAATTATACAGCTACGTAGCATGTAATTGACATGACAGTATTTTCCCTGTCGCTTTCGATTTCTCATTTGATAAACTGACTTGTCACAATACATGCTGACATTTCATTTATACTTTCGTTTCAATTCGTTACATATCTCGTCTCGCGGTTAACCAAAAGATAAGGAGATTTTTTTGTATAGGAAAACAGGACTGTGGCGGCAAGAAGAATATACGATCACAAAGATGGCCTAACAGAGCCTTTATAATTGATGCTCAGCCGTGCTACTTGCTGTAAATGCTGTATTCGTTAAGCATGATCTTAACTTCTTATCATTATGATTGACCTGTGCTCTTAATTCATCGGTCTCCGTGTTTCGAGGCAGATAAAGGATAAGATGACAGAACATATTTTAAGACGCCACAGAACAACTTCCATGATTTTAAAAGGAGCTGTAGAAAGCAAAAACTGTAGAGAGGACAGAGACTGGCGTGCATACAACAAATAATTTGACATCGAGATGAAGATGTTGACTCAGAAATTGAAATCTGATGGCAAACAAATCTACGGTTGTAATTGCAGATGAATCGGTCACTCCGGGGAAAATAACTCCGAAAATCGATTGTGAACAACAAGAGAAACTGATTGATTGCTTTTCAATCGGGATGCACGCAGTATGGGTGAAGCAAGCGTCTCCCGGGAGAGAAGTAGTGCAGACGAAGTATGTTTTGTAAAAAGTAGCTAGCCTCAATGTAGGTACCGTTCTTTTCTGACAAAGAATTATAGGTAATACCCGGGATGCACTGTGAAATGTTTCTTCATTCAGTAAGAAAAGATGGCTAGAAATCAGCCGTGGTACTTACCTCACTCAGATACCATCCAGTATCGCTGCCCGTTAGAGAAGCCACAGCCTCACCCGACTACTACTGCTCAAGTATAGACGCAGATACATAGTCATTCGACACTCGCGTCATGAAATCCGGAGCTCTTGCGCTATTACTAGTTGGAGCTGGATTTACGTTCAGTAAATTATAGGAACAGAGAATACGAGGCGCCACGATGATGCTGTACAAACATTTTGTACGTATGGACTTGAATTAAGTTACACATGTCTGTCACGCTAGGACTATTGCGCAACAAAAGTGGCGGATTGCTTCCGGTTTCTTGGAGAGACATTTACGGATAACAGGTGCACCACAGCGTGTGACTGAAATGGCTCGGCGAGTGGCAACGTACTTCGAAGTTGAAGAACGCTGGGCAGTAAGTTTCTTGTGGACAATAGTCTAAATTGAACACAGATTCAGCTTGAAATTCTGGCGATATGTGTGCCAAATGCAGAGCCATCTGCTTCAACAAGCGCGCACTGACATGGGAGATGTTGATTGGGATGTACAGTGCCTCTATCACGTGATTGCCATCTTTTCGGCAAGCTGAAGAAATGTCGAGGGGGGGGGGGGGGAGGAGGGAGGGGGATTTCCCAATAATTAAGCGTTTCTAGAAAGGCTCTGTGACCAAGGAAAGGATGTCTAACGTTAAGGAAACAAACAACTGTTAGAACGTTTCGACTACTGTTTACAGAGACCTGATGAGTTTGAAAAATAGCCTGATGTATCTTAGTAACTATTATGTGTACCATAACATTCACGTATCTGTGTCACTACCAAGTGTGGTGCAGCATTGGTAAAATATACTTGGTCTACTATAATAATTGTTCCCTAACTTTTTCATCTACATGGCTACTCCGAAAATCACATTTAAGTGCCTGGCCGAGGGTTCATCATCACCTTTACAATAATCCTCCATTATTCCACTCTCGATCAGCGCGCGGAAGAAACGAACACCTGTATCTTTCCGTGCAACCTCTGATTTCCCTTATTTTATTATGATGATCGTTTCTCACTATGGAGGTTGGCGTCAACAAAATATTTTCGCATTCGGAGGAGAAAGTTGGTGATTGAAACCTTGTGAAAAGAAGGCCTTTGTTTTAATGATGTCCACCCCAAATCCTGTATCATGTCCGTCACCCTCTCTCCAATATTTCGCGATACAAATCGTGCATCTCCTCTTTGAACTTTCTCGATGTAAAGAACCCAGACCGCGCAGCAATACTCCAAGAGAGGACGGAGTAGTGTAGCGTAGGCAGTCTCTTCAGTATATCTGTTACACTTTCTAAGTGATCTGCCAATAAAACGCAGTCTTTGGTTTGCCTCCCGACATTTTCTGTGTTCTTTCCAATTTAAGTTGTTCATAATTGTAATTCCTAGGTATTTAGTTGATTTTACAGCATTCAGATTTGACTGATTCATCGTGTAACCGAAGTTTAACGGATTCCTTTTAGCACTCTTGTGGATGACACACATTTGTCATTATTTAAGGGTTAACTGGCAATTTTTGCACCATACAGATATCTTTTGTAAATCGTTTTGTAATTTGTTTTGATTTTCTGATAAATTTAGTAGACGATAAATGACAGTGTCATCTACAAACAATCTAAGACACCTGCTCAGATTGTCTGTTAAGTCGTTTATATAGACAAGGAACAGTAGATGACCTATAACACTATTTTGGGGAACGCCAGTAATCACTTCTGTTTTGCTCGAAGATTTTCCGTCAGTTACTACGAACTGTGACCTCTCAACAGGAAATCACTAATCCAGTCACGTAATTGAGACGATATTCCAAAAGCACATAATTTAACTTCAAGCCAGTTGTGAAGTATGGCGTCAAAAGCCTTCTGAAAATCTAAAAATACGGATTCAATTTGAAATCCGTTTTCGATAGCACTCAACACTTCGTGTGAGTAAAGAGGTAGTTGTGTTTCACAAGAACGACATTTTCTAAATGTGTCAATAGACCGTTCTCCTTGACGTAATTCGTGATGTTCGAACACATTATATGAGGTGTGACTGAAAAGTTTTAAGAATGGATCCGCTACTGCTTACTGATTTGGCGGGCAGGTACACGGAGAGTGGGGAGTGAGTTATTGCCTTGTCCTTGAACGCCCTCTGACATCAGTTCGTTGTGTCAGCTGGTTGAGAGCGAGTCTGCTAGGGCTTGTTGCCGGATTATGTCTGCGTAAAAATGGATGTAGAAACGGAGCAACGAGTTTTTGTGAGATTTTGTTTTAAAACCGGGAAATGAGCTTCTGGGACTTACAAACTATTAAAAACAGCTTTTGGAGATAACTGTATGAGCCAGTCAAATATTTTTATCTGGTTCAAAATTTAAAAATGGCCATGAATGTTTTGAAGATGAACCACGGTTCGCCCATCCTTCAACCTCAAAAACGAATGAAAATGTTGTGAAAGTTCGCGACTTAGTGCGCTCTGATCGTAGACTTACAATTAGGGAGATGACCGATGAACTTAATTTAAGTTTCTGTGCATTTCTGAATATGCGTCGAGTGTCCGCAAAATTCATTCCAAAAGTTTCGTCAAGTGAACAGAGACAGTACCGACTTGAAGTGTGCCAAGAATTGATTAATCAGACTAAAAATTACCCACATTTGTTAAATATGGTAATTACAGGTGACGAATCGTGGGTATATGGATATGATTCTGAAACCAAAGTGCAGTCTTCGCAGTGGAAGACACCAGGTTCACCACGACCGAAATAAGCACTGCAAAGTCGGTCGAAGGTGGAGACAATGTTGGTGATTTTTTTCGCTTATACCGATATTGTGCATCATGAATTTACCCCTGTAGGACAGACAATTAACCGGGAATACTACAAATGTGTCCTTGAGCGTTCGCGCGAAAAGATGCGGAAGAAAAGGCGTGCATTGTGGAAAGACAGAACTGTGACAACGCTCTGGTTCATAATGCCTTCTCCATCGTTGAATTTTTGACGACCAAATTCAAAGTTCCTGTGCTTCCACAACCGCCATATTCCACTGATTTGGCCCCTGCGGTCTTCTACCCGTTTCCTAAACTAAAATTTTCACTGAAAGGGAAGCGATTTGACTCGACTGAAGACGTCCAGGCAAATACGGAGAGCGCCCTTAACACACTCTAGGAAAAAATTTCCAGGAATGTTTTCAAAAGTGGAAACAACGTTGGAATCGGTGTATTCAGTCAGAAGCAGACTATTTTGAAGGAGATGTGTCACAGTAACATGTACCACCATTGTACAATTACAAGCCCATTCTTAAAACTTACCTGCAAAATCCTGTTAAATACCGACGTTAATGATATAGGCCTATAATTTAGTGGATTACTCCTGCTATCTTTCTTGAATATTTGTGTCACTTGTGAAACTTTCCAGTCTTTGGGTACAGATCTTTAGTCGAACGAGCGCCATTCCCTGAAAGGAACCTAATTAGTATACTGTTTGAATTCCATTCGTAGCTGGATGAAATGTCACATGGTGTTGCTGAATTTGGTGTCCTGTTAAAAGAAGGCAACCGTACTGTCGGACAGTGTACCGCCTACAAATATCCAACCTACAAATTCCATGCACGGGATCGTGTTGTGACAACTCATCGTAGTGAGACATCCGCTCCTCGTAGATTTGAGGCAGATAATCTTGGGTGGGACTGAGCAAAGGGGAAGTACAAGCATGCACGTAGGTGTCGCTCAGGACAGACGTCTAACATGGTGCCAACATCTCAAAGTACAGATCGAAAACAGTGGGCCAACTGCGGAGTCATCAGTATCCTGATTGGTTCGATGCAGCCCGTCACGAATTCGTCGCTTGTACCTGCTTCCCCATCTCAGAAAAGAACTGGTACCCTTCTTCCTCAATTGTTAGTTGGTATATTCCAATTTATGTCTTCCCCTATAGTTTTCATCCTCTACAGGTCTCTCTTCCTAATTTCTTTGAACATGTCGTACCATCCTGTTCCTTCTCCTTGTCAATATTTTCTACAGATAGTTTCCTCAATCCTTATCAGTGAACCCAATTTTTAAAATTCTTCTACAGCACGACATTTCAAAAGCTACAGATTTCTTCTTTTCCGGTTTTCCTACGGTCCTTGATTCACTATACACAATACAGTGTTCCAGATGCGCATCCTCAAATAATTCTTCCTTAGACTGAAGACTATGTTTGACTATCAGACTTCCCTCCCGGGAATGCCTCTTTGCTCGTGGTAATCTACTGTGTATGTCCTCCTTGGTTTGTCGGTCATGTGTTACTTGCATTCCAAAGCGGCAGAATTCCTGGGCTCTCTCTACCGCGTGGTGTCAACTATACCCGCTACTAAATCCGCAATTCCACAGGTCCGTGGAGTTGTGCACAATACGCTTCTGCGCCGTTCTGCAGTACGCTTACGTCGTTTGGGAAAACGCGACCATGCACAAATCGATCGCTACAGCAGAAGTAAAGTCAAACTCTCAAACTCACTTTGCACCTATATAGGGTTTTCCCTACGGAGTCAGGTAGCCGAAATAACTTACCTCAGATAGAAGTTTAGCCCTTCATCGGTGACTTCTAGGAGAAATGTGAGCAATCACACAAACGACATGTCCGCAATCTCACCACTAGTTTACAACACCACAACACCACCAGGCGGCCTTACATGAAAGCGGAATAACATGTTCTTGTAACATGTTCATTCAAAGCTTTTGGGGTGTCCCAGACTGACATCGGTAAGGAAGGGAGAAGAAGTAAACATACTAATGGACGTCAACGACTGAAGAAACAGCCCAGAGGGCTAAGACTTTGCCGAACAACGGGAGAAGAGGATTTGTCATTAAGAACATCGAAGAGTTGTGCCAAACAGTGTGACAGGAACATACTTCAGACCAAAACGTGCCACTGTCTACGTCAAGGAACAATTGCTGAATGATACCTGACCCTTGTGATGAGGATGGGAACAGAAATATATCCAATACACTGAGGCACTGCTCTGAAATCTTAAGGAAAGAAGATTAGGGTTTACCTTGAGGTTGACACCGAGGTCTTAATACACGGAGCACGAGCTCGAATCCCTTCAAGGATGGAGAAGGAAACCGACCGTGCACTTTCAAAGGAACCATTCCGAAATTTGCTTGGATAGCTTTAGGGAAATCACGGAAACACTGCCCGACCGCGAGTTTGCACCGTCGTCCTGCCGGATGTGAACCCCTCGTGCTAACCACTGCGTCACCTCGCTCGGTCTCTAACACTTGGAGGCATTAAAATATGTGTTGGCTAGTACAATCTTTAGTGATTTAGTTTAATGTCGCTGTGTGTGTACTGTCGTCACACTATAGTGCCACGTGATCCTTCTCGGGATGCAGTTCTTACTATTATGATTTTAAGTTCACCAGCCCGTTGAAATACTGGGTCTAGTACAGATTCATCTATATCTACATCTACAAGAGTGCTCCGCAATTGATAGTTAAGTGGTTTAATCTGCTTCGCCACACCGAGGATGTCCGCTTCCAAGCAACTCATATTGACAGTTAAAACCGTTAATTAATAATTTCCCCCTGTCATGAACGAGACCAGAAAAGTTCATATTAAGACAATAATACACTAATTCCGCACATAAGTTTTATTACGGATTTTTCATTTTGAATTAGTATAAAATCCTAGAAAATAATTTTGCTGACGGTAATTCCTAATGCGTGGATTTGTCCTTCGGTAGCGCTCTCTTTACCTTTGAAGTTTGAAAGATCAAAATGTAAACTGGGCTTAAAGGTTGTTATCCATTGACACCATCTTCTGTACCATCTCTGTCGATGTCTTTCTATTTCTACACGCCCCCCTCGACTAAAAAATAATCGCTCTCTATATACCAAAACACCTCCACTATGATCTTTAATTACAGTGTATAACATGACTTTACTCAAAATATTACATTCACTTGCACTGAATGGAGAACTTCAATTTCTGTAGCTTATGTTGCAATTTCCTATACAGAATCGCAATGTCGTAAGTATCCATCTCGGAGGAAGATAGCAACTGATCTTGACTGCAGATAAAATAATACCTTTTTATGTAGTTTTATTGACTTTGGGCTGGAAACAACACATCCGTTACAACTGCTTATTAAGCTTAATGAAGAGGATTTCATCATAAGTACACACCTACACTCCTGGAAATTGAAATAAGAACACCCTGAATTCATTGTCCCAGGAAGGGGAAACTTTATTGACACATTCCTGGAGTCAGATACATGACATGATCACACTGACAGAACCCCAGGGACATAGACACAGGCAACAGAGCATGCACAATGTCGGCACTAGTACAGTGTATATCCACCTTTCGTAGCAATGCAGGCTGCTATTCTCCCATGGAGACGATCGTAGAGATGCTGGATGTAGTCCTGTGGAACGGCTTGCCATGCAATTTCCACCTGGCGCCTCAGTTGGACCAGCGTTCGTGCTGGACGTGCAGACCGCGTGAGACGACGCTTCATCCAGTCTCAAACATGCTCAATGGAGGACAGATCCGGAGATCTTGCTGGCCAGGGTAGTTGACTTACACCTTCTAGAGCACGTTGGGTGTTACGGGATACATGCGGACGTGCATTGTCCTGTTAGAACAGCAAGTTCCCTTGCCGGTCTAGGAATGGTAGAACGATGGGTTCGATGACGGTTTGGATGTACCGTGCACTATTCAGTGTCCCCTCGACGATCACCAGAGGTGTACGGCCAGTGTAGGAGATCGCTCCCCACACCATGATGCCGGGTGTTGGCCCTGTGTGCCTCGGTCGTATGCAGTCCTGATTGTGGCGCTCACCTGCACGGCGCCAAACACGCATACGACCATCATTGGCACCAAGGCAGAAGCCACTCTCATCGCTGAAGACGACACGTCTCCATTCGTCCCTCCATTCACGCCTGTTGCGACACCACTGGAGGCGGGCTGCACGATGTTGGGGCGTGAGCGGAAGACGGCCTGACGGTGTGCGGGACCGTAGCCCAGCTTCATGGAGACGGTTGCGAATGGTCCTCGCCGATACCCCAGGAGCAACAGTGTCCCTAATTTGCTGGGAAGTGGCGGTGCGGTCCCCTACGGCACTGCGTAGGATCCTACGGTCTTGGCGTGCATCCGTGCGTCGCTGCGGTCCGGTCCCAGGTCGACGGGCACGTGCACCTTCCGCCGACCACTGGCGACAACATCGATGTACTGTGGAGACCTCACGCCCCACGTGTTGAGCAATTCGGCGGTACGTCCACCCGGCCTCCTGCATGCCCACTATACGCCCTCGCTCAAAGTCCGTCAACTGCACATACGGTTCACGTCCACGCTGTCGCGGCATGCTACCAGTGTTAAAGACTGCGATGGAGCTCCGTATGCCACGGCAAACTGGCTGACACTGAGGGCGGCGGTGCACAAATGCTGCGCAGCTAGCGCCATTCGACGGCCAACACCGCGGTTCCTGGTGTGTCCGCTGTGCCGTGCGTGTGATCATTGCTTGTACAGCCCTCTCGCAGTGTCCGGAGCAAGTATGGTGGGTCTGACACACCGGTGTCAATGTGTTCTTTTTTCCATTTCCAGGAGTGTATTTCATATATACATAAATTACTTGTGGTCTAGGGGTAGCGTCTGTGATTCATAGCCAAAACGCCCTCGGTCCCGGGTTCGAAACACGTCGCCGCTTAAATACTGAATAACAATCAGCATTGGCGGCCGAAGAATAAGAAGTTACCCTCATTCTGCCAACGGCCTTGCCAAAGATGGTGGAGGAGCGGACAGAGGTTCACGGCACTGTCTTGGCCCTGCGGTGGGAAACTGCCCCTAAAGGCGGAAGAATCAGCAATGATCAACGGCATGGGGGTACAGAAGGCAATGGAAACGACTGCATTAAAGACACGTACCGTGTACCAGCAGGACATGTGGCCTCTAATTGAGAAAGTGTCATGATGATCACTCCATTGCAAAATATTCCGGAATACACCCCCATTCGTATCTCTGGGAGGAGACTACCAAGGGGGAGGTGACCATGAGAAAAATGTTAAATAATCAAAGGAAGGATGACGTTCTACGAGTCGGGGCGTAGAATGTCAGAAGCTTAAATGCGGTAGTGAAGCTAGTAAATCTGAAAACGGAAATGCAAAAGCTCAATTTAGATATAGTAAGGGTGAGTGAAGTGAAACGGAAAGAAGACAAGGATTTCTGGTCATATGAGTATTGGGTAATGTCAACAGCAGCAGAAAATGGTATAACGGGAGTAGGATTCGCTATAAGTAGGAGGGTAGAACAGAGAGTGTGTTACCGTGAACAGTTCAGTGATAGGGTTGTTCTTAGCAGAAACGACAGCAAACCAACACCGATAACGGTAGTCGCAAGCTGAAGATGACGAGATAAAGTATATGAGGATACTGAAAGGATAATACAATACGCAAAGGGAGATGAAAATATAATAGTCATGGGATACTGAAATGCAGTTATAGGGAAAGGAGAAGAAGAAAACGTACAGGAGAATATGGGATTGGGACAAGGAATGAGAGAGGAGAAAGACTAATTGTGTTCTGTAATAAATTTCACCTAGTAATAGCGAATACTCATCTCAAGAATCGCAAACGGAGGAGAGAAAAGGCCGAGTGATACGGGAAAATTTCAGTTAAATCACATAATGGTAAGACAAAGATTGCGAAATCGGATTCTGGATTGTAAAGCATACCCAGGAACAGGCATAGTCTCAGATGATAATGAAGTATGATGAGGAGTAGGCTGAAATTTAAGAGATCAGTCAGGAAAAATCAATACGCAAAGAAGTGGGACACGGAAGTACTTAGGAAGGACGAGATATGCTCTAAGTTCTGTAAGGCTGTTGATACAGAAATAAAAAATAGTCCAGTAGGCAGTACACATGAAAAGAAGTGGACATCTCTAAAAAGAGCAATCACAGAAATTGGAAATAAATACTTCACCTTAGCAATGAAAGAAGGAAGTACAAAAATGTTCACGGAAATTCAGTAATACAGAAATACAAGTCACTGAGGAATAAAATAAACAGGAAATGCAGGGAAACTAAGACGAAATGGCTACATGAAAAATGTGAAGAAATCGAGAAAGAAATAATAGTCTGAAGAACCGACTCAGCATGTAGAAAGGTCGAAATAACCTTCGATGAAAGTGAAAGCAAGGGTGGTAACATTAAGAGTGCAACCGGAGTTTCATTGTCAAATGCAGAGGAGAAAGCAGTTAGGTGGAAAGAATACATTGAAAGCCTCTATGAGGGGGAAGATTTGACTGATGTGACACAAGAAGAAACAGGAGTTGATTTAGAAGAGATAGGGGTTTAAGTATTAGAATCAAAATTTTAGAGAGCTTTGGAGTATTTAAGATCAAATAAGGAAGAAAGGATAGATAAAATTCTACCAGAATTTCTGAAATCTTTGGAGAAAGTGGCATCACAACGACTATTCACATAGGTCTGCATCATCTACACAAGAAATCCACTGTAAGAACTGACAAGTGCGAGAACTATCGCACAGTTAGCTCCAACTTTCTGAAAAGAATAACATACAGAAGAATGGAACAGAGACTGAGGATGAATTGATGACGATCGCTTTGGCTTTAGCAAAGGTGAAAGCACCAGAGAGGGAATTCTGACGTTGCGACTGATAATGGAAGAAAGAATAAAGAAAAATCAAGACAAGTTCATAGGATTTGTCGATTTGGAAAAAGCGCTCGACACTGTAAAATGGTGCAAGATGTTCGAAATTCTGAGAAAAACAGGAGTAAGCTACAGAGAGAGATGGATAATATACAATACGTACAAGAACCAAGACGGAATAATAAGAGTGGATGACCAAAAACGAAGCGCTCAGATTAAAAAGAATGTAAGACAGGGATGTAGGCCTTCGTCCCCACTATTCAATCTGTACATCGAAGAAGCAATGATGGAAATAAAAGAAAGGTTCAGGAGTGGGATTCAAATTCAAGGTGATTGCATACCAATGATACGATTCGCTGATGACGTAGCTATCCAGAGTGAAAGTGAAGAAGAATTATATGATCTGCTGAATGGAATACATAGTCTAATAAATAGAGAATATGGACGGAGAGTAAATAAAAGAAAGACGAAAGCAATGAGAAGTAGCAGAAATGAGAACAGCGAGAAACTTAACATCAGGATTGATGGTCACGAAATAGATTGAAGTTATAGAATTCTACTAACTAGGTAGAAAAATAACCAATAACGCATGGAGCAAGAAGGACGTCAAAAGCAGAATATCATTAACAAAATGGGAATTCCTGGCCAAGAGAAGTCTACTAATATCAAACATGGGCCTAACTCTGAGAAAGAAATTTCTGAAAATGTACGTTTGGAGCACAGCATTGTATGGTAGTGAAACGTGGGCTGTGGGAAAACCAGAACAGAAGAGAATCGAAACATTTGGGATGTGGTACTACAGACGAATGTCGAAAATTAGGTGGACGTATAGATAATGAGGAGGTCATGGGCAGAACGGGAGAGGAAAGGAGTATGTGGAAAACACTGACAAGGAGAAGGAACAGGATGAGAGTACGTCTGTTAAGACACCAGGGAATGACTTCCATGCTACTAGAGGGAACTGAAGGGGGAAAAAATTTGTCGAGGAAAACTGAGATTGGAATACATGCAGCAAATAATTGAGGACGTAGGTTGCAAGTGATACTCAGAGATGAAGAGGTTGGCACGGGAGAGGAATTCGTGGTGGGCTGCATCAAACCAATCAGAAGACTGATCACTAAAAAAAATAGCAAGTTCGCAGCCTTCGTGGACCGTTGAATATATAGAATTGAGAACGAAACTTTCCTTCACGCTCTCCACGGTTCCACGTGCCACAGTAATTCGACCGGTACTTCCCTATTTACAAAGACGACCAGTGTCTCTAAATTTCGGATGCCAACGCACAATGTTTCATCTACGTGGTGGTTCTCTACCATGCAGACTGAACCGTTGTAACACGCAAACGTCTTGCATATTGCAACACACAAAAGCTATTTTCTTGCTCTGTCAAAGCACACTACTCATAACGCCAACTGGTTGGCACAGTACAAACTTGGTCAGTTTATGGTTCTGTTAACGCATCAGTTGTATTTGTGCATAGGGGATCCAGTACTACAGTCATAATGTAAGAGAGCTGTGGAATAGATAACATAACATTCCAGGAGAATTTCTAAAATCATTGGGGGAAGTGGCAACAAAACGACTATTTTCGTTGGTGAGTAGAATGCATGAGTCTCGTGATAAACCGTCTGACTTTCGGAAAAATCATGCACGCAATTCCGAAGACTGCAAAAGCTGCAAAGTGCGAGAATTATCCCACAGTCAGCTTAACAGCTCGTGCATCCAAGTTGCTAACAAGAATAATTTTCAGAAGAATGGAAAAGAAAATTGAGTATGTGTTATATGACGATCAGCTTGGCTTTAGGAAAGGTAAAAGCACGAGAGAGGCAGTTCTGACGTTGAGATTGATACAGGAAGCAAGACTAAAGAAAAGCTAAACTTGTTCATAGGATCTGTCGACCTAGAAAAAGCATTCGCAATGTAACATGGTGCAAGATGTTCGAAATTCAGAAGAAGTAGGGGTAAGTTACAGGAAGCGGTGGATAATATACGGTACGTACAACAACCATGAGGGAATAATAAGAGTGGACGACCAAGAACGAAATGCTCGGATTAGAAAGGGTGCAAGGCAGGGGTTTAGTCTTTCGTCCCTACTGTTCAATTTGTACATCGAAGAAGCAACCATGGAAATGAAAGAAAGGTCCACGAGTGGAATTATAATTCAAGGTGAAAGGGTTCAATTATTACGATTCACTGATGACATTGCTATCCTAAGTGAATGTGAAGAACAATTACATGACCTGTTGAATGGAATGGACAGTCTAATGAGCACAGAATGTGGATTGAGAGAAAATAGAAGGAAGACGAAAGTAATGAGTAATAGCAGAAATGAGAACAGCGAGAAACTTAACATCAGGATAGATGGTCACGGATGAAATTACAGAATTCTACTGCCGAGGCAGTAAAATAACCAATGACGGACGGAGCAAGGAGGACATCAAAAGGAGACTGTCACCGTGAAAGAGAGAATTCTAGGCTAAGGGAAGTCAACTAGTATATAAAAAAAATTGATCAAATGGCTCTGAGCACTATGGGACTTAACATCTGAGGTCATCAGTGCCCTAGAACTTAGAACTACTTAAACCTATTGATGATCACGCAGTAGATGAAGTTAAGGAATTCTGCTACGTAGGCAGTAAAATAACCAATGACGGACGGAGCAAGGAGGACATCAAAAGCAGATTAGCACTGGCAAAAAGGGCATTCCTGGGGTAGAGACGTCTACTAATATCAAACAGAGGATTTAATTTGAGGGAGAAATTTCTGGGAATATACGTTTGGAGTACAGCATTGTATGGTAGTGAAACATGCACTGTGGGAAAACCGAAACAGAAGAGAATGGAAGCATTTGAGATGTGGTGCTATAGACGAATATTGAAAATTAGGTGGACTGATAAGGAATGAGGAGGTTCTGCATAAAATCGGAGATGAAAAGAATGTGTGGACAAACTGACAAGGAGAAGGGACGGGATGATACGACATCTGTGAAGACATCAGGGAGCAGAAGATGGCAAAAACTGTAGAGGAAGGCAGAGACTGGAATATATCCAGCAGATAATTGAGGATATATGTTGCAAGTGCTACTCTGAGATGAAAAGGTTGGCACGGAGGGTAATACGTGGCGGGCTGCATCAAACCATTGAGAAGTCTGATGATTCAAAAAAAGAAAAAAGAAAAAAAAGAAGCGTCAGCGTTTGATACATCATGGACTTGTATTCGTCTCTTCTTTAACTCAATTTGGAGGTTGTCCTGTCTCATTAGCATTTTCAATTTCATTTTTTTAAGAATTTAGGAACAATCGGCAACAATGTCGCAAGTAGTCGAATTCTGGTATCCTCCTGTGACTGCAGATTCGCATTCCGCCATCATACAGCGGCCAGCTACTCGGCCTGTCTCTGACTTGCATCGGATGGATTTCAATCCGTCGCTTCGTTCGGTGAAGCACGAAACAGAGAAAAACTGAAGATGATAAATCCATGCTTAATAGCTGCACAAAATACACTACTGGCCATTAAAACTGCTACACCAAGAAAAAAGTGCAGATGATAAACGGGTATTCATTAGACAAATATATTATACTAGAATTGACATGTGATTACATTTTCACGCAATTTGGGTGCATAGATCCTGAGAAATCAGTACCCGGACAACAACCTCTGGCCGTAATAACGGCTTTGATACGCCTGGACATTGAGTCAAACAAAGTTTGGATGGCATGTACAGGTACAGCTGCCCAAGCAGTTTCAACATGATACCTCAGTTCATCAAGAGTAGTGACTGGTGTATTGTGACGAGCTAGTTGCTCTGCCACCATTGACTAGACGTTTTCAATTGGTGAGAGATCTGGACAATGTGCTGGCCAGGACAGCAGTCGAACATTTTCTGTATCCAGAAAGGCCTGTACAGGACCTGAAACATGCAGTCGTGCATTATCCTGCTGAAATGTAGGGTTTCGCAGGGATCGAATTAAGGGTAGAGCCACGGGTCGTAACACATCTGAAATGTAACATCCACCGTTCAAAGTGGCGTCAATGCGAACAAAAGGTGACCGAGACGTGTGATACACCAGTATGGCGATGACGAATACACGCTTCCAATGTGCGTTCCTCGTGATGTCGCCAAACACGGATGCGACCATCATGATGCTGTAAACAGAACCTGGATTCATCCGAAAAAATGACGTTTTGCCATTCGTGCACCCAGGTTAGTCGTTGAGTACACCATCGCAGGTGTTCCTGTCTATGATGCAGCGTCAAGGGTAAAGGCAGCCATGGTCTCCGAGCTGATAGGATAGTCCATGCTGCTGCAAACGTCGCTGAACTGTTCGTGCAGATGGTTGTTGTCTTGCAAACGTCCCCATCTGTTGACTCAGGGATCGAGACGTGGCTGCACGATCCATTACAGCCATGCGGATAAGATTCCTTTCATCTCGACTGCTAGGCCGTTGAGATGCAGCACGGCGTTCCGTATTACGCTCCTGAAGCCGCCGATGCCATATTCTGCTAACAGTCATTGGATCTTGACCAACGCGAGCTGCAATGTCGCGATACGATAAACCGCAATCGCGATAGGCTACAATCCGACCTTTATCAAAGTCGGAAACGTGACAGTACGCATTTCTCCTCCTTACACGAGGCATCACAACAACGTTTCACCAGGCAACGCCGGTTAACTGCTGTTTGTGTATGAGAAATCAGTTGGAAACTTTCCTCATGTCAACACGTTGTAGGTGTCGCCACTGGCACCAACCTTGTATGAATGCTCTGAAAAGCTAATCATTTGCATATCACAGTATCTTCTTCCTGTCGGTTAAATTTCGCGTCTGTAGCATGTCATCTTCATGGTGTAGCAATTTTAATGGCCAGTAGTGTGCATTTTTTCGATCTCTTTCGGTAGAATAAGAGTGCCGCATTTCACTTTTGTGACACTGTAATATCGTGGGGTGTTGCGCAATACTTCACAACACAGCCACAAAAATAAAAGAAAAATAAGTTCTGCAAACACAATATCAATACACAAACAACTCTCGACAAGTGAATCCACACAGAGAATCAATACCCATTTGTGCAACTATTTCGTTTCATTAAGTACCTTTCTCAGATATGCTATAAGGAAACTTGAACGGGTCTACGAAGTACTCCATGTAGTGACTTTCGTGGTACTGAAGGAGGAAAAATGGCTGCAGCTGCTCCGTCTCGCCGGACGGCGAGCAGACACAGGAATCCGAGGCGACCTCTGGGAATCCCCCCAGCAGCGGCCGCCAGAATCGCTTAGCGGGAAGCGCCGACCCGCTCCTTCTGAGTCACTTAGCGGAGCCTGCCGATCCGGTACGAAGCAGATCCACGAGTGTCAAAGTGCTCCTTCACTGCAGCCGGCACAGCATCACGAATAGGGCTAGACAGGACAGAAAGAAGGTCAGCACCGGTCGTAATATCACCTGAATTTTATTGTAGATCTAGATTTCAGCTAACAGCGTGGCTACCACCAGTGTGATGAATACAAAATAACACAGGAATCAAACAACAACGAAAAAGCGTACTAATCAAGAGCCATTTCACAGTTGTACAACATACCAATTGCACAAATACATAATGTTACAGGTAGTCATGTAGACTCAGCATAGTTATCACGACATATATTACAATATAAATTCGGTATGTTTGAGCATCAGTCAACCTCAGGCCGCTGTTTATAGACCCACACAGCTAACGTCGGTTTCACCATGTTGGACGGGCAAAGTCCTCTATTTCCATTCCCATGTATAAAAATTTGGCTTAAGATGAGATATATACATAAGAATAAAGTGGATTCAAATAATAATTATAGTAAAATATAATTCAGTCAGGAGGCTTATGAATTAAAACAAGTACTACGACAAACATTGCAAATACGTTGAATCCATTATCGTGAAATATATTGAAATGTGTTTGAAATTTATGTTCAATAAATATTAAACAGGAGTAACGTACTGGCATAAAAATTATAATGTTTCATTCTTTTCTTTATTTTATAATCTAAAAATATAAGATGTAATCACCAATACAAATTTCTGTAGACACTACAAAAGGAAATTTTGAAACCCTTGTCGTGATTGCTTAGTTAAAGTGAAAACAATAAAACATTTATAATATGCTGGTTATCAAGTTTCATGAAACATAAGTAGCATACATTGATGATAAAAACTGCAATGTATTGTGTACTTTCTGTAGATACTGGAAAGACGACCTAGATTTTTAGTTAGACAGTTCATAGCCATATGCTACACTTTCAAACTTTATTACTTACGGGTGGCCTATACACTTCAACGAACTCCCTATCCCAGACGATGACATCAGCCTCGCTACTTAATCCTCCTACCAGCTTTAGCTCTTCCCCCCTATCCCACTCTACATCAGGGCTCCTCTCTCGTTCTCTCTATCCATCCCCATCACTTGCCTCTTTTAACCACTTCTCTACCCATACACATCACTCCTCACCCCCTGTCGTTCCCACAGTCTGTATTTCCACTTCCCACCTTAACTCCAATCATCTGCATAGTTTTCCACGTAACACACCACCATTTTTTTACCCACGACTCTCAACTCTATGAAACGCATTTTTCCTCCCGCGATACTTCGCACAGCGCACACCGTTCAGATTTTAAGTGAAAGTGCACTGCACTAGACCCTTTTTATAGAAGAATGTCACCATGTTGCAACTGAGTTTTTTGTAATTGTAAATATATTTCCTTCTTTTAGCTGCCCGTCTTGAATCTTTCTAATTTAAAAACGAAAGACAGTCGTCATATTTTCCTCACATTTGTCATGTTTTTAAGAATGCTGTTGGCTGAGAGTGGAATATTGTACCGCTCCAATGGGGCAAGGATACACGTAACAGACACCCATTACCTTACCCACTCCTCTCAACCCTATGAAACGCATTCTTTCCTCCCTCGATACTTCGGACAGCGCAAATCGTTCATATTTTAAGCGAAAGTGCTCTGCTCTAGAGCTTTTTTATAGAACAATGTCACCACGTTGCAACTGAGTTATTTTAATTTTAAATATTTTTCCTACTTTTACCTGCCCGTCTTTAATATTTGTAATTTAAATACGAAAGACAGTCCTCATATTTTCCTCATATTTGTCATATTTTTAATAATGCTCTTGGCTGAGAGTGGAATATTTTACCGCCCAAATGGAGCAAGGGTTGTGGCCGAGCGGTTATAGGCGCTTCAGTCCGGAACCGCGCTGCTGATACGGTCGCAGGTTCGAACCCTGCACCGGGCATGGATGTATGTGCTGTCCTTAGGTTAGTTAGGTTTAAGTACGTCTAAGTCTAAGGGACTGATGACCTCAGGTGTTAAGTCCCATAGTGCTTAGAGCCATTTGAACCATTTGAAATGGGGCAAGGAGAATGAAACAGCAACATAGAAAAATAATAGGTTCATACGCCCCGCCTGGATCGCCACCAAGCCTACTATCAAAACCGAGCGAGGTGGCGCAGTGGTTAGGACACTGGACTCGCATTCGGAAGGACGATGGTTCAAATCCGCGTCCGGCCATTCAGATCTAGATTATCGGTTATTTCCCTAAATCGCTCCACGAAAATGCCGGGATGATTCCTTTGAAAATGTACGCACTATTTCCTTCCCCCGTCCTTGACATAATTTGAGCTTGTGCTCCGTCTCTAATGACCTCGATGTCGACGGGACGTTAAACGCAATCTTCCTTCCTTTCTACTATCAAGAAGGCGGCTTTTAAAAAGTATCCATAAGTAGGTGCTTTTTATTGCCACTTGTTTACTGAGTAACACTGTTCGCTTGCTTAGCTGAGTGGTAACGTGCTTGCCTTCCATGCACTGGACCCGGGTTAGATTCCCGGCCGGGTCGGAGATTTTCTCCGCTCGTGGACTGAGTGTTGTGTTGTCCTCATCTTCATTTCATTCTCATCATCGACCGCAAGGCGCCCTATGTGGCGCCGAATGAAATGAGACTTGCGCTTGGCGGCCGAACCCGAATGGGACAAAATGGTTCAAATGGCTCTGTGCACTATGGGACTTAACTTCTGAGGTCATCAGTCCCCTAGAACTTAGAACTACTTAAACCTAACTAACCTAAGGGCATCACACACATCCATGTCCGAGGCAGGATTCGAACCTGTGACCGTAGCGGTCGCGCGATTCCAGACTGTAGCGCCTAGAACAGCTCGGCCACTCCGGCAACAATGCCATACGATCGTTTCATTTCATCCCGAGTAAGGTAGCGGGAGGAAATCTCTGATGGCAAAAAGTCTCCGTCTCCTCAAGCAAATCTAAAAATCTGCCCTTCTCATGCCAAGAAAGCTGTTTCCTACTTCTGTCCTGGATTACATCACGGTCGTGGCGAACAATTATTCGCATGGAAGCAAACCTGATTTTTTGTTTTGTTTTGGGAGTGTATTATTGGATTAAAGACCTTCTTCTTATTTTCGCCTACCAAGGCAAGTCGGGAGGAGCAAGGAGAGGGCTATGGGAGTCATGACCCCACAACAATTTTTACGAGAAGCGTTCATATTTTGTTCAGAGATTAATTTCGAAACTTCTCAGCTAAATTTCAGAGAATAAAGTAACGTGATGACTAGAAATTAGCAAGTAATTTTAAAACATGAAAGCTACGTTTAACACAGCGAACTTTTCAGTTGTGAAAAGGGCGTGGTCTCGTGGATGGTTCTGCGGCCTGCGTGCAAGGTTCAGACAAGTAAAGGCGCACATACACCGGCTGCCCAACCTGCTGTCAACGACAAACCCGACACGGTTCGTGGGTCAACAGGTGGAACTTGCAAACCACAGTAAACTGAAGCACAACAAAAGACTCTTCACTACGAAGAACAAGTAACAGGTCGAGTTACGAGGATCGTCAAACAAGCAAGATTTCATATTTCATTTCTCTGCAAAATAAACTGTGCCGTGGGATGTGAGGGCTGGCGAGGTTAGCTGGTATGTATTGACAACGCTCACACCGGCTTACGATGCGTACCGCAGTATCTTCCCAGTACGCTGCCAGCTGGCATGGAGCTACCACTGCGCTCAGTCATTCGTTTTTACGCAGCAGAACATCTGCTGTCGGTATCCATCGGGAGTTAACCTCTGTCTAAGTGGAGGGCGGTACGAATATCCAAATGGTTCGACGCTGACGTGTACATTTGTGGAAGGGCGAGAAGCTGTGTATGACGAACAATGCACAGGGAGACCCACTACAGCGGCATGTCATGATGTGGAGGGAGATCGTCCCGTTACCACTGGCAAATTGCTAATGTTTCTACCTCCTGGGGGTGCGATTGGACTCTCATACATCGAAAAGAGTCTGACAGACCATTTACACCGCCATAAAGTCTGTGCAAGATGTGTGCTATGTTCCTGGGTGATATCCAAAAGCGGATCCATTTGGCTGAAATGTTTCAAATGGTTCAAATGGCTCTGAGCACTATAGGACTTAACTTCTGAGGTCATCAGTCCCCTAGAACTTAGAACTAATTAAGCCTAACCAACCTAAGGACATCACACACATCCATGCCCGAGACAGGATTCGAACCTTTGACCGTAGCGGTCGCGTGGTTCCAGACTTTAGCGAAATGTTTACGGATGTGCGTCACATAGAAGAAAGAAGCTTCTCAAACGGCTTGTCGCAGGGTCCATCACTGGACTCCTTGAGACAAAAAGTCAGGTCGCGGTGTGGCTGAAACCTATTGCAAGTGCCGCAAAAAAGCCAAACGTCACACATTCCGCAAGAATGGGTATGTCAACCATGTCTCGGACTGGCAGGGGGTTTCGCCCTTTAACTACTGACCTCGCAACACCACAACGGATGCAGAGAGGTATCTTAATGTCTTGAGGTATATCCGAGCTACCACTAAAATATAACGTCCTGCACTTTTACCTCGCAAGGTTCTCTTTCTTCATGGCAATGCTCGACCTCATACAGCTCACATGACCCAGGTGGAGATTCAATTGGGAAGTGTTGCCGCGTTCTCCATGTTCGCTATAAAAGCCTCAAGTCATTTTCACATGTTCCCCCAACACAGATATCTCGGAGGTAAGCACTTCAGTGCCGATGTTGAATTCGCCTCAACAGCGAACATCTGGTTACGAGCACAGGGCCGAATATGGCACAAAACTGCTTTGGAAAAACTTGTGTCACATTACAAAAAGTGCTTGGAGGCGACTATGTGAAAAGCACAGAAGCGTTATATAATGTCAATAAAATTATTTAGGCATGATAAATTATGTGTAAAATAGCCCTCTTACATCCCAAATATAGGCAGAAACTACTGAAAGAAACGACATTCTCCTAATTTACGTGCTCGTATAACTATGGCTTTCAGACCACTGTTTGCAGTCGTAGCGCTTGGTGAATTACTGACGAGTTCCCGTGGAAGTGCAGGTGAATGTCCCCCGTAACACTGTGGATGAATGCGTATCCGGCACGACTATCGACCTGGTGTAACAAGAAACGTGATTCATCCTGTCAGCTGAAACGCTTCCACTGAACCACGATCATAACTCGGTAACGTACCTACGAGGATTTTACTGTGTGAGCTTGGAAGGCCTTGTGTATTGTCTGTTGCGAAGCATCATATTCAGGGAAGTGCGCCGAACGATGTGCACCGAAACAGAACTGCACTCTGTCGTCAGAACTGTCCTGCTTTAGAGAGTGGACCTTCTCCAGCCTCCAAGTTGTACGAGGAGGGACGTCCAACACCTAGTCGCCCACTCTTGGTTTCGTTCTCATTCAACCATATGCCACAAATGCTCACGGCAGTAGCAAGCGAACAACGGGCCAGCTTCTCTGTTTCCGAGAAGCTCATTCACAGTTGCAGGGCCACAGCAGTCTGCGCTTTGTCAAAGTCGCTTATGTCACTGGATTTCCCTATTTCAGCGTAACGTAGCTAGAATAATTCCCCACTCGTCTCTCTTCTACTTATAAACTTTCCTTATTGCCTTGTTACGTATACGCAAACCCCTAGGCGACATTCGATCTCACAGTGGATGCAGGCCGTAATGTTTTGGGTTGTCAATGAGCATCTTATTACATCAAGACGACATGAGGTTGTTACTCTACACCTGGGAAGAGGACGCCATGAACGATCTCAGACAAGAAAGCTAAATCCAGTGTTAGATAATAATCGTTTTTATAGGAAGGAAGGCAGACTGCACCACATGTGTTCCGAATTCACATTTCGGTGCGAGCTCGATACTTAATAACACTTTTGAATCACTACGCTCCGTGCTAGCAGGAGAATGAGCGTACTTAATACGGGGTGTTCAAAAAGTCTCTCCGCAGTGCCGTATACCGCAGTGAATATACCGAAATGAAACTCATTGAAATAAAAGTTATTAGTTCATTGAATATTCATTTTTACTTAAAACTTTTCACATTAAATGTTGAAAGTGTCCCCCCCCCCCCTGTTGTTTAATATACAATTCAATTGGTCTAATCATGTTTCCACACACAAGCTGTAACATTCCTTCTGTAACAGAAGCAGTGAAAGTGGATATTGCCGTTTCCAATTCAACGATGGATTTTGGACGGTTTTTATAGACAGTTGCTTTCGCTGCACCCCAGAAGAGAAAGTCAGGTGGTGTTAGGTCAGGCGATCGTGAAGGCCAAAGTCCCTCTGAAATTATGCGATCACCAAAAACATCAGCAAGCACAGACAATGAAACGCGAGCTGTGTGCACGGTTGCACCATATTGTTGGAAATAACCGTTCAGTATTTCACTTAACACAAGGTCTTCTGTGAATGGTTACACTGCAGTGTCGTTGTGCGTTTATTGTTTCGTTGAAAGCTTTGGGACCCACAATCCGGCGTCTAGAAATTGCAATCCAAACTCCTATTTTCACAGTATGAAGTATTTTCTCATGAGTACACAATGGATTTGTAGTACTCCATATACGAGATTTTTGCGAGTTCATGTACCCGGATAAATGAAACCACGCCATATCAGTACAAAACGTTTCATTAAGAATATCCCTTCGATTCTGTTCAACGAAATTTTTGAACCATTGCCAATAATGCAGTCTCTTGCCATCATCAGTATTTTACAGTTCTTGCACGACTGTCACTTCGTATGGGAAAAGTTCTAATTTTTTCCTTACATCTGTGTGGGCCGTTCCGACACAAACATCGATTTCCTGGTCGAGTTTTCTTCCTGACTTGTTCGGACTCATGGACATTTTATCGTAAATATCGAGTAATTCATCCTCAGATAGAACGCTAGGACGACCACTTCTCGGTGCATCTGCCACTGAACCCGTACTTCGAAATCAGTACTTGTTAATCAGATCTCGCACAGTATCGCGATGTGAGAGTGTTGTCTCCGAGAAAACTGAATTACATGTTTGACGAACTTAAACTGTCTATTTACCGCCAGCTTTGAACACTTGTTCGACTAAAAACACACACACTTCAATAGTTAGAATTTTAACAGTGACAAAAACGAAACAAACGAACAAAGGAACTAAACTTAAACGTTCACGTCAACACGTAACGACACACAGCAACGATGTTACTGGCACTGGCTGAGATGAACGAAACAGTGGAATGTTGGGAGAGTCCAAGTGAAGGGAAGTAAACCAGGCAGGCGAACAATCATACGGTACGCGCGGGGAGATTTTTTGAACACCCCGTAGTTTGTTCGCAGATGACAATCGGACGTATAATGCTTATTGAGTGTGTAATAATAATATTTTTATAAATCATCCATCTTTTTTTAAGGGTTTCGTACCTCAGTTGGTAAGAATGGTGCCCCTATAGGAACACTTTATTGTCCATCCATCAGTCATTCTGCCTGTCTGTCGGACTTAAGACACCTTTTTCTCAGCAATGGGTAGAGATATCAGTTTAAAAGTTATGCCGCATACCTTAACGTCTACGGTATTTTGATAGTGCCAAATGGAATCAAAAGATAATGTCATCTACGTCACAAGCAAGACCCGGTCACATTAATGTGATCAGCGCCTACGTTCGAAGACAAAGTGAAGTAACCACTCACAAGACGGCTGATGACAGCACAAGTACTTGAGAGCACATAAAATGCGTCGGGGAAACAGTGGTACCGTTGCAGTCGTTGCCATAATTCTGATTATAATGTTTAATGCTCCATGGGACCTGACCCGCCAGGTTAGCTCTGTTTCCTGGACGCGGGTAGCCGCGTCGGCCCCGGGTCGAATCCGCCTGGAGGATTGAAGAAGAGGGCCGGTATGCTGGCCAGCCTGGATGTGGGTTTTAGGCAGTTTTCCAAGTTCCACTAAGTGAATACTGGGCTGGTCCCTACGTCCCGCTTCAGTTACACGACTTCCAGACATTTGAAAACGTTCGCACTATTTCATTGTTTACACTAGACGCAGACAGCTGGGGTAGACTAATTCTGTCCCAGGGGATACAGGGTGGCGACAGGAAGGGCACCCTCTGACACTAAGATCGGCAAATCCATAGTAACAAGGCGGACCGCGTGGGGAGGTGGGACAGAGGCCCAAAGAAAATGATGATGCTCCATCAGACATGTGGCCGTTAGCGTGTATTCTTGAAACGTCTGGAAGCAAACACCTTGCAACAATCGTTGGAAGAGTGCAGCATTATGGTCTGGCGAATGTTTTTGTGGCATTTCCCGGGTGTTATCATCACTGTAAAATGCAAGGGGCTCAACACAAGTATGGATCTATACCTGATAGTGTGACTCCTACTTGCAGTTTGTTTTTCCTCAGCACGATTCCATCCGACGTGTCATACAGCTCGCAATGTATGTGAGCGGTTCGAAGAGCACTAGGATCCACAGATCCTCAACTCATAAACCTAGTACAGTACGGCACTGAAATCGGCGTGGCTACACGTCCCTGTCCTGTCGGTACTATCCAGAACCTCATTGACACTCTTCCTGCACCCTTTGCGGCGGTGCGTGCTGCGAAAGGTGGTTATTCAGACTTTTGACTGGTGGTCCCATTACTATGATGGACAGTGTGTTTCGATACTCGTAGACTCACTTATCAAAACCTATAAGATACTTACCGTTGACATGGAATCATAAAATTTGGCTAGAAGCATGGTCTCACAGCATAAGTAAAGGAAAAAATACGAAAATTGTTCACTTGTAACTATATCGCATAAAATATTTAATTATTCATTGTTGTCCGTCTGTTTGTCTGTTCTGTTAATACCCCTTTTTCTCAGGAACAGGTAGAAATATCAAGTTGAATTTCATGTTAAGTACTATTCCTGCAGTCCCTTGTCGGTGTAAATGATTTAAGCTTCTACGTCAATGCAATCAAGAGATACGGCCATATATGCCATATACACTAGTGGCCATTAAAATTGCTACACCAAGAAGAAATGCAGATGATAAACGGGTATTCATTGGACAAATATATTATGCTAGAACTGACATGTGATTACATTTTCACGCAATTTGGGTGCATAGATCCTGAGAAATCATTACCCAGAACAACCACATGTGGCCATAATAATGGCCTTGATACGCCTGGGCATTGAGTCAAACAGAGCTTGGATGGCGTGCCCAGGTACAGCTGCCCATGCAGGTTCAACACGATACCACAGTTCACCAAGAGTAGTGACTGGCTTATTGTGACGAGCTAGTTGCTCGGCCACCATTGACCAGACGTTTTCAATTGGTGGGAGATCTGGAGAATGTGCTGGCCAGGGCAGCAGTCGAACATTTTCAGTATCCAGAAAGGGCCGCATTGGCCCTGCAACATGCGGTCGTACATTATCCTGCTGAAATGTAGGGTTTCGCAGGGATCGAATTAAGGGTAGAGCCACGGGTCGTGACACATCTGAAATGTAACGTCCACTGTTCAAAGTGCCGTCAATGCGAACAAGAGGTGATCGAGACGTGTATCCAATGGCACCCCATACCATCAGGCCTGGTGGGACAACAGTATGGCGATGACCAATACACGCTTCCAATGTGCGTTCTCCACGATGTCGCCAAACACGGACGCGAGCATCATGACGCTGTAAACAGAACCTGCATTCATCCGAAAAAATGACATTTGTGCACCCAGGTTCGTCGTTGAGTACACCATCGCAGGGCGCTCCTGTCTGTGATGCAGCATCAAGGGTAACCGCAGCCATGGTCTCCGAGCTGATAGTCCATGCTGCTGCAAACGTCGTCGAACTGTTCGTGCAGATGGTTGTCGTCTTGCAAACACCCCATCTGTTGACTCAGGGATCGAGACGTGGCTGCACGATCCGTTACAGCCATGCGGATAACATGCTTGTGATCTCGACTGCTAGTGATTCGAGGCCGTTGGGATCCAGCACGGCGTTACGTATTACCTTCCTGAGCCTACCGATTCCATACTCTGCTAACAGTCATTGGAACTCGACCAACGCGAGCAGAAATGTCGCGAAACAATAAACCTCAATCACGATAGGTTACAATCCGACCTTCATCAAAGTCGGAAACGTGATGGTACGCATTTCTCCTCCTTACAAGAGTCGTCACAACAACGTTTCACCAGGCAACGCCGGTCAGCTGCTGTTTGTGTATGAGAACTCGATTGGAAACTTTCCTCATGCCAGGCCACCGGCGCCAAACTTGTGTGAATGCTCTGAAAAGCTAAAGATTTGCATATGACAGCATCTTCCTCCTGTCGGTTAAATTTCGCGTCTGTAGCACGTCATCTTGGTGGTGCAGCAATTTTAATGGCCAGCAGTGTATTTTGACACTCACAAACTCACCCACCAATACGTGTCTGTCCTGCTCTTTTAGGAGCAAAGCAATAAAGCCTATGCCCGGAAACGCTGATGTTGCTGGATCGAATTGCGGCCGAATCACTAATTTTTCAGTCTCTGTCTTAACCTAACTGCCTTCTATGAATGGTGTGAAGGATTCCTCGTTAAACTATAGGTCCCCTTTCTCCGGTTGGATAACTGTGGTAAGTTAGGGGCTCGCAAGTTGCCAAAATCGTCCAAGCGAAATACCTGCAACAGGTGATTGGGCCACATGAATTTATCACTGTTATTATTATTTATATAGGTAATTAAGTTTTGTAAGGTATCCTCAAACCGCAAGTTCTATTCTTCTGTCTAATTCGTTAGCAGTGTCAAAAACCTGTTGCCATACATAGTATTTTTGCTTATACGGACATTTTTTGTGGCCCATGATCTGCAGTGAATTGTGGCAAATGCTGTTATTATAAAGAACTTCGAGAAACGAAAACCATTTTAGAATAGCACCTCGCCAGTATATAAGTCCGTAGATGATACAGTGCTGCAGCGACAGTTTACTTATCCTATACTTCGATCTCAACAAAGACAAATCAACTCTACGTTCTGTTCACATCCAACACTACAATAGTAAAGATTTCAACAATGCAAACCAGCCACAGACTTCACACAGCACAGCCAGTGATTTTCATACAGAGCGCTACGTGCCGATACCAACATAAAAACCTGAACAGCCTACTTACAAAAGGTAAGACTCATCACTGAACAGGATGTGTGACAACAAATTTTCATTGCTTACTGCCTCAATTAAGTCGTGGCAAATCTCCATGCGTTACTCACATTGCTGAGGTTCAAAATGATGGACCACGTGGATGTGATAAGCCTTCAAAAGGCTACTGAGCCGACGCAATTGACTGAGGTGAAAGTGGTGGAGATGTGGGACACTCATCTAAGAGGTGGCATCCACAATTCAAGTTTGTCACGAAAAAGAAGACAGCTAACTGAACTGTATATTCGCCAGACTTTGCTTTCTATCCACTTTGGACAGGTGTGCTATACATTTGTGTCAGGCTGAGGTTGCTGAAGTTAACTGATTCAGTGTGGAAGGTAGGAGATGAGGTGCTGGCGGAAGCAAAGCTGTGAGGACGTGCTTGGGTAACTCAGTAGGCAGAGCACTTCCCCCATAAAAAGCACGGGTTTTCAATCTCGGTCCGTCACACAGTTTCAATCAGCCAGCAAGTTTTATTTCAGCGAGCACTCCGCGGCAGAGAGAAATTTCATTCTGGAAACATCGCCCAGTCTGTGCCTAAGACATGTCTCGGCAATATCCTTTCTCCCTGGGAGCTTCTGTGAAGTTTGGAAGGTAGAGACTGAGGTATTGGTGGACATGAAGAGTGAAGTCTCAGACCAAATGACAGGAGCAATAACGAATAAAATAGAAAAGTAGACAAAGCACTTGCCACGAAAGGGACATGTTCCCAGTTCGAGTGTCCGTCCGGCACATAGTTTTATTCTTGTAATCTGCTAGGAACTTTCATATCAACAATCACTCACCTATAGAGTTTATATTTCATTCGGGGGATTGATTCACGTAAAAAAACTGTTAGGAAGTACAGTTCTACAAGGGGCAGTGCCTGTATTCTTATTCACAATAAAAATTAGATTTTGTGCTCAACGGTACGTCGTTTCCTTTATATAGTGAACTGAACTGAAAATATTGTAATTTAGTATCCAGTAATTCAGTGTGCATTTTTTTATTATCAATTGCATCATGCAGCTGGGACCAGTATTTATTCTTAGTTTTTCATTTCGTATTCTTTGGAGCTCAGTCATGCCCAAAGATCGTTTTAGGGCACCTGTCATGATTTTTATTCTGGTAAGTTAATATTTCTAGGAGTTTTATTTAGGCCGCTAACGGCAAGAGTTTACCCGATTCAAACTATAAAACTTCAACTCAAGAACTCGGACTACAAGCCTTATTCAGTTTCCCTTAGAGACTGGAGCCGCCACAGCGCAGAGCAAAAATCAGCGAAAATTGATTCGTGCGAAACTTTCGAATCCACTGGGCACTGAAATTAAATCTGTACTACCTGGGCATGTCATAGAACTTGAAACGACATATTTTATTGAAGGTTTTGGCAACCTCATACTCATTAATGTCTCACATTTACAGTCTTGTAATTACGCGGCAAGAAGGCGATGGGGTGAAAGAGGGCGGACGGGAGGGAAAAAAAAAACGCTGTAAACAAAGGAACAAGCAAATGTAATGTTTCTTACAACCTTCTAGACTCATCTGCATTTCGTTTTGAGTGTGTAAACGAAAAACTAACGCCCAAAAAATTTCTAGCTTAGAGAAAGTGTGGAACACAGTATAGAAAAAGGGGCCTTGGCAGTCGCAGTAGTCCAAACAGACTTCTTAATACATATTTCTAGCCAGAATTCGATTATGAAACTTTGCGATGTTATACTTAAAGAATCAGTCTAATAACTGCACCAATAAAGTCTTCGAATTTTTTTTAGCAATTTTGGCCTACATCTACCTTTAAAAGAATATAGGCTGCTGCTTTGTATGTCTGTATCTGACGTATTTTCCTGTCATAGTGTAACTTACGTGAACGTGCCTGTTGTGTGATCGCAATTAACAATTTCCTGATCTTTCCCTCCCAGGGAAATTCTCTGTATACAGGGTGGTCCATTGATAGTGATCGGGCCAAATACCTCACGAAATAAGCGTCAAACGAAAAAAAAACTACAAAGAACGAAACTCGTCTCGCATGAAGGGGGAAACCAGATGGCGCTAACGTCTCCCCGCTAGATGGCGCTGCCATACGTCAAACGGACATCAACTGCTTTTTTTTATTACATATTTGTGTAGTACGTAAAGAAATATGAATGTTTTAGTTGGACCACGTTTTTCACTTTGTGGTAGATGGCGCTGTAGTAGTCACAAACGTATAAGTACGTGGTATCACGCAACATTCCGCCATTACCGACGGTATTTGCTTCATGATACATTACCCGTGTGAAATTTGACCGTTTGCCAATTGCGGAAAAGGTGGATATGGTGTTGATGTATGGCTATTGTGATCAAAATGCCCAACGGGCGTGTGCTTTGTATGCTGCTCGGTATCCTGGACGACAACATCCAAGTGTCCGGACCGTTCGCCGGATAGTTACGTTATTTAAGGAAACAGGAAGTGTTCAGCCACATGTGAAACGTCAATCACGACCTGCAACAAATGATGATGCGCAAGTAGGTGTTTTAGCTGCTGTCGCGGCTAATCCGCATATCAGTAGCAGACAAATTGCGCGATCATCGGGAATCCCCAAAACGTCGGTGTTGAGAATGCTACATCGACATCGATTGCACCCGTACCATATTTCTACGCCCCAGGAATTGCATGGAGACGACTTTGTACGTCGTGTACAGATCTGCCACTGGGCACAAGAGAAATTACGGGACGAGGACAGATTTTTTTGCACGCGTTCTATGTAACGACGAAGCGTCATTCACCAACTACGGTAACGTAAACCGGCATAATATGCACTATTGGGCAACGGACAATTCACGATGGCTGCGACAAGTGGAACATCAGCGACCTTGGCGGGTTAGTGTATGGTGCGGCATTATGGAAGGAAGGATAATTGGTCCCCATTTTATCGATGGCAATCTAAATGGTGCAATGTATGCTGATTTCCTACGTAACGTTCTACTGATGTTACTACAAGATGTTTCAGTGCATGACAGAATGGCAATGTACTTCCAACATGATGGATGTCCGGCACATAGCTCGTGTGCGGTTGAAGCGGTATTGAATAGCATATTTCATGACGGGTGGATTGGTCGTCAAAGCACCATACTATGGCCCGCACGTTCATCGGGTCTGACGTCCCCGGATTTCTTTCTGTGGGGAACGTTGAAGGATATTTGCTATCGTGATCCAACGACATCGCCTGACAACATGCGTCAGCGAATTGTCAATGCATGTGCGAACATTACGGAAGGCGAACTACTCGCTGTTGAGAGAATGTCGTGACACGTATTGCCAAATGCAATCACAGACAACATTTTGAGCATTTATTGCATTAATGTGGTATGTACAGGTAACCACAATTTAACAGCACGCGCTCTCAGAAATGATAAGTTCACAAAGGTACATGTGTCACATTGAAACAACCGAAATTGAATGTTCAAACGTACCTAAGTTCTGTATTTTAATTCAAAAAACCTACCTGTTACCAACTGTTCGTCTAAAATTGTGAGCCATTAGTTTGAGACTATTACAGCGCCACCCATCACAAATCGAAAAAAGTGGTTCAACTAAAACATTCAGACTTTTTACGTACTACACGAATATGTAATAAAAATGGGGGTTCCTATTTAGAAAAACGCAGTTGATATCCGTTTGACCTATGGGGCCAACCATGGCGCCATCTGGTTTCCCCCTTCAAGCTACACAAGTTTCGTTCTTTGTAGTTTTTTCGTTTGGCGCTTATTTCGTGAGATATTTGGCCCGGTCACGATCAATGGACCACCCTGTATACTTCGGGCAGTGGATCTATCAATTTATTCTTCTCCCTACATTTACTTATCAGATCAGTTTCAGTAAACTGTGTGTTATGCAAGAGGAGATTGTTTACCACAAGTTCGAAAAGTTCCCCACATGCCACTCAAACATCTATTTTGTTTCAGTACACACTGCTGCTTACTTAGACCATACATATCGATGCATTTATACGTAAACAGCGATTGCAGGCTCTGGTTCCACAAACTGTCTGCATTCCTTTTTGCTTTGTGCTCGGTTGCTCCAGGTGCCTTCAGTCCCAGGGCTGCCAGGTCCTTCGCCAGGTCGTTCATCGAGCGCCGTTTTGGTCGCCCTTTAGGTCGTGTGGTGTCTGGTTCCCATTCAAGTGCTTTCTTCACCTGTCTTTCTTTTAATGATTTTTTTCCTTATGTGGGGCCACAGTCATAATATATTTATTTAAAATAATTGAAAAGCCACGATCGCTTCAGTCGTTTATTAGATGACCGCTTTCAGCACTCTGAGGGTGCCATCAGCAGATCTGTGAAGGTATAACATAACAGGTTTGAGGGAGGGCTTATAAGAGTTAACTATATAATTACAATTATTACAGAACCACATACCTGAAACGTGAATTAACATTTATAAAACCAAATGGACATCATGGCATATGAGGCAGACCATCTGATAAAATCATTGTCGCAACCAATAAAAAATAATAAAAATCTTCTCTCATGGTCGTTCTTTCCATAAAATACAAAACTGAAGTCACCAGAAGAAACTACTACTGCTCGCCTAACACCGGTCGGCATCATCACTGCCCTATTCTGCGCAGGCTTACCTGCTGTGATTCTAGCGGTTCAGAAACGGCCACCAGATACCGCTGTGCAAGCACCACATACACAGTCCCCGGGTATAACTACTCATTACTACTAAAACACAACTTTACTATAACTGCTTGTCAATTACAAAATAAAAGCATCTGAGGCACAGACATTATCCATTAGAGTCTTACAAAACTACATATTATAATTTGCCTTTATTCATATAAAGACGTCAGGCATATGCACACTGAAAGCTGTCCATAACACGACTTAGGTACAATGTGACGAGCGATTAAAACCTGTATGCTGGGCTTTACGTGTCAAGGCACAATGGTCTTAGGTATTGTAAGCGCTAAAAAAGAACATACTCACTTTCTATAAGGTCTCTCACCATCTATACATTCGTTTGAGCAAGGTACGAATCAACTACGAAAACCTGCATAGGCACATGGAATTAAGGAATGCCAGGTTCTAAACATTCATGGTGGTGTTTGTTCGTTCTATATCGTGTCTCCCTACCACTTTCGCGCAACGACGCTCTGAGCGTATTTTTTAGGGAACTAGTTTGAACCTGGGACCTGTTGCTGGTAAGGAGACGCCAGACCACACATGACATGTAGAATTCAGAAGAGTTCAGTGAGACTAGCGATGATATAATCAAATGCTTAAGGATCTCAGCGTCAGCTCCACTGCACTCCCTGTAAAAGAATCTTAATACTAACTAAATTTAGTGGAAAGGGTTCAAGGCTTTCCTATTTTTAGTTAGCTGGTAAAATAACGTCGAAAAATCAGTTAAGTTTACAATTTGTAACTTTATTCTACTCACAAAACATCATTTATAAATTGCACTATTGATAAAAGGAAATGTTTTAATACAGGATGGTAAAAACCAACTGCGTTCAACAAAAATGTGAACGAATATTCCCTGTATGGGTTTCCAAGTTGTACAATCGATCGAAGGATGACCTATGCCATATCACATCTATAATCTAGGTTTAATTTAAGTTTCACAAAAGAGAAAACTATCAAAATGGTCTACAGTGACCCTCAATTATCTTTAATTACTTATTTAACTTGTCGTAAATTACAGTGGCTGATGTGGCTTCTCAATAACTATAAAATAGAAAAATCATCGCGTTTCAGATCTTTACTTCAAGTGGCAAATGTGAACACCATGAGTTTTAATTAACGATCGACACTACTATTACGCAAAAAGGGGGTGTAACAGATGAGTCTTCTGCAGTTCTGAGTGAAGCCTTATGCGCTCAAAAATGCGGCATCGCGTGCGTTCATTACCTTGTCGGTGTTTAAGCAGCGTCAGGGCGGCAGCGGCCGGCGGCACAGCTCCGCTCACATCGCCATCTCGGAAGCAACTCTACTCTAACTTCTCGTTACTACAATTTACCGAAGTTGGTTTAAAAAAACTATCTGGCTGTGTTTTCATCTGACCAATCAGGGTCTCAATGTTAACCTTAAGCTCCGCCTACAAAAATTCTGTCTATCCAATGAGAAACGTTATACTTTTCGTGGTGGGGCAATGTTTTTAAAGTTTGCAACGTAACAGAGACGGTAAAAAGTCTCACGCTAAAACCTGCAGCTAGTGTGGTCCTTTTAGCGTTATCGTAAGATCTATACTGCTCTTCTGGAGGGCTGTATCTTTTAACATGAGCTGGAGGATTGTCCTAATGTAACAGACACGCGAAAAAGTCTCACGCTAAAACTTGCGGGTGGTAGTGGCCCTTTTTGTGTTATCGTAACATCTATACTGCTTTTCTGGAGGGCTCTAGCTTTTAACATGGGCTGGGGGTGGTCCTTTACGTACCTCAGACGCGAAAAAGCCTCACGCTAAAGCGTGCGGGTCGTGTAGTCGTACAGGTAGTCTGGCGGCGTGGGTGTCCAGCCCCTCCCTTATCGTAGGGCCTTCTAGCTTAACACGGTTCTGCTCTCGGCTTCTGTCCTCGTTTCTCCCCTCGGAACTGCGTCTGCCTCACGGTGGGAAGGTACGACATGCATTTAGGCATTCTTGTGTTAGTCTGTGGTATTCCATTTGCTCACTCGTTACTCGTATTACTTTGGTTAATTTAACGTCACGATTTATTCGGAGCTATGTGACATACTACTGGATTTGCTTATTATGTCAGGGTTTTCATGGAAGGTGTTGGATTTGCCTGACACCTTACAAGGTCAGAAGCAAACCGAAGGGCGCAAGAACAGGGGGGAAATGACATGCGGACCAAGGTGCACAGAGACTCCACGTACGCTCCCATCGGCATGGCATTCGTTGCGTCCATGGGCCTCACCGAATGGGGAATAGTGACAAACTATATTACTCTGGTGGCCGGTTGTGGAACGCTAGAGTCACAGCAGGTAAGCCTGCGCGGAATAGGGCAGTGATGATACCGACCGGTGTTAGGCAACCAATGTTAGTTTCATCTGGTGACTTCAGTTTTATATTTTATGGAAAGAACGACCGTGAGAGCAGTTTTTTATTATTTTTTATTGGTCGTGACAATGATTTTATCAGATGCTCTGCCTCATATGCCATGATGTCCATTTGGTTTTATAAATGTTAATCCACGTTTCAGGTATGTGGTTCTGTAATAATTGTAATTATACAGTTAACTCATATATGCCATCCCTCAAACCTGTTATGTTATACCTTCACAGATCTGATGATGGCACCTTCAGAGTGCTGAAACCGGTCATCTAACAAACGACTGAAGCGATCGTGGCTTTTCAATTATTTTAAAAACAGAGTGTTCGCCCCACGACACACCATGTGTTCACTGCAAAATATTTCTTTATAGTCAGTACCGTCATTACACTGTTTTTTTTTTTTGCAGTATTACATTTTCACGATCATGATTTCGGCTTCAAATTGCCATTATAAAGTGTTTTAATGTTATACAGTGCCTAAGATGGCTCACTGTCGTATTTAAAATACACTATTAGACACATTGTCTAAGGGTCATTATTTATGGTAAAAGCCTATTGTTTTTTTTTTTTCACGGAGTATACCATCATGGCTCAGTGCTATGCGTGTTAATGTTTACTTTGCTAATGAACACCTGAATTATTTCATTGTCACACAGATAGTCGTCGAATAATATTGATTGGGCGGAAAGCACTGCCCCTACACCGTATGTTAATTACTTGGCTGCAGACATATTTGATGATTTTTGTGTGTGAATGATTCCCTGAGTAGTGCAGCATAACCTTCCAGAAGGCAGCACATCCGACACCATATGCTTCACATCGGATGGTTCTCGGTGTACCCTACGGATTTCTTCTGCATCTGACGTGTGGTTTCGTAACATTTCGCTTACTACGCTTTCAGGTTGTTTCACTTCAGGTCTAATAAGTTTATCCGAAATGTCATATTGAGTGAAAAGCTGAATTTAATTCTGCATTTCTGGTATTTACCATTTCACAGTTTCTAATTCAAGTTTCAATGTCTACAATAAGAAGAGATGGTACTGTATCTAATTGTAGTTTAGCATTACCCTCCTGTTCGGTAGTGAATTTTTCTACTTTTAGATTTAATTTACATACATACTCTTCAGTATTTTTGTGGACTTGAAACAATCGTTTCATTTTATAAGGCAAATCTTTGTTTGTATCTTTCAATGCAACTACTTTAGCACTCATTTCATTTTGTCGCATCAATATCTCATTTTGTTGTAAAATTATCTACATGAGTTGCGGGGGTATTGTAGTGTAACGTTAATTTTGATACGTCCGTAGACAAATGGGCTATTTGTGTAGAAATTTCGTTACGAAACTCATCACATTTCGTGGAAATTTCATTTTATAACTCAGCTGTCAATTCATCAGACTTATAAGACAAATCAGCAGACAACGTACAGGAAATTTCGGTCGACACTTCAGTCCGTAAAGTGAGCATATCAATTTTTAGTGCACATTTTACTATGTAAGGTGGGCATTTCTCTTTCGATAGTGGACAAATCACCACCTAATTCAGAAGACAAATGTTTCAAAATATTCACCAAACTGGATAACTGTGCAATGCTCGTAAGCTGTACCTGACTAGCTGTTGAACTAGCCATAGAGTTCACTATGGCAGTAACTAGAGAATTATTGGTATATTATTCAGCCTTCGATTCACATTCGCTTGTTGAAGCGGTCGTGTTATCTACGACTATATCATCAAACACCACTATGTCGTCAGGTTACCCTCCATTCAGAGGCTGTTGCACGCAGCGACCGTTATTTTAATTTGTAAATAATAGATTTCAGCTATCACTCGTTCTTTGGAATATTAACCAAAAAAGAATAGTGCATTGAGAATGGCTAGTTGCTAGCCGAAATCTAGATCTGCCAATAAATATTCCAAAGGACGACTGATAGCTGAAATCTATTATTTAGAAACCACTGTGTTGTGTTGCTGGATCCATATATGCCCGCTCACCCACCACCGTCGTCGCGACTGCACTGTCCCCCCCGCCCGGCAGCTGAGCTGATCTCAAAAGTTTGTGTATATATTGTCCCGGCTAGTTAAGAAAAATTCCCTGCCGTGTGGGTCGGGCATAAAACAACTGTGAATCACGTTGTGAGACTAGTCGTGTGAGCTAGCAGTTGAAAACTGATCGCGTTTTTCCGGAGATAATTCATACACTTTCAACCATGACGGATCCAAAGACAGTTTTGTTTTTTATTACTCTGGAGTAAGATATCAGTCGAGTCCCAGTCTATTTTAACTAATTTGTTTCCCTGAGTAATTTGATTTAGTTACTTTAGCAGTCTGTATCCATTCGTTGAATCCTATTAAATATGTTTGTAAAACGTTTATCAGCATCCCTCAATAACCATTGAATGTTCACAGATATTATTTTCTATGAACTAACTGATTATGGAATTTAGAAAACACTGTTAATGTCTCGTATATTTTTGTTTTATTGACACAATTAAGTTCTTAAATTAATGAGAGATGGCACTGGGGGATCAATGAAAGGAGAGTTGACCTTAGTATATTGTTTCGCTATGATAGCAGTCAGTCAGGACCACATTCCTTCGTGTACCTATCGGCAAAGATATGATTTCCCATGGAACTGTCTTTTGTCATTAATGTCCGATAAATTATAAATATGCCTCTGGACCTTACAATGTCTAAGCTTCTCAATTCTCACGACACGTTATTAATTATGGGTTCGAATCCTTACAATGTCTGTTCAGCACAAGTACAGTCTTTCAACGGGCACTATTTTGCACTTCTCGTTTATTAGTGGAATCACCTTGACAACAAGCGGCAAAAATACTAGTGTGATAAAATACAAAATAGTTTCGGTCCCAATACTCTCTAATAATTCGTATACTGCGAATAAAGTCCTAATTCAACATAAAAGTTTCCGTATTGTCTATAAAGCTCTTCACAGTCGTAAGTATACGATCGTAGCGCTTCGTTTAACACGTACATTCACCATACACTTGAATATAAATGTTCCTACACCTAATCACCTATAATTGACTCCGTCTCTGAATTTATCCCAAAATAACCTATTCTCCAACACTCCAATGTCTAATCCAGTTCTAAGAATGCAATTTAATTGGGCTTCTAACCCCAAAATTCCGACTTCCACGGAAGAACTGCGAACACACTCGCCACCCCTGAAAACAAAAACTCAGGAGACCTAACAACGCTGCACATTGGTTTATATATTACATTCAAAACAAAACGCAGCTCTGTTATGTATTCCTTCCGTTGATTCACTTTGTAATACTTTGCGTTACTCTATTTCGAATATCTACTCTTTGTAAAAAATTAACTAACTATTAATTCGAAATACTACTACCGTTTTTTGACTCTTAGGTCGTTTTGTAGTACATAATTTAATCTAATACTCGTTTCTGTATAAATACTCTCTAAAGAGCGGTTACACATAGCAGTTAATTTTCCTATTTTTCCCACAACAGTGTAATATGATTGAATTTTAAGTATTTCAAGAATAAGAGAGTTAAGTGAATATACTGTCTTAAGTGGTGGGCAAGAATAATGCGAGATGCCTAATCTAAAACAGTGAACCATCGTCTCGCCGTTACACGCTCCCATGACATGAATTCCTCCTTTTTTTCTATTCATTACATACTATTGTTAGCAATTAGAAAATAAAATTGTCTAACCTACCATCATAAACAACATGCTTCGGGAGTAAAAATGGCTGATGAAGGATTTTCTAAAAAATTAAGTATCAGTTGGTACCAGACTACCTCCACAGTCGGTTCTGCGCTTTTCCTTGTTACCCTTGGTGTTCGAGGAAATGTGTGCAGACGCAGAGCACGCAGAACAGAAAGTCGGGTGACGTGCGACCATGTAATGTTGCAGTACAAAACGACGAAATGCGCCAGAATGTACCGTAACAAATCTTTGGATTTTGTTTTATGTGCAAATAAGACTGCAGGTTCTAAACTAGCAAAGTAATGATTCATGTAATTACACGCGGATTTAGCGTCGTCATCGCATCACACAACTTATGCTTCACAGAGATAATAAAATGATGAAACATAAGATCATATAAGTAATAAAGAACAGAGGACAGGTATGTCTGAATAACATTAACTCACCTTTCTTGAATATTATAATTATTTCATTCAATTTAAGATTACTAGATTAGACATCTTACATGTTAAACATGCAAAGAGAGAAAGACAAGTGTGAAGAACTCGAATGTATGTTCATTTGTCGTACAAGAAAAAAGACGAGTGAGTATTGTCTGTGAAGTGAGTAGTTACAAGATTAACATTTTACAGAGTGGAGAGTGGAAAAGGCATGCCATCATCAATAGAGTAGTATCAAGTTGAAGGAAATTGCTTTTTAAATTGTAATGAGTAACGACATCTGAAGAACGTTTCAAGATGGAGTAAAATTGATAGCAACAAAATAGTCTTGTGTATGGAAAAAAGAATTCCTTACCCATACGATTAGGTGGGTTCTTAATGAGGCCCCAAGGTGTTTCTTTTCTTACCCATGTTACACTTTATTACTATCTGTGCACCTAGCACCAGGGTTTAGCGAGTAGTACGAAATTTAAAACCAAGTATTTGTCATGTGTTGAGAGAACGCGCCGAACTGGGAAATTATTATACCGTAAATTCTATCACGTGACTCTTTACGAGGCATGACCAGCATTCCTAAGATATAAGTTTGGACGTATCCTTAACCTTGAAGAAGTTCATTTTTACAACTTTCACGTAGACAGTGTTATCTGCACGGAAAGAAAACTGCTTGACGCTGATTTTGCAGCGTTCTTTTGCATAACTAGATTTTTGGAATGTGCCTTATCAGAACATGCTGAGGAGCTAGAACTTCAACGTAACATCAATGTTGGCTCTGTTTTGATTCGCGCGTGTTCAGTGGGCTGGATGATCTTTGTGAGAGCGTTGTAGGGAAAAACCAGTGGGTCCGAGATGGATGCGAACATGAACTTGATGGTTGCATATGTAATAAAGTCTCCATATTTGTGAAAAGCTGTGAATAAACTACTCTAGATGACAAGCCTCAAATGGTAAACAATGAGTCAGCAAATAGTTTGTCACCTGCTTCTTGTGTGTTGGAATAGTGAAAGAGAACCATTAGGTATAAATGCAAAATAGTTCCACGACCCATTCGAGCAAAGTAATACGTAGAATTCGTACTCGTTAGGTGTCGACTGATTTGTACATGAGAGTTCGATTCTGTACAGACTTTGGGGTGGGGAGAGGATTTCTGGTGTCATTGCTATAGGACCGCATGTGAGGAGTGATGTAACAGTAAAAAGTGAAGCCTCGCACTGAAGAATGAAACTAGGGAGAAGATAAATTAAAAACCGCCGGGCCTAGCAGTCTGTGGTGAACACGTAGTCTTGCTGCGACCCGTCGTCACTTCAATGCAGACGCCACAACCGCCATGAACAGCCTCATTTCAGAAGAAATCACTTATAATTTCGACAACAAATGACGCTTGGAGTACAGAGTGCTTCCCCGTGTCCAAAGTACAAAGACCCAAACACATACAGCAACGTACAATTTATATGATGTCACCTATAACAATTTTCGTGAATTAAACCTGGAGTACATATAAAGAAAGAAATTCAATTCAAGAGAAAGTGACAGGAATAAACTGAGTAGTTGAAGTGCTATGAACTTTTCGACTTCTTTCTGTGCTGTAAACGAAAGGAAAAACTAGTGACATTAAGGCATGTGAGAAAGAATGATTGCAAGTAATGAGCTCTGTATATGCTTCACTAAAACAGTAAAACAGATACGGCGAGAAGAAAATATTTATTTGCAGATCACCTAGGAGGAAAAAATCACCCTTTTTCTGCTGTTCAGCTTTTATAATTCTCATATACGTATTCATTTCGAATTTCACATATAAACGTAATTGATTAGATGTTCGACTTACATACTTTCAGGGAAAAAACTTTTATATCATAGGACTGTTCTGTCTCATTTCTTTGTATAATCTTGTTCTCATCCTCCATAATCTTTAGTTATAGCATATTTCTGGTTCAGAATATTGGAGCTCACACAAGACAGCCCTAAAGCTTCATTTTTTCCACTCGATAACACTGTAAAAATATGTACATCGAACGAGAAATTGTAAAACATTCCTAAATCTTCCGGAACACTAGAGAAGATTCTCAAATTCTATATTCAATATTTTATTACATCCTGCGTCATATTTTCCATTTTCACCTTCTTTTCTTTTTTCTTTTTTTTTCTTTTTTTTTACTTCCAGTCCCTGCCCTTAAAGAGGGTAGGATGTTTCAAATCAGTTCTATTTATAGAGTTCATAGCTCTTCATTCATATTCGAACGAACTTAAAATGGAGCATAGATGCTCCCAACTAAGAATATACGTTAAGTATTTGACAGTTTCGCCACTTTTCGCTTGACCAACACAAGCCTTCCAAAATTCTTGGTCGGAATGGAGAATTGGACGTTATCCACACAAAATGTGAAGGCAATGTGAACCTATGTGTATCTAGTGTATCTATTCCTGTCCGTAAATGAGTACAGTCGATGAAAAGCTCGGTAAGTAACGTAGTGTACCAGTATCTAAGTGTCGAAAAATACGGTCCTAATATTTATTTACTGTAGTATTACAAAAAGATAGAAGTGACTTGAATCACTACACATTACCATAAGTCCCACGATAGGACAAACCCCAACAAATCTTCGCTGAAATGAGAGGAGAAGGGATGGATTCCAATCTAATTACAAACATTGCTTGTAAGGACACAACTGGTAAACCTGATTTTGGTTTCGTATAGTTTATAAGCTGTTCATAGAAGCTGACCCGCATTCCTATTTTCTTATTCATTATTAAACGTACTCCTGCATTACACCAGTTTGATTTTGTGTTTATAATCCTGTATTCACCTGACCAGAAGAACTGCTTCACCTGTCACTGAACTTCACTAATTCCCATATCAGACTGTAACTTATTCATTTCCCTTGTAAGTTTTCTAACGTACATTTCCGAGGTACCTAACATTCCGCGCTACCACCCATAGAACGTCAGTATTGTTTCTCCTGATTATGACATCCTGAGTAGTCCCTGCCCGGGGATCCGAATGGAGGACTACTTTACCTCTTACATATTTTACCTAAGACAATGTCATCATCATTTAATCATACTATCGAGGTGCATGTCCTCGGGAACAGTTACGGTTGTTGTTTCTCCTTGCTTTCAGCCGTTCGCAGTGCTAGAACAGCAAGTCCGTTTTGGTTATTAGTACAAGGCCAAATCCGTCAGTCACCCATATTGTTGCCCCTGCACCTACTGAAAAGGCTGCTGCCCCTCTTCGGGACCCATATGTTTGTCTGGCCTCTCAACACCTACCCCTCAGTTGTGGTTGCACCTTCGGTATGACTATCTGGGTCTCTGAGACACGCAAGCCTTTCCACCAACGGCGAGGTCGATGGTACATAGGTAAAAAGACAAGGCCAAGAAGAAATCCATGGACAACACAGGAGATATTAAGTTCAATTGATGATAGGAGAAAATATAAAAATGCAGCAAATGAAGTAGGTCGAAGGGAATACAAACGTCCTAAAAACTACACTCCTGGAAATGGAAAAAAGAACACATTGACACCGGTGTGTCAGACCCACCATACTTGCTCCGGACACTGCGAGAGGGCTGTACAAGCAATGATCACACGCACGGCACAGCGGACACGCCAGGAACCGCGGTGTTGGCCGTCGAATGGCGCAAGCTGCGCAGCATTTGTGCACCGCCGCCGTCAGTGTCAGCCAGTTTGCCGTGGCATACGGAGCTCCATCGCAGTCTTTAACACTGGTAGCATGCCGCGACAGCGTGGACGTGAACCGTATGTGCAGCTGACGGACTTTGAGCGAGGGCGTATAGTGGGCATGCGGGAGGCCGGGTGGACGTACCGCCAAATTGCTCAACACGTGGGGCGTGAGGTCTCCACAGTACATCGATGTTGTCGCCAGTGGTCGGCGGAAGGTGCACGTGCCCGTCGACCTGGGACCGGACCGCAGCGACGCACGGATGCACGCCAAGACCGTAGGATCCTACGCAGTACCACAGGGGACCGCACCGCCACTTCCCAGCAAATTAGGGACACTGTTGCTCCTGGGCTATCGGCGAGGACCATTCGCAACCGTCTCCATGAAGCTGGGCTACGGTCCCGCACACCGTTAGGCCGTCTTCCGCTCACGCCCCAACATCGTGCAGCCCGCCTCCAGTGGTGTCGCGACAGGCGTGAATGGAGGGACGAATGGAGACGTGTCGTCTTCAGCGATGAGAGTCGCTTCTGCCTTGGTGCCAATGATGGTCGTATGCGTGTTTGGCGCCGTTCAGGTGAGCGCCACAAACAGGACTGCATACGACCGAGGCACACAGGGCCAACACTCGGCATCATGGTGTGGGGAGCGATATCCTACACCGGCCGTACACCTCTGGTGATCGTCGAGGGGACACTGAATAGTGCACGGTACATCCAAACCGTCATCGAACCCATCGTTCTACCATTCCTAGACCGGCAAGGGAACTTGCTGTTCCAACAGGACAATGCACGTCCGCATGTATCCCGTGCAACCCCTCTAGAAGGTGTAAGTCAACTACCCTGGCCAGCAAGATCTCCGGATCTGTCCCCCATTGAGCATGTTTGGGACTGGATGAAGCGTCGTCTCACGCGGTCTGCAAATCCAGCACGAACGCTGGTCCAACTGAGGCGCCAGGTGGAAATGGCATGGCAAGCCGTTCCACAGGACTACATCCAGCATCTCTACGATCGTCTCCATGGGAGAATAGCAGCCTGCATTGCTGCGAAAGGTGGATATACACTGTACTAGTGCCGACATTGTGCATGCTCTGTTGCCTGTGTCTATGTGCCTGTGGTTCTGTCAGTGTGATCATGTGATGTATCTGACCCCAGGAATGTGTCAATAAAGTTTCCCCTTCCTGGGACAATGAATTCACGGTGTTCTTATTTCAATTTCCAGGAGTGTAGATCGACAGGAAATGCAAAATGGCTAAGCAGGAATGGGTAGTAAAGAAATGTAATGAGTTAGAAGCACATATAATTAGAGGAAACCTAAAGACGTCTTTGAAAAAAAAAAAGAGCAGCAGCTGTATGAACATCAAGAGCTGAGATGGAAGAGCAGTTCTAAGTAAAGAAGGGAAAGCTGAAATGTAGATGGAGTATATATTTGAACTTGGGGACAATGTTATAGAAACAAGAGGATGTAGATGAAGATGAGGAGAGAGGCATGATACTGCGAGAAGAACTTTACAGAGCACTAAAAGACCTAACTCGAAACAAGGCCCCCGGAAGTAAATTACATTAATTCAGAGCTACTGATAGATTTGTGAAAACCAGCCATGACAAAACTCTTCTATCTGAGGTGCAAGACGTTTGAGACATGTGAAATACTCTCATACTTCAAGAATACAATAAATCTAATCCAAAGAAAGCAGGTGTTGACAGGTGTTAATATTACCAAACTATCAGTTTAATAAGTCATGGCTGCAGAACCCTTGCACGAATTCTTTACCGAGAAATGGAAAAACTGGTTGAAGCCGACCTGGAAGATCAGTTTCGATTCCGGAGAAATGTAGGAACACGAGACGCAATACTGGCGCTACTTCCCCTGACAGAAGATAGGTTAAGGAAAGGCAAATCAATGTTTATAGCATTTGCAGACTTAGATAAAGCTGTTGGCAATGTTGACTGGAATACTCTCAAATTCTAGAGGTAATAGGGGTGAAGCACAGGGAGCGAAAGGCTACTTACAATTTGTACAGAAACCAGATGGGAGTCGATGGCTTGAAACGGAAGGAGTCTTTGAGAAGGGAGTAACACAAGGCTGTATCCTATCTCCTATGTTTCTCAGTTTGTACACTGAAAAAGCAGTAAAGGGAACCAAACAAAAATTCAGGGAGGGAATTTAAGTCCAGGGAGAAGAAATAAAAACTTTGAATTAAATGTCTATTTGGCACTACAATAGTGAAGCCATAGTCACAGTACATAATTTTTTTCTTTTAAAAGAAGGGAGTTACGTTAACGGTTTCAACGAAGTACGTCGTAATTTTGAAATGTAAAACATCATTTGGAGAATATGTATTGGGAATTGTTACCATACATCTGACAAGAATTACGAAAAAAATGAGACCAGGCAACCGAAGGATTGGTGGCACAACCAACTGACTACAATTTATGCTCACACTTGCCCAAACGTTCATTCCATGTCCTAATGTAGAATAGTTAAAAACTACATCAGAGTAAAAATTGCCAGAGATTCTTACAATGTGTCGTGCTATGACACAACGATCGTATGTATGGCTGATACAAATTCACAAGTTGTAATTCAGCCATACGATCGTATGGCAGATATAAATTCACAAGTCGTGAGTCAGCTATACAATCTTTGTGTCACAGCTCATGTCACCAGTGAGAAGGAACTGAATAGAATTGGGGAGAAAAGAAATTTGTGGCACAACCTGACTTGATGAAGGGATAGGTTGATAGGACACTTTCAGAGACATCAAAGGATCACCAATTCAGTAATAGAGGGAGGTGTGTGGCTTAAAAATCGTAGAGGGAGACCAAGAGATGAATACAATAAGCAGATCCAGAAGTTGAAGTAGCTATTCGGAGATGAAGAGGCCTGCACAGGATGCAATAACATGGAGAGCTGCATCAAACCAGTCTTCGGACTGAAGACCGCAATAACTACAACATAGTTTATACAAACCTATGAATTTCGACAGTACTGTTGCAAACTCCATGGCCCATCATTTAACTGCAATATGCTGTACATTTTCCTCTCCTTTTTTTCTTAATTAATGACGGAGTACATAATCTGAGCAATGAAGGCTGTGAATGTGACAGAGAACTTTCTGTTAGTAATACTTGATATTTCACGCTTAGGTAGTAGGAGGATATCGCATGAAGTGAGAAGTCGAGGAAAAGGAATTTTTGATGTACTAAGGAAGTGTTCCTGTTTGGTAGCAACTGCTATTCAGCAGAACTATTTTTGTATGAATTACGAAACTATGACAGTTCCGATGAAGTTTCTGCAGATTAGCTGATTTCAGTTGGGGGTTGGAAAATTCCGATTAATCGCAACATACGGGGTGGCTCACGAAATGTGTTACCATTATGTTTTTGAATATAAACATTACTGTCAATACAATCTGAAAGGAACGTATACTACAATGAAGAGCCGTCCACGGAGATTTGTTCTAACTCAGCACATGTTCAATATGTCCACCATTTCGTTTCCTAAGTTCCTTCAAACGAACACTGAAATTAGTGATTACCCTACGGCACATGTCTTCCGTAATTTCACTGCAAGCTTGAAGAATAAGTCTTCTGAGCTGCATTAAATCAGGTGGACGTTTTGGGAAAATTTTTGCTTTAGGTACCCCTAAAGAGAAAAGTCACATGAAGTGAGGTCTGGACTATTGGGGGGCCAATTTTGTCCGTCATTGAAGCGGCGTGGAAACCTGAGTGAAATGATCCGCATGTCGAAATGCTCGTGCAAAAACTCCAACACAGCATGTGGCCTTTCTCCATCTTGCATGAACCACTGCGTGTTGAAGGGCAAGGCTGTAGCAAGAACCTGTGGAATGAAGCTATTGCGAAGCATGCTCAAGTAACGCTCGCTGTTCACAGTTTCTACAAAGAAAGAGGGTCCAATAAGTCCGTGACTGGAAATTGCTGCCCACGCTGTAATCCTCGGAGCATAATGTTGTCGTTCATGAAGCACTTGTGGGTTTTCAGTGGCCCAAAAGCGTACATTTTGTTAGTTAAGCACACCGTCTAAATGAAATGCACCTCGTCTGAAAACCAAACGTTGAGAGTTTCTTCCCTATCCTCCACCCACTGAGCAAACAGTAGTCTCTGCTGCTTGTGTTCTTCAGTGAGCTTCTGTGCACAGGTCACCTTGTACGGGTTCATAAGGAGGTCACTTTTAAGAATGCGTTGAACGGAGCGTCTGGATATTCCCAGTTGCACTGCAGCCTTTCTACACGATTTCCCGAGACTTCTCTGCACAGTAACTCGTACCGCTTCAATATTCTCCAGCGAACAAACAGGCTTAAGCCGAGGTCGCTTCGCTTACAATATTGTTCCTCCCTCTACAAATTTATCGTACAACCTGTGGATGATCTTCTTGCAAGGGACCCATCGTGTGTTAAACTGTTCTCGAAAACGCCTCTGAGTCACAGCAAGGCTTTTCGTTTCATGAAAAAGTAACACAATTGCCGATCGTTGCTGTGTCGACAGTCTTCCATTGTCAGCCATTGCTGCTTACTAGTCTCCTAGCGGACGTATAGTGAATTACAAGTCATTTCGTAAATCATTTGTTTTTCCAAGCTCTGCTGGTACTGTTGTAGAGATCCCAGCGGGATATCTAATGTGCGCCGTAAATTGTGAAAGAAACAATTGGTAACATATTTCGAGCGCCACCCTGTAAATTAATACTCCAACAAGTAGTCCTGAATATGGAAAAATATCCGGCAGCAAATGTAGATAACAATTTTCGCTGTTACCAAGAGCGGAGCATTGATTGGTGTTTGAGCCACGCTCCTATCAATCTTGCTCCCTACGGATGTCTTAATCTTTGAAGGAGAGTCACGCTAGGGAGACTAGAGGGTGTGTGCGGAGGGCGAAAGGTGGTATAAGCGGATAGTGTTCGATTTTTGGACAACATGGTTGTGGAGAGAAGCAGCGATTAGTTCAAATGGCTCTGAGCACTATGGGACTTAACATCTATGGTCATCAGTCCCCTAGAACTTAGAACTACTTAAACCTAACTAACCTAAGGACAGCACACAAAACCCAACCATCACGAGTCAGAGAAAATCCCTGACCCCGCCGGGAATCGAATCCGGGAACCCGGGCGTGGATAGCGAGAGCGCTACCGCACGACCACGAGATGCGGGCGCAGCGATTAGTGTGATTAATCAATAATTCAAAAACAGTCTTAATCGCATTTATTATTATTATTATTATTGTTATACCGCCAACCGGTTTCAACCTAGGTAGGGGTCATTTTCCGGGCGTTTATACCATTGGTCGACTGCTGGTGGTATCACTCCTGTCTACATAACGGCAGGAAACTATGCCAAACTGTTTTTGAATTATTGGATAGTGTTCGGACTGGCGAGGAGCAGTCATGAAGTGACAGCTTTGCCAGGCACCAGGAAGTTAGCAGCAATACCGAGTGGAAGCGCGGCCAGCCGGAGCCAGTTGCTGTGGCGTGGTTGTTGGAGTATGCTTTAGGCAACTGGCTGTCTGGGAGCCTCCACCGAGTCACCTGCATGGTTATTGGGATGTACCACGTGACCATCGTCGGTGGAACACCTTGCTCTGGGTTTCATTGATGTCAATTGCCTGTACTAAGAATGAACGCCGCCCGGTATAGCCATGCGGTCTGGGGCGCCTTGCCACGGTTCGCGTTACTCCCCCCCCCCCCCCCCCCCTCGGAGGTTCGAGTCCTTCCTTGGGCATGGGTCTGTATTGTCCTTAGCGTAATTTAGTTTAAGTTAGATTACATGGTGTGTAAGCCTGCGGATCGATTACCTCAGCTGTTTGGTCTCATAGTACACATCAAAAGTTTCCAAATTTTCCAACAATAAGCATGTATTAATTCACTTGGCTTTTTGCAAGACTACAAATAATTTGGTGGGAAGTTCTGTTGTTTGTGTAACGCAGCAGCGCAATCTGGTTTGCGGGTGTGTGGCTCAGTTTTCGGTTGACAGCGAAACCTGCTGTGGCACCTTGTTCTGTTTCATTATTGGGAAAACTCTCCAAATTTAAATGGCAGTTGATTCCGCTCGTGTCTGAGTTCTAGAGGAAGTTGTTTGGATGAATGCAATGCATGGATTATGGATGGTAGCGTTCGCCTGTTTGGTATGTAGTAACTAACGTGTAAACATGAATTGAGACCAAGCTGTCTTGACTCCAGGGTCCATTGTGCTTAATAAAGTTTATGTGTTTCGTAAGCTGGAAAGCTGCTGTGGAGTCTGAATCATAATTTGGAATCATAACAGGGCATTGTGCTGTGTGTTTGATACCTGTTCCGTTACGTAGTTTAATTCACAAAAGTCAGTTGAAACTGAAGGGCTGTTATATGGCATTTTTCATTTAATTGTGGTTAATTAGACCAGTATAAATTTTACTGCACAGCCAATTGTTGCCGTCCTCAATTTCTTATAGTTATTAAACATCAAGCTGACGTATATTCTTACCCTTCTTAATGATTTTTGAGGCAGTGTAGAATTGCACTGCAATTTTCTTAAAAAGATTAAATTAAAGAAAACAAGATGTAAATTATTTGTGGTGATTTATGCCAAACCAAGCTCAGTTATCAAATAAAATGCCTCTGAGCATTATGGGACTTAACATCTGAGGTCATCAGTCCCCTAGAATTTAGAACTACTTAAACCAGCTAACCTAAGGACATCACACACATCCATGCCCGAGGCTGGATTCAAACCTGCGACCGTTGCGGTCGCGTGGTTCCAGACTGTAGCGCCTAGATCCGCTCGGCCACAGCGGCCGGTGAGCTCAGTTACCAAAATTTTCTTTTAGTTACATGAACTTTCTGTTGTGCTGTGGCCTAAGATTTTAAAGCATGTCAGCCTTCTGGTTGAAAAGAAATGTTTTGTGTGGGCTATGTTTCTACACTCCTGGAAATTGAAATAAGAACACCGTGAATTCATTGTCCCAGGAAGGGGAAACTTTATTGACACATTCCTGGGGTCAGATACATCACATGATCACACTGACAGAACCACAGGCACATAGACACAGGCAACAGAGCATGCACAATGTTGGCACTAGTACAGTGTATATCCACCTTTCACAGCAATGCAGGCTGCTATTCTCCCATGGAGACGATCGTAGAGATGCTGGATGTAGTCCTGTGGAACGGCTTGCCATGCCATTTCCACCTGGCGCCTCAGTTGGACCAGCGTTCGTGCTGGACGTGCAGACCGCGTGAGACGACGCTTCATCCAGTCCCAAACATGCTCAGTGGGGGACAGATCCGGATATCTTGCTGGTCAGGGTAGTTGACTTACACCTTCTAGAGCACGTTGGGTGGCACGGCATACATGCGGACGTGCATTGTCCTGCTGGAACAGCAAATTCCCTTGTCGGTCTAGGAATGGTAGAACGATGGGTTCGATGACGGTTTGGATGTACCGTGCACTATTCAGTGTCCCCTCGACGATCACCAGAGGTGTACGGCCAGTGTAGGAGATCGCTCCCCACACCATGATGCCGGGTGTTGGCCCTGTGTGCCTCGGTCGTATGCAGTCCTGATTGTGGCGCTCACGTGCACGGCGCCAAACACGCATACGACCATCATTGGCACCAAGGCAGAAGCGACTCTCATCGCTGAAGACGACACGTCTCCATTCGTCCCTCCATTCACGCCTGTCGCGTTACCACTGGAGGCGGGCTGCACGATGTTGGGGCGTGAGCGGAAGACGGCCTAACGGTGTGCGGGACCGTAGCCCAGCTTCATGGAGACGGTTGCGAATGGTCCTCGCCGATACCCCAGGAGCAACAGTGTCCCTAATTTGCTGGGAGGTGACGGTGCGGTCCCCTGCGGTACTGCGTAGGATCCTACGGTCTTGGCGTGCATCCGTGCGTCGCTGCGGTCCGGTCCCAGGTCGACGGGCACGTGCACCTTCCGCCGACCACTGGCGACAACATCGATGTATTGTGGAGACCTCACGCCCCACGTGTTGAGCAATTCGGCGGTACGTCCACCCGGCCTCCCGCATGCCCCTCGCTCAAAGTCCGTCAGCTGCACATACGGTTCACGTCCGCGCTGTCGCGGCATGCTGCCAGTGTTAAAGAGTGCGATGGAGCTCCGTATGCCACGGCAAACTGGCTGACACTGACGGCGGCGGTGCACAAATGCTGAGCAGCTAGCGCCATTCGACGGCCAACACCGCGGTTCCTGGTGTGTCCGCTGTGCCGTGCGTGTGATCATTGCTTGTACAGCCCTCTCGCAGTGTCCGGAGCAAGTATGGTGGGTCTGACACACCGGTGTCAATGTGTTCTTTTTTCCATTTCCAGGAGTGTATTTGAAATGTAATCCTAGATTTTAGTCAGTTGTAATGGTTTGACTGGGAGTGAGTGCCCTTATACCAGGGCTCGTGGGTCTTGTTGTGTGATGCTGGCACAACTGGACTGTTAATATCTATGATGTCGTCTATTTAAAGATTCTTGTTCTAAATTTGATTACGTTTTCTCTTGGAAGACGTTCACAGATAATATATAAATAATTTCATTACAAGTAATGTATAAAATAACCTTCTAAAACAAATGTATATTGAAGTTCGTTATTTAATTGTGAAGAGTGCCTGAAACATAATTTCCGATCACTAGCTGCGGGCTGGCTCTCCCACCAAACAGTTAAGCAAGTGGCGTTCAATGTTCCACGTTGTTCCGGTGCAGAATCTAACGCTTACAGAATTTATTTTCTTTTCTCGTTGTCATCCTTTCGACTATGGTTACCATAAGATAAATTCATTTTACCGAACATAACTCTACAGTACGACGCAAATATATATATATATATATATATATATATATATATATATATATATATATATATATAAAACGTATCGTCACTACTTTCAAAAGATTCGCGAGAGTGATATCTTGAAACTCTACAGTGACGATCGACATTCATTTGTCTTCATTTTCTACCATGCTCCCTGATTCATTAGCAATTCGTTTACTTGTCTACCTTCTGGCTAAGGAATATACACTGACGAGTCTATACATTATGACCACCTGCTAAATAGCTTGTTTGTCCGTCTTTGGAACGCACTCTATCACTGATTCTGCGTGTCACGGATCCGATAGTTCGCTGGTGGGTTTATGGAGGTAAGTCGCGTTAGTTGTGCATGCACAGGTCATGTAATTCGCCTAAATAAAGGGCTGTTGATTTACAGACGCGGTGATGGCACCTAATAGCGACCGAAATGGGTTGCGTACCATTTACGTTATGCGAATTTGCTCGCCGAGAAATCAACGTGAATTCATTACAATGCTTCTCAAACCACTATAGCACGAGTCTGGTTGCGAGACACTGACATTTATATACTGCTGTAAAATGACATCGCCGTCGAGGAAGGACTGCAGGTCAGGTGATTCTCAGCGGTCACCGTGTTTTCGATTATTGCCACAACTGCCATGCAAGCGGAGGAGGATATCACCCATAACATAATACCACTTCCACCAGCTTGCGTCCATGGTACGCTGCACGTTTCGAGTTTCCGTGTTCCTCGATGACGGCGTTTCTGGAGACGACCTTCGACCAAGTGCTGGAAAAAGTGATTCACCTGAAGCGCCGATACGGTTCCTTTGATCAACTTCGAAATCTCGATGGTTCCGTGCCACTGGAATCGTAGTTTACGTCGTTGGGTCAAAATGTGGACACGTAGGGGTGGTCTGCTGGAGCTCCATGTTCGACAATGTGCGATGGACGGTGTACTTCGAAACACTTGTCCGTGCACCAGTGTTGTGCTGAGTCCGCAGAGACGGCAGGGATCACCATTTATCCTACTTAACAGAGCGGACAACCCTCCTAACCCCACGTTCTGTGAAGAGTCGTGGTCGTTCAGTCATTTAGCTTTTAGTGGTAGTTTCACTGGCCTTTTACCTCTTTCCCTAGATTGTCACATCAGCAGCAAGTGAATATTCGACCAACTTCGCCGTCTTCGTGATAATGGTTCAAGGGCTCTGTGTAATAATAATCTGCCCTTCGCGAAAGTCGTTTATCTCACTGGATTTCCCCATTTGCAGCCATATCTTCGCTAGGCTAATACCCCGTTCGTGTCAGCTCCACTTATATACTTTTGTTACCGCGTCACTTGCGGCCTGCATCCAATGTCGCGATGGGCAGTGATCATAATGGTCTGTCTTACCAGTGTACGTTACGTCCTTGTTTTCTACTGGAAAGGAACGCGAATGAGAAGCTGGCATTGTGGTTCCGTTAGTAGCCTAAATGTTTCCAAGAAAAGGAATTTATTGTAATCCAAGAGGACAAATTCAAACATTTTTGAAGGAGAATATCAATGATAAGAGATATAATACCTACGCTATCAATTGGCTATTCTTGGCAATTCTTAGAGATTTCTATTCTCACATTGCACTTCTTGCTTAGATATTATGGACCGGGAAATACCTCGTATGTTTTCAAGTATCTTCTCCAAATGGACGCGTTTCAGTGATCATAACAAAAATTTGGTCGTATTTAGTAAGTTAACATCACGAGCTTGTTGACATCTTGTTGGCGGTGTGAAGAAATATGGCAATATTTTAAACACGTCATTTATTAACAAATTACGGGTTTCGCTAGTCTGAGAGGATGAGCGCGTCCATACAAACGCTGATATACGACGGTGCAAGGCAAATATCCAAGTTGCATGTATATATGGCTATGAGTTCAAGATGCGCAATTAGAGTACGCCACCATCTGCACATGGCATACTGCAGTAACACCGCAGTTACATGTATGAATAACCAATTTTCAGTGTCGTCACTGTAGTACTGCCTCTTTCGCCACGGTCACTAAAAGCCAAAGTCGGTTGTACCTATGAGCTAACCTTCGCCAACCACCGAATACCACTGTTAGACTGCTCGTTCGTGTTTTTATTTCGAAACACCGGCATTCTGTCCCAGTTCTCGTGGATAATACACTCCTGGAAATTGAAATAAGAACACCGTGAATTCATTGTCCCAGGAAGGGAAAACTTTATTGACACATTCCTGGGGTCAGATACATCACATGATCACAATGACAGAACCACAGGAACATAGACACAGGCAACAGAGCATGCACAATGTCGGCACTAGTACAGTGTATATCCACCTTTCACAGCAATGCAGGCTGCTATTCTCCCATGGAGACGATCGTAGAGATGCTGGATGTAGTCCTGTGGAACGGCTTGCCATGCCATTTCCACCTGGCGCCTCAGTTGGACCAGCGTTCGTGCTGGACGTGCAGACCGCGTGAGACGACGCTTCATCCAGTCCCAAACATGCTCAATGGGGGACAGATCCGGAGATCTTGCTGGCCAGGGTAGTTGACTTACACCTTCTAGAGCACGTTGGGTGGCACGGCATACATGCGGATGTGCATTGTCCTGCTGGAACAGCAAATTCCCTTGTCGGTCTAGGAATGGTAGAACGATGGGTTCGATGACGGTTTGGATGTACCGTGCACTATTCAGTGTCCCCTCGACGATCACCAGAGGTGTACGGCCAGTGTAGGAGATCGCTCCCCACACCATGATGCCGGGTGTTGGCCCTGTGTGCCTCGGTCGTATGCAGTCCTGATTGTGGCGCTCACCTGCACGGCGCCAAACACGCATACGACCATCATTGGCACCAAGGCAGAAGTGACTCTCATCGCTGAAGACGACACGTCTCCATTCGTCCCTCCATTCACGCCTGTCGCGACACCACTGGAGGCGGGCTGCACGATGTTGGGGCGTGAGCGGAAGACGGCCTAACGGTGTGCGGGACCGTAGCCCAGCTTCATGGAGACGGTTGCGAATGGTCCTCGCCGATACCCCAGGAGCAACAGTGTCCCTAATTTGCTGGGAAGTGGCGGTGCGGTCCCCTACGGCACTGCGTAGGATCCTACGGTCTTGGCGTGCATCCGTGCGTCGCTGCGGTTCGGTCCCAGGTCGACGGGCACGTGCACCTTCCGCCGACCACTGGCGACAACATCGATGTACTGTGGAGACCTCACGCCCCACTTGTTGAGCAATTCGGCGGTACGTCCACCCGGCCTCCCGCATGCCCACTGTACGCCCTCGCTCAAAGTCCGTCAACTGCACATACGGTTCACGTCCACGCTGTCGTGGCATGCTACCAGTGTTAAAGACTGCGATGGAGCTCCGTATGCCACGGCAAACTGGCTGACACTGACGGCGGCGGTGTACAAATGCTGCGCAGCTAGCGCCATTCGACGGCCAACACCGCGGTTCATGGTGTGTCCGCTGTGCCGTGCGTGTGATCATTGCTTGTACAGCCCTCTCGCAGTGTCCGGAGCAAGTATGGTGGGTCTGACACACCGGTGTCAATGTGTTCTTTTTTCCATTTCCAGGAGTGTAGTTGCTCCGGTACGTTCGATAGCACTGCGTTTTCATTTTGTTACTGGTCAGCAAAGTAGGTGGTCTGCAGGTAAAATTGCCCATTTTCCGTAACTAAATTGGTGTGTAATTCTATGTAGTAGTAATTGTCTGTGTTTATGTGTGCATTTGTATTCGTACGCAATATTTTTAAACTAATGATGAATCCCGCACTCTGGAAATACCTTCTAATGAATGAATAAAATATATGTGAAACTGAAACAGTGAGTCATACGAAGACTGTGTCTGTTGATCCCCGGATGGCTGTGGTTAACGATCGCCGGCTACAGTGTCCAACAGTCAGGAGTAAGCCTTCCTGGGTTTACACTTCAGCAACATAATGTCCGCCCATATATGGCGAGAGTTTCTATTGCGTGTCTTTTTGCTGGCCAAACCCTCCCTGGGCCAGCAATGTAGCCGGATCTTTCCCAACTAAGAAATTGTGGAGGCCTTGTGAGGGCCTTCCAACCAGCTCGGGACTCTGACGACCTAAGGTGCCAATTGGACAGAATGTAGCACCACATCCATCAGGAGGACTTCCTAGAACTCTGTGAATCAATGCCAAGCCGAATAACTGCTTGGATAAGGGCCAGAGGTGGATCAAGGTGTTATTGACTTGCTCAATTTGTGAAGTTCTTTCTCTTGAATAAGTCTGAGCAGTGGCGCCATTAAGTTAGTAGAGTCTTCTGTCTGGAGCCACTAGCTCAAGGGTAGTATCGCCTATCCCTCTTGCGGGCCCGTTGCCAATATCTATGATGAAGAGTTGGTATCTGTGGGTTGCGTCCTCACAAGCTTTTTGCTTGCCGATATACACATATTGGTTTACTGGGCACAGGGAGGAGGCACCAAGTTTGGTGATTGGCGGCGCCGTCGCGTCAAGAGGTGGTCACGAGGTCCGATCGGCCGAAGCCTCGGGCTATGCACAGAGGGAGTGCGCAGTCGAAGCATACCTGAGTACTTCACTGGGGTCAGCGTAGACTACAAGCAGCAGGTCGACATCTCGGCGGTTGGTCGGTTCTGTCGGACGACTGTTCGTGGCCTGGCTGCCCCTTCTACCTGGCTGTCATCGGCACTACTCAGCAACCGCCACGACGCACCGTGGATCCAAAAGGCGGAGTAACATTCTGTAATCCTCGTGGAGATTGGTGTCATTGTCTAGCCGACCTCATAATTAATTTTCCGGTTTGCACCCGACCCTCAGAGTTTTACTCGGTCGGCTCTTTGGTTGTAAATATAGGCCGTAGTATTGTAGTAGACATTAGTTGTCGTTTGAAAATTTGTTCTGATATTATATTGCCCATCCTTTCTACGCTAATGCTCATAAATTAAGGACAATGCTGACACATGGAGAAACAAAAAAAAAAAAATGGTTCAAATGCTTCTGAGCACTACGGGACTCAGCTGCTGTGGTCATTAGTCCCCTAGAACTTAGCACTTAGAACTACTTAAACCTAACTAACCTAAGGACATCACACACATCCATGCCCGAGGCAGGATTCGAACCTGCGACCGTAGCAGTCGCACGGTTCCGGACTGCGCGCCTAGAACCGCGAGACCACCGCGGCCGTCGGTGAAACAACGCTCTGGCGGGCGGTTTGCAGCTTTAAATCACCTCGGGGCTTGACCATGCCGTGCATTTGACCTGAGATCGAGTCACGGTGGCGCTGACAGCAGTCCACATACGCAGAGGTGTGTCGGTGCATGTCAGAGTACGGTGCAGCGAGTAAGTGTGCAGACGTTTTCAGACGTGGTTATGGTGACTGTGTGTCGCAAATGGCTCACAGAAATATTGATGACATTATGAGGGGTAGAATACTAGGGCGACTGGAGGCTGGTCAGACACAGCAGGTCGTAGCATGGGCCCTCCGTGTGCCACAAAGTGTGATCTCAAGATTATGGCAACGATTCCAGCAGACAGGAAACGTGTCCAGGTGCTAAAGTACGGGACGTCCACAGTGTACAACACCACAAGAAGACCCATATCTAACCATCAGTGCTCGCAGACGGCCACGGAGTGCTGCAGGTAGCCTTGCTCGGGACCTTACTACAGCCACTGGAACAGTTGTTTCCAGACACACTGTCTACCGACGACTGAACAGATATGGATTATTCGCCTGGAGACTTGCAACGTGAATTCCACTGACCCCTGGTCACAGAAGAGCCCGTAAACCTAGGCGTCAAGAACACAGTACTTGGTCACTGGAAAAGTTGTCCCAGGTTATGTTCACGGACGAGTACAGGTATACTCTGAACAGTGCTTCTCGCTGGGTTTTCATATGGCGTGAACCAGGAACCAGATACCAACCCTTTAATGTCCTTGAAAGGGACCTGTATGGAGGTCGTGGTTTGATTGTCTGGGGTGGGATTATGATTGGTGCACGTACACCCCTGCATGTCTTTGACAGAGGATCTGTAAAAGGTCACGTGTATTGTGACGTCACTTTGCACCAGTATGTCCGCCTTTTCAGGGGTGCAGTGGGGCTCACCTTCTTCCTGATGGAAGGCCCCACCGAGCTATCATTGTGGAGGAGTACCTTCAAACAGAAGATATCAGGCGAACGGAGTGGCCTGCCTGTTCTTCAAACCTAAACCCCATCAAGCACGCCTGGGATACTCTCGGTCTACGTATCGCCGCACCTCCTCAAACTCCTGTGACACTTCAGGAGCTCCGACAGGCACTGGTGCAAGAATGAGAGGCTATACCCCAGCAGCTGATCGACCACATGATCCAGAGTATGCCAGCCCGTTGTGCGGCCTGTGTACGTGTGCATCGTGATCATATCCCATATTGATGTCGTGATCCGTGCGCAGGAAACAGTGGCTTCTTGTATTACATGTGTTTCGGGACGGTTTTCTCAACTTATCACCAATACCGTGGACTTACTGATCTATGTCGTATGTGTTCCCTGTGCGCCTATGCTATTAGCGCCAGTTGTGTGTAGTGCCACCTTGTGTGGCACCACATTCTGCAATTATCCTTAATTTATAAGCATGAGTGTAGTTCCTACCCGATCTTTAATGTTTCAACGAAATACAGTCGGAACAATTGTACCAAGGCACAGGATGCCGTTAGACAAACAGGGGTCTTGTGCTTAGATTGTACTAAGCCTTGCGTTACTGTCTTTGAAAGACCGGGTCATTATTGGTGTATGTTTAACTGGATGTTGTGGTTTCGTCGAGTGCGTCTTGTAATAAGTGCTTATACGTAATGTTTTAAAACGTTCCTTCAGAGCGGCGTTCATCACTGAGAAGCAATTTAACATTTTATACATATTAACAGCCAACCGTCACCAGGGCCTTTGTCAGAATAAGATTGTCAAAAGAGTCGGGTGGGATCCAACCGCATCTTATTGGTGATTGAAATCAAAAGGTTGCTCGCTTTGAAGCAAGCCTTATCATTGTCATAATTGTTTCCTAATTTCATTAGCTTTTAAGCATAGGTGCGCATCTTAATCCCGAACCTTTCGACATACAGTTTACAAATAAAAAAATTACGGCAATTATTTGAGTAATTGAAACACTCTTGTCATCAATATTACCTATATGTTTTCATGTGTTGAAGAAGAGCATTTAATAAGCGAAACTGTGGCCAGCGCGGTAGTAAACACCGCTGTTTCACCCGATAACGGGTGGACAGCAGGTCCAGGACTTAATTAGTCTCATGTTGTTCTTATTTTGCTTTCTCTTGTAAAAGCTGATTCATTTCACTAATTTGTTAATTTGTAAAGAAAACAAATTTATGATTATGTATTGTTAAATAAACAGGTTGTGTGAGAAGAAAGTTACATGGGTGGGTCCTCCCTTCTACGTTTTCCTTAATACCAGTAAATACCACGTCTCAGAATCATCCAATTTTTCTGAAAATGTAATAATTTGTTCCTCTGTAGCTGTGCATCACATCTAGCGATTTTCGTCCCATTCGGGTAATTCATTCATGGTGCCACTTTTTCTTATCTCTTAGACTGTATGTACAAGGCAGCTGTTGCTGGTTTATCATTGCATTTTCGTCGTCGATTATTATTTCGTTTATAGATGTGTTCATTGTCCACATTTTATTCCTGCGATAAAACTAATTACAGTTTTAACTTTTCGCATTTTTTTCCTTGTATTTGATTCTTGCGTCGATTCTGTCACCCTAAACTGCACCACGTCCGCGCGAATCACCTCACCTGACGCCATACTGGAAATTTGTGTCATTACGTAGAATCTGAAGGAGAAATTTCAGAAGATGTACTTTAGGAGCACAGCTACGAGCGGTAGTGAATCATGGTATGTGACAAAGCCGGAAAACGTGCCTGCGATGGGATGTTATAGAACGTTGTTGGAATTGGGACTGATAATGAATGAGGAAGTTCTCTATAGAATCTGTAAAGAAAGGAACATTTTTAAATTACTGACAAGAAGAAGATACGGGATGTTAGCACAGGTGGTGAGACATCAGGGAATAACTTCCGTGGTACTGAACGGAGGTGCAGAGGGTAAAAACAGCAGGGGAAGACAGAGATTGAAGTACACTTAACAAATAATTGAGAACGGAACGCTCGTCTGTTCTGCAACCGGCAACTATTCGGAATATTGATCTGACTGTAAAAAAAACCAAATTTCATTTAGCGTAGTTTCGATATGCAATGCAAGACGGTATCTCGCCAATTTTCACAAAAATGCCTCTGCAGCACACAACTCGCAGTATGCAATGCGAGTATACAAAACACATGCATTAAGGTAATGAATGAAAAATGAGGAACTTAACGACTGATAAATAAGAAAAAAACTCCAAATATAACTATACTTCATTAATCCGAAACAGCAACATACTCTTTTATGGAGTTCTTACAACTAAACAAGTTTGCAAAATATTTCTTAATAACTTCCCTAGACACTTATTTCAATTATAAGACAAATCCACATTCTCCACTATAAAATTTTTACAGTAAACTTTAACCATACACAATCTTCTAACAAGAAGAAAGTATACAACTACGAATGTATTAAAAACTAGATCACCTTATAAAACTCCTTTCTAACATTCTTGCATTCTTGTCATCTCAGTTCCACAATTAGTTTTTCTCAAGATATATTAATACAAAATCCTTTTTAAGTAATGCTGCCTCCAACACACGGAAGGTCAGTTTCCATCCTTTTCAAACCAAGTACGTCGCCAAATAGTGTAACACGCAGTGACATGGTGGTCCTTCGAAAGAAGTAACCTCTCTGACCAACATCTGTGGTCCCAAGAACAGATTTACAAGAAATATGGTTGTATCGATACTACGAAGGTTGAGCACATTGATCAAGTTCACATCTTCCTTTACAATTATGGTCAAAATCACCTGAAAATCGACATTGCAAATAGGACAGTTACACTTTGCGCATATGGTCACAGACAGTCTATCATATTTCCCAATTGACCTTCAATTGTTCTCTTTCTATAATATTGTTCTGAAGTTTGTTTTCCTTACATAGACCCTTTGTTCATGGTGTTTCCGAACACCACGACAAACTTTCAGGGATGATAGATCACACAAAGACGATAATTTGCTATTAAGGAACTTAGTCTGAAACGCGCCCTTAAAATTATAGTAACGAGAAACTACAGTTACCAAAAGTACCGTTTATTATTATTAGGCATGCAAAAGTGACTTTAGATATCCCGATAGGAAATGATCAAGGGGATTCACGCCATTAAATAGGACCTCCCCTTCCAATTCAGCGAGTAGGAAATGCAGCATTCAGATGGTTGCGGACAAAAATAAAAAATTGTTCAAATGGCTCTGAGCACTATGGGACTCAACTGCTATGGTTATCAGTCCCCTAGAACTTAGAACTACTTAAACCTAACTAACCTAAGGACATCACAAACATCCATGCCCGAGGCAGGATTCGAACCTGCGACCGTAGCAGTCGCACGGTTCCAGACTGCGCGCCTAGAACCGCGAGACCACCGCGGCCGGCCACAGACAGTTATACTTTGTTGTCAAAATATCGACGGCAAATGTATGTGACCGTTTACGCAAAGTGTATGCCAATCTGAAGATGACAGCACGATTCTGTCGAAACTAGTAATTGGTGTCAATGTCTTAAAATCAAGCGATCTTGGCTATCACAAAAAATTTATTGAAATAAATATACTTTTTTTTACTACTGGAAATAAGCATGGCATAAAAGACGCTCTAGTACTCGTAATAACCCCAATAGCGGCAAATTGCTTACACATAGTCCCATATGGCAAATAAAAATGCAAAAGTGTTCTGAATGCAGACTGCCAGAGCGAAACTTGCCTTCTGACTTTCGCGGATGAATATATTTGCGACGATCCCTAATTTGGGCACAGGCTGAATCCCGAATTTGATAGGATGTAGCAGTACTTGGTACCGAAACAAGAATAAAGCCGCGATTTGGAGTGACAAGATAGGAAAGTTTTGCTCCTGCAGTCTTATCGGAGGAACTGCCGGTTAGGCGTCGTGTAAGAAGGGCTGTTACTGTTGCACTCACGGAACACGGGGATGTGGCTACAGTTATGTGATACCAACTGATCACTTTGTTTTTCAGTATGGCTAGAAATTTTGTCTACTTACGAATGACGTTGCCTTGGTTTAAGTTTCAGTTAAATACTCTGTAAGTTTGAGGCACCATATAGAATACCGTTTCCCTGAAAAAGGTTCATGTGCATTAGAATGTACTTATTTTTCTTAGATTATTGGCGTCTATTGGCGACCCTATCATTTAACATACTCGTAAGTGTTGTTTGGGAGTTACCGCCATTATCTCTTTCGGAATGTACATTTGTTACAACACAGTAACTGCGAGCCACGTGAAGTAGACATTCTACCGCGAGTACATGCAAGCCAAGGGCAAGTCATTCTCCGCATCTACTCCGTTATCTTCTAGCGGCAAGAAAGTCGTGTAAAACTCTTAACAGTCACGAGTTAGTGGAAGTGCCACATACTCACTTGGTAGCCTAGAAGATGCCTTCACAAAAGAAGACAAAGTAAATATTCCAGAATTCGAATTAAGAACAGTTGCTAACATGACTTACGTGGAAGTAAATATTCTCGGAGCAGTGAATAAACTTAAAAACTTAATAAAAGCAAGTCTTCTGGTCGAGACTGTATACCAATTAGGTTCCTTTCAGAGTATGATGATGCAATAGCTCCGTACGTAACAATCATATACAACCGTTCGCTCGATGAAATATCCGTAGCCAACGACTGGAAATCTGCACAGGTTCCACCAGTATTCAAGAAAGGTAGTAGCAGTAATCTGCTAAATTATGGGTCCATATCATCGACATTGATATCCAGCAGGATTTTGGAACGTATACTGTGTTCAAACATTATGAATAACCTCGAAGAAAACGGTCCATTGACACACAGTCAACATGGATTTAGGAAACATCGTTCATGTGAAACACAACTAGCTCTCTACTCGCATGAAGTGCTGAGTGCTGTTGACAAGGGATTGCAGATTGATTCAGTATTTCTGGATTTCCGGAAGGCTTTTGACGATGTATCACACAAGCGGCTTGTAGTGAAATTGCGTGCTTATGGGATATCGTCTCAGTTATGTGACAGGATTCGTGATTTCCTGTCAGAGAGACCACAGTTGGTAGTAACTGACGGAAAGTCATCGAATAAAACAGAAGTGATTCCAGGCGTTCAGCAAAGTAGTGATATAGGCCCTTTGCTGTTCCTTATCTATATAAACGATTTGGGAGAGCAGCCATCTTCGGTTGTGTGCACATGACGCTGTCGTTTATCGACTAATGGAGTCATCAGAAGGTCAAAAGGCATTGCAAAGTGATTTAGAAAAGATATCTGCATGGTGCGGAAATTTGCAATTGGCCCCAAATAACGGAAAGTGTGAGGTTATCCAGACGAGTGCTAAAGGGAATCCATTAAACTTCGGTTACACGATAAATCAGTCAAATCCAAGTGCGCGTAAATTCATCTAAATACCTAGGAATTACAATTACGAACAACTTAAATTGGAAGTGTGTTATATTGGGGACACTTACAAAATGTAACAGACTTACTAAGGAGGCTGCCTGTACGCTACGCTTGCGCATCCTCTTTTAGAATACTGCTGCGTGGTGTGGAATCCTTACCAGACAGGTTTGACGGAGTACATCGAAAAAGTTCAAAGAAGGGCATCAAGTTTAGTATTATTGCGAAATAGGGGAGAGAGTGCACTGATGATACAGGATTTGGGGTGGACATAATTAAAACAAAGGCGTTTTTCTTTGTGGCGGAATCATGTCACGAAATTCCAATCATCAACTTTCTCCGCTGAATGCGAAAATACATTGTTGACACCGACCTAAGCAGGGAGAAACGATCAGCATGATAAAATAAGGGAAATCAGAGCTCGTACGGAAAGATACAGCTGTTCGTACTTTCCGTGCACTATACGAGATCGAAATAATAGAGAATTGTGAGGGTGGTTCTATGAACCCTCTGCCAGGGAATTAAATGTGATTTGTAGAGTATCCACGTAGATGTAGATGTAGATGGTAACAAAGCAAAAAAAAAAAAAACTTAATTCCACAAAATCTGTGGGGACTTACATATACGTTAGAAATTTGTAAATATCCTAAATGTAGCACTTACGTCAGGAAGAATGCCATAAAAGGAATACCACACGATCCAGCTCTTTCCCGGCCCTGAATGATAATGTTTCTGCTTTTCGCACTCTGTATTATTAAAAATAATTACAGGAATGTGCAGGTGATAATGGGATGAATCTGCATTTCTGTAAGACTCAAACTTAAGCGTTTAACAATGTCCGGAGACGCAATTATTGTTACCACTTTTGATGGGTGATAATTAAGCGAAATTCTGACCAGAAAAGTCAAGAAAAACGCTCTGTCAACATAGAACTGGAATGTTTTACACGCGTCAACATGTCGCAGTAATGTAAAATTGCTTCCGATTACATTAACACAGGGTGATAAACACTTCAAACAACTGTCATAATGTCGAGCAGCTAGTCATTTCAACTTCTGCAACAGTTCTGAAGAAACAATGAAACACGCAGCCTGGCTCACAATAACTAATGTTTACCAAGCATATGGAAGAATTGATTATTGGAACACGTAAGAATCCGTCGAAAATTACGTTTAGTCGAACGGAGATTTTAGTTCAGGGAGTTATATAAGAATGTACGTAAATTGAAGGGGGATCACTGCTGTCAGCTACAGCGGAACATTAAGGAGAATCATCGGCCATGAACGAAAATGTGTACCGGACCGGGATTAGAACCCGGGATCTCTTGCTTAATTTTGGGGATGTGGTCCAAGGATGAAAGATACATTTTTATTTTTTTTATTTTTTATTTGAGGTCTTTTTTACGTCTATTGATTTTTATTGTCGTTCATAGGTGCTAAATACAACATACAGAAACTAAAGGTGCCATTCAACACATCCACACGTGAAAACGACTCCTAACACCGTCTGCATTTAAAGAGTTCACTAGAAAAAGAAAGAAGTGAAAATGGGAGCCTGCAACGACCCTGTTGGCGTGTATCCATGTCGGCTTCTTGCTAACTTACCAGCTGTATATAGTACCCTGAATACACCAGGCTTCAACGTTAGTTCCTGAACGTTGAGTTATCTCCTCATTTCACTTTTCATACGCGAAACACCTCAGCTAGCCGGAGGGTCCGTGAAAAACGAACCTAAGTAACTGGAAAATGAAGTTCTATATTTCACGTGTCGCCGCAAGATATCATGTTGCTCTTGCAGTATGTTTCAGAGGTGCGGTTCTAGGCACTTCAGTCCGGAACCGCGTGACAACTACGGTCGCAGGTTCGAATCCTGCCTCGGGCATGGATGTGTGTGATGTCCTTAGGTTAGTTAGGTTTAAGTAGTTCTAAGTTCTAGGGGACTAATGACCTCAGATGTTGAGTCCCATAGTGCTCAGAGCCATTTGAACCATTTTTTTTTCTTGTTTCAGAAGGCTATTGACGTTCTTGTCACCGGTGCGATACAAATAATACGTCGCCATCCCCTTTATTCAATATACGGCGTTTGTCCTGGCACTGGGAAAGTATACTTTGTCCGGGAACAGTACGTCGTCAGGTTTGATCGCCGTGTGCGCCGTACGTAGTAAAAGGGCCAACATTTCCCTCGTTAGAAGTTGCCGTGCAACAAAACAAACGGTGGTCACCGGAGTCAATGACCGTGCAGTGGTGCCAGATGAACCGTTGACGGTTCGGCAATTTGCCGTTCACCACTACGTACCATTCTCCACATTCTCTGCCACAGTATCGCCGGGTACTTCTGTTCGGCCACATTGCGAGATTGTTGCTGAAGGAAGTTTCGACATATGTCTTTCGTTGTTGTGGGCAGCCTGATCTCCGTGTCCTGAACGTAACTGTAATCGATGAGGAAGTCCCGAAGGTGCGGGAGCGATGCCGTGATGTGGCCTACATTGAATGGTGGACAGAGTGAATGGGGAGCCACTTCGTTGACCACAGCACCCTTTAAGGTGACGTGGTCGGTTCTCCAATAGCGTTGCATCATACTATGAAATAGCGGACGCGCCCTGTTCTTCACGTTTACGAATCCGATGCCTCCTCCTCTCGGTGGCAGCGCCAAGATATCATAGCGGATTTTGAAGAGGAGGTCAGCACTTACGAAATGTCCGAAGGCTGACTGTAATCTTGACTCTATCGTCGTGGGCAACGGCAGTTTGTGTGCCAAGCGACTTATTTTCGGTGCAAAGTAGACGTTGACATAATGTGCGCGCTGGGACATATCTACGGCGCGCAGTGCATGTTGTCGTACTAAGCACGAATCTGTCGCAGTAGCCGGCGATAATTATCCGCCGCTGTACGTCGTATGGGGTTGGGTTGTTTGGGGAAGGAGAACAGACAGCGAGGTCATCGGTCTCATCGGGTTAGGGAAGGATGGGGAAGGAAGACGGCCTTGCCCTTTCAAAGGAACCATCCCGGCATTTGCCTCGTGCCATTTAGAGAAACCTAAATCAGGATGACCGGACGCGGGATTGAACCGTCGTCCTCCCGAATGCGAGTCCAGTGTCTAACCACTGCACCACCTCGCTTGGTACGTCGTATGTTTCCATGGAATACCGCTCCCAAACACTTGAGAGAGGGGGCCGTGGTGATGGGCACTGCTGCCCCAGTGGCAGCCCTCTGCCCATATCCAGCGCCGCCTGGGTTTCGTCTCCTGTCTTGACCAAAAGAACGACGTCGTCGGCGTATGGGCGGCATTGGAAGGATGCGGTCCGTAGTTGGACGCCTTCAAGTCGTCGTCGGAGGCCATGTAGTGCAGATTCAAGAGCGACTGCGAATAAGATGGCAAAAAGCGAGCAAGTTTGCCGCGCTGACCGCTGTATCGTGAAAGATTCTAACACCGTTCACCAAGGCTCTAGAATTCGGGCCATTAATCAACCTCAAGAGCGTATCCACAAACATGAGGAGATTCCCATCCGTTCCATGACCCCTTGTAAGAACATATTGTCCAGTCGGTCGAAAGCGTGATCGAAATCCAATGCCACGAAAGCTCCTCGTAATCCACATGCCGACATAAGTGCTGTGACATCCCTGTATGACCCTAGCGCTATGTGTATATTGCTCTTCCCACTTAGACACGTTTGATCTAAATGTTTTTGTCCTTTATCGCCGCTTGAAGGCGAGCACGGAGGATAAGTGCAAAGATTTTGCAGTCTCCATTCAATAATTTCAAAAGCCGGTAGTGTTGTGATCTACGACCACCAATTGGTTTTGGAACGGATATCATGATACCGTCTGTGAACTCGGTAGTGACACTTAAGGCAAGTGTTCATTGTATACATGTACCCACGTCGTTCGCATTAGAGGAGCAAAGATGCGGCAGAACTTAAGAGGGAGCCCATCTGGTCCAGGAGATTTGTTTAACGCACCACACTTTAGGTCAGCGCCCAGATCATCTATGGTGATTTCAACCATAAGACCTTATGGCAATGGCATGCTCGTCCGCTGGCATTTCGCGAAGCACGTCTGACAGTCTTGCTCTGCCCAGCTGGTCCTCCGCATAGAAACTGCGGTAGTGGTGAGCAAAAGCACGTGCGATATCCTTCTGTAGCGTGACCCGCGATCCATCGGCCATTTCGACATCCCGTATAAGTGTACCTCGCCGCTGCCTTCTTTCTCTCAATATATAGTGTAATGAGGAGCGTTCGTTGCTTAATCCGTCGAGCATCCTCGCACGTACTTTAACTCCTTCCATCTCCACTGCCGTATGATGCAGCAGTTGTGCTTTGATACGCTGGAGAGAATGCTGACGTTCGGGAGACGGCGGTTGTTTCGCCAACTCACGTAGGTCTGTGAAATAAAATTCAGAAGTCACCCGTTGCCAATGTGACGTATCTCGGCCATTTCGTGTGAACGTTCTGCGTAAAGCCTGTTTGACGTAGCATGGCTCTGAGCACTATGGGACTTAACATCTATGGTCATCAGTCCCCTAGAACTTAGAACTACTTAAACCTAACTAACCTAAGGACAACACACAACACCCAGCCATCACGAGGCAGAGAAAAATTCCTGACCCCGCCGGGAATCGAACCCGGGAACCCGGGCGCGGGAAGCGAGAACGCTACCGCACAACCACGAGATGCGGGCTTTGACGGAGCAGAGACACCGTTTAAGCGGTGAACCGTGCGAACGTTGACGGCGTTGACATTGCCGCCATGTGACTTCAAACTTCCATAAACAGTTCTCATCTGGCATATCGGTAACGTTGAGCTTCCATGGGCCCCTACTACGCCATGTCTTCTGTCGTGGCAGAGCTATGTTGCAGATGCCTGCAGAGGCCTGGTGGTCTGTAAAGGCCGTAAGCCACATCTCGGCGTCAATCGTCGCCTTGCATATGTCACGTAACATATATACCCACTCTAGTCGACTAGCAGAGTGGCTTGTAAAGCATACTAGGCAGGTGCGGTAGCCACTGCGCCATCCGTGACACAGCGTCACCGCAACTAAACGGACTACCTCGGCCCACCTCACGGCTGATCCACACTCCTACCAAGCGCCACCTATCCACAGTAATAATAAATATATAAGAGTTGTTGAATGAAATGTACAGCTTGCCTAACACAGAATGCGATACTGAAACAATGCTTAGAAGAACGTGATGAAGAATAGTCGAACGGAAATTCGAATATAAAATTTTTTCTCTTGTTTGCACATTTATAAAACCAGGTCAGGCAGTCATCTCAAGATCTAAAATAGACAGAGAAGTATTCTTCGTAAAATATTCTGTCTACTTACGAGCTGTAACACACTACTCTGCATTAACATTCCGTTGTAGTGAATAACTCGTCACATATAGCAGAAACATGTGCTGTGTCATTAAAACTACTGTGTGTTCTATGGTGCTATTATTTAAGTGAAAGACAAGTGCCCATCTGCTAGAGATCACAACGGTGACCACAGTTACATGATTACATTTATTGTAACAAGGAAGTTAAACAAAATACACAGGAAAAGACCGTAGGAAATTTAACTGAGCGTAGTAAAAGAATTGTATGATAATCATGACATGTGGGAAGAGTATATAAGAAGGTAGTACACATATTCTAAATGAGCACGCTGACATTTGATAATGAAAAGTTACACATCAGTAAATAAGGAAATAATTTAACAAACAAAGAATTAGGTTCAAAAAGAGGCAGAACCATATTTCAACAGAGAACACAACAGACCTTCAGCATGCCTTACAATGAGCTCTCTCCTGAGACCACTGAAGTCGCAAATAGCAGTGGTCTGCGGTCAGTGTAACGCACGCTACAGGGCGTCTGGCTCAGAGCTGTTCTTGAAGTAACTGATTCGTAACAATTCATTGTGTCACTCTGCTGCCAACTGTTGCTTCAGTTATTGCTGTAGATGTAGTACGATTCGCCATCAAGATGGTCTTCCCTTTCGGTAATGCCACGCGGCCGGCCGGAGCCCGGTCTCCTTGCGACCGAACACTCCCATGATCACAACTGCCAGAAATCACGTACAGTGGCTACATTCCTGCCAAGTCTTTCTGAAGTATCACATAAGAAACATCCAGCTCTTTGTAGCCCTTTTACACGACACCGTTCGGACTCAGTGAGGTACTGATAATCGGGCCTTTGTTGCCTGAGAGGTATTTTTGACTAACACCAACTCACCACTTCCAGTCAAGGTAACTAAAGTCCACGTCCATTATGGCGTGTATTTAAAGGAAGTCCGATTTGTACCCTCATAGTGGCACTATTAGCGCCACTCTTACGCAACTGGCGCGAAATCTGAATAGATACCATCTTTTCGATGTACACTCATGCTCATAAATTAAGGATAATTGCAGAATGTGGTGCCACACAAAGTGGCACTATACAAAACCGGCGTTAATAGCATAGGGACATACGGAACACACACGACATAGACCTGTAAGTCCACGGTGTTTGTGAAAAGTTGAGAAAATCGTCCCGGAACACATGTGCTACAAAACGCCACTGTTCCCTGCGCACGTACCACGACATCAATACGGGATATGATCACCATGCACACGTACACAGGCCGCACAACTGTTTGGCATACTCTGAATCAGGTGAGCGATACTGCTGGGGTATAGCCTCCCATTCTTGCAACAGTGCCTGTCGGAGCTCCTGAAGAGTTGTAGGGGTTTGAAGAATTGCAGCGATACGCCAACTGAGACCATCCCATGGGTTTAGATGGGATTTAGATGTGGAGAACAGGCAGACCACTAGATTCGCCTGATATCTTCTGTTTCAGGGTACTCCTTTACGATGGCAGCTCGGTGGGGCCGTGCGTTACCATCCATCAGGAGGAAGGTGGGACCCACTGCACCCATGAAAAGGCGGACATACTGGTGCAAAATGACGTCCCGATACACCTGAACTGTTACAGTTCCTCTGTCAAAGACATGCAGGAGTATACGTGCACCACTCATAATCACAACCCACACCATCAAACCACGACCTCCACACAGGTCCTTTTCAAGGACATTAAGGGGTTGGTATCTGGTTCCTGGTTCACGTCAGATGAAAACCCGACGAGAAGCACTGTTCAGACTGTACCTGGACTCGTCCGTGAACATAACCTTGGACCACTGTTCAAATGACCATGTACTGTGTTCTTGACACCAGGCTTTATGGGATCTCCTGCGACCAGGAGTCGGTGAAATGCACGTTGCAGGTCTGCGGACGAATAAACCATGTCTGTTCAGTCGTCTGTAGACTGTGTCTCTGGAGACAACTGTTCCAGTGCCTGCGGTAAGGTCCCGAGCAAGGCTACTTGCAGTACACCGTGGTCGTCTGCGGGTACTGATGGTGAGATATCGGTCTCCTTGTGCTGTTATACACTGTCGAAGTCGTACTGTAGCGCCTGGACACCTTTCCTGTCTGCTGGAATCGTTGCCATAATCTTTGTGACACACGGAGGGCCCGTGGAACGACCTGCTGTGTTTTACCAGCCTCCAGTCGCCCTAGTATTCCAACCATCATAACGTCATAAATGTGAGTTCTTTGAGCCATTTTCAACAGACAGTCACCATGAGCACGTCTGAAAACGTCTGCACACTTACTCGCTACACCGTACTCTGACATGGACCAACACACCTCTGCTCATGTGGACTGCTGCCAGCGCCACCTTGCGACGACCGCAGGTCAAATCCATTGCGTTGTGATACCCACAGAACCCGCAAACCGCCCACCAGAGCTTTGTTTCACCATGTATCAGCAGTATCCTTAATTTATGAGCATGTGTGTAGAAACCCGCCTACCAACTGGCGTTTATGTTGCACAACTCATTCTTGATGTTGCGATACCTTTTCCGTCAGTGTATGCCACACTACTTGTTTTTTCTTAAAAAAAGTAATAATTTTCCAGAAATACGCAAACTTAAAAAAGCGTTTTCCAGGATCTCACTGACAAACTTTGAGGGATGACAGATTCACATAAAAACGACTTTTTAAAATTAAGGAACATGTCTGTTTTGGTTAGCCGTTTGTAAGTTATGCACACGATCACATGATGCGCAACGCCACCTAGGTTGTTGTTATGTGGAGTTGTTCCAGTCCCGTCACTCAACTTGTGTTGTTGTAATACTGTAACTACAGTGGCATGCATGTCAACAGTGTTGCATTCAACTTCTGGCAATACTGCAAGTTCAGTGTTGTGCATATCACTAATCCTGAATTCAGGTTTTCTTGCTGTTGATACTCAGTGAAACGTGGAGTATCGGTTTGATAAGCTCAGTGACACTATTACGTTTGCGGTAAGACGATGGGGTGGAACAGCTCATCGTTGCTCAGAAAAATCGGTTCCCTAGCAGACGACGCGAACACCACAGTGCCCTTGCTGCAAGTCATGGACGCTTTCGAGAAACAGGGAGTTAGCGTACTCGACATATTTGTGGTGCTAGACGATATGTGAGAACACCAGATTTTCAGGGTGAAGTGATCCGTAGATTTAGGAGTGAACTTTCAAGTAGCACGTGTGCTATGGGAACAGGTCACGTATCTGAGTACAGCGTACACACATACCATATTCAAACGGTGCATGTTTTAGGTCCAGCTGATTACCCGCATCGTATGCAGTTTGTGCAGTGGTTCGTACACCAAATAGTGAATAAAGTTGCTTTCTACGGCCGTTTTATTGCCTGATGAGACCTTCTTTAGGCGTAACGGGCATTTTAACTGCAGGAACAGCTACATCTGGGACTATGAGAACACACATGCGTTTTCTGTTAGGCCACGCCAACCAAGGTTCTGTGGTAACATGTGGGTGGGAATTGTGGATAATCATCTTCTAGGACATGACACACTGTCCCATAACTTAAATGGAGGAGCTTACTGACAATTCCCGTGGACCGTCCTTCCTAAACACCTGAAAAATCTACTGCTCACTGTGCGCGGGGGACTCTGGTACCAGCAAGAAGGAGCCCCAGCACAGTTCAGTGCTGCTGCGTGGCCGCGCCTCAGTTTAAGCCCCTTTATTACTTTCTTTGCGGACATTTCAAGAGCAAGGTTTGCGTTACTGCGGTTGGTACTAGAGCTGATAGATCGAATTACAGATGGATTCCACCAAATCCGACAGAATAATGACGTATCCTCCAGGGTTGGACGGACATTGATACGAAGGTGTGTGGCATCTATTGAGGCACCAGGCGGAGCGTTTGAACCATTCATGTAAATTACTGTCAGAACATGCCTAAGAATAATAAACGGTACTTTGGTAATTGTAGTTACTCATTACCATAATTTTAAGGACGCGTTTAAGACTAAGTTCCTTAATAGCAAATGATCCTCTTTGCGTGACCTATCATCCCTGAAAGTTTGTCGGTGATGTTCGGAAACATCATGAACAAAGGGTCTATGTAAGGAAAACAAACTCCAGAACAATATTACACAAAGAGAACAGATGGAGATCAGATGGGCGATATGATAGACGCAGAAAAAATTGACAGTGTACTAAAAGACCTAAGTGAAAACAAGACCCTTGCAGAACATGACGTTACCTCATAATTGCTTAGGTTCTCAGTATGGCAAGCCATAACAGAAATTACTCCACTTGGTGCACAGGATATACGAGACAGGCGAAATACCATCAAACTTAAGGAACAACGTAATAATTCCAGTTCCGAAGAAGGTAGGATCTGATAGGTGTGAACACTACTGAACCATGAGTGTAACAAGTCATGACTGCAAAATATTGACTAATTGTTTACAGAAGAATAGAAAAACTGCCACAAGTCGACCTCGGGGATTATGACTTTGGATTCCGGATGAACGTAGGAACACTTCAAGCAGTACTAACCCTACAATTTACTGTAGATGAAGAAAGGGGGACGTACATTAATAGCGTTTGTAGATTTATATACAGATTTTGTCAATGTTGACTGAACCCTTCAATATTTTACAGGTACCACCGATAAAATCGGGTAATAATAGTCGAAGAACATGAAAGGGGATCCGCAGATGAGAATGAAGTGAGATTGAATTGTATCTTATCCCCGATCTTATTCAGTATGTACAGTGAGCAAACTGTTAAAGAGACCAAAGAGGAAATTAAAAAGACAATTTAAGTACAGGGAGAAAAGACAAAATCTTTCAGTTTTGCCGATGATATTGTAATTTTGTCAGAGACAGCGAGGGACTTAGCACAGTTGAACGGGATGGATACTGTTTTGAAAAGAGGTTATAAGACGAACAGCAATAAAAGCGAAACAAGGGTAATGGAATGTAGTTAAAGTAAATCTGGTGATGCTGAGCCACTAAAAAATTATAGATGAATTTCGTTAATGCAGAAAAATAACTAACGATTCCCAGAGTACAGACGATGTAAAATGCATACTTGTAATAACAAGAAAAATATATATATATATATTTTTTTAAATTGTTTAGTCTAATATCAATTTCAGTTGTAGGAAGCCTTTTCTGAAGGTGTCTTAGCTTTGCAGGGGACTGAATCTTGGACGAGAAGTAGTTCATACAAGAGAATATCTTGAAATATTTTGCAGTCACGACTTATTACACTCATGGTCGTGTAGTATTCACACCTATCGACGCCAATCTACTCCGGGACTGGAATTATTACGTTGTCACTGAAGTCTGAGGCTATTTCTCCTATCTCTTATATCCTGCGCACCAGGTGGAATAATTTTTGTCATGGCTTGCCCTGGCGAGGATCTCAGTCATTCTGAGGGAACATCATACATTGCAGGGTACTTGTTTCCACTTAGGTCTTTCTGTAGATTGTCAAATTCTTCTTCGTCTATCATATCTCCCATCTGACCTTCAACTGTTCTCTTTCTATAATATTGTTCTGAAGTTTGTTTTCCTTACATAGACCCTTTGTTCATGGTGTTTCCGAACACCACGACAAACGTTCAGGGGATAATTTGCTATTAAGGAACTTAGTCTAAAACGCGTCCTTAAAATTATAGTAACGAGTAACTACAGTTACCAAAAGTACCGTTTATTATTATTAGGCATGCAAAAGTGACTTTAGATATCCCGATAGGAAATGATCAAGGGGATTCACGCCATGAAATAGGACCTCCCCTTCCACTCCAGCGACTAGGAAAGGTAGCATTCAGATGGTTGCGGACAAAAAAAAATGGTTCAAATGGCTCTGAGCACTATGGGACTTAACATATGTGGTCATCAGTCCCCTAGAACTTAGAACTACTTAAACCTAACTAACCTAAGGACATTACACAGATGCATGCCGAGGCAGGATTCGAACCTGCGACCGTAGCAGTCGCGCGATTCCGGACTGAGCGCCTGAACCGCTAGACCACCGCGGCAGGCGGTTGCGGACATCCAGACTGAAGTGAGGCGGTGTCTCGTCGTGTTGCACCCATATCATCTCGCGAACAGCCAAGGGTACATTCTCCAGTAACTCAGGTAGTTCAGTTGGCTGAGGTCATCAGTCCCCTAGCACTTAGAACTACTTAAACCTAACTAACCTAAGGACATCAAACACATCCATGCCCGAGGCAGCATTCGAACCTGCGACCGTAGCGGTCGCGGGTTTCCAGACTGTAGCGCCTAGAACCGCTCGGCCGCTCAGGCGGCAACTCAGGTAGAGGTGGCCGTTCAGACGGCCAGGTAGAAGATGTGGTCCAGTGAGAGTGTCGCCTACAGTGCCGGCCCAAATACTCAGAGCAAAACGTAATTGATGGCGTTACTCTGCTACAGAGTGAGGGTTTTCCTCATCCCACACATGGCTGTTTCTGCTGTTCGAAACACCCTCATGATCATATGAGGCCTCGTCAGTAAACAGGACGATTTGGAGGAAATATGGTCGCTCAATCCATTGTTGCAGCAACCACTGACGGAATACGACCGTTAGTGCAGTCAGTCACAAGCATTGCAAGGACTCGTTGTGGGTAATATGGGTGTAACTGTTGTTCGTGGAGAGCTGTCCACACGCTAGTATGTGCAGCGCCTATTTCACGTGCAATACGACGAGCACTAGTAGTGGGGTGCACTGCAACACGTTCCAGCATCTCTTCAAAATCGTTGCCAGGTCCCTCGTTTCTTCTTCCCAATGAGACAGTCTCCTGAATTCGCCTATCGAGAGAAATAAATACTCGTCGTGGCGGATAATGACTGTTAGGAAATATTTCCCTGCACAGCCTTTCGGCAGCGAGAGTATTGCAACGTACTTCACCATACACAAGGTGTATGTCAGTAAGTTCTGCGAAACTGTAGCGGTACAGCTCCATCGTATTGCACTGTACATCCCGACTAGCACTGGGAAATAAATGGGTCTGTCGTTGATTCATAGCACGTTCTGTCGTGGGACAATGTAAATACGGTACAACAGAGTCACCGTATGGACAATTAAAGTAAATAAGACCTGCATCATGACTTCCTACTAATAAAATGGTTCAAATGGCTCTGAGCACTATGGAACTTAACTTCTGAGGTCATCAGTTCCCTAGAACGTAGAACTACTTAAACCCAAATAACCTAAGAACATCACACACATCCATGCCGGAGACAGGATTCGAAACTGCGACCGTAGCGGTCGCGCGGTTCCAGACCGTAGCGCCTAAAACCTCTCGGCCACCCAGGCCGCCCCTACTAATCAGGCTCACCTTTCTTGTTTTCTTGCAGAAAATAAAGACTATACATGTAAATAAACAGCATAGTACGTGCAAACTTGTATGTTAGTTGTAAATAAGCTGGAAAACAGTAATGGTAGACAACGCGTTATACTGGTTTAGCCGCGCGGTTAGAGGAGCCATGTCACTGATTGCGCGGTCTCTCCCGCTGGAGGTTCGAGTCCTCCCTCGGACATTGGTGTGTGTGTTGTTCTTAGCATAAATTAGTTTAAGTGGCGTGTAAGTCTAGGGACCGATGACCTCAGCAGTTTGGTCCCATAGTAATTCATACACATTTTTTGAACTAGACTAGTTTACTTCCATATTTGCTTAAGCTCGCTTCTTCGACTCCAGGTTCCTTCAAATTGTTCAGTGGAGCATTCTCTACGTACTGCCACATGTTATTACAGAAACACACTGTATATTGTATAGCAGGAAAACAGATCACGGTTTCTCGTGAAATGAAAACGACTACATTTAAAAAAATCTTATTTTTTAACGTACAATTTATTTCTTCCCCGAAGTGTTGGAAAGCTTAGACAGAACGAGTGAGTGTAGGTAGGGAAATGGGGACAGTGGGAGGAGGATCATCTCTAGGGTGTCCTCAGGTGGCTGTGTGACGGCTGAAAGCAATAAACTGCGGTGTTCATGACTGTGGGTCACGGCGACGCCACTGCTAATTAGGCAATCCCATTAGCGTGACGTCACCTCGCGGCGCACAGCGGCAAGATTCACAGCCGCAGTATAGAGTGCACCAAGTGTAAGCTACTGGTGCGACTAATTTCGAGCCGGGAGTGGGCGATATCTGTTAATGTTGGCTGCACTGCTGCTCACGCTGGCCGTGCTCAGTTTAGTGCCCGTTTACACACACCGTGAGTCACGAGTGTTGTTTACCTCAGTGTTCACATATGCATGGAGGATATCAAAGCTACCTTTCCAACAAGTGACATTAGCTTAACAGTAGAAAAACAGTTTTTTTATTAACAGACAAGGTTATGAGAGCCCTGAAAATAGCAGAATACACTTGTTACTGGCGTGAACTGAAACAAGACGTAAAAGAGCCAAGGACATGAAAGCAACAGCACGGTATCACTTATCTAGCTGCTTCAGCATCAGGTAATGGCGGCGGAACATGAATAGCGCCTGTAGTCTCTCGTTTAATGCTGAGATATTCCCTGTCCATTATGCGAAATGTTGCACTACAGTGGCTTCTGGTCAGTAATACAAGATGTACATCTTTGCTTCCGCCGTTTGCCGATAGGCGGCGACAACGGTAAGTAGCGGTCGAAAGAAACAGATTTGCAGACATCAGTCAGTTAGCTTGGACCTCGGTCAACATAATCTCATTCAAACATTAGTTGATATGTCTCTAAATCATAAAGTTGTGCTTCATTCAAAATGTCAGTTTACGAGCCTATTTCTCGTCATTTGGGAGATGTGTTACTGTTTTGTTTCAATATGAAGGAAACAGCAGCTGAGTCTCATCGAATGCTTTCAAGCACGTACGGTAAGAACGCTATTAGTGAAAGAATGTGTCGTGAGTGGTTTCAACGCTTCAAGAACGATGATTTTAACGTCATAGACCGGCATAATGGTGGAAGAGAGAAGGTTTTTGAAGATGCAGAATTGGAGACATTGCTGAGTGAAAACTCGCGTCGAACTCAAGAATAATTGGCACGCTTAGTGGGAATGACACAGAAAGCCATTTCAAAACGTCTCAAGGCTATGGGCATGATTCAGAAAGATGGAACTTGCGTCCCGTGTGAGCTGAAACCAACAGACGTTGAACGGCGTTTGTGTGTTTGTGAACAGTTGCTTCAGAGGGAAAAACGGAAGGGATTTCTGCTTCGCATTGTGACCGGGGACGAAAAATGGGTTCATTACGATAACCCTAAACGCAAAAAATCATGGGACTATCCCGGCCATGCTTCCATATCGACGGCCAAACCGAATATTTACTGCTCCAAGATCATGATCTGTATTTCTTGGGACCAGGTCAGCATCGTGTACTATGAGGTGTTAAAACCAAGTAAAATAATCACAGGTGCTCATTATCGAACGCAATTAATGCATTTGAGCAGAGCATTAACAGAAAAACTGCCGCAATATAGCGAGAGGCACGATAAAGTGATTTTCCTGCAGGACCCAACGTTCCAAACGAGGTCAAAACGTACTTGGAAACGTTAAAATGGGAAGTTCTACCCCAGCCGCCGTATTGTCCAGACATTGCTCCCTCTATCAACTGTTTAGATCAATGGCGGATGGCCTGGCTGACCAACACTTTTGATCTCATGAAGAAGTCACAAACTGGATCGATTCGTGTATCGCTTCAAAAGATGAACAATTTTTTCGACGCGGGATTCTTACGCTGCCCGAAAGATGGGAGAAAGTAATGGCCAGCGATGGAAAATACTTTGAATGATAGATGTGTAACCAATTTGTTTCATTAAAGCGTCAAATGTTGGGCAAAAAGCGACAAAAGCAAAGTTGTACACCTTGTAATTGAAATTTGTTTCCATAAAACATGATTTTTTTTACGGCGTGTACAGTTTACATCTTCATCTATATACAAACTCCACAAACCGCCGTCGGGTGCGTAGTGGAGGGTACGTTGTAACACTGCTAATCATTTCTCCTCCTGCTACACTCGCAGAGTGAGGGGAAAGCGACTATCTATATGCCTCCGTAAGCCCTAATTTCTCTTATCTTACATTCGTGGTTCTTACGCGAAATGTACATTGGCGGCGATAGGACTGTTCTGCAGTCAGATTCAAATGTCGGTTCTCTAAATTTTGTCAGTTGTGTTCCTGGAAAGGAACGTCACCTTCTCTCCAGCTATTCCCATTTGAGTTCCCGATGCACTCCCTAATACTTGCCAGTTGATCGAACCTACTGGTAAAACATGTAGCAGCCCGCCTCCATCTGACCCGGTGGGGACCCCATACACTCGAGCGTTACTCAAGAATGGGACTCGCTAGTGTTCTGCGTGTGGTCTCCTTTAACGATCGACCACACTGCTCTAAACCTCTCCCGAGAAACCGATGTCGACCATTTGCCTTCCCCACTACAATCCCTACTGCACATTGAGGAGCCAGTGTAGCAATTCAGTTTATCTTTGGTGTTGACAGTGTTTTGAACACATCTACGATGGGTTACTCAATGCCGTCAAGGGTGTCATGTGAGAGGAAAAACGCCTGTCGCAAGGACAAAGCGTCTGTCACGTCTAAATATGGCCAGACAGAGAACAGCTTTCTTTTCTTAAATTTTTAAAATTTCAGGAAAGCGGTACCCTTTTCAAGAACCTGAATGGTATCCAGGTTAGATTCAAATGCTTAAACTACGCGTTCAGGTTAAAAGTTTTAGTGATAATCGGAATGGCAGAGAGCACAGCTGCTGGTGATACAAAAATTGGAGAGAGCATAAATCTGGTAAGCAGCTAATTATAAAAAAATACAAACTTTTAATATCTTTATTTTATCCAGCGGCATTAAGTAATATGAAGAATACAAACGATTAAGTCGCAGAAAATTGGAGTAATTAAAATGAGCAGAGCTATTTAATCAGAGTTCAGCTTCTACCAGATTCTTAAATTACATCAGCATTTAAAACTTGGTACTGTGCACAGCTATTTTGCCAACTTGCGAAAGAAGCGTTAGGATAACCACAATGCTAATGACACTTTAACATGAAGAAAAATTTTAAGATTTCGAAAACAAGTAGCTCAGGCAACCTTTTAAATTGAGTAAGAAAATAACTGTTAACAAAGTAGAAAACTTTTACGAGAATAAATCACAAAAGAACAAAAAAAGTATTTAATTACCAGATTTGGAGCAGAATTGATGGGGAGTCGACATATTACCAGCTTCAACTCATTCTACTCATTACACAGTAGCTTGGTGCAGCTCAGATTCTGAAACACTCCTATTATTTCTGTTAAGAAATAAATTACTGGTCACTCACGGATCTTCGGCCATGGAATAATGAAAAAGTTCGAGAAACTCACACAGTTATTTTAAAGTGAACGAGCCTTTGGAATTACAAATGTTTTACAACAGTTACAACACCTTAACACTGAGAATAAAGCGCACACGCAATTTCAGAGAATCCATGCATGCGTGCTTTAAGGTTACCAGCCAACTGAAAGTACGTATGATTTTTAACACTTTGAACGCGTGAGCATTCGGAATAAGACACTCACAGAGTGTTAAAGAATCAATTTCTACCCATTATAAGGTATAAGTCAGGCACGTTCCGATTACCATGAGCCTGCCGCTGTGGCCGAGCGGTTCTAGGCCCTTCGGGCCGCAACCGCGCTGCTGCTACGGTCGCAGGTTCGAATCTTGCCTCGGGCATGGCTATGTGTGATGTCCTAAGGTTAGTCAGGTTAAAGTAGTTCTAAGTCTAGGGGACTGATGACGTCAGATGTTTAGTCCTATAGCAGTCAGAGCCATTTGAACCACTTTTTTTATTATCATGAATACTGACCTGCATTAAGAACAGGCCAAAACAACGGCCACCAACGAAAGCTACACAAAGCTACAAAACTTCAGTGACAAGGAGTAAGTAAAAGAAGAGACGTTTTCGCGAAGCTCATCCAAAACTTATTCACACACCATTGCTTATTTCGACGCGGGACCGTGGTGAATGAGGAATGTTAGCTGGACCACTTTCACCAACCAAAGCAGAAGAAACGGGAAGACTCAGTCCGCTATCACAGAGACAAAACATAACCAGTGATGCTTCAAACGTTGTCAGTACGTTCTCCACGGTAAACGAGTGTCAGTCCTCGGAGAGCGACCCTGTTAATCCATGGAACAGCCAACAAATCAAGACCACGCTGAGAGCCACACGTACTATTAAAATCCTTCAAAGAACTGAAAGGTTTACCCCCCACCCCTTGCCCTCCCCCGAGACGCCAGGAAAGTCATTCCTAATAAACGAAATTCAACGAGCAGCCAGAATCTATATGAGCACAAGAACGGCTCAGTGATCAGTAATATTAATTGAAACCTATATCTGGCAACAAAAAGTGATAAAGGTGTTCAGCCCAAACCTGTTATGTGCTAGTGCTGAAAAAACTACTAAAAATGTTCTGACTACGTAAGCTTTTCTAATGTTTTAACTGATATATTCTTATTTATTTGTATATCCTTTCTTGTAATAGATGAATACAAGGTGTTCGACTGTACAGCATGGGATGAAAATTAAAACACCTGCAGTCATCTCTTTTGCTTATAATTTATTTACGTAACCACTTTCGGTTATTTAATGTTGTCTCCTGTAACGACTGTACACGACATTGGGATCCTCCCAATTTACGTTGGTCCAGGAGCGTGAAGATGGTGTAATGGAACACCGAAACTAGTTGCGTGAGCGAATTAAATTCGAAAGAAACGTCTGCAGGTGTCTTAATTTTCATTTCGTATTCATATTTCGTCTGCAGCCGGATCGCACAATAATCTTGAGACGGTATCACTATGGTTCATCTGGCACTCATCTTTAGGGGTGAATATTGTTTGCTAAATCTCCCTGGAACCGATTCCAATGGGCATCATCCAATCTTTAAGTTTACGGTAGACGTCGAAAAGGATAGAGATCTTATTTTTCTAGACGTTGGCAAGGAAGTCTTACACCATTTCGGACGCCGACACCTTGATACAAGAACTAGGAAACCTTTAGTTTGCGTTCAATCAGAATGGTTACAGTGAGGAATGGATCTGTCGCGCTTTGAAGTTTGTAGTATTGAAGAATGGTCGACTTCTTGCTGGAAGCTTCATCTTCAAAACTGGAAATAATTTTAACAATATATAATATTTGAAGTGTCTTTCATCTGCGAGCCAAGGTTAGAGCTCTCTTTGACTCGGTTAATGATGATCTGGGTCAGAGGAAGTCCTGTGTTTACAAATTCCTTACCATGGTGGCAAAACGTGTATTGGCCAGACAATGTGTACCGTTCATATGCCACATACGTTTGCGACAGCCTGGCAAATCAGAGACACACAGAATGGTGAATTATGACTGATGACACACTCGCAGTTACTCCTGGGACATAAAGAAATCAATTAAAATTAGGCTACGAGATAATATTACAAATAAACCAAGTGCTATGTTTTAAAAGTATAAAGCGTACCGTATTTTATCGAATACTAGCTTTTTACTCACAGCTTTGCCTGCACTCGTGTATGTCACATATACTGCACACATCTTCATATCCCTTTCTCTGTTCTCTAACCCACCCCTCTCCCCTTCTCTCTGCCCATCTCATCCTCCTCTCTCTGTCCATCTCCTGCTACTGCTCTCATCTCTCTCCCCTCTCCACTCAACTGTCTGCCAGTCTCCACCTGCTCCCCCCACCTCTCCCTCTCCTCCTTCTCCTCCTGCTCTTCCTCCTCGCTCTATCCATCTCTGCTTTCCTCCCCTGTCTATACCAGTCTTCTTCCATCCTCTGTCTGTTTCTTGCTCTCAACTCTCTGTCCTCCTCCTTCTCTGCACATCTTCTCCTCCTTTTACTATCCACCTCATCCTCCACCCTCTCTCTGTCATTATTCACCTCTCTCTGCCTATTTCATCAACTCTGCCCATTTCCTCCTGCATCTACTCTCTATCCATCTCCTGCTCCCCCCTCTCTCTGCCCACATCCTCCTCCCCCCTCTCGGGATCGCCTCCAATCATTGTGTCATATCTCATCTCTCTCTCCACCTCTCTCTGTCAAACTCCTCCTCCACCCTATGTGCATATTCTGGTGCCTCTATCCAAGTATGTCTTCATCTCCCTCATATCTACCACTCCTTCCCCTCTCTGTCAGTGCCCTCCTTCCCCCTTTTGATGTCCATCTCGTCCTCTCTCTACCAATGTGCTGCACACTATCGTCTCTGTCCATCTCTTGTTCCCTCCTATCTCTGTCCTTCTCCCCCTCTCTCCATCCATTTTCTCCTCCTCTCTCTATCCATCTTCTGTACCCTTCTCTCTCTCTGTCCATCTACTGCTGCCCCCTCTCTGTGTCCTCCTCCCCTCTCTTTGCCCATTTCTGTGCATCTATCTCCTCCCTCTGACCATTTCCTCTTCCTACTTTTCTACTTGCTTTACCTTTCCCTGTCTGTATTTTCTATTTCTACGTTTATCTCCTCCCTGCTCTCCATCCATCCTTCTCTCTCTTTTCTTCTTCCCTTCTCTCAGTCCTTCTCAAACATCACATCCATCACAACGAAAACGAGACTTTTCTTGGCCCATATTGCTTTTTACCAGAGCATAAATTTTACGTGTACCAAGTTGCAGTGGTTTAGGAAATGTGGTAGTCACATACGAACACACGTTTTGAGAGTCATCCGTCTTCTGAGTGGTTTGATGCGACCCCCCACGAAATCCTTTCCTGTGCCAGCATTTTCATTTCAGAGTAGCACTGTAAGTAAGCTGTTTAGGTTTTTATGTAGGTAACGCCACGTAGCGCTCTGTATGAAAATTACTGACTGTGCTGTGTGCAGTCTGTGGATGGTTGGTATTGTTGGAATATTCGCTATTGTAGTGTTGGGCAGTTGGATGTGAACAGCGCGTAGCGCTGTGCCGTTGGAGGTGAGCCGCCAGCAGTGGTGGATGTGGAGAGAGAGAGAGATGCCAGAGTTTTGAGAGGTCACTATAAGCGGACGACTTGGACTGTGTCCGCCAAAAAAGGAAATTTGAAAATATGGATGTCATGAATTGATATATACATATCATATGATGACTTTTGAACATTATTAAGGTAAATACATTGTTTGTTCTCTATCAAAATCTTTCATTTGCTAACTATGCCTATCAGTAGCACCGTATAGGTAGCTTTCGAGAGAAAGCAGTTGTTAATTTAATTATGTGCGTTTGGTTTATATTACGACGTAGATAATCTCTTGTGCCTCCCTGAATTTTCCCTAAAGTATTTCTCCAATTAATAGCTGTCATTTTCAGCGACCGCTACAGACGCAGGTTCGAATCCTTCCTCGGGCAAGGATGTGTGTGATGTCCTTAGGTTAGTTAGGTTTAAGTAGTTCTAAGTTCTAGGGGACTGATGACCTCAGCTGTTAAGTCCCATAGTGCTCAGAGCCAATTTTTGTTAATTTTCTTTTGCAATTTCGATTGGAATGGCTCAAATGGATCTGAGCACTATGTGACCTAACATCAGTCCCCTATAACTTAAAACTACTTAGCCTAACAAACATAAGGACATCACACACACCCATGCCCGAGGCCGGATTCGAACCTGCGGCCTTAGCGGTCGCGCGCTTCCAGACTGAAGCACCTAGAACCACTCGGCCACACCAGCCAGGTCGATTGGAATGTCTGGGACTGATTCGTGTATTTCAACCACAACCCAAGACTGTTTATCGTTTCTGGTTCCCCTGAGCACGACATCTTCGTCACAGCTTTACGCATTATTATGCCATCGCCCACGTCTTCCGTGTTTGTATCGACATCGGTCAGTGACTGGGCTTCCTTTGCTCATACCATAAGTACCACTCGCGTGCCCTGTGTTTCCTCAAATTCTTCCGCATTAGACTGTTTCTGTTTACTAGCGGAATGCTATCTGCGGGAGGAGTCGTCATCTGAATAGCACCATCTAGCGGGCCAACCATAGCGCCATCTGGTTTCCCCCTTCAAGCTAGACGAGTTTCGTTCTTTGTAGTTTTTTCGTTTGACGCTTATTTCGTGAGATATTTGGCCCGGTCACTATCAGTGGACCACCTTCTATAGCTGACACAAAGATGTAGAATTCTCATAGCCAGATGATTTCGTCTTAAAAGTTTAAATTACGGACCAGATCGTTCAAATTCAGTCTGGCATATGCCGTATTGTTTCTCGATGTTTATCAAGAACCAATGAAGGTGGAGCTGGATCAAATGACGGGAGAGCTTCGGCGCGGGCAGATCAAACACGAAATTGGAACGCCACGGGAAAAACATTTAAGAACGTTACAGAGTCCATCTAGCGGACTGTACAGAAAACATGATAATAATTACCTTTACATGATATAACACTGGTGACGAAATGGAGGCGTTGAATTGTCCGGCTGCTGGTGCGCGTTTTGACTTCTAGCCTCCTAACACCTCCAAAATGCAAATAACTAGCCAATTCCTGGGAACCTGTTAAAAGAAAGTACTCTCGAAATTTTTTTTTGAGATAGTTTGTAGTTTTAGTACATGTCTGAGAGAAGAAGTTCACCGCACCTTGTAAACTGCAGAAGTGCCAATAATTGTTTTTAAAAATTGATTCAGTTGTTTATATTAATTACCAATGGTACTACAAAAAATAATACCACCACATGTTTTTTTTTATTTTCTAGGACAGACACAAACTGCATTGAAGAAGCAGCAAAGAAGCATGCTGCATTTTTTATAACCAGTCTCAGAAAAATCATAAAGTGTGGATAATTTACTTTCATCTTCTAAAGACTTGCACTCAAATTCAGAAACACGTGAAGCTTCAAAATTTCCATCTTCGCCAAAAGTAAAATTATACTTGTCGAGAAATGAATGTATGAAGGTTGAAGTAATTTGAGCAATGTAATTCTGTGAATCAAATTATTCTTTTCAGTCATGTACAAATATTTATTCTTCATTTATAAATACGTTTCCTTATTGCAAAATAGCGAAACATTTCAGTTCAGGTGCCTATCTCTTTTGTTTTGGTATTGCACTACATTTGAGACAAAGTTTGTTTAAATGCTTAAATTCTGTAGATGAGTACTGACTTTTATATTATGGATCTTAAAATACGTTCACTCAGACTAAGCAGATGGACATTTCATGAGCTGAAAGAAGAGGTTCAATCATTAGACAGCCAGATTAAATGCAAAACTGATGAACTTAAAACATGTTATGATTCACTTTTTATCTATAATGTGGCTTTTTAAATTTATTATTTAGTCTTTATAAATTAGTCTTTATAAGTTTTCTTAATGACCATTCAATCTCAATTTCATTGAAATTCCCACATCTGGAATTACTTTTATGCATAATTGTATGATAGAAACTGTCAGCAAGCATACGTGAAATGAACGATATTGTTGGTAAGTTTTTAAAGAACTTGCCTTATTGGAATAAGGCAATTCTGTCAAACTTTGTTATAGTGATATTATACCGAAGTTATCATATATTTGAGCAGGTTCATTTATTCTTGACCTCACTACAGCACTGAATGAAATTGTCAGTAAAGGGAAGGTGTTTGTTTAAAAGTCCTTAATTTTTAGTTTGTAAATTCAGTAAAAACCCTGGGAATGCTGACTAAAAATGTTACGGGCCTGACAGAATAGCAGAAACAGTTTCCTTCATTTCATCAGAGGTCATAAATGTAGGGTCTGTCAATGCAGGTATAGAAACTGTCAGTAATGGTGTTAATGACAATACTCTGACTGTGTGCTTCAGCAGCTCGTTCTAATATTTGCCATCGTCTCATCATCCAATACTAAAGACAATGCTTTGCTGATGTAGCCATTCTTTCTGTCCCTCGCCATCTGTACTATTTTGTTGTAGTTGCTGCAGTTCATTCCACTGATGACGTTATGTAATATAGATGTTCTGTGCTTACCTCTTCATTATTTTTCCTGAGTGTTTCCTTCCAACACGTATTTTTATGAAGCTGATATGACAAATTAGGTGTCCAATTAATTGACTTTTCCTTTTCTGAATCATGTCAATCAGTGCCCTTTTCTCCATAATTTCTTTTAGTTGTTCATTAAATATCTTTTCACTCCAGGGTGTCTTGTGGCTCTTCTCCATAACCGCATTTCTATTGCTTCCAATATTTGTCTTGTTTTGTTTCCCCAAAGTCCACTCCTCACAATCATAGCTTAAAATGCTCCAGATAAACGTCTTGATGAATTTCTTCCTTTTTCTGTATCAAGATGGTCGTTAACAATTTGTTCTCATTTAGAAATGCTTGTTTACTCGTTGCAGTCTTCTTTTAATATGCATTACCGTTGCAATCTGTTGTTGTTCTCTCCAAGTAGCAAAATACACTTTCTTGCATAAGCATTTTATTTAATATGTCAATGTTTGTTCTAATTTGTCTGTCCAATTTATCTATCGCTGTTATTTTAGTGTAGATTCCGTTTATTTTCAGTTTATAGTTATGGAAGGTTCCAGACAAAATTATTAACCTACAGTTCAAGTCCTATTCAGAATATGCTAAGATAGCTGCATCATCAACAAGATGAAAATAATGTATTTGTTTGTCATTAGTTTTGACCTCTTCATTGCTGCTTTTCATTCTTTGTATTCATTGTATGTATTAAATAAATAAGGAGAGAGAGAACATTCTTGTTGAACACCTGTTCCTACCCTATCTCCTTTCTCATCACCGTTGACATCTGCTTCTGTGCTAACGTTTCTGTGTGGATTTTAGTCAGTATTTTATCCTGTCTATTGCAATTTTATTTACTTTACCAAACAGTATCTTCCGGTTCATCAAATTCCGGTGTAGGTCAATGAATGTGGCATATGTGTTCCTGCTCATTTCAATTCTTATTTCTAAGAACATTAGTTGCGCCGTCATTGCTTCCCTGGTTCCTTTTTCTTTCCTAAATTTAAATTGGCCTTCTCCTAAGTGCTTGTTAATTTCAGCTGTTAATTTGTTCTTAACAATATAGAGCAGATTTTTTGAAGCATGGCTTAGAACTATCGACTCCGGCAAGCCATTGCTACGGAAACTAATACAACCACCTCTGCTACGGCTACTTTCAACGAGCTCACACCGATGCCTACAGAGGGCAGCCTACACATAAAACTTAAAATATGCCTGTTATTGCGTTTCGTTATTTTAAATAGATTGATAGGATTTGTTGGGAGCAATTAGTTTTGTAATTATAGGATCTTTTGCGAGTCACTATGCATGTAAGTTTTTTTTATCCATTTGTTTTCTAAATTCCAACTATACCATTGAATGCAAGAGACGTCACGTAATGATTACAATATTGGTTTTCAATGAGACAGTGCCGTATATTGTAGAGCGGAGCTTACTGTGCATACTCTCGAGTAATGCTGCCTTATCTAGCCGTTGACGTCCGTTTTCTTAGGGACCTTTCTCGTCCATCACCACCGGCCGCCATCGGAGGTATAAAGTCTTTTATTTTAGCTTTTATTCTAGATGTTTTAGGTAATGGTACCATCCCTCTGTATAGAAACCCCCTGATTGTGTATTACTATTGTGCTTGAGTGCATACCCCCTCCTTTGCCGACTCCAGCCCTCTCCCTTCTCTCTTTCCTCTCTTCCTCTCCTCAGACCCCCCCACCCCCCTTGGCAGGTCCTTCCACTTTTAATTCAGTTACTGTCGGTCGTATTTTGGTGCTGGCGCTCCATGTTACATTAGTGCAGTGTGTGTTCAGTGTCGTCGTCCCATACTGTGAAGGCCGTTTTTAATTGGGCTATTCGTGCCGCAAGTGTTTAAGTGCTTCGTAGAAAGTCATTTTAATTATATGTGGATTTTATGTAAACATGTATCGCCAAATTACACCCTTTATTGCATATTTTAACTCTAATTGTTTCCCTTCCTCGTGTGTAAACTTAATCTTTTATCCCAGTACTTGATATATGTACCGTTCCCCTGTTATATTTTTAATAGTCCCTTGACTGAAGAGCGGCGAAACGGGCTGGTGCCAGCCCACCCCTACCAACATGGAGCAGGGGTATGGAAAAAAAAACTGAAGTGATTATGGCGTGCAGATGGTCTAAATTACAGACCGAAACTGGGTGCCAGCTATAATAAATATGTGTAGCGACTGAGACTGTTTTACTGAATTTTAATGTGTTAATGTAACTATACTAACCTTAAATAAGCCGTTTCATAAAGTGTCCGAATTGCGTGTACTGTCGATAGTGTGATTGTTGCTGTAACATCAATTGCTGCCGGTACTGCAAAAAAAGTTCAAATGGCTCTGAGCGCTATGGGACTTATCTTCTGAGATCATCAGTCCCCTAGAACTTAGAACTACTAAAACCTGACTAACCTAAGGACATCACACACATCCATGCTCGTGGCAAGATTCGAACCTGCGATCGTAGCGGTCGCGCGGTTCCGGACTGTAGCGCCTAGAACCGCTCGGCCACCCCGACCGGCCGGTACTGCAACCACAGTATCCAAATTACAATGGTTCAAAAGGAAACGCCTTTTGGATGCTGCACATTAAGGTTAGTTTGTGTATCTTGAGCATTCAGACGCGTTTCGCCTGAATTACATCTTCAGTGGAGTCCTGAAATATCACACGATTTTTATGTTTGCACGGAAGTTAAATTGCTATACGTTGAAATCAGTGACAAGAAGGGAAAATGGAAACTTTCAATTAGTTTGCCACAAGACGGAAAGCTGTACGGCTTAGAAATAGTAAGCTGATCTGTGAGTACCTTTCCGTTTTATTGTAAAACTCACAACGAACTGTTTTCAGTCTGTAACCTCTAAGTGCACTAAGGAGATAGTTTTAGCTAGTCTGCGTATTGGTCACTGTCTTTTTAGCCATCGCCATATGGTAAGTGGAGCTTCCCCCCACTTTGTGCTCAATGCCCTCAATATTTGACGGTTCGCCATTTCCTGACGAAATGTCATTTTTTTAACCACTTACGTTATCATTTATGTTTGCAACTGAGTTGACGGCCGTTTTAGTTAACGACACGCGTGCTTTCAACCGCCTTTTACTTTTTAACTGTCGTAGCACTATGGCGAAGGACATTTAACATTTCCTTCAGGACCTCCGTTTCCCTATATCGTATTTTTGGGCCTTTCTCCAAGGCTCTATTTTTACCGGTCTTTCCTTCCGTCTACTGGGCTTAACGTGTAGTCGTTTGTTAAGTCCTCTTTTTTTCCCCTACCTTATTCTACGGTTCTGATATGGGCTCGTATGACCCTAGTTGTTTTAGCGCCCTAAAACAAAACACAACGATAACTTTCACGTGCAAACGAAAAACTCGTTTGATATTGCAGGACATCCACTGAAGATGTAATTAAGGCGAAAAGCATGTGGGTGCTCAAGAGAAACAAACATAATGCGCAGCACGCTAAAAGAGCTTTCTTTTGAACCACTGTAATTTATATAGAGCTGCTGTGGAGATGGCCAGAACAAGAAACAATATCAAAAATCGATGATGGACTGATAAATGCACAAGTCTTTGTGTCCTCACCGCTACCTAAGGTTCTGTTATTCATAAAAGAAACACACGAAGCAGAGTCAAGACCAGTGGACCGTGTGGAAATCCTCCCAGCTCCTGTCCAGAGCAGGAGAGACCGATGACGATAAACTGCAGCCAGCACGTGTCCAACCAATGCCCTAGCACACAGCGAAGCAACTTCTATCACCACACACACCTAATCCAAATAGTGATCTGTAAACAAGCCTAAGTCCAAGAAAGGTTGATATCAGTAAGTGAACGTCGGTTGAATAAATATCCATGAACGGCTATGATTTCGTAGTTAACCGCTGCGCCACCGCTCTTAACTTCGTGTCGAGAGCTAGTGGGTCTGCTCATGGTACATACGTGGATCGCGTTTTATTGTACCTGATGTTGGGATAACTGCAGCCCATTGTGGTGAAACGGGTCCCTTTTGATGATAAGATCTTCTTCCCGCGATCCCCACAACCTCGTCTAATACTTGACACAGTTTCAGTGAATGTCGTTAATTTCTATGCTATCTTTAGATTAAACCCATCTGCGGATGGCAGAGAAAGCAAAATTCTTGTCTATGGCCCCTTTCGAATATTTCCGTAAAATTCGGTTATTGGTTTTCTCCGTTGCCCTGACAGCCAGAGATGCATATCAAATAGGCACTCAGCGTGAACGGTGAATCGTTGGCGTGTGTGCCAGCAGTTTCACTTGAAATTAGTATTTCCCAACATTAATATAGCACATGAATATTTACAAGGAAACAGAATTTTATATTTTTCAACCACTTACATTTCGTAGAGTCCCAGCACCCGTAGTCTAGGGTTAGCGTCTTTGATTAATAAACAAAAGCCAACCGGAGTGGCCAAGCGGTTCTAGGCGCTACAGCCTGGAACCGCGCTACCGCTACGGTCGCAGGTTCGAATCCTACCTCGGGCATGGATGTGTGTGATGTCCTTGGGTTAGTTAGGTTTAAGTAGTTCTAAGTTCTAGGGGACTGATGACCTCAGAAGTTAAGTCCCGTTGTGCTCAGAGCCATTTTTGAATAAACAAAACGTTCTCGATTCCGGGTTCGAACTCCGCCAGTCCTTAAATTTTGAATAAAATTAATCAGAATTAGCGGTCGAAGACTTCCGGCATAACGAGTCACCTTCATTCTCCAATGGCCTTCTCAAAGAAGGCGGAGGTGCAGACAGTGGTTCAGGGAACTCTCTTGCCCTTGATGTGGAAATTACCCTAAAAGGCGGAAGAACCAGCAATGATTAGCCACGTGAGGACGCACAAGTCAATGGAAAAAAACTGCATTAAAGATACATAAAGTGTATCCACAGGATATGGGACATTTAACTGAAATATTGTCATGGTGATCTCTCCACTGGCAAACGTTTCCGGAATAGTCCCCAACTCAGATCTCCAGGACGGGACTGCCAAGGAGGTGGTGATTAGGAGAAAAAGGCTGAACAACCAACTGAAGGATAGCGTTCTACGAGTCGGGGCGTGGAATGTCAGAAACTTGAACGTGGTAAGGATATCTGAAAACGGAAATGCAATGGCTCAGTGTAGATATAGTGGGGCTCAGTGAACTGAAATGGAAACAAGACAAACATTTGCAGTCAGATGAGTTTAGGGTAATATCAACAGGAGCAGGAAATGGTATAACGGGAGTAGGAAGGTAGGGCAGAGAGTTTGTTACTGTGAACAGTTCAGTGATGGGTTGTTCTCATGAGAATCGAAAGTAAACAAACACAGACATTGATAGTGCAATTATAAATACCGACGCCGCAGACTGAAGTGATACAGTATACGAGAATATATCCAGTATGCACAGGGAGACGAAAATATAACAGTTACGGGGGAATGGAATGTGGTTACAGGGGAAGGAGCAGAAGAAAGGGTTACGGGAGAATGTGGGCTTGGTTCTAGGAATGAGAGAGGAGAAAGATTAATTAATTTGTGCAATAAATTTCAGACAGTAACAGCGAATACTCTGTTCAAGAATAATGCGAGGAGAAGGTGTCCTTGCAAATCGGGCATGCGATATGATAAAATTTAAATTACAGTACATTATGGTCAGGCAAAGATTTCGAAATCAGATGCTGGATTGTAAGCAGTGCTCAGGAGCAGATATAGACTCAGATCACAATTTATTTGTGACGAAGAGTAGACGAAAGTTTAAGAGATTAGTCAGGAAGAATCAATGCGAAGAGAAGTCGACTACGGAAGTACTAAGGAACAAAGATATACGATCGGAGTTCAGTCAGGCTATAGATACTGTGATTAGAAATAGCTCAGTAAGTAGTTTAGTCGAAAAGGAATGGACATCTCTAAAAAAGGCAGTCACAAAAGATGGGAAGAGAAACATATGTACAAAAAAGGTAACAGCGAAGAAACCATGGGTAATAGAAGAAATACTTCAGTTGACCGATGAAATATGGCAATACAAAAATTTTCATGGAAATTCAGGAATACAGAAACAAAAGTCGCTGAAGACTGAAATATAAAGGAATTGCAGAGAAGCTAAGGCTAAGCGGCTTCATGAAAAATGTGAAGAAATCGAAAAAGAAATTGTTGTCGAAAGGACGTACTCAGCATCTAGTCAAATCAAAACAACCTTCTGTGAAACTAAAAGCAACGGTGGTAACAAAAGCAGATACGTGTGAAGAGTACAGTGAAGGCCTGTATGAGGGGGAAGATGTGTCTGATGTGAGAGAAGAAGAAACAATAGTCGATGTAGAGGAGATAGCGGATCAACTATTAGAATTAATTTGAAAGAGCTTTAGACGACTTATCGTCAAATATAACAGAAGGGACAGATAACATTCCATCAGAATTTCTAAAATCATTGGGAGCAGGCGCAACGAAACGACTATTGACGTTGGTGTGTAGAATGTATGAGTGGCAATATACCATCTGACTTGCGACAAAATATCATCCACAAAATTCTTAAATCTACAAGAGCTGACAAGTGCGAGAATTATCGCACACCCAGCTAGCAGCTAATGCATCTAAGTTGCTGACAATAATAACAACCAGAAGACTCGAAAAGAAATAAACAATGTGTCAGTTGAGATGACAATCAGTTTGACTTTAGGAAAGGTAAAGGAACCAGGGAGGCAGTTCTGACGTTGTGGTTGATAACGAATAAAGAAAAATCAAGACATGTTCGTAGAACTAGTAGACCTAGATAAATCTATGTCAAATGATGCAAGATGTTCGAAATTCTGAAGAAACTAGGGGTAAGCGGTAGGGAAAGATCGGTACCACACAACATACACAAGAGCTGAGCGGGAATAATAAGACTGGATGACCAAGAACGAAGTGGTCGGATTAATTAGGGTGTAAGACAGGGGTGCAGTGTTTCTCATCTATTGTTCAATCTATACATTGAAGAAGCACTGATGGAAATAAAATAAAGGTTCAAGTGTGGAAGCAAAATTTAAGGTCAAAGCATATCAATGATATGATTCGCTGATGACATTGCTGTCCTCAGTAAAGTGAAGAATAATTACATGATCTGTTTCATTGGAATGAACAGTCTAAAGAGTACGAAACATGGATTGAGAGTAAGTCAAAGAAAGACGAAAGTAATGAGAAGTAGCATAAATGAGAAATGAGCGAATCTTAACACCGGGATTAATGGTCACTAAGTAGTTGAAGTTAAGGAATCTTGCTACCTAGGCAGCAAAATAACCAGTGACGGGCGGAGCAAGGAGGACATGAGATGCAGACCAGCATTCAGGGCATTCCTGGCCAAGAGAAGACTGTTAGCATAAAACATAAGCCTTAATTTGAGGAAGAAATTTCTGAGAATGTACGTTTGGTGCACAGATATGTATGGTAGTGAAACGTGGACTGTGGGAAAATCGAAACAGAAGAGAATCGAAGCATTTGAGATGTGATGCTACAGGCGAATGTTGAAAATTAGGCGGACTGATAAGGTAAGGAATTAGGAGGTCTCCAGCAGAATCGGAGAGGAAAGGAATATAGAAAAACACTGACAAGAAGATGGAGCAGAATTGTAGGCCACCTGTTAAGACATAGCGGAATAACTGCCATGGCAGTAGAGGGAGCTGTAAAGGCTAAAAACCATAGATAAAGACAGAGTTTGGAATATATCTAGCAAATAACCGAGGACGTAGGTTCCAGATGCCGCATCAAACCACTCAGAAGACTATATGAAGATCGTATCTGTATCCGTATCGTAAGAAAATACCTAATACAATCTTAAGCGTGCAAAGTAAAATTTAACGTCAGTTTTATTATTTGTTTGTTATTTTAATGAAAAACGTAAATATCGGTTTCAGAATCGAGCGTCACCCTGGTCTACCTCCTTAAAGCATATTAGTTATTTTTTGTTCAAAACTTCTTCATATAGTTAAGGCTTACCGGCCACTGACGTTCTTCTTCTGTGCTGGATGCACACGCATTGTCCGAACTCTTACGGGACTCGGTAAGATTGTCTACCGCGAGTAATGGTTGTAATGGGCAGGAGCACTACGAATGTAGTGTGTGGACATTGAGTTGGGAATGTGGCTCTCACGGGCAGCGTGCAAGGGATAAATCCCTGCAGGCGCACTATCCTCTGTGCCCTCGGTGGCTCAGATGGATAGCGCGTCTGCCATGTAAGCAGGAGATCCCGGGTTTGAGTTCCGGTCGGAGCACACATTTTCAACTGTCCCCGTCGATGTATATCAACGCCTGTGACCAGCTTAGAGTCTTTAAATAATTACCATTTCACTCAGAAGACTGGTGACTCAAGGAACAAACGGTTTATATCTCCTTCCGTTACTTGAGACACCAAAATATACTTCTAAATGCACGTCGTTAAGCTTTCCACCTTCTAGAACTTCTGAAAATTAAGTAACTTGTTTGTACGAATCTAGACTGAGGATTAAAATTCTCTAATTCCTCAACTACAATAATCTTCGTCTTGATTGTATAGGAAACTACACATCATTTAAGAGGGTGCTCCAGATCAGAAAATTTTTATCTTCATTTTTTTACTGGCTTAAAATGTTCCCAGTTTAAACTTCCTTTCCATAAAGTGTTCCATAAACGTTAAAATATGTCAAAACCGCGTATTACAGTATGGGGTTCTGGCGCCTCCGAGCGCTCGAAGGCAACCAATGTAATACTACAATAGTTACCACCGGAATAGGTGCCCTATTAGTTTCGGATAGTATAACAGATGGTACTAGTATCAACCAAAGTACTGTTCTGAACGCAATGTTTCTTCGAACAAGATTGGTTTGTGGTTAACAGTCTGAAACGTGCTTGCCTCGCTTCAGCACGCCATTTCGCTTGTTATAAACAAGGTACAACGTGAATGCTTGAAAATGAGAAACAAATGTATTTATACGGATAGAAAAGTTTCGAAAAGTAATCCCAGTTTTGCAAAAAAGCGCTGCGATTTGTAAGCGGAGGCCGGTTAATCGATATAATCTGGAGCGTCTCGACTTCGGCGAGAAAAGGCCACCTGTACGATGCCATTGCCCGTTAAAAGTTTTCTCAATTTCAATAACAACGCAAGTTGAAACTTTAAACACTTGTTTTTCCATAACAATTTTTAATCTGGCAGAAGCTATAATTCATGGAATATACGTGCAATTACATCATAGGGGTCCGTAACTTGAATGGGCGTTTATTCTACTACAGTAACTAGGATTTTTTCAGTATACTTTAATATCGATTTTGGTTCACATTTTTATAACGAGTTCTTTGTTGAAAATATTGACTTATTTCTGAGTGCCGCCATTTTATTAAAAACCATTTTTAAATATCCCTGTGACTTAATTAGTTAGACAATATCATTAGTTTCAAAGCGCTTTTTGAAGTTTTGTTCTAGGTTGAAAGCCATGGCGTTCAGAGCTCCCACCAACCTCCATGAAAGAACTCTAGTCGATGTTATGTAATGCCACCTGGGTGCAAGTTTCCTACTTAAGAAAGCACACAATACAATCTTACGCCTGTACAATAAATATCTAACGTCAGTTTTATTCTTTGTTTGTTATTTGGTTGAAAAACGTAAATATCGGTTTGAAAATTGAGCGTCACCCAGGTCTACGCCCTTATAGCATATTACTTATTTTTCATAAAACAATTGATTTATTTCCACTAGCGATATACAAATAATAATTCCACGAAAATGAACTGCATTAGATAGTGGCCAAGTCTTGACTGAATACATTTTAAGAGAGGTACTTGAATATTCATTCATTTATTTCATAATAAGATTATAATCGCTGCAGGAGCGTGGTATAATTTCACGTTTCTTGCTGCGGTGTACGGCCATCGACCACCTGGGTAACTGTATAGGGCGAAATGATAAACTTGTGCCACGCGATGTATAACACTCAGCACTCACGTGATCCCCCGGTCGTACACTCCACACCAAAAGAAATTAGACCACTGTAGACAAAACTGCAGAAATTTGGACCATTAGTTAACAGCAGCAGGAAAACAGGTCCACTGCGTGATGTCAGACGAACCGAGTCGTTGATTCAGGAAATACGAGATATCCGACGCTCACTGTTTATTCACCTATGTCCCGTGTGCTAAGAATTGCTTTGTAGACTGGCTCGCAGAAGACACTGCTGCAGATCATCTTATAGCTGCGAGACAAATTATGGACCGGACGACGTTTCAATCACGGTGACAGCAAACGGATTCCAATAAATATGCGGCGAGAAAGTGTAAACGAGGGCTCACTGTCTGTTCATTCACGCGTAACTAATGCGTGACAACTAAGAATCAAAGGCTAAATTTATCTAAATTTCTCTCTAGGTTTCTGTGCGTCAGTCGGGAAAACTGAACACTTATAGCGTCACTTTGTTGTCCGTCTGTCTATCTGCCCGTCTGTCCGACTATTAAAACTCCCTTTTCTCACGAACACGTAGTGGTATTGGGTTGAAATTTGTCACATACTGAGGTCTATGCCCCTTCGTTTCTGAGTCAACGCAGAAAATTCGACCTTCTTTCATACTAGTAAACTCATGGTTTCATAATACAAGTAAAAAAAGAAATCCAAAAATTGTTACTTTGTAATTATCTCATATAATTTTTTATTTTTTTTATTTTATTTTATTTTATTTTATTTTATTTTATTTTATTTTATTTTATTTTATTTTATTTTTTTTGCCTTTACAAACCATTGCAAACTTTCAGTGGATTCATAATGCGATGAAAATCTCAGGAGCCACTGTAGATATTTTGATCTGTTTTGGGAGTAATAGAGTGATTCACGAGGAAAGGTTGTGTGTGTAATTTAAAGATATGTCGTGCTAATTGTCTGAGCAACGAAGAAATGAAGTCTCCTGACGTTGTAAAAATTATGACACCGCCATCAAACAGTCATGGGCGATACGGCACTCAACTACCCTGCCATACCGGTGCGAAAATAGCAGGTTCTTTACGAACTGCTCTTTCTACGCACAAGGCAACGGCCTTGCCGCAGTGGATACACCGCTTCCCATGAGATCACCGAAGTTAAGCGATGTCGGACGTGGTCGGCACTTGGATGGTTGACCATCCAGGCCGCAATGCGCTGTTGCCATTTTTCGGAGTGCACTCAGCCTCGTAATACCAATTGAGGAGTTACTTGACCGAATAGTAGCGGCTTCGGTCAAGAATACAGTCATAACGACCGGAAGAGCGGTGTGCTGACCCCACGCCCCTCCTATCCGCATCCTCCTCTGAGGATGACACGGCGGTCGGATGGTCCCGGTAGGCCACTCGTGGCCTGAAGACGGAGTGCTTTCTACGCACAAACACACTGATAGTCTACGCCTACGACATATGGAGAACCTCTAATGTTTCGAAGCAAAGTGATACTGGCAATTGATGGAAGAGTGCACTGCCACTGTTTGGGATGAGGTTCTGATACCCCATAAAATATCTGTTGAAACATTCTACAGAATAGCTCGTCATTAGTGTAACAAGACTAGCCCTATGGTCGGCTATACCCAAATTTCATGGCTTATAGACGTAAAGAAAGGTTGACAGAAGTCGGGAATGATACAAAAACTCAAGCGAAAGGTACAAAAATGCAAGGGTTTCTAGAAGCACAAGAAGAGAGGTGACAGAGGAAAGAAGACAATAACAGATACCAAGAGTGAAGAAGTACTGGGAAGCCAGAAAGAAGAAAAAGAATATTAAACGTAGTGTTTCGTCTCTGGTCAGGAGGGCAGCGAGCCCTTGACCTGCATTATGATATGACATTGCTGTATAAATGTTGTTGCTGATTACCTCTGAATACCGCACCGTCGTTAATTAAACTATCATGAAACAAGGCAGCACAGTTATAATCTTAGGGGAAATTGACACAGTTCTCCCTGGTCAATAAACAAATCTATAATAATAGAAGATAAGTGGGTGCAATTCACGTTACCTTCACTAAATAATAAGTAACTGATCGTTGAGGTTGGCCACTGTACACAACGATAACGCCGTCACAGAGATAACAAGAAAATGGGGGGAAAAGGTTATGTTTGTTATTAATGGGTCGATCAACCATGGAAACTTCGTAGGGTAGTTAAAAGATCTTGAAATTTAAGTCAAGCATGCTCGTAACAAATTTTTATGCCCTCTATTTGATGGACGCAATTCATAACAGAGCAAAGTTTTCTAAAATCTCAATTGAATTCACATGTAATAAGCGTAAGACAGCAGGAAGGTATCAGATTTATGGAATACTGCACAGAGAATTCAACAGCGTATCCTTTTCTGGGCAGTTCAGGATTTCAAGATTAGTGGGACAAAAACACAGATCAAGAAATCAAATCGGCAAGTTGCTTAACAGAACAAGTAAGTAGCGAGGTACTCGGAATGTGGATCGTGCTACCGTGAATTGACGCTTACATTACTCCAAAATCAACAAGGTCTGTGCCTGTCAGCACCAGACGGAGGCCAGAACATGAAGAGCCATGAGTCTTAGTTCTCCTGCCTCAATTATTTACCTTCCGAAAGTGAAAATCCGCATTAATGGTATGAGGTTCAAATGGCTCTGAGCACTATGGGACTTAACATCTGTGGTCATCAGTCCCCTAGAACTTAGAACTACTTAAACCTAACTAACCTAAGGACATCACACACATCCATGTCCGAGGCAGGATTCGAACCTGCGACGCGACCGTAGCAGTCGCACGAATGGTATGAGGTTGGCACCAGCTTAGAGCAGTGTTACCTGAATTAGTTGGTTTCTGCACGCGTAGCATGGTGGCGAGAGTAACATATTCGATTAGTTTCATCAAAATATTTAGAGTGAAAGCAATCGACTTTCTTGCATTGGCCAGCATTGCTGCAGTATCTCGTCCTTTGATGATCACGCAGAAAGGGCAAAAAAGCCATGCTCAATTATTCTCTGGGAAAGTCAGCGGCAGCACGGTATCCTCTACCCCGAGTGAAGACAGGGACCAGCTCTGCCCACAAAAGCACGAAGCGGGTCACAGCGCCACTGCTGTGAAAACTGTTTATCTCCCTGGGGAGGCTCCCCTCTCCGTATGAGATTCGTTGACTGCGCTCCGCTGACTAACAAAAACACGGACCATACCAGAACTGCAGCTTGCCAGTGGCGAAGAGGCAAAATGCCCCCCCCTCCTCCCAGCATACAAATCCAGTACTCTCGTTGAAATAACTAGTAAACATTGATAGAAAAATCGAACAATATCTCTAAACGATGTATGACAGTAATGACAATGTTGTTGTTGTTGTGGTCTTCAGTCCTGAGACTGGTTTGATGCAGCTCTCCATGCTACTCTATCCTGTGCAATCTTCTTCATCTCCAAGTACCTACTGCAACCTACATGCTGCTGAATCTGCTTGGTGTAGTCATCTCTTGGTCTCCCTCTACGATTTTTACCCTCCACGCTGCCCTCCAATACTAAATTGGTGATCCATTGATGCCTCAGAACATGTCCTACAAACCGATTCGTTCTTCTGGTCAAGTTGTGCCACAAACTTCTCTTCTCCCCAATCCTTTTCAACACCTCCTCATTAGTTATGTGATCTACCCATCTAATCTTCAGCATTCTTCTGTAGCACCACATTTCGAAAGCTTCTATTTTCTTCTTGTCCAAACTATTTATCGTCCATGTTTCACTTCCATACATGGCTACACTCCATACACATACTTTCAGAAATGACTTCCTGACACTTAAATCTATACTCGATGTTAGCAAATTTCTCTTCTTCAGAAACGCTTTCCTTGCCATTGCCAGTCTACATTTTATATCTTCTCTACTTCGACCATCAACAGTTATTTTGCTCCCCAAATAGCAAAACTCCTTTACTACTTTAAATGTCTCATTTCCTAATCTAATTCCCTCAGCATCACCCGACTTAATTCGACTACATTCCATTATCCGCGTTTTGCTCTTCTTGATGCTCATCTTATATCCTTCTTTCAAGACACTGTCCATTCCGTTTAACTGCTCTTCCAAGTCCTTTGCTGCCTCTGACAGAATTACAATGTCATCGGCGAACCTCAAAGATTTTATTTCTTCTCCATGGATTTTATTACCTACTCCGAATTTTTCTTTTGTTTTCTTCACTCCTTGCTCAATATACAGATTGAATAACATCGGGGAGAGACTACAAACCTGTCTCACTCCCTTCCCAACCACTGCTTCCCTTTCATGTCCCTCGACTTTTATAACTGCCATCTGGTTTCTGTACAAATTGTAAATAGCTTTTCGCTCCCTTTATTTTACCCCTGCTACCTTCAGAATTTGAAAGAGAGTATTCCAGTCAACATTGTCAAAAGCTTTCTCTAAGTCTACAAATGCTAGAAACGTAGGTTTGCCCTTCCTTAATCTTTCTTCTAAAATAAGTCGTAGGGTCAGTATTGCCTCACGTGTTCCAGTATTTCTACGGAATCCAAACTGATCTTCACCGAGTTCGGCTTCTACTATTTTTTCCATTTGTCTGTAAAGAATTCGCGTTAGTATTTTGCAGCTGTGACTTATTAAACTGATAGTTCGGTAATTTTCACATCTGTCAACACCTGCTTTCTTTGGGATTGGAATTATTACGTTCTTCTTGAAGTCTGAGGGTATTTCGCCTGTCTCGTACATCTTGCTCACCGGATGGTACAGTTTTGTGAGGACTGGCCCTCCCAAGGCCGTCAGTAGTTCCAATGGAATCTTGTCTACTCCGGGGGCCTTGTTTCGACTCAGGTCTTTCAGTGCTCTGTCAAACTCTTCACGCAGTATCGTATCTCCCATTTCATCTTCATCTACATCCTCTTCCATTTCCATAATATTGTCCTCAAGTACATCGCCCTTGTATAGACCCTCTATATACTCCTTTCACCTTTCTTTTTGCTTTTCCCTTCTTTGCTTAGAACTGGGTTTCCATATGAGCTCTTGATGTTCAAACAAGTGGTTCTCTTATATCCAAAGGCCTCTTTAATTTTCCTGTAGGCAGTATCTATCTTACCCGTAGTGAGATAAGCTTCTACATCCTTACATTTGTCCTCTAGCCATCCCTGCTTAGCCATTTTGGACTTCCTGTAGATCTCATTTTTGAGACGTTTGTATTCCTTTTTGCCTGCTTCATTTACTGCATTTTTCTATTTTCTCCTTTCATCAATTAAATTCAATATTTCTTCTGTTACCCAAGGATTTCTACTAGCCCTCGTCTTTTTACCTACTTGATCCTCTGCTGCCTTCACTACTTCATCCCTCAAAGCTGCCCATTCTTCTTCTACTGTATTTCTTTCTCCAATTCCTGTCAATTGTTCCCTTATGCTCTCCCTGAAACTCTGTACAACCTCTTGTTCTTTCAGTTTATCCAGGTCCCATCTCCTTAAATTCCCACCTTTTTGCAGTTTCTTCAGTTTTAATCTACAGGTCATAACCAATAGATTGTGGTCAGAGGCCACATCTGCCCCTGGAAATGATTTACAATTTAAAACCTGGTTCCTAAATCTCTGTCTTACGATTATATAATCTATCTGAAACCTGTCAGTATCTCCAAGCTTCTTCCATGTATACAGCCTTATTTTATGATCCTTGAACCATGTGTTAGCTATGATTAAGTTGTGCTCTGTGCAAAATTCTACCAGGCGGCTTCCTCTTTCATTCCTTAGCCCCAATCCATATTCACCTACTACGTTTCCTTCTCTCCCTTTTCCTACTACCGAATTCCAGTCACCCATGACTATTAAATTTTCGTCACCTTTCACTATCTGAATAATTTCTTTTATCTCATCATACATTTCATTAATTTCTTCATCATCTGCAGAGCTAGTTGGCATATAAACTTGTACTACTGTAGTAGGTGTGGGCTTCGTATCTATCTTGGCCACAATAATGCGTTCCCTATGCTGTTTGTAGTAGCTTACCCGTATTCCTATTTTTCTATTCATTATTAAACCTACTCCTGCATTACCCCTATTTGATTTTGTGTTTATAAACCTGTAGTCACCTGACCAGAAGTCTTGTTCCTCCTGCCACCGAACTTCACTGATTCCCACTAATCTAACTTTAACCTATCCATTTCCCTTTTTAAATTTTCTAACCTACTTGCCCGATTAAGGGATCTGACATTCCACTCTCCGATCCGTAGAACACAAGTTTTCTTTCTCCTGATAACGACATCCTCTTAAGTAGTCCCCGCCCGGAGATCCGAATGGAGGACTATTTTACCTCCGGAACATTTTACCCAAGAGGACGTCATCATCATTTAATCATACAGTAAAGCTGCATGCCCTCGGGAAAAATTACGGCCGTAGTTTCCCCTTGCTTTCAGCCGTTCGCAGTACCAGCACAGCAAGGCCGTTTTGGTTATTGTTACAATGCCAGATCAGTCAATCATCCAGACTGTTGCCCCTGCAACCATTGAAAAGGCTGCTGCCCCGCTTCAGGAACCACGCGTTTGTCTGGCCTCTCAACAGATACCCCTCCGTTGTGGTTGCACCTACGGTACGGCTATCTGTATCGCTGAGGCACGCAAGCCTCCCCACCAACGGCAAGGTCCATGGTTCATGGGGGGGGAATGACAATGTATGATACCATAAATCAGATTTCGCAAAGTCCTTAGTTAGGCGAATACGAAAATTTAAAAATCTGTGGATTAATTATATACAGTGCTATACACCGTGGAGGCCACAAAGTTTTCTGAGATAATGCGCAACATACATTGCACTGCACCTTCTATGAATGGCAGGCATGTTTTAAAAGTACCAGTCGTTCGACTGGTTTGATCCTGATCTTCGTTTTCCATATCTGGTGTTAATGTTTTGATACCCTTTCAGCTATTAACTTTAAAACATTACACAATGTTTCACATGTTCCATTCTTGGCCTGCCTCTAGTACTCACGCTCCATCGCCAATTGGTTGCTTTAGGGCGCAAAACAACCGAGGCCATTAGCGCCCGTGTCATAACTTAAAATGGTCAATTACCAAATGACCTTGAAGTCTTATAATACTCAAAGCCTACCCGATTGGCGTAGAGAGATAGGGATAGCTAAAAACGGTCACTTTCCCTTTGAGGAGGTTGCTCAAAGGGTTGAAAATTAAATTTCCTTTGCTATATTACTGTGGAGCATAAAAAGTTAATTGCGATCTACAGCTCGTTTTGTATTTGTTAAAATATTCAGATGGCAAACGGCAAACATACATTAAGACGTAAGCGGTTATAATATCGGCACCGTGTTAGAAAATGGCACTCTATCAATGGTTGGCTGCAGCAAGCACAGAGTGGTGTGGGTTCTCCACTTAACGAACGACGGTGACTGAAATGACGGCGCCCAATAGGAGCCCTTCTAAAAGCGTCTCCTCGCGACGAGGGAACGAGAGGAAGTCGTCCAAGCCGTTGGGAGGTGTCTGTTTCCCAGGGTATGTTCCCATATAGAAAAGACCACTGTTCATGCCAGAGTAAAGCAATGTTCCTACGTGCTGGCGGAGATCGTCTCAAACGGCAGAATAGCCAAAAGGTCTAGGTAGTGGGATTGTAGTCTTAGCAGCAGCATAGGAAGCTTCATTTCCCGACTCTCCGACGTGACCACGGACCCACATGAACATCACATTGGCTCCATAATCATCGACCGAATGGAGGCGTTCTCGGATTCGATGAACTAATGGGTGGCATGTGTATAGCACACAGATGCTCTGGAGGACACTAAGTGAATCGGAAGATGATACAAAATTGAGAACCCTGTGTCGTTGGATGTACTGGGTGACCTGATGGAGGGCAAGAAACTCTGCAGTAAAAATCAAGTACCGTTCTAGAAGCCGCTATGTAAAATGTTTTATGCCAATGACAAATTAGCGTCAGACACTACGGTCGGTCATACAGCCATCAGTGCAGACGAAGGTGCTGCCTCTGTGTTGCGTGCAGCTTTCGAGAAACTTAGAGCGATAGGTCGAATTTAGACTAGCGTTATTGGGAAGCGAATTAAGTGGAAAATGAACGCTGACCTCTGCACGAAACCATGGCGGTGAGGCGCTCTCACTCATCGGGAACGTAGCAGGTAGTCAAGGTTAAGTTTCCGAAGCAGTATACGAAAACGAACTCTGGTAGGTAACAAACAAGTTAACCAGTACTGGAGGTTAAGCGAGTCATCAAAAAAGAAAGCATAGGATGGAATATTGGCCATAGAGGATAGAGGGCGCGTGTATCTACTGAGCAGGACATCACACCGGTACGACGGCGGTAGTTCGGCGGCGTCTGCATACAGACTCACAAGGGGGATAGTGTAGAAAGCTCCAGTGGCCAAACTTATATCTCGATAGTTGAGACGGCATAATACAGACGGTCTTGCAGATGAATAAGAGAGAATCCCATAGTCCATTTTTGATCGGATAAGGGTTTGCAATAAGCGGAGGAGGATTTTTCCGATACACTCCCCTTGAGGTACTTTTTAAAACACGTAGGACATTTAGAGACCGGGCACTCCATCGCCAAGTTGACTCTCCCTCGAATGAGCAGAAGGTGCTCCAGTAACGTGTCCCTTCTGGTGAGATCTTCCATAGACTACTTTACTCACCTATTCTTTTTAGTGTGTACTTCATTTCAGTCTACCCACTTACAAACACCACGTTTCAAATGGTTCTAGTTTCTTTCATCTCCCGATGCTCGATCACCCACGTTTGGTTTCCAAGCTGTACGAACTCTTGTTTCTCATTTGCATAATAATATTTTAAAACAGTAGAGATCTTTTGCTGAATCAAGCTTTCTTTGCAGAGTTACAGAAGCCATAATGAGGATTCGTTTATGGGAGGGTATTACAATCTCCTTAGTGGATGAATCACGCTTCCTCGAGAAGCACGGGATATGTCCTCACAATGATTAAAAGTCTACGGTGATTTCACGAACTGTTTCATATCGGTTTAAGGAGGTTCAAGACTGTCGTTCCAGATGCCTCTATTTTGATGGTGACAGTGCAGTAGAAAAGACGGAATCTTTTCACTTGCTTATGTGCTTCAGCTGGATATTAACAGGCAGTGTGTGCACTACTGGTTTCTAACTTGTAGTTCTCCAAGAATTTTGTACCGGTTTTCTAATGAGGCCAATTTAGCATATTAAAACTTCCCCTTTGAATGAAAAGAATGACTGTGCTGGTAAAACTTCTAAGTTACATGATTTTCAAAATTCTGAGTTAAATTGAACGTACTGCGACTGTTTTCTCTTTGATTAGTCTAATCATTACTAAACTGATACACATATTTTGGCGCAACGCAATCTGACTTCCAATAATCCTTACAAAAGAATAGCCTGACTAACTATAACCTATAACGTTCTTACATCACTTATCTCATAAAAATCTTCGTTACTCGAACTACTGCAATACAGCGAGCGCCAATGCTGTCAGCTAAATAAAAGATTCTAACTACTGACAGGCATATAGTTAGCAAATGAAAGACTTTGATGTATATACACTCCTGGAAATTGAAGTAAGAACACTGTGAATTCATTGTCCCAGGAAGGGGAAACTTTATTGACACATTCCTGGGGTCAGATACATCACATGATCACACTGACAGAACCACAGGCACATAGACACAGGCAACAGAGCATGCACAATGTCGGCACTAGTACAGTGTATATCCACCTTTCGCAGATATGCAGGCTTGTATTCTCCCATGGAGACGATCGTAGAGATGCTCGATGTAGTCCTGTGGAACGGCTTGCCATGCCATTTCCACCTGGCGCCTCAGTTGGACCAGCGTTCGTGCTGGACGTGCAGACCGCGTGAGACGACGCTTCATCCAGTCCCAAACATGTTCAATGGGGGACATATCCGGAGATCTTGCTGGCCAGGGTAGTTGACTTACACCTTCTAGAGCACGTTGGGTGGAACGGGATACATGCGGACGTGCATTGTCCTGTTGGAACAGCAAGTTCACTTGCCGGTGTAGGAATAGTAGAACGATGGGTTCGATGACGGTTTGGATGTACCGTGCACTATTCAGTGTCCCCTCGACGATCACCAGAGGTGTACGGCCAGTGTAGGAGATCGCTCCCCACACCATGATGCCGGGTGTTGGCCCTGTGTGCCTCGGTCGTATGCAGTCCTCATTGTGGCGCTCACCTGCACGGCGCCAAACACGCATACGACCATCATTGGCACTAAGGCAGAAGCGACTCTCATCGCCGAAGACGACACGTCTCCATTCGTCCCTCCATTCACGCCTGTCGCGACACCACTGGAGGCGGGCTGCACGATGTTGGGGCGTGAGCGGAAGACGGCCGAACGGTGTGCGGGACCGTAGCCCAGCTTCATGGAGACGGTTGCGAATGGTCCTCGCCGATACCCCAGGAGCAACAGTGTTCCTAATTTGCTGGGCAGTGGCGGTGCGGTCCCCTACGGCACTGCGTAGAATCCTACGGTCTTGGCGTGCATCCGTGCGTCGCTGCGGTCCGGTCCCAGGTCGACGGGCACCTGCACCTTCCGCCGACCTCTGGCTACAACATCGATGTACTGTGGAGACCTCACGCCCCACGTGTTAAGCAATTCGGCGGTACGTCCACCCAGCCTCCCGCATGCCCACTATACGCCCTTGCTCAAAGTCCGTCAGCTGCACATACGGTTCACGTCCACGCTTTCGCGGCATACTACCAGTGTTAAAGACTGCGATGGAGCTCCGTATGCCACGGCAAACTGGCTGACACTGACGGCGGCGGTGCACAAATGCTGCGCAGCTAGCGCCATTCGACGGCCAACACCGCGGTTCCTGGTGTGTCCGCTGTGCCGTGCGTGTGATCATTGCTTGTACAGCCCTCTCGCAGTGTCCGGAGCAAGTATGGTGGGTCTGACACACCGGTGTCAATATGTTCTTTTTTACATCTCCAGGAGTGTATATATTCGTTTCACCCAATTTAATAAATTTCTTTTTCTGACGGACTCGCGTCCAGATCGTCCTCTCATATTGACATCTCGGAACTCTAGCATTTCTCTCCCCATATCCACCACTGCTGGCGGCTCACCTCCAACTGACCAACACTACACTGGCGAATAACTTCCAACAGTGATTCCAACCAGCCACAGACTGCACACAGCGCATACGGCGATTTTAATACTGAGCGCTACGTGGTGTCACCAACATGAAAACCTAAATAGCCTACTTACAATATAAGATAGCATCAAAGAGCTTTTGTTATAATTTGAGCTGTCTGAAATGTCCTTTAGAACCATGTGGGCAGTTTTAACCGAAATGAATAGGCACAAGGCTTGGCGCTAGTGATATTCAATGAACGAAAAAGCTGCAGTGTGGTGAGTCTCGGTCGAATCAAAGAGAAGAAGTAATTGAAATTATTGGTCTGTTACCACTTCCGTATATCTAGATGGAACCTGTCTTACCTTAAGATCTGTCATCTGACCATGGCAGGTTCGGAAATCAAAACTACAGTAGGTGTTTCTGCCGCATGAAGTTATAGAATAAGGGAGCAAGGGAATGTCACAAACTCGTAAGAGAAGGACGATGAATCAGTGGAATAGTAATACATTCTAGGACAATAAAAACGACGCACCACGAAGGAATTATCCGAGTGGGACGGAAATCGGTAGATGTGATACACGTATATGGACAAAAGATTACAATTTCAGAAGACTTGGGTGATTTATTCAAGAGAAGGAGCTTCACGAATCGAGCGAGTCAATAACACGTAGGTTCACCTCAGGCCTTGATGCAAGCGTTATTCGGCTGGCATTGATTCATCGGAGTTGGACGTCCTCCTGAGGGATGTCGTGCCAAATTCAGTCCAATTGGCGCGTTGGGTCGTCAAAATCCCGAGCTGGTTGGAGGACCGTACCCATAATGCTTCAAATTTTCTGAATTGGGGTGAGTTTTCCAAGCACGAAGACGAACTGTAGAAACTATCTCCCTGTGTGGATGGACATTATCTTGCTGAAACGTAAGCCCAAGATGGCTTGCCATGTAGGGCCACAAAACAGGGTGCAGAATGTCGTTGACGTACCGCTGTGCTGTAATGGTGCCACGGATGACAACTAAAGTGGTTCTGCTATGAAAAGAAATGGCACCCTAGACTCCCAAATACTGGCTGTCGGGCCGTAAGGCGGCCGACCCTCAGGTTCATATCCCACAGCTGTCTGGAGCGTCTCCAGAAACGTCTTCGGCCTAGAGCCTTATTGATTTGAATATGTCTTCAGCGATGTGGCAGGCTTCGAACTGGTCCGATGATCAACGATGACGTGACTGGAGACCCTCGGGAGGCCTTTTCAGCAAGTCTCTCCATCAATGAAAAGCCGAGTAACTGCTTGCAGGAGGGCCAAAAGTGGACTAACCCATTTTGGCATACTTCCTCTTAAAGAAATCATTGAGTTGTTTTGAAATTGTAATCATTCGTTTGTCTGTACTTATACATCACAACGATCCATTCGGAAAATTCCTTCGTGGTACGTCCTTTTTGGTCTTAGAGTGTATGTCAGCCATTTAAAACACAGCAGCGAAACATTTTAAAGCATAGGACGACACCAACCCACAATTCTGGATTACCCATAGGACAACCAGTCTCTCAAGGAAATTTGAAGTTACAAGAGAAAAGCAATTAAACAAGAAGTAAATGTTCGTCTAGCCCCTAGAGGGACGTAACTAGTGAAACGGGGGAAACCATCTTAAGGGTCGGCCGAGGTGGCCGACCGGTTCTAGGCGCTACAGTCTGGAACCGCGCTACCGCTACGGTCGCAGGTTCGAATCCTGCCTCAGGCATGGATGTGTGTGATGTCCTTAGGTTAGTTAGGTTTAAGTAGTTCTAAGTTCTAGGGGATTGATGACCTCAGAAGTTAAGTCCCATAGTGCTCAGAGCCATTTGAACCATTTGAACCATCTTAAGGAAAGATGGGGCATATTGTCGGTGATGAGAGATACGAGATTCGAATACAAAGGTCGCCAAATGTGGCAACCCTCATTCCATCATAGGTGAGTAGCGTCAGTCAGAAGAAGCTGCGTGCGTGTCGATGGAGGAAGCCGCATGCACTCTCTTGCGACGTGACCGGATTCCTACCGGCGTGATTCTGCAGGCGACTGACTGCAGAGTAATGGAGGCCACTACATATTCCTTACATATTAAAAGTCCTGCGTTAAAACCTGCATCCATATTGTCTGTTTCAAAAAGGCGTGTCAGAATCGGCTTCGAGTGTTGGACCCCGTGGTACTGCTGTTTCAGGGAGACAATCAAGTGCCTACTCCGAAAAAAAAAAAGTTGTTCCTTCAGCCAAACATACCGAGAGGCAGCGCTGCCCATTCCTGTGACATTTTACCCCGAGTGGTCGGGGAAGATTCCCTAACACTTAAGTTGGTCATTCTAAGATGGCATCACGGCACCCGCCACCCGCCATGCAAAAATGTCTCCTTCCAGCGTAGCATGTCTGCACCGCTAGTATGAATGCAATGGCTCCGTTCCTTAATGATTTACACCGTCTTGTGACTTTCTAAAAAGATCGACAAATATTAAAATTACTTTGCCTCCGCCATTCGATGATCCGCGCAACACAAAGACGGGTCCAGAACACCAAGAAAAATCCGTATTTTAATTGAAATATGCATACTAATTTTTCCCCACTTGTTAAATATTCACGCATTTGGCCTGTGATTGGGGTAATTGAATTTATAATTTTTTATCCTGTGTGATTGGAAGTATTGTTAGTAGAACAATTAAGTACTATTTCTTTGGAAAGGTCGAGGCCTTTTCAAGTGTGGCGATACATGATAGACAAGTCTCAGGTGTACAAAGGGAACGATAATATTGTGACCAGTGCGCTTTCCATGCCTCGTTAATATACTTTTTTCAGAAGTAACTATGCCATCACTTGGTTCCTTTCATAACTACACTCAGATTTAATCACGGTAGTTTCTGCGAACTTTAATTAAAATGTGTGCCGTAGAGAACTCTATTCACCTCAAGTGTACTTTAGCATTGTAAGGATATATTTTGATAGGCTGCACATCGCAAATAAACATTTCTCTTCTATTGGAGAAAATGGGTAATAGTCAACATTTAAAATTTGAATCCAGGGGGGAGCATCCCACGGAAATCCATGTAGTTGTGCGAACCGCTGTGCCAACGCGGCTTAGTGGAGGGGCGGGCGTAGCTCAGATGGTAGAGCGCTCGCTTAGTATGCGAGAGGTACTGGGATCAGTACCCAGTGCCTCCAGAATTAAGAGGTAGCCGGCTATCTCAGTCGGTAGAGCGTCAGACTCTTAATCCCAGGGTCGTGGGTTCGAGCCAGACGCTGGGCGGAACGGAATTTAAATCATTCTCGCTTCGCGCGTCGAGCGACTAGGTTGTGCTCTTAGTTCCGCCTCTACCGTAGCGCAGCGTGTTTTCCTCCTGTCAGTTTAGTGCCGTGTTGGTCTCCGTGCGCGTCGCATCGCTGGTTGTCGGCTGGTGTTTGGTGTTCGTGCGGCCCTTCCTGTCGCGGCGTCGTCTCTCGCCGTGATGTCCACCATGGTTCCCACGAAAGTTCCGCGTACAGGTACAGTCAGTTTTACCTTTGACAAATCCACGCGTCACGTCCAGCCCGGTTCTTTGGAGATACATGACTGGTTAGTCGATACAGTTAAGGTCACTACTGATCAGGTGCATACCGCATATTTCGACAGCGAATTATATGTGTTTTTTGTTAAGTTTCTTGACCCGCTCCAGGTTGATAGGCTACTTTCTCGTCATGGTTCTCAGGTACCCTTTACGCACCGTGATGGTTCCACTAGTATGGTTCTCTTGGCAAATGCAGAAGTGGTATCTACGAATGTTCGGGTATTTAACCTTCCGCCCGAGGTTGACGACTGTTTTCTGAAGTCCGTTTTGCTTCCTTATGGGGACGTACGCCATATTCGAAAGGAACGCTGGTCTGCTCAGCACCGCTTACAGGTATATAGTGGTATTCGGTCGGTGGAAATGGTGGTCAAAAAACCTATTCCTTCTCACCTACAGGTATGTGGTTATAGGGTCCATATCACGTACAGTGGCCAGGAAGGAACATGTTATTATTGTAATGAAACTGGCCATTTCCGTACTAATTGTCCGCGGCGTGTGGTGGTATTAAAACCTACATACGAACAGCGTAAAAAATTGACTTTAGCTGATCTTCTCCCGCAAGGATCTCGGACTGAATCGCTCACTGTTACTGAGAGACGCAGTGATCCGTTGCCCGACAACGGCCGTGATTTTCCCCCGTTATCCTTGAGTAGGGATGTTGCTGCCGTTAATTCCGATGTGCCCGCGCGAATTTCTCACAACAAGCGTCGGCGAACACAGGATGATGCGGCTGATGAATCTTCCTTATTGGCTCGCCCTTCCGATGGGCCTCCGGTAAAGGACTCTCTTTCTCAGTCGGAAATCGTGGATGAGGACGCCACAGGTGCTATCACGCCTTTGCAGAAGCTCCCTGACACCTTATCTGACGTTGTTCCTGCTACCGCGGCAGCCTCTTCGGAGACGCCCGTGACGGAACCTGCTTCTGGTTGCCACGTGTCTTCTCCGGTTCGCTCTGACACTTCTCCTATTGACTCTATTTCGCATCCCCCTTCTGGAATTTCTGTCGCCCCCTCTGGGTCACAGCCTCCTCCCATCAAACAACTGATTGATTCTCCAGAGCCAGTGGATCCCGTTGTTATTCACCAACTGTCCCACCGTGAACCCATGTCTGCGGACGAGTGGGATGTAGAGGCCTCTCTCCCGCAATCTGACACGGAATGTCTACATGATGCTCCCACGCAGCCGAACGCTGCAGCGTCGGCACCGCGGAGCCGCAGTCGAATCCGTAAACAGCCACAGAGAGCCGCGTCACGGCCGAAGAAAAAGCAGTGGGAAGATGAGGGTTCTGTTTCGTAGTTTTTCTCTCTGTGGTTCAGCGCTTGTTTCTGGTATGATTACTTGTATGTTGCTCCGTCAGCTGACGGCTCTCTACCGATCTTTGTTCTTCTTTCTGGGTTGAAGTTCCATGCAAGCATATACATTTCTTACTCTGAATATTAACAGAATATGTTCTGAGCTTCGGCTCGCCGCTTTGCGACAGTTTATCTATCAGTCTGGGGCAGATGTTGTTTTTTTACAAGAAGTCCTATTCGACCAATTTTCCATTCCTGGGTTCTCGACGTTTTTTAATGTCGCTTCCGAACTTTCTACGGGCACTGCCTTGTTTTATAGAGAAGGCATTCCGTTGATGAATTTCGAAGTACTCGACAGTGGAAGGGGGATCGGGTGCACGTTTTATGATCTCAGTTTACTCCTTCTTTATGCCCCTTCTGGTTCGGGTTGTACTACCGCACGTTCGAGTTTCTATAAAGAAGAAGTCATTTACCTGCTTCGTAAATCCCCGACAAAGATAATTTTAGGTGGGGACTTCAATTGTGTTCTACGGCCGGTAGATCAGTCTCCTAATTTTAATTTCAGTAAAGAACTCGACGACCTTGTGCGCTCCTTGCACCTGCGTGACGTGTGGGTTTCTCGCTATCCTACACTTGTGCGACATACCTACTTTACTCCCACGTCTAGCAGTCGCCTCGATCGCTTTTACCTTTCCGATTCCTTGTGTGGGCAACTTCTGGCTGTTGATGTGATACCAGCCTGTTTTACTGATCATTGCGCTGTAGCCGTTACGTTTAATTACGAGCGACAACCGGTAAAATTGTTTCGTCCTCCTTGGATGCTCAATATCGCGTATTTGCAAGATACCTCCCTTGGTATCGTCCTGGAGGACATTTGGACTCGTTGTTCTCGTACTATGGACCGGTACCCGTCTATCGTGGCATGGTGGACACTGTATGCAAAACCACACATCCGTAGGGCTCTCATGCGTTTTGGGGCTGCGAAGGTGGCAGAAGATCGACGAACGCAAGAATTTTACTATTCTGTCTTACGTCAACTGTACGATAGTCCTACGCATGCTCCCCTACGGGTTACTGATATACAGCGCATCAAAGCCAAATTGCTGCAGCTCAAACGCATTCAAATGGAGGGCCTGCGGACGAGGTCTCAACCACGTTCCCTTCTACAAGAGGAACTGACGTCACTCTACCATCTAGTCCGTTTACGGTCGCGCCGGAAACGTGGGTGCCTTGCCTCCCTCACAACCGCTGACGGCCGCGTGTTCACCTCTCACCGTGACATTTCTGACTTCGTTTACACCTATTTTACTGATCTGTACGATACTCATGTCCCGGCGGAAACCTCTCTTGACGACTTTACCTCCTTGCTGCCTCGCGTCGTCACTCCTCAATTAAACGACGCCTTTCTGCGTCCCTTTCAGAATGATGACATATATGAGGTTGTTGCAGGATCGCAGTCCCGCAAGTCGCCTGGATTAGATGGTATTCCTAAGGAGTTCTATGTTCAATTTTGGCCGCTCATTGGTGACACCTTAACGTCAATGGTAAATGAAGTGATGCGGGGAGTCTCACTTCCTGCTCCTTTTCAGGAAGGCAGAATGGTCCTCCTCCCGAAATCCACAGGTCGACCTGCAATTGATTCCCTCCGTCCTATTACTCTCCTTAACTTTGATTATAAACTTGTCGCTCGAGCAATTAATATCCGTCTCTCTAAACTGCTCGATACCATTATTGCCGCCCACCAAAGCTGTGTGCCTGGACGCACGATACTGACTTCCGTTCTCGAATGTCGCGATGTCATCTCGGTGGCGGCTGCCGCTAATATCCCAGGGGCTTTGCTTTTTCTTGATTTCCAAAAAGCGTTCGATCGCGTCAGCCATGATTTTTTATCGAGAGTGCTCACAGCTGTCGGCTTTAATAATGATGCTCGACAAGTCTTAACTAATCTTTTTACCGGTATCAGTGTCTCGGTGATTGTGAACGGTCACCCTACCCCCCGGATATCGATCAGACGGGGGTTACCCCAGGGAAGCCCCTTATCCATGTCACTTTTTGTTCTATCCTTAGAGCCCTTACTTCGCTATCTCACCATGCAATTACGTGGCTGGAATATATTGGGGGAAATTTTTGCAGTCCGTGCATACGCCGATGACGTCATGGTTTTAGTACGGCATGCCGAGGACATACCGCGGCTTAAGGATACCTTGGACTCATTTTGTGGTCTTGCTGGTGCTCGCATTAATGATCGCAAATGCACGTTCCTGCCGTTGAGAGGCTTTGATCATGTCGTCATTCCTTGGGCGACGGTTGTCGATCGCCATAAGACCTTGGGGATCATAGTGGATCGTAATCCGATCAAAATGGCGGCACTAAATTGGCGTGAGGTTACGAGTCGTGTTCACGGGGCGATCCTTGAACATGACCGCCGTTCCCTTAGCCTCCTTCACAAGGCACGGGTTTTAGAGACCTATGTCTTCAGTAAAATATACTACGTTGCGCAGGTCTTCCCGCTTCCCGCGATGATGGCCCGCAGGCTGAAACAGCTGTCTAGTCGATTTCTGTGGCGCCGCCATGTCTTCCGTGTCCGGTATGAAGTTGTGGCCAGGCCTCGGAAGCTTGGAGGATTGGGTCTTTCAGATATCAAAGTGAAGACGTCCATCTTATTTGCCCGCCGCAATGTTTTAACCTGTACGCGGGCTCCGCATTGTCACCTCTCGTTTACTTTCCCGCCTCCGGCCGGCCAGTCTGACCCCTCCTGTTGATGTTGGACGGATTAATCCTAAATTGCGGCACATTCGTGAATACTTTGTACTTGTCGGTATTCTGGGTGCTGATATACTTTCTATGACGCATATTACTACCAACATGCTACAACTCCGTTGGGGTAAAGCATGTTTCCCTTCTTCTGTTGAACTTGCTTCCCCGTCAACGTCATGGAAAACGGTCTGGTCTCATCTTAGTCTTCCCATTTTGCCGATGGAGATTGTTTCAACGTGGTATAAGGTCATTTACCGTCTGATACCTACTGGTGATCGTCTTTTTCGTATTGGCCTTCGTCCGACTGATCAGTGTGAGGAATGTCATCAAACTGACACCTTACTTCACAGGCTAGTTGCTTGCGGACGGGATCATTGGCTCTGGGTCCGCCGTCAATTAGCTTTTCTTACTAGAGGGCCTGAAACCGCATTCACAGACGACATCTTCTTACATCCGGACATCTCTTATTTTCCTCAGACGAAAACGAACACGATTGTCTGGCTCTTGGGTTACTATGTCCACTACGTCATTGAAGGCGGTAATGACCCAGATCCCCGCGTTTTTCACCATTATTTGTCAACTGCGCATTGGAAATGGCAGCGGTTACCACAATACCGAACGCTTTTTGCGAATATGCTTTTTCTTGTGTTTAACCGTCAAGGTGTTGGTTAAGTTCCCCTGTGATTCCTGTTTCTTCCCTGAGCTTGAGTCCCCTCCCTGGTTGTATTTTTTAGTCATTTTTTTTTCTCTTTTGCATGTATATATATACACACCCAAAATTCATACGGGTGGGATAACGGGTTGGTCTTCCCCTTCAGAAGTAATGTTTTATTTGTGTTTCAACTAATTTGTTGATTTTCTTTTTGCAGCTAATATTAAATGATGATTTGACTATGGTTGTCTGAATTCTCGTGAAATATACCAAGTCAATCTGATAATAAAAAATAAAAATAAAAAAAAAAAGTGGCTAGCGCAATTGCATTGTAAGCAGAAGACCCGGGTTCGATTCCCGGCCTTTGTAGAAATTTTCACTCGCCGCTTAGGATACCTACATAAATTTTAAAATTGCGTGTTGACGAAACCACAGTATTTCTGTTACGCCTGCGGAATCAGAACATCCGACCAATGGTGGAGATCTGTATGAATACACAGATAGCAGGGCATTATTACAGAATTTACCGCACATTCTTTGGATACATTGGCACCGTAGGAATACTTACCTGACAGCAACATAATGCTTCTAGAAGACTGGACGAAATCGTTTTACAATATTTTAATTTAAAACTTTGCTCGTCTTGTTTGTCTGGTTCAAATATAGGTGACTTTTTTTGGTCCTTTGGTGTAATTGTGTGCACAAATGCAAACAATCATATTAATAGTCGGAACAAACATATTGAATTAGTAGTTTATATTAAGGATAAGCTGACTGTATGGGGCACGCTGTTAAAAAGGAATTAATAAAAAAGAGACTATTTGGTTTAGCTGACAGAAAATTTCAAGATAAATATGCGTTTAAAAAGAGGATTCTTTTATCATTTTTGTCTCAGTTGCATTGACTGACTGTTCCGTCAGTTCTTCGTAGACTGTTTTATGCATTATCAATAAGACACACAACACTGGGGAAAATATTGTATAATATTTATTATTTATTTTACAAACCGATTTTCGGATTTATTGCCAGCCTCAGGTACAAAGATGTTTATCTTTGTATTTGATGACGGTATAACAGCTGATAACTGGTTTTTGAAATAAAAAATATTGTATAGTACTACACCAGTGTTGTGTGTTTTCATTCACAGTTTTTGTGATGCCTCTCGGACGTCTCTGTGACTCCTTGTTGCCTCTTCACACTGTTGAGAACTATGTGTTATCAATACTAATATTAAAAAGGTGAAAACGCCGTTTCTGTTCGTCTGATCTCCAGAGCTACTAGTCGATTTTTCCTGAAGTTTTCAGATGTAACTCAACCATAGTTTGAGGTAATATGTAGGCTTCATTTCTCAGACTAGGATCAGGGAAGAAAAGATGTCTTCATTAAAATTTTTATCTAAAACCGTCGTCTCTGAATACGCCAATCTCCAAAACTACTAGATAAATTTTCATTGGGTTTCATAGGTAACTTGAATGTAGCTTAGGGCAATATACAGCCTTTATTTAATGAAAATCGGAACACGAAAACAAAATTATAATTTGAAGCTTCATCTAAAATCATCTGCTCTGCTTTATAGCTCGACTGTTTAATCATCGTGATGTAGTACACCGAAGAAACCATGGCTGGGTTGAAATGGCTCTGAGCACTATGGTACTTAACATCAGAGGTCACCAGCCCCCTAGACTTTGAACAACCTAAACGTAACTGACAATGGCTGGGGCTATTAGTTTTTTAACTCAGTGACAGATGTGTTTTCAGAAGTTTCCGTTAGTGACAGAATAAAAAATTCTCATGAATTTACTTGAATAGGACACATGGATTTACTGATTTACTGTATTAAATACTTAGCGACATTGCTTTGCTTCTTTCGAAAGAATTTATTAAGCTATATTTGTGATTCGGGTGCTTACTCGTTACATTTTGATTTTATTTTGTGTACTAATGAAAATGCCTAAAAAGCAGTTGAATCTTCCTGAATACGTCAAAACAGCTAAGAGACCGAGGACTGTGCGATCCCAAGAATCCAATGAAGATAGTGAGACGGGAGAACATCAGTCATTAGCTCGCTCTTTAGAAACTCATTGCGAAAGAGAGGCAATACATAACTCTGATAGAGAGCGTCATGCTCCTGAGTAAGCTTCACTCACAGAGACTTAAAACTACTACTCTCCAATGTAACATCATAGAAGCGGAAGTTTGACGGGAAGTGGTGCAAGTAAGCGAATTTTTATACCTTGTATCTCACATATTCATAACAATTCACTTTCAAAGTGTACAATTCCCTGTTGGCTTGTATCATGCCACGACCGTAAACAAATCACGTGGCCAGACGCTGTGTATTGCGGGTGCAGACTTCAGTGTCAGTTTCTTTTCGCACGGGCAGCTCTTGTAAGTAGGCTGTTTAAGTATTTTTATTGGTAACGCCAACACCACGTAGCGCTCTGTATGAAAAATCACTGGCTGTGCCGTGTGCAGTCTGTGGCTGGTTTGCATTGTTGTCTGCCATTGTAGTGTTGGGCAGCGGCAGCTGGATGCTAACAGCGGGTAGCGTTGCGCAGTTGGAGGTGAGCCGCCAGCAGTGGTGGACGTGGGGAGAGAGATGGCGGAGTTTTGAAATTTGTAAGAATTGGTGTCATGAACTGCTATATATATTATGACTAGTGAGGTAAATACATTGTTTGTTCTCTATTAAAATCTTTCATTTGCTAACTATGCCTATCAGTAGTTAGTGCCTTCAGTAGTTTGAATCTTTTATTTAGCTGGCAGTAGTGGCGCTCGCTGTATTGCAGTAGCTTGAGCAACGGAGATTTTTGTGAGGTAAGTGATTTGTGAAACGTATAGGTTAATGATAGTCAGGGCCATTCTTTCGTAGTGATTTTTGGAAGTCAGATTGCGTTGAGCTAAAGATATTGTGTGTCAGTTTAAGCACATTCGTGTATAATTGTTCTAAGAGGACGTTTCACATAGACCAGTTTTGTATAATTTTACTAAGGGGACGTTCCACTCATGTGCGGTTCCTCCCATGTTAGTAAAGCAAACAAGCTTTTTTTTCATGTACCCAGTCATTATTACTTCAAAAGTTCTGTAGAAACAAGCTCTATAAGTCCAGAACAAGTTCCATGTATACTGTCTTAGTCACGGTAGTCAATAGATGCCTGGGTAATGCATGTAGTAAGAAATAAACACAGAATAGGTTTACCACAAGCATCAACGTCTCCGAACAGAGAACATCACACCAGACAGTATATATAAAGTATGTTAAGGCTTTCCAGTTTCTGAGGCCTTGCCTCTCTCCTGGACGATATTCATTGTCAAGTAAATATTGTATAAACTGGTGAACGGTGCTACAGAAAAACAATCTTTCAACGTCACACAGACAAAGTAGCTATATTCCTGGTTGGTTCAAATGGCTCTGAGCACTATGGGACTTAACTGCTGAGGTCATCAGTCCCTAGAACTTAGAACTACTTAAACCTAACTAACCTAAGGACATCACACACATCCATGCCCAAGGCAGGATTCGAACCTGCGACCGTAGCGGTCGCGCGGTTCCAGACTGTAGCGCCTAGCACCGCTCGGCCACATACGGCCGTCACTATATTCCTGAAATAACTTATTACAAAGCAGGGCAAAATTTGGATAGCTCCATTTTAAGAAAGGAGAAAATTGGGAAACAATGTTGTTATGTCTATATTTAATCATTATGACGTTGCCAATGATGATAAGGAAGATGGTCATCATCATTTCCATTACCATCACCATCACAACAATCACCACCACCACAATCATAATCACCCTAATCTGCATCACCTCAGGTGTTCTCCCTGCGCAGATGGACCTGCTCTACGCCAGCGACTCTTACGTTCATTGACGAATGTAAGATCCGAAGACGACGTCTTAAAAACTCGATCCGGTCATCTGAAAATAAAGGTAAACAACTTCAATACGATCGCGACTGTTTATATTGAAACAAGTTACAACGTTATACAGAACGCTATTTACTCCATAACAATGTTCTAAAAAATTTTGAGGTGATAAATATTTTTTGGTCCACCAGTGTTTGCTGAATCAGTGTCCTATTTCTGTAAGGCTGTTACCATGGATTTCGTTGAAGCCGAGTGTAGTGTTTCGAATATCTATGAATCTCAGACAAATGATGAATAATACTGAGTGCCCCGTTCATTAATTTTGTTCACAACTAGCAAATTGGTCACTGTAAAGCTTTTCTAAGTAATATACAAAGACTATTTCACAATTCCTGTTGCAGACTGGTAGAGGGGAAGTAGCAGGTAATAACTGTGATAAGAAACCGACATCCACAAATGTGCCAATAAGTTTGTAGATTGGGTCAGATTCAAATCTCCCACTTCGCCGTTGGCACTGAGAAGAGCACGACGTCACCTGTCCCTCTTTTATTTATGACGTCACATACCGTGCCATTGCCCGAGAAACTGATTCGTTCGCAAATAGGAGAGTCGACTGGGATGCTCCATGGACGCGCTGCACTCTAGACGTCCTTCGTCACTTAGAAGATTTCCCAACGACGAGTTCTAGATACACCGTTCATGTCATGGGCTCCTACAGAGCACACAGGTGGGACCACATTATCTCCATTCTGTGCGTACCGTGAGGTCGGAGATTTAAAAGTGATCCGACATTCAAACTTATTTTCCTCAAAACGGTACGTTTCCAGACATGGATTTCACATCAAAACTTTTTCTACTAAGATCCCTCTACAGCTCCCAGGATTATGTAACATAAATTGTGGAGCATGCTGTATGTAGAGGGTGAATCAAAACTCCATCGACAAACTTGCAGAGGCTGTCCACTGATAACTCCTACAAATTTTGCTTCAAGGGATCCATGGTATCCGGCGGCTTGTCACGGATTTATTGCATTTTGCTTGGTTTCTTGCCGTAATTGGTTTCGTATCTGTATTGCACTGAAGACAGTTCACAATAGTGCACACGTCGACGGTAAGCGCTTTGGGTCTTGTTTCCGTTGGCGCACGGCACCTGCTGTTGAACTCAAGTTTGTATTCAGTACTGCTCGCTTCTGTCCGCGGTTATGTTTTCCGGCAGTGCAAGTTACACGTTAATGTGGTAAAAAGCTAAACTACAAACAGGTTTACTGATTAAGAGTTGACCGATATGCACCTCGTGTATGGGCTCACAGAATGCAATGGGACGGCTGCACAACTACGCTTTGGTGAGCTGTCCCTGCCCCAAAGGCAACCACTTAGCGGTAGTTTCGCATCAGTACATTGGCGCCTATGAGAAACTGGATCCTACTGTGTTAGAGTGGAAGGTACTGGCTTGTGGAGTATGCTAGAACAGCCGATATGGAACAGAATGTGTTACTCACGATTGGTGACAATCTTCCCTCTAGCAGTTGTGACGTTACACGAGGTCTTGAATTTTTTCAATTAATATGATGCGGTGTTTGTGGTCCTCAAGTACGTACCCACATACTCAGAGGTGAAATATTAAAAGTTTTGGCTGGGATACGTAGCTGCCGCATTACAAGCCAAATATTGCTGAGTCTACAGTATTCAATATGAATATACACATGAACACTTATTGGTGTCGGTGGCCCAGCAGTTAAATAAAATAAAAGTTGAATTACAGGGAAACACTAGAATCCTACTTCACATAATTAGTTATAAACAACAACATAGCTCGCCAGATACTCACTTATAAACGCGTACTACGTCTTCACTGCAGAAGCCCGGAAAACTCATAAGTGCACAAGTCGGCACTACGAAATATTTCTATCTCCCGCGTCTATGCGCAAACCGTTCCACACTCTCCGAGTGTCTCCTGCGACCGTCCCTCAATGATGAGAACTCTCTGTGTCCTGTGCCGTACTGTCCCCCGCGCCGCTTCCTTCAGAACTGCCTCCCCCACTTCCATACATTCTCTCCACGTGTCCGTTTTGGAACGATCACTGTGATTGGCTAGAGCGCTCCCGCCCTGTCTCCAAGCCAACACACGCTCACAAATATAATTAAACACATTCGAAATACTGGATTTACAGGGTGACTAACGCGACACGGACAGTTTTGAAGTGCGTAGTGCTGAGGGCGCTGTGATGGGAGGTGATCGTGTTGGGGGATAGTTCTGATCCACACAAGATGCCATTTCATTTACTCAGTCACTATGGAGCAGTGGGACTTGCAACGTCCAGTGATTGTCCATGACAGTTTCGCGAAAAGTGGTGAGGCTATCATTTCTACGCAGCGGTTGTCTCAAGCGCGGTTTAATGTCGGTCGACAAGGAGCTGTTCCGAGCCGTAACACAATCCTCAGATGGGTGGAAAGCTTCAGATCAACTAGAAATATACTGGATAAGAAGCCTTCTCGCCCGAGACGCAGAGTAACGACACGAGAAAATGTTGAGAGAGAAAGGCAAGCGGCAGTCAGGAACCCAGGACGGTCAGCTAGACGTCACGCTAGAGAGTTACGAATCAATCGTGAATCGGCTAGACGAATTTTGCATAAAGAATTAAAAATACATCCCTACAGAATTCTCATTGTCCAACAACATAAGGAAACTGATTTTGCTGTACGAGAAGACTTCGCTTACAGAATGCAAGTGATTTTGAGACTGAATGAAAATGAAATTTTATTGATGAGCGGTGAAGCTCATTTTCATTTAAACGGGACTGTAAATAAGCAAAACCTACGTAACTGGGCTCCACAGCATCCACACCTTATCCACCAGCGTCCTCTACACTCAGAAAAAGTAACAGTCTGGTGTGCTCTTGGCTCTGTTGGCATTATTGCACCTTACTTTTTTTTAAAGGAATGAGGCCACAGTTAATGTTAATTCGGTTCGTTAATTCGTATGCTTGAAACATTTTTGAAACAAGAACTAAGAAGACGACGAATCCCTTTAAAACGTGTTTGGTTCCAGCAGGATGGAAAAAAATCGCACACCGCAGACATTTCAATGATAGTTCTTAGACGCATGTTTCCTGGCCCGATTATCTTACGTTTTTGCAATATGCCTTGGCCTCCCAGGTCTCCCGAATTGTTACTATGTAACTTTTTTCTGTGGGGGTACCTTAAGAACTGTGTCTATAGCCACAAACTACGAAATTTGGACGATTTGAAGAATGCAATCATTCAAGAAATTGCTGCCATCCCTGCAGAGATTTTATTCCGTGTGATGGAGGATGTTGAGAAGAAACTTGAGTCCTGCATTCAAAATGATGGACATTACCTTGACGACATAATTTTTCACAAATAACTTTGTTAATTAAAATGGCAAATAATGAGCTTTGATTTTGTGTAAATAAACATGCATTAATTTTAAAGTTGGCTGAGCATTATTTCATTAAAAACCGTCCGTCTACCGTGTGTCATCCTGTACATTTAAACAACTTAAAATTAAATAAATGTGCCTACGGCTGGACCATAAACACGCTAAAAAACACATTATTAAATACATACAGAGATTAAATAAACATACACTCCTGGAAATTGAAATAAGAACACCGTGAATTCATTGTCCCAGGAAGGGGAAACTTTAATGACACATTCCTGGGGTCAGATACATCACATGATCACACTGACAGAACCACAGGCACATAGACACAGGCAACAGAGCATGCACAATGTCGGCACTAGTACAGTGTATATCCACCTTTCGCAGCAATGCAGGCTGCTATTCTCCCATGGAGACGATCGTAGAGATGCTGGATGTAGTCCTGTGAAACGGCTTGCCATGCCATTTCCACCTGGCGCCTCAGTTGGACCAGCTTTCGTGATGGACGTGCAGACCGCGTGAGACGACGCTTCATCCAGTCCCAAACATGCTCAATGGGGGACAGATCCGGAGATCTTGCTGGCCAGGGTAGTTGACTTACACCTTCTAGAGCACGTTGGGTGTTACGGGATACATGCGGACGTGCATTGTCCTGTTAGAACAGCAAGTTCCCTTGCCGGTCTAGGAATGGTAGAACGATGGGTTCGATGACGGTTTGGATGTACCGTGCACTATTCAGTGTCCCCTCGACGATCACCAGAGGTGTACGGCCAGTGTAGGAGATCGCTCCCCACACCATGATGCCGGGTGTTGGCCCTGTGTGCCTCGGTCGTATGCAGTCCTGATTGTGGCGCTCACCTGCACAGCGCCAAACACGCATACGACCATCACTGGCACCAAGGCAGAAGCCCACTGGAGGCGGGCTGCACGATGTTGGGGCGTGAGCGGAAGACGGCCTAACGGTGTGTGGGACCGTAGGCCAGCTTCATGGAGACGGTTGCGAATGGTCCTCGCCGATACCCCAGGAGCAACAGTGTCCCTAATTTGCTGGGAAGTGGCGGTGCGGTCCCCTACGGCACTGCGTAGGATCCTACGGTCTTGGCGTGCATCCGTGCGTCGCTGCGGTCCGGTCCCAGGTCGACAGGCACGTGCACCTTCCGCCGACCACTGGCGACAACATCGATGTACTGTGGAGACCTCACGCCCCACGTGTTGAGCAATTCGGCGGTACGTCCACCCGGCCTCCCGCATGCCCACTATACGCCCTCGCTCAAAGTCCGTCAACTGCACATACGGTTCACGTCCACGCTGTCGCGGCATGCTACCAGTGTTAAAGACTGCGATGGAGCTCCGTATGCCACGACAAACTGGCTGACACTGACGGCGGCGGTGCAGAAATGCTGCGCAGCTAGCGCCATTCGACGGCCAACACCGCGGTTCATGGTGTGTCCGCTGTGCCGTGCGTGTGATCATTGCTTGTACAGCCCTCTCGCAGTGTCCGGAGCAAGTATGGTGGGTCTGACACACCGGTGTCAATGTGTTCTTTTTTCCATTTCCAGGAGTGTATATCAAAGGAATAGGAGAGAAGTAAGCCAGTAGCCTAATGTCTCTATGCTTTCTAAAACACAGTAAATATTTGACCAATTTCTTCATGAATAGTATGTATCGGATATAAACAATGATATAGACGAATAAATTTATTTATAATCCTTCTGCTACCATTCTTTCGTGTCACTGTGGAGTACTTATGGCCTGACGCGATCTATAGTAATCGGCCACTTTGATCACCATCAACTCATGTACTATTCAAGTTTTATGCCTGTAATTTATACCAATTTTGGTTTACACTAATAGCTTTCTAAAGACATGTCGATCGACAAAATCGGGATGAACCGTTTAGATTTTGGAAATTCGTTGCTGTGTGTTACTTGCATAATTTGTAAACAATAGATTTCAGCTATCAGTCGTCCTTTTGAAATTTATTGGCAGATCTAGATTTCAGCTAGAAACTAGCCATATTCAATGAACTATCATTTTTGATCAATGCATGTAATGCCTGTTGATCGGGCTTCATTCACATTTCATTGTATACTAATTATTAGTGCTGAAGCAAAATCTTCTACTGAATCACTTGAAAACGGCCGAAAGGTTTTCCATTCAATTTTTCGTTTGAGAAATAAATTACTTCTACCGACATGGCGAATATGATGTCCTTATAAAACTTAGATAATGATGTTCAAAGAAGGGTAGCTCGTTTTGTATTATAGCGAAGTAGGGGAGAGAATTCCATGGATAAATTACGTGGATCGGGGTGGAAATCATTAAAACACAGGCGTTTTTCGGTGCGGTAGGAACTTCTCACGAAATTTACGTCACCAGCTTTTTCCTCCGAATGCGAAAATATTTTATGGGTGAAAATGATTATCATAATAAAATAAGAGCAATCACAGCTCTCATGGAATTATTTAAGCGTGCGTTTTTCTCTGCGCGCTGTTCGATAGTGGAATGGTAGACAAACAAATGAAGGTTGTTTGTGAATCCTCGGCCACCCACTTAATTCTAAATTGCAGAGTAATATTGTAGATGTAGATGAAGATATCCCTGCACAACCTCTGAAGGTTTGTCGCGGAGTTGTGGTTCACCCTGTATTTGCACTGTGCTCTGGGTGAGCCTTTTAGTCTACGTTACGGAAAGGAGGGTAATAGGCCTCGTATTTGAGTTTACGATTGTTAATGCGTCAATGTAAACAGTTGACCTCTGTTGCATGAGACATGTGTAATTACACTTGTAGCTGTAATCAGATCATCAGATCGCTTGAGATACCTAAATAAATTTCAGCTGAAATAGTTAAGTGTGTCACATCTTTAGTTGTCAAAGATGTCTCCGAAATTTAATGACACCCAAAGAGTTCCGTCCGCTAAAAACCGTCTTCGAAATCATTTTTCCTTTTTTAAATTCGGCCGGCCGCGGTGACCGAGCGGTTCTAGGCGCTCTAGTCCGGAACCGCGCTGCTGCTACGGTCGCAGATTTGAATCCTGCCTCGGGCATGGATGTGTGTGTTGTCTTAGGTTTAAGTAGTTCTAACTCTAGGGGACTGATGAACTCAGATGTTGAGTCCCATAGTGCTCAGAGCCATTTGAACCATTTTTTTTTAATTCGGACGGAACTAGCAGTAGATTTTCTGTGACTGCGCAAGTATTGATGGTAGTATTCTGACAATTTGGAGATTACTGTCTGTGGAACGGAGACATCACAGCTTTACCGCGCAAGTGACAACTCAACAATCTTTAATCTTCATTTTCGAACTTTTGCTATGACAGAGTTGAAGAAACGATTCTTGACTAGTTGTCAAAAGTGAGTTCGGCGGCCGGTGTGACCGAGCGGTTCTAGGCGCTTCAGTCCGGAACCGCGCGACCGCTACGGTCGCAGGTTCGAGTCCTGGCCCGGGCATGGATGTGTGTGATGTCCTTAGGTTACTTAGGTTTAGGTAGTTCTACGTTCTAGGGGACTGATGACTTCAGGTGTTAAGTCCCATAGTGGTTAAAGCCATTTGAACGTATCCGTTAGAGCAGTGCGGTGAAATTTTGTCGTTAATGGGCTATGACAGCAGACGACCGACGCTAGTGCCTTTGCTAACAGCACGACATCGCCTGCAGCGTCACTCCTGGGCTCGTGACCGTATCGGATTGACCCCAGAGGACTGGAGAACCGCGCCTTCGTCAGATGAGTCCTGATTTCCGATGGTAAGAGCTGGTAGTAGGGTTCGAGACTGGCACAGACCCCACGAAGCCAAGGACCTAAGTTGTCTGTAAGTCACTGTGCAATCTGGGGATGGCTCTGTAATAGTGTGGGCTTTGTTTACTTGGAATTGTCTGGGTCGTCTGCACTGCCCTTTTATACCTTGTTTACTCAATCTACACCCTTCTGTACATCTGCATATCGCCGTACCAGGACTTTTGTCACCTCAGTTTATGTGTGATAAAGACAACAAAAGTGGTATAACTAAAATAAAAGGCAGTTCTTTGGAGTTAATGCTAGAAATCACTAAAACAACATTTGATACTGGTATTATGTCCATTCATGTTTGTGATGAAAATTTGTCTATGTTAATACTATGTGGTTATTGCTTTATGAAAACTTGACATTTTGCGTTGTGTCGCTTTTATAGCAAGAGTGCGACATGTTTGCCAATTAGCCTTATTGTACGACGAACGCATGACCTTGAGAGTACCCCACGAAATAATCTCGAGATCTACATCTACATCTACATGATTACTCTGCAATTAACATTTAAGTGCTTGGCAGAGGGTTCATCGAACCACAATCATACTATCTCTCTACCATTCCACTCCCCAACAGCGCGCTGGAAAAACGAACACCTAAACCTTTCTGTTCGAGCTCTGATTTCTCTTATTTTATTTTGATGATCATTCCTGCCTATGTAGGTTGGCCTCAACAAAATATTTTCGCATTCGGAAGAGAAAGTTGGTGACTGAAATTTCGTAAATAGATCTCGTCGCGACGAAAAAGGTCTTTGCTTTAATGACTTCCATCCCAACTCGCGTATCATATCTGCCACACTCTCTCCCCTATTACGTGATAATTCAAAACGAGCTGCCCTTTTTTGCACCCTTTTGATGTCCTCCGTCAATTCCACGTGGTAAGGTTCCCACACCGCGCAGAAATATTCCAATAGAGGACGAACGAGTGTGGTGTAAGCTGTCTCTTTAGTAGACTTTTGCATCTTCTAAGTGTCCTGCCAGTGAAATGCAACCTTTGGCTCACCTTGCCCACAATATTATCTATGTGGTCTTTCCGAATGAAGTTGTTCGTAATTTTACCACCCAGGTACTTAGTTGAATTGACAGCCTTGAGAATTGTACTATTTATCGAGTAATCGAATTCTAACGGATTTCTTTTGGAACTCATGTGGATCACCTCACACTTTTCGTTATTTAGCGTCAACTGTCACGTGCTATACCATACAGCAATCTTTTCTAGATCGCTTTGCAACTGATACTGGTCTTCGAATGACCTTACTAGATGGTGAATTACAGCATCATCTGCGAACAACCAAAGAGATCTGCTCAGATTGTCACTCAGGTCATTTATATATATCAGGAACAGCAGAGGTCTCAGGACGATTCCGTGGGGAACACCTAATATCGCTTCAGTTTTACTCGATGATATGCCGTCTATTACTACGAACTGCGACGTTCCTGACAGGAAATCACAAATCCAGTCGCACAACTGAGACGATACCCCATAGGCCCGCAGCATGATTAGAAGTCGCTTTTGAGGAACGGTGTCAAAAACTTTCCGGAAATCTAGAAATGCGGAATCAACCTGAAATCCCCTGTCGATAGCGTCCATTACATCGTGCTGCGTTGCACAAGAACGATGTTTTCTGAAACCATGCTGATTACCTAACAATAAATCGTTCCCTTCGAGGTGATTCATAATGTTTGAATAGAGTATATGGTCCAAAACCCTACTGCAAACCGACGTCAATGATATAGGTCTGTGGTTCGATGGATTACTCCCACTACTGTTCTTAAACACTGGTGCGGCCTGCGCAGTTTTCCAATCTGTAGGCACAGATCTATCGGTGAGCGAGCGGTTGTATATGATTGCTAAGTAGGGGGCTATTGTATCGGCGTAATGTGAAAGGAACCTAGTCAGTATACAATCTGGACCTGAAGACTTGCCCGTATCAAGCGATTTGAGTTGCTTCGAAACCTCTAAGGTATTTACTTCTAAGAAACTCATGCTAGCAGCTGTTCGCGTTTCAAATTCTGGAATATTCCATTCGTCTGCCGTGGTGAAGGAATTTCGGAAAACTGCGTTCAATAACATTCCTTTGATACTTGGTGGCAACTGCTGTAGGCAGTAAGCCGGCAGCGTTGTTCTGCTCCGGCGACCGGCTTTACGCGTTCCGTGTGCGCTCACGCTGGTCATGGGCTGAGCGGCGCGCTGCCACGCCGTAGCAAGCAGCGCGTGCACTGCCGACGCAGATAAGCAGACACTGATAAGGGGTGTGAGGCGGCGGCCGGGCCCGTATCGCAGACCGCGGCTGCACCGCCACGCCAACCCACTGAGCCAGAGGCCGCACAATGTGCTCGTCGCTGCCACGTTACGACATCTTGACATACGTTCGTCTGAAGTCTGGACTCACGAAAACTGATTCACATCATAAGTTTAAAGTAATAGACACCCAGTGGGAGGGGGGATGACGGTATGCTCAATTGTGGTCCGCACCATAGGTTACATAGGTCTGTTGTTTGAAATTTAGTAACTGACTTTTATATACTTTTCAGTGCTGATTTCAAAAATGCAATCCATTTTTTTCTATCACGTCACGTTTTCTCACAAAAAAGGGAGTATTCTTGGGTACAGTAACAAAATTCAAGCAATTTATCACATTGAAACCTAAAACTTCACAGGAAAGCTTCTGTAAAGTTTGGAAGGTAGGACACGAGATACTGGCAGAAGTAAAGCTGAGAGGAGCGGGCGTGAGTCGTGCTTCGGTAGCTCAGATGGTAGAGCACTTGCCCGCGAAAGGCAAAAGTCCCGAGTTCGAGTCTCGGTCGGATACACAGTTTAAATCTGCCAGGAAGTTTCATATCAGCGCACACTCCACTGCAGAGTGAAAATCTCATTCTGGAAACATCCCCCAGGCTGTGGCTGAGCCATGTCTCCGCAGTATCCTTTCTTTCAGGAGTGCTAGTTCTGCTAGGTTCGCAGGAGAGCTTCTGTAAAGTTTGGAAGGTAGGAGACGAGATACTGGCAGAAGTAAAGCTGAGAGGAGCGGGCGTGAGTCGTGCTTCGGTAGCTCAGATGGTAGAGCACTTGCCCGCGAAAGGCAAAGGTCCCGTTTTCCAGTCTCGGTCGAGGGTCGGGCACACAGTTTTAAGTTTCATATCAGCGCACACTCCGCTGCAGAGTGAAAATCTCATCCTGGAATTTATCACCTTTTTTTCCAACGTTATAAAAGTTTTATTTATAAATCATGTTATAAAATTTACACTTACATTTCTCTTTACGTTCATAAGTTCTTATAATAACGCTTTCACTTTCTGTCGAAGCTTCTTTTATTGCTTTTCCGGCTATGGACTCGTTGAGGATCATCTATTTTTATATCATCCAGCTGTAGTTCAGTATCTTGGTGACGTCTCATCTTCCTTGATATGTTCTTTCCATTTCTTTGATGTCTTGGTGGAATCTTTCGCCCTGCTTTTCACTTACATCAGCGAGGTTTTCAGGGAAGTAGTCAAGATGTGAGTGGACAAAATGAACTTTAATGCTCATGTTACAGCCCAGCTTCTTAAAGCTGTCGAGCATGTCTGCGACGATCGTCTTATAGCTTGGATCTCTTTTGTTTCCTAGGAAACCGGTAACACTAATTTAAAAGAAGTCCACGCTGCCTTTTCTTTTGTTTCCATTTTGTTCACAAAGTTGTTATGTGTCATGAGGTTACTAATGTCTGGTCCGACAAAGATTCCTTCCTTTAAGCTTTGCCTCGGATAAACCAAGAAACTGTCCACAAAGATATCTGAAACACTCCCCTTCTTTTGGCAATACCTTAACAATTTGTTTCATCAGCCCCAAATTAATGTGAATTGGTGGAAGTAACACCTTTTTGGGATCCACAAGGCTTTTCCTCTCAACATTTTTAACCCATACTTGTAAGTTTTTTCTCAAAGGCCAAGCTTCTTTATGCAGTTTTGCTTCCTGTCTCTACTGCACTATTAACAGAGAAAGCAAGGAAACTTTGTATAGCCACTTTGTTGACCAAGCAGCATTGAAATCACTTTCAAATCACCACATACTGTCCATTACTGGTCTGAATAGCATAATTTGCTTAAAACCAGTTCAAGGTTTTCGTAACACTATTTTAAGTAAACCGAGTGTCCAACTGGTATAGAAGCACACTTATTGCCATTGTGCAGATGTACTGCTTTAAGATTCTTTTTGAAGAACCAATAAAAAGTCTCCACTCACCAGGAGCATATTCTATTTTGAAACGCGCCGTAAGTCCAGGAACATTACTGCAAAACACCAGGTCACCTTCCTGAAAGAAGAAAGATAAAAACTCATTTTCCCTGGATCGATACCAAGAAAAGGATATACCCGAAGCCAACATATGTTTATCTTTCAATTTGGATCCTTAAACCTCTTCCAATTCTTTAGAAAGGCCTAGGTCTCTAACTAAATCGTTCAGTTCAGATTGTGAGAATGGAATGGGATCGGTTGTGCCAGGATCCTGGCAATCTCTGTCTTCTTCACTATTACGTTGCTGAGCCAATGGCTCGTGATCATCCATATCGTGCAAAGAATCTGGAGGAGAGGGTATTGGTACTTCAGGTCCATGAGGAACAGGGCGAAAGGCTGATTGAATGTTAGGGTAAAAAATATCCTTTTTGTTTTTGAAATTGAATCCTCGTACGTTGCAAGAACGAAAATAGCAGTCATTACTATGATTTTTGGGCTCCCTCCAAACAATTGGTATTCGAAAACGTAAGGACTGCTTTTTACGTTGAAACCGTTGCCTCAGTTCTTCAACACACACTGAACGAACTTTGTGTATGGCCCCAAGGCTTATCTTTATCGCCTAACTTTATACCAAAATTGGGGAAATAAACTTTTTGAACAAATCGGAAATGTTTCTTTGTATCTTTTTAATGGTATAGTTATCACAAATGTAGCACAATCAATCTGGTGAGTTTACACATCCTCTGGTAGCCATTGTCCATTGTCGCTAAAACAACTTCACAACACAAGAAAGCAGTCACTACTATAAAGCACTGGTAACAACAACACGTGAACAGCACAGAGTGAAGAGGTACTGTGAACCGAAGGACAATAGCAGAAGCTCACTGCTTGGCGATGGCGGGGGGAAGGGGCACCGTGACAGAAAGGCATTGTCACGAAAATACTGCTAGTCTCTCCTAATTACTCTTTATTTGACGTATACCTAGTATAAAAATGGCTAAATAACAATTTATGGAGATCCTAAAAACCAAAATTCAAACTCACTAGAGTCCTGAAACATCGAAAAAAGCTAAAATTATACAAGCAGTTTGTGAAATAACTGTAAGTGATGGAATTTTTTCATTATTTTTCCCGAAATCAGCGTTGAAAACACTATAAAGATCACTTAATAAATCTGAAACCATTTTTATGTCGCAGACCTGTGTTATCGGAATAAAATCGTAAGAAGTGTTACGTATTTACAGTGTGTTGTGTCTGCTAAAAGGAGATAACTATATTACTGATGAACATGAAACTAAATCCAAGCGCAGTTACACAGACAATGATACATGTACTGCGCAATCTATCAGTTTTAAAGACATGTTGTGATGTTAGTCGATTAATAAACGAACTTTTTAGGCTACTAATGGCCAGTTCCTACCCTTATACACTGACAGAATATAATCACAACACAAAGAAATAATAATGTAGAGTAATGAAATTCCGGGAATACATGTTTCTAGGAAATTTCCCCAGCTCCCCTTGAAACGGCTTTTCCTATTAACACTGTCGAAAGCTGCTTGAAAGTCCAGAAACTGTAGCGTATCGTTCCATTATATTTGAAATAGTTTTCCATAATTAATGTAAGGGAAATCATCTGATACGATCATGCTCCTATACACTCACTGATATTGCCCAGCCATGACTTCTACGTATGGTCGTAGGTTCTTGTTCAGTACCTCAGCAAGTTTTTTGTAAACTGTACCCACTAATGCCATTCCTCTATGGTTAATGCAAACTGTCTTATCGCGTTTCTTACGTACGGGTATAGTAATGGAAGCGTTCCACTTCGTTGGCATTTTTCACTTCTATAAGCATGGGGGAGTGGAATTCAATAGTAGGAAAAGGAAGAGAAGAAAAAGTAGTACGTGAATATGGAGTGGAGGTAAGGAATGACAGAGGAAGCCGCCTGGTAGAATTTTGCACAGAGAATAACTTAACCACAGCTAAAACTTCGTTTAAGAATCATGAAAATACATGCAAGAGGCTTGGAGACACTGAAAGGTTTCTGATAGATTGTATAATTGTAAGACAGATATTTAGGAACCAGGTTTTGATTTGTAAGACGTATCCAGGGGCAGATGTGGTTTCTGACCACAAACTATTGGTTATGAACTGTAGATTAAAATTGAAGAAACTGGAAAAAGATGGGAATTTAAGGAGATGGGACCTGAATATACTGAAAGAACCAGAGGTTGTAGAGAGTTTCAGAAAGAGTGTTAGGGAACGACTGACAAGAACTGGGGAAAGAAATACAGTAGAATAAGAATAGGCAGATCTGAGAGATGAAACAGTGAAGGCAGCGGAGGATCAAATAGGTAAAAAGACGAGGGCCAGTAGAAATCCCTGGGTAACAGAAGCGATACAGAATTTAATTGATGAAAGGAGAAAATATAAAAATGCAGGCAAGAAGGAATACAAACGCCTCACAAATGAGATCGACAGGAAGTGCTGAATGGCGAAGCAGGGATGGTGAGAGAACTAATGTAAGGATGTAAAGGCATATATCAGCAGGGTTAAGATACTGCCTACGAGAAAATTAAAGAGACCTTTCGAGAAAATAGAACCATCTGTACGAAATCAAAAGCTCAGATGGAAAACCAGCCCTAAGCAAAGAAGGGAAACCAGGAAGGTGGAAGGAGTATATAGAAGGCCTGTACAAGGGCGATGTACTTGAGGGCAATATTATGGGAATGGAAGATGACTAGATGCAGGTGAAACAGGAGATATGATACTGCGTGAAGAATTTGATAGAGCACTAAAATACCTAAGTCGAAACAAGGCCTCGGGAGCAGACAACATTCCATAAGAGCTACTGATAACCTTGAGAGAGCCAGACATGACAAAACTCTACCTTGACCAAGATTTAAGAGACAGGCGAAATACCTTCAGATTTCAAGAAGAATATAATAACTACAATCCCAAAGAAAGCAGGTTTTGACAGATGTGAAAATTACCGAACTATCAGTTTAATAAGTCACGGCTGCAAAATACTTACACGAATTCTTTACAGACGAATGGAAAAACTGGTAGAAGCCGACCTTGCGGAAGATCAGTTTGGATTCCGTAGAAATTTTGGAACACGTGAGACAATACTGTCCCTACCACTTGTCTTAGAATATAGATTAAGGAAAGGCAAACCTACGTTGCTAGCATTTGTAGACTTAGAAAAAGCTTTGGACAAATTGACTGGAATACTCTATTTCAAATTCTGAGGGAGGTAGTGGTCAAATACAGGAAGCGAAAGGCTATTTGCAATTTGTACAGAAACCAGTTGGCAATTTTAAGAGTTGAGGGGCATGAAAGGGAAGCAGTGGTTGTAAAGGGAGTGAGACAGGGTTGTGGCCTATCCCCGATATTATTCAATCATTGAACAAGCAGTAAAGGAAACAAAAGAAAATTTTGAATAGGAATTATAAATCAGATTAGGCAGTGAGTCACTTACAATAATAGATGAGGTTTGCTATTTGGGGAGTAAAATTGAAAGGTCCCCTTAGAAAAATTATACATGAATGTGCTTAAACTGACACACAACATTTTTTTCAGCGCAACGCAATCTGACTTTCAGTAATCCCTACAAGAGAATGGCCCTGACTAACATTAACCTATACCTTTCACAAATCACTTACCTCACAAAAATCTTCGTTACTCAAACTACTGCAATACATTGATTGTTTTGTATCAAAATCTTTTATTTGCTAACTATGCCTATCAGTAGTTAGTGCCTTCTGTAGTTTGAATCTTTTATTTAGCAGGCAGTAGTGGCGCTCGCTGTATTGCAGTAGTTTGAGTAACGAAGATTTTTGTGAGGTAAGTGATTTGTGAAAGGTATAGGTTAATGTTAGTCAGGGCCATTCTTTTGTAGGGTTTATTGAAACTCAGATTGCGTAGCGTTAAAAATATTGTGTGTCAGTTTAAGCACAGTCTTGTATAATTGTTCAAAGGAGACGTTTGAAAATAACTGATGATTGTCAAAGTAGGGAGGATATGCAACGTAGGTTAGCAATGGCAAGAAAAGCATTTCTGAAGAAGAGAAATTTGTTGACATCGAGTACAGATTTAAGCGTCAGGAAGTGTTATCTGAAAGTATTTGTATGGAGTCTAGCCATGTATGGATGTGAAGCATGGACGATAAATAGTTTAGACAATAAGAGAACAGAAGCTTTTGGAATGTGGTACTACAGAAGATTTTTGAAGATTATATGGGTAGATCATGTAACTAATGAGGAGGTACTGAATAGAATTGGGGAGTAGAGGAATTTGTGGCACAACTTGTCTAGAAGAAGGGATCGATTGATAGGACCTGTTCTGAGGCATCAAGGGATCAGAAATTTAGCATTAGAAGGCAGCGTGAAGCGTGAAAATCGTAGAGGGAGACCAAGAGGTGAATACATAAGCAGATTCAGAAGGATGTAGGGTGCGGTAGTTACTGGGAAATGAAGAAGCTTACACAGGATAGAGTAGCGCGGAGAGCTGCATCAAAGCAGTCTCTGGACTGAAGACCACAACAACAATAACAAGCTTTTCGAACCAGTCCATGTATTTTTGTTGAAAAAAAAAGAAAGCTCCGTATCACGATACTTAAATATTTCATTTGGTATTTTATCTTCCTCGACAGCCCTGTGGTTCATCTCATTAACAGCTACAATGTTGAAACCTCTCCACTGTCATTGCTAAAAGCTTGTTCCAGCTGTTCCTCGTCTTCAGATTCCCGGATTTCCCCAGATTTCAATAGTTCTCTAAAATATTCTTCCAATCTTTCTATAATTCTGGTTCCACGTCCGACCAGATTTCCTCCTTTGCTGTCCTGCACATCGTTCCCGGAGGCTGTCATCCTAGATTTTATTTCTATTTTTCAGTATATCCTTAAAATTCTAACATTCTTTTCATTTCCGAATTCATCGATGTCTTTTTACGTATTTTTCTCAAATTCTCTCTTTTTTCCTTCTGCTGCACAAAACGCACATACGCCTACCGTGGTACGGTGAAGCCATATGCAAAACAAACACGTACAGACATGACCTACCCGTTGTAATCTCAATTGTTATTTATACATAGTTAGCTGCGGCTAACAATTCAAATCTGAGCGTATTTCGGCACACAAGAAATCTTGAACAGAAGGTTTCACGTAAAAAAAAAGGACAGAAAACAAGAAGAAAGCTTCAAGTCGTCACACCAACGTCGAAAGTCAAAATGACTGATATCAAACGGTGCACCACGCGATAGAAAATTAACTGAAGTATCTCAGAAAGAGAAAGGCCATTAACGGGATATCAATCTCTTTTGCATAGAGCATACGAAAGAACTTGCTCTTTTCGTAGTAAAAATATATCGTAGTTTGCTAGAGAAGCACAGCTGAAACGAATATACCTTTTTTTTAGTAACTTGGTCGCTTCGGTCTTTATATACAGTAATTTGTTCAATCTCCAGTTTTATTGTGTAAAATGTTGTTCATATTGTTAATGTATGTTTTGTGAGAAACTGTGGAATTATATTTTGCTGTTTTTCACACGAGTAAATAGCGTCTAGCTTTTGATTGTAACACGATCAGAAAATATTATTCTGTATGTAAGGTGAGGTAAGGTAAGGCGTTGGTCCATGTAGGGATATATTTTACGTTTGTAACATGGAGATGGACGACATTTTGGTTGGAACGGGAGAATCGGGGTTACTTTTTCGGACGGATGAGTTGCACGACTGTTGCAGACGCGCTACGAGGACGTTTTAATTTGACCCTGAAATAATGTGGTTACTGATTTGGCCTTTAACTGGCAGTAGTTTCTGGAAGGATTTCGCAGATACCCTTTTGGTAATCCTTGATCAAGTGAAGAAGACGTGGATTCTGTGAAAAAACACTTTCGCACACCACATCACTGTGGAAACAGAGGTTTGCGATGTGTTAAACACGAAGATTATTTAAGCGTTTCGCTCGTGAATTGTAACTGTGTGAGGGTGAAAGTTTAATAAGAGAGAATTTCTGATAAGAACAGTGAACTGTGTTAATTAGTTGCTGAAGTACATCGACCTGTGATTTGTCCATTATGACTATTTTCGGAGAGACTAAGATTTTAAGCAATCGACGGAAGTTTAATCAGAAGGTGACCGATTATACGGACAAATCAGGGATTTTTACATGTTGTGTCTGTTGAATGAAATAAATGTGCGGGCTTTAATAAAAATATACTTGGAACGGGCGTATACTGTTGGGTATGTTAACCATATATTGCACTAACTGAACACCAAGCTCCTATCCTAGCATATATCCGTGATTGTTGAAAGTTCCAGCATGTTTTTCACATTGAAAAACGATGGACTCCCAGCGCAAAAGCGCAAACACTAAAAATTAACTTGATTTTTTTACTCAAACGGCATTACCAAGATTTTGTCTTGGTGTAATAGCGGTCGCAAATTTTTTTGTAGTACCATCGAGGCTACTTCGTTGCCATTTAGTCTTCTCTGATATCTGTCTCGTCTTTCACGGAACTCATCGGTGACAAAAAATACGGTGCAGCTACTGACAGATTTGTACGTCACTGTATATTTGTGAGAATCTGTAAACAAATACTAAAGTACAATAAGAATCAAAGATAGCAAAACACTGGAGAGGTTATCACCTTCTAGATGAAACTCAGTGCTAATAAAAAAAAATAACCCTTCTACTGTAGAATGTTACGTAATGTAATCAGTCCCCTTTTGCGCGGAGAGCGCATTATTTGACTGACAACTTGACACTATGATTCAATAAACCATTCATACTGAATAGGACTGCAGTATCGTTTATTTATTCATACAGATGGCTACAACATACATAGCAGGAAACGTGAATGTTTATCACGTAGCTCTGAAGTGCCAATATTGAATATCACATAAAATTACTTCTCACAGTTGTCTGCTCTCACGACTCATTAATCAAGCAGGCGTCAAAATTACATTCAAGTTGCTTAACAGTTTTCGTCTCTAAACTTTATCTCTTACTTTCTTAAATATGGAAGGTTATTTGTATACCTTATTGCGTAGTATGATCGTGATAGAGCGTATGTGCTGCGTGACTGTGCCACTCACGCTTATGTCTAACCGGTAAGAAGTGACTCAACTCGAAGATACGACGCGAGGATGGGGGGGGGGGGGGGGGGGAGAGGGGGGAGGGGGGAGCCACGCGAACTGTGACAAGGCGCCGCAGACAGCACACAAGGCCTATATCGTTGACGAGTACTGGACGGTGCGAGAAAAATACTCTGTGTAAGTGTGGGTTCTGACTTTAAGTTTTCACTGTTGCTTATGTCAAAGCGAGGCATGCAGGAAGTAAATGGAGATTACATGTTTCCAGTTAGTGTGGATAATTTTAGCTCTGTCAAAGCTATTCAGTAGAACACAAGTCCAATACTACAAAGAAAAATAAACTAAGTGAGGCAGCACAGGTCCAGTGAGAACAAATGGGTAGAAGCCACACATACCTCTGAAATTGTTCTACTTATTGACTGACTGTGCTGACAACTGAGAGTGAAGAATAATAATCTTGTGAAGTTAAATTGGAAGTATTGTCAAACAACTGCCTCGTACAGCTAGCCCAACCGTGAGACTATTTTAGGCAATATCAGCAAAGCTAGGAGAGTAAAGGTGTTTGATCGAGCTGACAGGCCAACACTAGCATTCTACTTACAAGACTATCATTTATATCAAATATGACTGTGGTTAACGTTCAGATACATCGTATTTGCCACTTTAGAGAAATATGAGGCCGAGCTGGAAAGCACTGCCTCCGAATTATTTATGTGAAACCTCTTAAAGCTGTTTCAATAAAACGAACATTATTAACATTTACATCTCTATTCCTCGTGTGGGTTGTAGCGCTTTGCCGCTAGCGAGCTGCAGAATGTTGCGTGTAACATGTCAGTGTGTAACATAACTCTGTTGGTTCGTGAGAAACAGCATGCTGTAATCGAGTTTAGAATTCAAAGAGTTCGTCGACACATGGAGCACCCTTTCCTTCAGCACAACACTACCAAGCCAAACACCAGCATTGCGACAACTGAAACAGTCTGACATCTTGTGCTCACTGCCGTCGATCATTCTCCGTACTGTCCAGACTTGGGCTCATCCGATTTTCATCTGTTTCCAGAAATTAAAGAGGTTCACTTTGACAGTGACGAAGTGCTGCAGAGAGAGCTGAGCAACAAAAGAGAACTAAATGAAGCGTTAAAAATTTGATTAGCAGTTCCTGCAAAATCAAGAATGTCTAATCATGTAGATGACGCTCCAGAACTACTTTACTTGCCATGACTGAATGGGAGGTGATGGTGCGAATGGGGCGGTCTAAAGTTATAGTGATTCTCGTGTACGGCTGTGATGGTGTTACTCTAACGCATTACGTTCCTCCACGGGAGACCGTCAATGAATAGTATTACTGTTCGTTTTTTGGAGCATCACCTGCGACAAGCTTTGTGAAAGAAGCGGCGTCACTTTCTGCGCAACCCACCCATCATTTTGCACGACAATGCTCGGGCGCATACAGCGCAAGCTGTGGCTGTTCTGTTCGGTCGATGGGACTAGGAAGTGCTGTACCATCCACCATACTCCCCGGAGTTAAGTCCTTGTGACTTTGCTTTGATTTTGTAGATGAAGGAACCAGTTCGCGGCATTCACTTCAGAACTGTTCCAGAGATTCGACAGGCAATAGACCGCTCCATTCGCACTATCAACAGAACAGGCTCTGCTAACGATATACTATGCCTTCCACATCGCTGGGTTCTACACAATGCTGGTGACTACTTTGAAGGACAGTAAAAGTTGCAAACAAGTAACTCTTTTGTTTCGGTTGTGAATAAATAGTTGCCACCATTTATTTTTAACCCTTGTAACTGATGATGGTCGAAGTAGAGAGGATATAGATTGTGTTCGGATATAGACTGAAAATGGCAAGGAAAATGTTTCTGATGAAGAGATATTTGTTGAGGTCGAGTACAGATTTAAGTGTCAGGAAGTCTTTTCTGAGTGTAGCCAATTCTGGAAATGAAACATGGACGATAAGTAGTTTAGACGAGAAGAGAATAGAAGCCTTCGAAATGTGGTGCTACATAGGAATGCTGAAGATCATGTAACTAATGAGGGGTACTGAATAGAATTGGGGAGAAGAGGGATTTGTGGCACAACTTCACTAGAAGGCGGGATCAGTTGGTAGGGTGCGTTCTGAGGCATCAAGGGATCACCAATTTAGTATTGGAGGGAAGGTTGAAAATCGTAGAGGGAGACGAAGAGATGAATAAACTAAGCACATTCAGGAGGACCTAAGTTTCAGTAGGTAGTGGCAGATGAAGAAGCTTCCACAGAATAGAGTAGCATGAAGAGCTGCATCAAACCAGTCTGTGGACTGAAGACCACAACAACAACAACAACATCGATCAACTAGCTACCACTCCACGACTGTGCCCCTGCTAGCTGTGGCCATGTTATTCATGCTGTGTCCGATGCTGTTGTCTTAGCTGCCCCCAACTGGCGGGCCTCCTACCCTAGTGGTCTACAGGTCGAGCCTGCGCCTGCGCGGCCAAACTCTTTGCTTTCGGCCTCTGCTTGCTGCTTTTGCTGACAGCCGCCTCCTCCACACTGGGTATAAGCCGTGATTCTGCGCGTCATGGTGCAACATGGCCCAAGTTGTGCGGCTGCTTCTATCTTGTGCACGGCTGCCATCCGTGTCGTATCAACAGTATGACAGTGATGAGTGAATTTGTTGATTTTTGAGGCCGTTTTGTTTTGTACATGCCTATGAAGGATAGAATTGGTTTGCATACAAACATGAACGTACAATTTGTTAAACCCCTAGGGACCTGCAGATTTGTCACAATGTAAGGAAGAGATCACCAATTATACGATGTTGCAATGCCTGTGTTGTTCCGAAGTATGATGTACCGTTCCTTTGAACATGCATGTATGGTCAGTGAGATGTTTAAATTGTAATTTGTTGGGTCCTAGGCATATCAGTGTTCAGGATCTATATGGATAATGATCCACTTGCAATAATTAATTTCCTTTATTCTTTTTGTTCTTATACCCGTTGTTAATAGTTACTGACACTCTTTTGTTAATTTGTGGTATACTTCTAGAGAGTTATTTTTTTGTGCATAGCATGTGAACAAATGCTACAATCAGAAAAATGACCCAGGTCGACTCAGGAAGCAATTGAATATTTGGTGACTTAGGTAGTGGGGCTGAAGGATAGCAGTTCCACTTTGCTAAGAGAAATAGGTACTTTTAATGACAGATGACACACCTAATCAGAAGAGGAAAAAGCTCCATTTTGTGTACCCGATGCTCCTGTGGATTCATCTGCAGTTAGTGAAATCTGTTTTGGATGTGTCGGTGTTTCTCAATTTGCTACGAGTCTGGGTGATAGGTTGGACGAAGTACGTTTGTATATAGCCAAATTATGATTGCCAGGAGAGGCAAAAACTTACAGAATGTGTTCAAATGGCTCTGAGCACTATGGGACTTGACATCTGAGAGAATCAGTGCCCTAGACTTAGAACTAAGTAAACCTAACTAACTTAAGGACATCACATATATCCATGCCTGACGCAGGATTCGAACCTGCGACGACAGCAGCCGCGTGGTTCCCGACTGAAGCGCCTATAACCGCTCGGTCACCATGGCCGGCCATAATGTGTCATGAGTGGTTGCTACACAGCTAGAGGAAGTAGGCATAGCAACATTGGTACAGGACAAATGGAGTGTTTTTCGTCAGAAGGTAAGTTTAGTATGTGTTGAAGTGTGTGCCACATTCAGAAACATGGCGTCAACCACAATGCTATGAGTGTGAGGTTGTAGGACACTACGTGTGGGAGTGTCAGAATAAGAAGGAAAGTGGGTGACGTCGTTCTAAGGCTTCTTTAAACGACAATGGGAATTATTCAAGTGCTGGGTTGCATACCCAGTGAAACGTACTATTACAAAAGCGTATGCAGAGGTGGACTGTTGCTTGTTGGCCAAAGACGAGTTGGATACGTTTCACTATTGTGTATATAGAAGTGTGGCATGCAGGATGTAAATGGAGATGACATGGTTCCAGTTAGTGTAGATAATTTTAGCTCTTAAAAATTGGATCTGCCAAAAGGATTACTGATAGTCAATGTGGACTACTAGATGAGGACGATTAAATTGATTGACTGGAGACCTTTATCGCAAGCAAACCATCAACAAAATTGCGTTATGAAAAAAAATAGCATTTAAAACGGAAATATACGACAGGTGTGAAACGCTGGTGGTACTCACTGATTTCTTAAATCCTAGTGAATCCTTAGCAACGATAGTTGTAACAGAGCATAAAATTTTGCGAGGGGATAAATCACCTGCCTTTAATAAAGTATACATAATAACATGGCACTTGCAAATGACACGAGGAAATTTACCAATAAGCAGCTAGCCGAAAGTTATAGTCCGTGGGGAGCATATTTGGCATTGCACCCAAAAATTCATCAGATGTGACAAAGAAATACAAGTTGTGTTGGGATTTCCAATATATAAATGCAAGACAATGAGGGATGCATATCTGAGAAATATAACAGAAATGGTGTACAGCCCGGTCCAAAATAAGTATTTCTTAATGGTGAATTTATGCAGTGGGTATGAAAGATCTACAGTTTTTAACAACAACAACACACAGCTATACACGATAGCAGTGAGCCAAGCACGGGAATTACACAGGCGTGAGAAAACATTAACTGGAGAATATAATTCCAGATAGATTCCGACCACAAGCTATGTCGACTGTAATGACTTGTAACTGTCCAAGTGTGTGAATAGAAACTTCCTTCAGCACGGCTGATACACGAGAGAATGAAGTCGCGCTGGAGATTTGCTGCTGGGAACTCTCATCTGGCGGTCGCACAAATGCCCTTGTATTGCCTTCATGCAGGAGGTGCCATATGTGAACGTTGTGGTCATTATGGTGGATTATGTGGGCATACTGCCACATCTCTCCCATCCTCCAGGAAGCCAGCAAGGGGGCGTCAATGAACAGAGATGGAGAACCAACGGACTGGCATTGCTGAGAGGGATACAGGGTCTGCCCAGGTCCCCTATCGACAGCAGCTGTGGTGATTGTCTCGATCGGCTTGTCTGCACCTGAAGCAGCGTCACCATCATAAGGTTGCACTTTCAGCTGTTCGCACTCCCGTGAGCTATCTGGCCAGAAGTCACCAGGACAGTGGCGAGCAGGGCGCAGTAACGACAGTGCAGTTGGTGACAATGTATCAGAAGCGCCGTCGGTGGTGATGAGCGAATACCACGATGATAAAGAAAGGGAGGTCCAGTGGCCCTGTGGGAGTGCAGAGTCCATGCAGCTGTCATCGGACCTTGGCAGTAGGCCCAGAGTGGCAGTTGTGTCTCGAGGTCGCCATCGTCGGATAGGACATCAAACGGAGGTACACCAGTCGCAACAGGACCCTGTGGTTGTTTGGCAATAGCAAGAGGGCCCCACTGGCTGCTGCAGTAGCTATGGGCGAAGTAGTTCAGGACCCCACCGATGGTGCAGCTGTTTCTGAAGGCATTTCGTATTCACTGTCTCCACTTCCCAAGCAGGCTGTCAGCCAAAAGTGCGCGCCCATGCAGGTCACCGGCAGTGTAACGAGAAGGACCCGATCGCACCTCAGGTCGTGGTGCAGGGCTTCAACCACATGAATTACAGAAGGGGTCTGTGAAGTTGACATGGACCTGGTTCTGTGTGACACAAAGCATAGGTCTGTGCTGGTGTTGTGTACTGTTTGGGGCACTGGTTGCGCTCATGGAAGAGCTTCTCAATTCCGAATCAATGCCAGATCTGTAGACAATATGTCATGCAAGAACTTTCACTTGGTCATGAACCAGTGACCATAGTGGTACAAACTTGCAGAGCTGGAGGGAAAATGGTGCGGTAGTCAAATGCCTCTGAGCACTATGGGACTTATCATCTGTGGTCATCAGTCCCCTAAAACTTAGAACAACTTAAACCTAACTAACCTAAGGACATCACACACATCCATGCCTGAGGCAGGATTCGAACCTGCGACCGTAGCAGTCGCGCGGTTCCGGACTGAGCGCCTAGAACCGCGAGACCACCGCTCATCCTCGACGACTGTCAGCTGATGGCGGAGGAAGATATTGTTACGTAACAAGCCAGATATCTTGATGGACAAATGTTCGGGCTAACCATCAGACACAAACTGAACCCCTGACAAAGCAAGGGGTCCTGACAGGTGGGGCATGCAATATGCCTTTGAAGCGGGACAATCACTTGCTGCAAACAATCATCGGTCTGAAAACAGACATTCTCAGCTTTCTCGAAACTAAGTCGTAGCCGGCCTATGTGGCCGTGCGGTTCTAGGCTCTTCAGTCTGGAACCGCGTGACCACTACGGTCGCAGGTTTGAATCCGGCCTGGGGCATGGATGTGTGTTCTGTCCTTATGTTAGTTAGGTTTAAGTAGTTCTAAGTTCTAGGGGACTGATGACCTCAGATGTTAAGTCCCATAGTGCTCAGAGCCATTTGAACCATTTGAGCCACTAAGTCGTATCCCGTGGGCAAGCGCGACAATGCGTCTGCATTCACATGCTTCGGTGTCGATCTGTAATGAATCTCACAGTGATAAGCCCTCTAAAACAAAGCTCAACGCTGAAACTGTTGTGTAGAGGAGGAAATGTAACTCTCGAGCTGCATATACAATGACCAGGGCCTCCTTCTTGATTTGAGAATAATTCCGTTGTGAAGCTGTCCACCTCTTGGAGGCATATGCGATAGGATGTTCAGAACAGTCAACATTTTTGTAAACCAAAACTGCCACAACAGCATATGGGGAGATATCTATGGCAAGAACAAGCTTTATATTTACTAAGATGGTATCTGTTCTTTCAGACATGCCCGAAAGAACAGATACCATCGGTGACCAAGCAGCTCGTTAGAACGAAATTACAATGAAATGAACATCCTTAGCTGCCCCGACCGGGACTGGAACCCGGGATCTCCTGCTTACATGGCAGACGCTCTATCCATCTGAGCCACCGAGGGCACAGACGACAGCGCGACTGCAGGGATTTGTCTCTGGCACGAGTCCCGCGAAAGTCACATTCTCAGCGTATTCTCCCGCCCATTATACTCATTACTTGCGGCGCTTTGCCGATTCCCGTAAGAGTTCGGGCACTGTTTGTGCATTCACACAGAAGAAGAAGATGGTCAAGTGGCCGGAGAGCCTTAACTATATATATACTAAGATGGTATCTGTTTTTTCGGACATGTCCATCTCAGTATATATATAGTTAAGACTCTCCGGCCACTTAACCATCTTCTTCTTCTGTGCGAATGCACAAACGGTGCCCGAACTCTTACGGGAATCGCCAACGCGCCACAAGTAGTGAGTATATTGGGCGAGGGCGCTACCAATGTAGTGCGGGAGAATACGCTGAGAATGTGGCATTCGCGGGAGGCGTGCCAGAGATAAATCCCTGCAGTCGCGCTATCCTCTGTGTCCTCGGTGGCTCAGATGGATAGAGCGTCTGCCACGTAAGCAAGAGATTCCTGATTCAAATCCCGGTCGGGGCACTCATTTTCATCTATCCCCGTTGACGTATGTCAACGGCTGTAAGGAACTAAGGGTGTTCATTTCATTGTAAGAACAAGCTTTTTACTCGGCGTAAAAGCACCGAGCCACAGCGATGACTTGAGCAGCGACTTGATCTGGGCCAATGCTCTGTCGCAGTCTGCCGATCAAATAAAAGGAACACCATTTCTTACGCAAGTCGTTGAGTGGATGAATTATATCTGCTGCTGTGGGGAGAAATTAAGAATATTAACTGACTTCATCCATATACAGCTGGTGTTCTTTCAGGTTCAATGGTGGAGGTAGGTTGGCAAACGCTACCACGTGGTGTTATATAGGTTTGATGGCACCCTCCGAAAGAAAGTGGCCCAGATATTCTATTTCAGTCTGAAAAATCTTCGGCTTTTTACAAATTCCACTTAAGGCCCGCGCCTTGCAGTTTTGGGAACGTGATACAAAGGATAGAGAGATGTTCCTGTCATGAGAGATCAGTGACAATGATATGATCAAGATCGTTTGCACAGCATGGTAGATCCCAAGGTAACTGTTCCAAAAATCTCTGAAATATTGCGGGGACATTCGCTGTTGGTAAAACACAAAGGGAGTGTTTAGACGTAGACGTAGACGTAGAATCGAGACGAACCTGCACGTACGCCATTGATAAGAATTTTCTGAAAACGCTAATCGCCCGCCAACTTCGAGAGAATATAGTCGATGTGAGGAACTGAGTAGCAATCGACTATCGCCTGAGCGTTGATAGTGGACTTACGACCCACACGCAAACAAAGCGCACCCACTGACTTACGAATAACCACCAGAGTCGTAGCCCATTGGCTAGAAGGGACCAATTCAATAATTACCAGGTCTCGCAAACATGTCCAATTCATTCTTGACAGCCCGTCGCAGAGGAGAAGTCTATGCCTAGCACGACAAAAATTGGGTGTGGCCGAAGGTTTGATAGTGATGTAAGCCTCGTAGTCCATTGCGGCGCCCAGTCCAGGCGAAAACAGAGACCTGCACTTGCAGCAGAGCTCGTCCAATGCCTGGAATGGAATGCATTCAGAAACAAGGTGCACAGAATCCTAAATGCAAATGGCAAAAACCGTTAAAAATGTTTTGTGACGTCGCACTGTCTACTGCTAGAAACCTGATCGCCCTCGTGATACGCTGACACCTAACGTCGATCGTGAATTGGTCACGAACAGGAATGGGCTGCTTGCCATAACCGACCAAATGGTGAACTGACAGCAAAAAAGTAGGGCGATCAGGCGACCAAAGCGATGATAGGTTTCTAGATTCGCTAGAGTCACAGTGACCCCGGTATCGACCTGGAAATGAACGGCTGCTGCTAAATGTGCTAATATAGATCTTGCTGGGAATGCTGAGAGCCTGGCCATGCAAGGGTGGAACATACATGGACAGCTATGGCAAACAGCTGCTCATGTCTGTGTTTACGACAAGCTGTGCTCCATGCATGCCGGTGCAGACAGAGACTTAGGGCGTACCAACAGAAGCAATATGGACACAAGGGAAACCGGTGTTAGAATGGGACTCCGTCTGACTGCAAATGGCGCGAAACGGATAAGCACGAGGACGCCGTCAGTGAACGACGGCAAGGACACGAAGTCAAAAAAAAATAAAGACGTTCTCGAACTGTTCTGTTGAAGTCTGGACACGTCAAATGCCTGAGAGATAACTAACGCCTCCTGTAAGCTCGCATCTTCTAGCACAAGGGCACGCGACATACCTCCTTCTCTGGAGCTGAACGGACAACAGCACTGCGTATCAGAGAGTCAGCAGAGGATGTAATTATGTAATAGGCGTATTTAAACTGTTTTAGCATGTAATTATCTGAACTGTTTCTTATTTAAATTGTTTTGTTAATTAAATTGCATTGTGTATTATTGAGAAAGAGCGGGAAACCGCGCATAGATACATTTTGAGAAAGAGCGGGAAACAGCGCGCAGTAATACATCTGTAATGGTAGCAGGGATTGTCTGCACCAAAAACCATTGTTGGCGGCGAGACCGCAGTTTTGTAGCATTGAGCGTTGGAAGCGAGCAGTTGCGAGTAAGATGTGAGACGAGGCAGTCGTAGCTAGCGAGACATTAGAGGAGGTCGCTGTAAGCGAGGTATGAATTAACACTTTGAAAGAAGCGGTGTGCTCGCCAGCCACTCGCTATATGTAGCGCAATGCTAGTTTTTAAGAATTTTTGTAAAGAACTATGCCCCTTGTAATTGTTTGTCAAGATCGTTCTCAGAATATACACTCCTGGAAATTGAAATAAGAACACCGTGAATTCATTGTCCCAGGAAGGGGAAACTTTATTGACACATTCCTGGGGTCAGATACATCACATAATCACACTGACAGAACCACAGGCACATAGACACAGGCAACAGAGCATGCACAATGTCGGAACTAGTACACTGTATGTCCACCTTTCGCAGCAATGCAGGCTGCTATTCTCCCATGGAGACGATCGTAGATATGCTGGATGTAGTCCTGTGGAACGGCTTGCCATGCCATTTCCACCTGGCGCTTCAGTTGGACCAGCGTTCGTGCTGGGACGACGCTTCATCCAGTCCCAAACATGCTCAATGGGGGACAGATCCGGAGATCTTGCTGGCCAGGGTAGTTGACTTACACCTTCTAGAGCACGTTGGGTGTTACGGGATACATGCGGACGTGCATTGTCCTGTTGGAACAGCAAGTTCCCTTGCCGGTCTAGGAATGGTAGAACGATGGGTTCTATGACGGTTTGGATGTACCGTGCACTATTCAGTGTCCCCTCGACGATCACCAGAGGTGTACGGCCAGTATAGGAGATCGCTCTCCACACCATGATGCCGGGTGTTGGCCCTGTGTGCCTCGGTCGTATGCAGTCCTGATTGTGGCGCTCACCTGCACGGCGCCAAACACGCATACGACCATCATTGGCACCAAGGCAGAAGCGACTCTCATCGCTGAAGCCGACACGTCTCCATTCGTCGCTCCATTCACGCCTGTTGCGACACCACTGGAGGCGGGCTGCACGATGTTGGGGCGTGAGCGGAAGACGGCCGAACGGTGTGCGGGACCGTAACCCAGCTTCATGGAGACGGTTGCGAATGGTCTTCGCCGATACCCCAGGAGCAACAGTGTCCTTAATTTGCTGGGAAGTGGCGGTGCGGTCCCCTACGGCACTGCGTAGGATCCTACGGTCTTGGCGTGCATCCGTGCGTCGCTGCGGTCCGGTCCCAGGTCGACGGGCACGTGCACCTTCCGCTGACCACTGGCGACAACATCGATGTACTGTGGAGACCTCACGCCCCACGTGTTGAGCAATTCGGCGGTACGTCTACCCGGCCTCCCGCATGCCCACTATACGCCCTCGCTCAAAGTCCGTCAACTGCACATACGGTTCACGTCCACGCTGTCGCGGCATGCTACCAGTGTTCAAGACTGCGATGGAGCTCCGTATCCCACGGCAAACTGGCTGACACTGACGGCGGCGGTGCACAAATGCTGCGCAGCTAGCGCCATTCGACGGCCAACACCGCGGTTCCTGGTGTGTCAGCTGTGCCGTGCGTGTGATCATTGCTCGTACAGCCCTCTCGCAGTGTCCGGAGCAAGTATGGTGGGTCTGACACACCGGTGTCAATGTGTTCTTTTTTCCATTTCCAGGAGTGTAGTTATGTAATTTTGATGGAAAATTAGGTATGTAGCGCAACGCTACTTTTTAAGAATTTTTGTAAAGAACTATACCCCTTGTAATTGTTTGTCAAGATCGTTCTCAGAATATAGTTAACTTCTACCAGATTAAATGCATTAAGAATTTTCTATCCCAAAATCATTCACGTAAATGCTTTACGGAATTTATTGTTATCTTAAAAGAAAAGTCTAAACTGAGCTTCAGCTTTTATCAAATCTAAATTAACTTCAACTTAAAGAATTCCAGTCACAAAGTATTATGAAACTCCACCAGCAGCTTATAATTATGTTAAAGAGAAGTAAGTATATTCATTCCACAGTTTGCTGTAGCAGTCAGATGGCGATCCAGTATAAATAATTAAAGGTAAGAATCAGTCTTAATAATTTCAGGTAACGACTGAGGGCCACGGCGACAACACATTTTATGTTTCGTCGTAATAATCAGCAGGTAGTCTTGACAGAGCAGCAGTTAAAAGATTTTAAGAGACGCAGCGTTCAGTCAGCAAGCAAACGTTCATCCAATATTAGACGGGAAGGTTTCACTTGGCGATATCCATTCAGTACGACATTTTAGTGAATCTACTGTGGATATGAATATACTGACTTTGATAATAGTGTGAATAAGTTACTGTTAAGTGGCGCAACGCATATACTAAAGTGTATAACTTTTATTCACAGGTCATCGGCAATTCTGTTTGCTTTATTGATTCGGCGTGGAAAAGTGTTTGTTCAGTGTTGAATCCGCTTTGAACAGTGATATATTTTGTTGCGTGTGATGATTATAGACAATGTCCCGCAGAATAATTACTCGTTCTCAAACTGATAAAACTTTTTGTTGCGTGTGATGATTATAGACAATGTCCTGCAGAATATTTACTCGTTCTCAAACGAATAAAACTGTACAAAATACTGACGAGAGATTCTTTTCTGGAATAGGCAGTAATAATAGTGTGAAAACCCTGATTCTGAAACGTTAGGTGAACAGACATTTAATAACTGTAACAATATGGAAGCGTTTAACGAACAAGTAACTTCAGAAATGCCCACAGACAATGAAACGGTAGAGCAAAATAATTTGGCATTAAATGCAACAGACGGTACACAGTCACAAATTCCGCATAGTAGACATAACAGTTTCAGTAACGAAACCACTGCAATGCAGTCAGACAGAGAGACTCCATTAAGCACTGATTTAGATTCAAACGGTACACAGCTACACAACCTGCGTAGCAGATCCAACAGTTCTCATGACCAAAATTCCGAAATTACGGAAAACGTGACGCAGTCACAATCATCTGAGGATGTTCAAATGAACACAGATCTACAGCCTTTAACAACGAATACAAATACACACAGAAGTCAATCCGAAACGGATCCAATAATGGCATTTTTGCTATAAATGAGACAAGACATGAATCAAAACTTTAACAGAGGGTCACAAGAATTAGAAAAAAGGTCACAAGATCTAAAAAACGAAATTAAGGCAGAACACGCACACACAGATCAGAAATTAGACAACATGTACCAAAATCTAAAACACGAAATCAAAGTAGAAATTCAAACAGTCGCTGAAAAATGTTCACAATCAACACAAGAATTACGCGACAAAATTCAAGAAATATCCGATAACCAAGCAACATTTGTAGTTAGTATACGGGAAACAATGACAGAAAACTTTGCTAAACAAAACGCTCAGATTGATGAACGTTTTAACAATCACACAGAAAACTGTTTGATACGTCACCGTAAACTGGTGCGATCGCAGGATAAAGAACGAAAAGAATTACTACAAACAATCACTAAACAGCGTCAGGACGACAAAAAGAAAGTGTTTGCCCAGGGCAAAACATATGTAGACAATCACATACAGTCGATCTCGGAAGAAATCGAAACGGTCAAAGAAACAAATAATCAAATACAAGACAGGCTTACAGAAATCCAAACACAGACAATCGATGTGAAAACTTCTACAGACACTGAAATCCAGAATGTTAAAGATAAATTAACAGAGGACGTTCAGACACTAACTGACAAAATAGAACACATAGAAATTAACCATGACACAGAAAATTTAAAGGCAGATTTTAAGAAAGTCACCAAAAGCAACCGTAAATTACGAAATGAACTGACAGAAAAGATCAATGAACTCACTACAAGAATAGATCTTTTAGATACTAACAATGACGAGAGATCAGACGACACTGCACCAGTCCCAGTGCAACAGAACTCTAATAGTAATAACACGCCATTGACAAATATACAACAAACTATCACAGATCTAAAATCGCGTAATGATTCATTGCATCAGCAAATAAATTCTCTACAGCAAGAGATAGCGGACGCACAAGAAACCGCCGCACATAATCATTTTCAACAGAACACACACCGTTACGAAATGCCTCAGATCCATAATACATATAATGTTGGTAGACTTCAGAGAGTAAGAGATTTTACCCAGGAAGAAAGACACCCGAATCCATATTCAAGACAATACGACAACACTTACACACACAGACATGACAGTTTTGATCACAAACATTTTCTTTCAGTTAGAAAGTTTAAAACATTTAAAAACGACAGGGCGCAAATACATCCGTTGGATTTTATCCAACAGTTCAGGGGAGCACTTCCACCATCATGGCCAGTACAACATAAGTTAGAATTTATTGTCAGTTTTCTTGAAGGAGAACCAGCACGACGATTGCGACCAATTGCTAGACAATGTTTTTCCTTAGAAGCATTTGAGGAAGCATTTTTATCAGCATATTGGTCTGACACTACACAAAACAGCATCACAGATCGGCTACTTAGTTTGCCAAACTTTGAAAATTCTACCTTTCCAACAATCACAATTTTTCGAGTACATGGTGGAACAGAACCAGTACCTCAACGAGCCATACAGTCAATCGGCATTAATACAGCTTTGCATTTCAAAACTGCCCAGAGCTTTGAAAGTGTCATTACTGACAGGGCAACAAAAGGACAATGTATCCGCTTTTAGAGACATCTTACAACTATTAGAAGCACACCAGGCAGACTACGCATTTGTTAACAAAAATTTTTCACGACAGAACGGAAAACAAACAAACTCAGCTACTTTTGAACAAACACGATTTGGTAATAACAATCCGAGTAAACGCTTTCGCAGCGAAAATGACAACGAAAACAGGAGTAATGAAAAACATTATACTGACACGGTAAATTTATATTCAGGACAGCAACAGAATCCGAGACTTAACACGCAACCGAATAGGTCAAATTTCCATATGAATCATCGCTCAGATAATGCGACCGGGGAAGGCCATTACGCGGGTCGACCGCAAAATGAACAAAAACAAACGTTTCTACGGGGTGCAGGTGGGCTGCCGTACAGTCACAGTTATAACGACAGGAGAAAAGAAAACGAACACAGACCGCCGAGGACGTTCCACAATGACAATTTTAACGGAAACTACAACAGGGCCCAACAGCTGCGTTACCGTATGAATGTACCAGACACCAGATTTCATCCACCAGACACTGCTAATAATCAAAACGGCAGAACTGTACAGTTGATAGAACACATACCAAACTCCCAAGCTGAAAATCACATATCGGAAGAATTATGACTAGAGAAAACCTGCAATGAATCTCTTAATGTCGATACTATGAAATCACACAGAGAAAACATAACGACCGAAAATGACATTACATTTGACGACGTGAGAGACACATTGTTACAGGAAAAACCAATCCTACAGAAAACAATATATCACCCAATAATAGAGATAAATTTACAGTCGCACAATATTTTAGCGATAATTGATTCAGGTTCACCTATGTGCGTAATTAACGAAGACACATTTAACAGATGCAATAGCAATAATGATTACCCAGTATTTCCTTTAAACAGAACGAAGGTCAAGGGAGCTTTTGCAGGAAAAGGCATTGAAGTTAAAAGACAGACACAATTACCATTTGTTTTTGCAGGGGAAACGTTCCACAGTGATTGTTGGATAGTTCCGAATTTAACAACAGACATGATATTAGGAATAAATTTTCTTGTTCAGTACGATGCGAAGATTGACTTCAAATCGTCATACCTTGCACTACAAAAGGAAAACAGGGAAGTGATCGTAAGATTTCAAAACACAGTATCCTCCGAAGAACAAAATATGCACAGGATCGAGATTATTACTGATTCTCAAGATAACGATTGTTATATCGCACTATACACGAATACACTTAATAATGACTTGGTAGAAGAACAGGAGTACAATATGTTCGAGACAATTACACGCAAGGTAGACAATAGTGTAGCAAAATGCGACGCAGAACGCACAGAACTTGAAAATATTCTGGTACAACACAAAGCAGTTTTTGCCAATGTTCCAGGAACAATGACAGGATTTATGTACGAATTTCAGGTGAAACCACACGAGACTTTCAAAGCAAAGCATTATCCAATCCCACACATACACACAGAAGCAGTTAAGAAAGAATTACGAGCAATGATCGATCAAGGAATAATAGAACCAGCAGCCAGCCAATATATAAATCCACTACACATTGTTGAAAAGAAGAATGGATCACTACGTTTAGTTTTAGATTCACGTCAAGTTAATAAAATAATCATTACAGAAACCGACCGACCACAGACGTTAGAAGAGTTACTGCAAAAATTTCATGGCACCTCCATTTATACTACACTCGACCTCAAATCAGGGTTTAGGCAAATCCAACTACACCCAAATTGCCGAAAATATACGGCATTCCTTTGCTTTGGGGAATGCTATCAATTTTGTAAACTTCCGTTTGGACTAACGATTTCGTCTGCCGCCTTTATACGAGGCATGAATACTATTCTACCACAAGATCTGAAAAACAAAATTACTACATATGTCGATGACATTTTAATTGCAGCAGAAAACTGGGAACAACACAATCATACTCTTCAACAATTACTGAATACATTCGATCAGAATGGTATAACTATAAACTTGCGTAAATCTGAATTTGGTAAAGCGTCAATAAAATTTGTAGGGCACATTATCTCACGAACAGGTATCGCACCAGACCCTGACAAATTGCAAGCACTGAAAGACATCGACGTGCCAACAAACAAAAAGGAACTTCGGAGCTTTTTAGGTCTTATCAATTATTTTAGAAAATTTATCCACTACAAAGCATTAGACACGCCCTTGCTATACCAGCTTACAAGTAAAAACACACTTTGGTCATGGAATGAAGACGTTGAAGCTGAATTCGAGAACTTGAAAGAAGCGTTATTAAAAGCACCTTTGTTAACACACCCTGACCCAACACAAAACTTTTCCGTTGCAACAGATAGTTCAACCACAGCACTAGGAGTACATATTTTCCAAGAAATAAAGGAAGAAGATAAGACAGTCGTGAAACACATTGCTTTTGCAAGCAGGATACTTTCTCCAGCAGAGCACAATTATTCTGTAACAGAATTAGAGACACTATGTGTAATTTACGCTTTTAAGCGATTCCGTCATTTTCTATATGGCCGACATACAACAATATATACCGATCACCGAGCAATCCAGTTTTTATTGTCAGCAAAACTTACGCACGATAGATTAAGCCGCTGGAAATTATACTTACAAGAGTTTGATTTTACCATTATACACATTCCAGGCATGCAGAATACTGTTGCCGACGCATTGTCGATGTCCATTCACAATAAACGCATGGAGAAAGAAAATACCTTTTGCTACAACAACCATAGTATTATGTATATTAAACAAGTAGCTTTCGAAAACTTTATATCAGCAGCATTACAGGATATAGAGAGAGAACAGCAGAAAGATGAAACACTGAAAGAGATTGCAACGCTTTGGAAAGACAGAAGTAACGCTAAAGTCAGACTTCATTACACTGTACATCAAAATATACTCTTTATTCGATCATACCGAGACGGTAATAATTGGCTTTTATGCATTCCGGAAGAGATCGTAAATAAACTGATATGGTATACACATCTAAGTTATGGACACTACGGAGCGAGGAAATGCTTTCTGATTCTGCGACAAAATTGCCACTTTAATAACATGGAAAAACACATGAGAAAAGTAATAGCATCATGCAAGATATGTCAAAAAGCTAAATCATCAACAGTGTCACACATTCCACCATTGTATCCCATCATACCGGTTAAGTTAAGACACATGGCAGCAGTGGATCTTTTCGGTCCAATCCCCAGAACAAATAATGGTTATAGTTATATTTTTGTAGCTGTAGAACTAACATCCAAATTTGTAACATTTTCTCCACCAAGGAAAGCAACAGCAAGAACAGTATCAAGAGCGTTTGTAAGAGATTTTCTATCAGTAGTAGGACGTGTACAGAAGGTTATTTCGGATAACGGTCCGCAGTTTAGGTCAGACGTATGGAAGAAAATGTTAGAAAGTAAGAACATAACACCTATTTACATATCAAGATATCACAGTTCTTCCAACCCATCAGAAAGAATAATGAAAGAGATCGGGAAGTTATGCAGAATTTATTGTCATAAAAGACATACAACATGGGATAAATATATTTTACAGTTTCAAGAAGTGATAAATGCAATACCCAATGAATCTACGATGCTATCACCAACCGTAATACTGACAAATAAAGACCCACCGAACAAAATTACCGAACTAATTACTTTTCCTAAGACGCGTAGGCTTCGACATTGTGAAATAATAGACACAGCATTAGCAAACACTAAAAGAGCTGCAGATCGGCTGAAGAAACAACAGAAGCAGGTAAGTCGACTGCAGAAGTACGAGATTGGCGACAAAGTACTGATTCGCACTCATTTTCTTTCCAACAAAGGTAAGCACAGATGCCGTAAATTCGAACTTCTGTATGCAGGCCCTTACAGAGTTCGTAATATTCCACACGCTAATGTAGTGCATGTGGAAACGCTACGTAAGAAGAAATCATTAGGGAATCATCATGTATCCAACGTGAAACATTTCTTGACTTAAATTTTTGCATTTCAGCTGACGAAAGGACGGCGTGACACGTAAGTATGCAACAATGGTAGTTTCAGCGCGCTTCAGTAACAAACAAAGCCGCGACACGCAGCGGGCCGCTAATATTTCACCGTACCTTAAAGAACACAGCAGTACTTAATGATGCTACGCCAGCCAAGACAATTAAAAACACAAGAAACATTTCCTAACTTAAGGGGAAGATGCAGACAACGACACGACATATGAATTTGTGCACTGAGAGCTCATAAATGAAAGAAATTTTTTTTATAACGTGACATAATTACTTAAGAAAATGTCGATTTTTGCAATAGCTAAACTGATAATATAGATCGTTCATTAATCAATTATTTTAGTGGTAACATTAACATGTACTCTTTATTCCAGAATGCAGCATTGTTGTCACACGTCATCAAAATGAAACGTAATTTTAGTTAGAATAAGGATGTGAATCTTTAGGTCACGCAGATAGCTGACGCTAATTGTCATTACAGAAATTTTATAGATCATGCCGGGAGCTGACGTGATTTTGCAGCAGTTAATATTATGATAAAGTGTTTTATAGGTCATGCCAGGAGCGGACGAGAAGTACCAGAAGATGTTTATTGAAGTCATGCCATGCACTGACGATAATTAATACTGAATGTTTTATAATAAGTCATGCCGTGCGCTGACGTTAATTAAGGCTGAATGTTTATAACAGGTTATGCAGAGAGTTGACACAGATGCAGAAGAAGAATGTGTATGTTATGTTAGTATATAAGAAATGTATAATGTTAAGAAATAATTTTGCTAGCATGTGACACATTGCAACACTATGGATGGGGACCACACATTACAATATCTAACTAGAATAATGTTTACCTTAATTTTCAGCTGCAAAAGAATACTTTAACTAATTTTATGACAGTAATTTTATTGTATATTATGACCTGACATTTGACGACTCATAACTGACGACTACACCCCTGAATGGAAGATAAAATTTTAGGACAGTAAGTCAAGAAATGCATTGTCAACAAAATTTATAATTAATGATGTAAGAAACTAAGATATGTAAATACAGAATAAGTAATAATGTACTTGTCTATAACAAATCTGTATACTATCAAATACTGAATAAGTAGGAACTTTTATGTCTTTTATATATGGGAATAATTTTCTGGAAGAATTCTTAAATTAAAACTACATATTGTTACAAATTACGACACAACATATTTTGTCATAGGGAAAATTATTTGGTAGTCAAATTATGGTACCAACAATGTCCGCGAACCCATTGCCAAAACAATTTTACCTGTACCTTAATTCCTGTGCATCCCCATGGTTATTGAGCACAGAATCAGTGAATTGTGAAACACGTGACTTCAACCAATGATGTTCTCGACGAGGTGTTTGCATACCTAGATGCACATCACAGCCCGATGTATGTCAATTGGTGCCTGCATACCTAGATACACACCACAGTATGATGTACGACAATAGGTGTTTGCATACCAAGATGCACACCACCAACCTTAATGGACCATTGGAGATAGAACTTAATCCTGATGTGGCTGCGGCAACTCAGGCTATTCGACGACGTACTTAGTGTTTGGGTACATTAAAACTATGGAGCAAGGCGATGATGGAACCACATGGCGAAACCTGGTGTTGTGCTATGTGAGGGAAAGGAACAGACTTTTGAGTGCACTCACAGACAGTTGCCAGTGCTTTGACCATGCTATCCAATTCCTTTTGTACCTTCCTTAATTGTGGTACTAAGAGATGCCAATTTGAATTAAATGTTTCATAATGTAAACTTTCAATTGCTTCATATGATCTGTATATTGATTTTCACATTTACTCTTATTCTTGTTGTTAAATTTAAGGGAACCAAATTTTACTTGATGTACAATTCCTACTAAAACCCTTTCTATTTACATATTCTCTTTATTAGAGATAGACAAATCATTTCGTATGACAGCATTTGTGTATACACTTTGTTCAAACTATTTTTTATAATCAAATTTTATACTTATGTTGAGTCCATATGACTCAACAACGTAGTAAAATTTTAAGAAAGCCGAGTAGCGGCATATGTAATTATGTAATAGGCGTATTTAAACTATTTTAGCATGTAATTATCTGAACTGTTTCTTATTTAAATTGTTTTGTTAATTAAATTGCATTGTGTATTATTGAGAAAGAGCGGGAAACCGCGCATAGATACATTTTGAGAAAGAGCGGGAAACAGCGCGCAGTAATACATCTGTAATGGTAGCAGGGATTGTCTGCACCAAAAACCATTGTTGGCGGCGAGACCGCAGTTTTGTAGCATTGAGCGTTGGAAGCGAGCAGTTGCGAGTAAGATGTGAGACGAGGCAGTCGTAGCTAGCGAGACATTAGAGGAGGTCGCTGTAAGCGAGGTATGAATTAACACTTTGAAAGAAGCGGTGTGCTCGCCAGCCACTCGCTATATGTAGCGCAATGCTAGTTTTTAAGAATTTTTGTAAAGAACTATGCCCCTTGTAATTGTTTGTCAAGATCGTTCTCAGAATATAGTTATGTAATTTTGATGGAAAATTAGGTATGTAGCGCAACGCTACTTTTTAAGAATTTTTGTAAAGAACTATACCCCTTGTAATTGTTTGTCAAGATCGTTCTCAGAATATAGTTAACTTCTACCAGATTAAATGCATTAAGAATTTTCTATCCCAAAATCATTCACGTAAATGCTTTACGGAATTTATTGTTATCTTAAAAGAAAAGTCTAAACTGAGCTTCAGCTTTTATCAAATCTAAATTAACTTCAACTTAAAGAATTCCAGTCACAAAGTATTATGAAACTCCACCAGCAGCTTATAATTATGTTAAAGAGAAGTAAGTATATTCATTCCACAGTTTGCTGTAGCAGTCAGATGGCGATCCAGTATAAATAATTAAAGGTAAGAATCAGTCTTAATAATTTCAGGTAACGACTGAGGGCCACGGCGACAACACATTTTATGTTTCGTCGTAATAATCAGCAGGTAGTCTTGACAGAGCAGCAGTTAAAAGATTTTAAGAGACGCAGCGTTCAGTCAGCAAGCAAACGTTCATCCAATATTAGACGGGAAGGTTTCAAGGAATGTTGACAATGAGCACAAATAAATTTCCATTTTCTTCTTAAACCATGGAGGAAAGCCACCCACATCAGACAGGACTGCTTTTTTCACTGGCAAAACTTATGGGAAGCAATGACGTGGTTTTACTTAACATAATAACACAATTCAGAAAACAACAGTGATACCTGATCATTTAACAGACCAAGCTTTTGAAGCAATTGAAAAGCTTCCGGCAAATACGGAACCTCTACCTGAAATTCTGTGGAATGCCGCTGACAACGGGGCACGTACGAGTCCCAATCTTCTTTCACTTTCTCCAATGTTGCCAAAACGGGGGGAGAACTCGAGCATTTAGAGAGAAATTTTGGATGGCCCGTGGCGCTGTGTGAATTCGTAACCAACTGACGAAGCAAACCTAACTGGTGGTGCCGTTGTTGTTCAAACTGCTGTGTCTCGTGAGTAAGGTGCCACTGCTGGTGTTGTTAACAACTGAATCAAGGCCGAATCCATCGTTCTTGTGCAACACGCGTGGAAATAAAACAGCCTTGGCTCTAAAATACAATAGGTCTACAGTTCTTTATTAATGACAAGAACATCAGTTCCCTCGGTATTAAATTGTGTATTACTCTTTTCCAAATCGAAAATACTGAATTAATTTCGAGTTCATGCGCCTGTCGATGAGAGCTGTGTTAAAGAAAAGCAACTCTGTTATACGGCTGCCTTCTCGGGGCTGTGTAATTTATTGTGGTTTTCTCTGTAATAGAGGTTAACTTACGTGTTCGTTTATGTTGTAAGACGTCCTGGCACGGGGCCTGGTTCACCAGCGTATTTTTCTGTGCATGTGGATTCAGTGTGGTACGTCGCCGCCATGAAGAAGGGGCCTCCAACAGTTTTCATTAGAAGTCGTTAAAGTTATGTGGTAACTGTAAATTCTGTGTTTGAGTGAAAGTGCTTAGGTGTGGCCAGAGCATGAAGGTTATGATGTAGTATTTTTGGCAGTGACTTGGGTAAACTGTCAGTTGTTTTTGAATTGAGTCAGTTTGTCAGCTGCTGAAATCAAAATTTTGTAAAACATTTATATCCAAGTCAGTTGCTGCTAAAATTTGTTTTTCAGTAATTGTCAATGATGAGGTCAAGTTTTTATTAACTCTTCAAAAGTCAACAATTATTAGTGTTTAGTTTTTCCCAATTCATTTATTCTTTGGTCTTAAAGTATTTGTTGCTGAGAAAGATTCAGAGGTTCGTTTGCTGTGTCTAAATTGAAAATTTTACTGGTATCAGCTGTTCAAACATTTCTGAGGAATTTTACTCTTTCAGTAAGTCAAGATTTGTAACTGCAGTTGCTGCATTTGTGTTAAAGAGTTGGTCAAATTAACTCTTGGTTGCCCTAGTACCAATGTACGTAAATATTTTCAGTGACATCTAATAAATGATTACAACTGAAAATCTGGAAGAACAGGCCCAGTGGCTTGTAACCCAAGGATTCCTGTGTCCAAGCCATCCTGCTCTACCGCTTTTCTTACACTGCAAATATGGTTACAGGTAAGAGTCCGATCACATGCTATGTCGTCATATAATGACATATAACTACCCACATTTGTGAGTTGAACCTTCCAGTGACATGGCTGGTGAACAAGACAGCAAGGCCGCCACCAGTAACATTTATACAGTCGTGGCGCTGCCATCAACTGAAGCAGGCGTCCTCATATTGCCTTTACGAGCGTGGCGCCGTACACAAAAATTACGGTAATGGTGGCGACATGTATGGATACGCTGCCACAGATGGAAGTGGGTTCCAAAGACCCGCCAAGGACTGCATTCACCATCACCACACTACCAGCGTTGACAGGGCCTTTGGGCTAAAGTATACACCAGTCACATTTCAGAATTTATTAGATGGAGTGCTAATAGGGTTGAAACCATGTCACTGTATGGTCAGTTTAGATAATATTATTGTGCTTTCTAAATGTTTAGAAGGAAATGTACATTGCTGGCGGAGGTATTTAAGAGACTGTTTGGGCCACTTAAAATGAAGTATTAAAAATTTTCTATAGACCTAGGCTGCATTATTAGCCAATAAGGCGTGGAAACTGATCCAAGATTTATTTGTGGTGTCTGTGAGTTCTTATCATCACAAACTGCAAAACAACTCTAATTGTTTTAGGCAAATTTAATTACTGTAGAAAATCTGTCAGAGTGTTTCTTGAAATCACCAGACCAGTAACACATTTGTATAAGAAGGATAAAAAGTTCAGGAGGACTGTGTTACCAGTAACAAATAAAGAAGAGTTGAGTAAGAATTAGGAATGAAGCCACCTGATAAAGATAAATGTCACGCATGAGAAGCGATTGAACAAGATTATTTGCTGTGAAATAAACTCTGAGCTGTCTGTCAGGAAGAGAGACTTTGGTACTGTTATTGTACTACGATTAAAGTGGTGAAGCCGGCAGGAGTGGCCGAGCGGTTCTAGGCGCTGTAGTCTGGAACCGCGCGACCGCTACGGTCGCAGGTTCGAATCCTGCCTCGGGCATGGGTGTGTGTGATGTCCTTAGGTTAATTAGGTTTAAGCAGTTCTAAGTTCTAGGGGACTGATGACCTCAGAAGTTAAGTCCCATAGTGCTCAGAGCCATTTGAACCATTTAAGTGATGAAGAAGCAAGGAAACACCAACAGAGTAATCATAGAAAGTTTGGACTAAGAAACAGCCATTGAACCATGTCGTTTAGGCTGAATTAGTGTAGGTGAGAAACTAAACTACCATACGCAATTTTCAACTTGTAAGATGCGTGTCGAGACTGTACAGAGTCAATATCAGCTGTATCTGATGGGCCAGGTGATATGAAGATGGGGGACAAGTTGCGCCACAATTAATGTACTTGGCATAGCTGAATAAAATACAAACTCTACAACGAGTGATGCAAAATTATCGCGGAAGCTGGTCAGATTGGAGCCGGCCAGGTACTTATATCAGGAATGACCTGCTGATACGACAAGTACTGCCCCATCAGGTAGAACAACTATGACACAGAATGACCCAGTGGAGGGACCAGAGTTTCAGAAAGCAGAAGAAAGATAGAGCTACTGTGGCGTGCGCGACCTGATTGATTCACATCTGAGCCATGGCTCTGTTGGGGCTTACATGATGGGAATCGATGCCTTGTCAAAACAAGTATGGTCCAAGCATGTGACTCATTTCTAGCCAGAAGTATGCAGTCTGACAGCCACCAATTCTGAGAAGAGGCTTATGCTGGGTTACAGGTCTGCATGAATCAATTAGCCGCCAGCCCTGGAACCTACTGCTGCTACCTCTGGCCCTGCTTTTCACACTGTCTGATGCTGATGTCTTGTGGCCTCGAACTGGTGGGCCGCCTGTGAGCTTACTTAAACTGCTGACAGCTCCTCTCATGGTGCTCCAGAGATCGACCCTGGGGCTTCGCTGCCATCATCTGTGCAGGAAAACTGCTTGCTTTCCACCTCTGCTTGAGTAGCCTGGACCCTCCACAATGGCTCCACAGCGTCATTCTGTGCGCCCTGCCACGAGCTATGTGGCTGGAATCACTTCTTTGTTTTCTTACAGCCGTCATCATCTCATCACTGGAATGATGCTCCAGGCCGCCAGAGACAATAAGCTGCTCGCTGAAGAGAGCGCTTTCTAGCCAACTGTGTACAGATAACTCTTTAGGAGCCTCGGCTCCTTCGAACATCACAACCAATGTTGTTGTTTGCTGAGCAATAAATAAATATTTTTTCAATTCTGTTTTCCTGAAAAAATATCTGACGACTACCAGGCACACACTCACTGCTGCACCCAGGTAGTGAACTACTGGGTTCCCGATCACTGACAGACTAGTTCCACCACTCACAGCAGAGGTTAATTATTCCTGGCCTCTACGTAGCCTAAAAAAATTTCCTCCCAGTCCTTCTTGTTCGTTTCTTCACTTATGGTGCAAATAATACACGCCAATAAACCGAATTCATCTCCCGAAATTTCCGTAATACATTCGACTTTCTACTACAATGTCGACTTATAACCTAGATCTACTATTTCTTAGTATCTTCACTGATTATTTCACAGAACTGGTGGCTGATAGAACCGAGTATGTTGAATTATATGTTCACAAGAAACCGAAAGAAAACAATATAGAGCACTCCCCAAGCAGGCGTACCTGGACCACTAATGTCCACAGCATACATAGGAAAAACTGAGTACCCGACATTGCCAAGAGATGTATTTATTACAGTCTTTTATTAGTCGCTCTCCTATTCCCCCCTTTTTCTGTCCTTAACTCCTCTGTCCATCTCCTCCACCCACCTCCCAACCCATTTCCTGCTGTCCCTCTCTCTGTCTATCTGCTCCTTTCCCTTCTGACCATCTCCTACTCCTCCTTTGGCCATCTCCTTCTGCCCACTCTGTCTACCTCCTCCACCTCCTCCTTCCCTCTCTCTTCCTTCTCCACACCTCACCCCTTGTCCATTTCATCCTGCACTTCTCTCTGTGTACCTCCTGCTGCCCCTTCTCCTACCTGTCTGGTCCTTACCCTTGACCATCTCCTCCTCCCCATCTAACCATCTCTTCCTTCCTTTCTCTCTGTCCAGCTCCTCCACCCCCACTTCCTGTCAATGGGCTCCCGACCCTCTCTTTTCCCAGCTCCTCCTGCCCCTGTTTTTGTATTTCCATTCTACCTCCCCTCTCTCTGTCCATCTGCTCCTCCCTTCTCTGACCAGCTGCTCCTTCCCCCTTCGTCCCACTGCTCATTTATCTCTCTGCTTCCCTGTAAGTCCGTCCTCTCCTCCCCTCTCTCTATGTTCCTCCTCCGCCTACCTTTCTCTAGCTTTCCCAGGCCACCATTCCATTTCCTCCTGCTCCTCTCCCAGTCCAGCTCCTTCTTCCCCTCTCTCTGTCCACCTGCTCCTCCTCTGTCTAGCTGCTCTTTACCTCTCTGTCCAACTGCTCCTTCTCCTGTGTTCATCTCTCCTCCTCCTACTCCATCACCTCTTCCCTATCTCTCTCTCTACATGTCCTCAGCTCCCCTCTCTGTATCCATCACCACCTCTCTCCTCTCTGTGCCCATCTCCTGCACTCGATATTGGGGTACTTATCCCCCTTCTACATCTACATCCGTACTCCGCAAGCCACCTGACGGTGTGTGGCTGTCTGTCCATCTAGTCTTTTTCCATCCTCTATCCAAGTTCTCACCTCCATCCCAATAAGAAACTGCTGGTTCTTGGTTTAGGAGGAGCTTTCTACCCTATGTATGCATGTGTCACTTGTGTTACTCATACATTTAACATACACTCCTGGAAATTGAAATAAGAACACCGTGAATTCATTGTCCCAGGAAGGGGAAACTTTATTGACACATTCCTGGGGTCAGATACACCACATGATCACACTGACAGAACCACAGGCACATAGACACAGGCTACAGAGCATGCACAATGTCGGCACTAGTACATTGTATATCCACCTTTCGCAGCAATGCAGGCTGCTATTCTCACATGGAGACGATCGTAGAGATGCTGGATGTAGTCCTGTGGAACGGCTTGCCATGCCATTTCCACCTGGCGCCTCAGTTGGACCAGCGTTCGTGCTGGACGTGCAGACCGCGTGAGACGACGCTTCATCCAGTCCCAAACATGCTCAATGGGGGACAGATCCGGAGATCTTGCTGGGCTGGCCAGGGTAGTTGACTTACACCTTCTAGAGCACGTTGGGTGGCACGGGATACATGCGGACGTGCATTGTCCTGTTGGAACAGCAAGTTCCCTTGCCGGTCTAGGAATGGTAGAACGATGGGTTCGATGACGGTTTGGATGCACCGTGCACAATTCAGTGTCCCCTCGACGATCACCAGAGGTGTACGGCCAGTGTAGGAGATCGCTTCCCACACCATGATGCCGGGTGTTGGCCCTGTGTGCCTCGGTCGTATGCAGTCCTGATTGTGGCGCTCACCTGCACGGCGCCAAACACGCATACGACCATCACTGGCACCAAGGCAGAAGCGACTCTCATCGCTGAAGACGACACGTCTCCATTCGTCCCTCCATTCACGCCTGTCGCGACACCACTGGAGGGGGGCTGCACGATGTTGTGGCGTGAGCGGAAGACGGCCTAACGGTGTGCGGGGCCGTAGCCCAGCTTCATGGAGACGGTTGCGAACGGTCCTCGCCGATACCCCAGGAGCAACAGTGTCCCTAATTTGCTGGGAAGTGGTGGTGCGGTCCCCTACGGCATGCGTAGGATCCTACTGTCTTGGCGTGCATCCGTGCGTCGCTGCGGTCCGGTCCCAGGTCGACGGGCACGTGCACCTTCCGCCGACCACTGGCGACAACATCGATGTACTGTGGAGACCTCACGCCCCACGTGTTGAGCAATTCGGCGGTACGTCCACCCGGCCTCCCACATGCCGACTATACGCCCTCGCTCAAAGTCCGTCAACTGCACATACTGTTCACGTCCACGCTGTCGCGGCATGCTACCAGTGTTAAAGACTGCGATGGAGCTCCGTATGCCACGGCAAACTGGCTGACACTGACGGCGGCGGTGCACAAATGCTGCGCTGCTAGCGCCATTCGACGGCCAACACCGCGGTTCCTGGTGTGTCCGCTGTGCCGTGCGTGTGATCATTGCTTGTACAGCCCTCTCGCAGTGTCCGGAGCAAGTATGGTGGTTCTGACACACCGGTGTCAATGTGTTCTTTTTCCATTTCCAGGAGTGTATTTCACACATATTAAAGCATATGTGTCCCCTCTGCCTGTAGCAAAATTAGCCCTCTAGTTTCGCTTCCATGCAGTTCAATGTTAATGATGTCATGTCCATGAGCCAACCGGGTGGCCGAGCGGTTCTAGGCGCTACAGTCTGGAACCGCGAGACCGCTACGGTCGCAGGTTGGAATCCTGCCTCGGTCATGGATGTGTGTGATGTCCTTAGCTTAGTTAGGTTTAAGTAGTTCTAAGTTCTAGGGAACTGATGGCCTCAGAAGTTAAGTCCCATAGTGCTCAGAGCCATTTGAACCATGTCCATGAAGCATGTGTCGTACAACGATATAATTTTACAGTGGTATAAGCATTTACTGTCTGCAAATTATCCTGGGAAATCAATTTTAAAGTCATGTACGACATGGCTTGTTCTCGCGACCTCTGTTTATGAAGCCATATCTCCTGAACTATGTGTCATATAGTGATATATTTTCGTAGGCAGATTCAGCGCCTCTGCAAAAATGTTGCGAATTGAGCTTTTAGCAAAGAAATAATAAATTAAAACGTTATGTATGATGCAGCAGCTTTTCACACATCTCCTGAACTAAGTGTCGTACAGTAATATATTTTTATAGGTGCATTCATTGTCTGCGAAATGTGTTGCGAATAAAGTTAGTAGCAATAAATTAAAAAATCAAGCATCACGCGGAATTTTTTCACGTATTTCAATATTTATGATACCATATTTCCTAAACTGTTTGTTGTACAATGAGATAACTGTGTTGGTATTCAGTAGTATATTTAAATGCTGTGTGTAAAACGTGTCGCAACAAAGAAGTTATAAATTAAAATGTCACACTTTATGCGGCTTTTATTGCTGCGTGTACAGCGAAAACATAGTGGGAAATAAACGTTTTTCTTTCCATCATTCTGTGGGGATTCCCAGCAAGAAAAAGTTTCGTAAAAGTTTGAAATTATGTGCAAAGTTCGTTACAAGTCACTGCGTATTGTTATTCTCAAATATTTGATAAATATATGGCTACCTGCGCGACGTGAGCTACGCCATGTTTTCACCTCCACCCCCACTGCTTTGGTAGGCAGATGCCTCTTATCCATAAGCGACTCGTAAAGTGATATGTGTTCCAATTTTGGTTGAACTCGGTCCAGTGGTTTAGGCGGAGATGTGGAACATACATGTATACATGCATATGTACAGATACACATACGTCCATTTCTGTAACGTGTATGGATTTATCAGATACGGTTGGCAGTATTCACATATTGTTCGCTGACGATGCTACAGTTCACAATAACGTATGGTCGTAGGATGATAGTAAGCAAATGAAGGGTTGTTTGATTGATTTGGGGGGAGAGGACCAAACAGCGAAGTCATCGGTCCCATCGGGCTAGGGAATGAAGTGGTAGGAAGTCGGCCGTGCCCTTTCATAGGAACCATCTAGGCATTTACCTGAAGCGATTTAGGGAAATCACGGAAAACCTAAATTAGGATTAAAATCTAAACAAATGAGTTCTCGGTCACAATTTTTTAGTCTTATTAACCAGGTTTCAACAATTCTTTCAGGTTGCAACCTGTGACTGTACAGGTGTGAGCAGCCATCAGAGGCTCGCCTTCACACATTCTATTTAAATATTTTGTGACTAAAGCCCTTCTGGCCTTTTATTTATTTTCTTTGTGACATGCAAGTACTGTCTCTTTCTTGTATTGTAAGTCAGTAATTACACTTTTTTATATAAAAAAATTTTATGTTATGGACCACTTTAAATGTGTAAATTCTGATGAAGGCACTCTTAGAAGTGTTGAAACCTGGTTCCCTTTGCTTCAATTTTAATTTATAAACGGTCACTGAACCAAGCAGCTATGTTTAAACCTTTGCTAAATCAGGATGGCAGGACGCGGGTTTCAACTGACGTCCTCCCGAATGCAAATGGAGGCTGATTTAAAGATAATTTTCAAGTGGTGAGTGGAGGTAAAACTCGTTTGAAATGCGGGCGTAGCATGAAAGTAGTCGTAAACAGCAAAAAATCCGGTAGCATTGGATTCCAAGATTAGTCTTTTACTTCAGAAGCTGTCAGCAAGTCTTTTGAATGTTTAAAGGGGCTTCTAACAAGCGAAAAGGAAGGATTCTGTAAAATGGGTCGCATATATGTCGCTTCTTCACCTGATTAACATAAGTGATCTGTCGTTTGAAGCCGTTATCATGCATGCACAACAGTCGACATTGAAAGAACTCAAGGAAGTGCTGGCTCAGAGAAAGTGAATCGAAAATTTTCGAAAAAATGCAGCAATGTTATCGTGAAACTCCATTGTACAAACGTAAAGAGCTCGTTTCCGAGTTAAACTGTGAAACAAATGTTCTACCACCACAGTAAAACTCACGTACAGATTATAACAGGGAGTAGGTCAGAAACGGTAGCTACAGACATTCACATTTCCTTCGATTAATGAGAGTGTGCAGTAATACTGAAGGTAACGAAATAGCTTCCATTATGCATCCTTCACTAAGTACGTGCATAGATGCAGAACAAAAAAAAGAAATTATAAGAATGCTAGGAATAAGGTAGGTCGCTCATAAGTGATGATGATAACGACGATGATGAGGTCCCATACTCCGTGGAACGTAAGGGGCGATGGGGAGACAAGCACCGTCCTACTTATAAGTGAAACTGACAGAAAGTACAAACAAGAAACTTCACAATGAATGAGACAAAGCAAAAGAGAAAAAGTTGACCATACGAAAAACTTACGCAGAGTAAAGGCAGTTTAAGTATAACTTTGGAGGAATAACAAGTAAAAACGTTAATCTACAAGATGCAAATTGTAAACGCTTACTTAGTCACAGAAAAGGCAAATAGGGAGGACTCCATAAAGCTCTGGAAAATTGTCCTGACATGTAATACAAATGTGAAGACAATTAATGTCCAGAAAATCTAGTAATCGTGTCTAAAATACCTTCAATTCAGTATCCAAAACCAGGTTTTAATGAGACATCTATAGCACACGAAACGGCTAAAGCCTTTTGAAAATTAGTAAACATCGCAGCTGCAGGAAATCTTGAGCAGCAGATGCGCGATAATGCAACACCAATGAGCGGAGGCCGCTCGCCTTCGCAGCCTGGTTGTTCCGTTTAACAGGCACAGATGTGAAGTTCAATTAGTCAAGTTAAATGTCACGCCTCTGGGGCTCCTGATACCCGCTGTTTACGACAATGTTATTGGCACAATGCCCGACTCGGCTAGTGGAAACCGATAAAGGAACTCATTACACTGTTCTCTGAATCCAGTCCCGTATCCGAGCAGAGTTACTCTAAACTAGTGTTGAATGAACCATTTAACCTGCCAATTTCAGTCTTAGTGTAGATAAATCCTCATAAATATGGTACAGGTTGAATCTGGAAGTAGCTCGAATGTTACCACTTGAATAAGACAACCTAAGGTAAAATGTATACCTAACTGAAGGGAAATACACTATCTGATCAAGAGATCACGGATACTCCCATGTGAATATACCACTAGATGTCAACAGAGGCGGAGCCGCCTGTACAAAAGGCGTTGGGATATATTGTGTTGTCAGTAGGGAACTAGTAACAGCAGAATGGTGCGATCAGGAGAGTTCAGTGAAGGTGGAGTAGCCTTTGTGTGTTACCTGAGTGACAAATCAATCAGAGACATTTCATCCCTTCTAAATCTTCCCACGTCAACTGCTGGTAATGTGATGGTCAAGCGGAAACGCAACGGAATAGCAACAAAAAAAGAAATGCGTGTGAAATCTTATGGGACTTAACTGCTAAGGTCATCAGTCCCTAAGCTTGCACACTACTTAACCTAAATTATCCTAAGGACAAACACACACACACACACACACACACACGCACACACACCTATGCCCGAGGGAGGACTCGAACCTCCGCTGGTACCAGCCGCACATTCCATGACTGCAGCGAACACCTACAATAAGACTTTAAATATCATGTACTGACGTGCCGGGTGTATCGTGCATTCCAAAGAGCAGTTTGTAAAATATGCATGAAATCAGAGGAAGGAATCACTGAGTTCCGAAGTGCTACCACCAGTCTCTCTATCACAATTACTGTGCATAGGGAGTTAAAAATAATGGCGGACAGTGATCTGGTAGCTCCTAGTAGGTCACAGATTTCTACAGTCAGTGCTACTTGACGCTTGAAGTGTTTAAAAAGCGTCGGCACTGGTCAGTGGATGACTGGAAACGAATGAATCGCACTCTATCCTCCAGAAATACAATGGAAGGGTCTCGGAATGGCGAAGGTTATTTTCTATCAGGTTTAGTGTCAACAGTGAATATCAGAGTAGATGGTGTTACAGTATAGTGGTGTTTAGTGGTTAGGGTGTGGTCCCCTTGTTGCGCTTCAGAAAACGCTAAAGGCAGAGTAATATTTACACGCTTGAGAGCGTTATGTTTTGCATAAGAAGAACAGCCTGGAGACGATAAGTGTATCAGCTCGACAATGTGTCCTCTCATACAGCTGCGTCTGTGAGTCAATGGTTTGTGGACAATAACATTCATGGAATGGACTAGCCTGCCCAGAGTTTCGACCCGAGCCAAGTGGAACACCTTTGGTTAGAATGTCGACTTCGCTCCTCTCCTATTCGCCGGCACCACTACGTTCTCTGGTTTCAGCAGCTGAGGAACATTGGGCAGGAGCTCCTTCACAGACATTTAGGAGAGCTGATAAAAGCCCTTATAAACTTGAAGGGTAAACACATCCCATATTAACGTCGATTAATGTATGTGCAGAGGATTTTTATCATATACTGTACCGTCTTAAGTGCAGGAAGAATTAAGACATCTTTCGTCCTTTCTTTCTCTACCATATAAACTTCAATATTCAGCTTAAAGGTATGTGCAGAAGCCATAAGCAATAATTGAAATATTGGACTACTCTTTTCATACACTCCTGGAAATGGAAAAAGAACACATTGACACCGGTGTGTCAGACCCACCATACTTGCTCCGGACACTGCGAGAGGGCTGTACAAGCAATGATCACACGCACGGCACAGCGGACACACCAGGAACCGCGGTGTTGGCCGTTGAATGGCGCTAGCTGCGCAGCATTTGTGCACCGCCGCCGTCAGTGTCAGCCAGTTTGCCGTGGCATACAGAGCTCCATCGCAGTCTTTAACACTGGTAGCATGCCGCGACAGCGTGAACGTGAACCGTATGTGCAGTTGACGGACTTTGAACGAGGGCGTATAGTGGGCATGCGGGAGGGCGGGTGGACGTACCGCCGAATTGCTCAACACGTGGGGCGTGAGGTCTCCACAGTACATCGATGTTGTCGCCAGTGGTCGGCGGAAGGTGCACGTGCTCGTCGACCTGGGACCGGACCGCAGCGACGCACGGATGCACGCCAAGACCGTAGGATCCTACGCAGTGCCGTAGGGGACCGCACCGCCACTTCCCAGCAAATTAGGGACACTGTTGCTCCTGGGATATCGGCGAGGACCATTCGCAACCGTCTCCATGAAGCTGGGCTACGGCCCCGCACACCGTTAGGCCGTCTTCCGCTCACGCCACAACATCGTGCAGCCCCCCTCCAGTGGTGTCGCGACAGGCGTGAATGGAGGGACGAATGGAGACGTGTCGTCTTCAGCGATGAGAGTCGCTTCTGCCTTGGTGCCAATGATGGTCGTATGCGTGTTTGGCGCCGTGCAGGTGAGTGCCACAATCAGGACTGCATACGACCGAGGCACACAGGGCCAACACCCGGCATCATGGTGTGGGGAGCGATCTCCTACACTGGCCGTACACCTCTGGTGATCGTCGAGGGGACACTGAATAGTGCACGGTGCATCCAAACCGTCATCGAACCCATCGTTCTACCATTCCTAGACCGGCAAGGGAACTTGCTGTTCCAACAGGACAATGCACGTCCGTATGTATCCCGTGCCACCCAACGTGCTGTAGAATGTGTAAGTCAACTACCCTGGCCAGCAAGATCTCCGGATCTGTCCCCCATTGAGCATGTTTGGGACTGGATGAAGCGTCGTCTCACGCGGTCTGCACGTCCAGCACGAACGCTGGTCCAACTGAGGCGCCAGGTGGAAATGGCATGGCAAGCCGTTCCACAGGACTACATCCAGCATCTCTACGATCGTCTCCATGTGAGAATAGCAGCCTGCATTGCTGCGAAAGGTGGATATACACTGTACTAGTGCCGACATTGTGCACGCTCTGTTGCCTGTGTCTATGTGCCTGTGGTTCTGTCAGTGTGATCATGTGATGTATCTGACCCCAGGAATGTGTCAATAAAGTTTCTCCGTCCTGGGACAATGAATTCACGGTGTTCTTATTTCAATTTCCATTAGTGTATTTTTACAGACATTTTAGACTCATTTTCACAAGAGGATTGTAGAACTTTATATAGTGTAACGTGGGATTTAGGTACAGCGTGGTTTGGGGGTGGGGGTGTGCAGTCATGGGGCTCAGTTTAACAGTTATTTTACTAAGCATTCAAAATTCAGGTAACAAAATACTAACTGCCTACAATAAAACAAAAGATATATTTCCGTAACCCGAAAGAACTTTACGTAGGGCTAAATCAACCAATAGCATTAGTGTCCTTACAACAAAAGTAGAATATGAAGTATAAGGTTTTTTGAATGTTAATAAAGTTTGCTTTATTAAGCTTTAAGAACTTCCACAGAAAAAATCTGAGGCATTACTTTTTAGCACATCCTCATATTGTTACTACTGTCACCAGACAATTAAGACACCAGCAATCCACAACACTGCCAAACCACCCATGGTTACGTCTCAACAACGTCTTGTAGAATATGTAACAGTTCTTTCACATAAAAGCACCTATAAACAAAATTTTAATACAACAGGGGTGGACCATAGGCCCAATCACATGAAATCAGTAACACAAACACTTAAAACCACTAGAGTAACCAACTGATTTACTTTTTGACCCTACAACAGTCTTGTTTGGAATTTATTCTTTCATTAACAACGCTTTTCGTGATCGTGAAGCATCGTCAGTTTACGTATAGGGATAACAAAAATAACCAAAAATTATGGTATAGTCCTACGCTACACGATTCTAAATATGGATACGGAATTGTTGCTACAGTTAAAATTTGCCTTTAACAACATTGTACAAACCATGAAATTGCTCTGTACTAGACGCAAGCACGCAGAAAACTCGATGAACCCGAAGAGGCCTAGTCAGAAACGACTAACATAATATCGTGTCATGGCGGAACAGAATGTTAAATAAATAACCGAAGTGGATGGAACATACCCTAATAACTACATGCCAGCAGGCCAGACAGGAGCAAACTCACAAAGATGTATGCACAATTAAACAGAATACACAGAAATGCCGCTGCAACTTCATTGCAGGTGCGTCAAACAGCACGCTGGTGAACAATGGAATGAGATTTGAAGGCGCTGAATGCTGAGTACTCACAATGGTGGCGCTCAAGACAGTTATATAACAGTCACCATTTTTAATTTTTAGAAAAACAATCTCAGAACGAGCTGTAATGGTATTAAGAGACTAAATTACTCAAAATGTAGTCGCACATAAAGGAAAACTTTAAAAAACTCCAAATAAATAAAATAGTGACACCAACTGTAACTCAATAAAACCGTAAGATAACCACAAAAGATGGGCACCATGCCGATATAAGGGGATAAAACAAACTCTTAAAACATAAAGTTCCCACTCGACTTGAAAAATGTGTAAGAAGGAATCTATTGGGTGCGGAGGGGGGAGATTAATACCTGGAATATAAACCCATTAGGAGACAATAACCGAATATGTAAAGGTTTTAAAACTGACATCCTTAATCGTAACAGCTTAGGTTTGTACTAGAGCTGCTCGGCCAGCAATTGTTCTTCGACTGTACGTGTATGTTTAAGGATTTTCAGCTCTTCCAATAAATCAAGCTTTTTGCCTTTAGGAGCACAATGTACTCGTAAGACGCAAACATCATCGACCCTGGATGGCTGGTACTCCGTAGTCTTCAGGTGTCCAGCAAATGCAGAGTGCTGCTTTACTTGGCCTGTTTTGGTAGACAAATGGCCGTTAAATCTCGTTCTAAACATCCTTCCAGTCTGACGAATGTAGAATTTATGGCAGACATTGGATTCTGATTTGTAAAGCCCAGAGGAAGCGATCTAATCTTTAGTAGGCTGTTCATTATCCACCTAAGAATTATGAGCTTCGTTATGTGATGAAAAGGCCTACGGCGTTACCGGAGTGGATACACCGGTTGCCGTCAGATCACCGAAGTTAGGTGCTGTCGGGCGTGGATGGGTGACCATCAGGGCTGCCATGCGCTGTTGCCATTTTTCTGGGTGCACTCAGCCTCATGATGTCAACTGAGGAGATACTTGACCGAATAGTAGCGGCTCCGGTCAAAGAAAACCATCATAACGACCGGGAGAGCGGTGTGCTGACTACACGCCCCTCCTACCCGCATCCTCAGTGTGGATGACACGGCGATCGGATGGTCCCGATGGGCCATTCGTGGCCTTTAGACCGAATGCTTTTATGTGTTGAAAAAGCTACAAGGACCCTGAGTTATGCAGACAGCGATAAACAATCAGATCAATACTGTCACACGTACAGTGCGTAATAACACCATTAAGCCTGCTATAGCTCGAAGCACGTACTGTCGCACGCACCACATGCCATAAATAGAAGCAACTAGTTATGCAGTACCCACGAACGACCGTGTATGACGTCTTTTACATAAGGCTACACTCGATGCACTGTTCTTACATAACGCAGTACATCGCATCAATTATATTGTTATCAGGATGCCGCCGTTAGCTGCAAGAGCGCTCGGGAAGTGCTCCTTATGACACGCAGAAGCCGTTCTCTCGCCTCCACTGGCATTCCTGGCCATCAAACTGCGAAAGACAGCTACCACTCCACGAAGTTGTTGTGCACACAGCTGCCCCGCCTGTCTTGACTGACACCACGTTCAGCAACCGCCCCGCACACCAACCCCTTAAGGCTCTTGGAGCCGTCTCCGCCCAGAACTGTCTTCTTCGTGTCACTCCAGCGCCTGGTAACGCCTCCATCCACCACGTGACCACGCCGTTCGCCCTCTTGTGGCTCGAGGGCGACACTAGACTCGAAAAGTCTTCTCGTAATATCGAAATCGACCACTGAGCACTGAAAGTCGCTTCACTATGACAAGTTGCTTCACTGTGACAAACCCGCGGTCTAGGGATAGCGTCTTTGGTTAGTAATCAAATGTCCCGAGTGCGAAACTCACCACCACTTAAATTCTCTTTAATAATCATCATTGGTGGCCGAAGACTTCCGGCATAAGAAGTCACCGTCATTCTGTCAACGGCCTTGTCAAAGAGAGCAGAGGAGCGGACAGAGATACGGGGCACTCTCGTTCTTCGGGGTGGGAAACTGCCCCTAAGGGTGGAGGAATCAACAATGATCAAGGGCCTGAGGATGCAGAAAGCAATGGCCACCACTGCAATAAAGACACGTAACGCGTATCCATGGGATATGTGGCCTGTAATTGGAGAAATTCTCATGATGATCTCTACATTGGCAGAAGATTCCAGAAAAGTCCGCCATTCGGATCTCCGGGAGGCGCCTATCAAGGGGGAGGTGACCATGGGAAAAATATTGAATAACCAACAGAAGAATAACGTTTACGAGTAGGGGCGTGCAATGTCAGAAGCTTGAACGTGTTAGGGAAGCTAGAAAATCTGGAAAAGAAAATGCAAAGGTTCAGTCTAGATATACTAGGGTAAGTGAAGAGAAATGGAAAGAAGACAAGGATTTCTGGCCAGATGAGTATAGCGTAATATCAACAGCAGTAGAAATTGTTATAACACGAGTTGGGTTCCTTACGAACAGGAAGACAGGGACGAGAGTGTGTTACTGGGAACAGTTCAGCGACAGGGTTATTCATATCAGAATCGACAGCAAACCGACACCGACAACGACAGTACAGGTACACATGCCTACGACGCAAGTTGAATAGATAAACTGTATGACGATAATTAAAGGGGAATACAGTACATAGAGTGAGACGAAAATCTAATGATCACGGGCGACTGGAATGCAGTTGTACGGGAAGGAGTAGAAGAAAATGGTACAGGAGAATATGGGCTTGGCACAAGGAATGAGAGGGGAGAGAGACTAATTGAGTTCTGAAATAAATTTCAGCTAGTAATAGCGAATACTCTGTTCGAGAATCACAAGAAGGAAAGGTATATTTGGAAAAGGCCAGATGATACAGAAAGATTTCAGTTGGATTACATCATGGTCAGATAGAGATTCCGATATTTGATAATGCAATGTAACGCGAACCCAGGAGCAGATACAAACTCACATCTCAATGCAGTAGTGATGAAGAGTCGATTGAAGTTTAAGAGTTTAGTCAAGAAAAATCAATACGCAAAGAAGTGAGATACGGAAGTACTAAGGAATGACGCGATAAGCTTGAAATAATCTAAGGCTATAGATATTGCAATACGGAATAGATCAGTAGGTAGTACAGTTGAAGAGTAATGGACATCTCTAGAAAGGGCAATCACAAGAGTTGGAAAGAAAACATGAGTACAAGAAGGTAACTGCGAAGAAACCTTAGGTAACAGAAGAAATACTTCAGTTGGTCGATGAAAGAAGCTAGTATAAAAATGTTTAGCTAAAATCAGGAATACAGAAATACAAGTCGCTGAGGAATGAAATAACCAGGAAGTTCAGAAAAGCTAAGACGAAATGGCTTCATGAAAAATGTGAATAAATGGAAAAAGAAATGATTGTCGGAGTGACTAAGATGTATACAACCGTGCATGAGCAGCGCCTCTTAGACGGAAGGGGTCCGACACCCAATCAGTTCCAGTCATGCCATCAGGAAGGAGGTACACAGCTTGTGTTGTCTGTAGTTCAACCATGCATAGACGATAGCGTCCGCATTGTTACTTTGAGCCAGGAAGGGCTTTCAACAAGGGAAGTGTCCAGGCGTCTCGGAGTGAACCAAAGCGATGTTGTTCGGACATGGAGTAGATACAGAGAGACAGGAACTGTCGATGGTATGCCTCGCTCAGGCCGCCCAAGGGGTAATACCGCTGTGGGTGACCGACGGATTATCGCTTGAAGGAACCCTGACAGCAACGCCACGTTGTTGAATAATGCTTTTCGTGCAGCCACAGGACGTCCTGTTACGACTCAAACTGTGAGCAATAGGCTGCATGATGCGCAACTTCACTTCCGACGTCCATGGCAAGGTCCATCTTTGCAACCACGACACTATGCAGCGCGGTGCAGATGGGCCCAACAACATGCCGAATGGACCGCTCCGGATTGGCATCATGTTCTCTTCTCCGATGAATGTAGCATATGCCTTCAACTAGACAATCGTCGTCGACGTGTTTGGAGGCTACTCGGTCAGGCTGAACACCTTAGACACACTGTCCCGCGAATGTAGCAAGGTGGAGATTCCCTGCTGTTTTGGGGTGGTATTATGTGGGCCAACGTACGCCGCTGGTGGTTATGGAAGGCGCCGTAACGGCAGTACGATACGTGAATGCCATCCTTCGACCGATAGTGCAACCACATCGGCAGCATATTCGCGAGGCATTCGTCTTCATTGACGGTAATTCGCGCCCCCATCGTGCACGTCTTATGAATTACTTACTTCTGGATAACAACATCGCTCGACTAGAGTGGCCAGCATGTTCTCCAGAAATGAACCTTATCGAACATGTCTGGGATAGATTTAAAAGGGCTGTTTATGGACGACGTGATCCACCAACCACTCTGAGGGATCTACACCGAATCGCCTTTGAGGATTGGGACAATCTGGACTAACAGTGCCGTTATGAACTTGTCGACAGTATGTCACGACGAATAAACGCATGCATCAATGCAAGAGATCTTGCTTGCTGGTGGGTATTAGAGGTACCGATGTGTACAGCAATCTGGGCCACCACCTGTATGTTCGTACAAAATGCAATGTGTGGTTTTTATGAACAATAAAAGGACGGAAAAGATGTTTATGTTGATCTCTATTCCAGTTTTCTGTACAGGTTCCGGAACGCTCGGAACTGAGGTGCTGCAAAACTTTTTTGAAGTGTGCAGTAGAAATAGTAGCTAGTTAATTAGTTTCATGTTCTATGCATCATTTGCACGATAATCGTAATGACGGGGAACGAGTGATTTTACATTTTCATTGCAGAGTATTAATAATAGTAACAGTTGTTGTTGTAGTAGTTTTATTCGTTAACAGTTCTCTTTTGAAGGATATTGCACATGTCTTTGTATTCCAAAGAATGACAAAAATAAAGTGATTCTCATTTACAGACACTTACAGATTTACAGGACTATTATAACAAGATTGGGATCAGCAGACGATCTTAGTAAGAACGATACAGGGATTTGCGTGGAGTAATTTAGGTAAACCACGTGAAGTCTAGATCCAGATAGCTGGATGAAGTTTGGAGGCTCCATCCACGCGAATACAAGGCCACTCTGTTTGTAACAGTACTGCCTCGTTCGGTTGACCCTGGTCTACAACACTATTTCACAAAAATATTATTTGACAGTAAAAATGGCTAAGATGAAACGCTGACGATCTGCAGTTCACAGCTTCCTATTTATTTGCGGATGAAACAGGATTCACACATAATGGAATAAAATTACCACACCGGCAAATTACCATAGTAAACACGTTTATGTGAATATAAATACTTCAGCGATCATGGAAGTAAGGCGTCAGATTTACGTTAGAATCAATGCATGGTGACGATCGTAGGTGATAGACTCAAAGGACTATACACATTACCGGACAAAATGATAGATGTTATCATGAAACTTGGGAGCGCCAGATTCGCTGCGCTCTTAGAGGCCGTTACTCCAGGGAAATACTACGGATGAGGCTCATTTTGTAAGTTTAACTAGCGATGAATTGAACTCACCGCTGATCTTTTAGAATTTTTGCTAAGTTCACGCGAGTTTGTGATTTATTGAAAAGGTGAGCTGCAGATTCTGTAAGAATATTTGGTAAACGTATTGTGACGATGTCAACAGGGAGATGGTTATCATAGCACATAATGTTCGATATCTCAACAAATATTTGTTTCCTGGCTTATGTTTATGAATTTTAATCTGTTATGTCCCCTAAAATATGCGATGTATTTTTTTAAACATATATATATAGGAAGGAACACAAGGGATATGAAGTGGTTTATTAATTCAGCATTAAAAAAGACACTTGTTGTTACTTTCTGTACGCTATCAACATGTTTATACGACGAAATTTGTAGGTAATTACTTAGCACATTTCTTGTGTTTACTATTCCCTCAGGGACGACAGTAAAATCATTGAGGGTTACTTACTATGGTTTTCTCCATTCTCATTTTCCATTTTTCTCATAAAAAGATATGTTGTCGGATGGCATCACACAGCTGTATATGCTAAGCAAGGAGCCAATGTAAACGAATGGGTTGATAAACCTGGGCTGTTTTTTCCGGAAAGGTTTTGACCTGTTACGAAGCTGCGTCAGGTCATAAAGCATAACTGTTGACCTTTTTTCATGGGCGCCAATTACACAGCACACTGCGTTATCAATGAGACGCAAGCAGCGCCTGCTTACCCGTATTTCAAAACAGAAACAATTCTGCGATTGTGAATTACTTGAACTGAGAAAAATCTAGGGCACTTGACTGTTTGCGTAATGTGGCCGCCTGGAACCAAAATTCTAAGAGAGATAGAGATAGCGTGAGTGAATCACGGAGTACTGCTGCTCCGACACAGATTAATAGCCAGCTGACTGCGCCTGTGTGGCGGGGTGGTGGTGGGGGGAGGCCAGCTCTGCTGTGCTCTCATTCGATCATTTTCCCAACAGCTCTACGTCGAGAATGACCTGTCCACAATTCGCATTCTACGGTGTTGGGACGTAAATTTATCTACATTATTTTCTTTCTCCGAACTGTACCTATTATGGTTGCTATCCGAGATGCCATCTAGTCCAGAAAATAAGCATGTTGCCCCTGTTCATCGCAGTGAATTCTAAATACCTAGTTTCCTGCCCACTGCCCGTCTACCGCCGTTATTAGCACCACTGTTCACTTCCGTTCGGAATCTCCTATTGCTCATTTGCACATCGATCAACACTTATGCTCTCCCTCAATTTGGAATTTTCTACTGGTCTTTAGCACATGAACTAACACAATCGCCATTACTTTTTATAGGCCATTCTCGTCTGTCTAGAATGATTTCGACTGTTTTAAATGTCTCACTTGTTATTCAGTTTGAGTATTTCATCTTGTTGTCTATAGTGATAAGTTACTTCTGTACTACTTACGCTACTGCACTCATAATACAGCGGTTCGCTTCAAAATGTAAGATTGTATAACTAGTAGGGAAGCTTTGGTACAGAACCAATGGGCCTATTATTCTTCTGATGTAAATACTGACATCACCTGGCCTTGGTCCCAAATGCTCTTCCGAATGTAAATAATGACGTCACCTATGTAAACAAACGACTCAGTTGACTGAGACCCTTTTACAAACAATAACATTACTTATGTAAGCAAAATGGACACTAGTGCACTCTGGTGTACTCATCGTTTATTAAAGTCATGGGGTTCATAGCCTTTGAAGCTGCTGCCTCATACCTTCATCTGTAACGTCTCCTGGAAAGCCCTATAAAAATTAAACTAAACCTATACCATACATGTAAATGTGAAGCGTAAAAAAAAGTATAAAACTGAGTGTATTTGTGTCAGTAAAGACTGTAGCTGATACGACAGGTAACTATAAAACCTTAAAACCTTCTAATAGGATATTTTTTATGGCAAAAATGTTAATAAAATATTATTTTAGTATCAAATCGTTAGTATGCAATGTAAAGACATTCTTTGTAGCCTTGAATATCTTATCTCATTAAGGTTAAAGGAGACTTGGTTCAAAAATTGGATATTACTTTTGTCTGCTGTTGAACAATTAAGTCGCTTAGCTATTCTGACGCAGTGTTTGATGCACGTATTTTCTCTTGCAATATATGGAAACAAGATAACTTTTCCTGTTCTTATTCAAAACCTCTCTCCACGCCCCGCCCTCCCCCCTCCGCCCCCCTTATGGAAATATTTAAGAGAAAATAATTATCTAATGTGAGTTGTACAGAATATTGCTCACGTGGCTTTCTTTTGTTGTAATGGCGCACAGGCGGCCATTACATGGAATTTAATAAAACCTTAAATATTGGCATTCAAATTAACGTAATAAGTGCTTTGAACATTGATAATAATTTTCAAGCATTAATTTTTACAAAGTTCATTTTATCAGAATTTTTAGGCAGCTGCAGTAGGCAAGACTTACATTTGATTCATGATATCTTTGAGGTTGCAATTAATTATTTCTGTCAAGCAAATGCTTAACCTAAAATGAAACCAGGGTGATTTCAATTAATTTATTTATCGTTAGTACAAATCCTTGTGCTATATATGTCATTATATAGGCTCTCTCTTCGCAACAGTTATAATAACTGGCAATAACACCAACAGCTTCATGCCACTTCTGATTGTTTTTGAGACAGCCGCGAATTTGGATAGCGTAATTAAACCATTATAAGCAAAACTGTACCAATTTTTAGTGATATATGTGCCTGCATAGCAACCTTGATTATAGTCGACGTATATGTCAGCCCCATATACGAGCGTGCAGAATACATGCAACGCCAACAGTGTACGTGTTAAATATCCATTACCTTTTTCCCAACAGTACCGGCCACATCTTGCATTAAAATAAAAAAACTTCAGTACCAAAGAAGAGAGAGGGACGATTTGCCTCCTGTACCCCATTCCACTAGCACAGATGGGTGATGTATATTTGGTATGGCGGCTGAATTACTATGAGTTGTGGTGCCAGACACTTTGAAAGTTGAGTGTATGTATGAATAAAAATGATAGGGCGCTATCCTGTTGGCTGAATTACTAAACTTTAATGAATGAGGCGCTTTGACTCTACAGTGGATGTGTAATGTAGGATGCATCGACCAGCACAGTGCTACAAACAGTTTTGGGGCTACTTGTTACAATTTTCTCGTAGTATTCCAAATACCCACAAGATCGTCTTCCAAAGACACGCTTTAAGTGTTTTAACTATTACTACAATGCATTATCGAAACAAATTATCCTGATATTCTGCCTTTAGAACAATTGACACTTTATTGTGAGCTACAAAATGAATACTTAACAGTGATTAAATGTGTACCAAGTTAGCAACTTGTTCTTGGATAATTAGTGTATTGAAATACTTCACAGTACGCTTTCTAATGCCATAAAAACATAGTAGTATTCACTGTACAGCTATAATTAAGACAGTTGTAATGAGAATATTCTCTCAGAAATGTTTAAGCCCGTAACTGAAAGTCTTACAAGGTCCCACACAAACCTGACGAGATAGATGTTGGCAGAAATAGAAAAGAAGGCAGATGTACTATTTGAGATTTCATTAAACATTACATGCATTGTAAGATATATGGAACATCCAGTGTCAGCATGGATCCACCGCGTATCCTATAATTTTAACGAAGCGTGCAGTACAGGTTGGACATCCGAAGAAAGTCGGGTTTCGTGGATACAATGTTCTTAAAACCTTCAGAACTGGACAAGAAATTGTGAAAGACACAGAAATGTATGCTAGAATATTACATATAACTAATGTACATACATTGTTAACTTTGCTTTGTTGCTACACCACAACTTTGAATGAGATTAACTGACACTGTAGTGTCCATCTGTGGCACGCCAGTAGAGAATTTCTTGCAGAACCAGCTAAGAAAATTCTGAGCATTTTGTACCCTTATTTACATTCCAAAGCAGAATTCTGACAATTCCTGTCTATGAGACAGCCTGTGTCATATTTGTTGGCCAGTTGTAAATTCTAGATTCTAACATTTTGCAGTTTGTGATGCTTCTTCACATTCTTTCACTGACTGTGTCGGTAGTTGCGTGCATCGTTATATTAGGAAATTTCGAACATTTGCGAGTGCCGCACTAAACTCATAGATGAATTTTAGACCTAAAATTGCAAACTTTTAAAAAATGTTGTCAACAGTAGAACAATTCTCGTTCAAAAACAATCATTCCCTAATTTCTGTGTATAATCACGTGAAAAATAACATTAATTTGAGAATTTTTGGACACTTACGAAATATACTTGTGAAAAATATCTTTAGTTATGAGCGTTGAAAATAACTTATTTCGTAGCAGATCAGCATTTGTGACTCACTGTTACTGTCACATTCTGTTGTATATCAATATGAGTAAATGAACATTTTTGAGAATTTTCGGAAGTTACTATTGTTGGGTGCTTATGCTTGTTCATAGTAGATCAGTGTTTAGTTATTGTAGAACATATTATAAGTAGCATATCATATTGGAACTAGTTTCTTTTCTTTTCAATAAGAGTGTGTATTACCTACAGTTATCATAAATAAACGCAATTTTCGAATTTGTTTGCGACTGTAACCTCAAGAAATTTTAGGAGACTAGTATTTTACCACAGGTCGTTCTGTTGACTAAATAGTAGTTTCGTTTTTTGTACTAATTGCTTCACTTCTTAAGGGCAATCAATAATATTTTTAGTTCAGCAGATCAAAAGATAATCATCAGGCCTAATTTTAAGCTGTTTGTTCACTATGCTGTATAACATGGCACGAGCCACAATACAGGAACAAACGATTGCCGTTCTCGACCACAGGATGAGTTAGCTGACGTTAGTAAGCATCTAGAAACCTCCCTCACTACTGTCGAAAAGCAGCTGCTGCGAACTATTGTGTTCGGAGAGCTCTCAAGCCTCCTGCACCAGACGTACCACAGGTACTTCAAGTACTATTCCGTCTTCTGAGGCTTCTCTTGACATGACAGCATAAACAGGATCGTTGGCAGCAGTGTGCCCTGAGGCAACAATGGACAAAGTACTGACACCACATCGTCTTTTCTGATGAACCCCAATTCTGCATACAAAATGATGTCCCTGCGTATTATTTAGGGTTTCACCTTTCTCTACGTAATAGCCCAGAAAACGTGAAAAGATGGAAAGTAGGATTGTAGTCGTATTTTTGTTTATGTTTGTCGTTTGTTTACCTTATTGGCGCGGTAAACTCTCAACATATTAGTGGGCGCGCGGGGTACTTTGCATGCATGCTAATAACAGCTGTCTTTATGTTACCAACATAAATATGTATGTGCAAAACCACAGATTAGTCTTAGTTTAATTAAACAACAATAAAATAAACTTACATAATGTCAGTTAATGCAATGTTTAATTAAACAGTAATGAAATAAACTCTTCTCATATCACTTTGTTATAGTAGCTAAGACTGCCGCGTAACAGGTGGGGATAAACATGTCTGGCTGGTAACCAGCTGTAGTAACTATGACTGGCAGACCAAGATGAGGAAAAGGAATTCAAAATGATATATATGAAAGGGGTGCATGATGAAAAAATTATCAGAGCTATTTGTAACAAAAGTAGGACAAGTCTGAACCATGATCCTAGTTGGAGACTAGTAAAAATCGGATTAGGTAGAAGGTAGTATGAAAAATTAGGCAAATATTGCATTGCATTTAGGATTAACTTTTTCGAAGAACAGATGCACATTCTGGTAACTTATTATCCCACAATAATGACAAATTCTAAGCATTTAAAAGCGGAATTTCATCAGATCACAGCCAACAGCATAATCGATTACTAATTATTTCTTAGACAACTGCCTCATTACGGAATTGTGCTGTTGGCTCGTAATCTGAGTCATTTTGTTGCACAGACTGTAATTTTTTTCTCACCTACCTTGCTGTTCTTTTTAATTACTGCAGTTCAGTTGGACATATGACAACACAATTTATCACTGTGTTAGCTGAAGCAGTAATGAAGGAATAGGCGTGGGATTGCAACAATGAAGCGGTGCAAAACACTTTATACATAGGCGCACCCGCTCGAGGGTTAACAGTTCTATTTTTCTGTCCAGCAATTTACGTAGTGCCTGTCCTTTCATTATTAAGTTCGTATATCCAAAAAGTGCGTAAATTTTAACTTGTTTCACTTACAAACTTTTGTACTAAAACACTGTTCAAAAAATCACATCGCCAAGAAGGAGATGTGCGACATAAACGAAAGTTGGTAGGCCTTTTCTACATCTGAAAGGTGACATCTGCTCCAGTTTCGTGCCGGTCCCATAAGAGTGGCGTTAGTAGCGTTACTATGATAATGCAAATGAGGTTTGCTTTTGAGACACACTTTAACATTCGTGAACGTTAATTACCTTTGAGATTGAACGTGGTAAGTTGATGTTGTTCAACAATGCCTTTAAGGTGATAAAGGCGCCATTATCAACACCTCACTCAGTTAGACCGAGATCGTGTAATAGGGCTACATGAAGCTGGATGTTCCTTCCGTGAAACTGCAGAAGCATTTGGCAGGAATGTAGCCACTGTACATGATTGCTGGCAGCTGTGATCACGAGAATGCACGGTCGCATTAAGACTGGGTTCCGGACAGCTACATAGCACTACTGAGAGGAAACACCATCGTATTGGGCATATGGCTCTGGCGCATTGTACTGCATCTGCAGCAGCAGTTGACACCACAGTGACACAACGAACTGTTATAAATCTGTTATTTAAAGGACATACCGAACAAGGTGCCCTGAAGTGTGCGTTCCACTGACGCCAAACCACCGTCATTTCCGACTTCGCTGATGTCAACCGAGAGCTCACTGGAGGACATGGTGGAGGTCTGTTGTGCTTTGTAATGAAAGCTGATTCTGCGTCCGTGGCATCACTGTTGTTTAGGAGGATGGCAGCTGAGGCCCTGCAACCAATCTGTCTGTGAGCTGGACACACCTGGACCTATACCTGGAGTTATGATCTGGAGTGGGATTTAGTATGACAGCAGGAGCACTCTCGTGATTAACCCACGCACTGTCATTCATGTACATCGTTCTAGGGGGTGTTTTCCAACAGGATAACGCTCGCTCACACACCGCGTTTCTTAACCCAACATGCTCTTCACAGTATTGACATGTTGCCCTGGCCTGCTCGATCAACAGATTTATCTCCATTCGAGCGCATATGGGACATCAGTGGACGTCAGCTTCAGACTCATCCATAGACAGTATTAACCGTCCCCTTATTGATCGACCAAGTGCAATAGGCACGGAACTCCATCCCGCAAACTGATATCCGACAACAAAATGCGTACACGTCTGCATGTAGCACGCAACATTCTCGCCGTTACACAGGATATTAATGTACCAGCATTTCACATTTGCAATGGCTTGTCTCTCTGTTACATTAACCTGTGAACTTGCAATGTCAATCACTGAAATATATTTCCTAGACGAATGTATTCGCAAAATTTCGTTATTCTACGTTAATTATTTTTTGGTGTAACGATTTTGTTTTCCGTCAGTTCTCTTTGTGTACATACAGTTTTCATACAATCAACTTACGTTAAAGGTTACATTGTATTATGAATAAGTTAATTAACAGACGCCGCAGTTACGTTGGTGCTTAACTATTGTGGGCAGAGGAAATAATTCACTTTTTATGTTATATTTTACGCCTTTAGGCCTTTTTCGGCTCGTAAATCGCGAAATTCGTGTAGTGTAAAGCGTATTACGGGATTTAATTTATTCTAAGTTTGTAATCAGTGTTGCATTGCGTGATAAGTGTGGTTATTACCGTAGAATACACTGAGAAGGACTGGTATGTGTAGACTGTAGGTTGGAATTTCACTTGGGTGACTGTAGTGCGTAATTGAATAGCGAGCTCAATGGAGCTCTCTCATGAACCAGTAGGCTCTGCAAAAAAGACAAGAGAATCGCTGAAAAGGAGGCAAATATTTGTGCCGTTAAGGCTGAATTAGAACATGTGATGGATTGAAGGGGGGAAACATCCTGGGAACGGGATAAAGGCGACAAGAAATCGGCGTGACGGGAACAACCTTTCTATTTCATCTACATTTCAGTTTACAATGTAACCTCCCCACAAAATAAAATAATATGAATAATACACTCATTTAGCGTAACTACCCAACAATAAAAATATAATACAATGTGACAAACCTATAACCTTTCAATAATTGACAGTCAATTTACCCTGGTAAATTTTGGACGTCAGCAATGCTGCGTCATGGACCTGATACATCATTCTGAATAAGCTGAAAAATCTTACCTTAATTAGATCGCCGGATAACACGTATATATCTACACCTATAAGGAATTTTCCTGGCGCAGCTAAGTGCAATGCTGGCCGATAGATTTGTCTTATTAAAAAGGAAAGAACTGACTTTTCTTTTCAATAATCGGGATTGCCAAGGATTGGAGAAATTAGTGAATTCTTTAAATTGAGATGAATGTCAAAAGTTACTTTTTATGAGAAAGATTATTATTAACAGATTTTTTTAAAACATTTACATGGGACTTGATGTAACAATACTATATATGCGCGAGGCTGCTTTTACCTTATCCTACAATGCTCAGGCCCCGCCATCGCTGCACACGACCGGCCCAGCCAACACGATACACCAGACCAGACTGCTCGCTAGCAACAACATACTGCTACTGCTACACAGTTCCTACTGCAGTCAATACTGCTCTTTGGTCTCAGATTCTCTTCTAGCTTACATATCGCAGGCAGCGCGTGAGCAATACATCGAAATTACATTATCTCGAGTGCGCTAGCAACAAATTCTTTAATTACGGACCTCTTACAACAATATTGAGTAATTTTGTCTAGTTACATTAAGCAGGAGCAGAAGAGCTCATCTAACTGTAGACCACAGTAGGGTGCAGCAGATTTCTAGTAAATAAATTAACGTTAGGTCGGTACCCAAAGAGAGCAGGAAAAAAAGTCTTGTTGCTAGATATTAGCCATGGGAGGATGTAGGCGAGATGGCACACGACAAAAGAAGGACAGGAAATCAGATCACTAATACTGTGAACCAAATTGTTACCCTTAGCCAGGTAACAGAGGACATAGGAATTTGTGTAAACAAGGAGGATCGGGTTATTGTAGTGTGTGGGGCAGGGAACAGTCTGGCTAAGGACAATGGTTACAGCATTAGGGATTGCTAGGACCAGATGAAGCTAGAGTCATCCAGGCATAACTGTGAGTTCATTGACTGCTTTAGGAGAGGGATCATCGAACTACAAAATATGAGATATTAGTTCACTTTATTACATGAATGACAAATATATTTACTTAAATTCATACAGTCCTTTGCCAAAGGAGTGCCTGGTTATTTAGAAATGCCTTTGGCTATTTCAGCATCATTTGACGCACATAATTGCAGCTCCTCTCTTGAAGTACAATGTTCAACATTTAAAAGGTACATTTCCGTATGAGACTTGAATAACTCTTTAGTCCTTCTTGATGATGTTGATTGCTTCAGATGAGGTCACGAACTGGGCAGAGTGCTTCCAAGATCCACTTCATGTTAACCTTCGTGCGAGTGTGCTGCATTCCTGAGAGATGGGTCACATCTTCTTTACCCTCTATCATCAGTCGCTGCAGATTGCAGCAACACATTGCAAATGTCTGTGGCACTGACGCACATTGTCGAGGTACTGATGCACGTTGCCGACTGTGGTGTGGCATCGCGATCTTTGGAGGATACCACAGGAGAAACTTGGATGAAATGCAACTAGCAGCAACACACAAAAATGTGAGCTTTGTTGTCGTCTAGCACGATGACCAGACATAAGTGAAGAGTCTGTTGTTACAGTTGGGAGATGAGGATATACTGGGCCTTGTCTTCACCTGAATAGGAGAGGGAAAGGTAGGTTGGCAGAGTTTTATGAGGTTATTGCAGAAAATATCTGGGAGAGGGAGAAGGGGGGGGGGGGACCATCACACAAAGTAAGAGCCTTGCCGTTACTAGTGGTCCGAGAGGTACCTTCTTTAGGTCAGAATCTTGATTCAAGCATATTTGTTTTGAAAACAGTCAAAATAGCAGAAGAGCCCACAAAATGCTTAAGAATGCACAGGAAAGTAAGTTTAGTTCATTTCATCAGATTATCAGAGGATTGGATAATAAGATAGAAGAATTTCTTGTCTGTTTGGAAAATTTAGAGAGCTCTGAAAAGATACACTTTTGTCCATATCTGAGCAAGATTAGATAAGTTACATATTAAAGATTACACTCTTCCATCTTGCTCATGCAGAACTAATGTGGGGAAAGGAGAAAGTTTCACCTATATTAAGCCGCAAAACAAGTTCAAAAACACAGACACATACATATTTTGTAGCGATCAGCACACAAAAGTGTGTAAATGTGAATTAATTTTCACTTTTAATTGAATCTGTATATAGGGCCACAGTGAGAAATTTAGAACTGCTCATGAGGAATTTAAGTTCCTTCGATGCCATCTTTTGGATAGCAGTAAGTAGTTCATAGTCTGATGATTCAGTGTAGTTTCTTTAAAGGAATCTGATAGAAATTTGGAAATTTGTGGTAAGTCCTATGGGACCAAACTGCTGAGGTCATCGCTCCATAAGCTTATATACTACTTAATCTTACTTAAACTAACTTACACTAAGGACAATACATATACCCATGCATGAGGGAGGAGTCGAACCTCCGACGGGGGTAGATGTGCGAACTATGACAAGGCGCCTCAGACCGCCCGGCTATCCCGTGTAGCAATCTATGTGAAGTCTGTTTGTGACATCAGTCACTCATGGATGAGATAGGAGCTGAAACTGAGGACAGCGAAGCAAAATCAGAAATGTTTAACAGGGTTTCAAATGTTCCTTTACAAAGGAAAACTCAGGATCACTGCTCCAGTTTAATCCTTGTACCTTTTAAAAGATGAATGTAGTAAGTATTTCTGTCATTGGTGTTGATAAAGAACTGAAATCATTAAAACAGAACAAAGATAATCAGTATCAGTTTTCACACTGACTTTGCAGCTGAGTTAGTTCCTTTCTTGACTATAGTCCATCGCAGATCACTTAAACAAAGAAAAGTGCTCAGTATTTGTAAGAAAGTAAAGGTCACATCCATTCAGAGGAAGGGTGGTAGAAGTGATCCATAAAAGAACTATCCAAATGTTCTTGACATCGATTGATTGCAGACTATTAGAACATAGTCTGAGCTCATACATAATAAGATATCTGGACGAGAATCACCTCTTCTGTGCCAACCAACATGGATTCTGAAGACGTCTATCACGTGAAACGCACCTCGTACTTTTGTCACTTCAAATACTGGAAGCTTTGGATCATGGTAGTCAGATAAATGCAGTATTTCTTGATTTCTAAACGACGCTTGACTCAGTACCATATCCACAATTAGTATCAAAAATACAATTATATGGACCATCGAGCAATATTTTTGACAGTATCGAAGATTTTTTTAGTAGGGAGGACGCAGCAACTTATCTTGCATGCAGAGCCGGTGACAGATATGGTAATAACTCCAGATGTGGTGCAGGGAAATGTGTAGTGACCCTTGTAGTACACGTACTATATTAAAGACTTTTGGGAAAATTTTAGTAGTAATTTCAGACATTTTGCATATGATGCTGTTATCTATAATGAAGTACTGTCTGAATGAATATGCACAACGATGGGCGACTTGCTTTAAATGCTCAGAAATGTAAAATTGTGCACTTCACAGAACGAAAAAGAAACTTAGTATCCTATGAGCATAGTATCAATTACTCACACCTAGAATTGGTTAAGTTAACAAATACCTACACTTTTTAGGGGTATGAAATGGAATGATCACATAGGCTCAGTGTAAAGCAGGTGGGGAAATATAAGCAGCTACGTAAGAGACAGCTTACAAATCACTTGCGCGACACATCCTAGAATATTACAAAATGGGATTGACTTACACCAGATAGGGCTGACATGGGGTACTGAAGGTATGTAGAAAAATGCAGCAGAATTGGATACAGTATGCCATTAGTTAATTCAAGCACCCTACCCAAATTGCCATGGCTGATTATGGCGTTAGGACAGAAATACAAACAATGATACGTGATATCCTCTCATGGCATCCGGTAATCATGCGTATAAAATAGTTTGTTCATTCAAAAACTCAGCTACACCAAAATTAACAGACATCTATATATTTTCCGAAATTGAAAATCATTCCTCATAAAAATCAAGCCAAGAAGTTCTTAATATAACTGTTCAGTTCACATATACTGGTCAATACACCTAACAATGCGTATCTTGCCAGAACTCAGAAAAATTTCCACAGTGTCCGAAAAACTTTAAAATAATTCCCCTAGATGTTAATTACTAGAATGACAAGTTTCAAAATAAGAAGCATAAATAAGTTTGTAAAACTGCAAAAACATTTGGTAAAACTGTTCAGTTTTGTTAATACAATACACAACCATTCATTAGTACAATAACAATTTTCACAAACAACGACAGTATGACTGGAAGGCAATTTGATGTATCTAGAAAACAATACACTTTACATCATTCCATATATCCTGAACATCTGTTAACGAGGAGAGGGCTACTGATAACTGTTTTTATTACAGCACAAAACAGTTGCACAGTACACCTTTGAATATAATGTAATCCATTTCCTGAAACGTGCATACTTTAGACACAGGGTAATGGTAGATAATACACAAGCTAGAGATTGCCAGTACCGCTTATAGCACAGCAACAACTTTTTTAAATCTCGCCCAGAAAAGTGATAGCATCAGTCTTTTTAGGTGAGGGGCAGTTGTTCCAGTAAATCGTTATAAGGTGCAGCGAGACATAGAAAACAAGTCTAATGTCGTCTCAGAAATATATATTAAAACCTCAGCCGTAACACACGCCTTACATTTATTTGATAAGCTTTACATTACCTGCGACACTGCAATTCACATGCCACCTTCTTACGTGGTGCCTCAGTAATATTGTACAAAATAATAAATACAATATTATTAAAATCAGTTAATATGAACCATCATTATCCTTGTGTATCTTGAAGCAAGCAGAAGTAATTACTACTTTGATTGCAGTTGTAATTGCGTCATTACACTTGAGACTAAAGATACAATCGCAAGAGTACACAGTAAATGTCGTTAGTACCTGCCCGCAGTGTACCATACAACAGCCTCCAAAGGTAGACCCCCATCATCACATCATTATCCAATTCAAAGGTGACCTGAGAAGCTTCGCACAAGAGCGCCCACTCGCTGCTCCCCCGACGTACCACTACTTGTCGAATGTGACTGTGACTTCCTTGTCGACCCACAAGCACAGGCATCCTCAGGCATACTCCATAATACGTATCTGGAAATAACTTTTCCCACTTTGAAAGCACTCGAATTTCGCTGCCGATCAGCAAATATTAACCAGGTGTCCGTTACCACAATGCAGCTAAACTTGGTACGCTTCGACGCTGTAGGAACCATTGCCATTCCCTGAGCGTTAACAGTCTATCCCCGGCACCATTTTCATCTAAGTGACTAGAAAACACAATTCTATCACTCCAGTCTGAACGTCCACTGCCATTTGTTATCTGTTCATCAGTCCTACTCCTAAAAATAAAGTGTCTCCAAGAGCTCATTTGGCCTCACGTCTTTGACACGGTCACATCCGGTGCTAAAGTGCCAACTACTGGCACATAATCCCCGCCTTATTAACGGTCAATGACGCTTGATAGAAAGTACACTACTGGACATTAAAACTGCTACACCAAGAAGAAATGTAGATATAATCGGGTATTCATTGGAGAAATATATTATACTAGAATTTACATTGGATTACATTTTCACGCAATTTGGGTGCATAGTTCCTGAGAAATCAGTACCCAGAACAACCACCTCTGGCAGTAATAAAGGCCTTGATTCTCCTGGGCTTTGAGTCAAACAGAGCTTGGATGGCGCGTACAGGTACAGCTGCCCATGCAGCTTCAACACGATACCACAGTTCATCAAGAGTAGTGACTGGCGTATTGTGACGAGCCAGTTGCTCGGCCACCATTGACCAGACGTTTTCAATTGGTGAGAGCTCTGGAAAATGTGCTGGCCAGGGCGCCAGTCGAACATTTTCCGTATCCAGAAAGGCCCGTACAGGACATGCAACATGCGGTCGTGCTTTATCCCGCTGAAATGTAGGGTTTCGCAGGGATCGAATGAAGGATAGAGCCACGGATCGTAACTCATGTGAAATGTAGCGTCCAATGTTCAAGGTGCCGTCAATGCGAACAAGGGGTGACCGAGACGTCTAACCAATGGCACTCCATACCATCACGCCGGGTGGTACGCCAGTATGGCGATGACGAATACACGCTTCCAACGTACGTTCACCGCGATGTCGCCAAACACGTTTGCGACCATCATGATACTGTAAACAGAACATGGATTCATCCGAAAAAATGACGTTTTGCCATCCATGCACCCAAGTACGTCGCTGAGTACACCATCGCAAGCGCTCCTGTCTGTGATGCAGCGTCAAGGGTAACCGCAGCCATGGTCTCCGAGCTGATAGTCCATGCTGCTGCAAACGTCGTCGAACTGTTCGTGCAGATGGTTGTTGTCTTGCAAACGTCCCCACATATTTACTCAGGGATAGAGACGTGGCTGCACGATCTGTCACAGCCATGCGGATAATATGCCTGTGATCTTGACTGCTAGTGATACGAGGCCGTTGGGATCCATCACGGCGTTCCGTATTACCCTCCTGAACCCACCGATTCCATATCCTGCAAACAGTAATTGGATCTCAACAAACGCGAGCAGCAATGTCGCGGTACGGTAAACCGCAATCGCGATAGACCACAATCCGCCTTTATCAAAGTCGGAAACGTGATGGTTCGCATTTCTCCTCCTTACACGTGGCATCACTACAACGTTTCACCAGGCAACGCCGGTCAACTGCTGTTTGTGTATGAGAAATCGGTTGGAAACTTTCCTCATGTTAGCACGTTGTAGGTGTCGCTACCGGCGCCAACCTTGTGTAATTGCTTTGACAAGTTTATCATTTGCATATCACAGAATCTTCTTCCTGTCGGTTAAATTTCTCGTCTGTAGCAAGTCATGTTCGTGGTGTAGCAATTTTAATGGCCAGTAGTGTATTCCTTCGCACAGGAACTAGGTTTGATTTTGGAAAGGTGGGCTCTAAAAGTATTTCCCTCCTTGCGGTTCACTAAAATCATTGCGACTGGCATTATAAAGCTTTTGATTTCAAATTCCCCAGTAAATATTGGCAGGAGCTTTTTGGGTATCTTGTAAACGTTTTTGCTAGAGGCTCTCAAGAAGTTCTTAACGAAACCCTGATCTCCTTTGGGATGTGGAATTGCCACATGTTAACAGGGGCAATCCATTCTGGCAAATGGTCACTAGTTGACCAAAGGTTACTCATAAGAGTGGCAATCGACTTCCGGCTTTCGTGCTTTGCTGTGCTGAATGCAGTCATCAACCATTGGAGTGTACTGTCTCAGTTGTCGTGGTCTTTGCTGTGGTACGCAGTTAGGGCCACTCTTACGTAGCAGTTAATCCTCTCAGCATATGAAGGGTTGGATTAATTCAGGGAAGTAATTCCATGAGTAAAGCCCATACCCACGCAAAAGTTTCTAAACCCCCTGATGTAAACCACGTCGCATTGTCACTAATAATAGGTTGCGGTAGACCAAACACACCACTGTGCTGCGCCACTGCTTCAGTAGTTGAGACCCTGGTGGGATATAGCCAGGTAACGGCATGAAAACTTCCACTGTACCAGGATATAACGACTCAGTTCCTTAGACCTGGGCAATGGAGCCAGGAAATCAACAAAAATTTTCTAAATGGGGCATTCCATCATAGCTGATGCTAACCTACCCACCTTCACATTCTCAGCAGGCTTGGCCACAATGCATATCTTACATTTGTAGTAGAGAGCATTGTAGACTGTCGGCAGATGGGGATATGACCAACTGAAGTATTAGTAGAGGCATTTTTAGTATAAGTATTATCTGGAATTATTTGGAATATGACACTGTGTAGTAACTGTCCCAGAATGCTCTCTGGTCAGGGATGTGGCCTTTTTACAGATGAGGGACTTGATATAAGAGGTGTGGATCCACAAGGTAGTGTGATAGAGTTGCGTGAATTGTTGAGATAAAATATGCAGCTCCAAGTAAAAACGAAGGTAAGTGAAAGGAAGGAGGTATGTTTGGTCGCCAATGCCATTTGCACTGTACTCAAAGAGATGTTAAAATATGTTGCACAACTAGGCAGTATGTAACTTACTGAGAAGCAGTTTAGGAGATTACAAGCCACATATGCTCAATATGTGGATAATATGGAGGGTTTGGCAAGCATAGAAAAGGAGGAAGAAGATAAAATTAAAGATTACTCAAAAACAGTGATTGCCTAATGTAGGAAGTGTAGTAGGGCAGATTGAGCGCATCAACCAGTGAAAGCATGCTGGGCCCATGTGTGATGTGTCATGTGGATGCTCGACTAATAAAATTTGTACCGATAGTGAGTCGCCATGGCTGTTTGGGGCATCTGTGTGACAGTGCAGAAACCATATGCCATTCTCCGAGAATCAGCAACCTGCCCACAGTACTATTTTGATGAAAGTGATTTATAAACACAATGGTGTTGCTCCAGTCGCAACGTCCATCTCCATTTGCTACCAGTCATTTACGCCCACTCTTTAGATAATGAGTCGAAGAGATCATGTGATATTTTTGACATGGCTAAGGTTTGCTGCAATAGTACCAGCCAACAATAAAACAGGTTCGTTTGATCCATGGCAGAGTGTTAAAGAGATATTGAAGAAACTGAATTGGCAGACCCTTGTAGAAGGACATAAACTACCTCTCGAAAGCCTATTTATAAAGTTTTGAGAACTTGCTTTAAATGATGATGCTAGGAATATGCTACAACACCCTACATGTCAGTCCTGTAGGATGTGTGAGGAAAAGATCAAATTTATTACAGCACACATGGAACCATTTAAACAATCATTCGTCATGTACTCCATACATGAATGGAACCAGAAATAAAACACCAATAACTAGTATTGGGGGGCTTACCCTGTGCCATGCACCCCACAGTGGTTTACAGAGTGTAGATGTAAGCATGGGTACAGATGTAGATATAAAGGTAACGCTCTGAATCGATGACTAAAATACCCGAATAGTTGTTCAAACTGTGTTTGCTGGTAGACATACTGCCAGCACTTGTACTGACATTCAGCATAAAAGAAAGAACAGTTGATACCTGCAGTAAATATACTATGACGGTTTCCAACAAAATGACTAGTTATGACTGCTCATGGCATCAATTGTTGACAGGAATACAGCTCACATGAACAAAATTGTAACACACAGGTCCGAGCATTTGCAAGGATGCATAACTGAATAATGTAGACAGTATTTTAAGAACCCCACATGCAAAAGAACATTCTCATACAGTTGCATACTAATTTGAAATTTGGATGATTTATGGCAGGTAAATCTTGTAGATGTGAGCGAATATTTATGAGTGAATTCAGTGTTCAAACATATTTAAATGTTTTCAACTAGGTTGCAATGGTTATTGACTTGATACTTAAAATTTGCCTCTGAAAGCAAATACTAAGAAGCAAGTTGCTTGGGTATATGAGCATTTTCTGTAGATGGGACAAACAGATGTCCTGTAAATTTTCAAACCAATGATGATGGCGGGTTCCATTATGAATAAAAGGCAATTATGGTGTGGTATGGAATACATCAGTACTAAGCAAGTATCATGGTATAGTTGAACAGCATTATAAAAACCTGTGTATCTATGTGTTTTAATCTGTTGTTGCCCCACAAAAATTTGGACAGTATTACCAAACTGTACATGGAAAATAAAAACAAAATCAATTGATGTTCACGTTAATCAGTGTGGTGTCACCGCCAGACACCACACTTGCTAGGTGGTAGCCTTTAAATCGGCCGCGGTTGGACCCGCTTGTCGCCACTATCAGTGATTGCAGACCGAGCGCCGCCACACGGCAGATATAGAAAGACTTCCTAGCACTCGCCCCAGTTGTACAGCCGACTTTGCTAGTGATGGTTCACTGACTTCTACGCTCTCATTTGTCGAGGCGATAGTTAGCATAGCCTTCAGCTACGTTATTTGTACGACCTAGCAAGGCGCCATTATCCGTACTATTGATATTGTGAAATATGTACCGTCCAGACCGACGTTAATCATTAATGGATTAAAGTTAAGTATTCCACCAGATACGTCCGTTTTTCTCAATTCTAATTCCCTTGTCATGTTCCAGACCCTACGCCAGCCTGCATGAGCTAAAACGCGTGCATTTCGGCCTCCTTTACTTACACAGTGTTGGCTCTCCTGCCAACCACAACAATCAGTTTCTAATCTGGTATACAATCATATTAAAATGGTGAACCTATGAAAACACAAATTTAATGTAGGTGACTTGGTACGTATTTCAAGAAAATAGACGGCATTTGAGAAATCATATATATAGAACTGGTCCACAGAGATATGTACAGTTACCAAAGTGCCACCAACAAATTTAGAACTTATGTCTTAAAGGATAGCAGTAGCAGAGAAATAGTTGGAACTTTTCACACAGAACAATTACAGAGAAGCAGTGAATCAAATGTGTTTGTTATACAGTACACTAAGGTGACGAAAGTCATTGTATACTTCCTAATACCATGTCGGACTTCTTTTTTCCAGGTGTAGTGCAGCAACTTGACATGACATGGACTCAACAAATCGCTGGAAGCCCCCTGCAGGAATACTGAGCCACTCTGCCTTTATGGCTGTCCATAACAGCAAAAATGTTGCAGTTTCAGGGTTTCGTGCAGAAAACGATCGTCTCGTTTATGTCCCATAAATATTTCATACGTGGCCAAATTTTCTGCATAAACTGTCTAGAATGTTCTCCATACCAGCTGTTAACAATTAGGGAATGATGACGTAGTGCATCATCACATATAAAAATTCTGTCGTTGTCTTGGGACCTGAAGTCCCAGAATGACAGCAAATGATCTCCAGATAGTTGAACATTGCCATTCCCAGTCAATAATCAATTCAGTTGGACCATTGCATGAAAACACACCCCACACCATCAGGCTGCACAGAGCATTGTTGATAACTGGGGTCCATAGCTTCATGGGGTCTGTGCCACTCTCAGACCCTAACATGAGCTCTTACCAACTAAAATTGAGACTCATCCTACCAGGCGATGTTTTTCCAGGCGTCTAGGGTCCAACCAATATGGTCTCGAGCCAAGGAGAGGGTGCTAGAGATGATGTTGCGCCGTTAGCAAAGGCAATCGCGTCAGTCAGCTTGTGCTATAGCCCATTAACGCCACATTTCGCTGCACTGTCCTAATGGATACGTTCGTCATTAAATCTACTTGGATTTCTGTGATCATCGATAACTGTATGTAAATGCCGATGCTGTTGGTCGTTAAGTGAAGGCCATGGGCCACAGTGTTATCCGTTCTGAGAGGTAATGCCTGCAATTTGGTATTTTTAGCACACTCTTGACTCTGTGGATGTCGGAATATTGAATTCCCTACCGGTTTACGAAATATTACATCCCAAATGTCTAGCTCCAACTACCATCCAGCGTTCAAAGTCATTTAATTCCCGCTGTGTAGCCATAATGACATCGGAAACCCTTACACAGGAATCACCTGAGTGCAAATGACAGCCCTGCCTATGCACTGTCATTTTATAGCACGTGATAGTGATACTGCCGCCACCTGTGTAAGTGCATATCGCTATCCCAGGACTTCTGTCACCTCAGCGTATGTAATAAGACGACAGCCAAATAAGGTCTACAGTAAATGGTTTCGCTTCTCTTCACTGAAAACAGATGGGTGGATGCTAAAGACAAGGTACATAATAAAGCGAGAAAACCCTTGATGTATGCAACTGAGTAATGTAATTTGTAGGATGCGCATTTACATAAACTAGTGACACTTTCGATAAGCTATTTGTAGATATACACATCCACAGATACAACTAATGTGAGCGTGGAACTAAGGTGGAAAAGTACCAACCACATCGTGTTTGGGGAATTAATCTGCTGGATGGGGCTACGAAGAGCATGTTATTGCATACGCTGCAAATAAAAATTCAGTAGAATGTCATGTCACAAGTTGAGTATTAGATGATAAAGCCAAGCACATATCTGGAAAACAGATGTTAGTATAATCCAATGTACTGAGGCATTTGCAGTTGATTAAACAATGTACACCAAATTTAAATTGGGTACTTGTATGATTTTCCCCCAAATTCTGAGTACTGCTCACCATCCGTTTACGACAAAAAAGAAAAAAACCAAATATTTGAAATCACTGCATCCAATCATCACTTGTGGCACCTAAAAGTCCTGAATCAGAAAGGATTAATACTAATAATAACAAGAAGAAGAAAAGTTAAAGCTCTTCGAGTTGTGGCAATACTTCTGACATCTGGTGGAGATATCCTATTCGGAATTCCTGCATTGTTGGGATTTTCAGCTGTTGGATCATAAGTTGGAGGGACAGCGGAAATCGCCCAAACAGCGAAACATCTGAAGAATTTGTTGGGGTGAAAAGATGTGCTACTATGACGGAATCTATTACTATCAGGAAAGGGCTACATTTAAAAACTAAGGTCGTGGACTGCTAATAAAAAAAAGCTGTTAACTATACTACCCGATAGACCACTTACAAACACAGCCTGCCTAAATTTGTGAAAAACTGCACATTCCAACATTTCGTAGGATGTTTATGTGAATTAAATTTCTGAAGAGAACACGGAAGTCTGGAGAATGCAGGATTATAAACTTGGGTATTAAGGGATTATCTGGAACTCACTGTCTTGCATATGTTAAAAGAACGCTTGTAAAGCCTGCTACTTTGATTCATACAGAGTTTTACAGTCAGCAGAAGAATTGTGTTGTTACTTTACCAAAAATATGTGTTCTACAATTTTTAATGCTATCAAGACTTTGATACGTATCTTTGATACGTATTGGTAAGGTCGTCGCTGCCTGATGTTTCTCCAACGACTGCATAAAAACATGCAGCATGCCGATTATAGCAGCAATTGACGTTCAAATGTGAATTCATACTGTCTTACTCTAAAAGAATTGTCATCAGTTTTACATGCAAATTACGAGTACTTTCCAGCAACTGATGGAGTATTACAATGATTGAGGTAGAAACGTAGAACAGCGTTCTTAATATCATTAACGTCTGCCATAAACTACATCTAGGAAGTGGTAAAATTGTGGAAGTACCCCCTGGCTCATACGATATTGACGATTTAAAATTTGTTAACATCGAGTATAGATTTAAGAGTCAGGAAGTCATTTCTGAAAGTATTTGTATGGAGTGTAGCCATGTATGGAAGTGAAACATGGACGATAAATAGTTTAGACAAGAAGAGAATAGAAGCTTTCGAAATGTGGTGCTACAGAAGAATGCTGAAGATTAGATGGGTAGATCACATAACTAATGAGGAAGTATTGAATAGGATTGGGGAGAAGAGAAGTTTGTGGCACAACTTGACCAGGAGAAGGGATCGGTTGGTAGGACATGTTCTGAGGCATCAAGGGATCACCAATTTAGTATTGGAGGGCAGCATGGAGGGTAAAAATCGTAGAGGGAGACCAAGAGATGACTACACTAAGCAGATTCAGAAGGATGTAGGTTGCAGTAAGTACTGGGAGATGAAGAAGCTTGCACAGCATAGAGTAGCATGGAGAGCTGCATCAAACCAGTCTCACGACTGAAGACCACAACAACAAATGCATTATAAAAAATTTGTAAAATGGTTTCAGTTGTGTGCAAACATTAATACATCTTACTCTCACTCTCTGTCTGTCTGTCTCTTTCTCTCTCTCTCTCTCTCTCTCTCTCTCTCTCTCACACACACACACACACACACACACGTGAATACACACCAGACATATCGTTCCATTCACACAAACGACAGGCCATGCCACGTTATGTGGAATTTATTTTTTGAGATGTAGAGCTTCTTGGTATGCAGTATTTGAAGTGGCATGATTAGGGACGTGAATGAGAGCTCCTTTGTTTCAATAAAATGGGAGAGAGTTATGTAGAGCAGGCTGCGTCGAAAGCAACTGACACTAAGATCCACACCTGCAATGCACAGTGACTGGCCTTGTACTTTGTTTATGGTCTTGGCACATCATAAGCTCACAGTAATTGTATACTTTTAAAGCGAAATCGTAAATCATTGGAAATCAGCGATATTCGGCGTATAAAAGGACACTCACCTGTGCCACTTTTCCTCAGAATTTCCACTCCTGTAGATGAAGATGAAATGGGAGATATGATACTGCGTGAAGAGCTTGACAGAGCACTGAAAGATCTGAGTCGAAAAAAGGCCCCGGGAGTAGACAACATTTCATTAGAACTACTGACGGCCTTGGGAGAGCCCATCCTGACAATACTCTACCCTCTGTAGAGCAAAATGTATGAGACAGGCGAAATTACCCTCAGACTTCAAGAAGAATATAATAATTCCAATCCCAAAGAAAGCAGGTGTTGACAGATGTGAAAGTTACCGAACAATCAGTTTAATAAGTCACGGCTGCAAAATACTAACACGAATTCTTTACAGACGAATGGAAAAACTGGTAGAAGCCAACCTCGGGGAAGATCAGTTTGGATTCCGTAGAAATATTGGAACACGTGAGGCAATACTGACCCCACGACTTATCTTAGAAGCTAGATTAAGGAAAGGCAAACCTACGTTTCTAGCATTTGTAGACTTAGTGAAAGCGTTTGACAATGTTGACTGGAATACTCTCTTTCAAATTCTGAAGGTGGAAGGGGTAAAATACATGGAGCGAAAGGCTATTTACAATTTGTACAGAAACCAGATGGCAGTTATAAGAGTGGAGGGACATGAAAGGGAAGCAGTGGTTGGGTAACGAGTGAGACATGGTTGTAGCCTATCCCCGATGTTATTCATTCTTTATATTGAGCAATCAGTGAAGGAAACAAATGAAAAAATTCGGAGTAGGTATTAAAATCCATGGAGAAGTAATAAAAACTTTGAGGTTTGCCTATGACATTGTAATTCTGTCAGAGACAGCAAAGGACTTGGAAGAACAGTTGAACGGAATGGATAGTGTTTTGAAAGCAGGATATAAGATGAACATGAACAGAAACGAAACGAGAATAATGGACTGTAGTCGAATTAAGTCGGGTGATGATGAGGGAATTAGATTAGGAAATGAGAAGCTTAAAGTAGTAAAGCAGTTTTGCTATTTGGGGAGCAAAATAACTGATGGTCGAAGTAGAGAGGATATAAAATGTAGACTGACAATGGCAAGGAAAGCGTTTCTGAAGAGAAATTTGTTAACATCAAGTATTGATTTAAGTGTTAGGAAGTCGTTTCTGAAAGTATTTTTATGGAGTGTAGCGATGTATGGAAGTGAAACATGGACGATAACTAGTTTGAACAAGAAGAGAATAGAAGCTTTCGAAATGTGGTGCTGCAGAAGAATGATGAAGATTAAATGGGTAGATCACATAACTAATGAGGAGGTATTGAATAGGATTGGGGAGATGAGAACTTTGTGGCACCACTTGACTAGAAGAAGGGATCGGTTGGTAGGACATGTTCTGAGGCATCAAGGGATCACCAATTTGGTATTGGACGGCAGACTGGAAGGTAAAAATCGTAGAGGGAGACCAAGAGATGAATACACTAAGCAGATTCAAAAGGATGTAAGTTCCGTAGGTACTGGGAGATGAAGAAGCTTGCACAGGATAGTGTAGCATGGAGAGCTGCATCAAACCAGTCTCAGGACTGAAGACCACAACGACAACATGATGTTGCATAACTTTAAGCTTCTGTGAGTGAACGGTTCTGAGGAGCAAGATAATGCATGACACTCTCATTCACAGTTATCTCGTGCCTCGTTTTAGGAAGGAGTTTCCAAAGTGTGAGGTAAAGCATGATGTTCTCGAGCTGCAACAAGTCTGACCTCAATGACATTCTCTGGTTTCTTGAAACCGCATTGTCGTCTGAGGTTTAGCCATCCTTTTGGCAATTTTATTTGTAAAATCACAAAGCCAATTTAAAAATCAATTTTTCCTAGCAAAGAATATAAGCAAAACCCATCAAAAGGTACAAAGCAGTGTCATTAAGTTTTAAATTCACAAAGCAAAATCAGTAAATTCGCAGTAGATTTGTGTTCATAAGGATAATACTGCACCACTTAATTCTGCATAATGTTCTGAAAATACATTTGTCATTGAGTTAACAGCGCTATTTTTTGGTTCTTCGATGCAATAAAAAACTGATAGTGCCACCTATGGGTTCTTTGGTGCACTGCACCATGAGGATTAAACTGAACTACTAAGCTGAGAAGATGGTGTTAGATAAAACTTTAAATTACGATATCCTTAGTTTCGTGTTTCAGTATTGGTGAAATAATGCCTATGTGTTGCCGATGCGACATTCAAATTATCTGTGGAATCACCAAGAAAATTCATCTAGTAGTTTTGGAGGTTAGTGTGCCCAAACAGACAATTAGACAAATAGACAGCCACGATGGTTTAACAGTTTTATTATTAGTACTGATAGTACGTGTGTCCTACTTACACATTAGAAGTTTTTACACACTACGTGTGTGTACTACATACTAGGTATGTGTGAGTGAGAGGGGGGGAGGGGGCAGAGGTTGTAGTGGCCAGTATGATTAAAAGATTGGATAGATTGAGTTGAATTACCAAAATAACAATCACGCATTTATTTCTTCCACAAGCAACGTAAGAAAAGATGAACTGTTTTCAATAACAAATTTTAACTTGATCTCAGACGAACAAACTAGCACACATCAAGCTTTATAGATCAAAAGCATCCTGACCACAGATCCTTAACAGTACCATTAGAATTGAAACACTTCTTTACAAGAATTAAAATACCTTACATTCATGAGCCAAAACATTATGACCGCCTGGTTGATAGCTTGTTTGTCCGTCTTTGGAACGAAGTACACCACTGATTCTGTGTATCAGTGACCCGACAGTTTGTTGGTAAATTTGTGGAGGTATGACGCATTAGATGTCTATGCACAGGTCATGTAATTCGAGTAAATAACGGGCCGCTGATATGCGTTCGCTATGATGACGTCCGATGGGTTCCACAGGATTTACATCAGGCGAATTCGGTCACTGGGGCATCAACGTAAGTTCACTATAACGCTCCTCAAACCACAGTAGCACGGGTCTGGCTCGGAGACGCGGAAGACATCAAGCATTAAAGAAAGTATGCAGGTGGTTCGCAGCTGCCAGCGTGTCTTCGTTTGCAGCCACAAGTGCTGCGCAAGCGCAAGAGAATGTCTCCCATAGCATAATACTGCTCCCACCAACCTGCGTCCGTGGCGCCCTACACGTTTCGGGCCGCGGTTCACCAAGATGACGGCGTTTGTGGCGACGACCATCGACCTAATGTAGCAAAAACGTGATTCACCAGAAGAGTCGACACATTTCCCAATGGTCTCGTACGCTCTACAGTCGTAATTGACTAAGTCGCTGGGTCAACGTGTGAACACATAGTGGTCGTCTGCTGCAGAGTGCCTAGTTCGACAATGTACGAGGAAAGATGTGATCCGAAACACTTGTGCATGCACTAGCATTGTGCTCTTTCAAGAGAGATGGCATCTATCGTACTTTACAGAGCAGACAAGCCTCTGAACCCCACGTTCTGTGAAGAGTCGTGGATGTCGAACCATTTAGCGCCAAGTCGTAGTTTCACTGTCCTATCTCTTTCTGCTCATGCTCACGGCTTCGCCGTTTTCGAGATACTCGTCCACAGGCTCTGAATGATAATAATCTGCCCTTCGTCAAAGTCGCTTATCTAAATGGATTTTCCCATTTGCACCCCATATCATCGCTAGTGTGACCACCAGTCCACGTCTGCTCCGCTTACGTACTTTTGTTACCGCCTCGCGTGCCCGCAACGACACAGTACGGCACCCAGCTTGGCGGTGGGCAGTGGTAATCAGTGCGCTTGCAATCAGCACCGTCGTACTTTTAAGTAGGCTAAGTATTGACACGGCACGGTCAAAACTCAAACTTCAGAAACACTTATTGACTCTTGAAGATTAAATATCTAACAAAAACACCAGCTTCCCTCTTTGAAAGAGTATTAATGTATGACATTTCAGTTCACTGCCGTTAACATCCACCTCAGTATGATACAATCTGCAGACAACCTCTTTTACAGAGAATTTGAAAGTTAACTACTCAGTGCTTTACCCAAATCGTTTCAGAATGAGGGACAGAATGCGGTAATACTCTATTAACATTAATAACATGAATAGAGCCAATCACACGCTATGGCCAGTCTATGTAACATGCTCAGTTGTAACAGTGTGTATTTCAGAATTTAATAAACGTTCTCTGCGGTCAGTCATATTAATACAATCCGTCATAAAGTTTCTAGCCAAAAACACAACTACTCATTCTCCCTGTCAGTCACTCCAACACAGTCACTTCTGGACGTCTGCACTTAATCACAATGATCATTAGCAAAACATCAGGTCACTGTACCTTCAAAAGCTAGTCATATTCACGTACTGATCATGTCAACCGTTCCTTGTCGAACATGGTAAAAAACACAAGCCACACTGAAATATGGTTCAAATGGTTCTGAGCACTATGGGACTTAACATCTAAGGTCATCAGTACCCTACACTTAGAAGTACTTAAACCTAACAAACCTAAGCACATCACACACATCCATGCCCGAGGCAGGATTCGAACCTGCGACCGTAGCAGCAGCACGGCTCCGGACTGAAGAACCTAGAACCGCTCGTCCACAACGGCCGCGCCACACTGGAGAATCATACATTCCATCACAGCAAGTGCGCCATTTTTCCACTCCCCAGGGATTCCCAGTTGACTCTCTAAGCATCTTAGTAATACCTGCGTATTGTTAGAACCTGCTGCTAACAAATCAAGCAGCCTGCCTCTGAGTTGCATCGATGTCTTTTTATAATCCAACCTGGTGAGGACCACAAACACTTGAGCATTTATCCAGAATGGACCGCGCTAGTATCTTGTATGCCGTCTCCTTTCTACATAAACCACTTCCTTAAAATTCTCCCAATAAACGTAAGACGACCAATTGTCTTCGCTAGACATGTTTCCGTTTGTTACATCAGGCATGGCCAGTCTTGGCTGACACACGGATCTATTTCACATATTTACTCGTACTTAAGCTCACTGGCCGCCTCGTAACGTGCGGCGACAGCAGCACTCATAGCGGGTGAAGTGAAAGCCATAGCATCCGTGATGTCAATGTTTTCGATCGATATGAATGGCACCCATTTCCGGACGCGCCACACCAATAGATCGTGCTTCAAAACACCTGTTTTTGAGAGTATTTTCAGTTTGCGCTGAGGTGACAAAAGCCATGGGCTGCGTCCACATGCCGCGTCGGACCTCCTCCTGACGACACGCAGTGCAGCTGCTAAACGTGGCAGGGAGTCAAAAAGTCATTGGAAGTCGGCTGCATAAATATTAAGCCATCTGCGTCTATAGTTGTCAATAATTGCCGAAGTGTCGCCGATTCAGTATTTTGTGCACAAACTGACCTATCGATTACTTCCCATAAACGTTCGATGGAATTCAGTGGTAAAATCATTCGCTCGAATTGTCCAGGATGCTCTTCGAACCAATCGTGAACAACTGTGGCCCGGTGACATGGCGCATCGTCATCCACAAAATTCCATACATGTTTGGGACCACAAAGTTAGTGAATGTCTATAAATGGTATCCAAGTAGCGTAACATACAGAGGTCCCAATCTGTGCCGTGTAAACGCGGCCCACACCATTATTGAACCACCTGCAGCTTGCACAGTGCCTTGTTAACGACTTCTTGGGGTCTGCGCCAAACTCTAACCCTACCATTAGCTCTTACCAACTGAAATCGGGACTCATCTGACCAAGCAATACAGTCGTCTAGGGTTCAACAGCAATGCACTGCCATTTTATAGCTTGTGTATGCGATACTACCGCCATCTGTATAAGTGCACATCGCTACCGCATGACTTCCGTCATCCCAGGGTATGTTCACCTCATCTTCAGATCTTTTCATTAATTTACGTGCTGTAAACGTTGTTTACTTACGTACGGCGTTTCACAATAGGTTTTTTAAATGTTTGCGCAGCAAAATTCTATAGCGACTCACTATCCCTTCCACACATTTCTTCCGCAGGCCGTACTGTAACCAATGGCAAAACCGATCTGCCAGTTGGCCACCTGTGAGCTAGATCTGTACTTGCTCCGTCTCAAATCATCCTGAAAATTCAACACACGTTTTAGAAACGACGGCTGAAGATGACATCCGAGCAAATTCCGTTATTATAATATTCCAACGAACAAAAAAAGAGTTGTCAGTGGTAAAGGTGTGTTGAAGGTATGAAAAGCTCCAATGTATTTGGTATTTAGCCTATATAACAGAGCCACTTCAGCTATCTTCTAGCAGCTAAAGAGAGCTGTTCTTCTTGAACCGAAAACCTATTAGCCAGAGCAGCGAGACGATATTCATGTTATCTTGGAGATAAAGACTCGGACACCCGCCAACAGTAAAGAACTTTCCCTATGACGACAACTGAGCTGCCAGAACATTTTATAAGAAAGCAAACCATTCTGTAAGAAAAAACACATTCTTCCTATCTACCTTATTTCTGTAAGGCAGTATAACGAACAGTATGTAATCGATCTTGTTATATACAATTTATAACTCCTCTTCCTGACAGACTTATTCGTACAGATGTTACCGGCGATCCTTAACAGAATACACTGAGATGACCAAAGTCATGGGATACCTCCCAATATCGTATCGGACCTCCTTTTGCCCGACATGTTTCAGAATATCTACCTGACATGGACTCAACAAGTCGTCTGAAGTCATCTGCAGAAATATTGAACCCTGCTGCCTCTATAGCCGTACATAACTTACCGCAGGAGACGTTTGTGCACAATCTGACCGCTCGATTATGTCCCATAAAAGTTCGATGATATTCATGGTTACCCGAATTTCCACAACATTATTCAAACCAAATGCGAATAGTTTTAGCCAGGTGACGTCGTTGTTTGGGAGCATGAAGTCCATGGATGGAAATTGTCTCCAAATAGCCGACCATAACCATTTCCAGTCAATGGTCGGTTCAGCTTGATCAGAGGACCCAGTCTACTCCATGTATACCAGGCCCACACCATTATGGAGCTATCACCAGCATAGACAGTGCCTTGTTGACAATTTAGGTCCGCCGAGCGTGGTTGCCGTGCGGTCTTAGGAGCCTTGTCAGGGTTTGCGCGGCTACCTCCGTTGGAGGTTCGAGTCCTCCCTCGGGCATGCGTGTCTGTGTTGTCTTTAGTGTAAGATAGTTTAAGTTAGATTAATTAGTGTGTGAGCTTAGGGACCGATGACCTCAGCAGTTTGGTCCCATAGGACTTACCACAAATTTCCAAATTACAGTTTAGGTCCATGACTTTGTGGGGTCTGCGCCACACTCGAAACCTACCACCAGCTCTTACCAACTGAAATCAGGTCTCATCTGACAAGGCCACGGTTTTCCAGTCATCTCGGGTCCAATACATTTGGTCACGAGCCCAGGAGAGGCGCTGCAGATGCTGTAGTGCTGTTAGCAAAGGCACTCGCTTCGGTCGTCTGTAGTCACAGTCCATTAAAGCGAAATATCACCGTACTGTCCGAACGGATGCTTCCGTAGTACGTCTCACATTTATTTCTGCGGTTATTTCACGCAGTGTTGCTTGTCTGTTAGCACTGACAATTCGTCGCAAACGCCGCTGTTCTGGATCGTTAAGTGAAGGCCGGTGGTCACTGCGTTGTTGTCCGTGGTGAGAGGTATTGCCTGGAAAGTTGATATTCTCGACACCGTCTTGGCACTATGGATCTCGGAATACTGAATTCCCTAACGATATCCTAAATGGAATGTCTCATGCGTCTAACTGCAGCTACCACTCTGCATTCAAAGTCTTTTCATTTCCATCGTGCGGCCACAGTCACATTGGAAACCTTTTCACAAGAATTACCTGTGTACAAATGACTGCTCCACCGACGCGCTGTCGTTTCATACCTGGGACATACAATACTACTGTCATCTGTAAATGTTCACATTGCTATAGTATGACTTTTGTCACTTCAGTCTAAAGTGGCAAAATAATAACAAAGAAGAATTAACATTTCCTTGCTGCTAGGATTTTAAAAAAAAGCCTTGACGTTATGTACAGTGTACAAACTTTTAGAGTTTGTAGAGAGGAGTGACTACTTGATATTTTGGTTAGTAACCCATGTGCGTTCTACGACGGTTTCAATACAATGTTTACCTCGTTCGCTTCTGCTTGACGAACTGAATTTGTCGCATGACGCAGTACAATTATCAGATAACTAGGCAGACGTCATCCTATCGCATTGCATACCAGGACAAGCAACACACAATTTTCTCTTTCTCTCAGCAGACGTGGACGCGTTACACGTATGAACTGAAACCGTCGTAGAACGTAAATGGTATCCTTCCGGACATGGGTTACTCTTCAAAATATTATGTTATCACTGTCCACTACAAGTGCTAGAAGTTTGTAACGGAAATTTCCGGGCACCCTGTGCCAGAAAACTATTCGTAGCGAGGAACAGTGAAGATTACTGACAGAACTAGGAAAGCCGTATCTGCATTTGTAAATGAAATATTAAATCCAAAGTTTCAGATATCACTGATATGGGAATGTTGAGCAGCTTTTGACTGTGTTAACCCTATTCAAGTACAAAAGTAAATTACTATGATATTCTCTATAGAGCATTTTCGTGGTTTGTATACTGCTTGTATTGCAGAAAGTAATGTATATGAGTTCTATGTACATCACATAGAAATCAACTTGAAACATTCGGGAATGCTCTGCTATAGGAGATTTATTATTTGTCCTTCTGAGTACCTCTTTATAGCTTGCCTCATTCGGCGTAAAAAAATCCAAATTTGCTCATGGCTCCACCTGAGAATAAATATCTCAGCGGAAAATTTGACGCAGAGATTCGTAGTACTCGCCTATCCTTCATACACCTTTGCTTCATACACTTATACGTATCATTTTACAAAACGTAATAAACTAGCTTGGCTATTAACTGCATTCCCAACTTGTACTTCACACATCATCAAATTAAAAAGAAAAAGGTAACATTGTCTTGATGCTCTGCAGAATACCCAGAATTTTAATCCAGTTCTTGAACTTTCCTTTTATTTCCATTGTTGCTTCTTCGATGCGCAAGTTGAACAGCACGGCAGCAAGATTGTATCCCTGACGTACGACATTTTCAATCCGAGGAGTTCTATCTTCGTCTTCCACTGTTATTTCTTCCCCTACTACAAATTCTTTTGTATCATTTACCACTATGTGAATTGCAGGTCACTAGCACGGTTCAAAAACTATTATTCAGTGATTTTGTCTGGGATGAAACTCACGGCTCTGGTTGTACAATGAAGCATATATGCAAGCTGTACATTGGAGCTAGAGCCCTATCGACGAATCAGGTGACCAGACGGTTAATTTCCGTGCTCGGATGGCCCCATGAGGATGCGGGACTCTTGCTCTTTCCCTGGTTTTCGCGTGATGGGCGATTGTAGCAGTCAACTTGGTCTACGTGTTAAGTTCAGACGTTAACGTGTTGTGTATTAAACAGATGGGCATTTCAAAGCTGCAGTATTTCGAATTTATGGTGAGAGCATTACCTGCAGACGTCGCATTGGCGTAATTCTATATTACGTAATTTTTCAGCTTTGTGACGTGTTCTCATTATACGCTGTTTGTTTCGATCGAGGCTTTGTCCAGTATATCAGGGTGACATAGTGGACTTCATTAATCCACCCTTGGATCTAGGTCTCATTTCATGTTAATTTCCCACTGAATAGTATTGCGAGGATTTGAGAACATATGGGGTGCTTTTCTGATTTTGAGAAATGTGATATTGCATTTCCACATGGTCCTATGGAGGACAATTGTATCTACTGTTCGTGAATTTTCACTGCTAGGTGTTGAATAATAATGGAAATTAATCTCAAGTTTGTCCTTCATTATATTTCCTTCCGTAGTCGTTTCTAAACTTTGGTGCTCAATCCACATGTGCGTGTTTCTCCTTTGTCCACGTTCGTAGCTGATGCGAGCACAAATCAATGAAAAAAAATCTGCCTTCCACGGTCAGCGTGAGATATTACTTTCTGCAGAGAGTACTTTTCTTCTTTTCCTGCAAATATCAGCCATAACAAGGCGGGTCTGAGCCGTAGAGAACCCTTAGAGCCAAGTGGCGCAGTCCTCAGTATGTCAAGAGTTGATTTTTTATGAGCCGTACTTCTTTTATCGGGTTTTACGCAATAGAAGGTGCTCTTTATATATACGTTGCACAGCTTTTCTCTACAAGAGCAGACCAACTGCACTTATGGATTGTGTGAAAGTGACTAAACAAATATTTCATCAGTGGAAGTCATCCCGCTTTGTTGCTCATTCATGAGTCCCGCTTTTGAACGAAAAGGGGAATATTTTTAGGGAAGTAGTACCAGAGTCATAACAGTCATACTTTCAGCTAATAGCAACATTCACTGTTAGGTTTTGTAGATATTGTGTAGTACTAGTTTTTCCCTATATCCAGTAACCATTTTTCTGAAAACATCGAGTATATTGCAACATTTGATATTGTGGAACGCTTTTTCTAGATCCCTCTTGGGTCTTATAGATATCATATATCACCTGTAGGTTCCGATTACTAGCACTTAATGAGTTTGAGAAACATTTGTTGTCGTTGTTATTGTTGTACAAATTAAGTATGTACTACAATCGTGAAGAAGAGGAGCAAAATCTATGACCGACTGTGAGTATTCTAGTCAGCTAGCTACAAGCCTGCTATGGCTAATGACAGAGCTACGACTGCTTCATCTTCTCTCGGGAGTACAACGTCAAGCTGGAGACCCTCAGCATGGCAGTGCTGAATCAGGCGAGATATTTTCTAATCTAATCGGCTATTATTCTGCTACACTGTCGAGAAAGTAAACAAAAACGACAACTTCCTGTAGATGCCGTTGATTGCAACTGCGGTAACAAATTCACATAAAAATTTTCTTGTACGCTATGTCGTTAGCTCCATGTTTCAAGGAACGCAACCGTATGTCAAATCAACGATCGCAATCGTATGTCAAAATGGAACGCTTGCATTTGAAAAGCGCACATTTCGCAGAACATTCATGTGTAGTTCAATATATGCAAGATACAAGGGGGCTTTCCTCCAAACATCCACTGCGGAGCTTATACCTGCCAATGAGCGACCGTTGTCTCCAGAGTCATATGAAGGTTAGCAGTGGCAGAATTTGATGATCAATGTTAAATTATGTTTGTAACATTGGGTTTACGGTTACTGCGGATATCGTTTGCATAGTTCCAGATACATTTACAAACATATGGAAATACAGGTTGAACACATGTTTGAACGTAAGTGCAGATGCTAGGGAAGCCTCCAGGTTGCGCTGTGTTTTTGACCATGAAATGCACCTATGCAATGTCCTCAATACGTTGCAAGTGTTATTCGTGGTCAGAAGACTGTCATTTGTTGTTGTGAGTGTATTATTTTTTCAGCGCTAAGTGAAATTGAATTTTAGCGTATTGTTGGAGTTCGTGTACAGGCGCTTCCGTAACCAATTTAGACGCAGTTTTCAGTGTTTTAAGAGGCACCACATCGAAGACGTTAACCTCGCACGGTGAAAGCGAATACACATTACGCGCTACGTCACAACGCGGACGGAAGTGCTAGCTGCGTGAATGTGACAGACTCTCACTGAAGAGAATTAAGACGAAGAACAACAGAACGACGGCTGAAAAAGTCACTTCAAAGTTGAATGTCGCACACGCCACCCCTGTCAGCACCAAAACAACGCGAACGGATCTCCATAGGCGGGGAACTGCTGGGCAATCATAAGTTACAAAACCACGCATCAGCTATGCAGAGGCCCGTAACGGGAAAGCAGCCATAAAATCTGGACTGTCAAGCAATGGAAGGAAGTCATTTGGTTGGGTGATAGGTTTTGCACAGTGTTGCCAACTTCTGTCTGAGTTTACGTCGCAACACTAAAACATGGCGGGGGTTCAGTGGTGGTTCGGGCAGCCACATCGTGGAATTCCATGGGCACTATCGATACTATGTAAGGTCGCATTTTTGTCAAGTATTGTGTGACTATTTTGGCTGATCAGATGCATCCCTTGGTGCAATATACACTACTGGCCATTAAAAGTCTACACCATGAAGACGACGTGCTACAGACGCGATTCTTAACCGACAGAAGGAACATGCTGTGATATGCAAATGATTAGCTTTTCAGAGCATTCACACAAGGCTAGCGCCGGTGGTGACACCTACAACGTGCTGATATGTGGAAAGTTTCCAACCGATTTCTCAGACACAAACAGCAGTTGACCGGCGTTGCCTGGTGAAACGTTGTTGTGTTGCCTCGTGTAAGGAGGAGAAATGCGTACCATCACGTTTTCCGACTTTGATAAAGCTAGTAGACTATCGCGATTGCGCTTCATCGTATCGCGACATTGCTGCTCGCGTTGGTCGAGATCCAATGACTGTTAACAGAATATGGAATCGGTGAGTTCAGGAGGGTAATACGGAACGCTGTGCTGGATCCCAACGGCCTAATATCACTAAAAGTTGAGATGACAGGCATCTTATCCGCATGGCTGTAACGGATCGTGCAGCCACGTCTCTATCACTGAGCCAACAGATGGGGACGTTTGTAAGACAACCACCATCTGCACGAAGAGTTCGACGATGTTTGCAGCAGCATGGACTATGAGCTCGGAGACCATGACTGCGGTTACCCTTGACGCTGCATTACAGACAGGAGCGCCTGCAATGGTGTATTCAACGACGAACCCGGCTGCACGAATGGCAAAACGTCATTTTTTCGGATGAATCCAGATTCTGTTTGCAGCAGCATGATGGTCAAATCCGTGTTTGGTGACATCGCGGTGAACGCACGTTGGAAGCGTGTATTCGTCATCGCCATACTGGCGTGTCACCTGGCGTGATGCTATGGGTTGCCATTGGTTACAGGTCTCGGTCAACTCTTGTTCTCATTGAAGGCACTTTCAACAGTGGAAGTTACATTTCAGATGTGTTACGACCTGTGGCTCTACCTTTCATTCGATCCCTGCGAAGCCATAAATTTGAGCAGGATAATGCACAACCGCATGTTGCGTGTCCTCTACGGGCCTTTCTGGATACAGAAAATGTTCGACTGCTGCCGTGGCCAGCACATTCTCCAGATCTCTCACCAATTGAAAACGTCTGGGCAATGGTGGCCGAGCAACTGACTCGTCACAATACGCCAGTCACTACTCTTGATGAACTGTGGTATCGTGTTGTAGCTGCGTGTACCTGTACACGCCATCCAAGCTCTGTTTGAGTCAATGCCCAGGCGTATCAACGCCGTTATTACGACCAGATGTGGTTGATCTGAGTACTGATTTCTCAGGATCTATGCACCCAAACTGCGTGAAAATGTAATCACATGTTTGTTCTAGTATAATATATTTGTCCAATGAATACCCGTTTATCATCTGCATTTCTTCTTGGTGTAGCAATTTTAATGGCCAGTAGTGTATGTTCCCCAATGGTGGTGCTGTGTCCCAGGATGATCTTTCGCTTCTGCCCTGGCTACCATAATCACCAGAATATTATTAACCTTTGCGATCTATTTTTGAGAGGAGGGTGCGTGATCACCATCCACCTCGATCATCGTTACTCGAACTTGCAACTATTTTGGTGGAAGAATGGTGTACGGTTTATTTGAAAATCATGTAGGACCTGTGTCTATCCATGCCAGGGCGACGGGAATTGTTTTGAATGTCTTTGACTTTCCAACACTGTAATAGTCATCGTAAAGTGTTTCTATATATTTGTTCACTGGTACGTTTTGCGTAATTGTTTGTGCAGCTTCATTTATTTCTATTGAAACACCGTTGACTGTGGGCACTTTTTTCATTCTTCGCCGGCCCATGTGGCCCAGCGGTTCTGGGCTCTGCAGTCTGGAACCGCGCGACCGCTACGGGCGCAGGTTTGAATCCTGCCTTGGGCATGGATGTGTAAGATGTCCTTAGGTTAGTTACGTTTAAGTAGTTCTAAGTTCTAGGGGACTGATGGCCTCAGAAGTTAAGTCCCATAATGCTCAGAGCCATTTGAACCATTTCATTCTTCGAACGGTTTCTGAACTTCATATGGCATTATTTCCACAATGTCACCATTTATGTTGCTAGGTATCTGTCTTCTTAACCCTTCTCTTGAACTTGCAACAGCCACTTGTGCTTGCGTAAGGTATGTGTGTAAAATCTGGGTTGTTGATCACGTTGGTCATTCCTGTAGGTGGTGGACAAAAGTGTGGAAACCCAACAACACAACACAGTACCGTGGCTAATACGATCTTGGCACTCAAAACAGCTTCCAGTCGTCTCGGAATGGATAAATACAGGTGTTCAAGGGAGTCTTATAACATTCTCCCTGCAATAAAGTGGCAAGTTCAGGGAACGACGATGGAAGTGGACAGCGATGATCCACGCATCTCTCCTATGTAGACCACAAAGGCTCAATAATATAGTGATCTGTTGACTGGTTAGGTGAGATACGACGGTTCATGTTCACAAAACCAGTCCGGGGCGATGCAAGCAGTGTGAACAGGAGCCTCGGCGTCTTGGAACACGGTGTCACCATTGGGCAACAAGTACCGTACATAGCATGGGATGGATCTGATCATCCAAATTGGTCACAAAATTCTTGGCAGTGATGCGGTCTTGCAGAGAACCCATGGGGCCCATTGAATATCATGATATGACTGATCAGATGATCACCGAACCCCCGCCACGTTTCACTCTTGCGACGCAAACTCGGCCAGAATTTGGAAGATTCGTCTGACCAAATGAGTTTCTTCCATTGCTTCTAGGTCCCGGTTTTACGGCTTCGGCGATGAGTGGTTCAGAAATTCGAGCTCGCCCTGCAGTTCCCTGCTTCTGCAACTCCCTTTGTGTTGTTTCGGCCCTGACAGGATTTGAAAGTGCAACACAGAGTTCTGCAGAGACATTTGCAGGTGTCATTTTTCGTCACAGTCCTCTAGAAGGACCGTCTGTCAAGATCTCTCGGCACAATCTTCCGTCTTAATTGTGACTTATCGGATGATATTGTCGAGGTCACATGTAGTAAGCATTGCTTCACGCGGTGGAGAATGGCAAAACAGAGGCACGCTGGCGACTGAGGTGTTCCGAAGTAGGCTGGCACAAATAGCCTTGATGACAGCAGCAGTCTACCAACAGACTGACGCAAGGATGCGCACAGACCGAGCACCGAGCGAAGCCTGGAGAGTGCTGAGTAAGGGAAAGTGAGGCCAGCACGTTAAGTTACGCTGCAATATACTGCGGGAGTGATAACAAAAAGCTACCACCGAGGGTAAAATACGTCCTCCTGCTGGATATAAATGGTAGAGCGCAGGCAGCAACAGACATAAGCCATTAGGAAGCAGTTCGGATCTGAGGGCGGACGTGGTCCGTGTCTGAATGTTCAGTCTTCGTAGGTGACGATTCCGGATAGTCTGTTCCAGCTCACAGGAGTCATCCGTTCGCCGCCAGATATTAACTTCAGCTGTGGAGGTCGGCCCGAGTTAGGTCGGCACCATGGCTGACTAACTGCAGCGAGAACATCCAGCAGGGCCGGGCGCAGTGCGGTCTTGGTCACGGGCGCCGCCGAGGACTGACGCCCGGACTTCATGGCAACCCGGCCCCACGACGCATGGTCCGTCCATGACGGGACCTCGCGGACATCGCGACTGACGGCTTCCCAGGCGTCGGCAGATGACTTCACGGCGACGCGGCTCCGTGGGGGTGCCGTACTGGGGCGCCGAGCGGCGACGAGTTCATCTCAACCACAGGGCATCCTGGCTTCAGCGGAGCACTGGTGGCCTGAGGCTCCCGAGTGCGATCAGCGGCGCGCGTTGGGCACATTGTCGAGCAACGACGAGGGAGAAACTGTAAAGAAAGTTCAAAAATAATTGTAAAACTCCACGCCGTCTCAGTCTTTGGCGCAGCCACTGTGTTTGATGCTAACAATATTTTTGGGCTTTCCTTGTATGTGGTAGAAATCTTGTATACTGTGCCCCTTGAAACATCAAACAGTTCCTCTCCCTTAATTATGGAAAAAGCCACCTTATGAGCATCAACAATATGCCCATGTTCGAATTGTCTTAGCTCTGACATAATTCACTCACAACTGCACAGAACGCCCTTCTTACCATGACTGACCCTCGCAACGTACTGAGGACACTGCGTAGAACCAGTTGGTGGCCGAATAAAACTGCGCAGCCTGCAGGCTTGGCAAGCATCTGGATTTATATTCAAACAAGCATTTCGCGCGATGTGTCCATATTTTTGTCCAGCACTGTACGTGTGTTAAAGTGGATGTGACGGGATAGGCGACGTGATCTCCGCAGACTTTGTTTTATATGATTTCTTAGTCACTGGCACTCTCGATACTTCTTCTCAACTTCAGGATGTACTCTGATACATAACAATAAATATTTCTCCATCCCCTTCTCCATTTCAACTATACTGCGCTGGGACAGTCTATGCAGTCACGTTTTATCCAAAGTCCCTCTGCATTGCAGAGCAAACTGAAACTTTATCAGCTCCCGATGGATGAATCCCAGTTCTATTCTCTCTGTCCAAAAACGAACTAGTATTTCTGCCACATTTCGAATACGTAATGCTTTCCTTACAGCTGCCTATATTTGTCGTCTCTCGTTCACCTCATTTGGAAAGCTTACTTTATTAATTGTCGTTCTTCGCGGGACCAGCCTCGTTATACATTTCTTGATACCTACGGTGTATCTATTATCATTTTTTCATTAGTATTTTCATTATTATTATATACTGTTCAGGTACCATGCATCTTGTGATTGTAACTCAATAAGAATATCTGACTGGATGTAAGAGGGGCCTGAAGGCCTTAACTTTACCAGGTGATATATACGCACAAATAAAAATACAGAGACTCGCGGGGTAGCCGCGCCGTCTACGGGCGTCTTGTCACGGTTCGCACGGAACCCCCCCCGTCGGAGGTTCGAGTCCTCCCTCTGGCATGGGTGTCTGTGTTGTCCTTCGCGTAAGTTAGTGTAAGTTAGATTAAGTAGTGCGTAGACTTAGGGACCAATGACCCCAGCAGTTTGGTCCCATAAGACTGTGCCACAAATTTACAATTTTAAAAATACAAACATTTGAAGATCACTTGAATTCCTCTAAAATTTACTCTTTGTTAATTTCTGTGCCGTCTTAACTGATGTACTGTGATTTACATTGTGTTTCGTGCCGCCCTCTGCAAAGAGATATGTATAATTTTCATCTGCTCGAACACCCACGTTTTAAGGCTGTCGACAGACGCAGAAACCGTTTCTGGTAAACAAGCGAGCACCAGCTAGCCTTCTACGAAGGAAAGCGCTCTAATAATTCGTGCCACTATTTTCGCTCAGGTGACAGACGACAGCTTCATCAACCCCTGTAGTCACGTGTATCTCAGTATCATGTTTGACATCGTCCTGTGTCTATTTTTGAGACTAACAGAAATCATTCGCTTCCGTTTGACATGTTTTGTTTTTTTAGGGGACCAAACACATGGAAGTCGGATGGCGACGTGTTAGGGCTGTAACACGGATGCTTACGCTGGGCTTCTATACTTTGTGTGACCTCGGAGACGTATGGGTGCGTCATCTTCGAGCAGTCCGCCCCCGGTAGCTGAGTAGTCAGCGCGACAGAATGTCAGTCCTAAGGGCCCGGGTTCGATTCCCGGGTGAGTCTGAGATTTTCTCCGCTGTGGGACTGGATGTTGTGCTATACCAATCATCATTTCATCCCCATCGACTCGTAAGTCGTCGAAGTGGCGTCAAATTGAAAGACTTGCACCCGGCGAACGGTCTACCCGAAGGGAGGCCCTAGTTACACGACGTTTGCAGCTTGGAGCAGAATCACTCGATCCACGACTTTGGAAAACATTAATTGGTTCCAGACGGCTCCACTATACAACGAGAACACTGCGCTGCAAATATAACGCCTTTCTTTAAAAATTACTCGCCCTCCTGTAGACATTCAAAGTGGCTAATTTTCGGCTCCTATATAACCGTTAAAAAAGACAATGATAGCAGCTTAGCTTATTTACCGCGCTGTCCTTGCCTAGTTAAAAGTTTCGTATTATTTCTCTTGGTAGGTTTCGGTCTATCGTGTGACAGTTAACGTACTTATCGGGTCTTAATAGCAGTTCTGAAATAATGACGGACTTCGTTAGACAGTCATACTGCGGCCTATCGCTGTCTCTTACTTGTAAAATCAGCACACTTGTGAGACCTGTGAAGCAGTCCTTGCTTTCTTTCTCGTCAATGTATGAAGCCTGTTCGGTTTTAGACGCGCTGTCGGTCCTTTAATTCTCCAGCTCGCCAAGCTGCATGCAACTTGTCACCTCTGCTGCGTGATGTACTGCGACCGTATGCAAAGCTCTGTGTTTTCCCTCCTTTCTGTTGTTCCGATTCTCTACGCATGAACAGGCAGGCAACAGTTTCTGTCTTCAGGCTTCACTGTGGTCCTAGTTTACCAATTCTTTACTGCAAGTTACAGTACCCACAGAGGTAATGTTATTCATTATTAGAAGAATGTATGTGATACCGATAACAATTAATTATGGTCTGAGTAGATTCTTCATACTATTATTTTTATTTTTTGAGTCATCAGTCTCTGGTTCCATGCGGCCACCATGAATTCCTCCCTCTTGTGACAGCCTCACAGTAGTATTTGCACTCAGCGTCCTATACTAGTTTTTGGATGTATTCTAATCTCTATCTTCCCCTACAGTTTTTACCCTTTAAAATTCCTTCCAGTACCATGAAATTTATTCTCTTGATGTCTAAACACATGTCCTGTCATTCTAGATCTTCTTCTTGTCAATTTTTTCCATACGTTCCTTTCTTCATTGATTCTGTTTCCACGTCCGAGGCAGGATTCGAACCTGCTAACGCAGCAGTCGCGCGGTTCCTGACTGAGCGCCTAGAACCGCTAGACCGCCGCGGCCGGCTCTAGCGCAGGGAAAGAGGATATTTCTCGCCAATAGAATTGTATGGTAGTAAATTACGGACAGTGGCAAATCCGGGACGGAAGAGAATCGAGCTGTTTGGAGATGTGGTGCTAGAGAATAAAGTTAAAAATTAAGTGGACTGGTAAGAGAAGGAACAGGCAGGTTCTCCACACAATCAATGCCGGCCGCGGTGGCTGTGCGGTTCTAGGCGCTTCAGTTCGGAACCGCGTGACTGCTACGGTCGCAGGTTCGAATCCTGCCTCGGGCATGGATGCGTGTGGTGTCCTTAGGTTAGTTAGATTTAAGTTGTTCTAAGTTCTAGGGGACTTATGACCACAGATGTTGAGTCCCATAGTGCTCAGAGCCATTTGAACCATTTTTTTCCCTGCGCTAGTCCGCTCCTCACGTCCTCTTTACTTCGTTAGGCATCGGATACTTCGCTTCCAAGGTAGCAGAATACATTAACTTCGTCTGCTTCGTAATCACCAATTTTGATATTAAGTTTCTCGTTATTTTCATCTCTGCTACTTTTTTCTTCTTTTTTCTTTATCCAGTTTATCCTTATTTCATTTCTTGTACTCATTAGACTGTTCATCTATTCAACAGATCCTATAATCCTTCTTCACTTTCAGTGCGGATAGCAATGTAATCGGCGAATGTGAATTCAGTCTGCATTTTAATCCCACTCTTAAATATTACTTTCATTCCCATCATGGCTTCTTCGATGTATAAATTGAACACCATTCGTGAAAGACTCTCTTATACACTTTTTAATCCGAGCACGTCTTTCTCCGTCTTTTATCCCAATTGTTACGTCTTGGTTCTTGTACATATTCTATGTATTGCTTCTTTACCAATAGCTTACTCCTAGTTTTCTCAGAATTTCGAACATACTACACCATTTTACACTGTCTAACGCTTTTTGTAGGTCGTCAATTCCTATGAAGATCTCTTAATTTTTCTTCAGTCTTATTTCCAATATCAAGCGCAACGTCAAAACTGCCTCTCTGGTGCCTTTACCTTTCGAAAGCCAAACTGATCGTCAGCTAACAGATCTTCAATTTACTTTTTTATTGTCCTCGGTGCTTTTCTTGTCATCAGCTTTGACGCATGGGCCATTAAGCTTATTTTGCCATATTTCTCGGACGTATTATCTCTTTGCTATCTTTGCGATTATGACGGTAATATTTTTTCCGAAATTCTGATAGTATGTCTCCAGACTTATTCGTATTATCAAGCATACTGTGGCGGAATTAAAAGTACTACGTTCTTTTTAGGGTTGGATCGCTGATAATTATATTGTAAGACTCCATTCGCACCTTGGGACATGACGTGGAAATTGTATTTTCTGCCCGTAAGTTTAAACACTTGGAGCCTCTCCCAAAAGACGTATCATTTCACCATCATCCTGAAGAATACAGAACTTGAAATGGACACTTATACTAGCAACTCACCGCTCAGTCCCGCCTATAGTTTGTGCAACTCAAGCAGAATCAATCCTACACTCCATTCAATTCGCTAAGACTCGCAAACTACTCGTTTTATAAGTATGGAACTTGCTTTAATGTGTCCAGGAATAGCTGCACTGTGTTTTTATTTTAATTTTGTTTGAAATCAACAAATTACTAAGTTCATAAAAAAGCACATTCTGACGATGTTGCCGAATTTCCAACATTCGGAATTTTTTTTTCTTATTTAAGTCAGGCGAACTCATTAAGCAACTAAAATCTTGGGAATGTATCAAATGTTCATCTACTCCATACCAGATACCTGTCAGGGCTTTCTAACACGAGATAATTTCAGTTAAATATGACGCACAATGGTCCGCTCGCGCGTCAAGTACTAAGCACTCATCCGCATGGTCTTGTTACGAGAAACGTATCGACAGGTTTGTAATTAACCTGCTACTAATTTTTGTATGAGCCACGTAAATACTTCTGACATAACAAAATATAAGAGCTATCCATGTTTATCGCGGTGAGAAAGCGTATCTTAAAATAGAGCCCTTGTATATCCATCTTTGTATAAAATGTTTGAGTGACTTTGTTGGACATTAAATGTAAAATAAAAAACATTCAGTTACATTCGAAACATAGATGGCTGAGGGTGTTTATAATTTTAACTATAACTTTAATTTTTTTCTTAAAATAGGCCAACCAGTGCTGGGAGAAACGACAACACAGATACAAAATTAAAAAAAAAAAAACATTACTTCACTGGTGCAGCAATTGCATTGTACATGTAATGTTGACACGAACTTCGTTTGGAGTTATCTGATGATAAGGTCTTCTTATTACAATGTCAAAACTTATGAAAATATTATTTTGCTATGAACCTACTTACCATTGTAGATTGCGTATTTCAAATTGGCAGCTGACTCTACCAGTACTTAATTTCAGTGGTGAAAACGGAAAAACTCCACTGACGTCACGGTCATTGTCCTTATTTAACGAAACGAAAAAACTGTGAGCGACTAACTTGAAAAAGATGGAGTTCCTTAGGGGTGACCAACAAGTTGCTGAGTGTCGAATTTTCCTTTCTGCTATAATGATCATAAACATGACGACGAATTGCACCGTCAGCAAATAAAATATATTGCCAATCCACTTATTCATACTGCGTTTTTCCCAGGAGTTTCAATCTTCCACGTTTTTACGGCTTCCTTTTACTTCTCGACTACATGCTTGCCAATCTTAAGAATAGAGTTTTAGTTTAGATACAGATTTGCAATAGTTATATCGATGACATTGTTAACGGAGAGCAGTGGGCTATCATTACCTTTTTCAGTCTCGAAGTAAGCAGGTAACGAGCAAACCATTTCTCGACTGACCTCGTACGTTAATCCGCTGTCCAAGAGAACAACGCCGGTAGGCCGTTGTGGCCGAACGGTTCTAGGCACTTCAGTCTGGAACCGCGCAACCGATACGGTAGCAGGTTCCAATCCTGCCTTGGGCATGGATGCGTGCGATGTCCTTAGGTTTGTTAGGTTTAAGTAGTTCTAAGTTCTAGGGGACTGATGACCTCAGATGTTAAGTCCCATAGTGCTCAAAGCCATTTGAACCATTAGAACGACGCGCAACTTTTGCACTCATACCTTTCGATGAACTTCTGTCTGAAATTGTTCTGTGCCACACTTCGAATAACAGGAAAAATAAATAAAATAATAAAGCCTGCAATAGTAAAAACAAGAATAAAAAACAGGGTGCAACGATCACACAGGACAACAAGCTGCCTGAAATTCACAGTGTTGTGGTAGTGAGGTGAAGCTTTGGCAACTTAGGCAGTTACTGCGGCTACATGTCTCGGAGGATTAGCGGAATGCGGTCCGTGCCCCGTCTGTGGTCTCACGGGCTACTACTTCCGTTTTGGCTGTAATTCCTAAAGTGAATTTGAACAGATATGATATATTCTCGAGTCGCTCAGAAAGCTGGATAGATGTTCTGTATCAAATTGTTTTGTTAAGTTGACGTTGAAGTGGAACTGAATTTAAAACATTTCAAAAGCCTAGTATTACGGAGACTCCACTATCGCACTGATGATATCGAATGTGAAGAATGGAAGCCGAATTTCGCATAATAAGTTTTCCTCGAACCTAAGTTAATTTCCATGTAGAATGTTATTTTGTTCCAGGCATGTGGTTGTGTTTGACCTCCATATAAACTCCTCCCGGACAGGCCATGAAAGCCCAACGGTACCGACCGGCCACCGTGTCATCCTCCGATCACAGGCGTCACTGGATGCGGATGTGAAGGGGCATGTGGTCAGCACACCGCTCTCCCGGCCGTATGTCAGTTTCCGAGACCGGAGCCGCTACTTCTCGAGCAAGTAGCTCTTCAGTTTGCCTCACAAGGGCTGAGTACGCCCCGCTTGCCAACAGCGCTCGGCAGAGCGGATGGTCACCTACCCAAGTGCTAGCCCAGCCCGACAGCGCTTAACTTCTGTGATCTGACGGAAACCGCTGTTACCACTGAGGCAAAGCCGTTGGCTGACCTCTATATACACTGCTGAAAAAAAAAGAATAGTACTACGGCTAGTCGATTTTGATCCGATGACGGCATATGCTGCCTGGGAAATACACTACTGGGCATTAAAATAGCTACACCAAGAAGAAATGCAGATGATAAACGGGTATTCATTGGACAATATTTTCACGCAATTTGGGTGCATAGATCCTGAAAAATCAGTACCCAGAACAACCACCTCTGGCCGTAATAACGGCCTTGATACGCCTGGGCATTGAGTCAAACAGAGCTTGGATGGCGTGTACAGGTACACGCAGCTACAACACGATACCACAGTTCATCAAGAGTAGTGACTGGCGTATTGTGACGTGCCAGTTGCTCGGCCACCACTGCCCAGACGTTTTAAATTGGTGAGAGGTCTGGAGAATGTGCTGGCAAGGGCAGCCGTCGAACATTTTCTGTATCCAGAAAGGCCCGTACAGGACATGCAACATGCGGTCGTGCATTATCCCGCGGAAATGTAGGGTTTTCGCAGGGATCGAATGAAGGGTAGAGCCACGGGTCGTAACACATCTGAAATGTAACGTCCACTGTTCAAAGTGCCGTCAATGAGAACAAGAGGTGATCAAGACGTGTAACCAACCCCATAGCATCACGCCGAGTGATACGCCAGTATGCCAATGATGAATACACGCTTCCAATGTGCGTTCACCCCGACGGAGCCAAACACGGATGCGACCATGATGATGCTGTAAACAGAAACTGAGTTCATCCGCAAAAATTACGTTTTGCCATTCGTGGACACAGGTTCGTCGTCGAGTACACTATCGCAGGCGCTCCTGTCTGTGATGCAGCGTCAAGGGTAACCGCAGCCATGGTCTCCGACTGATAGTCCATGCTGCTGCAAACGTCGTCTAACTGTTGGTGCAGATGGTTGTTGTCTTGCAAAAGTCCCCATGTGTTGACTCAGGGATCGAGTCACGGCTGTACGAGCCGTTACAGCCACGCGGATAAGATGCCTGTCATCTCGACTGTTACTGATACGAGGCCGTTGGGATCCAGCACGGCGTTCCGTATTACCCTTCTGAACCCACCGATTCCATATTCTGCTAACAGTCATTGGATCTCGACCAACGCGAGCAGCAACGTCGCGATACAATAAACCGCAACCGCGATAGGCTACAATCGGAGCTTTATCAAAGTCGGAAACGTGATGGTACGCATTTCTCATCCTTACACGAGGCATCACAACAACGTTTCACCAGTCAACGCCGGTCAACTGCTGTTTGTGTCTGAAAAATCTGTTGGAAACTTTCCTCATGTTAGCACGTTATAGGTGTCGCCACCGTCGCTAGCCTTGTGTGAATGCTCTGAAAAGCTAATCATTTGTATATCACTGCATGTTCTTTCTGTCGGTGAAATATCGCGTCTGTAGCACGTCAACTTCGCGGTGTAGCAATTTTAATGGCCAGTAGTGTATATTGCACCAAGGGATGCATCTGATCAGCCAAAATGGTCGCACAATCCTTGACAGAAATGCGACCTTATATAGCATCGATAGTGCTCATGGAATGCCACGATGTGGCTGCCCGAACCACCACTGAACCCCCGCCATGTTTTACTGTTGCGTCGTAAACTCAGACAGAAGTTTGAAACACTGTGCAAAACCTATCACCCAACCAAATGACTTTCTTCCATTGCTTGACAGTCCAGATTTTATTTCTGCGGCACTTCGCTTTCCCGTTACGGGCCTCTGCATCGCTGATGCGTGGTTTTGTAACTTATGATCGCCCAGCAATTCCTCGCCAATGGAGATCCGTTCGCGTTTTTTTGGTGCTGGCAGGGGTGGCGTGTGCGACATTCAACTTTGAAGTGACTTTTTCAGCCGTCGTTCTGTTGTTCTTCGTCTTAATTCTCTTCAGTGAGAGTCTGTCACATTCACGCAGCTAGCACTTCCGTCCGCGTTGTGACGTAGCGCGTAATGTGTATTCGCTTTCACCGTGCGAGGTTTACGTCTTCGATGTGGTGCCTCTCAAAACACTGAACACTGCGTCTAAATTGGTTACGGAAGCATCTGCTACACGAGCTCTAACAATACGCTAAAATTCGATTTCACTTAGGACTGAAAAAATAATACACTCACAACAACAAATGACAGTATTCTGACCAACGACGGTCAACTGCTGTTTGTGTATGAGAAATCGGTTGAAAACTTTCCTCGTGTCAGCATGTTGTAGGTGTCGCCACAGGCGCCAACCTTGTGTGATTGTTCTGAAAAGCTGCATAACACACAATCTTCTTCCTGTCGGTTAAATTTCGTCTCTGTAGCACGTCATCTTCGCTGTGTAGCAATTTTAATGTCCAGTAGTGTAGTAGATGTACTGATAACGATTTCAATGCCGTGCAGCAAAAGATAGCATAGTTGCACAGGTACCAGAGCGCCGTTTACTTTTTCTCGTCAATAACGAATGCTCACAGGGAGAAGACTCAGTATGGTGCAAACATGTGAAGCTAGCAGACAGCCATGCCATGGAGTCGCACTCGTGCTTCCTACAGCCAAATGAGTGAGTCCTCGAAGTGCCCAGATGGTGGCCTTCCGAGTGGCTGGATGGTCTTTTCGGAGAAATGCCACACAAGTTGGACGTGCTGCGTCAGTTGTGCAACGATTCTGGTGTCAGTGGTCACATGAACATTCTCACGCCCGTTGACGAGAACTGGGCATCCACGCAGCACAGATGCCGGTCAGGATTGTCGTACATTACGGGGAACAGTGACAGATCGTACAGATAAGAGAGCTTGTGAGCGCAGACATGTCAACACGAACTGTCGCGAACCGGTTATTAGCAGAGGGATGTGGTATTAAGGGCAGTCCCATACGCGTCACAGCATAGAAATGCGCGGCTCAACTGGTGCCGTCAGAGGATCATTTGGAAGATGGAACGCCTTGTCGTGGTCTTCAGCGATTAAGGCAGATTCTGCCTGCACGCGAGTGATGGTTGTTTGTGCCTACGACGTAGACCTGGTGAGCACTGTATCGTGTACTGCATTCGTCCAAGACACACTAGTCCATACTAAGGCATTAGATATATAGTTTGTAGTGCGATAAGCTACAACTCTCGTTCATCTTTGGTGTCTCTGGAGGGGACGTTAACCAGCACTTGGTATGTGCAGCATGTTGTTAGATCCGCTCTTTTTCCGTTCTTCTAACGGAAAGGTGATGTGTTATTCCAACAGGATGTTGTTCGAATTTGCAATCGAGCCACGTGCAGGATATGATGGGACGTAAAATGACCCGAGAGACTCGTCAACCAACAACTCTTACATAAATACATGATTAGGTCGAGCAGGCGTGGCATAATGTATTCCAGAACATAATTCGTCATCTGCCATCGTCATCGGATGCCATAGACAGAAAGTGCATTGCGGTCCGAGGTTGCTGCACCACGTACTACACTACTGCTCATTAAAATTGCTACACCACGAAGAAGACGTGCTACAGACGCGAAATTTAACCGACAGGAATAAGATGAAAATGATTAGCTTTTCAGAGCATTCACACAAGGTAGGCACCGGTGGCGACACCTACAACGTGCTGACATGAGGAAAGTATCCAACCGATTTCTCATACACAAACAGCAGTTGACAGGTGTTGCCTGGTGAAACGTTGTTGTGATGCCTCGTGTAAAGAGGAGAAATGCGTACCATCACGTTTCCGACTTTTTTTAAAGGTGGGATTGTAGCCTATCGCGATTGCGGTTTATCGTATCGTGACATTGCTGCTCGCGTTGGTCGAGATCCAATGACTGTTGGCAGAATATGGAATCAGTGGGTTCAGGAGAGTAATACGGAACGCCGTGCTGGATCCCAACGGCCTCGTATCAGTAACAGTCAAGATGACAAGCATCTTATCCGCATGGCTGTAACGGATCGTGCAGGCACGTCTCGATCCCTGAGTCAACAGATGGGGACGTTTGCAAGACAACAACCATCTGCACCAACAGTTAGACGACGTTTGCACCAGCATGGACTATCAGTCGGAGACCTTGGCTGCGGTTACCCTTGACGCTGCATCACAGACAGGAGCGCCTGCGATGGTGTACTTAACGACGAACCTGTGTGCACGAATGGCAAAACGTCATTTTTTCGGATGAATCCAGGTTCTGTTTACAGCATCATCATGATCGCATCCGTGTTTGGCTCCGTCGGGGTGAACGCACATTGGAAGCGTGTATTCGTCATCGCCATACTGGCGTATCACCCGGCGTGATGGTATGGGGTGCCATTGGCTACACGTCTTCGCATTGACGGCACTTTGAACAGTGGATGTTACATTTCATATGTGTTACGACTCGTGGCTCTACTATTCATTCGATCCCTGCGAAACCCTACATTTCAGCAGGATAGTTCACGACCGCATGTTGCAGGTCCTGTACGGGCCTTTCTGGATACAGGAAATGTTCGACTGTTGCCCTGGCCTGCACATTCGCTAGATCTCTCACCAATTGAAAACGTCTGGTCAATGGTGGCCGAGCAACTGGCTCGTCACAATACGCCAGTCACTACCATTGATGAACTGTGGTATCGCGTTGAAGCTGCGTGTACCTGTACACGCCATCCAAGCTCTGTTTTACTCAATGCCGAGGCGTATCAAGGCCGTTATTACGGCCAGAGGTGGTTTTTCTGGGTACTGATTTCTCAGGATCTGTGCACCCAAATTGCCTGAAAATGTAATCACATGTCAGTTCTAGTATAACATATTTGTCCAATGAATCCCCGTTTATCATTTGCATTTCTTCTTGGTGTAGCTGTTTTAATGGCCATTAGTTTAATATGGGCGTTTCAGTATATACACTACTGCAGCAATAAATCCTGAGTGAATTGGAAGCCTCTAAAAGAGCGTACTATTTGGTTTTCGGCAGTGTACGAGGGTAAGTCAATTGAGAACCTTAAATATTTTTTAAAATATTATTTATTGTGCAGTAGTGCTACAAAGCTGTATTTTTTTCAACATAATCTCCCCCACGCTCAATGCAAGTCCTCCAGCGCTTACAAAGTGCATAAATTCCTTTAGAAAAAAATTCTTTTCCTAGTCCGCGCAACCACCCATGTGCCGCGTGGCGTACCTCGTCATCAGAACGGAACTTCTTTCCTCCCATTGCGTCTTTGAGTGGTCCAAAGATGTGGAAATCGGTTGGGGTAATGTCTGGTGAGTATGGTGGGTGAGGAAGACACTCAAAATGCAGGTCTGTGATTATTGCAGCTGTTGTACAGGCAGTGTGGGGCCTTGCATTGTCATGTTGCAAAAGAACACCTGCTGACAGCAATCCACGGCGCTTTGATTTGATTGTAGGCCGTAGATGACTTTTAGGAGATCTGTGTATGATGCACTGGTGACAGTGGTCCCTCTAGGCACGTAATGCTCCAAAATGACGCCTTTTTCGTCTCAAAAGAGTGTCAGCATACCCTTCCCTGCTGATGGTTCTGTTCGAAACTTCTTTGGTTTTGGAGATGACGAATGGCGCCATTCCTTGGAAGTGAACCCAGGTTTCGTCCCCAGTGACGATTCTTGCAAGGAAGCCTAACCTTCTCGTTCAAAGCGCCGAAGAAGATCTTCACAAGCATCAGCACGTCGTTCTCTCATGTCAGGAGTCAGCTGCTGTGACACCCATCTTGCAGACACTCTGTGAAACTGGAGCACATCATGCGCAATGTGGTGTGCTGACCCATGACTAATCTCTGAACATGCTGCAATGTCATTCAGTGTCACTAGGCGGTTTTCCTTCACTATGGCTTCAACTGCTGCAATGTTCTGTGGAGCCATAACTCGTTGTGCCTGACCTGGATGAGGAACATCTTCCACTGAAGTCACACCATTTGCGAACTTCCTACTCCATTCGTAGGCTTGCTGCTGTGACAAATATGCATCACCGTACTGAACCTTCATTCGTCGATGAATTTCAACAGGTTCCACACCTTCGCTACGCAAAAACCGAGTAACAGAATGCTGTTCTTCCCTGGTGCAAGTTTCAAATGGGGCGGCCATCTTTATACTGATACTGCGAAGGTATGTGTGCATCTGCACTATGCTGCCACCTACAGGCCATGCTGCACGCTGTTTCTAGCACGCTTACCAACTTACAGGATAACGGCGAAAAATTTCGATTTGTTATTACAAATTTAAGGTTTTCATTTGACTCAACCTCGTATATTATAGAATTCTGCTGAAAATAGAAGTGATGGGTAGGAGACGGTAGTTCTTTGTATAAGATGAGTGTGACTTGTAATTTGCAACAGTGACTCCATTAAGGTCTTGCTATTTCTGTACCAAAGCAATATGAAAGTATTTGTCGGTTTAATGAAAGCTTACGACAATGTTGACTGGAGAACTCACATTGAAATTATGAAGGTATCAGTGATAAGATGCAGGTAACGAATGGTTATGTACAGCTTATGCAGTTGTAAGTGCCGAAGAACGCGAGAGGCAAGTAACAGCTGTGAAGGAAGTCAAGGTTGTAGTCTGTCACCAGTGGTCTTTAATCTGGACGTTGAGGAAGCAGTAAAGGAAACCAAGACGAAATTTGAAAAGGGAATCAAGGGTCAGGAAGCACAAATAAACGTTTTAGGGCTTGCCAATGACGCAATTCTGTCAGAGGTTGCAAAGGCCTTCGAAGAGCAGATGAATGGAATGGATAGTGTCCTGCAGAAGACGCCGTCATATGATTATTAGGAAGAATGAAACGAGGATAACCGATGTAGTCGAGTAAAATCAGGAAATAGTAGATGAGTTTTGTTATTTGAAGCGCGAAATAAATGATGTTGGCCCAAGTATACGTAGATCAGCAAAGGCAGTAAGAGTTTCTAAAAACAAGATATTTGATAACATCGGATACAAATATATGGAGCGTAACCTTGTACTGAAGCGAAACGTTGACAATAAACTGTTCAGACGAGAAGTGAATGCAAGCATATAAAATCTAATGCTACAGGAGAACTGTTAGGTTAGACGGGTAGATGGGATAACTAACTAAAAGCTACTGAATCGAACTGAGGAGGAAACAATGTGTGGCATAATTTGACTAAATAGCGGATCGGTTGATAGGACACATCCTGAGGCAGCACGGGATCGTCAGTTTGGCAATTTAGGGAAGTGTGGAGGCTAAAAAAAGTTAACAGAATCCAAGATTTGACTACAGTTTAATACGTAATAATGGATGTACGTTGCAGTAGTCATGCAGACATTAGAGGCATGAAGAGAACAGAATAAGGTGGAGAGATGTGTCAAACCGCTTTTCGGAGTGGAAACAACAACTAAGAAACGGAATGTCACATAGAAAATTGCAGGGGTTAGCAAACATGTTGGTATGCAAAGACGAAGAATGAACTCTTAGACAGGAACATCATTTTACAGAGCGTTGTAGGGAATATCTGCCTCGGAGTCGGATAAGGAGTCGGAACATCTGCCTTTGGGACCAATATCAGTTTCTTCTGACATGCATTAATCAATTGTTGAATGCTGAGATTTATCTAAAAATTTAATTCTGACATATATTAATCAGTTCTTGAATACTGAGATTTATCTAAAAATTTGAAATGAATGAAGTGTTGAAACTAGAAAACTTTAATGTTTTATTCAGTTTCAGAAAGAAAATGAATCAACCAAACACAAAGTTTTATTAGTCTTGTACAATATTTTAACTGCACAGAAAATACGAACAGAGTCGATCCGTAACCGTGAGATAAATTAACAGAAGAAGCTGGAACATGTGGTGAATCTGGTCAGTTTCCGTGTTTATCGGTTCTGGCTTCACTTGCGCTCTGCGAAAGCTACGGTTCGGTAGTTTTCGTACAATACATAAATGGCGTAGTAAATATTGGGCTTACCGATAGTACTGGTAACATCCGTAGAGAACGAAACAGAAATGAATATGTTAGAGAGAAACTGGGATACGACGACCTTTTTTTTTTTTGGATACAACGAATTCTCCTTTTTTCTGGTTGTTTGATTTGCGCATAATTAGAACCACCCATGATTCAGTGTTAGGCCACTATGTATATTATATCCTTAAAGAATATAAATTGCATTTTATAAGTAATAAAAGTAAGTTGATCACGTAACTTCTGTGCATTTATGTAAGGAAAGCAATTACTTGTGATTCAAGTGTAGCTTACACACACACACACACACACACACACACACACACACAAGAGGTACGAGGGTTATTCAATAATAAAAGAGACAAATTCGTCTGGGGGAATAACTGTTAGTATTGCAAGTTTGGCATCACTGGGTTGAGCCCTGATCAGCTGATGTATCACCATTGTTTTGTTTATGGCCTCAAAAATACATTACAAGATGGTGAGTCCGCTTGAAACGTCCACATTATTTGAACAACGTTCTGTTATTCCTTTTTTATTTGCTGAATCAGAGAAGCCAGTGAATATATTGTAAAATATCTAAAGTTTATGGTGAATGTTGTATGACTCATGAAAATTTTTACAAGTGAGTAGAGCCGTTCAAAAGCTGTCGCGATTCAGTGACTGACGGACACCATTCTGGCCGACCAGTTGCCGTTTCAACTCCCTCACCTGAAAGTCGAATTGATGACGTTATTCGTACCGACAGCCGTGTGACTGTGCGAATGATAGCTGATAAGGTTCAAGTTAGTACTGGTGCGGTTCATAACATTATCTGCAACAAGTTCAAGTACCGCAAAACATGTGCAAGATGGGTCCCAAAGGAGTTGACTCGGCTACACAAAAAAAAGAAGGTTGAGAGTGTACATAGAGCTAAAGGAACGTTATAAAGCTGAAGGTGGGCACTTGCTCAACAAAATTTTAACTTATGATGAAACCTGGGTTCACTATTATGAACCAGAACCAAAAAGATAAAGCATGGAGCACACCAACTCGCCTGTCCATAAAAAAATTCAAAACCCAAGCATCAGCGGGAAAAGTCATGTTGACGGTGTTTTGGGATGCTGAAGGGCCAGTTTTTAGTGATTATCATGAATAGCGGCGTACAATGAACAGCCAGTACTACTCGGATTTGGTTTTAGACAAGGTGAAGCCAGCCATGAGAGAGAGACGTCCTGGATATCAGAGGAGAGGTGTGATTCTCCAGCAAAACAACGCACGCTCTCATATTGCTCAACTAACCCGCGAAACCAAAATGGGCTGGGAAGTACTGTCTCATTCCCCTTGCAGTACTGATTTAGCACCTAGTGATTTCAATTTGTTTGGTGCACTGAAGGAGGCTTACATGGGAAGAGGTTCCAACACAACGAGGACGTGAAAAAGTTTGTGGGAAATTGGTTCAAACATCAAGATAAAGAGTTCTTTGCAGCCGGAATAAAAAAGCTTGTAGCGCATTGGAAAAAGTGCACAAATGTTCAAGGGGATTATGTTGAAAAGTAGAAAAAGTATTGTTTTGTAAAAATAAACGCTCTTTCTCCAGACCAATTCGTCTCTTTAATTATGACCCTCGTATATATAATAACTTGTAGTTCGTGCTAAACAGAGAGTTCATCATGATCAAAGACAAGACTTTCCTTTTATTATAGATAAATCCTAAAGTTGTTTATGAATAAAAGAAACATGCTTTATATAATTTCGAGAAGTAAATAAGTGATTTTTAATATAATTTTGTTTTCTTTATTCTCATATTTCACATTTTCCCTGTGGAAATTGTGTTTTCAAGCTTTATATAATAAATCGGTATTTTTTATTTATTTCTGTTTCCGTTACAAATCAACAATTTTCGATTGAAAACCTCAATTAAACATTAATAATTTCAATTTTGCTGTAAGTACTGTTTATTTTTACGTAACAGGTACGAGTATAACCGTGCAGAAAAAAAAATGTTCCGAAGACTACTCAGCACTTGTTTGTATTCTCGCTCGGTTTCTAGATGGTTAGCCGGTCCTTCTCTCTATGGAAATCTAGTAAGACTGACTGCATACGTGAAAAAGTCATGTCATAAGATAACGCCCGACAGCTATTCAACACATCCAACGTACAGGTAACGCGTGTAGGACCTTAACTGGCCGAAGCTACAAGGAGAACTACTGTGGTCTACACTTTCTTATGATAGTCTACCGTAGCCTACGGTAGTTTTACAACTCTGTATTTGGCACATTATCATCAAACTTAAGATTGCTCCCCTTTTCAGTTGGGTGGTGTTGATCGGCTTCAGTAGTAGTAGCTGCATTCTTACAGGGTGTTTTAAAAATGACCGGTATATTTGAAACGGCAATACAAACTAAACGAGCAGCGATAGAAATACACCGTTTGTTGCAATATGCTTGGGACAACAGTACATTTTCAGGAAGACAAACTTTCGAAGTTACAGTAGTTACAATTGTCAACAACAGATGGCGCTGCGGTCTGGGAAACTCTATAGTACGATATTTTCCACATATCCACCATGCGTAGCAATAATATGCCGTAGTGTCTGAATGAAATTACCCGAAACCTTTCACAACGTGTCTGGCGGAATGGCTTCACATCCAGATGAGATGTACTGCTTCAGCTGTTCAATTGTTTCTGGATTCTGGCGGTACACCTGGTCTTCCAAGTGTCCCCACAGAAAGAAGTCACAGGGGTTCATGTCTGGCGAATAGGGAGGCCAATCCACGCCGCCTCCTGTATGTTTCGGATAGCCCAAAGCAATCACACGATCATCGAAATATTCATTCAGGAAATTAAAGACGTCGGCCGTGCGATGTGGCCGGCTACCATCTCGCATAAACCACGAGCTGTTCGCAGTGTCGTCTAAGGCAGTTTGTACCGCCACAAATTCACGAAGAATGTCCAGATAGCGTGATGCAGTAATCGTTTCGGATCTGAAAAATGGGCCAATGATTCCTTTGGAAGAAATGGCGGCCCAGACCAGTACTTTTTGAGGATGCAGGGACGATGGGACTGCACCATGGGGCTTTTCGGTTCCCCATATGCGCCAGTTCTGTTTATTGCGAAGCCGTCCAGGTAAAAATAAGCTTCGTCAGTAAACCAAATGCTGCCCACATGCATACCGCCGTCATCAATCCTGTGCGCTATATCGTTAGCAATGGTAGCGGCGCTGAGGGGTTGTCGCGTTTGAATTTTGTATGGATAGAGGTGTAAACTCTGGCGCATGAGACGATACGTGGACGTTGGCGTCATTTGGACCGCAGCTGCAACATGGCGCACGGAAACCCAAGGCCGCTGTTGGATCACCTGCTGCACTAGCTGCGCGTTGCCCTCTGTGGTTGCCGTACGCGGTCGCCCTATCTTTCCAGCATGTTCATCCATCACATTCCCAGTCCGTTGAAATTTTTCAAACAGATCCTTTATTGTATCGCTTTTCGGTCCTTTGGTTACATTAAACCTCCGTTGAAAACTTCGTCTTGTTGCAACACTGTGTTCTAGGCGGTGGAATTCCAACACCAGAAAAATCCTCTGTTCTAAGGAATAAACCATGTTGTCCACAGCACACTTGCACATTGTGAACAGCACACGCTTACAGCAGAAAGACGACGTACAGAATGGCGCACCCACAGACTGCGTTGTCTTCTATATCTTTCACATCACTTGCAGCGCCATCGGTTGTTGAAAATTGTAACTACTGTAATTTCGGAAGTTTGTCCGCCTGAAAATGTACTGTTGTCCCAAGCATATTGCAACAAACGGAGTATTTCTATCGCTGCTCGTTTAGTTTTTATTGCCGTTTCAAATATACCGGTCATTTTTGAAACACCCTGTACCATGTAAAATATTCCGATACAGTTCATTTTCGGATATTTTTGAGCCTGTGTCGCGTTCTACCGTTGACAGATCGCTTTCAATAGGGACATATGAATCACTGGAAGCAACTTCAGAGTCTTCAGGAAAAATCTCCTCCGTCATCTTCATAATTCGTCTCCATCTGTTAGACACATATTCAGGTATTTCCAGCCTTTGCTTCATACATATACATAGATGCCTCAGCGAAGAACCAACAAATGTCAGGAATTACTTGATGAATGTAATTAATGACAAGAGTTGTAAAAGAAATAGCAAATCTATCTTCACAAACTAGCAACCACGTGAAGTGGATGAACCGTAATAAATCATCCAAAATCAGTACTCTGTAAAGAAAATATCTACATACAGAAAACATTTCGAACGAGTAAAATTGTTGTTATAAAGAAACAGAACCTCACTAAAACCAACTGAAACCAGGCTTAAAAATAAGTAATTTGGTAGCTGTGATTTTATTGACAAAGTTATTCACTCCAAGCTGCTCTAAGCAAACTCAATAAAACGTAAAGTAAGATTCAGCATAATCGGGTAACTAAAAATATCATGTAAAAGAAATTTTAAAAGTTGGGTTATCCGGCTGTGAGGCGCAATAGTGGGAGTTCAGGAATATCACTCTGGAAGGTGGGCGAATAATGGCTCTGACGTGGAACATCTACCTATGAGGCGGTCTGGATCTGGACTGGAAGAAAGTTATCTTGGGTAAATTGTCACGACGAGGCACGTGACCTTCACTGCATTGTGACTAAATACCAAATGAGGCTTTTGTAGCTTGCTATAATCGTAGCGTGATTTCCAGAGCCTCTAGCAGAACCAACATAAACCATATGCGCCTCTCAGGTCGATGTTCCGTTTCAACAAGGGAGATTCCCCGTCGCATGCTCCTCAGACTTAGTGGTAAGACGGCTCAGTGGATAGCGCATCAGAAACTGAAGGCAGGTCAAGCATGAAAGCAGGAAGAAAGTGTACTGAACAGTGAACGAAAAGCAAAATAGAAACAGTGAATGTCCAAGAACAAGTGCAATACAGGGTAGCCGTAAAGAGAAATGGCGTCGTAGATTAGTGGTCATGTTGTTGGAGTGCCAAATGAGCGAGCAGGGTTCAAAATTCTCCCTACTTTTTAATTTTTTTTCACAGTATTATAAACTGTCCGCCCAGAGATTGAAATGTCGTTTCTCTTTCTGTAGTCTTGACAGTTGCCATACTATACATTGTTGTAGAATAAGAGTGATGTGGTAAGAATACGTTACCTAGCGTTGCCAACTTTCCACTGGGAAAATAAGGGATCGAGAAGGAAGCCTACAAAATAAGCATTTCAAATAGGAGGTTGTTTTTTACAAAGAACGGTAAGAACACATTTATAATGTGCATGCATGTTTTATTTTGCAATATTGTTGGTATTTATTAACAGTCTTAGCTTATTTTTGCAAATATTCATTCGATTTTCCGCATGTAAAGCATTATATACAGTTAAAATGAAAATTCACTGCTACTTGCAGTTCGGTTTTTATAGGCTGAGGGGTACATTTGTTGACAAATTCAGTCTATATATGATCTGTTAGGGGAAATACTTTTTGCCTGAGCATTTGAACTAGATATAATTCTTAATACAAACTCAACTACTTTTAGCAGATTTGGAACCTGAACATTTTTGGGTCTCAAGGTACAGAAAAGATTAAGCCGTCTTCTGTTTGCATTTCTTTCCATGCACAATCCTTGATTCAAAATATCTCCCCCATTACAATGTTCATCATAAAAGCAATTTTCAACTATCAAAAAAAAAAAAAGGCTCTAAGCTCTACGGGACTTAACATCTGAGGTCATCAGTCCCCTAGACTTAGAACTACGTAAACCCAACTAATGTAAGGACATCACACACATCCATGCCCGAGGCAGGATTCGAACCTGCGACCGTAACAGCCACGTGGTTTCGGACTGAAGCGCCTTTAACCGCTCGGCCACAGCGGCCGCTTTTCAACTACATCATGTAACCGAAATGAGTTAATTACTTCTTGAAAATGTTTAAATTTTTGTTTGGACTATAGACAAAGAGGCATCCAGGATTGTACTGCCATTGTCAAATGATATACAAATTTAAACTTCTTAACTAAATATGTTTTCAATTAGACTTAAAAGTTCGTAAGGTTATATTTAAGGCGTCTTGTGAAACAGTAACTTATTAAAAACTTTATTTGCTCCACTACCAAAATATATCATTCTTTGCTCAGAGTTTCGGCTGCATCAGAAATTTCCATTCAGAGTGTTCTAAAAAGTTAGAGCATTCTAAAAAAACTGCACCAAATAAGAAAAATGTTGAATAAACATGTTCAGTGTCGTCAGATTGCTTTAAAAATAACTTCAGACTTTTGGGACAACAATCACTACTTCTCATCTGACTTTTCATGGATTTCCAACGCGTAATGATTCTGAGAACTTCTCGTGTTAAAGAAAGCCATCTAGTTGGTAAATGTAGGGGTATTTCAAATTCAAAAAAGGACTTCGAAATTTCTCTTCGCCTTGCAGAAACGGATAAGTGACCATACAGTTTTAGGAACGGTTTCCTTGTTAATCACAGGGGTAGACATAGTAGGAAAAGCCGTGGGGTGTAAGGCGAAATAAATTATTTTAACAACTATTGCAAAAGTTAGGAAAATACGGGATGAATTCGAAATGATATCGAACACGGGATCTGACCAAAAAAAAAAAAAATAGCCAAAATACGTATTTTCTGGGAAATACGGGATAATTGTCAAAACCTAACGTTACCGTCGTATCTAAATGTAATGAATAGTGGGAGCAGCCTCGATATCACGTAGACGTCTCACAGAAATGAAAACAACAAGTAAAACGGATGTGATGTTACAATAAAGGAATTCAAGAGTCAAGGCTTATAAAACGGAAGGTAACTTCGAAAACGTTGAAGAAGCATGTTTTAACAGAGCGCAGAGAAACTGTTTGATTGTGAAACTGTTGCGTTCATTTGTTGCAGCTTATGTGACAAACTCATGTTTTCATCATTTCCTTGGGAGTGATCACATTCACGTCCACACGAACACCTACATTTGGCAAGGACGCGCATCTCACTCACGTACCGGTCGTACAAATTAGGTGGGTCGATAAGAGATTTCTGTCCAATGACACACGCATTGTCACGGACTCCGTTTTATGACACACCAGACGAGTTTACCGGTGGACGATTCCGTTGGCTTGTCGCCTTTTCATCAAACGTTTACAGTTCTCATTCGAAAGCCACTTCCTTTCGGCTGCCAATATAGTGCGCAGGCTCAACTGTCATTATAGGTCCGTATCTTACACCTCCCTGTTGCAAACGGACTTCACGCCACACAAATTTGAATAAGGCGCACAGCGAAATAAAAAGGCAAAACGAAGGTTTGAACACTGCCCTCTCGCGTGGCCGCCCATCACCGTAACCACCTCAACACGATGCCATTTCTCTTACCAGTTGCTCTGTGTTTTTAGGTTTCATCTGTGGTCAGGTTTTGACGGGCTGTCCAGTGGGATCTCTTAAAAGTAAAGCTGGTGGGTAAGCGATTATGAGTTTCCCTTTATACGATACTATGAGACGCATGAAAGTATAAAACAAGCATCTGATGAGTGTTGGAGAAATTACTTTGGGTCAGTAATTCACGACGTGTCTCTTAACCACAACTTCCCACAGCTCGATACATGAATCATCGAAATGCAGAAGCGAGAACTTTATCTGTGAAGTGCCACCTCGCTCTCGTTTTTATTGAGATTGCTGATACAGTAAGTGATGAGCGCGAGTAATCCGAAAGCCGGAAGACTGCCTCAGCTTCCCGTCATTGCGAGATACGTGGGTGCCACGCTGGCTGCCATGGCCGCCTCTGACCGCGACGTAACGCCTGAGCCCGAGCCGGCGAGATAAGCGCGTGTGCGAATGCGCGAAGCGGCAGCTGCCTTTCTCGTGACTCGACACTCTCGTGTCAGCGCCGAGCACATCGGCGCACATTCCTGACCTACCTGCATCCGCTACCGAGTCCGCCAGGTCCAGGACAGAGGCGTGCCCTCAGCGACATATCCGCGTAGCTGCTGCAACTTTTATTACAGAACCTGTCAAAGCAGCCACGTATCAGTATTCGAATCAGTACCGAAAATACGCTGGTACAAGCATGCGTGTTCAAATACAGAGATATGTAAACAGGCAGAATAAGGCGCTGCGGTCGGCAACGCCTATATAGGACAACAAGTGTCCCTGGCGCAGTTGCTAAATCGGTTACTGCTGCTACAATGGCAGATTATCAAGATTTAAATGAGTATGAAAGTGGTCTCATCGCCGGCGCACGAGCAAAATGGCACACAGCATCTCCGAGGTAGCGATGAAGTGCGGATTTTCACGTACGACCATTTCACGAGTATATCGCAAATATAAGAAATTCGGTAAAACATCAAATCTCCGACATCGGTGAGGCTGGAAAAAGATCCTGCAAGAACGGGACCAACGACGACTGAAGAGAACCGTTCAACAGAGGTGCAACCCTTCCGCAAATTGCTGCACAGTTCAGTGCTGGGCCATTAACAAGTGCCAGCATGTGAAACATTCAACGAAACATCATCGAGATAGGCTTTCGCAGGCGAAGGCCCACTCGTGTACTCTTGACGAATGCACGACGCAAAGATGCCTCGTCTATGCGCGACAGCAGCGATATTGGACTGCTGACGACTGGAAACATGTCGCTTGATCGCCCGAGTCTCGTACAAATTATACCGAGCAGCAGGGGACTATTAAAGTTCAAAAATGGTTCAAATGGCTCAGAGCACAATGGGACTTAACTTCTGAGGTCATCAGTCCCCTAGAACTTAGAAATACTTAAACCTAACCAAACTAAGGACATCACACACATCCATGCCCGTGGCAGGATTCGAACCTGCGACCGTAGCGGTCGCGCGGTTCCAGACTGTAGCGCCTAGAACCGCTCAGTCACCCCGGTCGGCTATTTAAGTTCATGGAGGCTCTGTAATGGTGTGGGGCGTGAGCAATTGGAGTGATATGGGACCCCTAATACGTCTAGATACGACTCTGACAGGCGACATCCTGTCTGATCACCTGTATCCACTCATGTCCATTGTGCATTCCGACGGACTTGGGCAATTCTAGGAACAGTCTTCCGAGTTCAAACATTTACACGAGCCACCAAACTCCCCAGGCATAACATTATTGATCGTATCTGGGAAGCCCTTCAACTTGTTACGAGTCAAACTGTACGCAACAGGCTGTATGATGCGCAACTTCACTTACGACGTCCATGGCGAAGTCCATCTTTTCAACCACGACACCATGCAGCGCGGTACAGATGGGCTCAACAACATGCCCAATGGACTGTTCAGGATTGGCATCATGTTCTCTTCATCGACGAGTGTCGCATATGCCTTCAACCAGACAATCGTCGGAGACCTGTTTGGAGGCAACCTGGTCAAGGCTGAACGCCTTAAACACACTGTCCAACGAGTGTAACAAGGTGGAGGTTCCCTGTTGTTCTGGGATGGCATTACGTGGGGCCGACATACGCCTCTGGTAGTCATGGAAGGCGCTGTAATGGCTGTACGAATGCCATCCTCCGACCGATAGTGTAACCATATCGGCAGCATATTGGCGAAGCATTCGTCTTCATGGACGACAATTCGCGCCCCCATCGTTCACATATTGAGACTTCCTTCCTTCAGGATAACGACATCGTTCCACTAGAGTGGCCAGCATGTTCTCCAGACATGAAACCTGTCGAACATGTCTAAGATAGATTGAAAAAGGCTGTTTATGGACGGCGTGACCCACCAACCACTCTGAGGGATCTACGCCGAATCGTCGTTGGGGAGTGGACCAACAGTGCCTTGATGAACTTGTGGATAGTATACCACGACGAATACAGGCATGCATCAGTGCAAGAGGACATGCTACCGGGGAATTATAGGTGCGGTGTGTACAGCAATCTGGACTACCACCTCTGAAGGTCTCGCTGTATGGTGGTCAACAGGCAATGTGTAGTTTTCATGAGCAATAAAAAATGTAGCTTTCAATTCAAAAATCGTATATAGTCACAGGCACACGATGTGCCCCAGTAAGGAAACCTCTTGTCTAGCAGTATTGACCTTACTCGTCTTTACCGTTACCTCTGTCTCCCTGGCCCTAAATTGAGTGAAGACATACTCTAGATGCCTTAACTGTTTATCAAAAGTAACATCACCCAAATAACAGTATAAACGATGAACTTGAAATCTCCAAGCACATTACGAAACAAGTGCAAGAGAACCGCTACCTCAGTGACTAACCCAAAAGACATCCGCTTGAATTCATAGAGACTATAATCCGTGTAGAAGACGGTGAGAGGTTTGGATTTCTCCGTTAATGGCACCTGATAATACGCCTGGTTAAGGTCCAATACAGACAAAAATTCGTTCCCCCGCAAACCATGTAAAACAGTTGTGTGAGTCCGGTAGTGGAACCGATTTGAGGACCATTTTCTGGTTAGGACGCCCGTAATCCGCCACTGGGTGGTACCAAGCCTTATTGGGCTTAGGGACCAAAAATATGGGTGAGGCGTACAGAGACACCGAAGGCCTAGTGACACTACCTTTTAAGAGCAGATCTATAATTTTACGCAGCTCACGCATTTTGGGCGGCGACACCTGATAGGTGGCCTGGCTGACAAGGCTCTGATCATTTACTTTATTCTTTATTTTGTTGGTCAAACCAAGTATATTAGAAAATAACTTGGGAAATCGTCGCTACAATTTCAAAGAGCGCTCTTTTCACCTGCCGGCAAATATCCTACCCCAAATTCGGCTTCCTCTTCTTGAACATTACAAACACTAGTAGCTGTAAGGTTCTTACGCAACAAAACTTAAATATGTCTCCTGTACCATAGTTTAACACACATTTAGAGCGGACTAGGAAATTATATCCTAACCATAACCTTGTAAGTAGGCTGTTTAGGTTTTTATATTGGTAACGCCACGTAGCGCTCTGTATGAAAATCACTGGCTGTGCTTTTTGCAATCTGTAGCTCGTTTGCATTGTTGTTTGCCATTGTAGTGTTGGGCAACTGGATAAGCGCATAGCGTTGGGCAGTTGGAGGTGAGCCGCCAGCAGTGGTGGATGTGGGGAGAGAAATGGCGGAGTTTTGAAGTTTGTAAGACTGGATGTCATGAACTGCTATATATATTATGACTTTTGATGATATTAAGGTAAATACATTGTTTGTTCTGTATTAAAATATTTCATTTACTAACTATCCCTATCAGTAGTTAGTGCCATCCGTAGCTTGAATCTTTTATTTAGCTGGCAGCAGTGGCGCTCGCTGTATTGCAGTAGTTCGAGTAACCAAGATTTTTGTGAGGTAAGCGATTTGTGAAACGTATAGGTTAATGTTAGTCAGGGCCATTTTTTTGTAGGGATTTTTGAAAGTCAGACTGCGTTGCGCTAAAAATATTGTGTGTCAGTTTAAGCACAGTCTTGTATAATTTTTCTAAGGGGACGTTTCATAACCTAACCACCAAGCCTTTCACCAGCCACATATTAACAGACCATGTAAAGTTCCCAATACCGAGTTTGATTCGTAACTGAAGAGTGTCACTAGCAGCGGTACGACACCCCTCATTCCCTGGTCATAACTCAACTCCACCACATACCTATGAACCTCCAACTAGACAAAATCAATTAAACAGAAACTGTTTCCGAAATATAGCAAAACGCACACTGCTTCCGTACCCATACCAGCACATAATGAGGGCAAGTGCGTTCAATTGACAGCACACATCTTACAGCGCCCACGTGGTGGGTGGGGCCTTTTAGTCCGCTGCCGCAGTGCCTTGCGTCATGAATTCGCGTGCCGTTCTCGCCATACTCGACACTATCATACTAAGTGTTCAGCAATCCCACATCTTAGGTTCTGTGTCAGGGTTCAACATTGATTCCCTAACACCACTTCACGTAGTTTGTGACAATACGTAATGTTGGCAATGCTAAAAACCATTTTGTCCAGATCGGAAAACGATGTTGGTTTCTCACCAAAGACGACCCGCCAACAATCAGACGCATCCCTTCTAAACTACAGTAGACAGCGCCGGTTTCAAAAGACAGGCCGATCCAGGCTACCCGCGTCTTCTTCATACACTCTACCAATGATACATCAGTGGCTTGCACCCTATAAATAAACTGATCAGCAAAGTCCATTATCCGAGCTGAACCGACACTCTGTCCAGAAATGTCTTGCGCAGAGCCGCTAAACTCACTTCTACTTCCAGTACTTCGGAATTGCACGACAAATCACTGTTACAGAAGCTTAAAAGGCGACATCCTGCTCTTCCAGTTTAACGGTGAGCCAGAATATCCTTCTTATACTACACTTAAAGGTTTCTGACATCCTGAATTATTGGCAAAAACGGACTGGGAAGCTTAGCGAACTTCCTAGAATAATCTACCTGCCTTCCAGTAATTTCCGCAATACTATTTTTATGGCCTTCCCCCAGCCCGTTACCGTCCTGCCACTTCAGAAGGCGAGGAGCCTCTGTACCAAAATAATCTCCTCTTACAATGTCTGTATAGAGGACGCTTGTTTACGGTCGACATCTAAGAACTGAAGGTCATTCACTCTATTTATTGCATGGCCCATCAGAATATGAAACCTCAACATCTAAGCCTTAGTAGGCGTAGTATTCTTCAACGAATCACCCCGTCACGCACTACGCCCAACACAGTGAAGCATTCGGCACGAGAGGTACTCACCTCTCCAGCAGAATGGGCCATGAACATCAACCGGTTTTCCTATTGCGCCCAGCAAGTGTAGACACAGCTCAGAGCCACTCCCCACGCACCCGTAATTCATACTGAAGCTGTTCCTTCCTCATGTAATTTATCCCGAGGGCACTTCTAGCTCCCATGATGGAGAACGCTACATAACAGAAAAGAATTTTGCAACTGGAGCTAAATAGAGGTCCACCATAATTAAATAATTTAACAATTAACACTGCCTTACTGAAACCCTCTCCAAATATCAAATGCCACATTTACACACACACACACACACACACACACACATATATATATATATATATATATATATATATATATATATATATATATATATATACTGAAGAGCCAAAGAAACTGGTGCACCTGCCTAATGTCGTGTAGCAGTGATATATTCAGATTTATTCAGTAATGTTCATATCAGGGGAGTTTGGTGGCCAGCGGAAGTGTTTAAACTCAGAAGAGTGTTCCTAGAGCCACTCTGTAGCAGTTCTGGACGTGTGGGGTGTCGTATTGTCCTGCTGGAATTACCCAAGTCCGTCAGAATGCACAATGGACACTAATCGTGCAGGTGATGAGCTAGGACTCTTACGTACATGTCACCTATCAGAGTCGTGTCTAGATGTATCAGGGGTCCTGTATCACTCCAACTGCACACGCCCCACACTACTACAGAACCTCCACCAGCTTGAACAGTCCCTTGCTGACCTGTAGGGTCCATACACTCATGCGGTTCTCTCCACGGCCGTACACGCCCATCCGCTCGATACAATTTGAAACGAGACTCGTCCGACCATACAACATGTTTCCAGTCATAAACAGTCCAATGTCGCTGCTGAACGGCCCAGGCGAGGTGTAAGCCTTTGTGCTGTGCGGTCATCAAAGGTATACGAGTGGGTCTTCGGCTCCGAGAGCCCATATCGATGATGTTTCGTTCAATGTTTCGCACTATGACACACGTTGAAGGCCCAGTATTGAAATCTGCAGCAATTTGCAGAATGGTTGCACTTCTGTCACGTTGAACGATTCTCTTCACTCGTCGTTGCTATCGTTCTTGAAGGATCTTTTTCCAGCCGCAAAGATGCCAGAGATTTGACGTTTAACCAGCTTCCTGAAATTCGTGAAATGATCGTACGGGTAAATCTCCACTTCATCGCAACCTCGGAGATGCTGTGTAGCATCACTCGTGCGCCGACTATAAGACCACGTCCAAATTCACTTAAATCTTGATAATCGGCCATTGCAGCAACAGTAACCGATATGACAACTGCGGCAGATAATTGTTGTCCTATACAGGAGTTGCCGACCGCAGCGCCGTATTCTGCCTGTTTACATATCTCTGTATTTGATCACGCATGCCTATATCAGTTTCTGGACGCTCCCGTGTGTATATATTTAGTACCCAGCTCTGCTATCATTTGAAATCTCTTCTGTAAGGCAAAAGCAAATTGACCTTAGAGCTGGTCAAGCTAAGAAAGAAGATTCCTGGGTTGGAAAATGTGTATGAATTCCTAAGGGCCCAAACTGCTGATGTCATCAGTCCCTAGACTTACACACTACGACTTACACACTACTTAAACTAACTTAAAGTAACTTATGCTAAGAACAACACACACACTCATGCCCGAGGTGGGACTCCAACCTCCGGCGAGAGAGGCCGCGCAACTTGGGTTGGAAGCGGCAGGAATTTTGAGAAAACCTTTTTTTTAAATTTTTAACTCATGCTATGACATTTGCAGTGGGCATAATGACGAAGGAAAATACCTTCTATCAACACTTAAAACTAGCTGTACAGCACTCTTAGTGTTGAGATAATTCTTTAAATTAAAATTTAAAATTTATATTCCAAAATTTAAAAAAAATTAAAGCATGCAATATAAAAAAAATATGCGCTTGCGGAATTAAATTACTACTTGCACCAAATCCTCAAGAACGAGTTCAGAAAATTTAAATTTAATAAGAACATCATCATCATCATTTAAGACTGGTTATGCCTTTCAGAGTTCACTCTGCAGCATAGCCCCCTTATGAAATTCCTCCATGTTCCCCTATTCAGTGCTAACATTAGTGCCTCATCTGATGTTAAACCTATTACTTCAAAATCATTCTTAACCGAATCCAGGTACCTTCTCCTTGGTCTGCCCGGACTCCTCCTATCCTCTACTACTGAACCCATGAGTCTCTTGGTTAACGTTGCTTCTCCCATGCGTGTAACATGACCCCACCACCTAAGCCTGTTCGCCCTGACTGCTACATCTATAGAGTTCATTCCCAGTTTTTCTTTGATTTCCTCATTGTGGATACCCTCCTGCCATTGTTCCCATCTACTAGTACCTGCAATCATCCTAGCTACTTTCATATCCGTAGCCTCAACCTTGTTGATAAGGTAACCTGAATCCACCCAGCTTTCGCTCCCATACAACAAAGTTGGTCGAAAGATTGAGCGGTGCACACATAACTTAGTCTTGGTACTGACTTCCTTCTTGCAGAAGAGAGTGGATCGTAGCTGAGCGCTCACTGCATTAGCTTTGCTACACCTCGCTTCCAGTTCTTTCACTATGTTGCCATCCTGTGATATAAGAACAGAGCAAGCATAATTTTCCACTTCTGACAACTATGGTCAAGCTCGACCATTATTCTTGCTAAGCAATAACAGGATGAAAGGAAATGATGGTGCGGCATTGATGGCCGGTGCACAATAACACGATAACTAGGTCTACATAGGAAACCAACTCGGTCGTAGCCATAGAAAATGATTTAAGGTACAGGTTAATATACTAAAATTTTCAACGGACCCTTCTTGTTAGCAACCTAACCATATGAAATATTCGTTATTTGCCGTAACCATATGAAATATTCGTTATTTGCTGAGGAGTTACGTGGCCCTCCTAAGACAAACAGCTATTGAAATAAGGGAATTATAAGAGCACTAGCTCCATTATTGAATAACAAGGTAGGATGGTGTGTGTGATCGGCAACATTCAAGATTAAGCAGAACGATAAATCAAAAACTGTTCAGATGTGCTTGAATTCCTAAGAGACGAAACTGCTGAGGTCATCGGTCCCTAGACATACACACTACTTAAACTAACGTATGTTAAGAACATCAAACACACACACACACACACACACACACACACATCCAGAGGGAGGACTCGATCCTCCGACGCGAGGGGGAGCGCAATCCGTGACATGGCGCCTCAAACCACGCGGCCACTCCACTAAATCACATTACACCATTAAACACAATAAAGATACCGAATGCCGTCGTTCTTACAGTACTAGCAGACAACTGTTTGCCTGCCTAGTGCACAGATGAGAATGACACTGACCCCTCACACATCACTTCGCCAAAAAGCAATTTAGCCATTCTCTACACAATACCAAGAATGTATGATTAGATGACCTGCAACAACAAAATTTCTTAACATGTACGAGGGTTGGAACTCAAATAGCGCCAACTATTTAATCACAATCGATACAGAGAGTTGCATGTTTGCACCTGTTACTGTTTTCAAAGTAGTCACCAGCGTTGTGTAGAACCTGTTGCCAGCGATGTGGATGGCGTAGTATACAGTTAGCAGAGTCTGTTATGTTGATGGTGCGAGTGGAGCGTTCTACTGCCTGTCGAATCTCTGGAACAGTTTTGAAGCGAATGCCAACAAGTGGTTCCTTCATCTTCGGAATCAAATCAAAGTTACAAGGACTTATGTCCGGGGATTTTGGTGGATGGTACAGTACTTCCCAGTCACATCGACCGAACAGAGCAGCCACAGCTTGCGCTGTGTGCGCCCGCGCATTGTCGTGCAAAATGATGGGTGGGCTGCACAGAATGTGTCGCCGCTTCTTTCTCAAAGCTGGTGGTAGGTGATGCTACAAAAACGAACACTAATACTGTGCACTGACGGTCTGCCGTGGAGGAACGTAATGCGTTACGATAACACCATCAAAGTCGTACACGAGAATCACTATGGCTTTAGACCGCTCCATTCGCACCATCAACAGAACAGGCTCTGCTAACGATATACTACGTCATTCACATCGCTGACAATAGGTTCTACACGACGCTGGTGACTACTTTGAAGGACAGTAACGGATGCAAACATGTCACTTCAAAGATAGTTCAAATGACTCTGAGCACTATGGGACTTAACATCTATGGTCATCAGTCCCCTAGAACAGAAATACTTAAACCTAACTAACCTAAGGACATCACACAACACCCAGTCGTCACGAGGCAGAGAAAAATCCCTGCCCCCGCCGGGAATCGAACCCGGGAACCCGGGCGCGGGAAGCGAGAACGCTACCGCACGACCACGAGCTGCGGGCTAAACATGTCACTCTTTTGCTCCGGTTGTAAATAAATAGTAGCCACTATTTAAGTTCCAACTCTCGCACATGGTCATGGACATGCTATATAATTTTTCATCACAAGGCTCAATAACAGAAAGAGGACTAGAAATAATTACCCCACTGCCTTACACTCTCCAAAGTGACAATATCTCATGATATTTTCCATTTCAGAGGTCCTTCGAAGTAAAGCACAGATGCGAACTCCCCCTCAAGCTACCCATCAACCCGTCAAACCCTGGTACACCATTAACTGGCCGCTCAGCCCGCTTCCGCCCTGCTGCCCATCTTCGCCACAACTGACCGTCTCCACGCTGACGGCTCCGCGCTCGTTCAAGTGGTCATTGACCCCCTCCAGGCCAACACCAACCACCTGCTGCCATCACTCACCTTACATGTACATAAGACCACGTGGCCGCCGCACTGCGTACGGCCCCCAGCTCGAGACAAGTGAATTTGATGCTTGCAAAATCAACCCGAAGCTCGATGGGCAGGCATCACTTAGGTAATTTCAAAAGCACACACAAAAACTATTCCTCGGACATTTCCTGTTGGTTCGTAACACTCAACTGTTAGGTGAGTGGGCCAGTGAAATGTGCTTACATGAGATGTACAGGGTGCGTCAGAAACACCTGACCGTCTTGAAAATAAAACAACAACAAAAACATCATTCAAATGGCTCTGAGCACTGTGGGACTTAACATCAGTCCCCTAGAACTTAGAACTACTTAAACCTAACTAAGCTAAGGACATCACACACATCCATGCCCGAGGCAGTATTCGAACTTGCGACTGCAGCGGTCGTGCGGTTCCAGACTGTAGCGCCTAGAACCGCTCGGCCACTCGGGCCGGCGCTGCTTTTCAATTCCGCAATCGGTTATCTGTATCTCTGCCATTTCGATGTTGGTACGTCGCTTGAAAGGAGGGACCTTCCGAGGTGAAACAACTTTCGAAGACAGAATTCAGTACTTCGGCTTCTCTCTGTTACCTTCCGTTTCGGTGGTCTTTGAGAGAATGAATAGATGATTTTCACCCACTTACTGATTTTGCATACGACCAAAATCTCTTAGGGTTCTTACTCAGGTCGGTTCACAACGTCTTTGTTTCAGAATCAGTGAATGCTTCTCCCGTTGCTCTCCTTACACTCATGTTCGCTTCGATCAACTTCTGTTTGTCAGACAGGTTTTTACTTCTCTTGAATCTGAGATGAAATGCTCTTTGTTTAGTGCAGCTTTTCTAACACGACTATTAAACCATGGTGGATCTTCCACATCCCTTAAAACCTTACTCGCAACAAACTTGTCTAGGGCATATTGAACGATGCCTATGAATTTTTTCCATTTGTTCTCCACATCTTCGTCCACATCACCGAATTTTTGAAGCTGACAGCTGAGAAATTCTGAAATTTGTATCCTTTCACCCTCGCTGAGCAAATATAACTTCCTACCTTTCTTAAAATTCCCTGTAGGACACGTCGTCATAGATGCTGTCACAGCCTTGTGATCACTGATACCTTCCTGTAGGTTAACGGATTCGATAGGTTCGGGTCTGTTTGTTGCCATGAGGTCTAATACGTTTCCCTCAAGAGTTGGTTCTCAAACTACCTGCTCATGGTAATTTTCGGATAAGACATCTAGAACAATGCCACACGAATCCCTATCTCTGGCATCAGTTTTGATGGCATAACCCAATCTATAGCTGCCAAGTTGAAGTCACCCCATATTACAACGGAATGATCACAAAAATTAATGATGATTTTCTGCAAGTTATGTCTGTAGCGCTTTACAACTACAGATCGTGATCCAGGTGATCTATAAAAGCATCCGATCACCATTTTTGACCGTTCTTTAATAGTCAATTTCACCCACATTAATTCGCATTCGGAATCCGTGATAACCTCGCTAGATTTTAATAAATTTTTTACTGCAATAAGCACGCCCCCACCATTGGCGACTAACCTACCCCTACGATAAACATTCCAATCAGAACTTAAGATTTCATTGCCGTTGATTTATGGTTTCAACCAGCTTTCTCTTCCCATTACTGTCCGTGCATTACAACCTTCAGTAAGCGATGCAAATTCTGGGATCTTTCCTTGGATGCTCCTGCAGGTTACTAAAATCATATTAATCTTTTCTATCTCTGATCTGCGAGGACCACGGTTCTCTGAGGTCACTGGGGATGATTTAACAGGAAAATCGTCTGTGATCCCAAGGGAGGCGCTGTCTAACCTAAAAAAAGCCCCGTGTGCACGTCAGACGTACTCCGATACCCTAATAGCAGCTTCGTGTTACAATTCTGCACCCATTAGCGGAGGTCGAAAAATTCACATCCGATACCGTCGCCGAGTCGTCTCAGCTTCTGGTTTAGACGTTCCACTCTGCTCCAAACCAGAGGACCACGATGAGTCCTGGGTACAATGCTACAAATAGACAGCTTAGCCTGCACCCTGCGTGGATTGCTATTTGCCTTCACGAAATCAGCTAGCCGCAGAATGAGTCGAAAATGGCCTCAGAAGCCAAGCGACACGCGTCATTCGTACCGACATGTGCCACTGCATGCAGTCGGTTGCACTCAGTGCACTCGATAGCCGCCGGCAGGGCCTCCTCCACATCACAGATGAGACCTATCGGCAAACATATTGAATGAACAATGGAATTCTTTCCCGTCTTGCCGTCTATCGCCCTGAAGGGTTGCATCACTCATCTAACATTGGAGTTCCCAATGACAAGCATGCCCACCCTCTGTACTTGTCCAAAATGGCTCTGAGCACCATGGGATTTAACTGCTGAGGTCATCAGTCCCCTAGAACGTAGAACTACTTAAACCTAACTAACCTAAGGACATCACACACATCCATGCCCGAGGCAGGATTCCAACCTGCGATCGTAGCGGTCGCGGGGCTCCAGACTGTAGTGCCTAGAAGCGCTCGGCCACTCTGGCCGGCTGTACTTTTCCAGACTGGGTAGGAAAAGCGACCGCTGACCCAACAGGAGAGGCATCCCGTGCTGGCTCAGAGCTATCATCAACACTGGGAAGCACATCATACCTGTTGCTATGACGTACGGAGCCACGTCCTGCTCCCTCTTTCGCTTTCCGCCCAGTAACACACGAACCCACCACTGTCTGCCATCCACGCTGGAGTGAAGACGGACCGGTCACATGTTGCGTATCAGAAGCCGGAACGACGTCCGGGCCACCAGTGGCATCAAAGGTGTAGCAGGTCTCGTCACTGGCGCCCCGTTGTCATCGCAACTTTGAGTATTAGCCAGAAGCTTGTCGACGTAAGCCAACGCAGCTTCCAAGTGTTTATGGACAGCAGCCAACTTTACTTGCGTCCGCTCACAACAAGCACAATCCCCAGGCATATCATACAGTTTATAAAACAGATATATGGTCTTAAATGGCGTTACTGAGTCTGAAATGTATACAAAAATATACCAAAGGAGAATGAAGCAACACTAAAAGTTGCTGTGCAGATTTCTCACTGTACTCTGAGATCGCAAGCTATTAAACAGAAATAAATTTTGCTACTGAAGTTGATGTATTTACAGACATCTGTTATTAGAAATCCTGGTTACCGGAAAGTTACTGCACGAGATAAATATTCAAACTACACACATCAAAGACAGTTTTGCATCACCTCGGTTCCGAGAGCTCCGGAACCTGTACAGAAAATTGGATTAGAGATCAACATAAACATCATTTCCTCTCTTGTTGTTGCTCATGAAAACCACACATTGAATATTGTACCACCATACAGCGAGATCATCAGAGGTGGTGGTCCAGATTGCTGTACACATCTTTACCTCTAATACCCAGTAGCACGTCCTCTTGCATTGATGCATGCCTGTATTAGTCGTGGCGTACTATCCACAAGTTGATCAAGGCACTGTTAGTCCAGATTGTCCTACTCCTCGACGGCGATTCGGCGTCGATGCCTCAGAGTGGTTGGTGGGTCACGTCGTCCATAAACATCCCTTTTCCATCTACACCAGGCATGTTCGATGGGGTTCATTTCCGGAGCACATACTGACCTCTTTAATAGAGCGATATCGTTATCATGAAGGAAGTCACTCACAAGATGTGCACCTTCGGGGTGCGAATTGTTATATATGAAGACGAATGCCTCACCAATGTGCTGCCGATATGGTTGAACTATCTGTCGGAGGATGGCATTCACGTATTGTACAGCCGTTTAGGCACCTTCCATGACTACCAGCGGAGTACATCGGCCCCACATAACAGCCACCCCAAAACAGCAGGGAACCTCAACCTTGCTGCACTCGCTGAACAGTGTGTCTAAGGCGTTCAGCCTGACCGGGTTGTCTACAAGCACGTCTCCGACGATTGTCTGGTTGAAGGCATTTGCGACACTCATCGGTGAAGAGAATGTGATGCCAATCCTCAGCGGTCCATTGGGCATGTCGTTTGGGCCATTTGTACACCGTCGCATGGTGTCGTGATTGCAAAGCTGGACCTCGCCATGGACGTCGGGAGTGAAGTTGCGCATCATGCAGCCTATTGCGCATAGTTTGAGTCGCAACATGACGTCCTGTGGCTCCACGAAAGAATTATTCAACATGGTGGCGTTGCTGTCAGGGTTCCTTGAAGAAATAATCCGTAGGTAGCGGTCATACACTGCAGTAGTAGCCCTTGGGCGCCCTGAGTGAGCCTTGTCATCGACAGTTCCTGTCTCTCTGTATCTACTCTATGGCTGAACAACATCGCTTTGGTTCACACCGAAACGCCTGGACACTTCTTGGCACAAAGTAACAATGTGGACGCGACCGAACCGCGGTATTGGCTGTCTAGGTATGGCTCAACTACAGACAACACGATCCCTGTACCTCCTTCCTGGTGGAATGACTGGAACTGATCGGCTGTCGGACCCCCTCCGTCTAATAGGCACTGCTCATGCACGTTGTTTACATCTTTGGGCGGTATTAGTGACATCTCTGAACAGTCGAAGGGGCTGTGTCTGTGATATAATATCCACTTTCAACGTCTATCTTGAGGAGTTCTGGTAACCGAGGTGATGCATAACTTATTTTGATGTGTGAAGAATGAACTGATCTAGAGCTCGATGCTGTCTACTAGCACAAAATTAAAACTTAATGGCGTGACGGTGTTTTTGGCGACAGGAAAATTTACACTAGGAAGCCGCCCTACACAAGTATATTCATAAGACCTACGCAAAACCAAAAACTAAGATTAATTTTCTAACCACTAGTCTACACAGTAAACTACACACATATAGTTCACTTCTTTTCAGAAGCACGTCAAAAACAATCAAAGACTTTATTACTTTAATGTTGATCAGACAAGTGCTGCTGCTGCGCCTCTTCTCGGCTTTTAGAGTACAAAATTCAGTGATCAGTAATGCTGATATCTGATGACTGTGGTAGCCAGGCGAGATGCGACAATTCGTTGTCGTGCTCACAAAACCTGTACGATGCGTGCTGTGCCGCTGTCGTCTTGTAATAGAACATTGGTGGGGGGGGGGGGGGGCGAGCACATTACCACGAAATCGACCAGATCAGCCAACGCAGTCGAGTAATCCTTGGCAGAAATGCGACCTCGCAGAGTACCCTCGGGACCCATGGTAACACGCATCTAATGAATTCGAACACTCTGGTATGGAGCTGCTGGAGGCGTGGCTCAGCGTACACCCGCTATTGAGTACATCAGCCGTTCCCGGATTCTGACAGATACTTGCAATTCTGCTGCCAACTTCGCGATTCCAATCGGGTCATATCAATATATGATACCAGAGAGTTTCTTACAACTTCTTTAGTCGAATTTTGAGAGACTAATGCCTTGATAATAGCTCCATGTCGAGGATTCTCCATTCTTCAGTTTCTGGTGTTTTTCCTGTGGACCTTTCTGCGAGATCCGAGTCTCTTAGGATCGTGGAAGCATTTTGCCACAGTGGCAGAAGTGTGGCACCATGCCAGGACGCTCTACACACCGTTGCTGAGACAGCTGCTGCGTTTTTTAGAGTCACGTAGACACCCACACCAAGTTACTTCCTGCGTGAGCGGAGAAACAGCGTCTGATTTGGCACGCAGAGGGCCACGCCAGATGACGTACCAGCGGGCGCCTGTTCTATAAAATGGAAAGCAATAGGAATGGAGGAACGGAATTTGCCCGTCTTCTGTCGCATTGTGGTTGGTTGTTTTAGCTTTCCGACGCTACTCCATATCGAGCTTTCTGGAAATCAGAATGGAGAGAATGAAAAGTAGAGAGAGAGATTCGTGCTCTGGACTCGAGTAGATCGACCCAGGCTTTGGCCTGGTGTTTTTGTTCGCTCTGGTGTTGGCCGCGAGGCAGGTCTGTTTGTATATTCGGGTTTGATCTGGAGAGATGGCCGCGGATCCTGGGACGAGAGAACGAAACGGAAAAACATAGTTCGAGTTAGCGCAGAGGCGCTATGGTGGAGGCATTGCAGTTTGTTGCAAGTGTACGGTGACCATTTCGCAGCTGCGGTGCTTTAGGAACCTTTAAGGTGAAGTTTTGCTGCCTGTGGCATCCTTCTTCAAACACCAGCATTCGCTCTACCGTTCATGCCTATCATGGTAGCTTGAAACTTGGCACTTCACAATCACAGTCGTTCTTGTGCTTGCCATCAAACAGGTACATAAAGAAAGGAAACTGGATTTATGTATCAGAACTTGGGAATTTACGTTCTTTGTATATGCCAGATTACTGGCTAGAGAACGAAATTTCTTCTCCATGGAGTTTTAAAACCTACTCCGAACTTTCCTTTCGTTTCCTTTACTGCTTGCTCAATATACAGATTGAACAGCATCGAGAAGAGGCTACAACCCTGTCTCACTTCCTTCCCAACCACTGCTTCCCTTTCATGCCCCTCGACTTTTATAACTGCCATCTGGTTTCTGTACAAATTGTAAATAGCCTTTCGCTTCCTGTATTTTACCCCTGCCACCTTCAGAATTTGAAAGAGAGTATTCCAGTCAACATTGTCAAAAGCTTTCCCTAAGTCTACAAATGCTAGAAATGTAGGTTTGCCTTTCCTTAATCTTTCTTCTAAGATAAGTCGTTGGGTCAGTATTGCCTCACGTGTTCCAACATTTCAACAGAATCCAAACTGCTCTTCCGCTAGGTCGGCTTCTACTAGTTTTTCCATTCGTCTGTAAAGAATTCGCGTTAGTATTTTGCAGCTGTGACTTATTAAACATTCCTCAATGTAGGATGTATACTTGCTTCAAGTCCAGTATCACGAAGCTCTAATTGATGTCAAGTTGAGGAATTCTGTTTGAAACATGAAGGGGTGTAGTCTCTGTAATACAGTGTGTTAAATTCTGCTTAGTCGTCAATTCTGGGCTACCTAGTAACCTGATTTCTCGGATCGCTAGGCCAGAATTCAAGCAAATCGTATTAATGAGTTTTATTACGAAAATAAAGTTAGAGTACTTTGTTTTAAACAGATGTGCCGCAAGCAAAGGGCGATAGACAAAATAAGCAAGTCTCTTCAGTATGTACAATTACCAATACAAGTGAAGTAATACAGTTGACGCTTCTGTTCAGGTCGCTAGTCTTGAGGCTTCTGTGGAACTTATGTCGTTTTCGCATAGATGCCGCTGCTGCCGCCTTGTCGTCCTGGAGAAGGGTCGGCCAGCGTGCCATTGGCTGACGGCCCTCTCTGTTCTCTCGTTCCCGACTGATGTGCTGGCGCTTGACTTTACGCCGTAACGTAGTATTCTGTGCTGGAACATCTTATGGTGGTTAAAAGGGATGTTCAACATCTGTCACTGTGAAACACTTTTTCTACCACGCTTCATGTTTCATAAGACGAAGCTAGTCTTATGAAGCATGAAGCGTGGTAAAGTAATTATTTTATTTATTTTGTTTATTATTTTATTTGTTATCAAAACTGCGTACTCAAGGTAGGTTGCGGGAATAGTTCATTCACCTTAATACGTCCGATAGAGGAACCCAGTGTTTGAAACGCGTAATACATGAAGAAATTAAAGCACAGTGACCTCGGGGAAGATCAGTTTGGATTCCGTAGAAATGTTGGAATACATGTGGCAATACTGACCCTACGACTTATCTTAGAAAATAGATTAAGGAAAGGAAAACCTACGTTTCTAGCATTTGTAGACTTAGAGAAAGCTTTTGACAATATTCACTGGAAATTCTAAAGGTGGCAGGGGTAAAATACAGGGAGCGAAAGGCTATTTACATTTTGTACAGAAAACAGATGGCAGTTATAAGAGTCGAGATGTATGAAAGAGAAGCAATGGTTGGGAATGGAATGAGGCAGGGTTGTAGCCTATCCCCGATGTTATTCAATCTGTAAATTGAGCAAGCAATAAAGGAAACAAAAGAAAAGTTTGATGTAGGTATTAAAATCCATGGAGAAGAAATAAAAGCTTTGAGGTTCGCTGATGACATTGTTATTCTGTCAGAGACAGCAAAGGACTTGGAAGACCAGTTGAACGGAATGGACAGTGTCTTGAAAGGAGGGGGTAAGATGAACATCAACAAAAGCAAAACGAGGATAATGGAATGTAGTCGAATTAAGTCTGGTGATGCTGAGGGAATTAGATTAGGAAATGAGACACTTAAAGTAGTAAAGGAGTTTTGCTATTTGGGGAGCAAAATAACTGATGGTGGTCGAAGTAGAGGGGATATAAAATGTAAACTGGCAATGGCAAGGAAAGCGTTTCTGAAGAGAAATTTGTTAACATGATTCAAGTGTCTGAAGTCGTTTCTGAAAGTATTTGTATCGAGTTTAGCCATGTATGGAACGATAAATAGTTTAGATAAGAAGAGAATAGAAGCCTTCGAGATGTGATGCTACAGAAGAATGCTGAAGATTACATGGGTAGATCACATAACTAATGAGGAGGAATTGCATATAATTGGAGAGAAGAGGAGCTTGTGGCACAACTTGACTAGAAGAAGAGATCGGTTGGTAGGAGATCACATAACTAATGAAGAGGATTTACATATAATTGGGGAGAAGAGGAGCTTGTGGCACAACTTGACTAGAAGAAGGGATCGGTTGGTAGGAGATCGAGGGATCACCAATTCAGTATTGCAGGGCAGCGTGGAGGGTAAAAATCGTAGAGGGAGATCAAGAGATGAATACACTAAGCAGATTCAGAAGGATGCAGGCTGCAGTACGTAATGGGAGATGATGAAGCTTGCACAGGATAGAGTAGGATGCAGAGCTGCATCAAACCAGTCTCAGAACTGAAGTCCACAACAACAACAACAGTAGAGGCTGAATATTCCCTTTAGAACTGCTTATTCTCGGGATGCCATGGCGGTCATTTCACCATTCCAAGATGGGTAAGCTTGTATGAATGCAAATATTTTGCTTTATTGTCACCAGTTTGAAATTTATAGTTGTATAACACGTACCATAGATGCCTAGCTTGTTCATAATATTGTATACATGTTTCCCAATTGGCCTGCCTCGAGAAATGCGATTATGACTGGTCTGAATACAATAATGGAAGTATGTATGACGCAACGTTACTGGTACAGGAGTATACATAGATGCAGGAAGGAAAACATGTTATCACGTTAATGTAAATGAGCGCGACAGCTTGTTGGCATCCAGACGGCCTTTAAGGAGACCTTCTCACGGTGTACCTAGAATGTGACGTCGTATCACGGTCACAGCTCCAAGGGAGTGCATTTCTCACGGAAGGTAGCGGCGAATAAATAATTACGGTAGAACAACTGCTGATAAGTGTACTGCGTCATCAACGCATAAAATGTCCTTCACGACAGACAATAATCGACAGATAAGAATCGATTTTGCAAGTTACCTATAGACAATTTTATACAGAATTCAGGATGACTTCTCAAGCAGAGAATCCCTCGAGGAGATGGCGCAGTGGTTAGCACAGTGGACTCGCATTCGGAAGGACCATCCAGCTTTAGGTTTTCTGTTCAAATGGTTCAAATGGCTCTGAGCACTATGGGACTTAACATCTGAGGTCATCAGTCCTCCAGAACTTAGAACTACTTAAACCTAATTAACCTAAGGACATCACACACATGCAAGCCCGAGGCAGGATTCGAACCTGCGACCGTAGCGGTCACGCGGTTTCCGACTGTAGCGCCTAGAACCGCTCGGCCACCTCAACCGACAGGTTTTCTGTGATTTCCCTAAATCGCTCTTGGAAAATGCCAGGATAGTTCCTTTGAAAGGGCACGGTAGATATCTGTCCCCATTCTAAATGAAATTCGAGTTTGTGCTCCGTCTCTGATGGTCTCGATGTCGACGGGACGTTAAACACAATCTTCTTTCTTTCTTCCCGGACTGCCGCGATGTTCTTACCTTGAACGTAGAAGCTCCCATCAGATGCACAACTCCATTAACAACACTGCTGTACATTAAAACTGCAGTACACTGAAGCGGCATGCACAAAACGTTAAACTGGGATGAGGTGTGGTACATGTTTAGGTATGCTGATGACCAGCGTCTGGAAGCCTCCTACGTCGTATTTAAATTTAAACTGAGTACGTAACTTGTAGGACTTCAGTATTTATGTCCTAAGAACATTCATCCTCTTGAATAAAATTCTGATCCATAACGAATGCCAACCCGATCTGACTTCGGTAGTAGGCTCGAATTCCATAGCACTACGGTAAAGATATCTTCCAACTCTGTTTAAGTAATACGGAACTATGAGCAAAGCGGGCGATCATTCTAACACAATCTGAAAGTGTAAATGTGCACTCCCGTAAAGAGAGGTATTGACTGATCTTTGTATAGCCTTTGACGTATCCATAAATAGCTTGAGTGACAAAGATTCAGTCCCTACATATTCAAAATGGCAGTGCGTGCCTCCAATATTTAAGCAGGTTAAAATTACAGTCTATTTGCTGTAATGTAAGTGCAGAGGTATAGATATTTTATATGTCGATGAAAGTATACTATACCTGCGGCTCAACTGAAGACAGAATGTATTCAGTGAATAACTACTAACTATGTATAAAGGATAGCTGAGCCCATGGAATTAAACATTAAAACTTTCATAATTCAACCCTCCATGTACCATGGACATCACCGTTGGCGATGTGACTTACGTAACTCTTTTTTTCAGTCATCAGATTGCTTTGGCGGGGCCGTTCACGAATCCATATCCTGTGCCAAGCTCTTCGTAGCAATTACAACCTGCCTCCTCAATTACTTGGTGGATATATTTCAGCCTCTGTCTTCCTCTGCTTCTCGCAAATTTCTTCTTCAAATTAAATCCTATGTTTGATACTAGCAGACCCCTCTTGGCCAGGAATGCTCTTTTTGCCATTCCGAGTCTGCTTTTTGTGGCCTTCTTGCTCTGTTCCGCCATTGGTTATTTTGCTGCCTAGGAAGAAGAATTCCTGAACTTCATCTACTTCGTGACCATCAATCCTGATAGGTTTCTCGCTGATCTCGTTTCTGCTAATTCTCACTATTTAAGTCTTTCTTCGATTTACTCTGAATCCATACTCTGTATTCACTAGACTGTTCATTCCATTCAGCAGATAATGTAATTCTTCTTCACTTTCACTCAGGATAGCAATGTCATCAGCTATACTGAATCATTGCTCTGCTTTTACCCTGAATTTCGATTCCACTCCTGAGCCTTTCTTTTATTTCACTCACTGCTTCGTCGATGTACAAGTTGAACAGTAGTGGCGAATGACTACATCCCTGTCCTACACACTTTTTAATTCGAACACTTCGTTCTTGGTAGTCCACTCTTATTATTGCCTCTTGTACATATTGTATATTACACCCCTCTCCCTATAGCGTACCCATATTTTTCTCAGAATTTCGAACATCTTGATTATTCTTTAGCCTTCCTTCCATTATCAGCCACAACGTCAGAATTACCTCTGTGGTGTCTTTACTTTTCCTGAAGCGAAACTGATCTTCATCTAACACATCATCAATTTTATTGTCCATTCATCTGTGTATTATCCATGTCAACCTTTTGGATGCGCGAGCTGTTAAGCTGATTGTGCGATATTCCTCGCACTTGTCACGTATTGCAGTCTTCGAAACTGAGAGGAAGATATTTTTCCGGAAGTCGTTCACCAATTCATGTTAGTAAACTACTATGATTCAAAATAGGATTTGATTGATAGGGTGGATGGTTCAAATGGCTCTGACCACTATGGGACTTAACTTCTGAGGTCATCATGCCCCTAGAACTTAGAACTACTTAAACCTAACCAACCTAAGGACATCACACACATCCATGCCCGAAGCATGATTCGAACCAGCGACCGTAGCGGTCGCGCGGCTCTAGCCTGTAGGGGCTAGAACCGCTCGGCCACCCCGGCCGGCTGACCATGATGTAATCTAACTGAAATCTTCCTGTACCACCTGGCCTTTTAGAAGTGTACCTCCTCGTTTCGTGATTCTTGAACAGAGTATTCGCTATTACTAGCTGAAATTTATTACAGAATCCTCTCTCATTCCTTGTCCCAAGCCCTTATTCTCCTGTAACCTTTTCTTCTACTCCTTCCCCTACAACTGCATTCCAGTTCCCCATGAGTATTAGACTTTCATCTCCTTCTATGTACTGTATTACCCGTTCAGTGTCCTCATACACTTTCTCTATCTCTTGATCTTCAGCTTGCGACGTCGGCGTGTGTACCTGAACTATCGTTGTCGTGGTTGTTTGCTGTCTATTCTGATAAGAACAACCATATCATTAAACTCTTCACAGTAATACACTCTCTGCCATACTTTCGTATTCATAACGAATCGTATTACCTCAATCATATCATTAAACTCTTCACAGTAATACACTCTCTGCCATACTTTCGTATTCATAACGAATCGTATTACCTCAATCATATCATTAAACTCTTCACAGTAATACACTCTCTGCCATACTTTCGTATTCATAATGAATCGTATTACCTCAATCATATCATTAAACTCTTCACAGTAATGCACTCTCTGCCATACTTTCGTATTCATAACGAATCGTATTACCTCAATCATATCATTAAACTCTTCACAGTAATACACTCTCTGCCATCCTTTCGTATTCATAACGAATCGTATTACCTCAATCATATCATTAAACTCTTCACAGTAATACACTCTCTGCCATACTTTCGTATTCATAACGAGTCGTATTACCTCAATCATATCATTAAACTCTTCACAGTAATACACTCTCTGCCATACTTTTGTATTCATAACGAATCGTATTACCTCAATCATATCATTAAACTCTTCACAGTAATACACTCTCTGCCATACTTTCGTATTCATAACGAATCGTATTACCTCAATCATATCATTAAACTCTTCATAGTAATACACTCTCTGAGATACTTTCGTATTCATAACGAATCGTGTTACCCTTATACCATTTTCTGCTGCTGTTGATATTACCTTATACTCAAGTGAGCAGAACTCTTTGTCTTCTTTCAAATTCACTTCACTGACCACTGCTGTATCTAGACTGAACTTTTGCATTTCCCTTTTCAAATTTTATAGCTTCCCAATCACATTCAAGCTCAACGTTCTGACATTTCACGTCCTGACTCGTAAAACTTTATCCATTCGTTGGTTATTCAACCTTTTTCGCGTGGTCACCTCTCCTCTGGCAGTCCTCTCAAGGAGATGTGAAAGGCGGACTATTCCGGAACCTTTTGCCAATGGAGAGATCATCATGACACTTTTCCAATTACACGTCACGTATCCTGTGTTTACATTGCCTTTTGCACTCTCATGCCGTTGATCATTGCTCATTCTTTCGTCTTTACGGAGAATTTCCCACCCTGAAGGACAAGAGAGTACCCTGAACTACTGTCCGCTTCCCCGCCCTCTTTGACAAGGCCGTTGGCAGAATGAGGGTGATTTATTATGCCGCAAGTCTTCGGTCACCAATGCTGATTATTGATCAAACTTTCGAACCTGGGACTGAGGACGTTTTGATTACTGATCAAAGACGCTACCCCTAGCCCATGGGTACGTGCCTCAACGATACGAATAGTTGGTATCTGTTGATAGGCCAGATAAACGCGTGGCTTCTAAAGAGGGGCAGCAGCCTTTCCAGTAGTTACAGGGGCACCAGCCTGGCCTTGTAACATTAACAGTCTGGCCTTGGAATATCAACAGTCTGGCCTTGTAAAATCAATAGCGTGGCCTTGTAACATCAACATCAACATCAACAGTCTAGCTTTGCACTATCAACAGTCGGGCGTTGTAACATCAACAAACAGTATGGCCTTGTTACTTCAACAGTCTGGTCTTAAAACAACAACTATAAGTGCCTTGCTGTGCCGGTACTGTGAACGGCTAAAAGCAAGTTTTCCCGAGGACATGCATCTTCACTGTATAATTTAATGATGATCGCATCCTCGAGCAAAATACTCCGAAGGTAAAGTAGTCCCCCATTCGAATCTCCGGGTGGGGATTACTGAGGTTGATGTCGTCATCAGGAGAAACCAAACTGGCACTCTAAGGGTAGGGGTGTGGACTGTTAAATCACTTAATCGTGCAGGTAGGTTAGAAAATTTTAAAAGGGAAATGGGTAGGCTGAATTTAGGTTTAGAGGAAATTAGTGAAGTTTGGTGGCAGGAGGAAAAGGAACTCTGGCCACGTGAATACAGGGTTATAAATACTAAATAAAATAGGGTTAATGCAGGAGTAGGTTTAATAATGGTTAAGGAAGTAGGAATGCAGTTGTTGTGAAGAGCATAATGAACGCATTATCGTAGCCAAGGTAGACACTAAGTCCACACCCACCACAGCAATACTTGTTTATACGCCAGTTAGCTCCGCAGATGTTGAAGAGATCGAAAAACTGTATGACGAGGTAAAAGAAATTGTTAAGTTAGTTTAGGGAGACGAATATTTAATTGTGATGTGGAATGTAGTTCGATAGTAGGAAAAAGAAGAGAAGGAAATCTGTGGATGAATATGGACCGAAGAAAGAAATGAAAGTGAAAGCCGTATGGTAAAATTTTGCACAGAGCACGATTTAATCATCGCTGACACTTAGTTTAAGAATAACGAAAGAAGATTGTACACGTTGAAGAGAACTGGAGACACCAGAAGGCTTGAAATTGATTATGTAGCGGTTAGACAGAGATTTCGGAACCAGATGTTAAGCTGTAAGATATTTAAAGGAGTGGGTGTGGTCTGTGAACACAACTTATTGGCTACGGGCTGTAGATAAAAACTAAAGAAATTGCTAACAGATAGGAAAATTTGGAGATTTGACCTGGATAGGTTGAAAGAACTGACAACCCTCGTTTCTCACCTATACGAATGTGTATTACTACTGACTCAGTATGCCATTGCACTGAAGTGTCGTGTAGTTTTCATTGTGTGACTGCAGAAGATGATAAACGTTTTGAACTGCATGGTGGAGCTAATCTCCTCGCATTAATATCGGTTTTAAAGACGAGTTTTCTGATGAATTTGGTGAGGACAACATTGTCTACTTTGGTACTTCTCGACAACAAGTACACTTCAAGCTGTTCGATCAGCAGTGGTGTCCATACCTATTCGGAACACATCTAATACTGCTGTTTTGCAGGAGTTGTAGGGAGAGTGGTAATCAATACTAACGAATTAAATAACTGAATAAGGCATAACAATTCTGGGAGGTGCGTGGCCATCATCACGGTGGTGGGTGAGGTGCCTCCGAGGGAGACACGAGACATTCAGGTGGGGTGGAAGTGAAGGACGATAGAAGGGCAAAAGTGAAGCGTCTGGAATGCTGTGGAAGCTTGGCGCAGGAAAACTGAAAAACAAGTTGCCGTTTTTGTGGGACGACAACCCTTAATATCAGCTGTATGAACTCGTCACTGGCCGTGAAGGGTGGAACAAACAAAGTAGTCCTTCTACATAAACACATGTTGTAGAATGTAGCATCCCTTGGTTTGCAGCAGACCGCGTGGATTTATACATGGTTACATAAGATGAACAAAGTATACGTCGTGGTATGGTGTCATCTCTCACACGGGTAAGCAGGTCTATGCTTCTTTTCTTACTGTGTACATTGTGGTGTTACGGCAGAAAAGTGCAGGTGGCCCTCTGATCGCGATTGTATGTGTGTAATTTTTATAGTAGTGGAGAATCTTGTAGGTGTAAAAGAATTAGGCAGTATTAGAACTATACTGGTGTTCGGCTTATAAAATCCCAAGCGGTACCATGGTTGTCTGATATCACACTGGGCTCGCTACTCAATAGAAGTTACACTTAAAGGAGAAAAATCCTAACACCAAGAAAGAGTTGTGCGACATAAACGAAAGCTGGTTGGAAAGTTTCTAAATCTGAAAGATGAGGTCTGTTCAGATTTTGAGCCACTTACGTAATAGTAGCGGTAGCAGCGCCAATATAACAATGCAAATCATTTATACGATAAATCGCACAAATCTAAGAGCTGTCAATTCGAATAAATACCTAGGAATTACAATTACGAGCAACTTAAATTGGAAAGACCACATAGATAATATTGTTGGGAAGGCGAAACAAAGATGGCGCTTTGTTGGCAGAAAGAAGATGCGACAAACCCACTAGAGAGACAGCCTACATTACGCTTAACCGTCCTCTGCTGGAATGTTGCTGCGTGGTATGGCATCCTTACCATGTAGGATTGACGGACGACATAGAAAAAGTGCAAAGAAGGGCAGCTCGTTTCGTGTTATCGCGCAATAGGGGTGAGAGTGTTACTAATATGATACGCGAGTTGGGGTGGCAGCCACTGAAACAAAGGCGGTTTTCTTTACGGCAGGATCTATTTACGAAATTTCAATCACCAGCTTTCACTTCCCAATGCGTAAATATTTTGTTGACACCCTCCTACGTAGGGAGAAATGATCATCGTAATAAAATAAGAGAAATCAGAGTTACAACGGAAAGATTTAGTGTTCCTTTTTCTTGCGCGCCATTCGAGAGTGGAATGGTAGAGAATTAGTATGAAAATGGTTCGATGAACCCTCTACCAGGCACTTAAGTGTGAATTGCAGAGTAACCATGTAGATGTAGACGTAGACAAGCTCTAACGGTCGTGATCATTAATTACGTTTGAGACTGAGGTGGTGAGTTGATGTTACTCAAGAGTGGCTCTAAGATGACAAAAAGGTCTCGTAATAGTGCTAAAAAAAGGCTGGATGTTCCTTGTGCAATACTGCAGAAAGACTCGGCAGAACTTCTGGAAACTGTGGTCACGAATGTGTACACTCGTAAGAAGACGGCTCCGGACGGCCACTGCCGTGCCTGGCGTATCGTACTACATCTGCAACAGCAATTTGAACTGTACTTGGCTTAACTTAAATATGTTATCCAGACAAACGTATTCCCGAAATTTCATTACTCACTATTATTATCTTTCGGTGTTGCGACTTTTTCCTTTCAGTGTACATAGGAAAGACGATTCCTTGGAATTAGTGCCTTCTGCGCAGGCTCTAAATTCTCGTGCGTGGCATGTTTACTGATGTGTACCAACTTTTTGGGAAGACACAGAATCTGTAGATGACTAAAGAGAAATTGTGACGTCAGACAGAGTGATGCGTAAAAATAAATGCAGTGGCGACAAGTGAAAATTTATGTCGGATCAGGACTCGAACCATAATTTTCCGCTTATCGCGGCCGGTCGCCTTAACAACTTCGGCTGTCCGAGCATGCTTCCCATGCAACACAAATTCACACACGTGGCACACTACGGACGTAGTGTCCCTGGCTCATTATACTCATTGCTCGGAGACTCATTTTATTCCTGCAAGATGTCGAACGAAGGGTACATCCGCACTGAAGGTATCACTATTTACCGTCAAAGCGCGCAAATTTTTATGTGTGGTGCGTGTTTCTTTTCGGCCATGTCCGAAAGAACAGCGACTACACCTTTCAATGTAATCTGTTTTTACCAGACAGTCTGGGCACTTGTTTACTGGCCAGTCAACCTCTTCCCCGGGCTCTCTTGTTATTCAAAGAACGTGTATGCAACCCAAGTTGGAGCGCAACATCAGAACGAGCGCAGACCAGATAAGGTAGGTAAGATTTAACAGGCTGGAGTCTCGCTGTTTCACCCATACAGTCTACGATTTCAACTCGTAGATCTGCTATAGCGCCAGTTAGTGTGCGCGGATTATTCCGCCAGTTATGGCCGCTGACAGCTTATTCCAGAAACACGGTGCAAATTTTTGACCTCTCACCTGTATGTTAAAAATCGATAAGCAAATTTTCTTGGACCTGGTGAAATGATTTATGACTATTTATTTAGCATATAGCACCCAAACTGAAATGTAGATTACATGCTTGAATTATATAATTTCACTGAATAAATAGAACTAAACGACTAACTACGAATGACATCCAAACTTTCAATCCATTCAATGGCTGCCTGTCCGTAGCTCGTGGTCGTGCGGTAGCGTTCTCACTTCCCACACCCGGGTTCCCGGGTTCGATTCCCGGTGAGGTCAGGAATTTTGTCTGCCTCGTGATGACTGGGTGTTGTGTGATGTCCTTAGGTTAGTTAGGTTTAAGTAGTTCTAAGTTTTAGGGGACTGATGACCATAGATGTTACGTTCCATAGTGCTTAGAGCCAATGGCTGCCTCTGACACAGTGTAAATTGGTCTGTTGCAGCTTGTTACAATGTGTTGGACGGTCTATCCTTCATTTCCACAGTGAAATTGAGAAGATGAAGCCTTTCCCCATCACTGGAGGCTCTCTGCACGGATGCCACGACCTGTGCGAATCTCATTGTTTTCCAAGCACTTGGTGGTTCGTCCTACGCCAGGTCTTATGAAAGTGATATTCCTCACGAGCAATATTATGCCACGTTGTAAGACGTGTATATTTCTATTGTCTATTGCAAACCACAATTTATGAAAGTTGTTTACATTTTATTAATAGGATTATGTACGAATAATTAATATTTACCATTTCGGAAATAATTGTGGCAGCAGGGGATATCTGCACCAAAGCATTGTTGGCGGGAGAGACCGCACATTAATACAATTTTAAAAAGGGCGGGAGAGACCACGCATTGATGCATTTTGTAATGGTAGCAGGGATTGTCTGCAGCAGAAAGCATTGTTGGCAGGAGAGACCGCACTTTAGCGTTCGTAGGAACTCAGTGGTATGCGAGATGTGAAGCGAGTCGGTAGCAGGTCTGAAGTGAGAGGTTGAGAGGAGCGGTGTGCCTGCCAGCCACCAGCTATGATTTACAAGAGATTATAAACGGATGTACAGAGACATCAGCTAACTATTATCATAAGAGGAAGTAGCATTATTGAATTATTTTTTTTAGAAACTCAAGACTACTGAAGGTATGTTTGCGCAATGCTAGTTGTATGATTATTGTAAAAAAGTAAGTCCCATTCGAACGTTTGCAAAATCATTTCATTACCAACAGTGAATATCTGGAGAATCGTTTCCAGAATATAATTAATTTTTGCCAGCAATATTGCGTTACTGATTATAATCCATCCCAAAATCCATCAACGTAAAACTTTGCAAAATTTTATTGTTATCAAGAAAAAGTTTAAATATGAATTACGTAACTTCAGTCAAATTAATCAAAGAATAACCTCAGCTTTGCTATTAAAGAATAACGTCAGCTTTGGTAATAAATACAGCCACTTATTATGACAGCCCACCAGCAGCTAATAGAGTGTTAGTAAAACACAGTAACTATATTCATGTCGCAGTTGGATTTAGCAGTCAGATGACGATCCAGAACAGTAAAAAAAGGTAAGGAACAGTTTTGGGTTATTGCAGGTAACGACTGAGGGCCACGACGAATACACATTCTATGTTTCGTCGAAATAATCATCAAATTACTTTTAATAAGCAGCATTTAAATTTGTATGTGAAGGTTGCACTTATTATTATTGAGAAAGAGAATTAATTTCAAAGGGAAGATTTCATTTGTTGTTATTAAGCAAGAGATAGAAATCCTAAGGGAAGGTTTCATAAGTTACTGTAGAAAGGAAGGTTGGGTAACGAAAGAGATATGGAGGAGACGGGAAGGTTTCAACGTTTTTGACCACTTCCTGCTCATGTTGTAATCCACTACTTGTGGCGATTCTGTCAGTTTGATAGGTGATTTCCTGGGTTGTAGTCGATTCATTTTAAGTGCAGGAACGTCACAGTGGATTGCGAGCTATGGGATTTTAATTATTTTTTTTTTTACACTTCTTGAAAAGGGCATTCTGTCTTAGAAGATCTCAGCGCAATGCAGCTTAGAGGTGGTAACCAGTGAAGGAGAGTAGATCTGATGAAAAGTTTAATGGTCCGCATTGCTGCATTTAGCTGAACATCGATTTTTCTCACTTGTGAACTACTAAACCACACGGGAACACAGTATTTGGCATCAGAGCAGACGAGTCCTTGGGAAGAATATCGTTTGGTTGTAGCTTTCACCCCATGAGGAGCCACTGAGTTTGTGTATGATGTTACACAGCGTTCCCAGAGCTGCTCCTAGATATTTAGCAGAAGTTATGGTGGCCCTAAGTGCTTATTAAAGGTTTTGTAGCTTTGTACAGACCATTCTGTTGTTAATATGAAAGATAATTTTGGTCTTCATTGGATATGAAGTCAGTCTCCACTTTTTGAGGCATTCATGCATTAAAGATCTGTAGAGAGCATTCCTCACCAGCTTCAAGACTTTGTTGAGTTGCCAAAACCAGATCATCTGCATACATTACCTTCCTCTACTGTGTTTCAGCGAGATTACATGTACGTATATCAGATGAACAGAACTGGTGCCAAGACTGAGCCCAGGGGAATATCATTATCAGGTATCGTCTGTTTATGTAATAGACCGACGAGGGCCACTTAGAGATATACATCTCTCAGATAACATATGGTTTATGAGCCTAATTATGGTTTGGCATTGCGTAGCAGTAAGAGTTATATGTGGTATGAACTCAAAAACACCCTGCAGATGCCTGTCTAGGGAACTAGTGATACTGACTACTGCTTCCCACTATATTGATTCCTGAATGAAATTTGTCATTAAAAATATATCACTTTTTCAAACCAACAGCTCAATTCATGGAATCAACACTACAAATAAGAATAATCTTCACAAGGATTTAAAGTCACTTACTCTTGTGGAAAAAGGTCTGCATTCTTCTACGCCATTGATGAATTTCTCAGTAGAACCAACTGATTTGTGTATATATAACTTTTACACCATTTCAGTGCACTAATGTGTTCATTGTAAATACGTATTGTAGTAGTTCTATTACATGTTTATTATCTTATAAATGAAAACACTTTTTTATTTTAAATTCAGTGCATTAGTGTGTGTAAAATGATTCTTTCATATAGTGTTTATTAAAAAAAGGAGACGATCATTCCACATGGGACCTGTGGAAGATACATTAGCTTATTTGTTTCAGGTTGTAAATATTTGTCATGTATTATTGCTTTTCTGACATGTTGTACATCCTGGAGGACCTCCTCACTATGAATCAATTGGAATGAAAGCAAATCTAATCTAATCTAATCTAGTCTAAATAGCATTTGCGACTTTGTACAGGAGTCTTTGCTTCCATATTGTATCGTAGGGAGTTGTTAGGGTTTCACTTCGTAGCATCCTACCGAACATACACTTAATGGTTTCCGCTTTGGAAGGAAGAAGGCCATTACCACAGTATCTCGGAATATCTCGACAGCAACATTTGGATTTAAACTAACAATTAAGCACATCAAATGTTCCTAGAAGGGCTGCAGATCAGTAGCTTTATTTATTTTTGTTAGGTTTCAACGGGAATGTCAAAATCGAGATCATATAAGAACTCTGAATATTGGGTAAGGAAGGACGGAGGGAAAGACAGGAAAGGATGGGAGGAAAGAGGATTATGTTTAATGTCCCGTCGACATCGAGGTCATTAGAGATGGAACACAAGCTGGGACTGTGTCAAGCATGAGGAAGGAAATCAGCCGCGCTCTTCCGAAGGAACCACATCGGCTTTTTCCAGAAGCGATTTAGGGAAATCACAGAAAACGAAAATCTGGATGGCCGGAGATGGGTTTCGACCGCGGTCCTCCAGAATGCGAGTCCAGTTAGCTAACCAGTATACCACCTCGTTCGGTGGAAAGACAGGAAAATGAAGGAATGTTAGTTTATTGGCGTATTAGTTGGCCTGAATGATGAGAGCGTTAGATATGAAGGAGAAGCTCGGATGGGTAGCGAGGGGAAGGCAACCGGCCTACTCCTTTCAAAAGGGAGCATTCTGATATTTGCCACAGACTGTTTAGAGAAACCACGGGAGGGCCAGACGGTAATGTAAATCCAGGTGCACCACCTCTTTGATTGTGACTTGATGAATCCGACATTTACCAACGCTAAGCAACATTTCGATCCTCAGTTAAAGTAAGGAAGAATAACAGGACCTAATGAGTGGAATGGACAGTCACATGCATTCACACTTTGAGTAGGAAGTAAACAGTAAAAGAGGTTCTGGACGTCCACACAGCACAGTAGCCTGCTAGGATCGTCCTAATTTAAGGGCACCAGTGGCACATCATACAGGCACCGGCGCCCAGATAAGAGGGCTCATGAACCCAGACGTTTCTTCCACTCACGTCACAGCATCGACGTGCAAGGCTCGACTGGTGCCTCCAGATGACCACTTGGAAGATGAAGTGGCGCGCCCTGGTCTTCAGCGATGAAAGCAGATTCTACCTGCGTTCAAATGATTCTCATTTGCGAGTATGACGTAGACCTGCTGAGTGCTGTTTCGTAGAGTACAGTCGTCAAAGAGATTCTGGTCCCACCCCAGTCCTTCTGGTCTGGGATGTGAAAAGCTACAAATCTCGTTCGCCTTTGCTGTTTCTGGAGAACCCTAAACAGTGTTACTAGTTGTTATAGTGTTATGTTGTTAGACTCGATCCTTTATCGTTCTTGCAACAGGAAGCTGATATGTTGTTCCAACAGGATAACGCTCGCCCTCACAGTGACCGTGCTCTACAACAGGGGTCTCCAAACGTTTTAGTCTGCGGGCCACATTGATTCGTCCACGATGTCGTAAGGGCCAATATCTACTTAGTAGGTTTAAAGAACCGTAGCTCTCCATGATCACCGTAATGTAAGGCTAAAGGAAAGATGAAATCGCAAAAAAATCTGCAGTTGTGGGAATAGCTAGCCATGAAACGAACTACGATTTTTATTTATTTACATAATTTTGATTGGTGGAAGTACCTGACCGAATTTCTGGCATATTTTATTCTGGCGAATTTCACCGACAAAATGTATGTCACTGCACATTCTTCACGAAAGCGTCCTGCAAAGTTAACGAAATCTCAAAATCATTGTTAGTAACACTATTACTACAAGACATAACAGAGGTAGAGTATGTCAACGCAATTTTATTTCAAGCAGCGCAACAATAAGCTTAGTTATGTAGTCTTCTAGCGAGCAGTAGAGCCAGAGCATATATTTGATAGTTCTGTTGCGTGATTGTGTCTCTGTCGCGAGTGTGTCACGAGTGTTTTAGTGTCTTATGCGCTTTACTAGTAGGTGTGGGGCAATTCAAAGTTTGAATTGGAAGAGACAAGGAAAATCTGTAAATCTAAATACGTAAAGAAAGTGAAACCTTGCTTAAGAAGCATCTTCCATAATGGTTGATTACGAATAGTTGTCAAAGTGGCGTCCATTTGAAAGACTTGCACCAGTCTCGTGAGTAGAATAAAATGCAAAGAATTTTTTTAATTAAAATGTTTTCGCCAAACTAGTTTGTTAACCGTTTTTTTTTTTCATTATCGCACGGAGAATGGTCTGTCTGTTTATTGTGGATAGCCACAAGTTTAACCATGACCTTCTGCTTTGTAAAGATAGAGCTCCGACAAAGTCGCGGTGTATTGGTCACGATAGGCCTCGAAACTCAATTGCTGGCAGTATAGGTACCACCTGAAATATTTGGCGGGCCCGATACCAGGGATGTCCGGCCAGCTAACGCGGGCCGGTTTGCGGCCCTCGCGTGCCGGTTTCGGCCCTCGGGCCGTAGTTTGGAAACCCCTGCTCTACAAGACGTTCGAGTGTAATGTCTTTTCTGTCGACTAGAAATCTATCTGTAGGAATCAGCAATGGGTTTAGAAAAAGACGATCGTGTGAAACCCAGCTCGCGCTATTCGTCCACGAGACTCAGAGGGCCATAGAGACGGGTTCCCAGGTAGATGCCATGTTTCGTGACTTCGGCAAGGCGTTCGATACAGTTCCCCACAGTCGTTTAGTGAACAAAGTTAGAGCATGTGGACTATCAGCCTAATTGTGTGATTGGATTGAAGAGTTCCTAGATAACAGAAAGCAGCATGTCATTTTCAATGGAGAGAAGTATTCCGAAGTAAGAATGATTTCAGGTGTGCCGCAGAGGAGTGTCGTAGGGCACTATATCTATAAATGACGTTGTGTATAATATCGGAAGTTCACTGAGGCTTTTTGCGGATGATGCTGTAGTATATCGAGGGGTTGTAACAATGGAAAATTGTACTGAAATGCAGGAGGATCTGCAACGAATTGACTCATGGTGCAGGGAATGGCAATTGAATCTCAATGTAGTGGTGGTGGTTGTTGGGATGTTTAAGGGGGATTAAACAGCTAAGGTCATCAGTCCCCCAATCTCAGTGTAGACAAGTGTAATGTGCTGCGAAAACATAGAAAGGAAGATCCTTTATCATTTTGCTGCAGTGTAGCAGGTGAGCAATTGGAAGCAGTTAATTCCATAAATTATCTGGGAGTAGACATTAGCAGTGATGTAAAATGGAATTACCATATAAAATCAATCGTCAATAAAGCAGATGCCACACTGAGATTCTTTGGAAGAATCCTAAGGAAATGCAATCCGAAAACAAGGGAAGTAGGTTACAGTACACTTGTTCGCCCACTGTTTGAATACCGCTCACCGGTGTGGGATCCGTACCAGATAGGGTTGACAGAAGAGACAGAGAAGATCCAACGGAGAGGAGCGCGCTTCGTTACATGATGATTTAGTAAACGCGAAACCGTTACGGAGATGACAGATAAACTGCAATGGAAGACTCTGCAAGAGAGATGGTCAGTAGCTCGGTATGGGCTTTTATTGAAGTTTCGAGAACTTACCTTCACCGAGGAGTGAAGCAATATATTGCTCCCTCATACGTATATCTCGCGAAGAGACCAGGAGGATAAAATCAGAGAGATTAGAGCCCACACAGAGGCATGCTGACAATCTTTCTTTCCACGAACAGTATGAGACTGGAATAGAAGGGAGAACCGATAGAGGTACTCAAAGTACCCTCCGCCACACACCGTCAGGTGGACTGCGGAGTATGGATGTAGATGTAGACATGCAGCAACTGTACTGGCCAGCGCGATCGCCGCACTTGTCTCCAATCTAGCACATGTGGGATATTATGAGACGAGAACTGACTCGTCGACTCGTCAGCCAAAATCTTTTACAGAACTGCGTGAACAAGTCGAGAAGAAATGGCGAAAGTTATCGCAGGACAGTATTCGCCATTTGTACAATCCACTGAATGCCAGAGTTAGCGCCTGCAGAGGCTACACCACGTACTAATAGCCGTGGTTTAGTATGGGTCGATACCTACCTAGTACCTCAGAACCACTCGTGCTGTTGATCTGTAATTGTATTCAGTTCGGTCCCGGCGGAAGTTCGAGTCCTCCCTCGGACATTGGTGTGTGTGTTTGTCCTTAGGATAATTTAGGTTAAGTAGTGTGTAAGCTTAGGGACTGATGACCTTAGCAGTTAAGTCCCATACGATTTCACACACAATTGAACATTTTTGTAATCAGTTCCTGTACTTCACATGCACTGTTGCCCCAATAAATCTTGAGTGAACTGGGAAACTACCCGATAATTTTTTCCGGCCGTGTATTCCTACTTAAATGAAGATATTAATGAATGTTTGCGTTCAACGCCTCACATAGTAAAATCTGACAACTGAAGTTTGTTCGATACTTAGTGACCTTAACCCCTTAACACACAACTACGGGTGAAACTCGTGACCCCGTACTCGGATTAAATGTGATTATCGGGAGTGTGACCCGTGGTACGTCCATCAGGCGAAATGTAAACATCAAGGGCCTGGCCCGTGGTACAACGGTCGCGACTTGTGATGTGTCGCTCCATACACAGCAAAGGGCAGGCTCGTGATTGTTTCTTATCATCTCTTCGTGTCACTCTTAGTTACATGTTATTCTTGTTCACGTTCGCACGTGGAAATGTATATTCTTAAATATTAGGTATGTATCACCACAGAATGTTTTCAAAACGGAAATATTGTGGTCAGAACTGTGAGCATTTTGTTGGTATTTCTGCTACCGACAATGACAACTACAATATCATACGTCCTGTATGACGAAAATGCAGGCGGTTAGTTATTGAGCATTACACTGCTGAGGAAGATCAGCTTCCAGAGACCTTGAAAATCTTGATGTGTAACTCCTGGCATAAAAGAGGAGGAGTAAATGAAAGAGAACAGCACATATTGAACATATTTAGTAACATTTCCGGGAGAATACTGTAAACGAAACAATGCGGTTCACAGAACAAATGCGAACAAACCCACACAGAGTTCGAAGAATCGACAACATATTAAGAAAATATTAAAAGATTTTTGTACTATTCATAATAATGACGCAGATGAAAGAGCAAAGAAGTCAACTGAATAGGTTGAAGAATGCTATTAAAGAAACCCCCATATTTAGAAAAATCATGCCGTTAAAGATATCCGAAAATTACAAGATTCTGAACTTTTGCGAATATTGACCTGGTTGCGAATACATAAAAACTGAGAGAGATAAGGTCTGTGGATAAGTATGTGAACCAAAAATTTAAAGAAATGTACACAATGAAACAGAACAGTATTATCGATGAAGATCTCATGAAATTTAAGGGACTCATACAACTCATACAACTCAATACAAAAGGGCACGATCCGGTATTAGATTTTAAAAATTATGTTAATCAGATTCAGGTTGTTGCTTTCGCTTTAAAATATATACGGGCCATGATAAAATAAATTGTCGTGATAGCGCCTCCGAAAGTACTGTCATAGACCTATAACATTCCGTGTTACGCACAGGACACACTTTATACCTAGATGGTTGGTACTCTTAACCAAAATTATTTATGAAACCATCGCATAATTATAGAACAAATGCCACTGGTACAGTAATTGTGAATAGAAAGAATATGCCTAAAGATATCTGTAGAGTAAAATTAAAGAGGTAAGAAATACAGAAGGAGGGACTGCCGTCGAGTATTTGTTGTAAAATGGAAAGATAAGCAAGATGTTGATATTAAGACGACAAAACACGAAACACTAGTAATGATTACACAACGATCCAATCGTACTTCATAATAATGTTATGTTATTGAATACAAGAAGGGAAAGACTGGAACTGATCGCAAGCCCAAATACCAGCATGCTTCCCAACCAAGAGAATATGTATGGAAGAAAATTGAAAAATTTTATTTTATCTGTTCGATATTGGGCTTTTCAGTTCGTACATTAGGTTCAAAAAAGTAAGTAACGGGAGAAAACAAAGTTACGTTGATTATAATATTCAAATAACCGAATCATAACTGAAAAATACACCAAAACAAACAAAACATTGGACCCATTTTCTAAGCGTATTGACCCAACTGCATCAAAACTGAGGCCATCAAGACTCAGTAAAGTTCGCACTAAAATTGAAAAATAGTATAGAAACAATCAGTGAGTCCACGAGAAAGTTCCGTTTCATGTGCCAGTATGTTTCGAACAATAACCTATCCTTGAAGATTACTGATTTGTGTTGTTGCATTTTGCAAAAGTGCTAATTATGTGAATTGTGAATACATTCAGGAATTGGAGATACATAGTATTGATTTATATTATATTATATTGACTGATAATAAATATTTTGCGGTATTTGTAACACAGTTATTACATGAAGTTGTAATCAGTTATCTGATTGTTGTGGTCTTCAGTCCAGAGACTGGATCAAAAATGGCTCTGAGCACCATGGGACTTAACTTATGAGGTCATCAGTCCCTTAGAACTACTTAAACCTAACTAACGTAAGGACATCACACACACCCATGCCCGAGGCAGGATTCGAACCTGCGACCGTGGCGGGCGCGCGGTTCCAGACTGTAGCGCCTAGAACCTCTCGGCCACCCAGTCCGGTGAGAGACTGGTTTAATGCAGCTCTCTACTTATCTGATATTTCGCAAAATTAAACCAGTTTGATCTTACACACACACTTTCATTCCGTAAGTCTTGCGCGACTGGTACAATGTCGGACTGATTTGGCGAACCGTGGAATGGCTCGAAGGCCGAGCGAACGTTTATACATTTTGGACCCCGGCCGTCGGAAATTAAATCATAGCTTCAGGGTTTAAGCAGACAAGTCAACGTTCTGAAGAATTCGTTACATCCTTGGTGGTAGTGAGTTGCCATGGACACATGTTTGTATTTGATGTTAGTGAACATTTGAGGTTAGTATGTTTGGCGTGTTTCACGTGTGGAGTGCGGTAATTTCAGTGAGACACGTGTAATTGGCGCTGCTGTATCAAAACGCTTTTCCACACAGAGAGCAGCTCGCGTTCGTGAGACAAGATCCGCAGTACCAGAAACGGTGAATCGCGGTAGGTCGAGATTTGTCACATGCCTGACCATGGAGAAAGCATTTCGAAGGCTGTCAGTGATATAAAAACTGGTATCAACAGACGAGACGTTGGCAAGCGATGTGTGTCTTAGGACCACTAGGCAGTTCGTGTGTTATTATTTGTAACGTGTGCAGATTCTTTTTCTCTTCAAGTATCGAAAATAGAATACAGTTCGATGGTAGTTCTTTTTTAATTTTGGATTTTTTTTGTTTTTTATTTTGCAGATGAAACAGTATTTGAAGCATGTTGAATAGAATTTTTCGAGTAACTTATATAGGGAAATGTTAATTGTAGATTTCGGACTAGATACCAGCAGCAATTTAATATTAGTACGTGATATGGAATCGTGCTTGAATGGCTGGTATAAGGAGTGGAAAACATGGAAATATGGAAAAACCAGAAACACAACACTTTACCGTGCTTAATACGGCGTAGGAAAACCGTTCTGACGTTCAAAAAAGCTTCAAAATGGTTCAAATGGCTCTGAGCACTATGGGATTTAACATCTATGGTCATCAGTCCCCTAGAACTTAGAACTACTTAAACCTAACTAACCTAAGGAAATCACACAACACCCAGTCATCACGAGGCAGAGAAAACCCGTGACCCCGCCGGGAATCGAACCCGGGAACCCGGGCGTGGGAAGCGAGAACGCTACCGCACGACCACGAGCTGCGGACCAAAAAAGCTTCCACGCGTCTCGAAAAGCATAAACAAAGGTCCTGTATGGTTTCCAAGTAATTCTTATACCATTCTTTCTACAAAATAGTCGTAAGTTCTGGTAACTATGATGGAAATGATTAGCGATTAAGCAGCCTTCTCTCAATGATACTGAGATCTAGCGACCGTGGTGGCCGGGAGAAACGCGACATTCATCCTCGCGCTCACAAAACCTGGATTAAGCGAGCTGTGTGACCAAGAAGCCTCTCGTCTTAGAACACAGCGTCACTATTGGAAAACAAAAATTTCACCATGGGATGGATCTTATCAGCCAAAAGATCATATAATCCTTGACAGTAACGTGACGTGGCAGGGTAATCATGGGACCATGGAATACTGCGATATGGCTGTCCAAATTATCACCGAACTCCCGCCATGTTCCACTTTTGGAACCTAAACTTGGACAGACTTTGGGAAATAGACTCAAACGATCAGATGACTTCCTTCTGTTGACACAGTCTAGTTTTATAGATTCCGGACCACGTTTTCCAGCTACGAACGTTTGCAGCAGCTGATGAGTAGTTTTGTACCTTCTCATCGCTTCTCGGTTCTTATGGAGCTCCCTTGTGTTGTTTTGTTGCTGACAGAGTCCGCTAGTGTGACATTTAGTTCTGCAATGATTTTTGCCGTTTCGTTCTCTTATTTTTTATCCGAGTCGTCTTCGAGGACGGTGCGTCACGATCACACGACATACACTTCAATCGTCATTGTGACTTAGGAGATGATGTTTTCCTGCTTACGGTACGGGCGGTAAATCTTCCATGCGGTGCTTCCTCAGACACTCAACACTTTGGAATAGTTGGTTACAGAAGCACCTAACGTACGAGCACGAACAATTTTTCAACGTTCGAGTTCACTTATCTCCGACATTATGCACACACGGCTGTGCAGAACACTTTCCCCACGCATGACACTTGTAACTTACTGAGAACATTCCGCAGGCTCTGTTTGTGGTTAAATACAGCAGCACAAGCTGCAGGATTCGCTAGGGTCTTCATTTATGTTCCATCATGGATTTATCGCCGTGTTTCCATATTTTATCCAACCTCTGTAGGTCAACATGTTCTCCTACCACACTTTACTTGTATTGCCTCTGCTGGGGCCGAGCGGTGCTAGGCGCTTCAGTCCGGAACCGCACTGCTGCTACGGTCGCAGGTTAGAATCCTGCCTCGGGAAAGGATGTGTGTTATGTCCTTAGGTTAGTTAGGTTTAAGTAGTTGTAAGTCTAGGGGACTGATGACCTCAGATGTTAAGTCCCATAATGCTGAGAGCCATTTGATCCATTTTATTGCCTGTGAATACACTGTTAAACACTTGTTGGAGAACGCGAACCAGTGAATAAGAGAAAGCATGCAGGTAATACACGATGGGAATCCATCACGTTTCAATCGTATTGCTCGGGACACACAGTGTGAGATCTACTGTAACGTATAAACAGGGAGAGAGAGACTGTTTTCAAGGCTCTGTCGTTTATTGTCCGTGGAACTACCTAATACAAATGATTTATGCAGCCTACAGTCCTAATTCAATGTCGTTCCATCACTTTTTTTATGGTAGCCTGCAAAAAATTCGACACCATTGAAAGGTGTATGAGCAGGTGTGACATTGAATGATGCGACGAATGGATGCATCTGTAGAGGGCCGCGGAGGACATTTTGAACATCCGCCTTGTCGACCTGAGATCTTGGAACAATGTTACCGAGGGAAGTGCCGCAGTGTTTCTACACTGTACACACGTTATGGAGTACGGATATTCAAATCCCCAAAAGGACATCTAAGTTTACGTTTCCAATAGCTTCCCTAAAAAGCTCAAGGCAAATGTCCCAATGGATCTTTTGATTGTGCACGGCCAATCGTCATCAATCGGAACATGTGCCCCTTGTTCGTCCCTAAAGTTATTTCTTTATTTAACCTGTCAAGATCAGGGCGATCAGTCCGCTCTTACACCTGACTAGGCGTTCTACATATTCACATTGTACACAGACCGGGATGTTGCCTGTCGCCCGTACTGTTCAGTCTGTACATCGAAGAAGCAATGGCGAAAATAAAAGAAGGGTTTAAGAGAGGGATTAAAACTAATGATGAAAGAATCTCAGTGATAACAATCGCTGATGACATTGCTAACCCCAATGAAAATGAAAGAGAATTACAGTATCTCTTGAATGGAATAGTCTATTGAGTGAAGAATATGGACTGACAGTAAATGGGAGAAATACGAAAGTGATGAGAAGCAGCAGAAATTGTTGTCACGAACTTGACGAAGCTAAGGAATTCTAATGCCTAGGCAGCAAAATAACCCATGACAGAAGGAGCAGGTTGGATATAGAAAGCAGACTGGCACCGGAGAAAAGGGCATTCCTAGCCAAGAGACGTCTGCTAGCACCAAACATGGGCCTTAATTTGAAGTAGACATTCTTAAGAATGTACGTTTGGAACGTAGCAGTCTATGGTGGTGAAACAAGGACTGTGGGAAAACCGGAACAGAAGAGAATCGAAGCATTTGAGATATGGTACTACAGACGAAAGTTGAAAATTAGGTGGACTGACAGGGTAAGGAAAGAGAAGGTTCTCCGGAGACTCACCAAGGAAAAGAATATGTGGAAAGCACGGACTAGACTTAGGGGCAGGGTGATAAAACATCTGGTAAGACATCAGAAAATAACTTCCATGATAATATATGGAGGTCACAGGGTGAAAACTGTAAAGGAAGAGAGAGATTGCAATAGATCCAACAAACCATTGAGGAGTTACGTTACAACAGCTACTCTGAGATGAAAAGCTTGGCACAGGAGAGGAACTTTTGGAGGGTCTCATCAAACCAGTCGGAAGACAAAAAATATTGCAGTAAGCATGTTATACTAAATTCAGAAAAGTAAAAGTTACAATATATCAGATAAGAAACGCACAGTTATATTCATACCTGGTAAATACAACAACAATTAGAGTTGACAGTAACGTAGGTTTTTAATTATGAGTGCATGGAGAATGAGATAGAGGAGGGAGGGGGGAGGGGAAGATGAATATGATAACACACATTTAAACAATATCAGGAAGGGAAGGTGGCGAGACAGAGAGAGAGAGAGAGAGGAAAAGAAGTAGGAGCATAATTGGGATAACGTAAGAGCATTGGCTTTGCTATTTGACAGGGGGGAAGTTTGACATGCACTTATTAAGTGCTATGAGGATGACAGGAGGCATTTCTTCAACTTCTTCTGGAATGTAGCCGGACATAGAATTCGAAGAAGACTGCAGGACAGCTTGTTTCAGAGGCGGACAAAAATGACAACGAAGGAGTTTGCAAATGTTTTTGTTCCATGAGTCGGTACGGCTAGAATAATAGATAGGTAAGACCCTGTATTTATGTCACGATTGCTCGAAAGATGTTTAATCTCTGAAGCGAGGTTCTGGGCTGCTGGTGCACTAAGGTGGCTGTGAAGTAGACTGAGAAGCCGGTAGAGACATAACTTATCTGATCGCAACCACTCTAACTGGCTGAACAATGCACTGCCACGGTCATATTCAAAAACTTTGCAGATGTAACACACGCGTGCATTGGTGGTTAGCTCTAACCGTCTTGTGTTTTCACTACCTGTACCATACTGGATGACATCACAATAGTGGGGGTCCAGTAGAACGAGTGATCGCACGAATTTACATTTCACATCCTGTAGAAATACGTTTCGAAACTTTTTGAGGGCATAGAGGTAAGCGGAAGTCTTCCAGCGTATGGTCACGGTATATGTCCCAATTAAATGCCCACCCATAATTCTGATATGGTATTGGGAGGCCGTCAAGCTAAAAGAGAGGAAACTGATCGTGGCATTCTGGACATAATAATTTTTGATGGGGTAGTAAGACTACCTGCGACATTTTTCCATTTAGTTTGTGTCTTAGGTTTTCGGCCATGTTACCACTGAAGACAGGTCATAATTCATCTAGGCAAACGCAGACATTTGGGCCTGGTATTAACGTTGAGCTGGACGTCGTCGGCATAGAAACGATACTTATAAGAAGACATAACCGATGAAATATCATTGACACACAATGAAAACAAAAGTGAGTCTAAGACTGACCCTTGTGGCACTGGTGAAAGAATATGTTTCCAAGAAAATTTTTCATTTTCACAGACAACACTTCTTTGCTGTCTGTTTTTCAAGTGTCTTTCAAACTACTTTAGCGCACTATCTTGGAACTCAGGTGTCGTGTTTTTCTAAGGAGTCTATCAAAGTTTACAGTGTAAAAAGTTATGCTGAAGTCAAGTCGAGCCAGTATTGTGGCCTCAAGATTGTCTACGGCATGCTCCAAATCATCAGTTATCACAATTAGCACATTGTTTGTGCTATTGTGTTTACGAAAGCCGCACTAATATTTGTCAAAAAAGTTAAATTCGCACAAATGCTCTGCAATTTGGTCTTGAACAACATGTTCCACGGCTCTGGAAACAGCATGTAATATCCTGGCTTGTCGGTAATCACAAGGCTACTGTGGGTTTTCGATGTTATAAATAGGTCGCCCTATGCTTCTTTTCCGTGAAGTGGGATCTGCACTATCGGCTACGTCCTCGGCCATGGTTAATGCTGATGTCATCGTTGCCTATCACTTCAGAAGAGATTCTCGTTGTTGGTTTTATTGTTATGTGTTTTAGATGTCGTGATTAGTTCGTAGATCTTAGACTCCTGTGGGCACCGTTCTCTGCCGCATAGGGGTTGATAGGTGCAGAGATAAATTCAGGGTGTTTGTGGGCTGCGATCTGAAATGTAGTTTCCGATTTTGTCTTTCAACACCCAAACACAGGGACGTAGGTGTCGTGTGCTGCACACAAAGGAAGGATCGTGCCTGATTTTGGCGTTGCGAACGCAATGGTTTAGCTTGTTATATCTCTTCTGTATTATTTTTCGGGTTGCGGATTTGCCTCGAATTGTCTATAAGAAGCACTCCTATTGTTCACAATTTGATGTAATTCTGTTTTCGTGGAGCTGGGGATTTTCTTACACTGCGCCGGCCGCGGTGGCCGTGCGCTTCTGGCGCTGCAGTCGGGAACCGCGGGACTGCTACGGTCGCAGGTTCGAATCCTGCCTCGGGCATGGGTGTATGTGATGTCCTTAGGCTAGTTAGGTTTAATTAGCTCTAAGATTTAGGGGACTTATGACCTAAGATGTTGAGTCCCATAGTGCTCAGAGCCATTTGAACCATTCTTACACTGCATGTTTGTCGTATAGAGCAGTGAGATTATTGGTAAGTTCATGGATTTTACTATCACTTGTGGGTCCTCTGATTGTTTGATACCATGAGTTTTCCAAGCAGTCGGCTGTTAGAGCACCATAACCATGCTTAATGTTCCTACGTGTTATAGAACGCGATTTCATCTATGGGGGACGCGGGGAGGAGGCCATAAATATCACATCGCGTGCTCAGAAGCCTCGGGCCGAAGTTTGACCTACATCTGTTACCGTGTCGATCTTTTTCGTTGCGATCAAATCTATAAGAACGTGACTGCGCGCCGTAGGATGTGTAGTTTGTCATGGAAGAATGTTCATGTTGTTGCATCTGAAGTATCTTCTTAGAGTTGTTATGGAGGGAGTGTTTTTCAAAAAGTCTAATACAGGTCTCACATTATGATGACGTGTTCGTATTGACCATGGGCATCACCAATGGCTGATGGGAACGGGTGTTAGGGGGGGGGGGGGGGGGGACCGGGACGACGTATCCTCTCCAATACTTTCTGAAAAGCAATTTTAGTTTTTTTGAGTTATGGTTGAAAAAATACACCTTTGAACGAAGTATCCAAACTTAATTATTTTTACATACTAAAACCTCTTGTGTATTGAGAATTAATGGGTTGCAGGATATCCTAACTACCCAGTTTTTTTTTTAATCCTTAATCTTCTGATCGGTTCGATGCGGCCCCTTACAAATTACTCTCCTATGCCAACCACTTCACCACGAAGCAGCACTTGCAACCTACGTCCTCAATTATCTGCTGGATGTATTCCAATCTCTATCTTCCTCTACAGTTTTTGCCTCTACAGCTGCCTCTGGTAGCATGGAAGTTATTCTTTATTCCTATTCTTAACAGACGTCCTATCTTTCTATCCATTCTCTACATCCGTGTTTTTCACACATTCCTTTCCTTTCTGATTCTGCGCAGAGCCTCCACATTCCTTACCTTATCAGTCCACCTAATTTTCGACATTCGTCTGTAGTACCACATCCCAAATGTTTCGATTCTCTTCTGTTCCGTTTTCCCCAGAGTCCACGTTTCACTACCATACAATGCTGTACTCCAAACGTACATTCTCAGAAATTACTTTCTCAAATGTTTGATACTAGTAGACTTCTCTTGGCCAGGAATTCCGTTTTTGCCAGTGCTAGTCTGCTTTTGAAGTCCTCCTTGCTCCGTCCGTCATTGGTTATTTTACTGCCTAGGTAGTAGAATTCCTAACTTTGTCAATTTTTTGACCACCAACCCTGTTGTTAAGTTTGTCGCTGTCTCATTTCTGCTGCTTCTCATTACTTTCGTCTTTCTATATTTACTCTCAATCCATACTCTGTAGACATTAGACTGTTCATTCCATTCAGCGGATCATTTAATTCTTCTTCACTTTCGCACAGGATAGAAAGTCATCAGCGAATCGTATCATTGATACCCTTCCACCTTGAATTTTAATTCCACTTCTGAATCTTTCTTTTATTTCCATCATTGCTTGTTCGATGTACGGATTGAACAGTAGGGGCGAAAGACTACATCTCTGTCTGATGCCCTTTTTAATCCCAGCACTTCTTTGTACGTCGTCCACTCTTATTATTCCCTCTTGGCTCTTGTACATATTGTATATTACCCGTCTGTCACCATAGCTTACTCCTGTTTTTCTCAGAATTTCAAACATCTTGCGCCATTTTACGTTGTCGAGCGCTTTTCCCAGGTCGACAAAACTTATGAACGTGTCTTTTCTCTTGGTACAGCTAAAAGTGACGAAAGAGGGCAATAGATGCGTGTGCCATGAGGAATTGCTGTGAAATGAGTTCAAGTCAATTCATCAATAATTTCGTTTTTTAAAATGCTAAGGAATGATAGTAAGTAAATATTTACTTCAAAATGTATGACAACATTGACGAAAGCAGACATGAATTTGGATCACTATAGGATGAGCCTTGTAAGATTATTTTACCTTATGCTTCGGCAATGTATTTAATTATCGTTTCGAACTTCTTGGGTACTTACATATTTCTTCCTAGCTTTCACAGTTCCCCGTTTGAGTTTTCGAATGAATTTTAATGTTTGAAAAATAAACTAATAAATAAAACTTCGCCTGAAGATGGCAAGTAAGAAACTTGCTGAAACGTTGCTGGAAAACAACACATTGACTCAGCTGTCAACCAGAGAAGATTTTATCATCGAGATTCGCCGAGAAAGCCTGCATTCTCGTAGAACTAATAAAATCCTGTATATAATTGGCTCTTTGTTTTATTTCCAATAAAAATAACGATGAATTTACTTTGAAAAACTATTCGATTTGAAGTAATTTCCACAATTGTTTATGACATGATACAAAATAATCATACCTACAGTGTCGATAAATTTAAATATCAGTGTTACATAACTTTTTATAGCAAAATACTCGTACATTTTAATCCATGTTCAAATTGGCACACTTTAGGAGTTTTAAGTACTATTCAAATATGAGGTCCAAACACCTCCAGAAAGTGCTTTTGGGCCCTAATTTTATCAACTTCTTTCAAGAGGATCTCTCGTTTAGATCCCCCTTGTGATATATACCTTATCTATTTAGTCCCTTCCCCCTCCCTCCCTCAATACTTCAGTGCAGGTGACGCTCGTAACATTGACACTATGGTGAACGTAATTCCGACGAAAGGGAGGCCGGTTAAGTACTTTTGTCTGTAGACACTGATTGTGGACTTGAATTCAGCCTGTCTTTCTTCAGTAGCGTTTGATGTGCTTAAGACATTGTGTTACAAATTAGTTCGTACATATGACCTTGTTGCCGACGGGACGCTAAAATCTAATATTCCTTTTTTGCTTAGAATATGTTCTTTGTTTTATGCATTTTAGTACGGACTCTTCATATTCCATGAGGTTCCGGATTGCAACAGGATGATGTCATCTCGCTACAATATTTCGGCTGACAACTATTGTGCCATCATGAGGTGAGTGTTTTACACTGGGGACCCTCATTATATAAAAAAAAATCGACGCGGAGACGCATGCACGTAGATTACCGCTGTATGAGTGTCCTCTGTTGAGTTTATCGTCCTCTTCGAATGTCTCCATCTGTGGCGCGCAAGTGGATGCCTAACGGTGATATTCCGTGGGGGCGCACTTAAGAATTGCAGTTCTGCAGATTTAAAACTAATGTGCCAACAAATAATATTAACTGTCGTTATACGAGTAATTAGGAGTAAAATATATTTTCTTCTGAAGATATTTAACTACTGTATACGAGTTACTCACGCTCTGCTGCAACCCCCCCCCCCACTCCCCCCCCCCCACCCCCTACCCCTACAGGTGCTTAAGAAGTGTTTAAACACAGCCCCTAAGGTTTACTGAAGTGCTGTTGAAGTGTTTACGTGTCCCATTCCGTCGGCCTCTCACTGCTGTGTACGTGTTACTCCCATATCGAGTAGTTATCACACAGCATTATGTGCCTCCTGCGTGCTATCATTTATAAAATATCTCGTTTCGATATCTTGAACACGTTACGAAATACGACGATTGTTATTACTGCACGATTCGCAATGTGCAGGGAGGGAAATGGACGTATTGCTTGCGACCATCTGTCGGAAATAAAAATCAATAAATCGGGAAAGAAATGAGATATCGTTCTGCTCTCAATTTAAAATAAAATTTCGCTAGCTTACCTTCATTTCACACACTGCAATGTACGAGCTAAATTTCACCATACGCAAAATTTACACAGTATGTTTTTACTTTTACAAGATCATTAAAATTTTGTGCATTGTTTTACTTACTTTCGTTCACTGCAGTAACTTCAAAAGAAATCCAGTCCTTTATCGGACGAAGATATCGGACTGTAAGACGTGCGAAAATCAAATTTTTTCACCTAATAGTTTTCTTAAAATCGGATGATAAGTGTTTCATAATTGCTGTAACATGGTCTCTTAGCATAGGATTTGGCGAGTAGTACAGCCAGAACAAAGGCGCGCCCAGAACGGAATGCGAAGGGCAAGTCGGTAGCAGCGAAAGGATTAAGGAACAACCGGATCCCTGCTCGTTATCCAGCTGATGGTAGCTTTCAACTGTATAATCCCGAAATCTAACGGAATATTCATTATGCCAGGAAAAACTCAAGGACTTTCCTCTTGTTTTGGTGTGAGGAAAGAACCAAAAGTCTCTCTAACGTCTGATAAACTCTGTATGAATCTTTCTTGTACCTCCACCCTTACTCAACAAACTTCTTAGTTTTTCGTTTAAGCCTCTTAGCGTGCAAATGTAGCACCAGATGCGCATTTCTAGTTCCTGGGGGTAAAACTGTTTTTACTGCGTATTTGTTTAGTGTTAAAAGTCATGACAACCGCTACTTTGTTCATTGGACATCTTTTTTACTGACGACTAAGATAAAAACGAACGAAACTTCTATGCCTCGTTTCATACTGTCACTTTTTCGAATACATGTTTCATTATACTCAAACAGATGTCCAGGTTTAAATGAGTTCGCATGGTACTTGGTCGTAACCCTTTCTTTCTTTCTTTCCCTTCGGTGTCCGTTGTTTGACGTAAGTGTAATTTCTTTACAGTTATCTCAAGAGGCTGCGTCAACGACGTTCCAAAACATAATTTGTCGTTCCTATGTTCGAATGTCAACCAGACGAAAATACGTCGCCACCATTCCGAACAGGACAGCCGGAACAGTAGAACGGGGAAGAGAGGATACTGTCGCGGCAGATCTTTGCTTCCTACGATTTTTTTCTGCCAGGCATTGCATCCTTTTCCTATGAAAATTTTTTGAATACGTGAAAGAGGTGAAGTGTGGTTTGAAATCAGTATCCAACTGTTTCAGATTGTTTGCAGAAGATGCCGTCGTTTGTTGTTTAGTAAAGCCATTGGTAGATCAATACAAATTACAAAATGGTTTAGCCAAGATATTTGTGTGGTGCGAAAAGTGCCAATTGATCGTTATCAATAAAAAAATGTGAGGTCTTCCACATGAGTGCTAAAAAGTATCCGTTAAATTTCGGTTACGGTACGCTTAGAAGATTCAACAGATCTGCTAAGAAGACTGTACCTGCACTATGCTTGTCCTTCCTCTGCTAGGGCAGGGTTTCTAAAACTGTGCTCCGCGAAACACTTGTGAACCGAGGGAAGTGAATACGTGTTCCGCGAAACACTATTAATAAGAATGCATTCTTTTTTGACATTTTGTCTTGTTTTCGAAATTTTTATTAAGATTTTTATGTTATTAGTTATAATTTAAAATGGAGGTAGTTACTGAATAAAACCAGCATTTCATACGTTTTAAAATAATTATTAACTTTATTAACCTTTAAAATTAAAAAGATGCTCCATCAGAATACTAGGATTATCAGAGTGTTCCGTCAGAGCAAAAATTTGAGAACCCCTCGGCTGGAACATTGCTAAGCAGTATGGGGTCTTTACCAGATGGTATTGACAGAGGACGTCGATAAATTTCGAAGAAGCTCTTTTCGTGTTATCGCGAAGTAGAGAAGAGAGTGACACGGGTATGATACGCGAGTCTGTGTGGCGATCATTAAAGCATCACAAAACTGAACTTTCTCCTCTGAATACGAAAGTATTTTGCTAACTTCCACATACATAATAAATAATGAAATAAGAGATACGAGAGGTAACAACTGCTATTCGAGAGTGGAACGCTGAATAAATAGTCTGATGTGGTTCTATAAACTTCTATCGAAGCACTTAAAATTGTGAACTGCACAATAGTGCTGCAGATGTAGATGTAGACACGGATGGATGAATCATTCCACAGATCGGAGGAAGGCATTGCGCCGGCGAAAGGACCATATCGTGTCTTATAAAGCACTGTGATGAATATGCTCTCGTGTGCTATAACACGTTTATAGAAATGAAGCTACGTATCTTACACATTTTTGTTTGTTTGGTGATAGAGTGTAACAAAAATGTCGAAATGACTTGACACACTAGGAAAGACGCAGTTCATCTAATGAAACACAGTTTAGGAAGCCGACTTGTACCTCAGACGCTAGAATATTGTTGATATTGCTGCATATTTGAACAGAAATTTATAAAAGAATTTAAATTTGCTAAAAATCAACCTTTAGTTTGACAGCATTGCTTAAAATGTTTCAAAACTTACTATAATTTCTTTAAAGTCAGTACTGCCATTAGACTGTTGTTTATTTACAGTGTGACATTTACACTTACACAATCTTGATTTCGGCGTCACAGTGCCAATATCAAGTGTTTTAAGTGTTATGAATTGCCTGGGATGGTCAACTGTCGTATTAAAATAGACACATTGTCTAAGAGTCGATATTTCAAGTGTTATAAATTGCCTGGGATGGCATACTGTCTCACTGTTGTTGTTGTCGTTGTGGTTTTCAGTCCTGAGACTGCTTTGATGCAGCTCTCCATGCTACTCTATCCTGTGCAAGCTGCATCATCTCCCAGTACCTACTGCAACCTACGTCCTTCTGAATCTGCTTACTGTATTCATCTCTTGGTCTCCCTCTACGATTTTTACCCTCCACAGTGCCCTCCAATACTATATTGGTGATCCCTTGATGCCTCAGAACATGTCCTACCAACCGATCCCTTCTTCTGGTCAAGTTGTGCCACAAACTTCTCTTCTCCCCAGTCCTATTCAATACTTCCTCATTAGTTATGTGATCTACCCATTTAATCTTCAGCATTCTTCTGTAGCACCACATTTCGAAAGCTTCTATTCTCTTCTTGTCCAAACTATTTATCGTCCATGTTTCACTTCCATACATGGCTACACTCCAAATACTTTCAGAAATGACTTCCTGACACTTAAATCTATACTCGATGTTAACAAATTTCTCTTTTTCAGAAACGCTTTCCTTGCCATTGCCAGTCTACATTTTATATCCTCTCTACTTCGACCATCATCAGTTATTTTGCTCCCCAAATAGCAAAACTCCTTTACTACTTTAAGTGTCTCATTTCCTAATCTAATACACTCAACATCACCCGACTTAATTCGACTACATTCCATTATCCTCGTTTTGCATTTGTTGATGTTCATTTTATATCCTCCTTTCAAGACACTATCCATTCCGTTCAACTACTCTTCCAAGTCCTTTTCTGTCTCTGACAGAATTACGATGTCATCGGCGAACCTCAAAGTTTTTATTTCTTCTCCATGGATTTTAATACCTACTCCGAATTTTTCTTTTGTTTCCTTTACTGCTTGCTCAATATACAGATTGAATAACATCGCGGAGAGACTACAACCCTGTCTCACTCCCTTCCCAACCACTGCTTCCCTTTCATGTCCCTCGACTCTTATAACTGCCATCTGGTTTCTGTACAAATTGTAAATAGCCTTTCGCTCCCTGTATTTTACCCCTGCCACCTTCAGAATTTGAAGGAGAGTATTCCAGTCAACATTGTCAAAAGCTTTCTCTAAGTCTACAAATGCTAGGAACGTAGGTTTGCCTTTCCTTAATCTTTCTTCTAAGATAAGTCATACCATAGTAGAACACAGAAGAAGCTTCTAAGTTGATGTAATACCCGCGAAAGGCAAAGGTCCCGAGTTCGAGTCTCGGTCGGGCACACAGTTTTGAGGACTGCAGTAGGGAAGGCAAATGATCAGCTTTGGTTTTTTGGGCGAATTTTATGAAAGCGTGGTTCATCTGTAAATCAGACAGCATATAGGATATTAGTGTGCCTATTTGTGAGTACTGCTCAAGTGCCTGGGAAGTGCAACAGGTTAGTTTGAAGAAGGACATTGAAGCAATTCAGAGGCCATCTGCTAGATTTGTTACCGGTAGACAAGTGTTAGTGAGATGCTTTGAGAACTCAAACAGGAATCCCTGTAGAGAAGGCAATGTTCTTTTTGAGAAATACAGTTGAGAAAATTTAGATAACTGGCATTTGAAGTTGACTGCCAAATGATTTTACTGCCACCAACATACAATGCAGGTAAGGACCACGAAGATAAGATATGAGAAATTAGGGCTCGTACAGATAGTCGTTTTCCCCTCGGTCCATTTACGAGGAAGGAAGTGACTAATAGTGGTACAGCATACCCTCTGCCACACACTGTACTGTGACTTGCAGAGTATCTACGTAGATGTAGATGTAGATGTAGGGTCAGTATTGCCTCACGTGTTCCAACATTTCTACGGAAGCCAAACTGATCTTCCCCGAGGTCAGCTTCTACTAGTTTTTCCATTCGTCTGTAAAGAATTCGTGTTATTATTTTGCAGCTGTGACTTATTAAACTGATAGTTCGGTAATTTTCACATCTGTCAACACCTGCTTTCTTTGGGATTGGAAATATTATATTGTTCTTGAAGTCTGAGGGTATTTCGGCTGTCTCATACATCTTGCTCACCAGATGGTAGAGTTTTGTAAGGACTGGCTCTCCCGACGACGTCAGTAGTACCAATGGAATGTTGTCCACCCCGGGGGCCTTGTTTCGACTCCGGTCTTTCAGTGCTCTGTCAAACTCTTCACGCAGTATCTTATCTCCCATTTCGTCTTCATCTACATCCTCTTCCATTTCCATAATATTGTCCTCAAGTACATCGCCCTTGTATAAATCTTCTATATACTCCTTCCACCTTTCTGCCTTCCCTTCTTTGGTTAGAACTGGGTTGCCATCTGAGCTCTTGATATTCATACATGTGGTTCTCTTCTCTCCAAAGGTCTCTTTAATTTTCCTGTAGGCAGTATCTATCTTACCCCTAGTGAGATAAGCTTCTACATCCTTACATTTGTCCTCTAGCCATCACTGCTTAGCCATTTTGCACTTCCTGTCGATCTCATTTTTGAGACGTTTGTATTCCTTTTTGCCTGTTTCATTTACTGCATTTTTATATTTTCTCCTTTCATCAATTGAATTCAATATTTCTTCTGTTACCCAAGGATTTCTAGCAGCCCTCGTCTTTTTACCTACTTTATCCTCTGCTGCCTTCACTACTTCATCCCTCAGAGCTACCCATTCTTCTTCTACTGTGTTTCTTTCCCCCATTCCTGTCAATTGTTCCCTTATGCTCTCCTTGAAACTCTGTACAACCTCTGGTTCTTTCAGCTTATCCAGATCCCATGTCCTTATATTCCTACCTTTTTGCAGTTTCTTCAGTTTTAACCTACAGGTCATAACCAATAGATTGTGGTCAGAGTCCACATCTGCCCCTGGAAATGTCCTACAGTTTAAAACCTGATTCCTAAATCTCTGTCTTACCATTATATAATCTATCTGATACCTTTTAGTATCTCCAGGATTCTTCCATGTATACAACCTTCTTTTATGATTCTTGAACCAAGTGTTAGCTATGATTAAGTTATGCTCTGTTCAAAATTCTACCAGACGGCTTCCTCTTTCGTTTCTTTGCCCCAGTCCATATTCACTTACTACGTTTCCTTCTCTCCCTTTCCCTACTACCGAATTCCAGTCACCCATGAATATTACATTTTCATCATTCACTGTCTGAATAATTTCTTTTATTTGATCATACATTTCTTCAATTTCTTCGTCATCTGCACTATGTAAGTGTAAATGTAAAACTGTAAACGAACAACAGTCTAATGGCGGTACTGACTTTAAGGAAATTATTATGACTGTGGCCTAGCATTATGGAAAAAATTACTACTAGAATTTCAATTAATTTCAAATTTAATTTGTTAAGTAGTATCAGTGCTGCAGCCAGCCGTTGCGGCCGAGCGGTTCTAGGCGCTTCAGTTTGGAATCGCGCGACCGCTACGGACGCAGGTTCGAATCCTGCCTCGGGCGTGGATGTGTGTGATGTCCTTAGGTTTGCTAGGTTTAAGTAGTTCGAAGCTCCAGGGGACTGATGACCTCAGACGTTAAGTCCCATAGTGCTCAGAGCCATTTTTTGAACAGCGCTTGGAGAACACGACTGAGAAATGATGAGAACATAATTATAAGACCACATTCTATTATTTACCGTTTTTTTCACCTTTCAGCATTGATTTTTACATATCAAAAATGAGGTTATGTTGCGCAGTAAACCTTGATCTCCTTCAATCTAAAGGTCTCCCTATAACCTGGCCGACCAAGTTAGTATGGTTGTTGGGTGAATAATACTATGTCCAGGACTTATCACGACTCTCTGTTTCTTTTAAGACCTTGTGCCTGCTGCTGTTCAGTTGCTACGAGCACTATGCACAAATCCTCTAGTCGTAACTGGGGCAGTCATGCCATGTAAACATCTGGGACTAATAATATGAAGAGAAACGAAGTGGAACGACAACAAAGTCTCGGTTATGTTCAAAACAAATGGCAGAGCGTGACCAGTTAGTAGTCTGTGGAACAGACTGTGAACGAAATTGTTTAGTTAGTTATGTACTCCAAATGTTATACCAACGGTACACACTGCGATAGGGACCATATCAACTGATCCAACACAGATTACATGTTTTTAAGAAATGAAACAAGAAGTGTGTTGAGATTTGGGACATGCCGGCCATTTGCAAGTTTCTTAGTGTATAAGTAACTAATTAATTTTATTATAGAATTTCTATATGGCATGAAAGGAGCTGTCAAGGAGAAACAAACGTTTTCTACATTTCCTTGTGGAGGTTATCGAAGTGTTTTATATCTTTAAATTCGACAACTTCCTAGCCAAAGATAGTTTTATAAAAGAGTAGTGTAGAAAATTTTTCATTCCAGTGTTGTACCTGTCAATATCTGTTGCTTTGAACAGTCAGATGAATTGTTGCTAACTAACTTCGATAGAGAATGGAAGTACTGCGAAACTGTGTTCAACTTTCCCAGTTGCTTAAAGAGATGTGCGTTTCTTTGATGATGATGATGTTTGGTTTGCGGGACAGTCATCAGCGCCCGACGTACGTGTCTGAATACCACGCAACATTCCAATTACAGTCTTTTGACGAACGAATACTTTTTTGCCTTATTGATCAGTTCTACAACCTGAACGGGCTACACTTTTATACGCCTCGTGTGTAAGGTGTCCGTATAATGTTGAAGTAACTGAGTACCATGACAATAAAGAGAAACAACCCGTTCTCATTCCAGACACGTAGATGACTCTCAGAGTCTGTCATAGCAAGATGATTTGTAGTACAAAATTGTTAACGCTTTCGTGGCCACTTGTTGACAAACTGCCTGTTAGATTCTGTCACGGGTTCTTCGGCCGACGTTCATCTAATGATTATTCTGACGTTTCGCTAGTACGAGTGGAACTTTGGCGCGTCAGGTACATGTAGTCAGTCTGCGGCCGCGAGCTCGCCTCGTCCACTGTTGCCAAAACAAGTTACTTCCTACATTGTTGACATAAATGAATATGCTCTCTTGTGCTATAACGCGTTTATAGAAATGAAGCTACGTATCTTACACATTTTTGTTTGTTTCGTGATAGAGTGTAACAAAAATGTCGAAATGACTTAATACACTAAGAAAGACGCAGTTCATCTAATGAAACACAGTTTAGGAATATTGTTGATATTGCTGCATATTTGAACAGAAATTTATAAAAGAATTTAAATTTGAGGGAAAGAAGTAGAAGCTATGAGGTGTTCCGATGGCAGAGACGGGAAAGGTTTTGGAAGAGCAGCCAATAGAATTAATAGAAATGTGAAACAAGGACAATGGGACGTAGGAAGATTAAATCAGGTGATGCTGACAGAATTAGGCTAATACATGAGACACTAAAAGGAGTTCACGGGTTTTACTATATGACAGCAAAATAACTGACGCTGGCCGAATGAGAGAATTTATAAAATGTAGAATTGTTTCTGACAGGAAGAAATATAATATGAGACATAAATTTAAGTGCTAGGAAGTGCTTTTTGGACGTATCTATGGGAAGTAGTCTTGTATGAAAGTGTAACCTGGACGATAAGCAGTTCACATAAGAAGACAAATATAAGCATTTGAAATGTAGTGGAACAGAAGAATGTTAAATATTAGGTGAGTAGATCGAGTAACTAACTCATGAGGATGCACTGAATCGAACTGAGAGAAAAGAAATTTTGGGCACACCTTCACTAATAGGACACAGTCCTGAAGTACAGACAATTTGATGGTGGAAATAAGTTGCGGAGGTAAAATTTCTAGAGGATGACCAAGCTTCATTTGTAGAAAGCAGACTGAATTGGCTGTAGCTTGTAGTCGTTAATCAGAGATGAAGAGGGTCGCTCAGAACAGGCTAGCAATGCAAGCTGAATCAAAGCAGTCTTCGGACTCAAGACAACAAACAACAGCACATGTAGAGAAGAATATACATCTACATACACTACTGGCCATTAAAATTGCTACATCACGAAGATGACGTGCAACAGACGCGAAATTTAACCGACAGGAAGAACATGCTGTGATATGCAAATGATTTGCTTTTCAGAGCATTCACACAAGGTTGACGCCGGTGGCGACACCTACAACGTGCGGACGTGAGGAAAGTTTCCAACCGATTTTCGTACACAAACAGCAGTTGATCGGCGTTGCCTGGTGAAACGTTATTGTGATGCTCGTGTAAGAAGGAGAAATGCGTACCATCAAGTTTCCGACTTTGATAAAGGTCGGATTGTAGCCTTTCGCTATTGCGGTTTATCGTATCACGACATTGCTGCTCGTGTTGGTCGAGATCCAATGACTGTTAGCAGAATATGGAATCGGTGGGTTCAGGAGCGTAATACGGAACACGGTGCTGGATCCCAACGGCCTCGTATCAATAGCAGTAGAGGTGACAGTCATCTTATCCGCATGGATGTAACGTATCGTGCAGCCACGTCTCGATGGGGACGTTAGCAAGACAACAACCATCCGCACGAACAGTTCGACGACGTTTGCAGCAGCATGGACTGTCAGCTCGGAGACCATGGCTGCGGTTACCCTTGAAGCTGCATCACAGACAAGAGCGCCTGCGATGGTGTACTCAACGACGAACCTGGTTGCACGAATGGCAAAACGTCATTTTTTCGGATGAATCCAGATTCTGTTTGCAGCATCATGATGCTCGCATCTGTGTTTGGCGACATCGCGATGAACGCACATTGGAAGCGGGAATTCGTATGGGGTGCCATTGGTTACACGCCTCGGTCACCTCTTGTTCACATTGACGGCACTTTGAACAGTGGACGTTACATTTCAGGTGTGTTACGACCCGTGGCTCTTCCCTTCATTCGATCCCTGCGAAACCCTACATTTTAGCAGGATAATGCACGATCGCATGTTGCAAGTCCTGTATGGGCCTTTCTGGATACACAACATGTTCGACTGCTGCCCTGGCGAGCCCATTCTCTAGATCTCTCACAAATTGAAAAGTCTGATCAATGGTGGCCGAGCAACTGGCTCGTCACGATACGCCAGTCACTACTCTTGATGAACTGTGGTATCGTGTTGAAGATGCATGGGCAGCTGTACATCTACATGCCATCCGCGCTCTGTTTGACTGAATTCCCAGGCGTATCAAGGCCATTATTACGGCCGGAGGTGGTTGTTATGGGTAGAGAGTTCTCAGGATTGCGTGAAAATGTAATCATATGTGAGTTGTAGTATAATATATTTGTCAACTGAGTACCCGTTTATCATCTGCATTTCTTCTTGGTGTAGCAACTTTAATGGCCAGTAGTGTACATATTCCGCAAGATATCGTATGGCATGTAGCGTAGAGTATTTTGTACCGTCAATTACTTCCTGTTCCATTCGCAAATAGAGTGAGGGATAAAGGACTCCGCCGTAGGAGCCCAGCCTTCTGTTATTTTCGTGACCCCTACCTGAAATGTACATTGGCGGCTGTAGAATCATTCTACAGTCAGCATCAAGTTTCTCTAAATTTATTCCAAGAGCGTTCCACGAAAAAAACGTCGACTTCCCTCCAGCAATTCGGATTTGATTTCAAGAAGTTTTCCGTAATACTTGCGTGTTGATCGAACCTACCGCTAACCAATTTAGTAGCCCACCTATGCTTTGCTTCCATGTCTTTTGTTATCTTACCTCCCAAACACTCGAGCAGTACTCAAGAATGAATCACACTTGTGTTCTATGCGCGGTCACTTTTACAGGTGAGCCACTCTTCCCTAAAATTCTCCCAACAAACTGAAGCTGTCCATTCACCTTTCCTACTACAATCCTAACAGGCCGTTCCTTTTCATATCGCTTTTGTAGCGTTACGACTCTACGTGTAACCGTCTTGACTGTATCAGGCAGCACAGTATTAATGCTGTTTTCGAACATTACAGGATTATTTTTCTCACTCATCTTCATTTACTTCCTAGCGTCACTCAACGAAGACACCACAGCATCATCTGCTAAAAGCCATAAAGTGATGCTCACGCTGCCGCCAAATCATTTATGTATAGCGGTCTTGTCACAATTTCCCGTGCCGGCCGCAGTGGCCGTGCGGTTCTAGGCCCTACAGTTTGGAACCGAGCGACCGCTACGGTCGCAGGCTCGAATCCTGCATCGGGCATTGATGTGTTTGATGTCCTTAGGTTAGTTAGGTTTAATTAGTTCGAAGTTCTAGGCGACTGATGACCTCAGAAGTTAAGTCACATGGTGCTCAGAGCCATTTGTATCGGTCGAAGTAGTCCCAGAGACCTCCTGTTAAAAGGATGGACATACAAAAATTTCCAGTTGGTGTGATGAATAGCAGCCGGCCGGAGTGGCCGTGCGGTTCTGGGCGCACCAGTCTGGAACCGCGTGACCGCTACGGTCGCAGGTTCGAATCCTGCCTCGGGCATGGAGGTGTGTGATGTATTTAGGTTAGTTAGGTTTAAGTAGTTCTAAGTTCTAGGTGACTGATGACCTCAGACGTTAAGTCGCAAAGTGCTCAGAGCCATTTGAACCATTTGAACAATTCGCCGTGGCACTCCTTACGATACCCTTGTCTCTGACGAACGCTCTTATGAACTCTTTGAGTCATTCACATATATTAGAACCTGTTCATATGCTGGTACCTTCGTTAACATTGTGTAGCGGGTAACCTTTACAAACGCTTCCCGGAAATATGGGAATAAGTAGTCTGCCTGTCATCCTCCAGACATGGTTCGCATAATATCATATGAGAAAAGGGCAAGCTTTAGTTTCACACGGACTACGCTTTCTACGAATAAAACATAGCTGTTTTTAAGACAGTAGCATAACCGTCTCAAGGAAACTTGGTATACGCGAGATCAGAGTACGTTCAAAAATTATGCAGCAAATCGACCTTAAGGATACTGGTCTGTGTGTTGCAGCTCCGTTCTTTTGCGCTTTTACATGTAGCAGTCACCTGTGCTGTTTTCTAGTCTTTCGTGACACTGAATTGGCGAGAGATTCGTAATAAATGCAAGCTATGTAAGGGGCCAGTGGCGTACAAGCTATGTAAGGGGCCAATGCCGTACTCTTTGTAAAATCGCATCGGGATTCCACCTGGACCTGGTGACTGACTTGTTTTTAGCCACTTCGGGTTGCTTCTCTACGCCAGGGATTCCCATCACTATGTCCTCCATACGGCAGTGCGCGCGATGGCCAAACGGTGGTATGTTTTTAGGATCCTCCAGAGCGAACGATTTCTTAAAAACGAAATTTAAAACTGCAGCTCTCCTTTTACTGTCTTCTGTTGCCTCATGACACTGGTCAACGAGTAATTGGACAGAAGCCATCGAATCTCTTAGCGATATTACGTAGCATCAAAATTTTCTCGGTTTCTCGCAAGACTCTTTTGCTAAGGTGAAATGGAAATGCCGCGTGGCTAGGACCTCCCGTCGGGTAGACCGTTTGCCTGGTGCAAGTCTTTCGAGTTAACGCCACTTCAGCGATTTGCTGTCGATGGGGATGAAATGATGATGATAAGGACAACACAACACCCTATCCCTGAGCGTAGAAATCCTCCGACCCATCCGGGAATCGAACCCGGGCCGTTAGGTATGACATTCCGTAGCGCTGACCACTCAGCTACCAGGGGCGGACCTTTTGCTAACGTATGACAGTAGTAGTTGCTGCATGCTTGGCGCATCGTTCTTTTTACAGACACACGAATCCCTAATTACGTTTGTGACCGAGCGGTTCTAGGCGCTACAGTCTGGAACCGAGCGACCGCTACGGTTGCAGGTTCGAATCCTGCCTCGGGCATGGATGTGTGTGATATCCTTAGGTTGGTTAGGTTTAAGTAGTTCTAAGTTCTAGGGGACTGATGACCTAAGATGTTAAGTCCCACAATGCTCAGAGCCTTTTTTTTCTACATACTTTTGCCTGTCGTCATTTGCAAATTCTCTTTTGAACCGAGAGTGCAACAACCCTTGCTTCTTCAGCATTTTTCCAGTTTTCCTAGTAAACCACGGTGGAGGTTTTCAGTCCTTAATCCATTAACTTGGCGCCTAATTCGTGAAAGCGCAGTTTACAGTCCTTTTAAACTCTGCGCATAAAAATATAAAAAAAGATAAAACCGGATCTTAGTGATAGGCCATATAGATTGTTAGGGCGTTCATCACAACGGTAAATATCTATGAAGTTTCTGCTTGTGTCATAAAGAGGATTAAATTCATAAATCTATACTCCGTCTCGCAAAAAACTGTGCTAGCAAGTTGGAATGTAACTAATGTACTGCTGGTGGATCAGCCATCTAAATTCATACAGAACGTGAATCACCAATTCGTTGCGCAATCCTTATCACTCAGTACGCTTCGAGGAATCGACGGGGATTCCGAGAGACGGGTGCGCAGCTTTTTCCTGGTGGCCGAGACGCGCCGTGAATGGCTGTTGTCAAGTAGTGGGAGGTGTCTGCCCACCTATGTGCCCGCTAGATGGGCGTGGTTTAGAGGCGGCTGTCTGCAGGCAAGCTGTGTCACGCAGTGTGCCGCACCTCCTCGACTCAGCGGCGTTTTCTCCGCACGTACCGCATTCGGCTCGGAGAAGAGTGTTTTCGGAGCTCGAGATCGCTCACCGACATGAGAGTGCACACACTGTTAAAATGAATTAGCGATAAAGCACGCTACGAAGGGGGCCGATGAACTTCTCCCGACCGATTTGATTCATATTGGCAGGGTGTGTAGGTAACGACTATGACTTCAACGTAAACTCACCAGACTATAAAATTAATCACCTCTAGTGGAATTACACGATTCTGAATCAAGTAGGTAGGTCACATCAAGGTTATGCCTCTCGCTGAGCGTATGATCGCTCAATTCCGCCAAATTGTGAGGCTTTAGCACCAGCTCCAACATGTCACACAGATTTTCTACGGGGGTTCAAGTCAGGTGTCTGTGCAGGCCAGCCGAGGTGTAATATGCTGCAGGAATGTTCAGAAAACCACTCACATATCAATTTTTTATGTCCATCCTTCTGCCAGGACGTCTGTGGGATTACAGCCGTTCAGTACTGTAAGAAAATGAAACACGTACTGCCGTCCTTACGTTGGCATTTATAATGTAGCTACCTATTTCGCAGCTTCAGTCCACCGTCTTCAGGTCTTAGTTGATGCTCAAGGGATTATCACGATCCATATAAATGATGCATCAGCGGCCAACAACTGGTTTACGCAGACTACTTGTAACTGTTATGTCGTCTCTTCAACCACAAACTTTCAACTAACAGTTGGAGAGACGACATTACAGTTACAAGTAGTTTGTATAAACCAGTTGTTGGCCGCTGATGCATCTTATATATGAACCGTGATAAACCCTTCAGGATCAACCAAGGCCTAAAGATGGTGCACTGAAGTGCCGAAACTGGTAGCTACGCAATAAATGACAAAGTAAGGACTGCTGTAGGTGTTTCATTTTCTTAAAATATTTACATATTCTTCCAGTCCTAAGAACTTTGCTGTTTTCTTTCTGTGCATGTGGCCTCTTTAACGTGACCGAGTCCAAATGTTCATTTCATGCACTTCCTGTCCCTATGTTCTCTCGATAAAGGGCTGCGGTGGCCTGCGACAATTGCTGTCGGACTGGCAGGGGTGGCCGAGCGGTTCTAGGCGCTACAGTCTGGAACCACGCGACCGCTACGGTCGCAGGCTCGAATCCTGCCTCGGGCATGGATGTGTGTTCTGTCCTTAGGTTAGTTAGGTTTAAGTACTTCTAAGTTCTAGGGGACTGACGACCTCAGAAGTTGAGTCCCGTAGTGCTCATAGCGGTTTGAACCATTTGAATTCCTGTCGAGCTGGGAAGCGATTTTGATTGACAAGCGGTGAACCGCGCCTTCAGTTCCTCTCAGTCAGGACCTAATTTTCCAACCACAAAATCTGACGACGTGTTCCATGACCATGTGTGTTACACCACTATTTGTAGGCACGTTGAACAGTCCGCCGCGAAACGCCAACAAATCCACCAACTTCACACTCTGTGTGGCCGTGGTGACGGCCAACACGATGGGCCCTTTTTGCCACTCTGTCATGTTCTTACGTCACTCATGTTTTAGCACAATATCCGCCTGAAACATAAACGTGTCACTGATCACTACTGTCTTACGCCGACGTAGAGGCTGTTCACTCGAGGTTGAGCACGTGACTCGTTCCTTCTGCCATCTGTAAAGGCTTAACCACTCCTCTGTCCATGCTCACTGGGGTGATTATATTTTTGCCGCATGAGGTTATCTAAACAGGAAGACTCAACTTTCAATTGTTTCCGGGAAAATCGAGTTTGAAAATCTTTGGGTATGCTACACTGAAGCGCCAAAGAAACTGGTACACATACGTATTCAAATAGTGATATGTACACTAAATACGGCGCTGCGTTCGTCAACGCCTATATAAGACAACAAGTGTCTGCCGCAGTTGTAGATTGGAATCTGCTGCTAAAATTGCAGGTTATTGAGGTTAGGTTAGGTTAGGTTAGGTTACACATACGTATTCAAATAGTGATATGTACACTGAATACGGCGCTGCGTTCGTCAACGCCTATATAAGACAACAAGTGTCTGGCGCAGTTGTTAGATTGGAATCTGCTGCTAAAATTGCAGGTTATTGAGATTCAAATGAATTTGAACATTGTGTTATAGTCCGCTCATAAGTAATTTGGTACAACATCTCCAAAGTAGCGATGAAGTGATGATTTTCCCGTGCGACCGTTCTACGAGTATACCGTGAATATCAGGAATCCGATAAAACATCAACTCTCCGACGTCTCTACAGACGGAAAAAAGATCCTGCAAGAACGGGACCAACGAAGACTGAAGAGAATCGTTTAACGTGAAAGAAGTACAACCCTTCCGCTAATTGCTATGGTGGCCATCAACAAGTGTCAGCGTGCAAACCATTCAACGAAACGTCACCGATACGGGCTTTCGGAGGCGAAGGCCCACTCCTGTACCCGTGATAACTGCACGACACAAAACTTTACGTCTCGCCTGGCCCCGTCAACATCGACATTCGAGTATTGGTGACTGTAAACACGCTGCCTGGTCGGAAGAGTCTCGTTTCACATTGTATCCAGCTGACAGGCGTTCAGGGTATGGAGACAACCTCATGAATCTGTGGACCTTGCATGTCAGCAACGGAATGTTCAAGCTGGTGGAGGCTCTCTAATGGCGTGATATGGGACCTCTGAGACGTCTAGATACGGGTCTGTCAGGTCAAATGCACGTAAGCATTCTATCTGATCACCTGCATCCATTCATGCCCATTGTCCATTCAGAGGGACTCGGGCAATTCCAGCAGGACAATGCGACACCTCACACGTCCAGAATTGCTACAGAGTGGCTCCAGGCACACTCCTCTGAGTTTAAACACTTCTGCCGGCCACCAGACTCCCTAGACATGAATATTATTGAGCATTTCTGGAATGCCTTGCAATGTGCTGTTCAGAAGAGATCTCCACCCCTTCGTACTCTTACGGATTCATGGACAGCCCTGCAGGATTCATGGTGTCACTTCTCTCCAGTGCTACGTCAGACATGAGCCGAGTTCATGCCAAGTCGTGGTGTGGCGCTTCCGTGTGTTCGAGGAGACCCACGCGATGTTAGGCACGTGTACCAGTTTCTTTGGATCTTCAGTGTAATATAGTGTGTATAGTCAGTAGAAGAGCGACTAAGCGCTTAGTTTCATAAGCGCGAGGTCTCTGGAATGAATCTCGCTGCCGGAATTTTTTTTTCTTAACCACAGAATTCCATCAACAGATTTATTACGACAGTACAGATTATAAATACACACGTCACAAAAAGTTTTGCATCATCCCGGTTTCCAGAACTTCTGAAGATAAATGTTGACTGTGGACATTGTATCACAGACGGTTCAGAGATGTCACTAAACCCGCCCAAATATATAAACAACCATGTATGAGCAGCACCTATTAGACGGAGGGGGTCCGACAGCCGATCAGTTCCAGTCATTCCACCAGGAAGGAGGTACACGGCTCGTATTGTCTGTACTTCAACAATGTCTTGACAGTCAGTACCGCGGTTGGATTGTGTCCGCATTGTTACTTTGTGCCAGGAAGGGTCCTCAACAAGAGAAGTGTCCAGACGTCTCGGAGTGAACCAACGCGATATTATTCGGACATGGAGGAGATGCAGAGAGAGAGAGGAACTCTCGATGACATGCCTCACTCAAACCGCCCAAGGAATACAACTGCATTGGATGAACGCTACCTACGGATTATGGCTCGAAGGAACCCTGACAACAACGCCACCATGTTGAATAATGCTTTTCGCACATCCACAGGACGTCGTGTTACGACTCAAACTGTGCACAGTAGACTGCATGATGCGCAACTTCACTCTTGACGTCCATGGCGAGGTCCGTCTTTGCAACCATGACACCATGCAGCGCCATACAGATAGGCCCAACATTCCAAATGGACCGGTCTGGATTGGTATCAGGTTCTCTTCACCGATGAATGTCGCATATGCCTTCAATCTGACAATCGTCGGAGACGTGTTTGGAGGAAACCCGGACAGGCTGAACGGTTTAGACTCCCTGTGCAGCTGTTTTGAGGTGGCATTATGTGGGGTCGACGTACGCCGCTGGTGGTCATGGAAGGCGCCGTAACGGCCGTAAGATACGTGAATGCTACCCTCCGACCGATACTGCAATCATATCGGCAGCATATTGGCGAGGCATTCGGCCTCATGGACGACAATTCGCGCTCCCATAGTCCACATCTTGTGAATGACTTCCTTCTGGATAACGACATCGCTCGATTAAAGAGGTCAGCATATTCTCCAGACATGAACCCTATCGAACATGCCTGGGATAGACTTAAAAGGGCTGTTATGGACGACGTGACCCACCAACCACTCTGAGGGATCTAAGTCGAATCTCCGTTGAGGTGTGGGTCAATCGCCGTTGAGGTGTGGGACAATCCAGTGCCCTGATGAACTTGTAGATAATGTTGTTGTTGTTGTCTTCAGTCCTGAGACTGGTGTGACGCAGCTCTCCATGCTACTCTATCCTGTGCAAGCTTCTTCATCTCCCAGTACCTACTGCAACCTACATCCTTCTGAATCTGCTTAGTGTATTCATCTCTTGGTCTCCCTCTTCGATTTTTACCCTCCACGCTGCCCTCCAATACTAAATTTGTGATCCCTTGATGCCTCAAAACATGTCCTACCAACCGATCCCTTCTTCTAGTCAAGTTGTGCCACAAACTTCTCTTCTCCCCAATACTATTCAATACCTTCTCATTAGTTACGTGATCTATCCACCTTATCTTCAGCATTCTTCTGTAGCACCACATTTCGAAAGTTTCTATTCTCTTCTTGTCCAAACTATTTATCGTGCATGTTTCACTTCCGTACATGGCTACATTCCAGACAAATACTTTCAGAAACGACTTCCTGATACATAAATCTATATTCGATGTTAACAAATTTCTCTTCTTCAGAAACGCTTTCCTTGCCATTGCCAGTCTACATTTTATCTCCTCTCTACTTCGACCATCATCAGTTATTTTACTTCCTAAATAGCAAAACTCCTTTACTACTTTAAGTGTCTCATTTCCTAATCTAATTCCCTCAGCATCACCCGATTTAATTTGACTACATTCCATTATCCTCGTTTTGCTTTTGTTGATGTTCATCTTATATCCTCCTTTCAAGACACTGTCCATTCCGTTCAACCGCTCTTCCAAGTCCTTTGCCGTCTCTGACAGAATTACAATGTCATCGGCGAACCTCAAAGTTTTTGCTTCTACTCCAAAATTTTCTTTTGTTTCCTTTACTGCTTGCTCAATATACAGATTGAATAACATCGGGGACAGGCTACAACCCTGTCTCACTCCTTTCCCAACCACTGCTTCCCGAGGTCCGCATCTACCAGTTTTTCCGTTCGTCTGTAAAGAATTCGCGTTAGTATTTTGCAGCTGTGACTTATTAAACTGATAGTTCGGTAATTTTCACATCTGTCAGCACCTGCTTTCTTTGGGATTGGAATTATTATATTCTTCTTGAAGTCTGAGGGTATTTCGCCTGTCTCATACATCTTGCTGACCAGCTGGTAGAGTTTTGTCATGACTGGCTCTCCCAAGGCCGTCAGTAGTTCTAATGGAATATTGTCTACTCCGAGGGCCTTGTTTCGACTCAGGTCTTTCAGTGCTCTGTCAAACTCTTCACGCAGTATCGTATCTCTCATTTCGTCTTCATCTACATCCTCTTCCACTTTCATAATATTGTCCTCAAGTACATCGCCCTTGTATAAACCTTCTATAAACTCCTTCCACCTTTCTGCCTTCCCTTCTTTGCTTAGAACTGAGTTGCCATCTGAGCTCTTGATATTCATACACGTGGTTCTCTTCTCTCCAAAGGTCCCTTTAATTTTCCTGTAGGCAGTACCTATCTTACCCCTAGTGAGCCGGCCGCGGTGGTCTCGCGGTTCTAGACGCGCAGTCCGGAACAGTGCGACTGCTACGGTCGCAGGTTCGAAGCCTGCCTCGGGCATGAATGTGTGTGATGTCCTTAGGTTAGTTAGATTTAAGTAGTTCTAAGTTCTAGGGGACTGATGACCACAGCAGTTGAGTCCCATAGTGCTCAGAGCCATTTGAACCATTTTGAACCCCTAGTGAGATAAGCTTCTACATCCCTACATTTGTCCTCTAGCCATCCCTGCTTAGCCATTTTGCACTTCCTGTCGATCTCATTTTTGAGACGTTTGTATTCCTTTTTGCCTGCTTCATTTACTGCATTTTTATATTTTCTCCTTTCATCAATTAAATTCAGTGTTTCTTCTGTTACCCATGGATTTCTAGCAGCCCTCGTCTTTTTACCTACTTTATCCTCTGCTGCCTTCACTTCTTCATCGCTCAGACCTACCCATTCTTCTTCTTCCCATTCTTTCCCCCATTCCTGTGAATTATTCCCTTATGCTCTCCTTGAACCTCTGTACAACCTCTGGTTGTTTCAGCTTATCCAGATCCCATGTTCTTAAATTCCCACCTTTTTGCAGTTTCTTCAGTTTTAACCTACAGGTGATAACCAATAGAATGTGGTCAGAGTCCACATCTGTCCCTGGAAATGTCCTACAATTTAAAACCTGATTCCTAAATCTCTGTCTTATCATTATATAATCTATCTGATACCTTTTAGTATCTCCAGGATTCTTCCATGTATACAACCTTCTTTTATGATTCTTGAACCAAGTGTTAGCTATGATTAAGTTACGCTGTGTGCAAAATTCTCCCAGACGGCTTCCTCTTTCATTTCTTAGCCCCAATCCATAATCACCTACTATGTTTCCTTCTCTCCCCTTTCCTACACTCGAATTCCAGTCACCCATGACTATTAAATTTTCGTCTCCCTTCAGTACTTGAATAATTTCTATTATCTCATCATACATTTCATCAATTTCATCATCATCTGCAGAGCTAGTTGGCATATAAACTTGTACTACTGTAGTAGGCATGGGCTTTGTGTCTATCTTGGCCACAATAATGCGTTCACTATGCTGTTTGTAGTAGCTTACCCGCACTCCTATTTTTTTATTCATTATTAAACCTACTCCTACATTACCCCTATTTGATTTTGTATTTATAACCCTGTATTCACCTGACCAAAAGTCTTGTTCCTCCTGTCACCGAACTTCACTAATTCCCACTATATCTAACTTTAACCTATCCATTTCGCTTTTTAAATTTTCTAACCTACCTGCCCGATTAAGGGATCTGACATTCCACGCTCCGATCCGTAGAACGCTAGTTTTCTTTCTCCTGATACCGACGTCCTCCCGAGTAGTCCCCGCCCTGAGATCCGAATGGGGGACTATTTTACCTCCGGAATATTTTACCCAAGAGGACGTCATCATCATTTAATCACACAGTAAGGCTGCATGTCCTCGTGAAAAATTACGGCTGTAGTTTCCCCTTGCTTTCAGCCGTTCGTAGTACCAGCACAGCAAGGCCGTTTTGGTTAATGTTGCAAGGCCAGATCTGTCAATCATCCAGACTCTTGCCCCTGCAACTACTGAAAAGGCTGCTGCCCCTCTTCAGGAACCACATGTTTGTCTGCCCTCTCCACATGTTTTGTGGATAATAGGCCACGAGAAATACAGGCATGCATTAATGCAAGAGAACATGTTACTGGGTATTAGAGGTACCGGTGTGTACAGCAGCCTGGATCACCACCTCTGAAGTTTTCTCTGTGTGGTGATACAACATGCAGTGTGTGGTTTTCATGAGCAATAAGAAGGGTGGAAACGGTGTTTATATTGATCTCTATTTCAATTTTCTGCACGGGTTCCAGAACTCTCGTAACCGAGATGTTGCAGAACATTTTTTTGATGTGTGCATTTAATTATTCATTTACTATTTTCATAACCTTTATGCTAAAAAAGGAGAAAACAGTTCGTGAGGAGGTGGGAAGTAAAAAAATCGTACTAGTGCCAGCAAGGTTCCGTTCCGTACAAACATAATTATGTGTACAGACAGTTCATTTGTAGGTTTTGCTGAATGACCTTGCGAGTGTAAAATTAATGGTCGTGCCTTTTGACTGGACTGACTTCAAAGACAAAATTTCTTACAACGCCAAGGTAACGTAGCCCCTAGTATGTGGATACATATCAGCTTCATGCCTCCTCCCGTTCCTGAGAAATAGGGGGCTTAAAATAGGGGCACACAGACAGCCGGATAACAAAGTGGTCCCATAAAGGTTCCGTTTTTACCGACTGAGTTAGGGAACCCTAGAATATCTACATAGAACACTGAGTTAAATCAGTATACTCAGTTTATTTATATTACAGTACCTATATTTCTAACAAGTATAACGTGTGACTTATGGAGCACTGCACGAATCACGATGATACTGTTCACAGACACATGGATTACATTAATTATTGCGACACAGACCACACGTGACGCACGTCGAATTTTTGCATGTCTATAATTTTGTCAAAGCGTGCATTGCAAAACAGGCTTGGTTTGCATTCATAAACGGTTATCGGTCATCACCCAGTTTCGTAGCTAATACTGGAGGAAAAAAGTGATCGTGTACGATTGATGGAAGCTTTGTGCCGACTTTTCTAAATATAATCACTTTATTCTCCTTGGTGGTGTACGCACAATTTTCTAGTCGTTTTATGAGGTTCTCCTCCTGGCTGTAAAAATAAACGTCTCAAGGTTGTACTAGCGGAGTACATTTTGTAGGAATTACTTTAATACTTCATGTTGGGCGATCTTCTCCAGCCTGAAAAGTTTCGTCTAACAAACCCGGGTTCGTTTACCCTCCACGTAAATCAATGGGAAACATTCTTAGTTCAGCAACAGGGACCTGTACGGGAACGAGTAGCAGGATCAGACCTCCGGCAGGTAACTCAAAGTAATCAAAAGAAAATCCTTCCAATCACAAAATGTGCGACTATTTTTTTACGCTTTTCGCCCCGCAAAAGTGTCCAGCTGTACAGAGTCACCTACAATGATGTACTGTCTAAATAAGTTGCAGAAATATTCAGTGAGAGCTAAAGTAGATTTCAGAGTGGTGCAAAGATTGGCAACTTGCTTCATATCTTCATCTACGTAGACACTGCGCAATGAACCATACGGTATTTGGCGGAGGGTACCCTGTACCACTTCCCCTGCTGAGCGAGGGAAAAACGACAACCGGCACGCCTCCGTATGGGCCCTAATTTCTCGAATCTTATCTTCGTGGGTCTCATGCGCGATGTATGTTGGCGGGAGCAGAATCGTTCGGCAGTCAGCTTCAAATCCGGTTCTAAAAATGTGCTCAATAGTGTTTCCCGAAAGAAACGCCGCCTTCCCTCGAGGGAACCCCATTTGGGTTCCCGACACATCTCCGTAACACTTATGTTTTTTTTCGAACCTGCCGATAACAATTCTAGCAGCCCACCACTGAATTGCTTCGATGTCTTCCTTCAATGCGACTTGGTACGAATCCCAAACACTCGAGAAGTACTCAAGAACATGTCGCACCAGCGTCCCATATACGCTCCTTTACAAGTGAACCGCTCTTTCCTAAAATTCTCCCAATAAACCGAAGTCGACCGTTTGCCTTCCCTCCCACAGTTTTGACATGCTCGTTCCACCTCATATCGCTTTGCAACGTTACGCCCAAGTATTTAAACGACTTGACTGTTAAGCTGGACACTGGTAATACTGTATCCGCAAATTATAGGTTTGTCCTTCCTACTCATCCGTATTAACTTATATTTTTCCACATTTAGGGCTAGCTGCTATTCATCAAATGGTTCAAATGGCTCTGAGCACTATGGGACTTAACATCTGTGGTCATCAGTCCCCTAGAACTTAGAACTACTTAAACCTAACTAACCTAAATACATTACACACGTCCATGCCCGAGGCAGGATTCGAGCCTGCGACAGTAGCGGTCACGCGGTTCCAGACTGGTGCGCCCAGAACCGCTCGGCCAATTCCGGCCGGCTGCTATTCATCACACCAACTGGAAATTTTTGTATGTCCATCCTTTTAACATTAGGTCTCTGGGACGCCGGCCGTTTACTATCTTGACAAATAAAAACGCCTACAGCTGTCCTTTTGATTTGATTTTATTTGTCGCTACCAGTTTTAACGCTTCGGTGCGACATCGTCAGGCTGTTTTTGATGAGGTACAGGTTGATATGATCCCCATGCGTAACACATCAGTTGCCAGCATCGATGGATACACAGATAATGTGTCAGCACTCCAACCATCAACTGACAGTCGGGAGCACATGCTCGCACTTTTCTGTGTTAAGGGTTGTCTGCCAATCTTTGCGACTGACCGATATTTTGCCGAATTCTAATGACATCACTGAAATTTTCAGTGCAAGGAGATCGTCATAGGTAACTGCACAGGCCACATCCGCCGATCATTAGGCAGCAGAGGTGATCCACAAAACCACCATCCAATATCTCTGACATTGTTGTGAAGCTTACAACATACCTGAGTTCTCGAACCATGCCAACCAGCATGGATCATGAGAAGCCCAATGCCCAACATTTCTCTCGTAACATCCTGAAAGCCATGGAGTATCGCCGTCAGAACCATGCAATATTTTTTGACTTCTCAAAACCATTTGACTCAGTACCATCAAGCTTATTGCCGAAAGTACGATCGTATGGAATATGAAGCGAGTTCTGTGATTAGACCGAGGACTTCTTCTCATGGAGAACGCAATTTGTTCTCTTGGATGGAGAGCAATACACATAATTTCCCTGTGGGGACGTACGAAGTTTGTGGAGACCATTGCTTTTCATGTTGTATATTATAAGGAGGCGACCAAAAAGTATAAGCACCGACATCTAGGTATGGAATCAGTGTCACTTTCGTGTCTTTCTGACATGACGTTAATGCGGCGACGTGAACTATGACGGTGTTGTTACTGCAGTATCATCCGAAGAGCCCGGTGCCACAGCAGACCTGGCAACGCACGTCCATACCACAGACGTTAGCGATGTCTCGGTGTAAACCGCAACGACGAGTGGGAGAAGCTGATGACACGCCCTCTCTCTTAGCACAGCAGCGCCTTCGCACGGTGGCGCTCTGCCCCTGTTTCTGATCTCAGCTGAAGCAGTAAGCTTCATCGAGTAGGAATAAAGTGTCATTCAAGTCTCAGACGGAAATGTGCTGCTGTGAATGTTGCACATTGTACTTCGAAAGAACAATTTCCTAATTAGTGCACCAGCTGATCCATTCGTAGTCAATGACAGTTGTAAATTGTTACGCTCTCATGTGCCAAAGAACTGTGTTAAATAAAGTAAATATTTTTACTCATTCAAGTATTAAAGTGAACTAAATATTATCTGTTTTAGTTAAAATGAGCCGCGAGGGATTAGCCGAGCGGTCTCTGGCGCTGCAGTCATGGACTGTGCGGATGGTCCCGGCGGAGGTTCGAATCCTCCCTCGGGCATGGTAGTGTGTGTTTGCCGTTAGGATAATTTAGGTTACGTAGTGTGTAAGCTTAGGGACTGATGACCTTAGTAGTTAAGTCCCATAAGACTTCACACATTTTTTAATGAAATTGAGTTATTTCCCAGTTGTAATAGTTTTGTCTGGTCATAAGAATTGCCAAATGCGACCGAACAGGTACAGATTGCTATTATTCTTTTCTTGGCTGTCAAATAACAAACGCAAGTGAAGGTGGCCAGGGAGGCAGTTGATGGCTTGGGTCTAGCTATTCAAACTGGGTAATGGAGGAGCGAGAAGAAGATGCATGTATGCATGTTGTCATGTCGGTGGTGAGATGGCAAGTAGACATAGATATATAGAGATAGATAGGATAGATATATAGATAGATAGAGAGAGAGAGAGAGAGAGAGAGAGAGAGAGAGATAGAGAGAACTCTCTTACCATTCACGGTCTGCTCACATGCTCCTTGCCTCACGTGACGTCCAACCACGTTTCCTATTGGCGCGTTACTGTAGGCGATGCATTATGTCATGCCTCTCTAGCAATATCCATCAATGACAAACATGCGTAGTCTAGCAATATGTGCCTCTACAGGAACGAGTTGCTTGAACAGGATTCCGACAAGTTACTCTCAACAGGAAAAGAAAATCCTTCCACTCACAAAACTTGCAACACAGTTGTTTCCGCTTTTCGGCAAGCGAGTGGCGTACATTGTGATCTACAATGAGGTACAGAATACCAAAAGCCGCAAAAATATCCAATGAGACCCCGAGAGGATTTCAGAGTGGTTCAAAGATTGGCAGCTTACTTCAAATGTTCATGTAAATAGTGATAGTAATTAAAGTTAAACTTTAAAACGCTGTAGAAATAACACCTTTTGTCAGAATGTTGTCAAATTGCAACGGAATATTATCGGGGAAGGGGAAAAGCTATGGCAGAAGTAAAATAAAGCTGGTCGCTGTGGCCGAGCGGTTCTAGGCGTTTCAGTGCAGAACCGCGCTGCTGCTAGGGTCGCAGGTTCGAATCCTTCCTCGGGCATGGGTATGTGTGATGTCCTTAGGTTAGTTAGGTTTTAGTAGTTCTAAGCCTAGGGGACAGATGACCTCAGATGTTAAGTTCCATAGTGCTCAGAGCCATTTTCTGAAGTAAAATAAATAGTTACAAAATGTAGCAATAGATGGCGCTACAAGCATCATAATTTAATAGTAATCGACTACAAATGACAAATGAATCATACAACAATGACTAAGTTGTACGTTTGAAGGTAAACAAACTGTACTACTCAGTGTGAGTAGGTGTACAGGTGTGATACTGTTAGTTACGAAGCCCATCCACCACGGCAAGGTCATATCACATCGGATGGGAAAAATCGGTTTTTAACTGTCCTGAGGCCAAATGCCACACAAAAAGCCTCAATCGCATCGGTTTTTAAGTGTCCTGAGGCCAAAAACCGCATAAAAAGCATCATTCACATTTATTTTTAACTATTCTGACGGCAAAAACAGCATCACAAGCATCAATCAAAACCAAATCGGTTTGTTAATTTCCGTGTGACTACTGCAAAACATGTTCAATAAGCTATCCACCATTTCTGCAACAAGTTGAAATCGAAAAACAACAGGTTCCCCAATTGATCGAAGTGTTTACGCGGTCACGTTGTGAATGTGTTGCTCAAAGCGTGTCTTCAATGCAGCTAAGTTTGGAATAGGAACACTGAACACAACATCTTTCAGATAGCCCCACAGCCAGAAGTCACACGATTTAAGACCAAGTGATCGAGACGGTCAGGCTGTAGAGAAATTGCAGCTGATATTGCTAGCATTTCCAAAATGGCGCTTCAGCAGCTGCTTAATTGGATTTGCAATGTGCTGAGAAGCGCTATCTTGCATAAAAATGATCCCATCCACATATCCACGCTGTTAGAGAGATGGAATGACGTGGTTGCGCAAAAGACACTCATAGCGCTTACCACTGACGATACAGGTAACAGGACCGGAAGCACCTGCCTATTCGAAAACATATTGTCCTACAGTGACCTTTTCAAGATGAACTGTTACTGGTTGATTTGCGTGTGGATTTTCCGTTGCCCATATACGACAATTCTGTGTATTGACAGATCCTCTCAGATGAAAGTGGGCTTCCACGCGCGAGCAATAAATTCTAAACCTGGTAGGTCAACAGCATCTCGTGCCCCTGGGTAATTTTGAATGGATAGCAAAGAAGAATGTTTCGTAGAATTTTACGCACCGTGCTCACTTGTATGTCCATTGTTCGGGGAATTCTCCGTGCACTACACGTTTGCACACCACCACTCGTCTTCTCCTGCACTGGTGTGCCCACTGCTTCCACTGACGTCGAATCAATTCGTTTCCCCCCTCTACCAGGTTGCACACCAAAAGAACCCGTCTTTTCCAATTTCCGAATCATTTTCTCCAGATCCACGGCAGTCACCGGAGTACTGCCTTTTTTTCAAACCCGTCAGTGTCCGGAACTTATGCAGAGGGACGTGTGCACAGTCACCGTTCTTGTAATACAGCTTTTCAAGCAGAGCGCGATTCTGCATTGAGACAGTCATGGCGAGCACCGCAGACGCGAAAGGAAGAAAAGCCGTGTACCCGGTGTGTTTATACCAACTTCAATGGGTCGTGTGCATAACAGGTGTTTTCATTTACGTATTCTGACACCTACAGAACCATCTATGGATCAGTTTTCTTACAATTTTGTTTTGTTCTTCCATACGTTTTCCCCCTTCTCCGATAATATTCCGTTGCTTCGACGCTATTCTGGCCAGTCGTGTTATTTCTATAGCGTTTTGAAAATTTAAATATAATTAATCACATGTGCGTAAAATTTTGCACTTTGCAAAATGGAAAAACGTAATATCCCATGACTACAGTAACAGTGAGTCACAGGATGGAAGAGGTAAACTGAAACAAATACCTGGATGTGACTAACTACAGGGCTACAAAATGGAACTATAACATGAACTCTGTTGTAGGTGAAACAGATGGCAGACTTCGGCCCATTGGTAAAAGGCTAGGAAAATGCAGTGAGTCTACCAAGGAGATTGCTTACAAAAACTCGGCTCAGCCAATATAGAACATTAAATACTATGAGACCTGCAAAAGTTGGGCTGCCAAAGGTTTATATCTTTTCATTTCTTTACCGTTTAGCCCGTCTACATCTACCTACCTACATGACTACTCTGCAATTCACATTTAAGTGCTTGGCAGAGGGTTCATAGAACCACAATCATACTATCTCTCTACTATTCCACTCCCTAACAGCACGCGGGAAAAACGAACACCTAAACCTTTCTGTTCGAGCTCTGATTTCTCTTATTTTATTTTGATGATCATTCCTACCTATATAGGTTGGGCTCAACAAAATATTTTCCCATTCGGAAGAGAAAGTTGGTGACTGAAATTTCGTAAAAAGATCTCGCCGCGACGAAAAACGTCTTTGCTGTAATGACTTCCATCCCAATTCGCGTATCATATCTGCCACACTCTCCCCCCTATTACGAGCTGCCCGTTTTTGCACCCTTTCGATGTCCTCCGTCAATCCAACCTCGTAAGAATCCCACACCGCGCAGCAATATTCTAACAGAGGACGAACGAGTGTAGTGTAAGCTGTCTCTTTAGTGGACTTGTTGCATCTTCTAAGTGTCCTGCCAATGAAACGCAACATTTGACTCGCCTTCCCCACAATATTATCTATGTGGTCTTTCCAATTGAAGTTGTTCGTAATTTTAACACCCAGGTACTTAGTTGAATTGACAGCCTTGAGAATTGTACTATTTACCGAGTAATTGAATTCCAACGGATTTCTTTTGGAACTCATGTGGATCACCTCACACTTTTCGTTATTTAGCGTCAACTGCCACCTGCCACACCATACAGCAATCTTTTCTAAATCGCTTTGCAACTGATACTGGTCTTCGGATGACCTTACTAGGCGGTAAATTACAGCATCATCTGCGAACAACCTAAGAGAACTGCTCAGATTGTCGCCCAGGTCATTTATATAGATCAGGAACAGCAGAGGTCCCAGGGCGCTTCCCTGGGGAACACCTGACATCACTTCATTTTCACTCGATGATTTGCCGTCTATTACTACGAACTGCGACCTTCCTGACAGGAAATCACGAATCCAGTCGCACAACTGAGATCAAGCTCAACTGTTCTCTAGTTCTGGCAAATGCATTTTATTTAATATAACGAGCTGATATCTGTCCTGTCGCTACAGTTGCAGTTACCTAAGGGAGATAAGTCATGTTCACCACCTATCTGTGATTTGCGTGAACTTTGCTCCGTGTGTTATCGTTCGTTAACTTTGTGTATCGTGTTATCTGAAGCGAAAATGTGGACCAGCCCAGTATGTGCCTAAAGAAGCGTGGGCAACGGCCTAAAAACCACACTCAGGCTGGCCGGTGCACACCAGCCACGGTCGTTAACCCGCCACCGGGATGCATTGCGGTTCTGAGCCACCTCCCTGTCTCGCAAGACAGCACGCTATAGGTTACACTTCACGAGTAGCTTAGTATGAGATATTGAAATACTCTAAGAAGGCAAGAAGAAGTGGCACAGATTTGTTTGATCCGGTGAGAACGCCACGATAACGCTGAAAGTACTGAACTGCCAGAGCACGAAGGCAGAAGCAGACTGTCCGGTAAATCCTACATTCAAGAACTAACTTTAAGAGGTGAATCTAGAAATATAGCACAACCTCTGTCTACCGCCCCCGTAAGGGTCGTGAAGGCAAGATTAGCCTAATTGCAGGCGTTTAAGTGACCATTCTTCCTGCTCTAAGTACCTGTCTGAAATGAGAAAAGCCATTATAACTAGTACAACGTGAAGTACCCACTATCGAACACTTCACAGTGGTTTTCTGAGCGTGTATGTAAGTGTAGAGGCAGGTACACCATCTACGATGAGACTAAGACTGCAAGAAATGCTATCCATTAACTCATTAACTGATGACAAGGCCAACAACGGTCCTATTACACTGCCACTGAGGTCACCAGTAATTACTTCAGTGGGCACAGATAAGATAAAATTCTGCGTCTTACCTATTAAGAAATTCTCAGTCCAATAGCGTACTTTGTTCGGTAACTAAGAACACAAAATCTCGCGAAGGTGACGATGTGCTACTGAATCAAAGCTTTTCGAAAAACCTAGAAGTATGGAATATTTGTAATTTATTGTACAAAACTATCTATTTTTCTTCATTTTGACTCTGTGTAAGTGAGGGAAGCTATAGATAAAAACCAAAAACCAAATAAATGATTACGATACGATACGATATGGCAGTGCCTGTGTCGTCCATAAGTACGATGTACTCATGTCCGAAGGAACAGGCACTGCGGCGACTACAGGTGTTATATAATACAAAAATGTATTCGCAGTTGAGAATATGGGTAACCATCAGCGGTATAATGCAATGACGACAGTGAAAATTCGTGACAGGCAGGGACTCGAACCGCGATTTCCCTCTTATGGCGAACGGTTGCCTTACCTTTCTTTTCTTTTTTCCTTTTTGCAAAATTTAAAATTTCCATTATTAATAAAAGAAGGAAGTTTAAGTTGTTGTTTTATGTATATACTCCTCATATAGCTTTATTTTATTAATTTTTTTAATACAGCGAAAACGAAAGACAAATGACAATCCTCGTCACAGGGAGGAGTCGAAAGAAAACGGTCATCAGCCTCGCATTTCTAGCAGTACGCGGTGATGCATCACTAAATCCTACTTCCAGCTGGATAAACTTGATTACTGCCGACGATTTATCAAATGGTTCAAATGGCTCTGAGCACTGTGGGACCTAACATCTATGGTCATCAGTCCCCTAGAACTTAGAACTACCTAAACCTAACTAACCTAAGGACATCACACACATCCATGGCCGAGGCAGGATGCGAACCTGCGACTGAAGCGTCTAGAACCGCTCGGCCACACGGGCAGGCAACGATTTATCCGAACGTTATGTGAGTCGTTACCTTGTCCCATCGTTCGTTGTACCCGTAAACATTACCCACTCACTTATGGTGCCAACAGCAGGGGGTGCCATGCAAGGTGTGCCAACATGCAAAACAGAGCACGTTATCGTCTTTAAACGCTCCGAACCCACGAGTCATCTCATTTCCGGGACACCACAGCTGTCGTGTGGATTGTGAAATACGCTTCCTAAATAGCTGTCAAAGTAAATTCTGTAGTTCGCGTCACAACGTGTGAGTTCATGTTGTTTGAAACGAACGCTAAACCCGCAGACCAGTACAGATGATTAGGATTGTGGAAAGGGTCATGTAAGGTGGCGGTCAGTTTCACTTCAAAATTGTAATTTAATAACACATTTAAACCAAAACGTCACATAGCCGACCTTTACAGCTATGAGTTTGAAAATCCAAGTCTTTCACGGCTGAAGGCCTCCAAACAAAAAAATCTTGTTTTGTATTGCAAACATAAACAAGGTGCAATACAAACGGCTAAAGGCCACAACTAAATTTCAAATTTTTAAAATATATTACCACAATCTTTGAAGGCAGAAGGCGGCAATGTTTTCGCTTGAGGGGAAATTTTAAGAATAAGGCTTTAAGCGGCCTAAGGCCCACAGTTGATTTTCCAAAAATTCAAAAATATCTTAAACCTTAAAGTCTTAAGTGGCCAAAAGCACACTAAATGAAAAAGCAATGAAACGACTGTAAGTAAATTTAAGAATAAGGTTTTAAGCGGCTGAAGGCTTATAATTGATTTTCCAAATCTTCAAAATACCTTAAACCTTTAAGTGTTAAGTGGCTGAGAGCGCACTAAATGAAAAGATACTACAACAACGGTAACTTTCAGAAAAATATTCACTTGCCAGAATTCAACTTACTTAAACGGGCTAATTTTTTTTAAAAAAAAGCATTGGCTGTAATAGTTTACCAACAGACCATTAAACACCCATGAAAAGGACAGTATAGACAACGGCACTCTGATGGCTCCGCGGGGAGGGGTGCCCTCGAAACATTAACGTCACTTAGGTGAGACAGGTGGAGGGCCCAACTACACTTGATCCTTCGGTAACCCAACCAAGAGACAGTCACGGACCGACCGACCTAACGACTTTCTAGGAAAACTCAAAGACCAAACTGTTACGGACGTGATTATCCAAGATGAAATATAAACTAAACACCGTGTTGGACAGTGACAACAGGTGAGGAAAGGACACTGTCTGAAACTACGTTAGTGGCCAGGGCAGATGACCGGAAAACTAACGGCCACAAGGCAGAAAATTCCGCTGGTGCACTTGGATTGCAGTGAACCAATATAATTAACTCCACCGCACGGCGGCTCATTTCACCACCACAACCACTCGGTGTTGATCACAGGAAAAGCTCCCCAACAGTGAACCACCGAAACGAACGACACAACATGCCTTCGGTACTTACGACACCACTCAACTATGACGCCCTGGATCGGTGAGCCACGAACCTCGTAGCGATCGGACAGCTCCACACATGCTCCGACACAGCACAGGGACCGCAGGACATGCCAACATGCATAAGACGAGCACGTTATCGTTATATGCACAAGGCTAATGATGGGACACGGTGAAAATATTGATACACATCGCTACTGCCACACGTAAGAGGAGGAAGAACCAAGGCATAACCGCAACAACAGCGGGAAACCAAACGCAGATAGACAGCCTCGTTCAAAGAAACGCATAGTTCGGAGTGAGCACCGCTCATTGGTTTCGTAGGTATATCGAATAACCCATATCTTTATTGCGTCGCGAGTCCAGTGATCTAGTTGAGCGCACGGGTCTTATGTTTGGAAAAGAACGTAGTATCCGGCAAAAAAGTGCATCTGATGTGACTTCTGTATCAGTGTTGCATCAAGGGAGGCGATTATATGTGTCAGCATCCAAACGTCCTCGCCGCGCCGCACCCTAAGCCATGTTCCTCCGTGACCAGAAAACTACAGGCTACGCAAAGGGGTTCCGTACTACAATTTTACGGTTGATGAGGATATACCACGTCGATCGTGCTGCTATTGAGAACAGTGGCGTGTGCTACTAAGCTCTGGTTGGACGTTTGATTCCCATGACGTTGCGTCCGTGGTGAGTCATCAATCAGGGAGCAGGGAGACGTGTCCTGAATCGTGTGTGTTGTCATGGAAGATACTTCCGGAAGAACGTAACTATAAAAGAAATGAGGCTTCAAGCCCAGGTGTAGGCGAGGTGTTGCCCACCGCTATCGGAGGTTCTAACGACGGTGGCAGAAGTTCACCCATCAGAACTGATGTTTTCGCGTGTTTTCGCTATTGCACTTCCGAACCATTGCTCTCAGATAAAGTGCCAATGATCTGATTCGCACGTTTGTACGTCTGAAGCCCCAGTTCCACAATGGTTGGGCTAGCGTGTCTTAAAATAAATGACATAGCACCCAAACATAGCCATGAGGTGGTCTGCAATACGCTTCGATGTCGGTAGGACCTGCGCTAAACTTTGCAGTCTTGACGCGAAGTGAGCGTTAATGTACGTTACAGAATGGTGTCGTGCGCGAAATAGCGGTGAACGGCCGACGACACCACAGTGGTGTCGTGTGCATAGTATCGCACAGTGACCGGCGATAGCACGTTAGTATCTTTGGTGTTTTGTTTAGATAACAATAAGTTACACACGTCAACAAGTGTTTTGTTTTTATAAGTTCAAATGGCTCTGAGCACTATGGGACTCAGCTGCTGTGGTCATTAGTCCCCTAGAACTTAGAACTACTTATACCTAACTAACCTAAGGACATCACACACATCAATGCCCGAGGCTGGATTCGAACCTGCGACCGTAGCAGTCGTACGGTTCCGGACTGCGCGACTAGAACTGCGAGACTACCGCGGCCGGCTTTTTATAAGTGCTTGTTCCCTTTCATCATGGCGGACGAAAGAGACAGTAGGATTAATTACGATGAATGCGCGGACGACGTCTTGTCTGACGTTCCGGACGACTTGGCCGATTGGGAAGAAAACACTGGATATCAAAAAAATGAAAGTGAAGCACTGTCATAGAAAGATAGTGAAATACGTCCAAGAAGAATTCGGCGAACGCTACGGTTGCGAACTGATTCGACTGAATCAGACGAAGAAGACAGTGCACGGTGGTCAGACATTGATTTCCCGAGGACCAATAATAAATTTGAAGGATCTCCCGGGTCCAAACTTATTTCCCAAAGATACACAGAGCGTCGAGGATATCGTACAATTATGTATTGGGAACGATCTATTTGAATATATTAGCAACGAAACCAAAAAGTACTACAGTCACAATTGCAACAGAAGGAAACTGGATTTCTAAAAAATGCCATATTTGTCGACGTTATGGTGCCGGAACTTAGAAAATGGTTTGGGCTTGCTATCCTTACGGGAATTGTAAGAAAAGCAAGGATCAGTGATTATTGGTCAACGAATCCGCTGATAGACACACCGATATTTCGCAAAACGTCGTCCCGCAACCGATTCAGACAAATTCAATTCTTTTTTACATTTTTCCGACAGCAACAATAAACTGGATAATGCCGACCGGCTTGTCAAAGTGCAGTTCGTAATTAATTATTTTTCCAAAAAGTTTAAAGAAACGTTTAATCTAAGTCAAAATATCTCAATTGATGAAGGAATGATACCGTGGCGTGGACGGTTAAATTTTAAAGTTTACAGTCAGTCGAAAATTACGGAATACGGCATACTCATTCGGATACTATGTGATTCGAGCACGGGATACATTTCCTCATTCAAGATATATTCCGGAGCTGGACAGCCTTGAGCAAAAACAGTGACAGAAATATTGACACCTTCTGGTGCATAATTATTATAACAGTGTAGAACTTGCAGAGAAGTTACTTGAAAAGAAAATTCGAGCCTGCGGAACGATACGGCAAAATAGCGGATTTCCGGAAAATTAAAGCGCGCTAAAGTCAATGTGTTTGAAGCTTATCATCAACGGAAAGGTGACAAGCGGCCGGCGACAAGCCAAGTAATCCGACTTAGCGCTGCCGGCGCCAAGCTAATAAATTTGTACGAGACGTGCAGGTGGCAAAGTGTAAGACGGAACGCTAGTAGTCGTGCAAAGATTTCGTATTCGTTGTTGAGCTAAGTGAGTGGCCGATATTGGTTAGCACTACGGCTTCCCTCTTTGGATGGTTCAAATGGTTCTGAGCACTATGAGACTCAACATCTTAGGTCATAAGTCCCCTAGAACTTAGAACTACTTAAACCTAACTAACCTAAGGACATCACACACACCCATGCCCGAGGCATGCGACCGTAGCAGCCCCGCGGTTCCGGACTGCAGCGCCAGAACCGCACGGCCACCGCGGCCGGCTCCCTCTTTGGAATGGGCACGCGCTTCTCAGGCCGCATCAGTTCACTGTACGTCGAAACCTATTGTGGCATCATCACTTCCGCTAACTTCCGATAAAATTCTAACATTGTCCCATCTGGCTCTGGGGATTTATGTGCCACTCCTTTCTTGAGTGCCTCCCATTATTTCACCTTTTGTGAGTGGGCCCATTGCTGCAGCCTTATCCATTTCTCCTAGTCTCGTTGGAAACTTTTGTAACTTACTAGACATGGACTGCACCCGGCATACGTATGTCGGTTCGGGAAGCGGCTACACCATCGTGTGACTGTGGCGCCATAGAGGGCGCTCCAGACCATGTGGTGTACGAGTGCCCCTTTTCGACGACGTTGCGTCACAACTAAGGCAACAACTACCCAATCACGACAAGCATCATCTGCTCGGGCAACAAGACACATTTCACGTTTTGAACGCACTATCAAATAAAATATCAAGCAAAGTGCTACGAGGATTTCAAAGGAACACCCCAAACTAATATAAAATCCAAATTAGACTGCATTTCCTGTTCCTCCAGGGTATGGACTTGGCAGCCTCCTCACGGCTGGGGTCCCCCGTGTCTCGGAGTAGGAAGAGGGTGTACAATCCACCGATCTTGACAAAGCACCGAACTTCACAGTGTAAATAGGAATTAGGTTAGTTGTAGGTTAAGACAGGATAATTTGTTAGTATAGTGAGCCGTGGTGGCTCATATCGATAGTGCCTCTCTGGTGGTTTATCTTTTCTGCCACGGTCAGGGCGGTAAGCAGCGAGCAGCGCCCTTTGGGGCCTACCAGAGGAGTAACGAGGCGTGGTCCGGGAGGGGGGGGGGGAGGGGGAGGGGTTGCTCCGGCACATGGTGGAAGACGATTGTCGGGTTGCCGCAGCGAGTGTGGGACCGGTCTTATCGCATGGCTCTGAACGGAAGGCGCCGTAGCAAGCAGCGGGAAGCGGGCGTCCTGTCACTGGTGTGAAGGAGTAACGATTTTTGCATTGGATGTCCCAGTGGTTCCCGAGAGTTGCGGTGGCTGCTTACGGAGAAGAGAATTGGTAAGAGCTTGTGTGTACGCTCTTTTCCGTACGATGTTGCTGCGTGTCGTTATAAACGGATGAAAATCAGGCGCTTATATTGACTATACGGGAACTGGTGATGTAAAATTACATTTGTGATTGAGTCTCACTTGTACTGTGACAATTTAGAGGCGAAAAATGTGGTGGTTTCATTAGATCTGGTTCTTTGCTGTGCAACTAAGGGAGTCAGTTAGTTGGGGTAACTGAGGGAGCACCATTATGTTGGTCTAAGTGATACGTTCTCCATGTTTTGTCTATGGCTTCGCGAATCGAAATCGTGGGGGGTACACGTGTAAGAAATTGCTATTTTATTGATGTTTACGTTGTAAAGACTGTTCTCTGGTGTGTTAAACCACGCGCTGATTTGTAGCTAATCTAAGCAGAAGTTACCATTGCTACTTGCTTACGTGCTACTGTCCTTATGATTGGCGTTGTTTGTCGTTTGATCGTGGGTGTGCTCACGCTTAAAAAAATGACGGCTACTATTCATAAGGGTTGTCTAGTAAGGAAATTGCTTAAGCTTTTATCATATGCTGGTCTGTTTGTTAAAGATTGGTGGTTAAAGATTGTAGGCTGACTAGTATTTGAACTGGTGTTGAGGTTAAGGGCGAGATCAGCATCCCGCAAACCCACACGCTGCGCGTGGTTAAATGTTCCGTTATTGGGGAGCCGGATCTCTGTTCTTGGATTTTGTAATGATACTTGATGAGGGCATTGCTGTAGTTTTTCGCGTGCTAAACTGCGGGGTGTCGGTGCCGTCCTAGGGCTAGACTTGTGCTGTATGTTATGTTGAAAGGGAATTAACTGTACCAAACTTAAGGGAGTTTTTAGTTTGTTTTAGGTCTGTACATGGAATGATGGTGATATTTTGTCGATTGCGGCAATAACTTCCTGTGTGGGGAGATCCGCTGAGGGACTTGTATTGTACTGTTGCAGTGCAGTCCATCTGAAACGTGCTGCTTAAAACTTGGGGCTGGAGCTCTCTGATGTTATGTATTACTGTTTAATCTTAAATGTCTTTGATGTAATATGGTTGTTGAGGATTATGTAATTAATTATGAGGATTATGTAATTCCTTAAAGGAAGTATTTCGTTTTAAAATATGTCCTCGGTCAGAGCCTATTTAAATATAATTTTAACTTATCATTCAAAATTTATAGTCTTAATTTCTTAAAAGGCTTTCGGTTAAATGATTGCTATTTGCCTGTTTAAATGTTTGAGTGACTTAAAGGAAAAGAATATTATTTTGTAATTTGTACTGATTGTTTCTTTTGGGTAATACCTGATTTATATGTGTTCATGTGTTTATATGTGGAGTGTCTAGACAATGGTGATGCACTATTCTATTGCTAGCCTACCCCTTCCACTCCACAGCCTATTGAGCTGCTTTGTGTCGAAATTGTGTTCAGAACACCCCTCTGACCTGACACCTCATATAGAACTGCAGCGAATCTAACATCTTGTGTCAGCCCGGTGCCAGGGGCATGACAAACTGGCATTACTCGATGGACACGGCCAACTATGTAGGTTTGTATATCATGCTGGCACACCTGGAACGCTGCAGGTAGTGTAGATTAGTTCAAATACTGTACAATGCATCATACGAATAAAAACAGATGTCAGTGAACGAACCTCATAGGTAGCTTAGTAAGTCTATAAACGCAGCAGGTAGTAAATAATGCATGTAGCTGCAGTAATTGTAACGTAAAAGTAAAATTTAGGACCCACTAATGTACACTCCTCGAAATCGAAATAAGAACACCGTGAATTCATTGTACCAGGAAGGGGAAACTTTATTAACACATTCCTGGGGTCAGATACATCACATGATCACACTGACAGAACCACAGGCACGTAGACACAGGCAACAGAGCATGCACAATGCCGGCACTAGTACAGTGTATATCCACCTTTCGCAGCAATGCAGGCTGCTATTCTCCCATGGAGACGATCGTAGAGATGCTGGATGTAGTCCTGTGGAACGGCTTGCCATGCCATTTCCACCTGGCGCCTCAGTTGGACCAGCGTTCGTGCTGGACGTGCAGACCGCGTGAGACGACACTTCATCCAGTCCCAAACATGCTCAATGGAGGACAGATCCGGAGATCTTGCTGGCCAGGGTAGTTGACTTACACCTTCTAGAGCACGTTGGGTGGCACGGGATACATGCGGACGTGCATTGTCCTGTTGGAACAGCAAGTTCCCTTGCCGGTCTAGGAATGGTAGAATGAAGGGTTCGATGACGGTTTGGATGTAACGTGCACTATTCAGTGTCCCCTCGACGATCACCAGAGGTGTACGGCCAGTGAGGAGATCGCTTCCCACACCATGATGCCGGGTGTTGGCCCTGTGTGCCTCGGTCCTATGCAATCCTGATTGTGGCGCTCACCTGCACGGCGCCAAACACGCATACGACCATCATTGGCACCAAGGCAGAAGCGACTCTCATCGCTGAAGACGACACGTCTCCATTCGTCCTTCCATTCACGCCTGTCGCGACACCACTGGAGGCGGGCTGCACGATGTTGGGGCGTGAGCGGAAGACGGCCTAACGGTGTGCGGGACCGTAGCCCAGCTTCATGGAGACGGTTGCGAATGGTCCTCGCCGATACCCCAGGAGCAACAGTGTCCCTAATTTGCTGGGAAGTGGCGGTGCGGTCCCCTACGGCACTGCGTAGGATTCTACGGTCTTGGCGTGCATCCGTACGTCGCTGCGGTCCGGTACCGGGTCGACGGGCACATGCACCTTCCGCCGACCACTGGCGGCAACATCGATGTACTGTGGAGACCTCACGCCCCACATGTTGAGCAATTCGGCGGTGCGTCCACCCGGTCTCCCGCATGCCCACTATACGCCCTCGCTCAAAGTCCGTCAACTGCACATACTGTTCACGTCCACGCTGTCGCGGCATGCTACCAGTGTTAAAGACTGCGACGGAGCTCCGTATGCCACGGCAAACTGGCTGACACTGACGGCGGCGGTGCATAAATGCTGCGCAGCTAGCGCCATTCGACGGCCAACACCGCGGTTCCTGGTGTGTCCGCTGTGCCGTGCGTGTGATCATTGCTTGTACAGCCCTCTCGCAGTGTCCGGAGCAAGTATGGTGGGTCTGACACACCGGTGTCAATGTGTTCTTTTTTCAATTTCCAGGAGTGTAGTTAGGTAGTGGTTTACTCATGTATCAGTTGCTGTTTGAATAAAGAATTTAAAAGAAATGAAAACGTTGTTGTTATACGTCCTCTCCCAGTCGGTGGTCCGTCGGTGCGCCGGCAAAGAGGTGGCGGAAATGCTCCAAAACTCCAGCCGCAGATGTCATCAGTTGACCGCCTTCTGAGTCAAAGAGCAATGTAACTAGTGATAGGCGGTAACGATGAATCGAGGTGCGTTCCCAGCGATACTGTCGAGACATCTTGCCCAGATCGGGGTGCCTCCCAGTCGAAGTCGCCTGATCGATAGGATGCGTACCTTGACACGATGGACTTTTCTACATGCTGTTCTGAAGCCGGATCCCGAAATGAAAAATCACGAAGCACTGTGCAATAATAATCAAGAGTGTTTCTTACCCAATCGTATTGTACAAGGGCTCTTCGTAATATCGGTTTAGCACATACTAACCACCAGTGAAGCACCGAAGCGTAAGCTGGAATGCAGCGTTGACATGTCGGCCATATATCCACGACTCGCTGACGACATTGGGGAGCTTTGTTTAGAAGCTCCCTGATCTCGACCTCCGGTGTTGTTGAATCCTGTAGCTCCTGTTGTATCACCGATGCCGTGGACACCCTCCACTTCAATTTCTATGCCTTTTGACTCTTGGGCTACCATCTGCAACATCTGGGGCTGGATTGGAGTGGGCGCCCATCTCAGTATCACTATGGCCTGATAGCCCTTTTGTCATCTGCGATGTTGGTTCGAATATACGCCCCACCTTCGACATCACCTTTTCGCGGAGCACCGACGCGTATGTCAGCGGTAGAAAATGACGTGGGGTGGCCTGCGTCGGTCAAGTCTCCGCTGGGTAGTTGCACAAGTCTGTTCTTCATGCTTTCACATCGAAGACATCCTTCACCAACACATCCAGAGCACGTCCGGGATTGGCCACCGTAGATGACAATGGCTCTACAGGCGTCTATATTTAAATAGGTGGACACACATTTTGAACGGGCAATTCGCACCAAGACTGAGCACAAGCTCGGGTTGGGAAAAGATGGTGAAGGAAATCCGTAGCGTTTTTTTCAAAACAAGCGTGTCAGAGTTTACATGTCAGTTCATCACAGTTGATTGCTACGATCTTTGTTTTGTATGCATTAGACAGACTGGTGACCTGCAGGCAGTGCGTTTTTGAAATATGTAGTGCCACATCTAAGAAAATTTCTAGTGATAGTAGCACCCCTTTTGTGTTGAGAAAGGATGAAGGAGAACTGAGTTTGCAGAACGCAGAAAACTTGTTGAGAAAATGAAATAAATTTATTTGTGAACAGTGTTCGACACCTTCCAAATATCTGAAAAATAACATCATTAAAACATAATTCTTAACTGCCAGACCAAGGTCCCAACGCCGCTCACGAGGAAAATGAGTAATACAAAAAATATACCGCACTAATTGACAAATCATGATTTTATTTCAGTGCACCTTGCGTTTCGAACCCTGGAGGTTCATTTTCAGGTGCTTGACAAGTTTTCATCTTATTTCCTAATTTAGTTTAATACTCGTTCCGTCAAGATTAAGTAGGCCTCATTACAAAGTGGCACATTCTGAATACGAGATAACATCGAAAGGTTACTTACTGTTTCCAGTAATGATAACATGATTTTGAAAAACAGTATAAGTTGTTGTATATAGGTATATGTATACACCTTTCGTTCTACAGGACATTCCTAAGCATAATTCAAAACGTGTCAAAGGATATCAAAATGTAAAGATGCTACCTTTCACCATATGTTCGGGTCCTGTTATTTCAAAGAGGATACAAAGATGTTACATTATTAATTATGCAAGATGTCATTTGTGAAGCACTTATTTGTATAAATTAACAGATGCGACCATACGTTACGAAATGGTGACACTGTTAATTTTTTTAAGGAAAAGTGCAAGTAATTGTCGGAGGCGCAGTATACGACACAAATTTTGGTATTTAACGTGAGACACTGACGTACTGCCTGGTGATCAAAGACGCGACTGATTTTCCATATTTCTGATGACAGATTCTGTCACTGCCAGAGCTAGATGTAGGTGTTTTGTTGAGTAGTAAAGAGGAGAGTTGCCTAACATCAAAGTTACGAGCAACAAAGAGGTAATACAAGCGATAGGATTATTTACCAGAATTATTTACGGTGCCAGACGAAGAGCAACTCACGCAAATCCGAATAGGTTATTCGATACTTTAGACTTTCCCATCGAAACAGAAGTCACAATCGTCACTTGCGTCATTTTCGCTATCACACGGGTCCTGTCGGGTTGTCCACTGGGACATGGTTCGAAAACCAGATCTTTTACCCCAGGAATATATTCTTCAATTGTCATTTTTTGCCGGCCGCTGTGACCGAGCGGTTCTAGGTCTTTCAGTCCGGAACCGCGCTGCTGCTACGGTCGCAGGCTCGAATTCTGCCTCGGGCATGAATGTGTGTGATGTCCTTAGGTTAGTTGGGTTTAAGTAGTTCTACGTTCTAGGGCACTGATGGCCTTAGATGTTAAGTCCCACAATGCTTAGAGCCATTTGAACCATTTGCCTTTTTCTGAGATCTCGAGATGAACTCATCCGAAGATATCAGAAGCCAATGGAATATGTCGGACACCGTTTCCTCATGGGAATACCTGATTGTAAAATCTTCTCGGTGACGCCGGATATCCTTATTCCGATCTTCTTGCGCATTTTCATATAGCCGACCAATCGGCAACGGAACAGCATCCATGGCTGATCTGTGCATCAAACCCACGTGTAACGATGTCGACTCGAGATGCAGAATATTGTGCATCACTCCGCGATAATTACACTGTTAAGAAAATAAGACAGCCATTTACAAAACCGAAACAACGAAGAGGAAACTTTATAGCCAACGTTTTGGGTAATATCGATTACAGTTTAGTTTTTAGTCGATATACGTCTTACACTGGTTACAAATGTTGTAAATATACCTTTTGAAGTGCTACCCACCTTATTTTACCCTGACAGCTAGGCGGGATCACTGTCGTATTCCAAACAGCCACACAAACAATACTGACAAACGGGTCTGTTTACCGGCACATCTGACACAGCACAAAAAAAGTTCAAATGGCCCTGAGTACTAAGGGACTTAACATTGGACAGGTACGCACAAGTGCAATCTACTAAAGATTTCGCGGGACTTAAGCCAGAACACTCACATGTTATTGTTTCTCTTCTGCTCAGCTTCCGAACCGAGTTGGCCCACTGTATAGCGGGTTAACGATGAGGGCCGATGCTCTGCCAGTTCTGGATGTCGTTTCTAGGAGATTTATCACATCTACACTCCTGGAAATTGAAATAAGAACACCGTGAATTCATTGTCCCAGGAAGGGGAAACTTTATTGACACATTCCTGGGGTCAGATACATCACATGATCACACTGACAGAACCACAGGCACATAGACACAGGCAACAGAGCATGCACAATGTCGGCCCTAGTACAGTGTATATCCACCTTTCGCAGCAATGCAGGCTGCTATCCTCCCATGGAGACGATCGTAGAGAGGTTGGATGTAGTCCTGTGGAACGGCTTGCCATGCCATTTCCACCTGGCGCCTCAGTTGGACCAGCGTTCGTGCTGGACTGCAGACCGCGTGAGACGACACTTCATCCAGTCCCAAACATGCTCAATGGGGACAGATCCGGAGATCTTGCTGGCCAGGGTAGTTGACTTACACCTTCTAGAGCACGTTGGGTGGCACGGGATACATGCGGACGTGCATTGTCCTGTTGGAACAGCAAGTTCCCTTGCCGATCTAGGAATGGTAGAACGATGGGTTCGATGACGGTTTGGATGTACCGTGCACTATTCAGTGTCCCCTCGACGATCACCAGAGGTGTACGGCCAGTGAGGAGATCGCTTCCCACACCATGATGCCGGGTGTTGGCCCTGTGTGCCTCGATCGTATGCAGTCCTGATTGTGGCGCTCACCTGCACGGCGCCAAACACGCATACGACCACCATTGGCACCAAGGCAGAAGCGACTCTCATCGCTGAAGACGACACGTCTCCATTCGTACCTCAATTCACGCCTGTCGCGACACCACTGGAGGCGGGCTGCACGATGTTGGGGCGTGAGCGGAAGACGGCCTAACGGTGTGCGGGACCGTAGCCCAGCTTCATGGAGACGGTTGCGAATGGTCCTCGCCGATACCCCAGGAGCAACAGTGTCCCTAATTTGCTGGGAAGTGGCGGTGCGGTCCCCTACGGCACTGCGTAGGATTCTACGGTCTTGGCGTGCATCCGTGCGTCACTGCGGTCCGGTCCCAGGTCGACGGGCACGTGCACCTTCCGCCGACCACTGGCGACAACATCGATGTACTGTGGAGACCTCACGCCCCACGTGTTGAGCAATTCGGCGGTACGTCCACCCGGCCTCTCGCATGCCCACTATATGCCCTCCCTCAAAGTCCGTCAACTGCACATACGGTTCACGTCCACGCTGTCGCGGCATGCTACCAGTGTTAAAGACTGCGATGGAGCTCCGTATGCCACGGCAAACTGGCTGACACTGACGGCGGCGGTGCACAAATGCTGCGCAGCTAGCGCCATTCGACGGCCAACACCGCGTTCCTGGTGTGTCCGCTGTGCCGCGCGTGTGATCATTGCTTGTACAGCCCTCTCGCAGTGTCCGGAGCAAGTATGATGTTTTTTTTTTTTCCATTTCCAGGAGTGTAATTAGGTCAACACTGAGTTGGTATCCCAGTCCAGCGTCAGATAAACGATTTGCAAACATACCGAAAAAAATTTCCACACTTTCGCATTGGGTAACTCTAGAGGGATCATATGGCGTAAATAAATTCCATGCGTTAGGGAGTGGCGACAGGACCGCCACTAACATGTCGAAATCCAGGCTAAGATACGGGATAAGATCAGGAAAAAGGAGGAGGGGAAGTGTATAGTAATCATTCAGAGATGTAAAGACTAACTACAAAGACAGAAGAGACAGCTGACACCAATTTAGAAGCTGAAATGCTGATGAGAGAAACAGAATGAAAATGAGTAAAATGATTTTGTTGTAGCGTTACTGCGCTAACAAGCCTCACCAACTAATATCAAGCCAAAATATTATATTTTGCTCGAATTATTCATTACCCTTCGCACAACATGGCAACGAAGGAGATTAAAAACATCCATCATCGTGAAGAGTAGCCAATGATATGTTAAATGAAAGGACAGCCTCAGACACAAAATCGAAATATCTTGAAGAACCAAAGAAATTGGAGCACGTGCCTAATATCAAGTAGGGCCCCCGCGAGCATGCAGAAGTGCCACAAAACGACTTGGCATGGACTCGAGTAATGTCTGAAATAGTGCTGGAGGGAACTATCTCCATGAATCCTGCAGGACTCTCCATAAATCTGTAAGAGTACGACGGGGTGGAGATCTCTTCTGAGAAGCACGTTGCAAGGCTGCACTAATATTCATGTCTGGGGAATCTGGTGGCCATCGGAAGTGTTTAAACTCATAAGAGTGTTCCTGGAGCCACTCTGTAGCAAATCTGGACGTGTGGGGTGTCGCATTACCCTGCTGGAATTGGCCAAGTCAGTCGGAAAGCATACTGGACATGAATGGATGCAGGCGATCAGACAGGATACTTATCGTACGTGTGACCTGTTAGAGATGTATCTAGACATATCAGGGGTCCCATATCACACCATCTGGACACGCTCCATACCATTCTAGAGCCTGTACCAGCTTGAACGGTCCCCTGCTGACATGCAGGGTCCATGGATTCTTGAGGTTGTCTCCATACCTGTACACATCCATCCGCTCAGTACAATTTGAAACGAGAGTCGTTCGATCAGGCAACATATTTCCAATCATCAGCAGTTCACTGTCGGTATTGCTGGGCCCAGGCGAGGCGTAAAGCTTTGTGTTGTGCAGTCATCAAGGGCACACGAGTGAGCCTTCGGCTCCGAAAGCCCATATCAATGATATTTCGTTGAATGGTTCGCACGCTAACATTTGTTGATGGCCCAGCATCAAAACTGCAGCAATTTGCGGAAGGATTGCATTTCTGTCACGCTGAACGATTCTCTTTTGCCGTCTTTGGTCTCGTTCTTGCAGGATCTTTTTCCGGCAGCAGCGATGTCGGAGATTTGATGTTTTACCGGATTCCTAATACTCACGGTACACTCGTGAAATGATCGTACGGGATAATCCCCACTTCATTGCTACCTCAGAGATGTTGTGTCCCATCGCTCGTCCGCCGACTGTGACATCACGTTCAAACGTACTTAAATCTTGATAACCTGACATCGTAGTAGCAGTAACCGATCTAATAATTGTGCCAGACATTTGTTGTCTTATACAGGCGTTGCCGACCACATCATCGTATTCTGTCTGTTTACATATCTCTGTATTTGAATACGCATGGCTTTACCAGTTTCTTTGGAACTTCAGTGTACATCTAGTGTAGCAGAGAGACAGCGATTTTTTCACACTCTTGAAGGAATAAAGTCTCATCTTCATAGAGATCATGCCACAGATTGACAGAACGTAAAATACAGTTTCTGCGAATATGTAGACTTACGTCGTCGGTAACAACTTAGTTGGACAACATATACGGGGTACATGTGTACACGACTTTCCGCCAGAACTACGGATAGCCTTGGGAGAACCAGCTATAACAAAACTCTTCCATCTTGTGTGCAAGATGTATGAGACAGGCGAAATACCCTCAGTCTTTAAGAAGAATACAACAATTCCAGTTCCAAAGAAAGCAGGTGCTGGCAGGAGTGAACATTATACAAACTATCAGTTCAATAAGCCGTGGTTCCCAGATATTAACACGAATTACTGAAGAATGGAAAAGCTAGTAGAAGCAGACCTCGGGGAAAATCATTTAGGATTCCGGTGAAATGAAGGAACGCGCGAGGCCATATTGACACTACGACTTCTCTTAGAAGATTGATTAAAGATAGGGAAACCCACGCTTACAGCGATTGTAGACTTCAAGAACGCTCTCGAAAATGTTGACTGAAATACTCTCTTTCAAATTCTGCAGGTAACAGGGATAAATTAAAGGTAGTGAAACGCTGTTTACAACTTGTACAGAAACCAGACGGCAGTTACGAGAATCGAAGAGCACGAATGGGAACCAGTAATTGAGAAGGGAGCGAGACAATGTTTATCCTAGATATTATTCAATCTGCACACTGAGGAAGCAGCAAAGGAACCAAAGAAAAAATTGGATTAGGAATTAAAGTCCACAGAAAAGAAGTAATAACTTCGAGGTTTGCCGATGATGCTGTAACTCTGTCAGAGAGAGCAAAGGACTTTCAAGACAGTTTGAACGGAATGGACAGTGTCTTGAAAAGAAGATGAACATAACAGAAGTAAAACAATGATAGTAGAATGTAGTCGAATTAAATAAGTTGATGCTGAGGAAATTAGATTAGAAAACGAGACGCTTGAAGAGTATTGCTTTTGGGCAACAAAATAACTAATGACGGCCGAAGTAGTGAGAATATAAAATGTAAACTGACAATGGCAAGAAAAACTCTTTTGAAAAAGAGATATTTGTTAACATCTAATGTAGATTTATGTGTCAGGAAGCCTTTCTGGAGGTATTTGTATGCAGCGTAGCTATGCATGGAAATGAAACATGGACGATAAATAGACAAAAAGAGATTAGATGCTTTTGAAGTGTGGTCCTACAGAGGAATGGTGAAGATTAGATGGGTGGATCACGCAACTAATCAGGACGCACAGAATACAGCTGAGGAGAAAAGAGATTCATAGCACAACTTGACAAGAATGGGGGATAGGTTGGTAGGACACATTATGAGATATCAAGGGCTCACACATTCAGTGCTAGAGGGAAGTATGGAGGATAAAAATCGTAGAGGGAGACCAAGAGATGAATACAGTAATCAGATTCAGAAGGATGTAGATTGGAGTGGTTATTCTGATTTGAAGACGCTTGTACAGGATAAGAGCATGAAGAGCTGCGTCAAAGCAGTCTTCGGACTGAAGACCACATCATCGACATACTTACACTTTCAGAAAGAGTTGCCGGAATTCCTCTGAAGGAACGAATAAGTTGAGGATCTAGTGGGAGCTTGAGACGTGCCTACATCCTGAACCGGTTGTGGGCTGTGCTTGGCGGGTTCAAGCGGAAGGGCACTGCCTGCAATGAGCACATCTCCGATCTCAAGTCGCGATCGTTTATGCTGTTTCAACTTCCAAAATATTACCAATGAATATGTTGCTAGTGTAAAAGGATGGTACGGATAATTTATCGCAGAGAAACTTTACTTTTCATAACAATGCCCTTGAGGATTCTTGTATCAAAACCCGCTGGCTGGCTTAAAAGGCGTCAGGTGTGTCGTTCGCAACAGAACGCAAACATCGTTGAACTGGTAACAGGAAAATAGAAAGCCCTTATCAGCACAGTCTTTCTGCTTACGAGAATATTTTTATCGCATTAATTATACATGTTTAATGGTTAACAGTATAATGTTAGCATTGAGACTGTTGTATACATTCAGGGAAACTCTGGGAAACACAGTAACCAGATGCGATTGCTATATTTGAAACGTTTATTTGCCTATTACCTACCTGTCACACCTCAACTGGCTAATTATATGGTGGGATTCAGAGAATGTTAGTGCGTACATTATCACTAAAGGTCAAACGACAAGATACGGAAATTATAGCTGACATACAAAGTCGTGTGCTGATACATTATCGTTGATAAACTGTGTCCGACAAGTACGTATTTTATCGCAGTGAAAGACTACCTTCAACCAAATGTAATCCTGTGCTCTATCATAATACGATATGCTGAGTTGTGATAAGTATGCAATAATTGCACGAGGAAAAAGGTAGTTATGGCTTGCCTTTGCTTCTAGTCTCTCCGCTATATATCTCGTCCACTAACCAAATCCATAACAACACTTCACGAGCCAAAGTACAGAGTGCCACCGGTAATTTACATTGCACGCTCATCCTATTAATGCCACAAGCGGAACGCAGGTAAAATGAAGGTCAATAACTTTCTTTTTAAAGTCGAGCTTAATTATTTTTAAATTTACCTTCATAGTTGTGTGTTCTCTCCACAAACTGTGTGAAATCCAAATTGCCTTCTGTGACTTTCGTTGTTATGCCTAATAAAATAATAGTAAAATTAAAAAAGAATTAACATCACTGTGTAAGAGATAATATGAGGTATTAATTTGATTGGTGGATTGTCTTAGCTTCATAATTCGATGCACCAGGTTCTTCACAGTTCTTAAAATTAGTCGTCTGCGGAAACTATTTTTGGGCTTAGTACACTCCACGCAACAACCAAGGAATTGTTGCTTGAGATATGCGGAGGACGAAGTATGTTTCTTTCAGAACTTTGGAATATATACTCTCAAAATTTAAACACTAAGATTTAGGTGACACGCAGTCGCACCACTTCAGTGTAGACCAGATGACAAGATTAAGGAAACCCATCACTAGTCAAGCAGCATTTCTAAGTGACGTATGTCTGCGATATAAATTTACCTTTCTGTCTGCGAAAACAGCAGATATTCTGCGTTGCTCTGACTGCACGAAACTTTATTATTAAAGAAGTACAATTTCAATTCGAGCAAATTTCAACTGCAAAAGATGGCTGGCGCGTAAGATATAGAGGTATACTTCGTACGCAAAAGGTACTTATTTATGCATAAATACTGTTAAATTTATATTGATTTTGTTCCGTATATTTTTGCAGTACGATCTGTTCTTGTTACAAAAGTGAATATTTAGTGTTCCTGTTGAGCTGCTTCTTAAAAAAAACAACTCGCGTTTTTTTCGAATCTCGACAGTCATGACGTCGGCCGAAATTTTGGGTGACATAAATTCTATTCAATTTTTGTTGATTGCAAAAATTTCTTTAATACAAAAGAGCTACTAGTCTCCGTAGTGCCTATTTTTGCCATAAAAGCGTAACAGAACGTTTCTAAATCGTATTTCTGAGCACAATTCGTATTGTTTATTACTTAGATAGACGCGATCTAGGGCTAAATTTTCCGGACTACAAATGTTTAAAAACCCAACCATCCAATCTCAGTAACGCGAAATATCTGAAAAGAAAGTCGCCACTAACTGATTCTTCTGTCATTGGACGAGTATTTAAATCAAAAAAGTGGCATCAGCACAAACCACTTCTGTACTCTTGTTTACTTATTGCCAACCTCGCGTCCTTGCCATACTTTATACCTTCTTTAAAGTTAAACGTAATTCTTCTTTCGAAACTGAGCTTGAGTCACAAATGTAGAAGGTGTTGTAGTGTACTGATAAGAGGGATTTGTTGCCAGTGTTGTAGGAAATATTTTCAATGGCGGGGATGCAATGAGGACATCGTTTGCAATACAGGAAAGACTCTCTCCTGTAACAGCAGAGTATGCAGTAGGAACATTCTGATTGTGGATCACGAAGAGAAAATCTGTGCCCTTCAGCCACAGTTGGAGGAAGCTTGATAGGAACATATCAGTATCTAGCGCGCTTGAGAAACGGCAGTTCGTAGGAAAATAGCGAGAAACAGAACGCCTTGTCATAGTTTTATTATGAACACTAAAAGCAGATATCTACTACTGCCAGAGTTAAGTGGAGAAGCATGAAGTGTGCAGCACCCCTCAACCGACATCAGAAAGCCTAAGAACGTGCCCTTCCACAAGAGCCAAACCGGCATTTGCCTGAAGCAGGATGGCCGGACGCGAGATTGAACCGTCGTCGTTTCGAATGCGAGTCTCATGTGCTAACCACTGCGCCACCACGCTCTTTTAACCACGTAGTTAAATTGGGTGGGACCGAAAAATATTTGGACAGGGTAGGGCATATGACGTAATAGTAACATAAACTAGACAGCTAGTCCACTTAGTGCCATCTTTTCTATCACAAATATTAAACAATCTGAATTAAATTTTTGCAGGAAGCAGTCTTGATGCACTTGCATACTTCTGTGCATTAATATTATCGAAAATATAGTCGTATCACATTTATGTACCGATAATTAAAGAAAATTTAAGGCCGAAATCTGAAATAAACACTGAATTATTAACATTTCTCATAAAATGAATGCACAGAATCGTTGAACTATCTCTCGTGAATGTACGTACAACATCTGGCACGTGAAAATTGTGGTGTGATTAGGAAAATTTGGTTTTCAAGAATGCTATTAAAATCATATTAAAAACTCAAAACTCAAAAACCAGTGAATTTATGGACTTCAAAACTTGGTTATTGCTATAGCTGTGTACAATAGTCACGATTTCAAAATTTGGATGCTATAGGCAAAGTAGAAAAAAATTAAATTTTTGGATGGCCTCTCCTTATGCACTACGTCGTACACTGATGAGCCAAACATTATGACCACCTCCTTCATAGCCTGGTTGTCCGTCTTTAGAACGAAATACATCACTGATTCTGCGTATCAGGTATCCGACAGCTTACACAACACCAGTAAGTAACTTCATGGTTGTTTGTGTAGTTTGAAACGTCCCCTTTGGAAAAATAGTGGATTACTGTGCTGATAAACCTCTTAAGTTATTTGATTTTCAAACAGCTCAGCACAACTGAACGTTCTCAGACATTTCTCTCTTTACTCAACACTAAACTGACACACTACATTTTTAGCGCAACGCAATCTGACTTTCAATATTCCCTACAAAAGAATCTCCCTGACTAACAATAACCTATACCTTTCATGAATCACTTATCTCACAAAAATCTTCGTTACTCGAATTGCTGCAATACAGCGAGCACCAATACTGCCAGCTAAATAAAAGATTCAAACTACGGAAGGCACTAACTACTGATAGGCATAGATATAAAATGAAAGATTTTGATAGAGAACAAACAATGTATTTTCCTTAATAGCTATCAAAAGTCATAATATATATACCAGTTCATGACAGCCGGTCTTACAAATTTCGTTTTTCTGACGGACACAAGTCCAGATCGTCCGCTCTCAAAACTCTGCTATCTCTCTTCCCACATCCACCACTGCTGCCGGCTCACCTCCAACTGCGCAACGCTACGCGCTGTTCGCATCCAATTGCCTAACACTATAGTAGCAAATATTCCAACAATGCATATCAGCCACAGACTGCACACAGCACTGTCAGTGATTTTCATACAGGGCGCTAAGTGGCGTCACCAACATAAAAACCTAAACAGCCTACTTACAAGTTCACTATACAGGGTGAGTCACCTAACATTAACGCTGGATATATTTCGTAAACCACATCAAATACTGACGAATCGATTCCACAGACCAAACGTGAAGAGAGGGGCTATTGTAATTGGTTAATACAAACCATAAAAAAATGCATGGAAGTATGTTTTTTAACAGAAACCTAGGTTTTTTAAATGGAACCCCGTTAGTTTGGTGAGCACATCTGAAAATATAAACAAATACGTGATCAGTGTCGTTTGTTGCATTGTACAATGTTAATTACATCCGGAGTACCACGCTTGAGTACCACTCCTCCGCTGTTCGATCGTGTGTATCGGAGAGCACCGAATTACGTAGGGATCCAATGGGAACAGTGGTGGACCTTAGGTACAGAAGAGACTGGAACTGCACATTACGCCCACATGCTAACACCTTTTTATTGGTCTTTTTCGCTGACGCACATGTACATTACCATGAGCGGTGAGGTACACGTACACACGTGGTTTCCGTTTTCAATTACGGACTGGAATAGAGCGTGTCCCGACATATCAGGCCAATAGATGTTCAATGTGGTGGCCATCATTTGCTGCACACAATTGCAATCTCTGGCGTAATGAATGTCGTACACGCCGCAGTACATCTGGTGTAATGTCGCCGCAGGCTGCCACAATACGTTGTTTCATATCCTCTGGGGTTGTAGGCACATCACGGTACACATTATTCTTCAACGTACCCCACGGAAAGAAGTTCAGGGGTGTATGATCAGGAGAAACACGGTCGTCATCGTAAACATGACCCTGCAGATGCTGCTCGCCGACCGTGGCCCGTGTTTGTTACAACACGCAACTGAACGTCGGAGGTTTCAAGCGCCAACTTTAGGTTACAATATCTTCGGATGTAATTAACAGCCGGCCGCGGTGGTCTCGCGGTTCTAGGCGCGCAGTCCGGAACCGTGCGATTGCTACGGTCGGAGGTTCGAATCCTGCCTCGGGCATGGATGTGTATGATGTCCTTAGGTTAATTAGGTTTAAGTAGTTCTAAGTTCTAGGGGACTAATGACCACAGCAGTTGAGTCCCTTAGTGCTCAGAGCCATTTGAACCATTTTTTTTGTAATTAACATTTTACAATGCAACAAACGGCACTGATTACGTATTTGTTTATATATTCTGATGTGCTAACAAAACTAACGTGGTTCCATTAAAAAAAAAACTTAGGTTTGTGTTAAAAAACATACTTCCGTGCATTTTTGTATGATTTGTATTAAACAATTACACTAGCCCCTCTTCTCACGTTCGGTGTGTGGAATCGGTTCGTCAGTGTTTGATGTGGTTTATGAAATATATCCAGCGGTAACGTTAGGTGACTCACCCTGTATACTGGTACCCATTTAAATCAGTAAAGGCTCCCCTTTGGTCTCAGTGAATCCCAATACCTCAGCACTAAAACATGGAACACTACTTGCTAGTCAGAGGTCAGCTACAGTACTGGACTCGGGGAGAAAGAAAGGCACACTACGAACTGGCGCGTAGGCAGGGAACGTCACTCAGGAAATCTGCTTTGCCCTTGCCCGGAATACGTCGCAGGCGGAGGCAGACCGGCTAGTGTATCCTACTTCTGGAACACCCTGTCCACTACCTATCTTCTGAGCTCCATGCAGATGTCAACAAATGGTTGGTTCAAATGGCTCTGAGCACTTTGGGACTCAACTGCTGCGGTCATCAGTCCCCTAGAACTTAGAACTACTTAAACCTAACTGACCCAAGGACATCACACACACCCATGCGCGAGGTAGGATTCGAACCTGCGACCGTAGCAGTAGCGCGGCTCCGGACTGGAACGCCTAGAACCGCACGGCCACTGCGGCCGGCTAGGTGTCAACACATTCCCTTTCTGTACAGGTGTCACTCGGTGCAAGTGTCACAGATTTGTTCCAGTGTCATAATCAGCCACACTTTAATGGAGCTGTGAGGCGGAGTAATGCGGGGTTAGAGACTGGACTGACGGTAGCTGACTTTGCTCATGTTGCTCTGGTGTCTGTCAGGACCATCAATAGACGGGGTATCACTAGGAATGACCCACAACTAAACATGACTGGCAGGGAATAACTGGTAAGGCTGATTCATGAAAGTATAGGGAGTGGATCCTGGACCACGCGTGAGCAAATAATTGTTGTTATGGGTAGGAAAAGTAGCTTTTTTAGTATAAATTCGAACGACATGTAAGGTGGCTTAATTACTCGTGTAGCACCACTGTATATATTTTATTGAGATTTTTATGCTCTAAATTCCCCAAGTACATTAATGTAATGTATGGGTAGCTGAGAAGTTCTTTCCATAACCGCGGAATAGTTCAAGACGCTCGGAACTTTTTAACTTTGCGCAGTTAGTCGTTTCGGTAACTGATGACAGCTCTTAGATGTTTAATTTGCAGGATGCACTTTACTTCTGTGAACAGCTTTTTTTCTTACGAGATAACTTCCCATTATCACTTTCTGATATGAATTTGCCTTGACTGTTGGCAATATCCATTACGCGATCCTAAAACTGGTATCAAGATCGGAATTAGACATAATTGTCCCTTTATCTTTACATTCATTGTTCAATTGTTGAAGATATTCCCACCTGAATGCATGTTAGGGGAAACAAATAGATCTAATTTGAACGTGCATTCTCATTCAGTAGCTAAATTCCTCCATTAGCTAAAATGGGATCTCGTGTGGTGGTTGACCTGTGTATTTGTTGCATGACTGTAAACTTTTCAAGGTGGGCTTACCCTGTGATATACAGATTTAATAAGGTGTTGACCGTTGCGAAACTTATTTCATTACCTTCAAAAAGTAAATTTTCAAGATTGTGTAGGTTTACGATCACTGGGACTTCAGTTTTATATCTCAGGGCTATGCACTGCTACAAACACCCCACCCCACCTCACACACTATAGCGATTGTTTTCAGATTTTTACGAATTTCTGCGAGCTTTCGATAGTCGAGATTTAATATCAGCTTTCCATATCAGAACATTAAAATTTTTCGGAAGTGCATAATCTAATTTTTTTCTTTCAACAAAATGGAAGACAAGCACTAACAATAAACTTCGAAACTGGAATAAATTAATTAGACTAAGCCGCTGTTCGTGTACTAATTTGTCTTTGTCTCCAGTCTAGTAAAAGAAGAAGACGAGGTTGCTTTGTACAATCCGTTGGTTTGTATAACCCGCCATTGTTCATTCTACCGTCACAAATATTGAGTGAATCTGTTTCTAAATGTTCGAATTTGTTTCATGTGTTATTGTCTTTATCTTAGAGAATATGTCAGGATTTCATGTACACTACTGTGTTTTAAATGATGTCAGTTGTTTCTCGTGCACGTGAATTGCCGTAGATCAATACGTGAGCTTAAAAATACTGAATATGACACGTCTATTTCGCATTTTAGTAATAAAGGTATAGTACTTGGCCTTATAGTAAGTGAGCAAATCTCAAGTTGTTATAGGTGGTTCTTTGATTTTTTTTTCCAATGATTTACTTGTAGAGAGAAAAAAATAATGAGTCCCCACCTGACTCATATCGTTAATCTTTCACTATATGCTGTGCAATTTTAATGACGCTTGTGTCAGTGTCGCCCTAACCGCCGTCTGCTTCACGTCTGCTGTGCAGCGAGCTACCTTAATTTAAGTATTATCTGTATTTTTCTTACTTGTCACTTCTTCTGTGTGTTTTTGCTTTTAGGAAGCTTTAATAGTCGAGTGCTATTAAGTGTTCCATAGATCTCGTGTTTGTTTTGAATACAGTCAGAGAGTCCCTTTAGTCAGCCATAGTGCTAGTAGTGCTAGTGTTTGTTTTGAATACAATCCAGAGACAGGTAGTGCTATTTTCCTTGTTTTCTACAAGAAGTGGTTATCAATCACAGTTTAGTCAATAATCAACCGCCTTTAGTGAATTAGCAGTCTAGTTAAAAGTTGATTAACACTCTATAGTAAATTGATTTCTTAGGATGGATAGGATGTGTGGCTGCTGTGTACGGACGCAGGAGGAGCTGGCCACTCTTCGCGAACAGCTGAGCGTGTTGATGGCCGTGGTCAGCCGTCTTCAGGCTGCTGCCTCGGAGTGTAGCGGCAGTGGGGAGTCTGGTGCGTCGCATTGTGCACCCCAGGTGTTAGATGCTTCACCCACTGTCCCTGCTGTCGAGACATCTTCGCGGGTACCGGGCGCGGTTGGGCCACCATGTCCCCAAGGGGAGTGGCGGGTTCAGCGGCGTTCGCGGCGCACGAGGCGGAGGGTCAATGTGGAGGCTGGCCGTGTGGCATCGCCCGCTCTGCCTGGGAGTGGACATGTGGCTGCTCCTTCAGCAAGGTCCGAGCAGGCACACGGGGGGAGGGGTTTATTAGTTATTGGGAGCTCCAACGTTAGGCGGGTGATGGAGCCCCTTAGGGAAATAGCGGAAAGGTCGGGGAAGAAGGCCAGTGTTCACTCTGTCTGCTTGCCGGGGGGTCTCATCCGAGATGTGGAGGAGGCCCTACCGGCGGCGATAGAGAGCACTGGGTGCACCCGACTGCAAATTGTTGCTCATGTCGGCAGCAATGACTCCTGCCGTCAGGGTTCAGAGGTCATCCTCAGTTCGTACAGGCGGTTGGCGGAGTTGGTGAAGGCGGAAAGCCTCGCTCGCGGGGTGGAATCAGAGCTAACTATTTGTAGTATGGTTCCCAGAACCGATCGCGGTCCTCTGGTTTGGAGCCGAGTGGAAGGCTTAAACCAGAGGCTCAGACGATTCTGCGGAGAGCTGGGGTGCAAATTTCTCGACCTCCGCTATCGGGTGGAGAAATGTAGGGTCCCCCTGAATAGGTCAGGCGTGCACTACACGCCGGAAGCGGCTACGAGGGTAGCGGAGTACGTGTGGAGTGCACATGGGGTTTTTTTAGGTTAGAGAATTCCCTCCCTAGGCCCGACAAGACGTCTCCTGAGGCGCGGCAAGGCAGGAGTAGGCAAAATGCAACAAGGAATAACAATATTAATGTGCTTATAGTAAACTGCAGGAGCGTCTATAGAAAGGTCCCAGAACTGCTCTCATTAATAAACGGTCACAACGCCCATATAGTACTAGGAACAGAAAGTTGGCTGAAACCAGACGTAAACAGTAATGAAATCCTAAACTCTGATTGGAATGTATACCGCAGAGATAGGCTGGACAGTGAAGGGGGAGGCGTGTTTGTAGCGATAAGAAGTGCAATAGTATCGAAGGAAATATTTCGAGTAGATTTCCCCACCATGTTATAGTTCTGGGTGGAGATTTTAATTTGCCGGATATAGACTGGGAGACTCAAACGTTCATAACGGGTGGCAGGGACAAAGAATCCAGAGGAATATTTTTAAGTGCTTTATCTGAAAACTACCTTGAGCAGTTAAACAGAAAACCGACTCGTGGCGATAACATATTAGACCTTCTGGTGACAAACAGACCCGAACTATTTGAATCAGTTAATGCAGAACAGGGAATCAGCGATCATAATGCGGTTACTGCATCGATGATTTCAGCCGTAAATAGAAATATTAAAAAAGGTAGGAAGATTTTTCTGTTTAGCAAAAGTGACAAAAAGCAGGTTACAGAGTACCTGACGGCTCAGCACAAAGGTTTTGTCTCAAGTGCAGATAGTGTTGAGGATCAGTGGACAAAGTTCAAAATCATCGTACAATATGCGTTAGATGAGTATGTGCCAAGCAAGATCGTAAGAGATAGGAAAGAGCCACCGTGGTACAACAACCGAGTTAGAAAACTGCTGCGGAAGCAAAGGGAACTTCACAGCAAACATAAACATAGCCAAAGCCTTGCAGACAAACAAAAATTACGCGAAGAGAAATGTAGTGTGAGGAGGGCTATGCGAGAGGCTTTCAATGAATTCGAAAGTAGAGTTCTATGTACTGACTTGGCAGAAAATCCTAAGAAATTTTGGTCCTATGTCAAAGCGGTAGGTGGATCAAAACAAAATGTCCAGACACTCTGTGACCAAAATGGTACTGAAACAGAGGATGACAGACTAAAGGCCGAAATACTAAATGTCTTCTTCCAAAGCTGTTTCACAGAGGAAGACTGCACTGTGATTCCTTCTCTAGATTGTCGCACAGTTGACAAAATGGTAGATATCGAAGTAGACGACAGAGGGATAGAGAAAGAATTGAAATCGCTCAAAAGAGGAAAGGCCGCTGGTCCTGATGGGATACCAGTTCGATTTTACACAGAGTACGCGAAGGAACTTGCCCCCCTTTTTGCAGCGGTGTACCGTAGGTCTCTAGAAGAGCGAAGCGTTCCAAAGGATTGGAAAAGGGCACAGGTCATCCCCGTTCTCAATAAGGGACGTCGAACAGATGTGCAGAACTATAGACCTATATCTCTAACGTCGATCAGTTGTAGAATTTTGGAACACGTATTATGTTCGAGTATAATGTCTTTTCTGGAGACTAGAAATCTACTCTGTAGGAATCAGCATGGGTTTCGAAAAAGACGGTCGTGTGAAACCCAGCTCGCGCTATTCGTCCACGAGACTCAGAGGGCCTTAGACACGGGTTCACAGGTAGATGCCGTGTTTCTTGACTTCCGCAAGGCGTTTGATACAGTTCCCCACAGTCGTTTAATGAACAAAGTAAGAGCATACGGACTATCAGATCAATTGTGTGATTGGATTGAGGAGTTCCTAGATAACAGAACGCAATATGTCATTCTCAATGGAGAGAAGTCTTCCGAAGTAAGAGTGATTTCAGGTGTGCCGCAGGGGAGTGTCATAGGACCGTTGCTATTCACAATATACATAAATGACCTGGTGGATGACATCGGAAGTTCACTGAGGCTTTTTGCAGATGATGCTGTGGTGTATCGAGAGGTTGCAACAATGGAAAATTGTACTGAAATGCAGGAGGATCTGCAGCGAATTGACGCATGGTGCACGGAATGGCAATTGAATCTCAATGTAGCGAAGTGTAATGTGATGCGAATACATAGAAAGATAGGTCCCTTATCATTTAGCTACAAAATAGCAGGTCAGCAATTAGAAGCAGTTAATTCCATAAATTATCTGGGAGTACGCATTAGGAGTGATTTAAAATGGAATGATCATATAAAGTTGATCGTCGGTAAAGCAGATGCCAGACTGAGATTCATTGGAAGAATCCTAAGGAAATGCAATCCGACAACAAAGGAAGTAGGTTACAGTACACTTGTTCGCCCAATGCTTGAATACTGCTCAGCAGTGTGATATCCGCACCAGGTAGGGTTGATAGAAGAGATAGAGAAGATCCAACGGAGAGCAGCGCGCTTCGTTACAGGATCATTTAGTAATTGCGAAAGCGTTACGGAGATGATAGATAAACTCCAGTGGAAGACTCTGCAGGAGAGACGCTCAGTAGCTCGGTACGGGCTTTTGTTAAAGTTTCGAGAACATACCTTCACCGAAGAGTCAAGCAGTATATTGCTCCCTCCTACGTATATCTCGCGAAGAGACCATGAGGATAAAATCAGAGAAATTAGATTCCACACAGAAGCATACCGACAATCCTTCTTTCCACGTACAATACGAGACTGGAATAGAAGGGAGAACCGATAGAGGTACTCAGGGTACCCTCCGCCACACACCGTCAGGTGGCTTGCGGAGTACGGATGTAGATGTAGATGTAGATGTAATTTTGTTACTCAATTGTTTTTGAAAAGTTTTGTGAATGTAATGATGGCATGTAACAGTGCGTTTATTCTGCGAAATCTGTACTATTGTATTGTATTTTACTGTTGACTTTCTTGCACAACAGTGCAGTGAAAATGAAATAATTTTACTCACCTTTGCCTTATTTAAAAGTAGTTATTTCAATTAACTTTGCTTCAGATATGATGCCCTCCAATTATGAGCAAATCAGATGATGGGGCTCTATATGATGTGTTTATTATTGAATGTCTTTCATTATTTTACTATATTTCATAACTGATCTTCATGCATATTAGTGCTGACTGAACGTTTATTATTTTATGTTAATGTTGCTATGTTACATGTCATCAGAAGTGCTGCTCTATAGCAATAGAAGTATATGTTATGTTTCTGATAACTGCACCGTGTACTGTAGTCAACTACTGGTTAGGTTTAGTCTTTGAACACGACAACACATGTTTGCTTCACCTTTGTACAGATGTTATTCAAATGGCTCTGAGCACTATGGGACTTAACATCTGAGGTCATCAGTCCCCTAGAACTTAGAAGTACTTAAAGCTACCTAACCTAAGGGCATCACACACACCCATACCTGAGGCAGGATTCGAACCTGCGACCGTAACGGTCGCGTGGTTCCTGACTAAGACGCCTAGAACAGCTCAGCCACACGGCCGGCAGATGTCATTCAACATCCTTCTCAATTTTTAAAATGATCTTAAATGATATGTATTTGTGTTCTTCAAAAATGTATACAATTTATATCGTTTGAGTTTTAAATGATCTCATTTCTTTGATTAGGCTGTATTGTATGATATTACTTGCACTTGTCTTCATTATTTGTGATCAGGTCATTTGATGATGTGCTACAACCAAAGCGCATCATGAGCACAATAAAGGATTCAATACGGTCTGAATCTGTATTACTAACGTAACGTACCACTTAAATCCAGATTCATATTTACTGCAGTTTTTGGTATGGTGTCCAAAAACGCAATTGAAATGGCGTAATGTGAATTTGACAATAAGGATTAGCATGTGCTGAACAGTGTCTCACTCCAATACTAGTGTTGTTCTGTGTATAATAATTATGTTTTCCTGTATTGTACACTCCTGGAAATTGAAATAAGAACACCGTGAATTCATTGTCCCAGGAAGGGGAAACTTTATTGACACATTCCTGGAGTCAGATACATCACATGATCACACTGACAGTACCACAGGCACATAGACACAGGCAACAGAGCATGCACAATGTCGGCACTAGTACAGTGTGTATCCACCTTTCGCAGCAATGCAGCCTGCTATTCTCCCATGAAGACGATCGTAGAGAGGTTGGATGTAGTCCTGTGGAACGGCTTGCCATGCCATTTCCACCTGACGCCTCAGTTGGACCAGCGTTCGTGCTGGACGTGCAGACCGCGTGAGACGACGCTTCATCCAGTCCCAAACATGCTCAATGGGGGACAGATCCGGAGATCTTGCTGGCCAGGGTAGTTGACTTACACCTTCTAGAGCACGTTGGGTGGCACGGGATACATGCGGACGTGCATTGTCCTGTTGGAACAGCAAGTTCCCTTGCCGGTCTAGGAATGGTAGAACGATGGGTTCGATGACGGTTTGGATGTACCGTGCACTATTCAGTGTCCCCTCGACGATCACCAGAGGTGTACGGCCAGTGAAGGAGATCGCTCCCCACACCATGATGCCGGGTGTTGGCCCTGTGTGCCTTGGTCGTATGCAGTCCTGATTGTGGCGCTCACCTGCACGGCGCCAAACACGCATACGACCATCATTGGCACCAAGGCAGAAGCGACTCTCATCGCTGAAGACGACACGTCTCCATTCGTCCCTCCATTCACGCCTGTCGCGACACCACTGGAGGTGGGCTGCACGATGTTGGGACGTGAGCGGAAGACGGCCTAACGGTGTGCGGGACCGCAGCCCAGCTTCATGCAGACGGTTGCGAATGGTCCTCGCCGATACCCCAGGAGCAACAGTGTCCCTAATTTGCTGGGAAGTGGCGGTGCGGTCCCCTACGGCACTGCGTAGGATCCTACGGTCTTGGCGTGCATCCGTGCGTCGCTGCGGTCTGGTCCCAGGTCGACGGGCACGTGCACCTTCCGCCGACCACTGGCGACAACGTCGATGTACTGTGGAGACCTCACGCCCCACGTGTTGAGCAATTCGGCGGTACGTCCACCCGCCCTCCCGCATGCCCACTATACGCCCTCGCTCAAAGTCCGTCAACTGCACATACGGTTCACGTCCACGCTGTCGCGGCATGCTACCAGTGTTAAAGACTGCCATGGAGCTCCGTATGCCACGGCAAACTGGCTGACACTGACGGCGGCGGTGCACAAATGCTGCGCAGCTAGCGCCATTCGACGGCCAACACCGCGGTTCCTGGTGTGTCCGCTGTGCCGTGCGTGTGATCATTGCTTGTACAGCCCTCTCGCAGTGTCCGGAGCAAGTATGGTGGGTCTGACACACCGGTGTCAATGTGTTCTTTTTTCCATTTCCAGGAGTGTATTGTACAGGGGTATTAACAATTGTGCAATAACAGTGTGTCAATAGAGAATAAACTTTTTGTCAGTAACTTTTATTGTAGCGTACATGTGAGTTTAGCTGTCAGATTTAATAATGTGTACATTTCTGAGCCTCATAGAAACATTATTGTTTGTGGTAGAGATGATGATTTTTAATTCTTCGCTATCTCACAGAAAAGTACATAATTAAGGATATCATTGTTCATTTTGAACCAAAGAGGATTACTTGTAGGATATTTTTGTGAGGGAATAAATATACTGCAAAGCAGTAGTCAGAATGCTCAACTCCATTAACAGATATCTACAAGGTGATCATGAGTGGGTATCATATATTATTCTTACAGCATGTTTTTTTATAGATGAGTTATCTCAAAACATTATTCTGTATGACATTATTGAATGAAAATATGTTAAATATGTCAGATTACTGATTTGTCTCTCCCCAAGGTAAGCAGTGATTCTAAGTGCAAATGTGGCTGAACTAAGTTGCTTTAAGAGTTCCAAAATGTGTGTTTTCCAGGTTAAAACCACATGAATATGGACACCTAAGAATTTTGACGATTCAACCGTATTTATTATTTTGTCATCAAGTGTGACACTTACGTAGCGTCTTTTTAAAACTGGGGCTGAGACCATGCACAGAAAACCTGTCAATGACACTTTTAAGAACATTGTTTACCATTTCTTCTGTTTCTGTATGTATGCTTGGATTGATTACAATATGCATAAAGAACTAATTCTGCTGTTGTTTATTAGATGGAAGATCACTTACTTGTGAGGAACAATAGTGGATCTAAGTCTGAGCCCTGGGATACCTTATATGTGATTTCTCCTGTCAGTAAAATAGTCCTGGTTGAATTATTAAGTCACAACCTTTTTCATTATTTTGGTTAGATATGAAATTGTCCATTGGTTGGCTACTCCATCAGTTGCATAAAACATCAATATACTGAGATTCACACAGTCAAATGCCTTATATAGGTCACTGAAAATACCAACCAGTGTTTTTTTTATTATTCACTGCTTGTAAAATTTGGTTTGTGAACATGTAAAATACATTCTCAACAGAGGAACACTTCTGAAATTCAAATGCGGGTTTGTTGCGAATATTTTTATTGCTCAGGTTACATTCTGTCCCAGAATACACTACCTTCTCAAAAGTTTTGTAAAACGATTTCAGTAGTGAAACAAGATGGCAGTCTTTGACAAATTTCCTATTACCTCTCTTAAACAGGGGAATCACAGTAGCATATTTCAGTCTCTCTGAAAAAAGCCACTAATTAGCAATGCATTATATGTTTGAGTGAATAAATAGTTTTTTTAATTTCAGAAGGAGGAGTTGGTGATGCATTCATATGACTGAATGTTATGAGAGTTCATTTTCAACACACTGCTGTGGTTTTTCTCTTGAACTAGTTGTCTCTATACTTTTTACTATATTTAAGAGATGATCATTAAATATATTTTCTATCTGTGACTCATCACTTATAGTCCTTCAATTCAGTTCAGTGGTGATGTTATCCTGCTCTGTAGTAATTGTCCTGTCTCTTGTTTCACTTCATTCCATATATCCTTAAGCCTGTTGCCAAAATTACTGATTTCTAATGTTATGTGCATGTTCCTCGATTTTTTAATAACTTTTATAGGTAATTTTATGTAGTTTCTGAAGTGTGCAGCTACTGCAGGATTTCTACTTGTTCTTGTCAACACACATATTTCTCTTTTCCTTTCAAATGATATTTTAATCACCCTAGTGATCCATTGTTTTTTAATGGTGTTTTAGTGCTTTTCTGATTACGTTATGCAGAAAGCTACTTGAAAATAATAATATGAATTAATCATGGGATGGATTAAATTTTATAATAGCATTTGGTTCATTACCCACCTCTTGTAACCTACTCTTGAGAACATTTGTCCTGGAGTTGTTAATTATTCTAAATGATTTGCACTGAGCATCCATACTGTAAAACGCACTGCTATGTACTGTAATTAATTGTGTACCATGATCACAGACAACATTTGTTCCTGGGAAAACAATTATTTTCTTGCTTTGAGCTTCACCGAAGAGGACATTATTAATTAGGGCCCTACTGTTTTTATCTACCCATGTCGTAAAATTAATGACCGAGATCAAATTGTGGGATTCAAATAAGGATTCCAGATCATTTTTCCCATCAGAATCCAGTAGAAAATCTACAGTGAAATAACTGCAGACTACTAACTGTTTGCTACAGCCAGATAGGTGGTATAATAAGGAATCCAAATCTCTTATAAACGGTTCAAAATTTCCCATTGGGAATTTACATACAGTTACCATTAAAAGTGAGCTATTTTCCAGTATTACATCAGAATCGCCCACTTCTCTTGATCACTGCAAAACATATTTATGTCATTGTATTGGAACTTATGTTGTTTATTAGTGTATGTAATAACTCCTCCTTTTCTATATTTGTGCTGTATGAGTAAACAGTAGAGTGTAATCTTTTATATACAGAATTAATCAACCAAAATAGCCTTGCTATGCTGGTACTGCAACTGGCTGAAAACAAGTGGATAGGTTACAAAACTTAAAAAGGGAAATTCATACGTTGGAGTTAGATGTAGTGGGAATTAGAGAAGTTCATTGGCAAGAAAGATTGGATTTGTAGTCAGGTGAATACAGAGTTTTAAATATGAAATCAAATAGGGTAATGCTGGGGAATGTTTAGTAATGAATAAGACAATAGGGCTGTGGGTAAGCTACTATTAACAGCGCAGTGAAAGCATTATCATACTCAAGATAGATACAAAGCTAATAGCTATCACAATACTACAAATTTATGTGCCAACTACTCTATGATGAGATAAAAGAAATTGTACAGATACTTAATAGAGACAAATCTGTAATGGTTATGGGGGCTTGGAATTTAATACTACGAAAAGGGAGGGAGAAAAAAAGAAGAGGCGGAAATATTGTAGGTGAATAATGGCTGGGGGAAATGAATGAGGAAGCCACCTGGTAGAATTTCGCACACAGGAAATTTGATCATTGCTAGCACATGGCTTTAGAATCATGAAATAAGGTTGTACTTGTGGAAGAGACTTGGTGACACAGAAAGTTTTCAGTGTAGTTAATAATGGTACGATAAAGATTTCGGAACCAGGTTTTAAATTATAACACATTTTCAGGGGCAGATGTGGACTCTGATCGCAATTTGTTGGTTATTAACTCGAGATCAAAGATAAAAAAGTTGCAAAAAGTTAGGAAATTAAGGGACTGAACCTGGATAAGTTGAAAGAACCAGTAGCTGTTGAGAGTTTCAGAGTGAGATTAGGCAACCATTGACTAGAAGAGGGGAAAGAAATAGAGCAGAGGACGAATGGGCACCTTTGTGAGATGAAAAAGGGAAGGTTGTAGAGGATCAAATAGGCAAAAACAAAAGGTCTAGTCAGAATCATAGAATAACACAAGAGATACTGAGTTTAACTGACGAAAGGAGGAAATATAAAAATGCAGCAAATGAAGCAGGAGAAGGGAAACATCTGAAAAGGGAGATTGACAGGCAATGCAAAATTGCCAAGCAGGATTTAGAGGCATATTGCACTAGGGGAAAAATTAAAGAGGCCTTTGGAGCAAAGAGAAGCAGCTGTATGAACAACAAGAGCTCACATGGAAGACAAGTCCTAAGCAAAGAAGGGGGAACTGGAAAGTGGAAGGAGTATCTATACAAAGGACGACTAAACTGGAGACAGTATTACAGAAATAGAAGAGGACGTAGATGAAAATGAGATGGGTTATATGATACTGCATGAAGAATTTGACAAAACACTGGAAGACCTAAGTCGAAACAAGGCCCTGGCAATAGAAGACATTCTGTAAGAACTAATGATACCCTTGGGAGAGCTAGCCATGACAAAATTCTTCCATCTGGTTTGCGAGATGTAGGAGACAGACGAAATACCTGGACCTCAAGAAGAAAGTAATAATACCAATCCCAGACAAATCAGGTGCTGACAGGCATGAATATTACTGAGATACCAGTTTAGTAAGTTATGGTTGCAAAATACTCCCCCGAAATCCTTACAGAAGAATGGATAAAATGGTACAATCAGACCTCTGGAACGATCATTTTGAATTCCAAATTAATGTAGGAACATGCACTGCAATACTGACCCTACTACTTATCTTAGAAAAGATGCTTTAAGGAAAGACAAACATACGTCTATAGCATTTATAGTCTTAGAGAAAGCTTTTAACAACAGTGACTGGAATAATATCTTCAAAATTCTGAAGGTATCTGGGGTAAAATATATGGGTGAAAGAATATTTGCAAAAGTAGAGAAATCAGATCTAATCTCAGTTCTAAGAGTCGAGAGGCATGAGAGGAAAGCAATTGTTGAGAAGTGAGTGAGACAGTGTTGTAGCCTATCGCCGATGTTGTTCAATGTATACACTGAGCAAGCAACAAAGGAAACAAAAGACAAATTAGGAGGGTTGCCGATGGCATTGCAATTCTGTCAGAGACAGCGAAGGATGTGGAAGAGTAATGGATAGTGTCTTGAGATGAACGATAGTAAAGATAGGATAATGGGATGTAGTCCAATTAAATCGTATGATGCTGAGGGGACTAGATTAGGAAATGCGAAATTAAAGAAAAATATGAGTTCTTTATTTGGGCAACAGAAAAACTGAGGAGAAGAGAAGTTTGTGGCACAACTTAACTACAAGAAAGGATCAGTTGGGCGCACACATTCTGAGACATCTAGGGATCACCACTTTAGTAATGGAGGTAAGTGTGGAGAGTAAAAATTTAGAGGAAAACAAAGAGAACACATTCTTTGATGCTTTTGTTCATAAGACAGTACAAAATAAGCTACAAGCACTAGGAATATGAGGGGTAGATATTGACTGGTTCCGATCATACCTAGAAGATAGGGTACAAAGAGTAGAAATAATACATACCTCAAATAAGTCTAAACTTTTACTAAAACGCTACTCACAACCAAAACAGATTGTTAGAGGAAGTCGTCAGGGTACCATATTAGGACCAATACTGTTCCTGATATAAATCAATCACTTTCCCAATATTGCTAGTTATGGAGAAAAAATTATCTTTGCTGATGACAGCAACATTGTAGTCACTGAAAAAACAAGAGAACTCTTTGAAGAGCAAGCAAATGAAACCCTCTAAGTAGTTTACAGTTGGCTGAAAAGCAATAAGGTGACACTGAATGTAAAGAACTTATTGCCATGAAGTTCAGTTTGAGAGGGAAAATGACAATGTTAAATCAAATGTTGATTGCACGTCTATATACTGTGTAACTAATGCCAAATTTCTAGGAGTTAATACTGATTCTCAGTTAAATAGGTGTGAACACACAAAGATAATTGCAAACATAATGTCATCAGCATGTTATGCTCTTAGAGTCCTGTGAGCAGTGAGTAACAAGCAGTGCCTTTTAGTTACATACTACTCATGCGAACAGTCAACTCTTAGCTAGGAAATTCTTTTTCTGGGGAACATACACTCAAAATATGAACACAATTTTCAAACTACAAACTTGCTGTTAGACGGTCCATAAGTAAAAATTATCAATATACCGTAATACTTAAAGTGGCTTTACGAATAATAAAAGTAGTAGTCGAGCTCATCCTAAAGATCTTTTGAAAACATAGCAGATGTTAACTGCACTATGTGAATATAGTTACCAGACAGTTTTACACAAAAAAGTAATTTGTCGCGTCCCAAGCGTGGGTTTTGCGAGGGATTGAGCGACACGGTTCGTAAACGGGAATTAGCTGGTTGACCTAATTGAGAGGGAGACTTTTGATCTGGCTAAGATGTTAAATTCCCTGGTGTGAAGGTACAAGGCTAGGATGTTGGTAGAAGTAAACTCGTATGGACGTTATAAAAGTTCTAATTTATTCATAAAGAATACAGATCACCCTAACTGCGTAGTGATTGTACCTACAGAATAGCCAAGACCATTACAGAGACGGTGACTGACTTCCACCGTTCTGGCTGCCTGATAGAACTTTCCAGCACTTTGCTGCCCACACTAGCACCCTACGTCAGAGTCCCGCGGTCGCTGCCTAAACGCTCATCGGCGACTATCTCCAACTGTCTGCCTGCAGCCCGCCCTCAGCCCAAGTCGGCTGCTACTCACGCTGACTACCGTCGCTGCCTAAACCCGAGAGAGAGAGAGATCCCCGTAGCGGCGTGCCTCCGAGTTTTGTTAGCTCTTCCCCTTCGACCCCGCCAGCGCTTGGCATGACGTAGCGTCGAGTGCAACTTTTCCTTATTAGGGATTGTTTTAGTATTAACTTCAGTACTTTTCTTCAGAAGCTGGGTGGAGGGGTAGAGGGGCCTCTCCCTATATGGTCACGCACTGCGTCCTGAGCCCTTCATTGGCTCCTCATGACGTAGTGCGGTCCCCGCCTAGGGCCCTCTTTCTTTCTCTCTCCGCTCCCAGACTTCTCCCTCTAGCCAAGAGTGTTGATACTGCAAGTTATTGTTTATTAAGGGACCTGCCCAGAGCGCCCTGTTTATCTTAATAGCTGAGTCTGCTTCCTTGCTTATCACGCGCAGCTGCCTGGCCGCTTGGACCGCCGCCTCGGCTATCTGGCTGCGTCGTTATCTTTTGTGACCCCTCTGACACGCCTGGCGTCCCCTGTTAACTCTATCTCCCCGTATGATATCTGGTGTATCGTCTGAGAACAACTGCATTTAGACTTGGCTTTTCTGCGGTTACAACACCTCCCCCGCCAGGGAAATTGGCGTTACTCCTCAGAGTAGCGTCAATTGTGACTCTTTTATTTTTTTTTTTCCATTACATGCTTTACAGATTTGTTTATTACATTAGCATCTGGTATGTTATATTTTTCATTTTCATTTAGTAAAGTCAAATTCATTAAACACACAATAATACAATTACATTATACATGCCTAACATTCAGTTATGTCAAAAGCATTTGCATTACAATCAAAAGACACTTTCATTGATACATACATTCACATTTCAATTAGAATTACATTTCAAATACAGTTACATTTCAATTACATATTTCAAATACAGTTACATTTCAATTACACATTTCAAATACAGTTATTTAACGTCTGTTTCTGAAAGCGACCGTATCAACTTGGTCTTTTCCACATCTTTCATAAATTACTATCTCTTCAGTTTCTTTATTACTGTGTCTTCTAGCTGAACTAGTCTCTGGGTATTGGTTCACTATGGTATTTCTTACACATACTTTTCCACAACAATCACTGTCTTCAAAATATTTCCATATACTTTTAAAACAGTCTTTACAACATTTACAGTTTTTACAACAGCATGTTATTATGATTAGAATAACTATTGATATGGCTACATACGTAGTTATGGAGTAATGTGTGAAGTACCTGGAGTACTTCATTTCCTCCTCTTGTCTCTCTACCATCTTCTGGACATCATCCAGTCTTTTTCCTGCGACTTTCAAGTCGTCTAACTGTGTTATTACCTGGCCCAATGGCAAATCTAATGCTAACGTTGAGACATTCCTTTTTTCCTTGTTTACCACGCAACAATCGAATTCTAGATTGATCTGCGGAACTATGTCTTTCTTCGTCACATTACTCTGAATCACTCTATCTGTTTGTATGAACACTCTAGTGCCATACCCCTCACATTTACTGTAAAAACTAATTTTTCCTACCCCTTTTATTACTATGTCCTTTGGTGGTTCCCTTCCACACAATACTGTTAAGCCTTCTTCCTTCGGTGCTACATGTAGCCATTCGTTACTGTTTAGATGAGTCCAAAGGCTCTGATTCAGTGCGACTATTTTTCGCACACAATCTTCCGGAATTTCTCTTACCGGTTGCAACAATTTGGCTTCGCACTCTTCGTGGTCGAATGTTGACAGCAAGGCGAATGCTTGTTTGCACAGTCTCCTATTTTTACTTAGCTCCTTGCATTTTAGTTCCTCCGCAGAAAGTTTCGCGTACTGCCTTTTGGATTTATCTATTAGTAAGAATTCTTTCTCTGGCTGTATGTACACATATTTACCTTTCATGTTTGGAATTTCTTTTGGTAGTGGGAGTACTCTATACAAATTGAAATTGTTATTATTTATTAATGGAATATTAATTACATATCCCAGTGTGCTACCCGAGATGAAAACATCTAAATCAATTATTCTTAACAATAGATAACCTGAGGACTCCGTAAGAGGAACAGGAAACTTTACATCTTTTAGTTCTTCCCGTATTAAACTTAGGTATTTTACAATTTGGACTGGATTAATTATATGAGGCTGTAGTATTCCCTTCTGAGCATTTACAATGGCATTTATCATTTGTTCGTATTCCTCTTCGATCTGACCAAACACTGCCGATAGTTGTAATACTTGCTCTGTTACTGTGGCGAAGGACGCTACACGTTTAAACCCTATATCGGTTTCCTTCACGTATTCCTTCATGAATCGTTCTAGTCTTTGCATACCTGTCTTCAGAACGTGCTCATTTGACTCTAGTGTATATACCGTCCTGTTTACTCCCGCCAATGTGGCTCTTACCACTGCCACCTGTTCCTTTGTTAGCCTCAACAACCCTTCTGAGTTTTTCTCCATAGCGTCTATTCTTTCCTTATAGTATGCTGCATCTGCTTCGTACAACGTCCCGAACAGTATTTTACTTACCTGCCCGACGAAGTTGAATACTCCTCTCTTCCTTCTGGTCTCGTGTTTCGTTAGCTGCTGTACTAAAAGTTGCAATCCTGTGATTTTTTCCACATGATGGGTTACTTGTTGGTCTAGTACCCTGCATTCTATTAATCCTACATTTAATTGTGTTAGTGTTTCTCGGCACCTTTGTACCGCTGCCCTACCATACCTCTCTGCATTCTGAAACCTTTCTGTTATTATATCTAGATTTACGTATGTGACTATTCTCCATGTGGTACTGTATATTTCTACCTGTCCTCTATTATCGTAATATAGTCCTGATGAACTCGGAAATGGCGTCACTTGGTACTCATTTGTCGCATGCTCTGATGCAGTGATGTAGTATGCTGTTATCACTATGACGAATTTCACGACCTGCCACTTGAGTGCCATACCTGAAATCTAAAAGAATTGTTTCAGCCTGTTGGCATGTACTTTTGTTTCCTTATTTCTTTTAACTTTTATTACTACGTTAGGACCTTCCACTTTTACTACTTCAAATGGACCTCTCCATTGTGAATCTAATTTCCGAGATCTACCCCGTCTCACCGACTCATCGTGCAGTAATACTTTATCTCCCACCTTGAAGTTTTTTGGATTTTGTTTCATGTCATACTGTTCCTTACTGATTTTCTTACTTCTTATAATCGAGTCTCTGGCCACTCTGTGGGCTTCCTGCATTCTCGCTCTTAGTTTATTTACATACATTTCATAATTGTAACTTACCTGCTGTGTTTCTTGCTGCAGTACCCCTGGTATGTTAACCTTTCTTCCGTATAGTAATTCAAATGGTGTGTATCCTGTGCTGCTGTGTGGTCTAGTGTTGAACACAAAAATTGCATACGGTACCCATTTTTCCCAAGAACTTTGATCTCCTGTTACAAAGTGTCTGAGATACTCTACAATAGTTCTATGACTTCTTTCTAGTGCACCATTTGATTCAGGGTGGTATGCTGTAGTATTTATACGCTTTACCTTCAACAATTTACATACACTTTTAAATACATCACTCAGAAAGTTAGACCCTTGATCTGTTAATAATACTGATGGAATTCATACCTTAATACTACGTTTTCCACAAATGCCTCAGCTACTGTTTCGGCATCTTGTTTGTAAATTGGGATTGCTAAGGTAAATTTACTCAGATCGTCTTGGAATGTTAACATGTACCTTTTTCCTGTATTAGATACATCTAGTGGACCCACTATATCCATCGCACACTTTCCGAATACTGTTTCTGCTGTGTCTGTAATTTCTAAGGGCATCCTAGTTTTCATTTGCGTGTTTTTATTCTTTTGACACGATGGACATTTCCTAATGTAATTTCCAATCTCACGCTTCATTCCGCGCCACTGCTTGTATGCTTTAATTCTTTCGAGTGTCCTGTGCATTCCTTGGTGACCTCCCAAGGGATTGTCATGCATTTCCTTTAGTATATTTTCTTTTTCTTCGGGACTAATTTCCTCACCACTATCCGTTTCCTGTTCTATTTCACTCGACACTTGTGCTTGCCGCACGTTTACGGAACTTTCTTCCCCATTTGCTTTTGCTGCCGAGATCTCTGTCTCCACCTTCTGCTTCGCATCTATCTCTTCCTTCCCTTCATGCCTTATTCTACTCAGCGCATCCGCATTACTATTTAACTTTCCTGGCTTGTATATTACTTCATAATCATACTCCTCGAATTTCAGTCTCCACTTCAGGAGTCTCGAACTCGGATCTTTGACACTAAATATCCACGTTAGTGGCTTATGGTCTGTCACTACAGTGAACTTTCTGCCATATACATATGGTCTGAACTGTTTTACTGCGTAAACTATAGCCAACAACTCTTTTTCCGTTGTGCTATAATTTAGTTCGGCTTTGTTCAATGCTCTGGATGCATATGCGATGGGCAAGTCTTCGCCAATCTTCTTACCTTGCGATAACACTGCACCCAAGGCTGCGTTACTCGCATCCGTTGTAATGATGAACGGTTTCGTAAAGTCAGGGTACTGAAGTAACGGAGGGTTTATTAATTTCTCTTTTAGTTCTTCGAACGCATTGTTCTGACGTTCGCTCCATCGGTACTCCACTCCCTTTTTTAAGAGCTCATGGAGAGGTTTCGCAATCTTGCTGAAGTTAGCAAATGAAACGGCGGTAGTAACCTATCAATCCGAGAAAACCTTTTAGTTCCTTAGTTGTCTTTGGCTGTGGGAAGAACTTCACCTTCTCCACCTTCGCCATATCTGGTGATATTCCTTTGTCAGTGATGCAATGACCTAGGAAGATTACTTCCTTCCTCAGGAATTCACACTTGTCTGGTTGCAGCTTCAAATTGTGCTCTCGCAACCTGTCAAATATTTCCCGGAGCTTTTCGTTATGCTCCTGCAGGTTTTTCCCATAGCATACTACGTCGTCTAGATATACAAAGCATTTCACTCCTTGTAAACCTGCCAAGACTGTATTCATCAGTCTCTGAAAACATCCTGGGGCTCCCTTCAGTCCCATCGGCATTCGTTTGTATTCGTAATGCTGATAGTTTGAGCTAAATGCCGTTTTCTCTCTGTCCTTCTCGTCCGTCAATATTTGATGGTACCCGCTTGCGAGGTCAAGCGTCGAGAAGTACTTAGCTTGCCCTAACTGATCCAGTATCTCGGAGATATTCGGTAGTGGAAATGCATCGCCTACAGTGATATCATTTAATCGTCTGTAGTCCACTACGATTCTCCATTTCTGTTTGCCACTAGCGTCTAGCTTCTTTAGAACTAACAGTAACGGTGCGTTCCAAGCGCTCTTACTCTCGACAATTATGTCATATCTTAGCATCTGCTCTATTTGCTCCCTTAGCACTTCCTTTTGCGCTTCCGGGATCCTGTACGGTCTAGCGTTTACTACCTTTCCCGCGTGTTCCGGTGCAATCGGTATTCTGTGCTTCACTGCGGAAGTATAGGACAGGTTGTCCCCTGGTAGATGAAATACATCTCCGTATTCCGCGCAAACCTCTGCTAGAGCGCTTTTCTCTTCAGCGTTCAAATGATCCATTCTTAATTGCCTTCGCAACACACTAGTACGACTTTCTGTCTTTCCTATGACATTAGTACAACATTTTACTTCGCGTATTTTCCCTACTTTTTCTAATTCTTCCGTCATTAACCTGACGTTTCCTAACTGCACTCTGTCTTCTGACAAGTTTAATGCACTTACTATGCATTTCCCATTTCGCACTTTTACTAACGCTTCAGGTACATGTACCCCTTGTGCAATCTCCTGCCTAGGAATAATCATTTCCTTTTCGATTCCCCTTTTTACATTTCCTTCCACCTTTAATAACATTATTTTTTCCTCTCGGGGCCCTATTTCCCCGCCTACTTCTGAATCTTGTTCGTTCTCATGTCCCTTTGGCTCTTCCTCTACTACTAAGGGTATATCTCGCCCTTTTAGTCTCACTATTTTACCTGCATAGTCTAACTTAACTCTATGCTCTGTCAAGAAATTTCTGCCTATCAGTCCGTCGTACGGAATATCTAATCCTCTCCCGTACACGTGAAATTTTTGCCCTACTTGCTCAGAACCGTCCACACTTAAGTGTACCTGTACCGTACCTATTGTGCTGACGGCCTCACTGGTTACACCTTTTAGCCGAAGCCTTTCCGCTTCATTAATTGCAAGTGTACTATTTATCGGAATACTCGTTCTCTTGAGCAGACACAACTGTGCTCCAGTGTCTATTAGCAACTTCAAATATCTTTTTAATTCTATGCAGTATAAAACCAAAACGTCATTTTCTCTTGCACAGTCGATTACCCTAACTGAGGGTTTACCTATCGCAACAAGGGCCGACTGTGCGGCCTTGCCGCCTCTTAGTTTCCCTGCACCACTTTACCGGTTTTGCTCGATACTGGCACCCTGCCTTTTCTCCATGCGTGCCAGGGCCCTGCGTGACAATCTATCGCGTAATGTCCCGGCCGCTTACACTTGAAACAAGCAACGTCTTTTACCCTCGTACACGGAACTCCACAGTTCCCTGGTAGATTACATTGTGGGCACCTCCACTCTCGTAACCCTCCATCAGCTTCCCTATGATTTCCTCTAAAGTCTCTTGTATCTATCGGCTGAATTTTTCTTAATCTTACCCGGCATTCCGCGTCTGTATGTCCTGGCTTGTCGCACCCGTAACAAAAATTCGTAAACTCTTTGCCCGTCATTATCCGTACTCTTCCCTCTGGCCTATTCTTTCTACACTTGCTTGCCATGTGCCCTCTCAATCCACAATTGAAACATTTCAAATCTCTAATATCTCTGGTATTCTTCACCGTTTCCTTTCCCCGGTTGAAAGTTACTCTTGGGGCTAGTCCCCGCTCTTTCATTGACAGTATTGCACTTTCTTCTTGCAATGCTAGTTCCACGGCCGCTGCTAGCGTGATTTCATCGCCTCTACTTCTTACTATCGTCTGTATTCTATCATTGCTTAACCCTTGTATAAAGCATGCTCTTCCTAGTGAATCAACCAGTTCTATTGCGCCCTTTAAGTTCTCCCTAGCCGTAACTCTGCTTACTGCTTCCCTGAAATCCCTTTGCATTTAATCTATTCGGCTTGCCCATGTCGCAATTGGCTCTCCTTGTCCCTGTCTCGATTGAAATATCTTGCACGCGTAGTAGTCAATGGTACGCTTACTCGCAGAATTTTCCTCTAGAACATGTTTTAGTTCCTGCCATGTCCCCGTGCGTTCCCTTACTTGCAGCCTCGATCTGGCCTCTCCGGTTATTTTGGCTTTAACAAACTTCAGTAACGTTTCGTGTTCCTCCGGTTTCACAAGTTCAAATGCAGCGTCTACATTTTCAATAAACTCCCTAAGATCTCTCTTATTTCCTTCTAACACTTTTGGAACTATACACAAGGCCGTCTGTTCCGCTGATCCGCGTTGTCCCGCGTTGTGCCGCGCTGCTCCGCGCTGTCTCTGTGCTCTCTATGCCCGCGCTGTTCCGCGCTGCCACGATGCGTCGGCCGCCGCTCTGCTGGGCTGTGCCGACCCCGTCGCTCGCCTCGGCTGCCGCTGCTACGGCTGCTGCCGCTGCTCGGCCCGGACCACCGGTCTCGAACGCTGGCTGCTTAGGCACCTCTGTGCCTCGTCGCTCCGCGTCGTGCTGCCGCTATCCTGCGTTGCCCTGCACCCGCGAGGACTACTTCTCTGGACTCTGTCGTAGTGGGGCTACTAATGCTGAAAGTTGCGAGTCGCCACAACTTCCTGCTAATTGCCACAGTCGCTGTAGCAAAATCTACTGGCTCCTATCTCCTTTTTGCCTATATGCCTTTGTGGTACCCCACACCTGGCACCAAAACTTTTATTTATGTCGCGTCCCAAGCGTGGGTTTTGCGAGGGATTGAGCGACACGGTTCGTAAACGGGAATTAGCCGGTTGACCTAATTGAGAGGGAGACTTTTGATCTGGCTAAGATGTTAAATTCCCTGGTGTGAAGGTACAAGGCTAGGATGTTGGTAGAAGTAAACTCGTATGGACGTTATAAAAGTTCTAATTTATTCATAAAGAATACAGATCACCCTAACTGCGTAGTGATTGTACCTACAGAATAGCCAAGACCATTACAGAGACGGTGACTGACTTCCACCGTTCTGGCTGCCTGATAGAACTTTCCAGCACTTTGCTGCCCACACTAGCACCCTACGTCAGAGTCCCGCGGTCGCTGCCTAAACGCTCATCGGCGACTATCTCCAACTGTCTGCCTGCAGCCCGCCCTCAGCCCAAGTCGGCTGCTACTCACGCTGACTACCTGCGCAGGATGGGGCCCCTCCACGCCCGCATCAACGTGGTGACCAAACCAAAAGTTCTACTGTCACCTCCGTAAGCATGTTAGTTTTGAATCAGGCGTCACAGGATGCAGGCTGTGATGTTGTCCATGCGTCTGGGTAAGATTACTCATTTACATGGTCCATCAGGAGATAGAAGTGGTCGAAAGCGATTGAAGGGTAGCGGTTGTAAGGGCAGAGGGAAAAAAAGTGCCAAGGCCAGAGCCAAGGGAAAAGAAACCTCTGCGACAGTAGGACGGGTAGTAAGGGCAGTAGCGGCTTGCTAGCTGCGATAGAGCATGCAAGGTGAGGTCGGTTAGCGTGAGGTATCATGCATCGTTACCTATGTCTGCGTGTCCGTTAGCTGGGTCAGTCCGAGTGCTGCGGCTGGGCTCGCTTGTAGTCCCCTGGGCCGGCTGCAGTGGCTTCCTCCCTGTAACATAAGAGTTCGGCGCGGCAACGCGTGCGTTGCTGTTGGGCCCTCTGCTGCGCCTTATCGTCGGTGACTTGGTGCAGCTTCATCAGGCTGGTGCAGAACGACAGCGATCGGCTACCGTTCAGTGTCCTCCTCTACTGCACGCCGCAGCCCTTTTCCAATTTAGCTCCAAGGAGCTCCGTTTGTTCGAAGAGATGCGACAGTTCAGCGTCCGAGGAAGTGTCGAAGGTCAGTCGCATCTTGGCGACGAAGGCCGCCCTTTCGGCTTCTCGATCCCTTGGGGGACCCGCTCCCGTCGCGGTCGGCGTTGCCACCGGTCCAGCTGGAGCGGCGGTTTTCTTTTTAGCACCCTTCACCTGCGGTGCTGCTGGGGCAGCCGCTGGCTCAGGCGCGCGGACGTCCTTCTGCGAGGTCGCAGGAGTGTTCGCAGGTACTACTGCGCCGGGGCCTCGGGCGAAGACTGCGCGCAGCTGCCTTAAGGCCTCTTCTTTCTCTGCAGTCACGGCGGCTGCGAAGGCAGCCCTCTCTGTCGCAATGACGGCTCTGAGGGCTGCAGTGGCCTCCTTCACGGCGTTGCCGAGTTCGAGGTCACGTATCTTCTCGGGAGCGCGGGCTGCGTCCTGGCCGCCCGTTTCCAAGCGGTCTTCCCTGCTCCTGGCAGGTGGAGCTGCTGCTGCGCCGTCCCTCTGCTGCGCCGGGCTGTTCTGCGCCCTACGCCGTTTCCGACGTCGTCTTCGCATCTTCCGCTGTGCCGGTGCGGCCGCGGCCGCCTCGCCGCCCCCGGCACGGCTGCGGCTTGAAAAAGCAGCACAGCCGCGCCAGCTGGCGACGTGCGGGCCGCCGCACCGGACACAGGTCGGTAGAACGTTGCTGCCGCGGTCGCAGGCGCGGCTGTCGTGCTCCCCTGAGCACTTGACGCACCGCACCGCGTTGCGGCAATACTTCGCAACATGGCCCTCGCCCTGGCACCTGAAGCACTGGGGCAGGGGGTCCATGGCGGTCGGGAGAGCCTCTGACGTCACCGGGAAGCCCAGCAGCTTCCGCAAGTCGAAGATGTCGCTCCCGCCGTCGACCGTATGCACGGTAACGGCATAGAGTGGCGCCCTCTTCTTGTTGGTCCGGTTGTGCAGCCTTGCGGTTACACCACCAAACCCGGCTCGCAGCAGCCCTTCCCGGACCGCTGCCTCGTCACAGCACCAAGGTAGCCCCCTGAGGAGCGCCTTGGTCGTCTTCATCCTTCCTGGGGAAGGTGCCTTCTCACGCGCCGGCGGCGCGTCGACGATGTGGTCGGCCACTGCGACCTTGATCGCCCTGTGGTCGGCCACGTTTGCGGCTCGAACGCAGATCAGCGAGTCTGTATCGACAGACTCGTAGACCACTTCGTTCCGTGCGCAGTTCGTCATCGTGTCGAACAGCGCTGTCCACCCACCTTTACACTTGATGTATAAAGGGGGGACAGGCCGCGACTCGTCTTCTCGGGAGTTCCTTGCATGGTCGGCAGACTTAGTGAGTTGCGCAACCGAAGGACCCTTCGTAGCGGCAGGTTTCCTCTGCGCACCCTTCTTTCCCATGCTGTGAGGCGCGAAACACGACAATCTGCACGCGTTGTCAAAACAACGCACGACAATTTGCTCTGCGCGGCTCCCACAGCACAGAAACCTCTTCACGAGCTCTCAACGGCCGAGTTAGCGTAGCGCGCAACGGCAGCGATGCGCACGCCTCGCCAGCTCAGGCCGCTCTTACGCTGACTACCGTCGCTGCCTAAACCCGAGAGAGAGAGAGATCCCCGGAGCGGCGTGCCTCCGAGTTTTGTTAGCTCTTCCCCTTCGACCCCGCCAGCGCTTGGCATGACGTAGCGTCGAGTGCAACTTTTCCTTATTAGGGATTGTTTTAGTATTAACTTCAGTACTTTTCTTCAGAAGCTGGGTGGAGGGGTAGAGGGGCCTCTCCCTATATGGTCACGCACTGCGTCCTGAGCCCTTCATTGGCTCCTCATGACGTAGTGCGGTCCCCGCCTAGGGCCCTCTTTCTTTCTCTCTCCGCTCCCAGACTTCTCCCTCTAGCCAAGAGTGTTGATACTGCAAGTTATTGTTTATTAAGGGACCTGCCCAGAGCGCCCTGTTTATCTTAATAGCTGAGTCTGCTTCCTTGCTTATCACGCGCAGCTGCCTGGCCGCTTGGACCGCCGCCTCGGCTATCTGGCTGCGTCGTTATCTTTTGTGACCCCTCTGACACGCCTGGCGTCCCCTGTTAACTCTATCTCCCCATATGATTTCTGGTGTATCGTCTGAGAACAACTGCATTTAGACTTGGCTTTTCTGCGGTTACAACAAATTGTTCACATCAAAAATAACTTTTCTTACTACTGCATAAACAGCTTTGTCCACCAACATGGAACAAGATCTAGACCTAAGTTACATTGACCAAGAAAGAGTAAGAAAACTCAAAACAGCGTTTTCTATCAAAGAATAAAGGTGTACAATAAATTACCCACAGAGAGTAAAGAAATTGCTAAAGCAATGTTATTTAGAAGGTCATTATAAAGACCCTGTCAAGCAATGTATTCTATACACTGAAGGAAGACAACACAGCGTAAGGGTTTGGTAAGAAATGTAACACAGGTTAATAATAATAGGTGTATGATTCCATGTAAGACTTCCAAGCTTCATTTTTTTCCTTCTTGTTTTCTTTTCTTGGAAACATTATTCCATAACCTATGCAATGCATAATACTTTATCTCGAAGGAAAAAGAAAATTTGTTTTAAACAGACAATAACCTTCAAAGATCTGTAAAAAAAGGTAATTTTACTGCAAAGATATTATTGGCCTATTAGGTGCTAGAAAGAAAGAAAACAATTTAGAGATGCATTAATCTAACATTATGCTGACTTTATGATAGCATTTAATACTTATATGCAAATAGAGAAGAAAACGAATCAGTAAAGGTGACACACATTTAATGAAATAATTTACAGTAAATGTACTAAAGACGAGTTAAATTAAACATTTATTTTCTACCTAAACAAAATAGAGCAAAATATTATCGAGAAAAAATGCTTGGCTGACTGAGGGTCTAATTATCTCTTTGGTTTGAAATGGTCGTCATTTTTCCACAACCTAAGGAGACGAAGTACCGTAACGTATCATTATATGCTGAAAATAAAGGAAATTGATTGACCGGTAGTTCTGCTTGGAATCAATTAACGTCGAGTGATAGGTGATATCGTGATAAGACGGCATAGTACTCATTCTTAAATAATTTCGTTGAGCACAACAGACAGATATCACTTAGGAAATATTTTGCATTTTCTCTTATTACATCTGTTGCTTTATAGAACACTAATGCAAATATTGGATAAAGTTATATTATCGTTAAGACAATTAACAGCAGCGAAAGTCTCTACTACTTATGTACAAGTCCAACTACGAAGTTGCAACTTACTGAAGACGCCTGGTTCCGTTGAGCAGCGGGCAGTTCAGACGCCATAAAGCAGGCAGTTGCTACTACGAATTTTAAATACAATAAAAATATATTTTCGCTGGAACGGAGTAACATCAAATTTATTCACAGGCCATACATACGTTGTTACATTTCTTAACATACTAATGCACGTCGGAAGTGCTGTTTACTGTTTCAATGGTCGTAAAGCACTGTTCGCTAATAGTATACACTTTTCCTGAAACAGTGTTAGAGATATTGATTGCTGTCAAAGTACGCAGTAACGATTATTTGAGACGTAATTACGTAGTTGCTCGTCTGACAGTACAAAGCAAGTACCGACTCTTTACTTCCCAGACGTTACTACTCGTACAGCGCGCTATATGCTACTTGTCTATGGTAGGTGTCCCTTTCACCTGTATTTCAGTTTTGTGATTACGTTTGGATGCAATGTTTGCGTTATATCCACTTCTAACAGCTATTTGTTTTTTCTGTAGGTTATTTTCGTAGTTTTAATCATTGAGTGGTGTTTTATTCTGTCTGTGCAGCACCTATTATAAACAAATATAGATTTCATGTAACTCGGTGAACATTTAGAAAATTTTATTGTGCTTTTGACGTATTGGCTACAAATTGTAACAAGTTATTTCCTTCTCAATTAAAGTGGCACAAAATAAGAAGAACTCTTGAAAGGCGACGTTTAGACACAACACTCGTAGCTACAGAAAATCTGCAAATGTGAAACTCACTCAGTTATTATCACAAAAGTAAAAACTCCCATGTGTATGATGAAACTCCAAGTAGGATTATGAAGATGATTGCACCATACATTACTTCTCTACCTATTCACTTGTGTAATGTGCCTGCAGCTTGGGCACTGGTTCCTCGGATGCGACTCTCTCGACTTCCGCTATCGGGAGGAGAATTCTAGGATTCCCCTTAACAGGTCGGGTGTGCAAACACGCAGGAAGCGGCTACTAGGATAGCGGACTACATATGGCGTGCTCATGGGTTTCTTTTTAGATTACAGAAACCCTCCCCCCCCCCCCCCCCCCCCCCCTTGGGAACAGAAGCAAAGAGCCTGGCAAAATGAAAGATGCACCGATGACAGTGTTCTCACAGAATGTTTGCCCTCACAGATCAGATATATAAAAGTTTATTAGTAAACTGGAGGAAAGAATGCAGAACTGCTACAGCTTATTGAGGGTTATGATATCCAGTTAGTATTAGGAACAGAAAATTGGTCGAAACCGGAAGCGAACAACAACGAGATCCTAAGGCCAGTTTGGAATATTTAACGTGGGATAGGTTAGTCGCTATTGGTGGTGGCATATTTATTTCAGTATAGAATTCGATAATCTCTAGAAAGGTTATTACGGATTCCGAATGTGAATTAATGTGGGCCAAGTTAAGGATCAATGGTCGGTCGAAAATGGTAGTCGGATCCTCTTATAGACCGCCTGGGTCAGAAGTCTGCAGAATTTCATTAGTAACATTCCTGGTCATGCCGTTGTAATAGGAGGTGGCTTCAATTTGCCAGGTTATGCTATCAAAACTTGAAAGTAAAGTTTGTCAACGGTTGTGATAAGACCCACAAGTGGTTTTAATCTTGGGTAAAATCAGCAAATAGTTTGAAATCGATTCAGTCACTCAGTGACCATACCGACACTGAAATAGAAAATGAAAGAAGGTGAAATACTGAACCCGGTCCCTTCTTTTAACCATTGTACGAACGTCGAAATGGCAGATGTTTAGAACCGATCGCGGAATACAAAACCAACTACAATGACTTAGTAGTGAAAAGTCACCAAGCCAGATGAGTGACGTGTAGGATTCTACAAAGACTGTGTGCAAGAACTTGCTTCACTTCTAGCAGAAGTTTAAAGTAGATCACTGGAGAAGCGAACGATACATAGCGACAGCAAGAAAAGCACAGGTAATTCCCGTTTTCAAGAAGGATCGTAGGACACATGCATATAATTGTAGGCCTCTGCGATTGATGTCAGTATGTTATAGATTAACGAAACCTGTTTTATCCTCAAGAACTATGACGCTTCTACAAAAATGAACATGGATTCAGCAAATATACACTCCTGGAAATGGAAAAAAGAACACGTTGACACCGGTGTGTCAGACCCACCATACTTGCTCCGGACACTGCGAGAGGGCTGTACAAGCAATGATCACACGCACGGCACAGCGGACACACCAGGAACCGCGGTGTTGCCCGTCGAATGGCGCTAGCTGCGCAGCATTTGTGCACCGCCGCCGTCAGTGTCAGCCAGTTTGCCGTGGCATACGGAGCTCCATGGCAGTCTTTAACACTGGTAGCATGCCGCGACAGCGTGGACGTGAACCGTATGTGCAGTTGACGGACTTTGAGCGAGGGCGTATAGTGGGCATGCGGGAGGGCGGGTGGACGTACCGCCGAATTGCTCAACACGTGGGGCGTGAGGTCTCCACAGTACATCGACGTTGTCGCCAGTGGTCGGCGGAAGGTGCACGTGCCCGTCGACCTGGGACCGGACCGCAGCGACGCACGGATGCACGCTAAGACCGTAGGATCCTACGCAGTGCCCTAGGGGACCGCACCGCCACTTCCCAGCAAATTAGGGACACTGTTGCTCCTGGGGTATCGGCGAGGACCATTCGCAACCGTCTCCATGAAGCTGGGCTACGGTCCCGCACACCGTTAGGCCGTCTTCCGCTCACGCCCCAACATCGTGCAGCCCGCCTCCAGTGGTGTCGCGACAGGCGTGAATTGAGGTACGAATGGAGACGTGTCGTCTTCAGCGATGAGAGTCGCTTCTGCCTTGGTGCCAATGATGGTTGTATGCGTGTTTGGCGCCGTGCAAGTGAGCGCCACAGTCTGGACTGCAAACGACCGAGGCACACAGGGCCAACACCCGGCATCATGGTGTGGGGAGCGATCTCCTACACTGGCCGTACACCTCTGGTGATCGTCGAGGGGACACTGAATAGTGCACGGTACATCCAAACCGTCATCGAACCCATCGTTCTACCATTCCTACACCGGCAAGGGAACTTGCTGTTCCAACAGGACAATGCACTTCCGCATGTATCCCGTGCCATCCAACGTGCTTTAGAAGGTGTAACTTAACTACCCTGGCCAGCAAGATCTCCGGATCTGTCCCCCATTGAGCATGTTTGGGACTGGATGAAGCGTCGTCTCACGCGGTCTGCACGTCCAGCACGAACGCTGGTCCAACTGAGGCGCCAGGTGGAAATGGCATGGCGAGCCGTTCCACAGGACTACATCCAGCATCTCTACGATCGTCTCCATGGGAGAATAGCAGCCTGCATTGCTGCGAAAGGTGGACATACACTGTACTAGTGCCGACATTGTGCATGCTCTGTTGCCTGTGTCTATGTGCCTGTGGTTCTGTCAGTGTGATCATGTGATGTATCTGACCCCAGGAATGTGTCAATAAAGTTTCCCCTTCCTGGGACAATGAATTCACGGTGTTCTTATTTCAATTTCCAGGAGTGTAGATCATGCGAAACTCAGCTCGCTCTGTTACTCGATGTGATTCAAAGCGCTGCAGGCAAGGCCGTTCTGATTAAAACGATTTTCCTTCATTCTAGGCAGGCATTTGACACCGTGCCGCACTGCCTTTTAGTGAAAAAATACAAATACGAGCTCACCGAGTATTCGACCGTACTTGCAACTGGGTTCAAGTCTTTCGTTCTGACAGAACTCAACCCGTTGTTCTTAACGGAAGAAACTCAAGAGATGTAGAGGTGATTTCCGGAGTGCTCCAAGAAAGTGTGTCAGGACCGTTACTGAAACTTCCTGCCAGATTAAAACTGTGTAATGGACCGAGACTTGAGCACGCGACCTCTCCCTTTCGCGGACAAGCGCTCTACCAATTGAGCTACCCAAGCACGACTGACGACACCTCCTCACAGCTTTAATTCGTCCAGTGTCTCATCTCCCACCTTCCAGACTTCTAAGAAGCTCTCCTGCGAAACTTGCAGGACTAGCACTCCTACAAGAAAGGATATTGCAGACACTTGGCTTAGTCACAGCGTGGGGGATGTTTCCAGATTGAGATTTTCACTCTGCAGCGGAGTGTGCACTGATCTGAACCTGCCAAGGAGCTTCATATCAGCGCACACTCTGCTGCAGGATGGAGATCTCGTTTAGAACCTTTGCTGTTTACTATAGTAGAAAGCTCTGGAAACTTTAGGACTGGTCGCAAGTAAAGCAGTTGTCTATAAGAAACCAAGAACCCCGGAAGACAGTATGAATTTGCCAAATGACCTGCAGAAGATTGATGAATGCAAAGGCCTCTGGCAGTTGAGCCTGAAGGAAAAAAAAAAGTAATATGTTGCACATACAGAGAAAAAGGAACCCAGTACTGTACAATTACACCATTATTGACAAATTGCTGGAAACAGTATCTAACGTAAACTATGTAGGTGTAACTATCCTGAATGACATTAAGTGTAGTGATCACATAAAACTAATAATAGGAACAGCAGACGTCAGACAGATTCATAGAAAGAATTTTAACGAAATGTACCTCATCCACCAAATAAGTGGCTTACAAGGCGCGTGTGTGAACTGTTCTTAAGAACTGTTCATCAGTCTGGGACATTTGCCAGAAAAGACTGACAGAAGAGTCGGAGAAGATCCAACGAAGAGCGGCGCTTTCCATACAGGATCGTTAAGTCGGCACGAATGCGTGACAGAGATACTGAACTAACTTCAGCTGCAGACGTCACAAGAGAGGCGTTGTGGTCAGGAAGATGTTTACTATTGAAATTTCGAGAGAGCATTTCCCGGGCAGCGATGGAAAACATATTGTTTGCTTCCACATATATCTCGCGGAAGGATCACAAGATAAACCGAGATATTAGAGTCAATATAGTGGCTTACCAACAAACTATTCTTCCCACGCGTAATTCTCGAGTGGAACAAGGTAGAAGGGGTTCAGTTGATGGTACCAGTTGTAACCGCAGCCACACTGTCAGGAGGCTTGCACAGTATAGAGTTACGAGGGCGTGCTGAACAGTAAAGCGTGTGAATTTTTAATGTGAAAATTTTTCAAGTGAAATAAAGTTTATTAGTATTCTACATCTTCATTCTTCATGCCCATATATTTGTTTTCAGCATAGTCACCCTGTCGACGAACACATTTCTCCCAACAAGAGATCAGCTTGTTGATACCGTGATTATAGAATGTTTGACTTTTTAGACTTATCCACGACCTCACCTCTAATTGCACCGCTTCATCACTAACAAAATGAAGTCCTCGGTGGTGTTCTTCACGGTACAGTTGAAGAAAGATGAAAATCGGATTGGCCCACGTGGTGATCGTAGACTGGATGGTCGATGAAAGTTAACCCAACGCGTCGGATTGTTGGGGCTGTCGCTACGCTCGTCTATGGTTTGGCACAGTTGTGCTGAAGGACAGCGTGTTCCATGTGTGCAATAACTCTTTGAATTCGAAACTCGATGGCAGCACACTGTTTCTCAAGTACCGACAAAATGACCTCACACGCCGATCTCTGTCACGGTAACACTAAGGAGCCCTCTAGCGGCCGAAGACTGCAAATATGTAAAGATGAAGAATAAATATGTGGAATGTTAATAAAGTTTGTTTCATCTGAAGAGCTTTAAGAGCCTTCACACAAAAAATTCTGAGGCAATCCTTTTCAACACGCCCACGTAGATATGGTCAATTTCCCGACAGATTGAAATACTCTCAAGTCCACCTTTATACAGGCGGTTGCTGTTCAGTATAGAACGTCGAGTCAAAGCACCTTTCAGCCGTCTACATTTCCAATTGTCAAGTTTCGGTGCTACATTGCGCCTTCTTCGGGTCCTCTGACCGACGTGTAGGAAGATTCCCATCTGTGGTCCAGTCGGCAACTTATTAAATTAAAAACAGGAGAAAATAATGAAGTAAATAATTAGATATAATAGGAATGGGTTGCTCCTTACAAATCAACTTAATAGGGGAAAATCTACAGATACAATCTCTGAATGTTGGCCCCCAGCCGGCCAGTGTGGCCGAGCGGTTCTAGGCGCTTCAGTCTGGAACCGCGCGACCTCTACAGTCGCAGGTTCGAATCCTGCGTCGGGCATGGATGTGCGTGATGTCCTTAGGTTAGTTAGGTTTATGCATCTACATCTACATCTACCTGATTACTCTGCAATTCACATTTAAGTGCTTGGCAGAGGGTTCATCGAACTACAATCATATTATCTCCCTACCATTCCACTCCCAAACAGCGCGCGGGAAAAACGAACACCTAAACCTTTGTGTTCGAGGTCTGATTTCTCTTATTTTATTCTGATAATCATTCCGACCTATGTAGGGTGGGCTCAACAAAATATTTTGGCATTCGGAACAGAAAGTTGGTGACCTAAATTTGCTTCAATTACTTCCATCCCAACTCGCGTATCATATCTGCTACACTCTCTCCCCTATTACGCGATAATACAAAACGAGCTGCCCTTTTTTGCACCCTTTCGATGTTCTCGGTCAATCCCCCAATCCCACCTGGTAAGGATCCCACACCGAGCAGCAACAGAGGACGAACGAGTGTAGTGTAAGCTGTCTCTTTAGTGGACTTGTTGCATTTTCTAAGTCTCCTGCCAATGAAACGCAACCTTTGGTTCGCCTTCCCCACAATATTATCTATGTGGTCTTTCCAACTGAGGTGTTTGTAATTTTTACACCCAGATCCTTGAATTGACAGCCTTGAGAATTGTACTATTTATCGAGTAATCGAATTCCAATGGATTTCTTTTCGAACTCATGTGGATCACCTCACACTTATCGTTATTTAGCGTCAACTGCCACCTGCCACACCATACAGCAATCTTTTCTAAATCGCTTTGCAACCGATACTGGTCTTCGGATGACCTTAATACACGGTAAATTACAGCATCATCTGCGAACAACCTAAGAGAACTGCTCAGATTGTCACCCAGGTCATTTATGTACATCAGAAACAGCAGAGGTCCCAGGACGCTTCCCTGGGGAACACATGATATCACTTCAGTTTTACTCGATGATTTGCCGTCTATTACTACCAAGTGCGAACTTCCTGACAGGATATCACGAATTCAGTCACACAACTGAGACGATGCCCCATAGGTCCGCAGCTTGATTAGAAGTCGCTTGTGAGGAACGGTGTCAAAAGCTTTCCGGACATCTAGTAATGCGGAATCAACTTGAGATCCCCTGTCTATAGCGGCCATTACTTCGTGCGAATGAAGAGCTAGCTGCATTCCACAAGAACAATCTTTTCTGAAACTATGCTGATTACGTATCAATAGATCGTTCCCCTCGAGGTGATTCATTATGTTTGAATACAGTATATGCTCCTAAACCCTACTGCAAACCGACGTCAATGATATAGGTCTGTAGTTCGATGGATTACTCCTACTACCCTTCTTAAACACTGGTGTGACCTGTGCAGTTTTCCAATCTGTAGGTACAGATCTATCGGTGAGCGAGCGGTTGTATATGATTGCTAAGTATGGAGCTATTGTATCGGCGTAATCTGAAAGGAACCTAATCGGTATACAACTTGGACCTGAAGACTTGCCCATATCAAGCGATTTGAGTTGCTTCGCAACCCCTAAGGTACCTACTTCTAAGAAACTCATGCTAGCAGCTGTTCGTGTTTCAAATTCTGGAATATCCCATTCGTCTTCCCTGGTGAAGGAATTTCGGAAAACTGCGTTCAATAACTCCGCTTTAGCGGCACAATCGTCGGTAACAGTAGCATCGGCACTGCGCAGCGAAGGTATTGACTGCGTCTTGCCGCTTGTGTACTTTACATACGACCAGAATTTCTTCGGATTTTCTACCAAATTTCGAGACAATGTTTCGTTGTGGAACCTATTAAAGGCATCTCGCATTGAAGTCCGTGCCAAATTTCGCTCGTCTGTAAATTTTAGCCAATCTTCGGGATTTCGCGTTCTGAATTTCGCATGCTTTTTCCGTTGCCTCTGCAACAGCGTTCGGACCTGTTTTGTGTACCATGGGGGATCCGTTCCATCTCTTACCAATTTATGAGGTATGAATCTCTCAATTGCTATTGGTACTGTATCTTTGAATTTGAGCCACATATCGTCTACATTTGCATAGTCAGTTCGGAAGAAATGGAGATTCTCTCTTAGGAAAGCTTCTAGTGACACTTTATCCGCTTTTTTAGATAAAATTATTTTGCGTTTGTTTCTGGTGGATTTGGAAGAAACGATATTGAGCCTAGCTACAACGACCTTGTGATCACTAATCTCTGTATCAGTCATGATGCTCTCTATTAGCTTTAGATTGTTTGTGGCTAAGAGGTCAAGTGTGTTTTCGGAACTATTAACAATTCGCGTGAGTTCGTGGACTAACTGCTCGAAATAATTTTCGGAGAAAGCATTTAGGACAATCTCGGAAGATGTTTTCTGCCTACCACCGGTTTTGAACAAGTATTTTTGCCAACATACCGAGGGAAGGTTGAAGTCCCCACCAACTATAACCGTATGAGTGGGGTATTTATGTGTTACGAGACTCAAATTTTCTTTGAACTGTTCAGCAACTATATCACCGGAGCCTGGGCGTCGGTAGAAGGGCGTCGGTTAAGTATAACCTCCACCCATACCAATTCGCATGGAGTATCCACTTCGACTTCACTACAAGATAAACCACTACTGACAGACAGAAACACTCCACCACCAGTTCTGCCTAATCTATCTTTCCTGAACACCGTCTGAGACTTCGTAAAAATTTCTGCAGAACTTATTTCAGGCTTTAGCTAGCTTTCTGTACCTATAACGATTTCAGATTCTGTGCTTTCTATTAGCGCTTGAAGCTCAGGGACTGTCCCAGCACAACTGCAACAATTTACAACTACAATTCCGACTGTTCCTTGATCCAAGCACGTCCTGTATTTGCCATGCACCCTTTGAGATTGCAGCCCATCCAGTACTTTCCCGAGGCCTTCTAACCTAAAAAACCGCCCAGTCCACGCCACACAGCCTCCGCTACCCATGTAGCCGCCAGCTGAGTGTAGTGAACTCCTGACCTATTCAGCGGAACCCGAAACCCCACCACCCTATGACGCAAGTCAAGGAATCTGCAGCCAACACGGTCGCTAAACCATCTGAGCCTCTGGTTCAGACCCTCCACCCGGCTCTGCACCAAAGGTCCGCCGGCCGCGGTGGTCTCGCGGTTCTAGGCGCGCAGTCCGGAACCGTGCGACTGCTACGGTCGCAGGTTCGAATCCTGCCTCGGGCATGGATGTGTGTGATGTCCTTAGGTTAGTTAGGTTTAAGTAGTTCTAAGTTCTAGGGGACTAATGACCACAGCAGTTGAGTCCCATAGTGCTCAGAGCCATTTGAACCATTTTTGAACCAAAGGTCCGCAGTCGGTTCTGTCAACGATACTGCAGATGGTGAGCTCTGCCTTCACCTCGTAAGCAAGACCGGCAGCCTTCACCAAATCAGATAGCCGCTGGAATCCAGAGAGAATTTCCTCAGATCCAAAGCTGCACACGTCACTAGTGCCGACATGTGCCACCACCTGCAGCTAGCTGCACCCTGTGCTCTTCATGGCATACGGGAGGACCCTTTCCACATCAGGAATGACTCCACCAGGAATGCACGCGGAGTTCAGACTGGATTTCTTCCCCTCCTTAGCCGTCATATCCTTAAGGGGCCCCATTATGCGCCTAACATTGGAGCTCCCTACTACCAATAACCCCACCCTCTGCGATTGCCCGGACCCTGAAGGCTGAGAATCATCCTCTGAAACAGGGCAGGCAGCTGCATCTGGCTCAGCCAGAGACAGTACCTGAAACCTGTTTGTCAGACGCACCGGGAGGCTTTCTGATTAGCCTACTAATCGCCATTCCAAATGTATGATATAGCCAGAACATTTGGCTGGGGTCCTAGGGGCTTGACCCACTAGCCAGCCGCCGCGCATACACTAGAACACGGCCGGGATAACACCACGTCTTTCGCTGCCTGCCACGCCTTGGAACGACCTCTCAATCAACCACAGGCGAGGGCTCAGCCTCACTGCGGGCAGCAACCGGGGCAACCACAGTGGCAGTCCGATCTAGGGACAGACGGGACGAGTTTGACATCCCCGTGATACCCAAGTCGGCTCCCCACAGTAGTGCCCATTGGCAACAGCCTCAAGCTGTGCGACCGAAGTCAGCGCCGCCTGCAACTGTGAGTGAAGGGATGCCAACTCAGCCCTCATCCGAACACAGCAATCACAGTCCCTGTCCATTCTAATCGATGTTGAACAACCGTTACTGAAACACGAGTCCGTGCCTAGATAACGCAAGGGAAACACGCAAAAAATGTATGAGCTGACCTGCACAAACGCATGAAGACTGCGCTAAAATCTGCCTGAATTTACGATTACAGTAACTAAAACTCGAAATTACACCTCCTATACGAAACTACGTAACAAATAAGTGAGCTAGGAGTATACGACTTGCTGCTGGCAGCTGCTGATCCAACGGCGGCAGGGAGAAGTTCTATGTTCTAGGGGACTGATTACCTCAGATGTTGAGTCCCATAGTGCTCAGTGCCATTTGAACCAATTTTTTTGGCCCCCATTGTGACTGTACCAGAGGTGGGGATCTTCCTACATGTCGATCTGCGGGATGAAGATGACGTAATGGCGAAACTGGTTGCTCAAATAAAATAAAAATTGGAAATGTAGACGGCTGAAAGGTGTTTCGATTCGACATTCTAGGTTTGAATACTCGTCAGTGAAACCACTGTATAAAAAAGTTGAAAGATATAATTTAGACAATTATCAGCCTATTTCCATGCTACCAGTGTTATCAGAAGATTTTGAGAAAGCTATATAGGACGGTACAGGTCATTACACATAATTTGCAGTCAGACTCTTGGTCTGGCTTCAGAATGAAAGTATTCACAGAAAATGCTGTTTATTCTGTTCTGTGTAGAGCACAAGAGGGGCTAAGCATAGATTGTAGTAACAAAAGCAACTGATTGTATAGAACATACAATACTTTTTCATAAGTTGGACTCTTACAGGCTTAGGAGAAAAGGTCAAGCATGGTTCGCTTCATATCTGACGGGGGTCCACAGGGTTCTCTTCAAGATCCATTGCTTTTCTTGATGTACTGTATATCAGGGATCAGTCACTAAACATGATAGACGACGCAAACGTTGCTCTCTCTGCAGATGACATAAATGTTATTGTAAGACACATGGAACGTAGTGCGTGTCAGCCACATCAGCACTTGCCTAGCAGAGAACGGAGCAGTTGACTATCGCCATTCATCGGTACCTGCTCCGTGAGCATCCAATGTCCATCAGTATGATTTTGAATGTCTGAGGTTGTTCGTGAAATGGTCGAAACCGGTCACCTTGTAATAAATGTGCCTTTACTATCTAGACTTAATTCCCAACAGATTAACGCACAACTATATCCAGAAGAAGTGCATACTATTTGTAGGAGGGAATTCTTGGGAAAGTGAAATTTCACTGTCCGAGGTAGTTAGCCACTGGAATTGATCATTTTATATTCCCAGGAATGAGAAAAGATCTTTTCTTGCAATTATAACGTTCAAGATCTTCCGGAGAACTGACCGCTTCTATCTTCGCGATAAGAATGATCTCAAATGTCTCTGGCATTGAAACTAGAAGGCTTGTTGCTTTGATTACTTTCACCGTACTATTTCGCATGTTGTTATATTTTGGTTGTAACTCTATGCACTATCGAAATATATTCTTAGTCCCGAAATGGACTATCAGAGTGACCTGCGGTGTCATTTCACGAACTTCGTGTTGACCGTTGTTCGGGTGTCTCGAAATTCTAACTCTGCCGTCCCTGCTGTGTTGTTCAGAATATTGGCTCATTCAGAAGAAAGTGCAACATTCCTTCAGTGAACACTAGGCAGGAAAGCGATATTAACTTGGATAAAACTTTTTAAGCGGTAGACAGAATGGTGTGCGTTACTTAGCATGTTTCATTTTCAGTAGGCTCCCAGCAGATTTGAACAAATCGATTGATAAACGTCAAGTATTCAAATCCAAGTTGAAAGGTTTTCTTGTGGCACGCCCTCCTATTTCGTATAGAAATTCCTCGCAGCAGCTGAAATCTTTTCTCTATGATGTGCTAATTATTCGCGTACTCTGTTTTTTCGTGTTTTAGTAATTCTTTGTTCGTAATTTCTCCATCCACTTTCTGTGCACCATGCACTGACTCGTTCAATGACAAGTTGCTTTGTCTCGCTTGATCCCAAAGAAACTGATAAATAAATAAATAAAATTGATAAACGAAGGCTGTGCTTTTCTAATGATGATATCGTATCGTAGTCTTATCTGTCAAACAGAATGAGCTTTCCTCTTTATCTAAAGCCAGAGCTCCGCCTTAGAAATATCAGTTGACACTTGTTGTATGAGTTTCATGTGAAACCACTTTCTTCTGGTTCGTACGTTGCGAAAGGATATGTAGCTAAATTGAACGTAGTTCACAATGCTCAGTCTCAAAGGTACGGGTGATAGCGACAAAAAGACGCCCAATACACGTACAGAGTGTCACGTAGCCGTGCCCTCTCCAGTGTAGTTGTTCAAATATCAGCAATACAATACTCAGCTACATTTCGTTTATTGTCAACAAAATTGTTGTGCTAGTACCGAGCGTGTTCAATTTGCTTCGGTGCTAAGTCTTCGTTGGTTTCAGTGGGAAGGATCATATGAAATAAAAATTAAACATTGCCTATTCATCGCACTTCTACTGCCGTTTTGAAATGTTCATCTCCTACATTACTTCTTCGACATAGTAGTAAAGCGGTAGTGAGGACAAAGCAGGAGTTTCTACCTCTTGCATTGTTTAATAAAGTATTGACTATTTATTTTGCCTTGTTATTCTCCGATTTAGCTTCAGTAGACATGAGAATTTTGGGCTAGAGACTACTCCCTAATTACGATCTGCATTCTTAAAAACTGTGAGCTATGAAGTTATATCACATTCAGTTAGCAGAAAATCTTCGAAATGTAACTCGCAGAAGGAATTCTCGTGTTGTTGACAGCCCGTTGACTGAGGACGTGTCGTCAGGAAGAGGTGTTACTCGATCGTAACTAGTTCCCCCCCCCCCCCCCCTCTCTCTCTCTCTCTCTCTCTCTCTCTCTCACACACACACACACACACACACACTTACTCACTCACTCGCGCGCGCACACAAACGCACACACTTACGCAGGCAGCGCAGCGTACGTAGGGTGGACATTTTCTTGAACGTCATGTCGTGCGTATACTGTGACGGCATCGAACATCCGTGACGCCACTTCACCGCTACTTCTGCAATATACATGCAGTGAATACGGACGCGGAAACAACATACCACGCACGTAGTCAGTAGTCGGTACTGAGAAGTGACGACAGTTTGTGTGTCATTATTGGCTATGAAAAACTACATAAAATGTGAAGCGTTACATGGACCAGATCTGCAAAAAATTTAAGCAACTATCGTGCGCTTTGTTAAAAGATATTGTTCTGTTACATTTTTGCAGGCAGCCGAAGCCATGGATGAAATTCCAAACCTTTCCGCAGAGTCTCATGATGGGCATGTGAAGCTGTTGATAGTGATCCGCCCATGGGCGGGGACTTCAATCTCGAGGGCTTCCTTGGTGTTTTCAGAGGAGTACGGTATGTGCCGGCACCAGGTTTCACCTCCTTCCTTCATTCCACCCGTATCAACAATAACCCAACACTACACCGTAGAAGCAATCAACAAAGTCATCCACAAAACACAGATATACACTTCACACTTCATAACAGGTCGGAGGATGGCAGTGGCGAACCACCTCCACTAGGAGCTTTCCATGAGCCTCGGTGCACGATTCCTGCATCTGCTCCCCTTACGCTCAGCTCATGCCCTCAGTATGGGACTATTTCTTTTCTATTAGTGTGCGACTACTTTTCAACTATCAATTGTGTCCTTACGTTCTCAGCATTGTCATAAAAATCTATCTACGTTATGACTTGCTTTAGAAGTGTTCTTGCGGCTCCACCGGAAAAGTTGTGCACGAAGTCTGGCTCAAAGCAAACGAGACTGATGCAGCTTTCTGTACTTACCAGGTATATTGAAACAGGGTTGTGGACTTCAATGTAGGACCCACTTAAGCTCTTGCGCATCTGCATTCGTTCCTTCCAGTCATCTGGCGTGAAGCCGGTCAGTAACTCTACCGCTGCTATGTTCCGGTGGATCGCAAGAATTCATTGGCGCTACGTGATAGGTTTTGATAAAACTTGTCACAGCGGAAATAAACAGTTCAGGTTCACAAAAAGTGGCGTACTAATACAGCACAACAAAGCAGTCCAAGTTCGGCGTCGGCCGAAATTTTTCCAAGAGTAAGCAAGTGATTCGGTGAGTCTGAAAACTAGGGGTGCTCCAAGCACTGAATTTCACAAGAAATAATCAAAACTTGACGTGCCTCAAAAGGCTGATAACTATGCACTTGGTATTTCTGAAGTAAATTTCTTTGGTGCCAAATATTCAATATTTCAATAGTGTATGCAAAGTACACCTTTTTCGTTCAAAGCACTGATATAGCATCTTCATACGATTTAATCCAGGGAGTCCAACGAATTACGCAATGAATCTAGAAAACAAGAACAAAAATAATTTAGTCATCATCACGTTAGGCTGAGACTGAAAATTAAAATTGCGTTGATTAACTGTTCCGTCTGTTCCTGGTAGAATATTTTATACGAACGAAAATATACACGACACTGGTCTAATATTAAATAATATTTATTATTTATTTCACAATACCGTTTTAGGCTGGCATCAGGTACAAAGATAAATATTTGGTGCATAAAATGTTTTAGTATCAAAGATTTAAAATTAATGCCCCCGTTTCCAAAGATGGAAACTGTAACGTTTGATTTAGGACTAAAACTAGAGGAGTTATTCAGTGTAAACGCGATGTAGGGTTATTTAACACAGATAAAATATGCGACATATTAATTAATGAACTATACAACAGTACGGCAATGATTCTTAGGAGAAAATAAAATGAACAATAAAGTTTGGTGACCTCCTGTGGGAGTGGCTGGATGAAATACTCTTGTCTTTAACAGGTAAGATATACCAGTAAGGTTAGGCACATAACAGAAGCAGCTGTGATTATAGGAAGTAAAATTATGTAACAAGGCAAGAGAAATTAAAGCAGTATCTGCAGTTAGAAGTGACGAATAAAGTAACTGCCTGGTCATTCAGTACGAAGCTTGGGCAGATGAACACATGTTTATTAATTTACGTTTATTCAAGATAATTCTTCATTTCTTTTCGGGTGTAATGTAGTATTTCATGTTGTACCTTGTAATTACGACCTTCTTTAAGCAAATGGGATGCAAAGGTAGAGCTTCCTTTTCTAAGTTTCCAACTTCTTCGGTGCTACTTCAAGCGAGTCGTATTGCCCTGCCGGACTGACCTATATAGAAATTCCTACAGCTTAAAGTGAGTTTGTATATTCAACTCTTTTCCGAAGCTGAAGTGCTGTCTATACCACTGGGCAAAAAGTGTCTACTAGTGTTTTGCACATAAATTGACGTCTCAAAGTTTCTGGATTTAAGCTTTCCCGCTACATTTGGTGAAGGTTTTCCCAAAATATTCAACTGTGCACCATTTATTGTGTTCTCGAGGTAATGGGTCAAGAACGGAGAAAATAAAATAAAAAATCTAAAATTGAAAATAAATTGGATGAATAAGAAAATCCTGTTGGCTATCACTGCCCATTAATACCTATAGAAGTGGAGCAACAGAGAATAAACTTTAGAATAGGCGTCTTCAACTTTGATGACATGTGTAACACGTTGCTTATGAAACATCACTTCTGTTCACATTAAAGGATATATTGCGATACTATCCTGATTTCAATTTTTTAGCGTCTATTGAGAAAGCTAATGGCGAGGAAAACGTGTTTCGAAAGCTACATTTACTTTTTGAGCTGGTTAGTGCTCCTTCCACTTACAACGGCTTCGTGTATCGACTCCACCTTTCACCAGTGGAGATTTTAATGGTCCGAAGATGGTCTACGTAAGACTGAAACCCGTTATCGCAGCGTAAAATAATCAATATTTACCATCTGGACTGACTTCTGTTGCATTAAGACACAAGAGCGCTGACGTTCCGATTATTAGTTAAAAAATTGGTACACAAAGAAAGATAGATTGAATCCGAAAGATATCATACCTACAACAAAGGTCAGTGACGTAACAGAAAGATTAAATGCTTTGAAGTGGCAGTGGACCGGTCACGTAGCTCGCAAAATGCTTGGCAGATGGTAAAAACAAGTACTAGATTGGAGCGCACTTTACCAAAAACAGATCGAGAGGACACATGAGCTAAAGATTTACGAAAGACAGTTGGACTCAGTTGCCAATGGGAAGTTCAAGATCGACAGAAATGAAATAATCTGCTGGGATCCTATGTTGCACATCACTAAGTGACTGATTTGGCTGATGATTCATGTCTCAAAGCCCAAAGTTATTACTGGCAGTATACAGTCATCGAAATCTGTTTTCTTCAGCTCAGACGACACCTTACACTTGAAAACTGTAGAGTATCACTAGCAAGCTTCCCATCCGCATCGGAAAATAGCTTTGTGATACAACTTGAATAAATAAAGGGATAGATTGATACTTCATGTCGTAATTCATCAAGAATTAATTGGTAACGAGGTAAAGTATTGGCGTCTAAAAATTGCAGAGACAGGCCATGAGCCGTCCGCTGTGGTCGAGCGGTTCTAGCCGCTTCGGTCAGGCACCAAGCGGCTGCTACGGTCGTAGGTTCGAATCCTGCCTCGGGCACGGATGTGTGTGAGCTCCTTAGGGTAGTTAGGTTTAAGTAGTTCTAAGTCTAGGGGACTGATGACCTCAGATGTTAAGTCCCAAAGAGCTTAGAGCCATTTGAACCATTTGTACAGGCCATAACTCAAGTGTAACAAACAGGATGAAATGCGCGTAAACTAAAGCAGTTGTGCAGAGATGAAAATACATGCACGGGATAGAGCATCGCGGAGAGTCGCATCGAATTAGTTTCGAGACTGAAGACTACAACAGAAATCAATTAGTTACAGCGCAGAAACAAACCATTAGTTTGGTGAAAAGCCAAGTGGGAAAGATAAAAGTAGAAATTGGATGTATTAAGGCAGAACGTTTGGTCGAAGTCGGCACAAGCAAAGAAAATTTACTTACAGAAATGAAGTCCATCGGCTTCAAAGACAGAGGTCAGAAAGCAGTCTCTGAAAAAAGAAGAAGAAATAATTTTGAAGTATAGCACAGTGCACAGAAAACGTCGAAAGATACTACAGGGAGCATCCTAAATGTAGTAGCGTACTACAGAACATCGTTAAAACTTGCGCCGTCACAAAGTATTTAACAAAAAAGTTGTAGGAAAGTATATCGAAGAAATAGATAGTACAATATCTAATTGGACAGTGTACGGGTGAATACACGACAGTGGTTATTGGGGATGCTGGTTGTAGATTCTATAGGAGGTAGAAGAGTGGAACCGTATTACAAAATGGACAGCATCCATAATTTAGCAAGTTCAAAAGTCGTTGATGTGAGAGTTAAATAGCGGAAAAGAGAGGAATAAACTGGTTGCAGTAACCAGTGTATCGGATCGGAGAAAACGATTTTGAGATAAGAAAAGATTCACCCATGTACATCTCACCTTCATGCGAAAACTGGAATATTTTTCCCTTTATCGCTAACAAAAATCACATTACAGAAATATGACTACGTATATTTCCACAGGATTGGTAATAACCTCTTCCCTAGCGGAATGTGCTCAGAAACTATTCAGAAAACGAATGTCTATATGACTACTCGTGAAAGTCACGACAGGAATCGCATAGCCGCTGGACAGTGCGTCACCAACCTGTTTGCTCTGAATCAACCGTTAACCATTACGCTGTATACAGGTCACCCAGACGGAAGCTCCGTCAGCCTATCATCTACACATTAGGCCGTTAGGCGACCCGATAATTTACTTGCCTGGTCCACAAGGGAACATTCCCAATTGTAAATGAACGATCTTGAAACTTGGCGGCGAAGTAGTGGGGTCAGATCAGTACTATACTCTTTTTTAGTTTTGGCCTCATTTCACTTTTAAGGGGTAAAACATAATCCGAAAGTTAGAGGTAATACATTCGAAACATACTTAATTATTTTTTGAAAATGAATGCAACATAAATGAATAAATGAATGCATCCATGTGGGCAAAGCTGGTTTCTGAAACATCATTTTTTAGAAAATAACTTATACACAGTGGAGCGTTTGAGTAATTAAAATATCTAAAATTTCATTATTATTCTAATTAATTGTTTTACTTACTTTCGTTTTATGTTTTAAATTGTATTTTACGTTTTAAATTCATGTGTATCTTTGTTGTTTACTTACTTTTTCACAAATGTATTCTTTTAACTGAAAATAATAATAACTCACTCTTATAATGCAAAATAATTACACTCATTATTCTTTCTGTGAAAAAAAAATCTAAAATGTAACGATTCTTATGCCATGCACGTAAAATAAGAGAAATTTATTCAGATAATACGCACGATGGATAACTCAATATAAAACAAAATTCCACAGGATTCGCAAATTGTAGCGGCCAGTCCTCTAAATATCCTGATTTGCAGTAGGCATATTGCAGTACATTGTAAAAAAGTTGTCGAACAGAACTAAATATGTAATGTACAGTGACACCAGCTTAATTGTTTTGTTTCTCAAGTGCAAACTGATATGATAATTATTCAGCAAAACTATAACTGAATATCCTCTCACAAAGTTCTTCCAACATCGAATGCTATATACCTGCCCAGTCGAGTCTTTTGGTATTAATAGATGAACAAGTTCTTTGTCCTCAGGTATGACGTTCAAAACTGTTCTTGCACAATGAATCTAACAAAAATGCAGATTTTTCTCCCGCACTGGAACAGATAACTTTTGTCAAATACCTTTTTACGAGGTCAGATGTTTGTTTACAAAATTTCTATGCTGCCACAAGAACATCTGGGGCTTGAAAGAGAGAGTCTTGAAATCTACGTCGAAAATCTCCATCAGGTTCATTTAATGTTGTGAAAAAGGGGATGGACAGTGTGGAAAAAACGTTTCGAGTGCATACCTGAGGACAAGGAACTAGTCAATCCGGCGATCCCAAAAGGCGCGATAGGACAGAAGCGGCTATTGGATGTATATAATTTCGATGATGGAGGAACTTCGCGAGAGTATTTACAGATCTACTTTTGCTAGATTATTGTGACGCCAATCTCCACTTGAGAAACAATATAATCATTCTGGAGTCACTCGTACATAAACAGTTCTATCCGCCATGCTTTTCCAGTGTGTATAAATATGCTTGGGGAAAATCAGGGTATTTAAAGGATCGTACACCACAATTTGAAATTATGCTAAATTTTATTTTATATTGTGTTGACCATTGTGAGTATTATGTGAAGAAATTTCGTTCATTCTATGAGCATGGCGTAAAAAAAGGTATGATTCAAGCATTTTTTACATATTATCAGCAGGGTAGCGATTTCGTATCATAATAATGAGTTCCTTATTTATTATTTTTAGTTAACAAAATATTCGTATGTGAAACAGTAAAGTAAAATAATCAAAGAAAAAGAAACATGAATGTAAAAGATAAAATAAGATTTAAAATACAAAACGAGGTATGTTGAAAATACTCCGACATACGTTGTGTATACTGTATTATCCAAAAATGGTTCTTCAGAAATCGGTTTTATGAAACATGGGTGCATTTGGTGCAAAGCTTCTTCAATTTATGTTGTAGCAAAAGCTTTCATTTTTCAAAATTAATGATGGTGAGGTCTTCTGCAAAATTACCAGTTATTACGAAAGGTGATTACATGATTTTCAAGAACGTTGACTACATTTCAGCTCTTAATATGACACACACTTTTTATGACCGCTGCGCTCGTAGGTTCGAATCTTGCCTTGGGTATGGATGTGTGTGATGTCCTCAGGTTAGTTAGGTTTAAGTATTTCTAAGTTCTAAGGGACTGATGACCTCAGATGTTAAGTCCCATAGTGCGCAGAGCCATTTTAACCAAATGAACATTTTTTATGTGCTATGGTTTCGAAGATCGTTTATTTACACTTGGAGTCGTCACTTATCAGCTTGGAAACGGCGGATGTTGTTAAAAATTACTATAGAACACCACTTACTGAATATTAAATACTTGTTAAAATTGTGTTCAAAGAAAATTTGCAATGGTAGTTGTGAAGATCTGGGTGTGAAAGATAAAACAGTACGGTGTTGTGAAGTTGTCATGAATTTTCGCATTGTTTTTTGTCCATATTCCAAAGCTGTTCGAATGGAACGACCCACAGTCGTCCAGAAAAATTCTGCTGATAAATAACGCCTCCCACTGGTTCTTTACTATACTGTGTTTTTGAGTGTTGTAGGTACAAAGAAAAGGTGAGATACAGAACAACAAAAGGTAGAAAAAAATCCTTATAATCGTAAAACCAATCGTTTTTGCTCATACGGCGTTTTCATAAGCTCAGTACTGACAGAGTTACAACGCTGTTAATGTCTAAGGTTGATAACCTCCTACAAGAGACGGACATGAAGCACAGCAGTAGGAAGGCATGGAAACTGGTCAAAAGTCTCAACAACGACCCAAGAGAACCACAACCAAACTACAGTGAAGTTACACCTGATCAGATAGCTCACCAACTACTCATGAACGGAAAAACTATAAGGAAGATCAGGAATGGCAAAATTAAAAGACAACTGAACGAGGAGATTAGCTTCCTAGCTCTCCCGTTCTTCATTCAGGAGCTACAAGATGCCATCAACGATTTGAAAAACAATAAGGCCGCTGGCCTCGATGATCTGAGACCTGAGCAAATTAAACATTTTGGACCGGGAGTACAAGCATGGATCCTAGAGCTAATGAATCACTGTATTAAAACAATGCAAATTCCTAAACTGTGGAGGAAAGCTCGGGTTATTGCGTTACTAAAACCAGGGAAAGACCCAGTTGAAGCTAAAAATTTTCGGTCTGTCTCACTGCTTTGTCATTTATTTAAAGTGCTGGAGCGAATGATCCTCAAACGCATAGCTGATTATGTAGACAAAGCCCTCACTAACGAACAAGCTGGATTTCGACAAGGAAAATCATGCTGTGGCCAAATCCTTAATCTCACACAGTACATCGAAGACGGCTATCAGAGAGGAGATGTAACTGGGGTCGCATTCCTGGATCTCAGTGGTGCATATGACACAGTTAACCATAAGTTGCTTACCCAGAAAGTGTATAATGTCACTAAGGACTACACACTTTCTATGTTCGTGAAATGCATGCTACAGAACAGACGCTACTATCTAACCTTACAATCTAAAAACAGCCGATGGAGGACACAGAAAAATGGACTTGCACAGGGTAGTGTCTTGGCTCCAATATTATTTAACATATGTACCAATGATCTTCCCATCAGCCACCAGACACGAATGTTCATATATGCTGATCATGCAGATGTGGCCACACAGGATAAAACCTTTGAACAAGTGGAGGAGAATCTCACAGGAGCCTTAACAGAACTTGCTACCTATTACGACGGCAATAATCTCAAACCAACCCTAGTAAATCTCAAGTATCCGCCTTCCATCTTAGGAACACACAAGCCAAACGGAAACACCGAGTCGCGTGGCAAGGGGAAGAGCTGAAACATACAAACACCCCAAAATACCTGGGAGTAACATTGGACTTACTTTTAAGCAGCACTGTCACAACACTAAAAAAAAGGTCTGTGCCAGGAACAACATACTGCGGAAGCTAACAGGTTCATCGTGGGGAGCTCAACCACATGTTTTGCGCACCACGGGTCTGGTGCTGAGTATCTCAGCAGCGGAATTTGCGGAGCCAGTTTGGAGGAACTCTGCTCACACTAAACAAGTTGACGTCGCCGTAAACGAAACGGTACGTATTGCCACAGGATGCCTCAAACCAACTCCCACAGACATCATTTATCCCATCATAGGCATAGCACCACCCACTATCCGCAGACAAGTAGCCGCCGAGATCGAAAGATCAAAACAAATGAATGATCCTCGACACCCGTTGCATATGCACCGAAAACAACGTGTCCGGCTGAAATCCTGCAGGAGTTTTATTGAAACTACTGAAGAGCTCGCCACCAAGCCCGTCGCAAGGCGGCTATCTCTTTGGGAAGAAATGGTGCCACACTCCACAATGGAACTACTTGAGGAGGGATCTGCAGGATTTCAACTACCTTTTACAACTTGGAGGGCATTAAACCGGCTGCGTACTGGAGTAACTGGGTGCAAATCAAACCTATTTAAATGGGGTTACAGTGATAGCGATAGGTGTGAATGCGGAGCAATACAGGACTTGGACCACCTACTGATTTGCCCAGATATGTCTATAACATGCACTAAAGATGATATTTTGAAAGTCAATGACAGAGCAAACTACGTTGCTAATTACTGGGAAGGGAAGATATAATTGGTGCATCCGGATACGGAAGAAGAAGAAAAATGTTTCTACTCGTGAAAAAATGCGTTTGTAATACACCCATGATGATTCAGCGGTCCACTTTCTTGTTCCGGATTAAGTAGTACGAACCTTCGATAAGTGTGTCGGTAGTGCCTCGCCGTTACGATGGTGTCTCAGGCCCCCGTCTAGGAACCACTGGATTCTTCTTTTTTGGGGGGAGGGGAGGGGAGCGGGATATTTAATAGCTCTTATGTATTCCAGCCCTGTTGGTAACGTCGAAACGAAGAAATTCCAGATGGTTGTCAATACATACATACAGTCGTACTACGTTGATCGGGGAAACCAATGGTTTCCAGTTCTATATTTAATAAGATCATTTGCTTGTTTCAGTGTCTTTTACTCCCCCTATGCACTTGTGCCTATAGTACTCAAATGTCTTGTATACTGGGGGAGAGTCTACCTACTCTTTAATTTACAGCGAAACGCCAAAGAAACTGCTTTAGGCATGCATATTCAAATACAGAGATATGTAAATAGGCACAATCCTGCAACGCCTATATAAGACAAGAAGTGTCTGGCGCAGTTCTTAGATCCGTTCTGCTGCTGCAATCGCACGTTATCAAGATTTATATGTATTTGAACGTGGTCCTATATTAGGCAAACGAGAGATGGGAAACAGCATCTCCGAGGTAGCAATGAAGTGGGAAGCTTCCCGTACGACCACTTCACGAGAGTACCGTGAATATCTGGAATCGGCAAAATATCAAATTTCCGACATCGCTGCTGCCGGAAAAATATCCTGCAAGAACAAGACCAACGACGACAGGAGAGAATCGTTCAACGTGACAGGAGTGCAGCCCTTCCGCAATTTGCTGCAGATTTCAGTGCTGGGCCATCAACAAGCGTCAGCGTGCAAACCATTCAATGAAACATCATCGATATGGGCTTTCGGATCCAAAGGCCCACTCGTGTACCCTTGATGACTGCACGACGCAAATACTTACACCTTTCCTGGGCCCGTCACCACCAACTGGAAATATGTTGCCTAGTCGGACGAGTCTGTTTCAAGTGGCATCAAGCGGATGTACCTGTTCCGGTATGGAGACACCCTCATGAATCCATAGGCCCAGCAAGTCAATAGGGGACTGTTCAAGCTGGTGGAAGCTCTGTAATAGGGCGAGGCATGCTCGGTTGGAGTGACATGGGACACATCATACGTCTAGATACGACTCTGACAGGTAGCACGTACGTAAGCATCCTGTCTGATCACCTGGATCCATTCATGTCCCTTGTACATTCTGACGAATTTGGATAATTCCAGCAGGACAATGCGACACTCCACACGTCCAGAATTGCTACATAGTGACTCCAGGAACACTCTTCTGAGTTTTAACACTTCCGGTGGCCACAAAACTCCCCAGACATGAACATTATTGAGCATATCTGGGATAACGATCAATGTGCACCTCCTCGTACTCTCACGGACTTATGGGCAGCCCTGCAGGATTCATGGACTCAATTCCCTTCAGCCCTAATTCTGAGATTAGTCGATTCCATGCCACGTCATGTTGCAGAACATTTGCGTGCACGCGCTGTCCCTACACGATATTGGGCAGGTGAACCAGTTTCTTTGGCTCTTCAGTGTATATAATAGAGTTAGCTTTACAATGAGATAATGCTTTTAAAAGAAAATTGACCTACTTGGATTTTTAGACCCTTTTTAAGTCAAGAAACTAAGTCCGATGTTTCTTTGAAGTAAGTCGATTCCGTCGATGATGTGCTAATCATAAAGATTAGGAAAATAACCACTATGGCTTCTGTGACCCGATCTCGGACCCTGAAACATTTTCCAGTCCCAGATTTACTTAGAGATGGGAAGTGATGACAAAAAGTGGATGCTACATCAGGCGATTACGAAGGATGTTGCAACAAGTTCCTCTGGAGATGACTCAGTTTTTGTGTGACCTTAACTATTTTGTGAGCAGGTGGAGTGTTCGAAACAGAAATTTTATTGATTTATTTTGCAGTCAGGATTGCTTCTCACACATTTACTCACACAGGTTTCCCAGAACACTTGCACGGAATTTGTCTTTTATTGATTAACCCGTTGTAAGGTAATTCTGAAAAAGAATTCCTTGTGCATGCCATAGAATACTATTCGTAAAATATCTTAATGTATAAATTCGACCTTGTTGCGTCTTGGTGACTGGCTGCGGAGTTCCACATACTAGATCGTTGGTGTTTTGTTTCTAACGTGAAGTGGTAAACCAGCGATCCATGCAAAGTAATATATCGGTGAATAATATCAGTTTCTTTTTATATCGTTCCAAATACTGCTCAAACATTTGTTTCAAATATTGTTTTGTCAGAATTTCAACAAATCTTACAAAAAGCTTTTGACGTAGCCAGGTTTAGAAATACACTCCTTCTAACATGTCCATGACATTATCTATTTAATACCCTTACAGGAGTTATCGACACCACGTCTTCCTTTAGCGACCAGGAGTATCGGAATACAAGTACTCCATAATTCCCACAAACTGGTGCATGTTTTGGAATTTTACTGAAACCCTATAGTATTTGTAAGTTGACTGAAACCCTGTACTAAGAAAACCAAGTCAAGCCACCTACAAAAGTAACAATCAAATGGCGGAGTCCACCACAGTGAATATGGTTGGAACGTTTTGCACAGTAATGTGCGCTATTGTATTTCTACAACAATAATTTATGTAATCCGTTGCAGATGTTTTCCAACTGCGAATGTAACTGAAGATGGAACTCTGAAAAGTCTTTAACTTCAGTGAAATATTTTAAATGAATAAAATCTTTGTTCGGGGAATTTTATCACTTCAGTTCAATAAATTATGACTAAACCTCGCTCTGTCAATTGAAATCCAATTACAATATGTTCTCAAGGTGAATGTGATTTCATGGTTCATCGAAGCTGTGCTGCATCAGAGTTGAAATGCGGTAATCATAGTAAATTAACAAAAGCGTTCCAGTCAATCAGGGTGACTTTTTGCCATCCGAGTATATTCATACCGTTGACAGTTTTAATTCAAATAGCTGCTGCGCAATTTGTTTGAATTGTTTTGTACTAAAAGTAACAGTTTCCCAACCTCTGTGATTCGTAGTTAGTATTTCAGTTGTCTTCTCAGCTTCTTACAAGCCATTATGCTTGCGATTATCTTTTAATTGCATTGGCTGTGAAGAGAGCTTCTGGCGACTGTGATTATTAATGTTTTCTTTGTAATATCAGTAAAGCTGCAGTACTGGACTGACAGTGTTAGTTTTCACTTCTTACTGATGTTCTTCTGGCACTTGTCTAAAGGTGTTCTGAATGACAGTATAACTTTGTACCAACATTTATACTGGAATGTTGCTCTAATAGGACAATAATTAGTACACATTATCACCTTTTTAAGGCACTAAGTAACCACAGACATAGAATGTTACCATGTCTGTCGTGATGTGTAATTTAGTTCGCGTCCAGTATTTTCAAAAAATTGTGAAAGATAATACAAACTTACCCCCACTGACTGTCGCTCTTCCATTCTCCGTTGTGATAATAAGTATCGAAGAGTCAGTATTACTGCCATTGCGGCGGTCAGCTTGGAGAATGAAAGGATCGTTAATTAGCTGTACTTATGAAATTAAATTACGTAATCAAACGAATTTCTCAAAAGGCAACGATCTTACGGTAATAAAGGCTCTGTTTAACCTGTTATCCTTCACACAGCATCACACAGTAAGTCGAAATAAATCTTTAAACGTGAAAACTGAGATCCATACAATTCCAAGAAAAACGCTTGTCATGTACCTGAAACTTAATACCATACATTCTCAAAGTCAGTCGTAATAATCCAAAACGTTTCTTAGTCACTATCACAAATCAAAACTCGTCCACATTCGAAAGTAATTCTGTCAATTACAGAATATCAAGATGTCCATCTATGATAAAATAGTCTGGCAACTGCATTCAGTATCTCCGCAGAATCTTTGTCCCAATTCATTGCAGTTCTCTCCCCCTTAAAATGATCAAAGTAAAACGAGTAAGTCTTCTCCATTCTCCAGAGAGCATAACGCTCTGTTGAAATAGTGTGTGGTATGTTATCTCTGGCTGCGCGCTGTCACGCAGTGTGTCATCACATAAAGCTGGATGTTTTAACATTTTCAACAAAATTCCCAGAGCAAAACACGAAATTAAATGTAGGGGAAAACAGGTCAGAGAAAGGGGATAGCACAGCTCAGTGCCTCCTCAATTATTAGAAAGAGCTGTAACTCCAAGATGAAAGTTTACTTACCTTAAAGCAAACTTTCTAGACATTTTTTCAAATTTCAGGAACAAACAGCCGCAAAAATGCTTATTCTAATGATGTACTACAAAAGGAAATAATTAATTTGAAGCATCTGTATTAGTTTTAACGACGTAAAGGCTTACTTTTCATCATCATTATCACGATCATTTCGTTCCAACTATTAGGTGCTATAGCCACCCTTCCAGTATCTGTCAACCATCCAGCTCTTACAATGTCTACAAGTTCTTTCACTCCAATTGGTCAGCAATTCATTTTCTTTGGTAATTTATTTTCTTTCTATCACCATGATCCCTCCACCTCATTCTATTATCTTTTAGCTTGTCATTAACTAAAAATATTTTTAAATCTGACATTGCTTCTGTCCTTGTTTTATTCATTGTATTACAGCCCCTTCCATTTCTCATAAACATTTCTGCTGCCTGTATAAGTAATTTTTTTGTTGTTGCTGTCTATGATTTGGAACCATAACAGGAGCAGACACAACAACAGCTTTATAGAATTTCATTTGTGTTTCCGTTCTTGGTATCCTTCCAAAAGGTCTTTCAGTGGTTCCGCAGATAACTTGAAATTTGCTAACCTTCTTCTCAATGTGTTCGTCGTAGTTAAAGCTAATACCACAAACTAGATAAGTAAAGTGAGAAATTATTTCTAAAATTTTGTGATTTATAAAATTTTCTGTCTGACTGGATTCTTCCCTTTGAAAGCCGTTACCTTCGTTTATTTGCAGATATAGTTAAATTGTAATATACTGGGTTTTGGCTCAATCTACATATTTCTCTTCTTAAACTATCTTCTCTTTTCTGTGTAATTAATTGTTTATCAACGTATAATAGAGTATTTAATGTTTTTGAAGATCCTATTTTGGTTCCTAACTGTTTTAATCGTTCTACTTCATAACTAGTTGGTCAGAATAAGAATTAAATAAAGTGGGTGATAAACGACACGCTAGTCTAACGCCCTGGTTTATTAAAATTCTGTCCAAAATTTTCACATATGAACTTGCAAGTACTATTGTATTTCCATGTAGAATCTTTATAGTATTAATAAAGCGTATAGGAAAACAGCTAATTTTCAATGTTTCCCGCAAAATGCGCCTCGTTACTTTATCAAATGCTTCATCGAAATCAGTAAACACTAAATGCGTTTCTGCGCCAAATTCTTGGTGTTTCCCAATGATTTATCTTATTATAAACATATTAACATTGCATCAGCGTCCCTTCGTGAAGCCTCATAGAAATTATTGGGTCAGTGATAGTTTGCAATCTTCTTTTAAGAATTATGTGTAAATTTTATATCCTGCGTTTAGTATACTTTTTCCTCTTATTATTTCCTGCGTCTTTCCTATTCCATTTTTTTAAAATACATAGAAATGAGAGCAGCTTCGTTAGGTTCTGCAGACATGGAGTAGTTCTCCCATCATCCATTTAAAAAATGTGGAAAACAAAATTCTAAAATAAAGCATTCATATTTAATTAATTCATCAGTAATTCCATCTAAGCCACTAACTTTTCTATTTATGGTTATATTTACGGCTGCCTTTAATTCTTTTATGCCTATTTGATCTCAAGACTTATTACCTATTTCTACATACAACTTTCTTCACTATCTTAATCATACCATAAATTCCTGTAAAATTGTATCCTCCGATTTTCTGTTATTATATTAATGTTTGTAGTACCTTTCTCTGTTTTATTCATATTTTTCAAAAGTTTAAACGCTATATTTTGTCTTCTATCGATTTAGCAATGGATCATTCCCAGAGATCACTGGGGTGCCCTTGTATTAAATTATATTACCTGTTTTCTGAACATTCATTCATATTTGTAAATAGACATTTCAAGCATATTAATTTTCTTTAATATTGTTGGCTATTTTGTGGTTTCCATGTTTTCAATACTTTTCCTTACATTTCTGCAGTACCTCATTAGCTGATTTCAGTCGTTCCAAGCCGCGTGGGGTAGCTGCGCAGTCTGATGTGTTTCGTCGTGGTTCACGCGGCTCCCCCCGTCAGGTGTTCGAGTCCTCCCTCAGGCATGGGTTTGTGTGTGTTGTCCTAGTGCAAGTTAGGTTAAGCAGTGTGTAAGCTTAGGGACCGATGACCTCAGCAGTTTCGTCCCATTGAACTTACCACAAATTTCCAATTTCCAGTCATTCCCACTCCCCTTTAATATTGCCTTTAGTTTCAATGGTTTGCATTTCGCATGTGAGTTTCTATCTTTGTTTGGGCCTTGTACCGCTTCCACGTGGGGTCGGCCGTGTCAGTACGGATTTGGCAGTGTTAGTTGCAGAGGGTGGCTGGATGCCCTTCCTGTCGCCACCCTGAACCCCTCGGGATGGAAGTAGTGTACTCAAGCTGTCTGTGTCTAGTGTAAGCCAGGAAATAGTTAGAATGTCTGCAAACGTCTGTGACTCGTGTAACTGAGGCGGAACGTGGGGACTAGCCCAGTATTCACCTAGTGGGATGTGGAAAACCACCTAAGAACCACATCTATGTTGGACGGCATATGGCCCTCGTCATCCGCTGGGCGGATTCGATCCGAGGCCGGCACGCCTACCCGACTCCGTGAATCATCTTGTTACCGCTCTCGGCTACCCTGGCGGGTTTCGCACGTCAGACTCTGTTGATAAAAATGCATGTTTTCTGCATGTAGAAGACAAACTTCAGATTTCAAGTTCTGGCTCAATGCTTTCTTTACCCTTGTTTGTTTCCTCCATTTTAGCCGTATTTCAATCACTGAAGTAATTAGGAAATGATTACAACCACTATCGTTACAACTTAATACTTGCTTTCCACTTTTTTTCATTGTAAAGAAGGTATTTTTAATTTCTAGCTGTTTAAATGTTATGTACCTCTTAATGTCTTACCATTTTTGTTTAAAGCTTTTCACCAAATGTGCCTATTGTCTCCACTATTGGTGCTTCCAGTATCTCCCGTTTTATGCTGAACAGGTTCCATCGCCAGTGTAACCTTCTCTAGTAAGCTACCCTTCTCAAACTATTCTGTAGCATCTGAATATGGAGCAAGAATCTGGAAAGACTTTTCGAAGCATTGCAGATCACTGATTCACTGACGACTTTATGGAAATGTTCACCCGAAAGAATTCGCCACCACTTGTTATTCAGCCGTACGTTCAATTTATGTTAATTCATCAGCAGCTGCGATAGTGTGGTGAGGACCTCTGACTCTTGACTACAGTACAGGTGTAGACTGGTTTGCCTACTATTCACATATCCGATCCAGACGAACTCGATTAGGAGCCTTGCGAAGCAATGCTCAACGTATTATCATTTCGAATTTACCTGTCCGACAACTCACACGCGAGAGAAATATCTGAGACGTCATGTTTTTGACAGTGTCCACAAGAGACATGAATTAGCAACAGTCTTCTTCTATCTTCCGGCTTTGTCACTAATTGGCGCGGGGTCGGCACGACTATTAACGGATTTAGGGTGGTTTAATTTAAAAGAATGGCTGGATGCCCTGTCGACACACCTCCCCGAGGCGGAAATATGCAACCCAGTTGCCTGCGAATGGTGTTACTGTAGTGAAGTGAGTGAAACTGTTTAAAATATCGGGAGAATCGTGTAAGTGCGGTGGAACGTGGGCAACAGTACGGTATTCACCTAGTCGGATATGGGAAACCCCTTAAATAGAGCACCCAGGTTGGCCAGCACAGCGACCTTCGTCGTCAATCAACCGGGCGAACACGATCCTGGGCCGGCGAAGCTCGCAGTTCCGGAAGCGGCGCTTTTAACGCGCACGCTCCCCCGCACCCCCTCCACTTTAGGGGTGGGCACGTGAATTAGCTACAACGAAGCTAATATACAGGGTGACAATTATTAAACTATATGAAATAGAATCGTCATACCTTCTGAACGGTTTGCGTTAGGACGTTCAAACTGCACCGTTGGCCGCGGGGCATGAAGTTAATTAGTATGTGAACTGAAAATCCGCATTTCACGATCGAGAAGTCTCTACACCGTCAACAGGTGACAGTATGGTGTGCAACGTCCAGTCTCTGAATGGGTACTATATTGCTTGATGGCACGGTGACTACCGAACGAAACGTGAAGGTTTTGGAAGATGATTTCATCCGCATTATCCAAAGTGTCCCTGATTTCATGCAAGACGCAGACATTGGCTTGGGCTACGATTGTCCGCCATATTCTCTGGATCTGAACATACGAGTCTCCTTTTGTGAGGCTGTATTAAAGACAAGGGAAACACCAATAACCCCAAACAATTGCTGAGCTGCAAACAGCCATTCAGGAAATCATCGACTACATCGAAGTTCCGACACTTCAGCGGGTCATTCGTCTGCGCCACATCATAGTTAATGATGGCAGGCATATCGAACAGGTCATAACCTAAATCTGAATTTTGTAGTGACGTTTACGTGTTGAATAAAGTGCGTGCACGGCATAATTTGTAACGAATTTATGTTGTTTTTGTATAGTTAGTAATTGTCACCCTCTAGCTACCATAACAAAAAAAAGAAAACATTCAGGACGAAACGTGGCAGACTGTTTGTTTTCAGCAGTACTGAGAAACATTTACTAGCCTAGAACTTATAGGACGAAATGAGAATATTCATTTCAAATCTAACAGAAGCAGAGGACTTGTAATAAAATTTAAAACATATTATCAGTAAATCTTTTTAAAAAATACTACGAAGAAGGCAATAAAAGACAGGAGAGTCACACCGTAGTTTACTATTAACATTTAAAGAGTACTGTGGCAATAGATTGTTGCTGATGAAATGTTTTCGGATTATCAAGCAAGTAATCGCGTCGTTTTAAAGTTGCAGTACAAAGTCGTTTCTTGCTTGATAATCCGAAAGGATATAATTAGTGAAATTAAAAGAAAATGCATCTGCAGTAGACTAAAATGATAATGTTTGGTTTGTGATGACAATGTTACTGGGGTGCTCAACTGCGCGATCATCAGCGCTCGTACAAAGTCCCAATTTTTACACAGTCCAATTTTCTCCTACCCAATCCAATCTATCCACTGTCCCGAATGATGATGATGATGAGCAAATGATTAGGACAACACAAGTCCCCGGACAGAGAAAAGTTCCCAGCCCGGCCGGTAATCGAAACCGTGACCCCGCGATCTAGAGTCAGCAACGCTCACCACTAGACCACGAGCTGCGGACACTACTAATATGATTCATTCGTTTTTAAACCTCTATATTTTCCAAAGTATAACGTGTACAAATATGATTCGCGACTAAATACGACTGTAATCCGACAACGTTCCCATTGTGTGCCCACCAATTGGCGTTACGAGTGCAGTGCCTTGACAGAAAGAGTAAATCAGTTTATGTGAGTTGGAACATGTGAGATGTTTATGTGTTACAGCAGGGCAGTATGCATTCAAAAGGTTTCGCACCAATGTGAAATTTTGGGCCACTGAAAATCCTCATGAAACTGTAGCGCATGAATGATTTCCGCCGGAGCTAAATGTTTTTTGTGCACTATCGCAGACGAAGCTGTATGGGGCATTTTTCTTCTGTGTGACGACTGTGACGGTATCTCTTACCAGGAAATGTTGCAGTTGTGATTGTTTCTACAAATAACAACTGATTCCAAGAATTTTATATTCCAACAAGAGAGGCAACCCCTCTCAATGGAGCTTCGATGTTCGTCGTTGTCTAACCGACGAAGTTCTGCATCGCTGGATTGGGCTTAGGGATGCATATGATGTGGATCTATTCTCTTGTCCTCCAAGGTCACCTGACCTAAAGCCTATTGACTTTATACCTTTGGGGGAGGTGGGGGGCACATTAAGGACCGTGTTTACGTACCCCGACTGCCAACAGCACTGGAACAGCGCAGAGAACGCATCGTCGCTGCTGTGGCTACCATGGAAAGGATGCCGCTACATAAGATGTGGAACGAGGTTGACTAACGCTTAGAAGTATGCGGTGTGAACAGAGGACACTCACAGAACATTTATAGAGTGCAAAATGCAAAAAAAAATGGTGAGTTCGCAGTTCTATACATGAATCAGTAATAGCTATATATGTTATATTTCGGAAGACGTAAAGCTTGAAAACACATTAATTATTATCCACTGAAGAGCCAAGGAAACTGGTACACCTGCCTAATATCGTCTAGGGCCACCGTGAGAACGCAGAAGTGCCGCAACACGACATGGTATGGACTCGAATAATCTCTGAAGTAGCGCTGGAGGGAACTGACACCATAGATCCTGCAGTGGTGTTCATAAATCCATAAGAGTACGACGGGGTGGGGACTCTTCTGAACAGCACGTTCCAGGGCATTCCAGATATGCTCAATAATGTTCATGTCTGGGGAGTTTGGTGGCCAGCGGAAGTTTTTAAACTCAGAAGAGTGTTCTTTGAGTCGCTCTGTGGCATTTCTGGACATGTTGGGTGTTGTATTGTCCTGATGGAATTTCCCAAGTCCGCGGGCATGCACAATGAACATGAATGGGCACAGGTAATCATACAGGACGCTTACGTGCGTGTCACCTGGCAGAGTCGTATCTAGACGTATCAGGGGTCCCATATCACTCCAACTGCATACGCCCCAAACCACTACAGAGCCTCCACCAGCATGAACAGTCGCCTGCTGGCGTGCAGGGTCCATGGATTCATGAGGTTATCTCCATACCCGTACACGACCATCCGTTCCATACAATCTGAGACTCGTCCGAGCAGGCAACACGTTTCCAGTCATCAACAGTCCAATGTCGGTGCTGACGGGCCCAGGCGAGGCGTAAAGCTTTGTGTTGTGCAGTCATCAAGGGTACACGAGTGGTCCTTTGGCTCCAAAAGCCCATATCGATGATGTTTCGTTGAGTGGTTCGCACGCTGACACTTGTCGAGGGCCCAGCATTGAAATCTGAACCAATTTGCGGAAGGGTTGCACTTTTATCACGCTGAACAATTCTCTTCAGTCGTCGTCGGTTCCGTTCTTGCAGGATCTTTTTCCGGCCGCAGGGATGTCGGAGATCTGATGTTTTACCGGAATTTTGATATTCACGGTACACTCGTGAAATGGTCGTATGGGATAATGTGCGATTGCAGCTGCAGTAACTGATATAACAACTGCGCTAGACACATGTCTTATACAGGCGTTACCGATCACAGCGCCGTATTGTGCCTGTTTACTTTGTGTTTGAATACCTATGCCTATATCAGTTTCTTTGACGCTTCAGTGTTCATCAATATGAAACGTCTTATTGACAGCAAAAATGTTTTTAAATGTAAATTACAGCTCTTTCTCCTTAATTAATCCTTCCATACCATTGATGATTACGTGAATGAAATTAGTTATCTATATAGAGACTGTCCCAAAAAGCACCGGCAACACACTCTCCCTGCAAAGAAAACTTCTAGAGGAAACTCAGTGACAATTCGTCAACCGGTAAAAAAAATGGTTACGTGTTGGGCTTCTAACAATTTACATAGTCTGACGCTAGTGAAACACCTACCGGTACACGAAATTCCAGAAGTTACTGCCACGTGTACAGTCGACAAACGGACCCTACTCTTCCATTTCGTCTCTCTGTGATCAGTCTGGTGCTGAAGCTGAAGACAACAGAAAAATGTAAATACTAAATAACGAGTTTGAAAAATCATTGACGCAGAGAGACTTTAGTGCCGTATCAATGTGTGACTGGTGCACGAAGTAGAAAATGGATGACAAATAATACTTAAAAAAAAAGAAAGGCTACTTTGCTGAAAGACAGTTAAAACTAAAAGCGGGCACCGTCAGCAGGACCTGACGAAATTAATAATAGGTTTTAAGTTGAATACGCTGTGAAAATAGTCCGTTGCCTGTTTCTTGTTCAATGAGAATTTCTAGCGAAACAAAAGCGACTGCAAAAGAGAGAACGTATTTTCGCCAGCCCATTCACCACAGCGTCCAAGTACACTTGGTCCTGATATAATGTTCCCGTAACATACCCATCTGGTGATGAGCCTGCTACGGCTCGAAAACTAGTTACTGGTTCATTTAATCGTATCTAAAATAAAAAACCACTGGTTGCATATTTGTAACCAGATAGACAGGCCATTTAAATCACAGTAGCAGTTTGTAATCCATAATGGATATGCTGAAAGAAGGCACTTCCGTTTGTTAAAAGGATAAAAACTGAACACAAGGGATTGCAGATAAACACCAACAAGTCCATCTGTAGTCATAGAGAATCACAGTGTTTGAACACAGTAGGAACAACACTGTCTTAGTTTGCCTCCGTAGCTGCGTGGTGGCACGGTAGGTCAGTGCATTCGGTCAGAGGATTAGGTGCCCTCTGTAATAAAAATAAATAAAAAAAATAAAAAAAAACTGAGTGAACGGATTAACGATAGATTTGAACGGCCGTCATTGGACGTCCACCCTGAACAAATCGAACGAACAATAACGAACGAAATGAGGTTAACAACAACAGTGGTCGGCACGTCTGACTGCCACTCTGGGGCTCACAGTTTCGATTCTCGATCGGGTAGAGTATATCCTTTGCTCCGGGACTAGGTATTGCCTTATTATCATTTCGTCATCGTGGACGCGCAAGTCGCCGAAAGGGGTTTCCTTGCCAAAACATGTCATATGCATATTTCATCACTGTCTCAGGAAAACGACACTCATGGGACGTAGCTGCTTCATTTCATATACGATATAAACGAATAGGAGAATCAAGTGTCTACGTGGATTTCGTCTACTTGGATTTCTGAAAGACGCTCGAGGTTACCACATTTGTTATTGTAGCCCAAGATGCGATATATTCGAGTATCGTTACAAATACACTGCCTGAAAAAAATAGTGTAGCACCTAGAAGGGGAGGAAGCAACAAAATGGAACTGCAAGAGTTGAGAGGCAGTGTGATGTTATTCCGATAATTGCGAAATTGAGTCTGTTTATTAAGAACTTAGCCTTCATATCTTTAAGACAGTGCACATTTTCTGCATCGATGAATGCACTGATTCGGTTGGGAAGGGTGCTATGAAGTCGTTGCTCTCTCTCCTGGCGCAAACTGACCCACAACAGTTGAAACTGATCCTTGATTGTCTGGACACTGGGACACTGCAGCGGAATTGACATCCGAGCTTGCCCAGACACGTTATATCGCTGAGAGACAATACCTCAACATCACGCAGACCGCTCAAAGAGACATGTACTTTGTGTGCACAAGCATAGTCCTGATGAGAAATGCCACCATGATATCCGCGCATGAGAGGAAACACTTGACGGTGCAGGATGAGCACGACGTACCGCTGTGCCATCAGAAGCTCGTCAATCACTGCCAGTGGTGACCTGAAGCTGTACCCCTTGGCTAATCATACCACGACGTCAGGACTAACACTGCTGTGCCTCTTTAAAATATCGGAAGACTAGGACCCCCCGCCCCCTTGGTCGTACGATACTCGCTGACGATCGTTATCCGGGGTAACGGAGAACCGCGACTCATCCAACGCCTCTCATTAGCCGTAACGCTTCAATGTCAGGGAACCACTCCAGATTCGGCAGCCTGTGTTTTGTTGTTAACGACAAAGAACGGTAATTCCTTGCTGATAGTCTCCCTCAAGTGGTGCAGTGTGACACAGAATGTTTCAGGGAGTCCATTAATTGTTCTTGGACGGAAGGCGAAAATGAGAGAGGCTTACGATGTGTTTGGTGTATAGTACTGCGATCCTCCTTGCAGTGGTCAGATGTGGTCCTCTGGAATCTTGGTGACGAGTATGACTGCCCTCATGTTCGCATGCTGTCTAACATTGGGCCACAGTCACATCCGAATGCCCCAAAAAACTGGATAGTGCACGATTTGACCAGCCAGACACATGGAGAACCCCAGGAGGCCCCTTTAAAACAGTGTGCGGTGTAAATAACGCCGTCTGACACGAGTTTTCGGCATATCCGTGTCCTTCATAGTGATCACTCAACATCTGATGCTGTTCACGCTCATTATGTATCCTACAAGTCCTGATACCACTGCTGAACTGTGACTGTCGTTCTGCTTGTCACGGAGAACTACCACTCCAACCATATACATACCTGAAGTTTAGGTGTACGACGTTATACTGACATCAGACGATGTCTTCTGGGGCATCACTTTATCTGGCAAGGTACGTAACTGAATAGAAGACTTCTCACGAATAGAACTCAGTACGTTCATTATAGCGTGTGGCGATTGTTCAACGGAAACGGAAGAAGTTTGGGTGAGCTCCAGCGCAGCACAAGACAGCTCATAATGATGGTTTACGTGAACTAGTTTTTAGTAACAGCGGTAAACCAAGATATTTTAGTGAAGATCCTGTTGTCTGGAGGAAAGCGTCCTCATTATGGCCGTAGTAAAATACAGAACAAGGACAAAGCTGGCGTTTTATTGACTCAGTATTCGAAACAGCATCTCCGGTTAAGCGTGGTTAAGCACAGGATAATGCCCAACATAGCAGTAACTGTGAAGTGCCTGAATAAAAAGTAAGCGGCAGATTTATGGAACCGACCACATCATCTACGTAGATACGAGATCTCTATATCTGTAAAGGAAACCAAGTACCAGACGTCAGTGCAACCGTCCTATGAGTACTGCTCCACAGTTTGAAGTCTTTATGCAGTACGAAGACAAAGATATCAAATGAGTTCATAGACAACTACTGGAGGCGTAACAGGGTGGCGGCGATTCTCTGTCCGGCAATTTGTGTTGGTTATCCCTAGCGCTAACATCTGGCTCCTCTGACTGATGAGACCAAACATTACCAGCGGAAAAATGCCTCTATCGGAGCACAGGAAACCCGAATACGTTCCTGTTTACATAAAAGACTGACTGAAAAGTGGGAATCAGCTGCCTCATTCTACCGTTCTCAGCACGTTTAAAAATTTTCACAAATATTTTGACATGTGTTTTTTCCTTTTTTTAAGCATGCAACTCACATTAAACGCCCACAAGCGCCCCTCCCTCTCCCCCGTTACAACTCACATCCATTAGTCCATCGCTGTAAGTCGCTCGTACCCACCAACTCCCAGTTGCCCTTTCACCCACACTCATTCAGCCTTAGTCACTTATGTCACAATTCCTGTAACACTGATGTATAAGTTTATTTCTATTCTTTTGTAAAGCCTGTGTTACTACAAATGTTATCTGTACTGTTATGTTCTTTAATTATGTATTTTGTGCCTTGCTAATTGTATTCTTATGTTGTAAATTTATAATTGTATAGACATCAGTTCTTCAAATTAAGTTTCATTTCAGTGCACACGTTTCTGTTGGTCATAATATATGCACAATATGTGAGAAGTTGGAACTGTTAGTGCTTACACGTGTGTTAATAATTCAGCAAGGGACTGCTTAACAGAATTGCTGGTTCTAAGGACAATTCCAAAAACTCTGTGAGTGCACAAGTGGTGGTTATGGACTTGCTATATTGTCCACAAGACTCTTCGATGGTGATTGTGCACCTGCACAATCGCAACCGATGGCTGCTGGCCGTCTCTACAAGGACTACAGAGGGTCTGTATCTTTGATGGCCCACCAATACCATTATTTCTACAAGGACTGCAGTGGGTCTGCACCTATGGTGGTCCACCAATACCATACACTATACCAGGACTACAGAGGGTCTGCTCTGTGATGACCTACCTACCAGTATTCTTCAAAACTTCGACTGACTCTGCTGTGGTTTTCCTCTGTTGTGGCCCATTACCTGTCTGCATGTCAAGAGTCAGCACTGTCTTCCTGTTAGAAGGACAATACTACTTCTTAAAGACTGCATGGAAATCCACTACTTGCGTGTGCATTTTCTTCTACTGCTCAGACTTTGAGGGGAAAAAATACACTGCAATTTTACTGTGATGAATGACCAGGACTGTCTTTATGGACTGTGAAAAAATTATAGCTTTTGACCAACATTTGAATTCTTTGTTATTGTAATTATGAAAAATTTCTTCAAATCTGTATTGGCCACTGCCCAAAACAATTTGTGAAATTTTTTGTGGGGAGCATGGGGGCTATGTAAGTAGGCTGTTTATGCTTTTATGTTGGTAACGCCATGTAGCGCTCTATATGAAAATCACTGACTGTGCTGTGTGCAGTCTGTGGCTGTTTTGCATTGTTGGAATATTCGCCATTGTATATATATATTGTTGTTGTGGTCTTCAGTCCAGAGACTGGTTTGATGCAGCTCTCCATGTTACTCTATCCTGTGCAAGCTTCTTCATCTCCCAGTACCTACTGCAACCTACATCCTTCTGAATCTGCTTAGTGTATTCATCTCTTGTTCTCCCTGTACGATTTTTGCCCTCCAGTACTAAATTGGTGATCCCTTGATGCCTCAGAACATGTCCTACCAACCGATCCCTTCTTCTGGTCAAGTTGTGCCACAAACGTCTCTTATCCCCAACCCTATTCAACACTTCCTCATTAGTTATGTGATCTACCCATCTAATCTTCAAAATTCTTCTGTAGCACCACATTTCGAAAGCTTCTATTCTCTTCTTGTCCAAACTAGTTATTGTCCATGTTTCACTTCCATAGATGGCTACACTCCATACAAAAACTTTCAGAAATGACTTCCTGACACTTAAATCTATACTCCATGTTAACAAATTTCTCTTCTTCAGAAACGCTTGCCTTGCCATTGCCAGTCTACATTTTATATCCTCTCTACTTCGATCATCATCAGTTATTTTGCTCCCCAAATAGCAAAACTCCTTTACTACTTTGAGTGTCTCAGTTCCTAATGTAATTCCCTCAGCATCACCCGACTTAATTCGACTACATTCCATTATCCTCGTTTTGCTTTTGTTGATGTTCATGTTATATCCTCCTTTCAAGACACTGTCCATTCCATTCAACTGCTCTTCCAAGTCCTTTGCTGTTTCTGACAGAATTACAATGCCATCGGCGAACCTCAAAGTTTTTATTTCTTCTCCATGAATATTAATACCTACTCCGAATTTTTCTTTTGTTTCCTTTATCGCTTGCTCAATATACAGATTGAATAACATCGGGGAGAGGCTACAACCCTGTCTCACTCCCTTCCCAACCACTGCTTCCCTTTCATGTCCCTCGACTCTTATAACTGCCATCTGGTTTCTGTACAAATTGTAAATAGCTTTTCGCTCCCTGTATTTTACCCCTGTCACCTTTAGAATTTGAAAGAGAGTGTTCCAGTCAACATTGTCAAAAGCTTTCTCTAAGTCTACAAATGCTAGGAACGTAGGTTTGCCTTTCCTTAATCTTTCTTATAAGATATGTCGTAAGGTCAGTATTGCCTCACGTGTTCCAGTATTTTTACGGAATCGAAACTGATCTTCCCCGGGGTCGGCTTGTACTAGTTTTTCCATTCGTCTGTAAAGAATTCGTGTTAGTATTTTGCAGCTGTGACTTATTAAACTGATAGTTCGGTAATTTTCACATCTGTCAACACCTGCTTTCTTTGAGATTGGAATTATTATATTCGTCTTGAAGTCTGAGGGTATTTCGCCTGTCTCATACATCTTGCTCACCGGATGGTAGAGTTTTGTCAGGACAGGCTCTCCCAAGGCTGTCACTAGTTCTAATGAAATGTTGTCTACTCCCGGGGCCTTGTTTCGACTTAATTCTTTCAGTGCTCTGTCAAACTCTTCACGCAATATCGTATCTCCCATTTCATCTTCATCTACATCCTCTTCCATTTCCATAATATTGTCCTCTAGTACATCACCCTTGTATAGACCATCTATATACTCCTTCCACCTTTCTGCTTTCCCTTCTTTACTTAGAACCGGGTTTCCATCTGAGCTCTTGATGTTCATACAAGTGGTTCTCTTATCTCCAAAGGTCTCTTTAATTTTCCTGTAGGCTGTATCTATCTTACCCCTTGTGAGATAAGCCTCTACATCCTTACATTTGTCCTCTAGCCATCCCTGCTTAGCCAATTTGCATTTCCTGTCGATCTCGTTTTTGAGACGTTTTTTTACTTTTTGCCTGCTTCATTTACTGCATTTTTATATTTTCTCCTTTCATCAATTAAATTCATTATTTCTTCTGTTACCCAAGGATTTCTACTAGCCCTCGTCTTTTACCTACTTGATCCTCTGCTGCCTTCACTACTTCATTCCTCAGAGCTACCCATTCTTCTTCTACTGTATTTCTTTCCCCCATTCCTGTCAATTGTTCCCTTATACTCTCCTTGAAACTCTGTACAACCACTGGTTCTTTCAGTTTGTCCAGGTCCCATCTCCTTAATTTCCCATATTTTTGCAGTTTCTTCAGTTTTAATCTACAGGTCATAACCAATAGATTGTGGTCGGAGTCCACATCTGCCTCTGGAAATGTCTTACAATTTAAAACCTGGATCCTAAATCTCTGTCTTACCATTATATAATCTATCTGATACCTTCTAGTATCTCCAGGGTTCTTCCATGTATACAACCTTCTTTCATGGTTCTTAAACCATGTGTTAGCTATGACTAAGTTGTGCTCTGTGCAAAATTCTACGAGGCAGTTTCCTCTTTCATTTCTTAGCCCCAATCCATATTCACCTCCTACGTTTCCTTCACTCCCTTTTCCTATACTTGAATCCCAGTCGCCCATGACTATAAAATTTTCGTCTCCCTGCACTATCTGAATAATTTCTTTTATTTCATCATACATTTCTTCAATTTCTTCGTCATCTGCAGAGCTAGTGGGCATATAAACTTGTACTTGTATAAACTTGTACTACTGTAGTAGGTGTGCGCTTCGTATCTATCTTGGCCACAATAATGCGTTCACTGTGCTGTTTGTAGTAGCTTACCCGCATTCCTATTTTCCTATTCATTATTAAACCTACCCCTGCATTACCCCTATTTGATTTTGTGTTTATAACCCTGTACTCACCTGACCAAAAGTCTTGTTCCTCCTGCCACCGAACTTCACTAATTCCCACTATACCTAACTTTAACCTATCCATTTCCCTTTTTAAATTTTCTAACCTACCTGTCCGATTAAGGGATCTGACAATCCACGCTCCGATCCGTAGAACGCCAGTTTTCTTTCTGCTGATAATGACATCCTCCTGAGTAGTCCCCGCCCGGAGATCCGAATGGGGGACTATTTTACCTCAGGAATATTTTACCCAAGAGGATGCCATCATCATTTAATCATACAGTAAAGCTGCATGCCCTCGGGAAAAATTACGGCCGTAGTTTCCCCTTGCTTTCAGCCGTTCGCAGTACCAACACAGCAAGACCGGTTTGGTTATTGTTAGAAGACCAGATCAGTCAATCATCCAGACTGTTGCCCTTTCAACTACTGAAAAGGCTGCTGCCCCTCTTCAGGAACCACACGTTTGTCTGGCCTCTCAACAGATACCCCTCCGTTGTGGTTGTACGTACGGTACGGCTATCTGTATCGCTGAGGCCCCCAAGCCTCCCCACCAACGGCAAGGTCCATGGTTCATATATATATAAGCCTCCCCACCAACGGCAAGGTCCATGGTTCATATATATATATATATATATATATATATATATATATATATATATATATATATATATAAATGAACCATGGACCTTGCCGTTGGTGGGGAGGCTTATATATACACTCCTGGAAATGGAAAAAAGAACACATTGACACCGGTGTGTCAGACCCACCATACTTGCTCCGGACACTGCGAGAGGGCTGTACAAGCAATGATCACACGCACGGCACAGCGGACACACCAGGAACCGCGGTGTTGGCCGTCGAATGGCGCTAGCTGCGCAGCATTTGTGCACCGCCGCCGTCAGTGTCAGCCAGTTTGCCGTGGCATACGGAGCTCCATCGCAGTCTTTAACACTGGTAGCATGCCGCGACAGCGTGGACGTGAACCGTATGTGCAGTTGACGGACTTTGAGCGAGGGCGTATAGTGGGCATGCGGGAGGCCGGGTGGACGTACCGCCGAATTGCTCAACACGTGGGGCGTGAGGTCTCCACAGTACATCGATGTTGTCGCCAGTGGTCGGCGGAAGGTGCACGTGCCCGTCGACCTGGGACCGGACCGCAGCGACGCACGGATGCACGGCCAGACCGTAGGATCCTGCGCAGTGCCGTAGGGGACCGCACCGCCACTTCCCAGCAAATTAGGGACACTGTTGCTCCTGGGGTATCGGCGAGGACCATTCGCAACCGTCTCCATGAAGCTGGGCTACGGTCCCGCACACCGTTAGGCCGTCTTCCGCTCACGCCCCAACATCGTGCAGCCCGCCTCCAGTGGTGACGCGACAGGCGTGAATGGAGGGACGAATGGAGACGTGTCGTCTTCAGCGATGAGAGTCGCTTCTGCCTTGGTGCCAATGATGGTCGTATGCCTGTTTGGCGCCGTCCAGGTGAGCGCCACAATCAGGACTGCATACGACCGAGGCACACAGGGCCAACACCCGGCATCATGGTGTGGGGAGCGATCTCCTACACTGGCCGTACACCTCTGGTGATCGTCGAGGGGACACTGAATAGTACACGGTACATCCAAACCGTCATCGAACCCATCGTTCTTCTATTCCTAGACCGGCAAGGGAACTTGCTGTTCCAACAGGACAATGCACGTCCGCATGTATCCCGTGCCACCCAATGTGCTCTAGAAGGTGTAAGGCAACTACCCTGGCCAGCAAGATCTCCGGATCTGTCCGCCATTGAGCATGTTTGGGACTGGATGAAACGTCGTCTCACGCGGTCTGCACGTCCAGCACGAACGCTGGTCCAACTGAGGCGCCAGGTGAAAATGGCATGGCAAGCCGTTCCACAGGACTACATCCAGCATCTCTACGATCGTCTCCATGGGAGAATAGCAGCCTGCATTGCTGCGAAAGGTGGATATACACTGTACTAGTGTCGACATTGTGCATGCTCTGTTGTCTGTGTCTATGTGCCTGTGGTTCTGTCAGTGTGATCATGTGATGTATCTGACCCCAGGAATGTGTCAATAAAGTTTCCCCTTCCTGGGACAATGAATTCACGGTGTTCTTATTTCAATTTCCAGGAATATATATATGAACCATGGACCTTGCCGTTGGTGGGGAGGCATATATATATACACTCCTGGAAATTGAAATAAGAACACCATGAATTCATTGTCCCAGGAAGGGGAAACTTTATTGACACTTTCCTGGGGTCAGATACATTACATGATCACACTGACAGAACCACAGGCACATAGACACAGGCAACAGAGCATGCACAATGTTGACACTAGTACAGTGTATATCCACCTTTCGCAGCAATGCAGGCTGCCATTCTCCCATGGAGACGATCGTAGAGATGCTGGATGTAGTCCTGTGGAACTGCTTGCCATGCCGTTTCCACCTGGCGCCTCAGTTGGACCAGCGTTCGTGCTGGACGTGCAGACCGCGTGAGACGACGCTTCATCCAGTCCCAAACATGCTCAATGGGGGACAGATCCGGAGATCTTGCTGGCCAGGGTAGTTGACTTACACCTTCTAGAGCACGTTGGGTGGCACGGGATACATGCGGACGTGCATTGTCCTGTTGGAACAGCAAGTTCCCTTGCCGGTCTAGGAATGGTAGAACGATGGGTTCGATGACGGTTTGGATTTACCGTGCACTATTCAGTGTCCCCTCGACGATCACCAGAGGTGTACGGCCAGTGTAGGAGATCGCTCCCCACACCATGATGCCGGGTGTTGGCCCTGTGTGCCTCGGTTGTATGCAGTCCTGATTGTGGCGCTCACCTGCACGGCGCCAAACACGCATACGACCATCATTGGCACCAAGGCAGAAGCGACTCTCATCGCTGAAGACGACACGTCTCCATTCGTCCCTCCATTCACGCCTGTCGCGACACCAATGGAGGCGGGCTGCACGATGTAGGGGCGTGAGCGGAAGACGGCCTAACGATGTGCGGGACCGTAGCCCAGCTTCATGGAGACGGTTGCGAATGGTCCTCGCCGATACCCCAGGAGCAACAGTGTCCCTAATTTGCTGGGAAGTGGCGGTGCGGTCCCCTACGGCACTGCGTAGGATCCTACGGTCTTGGCGTGCATCCGTGCGTCGCTGCGGTCCGGTCCCAGGTCGACGGGCACGTGCACCTTCCGCCGACCACTGGCGACAACATCGATGTACTGTGGAGACCTCACGCCCCACGTGTTGAGCAATTCGGCGGTACATCCACCCAGCCTCCCGCATGCCCACTATACGCCCTCGCTCAAAGTCCGTCAACTGCACATACGGTTCACGTCCACGCTGTTGCGGCATGCTACCAGTGTTAAAGACTGCGATGGAGCTCCGTATGCCACAGCAAACTGGCTGACACTGATGGCGGCGGTGCACAAATGCTGCGCAGCTAGCGCCATTCGACGGCCAACACCGCGGTTCCTGGTGTGTCCGCTGTGCCGTGCGTGTGATCATTGCTTGTACAGCCCTCTCGCAGTGTCCGGAGCAAGTATGGTGGGTCTGACACACCGGCGTCAATGTGTTCTTTTTTCCATTTACAGGAGTGTATATAATGACTTTTGAATACTATTAAGGTAAATACATTGTTTGTTCTCTATCAAAATCTTTCATTTGATAACTATGCCTGTTAGTAGTTAGTGACTTCAGTAGTTACAATTTTTTATTTATCTGGCAGTATTGGCGCTCGCTGTATTGCAGTAGTTTGAGTAACGAAGATTTTTGTGAGGTAAGTGATTCATGAAAGGTAAAGGTTATTGTTAGTCAGGGCCATTCTTTTGTAGGGATTATTAAAAGTCAGATTGCGTTGCGCTAAAAATATTGTGTGTCAGTCATTTATAATTTTTCGAAGGGGACGTTTCTTTCTAAGGGGACGTTTCAAGAGTTACAGTCGCCTTTGTTCTGTCCTACTACTACACCCTCCTCTCACTGTCGCTGTCTCTCTATCACTGCTAATATCTCACTCCTTCCTACTTGCTACTGCTATCTCTTCTCTTTGCTACTATGTCTCTCCTTTTTCAATCTCTTTGCCACTCCCACTGTCTTCTCCTCCCTGAGTATAAAAAAGCTCGAATATATTCGCCTGCCAAAACTTTTAGGAAAATTATTGTTAAGGAAACACGAACATACTCACACTTGTTATGCTCCGACAGGAGCATTTTTCCAATGGTTCCCTTGTTTTTCATGCTGCAACATTGTATGTAACTGATATGAAAAGAAATTTAAAGAGTTTACTTATGTGAAAATGGGATAACGCAGTTCTACATCTCAGACTGGATCTTAGGTACAAAACAATTTCACATATGCTTCATTACTACAATCAGTGGTTCTCAGAAGGTAGTGGAGCACTTTGTAGCATGTTTCTCCGTCATACGTCAATTTATAAACTATGTTTTCGGCTCACATCGCATTTTACATATACAACTAGAGTTACTTTGAAACTCTGTACCCCGGGAACGGATAAACAAAAAGGAGAAAATTTTAGACGTTGTTCGAGACTGGGATCTTAGGAATTGTTGTTATTTTTGTGGTCTTCAGTCCAGTAACTGGTTTGATGCAGCTCTCCATGTTACTCTGTCCTGTGCAAGCTTCTTCTTCGCCAGGTAACTACTGCAACCTACATCCTTCTGAATATGCTTAGTGTATCCTACCAACCGATCCCTTCTTCTAGTTAAGTTTTGCCACAAATTCCTCTTCTCCCCAATTCTGTTCAGTACCTACTCATTAGTTTTGTGATCTACCCATCTAATCATCAGCATTCTTCTGTAGCACAACATTTCAAAAGCTTCTTTTCTCTTCTTGTCTAAACTATTTATCGTCCATGTTTCACTTCCATACATGGCTACACTCCACACAAATACTTTCAGAAAACACTTACTGATACTTAAATCTATACTCGATATTAACAAATTTCTCTTCTTCGGAAACGCTTTCCTTGCCATTAGTAGTCTACAGTTTACATCTTCTCTAATTCAACCATCATGAGCTATTTTGCTTTCCAAATAGCAAAACTCATTTACTACTGTTAGTGTCTCATTTCGTAATCTAATTGCCTCAGCATCACCCGATTTAATTTGATTACATTCCCTTATCCTCGTTTTGCTTTCGTTGATGGTCATCTTATATCCTCCTTTAGAGATACTGTCCATTCCGTTCAACTGCTGTTCCAGGTCTTTTGCTGTCTCCCATAGAATTACCATGTCATCAGTTAACCTCTAAATTTTTATTTCTTCTCCATGGATTTTGTCTAGTACTCCAAATTTTTCTTTTGTTTCCTTTACTGTTTGCTCAATATGCAGACTGAATAACATTGGGGAAAGACTACAACAATGTCTCACGCCCATTTCAACCACTGCTTCCCTTTCATGTACCTCGACTCTTATAACTGCCATCTGGTTTCTGTGCAAATTGTAAATAGCCTTCCACCCTCTTCAGAATTTGAAAGAGAGTATTCCAGTCAGCATTGTCAAAAGCTTTCGCTAAGTCTACAAATGTTAGAAAAGTAGGTCTGCCTTCCTTCATCTTCTAAAATAAGTCGTAAGGTCAGTATTTCCTCACGTGTACCAACATTTCTACGGAATCCAAACTGATCTTCCCCGAGTCAGCTTCAGCCAGTTTTTCCATTTGTCTATAAAGAATTCGTGTTAGTATTTTGCAGCCGTGACTTATTCAACTGATAGTTCTGTAATTTTCACACCTGTCTACACCTGTTTTCTTTGGGATTGGAACTTTTATATTCTCCTTGAAGTCTGAGGGTATTTCACCTGTCTCAGGGTGGCTCTACTAAAGCTATCAGTAGTTGTAGTGGAATGTTGTCTACTGCCGGGGCCTTGTTCCGACTTAGGTCTTTCAGTGCTCTGTCGAATTCTTCACACAGTATCATGTCTCCCATTTCATCTTCATCTACGTCCTCTTCCATTTCCATAATAGTTCCCCCAAGGAATACATTGTAAAAATTACAGCCATTTGGTGTGCATATTCTTCTCGGAATCCCTTGCTGGGTTTTAGTACCCAAAAGAAAAGGTTTTGTGGTGTCTGTCGGTAGTGTATAAAGAATTTTGAAAACGGGGAGATGACTCTTCAAGATAAATGCCTAGTGAATATACCGCTAAAATCTGAGCAATTTGCTGCTGTTATTTAATATTCAGATTTCTCCTCATGCTTGTTTGCTTCTGCATGGAATTGTAAGAGTGAAGATCAAAATTTTGCATGAAATTGTTTTCCTTTTTTAAGATTGTTTCTATTGTAAAGCTTGGCATTTCGTAGATAAATAAAAAAGGTGAGGCAGTAAAATGAGATTATCAAATATTGGCCTACTGAAGCCTCCGAAGTGAGCTTTTTTCGATGACAACCTTTTTCTATTGTTTAAAGGTTTTTTTCAACTTATTGTAGACTTCTCCTCAAAGAGAATTCCATATATCAACAGCAACGAACTAACACTGTCATAGTACGTTATTACCAGTAATGGACCGCTTCTGTTTGCGTAAGGATTCTTACAACATATCAGTGCATTCAGATTTTTATTTTGATTATTAAAGTATAGCCTTTTTCAGGTTCCTTGACTATATATAACTAAAAATTTTGTCTCTCAGCTAAATAGGCTTTGCCGAGTGGAATTTTTATTAATTTTACAAACGGACTGCTGCTACCTTTCTAGAATTTATTCAACGTCTGCTACTTTTTGACCATTATGTTAAATTTTGTTTTAGTATACCAGTTGTTCCTGTAGACTGATTTTATCACATTACCTAATCAGATAATTGAGTCATTCGCATAAAAGTACTGCGGTCTCATTGATTACTTTTTTCTGCTAGTGCATTAACGGAAAGAATGAAGAGAACGGACCGAAGAACTGGCCCTTGAGGGACTACATCTCTGACTTTTGAGTGAGTTGTTGACAGTGGAGGTGATAATGAATCTATCTGTTTGGTATGCCTCAAATTCCATTCCGATATTTATTTCCTGTACCAGGATGTCATAATCAGTTGTATCAAAGGCATTGCTAATATTAAAGAATATACCAGCAAAAATGTTACTTATTATACAGGCTGAGCACAAACTCTTGCCCTGATTATAACAATTTATTACAGAATAGCCGTTTGACATAATAATTTACATTTTATGCCGTTTGACTGCTTGGTCTTACTAGTTTATTTTTATTTTTTTAAAGACCAGTTATGTTAGTAAACCTCAATGTGTGCTCCCTTGGCAGCTCGGAGAATGTCGAGGCGGTATTCCAGTTCCCGCCAGGTGTCTCGTAACGTGTGTTCTGTCACAGTACCCACAGCAGCTTGTATCCTAGCCTTGAGTTCGTAGACGTCAGCAACTGGTGTGACGAAGACTCTGTCCTTGATATACCCCCAGAAACAAATGTCAAGGGGCGTAATGTCTGGAGAGCAGGGTGTCCAGAGTGTTGGACCATACCTTCCAATCCACCGACCCGGACATTACTCCCCTCTCCAGACATTACGCCCCTTGACTTTTTTTCTGGGGTTATTTCAAGGACAGAGTCTTCGTCACACCAGTTGCCGACGTCGACGAACTGGAGGCTAGGATACAAGCCGCTGTGGGTTCTTGACAGAACAGATGTCAAGAAACACCTGTCGGCAACTGGATACCGCCTCGACATTCTCCGAGCTACCAAGCGGGCACACGTTGATGTTTACTAATGTAAGTGGTCTTAAAAAAAACTAGTAACACTAACCTATGTAACGGCTTCACATGTAACTTATTATGTCAAGTGACTATTCTGTTATAAACGTTTATAATCAGCTCAAGACTTTGTGCTCATTCTGTATATTAGAGTTAATTTTTTTTTAATCATCAGTCTTCTGACTGGTCTGTTGCGGCCCGTCACGAATTCCTGTCCTGTGGCAATCTCTACATCTCAGAGTAGCATTTGCAATCTACTTCCTCATTTGCTTGCTGGACGTGTTCCAGCCTCTGTCTACCTCTCCAGTTTTTACCTTCCATAGCTCCCTCTACTACCACAGAAGATATTCCGTGATGCCTCAAAAGATGTCCTACCATCATGTCCCTTCTTCTTGTCAGTGTTTTCCATATATCCAATTCCTCGCCGATTCTGCGGAGAACCTCCTAATTCCTTACATTATCAGTCCACCTAATGTTCAGCATTCTACTGTAGCACCACATCTCAAATGCTTCTCTTCTTTTCCGGTTTTCCCACAGTCCATATCTCACTACCATACCATCGTTTCTTCCTAAAATTAAGGCCTTATACTAGTAGATCTCTCCTGACCAGGAATGCCTTTTTATGTCCTCCTGTCTATCCTGAGCTACTTTGCTGTATAGGTAGCGGAATCGATTAACTTCATCTATTTGATGAACACCAATCCTGATGTTAAGTTTCTCGCTGTTCTCATTTCTGCTACTTCTCATTACTTTCGTCTTTCTTACGTTTACTCTCAGTGCTCTGTATTCATCATACTGGTCATTTTATTCAGTAGATCCTGTAATTCTTCTTCACTCTCACTAATGATAGTAATATCATCAGCGAATCCTATCAAGGATATCCGTATGAGTCTTGTACATATTGTATATTACCAGTCTTTTCCTATAGCGTATGTTATTTTTCTTGGAATTTCGAACACCTTGCACAATTTGACCCTGTCAAACGCATTTCCCATGCCCATAAATCCTATGAAGGTGTCTTAATTTTTCTTTAGTTTTGTTTCTATTATTAACTGTTACGTCAGATAATATTCCCGTCAGCAACTTGGGTGCAAGCACTTGAACCGATTGTACGATAATTCTCGCTCTTGACGGCTCTTGCATTCTTGGAAATTGTGCGGATGACGTCTTTGCGAAAGTTAGATAGTATGTCGCCAGACTCACAATATTCCTTTTGTTGCCACCTTCCCCACTGATTTTACAAATTCTGATGGAATGTTACCTATCCCTTCCGCCTTGTAAAGCAGGGATACTCCCCCCCCTCCCCCCGCCCACACACACACTCACACGCAAACGAGAGGGCCTTTGTCGGCATTGCTTTCATTGCACAAAAAACTTATTTGAAATTTCCTGTATGGTCAGTCAGTTCATCCGACAATAAAATCTTTTCCAGTTTGTTCATATTTTTAAGCAGCCATTTCGCTTTAACTTCCCTGCACTTCCTATTTATTTCGTTCCTCAGTTACTTGTATTTCTGTATTCCTGGATTTCCCTTAACATTTTCGTACTTCCTTCTTTCATCGATCAACTGAACTATTTCTGTTGTTACTCGCGGTCTCTTCGCAGTTACCTTCTTTGTACTTACGTTTTTCTTCCCAGCTTTTCTATAGACGCCCCATTCCTCTTCAGCTGAACTGCCTACTTAGCTATTCCTTATCGCAGTGTCTACAGCCTCAGGTAACGTCAAGGATATTTCTTCACTCCTTAGTATTTCTCTACCCCAGTTCTTTACACATTGATTCATCCTGACTAGTCTCTTAAACTTCAGCCTACTTCTTCGTGACTACTAAACGTTGATCTAAATTTATATCTGCACCTGGGAACGCTTTACAGTTTAGTGTCTGTGCTCGAAACCTCTGCCATGACATTATCTAACTGAAATTTTCCATTATATCCCGTGCTTTCCCAAGTATACCTCCTCTTCTTGTGGTTTTTGAACAGAGTATTCGCTATTGTCATCTGAAATTTATTGCAGAACTCAACGTTCTCCTCTCTCATTCCTACTCCCAAGCTCATATTCTCTCGTAATACTTTCTTCTAACCTTTCCATTGAACTACATTCTGGTCCCCTATGGCTGTTAGATTCTCATCTCTCTCTACATGCTGAATCACTCGTTCATTGTCCTCATTTACTTTCCCTATCTCTTCACGTTCGGCTTGCGATGTCGGCATGTACACCTGAACTACTGTTTTGAGTGTTGGTTTGCAATCGATTCTCATGAGGACAACCCTTCTGGAACTGACTGAACTGATCACAGTAACTTGCTCCGTGTCCTGCCTTTTGGAACTGACTGAACTGATCACAGTAACTCGCTCCGTGTCCTGCCTTTTGGAACTGACTGAACTGATCACAGTAGCTCGCTCCGTGTCCTGCCTTTTGGAACTGACTGCACTGATCACATTAACTCGCTCCTTGTCCTGCCTTTTGGAACTGACTGAACTGATCACAGTAACTCGCTCCGTGTCCTGCCTTCCGATTCATAACCATTTTCTACTGCTGTTGGTAATAGCCTCTGTTAATCAAACCAGAAATCCTTGTCTTTTGGCCAATTAACTTCACTGACTACCACTATATCTACATTGAGTCTTTGTATTTCGCTTTCTAGATTTTCTATCATCCTTACCACGTTCAAACTTTTGACTCGCTGAATGATATGCTTTCGTGCATTATTCAATCTTTTTTTCATGTTTACCTCCCCCCTTGATAGTCCCCTCCCGAGAACCGAATGGGGGCTGTTCCGGAATCTTTTGCCACTGCAGATATTTTCATTACACTTTTTCAGTTACAGGCCACATGGCCTGTGGATACAGAATTGGGGAAAGTGAAAATAGCTGACTCGGTTGATCAGCGGATCTGAATAGAGGCTGTTCCGGAATCTTTTGCCACTGCAGACATTTTCATTTCACTTTTTCAGTTACAGGCCACATGTCCTGTGGATACAGAATTGGGGAAAGTGAAAATAGCTGACTCGGTTGATCAGCGGATCCGAATAGAGGCTGTTCCGGAATCTTTTGCCACTGCAGACATCATCATTACACTTTTTCAGGTACATGCTACATGTCCTGTGGATACAGAATTAGGAAGGTAAAAATAGCTGATTCGGTTGACCTGCCTTGTACAACGGTAGTGATGAAGAAGAGGAACACACCACTTTATTTTCTTTTTTGGATGCGGGGGGGGGGGGGGGGGGGGAGGTGGGGTTGGACAAAAATAGGGAAACACCAAAACCACAACACTTTACCACGACTAATGTGTTGTAAGGAAACCAGTGTCATTCAAAAGAACTTCCAGTCGTCTCTGTATGGATAAACACGGGTCCTGTATAGTTTTCAAATCTTGGACCAGTATTCGTGCAAAACATGGCCAACTGCAGTTAACGATGATAGGCTGGATAGCGATCACGCACCCTTCTGCCAAAGCAGGCCACAAAGGCTCAGTAATAATGAAGTATAGTGACTGGTGGCCAGGCGAGATACAACATTTAATCCTCGTGCTCAAAAAACTAGTCATGGACGATGTGAGCTAAATATTTAAGTTTAAAAGGGGCCCTGTCGTCAGTATCACCATTAGGGAAAGAGCTTTGCACTAAAGGATTGGCCCGATTATCCAAAATGGTCGTATAATCGTTGACAGTAATGTGACCTGGCAGAATACTCATGGGCCTTTGGAATACCACGACACGGCTGCCCAAATTATCACTGAAAGCGCGCCACGTTTCACTCCTGCGACGTAAACTCGGCCAGACGTTGGAAACAGAGTGCAAATGACTTTCTTCCACTGTTCCATAGTCCAAGTTTCGTGTCTCGACACCATGTTTTGCTGTTATGGCCATTTGTATCACAAAAAAACACTCCTCGCGAACAGACCATGAAGGTCCAACGGTACCGACCGGCCGCCGTTCCATCCTCAGACCAAAGGCGTCACTGATAGGGAGGGGCATGTGGTCAGCACACCCATCTCCCAGCCGTATGTCAGTTTCCAAGACCGGAGTCGCAACTTCTAAATCAAGTTGCTCCTCAGTTTTCCTCACAAGGACCGAGTGCAGCCCGCTTGCCAAGAGCGCGCGGGAGACCGGATGGTCAGCCATCCAAGTGCTAGCCCAGCCCGACAGCGCTTAACTTCGGTGATCTGACGGGAACCGGTGTTACCACTGCGGCAAGGCCGTTGACTTTTGTATCACTGGTTTTGGAATTTATGGTCACCCTGCCGTTCCGTGTTCATGGTGCTCCCGTTGTGTTGTCATGGTGCTGACAATTTCCGTGAGTGCGACATTAAGTTCTGCGGTGGTTTTTCCAGCTGTCGTCCTCTTATTTTCCGTCACAGTCGTGTTCAATGACTGTCCGTCACTATCACTCAAGATACACTTTCGTCCGCGCCGTGACTTAGCGGATGATATTTTTCCGTTTTCCCTATATGCGGTATAGGCCATCATTATGGTACCTCTTCAAACACAAAACTACACGGCTACCTTTGTTACGAAACCGCTGGCCATATGAGTATTAACTGTTTGCCTACGTTCTCATTGACTTAACTCCGACGTAACGCGCTCGCAATAACTCAAAACACAGTTCCGAGCATGACAAAGAACTGAAGATGTTGCACAAGTGCTGTTAGTGGGCAAATATAAGAGCTATTGCTAGACTTGGCTACCATGTGCATTTATGCTCAGGCATACATTTCTCGTTTTGTTTTCCATACTTTTGTCCATTCCCTGTAGATATAATATGAAATCTGTGTCACGAAAGCCGAATCGACGGATTAAAGACAACGTACGATTTCGGTGACACACTGTAACATAAATGCTCAGGGTACTAGAATGGCAATCTTTCGAAGAAGGGGACGTTATTTTCACTAGATTCAGTGGTATTCGGAGAGCAATTTGCGACCACTCCGCTGGCAGTTTTGAATGTTCATCGTAGGGATTACGAGAATAAGGGAGAATAGAACGCCGGCCGGTGTGGCCGAGCGGTTCTGGGCGCTTCAGTCTGGAACTGCGCGACCGCTACGGTCGCAGGTTCGAATCCTGCCTTGGCATGGATGTGTGTGATGTCCTTAGGATAATTAGGTTTAAGTAGTTCTAAGTTCTAGGGGACTGATGACCTTAGACGTTAAGTCCCATAGTGCTCAGAGCCAATTTGAGAATAGAACGCGTACACATAGCCATTTATCCTTTCTCAATAACGGTTAGAAACAGGACGGAAAACAGCTGTGCTTCAAAGTAGCCTCTGAAACGAAATCTACTGTCGCTTGCGGAGTGTACAAAATCATCGGACACAAAATTAATGCTCCCCTACCCACACACCAGGAGCACACTGGTCGCTTTAGAGCGTTGTATATACAGTGGAACTGGTTCCAGGTTATACTATGGGGCACCACCACTACATCTATCTACATCTACATGATTACTCTGCAATTCACATACTATCTCCCTACCATTCCACTCCCGAACACCGCGCGGGAAAAACGAACACCTAAACCTTTCTGTTCGATCTCTGATTTCTCTTATTTTATTTTGATGATCATTCCTACCTATGTAGGATGGGCTCAACAAAATATTTTCGCATTCGGAAGAGAAAGCTGGTGAGTGAAATTTCGTAAATAGATCTTGCCGCGAAGAAAAACGTCTTTGCTTTAATAACTTCCATCCCAACTCGCGTATCATATCTGCTACACTCTCTCCCCTATTCCGCGATAATACAAATCGAGCTGCCCTTTTTTGCACCATTTCGATGTCATCCGTCAATCCCACCTGGTAAGGATCCCACACCCCGCAGGACGAACGACTGTAGTGTAAGCTGTCTCTTTAGTGTACTTGTTGTATCTGCCAATGAAACGCAACCTTTGGCTCGCCTTCCCCACAATATTATCTGTGTGGTCTTTCCAACTGAAGTTGTTCGTAATTTTAACACCAAGGTACTTAGTTGAATTGACAGCCTTGAGAATTGTACTATTTATCGAGTAATCGAATTCCAATGGATTTCTTTTGGAACTCATGTGGATCACCTCAAACTTTTTGTTATTTAGCATCAACTGCCACCTGCCACACCATACAGCAACCTTTTCTAAATCGCTTTGCAACTGATACTGATCTTCGGATGATCTTACTAGATGGTAAATTACAGCATCATCTGCAAGCAACCTAAGAGAACTGCTCAGATTGTCACCCAGGTCATTTATATAGATCAGGAACAGCAGAGGTCCCAGGACGCTTCCCTGGGGAACACCTCATATCACTTAAGTTTTACTCGATGATTTGCCGTCTATTAATACCAAGTGCGACCTTCCTGACAGGAAATCACGAATCCAGTCGCACAACTGAGACGATACTCCGTAGGCCCGCGGCTTGATTAGAAGTCGCTTGTTAGGAACGGCGTCAGAAGCTTGTATATGATTGCTAAGTAGGGATCTATTATATCAGCGTAATCTGAAAGGAACCTAATCGGTATACAATCTGGACCTGAAGACTTGCCCGTATCAAGCGATTTGAGTCGCTTCGCAACCCCTAAGGTATCTACTTCTAAGAAACTCATGCTAGCAGCTGTTCGTGTTTCAAATTCTGGAATATCCCATTCGTCTTCCCTGGTGAAGGAATTTCGGAAAACTGCGTTCAATAACTCCGCTTTAGCGGCACAATCGTCGGAAACAGTAGCATCGGCACTGCGCAGCGAAGGTATTGACTGCGCCTTGCCGCTTATGTAGTTTACATACGACCAGAATTTCTTCGCATTTTCTACCAAATTTCGAGACAATGTTTCGTTGTGGAAACTATTAAAGGCATCTCGCATTGAAGTCCGTGCCAAATTTCGCGCGTCTGTAAATTTTAGCCAATGTTCGGGATTTAGCGTTCTTCTGAACTTTGAATTCTTTTTCCGGTGCCTCTGCAACAGCGTTCGGACATGTTTTGTGTACCATGGGGGATCAGTTCCATCGCTGTAGATTTGATCAAAGAAGTCGCTTGTCTTCTGTTCACTGCAAAGTGACATGTTACCAAGTGGAGCGCTAGTATCGCTGCAGCGTTCTGTCATCTGTAGTGTTTTTATACATTTTGCCGGTAAATACAATTGGTGTGTGCCGACAACTACAAAATTAATAGAGATGTATGAAGCTGCTGATGCGCTTTACAACGTGAGGCATCCTGAATACAAAAACAGATTAAGAAGATTGGGGATCTAACTTAACGTAACCTAACTCTCTCCTGTACCAAGGGACCGGAGTGTTACAGTGAACCTGTCTTCTGCAGATACAGCAGTTCTTAAGTGAGTATTGTGCTCTATGATATGAGGATACACTTCACTGAGCACATGAAGAAAAGTATGCTCCTCCATTCTTAAGTTATTGATGTACGACTTGACGGCCTCCACTCTAAGCTCACGTAAGAAGTTTTATTGAATGCTTTTAACGTGTCGTCGTAAAACTCACAGCTTCACTCAGCCACGTTTCCTTTTTTTCGCGCTTGTCTTCCGCATGTGCTCACAGTGCACTTGTGGTACATGTAACTGCTGCGCTTAATAATAAGTTGTTGTTGTCAGCTTTCTTGAACTTTGACGAAGAATATGATGACAGTGTAATACCCCTTTATAGCGCCACGTCAATGATATATATCGAATATTTGATCACATCTTTGATCAAATCTTTGACAAATAAATCTGATAGTGTAATACCGGCCTAAGGTAAGTCATGGTACGTAGAGAAGTAGTGTGCATGTGTACACTAGTCGGTTGTACCAAGTCTGCTCCGCGAGATAGGTAAACGTGGAGACGTCAGAGTAGCAGAAAGGAGCTATAGTGCTTGGACAGTGAATGAAGTTTCTTAATTTGGTGGTGTAGTTAAAGCAGACTGTCTGCAGTGTCTACAAAGAATGATATATCACTCATAGGCATGTAAAGCAAAGAAAGAGCAATGGTTCTATAAAGATTCTAGCCGGGATGGACCGAAGACGACTGTCATCCGTTGTCTATGGCAATTCGTTTAAAATCCGAAAGTATTTGCTGCTTTCAGTGCATTCAGGTCTATCTCGATCCGTTTCCGATCCACCATAGCGAATCGAACTGCGTGCAATGGACCTTTGGAGTAAGATACGTCTCCTAGACCGGTGGTGTTTTACTGAAGCTAGAAACTTAGCAGAACTTCAGTGTGAGGTGCTTTTAACATCAGCTTCCACAAAGGAACTCTGCTTTCGAAGTCTGACAGATGATCCAAAGCGATTCTGGTCATATGAAAATACACCAGCCGCAAGACACTACCAATAACTTCACTGTGCGATACCCATGGTAATATTACCGATGACAGCACCACTAAAGCGGAGATATTTAACATGTCTTTAGAAATTCTTCACCACGGAAGACAAGTAAATATTTCAGAATTCGAATAACTTAGCAGTAGATATTCTTGGTGTAGCGAAGCAGCCTATCACTTACTAAAAACAAGTCTACTAGTCAAAACAGCAGATCAATTAGATTCCTTCCAGGGTATGCTGATACAAAAGCCCCATACTTAACAATCATATACAACCGCTCGCACGACGAAAGATCCGTATCAAAAGACTAGAAAGTTTCACACGTAACACAAATACTCAAGAAAGGAGCAAACTGCTGAATTACAGACCCATGTCACTAACGTCGATTTGCAGTAAGTTTCTGGAACTTGAACTGTGTTCGAGCATTATGGGTCATCTCGAAGGTAACGGTCTATTGACACATATTCAGCACAGATTCAGTAAATATCGTTCTTGTGTAACACAACTAACTCTCTATTTGAACGGATTACTGAGAGCTATGGACAGGGAACCTCAAACGTGATTCCACGTTTATAGATTTTCAGAAGGCTTTTGACACCGTTCGTCACGAGAGACTTCTAATCAAATTGCGTGCCTATGGAGTATCGCTGCAGCTTTACTACCAGATTCGTGATTTCTGCAGAAAGATCTCAATACGTAGTAATGGATAGAAAATCGTCTAGTAAATTAGAAGTGATATCCGGCGTTCCACAAGGAATTGTTATACGCTTTCTGCTGTTCCTAATCTATATACACGATGTAGAAGACAGTCTGAGTGACCATCTTATATTGATGGCAAATGATTTATCGTCTCGTAAAGGCATCAGAAAATCAAGACACCGAACAAGGTGGCGCAGCGGTTAGCACATTGGACTCGAGATGGCGGTTCAAACCCGCGTTTGACAATTCTGAGTTTGGTCCTCCACAATACGGACAAATGCTGGTATTTTTCCTATGAAAAAGCACGGCCTACTTACTTCCCCATCTGTGGTATCGATAGCTATGATGCCAGGGCGTGGGTGTAAGTTCGTAGGTTGGCACTATGACACCGACACCGACACCGACGACAGTGTCATCTAGCCGGCGCTCTGCGAGCGCCGCTCCACATTCAGCCCATTTGATTAGGAGTAGACGACCAAGCGACATTGTTTCTATATCCTAGTGGGCGAGCTACTACAGATTTTGCCTTTGTAACTTCTACCCGATGTTAGATTAGATTGATGAACAGCTTCGCATGTACGTGCTCATCGTAGCCAAAGTTAAATTACAATTTATGTATTCAAGTTATTGTGTTGTTGATATAGTAAAACCACTTTTAATTGCAGTACCGAGATTTCTGCCTCACCTGCTCCTCCTAGCTTCCTATTTTCGGCCTACCCTTCAGTTACAGGCGGGATATAAAACCATCCTTCCCTAATCCGATGGGACCGATGACCTCGCTGTTTTTTCCCCTAGCCCCAAATCAACCAACCAACAAAACTCAAAACGAACTTCAGAATAATGTATGCAAAATATCTCTAGGGTCTATGGTTCGAAAAGTGGCAGCTGACCCTCATAATCGAAAGTGTGAGGTTATTCACATAAATAGTAAACACAATCCGTTACATTTCACGCGCCATTAGGTAGTGGAACGGTAGAGAAACAGGACGAAGGTGGTTTGAAGAACCCTCTGACAGGCACGGAAGTTTGAACTGGAGAGTAGTCCTGTTGATGTAGATTCTGCGGTGTGGGGTTGATCTGTTATTCTGCCCAATGGATTAATCTGAGATGTACCCTTTACCCTGTGGCTCCTGCAAGATGCAATTTCCACCCCCACACTACTACAGAAGTCAGACAGACGCACCTAACGTTCTAAAGAGAAATGCCTGAAAAACTTTCAGCGATAAATATCTTCTGGAGTCGTCCGCTGTAAGGAAATGACACAAAAATTCTCAAAATTTCTTACATGGCTAGAGGGATACTTGGGTGCTGGAGTAGTGCTAGTTAATGTAAGAAAAACATGAAACTAACGAAAGTTATTATTTATTTTGCAAAAATTCTGAGAAATCACAATGACACTTTTAGTTATGAATTGAACAAGTTATATCCTGGTTCTTTTCGAAATGTGAAGTTACCTATCAAGGATAGGATTCGCTAATGAAATTTCTATACAAAGTTTAAGATGGTTGTTGACTTGGCAGAATGGCTGAGAGGCGCGCCTACTCAACTTGAATAATTATCCTTTAGAATGTTGCTAGGTACGGTCGAGGCTGTCGTGTGTGAAATGCAGTGTAGTGTACTGTTGTGGAGGAAATATGGGGCTCGCTATAGCTGTAGCGCTCAATATCGTAAGCTGCCATGACTGCTGTCTGCGCTGCTCGCTGCTGACAAATAAGATAACTCTCGTTCTATCTGGATTGACCTTCGCCAATCAAACTCTCCCTGTGCCTTGATGAAGTTAAGGATTTCTATTCACCCCTAGTCTAACTATTGGCGTGGTACACCAGTCAGATAACCAGTCCACCGCGATGCCACTCAAAGGCGTTTAACTATAACTCTGTCCCTTCACACCGCACAATAAGTCTGTCGGCCAATGCAGTGAACAACGCTTAACCGCAAGGACTCGATATAGAGTAGCTCTTCCATTCGCTCTCAACAGAGGTGCTCTCCCAGTGAAGTACTGAGGAGAGACTTGTTCCTCGCTCCAAGAGCGACAACGGAACGGTGGCTCTCCACACCAGATGTGAAGGGGTATAACCTTCGGCCTCCATTATTCCTTCAGCTCAAGGCGTCAGAAATATCGTCTGCCAATCAGCATTGCTCTTCTAAAACGGGAGATTGACTTTTCGTTTAAGGCGACCAATTCGGAAACCTGTAGCATTGGCGTTTAGCGTTTGCTGTCTCCCAATGAAAATCTCTGAAGCTGCGTGCCATGTGTAAAGGATGCGTAGGCTGACCGCTCCCACACAATGTAGCGGAATTTGCTTTTAAGCCAAACACTAGGTCGTTCCCCCTCTTCATTCGGGCCCACGCTGTCCGCTACACAGGTGGTCACCGGCAGACATAGGCTGGGTCGTCCTGTGAAGAGACTGGCGTCCCGTTGTGTGGTTTCTCTCCCAAACTAAAAACTTCTGTGACCGTCGTGTCTGGAATGTATGTGTGAACGCCAGCCTCGAGTATTTCAACCAAAGTGCGCTTACTTGTTAATTGCATATCGTTTGCATACATTCATACAACATTGTCTTTATATTATCGAGTTTGGGTTCGAATGAAGCGTCTTGATGTGCGGAATATGATTGTGAGGGCGGAATATGTAAGCAATGAAGGTCAGCAGACCACGACGTCTTACAAGATGTGGACCTCTTTTTTACAGTAGCACAAAAAGCTGCATATCTTCAGTGAGGCAAACAACAACGAAACTGGACAGCGATTGACTGGAAGCGTTTAGCATGATCCGACAAGTCGCGGTTTTACGTACGCAGTGCGTCGAGTGCACGGAAAACCAAATGAGGCGCTTAACTATTGGTGTGTGGAGGGTGTAGTTTGGGCCGGAAGTGGTTCAGTGACGTTTCCAGGTTGTGTCTACTATGCTCACTAATGCCGTTCACTGTGAACATGAACGAGAGTGTGTATTTCAGCACTCTTGGTGACCAAGCGACATCTGTTCTTTGGCATAAACTAGTACTCCGTGGGCACTCCTGTTTCCCAGGATAACAGTAGTTATGTTCATAGGGTTCCTATTTCCACAAATATTCACTCACCCCATCGCACGGCAGGTAAATCACCCGACCTTAATACCACAGAAAAACAGCAAGTGAAACTGTAGCAATCAAAGTCCCCACACTTTGATAGCCCTACAGAACTTAATCATCAATATATGGCATACCTCAAGAAACCTGTATACTCTACCTCGCCGATTTGAGACCATTATCAAGGCTAGAACTTGGAGCAATATTTCAGAAAGAGGAATATGGCGCAGGAGATATAATACTGCGATAAGAATTTGTCAGAGATCTAAAAGAAGTGAGTTGAAAAAGTCCCTCTTTGTAGACAACATACCCTCAGAATCATTGACGTCCACGGCGAAGCCGGCATTGAGAAAACCATTCCACATTGAATGTAATATCTACGAAACAGGTGAAATATCAGACTTCTAAAACTTTATAGTACAACATGGCATGTCTTTTCACCAATTCTTTTATTAAGAGAAATTTTTTAAGGTTCACGTATGAATATTTTGTTTATGGGACTATATCAAATGAATCACGAAAAGTTTTTTCATCGCTTGCAGCAATTTAAGCTGTTCTCTAGGTTAATGGCTAACCACGCAGTCGTAAATCGCCACATATTCGGAAATAAAGGCCCAAATATTTGTGAACTGGTGGAATATAAATTTTATTGCTGTTCGTTTCGGTCGCGGCGACTGAAACTGTCCACTAACCACACACTTAGGAATCGCGACGTTTTTATTTTACCCTTCATTCGTTGAACAGATGGAAATATAAATACCATCGTATATTTCAGAACATATTTTATTAAATTCATAAGTAAGTCTCAGAACGTGTTAACAACGCTAAAATGAAAAAAAATTGCATGTAGTGCATTGCGAACCCACGTCCACCAACTCCATAAGACCCTACGCTAGAAAATTGTCATGTATTAGTATTCTGCTGTATTGATTACCACTGTACGTCTTGAAGGATTATATCTTTGAGGAATTAATAGCTGACTTTTTAATGATAATGGTGACATGTTCGTGATCAATCTTCAAGGCGCCGTTCCTGGAAATGGCATACTGCAAGTTATAATACGAGCGTGTTTCAAGCTTAATTTGTGAATTATTGACGGTAGCAACTTGATCCTGAGACAGTACAATTATATGAAAGCATTAACCGTTGATAAATCATTATGTGATGTTTAACTATTAGAATAATTATTATAAATCGTACCTAGAATTGCGAGTTTCCGTACATTCACGATACGCTTGCATAAAGTCTTGTGAGATGACCGTAACGAACGCTAACGAAAGTCGATAGCAGTTCCATTCATTGTCGATAATGCACGTGACGTCAAAATGACGCTACGTTCGTAGTAAGGCTTGTGAAATTATTGTAATCCATCTTACCTTTCAATGGATGTGTACAACGATTATTACTTTACTTTGCTTCAGAAACTTAATGAGTACGGACCTATGGATTGACTGCAGCAAATTTTTACTACTGGTAGCCTTTATTACGGTCTTTCGACAAAAATACTATTTTCAAGAACAGCGAAAGTTTAATGTACAACCATTTTTACTGTCCAAATCTTAATAGTGCACACTGAATATTGCTAGGATATCAGGACATTGATTTTGGGATGTTTCCTGGCGAAACTACGAGCACGGTAATCTATAATCTGTTGTTATTTTCTAGAAATCTACGCATCCGACTAGGACTTCAGTGAGTCGACTTACTATTGTAATTACACCAGTACAGACTTCGAAGATTCTATGTGTGCGAATAAATACAATATCCAGTTTCAGGCGATCTTATGTTATTTAGCGAAGTGCAGCTAACCAGCGATGTCTTCTCAGACCAGCGCAGCGATTTCTAGAAAGTCTCTGAAATTTTCTGCGCTACTCAGAATCGACTGAACTCACATCATTAATAAATAATTAAATGAACAGCGGCTAAATAACAAGAGAACTAAATAAACTAGTACTTGCACGTGACTAACTAAGAATAGTAATAAGAATAATAATAACTAAACAAAACGTTTTAATAGTAATTTAAAATCATCTTCTGAAATAAAATTCAGAAACGTGGCCTAATTCAAAATGACTCTGAGCACTATGCGACTTAACTGCTGAGGTCATAACACGCCTAGAACCCAGAACTAATCAAACCCGATTAACCTAAGAACATCACACACATCCATGCCCGAGGCAGGATTCGAACGTGCGACCGTAGCGGTCGCTCGGCTCCAGACTGTAGCGCCCAGAACCGCACGACCACTCCGGCCGGCGTGGCATAATTCATATAGTTTAAGTCAGAAGGTATGATTCCCATTTCAAAGAAATCAGGTGCCGATAAAGTGTGACTGTTACTGAACCACCAAAAAGTAAGTCATGGTCACCAAATGCTGACACTCATTATTTACAGAAGAATGAAAAAAACTGATAGAAAGCTATCTCCGGGAGGATCAGTAAAGGATTCCGGAGAAATGCAGGAACAAGCAAAGCCATGCTGACTGTAAGACTTCTCTTAAAAGGTGGAAAGAAGCAAGGTCAAACCTACGTTCATATCATTTGTACACTTAGAGAAATCGTTTGACAAAGCTGACTGGAATGCGACGGCCGAAATATTGAAGGTAGTCAGGGTAAAATACATGTAGCAAAAAGTTATCTACAGCTGGTTCGGAAACCAGACTGCAGTTATACGAGTCGAAGGGCATCACAGGTCGTGAAAGGGCAGCAGCAGTTCAGAAGGGAGAGAGACACGATTTTTTAATCTGTAAACAGAGAAAGCAGTAAACGGAACCGAGGACAAGTTAGAAAAATGAATATAAGTTCAGGGAGAATAAACAAAAATTTTGTGGTTTGCTGATGAGATTGCAGGCCGGCCGGAGTGGCCGAGCGGTTCTAGGCACTACAGTCTGGAACCGCGCGACCGCTGCTGTCGCAGGTTCGAATCCTGCCTCGGGCATGGGTGTTTGTGATATTCTTAGGTTAGTTAGGTTTAAGTAGTTCTAAGTTCTAGAAGATTGATGACCACAGAAGTTAAGTCCCACAGTGCTCAGAGACATTTTTCGATGAGATTGCAATACTGCTAGAGACTACAAAAGACGTGGAAGAGCAGTTGAACATAATGGCTAATGTCTTGAAAAGATATTATAAGATGATAATCAATAGAAGTAAAACAAGGGTAATGCAGCTTACTCAAATTAAATCAGATCACACTAACAAAATTAGGAAATTAAACAAATGAAACACTAAAAGTGGTCAATGAATTTTGCTATTCGAGTAGCAAAATAACTGACGATGGCCGAAGATATTAAATGCAGTCTGGCAAAAGCAAGAAAAGCGTTTCTGAAGAAGAGAAGTTTTCTTCACTCCAAACATAAATATAAGTGGTAGGGAGTCTCCCCTTATGTTATTTATAGGGAATGTAGTTTGCATCGACGTGATACATGGATGATGAGCATTCCAGACAAGAAGGGAATAGAATCTTTTGAAATGTGTTGCTGCAGAAGAATGATGAAGGTCTGATGAATGGATCGAACAACTAATATGTACTGAATGGAACTGGGGAAAAAACAGTGTATGGCACCACTTGAGCAAACGATGGAATAGGTTGACAGGAACTTGCTGAGTTTCCACCTCCACCCCAAGGAACTTGTCCTTAACACTTTGGAGGAAACAGAAACCTTAAAAAGTTTACACCAGAGCCGCTATGCTCTTTTAACGAACAAACCATGCAAAACCACTGGATTCTGTTGAATAGTTATAACTTCCTTAAACAACAATCAAGCATCACCCTATTTTTTGCAGACCTCTTCTCGGGGTTCTTGCATCTTACGTATTGCGTATTAGATCTATTATTTTCACATGTTCCCAGTTGTTACTAACGTAGTGTTCCCTCCTCTCCCACCCTCATCCCCCTCTCTCTTCTCCCACGTCTATTACGATGCATTTCCCTTCTATATCACCGAAACTATTTGTGTTTTCGGTTTTTTTGTCGTTCTTTATTTTACATTGCAGTTGTACTGAATATTGTTAATAATCCGAAAGTAGTAATGGTTGCATGCTGTTTCCTCCTTTCACTTCCACCTCCCTCGTTTCCTCTTTCGTTTCCATTTTCATTCTGTTTGCTGCTTATCCTTTCTAGCCAATGTTAGTAACGTCGGTTATAACAGTCTTTCGCGCACACCGTTTTATTTTCACCAAGAATCAGCATGCTTGAACACACACTGCATTTCGGCCATTAATTTTTATGTATCTTTTCCAATCGTCGTTTTATAACCGTTTATGTGAATATCATTTTTCCACCAAGCACTATAATATTTGTAATGCGACGATATTGCTACTGTTAATTTATTGCCCATCTACCACTATAAATACTTATTGTACTATTAGTTCCTTCATTATGGCACTATAAATTTACTACCTTTTATGATCTTTTATATTTCCACCTTTATTTCAATTTTAATTTTTACTTTTAACTATTTCAGCCTAGTCAGCTGTCGTAGTTTTTCACTCCCCTCTCCCACCACATGATGCCTTTTCTTTCCAGGTACTGTTACCGGTCGCTCATTAAATTCTCAAGCCCGCCTGTTTCAAGGTGCAATCCGTTGTCTACGGTATGCGAGCACCTCGGAGCTGACTACCTGAGTTCCTCTTTCTGTTGTTCAGTTGCAGTGCTTTCAATTTTTGTTCAGTTTTTCTGTATTGCCTATTTTCTAAGCAGACTAACCGCATCACACTTTTTCCGTTATACTTGTAAGTGAAGTAACATTGGTAGTGACTTTTTACAATTCCATGTGTACTACACGGACTTATACTACATTTTCTCCCTTATTTCAGAAAATTCGTACACCTGAAGATTGAAATGTTATCGTCCCGAAACGGGTCGTGTTCATGATAAAACAAATACGCAATTGAAATGGTTCTTTTTAATCTCATCATCAAGGAACTGTCAAACTGCTGAATAAGAGGAGTGTTTAGGGTAAAAATTATGGGCTGAAGACAAAGCTTGAATGCGGTAGACAGACTGGAGTGGACATAGGTAGTGGCGGTTATGCAGAGATGAAGGGACTTGCACAGGATACTGTAGCATGGAGCGTTGTGTGAAACAGCTGTCTGAACAGAAGATCTTCATAACATCAAATACTCAAGGCTGGAAGAGCTTAAAGATAATTCTCTTTTATTGTTTTTAATTAGATTACATGTTTCGATTATTCTGCATCATCTTCAGATCTAGTACTGGGTGGGACAAATAAAAGTTGCCCAGGCGAATGGATACAACTGGACGTGAATGTATGCATATAATCACACCCGTACAGTTACTTCGAACAGGGTGCAGCAACTGTCCATACACCCGGCCGCAACTTGGAGCAGAGGTCTGTCTGGGCGCGGCCCTAGCTGGCCATCCGGGTCACCTGAGCTATCAGTGTGCGATTACTTTGTGTGGGGAGGCCTCAAGTCTAAGGCGTGTCGCAACAACCTTCATAGTCTTCAAGAACAGCTGCGGAATATTTCGGATGAGGCTGCAGCATCTTCGATCTACCTTCAGCAACTTTCTCAACAGGGCACAAAAGTGCCAAGAGATGAATGGGGCCATTTTCAGCATCTGCTATAGTCAGGTTAGTACTGTATTTCCTTTCCTCTGCCGTGTTGCTTTGTAGCCTGGAAATCTGTTTTCCGGAGCACTTTTATTTGCCCACGCTGTAGTTGCGACAGCAATCTGTCTGGTCTATTCAGAACCACACTCTGATATGTGGTTCTGAGCAAACAAGACGGGTTGTTGACTCAACTACTTAGATCCGACGATGATCCACAGCGATCAAAACATGTCATGTAATTAAAAATGTGCAACTGAGACGGAAGAATAAAAAAAGAAGTATTTTAAATACACAGTTGCTGAATCTCTCAAGACCATTTTGTGCTACACGGTAGTGGGAGGATTTCTCTTGGGTTTTCCAGTTCCTTGACTGGCACGCTCATATGGAGGAGAGTGCACGGAAGTCCGCTGCGGCCTGTGGCTACGCGCCGTCCAGAGGCGACAAGTGTCTCCCGTGGTGACCGCGGCCGGTGCCGCAGCAGCCCTCCACAGCCACCATTCGGGTCTCCCGTGGGAGAGGGCGTGGCCGCACGTGTCCAGCACATGGCTGTCGCGCTTGACAAAAACGCGCCGGGTGCCGGCGGAGCACAAACAGGTCTCGTGGTCACAAAGGAAGCGCCAACACAGCGAAAGGGTTAACCGTGCAGAGGGAAGCGGGCCGGTTCACGAGGAGAAAAGGCCCAGGTGACTCTTGTACCTAAGAAGGCTGAACGAGTGGACCTGCAAAATTAACAGTCCCATATACTTAACATCGGTTTGCGGTATATTGTAAGTTCTCATATGATAAATTTCCTTGAGGCATGTAAGTTTACGTCCACATTTTAGAAAGCACAGTTCGTGCGAAATCCAGCCTGCTCTTTTCTCGGTTGATATCTTGCGAACAATGGATGAATGGCAACAGACAGATTCCAAATACAGAGCGAGGTGGCGCAGTGGTTAGCACACTAGATTCGAATTCAGGAGGGCAACGGTTCAACCCCGCGTCCGGCCATCCTGAATTAGGATTTTCGTGATTTCCCTAAATCGCTCCAGGCAAATGCCGGGATGGTTCCTTTCAAAGGGCACGGCCGACTTCCTTCCCCGTCTTTCCCTAATCCGATGAGACCGATGACCTCGCTATCTGGTCTCCTCCCTCAAACCATCCAGCCAGACAGCCAGGCAGATTCCGTACTCCTAGATTTACGGATAGCGTTTGACACACTGCTCCACTGCAACCTGTTAATGAAGGAACGAGCGTATGGAATACGTTTCCAGGTATGTGAGTGGCTCGAAGATTACTTATTTAGTAGGACCCAGTATGTTGTCCTGGATGGCGAGTATTCATCGGAGACAGGACTAAGGTCAGGAGTCCGAGAGGCTCGCTCTTTTTCTCTAGATACGTAAATGATCTCGCGGATAGAGCAAGCAAGAATCTGTGTTTTCTGATGACCGTTTAGTACACGGGTAAGTGTCGCCGTCGAGTGACTCTAGAAGGAGACGGGATGAGAGGTAGAATTTCTATTTGATGTGATGATGACAGCTTGCTCTAGATGTAAAAAAGAATTTGAGTTAATGCAGAGGAGTAGCAAAAACAACCCTGTTACGTTCGAATTCACTAATGGTGGTGTGCTGCCTGATACAGTCACGTCGATTAAATATCTAGGTGTAACGTTACGAAACGATGTGTAATGGAACGAGCACGAATAGTCAGCAGTACAGAAGGCGAAAGGTAGACTCCGATTTATTGGGAGAATTTTAGGAAAGTGTAGCTCATCCATATATCAGACCGCTTATAGAACATTAGTTTTACCCGTTCATGGATACTGCTCAAGCGTTTGAGATCCCCACCAGATCGCATCAAAGGATACATCGAAGGAATTCAGAAACTAGATTTGCTACCGGTAGGTTCGATCAACACTTCAGCAGGACGAAGATACTTCGGAATCCTTTGAGGGAAGAAAACGATATTCTCGCGAAACGCAATTGAGAAACCTTAGAATAACAGTAGTGCCAGCAACATACATCTTCCGAAGACAAGAGCATTTGGACAGACTTTTTCCCTTGCTTCATTTGCTAGTGGAACAGGAAAGGTATTGACAAGGTACCCTCCGCAATAAACAGCATGGGGGCTTGCGGAATATGTATGTAAAAGTAAATGAAAAAAGAAAAAAATTGTTTTTGAAAACCTGCCTTCCACGGCATGCAAGCTTGATTGTTCAAGCAGCCCCGTATTTCTAGACCGCAAGAAGTATAGCGTACACCGCTTATTGAAGTACTTACAGATAAAAACTAGAAACGCAGCCATCAATGTGTGAATCTTAGTGCCTTACAAAGATATCTGTACCTTTCCTTGTCCTCCTTGGAACTGTGAAGCGTCTCAAGGCCTATGTTTCAGAGGTTTTTCTCAACACGTTTCTCCAAAACTTAATATAGTAACGATGAACGACATGGGACTTGGTTATAAGGTGAATGGCGTAGTAAAGGTACGGGCTGGTATCATCATGACATCCTGGTCCATACCATAACATGAGGCGGGTTCTTTTACAACTCTCACACATAATGATCATTTTCCTTTGCTCAGAAGATGGCATTACCCCAATATAAATATCGATGTGTCTCACATTCATCGGAAAATAACACTCTAGAGCAATACATGTCATTTGGAAACAAATCACGGGAGGCTGCAACTCCATGTTCCATGTGGATGTCAGATATTTCATTCATTAACTTAGTTTGTTCCCAGAGCATTGTAGCTATGTGAAATGTAACTTCTACTGACTCTTTTCCACTAATAGGGAAGATTCGACTATTATCTAGTCCTCAGGTTAAACCTAACATTACTTCTGCAAACTACTGCTCACAAAATTACTAACTACTTGCGCTATTCCCAAATCAGCTACATGTTTCAACATAAGCAGCTCATTTTCATCATTTTACAGTATTTTTTCATACTGATTGCTGTTTTGCAGTAGTCCATTTTGGCAGCGATGTTTTACTTAAAGTATTATGTCAAAAAGTTTTGTCCGCTGAAGGATTACTTTTACTCGTACTCAGGGATTTCTTAATCTGATTCGCTGATAAAATATTCCGTAAATGAGAACTACTGAGCGAAAACTACGATGCTCTATTAATTTGTGGCTTTCAAGCTAAATACCTAACGCAGTAAAATTTTGAGATACATTTAAATTTATTGACGACAGAGAATCAAATTTATTTACGAAAGATTAAGTTCACACGATTTGTAAGTGCAATGCATTGGATCTTAAATGTCGATTAATGGATGGTATACGATGAATGTAAAGAGAAGCGGAAGTTATGATAGTTCACGACCACTATACAATCGAAATAACAGCTTAGTTGTATGCTGCTAGTAGTAATGTGAACTACGAAATTACGCGCAACTAGTATTATGCAAACGTGCTGATATTTTAGTACAAAATAAAACTTGGAATCGTCGGATTTCTCAGACGTGTAACATGGCGATGTGTAATGTAACTATGTTGATGCGTGAGAAACATCACCCTGTAATCGAGGATCGAATTCGAAGAACACACATGGAGCATCCTCTCCTTCATTTACATCCATACTCCGCAAGCCACCTGACGGTGTGTGGCATGAAAATGTCAGACCACACGTGAGCGCTGCGACATCTGCAACAATATGACGCCTTCGGTTCAGTGTCATCGATCACCCTGCATACAGTCCCGTCTTGGTACAATTCGATTTTCATCTCTTTCCAAAACTTGAAGAACACCTTGGGGGTCTTCACTTTGATAGCGATGACGCAATACAAGCAGAAGTGAGGTTTTGACTGCATCAAAAAAAGCGAAACATTCTACAGTGATGGCATCGACAAACTGGTGTCTCACTGCGAGAAATGTGTTCGTAGCTAGGGTGATTATATTAGGAAATAAATGTAAAATGTTTAATGACTTTTGCTTTGTTTAAAAGCCTTTAAGAATTCGGAGGCATTGTTCTTCAGCACGCTCTCGTACATATACAGGGTGTCTCTCCTAAGAGCCGTCGGGCGCATTTATTCTGCTGTTTCGACAGAAATTTGCAATTTTGTTTTTGCAGCGTGTAGCGGGAGTCAGCCAAAAGTGGGATTTTACGTGCCCATTCGATAGAGTGCTTGCATATTAGACCAGTTACAGCCCTCCTACCTCTCTGGCTATTAAGGCTTTTCTATATTACCGTCTGCCTAACGTACGTAATCTGTGCGTAAAAGGGATCTACTCCACAGAATAAAGCAAAACCGAGAGAAGTAGATGAAGCTATTACCGAATAGCCACTGCTCAGTATTTTAGCAATGACGATTAGATACAAAGTTCGGTCAATTTGGTATATTTTTAATTACGTCAACTAGTTTCTTAATTAACAGTAGATAGTGGAAAATTTGGAAGAAAGGGTTTCAAAGTATGCCATTAATGACATAAGCAACGGCGTCAGTTCCTCACCGGAACAAGAATAATTAAATTGAACCTGAAGTTTATACTCTTAAACAGTCGTACGTAGGAATAGTTATTGGCGTCATGATGTAGGAACAGTACCCACCGCAAACTTTCAAGTACTTCACACCACGCATGTCACAGTAGTAATACAATAATCAAATAGAAATGCATACAACATATCATATTAATTTTCAAAGATCAATTAAAAGAAAGGTTGTTTACTGGCTGTGGACACAAACTTAAATTAGTTATGTTACTCACCGTAACTCGTAATTGTAGCAAGCAGAAAGATTGTTTGAATTTACTCATTGGTAAGGGCTGTCATTAACCTAGCAAAAAATTGCTCTGAGCACTATGGGACTTAACTTCTGAGGTCATCAGTACCCTAGAATTTAGAACTACTTAAACCTAACTAACCTAAGGACATCACACGCATCCATGCCCGAGTCAGGATTCGAACCTGCAACCGTAGCGGTCGCGCGGTTCCAGACTGTAGTGCCTAGAACCGCTCGGCCACTCTGGCTGGCCTTTAAACCCAGCAGTTACTTTGAAATTTCTTTGTAATAAAAGTTATAAATTGTGGCACAAGCTATAAATTAGAACTGTGCTTTGACAATGAAATTCAGTGTCCAAGTTAAGCAAGGTTTTACTACCAATTTTTTTATAATGAAATTTACTCTGTTTTTACCAAATGAATTAATACGGGCTTTTACATCATTCTACTTCTGTCATTTTTCATACTACAACCAAACATTTCATTATTACTTACTTGTCCAGAAGTTTGAAAAGTTATTTGTTGATAGACCTAATCTAATAAATTAATGTTCACTTCATTTTCAGTTCATTTTCTGATTATCTTGTTTCATACAAGGGGATAGGACGGATACTACTTGGATAATTACTGAGGAAAATTATTTACGTGACAATATGCACGAAAACAATGTTCTTTAGGCAATAAAATTACAGATACGCTGGTCAGTCTATTACATTTTTAGTTATAAAAAGTGTAGATCTTACTTCACTTCATGATGCCGGTGGTTTGTCGAGTGGCTTCATTTAGCGGTGAAATATGCCATACCATAGTCAATAACAAGGGCCCACAGTACTCTTGGTGTTATGTTTATTACTCTTGCTGAATTTGTGCTGTGCCTAATAAATGCCGTGTGTTGCCCATATGAAATATCGGCCAAAACAACCATTTCAGTGTTTACTGCCCCGCACTTCGGAAACGGCCTTTTTGCCTCCGCTCTTTTCCTATAGCCACACCAGCGAATGAATACACACAACCAACGGCCGCAATCGTCCCCTCGCGACTCCCCACTGCTACTAGTTTTGGCGCCCTCGCACGTCCAGCGATAACGAATTTACAATTTTTACAATTTTTGGCAATAGCATTTCCCTGACTGGCCCAGAGTGTCTACTTACAAAATGTTAACAATCCATGCGTTTTCTCTTTCTTAAATAACAAATTGCATTTGTAACTTGACAACGTATTTACAAGAATAATATTCAGCGCAACTAATAGCGCAAACTTCGCAGAACACGTAGAAAATGTATGATCATCCTCAAAGTTGTGGTGTTACAAAGTTCGCTATTCATTTTATCGATATATATTAACAGGGATGGTGAAACAGGAAGAATTATCAGTATCCAGCAGCGACAACACCGCTCCGACTCGCTCTGCCCGCTACCGCTATGGAGAAGTCCGCGTTGCTCAGTCGCTGCTAGAGTACTGAGCATTCTTCCTTCTTCACTGTTCCTGTTAATATATATCGATAAAATAAGTAGCGCACTAGTCTAATCTGGAAGTTCTCTATCGAATGGGCATGCAAAATCACACTTTAAAAATAATTTTGTTTATAATGGGAAGCACAGCGACGGTTCCCTTCATCGCTGGGCGTCGTATGAAAGAAAGACTTGATACGCAGATTTTATTCTGGCATGACACTAGCTACACGTTGCAAAAACGAGATGGGAAACATCTACTGAAACACCAGACAAAATTCTCCTGACGGCTCATAGGACAGACACCTGAGAGATTAAAAAAAAATATAATATTCAAATGTGTGTAAATTCTTAAGGGACCAAACTGCTGATGTCATCGGTCCCTAGACTTACACACTGCTTAAACTAGACTACTGGCCATTAAAATTGCTACACCAAGAAGAAATGCAGATGATAAACGGGTATTCATTGGACAAATATATTATACTAGAACTGACATGTAATTACATTTTCAGGCAATTTGGGTGCATAGATCCTGAGAAATCAGTACCCAGAACAAACATACTCTGACCGTAATAACGACCCTGATACGCCTGGGATAGCACCCGTGGTCTAGGGATAGCGTCTTTGATTCATAATCAAAAAGTCTTCGGTCCCGGGTTCGATCCCCGCCACTGCCTAAATTTTGATAAATAATCGGCATTGGCCGCCGAAGACTTCCGGCATAAGAAGTCAGCCTCATTCTGCCAACGGCCTTGTCAAAGAGGGCGGAGGAGCGGATAGAGGTTCAGGGCACTCTCTTGTCCTAGGGGTGGGAAATTGCCCCTTGAGGCGGAAGAGTCAGCAATGATCAACGACATGAAGATGCAGAAGGCAACGGAAACCACTGCATTAAAGACACGTAACGTGTATCCACAGGACATGTGGCTTGTAGTTCAAGAAGTGTCATGATGATCTCTCCATTGGCAAAAGACTCCGGAATAGTCCCCCATTCGGATCTCCGGGAGGGGACTGCCAAGGGGGAGGTTACCATAAGAAAAAGATCGAATAATCAGCGAAAAGATAACGTTCTACGAGTCGGGGCGTGGAATGTCAGAAGCTTGAACGTGGTAGGGAAACTAGAAAATCTGAAAAGGGAAATGCAAAGGCTCAATCTACAGTAGATATAGTAGGGGTCAGTGAAGTGAAGTGGAAGGAAGACAAGGATTTCTGGTCAGATGAGTATCGGGTAATATCAACAGCAGAAGAAAATGGTATAACAGGTGTAGGATTCGTTATGAATAGGAAGGTGGGGAAGAGGGTGTGTTACTGTGACCAGTTCAGTGACCGGGTTGTTCTAATCAGAATCGACAGCAGACCAACACCGACAACGATAGTTCAGGTATACATGCCGACGTCGCAAGCTGAAGATGAACAGACAGAGAAAGTGTATGAGGATATTGAAAGGGTAATGCAGTATGTAAAGTGGGACGAAAATCTAATAGTCATGGGCGACTGGAATGCGGTTGTAGGGGAAGGAGTAGAAGAAAAGGTTACAGGAGAATATGGGCTTGGGACAAGGAATGAAAGAGGAGAAAGACTAATTGAGTTCTGTAACAAGTTTCAACTGGTAATAGCCTGTTCAAGAATCACAAGACGAGGAGGTATACTTGGAAAAGGCAGGGAGATACGGGAAGATTTCAATTAGATTACATCATGGTCAGACAGAGATTCCGAAATCAGTTACTGGATTGTAAGGCGTACCCAGGAGCAGATATAGACTCAGATCACAATATAGTAGTGATGAAGAGTAGCCTGAAGTTCAAGACATCAGTCAGTAAGAATCAATACGCAAAGAAGTGGGATACGGAAGTTCTAACGAATGACGAGATACGTTTGAAGTTATCTAACTCTATAGATACAGCAGTAAGGAATAGCGCAGTAGGCAGTACAGTTGAAGAGGAATGGACATCTCTAAAAAGGGCCATCACAGAAGTTGGGAAGGAAAACATAGGTACAAAGAAGGTAGCTGCGAAGAAACCATGGGTAACAGAAGAAATACTTCAGTTGATTGATGAAAGGAGGAAGTACAAACATGTTCCGGGAAAATCAGGAATACAGAAATACACGTCGCTGAGGAATGAAATAAATAGGAAGTGCAGGGAAGCTAAGACGAAATGGCTACAGGAAACATGTGAAGACATCGGAAGGACAGACTCAGCATACGGGAAAGTCAAAACAACATTTGGTGACATTAAAAGCAACGGTGGTAACATTAAGAGTGCAATGGGAATTCCACTTTTAAATGCAAAGGAGAGAGCAGATAGGTGGAAAGAATACATTGAAAGCCTCTATGAGGGTGAAGATTTGCCTGATGTGATAGAAGAAGAAACAGGAGTCGATTTAGAAGAGATAGGGGATCCAGTATTAGAATCGGAATTCAAAAGACCTTGGAGGACTTAGGTCAAATAAGGCAGAAGCGATAGATAACATTCCATCAGAATTTCTAAAATCATTAGGGGAAGTGGCAACAAAAGGACTATTCACGTTAGTGTGTAGAATATATGAGTCTGGCGACATACCATCTGACTTTCGGAAAAGCATCATCCACACAATTCCGAAGACGGCAAGAGCTGACAAGTGCGAGAATTATCGCACAATCAGCTTAACAGCTCATGCATCGAAGCTGCTTACGAGAATAATATACAGAAGAATGGAAAAGAAAATTGAGAATGCGCTAGGTGACGATCAGTTTGGCTTTAGGAAAAGTAAAGGCACGAGAGAGGCAATTCTGACGTTACGGCTAATAATGGAAGCAAGGGTAAAGAAGAATCAAAACACGTTCATAGGATTTGTCGACCTGGAAAAAGCGTTAGACGATATAAAATGGTGCAAGCTGTTCGAAATACTGAAAAAAGTAGGGGTAAGCTATAGGGAGAGACGGGTCATATACAATATGTACAACTACCAAGAGGGAATAATAAGAGTGGACGATCAGGAACGAAGTGCTCGTATTAAGAATGGTGTAAGACAAGGCTGTAGCCTTTCTCCCCTACTCTTCAATCTGTACATCGAGGAAGCAATGATGGAAATAAAAGAAAGGTTCAGTAGTGGAATTAAAATACAAGGTGAAAGGATATCAATGATACGATTCGCTGATGACATTGCTATCCTGAGTGAAAGTGAAGAAGAATTAAATGATCTGCTGAACGGAATGAACAGTCTAATGAGTACACAGTATGGTTTGAGAGTAAATCGGAGAAAGACGAGGGTAATGAGAAGTAGTAGAAATGAGAACAGCGAGAAACTTAACATCAGGATTGATGGTCATGAAGTCAATGAAGTTAAGGAATTCTGCTACCTAGGCAGTAAAATAACCAATGACGGACCGAGCAAGGAAGACATCAAAAGCAGACTCGCTATGGCAAAAAAGGCATTTCTGGCCAAGAGAAGTCTACTAATATCAAATACTGGCCTTAATTTGACGAAGAAATTTCTGAGGATGTACGTCTGGAGTACAGCATTGTATGGTAGTGAAACATGGACTGTGGAAAAACCGGAACAGAAGAGAATCGAAGCATTTGAGATGTGGTGCTATAGACGAATGTTGAAAGCTAGGTGGACTGATAAGGTAAGGAATGAGGAGGTTCTACGCAGAATCGGAGAGGAAAGGAATATGTGGAAAACACTGATAAGGAGAAGAGACAGGATGATTGGACATCTGCTAAGACATGAGGGAATGACTTCCATGGTACTAGAGGGAACTGTAGAGGGCAAAAACTGTAGAGGAAAACAGAGATTGGAATACGTCAAGCAAATAATTGAGGACGTAGGTTGCAAGCGCTACTCTGAAATGAGGAGATTAGCACAGGATAGGAATTCGTGGCGGGCCACATCAAACCAGTCAGTAGACTGATGACCAAAAAAAAAAAAAAAAAAAAAAAAAACGCCTGGGCATTGAGTCAGAGCTTGGATGGCGTGTACAGTTACAGCTGCCCATGCAGCTTCAACACGATACCACAGTTCATCGAGAGTAGTGACTGGAGTATTGTGACGACCCAATTTCTCAGTCACCATTGACCAGACGTTTTCAATTGGTGAGAGATCTGGAGAATGTGCTGGCCACGGCAGCAGTCGAACATTTCCTGTATCCAGAAATGCCCATACAGAACCTGCAATATGCGGGCGTGAATTATCCTTCTGAAGTGTAGGGTTTCGCAGGGATACAATGAAGGATAGAGCCACGGTTCGTAACACGTCTGAAATGTAACGTCCATTGTTCAAAGTGCCGTCAATGCGAACAAGAAGGGCGCTGATGACCTCGATGTTGAGCGCCCATAAGTCCTAACACACCACACCACTGAACAAGAGGCGACCGAGACGTGTAACCAATGGCATCCCATACCATCACGCCGGGTGATACGCCAGTATGGCGGTGATGAATACACGCTTCCAATGTGCATTCACCGCGATGTCGCCAAACACGGATGCGACCATCATGATGCTGTAAACAGAACCTGGATTCATCCGAAAAAATGACGTTTTGCCATTCGTGCACCAAGGGTCGTCGTTGAGTACACCATCGCAGGCGCTCCTGTCTGTGATGCAGCGTCAAGGGTAAACGCAGCCATGGTCTCCGGGCTGATAGTCCATGCTGCTGCAAACGTCGTCAAACTGTTCGTGCAGATGGTGGTTGTCTTGCAAACGTCCACATCTTTTGACTCAGGGATCGAGACGTGGCTGCACGATCCGTTACAGCCATGCGGATAAGATGCCTGTCATCTCGACTGTTAGTGATAAGAGGCTGTTGGCATCCAGCACGGCGATCCGTATTATCCACCTGAGCTCGCCGATGCCATATTCTGCTAACAGTCATTGGATCTCGACCAACGTGAGCAGCATTGTCGCGATACGATAAACCGCAATCGCGATTGGCTACAATCCGACCTTTATCAAAGTCGGAAACGTGATGGTACGCATTTCTTCTCCTTACACGAGGCGTCATAGCAACGTTTCACCTGGCAACGCCGGTCAACTGCTGTTTGTGTATGAGAAATCGTTTGGAAATTTTCCTCATGTCAGCATGTTGTAGGTGTCGCCACCAGGCGCCAACCTTGTGTGAATGCTCTGAAAAGCTAATCATTTACATATCACAGTATCTTCTTCCTTTCGGTTAAATTTCGCGTCTGTAGCACGTATATCTTCGTGGTGTAGCAATTTTAATGGCCAGTAGTGTAACTTATGCTAAGAACAACACACACATCCATTCCTGAGGAAGGACTCCAATCTCCGGCAGAAGACGTCGCGCATTCCGTACATGGCGCCTCAAACCGCGCCGTCACCGCGCGCGGCCACCTGAGAGACATAGAGAGAGAGAGACGGAATGGAAAGGAGAATAGAAAGCAGAAACAAATAATATGTTTGTCATCATTATAAAATCATATCGAGGAGTACGGTGACAGTTTATGAGTTAACTTAAATAATCTCAATGCCTTTTCGCTTTGGCCTTGGGAGCCTCGCGGGCAGTCAGTCCTATTCCCCTTTTCATCAACTACAGTTCTTTCTGCCCCCGGTACTGTGACATTATGAGCAGCATGCCCGCTGAGAACTGCATGTGAATGCAGGATGTTTGGCTGAGCCATTTGTGGCTGACAAGTCGCTGAGATTTGGCTGGGCCAGGAACGTCTGGCCGGACGCTATACAGGGCAACCACAAGGCCTTGGAGAATCCAGATGGCAGGTAAGAGCGACATGCCGAGTTGGGAATTACAACTGGAAAGTGATGAGAGGTGTGACGCTGAGCGAGTAATATCCCAAGGTTACTGAATTTGTTTAACTGAAATGCAACGTATTCACAGAACTACTAACAGACATGCTACGAAAACTGTAAAGAGAGCATCTGATTCGCAGCAGTGAGGTGAACTCACTGATATTGTTATCATATTTATAAAATTCTTAATAACAAAATTATTAACATTTAAAAATAATATTGTTTTTAAAATTAATAACAAACGATACAGACACACAATGTACCCATGCACACACCGTTATGTAGCATTTGAATTCAGGTAGGTAATGGACATATTTCTTATTGTTAAATACATTTTATGCGAATGGGCTTGCTCTGAAATTTGAAAAAACACAGTACATCCAATTTTCTGCTGCAGAAATTCTAATTCCTTGAATAAACATAACACATCAAACGAAGTCAGTAGCCAGGGTAGAGAACACTAAATTTTTGGGTGTACATATAGAAGAGAATCTTAATTGGAAAAGTCATATTTTGGATCTCCTAAAGCGACTATGTTCAGCAACTTTTGCAACCAGAATAATTACCAATTTTGAGGATGTAGAAATTAGTAAGCTAACATACATTGCATACTTCCACTCTCTGATGTCATACGGAATAATATTCTGGGGCAACTCAACACTTACGCAAAAGGTATTCACTGCTCAAAAGAAAGTAGTTAGAGCAACGTTTGGGGTTCATAGTCCCACATCTTGTAGGCATCTGTTTAAAATGTTAGGAATTCTTACAACTGCTTCACAGTACATTTACTCAGTAATGAAATGTTTTCTCAACAACATGGACCAGTTTAAAATCAACAGTGACATTTATGATTACAATACCACAGAAAAGAAAGACCTACGCTATACTTTGCTTAACCTATCTTTGGCACAGAAAGGGGTATAACATGCTGCTATAAAACTTTTTGATAAATTACCAGATGAAATAAAATGTCTGACAGACAGCAGTAATAGTTTCAAAAACAAATTTAAATCATATCTCCTTGACAATTCCGTCTATACCATAGATGATTTCTTGAGTATGAGTAAATAAATCTGGAGACATAACATATGCATTTTTATGCCATTTAAGAGAATGGGATAGATAACAGAAATATTTAGGTATAACATTATAATGAATAAAAGCCTTGTTTACTGTGCGCATTTCTTGTGCATATGACACAATCCACATCATAACGGTTTTTCCGTGCTATTGACCATTGGAACACGTGACGAACTAACTAATTAACTAACTATCAAATAGTTACCAAATATTTGTTGGAGAAGGATATACACAAACTACCATCACCAGCATGAGAGAGCTGTTTATAGAGCTCCTCCTTTATTAAATATCTTTCCTAGTTGGTTTTTGCAGCTATTGGACTCAAGTATGAGAACTTTACATAGACACTATGCTTCGTTAAGAAAATGACCTGATATGTGTCTAATACGAATTCGTCTCGGTTAAACGTTACAGATATTGAAATTATTTAATTAAATAGCAAAAAAATGGCACTTAGAAACGATAAAAGTACTGGTCAAATTGTGGTGTCACACACTGATACCATCCCACGGCGTATCGAGATTGGTAATGGAACAGCGAGTTTTCGTCAGACGCCGAATGGTGCACGTACGCAGGGCCGCATCTCCATACCGTGTGCGCTCTCTCCTGGCGCCACACACGATGGCTGGAACTTCAATAGTGGCAACTAATTATTTACAGCTCGAAAAAAATAAATACGTGTTTCAAAGTTTTATTGATTTTCAACGTAGTCACCAGAATTGTGTATAACCTGTTGTGCTTGAGCATTGTCCTGCAAAATGATGATCAAGTCCTGCAGAAAGTGTCATCACATCTCTCTCTAAGCTGGTCGTAGGTTGTGTTCCAAAAATGAACAGCATAGAGAGAGAAGTGACGAAGCGTTCAGCAGGACCTGACCATCACTTTGCAGGACAATGCTCAAGCACGTACAGTGCAAGCTGTTATTGATTTGTTTGACTGATGGGACTGCTAAGTGCTATTCCACCTACTGCGCTCACCTGACTTAAGCCCTCGTAAGTTCAGCTCGATTTCTAAACTGACGGAAACACTTCACGGCATTCACTTCAGAACTGCTACATATTCGTCGGACAATAGACAGCGGCGTTCGAACTGTCAACGCAATTGGCACTGCTAAGAGTATCCTACGACCTCCAAATGCTGGCAACGGGTTGTACACAATTCTGGTGACTACTCTGAAGGTCAGTGAAACTTTGAAACAGATATCTATTTTGTACGAGCTGTAAGTAAATAGTTGCCACTATTGAAGTTGCAACCATCGTAGGACGACCGGCGGCAGCCACTCAAGCACTTGCTCTCGCAGCCGCTACGCTACGACCCCATCATTTGTGCTGCATCCTAATTCACACTGAGACAGCTAGACTTTATTTCTCGCAGCATTATTTCTAATTATTCTTCGTTAACTTCGAGAAATACAAGCTAAGTGAATCTCCTGTTTTCGGTAATAATGTGTTCATTAATCATACATGCTCGTGTCCAGCTTTCCTACGACGACAGTTGCCATACCACTCGATGGTCCACCTCTGCTTACCCTTCTGAACTAACTCGTAGACAACACAAATAATTTTCGTCTACTGTTCCTTGCTTCACGCTACACACTTTCCTAGCAGTGCCTACTCTAATCGAGTCTCGTTTAACAGCTATGTCATTTCAAGTTCACACTAAAGCAACTATTTATACGTAGTGTTTCCAAATTAACTGAACTGTTAAAACAGATTACAGAAGCTTTTTTAATTTGCATTTTGCTGTCGATATGTTTGTCCACTACAACCATAAGTTACTAAATTAACCTTGCCGGCCTTTCCACGAAATACCTGAATTCTATTCTTCTATAAACCTACGTAACACTTTCAACTATCATTTCTACTTACTACCAAATTCCGCACATTATTTATGCAACCGGATCCATAAGGAAGCTCAACACCGCCCTAGCTGCCCACGACAATACGGTACATGACTGCTAGCACTGTGGCATTGTTGTCATTATCCGGTAGATCCAGAATCCAGCGATAAGTAAAGAGTGCATAATCAATATGTTATGAGTTCAGAGACCCGTGGTCTAACAGTAGCGCCTTTGATTTGCAATTACAACGTCTTTGGCGCCGGGCTCCAAATCCAACACTGATTTAACTCTGTATAAATGGCGGCAGAATACTTTTGGTACAAAAAGTCACTCTCATTCCACCAAAAGTCTTGTCAAAGAGGGCAGAGGTGCGGATGGAGGTTCAGGGCACTCTCTTGCCCTTGGGGTGGGAAACTGCTCCGAAAAGGCGGAAGAATCACCAATGATCAGCGGCCTGAGGATGCAGTAAGCATTGGAAACCACTGCATTAAAGACACATAACGTGTATCCACCAGACATGTGTCATGTAACTGAAAAGTGTCATGATGATCTCTCTATTGGCAAGAGTTTCCGGGCTAGTCCTCCATTCGGATCTTCTGGAGAGGACTGTCAAGGAGGGGTTGGGGGGTAAACATAAGAAAAAAACACATTAACCATCGGAGGATAACGTTCTGTGAGCCGGGGCGTGGAATGCCAGCAGCTTGAATGTGGTAGGGTAGCTACAATATCACAAAAGGGAAATGAAAAGCCACAGTCTAGATATACTAGGGATCAGTGAAGTGAAATGGAAAGAAGATAAGGAATTCTGGTCAGATGAGTATAGGGTAATATCAGCAGCAGCAGAAAATGATATAACGGGAGTATGATTCATTATGAATAACAAGGTAGGGAAGAGAGTGTGTTACTGTGCACAGTTCAGAGATAGGATTGTTCTTATTAGAATCAACAGCAAACCAACACCAACAACAGTACTTCAGGTTCACATGCCGAAGACGCAATCAGAATAAAAAGAAAGTATACAAGGATACTGAATGGGTAAGGAAGCTTAGTTGGATTACATCATGGGCACGCAGAGATTTCGAAATCAGATTAGGACTATAAGGCGTACCCAGGAGTAGGCATAGATCAGAAGTCAGTAACGATAATAGTAGGGTGAAGTTTAACAGACTAGTGAGGAAGAACCAGCGTGCAAAGAAGTGGGATACGGAAGTAGTAAGCAATAAAGAATACGCTTGAAGTTCTCTGGGACTATAGGTGCTACGGTAAGTAATAGCACAGTAGGCTGTTCAGTTGAAGATAAACGGACATCTCTGTAAACCTAAAAATTGCAATCACAGAAGTTGGAAAGAAAGACGTAGGTACAAGATTGGTAACAGCGAAGAAACTATGGATACTTGTACGACGAAAGAAGAAAGTACAAAAACCTTCAGTGAAATTCAGGAATACTGAAATACAAGTCACTGAGAAATGAAATAAACAGGAAGTGTGCGAAAACTAAGGAGAAATGTCTACCTGAAAATATGAAGAACTCGAAAAAGAAATGCTTTTCTGAAGCACTGACACAGCATACAGAAAAGACAAAACAACCTTCGGTGAGATGAAAAGCAAGGGCGGTAACGTTAAAAGCGCAACGGGAATTCCACTGTTATATGTAGAGGAGAGAGAGCGCAAAGGTGGGGGGCCTCTATGAGTGGGAGAACGTATCTGATAACACGACAGAAGAAGACACAAGAGTCGATGGGAATCCAGTATTGAATCAGAATTTAGAAGAGCTTTGAAAGACTTAAATTCAAACAAGGCAGATGGGATTGGTATATTCTATTGTAATTTCTAAAATAATTGGGGACAGTGGCAGCAAAACGACTATTCACATCGATGTGAGGAATGTATGTGACTGGAAATATCAACTTTCGGAGAAACACCATCCATACTATTCCGATGATTACAAGAGTCGACAAGCGCGAGAACTATCGCACAGTTAGTTTAGTAGCTCATGCATCCAATTGACTGAAACGAAATATATTCAGAAGAACGGAAAAGAAAAATTGAGGATGTTCTGGATGACGACCAGTTTGGCTTTAGGTAAGATAAAGACACCAGAGAGGCAGTTCTGATGCGGTTGGTAGTGGAAGCAAGACTGAAGAAAAATCATTGGATTTATCGATTGAAAAAAAAGTTCGACAATGTCAAATCGTGCAAGATGTTCGAAATCTGGGAAAAAGTAAGGGTAAGCTACACGGAAACATTAAGAGTGAAGGACCAACAACGAAGTGCATGGATTAAAAAGGGTGTAAGATAGGGGTGTAGTCTCTTCCTCTGATCTTCAGTCTGTACGTCGAAGAAGCAATTTAGGAAATAAGAGATAGGTTCAAGAGTGGGATTTGTGTTCAATGTGAAACGATACCAAAGTTCAGATTCGCTGATGACGTTGCTATTCTCAGTTAAAGTGAAGAAAAATTGTAGAATCTGTTGAATAGTATGAACTATGTAATGAGTTCAGAGTAGGGATTGATATTCAATTGAAAAAGATGAAAGTAATGAGAAGCAGCAGAAATGAGAACAGCGAGAAAGATAACATCAGGATTGATGATCACAAAGCAAAATGAAGTTAAGCAATTCTGCTGTCTGGGCAGTAAAACAAGCCGTAACGGATGGAGCAAGGAGGACATCGAAAGCAGAATAGCTCCTGCAAAAAGGGAATTCCTGGCCCAGAGACGTCTATTAGTATCAAACAGAGACCTCAGTTTGAGGGAAAAATTTCTGAGTATGTGTGTTTGGTGTACAGCACTGTCTGCTAGTGAAACACGGACTGCGGGAAAACCGGAACAGAAAAGAATCGAAGTATTTGAGATGTCGTGATACTGACGAATGTTGAAAATTAGGTAGACTGATAAGGTAAGGAATGAGGAGGTTCTTCTCAGAATCGGAGAGGAACGAATCGTTAGAAAACACTGAAAAGTAGTAGGGGCAGGATGGTGTTGTAAGGTGTCAGGCAAATCCAACACCTTCCATGAAAACCCTGCCATGATAAGCAAAACAAGTGGTATGTCACAGAGCTCAAAATAAATCGTGACATTAAATTAAACAAGGTAATACGAGTAACGAGTGAGCAAAAGGAATATCACAGACTAACACAAGAGTGCCTAAATGCATGTCATACCTTCCCACCGTGAGACCGACGCAGTTTCGAGGGGAGAAACGAGAACAGAAGCCGAGAGCAGAACAGTGTTAAGCTAGAAGGCCCTACGATAAGGGACGGACTGGACACCCACGTCGCCAGCTAACCACCAGGGCCTCACCACCCACACATTTTAGCGTGAGACTTTTTCGCGTCTCTGTTATGTCAAGGACCACCCCCCAGCCCATGTTAAAAGCTAGAGCCCTCCAGAAAAACAGTACAGATCTTACAATAACACAAAAAGGGCCACTACCACCCGCAAGTTTTAGCGTGAGACTTTCTCGCGTGTCTGTTACATTAGGACCACCCTCCAGCCCATGTTAAAAGATAGAGCCCTCCAGAAGAACAGTATAGATCTTACGATAACGCTAAAAGGACCACACCAGCTGCAGGTTTTAGCGTGAGACTTTTTAGCGTCTCTGTTACGTTGCAAACTTTAAAAACATTGCCCCTCCACGAAAAGTATAACGTTTCTCATTGGATAGACAGAATTTTTGTAGGCGGAGCTCATGGTTAACATTGAGACCCTGATTGGTCAGATGAAAACACAGCCAGATAGTTTTTCTAAACCAACTTCGGTAAATTGTAGTAAGGAGTTAGGAGAAGAGAGCTGCTTCCGAGATGGCGAGGTGAGCGGAGCTGTGCTGCCGCCGCTGCCCTGACGCTGCCTAAACACCGACAAGGTAATGAACGCACGCGATGCCGCATTTTTGAGCGCATAAGGCTTCACTAAGAACTGCAGAAGTCTCATCTGTTACACCCCCTTTTTGCGTAATGCTAGTGTCGATCGTAAATTAAAGCTCATGGTGTTCACATTTGCCACTTGAAGTAAAAATCTGAAACACGATGATTTGTCTGTTATATAGTTATTGAGAAGCCACATCAGAAACTGTAATTTACGACAAGTTAGATAAGTAATTAATCACTGTAGACCATTTTGATAGTCTGCTCTTTTGTGAAACTTAATTTAAACTTAGATTATAGATGTGATATGGCATAGGTCATCCTTCGAACCATTATAGAACTTGGAAACCCACTCAGGGAATATTCGTTCACATTTCTGTTGAACGCAGTTGGTTTTTACCATCCTGTATTAAAACATTTCCTTTTATCAATAGTGCAATTTATAAAAGATGTTTTGTGAGTAGAATAAAATTTCCAATGGTAAACGTAACTGCTTTTTCGACATTATTTTACCAGCTAACTAAAAATAGGAAAGCCTTGAACCCTTTCCACTATATTTAGTTAGTATTAAGATTCTTTTACAGGGAGTGCAGTGGAGCTGACGCTGAGATCATTTAATATTAATTATATCATCGCTAGTCTCACTGAACTCTTCTGAATTCTACATGTCATGTGTGGTCTGGCGTCTCCTTACCAGCAACAGGTCCCAGGTTCAAACTAGTCAATTCCCTAAAAAACACCCTCAGAGCGTCGTTGCGCGAAAGTGGTAGGGAGACACGATATAGAACAATCAGACAGCACCATGAATGTTTAGAAAACGGCGACCCTGCCAGGGTTGGTAAAATACCATGATTGAAGGTCGACCACATGCCTAACTAGGTCAGAAAAATATCCTGCTAAAAAATTTCGTAGCAAAAAAAAAAAATTCTTAAGTTATACATAGTCGTAAACAGTAGCTGCAGCGATAGATAGTAAGAAAGTATTCAATAAAGAGAGACATTCTAGCAGAGAAAATAGCATAATTAAGTTATGAATTTGGAAAAATGTTAGAATTAAGTTTTCTCTCCAATGCAAGCGCGCAGGTGGCGGATACATCGTTGACAAGTTGGTTCTGACCCAATAAGTAAGTAAATTGATTGTCAAGTCGTGTGAACAAAAAGTTTTTGAAACGCTTGAGATCATATGAGCGCATGTTGACGCGAAGTAGGGCGCGTGAATTGCTTTTAAAACAGAAAATACGGGATTCGGAAAGATTAGCAATGGCAGATCGAGACCTTGACCGTATTGAGGTAGAGATCCAGCATGAAAATGGACAGAGAATAGAGGACAGTACAACAGATGATGCAGTATCGTGAGAAATAGGACATATAGCGCACCATAACAAGGATAATGTACGTCAAGGCATAGAAAACATAAGTCAGCATACGACAGAGGAGCAGGAAAGTAGAGAGACAGTCGATGAGGATTCTAACTTGCGTGTTGAATACTTAGAACCCATAGTACAAGTAACCAGAGCTCCCTCACCACAGAGTACAAGGAATGCGAGCAGGAACGTGTCACAGCACAGTTCAATGCAATCGGTTGCGAACCAACAATTGGGCGAAAGCACAGAGCGTAGGACGTCGGAAGAAAACGCAATAGGACCCACCAATCTGGCTTAATTATTACAATTAAGGACGGAAACCATGACAAGACAAAATACAGAAACTGCGAACCAAATTAAAATTCAGATTGCGGAAAGGACGAAACAAAATGCAGAAACCACGAGACAAATGCGTGAGATTGAAGAACAAAACAAAACAAAAATTCAGTTACACGTAAGTCATATTGAAGACGAGGCAAAAGAATCTCGAGAAGTGATAGGAAACTTAATAACAGGTTACAATCAATTGAGAACAGACATTGACAAGGTACAAGTGGACGTACAAACACTGCGTAATGACACTGAGGACGAGATCAGAACATTACGTAACAACACCCAAGGAGAAGTCAAGAAACTAAAGAAACAGATAAACGTAATTACTAGACAAGCAGCAGGTACAGCACGTGAAATTATTGAAAGCAGTGTGTTACACAAACGTATCACAAAAGCAGCGCTGAAAAGATATGATAACCGCATAATCAAAATAGAAGCTCAAACGAAGCGACAATTTCAGAAGTTGCGAACAGAGTTGTTGCAAACCATTGAAGAGCGTAGTGAACAGGATCGAACAAGCACTGAGTCTGCAACCACATCCGTATTTGTAACAGCACCGGAAAAACAAGTAATTAACGAAGACATTACGCATTTGCGATTCCAATCACAGGCGGAAAGTAACATTCGTGACAATGGAAAGCCAGGTCGCGAAGAGTACAGTGCAATGCATTCAGCTACACGTTCACAACCGATGGAAGAAAATTATTGCGTACCATTCCAACGATACTACGCAAGGGTAGGCGAAAGTTACAGTGAACAATATCCAATGGATCTACCACAACCGGAAAGAACGACGGGAGAAATGATCAGAAAAAAAAGTGCGAAGAATCGCGAATTTCATGTGGAACTATGACGAAGTACGACAACGATCATTTCCTCACAGTCAGAAAATTTCAACACTTTCGAGAAGGAAACTCATTACATCCACGAACTTTTATTGATTAATTCCGAGTAGGATTACCAGAACACTGGACGCTAGCACACAAATTAGATTTTATATGTGCACACATGTCAGGAACAGTCGCAGAAACCATGCAGAATGTTGCAGCGACATGCCGACGTAAGAAGATTTCAGAGAGAAGTTTCTCTCACGATATTGGTCCAGCGAAGCACAGAACAGAGTGAAGTACGAATTATTACAGAACCCATATTTTGAAAATTCAGGAGAGAAGAGTCCCGTGAAATTTTTCGAATTAATGGCAAACAAAAATCAATGCTTAGATGTACCCTACAGTGACGGAAAGTTGATTAAATTATGCGCGATGAAGCTATCATTGAAACACCAGCAGTCATTAGTAGGTCGCGGAGGCAATGACGTCGAAGCATTTAAAGGTATTCTAAGGGAACTAGAGTTCATATTTTCGGAAGATGATGCAAGAAAAAGACGAAGCGCACGTGAAAACGAAAGCAAAAAGCAGTGGAATCCACAAGACACAGTACGAAGAAACAGTAATTACGAACCACGTGATAACTTCCCACCAAGAAACGGTTATGTATTTAGAAGAGAATATGGCAATAACTATAATTCACCCAGGAACGGCAACAATTATTACAGGGGGAATAACGACAACTGGAACGGATACTGGAGAACCAATAGACCGACAAATTATCAACAAATAAACACTATCAACAAGATGAACAAGAAAAGCGAATACAGATAGAAGAGGTGGGGATAAGTCCACCAAACCCCGATAAACGTTCGAATTGACAGCTAAGCGCCCATGCCAAAGAGAATGACGCACCGACCCAGGACAATTGCAGCACCTTGAACAGAGAAGTAAAAATCTTATCACGAGAAGAGAAGAAGGAAGAAACAAATCCGCAGACATCAGATGAAAACTAAGACAAGAAAATAACAATATCGTGTTGGGACGAAATTAATTGGGAGAATACTGACGAGGAAGATGAATTACCAGAGGCATGCACAACGAATGTAGGAGGAAAGGACGAAGTAATGAGTATTGCAGAGCTATTTGAGATGGAAAATACGGAAAGCGAATTAAATGAGGATAATGTCCAGCCGACAGAAGTTGAAATTAAGTTACAATTGGGCACACAACCCAACGTATATAATGAAGGAAGTTATGAAGCGATAATTACAGCATTTAGATGCGATTATGTGGAAGTAGCGACGAAGAAGGAGAAGATAGACGAGGATGAGGAAAATGTAGAGGATGTAGAAGAAAGCGTAAATGAAGGAAGAAATAGAGAAGAGGAAATAAAAGAGAGAGAAGTAGCAGTCGAAGCTTATCCTAGAGAAAGTCCGAATTCACAAGGGAAATTCCTAAAAAGACTCATGTATGATTCAGTGGAGGATTCGTTGATGCAAGAGGAAGAAGAACAGAACCAACCCTTTCAAATTCAACCAATTGTGAAGGCCATGGTAAAACATATCCCAGTCAATATTGTAATTGATAGCGGAATTGAACTGACTGCGATCTCAGAAAATTTATTCATGCATTGTAATGCCAATGAGGAATTGCCAGTTCTGAAATCAAATAAGATTAAAGTAAGAGGTCCTATTAGAAACAATGCTGCGGAAGTTACAAGACAAACAAGGTTAACTCTTCATGACAAGGTCAAAAGATCGAAGCCAACTTCGTGATTATACCTAAACTAACTGTAGATTTAATTATAGGTGCAGATTATTAAATGAGAGATGAGCGATAATACATATGGTGAAAGGTAGTGTAACATTCGGGAATGTCACACTTCTCTTTGGGCAAAAGCTAAAATTAGAAGAAATACCAGTTATAAACAAACAATTAAGAATGATGCGAGATAAAGAGGATGAAGAATTAGAATGGTATGTACAAAAGAAGAAATTGCCTCAACTCATGTTAGAAGTCCATAAAGAAATCGACGAAAAATTGCAAGAAGTTCAAGATATTTCGGAACACAGTTAAAGAGAATTAGAGGGTATTTTACAAGATAAAGCAGAGGTATTTTTACCTAAGACTGGCAGTATTAAACACTTTCAGCACAAGTTGGAAGATTAATTTTATTACTGGTAAATAATCAGCACAATATTTCAAGATTATGTTGCAGATAAGATCGTCAGGAGAAAGAAGAATGAGGGAGGAAGGTGGGAAAAAGAAAGCAGTTTCAATAATAACACCAATAGTACCATAGATTAAGGTGAAGGGATAAAGCGTAGATAGTCTAACAGCATAAAATACTAAAATGCTGTACACCACGACACTACACAAAAATAAAAAACGAATTTGAGGATTCTTGAGTAGACGTTAAGACTCCAAATATCTTAGAATTGTAACATGGAAAGGGCGCCGAAATTTGTAAAGCTTTTTAAGAAGGCGTAAAACATGTAGATACTAGACATATGTTAGATGATTATAAGTAAAACTTTTTGTAAGAACCATTGTAAAAACTCCAACAGAGACCAGATGCAATGACCCACAAGTTGCAACGCGATAAGTATCAAGAAATAAAAGGACGTAATTAGCAAGACATGAGGACAGCGAGACCAACAGAAGGCACTTGTTGCTGAAATGGGCTGCTGTATATCTGCCAAGCGGAACCATAGAGTGCCGGAGCCCTGTAGCGACGGGACGCCGAACGACGGGACGCCGAACGTCAGAAGGGTGCACGGACAGACAAGCAGACACCCGACTTTCGCTGCTCGTAAACCCCGGGACGCCCCCCGACATAGCGGAGCGAGCAAAAAAAACGGCCCGACGAGAAGACCGCTTGGGCAAGCCACCACTGGCAAAAAATATGAGTAAAAGTCACACTACTGCTATTAAACAGCACACTGATGCACGAAACTGAAGAAAACTTCCACAAAGTAAAAAATGACGTGCCCCAACAATATATCAAACTGTTACTAGGAGGAGAACTTCAAAGCGATTAGTTATCAATAAATATTTCCATATCCTGCCCAGAGAAGAACCAAGAAGCAAGTAAGAAGCAGAGAAAAAATAGGAAGAACAGAAGTTGAAAATTCGCAAGATTGAGACCAAGAAAGAAGATGGGTGAAAGACGAACGAAGCTGTACATCAAATACTTGCCCACATCCATCTCTCTCAAGTCCATCACCTTCGTGCAAAAACATTCGCCAACTTCATGATTGAACATTCATAGGATTGTGTGAATGTGTGAAATCAAATTATGTGATGTAGGAATTGTGCAAAAGAAACATGTGAAAAACTAAATAAGTTAAGCACACCAGACAGCTAATAAACTAAAAAATAAGTCATTGACTATGGACTTAAGTAAAAAATAGACTATCGATAAAAACAAGTCATTAGTTCTGAAATGGACAGTATATAAAGAAACAATATGCCACCTATTTTCTCCTCATAAAAATAAAAGAATAACTATATTTTACTTATTTCCTCCTTATAAAAACAAAGAATAAAAAATTATCTTGTTCGATGTTTTCCCTTTTTTTAACCTTTGTACCATTTGTTAGGATAATATCTCAATACATGTGTATGTATAATTCTTTGACAAAGCAATTTTTAGAAATATTTCCTATTTGCTAGTGTAAGAATGTTGAAATGAGTGTCTAGAAACAAAAACATTTTACTTGTACATGATATTTAGAAAATGTGTTAAGAATAGATTTTACTTAATTACTACATTTATTAAAACAATATTTCTAAGAAAATCGATGTGAAAAACTCCTCACTTTCGATAACAAACTTCTTAAAAAACAAACTACACACTTAAATAAGGAAAGAAAATAATTAAAAATTAATAATAGCATAAAAATATTCTTCTCTTGTCATTTTTAATGATAATGTGGAAGAATATAAAATATAAATTAGTAATACAAAGTAGCATAGAACGGAACAACGTGGCTGAACAGTATGCAACAAAATTTAGACAAATTAGAAAATTTTTGACGGACTTAGACAACGATTCAGTTACGAGGGTCAGTCAAAAAGTAATGCCTCCTATTTTTTTTTCTACGTTTAATTGTCAGGAAATTTAAATGCAATTACATAGGTTGAAAACCACAACATTGAGGATCATTTTGTCATTTTTCAATGTAATCTCCGCCCATCTCTACAGTTTTGGTCCATCTTTGAACAAGGGCATGTATCCCAGCACGGTAAAAATCACAGCTCTGCTTCCTAAGCCATTGACGCACGGATGTTTTGACGGTCTCCTCATCTTCAAAATGAATCCCACGATGAGCTTCTTTTAGTGGCCCAAACAGATGGAAGTCTGATGGTGCCAGGTCAGGGCTGTATGGGGGATGAGGCAAAACTTCCCATCCAATTTTGACAATCTCGTCAGAGGTGTGACGACTGGTGTGTGGTCTTGCATTGTCATGCAAAAGAAGAACATCTGCCATTGATTTTGTTGGGCGAACTCGCTGAAGACGTGCTTTAAGTTTTTTGAGGGTTGTGACGTATTGAACAGAATTTATTGTGCATCTCTGCTCCAAAAAATAACCAGAATCACACCCTCTGTATTCCAGAAAACTATTGCCGTAACTTTCCCTGCCGATCGCACAGTTTTGAATTTTTTCTTCCTTGGCGAGCTTGTGTGACGCCACTCCATTGACTGCCTCTTTGATTCGGGTTCAAAAAAATGCACCCATGTTTCGTTCCCGGTCACAATTTTTTTCAGAAACTCATCTCCCTCCAAACAGAAGCGCTGCAAGTGTTGGGAGGCTATTGTTTTCCTTGCCTCTTTATTCTGATCGGTTAACATTTTTGGAACCCACCGTGCACAAACTTTTGAGTACCCCAATTGTTTAATAATCGTGATCATACTGCCTTTACTAAGAGAAATAATGCGACACACTTCATCTGCAGTCACCCGACGGTCACCACGAATGATGTCATCAACTTGCTGAATGTTGTGTGGAGTCACTGCACTCACCGGCCTGCCGCTCCGCTTTTCGTCAGTCAACGGTGTTTGCCCTTCAGCTTCCTTACAACGACGAACCCATCGTCTAACAGTGCTGACATCCACTGTCACAACACCATACACCTTCTTCAGTCTTTCATGAATGCGTATGGGCGTTTCACCTTCTGCATTCAAGAATTCAATCACACAACGCTGTCTCAAACGAACATCGAAGTCGGCCATCTTACAAACTTCTGCTGTGCTGCCACCTGTTGACACAGAAAGTTACTACTGCAGTGGATTGCAGAAGAAGGTTTGAGGAATGGCGCCAAATTCAAATTTTTCACTTAACTTAATTTTTTTAAGTAGAAAAAAATGGGAGGCATTACTTTTTGACCGACCCTCGTATTTGCATAAATTCAGGGAAAAAATAAAGTTCGAAGGGTGGTGATATGTAAGGTGTCAGGCAAATCCAACACTTTGCATGAAAACCCTGACATGATAAGCAAAACCAGTAGTATGTCACAGAGCTCCGAATAAATCGTGACATTAAATTAACCAAAGTAATACGAGTAACGAGTGAGCAAATGGAATACCACAGACTAACACAACAATGCCTAAATGCATGTCTTACCTTCCCACCGTGAGACCGACGCAGTTTCGAGGGGAGAAACGAGAACAGAAGCCGAGAGCAGAACAGTGTTAAGCTAGAAGGCACTACGATAAGGGAAGGACTGGACACCCACGTCGCCAGCTAATCACTAGGGCCTCACCACCCACACATTTTAGCGTGAGACTTTTATGCATCTCTGTTACGTCAAGGACCACCCCCCAGCCCATGTTAAGAGCTAGAGCCCTCCAGAAAAACAGTACAGATCTTACAATAACACAAAAAGGGCCACTACCACCCGCAAGTTTTAGCGTGAGATTTTTTCACGTCTCAGGTACGTCAAGGACCACCCCCCAGCCCATGTTAAAAGATAGAGCCTTCCAGAAGAACAGTATAGATTTTACGATAACGCTAAAAGGACCACACCAGCTGCAGGTTTTAGCGTGAGACTTTTTAGCGTCTCTGTTACGTTGCAAACTTTAAAAACATTGCCCCTCCACGAAAAGTATAACGTTTCTCATTGGATAGACAGAATTTTTGAGACCCTGATTGGTCAGATGAAAACACAGCCAGTTTTTTTAAACCAACTTCGGTAAATTGTAGTAAGGAGAAGTTAGGAGAAGAGAGTTGCTTCCGAGATGGCGAGGTGAGCGGAGCTGTGCTGCCGCCGCTGCCCTGACGCTGTCTAAACACCGACGAGGTAATGAATGCACGCGATGCCACATTTTTGAGCGCATAAGGCTTCACTAAGAACTGCAGATGTCTCATCTGTTACACCCCCTTTTTGCGTAATGCTAGTGTCGATCGTAAATTAAAGCTCATGGTGTTCACATTTGCCACTTGAAGTAAAAATCTGAAACACGATGATTTCTCTGTTATATAGTTATTGAGAAGCCACATCAGAAACTGTAATTTACGACATGTTAGATAAGTAATTAAAGATAATTGAGGGTCACTGTAGACTGCTCTTTTGTGAAACTTAATTTAAACCTAGATTATAGATGTGATATGGCATAGGTCATCCTTCGATCCATTATAGAACTTGGAAACCCACTCAGGGAATATTCGTTCACATTTCTGTTGAACGCAGTTGGTTTTTACCATCCTGTATTAAAACATTTCCTTTTATCGATAGTGCAATTTATAAAAGATGTTTTGTGTGTAGAATTAAATTTCCAATGGTAAACTTAACTGCTTTTTCGACGTTATTTTACCAGCTAACTAAAAATAGGAAAGCCTTCAACCCTTTCCACTAAATTTAGTTAGTATTAAGATTCTTTTACAGGGAGTGCAGTGGAGCTGACGCTGAGATCATTTAGTATTAATTATATCATCGCTAGTCTCACTGAACTCTTCTGAATTTTACATGTCATGTGTGGTCTGGCGTCTCCTTAACAGCAACAGGTCCCAGGTTCAAACTAGTCAACTCCCTAAAAAACACGCTCAGAGCGTCTGTGCGAGAAAGTGGTAGGGAGACACGATATAAGACAAACAGACACCACCATGAATGTTTAGAGTGTGACATCTGTTAAGGCATCAGAGAATAAATTCCACGGTACTAGAGGAGGGAGCTGTGAAGGGTGAAAACTGTAGAGGAAGATTAAGATTGCAATACAAATAATTGAAGAGACAAGTGGCAAGTGTTACTCCTAGACGAAAAGGTTGGCACAGGGAGGAATTCGTAACGCGCCGCTTTGAACTACTTAGAAGACTGATGATTGAAAAAAACAAAAACAAAAGGGGGAGGGATCTAAGATAGCAGTATTCCTGACATGTTCCATTATCCCATGAATTCATATGTTCATTTAATGATATGTGCATGCTTAATATACACTACTGGCCATTAAAATTGCTACACAACGAAGATGGCGTGCTACAGACGCGAAATTTAACCGACAGGAAGAAGATGCTATGATTAGCTAATGATTAGCGTTTCAGAGCATTCACACAAGGCTGGCGCCGGTGGCGACACCTACAACATGCTGACATGAGGAAAATTTCCAAACGATTTCTCATACACAAACAGCAGTTGACCGGCGTTGCCAGGTGAAACGTTGCTATGACGCCTCGTGTAAGGAGGAGAAATGCGTACCATCACGTTTCCGACTTTGATAAAGGTCGAATTGTAGCCTATCGCGATTGCGGTTTACTGTATCGCGACGTTGCTGCTCGCGTTGGTCGACATCCAACGACTTTTAGCAGAATATGGAATCGGTGCCTTCAGGAGGGTAATATGGAACGCCATGCTGGATCCCAAAGGCCCCGTATCATTAGCAGTCGAGATGACAGGCATCTTATCCGCATGGCTGTAACGGATCGTGCAGACACGTCTCAATCCCTGAGTCAACAGATGGGAACGTTTGCAAGACAACAAGCATCTGCACGAACAGTTCGACGACGTTTGCAGCAGCATGGACTATCAGCTCGGAGACCATAACTGCGGTTACCCTTGAATCTGCATCACAGACAGGACGAAACTGGGTGCACGAATGGCAAAACGTCATTTTTTCGGATGAATCCAGGTTCTGTTTACAGCATCATAATGGTCCCATCCGTGTTTGGCGTAATCGCGGTGAACGCACATTGGAAGCGTGTATCCGTCATCGGCATACTGGCGTATCACCCGGCGTGATGGTATGGGGTGCCATTGGTTACACGTCTCGGTCACCTCTTGTTCGCACTGACGGCACTTTTGAACAGTGGACGTTACATTTCAGATGTGTTACGACCCGTGGCTGTACCCTTCATTCGATCCCTGCGAAACCCAGCAGGATAATGCACGACCGCATGTTGCAGGTCCTGTACGGGCCTTTCTGGATACAGAAAATGTTCGACTGCTGCCCTGGACAGCACATTCTCCAGATCTCTCACCATTTGAAATAGTCTGGTCAGTGGTGGCCGAGTAACTGGCTCGTCAGAATACGCCAGTCACTACTCTTGATGAACTGTGATATCGTGTTGAAGCTGCATGGGCAGCTGTACCTGTACACGCCATCCAAGCTCTGTTTGACCCAATGCCCAGGCGTATCAAGGCCGTTATTACGGCCAGAGGTGGTTGTTCTGGGTACTGATTTCTCAGGATCTATGCGCCCAAATTGGGTGAAAATGTAATCACATGTCAGTTCTAGTATAATATATTTGTCCAATGAATACCCGTTTATCATCTGCATTTCTTCTTGGTGAAGCAACTTTAATGGCCAGTAGTGTAAGTAAGCTTGTGATCTGACTAACGTAAAACTGTGGCGCCGAGGTGACTAAAATACTAGTCGATTCGTTTTACTGTAGCTCCTTTTGTGTCGTATAGAACTGAATAAAGTCAGTTGTTATTGTTATGGTTAAAATTGAGTAATGTGGTATGAAGGCGTATATATTTAAAATGTTTAAATGCTGTAATACGTCTGATATTACAAATGATAGCCGTATTGGAAGCTCCTATATTGAGTAAGGCAGTGCTCACATGAGCAATGTCTTAAGTGAGCATGCAGAGTAGAGCTCTTGGTCTTTCGGCTTCGTCTTTTGGCCAGCGAGGCTGGTTTTTGTAAGTATTTTCAAGTTATTATGTGGCCACACGCTATTTGGGATTAAGTGTTATTTCGCATTTACTTAAATATTTGCAATGGGAACCATTTTAAAACAGTTGTGCGCCATCACGCCCCACGAGAGGATACAACTCAATTATTACGCCGTTCCTAACCAACTGAATGTATGCTGGAGGCCGGACGGGTTGCAGCGTCATACTGAGGTGGGCTCATTCTGTCAAGTTATTTATAAATTTGACTCAATCCCGTAATCACTGAAATGTCTTCACATTACCCTCTCAAACCGTGAAGCTTCATTTAGTTTTCTCCTGGCCTTCCAGGCCTTAGTTGTCAGGCAGTGCATATTCTGGTCCATGGAACACCATTTCAGATATAGTAATGCCTTGTAAATACGAGAAAGCTGTGTTATGATATTAACTCCAGGATAAATGGTTCGTTTCCTGTACAGGCTAACCATATGATTAGTACGAGAGCATGCCATCTGCTACGGAAACATTCCCATTACCGCGCTGCCGTGCTGAAACCTACTTTATTGCTTTACTTACTTTAATCTGAGATCAATGAGTACGAACACGTTACGTAGTTGAACAGATAACTGAAATGGAAGAATAATACACTCCTGGAAATGGAAAAAAGAACACATTGACACCGGTGTGTCAGACCCACCATACTTGCTCCGGACACTACGAGAGGGCTGTACAAACAATGATCACACGCACGGCACAGCGGACACACCAGGAACCGCGGTGTTGGCCGTCGAATGGCGCTAGCTGCGCAGCATTTGTGCACCGCCGCCGTCAGTGTCAGCCAGTTTGCCGTGGCATACGGAGCTCCATCGCACTCTTTAACACTGGTAGCATGCCGCGACAGCGTGGACGTAAACCGTATGTGCAGTTGACGGACTTTGAGCGAGGGTGTATAGTGGGCATGCGGGAGGCCGGGTGGACGTACCGCCGAATTGCTCAACACGTGGGGCGTGAGGTCTCCACAGTACATCGATGTTGTCGCCAGTGATCGGCGGAAGGTGCACGTGCCCGTCGACCTGGGACCGGAGCGCAGCGACGCACGGATGCACGCCAAGACCGTAGGATCGTACGCAGTGCCGTAGGGGACCGCGCCGCCACTTCCCAGAAAATTAGGGACACTGTTGCTCCTGGGGTATCGGCGAGAACCATTCTCAACCGTCTCCATGAAGCTGGGCTACGGTCCCGCACACCGTTAGGCCGTCTTCCGCTCACGCCCCAACATCGTGCAGCCCGCCTCCAGTGGTGTCGCGACAGGCGTGAATGGAGGGACGAATGGAGACGTGTCGTCTTCAGCGATGAGAGTCGCTTCTGCCTTGGTGCCAATGATGGTCGTATGCGTGTTTGGCGCCGTGCAGGTGAGCGCCACAATCAGGACTGCATACGACCGAGACACAGGGCCAACACCCGGCATCATGGTGTGGGGAGCGATCTCCTACACTGGCCGTACGCCTCCGGTGATCGTCGAGGGGACACTGAATAGTGCACGGTACATCCAAACCGTCACCGAACCCATCGTTCTACCATTCCTAGACCGGCAAGGGAACTTGCTGTTCCAACAGGACAATGCACGTCCGCATGTATCCCGTGCCACCCAACGTGCTCTAGAAGGTGTAAGTCAACTACTCTGGCCAGCAAGATCTCCGGATCGGTCCCCCATTGAGCATGTTTGGGACTGGATGAAGCGTCGTCTCACGTGGTCTGCACGTCCAGCACGAACGCTGGTCCAACTGAGGCGCCAGGTGGAAATGGCATGGCAAGCCATTCCACAGGACTACATCCAGCATCTCTACGATCGTCTCCATGGGAGAATAGCAGCCTGCATTGCAGCGAAAGGTGGATATACACTGTACTAGTGCCGACATTGTGCATGCTCTGTTGCCTGTGTGTATGTGCCTGTGGTTCTGTCAGTGTGATCATGTGATGTATCTGACCCCAGGAATGTGTCAATAAAGTTTCCCCTTCCTGGGACAATGAATTCACGGTGTTCTTATTTCAATTTCCAGGAGTGTATATTACTTCGGTAATTGACTTACAGGAAATGTGGAAGACCAAATGACAGCACACTTTCCATTATGTTTTTGAATGATAAGGCGGCTCACGAAAACTGTCACATGCCTGCTGAGTCGTGCGTCTCGTAGACACGCCTACCACCGATAAATCACCCTTTCACGAGAAGCATACTTCTTCCGAGCTTATCAGTCACAGTAAGAGCGACTTCAACACGTTAGTAACAAGTGAAACGTGTAACAACACACTTGGATATTTTGCTGATTTTCATATTAATCGTCAAAGGACCTTCAGTTTCTTTTGTTTCAGTTGCCGTACTTTTAGAGAAAATCAGTGAAAAAATGTAGACAGCTGTACGACGATTTGAAACCCTGTTTTTCTAAAATACTTTAACCAACGTTAGGTATTACTCGGTATTTTATTGCAGAAAGTAAAGAAAAAGAGCAGCCAGTACAACATTAACGGCGAGAAAAGACAGAATTACTATTTTCGTCTCTCCACTACCTAGACAAAAAAAGAAACTCACCGTTCGAATTAATGTCCCATCGATTGCGATGTTGCTAGACAGGGAGCACAAGTTCGGAATGGACAAGTTTAGATAAGAAAATCGACCGCCTTCCTAACCAACCTCTCAGTGATGTTCGTCCCGCTGACCCACTCTACCGACTCCTCACGGGCTGAGCAGCCATCGCTTCATTCGAGCAACACAGTGAGTGGACGCCAGTAACAATATTCCAGGGAAAGTGAATTCAGTTTTATCTGCAGGAAATACTACGGTCAGTTTGTTCAGGACTCTCTTGCCGGTTGCCTTTCTAGCGTCAATTACTACCCAGTAGCTGCTTACAGGCGTTGACATACATCAACGGGGACAGATGAAAATGTGTGCCCCGACCGGGACTCGAACCCGGGATCTCTTGCTTACATGGTAGACGCTCTATCCATCTTTTTCTTTTTTAATTTATGACCTTTGCCTTTTGCGGGGAAGCGCTCTACCAACTTTTTTTTCCCTAAATTAAAGAGTGTTCAGTTATGAGTAGGTGGAGACAAGGCGGGCAGGGGTCGGAACCCGAGGCCTGGCCGCAATGCCTCCCCCGTCCCGACCCTGAATCACTCCCTCAAACAAGCTTTGTTACTTATGTTTGTTTCATTTTGTTATTTTTATTATGTTTTTATTCTGCACCAGGAACAGGGTAAATGTGTAAGTAGGATGTTTATGATTTTTTATTGGTAACGCCGCCGCCACGTAGCGCTCTGTATGAAAATCACTGGCTGTGCTGTGCGCAGTCTGTGTTTAGTTTGCATTGTTGTCTGCCATTGTAGTGTTGAGCTGCGGCAGCTGGATGCTAACAGCGCGTAGCGTTGCGCAGTTGGAGGTGAGCCGCCAGCAGTGGTGGATGTGGGGAGAGAGATGGCGGAGTTTTGTAATTTGTAAGACTGGATGTCATGAACTATCATATATATTTTGACTAATTAGGTAAATACACTGTTTGTTCTCTATTAAAATCTTTCATTTGCTAACTATGCCTATCAGTACTTAGTGCCTTCAGTAGTTTGAATCTTTTATTTAGCTGGCAGTAGTGGCGCTCGCTGTATTGCAGTAGCTTGAGCAACGAAGATTTTTGTGAGGTAAGTGATTTGTGAAACATATAGGTTAATGATAGTCAGGGCCATTCTTTCGTAGGGATTTTTGGAAGTCAGATTGCGTTGCGCTAAAAAATATTGTGTTTCAGTTTAAGCACAGTCTTGTAATAATTTTTCTAAGGGGACGTTTCATATGTCGACCCTTAGCCACGGATAGCTCACTGGAATCTTCTGATTTTTTTCTTGTAGTTTGTGTAGTTAGTGTAGCCTTTGTTTATTGCTAGCGCGTAATCATAGAGAGAATTTCCTTTGTAGTTGCAGTCTTTCATTGTTGTACAGTAAAACAGTTATGGCATGCATGTAGATTTGCACGAAGTATTTCGCAGCTGCGCTTGCAATTAACTAGATATTATTTTCAGTGCTATGTTAATGTGTTCTCTTATTTTTGTTCTTCAAAGTGTGTTTTTCTGTGTTGTCGTGTGAAAAATTGTGACAATAATGGCGTGTGAAAAACGTAATACTAGGCTCCAAAGTAAACTGAGAAATGACAGTGAAGACGAAAGCAATGTGTTAGCGCCACCATGTAATGAATTAACTAATGTTCAAAGTAGTAATTTGGTAATTGTGTGTAGGGAAAGGGAGCGGGTTGCAAATAATGGTGTAGGCAGAGAAACAATTAGTGAACAGGGAAGCGTTATCGTTCGATCGGTCGGCAACAGCTCGCCTCAGGAGTCCGAAATGACAGGACACAATCTTGCAAATACTGTAGATTCAGATTTTGCGTCCTCACCGTTTTCTCAAATAAATCAAGACACATTTTCTGCTTTTCAAAATGCGCATATTGCCGGTTCAAATGCACTGCCGAAAAGCACTGAGGAACATGTTTCAGACACCAGTGCACTGTTATTACAGTTAATGCAACAAATGGGACAAAGGCTACAAAAGTTAGACACAACGCTTGAACAAAATCAGAAACAAATGGAACAAAATCAGAAACAAATGGGACAAAAGCTTCAAAAGTTAGACACAATGGAACAAAATCTTCAAAAGTTAGACACAATGGAACAAAATCTTCAAAAGTTAGACACAATGGAACAAAATCAGAGACAAACAGAGCAAAAGTTAGACACAATGGAGCAAAAGCTTCAAAAGTTAGACTCAGTGGAACATACGCTTGAACAAACACGTGAAGATTTAACTACTGAATTACATAAAATCGAATCGAAATGTCAAAAAGTCTGTAATGACGTAAAAACACAAATTTGTGATCATTTCCAACCTATTTTTTCGCGGCATGAAAATGCATTACAGAATCACGAAGCAGCCATAAAAGAACTGCAAACAATTGTTCATGAAAATCATGAGACGTTGCAAGCTAAAATTGACTCAGTTGCATCTACCGATTCGGTTACGCAACTTGCAAAAACTCAAGAAAACTTAAAGGACACAGTAGATACTCTGAAAATTGGTTCAGAAAGACACATGGAGGACATTAGTTCATTATCAGAGAAAGTACTTGAACTTTCGGATCAGCTAAATAATTTATCTACGAAAGTAGATGATAATTTGAATGACACAAAACCGGTAGTCTTTAATGACACAGAAGAGTGCGAACAAATTAGGAAATTCAAACAAAGTCTGAATCAAATAAGTACGCAACACCAAAGAGAAATCCGGGAAGTACAAGATCCGCTAACACAGGTAATACAACAATTACGTATTTCAGAGGACACTCGCGCTCCAATACGGGAAGAGGGACATAGAAATACGGAACAGCCACAAAATAATAACACAGGGCACTTCGGAAATTATGAAAGAAATTGGCAAGGTACACCGAATTCTGAGATGGAACCGCCGACACGACGTAACAATGACCGATATGCTACCCGCCGAGACGATGATTTTGACTATAAGCTGTTCATTACTACACGTAAATTCAAATCATTTAAGAATTCTGGCAACGACCTTCATCCACAAGTGTGGCTCCATCAATTCTCTCATTGTTTTCCTCCCAACTGCTCACTAGAGCACAGATTAGAATTTATGTGTGGCTACTTAGAGAATGAACCAGCTGTAAGAATGCGATCGGTCATTCACGATTGCCACAGTGAAGGAGAATTTTACCATGCCTTCCTCTCAGCATATTGGTCCCAAGCCACACAAGACCGAGTAAAACATAGCATCATAATGATGAAACACTTTGAACAATCGGAATTTTCCAGTCTTGTCAAATATTTCGAAGAGATGTTACATAAGAATCAGTATCTTTCAAACCCTTACAGCCCCTCTGAACTCATCCACATTTGCTTAATGAAATTGCCTGAACATTTACGACATATGATTTTTGGCGGGACGTTGCAAAGATGACATTGAAGCTTTTCAGGGATTCTTACAAGAATTAGAAATTGACACAGACCGTAGCCGGAATACGAAAACAGGAAAACAATCACTACAGGTCACATCCGTCACAATTCCGTGACGACAGAAACAATAACTGGACACGACAGGTCTATTCCTACAACGCAAATCGTGACCAAAACAGATACCACCCATATGACAACCACTGGCGGAGTAATAATAATTACAGAGAAAGATCGCATTTCCGTAGTAATGAATATGACAGAGACAATCAGAGAAACAGACAATATGGCAACCAGAACTATTATCATCAAGGGAGACGGAATAACTTCAGACGCAACGGTCCAGCGCGCAGTTACGATTCAGGGAGAAATTCTCCACCACGTGACCGACAAGAAATTAATTACAGAAATTACCGACATGACGACAGACGATATAATCATAACGACCGACCGGAATTTCATCAGAACTGGCGGGATTCAAACAGAGCTGGGCCTTCTTGGCAAGGTGAATTTGTAGAAGTTAGGTCTCCTAATCCCCATAACGGCGCGCGCCAACAAAGAGACAGACAATGACCCACACCGCAGACAGCCGCGTACGCCGGCTGGCTCAGAGGAAAATAACATTAGCTAACCTTGAGCAAAATTCCAGTGTTCCTTACCGACGTAATCACATGATAATTGATTTTCAGTTGACAGTCTGCGTACTAGGAAGAGTAAAGGTTTACACCACATTTCACATGTAAAACCGTTTATTGAAATATAATCAGCTTTTTAACTTTGTCTTTGCCATAAAACATTTCACTTCACATTACTAGTATGCTTTGTCACAGTGAGAAAATGTTAACAAGCAACAATGTTTTGAGGTTAACTATCCAGTCTAGAACATAGGGAACATTTTTTAAACAGAAATTACGAATGCATTGTTATAGTGAACAGACGTCACAGTGTTATTGTGTGTGTACATTTTTGGTTGTTAGTTACACGATTTCGTAACAATTGTAAGGCTTACATACTTAGAACATTTACCAGTATTGCTAATGAGATTTTAATGCAACATTTTGGTTTACTTGAAAATACATTCTGGATTTAAAGTACTTTCTGTGAGATACCAGATGATACAGTGGTTAGTTTATGTGACAGCTACACGATTTTATCACGACGCTACTAATGAGTGACAATTTACAATGTTGCTTTTGCAGTTTATCTGTTTTATATCTGCACAGTTATTCTGAATTTTTCTGGAAAGTAAAACATGTTTTAGTAGTAACTTTGTGGTATAGCTACAATGAGACAGCCTTTTCTGTAGCACAACAATACGTACAGTACAGTACTTACTTCATCACGGCAATAAGCGTAATAACTAAGATATCTATACGCAAAGCATTTCAATTTCGTTTATCATGAGGTAAGTACATTGACTTCTGCAGAACTTAGCTTTCGGAGGACAATAACTACGACACTTCCACAGAGATTGTCTTACAGCAAGCCGCACATTTAGCGCTACAGGACACGCATTAAATTATTTATTTTTCAACATATTTGAATTACAAAGAAAGTTTTCCGTGATACATTTCATTCCAATGCTGTAATCTGTAACACCTGAGGATATAATTACATTATTCCTCAGGGGGGCACACGCTTACTTTGTGTACCATGTGTTTGGCAAGCACAAGGAGCCCTAGCTAATATGGTATTTGTTTATACAACTTTACACATCGGTACCATATTTCTCTAACACATAAATTACACAGCTATCTGATCATTTAACTGAGAGAGACAAACATTTACTTTACTAAATCAGTGACAGATGTTTACGTAATTACACCATTGAATAACTTCACACTTATGAAATTGTATTTTGTCTGTACTTTGTGAACTGTTCATACTTTTTCAGAACCATTGTGATACTATGAGAGCTTTGAATGGTGTATTTGGTATGGGATCACGATTTTTAAAGTACGTTTGAGGCAGATGACACTTTTGACATGAGCAGAGAATTTTTTTAGGTTTTGAAATTATTGGAGGAAGCTACGACGATTTTGAGAATTTGACTGAGGTGTTATGATGTTATTATTACGATGACGATGTGTATTATGCTGTTGTGGCATGTTTATGATCAATAAGCTGATGCTATATGAGGAATTTGATTATGCTACTTATTTGTTATGATGAAATATTGAAGAAGTGTGGACGAATAGGTATATGTGTAATAAGGTAAGGAATAATGAGTAGTGGTTAGGGACTCTGGTTTGTGAATAAGGTGGTTGGAAACCAAGAATCGTACTTTAAGAGATGAAATGTATGTAAATGCGTGAATGTACCACAATGCCGCCGAAAATTTTTTGGACACTGTTATATTTACAGGATTTTGTTTCTACAGATTTGTAACGCAAGTTCTTGACCTGTGAATTTTTTTATATGAGTCTGCCACTGTAGCGGAAACTGGTGTCGTAAATATTTCGGTAAGAAACATAAGTGACCACCTGCATGTAATGCGTCGTGGGCGCCCAGCTGGGCGACAGCCACCAGGAAACAAGCCATTAGTGTGTGCCTTTCAGAGGCACAGGTGGAGAAAAAAATAAAGAGGCCATTACCCTCGCTATTGAAATTCCTTTGTAGAAAGCATCGCAAAAAACGACACGCTCATTACTTGGAAAGATATTTTCTTACATATGCATACCTGACAATGACAAGCGTCTTTCTACGAGAGTTGAGAGAATTTGTACTAACTTATGAAATGTCACATGACTATTGAATGATATTTTTATGCTTTGCCTTTCATAGTTGCTTGTTTCATTTGATATCTGTTTTCCAGCTGTGTTACAGCATTGGTTTTATAAAATAAAAGTAAATGCATTTGCTAATGTGAAAACTTTCTGTCAACAGATCTGTTAAATAATAATTTTATGATCCACATTCTTAAAAAATAGGAGCACTTGGAAAGGAAAGAACAATAAGAAGGGACTAGTAACAGGAACTGCATAGATAATTTTCTTTTCAAGTACTTGGTAATTTATTTAATAGAATAAGTTGTGGTGCACCACTTTAATTACATAGTCATTAAGATGTGATTATAACTTTCCCTTATCTGCATTGTTGTCTTTAGTGTACTATTTTTTCTGCTTGTGGGTTTGTCATGTTTAGGTATAAGTTATTACATTTATTGCTGCTTGCTATGCTTACTTGCATTTTTTATTCATTGCTGTTTGTGTTAATCGTTTTGTGCTGCTGCATTGCGTCGTCCCTTAGTTTAGCATCTGAGCTCAGTAGATTTTAAGTTAGCTTAAGAGGGGGTAGACTATATGAGAAACTAACTATGAGGAATTGGAAGAGAAGCATTGAGAAGCTATATGAAAATGATTTGGCCAAAAAAAGTAGTGTATAGTGGAGAAAAACTATTTTGGAAAGAGGATGAGAAAAGTACAGAAAGCAGGTATAGATAGGACTTTTTGGAAATAATGAAGAACGAAGGGAGATCTCCGAGAAGTAAAGAAAGTTTTGTTTGCAAAATACTGCAGTAAAACAAACCCTGCCCTTTCCTTGTGTTATCCCACTATGTGTTTGTGTACCCTTGTGTATTTATGTTCTTCCTGTCTTTAAATGTTTATCTGATAAGACTTATGTTGCAGAATTTTTCTAATACTAAGCTACATTCACTATGATGAGGAATACTGTTATCCTCAAATATAATTTGCATTAATAACATGCTATTTACTTTGTAAAGATGTTTACACATTATTTATTCTGTTTTGTTCTAATGCTCATGAGTGAAGTTATTCTGATCTTTTATGTACGTACTTATGCCGTAATTTTTGTAACACTGATGTATTTGTTATTTCGATTCTTTTGTAAAGCCTGTACAACTGGAAATGTTATCTGTATTGTTATGTTCTTTAAAGATGTATTTTGTACCTTTGTTATTGTATTCTTATGTTATAAAATTGTAATTGACACCAGTTCATCAAATTAAGTAACATGTAAATTACATTTCACTGCACACATTTCTATTGGTCATAGTATATGGACAATATGTGAGAAGTAGGGACTGATAGTGTTTGCACATGTATTAATAACTCAGTAAGGGACTGGATAACAGCATTGCTGGTTGTAAGGACATTTCAAAAACAATTTTTGTGAGTGCACAAGTGGTGGTTATGGACTTGCTAGATTATCCGCAAGACTCTTCAATGGTGATTGTGCGCCTGCACAGTCAAACAAATGGCTGCTGGCCATCTCTATAAGGACTACAGTGGGTCTACACCTTTGATGACCCACCAATACCATTATTTCTACAAGGACTGCAGTGGGTCTGCACCTCTAGTGGCCCACCAATAGTAATCTCTACCAGGACTTCAGTGGGTCTGCTCTGTGATGACCTACCTACCGATAGTCTTTAATGTCGACTGACTCTGATATGGCCCATTACCTGTCTGCATGTCAAGAGTCAGCACTGTCTTTCGTTGGAAGGACAACACTGCTTCTTCAAGACTGCTTAGAAATCCACTACTTCCAAGTGCAGTATCTTTTATTGCTCAGACTTTTTAAAAAAACACTGCAATTTTACTATGATGAACGATCAGGACTGTCTTTATGGACTGTGAGAGAATTTTAGCTTCTGACCAACATTGTATCAATAAGTGTGTGCATTTGATATCTTTGTTATAGTAATTATGAAAAATTTTATCAAATCATTATTGGCCAGTGCCCAAAACAATTTGAAAAATTTTTTGTGGGGAGCATGGGGGCTATGTAAGTAGGCTGTTTAGGATTTTTTATTGGTAACGCCGCCGCCACGTAGCGCTCTGTATGAAAATCACTGGCTGTGCTGTGCGCAGTCTGTGGCTGGTTTGCATTGTTGTCTGCCATTGTAGTGTTGAGCTGCGGCAGCGGGATTCTAACAGCGTGTAGCGTTGCGCAGTTGGAGGTGAGCCGCCAGCAGTGGTGGATGTGGGGAGAGAGATGGCGGTGTTTTGTAATTTGTAAGACTGGATGTCATGAACTATCATATATATTTTGACTATTAAGGTAAATACACTGTTTGTTCTCTATTAAAATCTTTCATTTGCTAACTATGTCTATCAGTAGTTAGTGCCTTCAGTAGTTTGAATCTTTTATTTAGCTGGCAGTAGTGGCGCTCGCTGTATTGCAGTAGCTTGAGCAACGAAGATTTTTGTGAGGTATGTGATTTGTGAAACGTATAGGTTAATGATAGTCAGGGCCATTCTTTCGTAGGGATTTTTGGAAGTCAGATTGCGTTGCGCTAAAGATATTGTGTGTCAGTTTAAGCACATTCGTGTATAATTGTTCAAAGAGGACGTTTCACATAGACCAGTCGTGTACAATTTTTCTAAGGGGACGTTTCAAATGAACAAAAGATCTTTATTGGTACAAACTTAAATACAAGAAAAATGCTATCCTTCCAGCGAAAATAACACAAGACATGATACTCGTACAAGGTGAGCAAGTTTTTTAGTATGAACAAGGCGTAGGAAAAAAAAAACTAATAATACTGATGGAAGCTAAGAGGTGTAAAGCAATTTACAGTGGAGTGAGGGAAAAACCAGTGTTTATCTGGTGTAGTGCATAAAAGAAAGGAGGCGCGTGTCCACGCGCCTACTCCACTATGGGTTACAATGTAGAAAGCAGCGCGAGGGGTCTCAGATGTCAGCAGGGGGGGCGGGAGTGCTGTCGGCGTGTGGTACCATCCAACTGAGCGGGGGTAACGTAAAGATCGCATGTAGGTAATTAGCGAAGAAGGCGCGGTAGCGCGGTCGGTGTTCGACTTCACTGTGGGCGGTTTGTAAGTACTGCCAGAAATCAAGGCGTGATTTGTCGCCATCATTATACATGTAGGTGATGGTCCATCCCTTGACCCATACAATCGCATGATTTTTGGTGGCGGGGAAATAAGTATTCTCAGGATGGATAAATGTCCATGGGTCAATCGAGTCCGGCGGAACACGGAGGTAACAGGCAACGAACTGTCGGGCAAGTTTCCAGACGTCACTGGTGGCAGCACAAGTCAGTTGATGGACATCATCATCCATGAGGTGGCAGATAGAGTAGAGTGGAAAGTCCTTTAGTCCGATGGCGTGAAGACGATGATTTGTGGCAAATTTTTCATTTACGACCTGGTACCATGTTGCCCGGACGTTGGAGGGAAGAAAAGGCTGGTGGATGTGACGCCAGACCGTGGGCCACCGCGTGGACAGATGTCGCAGTTTGATATTGTTGCTGGATATGGAACGAAGGAGTGGGGTGTAAAAATCTTTAGGTCGAGGAGAACGCGTGGTCGGTAAGTGTGTGTGAGCATAACTGAAGTCGACGATGAAATCAGAAATGTGCGTCAGATGGTGCTTGATGTGTCCGACTGGTACTGGTGGTGTTATGGTCGCGGGCACAAGAATTTCCAGCAAGCTGCGCGTAAGGGAGGTGCCCCCGTGCCACTGCTTGTGCATGGTGGACATGTACAAGGATACCGCGCGGAGTCGCACATTGACAAGACCGAGGCCACCCACTCGCAGGGGAAGGGTGAGCGCGTCGTAGCGGACCTTAAAGAGCGTACCGGCCGTAACGAAGTATCCGAAGGCAGCCTGGAGGCTGCGTCCAATAGTTGATGGCAGCGGGAGGACCTGTGCAATCTGGACCATTCTGGACGCCCATGTTGATTGAGGTATTGGACACGTTGTAAAGAATCGAGTCGTCGGAGAAGATTTTGTCGCCGTCATGTGGATGGTTTGGAGAGCACGCCGAAAATTGATGGCAGCGGAGCGGCGCACGGTGGAGGTGAAAATGATACCAAGGTATCGTAGTTTCTGTACACACGGGAGAGGTGCTAAGTCGTCGTGTGAGAGGCAGCGTCCAATGGGCATCGCCGCGGATTTAGTCACATTCATGTTACTGCCCGCTGCAGTCGACGGCGTGTCAAAGCTACAATTTGGGCCTTAATCCTGCTGCGTTCCCTCTGGGTGTCAGGTGTGGGCGGATGGGCGTCCAGGTCGCGGTGAACAGCGTAGAAATAGTCGGTAGTGTGCCGGCGCCACATAGCAACTTCCTTCCCATACTGAATCCAAGTACGTCGAATGGCAGGTTTGGCATATTCCAGCCACCAGGTCTAGGTCGTGCAGTATTTAGGTAAGCGACGTTCACAGGTGGCCCATGTCTCGATAACACGTTGAAGACATTCGGGATCATGAAGATGGGAGGTGTTTAGCTTCCATGGTGCACGACTACGCCAGACCACTTGCTTGGGGAAGAGAATGTTGCAGATGTAGGCACAGTGGTCCGAAAAGGCCAGGGGGCAAAGTTCTGCACCTTGGACTGCAGGTGTGAGTTCCCGAGAGACGTAAATTCTGTCCAGGCGGCTCGCGGAGTGACTCGTCTGGTAAGTATGTCCAGGGGCGTCGCCGTGCTGAACTTCCCAAGTGTCACGGAGCAACAGATCTCGGACGACAAGACGCAGTTCTTGACAGGTGTTGTAGTGGGGCACTTGATCTTTAGGGTGCAAGACACAATTAAAATCACCCCCAAACAAGTAATGGTCGCAGCGTCCAAGAAACAAAGGAGCGATTTCTTCTGAGTAGAAGAGTGCCCTGTCGCGTCTGCGGGCGGAGCCTGACGGAGCGTAAATGTTGACGATACGCGTCCCCATGACGGTGACGGCCATGCCTCTGGCAGATGGAAGGTATGTGATATCGGTCACTGGAATGCCTTCTCTGGGGTAGATGGCTACGCCGCGTCCCAGGTGGTTACCAGGAGAAGGATAAGTGTTATATCCCGCGACGTCTGGAAGTGTGGCCAAGTGTACTTCCTGTAGTAGTGCTATATCGACGTCCGACGCCCATATCATCTCTCGCAGCAGTTGAAGTTTCACGGGTGAGCTGATGGTGTTAGTGTTGATCGTCACTATTCGGTAGGTTTGGAGCCGTCCCCCGCCGTGAAGGGAAACTCCACCGGCGGAGGATGAAGAGGGGCGAGGCAACGGCGAGTCGTGCCGTGCGCCACCTGACGGCGTTATCAGCGGCGTAACGCTGCTTCCGTCTGGGGTAACTCTGTCCTCAGCGTGTGGTACGGGTCCTCATCGACGTCCTCACTCCACACTATTGAGGGCGCTGTCGTTGTGACGGTCGTACGTTACACTTCGGTCATAGGGGCGGAGGACGTCTCGGCGGCAGTCGCATCGGTGGAGTCCATTGGTTCAGGAGCACCTGAGCGAGCCAGTAGAGTTGTCATCGAAACATCCACAGTCGGCGTCATGTTGTCGACATTCGTATCGTCGTGTAGGTTCTCTGACGCCTCGTCGTGTCGGACGGCCTCTGGAGCATCTGGGGGAGGTGATCCGTCTCGTTCCGAGACCGTACGACGCCTCCTCTTGCGCCTCTTAGGTGAACGTTGTTTGCGGGTTCGTCCCTCTGTGTCGGAAGACGGAAGGGAGCCTCGTCGCTCTGAGAGGAAGGCCGTCGCGGGAACGTCAAATTAAGGGGTATCCATATGTTCAGGCTGGTGGGTGTCGGAAGTCGTCGCTGTTGGTAGTGGCGCCGTAGTTGCGTCTGGCTTTGAGCGCGACGTGTCGGTGCCGGCGGTATCCGTAGCAGCTGGAAGGGTCACCAGTGCATGGTCCGATGAGCGGCGGCCGGTGGGAGGACAAGAGAGTGCCGATGCGTAGGTGATCGGTAAAATCGTCGTCGGAGCCGTAGGTGCCACGGTAGCGCCTGGCAATTGGGTGATCCGTCGCTGTAGACACTCAGATCTGAGGTGGCCTTCTTTTCCGCACCCGGAACAGGTATTGGGTTGGCCGTCGTATATGACAACCGCTCGGCACCCGCTAATTTGCAGGTAAGATGGCACGTGGCGATGGAGGTCGATGGTGATCTGCCGTACACCGTTAAGAACGGGGTACGTTTGGAATTGAGCCCAGCGTTCGGCAGTGTGGCCATGTACAGTGCCATAGGGGCGGAAAGCCGCGATAACGTTTTCCGTCGGTAGCTCGAACGGGAGTTCGAAAACTCGTATGGTGCACATTCCTAAGCCGGCATGGTCGACAGTGACCGCTCCGACATTGCCGTCGGCGTGGCAAAAGCGTAATCCATGGTTGGTGTCACGAAGTATTCTTTCACACACCGCGTCGTTGACAACTTTCACGTACACAGTACTGCTTAATATGGACAAATGGATGCCCAAGATGTCGGAAGCTGGGATCTTAGCAACGTCGCGTAGGAAGCGTTCCACTTCCAAGGCCGTTGGTCGTGCGTATTCGTTGCAGAAGTTGAATCGTAAAGTTGATTTTCGAAAACGATTGGCCAAGGCTCTAGTGCACGTAAGCGACACGTAAGTGACGGCCGCTGAAATGTAAACAACAGCGAGCGAGCGCCCTCCGCAGGCGGAAACAACAACACGTCCGCACTGCACGGCGGCGAAAGCCGGGCTGGTCCATCTGAGCCACCGAGGACACAGAGGATAGCGCGACTGCAGGGATTTATCTCTGGCACGCCTCCTGCGAAACCCACATTCTCAACGTGTTGTCCCGCACTACATTCGTAGTGCCCCCGCCCATTATACTCATTACTCGCGGCGCGTTGCCGATTCCCGTAAGAGTTCGGGCACTGTCCGTGCATTCGCACAGAAGAAGAAGATGGTCAAGTGGCCGGTGAGCCTTAACGATATATACTAACGTAAGATGGTATCTGTCTTTCGGACATGTCCGAATGAACAGATACCATCTTGGTATATATATATACCCTATGTGCAAAATATAGAATATTAATTACTGCACTAAGGGAATATTATCAAGCAGGCGATTTTGTTGCAGTAAATACAGCAAATATGCTAGTAATATCTCCACATGCTATCACTGGAAGTAGTTACGTTAACGACGACGATTCAAATGTTTACCGTTTTGCTCGTAATGTTCCACCGTCTGATTACAATATTCTGTTTAATGAAACAGATGAATAGACTCTAAATAAATATTAGTCCAAATATTAGTCCACGACATGTTAAGCTAGAAAAATCCTGAACAGTGCAGTACCTCACTGAGCACCACACTGAAAGAAAGACATACTGAACTACAGACTAACAGATACTAAGCTACACGCTTGTAACCGTAATTACCTTCCCAACATTTTGACAAAGTATGTAACTTTTTTGTTTGTGACGGCTTAATTTACAATAAATTTGACGGAGCAGAAACAACTTTAAACAGAGTCCTTATGACAGACTACTTGACATTTTTAAGTAAAGTTTTCGTTGTACTAACAAAATTACATTTCCACGACCATTTTTACTACTTCTAATTTAATAATTTCTTTACTTACCAAGAGGCTTGACATTTCTCGATAAATCTGAACCTTTATTTTTTCAGTACAGCTAGTTTTTTAAATCGCCATTTATAAAATGCATTGCCGTAATCAAGTGTGTTATAGATTGATAGTCTCGTATTTTGTGAATGACATCGAGGTCCTCTTTTGACAGTAAAATTATTTACTTGTGGAACCCACAACTGCCACTTCGGCCGACTTTTCACTATCAAGTGGAAATAATTCTGCTTTAACGTATGTCAAAAACTAAAAATTATGTTCACCTTGATACCTGCGCTGTCAGTGCTGTGGACTGCCAACATAAGGCACCCGAGTTTGATTCCCGACCAGGTCGGAGATTTTCTCCGCTCGGGAGTTGGTGTTGTATCGTCCGTACGTTCGTATCGTCATAACTGACATCCGCTATTGAGACGGCTGCGTGGGCACGTCGCGAAAGCCAACAACAGATAATTAAATAGAAAAAAAAGAAACTAACCTCCTTGCTTGATACCTAGTTATCCTTTGTACAGTGTACATTAGTTGTGATTTGATGTGATACATGTAAAAGATGTTGACAACCGTAAAATTAAAAACCAGACATACCGATATGAGGACGACATGCACATATGTCACATGATTTTTAGATTTTGACAAGAGTATAAGTGAAATATTTCTACTTGATAATGGCCACACGGCTGAAATTTGCAGTAGTGAGTTGTATAAGCAAATAATTTTGCAGTCAAAATGCGGTCATGGCGTCATTTACAAAACGCACATTGTTCGTTTACCCTAAAAAGAGATTGAAATTTTAAATGAAGGAGAGTTCACTGAGAAATAATCAAAATCGAGAACAATCTTTGCAAAAGTAAAAGACAATGTAGGAACTGAAGTAGTAAACTATGAGTAGGAAATACACCTTCACATCGGGTTTTACAATTGTTCTGTGTATCGTGTTACTCAATATTACTTGATCTTGACAGTTACATTACACCTTGGGAAGGGTGAACCATTTCCTAAGGAATTTTACGCAAGTCTTCTGGAACAACTGGACGGTACTCTACGCGAGAAGCCGTGATTCCAAAGGATGCATCAGAATATCACGCCTGATCATTGAACGTACTGCACATGTATTACACTTTCTAGACCCATATTTGGCCACAGAGAAGTGCGTTGGTAGAATCATTGGCCAGATCTTCGGCAGAGCACGAAGCTGGGCACAGATTGAATTGCTACAGGTGGTCTGTATGTCAACACCACAGTCACACATCTTTGACTGAAGTATGTAGTCTCAACTGCGTAAGTTGGATTAGGACCTTGTAACACTGCTTCGAAGTCCACAGAGTGTCTTCCAAGTGTCCCAGTCTTCTGTGAGGTCAGCGGACATTCTCTCCTCTGGTCTTATGTGCTCGGTCCTGATGCGTCACTCATGAAATCTTGCTTGCTTGGATTGTTGTGCATGCTCCTCGGTTGTCTTCGGGAAGCTCTTCCTTGATCTAAGTCTTGTTGTGCTGGCTCGTGGACTGCATACATTGTGGCTTTGCTCCTCTCTTTCCTGGTTCCCGAAAGCCTTGTCTGGGAATACGAGGTGCATTCAAGTTCTAAGGCCTCCGATTTTTTTTCTAATTAACTACTCACCCGAAATCGATGAAACTGGCGTTACTTCTCGACGTAATCGCCCTGCAGACGTACACATTTTTCACAACGCTGACGCCATGATTCCATGGCAGCGGCGAAGGCTTCTTTAGGAGTCTGTTTTGACCACTGGAAAATCGCTGAGGCAATAGCAGCACGGCTGGTGAATGTGCGGCCACGGAGAGTGTCTTTCATTGTTGGAAAAAGCCAAAAGTCACTAGGAGCCAGGTCAGGTGAGTAGGGAGCATGAGGTATCACTTCAAAGTTGTTATCACGAAGAAACTGTTGCGTAACGTTAGCTCGATGTGCGGGTGCGTTGTCTTGGTGAAACAGCACACGCGCAGCCCTTCCCGGACGTTTTTGTTGTAGTGCAGGAAGGAATTTGTTCTTCAAAACATTTTCGTAGGATGCACCTGTTAGCATAGTGCCCTTTGGAACGCAATGGGTAAGGATTACGCCCTCGCTCTCCCAGAACATGGACACAATGATTTTTTCAGCACTGGCGGTAACCCGAAATTTTTTGGTGGCTGTGAATCTGTGTGCTTCCATTGACCTGACTGGCGCTTTGTTTTGGATTGAAAAATGGCATCCACGTCTCATCCATTGTCACAATCCTCATCCTCGGCCACTGTACCACATTGTACTGTGGAACAAAACAAGACAAAAATGCCTAGTAAACATGGGTTCCAAAATTCATGCCTTAAGAGCTACGAGTATTTGTTCATATCTGCTACTGTTAAAGACATCTCTTTTACTGAAACGCTAAACCTAATGCCTGCAGAATGAGTAAAAAAATGAGCACGCATTCTCTTACTGCGAAACAGTAGAGATTCAAATGTAATTTGCATGATACTTATCACCTGTATTTGTGAGTCATCACTTAAGGAGGTGTTCGACGTGGTGTACATCATTCATAGTAATACAATCTTCTTCTGAAGTATTGTAGAACCATACACACACACACACACACACACACACACGCACGCACACACACAACGAAAAATTCGACGGTGGTCACGGTTGCACTGATAGGCATTCATGGTACGTTCATGTAATGGTTATACATCATTAAAGGCTTGCAAACAATAAAGATTTCAAGTGTCCCCATAGCCAAAATTCAAAGAAATTGAGATTAGGGCAAAGAACTGGTCAGCGTACTGGACCTCCGTGCCCAATACACTACCCGTTAAATGTCTGTGAGGTGTTCCTAGGACATTACGGAGTATGTGAGCTGGTGCACCATCAAGCAACAACTTCATTTCCAGTAATTGTTGGAATGGTGCCTTCTCTGACTGGACAAGCAAGGAGTCTGAGGGGAACTGACAATACCATGCCCCAGTCAACCTGCTAGGAAGTGTGCAAGGTATTGTCTGTCTGTCCCCAATAATTCTAGTTCTTACTGTAACTGAAAACCGCTGGGGATGCCTCGCTTCTTCGACTGCGTGTGGATTTGCATCAGCTGACACATGTCAACGAGAAGCAAGCCTCGTCTGTGACCAGTATCTTTGTTGTCAAAAGATGATCTTCGCCACATCTTTGCAACAGCCAAACTGAGAACTGCACTCTGGCAGGCTGATATTGTGGTCGAAGGGCTTTGTCAGACTGCATATGATATGGCTGTAGCAATTTTTCATGCAGGATCCCCCAGGCTATAGCATGACTATTCTCGATAGCTGCTCAATTGTGCATACACTAGCTTCAGGTTCTTCTTCCATTCATTGGAATATTCGATCCTCCGCAACAGGAGTACCAATGATGCGAGGTCTGACACAATCGGCCGTTATTGGAGCTATGGAGCCAGAGTTTGCAAGTCGATGGTAAAGATGACTGAGTAATTGTACACTCTGGATATTTCTGAGCGTACAGGACACGTTTGCTTCCCTTTGCCAGACAATAATAAAAGATCATGTCTGTCGTTTCCTGTGCGGAGTAATACCTTTCCATTATGCTGGTAAGTGCGAAGATGCATGATCCACTCACATTAACGTGACCACCGCCTATGTTCGACGTCAACGTGCAATAACTACTCGCAGACTGCAGGTGGCAACACTAGCAGTGAAGGATATATAAAACATGTAGAGGGAGCTGGGAGAAATGCAGTCGTCGTCATAATATGGAAAAAGAAGCGATTTATCTGACGTTCGAAAGAACATCATCTTTGGACTGCAGGTCAAGGGTGGAAGAATTTGTAAAGCGGTTTAGTTTGTAGACTGTTCGTGTGACGCCGTGGTTACTGCATACCGTGCATGGAAAAATGGCGTTATCCAAAACCAGAGCCGAGGCAACAGTGCCATAGCTGACAGGAGTGAACACAATGGCTGTAGAGATGTGAATGTATCCTCATTTGTCTACTGCATTCTGCAGGTCATTTGTAATAACAAAAAACTTGCAGCAGAAGAGAAGAGTTTCACGACAGTGAAGATGGACATGTGATCATAGTTCTTACTGTAGTTATTTTGGAACTGGACTTTTTGACTTGTTTTGGCCCATATTACCACTTCTCAAAATATGGAATATTTCTTTTAACTACCCGCATATGCGTCGCATATGCGAATTACACCTTCCAAGATCAGACAGAAGCGATGGAATCTACTCGCTGAATAAACTTTACGCAAAGTACATTGACCCTTACGATTACTACATGAAAAAGTAACTTCTTTCTCTGATGGCAGCTTTTCACACTTTCTGGTAGCCTCTGTACGTGATCGATCTGTATAACATATCTTACACGTGCATTCATCCATAAATACTTACTTCCGTATGGCGAGTCTCTAAGAAATATGCACCAGAATACGATTATTCAGATGTAGTCACCAACTGTTAGACGTAGACCGTCAGATGAAGGCTTCCAGCAGGCTTTCGGACTCGCAGTGTTCACATCTATTTTGCTCCTGCAAGTTTCCTGACGTCACCTTGTCTATCGTCTTATTTTCAAGAAACCAGCAATCGTCCATCGACCACGCGCTCACCTGGGCAGACGTCCCACACAATTCTATTTAAATTTGATTAGAGCTATAATAACGTCTCACAAATCAGTTGGTTGCCTTATCCACCTGGTTGTTTTCTTGTCTGTCTCAGTAATTCCAATCAAACATCTCTTCACTGCTGGTTGAGCAATACTCAATTTCTTAAAGGTTTTAGCGTTTACCGACCACGTATCACGGCTAGGAAATGAAACCGGTATCACCCACTGATATTTTAATTTCCGTTTAGACATGGCGCAAGGGTTGAAGCAGATTTTCGGTGAGGGTTACTGGGACCAGCGGTGGTGACATGTCTCCTTGCCTGACTAGTCCTTCGGCTTTGAATTTCCCACTATTCTCAGGAAGTTCAATGAAAAACTACGAAGAAAGAGAAATAAGGGCTTAACGTCAGTCGACCACAAAATCGTTAGACAGAGTACAAGCTCTGAGTAGGGAAGGCCGAAGACGGCAAATCAGTGTTCACCTTCAGAGGTATCAGTTCCATGAATTATATACTAACGATAAACGTTAAACGTGTAATTTATAAATTGAAGTGACATTTATATGGATACACGATGGACCATTTAAAGCTTTTTTTTTAATTTTTACCCCAAAAAATCACCGACAACGCTTAGTATGTTGTACGGGAAGGCACAGTTATAGGTTTTCAAGGAGGGACCCATATACGAAAAAGCAAGTCTTGGGCGATGGAGATCGTCGAACTCTGAGATGTTGAAACGTCTCCTTAGAAAAATTAACGAATGACTGTGCTGATAAACCTCTTACATTATTTGCTTTTCAAACAGCTGAGCAAAACCGAACGTGCTCAGACGTTACTCTCTTTACTTATTCTGATCAACACTAAACTGACACACAATATTTTTAGCGCCACGCAATTTGACTTTCAAAAATCCCTACAAATAATGTCCCTGACTAACAATAACCTATACCTTTCATGAACGACTTTACCTCACAAACATCTTCGTTACTCAAACTACTCCAATACAGCGAGCGCCAAAACTGCCAGCTAAATAAAAGTTTGTAACTACTGAAGTCACTAACTACTGATAGGCATAGTTAGCAAATGAAAGATTTTGATAAAGAACAAACAATGTATTTACCTTAATAGTGTTCAAAAGTCATTATATATATATATATATATATATATATATATATATATATATCAGTTCATGACATCCAGTCTTACAAATTTATACTGTCTCTGATGGATACACGTCCAGATCAGCCGCTCTCAAAACAGCACCATCTCTCTCCCCACATCCACCACTGCTGGCGGCTCACCTCCAACTGCGCAACGCTACGCGCTGTTAACAGCCAACTGCCCATCACTATAATAGCAAATTCCAACAATGCCACCCAGCCCCAGGCTGCACACAGCACAGGCAGTGATTTTCATACAGAGCGCTACGTGGCGGTGACGTTACCAATAAAAGAACCTAAACCGCCTACTTACAATGTGTGTGCGTTCCAGACTACGTCAACGAATCCAACACGAACAGCACATCGCGCTGTCTACATCGCAAATGGGTGTAGAGTCTCTTTTTATTTCTTTCTTGTTATTCTTATTATTTGTCAGGCATGGAGAGCTGGGCTACATGGGTTCTTCCCTTAGCTCAGAGGATGAGATACAATAAAACATCCCTTACTCCAAGAGTTATTTATTGACAAACATTTCCTTGACAACAGTGCATTGAGCGGACTTCAACCGGTTTACTTTACTCGCTTGGTTCAGTGCTTCCGTAGCAACACGGCGTAGTGGTCTCGGCGCTGGCGGCGGCGGGAGATGCTAACGTAGACTGCAAGGAATGCCCCAGAAACAGCAGCTGACGACGGCCGCACGTGGCGAGCGCTGCTTACGCGGCAAGACTGTCTACCGGCCGGTGTACTGGCTTGCAAGTCCGGGCGGCTGGCCGGCCACTGCGATGACGAAAGTTGCCCCGTGCTAGGAGCGAACCCGTGTTCTCAGATTCGGCGGCTCTGGGCGGCGTCCATTGAACTGGAGTTCTTCCCAATTCACGGGTGACTTCATTGGTTCGGTCGCATCCCTTCGTCCGAACCAGTCACCCGGATTATTCACTATACGTCTCCCTCTGTTGCTATAGGTGAGACTTCGACTTTAATGACTTGACTCGGAATGAAGACTCGACTTCTGTGACTTACTGGCGAAGGGACGACATCTTCTTCTTTCTTCGTAAGTCGTGGTTACTAGACGCTGCTATCAGGTTCGATGCTGTCCTATGACCTCCATAGCTGCCGCTTGTTTTTCATGCGTACCGTCGGGAGTACATCAGCACGCCCAGCAACCGTCACGAGGCTTCCGGAACATGACAAGCGTACTCCATAAGTTGACCAGCACTTCCAGCAGACTTCGAGCAGACTCCCAGCAGACTTCAGAAGAAGCTGCAAACTTCGAGAGGGAGCTGCCTCTTTCCGGGGTATTTATTTCGTGTTCCTGCTGACGGCGTGACGTTTGTAGCACAGTGACTGACCCCTGTGGTTCGATGCTAGGAGGTTCCCTCGTGTATCGTACACGTGACTTATGCTGGCTCCTGATCCGTCTGCCCTGCTTTCCAGCGGGGCGGGCAATGTCCTCCGGACTACGCCCCCAGTAGACTGCTGACTGCTTGGTTCGCATACTCGATCGGACGATTACCTCTCCGCGGTCCTGCTCCACTTCCGTGTATCTGCTAGCGTGCTTGAGTCCCTGTAACTTCCTTCACCAAGTCTTTACTTAATTTTATAACTAATATTTACACATACGATCACTACACCTATTACATGGGCTTTGAACTGTGTACCTCCTACATCAATGCATACGCTAAATCGGCGGTGCGGAACCTCACGCACATGAGCCAGTATCCGCGGTAGTTTTCAAAGTACTTGAGTCGCTCCGTGAACTCGAGCAATAAGGTCATCCGCTGACGTTACAGATGTGTCATATACTCTTCACACTATCCCACAGAAAGTATTCGAGAGGTGTTAGATCTGACCATCATGCTGGCCATCGAATTCGTCCACACCTACCAACACACCGATTGGATTATACGACTTAGAGCGCTGGGGCTCTGTGGTGTTGCAGCCACATGACAATTTGAATATTTAGTGGCACTACATCCGACAGGGTAGGAAAATATCTCTGATAAATGAGGTACATCGGTCCTGTTAGTTTCTCTGGCGGTACATATGGTCCAGTGAAATGATCACCAATTATCCATACCCAGATGCTAATTCCATCCTGTGTTGGTGATGCTGAATCACCTCCGCATGCGGATTTTCGTCCGGCTAAACATGCATACTGTACAAGTTTAACAGTCCATCTATAGTAAAGAAGCATTCATCTGTGAGCAGCACCAAGCTCGGGAATTGCTACTGTAAATACCACTGCGCAAGCTCTCTATTAATAGTCCTTCTCCTGTAATGCTTGGACTTTATACAGATGGCATGGATCGAGCCAGTGTTCGCATACAGCGCGCCATTTTGCAATTTCACCTGCGTGCAGCGCCTCTGACATTTGCCATGTTCTGGTGGCTGGATTCTCTTTGAACATAGTCAGCACTCCTGCTACAGCTGTAGTGTTTGAGCCGAGCGTGGACGACCCGCATCGCGTTTAGGCACCTATCTGGGGAAAAATAGTATAATGGAGATAGTATTTGCAAGTACCAAACACGAAGTGAACTAATTTACTGTACAATGAACACACCTCAGGCACCACATACTTACGAGCAACTTTTCGGCTTCTCTCAGGCGCCTCTCGATGGCCAACAACTTGGGTAGATGTGGGGTACGTCTGTTTGGAAAACGTTCCGAATACAGTTTTGCAGCAGCTCTGTCATTTCAGTCCGCTTTTCCGTGTTAGGACTATGTGCATGCGCAGCATTTTTATCAGGCTCAGGTCGTCCATTCACAGCGACACCGGTGGATAAAGGGTTTCATACCTTCCGTACCCTGACTCTGAAACGAATCTTAACGAACCGATGAAGTCAGACTTCGACGGTTTCCAGCAACCAACTCTGCGTTTTCGGATGTGGGTTCCCTCTTGATAACAGATCAGCTTACCTACCTGAACAACATACTATGCGTTGCTGGTGTTTCTTGGGACACTCTGTATACAGGTAACTACTTTTATTCAAGGAATCCTCTATGGTATAGAAAGCGTAATTAAGGAGAAAGATCTGTAATTTACAGTTAAAAACATTTTTGCTGTCAATTAGACATTTCGTATTAATGTACACTGAAGCGTCAAAGACACTAATATAGACATACGTATTCAAACACAAAGATAAGTAAACAGGCAGAATACCGCACTGCAGTCGGCAACGTCTACATGAGTCAACAAGCGTCTGGCGCAGTTGTTACATTGGTTGCTGCTGCTACAATGGCAGGTTATTAAGACTTCAGAATGTTTGAACGTGGTGTTGCAATCGGCGCACGAGCGATGGGACACAGTCAGCAGGGGACTGTTCAAGCTGGTGGAGGCTTTGTAATGGCGTGGCGCGTATGCAGTTGAAGTAACACGGGACCCCCGAAATGGGTAGATACGACTGTGAGAGGTAACACGTACGTAAGCATCCTGTCTGATCACCTGTATCCGTTCATGTCCATTGTGCAGTCCGACGGACGTGGGCAATTCCAGCAGGACAATGCGACACCCAACACGTCCAGAATTGCAACAGAGCGGTTACACGAGCACTCTTCTGATTTTAAACACTTCCGCTGGCCATCAAACTCCCCAGACATGAACAATACTGAGCATATGTGGGATATCTTGGAACGCACTGGTCAGAACGGATCTCCAGTGCCTCGTACTCTTACCGACTTATGGACAGCCCTGCAGGTTTCATGCTGTCAATTGCCTACAGCACTACTTCAGATATTAGTCATGTCATGTTGCAGCACTTCTGCGTGCTCTCTGGGGCGCTACACCATATTAAGCAGGGGTACCAGTTTCTTTGGGTACTCAGTGCAAATTTATATGACAGTTTTATAGCTGCTTATTTCACCGCTTTCTGTGTCCAGGTTAGATTCAGTTTGGATTTAGATCATTTTCCTACTAGTGTTACTCTTCTGAATATCTCCATTATTCTTAAATTCGGATTGTTGATAACCAATTTCATAAGTATATAAACGTATTGTGAGACTGTGGTTAAAACGTCCAGTTGTTAGGAAGATGTACATGACTGAACCCACCCATAATTTTAATTAATTCTTTTTATGTAACTAATGATTTTATTTGAAGCGACATATATCTTGTAAATGATAAATATCCTGTAACACATCACCGAGTGAAAATGTGCAAAATACATCGAGATAAGGAAAGACATGTGATAGCGATATGCACATATACAGATGACTGTAGTATCACGTTCACGATGTAAGGACTGTGCAATGGCGGACCTGTGTCTTATACGCAGGTGATTTATGTGAAAAGGCGTCCGACGTGATCATGGCCGCACGAAGGCAATTAAGTGATTTTGAACGCCTAGTGGTAACTGGAGCTTGAAGCATGGGACATTCCATTCCGGAAATCGTTAGGGAAGGACGGAGTGGCACACAGCCGCCATTCGCATTCCCATTAGTTTTCATTACTCTTGCAAATCTATATTTCGGCTGTAAATAGCCATCTTCAGTGTATTTTTGTCAGAATTGGAGGGTCAATGTGGAGGCTGGCCGTGTGGCATCGCCCGCTCTGCCTGTGAGTGGACATGTGGCTGCTCCTTCAGCAAGGTCCGAGCAGGCACATGGGGGGAGGGGTTTATTAGTTATTGGGAGCTCCAACGTTAGGCGGGTGATGGAGCCCCTTAGGGAAATAGCGGAAAGGTCGGGGAAAAACGCCAGTGTTCACTCTGTCTGCTTGCCGGGGGGTCTCATCCGAGATGTGGAGGAGGCCCTACCGGCGGCCATAGAGAGCACTGGGTGCACCCGACTGCAAATTGTGGCTCATGTCGGCACCAATGACTCCTGCCGTCTGGGTTCAGAGGTCATCCTCAGTTCGTACAGGCGGTTGGCGGAGTTGGTGAAGGCGGAAAGCCTCGCTCGCGGGGTGGAATCAGAGCTAACTATTTGTAGTATCGTTCCCAGAACCGATCGCGGTCCTCTGGTTTGGAGCCGAGTGCAAGGCTTAAACCAGAGGCTCAGACGATTCTGCGGAGAGCTGGGGTGCAAATTTCTCGACCTCCACTATCGGGTGGAGAAATGTAGGGTCCCCCTGAATAGGTCAGGCGTGCACTACACTCCGGAAGCGGCTACGAGGGTAGCAGAGTACGTGTGGACTGCACATGGGGTTTTTTTAGGTTAGAGAATTCCCTCCCTAGGCCCGACAAGACGCCTCCTGAGACGCGGCAAGGCAGAAGTAGGCAAAATGCAACAAGGAATAACAATATTAATGTGCTTATAGTAAACTGCAGGAGCATCTATAGAAAGGTCCCAGAACTGCTCTCATTAATAAACGGTCACAACGCCCATATAGTACTAGGAACAGAAAGTTGGCTGAAACCAGACGTAAACAGTAATGAAATCCTAAACTCGGATTGGAATGTATACCGCAGAGATAGGCTGGACAGTGAAGGGGGAGGCGTGTTTATAGCGATAAGAAGTGCAATAGTATCGAAGGAAATTGACGGAGATTCGAATTGTGAAATGATTTGGGTGAAGGTCACGGTTAAAGCAGGCTCAGACATGGTAATTGGATGTCTCTATAGGACCCCGGGCTCAGCAGCTGTTGCGGCTCAGCAGCTGAAGAATAATTTGGAAAATATTTCGAGTAGATTTCCCCACCATGTTATAGTTCTGGGTGGAGATATTAATTTGCCGGATATAGACTGGGAGACTCAAACGTTCATAACGGGTGGCACGGACAAAGAATCCAGTGAAATATTTTTAAGTGCTTTATCTGAAAACTACCTTGAGCAGTTAAACAGAAAACCGACTCTTGGCGATAACATATTAGACCTTCTGGTGACAAACAGACCCGAACCATATGAATCAGTTAATGCAGAACAGGGAATCAGCGCTCATAAAGCGGTTACTGCATCGATGATTTCAGCCGTAAATAGAAATATTAAAAAAGGTAGGAAGATTTTTCTGTTTAGCAAAAGTGACAAAAAGCAGATTTCAGAGTACTTGGTGGCTCAACACAAAAGTTTTGTCTCAAGTGCAGACAGTGTTGACGATCAGTGGACCAAGTTCAAAACCATGGTACAATATGCGTTAGATGAGTATGTTCCAAGCAAGATCGTAAGAGATGGGAAAGAGCCACCGTGGTACAACAACCGAGTTAGAAAACAGCTGCGGAATCAAAGGGAACTTCACAGCAAACATAAACATAGCCAAAGCCTTGCAGACAAACAAAAATTACGCGAAGCGAAATGCAGTGTGAGGAGGGCTATGCGAGAGGCTTTCAATGAATTCGAAAGTAAAGTTCTATGTACTGACTTGGCAGAAAATCGTAAGAAATTTTGGTCCTATGTCAAAGCGGTAGGTGGATCAAAACAAAATGTCCAGACACTCTGTGACCAAAATGGTACTGAAACAGAGGATGACAGACTAAAGGCTGAAATACTAAATGTCTTCTTCCAAAGCTGTTTCACAGAGGAAGACTGCACTGTGCTTCCTTCTCTAGATTGTCGCACAGTTGACAAAATGGTAGATATCGAAGTAGACGACAGAGGGATAGAGAAAGAATTAAAATCGCTCAAAAGAGGAAAGGCCGCTGGTCCTGATGGAATACCAGTTCGATTTTACACAGAGTACGCAAAGGAACTTGCCCCCCTTCTTGCAGCGGTGTACCGTAGGTCTCTAGAAGAGCGAAGCGTTCCAAAGGATTGGAAAAGTGCACAAGTCATCCCCGTTTTCAAGAAGGGACGTCGAACAGATGTGTAGAACTATAGACCTATATCTCTAACGTCGATCAGTTGTAGAATTTTGGAACACGTATTATGTTCGAGTATAATGTCTTTTCTGGAGACTAGAAATCTACTCTGTAGGAATCAGCATGGGTTTCGAAAAAGACGGTCGTGTGAAACCCAGCTCGCGCTATTCGTCCACGAGACTCAGAGGGCCTTAGACACGGGTTCACAGGTAGATGCCGTGTTTCTTGACTTCCGCAAGGCGTTTGACACAGTTCCCCACAGTCGTTTAATGAACAAAGTAAGAGCATACGGACTATCAGATCAATTGTGTGATTGGATTGAGGAGTTCCTAGATAACAGAACGCAGCATGTCATTCTCAATGGAGAGAAGTCTTCCGAAATAAGAGTGTGCCTCAGGGGAGTGTCATAGGACCGTTGCTGTTCACAATATACATAAATGACCTGGTGGATGACATCGGAAGTTCACTGAGGCTTTTTGCAGATGATGCTGTGGTGTATCGAGAGGTTGCAACAATGGAAAATTGTACTGAAATGCAGCGAATTGACGCATGGTGCACGGAATGGCAATTGAATCTCAATGTAGACAAGTGTAATGTGATGCGAATACATAGAGAGATAGATCCCTTATCATTTAGCTACAAAATAGCAGGTCAGCAACTGGAAGCAGTTAATTCCATAAATTATCTGGGAGTACTCATTAGGAGTGATTTAAAATGGAATGATCATATAAAGTTGATCGTCGGTAAAGCAGATGCCAGACTGAGATTCATTGGAAGAATCCTAAGGAAATGCAATCCGACAACAAAGGAAGTAGGTTACAGTACGCTTGTTCGCCCAATGCTTGAATACTGCTCAGCAGTGTGGGATCCGCACCAGATAGGGTTGATAGAAGAGACAGAGAAGATCCATCGGAGAGCAGCGCGCTTCGTTACAGGATCATTTAGTAATTGTGAAAGCGTTACGGAGATGATAGATAAACTCCAGTGGAAGACACTGCAGGAGAGACGCTCAGTAGCTCGGTACGGGCTTTTGTTAAAGTTTCGAGAACATACCTTCACCGAAGAGTCAAGCAGTATATTGCTCCCTCCTACGTATATCTCGCGAAGAGACCATGAGGATAAAATCAGAGAGATTTGAGCCCACACAGAAGCATACCGACAATCCTTCTTTCCACGAACAATACGAGACCGGAATAGAAGGGAGAACCGATAGAGGTACTCATGGTACCCTCCGCCACACACCGTCAGGTGGCCTGCGGAGTATGGATGTAGATGTAGATGCAGAATTCAACAGACTCGCGGCAGTTCTTATAAGCAAATGTCCTTACAGACGTGTAGGCTGAAGGTCACTGAGGCGGTTGTTTTCGAAAACAGTCGGTCTGATATTTCGCGAGCTCTGTGCACTAGTGTCTATTTAGAATATTTTCCCGGTGAGGCATGCAAGTGCAAATCGGTATGTGCTGGTTTGCGGTAGGCGCTATGCACTAGTGTGCCATCCCATCTTCTCTTGACGGGCACGTCCATAAATGGAACTTGTTTCCTTATGTCTGCATCGCGAAACTGATGTACTAGCAAAGCGAATTCAAGTGTTCCAGGAAGTCTTGTACATGATGCCGTCCGTGTGGTTGGATTACGTACATATCGTCTACAAAGTTAAGAAAGGCCGAGGGGTAGGTAGCCGCGCGGGATTAGCCGGGCGATCTCAGGCGCTGCAGTCATGGACTGTGAGGCTGGTCCGGGCGGAGGTTCGAGTCCTCCCTCGGGCATGGGTGTGTGTGTTTGTCCTTAGGATGATTGTGTGTAAGCTTAGGGACTGATGAGCTTAGCAGTTAAGCCCCATAAGATTTCACTCACATTTCAACATTTTTTTTTTATTTTTTTGGTTAGACTGCGACTCCAGAGGACGCTTCTTCAAGTGCCTCCATAAGAAATTGTCTACCACTGATAATAATGGGCACCACATCTCTACACCGTCTGTTTGTTCTCAGTAATTTCTGTCGATCAGAAATTAGGCTCATCTGAATAGGAACAATTTTGTTAGCAATGGTCCAAATTTTACTCCTATGAAATTGGGGAGACTCGTAGAGATCCCTTCTAAAGAGAAATACCTCGTCGATGCTTACCATGAGGTCTTCTTGGTTCAGTCGGAAAATCTGGAGCTGTTGAATGAGACACGCCGAATTTTATATGTGGTCCTGGCTTTTGCCCACAAATGAGCTAAACATCGCTGTCAGGATGTTTTCTAATTTATGTGCTGGTGTGCCGATGTTGCTCACGCTTGGATGGAGAGCCATTCCTTCCTTGTGTACTCCACGTAGTCCGTAAAGCCTAGGTGGCGCAGCTGGTCATGGACGATGTTTTCCACCTTATCTAGGCCAAAATATCCGAAGAGTAGAGGAGAGAGATTCACTGAGCATAAACGGCATACAGACAGCGTACAGCAAACGAAGTCCGATGTGGCACAGCACTGCATCTCCTACTATGACACCAAGTTCTTGCTACAGTCCAACACCTGACACTGTAATCTCAATAAAGCTGTAGAGATCCGACTGTTTGATGACCCAATAAATAAAGGCAGCGCATTTCAGTTAAGTAACGCCTGGGACCCAGTCTTGAGCATGATCAAAGCGAAGCGTGGAAATCCGCTGCCGTCATGACAGCTGATGAAACGAAGACGCATTGTCGCCCCGCCAGCAGAGATCCGCAACCGGTGCTCGCCGCGGCAGGGCTGTGAGGGTTGGGTTGGGATTGGATTGTTTGAGGGAGGAGACCAGACAGCGAGGTCATCGGTCTCATCGGAATAGGGAAGGATGGGGAAGGATGTCGGCCGTGCCCTTTCAAAGGAACCATCCAGGCATTTGCCTGGAGTGATTTAGGGAAATCACGAAAACCTAAATCAGGATGGCCGGACGTGGGATTGAACCGTCGTCCTCTAGAATGCGCGTCCAGCGTGGCTCTGAGCCCTGGATCGGTTCCCGACACAGTGCTTCTCACACCAAAGTACGAAGCTTGTGAGCAGAGGGATGGGGGGAGGGGGATGGGGGGGGGATGGGGGGGGGAAATTATAAAAAGACTGCACCAGCTGACACGAATTAATCATCAGGGGCGCCTTATTCGACAGGGGTGCCTGAAGATGGCAAGAAGTTGGTTCGCCGATATATCTCACCTTTTGGACGACCTCACCTAGCTGAATATCCGAGAAATTATTTTCCTAGGCCTTGAAAACATAAAATTACAAATTCAGTCTTAAATTTCTACAAGTAAATAACATCCACTCCCATCCTCAACATACTGTCATCCAATCACACGACGAAATCAGGAGTAGGCATTAGGAGTGATTTAAAATGGCATGATCATATAAAGTTGATCGTCGGTAAAGCAGATCTCAGACTGAGATTCATTGGAAGAATCCTAAGGAAATGCAATCCGAAAACAAAGGAAGTAGGTTACAGTAAACTTGTTCGATCACTGTGTGCATACCGCTCACCAATGTGGGATCCATACCAGATAGGGTTGATAGAAGACATAGAGAAGATCCAACGGAGAGCAGCGCGCTTCGTTACAGAATCATTTAGTAATCGCGAAAGCGTTACGGAGATGATAGATAGACTGGGTGGAAGAATCTGCAGGTGAGATGCTCAGTAGCTCGGTACGGGCTTTTGTTGAAGTTTCGAGAACATACCTTCACCGAGGGGTCAAGCAGTATATTGCTCCCTCCTACGTTTATCTCGCGAAGAGACCATAAGGATAAAATCAGAGAGATTAGAGCCCACACAGAGGCATACCGACAATCATTCTTTCCACGAACAATACGAGACAGGAATAGAAGGGAGAACCGATAGAGGTACTCAAGGTACCCTCCGCCACACAACATCAAGTGGCTTGCGGTGTATGGATGTAGATGCAGATGTAAATGAATAAAACTGTGTCTTCTTTTTACACGCATTTGGGTACCGACGAGAATGTGATCCCGTTGGTCAATATATCTACATCAGCGTCACTGATGACGGGACTGGAATGTTAGACAATAGACCGCAATAGGACCTACAAAGGTTTGTTTCTATCTGTGTTCTGAAGAGCGTGAAATTTCTTCTGTTATTGCTTCAACACACGATAGTTCTAGGTATTTGTCTGTAGAACAACCTTTCAGCTTTCTCCCAGTGTCTGCTGTCTATGGCTTGGGCAAGGGAAAGATGTAAGCTCATAATTCTTGTGTTGTCGGAATGAAGCTTACTGCATCTGCCTAGGACCCTTCCAAATAAGAAAACGTCGTTCACGTGTAGGCAAATGGACTTTGTCTCTGTCTCTCATGTAGATAAGAAGAAAAACACTTTTTGAAGTGAATGTTTGTTTTTGACCAAACATGTTTTGGCTATTCATACGAAGCATCCTCATTGCTCTGTAACAGGACTGGTTTAAGGCCAAGCGGCACAAGCGGCCGCTTACGGCGCAAGTCGAATAGAGCATTTGAGGAGTTGCAGTGCATACCTCTTATACACGTAGGAAAAGAATAATCAAAGAAAATTGCGCCCTTGGCCTAGGGGCTGGCACGGTAACTCACCGTGTTCGGTCAGAGAGGCGGTGGCCCTCTGTAATAAAAATAAATAAATAAATAAATACTGAGTAAAGGAATCAACGATCAACGTGAACGGATGTCATGTGACGTCCACCCAGACCAAACTCAACCAACAACATCGAACAGAATAAAGAAAAAAAAGGGGGGTTGCGTCTGTGATTAGTAATCAAAACGTCATCGGTCCTGTGTTCGAAACCCACTACCGCTCAGATTTTGATTGAGCCGATGACTTCCAGCATAAAAAGACACCCTCATCCTGTCAACGGCCGGACGAACGGACAGAGGATCAGGGTACTCTCTTGTCCTTATGGTGGGAGACTGCCCATATAGGCAGAAGAATAACCAATGATCAACGGCATGAGGATGCAGAAGGCAATGGAAGCCACTGCATTAAAGACACATAACGGGCATCCACAGGGTATATGGCCTGTAACTGAAAAAGTGTCATGAGGATTTCTCCATTGGCGAAAGATTCAGGAATAGTCTCCCATTCAGATTTACTGGAGGGGACTGCCAAGGGGAGGGGGACCAAGAGAAAAAGATTGAATCCTGCCTCGGGCATGGATGTGTGTGATGTCCTTAGGTTACTTAGGTTTAAGTACTTCTAAGTTTAGAGGACTGATGACCTCAGCAGTTAAGTCCCATAGTGCTCAGAGCCATTTGAACCATTTTGAACGGAAGTATCAAGGAATAACGAGACACGTTTGAAGTTCTCTCACGCTTGAGACAGAGAAATAAGGAATAGCGAAGTAGGCAGTACGTTTGAAGAGGAATGGACATCTCTGAAAAGGGCAATCACATAGATCGGAAAAAACAGGTTCAAAGAAGGTAACTGCGAAGAAACCATGCGTAACAAAAGAAATACTTCAACTGATCGATGAAACAAGAAAGTACTAAAATGCTAAGGGAAATCAAGGAAAACAGAAATACAAGTCTCTAAGGAAATAAATAGGAAGTGCAGGGAAGGTAATACGAAATGTCTGCACCAAAAAATATGAAGAAATCGAAAAATAAATGGTTATCGGAAGAACTGACTCACCATTCAAAAAAGTCAAAACAATCTTCGGCGAAATTAAAAGCAATGATGATAACATTAAGAGCGTAACGGGAATTCCACTGCTCCGTGCACAGGAGTGAGCGGATAGGTAGAAGGAGTACACTGAAGACGTCTATGTGGGGGATGATTTGTCTCCTGTGGTAGAAGAAGAAACAGGAGCCTCTATAGAAGAGATAGGGGTCTAGTACTAGAATCAGATTTAATAGAGCTTTGGAGGACTTAAGATCAAATACGGCAGAAGGGGTAGACAGCATCCTATCACAATATCTAAAGTCGTTGGGAGAGTGGCCACAAAACGACTATTCAAGCTGGTTTGTAGAATGTATGAGTCTAGCGACATACCATCTGACTTTCGGAAAAGTATCATCCACACAATTTCGAAGACTGCAAGAGCAGACAAGATTGAAAATTATCTCACAATCAGGTTAATAGTTCATGTCTCCAAGTTGCAGACAAGAATCATATACATAAGAGTGGAAAATAAAATTGAGAATGTGCTAGATGACGATCAGTATGGCTTTAGAAAAAGGTAAAGCCACCAGAGAGGCAATCCTGATGTTGCGGTTAATAAAGGAAGAAAGACTAAAAAAAATTAAGACAGTTTCATAGGATTTGTCGACCTGGAAAAAGCGTTCGACAGTGTAAAATGGCGCAGGATGTTCGAAATTCTGGGAAAAATACGAGTAAGCTAAAGGGAGAGACGGGTAATATACAATATGTACAAGAGACAAGAGGGAAGTGGACGACCAAGAACATAGCACTCGGATTAAAAAGGGTGCAAATAGGGATGTAGTCTTTCTCCCCTACCGTTCAATCTATACATCGAAGAAACAGTGATGGGAATAAAATAAACGTTCAGGAGTCGAATTAAAAGTCATGGTGAATGGATATCAACGATACGATTGGCTGATGACATTGCTACACTGAGTAGAAGTGAACAAGAATTACATGATCTGCTGAATGGAATGAACGGTCCAATGATTACAGAATATGGAGTGAGAGTAAATCGAAGAAAGAAGAAAGTAATGAGAAGTATCAGAAGTGAGAACACCAAGAAACTGAACATCAGTATTGGTGGTCATGAGGCAGATAAAATCTGCTACCTAGCAACAAAATAACCAGTGATGGACGGAGCAAGGAGGACATCAAAAGCAGACTAGCACAGGCAAAAAGGGCATTCCTGGCCAAGAGAATAAAAACATAAGCTTTAATCTGAGGAAGAAATTTCTGAGAATGTACGTTTGGAGTATAGCATCGACTATAGTGAAAGATGGACCGTGGGAATCCTGGAACAGAAGAGAATCGAAGTATTTTAGATGTGGTGGTATAGGCGAATGTTAAAAATTAGGTGGATTGATAAGGTAAGGAATGAGGAGGTTCTGTGCAGAATCGGAGAGGAAAAGAATATTTGGAAAACACTGACAAGGAGGAGGGACAGGACGATAGGACATCTGTTAAGACATGAGGGAATGACTTCAATGGTAGTAGAGGGAGTTGTGAAGGGGAAAAGGTGTTGAGGAAGACAGAGATTGGAATACATCCAGCAGACAACTGAGGTTATATCAGTTTAGGCAAAAACTTTCCTCTGTATTGAGGTAACTGCGAGTATGTTGGTTCCTAGGCCCCACTGAATTCAGTGCGAATATTGTCATAGTTAGTACAAATTTATTTGAAAGGTAAAAGTATCCGGTTAAGTACTCCTGACTCAGTGGTTCCCAACGTTTCTGGAACATTATCTCAGAATGCAATCACCCTCCCCCCGCTCCTATCCCCACCACCACCAGCACTGTTATGAACATTAGTGCCTAACTAAACTTTTGAACGAGAAAGTATTTTTTCAGAACAAGCTGCGACCTAATGTGTAAATGAGACAATTGACACTGCTAAACTTTTGAACGAGAAAGTATTTTTTCAGAACAAGCTGTGACCTAATGCGTAAATGAGACAATTGACACTGCTTATTTATAACAATCATTCTTTATAGAATCATGAAGGAGATCTCAGTGCAAGGTGAGGGCTATCTGCAACTCTCCTTCAGAGATGAAAGTGAAATGTCCACAGTGAAGGTAGACAATCGTTCTAAAACGTGCTTCCTCTGCTACACTCCTCTACATAGCGACACTTGCTTCACACATACCGAGCGAGATGGCGCAGTGATTAGCACACTGGCCTCGCATTCGGGAGGACGACAGTTCAATCCCGCGTCTGGACATCCTGATGTAGGTTTTTCGTGATTTACCTAGATCGCTCCAGGCAAATGCCGGAATGGTTCCTTTGAAAGGGCACGGCCGACTTCTTTCCCCGTCCTTTCCTAATCCGATGAGACCGATGACCTCCCTGTCTGGTCTCCTTCCTCAAAACAACCCAACCCCCAAACCACTTTACACGTACTCTGAACCGCTCATTTAAAATCAACCAAGTTATAACGTATGGACAATACTTACTGTTTGGAAATGACTTGATTGCTGAAATCGTTACTTCTGAATGGAAGACACTGGATGACTTCAGGCTGTGAATTTTTTGTGTCTCTCCAATGTCACTAATAACAATAATAATCCCATGTAGGCACTACAGCACTGTAGTAGCCTTTATACACTTACTGTTCTGCTGTGCTATTTGGTCATTAATTGTAGCGAAGTGAATAGTGAAGTAATTTCCTTTCTACTGCGGAAACTAACTACTTACCCATTTGATAGTGATTGACTCTTTTTATTGTGATTGCGCCTTTTCTGGCACACCAGCTCTTTGGCGCGACACTTTCGATTACCCAGCTGTACTAGGATCTCTGCCCCCTGTTATGATCTCGCGGATGTTTGGCGATCGCGGCAGTTGGGGTTGGAGTAGCTACGAGGCGCAAGACCGTGCTTGCATGGACGAAAGAAGAAAACACGCGTGCTCGGCCAGCAGCGGCACGGCGGGTCTACCTCGTAAGGAGGTCGCGAGTTTGTGGTGGACCTGCCTGATGTCAACTCCGGGCGCTGTTCGTCGCATTGCTTTCGTGGCCGTTTTCTAGGAGAGACCCATCCCTGGAGACCATTTCGAACAACGCTCTCCATCGAAGGTGTCAGTTATTTTGGTGCCTTCGTTTCGTTCGACGATTTGCGTTGCAGCGAGTGTACTTGTTGCTTGGTTGCCTTAATGTACGTGTTGTTGAAGTGAGAGCAGCCAGCAGAGGGTGTAGCCGCATGGACACCATCAGTTGCTATTACTTTTTAAAAATTCGATGGTTGGATTACTATTAGGAAGCTGATTAGCTCGAAGCTGTGTGCGTTATATTTTGGTTTTGGTGGGACAGTATCCAGAAGTTTATGTATTGTCTGTATGAGGTGTTCAGTGCATTTTGATTGCCATCAAGTCTACGTTCCTTGTATATTGCTATAAAATTTGGGTCACTTCCATTGAAAGCACTTACTCAGTTATTAGTAAAGACTCGTATTCTACCGGCCTTGAGGCCGAGCGGTTCTAGGCGCGTCAGTCTGGAACCGCGAGACCGCTACGGTCGCAGGTTTGAATCCTGCCTCGGGCATGGACGTGTGTGATGTCCTTAGGTTAGTTAGGTTTAAGTAGTTCTAAGTTCTAGGGGACTGATGACCTCAGATGTTAAGTCCCAAAGTGCTCAGAGCCATTTGAACCAACCACTCGTATTCTGTGAAGTTAGTCATTTGTACGTAGTTCCTTTATATACGTGCATTTATTTGAAAGCGCTCACTCAATTATTCGTAAAGGCTGGTATTCTGTAAAAGACAATTATTTGTACGTGTAATTTTACTCGCATGCATTTATTTGAATTTACTTACTCAGTATTAGGAAAGGAGCAATTGGACCTTCATTTATTTGTTGTTTATTGATCTCTTAACTTATATTAATTGATGTTTGGCTGATGTTTGCCGTGTCTTCTGCGGTCTGTTTGTGTTCCAGTTTTCTGCGAGTTGTGGTGTGTGGGAGCGGCACCACATTCCACTTAGGTGCACAGAAGCTGTGACGTGCCGTCTAATGGCAAGTGACTCCCGTTTGGGTACCGGAGTTTAGGTGTTGTTTTGGACGGCTGATCTGCTGCTTCCAGCATTTTAAGTTAAGTCACCTTCTGCCCATGGCCACCTGTCGTCACTGCCAGTTTGGTAAACATTTAACGTGTTTCATCTACATTTAAAAACATATAGGTTTTTTATTTGCTTGGGGATGAATTGTGTGAAATTTTAACTTGTTGTGCTGCTTGTGTTATTTGGGTTCTTAACGAACTTCTGTGCGTTTCATAAATCACTTTCATATAGCAAATTATTGCTCTTTTAAAAAATTATCTGTGCTACATTTCTTTAAATCACTTTCTGATTGTAATTTATTGTTTATTTAGGTATTGAAATCTCTATGGCTCACCTCTTTAAGTCAGTTTTCCTAATTTGGAACTTGCTGTCTTGCTTGAGAAGCAAGCTATCTGTGATATTTTGGTATTGTCTTAAAGGTGGTCACATGTTGATTGTCTCTTAGCTGTTTTATAAATATTGTCTTTGAATAAATTGTTAATTTATTGATTTGGTAATTGTTGTGTTTAAAGAGTGACATTATAGGGGCCTTGACCTTCCATGCTAAGTGTACCCCTCATCCCGACTTCCTCACTCACAGACTCCTGTCTTTGAGCTAGTATTCTGGTTACAATTCATGACAACCATAGATGCATTGTACCTAGCCGTAAGAGAGAAATTTTCTTTGCGCAGCTTAAAGATACAACCATTCTCTACTTACAATCGGATTTTCTTTCATTTTCAATTAGTCATTTTGTCGTAATAATGGCGGACACAGATAGCCGCAATTCGCGAAATGCTGATATGTGTGAACGCGCCGAATTGTGTAATGCTAGTTCTGTTGTTGCCTTTCACAACTCCTATGTTTTTATACATATAACTCTACACAAAGCGCTAAGAAGACACGTTTCATTTATTTGCTTTTACGTCGTAATGCCACGCCTACTGGCATATGCCAAGTTGCCGCATGTCCGAACAGTATTTCCATTTCAGTGTTCATTATCGCAGTGTTTACATCATGGCTTGCGCTGAGATAGGAAAACTGTGCTGTCATTCGTTGTTTAATACTTGTGTGAGACAATCTTCAGGAAACAATTAGTTTCGTTGTACTTGTGTGAAACCACGCATTATTTAGAAAGTTGTAAAAAATCCATGTTATCAGTACAAATGCTTACGTTGCGGCCGAAAATGAACAAGGCGTAAGCAGTTCCGTATCACAGCCAGTAAAGGGATCTTCTGAATGTCTCGGTATTAGTGAAAGTACAGTGAAGCGAATTTAATGAGGATACAGATAAACTTCATGTCTTGTATCACTAAAAAGGAGCACTAGCAGGCGACAGAAGTTTGCTTTGGACGAGTTTACGCAGGGATTCGTAAGAAAGAAAACCAACAACTCCGGTGTGGAAAAGCATTTTCCAACAGTAGTAGCTGTACTGAAAAAACTGAAGACTGAAATGGAAGTCTTTCCTCATATGAATGAAACAACTCCTTGGTGTGCTAGTCGGAAACTGAACTTGAGGTACAAAAAGTTCAATGAAAAACCCATGCTGATGGAAAATAACCGAGTACCAGGAAAAGGAAACGAGTACTTACGGTAAATAATACACTTGCCCAACACTGAATATCGTATTTATTACACTAATGAGAAACGGTGTAATGCAAATCACTCAAGAAAATTTGGATTACAGGAATGGAAATGCTTTATGTAGCAGAAAATGTTACGACTGACGCAGAGAAAGTGTTCGAAAGCGGAGTGGCTGGAAAGGAAGAATTCAAACTCTCTCTCAGTCTGGACAAAATATTATAATGTGCCACATTGTGAATGAAGACTGGTTCGTGCAAAATATCGACTATTGGTCAAAAAAGGAGGTGCGCATTTTATTCTGAAATGAATGCCAGACACAAAGAAGATTGATTTAGGAGCGTTCTTGTAAAGTTACCAAACAGGTCAATCGTTGTTGCCTTGTACTTGTGTCACACCACGCATCATTTATCGAGCTGTAAAAGTCCATGTTACCAGTACACGTGCCTACTTTGCGGCCGAAAACGAACAAGGTGTGAGCAGTATCACCAAATCCACAAGTGAAACGGCGGAAGGGTTCTGTTATTGAATGAACAGAAGACCCTCCATCTAACATCACATCATGTGAGGAAGTTATTAAAGCTGGCGTACTGAAAAATGAGCGACCGCACTTCAGGTCACAAGAAAACTTTTTAAAAAGTGTATTGTGCTCTGTGGACAAGGAAAGTAAACGTCTGTGGTTGCCTGTGACGCACTGCAAATTCAGTGTTACTGAACTTATTTGGACCTTTAGCGAGAACAAGGTAGCAAAGGACATGAATTATGAGATGAATTATACTTTACAGTTGTGAGAAGCGTTCGCAGAAGTGCCTGGAAGAATTCAGGGAGCCCACTATCTCGAAATTGCAATGTAACCATCGCTCATCCAAGTAAACGATTGCAATAATAACAGCGAGGCCTCAAACAGCAACCAAAGCAATTAAGGTAGGTTTTGTTACATTCATCTTTCTTTTCTGCAAAATTTATTCGAAGTAAACGATTTTTCATTTGCTATTAAAATGTACAGTATCTTTCACTGTTCATTTATTGTGGGATGCTTGTACATCGAGCGTTCACATGGAATCTCTCATGTTGCTGCCGCCTACTTACAATAACAAATAAACGCGGCAATGATGTATGGCATGTTAGTACGAAGTTGCCGTTCTTCGTTTGTGAATAGGCACTTATCGCGCATTGTAACAATAGCAGCATGCTGGTATGACAACTACACACCACCGCAGCCTCGCATACACTGCAACTACTGACACAATTGGTTTATAGTTTCTTAACTTTGTTGATCGTCTCAACTCCCATTGCCATAGGTCGAGGAGCCGGCGGTTTAATTGACGCATGTGTGCAACGTTTTCCCCTGTTATTTATCGAGTCTTGTCGTGTCTGATCCTGTTCCATGGCGGATGGTGATTTCTATGGGGCAAGTCCCCAGAAGAACATCCAAGGATTCTACTAATGTGATGCCGACAGCCTGAGTAGTATGCTCCTCTGTCACCTCACTGTGTTTGTATAGGTGATTAGACACATGCGGTGCGCCCATGCTCTTGCTGCAAAGCGTACTACGGCTTCCAACAGAACTGTGACTGTGTGATACTTTCATAGCTTCTTCAAAGGCGATCTGTATTGTGTAATATTTAGCCTTGCAAAGTAACGTAGGTCATGGCAAATTTTGGGCCCAATTGCATGAGAGACCTAATCTAAAAGCTTACAATCCCTATTCATTTCTACTAACTACGGCAGTATTTCAGACTGAAGTCAGCGACAGTCCGAAACCACACATATGCAATTGTCTCGCATGTTTACAGGAACGTTTTTGCTTTTTTACCATATACTTTTACACCTGTTAGCCTTTCGCCTTTAACTGTGAATCGTCCTGTATAAACGATAACAATTTTTTCATTATGTTCCTTTATAGGTCTAAGGAATTACTTTAAATGGGAAGTAATTCTTTCTTCTTTTAATTTTTAGCATTTAAGTAAGTATACAAATAACATCATTTGTATTAATTTTTGAAGGTTTCATTAAGAGCCCAAAGAAACCTACCTAACGGCGGTGGGAGGGTGGCAGGGCGCCAAGTAACATTTTGCTTGTTGGAAAAAGTATTCTCTAACTTGCCCACGCCTATAGTATGAAGAGAACTATTTAAATTTTGAAACTGAATTTTTGTAGGGGCCCAGTCTCACTGTGTTCTGAGAATGAAAACATGGTCCAAGTAGATTGTATTACTTTTATTATCCGTGTTATTGGCCATTTGTAACCGTGGGTCACTTTCGGGCATATCTTAAGCTTCCAGCTTCATATCGCACTGTTATACATCGCTGGTACATGCGCACACTGTGTTTCTATGCTTATGTAGCACAAAAACATTACAAAAGTTTAAATGAATACGTTCATTAGCCGATACTGAAAGATGTTACTGTCCTGTTTTTGTGATACATACCCACAGAAATACAATGTATACCTGTCCACATGTACCAGTGATGTATTAGGATGTGGAATGAAATTGAAACCTTAAAATATGTGTTCGAAAATGACCCATGGTTGAAATTAGCCAACTGCACGGATAACAAAAAGAATGCAACTTACATGGAACATGTTTTCATTCCCAAAATCATTTAAATATATAGAATTTATTAGAAGATTGTTAGTATTTCTCGTCAGAATATCTATTTAGAAGAATATCTCATCTAATCACCACCACACTAGGATGAAAACGGACATGGCAATCTTATGCTACAATAACAAAAGAAAGAGAATGCTCACTCTTCAGGAACAGTGTTCCAGAGAATAGGCCAAAAATAAAACATCTTAAATTACAAAAAATCAATATAGAAGGGCAATGTTCAGACGAACTTATAAGCTACCATAGATATAAAAATACTAATTTCATTATAATATTTACTAAAAATTAATATATGTTAAAACAAAATAATAAGTAAAAGGACGTTAAGTAGACACAAAAAACCTCCCTTCATCGATGTGTTGTGTGCAACAGGTAAGACTGTGTATCGAGTGCCTGCAGAAGAACCCACGGATACACGAAAATAATAACAAAAATGGAAGTTAATTACGCATCACAACCACACATTCTTAAAAAAGTTAGATAGTTTAAATGTACTACCAATCCAGATTATTATTCTAACAAAATAATTAAATCGAATTAAATAATTTTGTTTATACTGCAGACAACTAATGCCTAGCATGAATAGTCGAAACACGTTTAAAATAAACAACGAGATGTAAACGACAGACTTAATGATATTTACATGACAAACTTAACTGACAGAACCGGATAGCCGTGCGTGATAACAGCGCTGCTTCTGCGACGAGGGGAAGAGGGGGGCAGTACGCCTACGACGTACCAAATACGTTCGGCGGATTAAGGATGACGGCCAGCGTGATGGTCAGTGTGGAAGTGGTTTTTAGGCGGTTTTCCACAACCCGATAGGTTAAAACTGGGCTGGTACCAAAGTGCCGCCCCAGACAATTCGCGAACGTTTAGAAAGTTTTCGCTGACATTCACATGAATAACACTATACATAAACAGTTGGGGGACAAATATTCCGTCCCAGAAAGTAAGGGGTGGCGGCAAGAAAAGTATCAAACCACCCCTTAAATGTTTCTGGTCATCAGTCTTCTGACGAGATTGTTGTGGTCCGCCACGAAATTTTCTCCTGAGCCAACCTCTACATTTCGGAGTAGCGCTTGCACTCTAAGTCGTCAATTATTTGCAGGATGTATTCCAATCTTTGTCTTACAGTAAAGCTTTTTTATCTATACAGTTCCTTCTAGCAACATGGAGGTTATCCTCTGATTAGCTAACACATGCTCTTTCATACTGTCCCTTCTTCTTCTCAGTGTTTTTTATATGTTACTTTCTTCGCCGATTCTACGGATAACTTTTTCATTCCTTATCTTACCGGTCCACCTGATTTTGAACATTCTTTTGTAGCATCACATTTTAAACACTTTGATTTTCTCTGTTCCAGCTTTATCATTGTCCACGTTTTCACAACCATACAATGCTGTGCCCCGTACATAGATTCTCAGAAATTTCTTCCTCAAATTAAGGTTAAAAAATGGTTCAAATGGCTCTGAGCACTATGGGACTTAACATCTGAGGTCATCAGTACCCTAGAACTCAGAACTACTTAAACCTAACTAACCTAAGGACATCACACACATCCATGCCCGAGGCAGGATTCGAACCTGTGACCGTAGCGGTCGCACGGTTCCAGACTTAAGCGCCTAGAACCGCTCAGCCACTCCGGCCGGCTCAAATTACGGCCCATGTTTGGTACCAGTAGACGTCCCTTTTCGCCTGTGCTACTCTCCTCATGTTTTCCTTGCTTCATTCACCGTTGGCTATTTGCCTCCAAAGTAAACTGTCTACTTTGTGACCAATTTTTAAGTCAAGTTCCAGGTATTCTCATTTCTGCCAAAACTATCATTATTTTTGTCTTTTTGTGGTTTATTCTTAAACCACATCCTGTACTCGTTATAGTGTATATTTCATCAAACAGATATTGTAGTTCTTTTCACTTTCACTGAAGATGTCATTGTCACAATGAATTTCATCATTCATATCATTTAATCCCTAGTTTTAATTTTATTTCCCTAATTGCTTTTTCGATGTATAGATTGAAACGTAAGGGTAAAAGACTACACCCCAGTCTAACACTTATTTTTAATCCGACTGCTTTGCTTTCGGTCTTCCAGTATTATTGTTCCCTTCTTGTTCTTGTACATACTGTATACCAGCCGTGTCCCTCTACAGGGTGTTATAAAAAGGTACGGCCAGGATTTCAGGAAACATTCCTCACACACAAATAAAGAAAAGATGTTATGTGGACATGTGTCCAGAAACGCTTAATTTCCATGTTACAGCTCATTTTAGTTTCGTCAGTATGTACTGTACTTCCTCGGTTCACCGACAGTTGGCCCAATTGGAGGAAGGTAATGTTGACTTCGGTGCTTGTGTTGACATGCGACTCATTGCTCTACAGTACTAGCATCAAGCACATCAGTACGTAGCATCAACAGGTTACTGTTTATCACGAACGTGGCTTTGCAGTCCCAATTGATGTATGGATTAGCACGGGACAATAGCCGTTGGGCGGTACGTTTGTACCGAGACAGATTTCCAGAACGAAGGTGTCCCGACAGGAAGACGTTCGAAGCAATTGATCGGCGTCTTAGGGAGCACGGAACATTCCAGCCTATGACTCGCGACTGGGGAAGACCTAGAACGACGAGGACACCTGCAATGGACGAGGCAATTCTTCGTGCAGTTGACGATAACCCTAATGTCAGCGTCAGAGAAGTTGCTGCTGTACAAGGTAACGTTGACCACGTCACTGTATGGAGAGTGCTACGGGAGAACCGGTTGTTTCCGTATCATGTACAGCGTGTACAGGCACTATCATCAGCTGACTGGCCTCCACGGGTACACTTCTGCGAAAGGTTCATCCAACAATGTGTCAATCCTCATTTCAGTGCAAATGTTCTCTTTACGGATGAGGCTTCATTCCAACGTGATCAAATTGTAAATTTTCACAATCAACATGTGTGGACTGACAAGAACCCGCACGCAATTCTGCAATCACGTCATCAACACAGATTTTCTGAGAACGTTTGGGCAGGCATCGTTGGTGATGTGTTGATTGGGCCCCATGTTATTCCACCTACGCTCAATGGAGCACGTTATCATGATTTCATACGGGATAATCTACCTGTGCTGCTAGAACATGTGCCTTTACAACTACGACACAACATGTGGTACATGCACGATGGAGCTCCTGCACATTTCAGTCGAAGTGTTTGTACGCTTCTCAACAACAGATTCGGTGACCGATGGATTGGTAGAGGCGGACCAATTCCATGGCCTCCACGCTCTCCTGACCTGAACCCTCTTCACTTTCATTTATGGAGGCATTTGAAAGCTCTTGTCTACGCAAGCCCGGTACCAAATGTAGAGACTCTTCGTGTTCGTACTGTGGACGGCTGTGATACAATACGCCATTCTCCAGGGCTGCATCAGCGCATCATGGACTCCATGCGACGGAGGGTGGATGCATGCATCCTCGCTAACCAAGGACATTTTGAACATTTCCTGTAACAAAGTGTTTGAAGTCACGCTGGTTCGTTCCGTTGCTGTGTTTACAATCCATGATTAAAGTCATTTGAAGAGAAATAATAAAATGAGCTCTAACATGGAAAGTAAACGTTTACGGACACATGTCCACATAACATATTTTCTTTCTTTGTGTCTGAGAAATGTTTCCTGAAAGTTTGGCTGTATCTTTTTGTAACACCCTGTACAGCTCACTCATATTTTTCTCATATTGTCGAACATTTTTTCTAGATCGGCAAATCCTATGAGGGTATCTTCGTTTTTCTTCAGTCTTGCTTCCATTATCAAGCGCAAAATCAGAACGAACTCTCCGGTGACTTTACCTCAAGCCAAACTGTTCGTCACCAAGCAGATCGTCAGTTTTATTTTCCATTCTTTGCATATTATTCTTGTCAGCATCTAGAATGTGTGAGATGTTAAGCTGATTGTGCGATGGTTCTTGCACTTCTCTTGACTTGCTGTTTCGGAATTGTGGGGACGATGTTTTTACCTTACCTCTTGTAGTAACCATGCCAAATCCGTAAATAACCATACCAACCTAGCACTGATGCCGGACACAGGCACAAGAATAACAAAAGAAAGAAGGTATGATTAACGTAAGTGCGGTAACAAACGAGGAAGAATTGCTGCATGTATTAACAAAATATAGTTTGCTTCGCCCAGATTGACGTGCGAGGAAATGTTGGTAACACCCCCACGTCCCAGCCCCTCTTTAGAACGTAAGATCGTTCAGTACTTTCCATCTGTTGATTCTTAGTGTCTCTAGCTATCCATGATTACTTCGCCATACAAGTTCATCTATATCTACATGGATACTCTGCAAATCACATTTAAGTGCCTGCCACAGGGTTCATCGAACCATCTTCACAAGTATCTATTATTCCAATCTCGTACTGCGCGCAGAAAGAATGAACACCTATACATTTCCGTACGACCTCTGGCTTCCCTTATTTTATCGTGGTGATCGTTCCTCCCTATGTAGGTTGGTGTCAACAAAATATTTTCGCATTCGGAGGAGAAAGTTGGTGATTGGAATTTCGTGAGAAGGTTGCGTCACAACGAAAAACGCCTTTATTTTGATGATTTCTAGCCCAAATCCTGCATCATTTCTGTTACACTCTCTCCCATATTTTGCGATAACACAAAACGTGCTGTCTTTCTTTGAACTTTTTCGATGTTCTCCGTCAGTCCTATCTGGTAAGGATCCCACATTTGCGCAGCAGTATTCTAGAAGAGGACGGACAAGCGTAGTGTAGTCTTTGGTTAGCCCTCCCCACAACATTTTCTATGTGTTCATTCCAATTTAAGTTATTCGTAACTGTAATACCTAGGTTTTTAGTACAATTTACGGCTTTTAGATTACACTGATTTATCGTGTAACCGAAGTTTAACGAGTTCCTTTTAGCACTCATGTGGATGATCTCACACTTTTCGTTGTTTAGGGTCAACTGCCACTTTTCGCACCGTTCAGATATATTTTCTAAATCGTTTTGCAGTTTTTTGATCTTCTGATGACTTTATTAGTCAATAAACGACCGAAGGCGGCTGCTCAGATTGTCTAAAAAATTGTTTATATAGATAAGGAACAGCAAAGGGCCTATAACACTACCTTGGGGAATGCCACTAATCACTTCTGTTGTGCTCGATGACTTTCCGTTAATTACTACGCACTGTGACCTCTCTGACAGGAAGTCACAAATCCAGTCACATAACTGAGACGGTATTCCATAAGCACGCAATTTCACTAAGAGCCGCATGTGTGGTACACAGCCGAAAGCCTTCCGGAAATCTAGAAATACGGAATCGATCTGAAATCCCTTGTCAATAGCACTCAACACTTCATGTCAATAAAGAGCTAGTTGTGTTTCAGAGGGACGATGTTTTCTAAACCCATGTCGACTGTGTGATTCTTCGAGGTGATTCATAATGATCGAACACAATATATGTTCTAAAACCCTGCTGCACATCGACGTTAACGATATGGGCCTGTAATGTAGTGGATTACTCCTACTACCTTTCTTGAATATTGGTGTGACCTGTGCAACTTTCTAGTGTTTGCGTACAGATCTTTCGTCGAGCGAACGGTTGTATATGACTGTTAAGCATGGAGCTAATGCATCAGCACACTCTGAACGAAACGTAATTGGTATACAGTCTGGACCAGAAGACTTGCTTTTATTAAGTGATTTAAGTTGCTTCACTATTCCGAGGATATTTACTTCTGCGTTATTCATGTTGGCAGCTGTTCTCGATTAGAATTCTGGAATATTTACTTCGTCTTCTTTTCTGAAGGCATTTCGGAAGGTTGTGTTTAGTAACTCAGCTCTGGCAGCACTGTCTTCGATAGTATCTCCATTGCTATCACGCATAGAAGGCACTGATTGTTTCTTGCCGATAACATACTTCACATACGACCAGAATATCTTTGGATTTTCTGCCAGGTTTCGAGACAAAGTTTCGTTGTGGAAACTGTTATAGGCATCTCGCATTGAAGTCCGTGCTAAATTTCAAGCTTCTGTAAAAGATCGCCATTCTTGAGGATTTTGGGTCTGTTTAAATTTGCCAAGCTTGTTTCGTTGCTTCTGCAACAGTGTCCTAACCCGTTTGGTGTACCAAGAAGGATCAGCTCCGTCGTTTGTTAATTTATTTGGTATAAATCTCTCAATTTAAGCCACATCTGGTCTACACTCATATCATTAATTTGGAATGAGTGGAGATTGTCTCTTAAGAGGGCGTCAAGTGAATTTTTATCTGCTTTTTTGAATAGGTATATTTTTCGCTATGTTGTTCAGATAAGAGCGTTAAGGTCGAGGAGAGATGTGGGGGACAGTGTGCGTTGATAAGACGGGATAGAAGACAGAGGCTATAGAAGTCTCTGCGCCTGCCTGCACGCAGCCGGGAACCTGTGTATATTCTGACGAAATATCATCGAAGGGTCGAACACCACAGACATAACGAACACAGGCATTCATAACCGATTCAAAGCGCCATGAGCTTTCCTCAGAAAGGCGTTTCAGGGTAACAGCCCCATAATCAATAATTGGAATTATAAGAGGTTTTACAAGTTACTTTTCAGATCAAGAGGGAAGAGCGTTTTGTATTTTTGTAGAACATGGATAGGTGAGTATATGTATCCTTGCACATTACATTTACGTAACCAGTCAAATTTAGATTGTCATCTATTATTACTCCCATACTTTTTGCTGAAGAATAGAGTTTGATATTCGTCTCATTTAGGGTTAAAGGTAGTAGGGATAAGCGATGTTTCGGGCTAATGAGCCTCGAATGACCAACCAGTACCACCTGGGTTTTGAATTGGTTGGACTTTAACCTATATCCTACGCCCGTTTCGATAGTGCACACAAGTCGGTAATGCGATTCTAGATAGCTGTCTTCGGGTTTATTGGTTTTGCATTTAGATACAACTGCAGTTGTCAGTGTGCATATGGTATTCACATGAGGGCAAAACTGATGACACACTTTTAACGTGCAATGGAAAGAGGATCTAATACCGAACTCTAGGGCACACTTGATACTGCATGTCTCAATTGTAACGGCCGGACATAACGCACTGCTGGTGAGGTGTCAGGTACGAGCGAAATCATTTCAGTACATCTGTGGAGAAATTTAGGCTCGTAAGTTTGGTAAGTAAATTGTTGAAGGCTCTGCTGAAATCTAAGAAGCACATGACAGCTTCCTCTTGCGCATCCATGGTAAGATTCAGGTCATCTGTTACCCTTATTAAGGTAACAGATGCGAAAAGCTTGTATGAATGCGCAAGATTTTGTGCTGCGATGTTAACGACCTTGGACAGTACAGGAAGAATGCAAATACGTCGGTTTACTGTGGTTAAGAAGATAACTGTTATGCGGGATGTGGTTAGCCTCTTTTACGTATCAATATGGCGCCTGCGCGACCTTTTTTCGGCTTGTAAACAGACTTTTGTTGTTTTTGAAATCGTGCTGCGGGCTGTGTTTCTGTAAGCGTTTATTTTATCTTTCATAATACCAAGAGCTACGAAAGTGTTTCCTAAAGGAATATTTCGAGGTAATATGTACACGAGAGTGAAAGAACATGGACTTACTAGTGAAGGTATTGAAAATAAAATGCTAGTGCGTTACAAGAAACAGTTCCACGTTCAAAGTTATCCATTTACTATAATGAAGTTTTAAGAAACCTGTAAGTGAAGAGAGAGAATAGCAGCACAAGAAGCTGTGACATCAATTGATGGACTGACTTTAATTCGTTTGGCTGTCGGTGGGACCTGGACGAAACGTGGGAACACCTCTCATCTTAGTGTTGTTGTTGCCCAATCATCTGATAACTGTAAAGTTATTGATGTAGAAGTTCCAACAAACTATCGTCGAGTGCATAATCATGAACATGACAAAAAGGATGTTGGCTATAATGGAGATATGGAGGTCCAGGCTGCTGTAGAATTTTTTAAACGATCGATACATGAATGTGGTAAGCGTTATTTAAAACACCTTGGTCATAGTGACTAAGGCTTACAAGGGTAATGAATCAAAGCCCTGTGGTGAGATTATAAAATTGGAGTGATTAGGACACGTCCAAAAGAGGATGGGAACAAGGGTACGAAATAAAATTAAAGTAAAAAAAAAGTCACCGTACCTGAGTAATACCCTCGTGTTTCAGATCCTCATCATGTTTTAATGGAGGAGATCGAAAGAACAGAGACGTCATGCAGTCGGCGGCTGTATTAAGTATGGGAATATCACCACGATGTTGAGGGATAGTTCATGGGAAAGTTTCGATGAAAAATTACTTTCTCTTAGTGACATACAATCGGAGAAGTGTAAAGATCTACTGCCTCCACCGTATAGTATGCAGAATGAACGTAACAATAAGATGAGAGAGATTAGAAAGTGAATCGAGGCATAAAGAGAGTCATTGTTCCCGAGATCTTTTCACGAACAAGCCAGGAAAAGAACGGCCAAGTAGCGGTACGAAGTCAGTGCTTACTAAAGTGGCTTATGGACTATTTCTTATCATACAATTTTGAAGAATAATTTAGAAAGAAAATGTCTAAAGGAATATTTGTGTAAAAAAATTGATTTGGATAACGACAAGGTTACAGGGACAGAAAATATCCATGCTGATGATGTAAAGAATACTGCAGAACAAAGTGAAAGGACAGCTGTACAAAGTTTAAACAGTTTAATATGAGGATACACCAGTGCCAGTGAAATTTACAAAAAGAGTAACAATTAGCAAACTTTGGAAACGAAATGGCACTGAGTGTCCAAAATAAATATAGGACTTTCGCGTTTGGCTACCACACGCTTGTTAAACTCAAGTAAACGCAGTAAATAAAGACTGTTACTGTTGTTGATGCAGTCTTCGGTCTATCCTGTGCAAGCCTCTTCATTCCGAGTAACTACGGCAACCTACATTCTTCTGAATCTGATTAGTGTATTTATGTCTTGACCTCCCTGTACGATTTTTACCCTCCACGCTTCCCTACAAAGTTAAATTGGTGATCCCTCGCTGCCTCAAAACGTGTTCTGCCAACCGATCCCTTCTTCTAGTCAAGTTGTACCACAAATTCCTCTCCTCCCTAGTTCTATTCAGTGCCTCCTCATTACTTACGTGATCCTCTCGTCTAAACTCCAGCATTCTTCTGTAGCACTACATTTCTATAGCTTCTATTCTCTTCTTGTATAAAGTGTGTATTGTCCATGTTTCACTTCCATAGCCGGCCGGAGTGGCCGAGCGGTTCTAGGCGCTACAGTCTGGAACCGCGCGACCGCTACGGTCGCAGGTTCGAATCCTGCCTCGGGCATGGCTGCGTGTGATGTCCTTAGGTTAGTTAGGTAGTGCTACGTTCTAGAGGACTGATGACCTCAGCGGTTAAGTCCCATAGTGCTCAGAGCCATTTGATCCATTTGAATCACTTCCATACAGGGCTAAACTCCATACAAAAAATTTCAGAAAATACTTCCCGCCACTTAAATGTATACTTGTTGTTAACAAATTTCTCTTCTTCAGAAACGCTTTTCTTGCCATAGCCAGTCTACGTTTTATATCCTCTCTGTATCGACCATCATCAGTTATTTTGCTGCCCAAATAGCAAAACTCCTTTACTACACTGTCTCATTCCCTAATCTAATTCCCTTAGCATCACCCGACTTAATTTGACTACATTCAATTATCCTCGTATTGCTTTTGTTGACGTTCATCTCATATCCTACTTTCAAGACACTGTCCATTCCGCTCAACTGCTCTTCCAAGTCCTTCGTTGTCTGTGATAGAATTACAATGTCGTCGGCGAACCTCAGCATTTTTATTTCTTCTCCATGGATTTAAATACCTACTCCGAATTTTACTGCTTGTTCAATATACAGATTGAATAACATCGGGGATAGGCTACAACTCTGTCTCACTCCCTTCCCAACCACTGCTTCCCTTTCATGCCCCTCAACTCTTATAACTGCCATCTGGTTTCTGTACAAATTGTAAATAGCCTTTCGCTCCCTGTATTTTACCCCTGCCACCTTTAGAATTTGAAAGAGAGTATTCCAGTCAACATTGTCAAAAGCTTTCTCTAAGTCTACAAATGCTAGAAACGTAGGTTTGCCATTCCTTAATCTTTCTTCTAAGGTAAGTCGTAAGGTCAGTATTGCCTCACGTGTTCCAACATTTCTGCGGAATCCAAACTGATCTTCCTCGGCTTCTACCAGTTTCTGCATTTGTCTGTAATGAATTCGTGTCAGTATTTTGCAGCTGTGATTTATTAAACTAATAGTTCGGTAATTTTCACATCTGTCAACACCTGCTTTCTTGAGGTCTCTCTCTCTCTCTCTTTCTCTCTCTCTCTCTTTCCTTCTCTCTCTCCACACCAGTACCTTTCTGTTACAATTGTTGAAACTTATTCCAATGATCAGGAATTTGGATTATGAATTTTTTTCAATAATTTCCATTCAGATAACTCTTTACAAAAATTTCAAACGAATGAGGTGCCCAATTAAATCACTAATGGGTGTTATTCAGTTTCATTTTTTTAAAAGTTCCTGCCTGCTAGATTTCATCTGAAAACCGAAATTGGCTCTTCTCGATACCCACAACATTAGATCTCTTTCCTTCTTTTGTCTCTAAGTCCACACTTCAAAGCCACAGCTTAAAAGTCCCCACATACACATTTCTTCAATTTGTTATGTTTCAGCATTAATAAACTGCAATTGTACAATTGTTCAATTGCCGAATATATATATATATATATATATATATATATATATATATATATATATATATATATAGAGAGAGAGAGAGAGAGAGAGAGAGAGAGAGAGAGAAACATCAAATTTTATATCCTGTAATCCATGTCATTTCCTGACATTTCTAAATCAATGTCAACCGCAAATGTAATGTTACATTTCCCTCACTTATACCCTTCATCTTTATTTAACCTCCTTCGTTATGTCATCAATGTCTATTTCTGTAGTCTAACTTTTGTGTAAATTGAAAATCAGTTTTTCATCCCTCTGGTTTACTTTGATTTTATGACTTGAGAAATGAAAATTGTGTGCTGGTAAAGACTCGGAACTGTATCTCCTGCATTTTAGAGCAGCTGCCTTATTCGTTAGCCTATCTCATCACGTCTCTAGGCCTCATTCAAATTTTCATTGTCTCTCATGAATCCTTCTTTTATTCGCGAAAACTTGAAGCAAAGTTTCTCCCACAGACTTTTTCTTAATAGCTCCGTTTCTCTAGGGACCATAGTTCCGCATTAGTAGTGGGAGAACGTAGTAGTAGTGCTCAGAATAACAGCAGGAAATATCAGTGACAAAACGTGAGTGGCACCTTCACTCGTGATCCAACTGGCCAATGGTTAAGGTGACTGCTCGCGGAAAGCGGTAGTTCTATGCTCGACACACTGTTGGGCACCGTTTCATTTATCACTGCATATTTATTAAATTGCAGTTTCAGTATTTATGAACGTTTGCCGTGTCATGGCTACTTCATTGACTGTGTCCTCGTTGATTACATTCTCTTCATGTCGGCGAAGAAGTTAAATTTAGTTAAATCCCTCAGCAATAACTAACCGTCAGCTCTCTCAAATGCCATTGAATGTGGCATAAGTCTGAATTAATCTCTTCAAAATAAATGATAGTGGTTTTATAGTTTAATAGATGAGAAATCCTTCGTTGCCTTGATATCTGTTTATAGGCGTGACGAGACGTTCTACGATTGGAACTTATTTTTGACTTATAAAGCTTGTTTGTATACGATAGTCTAAGTCATATGACTGGGGACATGAACGAAGACCTTTTTTGCTTCACTAGCATGAGAGAGAGCCATGTAGACCTGACGATTAGAAAACAAGCTGACACTAAGCCCCATGCCTGAATTTACAGCGTCTGGCCTTTTGCTTTTTTTTATGGTCATGTCATAAGCTCCATGGAGATTGTACACATTTCAAGTGAAATGGTAAAATGTTAGGAGTAAGTGGGGTTCGGGGTACAAAAAAATCGTTCACCAGAGCCACTTATCATCAAAATTTCCGCTTCTACGATGTTACATTAGGCAGAAGTATCTTTAACCCTAGGTGAGTGAAGGGTTCTAAGGATACGTGAGACCACGGTTTCGGAGGGAGTTTCCAAAGAATGAGTTAAAGCTTGATATTCACGGGCCACGGCAAGTCACGCCTCACGATATTCTTTCGATTCTTGGGACCGCATAATTCTTAGTCTTTCAGACCTGTAGCGCATTCATAAATACTCGACTATTTTCCATACATTCTTATTCGTAGCAAAACAAAATCAAAATGTAATTTGTAGGCACCCAAATCACAACGCAAACTTAATAGACTTGTAATTCTTAGCAAAGAATGTAAATAAAACCTATCGAAAAAAGCAAAGCAGTGTCATTAAAGCGAAATCATTACCCCCATATATGCTAGCCAAGTAAATTCACTGTTGCTTCTTTGGTTCATCCCCAGGTGCTCATTGACGAGCAGTTGTCTCGTCGAAATACTGTGCAGCTTCCACAGCATTTTCTGACGCGACACCCGTGAACCAATGAAGCAGTTATTACGCCGGGAATGTCTTACACAGCACAACCTTACTGTTAGTTTGTATTCATACAGATAAAATTGCAGCGCTTGATCCTGTCACTGATTTAAAACTTCCTAAGGTATTGTTTAAAAAAAAACAATAGCACCATCTGTTGGTGGTGTGTTGGGGCTTATGGGCGATCAACACCATCTGTTGGTTCTTTGTTGTAGTACACCGTGATGATCGAATGTCCGAACTGCTGAGCTCGGCAGACGATTTTAGATAAAACTGTAAATTACGATATATATTTTTCCTCGTGATCCGATTTGAATGAAATTAGCATATACACGTCCCAGTCTAAGGTCAATTTACCTGTGAAAACTCCATGAAAATTCAAATGGTTCAAATGGCTCTGAGCACCATGGGACTTAACATCTGTGGTCATCAGTCCCCTAGAACTTAGAACTACTTAAACCTAACTAACCTAAGGACATCACACACATCCATGCCCGAGGCAGAATTCTAACCTGCGACCGTAGCAGTCACGCGGTTCCGGACTGAGCGCCTTAACCGCGAGACCACGGCGGCCGGCATGAAAATTCGTCTAATAGTTTGGAGATCAGCGTGTTCAAACAGGTAGGCACGGTGGTTTTACAGTTTTATTATTAATATACATCTGCTTTCGTTTCTTTTTAAGTACATACTGACAATTAAATTACATATCAGCTAATATCATCGCTTAATCATCAAGGGACAGGTAAATTTAATAGTCATGGGTGACTGGATTTCGAGAGTAGGAAGGGAGAGAAGGAAACATAGTAGGTGAATATGGATTGGGGCTAAGAACTGAAAGAGGAAGCCGCCTGGTAGAGTTTTGCACAGAGCATAACTTAATCATAGCTAATACTTGGTTAAAAAATCATGAAAAAAGGTTGTATACATGGAAGAATCCTAGAAGGTATCAGATAGATTATATAATGGTAAGACAGATATTTAGGAAGCAGGTTTTAAATTGTAAGACATTTCCAGGGGCAGATGTGGTCTCTGACCACAATCTATTGGTTATGAACTGTAGATTAAAACTGAAGAAACTGCAAAAAGGTGGGAATTTAAGGAGATGGGACCTGGATAAACTGAAAGAACCAGAGGTTGTACAGAGTTTCAGGGAGAGCATAAAGGAACAATTGACAGGAATGGAAGAAAGAAATACAGTAGAAGAAGAATGGGTAGCTTTGAGAGATGAAGTAGTGAAGGCAGCAGAGGACCTAGTAGGTAAAAAGACGAGGGCTAGTAGAAATCCTTAGGTAACAAAAGAAATACTGAATTTAATTGATGAAAGGAGAAAATATAAAAATGCAGTAAATGAAGCAGGCAACAAGGCACTCAAACGTCTCAAAAACAAGATCGACAGGAAGTCCAAAATGGCTAAGCAGGGATGTCTAGAGGACAAATGTAAGGATGTAGAGAGTAATCTCACTAGGGGTAAGATAGATACTACCTACAGGAAAATTAAAGAGACCTTTGGAGAAAAGAGAACCACTTGTATGAATATCAGGAGCTCAGATGGAAACCCAGTTCTGAGCAAAGAAGGGAAAGCAGAGAGGTGGAAGGAGTATATAGAGGGTCTATACAAGGGCGATGTACTTGAGGACAATATTATAGAAATGGAAGAGGACGTAGAGGAAGATGAAATGGGAGATACGATACTGCACGAAGAGTTTGACAGAGCACTGAAAAACCTACGTCGAAACAAGGCCCCGGGAGTAGACAACATTCCATTAGAACTACTTATGGCCTTGGCAGAGTCAGCCCTGACAAAACTCTACCATCTGGTGAGTAAGATGTATGAGACACGCGAAAAAACCGCCTTATGGGGCGGGAAGGAGGGAGGAAATGGTTCTGATCTTGGTACTGAGTCTGTGCCACATTCACCGAAAATGGTTTTTGGCACAACACAGAAACCTAAAGTCGGAGTAGGTGGAGTGCTAGAAGACAATTTTAAAAATCTGAGAGTCCCATATGTTGATGTTGCAGGGGACATTCTAGGATATGTAGATGATAAAGATAAAGAAGATAGGTGTAGGAGGTACTCTGTGATGAAGAAATCGCTTCGAGAAAGGAAATCATGCGCGGGTCGCATCAAGCCAGTCCCCTTACTTCAACGCCACGACATTCGATACTTGTACTGACATAATCAGTGGAATACTGTAGCGCGTATCCTCGTCTGAAAGCATACCAGTAACAAAGGTTTGGAACTGAAATAAATGGTTGTAGCTCCGTCGTAAGTTGCATTGAGAAGCATCGTTTCTTATTTCTTGACGGTGTCTAGTTTCGGAAACCTTTGTTCATTTTCAAAACGTCCGTACCGTAATTGTGAGAAATACTGGTGATAGCCTTTGTAAAAATACTACATTTACTGTTGTTCAGTCGGCCATAGTATAGCAGCTTTGATCATCACTGCAGGGGCAGTTTTCGTATATAGGCTATCGCCTGTATTTTCACACTTCGGATGTGATGGTTTGAAAATGGACACAGGTGTCTTAAACTAGTCACCATTAAGAAAAAAACAAAAATACTACTCAATGCAATTTATGGCGGAGCTGCAACGATTTTTGTCAATTACAAAATAAGTTGCGAGTCTATGTTTCATCTGCACCATGCTGCTAGTTCTCAAACGTTTAGAAACTAGAACAATGGGACACAATTACACACCAGAAGTAAAAAAGATAAATGTCGTAAGATAAACTAAAAACAAAATGTTTCAGCTTGTTCTACGGTTCGTCGTCGGCGAACATGACTGTCTCTTACGAGAGCCCAGCTGAGCGCATGCTTTGCGCACAGTACTATAGTTTGTGTCCAGTGCTCTACAGTAAACCATGTGTCGTAGCCTTCGTCTGACTTATCATCCTTTTTTCTTATAGCCATTTGAAAAAGAAATGTTAAGCGAGTAGTGTTTATTTGTAATTGCGAAGGCGTCATCCTAACGTCTATAATCTTTTCAAGTAATCGGTCGTTCACTTTCTACTACATTTTTAACGTCACATCGCCAAGTATTTCTCTCCTGTGCGAAAATATTAATACTCATAGTGGCATTAGAAACAATAATAAATTCACAAGATGTGAAGTCTTATCATCGAAGTGAATTCACCTCTTGCCTCTGCTTAAAAATTTTCTGGAGATTCGATCATTGATGTTTCGGTAACTGACTGGCAGTCCTATGCAGTTCAGGTGTATCAGTCTGGAGTGATTTGTAGATTTTAGAACAGAAAAAAATCCTGGAGGCTCCATTTTACAGAGTCGTTGCTGCATACCGACGTCGGCGTTCTCTGTTTCACATACACTAAATACATCTTAATTTCAGTACACATAACCATCATAATAACTGGAACAAGGTTTCCATAAACATCAGCTTATTGGACGTTATTTTACTTAACAATGAGAAAGAAGTGGAGCAATCGCTCACTGAAGGTCTGTTACTAGTAAATAACTTATTTTATATACGTTAAAACACAAGATGAAAATTAGAGGACATAAATGGCAAGTTGGGAGCCGAAGTATTGATTTGTGTACTAGTTATTGCACAATACGCTAATCCCACAAGCAGAATTCCTCATACGATGTAGAAACAATGAAGATATAACATTAATGAGGCTAATTTATTGACATGTTTATCACCAAAATTTGCAATAACCCTAATAGTATAAGTAGCTGAACCTAACAATTTCAACAGATTAACAATGTGTTTCTTCCATTTCAATTTCTCATCAATGCACACACCCAGAAATTTTGAATATTCTGCCTTAGCAACAGTTCAAGTCTATATTTATTTACTGTAAAGAATTGTATATAATGTGTTTTCTCAAAATTTAATGACAGTTGATTTGCACAGAACCGCTTACTAATTTTCTGGAATACATTGTTTACAGTTTCCTCAGCTAATTCTTGCTTGTTGGGTGTGATTTCTATACTTGTAACATCAGGAAAAAGAACTAGCTTTGCATCTTGATGAATACAGAGTGGTAAGTCATTAAATTAAAATACATCAAGAACAATAAGTGAACCAAAATCTGAACCCTGTAGGATATCTCCCCCAGTTGGAGGACTCTGCTTATTTATGCAGACTATCTGTACTGTTTATTTCAACCTTTTGCATTCTTCCAGTTAAATATTCATTAAACTTGTGCATTGTCCCACTCATACCACAATACTTAAGCTTACCTAGAAGATTTTCATTATTCACACAGTCAAAAGCCTTTGAGAGATCACAAAATATCCCAATGGGTGATGTTTGGTTATTCACAGCATTTAATATTTGATTAGTGAGAGCTTGTATAGCATTTTCTGTTGAAAAGCCTTTCTGAAAACCAAACTGACAATTTTTAGTACTTCATTTTTACAAATATGTGAAGTTGCTCTTGAATACATCACTTTTTCAAGAAGTTTGGATACGTCTGTCAGAAGTGAGACTGGGTGGTAGTTGTTAGCATCAGACCTATCCCCTTTCTTACGCAATGGTTTAACCATAGCATATTTCAGTCTGTCTGGAGAAATGCCGTGTTTCAGTGAGCTACTGCATAAGTGGCTAAGAATCCTACTTACCTGTTGGGAACAATCTTTAAGTAGTACTCTGTTGGAAATGTCATCAATTCTATGCGAGCTTTTACTTTAGTTGAATGGGAGAGGTAGATTGAATTTCAGTTTTATCAAGCTGCGTAGATATGTCTGTTCCACATACAGCCTTGTTTTTTCTAGTGAACAGTTGGATCTTTTTTCTCTATTAACACTTGAAAATGATTATTAAAAATATTTTCTGCTCCTTTTTGTGAACAAACTTTTCATTGTGTCTGATAGAAATAATCTTCCTTTGCTCTCGGTTGCTCTTTTACCCTTGTAACAGTATTCCAAATTGTTTTACTATTATTATAAGAGTTACTAATCTCAGATACAATGCACATACTTCTGGACTTCTTAATAACTTTTCTTAAAACAGTGCAATCGTTTTCATAAATTTTGATATTTTCTCTTTCTAGCTGTAACATACATTTCCCTTTTCTGTTCATAACACATTTTTATCCCTTTACGCCATGGCTTTGTAGATGCTTTCTTACAATTATGTTTCACTGTTTTCTTAGGGAAACTGTTTTCAAAAATGCTAACGAAGGTTTCATGAAAAAGGCTAAATTTTAAATTAGCCTCAGGATAGCTGTACATCTCACCCCAGTTTAAATTAGCAATTGTTAAATCCTTAATTCAACGCACTATTTTGAAGGACTGATCTGCGTCACTGTTTGGAGCTGTGCATAATGATCCGACAGGCCATTCTTAACACGAGAAGGTGTCTCATCGATTTCTCGGATTTTCATTTCCATATGGGTCCATACAACAAAGCATAATTTTGTTGTTCTGAGCTACTCAATTGTTATCTAGAGTTGACAACATAATTTAGTGTCTACATCATGTAAATAGCGGTAATACTTCATAATCTGAAATGCATAGCAGCATGTGGTTAACGAAAATGGCGATAACGAGAACCATGAGGCGTTGAAATAGGTCACAATTATGTGAATAGTGCATTTAGTGTCAGTTCTTTGTGTTATGGTTCTAGTTTTAAGCTAATTACAAATTTTATAACTGTCGAAAGGAACAATTGTCATAAGCCTAAATCAGTAACATTTGTGAATTTATGTTGGTAACTCATATAAATTGCGTATTAATTAATATTTCATAGGCGGTATTGGACGTTGAGACTTGGTTAAAAACATTTCAGGCATATGAGGCTGTTGGTTAGTCTATAAATTTGATTTTCACAAATATCTATTTTCTCAGAACTTAACTGGTGTGCTTTGGACGCTTATCGTTCGAGTGCCTCCGTTCGTTAAATGTATGGCATATTTTATGCTTTTTCAGTCGTTTTATGAATGTACACAGAAAACGATATTTCTGATAACACATGCTAAATTCTTGATAGTGCTGGTGATATAACATGGACGAAATATCTTTCCTCATAGAATTAAAAACTAAAACGATCATCACAGATGTTCCATAAATGAACCTCGATGAAACGTGTAGAAACGTGGAAGAATACATTGCAGCACTACAGTGTAATAAAAATGAATAATAGGTGAAGCTGCGACTGAGAGTTATGGCCCCGTTTACGTCAGCAGAAAGTAGGGAACCGACAGATGGGTTCTATCAACTCTTTCCGCTAGGATGAAGATAAAAACGACAGCTTTAAAGTATGAGTCTTTTATAAACACACCATGCGATACGTAAGTCAACAAAGATAACACATCCTGTCTGAACGAGTTGTGCCAATGATCTCCACAGGAAACATCATCGTAAACGTAATCATGTTTAGGCTGCAGTCACGTGTAGTATTGAAGAAGCTTCCGTCCTGTCTTTCATTGCTAATCGACGTAGATAAGTAATGGAGAAAAGTTTGTTTCCCTTACCTTAGAGTATCACGTCAAGGTCATCCAGGAGTGCATCCCGTCTGTGTTTTGAACATCCTGCCGGAACCACTACCGTCGGCTGACTGGCTGAGGAACGAGGAAAACCGCAGCGAATGCTGCCGTTAACAGACAAGGAAATGGTCCCGGGGCGCTCCAGTGCTCGTCTTAAAGTCAGTTTACATATTGATAGTAGTCTCGGAAGACGGCACAGTGGCTGAGAAGCAAAGGTGTCAGCTACGGACGGGATTGCCAAGAACATCGATATCTGGCTGTATTTAGCAGTATACTTCAGTTCTATAACCTTACTGCCATGAGTCCTAATTTCGGAGTTGTAACATCATGTGATTGCCTTATCATTTTCAATCATTCACTAATCGAGCAGTCGCTCGGCAACACCTACAGTTAGCAAGTAATGTTGTGAGAATGTAAAAGGTGAACGACCTGTGACGTAACTTGTTTATTTTCGAAGCGCTGTCAGAGATGCAATGAGTTATTGACTTAGAAAACCGCGGCGCGAAAAATGGACAGAAGAAGAACACTTTTACACATTTTTTTTAATGTACGAGATATTCTCGATGAACAGTTACTCATTTTTTCTCTTGTCTCTTGTAACTTGTGTCGGACGTGCATGTCTTGTCGCCATATTATTATTGTTAAAAATAATATTATTTTAGTGTAAAGTAAAAGTGCAATACTAAAAGTGCAATACTGCATAGCAGTAGATTTATTGTGCGACTTGTATGTGAAAACATCAAATGAATTATTTTCATTATGAGAAGTGCCAGTCAAAACGGCATCCATGTTAAATCCTTCATTGCAGTGTAAGTTCATATATTAATTGCCATAAATTCAGAGTTAAATGGAACTGGTGTATGGACTATTTATTTATTATAGAATCTTTCATGAATTTATTTAATTTTGTTTATGTTTCTGCCAAATAGAGAATTCACAGTCACGAATTTTTTTGTCAAAGTCGGACGGAAGTTGCATGCGGCGAAATATTTTCTCCGCGCCATATTCTACTGGTAAATGCATAATAAACTACTGTCCCTTAGGAAATTCATGTTGAGCTATCCAAAAATAATTATATTTTGAATAGGCATTTACTCTCCTCTGCAATGCAACTTCCGACTGATCAGACGATCCAACAAGAAACAGCCGCACACGGTCGGCGTTCGCAAATATATTTCCACCGCTGATTATAGCTATATGTTACAGCACAAAAGTAAACATATTGTTATAATTAGCGACTACGAATGGGGACGTTTATAACTGTATGTTTACGTATACACATTTCGTAAACATATCGTTATAGAGTCTGTTATTTGCTTCGGATTTTATGGAAAGAGTCCATATTTTATTCTTAGATGAAACTTTAAACGAAATAATTACAGTATTCAACTATGTCTACGCCTATATTTTGAACAGTTTGCTTGGTTCCTTTTTAAAATTTTCCACTTGCACGCTAAATGGAGATAACGCGCGGAAGTACGAGCTACGGTAGAAAAGAAGGCACGAAATCTAGGAAGTTACTAGCGGAGCACTAGTTCAAATAGGGAAGGCAAGTAACGGGATTCGTCCGTCTCCTTGCTTTAAGGAACCATCCCATCATTCGTCTCAGGTGGTCAGAGGAAACTTTGGCACAACTTAAGCACCCCCTCCTGAAATACAAGTCTCGTGGCCGTGCAATGTCGCTGGATCCTCATGTGTGCGCCCGCAGCTCGTGGTCCATTGGCTAGCGTTGCTACCTCTGGATCACGGGGTCCCGGGTTCGATTCCCGGCCGGGTTCGGAATTTTCTCTGGCCGGGGACTGGGTGTTTGTGTTGTCCTCAGCTTTCCATCATCATTCATGAGAGCTGCTAGATAGGACTGTACAGATTGGGAATGTGTACGGGTGCTGATGAGCGCGCAGTTGAGTGCCGCTCAAATCAAACATCATCGTCATCCTTATGTGTGAAATCATTAAAAGTGCCACACCTGTTACCGACCACACATGCCCCTGTCAGTGAGGAGGCTGAGAAAACGACCTTTAGCAGTGTAAACTGATACGCGCTGACGGCTATTAGCAACAACAGAATAGATCAAAAACCCTTGCGAGGCAAAAAAAAAAAACGGACTGAAACAATGTCAGCTAGTAGAAATGACGAGGTTCTACATGGCCCATATCTTCCAGAAATTTGCTTGTTACAGATTTCGTGTAGTGGTCATCACTATTGTACCTTAAAAGACGCAGAACTGAGTCATACCGGTATGTTTTGGTGTTTAGTAAGTCATAAGACACAAACATCTGCTATATACGGTATCTGAAGAACGAACAGCTTACTTCTCTATTGATCTTTCGTTAAATATAAAAGATAGTAATTTATAACTTTTTAAACTATAAATAGAGCGCAGTAGAGCATAGCTTTCTATAATCAAAAGATTTTAGAAGAGACAATGATTATGCTCGTCAGTGATCTTCTGTGGATTCAAGTACGCCAGATTGACATTGCCTTTCGATATTTTGCACCGATACAAGTTTTGAGATGAAACACACGTCCGGCTGCAAGACAGTAGGGTGATGACGTTCCTAGAGAAGATGTCGTACTGGTCTCTAGTTGCATTTCAAAATATAATTGTGAGCCAAGCGCCAGCTCATTTGATTTTGTCGAAATACTCTTAGTATGAATTTCATACTTATATTTTGAACTTAAGTCTTGTCACAATTTGATTAAATTACTCGAGCAACTATTTTGGTTGATTTCGGCAAAATATTTATGGCGACTGCGTGTTGTCAGTGTTGAAGAAGCACAGCACCAAAAGTTAATAATTCAGTTCAGCCACCTTAACATAGCAGGCTGAGAAGCAGTACCAGGAAGAAAATCTGTTTATGTCGTCGGAAGAAGTAGGACAAGAAATATTTTTTATTTCTCATTTCTTTTTACAGGTCACAAGGGAGAAGAGAGAGTAGAAACTACTGCAACATACACCCATCTGAACCTGCTTGCCATACTCAGCACTTAGTCTTCAGTTTTTACCCACGAAATGTGTCCGAGCGGTTCTAGGCGCTACTGTCTGGAACCGCGCGACCACTGCGGTCGCAGGTTCGCATCCTGCCTCGGGCATGGATGTGTGTGATGTCCTTAGATTAGTTAGGTTTAAGTAGTTCTAAGTTCTAGGGGACTGATGACCTGAGAAGTTCAGTCCCATAGTGCCCAGAGTCATTTGAACCATTTTTATCCACGAATTGATGCCTCAGCATGTGTCGTGTCAACCGTTCCCTTCTCACAAGGGAACCCTCGACCGCGAGATCGTAAAAGGCCAGTGCCATTTACGGCATTCGACTTCCCACAATATTGGCTACTAACGGTGGCAGGATGAGGGGGGCCGGAGGTATCAAATGGTGAGAACAGCCTGAGGCTACGGAGCCTAGTTGAACAACTTAGTTGAGGGCTAATTCACGACAGTGCCACAGCGCTAGTGGTGTTCATAACAAAGCAGAGAAATAGTAACGATAAATTAAGCAAACATTCCATTAAATGTATGACGAAGTTAACGAAACTGAAACCCAAGAAAATTCGCAGAGTGGGGAAGAAGAGGCAGATGAAATACTGACTTTTACGCGAGCTGAGTCAGAGTGGAATGGGTGCTGTCTTATACGCTCCACAGTGCGGACAACGTACTTGAGGGGTACAATGAAGGCGACAAGTGACTAACAAGTCAAAGTGATACTGAAAAAAGAGTCGAGCGCTGTAGTTCATCATCCTTGCCGAACAAGGAGCCACAAGTCCCGCCTCCAGTGAAACACAGTAAACGACAGTCGTTGTCCAAGTAATGGGTACTGCTCGTAATTACCTACGTGGAAGATCATTCCCAGCATAGCAGAAACAAGTTGTGAACAGTTTTTGAATAAATCCCTGCAGTCCATTAGGAAAACTACGGATATTCAATGTGGACAAGGCACACTTGTTACAAAAACTGATGTTTGTGCGTTTAAAGGTCGCTCGATACAATTTGCAGGACTTACATGATAGTCACTTACTCCGTTATGCACATAAAATTGTAGGCTACGTAGGTTACAGTTATTTCAAGGCAAACAGTGGATGGCTGCATAACTTTAAACAGTGCTACAGAATTGTAAGACGTAAGATGACGACATTTCAATCCAAACGTCAACTTGGTGATGCACAGTAAACTACTGAAACGACCAGAAAATTTGTAGATGAGATAAACGAACTTACCCCATCGTTCAGAAAGGAATTTGTTTTCAACTCCTACCAGTTGGGATTTGAAGTGGAAATGAATATGAAAGGAACCTCAGAAATTAGAGATACCAAGAGAGTGGTATCAACATCAAATAACATCAGTGATTCAATACATGCGTTTACAATTATGCCGACTGTTAATCTGGATGTTAAATTGGATGGAAAGTTATATATTGCGCGGCGATTCTTTCTCGTGTGCGTTATCTTGCGAGGTCAGTGGGGAGTGTTTTTGTCACAGGAGGGAAGAGTGGGCAAATGGGCGTAAGAGAGCTTCACCTGTAGTATGAACATTGCTTTTGGCCAACAGCTGGTCAAATTAACATTATTTTTCTTGAGTCCTGGTCTACGTCTAAAATCCGACCTCCTTTAGGGCAAACTAGCTCTCCTGAAAAGACATTGCATTTCATACCACCTGGAACCACTGGACAAATTCATCTTGTGGATGCTTGTTTTTTCCGTACCTGTAAAACATTACACTGTCTGCAGCTACACCTTGAAGGCTAGCCAATTTCACGACAAACTCGACGACAGATTGTTTCGCATTCGGTTGCATTCCAAGACATTGCACTAGTTCTCATCACTCCATTACACAAACATGATCCTACATGCATTCCTTAAGAGTGGTTACCTAGCTAAACGCCCTGCTTGGTTTTTAACTCCCAAGAAGTTCGCCTTCGATCTTGACGGTGCGAACCTCTAAGATCACTGTGGCTGCCTTTTTTCATTCGGTGTCCATGGAGCAAGTTAATGATTTGTTTTGAACACTTCTTTAATGTCGATGAAGACCATTTTGTGACGAGTAATAGACACATACCATTGAAAGTTGATCTCTGCTCCTCCCAGACACTCATTTTCTGTCGCCGTGGTGAGATATTAGCAGCTAATATTTTTCCTGTCGTCGTTGTTAAAGATTAAGCTTGCGACCTCACATTCGAGGGTGTCCTTGTGAGTCTAGTTGGTCACAAGTATCTTTTCTAAATAATTCGCTTTCATGCCTCTACATCTGTTATACTATCTAATCAGCATTCTTCTGTGGCACCAAACTCAAAATCTCCTGTTCCTCTTTGACTGAAGTGATTATTGTCCGCTTTTAACATTCGTACATGCTACCCGGACAAAAATCATCCATAAAAACTGCCTAACATTTAAACTGATGTTGGCTGTTAAGATGTTTTTTTTTCTTTTTGTGAAATATTTTTCTTGTTAATACTAGTCTCCATTCTATATTGACTCTATTTCGGACTTCGTCATTTATTTTGTTGCCAAAATAGCAAAACTTATCTACTACTTTCAGTGTCCCATTTCACAATCCAATTCCCTCGGCTTCGCCTGTTGTAATTCGACTACATTCGAAGCAAGGCGGTCACAAAAACTATAACATTTCGGTCTTCCTCCCTCTCTCTCTTTCGCACTCTCACTCACACAGAGACGCACACGCACGCACGCACGCACGTACACACACACACACACACACACACACACACACACACACACACACACACACGTGTTTTTGTTCATTGTCCCAAATATAAATTAGATATGGTTAAAATCCTTCTTTCTCGACAAAGATCGAGAGAACTGGAAATGTCCTCTTCTGTAACTCATTTGTTAATGACTGGAATTCGGGTGGAAAGATGTTATACGAAGGCGTGCTGCCAGCCGGTGTGGCCGAACGGTTCTAGGCGCTTCAGTCTGGAACCGCGCGACCGCTACGGTTGCAGGTTGGAATCCTGCCTCTGGCATGGATATGTGTGATGTCCTTAGGTTAGTTAGATTTAAGTAGTTCTAAGTTCTATGGGACTGATAACCTCAGATGTGAAGTTCCATAGTGCTCAGAGCTATTTAAACCATTTTTGAAGGCGTGCTGAAGTGTAATGGCACCAAATTTTTTATGTGAAAACTTCGTAAGGTTTTTTAATATAACAAACGATATTAACATTCTAGATATTTATTCTTCTGGTCTACATATTTACTTTTAAACATAGCCACCTTAGCGACGAAAAAATTTCTCCTAACGAGAGACCAGTTTTATGATACCGCCACTGTAGAATGCTTGTGACCTCCCAATAGTATGGAGCATTACAAAACATTATTCATAAGTCATGTCAATACAGTAATTATTGGCAGTCATTGGCCAGTTACAAAGCATTTTTATGCATTATTCAGAAGTCATCATTCAAAATGAGTTAATTATTGGCATAGCATTTATGCATAAGTCGTCTAATTATAGTAATCATTGGCATCATAAGGCATCTCATTACAGTAATTATTGGCATTCATTGGCCAGTGACTAGGCATTTATTATGCATTTTTCAGAAGTCATCACCTAAAACAGGAGTTATTGCGTGTAGCATCCAGTTGTAGTATTTATATATGATATCATGCAAGTGACATAAGACATATTTAAAATGTAACACACTGTAACTATTACTCAAGGTCTGTAGTCCAATAATACGTAGATATAATGGATTCAATACAACAGAGAAATTTGTGTTATATTTAGGACTAGAAATATATCTTAAATTGGTAGCATTATTTAGTTATATACTGGTAATAGCTGAGACAGGTAATAAAAATTTTCTTTTGCTAGCAATGCATTGCGTTGGGATCGATAATTAATTGCTGTGGCATGAAAATATTTGCTTTTGACTTATTGCTGGAAATAAGGATTAATAACGTCATTCGTCATGAGTCAGCTGTACCAAGGTTATCAAACAAGTAGAGTATATGTGATCACATTCATGAATGATACACAACTGGATCAAGAAAATGAAAGTACTAGAACAGGTTTAATAACTAAATGCTTATAGCATATTAATATCATGAAAAGCTTCTCCTGTAAAAAATACAAAATGGATTATTGGCCTAATAGAAAAAATGTATATTATGCTGAAAAGTAGTAAATTTCGAATTAACAGGTAATGAAACGTGTACTTGATACGTATGTACTCTAGCTGTCTTTCCCAAAACATTCAATCATTATACTATGTGACATAAGACATACTGTCAAAAGGTACTGCAACAAATACTTAAATAACTACATAGCATATAGCATATATGTGACATAAGACATACTGTCAAAAGGTACTGCAACAAATACTTAAATAACTACATAGCATCTCTTAACTGATAGTAAATATATATACTTCATCATCATTCTCAGCTGCAAAGAAAAACTTCATTATTCATATTACCATCGTAATTTATTATCAACTGCAAAAATATAGGAACTTCATTATTCATATTAATAATACCATTTACTTAATACAACTATTCATTATCATTCATTACTTCATATAGTACAGAGTTTCTAAATTCTAGCGTACATCATCACTAAAATTAACATCTGTAGTTCTGTCTGACAGCGTGCATCAATCGCCTCGTATTCTGAAAGAAAAATAATTAGTCAAGACTGCTATCATACAGTGTTTGTAGTATTTTCTTGTTAATGCTTGTTAATTCTGATCCAGTTACTCTTCATGACACGGTATTGCATTTTCTTCCTTTTATTCCGATGGTTAAATTTCCATTTCATAATAAACCACTGTCGTTGTATAATTTATTTGTTTTACATGGTATTGCTTTCTGAAAATGACGAATACGGATTAATATATTGCATTAAAATCATATACCCATTAAATAGAAACTTGTTTCTAGTGATATAACCAAGCATAAACCATAGCATGACAGAAAACGCATTATGTTAAAAACATTGACAATTTGTAAGTAAGCTGTTTAGGTTTTTTATATTGGTAACGCGACGTGGCGCTCTATATGAAAATCACTGGCTGTGCTGTGTGCAGTCAGTGGTTGGTTGGTATTGTTGTAATACTCGCCATTGTAGTGTTGGGCAGCTGGATGTTAACAGCGCGTAGCGTTGCGCAGTTGGAGGTGAGCTGCCAGCAGTGGTGGATGTGGGGAGAGAAATGGCGGAGTTTTGAAATTTGTAAGACTGCATGTCATGAACTGCTATATATATTATGACTTTTGATGATATTAAGGTAAATACATTGTTTGTTCTCTATTAAAATCTTTCATTTGCTAACTATCCCTATCAGTAGTTAGTGCCTTCCGTAGTTTGAATCTTTTATTTAGCTACCAGTAGTGGTGCTCGCTGTATTGCTGTAGTTCGAGTAACCAAGATTTTTGTGAGGTAAGTGATTTGTGAAAGGTATAGGGCCATTCTTTTGTAGGGATTATTGAAAGTCAGATTGCGTTACGCTAAAAAATATTGTGTGTCAGCTTAAGCACAGTCTTGTATAATTTTTATAAGGGGACGTTTCATATGTCGACCATTAGCCGAGGATACCTCACTGGAATCTTCTGATTTTTTCTTGTAGTTTGTGTAATTAGTGTAGATTTTGTTTATTGCTAGCGCGTAATTGTAGAGAGAATCTCCTTTGTAGTTGTAATCTGTCACTGTTGTACAGTAAAACAGGTGTGGCACACATGTAAATTTGCACCAAGTACTTCGCAGCTGCGCTTGCAATTAACTACATATTATTTTCAGAGCTATGTTAATGTGTTCTCTTATTTTTGCTCTTCAAATTGTGATTTTCTGTGTTGTCGTGTGAAATGTTGTGACAATAATGGCGTGTGAAAAACGTAATACTAGGCTCCAAAGTAAACTGAGAAATGACAGTGAAGCCGAAAGCAGTGTGTTAGCGCCACCATGTAATGAATCAACTAATGTTGAAAGTAGTAATTTGGTAATTGTGCATAGGGAAATGGAGCGGGCTGCAAATAATGGCGTAGGCAGTGAAACAATTAGTGAACAGGGAAGCATTATCGATCGATCGGTTGGTAACAGCTCGCCTCAGGATTCCGAAATGACAGGACACAATCTTGCAAATACTGTTGATTCAGGTTTTGCGTCCTCACCGTTTTCTCAAATAAATCAAGACACATTTTCTGCTTTTCAAGATGCAAATATTGCCGGTTCAAATGCACTGCCGAATAGCACTGAGGAACATGTTTCAGACACCAGTGCACTGTTATTACAGTTAATGCAACAAATGGGACAAAGGCTACAAAAGTTAGACACAACGCTTGAACAAAATCAGAAACAAATAGGACAAAATCTTCAAAAGTTAGACACAATGGAACAACACCAGAGACAAACACAGCAAAAGCTTCAAAAGTTAGACACAATGGAACGAAATCTTCGGAAGTTAGACACCATGCTTGAACAAACACGTGAAGATTCAACTACTGAGTTACATAACATTGGATCGAAATGTCAAAAAGTCTGCAATGACGTAAAAACACAAATTTGTGAGCATTTCCAACCTATTTTTTCGCGGCATGAAAATGCATTACAGAATCACGAAGCAGCCATAAAAGAACTGCAAACAATTGTTCATGAAAATAATGAGACCTTGCAAGCTAAAATTGACTCAGTTGCATCCACCGATTCGGTTACGCAACGTGCAAGAACTCAGGAAAACTTAAAGGTCACAGTAGATTCGATTTCAACACAAATGGACACTCTGAAACTTGGTTCAGAAAAACACACTGAGGAAATGTGTTCACTATCGGAGAAAGTAGCCGAACTTTCAGATCAGTTCACTAACTTATCTACGAAGGTAGATGATGATGTGAATGAAACAAAACCTGTAGCCTTCACTGACACTGAAGAGTATGAACAAATTAGGAAATTCAAACAGAATCAAAATCAAATCAACACACAGTACAAAAGAGAAATGCGGGAAGTACAAGATCAATTGGCTGAAGTAATTCAAGAATTACATATTTCAGAGGACACTCGCGCTCCAGTACGGGAAGAGGGACATAGAAATACGGAACAACCACAAAATAATAACACGGGACACTTCGGAAATTATGAAAGAAATTGGCAAGGTGCATTGGATTTTGAGATGGAACCGCCAAAACGAAGTAACAATGAGCGATGTGCGACTCGCCGACACGATGTTTTTGACTATAAGCTGTTCATTACTACACGTAGATTCAAAACATTTAAGAATTCTGACAACAATATTCATCCATAAGCATGGCTTCATCAATTCTCTCATTGTTTTCTCTCAACTGGTCATTAGAGCTCAGATTAGAATTTATGTGTGGCTACTTAGAGAATGAAGCAGCTGTAAGAATTCGATCGGTCATTCACGATTGCCACAGTGGAGGAGAATTTTACCATGCTTTCCTCTCAGCGTATTGGTTTCAAGCTACTCAAGACCGAGTAAAACATGTCATCATAACGACGAAACATTTCGAAGAATCTGAATTTTCCAGTCTTGTGAAAGATTTTGAAGACATGTTGCACAAGAATCAGTACCTGTCAAACCCATATAGCCCCTCAGAACTCATCCGCATTTGCTTATCAAATTACCTGAACTTGTACGGCATATAATTTTAGCAGGACGCTGCAAAGGCGGCATTGAAGCTTTTCAGGGACTGTTACAAGAACAGGAAATTGACACTGACAATCGCGGAACGCGAAAACATGAGCACAACAATTACAGGTCACATCTGTCACAATTCCGTGATGACAGAAATAATACACGACAAGGCTATTCTTACAACGTAAATCGTGACCAAAACAGACACCACCCGTATGACAACTGTTGGCAGAGTAGTAATAATTACAGGGAAAGATCACCTCTCCACGATAATGACTATCACAGAGACAATCAGAGAAACAGACAATATGGGAACCAAAATAACTATTATCAAGGGAGACGCAGTAACTTTAGATTCAATGGTCCAGCGCGCAGTTACGATTCAGGGAGAAATTCTCCACCACGTGACCGACAAGAAAGAAACTACGGAATCTACCGACATAACGACAGACGATATGATCGTAACGACAGACCTGAATTGCATCTGAACAGGCGGGATTCAAAGAGAGCAGGGCCCTCTCGACAAGGTGAATTTGTAGAAGTTAGGTGTCCTAATCCCAATAACGACGCGCGCCCACAAAGAGGCAGACAATGACTCGCACCGCAGGCAGCCACGTGCGCCGTCAGGTTCAGCGAAAAATAACATAGACGCTAACCTTGAGAAACATTTTAGCATTCCTTACCGACGTATACAACATGATAATTACTTTTTTTTGAAACTCTGTGCACTATAAAGGGTAAAGGACTGCACCACATTTCATATGTAAAACCGTTTATCGAGAGATAATCTGCTTTTTTACTTTGTCTTTGCCATAAAATTTTTCACTTCACATTTCTAGTATGCTTTGTCAGACTTAAGAAACTGTTAACATGCAACTATGTTTTATAGTTAAATATCCAGTCAAGAACCAAGAGAACTTATTTAAACAGAAATTACGAATGCATTATTATAGTGAACAGACGTCACAGTGTTATTGTGTGTGTACATTCTTACTTGTTAGTTGCACGATTACGTAACGACTATAAGGCTTACATACTTAGAACATACACTGGTCCTGCTAATGATATTTTAATGCAACATTTTGGTTTACTTGGAAAAACATTCTGGATTTAAAGTACTTTCTTTGAGATACCACATGACACAGTGGTTAGTTTATGTGACAGCTACGCGATTTTATCATGACGCTACTAATGAGTGACAATTTACAATGTTGCTTTTCCGGTTTATCTGTTTTATATCTGAACAGTTTTTATGAATTCTTCTGGAAAGTAAAACATGTTTTAGTTGTAACTTTTGTGGCATAGCTGCAAGAAGACAGCCTTTTCCGTAGCACAACAATACGTTACAGCACAGTACTGTCTTCATCGCGGCAATAAGCCTAATAACTAAGATATCTATACGCTAAGCATTTCACTTTGGTTTATCATGAGGTAAGTACATTGACTTCTGCAGAACTTAGCTTTCAGAGGACGATTACTACGACACTTCCACAGAGATTATCTTACAACAAGACGCACAGTTTAGCGCTACAGTACACGTATTTGTTTGATTAATTTTGTACTTAAAACATATATTTTTAAATATATTTGAAGTACAGTGATATAAAGGTTTCCCCTGATACGTTTCATTCCATTGCTCTAATCTGTAACACCTGAGGGTATAATTACATTAATCCTCAGGGGGGTACACTCTTACTTTATGTGTCATGTGTTTGGCAAGCACAAGGAGCCCTAGCTAATATGGTATTTGCTTAAAAAACTTTACACATCGGTACCATATTTCTCTAACACAGAATTACACAGCTATCTGATTATTTGACAGACAAGCAAACATCTTTTTACTACATCAGTGGCAGGTGTTTACGCAATTAGACAATCGGATAACTTCACACTTATGAAATTGTATTCTGTCTCTACTGTGTGGACCCTTCATATTTTTCGGAACCATTGTGATACTATGAGAGCTTTAAAGGATGTATTTGATATGGGATCATGATTTTTAAAGTACGTTTGAGGTAGATGACACTATTGAAATGAGCAGAGAATTCTTTTTTTAGGTTTTGAAATTATTGGAGGAAGCTACGACGATTTTGAGATTTGGCTAAGGTTTTATGATATTATGATGATGATGTGTATTACGCTGTTGCAGTATGTTTATGATCAATAAGCTGATGCTATATGAGTTATTTGATTATGCTACATGTCTGTTATGACGAAATATTGAAGAAGTGTCGACGAATAAGGTAAGGAATAATGAGTAGTGGTTAGGGACTCTGGTTTGTGAAAAAGGTGGTTGGAAACCAAGAATCGTACTTTAAAACTCATGAAATGTATGTAAATGCGTGAATGTATTACAATGCCGACGAAACTTTTTTGGACACTGTTATATCAATAGGATTTTGTTTCTACAGGTTTGTAACGCAAATTCTTGACCTGTGAAATGTTTTATATGAGACTGCCACTGTAGCGGAAACTGATGTCGTAAATATTTCGGTAAGAAACTTAAGTGAGCACCTGCACGTAATGCGTCGTGGGCAACCAGCTGCGCGACAGCCACCTGACAAAAGAAAGCTATTAGTGTGTGCCTTTCAGAGGCACAGGTGAAAAAAAAAAGAGGTCATTATCCTCGCTATTGATATTCCTTTGTAGAAAGCATCGCAAATATGACAGGCTCAAAATTGAGAACATATGATTATACTGTGGAGCTCTTAATTTATGATATTTACTAAAATGATGAGAAACGTTTTACATCCATTGTCTTTCTAGTTGAGAGAATTTTTTTGCCTTTGGAGGCGCCATTTGCCTAGTGAATGGCGTTTCATATGTTGCTTTATATATATATTTGCTCATTTTGTTTAATATCTAGTTTCTTGCTGCACTGCAACATTGGTTAAAATAAAATTTAACACATGTACTAATATAACTATTTTCTGTCTACAGACCCAGTAAAGAATAATTTTATGATGTACTTTCGTAAAACAAGGAGGAACACAAATAGTCATTTCCCCTCACAGGAATTGTATAATTAATTTTTTTAACGACTTGGTAACTTTCTTTTTGTGATGCATCACTCTAGTGTTAAGATGTGAAATAGGTATTAAACGTGGCCATTTTTACTGTAATATTTTTTCTGCTTGAGCTTTGTCATGTTTAGATATAAGTTATTGCATTTGCTGCTGCTTGCCTTGATAATTTCCACTTTTTTCATTGCTGTTTGTATTAATTGTTTTGTGCTGCTGCATTGCCTCGTCTCTTAGTTAAGCATATGAGCTCAGTAGATTTAAGTTAGCTTAAGTGTGGGTAGACTATATGAGAGAAAGAGTTGTGATGAATTGGAAGAAATGCATTGTGAAGTTATACGAAAAATGTACAGAAAGCAGGTACAGGTAGGATTTTCTTGGAAATAAATGATGAGGTAAGATACTGGAAAATAAACAATGAGGTAAGAAATATGCGAACATCTAAATGCAGAAAGCATGCTTGGATAGGATTTTTTTGGTGGAAACAAATGTTGAAATAAGACGAAAGATCTATGGAATGAAGTTTTGGGTTGGACTGCAGTACCAAATGTTACACTGAAAACAAACCCTGCCCTTTCCTCCCACTATATGTTTGTGTACCCTTGGGTATTTGTGTACTTCCTGTCTTTATGTGTTTATCTGATGAGAGTTATGTTGTAGAACTTTTCTGACAATATGTTATTTACTTTGTAAAGATGTTTAGACATTATTTATCTGTTCTATTTTGTTGCTCATATATGAAGTTGATGTTTCAAAAGTTATTCTGATCTTTATGTATGTACTTATGTCATAATTTTTGTAACACTGATGTGCATGTTTATTTCTATTCTTTTGTAAAGCCTGTTTTACTACAAATGTTATCTGTATTATTATGTTTTTAATGATGTATTTTGTAGCTTTGTTATTGTATTCTCATGTTATAATATTATAATTGTCACCAGTTCAGGTAATTAAGTAGCTTGTAAGCATTCATTTCACTGCACACATTTCTGTTGGTCATAGTATATGCACAATATATAAAAAAAGGAGGAGGGCTATGTAAGTAGGCTGTTTAGGGTTTTTATATTGGTAACGCCATGTAGCGCTCTGTATGAAAATCACTGATTTCAAGCAAGGTACTGGTTAACAGCATTGCTAGTTCTAAGGACAATTCCAAAAACTTTCTGCGTGCAAAAGTGGTGGTTTATGTACTTGCTATATTCTCCGCAAGACTCTTCAATGATGATTGTGCACCTGCACAGTCGCAACAGATGAATGCTGGCCATGTCTACATGGACTACAGTGGGTCTGCATCTTTGATTACCATCCAATACCATTATTGCTACAAGGACGACAGTGGGTCTACACCTTTGCTGACTCACCAATACCTTACTCTCTACTAGGACTACAGTGGGTCTGCTCTGTGATGACCTACCTAGCAATATTCTTCAAAACTTCGACTGACTCTGCGGTGGGTTTGCTCTGTTGTGGCCCATTACCTGTCAGCATGTCAAGAGTCAGCACTGTCTTTCTGTTGGAAGGAAAACACTACTTCTTCAAGATTGCATGGAAATCCACTACTTTCGTGTGCATTGTCTTTTACTGCTCAGACTTTGAGAAAACAAAAGGCAGTTTTCCTGTGATGAATGATCAGGACTGTCTTTATGGACTGTGAGAAAATTTTAGCTTTTGACCAACATTGTATCAATACGTGTGTGCATTTGATTTCTTTGTTATTGTAATTATGAAAAAATTTTTCAAACCTGTATTGGCCAGTGCCCAAAACAATTTTTAAATTTTTTTTGTGTGGAGCATGGGGGCTATGTAAGTACACTGTTTAGGTTTTTTATATTGGTAACGCCACGTAGCGCTCTGTATGAAAATCACTGACTGTGCTGTGTGCAGTCAGTGGCTGATTGGCATTGTTGTAATACTCGCCATTGTAGTGTTGGGCAGCTGGATGTTAACAGCGCGTAGCGTTGCGCAGTTGGAGGTGAGCCGCCAGCAGTGGTGGATGTGGGGAGAGAAATGGCGGAGTTTTGAAATTTGTAAGAATGGATGTTGTGAACTGCTATATATATTATGACTTTTGATGATGTTAAGGTAAATACATTGTTTGTTCTCTATTAAAATCTTTCATTTGCTAACTATCCCTACTAGTAGTTAGTGCCTTCCGTAGTTTGAATCTTTTATTTAGCTGGCAGCAGTGGTGCTCGCTGTATTGCAGTAGTTCAAGTAACCAAGATTTTTGTGAGGTAAGTGATTTGTGAAAGGTATAGGTTAATGTTAGTCGGGGCCATTCTTTTGTAGGGATTATTGAAAGTCAGACTGCGTTGCGTTAAAAAATATTGTGTGTCAGCTTAAGCACAATCTTGTATAATTTTTCTTTCAAATTTTCAAGTTCATAAATGTACACACAGAATCATAATGTAGTAGCAAAAAATGTAGAATAGACAAGATATTGAGATGTCTTAAGGCGAAATGTCAAATTCAACTGGTGTTTGTTATATCTTAAAGATTACATAGTGCATACAGACAAAAATGCTACTTTCGATAGGAAGACAATCATACATACACAAAAAATGGAAAATGTGCACGGTCTGATGTCTACCGACAAGAAAAGCGACCTGCTAATCTTACCTTGCCGGGCACTTGCCAAGAAATAATATGATCATCATCAGTAAGTGGTCGTATAAATATCTGGAAATGGCATTACAGTGTGATCAATCATAAAGTATGTTCACTCAATAAAGGGTTTAATATTGGAGATATGGTGATTGTCCTTGTTCTTTCTGGTTCTCAAAGTTTCGACATGTACTACAATGGGGTGAGGATTGCTGCGAATTCTGTATGGACCTGCGTATAGATGCTGAAATTTACTGCATCTACTCTTTCCTCTGTTGGATAAATAATGAGTGCGTACTAATATCTTCTGTCCAATGTGAGAGTCACGGCGTGTACTAACCTGTTTCTGCTGTCGTCTCTGGCGCTCTGCGGCACGTTTGATGTTGATGAGCGCAATGTCAATTATTTCATGGTGACGTAGTCGACGAGATGTAGGAAAAGATACTAATTCTTTAATTTTGTTAGGTGGTTCAACATTTTTCAATATAGCAGTCGGAGATAGCATAGTAGATTCATTTGGTATGGAGTTAATTACATCCTGGAATGAGGGTATGTGTGTGTCCCAATCAATATGTCTTTTATGGCAGTATATTCTACATAGTTTACCTATTTCTTTCATCAGTCGTTCACAATGGGTCGAAGAAGTGTGATACTTGGATAAATAGATCGGAGAAATGTTTCTAGCTCGTAATATACGGGTCCATATCGCAGATCGAAACTGTGGTCCATTGTCGGAAATTACTTTCAATACTTGCCCTACATGAAACAGAAAATGTTTTACAAATGCATTCGAAACAGATTTCGCAGTGGCTTTGCGTAACGGAGTGAAGGTAACAAATTTCGAAGTGAGTTCAACAGCGACAAAGATGTAGCGAAAACTTCTAATAAGTCTGGGAATCGGACCAAAAATGTCTACAGAGGCCATGTGTCTCAATTTAATTGGTACAGTGGGATGTAACGGAGGAATATGTGAAGTCGTGTCTGACTTAGCTTTCTGGCAGATTTTACATGACGCTAAAACTCATCGAATACGTTTCTCCATGTTGGCAAAATAACAGTTCTGTCTCAGTATAAGAAAACATTTTCTGGCTCCATAATGTACGTAACTTAAATGAGTATACCAAATTAATTTGTTAACAAGTTCGTCAGGAATACTTAATAACCAGTTGTTCCTGTCAGTATAAGCGGTGAAACAGAATGTTCTTGCGTACAGTATAATGGCTTCTAATGGTAACATTATTCTTATCTTGCCAAAGGCGTTTAATTTCTTTCCACACGTTGTCTTTGCTCTGCTCTTGTGCTATGTCTCGTAATGACGATGAAATGGAATTTTCAAATGCGACTTGTTGAATATACATGACGCTAGAATTTGCTTGGCAGAAGTTGGTTGCGATCTCTTGCTGATTGTTGCTGAGAGAACAGGATAGTACGTCTGTTGCAATATTTTGTGTACTGGGAATGTGAAAGATTATACAATTAAATTCCTGTAAATAAAGTTTCCATCTGCTTAACCTGTCATGTGTAAATTTTGCGAAAAGTAATGCCTGTATAGCTCTATGATCTGTGTAAACGGTAGTGTGTCTTCCATAAAGAAAATGCCTAAATCTGGTAAATGCCCATACAACACATAATGTTTCAAGTTCTGTAACAGAATAATTGCGTTCAGCAGGTGACAGAATGCGACTTTGATTAGTGTATTACCACCTACTTCAATTTCCTGAAAAATGTGCACCCCTGAAGCTGTGTTAGAATTGTCGGTGATAATGGAAAAATTTCTGTTAAGATCTGGGTGTGATAAAAGTGGTGCTTTCAACAAAGCTTGTTTTAGATTGACAAATTCAGATTGTGCTTGGCTATCCCAGGACCAAATAGCATTTTTACCCGTCAGCTGGCATAATCTAGGGGTGTCTAAAGCAAAGTAATGAATAAATATGCGGAAAAATTAATTAATCCCAAAAAGCTTCGTAGTTGTTTCTTTGTCGTTGGAACAGTAATGTCACGTAAAATTTGAAGTTTTTCTGGGTCAGGCGCAATGCCTTCTGCTCAAATTACATATCCAAGGAATTTTCTAGAAGTTTGGCCAAAGTGCGATTTACTAAGACTAACTGTAAGTCCTTGTGCACGAAAAGTTTGCAACAGTTGTTCAAGAATCAGATTGTGTTCAGACCAGTTAGCTTCTGCAATAAGAATGTCGTCTACATACGTTGTGTTCGGTCTTTACGTTCTGTCGGAAGTATACTATTCATACCGCGAATAAATGCTGCTGAAGAAATAGTAAAACCGAACGGTAATTTGCAAAACTGGTAACAATCACCAAAACAGAGAAATGCTGTGTACTTTCTGCAGTTCGGATGGAGCTGAATTTGCCAAAATCCCGATTTTAAATCTAATGTGGAATAAATAGCAGTACCATGAAATTTCTGTAGAAGTTCTTCTAGTGTCTGTGGGCGATCGGTTTCATTAATAATAATGTCGTTGACATGACGCGAATCAAGTACGAGTCGAAGTGATCTATCCTTTTTCTTAACAATATGGAGCGGGTTTATGTACGGACTAACTGCCGGTTCAATAATTCCTTGGTATAGCATAGCTTGTAATTCTTTCTTAACTTGTTCTCTGTAGATATACGGAATAGGATAATGTTTGTCTTTAAACGTGTCACGCTGTTTAACTTGAAATTCATTCATAAAACAGGACATAGTACCAGGGATGTTGTCAAAAACTGGAGCTTGCTGTAAAAGAATATTGCGTAGTTGAGTACGTTCGACGTCTGTATTTGCACCGCTTTGTTTTACTTTATCAGAAATCATTTGCATAAAGTCATAGTCGTCTTCGTCTGGTGTATTGTAGTTGTCTAAGTACGCATGTGTGAACAATGTGGAATGACAGACCGTGTTACGCGATGTTGAAAATACCTGTGTTCGGTTAATTGACTGTTCATCTGCAGATAAAGCGTGCTGAAATTCTAATGCCAGTTGTACATTCTCATACTTTAACATTAAACAGGAATTTTGAAAGTCAATAATTGCGTCATGTTGTACCAGAAAATTCGTACCTAAAATAACGTCTGTTGTCAATAAGGGAACAATCCAAAAATTTGAGTGGAACGTATGACCTGCAATAAAAAACGATAAGTGTCTCTGTAATTTTACATCTACTCCTTTACCAGATACTGCTCCTTTTACATTAATTTTGCCTAATGGTAACGTAGGATAGGTATTCTCTTTGTTACATTCGTTGAAAGTTTCTTCATTTATAACTGACATAGGTGATCCAGAATCAATTACTGCTGAAAATGTGGATGATTCAATCTTTACTTCAATGACAGGGTGGGAAATGGTCTTTTGTATAACTGGTTTTTCATGTAAAAGAGTGTTTCGGATGTCGTCAAAAGTAATAACGTTTTCGTGAACAAGAGTCTGTGTGTCCAAAGTAGTGCTTACATTGCTGGAAGATTCATTCTGCACTGTATCTACTCAAATTCTTTCTGACGTGCTGTTATTTGCGGGAGGATGCTGTGGCATCTCGACTATTTGTACTCTTCTGTTATTTCTTCCTGACGTATTAGGTTCGGGATGATACCGACTGTCTGGTTCATTCATGATAATGTATTGTTGTGGTTGATTATGCTGCTGGCAAGACCGACTGTTATGAAACGTACGCTGAAAACTGTGCTCTTTACTTTTATGTCTGTCATAATAATCGTTGCTATACGGCGTGTTTTCTGTACGTAGTGAGTTCCTTGTTGCTATTTGATGGAGCCGACGCTATACGTGTAGTTGGCGAAACGTTAAAGCTTGGTTGACCTTGCAGACTACATTGTTGGTTAGGTATGCCAATCGACTGGTTTTGTTGATGTTGTGGGGAAAAGCCTCTATTGTTGCCAAACTGTCTTTTCTGTTTCTGATAACTATGAGGATACTGATAATTAAAATTTTGTCTGTTATTGAAGCTCTGGTGGATGTCATTTCTGGACCGTCTCTCACCTTTACTGTTAAAATTGCGTGGCTGATAGTGATTTCCGAATGCTTGTTGGCCTTGGTTATGACGTGAAAAATTTTTGTTAATGAAGGAGTAGTCTGATTGCTGAACTTCCAAAAGCTGTAACAGATCTCTAAATGCCGAAATATTTTCTTTCTGCTGTCCTGTTAAAGTGATACTCTCAATGGTCGTGGTAATTTAGAAATACATAATTGGGTAAGTGCTGATTCACTGTATGGATTACTTAAGTATTGGTTTTGTTGGACCATGTGTTCAAAAAATTGCGTGACAGTGGAAAAATTTGAGTTCTCATAATTTGGTAAGCTAATTAATTGATCCTTGATTCCGCGCTGTGTCGTCTTCGACCAATACGCTGACAGAAAAGCATTCTGAAATTCTACACAATAGCATTGTCTCGCGATCGGTCTCATAAGAGTTGCCGGTTCGCCTTCCAAAAACTGCAAATAAATTCAAGTTTGTGTGTTACGGGCCAAGTTTTTGGAAAAGCAAAGCTAAATTGTTGTATCCAATCCATAGGGTGAATCTGTGTTCTGTCATTTTTAAATACCTTAAATTTCCTAATGGATAGAAAGTGCTTGTAATCAAAATTTTCGTCTCTGGATGTCTGAACAGGTTCAGGATTTAATGACAATCTGTTTGTCTGTGACTGTTCGGAATGTAAGTCACGTACTCCCTGTAAATTACCTAAATTATACTGGCTGTACGAGTGTGAGAGATGTTCGGGAGTGGCGTATGCTATGTCGTGATAGAGGCTGAGACATTTTTCATATATGTCACTTCTTGCTGTAAAGATGGCAATTTTCTACGTAATATATTATTGGACGAACCTATCTCACTGATTGTCTGCTGTATGTTTTGGAATTCGGGTGTTTTTGATTAAACGAAACTGGTGACGTATCGTCTGATTTGGTGTCATTGTTATTTTCGATAACCTCAATACGACTGGCCAATTCATCAAATTTTTCAGTCAATGCTTTAACCTGATCATCATTTTTAGTGTCACAAGCATTAATTTGTTTTTGGATTTTACATGTGGTTTTGCTTAATTTCTTAACGTCTGCTTTAATGGCATCGGGATCCTGTATTAATTCCAATTGTTCAAGTCTGCTGGTCACTGTCTGAAAGTTTACTGTGTGTGTGTCTGTTTGGGTGTTGTGTGTCTTTCATCATCATTTCATCCCCATCGACACGCAAGTCGCCGAAGTGGCGTCAACTCGAAAGACTTGCACCAGGCGAACGGTCTACCCGACGGGAGGCCCTAGCCACACGGCATTTCCATTTTATTTGTTTTAAGATCAGAGATTTCATCGTGCAATTCGGTGTTCAACTGTTTGATAGTATTGATTTCATCTGATACTGCAGCAATGTTGTTGTCTTGTTTCTTTACTTTCTTCTGCTCCTGTATAAACTTACGGTAATGCGTTTCACTGTTTTGTAGGTGGTGATTAAAACGTTCGTCAATTTGGCTGTTTTGTTGTTCAAATTTCGTATCTACTTTCGCATCCAGTGTGCGTGAAAGTTCTGATGACATCAATTTAAACTTGCCGCGTAACTGTGCTGCGTTTTCAGAACATTGTTTAGCGACTGCACTAATTTCATCTCTAAGTAATTTCATTGTGGCTGCATGTGCATTACTTAATTCTTGTGATACAGATCTAATTTCTTCACTACTGTTCCTAGCACAAGCCTTAATTTCCTCACGTAATTGTTCTTTAGTATCGTGACATTGCACGGCAAGGGGTGTAATCTGTTCATTAAGTTGTTAGTTCTGTTCATTAAGGTTGTCGGTTTTTCATTCAACTGTTTAAGATTTTAGTTAAGTTGTTTGAAGTTGTTGTTTTGTTTATCATTCAACTGTTTGAAGTTTTCATTAAGATTGTCTTGTTTTTCATTTAATTGTTTGTTCTGATTGTCGTATTTTTCATTGAGTTGTAGTAATAACGCCATAACTTGATCCAACCCAAAACTAGCGACTCTATTTTCTGTGCTGTGTGATGGTGTATTTGCACATTTTGTGTAACCATTTCATCATTGTCTGATTCACGAAATGGTCTGCTAATTGGATATGCACTGTTGGTCACTACACCGGAATAAAATACATTTGACGTGTTTTGTGTATATTGTTCACATTCGTTAGAAACATTTATCTGTTCACTGTGTAAATTTTGCAAATCAGATGTGTCAAATTGGGCAGCGTTCATTGTCACGGAACGTGCCGCGTCATAAATTGTTAAATTCACTGTGGACATAATTGAATTTGTTTGCCCATCATTATGATTTAAATCAATACTAGTGATCGGCAGGCACTGATTATCTGTAATTAGAGGATTGTTACTATTACTAGTGTCGCTAGTATTATCGGTCAAATTATTCCAGTCGGCTTTTTCACTCATTGCACATCACGATGTACTGTTAGCAGTTTTTCGTGGCATTTTCACAAATCAAATTTAAGCACAAAATCAAACAAAGACAAATCAAAAATGGAACAAATATAATATCAACAAAGAGCAATAAATTGCCGATGATCTGTGAGAAAACGAGTGACAAATTAGTAAATGCGTTGCGCCAGATGCAACCTACATTTAGCGTTAGGTAAATAAAAGCAGATATATAACTGACTACTACTCAGAAATTCACAAAGAAATACGATCCTGTCCGGTTGTCTCCATGTGTAACCTCCCAACGGAAAAATTCCGGAACCTCCCAACAGTAAAAAAAATATAAGTATATAATTCACATTCAGTGTAACTACCACAGATAAATTCCGTAACCTTGTAACAATAAAATGTGACTAATCTCCTAATTAAAAAATTGTGACTCATAGATAACCTTTAAATAATCGCCTGTGAATTTAAACTGGTAAATTTTGGACGTCAGCAGTGCTGCGTCATGGTCCTGAAGGATCATTCTGAATAAATTGAAAAATCTTACCTCAATGAAGTCGCCAGATAACGCATATACAGGGTGTTTCAAAAATGACCGGTATATTTGAAACGGCAATACAAACTAAACGAGCAGCGATAGAAATACACCGTTTGTTCCAATATGCTTGGGACAACAGTACATTTTCAGGCAGACAAACTTTCGAAATTACAGTAGTTACAATTGTCAACAACAGATGGCGCTGCGGTCTGGGAAACTCTATAGTACGATATTTTCCACATATCCACCATGCGTAGCAATAATATGGCGTAGTCTCTGAATGAAATTACCCGAAACCTTTGATAATGTGTCTGGCGGAATGGCTTCACATGCAGATGAGATGTACTGCTTCAGCTGTTCAATTGTTTCTGGAATCTGGCGGTACACCTGGTCTTCCAAGTGTCCCCACAGAAAGAAGTCACAGGGGTTCATGTCTGGCGAATAGGGAGGCCAATCCACGCCGCCTCCTGTATGTTTCGGATAGCCCAAAGCAATCACACGATCATCGAAATATTCATTCAGGAAATTAAAGACGTCGGCCGTGCGATGTGGCCGGGTACCATCTTGCATAAACCACGAGGTGTTCGCAGTGTCGTCTAAGGCAGTTTGTACCGCCACAAATTCACGAAGAATGTCCAGATAGCGTGATGCAGTAATCGTTTCGGATCTGAAAAATGGGCCAATGATTCCTTTGGAAGAAATGGCGGCCCAGACCAGTACTTTTTGAGGATGCAGGGACGATGGGACTGCAACATGGAGCTTTTCGGTTCCCCATATGCGCCAGTTCTGTTTATTGCGAAGCCGTCCAGGTAAAATAAGCTTCGTCAGTAAACCAAATGCTGCCCACATGCATATCGCCGTCATCAATCCTGTGCACTATATCATTAGCGAATGTCTCTCGTGCAGCAATGGTAGCGGCGCTGAGGGGTTGCCGCGTTTGAATTTTGTATGGATAGAGGTGTAAACTCTGGCGCATGAGACGATACGTGGACGTTGGCGTCATTTGGACCGCAGCTGCAACACGGCGAATGGAAACCCAAGGCCGCTGTTGGATCACCTGCTGCACTAGCTGCGCGTTGCCCTCTGTGGTTGCCGTACGCGGTCGCCCTACCTTTCCAGCACGTTCATCCATCACGTTCCCAGTCCGTTGAAATTTTTCAAACAGATCGTTTATTGTATCGCATTTCCTTCCTTTGGTTGCATTAAACCTCCGTTGAAAACTTCGTCTTGTTGCAACAACACTGTGTTCTAGGTGGTGGAATTCCAACACCAGAAAAATCCTCTGTTCTAAGGAATAAACCATGTTGTCTACAGCACACTTGCACGTTGTGAACAGCACACGCTTACAGCAGAAAGATGACGTACAGAATGGCGCAGCCACAGACTGCGTTGTCTTCTATATCTTTCACATCACTTGCACCGCCATCAGTTGTTGAAAATTGTAACTACTGTAATTTCGAAAGTTTGTCCGCCTGAAAATGTACTGTTGTCCCAAGCATATTGCAACAAACAGTGTATTTCTATCGCTGCTCGTTTAGTTTTTACTGCCGTTTCAAATATACCGGTCATTTTTGAAACACCCTGTATATCTGCCTCTATATGAAATTTTTCTGGCACAGCCCAGTGCAATGCAGGCCAATAGATTTCTGGTGTATAAAAAGAACAACTGAATTTTTATTTACAATAATCGGGATGACCATGGACTGGAGAAATTAGTAAATTCTTTAAAGTGAAATGAATGACGGTCAAAAGTTACTTTTTATGAGAAAGATTATTATTAAGAGATTTTTTAAAAACATTTACATGGGACTTGATATAACAATACTTGATTTGCGCGAGGCTTCTTTTACCTTATATTATATCGCTCAGGCTCTGCCATCGCTCCCCACGACCGGGCCAGCGAACTTCATACACACGACTGCTCGCCACTACTACACTGCAGTGTTGCCACCTCTAAAAAACCCGAGTCGCTAGATTCAATATCAAAAGTGTCGCTAGAAAGTCGCTAAAACTTATTTTACTAGGGGTGTACTGAAAATTTCGTGCTGTGAATGGTGCAATAAGCCAGTGGGGGGAGGTGGGGTAATAAAATGTTAATAAAAATTGTGTCATACATAATTGCTATATTGTCTTAATTAAATGACGCATCGCTTGCAACAACATACATATAAAATACGCTAACGTTTAATTAAACATGTTATCATAATTGACACAAGACATAAATTGTTGTTTCAATCACAGTAGTCAAATTTACTAGAAATATACAACTATATTTGTAACAACAGAAAGCAAGAACTCAAATTAGGTTACAAAATATATACATACCGGTATGTGAGCAATTCATCGTCGCCACTCCGAAGATCGAATAACTCTTCTATTTCATGCTCTGACAGAACTGTAGTTGATGTAGAGGGTTGAACGTCGCTCAAAAGATGATGTTGCAGTTCGACTAGTTTTGTCGCAAAAGAGTAACTTTTGTTCGTTTCAATAAGCTCCAATACGTCTGACGGTATGTCAAAAGATGCACAATCTTTATTTTGTTTCTTCAGCTGGTCTCGCAATATGATCAAAGCATTAATTGTCTTTAACGATAATCTGTAACGTTGTTTAGTTTTTATAATGTTCATAGAACTGAATTTTCTTTCCACTTCAGCATTTGAATGCGGTAGGCATAGAACAGTCATCGCTAGCTGCGAAATCAAAGAAAGAGGATTCTCCCATGCGGGAGTAGTAGTGTTATTCCACCTAATGAATTTGATATCATGCCATTCTTGCAGCATACCATTTATGGAATCACCACTAAAACTCAATTCTTTGGCTACATCCGCCACAGCATAATTTTTATTCACTTTTAGTGTTTCTTCAGCATTTCGCAATGACATTTTTTTCAGGATCGTAACGTTACTTGACAGTCTTTGTTGAATTCCTTTTATGAGTTTCAGACTAAACTGAATGCATCTCTTCTAAAAATAGAGTTTATTTTATTCAGACAAACTTGACTCAGACAATTTCTGTTTAAACATAAAGCCAAGGTTCGGATTTGCGTACATAAATTCGCTTGGAACTGCTGTTGCCAACAAATCGACAGTTGGAAAAACTATGTTTTGTCCGGGTGACTGCATGAGAAATAGAAGTGTATCTAGTTATTTAGTGGGGTCATTCTCTTCTTCTACAAAACTTTTATTGCTATTTGTAAATCTTTTAAAGCATGTTTAAGGTAAAACATGTAAAGATGATTTGAGTCGTCACAATACATCTTGTACAAAACATCGGCAGTGTAACAATTGTCTTGAACCATGGCAAGTAAAAAATGTAGCTTTAGTTCGTCCCACTGCTCCGAAATTCTTCGTATTGCTGGTTCAATTGAAAGCCAACGTGTTGCACAGACCTTCAAAATTTTTAGTGGCTGTTTTCCACAATTTACTGTGTCATAAACCTTTTTATATTCCTCTTGTCTTTTGGGTGAAATGGAGAACCAATTGTAGGTTTCCTGTACAAGAAACTCTATGTTTCTAGGTATGGTATTCACTGAGGCGTGCGAAACTGCAAGCTGAAGAGAGTGACAAATTCAACGGATGAATACCAAATGCTTCAAACCATATTCTCTCTTGAGTTGATCGAAAAGCCCATTGTTTATTCCAACTATTGCAGAAGCATTATCTGTGCCAATTGCTACCATATTAGCGATTTGAAGTTTGAGATCTTTCAAAGAATTCATAAGACCAGCAGCCAGATTTCTTGCATCTGCAGATTCTACTGCAGCGAGTTTGAGAAATGCAAATCTAATATTTTGGTTGTTTACATTATAGTGCCGTATAACGATACCTAGCATTTTAGATATTGATACATCTGTGGATTCATCTATTATTACGCTGTATTATTGGTTACCTATATCTTCAACCAATGATTGTGTAAAATATGGAGCCAAAACTTCAGTTACAATCTTAGTGCAATTTGTACGATGTAATTGCATATTTTTAGCGCCCTCATCACCGGAAAACACCTTCTTGCACAGTATTCCTAAATGATATACAGCTAAAATAGAACAATGTTCAGCAATAAATAAAGAAAGGGCGCCTTCCGCTCTGCTTGCTATTCTAACTGTAGTTTTCAGAACAATTTTCGCAGGTAAGGTGGTTTGTGTTTTTTTGAATCAATTTTTTTGTTTATGCTTAATAGTTTTCGAATGCTTCCTAATATCGCACAATTTAGCATAAAACTCTGTTGCACGTACTTGACATCTTGCCTTGGATAAGTCTCCAACGACCTCCTTCTGCGGTAAATCCATTATGTAAGTCACCAATTTATAATCACTGAAAATACATTAAATCTCAGGCGAACTAGAGGTCATGAAACAAACTACTCACTCGGTAACTAGATATCAGTCCTATTGTTCATTGTTTAAAACGTAATAATGTCTGAGATACCCCCACCGAATTGTTCTTGCGTTATCACTGTGCATGTGGTAATAATTTGACTGCGAGTTATCATTTCGAAAAATTAGAGGTTTCTGGACAGAAATGTATTTTATTATACTTAATATTACGTATGTTTTCTGTCAATTCGAAAAATAAAGGAAGTTCAAAAGTTGAAGAATTATAGATCGATACGCTATCGACGATAACAGGCTAGGGGGTAATGAATAATGAATTGTTCTATAGCCAAGGTTTTCTTACTCTGTAGGCAATTCCCACATTCAAGTTTACTAAATGCTGAACAATGCTACGTGATCTCCTAAGAACTTAATTTAACTTAGTAAATGTAGAACAAAGTCAGTGTAGTACCCATTTTATTGTTAAAATCTTAGTTTTGTTAATGAAAATACTGACCCAAAATAGTTTTGATTTGTACATCAAAAGTCGTCAGTACTCCAAAAGTCGCCAAATAAGTCGCTAAATAATTTTTGTCGCTAAAAAGTTTTTTTGTCGCTAAGACGAAGGCAAAAGTCGCCATTTCTAGCGACAAAGTCGCTAAATTGGCAACACTGCTACACAGTTCCTACCGCATACAGCACTGCTCTTTGGTCTGAAATTCTCTTATACCTTACATATCGCAGGCAGCGCGTGAGCAATCCATAGAAATTACATCTGCTCGAGTGCGCTAGCAACAATTTCCTTAATCTTGGACCTCTTACATGCTTGACTTTATTGACGAAGCCACAATCTCCTCTGTTTGCACCGGTTCGTCGCTATTGGAAAGATGTCGTTGGAGATGTTTTTTACTTTTTAAAAACAGGCGAAAATCGAATGGAGCCATGACGGTCACGTACGGCGTGTGATCGATGGCAGTGAACCCAAGGTGTCGGATTCTTGCAGTTGTCGCAGCACTCACGTGACCTGGCGTTGCAAGGTAAAAAGGGAGGACGCTCCATGTGTGAACCGTTTCTCACGCAACAACGTAGTTACGCTGTAACAATGAAAACATTGTCCAACCAGACTGTACTCTACTTATTGTATGTGGCAGTCCAAATTTTGACCTTCGGTCATATTCAAGCAGTATTTATGAAAGTCCGTTGGTATCGGAACATCTTATCCCGTTCCGATTCTAGAAAAGATTTTAGAATTTTGTTCTTGTAGCCGTCCATAGTCTGAATACATTTAAGAACGACAACATGGTCTAAGCAGGCTGCAATCTATTTATTGTCTTTGCTATTAGAAGAACAGTCCTTATGAAAGTCCGTTGGCATCGGATCGTTTTACGCCGCGCCGTGTCAGCGAGGCTGTGGACCCCCCCCCCCCCCCTCTCTCCACAAGAACCAAATTCTGAAAACTTTGCCAAACATGACAAACATGACGCGGGGTGAAATGATCCGATACCAGTAGATCTGCATAAACATGGTGCTTGAAAATGACTGACAGTCTAATTTAGCTAACAGCACAGACAATAAATAGACTACAGGCTGATTCATCCATGTTTTAGTTCTTAAAACACAATGAGGCTGTGGGTTCTCACAAGAAAAAATTCTAAATAGCCACCTTACAGACAGCCTTGTTACACCCTACAATTCGTAGTCCTTAAGCGGCAGAGGGCTGCAACTAAGTAGACATGAATAATGAAGATGTAGAATGTTAATAACGTTTGTTATATTTAAGGCGCCTTAAGAGTTTTCACTTTTCAGTACGCCCTCGTACAACGACCCCATGGGTTCTCGTGGTGAAAGACGGAAGAATCTTTCTTCAACGACAATAGTACTTTATTAGCCATGGTCCAACTGGGCATGGTTGCTTTGGTATTTGTACTGTCTGGGTCAGGTAGCTGTAGGGGGACCTACTATTTAACGAAAATTCAGAACCAAATACAAGGTGACGGTTTTCACATTCACAAATCATTTGCAGAGATTTAGATGCCACAACCGACAGAAAATATCCCAGCAATCATAGGAAAGCAACCTCTGATCTTTGGATACGTCTTTCGGCTCCTAGGCGCAGAGCACCCCGCTCTTAGTAGTATCAAACCATCATTTACTGTAAAGTGGAGACTTCACTTTTTTCTTGGCGAGATAGAACAGGAAGCACTCAGTTTGATGAAGACGGTTGGGGAGCAGCGGGGAGAAGTTGGAGCAACAAAAAGAAATTGTCTAGCTTCTGTTTACGTCAGCCATAGGCGTCCGCAGGGGAGTGGGGGTGGGGGAGGCGCCTCCTCCCCCCCCCTTTTCTACCAACCCCGCCCCTTTAGAATCTGGAGTAGAGAAGTTCTCTTCTTCTTGCATTAAGATCTTCTAGGGACGACGTACCAATTTCAATTCTTAATTCCTTGTTGTTCTTTTATTTGCTTCCAGTATTGTTTTACAATGTTTCTTTTATCTACCTTCAGGGCACATTGTGCCACTTGCCTTGTAGTCTTCCTAATTTTAACGCTTTTCCCATAATATCTCTTTCCAGTATTTCTTCTCTTATTCCTTTCAAAGTCTTTCCTAAACTCTTAGTGCAGATGGTTCTTCATTTATTTCCTGTGAGCTATTTGAAGATCTACTTCGTAAATTTATTACCACCCGTTCCTCAACTCTTAATGCATATGGTTGTTAATTAATTTCTTTAAGATATTTGTAGATCTACCTGGTGAATTTATGTCATCCGTTCTGCAAATATGTCCCAAAATAGTAATCTTCTCTTCTTGAGGTTTCTGACACGTTTTCAGTGATCTAATAAATAATATAGTTAATTCTTAATATCCAAAATGCTACATTTTTCTGAGGATGTAATATTTTTTTTATTATTTCTAATCTGTCAGCTTTATAGTTCAATATTAGGCGTTCACTAGCATACAGGGATTCTGCTTTCACTGCTGTGTTCTAGTCTTTATTTCAAGATTTATAGATAAGCACTTTTTGTTGTGAGTATCCTCAGTTATACTATACGCTTACTCAATCTTACGCATCCTTTCCTCGAAAACGATTTTTCTAAACAGTTTTCTTATGTACTCTTCTCAAAATATTTTATTTGTTTTAGGTTTTCTATTTGTCCAATATATGTTATTAAATATTTTGGAGCACTAGTTTGTTTTCTCTGCAGAGATTCTTAAACCAGTTACGTTGGCTCTGTCTTGGACTGTTAAGTCTCGAAAATATGGCCGAAATCATTCACCAATGCCAGGCAAATGTTCTAACCACTTGTGCCACCAGACTGGCATTCAACGGAACCCTTGGCAGGTGGTGACACAGAGACTGAATGGTAGGCAGCACGTGGTTCACAAACATAGTATTGTAATCACTTACAACAGGTTGAAGGTCGTTTCAGACGAGAGCTTTTCCGTCAACGACGAGGTGAACACAAAAGTCTATTACAAGTTTTCTATAATGAGACAGAACGTAACTAAAGCAGAAATGTCATCAGGTGCCATAGAAATCCTGACGAGAAAGGCGGACAGTGTCTCACGTAAAACTAGCTGCTGCTGTATTTATTACCTGCAGGCTCGGTCAACACGCATGTATTACGGAAAAACTCAGTAAACTAAAATGGGAATGCCTAGAGGGATGAAAATTTAGGGAACCAGCACTTCAGGCTGACCGCAGAAAGATTGTACTGTGTTTACATTTCGCTTAAGGACTGGAAAAAAACAGGCCAGAGAAATTAGGGCTCGTGTGGAAGTGTATACACAGTCCTTTTCCCATCGCTCCGTTTGCGAGGGCAACAGGAAAGGAAATGTCTAATAACGGTACAAGGTAACCTCCGCCACGTACCACGTGGTGGGTTCTGGAGAATTTACTTAGACATACGGGTAGAGTAAGAGTGTTGACGTCTCCAGCACAGATGTTTACTGTGGATTAACAAAAGTTTCTCTCGTGCACGAATAATGCCATTCATTGTTGCCAGTGGCGCTATTGTGATTTCTAAGAATCAAAGAACGCCGAGTTTTCCTTGTGTCACTTCGTCGGGCGCAATGCACCACATTACTTCCTTGTACAGTACCTTATCGAAACTACTCAGGTGTGCCAAACAATTACCTATAAGACGTTTGCCAGTAGCCACTTAACAAGAGAGATTAATTACAGTTAATATCTGATTGCCTGTGGCTTTACCTGGTCAATGGTAAATTCTTCTTGAAACAGACTTCGCTTCGTGGATAAACTGTATGGCCACTAGGTAGGACACCACCGTGACATCCTGTGAGGCCACGAGGTGAGACATTCAGTGGTACTTTCCCTATTGGTAATCGCCTTGGTGAGTCACGCTTTACAATGTTCCTCGCTACCGCTCGCACAAACTTGCAGATGGACGTGACTAATTGTGGAGTCTTTCCTTTTTCATTTTGCTGAATTTCTTCTTCTTCGGTCTTCAACTATCAGTTGGTTAGCAGCAGCTCGCCATGCATTTTTGACTTAGATCTTTATTTTGAAAGAGAGAGATATGCTGTAACTGATATCTTCCATGATTGGGTTGATGTGTTCTAGTCAGGATCTTCTTGTTCCATCATTCTCTTCTATTATCGCTTCAGTGATACTTTTAATAATACCACCATGTCTCAGCATATGGCCGACCCATGCCTCCTTTGATTAGCTTCAGGAGGCAAGGCTTCTCTTCCCCCACTCAGTGGAGTACCTCTTCGTTTGATATCTTGCCTATTCAGGAAATCTTGACCATTTTGCAGTAGCAGCGCATCTCAAGATGTTTTCTTGCTTCGCCGTGTGTCCATGTTTCACTTACGTACAAACATCAGTGTGAGGTGTTTCCTAAGGTGTTGGTCTGTGCTACATTCGCAAAGGTCTCTTCTCTTACCAAAAGCAGCTTTAGCCTGGTGGATTGGGCTTGCAATATCCTTTCTCCACCTGATGTAGTTTTACTCCCTAGATGGGCAAAGTATTCCATTGTGTCCAGTTGTTCATTGTTAAGGGAACGCCGACCGCTGTGGCAGAGCGGCTGGAACAGCGCGAACGCTACGGTCGCAGGTTCGAATCCTTCCTAGGGCATGGATGTGTGTGATGTCCTTAGGTTCGTTAGGTTTAAGTGCTTCTAAGTTCTAGGAGACTGATGACCTCGGCTGTTAAGTCCCATAGTGCTCAGAGCCATTTGAACCATTTAGTTACGGGAACAATGAGCAACGGTGTTTTATCTGCTAATCAGTAAAATTTTTGTTTTACCTTTACTAACTTTCATATAATAGGGAGAGATAAGGGTGGTTTCCACCTGGGCTAGCATCACTTCTAATTGTTCTGTATCTTGACTTAACATGCGATTTTATCGACATATCTCAGCTTGTCTGTTTTCCCGCCATGAATTCTAATTCGTCCTATAGCTCCTAGATTCTCTCTAGCTTCATCTGTTGCCCTCTCAATGTATCCAATGGACAAGACACGGCCGGCGGCTGTGGCCGAGCGGTTCTAGGCGCTTCGGTCCGGGACCGCGCTTCTGCTACGGTCGCAGATTCGAAACCTGCCTCGGGCATGGATGTGTGTGATGTCCTTAGGTTAATTAGGTTTAAGTAGTTCTAAGTCAAGGCGACTGATGACCTCAGATGTTAAGTCCCATAGTGCTTAGAGCCATTTGAACCATTTTGACAAGACAAGGAAAAGAGAGCAGGCTTGTCGTACATCCCGCTCAATAGTTGCTTCTTGTTGATATACTCTACATCTTATCACAGCCACTTCTTCTCTATACAATCTTTGCACTATCCTTCTGACCTCAGCGTCTTAAAAGGCCTTCATCAGTCTTATCCTGCCAAATGCTTTTTTTAAGTGGATGAAGGCAATATATGTGTCTTGAGACTTCTTTATTCTTTTCTCGATAACTAACCGTAAGCCGAATACTGCTTCTCGTTTGCCTACACCTCTTCTCAAGCCAAACTAATAGTCCGTGATCATTGCAACTATCCTACGTTCGATCCGCTTTAGAATGTTAGAAGTCATGACTTTCGAGGCGTGTGTTGCCAAACTGAGGATCCTCTATTGTTTGCATTGCTAAATTTATGAAGTAAAAAAATAATAGTCGTGACGTTTGGGAAGTCGACAACGACGTCCGTACAAATGTTAATAGGTACCTCCTGTTTAATGAATTGCAGAGATTTTTTCTTGTCTATGTTACCTAAATATGATTTTGAATAAGTGCGTCATAATATGTATCTTTAATTCATACATGAGATTTTGAAAATATGTGTGGAGTAACGACTACAATGAACAAAGTTTTTCTCTGTTGTTATCTGTGCCTTTGTGTGCCTTTTACGTTAGTAAATATCTTATTAGGCTGTAGTACCTATTATTCTCTTTGGCTGGGTAGCAAGTCGCCCATAAGCAGATGAATGTTTTGCAAAATAAGCATAAATTAAAGAAAACCGACTTCAACCAATGTGCCAAAACAGTTATTTAGTAATTGTAGAGAAATAAACTAACCTAAAAGTAAAAATTCGAAGCCTAAATTATCCATCGTATAATATTATAAAGACATGTTTTTGGAATGTCAGATTGATGCTGGGACAGATCTGCAGTAATACAATTAGGTTACGCTACCAGACAGAAATTTGTTTGTTTTTTCTTTTTTTATCAAATTAGATGATTTATATTGCTATCAAAGTTAATCATATAATCATGGGTAGCATAGGTATTGCAAAAAAATCAGTCGCTGGAGCACTCTGTTTCAAATTATACCTAAAGCGTGAAATGGAAAAACTGAATGCCTTTCTATAATGCAGGTTTAGCATACTCTACCTCTGGGTAAGTTCAAGTCAAACATTGGTTTCGTTCTATTCGCATCAACTATAGTACAATTCAAATACAAGAAAGTGAGTAAGGTCTCCTAATCACCATATCAACGAAGCGTTCTAGCATTAAAACATTAAAATAAGAATATTTTTGGCGTGCAAAATTTTCCGGTAGCATAGGTATTGCAAAAAAATCAGTCGCTGGAGCACTCTATTTGAAATTATACCTAAAGTGTGAAATGGAAAAACTGAATCCCTTTCTTTAATGCAGGTTTAGCATCCTCTGCCTCTAAGTTCGAGTCAAACATTGGTTTCGTTCTATTCGCATCAACTACAGTACAATTGAAATATAAGAAAGTGAGTAAGGTCTCCTAATCACTATATCAACGAAGCGTTCTAGCATGAAAAACACTAAAATAAGAATATTTTTGATGTGCAAAATTTTCCGTTAAATGCTGGGAAACTGCGTATTTGAGTTCATGGGTGAACTCATGTTAACCAAAGCTACTTTCAGATCCAAATATTCAAGATTTGTAATCGTTCATGATAGTGGAAAAGAAACACAGCTGCAGTCACATCTGCTACACAATGTACAACGAAAAAGCTCAGTGCAGTGTCGTCTAATTAAAGTTCTGGAAATATTAAGGCTTGTGTGTAGATGAAAGGTAACCCTAAAACGAGACGTCAACCTTAGGCGATATGTCTTGGGCGAAATGATTGTAGTGCATCTTCTTTTGTGCTGCAGCTAAAGTACCATTCTGATCCATTACTTGCACCACACATTGTAAAAGGTACATCACACTTATCCACGATTGCAACGCTTTCGGAATTACGGACGGCTATAAAGGCAACATGGCGTGATATTTCTGTAGGGGAGTTCTACAGATTTATTTACTTACTTATTTATTTATTTACTGTGTGGATGAATTCCACGTTGAGTTGCTTGCTGCACTACACTGGGCAAAAGGAGGTCCGCCACGATATTATGAGGTATTCCATGACTTTTGTCACTGTCTTAACACATAACAATATTTCTGATTCATGAATTTTTCACTAACTAAATTTCCGTTAATTTTGCAACACTAAAGCCATGAAGTCTAGTTGCCTATGATTCAGATAACGCTCTTGTAAGAACATACATTTCAAGACGAACCTGCAGTGGCTTCAAAACCAGCTAATCGTATAACAAACCGCATCAGAATTTTAAAAAAGCGACTGGTTGCAAATTACGCCTACGTGAATGGCAAATAAATAGTCGGTCATTCGTTAAATAATCGAATCTATATTACCTTAGGATTTTTGTCTTAGTTATTTAGTTGCCTTGCTCATATTAAAAATAATACAAAATTTAATTGCGTGCAGTAGTTTATGCGTAAATTTGTCAACGGCCTATCTATCGAATAACTGTCCTCAAATCAAGATCTTGAAAGTACGTATGTTATTGATATTATCATCACATCTACTATTCTTGACTGTACTAACAATAAATTTAGACTGATGTTAGCATCAGGTTCCGTTTACCTTTCTGGAAGCTTCTGTCATAATCCTCTGGATCACTACACTGCAGTGGAAAGGACGCTCGGAAGTAGCAAGGCTTCATGAGCAATAACGATCTTGTTCACATGTGTTACTCATCTGTAGCAAAGAACATGAAATGCTTTTAGTCACAAACAGCTCGAGGTCAAACAATAAGCAGCTCTCATGAATAATTTCCTCTCCCAGTTTCTCTTTTCACTAATACTCTGTTGACAACAGAAAGGTATGCACTTTCAATATACTACTAAAAAGTTACTGGTTGTGGATGTTATTTATAATTTTTTGATACACTTTCGCGGTACCTAAATATGTCATAATGACGAATAATAATAATATGAAATTCACTTTCTACGTGCTGTTGCAGCGCCACTCGCAGTTTAGTGGAATAGGTTCGCAATTATTGAGAACGTCACGACATCTTCCGAATTCTATGAACAAGTTGCGATGGCATGCATTAGCACACAAGGCTCAATTTCAGCAGGGCTACCATCAGAAAAGAGAAACGTCCATAAGCAAAGAAACTGTGAAACAAAAGCACGACACTATCAAATAATATCCCTTAGAGTTTCTGTCGGAAAAATCCATCAGTCGTCAAATTTTTTTTTTCACCGCTTTCTCCTGATTCTGAACGTTTGGTTCTGACCAGAAATCAATTAACGCTTGATAACACTGTGGATTAACTCAATGTTTATCTCCAAACTTTATGAGCGACACAAGTGTCGTTCGGTTTGGTTACGGAAAGAAGGCACGGAACGAGGCGTGTGAAAATAATTTGCACGGTACCTACAAGATAAGAGGGGGGGATGGTCAGGAAAATTTCACGACCAGTGCTGGTCATCCATGGATGCCTGTGCGCCTGGTACCGACCAGCGATTAAATAGATATATTTTACACTCAAAGGTATAAAGGGTTCACTAAATGCCGATTATTTCTATCAAAAATTGTGAAATTAAGGCAAGGCTATTGTAATGCAGTTCTAGTGGAAGGAGTTGAAGAAAATGAAATTTGGGGCGTTTATTAATTATGAATGACCATGAAGCATTATGCCGTAAGAAATTTGCAGATCATGGTTGCACTTTGGGACTGCAAGTTTTTTACAACATTTCAAATAAGTTACTGTGTTGTCTGCATCAAACTTTACCAAGGATAAAGTGTTACATTTATAAATACAGTTAGTGGCAAAGGAAGATGGGATATTTTTACTTCCACTCTTGTTTTGCCTTCTGCCTCCTTAAAATTCATTTATTCATTATTATCTAATTACTGTTAACATAAGTTAGTATAATCTGCATTTCCACAAAAGAGAAAGGTTGGCCCTCAGTTTTAAAGGATATAACACCAGATCTAATTTTGTGCCTACTTTTATGTATGTAATTGATTTTCTAATTTATTTTGGCTATTCATAGTTGATATCTTTCATTACCCTCCCCAATGAACCATGGACCTTCCCGTTGGTGGGGAGGCTTGTGTGCCTCAGCGATACAGATAGCCGTACCGTAGGTGCAACCACAACGGAGGGGTATCTGTTGAGAGGCCAGACAAACGTGTGGTTCCTGAAGAGGGGCAGCAGCCTTTTCAGTAGTTGCAGGGGCCACAGTCTGGATGATTTACTGATCTGGCCCTGTAACACTAACCAAAACAGCCATGATGTGCTGGTACTGCGAACGGCTGAAAGCAAGGGGAAACTAAGGCCGTAATCTTTCCCGAGGGCATGCAGCTTTACTGTATGATTAAATGATGATGGCGTCCTCTTGGGTAAAATATTCCGGAGGTAAAATAGTCCCCCATTCAGATCTCCGGGCGGCGACTACTCAGGAGGATATCGTTGTCAGGAGAAAGAAAACTGGCGTTCTACGGATCGGAGCGTGGAATGTCAGATCCCTTAATCGGGCAGGTAGGTTAAAAAATTTAAAGAGAGAAACGGATAGGTTAAAGTTAGATATAGTGGGAATTAGTGAAGTGCGGTGGCAGGAGAAACAAGACTTTTGGTCAGGTGACTACAGGGTTATAAACACAAAATCAAACAGGGGTAATGCAGGAGTAGGTTTAATAATGAATAGGAAAATAGGAATGCGGGTAAGCTACTACAAACAGCATAGCGAACGCATTATTGTGGCCAAGATAGATACGAAGCCCACACCTACTACAGTAGTACAAGTTTATGTGCCAACTAGCTCTGCAGATGACGAAGAAATTGAAGAAATGTGTGATCAAATAAAAGAAATTATTCAGCTAGTGAAGGGTGACGAAAATTTAATAGTCATGGGTGACTGGAATTCGGTAGTAGGAAAAGCGGGAGAAGGAAACGTAGTAGGTGAATATGGACTGGGGCAAAGAAATGAAAGAGGAAGCCGCCTGGTAGAATGTTGCACAGAGCACAACTTAATCATAGCTAACATTTGGTTCAAGGGCCATAAAAGAAGGCTGTATACATGGAAGAAGCCTAGAGATACTGACAGGTTTCAGATAGATTATATAATGGTAATACAGAGACTTAGGAACGAGGTTTTAAATTATAAGACATTTTCAGGGGCAGATGTGGACTCTGACCACAATCTAGTGGTTATGACCTGTAGATTAAAACTAAAGAAACTGCAGAAAAATTGGGAATTTAAGGAGATAGGACCTGGATAAACTAAAAGAACCAGAGGTTGTACAGAGTTTCAGGGAGAGTATAAGGGAGCAATTGACAGGAATGGGGGAAAGAAATACGGTAGAAGAAGAATGGGTAGCTTTGAGGGAATAAGTAGTGAAGCCAGCAGAGGATCAAGTGGGTAAAAAGATGAAGGGTAGTAGAAATCCTTAGGGAAACAGAAGAAATATTGAATTTAATTGATGAAAGGAGAAAATATAAAAATGCAGTAAATGAAGCAGGCAAAAAGGAATACAGACGTCTCAAAAATGAGATCGACAGGAAGTGCAAAATGGCTAAGCAGGGACGGCTAGAGGATAAATGTACGGATGTAGAGGCTTATCTCACTAGGGGTAAGATAGGTACTGCCTACAGGAAAATTAAAGAGACCTTTGGAGATAAGAGAACCATTTGCATGTACATCAAGAGCTCAGATGGAGACCCAGTTCTAAGCAAAGAAGGGAAAGCAGAAAGGTTGAAGGAGTATGAAATGGGAGATACGATACTGCGTGATGAGTTTGACAGAGCACTGAAAGACCTGAGTCGAAACAAGGCCCCCGGAGTAGACAACGTTCCATTGGAACTACTGATGGCCTTGGGAGAGCCAGTCCTCACAAAACTCTACCATCTGGTGAGCAAGATGTATGAGACAGGCGAAATACCCTCAGACTTCAAGAAGAACATAATAATTCCAATCCCAAAGAAAGCAGGTGTTGACAGATGTGAAAATTACCGAACTATCAGTTTAATAAGTAACAGCTGCAAAATACTAACGCGAATTCTTTACAGACGAATGGAAAAACTAGTAGAAGCCGACCTCGGGGAAGATCAGTGTGGATTCCGTAGAAATGTTGGAACACGTGAGGCAATACTGTCCCTATGACTTATCTTAGAAGCTAGATTAAGGAAGGGCAAACCTACGTTTCTAGCATTTGTAGACTTAGAGAAAGCTTTTGACAATGTTGATTGGAATACTCTCTTTCAAATTCTGAAGGTAGCAGGGGTAAAATACAGGGAGCGAAAGGCTATTTACAATTTGTACAGAAACCAGATGGCAGTTATAAGAGTCGAGGGACATGAAAGGGAAGCAGTGGTTGGGAAGGGAGTGAGACAGGGTTGCAGTCTCTCCCCGATGTTATTCAGTCTGTATATTGAGCAAGCAGTGAAGGAAACAAAAGAAAAACTTGGAGTAGGTACTAAAATCCATGGAGAAGAAATAAAAATGTTGAGGTTCGCCGATGACATCGTAATTCTGTCAGAGACAGCAAAGTACTTGGAAGAGCAGTTGAACGGAATGGATAGTGTCTTGAAAGGAGGATATAAGATGAACATCAACAAAAGCAAAACGAGGATAATGGAATGTAGTCGAATTAAGTCGAGTGATGCTGAGGGAATTAGATTAGGAAATGAGACAATTAAAGTAGTAAAGGAGTTTTGCTATTTGGGGAGTAAAATAACTGATGATGGTCGAAGTAGAGAGGATATAAATTGTCGACTGGCAATGGCATGGAAAGCGTTTCTGAAGAAGAGAAATTTGTTAACATCGAGTGTAGATTTAAGTGTCAGGGAGTCATTTCTGAAAGTATTTGTATGCAGTGTAGCCATGTATGGAAGTGAAACATGGACGATAACTAGTTTGGACAAGAAGAGAATAGAAGCTTTCGAAATGTGGTGCTACAGAAGAATGCTGAAGATTAGATGGGTAGATCACATAACTAATGAGGAATATTGAATAGGATTGGAGAGAAGAGTAGTTTGTGGCACAACTTGACCAGAAGACGGGATCGGTTGGTAGGATATGTTCTGAGGCATCAAGGGATCACCAATTTAGTATTAGAGGGCAGCGTGGAGGGTAAAAATCGTAGAGGAAGACCAAGAGATGACTACCCTAAGCAGATTCAGAAGGATGTAGGTTGCAGTAGGTACTGCAAGATGAAGAAGATTGCACAAGATAGAGTAGCATGGAGAGCTGCATCAAAGCAGTCTCAGGACTCAAGACCACAACAACAACAACAACATCTTTCATTACAGGGTGATATCAGTAATTGTTTCGTAACTTAAATTTCATTTTTTCTTATAAACAAATATAAATTCTGTACTAATTATAAACACGCTTATCTCATTTCATTTGGTTTTGACTGCTGAAGCTAAGCTCTCGAACTGTGGCAAAGCTCTTCCTAGGTCGACACTATATTGACTTACATTTACATCTACATCTGCATACACAGTTTGCGAGCCGTCTTACGGTGCGTGGCAGAGGTTGCCCTGTACCTCTACTAGTGATTTACCTTTCTGTTCCACTCATAAATAGAGGGAGGAAAAAAGACTATCTGTTTGTCTCCATATGATCGCTACTCTCTCTACTCTTACCTTCAATATCCTTGCGCGAATTGTATGTTGGCGGTTGTAGAATCGCTCTGCTGTTAGCCTCTAATCCCGGTTCTCTAAAGTTTATCTACATTGCTCCTCGAGAAGATTGTCGCCTTCCGTACAGTGATTGCCAGTTGAATTCCCGAAGCATCTCGTTAATACCTGCATGTTGTTCGAACCTACCCATACGAATGTAACAGCCAGTCTCTCTGAATTCCATTGATGTCTCCCTTTAATCCGACTTGGCCGTGACCCTAAAAACTGTTAACATAACTCGTCAATGGGTGGCACTAGTATCCTTTATGTGGCATCCTTTATATATGAACCACACTTTCCCAAAAGCTCCCAATAATGAGAAGTCGACCATTCGTCTTCCTTACTAAAATCCTTACATGCTCATTCCATTTCATGCTCTTTTGCAACGTTACGCCTAGATATTTAACTGACGTGGCTGTGTCAGCAACACACTAATAACACTGTGTTCGAACATTATGGGCTTGCTTTCTGCATGAACTTACATTTTTTCTACGCTTAGAGCTAGCTGCGATTCATCACATTAACCAGAAATTTTGTGTAAATCACTTTTTATCCTACTCGTGATTCAACGACAACGCATTCACATACACCTCAGCATTATCAGCAAACAGCAGCAGACTACTCTTACCCTGTCCGCCAGATCATTTACGTGTCTAGAGCATAGCAGTGGTCCCATTACTCTTCCCTGGGGCACTGTTGACGATAGCCTTGTCTCTGGTGAACACTCTCTGCCGAGGACAACATATGGGTTTCTGTTACTTAAGAAGTCTTCGAACCACTAGCATTCCGGGGAACCTATTCCGTATGCTTGTACGTTTGTTAACAGTCGGCAGTGCGGCACCGTGTCAAATGCTTCACAGACATACAGGAACATGAAATACGCCTGTTGAACTTCGTGAATGGTTCGCAGGCTCTCATGTGAGAAAAGGGCAAGCTGAATTTCTTTCTAAAACTGAGCTGTTTTGTTGACAGTAGCTTTTCCCTCTCAAGGAAATTGTTATTTTCGAACTGAGAATATATTCAAGGATTCTGAAGTAAAAGATGTTACAGATATTGGTCTGTAACTTGGCGCGTCCGTTCATTTACCCTTCTCGTATATAGGAGTCACCTGCGTTTTCTTCCGGTCCCTTGGGACTTCGCGCTGCGCGAGAGATAATGATAAATGCAAGCTACAGAGTGCTCTTCGTAAAACCTGTCGACGTTTTCACTTTCAACTCATTCAGCTGTTTCGAAAGTCGTATTGCAGGGGAACGCAGGGGGACGTCGTCCTCTCACCTTTTTTTTGAGGGGTGCACCGTCCCCTTACTATTTCATATAGAGAATATTTTCTTATTACTGTTAATTTTCTTTCATCGTCTCTCCAAATTAACTTATCGCCAATTCTGAGTTATAACTCGTAGGACGTATTAGTTGTGAAGTCAACTGAGTATTGATAAATGGCCCAAACAGACGACGCAATAAAAAAGAACAACGAACATCATGCACATGGGTCGGGCATTCGCGCAAAGTCAAGAAGATTGGACCCAGAGCGGCCCTTGTGGACGTCGAACCACGCCGCTCTGCACAACAATGAAACGTTGCGAGCAGCATCAGAACATCAAACGAAAAGCGCGCTCTATTTGAACGGCAGTTCTCGTTTTCCTTGGTTATTGACACAGGCGCGACCACACTCTGGAGCATTGCTGGGCACCTACAAAGACTCAGCTCCATTATTGGCAGTTCTTGGCTGCTCTGCGATGTTCTTCGCCGGCCTGAGCGACGCTGCGTGGCGTTGCACATCCGATGTCGACTCAGATACTCACATCGCGTGACATGATAATAATGTCTAAAAATACGTAATTCCCTTCTTCGGGAAGCTGACTTTGTATGTATTCTTCAACCTTCGGGCGCTCGCGTGGGCATCATTTACATCGACTCTTGAACATATGACATTTACGAGCTTAATTCTCAGGTAATGTCTGGTTATCTATCGATTCACCTTATGGAGCGTGACCTTAACACTGATTGATTTGACTCTACAGCCCGATGTAATTATGTAAGGGCATTCGAAAATGAAAACCAATCCGTGGCGATAAAAACACCGCCACGCGAGCGCTAACGTTACTTCAAATCGCGTGACCGCCTGAAAGTTAATAATATAACGAAACCTGGCTTCTGTCTGAAACCTAATCTGTAAGATAAGATATAAGTAATACAAAAACATTTCCTGCTTTCTTATGCTGATATTGCAGTCTTCAATGATCCAACCACAATATCGAATATCGGCTCCTGACTTGACCTTCTGCTACGATATTATTACAGTAGCCTCATTTATTATTTGGAGTCATTGTCGTAACTTTTGTTTGTGCGTTTACAGTACGATTGTTAACAGCATTGATAGTTTGCCCCTGCACGACCGTAAAGGGCATTGTTATTCAGTTTTTATTTTCAGTGAATTTATAGGCATTGTAGCACTGTTTATTCCCTCGGTCCTACGTATTACTTTGCCGTTTTAAAGCCTAGCATATTACATTTTTAAGTGAAAAGTGTACAAACTGTACTAACAATTGAAAGGTATAATTTTTCAGTATGAAAGGTATAATTGTTCAGTATGAAACGCAGTATAGTATTTCAGTATATCTAGTTCTGAGGATTCAACTACAGAAGATGGTCCGTGTGTTTCGAAAAACGTGAAGCTTATAATGGTCCATCCACTTCATACACGAATAGTAGCAGCCGAACAGGTACTGCTGAAGATAAAAGCCAATAGTGTGAAGTAATTGCTTGTTATTTGGATGCCCAAAACATATCTAATGATATTGGTTTTTGGAAAGACGTTACATGGAGAGAATTTAAGACGAAGTACAAGTGGAAGGCAAACTTGATTGCTTAGAGTGGAAAAATACGCAGAATATTGGAGCGAATAAATCACAGGGAGTGTACATTTGTAAAGATTGGAGTAGCTTTTCGGTGGGTCCAGTTTGTGGAAGTAAAGAAGCTCAGTCAACATCACTGAAGAAAAGAATTCATAAACATAGGAATTTCGAAGCCCATTTAACTGTATGCAGACAACGATAACAAAGACAAGAGGATGTCTTAGAATACCTTGTAGTTGGACAGCAGAAAGACATTTTTGAAAGTACAGAGAAAGTGTGTCTCACAGCTCATATTTCAGCAAAACGTAACGAACCATAATTAGATTTTCACAAGCTTGTGGATTTCTAGATTCAAAATGGTGTCCACATGGGCAAAAAACTGCATAGTAAACTCAGTTGTGCCAATATCATACACTGCACTGCGGACACTACGAGGAAAAAGCTGTGTTCGTCTATTAATGTCGAAGAATTCGAAGGTCTCTGTCTACTTCTGTTGCTTAACAATAAGTTTTAAAAGTCTATTTAAGTCTGAAATCAGTCATTGTTGTGTAAATACCTTCTTCTTGGATATTACTGAACTTAAAAGAACAGATGCGTAACAGTAGAAACAGAACTTCTAATGTGTCTCTCGAAGCATGGTTTTTCTTCAGTTTATTTGAATGTCAATTTGATTGGAGCATGCAGATGGCACTAGTGTAACGCTATGTCGGAATTCACTTGTTTTAGAAAGACTTAAGAAGAAGAACAAAAAACTATTCAAATGGCATTGTTTGTGCCACAGACCTGAATTAGTGGTTGCTGATGCACTCGAGGAGGTTCCTGGTATGGATCATATTACCATCTTTTTTAATAATCTGTACGCATTCTTATCATCACCAAAAAATGAGCATGAACTGTAGCTGTTGAACAAGAGTTACGTACATAACTTAAGAAGGTATCTAAAGTATTCTCAGTGCATTGGATGGCCTCAAGCTTTAGAGCAGTAAAAGCAGTATGGAAATCCTGTCAGACTTTGAATGCTCATTTCAATAGATGTTCGAATGATATGACTAAAAAATCCTAGGGGAAGAGTTCAAGGGACTGCAGATGCACTATCAAGCCCTGAGTCCCTGAGCATTATTGCACTGAGTTCTGATGTTCTTGAAGAGATCAGTATCCTCTCACAGTACCCCCAAAAGTAGAGTGTCAATATTCCCTCAAAATGTAGGGCAATTGCGAGGTCAATAAGAGCCATTGAAGAACTGAAGGAAATGCCACATGCTTACATGAAGGAAGCAAAGAATGGTGCTTCAAGGACGTTTCACTGATTCCCAGAAGACAACCAAGCAGAATGTCTACCCAAATTAATTGGAAACAATTTAGTCAGAGCCTTAGAGACAATTTGAGACAAAGACTGCATGAAAGAGATCGATATTTGGGACAGTAACAAATGTCCCTATGACGTTATGGGAAGAAAATGTAAGAAAAATGTTTGACCGTTTTCTTCTTTCTTGGTCATATCTAAGAGAAGGTTTCAGAGATTATATAGACAACAGCGGAGACAACATTCCTGAAAATCTAAAACCAGTTTTTGTTTGTGTTGATACACTCCCTGTGAGCACATCGGACTGTGAAAGAGGCTTCAGCACAATGAACTTAGTCAAACTGCGGAATTCGCTTTCTGTTTGCCATCTCTCTTCCTCAATGGTCATTTCATTTGTGGAGCCTCCCCTACATCTCTGGAACCCCAAGGGTTACATCAAATTATGGATCAAAACTCACAGCCATGCCGACGACAAACAATGCAAAAAGGTTAATCTACAAGTGCAGCAGTCTTACCGGTACTTCAACATATGCGATCATCTTTCGGTAAGTTCACACAGTATTTTAGTTAGGAATACAGCACTGGTTGCGTCTCTACATTAGCGATGCTTATTACTATGTCCTCTATACGGCAGTCTCAGCGTCGGGCAAACAATGCTACAATCGCACCAAAAAGTATTGGCACAGTTACATTTCAGGGGTTGTAGGTTGAACAAAACATTTATTTCAGAACAGAACCCAGACACATGCCATCTTACACTACATAGGTTACAAATATGTACAAATCACCTTTCCGTAAAGTAACGTACAGTGTTATGAAAATAAACATCGCTCTTCTGCACCCATAAAAGTATTGGCACACGAGTATGAATCGGACAGTGTGTTCGTTTTCTTCATTGAAGTTCACCTTCTAACAGATTAGATTAGATTAGATTAGATTAATACTTGTTCCATAGATCATGAATACGACACTTCGTAATGATGTGGAACGTGTCAGGTTAGTCAGGTTAATAAAAGATGTCTGTACAAGAAATTACATTACACAAAATATTGCATGACACTAATGATTAAGTTTTTTTTTTTTTTTTTTTTTTTTTTTTTTTTTTTTTTTTTTTACTTACTTTATATCTAAAAATTCAGCCAATGAGTAGAAGGAGTTGTCATCTAGAAATTCTTTTAATTTATTTTTAAATGTTAGTTGGCTATCTGTCAGGCTTTTGATGCTGTTTGGTAGGTGCCCAAAGACTTTTGTGGCAGCATAATTTACCCCTTTCTGTGCCAAAGTCAGATTTAACCCTGCATAGTGAAGATCATCCTTTCTCCTGGTGTTATAGGTATGCACACTGCTATTACTTTTGAATTGGGTTGGATTATTATCAACAAATTTCATAAGGGAATATATGTACTGTGAGGTTACTGTGAGGATCCCTAGATCCTTAAATAGATGTCTGCAGGATGACCGTGGGTGGGCTCCAGCAATTATTCTGATTACACGTTTTTGTGCAATGAGTACTTTTCTACTCAACGATGAATTACCCCAGAATATGATGCCATACGAAAGCAGTGAATGAAAGTAGGCATAGTAAGCTAATTTACTGAGATTCTTATCACCAAAATTTGCAATAACCCTAATAGCATACGTAGCTGAACTCAGACGTTTCAGCAGACCATCAATGTGTTGCTTCCAGTTTAACCTCTCATCAATGGACACACCTAAAAATTTTGAAAATTCTACCTTAGCTACAGACTTCTGTTCAAATTCTATATTTATTACTGGAGTTTTGCCATTTACTGTACGGAACTGTATATACTGTGTTTTATCAAAATTTAAAGAGAGTCCGTTTGCTGAGAACCACTTAATAATTTTGTGAAAAACATCATTTACAATTACATCACTTAGTTCTTGGTTTTTGGATGTTATTACTATACTTGTATCATCAGCAAAAAGAACTAACTTTGCATCTTCATCAATGTGGAATGGTAAGTCATTAATGTATATCAAGAACAGTAAAGGACCTAAGACCGAACCCTGTGGGACCCCGTGCTTGATAGCACCCCAGTTTGAGGAATCAGCTGTTTTAACATTACACGAACCACTTATTTCAACTTTCTGCATTCTTCCAGTTAAGTATGAATTAAACCATTTGTGCACTGCCCCACTCAAACCATAATGATTTAGCTTATCTAAAAGAATTCCATGATTTACACAATCAAAGGCCTTTGAGAGATCACAAAAAATACCAATGGGTGATGTCCGGTTATTCAGAGCATTTAATATTTGATCAGTGAAAGCATATATAGCATTTTCTGTTGAAAAGCCTTTCTGAAAACCAAACTGACATTTTGTTAGTACTTTATTTTTACAAATATGGGAGGCTACTCTTGAATACATTACTTTCTCAAAAATTTTTGATAGAGCTGTCAGAAGAGAGATTGGGCGGTAGTTGTTGACATCCGACATATCCCCCTTTTTATGCAATGGTTTTACAATGGCATATTTTATTCTATCAGGGAAAACACCCTGCTCCAAAGAGCTATTACATACGTGGCTGAGAATTCTACTTATCTGTGGGGAACAAGCTTTAAGTACTTTGCTGGAAATGCCATCAATTCCGTAAGAGCTTTTACTTTTCAGTGAGTTTATTATTTTACTGATTTCAGAGGGAGAGGTTGGTGGAATTACAGCTGTTTCAAACTGTGCAGGTGTGGCCTCTTCTATTAATAGCCTTGCCTCTTCTAGTGAAGATCTAGATCCTATTTTCTCCACAACATTTAAAAAATGATTATTCAAAATATTTTCAATTTCTGATTGTTTGTTAGTGCACTTGTCATTCAATTTTATTGCACTAAAGTCTTCCTGTGCTCTTGGTTGCCCTGTTTCCCTTTCAATAATATTCCAAATTGCTTTAATTTTATTATCAGAGTTACTGATCTCAGACATGATACACATGCTTCTGGACTTTTTAATAACTTTTCTTAGTACCGCACAATAGTTTTTATAATATTGAACAATTTCGGGGTCAGTACTCCATCTTGCTGTTAGATACAGTTCTCTTTTGCGGTTGCAAGATATTCTTATTCCTTTAGTTAGCCAAGGTTTTTTATATGTTTTCTTGGAATTATGTTTAACTATTTTCTTGGGAAAACAATTTTCAAATACCCTTAAAAATGTATTGTGAAATAAGTTATATTTCAAGTTTGCATCGGGTTCCTTATACACTTCATCCCAGTCTAGCTGCTGTAGACTTTCCCTAAAGTTTGCAATATTTATATTGTTAATTGAACGCACTGCTTTGAAAGTCTGATTTATTATACTGCATGGAGCTATGTCATGTACTGTAACAAGCTGTGCACTATGATCTGAAAGACCATTCTCAACAGGATAAGCATTTATGTCCTTAAACTTATCTTGGTCTATAAAAAAGTTATCTATCAATGTACTGCTGTTCTTTGTTATCCGAGTAGGAAAATCAATGACGGAGCTCAAATTGAAAGAACTGAGTAATACTAAAAGGTCATTCTTCCTATTACACTCTTTCAGGGAATCAACATTGAAATCCCCACAAATGATAATTTGCTTCCCCCTGTCTGACAGATAGCACAACAAAGCATCCAAGTTTTCCAGAAATAGCTGGAAATTCCCTGAGGGGGACCTATACACTGTTACAATTATGAAAGTGCCATCCTTTAGTTTAAGTTCAGTGGCACATGCTTCCATATGTTGCTCTACACAAAATTTTTTAGTTTCTAAATTTTTTGCACTGTGGAAGCTTTTGACATATATGGCAACTCCTCCTCTCATCATATTATCTCTACTTACATGTGCAGCTAATTTGTACCCATTGATGCTAACCTTTTGCATATCAGTGACAATGTGATGCTCAGACAGGCATAGTACATCTATTACATTCTCAGTTTCTATATCTTCTAAACAAAGCAGAAGCTCATCAATTTTATTGTTCAATCCCCCAATATTTTGATGAAATATACTAACATTTTTCATTTTACTTTTGCAACTATCTTGAACTTTTTTGACATCTTTAGTACTTGCATGGCTGAGTTTCCCACTGGACACTGATCTTACACTAAAAAAGAGTTTCCACCATGAGATGTAGTTCCTCCCCCCTTTAAATTTCCTGCTATCAGCCCAGCCAGTTTACCCTTCCCTTTCCTGTTGAGGTGTAGGCCATGTCTAGTATAGTCCCACCTACAGAGTGAATCAACACTAACCACACCAATGTGTGACCCCGCACCAGATCCAAGTAGCCGTTCCAACTCCAAATTAACTCTCCTGACAGAAGAGGTCAAATGAGGTTGGTCGTGGCGCTCCAGAACCGACACAAACCCAACACTGGTATGATTCGATGCCGATGCAATCTTTGCCAGGTCACACTCTATGCTGTACCCCGGATCTCTGTCAATACTGTTGCCCGGCCCACCCACAATAACCACGGTGTCTTCCTTAGTAAAACCTTTACATAGTGAACCTAAATCCTCTGTAACCTGCCCAAGTTCAGCACTAGGTTTGAAAAAACTTGTGACCTGGTAATCCAACCCTAATTCATCCTGCAGAAGTTGGCCCACACCCCTAGCATGCGAACTACCTAGCAACAAGACTTTCTTTCTCTTTGCAGACTTCCCTACATTCTTAATCAATTTGCTGCTGAAAGCTTGTTGAGCCCTGTGTACATCTACTTCTGTGAGAGGCTCATCAGTTTCTGACAGCTAGTGGGCATCCCTTTAGCATCTATAACAGCACGTAAACGCCTAGGAATGCTTTGTATTAAATTCCGGGTGATATCAGCGGTAATTTTCGATCATTCCTCCAGGAGCACTTTCTCCAAGTCGTTTTTACCGGACGGGTGCCTTTTTCTGACTTGTGTGTCAAGATGAGCCCACGGGTTCTCAATGGGGTTCAAATCAGGGTTCTGAAGTGGTGTTAGAACCCTTCTTGTGGCATTGTGCAGTAACCTATCCCGGGTTTTCATGACGCTATGTTTTGCGTCGTCGTCTTGCTGGAAATGAAACACCCAGTAAGGCCCAATGTCTGTGCACTAGCGTGTAAATTACCTCGCAACACCTCGATGTATCTCATATGATCCATTGTACGGTGGATTACAGATAGATTTCCAACGCCGGACGCCGCCATACAGGCCCAGACCATGATACCGCCCCCACCGTGTTTGACTGTGGGATGCATGTGTTTGATGTCGGGGTGTGTATTCGGATTGCGCCAAACTTTCTTTCTTGCATCAAATCCGAACACATTGAACTTCGATTCGACGCTAAATATCACAGGGTTCCAAAACTCCATCGGCTTGCTGATGTAGTCCTTGGAAAAGTGTAGGCGTTTCTGCCGGTTAATTTCCGATATGTATGGCTTTTTCCTGGGAGAACGTCCATGCATGTCAGCCTCATTCAACACATTTCATATAGTTTGAACACTAACCGTCTTGTCGGACGTTGTCTGAACAACCTCAGCAACAGCTACTGCACTTGTAGCAGGTTCCTTCCGAGCAAGTACGATGATACGGCGACGCTCTCGGGTTGTAAGCACTTTTGGATGTCCAGGACGACACTTATTCACTGTTATTCCAGTCTCTCTGTATTTATGAATGATGGCTCGTACCGTCGTGTAGCTAACAGATACCGCTGCTCCGATTTGTCGGTAGCTTCTCCCTTTTCATTGTAGCAATACCACTCTCTCACGCAACGCCACTGAATGTTCCTTCCTCTTCGGCCCCATGCTGACCACCATCGCGCAATGCAGCAACATACCAGCGACTGGGCCGTCAACAACATGCAGTGAGTATTGCGTCAGCAGATGGCGTACTGATACCTGAAAACCCAGCAATATACCAAGAAGCCACGCTCTGTGGCAATACTTTTTGTGTGGAGAGGAGATACATGTTTGCCCTTAACACTGCATATCTTTGTTAATGGTAGGCACTGTGGGCAGGATTGTAATGTCTGGTATGTGAGGTAGCACGTACATGTACTGTGCAGCGGAAGATGCGGCGTTTGCAACCAGTAACGATAAATAAGCACGTGTGCCAATACTTTTTGGTGCGATTGTACGTCTGTACGCTTCTCCTGCGTGAACGATTTCTTAAATGCGAAATTTAAAACTTCGGCGGAGGATGCTACCCATACTGTGATAGAAGGCGTGGTCTTCAGAGGCACCGCCCGTAAGTCGTTGCGGATTGCAGTGGGACCTCGCAATGGTAAGTGGTATCCGAGTCGCGTTGCCAACTTTGGTGTGGCAACGGCGTCTCGGTACGATACCACATTTCTCTCGAGAAGATTCTGGAAACCTAATTAAGGGTGGCTAATGATGGGTGGTTAATGATTTCACTTTTGATACATCGATATGTTTATATTGTAATGATATTATTCCTATGTGTATTCTTTCTTTTGTCACTATGATCTGGTGCTTGCTCCTTCGGAATACACCCCTGTGTGATTATGGCAACTGTAGTGAAAACGTGTCACGAACCTCGTCCCGGCCACAACTGGCTAGGAACAGAATTTTTGATAACAAGTCAGCCTGCGTTAGGACGCGAGTGCACGTGGCAGGTGCGCGGCTTGCACGTATGTCTGAAGACTGGCTGAAGAAAGCGCGGCCTTGAGACCGCCCGCCGGTAAACTGGTTAATGATTGCAGGCGAGGCGTAAATATTCAAGGCAGCGTCACGGCCCAGCTCGTTTCCCTAACGACCTGACAGATCTTGTTTTCGGGCAAAGCTTCTACCAGAGTCGGGTCTACGCGCGATAGTGCCATTGTCGTTTAAAACACGTCGTTAGTTGTGCTGCTATTGTTTCAAAGCACTGGAACTGCTGTGAAAGTTGAGAAGGAAATGGCGTCGCTGCTGAATATAGACGCCCGCAATGGGGTCAAGAAGGGGCACGTAAGCCCCCACCCCCCACTTAGGAAGACGAGTACAGAGTGTTTACTCATATACAGGGTGCTGAATTTATCTGAAGACATTGAAATATCGGATTCAAACAATTTATAGTTAGATTATGTTCGTCTCTGAGGGGGACATCATTGATATCAAACTCGACCACACACCCTACCCCGTCTGTGGGGGTGGGGAGGCATCTTCGAAATCGTGAGCCCCCATTTCCTTTCACTGAAGATCGGATTCTACGGAAAAAGATACGTAAGTTTTATACGGAACATTTTTTTTTTCGTTTTGTGACAGATGGCGATGTAATCGGAAAAATAAAAATCCGTGGAAAATGGTGTTTTTCAAAATGCTGTCCAATGACACTTGAATTAACACACCATCTCCATGCTGTTACAGTACGACAGTCCTAAATTTAAAGAGAAACCCCAGTCTCTACGTCGTATACCACCGACAAAGCGGAAAGGGGACTGCTTGACGGGCCACTGTGACGTAGCGACTTACGACTTCTCATCAGGCACTGCAGTCTGTAATGGTACTTGAATTACGTAACCATTATGGTACCTCAACTGAACCTCTCGATACCAGTAATATTCTTCTGTATTTCTGTTAACTACTTAACATATTTCTGAGACAACATTGAGATTTGATTTCACTTTTGATACATCGATATGTTTATATTGTAATGATATTATGCCTATGTGTATTCATTCTTTTGTCACTATGATCTTTGACGTACTTGTAACTCTGATTTTTGGGCGCGTAAACGATAGTTAGTTAGTTGTTAAGTTGTTAGAGAGTCGGAACTTGAGAAGGTCAAGTGTTGGACGTCATGTTGGAAAGACGCATAACGTAGTCCGCTTGTAAAATGTGAACTTTAACAGTGACTGTGAGAGAGATTTTTTCAAGTATGTTTTGTATTGTGAAGTGATGTTTTGTGTTTAGATGATATTGCAATAAAAGCAATTAAAAGGAAGTGAAACTTAATTTCGGAGTGCTGATTATTTTTTACATCACCATTGTCCAGCAAAAGTGTAATCTCCAAGAATGGTTTGAGAAGCGCATCTACAAAACTTTTGAATATAGCAGGATAAAACCTAGGCCTCTTTGCATCAGAGCTTGGAATCGTAACCACCTAGATTTTCAACGATTGAGCCATGATTTTACGACGAGACCAGCGTGTGAAACACAAAAAGATGAGTGCCTAGTTTTTTGATTATTACATGAAATGACTTTATTAACTGTGCTCTAATGACACCTGCCACATAATATGCCTGTTGTTGCCCGAAAATGCAGTATTTAGCAGCGTGAGCAACACCACAATCGTTATAAAATGCTGACCTTTGTTGTTGTAGGGTTGTTAGAAGTCTCAGTATAAGTTATGAAACAATCTCCTGTCAACCCGCACACAGTGAAGTGTCATTGGATGGCATTTTGAAACACACCATTTTCTACCCATTTCCAGACAAAACTAACGTATCTTTTTCCGTAGAATCCAAATCTGCAATAAAAAAATGGGGTTCCCATTTAAGATTTCATAGCTCCCCACTCCCAAACACAGACTGGTGCGGGGCATTGAGTTTGGTATTTAATTGTAAACTTTTTTAATGTATTGTGTTATTTTAGAGATATTTCATTGTCTTCAGATAAATTGAACACTTCGTATAGAGCGTATAATCATCACCTCTGTGAGACTGGGTCAGCCACAACATTTAGTTCTTATGACATTACAAGTCTCGAAACTGAACAATTAGTTTCCATAAAATATGGCAGTTTTAACCCCGCCTCAGCCCCCCCCCCCCCCCACACACACACACACACTCATGCAAAACTTGATTGCTAGCTATTTTTTGCAGTTTTACCTCTGACGCTCATTGTTCTGTTCTAGTTTACATTCACAGTGTGAAAAAATACGAATCTATGGGGTGAAATTTTTCGTCTTATTAATGTAGCAGAGTGAGACGTATATTATCGTGCAACTTCAAACTGGAGTCATGGTTTGGACTGTTACATGGAAACTATCCACATTCCAGCTTTGTCTGTTAATTACAGAAAAATTTACAATATAAAAAATGCTGTATTTTACCCCACACAATAGGGTAAAGCCGCACAGTGGGGGTCTTTTTCCCATTTGAGGTAAACTTGGTTAAAAAGGATGACTGCCTAATAAAATACCTGAAGCGGAATGAGTAGTTTGTCCCTGCACTTTTATTACAGTGAGGTAACTGAGGCATAGGGACATCCTGATTCTTCCTTGAAATATCCTGATTTTTACTATTATTCCCTTTCGGATACTTCTTCACCAAATAATAAGTCCATATCTACATCTGAGCTACTGTCTTGATACGAAAAGTCTGAATCTGAATGAAGAATAATCTAATGGCTGTTTCATTTGTACTCTTCTTCTTTTGGCATTGTTCTAATGAAATGGCCATCGCTTTGTTTTTCTTTCTTTGGCATGTCTTTCCTTCTCAGTAATAAGCTTTTGTTTTCCGATGCATTGTTCTTTCATTCGTTCTTCATTCGGTGTCGATATAAGAAGCACCGATTTCAATGCTTTGCGCCAACGTTTCCACTGAATGTTTAGTTGTTGTTGTTGTTGTTGTCTTCAGTCCTGAGACTGGTTTGATGCAGCTCTCCATGCTACTCTATCCTGTGCAAGCTGCTTCATCTCCCAGTACCTACTGCAACCTACATCCTTCTGAATCTGCTTAGTGTACTGATCTCTCGGTCTCCCTCTACGATTTTTACCCTCCACGCTGCCCTCCAATGCTAAATTTGTGATCCCCTGATGCCTCACAACATGTCCTACCAACCGATCCCTTCTTCTAGTCAAGTTGTGCCACAAACTTCTCTTCTCCCCAATCCTATTCAATACCTCCTCATTAGTTACGTGATCTATCCACCTTATCTTCAGTATTCTTCTGTAGCACCACATTTCCCAAAGCTTCTATTCTCTTCTTGTCCAAACTAGTTATCGTCCATGTTTCACTTCCATACATGGCTACACTCCAAACAAATACTTTCAGAAACGACTTCCTGATACGAAAATCTATATTTGATGTTAACAAATTTCTCTTCTTCAGAAACGCTTTCCTTGCCATTGCCAGTCTACATTTTATATCCTCTCTACTTCGACCATCATCAGTTATTTTACTTCCTAAATAGCAAAACTCCTTTACTACTTCAAATGTCTCATTTCCTAATCTAATTCCCTCAGCATCACCCGATTTAATTTGACTACATTCCATTATCCTCGTTTTGCTTTTGTTAATGTTCATCTTATATCCTCCTTTCAAGACACTGTCCATTCCGTTCAACTGCTCTTCCAAGTCCTTTGCCGTCTCTGACAGAATTACAATGTCATCGGCGAACCTCAAAGTTTTTACTTCGTCTCCATGAATTTTAATACCTACTCCAAATTTTTCTTTTGTTTCCTTTACTGCTTGCTCAATATACAGATTGAATAACATTGGGGAGAGGCTACAACACTGTCTCACTCCTTTCCCAACCACTGCCTCCCTTTCATGCCCCTCGACTCTTATTACTGCCATCTGGTTTCTGTACAAATTATAAATAGCCTTTTGCTCCCTGTATTTTACCCCTGCCACCTTTAGAATTTGAAAAAGAGTATTCCAGTCAACATTGTCAAAAGCTTTCTCTAAGTCTACAAATGCTAGAAACGTAGGTTTGCCTTTTCTTAATCTTTCTTCTAAGATAAGTCGTAAGGTCAGTATTGCCTCACGTGTTCCAACATTTCGACGGAATCCAAACTGATCCTCCCCGAGGTCTGCATCTACCAGTTTTTCCATTCGTCTGTAAAGAATTCGCGTTAGTATTTTGCAGCCGTGGCTTATTAAACTGATAGTTCGGTAATTTTCACATCTGTCAGCACCTGCTTTCTTTGGGATTGGAATTATTATACTCTTCTTGAAGTCTGAGGGTATTTCGCCTGTCTCATACATCTTGCTCACCAGCTGGTAGAGTTTTGTCATGACTGGCTCTCCCAAGGCCGTCAGTAGTTCTAATGGAATGTTGTCTACTCCGGGGGCCTTGTTTCGACTCAGGTCTTTCAGTGCTCTGTCAAACTCTTCACGCAGTATTGTATCTCCCATTTCGTCTTCATCTACATCCTCTTCTATTTCCATAATATTGTCCTCAAGTACATCGCCCTTGTATAAACCTTCTATATACTCCTTCCACCTTTGTGCCTTCCCTTCTTTGCTTAGAACTGGGCTGCCATCTGAGCTCTTGATATTCATACACGTGGTTCTCTTCTCTCCAAAGGTCTCTTTAATTTTCCTGTAGGCAGTATCTATCTTACCCCTAGTGAGATAAGCTTCTACATCCTTACATTTGTCCTCTAGCCATCCCTGTTTAGCCATTTTGCACTTCCTGTCGATCTCATTTTTGAGACGTTTGTATTCCTTTTTGCCTGCTTCATTTACTGCATTTTTATATTTTCTCCTTTCATCAATTAAATTCAATATTTCTTCTGTTACCCAAGGATTTCTAGCAGCCCTCGTCTTTGTACCTACTTTATCCTCTGCTGCCTTCACTACTACATCCCTCAGAGCTACCCATTCTTCTTCTACTGTATTTCTTTCCCCTATTCCTGTCAATTGTTCCCTTATGCTCTCTCTGAAACTCTGTACAACCTCTGGTTCTTTCAGTTTATCCAGGTCCCATCTCTTTAATTTCTCACATTTTTGCAGTTTCTTCAGTTTTAATCTACAGGTCATAACCAATAGATTGTGGTCAGAGTCCACATCTGCCCCTGGAAATGTCTTACAACTTAAAACCTCGTTCCTAAATCTCTGTCTTACCATTATATAATCTATCTGATACCTTTTAGTATCTCCAGGGTTCTTCCACGTATACAACCTTCTTTCATGATTCTTAAACCAAGTGTTAGCTATGATTAAGTTGTGCTCTGTGCAAAATTCTACTAGGCGGCTTCCTCTTTCATTTCTTAGGCCCAATCCATATTCACCTACTATGTTTCCTTCTCTCCCTTTTCCTACACTCGAATTCCAGTCACCCATTACTATTAAATTTTCGTCTCCCTTCACTATCTGAATAATTTCTTTTATTTCATCATACATTTCTTCAATTTCTTCATCATCTGCAGAGCTAGTTGGCATATAAACTTGTACTACTGTAGTAGGTGTGGGCTTCGTATCTATCTTGGCCACAATAATGCGTTCACTATGCTGTTTGTAGTAGCTTACCCGCATTCCTATTTTCCTATTCATAATTAAACCTACTCCTGCATTACCCCTATTTGATTTTGTGTTTATAACCCTGTAGTCACCTGACCAGAAGTCTTGTTCCTCCTGCCACCGGACTTCACTAATTCCCACTATATCTAACTTTAACCTATCCATTTCAGTTTTTAAATTTTCTAACCTACCTGCCCGATTAAGGGATCTGACATTCCACGCTCCGATCCGTAGAACGCCAGTTTTCTTTCTCCTGATAACGACATCCTCCTGAGTAGTCCCCGCCCGGAGATCCGAATGGGGGACTATTTTACCTCCGGAATATTTTACCCAAGAGGATGCCATCATCATTTAATCATACAGTAAAGCTGCATGTCCTCGGGAAAAATTACGGCTGTAGTTTCCCCTTGCTTTCAGCCGTTCGCAGTACCAGCACAGCAAGGCCGTTTTGGTTAATGTTGCAAGGCCAGATCAGTCAATCATCCAGACTGTTGCCCCTGCAACTACTGAAAAGGCTGCTGCCCCTCTTCAGGAACCACACGTTTGTCTGGCCTCTCAACAGATACCCCTCCGTTGTGGTTGCACCTACGGTACGGCCATCTGTATCGCTGAGGCACGCAAGCCTCCCCACCAACGGCAAGGTCCATGGTTCATGGGGGGGTAGAATGTTTAGTAGACATTGCAATTCTCTCTTCAGGTGAGATGGATTCGCTCAGTATGAGCTGAATGTCATCTTTTATGGGGGGTTATCATTCCAGAATTGTCGTAAAATAGCCCGCATCTCGTGGTCGTGCGGTAGCGTTCTCGCTTCGCACGCCCGGGTTCGATTCCCGGCGGGGTCAGGGATTTTCTCTGCCTCGTGATGGCTGGGTGTTGTGTGCTGTCCTTAGGTTAGTTAGGTTTAAGTAGTTCTAAGTTCTAGGGGACTGATGACCATAGATGTTAAGTCCCATAGTGCTCAGAGCCATTTGAACCATTTGTCGTAAGATATTGGAGCTGTGAGGACTCAGCTATCTCGCCTATTTCTGTCCAATGTGCCAGTTTTGACTTTGGGGACCAGCAGGGACAATTATTTCATAGTAAAAATTAAGTTTAAATGCAGTAGTGTGAACATGTTTATACGTTTCTTCTTCATTTCAATCCCTCCAATATACAATGTTCAAGTAAAACTTCACAAATGTTACGAGTAAGTAGCCAAAAAGCAGACTTGCACGGAACAATAAGTTACAATAAGAAAAACCTGCCATATGCTCGTCATCACCTGAATAGATGGCAGTCAGTACAAAATGTCGGTGCGGGTGTTTATTCCGTGTTGTGATTTACCCTCAACTACCCCTCCTCTTATTCGCGTTTCACTTATGAAGTACATCTGAAAAAGGAAGTTTGTTTTATAGCACCTGATCTGGGAAAAACTACTGCCAGTGATTTTAAAATGTTTTCAATCGCGTTATTACCCATTCAGGCATCTTCAGAGCCACTACTGGCTTTTCATCAGACGGGAGAGTAAGGTCATTGCGCTCCATGTTATACAAGATAGGACACCCTTCATACAATTTGACATTACTTAAGCATTTACAGCCGCTCTACCTTCTTTTATGTAATCTATAGGAGACTGAAGTATTAACTGAAACACAACAGATGACTAACCTCTTCCTTAGCGTGTGTGCAGTCTCTTTTCGCCACTCAATAAATGTGCCACGCGGGGAAAGGACTATATGCAGACAAACGACTGACATTGTTAATGTGCTATGCACTTTAGAGAAACCTTTATCAGGTATTAGCGCAAAAACGTTTACGAAACACTTTGCAGTTTGCACATATGCACAGCAGAAATGGGAAGACAAATATCAAGTTTTTGCTGTGACATTATCTGAGAGGAAAAAGAAAGAAACCCCCCATTTAATAGGCCTCCGTAAGATGATATTGTAATACTGATATTGCTTCCCACTCTCGCTGACTTACTTGCGGAGTGAACGAAATTGTTCTGCAGTCATGAAGACGAATCAGTGTTCAACTTGTAGCGTAAATTACACCTAGATCTGTTTTGAACGCCACGAATCGTTTAGCAGAGGGGAAAGGGAGGGGGGAGGTGGAGGACAAACAGGGTTGTCAAGTACATCGCCCTATTGTTTATCACACTAAGAACTACCGTATACGACTGCGAGATTTTGGCAACAAACATCTCAAGGTAAGGGATGGTTTCGTTGACGCCCCTCATGCCACTCCCTGAGGTCCCTCCGTGTATGTTTTTATAGCTTGCCGAGGAAGTAGAATAATAGACATTTGTTTTAAAGCAATACTTATTCCTAAAAACAAAATTTGCTGTAACTATGTGCCCAGGGTACTACATTTCTAGGTGAGGATACACAAACTTGTAGTGAAAAGCGTTTGCAAATTTGCAGCTTAATTAGTAAGCAGTATAAAGCCCGCCCGGTTAGCCGTGCGGTCTAACGCAGGGCTTTCCGGATTGGGAAGGAGCGCCTGGTCCCCGGCACGAATCCGCCCGGCAGACTTGTGTCGAGGTCCGGTGAGCCGGCCAGTCTGTGGATGGTTTTTAAGCGGTTTTCCATCTGCCCCGGGGAATGCAGGGTAGTTCCCCTTATTCCGCCTCAGCTACACTATGTCGTCAGTTGCTCCGCAAACAAGTTCTCCTCCACGTACACGTACACCACCATTAATCTAGCACGCAAACATAGGGGCTACACCCGTCTCGTGTAAGACGTTCCCTGGGGGGGGGGGGGGGGGGGGGGGAGAGGGGGGAGGGTTCACCGGGAGCTGTACCGCACAATAACCCTGAAAGAGTGGTTCGGTGTGCGGCGGCGGAGGGCTGAAGTGGACTGCAGTAGTCGTATTGGGGTTTTGGACCACTGCGTTGCGACAGGGACGGAGCCTTTCCGTCGTTTCTAGGCCCCTGGTAAACATACAATACTCTACAATACAAAGCAGTATATAAAAATGTCGAATCATTTCTCTATACAGGTCCTTTTGAAGTTTGTATCAGACCTTCAATTAACGCAGAGTCAAACTTGGCTAAAGTCCTACTTGTTCAATCTTCACACGTCATCTAAATCCAGTAAATTGTCTGAAGAATAATTATCTATTGCAGGTGACTTCACCTAAGATGTCAACATGTAGAACTTATAATGCAAAAAATAAGTTACTTCAAAAACTTTTACTGCAGGCAGTTCTCCAATCCACGGTACAGAAACATAGTTGAAGCAGAAGTATGAGAGCAGTAGAATAATCTTGAGTACTGGCAATACAGTAGTATATCGTACAGGCTTTTGCATCTCGTACACCCATACCTACATGTAGACATTCCACTGCACTTGTACCAAAGATATTGTAATGCATACGTGCATTCTCTTCACGTGTTTAAGCCAAGAATTACTCACATTGATGTCATCGGGAATGCTCAGTAGCAGCCAGGCTACACGTACATTTGACAATTAAGCGTCAGCAAGGAGCACTCGTGATGAAATCGTAGGAGGCAATAATGTGCAACCTTATACGACTATTCGGGAGTAGGATCTTACAATATGACGCAGTGTTACGAGACAAACTTCCGTCACAATGTCCGCAAACGTGACGTCAGATCCGTCAGAACACAGCGACCTGGACGCCCATAGGTTGTATATATATATATATATATATATATATATATATATATATATATATATATATATATATATATATATGTGTGTGTGTGTGTGTGTGTGTGTATACGAAACGAGCAAAGTGACCCTATTGGCTAAGGGTGAGTTAGTAACGAGGAACCATTCAAAACGCACGGCCGAGTAACCGGGGCGGCTCCAAAAGAACGGTTGCGAATAAATATTTCAGCAGTTAAACAAGATATAAAGTGAAGTTATTAGTTATCAGAACGCCGCGTGTCGTGGGCAGTGTCTATCAAGAGTATGGAAAGGTAGAACTTGTTAATGTTAAGTGTTGGGAAGGGCGTAGCTCAGAGCCGCCATATTGCAAATTCTGTGACGTGTGTGCCAATGTATTTTCTTTATTAAAACGATTATAATAGAAACGTTGTTAACAATTAACAACCGGCATCCCTAAACACTCCACTTCAGCAGGATCTCAACCTACATGGTACCTGGCGCCTGAACACTACTACTGTGCTACGAGGGACTACCGAAGCAGCAAGACACCAGGTTAGTGATTCAGCGATCAGAGAATTACTTACTTCTCGCTACACGCCGCTAAGGGCATTATATTATACCAGTTCTTGTGCATCCACTGATAGGCAGAGTAGCTGCAGACATACGACAGGTGCAGAAGAAGAAGTGCTGCATGATGTGGACGCATTCATGGGGTACTCACATTCACTCATGCATTCATGCCAAGAAAAGAAAACAAATTCTACTTGAAGCCAAACTTTACAGTAAATAAAGCAGAGAAAACTCAAAGTACAGTAAGTCAAACTCATACAGAGATGCATTGCCACTCTATATGAAACATACAATATCCAGAGAACTTCTGCACAAATAAACATATTCACAGTATTTACCATACAAAAAGTAATGAACAAGAACACACATTGCCAATCTAGGAAAATTGAAAAAGCCGATAAAAGATAAGAAAATTAGGCTATTATGTCGTCCTTCCATTTTTCATATTAAACTACCTTTTATTTATGTATTGTGTTCTATGGCACTAGTCTTCATCATTATGCTGTATATTCTTTTCTCTACTTTGTTATTTCATAAATTGCTGTTTGCATAGAAAACTGTCTTTTACGATCTGCAGGACGAAAAATGGTGATTACTAGCATAAGCCGCATTACACTACAGAGCAGTGGTCGTCAAACATTTTTGCTCAGGAGCAAGTACTGACATTGTGGGGCGCCACTTCGGGCTGCATAATATTATTACTATTAATTGGTAACATCCACAAATTGATATTTTATGAGATGCCAACGGACTAAAGCTATAGTAAGCGGGTTGCCCACTGGCCCCCAAGTCCTGATCGTTGAAGACCACATCACTTGGAGCACGTCTTATCGATTGTTCTGTGTCAGATTGCTGCCATCCTAGGCCACCCCTGTCGGTGTGACACTATAAATGACGGACAAAGTCTTATGTTGTCTCTATGAGTAGATGACTGATTAATAACAGTTGGTGTTGTTGTGGTCTTCAGGCCTGAGACTGGTTTCATGCTGCTCTCCATGCTACCCTATTCTGTAGAAGCTTCTTCATCTCGCAGTACCTACTGCACCCTACATCCTTCTGAATCTGCTTGGTGTATTCATCTCTTGGTCTCCCTCTACGATTTTTACCCTCCACACCGCCCTCCAATGCTAAATTTGTGATCCCTCGTCAAGTTGTGCCACAAACTCCTCCCCAATTCTATTCAATGCTTGATAATTAGTTGTGTGATCTACCCATCTAATCTTCAGCATTCTTCTGTAGCACCACATTTCGAAAGCTTCTAATCTCTTCTTGACCAAACTATTTATCGTCCATGTTTCACTTCCATACATGGCTACACTCCACACAAATACTTTCAGAAACGACTTCCTGACACTTAAATCTATACTTGATATTAACAAATTTTTCTTCTTCTGAAATGCTTTCCTTGTCATTGCCAGTCTACATTTTATATCTTCTCTACTTCGACCATCATCAGTTATTTTGCTCCCCAAATAGCAAAACTCCTTTACTACTTTAAGTGTCTCATTTCCTAATCTAATTCCCTCAGCATCACTCGACTTAATTCGACTACATTCCATTATCCTCGTTTTGCTTTTGTTGATGTTCATCTTATATCCTCCTTTCAAGACACTGTCCATTCCGTACAACAGCTCTTCCAAGTCCTTTGCTGTCTCTACTAGAATTACAATGTCATCCGCGAACCCCAAAGTTTTTAATTCTTCTCCATGGATTTTAATACCTACTCCGAATTTTTCTTTTGTTTCCTTTACTGCTTGCTCAATATACAGATTGAAAAACATCGGGGAGAAGCTACAACCCAGTCTCACTCCGTTCCCAACCACTGCTTCTCTTTCATGCCCCTCGACTCTTATAACTGCCATCTGGTTTCTGTACAAATTGTAAATAGCCTTTCGCTCCCTGTGTTTTACACCTGACAACTCCAGAATTTGAAAGAGAGTATTCCAGTCAACAGTAGTCGTACTTATATACAAATGCATTACGCAAGATGAGAACGATAAGAATATATTACTAAGTGGTTTGAAAATTTTTTTGTGCTTATTGTGTTGCACTACAATAGCCTCGTAATTTCATACTTCTTGCAACAAATATGTATCGCATTTTGAGATTATCGTTTCTATTATGTATATTCACGAATCAATGTTGCTTCCGCGTCCAGATTTACATCATAGCAGCTGATCGGTACGCGTATGCACGTGAGTTGCGTGAAGTAACCGTCCAGTGGTCGCGCTAGTGAAGCCATTGCCCTTGTGATAAGAGGCAAACTGTACTTAGCTCATGGCCCAATTCACCAGCCTCAGTTAAAATTAAACACATTTCAAAGCACTACTGTCTCCGTATTCGGTTTCTTGCTGAACAGGAAAACTACGCTCTTGAGAATTTCTTGAAGTTTGTTGATATTTTGATTTCGGCTGTTAAGTGTTGGATTTGTACTATCATACAAGGTGCGTTTGAAAAGTTCGGTGAACGAGCTAAGTTCAAATGGTTCAAATGGCAATGACAACTATGGGACTTAACATCTGTGGTTATCAGTCCCCTAGAACTTAGAACTACTTAAACCTAACTAACCTAAGGACATCACACTCATCCATGCCCGAGGCAGGATTCGAATCTGCGAACGTAGCGGTGGAGCGGTTCCGGACTGAAGCTCCCAGAACCGCTGGGCCACATCGGCCGGCCCGAACGAGCTAAGTAAATAAAGAAAACAAGATTTACAGGGTGACAATATTGAACTATGCGAATAAAACGTAAATGAGTTACAAACAATTTATTCAACATGTAAACGTCACTACAGATATTCGAATTTAGGTTATGACATGTTCGATATGCCTGAAATCATGGTGATGATGTGTCGCAGACAAAAGGAAATTCTGCATGACTCGCTGAAGTGTCGGAATATCTATGCCGTCGATGACCTCCTGAATGGCTGTTTTCCGTTCAGCAGTCGTTTTGAGGTTATTTCTGTTCACCTTCTCTTTCATATAGCCCCACAAAAAAGGACTCCCATGTGTTCAGGTTGGGAGAATATGGCGGCCTATCGAGGCCCATGCCAGTGGCCTCTGGGCACTCCAGAACCAGAATGCGGTCACCGACGTGCTCCTTCAGGACATCAGACACTCTTCTGCTTCGATGGGGGTCGAGTTCTATCTTACATAAACCACATTTGCTCGAAATCAGGGCCACTTTGGATTACGGGGAAGAAATCATCTCCCAAGACCATCACATATCGTTCGGTAGTCACCATGCCATCAAGGAATATGGCACCGATTACTCCGTGACTGGGCATTGCACACCACACAATCACTCGTTGAGGGGCAAGAGACTTCTCGATCGCGAAATGCCGATTCTCAGCCTCCCAAATGCTCCAATTTCGCTTATTGACGAACCAATCCAAATGAAAGTGGACTTCATCACTAAACCAAACCATGCATACGCGTACTAATTTCCATCATGCCCCGCGGTCAACATTGCAATTTGAACGTCCTAGCGCAAACCGTCTATAAAGTATGACGATTTCATTTCATATAATTCAATAATTATCACCCTGTACAAACAAAATACCTTTACTGGTCTTCAAAGTGACGACCATCAGGTACGACAAACACTTCTGGTATGCCCTGCCGCATATGCACAACGTCTATGTGCTCAGTTTTCTCGCTCAACACCTTGTTTCTATTCTCCAGACTTCTTTTTGTTCCTCGGAACTAAATTGCCTATGGAAAGGCTGGCGCTTCGCAAATGTTGCGCCGTGCTTCGAACGATTCAACAAGAAGCGTTCGCCGACTGTCTTCAGTTCCTTTGAGACCGGTGTCAGAAATGTGCGTTGTAACTGATGGTGATTGCACTGAAGGCCTGGAAGGGTATTTCGTTTGTAACTCTTGTTCCCTTCATTTGCTGAGACCATTCATCGAACTTATCAGACGCATCCTGTAGAACACAGCTGATAACCGTGGGCCGCAAAAATGACTGATTCGGGCCACATGTTGCCCGCGAGCCGCAGTTTGACGATCACTGCTGTAGAGCCACAGTTGGATCATGAACAATATTTGCAGAATAATTCACTGTTTTCAACAAAATCCAGAAATGCATATGTTTCATACCAAAGTAAATTGTTCAGAAAAGAAAATTGTCAAGAAATTCCTCAAATCAGATACACTGAGATAAATATTGCTGTATACAGACCGAATGCCATCCGTATCTGTACACTTAAGAACCATAAGTGGAAATGTGAGCACAGTAAAACATATTCTCTCTCCAACAAACCAAAGAATTCATCAAACACTCACACAATGGTTCCCAATTCTCTGCTTAAATATAGTCAGACTAATGTAATGCACCATCAGATAATAGAAATTATTCACATAGAGAAGGGAGACGAAACTTTAATAGTCATGGGTGACTGGAATTTGATAGTCGGAAAAGAAAGAGAAGGAAACGTAGTAGGAGAATATGGATTGGGGATAAGCAATGAAAGAGGAAGCCGCCTGGTAGAATTTTGCCCAGAGCATACCTTAGCCACAGCTGACACTTGGTTCAAGAATACATGGTGGAGGTCTGGAGATAATGGAACGTTTCAGATAGATTATATAATGGTAAGACAGAGATTTAGGTACCAGGTTTTAAATTGTAAGACATTTCCACAGGCAATTGTGGACTCTGACGACAATCTATTGCTTGTGAACTGTAGATTAAAACTGCAGAAACTGCAAAAGGAAGGAATTTAAGGAGATGGGACCTGGAGGAACTGAAAGAACCAGAGGTTGTACAGAGTATCAGGGATAGCATTAGAGAACGATTGACAACAGTGGCTGAAAGAAATACAGGAAAAGAAGAATGGGTAGCTTTGAGATATTAAATAGTAAAGGCAGCAAAGTATCAAGTAGTTAAAAAGGCGAGGGCTGGTAGAAATCCTGGGGTAAAAGAAGGTATTTTGACTTTAATTGATGAAAGGAGAAAATATATAAAAATGCAGCAAATGAAGCAGGCAAAAAGGAATACAAGCGTCTCAAAAATGAGATCGACAGGAAGTGCAAAATGGCTAAGCAGGGATGGCTAGCGGGCAAATGTAAGGATGTAGAGGCATATCTCATTAGGGGTAAGATAGATACTGCCCTCAGGAAAATTAAAGAGACCTTTGGAAAAAACAGAACCATCAAGATCTGAGATTGAAACACAGTTCTAAGCAAAGAAGAGAAAGCAGGAAGGTGGAAGGAGTATATAGAGGGTCTATATAATGGCGATGTACTTGAGGCCAATATTATGGAAATGGAAGAGAATGTAGATGAAGATGAAATGGGAGATATGATACTGTATGAAGTGTTTGATAGATCACTGAAAGACTTAAGTCGAAATAAGGCCACGGGAGTAGACAACATTCCATTAGAACTACTCATAGCCTTGGAAGAGCCAACCCTGCCAAAACCCTACCATCTGCTGAGCAAGATGTATGAGACAGGCGAAATACCCTCAGACTTCAAGAAGAATATAATAATTCCAATCCCAAAGCAAGCAGATGTTGACAGATGTGAAAATTACCGAACTATCAAATTAATAAGTCACAGCTGCAAAATACTGACACGAATTCATTACAGACAAATGCAGAAGCCGACCTCGGGGAAGATCAGTTTGGATTCCGCAGAAATGTTGGAATACGTGAGGCAATACTGACCCTACGACTTATTTTAGAAGATAGATGAAGGAAAACCAAACCTACGTTTCTAGCATTTGTAGACTTAGAGAAAGCTTTTAACAATGTTTACTGGAATATTCTTTTTCAAATTCTGAAGTTGGCAGTTGCAAAACACAGGGAGCGAAAGGCTATTTACAGTTTGTACAGAAACCAGATGGCAGTTATAAGAGTCGAGGGGCATGAAAGAGAAGCAGTGGTTGGGAACGGAGTGAGACTGGGTTGTAGCTTCTCCCCGATGTTTTTCAATCTGTATATTGAGCAAGCAGTAAAGGAAACAAAAGAAAAATTCGGAGTAGGTATTAAAATCCATGGAGAAGAATTAAAAACTTTGAGGTTCGTCGATGACATTGTAATTCTAGTAGAGACAGCAAAGGACTTGGAAGAGCAGTTGAATGGAAAGGACAGTGTCTTGAAAAGAGGATATAAGATGAACATCAACAAAAGCAAAACGAGAACAATAGAATGTAGTCGAATTAATTCGGGTGATGCTGAGGGAATTAGATTAGGAAATGAGACACTTAAAGTAGTAAAAGAGGTTAGCTATTTGGGGAGCAAAATAACTGATGATGGTCGAAGTAGAGAGGATATAAAATGTAGACTGGCAATGGCAAGGAAAGCGTTTCTGAAGAAGAGAAATTTGTTAACATCGAGTATAGATCTAGGTGTCAGGAAGTCGTTTCTGAAAGTATTTGTACGGAGTGTAGCCATGTACGGAAGAGAAACATGGACGATAAAAAGTTGTTTACAAAAAGAGAACAGAAGCTTTCGTAATGTGGTGCTACAGAAGAATGCTGAAGATTAGATAGGTAGATCACATAACTAATGAGAAGGTAGTGAACAGATTTGGGGAGAAAAGAACTTTGTGGCACAACTTGACTAGAAGAAGTTGAATACACTAAGCAGATTCAGAAAGATGTAGGTTGCAGTAGATACTGGGAGATGAAGACGTTTGCACAGGATAGAGTAGCATGGAGAGCTGCATCAAACCAGTCTCTGGACTGAAGATCACATCTACAATAATGTTATGTTGTCACAGTTGTATGTGAACCAGAAGCAGGGTCTCCCTTCTCCTTACCTCTATAACAGTATAAGTGCAAATATAACCTTACAGAGTTCCATAAAAGTATTCAACCACAATAAGCCACTACTAAACAAATAAATACTATCAAGTATATCAAAACTTCATCTCATCTCATTCAGTACATCATAGATTCTCTGTTCTGTACACACACAAGTAGACAATATGAGGTCTATATCACTGGAAATATCATAGCTGTTCATTCACTGTACATCCTTTATCCATACTCTATGAAACAAACTGTTCCACAGGATTTTATCGAGTAACTCCATATTCCCACTTACCTTAATACACACTGAAGCGCCAAAAAAACTAGTATAGGCATGCATATTTAAACGCAGAGATATGTAAACAGTCAGAATACGTCACTGCGGTCGGCAACAACTGTCTAGCGCAGTTATTAGGTCGGTTAGTGCTGCTACAACGGCAGGACATCGCAGCGGACGGGAGAAGATCCTGCAAGAAGGGAGCCAACGACAAATGAAGATAATCGCTCAACGTGACAGAAGTGCAACCCTTCCCCTAGTTGTTGCAGATTTCAGACCTCGGTCATAAACAAGTGTCAGCGTGCAAACCATTCAGTGAATCGATATTACTTTCGTAGCCGAAGGCCCACTCGCGTACCCTTGATGACTACACGACAGAAAGCTTTACGCCTCACCAGGGCCTGTCAACAGCGACGTTGGACTGTTGATAACTGGAAGTCTGTCACCTGGTCGGACGAGTCTCGTTTCAAATTGTACCCAGTGGATGGACGTATACGGGTATGGAACCAAGCTCATCAATCCATGGATCCTGCATCTCAGCAGGGGACTGATCAAGCTGATGGAGGCTCTGTAATGGTGTGGGATATGCGCAGTTGGAGTGATATGGGACCCCTCTTATATCTAGATACGACTCTGACAGATGACATGTGCGTAAGCATCCTCTGTGATCACCTGCATCCATACATGTCTACTGTGCATTCCTACGGACTTGGGCAATTCCAGCAGGACAGTGCGACGTCCCACACTTCCCGAATTGCTACAGAGTGGCTCAAGGAACACTCTTCTGGGTTTAAACACTTCCGTTGGCCACCAAACTCCCCAGACATGAACATTATTGAGCATCTCTATAACGCCTTGCAACGTGGTGTTCAAAAGAGATTCCCACCCTTTCGTACTTAACCGATTTATGGACGCCCTGCATGATTCATGGTGTCACTTCCCTCCAGCATAATTTCAGACATTAGTCGAGTCCATGCCTCTACGTGTTGTGATACTTGTGCGTGCTCACGGGGCCCTACACGCTATTAGGCAGGTGTACCAATTTCTTTGTATAGATTCATTGTATAGATTGAACTGCAGGAATATTTATCATGTCTCACAAATGCACCAAAATGTCAGTAAAATTAACCCAGAAGTAGAAAGACGTATGTCTCATGCTGCACTTCCCAGGAAGTATAATGAGATTAGTGTTATTATGTGTCATGACATGAATAAACAAAAGCTATTCCAGAAAATGTTCAACATGTGAAATGTGACCCTAACCTCTCGATTTTTTTTTCGTGCATACCTCTATTGCATTTTCATGTGGGACTTGTTTGATCCTGTATGTTCGCTTGTACATCAGGAAGAATTTGCTGGAGATGTGATGTGCTGTAATTAGTACCTTCTGTCCTACTTCAAACTATTTTATCTTTAGCATTATGGAATTTTTGACGTTTTTCTGCTGCATCCTTTATATCAGTGACAGCTATTTCAGTAACACCCTTGTGCCATTTTTGTCACATGAGGAAACTGTCCTAATTCTTATATTTTATGAGAGGGTTCCTTGTTTTTTTAAGTCCAGAATGGATGGTAAATATGTGGAGTCATGAGGTAAATCATTTAATATTGCTTGAAATGAGGAGATATATTAGTCCCAGTTCCTATGTTGTTTATGGCAGTACGGTCGACAACTTATTAATTTCTTCCATAATCCCCATTGTCAGCCCGTCTCAATGTCTTCTTATTATAGAGTGAGACCTTGGTGGAAGAATCATCACGATAAATTTTTGCATTTTTCAAAGTGGCATCATACAGAAAACAAAGTCGATTAACTTCCTCGTCTTGACTACTAAGCCAGTCCTCAAACTTTAACGTAACTTGTTCACATGAGACTGTGAGATTAATCTCAGCATTTTTGAAATTCATAACAGCATCCTACTGATTAAGGAAATGAACACCAAGAATTACTTGTGTATTATGAAACTGCACAACTTGAAAGTTGGTGCCAAAAGAATGACGTTGACAACTATACTCAATGAATCTCTCGTTTTTAACATCAAGACTTTCTTTAGATTGCACCTAGGATTTTAGTCTTTCTCGGCGGTAGTGTGCGGCAGAAAATATTTTTATTGAACTTGCACGCAGTCTCGCTGATAACAGATACCGCGCTACCTGAATCAAATACAACAGTAACACTGTGGTTGACAATTTTGATTGTAATAACAGGATGAGCAAGTGGTTTAGTTTGTGTTTTCTTTTCTTCTAATAGGGTGCCCGTAACGTCCTCAAAGTCCACGAAATTTGCTATGGCAGCGGACGGTTCTTTTGAATAACTGTTTTCGCCTGCTGCCGGAGTTACAAGTCATTGTTTGCCTCTCTTGGCGCTCTGGTTATCGTTTGGCTTGGGATTGCGCACTTCAACGATCTCAGCTTCCCTCTCTTGGGTGAACTGCCCTGAATTTTTCCGCTATTGTATATTCTGTTGTTGGAATTGGCCCGACCTAAAGTTTGAACCGTTTTGTTTGTGCCAGGAGTTACCTTTGAATGATTATGTCGCTGACTGCCTACATGCCTGTAACTGTTGTGTTGTCATTATGCTTATTAGATTTACCGTACTGATTTTTGTTTTGATTAAAATGCTGGTGGTTATGACGCTGAAAACTTTGACGATTTTGGTAGCTGTTCTGTTGCCAGATATCCTTGTTATACAGGTGGTGTTGTCGATAGTGTCCGAAATTTCATTTGTTGTGAAAACTACCGTATGACCCGTAGTTTCTGCTATGATTACGAGAAAACACAGGTGTCATACGTGTCAAACGTTTCTGCTGCTTCTTTGGCAGTCAGTTTACTGTCACCGTCAAGCTGTAATTCTTCTAATAAACAAATCCCTCAACAATGCCTTTACATCTGGTTGCAGTGATAATTTGGCGTAATTGTGCTGGTAATTTTATTAAACAAATTCTGATCAATTAAGGTGGGGCTGAGTAGGTTGTAAAGGTATCTGTTGCGTGTGGTTATATCTTCAACGTACTGTGTAGGGGTGGAAAAATCTGGATTGTTCGAAGTTTTGCTACATGATTATGCTGTGTTAAATATGATCCTGTTTTTCTGGTGACCAGTACACTAAGAGGAAAGCGTTGTAAAAATCTTGCTCAGAACGATATTCGCTAATAAGTGCTTGCATTCTTACAGCAGGTTCGTTTTCAGGAAAACTGCACGTCCCAAAGGCCAAGTAGGTGGAATAGCATAATAAAACGGCTTCAGCCAAGCTTGGATACGTAATTCGTCTTTATAATAACGTAATGTTTTAAATTTGCGTACTGGTAAGTGTTTATAGTCGAAAGTTTCCTCGCGTCTTGGTGCGCCGAAATTTTGACTCCGCCTAGCCCTACGCTCACTGTGATGCTGTGGCGTACTATAAGGCATAAATTGCTGTTTCCCAAGACGCCAGATATGGTGACAGTTTCTGTATTCTCTATTGCTGGACTAGTGAAATCAATTTTAGATGCGTTTGGGCTGTGCCTGAAGTCGCCTGTTGTCTTCCTTCTGCTGTTCGTTAACCTTATCTTGTTTTCCTTTGAAGTGTTTAAGTGACTGATATTTACTGTTTCCAAAAAATACACTGGTGTCGTATGAACGGAATCATTGTGAGTTGGTGGACAAATTTGGCACTTTATTTGCTAATCCCTTCTACTTGCTCTGTTATTTCAATTAAACATCAATTTGTGTACCTGTCAACGTTTGCAAACTCTCTACTTGGGCAGTTACCTTGTCGACCTTTCCTGAAGTTGCGTGATGCGTTGCTGTACTTGCTTTAGCATTTCATTAAGTACAAGGCCTGTATTTTGATAAGATTCTCATCGTATTTCATCTTTTGCCTGTTCTTAATTTGCTCGACTACCGTCTCTAATATTTGCATGCGATCGATTACATTTCGTAATTCAGTTTTAAGCTCGTTTCTTTATTTCTTCCGACATTGTTTCTAGCTTCTCTTTGGGCATTGTTTCAACTATTAACCTAATGAGTCAAAACCTGTAATGGTTCCTTCCCTAATTTCGTCTAATTTTTCAAATTTTCGCTCGGGATGTGAGAACATACTCTGAAACATCGATATCATATTTGGACTACCATCTGCATGTACTAAATTTGTGTAAGGATTTGTACCTGAAATGGATCCCGGAAATTTCATATTACTTAATTCTTGGCGGGCACCATATAGCGGAGATGCTGAGTCGCGATAGGTACAATATAAAGATTCACACAATCATTATGGTCTTTGTCAGCAGTAGACACGCATGAGATGTGTGTGCAAGTTGCGCTTGCGTGAGTGTGTGTGCACGTGTGTGTATGTGTGTCTACTGCTGACAAATGCCTTAATGGCCGATAGCTATGATTGGCTCAGCATCTCCGCTATATGGTGAGTAGCAACTTTCCTTCTCTAGTATTGTTACATTCCATCCTGGATTTTCCATTGTTTAATTCTTGGCGGATTCGATCACTGCTGATTTACATTACGTGTGGTTGAACTTTCACGTGAACTCATTCTACTGTTATTATCTGATTCACAAGTTACGTCAGAAACGAGAGATTGCTGAATGATATTAACTTTCCGCGGTTATAGCGTCACTTTGTTGCATAAGCACGTTCGGTGAGTTCTGCTGCGATTTGTGTTTCTGGCGTCCATTGTTGAGGTTTGAAGACTACCAGACCCTTCTGCTGCTCAAAAAAAGTATCGACAAACGTTTGACTGCTACCATACGCATCGGAAAATGAAACTGAATCTCAATTAGTTGGTTCTTAATTACGATACAAAAACCGAAAATAAATTGCACCAGACCCTGTAAACACAAAAACGTGTCTATGAAAGCACAAACTTCCTACCTTGCCCAAAAAGAAATAACTTTTCCTACATAATAGACACACGTATTATACGAACAGAATACGCATGAAGTAAATCGCAAGCTGAAAATGATTTACACGAATGTTTAAACACTGTACTACTTACTAGCTCTTGTGGTTTGCTGCTGCCAAGAAGGTAATTTAATATTCTAACTGCTTCAAAGAAAACCAGATGAATGTATCCCACGCAGGCTGTCGCCAAGTGTGAGTCGCCTTTACTTGGGTGAGTATTATCGTCAATACAAACCTGGCAATGTGAAAACCGATCTCATTCATAAACAAATAAATACGTAAACCAATAATTTCACGTTTTGTAGACTTGGTCACTGTGAATTGAAAAAACATAACTGCACCAAAAAAATAAACCAAACTGTACTGTCGACAAGTATAGGAGTATAATCTGAAACACACGAAAATTTCTGCACTGACATATGGCCTTGGTAAAATAAAGAAACTGACAGAACCTACATTGCACAAAGGAAACGAAACACTCACGTGTTATGAATCTCACCTGCAAAATGAGGTTATGCCAGTAGCAGCAACACAGAAATACTGAGTAACAGGTACGAAAATATAGCTAATAACTAACCTCAGTCGGTCCAGGGAAATTGGGTTCGTAATTTTGACACAAAATCCAATGAAACACATGACTCAGCCTTTAAGTTCTGAAATTTCAATCACGAAGGAACTGATCAAAAACAAATTTATAGACTATAAGGGTCAATTGTAGTGTCCGATTGAAATCGTCGGCTTTGACCAATGACGTAATGTGTGACGTTATTTTTTGTGTCGCAGATTGTAGTTATGAACGTAAAGTGATACAGTAAACGAAAAAATTCGCCTGCTGCGCACTGCAGGTTTCCACCAATCGATGCCAATGATTCTACGACTCCACAGCGCCGCCATCGCAGACACAGATACTGTTGCCTAACAACTGTTTCTCTGACAACGATTCTTCGAATATATCTATTTCCTTTACAAATATTAACACATTCAATAACATCATCAAAAAATAGCCATCTTAAAACGTTCCACTTAAAGTTGAAAATATGCTCCTTAAAAGCATTTGGACAATAATTTAAATTCTCCCTGCGTAAAAATTTTGACAGTGGTCAAAGAGAGAACAGTTACATGCACGAATTGCACAATGGTTCAGACAAAGTCAAGCAAAGAGGAAGCTCGCACTTAGCACACAAGCGTGCAATCTTTGCTTTTTTATTGGATGAACAGAATGAGCATCCGTTTCTGTTTGCATTGATCATTTCCTGATGCTGCTAGTTAAGTTTCAGAGCCGTGGCAATGCTCGTCTTGGATTTTGTGGGGAGTCTATGGTTATGACATATCTCTTACATCTACAGTTCACCCAGAATTCTAGTAAGTTATTTTCATAAATATAATATTTTTCAACTACAGCGTACTTTCATGATTTGCTGGATGTTTTAGCCCATTTCAACTAATTTTATCCAATAAATTGGTCTCTACATTAACTTCATGTTTATAAATCTCTTTGATACCTGACAGTTCGGAGTTTGTCATGACCACTCGTTATCACAAACTCTACTTCTTTGTCTGAAAATCCATTTTCTCAATTTCTTGTCAAAGATTATTATGCGCTAGTGTTGAATTTTCACAAATGTCTTATTCACAGCTGCACAATTCATCGTTCTGCGCCGCTCTAATGTGTCATATCGATTTCCAGGTACGCTATTTAAATTTGCTGTTACAAATACTCGAAAGAAATCGGTAAAACTGGAAAAACAGCAAAAATCAATAAACCGTATACCTACAGTCATGAGTCCAGTGGTCATGGATGTTCACCGATAGCGGAGTTAAGAACCAAGAGTGAAACAAATGCGTCACAGAACGCCGCTTTGGTTTTCTGCCGGACTGAGGAAGGTGTACCCCTTTATACTTTTTTTTACACACATTCAAAGATTCAGCATGGTTACAGAGGATCCACGACTACAGTCGATGGTTATGAACATTTCTAGTTACATGATATTGTACTGAGAGTTTATTAACTTACTGGTAACTTGTCCATGTTAGAACTTCTCCCTGTCATAGAGTACAAGTGCATATATTGCGTTGGTTTGAGGTCCACATAGTGGAGCGGAGTAACAAATTACTACTGATTGGTAATTGTACACAGAGTTGCAGAGGTGGTAGTGACGAGCGGTAGGTTGTGGTGAGTCGTAATGCGACGATTTGACGTTTTGAAAGTCCATAACATGACTCTAGTGGGCGCCTTTCTGAAAGCCACTGTTGGTGACGGTCCCAGCGACCAACGCAGCGCTCCTCAACAATACAATACATGGAGGTACAAATATAACGACCTTACAGCATCGTAAGGACACGTTGAGAGTTTGCTTTGGAAAACGCTAGAGGAAGTAATACTCCTATTGTGGAGCACTTGGCTGCTAGGTCTCGTGGGAAGCACAACACCACTGCGCGGAGCTCCTTCAGTACTTTGGCTCTGAGATCAATAACCGTTAGTCAGAGTGGTGAGTGGTGGATGTTTGCCGAGGCTCAGCCTGCAATGCAGTCACGCACACGCCGGCGACCACATCTTCGCCAATGACGCCTGCCAGTCCGGAATGTTCTAATCCCGCAAGTATAATTACGTACTCATCGCCCGAAATTAGTTTGACAATCAGAGACAGAAATAATGGTTACGTCTTCCAAAATCTGGATCCTATGGGCAATAAACTTCTGCTACTATATCCTAGAAGAATATTACATTTGAAATAGGTAATTTTCTCTCACTACGTGCAGAATCGTTACATGCTGTACACCGTCATTGCCAGTTTTGTACGTCACATTCTCACGTCTTCAAACCGCTCCAACTTCTGGTGGTACGGAGACCTGACAGTGGATGTCAGGCCCTCTTCTCCTTCCACATCATCGTGAACAAAAGACAACACCAGACTTAGAAATTACAAATGAGAAGTGGAGTATATTCCAGTAACAGATATGCCATTATGTTTGAGTCCAAATCAGTGACTAACACAGTGGTGCCGTCTCAAGATTTACAGTTCGTCAGCTACAGGGGTTCAATAAAAATATGGAAACAGCGAGAAATGAGCGCCTGTTATGGCTATAAAATAATGGGATTGACTCTGTCACAGAGTAAGTACATATGCGCCAAATATGAATAACCAATAGCTGTGAAAGTGAAGCCTTCTTAGTCGAAGGCAGTATCTCCGGTGCCCTAAGACAAATTAATGTTGGTGCGTTATTCGTTTGAGTAAGAGGTGTTATTTTGTTTTGCCGCAAAAATAATAAGTGTGACAGAAAGCAACGAATTGTAAGCCTTCACATGAAACGTGGAAAAATTGCTACTGAAACCTATCTTTTACTAAATGAAGTATATGGCGAAAACAGTTCATCACGAACGCGAATTTTGAGTGGTTCAAGCGTTTCCAAGACGGCCAAGAAAACGGTGAAGCTGGCTCACGCCAGGGACGACCTTCAACATCAAAAACCGATGAAAATATTGAGAAAGTCGGTAATCTGATTAGATCTGACTGTCGGCTGAGTATCCGATCGATTTCTGAAACAGAGAAATCGACAAAGAATGCGTGAGCCAAATTTTACGCAACCAAATTAACGCGGGAAAAGTGTGTGCGAATGTGGTGCCTAAAATTCTCACGATCGAACAAAAGGTGACTCGAAAGAATGTTTGTACTGATGCTACAAATAACACTGAAAATGATCTTTATTTCTTGGAAAGAGTGATAAAATTGGATGAATCCAGAAACTTATACACAGGAAGGACCTATCTTCACCGAGGGTAAAAAACGCATGAATGAGCAAATCAAGATTCAAAACAATGATGATTGTTTTCTTCGATAATCATGGAATTGTATATATTCACTGGATTCCTGAAGGTCACACCATCAATCAGGATTACTACGCGGAGATTTTTGCTCAATTTCGTCAGAAAATAAGAAAAAAAGGAAAGAACCCAATTGTGGAAGAAGAAGTCATGGATTTTGCATCAAGACAATGCAGCAGCTCATACCACTTGTCTGTCAAGAGGTTTCCAGAGAAGTAAAGCATCCCCTTGTTAGAGCATGCACCTTATTCGCCTGACCTAGCACTGTGTCACTTTTATCTATCCTCAAGATCAAAACTGGATTAAAAGGAACGAGATTTCAGTTCGCTGAAGCTGTAAGAGAAAAAGCAGTACTTGTCATCAAGGGCCTCACAGGGGAAGACATCCAGCACTGTATCCATCAATGGAAAATGCGCATTGAGCGCTGTATGTACATAGGATGGGAGTGTATTGAGGATGCGAACCCTTTCAGCACAAAAACAACAGGACTGGAGCTCCAGAAATTGGGAACTGGAAGGCTAATTGGAATTCGAAGACTACACACCAGTAATGAAAATGTCCGTAAGAGGAAAACGTGGGATCGAATACATAAAACCTTGACTATTCGACGAATGAGTCTTGTTTCACATTGTTTCCAACTTCTGGCCGAGTCTACGTCCGAAGAGTGAAACGTGGCGAGGATTCGGTCATGATTTGAGCAGCCATATCGTGATATTCCTTGGGCGTTATGGGTACTAGCACCATTGCCAATGATTATGTGACCATTTTGCCTGATCAGCGCCCAACTCGAGGCACAAAGTTTGCCTCCCAGTGGCGATGCCATATTCCAAGAAACAGGGCCCTGGTCACACAGCTTGCATCGTCCAAGAGTTGTCTTGCGAATATGAGGACGAATTCTTACATCTCTCCTGCTCACCACAGACTAAAGATATCAATATTATCAATTTTTGGTCTACTTTCGAAAGAAGTGTGCGTGTTCGCTATCCACCTTCATCATCGTTGCCTTTACTTGTCACTAGTTTGTAGGAAATGTGGTACAAGATGCCCCTGAATGCTACATACAAGCAGTCATTATGTAATTTATCCATTCTGAGAGGACTGGAAGCTGCTTCGAATGCCACTAGTTTTCCTATACCGTATTAATGCACGTTAATGTGTTGTGTTAGTGGTGTTTCCATATCTTTGTTCAACCCCAGTATAATCTTAAAGTATTTCCACTAATTAAATGCAATGCTCTGATGATTAAATATTATAATTTATGAGCAAAGGTGAAATGCTGAAGCAAAGGCTTCGATGCCACTGTAGTTGATGGCACTGATTGCTGAAAGTCATGGGGCTAAGAACGAACTTCGGTAGCTCATGTGTTAATTATGGCTGATATGGAAGATTATCATTGCGTCAAATGGATTTCATTACTAGGAAATGCTACTGGTTGAAGGTGGGTCACAACTAAAGAGTTAGGGTACACATAGAGAGGCTGTAGAACGTTATATAGCGCCCCCAGCTGTGCCACAATGCATTGTTATGCACCGTATCTTCGGAAGTCGTTCTATGGTTGTTTCGAAAGAGAAATTGTATGTGTGCGAGCTTGTAAGGTAACACGTTACGGAAATCATAACTAACGTTTGCGCGGCGTATTACTGCACACAGAAAAGCTATAAAGCTACAAATATATCGTATTTCAAGTGAATACTGTTTAAAGATGTTGTTTGTTACTGTTTTTGTACATCTGTGGTATAATCCAGTACATAAAGAACCTTCAAGTGTTTAACCTTATTTCAATACGTCAATTTATTACTTTACCCCAGGTTTCATACTTTGCTTACGATCTGTCATGTATCTGTAATGTGAACGACAGGTAACAAGGACAGGAACATGCACAAGGATTCTCGAGTTAAATAAACAAATACATAACAAGTCTCCAGTGAACTCCTTTATGTGCTAAACTTTGAGACTGCTCTCTTAATTATGGGTATCCAGCGATCACGCAATGAAATTCAACAGTATAAAATAAGCATTCAAAAGGAATGAAAAACACGTCTTTGTGTGACCATGTATTGTGCCAAAGACATATAATTATGTAACTGATTTTATTATCAATGCAATTTTTTTACAGAGATCAGTGTTATTCGCCTAACACCCATAAAAGACATCAGGCAGACAAATTGTGGACCCGAACAGTTCGTGAAAAAAGTAAACGTTTTCAGGGTAATATCATTAATGGAGTCTCAAATGTTTCAGAGGTACTTCCTGTTTTTTTTACGAATGAATCGATGCTCCATACAAACGAAGAAGTGAAATGAGTTGTGGTTGCTGAATATACAGCAATAAGTTCATGACGATTTGAATTAAAGCTAGGTGTTGTGTTGGAGAATGATATTTGACGTATCAGAACTTGCGTATCAGAACTTGCGCCGAGCTGAAAGTGGAAAGCAAGATGGCCAAAACATACAGTAATTAGCGTATTGTTTTATGACTGCCAGTCGCATGGCCATCCTGGAGGTAGTTCTGGCACGGTAATCCATGTATCATCGTGTACCTTGATTTGTAGAATACCGCTGCCACAAAATTACTATGAGCAATAATCTGTTGATTGTAGGGGCCACCGGCCACTGTCGTGGATTATAACAGCGTATAGACGGATATATTTTATTTTTCTTTTGAGTCGTTAGTCTTACCACTGGTTTGATGTGGTGCGTGACTAATTCCTCTTTGTGTCCGTCTCTTCATCTGAGAGCAGCATTTATACCTGATATCTTCCGTTCTTTGTCGGACGCACTGCAGTTATTGTCTGCCACTACAGTTTGTGGCTTCTAGAGCTTCCTTTAGTCCCTTTGTTTTAACACATATCCTTTCATCCTTCCCCTTGTTTTTGCCAGTGCTTCCGTATTCGTATATTCACAGAAATTTCTTCCACAAGTTAAGGCCTACGTCTGAGATTACTGGATTTATTTTGATCAGAAAAGCGCTATTTGGCTGCACTAGTCTCTTTTTCATGTCCTTCTTGCTTCGTATGTCACGTATTACTTTGCTTTCAAAATTGCAGAATTTGTCTGCTTCATAATCACCAATTTTTTCGTTAAGGTTATTGCTAAAACAACAAAAATAAACATTACGGACACAGAGCGAACGACACACACAGCGGTTCATTCAACTACACACAGAAGGGAAATTGTGACAATCACAATATGCCATTGAAGCATAATAACATGAGACACGTCCAATGGGGCAATCAATCGGCCGTTCCATGGACGGCATCTGAAAACGTAATAAAGACAGCAGGGCAATACATGCCACCTCAGATGACAAATAAAACTGAAAATAGGCCGTGTAAACAAGACTGTGAATGGGCGGCTCGGAACTATGAGTGGTACTTGTAGAGCAAGGAAATAATGACTGGACAACTGTTTTAACAAACAGAGCCACAGAGCCAGCCTCTTTGCACCTGCCGGAAGTGGCTAGTCGTAAAGAGAAAGGCGAAACATCATTAGAAGTAAGAGTGCTATGATCCAACGATGAGATGGACATTCTAGAAGAATTATTAGAAAGTCAGAGTGGGCATAGAATAAAACCTACTGAAATGGTACAAGCAGTGGTCAAAGATCCAACAAATAACGAACCTGTAAATATTCTGTTCAATATTGAAGCGGCTTTTAGTGTCACGAGCGTTCGTCTGTTTAAACATTTGAATAGTAAGCAAAAATTACCTGTGTTGCCAGTTTCAAACTGTACGCTGTCAGGTGCGTTGAGCTCTCATTCCGTTCCTGTGAAGTCTCAGGTCCAGGTAGAAGTGGCTGGCAAGAGGAAAGATTATTAAGCACCTTCTTGTTAGCTCCTACACAATCTTATCCATGCATCTGGGGTTGGGATTTTCACAGGGATAAAATTGCAGTAATTGACCTCTTGAAAGAAGTAAGCGCCGTTCCCAATGACGTGCGAATTATTCTTTGGAACCTGGTGAGGGAACTGGAACTGCACTGCAAATTCTGCCGGAGAATAAAGACTAATTGTTTAGATACTAACATATTGTATTTAAATGACAACTGTGGACTAAGTAGTTTACCAGCAGACAAGTCATCGGATGTTGAAAACATTATTCAGAATAAAGCAGTCGAATCTCAATATGAAACTGAAGTAGAGCGGAATGAATTAGCTAGCAAGTTAAAGGAATATCTGGAAGTCTTCGATCAGAAACTTGGTATGATCAAGGATTATGTTTATGCGTCGGATGTCTGTTCACATCTTGCTTATTGTAAAGCCTCTTACTCCATTCCGTGGGCCAAGAAGGAAAGGTCACAAAGGAGATCAGGAAAATGTTAGAATGGGGCATTATCAAACCACATAATTCACCGTATATTAGTCCCTTTAGCAGTAGGGAAATCTGACGGGAGTATTCACCTCATATTAGATGCAAAGGATATAAATAAAATTATTAACATGTGCAGACTTGTCAAGAGGTAAGACCTGTTAACTACAGCACTAAGTTAGTACTACACCCAATAGTTCCATCAGAACTTTTAGCGATCGTTTCTTGTGATGTGATCGAGTTACTTCCGACTGCACAATGTAGATTTAAATACGTAATTGCCTTTTATGACTTGTTTTCAAAATAAGTTAAAATGTACCCAATAAGATCTACTAACGTTAAGCCTGTGTTGAACCACTTACTTAAAGGCTATATACATAAGGTTGGTTCTATCAGATATGGCATCATATTAACCAGCAAGGCTTGGAAGGAGTGTATGTTAAAATTAGACATAAAGCGTACCTTGATATCACCATATTATGCAGAATCGTCGCCAGCTGAACGCCTATTGAGAGACTTTAACCGATTTATTCGTTCCTATGTTGCAACGCAACAATATAAGTGGTTAGAGTACGTGTCGGTCTTTGAAGATTTTCACAATAACATGCCACACTCATCAACCAGGAATACTCCAGCGGAGATAATATACAACTAGCCGGAATATAATGAGTAGATTAAACCTTCTTTACCGATCTTGGTTGAACCAAACAAATATAGTAAGTCGTTGTTGGACGACGTATGTGAACCACTAAAGCATCCTGTGCAATTAAGGAAGGCCAAATTCGATCGTAAATTGGGCCGAACTGTGATATATACCATAGGATCTTAATAGGTTAAGCGAGAAATAGCAACACGTTTACGCCAGACCATACCGGATCATTCACATTCCTCGTGAGGGAAGCCTTTGTTAGCTAATGAAGATAATGGGGACCAAACAAGGGCTTGTTTCCATACAAAGATTTGAAAAAAAAAATTATGGATGAAACCTTTAGCGACAGTTAATGCAATACTGACTGTGAAGCTTTACCCAAGTAGATTTTTATAGTTTAATAATATTACGATTTATAGTTTTAATAATGTTCTGAAGTTAGTGGATATAAGTGTATTTTTTGTTTAATAGTATAGTGATTAGTACAATTTGTTAATACTTGGTTCTATGATTGTTTGAGTGTCTCACATGTAACCTTTAGGGAACGGAAACCTTAGATTAAGGAAAAGCACAATGAGTTATCGAATTTATTTGCATAAAAAAATTGGCGCGCTGCTTATTGTCCAGTGAAGTGACAATTATTTCAATAGAGTTGTGTCCGGAAATGAATAGGATAGAATCTCGACATAACCATCTGGAAGTGAAGTAACGGAGAAAAAAATTCAATAGGATTGTGCCCGAAACTGAATAGGACAGAATCTCAGCACCAACTGCGGCAATGAAAGTGATTTGACCATTACAGAATAACTGTGAAACAATGTAATATCGTATGTGCAAACAGTTAGTGTCTGACACCAATGGGAAAATGAATGCTGTGCACTATTAGAGAGACAGAAGTGCTGCATACGTTAGTCAACAAGAATATTGGTTGCTGGGGATAAAATTTAATGACTGACATTGATGGAAATTATATTTAGTCGTACATGTCATGTCTATATGCGATCTTTATGTCCTATAATTGTCATTCTGGGGCATGTGTAGAGACATCTTACCCATAATTGAGGCTGCTGAGGTATTGCCGCTGTTATCTCATGTTGCGACTCATCTTTTCCTTGCACGGCTCCAAAAACGTTAACTGCGGGCTACGAGACATCCCATGACGTAGGCGGAGGGCGTCGACATCGGGAATTCACTCGCCTTGCAACCTAGAGCCGGAGCAAGAACAAGCAAACAAAATAGATTCGCCTGAAGTTCATAACTCTAAGACATTATACAAGAAGCGAGCTGTCCGTTGATGTCAACCCGAAATTCTGATCGTCATTTTATCAAGAACATTACGGAGGTCTACAAACAGAATCAGTATAAATGAGAAGAAGAATTTGGAGGAGAAAAAGAACCTACCGCAGAAGGTCGGGAGGTGTAGGCAATCCGCAGACCGCAATACGAAGCTTAACACTAGAGATGAAGAGTCGGCAAATGGAAACTGAAGAGAAATAAAAATCTAAAATTACCCATACTCCCCATGTCCCACTGTTACAACCACACAGATGGCCTACAGAAACCAAACGATCACTCTGTGCGGTCGCTCAGGTGCGGCGAAATGAATGGACACAAGACTACAATCAAGTCTCTAGTTTGTTAATGAAATATTTAAGACCATACGTAGATTGGAACGTGTAATTAGTATAAGCTTAACCTATTCAGTATAGATATTAAATATTTAATTAATGTTAGGAAAAATGGAAATATTTAAGATTTAGATAATGCTTTGAAATATTTAAGTTAGTGTGTAATAAAGAATCTAAGAAACATTTAAATCCCTAGTCAAAGCCAAACATAGTTAAAGAAGAGCCTCAACTGCCTAAGAGAAAATCTGAATGGGCGTAATGTTAGTATATCTCGCGGCTACCTTCAATCATGATAATTGAAATAAATTAGTCATCGTTGGGTGGCTGTGTAACCCTTCGATACATATCTGGTCTTTCATGAAATTAAAATTTAGTCCAACTGGCCGTGAACAATTCCCACATTTCATATACCTAATATTACAAATTTTCGTTTCAAAGCAGAAAAATTAAATAAAAGAATAATAAGAGCAAATGGAATACATTCAAAGCAGCAAGGAGCTTTATTGAAAGAGTTTATAACGAACGTCCGTTTTGTTTCATAACTATTACATAAATACAATGCACATATTGGTAACGTCTCTAGCGTCTGTGCGTCTTTAGCGTCTGGGTGTCTTTGGCGCCTGGGAGTGTTTAGCGTTTGAGATATTAGTGGCTGAGCTTTTAGCGTTGGAGTCGTAAATATTCGTGTCTCTTAAGTTCATACGCCACTGCGTTACATAGGTAAACTCGTTGGAGGCCGGGCTCGTTAAAAGCAAATTTCTTTGACTTTCGATTGTAGATCCTGTTCGAACGTTTATTGTCTGGCTTAAATATGACCATTCGTCGTAGTGAATCATGCCAAAGAATATGTCTTTCTAAAAACCAAGTTAAGCGAAAACTGTAGTGTCCTACGATTTTGAACAGAGTATCACGAAAAGTGACCGTATGTTGGATTCTCTCTGGACAATAATAATAGTTTATTCCATAGTAATATTAAAGAGAATAACGGAGAAAACATTCTGATGTGTTAAATGAAGCCTGTGGCTTTTGAAGGAATTAATTCGGTGGTGCACATGTGCTACGCAAAATCAAAGATATCATTTCATTTTGAAACACAAATCGGCTGCCTACTAACTGTTATTGAGCATCTCTGGCGACAACCGCTAGCAACGCAGCTAGCCAATGGCAATAAGTTTAATTTAAACTTATTGATCAACAAATATTGACCGAAATTACAGATAGTGTTGTGTCTGTACTGGCTGGGTATAGAAAAAGGACAAACATATTCACTGATCGTGGAAGTGCCAGCAGGCAGCAGTAGGAGTCGTCACACTGCGATGAATTAGGGCCTGTCATACATCTGCCATTGTCTCTCGTCGTGAAAAGGCATACCTGGATTCGTTTATTCGGCTACAGTGGCTTGCGGAAGACATGTACCCTCAAAACGAGAAAGCACCATGCTTTCGTATTGTGTCAGAAAAGTTAAAAAACCCACCGTCAAAGTAAGGATACTTGTGTAAGACTTTAAGTTAGATGATTTCAGCAAGGGCTACCAAGCGCCTCCGACGCAGCGTCCATCAACATCCGTGAGCTTGGGGTGACTTATAGGTCATATATCGTCCCCCAACTTGTTCATTGTCTCATAGAGGGGGCGCCAGTTCCCTTTTGGACAAGTGACTCTACAGCAGATGCTGCGGATGGCATGAGCAGCCCTCAAATTGTTTGTTGATGATGCTATTATTCACCTCTTTTAACTTCATCAGATGATCAAAACTGATTGCAAAATGAATTATAAAAGGTATATGTATTGTGAGAAAGGTGACAATCGAATCAAGTAGTGAAAGAGGTGAACCACCCTCATAAGTATTAACAGGAATCCGCCAAATTTCGGTTACATGTTAAGACACACAAAAATTAAGTTTTAAAATGTTTGCCAGATATGGACGGGGTGAAATATTATATTATCATCAGGCGTTCACAAAAATGGTAATGTTGAACGACTGTATCCGATTTAACAAAAAATGTTTACAAACCGCAGTCATCCCTACGTACTTGAAAATGATCTACAATTTAAATCGGCCAATTGCACAGAAAATAAAAAGAATTCCGCTACTTGGACCACGTTGACATTCTCATAACACGTTGAGGCTGTGGACTTCCACAAGAACAAAATTTTACAGATATATACGTTGTGAATTCAGCTAAGTATTCAGGGATTACAACTACGAATAACTTAAATTGGGACCACCAGATGGATAACATTGTGGGGAAAGTGAACCAAAGACGGTCGTTTATTGCCCGAACACTTAAAAAATGCCAGTCTACAAAAGAGACTGCCTACACTACACTCTCCTGGGCTGCTGTTGCACGGTGTGGGATCTGCATGAGATTGACGGAGGACACTGAAAAAAGTTCAAAGAAGGGCAAAAGTTTTCTATTATAACGAAACATGGATGAGAGCTCCACAGATATGATATGCAAATTGAGGTGACACTCCTTAAAAAAGGCGTTTTTGGTTAGGGCAGGACCTTCTCATGTAATTTCAATCACCAACTTTCTCCTCCGAATGCTAAAATATTTTGTTGGCGTCTACCTATACACGGAGAGATGATCGTGATAATAAAATAACAGAAATCAGACCTAGCTATAAAAGATTTAAGTGTTCCATTATCTCACGCGCAGTTCTAGATTGGAACGGTAGAGAGATAGCGTGAAAGTGGTTCAATGATCCTACATCCGGGTACTTAATTTTAAATAGTAGAGTAATCATGTAGATGTAGATAGAGATGTGTAGAACTAAAGAACAGAGATTTGTAAATACTTAGTAATAAGAAAGACGCCGCCTATTCGCGCCATGACGTACACACCATTCGCTGACTAACAAAAGTTTTATGAAAAGTTTCAGACAACAGGTAATAAAGTTCAAAAGCTGTGAGTGAGTGTAATAACAGTAGTACCAACAACTCAAGCAGAATAAAAAATGTTTCCGGAGACTCCTGAAAACGCTGCCGTTAACGTGTGTTATGTTGCTGCTGTTTTGAACTGAGATAGATAAATGTTCCGCTATCGCAGATCTGCTGACTCAGGCCACACACTGATAACCAGTCGATGTGTTTTCCTTGCCGATGTCTCTGTCTGCCCCTCTCTGTCTCGCAGTCTGAAATGCTCAGTCATTCGTATAATCAACGTTTGGAACAGACGGAACTGTTAATCACTTCACTTCAGTTCGTTCGATAATGCGTAGACATGCACATGGAACAAATATCCACTACACACACACACACACACACACACACACACACACACACACACACACACACACACACATTATTCGATTTAGGCTAGGGCGTTACACTAATTATTACATTTCCAATCCGCCTTTCCCCACCAAGGCATGTGGAGAGTTTCCCTTGCTTGTAACTCGAATGCCGGGACTGGTAAGCCCTCAATTTAATCCCAGTTAGGATGTCCCATGTGCACCATTATTAGCTTGTCTCATAAGTGGCTAATATAACTGCGACTCTTTAATGGGCCAGATTTAGAATTTGGAGTGAAGAATGAAAAGATTAAAAAAAAACTCCTATCCTATCGTTGAAAAATGTGCCAATAGGTGTAATCAAATTCATCAATAATAGTGTAATGACACTTCTTCTTTTCAGGTATTAAGCGAAGTTGCCGGTTACGGTATCCACCGTTTTCGGAATCATCCTCTGCCTCTCCTTCCTTTACAGTTATAATTTCTAGCCTTTAAATGTAGAGAAGTGTGGAAACTAATAGTTTTTTTTAAATTTAACATGAGTATCTCTCCTAGTTTTTTTTTTAAACTGTCTGATGATCGTTTCACATTCCCTTCTGAATTTACTACTTTAATTTCTGTATCTTTCGTGTATACATATGTCAGCCCACATCCTAGGTAACTGAAGTGGTCTACTTGCTCTAAAATCTTATGATCTATCTCTGTTTTGCTTATATGTGCTCTTTCCCCACGAAGGCTATTGTCTTAGTTTTTCTGTTGAGATTTCCAGGTCACATTTTGCACTTATTTGTTTCAGTAAGTAAATTCCTTTCTGTTGTTGCTCTTCTTTATCTCCTAGCATCACTGCGCCATCAGTATCTAGTCGATTATTTACAAGAATCGTGCTGTCTAGCTATATACCTCGTTGACATTCTGATTTCAATACATGCATTATTTGAGGGGCTCGGCTGTAAACAATGGTACGGGACAGTCTGTGAGAAACAGAGATATTAACCGTAAAATATCAGCGAAGGCATGTTTCATTCATATTAGTAAAAAGCTCCATGAAAATCCGACTGATGGCACCACTTTGTCAACTTTCAGATTTTCGCTGTTGTCAGCTTTTTCGATTCGTGTGCAAGTAAGGTAAGTGCCTAAAACACGGTGGCAAGTGAGAGTGAAGTGTCCAGTCTTTGTGTGAAAAACATGCTTATCAGTGAGTTTTTGTACCTGGATACTTATGACTCTGATAAAGACCAGGAATGCGTTCCTGAAGATGAAAGCACCGCCAGAGGAGTAGATAATCAGGTAAATATGAGCATTTATTTCTGCAACTAAACAGTGTTACGTTGCGTCCCTTAGCAGTATTTACATGACTTTACTTGACAATGTGATGCTAATAATGTTAAGGGATATCTTTAACACTACTTACTTGCCGTAGTAAGAAGTCCAGATTAGTTTTCTATGAAGTATTACGGTTTTTGTAAATGCAGCTATATGTTAATACCTAATCTTTTAACAGCAATCGGTATTATGGAGATACGATGTAGTTTCTCTGTTCCACATGCTTACCGTTTTCAAGATTTTTTTTTCTAGAGAGTGTGTGTGTGGTAGAACGTCAGAGCATATGTTACATAATGGCAACTACAATGAATGTATAGTTTTAGACGTTTCATTATTCTTAGAACTGTGCAGAATGTTAAACTTATGAGTTTGATTTTTTTGTAGGTTCAGAGGCTTCTTGGAGGTAGATGTTCCTCCGAAGATACATACAGTAGCGACGATTATATTATGAAGCAGACACTAAACATGGTTTAACGATCATCAGAGCATACGGAAAGGACGAAAGAGGCTAAAACGTGCCAGTGTGCGAGAGCAGATCAAGAAATGAATGAAGGAAAGCAGTATACGAAATACAGAGTTAAGGGTACTGTTGTTGGAGAAAAATGGTTAGGCCAGCCATGCAAATGCCCTAAAAATTGTTTCCATCTCACTAACGAAGTAGAGAAACAAACAATATTCCGAAATTTCTGGTAAATGAATTGCAATGACGCTCAAAATGCTCACTTCCAAGGTTGTTTACGATCAAAAACTGCTGTCCGAAAGAAGACAAAACAGGAGATATCTAGACGCAGTCAAACAATTCTATATACAGTAAAAACTGCCGGAAAGGATGTCATTGTTTGCAAATTTGCATTTCTTATCGTTCATGGACGTTAGAAAAATAGAGGGTGTATGGAGAACATCGTGAAACGATTGAAAGATGGTTTCACACTACTTCTTATGGCAGAGATGAGCATACCAGTCATCCTAGAAAATATTGAGAGGATTTCATCAACGGTGTGAAAGCATTTGTTGACATACTTCCAAAGTATAGAAGTCACTACACTCGAAAAGATCCATCGCGAGAGTACTGAAGTATCGAATATTCCATGCAGCTCTGTTATGACAAGTACGTCGAGGAATGTCCGTTGGCAGGCAAAAGTTCTGCTTCTATAGACAAATTTCGACGCATATTTACCGAAGAACTCCACATAAGTTTCAAGAGCCCTAAAATGGACACCTGTCAACAGTGTGATTCAATTTATGTATAAATCAAGCATACTGAGAACTATGAAAACGAAACTGAAATACATTCATTCGGAATAAAGCAGGAGATTCACCATCGAAAAGCAGAAGCTGGGCAATCTGCAATACGTGAAGCAATGAAAGTAGCAAAACAAAAATGTTCATGTAATCACGTTCGATTTGCAACAGACACTACCCTAACCTTACAGGCCATTTGTTGTCTCCCATGAACATCATTATCGATATTACAAACAAATCTGTCCCACTCTTCTTGGTGTGCTTTTCTTATTACAATTTAGCGATACTTCTTTTCTCCTTATATGATTGCTTACGTTCAGCTGAGGGGATGCTTATGTACATTATATAAGCATCCGATTTCTCTTTGACACCGTTCTTTGTATCCTCATTAAATCTTAGGGCCCTTTCTTTTCCTTTTTACCGAGAGCTTCTCCAGCTACTGTGTGTATCACATTCTTTAGATTTTACCATTCTTCTTCCATATTATTTTAAGTTTGTAAGTTTTCTAACTCTTCGTCTGCTTTTTTAAATATGTTTGATGCTGTCCTCTTCGAGCAAGTACATTTTAAAGCGCTCTGACATCCTTGGTTATTTACTCGAATTTTGTTTTGGTATTTTCTTCCATTTATCAAATAGATCTATTCTGGAGATTACTAGAAATGATTTGTTCCTATATTCTGTCCTCTATGAACTATTGTGTCCCTTATTTGACCAACTAGCTTCTCATTTACTAAAATGTAGTCAGTTATTGTGTAGGTTGCTCTGTATATTTGTTTCTGTCTGCAGTATAGGCCAAATTTACAGAACCTAATGTGAAATGAACTGAATACAGCATGACTTTGTATTAAATGCGCAACAAAAGTAAAACAGTTATCTGGCCGCTATCTAAATTTCCACTTACCTCGTGTCGTGACAACATTGTTGCAGATTACTCGGAAGTGTAACACCAAACAGCAAGCAGGCAGCCTCTAAGTTAGATTTTATTGTTTCTAAACACATGTTCCAACTATTGAATGTTATAATGCGTAATGACATACAGAGGAGTGAGTGGAATAACTAAGAGTGAAATATATATTCAAAAAGACAGAGAAAAGCTTCGCGTGATCTTCAGACATGAACAATACTATGAATAACAAGGTTAACAATGGTTTAACAAAAGGTACAAAATAAAATAGAACTTCTATAAAAATCAAACAGCTCAATCAATTAATATGCAAATCCATGACTCAGGCAAGTGGGGAGGTCATTCTCTAAGTTCTGGGCAAGTTAACTGACGTCCCTAGGTGTGCACTGCTGCAGTCTTACCTCAAATTTCTTCTCTTCAAAAATAGTACTCTGTTCAAAATTTTTATTCTTTCAATTTTTGAATATGTCCATTATACTCATCCTTTTTCACTAATATATACAATCACAAATCGACACAGCGCTACTGAATATGTCCATCATCTGCCAGACTTCAACAAGAATGTTTCAGACTGCACAGAGGCAAAGACGGTCCCACGAAAAGACCAAATACTGTTTCACAAGCTGCGATATAGTCGCGAATACCAACAGCAATCCAGGTTCTGTCATTTTTTTTAAAAATTCCAGTCTTTGATCACAATATAAAGTCCTTCGTTGACGACCAGTTTCAGTTAGTAAACACTACCTTCAGATCTACTATATAAAAAATATACAATTAGTGGGCAGTCTATCTTTCAAAACAATACAGTATCCTATATAACAATATTTCTCATATAAACTGGGAATGTACAGATAAAATAAGGTAAAGCATACCCGCTCACAACATGTTGCAATATGATAAAGCCGTAATGGCATCGTCAAAACTTACACATACACTCACCAAATATGGCTCAGTCAGATTACCCCATCTCTTCCCATAACTGAAAACTTTTCTTTGTGGACGAAGATTCACTTTCAACGAAGAACTGACAGCCAGAGTTGACAACTATTCTGCAGGCATGGAGGAAACTCATTTTCGAGATAGGATCAGGGCACTGCAACATGGTTGGACCAAGTGCATTGTTTTGCAAGGAGACTACATTGAAAAGTAAAAAAAGTTTCGCTGATGCAAGTACTTTTTTTTCTATTTCGTTGCGAGAACATTTCATACAACCCTCGTATATTCTACAGTTTGTGTGTAACTCTCTATTTGCCAGAAACTTTCATGGACGTCTACAGAAGATAAAACTTTTACCCCATAAAATTTGGCAAGAGTTCGTCTAATGTTGGTGGTCTGTCTGTTTCCGTTGAAACGATAGTGTTAATCTATGCAGAATCTGCTACAAGTCTAATTAAGCCATCTTTCTTCTTACAATATGTAGTGGGCTGTTATATGAACTGACTGCAGGTTCTGTGATTGCCTGTTCTAGCATGGATTGAATTTCTGCCTTCACTTTTTCATACCAGGCTGGAATGGTATATGGTTTAACGCAAAACATATTGTGCCCTTTGACGTCGAATTTATATTGAAAAGCCTTAATAGCTACTGTACGCAGAGGCGGCGTAAGGCGCCGGCGACATCGGCGACCGCTGACGGCCTCGCGCCTGTGAGGGCCTCGCAAAAGAGTTGTTGAAGCTGTTAAAATTTTAGCTACTTAATTGTACGTCCCTATTTCCGTTCGAGTGTAGTAGTATTTATCTAGGGTTGTCTGGTAACATTATGACAGTTAAGCCCCATATCAAAATGCATTTAAGGAGTACACCTGTGCGGTAGGGCGTCAAGCGTACAAGTTTGGGACTGCAGGCTGGTTCTGATAGGCCTACTATATTACACGATTAGTGCGGGATATACCTGTCACGAATCAGCACATGCACACTAGACGGCAGTAACGCATGAGACTCTGCTGTCTGTTTTGTTCCAGTCTTTCACACAGGCCAAATATATTTTGTAAAATAAATTACTAAATTACATACATACAGAAGAAGCAGATGGCCATATTAAAAATGGCTCTGAGCACTATGCGACTTAACTTCTGAGGTCATCAGTCGCCTAGAACTTAGAACTAACATAAACCTAACTAACCTAAGGACATCACACACATCAATGCCCGAAGCAGGATTCGAATCTGCGACCGAAGCGGTCGCTCGGCTCCAGACTGTAGGTCCTAGAACCGCCGCCATATTAAAGAAAGATGCATGTTAAACGGAAAATATACTTACTTTTCTTTATACCATACTCACAACCCACTTGGTATGCATAGTTTTTCCATATTTACACTTCGATGTAACAACAAGCAAATTCAACAATGCTTTGTGGAAGAGACAATACAGGCAGAAGCATTGTCTTGACCAGTAATGCCAGTTCTCTGAAACCAATCCTACCAAGTGACACTTTACTCCATTTTCAAGTTAGTGAACTGTTACAAGCGAACAGTCTTTTATCAATGAGTACCAGTTTCAGCCATACATACTAAAGAAGCCCCATCCTAAGGTAAGTCAGTACACAAATATATTTCTTGGAGTATTTATTTGGCTGCTACCATACATAACAGATTAAAACAAATATTCTGCCTTGTGTGTTAATCATACAGCCTGTTCGCTTTCTGCTATGACACTGAGTACTTTAAGTACCCTACTGTACTTATCATAGTACTTGGCACAAAATGTTTTTTAGATCATCACGTCTGGAAGACCCTCAACAGACAGTTATATAGGAAGAAAATGGGAATCCGATGCATCAAAAAGAAAAAGAGTGGCTGAGTCGATTATATCCAGCCAAGCTTTGAGTTCGAGCTTGTTGAAACTGCTTCAGAGGACTTCGATGAAGCTCTTATCCAAGTGTCTGAAACAGAACCAGCTTCAGGGTCGAATGAATCTGTTATCTCTCCTGATACAACATCAGAGTTGGATGAAACTGCTGTGATCCGAGATTGTGAGCCGAATAAAGACCTCAAAAGTGATAATCGAGAACAAACAGTTCACATAAGAGAGCCAGTTGTAGAATTAGATCTGGGAAAGTGGGTATTTCCATTAACAGATCCACTGCGTCATGATTTAATTCAAAATTGTCCTCACCAAAACCTCGAGAAACCTGATGAAAGTTATCCTAACGATCCAAGTAAGAGAAATTTTACTAAATTTCATTTTAATAGCAAATTGAGTGACGGGGGAAAGCAACATTGCAGATGGTTAGCTTACTCCTTATATTATGACAAAAATTAATGATTTCCATGTCGACATTTTTCACATATACAGACACAGATGGTAAAAAAAAGGATGTTGTGACTGGAAAGATCTGAGTAGTATATTGCAAAGACATGAACAATGTCAAGGGCACATGGAGTGCATAATTAGATGGATGGAATTCTGTAAGGGTATCAAATACGGAAAAAACAACAGATAAAGAAAACGAGTGGAAATGACGGCTGGTATTAACTACGACGTAATCTTAAAAAAATCCAGAGGCGAAAAACCGGAAGTTTTGTTTATTTTAATGTGTGTTTGTTTAATGTAATCTTTGTCATTGCAACAATCCCTGTATATTATACTAATAAAATTTGTAAACAATTGTTGTTAGTGTGTAATTAAGCTCATTTAATTTAACATTTTCTTTCTTATAGGAAAGTGAAAGGGGCTTCGCAAAGCTGATTCGTCACCGATGTTCAGTTTTCACCTAGCGCCGCCACTGCCTCCACGATGTATAAAAACAATGGATCCTTTCTGTCAGTTTCTGTACATTGCTCTACTCTATCCACCTATTCCTGAATGAGACTTGGTATATCGATTTCCTGATCCATGTCATCGCAAAAATTATGTGCACAACTTGTGTCATTACGAAAGTACTCGAATGAAATTTGCGATGCGTTATCTGTCAAAAACGTTAACAGTTTATTTCTTCCCATGTTTCGAGATCCAGTCTTGAAATGGTAATGAAAGTGACTTACCTTCGGCTTCCACTCCTGCTTCGTTCTAAATGCACGAAGTTGAAAGTTCCAGCAGCGGCGTGTTACGTGTGATGTGCAAAATTGCTCGCTGCCGGAGACGCGATTCATTGTCTTGTATTGCTTCATCGTCGTTGATTATCTCGTGGATCAGGTCATTTAACTTAAACTATTTCTATCTATCCCGCAGGGCTTCCCTTCCACAATTTTGCCACTGTGAATTATGATGCTGATTACTGTGACTGTGTGCGTGTTAGTAGCTTTTTGCATCACTGTTGTTGTGCCACGTATTTTGCAGACGCAATCTGCCTGTGGTGCACATACGACAATTTTTTTGAACACCATTTGAGTTAGAGTACTGTCTCTTGCCTAATTTGATTGTTATGATGTACATGGTTCTCATCGCCAGTCATTAATGCAATGTCTATTTTTGTATTCTTAGTCAGAGCTCCGGAAATTACTTCTACGCAATAATCATTATTCAGCTACGAGTATTATGCCTCATACGGACGATGTCGATTATTCCGTCTGTAATCGTTTCTGTGTTTGCGTTTGTTATGCGAATTCCCATAGTTTTTTGTCTTCACGTGGTCCAAATGCGTCATGCTTGTCATATTTCGTATAGTGATTATTGTAGTGTCTTTTTACTAAACTGTTGTCACTGTCCAACTGTTCCAATTCCTGGAGTAATGTTCAAGATGCTTCTAAGTCGTCTGTACATCTACCAGCCAAAATTACGTGTCTCAAACGAGTAGGTAACTTTGTTAAACAAATACGAATTAGCTCTGATTGCCTGTATGGGTTTGATAAGTACTGACTTCTGCGTACCATGTCTTCAAAGTATTTTGCTGAGCTCGAGAAGTCAGACTGTACAAGAGTTCACTAACATTATAATGCTATGTTTTACTCGATCTTGTGTGGCCTGCGGCCAGTAGGCTGACATAAATGGTTGTTAGAAATCATTTACACTATTCCAATCTCTCACTATTGAGCTCATCCCTGCCGCACGTTCATTTCCCAAATAATCACAGAGAAATTCTAACTTGTGCTCAAATGGACAGTTTGGTGGTAAAGAATATAGGAACTGATGAGTTCAAGTTAGGGGGCGAATTTCGTTACTGTAATTTCTAAAAACTTTGAATTTGCTAAAAGTGTAAAAGTGTAGTAGAAATCACCATTTCTGTATAAACCAGATTTCTCCCTATTGCACCAAATCGGCGATTCATCGTCGCATCTGGATGTGTGGCACTGTTCTCGAGGGAAATCGTCTAAACGCCATAAATTTGTACGGTCACCAATGTTTTGGATGTGAGTGTACTCGGTCAAATTCGTCTTTTTCACTGTCGAGGTTATGCTTTGTTTCATTGCGCTCAACGTTTTCATTCATGGTGTTCCTGTAACGTTTATTTTCCCCATTAATTAGTGTTAAACAATCTCTGCCAATTTTTTTTATTCCAGTCTTTGATCATAATATAAAGTCCTTCGATGACGACCGGTTTCCGTCAGTAATGACAATCTTCAGAACTACAATATAAAAAAATATGCATCTAGTGGGCAGACTATATTTCAAAACAATATAGTATTTCGTATCACGATATACTCTCTTACAAACTGCGAATGTACAGATAAAATGAAGTAAAACGTACCTCTTCCACACCACGTCCTAATGTGATAAAGGCGTAATGTCATCGTCAAAACATATAAATACAGTCGGCAAAGCATCGTCACGTAGAACTAAAATATGGTGTAAAATAGGCTACATTGTCCACTCAGTCATTTTGCAACTGGCGTTACTGTACAAAAGGATATGGATTGTATGGCCAGACTATATAATCTTACAGGGTGTAGAGAAAGCCCAGGAACACTTCCAATTATTTATTGCACAAGAACTAAACATTGTACAGATGTCATACATATTGCATTCTGAAGAGAAACTCTGAAAGCTTTTTGCTTACAAACATTCGATATACGAACTTTGAGTGACCCGGCAGACATCAATACTATAATCGAATTCTTGCCATACCCGTCCCAGCATGGAATCTAAAACTGTGGCAGTCGCTTCCCATGTTCTCTCCCGGAGCTCTGCTACATCACGTAGTAGAGGCGGTACATACACCAGGTCTTTAATGTGCCTCAACAGAAAAAAGTCACATGGAGTGAGATCTGGAGGTTGGGGAGGCCATTTCATGAATCGGTTGTCCCCTTCTGTCTTTGTCGTCGTCATTGAGCTTCTGCACTAGCTCTAATTTGATTGGTTTCATAGACAGCTTCCGTCGCAAGACATTCCACACTGTCTCTGGAGCCATTTCGAGTTCATGAGGTGCATGACGCACCGATTTCTTTAGACTCCTTATGAATATCTCTCGTATGCACTCCACATTCACTTCACTCACACTGGGACGTCCGCTTCTCTTTGCTGGGCACAAGCAACCCGTAGTAACGAATTTGTTGTCAGTTGTAAATAGCCTCCCTTGTTGATGGCTTCCTACCGTACTTGGTTCTAGACATCCGTTGAACAGCTGTAGCACACTTGTTTTTGTCGAACTCCAAAACACAGAAAGCTCGCGCCGCACCTAAACTCGCCATGTTTGCGACAAGCACTGTGAAACCTTCCCGTCTAATATTGGATGAACGTTTGCTTGCTGACTGAACGCTGCGTCTCTTAAAATCTTTTAACTGCTGCTCTGTCAAGACTACCTGCTGATTATTACGACGAAACATAAAATGTGTTGTCGCCGTGGCCCTCGGTCGTTACCTGAAATTATTAAGACTGATTCTTACCTTTAATTATTTATACTGGATCGCCATCTGACTGCTACAGCAAACTGTGGAATGAATATACTTACTTCTCTTTAACATAATTATAAGCTGCTGGTGGAGTTTCATAATACTTTGTGACTGGAATTCTTTAAGTTGAAGTTAATTTAGATTTGATAAAAGCTGAAGCTCAGTTTAGACCTTTCTTTTAAGATAACAATAAATTCCGTAAAGCATTTACGTGAATGATTTTGGGATAGAAAATTCTTAATGCATTTAATCTGGTAGAAGTTAACTATATTCTGAGAACGATCTTGACAAACAATTACAAGGGGTATAGTTCTTTACAAAAATTCTTAAAAAGTAGCGTTGCGCTACATACCTAATTATCCATCAAAATTACATAACTATATTCTGAGAACGATCTTGACAAACAATTACAAGGGGCATAGTTCTTTACAAAAATTCTTAAAAACTAGCATTGCGCTACATATAGCGAGTGGCTGGCGAGCACACCGCTTCTTTCAAAATGTTAATTCATACCTCGCTTACAGCGACCTCCTCTCATGTCTCGCTAGCTACGACTGCCTCGTCTCACATCTTACTCGCAACTGCTCGCTTCCAACGCTCAATGCTACAAAAGTGCGGTCTCGCCGCCAACAATGGTTTTTGGTGCAGACAATCCCTGCTACCATTACAGATGTATTACTGCGCGCTGTTTCCCGCTCTTTCTCAAAATGTATCTATGCGCGGTTTCCCGCTCTTTCTCAATAATACACAATGCAATTTAATTAACAAAACAATTTAAATAAGAAACAGTTCAGATAATTACATGCTAAAACAGTTTAAATACGCCTATTACATAATTACATATGCCGCTACTCGGCTTTCTTAAAATTTTACTACGTTGTTGAGTCATATGGACTCAACATAAGTATAAAATTTGATTATAGAAAATAGTTTGAACAAAGTGTATACACAAATGCTGTCATACGAAATGATTTGTCTATCTCTAATAAAGAGAATATGTAAATAGAAAGGGTTTTAGTAGGAATTGTACATCAAGTAAAATTTGGTTCCCTTAAATTTAACAACAAGAATAAGAGTAAATGCGAAAATCAATATACAGATCATATGAAGCAATTGAAAGTTTACATTATGAAACATTTAATTCAAATTGGCATCTCTTAGTACCACAATTAAGGAAGGTACAAAAGGAATTGGATAGCATGGTCAAAGCACTGGCAACTGTCTGTGAATGCACTCAAAAGTCTGTTCCTTTCCCTCACATAGCACAACACCAGGTTTCGCCATGTGGTTCCATCATCGCCTTGCTCCATAGTTTTAGTGTACCCAAACACTAAGTACGTCGTCGAACAGCCTGAGTTGCCGCAGCCACATCAGGATTAAGTTCCATCTCCAATGGTCCATTAAGGTTGGTGGTGTGCATCTTGGTATGCAAACACCTATTGTCGTACATCATACAGTGGTGTGTATCTAGGTATGCAGGCACCAATTGACATACATCGGGCTGTGGTGTGCATCTAGGTATGCAAACACCTCGTCGAGAACATCATTGGTTGAAGTCACGTGTTTCACAATTCACTGATTCTGTGCTCAATAACCATGGGGATGCACAGGAATTAAGGTACGGGTAAAATTGTTTTGGCAATGGGTTCACGGACATTGTTGGTACCATAATTTGACTACCAAATAATTTTCCCTATGACAAAATATGTTGTGTCGTAATTTGTAACAATATGTAGTTTTAATTTAAGAATTCTTCCAGAAAATTATTCCCATATATAAAAGACATAAAAGTTCCTACTTATTCAGTATTTGATAGTATACAGATTTGTTATAGACAAGTACATTATTACTTATTCTGTATTTACATATCTTAGTTTCTTACATCATTAATTATAAATTTTGTTGACAATGCATTTCTTGACTTACTGTCCTAAAGTTTTATCTTCCATTCAGGGGTGTAGTCGTCAGTTATGAGTCGTCAAATGTCAGGTCATAATATACAATAAAATTACTGTCATAAAATTATTTAAAGTATTCTTTGCAGCTGAAAATTAAGGTAAACATTATTCTGGTTAGACATTGTAATGTGTGGTCCCCATCCATAGTGTTGCAATGTGTCACATGCTAGCAAAATAATTTCTTAACATTATACATTTCTTATATACTAACATAACATACACATTCTTCTTCTGCATCTGTGTCAACTCTCTGCATAACCTGTTATAAACATTCAGCATTAATTAACGTCAGCGCACGGCATGACTTATTATAAAACATTCAGTATTAATTACCGTCAGTGCACGGCATGACTTCAATAAACATCTTCTGGTACTTCTCGTCCGCTCCTGGCATGACCTATAAAACACTTTATCATAATATTAACTGCTGCAAAATCACGTCAGCTCCCGGCATGACCTATAAAATTTCTGTAATGACAATTAGCGTCAGCTATCTGCGTGACCTAAAGATTCACATCCTTATTCTAACTAAAACTACGTTTCATTTTGATGACGTGTGACAACAATGCTGCATTCTGGAATAAAGAGTACATGTTAATGTTACCACTAAAATAATTGATTAATGAACGATCTATATTATCAGTTTAGCTATTGCAAAAATCGACATTTTCTTAAGTAATTATGTCACGTTATAAAAAAAAATTTCTTTCATTTATGAGCTCTCAGTGCACAAATTCATACGTCGTGTCGTTGTCTGCATGTTCTCTTTAAGTTAGGAAATGTTTCTCGTGTTTTTATTTGTCTTGTCTGGCGTAGCATCATTAAGTACTGCTGTGTTCTTTAAGGTACGGTGAAATATTAGCGGCCCGCTGCGTGTCGCGGCTTTGTTTGTTACTGAAGCGCGCTGAAACTACCATTGTTGCATACTTACGTGTCACGCCGTCCTTTCGTCAGCTGAAATGCAAAAATTTAAGTCAAGAAATGTTTCACGTTGGATACATGATGATTCCCTAATGATTTCTTCTTACATAGCGTTTCCACATGCACTACATTAGCGTGTGGAATATTACGAACTCTGTAAGGGCCTGCATACAGAAGTTCGAATTTACGGCATTTGTGCTTACCTTTGTTGGAAAGAAAATGAGTGCGAATCAGTACTTTGTCGCCAGTCTCGTACTTCTGTAGTCGACTTACCTGCTTCTGTTGTTTCTTCCGCCTATCTGCAGCTCTTTTAGTGTTTGCTAATGCTGTGTCTATTATTTCACAATGTCGAAGCCTACGCGTCTTAGGAAAAGTAATTAGTTCGGTAATTTTGTTCGGTGGGTCTTTATTTGTCAGTATTACGGTTGGTGATAGCATCGTAGATTCATTGGGTATTGCATTTATCACTTCTTGAAACTGTAAAATATATTTATCCCATGTTGTATGTCTTTTATGACAATAAATTCTGCATAACTTCCCGATCTCTTTCATTATTCTTTCTGATGGGTTGGAAGAACTGTGATATCTTGATATGTAAATAGGTGTTATGTTCTTACTTTCTAACATTTTCTTCCATACGTCTGACCTAAACTGCGGACCGTTATCCGAAATAACCTTCTGTACACGTCCTACTACTGATAGAAAATCTCTTACAAACGCTCTTGATACTGTTCTTGCTGTTGCTTTCCTTAGTGGAGAAAATGTTACAAATTTGGATGTTAGTTCTACAGCTACAAAAATATAACTATAACCATTATTTGTTCTGGGGATTGGACCGAAAAGATCCACTGCTGCCATGTGTCTTAACTTAACCGGTATGATGGGATACAATGGTGGAATGTGTGACACTGTTGATGATTTAGCTTTTTGACATATCTTGCATGATGCTATTACTTTTCTTATGTGTTTTTCCATGTTATTAAAGTGGCAATTTTGTCGCAGAATCAGAAAGCATTTCCTCGCTCCGTAGTGTCCATAACTTAGATGTGTATACCATATCAGTTTATTTACGATCCCTTCCGGAATGCATAAAAGCCAATTATTACCGTCTCGGTATGATCGAATAAAGAGTATATTTTGATGTACAGTGTAATGAAGTCTGACTTTAGCGTTACTTCTGTCTTTCCAAAGCGTTACAATCTCTTTCAGTGTTTCATCTTTCTGCTGTTCTCTCTCTATATCCTGTAATGCTGCTGATATAAAGTTTTCGAAAGCTACTTGTTTAATATACATAATACTATGGTTGTTGTAGCAAAAGGTATTTTCTTTCTCCATGCGTTTATTGTGAATGGACCTCGACAATGCGTCGGCAACAGTATTCTGCGTGCCTGGAATGTGTATAATGGTAAAATCAAACTCTTGTAAGTATAATTTCCAGCGGCTTAATCTATCGTGCATAAGTTTTGCTGACAATAAAAACTGGATTGCTCGGTGATCGGTATATATTGTTGTATGTCGGCCATATAGAAAATGACGGAATCGCTTAAAAGCGTAAATTACACATAGTGTCTCTAATTCTGTTACAGAATAATTGCGCTCTGCTGGAGAAAGTATCCTGCTTGCAAAAGCAATGTGTTTCACGACTGTCTTATCTTCTTCCTTTATTTCTTGGAAAATATGTACTCCTAGTGCTGTGGTTGAACTATCTGTTGCAACGGAAAAGTTTTGTGTTGGGTCAGGGTGTGATAACAAAGGTGCTTTTAATAATGCTTCTTTCAAGTTCTCGAATTCAGCTTCAACGTCTTCATTCCATGACCAAAGTGTGTTTTTACTTGTAAGCTGGTATAGCAAGGGCGTGTCTAATGCTTTGTAGTGGATAAATTTTCTAAAATAATTGATAAGACCTAAAAAGCTCCGAAGTTCCTTTTTGTTTGTTGGCACGTCGATGTCTTTCAGTGCTTGCAATTTGTCAGGGTCTGGTGCGATACCTGTTTGTGAGATAATGTGCCCTAGAAATTTTATTGACGCTTTACCAAATTCAGATTTACGCAAGTTTATAGTTATACCATTCTGCTCGAATGTATTCAGTAATTGTTGAAGAGTATGATTGTGTTGTTCCCAGTTTTCTGCTGCAATTAAAATGTCATCGACATATGTAGTAATTTTGTTTTTCAGATCTTGTGGTAGAATAGTATTCATGCCTCGTATAAAGGCGGCAGACGAAATCGTTAGTCCAAACGGAAGTTTACAAAATTGATAGCATTCCCCAAAGCAAAGGAATGCCGTATATTTTCGGCAATTTGGGTGTAGTTGTATTTGCCAAAACCCTGATTTGAGGTCGAGTGTAGTATAAATGGAGGTGCCATGAAATTTTTGCAGTAACTCTTCTAACGTCTGTGGTCGGTCGGTTTCTGTAATGATTATTTTATTAACTTGACGTGAATCTAAAACTAAACGTAGTGATCCATCCTTCTTTTCAACAATGTGTAGTGGATTTATATATTGGCTGGCTGCTGGTTCTATTATTCCTTGATCGATCATTGCTCGTAATTCTTTCTTAACTGCTTCTGTGTGTATGTGTGGGATTGGATAATGCTTTGCTTTGAAAGTCTCGTGTGGTTTCACCTGAAATTCGTACATAAATCCTGTCATTGTTCCTGGAACATTGGCAAAAACTGCTTTGTGTTGTACCAGAATATTTTCAACTTCTGTGCGTTCTGCGTCGCATTTTGCTACACTATTGTCTACCTTGCGTGTAATTGTCTCGAACATATTGTACTCCTGTTCCTCTACCAAGTCATTATTAAGTGTGTTCGTGTATAGTGCGATATAACAATCGTTATCTTGAGAATCAGTAATAATCTCGATCCTGTGCATATTTTGTTCTTCGGAGGATACTGTGTTTTGAAATCTTACGATCACTTCCCTGTTTTCCTTTTGTAGTGTGAGGTATGACGATTTGAAGTCAATCTTCGCATCGTACTGAACAAGAAAATTTATTCCTAATATCATGTCTGTTGTTAAATTCGGAACTATCCAACAATCACTGTGGAACGTTTCCCCTGCAAAAACAAATGTTAATTGTGTCTGTCTTTTAACTTCAATGCCTTTTCCTGCAAAAGCTCCCTTGACCTTCGTTCTATTTAAAGGAAATACTGGGTAATCATTATTGCTATTGCATCTGTTAAATGTGTCTTCGTTAATTACGCACATAGGTGAACCTGAATCAATTATCGCTAAAATATTGTGCGACTGTAAATTTATCTCTATTATTGGGTGATATATTGTTTTCTGTAGGATTGGTTTTTCCTGTAACAATGTGTCTCTCACGTCGTCAAATGTAATGGCATTTTCGGTCGTTATGTTTTCTCTGTGTGATTTCATAGTATCGACATTAAGAGATTCATTGCAGGTTTTCTCTAGTCATAATTCTTCCGATATGTGATTTTCAGCTTGGGAGTTTGGTATGTGTTCTATCAACTGTACAGTTCTGCCGTTTTGATTATTAGCAGTGTCTGGTGGATGAAATCTGGTGTCTGGTACATTCATACGGTAACGCAGCTGTTGGGCCCTGTTGTAGTTTCCGTTAAAATTGTCATTGTGGAACGTCCTCGGCGGTCTGTGTTCGTTTTCTTTTCTCCTGTCGTTATAACTGTGATTGTACGGCAGCCCACCTGCACCCCGTAGAAACGTTTGTTTTTGTTCATTTTGCGGTCGACCCGCGTAATGGCCTTCCCCGGTCGCATTATCTGAGCGATGATTCATATGGAAATTTGACCTATTCGGTTGCGTGTTAAGTCTCGGATTCTGTTGCTGTCCTGAATATAAATTTACCGTGTCAGTATAATGTTTTTCATTACTCCTGTTTTCGTTGTCATTTTCGCTGCGAAAGGGTTTACTCGGATTGTTATTACCAAATCGTGTTTGTTCAAAAGTAGCTGAGTTTGTTTGTTTTCCGTTCTGTCGTGAAAAATTTTTGTTAACAAATGCGTAGTCTGCCTGGTGTGCTTCTAATAGTTGTAAGATGTCTCTAAAAGCGGATACATTGTCCTTTTGTTGCCCTGTCAGTAATGACACTTTCAAAGCTCTGGGCAGTTTTGAAATGCAAAGCTGTATTAATGCCGATTGACTGTATGGCTCGTTGAGGTACTGGTTCTGTTCCACCATGTACTCGAAAAATTGTGCGATTGTTGGAAAGGTAGAATTTTCAAAGTTTGGCAAACTAAGTAGCCGATCTTTGATGCTGTTTTGTGTAGTGTCAGACCAATATGCTGATAAAAATGCTTCCTCAAATGCTTCTACGGAAAAACATTGTCTAGCAATTGGTCGCATTCGTCGTGCTGGTTCTCCTTCAAGAAAACTGACAATAAATTCTAACTTATGTTGTACTGGCCATGATGGTGGAAGTGCTCCCCTGAACTGTTGGATAAAATCCAACGGATGTATTTGCGCCCTGTCGTTTTTAAATGTTTTAAACTTTCTAACTGAAAGAAAATGTTTGTGATCAAAACTGTCATGTCTGTGTGTGTAAGTGTTGTCGTATTGTCTTGAATATGGATTCGGGTGTCTTTCTTCCTGGGTAAAATCTCTTACTCTCTGAAGTCTACCAACATTATTTGTATTATGGATCTGAGGCATTTCGTAACGGTGTGTGTTCTGTTGAAAATGATTATGTGCGGCGGTTTCTTGTGCGTCCGCTATCTCTTGCTGTAGAGAATTTATTTGCTGATGCAATGAATCATTACGCGATTTTAGATCTGTGATAGTTTGTTGTATATTTGTCAATGGCGTGTTATTACTATTAGAGTTCTGTTGCACTGGGACTGGTGCAGTGTCGTCTGATCTCTCGTCATTGTTAGTATCTAAAAGATCTATTCTTCTAGTGAGTTCATTGATCTTTTCTGTCAGTTCGTTTCGTAATTTACGGTTGCTTTTGGTGACTTTCTTAAAATCTGCCCTTAAATTTTCTGTGTCATGGTTAATTTCTATGTGTTCTATTTTGTCAGTTAGTGTCTGAACGTCCTCTGTTAATTTATCTTTAACATTCTGGATTTCAGTGTCTGTAGAAGTTTTCACATCGATTGTCTGTGTTTGGATTTCTGTAAGCCTGTCTTGTATTTGATTATTTGTTTCTTTGACCGTTTCGATTTCTTCCGAGATCGACTGTATGTGATTGTCTACATATGTTTTGCCCTGGGCAAACACTTTCTTTTTGTCGTCCTGACGCTGTTTAGTGATTGTTTGTAGTAATTCTTTTCGTTCTTTATCCTGCGATCGCACCAGTTTACGGTGACGTATCAAACAGTTTTCTGTGTGATTGTTAAAACGTTCATCAATCTGAGCGTTTTGTTTAGCAAAGTTTTCTGTCATTGTTTCCCATATACTAACTGCAAATGTTGCTTGGTTATCGGATATTTCTTGAATTTTGTCGCGTAATTCTTGTGTTGATTGTGAACATTTTTCAGCGACTGTTTGAATTTCTACTTTGATTTCGTGTTTTAGATTTTGGTACATGTTGTCTAATTTCTGATCTGTGTGTGCGTGTTCCGCCATAATTTCGTTTTTTAGATCTTGTGACCTTTTTTTTAATTCTTGTGACCCTCTGTTAAGGTTTTGATTCATGTCTTGTCTCATTTGTAGCAAAAATGCCATTATTGGATCCGTTTCGGATTGACTTCTGTGTGTATTTGTATTCGTTGTTAAAGACTGTAGATCTGTGTTCATTTGAACATCCTCAGATGATTGTGACTGCGTCACGTTTTCCGTAATTTCGGAATTTTGGTCATGAGAACTGTTGGATCTGCTACGCAGGTTGTGTAGCTGTGTACCGTTTGAATCTAAATCAGTGCTTAATGGAGTCTCTCTGTCTGACTGCATTGTAGTGGTTTCGTTACTGAAACTGTTATGTCTATTATGCGGAATTTGTGACTGTGTACCGTCTGTTGCATTTAATGCCAAATTATTTTTCACTACCGTTTCATTGTCTGTGGGCATTTCTGAAGTTACTTGTTCGTTAAACGCTTCCATATTGTTACAGTTATTAAATGTCTGTTCACCTAACGTTTCAGAATCAGGGTTTTCACACGTATTATTACTGCCTATTCCAGAAAAGAATCTCTCGTCAGTATTTTGTACAGTTTTATCAGTTTGAGAACGAGTAATTATTCTGCGGTACATTGTCTATAATCATCACACGCAACAAAAAGTTTTATCAGTTTGAGAACGAGTAATTATTCTGCGGGACATTGTCTATAATCATCACACGCAACAAAATATATCACTGTTCAAAGCGGATTCAACACTGAACAAACACTTTTCAACGCCGAATCAATAAAGCAAACAGAATTGCCGATGACCTGTGAATAAAAGTTATACACTTTAGTATATGCGTTGCGCCACTTAATAGTAACTTATTCACACTATTATCAAAGTCAGTATATTCATATCCACAGTAGATTCACTAAAATGTCGTACTGAATGGATATCGCCAAGTGAAACCTTCCCGTCTAATATTGGATGCACGTTTGCTTGCTGACTGAACGCTGCGTCTCTTAAAATCTTTTAACTGCTGCTCTGTCAAGACTACCTGCTGATTATTACGACGAAACATAAAATGTGTTGTCGCCGTGGCCCTCAGTCGTTACCTGAAATTATTAAGACTGATTCTTACCTTTAATTATTTATACTGGATCGCCATCTGACTGCTACAGCAAACTGTGGAATGAATATACTTACTTCTCTTTAACATAATTATAAGCTGCTGGTGGAGTTTCATAATACTTTGTGACTGGAATTCTTTAAGTTGAAGTTAATTTAGATTTGATAAAAGCTGAAGCTCAGTTTAGACCTTTCTTTTAAGATAACAATAAATTCCGTAAAGCATTTACGTGAATGATTTTGGGATAGAAAATTCTTAATGCATTTAATCTGGTAGAAGTTAACTATATTCTGAGAACGATCTTGACAAACAATTACAAGGGGTATAGTTCTTTACAAAAATTCTTAAAAAGTAGCGTTGCGCTACATACCTAATTTTCCATCAAAATTACATAACTATATTCTGAGAACGATCTTGACAAACAATTACAAGGGGCATAGTTCTTTACAAAAATCCTAAAAAAACTAGCATTGCGCTACATATAGCGAGTGGCTGGCGAGCACACCGCTTCTTTCAAAGTGTTAATTCATACCTCGCTTACAGCGACCTCCTCTCATGTCTCGCTAGCTACGACTGCCTCGTCTCACATCTTACTCGCAACTGCTCGCTTCCAACGCTCAATGCTACAAAAGTGCGGTCTCGCCGCCAACAATGGTTTTTGGTGCAGACAATCCCTGCTACCATTACAGATGTATTACTGCGCGCTGTTTCCCGCTCTTTCTCAAAATGTATCTATGCGCGGTTTCCCGCTCTTTCTCAATAATACACAATGCAATTTAATTAACAAAACAATTTAAATAAGAAACAGTTCAGATAATTACATGCTAAAACAGTTTAAATACGCCTATTACATAATTACAACTGACTATCGGCAAATTATCCTGTTGGAAGAACTGAACATTATATCAGAGGTTGAAAATACTGCTTCAGTTAGAAATTACTTTATTTTCACAAGACCGGTTTCGGACTGTTGTAAGCCCATCCTCAGGTGTCGTACTGGAAATAACAAAAGACAGGAGATAATTTTCATACGCTGAGCGCGTGTTGCGGCGTGTGAAAATTATCTCCCGTCTTTTGCTATTTCCAGGACGACACCTGAGGATGGGCTTATAACATTACGAAACGGTCGTGTGAAAATAAAGTAATTTACTACTAAAGCGGTATTTTCAGCCTCTGCTATGGCAATTTACCAAACTACGCTGTGGCGGTATACATGAAAAAAAAAACCTTTCAGGTTTTCTCTTAAAATGACATATGTATGATGTCTGTACAGTGCTTGGTTCTTGTGCAGTAAGTAATTGAAAGTGTTCCCGGACTTCATGTACACCCTGTGTTTATTGACTGTTAGTATGTTGCATATACCTTCTCTGTGGGAGACATATCACGCTGTACGAAAAGCCCTCTGGCGATTAAGTTCTTACGATCGCTGTTGCGCCTATGTAACATCCTGGCGGCCGAGCAAACAGAGGGTGCTGATAATGTCTTTCGTTCCATAGAGTTGTTTTGTCATATGGACATTTAATCTTTCATAGGTAATTTATAGGTGCTATAGGCAGTGTATTATTTATATTCAATTTTTAACTGTAAATTCACCATAAAAGTGTCAGACCTGTTATCTTTATATATTTCCTTTAAATAATTTTATATATTTAATTGTATTCGTCTTTTATTTTATTACAGTTGGTTTCTGTAATAGTTAACAAAATTTAAGTCTGCTACATGTATCTTACTTACTGTATTTACAACATATTACGGTTCTTACGTAAATGAAGAATCCCACAGTTTTGACATCTATGAATCATGTAGGCAAATATATTTCTTGTAGCTACTGCACTTCCGTATGTTTGTACAGTAACGCCAGTTGCAAAATGACTGTGTGGACAATGTGGCCTGTTTTACACCATGGTGACACGTGACAATGGCTTCCTGAGTGTATGTGTATGTTCTGACGATCCCATTACGCCTTTATCACATTAGGACATGGTGTACAACGGGTACGCTTTACCTTATTTCCAGTTTATATGAGAGTATATCGTGATATAAAATACTGTATTGTTTTGAAGGATAGACTGCCCATTAATTGTATATTTTTTATATTGTAGATCTGAAGGTAGTCCTTACTAACTGAAACCAGTCATCATCGGAGGACTTGATATTGTGATCAAAGACTGGAATAAAAAACATTTGACAGAACCTGGAACGCTGGTGGTATTCGTGACTATGTCGCAGCTTGTGCAACAATCTTTGGTATTCTCGTGGCACCGTCTTTGCCTCTGTGCAGTCTGAAACATTCTTAGTTGCAGTGTGGTGGATGATGGACGCATTTAGTAGTGCCGTGTGGATTTGTGATTGTATATATTAGTGTAAAAGGATGAGTATTATGGACACATTCAGAAATTAAAAGAATAAAAATTTTGAATAATGTATTATTTTTGAAGAGAGGAAGTTTGAGGTAAAACTGCAGCACTGCACACCTAGAAATGATTATTGTCAGTTAACTTGCTCAGGGATGAGAGAATGACCTCCCCACTTCCCTGAGTGATGTATCTGCATACTAGTTGATTAAACTGTTTGATGTTAACTTTGTATCTTTTTAAAATCATTGTTAACCTTGTTAATCATAGTATTGGTCCAACACATCTTATGTATGAAGATTATGCAAAATTTCACTTCCTCTTTTTGAATGCATATTTCACTCTAAAATTATTGTCTTGCAATATCATTTCCTAGTAATAGTTATTCTCCCCCCTTCTCCCCTCCCCCCCCCCTGTTTGTCACTAAGCATTACCATATGCAACAGTTTGAATATGTATTTAGAAACATAAAACCTAGCTTAGCCGCTGCCTGCTCTCTGTCTGCAGTTGTACATTCGAGAAATCTGCAACAATGTTGTCAAGACGCGAGCTAATTGAAAATTTTGATCAACGTTAGATAATTGTTTTAGTTCTGTTGCGTATTTAATACAAAGTCAATCTGCATTCTGATCAGTTGATATTAGGTTCTGTAAGTTGGGATGAATTTCAAACAGAAGCAAATATGAAGAGCAACTTACATATCGCGACCCTACCAGTATACTCATGTACGAGGTGCGACAATAAAGTAATGAGACTAATGTCAAAAAAATGTTGCTTACCGTTTTTAGTCAAGTTTAGTGTTGTCTCATTCAAAGTAGTTCCCTTCTGACTGCACACACTTTCGCCTGCGCTTCTGCCATTGATGGTAACATTTCTGTAACTCATCTTCTCTAATATCCTCCAAGACCCTCGTTACAGTTTTTTGGACCGCCGTTTCGACTCTTGGAAAAAGAAAAAGTCGCACAGAGCGATATCTGGTGATTAAGTGGCTGTAGTAGTACTGAAATTTGTTTTGAGGTTAAAAATTGCTGTACTGACAGAGAAGTATGGGATGGCGCATTATCGTGATGCAGAAGCCAATTATCCGTAATGTTAGCACGTAAACAAAGAGCTCTTTTACGAAGTCTTTCTAAAATTTCTTTGGAGTAATATCGGTTAACTGTTTGTCCACGAGGTACCCACTCTTTATGAACAATTCCCTTGGAATCAAAGAAGCACACAAGCATGCATTTCACTTTTGACATTGACATGAGAGCTATTTTTGGTCTGGGTGTTCCCTTTGAGCGCCATTGCGAACTATGGCGTTTTGTCTGTAGATCGTACTGAAAAAACCAACTTTCATCACCTGTGATAACATGGCTCACCAATTCTGGATAGATTTCCGTTTGCTCTAACAGATCGGCTGCCACATTTTTCCTTGTTTCTCGTTGTTGTGGTGTGAGATTTTTGGAAACCATTTTTGCACAAATCTTTCTCATACCAAGATCTTCACTTGTTATTAGACGAACCGTTTCTCGATTGATGTTAAGTTCTTCTGCAATCATTTTCTTGAGCTCTTGACATAACCTACTCTCCAAAAGCCTTCTGAAGCTTACCACAAGTTGTTGTCGCATTTTCACCCGATTTAGCACAAAAAGAAATGGCAAAAGAGTTGCGCAATATTATGTGGTTTCATTTCTGTGACGAGAGACACAAACACATGTTAACTTATTACAGCACAACTCACGACTGAGCACTTGCATCGATGTGCCGCTTGGACTAGAAGCAGCTTATAGAACAAGAACAAAGATATTGTGCCTACGCAAGCCTGCAGGGTTCCCACATCTTGCAAAGAAAATCCGTCTCTTTATTTTATTGTCACAGCTCGTATATCTCTTTATTTAAAAAAAGTAAGTTTGTTATTTTTAGATTACTATACGTGGCCAAATCTCAGTATTTTCTGATATTAGTTACATGCTTTTTCTCCAACTGGTCCTGTAATATTCGTTACTGGGATATTTCCTATTCTGGCATTGAGATCAGAGTTTTTTTTTCATCTCTTATGCTCTTACGTTTTGTTCGACTCCATTATCGAACATAATGTAACTGGTCACATATTTATTACCTACCATTTTCATTTTCATTTCTGTGAATGCTATGGCATCGATATTCACATTTTAGTGTATTTACTATCTCTGTTTGGTAAATTTTTCTGATCTCCTTTGTTGCTTCTATGATATATCATATGATCTATTTTCGTTTGTCCTTTTCCATAGCTTTGCTGTTGGCCTTGAGACCATACTGTTTGCAATGTTCGTTATGGTATAGTGAGTAGTGTGTGTTTTCTACGAGTAGGTTACCAGTCATCTGCTCAACTCCCTTTCTAGGAGGACCAGGATTTCCTTTCGGGGTTATCTCCCTTGGCCGGTATGTTTTGGTTATTTAAAGGCGCCAGAAAACACACCTTTCATCCTGTCCCGTTGACTCATATTGTACAGCCACTGTACGACTTGCATTGCACAAGTGTCACGCGAATCGTGTCGATTGGACGTGGGGTAGCATTTGTTGGCAGAGCTGCCTTGAATTCTTCAAAGTCTAATTCATTTATCAAATATCAGTGCACTTTTCTCAGAGTTTCCATTCTGAACAGGTATCGGCAGCCTAAATAGATTCTGGGATCCTGGAAATGCACCTCTATTTAAAACTTTTGTGGATGGGGATCGAGCCTGGGGCACTCACATTTTAGAGAGTATTTTACCGCAAAGCCAAGTGGTCCATGAGAGAAGCGGTATTATTATAGGTTATTAGGCAAGCTCGGAAAATTTAAAAGAAGATTTTCCTGAGAATTTTTGAGAGTTGCAGCCAAGTACTTTGACTGATTGATATTAACTCCGCTTACCTTAAATATATAAAAAAAAAATACTAAAGCCCGATTTCCATGAGGTCTCCTTGTAAGTTCCACACGAGATGAGCTCTGAAAAGTGTGTAAGTATCGAAGAACTTTGAGAGTGTTGTCGACACTAGCGAACGTGGCTGATCTCTACCAAGACAACCATACACCCTAGTCCCCTACCATTCCTTCCAAGATTTGGGAACCTTTAAGGCTCCCTGGCTTTACAAAGCAAACCTTAATCCATTGTGGCTTCTTACCTATGAATTGTTAGATCTTGCTGGCTTTATAAAGCAGAAATCTGCGTCAGAACATATATTACCAATACCACACAAAATATTTAATTAACGTATATTTCACAACAGCTGTAAGTAGCTCAGCTTTCTCGCTGTCAAAGAAAAACAAAAAAACAAGACTTATTTGAAGATACTGCGATAATTAGTACAGGAGACAGTTTTTATGTTATTCGCAATCATGCAAATTTATAATAGAAGGGGAATATATGTAAATCATTTGATAAATATGTAAGCGATCGTTCAGTTAGATGATATGATGATATTTCACACCGTTCTCTCATAATTCACAACATATTTGATTTTAATGTAATTGTTTATCACTTTTTCTATGTTGACGAGATTTTGAGAATGTAATATGACTCTATAACACTTAAAAGATTGCCATTCTGCTGGGTGTCAATACGTTTCTTAACTGTTATTGATTACAAACTTCTTAGTTATGCAATTATGATTCTTCATACTGTTGTGCCAATGTGATAGGTTCCGTTACAATTTTCAGCATCTTAATTGAAAGCTTTTATAACGAGCTATCCGCCTCCCATAGTTGGAAATACGGAAACGTAATATCAGTTTGCCCGAACAAAAGCGTACTGGCAGAAATAGACACTGGAAACTGTTCCTTACGTCCCACGTGACTTCTACAACGAACCCGAAAGTTTAGCGGCGAATTGTCTTTGAATAAAACACATCAAAACGAAAATTACTTCACTGGTAGGCAGTCACTGGAAGACAAAAAAGTGCGAGTGTCTCACAACTGATATCGTTGTTGTAGTGGTCTTCAGTGGTTTGATGCAGCTCTCCATGCTACTCTATCGTGTGCAAGCTTCATCTCCCAGTACCTACTGCAACTAACATCCTTCGGAATCTGCTTAGTGTCTCCATCTCTTGACCTCCCTCTACGATTTTTACCCTCCACGCTGCCCTCCAATACTAAATTGGTGATCCATTGATGCCTCAGAACATGTCCTACCAACCGATCCCTTCTTCTAGTCATGGTGTGCCACAAATTTCTCTTCTCCCTAATTCTATTCAATACTTCCTCATTAGTTATGTGATCTACCCATCAAATCTTCAGCATGATTCTGTAGCACCAATTTCGAAAGCTTCTATTCTCTTCTTGTCCAAACTATCGTCCATGCTTCACTTCCATACATGGCCACACTCCACACAAATACTTTCAGAAACGAATTCCTGACACTTAAATCTATACTCGATGTTAACAAATTTCTCTTCTTGAGAGCCGCTTTCCTTTTCATTGCCAGTCTACATTTTATATCCTCTCTATTTCGACCATCATCAGTTATTTTGCTCCCCAGATAGCAAAACTCATTTACTACTTTAAGCGTCTCATTTCGTAATCTAATACTCTCAGCATCATCCGATTTAATTCGACTACACTCCATTATACTCATTTTGCTTTTGTTGATGTGCATCTTATATCCTCCTTTCCAGATATCATTCAAGAAAACATCTCTCTATACCATATGACACGGAAAATCAAATGAGGTCAAACAGAAAATCCATCAATACCTTCACGATGACCAAAAGAGTAGATGCGATGACCGAAGTTCTATTTAGCAACGTATTGCTACTCTGATCTCTGTTCTGAATCAGTGACAGACCCGGCTATCGAGGAAGCTTTCCTCTCCGATATGCAGCCCGCAGTCAAACCCGAATTAAAAAATGGTTCAAATGGCTCTGAGCACTATGGGACTTAACATCTGAGGTCATCAGTCCCCTAGAACTTAGAACTACTTAAACCTAACTAACCTAAGTACATCACACACATCCATGCCCGAGGCAGGATTCGAACCTGCGACCGTAGCAGTCGCGCGGTTCCGGACTGAAGCGCCTAGAACCGCGAGACCACAGCGGCCGGCAAACCCGAATTAAACCCGACGATAATGAAGGTCTGCAAAACGAAGGGGTGCTGGAAAACGTCTCGCAAGGAGAAATTAAAAAAAAAAAAAAACGGAATCTCCACGGAACAAAGGACCCGGAGAAAACGGCTTAACAGTCGAATTTTATGCAATATTTTGGAACACTAGAGATCCATTGTAGAACTTGGAAACCGATTCCGGGAATATTCGTTCACATTTTTGTTGAACGCAGTTTGTTTTTATCATCCTGTATTAAAACATTTCCTTTTATCAATAGTGCAATTTATAAACAATGTTTTGTGAATAGAATAAAATGTCCAATGGTAAACTTAACTGCTTTTTCGACGTTATTTTACCAGCTAACTAAAAATAGGAAAGCCTTGAACCCCTTCCACAAAATTTAGTTAGTATTAAGATACTTTTACAGAGAGTGCAGTGGAGCTGACGCTGAAATCATTAAGTATTTGGTTATATCATCGCTAGTCTCACTGAACTCTTCTGAACTCTACATATCATGTGTGGTCTGGCGTCTCCTTACCAGCAACAGGTCCCAGGTTCAAACTAGTCAATTCCCTAAAAAACACGTTCAGCTGAACTATCCAGCCAAATATTGGAACAACAAAGAAAAAACACAACAATATCCTAATGTAAGATGTAAAATCTGTATTATATGAAATTGTAAATGAGAAAGTTGTAACGAGAGAAAAATTACACAAGCCTGACCGACATTTTGAGTTTTTCCGCTCTATCGAATACCTTTGCGGAAATCGCACTAAGTTCTAGAACTGGACGTGGAAGAAACTATTAGTTGTCAACAAGACGTAGGATACCACAATATCTATACAGGAGATGCTCTATCTACGATGGTGTTTATATGCTCCAGTGCAAAAACAGTAATTATGCCTGGCTGCTTCTACATTTCGCAAAATATATAATTGGAAACAAAGTTGTAATCCAGAATGAGGTTTTCACTCTGCAGCGGAGTGTGCGCTGATATGAAACTTCATGGAAGATTAAAACTGTGTGCCCGACCGAGACTCGAACTCGGGACCTTTGCCTTTCGCGGGGAAGTGCTCTACCATCTGAGCTACCGGAGCACGACTCACGGCCGGTATTCACAGCTTTACTTCTGCCAGTATCTTGTCTCCTACCTTCCAAACTTTACAGAAGCTCTCCTGCAAAAATTGCAGAACTAACACTCCTGAAAGAAAGGATACTGCAGAGACATGGCTTAGCCACAGCCTGTGGGATGTTTCCAGAATGAGGTTTTTACTCTGCAGCGGAGTGTGCGCTGATATGAATATTTCTGGCAGATTAAAACTGTGTGCCCGACCGCGACTCGAACTCGGGACCTATCAGCGCACACTCCGCTGCAGAATGAAAACCTCATTCTGGAAACATCCCACAGGCTGTGGCTAAGCCATGTCTCCGCAGTATCCTTTCTTTCAGAAGTGATAGTTCTGCAGTTTTCGCAGGAGAGCTTCTGTAGGGTTTGGAAGGTAGGAGACAAGATACTGGCACAAGTAAAGCTGTGAGTACCGGCCGTGAGTCGTGCTTCGGTAGCTGAGATGGTAGGGCACTTGAGCGCGAAAGGCAAAGGTCCCGGGTTCGAATCTCGGTCGGGCACACAGTTTTAATCTGCCAGGAAGTTTCATATCAGCGCATACTCCGCTGCAGAGTGAAAACCTCATTCTGGAAACATCCCAGAGGCTGTGGCTAAGCCATGTCTCCGCAGTATCCTTTCTTTCAGGAGTGACAGTTCTGCAATTTTCGCAGGAGAGCTTCTGTAAAGTTTGGAAGGTAGGAGACAAGATACTGGCAGAAGTAAAGCTGTGAGTACCGGCCGTGAGTCGTGCTTCGGTAACTCATATGGTAGAGCACTTGCCCGCGAAAGGCAAAGGTCCCGAGTTTGAGTCTCGGTCGGGCACACAGCTTTAATCTGCCAGGAAGTTTCATATCAGCCCACACTCCTCTGTAGAGTGAAAACCTCATTCTGGAAACAACCCGCAGGCTGTGGCTAAGCCATGTCTCCGCAGTATTCTTTCTTCCAGGAGTGATAGTTCTGCAAGTTTCGCAGGAGAGCTTCTGTAAAGTTTGGAAGGTAGGAGAAGATATACTGGCAGAAGTAAAGCTGTGAATACCGAGCGTGAGTCGTGCTTCCGTAACTCAGCACCGGCCCACGAAAGGCAAAGGTCCCGAGTTCGAGTCTCGGTCGGGCACACAGTTTTAATCTGCCAGGAAGTTTCAAAGTTGTAATGTTAGAAGATGTTATGATTTATGTGGAAGCACAACACTGACAGTATTTTTAGAACTTCCTCATTCGTACTTTGTCTTAAGAAAGTGTCAGTTACGTGAGAAAGGAGAAACGTGTTAACCTTGCGTTCATAATTCGTGTTTCAGTAATGCCGCCACCTTTGCGGAGATTTCAGCGAATGGTGCTTTCAAAGTTAACAGAAGCAGTAATCAGACGAGCATTTACTGGAATTCAACGCAAGATTGTGGAATAAACCCGGCAATATACCTCGCAAAATACCAATTTTGTAGCCTTCACAGAGTGACAACAATCATAAATTATACTTTAGAGGGAATACGAGTTTTAGTTCTTTTCCACAAGAAGAGCTAAGTTGATTCAAGAAATCCTGAATACCGTTAAAGAAAGCAAGCTGATGAAGGAATAGTGTATCGAGTGCAAGGAGGGGCTGAGGTGGTGTATGGAGGGCCTAAAAACGTCAGAAGCAAAAAGAAAAGTATAAGTAGGTGAGTGGCTACGATGTGGAGGAGACAGGTTCGAATTCCTCTATTGGCTAGGAATTTTCCTTGGTAGGAGGAGTGGTACGGAGTGCACTCAGTCTCATGATACCAATTCAGGAGCTACTTGACTGAGAAGCGGTTGGGAGAGAGGTATGCTGACCACATTCCCCTCCATACCGCATCCGCATGGCAGAGGATGACTGGCGGCCGGTCGCGTCCCTCTGGTACTCAACGCGTGGACGAGACGCCCGTATGTTTGTATTTTTTTCCGATAATACCTTGATTGTTAAGTGTGATAATTACTTTTGTGTGCACTTTCATAGCAAATAACATCTAATTAAATTATTGGACCGAGAAGACGATCTCAGCACTTCTTCTGTTTCTGTACTCTCCACAACTTGGTGTAGTTGCTTATTTCACAACATTTCGGTAACCTACGTGTGTTTACAGTGCCCCTATGTGTTACACTGAAGAGAAAAGGAAACTGGTACACCTGCCTAATATCGTCTAGGGCCGCAGTGAGCACGCAGAATTGCCGGAACACGACGTGGCATAGACTCGACTGATGTCTTAACTACTGCTGCAGAGAACTGACACCATGAATCCTGCAAGTTTGTCCATAAAAGCAAAGGTGTACGAGGGGGTGGAGATCTCTTCTGAACCGCACGTTGCAAGGCATTCCAGATATGCTGAATAATAATAAACATGTGTGGGGAGTTAAGTGGCCAGCCGCAGTGTTCAAGTTCAGGAGTGTGTTCCTGGAGTCACTGTGTATCAGTTCTGGACGTGCGGGGTGTCGTATTGTCCTACTGGAATTGCACAAGCCCGATGGAATGGACAAGGGACATGAATGGTTGCAGATGATCAGACAGTATTCTTACTTACGTGTCACCTGTCAGAGTCGAATCTGCATGAATAAACGGTCCCATATCACTCGTACTGCACATACCCCTCTCCATTACAGAGCCTCCGCCAGCTTGAACAGTCCCGTGCTGACATGCAGGCTCCATGGATTCATGAGGTTGTCTCCATAGCCTTACACGTCCATCCGCTCGATACAATTTGAAACGAGACTAGTCCGACCAGGCAACATGTTTCCAGTCATCAACAGTGCAATGTCGGTGCTGACGGGCCAGGTGAGGAGTAAAGCTTTGTGCCGTGGAGTCATCAAAGGTACACGAGTGGACCTTCCGCTCCGAAAGTCCATATCGACGATGTTTCGTTGAATGATTCGCACGCTGACACTTGTTGCAGCAATTTGCAGAAGGGTTGCACTTCTGTCACGTTGAAAGATTCTCTTCAGTCGTCATTGGTCTCGTTCTTGCAGGATCTTTATCCGGCCGCAGCCATGTCTGATATTCACGCTACACACGTGAAATGATCGTACAGCAAAATCCCCACTTCATCGCTACCTCGTAAATGCTGTGTCCCATCGCTCTTGCTCAAGTTTAAACTCACTTAAATCTTGATAACCTGTTATTGTAGCAGCTGTAACCGATCAAGAAGTACGCCAGACACTTGTATTATATAGGCGTTTCCGACCGCATCGCCGTATTCTGCCTGTTTACATATCTCTGGATTTGAATAAGCAACTGTGTACCAGTTTCTTTGGCGCTTCAATGTATTTACGGAATTAATACACTGTCAGAATGAAACATAGTTATGTACTTTCAATAGATTCATCACACACAAAATACATATTCTCGACTGTCCTGACTAAGTGCTGTCAGAACTAAAATAACGGACACTTTTACTTAAGCTGGTCTAGCAACCCCTGCTAAGATGCTCATCTATAGAGTAGATGGGTATGCCTACGAAAAAGTCTTTCAAACTGTGCTTAAATTGTGCTTTAACGAAGATAAATGTTTAATGTTTGAAAGTAGCAATATAAGTCTCGAATCAAGTATTAAGCAAGATATTAGCTATAACTGTGAAGTATATACATTCTCCGGTAAAGGGAAAGTGAACAAAAATGTGGAAACGTTGCAGATGATGATACTGAGCATATTCAGAAAACTTTGCTGTATCTAGTAACCTAGTGAACAACCATTGGAAAAATAAGCGGAGTGAAAGACAAACTGATTGGGCAGTAAATTCGGCATAACGAGTTCATAAGAAGTTAATCTGAATAATAAAGACAAGGAAGAAAGTCAGGAATCCAGGCTAGAATTATCACTGTATCAAGGGTAACCAGTGCCGTAGTTACAAACTGAGCCTGTAGACCATGGCTACATCAACAGCGTATTACCTTCACGCAATACGAATGATGATCACACAAATAGGTGCAGTATGTAGTTATTTCTGTGAAATTGTTTTCAGTGTTTAGCTCATGGCGATAGTAATATTTTTGGCTGTTAATTGCAGATAGATAATTACGATTGGTAATGTTGTAGTAATTCCGGTAATGGTACCTTAAATTTAGCAAGACTACGTTATTCCTCAGTTTATGCATCACTTTATTATTTTCACAGCGTTCCGTAGAGCCAGTGTACTTCATTACATTCACAAAATCATCACTAAAAAATAAACATTGTTTTTCATATTTTTTTCTGTTTGTCTTCTGCACGACGACAGCTTGTTATATTGTTCACAATACTACTTAAATTACATTTACGTCTGACGCCTGAATTTTTTTATTCTAATAATTAATACTCCCATATAGTGACAGCGAGCTGCCTTGTATTCACTTTTTTATGACTCATTTAGACATGTCATGGCCGGGATGTAGGAGAAAATGTTACCATCTTAACAGATAGAGTATCATTAGCCGCTTTCTGGGGTCAACTGCTTGTGTTTCAGTTAGGCATTCGCACATGTGCCGATTCCAATGTTTCCTTGTGTCACTAAAAACCATAAATCGATATATATGTTAATTGTAGTATTAAATCTCCCTCCAAAAATATTCAAGTGTCATTACAAGTTAGTACATTGCATTACCCATATTACAAGGCACTCTTTATTTAAATTAGTGTCCCTAAAAGTATTTTTTGATCTTTTAGTGAGCACATAAGTGAGAGTTTGGTAGCAGATGATCCCGTCTCCATACACAAAGTTTCGAACACAGCTCTCAGTGTGGATCAGTTCCTCAGACGAAAAACAAACATATTGCTAGAAAACTGGTACATACAGAACCACCGAGCAATCTAGTCGCAAATAAATGCTTCCGTTTTACCCCCGCTATCTTCACTCAAATGTGAACAAAAGATTGTGTGCGTTACAATAGACATTCAGAAGCTATAACCACCACGCTCAATTGTACCAACGAACTGTGCGAATTACACATTGGCAATGTGCCACTTATTCTGGAAACATCTCCCACTTCTCTAATCTTCTTCGAAAAAAAGAAAAAGGTTTCTTTATAGGAATATTTCAACAGTAAATTTTAAACTATAAAATTAATGATTAAGCATTCTGAAGTATACTGCTATTTCAAATAAAAATGAGGAAGAATGAGTAGGAAGAAATTTTTAATTTAGGAGGTTCTTCAGAGATAATATTCCAGTCTGTCGCTTCTTACAAACAATGATACACTCTAAGACAAAAAAGGAATACAACCAGAAAAATCGACGCACCACGAAAGAATAGTCTGAACGGGATGAAAATCGGTAGCTTTGATATACATGTACACAAAACAAATTATTAGAATTTCAAAAAAAACTAGGGCGATTTACTCAAGAGACAGAGCTTCACAAATTGACCAAGTCAGTGACGCGTTGGTCCACCTCCTGCTCTTACGCAAAGAGTTTATCGGCTTCGCATTGATTGACAGAGTTCTCGGGTATTCTCCTACGGGGTATCGTGCCAACGTCTGTCCAATAGGGGAGTTAGATTGTCAAAATCCCGAGATGGCTGTAGGGCACTGCCCACAATGCTTCAAATGTTCTCAACTGCGGAGGGACCCGGAGACCTTTCTGGCAAAGGCAGGGTTTGTCAAACACGAACACAAACAGTAGAAAATGTCGCAGTGTGCAGGCAGTAATTATCTTGCCGAAATTTAAGCCCTGGATAGCTTACCACGACGAGTAACAAAACGTGGCTTAGAATTATCGTCGACGAACCGCTGTGATGTGATGATGATAATCAAAGGGGTCGTGCTATGAAAAGAAATGGCATCCCAACCATCACTCCTGGTTGTCGGACAGTTTATGGCTGCCAACAGTCAGGTTCATATCTCACCACTGTTGAGGGCGTCTCCAGACACGTGTTCGGCCTGGAATCCCATTGGCTGGAATAAAATTGTCTTCTGTGATGAGTCCCGTTTCAATTTGAAAACCCGACGACTAATGATGACGTGTCTAAAGACACTGGGAGAGTGCGTCATGTGCTGCAGTGCCACATTTCCACCAAATAATGTTGATGAATGATGATCATGATGATAATGACGGTAATTACAGATGTAATGCCCAGTGGAGAAACGATCATGAATTACGCAGAGTATCTGGTCAATCCCCCCCATGGACCATGGACCTTGCCGTTGGTGGGGAGGCTTGCGTGCCTCAACGAAACCGAAAGCCTTACCATAGGTGCAACCACAACGGAGGGGTATCTGTGGAGGGGCCAGACAAACGTGTGGTTCCTGAAGAGGGGTAGCAGCCCTTTCAGTAGTTGCAGGGGCGACAGTCTGGATGATTGATTGATCTGGCCTTGTAACGCTAACCAAAATGGCCTTGCTGTTTTGGTACTGCGAACAGCTGAAAGCAAGGGTAAACTACAGTCGTAATTTTTCCCGAGGGCATGCAGCTTTACTGTATGGTTAAATGCTGATGGCGTCCTCTTGGGTAAAATATTCCGGAGGTAAAATACTCCCCCGTTCGGATCTCTGGGCGGGGACTACTCAAAAGGACGTCGTTATCAGGAGAAAGAAAACTCGTTCTACGGATCGGAGCGTGGAACTTCAGATACCTTAATAAGGCAGCTAGATTAGAAAATTTAAAAAGGGAAATGGATAGGTTAGAGTTAGACATAGTGAGAATTAGTGAAGTTCGGTGGCAGAAGGAAAAAGACTTTTGGTTAGGTCAATACAGGGATATAAATACAAAATGAAATAGTTGTAATGCAGGAGTAGGTTTAATAATGAATAAAAAAATATGAGTGCGGGTAAACTACAAAAAACAGCATAGTGAACGCGTTATTGTGGCAAAGATAGACACGAAGCCCATGCCTAAAACAGTAGCACAAGTTTATATGCCAACTAGCTTTGCAGATGACGACGAAATTGAAGAAATGTAAGAAATTCAGGTGTTGAAGGGAGACGAAAATTTAATAGTCATGGGTGACTGCAATTCGAGAGTAGGAAATAGGAAAGAAGGAAACATAGTAGGTGAATATGGATTGGGGCTAAGAACTGAAAGAGAAAGCCGGCTGGTAGAATTTTGCGCACAGCATAACTTAATCATGGCTAACACTTGGTTCAAGACTCATAAAGAAGGTTGTATACATGGAAGAACCCTGGAGATACTAGAAGATATCAGATAGATTATATAATGGTAATACAGAGATTTAGGAACCAGATTTTAAATTGTAAGACATTTGCAGGCCAGATGTGGACTCTGACCACAATCTACTGGTTATGAACTGTAGATTAAAGCTTACGAAACTGCAAAAAAGTGAGAATTTAAGGAGATGGGACCTGGATAAACTGAAAGAACCAGAGGTTGTACAGGGTTTCAGGGAGAGCATAAGGGAACAACTGACAGGAATGGGGGAAAGAAATACAGTAGAAGAAGAATGGGTAGCTTTGAGGGATAAAATCATGAAGGATGCACAGGATCAAATAGGTAAAAAGACGAGGGCTAGTAGAAACCCTTGGGTAACAGAAGAAGTATTGAATTTAATTGATGAAAGGAGAAAATATAAAAATTCAGTAAATGAAGCAGGCAAAAAGGAATACTAACGCCTCAAAAATGAGATCGACAAGAAGTGCAAAATGGCTAAGCAGGGATAGCTAGAGGACAAATGTAAGGGTGTAGAGGCTTATTTCACTAGGGGTAAGATACACTCCTGGAAATGGAAAAAAGAACACATTGACACCTGTGTGTCATACCCACCATACTTGCTCCGGACACTGCGAGATGGCTGTACAAGCAATGATCACACGCACGGCACAGCGGACACACCAGGAACTGCGGTGTTGGCCGTCGAATGGCGCTAGCTGCGCAGCATTTGTGCACCACCGCCGTCAGTGTCAGCAAGTTTGCCGTCGCATACGGAGCTCCATCGCAGTCTTTAACATTGGTAGCATGCCGCGACAGCGTGGACGTGAACCGTATGTGCAGTTGACGGACTTTGAGCGAGGGCGTATAGTGGGCATGCGGGAGACCGGGTGGACGTACCGCCGAATTGCTCAACACGTGGGGCGTGAGGTCTCCACAGTACATCGATGTTGTCGCCAGTGGTCGGCGGAAGGTGCACGTGCCCGTCGACCGGGGACCGGACCGCTGTGACGCACGGATGCACGCCAAGACTGTAGGATCCTACTTAGTGCCGTAGGGGACCGCACCGCCATTTCCCAGCAAATTAGGGACACTGTTGCTCCTGGGGTATCAGCGAGGACCATTCGCAACCGTCTCCATGAAGCTGGGCTACGGTCCCGCACACCGTTAGGCCGTCTTCCGCTCACGCCCCAACATCGTGCAGCCCGCCTCCAGTGGTGTCGCGACAGGCGTAAATGGAGGGACGAATGGAGATGTGTCGTCTTCAGCGATGAGAGTCGCTTCTGCCTTGGTGCCAATGATGGTCGTGTGCGTGTTTGGCGCCGTGCAGGTGAGCGCCACAATCAGGACTGCATGCGTCCGAGACACACAGGGCCAACACCCGGCATCATGGTGTGTGGAGCGATCTCCTACACTGGCCGTACACCTCTGGTGATCGTCGAGGGGACACTGAATAGTGCACGGTACATCCAAACCGTCATCGAACCCATCGTTCTACCATTCCTAGACCGGCAAGCGAACTTGCTGTTCCAACAGGACAGTGCACGTCCGCATGTATCCCGTGCTACCCAACGTGCTCTAGAAGGTATAAGTCAACTACCAAGGGCCAGCAAGATCTGTCCCCCATTGAGTATGTTTGGGACTGGATGAAGCGTCGTCTCACGCGGTCTGCACGTCCAGCACGAACGCTGGTCCAACTGAGGCGCCAGGTGGAAATGGCATGGCAAGCCGTTCCACAGGACTACATCCAGCATCTCTACGATCGTCTCCATGGGAGAATAGCAGCCTGCATTGCTGCGAAAGGTGGATATACACTGTACTAGTGCCGACATTGTGCATGCTCTGTTGCATGTGTCTATGTGCCTGTGGTTCTGTCAGTGTGATCATGTGATGTATCTGACCCCAGGAATGTGTCAATAAAGTTTCCCTTTCCTGGGACAATCAATTCACGGTGTTCTTATTTCAATTTCCAGGAGTGTAGATACTGCCTACTGGAAAATTAGAGAGACCTTTGGAGAAAGGAGAACCACTTGCATGAATATCAAGAGCTTTGATGGAAACCCAGTTCTAAGCAAAGAAGGGGAAGCAGGAAGGTGGAAGGAGTATACAGAGGGTCTATACAAGGGCATTGTACTTGAAGACAATACTATGGAAATGGAAGAGGATGTAGATGAAGATGAAATGGCAGATATGATACTGCGTGAAGAGTTTGACAGAGCACTGAAACACCTGAGTCGAAACAAGGACCCCGGATTAGACAACATTCCATTAGAACTACTGACAGCCTTGGGAGAGCCATTCCTGACAAAACTCTACCATCTGGTGAGCAAGATGTATGAGACAGGCGAAATACCCTCAGACTTCAAGAAAAATATAATAATTCCAATCTCAAAGAAATCAGGTGTTGACAGATGTGAAAATTACCGATCTATCAGTTTAATAAGTCACAGCTGCAAAATATGACGCGCATTCTTTACAGACGAATGAAAAAACTGATAGAAACCGATCGCGGGGAAGATGAGTTTGGATTCCGTAGAAATGTAGGAACATGTGAGGCAATACTGATCCTACGACTTATCTTAGAAGAAAAACTAAGAAAGGCACTTAATGTAGTAATGGAGTTTTGCTATTTGCATATAAAATGTAGACTGGCAATGGCAAGGAATGCGTTTCTGAAGAAGAAAAATTTGTTAACATCGAGTATAGATTTAAATGTCAGTAAGTCGTTTCTGAAAGTATTTGTGTGGAGTGTAGCCATGTATGGAAGTGAAACGTGGACGATAAATAGTTTAGACAAGAAGAGAATAGAAGCTTTCAAAATGTGGTGCTACAGAAGAATGCTGAAGATTAGATGGGTAGATCACATAATTAACGAGTAGGTATTGAATATAATTGTGGAGGAGCTTGTTGCACAACTTGACTAGAAGAAGGGATTAGTTGGTAGGACATGTTCTGAGACATCGAGGGATCACCAGTTTAGTATTGGAGGGCAGCGTGCAGTGTAAAAGTCGAAGAGGGACACCAAGATATTAATACACTAAGCAGATTCAGAAGGATGGAGGCTGCAGTAGGTACTGGGAGATGAAGAAGCTTGCACAGGATAGAGTAGATGGAGAGCTGCATGAACCCAGTCTCAGGACTGAAGACCACAACAACAACAACATCTGGGCAATCAATGTATGTTTTTAACCGGCAGCGCAGTACCTCGAATGCTGTCGAAGGCTGGCGTATAAAACTAAACTCAATAAATCACGAACATCTGAAAGTATAAATTTTGATAATTAAGCTGAAGGTTGAAGGTATGTTTGAAATTAAAAAAGATTCCATTGGCTTATCTCTTCAGGATAGAAGAATGAGATACATAGATCTTAACAGTTGGTTGAAAGACATAAAAATGTATAACGACTCGAGGTATTTAAGGTGATACGTCAAATCTCCAATTTTCTTAAAAAAATTAGTGAGAAATTAATATTCATAAAATAAGAGAAGAAGTTAGTCTGCAGAAAGAAAAAAACCTAAACATAAAAAAATTAATAGTAAGAATTAACAGAACATTTAAACATGCCTGTATAGTACGTGCATTGCTAGTCCTACTCATGGATAAAATGTAAATGGATGTTCTTCTTACAAAACGATCGGAAGAGCTTTTCCCGCTGTTGCGACTTCTTTGATGGCCGGAAAACCCGCAACTAAAGTATTTGTAGTCGGAAACAGCACGATGACATCATACGTCGCAAAGCCGACGGTAGGAAACTCCCGACACCCCGCCAGGAAGTGCTGCCGAATGAGTGCTACAGTTAATGAATATCGCCGTGCTGTATGCCGCACTCACGTGACTGAGTCTATAGAAAGCAGTGAAATGGTACTGGAGGACAAACTCTGACAGACACCACTTCTTAAAGATGGATAATCACTGCTGCCCTGAACACGGACAGTATGCCGGAATATCCCATCTAATACAATGAAGACCAAATAAATTGGTATACGCATGCGTATTCAAATACAGAGATACGTAAACAGGCAGAATACGGCTCTGCGGTCGGCAACGCCTATATATGACAACAGGTGTGTCACGCAGTTGTTATCTCGGTTACTGCTGCTACAGTCGCAGGTTGTCAAGATTTAAGTGAGTTTGAACGTAGTGTTACAGTCCGCGCACGAGAGAAGGGCTACAGCGTCTCTGAGGCAGCAAAGGAGTGGAGATTTCCGCGTACGACTATTTCACGAGTGTACCGTGAATATCGGGAATCCGGTAAAACATCAAATCTCCAACATCGCTGCCGCCGGATAAAGATCCTGCAAGAACGGAACCAACGACGACTGAATAGAATCGTTCAACGTGACGGAAGTGTGACCCTCCCGCAAATTGCTGTAGATTTCAATGCGGGACCATCAACAAGTATCAGTGTGCGAACCATTCAACGAGACATAATCGATATGGGCTTTCGGAGCCGAAGGCCCACTCCTGTATCCTTGATGACGGCACGACATTAGGCAGATGTACCAGTTTCTTTGGCTCTTCAGTGTAGCTAAAATCTTGCTAAATGCTTGATTCGGGACTTATATATTCGTACTTTAAGCCATTGGAATCTTGGATTCAGTTAAAGCACAGTTCAAACACAGTTTGAAAGACTTGTGGGAGGCAACTCCTTCTACTATATAGAGAAGTATCTTAACAGGGGCTGCCAGACCAGCTTAAGTAAAAATGTCCGGTAGATTTCAGTTTTGACAGCACTTGGTCAGGACAGTCAAGAATAGGTATTCTGTGTACGATAAACTTATTAAAAGAGCATAAGTATGTTTCATTCTGACAGAGTATTACTTCTGTAAATATTAACAGTTCCATCTTTGTGTGATGTATTAACATATGTTGACCATCTCCTGACAAATGATTAGGTAAGTGAGTATTATACTTAAATATACTATGTTTTTTATATTATACTTTCCAGCACGTTCCACATTCAAGGGAAACATCTCACTTTTGGTTCTGTTGAACGAAATATGAATCTACTCTAATCTATTCTTTCCATATTTAAAAAACTGCCTTTATTTCTGAAAGCTTCTTTTTATTCCTTGAAGTTGATTGGACAACACTTGACATGAGTTCCTGTAAAAAAGAAGTAGCACAATTTTTAATTTCGTTTATGAACTTTCCACGATACGATATTAGCCTTCAAGCCATATCTTAAATCTATCGTGGCAGTTTTAGAGATTCCGCAATTTTAGAAGTTCCCTTTACAAACGACATCGCAACGTGCATAGAAATTAATTTCAGATCGTAATAATAATAATAATAATAATAATAATGTCTGGTAATTAATTCATATAGGAAATAGCGAGAAACAATACGAAAGAATGATCAGAAGACGTAATGAAAAAACACAGCGCAAACGGATGAAAAAAGAAAACCTAAGGAAAGCCGGACGAGTATTGGCAATCGATCAGAGATATTTGTTCAGTATTGTCCATAAAGAAGACAAACGATATATCCCAATATAGGGGGATAACTAACGATAAGAGAAAAAACTTTTATCCGTTGTTGATATCAGAGAGAGTTTGAAACGACCACAAACAAGCAAGCGGGTAATTTTGATCACCTACGTATGAATCAAACGGAGAAAGAGTTGGAGAGTAAGAGTTATGCGTAGGTAAAGCTAAGACGCTGAAGGTATCATTTTGTATTTCAGTTATGTAATGATGACATATATGTTATATCTGGGAAAGCGTAACTAGGAAATAGACGAATGACAGTGAGTTTGTGATAATCACATGGTTTATCCTGAAGTAGCCACCGAAACTGAAAAGAAGACTGGCTAACTGGTGCGAAAATTTCTCCTGGGTACTTCGGTCGTCTGGATTCATCAGTATTTGCTCCGTACTGGATTGCGCCACAACTATAGAGATGTTTTTAGTGCATTAAGACCTTTTTCCGCTTAAGTTTCGCCAACGGAATTCCCTGTTGGGCCGAGTGCGTCCTCAGGCGTCGCAGATGGCTCGACCGCAGCCGAGCGCGCTCACGGGCCGAGATAACAGGACCTGGCCGCTTTCTCTGCGCGGGTGCACGAGTTACCGAGTCACGCTGTTGTGATAGGCGGCGCGCAAGGCCGCCTCCAGAGGTTACACGTCACGCAGCGTGCAGAGCGCTCCCCTCCTGCAGTTCAGTCTCGATTACCAATCCCTGTGTTCTGATGGCGCGGCTTTATCGACTGTCTCATAATCAGTAACTGTGTGTCAGGTCGTCCAAAAATTTAAGGCTCCTGTTAGCACTGCATAAATAGTAACCTATACTGATACGTAAAGTTACCGAAAGTTCTTGACCAATTTTCCTCAAATTATTAGGTATTACGCTAATAAACGTTCAGATGGCCTTAGGTTATATATATATATATATATATATATATATATATATATATATATATATATATATATATATATATATATATATGTGTGTGTGTGTGTGTGGTCTTCAGTCCAGAGACTGGTTTCATGCAGCTCTCCATGCTACCCTATCCTGTGCAAGCTTCTTCATCGCCCAATACCTACTGCAACGTACATCCTTCTGAATCTGTTTAGTGTATTCATCTCTTGGTCTCCTCTGCGATTTTTACCCTCCACGCTGCCCTCCAATACGAAATTAGTGATCCCTTGATGCCTCAGAATATGCCCTACCAAGCAAACCCTTCTTCTAGTCAAGATGCGCCACAAATTTCTCTTCTCTACAATTCTGTTCAATACCTCCTCATTAGTTATATGATCTACTCATCCAATCTTCAGCATTCTTCTGTAGCACCACATTTCGAAAGCTTCTATTGTCTTCTTGTCTAAACACAATATCGTCCACGTTTCACTTCCACACATGGCTACACTCCATACAAATACTTTCAGAAACGACTTCCTGACACTTAAATCTGTAACCGATATTAACAAATTTTTCTTTCTCAGAAACGCTTTCCTTGCCATTGCCAGTCTACATTTTATATCCTCTACTTTGACCATCATCAGTTATTTTGCTCCCCAAATAGCAAAACTCCTTTACTACTTTAAGTGTCTCATTTCCTAATGTAATTCCCGCAGCATCACCCTATTTAATTCGACTACAGTCCATTATCCTCGTTTTACTTTTGTTGGTGTTCATCTTATATCCTTCTTTCAAGACACTATCCACTCCTTCCAGCAGCTCTTCCAGGTCCTTTGCTGTCTGTGGCGGAATTACAATGTCATGGGCAAACCTCAAAGTTTTTATTTCTTCTCCATGGATTTTAATTCCTACTCCGAATTTTTCTTTTGTTTCCTTTACTGCTTGCTCAATATACAGAGTGAATACCGTAGGGGCCGGCAGAAGTGGCCTTGCGGTTCTAGGCGCTCCAGTCTGAAACCACGAGACCGCTACGGTCGCAGGTTCGAATCCTGCCTCGGGCATGGATGTGTGTGATGTACTTAAGTTAGTTAGGTTTAATTAGTTCTAAGTTCTAGGTGACTGATGGCTTCAGAAGTTAAGTCGCATCGAGCTCAGAGCCTAGTGGCATTTTTGGGAAGTTTGTATTCCTTTTCGCCCGCTTAATTTACTGTATTTTTATATTTTCTCCTTTCATCAATTAAATTCAATTTCTCTTCTGTTTCCCAAGGATTTGTGTTAGCACTCGTTGTTTTACCAACTTGATCCTCTCCTACCTTTATTTTTCCTCACTCAAAGCTACCCATTCTTCTTCTACTGTATTTATTTCCTCCATTCTTCTCAATCGTTATATATATATACATATATATGGTGGTCGGGCCAAATATCTTACGAAATAAGCATAAAAAACTAAAAAAACGCAAGTTAACTAGCTTGAAGGGGGTAACCACATGGCGCTATGGTTGGCCCGCTACGCTAGATGGCACTGCCATGGGTCAAACGGATATGAACTGCGTCTTTTTAAATAGGAACCCCCATTTTTATTACATATTCATGTAGTACGTAAGGAAATATGAATATTTTAGTTGGACCACTTTTTTCGCTTTGTGATCGATGGCGCTGTAATAGTCACAAACATAAGGCTCACAATTTTAGACGAACAGCTGGTAACAGGTAGGATTTTTAAATTAAAATGGGGAAGGGAGGTACTTCTGAACATTTTATTTCGGTTGTTCCAATGTGATACATGTACCCTTGTGAACTTATTTCTGAGAACGCATGCTGTTACAGCGTGATTACCTCTAAATACCACATTAATTCAGAAAATGCTCAAAACGATGTCCGTCAACCTCAATGCATTTGGCAAATGCGTGTTACGACATTCCTCTCGACAGCGAGTAGTTCGCCTTCTGTAATGTTCGCACATGCATTGACAATTCGCTGACGCATGTTGTCAGGCGTTTTCGGTGGATCACGATAGCAAATATCCTTCAACTTTCTCCCACAGAAAGAAATCCGGGGACGTCAGATCCGGTGAACGTGCGGGCCATGGTATTGTGCTTCGACATCCAATCAACCTATCATGAAATATGCTATTTAATACCGCTTCAACCGCACGCCAGCTATGTGCCGGACATCTATCATGTTGGAAGTACATCGCCATTCTGTTATGCAGTGAAACATCTGCTAATAACACCGGTAGAACATTACGTAGGAAATCAACATATATTGCACCATTTAGACTGCCATCGTTAAAATGGGGACAATTATTCTTTCACCCGTAATGCCGCACCATACATTAACCCGCCAATGTCGCTGATGTTCCACTTGTCGCAGCCATCGTGGATTTTCCATTGCCCAATAGTGCATATTATGCCGCTTTACGTTACCGCTGTTGGTGAATGACGCTTCGTCGCTAAACAGAATGCGTGCAAAAAATCTGTCACCATCCCGTAATTTCTGTTGCGCCCTCTGGCAGAACTATACAAGACGTTCAGAGTCGTCACCATGCAATTCCTGGTGCATAGAAATATGGCACGGGTGCAATCGATGTTGATGCAGCATTCTCAAAACCGATGTTTCTGAGATTCGCGATTGTCGGCCAATTTGTCTGCTACTGATGTGCGGATTAGCCGCGACTGCAGCTAAAACACCTACTTTGGCATCATCATTTGTTGCCGGTCGTGGCTGACGTTTCACTTGTGGCTGAACACTTCCTTAAATAACGTAACTGTCCGGTGAACGGTCCGGACAGGATACCGAGCAGCATACATAGCACACGCCCGTTGGGCATTTTGATCACAATAGCCGTACATCAACACGATATCGACCTTTTCCGCAATTCGTAAAAGGTCCATTTTAACACGGGTAATGTATCTCAAAGCTAATAACGCCCGCAGTGGCGGAATGTTACGTGATACCACGTACTTACACGTTTTTGACTATTACAGCGCCATCTATCACAAAGCGAAAAAAGTGGTCCAACTAAAACATTCATATTTCTTTACGTACTACACGAATATGTAATAAAAATGGTGGTTCCTATTTAAAAAACCGCAGTTGATAACCGTTTGATCTATGGCAGCGCCATCTAGCGGGCCAGCCATAGCGCCATCTTCTTTCCCCTTTCAAGCGAGACAAGTTTCGTTCTTTGTAGTTTTTTCGTTTGATGCTTATTTCGTGAGGTATTTGGCCCGGTCGCTATCAGTGGACCACACTGTAGTTATCACCACATGAAGGACTTGGCAGATTTTGTGAGAAAAATTAAGGACATACAATTACAAAGGGAAGACATTATAGTGAGCTTAGATGCTGCTTCGCTCTTCACGAAAGTATCTCTGCAAGTCTCCTTGACCTCAAATAAACTCTTTGAGCGGTGCGGGATTAGCCGAGCGGTCCAAGGCGCTGCAGTCATGGACTGTGCGGCTGATCCAGGAGGAGGTTCGAGTCCTCCCTCGGGCATGGGTGTGTGGTTTGTCCTTAGGATAATTTAGGTTAAGTAGTGTGTCAGCTTAGGAACTGACGACCTTAGCAGTTAAGTCCCGCAAGATTTCATACACACACACACATACACAAACGCTTTGAGTATGCACTACCAATCATCTACCTTAAGTGCATTGGACAGCTTCATGAACAGACAGATGGAGTGACAATGGGGAGCAACTCTTACTCCAGGTATCGCAAGTCTATACGTGGAACATTTTGAGGAGGTCTGCTGCCGAACTGCTCGCCAAAAACCCAAGCACTTCTATCGCTATGCTGACGATAAATTTGTGGTTTGGGAGCATGGCAGGAAGGCACTGGATGGCTTTCTGGACCACCTTAACAGCATCAATGGAAACATCGCCCTCTCTAAGGAGATAGAGGAGAATGATTATCTCCAGTTTCTTGGTATACTAATAAAGAAGATGGCAGATGGCATACTAGGCCATTCAGTACGAGTCTGTAGGAAGAAGATTCAGACATACCTGTTCCTCTATGCCACAAGGAGCTACCATGTAGCGCAGGGCAAACAGTACTGTCCACCTCGGAACACAGAGTGCATGTCATCTGTGACGAAGAAAGCCTCTCAGACGAACTGCAGCACCTGAAGGAGATATATTGCAAAAATAGGTACAGATTAAGATAGCTTTCAAGACGAGACAGGTCTCGAAAAATCGGGAAGAGGGAGAGGACAAGAAATTCTCTTTTCTCTCGTATTTCAGACCGCTGTCAGCCAAAATTGGGAGGCTTCAGGAGAAATCGAACTCAGAAACCGTCTTTCGACCACCGCCGAAGACGAAAGAAATGCTTGGCTTGAAGTCAACGTGCCAAGAATTTAGAGCATCGCCCGCGAAAGAGGTCAGCAATACAATGGACAAAGGAACAGATGTATTTCTAATCGCTGCGAGGAACATATAAGGCATTTGCCTCTGGAACAGACAGAACACAGCATCAACGGAGACCATACATTTTACTTGGAGAACACCAAGGTGCTCGGTCGAGCTACCGGCTATTTGGAAGCGTTATAAAAGAGTCCGTCGAAATCCAGAATCATCAGAGTCTTGTAAACAGAGACGAAGGATACCAACTGAGTGCGGCATGGAATTCGGCGATAGCGGCATTTCGTTCAGATCACGCCCATCACCGTGCTTCTCGCGAGACGGGTCGAGAATGCTCTTATATGCGAACGGTGCGCCTGCTACCCCCACCCCAATCCGTACTCGGTCTTCTCTGTACCCAGCCTCCCGGAGTCAGGTGGAGACAGGCACACTGGAGATATAAGTAGATCCCGACACTTCCCCAGAAGATGATGAGTATGTCACTCATCGAAACGTCGCAGTATTATAGTACTGTCACCCAGTTGGAAACGCGAGAGCTTTTCATTAAATCAAAGAAAGATGAAAGTAATGAGAAGCAGCAGAAACGGGAACAGCGAGGAGCTTAAATCAGGATTGGTGGTCTCGATGTAGCTGAAGTTGAAGACCTCTGACACCTAGGCAGCAAAATAAGCGATGACGGACGGAGCAAGAAGGATATAATAAGCAGAATAGCACTGGCAGAAAGGGCATTCCCGTCCAAGAGAAGGATGACCTCAATGGAATGAACAGACTAATAAGCACAGAATGTGGATTGAGATTAGTCCAAGAAAGACGAAAGTAATAAGAAGAAGCAGAAACGAGAACGGTGGAAACTAAACATTAGGCTTAGTGATCACGAAGTAGATGAAGTTAAGGAATTTTGCTACCTAGGCAGCGAAATCGCCCATGAAAAACCAGCAAGGAGGGCATAAAAAGCAGATTATCACTGAAAAAGGGGCACTCTTGAGAAGAGATTTCTAGCAGTATCAAACATAGCCCCTAATTTGAGGAAGAAATAAATTACTGATAATGTATGTTTGCAACACAGGTCGTGGAACATGGACTTTGGGAAAACCGGAACAGAAGAGAATCTAAGCATTTGACATGTGGTGCTACAGAAGGATGCTGAAAACTAGGTGAACTGATCAGATAAAAATGAGCAGATTCACAGCAGAATCGGCGCGGAAAGAAATATATGGAAAACACAGAAAGTAGAAGGGACCAATTGATAGGACATGTGTTTAGACATCTGCGAGTAACTTCCTTGGTACTAGAGGGAACTTTAGAGGGTAAAAATTTTTGAGGAAGACAGAGATTGGAATACATACATCAAATAATTGAGGATGTAGCTTGCAGGTGCTACCCGAGATGAAACGGTTCGCACAGGAGAGGAAATCGTGGTAGGCCGCATCAAAAAAGAGAAAATGAGAAAAAAAATTCTACATCACTCAGGACTACAATGATTGTGCGACTTCCCAGCTTCCTATCGGAATAGGTTAGGATGTGCATTGTCCTGTTGGAACAGCAAGTTTCCTTGCCGGTCTAGGAATGGTAGAACGATGGGTTCGATGACGGTTTGGATGTACCGTGCACTATTCAGTGTCCACTCGACGATCACCAGAGGTGTACGGCCAGTGTAGGAGATCGCTCCCCACACCATGATGCCGGGTGTTGGCCCTGTGTGCCTCGGTCAGATGCAGTCCTGATTGTGGCGCTCACCTGCACGGCGCCAAACACGCCTACGACCATCATTGGCACCAAGGCAGAAGCGACTCTCATCGCTATAGACGACACGTCACCATTCGTCCCTCCATTCACGCCTGTCGCAACACTACTGGAGGCTGGCTGCACGATGTTGGGGCGTGAGCGGAAGACGGCCTAACGGTGTGCGGAACCGTAGCCCAGCTTCATGGAGACGGTTGCGAATGGTCCTCGCCGATACCCCACGAGCAACAGTGTCCCTAATTTGCTGTGAAGTGGCGGTGTGGTCCCCTACGGCACTGCGTAGGATCCTACGGTCTTGGCGTGCATCTGTGCGTCTCTGTGGTCCGGTCCCAGGTCGACGGGCACGTGCACCTTCCGCCGACCACTGGCGACAACATCGATGTACTGTGGAGACCTCACGCCCCACGTGTTGAGCAATTCGGCGGTACGTCCACCCGGCCTCTCGCATGCCCACTATACGCCCTCGTTCAAAGTCCGTCAACTGCACATACGGTTCACGTCCACGCTGTCGCGGCATGCTACCAGTGTTAAAGACTGCGATGGAGCTCCGTATGCCACGGCAAACTGGCTGACACTGACGACGGCGGTGCACAAATGCTGCGAAGCTAGCGCCATTCGACGGCCAACACCGCGGTTCCTGGTGTGTCCGCTGTGCCGTGCGTGTGATCATTGCTTGTACAGCCCTCTCGCAGTGTCCGGAGCAAGTATGGTGGGTCTGACACACCGCTGTCAATGTGTTCTTTTTTCCATTTCCAGGAGTGTACTTTCAGTAAGTATGACCCCATTATACTGGGGTGGCTTCTTGCCACCCGAGAGCCAACTGTTTTGGAAAGATAGTTACCATTTCACTTCGAGTCAGAATCAATGTACAATTCGTCATTTCTAATGTATGCAAAGCATTACAACTATGAAATTGAATAATAAAATGAATCTAGTAACAACCAGTGATCGAGCCGCAGATATTTTCCTAAGTACTGGGACCTATTTTGATTAATTGAATGTAAGTTATACGGACATCACATACCAGAAAAACTACGTGCCCTTTCCTCTAGCTGTTGGACATGTACATGTCATATGCTGTCATCTCCAAAGCAAAATAAAGAAAAACTTGCTGGAACTTAACGTAATACTGTTTAATCGTCCTAGGTGACATACAGTTTTCGTGGTTTACCAGCAGAGAACTTGGGGCGTCACCGTACCTGGATGTGGGACTAAAAAGTCTAAGCGTCAGAATGAAACTTCATAATGTTTCGTAAATTACAGTTTCCGCCAATGATCGGATGACGGCGATGTTACTTACGCCATTACTTACACGCTTGCTGAGAATTTTTCATTTACTGAATTTACACGTTCTCATGTCACCTTGCATTATGAACAAGGTAACAACAAAGTGTGCTGTTAGCTTACTGGATTACTCATCACATCTCAGTGAGCTGCTGAATTAATAAGTGTGAAGTGGGTTAATGAGTATCCAGGACACTTCTTGATCTTGACAATCGATTATATCATCTCCCCCCTAAGGTCAGTGATCTTGATGATGGCATTATCTCCGTAGTGTCAGAATACCAAGTGTCAGCCGGACGCCCGTCCCATTCCCCCTCCCCCCCCCCCTCCCCCACCTCCGCCCGTCTCCTCGTAACACCGGACCACTTTTCTATCAATGACAACAAAGACATTTACTGAAGACTTGAGATTTCGTTAAGGTAAACTGATACAGTGGCTGGGGTATTATGTAGTCGTTAGTCCAGAAAAGGGTGAGTGGAGCCGTTATTGGTTTGACACATAGGTTTCTGCTTCTGTGGCAGTGAACCATGAAGGTCATTGAATTTGAAGGGCAGGTTACGGTAGGAATGGGAATGTTAAATTGTGCTGAAAAGGCACATTATCTACAAAAATTCTAAGGTACATCGAAAATGCCATAAGAATGAGTCAGAGAAGGGCACGTACATAGATATTAACACAAGAATGCAGCTGAGTATATTAGTGCGTGTGTGGGTTGGTCTCGCACTGATGGTCCCTTACAAACTAAATTATGTATGTAGACAGTTTAATCATTCTCGGAATGGAAAAGCTCGACAATTTATACCTGTTTTGGACATTGCTACTGACAAGGCATCGGTTCCAGAGATTTCATGGTTTTCGAGAATGCTTTAATTTCAATAATTTAAATCTGACATAAAGTCAGGCAATCATTTTTAGCAGTACGTATCCATTCAGGTTGATTGGGTCGCAGTGGTAAAAGTCTGACATCAGGGAACGAATGACTTTATGGTCATATGATGCTTTTCGGAATTAATCCAGCAGCCCGAATGTAGACTTACAGAAAATTTTAATTTCAAATTTAACGGTGGGTAAAAATGAGAAAAGAAATATTTTTCGTGCGATATAACTACGAATTAACAATTTTTGGATTTTTTTCCTTTGCTTGTACTGTCAAACCTTGCTTCTTGCCACATTTCACGATTCGAGGTCAACAGAATTTACCCTATAGGTTCTAAACATTCATGGTGGTGTCTGTTTGTTCTACATCGTGTTTCCCTACCACTTTCGCGCAACGACGCTCTGAGCGTGTTTTTTAGGGAATTAACTAGTTTGAACGTGGGACCTCTTGCTGGTAAGGAGACGCCAGACCAGACATGATATGTAGAATTCAGAAGAGTTCAGTGAGACTAGCGATGATATAACCAAAAACTTAATTATTTCAGCGTCAGCTCCACTGCACTCCCTGTAAAGGAATCTTAATAATAACTAAATGTAGTGGAAGGGGTTCAAGGCTTTCCTATTTTTAGTTAGCTGGTAAAATAACGTCGAAAAAGCAGTTAAGTTTACCATTGGAAATTTTATTCTACTCACAAAACATCGTTTATAAATTGCACTATTGATAAAAGGAAATGTTTTAATACAGGATGGTAAAAACCAACTGCGTTCAACAAAAATATTCCCTAAATGGGTTTCCGAGTTCTGGAATCGATCGAAGGATGACCTATGCCATATCACATCTAGGTTTAATTTAAGTTTCACAAAAGAGAAAACTGTCAAAAGGTCTACAGTGACCCTCAATTATCTTTAATTAATTATCTAACTTGTCGTAAATTACAGTGGCTGATGTGGCTTCTCAATAACTATATAACAGAGAAATCATCGCGTTTCACATTTTTACTTCAAGTGACAAATGTGAATACCATGAGCTTTAATTGACGATCGACACTAGTATTACGCAAAAAGGGGGTGTAACAGATGAGACTTCTGCAGTTCTGAGTGAAGCCTTATGCGCAGTTATGCAGCATCGCGTGCGTTCATTACCTTGTCGGTGTTCGTAAGGGGAGCGGCAGCCGGCACAGCTCCGTCCAGCTCGCCCTCTCGGAAACAACTAACTCCTAACTTCTCCTTACTACAGTTTACTGAAGTTGGTTTAAAGAAAACTATCTGGCTGTGTTTTCATCTGACCAATCAGGGTCTCAATGTTAACCTCAACCTCCGCCTACAAAAATTCTGTCTATCCAATGAGAAATGTTATACTTTTCGTGCTGGGGCAATGTTTTTAAAGTTTGCAACGTAACAGAGACGCGAAAAAGTCTCACGCTAAAACCTGCAGCTGGTGTGGTCCTTTTAGCGTTATCGTAAGATCTATACTGTTCTTCTGGAGGGCTCTATCTTTTAACATGGGCTCGGGGGTGGTCCTAACGTAACAGAGATGCGAAAAAGTCTCACGCTAAAACTTGCGGGTGGTGGGGCCGTCTTTGTGTTATCGTAAGATATATACTGTTTTTCTGGAGGGCTCTAGCTTTTAACATGGGCTGGGGGGTGGTCCTTGACGTAACAGAGACCCGAAAAAGTCTCACGCTAAAACTTGTTGGTGGTGTCGTCCTAATGGTTAGTTGGCGACGTGGGTGTCCAGTCCGTCCCTTATCGTAGGGCCTTCTGGCTTAACACGGTTCTGCTCTCGGCTTCTGTTCTCGTTTCTCCCCTCGGAACTGCGTCGGTCTCATGGTGGGAAGGTACGACATGCATTTAGGCATTCTTGTGTTAGTCTGTAGTATTCCATTTGCTCACTCGTTACTCGTATTACTTTGGATAATTTAAAGTCACGATTTATTCTGAGCTTATGACATACTACTGGATTTGCTTATCATGTCAGGGTTTTCATGGAAAGTGTAGGATTTGCCTGACACCTTACAAGGTTTTATGAGTCGGTTTGCGATTGTCATACTATGTGACCAAGATGACCGTATCTTTTGACCACATTGACTTAGAAGCTTCAATTATATACACTACCAAGGGACTATAGACGTTAGTATGCTACCTAATGTTCAACGTGATTCATCTACGCGTTCCTCAGAAAAAGGGGTCTTAACTGACGGACGGACAGACAAACAGATAACAAATGACCAAAAATTTTTTTTCGTGTAATCTACTGTAGTTAAAAGTGTACAGATTTAAAACTTTTTCGTTGGTTGTACTGTGAAATCTTGCTTCTTGCAAAATTTCATGATTCTAGTCCTATGCGGAGTGCGCTATAGGATTTGATGACTAAATTTGCGAGTATTAAAATAAATTACATGAATAGTATCATTAGATTGCAATGACCCGAAAGCTCCAATATTCTCCACCGCCAACAGACCGGAGACCTCCGTAGGTGATATAAATTTCATCTTGATACGTCGCCCCCTCCTAAGGAAAAGGGGTCTTAACAGACAGACGAACAGACAGAGACTAATATAATAAAGTACAAAAAAATTATTTTTTCATGTGACACAATTACAAATTTAAAGTTATTGTGTAACTTGTGACGGATTGTCAATCCTCTGGGCCCGGGTTCGATTCCCGGCTAGGTCGGTGAATTTTCTCCACCCAGGGTCTGGATGTTGTGCTGTCTTCGTTATCATCCTGTCATCCTCACAGACTGCAGGTCGCCGAAGTGGCGTTAAATTGAAAAACCGGCACCCGGCGAGCTGCCTGCCCGAAGGGGGGCCCTAGTCATACGATTAAATTAAATAAACAGTGTAACCTTATTGTGTAACCTTCCTTCTTGTCAAATGATCGTAGGCCAACGGGAAGTACTACTTAAGTTTTGTTGAGCGAGTTTGTGATTATTAAAATACACTGTCGAAAAAAAAATCGCAAGACTAAAAAATAATTATGGTGGAGGAACGAAATTACGGCAGTACATTTGTCTAGGTAATATACAGTGAAGAGCCAGATAAACTGCTACACCTGCGTAAAGTAGTGTAGGGCCTCTGCGAACATGCAGAAGTGGCGCAACACTACGTGGCATGGGCTCAACTAATATCCAAGTATTGCTGGAGGCAACTGACACCATGAATCCTGCAGGGCTGACCATAAATCCTTAAGAGCATGACGGGGTGGACTTCTCTTCTGAAGAGCTCCTTGCAAGGCATCCCAGATATGCTCAATAATGATCAAGTCTGGGGAGTTTCGTAACCAGCCGATGTGCTTAAACTCAGAAGAGTGTTCCTGGTGGTATACTGTAGCAATTCTGGACGTGTGGGGTGTCGCATTGTCCTGCTGGAATTGCCCAAGTCCGTCGGAATATACAATGGACATGAATGGATGCAGATGATCAGATAGGATGCTTTCGTACTGTAAGAGGTCCATAATTAAAGAATTTGTTGCTAGCGCACTCGAACTGATGTAATTTCGATGTATTGCTCACGTGCTGCCTGCGATATGTAAGCTGTAAGAGAATCTGAGACCAAAGAGCAGTGTTGAGTGCAGTAGGAACTGTGTAGCAGTAGGAGTAAGTAGTTGCTAGCGAGCAGTCTGGTGTATCGTGTTGGCTGGGCCGGTCGTGTGCAGCGATGGCGGAGCCTGAGCGTTGTAGGATAAGGTAAAAGCAGCCTCGCGCATATGTAGTATTGTTACATCAAGTCCCATGTAAATGTTTTAAAAAAAATCTGTTAATAATAATCTTTATCATAAAAAGTAACTTTTGACATTCATCTCAATTTAAAGAATTCACTAATTTCTCCAATCCTTGGCCATCCCGATTATTGAAAAGAAAAATCAGTTCTTTCCTTTTATATAAGAAAGTGTAACCCCTCCACAAAATAAAATAATATTCTCATTTACTGTAACCTCAAAACAGAAAAATTCCTAAATCTCTCAACAGTAAAAAAATATAATTATGTCGTTCACATTCAGTATAACCTACCAACAGGAAAATTGCGTAACGTATCAATAATAAAATGTGACTAATCTCTCAATAACCTTTCAATAATTGACTGTCAATTTAACCTGGTAAATTTTGGACGTCAGAAATGCTGCGTTATGGCCCTGATACATCATTCTGAATAAACTGAAAAATATTGCCTTAATTAGATCGCCGGATAACGCGTGTATATCTGCTCCTATAAGAAATTTTCCTGGCGCAGTTGAGTGCAATGCTGGCCGATAGATTTGTCTTATATAAAAGGAAAGAACTGATATTTTCTTTTCAATAATCGCGATGGCCAAGGATTGGATAAATTAGTGAATTCTTTAAATTGAGATGAATGTCAAAATTTACTTTTTATGAGAAAGATTATTATTAACAGTTTTTTAAACATTTACATGGGACTTGATGTAACAGTACTACATATGCATGAGGCTGCTTTTACCTTATCCTACAACGCTGACTCCGCCATCGCTGCACATGACCGGCCCAGCCAACACGATGCACAGACACGACAGCTCGCTAGTAACAACTTACTCCTACTAACACACAGTTCTTACTGCAGTCAATACTGCTCTTTGGTCTCAGATTCTCTTCTAGCTTACACATCGCAGGCAGCGCGTGAGCAGTACATCGAAATTACATCAGCTCGAGTGCGCTAGCAACAAATTCTTTAATTATGGACCTCGTCTTATGTAGATGTATCATGGGGTACCATATCACTCCAACTGCGCATGTCCCACACCACTACAGAGCCTGCACGAGCTTGAACAGTCCCGTGCCGACATGCAGAGTCCATGAATTCATGAGGTTGTCTCCATACCCGTGCACATCCATCCGCTCCATACAATTTGAAACAAGACTCGTCCGAACAGGCACGTGTTTCCAGTCATCAACAGTCCAATGTCGGTGTTGACGTGCCCGGGCAAGACGTTGAGCTTTGTATCGTGCTGTCATCAAGGGTACACCAGTGGACCTTCGGCTCCGAAAGCCCATATCGATGACGTTTCGTTGAATGGTTCGCACGCTGACACTTATTGATAGCCCAGCATTGAAATCTTCAGCAATATGCAGAGGGGTTGAACCTCTGTCACTTTGAGCGATTCTCTTCAGTCGTCGTTGGTCCTGTTCTTGCAGGATCTTTTTCCGGCCGCAGCGATATCGAAGATTTGATGTTTTACCGTATTCCTGATACTCACGGTACACTCGTGAAATGGTTGTACTGGAAAATCCCCACTCCATCGCTAGCTTGGAGATGCTGTGTCCCACGACTCTCGTGGCGACTATAATAGCACGGTAAAACTCACTTAAATCTTGATAACCTGCCATTTTAGCCTCAGTAACCGATCTAACAACTGCGCCAGACGCTTTTTGTCTTATATAGGCGTTGCCGAGCGCAGCGACGTATTCTGCCTGTTTACATATGAAATGCAGGAGGACCTGCAACGTATTGACGCATGGTGCACGGAATGGCAACCGAATCTCAATGTAGACAAGTGTAATGTGCTGCGAGTACATAGAAAGAAAGATCCCTTATCATTTAGATTCAATATAGCAGGTCAGCAACTGGAAGCAGTTAATTCTAAAGCCGGCCGGAGTTGCCGAGGGTTCTAGGCGCTACAGTCTGGAACCGCGCGACCGCTACGGTCGCAGGTTCGAATCCTGCCTCGGGCATGGATGTGTGTGATGACCTTAGGTTAGTTAGGTTTAAGTAGTTCTACGTTTTAGGGGACTGATGACCTCAGATGTTAAGTCTCATAATGCTCGGAGCCATTTGAACCATTTGAAGTTAGTTCCATAAATTATCTGGGAGTACGCATTAGGAGTGATTTAAAATGGAATGATCATATAAAGTTGATCGTCGGTAAAGCAGATGCCAGACTGAGATTCATTGGAAGAATCCTAAGGAAAAGCAATCCGAAAACAAAGGAAGTAGGTTACAGTACATTTGTTCGCCCACTGCTTGAAAGCTGCTCACCTCCTACGTATACCTCGCCAAGAGACCATGAGGATAAAATCAGAGGGATTAGAAGAGATAGAGAAGATCCAACGGAGAGCAGCGCGCTTCGTTACAGGATCATTTAGTAATCGCGCAAGCGTTACGGAGATGATAGATAAACTGCAGTAGAAGACTCTCAAGAGAGACGCTCAACTTTCGTTGAAGTTTCGAGAACATACTTTCACCGAGGAGTCAAGCAGTTATTGCTCCCTCCTACGTATATCTCGCCAAGAGACCATGAGGATAAATTCAGAGAGATTAGAAGAGATAGAGAAGATCTAACGGAGAGCAGCGCGCTTCGTTACAGGATCATTTAGTAATCACGCAAGCTTTACGGTGATGTTAGATAAACTGCAGTAGAAGACTCTCAAGAGAGACGCTCAACTTTTGTTGAAGTTTCGAGAACATACCTTCACCGAGGAGTCAAGCAGTTATTGCTCCCTCCTACGTATATCTCGCCAAGACACCATGAGGATAAAATCAGAGAGATTAGAACCCACACAAAGGCATACCGACAATCTTTCTTTCCACAAACAAAACGAGACTGGAATAGAAGGGAGAACCGACAGAGGTACTCAAAATACCCTACGCCACACACCGTCAGGTGGCTTGCGGAGTATAGACGTAGATGTTGATGTAGGTATTTGAATACGTATGCCTGTACCAGTTTCTTTGGCACTTCAGTGTTTTTAAGTGATTAACGTTGCAAGATAACAGGTTAGTGTAAGCGTGAGATAAACCATTGCATATCTGAAATGCTGGTATAATAATAAAACCGTTTGATTACCAGTAGATCTATAGTGATTAGTAAAGAAGCGGAAAATAGGCTGAAGGCGTGAACTGTGTTTGTGTGAGGGAGGGCACTAGAATAGGGTAGTAGGTGCGGCTATGGTGGTGTAATGGTTAACACATCTGGCTAATAAACTGAAAACTAGGTTCAAGGTCAGGGCCTGGAAAAGACTTTAATCAATTTCTTCTACAAATATAGTTCATTTTTATTGTATCACCATGATGCATTTTCGCTTAGGTTGAAGGTATTTCAAAATGTCCATCTTGTAAAGATCAACAGAATCTTTCTTAGCAGTCTACTTCTAGTGCATACCGTTACCACTAGCAAATGAGTGAAACTGTTGCTGTTAGCCTAGGTTTGATTTGTAGGTGGCTGTTTAGTGCAGGCAGCTTATTGTATAAGGTGCAGATCCTGCTGCAGTGAGAGCGCTGTAATTTGAAATGACTCGGAGGTATTTCTGCTGCGAGCGGAGGGACGCTCCTACTGTGCCAACAAACAGCCTGCAGCTTGAGGTCGCGGTGGCGCAGCTCGGTGAAGGCCGCCAGCCACGCTCCAGGGTCAAGGTCAGCCGGCCGCTTCCGCGGAGACGGCGCGGCACGGCACGTTATACTGCCGCCGCGCACTGCATCAGCGTCGCCGCCGGCTGTGGCGCAATGACTCTGCTGGTAAGCTAGCTCTTCAGGCTGTGGGCGGGTTAGGCAATGAGCGAAACAGTGCGCATCGCTGTCACCTAATTGGTGTCTTGACATTTGCAGATACTCTTGTACGTCTGACACACTTCACAAAAGACAGCATACAAACGTTGAAGTGGAGAGCACGTATCCACATATCCGACGGTGTTTCTATGTCCTGAGAGTTTGCTCATTTCTAATTTTTTCCTCGTCCTGCTTGCCTTAAGAAATTTTCTCCAGGGGCAGAGCACCTAGGGTAAATGAAGTTTTTATTCAGCAAATGCAATTAAGTAAAATGTGTAAAGTAGATGACTAACAACACGTCTTACACAGGAATTTTTACCAGTCTTGACACTCATACACTCATTCAGCTACTTCACGGTTTTTGTTGCACGTTTTTATAATCACTTGAACTGTTACCTACTCACCACTTTTTCTTCTGTTGAGTCTTCAGAGTTCTGACTGATTTGATGCGACCTGTCACGAACTCCTTTCCTGAGCCAACCTTCTAATCTCAGAGTAGCACTTGCAACTTACATCCTCAGTTATTTGGTGGGCGTAATCCAATCTCTGTCTTCCTCTAAATTTTATACCCCCTGCAGTTTTCTATACTACCAAGGAAATTATTTCCTGACGCCTTAACCCATCTCTATCATCCTGTCCCTTCGCCTTGTCAGTGTTTTCCATATATTCCTTTCCTCTCCGATTCTGCGCAGAACCTCCTCATTCATTTCCTTATCAGTCCACCTAATTTTCAAGATTCTTCTGTAACATTACATCACAAATCCTTCGATTCTCTACTGTTTCGCATTTCTCACAATCGACGTCTCACTAACATACAATGTTGTCCTCCAAGCGAACATTCTCAGAAATTCTTCCTCAAATTAAGGCGTACGTTTCACAGTAGCAGACTTCTCTGGGCCATGAATGCCTTTTTAGCAATGCTAGTTTACTTTTGATGTCCTCCTTGCTCTGTCCACCATTGCTTATTTTGTTGCCTAGGTGCGGAATTCCTTAACATTATCTAAATTGTGACCATCAATCTTGATGTTAAGCTTTTCAATGTTCTCATTTCTACTACTTCTCATTACTTACGTCTTTCTTCGATTTACCCTCAATCCATATTCTTCATTCATTAGACTGTTCGTTCCATTCAGAAGCTCCGGTACTTCTTCTTCACTTTAATTGAGGATAGCAGTGTCATCAGCGAATCTTATCATTGAAATCATTTCACGTTGAATTTTAATTCTACTCTTGAACCTTTATTTTATTTCCATCGTTGCTTCTTTGATGTATACACTAACAGTAGGGGCGAAATACTACGTCTCTGACTTAGACGCTTTCTTAATCCAAACACTTGGTTCTTGGTCTTCCACTCTAATTGTTCCTTCTTGGTTCCTATGCATATTGTGTATTGCCCGTGTTTTCCTGTAGCTTACTCCTTTTCCTCTCAGTATTCTGGACATAATGCACGATCTGACATTGTGGGATGCTTTTTCAAAGTCGATAAATCATATGAACGTGTCTGGATTTTGCTTCAGTCTTGCTTCCATTAACAACCACAACGTCAGAACTGCCTCTCTAGTATCTTTACTTATCCTAAAGCGAAACTAATCGTCATCTAGTAGGTCCTCAATTTCCTTTTCCATTCTTCTGTATATTATTCTTGTCAGCACTTGGAGGCATTAGCTGCTCTGCTGAGTGTGCGATATTTCTCGCACTTGTTAGCTCTTTCAGTCTTGGGAATTGTATGGATGGCATGTGGATGAAGCGTCATGGTATATCGCCAGTCTAATACATTCTACACACTAACGTACTAACGTGAATAGTCGTTCCGTTGCCACTACCCCCTCCCCCTTCCTCCCCAACCCCATATGATTTTCGAAATTGTGAGGGTATGTTATCTATCCTTTCTGCCTTATCTGACTTTGTCTTCCAAAGCCGTTCTAAATTTTGGTTCTAATACTGGATCCTCTATCTCTTCTATATCGACTCCTGTTTCTACTGCTATAAGATCGTCAAGTATGTCCCTCTCCTTACTGTAGTCCGCAACTACGAAGCACAGAAACGATTTTCACCTAGACTTCATCTACTTGTACGGAGTTAATAATGGACAACTTCGGTGCAAATTTATTCCACAATATTCCATCTAACATGAAATATGGCATTCGTAATTCCAAAAAATTGCCAAGAAAATTAAAACCCTACCCTAGTGACCATTCCTTTCACAAATTATCTGAATAGAAAGGTTCAGGGACTGAACATTGTTGTGACAGTGTCCATTATAAGGCTTAATGACAAGTACTTACGTATTGCAAACAATACTGATGCACTTAACAAGCTTACTTGAATAATAACTAGGTAATAAGTAAATATTATGCGAACACGAGCGACAGACAGCAGCTTTTTAGCATATGTGAGGATTTTAATGAACTAAAGAGATTTAATTTATATGATTTTATTCTCCTGTGTTCATTTTTACTTTGACTAGCCCATCATCCCTGAATGTTATCTTTATTTATGGTCATACAAAACACGGTGAATAAACGGATGCATGCATGGATGAAAGAATGAATGTAGTATAGATGAATCCTGAAGTCCTTCGTATATAAAAATGCAACTTCATCGTTATTGTAAGTATACTTTGAATCATGGATCATCTACGCACAAATTTCGTCTCACAAAAACCTCATTATGGATGTGAGTATGAATGTTACAACCAAAAAATTTCCATGCCTTTCAGTGTCAAGACTTCTATAGGCCATTCAAAGCAAAACGTTCTATCATTATCTAAGTTGTTTCTATTATGGCAAGGGAATTGTAAAACTTATTGTGAGAAGGCAAGCTAATCATTTTGAGGTGGAGAACTCTGATCCACAAACTATTGCGTCAAATATAACGAAATCAAAATTCCTGATCGATAAAACTGCAAGATATGTGAAGCCACAATTCAGAATTCATTCGATGTATTATAATGATTTATTACGAGCCTGCGTGTTACAATTGTAGGACAGGTGAACCCTATCAAATGGTTCAAATGGCTCTGAGCACTATGGGACTTAACTTCTGAGGTCATCAGTCCCCTAGAACTTAGAACTACTTAAACCTAACTAACCTAAGGACATCACACACATCCATGCCCGAGGCAGGATTCGAACCTGCGACCGTAGCAGTCCCGCAGTTCCGGACTGCAGCGCCTAGAACAGCAAGGCCACCCCGGCCGGCGGTGAACCCTATCACATGTAGGCTTACATCAGTAGTGATACAAGAAGAAAACTCCTAATGCAGTGGAAATGGCAGGACATGTAAGCTACTCTGATGTTGTGGGTGCTAATGTTAAGGCCAGTAACACTGTATCTGTCTTTACTGTCCAATAGTCCTAGTGAAACGTCACTGCACCAGGTTGCGGAAATAGAAAAAAGTATTCTAGCGCAAGAGCGAGGAAATTAGAACATTTAGGAGTAACAGAGAGCAAATTGAACTAGTAGGCAATCTGACAGGCTGTATTGATCGGTTCTAGGCGCTACAGTCTGGCGCCGAGCGACCGCTACGGTCGCAGGTTCGAATCCTGCTTCGGGCATAGATGTGTGTGATGCCCTTAGGTTACTGAGGTTTAATTAGTTCGAAGTTCTAGGCGACTGATGACCTCAGAAGTTAAGTCACATGGTGCTCAGAGCCATTTGTATCGGTCGAAGTAGTCACAAAGAAAACATTCGATGCATGTTATATATCTACATCTACATCATACTCGGCAAGCTACCTGATGGTGTGTGACGGAGCGTACCTTTTGTACCATTAACTGTATCCTCCAACCCTGTTTCACTTGTGAATAGCGCGTGCGAAGAATCTGTAGAGAAATTAAGAGAGAGGCGGGGCTAGTTGTTCTATAATAAAACGAGCTCATAGTACAGCCTACCCTACCGATGCAAGCAAATGAGAACGTTTTGGAGTGAGAGAGAGAAAATTGGATGATTGGATAACCTGACAGGTTGTATCAGTCAAAGAAGTCGCAAGGAAAACTTTCTACGCACGTTACGTTTCCGTTACAGCAACTGAGAGAAATGGAGCTCGTTCTGCTATATTAAAACGAACACGGAGTACAGCTTAATCTATCAGTCGATAAGTGAGACCGTCTCCTAGCAATAGTATTAACTGCTAGTTACACTGTTCGAACAGCTCTGGGGTTGTACTTACTAGTAAGACAGAAAGTTTTACGGCAACAAGTCGGCATGGAATCTGAGGAATGCCACTTTGAGCTACTATCATCAATATCAAACCTTGGGGAAAATGTGTACATATATAAAATTATTACAAAAATGTGGCTCCGGTCCATCTGTATACTATTCAAGTGCTTACAAACCGCCCCCAGTTCCATTTCGTATTAACTGCTGTTGCAGTTATGTCTCCCATTACACTCTGATCCCAGTTAAAAGTTTCTCTTTCCCTCACGAATTCCTGGTGTACATTTCTCCATTCACTTCTGAGCAGCCCTCAGTTTTTGAACGATTCGTAATACACGATAGTTGTAGGCTTATTTTCGATGCATTTATCTAGTTTTCCAGAAGCATTCCATGCCACTTTTATTCCTTGGATTGCTATTCAGCCAATCGATTGTCTTAGACGTACTGCTTCTATGTGTTCATTTCATTTTAATTCGCACTAGTTTCTATTCATTATATAGGTGACACATTATGTTGGACTCCCAAGGTAGTAGATAATTTTTTCTTCTCGCGGAGGCGGACGCAGATCTGTTCAAGTACAGGAATGTCATTCAGATCAGAGTCCCAAAACATTAGCAGCTGAACTGTCATTAACTGTTTCAACGCTTAGAATTGGAACACAAATTCCATTTACTGAAAATCTTATCGAACTGAATGGAACTGAAAATACTAATACAAAAATTGTGATGTTTACTGATGATTTAAATGACGCCGTGAATAGCGAGCATTTAGCACGTATAAGCTGAACACTGTGCGACAGTCCACTTCAGATTCTTTCTTTCTCTACATAGTGACCCACATAGTATTTAATATTTCAAATTGGTCACCATCACTTAAGTACTTCTGTAATTAAACGAAGAAAAGTTATTTTGTACAGATGGAGTTGAAAATGGAGAAATGTTAACACAATCGTACCTATCTACATATGTTCTCACCTGACTATGTCAGACTGAGAAGTGAAACTAGAGCCTGTATTTCTAACATATATTCACCATGTTCTTGAAGGTCTTCTTTGGGTGTTTCTAGTTTTGCTAATTTACTTTGAAAAAAAGATTTAATCGATGCTCTCTCATCAGTTACACTGCCAGAAGCAGAGTTCGTTTTGTTTGCAGATGACACAGGTATTGCAATAAATAGTATGTCGAGTGTAGCTCTAGAAGGAGCTGCTAATGATATTTTCATGGACCTTAATAAATGGTTTAAAGCCAACTCACTGACATTAAACTTCAAAAAGACTCACTGTATGCAATTCAGAACCTGTAAGAGGTTTCCACCCAGGATATGCATAAAGTACGAAGAAGAGCAGATAGAAGAGGTTGACAGTCTTAAATTTCTGGGATTACAACTTAATAATAAATTCAGTGGGAGGAGCACACCACAGAACAGCAGAAACGCCTTAATAAATATGTATTTCCAACTCGAGTGTTAGCAGACATAGGCGACATAAAAGTGAAAAAGCTTTCATACTTTGCCTACTTTCATTCCATAATGTCATATGGTATAATATTTTGGGGTAACTTCTACGGCACTGCAGGGCTGAAATAATATAAATACTGCATGTGAAAATAAAAGAATGAAAGCAGTATAAGGTGATTCTCTAGAATATATGTTTTTCATTGCATAATCTGAAAAGTGAGAAATTACATAGAATGAAATTTTCAAAAATTCCACAGACTGACTTTGGCAGTACTCCAAAAATTAAAAAAGCACAGCATCGTAATTTTTTATTCGTTACAACACGATAACTATTAACTTTGAATGTATTAGTATAGCAGTCGGTAAGTTATATTTTTAATTGATTGATTAACCCTGTCAGGTAGATTAAAGACATTGATTCTGGTGTGGCGAGTTATGTTTCTATGAGTTAAACTTCCAGTTTGAAGTATTTTGAGTTTAAATGAAAAGATGTGGTTGCCATACCACCGCTCACACATAACTCTTTTTTTTAAAAAAAAAAAAGAAAAGCAGAGAAAGAAAAGCTTACCCATCTAATTGAAAGTAGTGGACGACTAACATATCATTTCCTTTCCTTTCAAACTCATGTAACGGCCATGCAACCAGCTGACCCGTATCATACGTAAATATTTGTGTCAAGTAACCTTGCAGTTTCTTACGTTGTACGCTAGGGACCATTGCATTCCTGTAACGGGACCCTACTGAGCATGCTAAACTTTTCCTGAGGCAATGCTCCCTAGTGGTGCCAAGAAATTCCGAAGTTTTCGTGACTCTTGCGACCGTGCTTGCCAATGTAGAGCTGACACAAAGAGGCACTTCACTAGCCTATATGCAGTGAAGTGCTTGACTTCTAGCTGTGGCATTAATTTAATTTCATATTCTTAGCTACAAATAAGTACTAGATGTGAACATGAACATACGTGTAACGCGCTTTCATGGAACCCTGTTACTTCGTGGCCTCATTTGCATCACAACAAGTCGTCAGAGCTTAACGTGAGCTGCAAATCGTGTCAGCACTGAGGGAGAGTCCCCTCCACCCCTCCCCCCGCCATATACCATTCCATTAAACAAGCTGTAGTGCTAATGGCTTGTGGCAGATATACTGCCATAATGAATTTCCGTGATTTCGCCGTATTAAAATGTTTCAGTTCCTTTCACCATGCTATCAATTTTTGCTGTTTTCTGGATGATCATAATTTGAAAATACTCTCAAAAGCGCATGTTTTAAGGCATAATTTGTAATTATGGGATATCAGCGAGAGGATCGACAGCCCTACTGAAATGAAATATGAATCGACTGCTAAATTATATATTTAGGTACACTACTATAGGGAGGCTTCTAAGTGGCCTCCTCTTCCAGGGAAGTCCAACCTGTTGCCACTCCTTTGCTGACGCCTGTAGGTATGCTGTTGTCATATCACTACAAATTAGACTCTGAGCCACTATAAAAGCGTTCAAGTTTTTGGCAGTCATTGTCGTGTTTAAGTCATGTTTCCTTTATTTCAAGTCTTAGTGATCTTAGACGCCACAATTGTGCTCTATAGATATCAACAGAAGTCGATTAAAGTTGTTGGTGCCAAGTTAAGCTTCTAAATCAGTGGACTGTGAGATGCGGAGAAAGCAGGAAGGTGAATTTTGTTCCTACTTCAGGCGGGACGTAATAGGGGGAACGTTCTCTGTCTACGATACAGTGATGTCATTTTAGACATGCATGCATGCGCGCAGATAATCAGCAGCGTTGTTATAAATTTCACACGGAATAATAAGTTTGTCTGAAAGCAGATCGCCGGCTGCTGTAGCCGAGCGGTTAAGGCGCTTCAATCTGGAACCACGCGACCGCTACGGTCGCAGGTTCGAATCCTGCCTCGGGCATGGATATTTGTGATGTCCTTAGGTTAGTTAGGTTTAAGTAGTTCTAATTTCTAGGGGATTGATGACCTCAGATGTTAAGTCCCATAGTACTCAGAGCCATTTTTTGAAAGGAGATCATAGAGGTGCGATTGTGTTTAAACACACGCGCTACACTGTTTATTTTTCTGTTGACAAACACAGCACGAGTTCGTCGCGCTACTATAGTGCTACAACTGTTACGTCACTAGAGTCGGTGGCATGAGTCATTAACATAAAACGACATGAAGTCTGTCGACATGTACCGATAACGAACCGAGAGCCGAAGGTCAAGGTGCGTCCACACGATGCCTTCTTTCTGTTCAGTTTTGCGCATGCACATTTGTCCACACGTAATTATCTGGAAATGGAGGCCGTGCGTTAAGCACATTGCTTACCATCGTTGGTAGCAATCTTTGCTCTTCTCAGCAGGCTACAGGCAGCTACGGCCCATGGGTATTTCGTTGCGTATTTCGATGAAGTTATGCTGTGAAGCGATCCCTGTACAATCATGTCTATTATCTCCATAGGGAGCACGCTTAAATTTATGAATGATTACGAAGAAAAGTCATATGGAATGCCGATGCTAAGGATTATTTGAATAAAAATTTGAGATATGATGCTCTGAGCGTAAAGCACTAGATGAGAAGTCTCCGATCATATTGCTATAAAGAATAAGATACCTTAGTTTCGAAGTAGGAAAACAGAGAAGAATAAGCAGAAATTTATGAAAAGTGGGTATGAAAACTGTGGACGAATATTCATGCAAAGGCGATGTAAGGCGCAAATGATGAGCCCCTGAGCCCGATATTTGATTAAAAGAAATGATAGGTTACGTGTAGCACATCAACGGACTACTGGAAGTAGAAATGATGATTTAAAAAATACAACATTGGAAAACACGTCCTCCGTACTGGATATTTGCGTCAAAAAATTTGTCGAGTCCGAGGATATCAACCTACACATAATCTTTCAGGACTAAAGTTGTGAATATAGCTTTACAAAAATAAAATACAAATGAAGCACTGAAAGTTGGACATACCTCTAGCCTCGCAACTTGTAACCATCATGCCACTCCTTGTTGCTGCTAAACTTTGCAATCTAACAGTCAATGTACGTCTTTAACAGACATAATTCAATCCCAGTTTATCACAACTAATCGGGCTGTATTATTGTTATAATTATTATATTATAATGTGAGCGACTTTAAAGCCGCTAAAAAAAGTCTTCACGCCACAGGGATGAATTGGTGGGGGAGGGAGTGTTGGACGCTACCCCTCACATATCCATTTCCTTTGGGGGCTACGATCATGCAATAAAACTTCAGCCCAGACATAACGTTATAACTTATTGCCTCTTTACTACTACCACTATTTGCAACGCATTTTGTAGACAGTGTTCACATATGGCACGGAGTGGATCTGCTAAACAGTCATCATTGTACGGCACAAAGTTTGGAAGATACTACGTTAGATATATACAGGGTGTCCCAAAATGATGTATACACTTGTTTAAACTGAACAAGTCTTTAGCTAAAGGGGTTATAAATACAATTTTAGTGGTGTTAGGTGCCTCACGGTTCGACTTAAAATGGTAAATGTTCAAACTGGTGTCCGTTCATCGCAATACACCGTCGACAACGACTTACGACTGAGCGACATGCCAACTTTATTGTTTCCAACGGAATACCATCACAGGGTTTATCTCAGTTTGCTCTCTAAGATCATCCAGTGTGTATGATCTCGCAGTGAAAACTGTGTTCTTGAGAGTACTCCACAGAAAAAAAGTCTAGAGGAGTTAAATCTGGAGATCGAGAGGAATACTCCACACTCCCTCTTCGTCCTATCCATCTGGCAGGGAATGTACGATTGAGAAATGCCCTCACATTCAGGTGAGAGTGAGGTGGTGCCCCATCCAGTTGAAAGTAATAATCTTCATTCCAAACACAGCGCTAAGACCAGGAGTTATCATTTCTAACATTTCCAAGTACAAGTCGCCCGTGACAGTGTTGTCAAGGAAGTACAGCCCGATTAACCCTCTAGAAGACAGATTTCACCAGACTGTTACTCCTGGTAGATTAACATGCCTTTGCTGGGTTACGTATGGATTCTCCCGCGCCCAGTACACACAGCTATGGCGGTTAATTGTGGCATCAAGTTTGAACGTCGCTTCATCTGCCCAAACAATTCGTTGCTCTCCTTCACATCTGTTATTGAACCACTCACAAAATTCTCTTCGCGTATCAGGATTACCATCGTTAGGAGTTTGGAGAAGTCTTGGAACGTAACGATTAAAGTTCTGAGACCGCAAAATTCTATGAACACTGCTTCTGCAGATTCCAGTGTCACGAGAGCATTGTCTCAAAGATATCTTCGAGGATCGTGTGTATGTTTGGATTACTGCATCAACACTCTCATTTTTCTGTTGAACTTCTCCTCCATCCGCTATGTCTCTTCTTCATATCTCTAATTTTTGTAATTGTTACTCTTGTCGGATGTGGTGTTCCAAATTCAACTCTCCAACGTCGGTGTACGGCACTCATATTCCCTGTTTCCCAGTAACACATTTGAACATTTGAACACCTGCCTAATATTGTGTAGCGACCCAGGGAGCACGCAGTAGTGCCATAACATGACGTGGCATGGATTCGACTAATGTCTAAAGTAGTGCTGGAGGGAACTGACACCATGAATCCTGCGGGGCTGTCCACAAATCCATAAGAGTAAGAGTGGGTGGAGATCTGTTCTGAACAGCGCGTTGCAAGATATCCCAGATATCCTCAGTATTGTTCATGTCAGGGGAGTTTGGTGGCCAGCGGAAGTGTTTAAAATCAGACGAGTGTTCCTGTAACCACTCTGTAGCAACTCTGGACGTGTGTGGTGTCGTATTGTCCTGCTGGAATTGCCCAAGTCCGTCCGAATGCACAATGGACATGGATGGATGCAGGTGATCACACAGGATGCTTACGTACGTGTTACGTCTCAGGGTCGTATCTAGACATGTCGGGGGTCCCATACCACTCCAACTGCATACGCCCCATTCCATTACAAAGCCTCCACCAGATTGAACAGTCTCCTGCTTACATGCAGGGTCCATGGATTCATGAGGTTGTCTCCATACCCTTAAACGTCCACACGCTCAGTACCATTTGAAACGAGACTCGTCCGACGAGGTAACATGTTTCCAGTCATCAACAGACCAATGTCGGTATTGATTGTCCCGGGCGAGGCGTAAAGCTTTGTGTTTTGCAGTCATAAAGGGTACACGAGTGAGGCTATGGCTCCGAAAGCCCATATCGCTGATGTTTCTTACGCTGTCACTTGTTCATTGCCCAGCATTGAAATCTGCAACAATTTGCGGAAGCGTTGCACTTCCGTCACGTCGAACGATTCTCTTCAGTCTTCATTGGTCTAGTTCTTCACACACATTTTTTTCCTCCTTTAATTAACGAGATATTCTGTTTCAAAGAGTGTATACATTATTTTGGGACACCCTATATATATACACTCCTGGTAATTGATATAAGAACACCGTGAATTCATTGTCCCAGGAAGGGGAAACTTTATTGACACATTCCTGGGGTCAGATACATCACATGATCACACTGACAGAACCACAGGCACATAGACACAGGCAACAGAGCATGCACAATGTCGGCACTAGTACAGTGTATATCCACCTTTCGCAGCAATGCAGGCTGCTATTCTCCCATGGAGACGATCGTAGAGATGCTGGACGTAGTCCTGTGGAACGGCTTGCCATGCTATTTCCACCAGGCGCCTCAGTTGGACCAGCGTTCGTGCTGGACGTGCAGACCGCGTGAGACGACGCTTCATCCAGTCCCAAACATGCTCAATGGGGGACAGATCCGGAGATCTTGCTGGCCAGGGTAGTTGACTTACACCTTCTAGAGCACGTTGGGTGGCACGGCATACATGCGGACGTGCATTGTCCTGTTGGAACATCAAGTTCCCTTGCCGGTCTAGGAATGGTAGAACGATTGGTTCGATGACGGTTTGGATGTACCGTGCACTATTCAGTGTCCCCTCGACGATCACAAGAGGTGTACGGCCGGTGTAGGAGATCGCTCCCCACACCATGATGCCGGGTGTTGGCCATGTGTGCCTCGGTCGTATGCAGTCCTGATTGTGGCGCTCACCTGCACGGCGCCAAACACGCATACGACCATCATTGGCACCAAGGCAGAAGCGACTCTCATCGCTGAAGACGACACGTCTCCATTCGTCCCTCCATTCACACCTGTCGCGACACCACTGGAGGCGGGCTGCACGATGTTGGGGCGTGAGCGGAAGACGGCCTAACGGTGTGCGGGACCGTAGCCCAGCTTCATGGAGACGGTTGCGAATGGTCCTCGCCGATACCCCAGGAGCAACAGTGTCCCTAATTTGCTGGGAAGTGGCGGTGCGGTCCCCTACGGCACTAAGTAGGATCCTACGGTCTTGGCGTGCATCCGTGCGTCGTTGCGGTCCGGTCCCAGGTCGACGGGCACCTACCGCCGACCACTGGCGACAACATCGATGTACTGTGGAGACCTCACGCCCCACGTGTTGAGCAATTCGGCGGTACGTCCACCCGGCCTCCCGCATGCCCACTATACGCCCTCGCTCAAAGTCCGTCAACTGCACATACGGTTCACGTCCACGCTGTCGCGGCATGCTACCAGTGTTAAAGACTGCGATGGAGCTCCGTATGCCACGGCAAACTGGCTGACACTGACGGCGGCGGTGCACAAATGCTGCGCAGCTAGCGCCATTCGACGGCCAACACCGCGGTTCCTGGTGTGTCCGCTGTGCCGTGCGTGTGATCATTGCTTGTACAGCCCTCTTCTTTTTTCCATTTCCAGGAGTATATATATATATATATATATATATATATATATATATATGTGTGTGTGTGTGTGTGTGTGTGTGTGTGTGTGTGTGTGTGTTCGATTCACTCTGTTACATTACTATTGTCATATCACTCCACTCTACTGATACTGAGCCAAACTGCTTACACAATAATCACATGAAACCTACATTTCCCTCGTAAGTGAAAGGTAGAAGAACACTAGATCACTATCGATAAAATTTTACATTAAATTAATGTTCTCCAGATTTAACCTTGTAAATCTCCTGGCGGTATTCGAGCGTGGGCATTCAGTGCGCCACTGGGCTATGGCCAGATGGAAGCTGTGCCTGGGATCCTTATCAAGTGAACCACCTCTGTTTGGAGAACACCTCCCAGTGATTCAGACGTGATGTGGCAAATTGTGTGCAACGGAAACGATTGGCAGATTAATGGCTCTGACAAATGAGTCGTGGGTGCGATCCTTTACAAATTAATGATAGTGAATGGATTTAAGGGGTGCATCTAACGACTAAATTCAGAGGTTGTTCCATTTTAACCAACATTTATTGTTATAAAAAAGTAGAAAAGAGAAAAAAACATTATTTGCGAAAGAAACAGTCACATCTCTATACCGACAGATAAGAGAAAACTGGATTACAGAATCCGCACAGTTTTCATTAAAACATAATGCAGTAAGTCTGGGGGAATGGGAACGAGTTTCACCAGAAAGAATTAAACACACGATTTTGAAGCAGACAAGATGAGTGAACCATTATGCACAACGTAATTCAAAACATGATCCCCTCAATTTTGGAACAATGCCCATCAAGGAAACACAGGTGACTCCTGTATGTAAGAAATGTGAAAGAACTGACCAGCATAATTACAGACCAATACCTTAACATCGGCTTGCTGAAGAATTCTGGAACACATTCTGATTTCGCATATAATACATTTCCTAGAGACAGAAAAGCTTTTGTCCACGAATCAACATAGATTTTGATAGCATGCCTCATGCGAAACTCAGTTTGTCCTATTCTCACATGACATCCTACAAACCCGGATGGAAGGCAGCAGACAGATTCCAGTTTCCTAGATTTCCGGAAAACATTTGACACGATCTCACTGCAGATTGTTGACAAAGGTTCGACCATACGGGTTCGGTTCCCAGATAAGATGAAGCTGCCAAAGAAACCGGGATAGAGCCGCGCGGGGTAGTCGAGCGATCGGTGACGCCTTGTCACGGTCGGCGGGGCTCTCCCCGTCGGAGGTTTGAGTCGTCCCTCGTGCATGGGTGAGTGTGTCGTCCTTAGCGTAAGTTAACTTAAGTTAGATTAAGTGGTGTATCGCTTGACCTAGTTCTAGAACGATCAAAAGGGCATCCTGTGGTAGGAAGTGTCCCGATGATAAAACAAAATGACACGATCAGTAAAGAAGTGCAGGTTAGCACTGTTAGCAGTACGAGCTCATCTATAATTCCATCTAACCAGAGAAGTTTGGGCGTAGACCCCCAAAAGGGTATACCCAAACCTAGAACACGCGGTACAACTAGCACGCCTGGAGGAGCCGTCTGTCCTCTCTACAGCCCTCAGGCATGTGGTGCGTGTTGGACATGAGTAGGGCAGGGACGTCACCTTCTCGGTAATGGAGGATGTGGACAGGATACAGCTAAAGACGATTAATCTCCCCACTGTGTTCGGAGCCCTGCGAGACTTAGTGAAAAAAAAAGTTTTCGAGAGACGAAACGAAAAATTTGATTTAGATGAATTGTATAACCAATCTGTCATACAGTTGGGAGATTAGCTCACGACTGGATGAAAAACTGGCCAGATCCTAACATTAGAAGAGTAACTCACACAAACACAAGTGACCACGGAGTTGCGGGGGAGCAAGTGTATCTTCACGGCTGATATAAATGCGAAGTCCCCCCTGCGGTTCAGCGGCACCCAAGATGATCGAGGGGAAAAGGCCGAAGAGACGATCATGGTACTACAACTAGTGGCCGCCAATGAGCATGAGCACCCCCCCCCTCCCCCTACTTACACAGGAGGTGGGGGTGAAGGCACGAATATTGATGTTACCTTGGTGACGCCTAAACTCGTAACCAAGGTGACAGATTGGATGGTCTGGAATCAGGTTACAACCAGCGACCACAATCTCATTACATTATCACTCGGAGAGGGAGTGCTGCTGGGACATGTGGTCGGAGACACAGCTCAACTATAACAGGACGCATTGGGACCGCTTGCCGAGGGAGTGTCACATACCGATATTTCCAGAAAGTGACGAGAATGTGAAGGAATACGCTGAGGAGTTGGTGAAGGCAGTTATCAGGGCGCTGAAAGCAGCCGTACCAACCAGGAGGAGAGCCGTTGCGGCTTCCCCTCACCATGATCAGCCGACTTTGGACAGATGCGCCAGTCTGTAAGAAGGGCGAGGAGGTACTACCAGCGAAGTGTCATCCGGACAGAAAAGCAAGACTGGCTACAAATATACAGGGAGGCGAAAGAGCAATCAGATTAGAAAGTAAGGAGAAATATGTTCAAAGCCCTATTGTTTACCGATCCATAGGGCCACCCATACGAGTTAGTATGGGAAAAGATAAGATCACCCATGAAGGATGAAGGAAGCTTGGCAAGAGACTACCGAGGTCCTCCTCCGGGTCCTATTGCCTGATGATAGAGAGGAAGACTACTCTGAAGTACAACAGTGAATTAGGAGAGAAGATCAACATCCCTTCTCTGAGGAGGAGGTAGCTGCCCAGATAAAGGCCCTTAACAAGAGCAAAGCTCCTGGACCAGACGGCATCACAGAAGAGGTGGTGCAATTTCTGACCCCCCAGCTGGTGGCAACTCTCGCTAAGTTATACAATCAGTGCTTGAGACTCAGGAAATTCCCCCCACCCCCTCCATTTGGAATAAATCCATTGTTGTGATAATCAAGAAAGGCCCAGATGAAGATCCAAAGGAAGCTAAATCATACAGGCTCATTTGTTTACTGGACCTGCTGCGGCAACTTTTTGAGAGTTAGCTAGCAGACAGACTGGCAGCACACCGAGAACTCTGTGGGATGAGTGACAGGCAGTTCGGTTTTCGGTCGGGAAGATCGGCGTCTGACGCCATCGCCCAGGCCGCGGAGGCCGGTGACTCAGCCCCGCACAAATACGTTGTCGGCATCTTGGTGGACATCAGTGGTGTCTCTGATAACCTGTGGTGGCATTCGCTCATCTCTCGCCTTCGGGAGAAGGAGTGCCCAGGGCCCAGGGCCCCTATACGGCTTAGGAGCTATTTTGAGGATAGGGAGGTCTGGCTAACGTCCCATAGCGGGCCTGGAGCCAAAAATCTCTAGAGCCATATCAGTCCTGAGTACATGGTGCCATACTACCAAAATGAAAATTTCACCAAGCAAGTCCACTGATTTACTACTAAAGCGACAACCTGTCAGGATTAAAAAAAAATGGTTCAAATGGCTCTGAGCACTATGGGACTTAACATCTAAAGTCATCAGTCCCCTAGAACTTAGAACCACTTAAACCTAACTAACCTAAGGACATCACACACATCCATGCCCGAGGCAGGATTCGAACCTGTGACCGTAGTGATCACGAGGTTCCAGAGTGAAGTGCCTAGAACCGCACAGCCACACCGGCCGGCCAGCCTGTCAGGTACCCGACAGTAAAAATAGACGGCTCACCAGTTCTTCGGCGCCATGAGGCCCGATACTTAGGTGTAGTCATTGATGAGAGGTGACACTATACATCACATATTGACACCATGACGTAAAGATCTCTAGAAACGCTCAATGATTTGATTGAGATTGGTCACAAACGATTCCACCTGCCACCAGAGCCAATAAAACTACCACAATAGCATTCTGACATCAGTTGTAGGATACGGGTCAGGAGTCTCGGCCCACAGGCTCACAAATGCCATGCCTGCCTTGGCAGTAAGAATAGGCCAGCGTAATATGCTCCTGCGCTCTGTAGGGGCATATAGGACAACTGCAGAGGGAGCATTATTAGTATTGTTAGGACATTGTCCCCTTGATATAAAGATTAGGGAACAGGCGGCGTGGTATTGGGTAAGAAAGGAGAAGGGGGACAAAATAATCGAATTTATGGGGATTCACGTGGGGAACAAATCAGAAATTAAACGTAGGGGGAAGGCCTTAGCGCAGGAATAGTTGTACAACAACGAAACGTGTCTTAGAGCACACGAATTGCTGCCCAACATCATGGAGCGATTACAACTACAATACTTTAAGCCACCAAGATGACTGCACTTTCTTACTGGACATGGACCCTACCCGGCATACCTATGCCGATTTGGGAAGCGGGCTACACCAACGTGTGACCGTGGGGCCATATCAGGCATCCCGGATCATGTAGTGTATGAGTGCCACCTCTTCAACGATGTAGCGGCACATTTAAGACAGCAGCTACTCAATTATGACACGTACCACCTGCTCAGGCAAGAGGACCACTTCCAAATCTTGAATAAACTGGAAAATGAAATATCAAACAAGTTATAAAAGAATTCCTAAGGAACAACCATTAATAGATCATACCTGATTTAGACTCCGTACACCTATCCTGTTCCGCCTGACCAGACGCTTCATGGCTGGGATCCGCCACGTCTAGGATTACGGGGGGAGGGTGCACACTCTAACCGATTCAAACACTCATCGAATATGACTGTAGAATTAGTTTTAGGTTGGACGTAGGACAAGAAACGATAACTCCATTAGCATAGTACTGCAACGATTACTATTCTGGGCCAGCCCTGTGCCAGGGCCATGCCCACTGGGGTTAGCTCGGTGAGCACGGCCAACGATCTAGGTTTATAAACGATGGCACACCAGTAACTCTGCAGGTAGAGTAGACTAGCAGTAAGTAGTGGATAAGTAGAACCTGGTAACCCAAAAACACAGCAAGTAATGCCCATAGCAGAAACAGGAACAACACCACATTCTAGAACTAGATAAGCTGCAGTAAGTGTAATTGTAATAACTATAAAGTAGGACCCACTAATGTATTAGGTAGGGGGTTACTTTGTATCATGTATTTGAAGGGGAAAAAGTATTGTGTAAGCTTAGGGACCGATGACCTCATCAATTTGGTCCCATAAGATTTTACCAGAAAATTCCCAAATTTCCAAAACTGGAATATGTATTCAGGCAGAATGCGGCGATGCGGTCGGCAACGCCTATATAAGACAACAAGCGTCTGGCGCAGTTGTTAGATCGGTTACTGCTGCTTCAATGGCAAGTTATCAAGATTTAAGTGAATATGAACGTAGTGTGATAGTCGGCACAGGACCCATTGGACGTAGTACCTCTGATGTAGAAATGAAGTAGGGATTTTCCCGAACAACTACACTCCTGGAACTGGAAAAAAGAACACATTGACACCGGTGAGTCAGACCCACCGTACTTGCTCCGGACATTGCGAGAGTGCTATACAAGCAATGATCACACGCACGGCACAGCGGACACACCAGGAACCACGGTGTTGGCCGTCAAATGGCGCTAGCTGCGCAGCATTTGTGCACCGCCGCCGTCAGTGTCAGCCAGTTTGCCGTGGCATACGAAGCTCCATCGCAGTCTTTAACATTGGTAGCATGCCGTGACAGCGTGGACGTGAACCGTATGTGCAGTTGACGGACTTTGAGCGAGGGCGTATAGTGGGCATGCGGGAGGCCGGGTGGACGTACCGCCGAATTGCTCAACACGTGGGGCGTGAGGTCTCCACAGTACATCGATGTTGTCGCCAGTGGTCGGCGGAAGGTGCACGTGCCCGTCAACTTTCTGACCGGACCGCAGCGACGCACGGATGCACGCCAAGACCGTAGGATCCTACGCAGTGCCGTAGGGGACCGCACCGCCACTTCCCAGCAAATTAGGGACACTGTTGCTCCTGGGGTATCGGCGAGGACCATTCGCAACCTTCTCCATGAAGCTGGGCTACGGTCCCGCACACCGTTAGGCCGTCTTCCGCTCACGCCCCAACATCGTGCAGCCCGCCTCCAGTGGTGTCGCGACAGGTGTGAATGGAGGGACGAATGGAGACGTCTTCAGCGATGAGAGTCGCTTCTGCCTTGGTGCCAATGATGGTCGAATGCGTGTTTGGCGCCGTGCAGGTGAGCGCCACAATCAGGACTGCATACGACCGAGGTACACAGGGCCAACACCCAGCATCATGGTGTGGGGAGCGATCTCCTACACTGGCCGTACACCTCTGGTGATCGTCGAGGGGACACTGAATAGTGCACGGTACATCCAAACCGTCATCGAACCCATCGTTCTACCATTCCTAGACCGGCAAGGGAACTTGCTGTTTCAACAGGACAATGCACGTCCGCATGAATCCCGTGCCACAAATCGTGCTCTAGAAGGTGTAAATCAACTACCCTGGCCAGCAAGATCTCCGGATCTGTCCCCCATTGAGCATGTTTGGGACTGGATGAAGCGTCGTCTCACGCGGTCTGCACGTCCAGCACGAACGCTGGTCCAAGTGAGGCGCCAGGTGGAAATGGCATGGCAAGCCGTTCCACAGGACTACATCCAGCATCTCTACGATCGTCTCCATGGGAGAATAGCAGCCTGCATTGCTGCGAAAGGTGGATATACACTGTACTAGTGCCGACATTGTGCATGCTCTGTTGCATGTGTCTATGTGCCTGTGGTTCTGTCAGTGTGATCATGTGATGTATCTGACCCCAGGAATGTGTCAATAAAGTTTCTCCTTCCTGGGACAATGAATTCACGGTGTTCTTATTTCAATTTCCAGGAGTATATTTCACGAGTGTATCGTGAATACCAGGAATCCGCTAAAACATCAAATCTCCGACATTGCTGCGGCCGGAAAAAGATCCTGCAAGAACGGGACCGACGATGACTGAAGAGAATCGTTCAACGTGCGAACCATTCGACGAAACAACATTTATATGGGCTTTTTGAGCCGAAGGCTCACTCATGTATCATTGATGACTGCACGACACAAATCTTTACGCCTTGCCTGGACTGTTGATGACTGGAAACATGTTGCCTGGTCGGACGAGTGGCGTTTCAAATTGTATCGAGCGGATGGACGTGTAGGGTACGGAGACAACCTCATGAAACCATTGACTCTGCAGGTCAGCACGGGACATGCTTGTGGAGGCTCTGTAATGGTGTGGGGCGTTTCCAGTTGGACACGTACGTAAGCATGCTGTCTGATCGCCTGGATCCATTCATGTGCATTGAGCATTCCGACGGCAATTCCAGGAGGACAATGAGACACCCCACACGTCCAGGAGTGCTTCAGAGTGGCTCCAGGAACACTCTTCTGAGTTTAAACACTTCCGTTGGCCACCAAACGCTCCAGACATGAACATTATTGACCATATCTGTGATGTCTTGCAACGTGCTGTTGAGTAGAGATCTCCGCCGCCTCGTACTCTTACGGATGTAGGGCCAGCCCTGCAGAGTTCATTTTCCAGCACTACTTCAGACATTAGAGGAGACCATACCGTGTTGCGGCACTTCTGCGTGCCGGCACACAATATTAGCCAGGTGTACCTGTTTCTTTGGCTTTTCAGTGTACATGAATGAGTGGAATATTTTCAAATAACAGTACGTTGTTCTAGACGGTGACTGTTCATCAGAGACAACGGTATCCTCAGGAGTCCGCAAGGGAACTGTGATAGGACCACTTTTAACCGCTGTTATTCTCTGTATACATAAATAAATGACCCTACGGACAGGGTGAACAGCAATTTACGGCTGTTTGCTGATGACGCTGTGGTGTACGGGAGAAGCTGTCGTCTTTGAGTAACTAAAGGAGTACACAAGATGACTTAAACAAAATTTTTAGTTTGTGTGATGAATGGCAGCTTGCTCTCAATGTTGAAAAACTTTGGTTAGCGCGGATAGGTAGGATGCTGCTTGACCAGTCACTGCTATGAAATATCTAGGCGTAACGAAAAGCGATATTAAATGAAATTAGCACGTGAGTTTATTAGTGGGGAAGGTGGATGATCGACTTCGTTTTTTGGCAGAATTTTGGGAAAGTGTAACTCATTAGAAAGGAGACACCCGTATAAAACACTAGTGCGAACAACTCAGGGGGGCTTTTCGAGTGTTTGGGATGCCCACCAGGTAGGATTAAAGGAATACATCGAAGCAGTTCAGAGGTGTGATGCTAGATTTGTTACCAGTAGGTTCGACAGCCTGGAAGTATTACAAGGAAGCGTACTGGTACAAGGTACCTATCGCCACGCACCGTGCCAGAGCTTGAGGAGTATGCATGTAGATGTTGTGATACCTCTGCCCAGGGTTCCTTTCAGCAGCCCACGAAGAAACCGGCCAGACCCCATGCAGCGACGGTCCGAGAAGCAGACACTTCTGCCATCCTGCAACCACACAGGAGTTACGCTGGTGGACACCCTCGCATCTCTTAAGAATGTACACTTGTAAGTGTAACCAAGAACATCCACGGTTGAGCCTGGAGCAGAGACAGAAGGTCGAGAAAACAATCATGCTATTCAAGGATACTTTCTCATTCCTACCGAGAAGATTCCGGTAAGCGGTCCACAAGTTAAGAGTAATGTGTGACAAGGAAAGCGTACTCAGTGACCTGGAAGCACCGAACAGCTACCAGAGAAACGATACGGGAGATGAAGGCACCTGGGGTCATATCCCTGTCCGCCTGAAATATGTGAATACGCTCAAGAATGTGCCTAAGGAAGATGGATCGATCCGTTGTTGCCTCGATGTGAGGGTGTTAAATATTCACGTTGAGACAGACGGAACAATGCCGGAACCTATCGACACACTGCGCCAATTCTCCTGAAAAGTTTTCCTGTCAACGTTTGACAGCCAGACCGAAAGTACACTGCCTTCTTTTTCGGAGGGGAATGGTACATGTACAACGGAATGCCATTCGAGGCTTAAAAACTCAAGTTCAGCATTTGTCCAGGCCCTGAATGATATAATCACACCAGACATGGGGGAATTTTCTGTTGCCTACATCGACCCGTAACTGTCGTGTCTGCAACATTTCGCAGAACACACGTGCCACACAAATCAGCTGCTGTCGGCACTCCAGCGATATGGCGTGACGCTCAGGTCTGCCAAACGAACCTGTGCGCAAACAAAGTGCTATTTCTCGGGTTCGAGAAGGTATCCGTCCGGAAAAGTGCAAACTGATGGAAATCACGAAAATCTCGCGTGCGAGGATTGAGAGGGTTCTTGGGGCTGATTTCATTTTACAGGGACACATTGTCAGCTTTGCGCAGGTATGCACTTTTCAAGAAGAGCAAGAAATGGACCTGGAGAAACGAGGAGGAAAATGCAACGAGACGGTTTAGGTTGCATTCCGTAACAGTATTTTTTTCCAATTCAAAAGGTTCAGATTGCTCTGAGCACTATAGTACTTAACATCTGGGTCATCAATCCCCTAGAACTTAGAGCTACTTAAACCTAACTAACCTAATGACATCACACACATCCATGCCCGAGGCAGGATTCGAACCTGCGACAGTAGTGGTCGCGCGGTTCCAGACTGAAGCGCCTAGAACCGCTCGGCCACAGCGGCCGGCCACAGTGTTTGTCTGAACTGTCCTGACTTCTCGGTACCTTTCCAACTTTTCAGAGACGCAAGTGCCCAAGGAATTGGGGGTTGTCTACAACAGGAAGTCAGCGATGGGAATGTGCATGTAGCAGGAAGCTACTGGACACAGAGGTACGGTCACTACCGAACTAGCAATACCGGCCATTGTCTACGCAACAAATCAGTTTAAGAGTTACATGCTCGGCCGGAAAACTCGTTTATATACAGACTACCACGCTCTAACATTCCTAAGAAGCGTAAGGTACACGAGTAACAATGTGATGCGTTAGGCCTGGAGATTCAGGAATTCCCACTGGAAATCGCTAATTGCCGGTGGTTAGGGCGACGACGAAGATGTTGAGCGACAAAGTAATGAGGTTATAATGGCAATTTTATAACAATGGGACCAGGCACGTATCCGACAACACAGAAGGGAGTTAGCCGCAGCACAAGACCAACTGCCAGCGATCCAGAGAATAAAGGACTTTTCTGATGTACGGCGTTGGCGGAGACGATGTATGAATGAGAAATACTGCTAAATGTGCACGGGTGAGCGGAGGGTAAGTTTTCGTTGGCATGTCAAAGAACAAAGGTGGAAAATTTGGCTGCCTGACGCACTTTGGAAGATTTAATCGAGCGCTATCATCAGCCATTGCGGAGCGACGAGGTTGTTTGCAACAGTCGTCAAGGAGTGGGAAAATGCCGCAGTCTGACGGAAGGATGCAGAGACAGTTAGGAAATGCTACATGCGCCAGCGAATAAAACATCATAAGGCGATTGTGCGAGATGAAATGCATGCCATCACACCAGACGCACCAAATGACCTGGTTTGTGTTGATCATTACAGCCTTCTGCCGATAAAACAGTTCGGCACAAACAGCACCACAACGAAAAGCTGTGTAAACATTTTGACAGCAGATTGTGTGCACACATGTGGTAGGCCCAAGAGAGTCCTCTCACACCGTGCTAATATTTTCACATTTAAAAAAGGAAGGGATCAAAGTGACATTCTCCTCAAATAGAAATATTCAAACCAATCTCACAGAGTAGTATATGCGTCATCTGAGAGAATTCTTTAGGTTATCGATTTCTGGCAGATACAATGTATGGGCCCAATACCTACCGAAGATAGAGAGGTACTTCAATGAAACCGTGCATTGCACTACGGGATACAGGCTACAGTTCTAGAAACTGGAGAGGTCCGTGGCTGACAGGATTGTCGAACCTCCGACTGGAAGAGAGGCAGGGACACACCAGCAATGCGTGAAGTGGGCCCGAGAGTTCATAGCGGAGAAGGCGACTAAACACTGGAAAGGGAGCAGGGAAAAAGGACGAAGACTTAAGAGATCAGGGACCGGACCGAGTTCTTCTGAGAAGGCATAGGCCGTCAGATTGCGAAAAAAAAGATAGAGAAGTTGCTCCACTTGCACGAGGTCCCATACTCTGTGCGACATGTAGTAACACCGTATGCCGACACAATTTACGAAGACGAGCATGATATTGGTATATTTTGCTGCATGTATTCCAACCTCTGTCTTACTCTACAGTATTTTCCCTCTACAGCACCCTCTAGTACCATAGCAGTAATTTCCTCATGTCTTAACAGATTTCCTATCATCCTGTTTCTCATCCTTACCAGTGCTTTCCACATATTCCTTTCCTCTCCGAGTCTGCGCGAAATCTTCTCATTCCTTACCTCATCACTCTACCTAATATTCAACGTTCGTAGGTAGCACCCCATCTCAATTGCTTCAATTATATTTTCTTCCGATTTTCCCACAGTCCAAGTCTCACTACCATAAATTGCTGTACTCCAGACGTATATTCTCAGAAATTTCTTCCTCAAACTAAGGCCTATGTTTGATAGTAGTAGTTTTGTCTTTCCCAGGAATGCCCTTTTTTGCCACTTCTAGTCTGCAGGGTTGTAGCCTCTCCCCGACGTTATTCAATCTGTATAATGAGCAAGCAGTAAAGGAAACAAAAGAAAAGTTAGGAGTAGGTATTAAAATCCATGGAGAAGAAATAAAAACTTTGAGGTTCGCCAATGACATTGTTATTCTGTCAGAAACAGCAAAGGACGTGGAAGAGCAGTTGAACGGAATGGACAGTGTCTTGAGGGTATAAGATGAACATCAACAAAAGCAAAACGAGGATAATGGAATGTAGTCGAGTTAAGTCGGGTGATGCTGGGGGAATCAGATTAGGAAATGAGACACTTAAAGTAGTAAAGGAGTTTTGCTATTTGGGGAGCAACATAACTGATGATGGTCGAATTTGGTCTTGTATTTACATCATTGCTTCTTCTATGTACAGATTGAACAGTATAGGTCAAAGACTACATCCCTGTCTTACACCCTTTTCAATCCGAGCACCTCGTTCTTGGTCGTCCACTCTTTTTATTCCTTCTTGGCTCTTGCACATAGTGTATATTACCTATCTCTCCCTATAGCTCACCCGTATTTTCCTCAGAATTTCGAATGTCTTGCAGCATTTTACATTGTAGAACCCTATTTCCAGGTCGACAAATCCTATGAATGTGTCTTGATTTTTATTTAGTCTCGCTTCCATTATCAACCACTTCTCTCATTTTTGTACCTTCTAGAAAGCCAAACTAATCGTCATCTAGCACATCCTCAATTTTCTTTTCCATTCTTCTGTACATTATTCTTGTCAGCAACTTGAAGGAATGAGCTGTTAACCTGACTGTGCTATAATTCTCTCGCTTGTCAGCTCTTGCAGTCTTCGGAATTGTGTGGGTGACATTTTTTAGAAATTCAGATGGTATGTCGCCAGAATCATACATTCTACACATCAATGTGAATGGTCGTTTTGTTGCCACTCACCCCAATGATTTTAGAAATTCTGATCGAATGTTATCTGTCCCTTCTGACTTATTTAACACTGAGTCCCACAAAGCTCTTTTAAATTGTGATTCCATACTGGACCCTCCATCTCTCCTAAATTAACTTCTGTTTCTTCTTCTATCACATCACACAAATCTTCCCCTTCATTGTATTCTTTTCACCTATTCGCTCTCTTTTCTGCATATAACAGTGGAATTTCATTTGCCCTCTTAGTATTGCCACCCTTGCTTTTAATGTCACCAAAGGTTGTTTTGACTTTCCTGTTTGCTGAGTCTGCCCTTCCGACAATTATTTCTTTTTCGATTTCTTCACATTTTTCATGCAGCCATTTCGTCTTAGCTTCCCTGCACTTCGTATTTATTTCATTCCTCAGCGGCTTGTATTTCTGTATTCCAGAGTTCCCTTGACATTTTGTCGCGCGGAGTGGCGGCTCGGTTTGAGGCACCACGTCACGGATTGCGAGGCCCCTTCCTCCTGGAGGTTCGAGTCCTCCCTCCGGCATGAGTGTATGTGTTGTTCTTAGCATAAGTTTGTTTAAGTCGTGTATAAGTCTAGAGACCGATGACCTCAACAGTTTGGTCCCTTAGGAACTGACACACATTTGAACATTTTTGAACCCTGAGCATTTCTGTGTTTCCTCCTTTCATCAATCAAGTGAAATATTTCTCCTGTTGCCCGTGATTTCTTCGCAGTTACCTTCTTTGTACCTATGTTTCTCTTTCCAATGGCCCTTTTACATATGTCCATTCCTCTTCAACTGTACTGTCTATTGAGTTATTTCTCATTGCGGTATTCATAGCCTTAGAGAACTTCAAACGTATCTCGTCATTTTTTATTTCCTGCCTATCCCATTTCCTTGCGTAATGATTCTCCCTGGCGAAAGTCTTAAACTTCACCCTCTCTTCGCTACTGTATTGTGATCTGAGTCTGTATCTGCTCCTGGGTACACCTTACAATCCAGTATCTGAATTCGGAATACTTGTCTTATTATGATGTAATGTAACAAATCTTCCTATATCATCCGGCCTTTTCCAAGTATACGTCCTCCTCTTGCGATTCTTGAACAGAATATTCGTTATTACTAGTTGATATTTACTACAGAACTCTATTAGTCTTTCTCCTCTCTCATTCTTTGTCCCAAGCCCATATTCTCCTGTGACCTTTTCTTCTACTCCTTCCCTTGCAACTGCATTTCAGTCCCCCATGACAAATAGATTTTCATCTCCCTTTACGTACCGTGTTACTCTTTTAATATCCTCATATACTTTCTGTATCTCTTCATCTTCAGCTTTTGATGTCGGCATGTATACCTTAACTATGGCTGTTGCTATTGTTTGCTGCCGATTCTGATAGGAACAAACCTATCACTGAACTTTTCACAGTAACATACTCTCTGCCCTACCTTCCTAATCATGACGAATCCTACTTCCTTTTCCATGTACGTCAATTTTGTTTGTTTGTTTGTTGTGTAAACTTAATTGTAATACAGTATGATGGATCCATGTTGTACCGTATTATCATGTCAGGTGTTTAATGTAATGACGCTAGCGTGAAGGGTGAAAACCACACACGCACCAATATTTGATGAGATTTCTGTAGCAGCGTACAGAGTCGCACCAAAGGTACCTTTCGATCGGCGAAGAAGACATTTTTATCTTTGCAAAGTAGTGCATGAAAGCTGAACTGAAGAACGGCAGGATTAATTCGCATGTTAGAATTTAAGGGTGGGTTAAAATCACTCGATCACTCGAATGAATAAAATGAGATACACGCAAGATCTGCATTTACATGATTGTTATTTGAATTCGTTTGCGCAGCTCGCACAGATTACCCTATCCATCGCAGTAAATTAGAAGGAGGTCTCCCAAAGTTCCGTGATGTGTACATTACACATGATGATTGTGAGTTCTGTGGTAAAAATAAGGCACCTACCATAATTTTATGTGTGTTGTTTGATCGAAACCAAATTTGATGAGGAGGAACTTAGTAAACGGTTGGCAAAGACGGTAAAGTGTTACCCATGCAATCGTATCTGGCTTCGACCATGGCAGGGGAATAACAAATGTCATCGAAAAGTTTATTTTTTTGCCTGACCAACTGTTCGAACTGACACCCATTTTGTAATTTTGTATTCCTTTAATAGAACTCTTTCATAAACGTTAATGAGATGTACAGATAACTTATACGTCACATGTCATAATTCGTTAAAGATATTGTGGGTCTTTGAAAACCATTATTGCAGTGTAAGGTTCCATTTTGTGTCTGATGTCTTACTTCTTAGTGTCATGTGTTTTCCTTATTGACATTTGTGACATGTAATTCTTTGAAAAAATTTTTGTTTCACCTGTCTTAACTGTATGTGACTTGTAGACGTATAGTACTCTCGTTTTCAACATATAACCTTATGATAAACAATATTATGATATTTGTTTACTTTTGATTTTCATTGCTTCATGTGACCTGTGACGTTATCACCACGTTGAATGTGGCTTGTGTTCCTCATGTGTTCCTATCATATACCTGACTATTGACTGTCACTTCTGAAATACCCTGTATATTTGTGCATGTCTTGTCTCTATTTATCAAGGGCAATTATATGTGTAAATAGTCGACTCGACTTGACAGTCCAGAGCACAACTACAAATTTAATTTCCCTGCAAAATCCCACACTACTGGATAAAGTGCCAGTGCTGCTATCACTGAGTGAATATTTTTGTTTTCTGTTTGACATATGTCTGTGATGGGCCAAGTGAACATAGAGGGGCCCCTTTGACATGACTCTCAATCTTCTGTATCAAAAGCTCAATAGTCATGACAAGGAGCTGTGTGATACCCCTCCCGTGCCCTCCTTCGCTGACTCCCACCGCCTGCGCTCATGGAGAAAGCCGGCCAGATTCCAAGCGCCAGCCGTCCAAGAAGCGAACGTAGGAACCATTCTGCAACCACACAGGGGGTAGGTGGACAGATGCCGTCGCCGCACTTAGGAATAAACACATTGCGAAGAGCCTGGTGAAAAATAAGAAGCGTGCCGAGAACTGATGGACCCCTGCAACCATTAGGATAGAACGTCAAACATGCACTCTAGAAAGCGTGTGAATTTTTCTCGGAAGATAACACCCGGTTTACCTGCCTTAGAAAGCAAGAATGTGTCGACAATTCCAGCACCCAACAGGCATTGGGAGGAGCGTACACAAAGAGCTAAGAATTCGCACAGGCACGAGTGTGAAAGAAATCATCCTTCTTACAAATATGTTTCCTGGACAGTAAGGACAATCATTATAAATCACGGTCGTCATCAGTCTCTGAGACGAAGCACATACATGAATGAATGCAGGCCTCACGCAAAGATAGCGGCTACAAGGAAGTGTTGTATGGCTGCGTTCACAACAACATCGGAATGCAGGAAAACGTCATAAGAATGTGAAATCGTGAGAAAGAAGGCAAATCCCGAGCCACGCACACCAGCTCGCGCTCCACTGGAATCCATTGTCATGAAAAGGCGATAAGTCATTGACCGGCATAGAAAATTTTGTCCGCCAATGATAACGCCGAATGGAAGAAAATTTCGAAAAGTAGTTGAGCTGAGAGATGGTGAGGGTTGAAGGTGGCAGTCGGTGAGACAGCGCGGACGCAAGAGGGCATGGAGGCTCTTGCATTTGTCGCCGACATCCGCCTTCCGGCAAGGCGATATCACTGCTTTAGCCAAGCATCCCACAACGGCAGACAATGGGGATCGTACCTGGGCCCCACGGGGAAGCTGCGATCGCCAATGAGAGCAGCCGACTTGCGCTGCACGGCTCCGAGGCGACGCGCCTACCGACGCAGAGCCTGGAGCCGACAGCACTACACGACGAATGATCTCGAACAATTGTGACATGGTTCCCCTTAATAAATGACTCGTGTCCATGCCCAGCCAAATCGGCCCTGGGATCTGTAATTTTGTTTTGGATTTTGTAAATGGTACTAAAATAAATACATTTCTTTCATATTTAATTATCTGAGCAATCTGTTCATTTCATACGTCAAACCCCTTAACATCACAACCTTTTGTGATTGATTTCATTTAATTATTAATGTCATGTAACTGTTGGCTCCCACACTGGAGCGATCTCATTGGTAAGTAGCATGCTATGTGATGGCACGAACAGCTTCTGGAGTTCGCAACAATGTAGATGTAGATACATATGTAACACTGACTCAAGAATATCAACCCGCAGTCACATTGGCAGTGTGGACCTACGACGGTGCTGTGGTACACGAAGCTAGCTTACAACCTAAGTAGCTGCATAGGCCGAAGTTACAGCGACTGGCAATAAAAGTGCCTCGGCAAAAGTGCCCGCAAAAGAGTCAGGTAAAAAGTTCTGGAGAAGAGTATGTTCAAAAGCCGGACGAGGATTCACCACAAAAAGTGTACATAATAATGATGCTCCTCAGAGTTCTACAAGAAGAAGTTGCCGAAAACTGTCTGCCCGTTCATAAGGTCGTTAGCTGAGCTTCAAATGGGGTTCTGCGAAACAAACCTTTCCCTCTTTCTTCCAAAAAATTTGTTTATCTGCTAGCTAATCTTTTAATTTTGAAATTGAGACGCCCTGCTAAACCCGCAGGACAGGACAGGTAGTCTAAATTGTGGAAAGAGGTCAAAATAAGCGACTGTCAGTTACACTCGAACATACAACTTTATTTATTTGATCAAACATTACAAGCACCATGAATGTTTTTTAAAAAAACACAGCATTAATTTTTGGGACTTTATTACTGGCTGAATGCGCCATAAAATCTCATGCCTGAAGGGCAAGACCAATTTAATTTAAAATTGGCTGAAAGCAGATATCTTTAAGACTCACGCCAAAATCAGCAAATTAAAACGCAGTAGGCCTTATCTTAAATCAGTTCTTTCAATTAGGCTGAAGGACAAAACAATCTGACACCTTAACAGCAAAACAACTTTAATTTTAAAAAATCGGCTGAAGACGCATCTCTTAAGCGTCAAACCAAAATAAATGTTTAAAAGGCCGAAGGCCTTACCTGAAAACAGTTCTGAAGGCCCAAACAATCTTAAGGACAAAACAACCTCAATTTAAAAATCGGCTAGAAGCCATACAAGTACAAACAATAAGAACAAATAAGAAAATGCAGTGCACCCAACGGCGCTCAGAAGATTCCGAGGGTCGGCCTGGAATTGAAACACTAACGCTCGCTTAGGTGAGGCAGGCAGTCAGCCCAACCATTCTAAGTCCAACAACAACCCAACCGTCAAACAGTCAACGGACCCACTGACAAGATAACTTCCGCTCCACCCAACCAGCACACACCAGGGTGTTCAATGGAACAACGTAGAAGGTATTGGCGCCCACAACCAATTATACATTGAGCTGTCAAACTACACACCGTCCTGGACAGCGACAACACTATGACGAAAATACACTGCTAGAATTTACGTCAACGGCCAGGGTAGCGTAACCGGAACGTTAACGGTCACAAGGCAGAAGATTACGCTGGTGCGCTTCAATTGAAAATAACCAAATACAGTTAAACTTTACCGGAGAGTGGCTAAAATTTGCCATCTTGAAAACACACGTTTTTGCTCGCGGCCATGTCCCAACAGCCGACAACGAAATCCAAACGAAGCCATGTGACCAGTCGTGACTTGCTGGTAGATTAAGTCAAAACTCATCGTTCGTGCCCAGGATCTGTGAGCCACAGACGTCGAGGCAAAGGAAGCAGCACCACACACTCCGACCGCGCGTGGACGCTGCCAGCGCTCTCGGCCAAACTACGCATCGCGGAAATTGCCTCGCTGCTCCAGACCAACTGACCAACTGCCAAGGCCGGGAAACGGCGAAGAATCAAGTATATGTCGGCCAATGTGACGACCAACCAAACGACCAACCAACGGTGGTCCCGCTCAAATCTCCCTCCGTCGGACAGTTCATGTGTGTCGCCAGCTGTCGGCGAGCATTGGCTGTCGGCGCCTTACCGGCGCTCCGTCCCCGACTTCACTGCTCCTGCGTCCCGACTGCACGGCTGATCCGTCTCCAACTGACTGCCAGACACACGAAGACACAGAAATACTATGGGTCGCTCCAGAGTGCACTTATCGATACGCGTTGCTGCTGCCGCTCACGGGCAAGTAAGGCAGGAAGTTTGTGACGCCAGTAAATAGAATAAGAGAACGAGGTGGCAGTACAGTAATAGAAGATGACAAACAATAAATGGCATGAACACGAGCCGTCCACGGCTCACAAATGTTAACAATCCTGCACAGAAGCTCAGACCAACGCGGGCAAACCCACACTTCCTTTCCTTGGAAAGAAGGCGTCCTAGCTCCTGTGCACTTTTGTAGACATCGACCTGTCATAGTGTTCCCATTGTCTACTACATGAGACAGTTGAATACCCCATGAGTCCTGACTACAAAGACGTGGCAGCACTTCCTAAAACGGGCCCTACATTCCATAAGCTTAACGCTCCTACCGATCTGGTCTTATTATTTCGTGATTTGGCCACCCGCAGTCTGTTCGCTTATGAGTAGCGACCAACGTACAGCGAGCAGAAGCTACAGGGGGCGGTTTGGACGGATTGAACAGATACTAAACGAACGAAATTGCAACGATTTCTTTACTCCATACTACCATGGGCTACGTCGCCAGGACCGTTAAAAAAAAGACAAAAAAGAAAAAGAAAATCACTGCCTGCAGAGCCAAAGAAGCGGACCGGCGCTAACCACCGTCGACAATGGCAAAGCTCTCAGAACACGTGAATGTCGTTCCCCAGAGGGGCTGAACCTCCTGAACAACGGACCACCTGATGCTGAGAAACGCGTGCTGAGACCCAGCGAATTTGTCAGCCTAGTACAACATGTAAGTCCCAGTTCCTAATTAATCGGAATGGCCGCGCGGGGTAGCCGATCGGTCTGTGGCGCCTTGTCACAGTCCGTGCGGCTCCCCCAGACGGAGGTTCGGGTCCTCCCCCGGGTATGGGTGTGTGTATGTTGTTCTTAGTGTCCATACCGTAAGTTACTTTAAGTTAGATTAAGTAGTGTGTAGGCTTAATGACCGATGACCTCATCAGTGTTGTACCATAAGACATTACCATAAATTAAATTGGTCGTGCCGTTCTAGCGCTGCAGTCCGGAACCGCGGGACTGCTACGGTCGCAGGATCGAATCCTGCCTCGGGCATGGATGTGTGTGATGTCCTTAGGTTAATTAGGTTTAAGTAGTTATAAGTTCTAGGGGACTGATGACCTAAGATGTTAAGTCCCATAGTGCTCAGAGCCATTTGAACCATTTTTTAAAATTAAATTAATCGGAATGACGTAATTAGAGGTATGTTATGATCTATGGAAACATCTATGCACCGTTTACAATGTAAAATACTGTAACACTTATCAGCGAAAAGACTGAACGTAATTACGGTACGCTGGAACAATAACAATGATACACCCGGGATTGTTCCAGCTTAACGTGTATCATACATTAATGTCTCAGAATATACAAAATTTTAACACAAATGCAGGTAGTCGAAGTGACGTGTTAAAAAGCGCCGCTGGAAAAAAATGACCTCAGTGTCAATGAGCAAGTGCGTAAAAGAGGTTCTCCACGAATCACCTGACACTGCTGCCAATTCACTGTTTACGAGCTGTGGGAAGTCTGCCGTCTAGCAAGAAGTCAATAGTATGTTTCTAGACGATGTAAGATGCGATTTCTCTGAATCAGAACCAGGAAAAAGTGTTTCAGTGAGAAAAAGTAAGCTAGCAGAACATTGTGTGTTCCTCCACTTACACAAAGTGAATTATGCAAAATTAAGGTAAGAAATGAGCACTTCAGGGATACAGGGTGGTCCATTGATAGTGACCGGGCCAAATATCTCACGAAGTAAGTATCAAACGAAAAACCTACACAGAACGAAACTCGTCTAGCTTGAAGGGGGAAAACAGATGGCGCTATGGTTGGTCCGCTAGATGGCGCTGCCGTAGTTCAAACGGATACAGACTTCGTTTTTTTTAAAAATAGGAACCCACATTTTTATTATATTCGAGTAATACGTAAAGAAATATAAATGTTTTAGTTGGACCACGTTTTTCGCTTTTTGATAGATGGCGCTGTAATAGTCACAGACGTATAAGTACGTGGTATCACGTAACATTCCGCCAGTGCGGACTGTATTTGCTTCGTGATACATTACCCGTGCTAAAACGGACCATTTACAAGTTGCGGAAAAGGTCGATATCGTGTTGATGTATGGCTATTGTGATCAAAATGCCCAAACGGCGTGTGCTATGTATGCTGCTCTGTATCCTGGACGACATCATCCAAGTGTCCGGACCGTTCGCCGGATAGCTCAATTATTTAAGGAAACAGGAAGTGTTCAGCCACACGTGAAACGTCAGTCACGACCTGCAACAAATGATGACGCCCAAGTAGGTGTTTTAGCTGTTGTCGCGGCTAATCCGCACATCAGTAGCAGAAAAATTGGGCGAGAATCGGGAATCTCAAAAACGTCGGTGTTAAGAATGCTACATCAACATCGATTGCACCCATACCATATTTCTATGCACCAGCAATTGCATGCCGACGACTTTAAACGTCGTGTACAGTTCTACCACTGGGCACAAGAGAAATTACGGGACGATGACAGCTTCTTTGCACGCGTTCTTTTTAGAGACGAAGCGTCATTTACCAACAGCGGTAACGTAAACCGGCATAATACGCACTACTGGGCAACGAAAAATCCACATTGGCTACGATAAGTGGAGCATCAGCGACCTTGGCGGGTTAGTGTATGGTGCGGCATTATGGAGGACGGATAATTGGCCCCCATTTTATCGATGACAATCGAAATGGTGCAATGTGTGCTGGTTTCCTACGTAATGTTCTACGGATGTTATACAAGATGTTTCACTGCATGACAGAATGGCGATGGAAGTCCGGCACATAACTCGGTTGCGGTTGAAGCAGTATTGAATAGCATATTTCATGACAGGTGGATTGGTCGTCGAAACACCATACCATGGCCCGCACGTTCACCGGATCTGACGTCCCCGCATTCCTTTCTGTGGGGAATGTTGAAGGATATTTGCTATCGTGATCCACCGACAACCTCTGACAACATGCGTCAGCGCATTGTCAATGCATGTGCGAACATTACGGAAGGCGAACTGCTCGCTGTTGGGAGGAATGTTGTTACACGTATTGTCATATGCATTGAGGTTGACGGACATCGTTTTGAGCATTTATTGCATTAATGTGGTATTTACAGGTAATCATGCTGTAACAGCATGCGTTCTCAGAAATGACAAGTTCACAAAGGTACATGTATCACATTGGAACAACCGAAATAAAATGTTCAAACGTACCTACGTTCTGTATTTTAATTTAAAAAACCTACCTGTTACGAACTGTTCGCCTAAAATAGTGAGCCGTATATTTGTGACTATTACAGTGCCATCTATCACAAAGCGAAAAAAAAGGTCCAACTGAAACATTCATATTTCTTTACGTACTACACGAATATGTAATAAAAAATGGGAGTTCCTATTTTTTAAAAAACAGCTGATATCCGTTGGCCTATGGGACCCGCGCGGGATTAGCCGAGCGGTCTGGGGCGCTGCAGTGGACTGTGCGGTTGGTCCCGACGGAGGTTCGAGTCCTCCCTCGGGCATGAATGTGTGTGTTTGTCCTTAGGATAATTTAGGTTACGTAGCGTGTATGCTTAGGGACTGCTAACCTTAGCAGTTAAGTCCCATAAGATTTCACACACATTTGAAAAAATGGTTCAAATGGCTCTGAGCACTATGGGACTCAACTGCTGTGACCATCAGTCCCCTAGAACTTAGAACTACTTAAACCTAACTAACCTAAGGACAGCACACACATCCATGCCCGAGGCAGGATTTGAACCTGCGACAGTAGCAGTCGCACGGTTCCGGACTGCGCGCCTAGAACCGCGAGACCACCATGGCCGGCACACACATTTGAACATTTTTTTTAACCTATGGTAGCGCCATCTAGCGGGCCAACCATAGCGCCATCTGGTTTCCTCCTTCAAACTAGACAAGTTTCGTTTTTTGTAGTTTTTTTCGTCTGACGCTTATTTCGTGAGTTTTTTTAGCCCTGACTGGTGACACCGAAGTCATGACGGAATTGCTAGGAGTGGTTCCAGAAACACTCTATTGAGTTTAAAAACTTTCTCTGGCCACCAAATTCCCCATGCGTGAACGTTATTGAGCATATCTGAGATGCCTTGCAAGGTGCTGTTCAGAAGAGATGCCCACCCCGTCATGCTCTTACGGATCTATAGACAGCCCTGCAGGATTCACGGTGTCAGTTGCCTCCAGCACCACTTCAGACATTAGTTGTGTCCATGCCACGTGGTGGCGCGGCATTTCTGCCTGCTCCCGGGAGCCCTACACGATATTAGGCGGATGTACTTAGTATCTTCGGCTCTTTAGTACAAATACATACAGAAAATATTATATATTACTTTGAAGCGACCAACCCCTAGAATTTGTATTTTGAAGTACAGACGTTTTCTGCTGTTCATTTTAGGTGTGCTGTTACAGATGCAGGAAACTATAATTCCTGTCCGCTGGACTGTATGGCGTTGTGGCTTCAACACAATGATCAACCATCCCAACTACGTTCTCATATCCTGAGCGCCGGAACAAGACATCTACATTTGCTGGATAAAAAGTATTGAAGTCACGTTTCTAATTCATTTCATGCCCTCAATATAATCGCCCGCATCTCGATCGCCTTGTCCCACATAGAGATGGAAGGCGGTGTATGCCGTTAATTCGTCCATCTCTGTCGATGTCTCGCAATGACCGCGCTGTGGCGCAGATGATGTCTTCTCTCACGTTGGGTACATCATGTAATGACCGAGGTGCAACAGTGGAATCGTTAAGCACTTGCAGATTAATTGCTCAGTCGCTAACACAGGAAGGTGTGGTGTCACCGCCAGACACCACACTTGCTAGGTGGTAGCCTTTCAATCGGCCGCGGTCTGTTAGTATACGTCGGACCCGCGTGTCGCCACTATTAGTGATTGCAGACCGAGCGCCGCCACACGGCTGGTCTAGTCTAGAGAGACTCCCTAGCACTCGCCCAGTTGGACAGCCGACTTTGCTAGCGATGGTTCACTGTCTACAGACGCTCTCATTTGCCGAGACGACAGTTTAGCATAGCCTTCAGCTACGTCATTTGCTACGATCTAGCAAGGCGCCATATTCAGTTACTATTCTGAACAGATAATATTGTCAGTAGAGGCCTTCCCTCCTCACGCCAGCCAGCGTGAGCTAAAACGCGTGCATTTCGGCCCCCAATAGTAACACGGTGTTGGCTCTTCTGTCAACCCAACAGAAACAGAAGGATTGTCGCTGTGGAGGAAAAACTGGACTCGGTCGTACGAAACACTATTAAAGCGGCAGTCCAATGTATGGAAACGCCCTGGTTATCCTCGACCACAGAACGTGTGCTGTGAACCAGCTGGTAGCAAAGTTATGGTTATTATGGCTCGCGATATACATAGGTTCATTCTGCATCTCCTTGTAGCGCAGAGGAGACGATCACTTATGACTGCCACTGTGGTTGCTTGCAACTTCACTTTCATGCTGCCCCTCATCATCTTTCATGATGTGCACGATGCTACACGGAGAACCCCGTGCAAGAGCTTCCGTGTCCGTAGGGGTGGGAGATACAGGAACATCCACCGCTTCAGCAGATATGAGTCCGTGCGATTACGACCTGTTCACCAAAATGACGGAACCTGTTGTAGCACGCGCTACAACACAAGAGAAGACATCATCCGTGCCCTAGGGCTGTCCTTACGAGATATCAACATAGATGACCAGGAAACATCTCAACGACTTCTCAGGTTTCGTAACGGCATTTATATACATCGTTTTTGGTAAAAGTTGTGTTGCTATTTTCTGACCTATAGGCGAGTACACTTTGGATATTATTTAAGTTGTGTTTGTGACAAAGTCGTAATGTTTTTGTGTGACTGCATTTTGGCTATCTTCTTGTGAAACTGCATTTTCCTCTCTTGCCTATATTTGCAAACCATATCAAGTGGTTTCGGAAGATGCACCGTTGAGGATCTTAGCCCATAAAACGATAGCCAGGAAGCGATGAGCGCACGATTGCGCGTTCATTGAATCTAAATTGTACCAGCGAACGTGCCACGTCAAGTGACGGTTACTGGTTGAATACCTAATAGTAATTGTTTGTACTGAAGATTCAGAGCCAGTCGGAGTGGCTGAGCGGTTCTATTAGCTACAGTCTGGAACCGTGGAACCGCTACGGTCGCAGGTTCGACCCCTTCCTCGGGCATGAAATGTGTGTGATGTCCTTAGGTTAGTTAGGTTTACGTAGTTCTACGTTCTAACGGATTGATGGCCTCAGAAGTTAAGTCCCATAGTGCTCAGAGCCATTTGAACCATTTTGAAGATTCAGAGGCAAGGAAATGAAAGTTTCCTACCCACTGCTGGTTTCGTCAGACACTGTTTTTCAGTTATGTTTACTGGGTAAAGTTTGTTAAGTAAACTCTGAGAAAAGAGATGTGTCGGTTGTAGAGGTGGCTAATGAAGACAATCAAACGTCTACAAAAAGATAACACTTTAATATGTGTTTTTACAATAGGTAAACTTAATAACTGAGGCATACTAGGTCTGTGCATATGTTCGTAGCGTTTTTGTTTTAGGTGTTGGTATTCTGTTTGCTATGGGTTTATTCATCGGTTGTCATTTTTTTTATTTCACTGTTGCTGTTTGAATTTACATATTATCAGTTTGTCTTTCGGAGACAGTGAGTAGAGCTGTGAAAGCTAGAAAACGGAGTGGAGGAATCGGAATATTTCCGACATATTGTCCTGTTTGAGCTCAATAGACGACACCCGAGGCAGCCAGAAACATTTACGTCTTGTGTTGGGATAATGCCACCGAACAGAGCACGGCAAGAAAACGGTTGTTTTGTTTTAAGTAGTGCCGTATTAACATCAGTGACCCTCCACGTTCAGGAAGGTTACCGGAGTTCAATGGAAATCGTTTGAACACTTTGATCCATAACGACGCTCATCTGTGTACTCGAGAAGTGACAAATGATCATTCCACCATCGTGCGATATTTCCATGCAATGGCGAATGTTCAGAAATCGAGTGTACGGCTACTGGACTCTCTAAGCCAAAATAACAAAAATCCGAAAGTCACCGTAAGTGCATCTCTGCTTGTTCGTTATTAATTGCCTCGTGAACAGCACAGGGCATTCCTACCGTGTGTCGTTACTGGCGACGAGAAATTCTGTCTTTGTATTAACGTAAGGAAAAGAAAAGAATGGTTGAACTCAAAGTAGCAACTTCCCATGCAAAACCGAGCGAGGTGGTGCAATGGTTAACACACTGTGCTCGCATTCGAGAGGACGGCGGCTCAAACCAGCGTCCGGCCATCCAGATTTCTCATTTCCGTGATTTCCCTAAATAGCTTTAGGCAAATGCTGGGATGGTTCCTTTGCAAGGGTACGGTCGACCTGATACAACCGATGACCGCGATGTTTGGTCCCCTCCCTCCAACCAACCAACCAATCAAACCGTACAAAGACATGTGCTTCCGTCAGATGTAACCATCACTTCTGACATTTATTGTCAACAACTGAGACGTCTTGCAGACGCAGTCCGAGGACGACGACCGTGAAGGCTGCGTGAAATGTTGCCACTCTGCGATACGCCCGCCTGACTGAGAGAAACAGTTTACAGGAGTTGTATGTAATGTATTCCCAGTTGTAAATGTGGGCAACCATCAGCTGTATAATAGAACTACGACAACGAAAAGTTGTGCTTGTGCTGGAATAGAATGCGGATTTCCCGCTTATCACGAGCGATCGCCTTACGTTTGGAGGTCCGAACGCGACTCACGGTCAGTCCAAATTTCTATGTGTCTACAATCTGCACTCGTACTTCCACTGTGAATATTGCTATTCAGGGGAGACACTTTACTTGAAAGAGGCTTGCCCGGTGTCGTCGGATACATACGACCATACAGTGCCTGTGTTATTCCGAATTACGATACAAAAAGGAACAGGCACTGATACGATTACATCATGGACAAGCATCAGCAGTGTAATGGGATGAGGACAACGAAAATAAGTGCCGGACTGGAAACTGGATTTCCCGCGTATCGCGAGCAGTAGCCTAACATTTGATTATCCGAGCAGGACTCACGCACCGACAGAAACTTCCATATATCATAAACCTGTACTCGTACATCCATTTTATATATTTCTGCACAGGGGAGACATTTTACATGAACGTCACTTGCCCGGTGTCGGCTGTTATATGTGATATTGCACTGACAGTGTTACTCCGTCCTGAGGTACTCCCGTTCACTGCTGGATTATGACGTTAAGAAGCTGTTTTCTTTCGTAATATACACCGCTGCATACAACCTGGACTGTGTGTATCGCACGACGAAGCCTCGCACGAAGTTTTTATCTTTTCTTGGGGATAAATTTTATCGCTAATTCAACTCCAGATTGAGTTGATTAAACATCTCAGGACCGTTTTATGACCTACAGAGAAGGGGATGTTCAAACTTTGGCTTATTATTGCGCCTCCGAAAGTCCCTAGCTGTATAATGTTACGTGAAATAATGCAGCGTCGAGTTAGCAAAATTCTGTCTATCAGCGATATTATGTAACTGCGCTATAGCGTAACAGTTAACTCGTTGTGTTGAAACACCGTTTGTCGTAAATATTTCTTCACTGTAATTTGGTTAAACAGCAGTTTATGCCTTTAATTAGGTTTGATAGACGTCTGATTTGCTACAATAGTTAAAGTCTCACGAAACGAACGGTGAAGTTCTTGCACGTAGCTTATAACAGATCGATAATTTCTCACTACTTAGCTCAAAATGGACCTCAGGCACTTTTTGATAGTTAATCTATTTAATTATTTATCAGAAAGCATTTTCAAAAATATTGACTTACCACTTTTTGCCTTTCTGAAATTAATGTAATCACTATTATTAAGACACTTTCTTCCAAAACTGTCCCGGAATCAAATTCATTAAAAAATTCAGTCTGCTTCAACTTTGTGAGTTGCGTGATACAAAAGTATTCAGAAAATACTGTTTAACTATGAGAAATGTCTTCAGTAATTTTAGTAGGCCTCTGTTTCACTATACAGCTCAATATTTCCTTTCAACTTGCAGATACTTCAGTAAATTCAATGTTCAGAAAAATAATTCTTCACTGCCTTAGTCAAATAGAGATTTCGACGACAATAGCATTGAAAATGGTAAACTGAGTGCTTTATTTTTCAGAATAGAACATACTCTCTACAGTTCGGCAGTCCAACTACAAATCTTTACATTTTACACCTTTTTTGTGATACAGTTCTTTAAATTAAATTCATAAAATTTTAACATGGTGGAGCGATATTTTCGCCCTAACAACCGTCGACTTTACCAGATGATATAATATCCAGTATTACCTGCTGGTGCCGGCCGCTGTGGCCGAGCGGCTCTAAACGCTTCAGTCTGGAACCGCGCGACTGCTACGGTCGCAGGTTCGAATCCTGCCTCGGGCATGGATGTGTGTGATGTCCTTAGGTTAGTTAGGTTTAAGTAGTTCTAAGTCTAGGGGACTGACGACCTCCATGGTTAAGTTCCATAGTTCTCAGATCCTTTTGAACCATTTTGAATACCGCTGGAAAACCTTGTCGGAAACTTCCTAGAATAAAAAAAAATATTTTAGTATACGCTTAACATAATCTGATAATACAAGTTATTACAGAAACAAGGATTTCCTGAGTTCGCTTAAGCGTAGAACTACAAATTATAATTTAAAGTTCTGGCGGACATGCTGTGGCGTCGCAACTAGTGCGAGCGCACAGTTTTCTATCAAATATTTACTGTGAAATGTAGACAGACTGTAAAGTAGCCATCAGATTAGCATATGTGCTGTAGCGGGCAGATTACCGGTGTTCGTTCGTCTGACGTCACGACCATATGGCATGTCTGTACCGTGAGAATGTAAGACCTGTGCGCTAACTAGCCGCGTGTATAACGTGGAACTTTCATCTTTAATAACTTCTAACTGAGGAACCTGAGGAAATTAAAAGTTAATATACTAGTTTCTGTTATGAATAAAAATAAGTCATCCAAATTTGAGCTTTGAAACCTGCATATTTTGGAAATTAGAAAAATCTTACAGAAAACGCAAATTTCTACAATTTTCGAGTCTAAATAAATACCATTATGTATAGATCACCTTCAGTGACCATCCAACTATGAAAGAAAATCACCTTCCGTGCTTTTGTATTTATTTTGAGAATTTTACTTTTAGAAATTCACCTATAACTTTGTTAAAACCATAAATGTTTTGAATTTTTGTGAACAGTTATTTTATATGAGTAGGTGAGAGTGAATGAGTGTGCCTGAGTGAATGAAAGAGGGACATTCGCCATTCTTTGCAAGTGTATAAAATCTAGGTTGGAACTCGCAAGTGTTCAGACGATGTAACCGTGGGAACAGAGTCGCCAGTGGTTCCCCATCTTAGTGAATGTCGGATGTCCAAGAGTGTATGGTATTGTACAAGCAGCCAGAACGTTCGCGAGTATTTAAATAATTTCTGGAAATAAAGTAAAGTCTAGTTTTCCTTTCGGTTTGTTAAATTATACAGTAAATTTTGTGTAACAAGAAATCATGACGTAAATGATTCAGAAGTCATGACTGGTGCGTGCTAGATTTTGGCGCGAGGCGCACCCAAAGAGTTAATTCTGATTGGCTGTGTGATGTGTGAGCCAATGAGATGCGAGGACGGTTAGCAGACTAGGAGAGTGAGTCGCGAGTGGATGAGGAGTCGCGAAGGAACTGTGATCGAGAAGAGACATGCTTGATGTGTCCTCGCGAATAATGTGTAAAATGAAGTCATAAAACGGCTTCATCGGTTCGGTACTGTGCGATTTGAGACTGGAAGAGTCCAGTACCGCGTAGTGTGAGTTTGAGCGAGTTGTGACTTTTCGTTCCGCGAAAGACGCGAGTAACTTTAATAATTAAAAGCGTGGCGGTACTTCGTAAACTTTTACTAAGTGCTTATGGCGAGCATTAACGTTAAAAAACGAACTATTATTGAACATCGACTGCAAACGTGTATGTTAGAAAATCGTCTGTGTTGCAGTTAAGTAAATTCCGTAACTTTGAAAGCTAATTCTGGCGGGGTTTGAGTGTGGATAGAATTGTGAACTGAACTTTCTTCAAACGTAGATTAGCGGGCTGATGATCAGGCTTAAAGACAATAAAGAGCTTAAATAGAATTACCAACTTCGCGTTCTCGTTTGAGTAAACAATTACTACCATTCCAATAACTCAATTTATTTAGGAAGATTGCTCATAGATTGTATTTCAGCAAACATGTATCGCGGCCTCCGGTGAGCGGCTATTAAATTGCAGTTTCTTCAACACTGCTTTTCTGCAATTTTTCCAGTAGCTGCTATCAGGAGAGGCGAGTGCAGCAACTACCTAAGAAACGAGGTAGGTGGATTTTCTTTCAGGGAAAGGAAACTGCGCGATAAGAGCCTGACCCGTCGCAAGTGGTGCATCGGCCGGGAAATAAAAATAGTAAATTCCAGTGAATTTCAAAAAAAGCAGTAGTGACAATTACCGGACAATACAGAAGTGCTCGCTATGTGTAGGAACTGTGTAGCGTACAAATTGATATCGCCACGTGAATAGGAAGGACAGTGAAAGTGTCCGTGAACTGTAATGTGTTGTACGGAACGGAAGAATTTTTCGGTGACTACGCGCCGATTGGAATAGCAGTCTACGACGGCGTCTGGCAGACGACGAGCTACGGAGACTACGCAGAGGCGACGACAGCAGTGGCAGTTGGCAGTGCTGATTCGAGCGGGGGCCCGGAAACTGGTACAGCATTGCAGTGTATGGTGAACGGACCCGCAGTTTCATCTAGCAGGAACGCAGCACGCCGAAGCACAAAGTTAAGTACAGTGCTTTTGAAAACTTTGTGTGTTTGTGGAGTCAAACTGAGAAAAATGGCTGAGTTTCAACCAAGTGACAAAAAGGCGGAACTAAGTTGTGATAGTGGGATGGAGACAGGGGAAAATGACCCCATGAATTTTAGTTTAGACGTGTCTCAACCCAATTTCAGTAGTAGTTTGACTGATTCATCCTATGTTAATTATAGTTTGGAGTCAGATCCAAATATGTCAGTGCCCAGTGAGTTACAGTTACCCATGCCGGTAGTTAATGTTAATAGGGACATTGTATCAGCAAATGAGGGGGCGAAGGATAATGTCGCCAGTATGCTGATGAATCTATTAACTAAGATGAACGTGTTGGATTCCAATATGTCAAGTAAAATGGATTCCAGTATATCAAAATTGGAAACTAATATGTCAAGTAAAATGGATTCAAAAATGTCTAAATTAGGATCTGATTTAAGTAATGAGATGACTAAAATGGGCGCTGATTTAGATTCCAAAATATCCGATCTCAGAGACTGTTGGAAGCAAGATTTAGCAGTGCTCAGTAGTAAAGTAAATGTTGAAATACAGCAGGTTAAACTAGAATGTACAGAAAATATTGTTCAAGTGCAAAGTGAATTGACGACACGAATCGAACAGGTTACTGAGGATCAACAGCAATTTAAATCCCATGTTGATGCAGAATTAGATAAAGTATGTGAGCACATAAAAGTGGTAGAGAATTCCAATGAAATTAATCATGCCGCCTTAGAATGTAAAGTAAATGATACCAAAATTCGGTGTGAGAAACTTGGAGAGCAAGTTGTAAATAAGGTCAATAATTTAGAGACTCACATAAGCCATTTCAGTGAAAGGGTGAATGAGCAACTTTGTGGGCATGAATGCAGACTAACCAAAGTAGAACAGTGTGTTTCTAACCATAGTGGTAGTATAATTTCCAGTGGAATAATTGAATCTACCGAGGTTGCGTATGTTACCCACAGACAGTTTTTAAAATTTGACCCAAGTAAGAACATGCACCCCAGAGAATTTTGGAGCGATTTTGAAGACGTTTTGCCGAAAGTATGGAGCGATAAACAAAAGATAGGCTTTATCACTTCAAATTTGATGGGAGAGGCCAGAGTATGGGGGAATTTAGCCTCTGAAAAATACGCGAAATTGTCAGAATTTAAATTAGCGTTCTTTGAGGAATACTGGGGAAAGAGAAAGCAGATGGATGTTCTTAATCGGTTCTGGTCGGGAGAGAAGTATGACCCCAAGAGAGAGGGCATCAAACGATTTGTTCAAAGGTGGGTAACAACTCTGTCCTACCTTAGTAATAAGTTAGAAACAGAACAGATCATATTAGGGGTAGAAAATAAGCTACCGTGGAACTGGAAAACTAAGATCATATCTGCGCCCCGAGATAACATTGACAAGTTCGTACAGTATTTAGAAAGGGTTGAATCCGTCCAAAAAGAAGAAGAAAACATGAGGAGGGAGCATCGCCCGCCTGCTAGGCAGAATGACAATCGCGCGGATGTAAACATTAATAGGATGGGTGTTCAGAGAGGCGGCGGATACCGTGGCAGTTCACGTGGTAGAGGAAGAACATATGTTAACAGGTTCAATGAACGCGAGCAGTATGACAGCGGCCGACAGATGTCAGGAGGTGAGGCGGTCAGCTGGAGGCATGGTGATGACGCACCGCGCTCGGAAAACCATTAATTGTCTACGAGTGTGCTGGCGATCGTAGGCAACAGCGTTTAAAGTTAAATCCGCTGGCAAAACCATTCATAAGAAAGCAGCCTGAACGACCACCTAACATAAATATTGTTGCTACAAAATTTAGGGAGGATAACGTAAAACAGACAGAGATAGTAGCTTTAAGTCAAGTGGAGGTTAATGAACCAATTAACTGTAAGAATAATCATAAGAAGCCACTTATTGAAGAACTAAGTACTAGTTATAAGGGTAATAATCAGAAAGACATTATGCACAGTAAAACTAATGAAGAGCTGTCGGATAGGGGTGAGAACAGTAATAATGGCAGGGTTGTGACTGTGCTTGATAAGATAATTGATGTTGTAGATAGTTACGAAGAAGAGGATAGATTAGAGGAGGAGGTAGAGGTTAATGACGACGCCTTGGATAGGGTCGTAGAAAAGGAGGTTAATGAGAAAGAGGGGGAAACGTTGGAGAAATGTTTTGACTTAGCAATAGTGGATAGGCTGATAGGAGCTGCCACTAGAATTGAGGGTGATAATAAGCATGAAATAAACCCTGTAAGTGTGAATGTGATTGCCACCCAAAAGACAGGCTTCGAAAGGAGAGAAATTGTGCAAGATTTATTGGAGGAAGCAGAACCCAAAATAAATAAAGAGTACTTAGGGCAACCGATAGTAGAGCTAAGAGTATTAAATGAACCAGTTAAATGTTTGATAGATACTGGATCGGAAGTCTGTGCAGTATCCCAGAACTTGGTAAATGAACTCCCTAACAGTAAACAGATTGTTAAGATGCCAGTAAGTGGCTTGAACATTGTAGTAGCAACCGGTAAGACTAAGAAGACAGTAAAACAGGAAGTGTTTCTACCCATAGCATTTAAGGAAGTAGAAATAAGACAGAACTTCTTAGTTATAAATGGACTGAGTGTAGACATATTGGTGGGGGCTGACTTTTTGAATAAATATGAAGGATGGGTGAATTTTTCTACCAATGATGTTATGGTAAAAATTAAGGGTAAACTAATTACTATACCTTTCATCGGTAAGCAGCTATGTGAGGATCCTGAGCAGAATGATTTTCCTATATGTATTTGTAAAACAGAGAAATTCTTGGAGGGCTATAATGAGTACGGTGGCAAAAAAGTAGAGGATCCGTCTGAGCTTGTGAGTGTCAGAAATAGGATCGAGGAGAAATTACTAAAGAGAGACGTGGCCAGGAGTGAGTAGATACCTCAGAGAGCTTTGCACTCTTTGCAGAGCTAAGTGCGTGACGAGCACTAGGTCTCGAGTCGTTTGACAATATTTCTTCCACTTTCTTTTCCGTATTGTCAACCTACCTCTTCTTTCATTCAGAACTAAAATTCTATCGTCTTTCCTTCTTCTCTATCGTAGTTTTTAAGTGATAAAGTGTTTAAGTAATGAGTAGGAAAGAACCTCAGTGCAGTATAGGTTAAGCGTAAGGAATGAGTGTAAGAGAAAATCAAAAAGGATTAAGATACCTCAGATAAGTAATAAGTCTCAGTAAAGTAAATGTTTGGCCTAAGGTGTGAGTAATGCCCTTAGAAAGGTAAAATAACTAAGAAATGTAAGAGCCTCAGAAAATATGGTGACGAACATTGAAGCTGTTTGTTAAGTAACAGAACGATATGTTAAGACGTAGCATTAAGCTAATGTTTAGGAAAGGAAATGGAGCAGTACAGCAAAACTGTCTGTTCAATGAAGTCAGAGCCTCAGGAGGTGATTTAGTGGTAAAATGAGTAAAGGTACAGTGCAACAAGGTTGACTGTCAAAGGGGTAAAGGAAGTTAAGTTAAAGGGACAGTGCAGCAGGACTGACTGTCAAATGAAGAGAAATATGTGAGAAAAGGAGAAAGAATGAGCATAGTGTTTGGCTAGCTCGATATTAGGAAAAAGTGAGGCTACGAAGGTGAGTAAATAAAAAGCTTAATGTTGGTAACCAGAGGTGGCGTTTGTTGGTAAACAGAGGAGATGTTTGTAAACAAAAGGAAGTGAGGCTACGAATGTAAACAGAGCTGAGGCGACGTTGGTAACTCAGGAGGTGGATGTATGTTAGAAAGTATGGGTAACGAGGTTTCGCAGATTAGTAGGAAACGCTTTAACAAATACTAACCTGAGTGTGTGAAGTATGAGTATGAGAGTTGTAAATTAAACCCGAATGTGACTAGAGAAAACCTGATGTTGACAAGAAATTGAAGTAACTCCAGATATGTGAGATGAGGAAAGTACCCATGACATCGATTCCATTTTTGACCAGAGACACACAAAGCTCCCCAAGTTTGTCGTAGAGATTAGTATAAGGATTGTAGTGTTGATAAATGAATAAGTAAATATGTATTTTTCAGTGTTTAATTTATGATACAGGACTACAGGAGATTGCCTGGAGACAGAATTGTAATATTGATAATTTTGTGTATATTTTATATTGTTGTGTATTGTACAGGAACTGGAGAGTCACCAGTGCTGGCGGAGATTTATTATGTATTTGTGAACTATTTGTAGGAATTGTTTTTCTTAGTATTTCTTATGTAACCATAACTTGTTTGATTATGAGATGAAGAAGTAATTAAAGAGTAAATGTGCCACTTCGGTACTGCATTAGGAAAGTCAATTCACTTTTCACTTTAAAAAAAAAAAAAAAAAAAAAATTTGAAAATTGTACATACTGTAAAGTAAATTTTATCAAAAATATGAGACTTTAGAGTCAAGCAGATAGCGCCATTTATCGCTGCTGTAGGTTACGACGTAGCAGTTAGAAAGGGAACGGAGGCCAGCTGATGTTTCAGGTGCGCCGAAGTAAACAGAGGTGGTAGCACGAGACTTGAAATGGACCTCCCAAGCAGGACCCGGTCGAACTACGAGTGCTATCAAAATCTTAAGTGTAAGTGGTAAAAAAGTGACGCTCACCATAGCGATAGTAGTGTTAGTGTGCGTGTGACGTACATCAAGATAGTATTTAGGTTTGTTTTCTCTTTCAGGAATTTGTAAATAGAATTTTGTAATCTGAAAAATTTTTTTTTGAATGATGATAAAAGTGCATGTTTAGATATAAGATGTTTTGTAGGTCGTCAGCCCTAGGTATAAGTGGATGATTGATGTACAGGAACTATAAATGTTAAATAGCTGTTTGAGTAAATCTTTAATAGAAATTTTTTTTAGAAAACTAAAAGTTTGTCATGAATGAAAAAATTTAGTTTCCTCAGGAGGTGTGTGGCGTCGCAACTAGTGCGAGCGCACAGTTTTCTATCAAATATTTACTGTGAAATGTAGACAGACTGTAAAGTAGCCATCAGATTAGCATATGTGCTGTAGCGGGCAGATTACCGGTGTCCGTTCGTCTGACGTCACGACCATATGGCATGTCTGTACCGTGAGAATGTAAGACCTGTGCGCTAACTAGCCGCGTGTATAACGTGGAACTTTCATCTTTAATAACTTCTAACTGAGGAACCTGAGGAAATTAAAAGTTAATATACTAGTTTCTGTTATGAATAAAAATAAGTCATCCAAATTTGAGCTTTGAAACCTGCATATTTTGGAAATTAGAAAAATCTTACAGAAAACGCAAATTTCTACAATTTTCGAGTCTAAATAAATACCATTATGTATAGATCACCTTCAGTGACCATCCAACTATGAAACAAAATCACCTTCCGTGCTTTTGTATTTATTTTGAGAATTTTACTTTTAGAAATTCACCTATAACTTTGTTAAAACCATAAATGTTTTGAATTTTTGTGAACAGTTATTTTATATGAGTAGGTGAGAGTGAATGAGTGTGCCTGAGTGAATGAAAGAGGGACATTCGCCATTCTTTGCAAGTGTATAAAATCTAGGTTGGAACTCGCAAGTGTTCAGACGATGTAACCGTGGGAACAGAGTCGCCAGTGGTTCCCCATCTTAGTGAATGTCGGATGTCCAAGAGTGTATGGTATTGTACAAGCAGCCAGAACGTTCGCGAGTATTTAAATAATTTCTGGAAATAAAGTAAAGTCTAGTTTTCCTTTCGGTTTGTTAAATTATACAGTAAATTTTGTGTAACAAGAAATCATGACGTAAATGATTCAGAAGTCATGACTGGTGCGTGCTAGATTTTGGCGCGAGGCGCACCCAAAGAGTTAATTCTGATTGGCTGTGTGATGTGTGAGCCAATGAGATGCGAGGACGGTTAGCAGACTAGGAGAGTGAGTCGCGAGTGGATGAGGAGTCGCGAAGGAACTGTGATCGAGAAGAGACATGCTTGATGTGTCCTCGCGAATAATGTGTAAAATGAAGTCATAAAACGGCTTCATCGGTTCGGTACTGTGCGATTTGAGACTGGAAGAGTCCAGTACCGCGTAGTGTGAGTTTGAGCGAGTTGTGACTTTTCGTTCCGCGAAAGACGCGAGTAACTTTAATAATTAAAAGCGTGGCGGTACTTCGTAAACTTTTACTAAGTGCTTATGGCGAGCATTAACGTTAAAAAACGAACTATTATTGAACATCGACTGCAAACGTGTATGTTAGAAAATCGTCTGTGTTGCAGTTAAGTAAATTCCGTAACTTTGAAAGCTAATTCTGGCGGGGTTTGAGTGTGGATAGAATTGTGAACTGAACTTTCTTCAAACGTAGATTAGCGGGCTGATGATCAGGCTTAAAGACAATAAAGAGCTTAAATAGAATTACCAACTTCGCGTTCTCGTTTGAGTAAACAATTACTACCATTCCAATAACTCAATTTATTTAGGAAGATTGCTCATAGATTGTATTTCAGCAAACATGTATCGCGGCCTCCGGTGAGCGGCTATTAAATTGCAGTTTCTTCAACACTGCTTTTCTGCAATTTTTCCAGTAGCTGCTATCAGGAGAGGCGAGTGCAGCAACTACCTAAGAAACGAGGTAGGTGGATTTTCTTTCAGGGAAAGGAAACTGCGCGATAAGAGCCTGACCCGTCGCAATGCTTGGATGTCCTAAGGAACTTTGAATCGTAGTGCGGAATAACACAGGGACTGCAACATCGTCTACAGGGGTTGGGTTGGAGATCGTTGTGCACCAGTTTTATTCACCTGAATTTGCAGCCTCAGATTTTCACATTTTCCGCTCTCTATCGAACTTCCTTTCCGGATGAAAAGGTGCTCCGAACAAGACTCGAAAAGTTGTTCGCCTCAAAACCACGTGATTTCTACAATCGAGGAATTGAAAAGTTACCCAGCGTTGGCTGTCTGTTGCAAATAGTGAAAGAGAATCTATTATTCTTGAGTAAAGTCTCTGTTATGCCTTTCTAGTTTTTATTAAACTGACGGAAAAATGCTACGAAATTATGCAGCAATCCAATACATAACTTCGAACTGCTGTAGGCTCTTCCGTGGTGGGAATGTTGTTCTATGAGAGTAATGTTCTTCATAGAAACAAGTCTACGGAATACTGGTACACTTAGTCTCTGCACACATGTAATGTTTAGTAGCGTATTGATACGTCAATATATTGTCTTCACTGCATTCTTCTGTATTAATGAGGATAAGTCTATTGATGCACTGAATCCGGGGACGTCCTCTGGTGGCGCGTGTGCCTGGTGCCACGCATCGGAGGTCACGAGCCATGGGAGAGCGAACTCACCGAGCGCCAGTGCTGGCGGGACGTTCAGAGGCGCCGCCTCCAGCGCAGCTGTGAGCGGTGAGCGACTCGCCGACTGCGGTAGACGTACGAGTGTTGCCCCGAAAGTAACTCATCGCATTTGTTTCGTCAGCCGACAACAATGACATGAATGAGAAACGTTAGGTATCTACACTACTGGCCATTAAAATTGCTACACCAAGAAGAAATGCAGATGATAAACGGGTAGTCATTGGACAAATGTATTATTCTAGAACTGACATGTGATTACGTTTTCACGCAGTTTGGGTGCATAGATCCTGAGAAATCAGTACCCAGAACAACCACCTATGGCCATAATAACGGCCTTGACACGCCTGGGGATTGAGTCAAACAGAGCTTGGATAGCGTGCACAGGTACAGCTGCCCATGCAGCTTCAACACGATACCACAGTTCATCAAGAGTAGTGACTGGCGTATTCTGACGAGCCAGTTTCTCGGCCACCATTGGCCAGAAGTTTTCAATTGGTGAGAGATCTCGAGAATGTGCTGGCCAGGGCAGCAGTCGAACATTTTCTGTATCCAGAGAGGCCCGTCCAGGACCTGCAACATACGGTCGTGCATTATCCTGCTGGAAAGCAGCGACTCGCAGGGATCGATTGAGGGTAGGGCCACGGGTCGTAACACATCCGAAATGTAACGTCCACTGTTCAAAGTGCCGCCAATGCGAACAAGAGATGACCGAGACGTGTAACCAAATGGCACCCTATAGCATCACGCCGGGTGATACGCCAGTATGGCGATGACGAATCCAAGCTTCTAATGTGCGTTCACAGCGATGTCGCCAAACACGGATGCGACCATCATGATGCTGTAAACAGAACCTGGATTCATACGAAAAAATGATGTTTTGCCATTCGTGCACCCAGGTTCGTCGTTGAGTACGCCATCACAGGCGTTCCTGTCTGTGATGCAGCGTCAAGGATAACCGCAGCCATGGTCTCCGAGATGATAGTATATGCTGCTGAAAACGTCGTCGAACTGTTCGTGCAGATGGTTGTTGTCTTGCAAACGTCCCCATCTGTTGACTCAGAGACTAGACGTGGCTGCACGAGGCCGTTGGGATCCAGCACGGCGTTCCGTATTGCCCTCCTGAACCCACTGATTCCATATTCTGCTAACAGTCATTGGATCTCGACCAACGCGAGCAGCAATGTCGCGATACGATAAACCGCAATCGTGATAGGCTACAATCCGACCTTTATTAACGTTGGTACGCATTTCTCCTCCTTACACGAGGCATCACAACAACGTTTCACCAGGCAACACCGGTCAACTGCTGTTTGTGTATGAGAAATAGGTTGGAAACTTTCCTCATGTCAGCACGTTGTAGGTGTCGCTACCTGCGCCAACCTTGTGTAAATGCTCTGAAAAGCTAATCATTTTCATATCACAGCATCTTCTTCCTGTCGGTTAGATTTCGCGTCTGTATCACGTCATCTTCATGGTGTAGAAATTTTAATGGCTAGTAGTGTATTATTTGAAGTCTTCTGAGCGAGCGCGCCAAGTTTCACTTCCGACAACTAGCGTACCAGCAGGACAGTTTCAAAATAACGTCTATAGATGATATACGTTACAAGTAACATGCCGTCATTGAATTTATCACTGTATACAAAGAAACCGTGGGGAATATTCACAAATGCTTGCGCAAAGTCTATGAAGCATCTGCTGTCGACTGAAGTACAGTTAGTTGCTGGGAACGGAGGGTGTGGTCACTTATAGGCGGTTCGCCGAAGCTCCACGATTTGTAGCGGTCGGGGAGACCATCCACAGCTGTCACACTTGGCATGTTGCTGTGATCCGATGTCATTCGCGAGGACAGAGCCATTACGACTCGGCAGTTGGCGCTGCATCTGTCAATCAGCGAAGGAAGTGTGGATGCAATCATCCGCACTCTTGGTCAGTCAAAAGCTTCTGCAAAATGGGTCCCACGGTGTCTAACGGTGGATCATAAATCGCACAGACAAAACATCTTCTTGATCTGTTGCAAGCATTCTGAAGCTGAAGGGGGGGCCTTCTTGTGCCGGACAGGTGATGAAACCTGAGTTCACCATTTTACGCCCGGAACAAAACGACAGTCGGTGGAATGACGCCATTCCCACTCCCCACAGTCCGAGGAGAGCTGAAGACTACTGAACACGACGCAAAACAGGGCTGGACAGTGTTACCCCATCCGACCTAGCCCCTCGGACTTGCACTTGTTTGGGCCATTAAAGGATGCCACGCGTCGAAGACATTTTGAGGACGATGAGGAGGTCATTGACACAGCGAAGCACTGGGTCCGCCACCAGGACAAGGATTGCTACCGACAGGGCACACACACCCTTGTTTCGCGCTGCAGAAAAGCCATAGAACGGGATGGAGATTACGTGGAATAATAGGGTGTGTAGATAAAACACCATTCTTTCCTGTGTCTAATTCTCAATAGGTTCAATAAAGAATTGCTGAAGAAAAAAATGCGGTGCATTACTTTCTAGGCAACTCTCATAGATGCCGTAGATAGCGTAAAAAAGTGGAGCAGTTCCATTACTTTGTAATAAAGAAGTTGCACTAAACGAAACAGCAAGCTTATTGTCTACATCTACATCCAACTACATCTACATCCATACTCCGCAAGCCACCTGACGGTGTGTGGCGGAGGGTACCCTGAGTACCTCTATCGGTTCTCCCTTCTATTCCGGTCTCGTATTGTTCGTGGAAAGAAGGATTGTCGGTATGCTTCGGTGTGGGCTCAAATCTCTCTGATTTTATCCTCATGGTCTCTTCGCGAGATATACGTAGGAGGGAGCAATATACTGCTTTACTCTTCGGTGAAGGTATGTTCTCGAAACTTTAACAAAAGCCCGTGCCGAGCTACTGAGCGTCTCTCCTCCAGAGTCTTCCACTTGAGTTTATCTATCATCTCCGTAACGCTTTCGCGATTACTAAATGATCCTGTAACGAAGCGCGCTGCTCTCCGTTGGATCTTCTCTATCTCTTCTATCAACCCTATCTGGTACGGATCCGACACTGCTGAGCAGTATTCAAGCAGTGGGCAAACAAGCGTACTGTAATGTACTTCCTTTGTTTTCGGATTGCATTTCCTTAGGATTCTTCCAATGAATCTTAGTCTAGCGTCTGCATTACCGACGATCAACTTCATACGATCATTCCATTTTAAATCACTCCTAATGCGTACTCGCAGATAATTTATGGAATTAACTGCTTCCAGTTGCTGACCTGCTATTTTGTAGCTAAATGATAAGGAATCTATCTTTCTGTGTATTCGTAGCACATTACACTTGTCTACATTGAGACTGAATTGCCATTCCCTGCACCATGCGTCAATTCGCTGCAGATCCTCCTGCATTTCAGTACAATTTTCCATTGTTACAACCTCTCGATACACCACAGCATCATCTGCAAAAATCCTCAGTGAACTTCCGATGTCATCCACCAGGTCATTTACGTATATTGTGAATAGCAACGGTCCTATGACACTCCCCTGCGGCACACCTGAAATCACTCTTACTTCGGAAGACTTATCTCCATTGAGAATGACATGCTGCGTTCTGTTATCTAGGAACTCCTCAATCCAATCACACAAGTGGTCTGATAGTACATATGCTCTTACTTTGTTCATTAAACGACTGTGTGGAACTGTACTGAACGCCTTGCGGAAGTCATGAAACACGGCATCTACCTGTGAACCCGTGTCTAGGGCCCTCTGAGTCTCGTGGACGAATAGCGCAAAACACGATCGTCTTTTTCGAAACCCATGCTGATTCGTACAGAGTAGATTTCTAATCTCCAGAAAAGTCATTTTACCGGAAACAACACGTGTTCCAAAATTCTACAACTGATCGACGTTAGATCCTTTGGAACACTACGCTCTTCTACAGATATACGGTACACCACTGCAAGAAGGGCGGCAAGTTCTTTCGGGTACTCTGTGTAAAATCGAACTGGTATCCCATCAGGTCCAGCGGCCTTTCCTCTTTTGAGCGATTTTAATTGTTTCTCTATCCCTCTGTCGTCTATTTCGATATCTACCATTTTGTCATTTGTGCGACAATCTAGAGAAGGAACTACAGTGTAGTCTTCCCCTGTGAAACAGCTTTGGAAAAAGACATTTATTATTTCGGCCTTTAGTCTGTCATCCTCTGTTTCAGTACCATTTTGGTCATAGAGTGTCTGGACATTTTGTTTTGATCCACCTACCGCTTTGACATAAGACCAAAATTTCTTAGGATTTTCTGCCAAATCAGTACATAAAACTTCATTTTCGAATTCATTGAACGCCTCTCGCATAGCCCTCCTCACACTACATTTCGCTTCGCGTAATTTTTGTTTGTCTGCAAGGCTTTGGCTAGGTTTATGTTTGCTGTGAACTTCCCTTTGCTTTCGCTGCAGTTTGCTAACTCGGTTGTTGTACCATCTCTTACGATCTTGCTTGGCACATACTCATCTAACACATATTGTACGATGGTTTTGGACCTTGTCCACTGCTCCTCAACACTTGAGACAAAACTTTTGTGTTCAGCCGTCAGGTACTCTGTAAACTGCTTTTTGCCACTTTTGCTAACAGAAAAAGCTTCCTACCTTTTCTAATATTTCTATTTACGGCTGAAATCATGGATGCCGTAACCGCTTTACGATCGCTGATTCCCTGTTCTGCGTTAACTGTTTCAAATAGTTCGGGTCTGTTTGTCACCCGAAGGTCTAATATGTTATCGCCACGAGTCGGTTCTCTGTTTAACTGCTCAAGGTAGTTTTCAGATAAAGTCACCAGTCGATGCGTATTTAATTCCACAAGGCGTTTCGAAGGTTTAAACTGTGAGGGGTCCACTTGTACGTGGAGCTCGACTTTATAATATACTTCATGAAAAATGACCTGAAATGGTTGTCATATGAAGAAGAGATTGTATCTTTGACACCACAGAACCAAAGATGTTATCTGAGTGGCAGAATCGATTGTAAGTGGGAGCACGCTGAGCTCAGCAGCAGTTGCCGTTATAGGTAGGATGTAAGACTTAAGGCTAGTGGCTAGCTGTGAGAACTTAGTCTATGGACGCAGCATAATACAGTTTTTATAAAATGAAGTGATGAATGATATTGTTTATGTTCAGACAGAGCCAGTAATTGTTGGATGGTGGTGGTGGTGGTGGTTAGTGTTTAACGTCCCGTCGACAACGAGGTCATTAGAGACGGAGCGCAAGCTCCGGTTAGGGAAGGATTGGGAAGGAAACCGGCCGTGCCCTTTTCAAAGGGACCATCCCGGCATTTGCCTGAAACGATTTAGGGAAATCACTGAAAACCTAAATCAGGATGGCCGGAGACGGGATTGAACCGCCATCCTCCCGAATGCGAGTAATTGTTAGGTCGTCGTTATTTCTACAAAAGTGTAAAGTGTGTATTATTAATTTGTCAGGCTATAATATTATCAAGAATTGAAGTGATCTGATCGTTAACAGATATTGTCCATAGACGATGGCAATTATAGAACGGTAATGAATTTGTACCGTAACTCCAAGTAAAAGCAACTGGAACAAATTTATAAGCTAATGAAATCTTGTGTACTTAGTTTTAAGTATGTAACAACGCGATATGTGGATTTGGCTGAATTTTACAATACTGACCCTTGAATGTAGGAAGCAAGTATTTTCCATCAGATTTAATGTATAGGTTTATTAGGTATATCTCATTTGTAATATGGGGAAAGAACCAGAGCTCCAAGACCTAATAGAAAGCACTGAAGGTCAAATAGTTATACGTACGGAAAGCTGGCTAAAGCTCGAAATAAGTTCTGCCGAAATTTTTCAAATTACCTAACAGTTTTCAGAGAGGAAAGATTAAAAGCAGTTGGTGGTGGACTATTTATTGCTGCCAGAAATAGTTCAGCTTGTACTGAAATTAAAGTAGATAGTTCCTGCGAAATGGTATGGGTAGAGGTTATACTTGACAATCGGACTAAACTATTATTGTATCGTTTTACCGCCTCCCCCCCCCCCCCCCCCCGAGCCCACCCCAACTCAGAACATATATTTGTTGAACAGTTCAAAGGAAACCTGAGTTTCATTTCAAATAGGTACCCCACTCACGCATTTGTAGTCGATGGTGACTTCAATCTACCACCGATATACTGGAAAAATTGCACATTTAAAGCACATTTAAAGGCATAAAACGTCATCCGAAACTGTACTGAAAGCTTTCTCAGAAAACGATTTTGAACAATTACTTCATGGGCGCACTCGAAGCGTAAATGGTTGCGAAAGCGTACTTGACCTCTTAGCAACAAATAATCCTGGACAATTAGTGAGTATCGTAACGAATACAGGGAATAGCGACCACAAGGCAGGTGCTGCTAGGCTGAACACCGTAACACCTACAACCATGAAAAAGAAACTCAAAGTACATCTATTTAAAAAAAGCGGATAAAAATGTTCTTAACGCATTTTTAAGAGATATTCTCCACTCTTCCGATCTGATCACGTAAGCGTAGAAAAAATGTGAAGTGATATCAAAGAGATAGTTTCGCCGGCAGTTGAGAGGTATACATCACATAAATTAATAAGTGTTGTTACTGGTCCCCCATGGCACACAAAACGGGTCAGATCGCTGTTGCAGAAGCAGCGAAAATCTCCAAGGCAAAGTTTTGCAGAAGTTCGGAATATAGTGCGTATTGCAATGCGAGATACTTTTAATGATTTCCACAACGAAACTCTTGTCTCGGAATCTGGCAGAAAACCCAAAGAGATTCTGGTCATACATGAAGCACACCAGTGGCAAGACGCAATCAATACCTTGACTGCGCGATAATAACGGTGAAGTCACTGACCACAGTGCTACTAAAGCGAAGTTTTTAAACACGGTTTTCCGAAACTCCTTCACCAAAGAAGACGAAGTAAATATTCCTGTATTCCAATCAAGAACAACTGCTAAGATGAGAAATACAGAAATAGATATACTCGCTGTCGCAAAATAAATCACTTAATAAAGGCAAGGCCTCCGGTCCCCACGGAAATGTTATAAAAGAGGTTCAAATGGCTCTGACCACTATGCGACTTAACTTCTGAGGTCATCAGTCGCCTAGAACGTAGAACTAATTAAACCTAACTAACCTAGCACACATCCATGCCCGTAGAACTAATTAAACCTAACTAACCTAACACACATCCATGCCCGAGGCAGGATTCGAACTTGCGACCGTAGCGGTCGCTCGGCTCCAGACTGTAGCGCCTAGAACCGCACGGCCACTCCGGCCGGCGGAAGTGTTATAGACCCTCTATTGTTCCTGGTCTATATTAACAACATAGGAGACAATCTGAATAGCCCTATTAGATTGGTCGCAGATTATGTTGTCATTTACCGTCTTGTAAGCCATCAGATGACCAAAATGAATTGCAAAATGATTGAGATAAGATATTTGTATGGTGCGAAAACCTGCAATTGACCCTGAATAAAGAAATGTGTGAAGTTATTCACATGAGTACTAAAGAAATCCGTTAAATTTCGATTACGCGACAAGTCACACAAATCTTAAAGCAGTAAAGCTTCAACAATTACAAATAACCTAAATTGGAAAGATCACATAGATTATGCTGAGGGTAGAGGAAAACAAAGACTGCAATTCATTGCTAGCACACTTAGAAGGTGCAACAGGTCAACTAAAGAGACTGCTTACACCACGCTTTTCCGCCCTATTCTGGAGTATTGCTGTGCGGTGTGGGACCCACAACTGGTAGGTCTGACGGATGATATCGAAAAAGTTCAAAGAAGGGCGGCTCGTTTTGATCGCGAAATAGGGGACATAGTGCCACAGACATAATACGTCAATTGGAGTAGCAATAATTAAAACAAAGGCGTTAGTTCACTGCCACGGGATCTTCTCATGAAATTTCAATCACTAGTTTACTCCCCAGATTGCAAAAACATTCTGTTGGCACCCACCTACATAGGGAAAAATGATCAGAACGATAAAACAAGAGAAATCACTCCTCGCACAGAAATATTTAAGTGCTCGTTTTTCCCGCGCGCCGTTCGAGAGTGGAACGGTAGAGATCGAGCTTGAAGGTGGTACATTGAACACTCTGCCAGGCACTTTACTGTGAATAGCAGAGTAATCACGTAGATGTAGATGTAGATTTTGTTTGTTTTTTAATCCTGATGTAGAGAAATTAAATTTTGGAATCTATTTTGTCAAACAGTATCAGCCTTTTTCTCATATAGCAATCCAAGAGTTTTTAATTCCGACAGTAAGTGACAATTGTAGAACAGTTGAGAAGTTCAATGATTTTTAAGATAATGTAAAATGTTTCATAACAGATTTTGTCAAGGTGAAACTTTATTTTGAATACAATTTTCAAACTGGAGGAAGTGAAACTTTATTTTGAATACAGTTTTCAGACTGAAGCATTCGATCTCAGCATGTACCCTTACTCTCTTCCATGCCTTGTTTAGTTAAATCCAATGAATATTTTTTAAAAGAAATCATTTTTCAATCAGAATCAGAAATTAATAATGTGCCAGAATCAGAAAAGTATTAATGTTTGTAACAGTTTGAATGTGGACAGCACTGCACAATACTGAGCAAATATCCAGTATTTTCTCTGAACATTTGGAAGGTTATTCATTTATCATCCAATATACTGACATGATTTGTGTGAAGATATTTTACGGCCGGCATTGCACTTCGCTGTGCCAAGACTGAATATTTTCTATGCCTACTGTGGAGAGAACAGAATACTAAGATTACATCCGCTGCGACTCTAGGGCTAAGGAAAAAGTATTTCCTTGTTTATTTGTCGAGGGTTTTCCAGATTAAATTGTTTAATTTTATTGGATCTGATTAAGCCCATTTGTTCAACAACACATAAGCAGTAGTTAGATGGCGGCGTACTAAAATTTGGATATGAACTGATACGTAAATTATTTAAACTGATCAATTAATTCCCCACGCCTGCCCACCCCTGCACACACCACACACCGTGGGCCTCGACCATATTCACCGCAAACTTCAGATGACGTCAGGTGTTTTCTCAGCCTGCACGTGTGCCCTAGCCCCCTCTCCACTTCCCCAACCTACCCAGTTTGTGAAAATTTCGAATTTTGGCGGGAATTTCGAGTTTTGGATGAAATTTCTTTGTCCCGGGGCTGTGCTGACATCCCCACCCCCCACCCAGATATTGGCGGGAAATTAAAATTGGCGGCACCCATATGCCATCTGGGTCTCGAACCCTGGTGGTCCTCCTGGATGGAAGCCCAATTGCAGCCCCCCCCCCCCCCCCCAACACACCTTGGAGTTTACTGAAATTTAAAATTGGTTGCACTATATCTCGACTAAAATCCGGGTCCTCCTGGACGGGAGACCTAAGTGCACCCCCTAAGACATAAAAACTATCCAGAGGAGCTGTGAATTGACGGGAAATTAAAAACGGCGGTGCCCTTTCCAAAACACGAACCCTGATTCTACTGGATGGATAGCCCAAGTGCACCCAACTAGCACATGGAAACTGTCCAAATGTGGGAGAGAGAGGTTAGGTTCGTGTACCTCATTTATCTTACTCGGGAAACTGACGCAAAGTACGGTCCTAATTATGTAATTAATCACAGAGATCGGGACAAATTACACAAATGTATGCTTAGCGCTACACAAAGACGGCATAAAATCTCAATACAACTAAAAAACTGACAATTGGTGTTATCTTGCTGGGAAAAAATTTCGCAATACCTCTCGAAATTTCACCCTACACCTAGAAGCTGGCGGGAAAAAGAGCAAGCGTATAAGGTAATATACACTCCTGGAAATTGAAATAAGAACACCGTGAATTCATTGTCCCAGGAAGGGGAAACTTTATTGACACATTCCTGGGGTCAGATACATCACATGATCACACTGACAGAACCACAGGCACATAGACACAGGCAACAGAGCATGCACAATGTCGGCACTAGTACAGTGTATATCCACCTTTCGCAGCAATGCAGGCTGCTGTTCTCCCATGGAGACGATCGTAGAGATGATGGATGCAGTCCTGTGGAACGGCTTGCCATGCCATTTCCACCTGGCGCCTCAGTTGGACCAGCGTTTGTGCCGGACGTGCAGACCGCGTGAGACGACGCTTCATCCAGTCCCAAACATGCTCAATGGGGGACAGATCCGGAGATCTTGCTGGCCAGGGTACTTGACTTACACCTTCTAGAGCACGTTGGGTGGCACGGGATACATGCGGACGTGCATTGTCCTGTTGGAACAGCAAGTTCCCTTGCCGGTCTAGGAATGGTAGAACGATGGGTTCGATGACGGTTTGGATGTACCGTGCACTATTCAGTGTCCCCTCGACGATCACCAGAGGTGTACGGCCAGTGTAGGAGATCGTTCCCCACACCATGATGCCGGGTGTTGGCCCTGTGTGCCTCGGTCGTATGCAGTCCTGATTGTGGCGCTCACCTGCACGGCGCCAAACACGCATACGACCATCATTGGCACCAAGGCAGAAGCGACTCGTCCCTCCATTCACGCCTGTCGCGACACCACTGGAGGCGGGCTGCACGATGTTGGGGCGTGAGCGGAAGACGGCCTAACGGTGTGCGGGACCGTAGCCCAGCTTCATGGAGACGGTTGCGAATGGTCCTCGCCGAGACCGCAGGAGCAACAATGTCCCTAATTTGCTGAGAAGTGGCGGTGCGGTCCCCTACGGCACTGCGTAGGATCCTACGGTCTTGGCGTGCATCCGTGCGTCGCTGCGGTCCGGTCCCAGGTCGACGGGCACGTGCACCTTCTGCCGACCACTGGCAACAACATCGATGTACTGTGGAGACCTCACGCCCCACGTGTTGAGCAATTCGGCGGTACGTCCACCCGCCCTCCCGCATGCCCACTATACGCCCTCGCTCAAAGTCCGTCAACTGCACATACGGTTCACGTCCATGCTGTCGCGGCATGCTACCAGTGTTAAAGACTGCGATGGAGCTCCGTATGCCACGGCAAACTGGCTGACACTGACGGCGGCGATGCACAAATGCTGCGCAGCTAGCGCCATTCGACGGCCAACACCGCGGTTCCTGGTGTGTCCGCTGTGCCGTGCGTGTGATCATTGCTTGTACAGCCCTCTCGCAGTGTCCGGAGCAAGTATGATGGGTCTGACACACCGGTGTCAATGTGTTCTTTTTTCCATTTCCAGGAGTGTAATTATTCTTTTTGGCAGGAAATACACTATGTGATCAAAAGTATCTGGACACCCTCAAAAAGTGAACTGTGCTGCCACCTAGTGCCAGGTACTCCATATCAGCGACCTCAGTAGTCATTAGACATCGTGGAGAGCAGAATGGGACACACCGCGGAACTCACGGACTTCGAACTGACAGAGACCGCCGACAGTTGAAGAGGGTCGAGACCATTACACAGGAATTGCAAAGTGCATCAGTATCCACTGCAACTACTATTACAGGCGGGAGGTGATAAAACTTGGATTTCATGGTCGAGCGGCTGCTGATAAGCCACACACACGCATGTAAATGCCACAAGATGCCTCGCTTGGGGTAAAGAGCGTTAACATGGACGATTGAACAGTGGGAAAACGTTGTGTGGAGTGACGAATCATGCAGGCTGTGGGTATGGCGAAATAGTGGTGAACGTCATCTGCCAGCATGTGTAGGGGCAACAGTAAAATTCGGAGGCGGTGGTATTATGGTGTGGTCGTCTTTTTCATGGAGGGAGCGTGCACCCCTTATCGTTTTGCGTGGCACTGTCACAGCACAGTCCTACATTGATGTTCTAAACACCTTCTTACTTCCCACTGTTGAAGAGCAATTCTGGGATGGCGATTGCATCTTTCAACATGATCAAGCACTTGTTCATAATGCACGGCCTGTGGTGGAGTGGTTACACGACAATAACATCTCTGTAATATACTGGCCAGACCTGAATACTATAGGACACGTTTGGGATGTTTTGGAACGCCGACTTTGTGCTAGGCGTCACTGACCGGCATCGATACCACTTCTCAGTGCAGCACTCAGAATGGGCTGCCATTCCCTAAGAAACCTTCCAGCACCAGCTAATGGTGGCGAACACGTTACTGAATTTCAGCATTACCGATGGAGGGCGCGACGAACTTTTAAGTCATTTTCAGCCAGGTGTCCAGATACTTTTGATCACATAGCGTATGTTCATCTGACGAGATTCTGGTGTTGGACAGACAGGAGATTAAAACGTGTATTACCTGTAACCATACAGAATTTATCGCTGTTTGATGTTGAACTTCACAACATACGCCTACTCAGAAACCAACCTTGAGTCCAGATAATCGAAACTAATATAAGCTGTCAGAGCTGATGGGGCAAAATGCGTCACAGTTCTAATTACACTTCAAAATTGTCGTGAAAATACCAGCACTCGTAATGAAAAGGTCATAATGGAGCACATGTACTGGGCAAAATCGTCGTCCTAAAAAACTGCAAAGGGAGTGGTTGCTGAATGTGTGTTCTGCTCGATATACAATCACAGACTGCTGAAAACTGAGGCCCTCTCGCCTCCTACTCTCCCTCCCCGCTGCCTCCCTCCATCCGCCTACAGGGAGAACACATGCTTCTTCCAACCGCCAGATGCTCTGCAGAGCGTGTCGCGCCCATGCTACCACCCCTCTAAGAACGTTGGTGTTTTACTACCCTGCACGATTGATCGCGATACACGGCGTCCCTTAGCAGAAATGGAAAATTTAGCAGCTTAATCCGTGAGCTGTTGAGCCATTGACTTACTTGACTGTTCAGTCTGGTGCCACTGTCTTAGGTACAGTATCGACCATCCCTCTTGCGGCCCCATTGCCAATATTTATGAGGAACAGTTGACATCTGTGGGTTGTGTACTTAGGAGGTCTTTGCTTTCCTAATAAGGTTTGCTGGCCCGAGAGGCAGGTACCAAGTTTCGGGATTGGCGGTAACGTCACAAGAGCTGGTGACGAGATCCGAGCGACTGAAGCCACGAGCTGTACAAGGAGGGCCTGCTCAGAGACAAGATACCGGAGTACTTCACCGGGGTCAGCATCGACTACAAGCAGCAGGTCGACATCCTATCGGTTAGTTGGCAACATCGATGTCGTACGACCACTCGCGGCTTGGCTATCCTCTTCTACCTGGCTTTCATCGGCACCACTCAGTAACCGCTGCAACGCACTGTTGATCCATGGAACTGCTTGTTGATAAAGGGGAGTAACATTCTGTAATCCTTGTGGCAATTTGTGTCATTGTCAAACTGCCCTTGTTATAATTTTCTAGTTTGTACCCGACCCTCAGAGTTTTACTCAGTCAGCTCTTTGGTCGTAAATATAGGCCGTGGTATTGTACTAAGACACTATTCGTTGTTTGAAAATTTGTCTCACTATTACATTGCCTTTCATTTCTGGTTGTGCCCGATCATTAATGTTCTTGGTGGTAAATACAGCCAGAATAATTGTACTAGGGCACAGGTTGCCATTAAACATAAGAGGGATCTTGTGCTTATATTTAGATGTTAACCGCTTCAGTTCATTGATTGTAATTGCATTTATCAGTTATAAGATATAATCCGAATAACCAGCTGTACTAAGCTGTGCATTGGTGTATTTGAAAGACCGTGTAATTATTAGTGTATTTCAGCTGGATCTTGTGGTTCTGCCGAGTGAGTTCTCTTGTAATAAGTGTTCACAAGTAATGTTTTAAGACGTTTATTCAGAACAGTCTTAAAAAATGACAATCAATTTAACTTTGAAAATATTAACAGCCAACTGTCACCAGGGCTATAGTCAAAATAAGATTGTCCAAAGGGACGGGTTGGAATCCAGTCATACCTTGGTTGCCGATTGGTTGCTTTGAAGTAAGCCTTATCATTGTCATATTGTTTCCTAATCTATTTAACCTTTAAGCACAAGTTCACATCTTAATCCTGAATTTTTCGACATACAGTATCGAAATAAAAATTTACGACATCTGTTTTGAGTAACTGAATCACTCTTGTCATGAATGGTGCTTATACACTTTTCATGTATTGCAGAAGGGCATTTAATAAGAGAGACAATGCCCAGCGCACTAGTAAACACAGCTGTTTCACCTGACAATGTGCGGTCTGCAGGCCCGGCCATCTTGTAATCATTGTCATATTGTTTGCTGTTTGGAATTCTTTTGCAAAGGCTTATTCATCTTAGCGTTTAAGGTGAAAATAATTTTGCAAATGTGTTCATTTTGAAAATTTTTTTATTATATATATTGTTAAATAAACAGGTTGTGTGAAATGGAAGTTATATTGGTGAGTTCCTCCAACCACGTTTTCCTTAATTCCATTAGATACCATACATCATTAGTAGCTGAGCTTGGTTGTCGACATATTCGTTGGTGGGGGGGGGGGGGGGGGGGTTGGTCTTGAGTTTCATTTCACTCAACCTGCTTCAGTTTAAATTTTATACTTTATTCTTTTGGGACATTGTCCAATTATTCTCTTTTGTCCATAGCCACACCTTGGATCCACGTCAGTGTCCCAGTATTTCGTGCCTAAAACGGGATCAGCTTGAGTATGAACTGATAATTAGGCAACAAAATGTAGACGGTATGGTGGGGGAGCTGGCAGGCAGGCTACGGGCAGCGTTGTTAATACCACTCTCCGCTTCTGTCGGTAAGGTTGGTGGGGTGAGCCAAAATCGTACAGATCATCTCGGTGGGACTGAATCAGTTACAAGAAAACCTCTCCTTTCTCCAAAATAAACAACCAACCCTGAGGCAGGTGAGGCACATTCATGCACAATTAACCCACCTGGGCAACAGAGTAAAGGATCTTAAACTTCTACAAACTAGTCCCGAGCAGTTAGCAGGTGTTATTCAGTTAAATAGTCTTCTGTTTTATTTGTAAATCAAAACTGCAGCTTTAGGACTCATACAAATTATATAGAATGTGTTTCTCACAATCCAATAGCTGAATTTGGATCTGTCGCCTGAGGTCCAAGTGATCAGTCTGGGAAATATTTTGCCCGCGTCCCTGACCCGATGTGTCTCTTAAACAGTATTAGGGAATTGTCAATTGAAACCTTAGAAAATATACAACAGGTATTGTGGCTACTAGTTACGTTTAAGTCGCATGCTGACGCATTAAGGATCCCCCATCACGTAGTACTTATCGCACTCTAACCATTAGCATTAGGTAGCTTAAGTACGAGGTGCATTCAAGTTCTAAGGCCTCAGACTTTTTTTTCTAATTAACTACTCACCCGAAATCGATGAAACTAGTGTTACTTCCCGACGTAATCGCCCTGCAGACGTACACATTTTTCACAACGCTGACGCCATGATTCCATGTCAGCGGCGAAGGCTTCTTTAGGAGTCTGTTTTGACCACTGGAAAATCTCTGAGGCAATAGCAGCACAGCTGGTGAATGTGTGGCCACGGAGAGTGTCTTTCAGTGTTGGAAAAAGCCAAAAGTCACTGGGAGCCAGGTCAGGTGAGTAGGGAGCATGAGTAATCACTTCAAAGTTGTTATCACGAAGAAACTGTTGGGTAACGTTAGCTCGATGTTCGGGTGCGTTGTCTTAGTGAAATAGCACACGCACAGCCCTTCCCAGACGTTTTTGTTGCAGTGCAGGAAGGAATTTGTTCTTGAAAACATTTTCGTAGGATGCACCTGTTACCGTAGTGCCCTTTGGAACGCAATGGGTAAGGATTACGCCCTCGCTGTTCCCGAACATGGACACCATTATTTTTTCAGCACTGGCGGTTACCCGAAATTTTTTTGGTGGCGGTGAATCTGTGTGTTTCCATTGAGCTGACTGGCGCTTTGTTTCTGGATTGAAAAATGGCATCCACGTCTCATCCATTGTCACAACCGATGAAAAGAGAGTCCCATTCATGCTGTCGTTGCGCGTCAACTTTGCTTGGCAAATGCCACACGGGCAGCCATGTTGTCGTCCGTCAGCATTCGTGGCACCCACCTGGATGACACTTTTCGCATTTTCAGGTCGTCAAGCAGAATTGTGTGCACAGAGCCCACAGAAATGCCAACTCTGGAGGCGATTTGTTCAACAGCCATTCGGCGATTCCCCAAAACAATTCTCTCCACTTTCTCGTATCCTCAGACCGGCTTGTGCGAGCCCGAGGTTGTTTCGGTTTGTTCTCACACGATGTTCTGCTTTCATTAAACTGTCGCACCCACGAACGCACTTTCGACACATCCATAACTCCATCACCACATGTCTCCTTCAGCTGTTGATGAATTTCAATTGGTTTCACACCACGCACATTCAGAAAACGAATGATTGCACGCTGTTCAAGTAAGGAAAACGTCGCCGTTTCAAGGATTTAAAACAGTTCTCATTCTCGCCGCTGCCGGTAAAATTCCATCTGCCGTACGGTGCTGCAATCTCTGGGACATATTGACAATGAACGCGGCCTCATTTTAAAACAATGCGCATGTTTCTATCTCTTTCCAGTCTGGAGAAAAAAAATCGGAGGCCTTAGAACTTGAATGCACCTCGTAATCTGCTGTCCGAAACCTTACATCATGGTAAGACGATCGGGCAACTGAGGCAATCAGTCGTGGAGGCTAAGTTATCAGACCGTATGCGCAAAGTGGGACGCGTGCAGGACTCCCACGAATCGTTGTTTGAATATGTAGAGCGGGTTCGTGGAACAGTACCGGCACTGCGTATAGATGTTCCCGAGGCGAATTCAGTTGCTAATGTCTTGGAAGGTATTCGGTCTTGGATCGCACTGTTCCCTCGTCTGGTCACTCTTCGTGAGTTAGAGAATCTTGTTAACTCTGTTGTGAAATTGTCCGACAACCAGCGAAATGAGTTAACGGGGGGACATGAAAACTCCGCTCCAGAGGGTAGCATGATAGGTAGAGCGCGTCGGTCAGTGAAATCAGGGGGTTGTTTTAGATGCGGCGCACGTGACCATTTAGTACGAGGATGCCTGGTTGCAAGGACGCCTCACGCTGAGTAACGGCACCATGCGGGGCAAGGGTCGCATTCACAGAGACAGGGGTAGTGTAGTCCAATACAGGCAACCACCACGCGTACCTTACCATTTGTTTATGCAGCCACAGGGCATGAACGGTTGTGTGGGTTACTAGATTCAGACAGCTCTGTGTCGCTCTTTAATTACGAGTGGTTTATTGAATACGGACATTTATGTAGATTATCTCCAGCATGTCCCTCTGGTGACAGTTTTCAGGTGGCCAAAGGCCAAGAGTTACCTCTGTGTATGGAAGTGCGGGGAAATCTTTCCGTGTGTGAATTTTTATGGACAGTGTAACGGTTCTTTATTTACGTGACCATTACGGCACTCCAACCCCAGTTCTCGATAGCAGTAATATCGTACTACTTTTCTGCGAAGTAAAAGACATATTTTTGTAACAATATTCACATTTGGTTTTATTAATGTATAGGTACTCAGATGTATCGATATATTACAGCGATATGGTTCTTGTGTCTATTCATTTCTGTGAGACTGTCATAATCTTTGACTTACTGGTAGTCGTTTTGGCGCGAATACGCACAGAGCCAGTCTTTGTTTCACTTTGACAAAAGTTAAGTTGTTATTTAGCATTGTAGAAGAACAGTAACGTCTTGTGTTTGGTTAAAGTGGAAATTAAATGTATGAAGACTGATACGAAACTGTTTTCTTGATAATGTGACAATTAAGAAGAAGTATATGTGAATTTATAAGAAATGTAATAAAAATGTGGATCGGAGAACGCCAAGTCAAAAATTACTTCTACCATGCCATTCTTCTGATCTGGGATTGTTTGATCATTAAGAATTTCCTGAAAAAAAAACGCATTTGTTAGGTCTTCAGATATTGATAAAATACAGACCTGGACCTTCTATCAGTCAAAGTTGAATCACTCTAGAATCAACAAGATGAGCCATAACAACTTCGACGAAATCTACGTGGGAATCCATCCAAAGATAAGAGCCAAATTAATGACTTATTTACAGTGACTTCATTATTTCCATTCTTACGATACCGTCCACAGTCAATAACTTTGTTGTTGCCGGATAAAGCGAACATATGCTGCGTGAGCAACATTAGTGATCTGATTTCTAACCTACTTTGCAAGTGGTGGTATTGTTAGAACAGTCAAGTTTTTACTAGTTAAGGGACCGGTGCCTGACTTAATTCTAGGCCATGATTTCATTCGTAAGACCGGTACGGTGTTACATTTTGATACCCGAACCTTTTATTTCAAACTTTCCCCAACGATCGAATAGCCTTTGTTCATGTGCTCATGTGGGGATGGGACGTGATACCAGTAGTAACAAGTGCCTGCTTGGGTATATCACCTCTCTAGTCAACAAGGGAAACAGTTTAGTGAACTTTTGGGAGAGTTTCCTGACGTACTTTGTGAGAGGTTCGGAGTTACAGACATTAGAAACCATATTTGTGTCGTGGATGACGTGCCGGCCCCATATCGCTTGTCACCACCGAAGATAAAGATATTCCGGCACAAACTTGGGGCTTGTTAAAAGACGGAGTCATAAGACCGACCACTCCCCCCCCCCCCCTCCTATGGTCCCCCATTTTCTTAGTTACTAAAGATGAGGGGCAGCATTTCCGAATTATAGTTGATTATAGGCTTCTCAAAAAAAGGTGGTCTTGAAATCGGTGCCACTGCCTGACCTCCACAACTGTTGCACCTGGTTGTTAGGAGCGCCTTGGTTTACATGTTGCATCTGAATCAGACTTATTACCAGATACCCTTAACGGGAGAATCTAAGCAACTCATCGCCTTCGCTGCAGTTGGAATTTATAAGTTCACCCGGGTTTCGTTTGGTTTGTCAACCGGTGCAGCAGTTTCATCCCGTTTATTAGATAAAATTTAAGGTGATTTGACGTTTGTGTCTTCAATAATTTGGGCGATGTGGTCATACTGAGTGCCTCCTTGGAAGAGCATTTAGAGGACATGCAGAAGGTACTCTCCAGTCTCCGGGATGAGGGGCTGACTGTGAAACCCTCAAAGAAATATAAGGAGATAGTAACTGTTCCCGAAAGAACAGATACCATTTATGACCGTGCAGTTTTTCTAGAATAAATGACAATTCATTGAAACCCTCAGATGTCGACAGGTGTTGTTGATATACCTCGATGGGGACAGCTGAAAATGTGTGCCCCGACCAGGACACGAACCCGGCATCTCCTGCTTAAATGGCAGACGCTCTATCCATCTTTTTTATCTCATTTTGTTCTATTTTGTTCGTTGTATATGTTCGCGGTGGACATCTCATGACTCCCGTTCAGGTGGTTCGTTGATCCGTTGACACAGTTTTTTTTTTTTTATTGCAGAGGGTAGCTAACCCTCTAACCGAACACGCTGAGCTACCGTGCCGGCGCACAATTAACATACGTAATGCTCCTAATAGATATTTGCCCATCCACTCATTACTCGCGCCAACTAAGGTGACGATTCCAGTAAGAGTTCCGGCAACCTGTGCGCATTCGCACAGACGAAGGTCAATGGCTGGGTAGCCTTTAACTATATATGAAGATAGTAACTGTTCCCGAAAGAACAGATACCATTTATGGCCGTGCAGTTTTTCTAGAATAAATGACAATTCATTGAAACCCTCAGATGTCGACAGGTGTTGTTGATATACCTCGATGGGGACAGCTGAAAATGTGTGCCCCGACCAGGACACGAACCCGGCATCTCCTGCTTAAATGGCAGACGCTCTATCCATCTATGCCACCGAGGACACAGATGAATAGAGCGACTGCAGGGACTTATCACTTGCACGCTTCCCGTGAGACCCACATTCCCAACTGTCCACAATCAACACACGGAATAGTCGTAATATCTATTAGGACATTTACAGCTGTCCTCATCGAGGTGTATCAACAACACCTGTCGGTAGCTGAGGGTTCCAATTAATTATCATTCCTCAAAGATAGCCTTGGACAAGCGTCAAGTGTCATTTTTGGGTTCCTTGGTGTCTGGAGACGGAATTAACATTGATCAGGAACGCACTAAGGCGTTGAGGAATTTTCCGCAGCCACGAAATAAGAGGGAGGTAGCACGATTTGTAAGAATAGGTAATTATTTCTGCAGATTTGTCGCAAACTTTGCGCAACTTCCAGCTCTGTTACACTTGTTACACAGAAATAATGAGGAATTCATTTGGACTGAAAGTCATCAGGCAGCCTTTGAAGGAATTAAAACTGCGATTGCGAACCCACCGGTTTTAGCTATACCTGATTTTAAGAAGAGATTTGTGATCCAGACTGATGCTTGCAATACTGGTGTGGCGGCAGTTCTTCTACAGGAAGCTCAAGATATCAGACGTCCGTTCATTTGCTCCCCGACGTCTGGAGGGGCCTGTGCTCAGTTACTCGGTATATGAGTGCGAAGCGTTAGCTGTGTCATTTGCCCTGGAAACATTTCGGTTCTACCTCGAGCATAGTGAACTTCACCTAGAGATGGAGAATCAATCAGTCCCATAGTTATGTCCTAGCTCGTCCTAGGAAGACAGAGCGTATCGCGAGATGGGCGGTCCGCATTTCGGCTTCCCATTTTAAGGGGTGGCACGTTGAAGGATCCGATAATGAGGCTGCTGACAAACTTAGCAGGATGTTCCAATAGGACGAGCTTGACGAGGAAACGCCAGATAGTCTCCTAGTATGTACGATCATCACCGAGGTACCCTAACTGTTTAATAATTTGAAAACTGAACAAGAACAAGAACCAGTATGGGGGGGGGGGGGGGGGGGGGCTCAGGAAGCAAATACTACATGGACAGGAAACCAATGACTATTTTCTGAAGAACAGAATTCTCTGTAATGCAGGGGTCGGACTATGGAAGCTAGAATTTGTCTCCCACAAACCTTAGTTAGTCTGGTCTTCTGGTACTTCCAAGACTCTCCAGTCGGAGAGCAGTTAGGTCTTTGTAAAACTTTGGAGAAGGTCAAGGAGCAGCTGGCCTGGCCGACACTTTATAAAGATATTAGAGATTTAGTCAAAAAATGGCGAGATTGTAAGAAGGGAAAACCAAGTAACTCCCTGGGGAGAGCATTGCTGCAGGCAGAACGGGAAGGGCATCCACTGGACAAATTTTTTGTTCATTATGTGGGTCCGCTTCCTCGGACGAGAAAAGGGAATTTGTATATTCTCGTAGTGGTGGACGCCTTCTCCAGGTTCATTTGGTTCATACCTAGCCGGGTTGTGACCTCTATTATCACCATCTCTCATCTTACTAATATATTAGGTGGTTCTGGCCACCATGGGCGTTGGCTGTGGATAACACTCCCTGATTTGTGGCAAGGTCGTTTAGACTGTTTTGTTTTGGCAATGGGATACAACATGTTACCAATACGCTTCATCATCATCAGTCTTCTTTGCCGAAAGAATTAACCACAACTTGAGGTCAGCGTTGATTATTTGCCACCATGAATCACCCAAGAAGTGGGACACCACCTTGCCCTGGTTAAACTTAGCATTTAACTCCACACTGTAAGGTGTCAGGCAAATCCAACACCTTCCATGAAAACCCAGACATGATAAGCAAATCTACTAGTATGTCACATAGCTCCGAATAAATCGTGACATTAAATTAACCAAAGTAATACGAGTAACGAGTGAGCAAATGGAATACCACAGACTAACACAAGAATGCCTAAATGCATGTTGTACCTTCCCACGGTGAGACCGACGCAGTTCCGAGGCGAGAAACAAGAACAGAAGCCGAGAGCAGAACCGTGTTAAGCTAGAAGGCCCTACGATAAGGGACGGACTGGACAGCCACGTCGCCAGCTAACCACTAGGGCCACACAACCCACACGTTTTAGCGTGAGACTGTTTCGCGTCTCTGTTACGTCAAGGACCACACCCCAGCCCATGTTAAAAGCTAGAGCCCTCCAGAAAAACAGTATAGATCTTACGATAACACAAAAAGGGCCACTAGCACCCGCAAGTTTTAGCGTGAAACTTCTTCGCGTGTCTGTTACATTAGGACCACCCGCCAGCCCATGTTAAGAGATAGAGCCCTCCAGAAGAACAGTATAGATCTTACGATAACGCTAAAAGGACCACACCAGCTGCAGGTTTTAGCGTGAGACTTTTTAGCGTCTCTGTTACGTTGCAAACTTTAAAAACATTGCCCCTCCACGAAAAGTATAACGTTTCTCATTGGAAAGATATAATTTTTGTAGGCGGAGCTTAAGGTTAACATTGAGACCCTGGTTGGTCAGATGAAAACATAACCAGATAGTTTTTTTAAACCAACTTCGGTAAATTGTAGTAAGGAGAAGTTAGGAGAGAGTTGTTTCCGAGAGGGTGAGCTGGACGGATCGCGCCGGCCGCCGCCGCCCTGACGAACACCGACAAGGTAATGAACGCACGCGATGCCGCATAACAGCGCATAAAGCTTCACTCAGAACTGCAGATGTCTCATTTGTTACACCCCATTTTTGCGTAATACTAGTGTCGATCGTAAATTAAAGCTCATGGTGTTCACATTTGCCACTTGAAGTAACAATCTGAAACGCGATGATTTCTCTATTATATAATTATTGAGAAGCCACATCATCCACTGTAGACCATTTTGATAGTTTTCTCTTTTGTGAAACTTAATTTAAACCTAGATTATAGATGTGATATGGCATAGGTCATCCTTCGATCCATTGTAGAACTTGGAAACCCATTCAGGGAATATTCGTTAACATTTTTCTTGAACACAGTTCGTTTTTACCGTCCTGTATTAAAACATTTCCTTTTATCAATAGTGCAATTTATAAACAATGTTTTGTGAGTGGAATAAAATTTCCACTGGTAAGCTTAACTGCTGTTTCGACGTTACTTTACCAGCTAACTAAAAATAGGAAAGCCTTGAACCCTTTCCACTAAATTTAGTTAGTATTAAGATTCTTTTACAGGGAGTGCAGTGGAGCTGACGCTGAGATCATTTAGTATTTGGTTATATCATCGCTAGTCTCAGTGAACTCTTCTGAATTCTACATGTCATGTGTGGTCTGGCGTCTCCTTACCAGCAACAGGTCCCAGGTTCAAACTAGTCATTTCCCTAAAAAAAAAAAAAAAAAAAAAAAAAAAAACACGCTCAAAGCGTCATTGCGAAAAAGTGGTAGGGAGACACGATATAGAATAAACAGACACCACCATGTATGTTTAGAACACGGCACGAAGCATCCCAGGCCACACCAACTAGCCTAATGCTCGCATATCCCATGAATTCCCCGTTCTCCATTTTATGGGAGATAAATGATCTTGTACCTCCATCTATCACTCCGGGGGTTCTTAGGGAGAAATGGAGGCGAGCTCGGGCAAATATTAGGAAGGCTCACGATCGTCAGGTCTGTAGCTGTAATAAAAACAGGCCCCCGTTTCAAGGTATGATAGGAGATATTGTCTACATCACCAACGTTCCGGAGCAGAATTCTCAGGTCAAACGCTTAAGGAAACTTGTCCTGTGTTTCCTAGGTCCGTATTCCATTGTCAAAATTTTAAGCCTGGTCAATATTTTGGTCAGAGACCCAGGAAAGGGGAATCTCATAAGGGTTCACATCAGTCTGATTAAACATTCCAGGGATGTGAGGAGTACCTAGCTACCTAGCCCTGGGGGAGGCTTTTTCAGGTCTGAGAGGGGGAGGTAGAGCCTGATGCCATTCTGTCTGGCGCCACTGGCTCAGAGGCAGTATCGACTATCCCTCTCGTGGCCCCATTGCCAACATCTATGAGGAAGAGTTGGTATGTATGGGTTGTGTCCTTAGGTCTTCGCTTGCTGATGTATATACGGGGTTCACTGGCCCGAGAGGAGGCCGAATTTTGGGGATTGGCTGTAGCGTCACGACGAGAGCTGGTGACGAGGTGGGAGCGGCCAAAACCGCGACCTGTGGAAGGAGGGCCTGCGCAGAGCGAAGATACCGGAGTACTTCGGAGGGGTCAGCGCCGACTACGAGCAGCAGGCCGACATCCCGTCGGCTGATTGGCAACATTCACGTCGTACGACCGCTTGTGGCCTGGCTACCATTTTGTATCTGGCTTGCATCGGCACCACTCATTAACGGCTGCGACACACCGCGGTTTCATGGAACTGCTTGTTGGTGAAGAGGAGTAACATTCTGTAACCCTCCTGGTGATTTGTGTTATTGTCTAACTGCCCTCCTTTACACTTTATGGTTTGTACTTGACCCTCAGAGTTTTACTCAGTCGGCACTTTGGTCGTAAATATAGGCTGTAGTATTGTGCTAAGAGACTACTTGTCGTTTGAAAATTTGCCCTCCTATTACATTGTCTTTCCTTTCTGGTTATACCCGATCATTAATGTTCTAATGAATCAGCTCCTGGTGGTAAATAAAGCCGCAACAATTGTACTACGACACAGGTTTCCGTCAAACAAAAGAGGGACCTTGTGGTTAGATTAGATGTTAACCGGTTCAATTCCTTGATTATAATTACATTTCTCGGTCATTAGTTATAATCTGAGGAACCTGCTGTACTAAGCTGTGCAATGGTGTGTTTAAAAGACCGTTTCATTATTGGTGTATTTTAGTTGGATCTTGTGGTTCCGCCGAGTGAGTTCTCTTGAAATAAGTGTTCACAAGTAATGTTTTAAGACGTTTCTTCAGAGCGGTCTTAATAACTGACGGCTATTTTAACTTTGAATGTGTTTGCATCCAACTGTCACCATGGCTTTGGTTAAAATAAGATTTTCCAAACGGAAGGGTTGGCATCCAGTCGCACATAGGTTGCCGATTTAAATTAAGAGTTTGGTTGCTTTGAAGTAAGCCCTATCATTGTCATATTGTTTCCTAATCTGTTTAACCTTTAAACACAGGTTCGCATCTTAACCCTGAATTTTTCGACATACAGTTTCCAAAAAGAAACTCCATCATCTGTTTTGAGTAATTGAGTCCCTCTTGTCATAAATGGTGCTTATATAGTTTCGATGTCTTGCAGAAGAACATTTAATAAGAGAGACAGTGTCTAGAGTAGTAGTAAACACCGTTGTTTTATCTGATAGCGGGCGGGCTGCCGTTCTGGCCGCCTTTTAATCAATGTCATAGTGCTTGCTGTTTTGAATTCTTTTGCAAAGGCTTTTCATCTTAAGGTTTGAGGTCAAAAAAGTTTTGCAAAATTTTGCTCATTTTGTAAAATTTTTTTTTTTGTTATATATATTGTTAAAGAAACAAGTTATTTGAAAAGATAGTAATATTGGTGGGCCCTTCTTCCCAGCTTTCCTTAGTTCCAGTAACTACCACGTGATTGCGGTATCAGCTTTACCCATAATTTAATGAACGAATTTTAAGATATAGTGGAAGCTATCCTTTCGATTCACTTTATGTTGCACACATCTTTCTTGTGCTTAAATATCTGCCAAATCAAGACTGGTAGTAGATTAAAGAGATCTTAATAAAATGGTAATTCTCCATAACATTCCGCTGCGAGACTTACATCCCTGTTTGCGCTGGTTCGGAGACACCTTTGTCCACTAGATTTCAACCAAGCATAGTATTCAATTCTGTTGGACTAGGAATGAGAGCATGTCAGAGTGTTTGTAAATTAATGTTGTCCCTTCATGTGCCAGTAAGAACGGCAGCCAGAGTGCATTAGTGTTGTTCGTGTTTAGTGTTGTTACCAGGCCTGGTAGGCTGAATAAGGCGAGTGACGAGTGTCGGGTGTTTAGTGGTGACTGTGAATGATGCGGAGATGCCACATAGATCTGTGAGACACCGTTAACAGCGTCTGACAAAGTTTGAAATTGGCTTATTTGTGGGGCTTCATCTCACTCTCCGGTCGACTCGTGCGATATTTAGATTTTGGAGCATTCGGATATGAAAGCGGCCCGATTAGATTAGATTAGATTAATACTTGTTCCATAGATCATGAATACGACACTTCGTAATGATGTGGAACGTGTCGATGACGGACTGCAGGGGAACGTGTGGACTGGCATACCCGACATCTGACATTCACAGAAAGGATCGTCGTATTGCCCGCCAAAAACAACGTAACCCCTTCATATCTGTTCCTCCTATCGGTAATGGGACTCCTGCAAAATTCCGTGTCATACAGCACCATTGATCGTATACAAGCAGCAGACCTTAATACCGTCCCAAACGTTGGTTGCCGTTAACACTTCAACACAGAAAGCTGCGTTTGGAAGGAAACCGTGACCGGGAAGTACAGACTGGTGATGAATGGCGTCACAGTGTGTTCATCGATAAATCACAGCCCCGCACTACCCTGCATAATCATCGCCGATCGTAGTGGTAGCGTGCAAAGCTCGTAGTTTCATTTTTCCAGTGTACTGGAGAGGCAGAGCGGCGTCTTGGTGTGAAGGAGTTATCGGATATGAATTCAGGTCATTGCTAATGGTGACTGAGAGAACTAACGAAACGATGGTAAGTCACAGTCATTCTGCATCCTTATACGTTACCTCTCCTGTGACAGAACAGTGGTGCCATTTTTCAACGGCACAACACCGTTCACACACGGCACGTACGTCGATGAACTGTCTGAACGATACGGAGGAACTTCCGTGCCAAAAAAAACTCCAGATCTGTCCTGACAGAACATGTGTGGGAGCAGTTCGAATTCCGCTGCATCCCAGTATTAGTCTCCAAGATGTCAACGACTATTGCAGTAGTTCTCCAGTTTCCCAATCGAATCAGTACCTGCATCAAGACCGGATGGGTTCAACATCATATTGACAAATCACCTAATACTGTCAAGTATTGTTGTATATTCGATTCGATTTTGTAACTAATAAAATAACCCCAGATGCCCTCCAGGCCGTGAAATTTAATTTCATTTCGTTCTTCCCTTTTGTGTGCTTCAGTTCTTTATTTTCCAGGCAGAGTATGTCATGTGCTCCCTCGCTGGAGGTGTAATGTTTGTACACATGATATTCAGTTAATCTAAGGGTAGCAATAATCCAATGTCGCGGCGTCTCACATGCTTGGATGCAGAGGAAAGGCTATCACCAGACAACCATGTTGCAGCTGACCACCCCAAAGACCCTGTAAGGATGGAAGTTCATTTCGCTGGATTCACCTGTAGACGTGGGTGATAACGTACAATTGAGGAGGCGCTAAAAGAACCGAACAATGTTTACGACTTAGCAGAGTTAATCCCAACTCCACTGTGGGAAGCCTTTACAATATATATATTTTTTGGAAAATGTGTATTTCTTTTAGCATGGATAAGAGTGTTTTATGCAATACAAACGAATGTTGCAAATAATAATTCATTTGGCAAGATGTACAAACTGAGCTGACCGTTCTAAACTCTGAAGGAATGAAACTCACAAGAAGTCACTTTGCAGCTAGGACTGAGATAGAACACTTTGACGTCTGTTGGAAGGTTGCTCAAGACTTGTGTTCTGCCATCCAGAATCGTTGCTGATAAATGTTGAAGCAACCCCCGACATTGTCTTAATGTACCAAACCTGGTGCCTAGATATTTTCATGCCTGTACGGGTCTCTCAGCATCAACTCATAAGCAGTGCAGTACATGATAATAAATACATTACGGCACGCCCATAAAAGTGCACGTTGTATTTATAGCAAAGTAATAAGCAACGTTCATGAAAGGAAACTCGAGATAATTGTTAATATAGTGGGCGTATTACTATTTGATTTTTAACCATAGTATGTGATGAAGAGATGTTAACTGCTAGAAAATAATTTTTGAAAAGGTTTATAACATTAATTACTGTTAGTCTAGAATAAGGTTAGTTCTGAAGAAACAGGATAAATTGGAGCATACTTTAATTAAATCGTTACCGCGTGACCAGCTTCAAAACGCGAACAGAAGTATCTGTTCATGAAGCTGCTCAGTCTGTACGATTCTTAATACACATAAGATGTAGCCCACTTAATAGCCGAGGTGGTTCCTTCGACAGAGCCGAGGCCACTGCTTCTTGACATCCTTCTCCGTCTCTAATAAACTCCATTACATGCCCCTAAAACTGAAATCTACCACCTTTTTTGAAAGTGCGCGTGCAAGATACGCAAGATCTCTGTTGAGAATTTCCATTTATAAGTACGATCATAGTGCAAACTCAAATCAGTTATTGACGGATGTCGTTCTGAACAAATAAATCCGAGACGTTACACTTCTGAACAAGGTTAGACGTGTTGGATCTGCTTACTCCTAGCCTAGAGCACGTATCTGTCAGTTTTTGATCGGCAGAGAGGTTTCGTGTTTCCCGTATCTTTTCTTCAACTGGAATAATGAGTTTCGAGGTATTAATGTAGAAGTGCAATTAAGTAACCCAAGAAAAATCGTTGGGTTACATTACAAATCTTAGCTTGTGCTCTTTCCTCTCAAGACCGTTACACGTTCTAATAGCTTTCTGTTCTTTTATTTACTGTCCAAATACTACTAAAGAACTTCGCAGAAGCGCAACTGGTCGATTGGCATAGTACCATAAGACGTAGTTGTTAACCTAGTATACGTCTCATTTCGGTCGCAGATATGAGCTGTCAGTGTATAATTGTAAAAAAAAATGTAAAGAATTAAATGTTATAGGGTGTCAAGGATACTGCAGATTAATGGATGTCGTGGTAACGCACAGCGAAGTTTTTTAATGGATTGTGTTCACACACGTAATATATGGTAACGGCCGCCAGGAAATGGTGCAAGGTAACGCTTGTAGCTTAAGATTTACTTACTCTAAGTGCAACGTAAAGCGTAAACAAAAAGTCGTCCTACTTCACTGCCGTATACGTGTACAGCTCTGCTCGTAATTACGTGGACCTTGGTCACGGGCAAAGGCAGGCCGAGAGAATTCGAAACCTTGCAGCGAAACTCATGAAAGTATAATTCGTACAGTTCTTTCTTGGAAAGACTCCGTGCGCGCAAATAAAAGCGTCAGTTAACCCGCTTTCTGGAAATCATTTCAACTGTTATTTTTCATTCAAGTAAAGAAAGTCACTGATGACACTTCTCAGTTCACTCTACGAACCATACTAACTACGTAAGACTGCAACATCATCAACAACAGTTTTAAAGGGACAGAGATAGAGATGAAGTATTACAATGCCATGAACCGGTTCCAATAAGGTCTACGGATCTGTAACCTGGTTCCCTACAAAACATAATAGTAGCAGGACATAGGCTGCAGAAAATGAAAAATCTCCGTACTACAAATGGTGCACCGGAGAAGATCGCCTTAGAAATGAAGACATTAGAAATGAATTACAGATTGATCCAGTGCGCAAGAAAAGAGAGCTGAAAAGAAATAGATGATGGGAATTTGTAGACAATTGCGTGCAACTATATTTTTAAAAACATATTCTTGACTAAAAACCAAGATGGACAAGACAAAGACCACGGAAGAGAATGCTGGATCATGTTGTACGGAACATGTGAAATCACCTGGTCCATTAAGGGAGAAACAGAAGAAGAAAACAAACGGTTTTCATTGTATATCTACATGTACATCACCCTCTGCAAATGAGTGGGAAGTGCTAAACAGGCGGTACTTCAGTTGTATCTATTGTTAGGGTTTCTTGCCCTTCCATTCCTCTATGGCGAGTGGGAAAAATAATACTGCGTAAACGCCTTAGGACGCGGTGCAGGTAGACTAATCATATCTTCGCGGGATCGACACATAAGGGGACTATGTTCCTAGAGTCACCACTTTAAGCTGGTTCTACAGACTTTGTAAACCGAGCAAGATGGCGCAGCGGTTAGCACACCTGACTCGCACTCGGGGGGACGACGGTTCAACCCGCGTCCGGCCGTCCTGATTTAGGCTTTCCGTGATTTCTCTAAATCGCTTCAGACAAATGCAAGGTCGACTTCCTCCCCCCTCCCTCCCTAATACAATGGACCGATGACCTCACTGTCTGGTAGCCTCCTCCAAATACACCAACAAGCAACCGACAACCTTTGTAGGTGGTCGGTCACACGATAGTTTGCGTGTACCTTCAAGCGAATGACAGTGCAGTTTCTTATCTCCGTGACGCTCTCCCAGGGGTCAGACAAACCTGTGACAGTGTGCTACTTTTCTCTGTATATGTTCGATATCCCCTGTTAGGCCTAGTGTTACACGTCCCGAACACTTCAGAAAAGTTCCAGGCTGGAAGCACGAACTTTTTCTATGCAATTGTCATACTGTTTTTTCTTAGTTTTCTACTAACGAATCGAAGCCATGCTTTACCTACGCCAGAGCCTGTTTATGGTACCAAATAATGTTACTAAAAATTGTTACATCTAGTGCCGATTTTCCGGAAAAAATTGAAGTGGTTTAATATCCATGTGTGGAATGTGGAATGTAACTGATCTTTGATCGTATTCTCGTGATGCTGATAAAAGGGACTTCATGCTTAATAAAATAATAAATAATTATTGTCAACGACATAATTTACACCTGGCCATTAAATTTGCTACACCACGAAGATGAAGTGCTACAGACGCAAAATTTAACGGACAGGAAGAAGATGGTGTGATATGCAAATGATTAGCTTTTCAGAGCATTCACGCAAGGTTGGCGCCGGTGGCGACACCTACAACGTGCTGACATGAGGTAAGTTTCCAACCGGTTTCTCATACACAAACAGCAGTTGACCGGCGTAGCCTGGTGAAACGTTGTTGTGATGTCTCGTGAAAGGTGAAGAGAGCGTGTACCATCACGTTTCCGATTTTGATAAAGGTCGGATCGCGATTGCGGTTTATCGTAACGCGACATTGCTGCTCGTGTCGGTCGAGATCCAATGACTGTTAGCAGAATATGTAATCGGTGGGTTCAGGAGGGTAATACGGAACGCCGTGCTGGATCCCAACGGCCTCGTATCACTAGCAGTCGAGATGACAGGCATCTTATCCGCATGGCTGTAACGGATCATGCAGCCACGTCTAGTCTCTGAGTCAACAGCTGGGGACGTTTGGAAGACAACAACCATCTGCACGAACAGTTCGACAACGTTTGCAGCAGCATGGACTATCAGCTCGGAGACAATATGGCTGCAGTTACCTTTGACGCTCCATCACAGACAGGAGCGCCTGCGATGGTGTACTCAACGACGAACCTGGTGCAAGAATGGCAAAACGTTATTTTTTCGGATGAAACCAGGTTCTGTTTACAGCATCATGATGGTCACATCCGTGTTTGGCGACATCGCTGTGAACGCACATTGGAAGCGTGTATTCGTCATCGCCATACTGGCGTATCACCCGGCGTAATGGTATGGGGTTCCATTGGTCTCCGTCACCTCTTCTTCTCATTGACGGCACTCTGAACAGTGGACGTTACATTTCAGATGTGTTAGGACCCGTGGCTCTACCGTTCATTCGATCCTTGCGAAACCCTACATTTCAGCAGGATAATGCACGGCCGCATGTTGCAGGTCCTTTCTGGATACAGAAAATGTTCGACTGCTGCCCTGGCCAGCACATTTTCCAGATCTCCTATTTAAAACGTCTGGTCAATAGTGGCCGAGCATCTGGCTCGTCACAATACGCCAGTTACTACTCCTGATGAACTGTGGTATCGTGTTGAAGCTGCAGGGGCAGTTGTACCTGTACACGCCATCCAAGCTCTGTTTGACTCAATGCCCGGGCGCATCAAGACCGTTATTACGTCCAGAGATGGTTCTGGGTACTGATTTCTCAGGATCTATGCACCCAAATTGCATGAAAATGTAATCACATGTCAGTTCTAGTAAAATAATTCCAATGAATATCCGTTTATCATCTGCATTGCTTCTTGGTGTAGCAATTTTAATGGCCAGTAGTGTGATATTTTGTAAATAATTATTTCTGAGACAATACCCATGTAATACGATAATGAAAATCTTAATCTCTTGTTATCTATGATTTTTGAAGAAAAATCCTCCTTCTTGTACGAACTGTTGTACTGATAGGATGTGATTGATGTCTTGTAACAAAGATGTAATTAAAAAACTGTAATTAAAGTATTTTTTGTTGCTAACTGATATTTGAAAATAGAGACTATGTGTTACGGAAATAGATCTTCTTTGTTTGGACTTTTATTTCATTGTAAGTCTCGTCCTATATAAATGTCAAGTTTTCAGCTCAGCTACCAAAGAGCGCAGCCGTTAACGCTTTTTACCTACAGCGGAGTTTATTTGTAAATAGTGAACACTGATGTGTCACGAATCGTTGTGAAATATTTTCGAATGTTAATGTATATAGAGAAGGTGAGAAAAGATTTAATATATATTATTTATTACGAGTAAAATACAGCCTGAAGTAGAATCGATAAGTTATTGTCTTATGTTAGCCTCCATCTTAGTGAAATATTGCAGCGGCAGTTTTAAATTGATTTTCTATACAGACTTATATGTTGTTGGCTATAATTGCAATAATAATTTTGTACTAGAGGCTGAGGACCCACTCTGAGCCGGCCGAAGTGGCCGTGCGGTTCTAGGCGCTGCAGTCTGGAACCGCGAGGCCGCTACGGTCGCAGGTTCGAATCCTGCTTCTGGCATGGATGTGTGTGATGTCCTTAGGTTAGTTAGGTTTAACTTAAGTTCTAGGGGACTAATGACCTCAGAAGTTGAGTCCCATAGTTCTCAGTGCCATTTGAACCATTTTTGAACCCCCTCTGAGCTAATAAACTCGAGTTAGACCGTGAACATATTGAACTTCTATGAATGCAAACAGCATCTCACATGATATAAATTCTTATCTGCTGATGTTCGAGACCTGGTAATTTCGTAACAACTTTTATGAAGCATTTCGACAGGAAAATACATTAGTATTGTGTACGTGTGATATTGTGTGACAACACTCTTCATTTTGCTTTAAGGGAACTGTTGCTACTTCGAAATAACAGTAGCGTTAATTTCGATTAACGATCTGCAACTAGCAAAGAGTTTTTTAAACAACAGGACTGAAATTACTACAAATCATTACTCTTGTTTACTTCAGGTTACGTATCATATATTCAGTTTGTTCTTTGGTTATAAGTGATTACTTTTGTGATTGATCTTAGTGACATTTACACTGCCTGACAGACAACATTCCTACAAAACTTACTGCCAGATTAAAACTGTGTGCCGGACCGAGACTCGAACTCAGGACCTTTGCCTTTCGCGAGCAAGTGATCTGTCATTTGAGCTACCCAAGCACGACTCACAACCCCTCCTCACAGCTTCAATTCTGCCAGTACCTCGTTTCCTACTTCTAAACTTCACAGAAGCTCTCCTGCAAACTTTTCAGAACCAGTACTCCTGGAAGAAAGGATATTGCTGAGACATAGCTTAGACACAGCCAGAGGAATCTGAGCTACCCATGCAAGACTCACAACCCGTCCTCACAGCTTCAGTTCTGTCAGTAACTCGTCTCCTACCTTCCAAACTCCACAGAAGCTCTTCTGCGAACATTGCAGAACTAGCTCTCCTGGAAGAAAGGAAAGATGGTAGAGCACTTGCCCTCGAAAGGCAAAGGTCCCGAGTTGGAGTCTCGGTCCGAAACACAGTTTTAATCTGCCAGGAAGTTTCATATCAGCGCACATTCCGCTGCAGAGTGAAAATCTCATCCTGGAAACATTGCTACATGTTCCCAGGTGGAGACTTCTTTAACAAAATAACGTTAATTAGTCTGGAAAATCAGTGATTAAATAAAATCTCATGTTACGTTAATAACAAATAACTAGCTTTATTGTAATCTTGCTGAAATTGTACAACACAACACACGACATTACAGCACACGCCACAGGGTACTCGTAGTGAACTGTTATGTGGTCGGTTTCACTCAGTTCGTGCTCTACCAAAGCCGATTTATCCACCTGCCCCAACCTGCAATGTCGTTTATGTTCTGTAATCCCAGTGTTGATCGATCGTCCACTCATTCCAATATAAACTTTTCCACATGTGCATGGTATGCGGTATATTCCTAGAATTGCAAGTGCGTCCCTTTTCTGCTTTGCCGGTTTGAGACACTCATTGATTTTCTTTGTCGATTTGTCAATAGTCTTTACGCCGTGTTTGCGCATTATACCGCCGATTCTGTCCGTCACTCTGGGAATGTGTGACAGAAAGGCTGTACCCGACATTTCTTTTTCTGATTTATTACTTCACCGAGTGTTTGGCTCTGTTATACTTCCAATATCACTTGTGCAGTACCCGTTGGTCCTCAAAACACTTTTCAAGTGTTTTCGCGTCTGAGGTGGTGTGGCTCACATATTCCTCTTGCCCGCGTTACGAGCGTCTTAATCATGCCTCTTTTGTGGCTCGGGTAGTGATTTGACAATTTGTGCAGGTATCGGTCCATGTGTGTCGGTTTTCGATATACGCTGTGTCCCAGATTTTCACCATACCTTGTGACCAGCACATTTAGAAATGGTACCTTTTTGTCCTTCTCTACTTCACATAGTAAATTTTATGTTGGCATGAAGACTGTTCAAGTGCCTTAGGAAGTCACTGAGCTGTTCTTCACCATGGCTCCACACAATGAAGGTATCATCGACGTATGTGTACCACAAGGTTTACAAGGTGCCAAGTCATGCATGAAAAAGCTTTATGATGTCTTGCGGGAAGATGGAACCGATGTGCTCCAGAGAGTCCCTGAGTGGCACTTTTGTAAACAAAGAAACAACAGCAAAGCTGACCAGCATGTCGATTGGCGCAAGTTTTAATTTCTTCAGCTTCTCAATTAAATGTGCTGAGTCCCTAATGTATGTGTGAGTCTTCCTCACGTGTGGATGGAGCAGAGAGGCCAACTTTTTGCCAGTTTATACGTCGTTGAGCCAGGAGCGCTAACAATCGCTCTTAGTGGAACGTTTATCTTGTGAATCTTAGGTAATCCATACAGCCGAAGTGTTAGGGCTTCTGTGTTGCGCAGATTCCTCTGTATGTCCATCGGCAGAGACGTCTTGATAAAAGAAAATGGTTCAAATGACTCTGAGCACTATGGGACTTAACAGCTGAGGTCATCAGTTCCCTAGAACTTAGAACTACTTAAACCTAACTAACCTAAGGACATCACACACATCTATACGCGAGGCAGGATTTGAACCTGCGACCGTAGCGGTCGCGCGGTTCCAGACTGTAGCGCCTAGAACCGCTCGTCAACTTCCGGCCGGCCCTTGATAAAAGATTCGAATTCCGCTTGATACGCTGCGTCGGATCTGCGCTTAGTTATCGGTACTTCATCGGAGCTTATACATCCCGGATCTCATAACCTTCGGTCTTCATTACGACGTCCGCATTCCCCTTATCGGCAGGCAGTACCAATATACTTTTGTCGGCGCTAAGGTTGTTAATGGCTTGTTCATCTTCTTTCGTCAGGTTGCAAGCTAGTGGTTTTGCTCGGTGCAGTATCCTGGCTGTTTCAGTACGTATTTCCTCTGTTCTCTCACAAGGAAGGGTCCGAATTGGCGCTTCGATATTAGCAAGACAACCGCATCGGAAACGACAGCGGAGAAGCGCTCCGGGTACAAGTGGGATGCGGCCGCGAGCTCGGCACCAGTCCACCATCAGCAATGGAGGGTGAAACTTTGACAGTGCATGCCATTCGTGCTGGCGAAACGTCTGAAAAATTATCAGACGAACGTCAGCCGAAGAACCCGAGACAGAAGTCAACAGGCAGTTTGTCAACACGTGGCCACGAAAGCCTTAACAATTTTTTAATATCTCGAGCTACATCATGTACTGCGGACACAATACCATGAACAACAGAGTCTTTCATAGTTTAAGCAGACATTTGGCAAATGTTAAAGGGAGTCCGAATGGCTGACAGTATTTGACAAGATGGTAAATCATGTTGCTGCACCTTTCATAATGAAATGAAATTCCAGCAGCATAATGCAAGACTCTGTACTACAATATACACCGCAAACACCTTGCTGAATGTACAAGTTCTTGAGTTCACAATCTGGTCCCTTCACTTACCACCCACAGAACGTGTCTGGTATGTTATAGAATGACATTACTTTCATTCCAGCCACCAATCATCAATCATCATGAACTGACAGTTTGCTTTTCAGGCGCTTCAAGAAATTCCTCAACATGACAATTTTACAGTAGCATATGAAAATTTCTTGCAGTTTACTGCAACAAAGGAAATTTGTCACAGTGTTTCTCTGCCATAGATAAATCGTAACAGTTTTGCTACAACGTGAGTCAATTTGTTACAATTTTACTGTAACATGGCGATGTTTGAAGAAATTTGCTATAATTTTGCTGTAACAAGGAGGAGTTTACTATCTTTTCTTTGACACAGGGCAATAGTTTACAATTTTGCTATAAAATGGTGATCCATTGGGTGAAGTGTCACATAGCTTCCACTGTGTGATAGCACAGGACGTTTTGTACTGCGTGATAAATTTAATACTCTAGCATGAACTTAATATTTGGCTGACTTTGAAAGTAAGTTGTTGATAGCTTAGCGGACCCTTATTTCTTACCTAAATGAATGTATATTACTAGTGTTCAGTATGCAGTTCATCGAAGTGTAATGTAGTTTCCATTGTGTGACAACAGAAATTGATAACAATTACAACTGCAAGATGAAATTAATAGCCTTTACTGGGGTCACTTTAATACTTGGCTGACTTTGATATCAGTTTTAGAGAAGAGATTTTGGCAAATTTATTCACGGGAATAATATATTTACTTTGATAACTCTAATCAACAAGTGTATTTTAGGCTTTAGATTAGATCTGAAGTAGTGCCCATGTGTCTTTAGTTGTGTTATAAAAGAAATTTTATACATTTTGGTAAAATTCATGCATAGTACTAAGGTCGAATCTCTCTCATTGAAGAGTTTATAATTCATTTCAATAGTGTAAATAAGCAAGCCATAAACATTTTGATAAGTAATGCAGAAAATTTAGATATGGAAATATTTTATTTGCGAGTCCATTGTGAGTCCAGGTGTGGTATGTATGTCAAACTTTGGCAACAACAAGTGTTGCTTGATCTGTAACATTTATCAGTAGTACCTGCTTGCTGCATTCTTTTTACATATGACTTCCATTTCTGCTTATGTCTCGCGAATTTCTCTGTTACTGCAAATATTTTAAGCTAATTTTTATATCTATGTTTCTTAACTTATCTTGTACTTTACATCCTTTAATTGATTTGAGAAATCATATTTCCAACCTCACGTCACTATTCGATTTATCTCTTCCTTGTTTTATATCCAAGCCCCATATCCGAAAAGTAGCACAGGAGTAGCTGGTGTTTTACAGCGATTATTTTTTCACAGGCACTCAGAAATTTGGCTTTCTTATTCTTTTTATATTTATCGTAATCAAAAGCAATCTCACAGTCCAATTAGTTAAAGTGGCTTTCTTGCTTGTTTATTTTGTTGTCTATCAATCTTTTTGTTGGCAACTTGTTTCTCTCGGAAAGGCACTACTTTTGCCTTTCCTATAGATACCTGTAAATTACAATTTTCACCAATTTGGTTTCTTTAAAGATATTTCCTTGTAATCCTTCTTCTGAAGCAGCTATTACAATCCTGTCGTCTGGATCTATTAATGTTCTGGTAATATCCAAGAATTTGGCTTATCGAAGCCGCGAACCCCAAACGACAGATATCGATCGTACGATTCTAAATCGACCACTGTCGTGGTGGGAGTTATGAGCAGTATTTACAGTGGTCACTAAAGCAACGACAAAAGAAGAAAGTTGACTGAAATATTTGTAATTACAAAGGAAACGACTTGCATCACTCGTCTTCGCCATTGTTGTCATGAAAAAGTCCATTTGATGTGTATGCTACTGGAAGCATTCCTTTTTTTGCCGTAACCTGGGTAGACTCGGCCTATGTCACGTAAAAATGTGGGTCCGGAATCACTTGCGTCGACTTTTCCTTGCAACCGCAAGTTACGGAAATACAGATACTGAAACAAGTAAAGTTGGTCTCTGTCTCCTTGATGTTCTTCTCTTTTAATGGCAGATTTAACTGATTTCCACAGCTGCTCGATGTTCTGCGTGTGCACACTGGGATCATCCGAAGACACGAACTCTACACAATGGTTCACGAACTAGTGGTTGCATACTTCTGCTGTTAATGTCTTGTAGGATTGAAATCCGTGTGTTATAACATTGTTACTGGGCAGTATAAAGTGCTCTATCAAACCGAATAAAGTTACCTTGTATCTGGAGAACATTCTTACCACAAAGACCCTCTGGAACTCTGGTTCTATTGCACCGAATACCCAAATGTGTTTGATTTCATTGTCTACAAGTTGTCTTCTCTAGTTTTTCCTTCTTGCTATATGCGACTCGTCCACTTCAACAGCCGGCCGGAGTGACCAAGCGGTTCGGTTCTAGGCGCTTCAGTCTGGAACCGCACGACCGCTACGGTAACAGGTTCGAATCCTGTCTCGGGCATGGATGTGTGTGATGTCGGTGGGTTAGTTAGGTTTAAGTAGTTCTCAGTTCTAGCGGACTGATGACCACAGAAGTTAAGTCGCATAGTGCTCAGGGCCATTTGAACCATTTTGAACCACTTCAACAACTTTATTTGGTCCACCATAGGGACACTGTCGTTTGTAACTATTACATAACAGTCTTCTCTGCAAAACCCGAAATTATCGCACATGTCAGTGTCTGATGTTGTTGCTTGCAAGAATTATGGTGGTCTGGGTGGATAATTTTGACCAGTCAGACCATCCATTTTTCCTGATAGTCGTCCTTTTACCACAGTTTCCACAGTCAGAACTCTTCTTACTAACGTTTATAGACTTTGCCCCACCGTAATCTACACAATCTCTTCTTTCATCATCCGGTATTAGTCCCTATTTCCTACAAAAATTAAAAACAATTCTGTACATTACATAAGCACGAAGTTAAACTCTTCCACGTCAGGCAATCGGCCACAGAAACGTCTACAACACCAGACAGCCCAAGTCAATATCGACATAAATCGTATAGGTTTCCGAAGCAACTGGCTAATTATTTATCACGACCCTCGACACCACAGTCGCGTGTTCGATTTAGTATAATCGTAAGTTCGATTTCAATCATTTGGGGCCTGCAGATTCGATAAGCAAACATTCTTCGAAATTACCAATGTTTTATATAATGGTCTTATGTAGTGTTGTTGTTTTGCCATATTTCTTTCCGCATTTCACTTAATCACTTCATTTGGGTATAAGTTTAAAAAGACCGGGGAAAGACTGCAGCTTCATTTATCTCCATGGTTAATTATAATTCCATTCTTACTTTCTCTGTTTTTAACGCAAATTTATTTTCGTTGTATAAGATTTTCACGGTTCTTATCAAGTGTCGCAGATTCCATTTTCTTGTAATACTGTTCAAAGTTTTGGTCTGTTTCATCTGTCAAACAAATTTGGCACTGTCTATAAAAGCTGCATGTGTCTCATAATTACGTGCTTTTCCTTATTTACCAATATCTTAAAATTGAATACACTATCCCTTGTTGTTCAACCTAATCTAAACTCACTGAGGTCCTCAGTTACAGTTCTTTCTGCTACTGACCTTAGAGTACAAAAAAAGTTCTGTATACTTTATACAGTGTCACTAAAACACTAACCCCCCTACAATTATCGCAGTCCTTTCGATCTGCATTCTTAAAAATTGAGTAACACAACAGCTGTCGACCAGATTTCTTTCTTTCTCTTAGCATTAATTTAGGGAATGTAAAAATCTTAGTTGAAGGAGAATTGTTCTATCTGTTAATAACTCACAGTTAATGCCATCTACATCAGCTGCGTTTCTGTTTTCCATTATTTTAGAGGCTTTTTGTAATTTGCGACAATACATCTACCCCTTTCCCACTTCCTTACATTCTTGCTTGTTCCACTAAATTCTGGGCGTATCACAACTTCTTCCCATCGTTTTTCGTTGATTGAGTTAATGTTTACTGTATCTTTTTCTTATATGCTTAAGTGTTCGATCCACTAGTATCGAATATAGCCTTTCATTTCAGAAGGAAATTTCTGGAAATGTACATTTATAGTACAAGCATTATATGGTAGCGAATGATGGATTTCAGGAAAACTGGAACAGACGAGAATCGAAGCATTTGAGATGTGGTCCTATAGAAGGAAGAAATATTCGCTGTGTTGGTGAAGAAAGGAACATATGGAAAGTACTGACCTGAAGAAGGGAGAGAATGACACGATATGTGTTAAGAGGGTAAGTTCCATAGTTGTTGACGCAGGGGCACAGGGCAAAAGTTCTAAGAGAAGACAGATACTAAAATATCTCCAACAAATAATGGAGGTGGCCAGGTGCTAATGACGGCGCCCTCGCGGACAAGCTAATTTGTATGCTTGGTTTCGAGCTGTGAGCTTAAGTATACGTGTGCGACCTTGGTTTCTGTACACAAAGCGAAGGACTGTAAGGCAGCTCATTATCTGATGTTGTTATTCGGCACTGAACTGAAAAGTATTTGCCGCACTGTGTTTCGTTTATTTACGTTACAATCTGCGGTAGGCGATAGCGAGGCAGTGTTGCCTGCGACAGTTAATTGGGGCGGTAGCGGTTCACCTCGAATCGAGATATTCGGAACACGTGCTTCAGACAGAGACTCCTGAAAGCTTCCGAGATGGAGATAGAGTGTTCTCATGTACTCAACACCCATGAGTTGCGTGCAATAAAATTCCTTGATATTGCACGTATTGCTCTCTTTGAAGTATCCTGCAGCTGTAACGACTAATAGGCCATGTGACTTGCCAAACTGTGCTGTGCTGCCCTCCCTAAAACCCAGCTGTTGCCTCTAATTGTATTTCTCATGATCGTATGATTTACTGTTAGCAGGCACCATGCAGTTTACATTTATCTCCTCTTTCCGTAATAATGAATTTAAATAAAAGCTATGAATAGCTGTGAGATAGACTACAAGTACACATTCAACTGTTCCTGTTACAACTTAAGCTAGTACTGATTAGACATCGCCCCCTAACATTTAAAACTTTACAGCGACTAGACAATGACGGAGATTTTTATCCCTTGGAAGTAGGATACACTGAAGAGCCAAAGAAACTGGTACACTTCCCTAACATCTTGTAGGTCCTCCGCGAGCATGCAGAAGTGCCGCAGCAATACGTGGCACGAACACGGCTAATGTCTGAAATAGTGCTGGAGGGAACTGACACCATGAATCCTGCAGGTTTGTCCATAACTCCATAAGAGTACGATGGGGTGGAGATCACGTTACAGGCCATCCCAGATATGATCAATAATGTTCATGTCTGGCGAATTTGGTGGCCATTGGAAGTGTTTAAACTCATAAGAGTGTTCCTGGAGCCACAATGTAGCAATTCTGGACGTGTGGAGTATCGGATTGTACTGCGGGAATTGTACAAGTCTGTCGGAGTGCACAATGGACGTGAATGGGTGCAGGTGATCAGACAGGATGTTTACGTACCTGTCACCTGTCAGAGTCGTATCTAGGCGTGTCAGGAGTCCCATATCACTCCAACTGCACAGCATCACACCATTATAGAGCCTCCACCAGCTTGAACAATCCCCTATTCGTGAGTCGTGAGGTTGTCTCCATATCTCTACACGTCCATCCGCTCGACACAATTTGAAATGAGACTCGTCCGACCGGTCAACATGTCTCCAGTCATCAACAGTCCAATGTCGGTGTTGGCGGGCCCAGCCGAGGTGTAAAACATTGTGTAGTGCAGTCATCAAGGGTACAGGAATAGGCCTTCGGCTCCAAAAGCCTATATCGATGATGTTTCGTTGAATGGTTCGCACGCTGACATTTGTTGATGGTCCAGCACTGTAATCTCCTCCAATTTGCGGAAAGGTTACCATTCTGTCATGCTGAACGATTCTCGTTAGTCATCGTTGGTCCCGTTCTTGTAGGATCTTTTTCCGGCCGTAGCGATGTTCGAGATACGATGTTTTATCGGATTCCTGATATTCAAGATACATTGGTGAAATGGTCATACGAGAAAATCCCCACTTCATCGCTACCTTGCAGATGTCGTGTCCCATGGCTCATGCGCCGACTATAGCACCATGTTCGAAATCAGTCAGATCCTTATGACCTGCCATTGTAGCGGCAGTAACTGATCTAATAACAAGCAGTAAAGGAAACAAAATAAAAATGCGGAGTAGCTATTAAAATTCATGGAGAAGAAGTAAAAACTTTGAGGTTCGCCGATGACATCGTAATTCTGTCAGAGACAGCAAAGGACCTGGAAGAGCAGTTGAACGGAATGGACAGTGTCTTGAAAGGAGGGTATAAGATGAACATCAACAAAAGCAAAACGAGGATAATGGAATGTAGTCAAATTAAATCGGGTGATGCTGAGAGAATTAGATTAGGAAATGAGACACTTAAAGTAGTAAAGGAGTTTTGCTATTTGGAGAGCAAAATAACTGATGATGGTCGAAGTAGAGAGGATATAAAATGTAGACTGGCAATGGCAAGGAAAGCGTTTCTGAAGAAGAGAAATTTGTTAACATCGAGTATAGATTTATGTATCAGGAAGTCGTTTCTGAAAGTATTTGTATGGAGTGTAGCCATGTATGGAAGTGAAACATGGACGATAACTAGTTTGGACAAGAAGAGAATAGAAGCTTTCGAAATGTGGTGTTACAGAAGAATGCTGAAGATAAGGTGGATAGATCACGTAACTATGATGAAGTATTGAATAGGATTGGGGAGAAGAGAAGTTTGTGGCACAACTTGACTAGAAGAAGGGATCGGTTGGTAGGACATGTTTTGAGGCATCAAGGGGTCACAAATTTAGCATTGGAGGACAGCGTGGAGGGTAAAAATCGTAGAGGGAGACCAAGAGATGACTACACTAAGCAGATTCAGAAGGATGTAGGTTGCAGTAGGTACTGGGAGATGAAGAAGCTTGCACAGGACAGAGTAGCATGGAGAGCTGCATCAAACCAGTCTCAGGACTGAAGACCACAACAACAAGAACAACAACAACAGCCAGTGATTGAGAATTATCTCTCCACTTACCACAGTTACAGCTTCCGGCCCCATGAACCACTTCGTACTTTTGTTGATAGGTTCCCTGCTAGCATGCTACTGACCTCACTGCAGGTGTTTGGAGATAAGTCACCAAATGTCTCATTCACAGCACCACTTTTCGCTGGTATTAACTTATTTTATTTATCACTACGTCTTTGTACAGGGTGAGCCAGTAACTATTGCCACCAAGAATAACTCCGAATGTATGATAGGAGCTGAAACATTTGTGGGGCAAAAGTTGTATGGGACAACGTGGGTAACCCATAAAGAGAGAGAGAGAGAGAGAGAGAGAGAGAGAGAGAGAGAGAGAGAGAGAGAGAGAGAGAGAGAGAAAAGTTGACCTTCATATCTCTGTCGCAACCACAGCTAGCAACAAAAAATCAAAGTCATATTATGGCCCCCGTTGTCCCATGCAACATTTGTCCGACAAACTTTTCAGCTACTAGTTATTGTAGGTGGCAATAGTTAGTGACCCACCCTGTATATCTGTTTTTACACTGCTTATGTGCACACACGGCGTGAGTGGGCGTATGTGAGTAGTAACACATGTTGTCAGTGGACACATACGACACAGTGCAGTAGTGGAAAAAGTTTGACTATCAGTGCTTATGGTTATCAATTGAACATTTCTAAGGAGACTAATAACGAGTCTTACACGTGTGCCAGAGGAGTAGAGAAGTGTTAGAAGAGTTAGTACAGAGTTGACAACTGCTTTCTGCTTATTTAATAACACAGTAGAAAATGAAAGAGAACGCACGTACAAGCGAATTATAGGAAGTTCAACACCGCTTTAAGAAGACAGAAACAAATTTGTTACAAACTGAGAGTGCACAGAAATGAAGCCAAACCAGTTCAAAAATGTTCAAATGTGTGTCAAATCTTATGGGATTTAACTGCTTAAGTCTTCAGTCCCTAAGCTTACACACTAACTTATCCTAAAGACAAACACACACACCCATGCCCGAGAGAGGACTCGAACATCCGCCGGGTCCAGCCAAAGCAGGGAAAACATTCTTAAAGCCTTCTTAAAGCCATATATTGCCTTCATTAAAACATTTATATCTCGTAAGATAGCTTAAAAATACGTTTTTATCATATGCCACCAAAGCTGAATTCAGACTCAGAAACATTGCCTTTAGGAGAAATGCAGAAGTAGCACGTAAATCAAGACTGGAAGGGTTCCACCATTGTCACCAAATGTGGGCACGGACTGCTGGGGACACAGCAACCGTTGTAAAGACAGTGAGGTGACGAGATTCTTGGGATAGCGATATGCGCATGTACTGATTGCGGAAGGACCGCGTTCGCAAGGTATAAAAGGGCAGTACATTGGCGGATCTGTCATTTGCGTGAAAAGGTTTCTGAAGTGGTTATGGCTGCACGACGGGAATTAACAAACTTTAACGCCGCGTGGTAGTTGAAGCTAGAGGTACGGGACATACCATTACGGAAATCGTTAGGGAATTCAATATTCCAAGACCTGCAGTGTCAAGAGTGTGCCGAGAACACCAAATTGCAGGCATTACCTCTCACCAAGGACAACGCCGTGCCCGACGGCCTTCACTTGACGAGTGAAACCAGCGGCGTTTGCGCAGAGTTGTCAGTGATAACAACTAGAAACCCATAAATCAATATGGGACGAACGACTAACGCATCCATTAGGACAGTGTGGCGAAACTCGTCGGTGATGGACTATTGCAGCAGATGACCGACGTGAGTGCCTTTACTAACAGCATGACAGCGCCTGCAGCGCCTCTCCTGAACTCGTGATCACATCTGTTGGGCCCTACATGACTGGAAAACGGTGGTGTGGTTAGATGAATCCCAATTGCAGTTGGCAAGAGTTGATTGTAGGATTCGAGTGTGGCACAGACCCTATGAAGCCATGGATCCAAATTGTCAACAAGGCACTGTACGGACTGGTGGTGGCTCCAAGATGGTGTGGACTGTTCTTATATGGAACACTGACTGAAAATGCTTATGTACGGCTATTTGGAGACCATTTGCAGCCATTCAGGAACTTTAAGTTCTCAACTACGGTGGAATTTTTAAGACGACAGTGCACCATGTCAGTGGGCCACAATTGTTCACGACTGGTTTGGAAAACGCTCCGGACAGTTAGAGAGAATGACTTGGTCACTCAGTTAGCCGGACATGAATCTGTCGAATGTTTCTGAGACATAATCGACACGTCAGCTCGAGCACAAAATCCTGCGCCAACAACATTTCCGCAATTGCGGACGACTATAGAGGCAACGTGGCTCAATATTTCTTCAGAGGGCTTTTTAAGAGACGGCCGCTTTGGACGAGCGGTTCTAAGCGCTTCAGTCTGGAACCGCGCTCCTGCTTCGGTACGGTCGCAGGTTCGAATCCTGCCTTGGGCATGGATGCGTGTGATGTCTTTAGGTCACTTAGGTTTAAGTAGTTCTAAGTCTAGGGGACTGAAGACCTCAGATGCTAAGTCCCATAGTGCTTAGAGCCATTTTGAACTTCTTAAGACTTGTTGCGCGTATGCCACGCCGAGTTGATGCACCAAGCCGGCCAGAAGAAGGTCTGGCACGATATTAGGAAGTATCCCGTAACGCTTCTCACCTCAGTGTAATACAAATATAACAGAATCGCAAGACCCACACAATTGGTCTTGCCTGTGAAACGTGATTGTCATCACAGTGAAAATTACAGTATTCACCGACAAAAACCGATGAACTTAGTTACTGAAATTCAGATTACAGTGTAGTAATTTACAGCTGTTGTCCTTGTGGCATAACTTTAAGGGGTTAAAAACTTATTTCGGTACCTTAAACAAATACAAAACTATGTGTGCTGGATACAACGTTTACTGTATGCTCTATTTTTGATTAAAGTATGAATGCCATTAAGATCGTAAGATCTCTATCGATATGCACAAACCACGTAGCAACATAGTCCCTTATAACATCTCGTGAAACAAGCGGAAAAATCAGGAATCCGAAAGATAAATCGCATCTTTGATGAATAATTTCCGTGGGTACGCTTTGAAAAACAGAAAAAAACTGTGCATGGGACTACGAAACCAACTGCCTAAAATGCGGAAGCACATAATACGAGTATATGGGTCAGACAGGAGGACTAGTTCATACTGTAAGTATGCGGTTATCGATCCTGTACTTGACGGATCGACTCTGCACTTACGCCACTTTACTACACCGCAGCGACATTGCTGACGGGGATGCCACACAGTTCCAGAAGGGAAAGAATGGCGCCTGAAGATCGGTTGGCGCGAAAGGAATGAGTTAGTTGTGCCAGAACCATCAAGAGAGTAGGACACGTATGTGTTTGACAGACGCGACCATTGTCAAAATAATAATTTTGGGGGGAGTGGTTATATACTTGAAATACGATGGTACGGTACGAAATCGACAATGGTAAACATATAACCTTGTGACTGATGCTTGATAAGTGTAATTGTAGTGTGAGTGAGATCAGAAGAAGAAGACACATAGTACTTGAATTTAAATTAAATGTGTCGTACTAGAGTGTTCACATATTGTAACTTCTTCATTATTAATAGAATTTTTGGAAGACAATGAGTTGTAGAACAGTGTGGTCATACGTCGTAGGCGCACGGTCAGAGGTTTAGTTAGTCGCCGCATACGGTGTGAGTAGGTTAGCACCCCAAAAGTGGCTACTTATGAAGGTCCGATGCCAAGTTTTCCACCCAGGCAGACTACAGCAACTAATAATCAGGTGTAAATCAGTGTGTATTACGGAGTGTCGGCTGACAACTACACTACAAAAATATAAAGATCTAACCGAATAGCATTAGCTGAACATTTAAATTCTGTAAGTCATACCAAAGGAGAGACTGAGGATTACATGAGCGTAATCTACGAAGCGGATAAAGGTTAGTTGTTAAATTTGCTAGAGGAACGGGAAATATTTACGGAAATTGAAAAAATGAGTTCAATTTGAACGGGTTTTCCACCCTATTGGACGAGGAGTTGTAAGAGATTGTGCTAGCGCAAGGTTTCTACATGTCGAAATTACTCTTATGCTTCTAATTAAATATGACGATTTCAGTAGTTGTGCTATGATTATACACTCGAGTAATGACCCTACAGAAGCTGTTACAGATCTACCGTACACCGCTTTCTGTTTAACTGTGCCACGGACAATGGTGAATTTAAACATAATTGTCTGGCTACTTGTCGAATTCGCAACATGGAAAAATGTTTTTCTTCCCACTCATTGTTGGTTTTTCTTGTGTAAATTAGCTTTGATTGTCTTCTCGTTCATCCTGTTTGTCCTGGGTCAGTTTCAGTTGACTATGTAGTTAGTTGTTGTGACCATCTTATACGGACGCTACTGGGATATTTGGGCAAAGCGCCAACATTTTCATGTTTTTTGATCGCCGTGTTTTTCTCGTAAGGGGTGCGACAGGCGCTCTACAGCGATCACTTAGATGTGAAATCTGAGCCACGTTATGAAACTAATTTGTCGGGAAAGTTCTCGCTGAGTCCAGAGTCAACCCCAATGGACGGTTCTGCAGTCTTTGTACCATCTGTATGTGACCCTAGACGAAGGCAGTGTATTCCAGAATAGGGTAAAGCAGAGAGAGATCTGTACAACCCGATATCAGACAGCGGCGATAGCGTGAAAGGTGCATTTAGCAATGGCGATTCGATCGTAGGGTTTGTTCCGTCTCGATTACGCTGCCGCCATATAGGACGGCGGTCTAGAATGACATCAAGCTGTCTCACCGTGTCACTTAATGAAACAGGGCTGCCTTCGATCCTAATGGCCAGCAGACTTGTAGGGCTGGTGCAGCGAGTTATTATCAAGGAGTAAATCAACATAAATCAAGAATAACATACACTACTGGCCATTAAAATTGCTACATAATGACGCGCTACAGACACGAAATTTAACCGACAGGAAGAAGATGCTGTGATATGCAAATGATTAGGTTTTCAGAGCATTAAAACGCACATTAAATATTCAATAGGCCTTATTTCAGTGCTCAGTCTTTCTAGAAGAGTTCATGAATTGGGCTGAAATCAGGTAGTAAAGTGATTAAGTTGTACCGAATTCTACAAGCCTCTTATGAAACGACTTCACAGAGACGTTTCAAGTCTTTCTAAAGAATTTAGGAGATAAAGCTTTACATTTGAATATACGAGTGAGTTGTATCATATGTGACTACATTCTAGAGAAGCAAGAATTAACTAGTAATACACATAATGGATATACGAGTACAGGTTCTATTCATATGGTTGTCGACGCGTGGAAGTTTGGGTGTGGTAGCGAGTCGTGCTACGATAGCCAAATGGTAAAGCGACCGCTCACGCAAAGCGGAAAATCCGGGTTCGAACCCCGATCCAGCACGAATTTTCTCTGCCGTCATGCACCTCTACAGAGTAATTTGTACATGGTATTAGTTAGCGCCTGGCATCCTTGGACCGGAGAGCTACATTTTTTCGTAAAATTTTTGATCTCGTCGTATAACTAATACTAGGTTTGGAAATACTCTTATAGAGCGTATTAAATAGACAACAATGATAATACAACTGGAGTGCTACGATACTTTTTTAAATTATGTTCTGAAGTAAATCTACACTACTGGACATTAAAATAGCCACACCACGAAGATGACGTGCTACAGACACGAAATTTAACCGACAGGAAGACGATGCTGTGATATGCAAATGATTAATTTTTCAGAGCATTCACTCAAGTTTAGCGCCGGTGGCGACACCTACTATGTGCTGACATGAGGAAAGTTTCCAACCGATTTCTCGTACACAAACAGCAGTTGACCGGCGTTGCCCGATGAAACGTTGTTATGCCTCGTGTAAGGAGGAGAAATGCGTATCATCACGTTTCCGACTTTGATAAAGGTCGGATTGTAGTCTATCGCGATTGGAGTTTATCGTATCACGACATTGTTGCTCGCGTTGGTCGAGATCCAATGACTGTTAGCAAAATATGGAATCGGTGGGTTCAGTAGGGTAATACGGAACGCCGTGCTGGATCCCAACGGCCTCGTATCACTAGCAGTCGAGATGACAAGCACCTTATCCGCATGGCTGAGTCAGCAGATGGGGACGTTTGCAAGACAACAACCATCTGCACGAACAGTTCGACGACGTTTGCAGCAGCATGCACTATCAGCTCGGAGACCATGGCTGCGGTTACCCTTGTCGCTGCGTCACAGACAGGAGCACCTGCGATGGTGTACTCAACGACGAACCTGGGTGCACGAATGGCAAAACGTCTTTTTTTTCGGATGGAGCGTGTATTCGTCATCGCTTTACTGGCGTATCACCCAACATGATGGTATGGGGTGCCATTGGTTATACGTCTCGGTCACCTCTTGTTCGCATTGACGGCACTTTGAACAGTGGACGTTACGTTTCAGATGTGTTACAACCAGTGGCTCTGCCCTTCATTCGATCCCTTTGAAACCCTACATTTCAGCATGACAATGCACGACCGCATGTTGCAGATCCTGTACGGGCCTTTCTGGATACAGAAAATGTTCTACTGCTGCCCTGGCCAGCACATTCTCCAGATCTCGCACCAATTGAAAACGTCTGGTCAATGGTGGCCGAGCAACTGGCTCGTGACAATACGCTAGTCACTACTCTTGATGAACTGTGGTATCGTGTTGAAGCTGCATGGGCAGCTGTACCTGTACACGCCATCCAAGCTCTGTTTGACTCAATGCCCGGGCGTATCAAGACCGTTATTACGGCCAGAGGTGGTTCTGGGTACTGATTTCTCAGGATCTATGCACCCAAATTGCGTAAAAATGTAATCACAAATCAGTTCTAGTATAATATATTTGTCTAATGAATATCCGTTTATCATCTGCATTTCTTCTTGGTGTAGCAATATTAATGGCCAGTAGGGTAGATAATAAATCGATATTATTTTTCAGTGCAGTTGCGATGAATGATAAATGTATTATCTGTACATTTTACGTACGTGTTTCAAGAAACATAAAAGTCTTAATTAATTGCCCTATTCGTAATTCCGTACGAATAAATATTATTCTGCACAGTGCAACCAGTATAGTTTCATTTGGCGCGCCACTTCATTGCCACACTGTGATCCACCTGTTATACGTACCGCAGTAGAATTGGGTCTGCAAGAAGCCGTGAATATGTACCCTCTTCTGATATGAGCTATACTTGTCGCACGATGGTCTTAACGTTGGATGGAATGTGTAGCTCCCTTTGCAGCTGAGGACATTGCAGTAAGAGAGACCCAGGCGGAGAAAGTGCTCTATTATGGCGCCTGGTTCGGTCATCACCAGCCGCATCACTTGTCCAGTAATGACAACACGTTAATGAACCGTAAAGCAGTCTTCGAAGATGATATCCGACTGATGTGCGACAGTATTCAACACAACTGCAAGACCGCTAGCTGTCAAATATAAGTCGTTGCCGAAGGCAAATAATATAACATGTGAATATAATTTGAGTCACGAGGTACCTTTGCTTCAGTATCTTCAGTTTGTATGGTACCTGTACACTGAACAGTTTGACACTAGAACGGAGCGTCCATCAGGCAGGTAATCCGTGGTACCACGCGATAAACTGGCAAGGAGGCGCGTATTTTTTCTTTGGTGTTCTGACAGATATATACAGGGTGATTCAAAAAGAATACCACAACTTTAGGAATTTAAAACTCTGCAATGACAAAAGGCAGAGCTAAGCACTATCTGTCGGCGAATTAAGGGAGCTATAAAGTTTCATTTAGTTGTACATTTGTTCGCTTGAGGCGCTGTTGACTAGGCGTCAGCGTCAGTTGATGCTAAGATGTCGACCGCTCAACAGAAAGCTTTTTGTGTTATTGAGTACGGCAGAAGTGAATCGACGACAGTTGTTCAGCGTGCATTTCGAACGAAGTATGGTGTTAAACCTCCTGATAGGTGGTGTATTAAACGTTGGCATAAACAGTTTACAGAGAATGGGTGTTTGTGCAAAGGGAAAAGTTCTGGACGACCGAGAACGAGTGATGAAAATGTAACACGCATCCAGCAAGCATTTGTTCGCAGCCCAGGAAAATCGACTCGCAGAGCTAGCAGAGAGCTGCAAATTCCACAATCAAATGTATGGAGAGTCCTACGAAAAAGTTTAGTTATGAAACCTTATCGCCAGTTCAAGCACTGTCTGCAGCTGATAAGATTAAAAGAATCGATTTCTGTGATTTTATCCTTGCTCAAATGGAAACAGATGAATCTTTCGTTTCAAAGATTGTGTTTAGTGATGAAGCAACTTTCCACACTAACAGGAAAGTCAACCGTCCCAATGTCTGTACATGGGGCACTGAGAATCCGCGGGAAACAACTCAGTATGAACGTGACTCGCCTAAGGTGAACGTTTTCTGTGCCATTTCAGCCAATAAAGTTTTTGGTCCCTTTTTCTTCGAAGGTGCTACTGTAACTGGACTACAGTATCTGGAGATGTTAGAGAAGTGGCTGTTCCCTCAGCTCGAACAAGAAGCACAACAATTCATATTTCAGCAGGATGGAGCGCCACCACATTGGCAGTTATGTGTCCGTAACTACCTGAACGTCAACTACCCGAGGCGATGGATCGGCCGCCAGGCAGCCCGTGACAGAGCACTTCATCACTGGCCTCCAAGAAGCCGTGATCTTACCCCCTGCGATTTTTTCTTATGGGGGTATGTTAAGGATATGGTGTTTCGGCCACCTCTCCCACCCACCATTGATGATTTGAAACGAGAAATAACAGCAACTATCCAAACTGATACGCCTGATATGCTACAGAGAGTGTGGAACGAGTTGGAGTATCGGGTTGATATTGCTCGAGTGTCTGGAGGAGGCCATATTGAACATTTCTGAACTTGTTTTTGAGTGAAAAAAAACCTTTTTAAATACTCTTTGTAATGATGTATAACAGAAGGTTATATTATGTTTCCTTCATTAACTACAAATTTTTAAAGTTGTGGTATTGTTTTTGAATCACCCTGTACTATTACCTCGTAATTCTCTGGTTAAGAGCTATTGTGTCACTTTACTGCTGTCCTGCAGGGGAGTCCCACAACTCTCGCCTTGTAAGCTGCCACTGGAGAGAAACAAGAGCAAAGGATCGCCTTGATTCGAGTAAACGCTACTGGGCGACCTTGGCGTCAGAAGCATGAAAAGCTTTCTAATTGCGCCCGTGAAGACACGAACAAAGCCGACTTGCGTTGCAAAACGCTGCGTGTGTTCGAAACTGTTAACCTGATTCAGAAAGATAGTTGCTAGACAGACACACCTTTAAGACCCGGCTGAATTAAGAGCCCAAACTGATTAACAACGAATACGATTAAACGTTAATGCCCTAGCCGTGGAACCAAAAGTGGAGAGTTGCATAACACTGAAAGCGAGACTAATGAAAGGTGTCAACAGAACCAAGTTTTAAATAAACACATTAATTTATTCAAATAAAACACAAACATGATCTGCATCTGACTACCTGAAAATACTAAGTTAATATTACAAAACTGCACTGTATGGTTTGCTTCTCAGTTACTTGAAAGGTTTGAGAACCTTACAGACGCAACTGACGTTCTGGAATGAGAAGTGGGTTTCTGTTTACTTGACTGTTAGACTCATAACCGCATGCGTCTACCATACAGTGCTGGACATGGTAGAGGTAACTGCAATGAGCTGGCCACATTCTGGAGAAGGTTTGTCCTAATGCGCCGGTGCAGCTAATGATTCTCATCGTAAATGATCGTCTTGGGATATGTAAAACATTGCCAAATACAATTTTACCAAATCCACTTTGCGGCTGTCTTACAGCAAGCGGCAAAGTGGTCAACGTCTGTTCACCAGTGGTGAGATTGAAATTTTATATTCTGGAACTCACCCTTCCGGTCTTAACACTGTGGTGTCACCGCCAGACACCACACTTGCTAGGTGGTAGCCTTTAAATCGGCCGCGGTCCGGTAGTATACGTTGGACCCGCGTGTCGCCACTATCAGTGATTGCAGACCGAGCGCCGCCACACGGCAGGTCTAGAGAGACTTCCTAGCACTCGCCCCAATGGTACAGCCGACTTTGCTAGCGATGGTTCACTGACTTCTACGCTCTCATTTGCCGAGACGATAGTTAGCATAGCCTTCAGCTACGTTATTTGCTACGACCTAGCAAGGCATCAGTATCCGTACTACTGATATTGTGAATCATGTACCATAAAGAGCGACGTTCTCCATTAATGGATTAAAGTTAAGTATGCCACCAGTTACGGCCGTTTTTCTCAATTCTACTTCCTTTGTCATATTCCAGACCTCACGCCAGCCTGCGTGAGCTAAAACGCGTGCATTTCGGCCTCCTCTCCTACCAACCACAACAAACACTCCGAATTCAGTCAATGAGTGTACTAAACCCCGCCTCATTCCATGCTCAACAATCATGGAGCATTTTGATAATCACAATATTACCTCAGGTGGTCAATCCTCCGCCAATAGTACTGACGCAACTGCTCTTTCGCGTTCTGGCGCGGCCGGGTTAAAATGCAATGTGATTCAATAGAGGAAGTCGGAGTCTTCTGGCCAACTTAAAGCCAAAACAACTACATATTTTGCAACACTTAACATATAAACACTTTTGCAACTAAGTAAACTTCATAAATTTGGGAGATACATTCAAATTTAGGCACTTCAAGAAACACGAATAACGGACAATAACACCATAAATTTCTGCAATTATCGTATTTTTAAAAATAGAACTGATGAAAGAATACTTAATAATACACCGCAACTGGGAACACAGTCCGCAAACATTTTATAAATTCAATAAAGGAGGTAAAACCAATTAGTAATAGACTAAAGACAGTTTCTCTTAAATGCGCAAATAAAGCATACACTTTAATTAATGCCCATATTTCAGTCAATGAGGAAACGTTTGGACGTTAGGAAGCATCATCTTGATAATTCCCTCAATCTATGTTAAGATTTTAATGGGTGATTCTAATGCTCAATTAGGTGAGGAGGAAATATATATTAAAACGGTGGGTGGATTTCCTGCGGATAAATTGACAAACCGAAATGGCCAAAGACTTGTTGAAACGTGCAAAGATTTTAACTTAAAAATCGTGTCAGTACAATTTAAAAAGAATCCTTCTAAACACCCAATACATTTCTTTTTTGGAATGCCAATTCGATCATTTAGCAATTTCTTATCCTAACTGCAAATAAATATTGAATGCCCAAGTTAGGGAGGAGCCTAATATTGATTTTGACTACTATTTAACGCGCGTAAAAACAAAACTTCAACGTAAAAAATATCTTCAAAAGAACAAAGGTTATCCCTAAATTCGACACTACTGAAATAACCCCATATCTAAAAAGCGAACTTGACAAAAAACAATCCAAGAGTTGACAAAGCCAAATGAAAATGTAATCAAAACAGCCCAGAAAACACCCTTAGTGGAACGTGGATTGTGCACAAGCAGTTAAGTTTAGACATAAGGCTTCAAAAAATGGAATAGTAACATAAATGAAAATAAATACATCTTTCTAATAGTAAGAAGAGAAACATCTAAATTAATCCGACACACTAACTACGAAAATGCCCAACTTTTAGGAATCGAAAAAGACTTCCAGAAGAACGATACAAATAACTTTTATAAAACATTCAAAACAAAACTAACCGGTTATGAATCTCAAAGTCTTTGCTTCAAAAACGGAAATGGCAGTTTGGCTCTTAACAACCAGGAAAACTGTGAGGTACTTGCTAATTATGTTAAAAGACTATTAAACTGTCCTGAACCAGCGAATAAATTCCGACCACAGGAAACTAATAACACCAACCGTAATTCTAAAGAACCTGACGAAATCGAAATAACTAAACAAATTAAGAGACTTAAGAACAATAAAGCATTCGGAGAAGACGATATAATTGCAGAACTACTAAAATAAACTTGCCTTAACACTGTAAAAGAGATCACTCAGCTAATAGGACATATCTGGCAAACTGAGAAAATTCCTGAGGACTGGAAAAATGCCGTATTTCATCCATTACATCACAAAAAAGGGGATAGAATCGTTGTTAATAATGACTGAGGAATCACTCTTCTCTCGGTCACGTACAAAATTCTCTTACAGTGTTTACTTGATCGAGCCCAAGAACAGTTAGAACCTAAAATTGTGGCCGGTCGGGGTGGCCGAGCGTTTCTACGCGCTACAGTTTGGAACCGCGCGACCGCTACGGTAGCAGGTTCGAATCCTACCTCGGGCATGGATGTGTGTGATGTCCTTAGGTTAGTTAGGTTTAATTAGTTCTATGTTCTAGGGGACTGATGACCTCAGAAGTTAAGTCCCATAGTGCTCAGCGCCATTGGAACCATTTGAACCTAAAATTGTGGAATAACCACGCAGGCTTTATATCAAACATATCCGGACCGGAAGCAGTTCCTAATTTAAAACTAATCTTCAGGCGCCAAAGGAGTTCTAGTAACGGTATTGTGTGTACATTTGTGGATTTTAAAAAAGCCTCCTACTCAGTTGATCGTGAATCTCTTTTCCAGATTATAAAGGAACAAGGGCTGGCTAATAAAACTCTAACTCTGATTAAGGAAAAGTTAACCGACACTAGCTCTAAAGTTAAATTCATGGGAGAAATTTCTGACCCATGCGCTATGAAGACCGGTGTTAGACGGGAGATGGAAACTCTCCATTACTGTTTAACTATATTTTGGAAAAGATTGTTGAAAAATGGCGAGAGCAAAAGTCGTGTCAAAATATAGATCAATCAAGTTAGGTAGATGTCATATTTGGTAGAAGTAATATTAGAGTAGACTGCCTCGCTTTTGCAGATGATCTAGCAATTTTGACGAGGGATATTGCTACAGCTCAAAAGCAAATTGATATTCTTAAAGAAATTGCGGAAAAAGTAGGACTACAAATATCGCTCAAAAAAACCGAATATATGGCATGTAAGAAAGAAGCACGAAAGTTTTTGAGCACGAAGCATGGAAAAATAAAAAGGGTTTCTCAATTTAAATACTTGGGGGGAATCATACACGAAAACGGTCTGGAAATAGCTTCAAACGAAGTTCGCTGGCGAAAAATGGCAATTGCATTTATATTAACACTATTTATAACAAAAAACACTTTCTAAATTCAGTAAAGTTGGGCATTACAACACTGTAATCAAACTTGAACGTCTTTATGGAGGAGAAATTTTAATTTTAAATAGAAAGAGGAATATTGAAGAAATTCAAAAGAAAGAAAGAAAGATGATTAGGAAAATATTAGGCCCCGTAATTAACTATGGAGAAACGTGTAGGCTGGTAAGTAATAAGGAAATAGAAGAATACATAGACATACACGGTGGCATGAGAAAACGAAGACTTAAATTTTATGGTCACCTTAAAAGAATAGCAAGAGCTAGGTTGATCAAACAAATAGCAGACTTGTACGAAAATGCCAAAACTGAGCCAGTTAAATCGCTGTGATTAAGGAGGATCTTAAAGTAGCTGGTATAACTCAGGCAGGCGTTACAGCTGGAAAATCATTCAGATAAAAGATATTTGAGTGGAAAGTAGGTCAGAGGCAAACTAGAAAAAGTCTAGGAACACCGTCCTCTGATGAAAGGACTTTGTTATGAAAGGATGAAACAAATTTGGACACAAAGGAAGGCCAACCGTCAAAAGCGACATTGATGGACGGTACCTCGCGTTGTCCTATTGGGCCCATACGTGTATATTAATAATTGCCGCCCGACTGTGTTCCTGAAGTACAGAGCGAGGGTCGTACTTCTGCTGACAAGAACCCTGTGTTATGACCAGGCGAAACTGCAGTCGTCCCAGCATAATTGTGAGTTCTTTGATTACTCTGGGAGGCGGCTCACAGGAACTACAAAAGGGGGGGATATTAATTCACTTTATAACGTAAACGAATAAAAAGTTTTATTAACTTTATACAAACCTTTGCCACAAGAGTGCTTGATAACTTACGAATATCACCGACTATTAAAGCATGACTTGATGCCATAATAAACAGACTCCTCTCCTGAAGTACATTGTTCAACAATTACAGAAGTACATTTCCATCTCATACTGCAATAACACTTTAATCGTGCTGAAAAGTGAATATATAGAGAAGGACTACATCCAGTACCAAATTTCTAGATGGTAATTAAAAGTTGTGGCTCTCGAGAAAGTCGTCATGTATGTAACTTTGCTAGTGAACGATGCACATGCATCCTCAAGACTAATGGAAGGCTGCAAGGGCATATAGTCGACATACAGTGACGACAACTTCATTATCAGTAGATGCGCTTTTAGTTTTTAATCATCTCTTCTAGAACTTAGTAGTCCATGCTACTGCATTCGGTTTTCCCGAAATGATCCTCTTCTGACAAAAAATGCCAGCTGTAGCTGCACAGGTACGAGCAGCCTATAGTGGCTCGCCTTCACGCATTCCTTTATACAGGGTGGTGCATTGATAGTGACCGGGCCAAATATCTCACGAAATAAGCATCAAACGAAAAAACTACAAAGAACGAAACTCGTCTACTTGAAAGGGGAAACCAGATGGCGCTATGGTTGGCGCGCTAGATGGCGCTGTCGTAGGTCAAACGGATATTAACTGCGTTTTTCTAAATAGGAACTCCCATTTTTATTACATATTCGTGTACTCCGTAAAAAATGTGAATGTTTTAGTTGGACCACTTCTTTCGCTTTGTGATAGATGGCGCTGTAATAGTCACAAAGGCAAAAGTACGTGGTATCAAGTAACATTCCGTCAGTGCGGACGGTATTTGCTTCGTGGTACTTTAGCCGTGTTAAAAAGGACCGTTTACCAATGGCGGAAAAGGTCGATATCGTGTTGATGTATGGCTATTGTGATCTAAATGCCCAACGGGCGTGTGATATGTAAGCTGCTGGGTATCCTGGACGACATAATCCAACTGTCCGGACCGATCGCCGGATACTTACGTTGCTTAAGGAAACAGGAAGTGTTCAACCACGTGTGAAACGTCAGTCACGATCTGCAACAAATGATGACGCCCAAGTAGGTGTTTTAGCTGCTGTCGCGGCTAATCCGCACAGTTGTAGCAGACAAAATGTGCGAGAATTGGGAATCTCAAAAACGTCGCTGTTGAGAATGCTACATCAACATCGACTGCACCCGTATCACGTTTCTATGCACCTGAAATTGCATGGCGACGACTTTGAACGTCGTGTACAGTTCTGCCACTGGGCACAAGAGAAATTACGGGACGATGACTGATTTTTTGCACGCGTTCTATTTAGCTACGAAGCGTCATTCACCAACTACGGTAACGTAAACCGGCATAATATGCACTTTTGGGCAATGGAAAATCCACGATGGCTGCGACAAGCGGAACATCAGCGACCTTGGCGGGTTAATGTATGGTGCGGCATTATGGGAGGAAGGATAATTGGCCCCATTTCATCGATGGTAAATAAATGGTGCAATATATGCTGATTTCCTGCGTAATGTTCTACCGATGTTACTACAAGATGTTTCACTGCATGACAGATTGCACTTCCAACATGATGATATCCGGAACATAGTTCGCGTGCGGTTGAAGCGGTATAATAGCATATTTCTTGACAGATGGATTGGTCGTCGAAGCACTATACTATGGCCCGCACGTTCACCGGATCTGACGTCCCCGGATTTCTTTCTGTGGGGAAAGTTGAAGGATATTTGCTATCGTGGTCCACCGACAACGCCTGATAACATGCGTCAGCGCATTGTCAATGCATTTGCGAACATTACGAAAGGCGAACTACTCGCTGTTGAGAGGAATGTCGTTACACGTATTGCCATATGCAGTGAGGTCGATGGACATCATTTTGAGCATTTATTGCATTGATGTGGTATTTACAGGTAATCACTCTGTAAAAGCATGCGTTCTCAGAAATGATTAGTTCACAAAGGTACATGTATCACATTGGAACAACCGAAATAAAATGTTCAAACGTACCTACGTTCTGTATTTTAATTTAAAAAACCTACCTGTTACGAACTGTTCGCCTAAAATTGTGAGCCATATGTTTGTGACTATTACAGCGCCATATATCCCAAAGCGAAAAAAGTGGTCCAACCATAACATTCATATTTATTTACGTACTACACGAATATGTAATAAAAATGGGGGTTCCTATTTAAAAATCGCAGCTGATATCCATTTGACCTATGGGAGTGCCTTCTAGCAGGCCAACCACCCCGCCCTCTGGTTTCCCCCTTCAAGCTAGACAAGTTTCGTTCTTTGTAGGTTTTTCGTTTGACGCTTATTTCGTGAGATATTTGGCCCGGTCGCGATCAATGGACCACCCTGTATATGTATTTTGTGACTAAAGCCCTTCTGGCTTGTTAATTATTTTGTATGTGACATGTAAGTACTATCTCTGTCATTTATTTTTAGCCAGTACTTACAGTTTTAGTACATAAATTTGTATCTATGTTATAGTCCATTTAAATTGTTTTAATTCTGATGAAAGCACTCTTAGAAGTGTTGAAACCTGGTCAATAAGACTAAAAGTAATAGTGACTGAGGGCTCATTTGTTTCAGTTCAAATATGTAATGTCAGATGCGTAAAACGTTGTTTTTAAACAGGACACAAGGAGGTTCATGCTATCTATATGCAACTATCAGAATTTATCTGATATAAATGTGTTTAACTTTGTATTATTTTTTCTCTTTATTTAAATATCATGACGAGTATGTTGCTCCTATTATTTACTGAATAGTTACAGGTGTAGAGAGTACTAGTATCTGTGTCACTTCAAACAGATTTTAATTATAAATACAATAAACCAAAAACACTGAATTGCTGCTATTAACACTGTACATGCATCTAAACTAACGTACTATGGATAAAGTTCTGTAGGTTCAAAGTTATAACCATCATACTCGTACAGTTTATGTTAATGGTTGCTACATATAGGCGAGACGGCAGGATCTACTACCATCTCCTCCTCCTCCTGCCTCTCCTCCTACCGTTACCTCCTCTCCCATCCTGATCCCTCCTCTCTTGAGGCCTGGATCCTCATCCTCTTCATTCGCCAGCATTTTCCCGGTGCCCCCATCTCCCTCCTCACTCCTTGCCATGATTCCGTCCTCATCTCCTCCACCAGCCCTACCCTTCACACAGATATCCTTTCCCGCATCCCTGTCACCAGTTTTAGCCCTAATGCATCCCTCAGCACTGCCCCTTCCCCATCCCCTCCCGCCAACCCCAACCTCCGCGTCACCCACCGACCCTCACCGCCGTGATCACTCGGCCTAGTCTGATCACGAGGAGGAGGAGGTGTTGGCGGAGCTCAAGGCGCCTCCCCATCTGGAGGTGTGTGCGGTTCGCCACATTCACAACTCCGCTGGCACCACCCACCTTATGCAGGTCTTTTCCGAACACGCCCCCTCCATAGATCGTATCCTGAACGAGGGTGCCCTCCTCTTTAACCAACGTTACAAAGTTGACCCCTCCCGTTACCCTTCTCAATCCCTCCGCTGCCAGAGGTGCTTGCGGTACAACGCACTCATAACATCTGAGTGCCGCGAGGCCCCCACCTACCCGCACTGTAAGGAAGCACACTTCCTATGGCATTGCCCCAACCTCCAGTCCCCCTCCCTCCTGTAACACCTGTAACCTCTCTCATCCTATGTACTCCCAGATGTGTAAGGCCCAACCACCTCCTACCACTCCTGAACCCACTGTCCCCGTCCGCCCACTGGACGCCCCCATCTGTCCTGGCAATTGCCTTCGCCCCCCGCTACCATAGAGGACATCATCAAATTCCGTACCATTGTCCTTCAAAATGTTCACCCGTTCCAGCGCCCCACACCCTCCAACAGATATCCCTCGCCGCCTGTTCCGCCTTTCACCTAAAAATGTATGCCACCTACTCCCACAACCAGGCCCATTTCACCTTCTCCTGTCTTGACACCCTCGTCTAAATCCTTGTCATGGCGCGACAGCACCATATCCTGTTCAACAACATCCGCTCCCTTCCTGCCAACAAGAACCTCTTCCTGCACACCCTTGTTACCCACCGCATGGATGCCTTCCTCCACAATGAAACCTTCCGGCAACCCTATCACACTTCAACCTACTTCCTTCACCACTCCGATAATCCCTTCCTGATTGCGCGTGGCAGAGTTGCCATTGGTCACCACCACCATATCCCGGTTCGGCTCCAACCTCTCCTTCTCAACCCCACCGAACACCTGATCCTTAGTCTCTTCTTCCCCGGCCTTACCGTCACCTGCGCCACCATCTATGTCCACCCTTTTTTTTTGGTCGTCAGTCTACTGACTGGTTTGATGCGGCCCACCACGAATTCCTTTCCTGTGCTAAGCTCTTCAACTCAGAGTAGCACTTGCAACCTACATCCTCAATTATTTGCTTGACGTATTCCAATCTCTGTTTTCCTCTACAGTTTTTGCCATCTACAGCCCCCTCTAGTACCATGGAAGTCATTCCCTCATGTCTTAGCAGATGTCCTATCATCCTGTCCCTTCTCCTTATCAGTGTTTTCCACATATTCCTTTCCTCTCCGATTCTGCGTAGAACCTCCTCATTCCTTACGTTATCAGTCCATCTTTTTTTCAATATTCGTCTATAGCACCACATCTCAAATGCTTCGATTTTCTTCTGTTCCGGCTTTCCCCACAGTCCATGTTTCACTACCATACAATGCTGTACTCAAGAAGTACATCCTCAGAAATTTCTCTTGGCCAGAAAGGCTTTTTTTGCCATAGCGAGTCTGCTTTTGATGTCCTCCTTGCTCCGTCCGTCATTGGTTATTTTACTGCCTAGGTAGCAGAATTCCTTAACTTCATTGACTTCGTGACCATCAATCCTGATGTTAAGTTTCTCGCTGTTCTCATTTCTACTACTTTTCATTACCTTCGTCTTTCTCCGATTTACTCTCAAACCATACTGTGTACTCATTAGACTGTTCATTCCGTTCAGCAGATCATTTAATTCTTCTTCACTTTTACTCAGGATAGCAATGTCATCAGCGAATCGTATCATTGATATCCTTTCATCTTGTATTCCACTTCTGAACCTTTCTTTAGTTTCCATCATTGCTTCCTCGATGTACAGATTGAAGAGTAGGGGCGAAAGGCTATAGCCTTCTCTTACTCCCTTCTTAATACGAGCACTTCGTTCTTGATCGTCCACTCTTATTATTCCCTCTTGGTTGTTGTACATATTGTATATGACCAGTCTCTCCCTATAGCTTACTCTTACTGCTTTTCAGAATCTTGAACAGCTTGCACCATTTTATATTGTCGAACGCTTTTTCCAGGTCGACAAATCCTATGAACGTGTCTTGATTTTTCTTTAGCCTTGCTTCCATTATTAGCCGTAACGTCAGAATTGCCTCTCTCGTGCCTTTACTTTTCCTAAAGCCAAACTGATCGTCACCTAGCGCATTCTCAATGTTCTTCTCCATTCTTCTGTATATTATTCTTGTAAGCAGCTTCGATGCATGAGCTGTTAAGCTGATTGTGCGATAATTCTCGCACTTGTCAGCTCTTGCCGCCTTCGGAATTGTGTGGATGATGCTTTTCCGAAAGTCAGATGGTATGTCGCCAGACTCATATATTCTACACACCAACGTGAATAGTCGTTTTGTTGCCATTTCCCCTAATGATTTTAGAAATTCTGATGGAATGTTATCTATCCCTTTTGCCTTATTTGACCGTAAGTCCTCCAAACCTCTTTTAAATTCCGATTCTAATACTGGGTCCCTATCTCTTCTAAATCGACTCCTGTTTCTTCTTCTATCACATCAGGCAAATCTTCACCCTCATAGAGGCTTTCAATGTATTATTTCCACCTATCTGCTCTCTCCTCTGCATTTAACAGTGGAATTCCCGTTGCACTCTTAATGTTACCACCGTTGCTTTTAATGTCGCCAAAGGTTGTTTTGAGTTTCCTGTATGCTGAGTCTGTCTTTCCGACAATCATATCTTTTTCGATGTCTTCACATGTTTCCTGCAGCCATTTCGTCTTAGCTTCCCTGCACTTCCTATTTATTTCATTCCTCAGCGACTTGTATTTCTGTATTGCTGACTTTCCCGAAACGTGTTTGTACTTCCTCCTTTCATCAATCATCTGAAGTATTTCTTCTGTTACCCATGGTTTCTTCGCAGCTACCTTCTTTGTACCTATGTTTTCCTTCCCAACTTCTGTGATGGCCCTTTTTAGAGACTGCGCTATTCCTTATTGCTGTATCTATAGCGTTAGAGAACATCAAACATATCTCGTCATTCCTTAGAACTTCCGTACCCACTTCTTAGAGTATTGATTCTTCCTGACTAATGTCTTGAACTTCAGCCTACTCTTCATCACTACTGTATTGTGATCTGAGTCTATATCTGGTCCTGAGTACGCCATACAATTCAGTATCTGATTTCGGAATCTCTGTCTGACCATGATGTAATCTAATTGAAATCTACCCGTATCTCCCGGCCTTTTCCAAGTATACCTCCTCCTCTTGTGATTCTTGAACAGGGTATTCGCTATTACTAGCTGAAACTTGTTACAGAACTCAGTTAGTCTTTCTCCTCTTTCATTCCTTGTCCCAAGCCCATATTCTCCTGTAACCTTTTCTTCTACTCCTTCCCCTACAACTGCATTCCAGTCGCCCATGACTATGAGATTTTCGTCCCACTTTACATACTGCATTACCCTTTCAATATCCTCATACACTTTGCCTATCTGTTCATCTTCAGTTTGTGACGTCGGCATATATATCTGAACTATCGTTGTCGGTGTTCGTCTGCTGTCTATTCTGATTAGAACAACCCAGTCACTGAACTGTTCACAGTAACAGACACTCTGCCCTACCTTCCTATTCATAAGGAATCCTACACCTGTTATACCATTTTCTGCTGCTGTTGATATTACCCGATACTCATCTGACCAGAAATCCTGGTTTTCCTTCCACTTCACTTCACTGACCCCTACTATATCTAGATTGAGCCTTTGCATTTCCCTTTTCAGTTTTTCTAGTTTCCCTACCACGTTCAAGCTTCTGACATTCCACGCCCCGACTCGTAGAACATTATCCTTCCGTTGATTATTCAACCTTTTTCTCATGGTAATCTCCCCCTTGGCAGTCCCCTCGCTGAGATCCGAATGGGGGACTATTCCGGAATCTTTTGCCAATGGAGAGATCATCATGACACTTCTTCAACTACAGGCCACATGTCCTGTGGATACACGTTACGTGTCTTTAATGCAGTGGTTTCCATTGCCTTCTGCATCCTCATGTCGTTGATCATTGCTGATTCTTCCGCCACCCCTTCACCTACCACCACCCTGACATTGTTACCCATGCTGCCTCCTTTCTCCAGCAGACCTTGTCTGAGGCCATGGAGGCCCACGTCCCTACTGTCGCGTCCACCCCCACCGTCCTACCTTACCCCCACAGGCCGTCCTCTTCCTCCATGAATCCTGCCGTCTCTACCGTGCCTCCCTCCACACGTGTGACCCGGACACACTATGATGCCACAAGCAACTCCATTGACACATCCAAAACCTGCGGCTAAGAAACACCAGGACTGACGGCAGACATGCACCCCTTTAAATGCTACCCTACCTACAAACTCGTCCAAGTTATGGTCAGCCTTCTGTAGCCTTACTGGAACTAAACCCTCCTCCTACCATCCTCTTCTCCATGACAACATTGCACACATGGAACTCAATGCCCCTATCACTACACAGGATCTCATTGCTACACTCTGCACAAAACGCAACACCACTCCTGGTCACGATCGTGTCTACCGCCACCTTCGTGAAGCTCCTATCACTTTCCTCTCCACCCTGGCTAGGCTCTAAAATTTAGTCCTGTCCACCGGCTACTACCCTGACCTGTTGAAAACCTCCCATATCCTCATGTTCCTTAAACCCGGTAAACCGCCGTTTGCGTCTTCTCCTACCATCCCATCAACCTTCCCTCGGCCTTCAGCAAGGTCCTGGAAAACCATGCTCACCCGACGCATCCACCAGCATCTCTGCCAGTACCGAGTCCTTCCTGTTACCCAGTGTGGCTTTCGGCCATCCCTCTCTTCCTATGACCTTCTCCTTCACCTCACTCATCTCCTTTCTGAACAGCTTAATTCCTGTCGCTCCGCAATCTTCCTTTCCTTGGACCTCGAACGTGCTTATGTCTGTGTATGGCATTCCGGTCTCCTCTTCAAGCTCCAAACCTTCACCCTTCACATTAACTACGTCCGTCTGATCGGCTCCTTTCTCTCCCACCGTCCTTCCTATGTCACCACCAATATCACAGATTCCTACACATTTTTTCCCTTCGCCGGTGTGCCCCAAGGCTCCGTCCTCCCCCCCCCCCCCCTTCTGTACCTTTTGTATACGGTGGCATGCCACCGCCGTCACCCCCCGTCCACCTTCTCCAGTTTGTCGATGACACCGCCTTCCTTTCCCTTGCCACCCCCCTGCAACATTCCCAACACGTTCTCCAATCCCATCTTGACCGGTTCACCGCTTGGTGCAACCAGTGGTTGCTGAAGGTCAATCCCTCCAAAACCCAGGCGATCATTGTAGGCAAAACAACCCCTTCCCTCATCCACCCTATCCTCTGTTACACTCATCCGGCCTGGATCTCCACCCCCCTACCTTTTATAAATCCCTTCAGATCCTTGAACGCCATGCTCTCTGCCTCGCATATCACATCCGTCTCCCCTCCCCATGTGGATCCTGTACGACCTAATTCCGTTCCCCCACCTCCTCCTTTTCCTCAAAAGGATACGGATCCTCTACACCTCCCGTAAACTCTATCCTCCTCACCCGATTGTCTCCTCTCCATCCTCCCCCACCCCCGCCCGCTGCCGCACCTGTATTCCCACGTCCCACCTGGTCTTTATCTCTCCACGCTCCTTACCCTCTCTCAAGGTGGCTTCTGCCAGCTCCCCCTCCCTGATGATGCCCTCCTCCCCTCCATCTACCACTCCTATCAACTTTGATCCTTCTCTCCCACTTCCTATGTTTTTTTGCTTGTGGCACCCTCCATCCCTTCTCCTTCCTTCCCTCCTCCCTTTCTTCCCTCTCCTCCCCCGGGCTTCCCCTACTCCTGTCCCTCTACTCCTCCTCCCATCTCCTCTCCATTGGCATATTTGCACTCCCATCTCCCTTCCCCTTACCCTTTTCCCCCTCTTGGCAGGTCCCTGGACTCGCACACGTTACATTAACATTAATGCGCCAGAGATCATCGCCATCCATTTCTCGTGTGTGCCGTCGTGTTTTGTGTTTAGTGTTCACCATCACACTCCATCGTTCATATGTGCCATGGACATCTTCACTGTTTGTGCGTCGTGTCAACAGTTTGCAGTGTGGATTATCGTCGAGTGTGAACGGCTCCGTGTTTTTGTATTTATGTGTCTACTGTTTTATTACACACCATTATATAAATTATATGTATTCATTATGTTTTTTCTCATTGCCTATTCTACGGCTGAAGAGCAGTGTAGAATGCTGCTGCTAGCTTGCCTGTTGTACAAGTTTTAAAATCACAATAAAAAAATTAAAATAAAGGATCTACTACATTCCCCAACTTCCTTCGTCGCATCGCCGTTGACACCCTTCTTCCCGTTGGCAGTTACCATCTCCTGTCACCAGTTGGTTTAAAGTGTTTTTCTGTGGCCAAATTTTGACGTGAACGTGTGTCTTCAGTGTCTTCTTTGTGTTTTATGTATCGCCAAATATGTTTTTTAACTTTATGTCATGGATTTTTTAATTGTCCCCCATGAACGTCTCCCTGTCACTGTATTATTATCTCAATTATCTCCCCTTACCCTCTTTTATGTCCCCATTTTCTACCATCTTATATGTAACGTTTTACTCTCGTATTAGTTGTCATATCACTTGGCTGAAGAGCGGTGGATTGTGCCGCTGGCAGCCCTCCCCTGCCCATGCCCATGCCATGGGGCAGGGGAATGAAATCAGAAAAAAAGGAGCTACTTCGTTCCCCCAGGGTCAAACATTATACTGTTTGCTAACAGCAAGTTTTCGAATAATACCTAGAGCAGTGCATTTTTCATTACATCTTTATCATCAATCACGTTGCTGTCGTTTATTTATGTGATGACAAAAGATCTCTAGCTCTTCTAGGAGGTCGAGTAATCTGCCTTTCTTGCCTTTATGCATTAACGTTACATTATACACTCCTGGAAATTGAAATAAGAACACCGTGAATTCATTGTCCCAGGAAGGGGAAACTTTATTGAGACGTTCCTGGGGTCAGACACATCACATGATCACACTGACAGACCCACAGGCACATAGACACAGGCAACAGAGCATGCACAATGTCGGCACTAGTACAGTGTATATCCACCTTTCGCAGCAATGCAGGCTCCTATTCTCCCATGGAGACGATTGTAGAGATGCTGGATGTAGTCCTGCGGAACGGCTTGCCATGCCATTTCCACCTGGCGCCTCAGTTGGACCAGCGTTCGTGCTGGACGTGCAGACCGCGTGAGACGACGCTTCATCCAGTCCCAAACATGCTCAATTGGGGACAGATCCGGAGATCTTGCTGACCAGGGTAGTTGACTTACACCTTCTAGAGCACGTTTGGTGGCACGGGATTCATGCGGATGTGCATTGTCCTGTTGGAACAGCAAGTTCCCTTGCCGGTCTAGGAATGGTAGAACGATAGGTTCGATGACGGTTTGAATGTACCGTGCACTATTCAGTGTCCTCTCGACGATCACCAGAGGTGTAGGGCCAGTGTAGGAGATTGCTCCCCACACCATGATGCCGGGTGTTGGCCCTGTGTGCCTTGGTCGTATGCAGTCCTGATTGTGGCGCTCACCTGCACGGCGCCAAACACGCATACGACCATCATTGGCACCAAGGCAGAAGCGACTCTCATCGCTGAAGACGACACGTCTCCATTCGTCCCTCCATTCACGCCTGTCGCGACACCACTGGAGGCGGGCTGCACGATGTTGGGGCGTGAGCGGAAGACGGCCTAACGGTGTGCGGGACCGTAGCCCAGCTTCATGGAGACGGTAGCGAATGGTCCTCGCCGATACCCCAGGAGCAACAGTGTCCCTAATTTGCTGGGAAGTGTCGGTGCGGTCCCCTACGGCACTGCGTAGGATCCTACGGTCTTGGCGTGCATCCGTGCGTCGCTGCGGTCCGGTCCCATGTCGACGGGCACATGCACCTTCCGCCGACCACTGGCGACAACATCGATGTACTGTGGAGACCTCACGCCCCACGTGTTGAGCAATTCGGCGGTACGTCCACGCGGCCTCCCGCATGCCCACTATACGCCCTCGCTCAAAGTCCGTCAACTGCACATACGGTTCACGTCCACGCTGTCGCGGCATGCTACCAGTGTTAAAGGCTGCGATGGAGCTCCGTATGCCACGGCAAACTGGCTGACACTGACGGCGGCGGTGCACAAATGCTGCGCAGCTAGCGCCATTCGACGGCCGACACCGCGGTTCCTGGTGTGTCCGCTGTGCTGTGCGTGTTATCATTGCTTGTACAGCCCTCTCGCAGTGTCCGGAGCAAGTATGGTGGGTCTGACACACCGGTGTCAATGTGTTCTTTTTTCCATTTCCAGGAGTGTATATCGAATCCGGCAACTCATCTTTCCTTGTAAATAAATGAGCAGCCATAGTCGATTTCTCCATGGTACGTTTTCTTCCCAACGCGACATGTTCCCCAATCCTTATTTCCAGCCTCCTTCCTGTTTGGCCAACATAACAGGCGCTATAATCCCGGCAATCAATAAACTCCAGAAGCTTGAAAGAAAATAGTACGTTTGTTATTTTACCCTTACTCTGGTAAAATGTCTACAAGAATTGCAACTATCTTTAGAAAGTACAATGTGACTCTGTCTTTTGGTACCAAAAATAGCTTAGACTGTGTTTTACAGCACACTGTAGATGCACAGGAAATATTTTATGCTTTTGAAGTTTATAAAATTGATTGCTCGAAATGACCGGGCAAGAGCAACAAACGACACTTAATTATAACAGAGTAGAAGTTGGTCTCGCAAATCATCACTGATAGTGTTGCCCGCCAATTATAGAGTGGTGTAGGTTGCCACATACACCACCCGACGCGAGGCAGCAAGGAACACACCAAAGGAAACAGCAATGTGTAGCCTCGTCACCTCGCAGAGAGAGTAAGGCTCCACCTCTTCAGTAGGCGGAGGCCCGGATCGCGAATTCAGCCTCACTTATCCAAACGCATGGAGCAGCGCACTGCGATACATTGGCACAAGCCATGATACCAAAACCAACGTCTCCGTTAAACAACCAACTCCCCACCGACCTCGAATCAACGGCCCCCTGAGCAGACACCCCAGCTGCGAGCTGTGCAAGCACTTAAATCGTCCTCGCGTTACTGCAAAAGCGCGATCAAGCTGGACGCCCTAGCAGACGTGGCAGTTATTGAACTAAATGAAAGAAAACCGTCATAACTTTGGAACGGTTTACGTTAGGACATTCAGACTGCACGGTTGGCGGCTGGGCATGATGGGGAGTTAGTATCCGCAGGTATGGTTTGGTTTAGCGACGGAGCCCACTTTCATTTGGATGGGTTTGTCAGTAAGCAAAATTGGCGCATTTGGGGGACTGAGAATCCGGATTTCTCGATCGAGAAGTCTCTTCATCCTCAACGGGTGACTGTGTGTTGCTCAGTGTCCAGTCAAGGAATAACCGGTGCGATATTCCTTGATGGCACGGTGACTGCAAAACGGTACGTGAAGGTTTTGGAAGATGATTTCATCCCCATTATCCAAAGTGACCGTGATTTCGACAAGATGTGGTTCAGATAAGAGGGAGCTCGATCCCATCGAAGCAGGAGAGTATTTAATGTCTTGGAGGAGCACTTTGGGGATCGCATTCTGGCTCTGGGGTACCCAGAGGCCGCTGGCATGGGCCTCGATTGGCCGCCATATTCTCCAGTTCTGAACACATGCGGCTCCTTTTTGTGGGGCTTTATTAAAGGTGTACAGCAATAATCTCAAAAAAATTGCTCAGCTGAGCTGAAAAGAGCCATTCAGGAGATAATCGACAACATCGAAGTTCCGACACTTCAGAGGGTCAAGCAGAATTTTGCTATTCGTCTGTGCCACATCACCGCCAATAATGGCAGGCATTTCAAACACGTCGTAACCTACATCCGAATATCTGTAGTGACGTTTATATGTTGAATAAAGTGTGTGTACACCGAGTTTGTAACTAACATACTTTTTTTTCATATAGTTCAATAATTGTCATCCTGTAGCAGCAACACCAAAGATGGTCAACCAGTGTCAGAATCGGTATCATGGCGCGTGCACAGGCCAAACTGGTTACTGAGTTTCATCATACACCTATTCGTAGCTTGAAGAAATAAGTATAAAAAACTATGCACTACTTTTAGTAATAGCATTTCCAGTTTGTTTTGCGGTACATTGAAAAGGTGAAGGTTTTTACACCAATAGTAGCCCAGAGACATAGTGGAAGGAATATGATGGCAACTGTCGCCGTAAACTTTTTGAAACTGATTTGCATCAGGCACTTACAGTGTCGTAATTGTTTTAGAGGAAGGTGTGTGTGTGTGTGTGTGTGTGTGTGTGTGTGTGTGTGTGTGTGTGTGTGTGTGCCTGCCATGGATGATGGAGTGGATTGCATTACTTGCTTGGTGCTTGTGCTTGACAGCTTGCACTAAGCTCAGGGGTTGGAGCATATAAAGATCTTTGTAGCTCGTAAACGTCTCAAATGATCCTATGCTCTTACGACCGTTTGTACCTTCACATCCTTAATTCTCGTTGCCCTAAGTTCGTAGATCCCGAGGACATTGTCGAGGCAAGCTACAAGGCAACCAAGGTTGTCTTTCCGCTTACACTCTTCATTGCAGAGAGGGATATGGTGCCCTTGTAACAAGGGTGTAAAAATTAATTTCAAAAGAAGAGTCATGACTAATCTTTCTCTCTTATATAGCAGTAACTATCAATCTACAATACACATCTTGAGAGTTCGAGATGTCAGTGAGATTTGTTTCACCTGTTGAAAGTATCACGCTGTCATGTGATTAGCATCATACAGTACTCGAGTATGCCGGTGAGGTTTTTTTTGCTTCTATAAGCACCTCAGTGCAGGTGGGTTTTAAACTGAACGGTGACGTTCGGAATTAGTCAAAAAATGGTTCAAATATCTCTGAGCACTATGGGACTTAACATCTGAGGTCATCAGTCCCCTAGAACAGAACTACTTAAACCTAACTAACTTTTTTAAGGACATCACACACTTCCATGCCCGAGGCAGGATTCTACCTACGACCGTAGCGGTCACGCGGTTACAGACAGAGGCGCCTAGAACCGCTAATATAAAATACTCGCAATAAGGAATTAGCAAATCGAAGTTTCTGGTCAGTTGGGGACGTCTATTAATTACACGGGAGGTTAAAACATGGGCGCCCATCCCCCTTGGTGAGATGTGAAGCTTCGCCGCGCTCCTTACCGCTGACTTGCTCACATGAGGTTTAACCTGCAATCGGATGAAAATAAGTAAAAGTGAAATTTTTTATTTGTCTTAAAAAATAAGTGTAAATGAGCGTATGGCGTCGTTGGCCGGGAGGCCCCATCCGGGGAAGTTCGGCCCCCAGGTGCAGGTCTTATTTCATTCGACGCCACATTGGGCGACTTGCGCGACGGTGATGAGGGTGACAACACAACAGCCAGTCGACGAGAGGAGAAAATCTCCAACCCGGCCGGGAATAGAACTCGGACCCGCTTGCATGGGAGGCAAGCACGGCACCACCCAGCTATGCAAGCGGGAATTGGTCTTGAACATTGATTAAAACACTTTAATAAATCTGACTTTTATTTATAGTATGCACCAAACAGTGTTTTTAACATGCGATTAAAATTACTTTAGTTTAAACATTGCAACTCTGAGAAGTATTCAGACAGGAGAAAGAGAAAGACAGACAAAAAGGCTTCAAGGAAATAGTGTTAATCGTTTTGAGGAATCCCTAAAAAGTAGATCTTTTATTGGTTTGTTATGTACATCAAATATCATTGGACCTTTTTCTCTTTGCGAATGAGCGATAACATTGTTTGTACCTTCCTTTGAACTAAGTATGATTACGCAGTTTATCAGACCATTAGTTTTTATGACCACTAAGGGAATTCTAGTCAGCGATTTTAAGCAAAGCTACACTCCACAAAAGATTAGCTTTTTATGCCAGCACGGTATGCTGCTTAACATACGCATTGTAAAAATTTTGATTCAAATTCATGTTGAACACACCAACATTCCCTTGGTATGCATCGGAGAATATCACAACTGACTGACGTGCAACGATTGTTATTAGCACGCAGACCAAACTTAACACTAGGCGGCACTTGTTTCAAAGCGGTAGATACCGGGCATTGAGAGGAGTAAAGCATTCAGCTCACTTCAGTTTAGAGAGATCATAAGGACTGGTGGTCACTTTCATATTGTCTACGCGTGGGATTAATATTATGGAAACAAAATGTTATCCTTTATAAAACCGTACATTGTCTGAATTAAAAATCTGACGTGAGATTTTTATTGGCTACCCCCGACCCTACCACCCTTAAATGGGATTTGTCGAGGTTTTGCACTAAGTTCCCCCCCCCCCCCCCCCCCCCACGTACACACACACATTTTGAGCTCACGTAACTAACGGACGTCCGCTCTCCCAACATACTGTAGGAACCACGGAAGTTTACTTTCCTTCTTCACAGATTTTTAATAAGCCATCGTCACATTTCATATGCAAGTTTCTGTTTTTTATGGGAACTTGATATAAATTACCTCCTCTCGCCGTTATACCATTTATTTAACGCACAAAGCAAACAAGCAAACGCCGTCGGATCAGACGTTGAAGGCCTAAAGGTACCGACCGACCGCCGTGTCATCCTCAGTCCTTTGGTGTCACCATATACAGAGGGACATGTGGTCAGCACACCACTCTCCCGACCGTTGTCAATTTTCGTGACCAGTGCAGCTACTTCTCAGTAGAGTAGCTCCTCAATTGCCCTCACAATGGCTGAGTGCAGCCCACTTGCCAACGCCACTCAGCAGACCGGGACGGTGATTCGTCCAAGATTTAACGCAAAAACAAATTCACCTCTTACACTAAAATAATAGTTCATACTTTCTTTCCACATCAATTTGGCGATGCTGAGGATGATTACATCAAACAGATCATCACCCGAAATCTGAAGGAAGGCAACTGGTACAACGACTGGCAGACATTACCTACAAAGCCAAAGACGACGATAGTACAGCGAGGAGACGAAAGAAGAGAGATGTAGTCGGCGTGAAGCTCTGTGACAATCACGAGGCGCATATCGATAGGGACTTTCAACAGAAGGAACATGAATACCCGTCTGCGATCAGTTCGTGATGATGAAAGTAAACCCATGGGAACGCCGTCTAGCCATGAGGATTTTACAGCTGATTGAGTGCGCAAGGATCCACCAGTGTAGCCATTCGAACGTGCACTGGCTACAGTCAGCTGTAGGATTTTATTGTCCACCACTAAACAGTGGGTCAGTGTTTCACGGAACAGGCAAGTGAGCAATCCTGTGGTGCAGCGATTACACTTCCTGATTGTCGAATTGTGGCCCAGTGGATCCATTCTCGTCAATTGCGATTATTTATCACGGTAAGATCTGCTATTTCTTTAAAATTCTGAGACTTATTTATTTACGGCACTTAAGAGTATATTCAGTTGTTGCTCTTGTGTCCCTCAGCTCAAAGACTGGTTTGATGTGCCTCTCCACGTGGTCTGTTCTGTGCAAGCCTCTTCATCTGTGCATAACTACTGCAGCCTCATCCATTGGCACTTGCTTACTGTACTCAAACAATAGTCTACCTCTAAAATTTCACACTCCCCACTTCCCTCCATTAGCAAACTGACGATTGTTTGATACCTCGGAGTGTATCCCATCAATGCGCCATAATTTAAAAAACTTCTTCTTTTCACCAACTCGATTCTGTAAGTTTACATTAGTTTTTCGATCTGGAACACTCTTGTGAACCATCAGTTTTTAAAGTCGTGGGTTTTCATCTTGTTTCAACTGTTTATCGTACATGTTTTGTTTTTGTACAAGGCTACACTCCAACAACTATTTTCAGAAAATACTTCATAACATTTCAATTTATGTTCCACATAAACAAATTTCTTTTTTTCAAAAACGTTTTTTTCTCGCTGCTGTCAGTATGTGTTTTATGTCTTATACATTTCGAACAACGCCAGCTTTTTGCAGTCCAAACAGCAAAATTAGTGTACAACTCTTTTGCTAATCTAATTCTCTCAGCATCATCTGATTTAATAGGATTATATTCCATTCCTCTTATTTTACTATTGTGTACATTCATTTCATACCGAACAGAACGGTGTAGGCTACGTTCAAGTGATCTTCCACGTTCTTTGCCGTTTCTAACAACCTAACAGTTTTGATTTAATATCTTGAACTTTCATTCGTGCTCTAAATCTTTCTTTAATTTCCTTTATTGCTTGCTCAGTGTATCTCTAACATTCATGGTGGTGTCTGTTTGTTCTATATCGTGTCTCCTTACCACTTTCGAGCAACGACGCTCTGAGCGTGTTTTTTACGGAATTGACTAGTTTGAACCTGGGACCTGTTGCTGATAAGGAGACGCCAGACCACACATGACATGTAGAATTCAGAAGAGTTCAGTGAGACTAGCGATGATATAACCAAATACTAAATGATCTCAGCGTCAGCTCCACTGCACTCCCTGTAAAAGAATCTTAATACTAACTAAATTTAGTGGAAGGGGTTCAAGGCTTTCCTATTTTTAGTTATCTGGTACAATAACGTCGAAAAAGCAGTTAAGTTTACCATTGAAAATTTTATTCTACTCACAAAACTTGGATTATAAATTGCGCTATGTATAAAAGGAAATATTTTAACACAGAATGGTAAAAACCAACTGCGTTCAAAAAAATGTGAACGAATATTCATTGAATGGGTTTCCAAGTTCTACAATGGATCTAAGGATGACCTATGCCATATCACATCTATAATCTAGGTTTAAATTAAGTTTCACAAAAGAGAAAACTATCAAAATGGTCTACAGTGACCCTCAATTGTTTTTAATTACTTGTCTAACTTGTCGTAAATTACAGTTTCTAATGTGGCTTCTCAGTAACTATATAACAGAAAAATCATCGCGTTTCAGATTTTTACTTCGAGTGGCAAAAGGAAACACCATGAGTTTTAATTGACGATCGACACTAGTATTACGCAAAAAGGGGATGTAACAGATGAGACTTATGCAGTTCTGAGTGAAGCTTTATGCGCTGTTATGCGGCATCGCGTGCGTTCATTACCTTGTCGGTGTTCGTCAGGGGGCGGCGCGCAGCACAGCTCTGCTCACCTCGCCTTCTCCGAAGTAACTCCCTCTCCTCACTTCTCCTTACTAACATTTACCGAAGTTGGTTTTTTAAAAAACTTATCTGGCTGTGTTTTCATCTGACCAATCAGGGTCTCAATGTTAACTTTAAGCTCCGCCTTCAAAAAATTCTGTCTATCCAATTGAGAGACGTTATAATTTTCATGGTGGGGCAATGTTTTTAAAGTTTGCAACGTAACAGAGACGCGAAAAAGTCTCACGCTAAAACATGCAGCTGGTGTGGTCCTTTTAGCGTTATCGTAAGATGTATACTGTTCTTCTGGAGGGCTCTATCTTTTAACATGGGCTGGGGGGTGGTCCTAACGTAACAGAGATACAAAAAAGTCTGACGCTAAAACTTGCGGGTGGTGTGGCCCTTTTTGTGTTATTCTGGAGGGCTGTTAACATGGGCTGGGGGTGGTCCTTGATGTAACAAAGACGCGAAAAAGTCTCACGCTGAAACTTGCAGCTTGTGTCGTCCTAATGGTTAGCTGGCGACGTGGGTGTCCAGTCCATCCCTTATCGTAGGGCCTTCTAGCTTAACACGGTTCTGCTCTCGGCTTCTGTTCTCGTTTCTCCCCTTGGAACTGCGTCTGTTTCACGGTGGGAAGGTATGACATGCATTTAGGCATTCTTGTGTTAGTCTGTGGTATTCCATTTGCTCACTTGTTACTCAGGTTACTTTGGTTAATTTAGTGTCACGATTTATTCGGAGCTATGTGACATACTACTGGATTTGCTGATCATGTCAGGGTTTTCATGGAAGGTGTTGGATTTGCCTGACACATTACATATCTAGTAAATAACTCTGTCGGTATGTTATTACTCTTCTTAGACACTTCTTCCCTTTAATATCCTTGAACTATTACAGCTGCAGTCTGGCTTCTGTAAAATTTGTACGGGTTTAGTAGATAAATTTCCGCTCATCCCTTCTACTTTCAGAATTTCATAGAGAGTATTCCAGTGGAAAACATTCTCTGAGTAGTGAAGCAATTTAAATCACTTATAAAATGCAATTATTCCGGTCCAGACTGTATATCAATTAGATTCCTTTCACGGTATGGTGATGCAATAGCTTCATACTTAATAACCACTCAATCGACGAAAGATCCGTACCCAAAGAATGGAAAGTTGGTCAGGTCACATCAATGTTCAAGAAATATAATAGGAGTAATCCACTAAATTGCAGGCCCATATCATTAACGTCTATATGCAGCAGGATCCTGGAACATATATTGAGTTCGAACATTATCAGTTACCTCGAAGAAAACAGTCTATTGACACACAGTCGACATGGGTTTAGAAAACGTCGTTCTTGTGAAATTCAACTAGTTCTTTACTCGCTGCCAGAGAGGTCACAGTTAGTAGTAATTGATGAAAAGTCATCTAGTAAAACAGAAATGATTTACGACGTCCCCCAAGGCAGCGTTGTAGGCCCTCTGGTGTTCCTTATCTGTATAAATGATTTAGGAGACAATGTAGCAGCCTTCTATGGTTACCTGCAGACGATGCTGTCGTTTATCGTCTAGTGAAGTCATCAGAAGAACAATATGAAATGCAAAACGATTTAGAAAAGATCTGTATGGTGCGCAAACTGGCATTTCACCATGAATAATGAAAAGTGTGAAGGCCTTTACATGAGTGCTAAAAGGAATCTGTTACACTTCGGTTACACGAAAATCAGTCAAATCCAAAAGCCATAACTTCAACTAGATATCTGGGAATTACAATTACGAACAACGTAAATTGGAGAGAACACACAGAAAATGTTGAGGGGAAGGAAAACGAAAGACTGTCTTTTATTGGCAGAACACTTAGAAAATGTAACAGATATGCTAAAGAGACTGCCTACACTATGCTAAAGAGACTGCCTACACTACGCTTGTCCGTCCTGTTTTGGAGTACTGCTGCGCGGTCTGGGATCCTTATCAGGTACAATTAACTGAGTACATTGAGAAAGTTCAAAGATGTGGAGCACGTTTTCTGTTATCACGAAATGTTGTAGTTGTTGTGGTCTTCAGTCCTGAGACTGGTTTGATGCAGCTCTCCATGCCACTCTCTCCTGTGCAAGCTTCTTCATCTCCCAGTACCTACTGCAACCTACATCCTTCAGAATCTGCTTAGTGTAGTCATCTCTTGGTCTCCCTCTACGATTTTTACCCTCCACGCTGCCCTCCAATACAAAACTGGTGATCTCTTGATGCCTCAGAACATGTCCTACCAACTGATCCCTTCTTCTGGTCAAGTTGTGCCACAAACTTCTCCTCTCCCCAATCCGATTCAATACTTCCTCATTAGTTATGTGATCTACCCATCTAATCTTCAGCATTCTTCTGTAGCACCACATTTCGAAAGCTTCTATTCTCTTCTTGTCCAAACTATTTATCGTCCAAGTTTCGCTTCCATACATGGCTACACTCCATACAAATACTTTCAGAAATGACTTCCTGACGCTTAAATCTGTACTCGATATTAACAAATTTCTCTTCTTCAGAAACGCTTTCCTTGCCATTGCCAATCTACATTTTATATCCTCTCTACTTCGACCATCATCAGTTATTTTGCTCCCCAAATAGCAAAACTCCTTTACTACTTTAAGTGTCTCATTTCCTAATCTAATTCTCTCAGCATCACCCGACTTAATTCGACTACATTCCATTATCCTCGTTTTGCTATTGTTGATGTTCATCTTATATCCTCCTTTCAAGACACTATCCATTCCGAACAACTGCTCTTCCAAGTCCTTTGCTGTCTCTGACAGAATTACGATGTCATCGGCGAACCTCAAAAATTTTTAGTTTTTCTCCAAGGATATTAATACCCACTCCGAATTTTTCTTGGGAGAGAATATCAGTGACATGGTACACGATCATGATACATCATTAGAACAAAGGCGTTTTTGATTTGCTGCCGAATCTTCTCATGAAATTCCAATCACCAATTTTTTCCTACGATTGTGATTTTTTAACACTGTTCTACATACAGAGAAACGATCATCGTAATAAAATAAGGGATATCAGAGCTCGCACGGAAAGATATAAGTGTTCATTTTCTCCACTCGTTGTTCGAGTTTGGAATAATAGACCATTATTGTGAAGGTGGCTAGATGAACCCTCTTCCACGCATTTAAGAGTGATTTGCAGAGTATCCGTATAGATGTAGATGAACATGCTACACGTGTATAAATATTATCACGCTGCTGAGGTAGGCTGTTCAGCTCTCACTGTGTATTCGAGTATCCTCTACAGATGTCGTTAATTGTTACTTCTTATAAACTCCACTGCTGTCGTAACTGGTACTTGATTTCTACCTGTAGGTGAAAAGACACTACCCAACAAAAAGCACCCAGAAGGCATGGCCGTATGTGAATGTAACTTCGTACACGTTCACACAATCAGCGAGAATGTAAATGATTAGATTTTCTATTCACTGGGACAGGTAGACCGGCCGTCAGCGAGCATTAGTGTAGTACGTGTTTGGTGTTATTGCCGGGCCCGGTATGCTATGTAACGCGCAAACTTTGTGTGACGTTGAGACATCACTGTGAAGGGCACGGAAATACCGCGTACACGTAAGTGAGACAGCGCTGTCAGTAACTGACAGAATTTTAATGGGCCCTCAATCTGGGCCTGTATTCGGGCACTCTGACAGGAAATCACGAATCCAGTCACTTAACTGAGATGATATTCCATATCGACGCAATTTCACTACAAGTTGTTTATGTGGTACACTGTTAAAAGCCGTCCGGAAATCCAGAAATACGGAGTCACTCTGAAATCCCCTGCCCGTAGCACTCAGCGCTTCACACGAAAGAGCTAGTTCTGTTTCACAAGAACGATATTTTCTAAATCCATGTTGACTGTGTGTCAGTAGACGGTTTTCTTCGACATAATTCATGATGTTCGAACACAATGTACGCTCCAAAATCGTTTTGCTTACCGACGTTAATGATATGGGTCTGTAATTTAGTGGGTTATTCCTACTATCTATCTTAAACATTGGGGTGACCTGTGCAACTTTCCAGTCTTTGGGTACGGATCTTTCGTCCAGCGAACGGTTTTATATGATTGTTAAGTATGGAGCTATTGTATCAGCATGCTCTGAAAGGAACCTAATTGGTATACCGTCTGGACCAGAAGACTTGATTTTATTGTGATATAAGTTGTTTCACTACTCCGAGGATGTTTACGTCTCAGTTACTCATGTTGGCAGCTGTTCTTGATTCCAATTCTGGAATATTTACAAAATGGCTCTGAGCACTACGGGACTTAACGTCTGAGGTCATCAGTCCTCTAGAACATAGAACTACTTAAACCTAACTAACCTAAGGGCATCACACACATCCATGGCTGAGGTCGGATTCGAACCTGCGACCGTAGCAGTCGCACGGTTCCAGACTGAAACGCCTAGAACCGCTCGGTCACTCTAGCCGGCTGGAATATTTACTTCATCTTCTTTTGTGAAGGCATTTCGGAAGGCTGTGTTTAGTAACTCTGCTTTGGCAGTACTGTCTTCTATACTATCTCCATTGCTATCGCGCAAGGAAGGCATTGATTGTTTCTTGCCGCTAAAATACTTCACATACGACCAGAATATCTTTGGATTTTCTGCCTGGTTACGAGACAAAGGGTCAGTTTGGAAACTGTTATAAACATCTCGCATTGAAGTCCGCGCTAAATTTCGAGCTTCTGTAAAAGATAGCCAATCTTGTTGATTTTACGTCTGTTTAAATTTGGCATGTATGTTTCGTTATTTCTGCAACATTGTTCTAACCCGTTTTGTGTACCTGGGAGGATCAGCTCCGTCGTTTGTGGTTCGATTTGGTATAAATCTCTAAACTGCTGGCGATGCTATTTGTTTGAACTCAAGCCACGTCTGGTCTACACTTATATTATTAATTTGGAATGAGTGGAGATTGTCTCTCAGGAAGGCGTCAAGTGAATCAAGTGAATTTTTATCTGCTTTTTTGAATAGGTATACTTTTCGTTTTTCTGTTTTTTTCGGAGGGTCTGGGGGTTTCAGTATTCAATCTCGCTACGACAACCCTGTGTTCACTGATCCCCGTATCCGCTTTGAAGTTCGTTATTAACTCGGGATTATTCGTTGCTAATGCAATGTCTGCATTTGTGGGGCATTTTAATGAGCCAACGGCTCGACGTTAGACTACACGGGGACGTTAGTGCAGGCGTAATAGTCATCAAGGTACCAATCGGCCACGCCCGACCGCCGCAAGAGAGGATATGTATTGTTCCCGCAGCCCTTTGCAACACCTTCATATCTGCGTCTGCCATCCGAGAACAACACTTCGTGTCATCTCGCACTACTGGTAGCAGACTAGCAGCAGCCAGACTACGAATGTTAAGCGGTAACCGCGAAGCACGGACTACTGACGAATGAAGTCCAATTGTGGTCAGCGAAGAATCGCGTTTCTGCACTTCACCGGATGAACTTCGTCGGCGAGTGTAGCTACGTAATAGAGGGAGATTGCTTTCTTCCATCGATCTGGATAGGCAGAGCGGCGTTATTGCTGGTGTCATGTTGTGGGGATCGACCCTGTAGAACTTCAGTCCATGGCTGGTAGTTATTGAGTGAACTCTGACGACATAACAGTATATCAGAGACATTCTGCGTTCTCATGTGCTAGCTCTCATGCTACGGGTAACGTGGTGCCGTTTCGAAACGGGACAGTGCACGCCCACACGTGCCCCTTGTTTCCGTGAGCTGTCTGTGTGATGATAAAGTGCTCCAGTAGTCAGCAACATGCTCAGATATGTTCCTGATAGTAGCAACGAGCTTCTGCATCAGTGGCACTATCCAGTGTATGAAGGACCTGTTACACCAATTATGTGCCAGCTTGCTAGAGGAGAGAATACAACGACTTTATGGTTGTTTTCCCAATACGCCACTTCCTAATGTTATCAATAAACCTCGGACTTTTAGGTTCAACCACTTGCAGAAATAGGTTATAAAAATCAGAAAATAGGTGACCAAAATCTGACTTTTATTGTCTAGAAAGATAAACAGATTGACAAATATCCACATTATACACTCCTGGAAATTGAAATAAGAACACCGTGAATTCATTGTCCCAGGAAGGGGAAACTTTATTGACACATTCCTGGGGTCAGATACATCACATGATAACACTGACAGAACCACAGGCACATAGACACAGGCAACAGAGCATGCACAATGTCGGCACGAGTACAGTGTATATCCACCTTTCGCAACAATGCAAGCTGATATTCTCCCATGGAGACGATCGTAGAGATGCTGGATGTAATCCTGTGGAACGGCTTGCCATGCCATTTCCACCTGGCGCCTCAGTTGGACCAGCGTTCGTGCTGGACGTGCAGACCGCGTGAGACGACGCTTCATCCAGTCCCAAACATGCTGAATGGGGGACAGATCCGGAGATCTTGCTGGCCAGGGTAGTTGACTTACACCTTCTAGAGCACTTTGGGTGGCACGGGATACATGCGGACGTGCATTGTCCTGTTGGAACAGCAAGTTCCCTTGCCGGTCTAGGAATGGTAGAACGATGGGTTCGATGACGGTTTGGATGTACCGTGCACTATTCAGTGTCCCCTCGACGATCACCAGAGGTGTACGGCCAGTGTAGGAGATCGCTCCCTACACCATGATGCCGGGTGTTGGCCCTGTGTGCCTCGGTCGTATGCAGTCCTGATTGTGGCGCTCACCTGCACGGCGCCAAACACGCATACGACCATCATTGGCACCAAGGCAGAAGCGACTCTCATCGCTGAAGACGACACGTCTCCATTCGTCCCTCCATTAACGCCTGTCGCGACACCACTGGAGGCGGGCTGCACGATGTTGGGGCGTGAGCGAAAGACGGCCTAACGGTGTGCGGGACCGTAGCCCAGCTTCATGGAGACGGTTGCGAATGGTCCTCGCCGATACCCCAGGAGCAACAGTGTCCCTAATTTTCTGGGAAGTGTCGGTGCGGTCCCCTACGGCACTGCGTAGGATCCTACGGTCTTGGCGTGCATCCGTGCGTCGCTGCGGTCCGGTCCCAGGTCGACGGGCACGTGCACCTTCCGCCGACCACTGGCGACAACATGGATGTACTGTGGAGACCTCACGCCCCACATGTTGAGCATTCGGCGGTACGTCCACCCGGCCTCCTGCATGCCCACTATACGCCCTCGCTCAAAGTCCGACAACTGCACATACGGTTCACGTCCACGCTGTCGCGGCATGCTACCAGTGTTAAATGCGATGGGGCTCCGTATGCCACGGCAAACTGACACTGACGGCGGCGGTGCACAAATGCTGCGCAGCTAGCACCATTCGACGGCCAACACCGCGGTTCCTTGTGTGTCCACTGTGCCGTGCGTGTGACCATTGCTTGTACAGCCCTCTCGCAGTGTCCGGAGCAAGTATGGTGGGTCTGACTCACCGGTGTCAATGTGTTCTTTTTTGTCATTTCCAGGAGTGTATTACTGGCCATGTCCAAAGCAGTCACAGTAAATAACACTTTACCCAGATTTTCTGTTGAGAAAACTGCATCTGTCTGTTAATAGCATATTATATGCCGAGAATGAGCGTTCCAAGTCCACAGATGTGACCGGAGCACATTTAAATGACGGTATTAGGTGTAAGGGGACCGCACACTCACGTTCAATTGATTTACCTGTTAAGATGTCATCCGCTGTGCGGGCTGCTCCGACAGGGCACGAAGGCTTCGGAGGCAGATCATAGGGCTCCTCCGTGCCCTGCCGACCCATTTGACGGTTCACAGTGAGTAGCTGGGAGGACAAGAAGAGTACATTTAGTCATATAAATTTTATTTGACTGGATTTTTAATATTAGATGCAGTCAGTTTCCGTATTTTTAGGATTTTTTAAACATGAGGTACAATCAGGTTCTAACACGAAATCAGGTATTTTAGATGTTATAAAATTACAATTTTTGGTAAAATATTTGCGTAATTCTTAGCTGGGAAGACCACGAGAGAATATTAGTCATAAAAAAATTTATTTAATTGGATTTTTAAGATTTAGGTGCAATCGGGTACTAGCCTGAAATTAGGTATTTTTAGGTGCTACAAAGCTAGCGTTTTCGATCACAAATTGGCGTAATTCATGTATGTACAACGTTTATTGCCTTTATGTAAAAAGGAAAAAAATAGTTTTTTTACCTAAAATCCGATGCCTAGTTATCAATGTGAAGACGTTTGTGTTTCATATTTGCTAACATGTATGCTTTCGAAATATAGTGTTACAGAAGAACGCTGAAGATTAGATGGGTAGATCACGTAACTAGGATCGGTTGGTAGGACATGTTCTGAGACATGAAGGGGTCACCAATGTAGTATGGGAGGGCAACCTGGAGGGTAAAAAGCTTAGAGGGAGACCAACAGATGAATACACTAAGTAGATTCAGAAGGACGAAGGGTGCAGCAGTTACTTGGAGATGAAGAAGCTTCCACAGGATCGAGTACCATGGAGAGCTGCATCAAACCAGTTTCTGGACTGAAGACCACAACACAACATTTGATTATAAATCAGTACTACGAAGGCGAGAGTCATAAACTGTTTAATTATGGGTATTGCTATATCTCGCAAAAGATACGATGGTGTAATAACAAAATAGGTACACAATCAATAATCCTGACCCTAGATATAACAACATTCTTCCAGCAACAACACGTAGAAAATGTTTCATTATCTCCACAGAGTCAGACCAATGATTTTCTTTAACAGAACGAAAATAACAGCCCTGACGCTGATTCATCCACAGTTTGAATATTATCGTTGGTTAGTATGCGATCTCACTTCGAAATTCAATCCTTCATATAAACAATAATAAAATCATTTTATCACTCGTAAGTAATTTGAAAAAATATTGAAGTCGATTCAAAATTTACTAATACTAATAACCCAGTGACCGTCTTTCAACTACTACTGTTATATGTCAAAGTCAGTTTCTGTCTATCACTAGGAAGTTTCTATTTGATACTGAAATGAAAGAATGTAAAGTAGTTAAACATACATTGTCACTGAACGCAAATTACACACTTCTGATTTTTCTTGTTCCGCAGCTAGACCATTATTCAACTACACTAAGTAGCTGTAAGATAATACCCGCCAATACCACAACATCATCAATGTAATCGATACTATCATCCGCTGTTACTATGAGTCTGAACAATGATGTGTGTAACAGGGCGAACAGCAAGGTAACAAAGCAAACGGGGCGAACAAAGCTATCACAAATGAATGCTTATTATACTCTAAACAAAAATCTTCTATCGTAAAGCTAACATTTATGTAATGGCACTTACATGTCCCTGTGGTTATACTTTATATACTTTTGTACGTATATTTACTTACTCTTATTACATTATTACCTTGTAAACAATCATTATCTTAGAATTCAAATTATTCACACGCGTGTGTGACCAGATTGACAAGAAATGCTACACCAACAAAATTAGTGCATGCGTCCAGATCAGACAGGGTGCAACGTCATGGTGGTATGCGAGCTGATACTATCAATTTCTTCCTAAATTAAAAACTTGATTATGTAATGACTGAAAAAACTTCATATACCCTGTCAACTCACAAAGTTTCGTTTTCTCCTCCCTTCCACACTTAGAGTAGCAGATTGACGGTGACCAACTTTAAACAGAACTTGATTAATTTTCACACACATTTATTAAAATAATAACAAGCATAAACATTACTTAACTTGATTCTGGATGATGTTTCCAATTGACAGTCTGAAGTTTCTTTGGTCTTGGTACGTTAATCTTATTCTCACATAGCTCCGATACTTGACAAAGTGTCTGTACATTTATCTTCATGGCTATGTACAGGAATATGATAATCTTCTTAGGTTCAGACTGAAACTTGACTATAGACTGGTACAGACTAATGCAGACTGGTTCAGACAAATGCAGACCGGTGCAGACTGATGCAGACTGACTGATATGAGGTCTGTACACTCGTTATAATACCTCGTGCGTTCAGGTATCACTGCGCGAGTGTGATCCGCAAGGAGAAAAGGTTCTACGTTAGCAGCAATCTCATTGGCTGTGTTACATTTGAATACGCCGATCGGCGGAAGCAGAATTTGATCCATCTTTAAGGCACTGCCATCTCGTAGTGTGGAGATGGACGTGCGCTGTGCCTGCGCTGTTGTGCTTAGCGGAGCACACTCTAGTGGGAAAGTCGTGTACACACTGACTACGCGGAAAGACAAGCAGTTTGCATGGCTCCCAAAGCAAGGAATAGGCGTTTCTAAGTTTTCATTTAAATATACAGTTCTAACCCAGAACATTATAACGATCGACCTACTATCGATATAAACCGTCCAGGCGATAGCAGCTTCACCTGGTGAGGAGTGACTGCTGGTCAGACACGCGCACGGAGTGTGTAATATCAGGGAGCGTGCTGTTCATGTTTAGAAAGGGGAAGGCGCGCGATCTATCTGAGTATGACAGAGGGCAGAGTGTGATGAACAGGAGGCTCAGCACGAGCATTTCGGAAACTGCATGACTCGTCGGGTGCTTGAGGAGTGTTGTGGTGAAACCAAGGTGAAACCACGTCCATAAATCTTGGGAATGGGCGGCCATCACTCACTACAAATTTCAAACGTCGTAGGCTGGGAAGATTGGTAAAACAGGACAGGCGCGGAACTGTGGTGGAACTAACATCAGATTTCATGCTTGGCAGAGTCCAAATGTGTTTGAACACACTTCTAACGAAGGGGCTCTGCAGCTGATGAGTGAACACCACAACATCGGCAACTACGACTGAAGTGACCATCAGCACTGGACGTTGGCGCAGCGGCAGTGGGTTGTATGGTCTGAACGTTCTGATGAATCCCGGTACCTTCCTCATCACGCGGATGCAAGCGCGCGTCTTCCAGGGGATCAGCTCCTTGATATCTGTACTGCGGGATGGAGACAACCTGGCGGCGGCTCCATTATGCTCTGGGGAACATTCACTTGGGCATCCATCGGTCAAGTGGAGCTCATGCAAGGCATCCTGACGGCCAAAGAGTATCGTATACTGTTTGAAAACCACGTACACCCTTCTTGACGATTATCTTTCCCAATAGCAATGGCAGTTTTCAACGAGATAAAGCGCCAAGTCACAAGGCGAGGAGCCAAGTGACAAGGCGAGGAATGGATGGAGTTATTTGAGGAACAGAGTCGCGAGTTCCAGTTAATGTGCTGGCCAGCTAACTCGCCAAATCTGAACCCAATCGAACACATCTGGGATGTGATTGAACTTGGCGTCAGAGCTCATCATTCACCTTCCAGGAATTTACGGGAATTGGGTGAATTTTGTGGGTAGATATGATGGTGACTCCCTACCCGACAGGGTAGCCCAGAACGCTAATGCGCTGCTTCCTGGACTCGGGTGGCGAGCCGGCCCCGGATCTAATCCGCCTGGCGGATAGACGACGAGGGCCGGTGTGCGGCCAGCCCGGATGTTGTTTTTAGACGGTTTTCCTCATCTTCCCTGGGTGAATACTGGGTTGGCCCCCAAGTTCCGCCTCAGTTACACGACTCGCACATTTGAAACAAGTTAGCACTCTTTCGTGATTTACACTTGACGCAGAAAGCTAGGGTACACTACTTGCATCGCTGAGGCTTCGGGGTGGCGACAGGAATGGCATCCGGCCACCCTCTGCAACCAACACTGCGGGACAAAGGCTCACGAAAGAAAGAAATATGGTGTCAAGTCCCTCCAGCGACCAACCAAGGCCCCATTGCTTCTATGCGACGGCGCGTCGCCGCTGTTACCGTGCCAAGGGTGGACATACGGGCTGTTATGTAGATGGTCATAATGTTATGGCTGATCATTGTAGATGTGTACACAGAAGCGTTTAAACGTATCTCGTACGGATTATCGGTTTTCATATCTAAGAAAATCAATGAAGCCGCAGATCAAAATCCAAACTGATGCGTAGTCAGCTGCATTCGTGAGGGACGCAAACAGCTGAACAAATTCGCAGAGAAGCTAAAACGAACAACTCAACAGGTAGAAGAAAAGGCCGTGTCGAATGCGACGTCTGCTCAAGGAGATCGTGTTTAAAGGTTGCAAGGGTATCTAAATATACTCAAAGTTATTATATGAGCAGAGTGATAGACACCACGAGAGTGGTTCTGACGTCAAGAGTAATATGTGCCCGGTTCCTGGGAACAGGGGACCGCGACGCCAGCCTATGTTAATGACACGACGCCGCAGACGTCAGCCGGTCTCGCACGGAGCCCCACTGGACGCAGAACGCCCGCCGCCTGGCATGCCGGCGTCTAAAGATAGCTGGGGGGAAGCACTGGTCGCCGTGCGTCACGGAGCGAGTGAGACGGCGTTGCGTCGCGAGCGTCAAGGACGGCGGTCGCCGGCGATTGCACGCTGCGCGAGGGCTGGCTGAGGGCTCAGCTCTTCTGGTGACGTAACACGCGAGGCCGTAATATACGAAGCGCCAAAGAACCTGTGACTTGTCCCACGCGTCTCGTAGTGAATAGGAGGGTAATTCAGGGTCCTACACATCCACCGACCGACCGACCAACAGACCAATTTCGTGTGAAGCCTACACACGTCCGCGGCGGACTTCATTCATCGATTGCAGCGCAGATCTGTTCTTATTGCTGGTTGTCAGCAGTTTAGAGTATGTTCATTGAGGTTATGTTCGACGATATATGTCTTCATTTTACACAGAAACAAACGCTGGGATTTGTCTCTAGTGTTTGAGGCAATTAGTCCAAAGCGAGCAGAGAGTGCCGGCCGGTGTGGCCCTGCGGTTCTAGGCGCTTCAGTCTAGAATCGCGTGACCGCTAAGGTCGCAGGTTCGAATCCTGCCTCGGACATGGATGTGTGTGGCATCCTTAAGTTAGTTAGGTTTAAGTAGTTCTAAGTTCTAGGGGACTAATGACCACAGATGTTATGTCCCATAGTGCTCAGAGCCATTTAAACCATTTTTAGAGCAGAGAGAAAGCTATGGAAAAGATGTGGCTGTAGAGAAGGAAGAAATTCACCTATGCTCTCTTACTTAAGGATCTGGAAGGCGACGATTTTTGTAATTATTAAGAACGCATGAGACATGCTTTCCGGAGCTGCCGACCATTTTCAAACTATAATGAGATTTTCACTCTGCAGCGGAGTGTGCGCTGATATGATACTTCCTGGCAGATGAAAGCTGTGTGCCGGATCGAGACTCGAGCTCCGGACCTTTGCCTCTCGCAGGCAAGTGCTCTACCATCTGAGCTACCCAAGCACGACTCACGCCGCGTCCTCAAAGCTGTACTTCTGCCAGTACCTTGTCTCCTACTTTCCAAACTTTACAGACGCTTCCTGCGGATCTTGCAGAACTATCCTTCCTTTCAGGAGTGCCAGTTCTGCAAGGTTCGCAGGACGCTTGCAAAGTAGGAGACGAGGTACTGGCAGAAGTAGAACTGTGAGGACGCAGCGTGAGTCGCGCTTGGGTAGCTCAGGTGGTAGAGCACTTGCCTGCGAGAGGCAAAGGTCTCGAGTTCTAGTCCTCGTCCGGCACACAGTTTTAATCTGCCAGGAAGTTTCATTTTCAATCTATTCTTAAGAATACAATCGCGACAGAGGTTGTAAGTAAGCTGTGAGGAGAAGATGTTAGCTACATTACGGTTTTAGACGAAAATTCAGTCGTCAGCTGCTCAGATATTTTTATTTCGCTTTACTGGTTTCAACAAATTAATTTTCATACTCAGTTGCCTACAAAATTAGGGATATTCTAAATCACTACACCTTGTCCAAACCTTTGTATAAAGTGTAAGAAACGTATTGCAGAAACTTAGTACTTGTTTATCAGATGTCAATATCTGTTTCAAAGAAGACTAATGCCATGTCCAAAACTATACATATCTTGTGTTATTATTGCAAACGCAGATTGACAGATTCATAATTTTCAGTATATGAATCACATCTGTGTACATTTCAAATGCCAAGGTTATATATAATACATTTGCTTAACACGGAAATTTTGCATATGGTATAAGGGCTACAAAATGAACCTTTTAGAAGAATCTGTTGAATGATTTGTTCAATGATCAGCTTGAATTACAGAATAAACTCTATTTTGATTTCGTAGCATCTCGTAGAAAACGTGAAAATTTGCCCGTTCCTTTTGGATGTTAGAACTGTGTGCCGTGATTTTCATATGTATTATAGACAAATTTGTTATACACCTTATTATACTTGTATATATATCGCTTTCTACTCAACAACTTGAAATTTGGCATGTGCTTAGATGTGATTCATTTAGTGTATATTATCAATTTGTCAATCTGAGTTTACAACAATAATATATATGTACAGTTTTGCACATGCAATGACATTATGCGTCTGTAAAGAAGATGCTGACGTCTGCTAAACCAGTACTAAGCAAGCCTCTGTAATACACTTCTCATACTTTGCATAAATGGATGGCCAGGGTCTTACGATTTTATAATATTTGTAATTGTATAGGCTTCTGAAGACGGGTGGAACTGACGACTGAATTTTACTCTAAAATATGTACCACAGTTACTGAAAAATAACAGCTATGAATAAAACAACACATTACAGTTTCCAACAACTGGCAGAGGTTACGAGGACCTCGAATTGTATCTCCACGATTTTCATCCAATATCATAGCAACCTTGCAAAATTTACATTTGTTGTTTTAATCTTGAATAACAGTGTATTTATGCATGTAGTATAAATATTTCCTCAGTACGTTTAAGAAACTTACTTAAAATTAGGAGAAAAAAGACTACACATGGTGCTGGCGCACATCGTCTAACAAATACAACAACAGATACATAAGAAATGAAGCATTCAACAAGTGTTACAAGTGTCAAAAAAGTATTACATTTTGCTCTTCACAGCAAAAGGTTTGGAATTGAGGTACAACTTTTAACACTTCTAACAGGCTAGTATATTTGCTGAATAAAAGTCCATAGACGGTCTATAGTTTTTTCTTAGACTTTACTTCTCTACGTATCGGAACTGAAATTTAAGATGTAATCTATTTATATTTCGGTTCTCAGATTTCATTTGCACAAGTATCGGAGACAGAACCTAAAAAATTGAAATGCAGGTGGTCGATTGAGTTTTATTGACGTTATATACAAGGGTGTTCTGAAAAGTAATGCCTCCGAATTTTTTGTGCGAAAATCTCTTAAAAATTTTAATTGACACAAACGTTGTTAACATTCTATATATTTAGTCTTCGTGTCTACATTTTTACGGCTTAACCTAGTCATCCTGGAGCAAACGCAGTCTCCCAAGCACAGACCAGTCTATTGATATCGTCGCTGTAGAGTGTTTGACTTTGTTGACGAAACCAACAACCTCACCTCCGCTTCCAACGCTTCATCACTATCAAAGTGTAGTCGCTAAAGCTGTTCTTTAGGTTTTAGAAACAGATAAAAATCGTCGGACGGGGCCAAGTCGGGACTGTATGAAGGATGATTGTTCTTCACAGTGAACCCAAGGCGTAAGATTGTTGCAGATATTACAGCGCTTCTATCTGTCTAGTATTGTCATGCCGGAGGAGAGGGTGCTCTACATGTGGGCGAAATTTTGGAATCTTTAACTCGACTACAGCACGCTGTTTTTCACGCACTGGCACAGTTGCGTCATACACCGCCATCTTATACCCTACAATTCATACCTCCTAGCGGCAGAAAGCTACAAATATGTATAGACATGAAGAATAAAGCTGTAAAATGTTAATAACGTTTGTTTTAGTGAAAGAACTTTAAGGGTTTTCACATAAAAGTGAGAGGCATTATGTTCCAGCAAGCCCTCTTATATCTTTCTCTCTCTGTGTGTGCCACATTAAACCATTATGGATTCATTACAAAATGGAAAACTTGCTTCATTTATGCCATCGCTGTTGCTGTTCCCCTCGTACGACGTGTCCCACAAAGGTCTGCAGTGTTTTAATTGCTTTATAAACTCTGTAATTGAAATTTTCATCCACTATGTACTTTTGTATGTATATTAGAACAGCATTATGACGAAAAGAAGTGGTGGGATCTGGAGAACTGGAAGGGGTTGAAGTGAAAGTCGGCGGGTTTCGTACGATGGGTCGTTGTACCCAACCGATCGTACGACAAGAGAAGTTGGTCAGCTCGTTACACACATCCAGTTTGTCTCTTAGCACGTCGCGTCTGTCGGTTGGAGCATGTGTAGGATCCTTAAGAGTGCGAGAGGAGCTCCACAGTTCAAAGAAACCAAGAGAGCATGTAGAATTTCTTTGTTTTCTGTGGCTGCCTGCCACCGGGTTAAAGTCTTTTTAGTTAACACCACGAAGGTGACTTGCGTGTCGGTGATGATTAAATGGTGGTTATGACAACTGGTCCGATCGGTGAAAACTTCTGATGCAGCCGGGAATCGAACCTATCTCCTTCAGCTGGCTTCCAACCATGCTGTCCTTGCCGCTACCGAGGCGTCCAATGGGTAGACGGAATAAGTAAACTAAAACCTTCTAAGAGAGGAAAGACCTGTCTGATGATGTAACTGAGGAAGAAATGTGGGTAGATGTGAAAGATGTAACAGAAACAATATTAAAGTTTAACAGTAGATAGATAACATTGCTTTGGAATTTATCACTGGGGGAGGGGGAGCGGGGCAAGTGTGAACAAAGAGACTATCGTAGTTGAGCTATAGAATACACAAATCTGGAGGCATAATGTCAGACTTTCAGAGGAGTGTCAAACATACATTCCCGAGGACACCAACGGGAGATAACTGCTGAATTACTGCATCATCGTAAGGGTTCATTTTGACCACTTGCTGACAAGCTTAATATTGTGTACAACTTTGTACGTAATGGAAAGGAGAGGAGGGTTATAGAGCAGTGCGGCAACTGTTATCATAGGAAAGCTTGAAAGCAGTCTACTGGGGCACACTTGTACTCGTATGTGGCACCAGAATAAGGTATGAATATTAATAAATTAAAATTAAACTAGTACACTGTAAACGATGAATGTCTCTGATAGGCTCCATAATGCGGATCGCTGACTGTGCGCAACCACAGAGCCAGAGATGCTGCTTATGTTCTGAGGTGTATGGCTCTGAGCACTATGGGACTTAACATCTGAGGTCATCAGTCCCCTAGAACTTAGAACTACTTAAACCTAACTAACCTAAGGACATCACACACGTACATGCCCGAGGCAGGATTCGAACCTGCGACCGTAGAGAGCGTGCGGTTCCAGACTGTAGCGCCTACAACCGCTCGGCCACCTCGACCGGCTCTGAGGTTGTAGTGATTGAGTAAGAGAACTCTTGGCGCTCAGTTGTAGGTAGCTGCCTGTGATGGGAAGACGATGGAGTAGGCACTTTTTATGGTTTACTGTGTTAAGCCACCTAGCGTTAGATTAATTCAGGTATGTCAATACTGCTGAAGTTAGAAACAGTAGCCTTCATGCAAGCAAGAACCAATGTATCAAAGTCTCATTGTATCGAAACGAGACACTATGCTCATAAATAGAAGCAAGTGGAAGTGCAGAAAATGCAATACATAGAAAGCTTGACATAGGCAACTTATGTGAAATATTAAACACCATTGACACTTCTCACACTGTTTCCTGGCAGGCTTTTATAACCATCTTCCTATTGGTGCCGGCCGGAATGGTCGAGCGGTTCTAGGCGCTACAGTCTGGAGCCGCGCGACCGCTACGGTGGCAGGTTCGAATCCTGCCTCAGGCATGGATGTGTGTGATGTCCTTAGGTTAGTTAGGTTTAAGTAGTTCTAAGTTCTAGAGGACTGATGACCTCAGCAGTTAAGTCCAATAGTTCTCATAGCCATTTGAACTATTAGAACCAATTGGTGTACAAGGTAAATAAGGCAGTTTGCTTATTTTTAGGATTAAGGATTTTTTTCTGCATTGTGTGTCACGTATAATTGTTAGATTATTTACTGAGTGTTCACGTCATGTGGTGCACCAAATTTTTGAAATAATGATGAAATATTGATGTTTAACGAGTGTTAATGCCCTGAGCTGCACTCCAGTAATGATGATTATATTGATATATTGATGGTTTTTCTGTAGTGATACTGTGTAGTGTTGATACATATATCCTATATATTGTGTCCTTTCTAGAAAAATCTGTCTTACCTTGTGCTACATGACTGGGGTTGTTTGTGAGAGATTGTCACAGAAGCTTTACACCTTAAAACTCTTTTTCACCGTTCCTTGTGAGACTGAATATGATATTGGCTTCTTATGTTAACATGCACGATTTCCTTTCTTTCAGGTTACTAATCACATTGACATGTTCCACTATTTCTGCAATCCATTCACATCTTTGCATATTTATCTCATGATTTACTGTGATGTATTACATTTATCTAGTCAGTAAGCTATATTGCCCTCAGTATTCCGGTCTTAATGCTAGCATATTGTATAACCACATTTTTTCTTTGCTTTAGCCATAACAGTTCTCGACTCAAGACGAATGACGAGTGACTGATAATCATTTTCTTTACAGATCAAGTGCACTGCCCTTATCAGTCATTCCCATATCCTTCCCTGTAATATGTACATTGTTAGAGATAAAGGTCATTTAATAGTTTTATGAAGCCCCGAAAGTGTTATATAACCTATAAATATTGTTTAGTCTCTCACATGATACCACACTTCAATTCTATGATTCTATTTGTCTAATATGCAGTCGTACAGGCCATGCGGAGCCGCTCTTTATATCATACTGCTTTTTATGCACTATCTTCTTGTAAAAGCCATGTCGAGTTACATATTCTCATTATGAATTATGCATATGCCTCGGAGTGCCATATTAAGTTATAGTTAATTATATTTTATGATACTTTCTCAGCTTTGATCGAATGAAGGGTAGAGCAACGGGTCGTAACACATCTGAAATCTAACGTCCACTGTTGAAAGTGCCGTCAATGCGAACAAGAGGTGACCGAGACGTGTAGCCAATGATACCCTATCACATCACGCCGGGTGATACGCCAGTATGGCGATGACGAATACACGATTCCAACATGCGTTCTCCTACTATGTCGCCAAACACGGATGCGACCATCATGATGCTGTAAACAGAACCTGGATTCATCCGAAGAAACGACGTTTTGCCAGTCGTGCACCCAGGTTCGTCGTTGAGTACACCATCGAGGGCACTCCTGACTGTGACGCAGCACCAAGGGTAACTGCAGCCATGGTCTCCGAGGTGATAGTCCATGCTGCTGCAAACGTCGTCGAACTGTTCGTGTAGATGGTTGTCTTGCAAACTTCCCCATCTGTTGACTCAGGGATCAAGACGTGGCTGCACGATCCGTTACAGCCATGCGGATAAGATTCCTGTCATCTCGACTGCAAGTGATACGAGGCCGTTGGAATCCAGCACGGCGTTCCGTATTACACTCCTGAACCCACCCATTCCATATTTGTTAACAGTCATTGGATCTCTACCAACGCGAGCAGCAATGGCGCGACACGATAAACCGCAATCACGATAGTCTACAATCCGACATTTATCAAAGGCGGAAACGTGATGACACGCATTTCCCGTCCTTACACGAGGCATCACAACAACGTTTCACCAGGCAACGCCGGTCAACTGCTGTTTGCGTATGAGACATCGGTTGGAAACTTTCCTCATGTTAGCACGTTGTAGGTGCCGCCACCGGCGCCAACGTTATGTGAATGCTCTGAAAAGCTAATCATTTGCCTATCACAGCATCTTCTTCCTGTCAGTTAAATTTCGCATCTGTAGCACGTCATCTTCGTGGTGTAGCAATTTTAATGGCCAGTAGTGTACTTCCAAATACGCGCCAAATTTGTCGAGCCGCACTGGAGTATTTTGAAAGGAGTCTACTGGGGCACCCTCGTAAGAGGCACTAGAATAAGATAAAAATATTAATAAATTAAAATGAAACTAGTATACTATAAACTATGAATGTCTCTGATATACTCCATAATGCGGATCGCTGACTGTGCGCGATAGCAGAGCCAGAGATGCTGCTTCTGGTCTGAGACTGTAGTGTAGGCGTAAGAGAGTGCTTGGAGCTCAGTTGTAGGTACGACGAAGGAGTAGGCGGTTTTTGTGGTGTGCAGTGTGAAGCCACCTAGTGTTGGGTTAATTTAAGTACGTCAGTATTGCTAAACTTGGAAGTAGAAGTCTTCATGCAAGCAAGATAAAGGTGTTAAATATTTATGACTTCTTTTCTTTTTTCCAGTGCGTTTGGATGGATGAGATGGCTGATAATTTGCAACTGTAGAGTAACTGCAGAATGGTCGTAAACCGTTTTGATTAAAAGGTTAGTTAGATATTTGTCTTTGTAATGCGTCTAAGATTTCTTAACAGAGCTCTATTTAATTTGACGTTTTGCATTTCTGTTGGATTAATGTAATTGGATAATACTTGCTGTATAAATATCACTATTTTTAAATCAATGGTGAGTAATGTAACATCAATTGTCAGATGTTTTGAAGAGACAAACTTAACTTGCAATATAATTTTGCTAAGAAAAAAGTCAGTGTTAAAAGTTTACCACAATCAGTATTACGTCCCTGTCCAGGTCATAAGTTTTTCAGAGAAGTTGGATTTTTCATAAATGTTCTCGTTTATCAGACAAAACAATTTCATGTGTATTTCGAAGTATTATAGCGAGCATTGCACATCGCTGAGCCTGTAGCTAGCATATTTATATTTTTTGTGAGGGACCAGATTATACCACACTCTAGCGTAGCTGCTGTAGAGGGAAGACAATTTAATTTATTTGTTATGTGCACAGGGACCAAAGTTATTAGTTTTGAACAGGGCCATAGTATTCAGTGCCTAAGGTGCTGAATGTATTTTGCTGTGACTGTATTTTTTATTGGTACTGGGTGTTGTATTGGCCAATCAGTTCGTGTTGAGTTTTGCTAACAGTAGCACAGAGTAAGCACACCACTTGCACTTACCACATGCAACATAATTAGATTTCAGTACAAGAAAGAGAGTCCAGCTATCACAGCCGTGACAGTCATGACGTTGGAGCCGAGCCTTTGTGATATCTGCGTAGCTTTATGTAATGATGTGGCTCCGAGCATGACTGGGCTGAGCTGCTGCCGCAGGCCATCCGGGATTGCGGTGGCGGAGGGCGCTCGAAGTACAGAGCTTCACGAGGTGTGGCTCAGCAGCGACGCTCCATTGGTTCCACAGAATCCCACACGACCACAATCGGTGTTTGACGGGAACGTTCAGTTCTTTGCCAGCTACATTAGGGTGGTATCGATATGTGATACGACAATGTATATACAGAAGAACGAAGAACAAAATTGATGATCGATTCGGAAAGGGATTAGAGAGGCAATTTTGACATTGTGATTGATGATGGAGGAGACGTCAAGACGCGTTCATAGGATATGTCGCCCTGGAAGAAACTTTCAACAATGTAACATGGTGCAAGATGTTCGAAATTCTGAGATATATACAAGTAAGGTATAGGAAAAGACGACAGATATGCAAAATATACAAGAACCAATGGTAAACAGGAAGTTCTTAAACATGGCTGTAAATTCAGCAACAGTACGACAGTACACTCTGAGAGGTGGCAAAACCACCCATATATTGAAGTAAATTGTTTAAAACCAAACGGTTTTTCTTATACAAGACATTCATCTTATGAACAGACCTAATCATTAACCATGACTTAAGACTACACCAACATAGTATTCCAGAAATGAATATTAAATTCCAAGTGTAGTGGCCCTTCAATATAAGGCTCTTGTCGATGCTTACATTTATACCTTCCTAAGAAGACAATTCTAAAACTGTCAGATCTTAGATGAAAGATTCCAGTAAACCCTTATTTGCAACTGGTTCGATGATTTGAAATCTTTAGCCCGTAATCTTCTAACTACACATCACGAATCAATGATGGATATAAAAGACTGGGATTAAAATTCAGGGGCAGAATTAAAATTCAGGGCTGAAGGACATTAATGACAAGATGTGTTAGTAACTAGAACTTGGTTACAGACAACAAAACATTTTAAAACTGCCAGGCTGAGAGGCTGTGGTCGATCTGTAAAACTTCTTCTTTAAAGACGATGATCATGAAATAAAATTTAGTGCGACGACTGTGCTAGCCACGATATCGCATCATTATGCATACTTGTATAGAGAAGCTATAGAGAGTCAGAAGCACCACAATAATGTTAATAGAAAAGGACAAGGCTTAATGTTAGATAACATATGGCGGTCGACTTTGCACCAACGATGTGACAATCGATTACCTTCAATCGAGAATAAGGAGTTTAGTCAGAGATAGGCCCACAGTCGTTCCCACGTGACGTACGGTGGTGCCCTCTAAGCGCTCTATATAACCGGGACCTCCACTGCCTTGCCGCCATTCGGTGACTCACCTCGGAAGATGTTGCCCGTAGTTGGCAACGAAACGCCAGGAAGAAGAAGTTTTACAGATCGACCATGGCTTCTCAGCCCGGAAGCCTTAACTAATGAAGACGCCGGCCGTGACAGCATACACGTTATCGTTGCATGCCTTTACGGGGAGTATATGTCGGTTATGGTACGACGCCTGGAGGGTCAACGTAAGCAGAAAGCTCAACAACTTTGTACGCTCACTTTTTTGCTACGTTTTCGTGACACCGGGACAATTCCGAAGTTTTTGAAGGTGAGAAGAATATTTCACTGGGCGAAAGCTAGCTGGATGTACTCACACATGGAAGTGGCGATGCTGCGCGAGTGGATTCATCAAACGCGTTGAGGACTGGCGCTAAAATGCAGTCAACTGTTGAATTTCCACTTATTTATTAGCAATGCAATGTAATTTTGTGATTGTAATAAGGCGGACAGGTTAACATTTAGATCTATGGAACTGAATTCAGAAGTGTCTTCTAATACGGAGAAGAAAAAGTTCGAGAATATACAGGAGGGCAGACAGGAAACACCAGTCACTGATTATTCCCTTGTCATTATTAATTTGTTGGGAAGGGAATTATCTAGGGAAAAAATTTCTGTCCTCTCGAACCGAGGAAATTTAGCAAGTACTCCATCAAAGGTTCCCACTGTGGCTATTTTAGCTAATATAGAGGTCGGGATTCATCAGTTATTACCACATTCTGCTGATGAAATCAGCATGGAAACAGCCAGGATACTATGTAGACCTAAGCCACCTAGCTAAGCCTCAAGGAGAAAGGAAGGCGTTACTTGGGACTTATGCAGACACGAATATTATTGTACTTATTGCTGATAAGGGTAATGCTACCGTCTTGGTGAAGAGTGACGACTACAAGAGGAAGATCAATGACTTTTTCGATTCTAACACTTATAAAAAGCTTCGAAAGGCTCCAAGAGCGAATGTCTTAACAGCTGCCAATCGATTAATAAAAACGTCTTCCATTCCTACAGAGGATAAAAAATATCTATGCAAAACAGAAGCTTATTCTCTGTTGAGTGGTACTTAAGATAGGTAATAAATTAGTGAAATCAATGTGAAGTGAAGGAGAAATTAAAAAATAAATGAAAAACTTAGTTTAGTTTAGAAGAATTACACACTGGCAAACAGCGGCAGAGCAGCACAGGTAATGACCGTGAAGTCAGCACTTTGAGGAGAAGCCATCGCCCTTCCCACATAAGCGGAAGCTGTCGATTCAGCCGTCAGGGCATCGCCCAACCGGCTCACGTGTTTCTCAACTGTCACATGTGATCAAAGGCCCTCGCCTACGTCCCATGAGCCAATCACCGAAGTTAAGAATATTCTTCGAGAAGCTTTTCAACGTGACAGAAGAGGCAATGACCGTGAAGTCGTTCACCTCCAGTGAACTGAAGTAAATAAATACGCAAGACGCAGTGGGCCCGACAGTAGTAGTTTTCAGTTCAGTTTCAGTGCTGAAGACCGTCGTGCAGGAAGAGGCTACATTGTACACAGAAGCACCAAATCCACCGCTGTAATGGAATAGCAAGCACCATCTCGCCGCCAGAAGACAGAAGTTAGAAGGTATTTGAAGACTGGTTTTTACGTACCCGGATGACTCATGAGGATGGGAAGGAGACGGCCTCACATCAGCAGTCACCTGTGAGCTGGTGATGACGATCTGATAGCCGAAGACTGGCAAGCGGGAGTCCGTTGTTCGAGTCCGGGACACTGGCCTTCCCCCGCCGCGCCGCTCCGCTGGCCGACGCACAACACTGACATACGCGGCCGCATAGAGAAGAGAAACACTGGGACGCCACGTCCAAGGTATCGCCGTCCGATGCACGACTTAGTTCTCAATAATTAAACGGGCCGCTTCACGATGCGTGTCTCCAGCCAACTGGGTGAGACGGCGACGCGAGGTACACACCGCCAGGCGTAATCAGAGGCCGCCGCTGCCGCAGCAGAAGGCTTCGCCAACGACACAGCTGCCGCTCTCCTAGGCAGAACTATCCAGTAAGGAAACCATTGTACAAAACTTTCAATAAAAGTTATGTAAAAATCCTGTTTCATTCTACCTCATACCCAAGCCAAGAAAGAACCCACCCTGCCCACATATTGTTAAGAGAGAAAAAGTAATTTATTTAGCGTTTTTCACCCTGTCATAGTGCTTTAGAGTCAAATGCCCTTTGCAGTAATACTCATCCTGACAACTGACTAGCATCAAAAGAGAGAAAACCAAGTTACGCCTCTTAGACTACATTGGCTACCGAAGATACAAAGGGCGTCCAAAAAGTTTTCCACAGTCGACTCTATTTTTTTCATTTTTTTGCAGGAGGAGAATGAGATTTTTTGCGAATATACTTGGAACACTTAGCTATACATTGACCCTACTCAATGGAGCTTCCATCAGCTGTGACACATCTGGCTCAACGTTCTTTGCATGATGTAAATACACTTTGGTAAAATTCTGGGGATTGACTTTTACACCTTCGCTTGACACAGGAAATAAGGTCTTTCCCACTATCAAATGTTTTACCCCGCAGGTGGGCCTTCAGACGACCAAAGAGGTGAAAATCAGACGGAGCCATGTCCGGACTGTGGGGAGGATGAGGAACAATTTTCCAACCCATTTTCCTGATTTTCTCCTGCGTCATAAGGGCTGTATGCGGTTTGGCATTATCATGGTGAAGTCTGAAGAGCTGACCCTGAAGCTGTGGTCTGTGGGTCTTGATAGCAAGTCGCCGCTTGTCCAATGACAAACAGTAACGGTCCTGGTTAATTGTAGAGCCATGAAGTCAATGAAAATGACACCACACTCACCCCAGAAGAAGCAGGCCATCACCTTTCGGCCTGCTGTTCGTGAAAGTCTTGGTTTCTTCTTCTGAGGGGAACCCGGATGACGCCACTCCATGGATTGGGTTTTGCTCTCAGGTTCGGACAAAAACAACCATGTTTCATCTTGGGTAATGACGCCGTCAAAACACTGTTTCCACTATTCAGGTCTTCATGAGACCCTCGTACACATTCTTCCTCATTTTCATTTCTCTTGTCCATAAACTAGGCACCCAACGTGCATAGATTTTTCTGTACGCTAATGACTGTACCAGTGATACCACACTACCCAATGACAAACGAGTCATTTCAGCAAGCTGTCGTGTCCTTACACATCTGTCATTTTGGATGATTTGATCAATGATCTCCTTATCCACATCACTCACTGCCGTCGATTGTCTACCGCATCGTGGATTGTCCAGTAGAGAGAAATCACCTTCCTTAAAACTCTGCAATCACCGCTGGACACTGCTACGATCCACTGTGTCCTCCCCATAAACAGGGAGCCACTTCCTGTCAATCGATGTGGCAGAGTCATCGCCGGTCTTGAAGAGGATCACCGACCGTTGTCGCAACCTGACATCTACTTCACGGTCCATTGTGGCTCACCTTTAAATAAAAGAAAATACTTTTATATACCAACTTGTAGCTAAATGTACCAAGTACGTTCACAATAAATTTCATTCTCCTTCTGCAAAAAACAAAAAAAAATTAGAGACGACTGTGCAACATTTTTGAACGCCCTTTGTACATAACCCTAATGTCCCATTGAGAACTATAGTGAGTGCTTTTGTATCGCCTACTCAAGAGTTGTCTAGACATCTCGCCTCCTTGCTACAACCGCATATTGGTAAAACTGATTATCACATTAAATTTTCTATCCACTTTATCGAAAAATTGAAGGAGGTTACTATCAGCCCATGTGATATCCTTGGCATTTTTGATGTGGTATCCCTGGTTACCATGGTTCCTGTTGACGAAGCTCTTTCGTACATAGTTGATATGTTTCACACTGACAAAGTAGCTCTGTTTCGACATTGCCTGTCCACGACTTATTTCCAATATGAAAATGAGTTTTAAGAACAAACCGAAGGAGTTGCCATGGGCAGCTCTCTGAGTCCAGCTGTTGCTAATCTATTCATGGAATTTTTTGAACAACAGGCGCTTCAGTCTGACAGTAAAAGCCCTTTGAAGTGGTATCGATATGTGGATGAAACTTTTGTGGCACGGAATTAGGGTGAAGAGGAATTGTATGGTTTCTTGGTGCACCTAAATAGTATTATTCCCAAGATACAATTTACTATGGAGAAAGAGTGCAATGGACAGCATAATTTTTTGGACGTATCAGTAATTAAATGGGCAGATGGGAATGTAGGAAATAAAGTGTATAGCAAAGATACATACAACGACTGTTACCTCCGTAAGGATTCGAACCATCATCCCAAGCAGAAGGTGTCACTAAAACACTGGTGGACAGAGCTAATAAGATATGTGAGACAGCTTATTTGAAAGATCAAATAAATAATTTGCGAACGGCTTTTAAGAAAAATGGATACGCTAACGAGATAAATCGAGCACTCCATCAAAGAAGAAAAACGTCTGACATCATTCAGCAACAACAACTAGAAAAGCTTTTCATCCATTTATTCGCAATATTACGGGCCGTATTGCGAACGTTCTGACCCACAAAGAAAATTAGAGTGTGTTTTAGATAAGCGAAAGACGCACTGCACCCATTAGCAACTCTTGGGATGTCTAAAATTTCGTGTAGCTGCGGGATGTTTTATACTGGAACAACGAAAAGAAGTGTCAATATCCGCTTAACCGAACACAAAAGGACTAGGACATACTGACAACGTGTTTTTCGAGACGGTGATCATGAAATAACATTTACTGCTACGAGCGTGCTAGCCAGGGCATCGCATTATTATGCATAAATGTATACAGAAGCTGTCGAGATTCAGAAACACCACCATAATATTAATAGAAAAAGAGAAAGGCTTAAATTTCGATAATGTATGGCGGTCGACTTTGCACCAACGATGTGACAGTCGATTACCTTCAATCGATAATAACGACGTTAGTCCGAGATAGACTTACAGTCGGACTCACGTGACGCATGGTGGTGCCCTCTATGCGCTCTATATAAACGGGACCACCACGGCCTGGCAGCCAGTCTTTGACTCAACCTCGGAAGATGTTGCAGCAGTTGGCAACGAAACGTCAGGAAGAAGAAGTTTTACAGATCGACCACGGTCTCTCGGCCCGGAACTTTTAACTAATAAAGATGCCGGCCGTGAAAGCCTACACGTTAAGATGTGGTTATTATTTCACTACTTTTTTATGATAATCAAGTAATTGTTGCGTAGAATGAAAATTACTTACAAGCAACTGTCTTCAAATATGTAAAATAGCCAGAGAATTCAATATGAACGCCTCCAACACGAAGACAAAATCAACGGCATTTTGCGGGCATCGTCCCATGCGAGTTAAGATTTAAATTGACATGCAGATCATAGGATGGGAAAGCAAGTTCACAGATACTCTACTAAAGTTCTCTAAGGTTATTGCTATATCAGAATTGCTCTGCGGATGAGAAAACTGGACTCATCGCAAGGGAGATGGAAAGAGAATAGAAGCATGTGAAAGTAGTTTTCTTAGGTTCGTGGCCGCATATACTTCGATTGATAAAAAGACAAATGGTGACATCCGAGCTGATCAGAATATACAAAAACCAAGGAAAATAATCTAACATTTCACTATATTCACCAACACAAATACTTCAGAACAGGGACACAAACAAGAAATAAAAAGCACGAACCTTTCTTCAGAAAGGGATAGAAAACTTTACATTACTATATACAAGTTATGACTCTCTTATTCTACAGAGTTCTTAATACTGAAGACGCATTTCGCTCCACGTCATCGTCAAGTTACCCTCACAGAAGCAGTAATTAACATGCAAATTTATCCGTCGTCGCCTCTACTGTTGTAATATCTCTTTATATTCGATGAATTATTCTGATACAATTCTACCCTTGAATGACGTTTACTAATTTTCTTTCTTCATACTCGCAGCATCCATGCGCAAAGTAGTTTCATAAAATAGCTATGCCATCAGCACATAATTATTCTTTGTAGTATTCTCTCTGGTGGTTGTTAGAGACAAAAAGGTTTCGAGATTGTTTTCCTGCCGATTAGCCTGAGATTTGGTTGAAAAATTGTAATCTGAATATTGCGATTTATATTATATATATATATATATATATATATATATATATATATATATATATATATACTTCTGGAAATGTAAAAAAGAACACATTGACACCGGTGTGTCAGACCCACCATACTTGCTCCGGACACTGCGAGAGGGCTGTACAAGCAATGATCACACGCACGGCACTGCGGACACACCAGGAACCGCGGTGTTGGCCGTCGAATGGCGCTAGCTGCGCAGCATTTGTGCACCGCCGCCGTCAGTGTCAGCCAGTTTGCCGTGGCATACGTAGCTCCATCGCAGTCTTTAACACTGGTAGCATGCCGCGACAGCGTGGACGTGAACCGTATGTGCAGCTGACGGACTTTGAGCGAGGGCGTATAGTGAGCATGCGGGAGGCTGGGTGGACGTACCGTCGTATTGCTCAACACGTGGGGCGTGAGGTCTCCACAGTACATCGATGCTGTTGCCAGTGGTCGGCGGAAGGTGCACGTGCCCGTCGACCTGGGACCGGACCGCAGCGACGCACGGATGCACGCCAAGACCGTAGGATCCTACGCAGTGCCGTAGGGGACCGCACCGCCACTTCCCAGCAAATTAGGGACACTGTTGCTCCTGGGGTATCGGCGAGGACCATTCGCAACCGTCTCCATGAAACTGGGCTACGGTCTTCAGCGATGAGAGTCGCTTCTGCCTTGGTGCCAATGATGGTCGTATGCGTGTTTGGCGCCGTGCAGGTGAGCGCCACAATCAGGACTGCATACGACCGACGCACACAGGGCCAACACCCGGCATCATGGTGTGGGGAGCGATCTCCTACACTGGCCGTACACCTCTGGTGATCGTCGAGGGGACACTGAATAGTGCACGGTACATCCAAACCGTCATTGAACCCATCGTTCTACCATTCCTAGACCGGCAAGGGAACTTGCTGTTCCAACAGGACAATGCACGTCCGCATCTATCCCGTGCCACCCAACGTGCTCTAGAATTTGTAAGTCAACTACCCTGGCCAGCAAGATCTCCGGATCTGTCCCCCATTGAGCATGTTTGGGACTGGATGAAGCGTCGTCTCACGCGGTCTGCACGTCCAGCACGAACGCTGGTCCAAGTGAGGCGCCAGGTGGAAATGGCATGGCAAGCCGTTCCACAGGACTACATCCATATATATATATATATATATATATATATATATAATGCTCCTTCATACAAGAGGTGTGAATTTGACAATTGAGAATTAATTATATTCATCGATATATTGCGTAGTTGTTAATCAGAAGGGAACATCCGAAAGACTGGATACGAACCTGCATTTAATAAGAGCTCCATTACTTCTTCAAAAGGTTAAACTTCATCAAAGCCAAATATTCACTTGATCTGAGGTTTCCCGACTGTTTATACGACGCTCTCAAAATTACGAGGCATTTTATTTGTACAGATTAGCAGACTGCCGCAAAGCACGAGCCTGCAGAGAAGAAGAGTCATCGCCTGATTTCATTCTAACAAGTAAAACTTCTGAATCATTTTGAGTGATTGAGTTATGATTGTGTTTCCTACAATGAATGATTGATTGCTAGAACGAATTGAGAACTACATAACTACATAATTACATAGATAGGAGGACAAATTACAGTGGCGACCGTGACAGGACTGATGGATGTTTCAGTCTAGTACAGATGGAAGAATATAAGAATCCACTCCGATTTTGAGTTCAACGATGAACTATGGACTTCGTTGCCTTAATCCACTCTCTTCCAGGGATTTATTCAGTTAGAACCTTTTCTTATTCCACTTTCAACCTGTTCCATGTTCAAGTCCCTGACCATCTGTTCCTGAGATCATCTTGCTGTTTCTACGGCACATTACCAGCTTCTGTCATGTACCATAAGCCATCGCCTGTCCTCCGTACCGCCTCCACCAAACGCTGTGCGTCGCCTACCCGCTGTCCGTACCGTGTTCCTGTTCCATCGACTTCACAACGAGATCGCCAGCTACATCGTGGAAAGAAGAATTTTGAAAAATTTTTTGAAGCACTATTGTAACATTTTTTTGGCTATGAGGCACTTTTCCTTCGATCTAATCTATGGAGCTTCTATATATTTCAGAATTACTAGATTTAGGCTGGCTTTCCTAACTTCTTAAATACCTGAGCTGGGGTCTATTCTTCCGGGTTTTCCAGTTTCCCAGTGAAGGCCAGTTCCCAAATGGGTAGACCTTTTTCGTAATTATACCAATCTACGTCTTCCCTGGTTATGTACTCGGGATGCGGGTATACCCCGGTACATGTAAAAGCTACAGCTTAGGTATTCTCGTAACTTACTGTCTTAACATGTTACCCAAACTCTCTACAGTAAAATTCTATTAATTCAAAATATTCCTCTCTTGAATAAACAACCCAACAAATTTTTCTGTTAGCTCGCAAAGTGTATTGTCATTAACTTTGCTGCCCGCATCAGCAGTCGGACGTTCCTGTCATTGTCGCCATGGCCCTCTTCTTGGCTCTAGCGTTGGGTGATCTGATTAACAGAGTTTGTACAAATGATCTCTCCAGGCCTCACCATTTTTGATCGTGCCTGTCTCCGTCATTGAATCTCCTTCGCTTCCAAGTCTTGTGTCTTCTGTTCCTATTATTCTCCGGTTTTCTTTCTCTCCCAACTTCTTTGTGATTCCAGGAACGATTGTGATCATATGGCTGGTGATGGTATTCCACACTTGCCGTTTAACATGGACCATTTTGGGTTGGCTTTTCTGCATCGGCATATTGTTGTAAAAGACCGTGAAGCAAATCGAGCTCATCCTCACACCATCCTGCATGAATGCTGTGACAGAGACGAAGAAGCAGTTCTGTAAGACATATTATGATCAACTCAGGCGGACTATGTACATTAGTTTTTACCAAATACATCGGCAAGTACCTCGGCGGGCTTGAGAGTTCAGATTTCTCGAAGTTCTTCGACAAAATGGTTCAATGGCTCTGAGCACTATGGGACTTAACATCTTTGGTCATCAGTCCCCTAGCACTTAGAACTACTGAAGCTTAACTAACCGCCGGCCGGAGTGGCCTTGCGGTTCTAAGCGCTACAGTCTAGACCCGAGCGACCGCTACGGTCGCAGTTTCGAATCCTGTCTCGGGCATGGATGTGTGTGTGTCCTTACGTTAGTTAGGTTTAATTAGTTCTAAGTTCTAGGCGACTGATGACCTCAGAAGTTAAGTCGCATAGTGCTCAGAGCCATTTGAACCATTTTTGAACCTAACTAACCTAAGATCACAAACATCCATGCCAGAGGCAGGATTCGAACCTGCGACTGTAGGAGTCCCGGGGTTCCGGACTGAAGCGTCTAGAATCGCTCGGCCAACACATTATTATACCGTATTTTACTGTGTTTTGCATAGCTTCTGACCAGTACACGTTGAGAAAAATATTAGCAAAAATCTTTACACGAGTGCCATCCTCTTGCCGCTAAATATATTCGCGTGCTCAGTTCTCCTTGAAGATAATCATCCATATTGTTCTTATCTAGCCAGGTAGGTGGTAAACAGTATTCAAATAGCCCAGGTAGTGAGTGCATTAGTCTGGCACCGTTCCTAAACACATGGAGCTTTTCCTCAGGCATAAACAGTGTTTGCGATAAAATTCACCCCACGTTACTTTCTGATGCGCTGCCAAGCTTCCTCGATCTCTTGTAAAGCTGTCTTCCCTATTCTGTCCTCCATTACAACCGCACCCGTACGTAGTACAGTAATCACTCTACAGAGTGCTTGTGAAAATTTGTTATAACAATCATGCTGCACGCATTGCTCTCCGATGCAGCCAATCACCTCTTGCAAGTCACAGGTTATTTGTTTATGATGACGATTGACTGAACATTGTCCATCCTGGGTATGTTCACGAGAATTCATTCATCCCGTCAACGAGGTGGCCATGGAATGTGTGTGATCCGAAGTGCTGTCATTATTGAGCGCAATATATACTGCCACACTTGCTTTTTTATTGTCGGTTTATCAGAGCTTGACCATACACTTCACACGAACCAGACTTTGTGCTGCTTATCATGTCTAGCAGTTGTGTCATACACTCCTGAGTTAATGAGTGGCAGCTAACTGAATTAACGGAATGAAGCTAAGTGAAACCCGCACTTCCATGAGTTCCATGATGCTTGACAAACTCGGCTCAGGCCTAGTGCCCTATTTAGTGGTGTTGTGCGTACTAAAGTTAAGAACAGAATGTCAAATTAAACACCTTTCAGCAGCTTAATTTCCAAAGTATTATTTCATTTGGTTACTACGCCATCTTCAGGCTTCCTGGCCGACATGTAGGAAGATTCCAAACTCGTTTCCAGTCACAAAAGTGGCCAGGATTCAAAGACTGGTATTTTTAGATTCGTGCTTGATACAGAGATGATGGTTGAAGTGATCGCTGTGTCAAGTAGAAATCTAAGATATTAGTCTGTGAATGCTGTTCACTTTTTCGACCGGAAACGGAGCTGGAATCTTCCTTTTCTGTCACGGGGCCTGATTATGGTGTAGTAAATCGCCGAACCTGACAGCCAAACAAAATAACATTTTAGAAAATAGACGGCTGAAAGGTGTTTGATTTGCTGTCGGGATTGAAGTCTCAGTGCCAGTGACCCTCCTGCCGCACTCGGAGTTTCGCATCAGAAAGTTTTTCGTACTTTCCATCTCAGTTCCACTGAGTCTCCTCTAAGAAAAACGCGTAGCTTGCTTTGTCCAGTCATAATCTTGCATCAGCGGGTCCGCCTGTGAAGCATAAGAGACGACAAGTTTCTGTTGAAGTTTAATGAATGGCCAGTCAGATTTTATCATTCGTGAGCGGAAAGAGGAAGTTGTTTATCGAACTGTGTAGCGCCAGTCTGCCATGTCTGTGACTATTCGTAGTTTATGAGCACAAGATTGCGACCACCAACGTCCTCTTGCAACATTGCCGTTATGCGAGTAGGCGTGGCTACAGTGCGGTCGGCGCTAGGAGACACTTTGAGGAATGATTCGTGAAGAACAGCTACGGCAAGAGGAATAAGTGCCTCGTCCTCACCCTGTATCAAAAACTAACATGCATCATACATCTTAATGTAAAAAGGCAAGCTCATCAAGCCCAGGAGCGCATCTGCAAAAGACAGGACGCCTTGCGAGGTATTATTGCACCGGCGGCGGTCTGTCGGCCCACAAAGTCCCGCACGTCACACCACACGACCTTTAGTGTCCCCACCACTGGGAGATGAACGACCGGTGAGTTTCGCCGGAGTGCCTCGCATCCCATGCCTTGTGTCCAGTTACTGAGAGCTCCTTTTCTTCATATTTGGTGTTTCATCAGCAGTCTTCTTCAGTGCATTTCTTACATTGTTCCATTTTTCCTCAGTATCTTGTGCTGATTATGTCTGCTGCAGATACCAGCTAAGTCGTCTTTGATACAGATCTCTTATACTATTTTCTATAAACGAATCTCCATTATAAATATCACCATTTGTTTGTTCTATGGGTAACTTCCTGTTCGCCTTCTATATTGTAAAAATGCCTGTTTGGGCTATTACTATAAAATGAGCTGGATCCAGGTTGAATCTTCTAAAAATTTAATATTCCCTCTAGTTTTTCGTTGAAAATTACGAAATTTGTGGTAGTCCCTGCTAACCACGTAAATTTATGAATGCCGTTTTGTTTCGAAAGAGGGATTTTTTTTATATTTTCAATCTGTTAAAACAGGGAAATCTCTTAGCAAATTATCGTTTCGTTTACAGTTTTGTCCCACGTTCTACTACCGCTGCTGTGAGGGACTTTTCCATTCTGGTATGTATGTCCTTCAGAAGTATTATTTTGTATTTATTGTTATGTGCATCTACCTTCTAGGGTATTATAAAAATGTGTAGACTCATCAATTTTTCTCCTTTCCGTTGCATATATTCCGATCACAACCAGTTTTGTTTCCGTCCTCGACAACAATACTAGTATTTTGTTCCTAACGCAGTTTCCTTGTTTTATTTTCTCTCCACAGTTTTTAAGGGCCTAAATTGCAGTACCTTTATTGGCTCTCTCTTGTCGAGCTGGTCTGCTGTAGATCATCCGATAGTCACCTGCCCTGCAATTTCTTATTCACTACAGTTATAGCCACTTTAAAATTTACTAAGGTTTACTAATTCTTCCTCTTTGTCTGCTGACCTCTGACGTACTAACTTCCATGTAGCGACTTTTAGTGTTCTTGTGATCGATTTCGTTTGCCCTTTCTTGACAGATGTATTCGTTCTATGTGTAGCCAGTCGCATTCCAACGCATGTACGGACGTTTCAGTGACAAATAACGTCTTCTGACCGCTGAGTCTGATGGTGAGGCCGTCACCTAGACGCCTCCCTCCAGATCTGCCTCTTTTCTGTCAGGGCTTACTCCGTTAGCCGGACTGCCCCAGTATTAGGCACTTGGCACAGGGAGTGGCAACTGACCCTTAACATAGACAAATGTAATGTATTGCGAATACACAGAAAGAAGGGTCCTTTATTGTATGATTACATGATAGCGGAGCAAACACTGGTAGCAATTACTTGTGTAAAGTATTTCGGAATATGAGTACGGAACGATTTGAAGTGGAATAACCGTATAAAATTAATTGTTGGTAAGGCGGGTGCCAGGTTGAGATCCTTAGAAAATGTAGTCCATCAACAAAGGAGGTGGCTTACAAAACACTCGTTCGACCTATACTTGGGGATTGCTCATCAGTATGGGATCCGTACCAGGTCGGGTTGACAGAGGGGATAGAGAAGATCCAAAGAAGAGCGGTGCGGTTCGTCTCAGGGTTATTTGGTAAGCGTGATAGCGTTACGGAGATGTTTAGCAAACTCAAGTAGCAGACTCTGCCAGAGAGGCGCTCTGCATCGCGGTGTAGCTTGCTCACCAGGTTTCGAGAGGGTGCGTTTCTGGATGAGGTATCGAATATATTGCTTCCCCCTACTTATACCTCCCGAGGACATCACGAATGTAAAATGAGAGAGATTCGAGCGCGCACAGAGGCTTTCTGGCAGTCGTTACTCTCGCGAACCATACGCGACTGGAACAGGAAATGGAGGTAATGACAGTGGCACGTAAAGTGCCCTCCGCCACCCACCGTTGGGTGTCTTGCGGAGGATAAATGTAAACGTAGATGTATTAAGGCGCTATGGGCACTAGTGTTAGCCCTTCCCGTTAACTACACCCCGTTTAGAGACTACTGCCTGCGGGTCAAGCAACATTCGCCCTCGTGGATGCAGAACACGGATTTATTGGCATAGCTGCTCACAGACTGCAGAGGCGTTTCCGGAAGTATTAGCGCTTTGACCTCTCAGACAGAAGTCGGAGCCCTCACGCGCATACCAAACTGCAAATCTCACCTGAAAAACATTACGTTATCTGAGAAGCTAATTTATAAATAAATACATCACTTCATTATAAAAATCACATTTTAGTGCAGATGTTGCAATGGGTATCGAAACAAAGGTGTGGATGTGGCATCTACAGGAATGTAACTGGAATGTTTTTACAAGTTGCGATAAAAGCAGTGATCCGGGAAGTACGGAAATTTTTTTCTTCCATTGCTGTCTGTAGCCATAAAAACTGTCGTCAGACTATCGATATTTGTGTATAGTGAGAATCTTCAGATCTTATAAGACCATACCCTTTAAACAGACTAATAATATTAGATGTTACGTTTTGCTACGTGTGGAGACGGTCTCTGTGACGTCGTCCGAAGAGCGAGGTGCCAAAACAAGTTTGGTACCTCGCAACGCTACCATAAGAAACGACAGCCAACGGGAGCCGCATCGACTAACGCTCGCCAAAGGCGTATCCACGCCCACAAATGTTTTGCTACGACCCCGCAACAGATCTTCTACTTACGGACGAGCACAGTACCTTTCAGCCCATCCCCGATCTCTGAGTGGGAAGACAGCTTCGAGCTCTTGTAGGCGGGCTGTGTAATCAATGTATTAGGCTTCCCTCGCGCAATATCTTACATTACGTAGCTACAAATAGCCCGAACCTTATCGACAATATCAATATAGAAACGGGGATTAGCGACTATTATTACGAAAACTAATAAATCAGTCAAGAAGGCTAGGAGAGTGTTTTTGCTAGAGAGAAAAGATAAGCAGATGTTAGCGTCTCACTTAGACAGTAAACTGACATCAGTTAGTTCCAGTAAGATGGGCTAAAAGAATTATGGGCCAAGTTTAAGCAGACCGTAAATCGTATTGTGGTTAGTTATGTGCCTAGTAAGTGGATAAACGGTGGAAAAGACCCACCATGGTATAATAAGAATTTGGAAGGCGCTGCAGTCATGGAATGTGCGACTGGTCCCGGCGGAGGTTCGAGTCCTCCCTCTGGCATGGGTGTGTGTGTCTGTCCTTAGGATAATGTAGGTTAAGTAGTGTGTAAGATTAGCGACTGATGACCTTAGCAGTTAAGTTCCATGAGATTTCACACACATTCGAACATTTTTTTTTGGAAGCTGCTGAGGAAGCAGAGGCTGTTGCACTCTCGGTTCATAAGAGAACGCTCAGGAAAAGGTTAGTAGAGAGTCGGGATCTGTGTCCAAAGAGTATAACAATTACCAACTTCACACCTTAGCAAACGATCTAGTAGAGAACCCGACAAAAATTCTGTCCCTATGTAAAATCAATGAGCGGGTCTAATGCTCCCATTCACTCCCTTGCTGACCGGTCTGATGTGGTAGTTGAAGATAGCAAAACGAAAGCCAAAGTCATAAATTTCACGTTCAAAAAATCGTTCACACAGGAATCTCATACAAACCTATCGTCATTTGACCATCGGACAGACTCCCGATGGACGACGTAGTAATAAGCAGCTCTGGCGTAGAGGAAGCAAAAGAATTACCCAGTCGTGATCGATTTCCAGTTCGGTTTTACAAAGGGTACTCTACGACAATGGCCCTTTACCTAGCTTGCATTTACAATGAATCTCTCGCACAACACAAAGACTCAAGCGACTGGAAAAAAGCGCAGGTGACTCCAGTATATGATAAAGGTAAGAGAACGGACCCGTAAAATTGCAAACCATTATCCCTAACTTCGGTTTGCTGCAGAATCCTTCAACACATTCTCAGTTCGAATATAACAAACTTCCTTGAAGCTGAAAAGCTTTTAGAAAGCATCGCTGTTGCGAAACTCAACTTGCCCTTTTCTCAAATTATATACTGCGAACTATACTCGCATCATATACTGATGGGTAACAGGCAGATTCCTTATTTCTAGATTCCCGGCTAGCAATTGACACGGTGGCCCATTGCAGACTGTTAACGAAGGTACGAGCATACGGAGTAAGTTCAGAGATATGTGGGTAGCTCGAAGACTTAAGTAACAGGACCTATTATGTTGTCCTCGACGGGAATGTTCATCAGAGACAAATGTATCGTCAGGAGCGCCTCAAGGAAGTGTGATATGATCTCTGTTATTCTCTACATACATTGGCCGACAGGATGGGCAGCGATATGCTGTTGTTTGCTGATGACGCAGTAGTGACCGGTAAGGTGTTACTGTAGGGAGATCAAAGACGACTCAGAAAAAAGTTTCTGGTTAGTGTGATGGATGGTACATGGCTCTAAATGTGGAGAAATGTAAGTTAAGGTGGATGAGTAGGAAGAACAAACCTGTAATGTTCGGTTACAGTATACTAGTGTGCTGCTTGACACAGTCAAGTGGTTTAAATATCTGGGCGTAACGTTGCAAAGCGATATGAACCGGAACAAGCATGTGATAGGTTGTTGTTGTTGTTTTTGGGGAAGGAGACCAGACAGAGAGGTCATCGGTCTCGTCGAATTAAGGAAGGACGCGGAAGGATGGCGGCCGTGCCCTTTGAAAGGAACAATACCGGCATTTGCCTGGAGCGATTTAGGGAAATCACGGGAAACCTAAATCAGGATGGCCGGACGCGGGATTGAACCGTCACCCTCCCGAATGCGAGTCCAGCGTCTAACCACTGCGCCACCTCGCTCGGTGCCATGTGAGAAGTGTGGTAGAGAAGGCGTGTGCTCGACTTCGATTTATTGGGAGAATTTTGGGAATAAGTGGATCACATGCAAAGGAGACCGCATCATGGAGGCTGGTGGGAAACGTTCTTGAGAACTGCTCAAGTGTCTGGGACCCGTACCAGGTCGTACTGAAGAAAGACGTCGAAGCAATACACGGACGGGCTGCTAGATTTGTTACGGTAGGTTCTAAAAACACGTGTTACGAAGATGCTTCGGGAACTCAAATGGGAATTCCTGGAGGGAAGGCGACGCTCTTTTCGAGAAACACCATTGAGAAAATTTAGAGAACCAGCATTTCAAGGTGACTGATGAACGTTTCTACTGCCGCCAACACACATTGCGACTAAGGACCACGAAGATAAAATTCGAGGAATTAGGGTTCAAACGGAAGAATACAGACAGTCCTTTGTCCCTCGCTCCGTTTCCGAGTGGATCAGGAAGCGAAATAAAGAGTGGTACAGGCTACCCTCCACCACGCATCGTAAGATGGCTTGCGGAGTATCCATGTAGATGTAGATGTAGACACTTTGAGAAAGTTATAGTCAAATGAACTCGGCGTGAGAGTCTCGTAATTTTTCTGTATCAAGAGATACGTCACTGAGTTGCAATAAAGTGAACTAATATTTTATGTGTTATAGTATCCACTTATTCTCTTCTCAGAGCTTTTTATTTCAATAAAGTTATGTCATTTTGTATTAGACTCAAAGCAACTTCAATTACCCTTTTCAAAATTTATGCCGGAACCGTTGGCTCCTCCTTTCAATCACATTAAGTTTAAAAAGAATGCAATAAAATTTCATTTACATTAATAATTATCACAGGATTACTTCCCTTTTTGTCTGTTATTATTCTGAGACAAATGGAAGAGTGGTAGGTGGACTTTTGTGAGCGTGTTGCATATACTCTTTACATCAATGTTTTTACTACCACAATTTCTCAGCACAGTTGCACTGCGTGCCACAGTGATATTGATTTTATGACATTATGGATGAGCTGCTTAGTTTCTCTCTGTCTGTCTCTCTCTCTCTCTCTCTCTCTCTCTCTCTCTCTTTCTGTGTGTGTTATTTTCATTATGGATGACCTGCTTAGTTTGTGTGTGTGTGTGTGTGTGATATTTTGCAAAGCAGATTCCAGTTCTGAAATAATTTAGAAACATGACGCCCACCTGCCATATGTCCAACACTAAGAAGAGAACTGAAGACATTCCATTCTCAATAGGTTTCGAATGTAGAGACCAAGTGGTTACTCGTCTAATAGTTAATATTAAAATCAGTCTTGATCAACAATTTATTTATTCTGGTTGGCTGTTTCGGCCACGCTTGTGGTCATCTTCTGACCAAAATGCTGTATGAGCAGGGGCCTCCTTCTGTCGGTAAATCACTGTCCGCTCACACGATGTATTCAAAAGTAATTAGGTTATTCATCTGCTGAACTCTATTAGCTTCTTAGAGATGAAAGAACTGCAAATAACACTAATATTAGGCCGAAACAACGTTAGGTAGCAGATCTGATCATTAGGGATGGAGCTCATCTTTCGGATTAGGGAAGCGTGAGAATGCAGTTACAAATGAACTAAACTGGAAAACACAATGCGATAAGATAGCGTATGGGAAAGCGTAATCGAGTCAATCCTCGAGTACATCTTAATCATAATATCACACAACCTGTCTTTTTCGAACCTCATTCTGCAATCGAACGGAGTCATACAGGGTGACTCAATGAGCCCTTTTCTGTACATTCTTGCCACTGAAGAAGTACTGCGAATTGGAGAAAATGAAGATGATGTATACGTATATGCATACGCTGACGACATAGCCGTAGGTTCAGCAGATATACAGAAGCTGCAGAAAACCATTGAGAAAATAGACAAACAGGGCAGTGAACAGAAAACTACACATAAACATAACAAAGACAGGAAAGATGATTTTCAGAAAAGGAGGCAAAACACCCAAGAATGTGAAAATCAACATCAGAGGACAAAAAATAAAAGTCGCGTCAGACTTTACATAAGTAGGAGTGACATTGCAAGCAACAGCCAAATGCCAAATACTTCATAAAACAAACAGAAAGTGCAGCCCAAGCAATAATAGCAACACAGGACATCAAAAACATCCGCCTACTCAGTCTAGAAACAGCCATGAAATTATTCAACGCAAAAATCTTTCCAATCCTGGCCTGAGGGATGGAGGTTATATGGGACCAACTGAAACAAAATTATTTAGAAACACTAGAAAAGGTAAAATCGACTTATCTAAGAAGAGCACTAGGTCTCTCAAAGATAACAAGATCTAGACTAGTGTACCTGCTAGCGAGAGAGACATTCCTAATTGAAGACATAAAACTTCGATATATGAGCCACACACCAGGGATTCCAGAAATCAGTTGAAGATCATGGAGGACAAACGAGAAAAAGTATGGCCGGAGTTTTATGGCACCGAAGCAATGACGAACCACTCATGGACAGCACCAAACTTCGAGCAGCGACATGTCGCAACTACATTCCTGGAAATGGAAAAAAGAACATATAGACACCGGTATGTCAGACCCATCATACTTGCTCCGGACACCGCGAGAGGGCTGTACAAGCAATGATCAAACGCACGGCACAGCGGACACACAAGGAACCGCGGTGTTGGCCGTCGAATGGCGCTAGCTGCGCAGCATTTGTGCACCGCCGCCATCAGTGTCAGCCAGTTTGCCGTGGCATACGGAGCTCCATCGCAGTCTTTAATACTGGTAGCATGCCGCGACAGCGTGGACGTGAACCGTATATGCAGTTGACAGACTTTGAGCGAGGGCGTATAGTGGACATGCGGAAGGCCGGGTGGACGTACCGCCGAATTGCTCAACACGTGGGGCGTGAGGTCTCCACAGTACATCGATGTTGTCGCCAGTGGTCGGCGGAAGGTGCACGTGCCCGTCGACCTGGGACCGGACCGCAGCGACGCACGGATGCACGCCAAGACCGTAGGATCCTACTTAGTGCCGTAGGGGACCGCACCGCCACTTCCCAGCAAATTAGGGACACTGTTGCTCCTGGGGTATCGGCGAGGACCATTCGCAACCGTCTCCATGAAGCTGGGCTACGGTCCCGCACACCGTTAGGCCGTCTTCCGCTCACGCCCCAACATCGTGCAGCCCGCCTCCAGTGGTGTCGCGACAGGCGTGAATGGAGGGACGAATGGAGACGTGTCGTCTTCAGCGATGAGAGTCGCTTCTGCCTTGGTGCCAATGATGGTCGTATGCGTGTTTGGCGCCGTGCGGGTGAGCGCCACAATCAGGACTGCATACGACCGAGGCACACAGGGCCAACACCCGGCATCATGGTGTGGGGAGCGATCTCCTACACTGGCCGTACACCTCTGGTGATCGTCGAGGGGACACTGAATAGTGCACGGTACATCCAAACCGTCATCGAACCCATCGTTCTACCATTCCTACACCGGCAAGGGAACTTGCTGTTCCAACAGGACAATGCACGTCCGCATGTATCCCGTGCAACCCAACGTGCTCTAGAAGGTGTAAGTCAACTACCCTGGCCAGCAAGATCTCCGGATCTGTCCCCCATTGAGCATGTTTGGGACTGGATGAAGCGTCGTCTCACGCGGTCTGCACGTCCAGCACGAACGCTGGTCCAAGTGAGGCGCCAGGTGGAAATGGCATGGCAAGCCGTTCCACAGGACTACGTCCAGCATCTCTACGATCGTCTCCATGGGAGAATAGCAGCCTGCATTGCTGCGAAAGGAGGATATACACTGTACTAGTGCCGAAATTGTGCATGCTCTGTTGCCAGTGTCTATGTGCCTGTGGTTCTGTCAGTGTGATCATGTGATGTATCTGACCCCAGGAATGTGTCAATAAAGTTTCCCCTTCCTGGGACAATGAATTCACGGTGTTCGTATTTCAATTTCCAGGAGTGTATTTAATAGGCGTGACTGTCTCAAGCGCTACACTACTAATGGAGTATTGTTTGACCTATTCATCTGCATTAAGTTAAATTTATCTATATTTAGCTGCCATTCTTTACACCAAGCACAAATCCTGTCCAAGTCATCTAGTATCCTCCTACAGTCACTCAAGGACGACGCCTTCCCGTACACCACAACATCATTAGCAAACAGCCGCACATTGCTATCCACCCTATCGAAAAGATCATAATTGTAGATAGTAAACAACAGAGGACCTACCACACTTACTGGGACACTCCAGATGATACCGCAACCTCCGATGAACACTCACCATCGAGGACAACGTACTGGGTTCTATTACTTAAGAAGTCTTCGAGCCACTCATTTTTTTATACTTGGGAACTAATCCCATATGGTCGTATTTTAGTTAGGCGTCTGCAGTGGGGCACCGAGTCAAACGTAGAAGCAGATGTACCATTGACGCAGGTTTCGATCCTGCATATCGCGTGGCACATTGCACCTTTCCCTTCTCCTGGTCTGTTGTAGTTTTTTTTTTGCTCTGGAAATCAAATTTGCATCAAAGCACATGGAAAGGAAACTTTGACAACTGCTAAACATTTACATCTGCATCCATATTGTGCTGCGCATGGCACCGCACGGTGCGTGGAGGAGGGTACATTATACCTCTACTAGTCAGCATCTTTCCTGCTCCACCAGCAAATAGACCAAGGGAAAAACAACTGACTCTATGCAATCGTATGAGCTCTAATTTCTGATATCTTATCTTCGTGGTCCTTACGCGAAATGTTCAGGGGATAGGCAAAATGATGGGAAGAGTGGTAATAATGGGATGGTTGTGTTTTAAGGTCAACAATGCAGGTAAGGAACGGGTCGCGCTGCTCTGTGTGTGTTCAGTACGAGCTAGGCATCAGTGCAGGATGTTTACGATAGCGCACACTTTGTATTCACATTCAGAGGTCGAGGTCGACGTGTAATGAAAGACCTAACAGAGCTCCAGAGCGGGCAGATTGTTGGCGCCAGATTAGCTGGAACATCAGTAACCAAAAAAGTCAACTTATTGAATGTTTCAAGACCGACTGCTTCATCAGTCATGACAGCCTACACAAAACATAGAGAGACATCATAGTGTGAACGTAATAGTGGGCGGAAATCAAAACGAAATGACAGAGATCGTTGTACGCTAAAACGAATTGTGTGAAAACAACGCAAAACGACAACGTCTAAAGTGACTGCAGAGCTCAAAAGCCATCTTCGCGATCCTATATCTATCGACACTGTCCGCCGAGAGCTCCATAAAGCGAATATTCATGGAGGAGCTGCTATACCAAAACCTTTAGTGACGACACCCAACGCAAAGAAGCGCGAAACATGGTGCCAGGACCATAAATCCTGGACAGTTGATAAATGAGAATACGTCGTATGGCCTGGCGTGTCAACGTTTTCTTTATTTCCAACATCGAGCCGGGCTTACGTCTGGAGAAGGCCACAAAAAGCCTGATTGCTTGATTCCAACTGTTAAGCATGGAGGTGGAAGTGTGATGGTGTGGGCAGCCATATCATGGTATTCTGCACCCATCATTAGTCCCAAAGGCCGTGTTACAGACAACGTAAAACGTCACCTTAGAAAAATGAATGAATTACTGTGTTGATAAACCTCTTACATTATTTGATTTTCAAACAGCTATGCAGGAACTGAACGTACTCAGACATTTCGCCCCTTACCTATTCTGATCAACACTAAACTGACACACAATGTTTTTAGCGCAATGCAGTCTGACTTTTGATATTCCCTACAAAAGAATGGCCCTGACTAACATTAACCTATACCTTTCACAAATCACTCATCTCACAAAAATCATCGTTACTCGAACTAGTGAAATAGAGCGAGCGCCACTACTGCCAGCTAAATAAAAGATTCAAACTACTGACAGGCATAGTGAGCAAATCAAAGATTTTGGTCGAGAACAAACAATGTATTTACCTTAATAGTGTTCAAAAGTCATAATATATATAGCAGTTCATGGCATCCAGTCTTACAAACTTACTGTCTCTGATGGACACACGTCCAGATCATACGCTCTCAAAACTCCATTTCTCCCCCCATATCCACCACTGCTGGCGGCTCACCTCCAACTGCGCAACGCTACGCGCTGTTAACAGCAAACTGCCCAACACTACAATAGCAAATTCCAACAATGCCACCCAGCCACAGATTGCACACAGCACAGCCAGTGATTTTCATAAAGAGCGCTACGTGGCGTTACCAATATAAGAGCCTAAGCAGCCTACTTACAAACGACTGAGTGAACGTTTTAGGTGATCAGGTGCAACTCATGATTCAAATGTATGAATGTTCAATAACTCGCTAGCTAATGGATATTAAGGAATTCATCTGTAATTCTTTCTTATATACAGCGGTAACCTGCAGTTTATCCAGTCGCTTATTACAAGCTACGCTTCTCTATGTCCAAAAGTTCTCAAGTTATGGTTTTTTATGGTGATAGCGCGACTTCCAAATCGTATAAATGCAAGTATTCTACAAACAGCCTGAAAGGCTACAGCGACAAAAAAAGAGTAGTTGGGCAGCAGATAGATGTCAAATCAGCTACAGAAAATGCTGACATTTTGGCTAAGAAGAATATCCTATGTCGCTTACTGAGTTCACTAATGACGCATTACGATAAAAAATACTTCGCTGCACTGGAGCATTTCACCGGATGGAACGATGACTCAGTGACGATCTCTCAAGAATGCAACCGCTCCTTCCCGTAGCACTTTATGCTGAAGCCGGCATCGTACACGGAGGCTGCCCTTTGACGCACGCGTGGGAGTGGAAAACGTCAGCCTTCTGGAGTGAGAAATGTTAGACGAGCTCACCCCTTCCCCAACCCTTGTACCAGCAGGTGCCAGCCGGCACGGCGTTGCTCCTGCGCAGAACGCTTCTGGGAAAACCGCCGCCGCGACTGCCTTCTGCGCAAGAAGGCGCGTGGAGGGCGGCTGAGAGCGAGGTCGTGTCGCTGCCAGAGGCCGCCGGCTTCTGGGAACGGCAAACCGCTTTCTCCGACCGGAAAGCGGTGCGGCCAACCACGTGGTCCCAGCACGAGATCCCACTGCAGTCTCTAGCGTTACCTCGATGGCATCATCGGCATATCATTAGCAGTGGCGCAAATATGTCACGTAGGAGGATGCAGACGCGTTTCTTATGCTTAGGCGTGGCTGTGACACCTGTGACTCTAGCTAAAAACTTTCAACAGTCAAGGTCGTATGAATATTTATTTACTAAAAACAACAGGTTTCGACCGACTTTTCTGTCATCTTCAGTTTTTAAAAAATCTTTTTGTTATTAAATGTGTTTATTCTACGTTGGACCTCAATCTATGTAGTCTTGTGGATAAAAATCAGCACATTATAAAATATTTGTCAGAACTAAAATATTTAAAAGCAAAGCAACTTGTGCACGTGGCCATTTAAACAGATGTGCACTGGTTTCTTTTTTTTTTTTTTATGTAACAAGTATCTGTGAGCGATGCGTATGTGGACATGGCCATTTGCACAAGGTACTTTATATTTTCAAATATTTTGCATATCACAAGCCATTTATGACGTGATGATTTTTATCCACATTACAATTTGGCGTGAAGTACAACGTAAAAGGATAGCTCTTCGTAACAAAAAGGTTTTTAAGACCAGAAGACAACAGAACAGTCTGTCAGAAGCGGTTGCTTTAGATATATAAATAATTTGCGATCCTGGCTGTTGAATTTTTTTAGTAAGTAAAACAGATCGTTCGTTCAATCTTATCAAAATGAGAAAATTCGACCTGTGACTGTACAGGAAAGTTTGTCTGTATTTTTCAGAATACTTACGGTCTTAGGTCGTGATTTTACATGGATGTCAACGGTATTCAGCCGGGGCGGGACTGCTGCCAGGGCTATCTTTGGTTAGGCACTATCGATTCCCTGTGGCAGAAGTTTGTCTTTGGAGCCGGGGCCGGCTCAGCCGATAGTGGACAATACGGAGTGGAAAGGGACAACAACGTTGGGCACGGCACGCGGAAGTGAGCGTATTGGCGAGACGATGGAGAGGCGACAGCGAGCACCGTGTGCCTGAGAACGGGCGGCAGTCGGCGCTTGATCGTACTGGGTTCGGTAACAGCGGGCCGGTGCTGAGGCTTCTTGGCAACCTCGTGAAGCTACGTATGTGCTCGCTTCCGTGAAGGAACACGCTGTTACTATCGGACTAAGCAACGTCCGGTGTCTTCGCCACATCGATCCAGCAGCTGGCATCAATTTAAGTAATTTCTAAACATTCATCGTGGTGTCTGTTTGTTCTATATCGTGTCTCCCTACCACTTTAGTGCAACGACGCTCTGAGCGTGTTTTTTTAAGGAATTGACTAGTTTGAACCTGGGACCTGTTGCTGGTAAGGAGACGCCAGACCACACATGACATGTAGAATTCAGAAGAGTTCAGTGAGACTAGCGATGATATAACCAAATACTAAATGATCTCAGCGTCAGCTCCACTGCACCCCCTGTAAAAAAAATCTTAATATTAACTAAATATAGTGGAAAGGGTTCAAGGCTTTCCTATTTCTAGTTAGCTGGTAAAATAACGTCGAAAAAGCAGTTAAGTTTACCATTGGAAATTTTATTCTACTCACAAAACATTGTTTATAAACTGCACTATTGATAAAAGGAAATTTTTTAATACAGGATGGTAAAAACCAACTGCGTTCAACAAAAATGTGAACGAATATTCCCTGAATGGGTTTCCAAGTTCTACAATGGATCGAAGGATGACCTATGCCATATCACGTCTATAATCTAGGTTTAAATTAAGTTTCACAAAAGAGATAACTATCAAAATGGTCTACAGTGACCCTCAATTATCTTTAATTACTTATTTAACTTGTCGTAAATTACAGTGGCTGATGTGGCTTCTCAGTAACTATATAAAAGAAAAATCATCGCATTTCAGATTTTTACTTCAAGTGGCAAATGTGAACACCATGAGTTTTAATTAACGATCGACACTAGTATTACACAAAAAGGGGGTGTAACAGATGAGTCTTCTGCAGTTCTGAGTGAAGCCTTATGCGCTCCAAAATGCGGCATCGCGTGCGTTCATTACCTTGTCGGTGTTTAGGCAGCGTCAGGGCGACAGCGGCCGGCGCACCAGCCATCCAGCTCGCCGTCTCGGAATTAACTCTCTTCTAACTTCTCCTTACTACAATTTACCGAAGTTGGTTTAAAAAAACTATCTGGCTATGTTTTCATCTGACCAATCAGGGTCTCAATGTTAACCTTAAGAGCCGCCTACAAAAATTCTGTCTATCCAATGAGAAACGTTATACTTTTCGGGGTGGGGCAATGTTTTTAAAGTTTGCAACGTAACAGAGACGCTAAAAAGTCTCACGCTAAAACCTGCAGCTGGTGTGGTCCTTTTAGCGTTATCGTAAGATCGTTGCGGGTGGTAGTGGCCCTCTTTGTGTTATCGTAAGATCTATACTGTTTTTCTGGAGGGCTCTAGCTTTTAACATGGGCTGGGGGTGTCCTTGACGTACCTGAAACGCGAAAAAGTCTCACGCTAAAACGTGCGTGTTGTGTGGCCCTACTGGCTAGCTGGCGCCGTAGGTGTCCAGACCTTCCCTTATCGTAGGGCCTTCTAGCTTAACACGGTTCTGCTCTCGGCTTCTGTTCTCGTTTCTCCCCTCGGAACTGCGTCTGCCTCACGGTGGGAAGGTACGACATGCATTTAGGCATTCTTGCATTAGTCTGTGGCATTCCATTTGCTCACTCGTTACTTGTATTACTTTGGTTAATTTAATGTCACGATTTATTCGGAGCTATGTGACATACTAGTAGATTTGCTTATTATGTCAGCGTTTTCATGGAAGGTGTTGGATTTGCCTGACACCTTACAAATTCAAGTCCTACCAACGATTAGTGAAATATAATGATGATTGCTCTTGAGGCAGCAAAGCGTTGAAAGGACTGTGATGTGATATTTCGTGCCTCTTGTTAAGTGTGTGCTTCGCTCCTTAATAGTATTGTTCTTACTTCAGCTGGCAAGTGTCTAAAACATTCATACCTGTGTGCAGCCTTACCGAACGATCTGTATTCCGTGTCTAAAGATTGCCGTGTGGTACCTTACAGGCCCACATACGGTGCTCCATGTGATGCTTGGGTTTTAATGAGCCAGTTCCGTTTGCATCATTCGTGTACGTGGTTCTGCTTAAAGGAATGAAATCAGTTTTATTATTGTCAATTTTATAGGAGTCGTTTTCTGTATAAGTTTGAGTATTAAGGTGAATGAAGGGTTGTTTGGTTTTCTGTTGTCGTTTCTGATTTATGTTTCAGAGATCAGAAGCAGTGGGCCACCGAAGTGCTGAGACTCCCCTTTTTAAATTACTAGCGGGCGTACGGGTGGTGGACTTCCCCTGAGCTCGTGTGTGATGTCTGGTTCCGATATATCTGTTATGAACGGGGTGGAAGTACAAACGGAGACCACACCTTATTTCGAAGATAAGTACTATGTCGCCTCAACCGTTCGTGGCCAAGTCAGACTGCTATAACCTTGAAAAGTTGTTTGGTAATATCTCGCCCGAGAGGAGCAGTTTTCAATGTACGTGGAAATAATAATTGATTTCCTGGTTATTTGATGTAAAGTTTATTTTAAATGATTTTGTTGGCTCAAGTGGCGATTTTTTAAATGTTTTCAAAGATATTAATTCGCTTGGGGGTTTCATATAACAAGCAGTTTGTAAAATTGGCCTGAGTGGCGGGTTTTTAAATATTTTTAAAGAGATTAATTCATTTGTGGTTTTATATAACAAGCAGTTTGTACAGTGTGCCTGAATGGCGTTTCTTAATGAAATTATTATCTGATTTATGATTGTAATTCTCTTAATGATTTATCTATGATGCAAATAAATATGTGGAAAAGAAATGGTCACTGTATTGGTCAAGTTATTCCTCTCCCTTTATATTCAAGGTTAAGGAAATTTCAGTTCAAAATAGTCATAACCTTCTAGGTACCTTATTTTCAAAACATATCTACTAATATTGGGAAGTACACAGCGACTAAAATGTTGACAATAGTTGAATAGTTGGATTTATGTAGATTTGTTGTACCAGATTGGTAACTTCACATGTGTCTGATACAAAGTGGCACACTGCAGAAGACGAGTAATAATGTTAAAGTATACGTACACAGCCTGTATTTCATGGATTGAGCGGGGATTTGATGTTATTTCAATGATAACAAAATCGAGTCAAATAAATAACTTGGCATTATACGCTGAAATGTCAAAGAAACTATAGCAATTCTGGACGTGTGGGGTGTTGCATCGTCCTGCTGGAATTGCAAAAGTCCGCCGGAATGCAGGATGCACACGAAAGGATGCAGGTGATCAGACAGGATGCTTACGTACGTGTCACCTGTCAGGGTATACGTATCACATCTGCACACGCTCCACACCAGAGCCTCAGCCGGCTTGAACAGCCACTGACATGCAGGGTCCACGGGTCCGTGAGGTTTTCTTCATACCTGTACACTTCCATCCGCTCGATGCAATCTGAAAAGGGACTCGTCCTATCAAGCAACATGCTTCCAGTCATCAACAGTCCAATGTCGGTGTTTACGGGCCCAGGGGAGGCTTTGCGCCGTGCAGTCAGCAAGGGTACACGAGTGGACCTTCGGCTTTGTATTGGTGATGTTTCGTTGAATGGTTCACACGCTGGCACTTGTTGATGGACCAGCATTGAAATCTGAGCAATTTGCGGAAGGGTTGCACTTCTGTCACGTTGAACGTTTCTCTTCAGTCATTGTTGGTCCCGTCCTTGCAGGATCTTTTTCCGGCGCGGTGATGTCAGAGATTTGATGTTTACCGGATTCCTGATACTCACGGTGTACTCGTTAAATGGTTAAATGGGAAAATCCTCATTTCGTCGCTACCTCGGAGACGCTATGTCCCATCGCTTGTGCGCCGACTATAACACCACGTTCAAACTCCCTTAAATCTTGATAACCGGCCGTTGTAGCAGCAGTAACCGATCTAACAAAAATGGTTCAAATGGCTCTGAGCACTATGGGACTTAACATCTGTGGTCATCAGTCCCCTAGAACTTAGAACTACTTAAACCTAACTAACCTAAGGACATCACACATCCATACCCGAGGCAGGATTCGAACCTGCGACCGTAGCGGGCATGCGGTTCCCGACTGAAGCGCCTATAACCGCACGGCCACACCTTCCGGCTAAATGTGTGTGAAATCTTGTGGGACTTAACTGCTAAGGTCATCAGTCCCTAAGCTTCCACTCTACTTAACATAAATTATCCTAAGGACAAACACACACCCCCGTGCCCGAGGGAGGACTCGAACCTCCGCCAGGATCAGCCGCACAGTCTATGACTGCAGTGCCCAAGACTTCTCGGCTAATCCCGCACGGCAACCAATCTAACAGCTACACCAGACACTTGTTGTCTTACATAGGCGTTGCCGACCGCAGCGTTATATTCTGCTTGTTTACACGTCTCTGAATTTGAATAGGCATGGCTATACCAGTTTATGTGGCACTTCAGTGTATGTAAAGTGTACAGGATCACTGTTTCCAGCAGCAGTGGCACATTACGTGGAATCTGCACCGACGAGTGAAAATGTGTACCAGACCAGGATTCGAACCCTGGATCTCCTGCTTACCCGGCAAGTGGGTTCACCACTGCGTAATCCGGAACACAACGTTATCGCAACTGTGCGGACTATCCCGGTACGCCTTATGGCCAATCAACACTCCCACCGAGCGCTGCCAATGCGCAGTCCCTGACCATAGCACTCCTATTCACTGCTCTGATTCCCACACGAGGTTGGACGTGTTTGTGCATCCGCACTGAAGAAGGTGAATCGATTGCCAAGCTAGGAGTATCAGTTTTATGAAATCGTGGTGTCAGCTCTTTCTTGCCTCACCGGAGGCAAGTTGGCCAGTAATTGACGGAGTTGACGTCCCAGCTGGTCCCAGCCGTGTTCTACCTGGAACACATCACCATCTCGGGATCTTGCTGGCCAGGAGAACAACAGTTCACAGAGACACAGGTCATATATGTTATGTTATGTTTAGTTATGTTAACTGGGGACCTAGAAACGACGGAGAGGCTCCGTCGCTGCCGCAGCCGCAGTGGTCCGCAACCCCACGACGACTACCGCAGACCACTTCAGCCCTACGTCGCCCCACACCGAACCCAGGGTTAGTGTGCGGTTCGGCCCCCGGTGGACCCCTCAGGGAACCTCTCGTACCAGACTAGTGTAACCCCTATGTTTGCGTGGTGGAGTAATGGTGGTGTACGCGTAGGTGGAGAAAATATTTGCGCAGCAATCGCTGAAATAGTGTAGCTGAGGCGGAATAAGGGGCACCAGCCAGCATTTGCCGAGGCAGATGGAAAACCGCCTAAAACCCATCCATAGCCCGGCCCTCTCACCGGACCTCGACACAAATCCGCTGGGCGGATTCGTGACGGGGACCAAGCGCTCCTTCCCAACCAGGATGAAGAGCGTTAGACCGCACGGTCAACCGGGCGGGCTGGTTATATTTTCCTGATGAAATCAACTGAAAGTTGCGACTGATGCACTTCGCCTGGGTGTCCCGTGCTGGGGAATTTGGACACCTGATGCGAATCTTATTTTTGACGCCACTTCGGCGACTGACGCTACGATGACGATGAAACGATGACAAGGAACTCACACACATCCAATCCTCGGCACAGAATATCCCCAAACGTGCAGGGAGTCGAGCCCGGAAAGCTCGTGATCTAGAGTCAGCAATGCAGACTACGAGACCAGTAACTGTTTCCTTGTCCTGTTTATATTGTAGCGTGAGAGGCAGCACACGAGGACGCAGGTTGTTCGTGAGGCGCCACTGTGCCGTCAGAGTTCCTTCAATCACTGTCATCCTTGACCTGAAGTCATACCCGATAGCTCCCCATACCATGACGCCAGCAGTAACGCCGTTGTGTCTCTCAATACACTCATACTCTGGCTTCTGTCCAGGTCGGCCCATACCCGCCGACGATGATCGTTCGAGCTAGAGCCGACTCACTAGTCATCAATACTTTCAGCATTTCGCGGCCCTGTCAGCAACTGTATAAATATTAAATTCAAAATTAACAGCCTCAGTTGCGGAGTTACCTAGATTTTCCTAGGTTTCAATTGGGATAACCCAACCTTCTTCAGAATTACACTTACTAATGTTTGTCCATAATGGCCATTTGTCAAACTAAAATACAAATACACCAAGTGTCGTCATATTTTAAAAACTTAACTGAAGCTGCCTCAGCCCCACTTCCCGACCGCGATGCGGCAGCCACCAGTGTTGTACTGGAACTGACAGTATCATCATGAGACCCGTCTAAGCGGACGCATTACTTCGCGCCTGCGCATAAACTGTGTGATGTGTACTTCTTGGGGCAAGACGCAACCTAACTCTTAAATTAGAATATCCCAAAAAATGAAATAAAATAAAGGTGCAAGTGAGGAAATGGGCGTATATATTAACCTGTGTAGAACGTATTTCGAACTACTGTATTAACATTTATTGATTATTCTTTGATCTTGATATGAAGAGGACATCACGTGTTTACAATGTGTGACCTGTCTAGGACAATATTGTGCTTAAGCACGAAGTTTAATAACCTAATAAGAACATGGGTGTGGGAAGAACATTAGAACGCCAACATCGTCATTATTATGCCTAGGTGCATAATTTTAAAGACGTAAAGGTTAAGCCAAGTCACACTTTAGCTCCGAGCATAATTGACCTTTGTCGGTCAATAGTTTAAGTGTGTTGACTGCAGCGATGTTCACAAAGTCACACGTTATCTTTAAATAATTCGCGCTGTCATGTCCTAAATTCAATGGCAGTGGTCACCAGGCCTGAATTATGATGGCAGTGATCCACACGCAGGCTTTTATAGTACGTGTGTGGATTACCTTCATCGAAATAGTGCCCCATTGCCGCCATATTTTCCCCTAATTTAGTCTCTTCTATAACTTATAACCATAACTTTATGAAGCTCAATCTAGCACGTACATAAGTTTGTTTTGGCTTGTTTCTGGCCCATCAGGTCAAGTATACTAATCTTGTATATTGACTATTTTATATGGCCAGTAGTTCCGGCTGTTACAGATTAGATGTAGACTGTTCATAATTTCATTCATGACCTTTTGTGTGCTAAGTCAATAGGATATTCATGCGGAGTAACTATAGCTAAGTAAATGCTTAAACTTTACGTCTTAAAAATTATGCACCTAGGCATAATAATGACGATGTTGGCATTCTAATGTCCTTCCCACACCCATGTTCTTATTAGGTGATTAAACTTCGTGCTTAAGCACAATATTGTCCTAGACAGGTCACACATTGTAAACACGTGATGTCCTATTCATATCAAGATCAAAGAATAATCAATAAATGTTAAGACAGTAGTTCGAAATACGTTCTGCACAGGTTAATATATACGCCCTTTTCCTCACTTGCACCTTTATTTTTTTTTATTTTTTGGGATATTCTAATTTAAGAGTTAGGTTGCGTCTTGCCCCAAAAAGTACACATCACACAGTTTAAGCGCAGGCGCGAAGTAATGCGTCTGCTTAGACGGGTCTCATGATGATACTGTCAGTTCCAGTACAACACTGGTGGCTGCCGCATCGCGGTCGGGAAGTGGGGCTGAGGCAGCTTCAGTTAAGTTTTTAAAATATGACGACACTTGGTGTATTTGTATTTTAGTTTGACAAATGGCCATTATGGACAAACATTAGTAAGTGTAATTCTGAAGAAGGTTGGGTTATCCCAATTGAAACCTAGGTAAATCTAGGTAACTCCGCAACTGAGGCTGTTAATTTTGAATTTAATATTTATACAGTTGCTGACAGGGCCGCGAAATTCTGAAAGTATTGAAGTTCTTACCTGCCGATGTTACCGATACGGCCGACAAGTATTTAGATATAAGGTTAAAAATTGCTAATATTAGTATGGCTATTTTATTTATTAACAACTGTAAACAAAACAGGGTCACCCCAAAATTCGTAAACGGATATTTAGGGAAATTGTGCTATAAATCGACGGTTTTTAAAGAGAAGTTCATTGCGCAGGTTCTCAATAACAGAATTGCGGAATTGTATGCAAAGAAAGACAGGTTAAATGAAAAAGCTTATATGTTATTTATTGAAATATCGAAATATTTTTCGGTACGCTATAACTATCAAGTAGATGAATTTTGAGCGCAATCCAATGAATATATAGCTAAACAGAAAGAAGGAATCGCTGCACGACATGCGAAAAAACTGTTAAATTTGACGAAGGGGGTTATTAGAGGTAATCAAAGAGAAGGGGCTAGTAATCCGGGATTGACACCCACATTCTATGAACGTGTTATTAATAAAACTGACATCGTGTTTTCATCAGCAGAAACCCAGTTACTTTCTAAAGGGCTGAAATTCAATGTTGTACCCCCGATTACAAAACCGCACGTGATGGACTATTTTATAGCAGACCTTTAATTAGGTTTAGATTGTGCGAAAGCACCAAAGAATGTTCAAACACGACTAGCTTATGAGTCCTGTAGACTCTTGGAAAACGAACTATCAGTTACTCGATCAAAACCTTACATATATAGAACTGTAGAAAGTATTAACCGTAAACTGCAGAGTAATAGCGCTTTAATTACAAAAGACGATAAGGGAAACTCTTTAGTCATAGCGTCTACAACAGAATACATAGAGAAAACACAGGCATTTTTCGAGCAAAATGGTATAACTCCCATGGCCTCAGATCCTACTCAAGCATTGCAGAAGGAGATAAGAACAGGTTTACAGAATACCAATAAACTGATAGGAACGTTTCAAAAGAAATGGCTCCTGAATATGAATCCAAAGCCGCCCATACTAAGGAGCCAGTTTAAGGTTCATACAAACTTACACCCGATCCGTCCGATTGTGGACAGTACGAATAGTGCGTACCATAAACTGGCACGATGTTTGCATTATAAAGTTAAAGACAAATACGTTTCCGAGAAAAATTATTCAATTAAAAATTCCGCCGAGTTGGTTAATAAATTAAATAATGTAAAATGCCATGCCACATCAAAGCTGGCCTCCTTAGACATCACCAGCCTCTTTACCAATATACCTGTAGCCCAGTCTTTAAATATCTTACAGCGCAACTTACCTGTACGTTTTCATAAGAAGTTATCAGAGAATGAAATTGACGAGCTCATGAATCTCCTGCAGATTGTTCTGAAATATAATTATTTTTCTTTCAATGATACTCTATATTGCCAGCCATATGGGTTAGCAATGGGTAGCCCAATAGCAGGGATTCTTTCCGAAATTTTCATGAACACGATGGAATCTCAATATTTTGCGAGTAATGTAGAAGTAGTCAAGAAGTTGCAGTTCTATACAAGATAGGTAGATGATATTCTCTTAATCGTTGACGGATCCCAAGAAGACATAGCTCAGATATTTTTATCCTTTAATGATCTCCACGAGAAAATTAATTTTACTCTGGAGGAGGAGTTGCCTAATAGGACATTGAACTACCTAGATCTGACGATATCTATAGTAGATAATCACATAGAATATGATGTCTTTAGGAAATGTACGTTTTCGGACAATATGATACCTGCTGATTCGGCGCACCCGCTAGCGCATAAAATGGCATTTTTCCATTCTAGTTTGCATAGAGCGAAGTCGGTTCCTTTATCTGCAGAGGCCTTGGAACACGAACTGTTAACTCTTGAAGCAATAACCCGGAATAACGGATATGAGCCCCAAACGGTGAGACGGCTGTACAACAAGAAAGTAAACAATAACAGAGGGATGACAGCTTCTACGTTAGGTACCGTGCCAGATGTTACTCCGTCTGCCATAGTACATATTCCATCTATAGGCAAAGTTTCGTATAAAATTGGGCGTCTCTTGAAAAATCAGGGATTTAAGACAGTTTTTTCCACTAATAATAGTCTTCATAAGAATTTGATTCATAGTTTAAAAAATCCTAAAGATAAATTGTCATTGTCCGGGGTATACAAGATCACGTGTGGCGACTGTCCAAAATTTTATATTGGCCAAACAGGAAGAGCATTATTAACAAGGTACAAGGAGCATATTCCAACTAGAACTGGGGATTGCACACGGGGTTCGACGTTTGCTGAACATTTAGTGCAATGGGCTCATGCACCCAACCCCCCACACAATATTCAGCTCTTGCATTGTGAAGGAAAAGGTGGAAGGTTAGATATTTTAGAGGAAATGCAAGTATTTAAACATTTACTACATGACAAAAACAACCTTCTTAATGACCAACTACAACTGCGAAATAAAAGCTTCTTTGAAGGTTTGCAACCATTATTTCATCCACCGTAATGTTAAAGTGGGATATGCTTTACCTGTGCCAGCATATGTCTGTACTCCTGCACTCCCGTAGGTTGAATAGCTAGGTGTATTTGTTTGACTCTGTAAAAGTTTGGACCCATCTATGAAGGTCTCTATTAGTTACAAAGAAAAAATCCAGTTACCTAATTAATTTTCATTACTATGTAAGAGGCAGCGCAAATGGTTAATTTGGCGTATCGAGCAAGTTGAACTTGCACGCAGATGATCAACCGATATTCGGTATGCACGTTCTAGATTTAAGAACGGTGTCAACACTTGAGTTAAGTAGTGGATAATAACTTAATCGACCAACAGCATGTACGTCTAGTAACCGGAATGACGATGACCAAGTCACTACTCTAGTATAGAATATAGGTGCTACCACTTAGTGTTTCAATATGACCGGAAATTACTAACTTAATTAATGGCAGTCGTATCCATATAAGTATCTCGGGAGGATAACGTCACCCCACCACAATCTGCTGGATACGTAAGTTTGGTTAGACTAGCTAGATCAGCTGGAACTGATCTTACTCAATGACGTTTAAAGACGTCCTTTGGAGCCATGTTTGCCTAATCACATTACAATTTAACCATTTTCTCGTCATCCTCCCATAGTTTAAACTAGTTCTTAAAGTACATATTGATCTTTGTCGGTCAATTATTTTAAGTGTGTTGACTGGAGCGCTGTTCGCAAAGTCACACGTTAGCTTTAAATAATTCCCGCTGTCATGCCCTAAATTCAATGGCAGTGGTCACCAGGCCTGAATTATGATGGCAGTAATCCACACGCAGGCTTTTATAGTACGTGTGTGGATTACCTTCATGGAAATAGTGCCGTATTGCCGCCATATTTTCCCCTAATTTCTTCTATGACTTATAACCATAACTTCATGAAGCTTATTAGGTGATTAAACTTCGTGCTTAAGCACAATATTGTCCTTGACAGGTCACACATTGTAAACACGTGATGTCCTATTCATATCAAGATCAAAGAATAATCAATAAATGTTAAGACATTAGTTCCAAATACGTTCTACACAGGTTAATATATACGCCCTTTTCCTCACTTGCACCTTTATTTTATTTCTTTTTTTGGGATATTCTAATTTAAGAGTTATGTTGCGTCTTGCCCCAAAAAGTACACATCACACAGTTTAAGCGCAGGCGCGAAGTAATGCGTCTGCTTAGACGGGTCTCATGATGATACTGTCAGTTCCAGTACAACACTGGTGGCTGCCGCATCGCGGTCGGGAAGTGGGGATGAGGCAGCTTCAGTTAAGTTTTTAAAATATGACGACACTTGGTGTATTTGTATTTTAGTTTGACAAATGGCCATTATGGACAAACATTAGTAAGTGTAATTCTGAAGAAGGTTGGGTTATCCCAATTGAAACCTAGGTAAATCTAGGTAACTCCGCAACTGAGGCTGTTAATTTTGAATTTAATATTTATACAGTTGCTGACAGGGCCGCGAAATTCTGAAAGTATTGAAGTTCTTACGTGCCGATGTTACCGATACGGCCGACAAGTATTTAGATATAAGGTTAAAAATTGCTAATATTAGTATGGCTATTTTATTTATTAACAACTGTAAACAAAACAGGGTCACCCCAAAATTCGTAAACGGATATTTAGGGAAATTGTGCTATAAATCGACGGTTTTTAAAGAGAAGTTCATTGCGCAGGTTCTCAATAACAGAATTGCGGAATTGTATGCAAAGAAAGACAGGTTAAATGAAAAAGCTTATATGTTATTTATTGAAATATCGAAATATTTTTCGGTACGCTATAACTATCAAGTAGATGAATTTTGAGCGCAATCCAATGAATATATAGCTAAACAGAAAGAAGGAATCGCTGCACGACATGCGAAAAAACTGTTAAATTTGACGAAGGGGGTTATTAGAGGTAATCAAAGAGAAGGGGCTGGTAATCCGGGATTGACACCCACATTCTATGAACGTGTTATTAATAAAACTGACATCGTGTTTTCATCAGCAGAAACCCAGTTACTTTCTAAAGGGCTGAAATTCAATGTTGTACCCCCGATTACAAAACCGCACGTGATGGACTATTTTATAGCAGACCTTTAATTAGGTTTAGATTGTGCGAAAGCACCAAAGAATGTTCAAACACGACTAGCTTATGAGTCCTGTAGACTCTTGGAAAACGAACTATCAGTTACTCGATCAAAACCTTACATATATAGAACTGTAGAAAGTATTAACCGTAAACTGCAGAGTAATAGCGCTTTAATTACAAAAGACGATAAGGGAAACTCTTTAGTCATAGCGTCTACAACAGAATACATAGAGAAAACACAGGCATTTTTCGAGCAAAATGGTATAACTCCCATGGCCTCAGATCCTACTCAAGCATTGCAGAAGGAGATAAGAACAGGTTTACAGAATACCAATAAACTGATAGGAACGTTTCAAAAGAAATGGCTCCTGAATATGAATCCAAAGCCGCCCATACTAAGGAGCCAGTTTAAGGTTCATACAAACTTACACCCGATCCGTCCGATTGTGGACAGTACGAATAGTGCGTACCATAAACTGGCACGATGTTTGCATTATAAAGTTAAAGACAAATACGTTTCCGAGAAAAATTATTCAATTAAAAATTCCGCCGAGTTGGTTAATAAATTAAATAATGTAAAATGCCATGCCACATCAAAGCTGGCCTCCTTAGACATCACCAGCCTCTTTACCAATATACCTGTAGCCCAGTCTTTAAATATCTTACAGCGCAACTTACCTGTACGTTTTCATAAGAAGTTATCAGAGAATGAAATTGACGAGCTCATGAATCTCCTGCAGATTGTTCTGAAATATAATTATTTTTCTTTCAATGATACTCTATATTGCCAGCCATATGGGTTAGCAATGGGTAGCCCAATAGCAGGGATTCTTTCCGAAATTTTCATGAACACGATGGAATCTCAATTTTTTGCGAGTAATGTAGAAGTAGTCAAGAAGATGCAGTTCTATACAAGATACGTAGATGATATTCTCTTAATCGTTGACGGATCCCAAGAAGACATAGCTCAGATATTTTTATCCTTTAATGATCTCCACGAGAAAATTAATTTTACTCTGGAGGAGGAGTTGCCTAATAGGACATTGAACTACCTAGATCTGACGATATCTATAGTAGATAATCACATAGAATATGATGTCTTTAGGAAATGTACGTTTTCGGACAATATGATACCTGCTGATTCGGCGCACCCGCTAGCGCATAAAATGGCATTTTTCCATTCTAGTTTGCATAGAGCGAAGTCGGTTCCTTTATCTGCAGAGGCCTTGGAACACGAACTGTTAACTCTTGAAGCAATAACCCGGAATAACGGATATGAGCCCCAAACGGTGAGATGGCTGTACAACAAGAAAGTGAACAATAACAGAGGGATGACAGCCTCTACGTTAGGTACCGTGCCAGATGTTACTCCGTCTGCCATAGTACATATTCCATTCATAGGCAAAGTTTCGTATAAAATTGGGCGTCTCTTGAAAAATCAGGGATTTAAGACAGTTTTTTCCACTAATAATAGTCTTCATAAGAATTTGATTCATAGTTTAAAAAATCCTAAAGATAAATTGTCATTGTCCGGGGTATACAAGATCACGTGTGGCGACTGTCCAAAATTTTATATTGGCCAAACAGGAAGAGCATTATTAACAAGGTACAAGGAGCATATTCCAACTAAAACTGGGGATTGCACACGGGGTTCGACGTTTGCTGAACATTTAGTGCAATGGGCTCATGCACCCAACCCCCCACACAATATTCAGCTCTTGCATTGTGAAGGAAAAGGTGGAAGGTTAGATATTTTAGAGGAAATGCAAGTATTTAAACATTTACTACATGACAAAAACAACCTTCTTAATGACCAACTACGACTGCGAAATAAAAGCTTCTTTGAAGGTTTACAACCATTATTTCATCCACCGTAATGTTAAAGTGGGATATGCTTTACCTGTGCCAGCATATGTCTGTACTCCTGTACTCCCGCAGGTTCAATAGCTAGGTGTATTTGTTTGACTCTGTAAAAGTTTGGACCCATCTATGAAGGTGTCTATTAGTTACAAAGAAAAAATCCAGTTAGCTAATTAATTTTCATTACTATGTAAGAGGCAGCGCAAATGGTTAATTTGGCGTATCGAGCACGTTGAACTTGCACACAGATGGTCAACCGATATTCGGTATGCACGTTCTAGATTTAAGAACGGTGTCAACACTTGAGTTAAGTAGTGGATAATAACTTAATCGACCAACAGCATGTACGTCTAGTAACCGGAATGACGATCACCAAGTCACTACTCTAGTATAGAATATAGGTGCTACCACTTAGTGTTTCAATATGACCGGAAATTACTAACTTAATTAATGGCAGTCGTATCCATATAAGTATCTCGGGAGGATAACGTCACCCCACCACAATCTACTGGATACGTAAGTTTGGTTAGACTAGCTAGATCAGATGGAACTGATCTTACTCAATGACGTTTAAAGACGTCCTTTGGAGCCATGTTTGCCTAATCACATTACAATTTAACCATTTTCTCGTCATCCTCCCATAGTTTAAACTAGTTCTTAAAGTACATATTGATCTTTGTCGGTCAATTATTTTAAGTGTGTTGACTGGAGCGCTGTTCGCAAAGTCACACGTTAGCTTTAAATAATTCCCGCTGTCATGCCCTAAATTCAATGGCAGTGGTCACCAGGCCTGAATTATGATGGCAGTAATCCACACGCAGGCTTTTATAGTACGTGTGTGGATTACCTTCATGGAAATAGTGCCGTATTGCCGCCATATTTTCCCCTAATTTCTTCTATGACTTATAACCATAACTTCATGAAGCTTATTAGGTGATTAAACTTCGTGCTTAAGCACAATATTGTCCTTGACAGGTCACACATTGTAAACACGTGATGTCCTATTCATATCAAGATCAAAGAATAATCAATAAATGTTAAGACATTAGTTCCAAATACGTTCTACACAGGTTAATATATACGCCCTTTTCCTCACTTGCACCTTTATTTTATTTCTTTTTTTGGGATATTCTAATTTAAGAGTTATGTTGCGTCTTGCCCCAAAAAGTACACATCACACAGTTTAAGCGCAGGCGCGAAGTAATGCGTCCGCTTAGACGGGCCTCATGATGATACTGTCAGTTCCAGTACAACACTGGTGGCTGCCGCATCGCGGTCGGGAAGTGGGGCTGAGGCAGCTTCAGTTAAGTTTTTAAAATATGACGACACTTGGTGTATTTGTATTTTAGTTTGACAAATGTCCATTATGGACAAACATTAGTAAGTGTAATTCTGAAGAAGGTTGGGTTATCCCAATTGAAACCTAGGTAAATCTAGGTAACTCCGCAACTGAGGCTGTTAATTTTGAATTCACTAGTCATCGCTGAGGACCGTTCTTCCCTGTCATGGTACAATTCTAAATGCAGCTGTCCATGTAGTGGTATTAACGGCAAATGGAACGACATCCCTGAATATGGAAGTAAATAGGAATAAAAAAAGGGAGGAAAGTTTATCTGTTTAGCAAGAGTAATAGGAGGCAGATTTCAGACTACCTAACAGATCAAAACGAAAATTTCTGTGCCGACACTGACAATGTTGAGTGTTTATGGAAAAAGTTCAAGGCAATCGTAAAATGCGTTTTAGAGAGGTACGTGCCGAGTAAAACTGTGAGGGACGCGAAAAACCCACAGTGGTTCAATAAAAAAGTTAGGAAACTACTGCGAAAGCAACGAGAGCTTCACAGCACATTTAAACGCAACCAAAACCTCTCAGACATACAGAATTTAAACGATGTCAAAGTTAGCGTAAGGAGGGCTATGCGTGAAGCGTTCAGTGAATTCGAAAGTAAAATTCTAGGTACCGACTTGATAGAAAATCCTAGGAAGTTCTGGTCTTACGTTAAATCAGTAAGTGGATCGAAATAGCATATCCAGACAGGGATGATAATGGCATTGAAACAGAGGATGACATGCATAAAGCTGAAATAGAAAACAGCTTTTTCCAAAGCTGTTTTACAGAGGTAGACCGCACTGCAGTTCCTTCTCTAAACCCTCGCACGAACGAAAAAATGGCTGACATCGAAATAAGTGTCCAAGGAATAGAAAAGCAACTGAAATCAATCAACAGAGGAAAGTCCACTGGACCTGACGGGATACCAGTTCGATTCTACACAGAGTACGCAAAAGAACTTGGCCCCCTTCTAATATAATTCTGCCGCAAGTATCTAGAGGAGCGGAAGGTTCCAAATGATTGGACTAGAGCACAGGTAGTTTCAGTTTTCAAGAAGGGTCGTCGAGCAGATGCACAAAACTGTAGGCCTATATCTCTGACATCGATCTGTTGTAGAATTTTAGAACATGTTTTTTGCTCGCGTATCATGTCATTTCTAGAAGCCCAGAACCTACTCTGTAGGAATCATCGTGGATTTCGGAAACAGCGATCGTGTGAGACCCAACTCGCTTTATTTGTTCATGAGACCCAGAAAATATTAGATACAGGCTCCCAGGTACATGCCATTTCCTTGACTTCCGGAAGGCGTTCGATAGAGTTCCGCACTGTCGCCTGATAAACAAAGTAAGAGCCTACGGAATATCAGACCAGCTGTGTGTCTGAATTGAAGAGTTTTTAGCAAACAGAAGAGAGCATGTTGTTCTCAATGGAGAGACGTCTACAGACGTTAAAGTAACCTCTGGCGTGCCACAGGGGAGTGTTATGGGACCATTGCTTTTCACAAAAAATGTAAATGGCCTAGTACATAGTGTCGGAAGTTTAGTGTCGGTAGCTGCATGCGGCATTTCGCGGATGATGCTGTAGTATACAGAGAAGTTGCAGCAATAGAAAATTGTAACGAAATGCAGGAAGATCTGCAGCCGATTGGCACTTGGTGCACGGCGTGGCAACTGACCCTTAACACAGACAACTGTAATGTATTGCGAATACATAGAAAGAAGGAGCCTTTATTGTATGATTATATGATAGCGGAACAAACACTGGTAACAGTTACTTCTGTAAAATATCTGGGAGTATGCGTGCGGAACGATTTGAAGTGGAGTAGCCATATAAAATTAATTGTAGCTTGCTGTCCTGGTTTCGAGAGGGTGCGTTTCTAGATGAGGTATCGAATATATTGCTTCTTCCTACTTATACCTCACGAGGAGATCACGAATGTAAAATTAGAGAGATCCGAGCGCGCACGGAGTCTTTCTGGCAGTCGTTCTTCTCGCGAACCATAGGCGAGTGGAACAGGAAAGGGAGGTAATGACAGTTGCACCTAAAGTGCCCTCCGCCCCACACCGTTGGGTGGCTTGCGGAGTATAAATGTAGATGTATATGTTGTTGTTGTTGTGGTCTTCAGTCCTGAGACTGGTTTGATATAGCTCTCCATGCTACTCTATCATGTGCAAGCTTCTTCATCTCCCAGTATCTACTGCAGTCTACATCCTTCTGAATCTGTATAGTGTATTCATCTCTTGGTCTCCCTCTACGATTTTTACCGTCCACGCTGTCCTCCAATACTAAATTGGTGATCCCTCGATGTCCCACAATATGTCCCACCAACCGATCCCTTCTTCTAATCAAGCTGTGCCACAGGCTCCTCTTCTCTCCAATTGTATTCAATACCTCCTCATTAGTTATGTGATCTAACCATCTAATCTTCAGCATTCTTCTGTAGCACCCCATTTCGAAAGCTTATATTCTCTTCTTGTCTAAACTATTTATCGTCCACGTCTCACTTCCATACAAGGGTACACTTCATAAAAATTCTTTCAGAAACGACTTCGTGACATTTAAATCTATACTCGAAGTTAACAAATTTTTCTTCTTCAGAAACGCTTTCCTTGCCATTGCCAGTCTACATTTTATATCCTCTCTACTTCGAACATCATGAGTTATTTTGCTCCCCAAATAGCAAAACTCCTTTACTACTTTAAGTGTCTCATTTCCTAATCTAATTACCTCAGCATCACCAGACTTAATTCGACTACATTCCATTATCCTCGTTTTGCTTTTGTTGATGTTCATCTTATATCCTCCTTTCAAGACACTGTCCTTTCCGTTCAACTGCTCTTCCAGCTCCTTAGCTGTCTCAGACAGAATTACAATGTTATCGGAGAACCTCAAAGTTTTCATTTCTTCTCCATGGATTTTAATACCTATTGCGAATTTTTCTTTTGTTTCCTTTACTTTTTGCTCAATATACAGATTGAATAACATCGCGGAGATGCTACAATCCTGTCGCTGCCATCTGCTTTCTGCACAAATTGTAAATAGCCTTTCGCTCCCTGTATTTCACCCTTGCCACCTTCAGAGTTTTCCCGCATCTCGTGGTCGTGCGGTAGCTTTCTCGCTTCTCGCGCCCGGGTTCCCGGGTTCGATTCCCGGCGGGGTCAGGGATTTTCTCTGACTCGTGATGGCTGGGTGTTGTGTGTTTTCCCATTTTATCTTCATCTACACCCTTTTCTATTTCCATTATACTGTCCTCAAGTACATCGCCCTTGTATAGACCCTCTTTATGGTCCTTCCACCTTCCTGCTTGCCCTTCTTTGCTTAGAACTGGATTTCCATCTGAGCTCTTGATATTCATAAAAGTGGTTGTCTTTTCTCCAAAAGTCTCTTTAATTTTCCTGTAGGCAGTATCTCCCTTACCCCTAGTGAGATAAGCCTCTACAACCTTACATTTGTCCTCTAGCCATCCCTGCTTACCCATTTTGCGCTTCCTGTCGATCTCATTTTTGAGACGTTTGTATTCCTTTTTCTCTGCTTCATTTACTGCATTTTTATGTTTTCTGCTTTCATCAATTAAATTCAATATTTCTTCTGTTACCCAAGGATTTCTACTAGCCCTTTTCTTTTAATCTACTTGATCCTCTGCTGCCTTCACTACTTCATTCCTCAGAGCTACCCATTCTTCTTCTACTGTATTTCTTTCCCCCATTCCTGTCAGTTGTTGCCTTATGCTCTCCATGAAACTCTGTACGACTTCTGGTTAAGTGAGTTTATCCAGGTCCCATCTCCTCAAATTCCCACCTTTAGATGTAGATGTAGAATTCCCTATTAGTCTCTGAGAAGTGGTATGGGATGAAACAGAATTACGGCCGTTGTGGCCGAGTGGTTCTAGACGCTTCAGTCGGGAACCGAGCTGCTGCTACGGTCGCAGGTTCGGATCCTGCCTCGGGCATGGATGTGTGTGATGTACCTAGTTAGTTAGGTTTAAGTAGTTGTAAGTCTAGCGGACTGATGACCTCAGCCGTTAAGTCCCATAGTGCTCAGAGCTATTTGAACCATTTGACACCGAATGCTTCACGGAATCCGATAGTAAAATATGACATCTCACGTCCGGAAACGTCACAATTAATATAATATTCCGGATTAATATTCTGTGGTCGAATGGATTTCACATTAACAATCAACGTTCCCACGCCATCTGCGGAGGACATTTTCAAGGAAGATCGTATTCTTTTGCAGTGTCCGATTCCGACCCCAGCTCAACACTTAATTGCAGCAAACTTGCATTTATGCGAATTCATGCTCAGTGGCACGACGACTCATGCTTCGAATTCCCGAAGCCCAACTGGCCGTTGTCAGTTGTCGTCATCTTCTGTTGCTATGGAAGTACCATCCCATGATGGTACATATTTTCTTCAGCATCGAGGTCCAAATGACATTCAGTTTCGAGCCTTCCTTCTCCCTACTGAAATTCCTACTGGCTCTCTCTGTATATCCTTTCATGGCACCCGCTTGAGGCTTCTAAGTCCTATCAAAATGAATGAGGTAGTCTCCTGGCTGCAAAGCATGTTCCCCAACAGTTGATCTACCAATCTCTCTCAGTCTGCAACTGCCCTTTTGCTCTTCTAGACGTTGTTTTACCATTATATTTTTTGGTAACCAAGTACAACTCGCCACACCTACACGGAATCATCCTAATTGCCTGCTTTTTCCAGCGATTTGCGAGCACCCTTGGCCAATTGTAGGTGATCCTGTATCTTACAGGTGGGTTTGTAAATCACTGTGATGTTCAGTTTTGTCAAGATTTTTCCAATGCTGTCAGTAACATCCTTAATGAAAGGCAGGAGAAATTTCGATTTGAGAAGCGCTTGTGAGTCGCTATGATTTTTGCGCGCGGTCTTAACGCTGTGTTCACATCAACAGACGAAGAACCATTCTTGGAGAATACATCAGCGAGATGTTTTAATTCTGCATCAAGCAGCTCCACTTCGCTCATGTTCCTTGCTCTGTCCACCAACTTTTTGTGATTTCTCCCTTTTGTTGTGTGTGTCTCCAAGGTACCACAACTGAACAGGTTTTTCTAAACGCTCTGTTCGGTAGAAGACTTTTTCTTTTTACAACCTGCATAACAGTTTTAAGAACTTTTTCAGTGGACTCTTTACTGAGTTTTCTACCACTCTGTGAATCTAATAAGTCATTAATATTGCTATGATAGTTGGTCATACTACCATGCAAGTTACCACCAAGAATTTATGGTTTGCCAAAGGTTTATAAAGACCATGTTCCTCTGAGACCTATAGTGAGTGCCATTGGTTCGCCCACTTATCCGATTACTAAGTTCTAGAAAACTTTATTGCGATGGTGTGTGAGCTAAACTAACACCTTCAGCAAAATTTCGACACATTTTTATCAGTAAATTAAACAGCACAGTGGTCCAATCAGAGGGCTTATTAGTAGTTTTGACGTGTTATTGCTATTTAGTATGGTTACGTCCACTGGAGTTCTGCACAGCTGAATCAGATTTTTCCTCCGGATATTGCAAAGCTGTTTCACTATTGCCTAAGACAACACGTTTAAAATGAAACAATGATATCTGTGAGCAGGCGACTGGCGTGCCTATACTGAGTTCCTCAAGCCTAGTTACAGCGAGTTTCTGTAGCGGAAAATACGAAGAGCAAGCATTGGAACCTGCCAGCAAAAAGCCATAGATGATACGTTATTTTGTGGAAGCATGGCAGAGAGGAACTAAGTCATTACGAGGGCGTTTTAGGCGTAATAATTGATAATATTCTTCTCGAGTGTGCAGCCGGATCATAAAGTCGTCGTGACACAATATTTCCGCGGTCCAACTGGCCGCCATCTCCACGTGAGAGTGCTGGTACACGATCTGGCCGGAACTTACTTCTCAGCGCAAGTGTCATCCCCTGTATAGGCCGCAGAAGGCCAACAACGCGTGCGCGAGAAGGTGCCGTAATTGCCCTCTAGCGCAAGTAAACATACCGCGCCGCCAGTGGTGGAAACAGGCGAGATCGAGATATAGCTATCAAAAAATAATAATGATTCCGACGATCGAAACACAGACCGTTATTTTTTAATGTCTGATAACACCGAGTTCCAAGTTAAAAGGTAATCCTTGTCTCTATTAACAATATTATCAGATAAAGGAATCTCTACGGATCCCAATAGCGAGATGCAGGGGCGACCATTTGTGTCTCGTCATACATCATTCTATGTCCCTCAGTGAGACAGTGCTCCACCACTGCAGATTTCTCAGGTTGAAGCAGCCGTGTGTGCCGCTGGTGCTCAACACATCGGTCCTGAATGTTCCGGATTGTCTGACGAATATAAGACTTCCGCGGTGGCAAGGGATCTTGTACACACCGGCCTTCCTCAAACCCAAGTCATCCTTAACAGGACCAAGAAGCGCTCTAATCTTGGCTGGCGAACGAAAAATACTTTTGATATGATATCTTTTTAGAATTCTTCCCATCTTCGAGGAAATGCTCCCAGCAAAAGACAGAAAAGCCACCGATTAGCAGGTATCTTCTGGTGGTTCACGCGAAGGTCCAATCTGGAAAGCACGACGGATCTGTTTATCTGTATAGCCATTCTGCTTGAACACAACCTTAAGATGGTCCAATTCTTGTGTCAAGCTATCTCCAGCTGAAATGGCATAAATTCTTCTCGCCAACGTCCGCAGGACCCCCGTACGCTGGAACGGTGGATAACAGCTAGAAGCATGCAGGTAACGGTCCGTGTGCGTTGGCTTTCGATGAACACTGCGTCCCAGTGTCCTATCACCCTTTCTGTACACCAGAACATCCAGAAACGGAAGGTTTCCTTCACTTTCCACCTCCATGGTAAACTTGATGCTAGGATGCAGGGAATTAAAATGATCTAGGAGGCGGTCAGGAGCTGCTCTCCCATGAGGCCACACTATAAACGTATTGTCGAAGTATCTCCATAAACAGGTTAGTTTTAAAGACGCCAGTGCCATGTCCTCAAAATCCTCCATAAAAACATTGGCGACTATTAGGGACAATGGGCTCCCCATAGCCACTCCGTCAGTCTGTTCAAAATATATGTCATTGAATAAAAAGTACGTCGACGTCAGCACATGGCGACGAAGATGAGTGAACAGATGGGGACGTTTGCAAGACAACAACCATTTGCACGAACAGTTCGACGACGTTGGCAGCAGCATTGACTATCAGCTCGGAGACCATTGCTGCGGTTACCCTTGAAGCTGCATCACAGACAGGAGCGTCTGCGATGGTGTACTTAACGACGAACCTGGCAGCGCGTATTTGTCATCGCCATACTGGCGTATCACCCGGCGTGATGATATGGGGTGCCACTGATTACACGTCTCGGCCACATCTTGTTCGCATTGACGGCACTTTGAACAGTGGGCGTTACATTTCAAATATGTTACGACCCGTGGATTCGATCGTTGCGAAAGCCTGCATTTCAGCAGGATAATGCACGACTGCATGTTGCAGGTCCTGTACGGGCTGCTCTGGATACAGAAAATGTTCGACTGCTGCCATGTCCAGCACATTCTCCAGATCCCTCACCAACTGGAAACGTCTGGTCAATGATGGCCGAGCAACTGGCTCGTCACGATACGCCAGTCACTACTGTTGATGAACTGTGGTATCGTATCGAAGCTGCATGTGCAGCTGTACCTGTACACGCCATCCAAGCTCTGTTTGACTCAATGCTCAAGCGTATCAAGGCCATTATTACGGCCAGAGGTGGTTGTTCTGGGTACTGATTTCTCAGGATCTATGCACCCAAATTGCGTGAAAATATAATAAGATGTCAGTTCTAGTATAATATATCTGTCCAACGATAACCGTTTATCATCTGCATTTCTTTTTGATTCAGCAATTTTAATGGCCAGTAGTGTACATAGTCTTTTCGTAAATGCTGTGGTCATTCTGTGGAAGAAGAGAAACAATGCATACGTTGTATGAGGAGTATAGGATGAAAGCAGTTCACTCTTATTCGGAGAATTTGGCATGAGTTTTCAATAGACGTCAACGATTTCGGCAATTACACACATCAAAAAACGTTTTGATTCACCTCGGTTCTGTGAACCTGTACAAAAAACTGGTATAGATATCAACATAAACAACATTTCCGTATTTTTTTTATTGCCCATGAAAAACACACATTGCATGTTCTACCACCACACAGCGAAACCTTCAGAGGTGGTGGTCCGGATTGCTGTACATACCGGTACATCTAATAGTTGCACGTCCTCTTGCATTGATGCATGCCTGCATTCGTGGTGGCATACTATCCACAAGTTCATTTAGGCACTGTTGGAGCAAATTGTCCCACTCTTCAACAACGATTCGGCGTAGATCACTCAGAGTGGCTGGTGAGTCACGTCGTCCATAAACAGCCCTTTTCAGGCTTCCCCAGGCTTATTCGATACCGTTCATGTCTGGAGAACATGCTGGCCACTCTAGTCGAGCGATGTCGTTATCCTGAAGGAAGTCACTCACAAGATGTGCGCGATGGGGACGCGAATTGTCGTCCATGAAGACGAATGCCTCGCCAGTATTTTGCCGATATGGTTGCACTATCGGTCGGAGGAGGGCAGTCACGTATCGTACAGCCGCAGGCCTAGCAGCGTACGTTGGTGCCACATAATGCCACCCCAAAACAGCAGGGAACCTCCATCTTGCTGCACTGACCGATTTGCCTGTAAACACGCCTCCGACGATTGTCTGGTTGAAGGTACATGCGGCACTCTTCGGTGATGTCGTTGGCATGTCGTTGGACTCATCTGTACCGCTCTGCATGGTGTCGTGGTTGCAAAGATTGACCTCGCCATGGACGTCGGGAGTGAAGTTGCTCACAGTTTGAGTCGTAACACGACGTCCTTTAGCTGCACGAAAAGCATTATTCAACATGATGGCGTTAATGTCAGTGTTTCTCCGATCCATAATCCGTAGGTAGCGGTCATACTCTGCAGTAGTTGCCCTTGGGCGACCTGAGCGAGGCATGTCATCGACAGCTCCTGTCTCTCTGTATCTCCTCCATGTCCGAACAACATCACTTTGGTTCACTCCGAGACAGCTCGACACATCTCTTTTTGAGAGACCTTCCTGACACCGAGTAACAGTGCGTTCACAATGGTACCAAGGTATTGACAGTCTATGCATGGTTGAAGTACAGACAACACGAGCTGTGTACCTCGTTCCTGGTGGAATGACTCGAACTGATCGGCTGTCGGACCCCTCCGTCTGATAGGCGCTGCTCGTACATGGTTGTTTACATTTTTGGGTGGGTTTAGGGACAACTGTCAAAGAGACTGTGTCTGTGATACAATATCCACAGTCAAAGTCTATTTTTTAGGACTTCGGGGGACGGGGGGATGCAAAACTTCTTTGATATGTGTATTATCTGCGAAACAAACAAGCTAGGTGTAAGTGGTAGTGTAATACCTGGACAACGTAATAGAAGGAAACAGATGACGACAGAAGAGAGATAAATTAATCTTCTTGCTGCTGCTACAGTCGATCCGCACGTTTGCTCCCGCACAATCACGCGATGAAGTGTCTTGGGTCAGGCAAGTGTCCTACGTATTCTTCACAGACATGGGTTCCATCCCTATCACATCCCTATTCGTAGACACTACTTGTGATGGTCAGTTGTCTCATTACTGGTCAGAATCCAAATAACTATTGTATGCGCTTTTGTTGGGTTCAAATGGCTTTGAGCACTATGGGACTAACTTCTGAGGTCATGAGACTCCTAGAACATAGAACTACTTAAACCTAACTAACCTAAGGACATCACACACATCCACGCCCGAGGCAGGATTCGAACCTGGGACCGTAGCGGTTGCGCTATTCCAGACTGTAGCCCCTAGAACCGCTCGGCCACTGCGGCCGGCGATGCGCTTATATTGTTCTTCGGCATGTGCTACCACAGGTATTGAACGTGTGTCGATGTGGAGACTTTTCAAAATAATATATCTCGTAAGCGGCTCGCACTAGAATCGTGCAACAGGTGCCACCGACACCCTAATTTACCATTCTTTTAGATTATTACAGTCACTAGGTGTTGCTCCATTTCAAAAAGTGAACGTCTGCACAAAAAACATTTCTATTTTTAAAATCTGTTGATTGGCTAACATTATCAGCCCCTGAGTACCAATGCATTCTATGAAAATGTATATCAATAGCACTTTCCATTTCTGCAATATTTGCGATGCAAGTTCTAGGTGATTCACTCTGTATACGTGAACATTTCGACTTAATAATCAGTGCAAATATTCTGCGGATTTAAGTGCTAGGTCGCTGTTGAAGGTACTTTCAGACTGGAGTTAGGTTATTGCTGGAACATCGACGATTGAAAATTTGTGAACAGGCAGCAGATAGACTGTTTGAAATAATCATACAGATCGGAAGGTAGGTGATACGCCACACCTTCCATCAGAAGGAACAAGTGTCGTTTGTTTCTGGTTGCTCGACATTCATATCGGTTTCGGGCTTATTTCATCCTAGGGACTTATCGATTATATAGTGCAAGAACGTTTCACTGTACGTATGTGCTGCATGTGTGCTATGCACTTCTATCGTGGAAGACGAAGCAGGCTTGGACAAAGTGTTGCTAGACAGCTAAGCCAGAAGTATCAAATATATGTACTACACTTTTAACAGCCGCATAGAGTGCCGGCACCAATCTCTCTACATCGTGTGGTAACAGCGACATAAATGCTACCGGTAATTGCGAGTGACGACCTCTCACAGCTGCCTGCTCCTGTGATCACTTTCGGATTATGGTCGTTTCTCATTCCCGCCACAGCCGTCACGTGACAACTGTCATCTGCACTTCCACACAATCACTCAGCGTTACTGGCAGTTTTCATCACTATTAGGTATGAGCTCTTCTTATGCCAAAGGTTCTCTCCTGCTTACTTTTCATTTCTGAGTATTTTCTCACCTGGAAATACTGTTGCTTGAGGTCCATACTTCCGTCCGACAGTCCTCGTCGTTGTACTGCAAAGTGATTACAGGATCCCGCTCCCGGAATTACGTCGCTCCTACACGGATACAGCGTGGCTTGACGTCAATACAGCTGCAGTTTCCACCAACGTCCTGTTTATTCAAAGGTCAGTATAGTGATATGGATTTTCAAATGGGATGTTGACAGTAGCACATAAAGACACAAAGGAATTAAAGATATTACCTGACAGTGGGTATTGATTTACATCAATGGGGCAAGTTGAAAATTTGTGCTGGACTGGCATTCGTACCCGGGCCTTCGCTTACTAGGTAGATACGCTGAACACTAGGCCATCCGGACACAGCGGACACCACAGCTACGTCGACTCCCCTAGCCTACTTCCTGTCAGACCCAAATTCTCAACTTATGCCACACACTACTGGAGCAGTGCTCCAGCTTATTAGCCTCATTACTCGCCATATATCGCCGCTTTCCGGAAGAATTCTATATGTAGTAGCATTTAAAGCTGCTAACGTAAGCTGAAAGCCCTACAAACATCTTTGCGCATAACTACATATCCAGTTAAAAACATCTAAATGCTTTCTCATAAAAACATTTTAGTAGATAGTTTAGAAACCCACAAGAAGTATAAATGGTTGTAAAAAACATATTAGAAGTCTTATCAACAAACAATCCTCAACGAATAGCGAGCGTCATGGTGGACACAGGACTTAGTTACCACAAGGTCGCTGTAGCGACATTTACAACTGTAATATCGAATTTGTCAAAAAAGAAACGCAAAAAATTTGGTTGGTGCTTAAGTTCATAGCATTGTTGTTTTTCCATGTTGGTATTTCGGTTGCTTCGGGTTTATTTATCGATTGTTATTTTTATTTGTAGTTCGCTGTTGCTATTCTAGTTTACATATTGTGATTTTGTCAGCTGGAGGTAGTGAGGGTAGCAGAGCAGTCGGCAGTAGAAAATGGAGTACAGAGTGGAGAAATAGGAACATTTCCGACATATTCTTCTGTTTGAGTTCAGTAGAACAGTGACACCATCGGAGGCAGCCAGAAACGTTTGCGCCGTGTATGGGAAGAAAAAGGTTTTCTCGTCTTGAGAAGAATCTTTTTGACATTAGTGACTCTCCACTCTCATGAAGACTTCGGGCTTTGATGATGATCGTTTAAACGCATTAATCCACGATAATGCACGTCGGCATACTCTAGGGCTGATAAATACGATGAACTGTGATCATTCCGCGGCAGTGTGACATTTTCGTGCATCGCATGTCCGGGCACCGCATGCTCTAAGCCAAACTACAAAAAAAGCAGGTGGGTGGCCACACGTGCATCTCTGACCATTTCTATTCTGTATCGTTATTGGTAACAATAAACCGTGTCTTTGCGCTAACATAATGAAAAGAAAGAGATGGTTAATCCCAAAGAAAGTAGCAGCTTTCCGTACAAAGACGTGCGCAACCTCCATAGAGAATGAAATGCATCTGGTGGAACAGCTTCCCCGAGGCGTAACCATCACAGCTGAACGTTTTTGTCAACTACTGAGACGCCTTGCAGACGCAGTCCAAGAACAAGGACCGGGAAGATTGCGTAAAGTGATACTAGCACTTAAGATCCCCTATTCGCATCCTGCTAGACTGACAAACACTGCACAGGAGTTATGTGGGAATCCACTCGTTATTCACATGATGTAGCACCCCGTGATTTTCAACTTTTCCGCTGTCTATCGAATAATCTTCAAGGAAATTCCTTTCGGGGAAAATGCGTTCCGAACATGGCTCGACGATATCTTCGCCTCAAAATCACTTGATCTCTGCAGTTGCACAGTCGAAAAGTTACTCCAGCGTTGGCAGAGTGTTTCAAATCGTGAAGTAGAATAAATGATTGACGACTGACGTCTCCGTTATGTGTATTTGTTGTGTCTATTAACTTACGCAGACACGTTACTAACTTGTGCAACAACCTGATATATCTGTTTAAAGGACAGATAAAAATTCGCGCGATGCCGTAGTAAGAGATAATATCCAGTCCTTCCATACTATATAAGGATCGACAATGTGGACTAAAATAAAAAAAATTGTAAAAGTAGTTGAGAGTTTCATGACACGTAAATTTAAAGAAAAAAATAGAGCAGATCAACCATGGTGTACGTAGCAAAAATGTTCAAATGTGTGTGAAATCTTATGGGACTTAACTGCTACGGTCATCAACCCCCCTAAGCTTACACACTACTTGATCTAAATTATCCTTAGGACAAACACACACACACCCATGCCCGAGGGAGGACTCGAACCTCCGCCGGGACCAGCCGCACGGTACATGACTGCAGCGCCTTAGAAAGCTCGGCTAATCCCGCGCGGCTGTACATAGCAGGTCAGGATACTATTGCAGAAGCAACGAAAAGGCATGCCAGAAAATCTCCAAGATGGTAGACGGGTTGCAGACGCTAGAAACTAAGGTGGATTTAATGGAAGATGTTTTTAATAGCTCACACAACGAAATTTCGTCTTGAAATCCGTTATAAAATCAAAAAATAATCTGGTGGTGTGTAATGTATACCAACGGCAACGATTACTCCATCATCGTGACAAAGCAATTGTAACGTCACCGACAACAGATCCACTAAAGCGTGGTTACTAAACACTGTCTTTGTAAATAGTTTTACCAGTTCAGATGCAATAATAATTCGAGAATCCAAATCGAGAACAAATGCCAACGTGAACAATTTAGAGGTAGATAACCTCGTTGTAGCGAAGCAACTGAAGGTACTTTATAAAGGAACGTCTTTTGGTCCAGATCGCGTGTTAGTTAGGTTTCTTTCGGAGTATATTGGCGAAATAGCTCCAGTTGTTAGCATACAATCAGTCTCTTAGGAAAAGATGGGTACTTAAAGACTGGAAACTTGCAAAGGTCACACCAATGAACAAGAAAGGATCAGAAGTGACAAGCTGAACTAAACATCTATGCCCCTGACATCGATTTGTAGTAGGATTTTGAAAAATATGGTGTATTAGAACATTATGACATACCTCAATGAAAATGTTTAACTGAAACAAAACCAGCATGCATTCCGAAAACGTCATTCTTCTCAATCACGTCTGGCTCATTATTCACACGAATAATGTGTGAGATCGGCAGCGAACCTCAAGGTGATTACATATTTCTAGATTTCTGCATTGTTTTTGACATGGTTCCACACAAGCGACTTCTAATCAAACTGCGTAACTTACTTGAGCCTCGGATTTGCGCGTACTCCAGGCGGATTCACCTGTAGTTGTTAATAATATAATGATTTATTGGCTTCCAGATATGACTTCTATGTAACCTTACGTGAAAGAAAATGTTTCATGTTTTGTGAAATTAAAAGTAAATCTGACTGTACAGATGTTAACACTGTAATTCGGTTTTGTAAACTGTTTTTGTATCGAGAGAGAGAATGTTGTTCAAAGAAATTTTAGTTTATATAATATCCAGTATTACCTGCTGGTGCCTGCCGGAGTGGCCGTGCGGTTTAAGGCGCTACAGTCTGGAACCGCGTGACCGCTACGGTCGCAGGTTAGAATCCTGCCTCGGGCATGGATGTGTGTGATGTCCTTAGGTTAGTTAGGTTTAAGTAGTTCTAAGTTCTAGGGGACTGATGACCTCAGTAGTTAAGTTCCATAGTGCTCAGAGCCATTTGAACCATTTTTTGAACCTGCTGGTGTAACCAATAGCTACTCAGGATCAGCGCTTCCAAAACCCAGGTAATAACTATAGGACGAACCACCTACAGCTTTCACCTCCATAATGTCCAACTCACCATCTACATCTACCCTATTCAATTAGCAAATTAACGGAAATATTTCGGGCTAAATCTTTATCGCCCACTAACAAGGAAATCCCGTCTATTAACCATTCAACAGAAAGCTCACAATAGGCTAAATCTTACGTCTGGTTAAACATGGTGATTAAAACCCTCAATCCCTCCAACACCTAGATCCGTCCCATCCTCTCTTATGCGAATACTGCGTGGATATATGTCACTGTAAGTTTTATAAGTCCCTCCAAATAGTTTAACATAAAGCACTCCGCCTTGCTTTCTGCACGTGTTTATCCTGTTCCAAGTGGTTCCTCTCCCACGTGGATCCTCTATCCTCTCATAAAATTCTCACACCGGCTAACCCACGTCGAACACCTCCACACATCCTACGCTATCCGCAAACTTGATTCCAATACGTCCATTGTTTCCCCTCTGATCACCTATCTTGGTCCGTTGATACGCTTTTGCAAACACATCCTACCATTTCTACACCTACACATACTTCGTATCTTATCCAAACCCAACATCAAAAGACTCCTTCTCCCAAACAATGAAACCCGCTTCGATATTTATCCATTCTACCAACTATAATTATTCTGCACCTATTCCACTCCAAACCAGGTCTCCCCTTCCCTCAGTTTTTCTTTATCCCTTCACCTCCTGGTATCACGGATCTGCCCACCCACCAAACTCATCTTCCTTTCTTTCTTCCCACTATCCACGCTACCTCCTGACATCATTCCCAGGTACTACTATATTGCCTATATACCCACACGCACACACACACCCTACAGAACAGTCAACCTTTGAGAATCATACATCTTGTTTACCCGGCGCAGGTTCCTTCAGCTTTTCAATGAAAGTGAACTGGTCAATTCTAATAAACGTCGCCATTCTTTTTAACTTTTTTTAAATGCCTATTTTGTCTTTTTATCTTTATCTTTTAGACTCTTTATCTCTTTGCTAAATTTTAAACGAACAAAACGACATGGTATTTTTGTAAATAGCATCATACAATCATCTACTTACAGAAAATAATTTTTTAAATATAATCTTGTTCTAATACACATTTTGTAAAATCTTTTGGCTGAAGAGCGGGATATTGTATCACTGGCTGCCACCTCTCCTCCGCCCTCTCCCATATATGTCGAGGGGGTCAAATAATAATAAAAAGAGTCTAGTCCACAATTGTACTAGTGAATATTGGTAAAAGAACTTTAAGATTCGGGAAAAATTACATGCAAAGAGGATTTACGAGTTTTCTTGAACAGTAAATAAGTGACAAATGTGACGTCTCGTTTTGTCTCGGCTCAGTGGTGATGGTTGTCGTCCCATTCGAGATGACGTGGAACGACGTCCGTCGGCCACGACGATGCCAATCTGTAACTATTATATAAACAAACTTCTTGTGTGGTTTGGTTATTTTTCAGGTACTGTCTCTCAAAACTGATATAAACCTCTCGATGGAGCAGTCAGCCGGAGTGTAATTAAAGCAATGGTGTTCGATGTCTATCGATCTTCTCCACTTATAAATATAGCGACTGCACCATTCGATAACGTGATGACTCCCTTGATCTGAAATGATAACCAAAAGTCCTTTGGGTGTTAGCGACAGATTTTTCAGTTTACGCGAACTTGCTGTCTGTAGTTCTTATGCCTGGTTTGAGAATGGGTATTCAAAAGTTGAAAATACAATTCTTGAATCATCAATCCATCACCCAAGCTGATGTCACATCATGATTTTTGTGAGGATATTGAATTGTTAATTATTATTCCTTCGTCAAGGCGTCGCTACGTCGCGTATTCAACACCTACACGACTAATTCCAGAGATAGCATATCCTTGAGTAATGTTCAGAATGCGTCGTATTTCGGTGTAAACTTATTGCTGTTTACAGTTAAATTGTCACTAAATCGCTTTTCACTTTAATGTTATCCGAAGAATCAGTTAATTCCACAAATACACTTTAAATGTCCATTAAATGATGTATGCGACAAGAAGAATTAAAGTTGAATTAAAGTTTATTGTTCTTCGTAATTATTTGTCCATACAATGAGCACACACACAGATTCTTCATTCAGGGAATTGCGTCTGTTAGCTTCAGCAACTCTGAATTTGACGATAAGTTCTGACAATAGGGCGCAATTGTAAGTTCTTCGTGATTGCGTTTGTCTGTTGCCTACTCCAGCCTAATAAGTGAGGTTATGTAGGCGATCAGTCTCTTTCTGTGTCCTTTGATGTCCGTGACCATTAAGTACCACAAAGGCTAAGTCCCGTTACAAATCAGCAATCACACGAGTTATTCTTCTGTCACATATATCAACGATCCCGTTATCGGTCAAAACTGTAAAAATGGTTTTACTTCATCCGACTTCTGAGTAATGCTTCCAACCGGAAAACTTTTAAACTTCAGATCTGTTTTAAAGCAATCTAGTAGCGCTTAACATGCGTACTACTAGTGCAAGAGTACAAGACAGAAGTGAAGTTAACATCTCCAGTGCCGAATTACATTGTACTGTAAGTAGGCTGTTTAGGTTTTTATATTGGTAACGCCACGTAGCGCTCGGTATGAAAATCACTGGCTGTGCTGTGTGCAGTCTGTGGCTGGTTTGCATTGTTGTTCGTTACTGTAGTGTTGGGCAGCCAGATGTTAACAGCGCGTAGCGTTGCGCAGTTGTAGATGAGCCGCCAGCAGTGGTGGATGTGGGGACAGAAATGGCGGAATTTTGAGAGTGGACGATCTGGATGTGTGTCCATCAGAAAGGGCAAATTGGTAATATTGGATATCATGGACTGACTCCTGGAAATGGAAAAAAGAACACATTGACACCGGTGTGTCAGACCCACCATACTTGCTCCGGACACTGCGAGAGGGCTGTACAAGCAATTATCACACGCACGGCACAGTGGACACACCGGGAACCGCTGTGTTGGCCGTCGAATGGCGCTAGCTGCGCAGCATTTGTGCACCGCCGCCGTCAGTGTCAGCCAGTTTGCTGTGGCATACGGAGCTCCATCGCAGGCTTTAACACTGGTAGCATGCCGCGACAGCGTGCACGTGAACCGTATGTGCAGTTGACGGACTTTGAGCGAGGGCGTATAGTGGGCATGCGGGAGGCAAGGTGGACCTACCGCCGAATTGCTCAACACGTGGGGCGTGAGGTCTCCACAGTACATTGATGTTGTCGCCAGTGGTCGGCGGAAGGTGCACGTGCCCGTCGACCTGGGACCGGACCGCAGCGACGCACGGATGTACGCCAAGACCGTAGGATCCTACGCAGTGCCGTAGGGGACCGCACCGACACTTCCCAGCAAATTAGGGACACTGTTGCTCCTGGGGTATCGGCGACGACCATTCGCAACCGTCTCCATGAAGTTGGGCTACGGTCCCGCACACCATTAGGCTGTCTTCCGCTCACGCCCCAACATCGTGCAGCCCGCCTCCAGTGGTGTCGCGACAGGCGTGAATGGAGAGACGGATGGAGACGTGTCGTCTTGCCTTGGTGCCAATGATGGTCGTATGCGTGTTTGGCGCCGTGCAGGTGAGCGCCACAATCAGGACTGCATACGACCGAGGCACACAGGGCCGACACCCAGCATCATGGTGTGGGGAGCGATCTCCTACACTGGCCGTACACCTCTGGTGATCGTCGAGGGGACACTGAATAGTGCACGGTACATCCAAACCGTCATCGAACCCATCGTTCTACCATTCCTAGACCGGCAAGGGAACTTGCTGTTCCAACAGGACAATGCACGTCCGCATGAATCCCGTGCCACCCAACGTGCTCTAGAAGGTGTAAGTCAACTACCCTGGCCAGCAAGATCTCCGGATCTGTCCCCCATTGAGCATGTTTGGGACTGGATGAAGCGTCGTCTCACGCGTTCTGCACGTCCAGCACGAACGCTGGTCCAACTGAGGCGCCTGGTGGAAATGGCATGGCAAGCCGTTCCACAGGACTACGTCCAGCATCTCTACGATCGTCTCCATGGGAGAATAGCAGCCTGCATTGCTGCGAAAGGTGGATATACACTGCACTAGTGCCGACATTGTGCATGCTCTGTTGCCAGTGTCTATGTGCCTGTGGTTCTGTCAGTGTGATCATGTGATGTATCTGACCCCAGGAATGTGTCAATAAAGTTTCCCCTTCCTGGGACAATGAATTCACAGTGTTCTTATTTTAATTTCCAGGAGTGTATATAATGACTTTTGAACACTATTGAGGTAAATACATTGTTTGTTCTCTATTTAAATCTTTCATTTGCTAACTATGCCTATCAGTAGTTAGTGACTTCAGTATTTAGAATCTTTTACTTAGCTGGCAGTATTGACGCTCGCTGTATTGCAGTATTTCAAGTAATGAAGATTTTTGTGAGCTAACTGATTCCAGAAAGGTATAGGTTATTGTTAGTCAGGGCCCTTCTTTTGTAGGGATTATTGAAAGTCAGATTGCTTTGTGCTAAAAATATTGTGTGTCAGTTTAGTGATGATCAGAATAAGTAAAGTGAGAAATGTCTGAGTACATTCAGTTCTGCTGAGCTGTTTGAAAATCAAATAACGTAAGTGGTTTACCAGCACAGTAATTCACAAATTTTTCTAAAGGGTCGTTTCATATGTCGACCCTTAGCCGAGGATAACTCACTGGAATCTTCTGATTTTTTCTTGTAGTTTGTGTAATTAGTGTAGCTATTGTTTATTGCTAGCGCGTAATTATAGAGAGAATTTCCTCTGAAGTTGTAGTTTTTCATTGTTGTACAGTAAAACAGTTGTGGCATGCATGTAGATCTGCACCAAGTATTTCGCAGCTGCACTAGCAATTAACGAGATATTATTTTCACTGCTATGTTAATGTGTTTTTTTTATTTTGCTCTTCAAATTGTGTTTTTCTGTGTTATCGTGTGAAATATTGCGACAATAATGGCGTGTGGAAAACGTAATACTAGGCTCCAAAATAAATTGAGAAATGATAGTGACGACGAGCGTAGCTTATCAGCATGAATTAACAGACATTCAAAGTAGTAATTTGGCAATTGTGCATATGGAAATGGAGCGGGCGGCAAATAATGGTGTAGCCAGTGAAACAATTAGTGAACAGGGAAGCATTATCGATCGATCGATGGGTAACAGCTCGCCTCAGAAAACAGAAATGACAGGATACAATCTTGCAAATACTGTAGATTCAGGTTTTGCGTCCTCACCGTTTCCTCAAATAAATCAAGACACATTTTCTGCTTATCAAAATGCGAATATTGCCGGTTCAAATGCACTGCCGAATAGCACTGACGAACATGTTTCAGACGCCAGTGCATTGTTATTGCAGTTAATACAACAAATGGAACAAACGCTCCAAAAGTTAGACACAACGCTTGCACAAAATCAGAAACAAATGGGACAAAATCTTCAAACGTTATACAAAATGGAACAAAAAAAGAGACAAACTCAGGAAAAGTTAGACACGATGTAACAAAATCAGAGACAAACACAGCAACAGCTTCAAAAGTTAGACTCAATGGAACAAACGCTTCAACAAACACGTGATGGTGTAACTGCTGAGTTACTTAAAATCGAATCTAAATGTCAAAAAGTCTGTAATGACATAAAAACACAAATTTTTGAGCATTTTCAACCTATTTTTTCGTGTCATGAAAATGCATTACAAAAACACGAAGCAGCCATAACGGAACTGCAAACTATTGATCATGAAAATCACAAATTGACTCAGTTGCATTTGCTGATTCGGTTTCGCAACTTGCAAGAACTCAGGAAAACTTAAAGGACACAGTAGATACGATTTCAACACAAATGGCCACTCTGAAACTTGGTTCAGAAAACATACCGAGGAAATAAGTTTACTATCGGAGAAAGTAGCCAAACTTTCGGATCAGTTCTCTAACTTATCTATTAAGGTGGATGATAATCTGAATGACACAAGACCTGTAACCTTCACTGACACAGAAGAGTATGAACAAATTAAGAAATTGAAACAAAATCAGAATCAAATTAGTATTCAACACAAAAGAGAAATCCAGGAAGTACAAGATCAGTTGGAACAAGTAATGCAAGAATTACATATTTGAGAGGACACTCGCGCTCCAATACGGAAGAGGGACTTAGAAATACGGCAAAGCCACAAAATAATAACACAGGGCATTTCGGAAATTATGAAACAAATTGGCAAGGTGCATTGGATTTTGAGATGAAACCTCCGAAACGAAGTAACAATGAGCGACTCGCCGACATGATGATTTTGACTATAAGCTGTTCATTACTACACGTAAATTCAAAACATTTAAGAATTCTGACAACGACATTCATCCACAAGCATGGCTTCATCAATTCTCTCATTGTTTTCCTCCCAACTGGTCATTGGAGCACAGGTTAGACTTTGTGTGTGGCTATTTAGAGAATGAATCAGCTGTAAGAATGCGATCGGTCATTCACGATTGTCACAGTGAAGGAGAATTTTATCATGCCTTCCTCTCAGTATATTGGTCTCAAGCTACACAAGACCGTGTAAAACATAGCATCATAATGATGAAACATTTAGAACAATCTGAATTTTCCAGTCTTGTGAAATATTTTGAAGACATGTTGCACAGGAACCTGTCAAACCCATACAGCCCCTCAGAATGCATCCGGATTTGCTTAATCAAATTGCCTGACCGCTTACGACATATTATTTTGGCAGGACGTTGCAAAGACGACATTGAAGCTCCTCAGGGACTCTTACAAGAATTGGAAATTGACACTGACAATCGCGGGACGCGAAAACTGTAACACAATTACAGGTCGCATCCGTCACAATTCTGCGATGAAAGGAATAATAACTGGACACGACAATGCTATTCTTACAACGCAAATCGTGAACAAAGTAGACACCACCCATATGACAACCACTGGCAGAGTAATAGTTGCAGAGAAAGATCGCATTTCGTAGTAATGAATATGACAGAGACAATCATAAAAACAGACAATATGGCAATCAGAACTATTATTATCACGGGAGACAGAATAACTTCAGGGAGAAATTCTCCACCACTTAACCGACAAGAAAGAAACTACAGGCACTACCGACATGACGTCAGACGATATAATCATAACGACAGACCTGAATTTCATCAGAACTAGCGGGATTCAAACAGGGCTGGGCCCTCTCGGCAAGGTGAATTTGTAGAAGTTAGGTCTCCTAATCCCAATAACGACGGACGCCAACAAAGAGATAGCAGACAATTACTCGCAGCGCAGGCAACCACGTGCACCGGCTTGCTCAGTGTAAAATAACATAGACGCTAACTCTGACAGAAACTTGAGCATTCCTTACCGATGTACAATGTACCACATGGTAATTCCGTTGAAGCTTGAGCTCTGCATAGTAGGAAGAGTAAAGGCTTACACCACATTTCACATGCAAAACCGTTTATTGAAAGATAATCTGCTTTTAACTTAGACTTTGCCATAAAACTTTTCACTTCACGTTACTAGTATGCTTTGTCAAACTGAGAAACTGTGACATGCAACAATTTTTTGAAGTTAACTATCAATTCTAGAACCTAGGGAACATACACTCCTGGAAATTGAAATAAGAACACCGTGAATTCATTGTCCCAGGAAGGGGAAACTTTATTGACACATTCCTGGGGTCAGATACATCACATGATCACACTGATAGAACCACAGGCACATAGACACAGGCAACAGAGCATGCACAATGTCGGCACTAGTACAGTGTATATCCACCTTTCGCAGCAATGCAGGCTGCTATTCTCCCATGGAGACGATCGTAGAGATGCTGGATGTAGTCCTGTGGAACGGCTTGCCATGCCATTTCCACCTGGCGCCTCAGTTGGACCAGCGTTCGTGCTGGACGTGCAGACCACGTGGGACGACGCTTCATCCAGTCCCAAACATGCTCAATGGGGGACAGATCCGGAGATCTTGCTGGCCAGGGTAGTTGACTTACACCTTCTAGAGCACGTTGGGTGGCACGAGATACATGCGGACGTGCATTGTCCTGTTGGAACAGCAAGTTCCCTTGCCGGTCTAGGAATGGTAGAACGATGGGTTCGATGACGGTTTGGATGTACCGTGCACTATTCAGTGTCCCCTCGACGATCACCAGAGGTGTACGGCCAGTATAGGAGATCGTTCCCCACACCATGATGCCAGGTGTTGGCCCTGTGTGCCTCGGTCGTATGCAGTCCTGATTGTGACGCTCACCTGCACGGCGCCAAACACGCATACGACCATCATTGGCACAAAGGCAGAAGCGACTCTCATCGCTGAAGACGACACGTCTCTATTCGTCCCTCCATTCACGCCTCTCGCGACACCACTGGAGGCGAGCTGCAGGATGTTGGGGCGTGAGCGGAAGACAGCCTAACGGTGTGCGGGACCGTAGCCCAACTTCATGGAGACGGTTGCGAATGGTCCTCGCCGATACCTCAGGAGCAGCAGTGTCCCTAATTTGCTGGGACGGGCACGTGCACCTTCCGCCGACCACTGGCGACAACATCGATGTACTGTGGAGACCTCACGCCCCACGTGTTGAGCAATTCGGCGGTAGGTCCACCTGGCCTCCCGCATGCCCACTATACGCCCTCGCTCAAAGTCCGTCAACTGCACATACGGTTCACGTGCACGCTGTCGCGGCATGCTACCAGTGTTAAAGACTGCGATGAAGCTCCGTATGCCATGGCAAACTGGCTGACACTGACGGCGGCGGTGCACAAATTCTGCGCAGCTAGCGCCATTCGACGGCCAACACCGCGGTTCCTGGTGTGTCCACTGTACCGTGCGTGTGATCATTGCTTGTACAGCCCTCTCGCAGTGTCCGGAGGTGGGTCTGACACACCGGTGTCAATGTGTTCTTTTTTCCATTTCCAGGTGTGTATTTAGACTGTATTTACGAGTGCATTATTTTAGTGAACAGACGACACAGGGTTATTGGGTGTGTACATTCTTGCTTGTTAGTTGCACAATTACTTAATGACTACAAGGCTCATATACTTGCTAATGACATTGTAATGCAACATTTTGATTTACTTGAAACTACATTCTGGATTTAAAATACATTCTGTGAGATTAAAGATGACTTATCATTTGGTTTCTTTGACAGCTACAGATTATATCACGACTCTACCAATGTGTAACACAATTTACATTGTTGCTTTGTCGGTGTATCTGCTTTCTATCTGCACAGTTTTTCTGTATTATTCTGGAAAGTAAAACACGTTTTAGTAGTAACTTTCTTGGTATAGCTACAATGAGACAGCCTTTTTCGTAGCACAACAATACGTTACATTATAGTACTTTCTTGATCACTGTAATGTACGTAATAACTACGATATCTATACGCATAGCATTCCACTTTATTTATTACGAGGTAAGTAAATTGACTTCTACAGAACTTTGCTTACGGACGACGATAATTACGGCACTTCCACAGAATTATCTTTCAGCAAGGCGCACATTCAGCGCTACAGGACACGCATTTGAGTGATTGATTTTATACTTAAAACATTTATGTTTAAAGATTTTGGGTTAGAATGACACAAAGCTTTTCCGTGATACATTTCATTCCATCGATGTAATCTGTAACACTTGAGGGTATAATTACATTAATCCTCAGGGGAGTACACATTTACTTTGTGTACCATGTGTTTCGCAGCACAAGGAGCCCTAGCTAATATGGTGTTTGCTTATACAACTTTACACATCGGTACCATTTCTCTTTAACACAGAATTACACAGCTATTTGATTATTTAACAGAGAAACAAACTTTTTTTTTACTAAGTCAGTGACACATATTTAGGCAATTATACAGTTGGATAATGTCACACTTTTGAAATTGTATTTTTGTCTGCACTGAGTGAGCTGTTCATATTTTTTCGGAACCATTGTGATTCTATGAGAGCTTTGAATAATGTATTTGCTATGGCATCATGATTTTTGAAGTACGTTTGAGGTAGCTGACACTTGAAATGAGCAGCGAATTTTTTTTTAGGTTTTGAAATTATTGCAGAAAGCTACGACGTTTTTGAGATTTGGCTGAGTTTTTATGATGTTATTATTACGATGACAATGTGTATTATGCTGTTGAGGTATGTTTATGATCAATAAGCTGATGCTATATGATGAATTTGATTATGCTATGCATTTATTATGATGAAATATTGAAGAGATGCCTACGAATATGTATTTGTGTAATAAAGTAAGGAATAATGAATGGAAGTTAGGGATTCTGGTTTGTGAAAAAGGATGTTGGAAACCAAGAATCGTACTTTAAGAGTTATGACTTGTGTGTCCATGCGTGAATGTATCACAAAGCCGGCGAAAATTTTTTGGACACTGTTATATTTATAGGATTTTGTATCTACACATTTCTACTGTAATTTCTCGACTTGTGAAATTTTATTTGTATCAAACTGTCACTGAAGCGGAAACTTCTGTTGTAAATTTCGGTAAGAAAGGTAAGTGAGACCTTGACATAATGCGTTGTGGGCATCCAGCTGTGCCAGCCGCCTGGAGAAACAGCCATTAGGTGTAGAAAAAAGAGGCCATTAACCTCGCTATTGACATTTCCTTGTAGAAAGCATCGCAAATACGACACGCTCAAACTTGAAAACATATGATTACACTGTGGAGCTCTTAATTTATGATATTTACTAAAATGCCTAATGAAATTATGAGAAATATTTTTACATCTATTGTATTTCTAGTTGAGATATTGATCATTTTGTTTAATATATAGTTTCTAGCTGCACTGCAGCATTGGTTAAAATAAAATTTAATAGATGTACTAATATAGTTATTTGATGCCTATAGATCCAGTAAATAATAATTTTATGATCTACTACCAAGAAAATGGGGGAACATAAATAGACATTTCCCTTCACAGGAATTGCATATTATTTTTTTTTCTTTTACTGTTAGGTAACTTGTCTGCTAGAGTAAGTTCTCGTGATGCATCACTCTAGTGTTAAGATCTGACGTATTAGACATTTCCTATCTTTACTGTACTATTTTTTCTGCTTGTGGGTTTTTCATGTTTAGATAGAAGTTATTGCATTTGCTGCTGATGTTTGCCAGGCACAGTTCTACTCAATTTCACTTTGTATTACTTTGTTAAACCAGATTTACTACTGATCTATTTTTCATGCCTTATATTAGTTGTAATATTGCAGTTGCTTTGCTGATTTATATTTATTGCTGCTTGCTTCCCCAATTTGCGTTTTTTGTCATTGCTGTTTTGGGTTAATTTTTTTGCGCTGCTGCATTGTCTCGTCCCTTAGCTTAGCATCTGTGCTCAGTGGATTTAAGTTAGCTTAAGAGGGGGTAGGCTATATAAGAGAGTGACTTGTGATGAACTGCAAGGAATGCATTGACAAGGTATTAAAAAAAGGTGAAATAAGAGGAAACATCTATGAAATGAAGTTTTGGGTTGGACTGCAGTACCAAATGTCACACTGAAAACAAACCCTGTCCTGTCCTTTTGTGTCATTCCGCTATGTGTTTGTGCACCCTTGTGTATTTGTGTTCTTCCTGTCTTTATGTGTTTATCTGATAAGACTTATGTTGTAGAATTTTTCTAATACTCAGCTACATTCACTATGATGAGGAATACTGTTATCCTCAAATATAATTTGCATTAATAATATGTTATTTACTTTGTAAAGATGTTTAGATATTATTTTCAAAAGCTATTCTAATCTTTCATGTATTTACTTATTTCATAATTCTTGTAACACTGATGTATATGTTATTTCGATTCTTTTGTAAAGCCTGTATTACTACAAATGTAATCTGTATTGTTATGTTCTTTAATGATGTATTTTGAACCTTTGTTATTGTATTCTCATGTTATAAAATTGTAATTGACATCAGTTCATCAAATTAAGTAACTTGTAAGCATTCATTTCACTGCACACATTTCTGTTGGTCATAGTATATGCACAATATGTGAAAAAAAGAGGACTGTTAGTGCTCGCACGTGTGTTGATAATTCAGCAAGTGACTGGTTAACAGCACTGCTGGTTCTGAGGACATTTCAAAACAAAAATTCGTGAGTGCACAAGTGGTGGTTCACGGACTTGCTATATTATTCGCAAGACTCTTCAATGGTGGTTGTGTACCCGCACAGTCACAACGGCTGGCTGCTAGCCGTCTCTACAAGGACTACAGTGGGTCTGCATCTTTGATGGCCCACCAATACCATTATTTCTACAAGGGGTGCAGTGGGTCTGCACCTGTGGTGGCCCACCAATACTGTAATCAATACCAGGACTAAGTGGGTCTACTCTGTGATGACCTACCTACGAATATTCTTCAAAATTTCGACTGACTATGTTGTGAGTTGGTCTGTTGTGGCCATTTACCTGTTTGCTTGGCAAGAGCCAGCATTATATTGCCGTTGGCAGGCCAACAATACTTCTTCAAGATTGCATGGAAATCCACAACTTCTGTGTGAATTTTTTTTTTTACTAATCACAGTTTGAGAAAAACACTGCAATTTTACTGTGATGAACGATCAAGACTGTCTTTATGGACTGTGAGAAAATCTTTGCTTTTGACCAACATTGTATCACTAAGTGTGTGCATTTGATATCTTTGTTATTGTAATTGAGAAAAATTTTAACAGATATGTATTGGCCAGTGCCCAAAACAATTTGGAATTTTTTTGTGGGGAGCATGAGGGCTATGTAAGTAAGCTGTTTAGGTTTTTATATTGGTAACGCCACATAGCGCTCGGTATGAAAATCACTGGCTGTGCTGTGTGCAGTCTGTGGCTGGTTTTCATTGTTGTTCGCTATTGTAGGGTTGGGCAGTTGGATGTGAACAGCGCGTAGAGTTGCGCAGTTGGAGGTGAGCCGCCAGCAGTGGTGGATGTGGGGAGAGATATCGCGGAATTTTGAGAGTGGACGATCTGGACGTGTGTCCATCAGAAAGGGCAAATTGGTAATATTGGATATCATGAACTGATATATATATATATATATATATATATATATATATATATATATATATATATATATATAATGACTTTTGAACACTATTAAGGTAAATACATTGTTTGTTCTCTATTAAAATCTTTCATTTGCTAACTATGCCTATCAGTAGTTAGTGACTTCAGTAGTTAGAATCTTTTATTTAGCTGGCAGTATTGGCGCTCGCTGTATTGCAGTAGTTCGAGTAATGAAGATTTTTATGAGGTAAGTGATTCATGAAAGGTATAGGTTATAGTTAGTCAGGGGCCTTCTTTTGTAGGAATTACAGAAAGTAGATTGCTTTGCGCTAAAAATATTGTGTGTCAGTTTAGTGATGGTTAGAACAAGTAAAGTGAGAAATGTCTGAGTACGTTCAGTTCTGCTCAGCTGTTTGAAAATCAAATAACGTAAGGGGTTTACCAGCATAGTAATTCACTAATTTTTCTAAGGGGACGTTTCAGTGCTCACAGCGAACTTACAGCTCGATGCGGCTACAACTCTCTTCTAGGATAAATATTATCTTGGGTCCATTTATGGTCTGGGCTTTAACCTTCGTAAATAATATTTTTTTGAATTCTTTCCTTAAAGTTTCTCTTGCATATCATATGGTACTCTTTCATTCAGTCCTTTCTTTATGGTAAGCATTAGTATTGACATAACATTATTGTTAATCAAACTGTCAAGAGTGTAAATTTTGTTGTCAGTAGCTGTCATCACTGCCAGAATGACTGATTTTTCTATTTCTTTTTGTAACAAAAGGGTGTTCGCTATGGGTTCTATAACTGGGGTGTTACACAAACGATAATTTGAAATAATTTTCTTGGTCGAAAACAAATGCACTAACTGAAGAATCTAACCAAGCAGAGCCTTTAATACAAGAACATTCCACGGAATAACTGCCTAAGGATCGCTTGCAATTTTGGAGAAACAGCGGCAAGTTTAATTCATGCTAAGAATAATCACTTGTTGTGCATCTCGATGGTAAAAAAATCAGTTTCTCTCATTATGATTTATATGCTTGACAGTTAGCGATCTCTTTTTGGTGCTGGTTAAATGCAATAGTAGTAAAAAATTGTCAGTACAAGGATCAGACTTCGATACTTTATGTACTATAAAATAATGGAAATACCCCCATATTATTTGGACGTGTTAGATTGTTAAAATTTAAACATAATTAAATGAAGGGAAGCTGCAATGAGATAACTAAAGATATAAAATGAGTCAGAATCGAATATACTTCACCACGAATACCAGCCTCTAACAGTCATTCGCATTTACTGTTTCAAGGCTGTGTGAGGAAATGAGGATGCAGAACCTATCATTAGTTAATGAAGAAGTTTGAAGTATCTGCTCGACTTCGCGTTTATGGGTAGCACATATGATCAACAGTTATGCTACAAACATTCATTTTACAGATTGTTATACAATTGTTTTCTGCATTAAGTGTGCTAAGCCCTTTACGGTTAGGTATACTTGCAGACTACGTTCTCCTGTTTAGTGGCTGTTGGAAACTTGCTAATCAACTAACGCTTAGATGACCTATTACCTAAGCCAATATAAAATAGGGGTACTTACACATTTGCTCGTCATATACAACACTAAAACTTATTCTTCTAAATGGTATATTCTGTTCTTATTTTTTCAATCTTTAACTGTAACGTTCAATTTCTATTCTAGTTGATCTTCTGCATCTTAGTATGGCTACAAAACACCACATTTTGAACAATCATTAGTTCACTTAAGATCAAACGGTATCACTGACAATTGCATTATTAAAGCGGTTCTAACAACAGCTGCAATAACTTTTTCTTGCATTTTAAAAGAATTCCGAGCACAGACCAGAAGTCAGAAAGAGAATAGCGCTTAGGTGATCATTTAGCTACTTATTTATTTCTTTAACTAACTACTACTACTACAGTTATGCAATTGAAATTTTTTGTTCCAATGGGGTGGGAGGCATAAAAATAAGTGGGAGCTGAGCAGCAGTCGAGATGAGGCGGAGATCAAAGTGGAGAGTGGGAGAGAGGGATCTCCCGCCCTAAAAAATGGTTTCAAACAGGAATCATTTACTTGAACAGTCCCTGGGTATACTGCCGGTTCATAGTGTTCAACTGGAACAATATTTCGGCGATCTGACATGTCGCTATCGTGAGGTGCGCTGACGAACTGAGCTCCTGAGGGCGGGAGGCAGATTTAAATCCACTCCTCATGCGGACCGCTCTCTTCACCGTCCGCGCCCGCGCGCTGGTGGTCGCGAAGACGTGGGCGTCGGAATCTGTTGTAGTGTCGATGTGCTTGCTACGTCCGCCCTGGTCGCCAGTTCGTACTTCTTGCTGAGAGTAAATCGGCCAGCCGGCCTAAGTGGCCGAGCGGTTCGAATTCTGCCTCGGGCACGTGTGTGATGTCCTTAGGGTAGTTAGGTTTAAGTAGTTCTAAGTTCTAGGGGACTGATGACCAAAAGAGTTAAGCCCCATAGTGCTCAGAGCCATTTGAACCAACCAAGTAAATCGGCCGCCCGCCCCCAGGAGCTCAGATCGTCAGCGCACCTGACGATGGCGACATGTCTGATCGACGAAATATTGTGCCCGTTGGGCACTATGAACCGGCAATATACCCGTGGACTGTTCCATTAACAAATACGCTGGGAAAAACTGAAGAATCAGGAATCATTTACATTGCACACACGCTTAACCACCATGTGTTGTTAAGTCAACTAAAACAATTCGTTATCATCCACGTGATTTTGGTTCTGTGAGCCAGCCTCTAATGCTTGTGAAAGTATTTCTGACACATGCTGTATTTTATGTCTTCATATAGAATCGAAAACATTCTGCACTCGACGATTAAGGAAATTAGGCAGTTTCGGTAGAAACTGTTAACTTTCTTGCCCACCAAATCCTTTTGTAAACCAGTAGCAGTAAGACGCAAACTTGGCGGACTTGTATCTGCTACACAATCCAGTGTAAACCAGATTCTCCATTCTGGCTTTCACAGCACCGCTTGCAAATTGCTCTGTATCGATAACAAGGACTAATTTTCGTATTAATCACTTGAATTATAGTGGCACCAAAGATTATGCAATCGTCAGTCTTTTAGACGCTCACAGCTGAAGGACATAACGTTTATGAGCATTACTCAACGCGGATATTGCGTCACCAAACTGAACGGCACGTTCTGGCAACTTCAGTCGCCATAGTGACCAGTAGGTTTATTCTGTGTTCTAGAGGTAGTATTCAGATTTTCGTATTAGAGAAGCATCAGTACGCAAATAAAAGACAAGTCTGTCGTGCATCTGAAATTCCAGTTTCAGCTTTCACGCATAACGATCGCCACAAATTATTAGTGTAATAAGCAGAAAATTTCTAAAGTACCTTACAGGTAAGTCAAATAGAACAAGTGCCACCCAATGTAGATACTACGAAAATATTAGGTAACTAAATTTTTGAAATTAATTAGCTCATTCAATTTGACTGTGCTTAAACTGAAACACAATATTTTTGGCGTAACGCAATCTGACTTCTAAAAATCCCTACTAAAGAATGGCCCTGAGTAACACTAACCTATACGTTTCACAACTCACTTACCTCACAAAAATCTTCGTTACTCAAGCTACTGCAATACAGCGAGCGTCACTACTGCCAGCTAAATAATAGATTCAAACTACGGAAGGCACTAACTACTGATAGGTATAGTTAGCACATGAAAGATTTTAATAGAGAACAAACAATGTATTTACCTCACTAGTCATAATATATATAGCAGTTCATGACATCAATTCTTACAAATTACAAAACTCCGCCATCTCTCTCCCCACGTCCACCACTGCTGGCGGCTCACCTCCAACTGCGCAACGCTACGCGCTGTTGGCATCCAGCTGCCGCTGCCCAACACTACAATGACGAGTATTCCAACAATGCCAACCAGCCACAGACTGCACATGGCACAGCAAGTGATTTTCATACAGAGCGCTACGTGGCGGCGGCGTTACCAATAAAAAAACTTAATCAGCCTACTTACATAGCCCCCATGCTCCCCACAAAAAATTCTTACAAATTGTTTTGGGCAGTGGCCAATAATGATTTGAAATTCTTTTTCATAATTACAATAACACACTTATCGATACAATGTAGGTCAAAAGCTAAAATTTTCTCACAGTCCATATAGACAGTCCTGATCATTCATCACAGTAAAAATGCAGTGTTTTTTTTTTCAAAGTCTGAGCAATAAAAGAAATTGCACTTGGAAGTAGTGGGTTTCTAAGCAGTCTTGAAGAAGTAGTGTTGTACTTCCAACGAAAGACAGCGCTGACTCTTGACATGCAGACAGGTAATGGGCCACAACAGAGCAAACCCACACCAGTCAGTCGAAGTTTTCAAGAATATTGTTAGGTAGGTCGTCACAGAGTAGACCCATTGTAGTCCTGGTAGAGATTACGGTATTGGTGGGCCACCAGAGGTGCAGACCCACTGCAGTCCTTGTAGAAATAATGGTATCGGTGGGTCGTCAAGGGTGTAGACCCACTGTAGTCCTTGTAGAGATGGCCAGCAGCCATCTGTTGCAACTGTGCAGGCGCACAATCACCATTGAAGAGTCTTGCGGATAATATAGCAAGTCCATAACCACCACTTGTGCACTCACAAAAATTGTTTTTGAAATGTCCTTACAACCAGCAATGCTGTTATCCAGTCCCTTACTGAATTATTAACACATGTGCAAACACTATCAGTCCCTACTTCTCACATATTGTCCATGTACTATGACCAACAGAAATGTGTGCAGTGAAATGTAATTTACAAGTTACTTAATTTGATGAACTGGTGTCAATTACAATTTTATAACATAAGAATACAATAACAAAAGGTACACAATATATCATTAAAGAACGTAACAATACAGATAACATTTGTAGTAGTACAGGCTTTACAAAAGAATCGAAATAGCAAATACATCAGTGTTACAAAATTACGACATAAGTACGTACATAAAAGATCAGAATAACTTTTGAAACATCAACTCCACACATGAGCATTAAAACAGAACAGAATAAATAATTTCTAAACATATTTACAAAGAAAGCAATAAATGTAATAACTTATATATAAACATGACAAACCCACAAGCAGAAAAAATAGTACACTGAAGACAACAACGCAGATAAGGGAAATGTATATTCACATCTTAATGTCTTTGTAATTAAAATGGTGCACCACTACTTATTCAATGAAATAAATTACCAAGTACTTGAAAAGAAAATTATGTATGCAGTTCCTGTGAAGGGCAATGTCTTTTTGTGCTCCCTCATTTTTTTGGAAGTATATCACGAAGTTATTCTTTACTGGGTCTTAATAGTCAAAATATATATGATAGTTCATGACATCCAGTCTTACAAATTACAAAACTCCTCCATCTCTCTCCCCACGTCCACCACTGCTGGCGGCTCACCTCCAACTTCGCAACGCTACGCTCTGTTAGCATCCAGCTACCGCTGCCCAACACTACAATGGCGAGTATTACAACAATGCCAACCAGCCACAGACTGCACACGGCACAGCCAGTGATTTTCATACAGAGCGCTTCGTGGCGGCTGCGTTACCAATAAGAAAACTTAATCAGCCTACTTACAAAATGTTCAAATGTGTATGAATTCGTAAGGGAACAAACTGCTGACGTCATCTGTCCCTAGACTAACACACTATTTAAACTAATTTAAGGCTGAAGACAACACTCACACCCAGGCCCATGCCCGAGGGAGGACTCGAACCTCTGGCGGGAGGAGCCGTACTATTAGTGAAATGGCGCCCCTAACCGCGCGGCTTTTCTTCTTAACATAAGTAGATTATTCCAAATTTAGGCTCACAGACGACTGAATGGAACCGTGAGATTCTGCGGAATACAGCGTGAAGACGTATTTGATGAAGAACGGCTCAGTGAGCTGAGCTACCGATTCAGTAAACTGCAAGTAACGAAAAAAAAAAAATAAAAAGCGTTTAGTAGTGCTGCGTTATGTGGTGTGTTGCAGTTCAAGATACCGGTTAAATAAACAGTTTTTTCCCCCTCCATCAGTCTTATGACTCGTTTGATGTGGCTCGCTACGAATTCGTCTCCTTTGCCAACTTATTCATCTTACAGAAGCAATTTCAACCTATTTCTTCAATTATTTGATGGATAAATTCCAATCTCTTTCATACTCTACAACTCCTTCTAATACCGCGGAACTTATTCCTTGATGACCCAAGAGATGTCCTATCCCCCTGTCCTTCTTATCAGTGATTTCCATACATTCTTTTCCACGCCCATTCTGCGGAGAACTTCCTCATTCCTCACCTTATTCTTCCACCTAATTTTCAACATCTCAGACGCTTCGACTCTCTCTGTTCCGGTTTTCCAGCAGGCCATGTTTCACTACCATACAAAGCTGTGCTGAAAACATATTTTCGGGAACTTCTTTTTCACATCGACGCCAGTATTTGATACTAGTAGGTTTCTCTTGGCCAAGAATTCCTTTTTTTGTCAGTGCTAGTCTGCTTTCTATAACCTCCGTGCTCCATCCATCATGGGTTAGTTTGCTGCCTAGGTAGCAGAATTCCCCATTTCGCCTACCCAATCCTGATGTTCAGTTTCTCGGTGTCCTTATTTCTGCTATTTGTCATTACTTTCGTCTTTCTCAGATTTACTCTCAATCCATATTCTGTACTCGTTAGACTGTTCATTGTATTCAACACTTCCTCTAACTCTTCTTCACTTTCAGTGAGGGTGGCAATGTCATCAGCAAATCTTATTATTGATGTCCTTTCATTTTGAATTTTAATCCCACTTTAGCAATGGAGAGATCATGTAACATTTTTTCAGTTACATGCCACAGGTCTTGTGGATACATATTGTGTACCTTTAATGCAGTGGTTACCATTGCATTCCGCATCCGAAAGCCGCTGATTATTCCGTCTTTTAGGGTCAGTTACCCACCACAAGGTCACGAGAGAGCCCGGAACCTCTGTCCGCTCCTTCGCCGTCCTTGGTTGGTTGGGCGGGTGATTTCGGGGAGGGGACCAAACAGCGAGGTCATCAGTCCCATCTGGTTAGCGAAGGATAGGGAAGGAAGTCAGCCGTTCTCTTTCAAAGGATCCATCCCGGCTTTTGCGTGAAACTATGTAGACAAATCACGTAAAACGTGAATCAGGATGGCAGGACGCTGGTCCAGTGTGCCAACCATCTGTGGTGAACGTGTGAGTGCTATTCTGTCATTCTGCACAACGGATTAATCAGAGATGTACCCTTTATCCTGTGGCTCCTGCAAATTGCAATTTCGACCCCTACACTACTACAGAAGTCAGACAGACGCTCCTAACGTTCTAAAGAGAAATTCCTGAAAAACTTTCAGCAACAAATATCTTCTGGAGTCGTCCGCTGTAAGGAAATGACACAAAAATTCACAAAATGTCCTATGTAACGAGTGGGATACTTGGGTACTGGAGTAGTGCTAGTTAGAGTAAGAAAAACATGAAACTAAATTTTTTTTTCAAATATCTGAGAAATCACAATGGCACTTTTAGTCATAAACTGAACAAGTTATTTCTGGGTTCTTTTCGGAATGTGAAGTTACCTCTTAAGGATAGGATTCACTAATGAAATTTCTATACAAAGTTTAAGATTGTTATTGACTTGGCAGAATGGCAGAGAGCCGCGCCTACTCAACTTGAATAATTATCTGTTAGAATGTTGCTATGTACGGTGGAGGCTGTCACGTGTGAAATGCAGTGAAGTGTACTGCTGTGGAGGAAATATGGGGCTCGCAAGAGCTGTAGCGCACAATACAGTAAGCTGCAATGACTGCTGTCTGCGCCGCTCGTTGCTGACAAATAAGATAACCCTCGTTCTATCTGGATTGACCTTCGCCAATCAAACTCCCCTACGCCTTGATGAAGTCAAGGACTCTTATTCGCCCCTAGTTTAACTGTTGGCGTGGTACACCGGTCAGATAACCAGTCCACCACAGTGACACTCAAAAATTCGCTCGCAGGTTTTTAACTGTAACTCTGTCCGTTCACACCGCATAATAAGTGTGGCGGCCAACACAGTGAACAACGCTTAATCGCACTTGGATTCGCTCTTGACAGAGGTGGTCTCCCAGTGAAGTACTTAGAAGAGACTTGTTCCTCGCTTTTTGAGTACATGTATGAGCGCAGACGCTCTTGTTACATGTTCTTGCTCCTAGAGCGACAACGGAACGACCCCTCTCCATGCCAGACTTCAAGGGCTATATCTTTCGGTCTCTTCTATTACTCCTTCAGCTCAAGGCATCAGAAACATCGTCTGCCAATCAGGATTGCTCTTCTCAAACGGGAGAATGACGTTTCGTTTAAGGCGACCAATCTAGAAATCTGTAGCATTGGCGTTTGGCGTTTGCTGTCTCCCTGTGAAAACCTCTGGAACTGCGTGCTATGTTTGTAAAGAATGTGTAGGCTGGGCGCTTCCACACAATGTAGCGGAATTTGCTTTTAAGCCGGACATGGGGTCGTTCTCCCTTTCAGTCAGGCAAATGCTGTCTGCTCTACAGGCAGTCGCTGGCCGATGTAGATAGGTTTACTCGTCCTCTGAAGGGATCGGCCTCCTGGAGTGCAGTTTGCCTCTCCCAAACTAAAAGCTTTTATGACTGTCGAGTCTTGAATGTGAGTGTGTACGCGAGCCTCGTGTATTTCAACCTCGGTGCACTTACGATTTACTTGTTATTTGCATATCGTTTATATGAATTCATACAACATTTTTATCTTATCATGTTTGGGTTCGAATGAAGCGTCTTGATGTGCGGAATATGATTGTGAGGGCGGAATGTGTAAGCAATGAAGGTCAGGAGACCACGACATGTTACAACCACTGGGCCACTCCTCTCGGTTCCGCCCTCCTTGAAAAGGCCGTCATGCCTTAAGTCTCTGGCTGCCACTTGATGATTTCTATTCAAAATTTAAGCCATGGTGGGATTAGAACCTGAGAACCAGGGCGTTTTTAGATTCTGTTTAATAGGTTAGGAGTCCACTACACACAGTAAGCGACTACACGTGTAGCGAGGGCTGTGTGGAAAGGACAGGTAGTTTTTTTCTAGGTCAGAGGGTCTCACGAAACAATAAAAAGGGCGTCCGTCTGAAAATGGGCAGGTAAAACACAGTAAAGTAAGTTTAAAAACGTTCGGTATTGTAGTTGTAAATTGTCGTAGCTGTGTCGGGAAAGAACCAGAGCTCCAAGCCCTAATAGAAAGCTTTGAAACTTAAATAGTTATAGGTACGGAAAGCTGACTAAAGCCAGAAATTAGTTCATCCGAAATTTTTTAAAATGACCTAACAATGTTTAGGTAGGATAGATTAAATACAATTGGTGGCGGAGTATTTATTGATGTCAGAAGTAGTTTACCTTGAAGTGGAACTGAAGTAGGTAGTTGCTGCGAAACAATATGGGTAGATGTTAAACTTGACAGTCGGACTAAAGTATTAACTGGATCGTTTTACCGACCCCTCCACTCAGAAGATATAGTTGCTGAACAGTTCAAAGAAAACTCGAGTCTCATTTCACATAGGTACCCCAATCATTATTTTGAACAATTACACTCGAAGCATAATGGGCAAATAGGGACTATCATGAAGGATACAGGGATTAGCGACTACAAGGCAATTGCTGGTAGGCTGAATACCATAACACCCACAAAAAGTACATCTATTTTAAAAAAGCTGATAAAATGCTCTTAAAGCTTTTAAGAGACAGTCTCCACTCCTTCCATTCTGATCATGTAAGCGCAGAAAATATGAGGAATAATTTCAAAGAGATAGTATTTACGGCAATTGGGAGATATATATCAAATAAATTACTAAGCGATGGTACTGATTACCAATGGTACACAAAACGGGTCAGATCGCTGTTGCAGAAGCAACGAAAACAGCATGCCAAATTTAAAAGAACGCAAAATCTCTACGATTATGGTTCGGAGGTACGACAGAAATGTCACTACGTTGAGTAATGCTTTATGTGCAGCCACAAAACGTAGTGTTACGACTCAAACTGTGCGAAATAGGCTACATGATGCTCAACTTCAATCCCGACATCCATGGCGAGGTCCATCTTTGCAACCACGACACCATGCAGCGCGGTACAGACGGACCCGACAATATGCCGAATGGACCGCTTAGGATTGGCATCACGTTCTCTTCACGGAAGAGTGTCGCATATGCCTTCAACTAGACAACCGTCGGAGACGTGTTTGGAGGCAACCCGGTCAGACTGAACGCTTTAGACACACTGTCCAGCGAGTGCAGCAAGGTGGAGCTTGTTTTGGGGTGGCATTATGTGGGGCCGATGTATGCCGCTGGTGGTCATGGAACGCGCCGTAGCGTCTGTACGATATGTGAATGCTATCCTCCGAACGATAGTGCAGCCATATCCGCTGATTCAAGTGCTCTCTCTTCAAAATCCTCCATGAAAAGGTTAGCCACCAGAGGGGACAGAGGGCCCATGGCGACACCGTCAGACTGTTCAAAAAATTCCTGGTTAAACATAAAATAAGTTGAGGAAAGAGCATGTCGAAACAAAGCAGTGAAGTCCGATGCAAACTGTTGACCAATTAGAAACAAGGAATCCCCAAGAGGTACTTTTGTGAAAAGGGAAACTACATCAAAACTCACTAGAAGATCCGAACTACTTAAGTGGAGAGACCCCAGTCTATCGATAAAATCAGCAGAGTTCCGTATATGATGTGAACATTTGCCCACAAATGGTCTCAGCAAGGAAGCTAGATGTTTGGCTAAATCATACGTGGGTGCATCAATATTACTCACTATAGGTCGTAAAGGCAGACCTTCTTTATGCACTTTAGGAAGACCATACAGTCTCGGTGGTACGCTGCCATGTGGTCTTAACCGCTTGATGGTCTCTGGAGCTAACGACGAAGAGTTTAAAAGTGCACACGTCTTCCGTTGCACACGTGCTGTTGGGTCGTGATCAATCTTCCTGTACATGGTATCACTCAGTAGACTATACATCTTCTCTAAATACAACCCACGAGGTAACAAAACGGTAGAATTACCTTTATCAGCCTTCAGCACCACTACTTCAGGATCTTCTCGAAGGTTCCGTAGTGCAGCCCTTTCTTGAGCGGTTATATTACTGCGTTGGGGAGGCGCTTTCAGAAGAACCCGACTAGTTTCCCTTCTTATTTCTTCAGCAGCGTCCAAAGGAAGGCGACGTACAGCTTGTTCAACACCACTTACAAAACTAATAAGATGTACTGCACTTGGTGTAGGTGCAAAATTAAGACCTTTGCCCAAAACTGACAGCGTCGCATCGTCTAAAATCTTCTCCGTGAGATTGATCACGGAACGTCGCACAGTAATTTCCTGTGGCGTCGGCTGTTGTGGCGCCAAGCGATCGAATTTCGACATCTGCCGGGAACTAGCAGCGTTATATACCCAGTCGAACTTGGCTGAAGTCACTCCAACTTATTTTATGTTTAACCAGGAATTTTTTGAACAGTCTGACGGTGTCGCCATGGGCAGCCCTCTGTCCCCTCTGGTGGCTAACCTTTTCATGGAGGATTTTGAAGAGAGAGCACTTGAATCAGCGGTTTGTAAACCTACTATTTTCTGGAGGTACGTCGATGATACTTTCATAGTCTGGCCCCAAGGAGAAGAAAAGTTAATGGAGTTTTTTCATCATCTTAACTCCATCCATCAGAATATTCGATTTACCATGGAACTAGAGAAAGATGGTGTCCTTCCATTCCTGGATGTTCTGGTTAAACGGAAGAGTGACGGCTCGTTGGGACACTCTGTTTACCGAAAGCCGAGTCACACTGATTTGTACCTGCATTCTTTCAGTTGCCATCACCCATCCCAAACCATGAGTGTACTTAAAACCCTTGTGCAAAGGGCACACACGGTGTCGGATGCAGAAAATTTGCCTAAGGAACTTGCACATTTAAGGACGGTGTTCAGAGACAATGGTTACTCGACCCGGCAAATTACCAGGGCCTTCGCAACTAGAGCCAGGAACCGGGAAGTGGATAAAGAAGAGAGTGCGCAAGCCAAGTCCCTAGCTTTTCTTCCCTTCGTTGGTAATATCTCTTTTAAAATAGCAAGGATTCTAAATACTTTTCATGTGAAACTTGTTTTTCGTCCGCCTTCTAAGATATCAGATTTGCTGGGTTCGGTGAAGGATGATCTGTTGCTGCGGAAGGCGGGAATTTACAAAATACCGTGTCAGTGCGGTATGGCCTATATAGGACAGACAACACGTACTGTGGAAGAGCGTTGTATAGAATATCAACGTTGCACCCGTCTACTGCAACCCAGTAAATCTGCAGTTGCGGAACATTGTATTTCTAACGGACATTCAATGGAGTACGACAAAACTTCGATTTTGGCCACAGCAACAACTTTTTGGGACTCCATTCTTAAAGAATCCGTTGAAATACGCAGTGCTGGAAATTTAATGAACCGGGACAATGGTTACCAATTCAATAATGCATGGAATCCCGTCATCACAGAAATTTTCTCGAGACGAAGACGCCAGAACACATCGATACCTGCGCCCAGCGACAATACCGACGGAACCTGAGTTTCGCAGTTCCACCAGCGAGGGCGCTGTTGCTGGGCGGTGTGGTTCTTCTGTCTCCGCGACTGCAACGCATGCGCGGCAGTACTATCAGCGCACTATATAAGACGGAACAGAGAACGTCTTCCTCAGTCCTCGTTCGGCTCACCTGACGATGGCTGGCAGTTGTCCAGCCGAAATATCGTGCGAAGAAGTTTACGACGACCGGCTGCAAGCCCGAAATCTATTTGAACAATAATTTTTATGTTGATCTCTTTTCCAATTTTCTGTACAGGTTCCGGAACTCTCTGAAACGAGGTGATGCAAAATTTTCTTTTGATGTGTGTATTATCGAGCGGATGGACATGTACGGGTCGGTTATGAATCTGTCGGCCCCGCATGTCATCAGGGGACGGTTTAAGCTGGTGGAGGCGACACTTCTGCCAGCTCGCGGGGCCCTACATGATATTATTCAGGTGCACTAGTTTCTTTGCCTCTTCAGTGTAGTAGCGTCAGTAGAGATATCTGTATTGATCGAGAATTTTTGATAATTCGCTTTTTAGTTGTGCGTAGTTTTTACTTGTTTGTGCACTGAAAGGATGCTGTCAGATTTGTGTGTACACACATTGAACGTAATATTCTTATCTTTGTTGTTATCCGGCGTGTGATTATTGATTAAAGACATTGTGAAATAGTTAAAGTTTTAGCTAATCAAGCTGTCAAAGGAAATGAATAAAGTTTGTCAGTCTGTCAACCGGCATTTTCAGAATATAGTAAATTAAAAGTTTTTATTGTTTCCTTTCGTTTTCTACAACGCTGAGGACTTGTCTGAAGCCCTCCTGATGATTTAATTTCTATAAAAAAGGAAAATGGGAGTAGATACATCAGCAGTTGTGACCATGCATTGGACTGTGCATGGATCACAGTATTCCTTATGAACTACACTCCTGGAAATTGAAATAAGAACACCGTGAATTCATTGTCCCACGAAGGGGAAACTTTTTTGACACATTCCTGGGGTCAGATACATCACATGATCACACTGACAGAACCACAGGCACATAGACACAGGCAACGGAGCATGCACAATGTCGGCACTAGTATAGTGTATATCCACCTTTCGCAGCAATGCAGGCTGCTATTCTCCCATGGAGACGATCGTAGAGATGCTGGATGTTGTCCTGTGGAACGGCTTGCCATGCCATTTCCACCTGGCTCCTCAGTTGGACCAGCGTTCGTGCTGGACGTGCAGACCGCGTGAGACGACGCTTCATCCAGTCCCAAACATGCTCAGTGGGGGACAGATCCGGAGATCTTGCTGGCCAGGGTAGTTGACTTACACCTTCTAGAGCATGTTGGGTGACACGGGATACATGCGGACATGCATTGTCCTGTTGGAACAGCAAGTTCCCTTGCCGGTGTAGGAATGGTAGAACGATGGGTTCGATGACGGTCTGGATGTACCGTGCACTATTCAGTGTCCCCTCGACGATCACCAGAGGTGTACGGCCAATGTAGGAGATCGCTCCCTACACCATGATGCCGGGTGTTGGCCCTGTGTGCCTCGGTCGTATGCAGTCCTCATTGTGGCGCTCAACTGCACGGCGCCAAACACGCATACGACCATCATTGGCACCAAGGCAGAAGCGACTCTCATCGCTGAAGACGACACGTCTCCATTCGTCCCTCCATTCACGCCTGTCGCGACACCACTGGAGCCGGGCTGCACGATGTTGGGGCGTGAGCGGAAGACGGCCTAACGGTGTGCGGAACCATAGCCCAGCTTCATGGAGACGGTTGCGAATGGTCCTCGCCGATACCCCAGGAGCAACAGTGTCCCTAATTTGCTGGGAAGTGGCGGTGCGGTCCCCTACGGCACTGCGTAGGATCCTACGGTCTCGGCGTGCATCTGTGCGTCGCTGCGGTCCGGTCCCAGGTCGACGGGCACGTGCACCTTCCGCCGACCACTGGCGACAACATCGATGTACTGTGGAGACCTCACGCCCCACGTGTTGAGCAATTCGGCGGTACGTCCACCCGGCCTCCCGCATGCCCACTATACGCCCTCGCTCAAAGTCCGTCAACTGCACATATGGTTCACGTCCACGCTGTCGCGGCATGCTACCAATGTTAAAGACTGCGATGAAGCTCCGTATGCCACGGCAAACTGGCTGACACTGACGGCGGCGGTGCACAAATGCTGCGCAGCTAGCGCCATTCGACAGCCAACACCGTGGTACCTGGTGTGTCCGCTGTGCCGTGCGTGTGATCATTGCTTGTACAGCCCTCTCGCAGTGTCCGGAGCAAGTATGGTGGGTCTGACACACCGGTGTCAATGTGTTCTTTTTTCCATTTCCAGGAGTGTATTTTAGCATGTTGGTGAATGCAGAATATTCATGCAGTTGCAGCGGCAAGAAGAGGTAAGTAGTCTGTTACGTACAGGAGCATTACAGAATAATTGTTAGGAGTTGTTAGAGAATATTTTGGAAACCGAAGTGAGATACTCTAAACATTCATGGTGGTGTCTGTTTGTTCTATATCGTGTCTCCCTACCACTTTCGCGCAAGGACGCTCTGAGCATGTTTTTTAGGGAATTGACTAGTTAGAACCTGGGACCAGTTGCTAGTAAAGAGACGCCAGACCACACATGACATGTAGAATTCAGAAGAGTTTTGTGAGACTAGCGATGATATAACCAAATACTAAATGATCTCAGCGTCAGCTCCACTGCACTTCCTGTAAAAGAATCTTAATACTAAATAAATTTAGTGGAAGGGGTTCAAGGCTTTCCTATTTTTAGTTATCTGGTAAAATAACGTCGAAAAAGCAGTTAAGTTTACCATTGGATATTTTATTCTACTCACAAAACATTGTTTATAAATTGCACTATTGACAGAAGTAAGTGTTTTAATACAGGATGGTAAAAACCAACTGCGTTCAACAAAGATGTGAATGAATATTCCCTGAATGTCTTTCCAAGTTCTACAATGGATCGAAGGATGACCTATGCCATATCATATCTATAATCTAGGTTTAAATTTTCACAAAAGAGAAAACTATCAAAATGGTCTACAGTGACCCCCAATTATCTTGAATAACTTATCTAACTTGTCGTAAATTACAGTGGCTGATGTGGCTTCTCAATAACTATATAACAGAAAAATCATCGCGTTTCAGATTTTTACTTCAAGTGGCAAATGTGAACCCCATGAGCTTTAATTGACGATCGACACTAGTATTGCGCAAAAAGCGGGTGTAACATGTGAGACTTCTTCAGTTCTGAGTGAAGCTTATGCGCTCAAAAATCCGGCGTCGCGTGCGTTCATTACCTTCTCGGTGTTTAGGCAGCGTCAGGGCAGCGGCGGGAAACACAGCTCCGCTCACCTCGCCACTCCCCTCCTTACTACCTTACTACAATTTACCGAAGTTGGTTTTAAAAAAAACTATCTGGCTCTGTTTTCATCTGACCAATCAGGTTCTCAATGTTAACCTTAAGCTCCGCCTACAAAAATTCTGTCTATCCAATGAGAAACGTCGTACTTTTCGTGGTGGGGGCAATGTTTTTAAAGTTTGCGACGTATCAGAGACGCGAAAAAGTCTCACACTAAAACATGCAGCTGGTGTGGTCCTTTTAGCGTTATCGTAAGATCTATACTATTCTTCTGGGGGGCTCAATCTTTTAACATGGGCTGACGGGTGGTCCTAATGTAACAGACATGCGAAAAAGTCTCATGCTAAATCTTGCGGGTGGTAGTGGCCCTTTTTGTGTTATCATAAGATCTATACTGTTTTTCTGGAGGGCTCTAGCTTTTAACATGGGCTGGGGGGTGGTCCTTGATGTAACAGAGACGCGAAAAAGTCTCATGCTAAAACGTGCGGGTGGTAGTCTTAGCGGTAGGCTGCCGACGTGGGTGTCCAGTCCGTCCCTTATCGTAGGGCCTTCTAGCTTAACACGGTTCTTCTCTCGGTTTCTGTTCTCATTTCTCCCCTCAGAACTGCGTCGGTCTCATGGTGGGAAGGTACGATATGCATTTAGGCATTCTTGTGTTAGTCTGTGGTATTCCATTTGCTCACTCGTTACTCGTATTACTTTGGTCAATTTAATGTCACGATATATTCGGAACTATGTGACATACTACTAGATTTGCTTATTATGTCAGGGTTTTCATGGAAGATGTTGGATTTGCCTCACACCTTACGTATCACCACCCTTCGAACTTAATTTTTGCACTGAATTTAGGCAATGATTGAATCGTTGTCTAAGACAGTCAAAAATTTTCTAATTTATCTACATTTTGTTGCATACTGTTCAGCCACGTTATTCTCTTCTATGCTAGTTTGTATTACTAATTTTTTGTTTTTATGTTCTTCCACATTATAATTAAAAATGACAAGAGAAGAATATTTTTATGCTGTTATTAATTTTTATTTATTTTCTTTCTCTATTTAAGTGTGAAGTTTGTTTTTTAAGAAGTTTGTTATCGAAAGTGAGGAGTCTTTCACATCGATTTTCTTAGAAATATTGTTTTTATAAATGTAGTAATTAAGTAAAATCTATTTCTAACACATTTTCTAAATATCATGTACAAATAAACTGTTTTTGTTTCCAGACACTCATTTCAACATTGTTACACCAACAATTAAGAATTATTTCCAAGAATTGCTTTGACAAAGAAATATACATACACAAGTATTGAGATATTATCCTAACAAATGGTAGATACGTTTAAAAAAATGGAAAACATCCAACAAGATAATTTTTTATTCTTTGTTTTTATAAGGAGAAAATAAGTAAAATATAGTTATTCTTTTATATTTATGAGGAGAAAATAAGTTTCATATTGTTTCTTTATATACTGTCTGTTTCAGAACTAATGACTTATTTTTATCGATAGCAATTTTTACTTAAGTCCATAGTCAGTGACTGTTATTTTGTAGTTTATTAGCTGTCTGGTGTGATTAACTTGTTTAGTATTTCACACATTTCTTTTGCACAATTCCTACTTCACATAATTTGCTTTCGCACATTCACACAATCCTATGAATGTTTAAGAATGAGGTTGGTGAATGTTTTTGCACGAAAGTGATGGACTTGAGCGAGATGGATGTGGACAAGTATTTGATGTACAGCTTCATTCGTCGTTCCTTGTTGGCTTTGCAAGTGTGTGTTGCTGTTGTGGAGGTCCCATAATGGAATGGAGCTGTGAGTGCAGAATCTCGTTGTTTACTGGCTTTGTATGCGTGAAAGTCATCGTTATGTGTCGCTGAAAGCGGCCTTTTTTCGTTGTAATACTTCGCAGACGACTAGTTTACAATAGGATAGGGATTTGGAAAGGTATTTCGTCCATTCTTCACCCATCTTCTTTCTTGGTCTCAATCTTGCGAATCTTCAACTTCTGTTCTTCCTGCTTGTTCTCTGCTTCTTACTTGCTTCTTGGTTCTTCTCTGGGCAGGATATGGAAATATTTATTGATAACTAGCCGCTTTGAACTTCTCCTCCTAGTAACAGTTTGATAAATTGTTTGGGCGTGTCGTTTTTACTTTGTGGAATTTTTCTTCAGTTTCGTGCATCAGCGTGCTGTTCAATAGCTGTAGTGTGAATTTTACGCATATTTTTTGCCAGTGGTGGCTTGCCTAAGCGGTGTTCTCGTCGTTTTTTGCTCGCCGTTTTTTGCTCGCTCCGCTGGGTCAGGGGCGCCCCGGGGTTTACGAGCGGTAAAAATCTGGTGTCCCTGCACCGGCTGCTCCTGACGTTCGGCGTTGCCTCGCGTCTCTGCAGGGGTCTGTCACTGTGCGGCTCGGTGTTCCATCCCTGCAGGGTTCCTCCTAGCGGGCAAATTTATTGCCCACTTTTTATACAAGGGCCTTCTGTTGGTTTCGTTGTCCTTTCCCTTCTCTCAACGCTCCTGCTATGTAGGAATCGAGTCTTGCTAATTATGTCCTTTTCTTTCTTGATACATCTCACATTGCGACTTGTGGGTTGTTGCATCTCTTCCTTGCTGGACATTTTACAATGGTTCTTACAAAAAGTTTTACTTATAAACATCTAACATATATCTAGTACATACACTGTTTTGCGCCTTATTAAAAAGCATTACAAATTTCAGCACCCTTTCCATGTTACAATTCTAAGATATTTGGAGTCTTAACGTCTACTCAAGAATCCTCAAATTCGTTTTTTATTTTTGTGTAGTGTCGTGGTGTATAGCATTTTAGTATTTCATGCTGTTAGACTATCTACGCTTTATCCCTTCACCTTAATCTATGGTACTATTGGTGTTATTATTGAAACTACTTTCTTTTTCCCACCTTCCTCTCTCTTCATTCTTCTTTCTCCTGACGATCTTATCTGCAACATAATCTTGCAATACTGTGCTGATTATTTACCAGTAATAAAATTAATCTTCAAACTTGTACTGAAAGTGTATAATTCTGCCAGCCTTAGGTAAAAATACCTCTGCTTTATCTCGCAAAATACCCTCTAATTATTTTTTACTGTGTTCTGAAATACCTTGAACTTCTTGCATTGTTTCGTCGATTTCTTTATGGGCTTCTAACATGAGTTGAGGCGATTCCTTCTTTTGTGCATACCATTCTAATTCTTCATCGTCTTTATCTCGTGTCATTCTTAATTGTTTGTTTATAACTGGTATTTCTTCTATTTTAGCTTTTGCTCAAAGAGAAGTGTGACATTCCCGAATGTTACGCTACCTTTCCCCATATCTATTATCGCTCGTCTCTCATTTAAAAAATCTGCACCTATAATCAAATCTACAGTTAGTTTAGGTATAATCACGAAGTTGGCTTCGATCTTTTGACCTTGGCACGAAAGAGTTAACCTTGTTTGTTTCGTAACTTCCGCAGCATTGTTTCTAATACGACCTCTTACTTTAATCTTATGTGTTTTCAGAACTGGCAATTCCTCATTGGCATTACACTGCATGAATAAATTTTCCGAGATCGCAGTCACTTCACTTGCACTATCAGTTACAATATTGACTGGGATATGCTTTACCATGGCCTTCACAATTGGTTGAATTTGAAACGGTTGGTTCTGTTCTTCTTCTTCTTGCATCAACGAACCCTCCACTGAATCATACATGAGTCTTTTTAGGAATTTCCCTTGTGAATTCGATCTTTCTGTAGGATAAGCTTCGACTGCTACTTGTCTCTCTTTTATTTCCTCTTCTCTGTTTCTTCCTTCATTTACTCTTTCTTCCACATCCTCTACTTTTTCCTTATCCTCATCTATCTTCTCCTTCTTCGTCTCTACTTCCACATAATCGCACCTAAATGCTCTAATTATCGCTTCATAGCTTCCTTCATTATATACGTTGGGTTGTGTGCCCACTTGTAACTTATTTTCAACTTCTGTCGACTGTGCATTATCCTCATTGAATTCACTTTCGCTGGTTTCCATGTTAAATAGCTCTGCAATACTCATTACTTCGTCCTTTCCTCCAACATTCGTTGCGCATGCCTCTGGTAATTCATCTTCCTCGTCAGTATTCTCCCAATTAATTTCGTCCCAACACAATATTGTTATTTTCCTCTCTTCGTTTTCATCTGGTCCCTGCGGATTTGTTTCTTTCTTCTTCTCTTCTCGTGATAAGATTTTTATTTCTCTGTTCAAGGTGCTACAATTGTCCTGGGTCGGTGTGTCATTCTCTTTGGCAAGGGCGCTTAGCTGTCAATTCGAATGTTTATTGGGATTTGGTGGTCATACCTCCACGTCTTCTATCTATATTCGCTTTTCTTGTTCAGCTTGTTGATAGTGGTTTCTTTGTAGATAGTTTGTCGGTCTTTTGGTTCTCCAGTACCCGTTCCAGTCGTCGTTATTCCCTCTGTAATAGTTGTTGCCGTTCCTGGGTGAATTATAGTTATTGCAATATTCTCTTCTAAATCCATAACCAGTTCTTCGTTGAAATCTATTGTCTTTTCTTGGTGCGAAGTTATCATGTGGTTCGTAATTATTGTTTCTTCGTACTGTGTCATGTGGATTCCACTGCTTTTTGCTTTAGTTTTCACGTGCGCTTCGTCTTTTCCTTGCGTCTTCTTCCGAAAATATGAACTCTAGTTCCCTTAGAATACCTTTAAATGCTTCGACGTCATCGCCTCCGCGACCTACTAATGATTGCTGGTATTTCAATGGTAGCTTCGTCGCGTATAATTTAATCAACTCTCCGTCACTGTATAGTACATCTAAGCATTGATTTTTGTTTGCCATTACTTCGAAAAATTTCACGGGACTCTTCTCCCCTGAATTTTCAAAATATGGGTTCTGTAAGAATTTGTACTTCACTCTGTTCTGTGCTTCGCTGGACCAATATCGTGAGAGAAACTTCTCTCTGAAATCTTCGTACGATCGGCATGTCGCTGCAACATTCGGCATGGTTTCTGCGACTGTTCCTGACATGTGTGCACATATAAAGTCTAATTTGTATGCTAGCGTCCAGTGTTCTGGTAATCCTACTCGGAATTGATCAACAAAAGTTCGTGGATGTAATGAGTTTCCTTCTCGAAATTGTTGAAATTTTCTGACTGTGAGGAAATGATCGTTGTCGTACTTCGTCATAGTTCCATATGAAATTCGCGATTCTTCGCCACTTTTGTTTCTGATCATTTCTCCCGTGGTTCTTCCCGGTTGTGGTAGATCCATTGGATATTGTCCACTGTAACTTTCGCCTACCTTTGCGTAGTATCGTTGGAGTGGTACGCAGTAATTTTCTTTCATCGGTTGTGAATGTGTAGCTGAATGCATTGCAGTGTACTCTTCGCGACCTGGCTTTCCATTGTCACGTATTGGTTGGGTATCTTGTCTGGCTAACCTTGCTGCTTCATTGCACTATCCAAACTGTCTTGAAACATACATTTGTGCTTCCGCATGTGTTTGTGATGACGTTTGTTCATCAAGAATTTCGAAACGTGTTTGTTGCTGTGCAGGCTGTCTGATTTCACGTATGTTACTTTCCGCCTGTGATTGGAATCGCAAATGCGTAATATCTTCGTTAATTGCTTGTTTTTCCGGTGCTGTTCCAGATACGGATGTGGTTGCAGACTCTGTGGTTGTTCTATCCTGTTCACTACGCTCTTCAATGGTTTGCAACACCTCTGTTAGCAATTTCTGAAATTGTCGCTTCGTTTGCTCTTCTATTTTGACTATGCGGTTATCACATCTTTTCAGCGCTGCTTTTGTGATACGTTTGTGTAACACACTGTTTTCAACCATTTCACGCGCTGTACCTGCTACTTGTCTAGTAATTTCGTTTATCTGTTTCTCTTATTTCTTGACTTCTCCCTGGGCGTTGTTACGTAATGTTTTGATCTCGTCCTGAGTGTCATTACGCAATGTTTGTACGTCCACTTGTACCTTGTCAATGTCTGTTCTCAACTGATTGTAACCTGTTATTAAGTTTCCTATCACTTCTTGAGATTCTTTTGCCTCGTCTTCAATATGACTTAGGTGTAACTGAATTTTCTTGTTTTGTTCTTTAATCACACGCATTTGTCTAGTGGTTTCTGCATTTTGTTTCGTCATTTCTGCATTCTGAATTTTAATTTGGTTCGCAATTTCTTTATTTTGTCTTGTCATGGTTACCGTAATTAATTGTAATAATTCTGTCAGATTGGTGGGTCCTATTGCGTTTTCTTCCGACGTCCTACGCTCTGTGTTCTCGCCCAAGTGTTGGTTCGCAACCGATTGCATTGACCTGTGCTGTGACACGTCTCTGCTCGCATTCCTTGTACTCTGTGGTGAGGGAGCTCCGATTACTTGTACTATGGGTTCTACGTATTCAAGACGCAAGTTACAATCCTCATCGACTGTCTCTCTGCTTTTCTGCTCCTCTGTCGTATGCTGACCTATGTTTTCTGTGCTTTGACGTACATTATCCTCGTTATGGTGCGTTATATGTCCTATTTCTCGCGATACTGCATCGTCTGTTGTACTGTCCTCTATTCTCTGTCCATTTTCATGCTGGGTCTCTACCTCAATTCGGTCAAGGTCTCGATCTGTCATTGCTAATCTTCCGAATCCCTTATTTTCTGTTTTAAAAGCAATTCACGCGCCCTACTTCGCGCCAACATGCGCTCATACGATCTCACGCATTTCATAATTTTTTTGTTCACACGACTTGACAATCAATTCACTTACTTGTTGGGTCAGAACCAACTTGTCAACTATGTATCCGCCACCTGTGTGCTAGCATTCGGGAGCAAAATTAATTCTAACAATTTCCAAAATTCATAACTTAATTATGCTATTGTTTCTGCCAGACTCATTTCTATTGATACTTTTACTATCTATCGCTGCAGCTACTGTTTTCGACTATGTATAACTTAAAGAAAAAATATATTTACTGCGAAAAATTTTCAGCAGGATATTTTTCTGGTCTAGTTAGGCATCTGGTCGACCTTCAATCATGGTATTTTACCATCCTGGCAGGGTCGCTATTTTCTAAACATTCATGGTGGTGTCTGTTCTATATCTGTCTTTTTACCACTTTCGCGCAACGACGCTCTGAGTGTGTTTTTTAGGGAATAGACTAGTTTGAACCTGGGACATGTTGCTGGTAAGGAGACGCCAGACCACACATGATATGTAGAATTCAGAAGAGTTCACTGAGACTAGCGATGATATAACCAAATACGAAATGATTTCAGCGTCAGCTCCACTGCACACCCTGTAAAAGAATCTTAATACTAACTAAATTTAGTGGAAGGGGTTCAAGGCTTTCCTATTTTTAGTTAGCTGGTAAAATAACGTCGAAAAAGCAGTTAAGTTTACCATTGGATATTTTATTCTACTCACAAAACATTGTTTATAAATTGCACTATTGACAGAAGGAAGTGTTTTAATACAGGATGGTAAAAACCAACTGCGTTCAACAAAAATGTGAACTAATATTCCCCGAATGGGTTTCCAAGTTCTACAATGGAGCGAAGGATGACCTATGCCATTTCACATCAATAATCTAGGTTTAAATTAAGTTTCACAAAAGAGAAAACTATCAAAATGATCTACAGTGACCCTCAGTTATCTTGAATAGCTTATCTAACTTGTCGTAAATTACAGTGGCTGATGTGGCTTCTCAATAACTATATAACACAAAAATCATCGCTTTTCAGGTTTTTACTCCAAGTACTCCAAGTGAACACCATGATCTTTAATTGACGATCGACACTAGTATTACGCAAAAAAGCGGGTGAAACAGATGAGACTTCTGCAGTTCTGAGTGAAGCTTATGCGCTCAAAAATGCGGCGTCGCGTGCGTTCATTACCTTGTCGGTGTATAGGCAGCGTCAGGGCAGCGGCGGGCAGCACAGCTCCGCTCACCTCGCCATGTCGGAAGCAACTCCTCTCCTTACTACCGTACTACAATTTACCGAAGTTGGTTTAAAAAAAAAAATCTGGCTCTGTTTTCATCTAACCAATCAGGGTCTCAATGTTAACCTTAAGCTCCGCCTACAAAAATTCTGTCCATCCAATGAGAAACGTCGTACTTTTCGTGGTGGAGCAATGTTTTTAAAGTTTGCAACATATCAGAGACGCGAAAAGGCTCACACTAAAACCTGCAGCTGGTGTGGTCCTTTTAGCGTTATCGTAAGATCTATACTATTCTTCTGGAGGGCTCTATCTTTTAACATGGGCTGACGGGTGGTCCTAATGTAACAGACACGCGAAAAAGTCTCACGCTAAAACTTACAGGTGCTAGTGGCCCTTTTTGTGTTATCGTAAGATCTATACTGTTTTTCTGGAGAGCTCTAGCTTTTAACAGGGGCTGGGGGGTGGTCCTTGACGTAACAGAGACGCGAAAAAGTCTCATGCTAAAACGTGCGGGTGGTAGTCTTAGCGGTAGGCTGCCGACGTGGGTGTCCAGTCCGTCCCTTATCGTAGGGCCTTCTAGCTTAACACGGTTCTGCTCTCGGCTTCTGTTCTCGTTTCTCCCCTCGGAACTGCGTCGGTCTCACGGTGGGAAGGTACCATATGCATTTAGGCATTCTTGTGTTAGTCTGTGGTATTCAATTTGCTCACTCATTACTCGTATTACTTTGGTTAATTTAATGTCACGATTTATTCGGAGCTATGTGACATACTACTAGATTTGCTTATTATGTGAGGGTTTTCATGAGAGGTGTTGGCTTTGCCTGACACCTTACAATACCAGAGAACTAATTTTTCATGGTTTATGGGAAGAGTATTTGATTTTTTTTTGTTTCTGACTAGGAAGTTTCAGAAAATGTTTGAGTACTGACATTCGGAATAACGGTTTTCATAACACAGGTTGTACAGTTACATATCAGGTTTTATAATGGCGATAATAAAGTTTCACTAAATAGCCTAGCAGGTTTTTTACAGAAAAATCGTTAATAACGATAATATTGTCAGAGACAGCTTTATACCATTCCGTACGTCTGTTCCCCTAATAATAATTTTTGATTATAAAACTTTCGCCAAGCTAATAATAACGATAATTTTGACCTGTATTATGCACTATATTGTGCAGAATCCGGCGTTCCAAAAGCTTGTTTCTTCTCAGTCGTGCGTCACGCGGAACACAGATCATCATGTGAGTCAAAACAATGTGATACGTGACAGTCAACTACCGCACTGACGCGTCTCTCCTTTTAGTATCGTTATGTCCTTTGATTTATTTGGTTTGAATCTGATTGAAGCGATACTTAGTGATTGCGGAGATCAGGACGTCAATTAACATCTTACTCCGCATATTAGTAGGGGCATGAAAGTTATTTGGTAACTTCCTTGATGGGTGAATCCCAAACCGAAGGACCGACTGAGTGGCTTCTTTTCCTTATCGGCGTTAGGTATCGTTGCACTTTGGAGCAATCCCTTTTTGTGGCTTAAGGCCTAGGTACGTATAAGAGTTTTTTGCCCTCAGAAAGTTTGGTACTCTCTGATAGTACTCGCAGAATTGTTTACATGATAGGCAAATTTTCGCTGATAGCTACGGTCTGATAGTTCCTTGCGAGTACTTTCTGTGAAGCCCGATCCACACGGGACGTGTGAGAGTGTGAGATAACACATGATGCCCTAGTTCCGTCAGCCTCTACCGGGTAGATGTGGCCACTTGAGCCCAAGATTCACGGGTACGATCGCTGTTAGACGGAGAGGATGGATCGTATTCTCACGCGTACGAAGGGGCTTCGGGCATGTGCAGACGACCGAGTGGGTAGCCTTACTGACGAACAGTGCAAAGTTTTTCGTGAATAAGTAGTTACCGAGTAAAACATTTGCTATAAACAATCACTAGAATTTAAATGATAAGATGCTCGTACGAGGAAATGAATGTAATTCGGCGATCTTGGTCTGTATGGAACAACTCATACAAATATGTTCTAGTTCACTTGTGGCTACTCACTGAAGGAAAAACCTTTCTTAATCGAATAAACTAACCGGGCAACAAGAAGGAAACGTTTCTGTTGGTTTGTACATGATTTCCAGCTTTTATAATGAGGTCATTTACACGTGTAGGTGACTTATTTTCACGTAAACTACATGAAAAGTAGCAATAAAGCGGCTGTCCGTCTACATTACAAATAAATATAGTAATCATTACAAAACGGCATTAAATACTTGACGGTCTAGAAAAGTGAAATTAAGACGACGATTCAAATGCTGAAGTTTGGCAAGAAACGCAACAGACACGTACAGCAGACGCCTAGATAGTCGGACCGACTATGGCTTTCCTGTTGCAATCATCATCATCATCATTTAAGACTCATTATGCCTTTCAGCGTTCAGTCTGGAGCATAGCCCCCTTATAAAATTCCTCCATGATCCCCTATTCAGTGCTAACATTGGTGCCTCTTCTGATGTTAAACCTATTACTTCAAAATCTTTCTTAACCGCATCCAGGTATCTTCTCCTTGGTCTGCCCCGACTCCTCCTACACTCTACTGCTGAACCTATGAGTCTCTTGGGTAACCTTGCTTCTCCCATGCGTGTAACATGACCCCACCATCTAAGCCTATTTGTCCTGACTGCTACACCTATAGAGTTCATTCCCAGTTTTTCTTTGATTTCCTCATTGTGGACACCCTCCTGCCATTGTTCCCATCTACTAGTACCTGCAATCATCCTAGCTACTTTCATATCCGTAACCTCAACCTTGTTGATAAGGTAACCTGAATCCACCCAGCTTTCGCTCCCATACAACAAAGTTGGTCGAAAGATTGAACGGTGCACAGAGAACTTAGTCTTGGTACTGACTTCCTTCTTGCAGAAGAGAGTACATCGTAGCTGAGGGCTCACTGCATTAGCTTTGCTACACCTCGCTTCCAGTTCTTTCACTGTGTTGCCATCCTGTGAGAATATGCATCGTAAGTACTTGAAACTGTCCAACTGTTCTAATTATGTTCCTCCTATTTGGCACTCAATCCGTTTATATTTCTTTCCCACTGACATTACTTTCGTTTTGGAGATGCTAATCTTCATACCATAGTCCTTAGATTTCTGATCTAGCTCTGAAATATTACTTTGCAAACTTTCAATCGAATCTGCCATCACAACTAAGTCATCCGCATATGCTAGACTGCTTATTTTGTGTTCACATATCTTGATCGCACCCAGCCAGTCTATTGTTTTCAACGTATGATCCACAAATAATATGAACAACAGTGGAGACAGGTTGCAGCCTTGTCTTACCCCTGAAACTACTCTGAACCATGAACTCAATTTACTGTCAACTCTAACTGCTGCCTGACTATCCATGTAAAGATCTTTAATTGCTTGCAAAAGTTTGCCTCCTATTCCATAATCTGGTAGAATAGACAATAACTTCCTCCTAGGAACCCGGTCATATGCCTTTTCTAGATCTATAAAGCATAGATACAGTTCCCTGTTCCACTCATAACACTTCTCCATTATTTGCCGTAAGCTAAAGATCTGGTCCTGACAACCTCTAAGAGGGCTAAACCCACACTGATTTTCATCCATTTGGTCCTCAACTAATACTCGTACTTTCCTTTCAACAATACCTGAGAAGATTAAAGAGATACCTCTGTAGTTGTTACAATCTTTTCTGTTTCCATGTTTAAAGATTGGTGTCATTACTGCTTTTGTCCAGTCTGATGGAACCTGTCCCGACTCCCAGGCCATTTCAATTATCCTGTGTAGCCATTTAAGACCCGACGTTCCACTGTATTTGATGAGTTCCGACTTAATTTCATCCACCCCAGCTGCTTTATTGCACTACAATCTACTGACCATTTTCTCCACTTCCTCAAATGTGATTTTATTTCCATCCTCATTCCTATCCCTATCTACCTCGAAATCTGAAACATTGCTGATCGTATTTTCACCTACATTGAGCAACTCTTCAAAATATTCCCTCCATCTGCCCACGGCATCCACAGGATTCACCAGCAGTTTTCCTGACCTGTCCCAAATACTTTTCATTTCCTTCTTACCTCCCTTTCGAAGACTGCTAATTACACTCCAGAATGGTTTTCCAGCAGCTTGACCCATAGTCTCCAACCTGTTTCCATAGTCTTCCCAAGATTTCTTCTTGGATGCTGCAGTTATCTGTTTGGCTTTGTTTCTTTCTTCAACATAACTTCCTCTGTCTACCTGAGTTCTAGTATGTAGCCTTTTTTGTTACGCCTTCTTTTTCCTTTTACAGGCTGCCTTCACTGTGTCATTCCACCAAGCTGTTTGCTTCATTCTACTTTTACACACTACTATTCCAAGACATTCTTTAGCTACTTCTAGTACTGTGTCCCTGTACCTTGTCCATTCCTTTTCCAATGAATGTAATTGACTACATTCAACTAACTGGTACCTTTCTGAGACCGCTGTTATGTACTTGAGCCTGATTTCCTTATCCTGAAGTTTCTCCACTCTTATCCTCCTACACATGGGCCTGACGTCCTGCACTTTCGGCCTCACAATCCCAATTTCACTGCAGATTAAATAATGATCAGTGTCATCAAAGCATCCCCTGAATACACGTGTGTCCCTCACAGCCTTTCTGAATTCCTGATCTGTTATTATATAGTCAATGACAGATCTGGTTCCCCTGCCTTCCCAAGTATACTGGTGAATGTTCTTCTGTTTAAAAAAGGACTTTGTGATTACTAAGCCCATACTGGCACAGAAATCCAAGAGTTGTTTCCCGTTCCTGTTGACCTCCATATCCTCTCCAAATTTACCCATAAACTTTTCATACCCTTCTGTTCGATTTCCAATCCTGGCATTAAAATCACCCATGAGCAGAACACTGTCCTTGTCCTTTACCCTAACAACTACATCAGTGAGTGCCTCATAAAAACTTTCCATGTTATCTTGATCTGTCACTTCACAATGCGAATATACTGACACAATCCTAATTTTCTTGCTAGACACTGTCAAATCTATCCACATCGGTCGTTCGTTTACATACCTTACTGCAACTACGCTGGGTTCCATTTCTTTCCTGTTGTAAATCCCTACACCCCATTGTGCTATTCCTGCTTTGACTCCTGACTGCAAAGTCCCTTGTAAAACGGGCTTAAGTGTCTTAGAGTCTTTGGAAAGCAGATGTCAGAAACGTTTACAAACCGCAGTGTGAGAGTGTCTGTGAGAGAAGAGAGATTACTCTACACGAGATTTTTCTGACGTATTCCGTGCATGAGGGATGAAGTTCCGATGGAAGAGCGTCGGATTGTAGCTGAACTTTTAATACTTACAATGACAATGAAGAAGTATTAACGACCGTGATCGTTTTGGATTAGAGAGCGGATTAGGTAGCGGTATAATTTTGGAGCATAGTAGAGCTTGTGTGCGAAAATACACAAGAATATCGAAACTTTACGAGAATGACAGCGATGGAGATCGAAGAAGTACTCTTTACAGTTGGAGTCAAAAATGTCAATCTAGATACTATTATGCTTAAATATATTAGTATTAAAGACAGGATACTTGTGACACAAATTTATTTCTAGCATCAGTTACTTCTATTCCTTTTAATATTTGGCAAAGTAACAATTACAATGAAGTAACATGCACCAGTTTGTTCTTCACACCCATAGACGTTCAAAAGCCAAACACGGCGGATATCTGATAAATGAAACTTTACCAGAAATACATTTGTTTGACCGTCTTTACTTGCATTGACTTACAGAAACACTTGTACATTCCTGAAAGTCTGTTCTTCAGCTCCCAATTCCATAATATTATCAATAAGTACCACTGTATTCAAACATTATGAATCACCTCGAAGAGAACGATCTATTGACACGTAATCAGCATGGCTTCAGAAAACATCGCTCTTGTGCAACGCAGCTAGCTCTTTATTCGCACGAAGTAATGGCCGCTATCGACAGGGGATCTCAAGTTGATTCCGTATTTCTAGAGTTCCGGAAAGCTTTTGACACCGTTCCTCACAAGCGACTTCTAATCAAGCTGCGGAGCTATGGGGTATCGTCTCAGTTGTGCGACTGGATTCGTGATTTCCTGTCAGGAAGGTCGCAGTTCGTAGTAATAGACGGCAAATCATCGAGTAAAACTGAAGTGATATCAGGTGTTCCCCAGGGAAGCGTCCTGGGACCTCTACTGTTCCTGATCTATATAAATGACCTGGGTGACAATCTGAGCAGTTCTCTTAGACTGTTCGCAGATGATGCTGTAATTTACCGTCTAGTAAGGTCATCCGAAGACCAGTATCAGCTGCAAAGCGATTTAGAAAAGATTGCTGTATGGTGTGTCAGGTGGCAGTTGACGCTAAATAACGAAAAGTGTGAGATGATCCACATGAGTTCCTAAAGAACTCCGTTGGAATACGATTACTCGATAAATAGTACAATTCTCAAGGCTGTCAATTCAACTAAGTACCTGGGTGTTAAAATTACGAACAACTTCAGTTGGAAGGACCACATAGATAATATTGTCGGGAAGGCGAGCCAAAGGTTGCGTTTCATTGGCAGGACACTTAGAAGATGCAACAAGTCCACTAAAGAGACAGCTTACACTACACTCGTTCGTCCTCTGTTAGAATATTGCTGCGCGGTGTGGGATCCTTACCAGGTGGGATTGACGGAGGACATCGAGAGGGTGCAAAGAAGGGCAGCTCGTTTTGTATTATCGCGTTATAGAGGAGAGAGTGTGGCAGATATGATAGACGAGTTGGGATGGAAGTCATTACAGCATAGACGTTTTTCGTCGCGGCGAGAGCTTTTTACGAAATTTCAGTCACCAACTTTCTCTTCCGAATGCGAAAATATTTTGTTGAGCCCAACCTACATAGGTAGGAATGATCATCAAAATAAAATAAGAGAAATCAGAGCTCGAACAGAAAGGTTTAGGTGTTCGTTTTTCCCGCTCGCTGTTCGGGAGTGGAATAGTACAGAGATAGTATGATTGTGGTTCGATGAACCCTCTGCCAAGCACTTAAATGTGAATTGCAGAGTAGTCATGTAGATGTAGATGTCACATAAAATTGTTGATACAGCTCTATTATGAACAAACACACACTCATGGTTTGTTTGTTCATATCACACGCACTGGTTGCTGTACTAACCTCGGAATCAAAAAAAAGAAAAAAAAAGAAAGAAAGAAAAAAGATTGCTTCCAAACATAACCTCACTTGTTTCTCTGTGTTAGTTAATGTATCTTATAAACCTACTAGCCTGACTCCTTGAATCAAGGATATTCCGGTAATTTTCTTCTGTGGAGGTGTTAAGAACAGTAGCCATTTCAACCAACTAACTTTTCTTCTTATTTCAGTTTGTGTGGTCCAGGAACGCTACATTCTACATGTAACACTGGCCTTCTGTCGTAAAAGCTGTTTAAATGCACAATTCCGTCCTTAGTCCACATCCTTGCAGTTTTCTTCTATACCATTTCTTTTTTTTTTTTTTTTTTTTTTTTTTTTGCAGTAGTGCCAATTGCCCCGACAACGCCAGATGTCAGATATAGAGCCGTTCATTGCAGTGTTGATGTGGCGCACCGAGTAGTCAATTAGTTTTTCATTCATAGTAACGTGAGACCGAGTCTCTATAATCCCAATAATTTCTATTTTCGTTTGTTAATATGATATGATATGTCTATGATGTTTTTATACGTTACTTGCTGCGTAGCAGTGTTTAAGTCCAGAGATTTCGAAAACCGCTAACTCCGTGCGCTGTCCTTTTAAAAGGTGGAACAGGCTATTTCTTCGCTGAGAAACATGCCACGGTCGCCCATTGTTGCCTCAAAGACGAGGTTATTTAATGTGTGAATGAATACGGCACAATTTATCACCAATGCGGTAGTGTACAAACTGTGAAAGACGGAAACAAATCTGTGGACGCAATTCGGCCACTCAGCTCTCTCCGAGTACTCTCATCTCTCTTGACAAAGCCGGTATAGGTTTTCTTGTCTAAAAGCTACGGCAAGCAGCTCTCTATAATCTATTCACCGAGAGCTGGGACGAAACATAAACAGCGTCACGTGAGCGACTACGCTCGTTTCCAGAGAAAGCATTCGGTGTTCACGTGATACGTAGGGGTGTGGAAAATTCTTGGCGCACGCTTTGAAGCTGGCGGCGTTCGGCTGGCTGCCGAGCTGTCACAGCGGGCCGTGAGAAACCTGGGCAACAATGTACGAAATAAATTTAACAATAATGTTAAAATAATGTTAAACTGAGTTCATTCTGTCGAAGCAGATTTCTTTCATTCAGGTTGCTAACAAAACGCTCCATTAAAACACAATTAATTGATAATTTTAATAATAATACCAGTAATAATAATGATAAAGGACGAAACAAGGTTCACTCTGTCGAACTTGAATGCTTTCATTGAGGTTTATAACAAACCGCTCCTCTCTCTCCTCTATAATGCAGTCTAATTTCCACATTTGAGTTTCCACTTTTTCTACGACGTGGAGGATGCACTTGTTCCACTCCTCTGCAGTCACTGTTCTTACTGCTTCTTCCAGCAGTACTTCCGGCATTTTCTATGTTTTGTTTTTCGCTGCAACATAGCCTTTGGTTCTGGCCCACACAAACTCGATGGCGTCTAATTCACAGTAGTAAAGAGGAATTCTGAGAACAGTTTTCCCTGCATTCTTCGCCATTTACATCTATTGCGTATTCGTTGTGCGCTGTTATGTGATTTTTTACTATATCTTAAAGTTCTTTCTTCGAAATCAATGTTTTTAAATTTTAGCCACTCTGATATTTCGTGCTTATTGGAATTCGCATTGGGAACTTTTTCTTTTCTCCGAGAATGGTACGGCACGTTATCAAGAACAATAACTGCATTTTCCTGAAGCCGAGGAAGAACATCTTGAAACCACTTCTCGAAGGTTTCGGCGCACAATTCGTCATGATAATCTCTGCTTTTCTAGAATTCGAAAGTCCACAAACATGCTTCAAAGAACCCTGCTGTGCTGCCAATGTGTGCAATAATCAGACGTTTCCCTTTACGTGATGGGCCCTTGCTTCCAGTGGATAATCCGGACAGAAACGCTTGTTTTGAGGAATTTATAGTCATTTACCCAGGCGTAACTTCGGGTATGTCCTGCGTTCACCCACGTCTCGTCCAAATAGTAAATGGGTCTGCCTTTATCTCTCAACCGTTTAATGGTTCGAAGATAACATCGCCTCCATAAAATGATGTCATTCCTGTCTATTAGCATGCTATAGCGCCAACGCCGGACGCATTTGAAATTCATCTCTCAATAACTTATAAAATGTAGTTCTCCGAAAATTGCCCAGATCTGCATCTTCGTTCACAACTGTAAGCACTTTGTCAATCGTTGGCAATTCGTTACGAAAAAAAATTCGTGTACTTTCCTTGGTATCGCATTTCTGTCGAAGTCATCAACACTTTTAGAAAGCTTCTGTCGTAATATTCCTTTCTTGGGAGACTTCAAAGAGTGTGTGGCCTTTTACTCACTTATCACACGATACAATGAAGAAGTCCAACACCTGTAGCTGCAGCTGTTTTCGAAACAATGTCACTCATCGACTGCTCTGGATGTAACAGTTCCGTTTTATACACATTAAGCACCATGTCCTTCTCAGAAGGGTCGCTTCTTTGGTGGACTCAGAACTGACACATCGACCTCGCTCGCTGAATCCGTGGCTGACATAATGAGGACAGCCATATGTGATGCTAATGAAATAGGTGAATATATAAAACAATAAAACCATGCGATGCTATTGGATGCGCACATAAACAGTGAATTCTCAGTGTGACTACAAACACATACACTTACTCTAATAATCGACAACTAGTCTTTCAAGCGTCTTTACAGATTAACTTAAGATTTCCTGAAATTGCCGCTGTACAACACCCGCTAACGAGCTCACACCTGCAACTGAGACGGCCACACTGACTGAGCGCCGCGCCTGCGAACCGCACAATGCATCCCTCATAAAGGACAAACGGTTGCACCTATCACATTCGAACAAACTACAAAATTAAATTCAAACCTTTCTGAAAATTTTGTCGCGTACACCCACACAAAAAAATTTAAAGGGGAAAAGTTTGTCGCTTACTATATTTCGGATGATGATTTGGTAAAATTTCTGCATCAGACATGAGATTTTAATTTATTACTTCACTATTACTGACTATATTGGGCAGAAAATTTGCAGACGTCATCAACATATGGTACTGAAGGCAATTATAAAATCACTTTGCTGTGCGACACACAGTTTAGGAGATATGGCGTGATAAGTATAGAGTAATGGAAAAAAACATTTTTTCCTGAAAGCTTAAATATTTCTCTTTTTAAGTGACAATAAATTTTAATGTAATGTAAAAAAAAGGTGTCGGAAGGTAGTTCTCGGATCACTTTATCATGTTCAGGTGCCAAATTATAAAAAATGCGACTTTAATTTTTTAATTTCTGACGCCCCTGCCTTGTACACCCCTCGTCGGCGGCGCTGTGGTCACGCGCCTTGTCGTACCAGAAGGTCCAGTGCGGTCGAAGGTATAAGCTATCCGCTCAAGCATTGTCCGGGTTTTGCGTACCGTCCGCGACGAGTCCCCGAGTAGCCATCGAATTTCATTTCACACTACCTAGTTTGGAATGCAGTTTGTCGCCTTCCCAGTAGATTGTAGCGTTTGAACATAAATGCACAAACAGGGACGTGATGATATTGTCATGTGTGGCATCATAAATGCACAAACAGGAAAAGAACGCTTTAAAATTTTTTTGGCCATTCTTAAATTTTTCGTTATGTTCATTGTAATCAAAATTGTCAACGTAGGTCTGTTTTTAAACTGATAGTTTTCTTGTAAGTTAACGAAACCAATTTCATGAGAATAATTGTAACCATCATTATGGAGTGTACATTACGCTTATGGGATTTGGATGAGTCGTTCTTGACCACTATTTTGATGACTTCTTTGGTCAAAGCCAACCAGTGGAGAGACACGGAGACTTTTGTCGAGTTTCTTGTCGCAACGGTTTCTCCCCGAAATTACAAGTGGCATCCCTATATATTGCCGTTTTTGGGTATACATAAGCCACGATTGTGGGTAAACCTCTCTGCACAAAACACCTCTACAAGCTGAATAAAGCCACTCCTCCTGCTCTCCAACAACTCTTGATACAGTGCTCGGAATACATAAAACACGTTTTTTTAGTCTTCAGTCTTCTGACTGGTTTGATGCGGCCCGCCACGAATTACTCTCCTGTGTCAGTCTCTTAACCTCAGAGCAGCAATTGCTTCCTACGTCCTCAATTATCTGCTGCACGTATTCGAACATCTGTCTTCCTCTACAGTTTTTACCCTCTACAGCTCCCTCTAGTACTATGGAAGTCATTCCATTATGTCTTAACGGATGTCCTATCATCCTGGCCCTTCTCCTTGTCAGTGTTTTCCACATATTCCTTTCCTCTCCCACCCCGCGCAGAACCTTCTCATTTCTTACCTTATCAGTCCACCTAATTTTCAACATTCGTCTGTAACACCACATCTCAAATGCTTCGATTTTCTTGTGTGCCGATTTTACAGCAGTCCGTGTTTCACTACTATTTAAAGCTGCTCTAAAAACGCGTATTTTCAGATATTTCTGTTTCAAATAGAGGCCTCTGTTTGATACTAGCAGATTTCTCTTGGGCAAGATTTCCTCTTTTGTCAGTGCTAGTCTGCTTTTGATGTCCTTCTTTCCCTGTCCATCATAGGTTATTTTGCTGCTTAGGTAGCAGAATTCCTTAACTTCGCCTACTTAGTGATCATCAATCCTGATGTTAAGTTTCTCGCTCTTCTCATTTCTGCAACTTCTCATTACTTTCGTCTTTCTTCTCATTTCTTACCTTATCAGTCCACCTAATTTTCAACATTCGTCTGTAGCACCACATCTCAACCGATATTCTACAATCATTAGACTGTCCATTCCATGCAGCGTATGCCGAGCGGGATAGCCGCGTGGTTTGAGGTGTCTTGTCACGGTCCGCGCGGCTTGCCCCGTCGGAGGTTCGAGTCCTCCCTCGGGCATGGGTGTTTGTGTCGTCCTTAGCGTAAGTTAGGTTAACCGGTGCGTAAGCTTAGGGACTAATGACCTCAGCAGTTTGGTCCCATAAGACCTTACCACAAATTTCCAGTTGTTTTCCATTCAGTTCTTCTTCACTTTCACTCAGGATAGCAATGTTATCAGCGAATCGTATCGTTGATTCCCCTTGAATTTTAATTCCACTTATGAATCTTTCTTTTATTTCTGTCGTTCTTGCAGCGAGGGGAATTACGCCATCACATATGAATTCAGCGGAAGTATCAATGTGTCAATGATTTAGAAGCTTCCAGTCTAGGAACCTGAACTGTGCCCGGTGTCTGCCTGTTGAATCAAGAAACGGCGCCGCCATGTAAGCCCTTCCAGTGACAAGTGACGTCTGCCATAATGGCTCCCAATGCTTTTCTTCTTATTGTACTTTCCTGTGCTCCTAAAAGCAGTGGGTACACTCAGTTACGGAATAAAAGTGTATTATTATTTCATCCTACGTTTTCTTAACTTATATTAGTGCTTATTAACATGCATAGAAGTGGTGTAAGACGTGCATATTTTTGTTGTTTATTGTCAAATCACAATTTATGATAGATGTTTATATTTTGTTAATAGGATTAAGTAGGAATAATTAATATTTTGTGATGTTGGAAATAATTGTGGTAGCAGGGAATGTCTGCACCAAAGAAATGTTGACAAGAGAGACCGCAAATTGATATAATTTTAAAAAGGGAGGGAGAGACCGCATATGGATACATTTTAAGAAAAGAGCGGGAAAGACCGCGCATTGATACATTTTGTTAGGGTAGCAGGTATTGTGTGCACCAGAAAGCATTGTTGGCAGGAGAGACCGCACTTTAGCGTTCGTAGGACGTCAGAAGTAAGCGAGAAGTGAACTGAGTCGGTAGCAGGTCTGAAGCGAGAGTTTGAGAGGACCCGTGTGCCTGCCAGCCAAGGGCTATGATTTACAAGAGATTATAAACGGGTGTACAGAGACATCAGCTAACTATTATAATAAGAGGAACTAATATTATTGAATTAATTTTTTGAGAAACTCAAGACTACTGAAGGTATGTCCGCGAATTGCTAGTTGTAAGGTTATTGTAAAAAGTAAGTCCCATTTGAACGTTTGTAAAATCACTTCATTCAGAATATAATTAACTTTTGCCAGCAATATTGCATTTCTACTTATAATCCATCCCAAAAACCATCAACGTAAAACTTTGCAAAATTTTATTGTTGTCAAAAAAAGTTTAACTATGAATTACGTAACTTCAGCCAAATTAATTAATTAAAGAATAACGCCGGCTTTGCTATTAAAGAATAACGTCAGCTTTGGTAATAAATACAGCCACTTATTATGAAAGCCTGCCAGCAGTTAATAGATTATAGTAAACCAGAGTGAGTATATTCATGTCGCAGTTCGATGTAGCAGTCAGATGGCGATCCAGTAACAGTAAAAAAGGTAAGGAACAGTTTTAGGTTATTGCAGACAACGATTGAAGGCCACGACGACGACACATTCTATGTTTCGTCGGAATAATCAGAAAATCACTTTTAATAAGCAGCAATAAAATTTGTATGCGAAGATAGAGAAAGAGAATAAATTTCAAAGGGAAGATTTTATTTGTTATTATTAAGCAAGAGATAGAAATCCTAAGGAAAGGTTTCATAGTTTATTGTAAAAGGAAAGGTTATCAATAACAAAAGAGGTATACAGGAGACGGGAAGGTTTCAGTGGAATGTGGCGGGATCGAACGTGGTGTCCAACCGATTGCCATGCTACCATATACTCGTCTTTTTTAGCAAACTATCACTTCTCGACAGACTTTTCTGTACCTTAAAGGGTAGTTTGAAATTAACATTGGCTCACCCAACATACTGGCCGTATCAGATACACTTCCTTTCCTTAACAGAACAACAGAAGAAATGAACATACACTACCGTTTGGAAAAAGTGAAACATCAAGACCTAGCTATGTGATTACAATGAAATTTATTCCACCGATTAGGGACGTGACACCACACAAATGATTAGCGTTACGGACCTGTACATGGATTGTGACTGTGGACATTCAGTGCGGAGCAACACCACCACGTGCTGTAATCAGAGCCGCTGGACATCGTGGCATGGAATCAAAGGAAGCCTGCATATGTTGCTGGGGAATACTCTGCCGCCGGCCGCGGTGGCCGAGCGGTTCTAGGCGCTTCAGTTTGGAACCGCGCGACTGCTACGGTCTCAGGTTCGAATCCTGCCTACGGCATGGGTGTGTATGATGTCCTTAGGTTAGTTAGGTTTAAGTAGTTCTAAGTCCTAGGGGACTGATGACCTCCGATGTTAAGTCCCATAGTGCTCAGAGCCAGCCATAATACTCTGCCACGCGTTTTGTAGGCGCGTCCACAAAGCATCAGCTTGTGACTGCAGGAGGACCTGAAGGAACATGGTGTCGACAGACCATAGGCCAGGGAAGCAGCCTGTAACACCCCAATTACAGAAACCCTAATAAACCACCCTTTGTTGTAAAAGAAGTAGGAGAATTAGTCATCCTGACAGTGACGGTAGCTACAGACGACAAAATTTACATTTGTGATAATCTGATTGACAGGAATGTCATGTGAATAATAATATTTATCATGAAATAGAGACTAAATGAAAGAATATGATAGGATGCGCAACAAGAACATAAAAGAAAGGATTGCAAAATAATTAATAACGAAGGTTAAAGCCCAGATGGTAAATTGGCCAAAGATAACATTTACCACAGAAGAGAGTTGTAGCCGCAACGAAAACGAAGATTGATGTGACTACAGTGTAACTCGGAAATGGAAATGTAAGCTTCAGTTGCTATCTAGTCGCTCTCTAGTACTATTGCGATAGTAGCATGCATGTAAGCGCTACTAGATTGTTTTAAGCTAATCGGAAGTTTGAAAGCTTTACGATATAGACTGAAGTATTATTCAGAACTCATACTAAAGCAAAGTCATCATTACCGTTAGCAAGACAACGGGATACGGAGATTCGCAACGAAGTAAAATCGTGTGAGATTTGTGATGGGGCTTAGCTTTCGTGATACTGGATAAGCACGATCATTCAAGGACATTGAAAAAGAAAGGTCGCCGACAGAAGGACAATTATTAGTTTCGAGTAGGTAACAGACGAACGGAAATACGAAGAACGTACAACTGCGCCGAGTTGTCAAAAATTATCGTCAACGACAGGATTACCGATGCAAACGGAAGCAATTCCTTGAGTGAGAAATCGGTATGCGTGCTCAGCGTAGGGGCAATTAATTGCAAGGAACACTAAATTGAAATCAAACTTTAACTCTCCGCGTCGCCTACATAACTGAATAGACGTTATCATGTGTATTAGTGAAAATTAATTGACTATTAGAATATTATGAAGTGAAAAGTGAATTTATGGTTATTTAACAGTGAACAGTTATCCATTTGTCCCAAGATTACGACGCATTCTGTACATTGCGCAAGTATGTGTTATTTCTGGAATTACGTCGTGTAGTTATTGAGCACGCGACGTAGCGAAGTCTTGACGACGCAATAACAATTTATCAACTTAACATCATCGCAATTCCATAATTTGGTCACAACGTGGGTGATGAATTGCAGATTCAAGACTTTATATTATTAATATTCACATACGTTACCTAAATGGTTCAAATGGCTCTGACAAGGGAACCTCCCCATCGCACACACCCCTCCCTCCCCCCCTCAGATTTACTTATAAGTTGGCACAGTGGATAGGCCTTGAAAAACTGAACACAGAACAATCGAGAAAACAGGAAGAAGTTGTCTGGAATTATGAAAAAAATAAGCAAAATAAACAAACCGAGTATTCCATGTGCTACATAGGTAATATCAAGGTATGTTTGAGTTCAGGAGCGATGTGGTCCCGTGGTTAGCGTGAGGAGCTGCGGACTGAGAGGTCCTTGGTTCAAGCCTTCCCTCGATTGAAATGTTCAATTTTTTATTTTCAGACAATTATTGTCTGTCCGTCTGTCCGATACGAGGTTACTGTACAGTAGTATGGGGACGTTGTATGACAACGTTAAAAACATATGTTTTGACAGAGCACAGGGAAAACCGTGCGACTGTGAAACTGTTGCATTCATTTGTTGCAGTTTATGTGACAAACTCTTATGTTTTCCCACTTTTTTGGGAGTGATTATGACATCCACAAGAAAACCTAAATCGGTCAAGGTAGAAGAATCTTTTTACCCATTCGACAAGTGTACAAGTTAGGTGAGTCGACGACATATTCCTGTCATGTGACGCACATGCCGTCACCAGTGTCGTATAGAATATATCAGACGTGTTTTCCTGTGGAGGAATGGGTGACCTATGACCTTGCGATCAAATGTTTTCGGTTCCCATTGGAGAGAGGCACATCCTTTGGTCTACTAATCGCATGATTTTGCGGTGCGGTCGCAAAACATAGACACTTAACTTATTACAGTGAACAGAGACGTCAATGAACGGACGGACAGATGATAACTTTGCGAAAATAAAGAAACTTAATTTTTCACACGACAGAAGATTTGAACCACGGACCTCACACTCCGCAGCTCCTCCCACTAACCACGGGACCACGGCGCCCTTGAACTGAAACAACCCTTGATGTTGCCTATGTTCCACATGGACTACACAGTTTGTATATTTTGCTTATTTTTTTCATAGTTCCACACAACTTCTTCGTATTTTCTCCATTGATCTGTGTTCAGTACATAAGGCCTATCTACTGTGCCAACGTATAACTACATATGAGGGGGGGGGGGGGGGGGTGCGATGGGGAGGTTCCCTTGTGAGCACTATGGTCATCAGTCCCCTAGAACGTAGAACTACTTAAACATAACTAACCTAAGGACAGCACACAACACCCACTCATCACGAGGCAGAGAAAATCCCTGACCCTGCCGGGAATCGTACCCGGGAACCCAGGCGCGGGAAGCGAGAACGCTACCGCACGACCACGAGCTGCGGACATACATTACCTAACCGGGAATAATAAAAAGAAGAAGCAAGAGCGGCTTACACATTCTAACGCGCTGCTGTATAGAATATTGACATTAATCCCGAAACACGGTATCTGAAATATGACCGAACCAAGCGAGGAGTTTGTGTTTCCTTGCTAATTACAGGATGGCGTTGTCATGGGCGACGGACGCCGTTTCATACCGACTGGGACAACCGTCACCGCTGAGTCGTGTCAACTTTAAGGAAACGCAGACACCACAATCACCCGTCGTTCTTCGAAGAAGGGTTGCACATTCTCGCCATATGCTGAAATACGGAACTGGAACGGCCTGCAAGAGAGGCAATACCTCGGGCTGGTGTATGGCTAGCTGTTCAGATTACCCTTCAGATGTAGGAGACGAAATTGCGTGTTGTAGGAAAAGGCACCGCAAACCATCACACACGGCGTTTGTTCACTATGCTCTCAACAATACAGTACGCCCGATGGCGTTCACCACGGCGAATATGCCGCCATCAGTGCAGAACAAGTTGAAGCGGGACTCGTCCGAAAACACTACTTTTTGCGACTCGGCACGCCAGTGCCGACGTTCACGTGCCCATTGCTTTGATGCGTTCTGGTCAACGGAAGGCGACGCAGTGGCACGTGTGCCAAATCAGTCCACTCCGCGGAAGACGCCGAACAGTTGACGCAGACATGTCCACACCCATTCAGTGTTCCAACGCCGCGCCAACACTGTGAACGAGGCTGTGATGACTGTTACGAACAGCCGGACAAGATGGCGGTCATCTCATGCTGCGATCACTTTGCGTCGTCCTGTACCCTTTCGACTCTGTGTAAGGCGCTCTTCTCTCCACTGGTTCCACATACGCTTCACTGTTGAAGCAGCTTGTCCTGTGCGAGGCGCAATGTCACGAAACCATAGACCCAATGACCAATAATTCTGCCTCGATCGAACGCATTCACATGCTGATCGCTCCGACTAAGCCTTGCCAAACACCTACCTATCCGGTTGCACGAAATAGGGAGCTATTGAGCCTACGTGCCACCTCTCTGCAGTTTAAACCACTTACCACAGTTCCACTTTTCTAGTTTATCTTATCGTGGCGTGTTGCAGGCCATTGTTTCTGAATGTATAAATATATTTCTAAAAATAATTCATTTATGAGTTATTAATGGACGAACATTTCATGAAATTCACACGTTATAAATGTATCATGAGTAATTCAGATGTCCTCCACTTGCTACTTCATAACCAAATGTTCCCAAGAAGTTTTGGCCGGAAACCCTCATGGTCCTATTCAGAGTAGACATCAGTCGCAGTTTAAGATTAATGTGTACACTGGGATTCATCTGTTATTAGTGCTATCTACAAGGGATTTATTTTGAACACTCATTCACAATTGCTACATGATGTACATCTGGAAACAATACGAAGAATGAATGTGTCTATTATGACAGATGAATAGTCATGGTTGGCATGATCACATTATTTCTCCCCTCTTGATTGTGATCTGTGTGGTGATATTAAGCAACTTACTTATGAAGCAGATATTTCTAATTAGAGACCCTCCATAGCGGTCGTGGAGGTCTACGATAGTATTCAGGTGTGTTTGAGACATCGTGATACTAGATACGACAACTGCATGGATCTATATAATCATTCAGAGGCCGTCTTAGACAATGATATTAAGTTTCTGCCCAGATAACTTTATGAAATGTCCTTTTGATGATAATATAAACACGAAGGCTTTTTGTACATCTGTTTATATAGATTTTTTTTCCTTCCTTTTGTGTGAAGCATCCGCGGCAAAATGCATGAGACAGACTTTGATGCACCATGTATATATTGTAAGTAGGCTGTTTACGTTTTTATATTGGTAACGCCATGTAGCGCTCTGTATGAAAATCACTGGCTGTGCTGTGCGCAGTGTGGGCGGGGTGGCATTGTTGTAATATTCGCTATTATAGTGTTGGGCTGTTGGCTGTTAGCGGCGCGTAGCGTTCGGAGTTGGAGGTGAGCCGCCAGCAGTGGTGGATGTGGGGAGAGAGATGGCGGAGTTTCGAAATTTGTAAGAATGGATGTCATGAACTGCTATATGTATTATGACTACTAAGGTAAATACATTGTTTGTTCTCTATTAAAATCTTTCGTTTGCTAACTATACCTATTAGTAGTTAGTGCCTTCCGTAGTTTGAATCTTTTATTTAGCTAGCAGTATTGGCGCTCTCTGTATTGCAGTAGTTTGAGTAACGAAGATTTTTGGTGAGGTAAGTGATTTGTGAAACGTATAGGTTAATTTAGTCAGGGCCATTCTCTTGGAGGGATTATTGAAAGTCAGATTGCATTGCGTCAAAAATATTGTGTATCAGTTTAAGCACAGTCTTGTACAATTTTTCTAAGGGGACGTTTCAATATCAGTGGTGTATCATATCGTCACAGCCGTTTCCAGCATTTCAGGAAGGAAAGGAAAGCCCATACAAAATAATTAAGAAGGAGCAAAAACATAAAAAAAGAAGCACTCCGTCTTCAGACCACCAGTGGCCTCCCGGGACCATTCGACTGCTGTGTCATCCTCAGAGGAGGATGTGGATAGGAGGAGCGTGGGGTCAGCACACCGCTCTCCCGGTCGTTATGATGGTATTCTTGACCGAAGCCGCTACTATTCGGTCGAGTAGCTCCTCAATTGGCATCACGAGGCTGAGTGAACCCCGCAAAATGGCAACAGCTCATGGCGGCCTGGATTGTCACCCATCCAAGTGCCGACCGCGCCCGACAGCGCTTAACTTCGGTGATCTCACGGGAACCGGTGTATCCACTGCGGCAAGGCCGTTGCCAAGAAGGAGCAAAAATAAGGATAAGGAATCGATACTGATGGAATAATTTTTAAAAAGAACAAGTTTGTCATCTGCCTTCAGAAGAATTCATGATGAAGTGAACCCCGATCCCCTCGAGAGCAGGCCTCTTGTTTTAAGCGCTGCGTTACTTCTGTCTCCGTATCTCTGGTAACTAAGTAGCAAAGGATACAGAATAACAGCCACTTTGTTCCCTTAAAATGCGATGGCATAATGTGAGGATAAAAGTGCTGTCAGAAAGCAATGTAAGCTTGTGTAATAATTATGACTACGAACTGCTTCTAAGAGGTCGTGCCTTCAAATAAAAATGAGGAAACTTTAGAATCCTTTTTCCTCAAGTACACTGACAGTCCAAAGCAGTTACAGAAGTGACTCACTGTTCTTCTGATTCACGTTCCGTAGAGGAAACTTCTTCGTCGGGGAGACAGCATGCTTGAGGACTCATGCCGCAGGTATTCCGCTCCAACACTGTCGCCAGTACCACATCTTCTTGTAATACGTATCTTACGATAAGAAAAGAACAATAACTTTTATTTTTTACGTGCAGAGTACAAGGAGGCTTGGTTGAATGTGAAAAGCTGAAACACTGTGCGAGACCACGACTGAATCTTTTCCACGATACGGGTTTACAGCAGTACGAAGAGACTCTGCACAGTCGAACGAATCGGCGGCAGCCCGCCACAGGTAACAGCCTTTAGTCATCACGTGACGTTTGGATAGGGCAGCGTAATTGCCAGCCCACTGTGTACAATAGGAATGCCTGCCAGCAAACATTTTTTACTATTCACATAAAACCGAAGAAAGGAATCCCTGGCAACGAAAATTTGGTTCTGAAAGATGACATGAGGAGAAAGGATACTGTCGGGTTTACTATACATCACGTTCATGCCGAGAAATTTATTTCATCCTAGCTGTCTGCACTCAGCTTCGCCCAAGTATGCATATGTCATTTGTATTTCACACCCACCCACATGCACGCACGCACACACACACACACACACACACACACACACTCACACAAATACAAATTTCACACATATTTTGACACAATTTTCGTGTGATGTAGCGAATTTCACCCCGGAGTTCCACCTGAATATCAACTTCCTGGCCGCAGTGGTAGTACCGGTTCCCGTCAGGCTTGGCTGGCTCATGTGGGGTGACTGTGCTGTTTGCCGAGCGCTGTTGGCAAGCCGAGTGTACTTAGGTCCATTCAGGAGCTACTTGATCGAGAAGTAGTAGCTACGGTCACGAAAATTGACAATGGCTGGAAGAGCGGTCTGCAGACGTCATGCCCCTCCAATCCTCATCCAGTGAAGGCTCTCAGCTGAGGGTGACACGGTGGTCGGACGGTACCGCTGGGCCTTAGGAGGCCTGTTCGTACATAGTTTAGTTTCTTTTTTTAGTTAGTTCTGAATCCAGAACAACAGAAATAAGAGACAAATTGCGCGTCATTCTTTTAAAGTGTTCCAAATCAGTGAAATACATAAAATAATTACCAGCAGGTCGTTTGAGAACATTTCTATGTGATACGTCTCTTCATCCCTGCCCCCATCCCTAGGAGTAGAAGTAGTACGTACTAACGTTTGCTCGGCATGATAACTGAGAATATTTCTCACGGGTCTGCAGTTGGATCATAAAGTCATCTTGGCTCAATATTTCCGTAGTCCACATGGCCGTCTCAGATATCTGTTGTTGCAGATCATTATCTTACCGAGGGACATAACATGTTGTATGAAAAGACACAGCCGCGCGCGTTATTAGCCGAGCGCTCTCAGGCGCTACAGTCATGGACTGTGCGGCTGGTCCCGGCGGAGGTTCGAGTCCTCTCTCGGGCATGGGTGTGTGTGTTTGTCCTTAGGATAATTTAGGTTAAGTAGTGTATAAGCTTAGGGACTGATGACCTTAGCAGTTAAGTCCCATAAGATTTCACACATTTGAACATTTTTGAAGAGACACAAATTGTTGCTCCTGCGTCTACCTTGATATTCTACTATCTGAGAATCTTATAAACAGAGGCAAGGTTTACACTTTGACAGAAGGTATCGGTGAAATGTCAACCCGGTCGGGAAAAAATCGCAGAGGACATAATTTGTTTCATAACATGTCTTGACATGCTGAATTCAGTGGGTCAATCCGATTTGCTAAACAGGTTACTTTTCCTACTACCTGATTTTTGAATTTCGAAAAAAAGATCAGTATTTTTCCAAACCCGTACGTGATGTGTTGGTTATCACGTAAAGTATTCACAAAAATGCTTAGAGCAAAAATTTTTTACAACTGACGAAGGAAAAGCTGTTTTTCGTTTCGGCCATTCTGATCATTTTCAAAGAAATTGAGGTATAGTGTCATTTTTAATATTACATGCCTATAAAAAGTGTAAATAATTTAGAAAAACTATGTATTTACTATACATGACAAAAATTTAGCTTAAAATAAAATTACTACGACATTATGCAATGTTTGGCCCAGTACGAAGGCAAAAGAAATAAAAGACGGCTTAATACGTTTAATAATTGTATACTTTATTTTCAGTTCACATATTACATCACACATTTCTGGTTCCTCTTCGTCCCCACGGGCGGGCCATCGGCCGTGGGTACAGCTGCGTCTCGTTCTAGCTGCCAGTCACCGGGCTCCCGCATCGTTGGTAGACTGCAGGGGGCACTGACCACTAAAGTTTATGTATGCATCTTGGTTCGAATAAAGCAATGTAAACTAACTGCACTGTGTTCTAGTGCTGATCATCTGCACGCCCTAAGAACGTAACACCCCGCCCATCATCCATCCTGGACCAGTAATCGTTGTAAAAATTTACTTTCCATTTCAAAATTCAGCCTGCTGCGAACTTAAAACCACATATCTAGAATTTTCAAAAAATTTTAAATTATGGTTACATTTATTTATTTACGTTAAATCTTAATGTGTAGGCTGTCAGGGCCGGCATCCTCATTAATTAAAACTTCCGGGCTAAGAGGCCGTGGTCAAACAGTGGAAATGCTTCCTCCTGACCTTCCGTATCCAACTGCCGCCGACATTTCCGAGGTGAGCCGTGGGCGCACCTCGAAAGATGTTGCCCGCATTTGGCAACGAAACGTTAGGAAGAAGAATTTCTTCTCCTCGACCATTGCCTCTTAGCCCGGAAGTATTAATTAATGATATTTACGTTGATTTGGGATTTACACGTAGATTAGGCACATGTACATACACGATTACGGATGCTTGTACAGATTATTCACATATACAGATATATTCATATAAAATTAATGTTTCAATTAAATTTCAGCACCGTGTGTATCTATTTACTGGTAGAAATCTAACTACACTTCAACTTTTTTGAAAAAAAGGGCATATTAAAAAACGCAGCTCCTCCATCAACTTGAAAATTTTTTGCTCAAATTAGTTTTGCAACTACCTTCCATTACAATCAACAACACCACGTACGGATCTAAATATTTTTTTTTCAAAAGTCAAAAATCGAAACGTATGAAAAAATTTTGTTTAGCGAATTGGATGCCAAGATGTGTCACGAAATAAATTCTGAGCCCACACCGAATTTTACAAGGCCGGATTGAAATTTCTCTTGAGTAAGATTTGGAACCCTGTTTTATCAGCCATTAAAAAAACAAAGGTCTTCGATTCAGCCATCAGAATAGTTTCTGGAAGGGTTTTATCAATTTCGCCAGCCTCCAGCTCTGCGGCGCTACACGCTCAGTGAGCACTTGAGGGCAGTTAGAATTTCTTGCGCACGTGCTGTCGATTTCGGAGACGTATAAAGGAGTCGCCGCTCGCAGTATGAATTGAGTTCCGACGAGTTTGTGCAACCGCTTAGTCACCTGAGGACAGCGGCCAGGTGGAAAGCGGAAATATTGTGTCGAGCTGACGTCATGGTCTGGCTGCAGACCCGAGAAGAATATTAATGAGTCTAGTACAAATCAAAGGTGGTTTAAATTGCTCCAAGTACTCCTGAGTTGTGCTTTTATACAATGTCTTTTCACCGCCACCCTCCTAAAAAGCTGTACTAGTCGCTCCTTAGTTACACAATAATTTTTCTGGTAGCAGGTGATAGTTGTGGGAAATTTGTTAGACACTGCCTCAGGATGAGACGTCACAGAGATGTGTTAGACCACTGTCTTTGCACCCCCCCCCCCTCGTCCCCCTCGTGTCTATCCCTAGCGGTGAAACATTGGAACTGTCACCAACGAGTTTAGCGACTCCGGTAACAATGGATTCAATACCAAGATCGGTAGTTAAAGTATCATGCTTTTACATCTCACGGTCTCTAACGCCCTTACCCATCCCGTGGGCTGGTATGGGTATATTATCCCCAAATATTTCCATACATACATATCATGAGTTACTTGGTTGAAGTTACTCTACACATTTTGTTTTTGTCACTCTCTGTTCTGGCCACCCCCACCATTATTGGAGGTAGGTAGTTTTCATTCTACAAGTGATACATATACCTAGTTTGGTTGAAATCGGTACAGTAGTTTATGAAGAGATGAGGAATGTACACACATACAATTATTTTTATAACTGCACTGACCTTTTAGCCACAGCTAATCATTCACCTACGTGAACAGTATGTATATTACTCACATGTCCTCTTCCCCCCCTCTCTCTCTGTTCACCTCCTCCCCTCCCTCTCTCTTTCCATCTCCTTCTTTCCCCTCCTCCCTGTCCTTCTCCTCCTCCACTTCTGCTCTGCTGTGTCCATCCAGAAATGTAGCCACTGTAACACAATCTGATACAAATCACACAATATGCATGTCACGCAGGGCAGCCTAAATATGAGGGTTTCCAAATCTTTTCACCCTATCCTCACCTCTATTGGAGCTAGATGGTTCTTATACGCAAAGCACTTCTTCGCAGTGAAAAATGGACGATTAACTATTTGGACAAGAAGAAAATAGGAACTTATGAACCGTGGCGCTACAGAAGCGTGCTGAAAATTTGATTGGTAGATCAGATAACTGAAGCAGTAGTACTGAATCGAACAGGGGAAGAATGAAATTTTTAGCACAACATCAGTAAACAGAACTATCGTTTCAAGAAAACATGTCCTGAGATACCAATGCATAATCAATTCAGTAACGGAAGTGGTACAGGGGTTAAAAACTGTAGAGGAAAACCAAAGCTTGACTACAATATTTAGATTCATATAACTGTAGGTTGCAGTTATGCAGTAATGAAGAGGACTTCTCAAGATAGTCTAGGTGTAGAGCTGCTTCGAACCACACTTTGGCCTGAAGAAGGACATGAAGAATGGAATAGCACCCACTGCATAAAAACAATAACACCTAAACTCTTTCTGCTTCATAAAAACTGCTATTGTGTTCTTTATTATTATAAGATGAAATGGCATCCCAATAAAGTAAAAGCACGAAGTAATTAATCATCAGATCCACTGTCACGATGAAGAGATTCGACGACAAAAACCAGTCAGCAGTGTCCATGAAATGATTCAACTTAGTTGAGTGTCTACAAAATAAGAGTTCCTGTAGTATGATACTTTCTGTTATATCGCTGCATGATGGCATCTGTTGTGAAGGGGTCTGCACAATGAACGTTACTGAAAGTAATGGAAAGTACACTTTAATAGTGGTAAAAACATACTGACACTTATAATCAAAATGTAGCCTAGTTACCGGCAGAAAACACAAGAAAGTCCAGTCGGAGTCTGCGTACAGCAAGTTAGTAGTTTGCTGACGCTTGTCGTCATACGAAAGTATTCCTAGTGATCTACATAACTACATAACAGAAGGTCACAACACAGAATGAAAAACAGAAACTCCACGGCTCTCTAGTGTCTGAAAAACTTACCAGTGTATTCTTAAAGTCAAAATTTGTTTCAGAAACTACTAGTAACCGGGAACGCTTATTGAAATATTGCAGTAAAAGTTATGTGAGCAGCCTCTAAAAAGTCTTTCATGCCGCGGTTGCTGTACACATTCCCCTTAATACACAAAACTTGAGGCGTCGAGTCAGCACTCTTGATGATTCTGGTCGATTTGTAAGGGCCATTCTGACAAGATGGATGTCATCCTACGTTACGATCACACTGCTCAGTTTAGTTCTCGTCTGTTGCATCCAGAAGCAATGAAAAGCATCACACTTACCCATCTTTCCACGATGCCACATCGATGGAGACTGCCTGGCTTCAATCACTACAACAGCAAGTAGTACGATAAATGCTATGGTCAGCGCTCGGCCGACTGAAGAGATATTTGTGTGAAAATTATCACCTATATAGTTCAGCTCGGCACCGACAGCGATCACGTTTCCACTCCAGTCTGCACCACGGTTGTTTTCTGGACAAAGGAAGCCCATGCATTTTTACAAGTAAGCAGTGGTAATCAGAAGCAGGGGGCGACAGTCTGTCGCTACAGACATGTCTACTCTTGTTGCAGTGCATCGGCTTCCAGTCACCACTGTGGAAGATGCTAGCGTCATGCTACGGTGCGATGACATTGCGCGGGGAGGTACTTGCTCGTTCAGTGCTTCTGTTTCCTAGTTACAAACGCTGGACTAACAGTATGGAGGCCGAAGTAATACGACCCCAGTCATACTAACCGTTCGAATCCGCTCGTATCTTGATATTTCAGCACATGGTATGTGCAATAATACTTACTGTCACGTTTCTCCTCGGTTCAAAGGTTTTTCAGCAACTGAAGAAAACATTACCAGCATTGGCGAAGTTTTACAGAAAATCGAAATTTAGCGCGAACTTCAGTGCAACGAGATGCTTTTAATAGTTTGCACAACGAAACTCTGTTTCGAAATCTGGGAGAAAACCCGAGGAGATTCTGGTCGTATCTAGAGTACACCAGTGGCAAGACGCAACCAATACCATCACAGCGCGATATCAGTGGTGATGCTATTGATGAGAGCGACACTAAAGGAGAATCACTAGATACGATTTTCCGAAGTTCCTTCACAAAAGAAGACGAAGTACGTATTCCATAATTCGAATGTAAAGCCACTGCCAACATGAGCAACTTAGAAGTACATATTCTCCGTGTAGCGAAGCAGCTTAAAACGTTTAAGAAAGGCAAGACTTCCGGTCCGGATTATATACCAGTCAAGTTCCTTTCGTAGTATGCGATACAATAGCTCCATACTTAGCAATCATAAACAACCGTGCAGACTTAGAAAGATCCGCAACCAAAGACTGGAAAGTTGCACAACTCGCACAGTACTCAAGAAAGAAAATAAGAGTAATCTGCTGAATTACAGACCCGTATTAGTAACGTAGATTTGCAGTAGGTTTTTGTAACGTATGCTGCGCTTGAACATTAGAAATCACCTAAACGAAAACGATTTATTGACAAACAGTCATAACGGAGTCAGAAAATATCGTTGTTGTGAAACACAACTGGCTCTTTATACTCACGAAGTAATGAGTACTATCGACAGGGGACATCAAATTGGTACCATACTTTTAGATTTACCAAGACTTTTGACACCGTTCCTGACGATTCTAATCAAATTGCATGGCTATTGGGTATCGTCTCAGTTATATATCTAGATTGGTGATTTTCTGTCAGAGAGGTCACAGTTTGTAATAACGGAAGGAAGTCATCAAGTCAAACAGAAGTAATATCTTGCGTTCCCCAAGAAGTGTTATAGGCCCTCTGTTGCTTCTAATATACAGAAACGATTTACGACACAATATGGGCAGTCCTTTTAGATTGTTTGTAAATGATGCTGTCAGTTAATGTCAAATAAAGTCGTCGGATGATCAAAACGAATTGCAAAATGATTTAAACGAGACGCCCGTGTGGTGCAAAAAGTGGCAACTGAATCTAAATCATGAAAAGTATAAATCATTCACATGAGCACTAAAAAGAATCCGGTAAATTTCAGTTACACGATGAATCACACAAATCTAAAGGCTGTAAACATAGCTAAATACTTACGGGTTACAATTACGACTAACTTAAGTCTGAACGATCACATAGATAATGTTGTAAGGAAAGCCAAGGAACTTATTGGCAGAAAACTTAAAAAAGACAGCGAGTCTACTAAGGAGACTGCTTATACTACGCTTGTCTGTCCTATTCTGCAGTGAGGGAGCCACATGCGATAGGTTCTAAAGAGGGCAGCTCGTTTTGTATTTTTTGTGAAACAGGAGAGGCTGTGCTACGGATATGATACACGAATTGGAGTGGGAGCCATTAAAGAAAGGTGTTTTCGCTGCGATAAGTCCTTCGCAATCACCAACTCTTTCCTCAGAGAGTGAGAAAATTTTCTTGGGGCTCACTTACAGGAAGAAATGACACTCACAATAAGATAAATCAGGGAGATTTAAGAGTTCTCTTTTCTAGAGCGATGAAAGTGGAACTGTATATAAGTAGCTTAATGGTGGTTGTATGAGATGTCTGCCAGGCATTTAGTTGTGAACTGCAGAGTAATCATGTAGATGTAAAGGAAGCTTGCGTACTCCTTGCCTTCCTCATCAGGCCAGTGGGCTGTTGCGTGACCTATTTGTAAGCTTTTTCGGATCTTCGGGGTTCCTGAGATCATTTAGATCACTCTTTGACAGAGTCGTCACATGAGAAATGAACACTGGGTGTGGATACGGGAATGCACGTCACAGTTTGGGGAAACGTATCAGTGAAGAATGTGTGCCATTGGCTTCCTCCGACCTCTTGTGAAGTGGCTAACAGTGAGAGCTTGTAGTATGTAGTGTTGTATCTGTGTGGCCGTAACACAGTGCGGGCACACAGTCCACTTCTCTAGAATAGCACCAAGGGTGTCGCGTCTCCCATCAGACAGGCGGATAGTATTCAGTACTGCTACATACCTTCATCCCTCTCGACACTGCTTCGAGGTTTGGAATAAAATTCAGGACGCTCACGCAATGTGTGATGATCAGGATCTTAGCGCCAACTCCAGGCCGTGTGTGCCGGGTACTGGTGGAGAAAATATCTTCCGCTTTGTGGAGGTTGCAGTTTATCAGAAATTAATACAGAACTGAAGACGACATGAGACACAAGAATTTCTGACGTCTAAGGCTCGCTTAGGAATGTTGTATTTTTCAGTTACACATACAACTACATAACCTTTGCGTCATTGAGGTTGTAAGCGTGGAAGGTACGTCATGTTGGAGCTGACATCATCAATCTATACGGAAAGTCCGAATGAACATCTCGCAGTAAAGCATCCGACGCACTGAGTGTTCGAGCACTTCCTCTGTTTATACGGTGCGACCAAGTGAGGTTCCTGCCCAGGACAGCGATTTGTTTTGGAGGAACTTGTGGCGCCACCTACAGCCACTTTTTCTGTCATCATTATTGTCTGTTCCTTCTTAGACGAGGGGATTAATGGAAATCATACTAGGCTGTACTTGGTTTTCTGTATACTAACGCCGCTAAATTGTTTGTTTATAGCACAAATGAAAGTAGGGAGCAGCTATTGTCAACATTTAGAAATTGATTGTCCATACAAGAAAATAAAGCAAGGACAATACTTCCACGTAGGATTAGAATGAACGTGATAGTTTTATGACAGTACGTGCACCTTATAACATCCCAGCTTCCTCAAATAAATTATAACGTCCCAGGACTTTCTGCACCAAATTATAACATTTCAGCTCCTCAACACCAAATTAAAACGTTGCATTAGGAGGTGTCTGCTTCGTGCAAAAGATCTTGAGTTCATATTGACGACAACAAGTAATTCTTCATTACAGACGTTTATTTACAAACAGAACTGACAGACTTCACAGACTCAACAACTGACTCTCCGAGCTAACCGCACTGCATATCCGAACTGGCAACTGACAACTCCTAGGTGTATTAATATCTTTCCAAACAATGAGAGTCTTTAACAATGTTTTGTTTACAATACGATAGCAATTCACGACCCAAAACTAAATTAGACATTACAGAATTTTAGTACAGATTAAAGTAAGTAAAAGGATCAGTACATATAAATTCTTACAAGCATAATTTCCAAATAGATTTTATAACATTTTTCTACCAGCTTCTGGATAACCTTCACCAGACTTGCACCGACGTTTCCAGAAATATCTTGACATTTGATTCTGGATATTTCTTGAGTGATTTAGAACAACTATTTATATGTAAAATGATTTAAATCGTGTTTCAAAACGTAAATAAATCTTTTTAGCAATATTTCTTGATACAAATCGTCTTTCGAAATTAGGTTATGAAACAGTTTTCACAAGTTTTCGTATTTTTGCGATCATAATATAGAATTTCTCCATAGAAAGTTCCAGAAGTGTGCATTAAACGTTCATTTTCAGACTTTCTCTTTATCTGGTGAGTTTTTAAAAGTATCTTGTCCATATTATACGAAATAATTTAGCTCAAAACTGATAATTTATACAATTAATCAGAGCTACAGCAAACAGTGAGTCTTTCTTTTACAAAATGAAATATAATTACAAAATTGAATGAAAATAGGTTACTAACACTAATATATATTTACATTAATTCTATTTTTGTTCTTTCTGTGCAAAATGTCCTAATATTGACACAGTACAATATTTAAACATCACCAAAGTTTCCCTTTACATTTTGCATATCTGTATCGACATCTCCTAAAAGTCTACAGTATCGAATACTTCAATATGTCCCAATATGTCCTGTAATGTTACACAACCCCCCATCAGCACTTCCACGTGAAACACGGAAGGGTTGATGTCCTTACATTACAAAACAGAAAAAGTTTTACACATATCTTTGGTGTCTTCTTTCTTGAAGACCGGTGATCTTCTTTCTTGAAGGTCGGTGATCTTCTTCCTTAAAGGTCGGTATACCTCAATGCCACACACTGTATTTCAGTCTCATCTTCACAGTCCGTATGGTTTCCATATACACTGCAGGCTATCACAGGCTGCAATAGCACAGTCCGCTATGAATATACAGCATACAGTGGTCAAACCCAGTTAAACATTAGCAAAAGCATTTAATAGTCGGTGGACCGGTTTTTAAGGACACAGAAATTTGAATTCTCTAAAGTCTAATTACTCAAGAAAATTTACTCTAAATAATTTCTTAAAGCTAAGAGAGGATAGACTGACAGATGGAGAAAATTGATTATACAGGATCACAGAATAAGTGTAAGATACAATGCCAGAATACGAAAATGAAATATGACAATTGCATAGCTAGGGGACCTAGTGCTCGCCAAACACTCAGCACACAAAGAATGAATGCTCCCCTGAGGAATCAGATAAATACAACATAACAAAGTGTACAAAAATATCCTGGTAAGATTACATATAAAAGTCTATAAACATCTATTATCTAAAATACTTTTTTACATTTTTTTATACAATTTCAGTTCGGTCACGTTTCGTAGGCCAAACAGTCTGCCAGAATTTGGGTAGACTAGACGGTAAGCATTCGGATGAGGATTGTCCTGAATCTTGAAAGGTCCAATGTATATGTCAAAAAACTTTTTTAATTCACCACTGATGGCTTTAGACTTCTCTTGTGTTTTAACAAGGACCAAGTCTTCAATTTTAAATTGAGTAGGCTTCAATCTTTTGTCATGTCTACATTTCCTCTTATCACCTTGAGATTTCATGGTCTTTCTCACTATTTCCTCTCTCTCTTGAGTACTTATTGGTTTGCAGACTGGAAAATCAATGAAATCACTAATTGGATGTGGTGGTTTGGTTTTATACTGTATTTCATAAGGCGAAAACCTTGTTGAGGAATGCTGTAGGCTGTTCACAACATCTTTGAATTTCTCAACATAGTCAATCCAACTAGCATGATCAGTATTGCAGTAGGTTCTAAAGAATCGCCCAATTTCCCTCATGTATCTCTCCAAAGGGTTTTCTGACGGATGATAAGCTGAAATAAGAATGTGACTTATATTTTCATCTTCAACAAAAGCTTTCCATACTCCAGAAGTAAATTGAGTCCCATTGTCTGATAAGATTTTCTGAGGTTTTCCAACCCTGCCACAATAGTCTCCTCTGATTTTTGAAATAATGCTCTTACTGTTTGCCTTGCGAAGAGGGTATAACTTAATGAATTTTGAAAAAACATCAACCATAACAAAAATGTAGCAATAGCCTCCTCTGGTCTTCGGTAATGGTCCATATAAGTCGACAGCGACTAACTCGTGTTGTTCTTTTGGTAAGATGTTTTGCATCAATCCTCGACAAGTTTGGTTGGATACTTTTACTCTTTGCCACCTGTCACAACCCGTCAAAATTTTTCTAACCCTCCTGGCTATGTTGTTAAAGTACACATTTTCTTGGATTTTCTGGATACACTTTTGAATCCCACAATGACCAAAACTTTCATGAATGTACTTGATGAGTACATTGATGTACTGTTCAGGCCAACATAATTTCCATACATCGCTATCTACACTGTTTCTCTTGAATAGAATCCCCTTGTAGATTTTGTAATAATCTCCCACTTTTTCATGTCCCTTTTTCCCTAAATAACTTTTGACCAGTTTACAGTTCTCATCGTGGTTCTGATTCCGTCGGATGTCATTACAAATGTCTCTGATTTCTTGTTCATTGTCCACACCTCTTAAATACATAATTTTGAATTCTTTTTCACATTCCCCACTGTCATCTTCAAAGTCACCCCCCACAGGTAGTCTAGATAAAGCATCAGCAACTACATTATCAGGTCCTCTAAGATATTTTATTGAGTAATTAAATTGTTATAACAAGAGTGCCCACCTGGTAATCCTTCCATGATGCAACCTACATTCTTGAATATAAATTAATGCCTTATAGTCTGTGTAGACAACTACCTGGTTTCCCAATGAATAATTTCTGAATTTAGAAAATGCCCAGTAAATGGCCAAAAGCTCTTTCTCGGTAACAGTGTATTGCCTCTCATGTTTTTTCAAGGTTCGACTAGCAAAAGCAATAGACCTGTGTTCTATTTTCCCATTTATATTTACTTCTTGTAATAGGTGAGCACCTAGGCCATAATCAATACTATCTGCCATAATGCAAAAAGGTAAACTTAAATCAGGACGGTAAAAAATTTGACTGTTACATAACTGTGTTTTTATTTCTTCAAAAGCAGCTTCACATTCCTGATCCCAAACTCACATTGCGTTTTTCTTCAGCAATCTGTTAAGACTTGGAGCATTTAGAGCTTGGGTACTAATGAACTTTCTGTAGCAACCGCACATCCCGAAAAATGACTTTAGTTGTTTCTTGGTTTTTGGAATTGGGAATTTTGCAATTGCCTCGAGTTTTTCAGGATCTGGCAAAATACCTTCCTCAGAAATACTGTGCCCCAGAAACTTCAATTTTTTCATACCAAACTTACATTTAGATAATTTAAGTGACATTCCCCCTTTCCTTAATCTATTGCAAACCTCCCTCAAAGTATTAACATGTTCTTCCCAAGTTTCTCCAGTAATCAAAATGTCATCTACATACACAGTTAATTTTGATAAAAGATCTTTTCCCAAAACAAAGTCAAGTGCTCTAATGAATTCGGCTACTGAGACATTCAGACCAAATGGTACCACACAATACTGGTAACATCTTCCCCCATACAAAAAGGCAGTATACTTTCTGGAATCATTTTTTAATTGTACTTGGTGAAATCCTGATGTGAGATCTAAACTGGTCATGTATTTCATTCTTTCAAATTTATGAAGTAATTCGTCTATATTCTCGGGATGATCGGTCTCTCATTCCAGATACTTATTTAGGTGTCTTGAATCTAGTACAAGCCTGACAATGCCATCACGTTTTGCAACCACTAACAAAGGATTATTGTATTGGCTCTTACTTCTCTCAATGATGCCCCACTCTTCCATCTTTTGAAGTTCCTTTTCTACATCTTTTCTCTTTGCAATGGGTACACTATAAGGTTTTATAAAGAATGGCTCATGTGGTTTTAATCTGAGTTTACATTGATAATTCTTTACTCTGCCAGGTCTGTCATCAAAAACATCACAGTAATTCCACAATAATCGTTCTAACTCTACCTTCTGTTCTTGGTTCAAATTATCTGATTCCCGTAATTTTTCTTGAACTATATCCCCATATTCTCCATCATCATAATCCTCAGTAATTTCCTCTACACAATAACCACTGTCTTTAGAAAATGTAGCGTCCCTAATTTCAATTCCCTTATCAGCACAGTTTTGAACCGACATGTCAGTACTGGAACACACTCTCGTCTTAGGATCAATAAAGGTAAACAAACTCTTTTCCCAATCAAATGCTGCATTAGCTTTTAATATCCAGTCCATACCCAACAGTACATTCTCATTTGGGTCACTTATTACAAGACATCCTTGAGTAAACTGTACATCATTTATACTGAAGGACAACAACACCTGTCTATTAACAATTTTGCTCAGTTTGCCGGTAATGCCTCTAATTTTTATTCCAACAACTGGTAATTCAACAAAGTCAAGATCATTCTTAATTATATCTCTTACTTTGCTTGAAATGGCACTAATTGGACTCCCTGTGTCAATCAAACAATACCCTTCCCAACCTGCAGCTTTAATTTTTATGTATGCACTACCAATAGTGGTGTTTTCCCTTTCTTCCTGTTCTTCATACAAAAGATCTTCTGCTATCTCATCATACCTCTGTTCCATATTTAGGTTTTCTTTATTAGGCAATACTTTCTTCAAACTTCTAGGTCTACTGGAACTTACTGGAATGTCTGGATTACTATTTACCTCACACACATCCTGACTAGTACCCCGTTTGATGATTTCATTAGGCTTAAAAGCAGAAACTGGTTCACAAATTTCCCTTAATTTGATCTTAACATCATTGTCATCACTGTAATCTTTAAATTTGTCTCAAACAGATTTCAAAATAATCTCAGATGCATCAGCACAATCAACCCCCCTGTCTCCTGATTTATTACTAAGCTGAACTGGCACAATCTGATTCTCATGTGGAATGTAGTTACAGTTCCTGGCACAACTATTCTCAACACTATTGCTTATAACATCCTCCTTAACTTCAACATAAACTATTCCATCCAATTCACCATCAAAATCTTCTAGTACATAATCACCATTAGCCTTAACATCAACATTATCATCATCATTGCCTGAGCTTACACTACAAACACTACTAGTATCACCAACATTACTCACAACACCATCTTCACCAACCACATCCACATGAATATCAGACTTCCAGAAACTTCAGTACGAACATCATTATGACAACTTACATCTAAAACATCACCACACATAAGTTTGTACAATCCAAAATTATCAAAGTTATCCTTACCTTTCATTTCAGCATTAGGTGCTTCTTCTTGATTATATAAATTTGCAATTATATCATCTTCTAAGCCTACTTCATCAAAGGTAGCCTGGTTCCTATTACAGTTGTTTCTAGTATTTTCTCTGATGACATTCCAAAATTTCCTGTCAAATTTAATTTTTTCATTACCTCTATCTACAGATAGATCATAAGCATACTGTCTATACTGGTTAGGTCTCTGATTATAGTGCTGTCTGTTCCGGGTGAAATTAGCCTGATTTTGAAAATTCCTTGCCCCAAACTGACAGACTCCCAGTGGAGCATTTAGTCGTTTAAAAGGCCTATGTCTGTCGTTTCCCTGCCTCGGGTTACCTTCTCTCACGTCATTACCCCAGGACCTGTTTCGATTTTCCCATTCTCTGTTTGAATTAAAGTGCTGATCATTCCTACCAAAATTTCTTCTGTCATTGCTATTGTAATTATCCCTGTTGTTGTTAAAGTTTCTTCGTTCACTATTATTGTTGTTATTTCCACGGTTCGGTTCCCACCCTCTGTGTGATGAACCTACAAAGTCGTTAAATCTGTTGTTTTGTTCAAAGGCTCTATCGAGTTTGTCCACATATTTCAAGAATTGCTCTATGGACTCATCTGGACCATATACTAAACCCCATTGTACTCTTTTCGGAAGTCTCCGTTTTAGTGCATCAATTTGAGTTAGCTCATCAAATGGCTTATCCAGATGCACTAATTTTTGCAACTGTTTCTCACAATAGGCTTTCATTGACCCATCAGATTCTCTGTAACTAGGACCATTCAAGAATTCACTTTTGATTCGAGCTTACTCAGTTTCAGACCAAAATTTGGTTAGAAAACATTTTTCGAAATCTTCAAAGGACAATTCCGCGGAACAATTCTGATTGGCCCACGAAAGCGCCTCACCATCAAGTAATTTCTTTACAAATTTTATCTTAACACTATCTGTCATTATGGACGTGAACTGCTCCTTGCAGAATTGCATGAAGTCTTTTGGGTGTATATTCTTGTCACCGGGATAAGTTTTAATGGGAAAATTTCCCCATACCCCATTACAACTATTACTAAAACCTTTTTGCAACATAGTTTCTTGTATTTCTACAAATTTTCTGTCTACAGTTTTTATGACATTACCTACTCTACTACAAATTTCTGTGACCTTTTTGTCAGAATCAGATTTGAAAGATTCAATTTCGCTTTCAAAAAATCGTTTTGTCTGGTCAAATTCATTTCTCAATTGAGAATTTTCCTCATTTACAAAATCAACAACTTTTTTAAGTTTTGACTGGTTATTTGAAATTTCGTTACTTAAATCACTTTCAAGGACAGAAATTTTGCTCTCAACCGTGCCCACACGACAACTAAGTTCTTTTTGGTTTGACTCAAAAGTAATTCGCCATTCTTCGAGAACCTGATTAGTGTGAGCAATCTGTTCTGTATTTGAATTTATTTCTGATTTTAAATCACACACAGCCTTCGAAATCGACCTGTCCATCTGTTGTTGTGTCTGTTCAATTTTTTGACGTAATTCGGCACGAGAATCGTCCATCTTCGAGTTTAACTCTGAAAACATTTGTTTTAACATTTCCAACATTCCTACACTGTCAGAAGCACTTTCCCTAATAGGTGTACTCGCTACACCGCTGTCAATACTGAAATCTGGGTCTTTTTCCATTATTTTAGGAAGCAGGTACTTATCTTAGTGCCCGTCGGCGGTCGTTGGTGTCCGTGTTTTGCGAAATTTCTTCAATTCCAGGATGGTTTCGCTCGGTTGATTCACTCCTCTTCAAGTGACCCCAGAATCGACGTATTTACTTCTGAAGAATGACTGGTCCGTCGTATATCCTCTTCTTGTGGTCCCAAAACAGACGTATTTTCTTCTTGTGATCCCAGAAGAGACGTATTTTATTTTGAAGAATCACTGGGTGGTCGTCAGATCCTCTGCTTCCTCCACCAAATTATAACATCCCAGCTTCCTCAACCAAATTATAACGTCCCAGGACTTTCTGCACCAAATTATAACATTTCAGCTCCTCAACACCAAATTAAAACGTTGCATTAGGAGGTGTCTGCTTCGTGCAAAAGATCTTGAGTTCATATTGACGACAACAAGTAATTCTTCATTACAGACGTTTATTTACAAACAGAACTGACAGACTTCACAGACTCAACAACTGACTCTCCGAGCTAACCGCACTGCATATCCGAACTGGCAACTGACAACTCCTAGGTGTATTAATATCTTTCCAAACAATGAGAGTCTTTAACAATGTTTTGTTTACAATACGATAGCAATTCACGACCCAAAACTAAATTAGACATTACAGAATTTTAGTACAGATTAAAGTAAGTAAAAGGATCAGTACATATAAATTCTTACAAGCATAATTTCCAAATAGATTTTATAACATTTTTCTACCAGCTTCTGGATAACCTTCACCAGACTTGCACCGACGTTTCCAGAAATATCTTGACATTTGATTCTGGATATTTCTTGAGTGATTTAGAACAACTATTTATATGTAAAATGATTTAAATCGTGTTTCAAAACGTAAATAAATCTTTTTAGCAATATTTCTTGATACAAATCGTCTTTCGAAATTAGGTTATGAAACAGTTTTCACAAGTTTTCGTATTTTTGCGATCATAATATAGAATTTCTCCATAGAAAGTTCCAGAAGTGTGCATTAAACGTTCATTTTCAGACTTTCTCTTTATCTGGTGAGTTTTTAAAAGTATCTTGTCCATATTATACGAAATAATTTAGCTCAAAACTGATAATTTATACAATTAATCAGAGCTACAGCAAACAGTGAGTCTTTCTTTTACAAAATGAAATATAATTACAAAATTGAATGAAAATAGGTTACTAACACTAATATATATTTACATTAATTCTATTTTTGTTCTTTCTGTGCAAAATGTCCTAATATTGACACAGTACAATATTTAAACATCACCAAAGTTTCCCTTTACATTTTGCATATCTGTATCGACATCTCCTAAAAGTCTACAGTATCGAATACTTCAATATGTCCCAATATGTCCTGTAATGTTACAACCTCAATTACATTTGTCACAAATTGTGATAAAGGTGGACACTTCTTGAGTTTCACACAATATTCGAACACTTTATTAAATCTTTGCCTCGGTCTAGCAGCTTCATTACGTCACCTAGCGAGGTGACATGGTGGTGAAGTTGCTGATATCGCGTTACATAGCAGCAAGATGAAAATAACGATCGACCATTTATTTTTAGGTTTTCCATGGTTTCCCTAAATCAGTTCACGTCAAGGGAGTGCCTGTTTCTTCGAATAGGTTATTAGAAATTTGCATCCCAGCTTTGTCCGTAAACTGATCATTGATTTTTCTTCTTCTTCCGCTGTATAAAAAAGAGAAAGAGAAGTGATGAGGAAGAGAGAGAGAGAGAGAGAGAGAGAGAGAGAGAGAGAGAGAGAGCAAGAGACAGATACCAACGGACAGAAAGAAAGACAAGAAGGAGGAAACAGAATAATAAGAATGCTCTGATAATAAATGACGTGGGCTCTTTTTTTGTTTATTTTTGCTGATGGTGGAAGCAACAGCTTCGAAATATAAGAAGGCGAAATTCTCGTTTCGAAGCTGTGATTTCATGAGAAAATTTTTGCTAGCCACCTGAAGGCTACTAGTTTCAGCATTCAGAACCTACAACAGTAATAAGAAAATCGTAAGTAACAGATTATAAATTCATATAATACCTTTCTTGCACAACGCGAAAAACAAGGGGTCTCATACACGCTTAACATATTAATACACGCTTAACATATTGAAGCCTGAAGACTCACGTTTTCACACACACACACACACACACACACACATACACACACACACCGCACATACCCTCGCTTGTCTTAGGCAGTCTGTTTTCCTCAAATAAGTTACTATTTATAGAAAACCCAGAGCCCATCGAAAAGAACAGCTCATTAAAACAGTTAATTACACTGAACAGAGTTCTATTTCTGTAAAACTTACGACTGAAATAATTGTACTCACGTAGTATTGTATCATTGGTATGCTACCTACGAGTATCGAACAAAGTAGTTCTTAAGCAACAGTTCAATACAATGCCGACAAATAATGGCTTTCGTGAAAGAAAAAATGTGAAGGACGTATTCACAGTGTAAGAACAAGTTTCCTGATACTCATTCCCATCCGTTTTAAAGACACTCGACAAATATGTTGTTGATGACGGCCGCGGCAATGTTTCATATTCAAGGACGAATTTACACAACGTTTTCTTGTACTGGATGTATAAATTCTCCCATTCTTCCTGAGTTACAGCAGGCAGCAGCTCCCGAGCTTTTGAGAGACTTGATATGGCACAAATAAACCAGATGATACAAGATTTCTCCGTGGTTTCCCCGTATCGCTCGCGGAGAATGACGCCCTGATTTCTCTGAAATGGATACTGCCGATTCCTTCCTGCATATATGTCCTTCAGATACTTTTGCTCCATCTCTTAGGACGTTGTAGACTGCAGTGTAAGCCTTTACCGTTCTTCTTTTTGCAGTTCGGTTTTGTGACTAGGAGAGTCACTTGAAATATTCAGTTGTTCTTTCCAGAATCATTTTTTTTTAAATCTATGTATTTATAGTGCAATATTTCTCATGCAGTAAATGCAGTAAATGAATCAGGCAAAAAGGAATACAAACGTCTCAATAATGAGATCGACAGGAAGTGCAAAATGGCTACGCAGGGATGGCTAGAGGACAATTGTAAGCATGTAGAAGCTTATCTCACTAGGGGTAAGATAGATACTGCCTACAGGAAAATTAAAGAGACATTTGGAGAGAAGAGAACCACGTGTATGAATATCAAGAGCTCAGATGGAAACCCAGTTCTAAGCAAAGAAGGGAAGGCAGAAAGGTGGAAGGAGTATATAGAAGGTTTATACAAGGGCGATGTACTTGAGGACAATATTATGGAAATGGAAGAGGATGTAGATGAAGACGAAATGGGAGATAAGATACTGCGTGAAGAGTTTGACAGAGCATTGAAAGACCTGAGTCGAAACAAGGACCCCGGAGTAGACAGCATTCCATTAGAACTACTGACGGCCTTGGGAGAGCCAGTCATGACAAAAATCTACCAGCTGGTGAGCAAGATGTATGAGAAAGGCGAAATACCCTCAGACTTCAAGAAAAATATAATAACTCCAATCCCAAAGAAAGCAGGTGCTGACAGATGTGAAAATTACCGAACTATCAGTTTAATAAGTCAGAGCTGCAAAATACTAACGCGAATTCTTTACAGACGAATGGACAAACTGGTAGATGCGGACCTCGGGGAGGATCAGTTTGGATTCCGTAGAAATGTTGGAACACGTGAGGCAATACTGAACTTACGACTTATCTTAGAAGAAATATTAAGAAAAGGCAAACCTACGTTTCTAGCATTTGTAGACTTAGAGAAAGCTTTTGACAATGTTGACGGGAATACTGTCTTTCAAATTCTGAAGGTGGCAGGGGTAAAATACAGGGAGCGAAAGGCTATTTACAATTTGTACAGAAACCAGATGGCAATCATAAGAGTCGAGGGGCATGAAAGGGAAGCAGTGGTTGGGAAAGGAGTGAGACAGCGTTGTAGCCTCTCCCGATGTTATTCAATCTGTATATTGAGCAAGCAGTAAAGGAAACAAAAGGAAAATTCGGAATAGGTATTAAAATTCATGGAGTAGAAATAAAAACTTTGAGGTTCGCCGATGACATTGTAAGTTTTGCTATTTAGGAAGTAAAATAACTGATGATGGTCGAAGTAGAGAGGATATAAAATATAGACTGGCAATGGCAAGGAAAGCGTTTCTGAAGAAGAGAAATTTGTTAACATCGAATATAGATTTATGCGTCAGGAAGTGGTTTCTGAAAGTATTTGTTTGGAGTGTAGCCATGTCCGGAAGTGAAACATGGACGATTACTAGTTTGGACAAGAAGAGAATAGAAGCTTTCGAAATGTGGTGCTACAGAAGAATACTGAAGATAAGGTGGATAGATCACGTAACTAATGAGGAGGTATTGAATAAGATTGGGGAAAAGAGAAGTTTGTGGCACAACTTGACCAGCAGAAGGTTCTGGTTGGTACGACATGTTCTGAGGCATCAAGGGGTGACCCATTTAACATTGGAGGGCGGCGTGGAGGGTAAAAATCGTAGAGGGAGATTAAAATATGAATACACTAAACAGATACAGTAGGATGTAGGTTGCAGTAGGTACTGGGAGATGAAGAAGCTTGCACAGGATAGAGTAGCATGGGGAGCTGCATCAAACCAGTCTCAGGACTGAATACAACAACAACAACAACAACAACGACAACAACTACAACATTTCTCATATTCTGTAACGTACTTCACAAAACTTTGTGATGCTATATGGACGGTCCACAATTAGTATTACATACTTTCATGGATTGTAGAGGACGTAAAAATAATACTTTTTCTTAGGTATGCTTGTTAGTAAGCAGTCCGAGTGGATGTTACACCGAAAAACAATAGTTGTGCTAATATTAATGTTTCTTGCATGGTTAAACAGAAAAACTGCTTCATACGTTGACCACCATGTTCGTTTCACATATCATACCTGCAGAGTTTATACTCTGTTATTCTTCGCCAAAGATATCAGTGTTGGCAGAATTATTTCTGCCGAGCCCGTTGCAGTGCAGTCACATTGCAGACGTATGGCATCATGTAACAAGACGTGATCGCTCTATGGGACCTCTCATTGTGGGTAGAATACCACGCACGAAACAGTTCTATAGCCTTATTAACTTTTTTGACAGTTCCCTTTTCCATGAAACTGTAAACGTATATGCAAGAGGAGCCAAAGCAAGGCAAAGGGAAGCACAGAAAGAGAGCATAAATCAGGAAATATGTAGTTAGCACGTAGTGATGATAATTTTGCCAGTAGGAAACGCTGACGTTAGTGAGCAAGAGGATGCTCTTGATTCAGATAAGTGAGTGGGAACCGCCAAAATAGTGATGATGCAGGCACGAATGAAAAAAAGGTACCGCTAGAAAATGATGGGATCAAATTGTGAAATTTACGATGTTTAAAGTAGAGCTGGATCAAATTTCTCACTGCACCTGGAAATGGTCAATTGAGCCAACCTAGCATATAATTGACAAAATCTTTTGGGGAACATGGAAAGACTGGTGTATCCCTCGAGATCATGGTGCAAGTAAGTGTGGAGTTAAGGAAATAGAAAAAAGAAATGCAAGAGATATTGAGTACATACAGAAAAAAAGATGAATGAAGAGATTAAAGAGACAAGAGAGGCACTGAGTAGAAAAGACATGCGTTTGTTCGAAATTTGGTTCTAACTGGAGCAAATCGCAATGAAGCAGCAGCATATTAGCAGTGTAGAGCATCACAAAGAGGAACGTAAGAGTCGTGCTGAAAATGTAGATAAACACATAAATGAGGTAGAGGCCACGGTCAGTAAGATGCTGCGTAAAACTGAAAAACAGCTGTGCGAAGCAACACAAGAGCTCAGAGTCAACCACTGAGAGATGAATGAGCAGAAAGTCATGAACGTGCGAGAAATGCTACCTCTCAACTAAAAGTAGCTGAAACGGCAGAAGTACAGTCACTTCTCGCATTTGAATAAAATCAAGAGGGAATCAATCAATGTCAGGGATAAATGAGTGAGAATTTCGCCAATGGGTACACAAAGGAGCACATATGACAGGCTGACGCACATAATTGTGCGTGGCTTTCAGACAGCCATATGCCTGAAACAGGACATGTAAACCCAGGGACAAACCATGAATGGAAATATTCTCCTGCGTCACCTGAGTTTGAGGAGAGCATGATCTGGCACTCAAGATTCGAACCAGTTCCCAACTTTAAGGATAATAGTTATGCACACGTATTTCCAGGCTGAAACAGTGATGAGAATGGAACCAATAGCGCTGCAATGCATTTCATACAAGGAATGCAAGGAAACATTTTTAGCTAATTATTGGTCTAGGACAGTGATATAGAGAATTAAGTAGCAGACAATAATGAGTTGGAATCTGAATTAATTAAAGAATTTCACCAAACTTTTCATGAACAAGATCGAGTTCCGAAATCGTTTAAAATTATCTGAAGCAATCTTAAAGAAGTATCTGTTCTTCGATGCAGAATTCATCCCTTCCGAAACCATACAGTGTTGTTACCGGAAACAAGCTGATAGTTACAAACGAGATTTTTGTGGACTTTGTGGAGGGATTACGAATCTTTCGAGAGTTTGCCCAGAGAAACAATATACTCAAGGAGCCAGAAAACAACACGGCCGGGCCACAGCACTTTCACAATTAATGCTGGAACAATCGATTCCGAACACAAGATGGGGACACTTTCACCTCTATCAATAAAACCTAAGTAGCTGAAGCAGCTACCAGTGCAATAATGGTCCTAATATTTGGCTCAGGTTGAAAGAGCAACAGACACCAACACCTGAGGCCCAGAGCATTGAGATTTAGTCTCCCGATTGGCAAGCATACAACAGTGCGGGGAATTAGTCACTGCATTGACGGGTGGCAGCCACAGGAATGGAAAGAGAAAAACCCATGAGTCACTTTGGAACCAATCAAGTAAACCTGATCGGGTGTGGTGATGTGAGGGAACTACTGTTAGAAGAAAAGGAGGGGAACATCATTCAAAATTTGCACCCGTTAATCACTGGCTTGATAGGAGGGATTAAACCGAGGGCCGTTCCGGATGGTAGTAGTCATATTTCAGACATTCTGGAATTGCACGATGAATAATAACTGGCCAATGTTCAGACGAAAGCAAAACAAAGTTAAAGAAGCGTTTGCCGGCAAAAGGTCAGCTGTAGTTGAAGTTCATCTGCCAATATCAGTAGTTAGAATGGAACTTTTTGTTATCCATGCTATGAACTAACAAAATTATGGGCATACTTTTTCTGAAGGAAAATCAGTCCTGGATCTCGAATGTCGTGAAATAATATTGCAAAAAGAAGCACCTGTAAAAATCAGTTTCGAACAACACCGGGAGCGGATACCAGGAAATTGTCTGAAATTATGCTTGGAATCCGAAGGGAACAATGGAAGATCAGGGAGACGTTCCGCGAGTCAACTGATGTACCTTTCACACAGTCAGCCTCCACTGGGCAATCAGACATACCAGAACATTTGAAAGGCAGAAGCTGTCTAAAATTTTGCAGGATAATGCGAGAGTTTCCTCAATGAAGTCAGCTTTTGATAACAATAAGAGCTGAAGGAACATTTGAGGTTTTTTGTGCAGTCTTGCATGATCTCTCTGGCATGTAAGCAAAGCGTCGTTGAGGAGAGATCCGCGCAATGGTTCACGAAACCGTGATCAAATCTGCAATTTCGTTCCACAAAAATACAGTTGTTATTGTGGGCAAAGAAAAAGGCACAATTATTGTAGCCCTTGTTTCACCCCAGATTAAAACTGTAATTGTTTTATTTCCTTTAGGCTGGTGTTACTATTTCAGGCACCTCCCAATTGAATAAAATCTTGTTTTCAGGATGCCTCCATTCGAATTTTATTCGAACTGACACGACTTGAAAACCAAGAAGATTCCATTCAGACATGTTGCCATTAAAGACTCTGAGGACACCTCCCTTATGGGCTGCTCGATCCCTCAATGCATTTATCGGTGCGGTGGATAGTGTCTTCGATGTGTTTTCTCGGGGTTTTTCGTGGCAGCATGTCTGAATAAAATCTTTTTGGTTTTCAAGCTGCTTAGGGCGCGGGGGCGGGCTTTGGATGTAACTAGGAGCAACGACGGATGCTTAACGCTTGCAAGGAGGCGGAGCGTCAGTTTCAGACGTGGCGTAGGCCCCCTTCGCTCCAGCTGACGTCACACTCGTTACCGCGGCAGGCCGGAGCTGCTATGTAACTGCCAAACTCCCTTTCCGCACACGCATCGTTTTGACCTTATCTCTGATTGTTGCCAGCGGCCGTAATAGTGTGTATACATGCGGAAAGCCATGCCACCACCGGCGATCTGTAGTTTTACTCCTGAGGACGATGGCAGAGACATCGAAAGTTCGAGAATTTTATTCGATTTGAAAACCGAGAAGATTTTATCTTAGACATGTTGTTACATCATGACATTTTAACAACAGGAAATTCTTTGGTAGGGCACAAACAAGTACTAAGTGAATTATTCTAAGCACTTTGGAATCACAGCGTCATTACAAATATTGACAAATCCTGATTTGGATCTACTCAAATCAAGTTCTTGGTACATGTCATTACTAAAGAAGGAATTTCGTCCTACTCATCCTAGACTGAAGCTCTTGATCAATACCCGATGCTGAAAACAGAAAAACAATTTTAGAGATATCTGACCCTTGTTAACTTTCATACCCGTTGTATAAATGTCGAGACCATCTCGAAACTGCGTTTGTGCAAATTGACAAGAGGGGATATGGAATCTGAGTACAAGTTCCAGTCACTGAAGAATATACTTGTTGACAATATTCCAGTGCACCCTGATTTATGATGGACTTCTGCATGGTCATGGATACTGCCAACACCACCCTAGATGTGATTGTATTTCAAGAGTTTGAAGATGGTGGAATTGTGATGGAGAAAACTAATGCCTCTGGGAGCTGAGTATTATCAAAGTGTGCTGGCCGGAGTGGCCGAGCGGTTCTAGGCGCTACAGTCTGGAACCGCGCGACCGCTACGGTCGCAGGTTCGAATCCTGCCTCGGGCATGGATGTGTTTGATGACCTTAGGTTAGTTAGGTTTAAGTAGTTCTAAGTTCTAGGGGACTGATGACCTCAGAAGTTAAGTCCCATAGTGCTCAGAGCCATTTGCACCATTTTTAGCCATTATCAAAGTGTGAAAAGAACTGTTCTGTAACACAGGTCCCCACGGTCGTGTTGGATTTTCAAAAGTTCTGATACTTCTTGTTTTCTCGCAATCTCCAAGTGTTACAACTCTTGATTACGGCAAAACTAATACATGGACGACTTTCCCGGTTCGGGTTGTATATTCAAGAATTCTACATTATATTCATGCATTTTCGAGGCACTATCAGTTATATAGCAGATGCCCTATTACGCTTGCCGACTGGACTGGTCGAGAGAAAGGAAGGAGGTCTAGAAGAAAACCATTTTAGCCTGTACTACCACGAGAACATAGTACTTGAAAGTTCTGTGTCCTCTTCCTTGGCGGAAATTACAAGCGAACAGGACAAAGACCTTACTATCCTTGATTCGAAGGATAACTGTAGGGACAAAGAGCAGACTGTGATTAGACAGTATTACTTGACGATAAAAGCGACTTTAGTTTGTTGACAGATCTCGTATAAATCACTTCATTTGTTATGCATACCAGATGAGTTAGGGAACAACCTTATATGGAGCACACACTGAATCCTTGCCCGCTTTGGGCCAAATAAATGTTTTCAAAGTTGCAAACAGCTCGTCGCTTCAATAGAATGGAATAAAGCATGTCAAAAGGCAATGTCCTCCGCCGCATCGGATCGGGCACCCCTTCTCCCCACTGCACCAGCGAAATTACGGCAGTTTACAGCAACATATCTTCTGGACCTGATTTTGATGATAAGACGTTTGGGTTCTGTTATATTTTAGTAGTGGTTGAGTTCTACTACACTACGTGGCGCAGCAATGACTGCGAAAAACACATTTCAGTTGGAGTTCTTGAAAGAAGTCTGGAACATTGGTGAGGTGATGTCAGATAACCGACGGCCGTTTCTATTGTGCCGGTGGGTCACTGAACAAAATCCTGTTTTCATCTCAACTTATTACTCATCTTCAGATCCCACGCACGGGATTATGTGAGAGCTAGGTTGTCTGTGCAGGTGGTACTGTGTCATACATCATGGGTCCTGGTACTTTTTCTAGCTGATTTCCAAGATGTTATGAATGAACTTCATTATAGTACCATCGGATTCCCAACGATCGTTGTGTTGAGGAACTTACCAAAAAAATGTTAAAATGTGTGTGAATTCTTATGGGACTTAACCTAAATTAACCAAGGACAAACAGACACACCCATGCCCGAGGGAGGACTCGAACCTCCGCCGGGACCAGCCGCACAGTCCATGACTGCAGCGCCTGAGACCGCTCGGCTAATCCAGCGCGGCAGAACTGACCACCCAAGGACAGGATGGGGGTGGAATTTTCATCCTGGAAGTCTTTAAGGCTTAAAAAGAAGATATCTCTGGCTCGAAAGTATAGTAAACTTGAATCAAGAAAGAGAAGTAATACACTAGTAGGAAGTCTATGGTACAGGTACATGAGCGGGTCAGAGAATATTAGTGGATTTGCACATGCTATCAGGTAAGCAACAGGGACTGTGTCACAAGTTTTTTCTTCGTGCAATAGGCCACTGCAAATGTGGAGTAGCATGCCTTCGAATGCAGTCGCGGAAGAAGCTATTAAGCATAGATAGTCATGCAGCATGTACGTCAGTAACGCTAAAATTTTTATTAGATGATAGCGTACAAGAAAGTGCGACAAAATGGGAGAAATTCTTGATATGATAGATACGTGTCTTTAGTGCTTTGAATTGCAATTTTTCCCGATCATTTTAGTTTTGGAATTAGGTTCTGTCCAAGTGGATATATAAGGTACTTCCTCAAGTCATTGTATCCAGTCATGTTATACGCAAAGATGATCATCAGTTTCACCGTTGGTTGTTGGCGTCGGAATGTTTTTGGGAGAGTCGAAACTTTTCCATTGTGACCACTGAGATTTCAGTTTTGGCTCAAAACAACGTACCCAGGTCTCGTCAAGTGCAACTTTTCTCCTTCTGTTCGGTAAGCTGAAGCAATTCTTCTGCGATTCTTTTGCAGCCAGCTTTCTGGTCTTCAGACAGATCATGCGGAACCCATCTCGCAGCAACTTCTTTTATCTTTAACGTTTCAGATACGATTTTGTAATACTGATGTAACGGACATTCTGTCCTCATAAACAAATTCTCACATGTTTTTCGTCGATCCTGTCTCAAAATTTCATTAACTATAACTCTGTTGCTGCTCGTGACCCTTCCGAACTTAGGTGGTTCTCAGTGCTTATCCGACCTTCACGGAAAGGAGCAGACTACCGTCACCCCTCTCAAAGCGTTGTAAATTTCCGTAGGGTTCATTCCAAGCAGGGATTCGATTTTTATGTAGGAACGCTGTAAGTAGGCTGTTTAGGTTTTTATATTGGTAACGCCACGTAGCGCTCTGTATGAAAATCACTGGCTGTGCTGTGTGCAGTCAGTGGCTGGTTGGCATTGTTGTAATACTCGCCATTGTAGTGTTGGGCAGCTGGATGTTAACAGCGCGTAGCGTTGGGCAGTTGGAGGTGAGCCAGCAGCAGTGGTGGATGTGGGGAGAGAGATGGCGGAGTTGTGAGAGTGGATGATCTGGACAGAGACAGTAACTTTGTAAGACTGGATATCATGAACCGATATATATATATATATATATATATATATATATATATATATATATATATATATATATATATATAATATGGCTTTTGAACAATATTAAGGTAAATACAATTTTTTACTCTATCAAAACCTTTCATTTGCTAACTATGCCTATTAGTAGTTAGTGCCTTCAGTAGTTTGAATCTTTTATTTAGCTGGCAGTAGTGGCGCTGGCTGTATTGCAGTAGTTCGAGTAACGAAGATTTTTGTGCGGTAAGTGATTTGTGAAAGGTGTAGTTTAATGTTAGTCAGGGCCATTCTTTTGTAGGGATTATTGAAAGTCAGATTGCGTTGCGCTAAAAATACTGTGTGTCAGTTTAAGCTCAGTCATGTATAATTGTTCTAAGGGGACGTTTAAACGCTCATCATTGCCAGTTATCCGACCTAACTCGGTTTCATCTTCCATTTTAAAACTGAGTTACTCACGACACGGCCACGCCAACCAGCAAACGCACTTTCGACCGTCACGCCTAAAGACTCACAAATAACTGACTTCAAATTCATCTCGATCACGTCACCGTTACGGTCAAGCAATGTGCAGTGTGCGGGACTTTTGAAATGCCCCTCGTACAAGTGACTACTAGTACTCCATACTTCGGGTCATGATTCCAGACATGTCCTGCGCTGTCCCTCTGTGAATCATCAACAAAACAAGTTGCGTGTGTGAACAAGAGGCTGAGTGAATCAGCGACATGCCTCTGGCGCCGACTGCCGCCGAGCCGCGTGCGGGCACTCGCAGCCGCCGAGTCGGACCACGAGACCTGACCCGTGGAGACCGGACCCTGGAGTCGCGGGGATGTCCCCGCGCGCTGCCTGCGACGCGTCAGCCGATACTGCTTCCCTCTCAGTACTGTGTGCCGCGCCTGCAGGGAACTCAGCGAGTGGTCGCTGTGTTTCCGTTCTTCCTGCAGCGGCCACTGAGGAATGAATACAGCTTTTCTCTCTGTTGTTAATGCTACTTTCCAGTGTCGCTTACTACACTACTGGCCATTAAAATTGCTACACCAAGAAGAAATGCAGATGACAAACGGGTATTCATTGGACAAATATATTATACTAGAACTGATTTGTGATTACATTTGCACGCAATTTGGGTGCATAGTCCCTGAGAAATCAGTACGCGGAACAACCACCTCTGGCCGTGATAATGGCCTTGATACGCCAGGGCATTGAGTCAAACAGAGCTTGGATAGCGTGTACAGGCACAGGTGCCCATGCAGCTTCAACACGATACCACAGTTCATCAAGAGTAGTGACTGGCGTATTGTGACGAGCCAGTTGCTCAGCCACCATTGACCAGACGTTTTCAATTGGTGGGAGATCTGGACAATGTGTTGGCCAGGGCAGCAGTCGAACATTTTCTGTATCCAGAAAGGCCCGTACAGGACCTGCAACATGCGGCCGTGCATTATCCTGCTCAAATGTTGGGTTACGCAGGGTAGAGCCACGGGTCGTAACACATCTGAAATGTAACGTCCGCTGTTCAAAGTGCCGTCAATGTGAACAAGAGGTGACCGAAAGTGTAACCAATGGCACGCCATACCATCACGCCGGGTGATACGCCAGTATGGCGATGTCGAATACACGCTACCAATGTGCGTTCACCGCGATGTCGCCAAACACGGATGCGACCATCATGATGCTGTAAACAGAACCCGGATTCATCCGAAAAAATGACGTTTTGCCATTCGTGCACCCAGGTTCGTCGTTGAGCACACCATCGCAGGCGCTCCTGTCTGTGATGCGGCGTCAAAGGTAAACGCAGCCATGGTCTCCGAGCTGATAGTCCATGCTGCTGAAAACGTCGTCGAACTGTTCGCGCAGATGGTTGTTGTCTTGAAAACGTCCCTATGTGTTGACTCAGGGATCGATACGCGGCTGCACGATCCGTTACAGCTATTCGGATAAGATACCTGTCATCTCGACTGCTAGTGATACGATGCCGTTCGGATCCAGCACGGCGATCCGTATTACTCTCGTGAACCCATCGATTCCATATTCTGCTAACAGTCATTGGATCCCGACCAACGCGAGGAGCAATGTCGCTATACGATAAACCGCAATCGCGATAGGCTGCAATCCGACCTTTGTCAAAGTTGGAAACGTGATGATACGCATTTCTCCTCCTTACATGAGGCATCACAACTACGTTTCACCAGGCAACGCCAGTCAACTGCTCGTGTATGAGAAATCGGTTCTAAACTTTCTTCATGTCAGCAGGCTGTAGGTATCGCCACCGGCGCCAATCTTTTGTGAATGCTCCGTAAAGCTAATCATTTGCATATCACAGCATCTTCTTCCTGTCACTTAGATTTCGCGTCTGTAGCACGTCGTCTTCGTGGTGTAGCTTTTTTAATAGCCAGTAGTGTAGATGTACTTCAAGACATAATTTAAAAATGTATCGTAGCACTCCAGTTGTATTATCATTGTTGTCTATTGAATACGCTCTATACGATTATTTCCAATCCTAGTATTAGTTACATGATGAGATCAAAAATGTTCCCAAAAAAGGTAGTTCTCCGGTCCAAGGATGCCAGGCGCTAACTAATACCATGTACAAACTACTTTGTATAGGTGCACGACGTAAGAGAAAATTCGTGCTGGATCGGGGTTCGAACCCGGATTTTCCGCTTAACGCTAGAGGTCGCTTTACCATTTGGGTATCGTAGCACGACTCGCTGCCAAACCCAAACTTCCACGTGTCGACAACCATATGTATAGAACCTGTACTCGTATATCCATCATGTGTATTACTAGTTAACTCTTGCTTCTCTAGAATGTAGTGACATATGATATAACTCACTATGGCACAATGCCACTCGTATATTCAAATGTGAAGCTTTATCTCATAAATTCTTTAGAAAGGCTTGAAACGTCTCTGTGAAGTCGTTTCATAAGACGCTTGTCGAATTCGGTACAACGTAATCACTTTACTACCTGATTTTAGCTCAATTCATGAACTCTTCCACATAGACTGAGCACTGAAATGAGGCCTATTGAATATTTTATGTGCGTTTTAATGTGGGGTTCGGGTTTGTTTTTTGGGAATCTCTGAGTTGGTCATCTTCTGCTGGGAGCAGACCATGTTGCTTCTCGTTCGAAGGAGAGCACAGGATGCCCAACTTAGGTTTCCAATACCTGAACAGAGAGGTTTACCTGTCTTAATCGAAGGCTGTGTCGAAGGCTGTTTTTGTGCGTTCACTCTTCGGTGAACGCCTGGTGAGTACGGATCGTAGAACTTAAGAGGGGTTTCAGGTGATGGGAAGCAGTTTGTGTTAGGACTCCGTTGTTTGACTGTTGACATACTTAAGAACTTCAGTTTAACTGAAGCGAGTTATTTTTCTGAGTGTGCCATAATTATGTTGCTTTAAATAGGCGATTTTTGGGTGTTGAGTTAAAATGTGTGGAAGTTAACTTGTTCATTTTGAACAACGATGAAGTAGAATTTCAAACTGGAAATCTGATTAGGAAAAGCTGGTTAGGATCACTTCAGCCGTACTTGAGTGTAATGCTGTGTCGAAGCGAGTATGATTTTTAAACTTATATTTTGTGGAAGTTGCTTTTGTCTTTGGGTGTCGATTTTATGCCACGTGTTTGGTAATCAGTGACACTTTTGGTCCACCATGGTACCGCAGTAGGGTTTATTTTAACAGTTTGCTTGTTTAAGGAGCTATAAATTCTACAAGAATATCTGTTATTTTGTGCATTTTCTACAAAGCAGCATGACAGTTTGATTCGGAATGCACCACGTGCTCTAGTTCGGCCGTTTGCAAGCAGCAGACTCAGTTAGTGTGTTGAATAATTATCGCACAACCTCGTTCATTGATTAAAACTCTGTCTAGAATAATGCATGTATAGAATCGTAATGGGAGTCTCACTGAGATATTTTTATGGTATGAATGCGAAAGAGATGGTAGTATCATTGTCTCCCACCCCAGTTTTCTGTGTTTCTGATTGCTGTAGTTAAATTGCGCTTTTTTACATTCAGGTAATTCTTACTTAAATACTCCTAGTGAGGCATCAGTTATGTGTAGTTAGGATGTGCAACCAAATACTCAGATACAAAAGTAATGTACGTAAAAGATAAATTCTGCGGTGTTGATCTTACCCACTTACTTCGATTTCCAATCCTGAATTAATCAAGTTGCTTCATGCAAGACATGAGTGCTACTTATCTGGCTACTTGAAGAAATTTGAATACTTGTAATTAAATTATTAAAGTAATTAAACTGATAATTATCCATCTCCGTTTTCTTCTAAATGGTTAGGAAGGGCTTGGGCTGGTGGCGACCCTGAATTTCTGGATTTTTATCATTATTTGTGTGAGAGAAGCAGCTAGAAATGCGAGATAACATATATGGCTCGATGAGAAACGTCGTAATGATAGTAATACGTTACAGGCTGCTGATATCGAAGGTGGTTGCTTGGGAAACATATCGTACCCTTCCACATACTCTTCTCTTCCTCATGCGTTGCGTGATGTTTTCTTGGCAGTGGGCGTCATCGACGGTTGCCGACGTAGTATGAGCTTTGAGCGGCTGTTTTATGTCATGTGTGAACGGACTGCAGAGAATCGCACTGTGCAGGTGTGTTAGCAAGTCCCCGGCTCTAAGTGATTATGCCACTTGTCGTTCGTAAAGTTACACCGTCGAGTAAGGGCATTTATCTACCACGTTTTCAGTAAGAGAAGTTCTTATTTGCTCTGTCTTTCGCCGGCCATAAACTACGCGAACAGTATCGAACCTTTACTGCTACAGTGAAGTGTCTTAATTTCGTTTTCTGTTTTACTGTGACCGTCTAGTTTATTAACAGACTGCAAGTTTAGCAAGACCTGAGTCTTATGGCGATTCACAAACGACTAAGAAATTTAACTTGTCCAAGAACGGAGACTACGAGTGAATCTAGGCACTACTTTGGATGTTAAGTTGCATACTTGCCTCTAAGAACGTCTGTAATTTCTGGTGGCTATTCATTACTTCTAGGTAAAATAAAAATTCTTATTTAAAAGGAGAGTCACACAGTGACTAACAAGGCAACTTCCCCATGGCAACCCCCTCTCCCCTACCCTCCTTAGATTTAGTGGTAAGTTGGCCCATTGATAGCCCGTCCGAAACTGAACACCGATCAAGCATGAAAACAGGAAGAAAGTGCAGTGAACCGTGAAAACAGAAGCAAAATAGAAATAGTGAAAGTTCAAAGCTTAGACTGTGCAACATCGAGCGAATTTCAATAACCACTGCGATGTGATTACGTGGTCACAAAATTAAAAACTATCCGTCCAGTTATTGACATGTCTGTTGACTGCACTGAAATTTGTGTCTGTGTCGTAACGTTTCTTTGCAAGAGTTAAGGTTCAAATGGCTCTGAGCACTATGGGACTTAACTTTTGAGGTCATCAGCTCCCTAGAACTTAGAACTACTTAACCCTAACTAACCTCAGGACATCACACACATCCATGCCCGAGGCAGGATTCGAGCCTGCGACCGTAGCGGTCGCGCGGTTCTAGACTGTAGCACTTAGAACCGCTCGGCCTCTCCGGGCGGCAAGGGTTAAGGAAGAGACCTCCAGATGTACGTACCTCCTATCCGTTTTACACAAAAGCACTCCGTCTTCAGGCCACGAGTGGCCTACCGGGACCATCCGACCGTCGAGTCATCCCAATAGAGGATGCGGATGGGAGGGGCGTGGGGTCAGCACACCGCTCTCCCGGTCGTTATGATGATATTCTTGACCGAAGACGCTATTTCTCGGTCGAGTAGCGCCTAAATTGGCATCACGAGGCTGAATGCACCCCGAAAAATGGCAACAGGGCATGGCGGCTGGATGTTCACCAAACCAGGTGCCGGCCACACCCAACAGCGTTTAACTTCGGTGATCTCACGGGAACAGGTGTATCCACAGCGTAAAGGCCGTTGCCCCGTTTTACACAAAGACAACATGTTACGACTCTTGCTTTCCGTTTTGGCAGTTTTGACTCTTAAATTCCTTTGTTGTGACAGTTCCCACCAGTTTATTTCCTGTTTTTATTTGTGTGAGAGGTATGTGCGGCATGTTGCCTGACTTGCGACACTAATATATTCTTACCACATGACTCATATTTTATCAACAATGTATAATATGACAAGTGGCAATACTACAGAAGGAGCACAGATTCGTCAGTGACCGGACGGAAAGATCATAATTTCGTGAAGAAGAATATACGAGGGAGATTTGAACACGGTTCTCCAGGTTTTCAAAATGATTCAAATGGTTTTGAGCACTATGGGACTTAACTTCTGAGGTCATCAGTCCCCTGGAACTTAGAATTACTTAAACCTAACTAACCTAAGGACATCACACACATCCATTCCCGAGGCAGGATTCGAACCTGCGACCGTAGCGGTAGCCGGTTCCAGACTGTAACGCCTAGAACCACTCAGCCACTCTGGCCGGCTCCAGGTTTTCGGTTCAACAACGTGATCGCACAACCACGAAACCATGGTACTCATAACTTGCTCGATGTTGCACATCTTGAGCCTGGACCATTAACAGTTTCTATTTTGCTTCTTTTTCCACAGTTCAGTACACCTTCTTCCTGTTTTCATTCTCGTTCTGTATTGAATTTTCGATGGGTTATCAAATGGGCCATCTTAGCACTAAATCTGAGGAGGAATGCGATACTGGCGTGAAAATTCCATCTTTCGACGCCAATGAACAGCAGTCAGTACTGATAGATGAAGCATGCGCCTGCTGCGAAGGCCCATACGAAGCAACGTTCGCTGAGCGGACTTTAAGCAGACACTCCCCGTCGTTTATCTGGGCAGTCACTTACCCAACGATTGCACGTCTACTCGTCGATACATGTCTCCACATCCGTTGTTCGTCCCTCTCATCTATGGCCCGTGGACCGCCAGAGTTGCCTCGGCGGCGATTTTGGATGGCGGCATCTTGTCAAGCCCGATGTACAGAGTGTTACAAAAAGGTACGGCCAAACTTTCAGGAAACATTCCTCACACACAAATAAAGAAAATATGTTATGTGGACATGTGCCCGGAAACGCTTAAAAATGGTTCAAATGGCTCTGAGCACTATGGGACTTAACATCTATGGTCATCAGTCCCCTAGAACTTAGAACTACTTAAATCTAACTAACCTAAGGACATCACACAACACCCAGTCATCACGAGGCAGAGAAAATCCCTAACCCCGTCGGGAATAGAACCCGGGAACCCGGGGGTGTGAAGTGAGAACGGGAAATGCTTAATTTCCATGTTAGAGCTCATTTTAGTTTTTCTCAGTATGTACTGTACTTCCTCGATTCACAGCCAGTTGGCCCAATTGAAGGAAGGTAATGTTGACTTCGGTACTTGTGTTGACATGCGACCTATTGCTCTACAGTACTAGCAACAAGCACATCAGTACGAAGCACCAACAGGTTAGTGTTCATCAAGGAAGTGGTTTTGCAGTCAGTGCAATGTTTACAAATGCGGATGCCCATTTGATGTATGGCTTAGCACGGGGCAATAGCCGTGGCGCGGTACGTTTGTCCGAGACAGATTTCCAGAACGAAGATGTCCCGACAGGAAGACGTTCGAAGCAATTGATCGGCGTCTTAGGGAGCAGGGAACATTCCAGCCTATGACTCGCGACTGGGGAAGACCTAGAACGACGAGGACACCTGCAATGGACGAGGCAATTCTTCGTGCAGTTGACGATAACCCTAATGACAGCGTCAGAGAAGTTGCTGCTGTACAAGGTAACGTTGACCACGTCACTGTATGGAGAGTGCTACGGGAGAACCAGTTGTTTCCGTACCATGTACAGCGTGTGCAGGCACCATCGGCAGCTGATTGGTCTCCACGGGTACACTTCTGCGAATGGTTCATCCAACAATGTGAAAATCCTCATTTCAGTGCAAATGTTCTCTTTATGGATGAGGCTTCATTCCAACGTGATCAAATTGTAAATTTTCACAATCAACATGTGTGAGCTGACGAGAATCCACATGCAATTGTGCAATCACGTCATCAATATAGATTTTCTGTGAACGTTTCGGCATAATTTCATACGGGATACTCTACCTGTGCTGCTAGAACATGTGTCTTTACAAGTATGACACTGTGGTGTCACCGCCAGACGCCACAGTTGCTAGGTGGTAGCCTCTAAATCGGCCGCGGTCCGGTAGTATACGTCGGACCCGCGTGTCTCCACTATCAGTGATTGCAGACCAAGCGCCGCCACACGGCAGGTCTAGAGAGACTTCTTGGCAGCAGCCACAGTTGTACAGCCGACTTTGCTAGTGATGGTTCACTGACCTCTACTCTCTCATTTGCCGAGACGATAGTTAGCATAGCCTTCAGCTACGTCATTTGCTACGACCTAGCAAGGCGCCATTATCAGTTACTATTGATACTGTGAATCATGAAATGTCAAGAACGACGTTTGTCATTAATGGATTAAAGGTAAGTATTCCACCAGCTACGTCCGTTGTTTCTAAATTCTTTTTCCTGTTCCAGACCTCACGCCAGCCTGCATGAGCTAAATCGCGTGCCTTTCGGTCTCCTTTAGTAACACGGTGTTGGCTCTCCTGCCAACCACAACAGACACAACATGTGGTCCATGCACGATGGAGCTGCTGCACATTTCAGTCGAAGTGTTTGTATGCTTCTCAACAGCAGATTCGGTGAGCGATGGATCGGTAGAGGCGGACCAATTCAATGGCCTCCACGCTCTCCTGACCTCAACTCTCTTGACTTTCATTTATGGGGGCATTTGAAAGCTCTTGTCTACTCAACCCCGGTACCAAATGTAGAGACTCTTCATGCTCGTATTGAGGACGGCTGTGATACAATACGCCATTCTCCAGGGCTGCATCAGCGCATCAGGGATTCCGTGCGACGGAGGGTGGATGCATGTATCCTCGCTAACGGAGGACATTTTGAACATTTCCTGTAACAAAGTGTTTGAAGTCACGCTGGTACGTCCTGTCGCTGTGTGTTTCTATTCCATGATTAATATGAGTTGAACAGAAGTAATAAAATGAGCTCTAACATGGAAAGTAAGCGTTTCCGGACACATGTCCACAAAACAAATTTACTTTTCTTTGTGCGTGAGGAATGTTTCCTGAACGTTTGGCTGTACCATTTTGTAACACCCTCTATGTTAACCACGGCAGTCGATCAGTTTGAAACTATGCCGTTTCGAAAATGCTTCCATCCTAGGCCAGAAAGCCATTGTCCATGCCCTTCTGGACGTCAGATAAATCGTTCCGTTTTTGCGTTACGACAACGACTGTACTGTTTCCCTCTTGCCCCCGGACGCGCTTCATATATCCTCCACTGCTACTGATCTCATTTTCCGTGTCTGAGTGGTTATTGCACGTTGACGTCGAACATAGGTGGTGGTCCATTAACGTGACTGGACCGCTTGCGACTGCTGAGTAGAAAGGAAGATCGGTACCTGAAGTCTGGAAAGATGCACAGCACATACAGTTTCATAAGAAAGGAAATATAAGTAATGCACTGAATTAAGGACTCATAATAAAACTGATATCAGTTTGTGGTAGCTTTTGGAGCATATACTGCATTCGAACATTACGAAATTCCTCGAAAGAAACGGTCTATTGGCGCATATTCAACACCCATTCAGATAATATTACACTTGTAAAAAATAAATTACTCAAATGAAGTAATAAGAGCTGTCGACAGGGGATTTAAAGGGGATTGATGATGAAATGGAAGATTTAATAAGTATTATTGGTTAAAAACAGCCTTGTTTGCATTTTTTAGTTTTTTATTTTTCAACTACGCGTTCCACCTTATTTAGGCATCTTCAGGCTGATCTACACAGAAAACAAAGGACAAATACAACTACTTAGTCTACTTAAGAATCGCGATCGCGTTGTGCAAACTTGGATAGCCTTAAAAGCATGTATAAAAATACTGAAAGTGCAAATACCTTAATTCGGTATTTCTCAGAATGATACTTTAAACAGTGTAGCCAAAGGGCATCGTCGAATAAATCAGAGCAAAAAAAAAAAAAAAAAAAAAAAAAGGTTCAAATGGCTCTGAGCACTATGGGACTTAACATCTGAGATCATCAGTTCCCTATAATTTAGAACTACCTAAACCTAACTAACCTAAGGACAACACACACATCCATGCCCGAAGCAGGATTTGAACCTGCGACCGTAGCGGTGGCGCGGCTCCTGATTGAAGCGCCCACAACCGCTCGTCCACATCGCCTTCGTTAAACTCAGTAAGAACTGGAAATATAAAATAGTTCACAGGAGCGAGTAATAGAATAAGATGGGGCTCAAGTAGTAAGCATAATACACTACAGCGTCGTTTGCTAGTACTGACGCCTAGTACAGAATCACCACAGTAGGTGGCACTGCCACGCAGCTGCTCATAAGAATGAGAGGGATCGTAAACTGGATATGCATAACCACTAAAACTTTATAAATGTAATGGACATAAAACATTAATAAGATGGAATTACTAGGAGCAACACCTGTACAATAACTTATCCTAAAAATTTTGACGAAGTAAAATACAAATGCAGGCGGTAAATTTAAAAAGAGAGAACAGGGTGTATAATACAGCACACAGAGGCAGTACGTGAACAGATTTTACGTATCATATATCACTAGACAGAGAACATTAAAAAGCACAGGACCGTAATTTCGGATGAAGCGCCCCCCCCCCCCCCCTTATAACACTCAATACTGTGCCATTCGGAGCTAGAACTTCTGCCTAAAAAGAAAACTTTTTTCTTTGTAAAATACAATTATTACGCTTAAAAGATACACACCAACGCGGAAGACGAACGTAATGCGGGTGAACTTTTGTTCCATTTCCATTTTATAGCTACAATAAAATGTGTAAAATGCGTCGACATTTAAAGCGAAAAACTCGCAAGTATCATATTTGAGTCCAAAACCCCTAATGGCTTGGCTAACAAGACGACATAAGACCAGAGAGGAACAGGGTTCATATTTAGGCAGAATTACGAGAGCCCCTGGGTTATTTCGATAACACCGATTTCATAACATCTAAAAAGGCCTGATTAGCGCCAAATATTTGGTCGTTAAGGACGGATAAATCTTTGTCCTCCGTATGCCTAAATAATTCAATTTCTTCCAAAATGGTTAACTTGTGGAATGGCAGAATTTCTATAACTCTCAGAAATTCTATGACACAATTTACGAGTTCATTTTTTCCTCGAATTTTTCGAGACTTGAACAAAGAGATCTACTGTGAAACTGATTCTGTGAACCCTCTCAATTCGTGATTTCACCAGACCGGTGCAGTAAATACTGATGTTCTTTAAGACATTCAGTAATGTTAATTTTTTTACGGGTGTCATGTTGATACTGGGTTCAAATTATTATGGAGCTTACTATTGTCTAAAATGATTATGCCAGTACTTTTTCTAACTTCCAGTATCAACTAAAACTATTGTTCCAGGCCAGTGCCAGACTGCCATACGGAGGCCATCATATTTCACCGTCTCCGCAGCATACTTGTGTGAATCAGTCGCAGAGTGGCTAAAAATTCATGGCAAAACCATTGACTGCCAAATCATGAACTACAATGATTCTCTTCATGACGTCTATCTCCACAGCACACCTTAAATGAAATTCGGGTTTATCGTCATAATGACAAAAATAGTAGAGAACGCTCCAGGCCCATATTTTGAAAGCATAGGAAAAGAAATCAGCCGTGCTCTTTCATAGGAACCATTCCCGTAATCACCTCAACTGATTTTCGAAAATCATGGAAAACACGAACCGCGATAAAAATTTGAACCGTCTTTCTCCCAGATGTGATTCCAGTGACATATAACTGCGACCCCATTAATTGACTCGTAAGACCGAAGGGCTTTGTTATACGCACAACAATGTACCAGTCACTAACGTTAGGGGGGGGGGGGATGGGGGGCTGGGGAGGGAGCAAAAGCGGTACTGTGATTCTCGCCGTGCCTGTGGGAATACTGGAAGTGCTTAAGTTTTAGCGTGTGTGAGGAAAGCGTGATACATCATGACGTGAAAAACCGCTTGTGGTGGAAAAAGAAAGATGATGCAGACACCGACATGAAGGGTTCAAAAATGGTTCAAATGGCTCTGAGCACTATGGGACTTAGCTTCTGAGGTCATCAGTCCCCCAGAACTTAGAACTTCTCAAACCTAACTAACCTAAGGACATCACACACATCCATGAATGATGGATGTGTGGAAAGCAAATGTAAGTCTTAAGTCTGTAAATAGTGGAAGTTTAATTTTAAATCTTGTACATAATCTGGCTGTTCTTAACTGAGGATCACCGAAATGAATAATTTACTTTATTTTTTGACTGTACTTGGTTGCAATAGCCAAGAAACTAACAAATGTCTGAGTGATGAATTAGATGAAAGCAGATGTAAGTATTAAACCTGTAAATATTAGAAGTTTAAATTTAACTCATGTACATCATTTTACTGTTTGTTGACTGAGGATCATTAAAATTAATGAAACTCAAGTTTTTCTGATTACGTTTTTGGAATGTGTATATCTGACATGTTCCACAACCAGGAGGATTCCCTCTTTTATGGGTCTATGGAATGAATGATTAATCTAATCTAATCATGGGCGAGGCAGGATTCGAACCTGCGGCCGTAGCGATCGGGCCGTTTCAGATTGTAGCGCCTAGAACCGCTCGGCCACCCCGGCCGGCACGTGAAGGGTATGTCTTTCAAAGACATATAAGACTGTGACAGAATTTTAGGCGACTGACGGTTTTGTCTTTTAGATTACGTCAGGGCTTTGCAAGTGTGCAGAATTGTGGACAGATAGGTTACCAAGCTTCAGGTAATCGATATTTTTACTCTGTTATGGCCTTCCATTGCATATTTTGTGCGTTGGTGTTCCTCATTATTTCGCAATTCCCTAAGAGTTGTTGTTTAGTCATGCACTATGACGTGCAGTACTCACAAGGGCAGAAACATTTGGTGTTTAGTCTTGCAGCTATCGCTTGGCGGTGCGTACTATTTTCCTGAGGCATTTTAATTTTTCTTCTGCTTTGATGAGGGAGTGAAATGCTATAATGCTTACTTTAATGAGAAAAAAGAAAACGTTGTAATCTCTTACAAAGGGCTACAGGTTTCCCCACCAGTAGCTGACATTGTCTTACAAAGTTTCGTTAAATAAATTTCTGCCAAAAATGTGTTAAAATGTGTTTTACGGACATGGATAGCCTAATACATCACGCAAGCAACCGATGAGATCGATTTTGTAGCGTATCTCTGTCTCTCTGTAAAGGTTACTTTAATGAGGAAACAACATTGATAATACACTACTGGCCATTAAAACTGCTACACCACGAAGATGTGCTACAGACGCGAATTTAACCAACAGGAAAAAGATCCTGTGATCTGCAAATGATTAACTTTTCAGAGCATTGACACAAGGTTGGCACCGGTGACGACACCTACAACGTGTTGACATGAGGAAGGTTTCCAACCGATTTCTCATACACAAACAGCAATTGACCGGCGTTGCCTGGTGAAACGTTCTTGTGATGCCTCGCGTAAGGAGGAGAAATGCGTACCATCACGTTTCCGACTTTGATAAGGGTCGGATTGTAGCCTATCGCGATTGCGGTTTATCGTATCGCGAGATTGCTGCTCGCCTTGGTCGAGATCCAATGACCGTTAGCAGAATATGGAAACGGTGGGTTCAGGAGGGTAATACGGAACGCCGTGCAACAGTCTCGAATCATTAACAGTTGAGATGGCAGGCATCTTATCCACATGGCTGGAACGGATCGTTCAGCCACGTCTCGATCCCTGACTCAACAGATGGGGACGTTTACAAGACGACAACCATCTGAAAGAACAGATCGACGACGTTTGCAGCAGCATTGATTATCAGCTTGGAGACCATGGCTGCGGTTACCCTTGAAGCTGGCTGCATCACAGACAGGAGCGCCTGTGATGGTGAACTCAACGTCGAACCTGGCTGCACGAATGGCAAAAGGTCATGTTTTCGGAAGAATCCGGGTTTTCTTTAAAGCATCATGTTGATCGCATCCACGTTTGGCGACATCTCGGTGAACGCACATTGGAAGCGTGCATTGGTCTTCGCCATATTGGCGTATCACCCGGCGTCATTGTATGGGGTGCCACTGGTTACACGTCTCGGTGACCTCTTGTTCGCACTGACGGCACTTTGAACACTGGACGTTAGTTTCAGATGTGTTACGACCCGTGGCTCTACCCTTCATTCGAGCCCTGCGAACCCCTACTTTTCAGCAGGATAGTGCACGACCGCATGTTGCAAGTCATGTACGGGCCTTTCTGGATACAGAAAATGTTCGACTGCTGCCCTAGCCAGTACATTTTCCAGATCTCTCACCAATTGAAAACGTTTGGTCAATGGTGGCCGAGCAACTTGCTCGTCACAATAGGCCTGTCACTCCTCTTGATGGACTGTGGTATCGTGTTGAAGCTGCATGGGCAGTTGTACTTGCACACGCTATCCAAGCTCTGTTTGACTCAATGCCCAGGCGTATCAATGCCGTTATTGCGGCCAGAGGTGGTTGTTCTGGGTGCTGATTTCTCAGGATCTATGCACCCAAATTGCGTGAAAACGTAATCACAAATCAGTTCTAGTATAATATATTTGTCCAATTAATACCCGTTTATCATCTGCATTTCTTCTTGGTGTAGCAATTTTAATGGCCAGTAGCGTACAAGGTGTACAGAAATGTCACGACAGACTTTGAGAATTTGTGGAGGGTATCTTGAGAAATAAATCGATGATAGGAACGCGTGTCCAGAAACGTAACTGAGTTAAGGTTCAGAGGGTCGAAGCTATAGGCACCGGCAGCTGCCACTAGACCACCCCTTCGGCACCAAACGTGACTTTTCACGCAATGTTGTATGTCAATCAGTGATCCCGACTGATTGCCACGATCGCCAGTGCAGAAGATGGATGCAGCTGCTGCACAGACAGTCCTTGTCTCGTCTTGCCTTGACGGATTATGGTTTTGAACATGGGGTTCAAAAATGTTCAAATGTGTGTGAAATCTTATGGGACTTAACTGCTAAGGTCATCAGTCCCTAAGCGTACACACTACTTAATCTAAATTATCCTAAGGACAAACACACACACCCATGCCCGACGGAAGACTCGAACCTCCGCCGGGACCAGCCACACAGAACATGGGGTTCCATCAGCAGTTTATTTTTCTCCTTGGAACCCTCTAGTATTTCCAGTGTTCCTCGGTAAAGAGAAGAAAGATTAATTGCAGGTAGAAATCCATGTCCAAAACCATCATCCCCCAGCACAACAGGGCATCACATTCCTAAGAGACAAGGCCACTCTACACAGCAGCTAGCTCCAGTATCTCCACTGGCGACCGTGGCAATCAATCGCGATCACTGAATATTAAACATCTCTGCGAGGCGTTCCGCCTAGGGTCCTTCAGAATACGAAGTAACGTTTGCTGCCAAGGGGCAAGATATCCTCTAGAGCCCCTAGAAGTGTCACAACATTTTTGTAGAAGTCTTCCATGTTACGAAAAGCATAAAAACGCATGTCTTTTAATTACTAATACAAACAATTTAGAAGGTTGTATGAATGCATGGTTTCGCGGCGATATGGATTAATAAAATTTTCTCGGGCTTCCAGCAGCGTCAGCTGGTTAAAATCCCATGAGCTTTGGACAGCGAAACGTGTCGTATCGTGTCAATATCTAAACCACCGAGGTCTAACTTGACTAGCTTTGAACGCAGTGGTCTTCACACTCTCCGCAATGACCCCCTCATAGTGGTTCTGCCAGCTGATAAGGGCAATGCATCCGTCATTCTGAATAAAGCTGACTAGGATGCCATAATACAGTTGCTACTTGAAGAGGATACATACCGGAAACAGCCACGGGACCTGACGTAAAGAATAACGAGGAAGACATCAGAGCTTCTAAAACAGTCAACACTAGAATAGGGCGTTATTAAGAATCTCCTCCCTCAGGCGCCGAAACCAGCTACGCTTTATGGACTACAAAAAATTCACAAACCGGATTCCTTCGTCCCATTGTAAACTCCATTGGATCACCCACTTACAAATTGGCAAAACACCTGGGCAGCCTCCTTGCATCGCATGTTGGTCGTTGTGTGCATCACATCAAGAACACCGACGACTTCATCAACAGAATTAAACAACTGCGTCTTAGTCAAGGAGATACACTCCTGGAAATTGAAAATAGAACACCGTGAATTCATTGTCCCAGGAAGGGGAAACTTTATTGACACATTCCTGGGGTCAGATACATCACATGATCACACTGACAGAACCACAGGCACATAGACACAGGCAACAGAGCATGCACAATGTCGGCACTAGTACAGTGTATATCCACCTTTCACAGCAATGCAGGCTGCTATTCTCCCATGGAGACGATCGTAGAGATGCTGAATGTAGTCCTGTGGACCGGTTGCCATGTCATTTCCGCCTGGCGCCTCAGTTGGACCAGCGTTCGTGCTGGAAGTACAGACCGCGTGAGACGACGCTTCATCCAGTCCCAAACATGCTCAATGGGGGACGGATCCGGAGATCTTGCTGGCCAGGGTAGTTGACTTACACCTTCTAGAGCACCTTGGGTGGCACGGGATACATGCGGACGTGCATTGTCCTGTTGGAACAGCAAGTTCCCTTGCCGGTCTAGGAATGGTAGAACGATGGGTTCGATGACGGTTTGGATGTACCGTGCACTATTCAGTGTCCCATCGACGATCACCAAAGGTGTACGGCCAATGTAGGAGATCGCTCCCCACACCATGATGCCGGGTGTTGGTCCTGTGTGCCTCGGTCCTATGCAGTCCTGATTGTGGCGCTCACCTGCACGGCGCCAAACACGCATACGACGATCACTGGCACCAAGGCAGAAGCGACTCTCATCGCTGAAGACGACACGTCTCCATTCATCCCTCCATTCACGCCTGTCGCGACACCACTGGAGGCGGGCTGCACGATGTTGGGGCGTGAGCGGAAGACGGCCTAACGGTGTGCGGGACCGTATCCCAGCTTCATGGAGACGGCTGCGAATGGTCCTCGCCGATACCCCAGGAGCAACAGTGTCCCTAATTTGCTGGGAAGTGGCGGTGCGGTCCCCTACGGCACTGCGTAGGATCCTACGGTCTTGGCGTGCATCCGTGCGTCGCTGCGGTCCGGTCCCAGGTCGACGGGCACGTGCACCTTCCGCCGACCACTGGCGACAACATCGATGTACTGTGGAGACCTCACGCCCCACGTGTTGAGCAATTCGGCGGTACGTCCACCCGGTGTCCCGCATGCCCACTATACGCCCTCGCTCAAAGTCCGTCAACTGCACATACGGTTCACGTCCACGTTGTTGCGGCATGCTAGCAGTGTTAAAGACTGCGATGGAGCTCCGTATGCCACGGCAAACTGGCTGACACTGACGGCGGCGGTGCACAAATGCTGCGCAGCTAGCGCCATTCGACGGCCAACACCGCGGTTCCTTGTGTGTCCGCTGTACCGTGCGTGTGATCATTGCTTGTACAGCCCTCTCGCAGTGTCCGGAGCAAGTATGGTGGGTCTGACACACCGGTGTCAATGTGTTCTATTTTCCATTTCCAGGAGTGTATAATGGTTAGTTCTGATGTGGTCTCTCTGTTTACACGTGTTCCGGACAAAGACTGTATAGATCTCCTCTCCCCGTTAGTTGATAGCACAATTGGGTGATTGTTTAGGCACACGTTAACATCGTCGATTTCCTACTTGAAGGCCAATATTTCGACCAGTAGGACGGCGTGGCTATGAGAAACCCATTAGTTCCATCTAAGCCAACTTGTTTTTATTGTTACGTCGGTGACACTTTTATCATCTGGCCCCATGGTCGTGAAGAACTGGGAGACTTCTTAACACCTGAACAGCATTCATGGCCACATCAGATTTACGATGGAAGTCGAGATAGATGGTGCACTGCCCTTCATCAATGTCCTCGTTTGACGGAAACCCAATGCGCACCTCAGCCACAGTGTCTACAGTAAACCGACACACACAGATCGGTATCTGCGCGCTCTCAGTCACCACCATCCAGCACAAAACCGAGGCATTCTGAATACCCTCGTCCATCGTTCTAAAGTCGGCTCAGACGCTGAAAGTCTGCCACTAGAACTGAGCCACCTCAGAAAAGTCTTCCGCGAAAACGGTTACAGCCACGGACAGGTGTCACAGGCTACACCTGGTGTGACAAGCAAGAAATAGACCAACAGAGTAGAGAACACCACCGAAGAAGAAAGCAAGAAACTTCCATAAGCTCCTTGTCTTTGAGAGAAAAGTGCTTCGGAAGATCTTCGGTCTGGTTCTGGATGCAGATACAGGAGAATGGAGGATCAGATACAACCAAGAGCTTGAGGAACTATACCAGCAGCCCAACATAGCAGGAGCTGTGAAAGCCAAACGAATGCAGTGGGCCAGCCATGTAGCCCGGATGGAGGATCACAGATGGCCTCGGAAGCTCCTGGATTTCACACCTACAGGAAAGACACCGCCAGGGAGACCCAAGAAGCGTTGGAGGGATGGACTCCATGAAGATTTAAAACAAATGTCTATAGATGTGGACGAATGGCGGATAGCAGCAATGGACAGAATACATTGGAGGAGGAAACTTGTAGATGCGTGCGGTCCACTGGGCCTGATCACGTAGTAGTAGTAGTAGTAGTAGAAAACACCATCAACAAGGACGGCGGTTTTCAGCTCAGCACAGCCTGGGACTCGGCCAGCGCGAGGTTAAAACGGGCGCGACGGACACGGGATAAAAACATTACCATATGGCTATATAACGACCCGGCCACGGCGACACAGCAGTCAGACTTACTACTTGACAATGACTGAGGAGAGCTCGGTCGAAAGCTCGTGGGATTTTAACGACCTGACGCGGCTGGAAGCCCGCGAAAATTTTATTAATTTAGAAGATTCATAGAGCTTGCAAGTGTATTATGCGTATCTAGCTTTCGTCATAAACAAGTGCTCCTTAACCTATAAGTCCTTATAAGTAATTCCAGTATTAATTTGCATGCTTTTTAATAAGAAATACGGGACATTTACAAGTTGTAATATTTAATTTGAAGTTTCATCGTACTTCCAGATGTGTTAAATCTCACATATGATACAATAAATGATAAATAATTTTATCATAAATTTTTATTTTCCAGAAAGCCCGTCACCTACTTTGGAGATGTCTTTTCAGTTTCACCGTCTTTGGTCTTTTAGTGTCTATCAACAAAGCACGTCGTTCTACAGTTTGTAATAAAACACCTTCATCCTTCCTAAAATCGAAGTAGCAAACATACCTTCTTCGTTCCTAATAGTCTTGAGTGTATCGTGTACTTTTAGTACATATTATAGTAGTTGATTACATTTATTTAGAGAACCATAGTTACGACTGCAATAGTTTGTTCAGTCACTTGGTATTGGTGTTTGTATCGGTGACATTTTATTTTGGGATGTTTCATCTCCGCTCCCCTCTTAAACTGGTGAGGAAAAACTTTAGGTGAGGACAGTAGACATTATCATATTTAATACATTTACCCTTTTCTTTTTATAAGGATGGGGCCCATCCACGCCCACACCAATGTGGTCACCAAACCAAAAGTTCTACTGTCACCTCCGTAAACATGTTAGTTTTTTGAATCAGGCGTCACAGGATGCGGGCTGTGATGTTGTCCATGCGCCTGGGCAAGAATACTCATTAACATGGTCCATCGGGAGATAGCAGTGGTCGAAAATGATTGAAGGGTAGCGGTTGTAAGGGCAGAGGAAAAAAAGTGCCAAGGCAAGAGCCAAGGGAAAAAAACCTCTGCGACAGTAGGACGGGTAGTAAGGGCAGTAGCGGCTTGCTATGTGCGACAGTGCATGCAAGGTGTGGTTGTGTTAGTTCGAGGTATCGTGCATCGTTACCTTTGTCGTTGTTGGAGCTTGTTGCGGCCCTTGCTGCGGTTGCTGCGTCCCTGCAACAGTTCAAGGTCGTTGTAGATTAGTGGGCGATAGGTCATAGATCGGCTCACAGACGGTGTAGGGTGTGTGTGTGGCTGGTTTGCGTGCTGTGTACAGTACGGTTTCCCTGCGGTTGCCTGATTTTCGGCTGGTTGCACATCTGGGTTCCCAGTAATAACTGTGTTGCAGGGGCTCGCCAGTACTGTCGTGTTAGCGTTCTATGGACCATAGATGCTTAGTTCCTAGCCAGTAATGTCTTATACTGTTGTAACGCAAAAATTACCCTTTCTTGCATTGCAGACGCTCTTTTGTGGACATTTTTGAATACTGTGATATTTGACAAACATCATAGATGAGGTAAAATAATTCATTTCTGCCTTACACCATGGGACACGGTTTTTTGCTAGAGCGTTAACTAGCCCCCAGTCATTTGCATTAATCGTCATGGATTACTCAGTCCTGAGGCTGCAAGTGGAACTCGCTATTGCTGTTGTGGCCTTCCTGCATCTGCAGCCTCTTTATTGATTAAAAACGCCATACAAGTGACGTTAGCAATTTTCCGCTCCAGTGGACAACTGCACCTTATGGTTGAATCAGAACACATTTCAGCGACCACGCAGTACTGGCTTGATAACTACATTTTATAGGCAAACATTGAGTTTGCATAAAAAGTTCGCGGTTTATTGTAGGGTCAAACGATTGGGATAAAATTCCACGCTTTAGATGTTTGCCTCCAACTTCAGTTTGAGCCCATGACGGTGATGATGGAGGCAGCCATCGAAAGCGTGGCATTTTATCCGAATTAGACGCGGGAAGAGACAGCCGAGGTGGTCGAGCGGTTCTAGGCGCTACAGTTTGAAACCGCGCGACCGCTACGGTCGCAGGTTCGAATCCTGCCTCGGGCATGGATTTGTGTGATGTCCTTAGGGTAATTAGGTTTAAGTAGTTCTAAGTTCTAGGGGACTGACGTCCTCAGAAGTTAAATCCCGTAGTGCTCAGAGCCATTTTTTTGACGCGGGAAGTAACGAGAACTTCTCATGCAGGGACTCCCTCTCGAAAAACTTCGTAGCCAAACTTGGGGTTTAATTATCTATAGAGATTATGACATACACTTGTTCCAGTATTCCATAGCTAAGATATATTGCTTTCGATGACATTTACCGTCTCCCATAAAGGGCTTTTTGAAGTGAATGATGAAACTTGACAACATTTTCGTCATTGCAAACATTCAGATGCTCTCTAAGTACGTGACTTAGCTTTTTTAAAATAAATTCGGGTCGTTCAGAAGTTTATGAGCACAGCAAGATTCGGCTACATTGTGATTGGCTCCTTCATTTTAATGGTGGCTAAAATACAGGGTTCTTATTGTAGGGGAAAAGAGGGAGACAGAACATTAAGCAGTGTTTGTTTATACAGTCTTATGTAAACGATGCAACTTGGTGCCCTTTTACGCATAATTTTATTGCTACACACTGACTGGTTAGAAAGAGGAGTGGGAGGGTGCTTAGGCGCATAAAACACAACAGAACTTTCTCCCACCTTCGATTTCCAATTGGTTGTTTTGTTTCAAAAGCTTCATTACCAGTGGCCGGAGATAAGGCTTGGAGGGGTCAGGCTTGAAGCATAATTGAACTATTCACTTATCTTGACGTTTCGATTGGCTGTTTCATTCTTGATACTCTGTTATAATTGGCTGGAGATAGAAGGACTGGAGGTTGAGAGGGTTTTCAGTCTCCCACTAGCACAACTGGATTCTCTTCATGATCTTGAATGTTTCTAATTGCTGTTTTCATTTTTTTTATATTATGCTGTTGTTGTTGTTGTTGTGGTCTTCAGTCCTGAGACTGGTTTGATGCAGCTCTCCATGCTACTCTATCCTGTGCAAGCTTCTTCATCTTCCAGTACCTACTGCAACCTGCATCTTTCTGAATCTGCTTAGTGTATTATATCTTGGTCTCCCTCTACGATTTTTACCCTCCAAGGTGCCCTCTAATACTAAATTGGTGATCCCTCGATGCCTCAGAACATGTCCTACCAACCGATCCCTTCTTCTGGTCAAGTTGTGCCACAAACTTCTCTTCTCCCCAATCCTATTCAATACTTCCTCATTAGTTATGTGATCTACCCATTTAATCTTCAGCATTCTTCTGTAGCATCACATTTCGAAAGCGTCCATTCTCTTCTTGTCCAAACTATTTATCGTCTATGTTTCACTTCCATACATGGCTACACTCTATAGAAATACTTTCAGAGATTACTTCCTGACACTTAAATCTATATTCGATGTTAACAAATTACTCTTCTTCAGAAACGCTTTCCTTGCCATTGCCAGTATACATTTTATATCCTCTCTACTTCGACCATCATCAGTTATTTTGCTCCGCAAATAGCAAAAGTCCTTTACTACTTTAAGTGTCTCATTTCCTAATCTAATTCCCTCAGCATCACCCGACTTAATTCGACTACATTCCATTATCCTCGTTTTGCTTTTGTTGTGTTCACCGTATATCCTCCTTTCAAGACACAGTCCATTCCATTCAACTGCTCTTCCATGTCCTTTGCTGTCTCTGACAGAATTACAGTGTCATCGGCGAACCTCAAAGTTTTTATTTCTTCTCCATGGATTTTAATACCTACTCCGAATTTTTCTTTTGTTTCCTTTACTGCTTGCTCAATATACAGTTTGAATAAGGTCGGGGGTAGGCTACAACCCTGCCTCAGTCCCTTCCCAACCACTGCTTCCCTTTCATGTCCCTCTATTCTTATAATTGCCATCTGGTTTCTGTACAAATTGTAAATAGCCTTTCGCTCCCTGTATTTTACCCCTGCCACCCTTAGAATATGAAAGTGAGTATTCCAGTCAACATTGTCAAAAACTTTCTCTAAGTCTACAAATGCTAGAAACGTAGGTTTGCCTTTCCTTAATCTTTCTTCTAAGATAGGTCGTAAGGTCAGTATTGCCTCACGTGTTCCAGTATTTCTACGGAATCCAAACTGATCTTCTCCGAGGTCAGCTTCTACTAGTTTTTACTTTCGTCTGTAAAGAATTCGCGTTAGTATTTTGCAGCTGTGGCTTATTAAACTGCTTGTTCGGTAATTTTCACATCTGTCAACACCTGCTTTCTTTTGGATTGGAATTATTATATTCTTCTTGAAGTCTGAGGGTATTTCGCCTGTTTCATACATAATGTTACTTAAAAATCGTCTTGATTGCAAATATTTTTGTTCATATGACCGGTTTCGGTTCATTCAGAACCATCTTCAGATCTGATATTTCAGTTACAGGAGTACCCCGTCCAAATCCAGCAGTTTTCACATGCTAAAAAATGTGACGTAGCATGTGAAAACTGCTGGATTTGGACGGGTTACTCCTGTAACTGAAATATCAGATCTAAAGATGGTTCTGAATGAACCGAAACCGGTCATATGAATAAAAATATTTGCAATCAATACGGTTTCTAAGTAACATTATAAAATCACTGATTGCTGTTGTCCCGTAAGACATTATGTCTGTTTTTGCAATGTTTCATACAACTTGCTCACCAGATGGTAGAGTTTTGTCAGGACTGGCTCTCCCAAGGCCGTCAGTAGTTCCAACGGAATGTTGTCTACTCGGGGGGCCTTGTTTCGACTCAGGTCTTTCAGTGCTCTGTCAAACTCTTCACGCAGTATCGTACCTCCCATTTCATCTTCATCTACATCCTCTTCCATTTCCATAATATTGTCCTCAAGTACATCGCCCTTGTATAGACACTCTATATACTCCTTCCACCTTTTTGCTTTCCCTTCTTTGCTTACAAGATTTTGATGTTCATACAAATGGTTCTCTTATCTCCAAAGGTCTCTTTAATTTTCCTGTAGGCAGTATCTATCTTACCCCTAGTGAGATAAGCCTCTACATCCTTACATTTGTCCTCTAGCCATCCCTGCTTCGCCATTTTGCACTTCCTGTCGATCTCATTTTTGAGACGTTTGTATTTCTTTTTGATTGCTTCATTTACTGCATTTTTATATTTTCTCCTTTCATCAATTAAATTCAATATTTCTTCTGTTACCCAAGTATTTCTACTAGCCCTCGTCTTTTTACCTACTTGATCCTCTGCTGCCTTCACTACTTCATCCCTCAAAGCTATCCATTCTTCTTCTACTGTATTTCTTTCAAAAATGGTTCAAATGGCTCTGAGCATTATGGGACTCAACTGCTGTGGTCATTAGTCCCCTAGAACTTAGAACTACTTAAACCTAACTAACCTAAGGACATCACACACATCCATGCCCGAGGCAGGATTCGAACCTGCGACCGTAGCAGTCGCATGGTTCCGGACTGCGCGCCTAGAACCGCGAGACCACCGCTGCCGGCTGTATTTCTTTCCCCCATTCCTGTCAATTGTTCCGTTATGCTCTCCCTGAAACTTTGTACAACCTCTGGTTCTTTCAGTTTATCCAGGTCCCATCCCCTTAAATTGCCACTTTTTTGCAGTTTCTTCAGTTTTAATCTACAGGTCATAACCAATAGATTGTGGTCAGAGTCCACATCTGCCCCTGGAAATGTCTTACAATTTAAAACCTGGTTCCTAAATCTCTGTCTTACCATTATATAATCTATTTGATACCTTTTAGTATCTCCTGGGTTCTTCCATGTATACAACCTTCTTTCATGATTCTTAAACCAAGTGTTAGCTATGATTAAGTTGTGCTCTGTGCAAAATTCTACCAGCTTCCTCTTTCATTTCTTAGCCCCAATCCATATTCACCTACTACGTTTCGATCTCTCCCGTTTCCTACACTCGAATTCCAGTCACCCATGACTATTAAATTTTCGTCTCCCTTCACTATCTGAATAATTTCTTTTGTTTCATCATACATTTCTTCAATTTCTTCGTCATCTGCAGAGCTAGTTGGCATATAAACTTGTACTACTGTAGTAGGCGTGGGCTTCGTATCTATCTTGGCCACAATAATGCGTTCACTATGCTGTTTGTAGTAGCTTACCCACATTCCTATTTTCCTATTCATTATTAAACCTACTCGTGGATTACCCCTATTTGATTTTGTGTTTATAACCCTGTAGTCACCTGACCAGAAGTCTTGTTCCTCCTGCCACCGAACTCCACTAATTCCCACTATATCTAACTTTAACCTATCCATTTCCATTTTTAAATTTTCTAACCTACCTGCCAAATTAAGTGATCTAACATTCCACGCTCCAATCCGTAGAACGCCAGTTTTCTTTCTCCTGATAACGACATCCTCTTGAGTTGTCCCCTCCCGGAGATCCGAATGGGGGACTATTTTACCTCCGGTATATTTTACCTACGGTATATTTTACCTCCGGAATATTTTACCCAAGAGGACGCCATCATCATTCAATCATACAGTAAAGCTGCATGCCCTCGGAAAAAATTACGGCTGTAGTTTCCCCTTGCTTTCAGCCGTTCGCAGTACCACAACAGCAAGGCCGTTTTTGATAGTGTTACAGGGCCAGATCAGCCAATCATCCAGACTGTTGCCCCTGCAACTACTGAAAAGGCTGCTGCCCCTCTTCAGGAACCATACGTTTGTCTGGCCTCTCAACAGATACCCCTACGTTGTGATTGTACCTACGGTACGGCTATCTGTATCGCACGCAAGCCTCCCCACCAACGGCAAGGTCCGTGGTTCTTGGAGGGGGTGGGTGGGGAGGGAGGGATTATGCTGTTATTGGTCGCAAATAAGGGGGAGGAGAATGGGATGTAAAGTGAAAGGGAGGGGAAGGGGTATGTCTTGTCACTGATGAAGATGATGACATCACTGATAAGACTGATGACATCAGCGATAAGAATGGTGGTTCAATGTTAAGCTCGGACCCTCATGATATGGACATAGCCGACACGAAATGGTCCACATTAGGCACTGTATCCACTATCACTTATGGAATACTGAGTGGACATGATCAAGGATGAAGAATTACACCATTTTCAAGGAAAAAAATATATTGACTCCACTGTCAGACTACTAAAAAGGATTACCTATGTTGATTTGGTTAGTGATAAAGCTATAGCTAGAGTAGCTGGATTTATAAAGGCGAGAAAGCTGAAAGGATATATTGGTTGTGTCGGATATATGCAGTGGCACAAGTGATAGCTACGGTTTTGAAAGAAATGAGTGAAGGCATCTTTGCTGCGAATGCAACGCCATCGAAACAGACCCTGACTCCACACTCATGTGACAAAAGACTTGGTATATGTCCTAATATCGTGTCAAACCTCTTTTTGTCCGGCGTTGCGTAGCAACGCGACGTGGCATGACTCAAAACGTCATTGGGAAGTTCCTTGCAGAAGTTTTGAGCCACGTTGCTCATACAGCCGTCCATAATTTCGAAAGCGTTGCCCGTGTGGGAAGTTGAGCATGAACTGATCTCTCTATTATGTCCCATAAATGTTCGACGGGATTCACGTCGGAGATGAGGGTGGCCAGATCATTCGCTCGAATTGTCCGGAACGGTCATCAGACCAATCGTGTGCAACTGTGGCCCGCCGACATGGCATCGTTAGGGGACATGAATGGCTGAATGGCTGAAAATTGTCTCCTAGTAACCGAACATAACGATTTCCACTCAATTATCGGTTCAGTTGGACCAGAAGACCCAGTCCATATAAGGTAAACACAGTGCACACCATTATGGAGTCACTACCACAATGCATCACTGCAGGCGATGTCTTGTTGTTAGCAAAGGCACTCGCGTCGGTTGTCTGCCGCCACAGCTCATTAATACCAGAGTTTGGCGCAATGTCTTGACGAATACGTTTAAAGTACGTCCCACATTGATTTCTGTGGTTATTTAACGCAATATTGTTTGTCTGTCAGCAGTGACTATGCTAACGCCGCTGCTCTCGGTTGTTAAGTGAAGGCCGTCAGCCACCGCGTTGTCCGTGGTGGGGAGTATTGCCTGAAATTTGGTACTGTCGGCACTCTCTTGACAGTGTGGATCTCTTAATACTGGATTCCGCAATGGTTTCCGAAATGTAATGTGCCATGCATCTAGCTCCAATTACTATTCTGCATTCAAAGTCAGTTAATTCCTGTCGTGCGGCCATTGACCCTTCGGAAACCTTTTCACGTGAGTCATCTGACTACAAATGACAGCTCCACTGATGAGCCTTTTATACCTTGTGTAGGCGATGGTACTTCTATTTGTAGATGTGCATACCGCGATCCCATGAATCCTATTGCCAATGTTCAAATGTGTGAAATCTTATGGGACTTAACTGCTAAGGTCATCAGTCCCTAAGCTTACACATTACTTAACCTAAATTATCCGAAGGACAAGCACACACCTCCATGCCCGAGGGAGGACTCGAACCTCCACTGGGACCAGCTGCTGCCAATGATCGTCAAAAACAAGAACGTGATGTATCAGAATGGACACAGACTTACTGATGAGTTGAATGAATTACTGTTAATGAATGAGTGGCAGGTAAAGCCCAATAAAGAACGTCAGAGGTATGTTTTAGGTGTGATTCGGTTAACCGGGAATGTTTCTGATGAACGAACAGTCGTAGTGAATTTATAACTTTTCTCCCACGACGAGCGTCTGGTTGTTAATTTTACTACCCTTATAAAGGATAATCATAGGAGACTGTGTAACTTATTCTGCTGGGTGGTCGGACGAAATCACAACTATGAGTATTTGCTAATCTGTTACAAAACTGTTGTAGAAATAATGTTTTCGACACGATGTTGTATCTCCGCAATCGTAAACAGCATTGTGAAACTAACGCTGCCGTCAAGAAATTAAAAAAGAATAATGTTAGACGCATTTGCACAGCTGATTGACCGATGTGGTGCTTTTTTGTTGTGTCGGACCAAGACCCTTATTGTGGTTAACGTTGAATTCCATTAGTACTGAAATACTTAAAGATTAAACCGGGCAAATACGGCACATTGTGTATAACCTAGTATGAAGAATAAGATTGAAGTGCATTACAGTAGTTTTCTTTGTTCTCATTGATAACTAGAAGACCATTTACTGGAAGTGTTGCAGTGTACTTAATAAACTGAAGATTAATTTACTGGACAGTTTTATTTCTCTTTGGGAAAAATAATTACATAGAGAGTGCAATATTTACTCTTTGGGCTTTATTAAAACTGTGAGATCACTTAAACTTCATATTATGGGCAGATAATAACGCTAACAACAACGCAGTCAGATCAAAATATAGGACCAAGTGTCAGCACTTCAATATAATAAACCATTGTGCGTATACTGGGGATTTAATATAGGGTTCCTATTTCAGTTGGACTTAACTAAGCGAAGTTCAAAATGGTTCAAATGGCTCTGACCACTATGGGACTTAACTTCTGAGGTTATCAGTCCCCTAGAACTACTTAAACCTAACTAACCTAAGGACATCACACACATCCATCCCCGAGGCAGGATTCGAACCTGTGACCGTAGCGGTCGAGTGGTTTCAGACTGTAGCACCTAGAACCGATCGGCCACCCCGGCCGGCAACTAAGCTAAGAACTTTAATAATTTCAGCTACGCTAGTGATCGGGATATAGTGAGAAGATAGGCGCTTTTAAAAGAACGCTCATGATCATCTCTCTATAGGAGAAAGGTCGCAAGCTGCAGAGAAAATACTACTCACAGGTGTGTTTGGATATGCTGGTGGCTTGTCTTCATAATCACTAATGAATTTTCACTTTCTACCCAGAGCCGGGCCACCTCATATGGTAATGTAGATAACTTCTGAATATGGAAAACGTCTTTGAAATTAAAAGTTTTTTTTTATTCTCCATATACTAAGTATATTTCGTTCTATTGTGCGATAATAAGCTGCCGTTGTTTTGCGCCAGGAAGTATCGCACTTGTCTAGCCTTGATGCAGAGCCCTGAACGGTAAATACAAGTCGCATAAGGGGTTTAGGTAGCAGAGGACAACGGGTTGTGCAGAAGGCTGTGTAAAGGCGAGAACACTGTGGCGAGTTCGAGACAGCCGTGGAAGTGGAGGGGATGACCGAAAACGAGGTGTTGTCCATTGCGGTCGGCTGAACTTGTAAATGTCACTGCGAAGGTTTTTACTGCAACCAACGACGCTGAATCGACAACAAAGAGCGATTCGTGAATCTTTACAGACTCCATAGCTTACATATGCCATCTCATAGCTTTTATCCCATTATCAGATGGTGTGATGTATCTCTACCAGAGAGACCGTTTCTAACTTATATTTCGCAATACAAAGAACACCTCAGGATACCTCGTGGTATTTGGGGATCTACAAAAATCTTTCGATATTTCACGGTGGAATAAGGCATTGGAAACGCTACATATACATTAAAAACGTCAAATTCACTACCACTAGAGACGGACCCTTTAATGATGACATTGACATATACTCTGAGACTCTTAATTTTCTTGATGTGTGGTAATGTACAGTATAGTTCCACTTTTGGCCAAAAGCGGAAAGCACAATCTGGATTTTATAAATCAATAAGTTGACAAAGTTGTTTGTTAAGAAGGTATGTTTACGCCCCTCTGCTCAGCCTGATCTCATCGTATTCTCTTGTTTGCTACGCTAGAAATGCCACAGAGGTCGGAGAACTGTTGCGCAATCCTGATTCTTATCAATTGCCCAACAGGTTTTTGCAAAGACGAAATGAATTTTCTTTCGGAGATTACCAGTTACATTCCCTGTGGATTTTATCAGAATTGACTGTTCCTGCGTTTCTTGTCGGAACAACATTATAATCAATGAAAAGCGCTATATTGTTTATCACGGGATTAACTTATTGAATTAACTGGTTTTCGGCTTACAAGGACAACATCAGTCTTTAACTGATGTTGTTTGCAAACAAAATTGCAAAAGATGTTAAACATATCGACTAAAACACAATTATACGGTGAATGGCATCTCCAACGATGTGGTGGTACTGTAATTTAAAAGGTAAAGAGTTGAACAGTAAATAAATATAACTTGAGCTCTCTTCATATTTATTTATTGTTCAACTTTTTACCTTACAAACTGCAATAAAGGGAGCTCCCTTTGTTCAACTTTTCATTTTTAAACTGCATTACCGCGAGCATGTCAAAGACGTCATTGTGTGTTTGTGCCTCAGTCTACATTACAGAACATCTTTTCCAGAGTTTTTAACTAGTCTGTTAAGTTTTTTACATTGGTAACGCCACGTAGCGCTCTGTATGAAAATCACTGGCTGTGCTGTGTGCAGTTTGTGGCTGGGTGGCATTGTTGGAATAGTCGCTATTGTAGTGTTGGGCGTTGAATGTGAACAGCGTGTAGCGTTGCGCAGTTAGAGATGAGCCGCCAGCAGTGGTGGATGTGGGGAGAGAATTGGCGGAGTTTTGTGTGTCCATCAGAGACAGTAAATGTGTAATACTGAATATCATGAACTGATATGAATATATATTATGACTTTTGAACACTATTAAGGTAAATACATTGTTTGTTCTCTATCAAAATCTTTCATTTGCTAACTATGCCTATCAGTAGTTAGTGCCTACAGTAGTTAGAATCTTTTATTTAGCTGGCAGTATTGGCGCTCGCTGTATTGCAGTAGTTCGAGTAACGAAGATTTTGGTGAGATAAGTGATTCATGAAATGTATAGGTTACTGTTAGTCAGGGCCATTCTTTTGTAGTAATTTTTGAAAGTCAGATAAAAATATTGTGTGTCAGTTTAAGCACAGTATTTTTAATTTTTCGAAGGGGACGTTTTATAAGTCGTTTACATACATTGTAACTTCTTTGGCGGCACTCGTCCGTTTGTCTGATAATAGCCGTATAAACCGAAAACTGGTAAACACAATAAATTAATACTGTGGGAACATAGGCAATACAGTGCTTTTCATTTGTTTATGTCACACTTTTCTATGGGTTTTTCTCACCCATTACTATTCTAACAGCACGTTCTGAATTCGTTAGTTTCATTTGCCATGCCTGCTTACTGTGGACTCCAAACGCTGTCATAGTACACAACTACCCTATAACTGGTTGCGTTGGGGGCTTTTCGGAACGTAGTTTGCAGACTAACAAATAGTGTGAGACATCTACAATGAAGCGCCAAAGAAAACGGTATAGGCATGCTTCGCAAATGCAGAGAAATGTACACTGGCATAATGCGGCGCAGAGGTTGGCAACGCCTATACAAGCAAGAATTGTCTGAAGCAGTTGTTAGGCCCCTTGCTGCTGTTACAATAGCATGTTATCAAGGTTTAAGTGAGATTGAGTCGGCCCACGAGTGATGCGCCCAGAAAAGATGCTGCAAGAATGGGAACAAAGACGACTGAAGAGCATTGTTCAACACAACAGAAGTGCCACCCTTCCGCAAATTACTGCAAATTTTAGTGGTGGGCCATCAACAATTATAAGTGTGAGAACCATTCAAAGAAACATCATCGATACGGACTTTTAGAACATGAGGCCCACTCGTGTAGCCTTCATGAATCCATGACACAAAGCTTTACGCCTCACCTGGACCTGTCAAGACCTACATTGGACTGTTGATGACTGGAAACATCTTTCCTGTCGGACGAGTCTCGTTTCAAGTTGTATCGAGGGGATGGACGTGTATGAGTATGGAGACAATCTCATGAATCGCTGGAGCCTGCGTGTCAGCAGGGAACTGTTCAAGCTGGAGGCTCTGTAATGGTGTTGGGCGTGTGAGTTGGAGTGGTATGGGACACTTGATACTCTGACAGGTGACACGTGCACAGGCATCTTGTCTGATCACCTGTATCCATTCTTGTCCATCGTGCATTCCGACGGACTTCGGATATCCCAGCACAATGCGACACCCCACACGACCAGAATTACTGCGGAGCGACTCCAGAACACTCTTCTGAGTTTAAACACTTCCGACGGCCACCAAACTCCACAGACATGAATATTATTGAGCATATCTAGGATATCTTGCAAAGTGTTTTTCGTAGATCTCCACCCCCTCGTACTCTTACGTATTTATGGACGATGGTGCAGGATTCATGGTGTCAGTTCCCTTCTGCACTATTTCAGACATTAGTCGAGTTCAAGCCATGTCTTGTTGCGGCACTTCTGCGTGCTCGTGGGGACCCTACACGATATTAGGCAGGTGTACCAGTTTCTATGGCTCTTCAGTAACATAAAGCTAATAGGACGAATGTCATCTGTGTCAAGCAAATAATGAAGAATCAAATGAAAATTCCAGAACAAAAATGAAATTACACAATTTAATTTGTTTTCTGGAATTTTCATTTGCTTCTTCATCACTTGCTTGACATAGATGACATTCGTCCTTTGTATAACTGAAGATTCCAACTGTGAAGTTCTCATATAGTCTGACCCATCTCAGCTAGAGAATAAGACACTTATAATAGACAAAATTTAGTCCAAAGATAAACAAAACAAATGAAAAAAATCATAATGTGTAGCACTTTACATACGGAATGAATCTCTGTTCGACAGGTCTTGTAAGACCCAACAGTATTGTCCGACCTCTGTGGCATCCTTAGACTAACGGCCTTACGGAAGTGGATATGGAGGAGTGCACGGTCAGCACACTGCTCTCCCGGCCGGTGTCAGTTTTCATGACCTGGAGCCGCCACTACTCGGTGAAGTAGCTCGGCGTCACCCACCAAAGTGTCGACCACGCCAGACGATGCCTAACTTCGGTGGTCTGACGGGAACTGTGATTCTGACACAAATGTGGAGCACCTGAAGGAAAAAAACGAAATGAATCTTCTCCAGCTGAGAGAGGATGAGATAATATTTCACATAATCAAAAACTTGTCAGTGTCGGCCCACATACCAATATGACGTTGTACCCCGTCTCGCCTGAAAGCACGTATCGATTCGGTTGGGAAAGGCATCCCAAAGCCGTTGTATCCTCTCCTGAGGCTAGCTGGCCCACAACTGTTGTAACTGCTCTTTGATAGCCGGGGTACTGGTTCTGGGACATAGTTGACGTCCAAGCTGGTCCCACGCACGTTCTATGAGGGACAGATACGAGGCCCTTGGTGGCTGCGGGAGCGTCTCAGCATCACACAGGCAGTTCATAGACCATGTGTGAGCGAATACTGTCCTGTTGAAAAAATATACCACAATACTGACGCATGAGAGGTAACACATGTGGACGTGGGGCGTCAGTGACGTACCGTTGTACCTTCAAACATCCCGCAAACACCATCACCCATGACTTGAAGCCACACCCTGTGGCTCCCCACACCATGAAACAGACACAACATCGCTGTGCCTCTCCAAAACACTGGCTGAGTGGGACATCTCCCCAGTCGCCGTCTACACACCTAACATGGCCATCCGGCATAATCCAGAACCGCGATACTCCGCTGAACAAAATGCGGCTCCAAACATCAGCGGTGTTTGCGTCCCGGCCAAGGCATTTCTCTAACCGCAGCCGTTTTCGTTGTGATTTTTACAGCAGTCATCTATAATTCCTTACAATGTTTCCATAAGGAGACGTTCAACAACCGTAAAGTATTATATAAAATTTGTTTTAACCATCAGCGGTGCATTTGTCCCATTATTCATCTACTCGGTATCGGTTATTAACCACCATCCAGGATGTAGGGTAGGGGAGAGTCGGTTAAAACAGGGTACTTAATACACAAAGTGCCGTATTAATGAACTATGTGTACCAATCTGTTGAGCTTTTAATGACTAATTGTCCAATCTGTCTACTTACAATTCGGCATGAAAAACATACATACATTTAAAAATGCCTCACCACAAAAAAAAATTTTACGCTTGTGTCAGCTACCCAATTTTATCAGACTAGTTGGGTAAAACAGGGTACTACATTATAGTGAAAATTTTAAAAAAGAAACAACTCCATTTACAAACCCTGACAATCACTTCAAGTACGAAAATCACATTTATATGGTTCATCATCATCATTAATGCCGGCGCACTGTTCATGATCCCATTCATTACACTTCACCCAGCCTTCTTCAGACATAGAATTGGAGAAAAGTTCATTGCAATAAATGCAAGCTGCATTATTTCTCCTTCGTCTTTCGACGATGTGCTATACTCCTGTACTTTTCCAACTTTCTTTGCTTTCTTCTGTCCAACATTGCTGACTTCAATATTTCTTCCTTGTAAGGTGAAGAACAGCTGTCTTTCCTCTTCTTCTATCAGATTTTTGTTACTTTCAGCTATCGGCACTAGTTTTATGTCTTTAGGAGAGACGTGAAAAGCTGAAGTTGAAGGATTAGGCCTATCCGACTGCGAGGCGCTGGTGTGCTTGGAAAAGATGTTTCTCTGTTTAATGACACTGAAGTAGGTTCAACTGTGGGTCAGTGTCTGTTGTTTCAGCAGGCTGATACATCCAATCAGGGAAAACATCTGCATCCAATGGGAAGATCCCAGTTTTACGGAATGCATTTACAGCAGTCTCAGTAGAAGCATCTTTCATGAATGCTGTCCCATATAGCCCTGCAAATTGATTGATGGTTATCATTCATCCAAAATAACACTGAAGCCACTTTCGAACCTCTTGAGAGTAATAATTACTCAGTGGGGCCATGAATGCAACATCCAGGGGCTGCATTCGGTGGGTGCAGTGTGGGAGGAAGCAAAAGAGATGAACATGGTTTTGTCTAGCCATATCAATAAGTTTAATACTCTTTGTGTATGTTGAGTGACCATCCAAGAGCAGAAGAACGGATTTCTCTGCACCTGGCTTAGAAAATTCAACAAATCGTCGAAACAGCTTCAGGAAAATTTCTTTCTGCGCCCATCCGCTAGGGTGATACTGCGCAGTAGATTCTGGCGGAGCATTATCCAGCAGCTCAGGCTGGCTCATTGTCTAGGGAACACAAACATTGTGGGCGTATAAATTCCAGAAGCGCTCACACAGGCTACAGCATTCACTAAGATGCCTCTCTCCGCAGAAAACAAACCGCCAACTTGACGTCTTCCCCTCAAGGCAAGCACCTTCGATTGCTTATTCGGGACTGTTGTTATTCCTGTCTCATCCACATTATAGACTCTATCGGCTGTGAAGCTGTACCTATTATAAAGTTCTAACAGCAAACCAAAGAACTGCTTCACCACTCCACGGATAAAGCCCACTGCTCTGGCAAGAGATGTTGGCTCGGCCGAACGCAGGCCTATTTCCGGATTCCTCTTCAAAAATGAATAGAACGAGCATTTACCTGCTATCTTCTTAGTCTTTCCGAAGTTATGCGACAAGCTATTTTTCTCAGTCATTTAGAAAGCAAGACTCCGCACCTCATCGATGGTCAATCCACATAATCAGCTTTCCATTAACAGGATATATTCAGCCAGTTCATTTTCCTGCTCCTGATTAAATACAGGCTTTTAGCAGCCAAGACCTAAAAAAACAACAACAACAATAATAATAATAATAATAATAATAACTGCTACAGTTTAATTAATTTCTTCTAAATTAGTAAATACACCTACCTTTCTTCGTAGCATCCTCTAAACACATTCCACTCGGGGTCTTTTTTACTTGATCTTCCAGAGTACTCCGAGGAACGCCAGAGGACTTTGCTGCTTTCAAATAGCCCATTGTTTGGGCCAAAACTGCCCCTACATCTGCTTTCATAATCTCAAGACTCCATGACTGTCTGTCAGTTTTCCATTTATAAAGCTCCATAATTATGGCATAATTTAAGTTTGATCCTGTGAATAATAATAATAATAAATTTTCTAATTGAACAAACTATATAAACAATTTGAAAATCTCAAATGGCGATATTTAAATCAGGTCGATAAAATGGGATACTTCTCTGTTTTATCAGACTTAGTGCCTCCCTGTTTTATCCGACAACGCCATGTTAAAAACAAGTTGATTTCAATAGCCCTTGAGCGGGACAAACAAATTGAAACACTCAACGATCTGTAGTGCAGCCAACGTTTAACTTACATCATACTTACTTTACAGTCTACAAAATAGTGTCTTGCAAATATAAACACACAATTCACAGTCGAATATTACAACACAACACTGTAAAAATATCTTTTTGCACGGACAGAACTCACGATTGCTTTCAAGTGACTGCAGTTACTCTAAGAATGAAGGTCATCGATTAGGAAAGAGGTTACTATGTTTACCGGGAGGTGGCAGCACATATCAGACGAGAAAAGTACGATACCCTGTTTTATCAGGGTCTCCCTACAATAGATTAATTAAAATCATCCCATATTCCTTTGAAGCTGAACTCTGTCGAAATTATCAGGTGAAACCGTAGAAACGCCTGACATAATTAGTCTTAGAATACTGGCAGTCATAGCTCATGTCAGATATGTCTGTACACCACTGAAGAGTCAAAGAAGTGTTACACCTGCCTAATACCGTCAAGGGTCTCCGCGAGCAGGCAGAAGTACCGCAACGCGTCGTGGCACGGACTCGATGAAGGTCTGAAGTAGTGCTGGAGGGAACTGACACCATGAATCCTGGAGGGCTGTCCATAAATGCGTAAGAGTTCGACGGGGTGGAGATCTCTTCTGCACAGCACGTCCACGGCATCCCAGATACGCTCAACAATGTTTATTTCTGAGGACTTAGGAGGCCAGTAGAAAAGTTTAAACTCGGAAGGATATTCCGGAGCCGCTCTGTAGCTATTCTGGATGTGTGGGGTGTCGCATTGTCCTGCTGGAATTTACCAAGTTCGTCGGAATGCACAATGGACATGAATGGGTGCAGGTGATCAGACAGGATGCTTACGTACGTGTCACCTGTCAGAGTCATATCTAGAGGTATCAAGGCTCCCACAGCGCTTCTATTGCACACACCTCACATCATTACAAACCCTCTACAAGCTTCAAGAGTCCCCTGCTGAGATGTGGGGTGCATGGATTCATGAGGTTCTCTCCGTACCCGTACACGTCCATGCACTCTATACAATTTGAAACGTGACTCGTCCAACCAGGCAACACGTTCAGGTCGCCAAAAGTCCAATGTCGTTGTAGACGGGCCCAGGCGAGGCGAAAGCTATGTATCGTGTAGTTATCTAGGGTACACCAATGGGCCTTCTGTTCCGAAAGCCCATATCGACGATGTTTCGTTGAATAGCTCGCAGGCTGAGACTTGTTGATGGCCCAACGTTGAAATCTGCAGCCGATTCCGGAAGTGTTGCATTTCCGTCATGTTGAACGATTCTCTTCAGTCGTCGTTGGTCCCGTTTTCGCAGGATCTTTTTACGGCCGCAGCGATGTCGGCCATTTGATGTTTTACCGGATTCCTGATGTTCACGGTACACTCGTGAAATGGTCGTACGGGAATATCCCCACTTCATCGCTAGCTCGGAGATTCTGTCCTATCGTTCGTACGCTGACTACAGCACCACGTTCAAACTCACTTAAATCTTGATAATCTGCCATTGTAGCAGCAGTGACCGATCTAACAACCGCGAAAGATACTTGTTATCGACCGCAGGGCTATGATTTCGGCGTGCTTACGTTTCTCTGTATTTGAATACGTATTCCTATACTAGTTTCCTTGCCACATCAATTTGTTTGACTATTTCGTGAGCAGCCTCACAACTAAATGTATGAGGGCCTGAATGTGAGAATGATAGTGCTTTCCTCTCTTCGGTTTGCGCTCAATCCGCAATAAGTGCTCTCATTATACCATTAATTCCATTCAATAAGTCCAGTAACTCTTTCTCATTTACACAGATAACAACAAGTCGTCAGCGAATCTTACAGCTGATATCCTTGCACCCTCAATTTTATCCGACTTCTGAAAATTCGTTTATGTCCGTCATTGCTTCTTTGATGTACTGACCGAGCAATACGGCTGAGAGATTATATCCCCCTCATACACCCTTTCTAATCTGTGTCCTTGTTTCTTGGTCTTCCATTCTTATTTTTCGCTTTAGATGTTGCAAATATTCTATGTAATCTGTCTTTTTCAATAGCTTGTATCGTTCAGAAACCATATGAATGGCAACTGATTTTTCTTAAGTCCACTTCAAATCTACCTCATTGCTACCTTTATCTTTGCTAAAACACAATGATCATCGTCTACCAAGTTACCAGTTTACTTTCCCATTGTTCTGTCCGTTCTTTTTACAAGTAACGTGGATTCCTGAGTCGTTAACGCCTCGCACACAAATGCCCTTACTGTGTTTGGAAATGTATAGCTGATATTTTTCCGAAAGTCTGATTGTATGTCTCCAGACTTATATAGTCTACAAACCCACTTAAAAAGTCGTTTAGTTGCCAATTCCCTAATGATCATAAGAATTCCGAAGGAGTGTTATCTGTGATTTCTACTTTATTTAATCGCAGACCTTCCAAACGTCTGTCAAACTTTAATACTTGATGACCTCTACCTTCCATGTCGATAACATTCCCTTGCAGTCAATGCTGACGCTTCTGCTTATAATTTCACCTACGTTTGTTTTCATTTTTCTACTCACTGTCTGATGAAGAGCATCTGGATACCCATATATATAATGCGGTATTTACGACTCACTGTGTTATGAGAGACGCACATGCCCGCGTAAAAGGAGGCACGGAGTACTGCGCTGTTAGTTGAGAGGCAGTAACATCAGAATGGGTCGGTCGCGAGGGATCAGTGTCTTCGAACGTGGAATAGTCATTGGATGTCACATTACAGCTATATCAATACCAGGAAGACGTCATGTACAGGCGGGCAGAGAGCGCTGAGAACTGCAGAATGTGCTTGAAAAAAATTGCATGACATCAGCGGATGGAATCAATTGTGAATTACAAGCGCTATCATCTTTCTTGTTGGCACAGTCACTATGCATTGAGTTAATAAGGCTGGGGTGCAATGGTCGAGCAGATATTCATAAAATACAGTACACATTTCTGTAGTCAGTGCTAACCGAAGCTTTACATGGCGATTTGGAATGAAGAATCGCTCGAAACCACGTGGAAATCCGGTGGAATGGTTTGGGTGGGGGGAATGGCTGGAGAATGTGATCTACCATCATATGTAGTGTCGCCAGTGAAGTACTGAGGAGCTGAAGTTACACTACGGACGAGTGGGCTTTTTATGGCTAGAGTGTGGTGCCCTTATTGCACTTAAGGTGATGCTAAATAAGGTAGGATATGAACATTGATAACAGCACTGCGTACGACATGCAGTAGAGGATAAGCTCCGAGACGATGACTATATCAAAACACTAATGCACACTGTCATAAAGAATCATCTGTGAGGCAATAGTTTGTGGGATAACTTTCCTAAGATGGACTAGCCTTCTCAGTGTACTGATCTGAACCCAATAGAATACCTTTGAGATGGGTTAGAAAGTCGATTTTGCTCCAGACTACAGCTTCCGATGTCATTACCTTCTCTCTATATATGAAGACAGTAACTGTTGTCGAAAGAACAGATACCATTGATGACCATGCAGCTTCTCTAGAATGAATGATAATTAACTGCAACCCTCAGCTGCCCCATCGAGGTATATCAACAACACCTGCCGCCAGCTGAGGGTTTCAATTAATTATCATCACCTTTTTTTAAAAAAAAGGTGGGAATTTAAGGATACGGGACCTGGATAAACTAAAAGAACCAGAGGTTGTACATAGTTGCAGGGAGAGCATAAGGGAGCAATTAACAGGAATGGGGGAAAGAAATACAGTAGAAGAAAAATGGGTAGCTTTGAGGGATGAAGCAGTGAAGGCAGCAGAGGATCAAGTAGGTAAAAAGACGAGGGCTAGTAAAAATCCTTGGGTAACAGAAGAAATACTGAATTTAATTGATGAAAGGAGAAAATATAAAAATGCAGTAAATGAAGCAATCAAAAAGGAATACAAACGTCTCAAAAATGAGATCGACAGGAAGTGCAAAAAGGCGAAGCAGGGATGGGTAGAGGACAAATATAAGGATGTAGAGGCTTATCTCACTAGGGGTAAGATAGATACTGCCTACAGGAAAATTAAAGAGACCTTTGGAGAGAAGAGAACCATTTGTATGAACATCAAAAGCTTCTAAGCAAAGAAGGGAAAGCAGAAAGGTGGAAGGAGTATATAGTGGGTCTATACAAGGGCGATGTACTTGAGGACAATATTATGGAAATGGAAGAGGATGTAGATGAAGATGAAATGGGAGATACGATACTGGGTGAAGAGTTTGACAGAGCACTGAAAGACCTGAGTCGAAACAAGGCCCTCGGAGTACGCAACATTCCATTATAACTCCTGACGGCCTTGGGAGAGCCAGTCATGACAAAACTCTACCATCTGGTGAGCAAGATGTATGAGACAGGCGAAATACCCTCAGACTTCAAGAAGAATGTAATAATTCCAATCCCAAAGAAAGCAGGTGTTGACAGATGTGAAAATTACCGAACTATCAGTTTAATAAGTCACAGCTGCAAAATACTAACGCGAATTCTTTACAGACGAATGGAAAAACTAGTAGAAGCCGACCTCGGGGAAGATCAGTTTGGATTCCGTAGAAATGTTGGAACACGTGAGGCAATACTGACCCTACGACTTATCTTAGAAGCTAGATTAAGGTAGGGAAAACCTACGTTTCTAGCATTTGTAGACTTAGAGAAAGCTTTTGACAATGTTGACTGGAATAGTCTCTTTCAAATTCTGAGGGTGGCAGGGGTAAAATACAGGGAGCGAAAGGCTATTTACAATTTTACAGAAACCAGATGGCAGACATAAGAGTCGAGGGACATGAAAGGGAAGCAGTGGTTGGGAAGGGAGTGAGACAGAGTTGTAGTCTCTCCCGGATGTTATTCAATCTGTATATTGAGCAAGCAGTGAAAGAAACAAAAGAAAAATTAGGAGTAGGTATTAAAATCCATGGAGAAGAAATAAAAACTTTGAGGTTCGCCGATGACATTGTAATTCTGTCAGAGACAGCAAAGGACTTGGAAGAGCTGTTGAATGGAATGGATAGTGTATTGAAAGGAGGATATAAGATGAACATCAACAAAAGCAAAACGAGGATAATGGAATGTAGTCGAATTAAGTCGGGTGATGCTGAGGGAATTAGATTAGGAAATGAGACACTTAAAGTAGAAAAGGACTTTTGCTATTTGCGGAGCAAAATAACTGATGATGGTCGAAGTAGAGAGGATATAAAATGTAGACTGGCGATGGCAAGGAAAGCGTTTCTGAAGAAGAGAAACTTGTTAACATCGAGTATAGATTTAACTGTCAGGAAGTAATTTCTGAAAGTATTTGTATGGAGTGTAGCCATGTATGGAAGTGAAACATGGACGATAAATAGATTAGACAAGAAGAGAATAGAATCTTTTGAAAGTCGTGCTACAGAAGAATGCTGAAGATTAGATGGGTAGATCACATTACTAATGAGGAAGTATTGAATAGGATTGGGAAGAAGAGAAGTTTGTGGCACAACTTGACCAGAAGAAGGGATCGGTTGGTAGGACATGTTCTGAGGCATCGAGGGATCACCAATTTAGTATTGGAGGGCAGCGTGGAGGGCAAAAATCGTAGAGGGATACCAAGAGATGACTACACTAAGCAGATTCAGAAAGATGTAGGTTGCATTAGGTACTGGGAGATGAAGAAGCTTGCACAGGATAGAGTAGCATGGAGAGCTGCATCAAACCAGTCCCAGGACTGAAGACCACAACAACAACAACAACATCATTAGCTACTCTGGTTCCAGCTCCTAAGAAGGAAAAGGCTTTCATTCTCCCCCCCCCCCCTTACATACACACACACACACACACACACACACACACACACACACACACACACACACACACTTTCGGACACCGCACTGTAAGTATACCTAGCAAAATTCAAACTGTCATAAATGCGGAGGGTGGGCACAACCCCTCTTAATATCCATTAAGAGGTATTTGTTGTATATGAGTAACTCCTTCCCGCAACAATTTTTTCATTGAATTCTCAGAGTTGTCCCCGCAGCCATCTCGCCTGACTTCTCTGCACTTAGTGTACATTTCATTCTTTGGTAGGAGAATTCTTCCATTTGTTTCGATGTATTTCGGAAATTTGATGTTAAGCTAGTGTCATTCTTGTTTCCAATAATTTCCATCACATTAGATTTTGCTTCTCTTACCTTTAAACCGAATTATGTGCTAAACATGCTCTCTCTTCCCGTCAGTGGGTCGTCCATGTCTTTCTCACACCCCGATATCAGAGTTCTGTCGCGCTTGATGAAGGCTGGTGTATGTGCATCATGTCCACCCTCAGCTTCAGTGTCAGAGGCCTGCCCATGTATCACGCACCTAACACCGTAAAACATTCCACTCAACTCAGCAGCAGGAGCTGTCTGTTCAACACATCAGTTGTATCTAATTCAACTTGAGAGCTATTCGGCTAGTAATGCTAATGAAAATCAAGCATTGGAGTTTTGACAAATACCCGTGAATAAGATATTGAGTGTACATCCAATGTGTTTTTTTTATCCTAGTACATGGTTATTTACAGATACATCTACCGTAACGACGTATTTTTAAAATGGTAAATTCTACCACCGACTTCATTCATAAAATGGGTACTTAACGTTGTTTACTTGTAAAATGAGTGGATATTGGACTACGGGACCAAACTGCTGAGGCCATCCGTCCCTAGGCTTGCGTACTACTTAATCTAACTTAAACAACTTACGCTCAGCCGGCCTGTGTGGCCGAGCGGTTCTAGGCGCTTCAGTCTGGAACCGCGCGACCGCTACGGTCGCAGGTTCGAATCCTGCCTCGGGCATGGAAGTGTGTGTTGTCGTTAGATTAGATAGTTTAAGTAGTTCTAAGTTCTAGGCGACTGATGATCTCAGAAGTTAAGTCCCATAGTGCTCAGAGCCATTTGAACCATATCTTACGCTAAGGACAACACACACCTATACCCGAGGGAGGACTCGAATCTCCGACGGGGAAAGCCGTGCGAACCGTGACAGGCTACCCCGCGCGGCTAAAATGAGTGCGCTTCTACGTGCTTGCAGAATGTCAGGACCTGACGCATCCTCGCGCAGTTGCATTTCCGTAAGGTCCCTCTGAACGTAAAAAATTCAAAGCTATCAGTTTAACAGACTGCACATATCTCATAATAACGTCACACACAAAAGTAACACTCATCCATTAAGAGTTTGTAGTATGTACTCGCTAACATTGTCATGCCCAATATGATGTAGGGCCCCCGAGAGCACGCAGAAGTGGCGCAACACGACGTGGCATGGACTCAACTAATGTCTGAAGAAGCGCTGGAGGTAACTAACTCCATTAATCCTGCAGGACTGTCCGTAAATTCGTTAGAGTACGAGAGGGTAGAGATCTCTTCTGAACAGCGTGTTGTAATGCATCCCAGATAAGCTCGATAATGTTTACGTCTGGCGAGTATGTCGCCAGCGGAAGTGTTTAAAGGAGAGTGTTCCTTGAGCCACTCTGTAGCAATTCTGGACGTGTGGGGTGTCACAGTGTCCTGCTGGAATTGCCCATGTCCGTCGGAATGTACAATGGACATGAATGGATGCAGGTGATCACCCAGAATGCTTATGTATGGGTCACATATCACAGTCGTATCTTGAGGTATCAGGAGTCTCAGTCCAACTGCACATGCCCCAGACTATTAGAGAGCCTCCACTAACTTCAATAGTCCCCAGCTGCGATGGAGGGTGCATGGATTCATGAGGTTTCTCCGTACCCATACACGTCCATACACTCGATAAAATTTGAAACGAGACTCGTCCGACCAGGCAACATGTTCAGGTCACCAAGAGACCAATGTCGGTGTAGACAGGCCCAGGGGAGGCGAAAGCTTTGCATCGTGTAGTTATCAAGAGTACACTAATGGGCCTTCTGCTCCGACAGGCCCATATGGATGACGTTTCTTTCGCTGAGACTTGTTGATGGCTCAACGTTGAAATCTGCAGCAATATGCTGAAGGGTTACACTTCTGTCATGTTGAACGATTCTCTTCAGTCGTCGTTGGTCCTATTCTCGCAGGATCTCTTTTCGGCCGCAGTGATGTCGGCCATTTGATGTTTTACCGGATTCCTGATGTTCACGGTACACTCGTGAAATTGTCGTACGGGAAAATCCCCACTTTATCGCTAGCTCGGAGATGCTGTCCCGTCGATCGTGCACCGACTACAACATCACGTTCTAATTCACTTCACTTGATAACCTGCCATTGTAGAAGCAGTAACCGAACTAACAACTGCGCCAGACACTTGTTGTCTTATATATGTGTAGCCGACCGCAGGGCCGTTTCAGCTTCTATACGTAACACTGTATTTGAATATGCACACCCATACCAGCTTCTTTGGCGCTACAGTGTATAAATATACACGCTACGCAGGGCTCTTAGGATTTATAATTACAGTAATAATATTCATAAGCAGAGAAGTACGTAACTGACTTTGATCGTATGGTTGTAATTTATTGTAATTTAATATCACTTTTACACATGCGGCACATGCAACTATTTCACGGCTGAAGGCCTCCAAACCAGAAATCTTAACAAATCAACAAGATAAAATCCAATTAAGATAGCGATAAAATAATTGAAGAAAGGTTACAAATGTGATAATCTACAATGGAATATGTATTAGCTGCCAAAATTACGCACCATGTTGGTCAGCGACAACAGGTGAGGAAAGGACGCTGCCTGAAATTACGTTAGTGGCCAGGGCAGGTAACCTGAACACTAACGGCCACTACGCAGAAAATACCATTGGTGCACTTAAACTGTAGTCAACCAAAATAGTTAACTGCACCACATGGCAGCTAAATTTCAGCTATAGCAACACTCGCTGATGCCCACAGAAAAACCTCCTCAAAAGCAAACCAGTGAAACGAACCACCACAACATGAATGGACGTGGCTTGGGTAGTTGCAACCACTACTCAACTTTGACGTCCTGGGTCGATGAACCACGAAGCTCGTAGCGATAGGACAACTCCACACACGCTCCGACACTGCGCAGGGCTGCCAGCGGACCCAGCAGACTGCACCGCACAGAAATAACTTCCCTCGTCCGCAACAACCGACCGATTCCTCTCATATTGCCGGAAACATCTCAAATAGTCATCAGTGGAAATAACACCAACTACACACAGCACCTGACAAACACTTGCAAGAAGACCTGAACAATACGCAATAGTAACTCACACGCATGAAGACAAATCGGGAGTCGATGCACGCACACACAGCCGACTCATGAACGATCGGCTAGCCAAAACGCGTCGTCCGGTAGGACAACCGACCGACGATCCACCAAGACAGTGGCCCGGCTCAAGTGTGCGTGGAGGGCAACGGTCGGGCGAGCCATGTCGACGCAGACTTCACCGCTGCTCCAACCCGACTGCACCAGTGCCGCACTGCGGGCAGGTCCGGAGTGTGTACTCCAGACGCGTTCCAACTGACTGGCAGCCCGAACTCTCTAGCCGAACTCCTTTACGACAGACAACTAGCGGTAAGTAATAGCACTCGAGCAAAGATACTACGAGAGGGGATATATCGATACGCGCTGCTAGCGCCGGTCACGATCGGGTAAAACAGCAACTCAGTGACAGTAGTAATTTAAATTAACGTAATGAGGAGGAAGAACGTTAAAAACAGGGTGTACAATAGATTATGGCGGGAACATGAGCCACGCACGGCTCATTATGTAATTGGATCTTAGCCTGGCACATTATGTTTCTGTACCGAGCGAGGTGGCGCAGTGGTTAGCACACTGGACTCGCCTTCGGGAGGACGACGGTTCAATCCCGTCTCCGGCCATCCTGATGTAGGTTTTCCGTGATTTCCCTAAATCGTATCAGGCAAATGCCGGGATGGTTCCTTTGAAAGGGCTCGGCCGATTTCCTTCCCAATCCTTCCCTAACCCGAGCTTGCGCTCCGTCTCTAATGACCTCGTTGTCGACGTAACGTTAAACACTAACCACCACCACCATTGAGTTTCTTGTTACTGTCTCTTAACGGACTGTTTATTCGAGTACTGAGTACGTTGTGTTTCTAACTGTATTTGCAAAGCTTTATCTAGTGGGTTGTCCACAATTTGTATTTTCCAATTCCTTAAAAGGTCGTAATGTCAATAAATTGTCTTAATTATAAATTGTGAGTACCAATCATTATTTAATCCCGCTTCCTCTTTTATCGTACGGTGCGTAAGTGTGGTACGATTAAGGAAACCATGTACCATGGCAATTGACCCTAAATAATGAAAAGTGTGAGGTCATCCACATGAGTGCCCTAAGGAATCCGTAAACTCAGGTTACACGGTAATTGAGGCAAATCTAAAGGCAGTAAATTCGACTAAATACCTAGGAATTACTATCACGAACAACTTAAATTGGAAAGAACAGATGGAAAATGCTGTGGGGAGGCAAACCACAGACGGCGTTCTATTGGCAGGACACTTAGAAAATGCATCAGATCTGGTAAAGAGACTGCCTACACTGCGCTTGTCCGTCCTTTTTTCGAGTATTGCTGCATGGTCTGGGATCCTTACCCGTTAGGATTGACGGCGTACATCGAGAAAGTTCAAAGAAAAGCTAGACTTCCTGAAAACAGACACAAATCAGTGGATAGAATATCTCTTTAAGTTTGTAGCTCACACTGCAATTGCTTAGTATTGGCTTCGTACGACGTGGCAAGCGGCAGTACGTGGGTGCAAATAATTGACACCATGTGTCCGGGAAGACGCGAAAGCAGACCGCTTTGCGGATCCGGTCATTTCTGTGCAGGAACATATGTTCACGAACATATGCAGCTCATATATATGCACGTCATCCTCCTATAGTACAGATCGTTCACGAAAAGCATTTTCTTGACACGAGCACCGCACAAGTTTGCGACTACACGCAGCCATGTTTGTGCAAGTACCACTGTTTATATGCAGACATCCCGCCAAAGTTGGAACTTACAACTAATATGAGTAAAGCACATCACATACTATATTTTGCATGCAATAACTGTTTCGCATCGAGTGTCACTTACCATGGTTTACACTCAATCTCTTCAAATAATAAATTATCGCCTGTTCGTACTTTTTTTGCCATCTGTCCAAGAAGGTTTATTGTGTACATCATGTTACATTCTTGAAAAATGTAAGTTTATGTATGTAATAGCATTACATATGACAGAATGCAAAGAGCTGTGCTGAACATATCAAACAATGGTGGAAGAAGAGGAAATTTTAGTGACTGGGGAGAAGTCATGAAGGGATACCCATATAGTTCAATTTTAGTTTCACTTGTATTCCTGTTATAAAAGAATGAGCTTCAAATTTACATTCATCACACAGAATTGGTGCGTTTTCCAAACGGTACTACTATTACAATAAATCCTATTTGAGAGAAAGCAACAGAAGAGACTGTTAACCATAGTTTTCAGAGAATTAATAAGTGACCCTCTGGAAATGGTCTCTAAAGTAATTTTGAGGAAAGACGCCATAATCAGTTCTGTACAACAAACATGTTAGTACCAATAGCGACATAGTACATGAACAGGAGTCAGGAAACAGGGGTGAATGCTCCAAAATTTTGGGTCTACATACTGATGATGACTTGAAACAGAGCAAGCATATTACTATGCCGTTCAAACAGTTAAGTTCTGCTACTTTTTCCCATCGTCTAATAGACGAAACAACCTACAAAATAATTTTCATGTCTCCACTCAACAATGTCGTATGGAATTTTTTTCTGGGATAACTCATCACTTAAACGAAAAGTGCTGATTACTGAAAAGTGAGAAATATTAAAAGTATATGGTGTGAACTCGGAGTCGTAGGTACCTCTCTAAGGAGTTTGGAATTTTTGCCCATCTTCACATTATACATTTGCGCTAGTGAAATTCGTCATAAATAATCCATCACAATTTTAGAAGAATTGCGATATCCACACCTACGACGCTAGAAGCAATGATTACTTTTATTTCTATGGTTAAATCTGTTAGTGGCTCAGGAATCAGTACAACATGCATCAACAAAAATTTTTGATCATTTGCCCCGTTTTGTCTAGGAAGCATGCCTACTTGGTTCACTAGACAAACAGTCATATAACTTGTATTAATGTGTTTTATCAAAATTAGTCAAACACAATAATTAACTTTGGTAGCTACACAGATGTGTCGCTAGCAAAAGGTGACATTCGAAATAATCAGCCTTTGCAGTGACTGCTGATGTCTGACAAAAGTCTGCCCTGAACTGCTATCGAAGTGACAAATCTGGAGGCTGTTATTAAACTGGGCGGTCATCATTTGCTTGCGGCGCTTATGTTCTCTCCACATGGAGCCTGCCGCTGTCGCGTTGTCGTCCTGGAGGGAGGTCCCGTCAGCATGCCATTTGCTGACTTCTCGCAGCCCTCTCTTCCCTGTTGTTCCGCCGACTGGCGTGCCGGCGTTTGACTTTACGCCGTAACAATCCTCCCCCCCCCCCCCCTCCAGCCCAAAGCGACGAACCGTCGTCGTACATGGGGCACGAGAACGGGAGGGGAGGTAAGAGCGTGGACGCACCCCGCCATACGGCCTTCATTCATCATGCTGGGGACGTCCCCCAGAAAACGCCCAGAAGGGTATGCGTCCACCTCTCAAGATCCGCTGCGGCGTGGGCGAGTCCAGCTCCATCGGTAGGTCCAGAGGAAGCGGAGGAGGCGAAGGCTCCTTCTCCATGAGGTCGTCCCGCGGTGTTGTGATGACACCCACTGACGGCGGCTGTGGCCACGTTGTACTGGAGTTCCGTGAATCTGGAGGGAGACACAGAAGGATCACCGTGCACATGACAGTGGCGAATTTGACTGTGACGTCGGCACTGCAATCCATCATGCGCCAAGTCGACGAAGGGTCTCGCCTCGCACCCACCATCTGCTGCCACTAAGTACTCTGAAAAATACAATATCATACGGCGCGAAGCGATACTAGCAACCTTCGTTCGGCGCCGGAGGCTGGAACAGGTGGACCAGTATCCGATGGCGGCGGCCAAGAGGCAGTTCGGCCGGCGATGGTCCATGTCGTGAATGCGATCGGCAGGAGGCGAGAAACAGTTGCAATGCTTGATCACTAGTGTGTGCGGTGCTAAGTTTGGCCATCTCGTGCTTGAAGGTTCTGACAAAATGTTCCGCTTCGCCTTTGGACTGTGGATGGAACGGTGCACTAGTTAGATGAGGCATGTCATTGCGTTCACAGAATGTTTCAAATTCATGTGACGTGAACTGAAACCCATTGTCCGACACTAACTTCTGGTAAATCTTTGAAGCAAAAAAATAGAGGACAACACCTGAATTGTGCTACGTGACGTTGTCGAGTTCATTGGCACAGCAAAAAGAAACTTTTTATATGAGTCGACCACAATCAACCAACGAATGTTCCAAAAAGTTCCCTCTAAGTCCATTTGCACACGTTGCCATGGTGATTGCGACTTTGGCCAAGCAGAAAATCATTGTGCCGGAGCGCACTGATTTTCCGCACATGCTTGACACACTGACGTCATCTGTTCTATTTGGGCGTCGATACCCTGCCAAGTAGAGTGTCGACGCGCTAACTGTTTCGTACGAACAAGTCCCCAGTGTCCTTGGTGAAGTAACTGCAACACTTCTTTTTGCAGAGACTTAGGGATCAACACATGGGACTGTCCACTGTCATTTCGAACAAGAATCACACCTCGATGTATAGCGAGGCTATGCCGACGAGCAAAGTATCGGCGCCCTGCAGAGTTCTTTATGCTATGCAGTGAGCGAGGCCAAGATGTGTGAACGTATTTTAGCAAAACTTTCAAATATGAATCAGCTTCCGTGGTCTGTGCAATTTTCCTATAGTTCAGAGGAAAGGATTCTAGCAATTCAGAATCCTGAGCATCGATGTGACGAGATGCAGCAGGAGCCTCAATATCCGCGTCGCTGCCAGTCGGAAGACGTGAAAGAGTGTCCGCATTACCATGCTGAGCTGCCGAACGATACACAACCTCGTACTGGTATTGAGACAACAACGAAGTCCATCTTTGCAATTTTTGGGCAGTTTGTACAGGAAACGACTTCATCGCATGAAACAAGGACTTCAATGGCTTGTGATCCGTTACTAAGTAGAATTTTCTGCAGTACAAGTAGTGGTGGAATTTGTTGACACCATACACAATAGCCAATGCGTCTTTGTTATTGGTGAATAGTTAGACTGAGTTTTGGACAACGCTTTTGATGAGATGATGCGACAGCAATAGGCCTGTTTTTATCACCAATTCTGTGTGGAAGCACTGCATCGATTCCGTAAGGGGAAACGTCATCTTGCAACATAACTGGTTTGTCAGGATCAAAGTAAAAAAAGCGTCGATCACTGAGCAATGCATCTGTAAGTGCTTCAAAAGTATCTTGGCACTCATTTGTAGAAACAAAGGGAACGTCCTTCCGACGCAAGCGATGCAATCGAGCTGCGATTTGTGCAGGATTCGGTATGAACCGAATATAATAGTTCATTTTCCCTACGACTGACTGCAATTCTCTGACATTACGAGGAACTGGCAGGTCTCGTATGACTAACAAATGTGACTGAAGAAGATGCACAGCTTGACTGTATGACATGACCAAGATACTGCAACTCAAGTTTTAAAAAACCACACTTGTCCAGTCTACACTTTAGTTATTCTTGAAATAACACACGAAACAACGAACGCAAATTTCAATTGCATTCTTCAGGTGTACTACCTGCTACGACAATATCGTCCAAATAGTTTGAAGAGTTTGTAAACTCCCAACAGAAAAATAATATATCTAACAACCTCCCAACAGAAAAAAATATAATTATTTATGTCACTCACATTCAATGTAACCTTCTAAAAGATACACTCCAAAACCACCCAATAGTAAAATTTCGTAACCTACCAATAATACAATGTGACTAACTCCTCAATAAAATTTTCGCTCACTTACAACCTTTCAATAGTAACTGGACATTTAAAGTGGTGAATTTTGGACATCAGCAGCGCTGCGTCATGGTCCTGAAAGATCATTCTGAATAAATTTAAAATTATTACCTCAATAACGTCGCTGGACAACGCGTATATATCTGTTCCCATAAGAAATTTTTTTGGCACAGCCGAGTGCAATGCTGGCTGGTAGATTTGACATGTATAAAAAGAAATAACGGATTTTTCTTATCAATAACTGGGATGACCAACTATTGGAGAAATTAGGAAATTCTTTAAATTGAAATGAATGATTATCAAAAGTTACTTTTTGAGAGAAAGATTATTATTAAGAGATTTTTTTAAACATTTACAAGGGACTTGATATAACAATACTACATATGCGCGAGGCTGCTTTAACCTTATACTACAACGCTCAGGCACCGCAATCGCTCCCACGACCGGCCCAGCCAACTCGATACACACGACTGCTCGCTAACAACTACTTACTCCTACTGCTGTCAACACTGCTGTTTGGTGTGAGATTCTCGTATAGCTTACATATCGCAGGCAGCGCGTGAGCAATGCATCGAAATTATATCTGCTCGAGTGCGCTAACAACAAATTCCTTAATCATGGATCTCTTACAAGTTTGGTACTTGAGCAGTCAGCTGTTCAAAATACGTTGGAAACTGGCGGGTACGGAAGCACTGGCAAAAGGCAAACGCAAATATTTAAACAAGCACAAATGAGTGTTCACAATACACATGGTTTGAGATATGTGTCGCGCAAATCAGTTTTCGAAAAGTAGCAACCAGCGCCTAATCTGTCCATGAGATCCTATGGGCGTGGCAATGGATAAGTATCAGTCACAGTTTGTGGGTTGACTGTAAAGTCAACACAGAGGCGAATGTTACCTGAAGTTTTAAGGAGCAGAACCAGTGGACTTGCCCATTGACTAGCTTGTATGGGAGCAGTAGCTCCGCTATTTTGTATTTCTTTAATTTCAGCAGCCACATTATCCCGTAATGCAATGGGGACAGTTATGGCCAGAAAAAATTTCTGCTCAGCATTGTCTTTCAGAGTACTATGTGCAACAAAATTGTTAGCCTTGCCTATATCTCTGGAAGAGAGGTCAGGGAATTCTTTCATTCGTGGACCCTCCCGCAGGAGGTTCGAGTCCTCACGCGGGCATGGGTGTGTGTGTTGTTCTTAGTATAAGTTAGTTTAAGTTAGTTTAAGCAGTTTGGTCCCTTAGGAATTCACACACTTCTTTCAGCAAGCTGACAACACATCATCCTGAATTTGAAAGCCAAACAAATGAAACGAATCAAGGCCAAATACGTTCTCACCAATCGCGTGATTGTAGCACAGTGAAAGTTACAATACGCATACGTAAGCGATACATGTCAGGAAAAGCACATTTACCGAGAACGGGAATGTTTTACCCATTATGAGCCGTTAGGTATGTGTTAGTTTTAGACAAGCTTGAGGAGCCTAACAGTTTATATGTGTTACGATTCAGCAATGTAACAGAGGCACTCCTGGCCAACTGAAATTTCACTCGTTTTCGAATTGGAATTGATGCAAATGAACAAAAACTTTGTTGGCCTGGTATACCACCGAAGAAACTGTTTGCGTCCTAGATTGGCTAATGCCTGCAGCGGGCTTTGAATACACTGCATTGATCACATGGGCCTTGTGACTAGATTTTTGTGTGTGGGCAGAAATCTTATGTTTGGTCCATTGCAAACATACGGATTGTACAAGACCTTTCTTGCCACAAGCGTAACACTGTGTTTGTCTGGAAGAGCAGTCTTGGTGTTTGTGTCGTGAATAGCACCAAGGGCATGACTTAATTTTGTTCGTGTGTTTAGAAAACTGTTTAAGTGGCTTTGCGCGCGCGTGCTGTTGGTGCCTGCTTGGCCAGTCGTGAGGAAGGGACCACCCAATCCGACAAACTGGCGGCTGATCAAATTTATCGGCCGCTACTGCACCTGAATCATACTGTTGGAGAATTTGCAATAGTTGATGCAATGAGGAATCTCACTGTTCCAAAATCTGTTCCCTTAGTTTGGCATCTGTTACATTGTACACGATAGCATCACGCGACATAAAATATGAATATAAAGCACTACAAGCACATCTGAGTTAGCATTTCCTCGTCATACCCTGCAAATCTGTTACCCATTTTCAGTAAGTTTGTTCTGACCTATTCTTGCAACAAAAGAATTTGTATCTAGCTGCGACCACATTCACTTGTTGGTCATAATAGTTAGTTAGAGAACCTATCACCTACTCATAGGAAAGTTAACTTGGAGTGGCGTTTGGGAACAATTTCTTAATGAGGTGAAAGACTGCAGTTCCTACCTTTGACAAAAACGTATGTAGCTCCACAGCACCTGATACTTGTGATCAATTGATGTGGGCTACAAAATATTGCAAACCGGAGAAAAGACGGTATAGCACTCGGAGCTATAGTTGTTGTATATTGGGTATCGTTAGGTGTTTGATTCGCCAACAACTGCTGTACCGTGTTTAGAAGGATTGCAATCTGCTGCATGTGCAACTGAAACATCTCTGATAGCTGCGTTGCATTTATCGCTTGCAGCGGGGGCGCCTGAGCAGGAAGTGGAAGATGTGGGTTGCAAGCTATAAATGCAACGCAGCTATCAAAAAAGTGTCTCTAAACACTATGGGACTTAATATCTGTGGTCATCAGTCCTCTAGAACTTAGAACTACTTAAACCTAACTAACCTAAGGACATCACACACATCCATGCCCGAGGCAGGATTCGAACCTGCGACCGTAGCAGTCGCGCGGTTCCGGACTGAGCGCCTAGAACCGCTAGACCACCGTGGCCGGCCGCAGCTATCAGAGATGTTTCAGTTTCACATGCAGCAGATTGCAACCATTCTAAACACGGTACAGCAGTTGTTGGCGAATGCAATAAACAGACAATGCAAGCAATAGAAATAGGCATACAAGAAAATAAAATTTCTGCAACGCCCACCTGAAAACACGGAATAGAAAAAAAGTCATAAGAGACACTGTTAAAACATGTGACCACATAAGTGCAAAGAAAAGACAAGGTAGGCTCAAGGCGCCAGCAAAACGCAAAAGTCCTCGACAAAGCAAAATTTTGGCAGCTAACCGCGCTGGGTGCGAAACGTGAACAGTTTGTTGCGTTGGTATTCGTCCAGCTTCATTATCAGTCTTTCGTTCAGCCTCGTCGTCAGTCTTATTGTGTCTAGGAATCCTACCCACTCAGTTCGCAAGGCTAACAATCAAACTACTCGTATTGATGCGTTTTTAATGAAATACAATACTTAACTTGGGCAATTACACAGATGTGTCGCAAGCAAAGGGTGACATACGTAGGAATCAGCTTTGCAGTGACTGCTGATGTGTAAGAAAAGTCTTCCTGAACTTCAATCGAAGTGGCTAATTTTGAAGCTGCTATTGAACTGGCCCGGCACCAGTCAGTCGCGGTGCTTATGTTCTCTCCACATAGGGGCAACTGCTGTCACGTTGTCGTCCTGGAGGGAGGTCGGGTCAGCACGCGATTGGCTGACTTCCTCTCACAGCCTTCTGTTCCCTGTCGTCTCTACGCCGTAACATGCCCAATAACATAAAATTCTCGCCAAGCAGCAAAGCAAATTTTAAATTTAACCTAAAATCATTCCTTCTGACAATACGTTCTATTTATAGACGAATTTTGTGGCCTGCATCCATCTATTGAAACCAATCAAAAAAAAAATGGTTCAAATGGCTCTGAGCACTATGGGACTCAACTGCTGTTGTCATTAGTCCCCTAGAACTTAGAACTACTTAAACCTAACTAACCTAAGGACATCACACACATCCATGCCCCAGGCAGGATTCGAACCTGCGACCGTAGCAGTCGCACGGTTCCGGACTGCGCGCCTAGAACCGCGAGACCACCGCGGCCGAAACCAATCAAGTACTAATATCCCGAAAACTGACTCTTTGCACCATTCTCATAAAAGAAATCGTTCAAATGACTGTGTGGAATACATAAATAAAAACACTGTAAAAATTATGAGATGCTTGTGCAGGAGGTAGACAGTAACATTAAACGTATGATCTGAAGACCGAGAACGAGTTACAGCAGTGATGGAAGACGCTACAGCTTTCGTCAAGAAACGGTTTTATTCGGCGGGGTTGACGTGGAGGAACAAATGACGCCGACCTGCGTGGCCTTGAGTTATCGTCGCTGTCAAGTAAAGCGCGGACTGCGGGTTCAAAATATGTAGTCGTATGTATCTGGACATTAGTACAGTGGACGGCGTTACGAGCCTATCTTTCAGACTTACAGAGAATAATGGTAATGATGATGATGATGATGATGATGTGAGGATGACGACGACGACATGAAGATGTGGAGCAGAATGATCAGTGTACGGCGTGCGCCGGCTTGTTTGTGTGTGTTTCGTCTCTGTTGTGTAATTCCACTTGGGACTGCTACATGGTTCGTTAGCCAACCGCCCCTCACCTTTTTTTATTTTTAAAAGTATCTGAAATGGAAGTAACAGCAATTAATATGAGACTGTTCGAAGAGAATGATTGAGTTGATTGTGACAACCAGAAGCAGTTGACTGGAAGTGGTAGCTAACGAGACAGTAAACGAAGAAGATAATAACCTCTTAGCAAGCCAGCTATATATCTTGTCACGCCTTTTGCTCACTGGATCTTTAACACCTGAAGATGACATCAGCTGCCTTTGCAGTTTCCGTGGCGGACTGCCCCACACGAACTTCTCAGCCGCCCAGTGTGCGTTGGTCGAGTACGGCAGTGTGGCTTTTTCCTATTCATACCGACACGTCGGGTGGCCTATCCTCTTCATGAAATGAATAATCCCACTGAACGTTTTTGAGAAGAGCAGCAGTTGAACCAGCATGTACGAGAATCACATGTCAAGGTAAGCATATTACTTTCCATTAGAAAAGCGGAAAGCGCACCAAGCCTGTGACATAACTTTAGAAATGGTAAAGAGCAGCATTCAGTGGCCGTTTCCATTCTAGCAGATTCAGATTGCGGATAGTAACTAGCCATTAGCAAAGCTAAAAATACAAGATGTACATAGTCGCAGTATAACATACAAAAACTACAACTCATGATGTAAGCTATATCGCTTGTATATTAAATTACATACCAATGTTTCAGAGTTGTTATACATAGCCGAGAACGTCTGCACCTGTTGTTCAGGCTCTTGTCACAGTTCAGTAATGGCTACTGTGTACTGAGGATATGATTTGCCGAGAACACATAGGTTGGCTGTGTGGCGTCCTCTATACGAAATATGTACTAGATAACCTTCATAATAACGCAACTATGGTCCGTAATAAAATATAAAAGTTTTATTTTCTTTCGTTTCTATGTAAACTTTAAAATTTTATTATAGACCATAACTGCGTCATTATGAAGGTTATCTATTAGGTATTTCGTATAGAGGACGCCACAAAGCCAACCGATGTGTTCTCGGCAAAGCCAATCTTCAGTACACAGTAGCCATTAATGAACTGTGACAAGAGCCTGAACAACAGGTGCAGATGTTCTCGGGTATGTATAACAACTGTGAAACATTGGTATGTAATTTAATATACAAGTGTAATAGGTTATGTCATGACTAGTAATTTTTTTATTTCTTGTACTTTTAGCTTTGATAACGGCTACTTACTATCCGAAATCTGGATATGCTCCAATTACGCTAGAACGGAAACGACGACTGACTGCTGCTCTTTATCATTTCGAAACTTTTTTAGTGTTATTTACATGCTCAGCTTCAGAGGTAGCGAACTGGTAGCGGCAAAGACGCCGCTCTTTAGCTTTTGCTTAGTAACAGGGAAAGTAGTATATATATATATAAACTGTGGTTAATTCATGTCAAGATGGTGGTGTTCACGACGATGACGTGAATTATTATTGTTTGTTGTTGGTAGAAGAGGATTGAGGTAATACTGGGTAGTCGGTGTTGGGTAACGTTGCGGGATTCGAGAGATGTTATAGGAGACTCGTAGGACTATCTAGGAAAAAGTGTTAATGGATGAAATGTGAGTCTTGAGAGTTGGGTAGAATTGCATGCATGGACTGGAACCTTCATTTGATACGGAGGAAGTAAACGTGTTACAACTGAGACTAATGGGATATCTTTGGGATGATTTCATGATCATTGAAGTGTAAATCTATTAAAAGTAAAAAGAAGGGCCCACTCGCAAATTATTAACCTAGACAGTTGTTACGTTGGTAGTATTTCAGCACATCGTCAGGTTTGATTGAGGCAAAATATATTTTCATCATAATCGATTGTTGGTGTTATGCACCGACAATGCAACACACGTTAGCCACAAACAGAAAGAGCTGACACCTCGTGTGCAGTAAAATTTAAGTAATACAATAATAGTAAAGAGCCCTCTGATGATGAATCTGTAGATATTTCTTTAGAAGAAGTATTGTTGACAATGGCATTCTTGCTATTTTTCTTTTTCCGTCATGTAATTTTTATTTCTTTTGTTATGCTTTGCGTTTTGAAAACTGACCTGTGGTTTTCCAAGACAACAGTCTCATCATATAAATTTTCTACTAACAGCATTTCATCACAAATGTGTTATAGGGATTCCTTTAGAGAGTGTCTGAATCTGTCCTTAGGTCATTCAGTGGCTGCTCAGATCCACAATTCGCTCCCTGTATAACTGTGTAAGCATTGGTCCTTACATTTCACATCACAAAAAAAATTTTACACTCTTGTGTAAGTAAAGCTGATACTAATTTCATTCCACATTATGCCACCCCTCAAAGATGCTGGACTTGTGTCGCAGATGAATGTCTTCAGTAGCAAGGAATGCAACATATGGAGTAGAATTTTTGGACTTAATCTGTGAATCATATACCACATGCAGGTTGTCCCACGCCTTTTGCGTGAGGCTTATACAGGCCCCAATGGACTTAGGACTGAGTACTTAGAGATAAGTAACTAATGGTTGGAATATAAGCAACTTATACACTATAGAAACAAGTTCCAGCTCCAAGTTCCAGTTCCAACTCCGTGCTCAAACACCTATGCCTGAAGTTCTGCTCTGCCAATACCATCTACACTGTGTTTGTGGAGTATTAACCCCATGTGTAAATTTATGGTTTGTGGTTGGATATTGATGAACATCCAAGGACGCGATCCAACACCACCACCTCAAATCAAGCTGCACAAACAACTGTTTCTCTCTGTGGCTAGGAAGGTGGGCCGGTCTAGGAGGCCGAGCGGTTTTAGGCGCTACAGTCTGGAACTGCGCTACCGCTACGGTCGCAGGTTTGAATGCTGCCTCGGGCATGGATGTATGTGATGTCCTTAGGTTAGTTAGGTTTAAGTAGTTCTAAGTTCTAGGGGACTGATGACCTTAGAAGTTAAGTCCCATAGTGCTCAGAACCATTTGAACCAGACCCAGGTGGTCGCAAGTTTGTATCCATTGGTTTCTCTGAATTGAGAACTTTTCTCTGTAAATTCGTCCACTTTTCTGGGCACTGCATCCTACTGCACCATGCGATAAATGCATGACTGAAATTTCTGCTTATGAGTAATACTCCATCTTCGACAGCCAGTCGTTAGATTAGATTAAGTTAGTACTTGTTCCATAGATCATGAATACAACACTTCATAATGATGTGGAACGTGTCAGGTTAATAAAAGGTGTCTATACAAGATATTACATTACACAAAATATTACATGACACTTAATTTTTTTGTGGAGGGGGGGAGGGGGAAATTACCCACTTACTATATCCAAAAAATTCATCTAATGATTATAAGGAGTTGCCATTCAGAAATTCTTTTAATTTCCTTTTAAATTTTAATGGCTATCTGTCAGACATTTGATGCTATTAGGTAAGTGACCAAAGACTTTTGTGGCTGCATAATTTACCCCCTTCTGAGCCAAAGTTAGATTTAACCTTGAGTAGTGAAGATCATCGTTTCTCCTAGTGCCGTAGCCATGTACACTGCTATTACTTTTGAATTCGTTCGGATTGTTAGTATCAAATTTCATACGTGAATAGATGTATTGTGAGGCTACCGTGAAGACCCCCAGCTCTTTAAATAATTGTCTGCAGGATGATCTTGGATGAGCTCTAGCAATTATTCTGATTACACGCTTTGGTGGAATGAACACACTTTTGCTCAATGATGAGTTACCCCAGAATATGATGCCACACGAAATCAGAGAATGAAAATAGGCGTGTAGGCTAATTTACTGAGATGTGTATCGCCAAAATTTGAAATGACCTTAATAGCATAAATAGCTGAACTGAAACATTTCAGCAGATCTTCAGTGTGTTGTTTCCAGTTCAACCCCTCATCAATGCATGCAACTGATATTTTGAATATTCTACCATAGCTACCTATTTCTGATGGAAGTCTATATTTATTAATGGTGTCATTCCATTTACTGTGTGGAACTGTGTGTTTTGTTGAAGTTTAATGAGAGCCCATTTGCAGAGGAATACTTAATGTTTTTCTGAAAAATATCTTTTAAAATTTCATCAGTTAATTCTTGTCTGTTGAATGTGCTAGCTATACTTGTATCATCAGCAAAAAGTACCAGCTTTCCATCTTCGCGAATGTGGAACGGCAAGTCATTAATTTCTATTAAGAACAGCAGAGGATCCAAGATCGAACCTTGCGGCACCCCATTCTTGATTGTTCCCCAGTTTGAGAAATCACCAGTTTTTTTGCATATTAAGTGAACTGCTTATTTCAAATCTCTGCACTCTTCCAGTTAGGTATGATTTAAACCATTTGAGCGCTGTCCCATTCATACAATAGTACTTGAGCTTATCTAGAAGTACTTCATGATTTACACGATCAAAAGCCTTTGAGAGATCAAAAAAAATCACAATGGGTGACTTCTGGTTACTCAGAGCATCGTAAATTGTATACACATCACAGACTGTTGCGCGTTATTCCTCAAGGTAGAGTCACCAACGCCATTGAGAAAGGTAGTTGTTTATTAATTGCTTATTGACATTTCCTTTGTGTGCTGTCATGAGATGTCACAGCTTCAGGGCGTTTTATATACGGCTCCGAGGAGATGTGCCCCCGCCAAATGTGGCCGAGTGGTGGCTCTGACGTAGCATGCCTCTGGGAGTGTGCTTTGAGAAACTGGGCTTCTCCAGGCTAGAGATGGGGGACCCACTCCTGAACTGAGTCATAGAGTTGAATCTTTCAAAGGAGTGAACAATCAGTGATTCAGAAAAAAAGAATGGTAGCTCCAAACGTTTCCCACAGCAGAGACAGAGAAAGAGAGAGAAAGAGAGAGAGTTGGAGCAGATCAGCAGGGCCTCTGCTGGTCAGAGCACACTGCACACCACACAACACAGCCTCTGCCCTACTTCTGCCTTGGCTGCCTGCATTGTGCAGTGCCCCATTACATTTTGTGTTTCACATATGCTGTGTTGTCTCTGTGCTTCCTCTGCCGCGTATAGTGTCTGGCGCACCTTAGCATCGCACTCCACCGACGATCGTTTCAGTTGCACGTCCTGCCGTCTGGGGAGTTGATGCGAGCAACAGGGCAGAGAGACCCCTAGCGGAGAACATAAGAACAACTTGCAACAACCTGCTCGCAAGAGAACGGACGATTTGTCTCAGAGCGGGTGGCTGGTGGCCATTCACCGCTCCCCCCACCCTCGGAACTCACCCGCTCAACGCTCGCCCCACCGTTCTCGACTCTAGCCAGAGCGTTGAGCAAAGCAACTCAGGTGTCACTCTGGTCTCTGCGGTCTTAGCTCACACAGTAATACAGCTCATGGTTCCACCTGCTTGACTCAGCACCTCTGCATTGGAGTTCGAATATATTGGGTACTGTTCTTCGTAGTAATACCAGTATGTATATTACATAATTATGTTATGTGTACATCATTTGTTTTTATTTTATTTTTATTTGTTTAAACTGAACAGATGAGGTTCCTGACGACTCCTCTTACTGTAGGATTTTTTATTATGGACACTCAAATTTACGCTTTAATTACGAGCGAACTGATAAACGTACTCCAAAATGTGATACACCAATATTTTCCTTGTTTTATTCTGCGTAAGGCTATATGCAGCACTTTGGTCTTACAGTCAAATTTATATATTTATTTCTTATTGTTATACGAATTTTGCGATTTTAGGCGTCCTCGGAAGGAAACATTCACTTTAAAAATATATGGCATGTGATGTATTTGTATGAGGTTAATGAAATTTTAATACATTATAGCCAAATACATTGTTAATGTAAGTCTCAAGTTACAACATTTTACGATCACCCAAAAAACCACGATAGTTCAAAATAAATCAATAATCAAAAACTTTGTCAAATTGTGGAAATTTCAATAAACAAAACAAAATTGTTACTCATTATCTGTGTTACTTCAAAATAGGATCAAATAAGATCAAAATACAGGTATAGCACTGGAATAAACCAAGTTTATAGGGCAATGTGCCTTCCATTTATTTTCTATTGTGAATGAGTGGTGAGTCATGAAAAAGAGCTAGTTCATTTGAGGGAGTGAACAGTTCTGATCCGATCTCTGAAAAGCACAGTTTTGCCCATCTCTACTACAGGCGCGGTAAGTACTGGGCGTGAATCGTCAGCTGCACCCGTGGGAAGTCAACGGTTCGGCAGACACAACGTGACGTCAACAGCCTGCAGGAGGCTCATCTCTTGGATCTGGGATTAATGTACTGACAGGGTTTTAACTTGTGTAACCAGTGGTATTGTAATTGATGCGTTAAAATTGGACCTGGAGAAGCCTTATTTCAGTAACTGAGTAACAATTTTAGCGATTACACTGGTGTTAAAATTTTAATTAGACTTTATCGTTGTTAAGTCCAAGTTCTGGTCTCAGTGACTTGCCAGATTGTGATATTGCTGGATGTGGCCTCCAGTATTTTATTTTTCTCGAAGCTCACCCTGATGCAGCTTGATACACGTGAAGTAGCATACGGTACAAAAGCGGAGTGTGGTGCAAGCGACAGATGGTACAGTATGTACCATTCCTGTGGGAGAGTCCGACAGGTGCACTGATCTTGCTTCTGATTGGTCGGTATGTTCGGGTACTAGGAGCCAAAATGCTTAATTTCTCTTAGTAAATTTTTTATATACTTTTCGCTATATTTAACTCAGTTTTTAGTATGACAATCTCTCATGGTTACCCTACGAGTCTATCGGTTTTGTTTAATATATTTCCACAGATTTGAGAAACATAAGAGTAACAATATTGCAACCAAAGTGCTTCAGACACCTTCGGGTCGCTTTGACGCTCCCTGGGAGACGAAGTACTTCGGCTGCGGTAGTCACTCTGTTCCAGGCGTTCTGGAGGGTCGTAAACGTATGTCACTGTCGTGCGTTACGTACACGTGGATATGTAATAATAATCACTCTGTTTCTGGTGTTGGTCAGAGCCGGACTTGTTGTACTTTATATCGGACGTAACTTAGTTGTGAATATGTAATATTCACATTGTCTAGTACGCACCGAAGAGCCGGACATGTGTATCATATTTCGGAAGTTGGATGGGAAAGTTACCATACAATTAAGAAATTTATTTCGAGGTTTGTAAAAGGCAGCGTAAATGTGTTAATATTTGAACTATAACCAAATGGGATACATTAATGAGAAGTGTCGCCTACTCTCATTGCCAGTACTACAGATCTTGTCCTCTGCAGATACAGAGACTAACACGAGCAAGTAGCATCCCGCAAAAAGCACAATCACAGGTTCGAATTGACAGTGTAGCAGCCTCCGAAGAGGAAGATCCCACGACGGACAAGCTGTCTTCTTCGCTGGGGACACAACTTTAGAAGACGACAGGTTGGTGGAAAGAACGGTCAGATCACTTCAGCTTCCAGATCTCACTTCCAAAGGAACACATAATTTATAAGATCAATGCAGTTATTGTATTTAACTAACTACCAGTAAGTCGACAACTGTTAAGGTTAAATGTGTTTTGTATGAACTGTTGTGTGTAATTATTTGAGGTCTGCCTTAAATCAGTTGATGATATTTGGAGAAGTAATACTGTTATAAGGATTTTTAGCGCTAAACAATGAAATTCCGTGTTTCATCTATGGACAATAAGAGGAATTCATTATTGTCTCACGCTTTCTTATCATTGATGTTTCATGTAACAGATACAATTTTCGTACTTAAAACTATATTCCAGAACAATGTTGACTCACATCTCAACCGAGTCCTACCACTACCTTGTTCCATTACACTTTGATAGCAGAGAGTGGTGTGAGTATGGTGAGCTGTGTGATAAAAAAGACAAAATTTTGGGAATATTTGCTAATATCAAATTTTAGGGTGCTATATACTCTCTTGGAAGAAATGCTACTCTCTTGTGCTTTGTGTTTGAGTATGTATTTTAGACATCAGATGGATGAATTATTCTTTATTTTTTACCGGATTCGGTCGTAGCGACCATCGTCAAGAAGGACTACTGACAAAAATGAAATTCAGTACACTTACACTCCTGGAAATTGAAATAAGAACACCGTGAATTCATTGTCCCAGAGAGGGGAAACTTTATTGACACATTCCTGGGGTCAGATACATCACATGACCACACTAACAGAACCACAGGCACATAGACACAGGCAACAGAGCATGCACAATGTCGGCACGAGTACAGTGTATATCCACATTTCGCAACAATGCAGGCTGCTATTCTCCCATGGAGACGATCGTAGAGATGCTGGATGTAATCCTGTGGAACGGCTTGCCATGCCATTTCCACCTGGCGCCTCAGTTGGACCAGCGTTCGTGCTGGACGTGCAGACCGCGTGAGACAACGCTTCATCCAGTCCCAAACATGCTCAATGGGGGACAGATCCGGAGATCTTGCTGGCCAGGGTAGTTGACTTACACCTTCCAGAGCACGTTGGGTGGCACGGGATACATGCGGACGTGCATTGTCCTGTTGGAACAGCAAGTTCCCTTGCCGGTCTAGGAATGGTATAACAGTGGGTTCGATGACAGTTTGGATGTACCGTGCACTATTCAGTGTCCCCTCGACGATCACCAGAGGTGTACGGCCAGTGTAGGAGATCGCTCCCCACACCATGATGCCGAGTGTTGGCCCTGTGTGCCTCAGTCGTATGCAGTCCTGATTGTGGCGCTCACCTGCACGACGCCAAACACGCATACGACCATCATTGGCACCAAGGCAGAAGCGACTCTCATCGCTGAAGACGACACGTCTCCATTCGTCTCTCCATTCACGCCTGTCGCGACACCACTGGAGGCGGGCTGCACGATGTTGGGGCGTGAGCGGAAGACGGCCTAACGGTGTGCGGGACCGTAGCCCAGCTTCATGGAGACGGTTGCGAATGGTCCTCGCCGATACCCCAGGAGCAACAGTGTCCCCAATTTGCTGGGAAGTGGCGGTGTGGTCCCCTACGGCACTGCGTAGGGTCCTACGGTCTTGGCGTGCATCCGTGCGTCGCTGCGGTCCGGTCCCAGGTCGACGGGCACGTGCACCTTCCGCCGACCACTGGCGACAACATCGATGTGCTGTGGAGACCTCACGCCCCACGTGTTGCGCAATTCGGCGGTACGTCCACCCGGCCTCCCGCATGCCCACTATACGCCCTCGCTCAAAGTCCGTCAACTGCACATACGGTTCACGTCCACTCTGTCGCGGCATGCTACCAGTGTTAAAGACTGCGATGGAGCGCCGTATGCCACGGCAAACTGGCTGACACTGACGGCGGCGGTGCACAAATGCTGCGCAGCTAGCGCCATTCGACGGCCAACACCGCGGTTCCTGGTGTGTCCGCTGTGCCGTGCGTGTGATCATTGCTTGTACAGCCCTCTCGCAGTGTCCGGAACAAGTATGGTGGGTCTGACACACCGGTGTCAATGTGTTCTTTTTTCCATTTCCAGGAGTGTATTTCAAGTAAGTAGGTTAATCAATAGGTCAAGTAATCATGTGAAAGTACTTACAAAAACAATACATCATGTGAAAGTACTTACAAAAGCAATACATCAGGTGGATAATCAGTTCATCAATTCCTATTGATAAGCTGGGAGTCAACTGAAGTTACAAGATATATATCGAACCATATGTAATACACCATCAGTACACCCAATAAAATTCGCCTTGTAGTACATGACATCTGTGCAAGAAAGAAATAGCTTGAGGACTGATAGTTAAACAGAGGATGTCAATGAACAAACGCTTATTTAAGAACTTCAAAGAACACAAAGAACATCCTATCATATTCGATGTAGCTTCTATACAAGTATGCATATTGTCAACAATCAGAGAGTTGGAAACAAAATAGTAAGATATATCTTAGGAGAACATAATATTACAATATACCAATATTTTCAACAATATGAAGTCACACTGTATTCATAAAAACTCAGTTAAATTCATTCTCAACAAGTGGTACACCCCAGAAATGTGATACTGAAGGTGTAACTCCCACAAAGGCATAGGTCCACATGGATCCCACCAAAAAGTCTCTAATATTCTGTAAATTATAAAGGGCTTGACAAAAATTTAGTAAACAACCACTTACCAATTACTAGCATAGACATCACAAATTACATTATTTAAATACAGCACCCAACTATGAGGTTATATAAAAAATCAATTAATATAGAGCTTAACCCTCTGTTAAATAAAAGATAACTGAATTGCACATTGTGTCTAATATAATATATGGAGTAACATGAACATTTTCCTATCAATTTCTGAAACAGCATAATACTAACAAAGGACAGTTATTTCAGATTACATTATTGTACAACATAGATCTCAACTGCTGTACAGTGATCACATAAACAAGGCATGAGGCAGCAATTATTTAAGCTACAGACATTGACTAACCTAAACCTCATTATACAGATGAGTTCAACAATGGGTGGCATAGAATGTAGGAAAAGTAATATGCAGTGACTGTTGTATATGTGTCACAATACAAAAGCAATGGCCTTGTATAACACTGTTATTATTGTACTGGCTCATTATATCCATGAAATATCAAGAATATCAATGTTCTATTACGTAAACATCGATAAATTTTTACAGTGATAAACACAGGCACCAAGCAGTTATCTCATACCTAGACACCGAGCGAGGTGGCGCAGTGGTTAGCACACTGGACTCGCATTCAGGAGGATGACGGTTCAGTCCCGTCTCCGGCCATCCTGATTTAGGTTTTCCGTGATTTCCCTAAATCGCTTCAGGCAAATGCCGGGATGGTTCCTTTGAAAGGGCACGGCTGATTTCCTTCCCCATCCTTCCCTCACCTGAGCTTGCACTCCGTCTCTAATGACCTTGTTGTCGATGGGAGGTTAAACACTAATATCCTCCTCCCATACCTAGACCATAAGGATTAATCAGTGAAATTACAAACATCAATAGTCTAAAAGTCATTATGTGGATGATTTGCCACTTCAGGTCCATATAACGTTAAAATATTTTTTCTAATACTAAAACAATGGTACATAAGTAAAAAGACATATATCAGAGTAAGACATCAAAACCCTAATTTTATGCCATCGTACATAAGTACTATGTTATAACCGAAACTTATACCTTATATATTGACAAGAAGTTCTATTATTATAAAACTTAGTCCGGAAGTGCTAATCACTGATGATACAACATAGACCTTGGGCACTAATAACTTAAAATACAAACATCGACAACACATCGACAACCTAAACCTTGGTATATATATGACATGACCTTTGGCAACCATATGATGAAGGATAAGTAATATAAAGGAATCACTGTACATGAATATGAATACAGAACCAATTGTCTCATATCATGTTAGTGCTACACAGACTCATTGTAACTATTTTTCTATTAAATTAAATCTTTTTATCCATTTAAAATATTGGAAAAGTGTTAGTAGATGGGCGAATTTATATGTTATCATTGGAATAATGTTCACTGACAATAACAATATAGAAGTTTTTTATCATATAACTAGAATACAGGTGCTAACCAGTTTTATTATAACATAAACTTTAGGTATAAGTCAGTGAAACTACAAACATAAATAAATTAAATCTCAGTAAGAGAATAGCTTTCACATCAGATATGAAACAACGAAAATAATTATTTCCTTATCTAAAAGTTGGTACACATGTTTGGCGACATATTTCAGTTGAATAAATATGAAAGAAAATGAATTAACGAATAGAGAACAATTTAGAACTTTGTTACAGTACAAACCTAGAGCACACACAAAAAACGTAAGGATTATAAACGCCATACCACTTAGGAATTGGGCGATTGAAGATATAAACGTGAAGCGTCAGGTGTCAGAAAGCTAGCTTAGCTCAGTTGTAGGACTTCAATGAAGTCTTCTAAAAATATTTTACTTTTCACATCTTTTCGTCAATTTTTTGTTGTTTGAAGTTACAAAGCTCTCGATCTTTTCTAGTAAATTCATACCAATACCATTAACAGATTTTTTATTCACTTCATATTGTTTTCTCTATTTCCTATTGTATGCCCAGAAGTTTTCACATACCTACCAAAGACTTAGGAAGTAGGGTGATGCTAGTGTTTCTGAAATCTGGTCTTAAATATTCTGCTGTTTTGGCCGATTTAGAACTTATCACACTGTGCACGATTAATTCTGTATACGCCTGCTTCATCAAAAATTAAAATTCTATCAGGAAAATGCTAGGGTATAGTATAGTGAAGCAGTATTTTCATATTCCTTGGGGGAGTGTTGGAAACCTATACTGAGCTCCCGAAACCCTTGGTAGAAGTGAAGAAGATGTCTTGTCGGTTAGGAGTAGCAAAGGCATTAAACATACATCATATTTCCTCTCGAACTGTACGAGAAGGGAGAAGTATTTCAATTAAAAATTTTCGTTATCATAAATTATTAGTCACAGCTGCTCTTGGCAAAAATTGAGGCATGCTACGGAGAAAGGACTGCTTTTTGCACAATTTAATGAGCTAACTTTTAACAAACATCTGCGTATTGGAGCTCGACATAAATTAATATATAAACTATACATTGGGTGCAGTGTTCTGTAGAAGTTTATAAAGACTATGTTCAGAGAATGCACTCTGTGCATATGTCTTTCATTTTCAGAGGAGAAAATTGTCAGCAACGTGTTGGAAGGTACATGTCCAGCTAATGGGACACGAATGATTTTAAATTCTCGCACAGCGAGAGCCGGTTGCGTCCATACGAGAAATTCGAGTATTGTACATCTATCTGGGATCCCTGTCTGGTAGGATTAGTAGAAAAGATCCAACAAAGAGCGGGGCTTTTCGTCAAGGGATCATTTAGCTGGCGAGAGAGCGTTACGGACATTCTAAACAAACTCCACTAGCAGACGTTACAAGAGAGGCTTTGTGTATTACGGGGAGATTTACTATTGAAATTACGGGACAGCACTTTTCAGGAGGAGTCAGACAACATATTACTTCACCCCAGACAGATCTCGCATATTGACCGCGAGAAGAAAATTCGAGAAATTAGAGCCAATACAGGTGATAACCGACAATCATTCTTCCAGCGTACTATTCGCGAGTGTAACAGGGTTGGAGGGATCAGATGGTGGCACCGAAAGTACCCTCCGCTACATACCATTAGGTGGCTTGCGGAGTAAGAGGTAGATATAGATGAGAATCTGAACCAGCAAGAAGGAACTGACTCGGCGTCAGTGGGGGAGAACGATCAGGGGCCTCCTGCTAGGGAACGCAAGTGAGATACCATTAGATGTTTCAGGTGCAGCAATGATGGGCATTTCGCCAGGAAATGTTAGGATAAAGGTAGAGACAGTAACAGGCGACGGTGGAGGAAACGAGCGTCGCATCCAGTGCCGAATGAATGCCGGCGTGTTACAGGATTCTTGCAATACCAAATTTTCGGGTTTCGTTTATACAGGGTGTTCTGAAATTCCCATAACAGTTTCTAGGATTTAAAGAGGGGAGTGAGTATATAATAATTTGAACAGGAAGGAATGTCCGGAAACGCAATGTTTCCGTGGTACAGCCGTTTAAAAACATATTTGGTAGGCAGGTACGTTGCAGGGTAGTCATGCTGTGGGGTGCTTACGTCGGATTGGCTAATATCATTTGACATCTGTCCTACCTCTCTGACCTAGTTGGAGCATCTTTCACGTACATGTGAGCGTTAAAGTAATATGGGTGAGTACACGTTTGCAGCATACAACGACATGAGTCTTCTCATTAGCGGAGCTGCTTGTCGCCTTTATCAAGATCATTCTCCACAATGTCCGACTTCCTTGCTGCCTTTTTCCTCACAATTATGTAACGGCTTCGGGAAAGCGTACCTTCACCCTCAGCAAGCGCCACGTGGTGCTCCAAGAAGTCGCTGCACACCCGATTTCGAAGAGGTCGTACCGCATCTGTCAACAAGTAGAAGAGCAGTTTCTTTGGTATTAATCAGTGGAACTGTAAGACAAATGATTTACTGTGTCATGCCTAATTAATTACTTGTAAAAGTGATCGCGTTACCAAGGTGTTTTGAAATGGTTGTAGTACAGAAACGGTACATTTCCGGACTTGAGTTCCCATTATTATCTACTCACTTTCCGCTACAAGTCCTACAAGTTTGTAACGAGAATTTCCAAACATCCTGTATGTGCTAGTGTTAACAGAGAACCAGAGTGAGCATTGGTCGAAATGGGCACCTCTCATACCTCATACTGTCAGGATATTTACATGTTGCATAGAGATATTTGTAAAGTTGTGGCATTATTCATAGAGGTGGCCAGTTCAAGCGAAATGAAGAGGTCGCTTTCGATCAGGGGCTGTCATTTCCGGTATTTTTTGGTAGTGGATTCTGTCCGTCATGTATATTAGTTCGTAACTGGCGCGAGGAAGAGTTTTTCGGAACTGTTATTGAATTCTGCAGACATGTAGGCAACTTGGGTGCACATTCGGAGGCTACTAATGGTATTACTCAAGTGTCATATTATTGTGAATGGAGTCATTTGAACCCAGAGCAGCGTGAACAGTTAAGGAACTTGTGTGAAGAATTTGATGACGTTGTTAGTAACACTCTAGGACTTGTAAGGAGCGGAGAATGTAAAATCGAATTAAAAGACGTAGTTCCAGTTGGCCAGCCTCCTTATCATGTGTCACCCACGTGAACGTAACCATTAAAGTTCAAAGCAGATGCAGTGTTGTGAGATGAAGTTGTAAGGCCCTCCAACTCCACTTGTTCTTCACGTATATTGGTGGTCCCAAAACCACAGGGTACACTGTGACCTGATGGCTCTACAGCCCCCTTAATCGGAAGATCGGTGTACGTTCCACTGCTTGATATACACCAGCGTTTTTCGTCGCTTCAGAAAAGGAACGTATTTACTACATTTGAGCTTAATCGGGCTTAGTTTCAACTACCCTTGTCTGGAGGGTGAAAACGAGTAACAGCTTTTGTGACCCATTGCAGTCTTTTCGAATACAGCTAGGTCTTCTTGCGCCTGTCAACCAGAGCTGAGATATTATTTCGTATTTTGTATAACGTTTGATTTTATTTAAAGTTTAGCTGTTTGCATCACTATTTAGATGATCTTTATATTTTTAGTCAAAACTTTTAGGGACATGTGGACCACGTTCGCCTAGTCCAAGATATCTATTCTAGGACACGTAGTTTCACCTGCAGGAGTGAGCATCGAAGATAGTCGGATGGAATCGATTCACACTTGCCCATCGTCAAAGTATATGAAGGCAGTGGCTTTTTTCCGAAAGTTCGTCTCGAATTTCATCCAAATAGCCATGCCGATTAAGAGCTAAGGAAATAGAGGAGAAATTGTGCGTGGCTTCCTTCCAGGCAGACGTCCTTCGAAGACATGAAGGGCAGACTGCGCCGTTTCTAGCGATGCCTGATTTTGAGAGGAAATTTATTAGGCTAATAGATGCGCCTGTGTCTGGGGTTGCCGCTGTCCTTTTTTCAAGAACTCATAACTGGAAGGTGCCCTGTGGCTTATGTTTCTAAAACTGTCTAATACCTAATACAAAAAGGAAGCATTGATCAACACTGAAAAATAAATGCATTTTGATACCAGAGAGTGTTAGTAGTTAATTAACACAATTAACATTTTTATTCACAATTAAATAGCTTATGCAATTACGAGTCTTCTTTGGAAGCACACTGCTCTCTTAAGAGCCACAATTCGGTATAGCTTCGTAAATGCGGGACGCCATCGAACGTTGGGTACATAAAAACTAAATTTTAACGCAATATACCCTGAAGAGCCAAAGAAACTGGTACACCTGCCAAATATCGTATAAGCTCCCAGCGAGTACGCACAAGTGCGGCAACACGACGTGGCGTGGACTCGACTAATGTCTGAAGTAGTGCCGGAGGGAACTGGCACCACGAATCCTGCACGGCTGTAGATAAATCCGTAAGCGTACGAGGCGGTGGAGACCTCTTCTGAACAGCACGTTGCAAGGCACCCGAGATATGCTCAATGATGTTCATGTCTGGGGAGTTTGGTGGCCAGCGGAAGTGTTCAAACTCAGAAGAGTGTTCCTGGAGCCACTCTGTTGCAATTCGGAATGTGTAGGGTGTCGCATTGCCCTGCTGGAATTGCCCAAGTCCGTCGAAATGCACAATGAACACGAATGGATGTAGGTGATCAGACAGGATGCTTACGTACGTGTCACCTGTCAGAGTCGTATCTAAACGTATCAGGGACCCCATATCACTCCAACTTCACACGCCCCACACCATTACAGAGCCTCCACCAGCTTGAACAGTTTCCTGCTGACATGAAGGGTCCAAGGACTCATGAGGTTGTCTCCATACCCGCACACGTCCATCCGCTCTATGCGATTTGAAGTAAGACTCGTCTGACCACACAACAGGTTTCCAGTCATCCTCAGTCCAATGGTATTGACGGGTCAAGGCGAGACGTAAAGCTTTGTGTCGTGCAATCATCTAGGGTATACTAGTGGGCCTTCGGCTCCGAAAGCCCATATTGATGACATTTCCTTGAATGGTTCGCACGTATACATTTGTTGATGGCCCAACACTGAAATCTGCAGCAATATGCTGAAGGGTTACACTTCTATCATGTTGAACGATTCTCTTCAGTCGTCGTTGGTCCCGTTCTTGCAATTTTTTTTTCGGCCGCAGCCACGTCGGAGATTTGATGTTTTACCGGATTCCTGATATTCACGGTACACTGGTGAAATGGTAGTACTGGAAAATCCCCACTTCATCGCAACCTAGGAGATGCTGTTCCCCATCGCTCGTGGGCCGACTATAACACTACCTTCAGTTTCACTCAAATCTTGATGACCTACCATTGTAGTAACAGTAACCGATCTGACAACTGCCCCAGACACTTGTTGTCTTACGTAGGCGTTGCTGACCGCATCGCCGTCTTAAGCCTGTTTCCCTATCTCTGTATTTGTATACTCATGTCTATACCAGTTTCTTTGGCGCTTCAGTGTAGAAGCTGCCAGGACTCGCTAACGTAAATAAACTGGAGGTTATAGAGATAAACTCGATTGTGCTGCTGAGATCCTACTCCGGTAGGCATAAAAGGTAGAGAGAGAGAGAGAGAGAGAGAGAGAGAGAGAGAGAGAGAGAGAGAGAGAGAGAGTGAAGTGTCGTTTTTCAGCACAAAATGGCAGAAATCCTGTTATTGGGTAATTGCCTGAAGCAAAGCTCACGGAAGGGGACCAGCATCTTTCAAGGAATTTTTTTACTTGTCGGGGTTCGGAATATCCGTAGCCAAGCCTGTCAGAAGAAATTTAAGGACGCAAATTGCAGAGGTACGAATCTTCCTTTTTGATAGTCAGTTAGCTGACCTTCGTTTCACCAGTAGACTGACTACCACAAGTAGTGAGTATAATGGGCAGGGAACTACAAATGTAGTGTTGTGGACAGGAGGTTAGAAATGTGGGTCTCACGGGAAGCGTGCCAGAGATAACTCCCTACAGTCGCAACATCCTTTGTGATCTCAGGGGCTCAGTCGGATAGAGTGTCTGCCATGCAAGCAGGAGATCCTGGGTTCAAGTCTCGGTCGGGGCACACATTTTGAACTGTCACCGTTAATATTTATGAATGCCTGTAAGCAGCTAATGGTCTGGATTTCAATGTAAATTCACAGTGTAATTTACATACCTGACCTGAAAAAAAGTGAAACAACCATAGACATAATTGAATTTCATGTACTTTGTACACGCACACATAATCGACTGGTTTGTAGAAGATTAGAGTTACATTCCTTTGAGACAGGTAGTATGGCAATACAAGTGCATCTGTGTAGTTCATGTTTAGTGTTGTTACCAGGCCTCATAGGATATACGAGTGTAAGAGGCGTGAACAGCGTCAAACACGGAGTGATGATTGCGAAAGACACAGAAAAACCGTTTACTCCTGTGAGTCAGCGTTAGCGGCACCTGACAAGAGTTTCAAATGATGTCATTATTTGGTAAACTGGTCGAATCTTGCAACATGCAGATTTGTGGGGCATTAGTATATGAAAAAGGCCCGATATAGGACTGTATGGGAGCAAGAGCAAAGGAATGCTCGTCATAATCATCAACGTTCCCGCCGACGACGTCTCATGATCGCAAGGGAGAATCTCTGTATTGTGCTCCAAGTACTTCGTAACACCTTCACACCTGCGCTTGACATCTGACAACAAGTAATGGACTCCCAGCAACATCCTGTCATCCCACACCATTGGTCGGAGACTAGCAGCAGCCGGAACTGGGAATTATTGCCCCAAGCTTTGGTTTCTGTTAACACAACACAAGCGGCTGCCTTTGGGGTGGTGTCTTGACCTGGAAGCACACATTGTAGATGGTTAGTGGTGAATGATAAATCGCAATTCTGTACTAGCCTGGACGAACGTCGTCGGCGAATTTGGTGATGATGTGTGGAGAAACTGGCTGCGTGATGTTGGGTTTCTCCTGTGGTCAGTAAGGGCCACAAATTTAACCCTGATAGAGAGTGTGTGGGACTAGCTTGACTGTCTACTCCGTTCCTGTGCCAGTATCTGGGATACCGAAGATCAGTTATAACAGGTTGTGGGCCAGTTTGGATAAGGAGACCATACAATGGCTTTGTGACATCCATCACAACCGAAACAGAGCTTGCATCGTGGCTGGATAGGATATTGATAAGTGGGCTCTTACTGCCATACTCTTTACTAATTTGACTCGATTTTGTACTCTCTCAAAGGACATCACATATTCTCTCAGCATATGAAGTTTCACTCCTTTCCCTCATCGCACAGTTTTCTCAGGAAGTGTAAAGAATATATTGCCAACTATTTTTGCTGCACAAACACTTCATGAGATGATTCTCTATAGGCTACATAGCGTATAAGTCTTCTTCTTTTATACATTTGTGTAACAGCGGTACTCTTTCTAAATGAATACCACCTAAAAAACCTTGATAATTCAGTTCTATAGTATACTGTTTTTACTGTTGGGAGCTTGCTATGGAGGTATAAGCCACTATTGACTTCTTCACATTCAAAATTAATATGATTGATGCGCCTCAGATTTTCATCCACATGGACGCCCAAAAATTTACAGCTGTTAGATTCTGTTGTTGAGACGTTAGAGAGCCACCTACTTTAAAGACAATAATTAGGATTTGGTGACATTCACCTTAAGGTTAGTGATGCGATAAGTGATTGATTTTAAGAAACAACTGGTCGCTCGATTGTTCTTTTGTTCAGTCCGTTTTCAGACCACGGAAGTAGCGGAATGAGACTATCGTTCAATTAAAATTGCTTGTTAGTTGAAGTCCGTCACTTGTCGTAGAGTGTTGCCACATCGGCTGGTCACGGCGAGTCACTTCAAACGCACTAGGTTAGGTTAGGTGAAGTTAGGTTGTTCTGTTACATGTGACGCTGAGTGATATTGGGAGCTGCTACTGCCAGGTATGACGCGAACGGGAGATGCTCTCTCCACAGCTGATTTTTAAGTGACCAATGACTGAATTGTGGCAGAAGACGCGTTTAGTAGCTCTAAATGTATACTCATATCCTAACCTAACTCCAACCTTGTGATAGGCAGTGTGTCCGAGGAAACGGCTGGGAGCAGCCTGTGCCATTACTATTAATCTCGCTCTCATTTTTTACAGCTGTTGAAGCTGCCATCTACAAGCAAACGCAAGACAACAAAACTTCAGTATCAGCACTAAAACTGAACTGTAATTTCTCGCTTTCACTGGTATCTCAAAGTATCCTCACATTGGCTCCACGAGCGATGCGATACCAACCGATGGGCGGACTTGGTTTGTATTCAGTTATAGACTATAGACGACACAGGCATTCCAAACAAAAAACGAAACAAGCGTTACTCATTGCTTACACAACAAGAAATGCATTCCAATCACATTCGCAAACAACAAATGACAAAACCAGATATAAAAAAACGTGCAGATGAATACCACTTACAATGTCAGGAATGTTAATCAGTATATCTGGGAATAACAGACAGGTATGAAGAACATATAAGAAACTGCAGGTATAGATATAGCCATTACACCTTTGCTGAACACCTTGCTGAACGCTTAAACCAGCCACAGGGAAAAGGTCATGAAAATTATTAGAGTGAACAATTACGAAAGAAAAGCGCCTGGCATTACAGGAATATACAAAGAGCCCTTGCAATGAAAAAGAAAGTAATATCGCCCAAATCATCATAAACTATAGCTCACTACTCATGTTAGCCATTAAGACAATAGTAAACAGAAATATGAAACATAACCACAATAAATAATTTATTAATCCCCCCTCCCCCCCCTCTCTCACTCTCTCCCTCCCTCTCTCTCTCTTTCTCTCTCTCTCTCTCTCTCTCTCTCTCTCTCTCTCTCTCTCTCTCTCTCTCACACACACACACGCACACACACACACACACAAACACACAAAGAAACCACTCACACGAAGAATCACACATCCACACAAATAGCAAAACACACACACAGACCCAATGAAGCACACATACAAAACAAATGAACAAATATCAAACAACACAACACAAACGAAAGACACACGGCGCCAAATGGTAACACTGCACACTGTAAACACACACAATGAAAAGCGCTAGTGAGGTGTTGTCGTTAACCTGAGTGAAAAACGTCAGAAATCTCCAGGACACAACCGGGAACGACAACATTGTAAATCGTAAGTAACGATAACATAACCGCATCGAACTTGTGCTGCAAAAGTTGTTTCTAACCTTAAAAACAAGAGAATAACATGAGAAAAGGTAACATAACAATATAATTTTAACTACTACATAATGCATTTATTCTACATATACATAAAAACTAACATGCATTACGCGTCCATGATGATGCGTCATAAATAAAAGAAGCGAAAGGGTATAGTAATAAACAAACTGACCTAGGTTCTAGGCGCTACAGTCTAGAAACGCACGACCGCTGCGGTCGCAGGTTCCAATCTCGCCTCGGGCATGGGTGTGTGTGTGATGTCCATAGGTTAGTTAGGTTTAAGTAGTTCTAAGTTCTAGGGGACAGATGACCTCAGCAATTAAGTCCCACAGTGCTCAGAGGCATTTGAATCATTTGAATATTAAGCCTATGACTATGACTATGACTTTTAACCAATACTACCACTTCTCCAGCACGAACGCGTGAAAACTCCCCATTTATAAGAGAACGCGACACTCGTCTCTGACAGTGTTCTAGCAGTAGTGGACACCAGAAGATACCGACGAAGATCCCAGCAGAGGGTTCCATAAGTCAATCATTTCAGAAGAAACATGACACGGCCTAATAACCCAGAAGATTTTAACTCTCTCATCTGTTTTGGTGGTACAACACAGTCATCTCGGCGTCGATTTCGATAGTGCCATTTTGCCATGCACGGTATCCTTTGACGAAGGCGGCACGCGAATAGTTTACAAATGAAGTGCTTGGATAAATAGCTCCGTCTGTGAGTGATTATTGCACGTTGACGTCGAAAATAGGCGGTAGTCACATTAATGTGACTAGAGCGAGAAGACCACTGCTACATGCATCTGCAACAGTTTTGTCAGCATCAATATTTGAATTAATCCATTACAAGTGATAAAAAGAAGAATTTATTGACCATGTTTTTAAGTCCTCCTCCGTAGCCGAGTGGTCTACTCGGCAGGCCCTTGTGAGACGTCCTGGTTTCGTTTCCCAACACTACCAGGGCTTATTGCTTAGTGGGAGGATTGGACCAGTGTACTCGCAGCTTCGTGGTGCCAACTGAGGAGCTACCTGATTGAGAGGTAGCAACCCCAAGGTGGGAACTCGACAGCGACCGCGATAGTGGTTTGCTGATCCCATAGCCCTACCTACTGCCTAGTCGGCAGGCCCTTGTGAGGCGTGCTGGTTTCGTTTCCCAACACTACCAGGGCTTATTGCTTGGTGGGAGGTTTGGACCGGTGTGCTCGCAGCTTCGTGGTACCAACTGAGGAGCTACCTGATTGAGAGGTAGCGACCCCAAGGTGGGAACTCGACAACGACCGAAATATTGGTTTGCTGATCCCGTACCCCTACATACTGCCTACTCGGCAGGCCCTTGTGAGACGTCCTGGTTTCGTTTCCCGACACTACCAGGGCTTATTGCTTGGTGGGAAGATTGGACAGGTGTGCTCGCAGATTCGTGGTGCCAACTGAGGAGCTACCTGATTGAGAGGTAGCGCCCCAAGGTGGGAACACAACAGCGACCACGATAGTGGTTTGCTGATCCCATACCCCTACCAACTGCCTACGCGGCAGGCCCTTGTGAGGCGTGCTGGTTTCGTTTCCCAACACTACCAGGGCTTATTGCTTGCTGGGAGGATTGGACCGATGTGCTCGCAGTTTCGTGGTGCCAACTGAGGAGCTACCTGATTAAGAGGTAGCGACCCCAAGGTGGGAACTCCACAGCGACCGCGATAGTGGTTTGCTGATCCCACAGCCCTACATACTGCCTACTCGGCAGGCCCTTGTGAGGCGTCCTGGTTACGTTTCCCAACACAACCAGGGCTTATTACTTGGTGGGGGGATTGGACCGGTGTGCTCGCAGCTTCGTGGTGCCAACTGAGGAGCTACCTGATTGAGAGGTAGCGACCCCAAGGTGGGAACTCGGCAGCGACCGAAATAGTGGTTTGCTGATACCATAGCCCTACATAATGCCTACTCGGCAGGCCCTTGTGAGGCGTCCTGGTTTCGTTTCCCAACACTACCAGGGCTTATTGCTTGGTGGGAGGATTGGACCGGTGTGCTCGCAGCTTCGTGGTGCCAACTGAGGAGCTACCTGATTGAGAGGTAGCGACCCCAACGTGGGAACTCGACAGCGACCACGATAGTGGTTTGCTGATCCTATAGCCCCATCTACTGCCTAGTCGGCAGGCCCTTGTGAGGCGTCCTGGTTTCGTTTCCCAACACTACCAGGGCTTATTGCTTGGTGGGGGGATTGGACCGGTGTGCTCGCAGTTTCGTTGTGCCAACTGAGGAGCTATCTGATTGAGAGGTAGCGACCCCAAGGTGGGAACTCGACAGCGACCGCAATAGTGGTTTGCTGATCCCATAGCCCTACGTACTGCCTACTCGGCATTCCCTTGTGAGGCGTCCTGGTTTCGTTTCCCAACACTACCAGGGCGTATTGCTTGGTGGGAGGATTGGACTGGTGTGCTTGCAGCTTCATGGTGCCAACTGAGGAGCTACCTGGTTGAGAGGTAGCGACCCCTAGGTCGGAACTCGACAGCGACCGCGATAGTGGTTTGCTGATCCCATACCCCTACCTACTGCCTAGTCGGCAGGCCCTTGTGAGGCGTCCTGGTTTCGTTTCCCAACACTACCAGGGCTTATTGCTTGGTGGGAGGATTGGACTGGTGTGCTCGCAGCTTCGTGGTGCCAACTGAGGAGCTACCTGATTGAGAGGTAGCGACCCCAAGGTGGGAACTCGACAGCGACCGCAATAGTGGGTTGCTGATACCATAGCCCTACATACTGCCTACTCGGCAGGCAATTGTGAGGCGTGCTGGTTTCGTTTCCCAACACTACCAGCGCTTATTGCTTGGTGGGAGGTTTGGACCGGTGTGCTCGCAGCTTTGTGGTGCCAACTGAGGAGCTACCTGATTGAGAGGTAGCGACCCCAAGGTGGGAACTCGACAACGACCGAAATATTGGTTGGCTGTTCCCGTAGCCCTACATACTGCCTACTCTGCATTCCCTTGTGAGACGTCCTGGTTTCGTTTCCCAACACTACCAGGGCTTATTGCTTGGTGGAAGGATTGGACCGGTGTGCTCGCGGCTTTGTGGTGCCTACTGAGGAGCTACTGGGATTGAGAGGTAGGGACCCCAAGGTGGGAACTCGACAGCGACCGCGATTGTGGTTTGCTGATCCCATAGCCGTACATACTACCTACTCGGCAGGCCCTTGTGAGGCGTCCTGGTTTCGTTTCCCAACACTACCAGGGTTTATTGCTTGGTGGGAGGATTGGACTGGTGTGCTCGCAGCTTCGTGGTGCCAACTGAGGAGCTACCTGATTGAGAGGTAGCGACCCCAAGGTGGGAACTCGACAGCGACCGCAATAGTGGGTTGCTGATACCATAGCCCTACATACTGCCTACTCGGCAGGCCCTTGTGAGGCGTGCTGGTTTCGTTTCCCAACACTACCAGGGCTTATTGCTTGGTGGCAGGATTGGACCGGTGTGCTCGCAGCTTCGTGGTGCCAACTGAGGAGCTACTAGGATTGAGAGGTAGGGACCCCAAGGTGGGAACTCGACAACGACCGAAATATTGGTTTGCTGATCCCGTAGCCCTACATACTGCCTACTCGGCAGGCCCTTGTGAGGCGTCCTGGTTTCGTTTCCCGACACTATCAGGGCTTATTGCTTGGTGGGAAGATTGGACAGGTGTGCTCGCAGATTCGTGGTGCCAACTGAGGAGCTACCTGATTGAGAGGTAGCGACCCCAAGGTGGGAACTCGACAGCGACCGCGATAGTGGTTTGCTGATCCCATAGCCCTACATACTGCCTACTCGGCAGGCCCTTGTGAGGCGTCCTGGTTTCGTTTCCCAACACTACCAGGGCTTATTGCTTGGTGGAAGGATTGGACCGGTGTGCTCACAGCTTCGTGGTGCCAACTGAGGACCTACTAGGATTGAGAGGTAGCGACCTCAAGGTGGGAACTCGACAGCGACCGCGATTGTGATTTGCTGATCCCATAGCCGTACATACTACCTACTCGGCAGGCCCTTGTGAGGCGTCCTGGTTTCGTTTCCCAACACTACCAGGGCGTATTGCTTGGTGGGAGGATTGGACCGGTGTGCCCGCAGCTTCGTGGTGCCAACTGAGGAGCTACCTGATTGAGAGGTAGCGACCCCAAGGTGGGAACTCGACAGCGACCGCAATAGTGGTTTGCTGATGCCATAGCCCTACATACTGCCTACTCGGCAGGCCCTTGTGAGCCGTGCTGGTTTCGGTTCCCAACACTACCAGGGCTTATTTCTTGGTGGGAGGTTTGGACCGGTGTGCTCGCAGCTTCGTGGTGCCAACTGAGTAGCTACCGGATTGAGAGGTAGCGACCCCAAGGTGGGAACTCGACAACGACCGAAATATTGGTTTGCTGATCCCGTAGCCCTACATACTGCCTATTCGGCAGGCCCTTGTGAGGCGTCCTGGTTTCGTTTCCCGACACTATCAGGGCTTATTGCTTGGTGGGAAGATTGAACAGGTGTGCTCGCAGATTCGTGGTGCCAACTGAGGAGCTACCTGATTGAGAGGTAGCGACCCCAAGGTGGGAACTCGACAGCGACCGCGATAGTGGTTTGCTGATCCCATAGCCCTACATACTGCCTACTCGGCAGGCCCTTGTGGGGTGTCCTGGTTTCGTTTCCCAACACTACCAGGGCTTATTGCTTGGTGGAAGGATTGGACCGGTGTGCTCGCAGCTTCGTGGTGCCAACTGAGGAGCTACCTGATTGAGAGGTAGCGACCCCAAGGTGTGAACTCGACAGCGACCGCGATTGTGGTTTGCTGATCCCATAGCCCTACATACTACCTACTCGGCAGGCCCTTGTGAGGCGTCCTGGTTTCGTTTCCCAACACTGCCAGGGCGTATTGCTTGGTGGGAGGATTGGACCGGTGTGCCCGCAGCTTCGTGGTGCCAACTGAGGAGCTACCTGATTGAGAGTTAGCGACCCCAAGGTGGGAACTCGACAGCGACCGCGATAGTGGTTTGCTGATCCCATAGCCCTACATACTGCCTACTCGGCAGGCCCTTGTGAGGCGTCCTGGTTTCGTTTCCCAACACTACCAGGGCTTATTGCTTGGTGGGGGGATTGGACCGGTGTGCTCGCAGATTCGTGGTGCCAACTGAGGAGCTACCTGATTGAGAGGTAGCGCCCCAAGGTGGGAACACAACAGCGACCACGATAGTGGCTTGGTGATCCCATACACCTACCAACTGCCTACGCGGCAGGCCCTTGTGAGGCGTGCTGGTTTCGTTTCCCAACACTACCAGGGCTTATTGCTTGGTGGGAGGTTTGGACCGGTGTGCTCGCAGCTTCGTGGTGCCAACTGAGGAGCTACCTGATTGAGAGGTAGCGACCCCAAGGTGGGAACTCGACAACGACCGAAACAGTGGTTTGCTGATCCCGTAGCCCTACATACTGACTACTCGGCAGGCCCTTGTGAGGCGTCCTGGTTTCGTTTCCCGACACTACCAGAGCTTATTGCTTGGTGGGAAGATTGGACAGATGTGCTCGCAGATTCGTGGTGCCAACTGAGGAGCTACCTGATTGAGAGGTAGCGACCCCAAGGTGGGAACTCGACAGCGACCGCGATAGTGGTTTGCTGATCCCATAGCCCTACATACTGCCTACTCGGCAGGCCCTTGTGAGGTGTCCTGGTTTCGTTTCCCAACACTACCAGGGCTTATTGCTTGGTGGAAGGATTGGACCGGTGTGCTCACAGCTTCGTGGTGCCAACTGAGGAGCTACCTGATTGAGAGGTAGCGACCACAAGGTCGGAGCTCGACAGCGACCACGATAGTGGTTTGCTGATCCCATAGCCCTACCTACTGCCTAGTCGGCAGGCCCTTGTGAGGCGTCCTGGTTTCGTTTCCCAACACTACCAGGGCTTATTGCTTGGTGGAAGGATTGGACCGGTGTGCTCGCAGCTTCGTGGTGCCAACTGAGGAGCTACCTGATTGAGAGGTAGGGACCCCAAGGTGGGAACTCGACAGCGACCGCGATTGTGGTTTGCTGATCCCATAGCCCTACATACTACCTACTCGGCAGGCCCTTGTGAGGCGTCCTGGTTTCGTTTCCCAACACTACCAGGGCGTATTGCTTGGTGGGAGGATTGGACCGGTGTGCCCGCAGCTTTGTGGTGCCAACTGAGGAGCTACCTGATTGAGGGGTAGCGACCCCAAGGTGGGAACTCGACAGCGACCGCGATAGTGGTTTGCTGATCCCACAGCCCTATATACTGCCTACTCGGTAGGCCTTTCTTAGGCGTCCTGGTTTCGTTTCCCAACACTACCAGGGCTTATTGCTTGGTGGGGGGATTGGACCGGTGTGCTCGCAGTTTTGTGGTGCCAACTGAGGAGCTACCTGATTGAGAGGTAGCGACCCCAAGGTGGGAACTCCACAGCGACAGCGATAGTGGTTTTCTGATCCCACAGCCGTACATACTGCCTACTCGGCAGGCCCTTGTGAGGCGTCCTGGTTTCGTTTCCCAACACTACCAGGGCTTATTGCTTGGTGGGGGGATTGGATCGGTGTGCTCGCAGCTTCGTGGTGCCAACTGAGGAGCTACCTGATTGAGAGGTAGCGACCCCAAGGTGGGAACTCGACAGCGACCGAAATAGTGGTTTGCTGATACCATAGCCCTACATAATGCCTACTCGGCAGGCCCTTGTGAGGCGTCCTGGTTTCGTTTCCCAACACTACCAGGGCTTATTGCTTGGTGGGAGGATTGGACCGGTGTGCTCGCAGCTTCGTGGTGCCAACTGAGGAGCTACCTGATTGAGAGGTAGCGACCCCAAGGTGGGAACTCGACAGCGACCGCGATAGTGGTTTGCTGATCCCATAGCCCCACCTACTGCCTAGTCGGCAGGCCCTTGTGAGGCGTCCTGGTTTCGTTTCCCAACACTACCAGGGCTTATTGCTTGGTGGGGGGATTGGACCGGTGTGCTCGCAGTTTCGTGGTGCCAACTGAGGAGCTACCTGATTGAGAGGTAGCGACCCCTAGGTGGGAACTCCACATCGACCGCGATAGTGGTTTGCTGATCCCATAGCCCTACATACTGCCTACTCGGCAGGCCCTTGTGAGACGTCCTGGTTTCGTTTCCCAACACTACCAGGGCGTATTGCTTGGTGGGAGGATTGGACTGGTGTGCTTGCAGCTTCGTGGTGCCAACTGAGGTGCTACCTGGTTGAGAGGTAGCGACCCCTAGGTGGGAACTCGACAGCGACCGCGATAGTGGTTTGCTGATCCCATAGCCCTACCTACTGCCTAGTCGGCAGGCCCTAGTGAGGCGTCCTGGTTTTGTTTCCCAACACAACCAGGGCTTATTGCTTGGTGGGAGGATTGGACTGGTGTGCTCGCAGCTTCGTAGTGCCAACTGAGGAGCTACCTGATTGAGAGGTAGCGACCCCAAGGTGGGAACTCGACAGCGACCGCAATAGTGGTTTGCAGATACCATAGCCCTACATACTGCCTACTCGGCAGGCCCTTGTGTGGCGTGCTGGTTTCGTTTCCCAACACTACCAGGGATTATTGCTTGGTGGGAGGTTTGGACCGGTGTGCTCACAGCTTCGTGGTGCCAACTGAGGAGCTACCTGATTGAGAGGTAGCGCCCCAAGGTGGGAACACAACAGCGACCACGATAGTGGCTTGGTGATCCCATACCCCTACCAACTGCCTACGCGGCAGGCCCTTGTGAGGCGTGCTGGTTTCGTTTCCCAACACTACCAGGGCTTATTGCTTGGTGGGAGGTTTGGACCGGTATGCTCGCAGCTTCGTGGTGCCAACTGAGGAGCTACCTGATTGAGAGGTAGCGACCCCAAGGTGGGAACTCGACAACGACCGAAATAGTGGTTTGCTGATCCCGTAGCCCTACATACTGACTACTCGGCAGGCCCTTGTGAGGCGTTCTGGTTTCGTTTCCCGACACTACCAGAGCTTATTGCTTGGTGGGAAGATTGGACAGATGTGCTCGCAGATTCGTGGTGCCAACTGAGGAGCTACCTGATTGAGAGGTAGCGACCCCAAGGTGGGAACTCGACAGCGACCGCGATAGTGGTTTGCTGATCCCATAGCCCTACATACTGCCTACTCGGCAGGCCCTTGTGAGGTGTCCTGGTTTCGTTTCCCAACACTACCAGGGCTTATTGCTTGGTGGAAGGATTGGACCGGTGTGCTCACAGCTTCGTGGTGCCAACTGAGGAGCTACCTGATTGAGAGGTAGCGACCACAAGGTCGGAGCTCGACAGCGACCACGATAGTGGTTTGCTGATCCCATAGCCCTACCTACTGCCTAGTCGGCAGGCCCTTGTGAGGCGTCCTGGTTTCGTTTCCCAACACTACCAGGGCTTATTGCTTGGTGGAAGGATTGGACCGGTGTGCTCGCAGCTTCGTGGTGCCAACTGAGGAGCTACCTGATTGAGAGGTAGGGACCCCAAGGTGGGAACTCGACAGCGACCGCGATTGTGGTTTGCTGATCCCATAGCCCTACATACTACCTACTCGGCAGGCCCTTGTGAGGCCTCCTGGTTTCGTTTCCCAACACTACCAGGGCGTATTGCTTGGTGGGAGGATTGGACCGGTGTGCCCGCAGCTTTGTGGTGCCAACTGAGGAGCTACCTGATTGAGGGGTAGCGACCCCAAGGTGGGAACTCGACAGCGACCGCGATAGTGGTTTGCTGATCCCACAGCCCTATATACTGCCTACTCGGTAGGCCTTTCTTAGGCGTCCTGGTTTCGTTTCCCAACACTACCAGGGCTTATTGCTTGGTGGGGGGATTGGACCGGTGTGCTCGCAGTTTTGTGGTGCCAACTGAGGAGCTACCTGATTGAGAGGTAGCGACCCCAAGGTGGGAACTCCACAGCGACCGCGATAGTGGTTTGCTGATCCCACAGCCGTACATACTGCCTACTCGGCAGGCCCTTGTGAGGCGTCCTGGTTTCGTTTCCCAACACTACCAGGGCTCATTGCTTGGTGGGGGGATTTAATCGGTGTGCTCGCAGCTTCGTTGTGCCAACTGAGGAGCTACCTGATTGAGAGGTAGCGACCCCAAGGTGGGAACTCGACAGCGACCGAAATAGTGGTTTGCTGATACCATAGCCCTACGTAATGCCTACTCGGCAGGCCCTTGTGAGGCGTCCTGGTTTCGTTTCCCAACACTACCAGGGCTTATTGCTTGGTGGGAGGATTGGACCGGTGTGCTCGCAGCTTCGTGGTGCCAACTGAGGAGCTACCTGATTGAGAGGTAGCGACCCCAAGGTGGGAACTCGACAGCGACCGCGATAGTGGTTTGCTGATCCCATAGCCCCACCTACTGCCTAGTCGGCAGGCCCTTGTGAGGCGTCCTGGTTTCGTTTCCCAACACTACCAGGGCTTATTGCTTGGTGGGGGGATTGGACCGGTGTGCTCGCAGTTTCGTGGTGCCAACTGAGGAGCTACCTGATTGAGAGGTAGCGACCCCTAGGTGGGAACTCCACATCGACCGCGATAGTGGTTTGCTGATCCCATAGCCCTACATACTGCCTACTCGGCAGGCCCTTGTGAGACGTCCTGGTTTCGTTTCCCAACACTACCAGGGCGTATTGCTTGGTGGGAGGATTGGACTGGTGTGCTTGCAGCTTCGTGGTGCCAACTGAGGTGCTACCTGGTTGAGAGGTAGCGACCCCTAGGTCGGAACTCGACAGCGACCGCGATAGTGGTTTGCTGATCCCATAGCCCTACCTACTGCCTAGTCGGCAGGCCCTTGTGAGGCGTCCTGGTTTTGTTTCCCAACACAACCAGGGCTTATTGCTTGGTGGGAGGATTGGACTGGTGTGCTCGCAGCTTCGTAGTGCCAACTGAGGAGCTACCTGATTGAGAGGTAGCGACCCCAAGGTGGGAACTCGACAGCGACCGCAATAGTGGTTTGCTGATACCATAGCCCTACATTCTGCCTACTCGGCAGGCCCTTGTGTGGCGTGCTGGTTTCGTTTCCCAACACTACCAGGGCTTATTGCTTGGTGGGAGGTTTGGACCGGTGTGCTCGCAGCTTCGTGGTGCCAACTGAGGAGCTACCTGATTGAGAGGTAGCGACCCCAAGGAGGGAACTCGACAACGACCGAAATATTGGTTTGCTGATCCCGAAGCCCTACATACTGCCTACTCGGCAGGCCCTTGTGAGACGTCCTGGTTTCGTTTGCCGACACTACCAGGGCTTATTGCTTGGTGGGAAGATTGGACAGGTGTGCTCGCAGATTCGTGGTGCCAACTGAGGAGCTTCCTTATTGAGAGGTAGCGACCCCAAGGTGGGAACTCGACAGCGACCGAAATAGTGGTTTGCTGATACCATAGCCCTACATAATGCCTACTCGGCTTTCCCTTGTGAGGCGTCCTGGTTTCGTTTCCCAACACTACCAGGGCTTATTGCTTGCTGGGAGGATTGGACCGATGTGCTCGCAGCTTCGTTGTGCCAACTGAGAAGCTACCTGATTGAGAGGTAGCGACCCCAATGTGGGAACTCGACAGCGACCGCGATAGTGGTTTGCTGATACCATAGCCCTACATACTGCCTACTCGGCAGGCCTTTCTGAGGCGTCCTGGTTTCGTTTCCCAACACTACCAGGGTTTATTGCTTGGTGGGGGGATTGGACCGGTGTGCTCGCAGTTTCGTGGTGCCAACTGAGGAGCTACCTGATTGAGAGGTAGCGACCCCAAGGTGGGAACTACACAGCGACCGCGATAGTGGTTTGCTGATCCCACAGCCCTACATACTGCCTACTCGGCAGGCCCTTGTGAGGCGTCCTGGTTTCGTTTCCCAACACTACCAGGGCTTATTGCTTGGTAGGGGGATTGGACCGGTGTGCTCGCAGCTTCGTGGTGCCAACTGAGGAGCTACCTGATTGAGAGGTAGCGACCCCAAGATGGGAACTCGACAGCGACCGAAATAGTGGTTTGCTGGTACCATAGCCCTACATAATGCCTACTCGGCAGGCCCTTGTGAATCGTCCTGGTTTCGATTCCCAACACTACCAGGGCTTATTGCTTGGTGGGAGGATTGGACCGGTGTGCTGGCAGCTTCGTGGTGCCAACTGAGGAGCTACCTGATTGAGGGGTAGCGAACCCAAGGTGGGAACTCGACAGCAACCGCGATAGTGGTTTGCTGATCCCATAGCCCTACATACTGCCTACTCGGCAGGCCCTTGTGAGGCGTCCTGGTTTCGTTTCCCAACACTACCAGGGCGTATTGCTTGGTGGGAGGATTGGACTGGTGTGCTTGCAGGTTCGTGGTGCCAACTGAGGAGCTACCTGGTTGAGAGGTAGCGACCCCTAGGTCGGAACTCGACAGCGACCGCGATAGTGGTTTGCTGATCCCATAGCCCTACCTACTGCCTAGTCGGCAGGCCCTTGTGAGGCGTCCTGGTTTCGTTTCCCAACACTACCAGGGTTTATTGCTTGGTGGGAGGATTGGACTGGTGTGCTCGCAGCTTCGTGGTGCCAACTGAGGAGCTACCTGATTGAGAGGTAGCGACCCCAAGGTGGGAACTCGACAGCGACCGCAATAGTGGGTTGCTGATACCATAGCCCTACATACTGCCTACTCGGCAGGCCCTTGTGAGGCGTGCTGGTTTCGTTTCCCAACACTACCAGGGCTTATTGCTTGGTGGCAGGATTGGACCGGTGTGCTCGCAGCTTCGTGGTGCCAACTGAGGAGCTACTAGGATTGAGAGGTAGGGACCCCAAGGTGGGAACTCGACAGCGACCGCGATTGTGGTTTGCTGATCCCATAGCCCTACATTCTACCTACTCGACAGGCCCTTGTGAGGCGTCCTGGTTTCGTTTCCCAACACTACCAGGGCTTATTGCTAAGTGTGAGGATTGGACTAGTGTACTCGCAGCTTCGTGGTGCCAACTGAGGAGCTACCTGATTGAGAGGTAGCGACCCCAAGGTGGGAACTCGACAGCGACCGCGATAGTGGTTTGCTGAACGCATTGCCCTAGATACTGCCTGCTCGGCAGGCCCTTGTGAGGCGTCCTGGTTTCGTTTCCCAACACTACCAGGGCTTATTGCTTGGTGGGAGGATTGGACCGGTGTGCTCGCAGCTTCGTGGTGCCAACTGAGGAGCTACCTGATTGAGAGGTAGCGACCCCAAGGTGGGAACTCGACAGCGACCGCGATAGTGGTTTGCTGATCCCATAGCCCTACATACTGCGCGCGATAACGACTCTTGATATGGTGTGGTCTTCATGGCGTGGTCGGTTTTGGAGGATGATCTTATCCCCATAATCCCAAGTGACCCTGATTTCGACAAGATGTGGTTCATGCAAGACGCTGATCCCCCGCATCGAAGCGAGAGCGTGTTTGATGTCCTGCAGGAGCACTTTCGGAACTGCATTATGACTCTGTGGTAACCAGAGGCTACTAGCATGGGCTACGATTGGCCGCCACATTCTCCGAATCTATACACATGCAACTCCTTTTTGGATGCATATATTAAAAACAAGATGTATGGCAATAACCCCAAAACAACTGCTGAGCTAAAAACAGCCATTCAGGAAGTCATCGAGAGCAACGATGTTCCGACACTACAGCGGGTCATACAGAATTTCGCTATTCGTCTGCATAATCACCTATTATCGCAGACATATCGAACATGCCATAACCTAAATTCGAATATCCATACTGGCTAACAGGTAGTAACTAATTAACGTTCTTTTCATGTAGTTCAGTAATTGTGACCCTGTAACACAACAAGTGCCTAGATCCGTTACCGCTGCTACCACGGCAGTTTATCAATAGTTTGAAGGGACACAGTATCTCGGAATCTTCCCGTGCGGCCATTTCACGAATGTACCGTGAATATCAGGAATCCGGTAAAATATTAAATCTCCGACATCGCTGCGGCCGGCGAAAGATCCCGCAAGAACGGGACCAACGACGACTGAAGAGAATCGTTCAAAGTCATAGAAGTGCAACCCGTCCGCAAATTGCTGTAGATTTCAATGCTGGGCCATCAACAAGTGTCGGCGTGAGAACCATTCAACGAAACATCAATATGGGCTTTAGGAGCCGAAGGCACACTCGTGTACCCTTCATGTTTGCACGACACAAAGTTTTACGCCGCGCCTGGACCCGTCAACACCCACATTGGACTGTTCATGACTGGAAACATGTTGTCTGGTCATACAAGTCTCATTTAAGGTTTCATCGAGAGGATGGACTTGTACGGATATGGAGACAACCTAATGAATCAATGGACCCTGCATGTCACAGAGGACTGTTAATGCTGGTGGAGGCTCTGTAATGGTGTGGGGCGTGTGCAATTGGAGTGATATGGGACTCCTGATACGTCTAGATACGATTCTTGACAGGTGATACGTACATAAGCATCCATTATGATAACCTCTCTCCATTCATGACCATTGTGCATTCCGACGAAATTAGGCAGTTCCAGCGGGACAATACGACGCCCCACACGTCCAGAATTGCTACGTAGAGGCTCCACGAATACTCTTATGAGTTTGAACACTTCTGCTGCCCACCAAACGCCCCAGACATGAACATTATTCAGCATATCAGGCATGCCTTGTAACGTGCTTTTGAGATGAGATCTCCACCCCTCGTACCCTTACGGATTTATGGACAGCCCTGCAGGATTCATGGTGTCTTTTCCTTCCAGCACTATTTCGGACATTAGTCGAGCCCATTCCACGTCGTGTTGCGGCACTTCTGCGATCTCGCGGGCACTCTACACGATATTAAGCAGGTGTATCAGTTTCTTTGGCTCTTCAGTGTAAAAGCAGTTTGTATTATGACACTTAAGTAGTTAGAAAAAGTGCTTCACACGCATTGCTCGCGGAAGGCATCATAGCTTCTAATATAGCCTTTTCTGACCATTTATTAATGTATTTATGGTAGACAACGTATTCAGTATCATTTCATTTGGATCAAAAGAAATCGATAAGCACTTAAGCAGCGCTGTAACAACAAAACCGAGGCTACGGATAGGATTAGTGGCATGTAAACTGGAATAAGGCTATTTTTTTAATGACATTTGCAAAAACCTTTCATGGATCGAGTCTATTTTTTTTTTTTTTTTAATCTTCACTATGGAAGCCGTTTGAAGTAGTAACTCAAGTCGTGGCTGATAACTTCCTTTGCAGAAAGCCAACTAACACAAGTAACGAAGAAATACATATGTGCAGCAAACTCCGCCGATGATCTCTCCCCTTCACCATCACAAAGTGGTCTGGAGTCAACTCTAGCTTGCGAGAAATGTTACTGTACACATTCTTCGAAGGAATGGAAAGAAGACTGGATTTTATCACTCCTTAACATGGAGGTTAGACTGGATTAGGATCGATGAGAAAAGCTGCGCTGTGCATGTGTAAGGAAACATCGCGCCTTCAATCGAAGTGATTTAAGGAAACCACTGGAAATCTAGATAACGATGTAAAGGGGAGCTAAGAATCTCACTCATCGAGAAAACACGTGCAGATATTTCATTGGTGCTTTCCTCTTCTCCCATAAGTGGCTAGATTTGACTGTGTAAAAAAAATTGGACTGTGTAAAAATTGGACTGATGACCGTGGAGTGGAGCGCCGCACACACTAACCATCATCATCATCATTATCTTATCCCATAACTTTGTACAGCTCCTTTCTCCAGAAGACGATAATTTGCTATTTTTGGGCTGGTCCAGGAACTATACGTAATTTTTTTTCGAAACATGCTCATTTTGTATACGTACTAGTGGCACAATTGTGTACATCTGAGGTTATATTAGGATAACAATAATTACTACACAAATAATCATAGTGAATTCTGAATAATAGCATACCATTTGAATGACAATAATATTAATTAGTTTAGCTCTTTGGAAGCCATGTTTAACATCATCAGAAACAGAAAGGATAATGACGGATGAGGGGATTTAAATGACACAGTAACTCTTAAAGAAGACAGAGTGTTATTAGACGACTCAGCAGAAAAGTAGGAGGAAAAGGTGAGAGGTGAGGGTTACTAGAGAAAGCCGCAGACAAGAACGTGGAAGAGACAGCTACTATGACAGAAAGTGGACCATTAATTGTCTTTTGAAAATTCTTCTGAGATTTTGAGAATTACCGTCCGAATGAAGGATTCCTGATATAGACGATCTACATCTACATCTACATGACTACTCCGCAGTTCACACGTAAGTGCCTGGCAGAGGGTCCATCGAACCACTTTCAGACTATTTCTTTATCGTTCCATTCTCGAAAGGCCCGGGGGAATAATGAACACGCTGATTTCTTTTATTTTCTTTAAACAGTCATATGTCCCTATTTAGGTGGATGACAAATATTTTCGCCTTCCTAGGGGAACGATGGAGATCTAATTTCATGAAAAGATCTCGCCGAAGCGAAAGTACCTCATTTTAATGATTGCCACGTCGACTCGCTTATCATATCCGCGACACTCTCTCCCCTATTTCGCTACAATAAATAACTACCCTCCTTTGGACTTTATTATGTCCTCCGTCAATTCTGTTTCGTAAGGATCCCATACCGCACAGTAATGCTCTAGCACACGGGCAAGCATATAGTAGCGAAGTGTAGACAGGCTCTTTAGCAGACTTGGCATCTTCTAAGTGTTCTGCCAATAAAAGGCAGTCTTCGGTTTGCCGTTGCCACAACATTATCTGTGTGATCGTTCCAATTTATGATGTTCCTAATTGTAATTCCTGGGTATTTAGTAAAATTTTCAGCCTTTAGATGCATCTGATTTATCGTGTAACCGAAATTTAACGGATTTCTTTGGTACTCATAAGGATGACAACACACTTTTCCTTTTTTAGGGTCAGTTTCCACATATAGTATTGTAGAGATGTCGTACATTTTGTAATTTCATCTTCTGACAAGTTTACTAGACTGTAGATGACAGAATCATCTGCAAACAGCCTAAGAGGGCAGCTTAGATTTTCCCCTATATCGTTTATGTACATTAGGGACAACTGAGGGCCTGTAACAAAAAATGTGTGAAATCTTATGGGACTTAACTGCTAAGATCATCAGTCCCTAAGCTTACACACTACTTAACCTAAATTATCTTAATTACAAACACACACACCCATGACCGAGGGAGGACTCGAACCTCCACAGTCCATGACTGCAGCGCCTTAGGCCACTCGGCTAATCCCGCGCGGCAGGGCCTGTAACACTTCTCCGAGGAATGCCAGACAATAACTGCGTTTTAAACCATAACTTTTCGTCGATTACTACGAACTGCGACCTTTCTGACAGGAAACTACGAACCCAGACGCTCAACTGAGACTATATTCCATACGCATTTTGATTAGAAATCTCTTGTGGCGAACGCTGTCAAAAATAATCTGGAAATGGAGACACATGGAAGCAGTTTTTAGGTGCCCTATCCACATCACCTAGAAGAAGGGATCGGTTGGTAGGACATGTCCTGAGGCATCAAGGGATCACAAATTTAGCATTGGAGGGCAGCGTGGAAGGTAAAAATCGTAGAGGGAGACCAAGAGATCAATACACTAAGCAGATTCAGAAGGATGTAGGTTGCAGTAGGTACTGGGAGATGAAGGAGCTTGCATAGGATAGATTAGCATGGATAGCTGGATCAAACCAGTCTCAGGACTGAAGACCACAACAAAAACAACAACATCCACACCACTCATTACTTCGTGCGATTAATGAGCTAGTTGTGATTCACAAGAACAATTTTTTCTGAATCCGTGTTGACTACACGTCAATTGACCTCTTTTTTCGAGGTAATTCATAATGTTCGAACACGGGTCTGTAATGGTTGAGTATTGGTGTGACCTGTGAAACTTTCCAGCCTTTAGATACGGTTCTTCCGTCGACCCAGCGAATGTACCGGGTGATTAATAAGTCAGTATAAATTTGAAAACTGAATAAATCACGGAATAATGTAGATAGAGAGGTACAAATTGACACACATGCTTGGAATAACGTGTGGGTTTATTAGAACCAAAAAAATACAAACGTTCAAAAAATTTTCCGACAGATGGCGCTTCTTCTGATCAAAATAGCAATAATTAGCATAACAAAGTAAGACAAAGCAAAGATGATGTTCTTTACAGGAAATGCTCAATATGTCCACCATCTTTCCTCATTAATAGCTGTAGGCGAGGAATAATGTTGTGAACAGCACTGAAAACCATGTCTGGAGTTGTGGTGAGGTATTGGCGTCGGATGTTGTCTTTCAGCATCCCTAGAGATGTCGGTCGATCATGATGCACTTGCGACTTCAGGTAACCCCAAAGCCAGTAATTGCACGGACTGAGGTCTGGGGATCTGGGAGGCCAAGTATGATGAAAGTGGCGGCTGAGCACACGATCATCACCAAACGACGCGCGAAAGAGATCTTTCACGCGTCTAGCATTACTTTGTTTTATTTTTGGTTCTAATAAAACCCCATGTCATTTCAAGCATGTGTATCAATTTTTACCTCTCTATCTACATTATTCCGTGGTTTATTAAATTTTCAAATTTATACTGACTTTTTGATCACCCGGTATATGCCTGGTAAGTACGAAGCTATGTTATCTGCAGACTCTGAAAGAAACCAAATTGTTATAAAAAAGGATAACTTTCCGTGTTAAGTGATTTAATCTGCTGCAGTACGTAGAGGATACCAATTTCTAAGTTATTCATCTGGGCAGTTGTAGGTAACTCTAATCTAGGAGTATTTGCTTCGTCTTCTTTGGTGCAGGAATTTCGAAAAAGTGTGTTTAGTAATTCCGCTCTAGTGGTACATTCATCGGTAATATTACCATTGGTATCACGCAGTGTAGGAATTGATTGTGTCCGGCTGCTGGTGAACTTTACATATGACCAGAGTCTCGTTGCATTTTCAGCCATATTTCTAGACAGAGCTTCGTTGTGGAAGCTACTAAAAGAAGTGTCAAAGTGATTCTTGTACTGTAATACGCGTCGTTATAATTGTGCTGAGTCTATATGACTCTCGATAACACACTGATAACAGCTGTGGTGTTAGCTGAAACCAGACGTGCAACAAAATACAGATGATATTACGTCCATTGCTGACTTCCTTCCGTGCTGGTTTTTTCACATTCAAACTAATCACTTGCGAAATCACAACACGATCAACATACATCTGCTGTTTGATCAGGAATCTAGGAGCGAGCATTACTTGAATCTCTTGTAATTAACAACGAAGTGAGTGATTTACACTGTTCTGGTCAGTGGTGGGTATCTGAGCTGTCGCATGTATATCGGGAGCCGTAGTTCCCCTAACACTGATGCCGTCCGGCACCGTCGATCCGTCGATATCTGTGAATCACACTCGTGGAGTGAGCAGTCACAATCGCTTGTATATTCCCGGGCGGACACGTCAGGACACGGTTTTCCTAGACTGTACTGGACGACTCAGTGCCTGGCAAAGAGCCCGTCCTCCCAGAGGAAAACTGTTGTAGCTGCAGTGACGTGACTTGATTCCGGGATTCCAGCTCCATAAGGGAGTCCTGGCGTGATCCTAGAGCTTAGTGTGCTGATTCTTGTCACCTTATTGCTTAAACAGGTGTTCAAGAACACTGTTTGTTGGCCCTAGAGATGTTGTTACCTAAATCATCCGCCGTTCCTACTTTTGTTTGTAACGCGCAATAATCCAGGGTATTTCCGAGACAAATATTTATAAAGGTACAAAACTGCAACTACGATGGAGAAGCAAGTCTGAAATAAGGACCCAAAACTAACGAGTGAAAAGTTATGATGCACAACGCGCCGTTGCATTCATCAACCAATAGAATACAAACTAGGAATCGTTGTTTCTATACTGTAATGGTCTAACAGTGGCTAATGTGGTTAGGCAAAGAAATCATACCAAGATGCTGTGTCAATCATAAAGCCAAGGAACGGGAGAGGGTGATGCTTGGTTACCTTTGGACAAAGAGATCTGAAACAAACAGATATGTTTTAGGGGTTAGAAATTTTAAATTCCATCTCAGTGTTTCAACAGTTCATTACTTTTTGATAAAGGTAAGTGAGAAATATTGATTTATTTTGTTTTCAGCAAACTAAAAATTTCGTCAGTGCTGCGCACCCGCAACATTATGTGTGTGGGTGTGCCAAAGCCGGCGCACACACGCAGTAGCCGCGCTTGAACACTGTAATTTAACACGTTCAGTGCAAAACACGAGTGCGGAAGGCCCGAATTAACATTTACCACGTATGTCATGATCATCGATTCTTGACCAACGATTTTGTTTGTGTTGACGCTATGTTTGTTGCTTATGTATCGTTTCCTATACCTTAATATCGCCTGTGGAAGCTGGTTAGCTGTCTCCTGATAATGCCACAATAATCCCAAAAACTGATTCGGAGTATACAAATGCAGTAGCAAAGAAACATATTTTTTTCGACGTTAAATACTAAATTTTAGCTTACAATTTAAGAAAGAAAACTTTTATCTAAGAAGAAAATGAAAAACTAGAAAGAAACACCGAAAATCAGTCACAAGTGTAGATGTAGACCTAAGAGTTCCGCCACCTTGAATTCCGGATTTTGTGTTGGCTCCAAATGATGGTAGAGTCGTACATTGATCTATCGGTTCACATCTGTTCTTACAATACGCTACGTTTCTACTGTCACACGTATTTGCCTGCGTTCTAGGAATTAAATTTACAACAGTCTTGCAATCGATAAAAATAGAAAATAATAAAGTTTTATGCAAATATAGCTGTAGGCTTTAAAAGCGACCTGGTTTTAATGCACTGTACGGACTTCGTGTTGCGTTCTTGCTGTTCCTTCTGTTGTAGCAGTGGCGTCACTGCCGTTGCATGGTCACGTTCGCCATTTGTCTGCGTCTGTCAAATGTCCATGGTCATTAGTGAGTTCGCAACCGCAGAACGTCCGCTATTACTGTTGCCTATACGTTCTACACCTTTCTCAGTTGCAGTTAACGATGTTGTTACTAACCTGCTATTCTTGAAAGGAAATGACCTACCCCTCATCAACCTTCCTTTTACTTTTCCTGTAGGACGTAGTCAAGCGTGATGCAGGGTTTTTATTACTGATTTGGCAAAGTTAGTGGCAGAGGGTGGCTGCATGCCCTTCCTGCAGCCACTCCCCCGCGGCGGAATAGGTGTACCCCAACTGTCTGCATCTAGTGTAAGCCATGAAATAGTGCAAACGTTTTCAAATGTCTGCGAGTCGTGTAACTGAGGCGGAACGTGGGGACCAGCCCGGTATTCACCTAGCGGAATGTGGAAAACCGCCTAAAACCACATCCAGGCTGGCCGGCATACCGACCCTCGTCGTTAATCAGCTGGGCCGATTCGATCCGTGGCCGGTGCGCCTACCCAAGTCCAGGAAGCAGCGCGGCAGTACTCTCGGCTACCCTGGCACGTCCTACCCCTCATCAACGGCACGTTAGAAATTGTCATGAAAAATGAAAATTTCTGCCAGACCAGGTTTCTAAACCACATATGCTGCTTTTTGCCCGTAGTTGTCTTAATGAAATAAACCATCTGAAAACTCCATCCGGATGGACCCAAACACTCATTGTCACACTTAAATTTTTCCTGCTACTTTTTCCAACAAGCAGTTAGCAGTTACCCTTTCGTAATTAGCACTACCAGATGAACGGGTATGATGAACTGTGGTCTCATCTACGGAAAGTATGGGCGTTATTAGGATCATATTATGCTCTGTAAATATGTGTGAGGTGTCTGTTCTGTCAGACATGTCAGACAGAACAGACACCATAATCTTGGTGGATACAGCAGCCATAAATATCCAGTTTCAAAGAAAAAGTCGATGTCGGCCGCAATAGGGCATCGAAATAATTCGATGGAAGAAGTTGAACACATGCGCGAATAGGGACTCGAACCCGGACCTCTCGCTTAACGCAAGAGATTGCCGTAAAATCCTCGACCATCCGGACACGCCACCAAATTCTTGTCACACGCAAGGAGAGTTCACTGTCCACTCACCTACTTGTTCACAGCAAGTCCTGTACTCCCACTAGCGGCTCTGACCGTGTTTTGTATCAGCAAAGAGGTTGTCTAGCCATACAGACTTAAATTAACTGAAACGTAATGCATGAAGTCAGCGAGCCTAAGGTCAACGAAATGTAATGACCTGAAATGGTATCATTGAAATCCAACTTCAAGCGGCGAAACTGCAGTATATTTAGTACAATGAGGTGACAAAAGTCGTCGGATACCAATATGCACATATACAGGTGGCGGGAGTATCGAGTACACAAGATATAAATGGGCTCTGCATTGGCGGAGCTGTAATTTGTACTCAGGTGATATTTATGAAAAGGTTTCAGATGTGATTGTGGCCGCACGACGGGAATTAACGCAATTTGAACAAGGATTGGTACTTGGAGCTAGATGCCTGGGACATTCCATTTCAGAAATAGCTCGGGAATTCAATATCCGGAAATCCACAGTGTGCCAAGAACACCAAATTACAGGAATTACCACTCACCACGGACTACGTGGTGGCCGAAGGCCTTCACATAACGACCTAAAGCAGCGGCGTTTGCTTAGATTTGTTACTGTTAACAGACTAACAACGCTGAGTGAAATACCCGCATAAATAAATATGGGACGAACGACGATTGAGTCCATTAGGACAGAGGGACAAAAATCGGCAGTTATGGGCTATTGCAGGAGGCGACCGACTTGAGTCATTTTAACAGCATGACATCGCCTTCAGCTCCTCTCCTCGGCTCCTCACCACATCGGTTTGGCCGTAGATGACTGGAAAACCGTGACCTCGTCAGATGTGCCCCGCTTTCAGCTGGCAAGAACTGATGGTAGGGTTCAAGACCCTACGAAGCCATGGACCCAAGTTGTCACTGTGCAAGGGGGTGGTCCAATAACGATGTGGGTTCTGTTTACATGGAACGGACAGGATCCTCTGGTCCAAATGAACGGATAATTGACCGGAAATGGTTACGTTCGGCTACTTGCAGACCACTTGCAGCCATTCATGGACTTCAGGCTCCCAAGCAACGATGTCAAGTCACGATTCCACAGTTGTCTGCAATTGGTTCGAAAGACATTCTGGACAGTTCGAGCGAGTGGTCTGTCCACCCAAATTGTCCTACATAAATGGCGTCGAAAATTTATGCCACATAATCGAGAAGCTTTTCATGTGTAAATAAAATTAAAGTATTTTATAAAAACCTAGACAAGAAAAGTTGTATTTTTATATTAATTCGGTGTATTGTCCTTAAATGGTCTTATAATGTAAAACTGAAATTTAAAATGTGAGACAGCATAAAGATGTGAAACTGTATTTTTTAAATGGCAAACAAAGCATCGGACGCAGAGGTAGCGGCGTCAACAATCAAATTTTATGTGATCAGCCGCGCCAGAAAGGAGTGCAGCGAAGTCTCTGGAACAGTTTTCCAAGCAAGAGGCTTCCAGAACAGGAAGAGACTGAGGAAAAATGACAGTCAAGATGCCTTCAGTTGTCTACTCGTATACAGTATAAACAAGAGCGGCGTCTGGTCTCTCTCTATCTTGATAGCTCTCTCTCAATATCTCTCTCTTAATGATCGCTCTCATGAAAGTTTTTCTACTTGAAATATAGGTTCAAGGTGTCTATAGCATTTATCTATCTAAATGTAACGTGAATATATGAATAATTGTTATTGTTTACCAGTGTTTCATATCAGCAACATTAACTTTGCTTGCCAACTTTTCTATGATTCAGTTAGGAGAACTGCAAGACTGCCGACATATCGTTTGCTGGCCGTTGCCGGACATTATTGATGTTCGAATCTGCAGCAGCCACGTGTGCGTCCCTGAGATCTGTTAAGCCGATCTGTAACGCAGTTTCCGGGCAGCGCTTCTGCGTATAACGCGTAACATCAATGATCTGGATACGACCAACAAACGATGCGCGCTTTGAATTATTAATTTTCTTTCTCTTGGGGGTAAATTTATCTCTGCCGTGTGATAATTTAAACTTTTTTGTAATTTTTGAAAACAATAATTCAAGGTCAGTTCCTGCACCAGCAACACTTACGCAATTATGAACGGCTGAACAGGCAGCATCGCCCAGTATTCTACAGCGGACTCCCAGCGACTTGTTGAATCCATGCCCCGTCGAGTTGCTGCTCTATGTTATGCAAAAGGAAGCCCGAAACGATGTTAGGAGGTATCGCTTTTGTCACCTCAGTGCATATAAATCGTGACAAATGGGAATTCGTCACAAACCACGGCCCTATTCTACCCTAATTTATCCCATTCAAGTCATTTCAATAAATTCAGTTCCAGACGAAAAATTAGAATTTTTTGCGTTATGTTCCTGAGGATTAGTGAGGCTTAGATGGTGCCCTGAGCAAGTATGCCGGACACATGACGCTGTTTTACCATATCTGATGTGTTTCGGTCGCAGCTTCTACTAACTTTTCTGTATGACATTGAAGCTCAGACCACTTATTAATGAGCTCGGGTGGCCGAGCGGTTCTAGGCGCTACAGTCTGGAACCGCGTGACCGCTCTGGTCCCAAGTTCGAATCCTGCTTCGGGCATGGATGTGTGTGATGTCCTTAGGTTAGTTAGGTTTAAGTAGTTCTACGGGACTGATTACCTCAGAAGTTAAGTCACCTAGTGCTCAGAGCCATTTGAACCAGCCACTTATTAACGTCAAGTACAGGAACATCTGAGAAGTTATAGTGTAAGTAGGCTGTTTAGGTTTCTTACACTGCTAACGCCAAGTAGCGCTCTGTATGAAAATCACTGGCTGTGCTGTGTGCAGTCTGTGGCTGGTTGGCATTGTTGTAATACTCGCCATTGCAGTGTTGGGCGGCTGGATGTTAACAGCGCGTAGCGTTGCGCAGTTGGAGGTGAGCCGCCAGCAGTGGTGGATTTGGGGAGAGAGGTGGCGGAGTTTTGAAATTTGTAAGACTGGATGTCATGAACTGTTACATAAATTATGACTTTTGAACACTAGTAAGGTAAATACATTGTTTGCTCTCTATCAAAATCTTTCATTTGCTAACTATGCCTATCAGTTGTTAAGTGCCTTCAGTAGTTCGAATCTTTTATTTAGCTGGCAGTAGTGGCGCTCGCTTTATTGCAGTAGCTTGAGTAACGAATATTTTTATGAGGTAAGTGATTTGTGAAAGGTATAGGTTAATGTTTGCCAGGGCCATTATTTTGTAGGGATTATTGAAAGTCAGATTGCGTTGCGCTAAAAATATTGTGTGTCAGTTTAAGCACAGTCATGTATAATTGTTTAAAGGGGACGTTTCAATAGGTAATTCAAACTGTTTGCGTCCCTGTGCATACTGAGATCCTTACGCTACAGTGCCGTCACAAGACGTTACGCGAGACAAAAAGAGTGACTGAGCGAATTGATAGAGTACGAAGGAGGGGTAAACAAGCTAGACAGTTTAAAACTTCTGTCGTACCTTTACCGTTATTTTCACATCTACATTTTTTTACCCACCAAACTACGTTTTTGTTTATGAATGGCACATAAATCAGTTAGGGGAGTGTCTAATTCATGACATGTATCCAACACTGAATTCCACACCAATATAGGGAAAGTAATAAATATAGGAATGGTCGGGGAAAAGCCGTCTGACTGTATAATAACTTCCAGCTCCTTCAGTAATCCATTTCCTGTAACAACTGGAAGTAGGGGACAGTGAAAGATTCTACCTCAACAAAGCGCAGGGGACATAGTCTGTGCCCGCATCTCGTGGTCGTGCGGTAGCGTTCTCGCTTCCCACGCCCGGGTTCCCGGGTTCGATTCCCGGCGAGGTCAGAGATTTTCTCTGCCTCGTGATGGCTGGGTGTTGTGTGATGTCCTTAGGTTAGTTAGGTTTAAGTACTTCTAAGTTCTAGGGGACTGATGACCTAAGATGTTAAGTCCCATAGTGCTCAGAACCATTTGAACATAGTCTGTTTTCAGACTGGTCGAAAATAGACGGGGGCAATGGGGCTGGGCTACATGACGTACGGCCGAGACTAGAGGGAGGGAGATCCCTCCAGGGGAGCTAGCCATGCTGTTACAGGCTGAAACATCAGGAAAGTTTGCTTAGGCTCTACAAATATCTTGGCATCTACTAGGGGCGATCAATAAATAACGCATTTTTTTCCGAAAGCGGGTTACCTTTAGACAGGATTCCAATACACCATATTATTTCCCACTCTTTTGGGTAAAAAACGTTATTTTTCAACATAGTCTTCGTTCAATGTGACAGCCTTACATAACCTTATTGCGGAGGCCTGCGTGTACGTATGGTACCACTCCACTTGTCGACGTCGGAACCATCGTCTTGTTGTATCAGTCATTCACGTGCTGCTTTCCAAGGGCCAAACGGATGGAAGCTGGAAGGTGTGAGGTCCGGGCTGTAGGGTCGATGATGAAAAAGATTCCAATGAAGTGTTGTGAGCCCATCTCGAGTGTGCAGACTCGTTTGAGGTCTTCTGTTGAAAAGGAGAAGGAAAAGTTCATTTGCATTTTTGTGGCGACCAACACATTGAAGTAGTTCATTTAATTTCCTGGGGGTAGCAAAATACATTTCAGAACGATCGTTTCACCACCGAGGGGAAAAACCCCTTCGGAATGCCAGGAGATAGTCGGCACGACTTCACCGGCTGTGGTTGTAGCTTTGAACTTTTTCTATGGGGAGAGATGATGTGGCACCACTCTATGGGTTTCTGTTGAAGAATGCCACAAACTCCTTGTGAGACTAGGGGAAAGCAACAGGGCAACTTTGGTGTAGGACACTGCGCACTGAGGAATCAGAAGCAATAAACAAGCTAATAGGTTGACTAGGACAGGCGCAACGATTCCATTTATTGGATTGAAGTCTTTCTTAACGATCACTGAGGCGATGGTTAACTCAAACCTACGAAGCTGAACCAGGAGGCGGCACGTAGAATATCGGGCTAAGATCCAAAAATAAAAAAATTGGCCAGCTAATGACGACAGATTCATATTTCAAGTGACATTCTATAATACTGGCCCTGAACATGGTGGGACTAATGACTGGCCGAGTGAACATCAAGAAACACCTACAAACGATGGGTATAGAGAAAGAAGCTCCTACGTGTCATCTGTGTGGTGAGGGTGATGAATACACACCACGCCTAATCTTCCAGAGCGAAGCGTTCGAGATCAAAAGACAGAGAATAATCTGGTCATGACGTTCTGAAGAAACTGTGTTTCATAAAGAACTAGTAATGAGCCTCTTACCATTTTGTATGGGTAGTTGTTGACATTACTGGGACCAAGGAAGTGAAACCGTACAATAAATCCTGTTTCACTGTGGGGAAGAGTGGGCTGGATCACTGTTGTTTCTGTCTCCATGTTCAAATAAAATAAAATCCTCTATTCCAGTTAAAGAAACGACATACAACCCACCCGATCTACCCTTAGTTACATCACCCATAACTCTAATGTTCACAGTATGGTTAGCATAATTTTTTTTCAATGAACGTCCATCAACAAACATTCCACGAGTCCCATCTGCATCCTTCATACCAGTATTCCATTGCCTTTCCAATGCGTCCACTTCCTGGCACAAACGAACGTTAGACGCCAGGGCTGGCCACGGCATGCAAAGCTTCACATAGGCAGAGTGTGTGAGCCACATGCAGGCCACAGCACGGTTTGCCCGGTAGTTGTCGAATGTACTCGGTACAGAGTGAGGTTTCTTTTAGTGCTGCGATGTGGCAGTTTTTCGATCTGTACAACTCACTACAGTTCGGTATAATAGTGGCGAGCTGCTGTTTACCCTTCGCTATATGTTTGTAGTATGAAGGAGTTTCGCATGTCTAGTGGACGTTTGCACTGAGGCAGTCTAGCGATATGTCGTCACTAACCTTTAAAATGAATGGGAATGACGAAAGAGAAGAATGACAATCCTCAGTATCTGTTATAGAGTCGCATAAGCGAGAAGTACTTCAAATTTGGTATGAAGCGATATTATGATACAATGCAAAAAGAATTTAAAGATGTAGTCCGCATTGAAACAGCAAAACTTTTCAAAGATTGTCAGATGGAACTCATTATTCACTATATCAAGAAGCCCATGAAGAAATTTCTGGGATGAATAGTAAAATTCGTGAAGTCACACACATTTTTCCATTGCCAGTTGCAACAGTTTTCGATGGAAGTGAACGAAAAGTATGGAAACTTTATATAATACGGGAAAGTACATTAGTTAAGGGACATGCCTGGAACTATTATTCGATTTGAAGTCTCTATTGTTGAATTGATGAAGTAAAAATGAGTGCTGGGACGAAAATTAGAGGATCCACAATGGCTTTCAGACCTCGCATTTTAAGTGCACTTAACTGCACAGTGCCCACAGTGAGACACTGCATGTCTGAGAATTAAATAATAAATTAAAAAATAATAAATTAAGAAGAAAATCGTGTTATAGGAGAGTCACAATCTAACTACCACAGTCTACTTCCTTAACTCACTACTGTTACAGAAACAGCGAGGTTTACAGAATTCATTGAGACCTTGAAAGAATTAGAAGGATTGTTTCCTACACGTTTTGAGGACAATATCAATCTTACATCTGTTTTCGAGCTCCTTTGCCGTTTCATTCTACAAGGTGCGACAATAAAGTAATGAGACTGATTTTCAATGCAAGGATGTGTCAACCCTGCAGGACTGTGTAGGCACAATATCTTTGACCTTGGTCTATAAGCTGCTTCTAGTCCAAGTGGTACATCGATGCAACTGCTCAGTCGTGAGTTGTGTTGTAATAAGTTAACACGTGTTTATGTCTCTCGTCACCGAAATGGAACCGCATATTATTGCGCAACGGTGTGCCATTTCTTTTTGGGTTACATTGGATGAAAACGCGACGACAACTTGCGGTAAGCTTCAGAAGGCTTTTCGAGAGGAAGTTATGTCACGAGCTCAAGTTTTTCGTTGACATAAAATGTTCAGTGAAGGCAGAACGAATGTTGAAGATGAAGACCGCAGTGGACGGCCATCAACCTCACGGACGGATGTCAACTTGGTCAGGGTGCTTGAACTCATACGATCTGATCGAAGATTATCCGTGAAAATGATTGCAGAAGAACTGAACATCAGTCGGGAAATGGTTCGTCTAATAATAACTGAAGATCTTGGTATGAGAAAGATTTGTGCAAAAATGGTCCCCAAAAATGTCACACCACAGCAGCGAGAAACACGGAAAAATGTGACAGCCGATCTGTTAGAGCAAATGGAAATCCATCCAGAATTGTTGAGCCGTGTTATCACTGGTGATGAAAGACAAAACGGCGGTCAAGGGACACCATTTTCAAACAACACAAGATGTCCAAAAAGCTGTGACGAGTGCCTTGGGGGATTTTACATGAGATGAGTCCCAGAAATATGACCATCAAAAGCAGAAGCGCTGGAAAAAGTGTGTGCAATCAGACGGGAACTACTTTGAACGACACAACACTAAACTTGACTAAAACGGTAAGCAATATTTTTTTTCATATAGTCTCATTACTTTATTGTCGCATCTCATAAATTTCGCCGTGCATGAGCAAGTGTAACTGACTGACCTGCATGCTAATGTCTGTTTTAATGACAAATCCTTTTACATTAAAACCGTCCTGGACCATTACATTGCTTTCCTCAGGTAGAGTTTCCACATCTTCATAATGAGCTTGCAAAAGTGATACGATATTTTGAGCGATATATTTATTTGTTTATGGAACTAAATAAGTCACAATAACGTAGAACTTGAATGTGAAAATATGTGACATTGTGTCTGTCTGTATAAATTTATATTATGTATTACTGAAAGGTTGTTTTGTTTCTGATATACACTACTGGCCATTAAATTGCTACACCACAAAGATGACGTGCTACAGACGCGATATTTACCCGCCAGGAAGAAGATACTGTGAGATGCAAATGATTAGCTTCTCAGAGCATTCACACAGGGTGGCACCAGTGGCGTCACCTACAACGTGCTGAGATGATGAAAGTTTCCAACCGATTTCTCACACTCAAACAACAGTTGACCGGCGTTTCCTGGTAAAACGTTGTTGTGATGCCTCGCGTAAGGAGGAGAAATGCGTACCGTCAGGTTTCTGACTTTGATAAAGGTCGGCTTGTAGCCTATCGCGATTGCAGTTTATCGTATCGTGGCATTGCTGCTCGCGTTGGTCGAGATCCAATGACTGTTATCAGAATATGGGATCGGTGGCTTCATGAGGGTAATACGGAACGCCGGGCTGGATCCGAACGGCTTTGTATCACTAGCAGTGGTGACGATAGGCATCTTATCCGCATGGCTGTAACGGATCGTGCAGACACGTCTCGATCGCTGAGTCAGCAGATGGGGACGTTTGAAAGACAACAACCATCTGCACGAACAGTTCGACGACGTTTGCAGCAGCATGGACTATCAGCTCAGAGACCATGGCTGCGGTTACCCTTGTCGCTGCGTCACAGACAGGAGCACCTGCGATGGTGCACTCAACGACGAACCTGGGTGAACGAATGGCAAAACGTCATTGTTTCAGATGAATCTACGTTATCAGAATGAGATTTTCACTCTGCAGCGGAGTGTGCGCTGATATGAAACTTCCTGGCAGATTAAAACTGTGTGCCCGACCGAGACTCGAACTCGGGACCTTTGCCTTTCGCGGGCAAGTGCTCTACCAACTGAGCTACCGAAGCACGACTCACGGCCGGTACTCACAGCTTTACTTCTGCCAGTATCCGTCTCCTACCTTCCAAACTTTACAGAAGCTCTTCTGCGAAACATGCAGAACTAGCAGTCCTGAAAGAAAGGATACTGTGGAGACATGGCTTAGCAACAGCCTGGGGGATGTTTCCAGAATGAGATTTTCACTCTGCAGCGGAGTGTGCGCTGATATGAAACTACCTGGCAGATTAAAACTGTGTGCGCGACCGAGCCCGGCAAGTGCTCTACCAACTGAGCTACCGAAGGTCCCGAGTTCGAGTCTCGGTCGGGCACACAGTTTTAATCTGCCAGGAAGTTTCATATCAGCGCACACTCCGCTGCAGAGTGAAAATCTCATTCTGGAAACATCCCCCAGGCTGTGGCTAAGCCATGTCTCCACAGTATCCTTTCTTTCAGGAGTGCTAGTTCTGCATGTTTCGCAGAAGAGCTTCTGTAAAGTTTGGAAGGTAGGAGACGGATACTGGCAGAAGTAAATCTGTGAGTACCGGCCGTGAGTCGTGCTTCGGTAGCTCAGTTGGTAGAGCACTTGCAAAGGTCCCGAGTTCGAGTCTCGGTCGGGCACACAGTTTTAATCTGCCAGCAAGTTTCATATCAGCGCACACTCCGCTGGAGAGTGAAAATCTCATTCTGGAAACATCCCCCAGGCTGTGGCTAAGCCATGTCTCCACAGTATCCTTTCTTTCAGGACTGCTAGTTCTGCATGTTTTGCAGAAGAGCTTCTGTAAAGTTTGGAAGGTAGGAGACGGATACTGGCAGAAGTAAAGCTGTGAGTACCGGCCGTGAGTCGTGCTTCGGTAGCTCAGTTGGTAGAGCACTTGCAAAGGTCCCGAGTTCGAGTCTCGGTCGGGCACACAGTTTTAATCTGCCAGCAAGTTTCATATCAGCGCACACTCCGCTGGAGAGTGAAAATCTCATTCTGGAAACATCCCCCAGGCTGTGGCTAAGCCATGTCTCCACAGTATCCTTTCTTTCAGGACTGCTAGTTCTGCATGTTTTGCAGAAGAGCTTCTGTAAAGTTTGGAAGGTAGGAGACGGATACTGGCAGAAGTAAAGCTGTGAGTACCGGCCGTGAGTCGTGCTTCGGTAGCTCAGTTGGTAGAGCACTTGCCCGCGAAAGGCAAAGGTCCCGAGTTCGAATCTCGGTCGGGCACACAGTTTTAATCTGCCAGGCAGTTTCAATCTACGTTATGTTTACAGCATCATGATGGTCGCATCTGCGTTTGGCGACATCGCGGTGAACGTGCATTGGAAGCGTGTATTCGTCATCGCCATACTAGCGTATCACCCGGCGTGATGGTATGGGGTGCTATTGGTTACACGTCTCGGTCACCTCTTGTTCGCATTGACGGAACTTTTAACAGTGGACGTTACATTTTAGATGTGTTACGACCCGTCTCTCTACCCCTCATTCGATCCCTGCGAAACCCTACATTTCAGCAGGATAATGAACGACCGCATGTTGTAGTTCCTCTACGGGTTTTTCTGGATACAGAAAATGTTCGACTGCTACCCTGGCCAGAACATTTTCCAGATCCCTCACCAACTGAAAACATCTGGTCAATGGTGGCTGTGCAACTGGCTCGTCACAATACGCCTGTCACTACTCTTGATGAACTGTGGTATCGTGTTGAAGCTGCATGATCAGCTGTACCTGTATACGCCATCCAAGCTCTGTTTGACCCAATGCCCAGGCGTATGAAGGCCTTTATTAGGGCCAAACGTGGTTGTTGTGGGTACTGATTTCTCAGGATCTATGCACCTAAATTGTGTGAAAATGTAATCACATGCCAGTTCTAGTATAATATATTTGTCCACTGAATACCCGTTTATCATCTGTATTTCTTCTTGGTGTAGCAAATTTAATGGCCAGTAGTGTATGTTTCAGAAATGTGAAGTATAAAAGCAAGTCGTATGCATTGTGACTGCACCGCCATTTAAATTAGCGTGTTCATAGTCTCCCCCTCAACCCCCTCCATTAGCTTGCTCAGCGTGGCTTGGTGGTGGTGGATATTTGAAGCAAGGCTGAGCGCTATGGCATTTGTCCCAAGGCGTGGTCAGTGAGCAGAAATCTTTGGCGCCCCTCTTATAGTCAATGCAGGATACTGTGGCCGATACGCAGTGACCAGTTTTCATCCAAAGTGCTGGGCGAGTTCGCTCGTTTGTTCGAAAGGGGAGGCCGACAAGTGTTTTCAACTTTCGGCCAGTTGGAGATGACAGAATCGACGGTGCACGCACTGCAATCTTTGTCAAACGATTTTACAGAAACTATTCGGTAAAAAAATTGTTTTTGCTTATACCTTTACATGTCACGCTCATGATGCACCTATCATTTCGTTAATGGTCACAGTTATTATGACATTTCTGTGAAAATATGATACTGCTCGAAATTCGGGAAAGTTTGTAATGAAAAAATAAAGGCCCCTATGATTTAGCGTTTCGTGCATGTTACATAACATGTTACGGCATACAAAATTTAGCTAAAACATTGAATTTGTCTTTAGACTTGGGTGGAGGTCTCTATCACCTATCTCGAGAAAATAGATCTGATATCGCACACTCTTTTGCGTTCACGCCGCGCCAGCGATAGAGCAGTGTGAAATGTCCATAACATTCGTCATTTTTCACATAAGGTTTCAGATAGTTAAATGAGATTTTGGCAAATGGTTGCGTTCAAAGGGGAGACAGTATTTTACCACATTGTTATTACATAAAACTTCATCTTCTATCCCCATGTTATTCCACTAGCTACAGACTTTTTCGATGAAAGAATGTAATTTTTAAAGACCATCGATAGCTGGTGAAACGAGAAATGCTGTGGGTATTGGAACAATATAAGTGAAGATAAATACACGTTTCTTTGCACCAAGGATGCGTTTTTTCATAAGCTACTGACCTCACTTTTCCTCAGTTCCTCGCTTAATAAACTTAATAAACCACTGTGTGAGAATTTTCAATCAGTTGTGTCTGCACGACATGTTAGTGAGATGAGGCTGTGTAAAGTCCTCTGTGTTTTGAGAAATGAATCAAATTTTAAAATACCATCCAGAGGCATGTGTAGTCTTTACTCAAAATACACTACTTGTGATGCTTCTCTGAAAGTGACAAATGGTTAACAACACAGGTGAAAATAAATCGCTGCATTTTCGGCGGAATTCATCCTAGATACTAAAGAAGGCAGAGGTGACAGTAGATCTTTTTGAATGGTCACCATCAAAGTGTGGGTGTGTAGTGATCCCACGTAATACACTAGACTCTTGCTAAACCATTCCTCGCACATATGGGTGCCGCATTAGCGGAAGTGCCGGATTGTTGAGAGTGACTAAAATTTAACATAAACACATAGGGATTGGACTTTATCAAATCAAAAGATACAGAAAACTTAGTCCTTGAGTGTGTACATGCATATTAGCATCACTTGACATTTACTATGATACTTGTCCTTAAGGTTTATCATCATGTTGATACACGATGGTAATATACTTTATCACATAACGCTTTTACAAGCATTTCATACGTCCTGTCATGTTTGTGACTGTTGCGTAATGTAATCCAGGACGACGTCTCCAGCTTCAGCACCAGCAGTTTGAGAAATCCTCATTTTCTCTCCTCCTATGTCCTGTTGTTCATCAGTTTCATAGTAACTTTGCTATGAGCTTATTATTACCTCTTTTCTGCTGACGTTTGGTCATAAATAGTTGCTCGTCCACCACTGTTGCCAGCAACAATGGGTTTTTGCGAAGAAACTTCTGTTTGGAAGACAGGTGACTAGATACTGCAGAAGTAAAGCTGTAAGGACGGGGCGTGAGTCATGCTTGGGTAGCTCAGATGGCAGAGCACTTTGCCCGTGAAAGGCAAAGGTCCCGAGTTCGAGTCTCGGTCCGGCACACAGTTTTAATCTGTCAGGAAGTTTCAACCTCATTTCAGTTTATATTTAATTTCGAATTTCTGCTTAAGGTCTAGCATAACGTGCTTCCCTTTAGAGGCCAAAGTGTACAGGAAGGTTGAACATTGTAATTAACTAACAACATTGTTGCAGATGAAATTTCATTATTGTACGCGTCATTTAAGGTTGAACGACTAGAAGCTTGAAGTGTGTAGGATTATTGACAGGCCGCACTATTGAGGGCCTCATTAGCGAGAGTTTAGTGTATATACAAAAAAGAGTGCAGGCTTCAGTTTAGAATGGCACTTCCCCTCCACCCCTTGGCATTTCCCCTACGACACCAGCGCGTAAACCCCACCACTACTGCTCACCCCATGATTGCCCTGCTGTATACGCATCTAACGGCCACGGCTGATTATATACACTGTGAGATCAAAAGTACCCGGTCACCTGGCTGAAAATGACTTATAAGTTCGTGGCGCCCTCCATCGGTAATACTGGAATTCGATATGGTGTTGACCCATCCTTAGCCTTCCTGACACCTTCCACTCTCGCAGGCATACGTTCAATCAGGTGCTGGAACGTTTCTGCATTGAGGAGAGGTATCGAGGACGATCGGTGAAGTCTGGTACGAAGTCGGCGTTCAAAACATCCCAGAGGAGTTCTATAGGATTCAGATCATGACTCTGTGCAGCCTAGTCCATTACAGGGATATTATTGACGCGTAACCGCTCCGCCACAGGCCATGCATTATCACCAGGTGCTCGATCGTGTTGGAAGATGCAGTCGCCATCCCCAAATTGCTCTTCAACAGTGGGAAGCAAGAACGTGCCTAAGATTTCAATGCAGGCCTGTGTTGTGATAGTCTTACGCAAAACAACAAGGGATGCAAGCCCCCTTCATGAATAATACGACCACACCATAACACAACCGTCTCAGAATTGTAGTGTTGGCACTACACACGCTGGCGGATGACGTTCACATGGCATTCCCCATAGCCACACTCTTGTGTACCATCATTCATGAGCAGCCGCAGGACCATCAAATCCAAATTTTCTCACCTCCCGCCTAACTGTCATAGTACTTGCTGTGGATCCTAATGAAGGTTCGGAATTCCTGTGTGATGGTCTGGATAGATGTCTGCCTATGGCACATTACGACCCTCTTCAACTGTCGGCGGTCTCTGTCAGCCAACAGACGAGGTCGGCCTGTACGCTTTAGTGCTGTACGTGTCCCTTCACGTTTCCACTCACTATCAGTTCGGAAATAGTGGTCCTAGGGATTCTTAGGAGTGTGGAAATGTCGCGTACGGACGTATGACACAAGTGACAACCCATCAGCTGACCACGTTCGAAGTCTGTGAGTTCCGCGGAGCGCCCCATTCTGATCTCTCACGATGTCAAATGACTAATGAGGTCGCTGGTAACGGTGTATCTAGTGGTAGGTGGTAGCAAAATACACCTCATATGAAAAACGTATGTTTTTGGGGTGTCCCGATACTTTTGATCACATTGTGTATGTCGTCAGCTTCATTACCACCGTGCACATTTTCATACAGTTTTATTCATAAGCACCTCTCGAGTTTCAGAAGACGACTGCACGAAAACAATAACACATGTAGAAAATACGCAAATATCAGTGGACAGAGCAGCTTTCCAAGTATTAATAATCAAACCTGTAGAGACGCTCTATCCACTGATATTTGGATATTTTCTGTATGTCTTATTGTTTTCGTGCAGCTGTGTTCTAAAACCCCAGAGGTAGTTATGAACAACACTGTAAAGGGTGATTAAAAAGAGTCTCCCTTACTCTTGTAAGACTTTAGTTTTTTTTAGTCATTGGTCTTTTGACTGGTAAGATCCAACCCGCCACGAATTTCTCTCCTGTGCCCACCCCTTCATCTCAGAGTACTACTTGCAACTTACGTTCTCAATTACTTGCTGGATGTATTCCACTCCCCGCCTTCCTCTACAGTTTTTGCTCTCTACAGCGCCTTCTAGTACCACGGAAATCATTCACTGGTACCTCAACAGATGTCCTATCACCCCTTCTCCCTGTCAGTGTTTTCCACATATTCCTTTCCCCTCCGATTCTGCGGAAAAGCTCCTCATGCATTATCATTCGTCGTAATTTTCAACACTCGCCTGTAGCATCACATCTCAAATGCTTCGACCCTCATCTGTTCTAGTTTTCCAACAGTCCTTGTTTCACATCCATACACTGCTGTGCAACAGATTTACCTTATCAGAAATTTATCCCTCAAATTAACGCCTGTGTTTGATACATGTAGACTTCTCTCGTCCAGGAATGCCTTTTTGCCGGTGCCAGTCTGCTTTTGATTCCTCCTTGCTCCCTCCGTCATTGGTTGTTTTGGTGCCTATTTATCAAAATTCCTTAACTTCATCTACACTCCTGGAAATTGATATAAGAACACCGTGAATTCATAGTCCCAGGAAGGGGAAACTTTATTGACACATTCCTGGGGTCAGATACATCACATGATCACACTGACAGAACCACAGGCACATAGACACAGGCAACAGAGCATGCACAATGTCGGCACTAGTACAGTGTATATCCACCTTTCGCAGCAATGCAGGCTGCTATTCTCCCATGGAGACGATTGTAGAGATGCTGGATGTAGTCCTGTGGAACGGCTTGCCATGCCATTTCCACCTGGCGCCTCAGTTGGACCAGCGTTCGTGCTGGACGTGCAGTCCGCGTGAGACGACGCTTCATCCAGTCCCAAACATGCTCAATGGGGGACAGATCCGGAGATCTTGCTGGCTAGGGTAACTGACTTACACCTTCTAGAGCACGTTGGGTGGCACGGGATACATGCGGAAGTGCATTGTCCTGTTGGAACAGCAAGTTCCCTTGCCGGTCTAGGAATGGTAGAACGATGGGTTCGATGACGGTTTGGATGTACCTTGCACTATTCAGTGTCCCCTAGAGGATCACCAGAGGTGTACGGCCAATTTAGGAGATCGCTCCCCACACCATGATGCCGGGTGTTGGCCCTGTGTGCCTCGGTCGTATGCAGTCCTGATTGTGGCGCTCACCTGCACGGCGCCAAACACGCATACGACCACCATTGGCACCAAGGCAGAAGCGACTCTCATCGCTGAAGACGACACGTCTCCATTCGTCCCTCCATTCACGCCTGTCGCGACACCACTGGAGGCGGGCTGCACGATGTTGGGGCGTGAGCGGTCCCCTACAGCACTGCGTAGGGTCCTACGGTCTTGGCGAGCATCCGTGCGTCGCTGCGGTCCGGTCCCAGGTCGACGGGCACGTGAACCTTCCGCCGACCACTGGCGACAACATCGATGTACTGTGGAGACCTCACGCCCCACGTGTTGAGCAATTCGGCGGTACGTCCACCCTGCCTCCCGCATGCCCACTATACGCCCTCGCTCAAAGTCCGTCAACTGCACATACGGTTCACGTCCACGCTGTCGCGGCATGCTACCAGTGTTAAAGACTGCGATGGAGCTCCGTATGCCACGGTAAACTGGCTGACACTGACGGCGGCGGTGCACAAATGCTGCGCAGCTATCGCCATTCGACGGCCAACACCGCGGTTCCTGGTGCGTCCGCTGTGCCGTGCGTGTGATCATTGCTTCTACAGCCCTCTCGCAGTGTACGGAGGTCTGACACACCGGTGTCAATGTGTTCTTTTTTCCATTTCCAGGAGTGTATTTCCTGACCATCAATCCTGATATTAAGTTTCTCGCTGTTCTCATTTCCGCTACTTCTCATTACTCCGTCTTTCTTCAATTTACTCTAAAGCTATATTCTGTACTCATTTGACTGTTCATTCGTTTCGGCAGATAATGTAATTATTCTCCACTTTCACTCAGGATAGCAACGTCATGAGCGATACTGTATCATTTATATCTTTTCACCTTGAATTTTGATTCCACTCCTGAGCCTTTCTTTTATTTCCCTCATTGCTTCTTCGATGTACAGATTGAACAGTAGCGGCGAATGACTACATCTCTGTCGTGCACCCTTTTTAATCTGAGCACTTCGTACTTGGTCGCTTATCTCTTGTACATATTGTATATTACCCGTCTCTCCCTATAGCTTACCCCTATTTTTCTGAGAATTTCGAACATCTTGCCCACTTTCACGTTGTCGAACGCTTTTTCCATGTCGACAAATCCTGTGAACGTATCTTGATTTTTCTTTAGTCTTGCATCCATTATCAACCACAATGTCAGAATTGCTTCTCTGGTGCCTTTACCATTCCTAAATCCAAATTGGTCGTCATCTAACACACTCTCAATTTTCTTTTCCATTTTTGTGTGTATTATTCCTGTAAGCAACTTGGATACATGTGATGTTAAGCTGATTGTTCTCGCACTTGTCAGCTCTTGCAGTCTTGGAATTGTGTATGTGATATATTTCCGAAAGTCAGATGGTATGCCACCAGACTCATACATTCTACACACCAACGTGAATAGCCGTTTTGTTGCCACTTCCCCTAATGATTTTAGGAATTCTGATGTAGTGGTATCTATCCCTTCGGCCTTTTTTCTTCTAAAGGCCTCCAAAGACCTCTTAAATACTAATTCTGGATCTCCCTATCTCTTCTAAATCAACACCTGTTTCTTCTTCTGTGACGTTGGAGAAATCTTCCCCCTCACAGAGGCCTACAACGCGCCTTTCCTCTTACGCGGTCTCTCCACTGCATTTAACAGCGGAATCCCCCTTGCTTTTAAATTCACCGAAGATTGTTTTTTGGCTTTCCTGTATGCTAAGTCAGTCCTTCCAACAATCATTCCTTTTCGCTTTTTTCACATTTTTCATCCAGCCATTTCGTCTTAGCTTCCTGCACATGCTATTTATTTCGTTCCTCAATGACTTGTATTTCTGTGTTCCTGAATTTCCATGAACATTTTTGTACTTCCTTCTTTCACCAATCAACTGAAGTATTTCTTCTGTTACTCATGGTTTCCTCGCAATTGCCTTCTTTCTACCTATGTTTTTCTTCCCTACTTCTGTGATTTTCCTTTTTAGATATGTCCATTCCTCTTCAAATGTACCGCCTAAATAGCAACTCCTCGTTGTGGTGTCAACAGCCTTAGAAAACTTCAAGCGTATCTCGTCATCCTTAGTACTGCTATATATCACTTCCTTGCATTTTGATACTTACTGACTAATCTCTTAAACTTCCGCCAACTGTTGGACACTACTACATTGTGATCTGAGTCTATATTTGCTCCTAAGTACGCCTTGCAATCCAGTATCTGATTACGGAATCTCTTCCTGACAATGATGTAATCTAACTGAAGTATTCCCGTGTCACCCAGTATTTTCCAAGTATACCTCCTCCTGTTGTGGTTCTTGAATAGAGTATTCCCTATCACTAACTGAAATGTATTACGGAACTCAGTTAGTCTTTTTCCTCTCTTATTCCTTATCCCAAGACCATATTATCCTGTAACATTTCCTTCTACTCTTTCGCCTACAATTGCATTCCAGCCCCCCATGACCATTAGGTTTTCAACTCCCTTCACGTACTGTATTACCCTTTCAGTGTCCTCATATACTTTCTCTGTCTCTTCATCTTCAGCTTGCGACGTCGGTATGTATACCTTAACTATCGTTGTCGGTGTTGGTTTGTTGTCGATTCTGATAAGAACAAACCTATCACTGAATTATTCACAGTAAGATACTCTCTGTCCTACCTTCCAATTCATAACGAATCCGCTCCCGTTATGCCATTTTCTGCTGCTGTTGATATTACCCTACACTTATCTGACCCGAAATCCTTGCCAACTTTCAATTTCACTTCAATGACCCTACTATCTCTAGATTGAGCCTTTGCATTTCCTTTTTCACATTTTCTAGTGTTCCTATCACAGTCAAACTTCCGACTCTCCACGCCCTGACACGTGGAATGTTATCTCTTCGTTGGTTATTCAATGTTTTTCTCATGGTCACCTCCCCCTTGGCAGTCCCCTCCTGGAGATCCGAATGGGGGACTATTCTGGAATCTTTTGCTAATGGAGATATAATCATGATACTTTTTCAGTTAGAAGCCACATATCCTGTGGATATACTTTATGTGTCTTTAATTCAGTGGTTTCCATTGCCTTCTGCATCCTCATGCCGTTGGTCATTGCTGATTCTTCAGCCTTCAGGGGAAGTTTCCCGCCACAAGGAGAAAAGAGTGCCCTGAACCTCTATCCATGCTTCCGCCCTTTTTGAGGAGGCCTTTGGCCCAATGCGAGTGACTTCTTATGCCGGAAGTCTTCGGACGCCAATGCTGTTTTTAATCATAATCTAAGCGGGAGCAGGTTTCGAACCCGGGATCGAGGACGATTAGATTACTAATCAAAGACGCCACTCCTTTTTTATCTCATTTTGTTCTATATTGTTCGTTGTGTTTGCTCGGGACGAACTTCCCATGACACCCGTTCAGGTTCTTCATTGATCCGTTCACTCAGGTTTTATTTTTTTATTTTTATTACAGATGGTAGCTAACCCCCTGCCCGATCACTCTGAGCTACCGTGCCGGCTATCCTAGACCACGTGTTGGATATAATACTGGTCAAAATGCCAGATGTTACGCATTTTGCGACTGAAATAAAGCGGTAACTGGAAAAGTACTCCAAAGCTGAAGTATGTGGGTTAGTACGATTCTTGTGGACAAAACGTCTAACTTGCACACATATTCACAATGAAATTCTGGCGATACACATTCCAAAAGCAATGTCGCGTTCTGCTGTAGTGAAATGGGGTCAACAGTTTAACCAAGGCTGCATGGATGTGAGTTTCTTCCCCTTCAATTTCCCTCTCTTCATGTATCCTGTTTAAGCACACTTTCTCTTCGCTACATAGGCCTTCAATGTGCCCCTACATCTGTCTGTCTGCTCTTCTGCATTTAATAGAAATTTTCCATCTACGCCTGTCATCCGAACCGCAGAAGAATTATGTCTTCGGGAAACCTGGTACATCTTCCCTCTTCTGAGAATGGAGCACTCTTCTCTTGTTGTGCAGTGGTCTTGGCGTGGGGCGACATGAATAGCTCACTTTCTGAAGTCGCTACGTGTGCATGTGTTTGTGTTGTACCAGCAAGTATACGCCTGTAAGTCAGAGCAAATAGTGGGGAGCGTTTCACTTGAAGTAACTGTGCGGCACTGCTGAAACATACGATAAATGCTGAGGAAAAACAAATTAGAAAACGAATTTCTCGGCAGAGCTTGCGATCGTCTCAATGAGAATTTGACAGATTGCTTGAGACTTTAATACGTCATTTTGCATCAGAAATGAAAAAAAAAGGCGGAATGAAATCTTCGTCGATGAAAAAGGGTGGTTTCTTCTTGTTGATTTTGTTTGCAAAAATTGTGGGTCCTATGTAGGCTTTCCAGACAAAAATTGCGTGAAAAGAGGGCTGAGTTGCTAAAAAAAAGAGTTGTCTTTCATCGGAACAATGACGATTTGGCAATAAGAAAACTAACAGTTGTTGCAACGTTCACCCTACTCACAAATTGGGACACGCCCTCTTTCCACGTATTCTAACATGTAAGGAATTTGTTGTTGGAGAAAAATATTGAGTTCGTCATTATTCCAGTCCTTCCAGAATCTCGTTTCACGTTCCAATATCTCGTTAAAGCCTCAATAAGTACTAATAGAATCTAAAGTGGTTCCACACCATATGTTGGAACTCAACTGCATATGTAGAACGTACATCAGCAATGACCTGTTGTAACAGATGTGGATACACTTTCCTTGTTTACAACAAATTGAACTATGTAAACTGGATCATGACTGCTTGGAAAAATTATAATTGTCAGTCAGAGAGTAAAATACAAGGATCTTGCTGCACTATCGATGCGATTTCACAGTATATCTCTGTCTTAATAATAGTTACGGAAGACATGGTTACTTATATACATAGAAACGAAGTCGCACTAGAGTACCAGTACAGAAACTTTTAGTGCAAATGCCAAGAAGTACTCCACGGACAGAGCATAAATATTTATGCCATATATATACCGTCCATATTGATAAGCGGCGTATATAGTGACGAACCTCAAAAGTAATATATTGGCACATAAAGTAGAAAGATGTGTGAAATTATACCTATACCTGTATTAGAAATAAAGCGTTCGCTACCAAAACATAGGAAATCCGATAATGACGACACAGCACATCAAAACACGGTGAACAGACGTCGGAAACTCAGTATGGGAAAAACGAACTTGTTAGGCCCCATAAATACCTGATACCCGTACAGCGAACAATTAAGGTAAAACAATAACATTAGATCTAAGGTAAAACGAGTAACATTTAGAAGTCATAATGTACGCAGTGCTGTCCGTGATATATTATTTTATAATGCACAATATGCTTCTATGGGCGTTCCTTGTTGCTGGTAGCACAGCGCAATCCATGTCATACCATATAAATGTTATTAACGGTAAACAATGAAAATGAGTTATTCCTTGCAATAGTATAAACTTGTGCGTTGTGTTAGACGCCGCTCACATGGCGAGTACATTCATATGAAAAAAATAAATTGTTTCGTTCAGTGTAATAAAAGCATACTCATGTGAACATGGAAGAATGACATAAAAAACTAAGAGAAGGATAAAAATAAAATATAACATATTAAGAATTAAAGTGCTTGAAGGGAACACAGAGTATGAGATATATAAAAAACAACAAGCCTACGTAATTCAGTCAATTTCGCTACTGAGGCACCATACGTTAACTCTAAATATGTTATTAGTGTAAGGTACAGTGAACGAGGTACGTATAAAATGCTGTGCAGTCATCATATGCGGCGTCATAGCGTAAAAAACCGAGACAAAATCCAGCAGAATTAGGATTCGGTTCAGAAAACGTGGTCGAACTTTTCCAAAAATCTTGTGTTTCTTGTTCCTTTTTTTAAATTTATATATTTGTCCGAACGTTTACGTATATCACAAAATCTCTCGATCTCTTCAAGCATGTTAATTATTCTGACTTTGTGTAAAACCTCTACTGTGCTCCCAGTGTCCCGTAAGGTATGATTTTCATCTCGTCGGTGAGCGCTAAAGGTGAAGGCGTTGTTCTCACTAGGCATAGTGTGTTTCCTATAATTTACCTTAAAGTTCCGTCCCGTTTGTCGAATGTAGAACTTATGACACGTATTACAATTAATTTTGTATATCCTTGGTTGTACGAATGGTAGGGAACTGATAGTAATACGCTATATGTTTTCCTCCCGATAATTATCAGCTCTAAAATTTATCTGACTATTGTGTTCTTGAACATCTTTGTAGTTTTGACTGGCATTGTCCTTGTATACATATGGTGTAACTGGATATCTAGATTTCTCGTTTACACGTTCTTTCTCTACTGTGATTTCATCTAGGACCATGTGATTTTGCTTGCATTACTTCGTGTAGAATTTTCTATCCATTTCAGTATCGTATCCGTTGTTCCTAGCTACATCCTGAATGACTGATAGTTCTCTTTTCTTTGTCAGGTCATGGGAATCTGAATTAGTCTGTTTAACATGGAATGGAAGAAGGCCTTTTTATGTGATTTCGGATGCTTGCGATGTACTGTGGGTAACTGTATCCGTTTGTTGCTTTAAGGTATGTGCTGAACTGTTCTCTATGATCTCCGTTCGTTATTTTTAACTGTAAGAAACTGATACCCATCTACTTCATCAGATCCATGATAACCTTATTTTGAGGTGCATAATACTGAGTTGTGTTACCATCATATACATTCTTCCAGGTATCCATGAAAGAGAATGAGCGTGTTGTCGACGTAGCGTCCGCAAAATGCAGTCTTATACATTTCTTGTATTTCCGAAAATACTTATTATCAATATAATTTACAATATATTCACCACTGTAAGAGAAAGAAACCTACCCATAGCAAGGCCTCTAGGTTATCTCCTCTTATCAAATTTATTGAAGGTGTGCGGCACACCCAGATTAACTCGATCGATATATTTCGTTGTTGACAATGTAATGTACTTTACTCATTTACAGTAGTGACATACCAATTATTTTATGCTATCCTTACACCATAGTTTTAATATTGCCATGTAAGCATGGCTTTAAGATACTGATGCCAATCTAAACACTGAAATAGGTTGTGAATAAAGAAGTACAGGGTGTCTCAAAAGGAACACTACAGCTTCTATGTGTTGTAGCATCCAAACTAACTAAGGTGTTCACATGTTTGGATTATGTTTCTAGTAGCACCATTAATGTTGGGAACATACACTATAAAAGTAATCACATTTCCTAATCTACTGTGTAAAGTAGGGGGTTTAAAACGATGCTAGATGTGTACGTCTAAGAGTCTTGACTGCTGTGTAACTATTTTTTAAATCTGTTAGGAGGTTATCAGCTCACTTATAGAGTCGTAAAGGAGGGATAGCACTACTGAATGTGTTAAAAATGAAACTTCATTGAAAAGTATTACTGACCTCAGTTGACGTGCACAGTAATCTATCGTTTCATTTGTGTCCTGAAAATGACTGTGTTCACCTGTCGAAATATCAACGTTTGTCGAGAACAGTCTGGTGAGGCTCCTGGGAGCAGAGGGCTATGCTTGTGTGAGGGAAGGCACACACTCATACTTTCGCTCATTCGAAGAGGACGGCACGCCATGTTAGCTATCTTTTGTACAATGATGGTATGTCGATTTTGAAACTTTTGGTCACTGAAAACGAGGGGGACTGGTTTCGGGTCCACCTGATGAAGTCCTCTTGTTACAGAACCTCGTAAAACTATGTTATGAAGGTGATTTTCTGAAAGGCAGAGAAATATGGTCAGCGCCGGTGATGATTGAATGCTTTTGGTGTAGTGGAAATAAGGCCGGAACTGTAACCTGCTGTACTGGTCGAGAAGGACCTGTTGTTCCGATAGTCAAACCTGAGAATTGTAGTACGAACAGTACAAAGGCGCGACTAGTCCAAAGGCGTGGGTAGACGTTAAGTAATTTTATGTAAGGTTAGTCTGTATATGGTACTTTGATAAAAGGTTTTTTTTCTGTGTTATTGTAACATCTCATTGTGTATGGTTATGGAATTTTTCTTGTTTGAATACTGTGTGTATTGGCACAGTGTAGTACTTACTCGAAATAGCGGAGAGCTCTCAGGTTAATGTGTTGGTAACTGTTCTTGGTAAACTGAATTTTATAAACCGCATTTTCTTTGGTTAACTGAATGTGAATGATCGCGTCAGAACTGCAGCTAATCTTTTTCTGCGTGAGCTTTCGTTAAATTCCTTATTAACAAGAGCTCTCGTAAATGCTTTTGGTAGACTGATTTAACTCGTAAAAATTTAATGGCAAATGTCCTCTGGAATCGTTAGTTTATAAATTATTGTAAAAGAATTGTCTTCTGGTATTGTCTAAATTTTTTTAAAATTTCAACTTAAGGGATTGAAATGCAATTTTGTTCAATGTAGGTTGTTTTAAAAATAGTTTTAATACTGTTGTTTAAATTTTTTGGGTATTGTCTTTGCATGAGCTGTTGTAAGTGAATGTTAGAGACAAAACAAAAGGATTTCAGTGCAGGATGGAACTAATGATCGTAGGATCTTAAATAAAGGAAGGCACTAACACTTGCATTTAGCAAAATAAATGAAATGATAGGTCAAAGTGTTGACCGTTCAGCCAATACATAAAAAAAGTTATTGGACTACTGACAATTAATAAACTTTTTAAAGTAAGGAGTGTTCGACTGTCAGGGTACAACCAGTCCATTTCACTTCCCCACTAAACCCATGTCTCTGCATTTCAGAGTTGTGAACCACAACGTTTTCAACACTGCCATTTGGAAGTAAATTATGCATAACTTACATGTCATTATGTTCTGTCATAAAATACGAGATAGATATTCATTTGCGAAGCTCTCCTTTCGTTTTTATTTCTGCTTGAAATCTTTGTGGGCAAATGTAAAATATTCTCCACTGGGGAGTTTTTCATGTTTTTGGCAACAGTAATACACCAGCACTGAGGCGAACACACACACACATACATATATATAATTTCTTGATCTGTAAGTAGATGCTAGATGTGCGCACTTAATATTTTTGACTATTGTGTAATTCTTTTTTAAATTTGCTGGGAAGTTAACAGTTCACCTATACAGTCGAAAAGGATGGATAACAGTGTTGAATGTGTTACAAATGAAACTTAATTGAAAAGTGTTACTGCCATCAGTTGACGTGCACAGCAATTTTTCGATTAATTTGTGTCCAGAAAATGAGTGTGTGTTCATCTGCCGAAACATTAAAGATTGTCGAGAACAATACGCGACTGCGTTCCATGGCGATAAACGCGACTCTGCGCTTTGCAACTTAATGTGACGACAAGTCAGTGTCCAGTGAAACTCGCACCACGCATGTTCATTACTTCCTCTGCGTTATCACAAATAGCGAGTAACCGTCCCATTCCTATTGGGAGTGCTGGACATTTGAGAAACCTGTTTGTAGTCTACCTCAACATAGCAGAATACTGAGATTCTGTAGTTGCTCAACCACTTGCTGTGTTCTACAGTTGTCCCTGTGCTGAAGAAGCATACGTAAGCCATGAACCCGTTTCTTTTATGTACCGCCGTAAGAAACTGCTAAGGCTCTCAACACTACGAAACAACAAATCAAATTTCAATCAAGGGTGCCAGAGGCTTTTTAAAAAAAAAATAAACACGCGAATCACGTAGCAGGCACAGCAATGAACTGTTTACAAGGTATAAGAGGCGGTCAAAAAGTTTCCGTGTGAGAGCGTTAGTGCAGCATGTATGTAACGTAGCACAACTTCGATGTGGATATATAAGCTGTGTCTTGTACGTGAAAGACCACTGTAGCATTCGCGTCTTTCCGACGTGCTTGCGGTAAGTGCGGAAACGTGAACTCTGACGGCGTCATTACTAAATGCGTCGAAATAGAGCCATCGTGCAGATGTTCTTTCCTTGCCTGCCTATGGCAAACACCGGTGGTGAGCCATCTGAGAATGACGAATGTGTTGGGGTAGTATGTATGACGGAAACGACCGTTGCGGAATGGTGCCCGAAGTTCTGTGCAATTACCCTCAAGTCTTCGAAGGAACGACATCTAGGAACAGATGGCCCCAGTATTGCAATAGCGATAGTTTTTGAGAAGTGCGCATGGAGCTTGAAGATAGCATACCTGAATCCCAAAACTTGTAGCGCAAATAATATAAAATAACTTCTCAATTTGCACGGCTGTCTGGCGAATTTCTTTGTTAAAAATTGAAAAACATTTTGTGACAGTCGCAATTCGACACAAGGCTCCCGTCAACTGGGAGACCAGCAGAAGTTAGGTCAAATGGCTCTGAGCACTATGGGACAACTTCTGAAGTCATCAGTCCCCTAGAACTTAGAACTACTTAAACGTAACTAACCTAAGGACAACACACGTATCAATGCCCGAGGCAGGATTCGAACCTGCGCCCGTAGCTGTCGCGCGGTTCCAGACTGAAGCGCCTAGAACCGCTGGGCCACTCCGGCCGGCAGAAGTTAGGTCAACACGAGTAGAAAACTCTCGAGCAAGCGCCCTACTTGTTCTTCACCACTCCAAGTGCAAATATCAAGTCTTAGGTCCCCTTAAAAAGGCCCTTAAAGGTCGACGATCACTGTTGCACGACGATGCGCAGAAGACAGGGACGGACTTCTTCAAGCAGCAGGACACAAGTTTTTATGAAAACGGTATCTTCAACGAGGTACGCCGGTGAGATGAACGCCTCAACGCTCACGGCGATTTTGCCTGATTCACCTGATTCTCATAAGGATTACGGACTGTACGGCCTTCGAACGGAAACTTTCTGATCGCCCCTTATATCTAGCAAACATATGCCTAAAATGTCACGCTTAACACACTTCACATATGCAACACTTATTGTCCAGGTAGATAATATTCTTCTCGTGTGTGCAGCCGGTTCATAACGTCATCTTCACACAATATTTCAGCGGTCCAGCTGGCCGCCATCTTCAGGTGAGACTGCTGGTACACGATCTCGCCGGAACTGACTTCTCAGCGCAAGAGGCGGCTCCTATACAGATCGCAAAGGCCCACAACGCGTGCGCGAGAAGGTGCGTAACTGCCCTCTAGCACAAGTAAACATAACGCGCCGTCAATGGTGGAAACAGGCGAAATCGAGATATCGCTATCAAAAATTAAAAATTATTCCGACGATCGAAACACAGACCGTTGTTTTTTAATGTCTGATAACACTGTATTCCAAGTCTTACTTAAAATGTAACCCTTGACTCTATTAATAACATTATCAGATAAACGAATCTCTATGGATTCATTTTAAACACAGTCCCAGCAGCGAGATGCTGGGGCAACCATTTGTACCTCGCCATACAGCATTCTATGTCCCTCGGTGAGACAGTGCTCCGACACTGCAGATTTCTCGGGCTGAAGCAACCGTACGTGCGTAGGCTTTCAATAAACACTGTGTCCCTGTGTCCCGACATCCTTTCAGTTCCCCATTACATCCAGAAACGAAAGCTTTCCATCACTTTTCATCTCCCTGGTAAACTTGATGTTAGGATGCAGGGTATTAAAATGATCTAGGAGACGGTCAAGAGCTTCTCTCTCATGAGGCCACACCATTAACGTATCGTCGACGTACCTCCAGAAACAGGTTGGTTTTAAGGACGCCGGCTTCAGCGCCATGTCCTCAAAACCCTCCATAAAAAGACTGGCGACTATTGGGGACAATGGGCTCCCCATAGCCACTCCTTCAGTCTGTTCAAAATATTTGCCATTGAATAAAAAGTACGTCGACGTCAGCACAAGGCTACAAAGCTTGGTTGTTTCCTCATCCAGTTTCTCACCAATTAATTGCAAGGATTCTTCCAGAGGAACCCGGGTAAAAAGCAATGCGAGATCAAAACTCACAAGCAACTACCAGGGACTAAGAGACAAAGACTTCAATAGCTGAATAAACTCCATAGAATATCTCGATTTCGCCTGTTTCCACCACTGACGGCGCGGTATGTTTACTTGCGGTAGAGAACAGTTACAGCACCTTCTCGCGCACGCGTTGTGGGCCTTCTGCGGCCTATATAGGGACCGCCTTTTGCGCTGAGAAGTCAGTTCCGGCGAGATCGTGTACCAGCAGTCTCACCTGAAGATGGCGGCCAGCTGGACCGCTGAAATATTGTGTCAAGATGACGTTATGAACCGGCTGCACATCCGAGAAGAATATTATCAATTTTTACGCAAGGAAAGCCTTCGTAATCATATCGTCCTCGTACATGAAATACATTCTAGAAATTACATTCACAGATGAATATACACATTCTGTACTGTGATCTGCTCTGCACTGCTCGCATAGTTACCATTACTTAAGATCATTCTATACGACGCGCAGCTCAGACAGTAATCGTGCAGCCGCTGTATCGCATTGGACCAAATGGCTCTTTCCTTCTGAATAAGCTGCGCAGCCCGAATCACTCGGTGTGCATGTTTCACGATAACCGATAGTGAAGGAAGGTCCTCGTCTGCGGATCATTATTCTAATGTTACTAGAAGTGGCTATTAAAACGGAATCTAAAGTGAGTGGATGATACTTTCCTGTCAGGAATATAGCAACTATGATTGTCAACGGAATATGAATTATGCTTTGAGAATATTAAAAAAGGAAAATTAGTGATTTGATTCGCTGGTCTAAGGATATGGCAGCCAGTCGGATTATCCTAGGAGTAAAACAGCGCAGTTTCTTGTCCAATCAGTACCCACGACACCATCTGTTGTGTGCACCTTACTCCACTCATTCTGTCACGTATTAGCTAATGCAATGTCAACTAAACCACGACGTGAAGCTTTGGGTTGAGTATTACGGCTCCTAAAGCCAAAAGTGCTAAAATTAAAGTAGAGCAATTGAACATTCAATAGGAAAGAGAAGCTCAAGTTCCACAGCAGAAGTGCTGCCTGGAAGGATTCCAATGTCACGATTTTCTCCAGTGACCAGTCGGCAGAAATCGGAAGACTTTGGTCAAATAGCATATTTGCTTCGGCACCAGCGTGGCGACCTCTCAAGTACCGTAGCGCAGTAACAGCCAGCAGTCCATTGATGAAGGAAAGTGAGTTGTGTAGTCGGCGGACTCTTGACACAGAAAGAATGTTAGCGATATGTGTTTGTTCGTTAATAGCCGTTTCTTTATGATGCTAAGCTAAAAACTAAACTATTTCCGAACAGAGAATGAGATTTTCACTCTGCAGCGGAGTGTGCTCTGATATGGAACTTCCTGGCAGATTAAAACTTTGTGCCGGACCGAGACTCGAACTCGGTACCTTTGCCTTTCGCGGGCAAGTGCTCTAACACAGTTTTAATCTGCCAGTAAGTTTCATATCAGCGCGCTCTCCGCTGAAGAGTGAAAATCTCATTCTGGAAACATCCCCTAGGCTGTGGCTAAGCCATTTCTCCGAAATATCCTTTCTTTCAGGAGTGCTAATTCTGCAAGGTTCGCAGGAGAGATTCTGTAAAGTTTGGAAGGTAGGAGACGAGGTACTGTCGGAAGTGAAGCTGTGAGGACGGGGCGTGAGTCGTGCTTGGGTAGCTCAGTTGGTAGATCACTTGTCCGCGAAAGGCAAAGGTCCCGAGTTCGAGTCTCGGTCCGGCACACTGTTTTAATCTTCCAGGAAGTTTTATATTCGAACAGACTTCGGAGGGTCCAACCGACCGCCATGTCAGCCGATAGACCTCTCTCAGAGGGGCTGCAGTCAGCACACAGCTCTCCCGGCCGTTGTCAGTCTTCCCCACCGGATCCGCTCCTGCTAAGCCACGTAGGTCCTCGATTGGCCTCGCAGGGTTGGAGCACACCCCGCTTGCCAGCAGCGCTCGGCAAACCCGGACGGTCACACATGAAAGTGCTTCCCAACACCGACTGCACTTAATTTTGGTGATGTGATGGGAACCTGTGTTACTACTGCGGTAGACAGTTGGCCATTAATGACGCCTTGTGGAAGAAATTACACTGCAGAAATGGCCCTGTGCCAACAGCACGCATTTTCAGTTGCGGGACGAGAGAAAAGCTTCTTCTCCGTGGTAGAAGAAAGGAACTCGAGAAGTTTCTTAAACTGCCTTCTTTTTTTGGATCTGTTCTCAGTTTTTCGCCCGAGCTCTGACTCTGCCTTAGACGAGAGTCTAATCTTGCCTCGCCGTCGGTACGGCCTTGCGCGATACTCCACTTTAACAACAATCTGCTCTACTGCCATTTGACAATTCTAATGTTGTGTCTACAAGAACTCTAAGTATTTACCTGGAAACAAACAAAAATTTAATTCCTTATATGTACTTTTTTCGAAGATAAAGTTACAATTTTATTCATGCACTGCTAGCCCGACATCGTCTCGCCTTGTTCTAATATTAGGGGCGTGACATTATTAGGTTGGTGAATAAGTTCGTTGCGTTTTTCCATAAGCCACAATAAGTACACATAACAGTGACTACACTCATCAGAAATATATTCTCCTTCACTATTTACAACACTCTGCCAAATGGTCCAAATGGCTCTGAGCACTATGGGACAACACATCTGAGGTCATCAGTCCGCTAGAACTTAGAACTACTTAAACCTAACTAACCTAAGGACAACACACACATCCATGCCCGAGGCAGAAATCGAACCTGCAACCGTAGTGGTCGCGCGGTTCCAGACTGAAGCGCCTAGAACCTCTCGGACACTGCGACACTCTGCCAACGCAGGGATAAATTTTCTATTCCGCGACTGTCGATATCATGTAGTTTTTTGGCGAGGAACTCGTCGCGCCATGTTCGGACGTATTTTCATCCGGAAAGGAAGTTCCTCGAAGGCTGTTCGATATTGGGCGGGAAACGGGAAAATCTGAAGGTGCAAGATCAGGTGAATTAGGTGGGTGCGGAGTGACTTCCCAATCCAACCCACGGATAGTGTATGTTATGGGTCTAGCAGAATGTGGGTGGGCGTTATCGTGAAATAGCATCACTTCATGCAATCTCCCTGATTGTTTCTTTCTGACTGCGGATGCAAGACGTCTCAGTTCAAATGGCTCTGAGTACTGTGGGACTTAACTTCTGAGGTCATCAGTCCCCTAGAACTTAGAACTACTTAAACGTAACTAACCTAAGGACATCTGACACAGCCATGCCGGAGGCAGGATTTGAACCTGCGACCGTAGCGGTCACGTGGTTCCAGGCTGTAGCGCCTAGACGTCTCAGTTGTTGACAATAAATGTCAACAGTCATGGTTACACTTGGGGGCGGCAATTTCTAACACACCACACCGTTGCTGTTGCACCAGATGCATAACATAATCTTTTGTCGATGCGTGCCAGTCTTTGTACAGGGATTTGCTGCCTTGTTTGGGCTCAAACATTTATTTCTTTTTCTTAAATTAGCGAAAAACACCATTTCTTGTCAGTAATAACGATAAAGGGTAGGAGTGTTCGGTGTTGTTAATGAGCCAGTTGATGATGAGCAAACACAGATGCACATATGGCCACCCGGCTATTTCTATAGCTTTGACTGAGAGTGTCGGTAGCCATCCACGCTATATTTTAACCTTCCCCACTGCCTGCAAATTCGCGCTATAGTGGAAAGATCACAGTCCATCACACTTGAAAGTTCTCGAGTACACTGACGTGGGTCAGTGTCGATTAATGTGTTTAAAACGATCTTCGCCAAACGTCAAAGCTGTTCCTGAATGTTGAAAATGCCACTAATGTTAAAATATTAAGACTGTCCTCCTTAAAACGAGGAAACCATTTTCTTTCTGCTCTCTGTCCAGTGGCATTACCCCATACACGAAAATATTTCTGGCTGTCTCCGCTGCTGTCGCCCCTCTGTTGAACTCAAACAGAAGAATATGTCGGCATTGTTCCGTTTTCTCCACTTGGCACTCCATGTTCTAGCGTCCACAGTCCGACTCACTATTTCCAGATGACAAAATGACAGTAGATAAACTCATACAGCAACAGTGAACTACAAATGAAGAATTTTAGATGATAAGTAATCTCATAGCAACCAGAGTACCAACATAAAAAACCAAAACATTATACGCGCTTGTGCACCAACCTAATACAATGTCTAATTCCTGATGTTTGTTATGTGTTTCAAGAACCCTGCTACGAAACACACTTTCCTACTGTAAAGCGGCGCCCAAACTTGTTGCAGGTAACTACATGACGCTGTGACAAGGGATGACGCAGCGTCACGCTTCTGGCGTGTGACGTCCTGTACTTGTTGCACTCTGGTACCTGCCAGCGTCCGACGCCTGAGGGCAGCTGACCTAATCATAGGCATCTGACATGACGGCCGTGGGGACGTCCCAGCGCTAGCTGCAACTCGATAGCCGCCGCTGGCTTCCTCTTGGCACAGTGTAAGTGTGCCCTGTTTGTATGGCTCATAACGAGTGATTGTTATGCTGCGCAGTTCCTGCAACAGGGACGCAGGAATTACTTCGGCTTTTCCTCACATGTACTGTCATTTACGGCAAGTAAAGTGCTCGCCTTCCATGTAAGCCGGGTTCGATTCCCGACCGGTTGGAGATTTTCTCCGCTCGAGCACTGGGTGTTGTGCTGCCCTCATCATTATTTCGTCCTCGTCACCGGCGCACAAGTCTCCCAATGTGGGGTAGACTGAGATAAGGCTTGCACTTGGCGACCGAACTTCCCCGGATGGGCCCTCCCACCTAATGATGCCATACGCTCATTTCATTTCATTTCACTGGAGGCATTCACTTCGTCGTCATGCGATGTTTGTTTTCAGAAAAAAAGTCTGCTACCATTTGAACACTACTGTAGAATTAAAAACTCTTTTTGGTTTGTGACGAAGCTTGCACCCACTATAAGCATTCTGTATAACTGTCCAGTTGTGCATAGTACACTCTCTCTCTCTCTCTCTCTCTCTCTCTCTCTCTCTCTCTCTCTCTCACACACACACACACACACACACACACACACACACTTAGAGAGAGCTGGTGCAAAGTAGTCAGCCATGTGCAAATTCTGTGCACGATTCCTTTTTGAAAGTCTTACAACATTTTACAGACAGGGAAGTCTTTCCAATAAGTTATCATTCGGTGGCCATGGAATTTCCTTTCGTTTCTCGTCAAGTATCATTCTTTTCCCACAGCCTTAGAAATCAGTGAGGCATCGATCTCACAGACATTGACTGATATCTAGCAGCATAACGTCACGATGATGAATGTAGGCACGTTGCTAGCCCTGCTGGTGATGTAAGGCCCTAACAAAATTAAATGGACCTGAACGTGGCAATAATAATACACTCCTGGAAATGGAAAAAAGAACACATTGACACCGGTGTGTCAGACCCACCATACTTGCTCCGGACACTGCGAGAGGGCTGTACAAGCAATGATCACACGCACGGCACAGCGGACACACCAGGAACCGCGGTGTTGACCGTCGAATGGCGCTAGCTGCGCAGCATTTGTGCACCGCCGCCGTCAGTGTCAGCCAGTTTGCCGTGGCATACGGAGCTCCATCGCAGTCTTTGACATTGGTAGCACGCCGCGACAGCGTAGACGTGAACCGTATGTGCAGTTGACGGACTTTGAGAGAGGGCGTATAGTGGGCATGCGGGAGGCCGGGTGGACGTACCGCCGAATTGCTCAACACGTGGGGCGTGAGGTCTCCACAGTACATCGATGTTGTCGCCAGTGGTCGGCGGAAGGTGCACGTGCCCGTCGACCTGGGACCGGACCGCAGCGACGCACCGATGCACGCCAAGACCGTAGGATCATACGCAGTGCCTTAGGGGACTGCACCGCCACTTCCCAGCAAATTAGGGACACTGTTGCTCCTGGGGTATCGGCGAGGACCATTCGCAACCGTCTCCATGAAGCTGGGCTACGGTCCCGCACACCGTTAGGCCGTCTTCCGCTCACGCCCCATCATTGTGCAGCCCGCCTCCAGTGGTGTCGCGACAGGCGTGAATGGAGGGACGAATGAGGACGTGTCGTCTTCAGCGATGAGAGTCGCTTCTGCCTTGGTGCCAATAATGGTCGTATGCGTGTTTGGCGCCGTGCAGGTGAGCGCCACAATCAGGACTGCATACGACCGAGGCACACAGGGCCAACACCCGGCATCATGGTGTGGGGAGCGATCTCCTACACTGGCCGTACACCTCTGGTGATCGTCGAGGGGACACTGAATAGTGCACGGTACATCCAAACCGTCATCGAACCCATCGTTCTACCATTCCTAGACCGGCAAGGGAACTTGCTGTTCCAACAGGACAATGCACGTCCGCATGTATCCCGTGCCACCCAACGTTCTCTAGAAGGTGTAAGTCAACTACCCTGGCCAGCAAGATCTCCGTATCTGTCCCCCATTGAGCATGTTTGGGACTGGATGAAGCGTCGTCTCACGCGGTCTGCACGTCCAGCACGAACGCTGGTCCAGATGAGGCGCCAGGTGGAAATGGCATGGCAAGCCGTTCCACAGGACTACATCCAGCATCTCTACGATCGTCTTCATGGGAGAATAGCAGCCTGCATTGCTGCGAAAGGTGGATATACACTGTACTAGTGCCGACATTGTGCATGCTCTGTTGCCTGTGTCTATGTGCCTGTGGTTCTGTCAGTGTGATCATGTGATGTATCTGACCCCAGGAATGTGTCAATAAAGTTTCCCCTTCCTGGGACAATGAATTCACGGTGTTCTTATTTCAATTTCCAGGAGTGTAGTTGGTATTAATCGATTGCACCGTTGGGGAAGGGTACACACAAAACAAGTTCGGAATCTAGTAGATGCAGTGGCGCGAAACAATTCGCGTCCACGACATGCAAACGGTGTCTTTAAATAATGGCCAATGACAACTATTGTGGTATTACCATTTCTGTGTTCGTAGTACATAACGGCAAAAGTGTTGTGGAAGACCCGCTGTAGTCGTTGTACGGCAATTAAGACGCCTGATACCACTCCACGCAGACGACTTTCAGCAAATAAAAACAAATAAGCCCCATCGACCGAACTATTGATCTCCTGCATGCTAACCCAAAACGCTACCCACTGCACCAACTGCACAACACTACCGCTATATTCTGATAGAGATAGTTACAGATTGCCAATCTTTAACGTCCACTTACTGCCCGAAATGTGTGCAGGACGAAATTTTGTGGCAGACATTTTTTTTTATTGCTGATATGTGAGGAAGCGAGCTGCGAAATCCGAGTGCGCGAATTCTTCTTCACCCTGTATGTCGCAACCTTTACTTGGAAAATTAACCAGTCGCCCAACAGATGCTCTAATGTGTTCTGAAGATATCTGGTGGTTCAGATCTGGACACTGCGCACGCACATCTAACTGACCCCCTTAATTTTCTTCAATCCCTTCTTTCTAGCGAGGTAGATTTTTCGCTGACACAGGCAATGTTCAATATCAAATTGCTGCCACGCTGTGAACAACATCTAATTGTACAAATAGGTGCTAAAACCGGAGTTAATGTGACCATCTACCACAATTTACTTAGTTTGTATGAGGATAAAGAGTCCCAGACTATAATACTGTCACATTACTACTATCAGAGTTGCTAAACTGCAGCAAACACTTTTTGCTACACAGCAAAGACAGATACACAATTACCACTTGAAAATTCAATTAACCAGCCAGCTGCAGGTCGTCGTAAGACACTCACTAGGGGTAGTCACACAAGTCTATTGGCATGTGTGTATTTGCAATCAAATGGGTTGTCCAAGTGTGATCCAATAAGCAGACCGATCATGTATACACAATGTTATTGAGATAGACACTAGAAGCCGCACGATATGAAGTAAGATCTTGTTTTGCAAGGTGGCCTGTTTCATTTCCTGCATGGTGTCAGAGGCCAAGCCAATGAGATTGATCACAGGAGCCTCATATTGGCTACAACTAAAGTCTTTGGCAGAGCGTATCACAAACCATCGTCCTTGGTATCTGAGGACATAGATATAGCAACAATAATTAATTTTCATTGTCTGAGCTGCAAATTGAGTTTGTAGGTGAACGATCGGGTTCATGTTGTTGGTATTGGCGATATGGAACAGGTAGCACATGCTCTGATGTTCACTGTACGCAGAGAGTGGATTTGTTGATGCAGAAACCACAGTTATTTATGTAGCTGCAAGTGGATGAGACTAAGGGTTTTCAATAATGCACGGTGGTGAGTGGATTAAACCCCCATTTGCGACTTGTTAGTAATTTTAGCCTATTATGGAGCTTCGACTGAACGGCGTGCAGCTGGGTCTTCCATTTTACTTTACTGCTGAAACTACAACATAATCTTCGTAATTTTCTCTCTCTCTGTAGCAGGATGGCTGACAGTCACCTAATTACTGCTCTTGAGCATTTGATTTGCAATTAAAATAAATTCGAAAATAAATTATCAAGTGGTCAGACAGCGGTAATATGCACGATGTGATGTTTGTATTGTGTGTTTTACTACTAAGTGAAGAAACTGATTTTGGGACTTTGAATTACTGCATGAGTAGGGTTTCAGTTACTTGATTGTTTTGTGGCAGTTTGTAAACGTACTCTGGAAAAGAATGACGACTGTTCAGTGAGGAAACGAAAGTTTCAGGTGTTCTATAGGATTATATTTGGTTTTGTGAGCCGGAGGATAAACAAAAGAGTTTTGAGTGTTTAAGGAGTTGTAGGTGATCTGATGTGGCATGGGATACGTGTTGGAGAAGTTAGCTAAACACAGGTAGCTAGGTGCAGTGCATGTTGTTCAAGGAATTGTAATGAGTTATAATGTTCAGAAGCGTTTCTATGTGTTGTGTTTACATAGCAGAAGATGGAAAGGATAAGTGCGTTTGGGTATTATGTTCATTGGATTTAATCACAATGCCCAGCATGTTAGAAGTTTAAGGCTGTCTGAGTTAGTTTTTGATAAAGTATTAGTGATAGATAATTTAGTGTTTTTTTAGGTGTGCTATTTATTAGCTATTAGGTACATGTTTCTCTCTCGGGATGCATGGGTGATGTCTCCTGAAATTATTAGCCAGTTTATTGCAAGGGTTTGGGGAACGTACAGTTGCTTACACTAGGAAGTGCAGTTGTTGAGAAGGAATTGAAGAGCTCTTTGGGATAACTGGTGACTGGGATGTACGGCAAGGAAGGTGGTTCTGAGGAATACCAGCTGTTTTTGGCGATATGTGACTGATGATAGAAGAGATCATTGGGGCGTGCATGCAGTTGGATGCAAAATGTGTAAGTGGATGTTGTTTATTATTATGTGGAATAGACACTTTTTTGGCAGGATTCAATTAGGAGAATGTAATTGATCAGAAGTACGTGAGAATAGAGTTTTAAGAGAAAGTTAAAATGCTACATATATTTCTAGCCTTTTGCAACGCTTAGCTTATTGCTGTAGGGGGAGGGCTGTCTATAGGTTTTTAACTGTCTCCAAAGAAGTTTGAATGGAAACTGAGTGGCGGCATGTGAATGATAGCGTTTCAGTATGAGTTGTTTAGAGAGGACGGATTCAAGAACTTTGCTGAAGTACAGCTATTGGGTTGGTAAGAAGAGTTGAGTTACGGATCTGTGTGCATTCAACACCTCAATTTACCACCCTTACATAAAAAGACAGCAATTGGCACTTTCAAGCTCACTCATTAGCCAACCCTGGGTCAACGGGTCCATTGTCCCACTTGAGCAAACCAACCACTTGGCCTACACAACATGTAAATAAACAAACTACTTGTTGTATTTATACAAGTGTATTTCATGACACTAACGTAAAAAAATGGTCATTTATGCTCTTAGTTACATTTACAGAAGTCTAATTTATGACTACATGCTTTATCCTAAGCTTAATTACCATAACTTATAACCTAAAATGGCCACTAACGCCACCCACTAGACTCCTCTAGGCCAATTGCGTGATGCATAAATGTCGCCTCGGGCTAAATTATCTTTACTACTACTATTTATGACCCAAGTTACGACCAAGTGACGTCAGAAACTTTGCAGTGAGAGTGTTCATGGTAAATTTAAAGTGGTGTCTTGTATTGGCTGAATTAGTGCAACTTAATAACATCATGGCTGTCTAGACACTTTGAAGCTGGAATTCCAACGTATGACCACATTCGACTGCTATCCACAGTTGTGTAGCAAATAGTTACAAGTTTGAGGTAACTTTCTCCCAAGTATTCCAAATAATTATCTACTTTTCGAGATTGTCATCTCAAAACACATGTAAATTATCATAAATACAAAACTATTAATGTTTAACAATTATCATAGCGTATTATTTAAAAATTCTGCACTGATACTTCATAGTTTAAGGTTTAAAAATTACCACAGAGTATTATATGAAAAAATACCCTTCTGCTATGTACAAAGAGGGAATTTCACTGTAAAGAACTTGTCCCTATGTTATTAGTGTGTTAAAAACAACGGCTTATGCACTATGTCACTTTCAGGCTGCCTTAGAGGAGTCTAACACTATAAGATATAGCAGATGTGTAAATATTGGCAAGAAATTAGAAAGAGCCCTAATGTGATGTTTCAACCGATAAATATGTACATTAAAAACACACACACAAGACAGCGCTATATTACACTATATGCAGCGGTTACACACATTCTTATACTTCTGCTGCTACCACCACCATTGGAGACAGAGCTGTAATGGCAGAGATAGATACTTTATTTGATGCAAGCAAAAAAAAAGTCTTTTACCTCATGATGCACCCCATAATGTATACAGCCTCTGCACTGTGTGGGCCCAGTCTGCTGCCAACATAGCCACGGCCGCTGTGGCAAGCAGCAACCATAGCATGCAGCTGCCTATGAGTAGACCAGAAATGAAGAATAGAATAATTTTCAACAGCACGTACTACAGCACAAATACGAGATGGTGTTGATACAGCTGAGACCTACCACAGGATACCCTACAGAAAGTTGGTGTGCTGTATATCACTCTAACAAAAACATTGGATTTAATGTGTTATTTCCTCCTGTACAATATTTGTCAAGTCCAAAGCGTCAAGTAAACTAACCTGATTGTAATAAACACCCATGAATCTCTCATTCTTCTGCAAGTAAACAAACGTGTCATCACTCTCAGTATTTACAGTGCACGTAAATATCTTATATGAGACTCCTCCATTATACTGTGTTTAAAGTAATTGGTAAGTCTTACTTCCACACTGATAATGATCTGTTCTTCTTCTGGTAATACTATACCAGCAGGAGAATCAGAAGACGAAACGCTCCTGTTTTATGGAACTGCGACTCAAAAACTTTCTCATTCTATCTTCCTCAGCAGCTTTCAACTTATTCCCAAACATATTCGCACATTTCAAGCTAACAAGCTCCCCGAACTGTGACTCGCTCACAACCAGTAGACTATCGCTGTAAGTCGCTCATATCCATGAACTGTCACTTGTCCATTCTCACTCATTCATTCAACCCAACTTATTGTCTCCCTGTTTCTCTGTGTTACTTCTACTATCACATTCACTCCTTTCCCCTGCTGCTGTCTCTTATCACTGTCACCATTTGTCTCTTCTTCGTTGTCATTTTCATATTCTTTTCCTCTCATTATCACTGGTTCTCACCCACTTCGACTTCCTCTTTCTTTTTATTCCTCTCCCACTGTCCTTCTCTCTTTTCCTTGCAAAGTCCTGTCACCGTCAACTCTGTTCCACTGTCATTGTGTCCCTGCCTGTCTCTCACACTGTCATAGTCCCTTCACTCTTTCTACACCACAAACACTGTCTCCTGTCTTTCGGTACTTATTTCTTAACCGTATCTTTACCACTGCCTCTGTCTCACAGCATAATAAAAAGCGCGAACATGTTCGCATGTCAACATTTTTGGGAAAATTTTTAAACGTGCTCAGGAATGAGACAACTGATACCCCCTTTCAGTCAGTCTTTTAAACAGGAGCATATTCGCCTGTTTTGTGCTCCGATAGCAGCATTTTTTCCTCTGTTTCCCTTCTTTTCCCTACTACCTCATGGCATGTCAGTCACATGAAAATAACTTTGTGGGTCAGTAGAATTCTGATAGTTTAGTTATGTCAAACTGAAATGACCCTAAACTCATTTTACAGCTTAGACCGGATTTTACGTGCACAAAAATTTTGTGTGTGCTTCAGTACTAGAACATGGTATCCCCAGAACCCTTCCGATCATAACGGTAACATTTTACAGCATTTTTTCCCGTGCTAAGTAACTTTACAAACTACGTTTATGTTTCACAGAGGATATTACGTGCGAATTTTACGTATACAAGTAAGGTAACTTTGAACTTCTGTATGTCGGAAGCGGATAAAGGCACCAAGAAAATTTTCAGATTTGTTCGAGATCGGAATCTTAGGAATATATCGTAACAATTGCAAATTACTGAGCAGCCGTCATGGAATGCGCGAGCTGCTTCGTCTCCAGGTAACTACTGCTTCCTACATCCTTTTGCAACTGCTTATTGTATTCATCCCTTGGTCTCCCTCTACGATTTTCACCCTCTACGCTTATCTCCAACACTAAATTGGTGATCCCTTGTCGCCTCCGAAAGTGTCCTACCAACCGATCCCTTCTTCTAGACACGTTGTGCCACAAACTTCTCTTATCCCCAGTGCTATTCTGTACCTCCTCATTACTTAAGTGATCTACCCATCTAATCTCCAGCATTCTTCTGTACCACCGTATTTCGAAAGCTCTGTTCTCTTCTTGTCTAAACTATTCATCGTCAATATTTCAGTTCTATAAATGGCTACACATCATACAAATACTTTCAAAAAAGACTTCCTGACACCTAAATCTATATTAGATGTTAACAAATTTCTCTTCTTCACAAACGCTTTCCTTGCCATAGCCAGTCTGCATTTTATATCCTCTCTATTTCAGCCATCACCTGTTATTTCGCTTCCCAAATAGCAAAACTCATTTACTACTTTAAGTATGTCATTTCCTAAACTAATTCTCTCAGCATCACCTGACTTAATGGGACTACATTCCACTATCATCGTTTTGCTTTTATTGAGGTTCATCTTATATGCTCCTTTCAAGACACTGTCCGTTCCGTTCAACTGCTCTTCCAAGTTCTTTGCTGTCTCTGACAGGTTACAATGTCATCGGCAAACGTAAGAGTTATTATTTCTTCTCCATGGATATTAATTCCTATTATGAATTTTTCTTTTGTTTCTTTTACTGCTTGCTCAATATACAGATTGAATAACATCGGGGATAGTCTACAACACTGTCTCACTCCCTTCCCAATCACTGCTTCCCTTTCATGCCCCTCGAGTCTTGTAACTGCCATCTGGTTTCTGTACAAAATATAAATAGCCTTTCGCTCCCTGTATTTGACCCCTGCCACCTTCAGAATATGAAAGAGAGTATTGCAGTTAACATTGTCAAACGCTTTTCCTAAGTCGGCAAATGCTAGAAACGTAGGTTTGCCTTTCCTTAATCTATCTTCTAAGATAAGTCGTAGGGTCAGCACTGCCTCACATGTTCCAACATTTCTACGGAATCCAAACTGATCTCCCCCGAGGTCTGCTTCGACCAGTTTTTGCATAAGTCTGTAAAGAATTCGCGTTAGTATTTTGCAGCCTTGACTTATTAAACTGATAGTTTGGTAATTTTCACATCTGCTCTAACAACTAATTTTCGTGCCGGGTTTTGGGATTGGAATTATAATGTTTTTATTAAAGTGTGAGGGTATTTTGCCTATCTCATACATTTTGCTCACTAGATGGTACATTTGTGCCATGGCTGGCTCTCCCAAGGCTACCAGTACTTCTAAAGAAATGTTGTCTACTCTCGGGGCCATTTTTCGACTTAGGCCTTTCAGTATTCTGTCAGATTCTTCACGCAATATCGTATCTCCCATTTCATCTACATCTACGCCCTCTACCATTTCCATAATACTGCCTTCAAGTACATCGCCCTTGTATAGAGACTCTACATACTCTTCCCATCTTTCTGCTATTCCTTCTTTGCTTAGAACTGGTTTTCTATCTGAGTTCTTGATACTCATACAGGTGGTTCTCTTTTCTCCTAAGGTCTCTTTAATAGTGCCATTTTGCACTTCCTGTCGAACTCATTTTTGAGACGTTTGTATTTCTTTTTGCCTTCTTCATTTACTGCGTTCTTATATTTTCTCCTTTCATCGATTAAATTCAGCATCTCTTGTGTTACCCAACGATTTCTACTAGCCCTCATCTTTTTACCTACTTGATCCTCTGCTGCCTTCATTATTTCATCTCTCAAAGCTACTCATTCTTCTTCTACTGTAATTCTTTCCCCCGTTGTTGTCAATCGTTTCCTAATGCGGCACGGTTATGGTACCCAAAAACCGGGTTATTCGAGTGTTTCTTGATAATGGATAAATATTTCTGAAAATGGAAAAATGGCACTCCTAGATAAATGCTTAAAGAATATACCGTTAAAATTTGAACAATTTGCTACGGTTATTTATTATTTACATTTCGCCTCACAGCGCATTTTCCGTGTGTGTACAAACAGGATAACTTTGAACCCCTGTATCTTGAAAATGGATAAAGATACGAAAAAAAATTTTGAATCTGTTCGAGAAACAAATCTTCAAAACATATTTCAGTGCATGGCTGTGTTGGATTCCGCGACTATGTTATGGTAGCCAAAATTCACGTTTTTCGGGTTTTCTTATAAACCACCCATGAACTAAACGGTGTCATCATAAGCTCCTTAAGGCACACTATAGACCACATGTAATGCAGAAAGAATGAGTCTATTTGCCCCACTTTCCTAAGCTAGAGGAAGTGTGTAACATTAAAACTTTGAGCCTGTACTGTAGGATAGTTACAGTAAGATGGTCCTTCTTTTTGATATACAAATGGTCCTTATCGCAAGGGCTTTCCGAAACACTGGATTCTACCTTTCTGTCACCAATACAGCCCGAGGTATGAGCCGTGGGATAGTCCCGTTTTTATGCGCAGCATACTGGAACATACTATACAGTGTGATTCACGAAAATACGCAAATATTTTAATATGCTATTCCACAAGTAAAACGAAGGAAAAACGTTTTCAACAGAAGTAGTAGAGACTTTAATTTTGGAAAATGGTGGTAATAACGTTAACTGAAACAGTATGAATTAGTCAGATAATCTGCTTTTATTAATAGCATAGGACACGTGAATTCATGTTAAACCGGAAGAAACAAGGCTCAGTGTTAAGTAAGTTGTGCAGTGTATATACAGTTTCACAATACATTCACAATACATATTCGAAAATGTCTCCACCGAGTTCAGTACATTTAGCAGCACGTGTATGAATAGATTTTGTTGGTCGTTTCAGTTTCACAGGGTTGTTCTTAATTTCGTCTATTGCATTCGTAGTGCGAGCAAGTAATGTCTCACGTGTATTGACTTTGTCCTCATAAACTATCTCTTCTATCCAACCCCAAACACAAAAATCCATTGGTGTCAAATCGGGCGATCTGGATAACCACAGAAGTGTAGCACGTCGAACAATCCAGTTCTGGAGAAAACGTTCATTTAAATTCGTAGTAACGGCGTTGGTGAAATGTGGAGGCGCGCCGACATGTTGAAAATACATTTGCAATCGCGTAGCAAGTGGAAAATCTTCGAGCAAGAGGGGCATTTCTTCTCGAAGGGATTGTAAGTACGCTTCGCTAGATAGACGCCCTCGGAAAATGACTGGACCAATAAAGTGTGTGTTGATTATACCACACCACACATTTACGCTAAATCGCTGGTGGAAATTGCGTTGTATTGTTGCATATGTGTTTGCTTCACACCATACGTCATCGTTATGTAAACTGTTTACACCATTTCGAGTAAACTGTGCCTCATCAGTAAGTAAAATGTATTTGTGTAAGTGCCGATTAGTATATAACGAGTTGCAGAACTCCAAGCGAAGGGCAGGATCTCACGTATATAAATGATGCACTTTTTGCTTATGGTAATGATACAGATTACCGTATTTAGATTGTGAAATGCCTAATCGTTGATAGATACGTCGTGTACCGATACCTCGGCTACGTTGAACAGCATCCATAATATCCTCATGACCGTCTTCACTTATCGAGTGCTCGTACTGATTATGAACGGCAGGTAGAGAACCTGTATCTCGTAACATTTGAAATACACCACTAATGGTTCGTTCATTCGGAATCCTCCGAGTTGGATAACGTACGCGATATTCGTTAACTGCAGCCGTAGCATTACCATTACATTTGCCATAAATGAACACCATATCGGCGCATTCCGCCGTTGTAAACTTGAAAGGCATTCCTGTTTCATAAATAATCTACAAACTACAACAGTTAATAAATGGTTTCACTTAACTACACTGTTGTTATTATGTTTTTCCACTGAACAACACACAAAACTAACTCGTTTCAAGGTTAGGAAACGACTGAAACAACTCACGTTTCTACATTCTTAATGGAAAGTAAACAAGCTTACTTGTATACTAATCTTTGCTTCTCCGGATGTTCTGGTAAACTACTGCAGATACACGTTTGGGACATGTTTTATTAGATTCACCAGACAAATAACAACAAAATAAATGGAAATCGAGCTTTACTTTAACCTCGCACAGTTTTGTGATGGCTTTATATTAGCGAAGTTGCTAGATATCAAGTAAAATCTTTTACTAGCCGTTACTCCGTAACTAAACATTTGCGGACCTATGTTTTCTTTAGTTTTACTTATAGAATAACACATTAAAATATTTGCATATTTTCTTGAATCACCCTATATAGCGTAAGCTGTCGCAAGCGTACCGACTATGTAAAATCCGTTCGTCCTGGCAAAGACCCTTTTAGTGTCTTGCAGTTCGAAACTAACCAATTAGGAACATGCATCCCTCGAATGCTACATGTACATTTAAATGTATACTCCGAAAGCCACTGTATAGTGCGTGGTGGAGGGTACCTTGTACGATGACTAGTAATTTCCGTTTCCACTGTGAAATAGGACAAGAGAAAAGTGACTACGTGCGTCCATATGAGTCCTAATTTCACTTATCTTAGTGGTCCTGACACGAAATATACGCTGGCGGTAGTGCAATCGGTTTACAATCAGATTCAAATGCTGGTTCTCTAAATTTCCCCTACAGTGTTCCTCGAAAAGCGCGGCCACTTCCCTCCAGGGATTCATATCCGAGTGTACGAAGTATCTCCGTAATATTCGCATGAATTCCTTCAAGTCTTCCTCTTATCGGAGGGGGTGCGGATCCCAAACGCTCCAGCGGTACTCAAGAATGGGTCACACTAATGTTCTGTACGTGGTTTCTCATATTGGTGAGATACACTTGCTTAAAATTTTGACAATAAACCGAAGTTGACCATTCCCGTTCCCTACCGCCCTTACATGCTCGTTCCATTTCATATCGCTTTACAACGTTACTCTTGGATGTTTAATAGAAGTGACTGTTTCAAGAAGCACACTGCTAACGCTCTATTCGAACATTATGAGATTGTTTTTCCTATTCATTTTTATAACTCATATGTTTCTTTATTTAGCTGCAATTCATCACACCAACTAGAAACTTTCCCTGAGTCATCTTGAATCTCCTACAGTTATTCAACGACATCTCCTTGCGGTACATTACAGCACCATCAGCGAACAGCCGCAGGTTGCTGCTCACCCTGTCCATCATATCATTTACACATGAGTCCCCTGTAGTCCATCTTTTCCTCTCCCCTTTTTGAGCGTTGATCTCTTCTTCTCTCCCTCTCTTTCAGTCCACATCATCCTCTGCCTCTCTAAATCTATCTCTTCCTCCTTCTCCTCGGTGTGACCGTCTCCTTCACTTATTTATTTTCTTTTTGGTGTCATCAGTTTTCTGATTGGTTTGATGGTGCCAGTCGTGAATTCCTCTCACGTGCCTCAGAGTAGCACTTGTATCCCTAGTCGTCAATTAGTTCTTGGAAATATTCCAATCTCTCTCTGCCTCTACAGTTTTACCCTCTACAGCTGTCTGTAGTACAATGGAAGTTATTCACTGATTTACTGACACACACACCTATCATTCAGTTGCTTCTTCTCATCAGTGTTTTCCATATGTTTACTTCCACCCCGAATCTTCATTTGTTACCGTATCATTCAACCTGCTTTTCAACATTCTTCTGTAGCACCACATCGCAAAAATTTTGATTTTCTTCGGTTCCGGTATTCCTACAGTCAATGAATCATTACCATACAATACTGTGTTCCGAACGTAAATCTCCAGAAAGCTGTTCCTCAAATTAAGGAATACGTTTGGCAATAGTAGACTTACATTGGCCAGAAATGCCCTCCTTACTTGTTGTAATCTGCTTCGTCTGACTTGGGTTATTTTGCTTTCAAGACACAGAATTTTTCAACTTTGGCTACGTTGCGATTCCCAATTTTGTACTCAAGTTGTGTCCGTTCCATTCAACTGATCTTGTAATTCCTCTTCACCTTCACTGAGGCTAGCAGTGTCATCAGCGAATCTTATCATTGCTATTCTTTACCACCAAATTAAGTGGCCGAGCGGTTCTAGGCGCTTCAGTCCAGAACCGCGGTGTTGCTATGGTCGCAGCTACGAATCCTACCTCGGGCATGGGTGTGTGTGGTGTCCTTAGGTTAGTTAGGTTCAAGTAGCTCTAATTCTAGGGGACTGGTGACCTCAAATGTTAAGTCCCTTATTGTTTAGAGACATTTGAACCGAATTCAAATCCCAGTCTTGAATCTTTCAGTTATTTTTGTAAGTACTTCTTTCATGTGCAGAATGAACAGTAGGACTGAAAGAATGCATCTCTGTCATATCCCCTTTTTAATCCGAGGGTTTCGGTTTTGTTCTGCCAGCGTTATTGTTCCCAGTTTGTTCTTGTACATACTATACATTGCTCACCCTGTATTACAACTTATTCCTACTTATCTCAGAATTTCGAATCTCCGGTACGATTTTACATTCTCTAACGCTTTTTACAGGTCGCAGATCCTGTGAACATGTCTTGTTTTTTCTTCACTCTTGCATGCACTAGCAACCTCAACGGCAGGACTGCCTCTCTGGTATTTACCTTTCTTAAAGCCAAACTAATCGTCATCTAAAATATCCTCAATTTTCTTTTCCGTTCTTCTATGTATTATTGTCAACAGATTGGATGCATAAGTTGTTAATCTGATTGTACGATTGGTTCTGCACCTAACTGCCCTTGCTATCTTCCGAATTTTATGGATAATAATTTTCCGAAAGTCTGATGGTGCGTCCCCAGTCTCACAGATTCTACACACCAACTGGACTAGTCGTTTGGTTGCCACTTCGCCCAAGAATTTTAGAAGTTCCGATGCAAGTCTTCTGTCTTATTTGAAGTCTAGTATTCCTGAGCTCTTTTAAATTCTGACTCTTATTAGATCCGTTACCTCCTCCTCTTTCTTCTTCTACCACTTCATCAGACAATTCCTATTGCGCTCTTAATTTTTACCACACTTCCTTTTAACTTCACCGAAGGCTGTTTTGACTTTACTATACGCTGAGTCAGTGCTGTCGTCAATCATTACTTTTTCAATTTCTTGACATTCTTTATACAGCCATTTCGCCTTAACTTCCCAGCACTTTCCATTTATTTCGTTCCTAAGTGATTGACATTGCTGCACTTTTATCTTTCGCTGGACATTTTTTTTTTTTTTTTTTTTTTTGCTTTCGTCCTTTCTTCTTTCGTCGATCAGTTGATTTCGCCTCTTAAACAAGCATTTCGTGCATTTAACTTCATAATACCTATGTTAGTCTTTCCAGAATCTATTATTACTGTTTTTAGAGATGTTCAATTCCTTTCAACTGAATCGTCTATTGTCGTGTTCTTTTATCACAGTATCCACATCTTTAGCAAACATAGAAATGTATATCACAATTCCTCAGAATTTTAGTGTCCTACTTCCTTTCACCTTAAGATTCTCTTGAACTTCAGTGTACTCTTCATCATCACTAAATCATGATCTGAATCTTTATCTGCTCCTGTGTACATCTTACAATCCAGTATATGTTTTTGGAGCCTCTGTCTGACCACGCTGTAATCCAAATAGGCCCTTCCCTTATATGCAGGACTCTGTCTCTCCATCTCCTCCTCCCCATCTTTCTACATCCATACACCTCTCTGTCTGCCCATCTCCTCTTCCTCCTCCTCCACTTCCCTATCCACCTCATTCTACCCCTCTCACTTCCCACCTTCCCACTCTCTCTGCCTGGACATGCCCCAGCGCATATGTAGCCCCTTCAACACATTCTGATATTGCTTGTACAACACACCTCTTATCCAAGGCGGCACACATATCAGGAGCTGGAAAATCTTTTTCACCCATCTCTCCATTGCTATAGGAGTCAGGAGATAACAAAACGTAGTAGTAGGTGTCCCAAATTTGGCTGAAATTTGTCTGGTGGTTTAGGAGATACTGGACACACACACACACACACACACACACACACACACACACACACACACACACACACATCTATTTGTATGTATGCACTAGCCTTTTCCCCACAGCTTTGCCTGCAAATGTATTAGACACATTCTCTAACCACCTTCTTCTGCATTTCTCTCTTCATCCGCCTTATATTCTCACATCTGTCTGTCAGTCCACTCCTCATTCTCTGTCTTTCCACTTCCTCCTGTCCCCTCTGGCTCTCTTCACCTCCTCTTCACCCACTCTCTGTAACTTTCCCTCTCCCTCCCTCCTTCCCTCCTTCTCTCTCTCTGTCTCCCCCCCTCTCTCTCTCCATCTTCTTTCCCCCCCTCCTGTCTCCTCTTCCCCTCCATCTCTCTCCAGCCGTGTGCCCCCTCTATGTCCATCTGCTCCGCTATGCCTATTTCTTCCTCCCCTTCTCTCTGGCAATCTGCTCCTCCCCATCTCGCAATCAGCTCCTGCCTCCCTCAATCCCTGTGCATTACTCCACTATCCATCTCAGTTTTCCCTGTATCATGCCCATCCACACTTGTAGCCCTCACAAAACAGATATAAAAAGTAGGCTGATACTACTGCCACAACACACCATTTGCACATGCAGCCTAAATGTCAAGGACTTCAGTTTGTTGCGTGTATCTATACTTCTACAGTGCTGATATTGGTTAAGTGTGCTGTTTGTGGGCTAAAGTTGATTGAAGTCGATGTACAAGTTTAGCAGGAGAAGCTGGACATACACATATATTCCACACACCTCCTCTTCACCCCTCTTTGTGTCCACCTTGTCCTCCCCCTTGTGCCGTACATACCAAACGTCTCTCAGTCCATCTCCTCTTCACCACTGTCTCTGCAACTCTTCCTTCCCTCTCTTTACCCATATGCTCTGCCCCCTCTCTCTGTTCATTTCTTCTGCACCGCCTCCATTACGACACACCCCCTGCCCCTCTACAACTCCCTGCTACCTTCTACATCTGCCCCTCCCTTTGATCACCTCTTCCTCTCCCCCTCTGACCATTTCCTCCTCTAGCCCTCTCTGTACTGCTAAGGTCACCAGTCCCTAAGCTAGCACACTACTTAATCTAAATTATTCTAAGGACAAACACACACACCCATGCCCATGGGAGGACTCGAACCTCTGCCAGGACCAGCCGCACAGTCCATGACTTCAGCGCCTTACACTGCTTGGCTAATCCCGTGTGGTTCTTTTTGTTCATATTCTCCACCACCTCCTTCCGCCCATTTCTACCCAATCCTCAATCCATATCATCCTCCCTCTTTATCTCCTTCTCCCTCTTCTACCCTTTCTTTCTGCTCACTGTCTCTCTACATCTTCCTGCTCCTGCATGTCACCCACCACCACCCCTTTTCTGTCTTCTCCACCACCTCTCTTAAACCATCTCCTCTACCCCTTCTCTCTGTCTCTTTCTCTCTATTCTCTCTGTCTCCTCCTCCACTCCCCTATTTTGGTCATTCTTGTGCTCCTCCTCACAGTCTCTGTCCTCCCTCTAACCCTCTCTGTCTCCCTGTTCATTTCCTCCAATTGTCTCTGCTGCTCCACGTGTATCCAAACATGTAGCCCTGAAAGGCATGCCAAAACTTGCCACTTTCATGCTGGGCAACCTACCTGTCAGGGATGAAAACACCTTTGTTCCCAAGTCTTCACTCCTATGGGAACTAGGATTCTCTAACCTACACAAAGATGATTCTCATACAACAAGCAGTATGTATACCAATTTTGGCTGAAGTCTGTCCAGTGGCTTATGTGGAGATGCTGGACACAGACCCATATATAGATGCATATATCTTGTTTAAAAAGATAAGAGCAACAGGGTATAGAATACCATTTAATAAGAAAGAAATAATCCGGTAACAAATATTACATGGTGCAGAAATTTTTCTAAAATAAGTGAGCATTTCTGTGTGGTATGTGATGAAATAAAGTGAGTTATCTTTTTTCCCCTTTCGGATGTGATCTATCTAACATCAGGGTAAAATCACCGATAGGGCCTTCAGCCTTTATTGACAAAAAGCTATTTTTTATCTAGGGTTGATATGAAAGTCTTACATACAGAAATGGTATCCTTCAGAGCTACGAAAAATAATCTGCTCGTAGAGGTACATCATTGGCATGGATCAAGGGCAGGATTCATTGACATAAGTTTTGGAGGATGGATTGAACACTTAGGTGAATTGACATATTTTACAATTTCCTGCCAGGAACAGTGTTTTTTTCTTTTGCGTGGAACTTCTCACACAGCAGTCAACAGTGTGATCTCCTTTGATCAAGTTTCGGGTCAATGGAAATCCCAAGCTCACTGTCCTGAAAATGTGATCCTGGAGACCAGATGCAGTAACACAAAAGTGGTGGAAAGGGCATATGAAACCAGAAGGCCCATTCTTCTCCTTACATATACAAACCAACCACTTGGCCTAGCGTACTTATGTTAACAAATTAGTTTAATTTATGACCATAATGTAATCAATCACTCACATTCGCTCCTGGTTTGTTTAAGTAAGTGTAATTGATGAACAAATGCTTTAAACCTTTTCGTAATGACCCACTATAATAACATGATGCCTTTACTATTGTCTTTATTACCGTAATTTATGATCCAAAATGGCTGCCTCTTCTCCCCCACTCGTCTAATCTGATCCTATTGGTCGGATTTGACCATCACCACGACGACCACCACCACCACCACCAGTTGCTCCTTCCCACCACACTTTGAGGCATGGTATCTGTCATAATGAAATGGACTTAGCATTCAGGCTCTGTACGTTGGTCAGTCAGCATAGAGAAGTATCAGGAGACATCAGCCAAAGACTTCAAGGAGAATAAAGAGAAGAAGAAGTCTATCAAATGGAGGCATTATTAATGCTTCCACCTCCCGCAATGACCACGATTTTTATTATACATATGTTTCCATTTACTATTTCTCCCACAGTGCAACAGACTCGTGACAATGCAGTCGGCCTACCAGATTCACGGATCAGGAGATATAGGCATTCAAGTTTCTCCAGCAGCACACTAACACTCTTCCTGTTCTATTAACGAATAGTGGCTTTCCATAACTGCAGCAGAAGCGCCCACCTGATTTATCATCCAAGTCTGAGTCTGCACTACATACGTTGCAACAGGGCATACAAGGCTTCTCACCAACATCGACACAGATCATTGGGTGGCTACTATGGCATATCTGCGCCATTAAACTGACGTATAATTTACATTTGTGGTTTTGGACACGTGCTCTAGTTATGAGTTCAAAACAGGTATAGTGTTTGAAAATCTTCACTTGAGCGGCCTGAAAGTAGTGCTTTTGCACTATGAATGGTACGAATTATATTTTGTAAGGATAACTCCACTGTTCATCTCTTAGTCGGTTCTTGCGTTCCTGACTTGTCATAAAATATGTATTGGGGACTATCCAAGAGCAATTAAAATGTAAAATAGGTACTGCAGAGTGTACTCATTTTCTGGAATTGACATTCAGAAACTTGATGGGCGCTAGCTCTGCCACCTAGTGTGCTGTTAAAATGGTTCAAATGGCTCTGAGCACTATGGGACTTAACATCTATGGTCACCAGTCCCCTAGAACTTAGAACTACTTAAACCTAACTAACCTAAGGACATCACACAACACCCAATCATCACGAGGCAAAGAAAAACCCTGACCCCGCCGGGAATCGAAACCGGGAACCCGGACGTGGGAAGCGAGAACGCTACCGCATGACCACGAGCTGCGGACCCAGTGTGCTGTGAATGACCTTGTCGAGTGGAGGGAAAATCTGTATGGATTATTTGAGAATGTGTGATACTTGGTTAGAAAATTCACCCACCATAAGACATCACAGAACGTTTTTATTACTAACTTCGATGTGTATTATGCTTCCTTATGCAGTATGTATGATAATCAACACTGTGTGGTGTTAATAAAAAAAAACGTACACATTTCTACTTGTTCATATATCCTACAATGTACTCTGAAATTATAAAAAGAAAATAAATTGATACTTTTCTCTTTAAAATTTGTTTTGGGTAGAACAATACCTGTAAATTCATATGGAGTCGAACTGCCAGTATGATTAGGTTTGTGCAGGAATTAATGTGCGGGATTTTGTAAATAAGATCAAGCGGAATGACAACAAAGTAATGTTTTGTTCAACAGATATGAATACAATATTATGTTTGGTAACAACTTTTTGTGCGATATACACACAGTTACTTTAATAGTATTGACAGAAACTCATAGATACAGAGATATATTTCTTTGGTATCAACAGGTACTTAATAATTATGACTAAAAATTATATACACAGATAATTTTTAAACTAAAAAAGAACATAATTGGTTTGTCACGGCGGTCTTTAAAAGATTTCTACAGTTCTAATTCCTTAAAATGAGTGTTACAAAGTCTTTCTTTGACACCACTGTTTCAATAGAGAAATATGTACATTTACCAAAGTCAGGACACGCGGGGACCAAGCAGCAATCGCTATTGTAATTGTAAACTGTCGAAGCTGCATTGGTAAAGTACCGGAACTTCAAGCGCTGATAGAAAGCGCCGAAGCTGAAATCGTTATAGGTACAGAAAGCTGGCTGAAGCCAGAGATAAAATCTGCCGAAATTTTTACAAAGGCACAGACGGTGTTTAGAAAGGATAGATTGCATGCAACCGATGGTGGTGTATTTGTCGCTATTAGTAGTAGTTTATCCTGTAATGAAGTAGAAGTGGATAGTTCCTGTGAATTATTATGGGTGGAGGTTACACTCAACAACCGAGCTAGGTTAATAATTGGCTCCTTTTACCGACCTCCCGACCCAGCAGCATTAGTGGCAGAACAACTGAGAGAAAATTTGGAATACATTTCACATAAGTTTTCTCAGCATGTTATAGTCTTAAGTGTAGTTTTCAATTTACCAGATATAGACTGGGACACTCAGATGTTTAGGACAGGTGGTAGGGACAGAGCATCGAGTGACATTATACTGGGTGCCCTATCCGAAAATTACCTCGAGCAATTAAACAGAGAACCGACTCGTGGAGATAACATCTTGGACCTACTGATAACAAACAGACCCGAACGTTTCGACTCTGTAAGTGCAGAACAGGGAATCAGTGATCATAAGGCCGTTGCAGCTTCCCTGAATACGGAAGTTAATAGGAATACAAAAAAAGCTAGGAAGGTTTATCTGTTTAGCAAGAGTAATAGAAGGCAGATTTCAGACTACCTAACAGATCAAAACGAAAATTTCTGTTCCGACACTGACAATGTTGAGTGTTTATGGAAAAAGAAGGCAATCGTAAAATGCATTTTAGACAGGTACGAGCCGAGTGAAACTGTGAGGGACGAGAAAACCCACCGTGGTTCAACAACAAAGTTAGTAAACTACTGAGAAAGCAAAGAGAGCTTCACTCCAAGTTTAAACGCAGCCAAAACCTCTCAGACAAACAGAAGCTAAACGATGTCAAAGTTAGCGTAAGGATGGCTATGCGTGAAGCGTTCAGTGAATTCGAAAGTAAAATTCTATGTACCGACTTGACAGAAAATCTTACGAAGTTCTGGTCTTACGTTAAATCAGTAAGTGGCTCGAAACAGCATATCCAGACACTCCGGGATGCTGATGGCATTGAAACAGAGGATGACACACGTAAAACTGAAATACTAAACACCTTTTTCCAAAGTTGTTTCACAGAGGAAGACCGCACTGCAGTTCCTTCTGTAAATTATCGCACAAACGAAAAAATGGCTGACATCGAAAGAAGTGTCCAAGGAATAGAAAAGAAAATTTAATCACTCAACAGAGGAAAGTCCACTGGACCTGACGGAATACCAATTCGATACTACACAGAGTACGCGAAAGAACTCGCCCCCCTTCTAAACAGCCGTGTACCGCAAGTCTCTAGAGGAATGGAAGGTTACAAATGATTGGAAAAGAGCACAGGTAGTCCCAGTCTTCAAGAAGGGTCGTCGAGCAGATGCGCAAAACTGTACACCTCTATTTCTGACGTCGATCTGTTGTAGAAATTTAGAACATGTTTTTTGCTCGCGTATCATGTCGTTTTTGGAAACTCAGAATCTACTCTGTAGGAATCAACATGGATTCCGGAAACAGCGATCGTGTGAGACCCAACTCGCTTTACTTGTTCATGATACCCAGAAAATATTAGATACAGGCTCCCAGGTAGATGACATTTTCCTTGACTTCCGGAAGGCGTTCGATACAGTTCCGCACTGTCGCGGAGCCTACGGAATATCAGGCCAGCTGTGTGGCTGGATTGAAGAGTTTTTAGCAAACAGAACACAGCATGTCGTTATCAATGGAGAGACGTCTACAGACGTTAAGCTAACCTCTGGCGTGCCATGGGGGAGTGTTATGGGACCACTGCTTTTCACAATATATATAAATGACCTAGTAGATAGTGTCGGAAGTTCCATGCAGCTTTTCGCTGATGGTGCTGTAGTATACAGAGAAGTTGCAGCATTAGAAAATTGTAGCGAAATGCAGGAAGATCTGCAGCGGATAGGCACTTGGTGCAGGGAGTGGCAACTGACCCTTAACACAGACAAATGTGATCTATTGCGAGTACATAGAAAGAAGGATCCTTTATTGTATGATTATATGATAGCGGAACAAACACTGGTAGTAGTTACTTCTGTAAAATATCTGGGAGTATGTGTGCGGAACGATTTGAAGTGGAATGATCATATAAAATTAATTGTTGGTAAGGCGGGTACCAGGTTGAGGTTCATTGGGAGAGTCCTTAGTAAATGTAGTCCATCAACAAAGGAGGTGGCTTACAAAACACTCGTTCGACCTATGCTAGAGTATTGCTCATCAGTGTGGGACCCGTACCAGATCGTGTTGACGGAGGAGATAGAGAAGATCCAAAGAAGAGACGCGCGTTTCGTCACAGGGTTATTTGGTAACCGTGATAGCGTTACGGGGGTGTTTAGTAAACTCAAGTGGCACACTCTGCAAGAGTGTAGCTTGCTCGCCAGGTTTCGAGAGGGTGAGTTTCTGGGTGAGGTATCGAATATATTGCTTCCCCCTACTTATACCTCCCGAGGAGATCACGAATGTAAAATTAGAGAGATTCGAGCGCGCACGGAGGCTTTCCGGCAGTCGTTCTTCCCGCGAACCATACGCGACTGGAACAGGAAAGGAAGGAAATGACAGTGGCACGTTAAGTGCCCTCCGCCACACACCGTTGGGTGGCTTGCGGAGTATAAATGTAGATCTAGATGTAGATATACCATTCTTGGACGGCAGAATATTTTCAAATGGGACACGAATAAAGCAGACACAACTCTAAAATACTAAATAGGACGACCATTAGGGCGCCTGTGTCCTTTGAAAAACTGAGTGCAATTTACTTGTTTCCTCCTATGCATATACATTCTCTGAGTTGTCCCGTTGAGGCCTATTGTTTCTAATATTGGTGCTCCTACATATCGTGTAGCTTTACATCTTGCTAGTTTCTTGAAAGCACTAGTAGGTAGGTGTGAACACCACATTAGGAACTGCAGATTTCTTACTCCGATTGCAGGGATTGCGTTTGAATGACACTGATAATTTAGTCAGTTTTGATGTTGTCTCTCTTTATATTCGCCTCCCTTTCTCTGGTTCGTTGCAGCTAATTGAGGTTAAGTTTGATATCGAGTTAAGAACTTTGTTTCGACATGTGCTGACTTCCTCTTACTTATTATTCAATGGTCAGTACTACGAACAGACTGATGGAGTTGCAGTGGGAAGCCCGTTGTCACCTATTGTGGCCAATTTGTTTATGGAGGACTTTGAGGGACGTGCATTGGAGTCAGCTACCTTGAAACCTGGGTGTTTTTTCAGATATGTAGACGATACTTTTGTTGTTTGGCCTCATGGTAGTGAGAATTTAAACCGGTTTTTGGAACACCTGAATTCAATCCACCCGAATATTCAGTTCACTTTGGAGGTGGAAAAGAATGGATGTCTTCCCTTCCTTGATGTGTTGGTCAGAAGGAAGACTGACGGTACGTTGGGACATTCTGTTTATAGGAAGCCTACTCACATTGACTTGTATCTGCTAGCTGATAGTTGTCACCATGCAGCTCAGCGTGAAGGAGTAGTTCGTACCTTGGTTCACAGGGCCCACGTTATCTCAGACCCTCAAAGTTTGGCAGCTGAGCTATCACATCTCGAAGTCACCTTTCGTCAGAATGGTTATGGTGAGAGGCAGATCAAACGTGCGTTGCGCCATCAGCCTTCAGTGCAACGGGTGAGTGACGATAGCAACGAAGTGGCACCTAAGTCTACGGCCTTTTTGCCCTCACGCAGGAAGCATTTCCAAAAGGATTGGCCGTATTTTGCGGAAATATGATGTGAAATGTGTTTCTCGACCACCTTCTAAGATTAAGGCCCTGTTCGACCGCTACGGTCGCAGGTTCGAATCCTGCCTCGGGCAAGGGTGTGTGTGATGTCCTTAGGTTGGTTAGGTTTAAGTAGTTCTACGTTCTAGGGGACTGATGACCTCAGATGTTAAGTCCCATAGTGCTCAGAGCCATTAAGTCCCTGTTGGCGTGCGTAAAAGATAGTCCTGGTTTGGGTAAGACTGGTGTCTATCGTATTCCTTGCAGCATGTCATATATTGGTCAGACAATCAGGACTGTGGAAGACCGGTGTACTGAACATAGGCGTCACACACCCTTACAACAGCCGAGCAAATCCGTTTTTGCAGAACGTTGCCTTGACACTGGTCATCCTATGGAATACAACAACACGGAGATTCTGTCTTGCACGTCCACATATTGGGACAGTGTTATTAAGGAATCTGTTGAACTCAAGCTATCAAGCAACCTTATAAACAGAGATGGTGGGTTTTGTCTAAATGATGCTTGGAATCCGGCTGTGTCTCCCATAAAAAAACAGAGAGACAGAATTAGTGCCTTCATTGTATGATTAGAATTAGTGCTACCTCACCTGTTGATTAATAGTCACTATCGATATTTCTGATGCTGGTTATCTTTGTTTGTGATGACACTTGTCCTGTGTGGTATCTTCCTTGTTTCTCCTCTGTGAAACGAGGTATTGAATTCCCTCCTTGCATTTGTGCCTTGAGAATGGCAGGGTGTGCTCCTGTCGAAATATCGGCGGTGGTCGACGACGTCACCCGGCAGAAAACCCGTAATTTCTTTGAACATTCAATTCGCCGGGAAAGTTAAGGTCTCACGATGAGTCTTACAGTTGGACGTTACAATCTTGGCAAAATATCCGGAAGGAACAGTCGTTGCTGCAAAAAAAAAAAAAAAAAAAAAAAAAAAAAAAAAAAAAAAAAAAAAAATATTGAAGCTGATTCCGTACTGGTAAAATCATTGAAACCCATTTGTCAGCCGCTACAGATATAGTTTGAAGGAGGTCAGCCATTCCGAAAGCAGATGAAGAAAGATCAAAACAAAGAAGATGGCGATGACAAAGAAAACAATGTGTGAAATAATGGAGTTGGAGAAGAAGATTAATACAAGGAAGAAGGTGATTTGAGAAAACGTAAATAGTAATAATAATAATCTTGTTACAAAAGTCTCCAGTATTGGTGATATTTGTTACAATATTACTATTATTTAAATTTTCTGTTAGTAACCATAATATAAATCTTTTGTTGGTTGGTTTTGTTTTATTTCTAAGTAGTTATGTTACAGAATATTTCGTAGCACACATTTTATTTTACGCTTCCATTTATATAGATAAATTGTTATTAGACTTTTGTAAAAGTAGCTAAATTTAAAAGTTGCTGAAACATACAGCAAAAAGCATAATGGTTCTATTTTCTTACCTGTCTGTGTATCCTTTTATTTCTTCATCTGCTCTTATTCGATTGACTTCGTCTCTAGCTGATGTGTTTGCTATGGATAGTTACATTTTTAATAATGGAAGATAAAAAGCAATAAAAATGAAATAATTTATCCATTAGAATTATTCGACGGATTTTTTAAAGATTATAAGGAAGTAATGTGGGAAGGAGATTTAACTGCAGTTTTTACTTGGAGTCCAACTGCAGGAGATGCCATGATATGATGGCGTGATATAAATAATGCTGGAGTTGCAATAAAAGATAATCTTCTAAAATAAAATGAAATTGTAGTAGAACAGATGGAAATCCGGCTTCCTGAGGTTAGATATGAGCCAAAATATTCTCTCGAGCTTGAGCAAGAAACACTAAGAAACCCAAAAATTCCCATTTCTTCCTTTGGGCCACAAAACATCGAGAGATTGCTGGATTTGAAAGGAAAGAGCAATTTTGAGTTAGATATCACTGATTACTATATCTCTATTGTATTTGATATGCCTTCTTTATTTTAGTTCCTTTCCAGACAAAAAGGAAGAAAAATCAATTGCAGTGGTGCCTCAAACCGCGCGTCCACTCCGCGCGGCTACATGAAACTATAGAATATCTATATAAAGAACGGTAGAAATGAAGCTTTTACTCAAGAAATGTGGAATCTGGATCCACCAAATAACTTTTTGAAATCTTATGATGCTTTTGGGACTAAATTTTTGTATGAATTTTGAGTTGCGCCAGATACCCCATAAGCATTCTACTAAGAATAGTTGCGAAAAGTATTATAGCACATTCAGGAGCTAGACAGGGTACATCCTTTTTAATTAACCAATAGACTAATTAATGAAACTGTGCACAGCATCAGATTCGGTACAGTAACAAGGGTCTGGATGATTTGTATTTCATGTCGGTGGAGATAATGTAATAATTCGCAATATAAGATATTACAGAATAAGAGGAACATATAATCTCTATCAGTTTTTTTCTAAATGAGCCCCACAGCCTCAATAACAAACATCCCTCTTCATATATAAAATCTAATGATTAAAATTAAACCTAATAAAAGAGGTTACACAATATGGCATTTCCAAAAGTATGCTGAATTTCTCAGTGCTATCAATGTTAATAAACAGCTGTCCCACGGATCAGTAAACTGCAATAGGCTATAAATATATCAGTATTGTTAATTATGATTTACACGAAAATGGTGGCTCATTATTGAGTGATGGTGATGTACGTATCATCACGAGACTGTACAGGCATGGAGTCAACGAAAATAAACTTGATATTCATTGTTTCAAGATGCTCTCCCGCAGATCACAACACATATCGATTACACCCACCGCAATAACCCAAATGAATTGGTAGAGCATTAATTTCCTTATTAGCTTCGAAAGCAGCAGTCAGTATTTCACACAACATAAAGTCTGTTGAAGAGGAACTTCAGAAAGTAGAAATTTTTAATTGAATTAGGAGAGCTGTGAAATATTCACTTGCAGACCGGGAAGTTGTATACGGAAACATTCTGCCAAAGAAGTTCTATTTGACAGGTTGAAGATCTACCAGAGAGCATTAGTGGCGTTCGTGTTTACTGCTCTTACCGTGCCTGGAAGGTTACATAAAGGGCGTGAGCAGCATCAGGTGTGGAGTATTTATTTATCGTACAGCTATTTGACACACTGAAAAATAATATACGAAGTGCCGAGAAATACATTTACTATGTTAAATATTATAAACAAACGCTTGGAGTATTTATATAATCAATCGAATTTGAGGTCACCAGCAGGAGTTCTGGTATACCACTATATGAACTCGTGGGGCATTATTCTATGATGCGTCTGATGATCTGTGGTTCTCCACAATGGTTTCATACCGGTTTGTGTGTGAAAAAAAAACGCAATTTTGTCGAGTCGGGTTTTATTTCTGCTTAGCAATGATCATATTTCGCGTGACAAGTTGAATCCCGGTGGATAAAGGGCGATACATGACTTATTACTTTTTATTCTCTAGTCCATTCTTGTGACATGTGTGAGTAATACTGAAATCTTCCACAGCGGCCCTTATTGTTAGTTATGGTTTGCACCATGGACAACTTGACGGATTGGTAGAGTTTTATTACCCATGGTATTTTCGTACTTACTCGTGAGATCTTTCTAGGGACATTGTTGATGGGGTGGAATCTGGCCTGTCACTGGCAACCATTCTGTAAGTGATGCTTCTTATTTCCAATTTTTGGCTGTCTTTATTAGAAGCTCTCTGAAAGACATACGTCTACCAAGGGTTACATTAGATGGTAGTAAGAAACCTCCGTTTTGGAGGCGTTTGACTGGAGTCTCCTCTTGTGAATGTACTTTCCGACTACTATGTTCTCCATGAGGATTTCATCTGACTGTTCAATTAAGGTACAACTTGTTGCAAGTACTCACTCATCGGGATAAGCAAACATCGTTGATTTTGCTTTAACGTCTCTGCAATATTGAGGATTGTCCTCGCAGAGGCAGGTCTCGTACTGCACACACTCCAGACAATGTGCAGAGAGGTAACGAATTGGTGACTGCTGACAGACTCATCACAGTGAACGAATTGTCACGCTACGTTGGGATAGGGGAAGGAAGTGTTTGCAGAATACTGAAAGTGTTGGCGTTTAAAAAGGTTTGTGCCAGGTGGGTTCCCAGGATGTTGACAGTGGCTCACAAAGAAACAAGAAAAACGGTGTGCAGCGAACTTTTAGAACAGTACGAGAATGGTGAAGATTAATTTCTTGGAAGAATTGTGACAGGTGATGAAGCACGGCTCCATCATTTTTCACCAGAGACAAAGAGGCAATCAGTGGAGTGGCATCATGCAAATTCAACCAAGAAAAAAAATTCAAAACCATACCTTCTGCTCGAAATGTTATGGCTACGGTGTTTTTCGATTCCGAAGGACTCTTACTTGTGGACAGAATGCCAAGTGGAACCAACATAAATTCAGATGCATATGTGACGACACTGAAGAAACTTCAAGATCGGCTCAGTGTGTTCGATCACATCGGCAAAAGCAGGATGTTTTGTGTTTGGGCCGAGCGGTTCTAGGCGCTTCAGTCTGGAACAGCGCGACCACTGCGGTGCAGGTTCGAATCTTGCCTCGGGCATAGATGTGTGTGATGTCCTTATATTTGTTAGGTTTAAGTAGTTCTAATTTCTAGGGTACTGATGACCTCAGAAGTTAAGTCCCATAGTGCTCAGAGCCATTTGAACCATTTTTCTGTTTTGCTGTTGCACGACAATGCAGGGCCACATGTCCGTCAAAAAACCATGGAAGCGACCACAAAACTCGGATGGACAACACTGAAACACCCGCCTTACAGTCTTGACCTGCCTCCATGTGACTATCATCTCTTTGGGAAACTGAGAGACACTCTCTGTGGAACAAGGTTTAAAGATGATGACTCCCTTGTGCACGCTGCCAAACAGTGGCTCCAAGAGGTTGGTCCAGAATTTTGCCATGTGGGTATACAGGCGCTGGTTCCAAGATGGCGTAAGGTAGTTGAGAGAGAGATGGAAATTATGTGGAGAAATGAAAATATTGTTTCTAAAGGATGTATCTACACACTGTAAAACCTTCAAACATGTAGAATAAAAGATGGATTTAAAAAAATAGTGTCCATTTCTTTTGGAGTGACCCTCCTAAATGCAGATGCAGTTTCTTTATTTGAAATCCTCCCTCAATGTAGGTGGTGACTAATCACCGAGGACACTCAGTTGTAACTAATGCCATGAACATTGCGTATCATCTTGTGTTATTTCCCAAGTAAATTTCGAAATTTGTGGTAAGTTCCTATGCGACCAAACTGCGAACGTCATCGGTCCCTGGGCTTACACACCACTTAATCTAACTTAAACTAACTTAGGATAAGGACAACACACACACACCCATGCCCGAGGGAACCGTGGCAAGGCGCCCTGGACTGCAATGCTACCGCGTGCTGCATTTCTCAAGTGAAAGTATTTTGGTGTCATTTTTCAACAATACAATACTCGTTTACACACGGGACTAGACTGTATGATTTATCTACTTCATGTTAAGGCAGAAGATCTCCTGATCTGTCTCTGAAAGAATACCTCTGGGATCAGCTCGGACGTCATGTTTGCCCCAGTACCTAGGATGTATATACCAGTTACATCTGTTGTAGGCCAGCTTGCCACAGGAAAGGGTAAAACGTTGTCGTGGCAGCATCCCAAACCGAAGCAGTGCATGCATCTAGGCAAGAGCAGGTGCAATGACATACTGACAAGTGGACTTTTATTGTCAAGTTCATTATACATCTGACTCGATGTTGTAAGCACTCAAATAACAGCATACCCATCTCAATGAGTGAGGTTTAATTTCATTTCCTTCTCCCCTTCTCGTTAGTGTAGGGTACTGGAGCTCCGAGCCCACTTTGTCAAATTGACATGCAAATTAATTAAACTGATCTCTTAATTTCTTCCCCCCCCCCCCCCCCACCTCAGACAACGCCCACCTCACCAGCTAACCATGTGTTTTTCTCAGCCACGAACTAACTAACTTGGAGGTAGTCTTAACCCCTCCACACCTCATCCCTTCCTCCCTCCTACCTCTCTTAGTCTCTTCCGTCTGAAACCGCACGACTGTTACGGTCGCAGATTCGAATCCTCCCTCGGATATGGATGTGTGTGATGTCCTTCGGTTAGTTAGGTTTAAGTAGTTCTAAGTTGTAGGGGGCTGATGACCTCAGATGTGAAGTCCCATAGTGCTCAGAGCCATTTGAACCAATCTGATAGACTGAGGACAGCTTGCTGCTGGTGGTCCACAAAGAGATCCTACAGGTGGCATTGATATACTGCCTCTAGTCTGCAAAAGTCAGTCGTAGATAGACAAAAGACAAGAACAAGATGCTTCTTGCAGTCTGTTATATATATTTCTCACTGGATCCCTCATCAACGACCTGGCAAACAGAAACACTCCACTGAAGCGACTGGAGACACCACTGTCTCTGACCGCACTGGTCCTTCACCAACACAAAAGCATGTATAGTCAACTACATAAATGGTCACCCGCCCAAAGTACAACTTGTTCATCATATAGCGATACAGCGACACCCTCCACACACCGTCCCCTGGTCAGGGGACGCAGCTGCATCGGCGACCTGACACAGACTAGGCACGCCCCCGATGCCTTCAATAGGCCTGTCGATCTGTGATGGAGAACACTTCTTTTCGCCAATGCAGCTGTATTTAACCAAGCGCTTTTTAAAAAGGAAAACACTATAGTGACGATAACAAATGTTCTCTTTCCACGAAAATAAGCGCAGTGCAATTTCTTTAAGTTTATGAGCAAAATCAGTATACTCCTTATGTTCGACTGCAGGATACAACTCGCATCTCATTATTTTGCGTGCTTCAACGAAGTGCGCCACCACTGATTACAAATGATCACAGGCCTACACACATGCACCGTGCAAAAAATTGGGAAGAGAAAGTTCCACTATATTGCTGACAAAACTACCGATCATCGCAGAACGTCCTAGTTATTTTTAAACCGTCATCGAAGTAAAGTAAAAGAGAGAATTTAAATTCCGGAGGAAAAACATCAATGTTAAGCAATTGCTTTCAGATTGATGGATAAATTACACGACGAACTATAATTCAAGTAGTGTCAACTTGATAGTTGGAGCTTAATGAGACTCAACGAGATGTGGTGTTATGACGACAATGTTATGTTATCCTCGATATGAGCAAAGCTACCTAACAGCAGAGCTGTACTTCTCTGTGAAAGAGGAATGCTACCATGGCTGTGGTGATGCTACTGTAAACACCAATAAGACTGTTACATCTCCTTTTGATGGTGATCGTGCTTCTTCTTCATGTACATTTTCATGCAGCAGGATGAGGGTGGTACTTCAATGTATCAGCTGTCGAAAATATTCATGTTGATTATTCCTCGTTGTTTCCTAGTGAGACACAGCTGCACCTGTCAAAACTGATACTGCTACTAATTATAACAACGACTAATGCGAGAAGTGTGATTGAGGGTATGTTCTGAGCTAAAAAAGACGTATAAATCCATTACTTTCCCAAGATGCAGAACAGCATTCACCGGACTGTGTTCCAGTTGGTTTACAAGCACCTCGAGTGGTGTATATCCACTGATGATCCCATCCTAGGGCAACAGAATAGTGTCAAGTTTGTCGCCTTAGTGACTGGGATAGGAATCTTGGATGTCTGATGTTGGACAGATGTATTCGGCATTATAGTAATAAGAGCGTTGCATTCTACACGAGTAATATCTCGGAAACTGTACGACATTAACAATATAGCATTTTTTAGGTCAGCACCGTGTAACCATACGAGTGTGTGTTTATGCTCTGCGATCATTTCTCTCATGCCGGTGCTACCCTCCTCGACACGAACGCGAGGGTGTCGTGGGTAAGGTTGGTGTTACAAGGAGGATTGGTCAAGGACAATGTGAGAGGGACCTGCCTATCTCCGACTTTATCTTACGAATGCGTGAATACTCTGTGACTCCCATCCACACAGTGAATGAAAGCCAGTAGTAATCGTAAATTCCGCACTATGATCGATGCGCTACAGATACGTAGATAACTTAATACATCAGCACAGGACACTATCTGGTACACTTTGGTGTATATGGTCGAATGGATATATTGCACAATCGTGTAGCTAAATTTTGCAATCTAGTACGTGATACTGGTAAAGTAGTGGAAAGTTGATTTAGCGAAGATGCAGAAACTGTCAAACATCCCGAAGCGTCATTGGCTGGCGTTGAAATTGCAGAACAACTTTTAAAATTGCCAAAAATTGATCGCGCTATCAACTGCAGTGTGTATTACAGTAAATTCCCCTATACCAACAGTGACTTTTCCATCTCATCCGTCGACTGTTACACTAGTGATTAACGCCTAATGATTGACTGACAGCAGTTTGTTGAGATGGAGGGAGCCATGGCGGAATACTGCATATCTGCTACCTGTCACTCTGGAACATGGGATTCAATGTAGAGCTCATCACATTCAGACAGTTGTTTGGAAGCGTTCTACATGGCTACAAAACGAGGAAACAATACTCGTCGAAATAGAACACTGAGACATCCACTACCTTGTCGCTGTGAGTGATGACGTTACCTGTATAAGTTATCACTTTCGGAAAGCTGTTGGAAACGCTGTACAATGCCGCAAACTCTTCCAGTTTTCATATACTGCGACGTCTTCCACAGTTTTGTCAATGAGAAACATCGCCTCTGTTTTTATTGGTGTGGGAGCGGCTTAGTTTACACCACACGATGTTCAGCTTTCTGTGAGAGTCAAACGATCCCATAGACCTCGAAATCGCGGAATAAAAACAGTGTATGGCGGTGTACAGAACTTTAGATGTATTCCGCTTGAATGTGTTACAGCCGAAAAAATATGTATTAAACTGCTTGTGAAGGTCCAACCCTGTATTGTGATTAATACTTTACTCGATATGGCCTTCCTCCAGTGTAGTCAACAAAACATTCGCAGATCAATGCCAGTGACTTCTAACGCTAGCCACGTGCTCCAGTCAGGCGATGTATGTGTTTGTAATAAGCTCGATGTCAGCACACAGACAGTATTTGGTTTTTTCGATGTAACAGAAGAGAAACACATGGTAAAATTTTATAGGACGTTCTATTATAAGGAGTAGCTATAACTGGTTAAAGTTAGGATGCATATAACTGTCTCAAAGCTACACTCATTTTGCTCATAAAACTAACGTAAATCGCATGTATCTATTCTCTTGAAATCATGACTATTGTTATTATTATCGTCATGACTGCGTGTTTGAACTGTATGTGTTACCGCAAGTCATTTGATATTTGATACTGCATAACCTCTAATTATAAAGTATACACCACTTGAATTATAATTCGCTGTGGAAGCCAAAAATGATAGCGTTTTCTTCCCAACATGTGAGTAGATTGCGTAAGTTATACTGTGATGATCAAACTGCTAACAGAACTAGAACAAAAGAATCTACTGTATGATAGAAAATTTAGGGACATGTCGCTAGAGGGGAGTTATGGAGCAAAAAGGAAGTTATGGGGCAAAAATATCAAATGCAAGTACACAGACAATAATTTGTTTCGATTTAATGGAAGAGAGCGAGAGACATGGTAAAATCTTGTAGGAGGTTCTAATGCAAGAGTGGCTCTCACAATTTGTTTCCTAAACGTAGGTGTGATATAGTTTCGCATTGGTAAAATGGGACTTGTCATAATGTGCAAAGCATCAACATCCTTTTCAATTGTAATATGTTGATGTCGAACGGAAAATGATTGTGATTTTTTCCGACATGTAAGCAAATGGCTTGATGGTTGTATTCTCTATTGTTATGTCAATTATCTTAAATGTTTGTAATACACACGTGCATTGCAGTTTATTTACAGACATTGTTTTGAACGCCAGAGACGTTCTCATGTCATGTAAATTGTCCATCAAGCTATAAGAAACTGCTTAACATAGATGTTTTTTCTCCGTAATTTGAATTCTCGCGTTTTCTTTACTCTGATGGTGCTTTCGAACCTGCAGTTGAACAGAAAAGCTATAACGATTTTACTCATAAACTTCAAGAAAATGGACTGCACCTATTTTCGTGGAAAGAGGACATCTATTATCGCCGCGATAGTGTTTTCCTTTTTAAAAGATGGTTGATTATAAGAGTTGCGTTGACACTGTAGAACAACAGGCCTATTGGATGTGTTGAGGGCATGCCTACTCTGTGTGAGGTTGCCGACGCAGGAGCCAGCATGTGGGGGTGGGGCTGTGTCGCTGTGTGATGAGCAGGTTGCACTTGGAGCGGCCGTCCATTTATCTCCCATTGTTTACTTGACTATACCGCACGGCCGGTAGACGGCAAAGCAGGCTGCGGCGGTACCAGCTGAAGAATACTGTACTCTCAGATACGGTGGGGTCTGCGGTCTCTTTAGCTGGAAGGCCTCTTGTTTTCCAAATCGCTGTTGCTCCCTGGGGGCCCAGTCTTTACGAGAAGTGCGTTTAACAGATTGCGTATTGTTCTTGTCTTTCGTCTGTGACAGATTTTCGCAGACTGGAGACAGTACATCAGTGCACCAGAAGGATTTCTTTGTGGACCAGCAGCGGCAAGACAGCACAGCTTCCATCCCTACTTCCGGTGAGGAGAAGGAGGGATGAGGTGTGGAGGGGGTGGGGGTGGGGGTAAGGCTACCTTCAACCTGGTTAGTTCGTGAGCGCCCGTCGAGGAGGACACAACTCTAACTGCTGCCCCTCTACAATCTTCTGGGGTCGGTTTTTGTGGTAGTTGCTTTATTCTGATGATTTTTTCCCTATCCCCAGCACATGTGTTGCATTACGGCCCATTCATTATGAGTGGTGGTTTCTTCACGAAAATTTCAAAGTGTAAGTAGAACAGTGATATATTTTTTCTCCATCAGTTGTGGTGTATTGGCTTTGATTACCTAGACTGCATGCTGATTACCGAGCAGGTATCGAACTCTGACGTCAAACAGAGATAGATACAGTCCTCAGCTGTATGCTTACAGGTAATTAAACTCCTCTCTGTCCGACACCAGCATCTCGTCATTTTAAAATATTTCCCACTAAAGAGAAAAGGAAAGTACGTTACACCCCAGCCCTTTTTCCGCCAGCTTGTTGGTGAAGGATAGAGCTTGAGGCCGCCGGCCACTAGTTTCGAGAGGTAGTGTGAAATATTTTTCCAGCAGGATAACACCACTTGGACAGATACGACACCGTCAAATTTTGAGCTGTATTGCAATTTTAGGCAGTCCTTGTGTAGCGCTGTGCATATAATTGTGTAATTAGGACGGATCTGTATGATTAATTACGTAATTAGGCCCGGTCATTACTTCAGTTTCCTAACCAAAATGAATAATGTGCAATAACCTAAGCTTCCTCTCCTGCAGCCGGCCGACGTGGCCGAGCGGTTCTAGGCGCTTCAGTCTGGAACAGAGCGACCGCTACGGTCGCAGGTTCGAATCCTGCCTCGGGCATGGATGTGTGCGATGTCCTTAGGTTAGTTAGGTTTATGTAGTTCTAGTTAGAGGGGACTGATGACCTCAGATGTTAAGTCCCATAGTGCTCAGAGCCATTTCATTTCAACCTCTTCTGCATCTGTGCAGTTTCCACGTTGTGGAGGTGCACTTGGGATTTCCATCCAGGAATTCCACGGTTCGAGTCCCAGAAAGGGCATCGCCGTTTTTAATTTCCCGCCAGTTGCCTCGCGTAAGGTGGAGTAGGACGCCAACACCGTCCTGGGACAAGGGAATTCCCACCAAAATTAGAAATTGCTGTCAAAATTCGAAATTCCTGACAAAAATACGAAATTCTCGTCGCAATTCGAAATTTCTGCCAATAGGGTATGTGGGGGAGGAGGCTAGAGTAGGGACTGGACAGAGGGCTTTGATTCACATGCAAGCTGAGAAAAAAACATGACGTCAACTGGGGTGGGGGTGGGGTTAGACATGGCCGGGGGGGGGGGGGTATAATTCGTTGATCAATTTAATTAATCTGCATATCAATTTGATATGAAAATTGGGCTCAGTGCCCTAGTACCCTACTAATCTTGATATATCACATTTTTCATCATGCACTGTAATACATTTCTTCACTTTGACAAAAGTGAAAATAAAAACGTGTTCCTTTTTAGTATACAGCCTCTGCTAACATCAAGGGAAAATTTTGTCGACTTCGAAACATGTTAAATGGAATACTGAAAGCAGTAAGTTAATTTTAAACCTCATTCTTTAGCAGAACCCGTTTTCAGTATTTAAGACTTAGAAAATAGAAATGTATTGTGCACATTCAGAAACACCGCTGATACTGTTTCGTAAACAGTTCTCTTAAACTGCAGTACGTTTACGACAGAGAAAAGTGATATTTGACACGTAACAGCTACTGCGGAAAATGTCCATCACAAACTAAGAAAATCAATAACCCTTTGGTCCATGAGCAAGAAATTATTCGGCCTGGGATTGATTGATGGCGTTGTTGGACGTCCCCCTGAGGAATATGGTGCCAAATTCTTTACAACTAGCGCGTTACATCAAAATGCCGAGATGGTTGGAGGTGGGAGGGGCTGCGCCAAACGTTCTTAATCGTGGAGAAATCCAGCGAACTTGGTGGACGAGGTAGGATTTGGCAAGTACGGAGAGAAAAGTAGAAACTTATACATGTGTGGGCGGGCATTACCTTGCTGAAATGTAAGCCTTGGATGACTTGCCACGAAGAGCAACCAATCATACGTAGAACATTGTAGACGTACTGCTGTGTCGTGGACAAACTTCTATGAAAATAAATGTCAAATCAGACTATTACTTCTGGTTTTTGGGCTGTACGGCAGGTGACAATCAGATATCCCTTGCTGTCCGCAGAGCATCCAGGCACGTCTTAGACTTTAGAATGTTAACTGAGAGAGTGTTTCAGAATTTTGGGTGTTGCCGCAATGTATGCATTAGACCGGGGACTGGCACTTTGAGCAGTTTCTATGGGCTTCAGTGGTTTTTCACATTAAAAGAAAAGTAATGATGTCGATCTATTAGTTTTTAATCTCTAATTACTGAGTTAAGGTTTCTCTAAAATCCGTATAATTTTGAAGTTACTGTGTTTGTGACACCCTGTGCAACCAAGATAACAGTGTAGGACATGGTACTGTTCGTTAAGTGACCCATCATATACAGGGCGTTACAAAAAGGTACGGCCAAACATTCAGCAAACATTCCTCACACACAAAGAAAGAAAATATTTTATGTTGACATGTGTCCGGAAACGCTTACTTTCCATTTAGAGCTCATTTTATTACTTCTCTTCAAATCACATTACTCATGGAATGGAAACACACAGCAACAGAACGTATCAGCGTGACTTCAAACACTTTGTTACAGGAAATGTTCAAAATGTCCTCAGTTAGCGAGGGTACATGCATCCACCCTCCGTCGCATGGAATCCCTGATGAGCTGATGCAGCCCTGGAGAATGGTGTATTGTATCACAGCCGTCCAAAATACGAGCACGAAGAGTCTCTACATTTGGTACCGGGGTTGCGTAGAAAAAAATGGTTCAAATAGCTCTGAGCACTATGGGACTTAACAGCTCTGGTCATCAGTCCCGTAGAACTTAGAACTACTTAAACCTAACTAACCTAAGAACATCACACACATTCATGCCCGAGGCATGATTCGAACCTGCGACCGTAGCGGTCTCGCGGTTCCAGACTGACGCGCCTAGAACCTCACGGCCACTCCGGTCGTCTGGTTGCGTAGACACGAGCTTTCAAATGTCCCCATCAATGAAAGTGAAGAGGGTTGAGGTCAAAAGAGCGTGGAGGCCATGGAATTGGTCCGCCGCTACCAATCCATCGGTCACCGAATCTGTTGTTGAGAAGCGTACGAACACTTCGACTGAAATGTGCAGGAGCTCCATCGTGTATGAACCACATGTTGTGTCGTACATGTAAAGGCACATGTTCTAGCAGCACAGGTAGAGTATCCCGTATGAAATCATGACGGTGAATCGAGGAAGTACAGTACATACCGACGAAACTAAAATGAGCTCTAACATGGAAATTAAGCGTTTCCGGACACATGTCCACATAACATCTTTTCTTTATTTGTGTGTGAAGAATGTTTCCTGAAAGTTTGGCCGTACCTTTTTGTAAGACCCTGTATAAAGCCCGTACAAGATCAAGCTAGCTTAAGTGGTCACATTTAGGAACTATGCGAGATAGCCTCCGCACATTTGGGATAATATCTCCCGTCGCAAATTCTTGAACTTTGTCTCATCCACCAAGGACACAGAACGTTGGCCGATCTGGGAAATAAGCGAGAAGAGAGAGTCTTGCTGCACCGTGAGAATGTAAAACGTAACTAACTCAGAAGTACACTGGCAATGTGCGTCTGTTGACAACAAATGTTTAGCTTTCTAACGTAGTGGTATGTTAGTCTCAGGGAATTGAAAAGGTTAAGAACTCAGGAGGGATACTGCTGATAGCTAAAAAGTGCATCGTGAGTAGCTTTTAGTAAGTAGCGCGTGTAACGCAGGCGAGAATTTCAAGGTCTGTGGGAGGCTTGTTGAGTCCCTTCAGCACAGTCGTGCTGGCGCTCTCGTTAGGCCAATGCGTTATTAATGGCGACAGGCGACGTGAAAATGTTGCATTAGAATTCTTTGCACGTCCTAGAGAGGCTGATGATGAAGTTCCCACGGCGACACGTAAATAGGTGGATCACGAGGTCAATCCTTGACCGCAAGAGTAGAGGAGAATGTTGCCTGAGAGGTTGGCAATGCAAGAGAAACACAAACAGGCGGATACAAAGACGCTGTCTGACGGCTAGACAGACAGAAATATGTGCGCGCGGATACACAGACTTACACTATCACAAACATGATTGTCAGTACGGAATACAAAGCAGTCATTACAGGCTGCATCTGTGTACCTCTACGGTGCTATACTAAACACCATCTTCATAGCGGCACCACTAGCGCCACTCTTACGCGACTGGCGCGAAATTTGAAGAGACATCATCTTTCAGGTGCAGAAACACGCCTCCCAACTTTCGTTTACATGGCACTATTCCTTCCTGATGTCAAGACTTTTTCCTTCAGTGTATTTTGTATTATTAGACTTACTCTTGTATTACCCATTGATATTAATAATAAATAATGAACTGCAAACTCAGATATTGAATCTATGTTCGTAATACGTTTATACAACATTTCCCCCTAAGATTTCACAGCTTTGATGATTTTCTAGCATCATCTTTTACCTCGAACTTTTTTTTACGACTTACACGGCAGTGTGTGTGCTTCTATTTAAGACAGCAGCATTTGGTTGTTCTTTTTAGAACAACGTAAGTAACTCTCACAACATCCCTTGCACGCCATTATTCTGGCCAAGACAGCAACATTTCACTTCCCTCTCTCAACGTTTGCTGAATTTTGTCATGACCATGCTGCCGGTCGAAGTGGCCGAGCGGTTCTAGGCGCTACAGTCTGGAACCGCGCGACCGCTACCGGTTCAGGTTCGAATCCTGCACCGGGCATGGATGTGCGTGATGTCCATGGGTTAGTTAGTTTTAATTAGTTCTAATTTCTAGGGGACTAATGAGCTCAAATGTTAAGTGCCATATTTCTCAGACCCATTTGAACCATTTGAACCATGACCATGATTGGTGTGCCACGATAAACAATGCTAACAACAAATAAAGTAGCAAAGGTAATCATCAGAAACTGAAAGAAACCGAGTTACAGCGTGCAACGAGTGACCTCACTGAATAACGAGCCAATGGGGCTGCAAATGGGCTCATGACCATATCAGTTGGACCCTAGACGATTTGGAGACGGTGGCCAAGTCAGATAAGTACTGATTTCATTTGCTAAGAGCTGACCCCACAAGGAACCCTCAAAGGAACGGACCCAATTTGTCAACAAAGCGATGTGCAAGCGGAAATGGCGATATGCGTATACACAGATAGCGGTCGTGTCTCATACAGAAGGTATAAAAGGGCAGTGGATTGGCGAAGCTGTGATTTGTCCTCAGGTGATTCATGTGAAAAGATTTCCTGTGTGATTATTGTCGCACGGCGGGAATTAACAGACTTTGAACGCAGAATGGTACTCAGAAATAGATACATGCAACATTCCATATCGGAAACCCTTTAAGGAATTCAATATTCAGAAATCCACAGTGTCAAGACTGCTCTCACAGTATCAGATTTCAGACGGTACCTCTCACCACGGACAACATAGTGGCCGCCACGACGGTGAAAGAAGCAGTGTTTGCGTTGTCTGAGCTACCGGACAAGCAACATTTCGTGAAATAACCGCAGAAATCATTGTCGAACGAACGACGAGCGTATCCGTTAGGACAGTGCGGTGCAATTTGGCTTTAATGGACTATGGCAGTAGATGACGACGCGAGTGCTTTTGCTAACAGCAGGACAGTGCCTGAAGCGCTCCTTCCGGGCTTGTGACCTTATTGGTTGGACCCTAGACTCATTGAAAAGTGTGGCCTAGTCACTTGTACTAATTTCAGTTGCTAAGAGCTGTTGATAGGATTTGAGTCTCGCGCAGACCCCATAAAGAAACGCACCCAAGCTGTCAACAAGACAATTTGCAAGTGGGTGGTGACTTCATAATGGTGTGGGCTCAGTGTACATGGAATGGGGTAGGTCCTCTGATCCAGCTGGATCGATCACTGATTGGAAGTGGTTATATTCGTCTATTTGGGGACTATTGGCAGCCATTCATAGATTCATGTTCCCAAATAACTATGGAATTTGTGTGGATGACAACGCGCCATGTCAGAAGATTTCGAACAATTCGAGCGAATGATTTGGCCACCCAATCGTCCGACATGAACCCCATCGGACGTTTGTGGGACATAATCTAGAGGTCAGTTTCTACACAAAATCCGGCACCAGAAACACTTTCGCAATTCCAGACGACTATAGATGCAGCATAACTCTTTATTTCCACAGGGGACTTCCAATGACTTGCTAAGTTCATGCCACGTCGGGCTGCTGCGCTTCGACGCGATATTTGGAGTCATGCCATGACTTTTGGCTTCTCAGTCTCAGTCTAGATTGAGTCTTTGCGAGTGGTTGTATATAATATATAAAGTGGATGTATATAATCTACTTATATGTTTCTCATCTTGGCAGTTGTTCTTGATTGGTATTCAGGTATATTTACTTCGTCTTCTTTGGTGAAGGAGGTTCGGAAAACCGTGTTTAGTAACTCTACTGTGTGGCACTGTCGGCTTTTCGACGTCTTCAGTGCTAAATGTGGATTTAAAAATGGCTACGGCAAGTAACTGGAACATGGCAATTCTACGATCCGGTGACCGTGTGTCTTCGTATTTAGACACTGCAGAAGCTGGACGCCGTATGACAGAAGTGTCGTGTCTGCCTGTGGTGACCTACGTGAGACACTGGCGTGACGATTCGAGTTGGAATTATTTTTTTGCTAGCTGTTTCCCGCTGCTGTCACAGATATCAATAGCTTAGTTATGATGAGTGAGTAAGTAAGCTTCAGCCCGCTCGGTTAGCCGTGGTGTTCGGCCAGAGAGCCGGTTGGCCTCTGTAATAAAAAAACTGAGTGGAAGGATCAACCACCGAACTTGAATAGGATGTCGTGCGACTTCCGCAACGACTGAACACACACACACACAAAAAAAAAGCGGTCTAACGCACAGCTTTCCGGAGTGGGAAGGAGCGCCTTGGTCCCCGGCACGAATCCGTCCGGCGCACTTGTGTCGAGGTCCGGTGAGCCGCTTCTACCACGCAAACATAGGGGCTACACTCGTCTGGTGTGAGACGTTCCCTGGGGGGAGAGGGGGGGGGGGGGGCGCTTGCATCGGGGGCCGAACCGCACAATAAACTTGTGTTCGGTGTGGGGCGGCGGAGGGGTGAAATGGACTGCGGTAGTCGCGATTTCTAGGTCCCCGGTTAACATACAACATAAAAGCAAGCTACTGTATGCGCAAAAACATCAAGTAGCCCCCCCGTATCTGCCTGTTCGGCTAGACGTAACTCGTGATGTGCGCCCCATTCTGCCCGCTCCCAAGCTGTCCCACAACGCACGATGCGCAACGACGATGCAGATCAGTGCTTCCAAAGGGCCGTGGGAAGGAGAGCGCCTCTATGCGTCGTGCTATTGAAGTAGCTACACATTACACAACGTGTACATTATGCAAGAAGTAGTGTGCAAGTATAGATTAAATGCAGTCAAGGGTGCATAAGCATTTTAGTCATTACTTTGAATCGCTTCACGTAGCACATATGAAACAATAAAAGCATTTTCACAGATATGGTAAAGATCAAAAGTGAAAAAGTGAATGGCTTTCTCAAAGAATAAATATTTCTCACCAGTTCGAGTAACATATTTGAAACCAATGAGTATCTTGTACTACACACTTTCTAAAAGTAGCCTACATATGTTCTTCCTCAGGGTTCGTGCCATCTCCATACCAAAATTTCTCTAAAATCAGTTCAATTACGACAACTTTGATTTTTCGTGATCAGATTTTGATGATATACGGTGCCCCAAGCTATACTCAAGTTCCCTGCGAAAACCTCAAAAAAATTCAGCTAGAGGTCTTGGGTCACACGTGTTCAGACAAACACACAGGTGCGACAGTTTTAAAGATTTATTATTTGTATGCCTATAGATGTCAACGACTACAGCGATTGTAGCTCCGCCGGCCAGAGTGGCCGAGTGGTTCTAGGCGCTACAGTCTGGAACCGCGCGACTGCTACAGTCGCAGGTTCGAATCCTGCCTCGGGCAGGGATGTGTGTGATGTCCTTGGGTTAGTTGGGTTTAAGTAGTTCTAAGTTGTAGGGGACTGATGATGTCAGAAGTTAAGTCCCATAGTGCTCAGAACCAATTGAACCATTTTTGATTGTAACTACACCTTCTGTCATTGAAGCCAGAGTACCCACGGTGATTGTCCATTACTGTGTTTAAAAGAAAAATCTATTCAAAAAGAGATGCCCCACTCATATACAGCGTTCACGAGCACGATTATATGCACAATCTGAGAGGTTAACAATGAAACGTCCCCTTTGAAAAATTATGAATGACTCTGCAGGTAAACCTCTTATGTTATTTGATTTTCAAACAGCTGAGCGTAACTTAATGTACTCAGACATTTCTGTCATTACTTACTCTGATCATCACTAAACTGACACACAATATTGTTTTTTAGCGCAACGCAATCTGACTTTCAATAATGCCCACAAAAAACTGACCCTGAATAACAATAATCTATACCTTTCATGAATCACTTACCTCACAAAAATCTTCGTTACTCGAACTACTGCAATGCAGGGAGCGCCAATGCTGCCAGCTACGTAAAAAATTCTAACCACGTAAGGCACTAACAACTGATAGGCATAGTTAGCAAATGAAAGATTTTGATAGCGAAGAAGCCATGTATTTACCTTAATAGCGTTCAAAAGTCATAATAAATATATCTATCAGTTCATAAATTTCCTTTTTCTGGCGGACACACGTCCAGATCGTCCGTAGTCAAAACTCTGGCATCTCTCTCTCTCCACATCCACCAATGCTGGCGGCTCACCTCCGACAGCACAACGATACGCGCTGTTCACATCCATCTGCCCAACACTGCACAAGCGTCGAAACAGCCACAGACTGCACACAGCACAGTCAGTGATTTTCATACAGAGCGCTACCTGAACAGCCTACTTACAACCAAAAACGCAGTTATGTACACTAATCACGTTCTAAAATGTTGGGAGCACTACGTATTCTCATACTTCGAGAGACACCCACAAAAAATGTCGAGCACTATCGTTTCGGTGGTCCAGGTGTCCATATCTTTGAACAGGGTACACTCACACAGGCCAACGGTAAAGCAGCATTATACTCCTTCCGCATGTGCGTCTCACCAACTGTGCATTAAGTCCTGACTTCATTTTTATGGAGGACAACTCGTGACGGCATCAAATTGTGCAGGTGGAGGAGCTGTCGGCACGAGAGGATATTCGGCAGATGGATTGCTTGCCCATGCCTCCGACTTAAGTACCAAATAGGACGTTTCGGATGCTTTGGGAGATGCATTGCAGCTTGTCCACGTCGACCAACGAGCATGCAACAGTTGTCAACCGCGCTGGTGGAGGAATGGAACTTCTTACCTACCTTGCGGCCAGTATGGGAAAACGTTGCAGTGCACGCATTGCTGTCAGTGGTGGTAGCACATCGTATTAAGGGGAGGTTTGGCTATCTTTGGCCCGAAAAAAAGCATGTTCCTTAAGAATTTTTTTCTCGCGATGTGTTATAGATAGCAATGTCAAATTTGGTCAAAATGTTTATTGATATTTCCTCTACAACCTGGACCTTTTTCGACCGGAAATGTCGAAGAAGCGGAAGTGCCGTCGGAACGAAACAAAATTTCGATGTAGATATCCACGTGCGGTACGTCACAGATCAACCGGCACGTCTGAAATCAAAATTGAGTTGACGTTAGCGAAGTACATAAGATTGTTTAGGACTTGTTCTTCGTTTGAGTAATTTGGACCATAGGAAACAAAATCGCAGCCATTTCAAACAAAATACGGTTTTTTTTCATCGATTTTTAGAATTCGCCGTCCAAGTAAAAATACACTACTCTCCATTAACATTATAACACCAAGAGAAAATGCAGATGATAAACGGGTATTCATTTGAGAAATATATTATACTAGCACTGACATGTGATTACATTTTCACGCAATTTGGGTGCATAGATCCTGAGAAATCAGTACCCAGAACAACCACCTCTGGCCGTAATAACGGACTTGATACGCCTGGGAATTAGGTCAAACAGAGCTTGGATGGCGTGTGCAGGTACAGCTGCCCATGCAGCTTCAACACGATACCACAGTTCATCAAGAGTAGTGACTGGCGTATTGTGACGAGCCACTTCCTCGGCCACCATTGACCAAACGTTTTGAACTGGTGAGAGATCTGGAGAATGTGCTGGCCAGGGCAGCAGTCCAATATTTTCTGTATCCAGAAAGGCCCATACAGCACCTGCAACATGTAGTCGTGCATTATCCTGCTGAAATGTAGGGTTTCACAGGGATCGAATGAAGGGTAGAGCCACGGATCGTAACAATTCTGAAATGTATGCCGTCAATGCGAACAAGAGGTGACCGAGACATGTAACCAATGCTACCTCATACCACCACGCCGGGTGATACGCCAGTATGGTGAAGACGAATACACGCTTCCAATGTGTGTTCACCGCGATGTCGCCAAACAGGGATGCGACCATCATGATGCCGTAAACAGAACCTGGATAAATTCGAAAAAATGATATTTTGCCATTCGTGCACCCAGGTTCGTTGTTGAGTATACCATCGCAGGTGCTCCTGTCTGTGATGCAGCGTCAAGGGTAGCCGCAGCCATGGTCTCCGAGCTGATAGTCCATGCTGCTGCAAACGTCGTCGAACTGTTCGTGCAGATCGTTGTTGTCTTGTAAACTTCCCCATCTGTTGATTCAGGGATCGAGATGTGGCTGCATGATACGTTACAGCCAAATGGTTCAAATGGCTCTGAGCACTATGAGACTTAACATCTGTGGTCATCAGTCCCCTGGAACTTAGAACTACTTAAACCTAACTAACCTAAGGACATCGCATACATCCATGCCCGAGGCAGGATTCGAACCTGCGACCGTAGCAGTCGCGCGGTTCCGGACTGCAGCGCCTAGAACCGCGTGGCCACCGTGGTCGGCCGTTACAGCCATGCGGATAAGATGCCTGTCATCGCGATTGCTAGTGAAATGAGGCCGTTGGGGTCCAACACGGCGTTCCGTATTACCCTTCTGAACCCAGCGATTCCATATTATTCTAACAGTCATTGGATCTCGACCATCTCGAGCAGCAATGTCGCGATCGATAAAACACAATCGCGATAAGCTACAATCCGATCTTTATCAAAGTCGGAAACGTGATGGTAAGCATTTCTCCTCCTTACACGAGGCATCACAACAACGTTTCACCAGGTAACGCCGGTCGACTGCTGTTTGTGCATGAGAAATAGGTTGGAATCTTTCCTCATATCAGCATGTTGTAGGTGTCGCTACCGGCGCCAACCTTGTGTGAATGCTCTGAAAAGCTAATCATTTGCGTATCACAGCATCTTCTTCCTGTCGGTTAAATTTCGCGTCTGTAGCACGTCATCTTCGTGGTGTAGCAATTTTAATGACCAGTAGTGTATTTATAGTTGATGGACCGGAATAAACATGGTACAACTCCTAGGCAATGTAGTTAGCTTCGTTGGAAACAAATAATCGTGTCAATCGGTTCAGTTGATTTGAAGTTATCATACTCGCGATCAAAAAACTTCATTTCGAGAAAAGCGTGTTTAAAGTTTTGACTACATTTAAATGCAATATTATGCAACTTACGTTCAATCTGCTATTCCGGGTTCATAAACTAGCCATTCCTCTTCCTCACTGATGGCGTTCTCCTCGATCTGGGCCATCCTTTGCTGATCCAGAGCCGCTCGTACGGCCGGTGACAAGCGGTTTTCGGCCGCTGGAATCGGGTGGTCGTCCGAATCCTTCTCGAACTGCGTCGAATTGAGTCCCAGGGTGACGTCCATCGTTGTCATGGTCTCCAGAATTGCTGAATACCCCTCGTTGAAACTGCTCACTGCCAGGAAAGCCGCAATCTCCACAGTCGTCGCGCCAGAAAGCTAATGCTTGGGGGCTAAGTTCCAAACACACGCTCTAAAACTTTCATTTGAATTTTGTGTGTTTTCTCCCAAGTACTGGTACAATAACTCGTCCTCCGAAAGGGCTTCGTAAATCGTATGAACCAGTTTTTGAACTTCTTTGGAGACCGGCTGATCGTGTTGATATTCGTCCAGATGTCCGGTAGCCCCTGCAATGCGCCACTTCCACCAACTAGTTTCCCCAGCCGAATAATTTTGGTGTTGTGCGTGGTCATCCATCGAACACTTGTGGAAATACGTTGCCGAAATTGCCTTCTTCATCTGTTCCATCGAACTGGAATGCCGTTGGATTGCCAAGCCGCAGTACGTCGTAAGCTCTTTGATCACTTGATCCTTGGACAAGCACATAGAATAATTTTTCGCGGCTACAAAGCCGAAATTCCCGAAAAAGAAAACTGGAGCGCGAGAAAGGCCGATTTCAGGCAGGTGCATTATTTTTTGTTAAATCGCGAATAACAAACATTTCCTTTTCGTATTCGGAAAAACCGTTTTAGGGGTGGATTCTAAACACTTTTATGGATCTAAAAATGCAAATTTAAAAAAAAAATCGGTTTTGGGAACCAAAATATAGTAAACCTCCCCTTAAGAGCCGCGTCCTCCCTTTTGTAATATCCAGCAAACCGTCGAGAATCTCCATGACTTCAGTGCATTACTGTCATTGAATAGCAGTGTCATTTCTGTTCCTCTCATTGCGTAATTCTTTTAGTTTCTTTCTGTACTACACTATAGCTGTTCTTTCTTTGTATGGTCGAAGTTTCATCAAGCTACGTTACTTGTCAGTGACACGTCATGCGAAAATTACTTTTCTATTTAAGTTTTGCACACCACTTTCTAATGGCCGACTTTTTCCAGTTCATTCAGGGGTTGGTACAGCTATCACTTCGTGTGATATGAAGAAACAAGGGGTCTGGGTTATAGCGCAAAAACTTTTTGTATTATTTCCCAATGACGCGTATCACCTTAATTTAGGCATCTTCGGTTTGGCTTTGTTTACGTAAGAAATACAAAATTTCATAATGGTTGCGAGACCCCATTTAGCGAAACTGGATTACCAAGAAAGTATCAAAGGAAATTACTGATATTTGGTGGCCATGGGTACATGGAATACCGTGCATAAAAATATTCCATTAGGTAAATGACCCTTGTCATAGCTTAAAAAACACAGCGCAGTATTCTATAAAACAGAATAAAACAGAGGGTAACCAAAAGGCGTTTTGAAAAATATTATGTAACCTGCTTTTTCCCTAATTTGAATACCCAAACTATAAATGAGAAAGAAGGAGCAGATTACAGCATGTGGCTCAATCCAATGCAAACCAAACGGAATGAGGCCTTTGATAAGTCTTTACGTCAATAACAAGTCGGAGGTATAGTGTATATTCTGGCTCCACACATCCCACTGGATGTGAAAATATACAAGGCCCCTAAAACTAGGACACAGAACACTCTGAAATTTACCTCCTGAGATATTTTTATGCATTACATGCCACACACCCATCGCTACCAAGTATCAGTAAGTTGTTTTGCAAGGTGTCAGGCAAATCCCACACCTTCCATGAAAATCCTGACATGATAAGCAAATCCAGCAGTATGTCACATAGCTCCGAATAAATTGTGACATTAAATTAACCAAAGTAATACGATTAACGAGTGAGCAAATGGAATACCACAGACTAACACAAGAATGCCTAAATTCATGTCATACATTCCCACCGTAAACCAGACGCAGTTCCGAGGGGAGAAACGAGAACAGAAGCCGAGAGCAGAACCGTGTTAAGCTAGAAGGCCCTATGGTAAGGGATGGACACCCACGTGTCCAGCCAACCGCCAGGACCACCCCCCAGCCCATGTTAAAAGATAGAGCTCTCCAGAAGAACAGTATAGAACTTACGATAACACTAAGAAGGCCACACCAGCTGCAAGTTTTAGCGTGAGACTTTTTCGCCTCTCTGTTACGTTGCAAACGTTAAAAACATTGCCCCACCACGAAAAGTATAACGTTTCTCATTGGATAGACAGAATTTTTGTAGGCGGAGCTTAAGGTTAACATTGAGACCCTGATTGGTCAGATAAAAACACAGCCAGATAGTTTTTTTTAACCAACTTTGGCAAATTGTAGTAAGGAGAAGTTAGGAGAGAGTTGCTTCCGAGATGGCGAGCTGTGTGGAGCTGCCTTGCCCGTCGCCCCCTGACGGTGCCTAGCCATCGACAAGGTAATGAACGCACGCGATGCCGCATAACAGCGCATAAAGCTTCACTCAGAACTGCAGAAGTCTCATCTGTTACACTCCCTTTTTACGTAATACTAGTGTCGATCGTCAATTAAATCTCATGGTGTTCACATTTGCTAGTTGAAGTAAAAATCTGAAACGCGATGATTTTTCTGTTACATAATTATTGGGAAGGCACATCAGCCACTGTAATTTACGACAAGTTAGATAAATAATTAAGGATAATTGAGGGTCCCTGTAGACCATTTTGATATTTTTCTCTTTTGTGAAACTTAATTTAAACCTAGATTATAGATGTAATATGGAATAGGTCATCCTTCGATCCATTGTAGAACTTGGAACACCATTCAGGAAATATTCGTTCACATTTTTGTTGAACGCAGTTGGTTTTTATCATCCTGTATTAAAAAATTTCCTTTTATCAATAGTGCAATTTATAAACAATGTTTTGTGAGTAGAATAAAATTTCCAATGGTAAACTTAACTGCTTTTTCGACGTTATTGTACCAGATAACTAAAAATAGGAAAGCCTTGAACCCCTTCCACTAAATTTAGTTAGTATTAAGATTCTTTTACAGGGAGTGCAGTGGAGCTGACACTGAGATCATTTAGTATTTGGCTATATCATCGCTAGTCTCACTGAACTCTTCTGAACCCTACATGTCATGTGTGGTCTGGCGTCTCCTAACCAGCAACAGGTCCCAGGTTTCAACTAGTGAATTCCCTTAAAAACACGCTCAGAGCGTCGTTGCGCGAAAGTGATAGGGAGACACAACTTAGAACAAACAGACAACCCGCAGAGAGTTTTACATTTTCCTTGTAATCCAATCTCACTAAACGGTACTCTTATGAAATTTTGTATTTCTTCCGTAGAGCATTCCGAACATGCTTAAATAAACGTGAAACGTGTCTTTGGGAAATAATATAATAAATAAAATTTCAAAAATTTTGCACTGCAACCAAGACTGCTTGTTTCTTCACTTTGTAATGGCTACATCAATAATGTTTTTCGGTACGAAATTAGCGAGTAACGAACACTTTGCAAGGATACGTGACTCGACAATACCGAAAATATCCCGTGGAAAATTTGTAGCCTTGGTGCTAGTGCGCGGGCACTCAGCGGATTCGCGCCAAAACGGCACAATCGCACAGTGCGACTGGCACAGTACCCCCCAAGGAACTTCCAAACACGGCGACTCCAGGAAAAGATTGCTGTTGCCTCTGTGAAGGAGCGTTTTCTGGGGACTCTCCAATTATTTTACGAGAAGGCGCTGAAGCCCCAGAACTGTCATGTCAAAGGCCCGAACACAAAATCCAAACTAGTACCACTTCAAGGTGTTCACCTCTGATGACACGACAATCAGTATCATATGACTGAAGGAATCATAACAAAACAGAACCAAATGCGATGCGAACGTTACCGCGTACAAAGCTTGGAAAGACAAACGTGCGGCTTACTGATTTCAGCGCTAGCCGGCGTGGGAGAACTCGCCTTCCATGAATAAAATTGATATAGTTGTACGTCAGTATTGAAAAATTTAAATAATAATGAGGTAGCTAGCTGATAAATGGGTAGGTAATTCTGCCAACTCGAGATCAATCCGCTGCAGCGATATTACCAGTTCCGCCTCTTTCTGATATTATTGTACAAGTCACTTCGGAATGAATTTGCGGTAATGTGCGTGTTGCTAGATCAGCAAGATTAGCTTTTTACATCTAGTATTAAAAAGTACAGGTTAAACGGTCAGAGCTACAACAATTTTAATGATATAGTAATCCAAAGAGAAATAAAAGAATGTTAATTGTTGACTGGTGGTAGTCGTTTAGTCTCTGTCCGGCAAAAATAATTTCCTTCAACCCTTTCTTCACGACTTAGTATCCAGAAAAACTAACTATAAAGTTTATCGTGAGTAAAAATTGTTTGGTAAAGAAAATAATGTGACTAAACACTACCTGAAAAAAATAATGAAGCATCCATAAGACATAGTCGGACGTCAATGGAACTTCGTACATGTAATCACCAACGAAAGGTGTGTAAATTATTAGAATAGCAACTATCTGTGAGAGGTGGAAGTAGCACCAGAGTGGATTAGTGTTTTTCGCTGTTAGTGTTGTTACCAGAACTGGTAGCGTATGTAAGGCTCAAATGACTCTGAGCACTGTGGGTCATCAGTCCCTTAGAACTTAGAACTACTTAAACCTAACTAACCTAAGGACATCGCACAACACCCAGTCATCACGAGTCAGAGAAAATCCCTGACCCCGCCCGGAATCGAACCCGGGAACCCGGGCGTGGGAAGCGAGAACGCTTCCACACGACCACGAGCTGCGGACCGTATGTAAGGGACGTGACACAGTGTCAGATGTTAAGCGATCATTGTGGAGGACACGGAGATCCCGTGCACTCCAATGAGGCAGCGTTATGAGCAGCTGACAGAGTTTGAGATGCTTTGAGATGTGCCTCATTGAGGGTCACTATTTGGCAAGTTGGTCGAATCATGCAATATTCAGTTTTGCAGGGAATTCGGGCGTGAGAGTGGCCCGATGTCGGACTGCATGGGCTCGTGAGGGCATACACGGATCCGGGCGACGTCCAGCCACAAGGGAAGATCACCGTATTGTGCGCTAAGCACATCCTGACCTCTTCATGTTTGCCCCAGCAATTCTAGAACAAGAAAAGGGCTCTTCAACATTCCATGCCATGGTCCGGAGACTAGCAGCGCCAGACTGGGAGACTATCGCCATTTGTGTAGGCTGCCGTAGCCTCCACAACAAAGAGTGCTGTGTTTGGAGTGGTGATGTGACAGAGAAATACTGTGTACTGTTGAATGGCGTCGCATCGTGTTCAGCGATGACGTGCGGCCGCTGTGTTCTACCGTGGATGGCAACCGAACCCAACGGAGGCTTGCCGGAAATCGTTCTACCCGTGAACTATTCGCGACTGGAACAGGAAAGGCGGCAAGTGACGGTGGTACGCAAGTAGCCTCCGTCAGGCAGCGCAAGGTGACTTGCGGAGTTAAGACTTAGATGTAGACAATTGCGGCGACGTGTGGAGAGACCACATTCTTCCAATCTCTGTGTGCCCATCCTTATACAGATGGTTGCGAGACATAATGTCGAATCAAAACACTTTTCAGCTGTCTAAATTTCAACTGTTATTTTATTGATCAACCAGTTTCGGCGAAGTATTGCGCCATATTCCGGTTCCCTCACCGACGTGTACGAAGATTCCCACCTCTGGTTTAGTCAAAATAGGGGCCAGCATTCACTGTTCGGTATCCGTAGATTTTTGACACAGCGATTAGTCGACAAGTATGATTGAAGGAATCGCTGTGTCAAAAATCTATGGATACCGAACAGTGAATGCTGGCCTCTATTTTGACTGGTCCAGTGATGGGAAGTTTCCTACACGTCGATCATGGGGCATGAAGACAGCTGCCACGCAGCGACAAATTACCAGCCCCAAGATATTAATCTCTCGAGAGACAAGTTTTTCCTAAAACATGTCACTACCGGCACAGTACACAAGCCAATTATGAGGATCTCTTCCGAGGCAGTAGGAAATGATGGAGTGAGCATTGGCATGATTAAGAACGTCGTAGACACTATTATTCCAGTTATCACAGACATCTTCAACCTGTCTCTTGTCAGTAGTACATATACTTCTGAGTGAAAGCAAAGTTTAATTCAATCTATACCCAAGACTGATAACCCTAAGTCGCCAGGTGACTACAGGCCGATCAGCGTACTACCTGCATTATCTAAAGCCCTAGAATACATCGTCGATGAACAGCTGAGGATTACCTCAAAACTCATAACATCCATGACAAATATCAGCACCATAGTACAGCAACTGCATTAATCAAAGTAACTGATGACATTAAACATGCTATGGACAGACGTTAAGCTACCATCCTAAAACTGCTTGACTTTAGCAAGGCTTTTGATACAGTTGACTGATATATTACTAATTAAAATGAAACAGCTGAATTTCTCAAACAGCGCAATACACTGGTTCGACAGCTACCTCAAAAACAGAAGTCAACAAGTCATTTGTGGGTCGGAAAAGTTTTCATGGAAAAACGTGCGCTCTGGAGTTCCCTAAGGCTCCGTCCTTGGTTCATTACTCTTCTCACTGTACGTTAATGATATTTCTTCAGTGATGCACTCCTGAAACTACCATCTATATGCCGACGACATCCAACTGTACATAAGTGCAAGCCCCAAGAACATTGCTGAACGCAGATCTTTACTCGGTTTCTCGATGGGTACAGCACTTAGGTCTGAAACTAAACCCCAAGAAATCCCAGGTCATACGTATATCTCATCCAAAGTTAATCAGCCTGTACTTTCGCGAAACAGTCCCTCAGATACTCCTAAATGGTACCCAACTACCATACCAAAAAACAGTAAAAGACCTTGGAATAATCTTGCATGAACACCTTAACTGGGAAGAACAAACAGTCACAGCTTGCCGGAAATCGCTCTCCTACCTACAGGCAATTAAAAAATTTAGAAAAATATTTCCAATCCATGTTAAAAAAAAATTTGTCCAAACACTAGTCTTGCCTAATCTTCACTACTGTGACGTAGTTCAACACGGCACAAATAGTGAAAATTCGAGATGCCTCGAGCTAGTGATGAATGCTTGCGTTAGATACGTGTGCAATATACGGTTGTATGATCATATCAGTCCTTCATACTCCCAAATAGGTTGGATACGCCCACATAAGGCGATTTCTTAGCCACTGGTGCCACCAATACTTTTCTTCTCACATTAAACACCTATCATCATTCCACAACCGCAATACCAGATCGGATACGTCTAGCATCTTGGCTGTAACTTTACATAACACAAAATCTTTCTCCGTGTCATTCTCCATCTCAGCCATACGACTATGTAACGCGCTCCCCTGTGATCTGCGTCTCATCCAGAACCACTCAACATTCAACAGGGAACTCAAAACTTACATATTGGGGACGGTATAGCCACCATTGTTGTGCCCCTCTCATCTCTTTCTTTCTCCTCTCCATCATAGCTTCGAATTTTACCATTCTGTTTCTCTTCCTCTAACCTATCTACCTCTTCTATATCTCTTTCACCCCATTCTATCGTCTTATGTCTCTGCTCGATGAGAATAACTCACAAGCTGCAAGAACATAACGAGAAAATTCCCAACTAGTGATAGGACTGACATTCATAAAATAAAAATTTGTTAACTTTCATATACATAGTAATTACTATTATTATTATTATTATTATTATTATTATTGATTCTTATAATTATTTTTTGATTGTTATAATTATCATTGTACTACTGTTATAATCTCTATTTTTTTCTTTAACATTAATACTGTATAACACGTTATATGTCCTTAATGTTCTGTAGAAACTGTAATTCGTTCGATCTGAGTATGCCTGGTTAGGTGTAAAAGAGGGCCTGAAGGCTCTAACCTTGCCAGGTAAAATAAATGCATAAATAAATAAGTAAATATATCGCAAAAACTGGTTGCTCAATAAAATAACCACCGAAATTTAGACCCCTGAAAGGTGTTCTGATTCGACATTCCCTTCTTCCAATGCTCTGGACAGCCACGGCAGTGTTACACAGGCACCGCAGTGTTATTCCTGGCGTCATAGCGTGGGGGAGCCATCGGCTCTTCAGGTCACGTTGATCGTGACTGAGTAAGCTGTGATGTCACAACGCTATGACACGGACATTCTGCGTCCTCGTGTGTTACCTGTCCCGCGACAGTGTCTTGGTGTTATTTTTCAACAGGACAACACTCTTCCACACATGGCACGTATCTCTACGAACTGTGTGCATCAGGTAACAAAGTTTCGTTCCTCGAAAAGCTAATACGAGGACTAAAATGATTGATACACCTACACCTACATCGATATATGGCAATAGGTCCCCCTCCCCCCCCCCCCCCCCCAATGCGCATGCTTGCCACGCATATAATGATAATACCGAAAGTAGACATGACAAGATTTATGCAAAATAAAATCTCAAACTCACCGCAGTAGAATGGGAACTCTGAACTTCTCTGACCCCAATACCTATAATCTTACTAATCACACTGCCTAGCAAAAGAGTGCAGCACACCAGAAGGGGAAGAGTAAACGAAAAGAAACTTCATGGATTGTGAGGGTATCTGATGTTATTTCAGTGATTACAGCATCGAGTCAAATTCACGACGAGTTCGGCAGTGTGAGGCCACACTCCGTCCCAGATGCATGCACTGATTCGTTTGGGAAGGATGTCTTAAAGCTGTTGTATGCTCTCCTGAAGCAAGGTGGTCTACAGCTGTTGAACAGGTCCTTGATATCCCGAATATTGGCATTGGTACTGCGTTGACGTCTGAGCTTGCCACCTATGTTCTAACGGAGATGCACCTAAGGATTTTGCTCGGCACGGGAATTCCTAAAAATCATTCTGACAGTCCACAGAGGCATTTCTTCATTCTGCGATACATCTCCTCCCCGTAGAGGTGTATGATGTGATTCTTCAGTTTCTCCTGGCGTATTAATATTGACTCATCTGAGTATTACTGCGCTACTAATCGTAGACTTACCTTGAACGACTCTAAACTGTCAAGGCAGAATTAAATTGATTTCACATTGATATGTCATACAGGTCCAGATATTTCATAATCTAACTGAAATTTGGCTTCAATAGAGACTTAATTTTGTCGAATACAATGAAAACTTCCTCTCCTATGGCGTCTAATGTGTCTTTCCGGTAATAGTTTCCTTGACTCGATAAATATTTCAGAGCTCTCTACTTCGGGTTTCAGTCAGCCTCGGGCCCGAGAATAGTTTGATAAATTTTCTGGGTGGCATTACATTCTAGAACTTCGTTATGAATATTTTCTAATTTACTGGTACAAATCTGACAATCGAAGTGTCTTTAGTCGAAGGCTGTCTGATTTCGCTATCTGCGTATCGACCAGCGAGTGTTCATCAGAGTACTTCGAACTACCGCCTAGGCTAAGGAAACCCACAACTCCAAAAGCACTAAGCTAGTCATTCAGCTATTTAATCTGTGTAGTACACCCCTGACCTATCAAGCGGAGGTCTATAATACTCCACCTGATAACACAGGTTCACAAATCTGCTATCAACGCCGTCACAGGGTTACGAAGCGTTTCCACTCGGCTGAAAACCCTAGGATCCCGAGCAAGTCAGGGAATGATGCTGCAAATTATACCCCGTCGCGAGTCTGGCAGTCTTCACCACTTCAGCCAGCCACCCGTACGAAATGAGGATGAGTTCAGAATCCAAATGACAGGCATCGTTGATGTCGACGTGAGACACAACTTGCAGACGACTGTACCCTGCGCGCTCGATAGCCGCAGCTAAGGTCCCCTGCACGTCTCGGTGATGCCTCCGGCAGATATTCCAAGCGCACATTGGTTTTCCTTCCAGCCATGAACACTATTCGCTTCAGGTGCCCTATAATGCTCCTAGCACTGGAGGTCTAAATAACTAGCAAACCCTGCCCCTAACCATCCCTCCCTCCCACCGCTCTACGCCTGCTCGGACCTTGCTGAAGGAGCGGCCTCCAGTTCACTAACAGGATGAATGGGTGATGCCAGATGACCAGCCTTCTCATTGGCCATCTGCTTCGAGGGACACTGGAAAGTGCCTCGCCAGCAGTGCCCATGGTCGAAACAAGCGGCACGCCAGATTTTCTGCCGCCGATGCATCCCGAGGCAACAGGCTGAAGATGGTTGACTGTACCCAAAAGCACTTTCAGCTGTTCGCAAACTGCGGCCAGCTCTTCCTGCGCCTGCACACAGCCTATAAGACTTCTTAGGTAAAAGAACCCAGTATTTCATCCTCGAAGCGAGTGTTTATCTAAGACAAGGGTATCATCTGGAGTATCTCCATCTACATAAATAATCTGGAGGACAGGATGAGCAGCAGTATGCCTCTGTTTGCTGGTGATGCTGTTGGGCATGGGAAGGCGTCGTCGTTGAGTTACTGTGGTAGGATACAAGTTGACTTAGACGAAATTTCTAGTTGGTGTAATGAATGGCAACTATCTCTAAATGTACAAAATGTAAATTAATGCGGATGAGTAGGAAAGACAATCGCATAACGTTCGAATATAGTATTAGTCACATCAATTAAATATTTAGGCGTCACTTTGAAAAGGGATATGAATTTTGTAGTACCTAAGGTGAATGGTCGATTGATTTACTGGGAGAATTTTAGAAAACAGTGGTTAATCTGTAAAAGAAACCACACATGGAACACTAGTGAGACTCGGGCGTTTGGCATCTCCACCATGTAGGATTAAGGGGAGACATGGAAGCAATTCAGAGGGGTGCTGCTAGATTTGTTACCAGTAGGTTCGATCAACACACAAGCAATTGTGACCAGATGAAACTACTTCCGTTTGGCGGCAACTATTGGTTCTTTGACTTCTCTTTGAGAAAGGTCAATTAACTAGAACACCGAAACATTCATTCACCTTTTTACATAAACGATTAAAAGATTTACTTAACTTTGACACAGTTTTTTGACACAGGAATGCTTGATGATTTACAGCTCTCTTTGCCTATAAAAGATTCACTTGACGCAACAACTGTTCTCTTACAGTACAAAATGCAACGCTTACGAAAGAACATTTCAGCGGGAACTGCAACTGTCATGATGTTGACTTCTGTAGTTGAGTTCTTGAACTGGGCTGAGCCCTTGCACACTCAGCACTCTATTGGCCTCAGCGTGAGAGCACTGCTTTGCTGAGAGGAATGTGTGGCATTCTGAAGTGCCTCCCATTGGTTCTTGCGGATTGCAGCGAGCTTCGATAATGTTCAAAAAAATGACGCTGAGCACTATGGGACTTAACATCTGAGGTCATCAGTCCCCTGGAACTTAGAACTACTTAAACCTAACTAACGGAAGGACATCACACAACACCCAGTCATCACGAGGCAGAGAAAATCCCTGACCCCACCGGGAATAGAAGCCGGGAACCCGGGAGCGGGAAGCGAGTACGCTACCGCACGATCACGACCTGCGGACCTCGATAATGTCTGTGTTACCAATTCCCGTTTCCGATTTTGATGTGGCAGCGCGATCTCTGGACGTCACCACACATGTATTAAGGAGATGCATCGGGAACTCATATGGCAATCTCTGGTGGGAGCGCGTCGTTCTTTACGTTGAACACAGTTGAGAAAATTTAGAGACAGGTGTTTGAAGCTGTCTGTAGAAAGAGTCTACTACGACTAGCGTATATTTTGCGTTTATACAACGAAGATACGATAGGAGAAATTACTGCTCTTGCTGAAGAATATAGATTGTTATTTTCACTTCCCTCTATCTGCGAGTGGAACAGGAAAAAAAGTTATTAGTTGTGGTACAAGGTACCATCCGCCACGCAGCGGACGATGGCTTGCGGAGTATGTACGTAGGTAAGACGTTTCCGTGTCCTTTAATCGCTCAAGAGCTGACGCTGTTACTGCACCTTATACACAGCACCACGCCTTGTAACAACACTAAACATGAACGACAACGAAGCATTTCGAAGACCGTTCTACTTGTCATAAAGAACTACAACTCTGATCACTCATATGCTCGCTATTGGTCTGTTCATATAAGCTGGATCTCCAATCATGTCTTTAGGATGCTTCAGTATTTTACTTTATTTCCAGTCAGTGTATTTCTGATGATGTAGGCACTGACGTGACAAAAATCATGGGATACTTGCTAATATCGTGTCGGACCCCACTTTTCCCGGCGTAGTGCATAGACTCAACAAGTCGTTAGAAGTCCCGTGCAGAAATATTTAACCAAGCTGTCTCTATAGCCGCACTTAATTGCGAAACTGTCGCCGATGGAGGATTTTGTGCACGAACTGGCCTCTAGTTTATGTCCCATAAAGGGGTTGGACGGGATTCATGACTCGCGATTCGCTCGAACTGTCAAAAACGTTCTCCAAACCAATCACAAACAGTTATGGCCTTGTGAATGGAGAATTGTCATCCATAAGAGTTCCAGCATTGTTTGGGAACTTGATGTACACGACTGGCTCCGAAGGGTCTCAGAGTAGCCGAACATGGCAATTTCCAATCAATGACGGGTTTAGTTGGACCGGAGGACCCAGTCCATTATATATAAACACAACCCACACCATAATGGAGCTACCATCATTTTGGACAGTGCCTTGCTGATAACTTGTGTCCATAGGTTCGTGAGGTCTACGCCACAGTCGTACCCCACCATCAGGTCTTGCCAGTTGAAATCCGGATTTATCCGACCAGGCCACGGTTTTCCAGTCGTTCAAGATCCGACCGATACGGTCTAGAGCGCAGGAGACGCGCTGCAGACGATGTTGTGCTGTTAGCAAAAGCACGCGGGTCGGTCCTCTGCTGCCACCTCTTCAGGCACGACGGTGTAATTTACTGATTCTTTACAGCTAACTCTGTTCGTATCACATATTTCACAATGTACCCACATTTACCACTCAATCTACCTGCACAGTTACATCACTCCACTATTCAGGCGACATTACATAGTAAAGGTTGAGATGCTTAGATGGTAGTGTAAATTACGGAGACTATTCTCATCTAGTGTTTGTAATAAGAGCACTTAGCGACATAAAACAGGTTTTAAATTCAACTCTTTTCCTAAATTTTTCTGGTTTAGATGCTCAACGTCAAATATTTAACGCATTAAATGGTTTGTAAAAAAAGTTAAACGTCTGAATCTATTTTAGACATAGGATTTGACTTATTTCAATAATTGGATATTGAGTGGTAACAGAAATTAAAATCCTAACTCGTCTGTTCCCGGAACGGACGGTATATGAGTAATGTTTGTATTCCGTGTTAGCAGCGACTGCAAAAGAACACTGCAAAAATACCCACCTTAGTTTTAACTTCGGTATACAACTATCTATCTACATTACAAAAATAGAATAACTCTTATGTGTCCTGGAAAGGATGATATTAAGACGAGTGGCTACTCCACCTATTCTGAAAAGGGTGCAGGCAGACATTGATTCTGGCGTGTCTACACAATCAAGCGAGAGACAGTTGGGGAATCCTGAAAGCCACTGTAATGTGAAACGGAAATTTAAGATATTAATATTCAACCATAAGTGTAGCTCCCTCTACGAGATTGGCGATCGCAAGCAAATGACAGAGTTTTTGAACAACAAGCACGCTAGCAGCCATCCAAGAAAATAAGGTATGTTGATGAACTATAGTTCTCTAGCGCAAACTATCGAATTTTTGAAAGGAAAACGGCAATTGGGCTTACAACCCAAATCCCATAATTTCAGGAACAGCCTCCAACAATTCAAAAAAGTATAATCCGAAACGTTTTTCACATTGAATCCTTCAGTGAAAGACTCTCTGTTTCAACTATTAATATTCACAAAACAACAAATGAAGATAACGAGGCGGACCGAGACAAAATAGAAAACTTCTGAGAAAATCTGAAAACAGGCTGTCGAAAGTTCACAACAGTAACGTAAAATTATCATTTTGGGTTTTAACGCATCGCAAGGTACAGAGAAATCAAGCCGTAAAATTACTCAAAACTGTTCGGCTCATTAGAGGAAACAAACATCTCAGGTTTAGTAGATTCACGCAAGTTATTTGGTCTTAAACTCACGCCAACACACTTCAAAAACCCGCTTAGAAAAAAAAAAAAACATGGAGATCAACAAATCATAACTGAGAGAGTTTCTAACTGATCATGTCGGTACCTCCAGGTATAATTATCTAGAAATAAAGAACAGAGTCAAGAGAGGAGAGGAAGTGGATTGACGTAACTACCCACTTGCGATTATTCACAGGACAAAACATAATATCATGAAACAAACCTTTAAGACTAAGAGAATTTATAACGAAATTTTAAAGAGAAAAGAATGTGAGTTTCAAACAATGCTGCAGAAAGTCAATATTAATACCAACAACTTTATAGATACGATTAAACATATTATACTTGAAACAGCTCTAGAGAACAATCAACGAAACACAGAGGGTGATATAACAAACGTTTAAGAGCGCTTGGACGTAAGTAGGAAGCTTGAACAACTGTTATAGGAAAACAAGTGGTAATGGGAAAAGCCGTCATTTTGATAAGAAGTAGTCAGATAAATTTATTAACTCACAAACGAGATGTTTTGGAAAGGCCTAACTTGAAATTATAGAGTAACACATTGAAAATATAATACATGCGACTATTATAAAACATTCAAGAACAATTTGTCTGGACACATTTGGCAATCGGTTCACCAAAGAAAAACGAAAACATGTACTTAAAAATGAAGAAAACTTTAAGCTACTAACTACGTATTTTGAAAAGTTATTTAACTGTGAAAAACTCGACAAACGATTGGCATTTAATGATCATATTTCAAATGAAAATTCAAAAGCACCAAACACCGACATGATAACAATTTACGTAAAAAATTAAAACACGACAAAGCACCAGGTGAAGATGGCCTCACAGCAGAATATCTAAAAGCTAATGGAAATTTATGGGTCACAATTATAAAAAAAGTACGTCATGTATGGAACAATAAAATTTTTCCAGAAAAGTGGAAGGATATGTTAACTTACCCACTTCATATAAAAGGGGACATAACACAATAATAAATGCAGAACTTCATTACTACCTTTCGAATACAAAACCTTAGCGAAAGCTGTTTTGGATACATCATATTCCAAATAAGATAACAAATTTGTGAAGATCGAGCTGGATTTAAGAGTAGCAGATCCCGTCCACAGCAAATCCTATATTTAAAACAAATATTGAAGTATGTGAAAACATAAAATGAGTACCTCAGATGCAAAAGCTGCTAAATGTATTTTTGTCTATTTTGAGTTGAGCACACCACCGTAAAGGTTTTTTCCATCGCCGACACGATGAAACAGATTTCAGGGTGCTATAAGCCGTTGAAATTGGCTGTAGAAAACCGTGTTCTGCTGCAAAAGCCGCTAACTGCTCGTTGCCTTCTGGTGGAAAACCCGCTAAATGTCCAACGTTTGCAAAACCTGTCAAGTTCAACAGGTATGACGGTCGCCGTGCCATTCCAGATTCAAGGAACGCCAACTGACATCAGAATTATCAATGTAGACATTCAGAGCTACCTTTCAGTTTGTAACGATTCGAAGGGATATTTTTCTTATTCAGCATAAGGTTGGCTGCGCTGTAGCAAACGTGTACGCAACAGTTAAGCTCTCGCTGCCGATGCGTTGTCGAAATATAAGCCGGTAACAATAGTTCAGTTGATCAGTAGGATGTTTGTTGACGTATTTTCGTGAGTCTTTTGAAGAAAAGTAGTGATTTTGTGGACAGTTTAAACACAGAAGATGGTACAAATGAAGTTGGAGCAATTGAAGCAGTAGGAATCGTGCAGGAAGTGGAATCCATTATTGTAGTTACAAATGACCGGAACGAGACAGAGGTCGACGGTCCCTCCCGGAAAAGGAAGAGGAGTCCTGATCAGTGGAAAAGAGATGTTTCCAAACCAGAAAGGTACGAACATGAAAAGTATAATTAAAGCAATGTTATGCAATGAATACTGTGTTGACACTAATTGTTTTGACATACGTGGAAGGATTAGTGAAAGTTACTGGTAATTGGCATGTTCAGATCAGAAAAACAGAACAATTGTGTTCACGAAAAGAAAAAACAAGAAGATTTGTCTAGTTCGTGGAGGGCCCTTCTACGACTTTGAAGCGGGAAGAGCATTCTGGGGAGGGGAAAAAAATTTTAACAAATAAAACGGCTCAACACCATTCACAACTGGTGTAAAACTTTCGGACGCCAAACTCGTAGACGTCAAAAAGCTTTTGGAGCTCCACTTTGGTAAAGACTGAGCGACCAAAGACCAACTTAAATCCTACACCGAAGTGATAGACGACCAGGAAGGCACTCCTAGAGTTGCTCCTGCTGTTGCCAGCCATCTGAAGATGCCACAAGCGATTACGAGTTGATGGTCAGTGTTAAGGTCGATGTCACTAAAAAGCTATTTTCAGCTAGTTTGATTTTCTAGAGTTTTTTTTCGCTGTTTTAAGTAAAATTCAACTTCCCGCCCATTTCGTTACTTTCTCAATTTTGGCGATGCTTTACTAAGATGCAATTTGGAGCTTATTTTACGTTCTACAATATCTTCTGATGTCGAAAACGCGATGATAAAAAAAATTGAGCTTGCATATCTGTCTGTTCTCTTTTTGACGTTAAGTGAGTCAGTATTTTTATTGGCAAAATAATGTCACCTTCGTATTTTTATATGCCAATTTTGTACTTTTCAGACTTCTCATTGAAATAAATCATATTCTGCTTATTTTCGCAATAATTAATTTCCTCCTTTCTGTCATTCCAAGAATATTACCCGATAGTGGATTTTTCAATAGAATTTTTGTTTTGTAATTGGGTAGATACATTTGTAGAATCCGGTAAGTGCATAATCGTATTTAAAAACCGCTAAGTCAATATTTCACTTAATATTTTAACGTATAAAACATCATGGCAGATATCTTGGAGAGAACACAAATAAGCAGTTGAAATCAGAACTGTAAATTGGAAAGAGCATAAACAAAAGTGAGAAATGTGTACAACAAAAAATGTTTTTCTAAGTACGTTAAATTAATTCCACAATTTTCATAAAAGATATTTAATAAGTATCTTCATTGTAGGATAGGTCAAGGGATACGGGAAATATCAATACTCTTACAGCTGCGTCGTTTCTAATAATCGGCAATGTCGAACTCTCGCTGACAACAGTGGAAATCCAGTTCAGACTCTGCTCTACAGACATGCAAAGCAACGCGATGAAGGTTTAAGTCACTACGTTACAGCTCTAAAAACAGAAGTGCTCTATGGGTTGGAATCAGTACGGTTATGTGCATTCTAAATACCAGCACAAGATTTGGTAAAGAAAGAAAGAAGAATCTTTCGAAAAATGTTAGATGTAGTCAAGGAAACAATCGCTATTGTATTTTGAGAACGTATAAGCACATTTACTGATTCTGCCCTAAAATAGTAGACGAATTGAGGAAAAGACATGTTACACTCAATGGACAACTAGAGAGATAAAAGAAGGTTAACGAAGAAGACCCACATATTCTTCCAAAACAGGAAAACAAACATATAAAATGTGTGCGAAGACAAAGACAAAAAAAAGGTATGAGAAGAAATGTAGATTAACAATGTGGCCTTGCTCAACAAGAAGTTTAAGACATCCAAAGGTTTCCAAGAACGTAAGAGTAACAGGAAAACGATCAGCTGACAGGGAAAATCAAAAGTGAAATTTTTTTGGAGAAGGACCAAGGAAAAGAGAAGTAGGTAGTTACCTTGAAGGAAAGAACAAAATGGAAAATTTGGTTTTGAGACTGAATGAGGAAATTTACTGATTATGATGTAAGATAATAGAGGAGTAAAGGAAAAGACATGTTACACTCAGAGGACAATTAGAGAGAAGAAGAAAAGTTAACAAAGAAGATCGACACATTCTTCCTAAATAGGAAAAAAAGGTAAAGACGTACAGAGTATTTGTTTTAACTTGACACCTCCAAATATCTCGAAAACGACGGATCATATGAAACAAATTTTCTACTTGAAAAGTTACTTTTAGGGAAGGGAACGTCTCTCTGTATTACAATTGGCCACCTCCTAACCATCTCTCCTGCATGGGCAGGGTCAATTTTGTACTTTCAAACTGCAACCAAAGCTTTTATTGCACATTCGGATTCTTCACCAAAAAATACATACAGTTTACTGAAATTTCCATTCGCGATAGATGTCGCTGTAATCGACAAATATCAAGTGTGCCAGTTTTGTCAGTTAAAAATGGATATTGTTGATTCTACTTTTCATTTACAATGTAAAAGTATAACTGTGTGTTCTAACGCAGAAATTTGTGTTCGAGATTTTTTTGTGTTGAAAATTTGACTCCCCAGTACAGTAAGTTATTCGTTTCGTGTCTGATTAGAAACTATCTTTATCGGGATCCCAGAACACCAACGTGGATTAAATACTTTTTTGTTCCCATCAGCATGCTTGATATCGCAGAACCCTTTGCCAGCCACAATTGGGCTGCGGTTTCATTGAGGCTCCTATCACCATTAGAGTGCTTGATTTCGGTGAGTATCCATGGCAGATGCGCCTGTACTATCACTTCATGGAGATTTTACAGTACTACAATGGTAGTTGTTTGTATTCCACCGGCAACTGCGTAGCTTCCAGCGCAGGAGTTGCGGCGGATGCGAACACACACCGAAATCAGTCACCCTGATGGTGGGATTCGAGGGCGGCCCCTGGAATTAAGCACTCTGATGGTTTAGGGACTCATCACAATCAACGTCCTAGTAAACAGGAAACAATATTACAGCGCAGGTAGCTTATTCGCCAGAAATGTCAATGTCTTGCCATATTTCTCTATTCTCATTCACATTTGCTGCACTCATCTAATGTTTGAAATACACTCCTGGAAATTGAAATAAGAACATCGTAAATTCATTGTCCCAGGAAGGGGAAACTTTATTGACACATTCCTGGGGTCAGATACATCACATGATCACATTGACAGAACCACAGGCACATAGACACAGGCAACAGAGCATGCACAATGTCGGCACGAGTACAGTGTATATCCACCTTTCGCAGCAATGCAGGCTGCTATTCTCCCATGGAGACGATCGTAGAGATGCTGGATGTAGTCCTGTGGAACGGCTTGCCATGCCATTTCCACCTGGCGCCTCAGTTGGACCAGCGTTCGTGCTGGACGTGCAGACCGCGTGAGACGACGCTTCATCCAGTCCCAAACATGCTCAATTGGGGGACAGATCCGGAGATCTTGCTGGCCAGGGTAGTTGCCTTACACCTTCTAGAGCACGTTGGGTGGCACGGGATACATGCGGACGTGCATTGTCCTGTTGGAACAGCAAGTTTCCTTGCCGGTCTAGGAATGGTAGAACGATGGGTTCAATGACGGTTTGGATGTACCGTGGACTATTCAGTGTCCCCTCGACGAACACCAGAGGTGTACGGCCAGTGTAGGAGATCGCTCCCCACACCATGATGCCGGGTGTTGGCCCTGTGTGCCTCGGTCGTATGCAGTTATGATTGTGGCGCTCACCTGCACGGCGCCAAACACGCATACGACCATCATTGGCATTCGTCCCTCCATTCACGCCTGTCGTGACACCACTGGAGGCGGGCTGCACGATGTTTGGGCGTGAGCGGAAGACGGCCTAACGGTGTGCGGGACCGTAGCCCAGCTTCATGGAGACGGTTGCGAATGGTCCTCGCCGATACCCCAGGAGCAACAGTGTCCCTAATTTGCTGGGAAGTGGAGGTGTGGTTCCCTACGGCACTGCGTAGGATCCTACGGTCTTGGCGTGCATCCGTGCGTCGCTGCGGTCCGGTGCCAGGTCGACGGGCACGTGTACCTTCCGCCGACCACTGGCGACAACATCGATGTACTGTGGAGACCTCACGCCCCACGTGTTGAGCAATTCGGCGGTACGTCCACCCGGCCTCCCGCATGCCCACTATACGCCCTCGCTCAAAGTCCGTCAACTGCACATACGGTTCACGTCCACGCTGTCGCGGCATGCTACCAGTGTTAAAGACTGCGATGGAGCTCCGTATGCCACGGCAAACTGGCTGACACTGACGGCGGCGGTGCACAAATGCTGCGCAGCTAGCGCCATTCGACGGCCAACACCGCGGTTCCTGGTGTGTCCGCTGTGCCGTGCGTGTGATCATTGCTTGTACAGCCCTCTCGCAGTGTCCGGAGCAAGTATGGTGGGCCTGACACACCGGTGTCAATGTGTTCTTTTTTCCATTTCCAGGAGTGTATATCAGATGCGTCAGTTCTCAGCTGCAAAAACGGGCAACCTTGATATTTGTCTATTACAACACCATCTACCACGAATGTAAAACAATGGTTTCAGTAAAGTTTTCATATTTTTTGGCGTAGAATCGGAACATGCAGTAAAACTGGGTGGTTCACATTTGAAAATATGAAGTTCGCCCCCCTCATGCAGAAGGGGTGGTTAGGAAGTTGCCATTTCTAGCACAGACATATGCCTCCTTTACCAATATTAGCATTTGACCTGTAACATTTTTTTAGTGACATAAGTAGTTTTCGAGATATTTAGCTGTCTAAAGTTAAAACGAACATCCTGTATACACTACTTCATGGGTTGAGAAAATCCGCACTTCATCGCTAAACACAATAATGAGTGAAATTTACAAAGATCTGGCCAGCAGAACACACTTATCAGCCTGACGTTCCACTCAGTCTGTCCTGGGAGCGAGCACTGATTCGTTGGTAGTAATGTCATAAAGCCATTGTTGTATTCCCTCGTGAGACAAGCTGGGCCACAATTGTTGTAACTCGTCCTTTATATCCTGGATACTGCATGGGACGGTCTTCACATCCCAGATGGTTCCACATACACTGAAGAGCCAAAGAAATTGGTACACCTACCCAATATCGTGTAGCGCCCCCCCCCCCCCCTTTCCCTCCCGAGCACGCAGAACAGCAGCAGCAACACGTGGCATGAACTCTACTAACATCTGAAGTAGTGCTGGAGGGAATTGATACCATGAATCCTATAGAGGTGTCCGTAAATCCGTAAGCGAGGAGGTGGAGATCTCTTCTGAACAGCACGTTGCAAATCGCAGATATGCTCAATAATCTTCCTTTGTGGGGAGTTTGGTGGAAGAGTTCAAACTCAGAAAAGAGTTCCTGGAGCCATTCTATAGCAATTTTGGATGTGTGGGCGACCCCTTATCCTGCTGGAATTGTTCAAGTTCGTCGGAATGCACAATACACATGAATTGATGAAGGTGATCAGCTGGATGTTTACAGACGTGTCACCTGTCTAGACGTATCAGGTGTCCCACATCACTTGTAGTGGGACGTGTAATTGAAGCGTCACCCATCCACCAGTGTCAGCCCAGTTTGCACGTGAATGTAAGTTTAATTTAGTGTTTTGTTTAGGTATTTTGTAATATTTATAATTGCTGTGAATTATCTAAAGTTTTGTATTTATTTTTATGTTTCATGTACGGAGAAGGCGACGCAACGAACGGAGACAGCATCTTCGCTGCCGGGACCAGAGAGAAAATTGCTGGCCACTATACGTCGCGGGTCGACAGCCAAACAGCAGCAGAAGATCCTGAAACCGAGTTGTTGCGTCGTCGTGGTTCTGAAAACTGGAAAAATAAGAATTTGTAATGTTTCTACAACAATGACGTCATAGAAAGTTTAATCTTGTTGTAAATGTTCAGTCCTATCTTGTCAAGGCTCAGGTTCACGTCTATATGTAGTATATAGGAAGATAATAAACTAGTGTATACTACAAAAGTTTAAATACGTGTTCCGAGAATTTATTTATGAAGAATTATTGATTTATTTGACAAGATTATTAATTTTGACAACGTTCATCGCGAGTTTGAGTCTTAAAAGTTTATTCAAGGTGGTTTTAATATTTATTAAAGCAAATTCTTGCGTTAATATAATGTCTGAGAAAAAACAAATGACATCGAAATTGAAAGAAGTTTGCGCAAACCAATTGGACTGAGTGACGTAATTCTGCGCATACGACTCAAATGATGATGTTTTAAGTACAGTTTCGTTCAAGAACCATTCAGCGACCACTTATGAAAAGAGTTGAAATAATTCTGAAGTGTTTTGTAACTGACGTTGGGTCGAAGTCTGCAAATGAACATATGTCAAAAGAAGATCATTTATACAAAACTTACGCCGTTACACTACACCGTGGCGACCTTATAAACAGGACTTGTGTGCAGCTAAGGCACACAGGTACGAAACAAAACATCAAGAGACCTTCGGAAGTCAACGCGAGTCTTAATGGAGTCTTCACCAGCCAGCGGCGAATTCGCGGGTGTGGGCATCTGACGGAGCGCAGCCAACCAGTACGGTCACGCAGTTATTCCACGAGAAGGCGCATCTGTTGGGTAGCAGCTGAACGCTGCAAACCTTTTTGTCCTTAAACTAACAGGCCTAGTACGTCATCTGGGGGGGGGGGGGGGGGGGGCGTTCCTCCGGCTGGTATTAGGAGTGTTGCTGAGGGCTTCGTCTGTGTACGGTGTGGCCGGGTGTGGTTGCAACCAGTGACGTCTCCGGTGTTCGACTCAGCGTCCTGCCGGTTGCGGAAGCGGGGTCGCAGCATCTCAGCGGCTGCATCGACGGCTGTTACATCTGCAGGCCATAGCAACACACTTATCACCGAGAACTACAAACTGCAATATTAGTGTCAGGTGAGTCTGCTTTAATTTGGAAGTGGAGTGTTGTACAAAGGGTGTGTGCTTTTAATAGGATTGTTGATTACAAGTCTGCGTGTGTAACTAGTTAATATTTTACAATAATGTCGGGAAGTGAAATGTCAGACGAAGAGCAATCTGTGTCCGATAGGAGCATGAGATCGCTTTTTAGGGCGATCGCTAAATTAAAACAATCTAACTGGGATTTTTAGCTGAATTAAAACAATCTAACGAAGAATCTACTACTAGATTAAAAGAGGAATTAAAACAGGAATTAAAACAATCTAACGAAGAATCTACTGATAGTTTAAAAGAGGAACTAAAACAGGAATTAAAACAATCTAACGAAGAATCTACGGCTAGGTTAAAAGAGGAACTTAAAGGGGAGCTAACAAAATCCACAGACAGGTTACAGGAACATCTTAATGAAACCAGCCGAGAATTAAGTGAGCTAACAAAATCTACAGACAGATTACAGGAACATCTTAATGAAACCAGTCGTTAATTAAGTGATAAAATAGATTCTTCTAAAGTTGAAATGCGGGAAAAACTAGTAAGACTTAGGAATAATGTCGCTGATAATTATAAAAGGTTAGAAGAACATATCCAGGAATCGAGGGGGGAAAAAGCTCGCATGCGAAATGATATTACTGACTTAACCAAGAGATTAGATAACGTCAATGTCTTAGTTGTAAATGAAATAGAGAAAAATAAAGATAAGTTACGCGGTGAATTTTCTATGCAAACAGAAATTCTTCGTAGAGAGTTATTAGAATTTATTAAAGAGCTTTCTACCAAACCTGTAGAGATTTCTACAATAGATAATGTAGAATTAGAGACAGTAACTAATCGAGTAGAAAAAGATCATACTGAAATAGAAAACATAAAATTTTTAATTACTGAAATATGCTGTAACCTTGAGACTTCCTAAGATAATAACATTGACGAAGGTACAGTGAAGAATCGATATTAGCTAACCGTGTATCCAATACAGAAATGCAAATACAGGAAATTACTAAACGGTTATCAGAATTAGATAATAATGAAAACATTTCAAGTAGTAGAAGTAATAACGTAATCAGAGACAACAGTCGCATCGTGTTTGCTAGCTCGGACGACAACAATACAAATAAAGAAATCATGGCAAGCAAATCCGACGCAACTCCGTCTCTGCAATCTAAGAAAAATCCAACTATATCTCTCGCAGAATGTTGGGATGATATAACGACAAATTCAAATGTAGCAAGTCGATTTCCTGTATTCAAACCAAGAGGCAAACTTCACCCTACAGTCTTTATAAAAGCTTTTGAAACTTCATTATCTCCTAAATGGAGTAATGAAAAACGGATTCAATTTTTGTAATAGGACATTTATAAGCAGAAGCTGAGGAATGGGCAGTACTGCATAGATCTGAATTTAGGGACTGGGATGATTTTGTTAAGCAGTTTAAACAAAATTATTGGTCAAGAGGAAAACAACAACACTTAACTTTAGAGTTGTTAGACCCTCCTCCTTATTCTAAACGGTGGAGAGGCTATAGGAATTATTTCGAATGGCATTTAAACCGTGCTAAATTAATTGAAGAACCAATTATTGAAAGTCATCTAATACGAGTCCTAATTAGTAGGTTACCGTATTATGTAAAGGAAAGAAAAATGTTTTTCTACGAATTGTCTATCCGAACGAGGAAAGGAAGACCTTGTATTAGTACGATCTCATCCTAAAAGTTCAAAGATCAATAAGTAATGTAGAAAATTCTTCTTTATCTTTGAAGGTCCATATGTTGTTCATAAGATTGTACATCCGAAAGCGTTACTTCTTATGGAACCTTCATCAGGTATGATTAAAGGATTATATAGTGTCGATCAAATTAAACCCTTCATTCCTAAATAAGTTAATATTTAGTATATGTTGCATACGGATGAGCGTTCATAGTTTATTCACGTGAAGTTTTTCGTGATAGTTACGTGTTATTTTAAAAGAAATGACAGGAAGTTTAAACAAGTGTTTTACAATAATCTACCGGTACTTCAAAAAGGCAAAGATAACTAAAAGGGGATTTATATGGAAGAAAGTTTTGTTATTAGGTCAGAAGGAATTTTGTATATTTTATATCTACTCGGATAGTAGGAACCAAAGGGGATGGTTAATGATTTTAGGGACCATGGGCGTCCGGAGCTATATGGATCACGAGAACATAGCAGAATGCCTTTAATAGAGATTTGTAATAGTGTTAATATATAACACACCAGACGGGGTACTCTCGCTTGTTTCGGTTAAATAAATTGCCATTACCCAACAAAGTGTCCGAAGATTAAAAAAGCCGTGCCGAGATTCTAAAGAAAGTTTTGCTTGATTGCTTCTTGACCTCAGACATAAATAAAGCATTATGGAAAAGAACAACGTAAAGTAAATAGTACTATTAGTTATTGTAAGAAACTTATTAGTAATATATATTTTGGAAAGAATAACCGTAGTAAATGAATAAAACTGGAACTAACCTATCACAATTTGAACGCTCTGTCCTAACGTAACAACGTTAAAGAACGTACCAAATTCTTATTTACTAGCAACTATTAAATGAAAAGGAGTAATCTCCATATATTCGGTTATGAGTTACCACAATAGCACAAGTAAAAGTAAATGACGAACAGTCACAACAATATCCTCATAAAAGGATTGAATCTATCTAAGAGCAAGGACTTTAGATTACGGAAAATGTGAGAAAAATGTATAATATTAACGGTTAAATATTGTATATAGAAGAAGTTTTATTTTCGGTTAAAACCTGACAAACTGAGCTTGTGGGTGGGGTATGTAGTGGGACGTGAAATTGAAGCATCACCCATCCACCAGTGTGAGCCCAGTTTGCAGGTGAATGTAAGTTTAATTTAGTGTTTTGTTTAGGTATTTTGTAATATTTATAATTGTTGTGAATTATCTAAAGTTTTGTATTTATTTTTATGTTTTATGTACGGAGAGGGTGGCGCAACGAACGGAGATATCATCTTCGTTGCCGGGACCAGAGAGAAAATTGCTGGCCACTATAAGTCGCGGGTCGACAGCCAAACAGCAACAGAAGATCCTGAAACTGAGTTGTTGCGTAGTGCTTCTAAAAACTGAAAAAATAAGAATATGTAATGTTTCTACAACAATGACGTCATAGAAAGTTTAATCTTGTTGTACGTTTTCAGTCCTATGTTGTCAAGGCTCAAGTTCACGTCTATATTTATTTATTTATTTATTTATGCATTTATTTTACCTGGCAAGATTAGGGCCTTCAGGCCCTCTCTTACACCTAACCAGGCATACTCAGATTGAACGAGTTACAGTTTCTACTTAACATTAAGGACATATAGCCTATTATGCAGTATTGATGTTAAAGAAAAAAATAGATATCATAACAGTAGTACAATGATAATTATAACAATAAAAAATAATTATAACAATCAATAATAATAGTAATAATAATAATAATAGTAATAGTAATAATAATAATAATGACTATGTATATGAAAGTAAACATACTTTTCTTTTCTGAATGTCAGTCACATTGTTAGTTGGGAATTTTCTCGTTATGTTCTTGCAGCTTGTGAGTTATTCTCATCGAGCAGAGACATAAGGCGATAGAATGGGGTGAAAGAGATATATAAGAGGTAGATAGGTTAGAGGAAGAGAAATAGAACGGTAAAATTCGAAGCTGTGATGGAGAGGAGAAAGAAAGAGATGGGAGGGGCACAAGAATGGTGGCTATACCGTCCCTAAAATGTATGTTTTGAGTTCCCTCTTGAATGTTGAGTAGTTCTGGATAAGACGCAGATCACAGGGGAGCGCGTTCCATAGTCGTATGGCTGAGATGGAGAATGACACGGAGAAAGATTTTGTATTATGTAAAGGTACAGCCAAGATGATAGACGTATCCGATCTGGTGTTGCGATTGTGGAATGATGATAGGTGTTTAATGTGAGAAGATAAGTATTGGGGGCACCAGTGGCTAAGAAATCGATGAAGTAAGCACATCGTGTGGAGATCGCGTGCCGTATGTGGGCGTATCCAACCTAGCTGGGAGTATGAAGGACTGATATGATCATACAACCGAATATTGCACACGTATCTAACGCAAGCATTCATCACTAGCTCGAGGCATCTAGAATTTTCACTATTTGTGCCGTGTTGAACTACATCGCAGTAGTAAAGATTAGGCAAGACTAGTGTTTGGACTAATTTCTGTTTAACATGGGTTGGAAATATTTTTCTAAATTTTTGAATTGCATGTAGGGAGGAGAGCGATTTCCGGCAAGCTGTGACTGTTTGTTCTTCCCAGTTTAGGTGTTCATCCAAGATTATTCCAAGGTCTTTTACTGTTTTTGGGTACCATTGAGGAGTATTTTAGGGACTGTTTCGCGAAAGTACCGGCTGATTAACTTTGGATGAGATATAAGTATGACCTGGGATTTCTTGGGGTTTAGTTTCAGACCTAGGTTCTGTGCCCATCGAGAAACAGAGCAAAGATCTGCGTTCATACTCGCTACTGCGCCAGCAATGTTCTTGGGGCTTGCACTTATGTACAGTTGGATGTCGTCGGCATAAAGATGGTAGTTGCAGGAGTGAATCACTGAAGAAATATCATTAATGTACAGTGAGAAGAGTAGTGGACCAAGGACGGAGCCTTGGGGAACTCCAGAGCGCACGCTTTTCCATGATGACTTTTCCGACCCACAGATGACTTGTTGACTTCTGTTTTTGAGGTAGCTGTCGAACCATTGTATTGCGCTGTTTGAGAAATTCAGCTGTTTCATTTTAATTAGTAATATATCGAAGTCAACTGTGTCAAAAGCCTTGCTAAAGTCAAGCAGTGTTAGGATAGTAGCTTCACGTCTGTCCATAGCATGTTTAATGTCATCAGTTACTTTGATTAATGCGGTTGCTGTACTATGGTGCTTTCGAAAGCCTGACTGATATTCGTCATGGATGTTATGAGTTTTGAGGTAATCCGTCAGTTGTTCATGGACGATGTGCTCTAGGGCTTTAGAAATTGCAGGTAGTATGCTGATCGGCCTGTAGTCACCTGGCGACTTAGGGTTGTCAGTCTTGGGTATAGGCTTAATTAAACTTTGCTTCCACTCAGTAGGATATGTACTACTGACAAGAGACAGGTTGAAGATGTCTGTGATAACTGGAATAATAGTGTCTACGACGTTCTTAATCATGCCAATGCTCACTCCATCATTTCCTACTGCCTCGGAAGAGATTCTCATAATTGCCTTGTGTACTGTGCCGGTAGTGACATGTTTTAGGAAAAACTTGTCTCTCGAGAGATTAATATCTTGGGGCTGGTAATTTGTCGCTGCGTGGCAGTTTGCAGCTGTTGAGAAGAAATCGTTTAATTCTTCTGCAGACGCTTGATAAACAGCGTCAGATCTTCGCTTCCCTATACCGAAACTGCGCAGCTTTTTCCACAGTGCAGCAGGTTTTGATATGCCGCATACGACAGAGCGGGCATGTCTGATTTTGGCATTCCTCACGCTTTGCTTGGTTCTATTTCGGAGTTTCCTATAAGCTTCGTACGCCTCGGGAGTTGGGTTACGCTTGAAGGCCCTATGTGCAGCATCACGTTTATTCATTAACTGACGTAATGCAGTGGTGAGCCACGGAGCGGGAGCTCTCTTTACCTTAACAGTGCGTTGAGGAGCATGTTTATCATACAGTGCAATAATTTTGCGACATAATTGCCGAATTTTTTCGTCTAAAGTCGGTTCATCGCTTATATCATGCCAAGGGATGTCTGAGAAATCCTTTTGAAGAGCGTCATGGTTAACATTTTTTAAGTTTCTGTAGGTTACCAGGTGAGATTTTTCTTTGGTAGTATGCATTGAGTAATTTAAAAATATCACGTCATGAGCAGAGAGTCCCGGAGCGGATGTCTGATTGGCGCGGATTATTTTATCTGGTCGCTTTGTTGCTATTATATCTATGATTGTGTGGCTGTGTGGCGTGTGATGAGTTGGGTCCAACGGTGTTAAACTCATATCATTGGAGTGGAACAGTCGCCTTAGTTTTTCGGCAGAGGGAGATTTTAACTGTAAGTCGATGTTTGTGTCGCCCATAATGATTATGTGTTCATACTGTGTCACGAGTGAGGACAGGGCAGACTGAAAGGAGGACATGGCACCGATGTTTGGAGGTTTATAGATTACTCCAATTAGCAGTTTCTGATTTGATGTATTTATTTCGAAAAACAAGAACTCTGCTTCTCCTTCGCCCTTTGCATCCGATGTGCATAGCACAGTAGGTGTCAGATCAGAGCGAACATAGGCACCCACACCACCCCCGCGTCGTGTTTCACGATCTGCCCTTAGGAGAGAGTAACCAGCGATTCGGATAGCGTCGGAAGAAATGTTTGGTTTCAACCAAGTTTCAGAGACGAGGATAATGTGGAACAGCGATTGGCAGAACAGGTCACAGAACTCGTCGAAGTGAGCCGTTAGCGACTGCGCGTTCGCGTGGGCCACAAAGAGCCCGCCGCCGGAACCGGTCCGTCCCATTGTGGCCGCCTGTAGGACCGAACGCGCTCCGTTTACCTGCTGGCCGGAAGAGAGACAAAAGCTGGATTTCGCGGGGCAAGACATATTTACAGGTGTGTCCAAGGTCGTGACTGACTCAAGCGTCTGTGGACTAAAGGTGAAAAACACGCTGGAAGTATCGAAGAAGGGAGTGAAAAGAAAGATGGAAAGTGGCAGTAGTAGTTACGAAAAAGATAGTAGTAGTAGTGGTGGTGGCGAAGATGAAAATAACAGATATAGAAAGGCGGTTGTAAGGGGATTCCTGTTAATGGAGAATGTTAATTCCCATTTGACTGACAATATGAATATACATGAGCACTTATAATAGACAAATAAAGAAACAATATTTTTGTGAAACAATTGACTGATTTTAAATAGAGTACTTATGGTACTTATAGAAATAACGGAGCAGTATTTAAGCTAAAAAAATGAAAAGAAAGAATAAAAAATTAACTTATATTAGACAGATTACAATATGAGACTTTGTGTCTCGCGAGATTTCGCTCAGTCTTTCAGTTCGAACATGTTTGTCACCGTTTTCCTCCCTCCTTCCGTCTTGATTACGATCCTGCCATCCTGGGTCCATACATTTTGAAGGCCAAATATATGTAGTATATAGGAAGATAATAAACTAGTGTATACTACAAAAGCTTAAATACGTGTTCCGAGAATTTATTTATGAAGAATTATTGATTTATTTGACAAGATTATTAATTTTGACAACGTTCATCGCGAGTTTGAGTCTTAAAAGTTTATTCAAGGTGGTTTTAATATTTATTAAAGCAGATTGTTGCGTTAATATAATGTCTGAGAAAAAACAAATGACATCGAAATTGAAAGAAGTTTGTAACTGACTTTGGTGACGAAGTCTGCACATGGTCATATGTAAAAAGAAAATCATTTATACAAAACTTAGGTCGTTACACTACACACTCCAACAACACATGCCCGACACCATTACAGAACTTCACCAGCTTGAACAATCCCCTGCTGACATGCAAGGTCCATGGATTCATGAGGCTGTTTCCTTACCCGTACACGTCCATCCGCTCGATACAACTTGAAATGAGACTCGTCCGACCAGGTAACATGTTTACAGTCATCAGAAATACAATATTGGTATAGATGGGCCCAAGCTTTGTGCCGTGCAGTCATGAAGTGTACCTGAGTAGGCCTTCGGCTCCGAAAGCCCAAATCGATAATGTTTCGTTGAATTGGTCGTACGCTGACACTTTTTGATGGTCCAGCACTGAGATTTGCGGCAGTTTGCGGAAGTGTTGGACTTCTGTGATGTTAAACGATTCTCTTCAGTCGTTGTTGGTCCTTTTGTTGCAGGATCTTTTACAGGCCTCTGCGATGTCGGAGATTAATCGATGAAACCATTGGGAGAGGGTAATCAAAAAATCAAAAATAAGTTTGGAATCTAGTAGATGCATTAGAGTGAAGAAATTCGTGCCCATGAGGTGCAAAATGTTCCCTTGAAAGTTTACGAATGAAAACGATTGTATTTCCATTTCTGTGTTCGTAGTACATAACTGCAAATGATTTGTAGGGGACCCACTGTAATCGCTGTGTAACGATTAAGAAGCCAGCTATTGTAGCACACAGACTACTTTTAGTAAATAAGAACAATTTAGCCTCGACCCAGAATCTAACCCTCGAACTCCTGCATCTCAACCCAAAACCCTATCAAGTGCACCAACTGCAGGGCACCAGTAGTGCAACCTAACGAAGTGTCGTCGGACTACAAATCTTTAACGCCCATTGCTGGCAGCGTCGTTGCCAGTATTCGACACGGACGGGCAGCGGTACCGCTGCTGTCGCCCAGCACTACGGCAACACTGGAGAGTTGCCACAGTAATGTAAACAAAAGCTCACGATCTGATTGGCCATCTTGGATACGAGGAGAACGTGCGCCAAGGACGCGTCATCTGTAAGAGCTCTTCTCTCGCCGTACGCACTTTGTTTTTGTGGTATGTGAGGAATCGAGCTACGAAATCAGAGTGCGCGAATTTTTCTTCTCCTGTATATCTAAGGAAAATACAACATGTAAGACATGTAACACAAAGATGAAGTATCGTACTCCCCTGGCCACCAAACTCCCCAGATTTAAACACAATTGAGAATCTATGCAACCACCTCGATGTGGTCTTCGCCACGGATTCTCAACCTAGAAACCTAGCTCCAATGGCTTTAGCACTGGAGTAGTCACGTCTCCACATCTCTGTCTGTATCTTCGAGAACCTCAATGACTTTCTTCCTGTACGTCTCGCAGGGTTCCGCACTATAAAATGTGATTATCTATGCTTTTGACAGGTGGTCATATTAACCTGACTGGACGGTGTATCTGGATATGGTGCTTTTTAACCAGGTGATCAAATGGAGAACCACAATGAGGCTTCTTTCAAACTCTGTCACGTACTGAGGACCGGACATTGTCTTACATGGGTTCTCAACATCTCTATGTCCTTCACAGAAAGCACCCATCGTATGACACTGTTCAATCTCTTTATATAGCTGCCCTAGTGACAACATTTAAAATGTAACGCCCTCTTGCGTCGTTATACCTGTCACAGAGAACTGAAACTCCTACATACATTTACATCCACCCATGGTGGTGGTGACGATATTTGTTTGTGGGGCGCTAAACTTCCCAGTCATCAGCTCCTGTACCAGGTCCCAATTTTTTCACGGTCCTATTTTTTCAGAGTCCAGTCTATCCACTGTCATGAATGATGATGATGATGAAATGATGAGGACAACACAAACACCCAGCCCCTGGGCGGAGAAAATGAGCAACCCGACAGGGAATCGAAACTGGGTCCCCATGGTCCTAGAGTAGCTACTTTAGGCACTAAACCACGAGTTGCGGGTCCCGCCGATGGTCTGTGCGTTTACGAAGTAATATTGACATACTACCATGTCTTGTGGTGCTTTTGTCAGAAAGTATATGTAGTAAAAGAAGAAGAGTGAGTTCAAATCGAAAGTTCGAGCTGAAGAATAGGATGTAAGATTTGTCCTGTCACCTATCGTTTCTTTACGTCTAACAACGATTTATACTGGTTGAGACTTGAACTGTAGGTTCCCTTGTGACTGGCTGGGCAGCCTATTTCAAAAAAGTGGTTCAAATGGCTCTGAGCACTATGGGACTTAACATCTGAGGTCATCAGTCCCCTAGAAAGTAGAACTACTTAAACCTAACTAACCTAAGGACATCATACACATCCATACCTGAGGCAGGATTCGAACCTGCCACCGCAGCGGTCGCGCGGTTCCATACTGAAGAGCCTAGAACAGCTCGGCCACTCCGGCCGGCGCAACCTATTTCAAAGGGAGGACGAAGGCAAGAATATACCACCAACAATAGGAGGTTGGTTAGGTTAGTGGTGTTTAACGTCCCGTCGACAACGAGGTCATTAGAGACGGAGCGCAAGCTCGGGTTAGGGAAGGATGGGGAAGGAAATCGGCCGTGCCCTTTCAAAGGAACCATCCCGGCATTTGCCTGAAACGATTTAGGGAAATCACGGAAAACCTAAATCAGGATGGCCGGAGACGGGATTGAACCGTCGTCCTCCCGAATGCGAATCCAGTGTGCTAACCACTGCGCCACCTCGCTCGGTCCCCAACAATAGGACTGCACCTAGTTAAACACTATGGTATTCAAACTGAACTTCGGTTTCATAACAGTTTCAGTTTAATTATTCCTCAGTGTCTCTACAAAACTGCTTCTGTTCCATTTGGTATCAGTATCACTGCTATGACATTGGTTCAAACTTTCACTTAAAAAAAAAATGATGTATCTTCTTACCCTCGTTGTGCCTTAAACATATTTAGTCGAGTGTTGTGATGCTTCCCCAAATGAAATCACGTGCCATTTCCTCTCTTGCTCTAGTGGATCAGAACATAGCCGATTATGCACGCTAGGCTGTATTAGTAATGTAATTCCATAAAGTCAGTTATCTCCCTTTTAGATCTAGGTTTAAGAAAGAGGCAAATTGTGATTGTGAAATGCCGTTCGATAGTAAACTTCTGAACTGTCGCCTCTGAAATAATGTACGTGTGTACAGGGAGGGCATTAAAGTTCGCCATTTGAAATTATAAGACATTTATTTGGTACCACAGAAAAAAACTAGATAGTCACGAAAAAAAAAGTTTATGTATGAAAGAAGGAAGGAGTTCTTAAATTACAAGGAACTTCGATTCTTTCACGCTTCGAAGTCTAGCGCTGTATTCCGTGTAAATCACTCTAATATAGCGGCGAGGCATAATTTATGTTTAATTGACTGCGTGCCACGAGGCTATCTGTCACTTCGGACAGAACATCGCACGGAGAGCAGCTGACAAACACGGTGAGGTACGAGGACAGCGCTAGAATCACTAACGTATCAGGTGGATCTACTGAAATAAATTTCTGAAGCAGGAAGGCGTCTAGTTGCCAGGACGCCTCGACACGCCCTTAGTTTACATGTATCACGGTGATGCGTAAGTTGTTTTGGAACAGAATATTACTGACGTGTTCATTTGTTTTATTTTCTCTTTTCTGCTTTAATTGATATTTTATTTGTTGTGCCGTGCGTTCAAACAGTGTGGTCGCCTTAAGTAAGACGCGGCCACCGCCTTCTCGAGCATCGTATGGCAACGCTCCAGTTGCAGCGGCGCGGCATACTTCAAAGGGCTCACAGTGTGGGTGCCACAAGAGATGCAGCAGTCATACCGCTGTAGTCGAAGGAGCCGATCAGGATGCAGGGCCACTTGATTAAGTAGCGTCTTCGCGGCCCGGAAAGGGAGTCGTCTGGTGGGCCTCCTGGAGTGCAGAGAAGATGTCCTCTCAGTCGCGACGCTGTTACTGTGACAGTGTTTAAGGGAGATGACCTTTGCCTACCGGCCTGGACACGAGTGACAACGCTGAGATATCTTTCACCTTGTTTTCAGAATAAATATTCGAAGCCGTAGTTAACTCCGTCTTTCCATTTAGTAGTTGTACCTGGGATACAACATTATGTTACCTACATATTTAAGTTTGTATGTCAATAAGTGTTTTATACACTGACGATCCAATACATTATGACCACCTGCTTAATAGCTTTCTCTCCGGCCTTGCTACGAAATGTATCGCTGATTCTGCGTATCACGGATCTGACAGTTTTGGAGGCATATGGCATTAGGTGTCTACGTGCAGGTCACGTAATTTACGTAAATAACGGCCGCTGTTTTGCGTACTTGGTGATGGTGCACTATGCCGACCCAGATGGGTTCCACAGGATTTACAGCATCGGCGAGACTTTAAAGTGAGTTCACTGTGATGCACCTCAATCCACTGTAGAACGGTTCAGGCTCCGAGACACGGACAATTAAACTGCTGAAAGATGACATGCCGTCGGGGAAGACATCGAGCACAAAGGGATATAGGCGATTCGCACCTGTCAGCGTGTCTTCGAATGCTACCAAGGCCCCATGCAAGCGCAGGAGAATGCCTCCCGCAACATAATAATGCTCTCACCAACGCGCGTCCGTAGCACGCTAGACGTTTAGAGCGCCGTTCCCCTCGATGACGCAGTTTGTGGAGACGACCTTCGACCTAGAGCAGCAAAAGTAGTTCACCTGAAGAGCCGACACGTTTCGATTGATCGATGGTCGAATCCCGATGGTCCCGTCCCCAATGTTGCCGTTGTTGTCGTTGTGATCTTCAGTCCTGAGACTATTTTGATGCAACTCTCCATGCTACTCTATCCTGTGCAAGCTTCTTCATATCCCAATACCTAATGCAACCTAAATCCTTCTGAATCTGATTAGTGTATTCATTTCTTGGTCTCCCTCTATGATTTTACTCTCCACGCTCCCCTCCAATGCTAAATTTGTGATCCCTGGTTGCCTCAGAACACGTCCTACCAACCGGTGCCTTCTTCTAGTCAAGTTGTGCCACAAATTCCTGTTCTCCCCAATTCTATTCAATACCTCCTCATTAGTTATGTGATCTACCCGTCTAATATTCAGCATTCTTCTGTAGCACCACATTTCGAAAGCTTCTATTCTCTTCTTGTCTAAACTATTTCTCGCCCATGTTTCACTTCCATACATGGTTACACTCCATACAAATACATTAAGAAACGACTTTCTGATACATAAATCTATACTCGATGTTAACAAATTTCTCTTCTTCAGAAATGCTTTCCTTGCCATTGCCAGTCTACATTTTATATCCTCTCTACTTCGACCATTCTCAGTTATTTTGCTCCCCAAATAGCAAAACTCCTTTATTACTTTAAGTGTCTCATTTCCTAATCTAATTCCCTCAGCATCGCCCGACTTAATTCGACTATATTCCATGATATTCGTTTTGCTTTTGTTGATGTTCATCTTATATCCTCCTTTCAAGACACAGTCCCCAATGCAATCGTAACTGACGATCTCGTTAGATCAACATGTGAACACGTAACGGTGGTTTGCTGCGAGCAGAGCAATACCTGTATACGCTGAACGGTGTGCGCCGAAACTCTTTTGCGTGTATCAGCGTTGTGCTCTTTCGCCAGAGATGCCACAGATCACCATGTATCCTTCTTTACAGAGCATACAAGCCCCCGAACTCTACGTTCTGTGAAGAGTCGTGAACGTCTAAACATTTAGCTTCTGGTGGCAGTTTTACTGTCCTTCTGCCTCTTTCCATAGATGCTCACGGCAGTAGCTCGTAAACATTTGACCAGCTTCGCCGTTTTCGAGAAATCCGTTCACAGCCTTTGAGTAATAATAATCTGCCCTTTTACAAAGTCGCTTATATCATCGGAGTTCCCCATTTTTAGCCCATATCTTCACTATGGTGATGCCCCATCCATCTCTGCTGCGCTTTCATACTTTTTACAGCGCGTCACATGCCCGCGGTATCCAGCCTCGCCGTGGGAAGTAGTCGTAATGATGAGGCTTTTCAGTGAATGTGTACACCACCGGTCAGGTGTTTTCGATCGCCGATTATAAAAACTGTATATTTGATTTTAATCGTACAACCACATCCGTCCCAAACGGAGTAACAAAATAAATATTTTCTATTATTAAGCATAACAGAATATCGTTTAGATTTTAGCCTCTTCAGAGGATCCATACTTTGCCCTCAGAACTGCTGCACCATCTCATGGCATTCTGGAGATAAGATTTTGCACTGGTTTTGCAGATACTTCAATTCGTCTGGAAATCAGTCCATGTGTCGTCAACATTAGGTGACCTCCGATTTCTGACCTTCCTGTCAAATTAATCCAATAAGAGTTCGGAGGGAAAAATCATATTCTTCAGCTCTCCACATTTTTTTTTTTTTATTCAGATACCTTGGGCACAATACAGAAGTATGTTTGGGATCATGGTCCTGCTGCAGAACAAATCCACGGCCAATTAATCTCTTGCCAGATGAAACTACATTGTTGGTCAGTATCTTAATGTTATATTACTTCTATCTAGATCAACAACTTGATCACCCGCAAACGATTTCCATAGCATGACAGGTTCTCCGCCATTATTCGCTGTTGGCGTCACACACTGACTCTCTATACGTTTTCCACGAAGTTGACGAAAAAACATTTGACCTTGAATAACACCACGAAACACTGATATATGTTCCAGTATTTCACGTGTGGCGCAGAAGCTTTTCACCTTGTTTTGTTTGCATAGTACAACTCACTTGGCGCTATACACCCCTTTAAAGCTTGTTCACGGAGACTGTTGCGACCGAAACTGAAGTTGTTCGGATACTGTATAATTCCCTGCGAAGCTCAGGTGCAGTACGAATCCTCTTACGTTTACTCTGTGCACATATGGACTGATTTTCCCTCCATGATGTTACTCGGGGTCTTCCACATCGCGAAACAGTTGCATTGGCACAGAAGGTGCAAAGCGTAACGCACCCTTAAATTACATATTTTCCACATCTCATGTACTCTACGACGCTTTTCAAGTGAAACAAATTTCTTTCCATTTCTAAAATCTCTGTAAGAAAATGTCACCAACAAAGAAAAGACAGTGTTTATGACAAGTGGCACAGTGTTTATGCCACAAACGTTCAGGTAAACAATCACTTGTAAATGTCCAAAGTTCAGTTACTGTTTAGGTGTAAGGCGTAACGTACCCTTAAATTACATAATTTCCACATCTCAAGTATTCTAAGGCGCTTTTCAAGAGCCACAAAGTTCTTTCCATGTTTAAAATCTTTGCAACAAAACGTCACCAAGAAAGAAAATGCAATGTTTATGTCAAGTAGCACAACATTATTTATTCACACGTATGTCTCAGAATTATTGCCGAAAATAGTGAAGACTCACATTTAGTGCTCCAGTGCTATTTCCATTCCTAAATATTTACAAAACACACGTGGCTAAAAATTTTCATGGTTAACAGACAATTGACACTCCATGTTAGGCCTAAATGCATCAAAACTAGCCTGAGAAACTTATAAATGCAGAAAACACATTTTATCTGGGACAAATGATCGTGTGGCCGGGAGATCCCAGCTGTGATAGTTCGACCGTCAAGTTGGAAATCTTTTCAGGTAGCTAAAGTCCACTCAAAAGCCAAGATTACATAAAATATTTCTTTATTTAAGACGACCGGTTTCAACAGTCTTTGCTGTCACCTTTTTGTGGCAAAACATTTTGATTTTACGCTGAACCTCGTGCACAAGGTGTCAAGTGGATAAATTCAGCACATTATAACAGTTTGTCCTTGCTAAAATATTTAAACATATAAAGCAACTTGTCCAAAAGGCCATGTCCATATAATATTGCTCAGAGATGCTTGTTATATCACACAAAAACGGTACAAAATTGCACATCTGCTTACATGTGTTGGACAAGTAATAAACAGCGCAAATCCACTTTCTAAAATATGCAGTGTTTATGTCAAGTGGCAAAATATTGTTTATTCACACCTGTCGGAATTATTCCCGAATACAGTGAACTCACAATTTAGTGCTCCAATGCTATTTCCATTCCTAAATACTTACAAAACACTTGTGGCTAAAACTTTGCGTGCTAAACAGACACTTCATCTTGGGCCTAGATGAGGAAAGGCCTCAAAACTAGCCTTACAAGCTTACTGCAGAAAACACACGTTGGCTGTGAGAAATGATCGTATTTTAAACGGGATTCGCACTGTTTTGAGTGTATCGTGCGTATGTAAGTAGATGTGTTATTGTGTACCGCGTTTGGATGACATTACAAGCATCTGCGAACAATTTGGCCTTTTGGACAAGTTGACTTATGTTTTTAAATATTTTAGCGAGGACAAACTTTTATAGTGTGCCGAGCTTTATGATGCGCTGAGTTTTATCCACTTGATATGTAGCGCGTGATGTTCTGTGTAAAATGGTTTTTGAATGGTCTTTAACAATTAAAACAGATCGTCTCAAAATGAGAAAGTTCGGTCTTTTCAGGATGTTTCACATTGGGCGACTTGCGTGACGATGATGATGAAGACAGTACAACACATGTCCCGGAACGGATGGTAGAAATCCTCCAGGTGCCCGAAGGGCGGGGTGGGGGCAAAGCGGCCAAGGGTCGCAAGCCGAGGCCGGGCCATTACGTCGCGTTCATACCATCCAGGAACCAAGGAAAGCGTATGGCGTGGAGGAGAGCTTTACTGAACATCAATGGTTCATTTATTTTCCTTTTTTAAGCAACTGACCGAGAATAGCAGGAAACCGGTGTCGCGAGGAGGAGGGTGGAGCAAGACCTCACACTCATTGAGACTATCGACGTACAGTCTTTCAAAAAAGAACATTCCGATGACCAGAGAGCCTACATCGGCTCTGAGTGTGGAAGAGGTGGGGATCAACTCGTCATGACAGGAACACTCCAGCTCTGCTGTGGGTTAAAAAAGACACTGCAAAGGAAAGTGGAGAAAAATAGTATTTTGGATTGCGGACAACAGCACGATGTCGTTCATTAAGGAACCGCAAAAAATCAAGCATACTTTTCGCAGCAAACAAGTAGTGAGGTGCTTGTTCACAAAGCCACTTCACAAGTTCGTCTTCGCTTGCGAGAAGTATCCCGCTTCCGGAAAGAGGACAAGTCGAGCAGGTATATGATGAGGAGTCGTACAGGTAATTAGGGACAACATCTGTCGCACCAATAACCTCTAGCCGATCTGCAGATTAGGCGATACTCGTCTGTGTCAAAAACATCACAGGTTACAGACAATGGGGTGCCTGCGAGGTGAATCCCCTGATGGCGTGACCGGCATACTTGCTTCCCATTAACAGTAACGTACCATGGAGACCGGTCGTCAGTGTCAAGATAAGGGGCGCACACTGATCGCCAAACGGCACGCAGGTCGACGTGGGGATGATTCCCCTCAACCGTATTCGGTGGCCTGTGCTGTTAAGAAAGCCATAGATCTCCTTCGTGGACGTCAAGTGGGCTGGTGCTATCGCAGTATGGATGTAGTTCACGCAGAGGAAAAAGTTGATTTATTTACTTATTTCTCAAGTAAAGACCTGCTGCCTGTTATTATATAGCAGCTCGTACATTGTGTGATTTTACTTGTTACATCAAACAAATTCAGTTTTATTCCTAGTACGTATTTTGGTTGAAAATTTTACTAATGGTAAAATAAAAAACAAATAAAAATGTGTAATAAATACGAATGTACATACACAATTTTGTTTAAATTGTTGCTAACTTAAATAATGATGATAAATAAGATATATATTATGTTGTGCATGTATTTTAGGTTAAAATTAAAAGTTATTTAACGGAAGAAACAAGAGATGGCAGTTTGACTTAGATATGATATGACACTTTCCCTTCATACCTTCTACGTCTGCTATATATGTTGTCTTGACTGTGGTAATATTTAATTTAATGTATTGGTTAGTTAGGTCCTAATTTGTTTACGAATTTAAGGTAACAGTGGACTGGATACTGGGAGTTGATTTAAAATGTCGTAGTCAGCTGCGTCATGTGCGAAGGTGCGGTAAACCTTCGACCCAGTCACGTGTGATGCAGCGGAAGAAGGAGATATGTCACATCTTCAGATAGTATTACATGGTATGAAATGGAATAACAAACTTCAGTTGAAACTTGCGGGCTGAGAGGCCGTGGTCGATGTATAAAATTTCCACCTGACGTTTCGTCTCCATCTGCGGGAGACATCTTCTGAGGTCGTCCAGCTACTGGAGACGAAACGTCAGGTGGAAATTTTATACATCGACCACGGCCTCTCAGCCCGCAAGTTTCAACTGAAGACAACGCCGGCTGTGAAAGCCTACATAGTTACATAGAGAGTTACATTTTCAGGTTGATTCGATTTAGAGTTGTAAATCCTCCAGTTATTTTTGCTATGTTTGTACGTCTCTTTCGTCTTCACTTTCTGTGTGTGATGTAGCATCCGATTCCGAGTCTGTGATTGTGTCTGTATCGTTTACTATGTACTGCTGATCTGTCAGATGTGGAGCCTGTCTTGATCTAGCATATGGTCTCCCGTGTTTTATGGCGCATGTAGTGCTCGCGATACTTCGTCTGCGACTTTGTTTATAGAGTTACAGTCAAAGGTGCTGAGAAAGTGTGTGCTCCCAGAACCTCCCACAATGGGCTGGTAAGGCACGTGGGACAACGTCGCCACAGTGCCATATGAGAGCCAATGAAAAGGGCTATCACAGTATCAGATTCATGATACAGACCTAATCCGCCCCTGCACCGCTGGAGGGTGAGAGGTCAGCTACCTTATCTTCAACAACAAGCCGTGGAGCCCGCTGCAGTGGCCGAGCGGTTCTAGGCGCTTCAGTCTGGAACCGCGCGACAGCTACGGTCGCAGGTTCGAATCGTGCCTCGGGCATGGATGTGTGTGATGTCCGTAGGTTAGTTAGGTTTAAGTAGTGCTAAGTTCTATGCGACTGATAACATCAGATGTTAAGTCCCATAGTGCTCAGAACCATTTGAACCATTTAAACAAGCCGTGGAAAACAAATAAACACGATGCCGCTAGCATGCTGCGAGCCATGAATGGCGGAATAGGACGTGTCTGTGCACGTTTGGAATACATGATGCCAAATATACGTTTACGTATTGTGTCCGTTGCAGAGTGCTCGTAAATGATGACCTAAGAACCCAGCTCGTTGCTGGGAAAGTAGACGCCGGCCGTTGAGGGCAATCGTGCGCCGCAGATCACTTGCGAAATTGAGTCCTAGGCATCGGATAGTATCAGCTAAGCGCAAAGAAACAGCGCTGTCCGCTGGAAGCCCCGCACCTATTGCCATGGCGCACGATTTTTGGACGTTAAGGCAGCTACCACAAGCTTCGCCGCAGGTGGTACCCCACACCAGTGACTCCCTAACCTCTCCACCGCTACGATGACGAGATCGTCAGCATAAGCAGTGCAGCTGAATACATGGTCACTGAGAGACATCCCAGAGACGCATTGACGGAGGCTGCAGAGCAACGGTTCCATGGCAGAAGTACACAGCAGTGCAGAGAGTGGTAGCCCTGACGCACTGTTCGACGGATCGAGATGGGAGGAGTAAGATGGTCGTTGTAGAGCACACGCGAGACATTGTTCCAAGAAGGAGACTCATTACGACGTCGATGGTAGTATCAGAGTATCCCATATTGTGAAGCACCCGTTTCAGGTTAGACGTGATCGACCCGACAGAACGCCTGGGTGAAGTCAAGAGCTGCGAAAAATGCAGACATACGATGAGCGTGAGCAAGATCAATCATGTCCCGATATCGACCGAGGGCAGCGCGGATGTTACTGGCACCTCCCAAAGAAGTTGAATCTCGTTAAACCACATACTGAACCGTCCATTTAAGTCGCTCAGCTAACAAGTGGGTAAATGTCTTGGTGTCAAAATGGTTCAAATGGCTCTGAGCACTATGGGACTCAACTGCTGTGGTCATTAGTCCCCTAGAACTTAGAACTACTTAAACCTAACTAACCTAAGGACATCACACACATCCATGCCCGAGGCAGGATTCGAACCTGCGACCGTAGCAGTTGCACGGTTCCGGACTGCGCGCCTAGAACCGCGAGACCACCGCGGCCGGCTCTTGGTGTCACTGATGAGTAGCGTCAAGGGGCAGTAATCGCATATCCGTGAGATACCTCGAGGCTTGTGGATAGGAACGAAGAGGAGCATCGAGGAAAGCGTCTGTAACCGTCACAAAATATGACGTAAGGTCCTGACATACCTCCGTCCACACTGGCGCTAGAAGGGGACGAAATATCCGATGCAACTCAGGTGGGAGGTCATCAGGGCCAGGCGACCTGTTCGTAGAGCCCGCCTGGATAGCATTATGAACTTCGTCCTCTGTGACGTTAGCAAGCTGATCCATCGTCGCATCCACAGAAACCGAACCAAAGGAGAGTCAGGAGGTCATCGTAATGTTGCCAGAGTTGCGATGTTGTTCAGAGTACAGCATAACGTAATGTACAAGTAGAGCAGACCCTATATCCCGTTGGGTATCAAAGCTCCACCCGTTATCGGTCATAAGAACATTAAATGAGAATCCTCCGATGATGGCGTCGTTCCGCTGGGTGACATGGTACACAGATGGACACTCTTGCACTAACCCACCGTGTTCCTACGACCCGACCATATCTGCTTCAAGGTAGCGCCGAGAGAGGGATGTGACGTGTACCTTGGCACGGTTCACTATCGCCTGAGGCTCTGGCAAATACGGCAGCATAGTATATTGCCGGAGAATGGTGAAATAGAATTCCTGGGATCGTCGCCGCCACTCAGCAACCTCACTTTCGTAACCATTCAAGGCGTTGCGGAAGTCCGGCTTTGCACAGAGCACTCACCATGACAGAGCAGATTGATAGGCATCACGGCGTCGACTACAAGCTGACCACGTGGTCTCGATGAGCTGCCGGCAGTCGGGTGAAGTAAGGCTCAGTTTCCGTGGTCCACGACCTTGCCAATCCCTTTCGCAGTAGAGACTGGTAGAGCAGATATATGCGTCCTGGTCTGAGAACGCAACGGGTCAGACTTCAGCGTCCTACACCCCACTGACAATAAGGTGGGAGATGTAACACGTTCGAGGCGGCTGCAAGAATAGCTACTGAAATGCGTAAACCCCGAACGTTAGCCATGAACATGCTCCCATGAATCCACAAGGCTGAGGAGCTGGAGAATTGTCGCTAGCGCTGCGCACGGAGAATGAAGTGCTAGTTGGTCTTTGGGTGACGGGGTGCAGTTAAGATAGCCTGTCATGATCAATGAATCCTGCAAACCCCGGAAAGGAGGCGTGACTGTCTCTGAGAAGAAGGGGGGCTATCACGGCGGTGACCCGAACCAGATGGCGCATACACATTGACGATCCTGCCGTCACTAAACGTGAGAGCCATACCTCTGGAATCAGGGAGATAGGCAACAGCATCAGCTAGGATACCGTCACGTAAGACGAGCTCCACCACACTACCAGTAGGGGAAGCATTAAAGACATGTGCTGTAAAATCATTGGGGGGGGGGGGGCACATAAAGTTCCAATGTGCATCTCCTGAAGGAGAGCAACATCATACAGCATGTCATGGAGTAATGCCAGTTTGTGGCGTACGCGAATGGTATTGACATTTAACATGGCTATGTGAAAAATATCTGGAAAGCTGTCATTGTCAGGATTGCCGGCAATTCAAACATGGGGGAAACGCCCCCGTGGAAGGGCACATCACCAAGGGGGGTCCACCACCTTGTACACCATCAGAACGTCCATCCTCAGCACAGACATTGTCTGCCCAGGAGACAGACGTCTCACTGGGCTGATTCAGTGGAACACTGTCAGAGGGGCGCCCATATGTGGCGTCATACACAGAAAGCGTGGCAACCGCATCACACGCAGGCGGGGGAAGATTGCGTCCGGAGGTGGACGCTGACTTGAGATGGAGGCGTGGAAGGACGTCGCGCCGTCAGGTATCAGGTCATCAGAGGACAGCGCACTATCAGCACCTGATCCTCCTTAGTAAAATTCCTACATAATTTCCCTGTGCTGTCAGTCGTCCTCCTGCACACATCCGGTGGAGACAGTCATCAGAAGGGGTAGGGCGCTGTCTCTTCCGTTTCCTCGGCGACCGTTGCTTCCTAACATGCTGTTCCGTGCCGGATGGCGGCGGCTATCGTGCGACGTGTGGCCAGATAGCAGGAAACGAGAGATCAGTAAAGCTCCATCATTAGCAACCATGGGGTCGGGCCAGACAGCTTTTGCCTGCTGACGGTCATCGTTCATTTCTATTGCCTCCGTCAGGTGTGTAGGAGGGACAGTCGAAACGTCCATCACGTCGTCGAGAGAAGTTGATGCAGGTACAGACTGAATCGGTTCCAACGGCTCTGAGCACTATGGGACTCAACATCTGAGGTCATCAGTCCCGTAGAACTTAGAACTACTTAAACCTAACCAACCTAACGACATCACACAGATCCATGCCCGAGGCAGGATTCGAACCTGCGACCGTAGCGGTCGCGCGGTCCCAGACTGAAACGCCTAGAACCGCTCGGCCGGCGACTGGTTTGGAGGAGGCAAAGTAGGCAGCACAGCCGCAGACGCGTAAGATAGAGAGAACACAGTGGGCGTCGCAGAAAGAGCGACACCTCCGATCGGCGTCTGAACCAGACATTCAGAACGGACATGGCCTTCCCGGCCGCAACCTGAACAAGTGCGCGGCTGGCCATCGTACGTGACGACAGCCCTGGAGCCGGCAATAACCAAGTAGGAATGCACGTGTTTCCGTAGATCCATTTTTATCTGACGGAAACGGTTGAGGACACGGTATGTTTCGAACGTTTCCACCTTTCAGAAACGTGACTGACGTCGTTTTAAGGGAACGGTAACTCAAACCGGAATTCGAAAACCCGCTCCTTTCAGAGGCCAAAATTTGCCTAATCAACCACGACAGTCCCTGTATGTCCGCCAGAGTATCGGAACTTCGAGTGTTAGCGTGGCGCCTTACAACGGCGGCGCACACCTCGTCATTCGCCAGCTTTATCTACACAGAAGTACTGAGGATCTAAAAATGAATTCCGAGAAAATCTTGTGATCGGAGACGTATTTCATCCGGTATAAAACCTTCTACTTCTAAAGCTTCTGTCGTTCGTGATCCAAAGGAGAATTAACTACATTGTGGCTTGGCGGTAAGAAAACACCATGAAGGTCGATGAAGTCGGAGTCTGAGGCAAGCCGCTGCGCGAAGGTAAACAAACGCGCGCTCGCTCGCAAGCAGCACAACAGGCGAGGCGCGCCTCACCACTACTGAAGGCAGATTGACCACTCAGGTAAGAAGGCGCACAAAGATTGGCTAAAACACTATGCTAATCAGGCAAGATCCCAAACAAATAAGCTGTATGAATTGCTGCCTTGCCGCGCGTTGTAGTCTCGCGGTCTAGGGCGCCTTCTCACGGTTTGCGGGGCTCGCCCCGTCGGAGGTTCGAGTCCTCCCTCGTGCATGGGTGTGTGTGTTGTCCTTAGTGTAAGTTAAAGTTACATTAAGTATTACTTAAGCCTAGGGACCAAAGACCTCATCAGTTTGGTGTTATAGTACTTACCACAAATTTCCATTTTTTTCCATTTTTGTCGGAAGCTATGTTATTGGCTGTTCATAGAACGAACTGTCATCATCTGACGTTCTTATTAGTTTTTAGTAACTTTTCAACTTAGAAAGCACTACTTTAGGAGGCAGATGGAAAGGCATTATGTTCTATACGAGAAAAATGCTATCGGGGGAAGATGCTACCAATTTGATAATAATACGGCCGTCAACCTAATTAGGCATTGACTGAGTTTCTTCGGTGTACAAGTTGGTAGATATTCATTCAAAACAACAAGTAGTAACACTGCATACTATAATAGAATTTTAGAACCACAAATTCTATTGAACTGATAGTTTCACGTTCTGTACTGATATGGAAAAACCATGAATACAGAACACTACACTACAATGTATACTACAAAACTTTATACTGTCTATTAATCTGATTAAAATCGGGCATATGTTACCCTACAAATAACACTTTCGAGCCACACACAAAACGTCAATTTTGATAAATATAAAACACTGATAAATTTTGGCTTTTATATTGACTTCAACTTTTGCTGGTCAAACCAATTTAGAACACTTCAGAATTCAAATGAATAAAAAGGGGGGGAGGGAGGATCTTGAAACTATTGTGATCACTGTATTAAAAAAATTGATTACTAAGTTTATTATGCGTTCAAGATTTCCAGTATATGAGTTACTACTCTTTTTATCTTATTTACTGCTCATTTAAATACATTTATATCTGTCTCGAAATAATTAAAATTCATTACTATATCAATATCCAAGTTATCTTTCAACTTCATTACACCTTCGTTATTCATTTACTGGTTCATAACAAAACAGTTCTTTAAACACCATTCTAACATAGCTAGGTCTGCAAGTAATTATTATTAACACAAAATTTAATTTTTCATTTCGGGACACTCGGATTGCACAACATTTGGAAAGGATCCTGTCTACGTTAGTTGTGAGGATAATTAAATGATGGGAAAGTTCTGGTAAAATTTAGGTTATTATTGAACAGTTCACTCTATGGTTCATACGAATACAGTACTAAAAGTTCAACCTGCTTGTATCGATACGGCGGTTGGCGATCGGCGAGATGGGGAGGCACAGAGCACACATACAACCACAGCTATGGCTCTTGACGTATCGCCGCTTTAAATCTTCTTAGCGTCGCAATACTTTTCCATTTAGCGCCTATGGAATTTTGCCATGCTGTTTGGGCGTTGGAACAGCATACCCGAGGCTCAGTGAAAGTACGTCTTCCAGGAGAGCCTCCTCACTCCAGAAGGCGTTGCTCAGACCAGTGCCAAACTCCAACTACCACTGCTGCTGCGCCCGTTGCGCCGTGCTGTCCCCGTGCGCATGTTCCCGCGCTCGCCTGCCATCCACCTTTAACCGCTCCCTTACAGACAGGGTATTCACTCGAGGTTTTGCATTCTACATATCCTAACACATTTCCTACGTATGGACCAGACGCACAGGTACAATTTTAAACATCTTACAACAGTTCCAACATTTGTTACATTTCAATTCTATTAGAATGTTACTTGACATTTGACGTAAACATTAATCTTCACATTGAAACTTAGTTACAGTTTTCTTAACATAATGACATGAAACAAAAAAGACATGAAATCAGAACATCAATTACACAAGTTTACCGAAAACTCAGGAGCAAAAAAATTACTTATATGTAAAATAGTACATACTGTCTGGTATAACCGAGCTTACTGTTTTCCAACTACCACATCTGGCTATGAATGTGTCAACGACTTGATCCGACTCCAGCATGTTACCTTGCACAGTGATATGTCGGGCGAGAGCAGATAGCTTCATAAAGGCGAAAAGTCACAGCTTTTCTAACAGATTTGCGCTTATGTTGACACCTTACGTGCGATGAAATCCTAACTAGTCAAAGTCATGTATTTTAGATAAGAAACTTCAATCTTCTGTAAATACCATGTCTTTTATTAACTATTGCCGATTTAAAATGTTTAGCTATTAGCGTGAATGGACATGTGAATGCCAAATAATATTGTAAATAAATATTGTCATGTCTGTTAACTGAGGAAACGGTAGAGTGGGAATTGTGTCTGGCCTCTCCGCGCCATGCATTCCTGCCAGGCGGAAGGGTAGGAGTGTCATTGGCTTATAGAACTGCATCTGGGTTTCGGCATTTTGGAGTACTGTACCGACAAGTGCGCTCTTAATCATTTGTCAGGGAATCGTTCTTTCTAAAGAACATGTTTTGGCCTAGCTGTTGCGATGCACAGTGCCACGGACAGGTTTTATAACAAAGGTTGTGGTATGCATTGAATCGTCGCATCACCACTTCGATCCCCTTTCAATGAAAATAGAGTGGGGCGGCCCGTCTCCCCTACGCCAAATATGAACTGATGCAGTTTTGTTGAGGTAATGCCGGTTTCGTGGCTTATAGCCACATCATCAAATGAATACCTAAACAACAAGAAACAAACAATGACAGCGATTGAACCCCTGTGCCACAAAGTAATATCAGAACCGAAAGCATCTAATTATTAGAATAGATAAAAACAAAAGTGCACTAACAAACATCAAAACACGATAGAAAACATGATAGACAACATGAGAGGCCCAACACTGATAGCTAAACCCGTATTGTCCGTAGGCAGGATAGTCAATAGCTTGAGCGACTGAAAACATCTGCATATCTAAACAGCAAGAAATAAATCCTGATAGTGATTCATTTCCAATACATCAAAGTAATACCGAACCGCAGGCCGATGTGCCGAGCAGTTCTAGGCGCATCAGTCCGGACCTGCGCTGCTGCTGCGGTCGCAGGTTCGAATCCAACCTCGGGCACGGATGTGTGTGCAGTCCTTAGGTTAGTTAGGTTTAAGTATATCTAACTTCTAGGGGACTGATGACCTCAGATGTTACGTCCCATAGTGCTCGTATTCATTTTGAACCATCTACCACGCGTACCAGTCAGGTGCCATGATACAAATGATATACGAAAGTAAAAACGTTTCGTGAAATCGAAGTACCAAGGGACGCTCATGTTTCAATCTTGCAGATGGTTCATTTGCAGCAATACACATGCATAACGAGCAGCTACAATTCTGCAACTTCGTTGATGTTGTCAGCAGTGGGAAACGAAATGTAATAACGAAGTCGTCGGGGGCAACAAACGTTGTTTATTAGCATAGTTTTATTCCCCCTTACTTACTCCAAAAGTAAGAGTATACAGGATTAACTTTGTGTTCGTTTGCCACCTTCGGCACAAAATCTAAAGTGTCCCTAATTTTCAGTTTCTTCATTCTGAGTACGTTCGACTTCCTCTATTACACGGAAACTATATCTGTTTTAGGTTATGCCTCGAAAAAGAATACTTAAGCGTTGGACTGAAAGACTAAGAGCTAGAGCGATACAATTTTTGTGTAGACAAAGTAATACGAATAATGTGGACGCCTGTTGTTGTTTTGAAAGATTTATAAATATGCACTGAACGTAACTCCAAATAATTTTGAGTGTTATAACAGCGTGCTGATGAATTTACATCCGTGATTTTGTAATGAAAATCATTTCGAATCTGACTTTACTTTACGTGATCCAACGGCATTTACACTCTGTTGTCATAAGTTAATTTTCCGCTGTCAACAGAAAATTATTTTTCAAAGCACTGTACCAGAGACTCACTTCAAACGACGAAACAATTAAAGAGAAATCAAAGAATTGTTGCAAGAATACTCTTAGCTACAATACAACTTTTACAATGGGTCAGTTCTGAGGCTACAATTTCACAGTTGTAATTGGAGTGTATCACTTTAAGATAGATAAGAGTTTTTATCAGAGGTCAATCCACTGACTGAATTGGCCGGATTTCGAACACAGGCGACACTAGTTCGTATAAAAAGTCAATGAACTACCACAGTTTAGTTTCGGTTCCCCTCCTCTGACATATGTGAATCAAGTCGCACTTAACATTCTTCAAGCAGAATTGGTACTTTTATGCAGAAGATACTAGTTTTATAATAAATCCCATGAGAAATAAATCAGCAAAATAGAATGTTATCTATGTCTTTCAGAGAATTATTAAGTGGAGGTCTCAAAATATTTTTCCCTTAATTTTGTCAAAACAGACTATATTCGCTTTTCACAACAAACAGAGACAAACCGATAATTCATATAGATGAACAGAAGTCAGTAAACAGGGCAGGCTGCCCCAAATTTTTGCGTATACGTATTAACGAAACAACTGGAAGAAGTGTGTTACTGAGCTGCTCAGTTTATTTACCTCGTATGATTGCTAGTCTTGGAAACCGGATTCAGCGTCATGATATATTTTGCACTTTCCACTCAATAATTTCTTGTGGAACAATTTTTTAAAGTACTGATTGTACAAAAGCGAACAGTAAGAATGATATGTGATCCACACGCGCTCGTTATGTAGCCAGCCCGTAAAACAATTGGGCGTTTCAACTATACATCGCAGTACACATCTTGCCTAACGAGATCGTTATAAATAATCCATCGTAGTTTTAGAAGAATGGTGATCTTCATAAATATGACACTATAGGAAAATATTTATCTTTGTTATCCGTTATTAGAGATGTTAGTGGATTAGAAAGAAGCACTATGTAGCAAGAAAGATTTTTTGTCAAACAAAAGTGCACTGACAAATATCGAAACACGATGGAAAACATGATAGAGAACATAAGAGGCCCAACACTGACAGCTAGAACCATATTGTCCATAGGCAGGATAGTTAATAGGTTGAGCGACTGAAAACATCTGCATATCTAAACAGCAAGAAATAAACCCTGGTAATGATTCATTTCCAATACATCAAAGTAATACCGAACCGCCGGCCGATGTGGCCGAGCGGTTCTAGGCGCTTCAGTCTGGAACTGCGCTGCTGCTACGGTCGCAGGTTCGAATCCTACCTCGGGCATGGAGTCCCGTAGTGCTCAGAGCCATTTGAACCATTTGAATACCGAACCCGTAAGTACACCTGTGTTCCTGACTATTCTCATGTTCTTATGACTCCGATATTACTTTCATGTATAGGGGCTCAACGAACACCAGAGTTTAATTATCGCTGTTAAGATATGCACGTGTTTCCCATCGCAAAAATAGAGGGTGTTTATTAATTACTTCAAAGTGGTTCAAATGGCGCTGAGCACTATGGGACTTAACATCTGTGGTAATCAGTACCCTAGAACTTAGAACTACTTAAACCGAACTAACCTAAGGACATTACACACATCCATGGCCGAGGCAGGATTAGACCCTGCGACCGTAGCGGTCACGCGGTTCCAGACTGAAGCGCCTAGAACCGCACGGCCACACAGGCTGGCTATTAATTAGTCTCAAGAAAGTAATCTGTAATTGTGAGGAAGGTAAGTGACTGAAAGGAATGTTTGATACAGTCCTGAATGCAGTGTATCTTCAAGTTTTGTTTACGAAAGTTCAATGTGGTTACCATTTTTAATACGACAAATCAAATTACTGCTAATACTATGAAACAAGTTTTGATGAATGGTGGCCACTGTTCGTGTTACTCGTTGTCGCTACTCGTAGTTGTTTTTCGGAAGCCGAGGAGCCGGCCGCGGTGGCCGAGCTGTTCTAAGCGCTTCAGTCCGGAACCGCGCGACTGCTACGGTCGCAGGTTCGAATCCTGCCTCGGGCATGGATGTGTGTGGTGTCCTTAGGTTAGTTAGGCTTAAGTAGTTCTCAGTTCAAGGGGACTGATGGCCTCAGATGTTAAGTCCCATAGTGCTCAGAGCCATTTTTGAAGCCGAGGAACAAACACTCTCTCTTCAATACAAACCCGTATACAGAATTTCATTGAGGTTAAATCATGTGAGCGTGGTGGCCTGGTTTTGTTTCCCCACGTCCAATCCTTGTCGGCACATTCCTACGGAGATACGTGACAACGTAACCGATGATAATGTAGTTGCTCGCCATCTTGCTGGATAATGCGTTCTGTGCCCATTAGCTGTTGTAATTCAGACGCTCGATAATACTCAAGCATATCCAGATACTATATGTGAGTTTCAGTTGTCTCGGCAAGAAAGAAGGGACCGTAAACCACAGCTTAAAGTGCAAAAACGTTTTCCTCGGGCAGTCCCGCTCATGTTCAATTACGTGATACAGTTCCTGCTCACCCCATACCCGCACATTATGCCGATTCACTGTACCGCAGATATGGAAAGTATTTTCGTAACGGAAGACAATTTTATTCAGAGAGCCATCTTCAGTCTACATTTTGTTAAACATTTCTGCACAAAACTCAACTCGTTTTTCTTAGTCACTTTCTCTTCAGGCTTGCAACAGTGTTAATGTGCAGCGTTTGAATAACAGACATGTCCGTAATATCTTTCACATTATAACACTAGACATAAACATTGCCCACTGTGAAGTTGGATGCCGCCTGGTGGTGTTGCGGAAACAGGACGCCGTAAGAAGCGCAGACATGGACGGGGGAACACCCTAGCGAATATATAGGCTCCAAATGGGGAAGTCCCTTGAGATAAGCGATTTTGACGAAGGGTAGATTATTATTACGCAGAGCCTGTGAACGAGCATCTCGGCCGGCCGAAGTGGCCGTGCGGTTCTAGGCGCTGCAGTCCGGAACCGCGAGACCGCAACGGTCGCATGTTCGAATCCTGCCTCGGACATGGATGTGTGTGGTGTCCTTAGGTTAGTTAGGTTTAACTAGTTCTAAGTTCTAGGGGACTAAGGTCCTCAGAAGTTGAGTCCCATAGTGCTCAGAGCCATTTGAACCATTTTTAGAGCATCTCGAAAACGGCGAAGCTGGTCGAATGTTAACGAGGTACTGTTGTCAGCGTCTACAGAAAGAGTTGAAAGGACAGTGAAACTGCCGCTAGGCGCTGAATAGCTGCACGACCACGACTCTTCACGGAACTTGAGGCTCGGAGGTTTGTCTGTTGTGCAAAGAAGGATAGATGGTGATCTTGGCATCTCTGCCGAAAGAGAACAATACTGGTGCACCAAAAGTTGTTCGGAGCCCACCGTTCAACGTACAGTGTTGCACGTGGAGCTCAGCAGACCATCCCTAGGTGTTTACATGTTGACTCAACAATATTGTCAGTTACGACTACAGTAGGCACCGAATCATCGTGGTTCGACCATCAACTAATGGGACATATCGGCTCCTCGCTTCACCAGGTCAATGGTCGTCTCCACAAATGCCGTTATAGAGGTGAACGGTGGCTAGAAACGTGCAGCGCGCCACGGACGCAGATTGGTGGGAGCAGTACTACGGTATGGGAGACATTCTTTTACACTTGCATGTGGCCTGTGGTAATAATCGAAGACACGCTAACACCTGCAAGCTACCTGCATCCCTTCATGTTTGATGTCTTCCCCGACGGCGATGACATCTTTCAACAGTGTAAGTATGACGGAGCCGGAACTATGCTACAATGGTTTGAGGGGCTTTGTAGCGAAATCACGTTGATGTTTCGGAGACCAAATTCGCCTGGTGTAAGCTCATGAAACCCAGCTGGGTCGCTATTGGGTGTCATTACCATGTACGAAAATTCCGTTATTTACGCGAATTATATGACTTGTGCGTAGACATCCATTGCCACATTTCTCCACAAACTTACCAATAAACTTTCGGAAACGCAGAATTAGTGATGTATTTCATTCCAAAGAGGGACAAAAAACCTATTAAGCAGTTGATCATAATGTTTTGGCTCATCAGTGTACAATTCTAAGCTCCCATGCGTCTTTGATTAACCCCGACTATGAATGTTAAGACTGCCGAACTTGTTGAATTGCTGCGTCAGATACTGCTCTCCGACTCTGAGCCGGCGTTTTTTGTGATACACAACCGGTTTTGGTGGAACGATTGTACAGATTAACAACAGTTTACGTAATAAAGTGGGACACCTACAGCCGTCCTTACTATGTTATTTATTATATGGTTACCATTTTCTGTGCTTCTGTGTACCACGTTGAAGCCTTAACTGACGCTGAGTGGATTAACTCCAATCATATGTACGATTCATCAGCGACCACATCTATGAAATGGTTTTCGCAGACTGCGTGTAACAACGATGTTGTGTCTCCAGCGCTCAACTATAACTAGGTGTGGGATAGTTGATAAACTACTGGCCATTAAAATTGCTACACCACGAAGATGACGTGCTACAGACGTGAAATTTAACCGACAGGAAGGAGATGCTGTGATATGAAAATGATTAACTTTTCAGAGCATTCACACAAGGTTGGCGCCGGTGGCGTCACCTACAACGTGCTGATATGAGGAAAGTTTCCAACCGATTTCTCATACACAAACAGCAGTTGACCGGGGTTGCCTGGTGAAACGTTGTTTTGATGCCTCGTGTAAGGAGGAGAAATGCGTACCACCATGTTTCCGACTTTGATACAGGTAGGATTGTAGCCTATTGCGATTGCGGTTTATCGTATCGCGACATTGCTCCTCGCGTTGGTCGAGATCCAATGACTGTTAGCTGAGCATGGAATCGTTGAGTTCAGGAGGGTAATACCGAACGCCGTGCTGGATCCCAACGGCCTCGTATCACTAGGAGTCGAGATGACAAGCATCTTATCGCATGGCTGTAACGGATCGTGCAGCCACGTCTCGTTCCCTGAGTCCTCAGACGGGGACGTCTGCAAGACAACAACCATTTGCACGAAGAGTTCTACGACGTTTGCAGCAGCATGGACTATCAGCTTGGAGACCATGGCTGCATCACAGACAGGAGCACCTGCAATGGTGTACTCAACGACGAACCTGGGTGCACGAATGGCAAAACTTCATTTTTTCGGATGAATCCAGGTTCTGTTTACAGCATCATGATGGTCGCATCCGTATTCGTCATCGCCATACTGGCGGTTCACCCATCGTGATGGCATGGGGTGCAATTGGTTACACGTCTCGGTCACCTCTTGTTCGCATTGACGGCACTTTGAACAGTAGACGTTACATTTCAGATGTGTTACGACCCGTGGCTCTACCCTTCATTCGATCCCTTCGAAACCCTACATTTCAGCAGGATAATGCACGACTGCATGTTGCAGGTCCTGAACAGGCCTTTCTGGATACAGAAAATGTTCGACTGCTGCCCTGGCCAGCACATTCTCCAGATCTCTTACCAATTGAAAACGTCTGGTCAAAGGTGGCCGAGCAACTGGCTCGTGACAATGCGCTAGTCACTACTCTTGATGAACTGTGGTATCGTGTTGAAGCTGCATTGGAAGCTGTACCTGTACACGCCATCCAAGCTCTGTTTAACTCAGTGCCCAGGCGTATCAAGGCCGTTATTACAGCCAGAGTTGGTTATTCTGGGTACTGATTTCTCAGAATCTATGCACCCACATGGCATGAAAATGTAATCACCTGTCAGTTCCAGTATAATATATTTGTCCAAAGAATACCCGCTTATCATCTGCGTTTCTTCTTGGTGTAGCAATTTTAATGGCCAGTAGTGTATGTGACTATATTCGACAAGAAACTGTCCCTATAGGCCTCGTAACGCGCAAGCAATTCCGCATTCATGGTCCTTCATTGTTTTCTATGGTCTTGCGCTAGTCGGCGAGAAAAACAAATGAAATGATCGTATGTCATTGTTGGCCGGGTGGTCACGTCCGGGTTTTTCGGCCCTGGTGCATGTCTTTTTTCATGTGACGTCACACTGGTCGACTTGCACGTCGATGATAATGAGAGGATGATAAGGACAACACAACAACCAGTCCACGGGCGGAGAAAACCTCCAACCCGGCCGGGAATCAAACATGGGCCCGCTGCATTGGAGGCAAGCATGTTACCACTCACCTAAGGAGGCGGACGGGCAGAGAGGAATCCAGCGGGCACACCCCTTTCAGAACCCAAACTTGTGGACGAGTACATCAGCACTGGCGACAGAGACGTTCTGTTTTGCAGCGAAGTGTGATCCGTCGACCACCTCAAATTGGAGACTCCGCACTTTCCTACATCGCAAGTGTTACAGCTGTGTACGGCTCATCGGCACGCGGGCGCCTCCCCCAACGACTCGCCGTGGTTTTGTTCACCGCCAGGTCTCTGAACACATTCTGCAAGCGCTTGCAAATATCTGCGATGCTCTGGTTTCCCGTTAAAAGCAATTCAATGACAGCTCTCTGCTAGCAACGCACCTTCAATAAAGACGCCGTTTTTAAGACTACGTGAAACGTCCCCTTAGAACAATTTGTACAAGACTGTGTTTAAACTGACACACAATAGTTTTTAGCGCAACGCAATCTGACTTTCAATAATCCCTACAAAAGAATGGCCCTGACTAACATTAACCTATACCTTTCACAAATCACTTACCTCACAAAAAATCTTCGTTACTCGAACTACTGCAATACAGCGAGCACCACTACTGCCAGCTAAATAAAAGATTCAAACTACTGAAGGCACTAACTACTGATAGGCATAGTTAGCGAATGAAAGATTTTAATAGAGTACAAACAATGTATTTACCTTAATAGTCATAATATATATATCAGTTCATGACACCAATTCTTACAAATTTCAAAACTCCGCCATCTCTCTCGCCACGTCCACCACTGCTGGCGGTTCACCTCGAACTGCGCAACGCTACGCGCTGTTAGCATCCAGCTGCCTCTGCTCAACACTACAATGGCAGACAACAATGCAAACTAAACACACACTGCGCACAGCACAGCCAGTGATTTTTCATACCGAGCGCTAAGCGGCGTTACCAATAAGAAAACCTAAACAGCCTACTTACATACGTATCACGCCGTCACGTACGTGAACTTCATGGAACAACTGGGGATAAAGTGGAATTACTCCAGCACGTCCCACAATACATTCCGCATTCTTTCGGCGAATTTGTCAAAGAGAATAGTACGTTGATTTACTTATCGAACGCCTCTCATAATTTTGGGCAGTATTTCGTCTTGTAGTTAAATGTGACACTAGGGTGTAGAAAAATATTCGCTACCAGTCACAATAAAAGGTTATTTATTTGTCACACGACACGTTTCGGGTTTACACCCGTCCTCAGGTGTTTATGCATTCATGTACATGTTTATACTGTTGGAGATCACTGTATAAGCACAAAATAATTATTTGCTGGGAACTACGCAGATACAAGTGAAACAATTGTGAGTGGTAAGTCAGCATTTGACGAAAATATATCTGTACTTATATAAAGATGAAACACCATTATTACAGTTGCGCTGTGGTGATAGTTTAGCCACTTAATTACACACTGATTGTCATTTTCACGTCCATATTTCAGTTTTACCATGTACAGCTTTATATTGCACTATTATGATGTGCACTCGTGAAATACACTATGTTTACATACAAACATGTGGGTTGTCGTCAAAGAGCTTAGATGTAGCAGATGTAAATATGTTGCTCATACAGAAACGTTTAGGTTATGGTCAAAGAACTTAGCCACAGGAAGTGCAAGGGTGTTGAATGTATAGAAATATAAAAAGCTGTTATAGACTGCGACATTGCTTGATACACATTATAAAATTTTTTTGATGCACCCTTTAGTCAGAGAACTTAGATCTAGGAAGTACAATGATGTTATATATACGAAACTACTCAAAGCTATTACAAATTACAAAATGACAGCTAGAACTGTTTTGAGCCACACTGTCGTCAGAGAACTTAGATCTAGGAGGTACAATAATGTTACACTCGCCTTCGGTCTGGCAGTCACACAACAGTCCAAGTGTCATTATCGTAATTTTTAATAGTCATATTGTAAACACAAGCTGTAACTGTCATTGTATAATGTGTAATAGCTTTCAAAATATCATGTGTGTAACCGGTCGTGTGAAAATAAATAACCTTGTATTGTGACTGGTAGCGGATATTTTTCTACCCCTATAAAGGAACAGTCACGGAGTTCAACAGCATCCACTATGGATAAAATTCATTAAATGTGAACCCTTTTTTAAGCATTCTCAATGCACCAAATTCCAGTATTCTTAATTAAAATATTCGGTAATTAAACTTTATACATAATCGTAGTCTCCTTTTCATTGGCTTAACTGAAGTTCAAAAGGACGAACAGCCCCGCAAGGGATCCATAGTTATTTTTAAACGAAAAATGCACGAAGTGGCCTCCGCTCAGCAACGCCGCAGTGCTACAGTAACGACAGCCTTGGGCTGTGCCCAGTTAACTAATTAGGGAGTGGCGGCGAAAAGGATAAAAATGTGGGTCAGTGAGGCGGAGGAGGGGCGTTTCGTCGGAATGAGGAGGGGCGGTGCATTATCACCGCTGTGGGTACGGCAAGAGCAACAAAACTGGAATCGCACGACAGAAGAAACCTGTTAGCAGAGAAACAGCTGCCCGCGTATCTCGTGGAAGGCGACACAGCCAGAGGAGGTCGGTACAGTTGCCCAGTGACAAAAAGAACAGGCACGCTCGCTCCACATAAATTGCTTGACAACGTGCTTATAAACAAACACACCAATGCTTCCAGAGGACTAGTCCTTGTATAATGTTGGGCCGAGAGCTTTAAAGGCTAAGCTATATGTACCATTGGCTCACATTTATCTTCGTGCACGCTACAGTTGAGTACAAACGTCATGTTAGGTGGCTAATTAAGTAGGCCTAGGTGGTGATCATCTGGTTAAGTGTATGAAAGTTACTGGCCACCAAATCGTGTAGAAGTCAGAGCCGCAAGGAAAGGGAATTGCAACAGGACGGCGAACGAAAATGTTTTGGTTTTTACACTGTGTACAGTTAGTTAGCTACATGTTTCCTAGATCATTTGACCTTTTCTTTTATCGAAATGATGTGAATCGAGTCAGTTTACGGATATTTATATGTCATTAGATTAACGAACTTATAATTTTGCATCCTAAATGTGAAAGCACATTTAATTTTCTTTTCTATTTTTCCTTTCTTTTCTCCTTTTTAGATACTATCACTTTCAATTTAAAAAATTTCATGGATCAGAAGGAAAAATGATTTTAGATTAGATTACAACTCTACTTTGCTGACGGTCAGACATTTTATGGTATTGACCAAATGACAAAAAACCTTTCTTGCTACATAGTGGGCTTCTTTCTAATCCACTAACATCTTTAATAACGGATAACAAAGATAAATATTTTCCTATAGTGTCATAGTTATGAAGATCACCATTCTTCTCAAATTACGATGGATTATTTGTAACGATCTCGTTAGGCAAGATGTGTACTGCGATGGTATAGTTAAAAAGCCGAATTCTTTTACGGGCTGGCTACATAACAAGAAATTATTGAGTGGAAAGTGCAAAATATATCACGACGTTGAATCCGGTTTCCAAGACTAGCAATCATACTAGGTAAATAAACTGAGCAGCTCAGTAACACACTTCTTCCAGTTGTTTCGTTAATACGTATACGCAAAAATTTGGGGCAGTCTGCCCTGTTTACTGACTTCTGTTCATCTATATCAATTATCGGTTTGTCTCTGTTTGTTGTAAAAAGCGAATATAGTCTGTTTTGACAAAATGAAGGGAAAAAATATTTTGAGACCTCCACTTAATAGTTCTCTGAAAGACATAGATAACATTATATTTTGCTGATTTATTTCTCATGGGGTTTATTATAAAACTAGTATCTTCTGCGCAAAAGTACAAATTCTGCTTCAGGAATTTTAAGTGGGACTTGATTCACTTATGTAAGAGGAGGGGAACCGAAACTAAACTGTGGCAGTTCACTGACTTTTTATACGGACTAGTGTCGCCTGTGTTCGAAATCCGGCCAATTCAGTCAGTGGATTGACCTGTGATAAAAACTGTTATCTATCTTAAAGTGATACACTCCAATTACAACTGTGAAATTTTAGCCTCAGAACTGACCCATTGTAAAAGTTGTATTGTAGCTAAGAGTATTCTTGCAACAATTCTTTGATTTCTCTATAATTGTTTCATCGTTTGAAGTGAGTCTCTGGTACAGTGCTCTGAAAAATAATTTTCTATTAACAGCGGAAAATTAACTTATGACAACAGAGTATAAGTGCCGTCGGATCACGTAAAGTAACATCAGATTCGAAATGATTTGCATTACAAAATCAGGGATGTAAATTCATCAGACCGCAGTTATAACACTCAAAATTATTTGGAGTTACGTTCAGTGCATATTTATAAATCTTTCAAAACAACATCAGGCGTCCACATTATTCGTATTACTTTGTCTAAACAAAAATTGTATCGCTCTAGCTCTTAGTCTTTCAGTCCAAAGCTTAAGTAATCTTTTTCGAGGCATAACCTAAAACAGATATAGTTTCCGTGTAATAAAGGAAGTCGAACGTATTCAGAATGAAGAAACTGAAAATTAGGAACACTTTATATTTTGTGCCGAAGGTGGCAAACGAACACAAAGTTAATTCTGTATACTCTTACTTTAGGCGAAAGTAAGGGGGAATAAAACTATGATAATAAACAACGTTTGTTGCCACCGACGACTTCGTTATTACTTTTCGTTTCCCACTGCTGACAACATCAACGAAGTTGCAGAATTGTAGCTGCTCGTTATGCATGTGTATTGCTGCAAATGAACCATCTGCAACATTGAAACATGAGCGTCCCTAGGTACTTCGATTTCACGAAACGTTGTTACTTTCGTATGCCATTTGTATCATGGCACCTGATTGGTACGCGTCGTAGATGGTTCATATGGCTCTGAGCACTATTAGACTTAACATCTGAGGTCATCAGTCCCCTAGAACTTAGAACTACTTAAACCTAACTAACCTAAGGACAGCACACACATCCATGCCCGAGGCAGGATTCGAACCTGCGACCGTAGCGTTCGCGCGGTTCCTGACTGAAGCACCTAGAACCGCTCGGCCACTCTGGCCGGCCGCGAGGTAGAAATTGGTAGCAATGTAAGACACAGAGGAAAACTTTTCTCATATGTATATGTGTACTTCCTTTTACCTCTCTTAATGACTATGTAAACACGTGATTTTTGTGTACATGCACATCTACGACAAAGTACCTTTCGAATTATGTAAATTTCATTGGGCTCCTTGTATAATTATTTTTAAAAATCGATACTTCAATTTTCGAAGTTCACGTATTAATATTATGGTCATTTAATAAAACGATGAATTGTAATTATGATTCTCCGCATTAATCTTCTTTTCCCTATTGAAAAACTGTGTCTGCCTAAATCTGCGACTTTCACTCCGACTCATTCTCCTTCTAGTCGTAGCCTAAGACAAACACAGCTTCCAAATAATATGTTAAGTCGGAAGGCATTCAGCATTAAGAAATTAAAAATTACGAACTTACTATAAATTCTCTGGTAACGTCGGCAAATAACGACAGCGATTCTCTTGCAGAAATGTATGAGAAACAAAGACGCCAATACAGCCAATATACATCGTTATTTACAGGCTTCGTTACTACGATATTTTGGTTTCCATTGCTGACAACATCATCGACCTAGCATTTGTCACATTGTAGCTACCCGGTATGTGTGTGTTATTGCAAATGAACCAAATAAACATGAACGTCACCATAATGTGATTCCACGAAATGTTGTTACTTCCGTGTGTTATCTCTACCATAGCTTCTGATCGGTACGCAGGGCAGAAGTTGGCAGCACTTCAGCTGTCGATGTTCACTTATTGGAGATTTAAATGATGATAGAGAAGGTGTCATAAGACTTATGAATATAGAAGCATCTACTTCCCTTTACCATTCTTAACGGCTACGTACACACGTAATTTTACCTTAATGCACACCTGTGGCAAAGTGCCTTGAGAATTATCATAGTTTCATTGATCTCCTTATGTAATTAACATTAAAAATCGATAGTTGAAGTTTCTTGTTCACGTATTAATGTTCTGATGTAAATCTGAGACGCCAGGCAGTAAGAGTTGGTCGCGAACGGAAAGCATGCACGTTAGCTTGAGTTGAGTCGCACTGCAAGTGCGTGGCACGCCTTTAGAAGACGTGGTTTGTCCCCTACCTCCGGGACACGCAGTCGTACTGGAGAAGTAGTGCATCGGTATGTTTGCTGGTGTTCCAAGAAACCCTTGGAGGGAATCCTAAGCGGACCTATCAGGTTCATTAAATGTATTCACAGTTGCGAATATGAACCACCTCCAGCCTGTGGCGATCTGGGACTCGCGCTTTACGCAAGCGGTCGCATTTACCGCTTCGGCTGTCCGAGTACGACCCACTATTCATGTTGACAACTAGTCTGTTCCTAAACAATTATTACTTTGCAAAGTATTTGCAATGTGTATTGTCCTTCACAACTATAGTGACAAAACTATGCAGGATAGCCTATTCTACTTAAACCCAAAATAATTCTGAAAAAGTTACAACCCTAAACTAATAATAAAAATTAAGATAGTAAGCAGGTGAATGATGAAAAGATTGCCTTACATAAAAAATGGAAAAATAATATAGATAAAATTGACACACATTGTTATTTAAACAGATGCAGCACGAATATTATGGAAACAAATGCATCAACAAAAGAAGCGTATTACAAAAGAAGGCAACAAGACAGCGATTTTACATTTGGCGTCTCGTGGAGAGCCAATATTTTTCTTAATTTATGGCCAATTTTGAGCTTGATGTCCTGCAATATACACTATTGGCCATTAAAATAGCTACACCACGAAGATGACGTGCTACAGACGCGAAATCTAACCGACAGGAAGAAGATGCTGTGATATGCAAATGATTAGCTTTTCAGAGCATTCACACAAGGTTGGCACCGGTGGCGACACCTACAACAAGCTGACACGAGGAAAGTTTCCAACCGATTTCTCATACACAAACAGCAGTTGATCGGTGTTGCCTGGTGAAACGTTGTTGTGATGCCTCGTGTAAGGAGGAGAAATGCGTACCGTCACGTTTCCGACTTTGATAAAGGTCGGATTTTAGCCTATCGCGATTGCGGTTTATCGTATCGCGACATTTCTGCTCGCTTTGGTCGAGATCCAATGACTGTTAGCACAATATTGAATCGGCGGTTTCGGGAGAGTAATACGGAACGCCGTGCTGAATCTCAACGGCCTCGCATCACTAACAGTCGAGATCTTATCCGGATGGATGTAACGGATCGTGCAGCCACGTCTCGATCCCTGAGTCAACAGATGGGGACGTTTTCAAGAAATCAACCATCCGCACGAAGAGTTCGCCGACGTTTGCAGCAGCATGGAATATCAGACCGGAGACCATGTCTGCGGATACCCTGGCCCCTGTATCACAGACAGGTGCGCCTCCGATGGTGTACTCAACGACGAACCTGGGTGCACGAATGGCAATACGTCATTTTTTCGGATGAATCCAGGTTCCCTTTACGGCATCTTGATGGTCGCAGCCGTGTTTGGCGACATCGCGGCGAACCCACACTGGAAACGTGTATTCGTCATTGCCATACTGGCGTATCACCCGGCGTGGTGGTATTGGGTGCCATTGGTTACACGTCTCGGTCAGCTCTTGTTCGTATTGCCGGCACTTTGAACGGTGGACGTAACATTTCAGATGTGTTACGACCCGTGGCTCTACCCTTCAATCGATCCCTGCGAAACCCTACATTTCACCAGGATAATACACGACCGCACGTTGCAGGTCCTGTACGGGCCTTTGTGAATACAGAAAATGGTCGACTGCTGCCCTGGCCAGCACATTCTCCAAATCTCTCACCAATTGAAAACACCTGGTCAATGTTGGCCGAGAAACTGGCTCCTCACAGTGCGCCCGTCACTACTCTTGATGAACTCTGGTATCGTGTTGAAGCTGCGTGGACAGCTGTACCTGTACACGCCATCCAAGCCCTTTTTGACTCAATGCCCAGGTGTATCAAGGCCATTATTATGGCCAGAGGTGGTTCTTCTGGGTGCTGATTTCTCAGGATCTATGCACCCATACTGCGTGAAAACTTAAACGGTTATTCATTGGACAAATATATTATACTAAAACTGACATGTGATTAATTCTTCTTGGTGTAGCAATTTAACGGCCAGTAGTATATGTTAATGACATAAACTCAACTACTTGAAAATGGCATAAAAGGCTGAAACATAGGTCGCAATTAAATAAACTACAATACAACGAAATGGCAGTGGCGTTCGTTTAAACATTATTGTTTGACTGTTGCTCAGCAACATTAAAAACTGTTTAATGAAGAAGTCATTCAGTAGAGAAGATAAAAAACGATTTGTCAACATATACGAGTATATCTGCTGTCTGCTCCACAGCGTAAAGGATCCAGATTTAAGCCCGCGTATCCCTCAAATAACTGCTACTGACATAGTAGGTAGTTGAGTACAGACTGTCAATCACTCACACCCAGAGTAAATGCACAAGCCGGTTATGCAGCCCTGGCTATGGCCGAGAAATATCAGCTACGGTGAATTGAAAGGAAAAGTAAACTGCCCCAGTCTTTGAAAAGAGCGCAGTCTGCTTCCTCGTTATACAGTGCGTTCGAAATTTACATCCCTTCAAACTGTTTGATTCAGGTAACGAAAGTTATTGAATACGATGTGAAATATTTAGATGTACAATTTCTTTTTAAACTATGGTGCTTTAAACTGAGGAATACATTTTTATTGTTGAATTGTGTTTCATCAAGGCGATAAACATACACGTACAGAGCAGGAGGCATTTCCTAAAAATAATCTCAGAAATAACTACACCTCACAGCATTGCGGTTCATGAACTTATTGAGAAATTTCGAGAGACAGGCTCAATGTTAGATGCCGAACGAACTGGGACACCACCTAAACTAAGCAGTCAGGAACTGTTCGACATTTCTGACTCTCTGCAGCAAAGGCCAACAAAATCGTTGCGCAAGTTGGCGCAAGAAAAGTATATCGGGCTTACAACTGCGCGTAAAGCTTTTGGGCAAACAATGAAATAGTTCCTGTATACTGTGACAGGAGAGCAAGTGAAATCATGGAAATCGAATCTGTTACTGCAAATGGTTTACATCTTTTACTGAAAGGAATTCCACTGGTATTATTGATACCATCTTCTACACACCTAAGGTCTCGTTCCATCTCTCTGGTCATGTGAACACACAAAACACACGAAGAATCCTCGGGCTGGGCTTCAAATGACAATGCGTGGTCAGAGAACTGGAGTGTTGAAAAATGGTTCAAATGGCTCTGAGCACTATGGGACTCAACATCTGAGGTCATCAGTCCACTAGACTTAGAACTGCTTAAACCTAACTAACCTAAGGACGTCACACACATCCATGCTCGAGGCAGAATTGGAACGTGCGACAATAGCAGCAGCGCGGTTCCGACTGAAGCGCCTAGAACGGCTCGGCCACAGCGGCCGACGAACTGACGTGTGGGTATGGCTATCCAAACGGCGGGTTATTGGACCTTTATTTATTTATTTATTTATTTTCATGGAACAGTGATCAGTGAAAGTTATTGTTTAATGATCCACGATCGGCTAAAAGAAGAAAAAATCAACGATTGCGCGCACAGCTAACAATACCATTCGTCTTCTGGAACAGTTTTTGAGGAACTCTCACCGGTTCTTACTGCAATAGACTTATTTCTTTGGGGAGTAGCAAAATCCGTAATATACGCAATTGCCCACCTATGCTTTGACTTATATTACTGCGTACGTGAGAAGTACAATGAGTTGACAAAATTCATGGGATAGCGATAAAAACGTACACAGGTAGTGGTAGTACCGCAACACAACGTAATAAAAAGGGAAGTATGTTGGCGGAGTTTATTTGCACTGCGATCACTCATGTGAAAATGTTTCCGACGTGATTATTGCCGCACAACGAGAAGTACCAAACTTTGAACGCGACATAGTAGTTGGAGCTAGACGCATGGGATATTCTGTTTTGGAAATGGTTGGAGAATTCAATATTGTGCGATCCACGGTATCAAGAGAGTGTCGAGAATACAAAATTTCAGGCATTACCTCTCATCACAGACAACTACCGTGAGCAGCGGCGTTTGCTTATAGTTGTCAGTGCTAATAGACAAGCACCACTCAGTGAAATAACCGTAGAACTCAATGTGAAACGTAAGACGAAGGTATCCGTTAGGACAGCGCGACAGAATTTGGATTAATGGGCTAAGGCAGTTGATGACCGACGCGACTGCCTTTGCTGACGATATCGCCTGCAGTGCCTTTCGTGGGCTCGTGATCGTACCGATTGGACCCTAGGCGACTGGAAAACCGTGGTCTGGTCAGATGAGTCGCGATTTCAGTTGGTAAGAGTTGACGGTAGGGTTCGAGTGTGGCGCAGACTCCAGGAAGCCGTGGACCTACGTTGTCAACAAGGCACTGTGCACGGTGGTGGTGACTCCATAATGGTGTGGGCTGTCTGTCCTCTGGTCCAACTGATAGGCTCATTGACTGTAACTGGTGTTGTTTGGCTACTTGGAGACCAGTCATATCCAATCGTGGACTTCTTGTTCCCGTTCCTAAACAAAGATGGAATTCTTGGTGATGACAATACCCCATGTCATCGGGCTACTGTTGTTCATGATTGGTTTGAAGAATAGGCTGGCCTGTTAGAGCGAATGATTAGGCCACCCTGATCGCCAGACATGAATCACATCAGACACTTACCAAACAAAACCAAAAGGCAGTTCGTGCACAAAATGCTGAACCGGCAGCACCGCTATAGAGGCAACATGGTTCACTATTTCAGCAGGGTACTTTTAACGACTTGTTGACTCCATTCCAGCCGGCCGCGGTGGTCTACCGGTTCTAGGCGCTCAGTCCAGAGCCGCGCGACTGCTACAGTCGCAGGTTCAAATCCTGCCTCGGGCATGGATGTGTGTGATGTACTTAGGTTAGTTAGGTTTAAGTAGTTCTAAGTTCTAGGGGACTGATGACCACAGATGTTAAGTCACATAGTGCTCAGAACCATTTGACTCCATTCCAATTGAAGCTGCTGCATTAGTGCTGGACAGAGGATGAAGGAAAGGGTTCAACCTCCCGTCTACATCGAGGTCATCAGAGACGGAACACAGGCTTGATGGGCTGGGCGCGGCTCGTGTTTTGCCATTTATTGTTCGTCATCTTCGTTTTCTTATTCGATTTACTGGCGTCACTAACTTCTGCGTTACTTGTTCGTGAGTGTCAGCAGCAACGCTTATCGACAAGTGCACTGTCGTACCATCTCTGCAGCGACAGATAGTATTTCTTGGTCGTCGTGTGTCTGGAGTTCAGTCGGGGGCGCAGCAGCAGTGAGTTTCAGACAGCCACGATTCACCCGACCGTTGCCGACACACATGTCGTGAGTGGCGACGGTCTTGCTTGGCCGTTCGGTCGGTCGTCTGATCAGACGACATGTATTCGGTCGCCGACCAGTGTGTGTGTCGACTTGTGATTAGTCTTTGGTGTTGTTCAGTGATCGATTTTACGATTGTTCGAGTTCGTTGTGGAAGTGCTTTCGTGGAACTGTGTGTACCTTGTGTCATGTCCACGGGCAGTTTTTGAAATGCTGTCTGCGTACTGCAGTCGGTCGGTTGGGGGAGAGCAGCGAGGAAGTCCCCATGGCGCGTAGTCAGGCCAGAGCCGCTGGCGGCGTGCAAGCGCGGTTGGAGTTGTGAGGCACTTCTTGCGAGCGTTACGAACATCGTCGACGGGCGATCCTTGACAATAAAGTTCAGTGCTCACTTAACTGACTATCGAGCCTCAGCTACTATCACATCTCTTCGTCTGATCCTGGTCGTTGCTTCGTGGGCGATACCCGCGAGCAACGACAGGTGTACATTGAAGTCGGCTAGAGTTGCAGTCGTTTTCCTGTGTGGTGTTTAACTTAATTTAATTCATTTCTTCTTCAATGAAGTGTTCCACCGATATCTTCTGCTTTGTGGCCGTTGACGTTAAGGTGACCTGCCCTGGTCGTTGACGTAGTTTTCGGCAGTGTATTTTCCATGTCGTTTTGATGGTGTCCAGCACAGCGTATAGTTCGACAGCTGAGGTGTTGTTGGTAGTTTTGGGCGTTTATTCTGACTTGGCTGGATCGGTCACCAGTAACCAGAACGTTGTGGTATTGGCATATTGTTGTAGTTTTGCTGGTGGGTGGAGCATAACTGATCTTTTTGGCTGGTTCGTTGGCTGGCTTTCGGTTGGGTTGTCTTCCGATTAAGAGGTTGTCGGTCTGGTGGCCTGTCTCACCTAAACGCGTGTGTGTTGCCATCCCAGGCTGATCCTTGGAACCTTCTGAGCACCGCTCCTTGTGTTTTACATAGTGATTTTCCTTCTAGTCCTAAGTATTCTGTGTGGCCTTCAGCCGAGTTTTAGCTTATTGAAAGTGCAAGGCTTTTCTTCTTAGACCTAAAGCCGCAAAAAAAGAAAAAAAAAAAGTTTCTTGTTTGATATGTGGCTGTCAGCCGAGTAACAGCCTTTCAAAATTAAAATTGAAAATTCCTTGTGCCTAGGCCTTAAGCAGTAAATTTGTTTCAAGTTCGTATGTGGCCTTTTGCCGAGTTTTCAGGCTTTTCAAAACAGATTTGTCTAGGCCTTAAGCTGTAAGAACTATTTCCTAGTTTGTTGTGATTCTTGAGTTTCTCCCGGCGTATTTGATAATCAAAATATTCACGGATGTACTGCCTGTGTTCAGTGTCCAACGGGCACAATATTTCGGCGATCATACATGTCGCCATCATTAGGTGAACTGACGGACTAAGCTCCTGTGAACGTGCCGGCACGGAGATCCGTACGCTATGCTTGCTCAGAGGAAGCGTGTATTCGTCATCCCCATACTGGTGTATCACCCGGCGTGATAGTATGGGGTGTCATTGGTTACACGTCTCGGTCACCTCTTGTTCGGACTGATGGCACTTTCAACAGTGGACGTTACATTGAGATGTGTTACGACCCATGGCTCTACCCTTCATTCGATGCCTGCGAAACCCTACATTTCAGCAGGATAATGCACGACCGCATGTTGCAGGTTGTAATGGTACTTGAATTACGCAACCATTACGGGACCTCACCTGAACCTCTCGATACCAGTAATTTTCTACTGTGTTTCTGCAAAGTAGTAAACATATTTCTGAGACAACATTCAGATTTGATCTCATTCGTGATACATCGATATGTTTATATTGCATTGATATTATTCTTATGTGTATTCTTTCCTTTGTCACTATGATCTCTGACGTACTTGTAACTCTGATTTTTGGGCGCGTAAGCGATTATTAGTTAGTTGTTAACTTGTTAGAGAGTCGGACCTTGAGAAACACAAGTCGTGGACGTCATGCTGGAAAGCCGAATATTGTCGTCAGTTTATAAAATGTGAACTTCAACAGTAACTGCGAGGAAGATGTTTTCAAGTATGTTTTGTATTGTGAAGTGATGTTTAGTGTGTCGCGTTATATTGTAATAAAAGCAATTAAAAGGAAGTGTAACTTAAATTCGGAGTGCTGATTATTTTTTTTTACATCACCATTATGCTAACTTTGAAAGGTTTAATCTTGAAGAATGTTTTGTGAAGCGCATCTACAAAACTTTTGAATATAGCAAGATAAAACCTAGGCATCTTTGCATCCGAGCTTGCAATCATAACCACCTAGATTTTCAACGACTGAGCCATGATTTTACGACGAGACCAGCGTGGGGAACACAAAAAGATGAGTGCCTAGTTTTTTTATTATTACATAAAATGACTTTATTAACTGTGCTCTAATGGCACCTGCCACATAATATGACTTGTTGTTGCCCGAAAATGCAGTATTTAGCAGCGTGAACAACACCACAATCGTTACTAAATTCTGTTGTGGTAGGGCTGTTAGAACGTGGGTGCTCTAGCCGGGATAGGCAGCACCAAATATTCAAAAATTAACTGTAGATGTGTTTCAGGAAAAGTGCACAGTAAATCTGTAATGAAAAACATCGACAAAAGCCTGACAATCAAAAGGCGACAACCACAGGACGAAAAATGACGCAAAAAAACAATGGGACGACAAAGGATTTAAAATAAATAGTACGACTGGATTCCGGCGAAGAAGACTTCAGCTACAAGTTAAGTAAAAATTCTAACGAATTTTGTAATTTGGTATTGTCATTTGTAGTAGTTCATTTTCTGTAAACAGTTAATAATGAATAAAATTAATGAAGGGGAAGAAATAGTAGGGGGGATCCAAAAATTTATAAGTTAGATTTCATTATGCAGCTTCTGAGTAAGCAGAATGAAAACATAAATAATTTAAGATCTGAAATGAGGGGTGCAATTGACTAAAGGTTGGAGGAGAATTTGAATATGCAATTAAATGCAATAAAAACTGTGTCAACTGAGGTCAAAAGTACACTGGAAGGTAACTTAAAGATGGTAGAATCGAGGGTAGACAATGTGGAGAAAAAAGTAATTGTTTTTGAAAATGAATTCATTGCTGAAAATACAGAGCCAGGGAAATTCAGGAACTTCAAAATGAAAATGAAACACTAGATGAAAAATTTAGTGACTTGAAAGTAAACAGTGTTAATGCGATCAGTAGTGTTGAGAAAAAGGTTGACAGTTTAGAATCAAATCTTACCAATAAATTAGACACATTAAAAACTAAAATAAACCAAGTTAAAGAATATGTTGTTAACAAGAATTTGTACAGTCATGGACCAGCATGGTCGAACCTGTTTGTGAAAAGTTTTCCTTGTGATAATTTTAACCCAGTTGATTTTTTGCATCATTGCAAGGACAATTTTGTGCCAGGAAAGACTGATAATTCAAAAATTAAATTTGTCAAAAAATTTCTTGAAGGGGAGGCCCTATCCTGCACTAATAAAAATTTCGATTAGTGGGAAACCTTTGCAAATTTTGAGAGAAGCTTCTTAAACAAATTTTGGTCAGAATCTGAACAGTGGAGAAATAAATCTGAATTTTTAAATGACCCTATTTTCAGAGTGAGGGTGGGCACCATGTAAGCATTTTGTAAAGATCAATTGAGAAAATTAATACATGTAGATAAACCTTTTGATGAAATGACTCAAATACATGCGCTGAAAAGAAGGCTACCTGAAAAATTGCAGTGGGGTTTAGTTCATGGGCCTGATGATTCTGTGGAAGAATTTTTAAAATATGTGGATAAATTGGATAGAGCATTAGAAAGAGAGAATATACAAAATTTTAACAATGGTGAACACCAACAGGGGTGGTGTTATTCAAACAGGTATGGAGAGAGAAGAGAATATAGAGACAATAGATATGAACAACACAGTGGAAACAATAGGGATCATGTTGGTAATTACAGAGACAGGGATAGAAATTTTGGAAATAGAAACAGATGGGATGACAGAAACAAGGGGGAACAAAATTGGAGATCAAACAGAGAAAACAGGCAGGAAAACTTTGGACCACGTCAATGAGGGGCCGCAGTTTTGGGCGAGAAAATTTAATCACAATAGGACCTACAATAACAACTGGGAATTTACAGACAGGGGAAGAAGGAGAAATGTAACTTATTATAATAGTAAAACTACTGAAAGACAGAACAAATACACACCACAAATAACAGACACTCATATTCAACACCAAATTAATACTTTAAATTTTGATCAGAAATTTTGGGATACAATAAGAGCAAATAATCATGTTGTCAGCAGTGAGGTAACTACTTCTGAGGACAAGACAGATGAGGATATTGCAATTGTGGCAGAATTTTATAATTGTGTAGAGAATAATAATCTATGTATTCTGAAGTATCTGACAAACATTACAGCTCTGATTTGAATAAGTTATTTAATGAAAATGAAAAGTTATGTGAAGAGAGAGAGATGGAACTTAATGTGACTATGGGTAGGATGCATTATGAGGAAAGTTTTGATTTTGATGAATATGTGGAAGCTAAAGATGTTGTTGAGAGTTATACGGAGGTAAGTAATGGTGAGATTAATGCAGTGAGTGAGTATCAAGTAATTGTCGAGATTATTTCAAGTGAAGTAGTGAAGCTATGTGATGATTAAGTTGATAATTGTGAGCATTATGATGAGGTAAGTGTGGTTAGTGATGAGGTAAGTGTGGTTAGTAATGAGGAAGAGGACACTCATGCAACTGAAGAACAGGTAAAGTTAAGTCAGTGTAACCAATTTAATGTAGCAGAGGACTGTAATGTTGTGCCAGCTAATAGTATGAAGTATTTAAACCCACATAAAAGTTATGAAGGAAAAGGTGAAAAATTTTTAAAATATTATGGAACAGTTGCAACTACAAAACAGATAGGGAAGAGTTGTGGAACTGTTTAGTTAAAATTTGTAGAAGGTTATATCCTCACTGGTGGCAAAGTGTAAAATGTAATGAATATCAGTTGTATGCTCAACCTGTTGTATCCATAGATGATGTTAATGAAAGTGTCAATGTGTGTGTGAAGTTGTTAAAAGCTGATCAAGAAAATAATGAAGGTAATTTTACAGAAATTGTAAATGACCTGTTACATGAACCATTAAAAGAAAAGGTAGAAGAATGTGAATTAGAGTGTCCATACATTAAAGCTAAAGTAAACAATTGATAGGGTAAATGTATCATTGATACAGCGAGTCCTATTTTAGCCATTTCAGAAAAATTTAGAAATAAAATTAAAGACAGTGTTGATTTTGTTGAGACCCCTGAGATGGGAGTAAAGATAAGAGGAGCTACAGGCAAACACAGTCATCAAAAGTCAAGTATTTTTATCATTTGAAATAGAAGATGTAAAATTTGAGCAGGCTGGTCTTGTTATTCCAAGTTTACAAGAGAACATATTGTTTGGCGTGGACTGGGTGTTAAAGGTAAGTGCTGCATTTAGCTGGAGTGAGATGAAGTTAATTGTGTGTGACCCAAAAGCAATATTATTGTGTGTACACAGTTGATTATTATACTCTGTGGAGAAGGTTGCAATCATGTCAGGAAAATCATAGACTATGAAGAGAATTTGTACTGTTTTGATAACAAGCCTAAGCTAAATTTTTCTGGTCAAAATTATGAAAATCTAGTTAAGAGCAAAGTAGAGGAAGCAATTAATCTGGGCAGTGATCAAAAGAGACAGTTAGAAAATTTATTTTGGGAATTTCAAGATGTTTTCAATGAAAAACCTGGAAGAGTCAGGAATTATCAATGCACTTTACACCTTAAAAAATCATGAACCTTTTTTCCTCGAGCCTTATAGCATTCCTTTTGCAAAAAGTAAAGAAGTAGAGAGTGAGATACAAAAAATGGAAACATGGGGTATAATCGAAAGAAGTAACAGTGATTCTAATAATCCTTTGGTGGTGGTTTCCAAACATGGAGGTGATGTTAGACTCGTACTTGATTCTAGGCACCTTAAGAAATTTTTGAAAAGAGAAAGTGATCATCCAGAAAACATAGATGAACTGTTACACAAATTGGAATGTGTGAAATTCATAAGCAGCTTAGACTTAACTTCAGGCTTTCGTCAAATTTCTTTAGAAATAAATTCTAGAAAATAAACTGCATTTTTGTATGGGGGGAAAAGCTATAATTACTGTGTTGTACAATTTGGACTACCTGTTTCTGTTGCTGAGTTTATTAGAGCATTAGATTTTGTTTTGGGGGATAAACTACTGTCTAAACTTACTGTATATGTAGATGATATTTTGATTTTTGTAAATACACAGGAAGAACATTTTGAATTGCTAACACAGGTGTTTACAACATTAAGGGAAGGGGGTATGACCTTAAAGTTAGAAAAATGTAAATTTGGAGTAAGTGAATTGAACTTTTTGGGAGACATTACTTTGGAAAAGGGGATTGAACCTGACAGAGAAAAAATTGAAGCTACAGAGAATTTCTGTTCCTAAAAATAAAAAACAATTAAAATCTTTTTTGGTCCTGCTGGATTTTACAGAAAGTATGTCAGTACTTAAGCTATGAACGCTTCTTGTTTATGTGATCTATTAAAGAAAAATACTGTCTGCGACTGGTCATCAGATTGTCAAAAAGCATTTGATGAGATAAAGAAACAACTTTCACAGAGCAGAATTCTATATAGGCCTGCAATGTCTTTACCCTTCTGTTTGATGACTGACAGCAGTGGTACAGGATTAGGACCACACTTATTTCAGGAAAAAGTCGTAAGAGATCATATTGAACACCATTCCATTGCATTTTCTAGTAGTGTATTACAAAAGTATGAAAAGACTTACACTGTGACTGAAAAAGAACTTTTGGTTATACATTGGGCTTTCAACAAATTTAAAAATTATCTTCTTGGACACAAAGTGATTGTTTACTCTGACCACAAAGCACTAAGTTACTTACAGGAGTGTAGGCTTTATCATAGTAGAATGACCAGATGAGCATTATTTTTGTAGCAATTTGATTATGAAATTAAAGATATTAAGGGGGACGAAAATGTTATTGCTGATGCACTTTCTTGGTCACGTATTGGGCTAAATTTTGATAATGAAACAGGCATTGATGACAACAATTTCAAAATTATGATTTTGAACGGGATAAAAGAGGAAGGAGAAATTTTTAAAATTTGTTATGACATTAGGAGACACCAAAATCATGATGAAAATTGGAAATTGGTGAAAAGTTATTTGGGAGCTAAGCAAAAGGTAGATGATTATTGTAAGGCACACAAAGGGATTCTGTTCAGAAGATTAAGACCTGATTTGGATGACTGGAAATTATGTTGACCTGAGCAGCACATAGACACATTAGTTAAGTATATACATGAGAGCTTTGGACATTGTGGTTCTGCCAAATGCATACAAAAGATTCAGGAAAACGTCTATTTTTATAATATTGCCAGAAGAGTGAAGAAAAAATTAGCAGCCTGTGACCAATGCCAAAGGAGAGTAATCAGACATGCAGAGGGATGATGCAAAATATTTTGCCCAGCAAAACTTTAGAACTGACAGCTTGCGACATTTATGGACTCCTCCCCAAGTCAAAATGTGGTTACAGTTTTATCTTTGTGATTGTTTGACATATTCTCAAAATTCATCAAATTGTATCCATTAAGGAAAGCCACAACTAAACAGATTACATCTAAATTAACCAGTGATTATTTCAATAAGGTAGGTACTCCCCAAGCAATCTTGTCAGACAATGGCTCATAATTTACATCAAAAGTATGGAAAGATTTTGTTGAAAATGCAAACATAAAACATATTTTGATTTCAGTTTATCATCTGTCCAGTAATCCACCAGAGAGGTACATGAGAGAGATATGGAGGTTGTACAGAACATATTGTAGTAAGAACCATGTAAATTGGATTGAATGTGTAAATGATATCGAAGATATAATGAACAGTTTGCAACATACATCCACTGGCTTTTCACCATTCGAAATTATGTTTATCAAAAGACCCACTATCTTTATTACTGAACACATAGACTTTCCATTTGTCAAATTTTGTCACCTCAGGAGAGAGAACAAATTGTAAAAGACACCATTAAAAAACAAGCAGATTACAGAAAGAAAAGACACAATGCAAAAGGCAGGTTTTCCTACTTTAATATTGGTGATTTGATTTTGGTTAAAATGAAAGAAAAATCTAAACTTATGACTTCAGAATTAAAGAAATTTTTTAACATTTATATAGGACCATTTGAGGTGAAAGAAAATCCTCACCCAAATGCTTACAGATTGATCTATCCAAAATCTAGGAAATTATTTGGTTTGAGAAGAGTAACTGAATTGAAACCTTATAAGTCTGATACTTAGAATGAAATCTGCAAATCTCAATAACCTGGAATACAAGGAAAATGTTTCACATTTTATTTTGTTTATGAAGTTTGTTTCCTATCATGTGCTATGGAAACTATATATGGTAAAAAAGCTTACTTAATGTAATTTCTATTTTGATGACATGTAATATACATACTATTCATTGAATATATGACTAGATGTAAGAAAATATTTTGATGGTTGTTTCTGCATTTTCTTTTCTTTGTGTGGTAGGACATGTGCTATTTTAGTTGTAGTTTACTCATGTTAGTTATTAGACATTTTGGTGAACATTTTGACATTCATATTTTGTTCTTACTATTGTTTAAAAATACTCTTGAAGTATTAGTAATGTGACTTGTTAAGGAAGGTGTGGTGAGTAGTGGACTCATGAACAATTACTTATTTTCGTGACATAATGCTTATGGATGAGCCTATTATGTATACATGCTTAAATTTTCTTCATGTGCTGATGTAATTTATGGTGAAAACATTTTGTTGCTGTTATTATTATATTTTCTGAGCCTATATGTTGGAAAAGACTGAAATTGGACTATTATGAACATGCTATGCCTACTTATTTGCCCACTTGACGGTTGGGACGTCTGAAAATGAGGACTTTCCGCACTGTGGAATTAAAAATGATTCTTTTGTGTATTATTGGTGAACCATTCTGTCTGCCTGTGGAGGCAACACTCAGATACTAACAATTGTCATATTTCTTAATTTTGTCTTTTTATATATCATGTTTAGGATTAATGTGACACCTTTTGATATTTTCCACCTTATTCTTAACTGCTACAATAATATTTTTTCTGTTTTTGTAATAATCAGTGTAGCAGTTGTACATGTCAAATTGTAGGTTTTTGTGCTACAGATAGATTGGATCTGTATTGGGGGGGGGGGGGGGTGAATATTGGGATAGACAATATATATCAGTGATGGGTTTCTTAAGCTACTGTAGGAGGATTATCACAGTCGTCCATTCTGCCATGTCTGCGTTGTATTTTATATTGGTGGGCAGCTGTTGATATTCTACTGTGTAATATTTTTGGACCCCTCCTCTTTTATTTCTTATCTTACTGCCTGTCACTGATTCTATTCTATTTTTCTTCTTCTGCTGGTGAGATGGGGCTAGGCAGAACTCTCCAGTAGTACCTATTTCTATCTTTCTTTTCCATCCACATATTTTGAGGTATCAATCCTCCTTTGTTGCAGTGTCTATAATTGTACCATGTCCTCATGCTCTTCAATACAGATCAACAAGCAACTGTTTTCCAATTGCTTTCTTAAATGCTGTCTGGTAATACTTTTCTTGTCACAAATTTCCATGTTAATGTAGTAAACTGTATCTGGTTGAATAACTTTGAAATTAATTTCCAAATGTATTAATATACTATCATACCATATTATAGTAGAGTAAAAATTCCAATTACTTTTACATCAGAATGTTGGAGGGGTATGGATGATAAAAAGCTTGCTAATGACATGTCAAAAACAAGATTTTAAAAAAAAGTAATGTTAGAAAATGAGAAATTTGATGTGTGTTGTAATATATAGAGTTTTATTCAATACCAATAATTTTTAGACTATTATAATCTTTCATATTGTTTCTTTCATGTCATTCTACTAGTGTTTGATCATTCTTGGTGACTCAATATAACACGGAATATTTGTGTAGGAACTTTTACTGAACTGATGAATAAAGCCTATGTAATAATTTCACATAAAGAAACCACCAGCTAAAAGGAACTATGTAAAGGGAATACCTATGGACCTGCGATTAGAGAAAAAACTGAACTAGGAGAACAGGAAATACAGTGGTGAAATGGACAGTGAGTTATATATAAATGATGGACTGAAAATAACAATTGGACTCTACTTTGAAAAAAATTTAATACTTTTCTTATTATATTGCCAGGAGACATATTCAGTGCTCATGTACATAGTTGTAACTAAGATTCAAAAATTTTATGAGTTTTCCATTGCATACAATATGTTACAGATTAACAGAATACATTTTGATATTTATGTGTACTGTTGTAAGGAGAGTGAAGGGACGCTTGTAAAATTTAGTAATTTTTGCAAGTTTGAAGAGATATGGCTAAAGCAACTTTTAATCTATTAAATTTCATTTCTTTAATATTATACCATGAGGACCAAGAATCTCTATGTACTGTTTCAAGGATATTATTATTCTATATAATGATTACTGTAACTCACTACCTTATTATCTTGCTGTTTGGAATACCCAATCCCATGCAGCTTGTACATGGAATTGTGTGTGTGTGTGTGTGTGTGTGCGGGGGGGGGGGGGGGGAGGGGCTGTTGTAATGGTACTTGAATTACACAACCATTACAGCACCTCACCTGAACCTCTCGATACCAGTAATATTCTTCATTGATATGTTTATAATGCATTGATATTATTCTTATGTGTATTCTTTCTTTTGTCGCTATGATTTTTGACGTACTTGTAACTCCGATTTTTGAGCGCGTATATTATTAGTTAGTTGTTAACTTATTAGAGAGTCGGACCTCGAGAAAGTCAAGTCGTGGACGTCATGTTGGAAAGACGAATATTGTCGTCAGCTTATAAAATGTGAACTTTAACAGTGACTGTGAGGAAGATGTTTTCAAGTATGTTTTGTATTGTGATGTGATGTTTAGTGTGTTTCGTGATATTGTAATAAAAGCAATTAAAAGGAAGTGTAACTTAAATTCGGAGTGCTGATAATTTTTTTTTACATCACCATTGTACTAACTTTGAAAGGTTTAATCTTGAAGAATGTTTTGTGAAGCGCTTCTACAAAACTTTTGAATATAGCAGGATAAAACCTAAGCATCTTTGCATCCGAGCTTAGAATCATAACCACCTGCATTTTCAAAGACTGAGCCATGATTTACGACGAGACCAGCGTGGGGAACACAAAAAGATGAGTGCCTAGTTTTTTAATTATTACATGAAATGACTTTATTAACTGTGCTGTAATGGCACCTGCGACATAATATGACTGTTGTTGTTGCCCGAAAATGCAGTATTTAGCAGCTTGAGCAACACCACAATCGTTATGAAATTGTGACCTTTGTTGCGGTAGGGTTGTTAGAATGTCCGTTACGGGTCTTTCTGGATACAGGCGTTCGACTGCTGCCCTGGCCAACACATTCTCCAGATCTCTCACCAATTGAAAACGTCTTGCCAATGGTGGCCGAGCAACTGGCTCGTCTCAATACGCCCGTCACTACTCTCGATGAACTGTGGTATCGTGTTGAAGCTGCACGGGCAGCTGTACCTGTACACGTCATCCAAGGTCTTTTGACTCACTGTCCAGGAGTATCAAGGCCGTTATTACGGCCAGAGATGGTCGTTCTGGGTACTGATTTCTCAGGATCTATGCACCCATATTGCGTGAAAATGTAATCACATGTCAGTTCTAGTATAATATATCTGTCCAATGAATACCCGTTTATCATCTGCATTTCTTCTTGGTGTCATCTACGTCTACATCTACATTATTACTCTGCAATTCACATGTAAGTACTTGGCAGAGTGTTCATCGAACCACAATCATACTGTCTCTCTACCATTCCACTCCCGAACAGCGCGCGGGAAAAACGAACACCTAAACATTTCTGTTCGAGCTCTGATTTCTCTTATTTTATTTTGATGATCATTCCTACCTATGTGGGTTGGGCTCAACAAAATATTTTCGCATTCGGAAGAGAAAGATGGTGACTGAAATTTCGTAAATAGATCTCGCTGCGACGAAAAACGTCTTTGCTTTAATGACTTCCATCACAACTCGCGTATCATATCTGCCACAGTCTCTCCCCTAGTAGGTGATAATACAAAACGATCTGCCCTTTTTTGCACCCTTTCGATGTCCTCCGTCAATCCCACCTGATAAGGATGCCACACCGTGCAGCAATATTCTAACAGAGGACGAACGAGTGTAGTGTAAGCTGTCTCTTTAGTAGACTTGTTGCATCTTCTAAGTGTCCTGCCAACGAAACGCAACCTATGGCTCGCCTTCCCCACAATATTATCTATGTGGTCTTTCCAACTGAAGATGTTCGTAATTTTAACACCCAAGTACTTAGATGAATTGACAGCCTTGAGAATTGTACTATTTATCGAGTAATCTAATTCCAACGGATTTCTTTTGGAACTCATGTGGATCACATCTACATCTACATCTACATTATTACTCTGCAATTCACATTTAAGTGCTTGGCAGAGGGTTCATCGAACCACAATCATACTAGCTCTCTACTATTCCACTCCGAACAGCGAGCGGGAAAAACGAACACGTAAACCTTTCTGTTCGAGCTCTGATTTCTCTTATTTTATTTTGATGATCATTCCTACCTATGTAGGTTGGGCTCAACAAAATATTTTCGCATTCGGAAGAGAAAGTTGGTGACTGAAATTTCGTAAAAAGGTCTCGCCGCGACGAAAAACCTCTATGCTGTAATGACTTCCATCCCAACTCGTGTATCATATCTGCCACACTCTCTCCCCTATAACGTGATAATACAAAACGAGCTGCCCTTTTTTGCACCCTTTCGATGTCCTCCGTCAATCCCACCTGGTAAGGATCCCACACCGCGCAGCAATATTCTAACAGAGGACGAACGAGTGTAGTGTAAGCCGTCTCTTTAGTGGACTTGTTGCATCTTCTAAGTGTCCTGCCAATGAAACGCAACCTTTGGCTCGCCTTCCCGACAATATTATCTATGTGGTCCTTCCAACTGAAGTTGTTCGTAATTTTAACACCCAGGTACTTAGTTGAATTGACAGTCTTGAGAATTGTACTATTTATCGAGTAATCTAATTCCAACGGATTTCTTTTGGAACTCATGTGGATCATCTCACACTTTTCGTTATTTAGCGTAAACTGCCATCTGCCACACCATACAGGAATCTTTTCTAAATCGCTTTGCAACTGCTACTGGTCTTCGGATGACTTTACTAGACGATAAATTACAGCATCATCTGCGAACAACGTAAGAGAACTTCTCAGATTGTCACCCAGTTCATTTATATAGATCAGGAACAGCAGAGGTCCCAGGACGCTTCCCTGGGGAATACCTGATATCACTTCAGTTTTACTCGATGATTTGCCGTCTATTACTACGAACTGCGACCTTCCTGACAGGAAATCACGAATCCAGTAGCACAACTGAGACGATACCACATAGGCCCGTAGTTTGGTTAGAAGTCGCTTGTGAGGAACGGTGTAAAAGCTTTCCGGAAATCTAGAAATACGGAACCAATTTTAATGGCCAGTAGTGTAGTTCCTTTGCCGCTTCAGTGTAATTTTCTGAACGTCACAATTTTTTAGATGAATAAATTAAGATTTCTTATCCGCAAAGGAGTGGTCACATGATGCACGTCTGGACCGATCGCAAATGTAGTTAGTCTTGCTGCTTGGACGTAAGCATTGTAGAGCATTCCTTTCCCTGTTATTCCGTAACAGCTGTACGATTACATCGCGAACGAGCACTGACGGCAGTTTTTTCACGTGAAGCTCCCCGTGCGCGGTACTGTCACGGTGGTTTTTCGCCGGTGCCCCAACCGCCCCTGCTCGCTCACTTCCTTCTGCCGCCTGCTGGTTCAGCCAACCAGGCGGCGAGCGACGCACTTCCGGCGCCACGCAGCTGCGGCCCGGCCGCGGCGTCCTCGCGATAGCTTGTCGCGCCGCGCCGCGCCGCGCCGGGATAACAGGACCGCTATCGCGGCTGTGTAGTCATCGCCGGTCACGGTCACATGTGAAACGCTGCTCTCGTCACACGCCAGCGCCCCGAGATATGTGCAATACTAGGGCGTGCATGGGATTTTTTTGGTTATCTGAATGACATTGGTTTCTACACAGAAACGAAAATCACCTAAATACCCACCAGCGAAAAAACGCTCCTATCTATATACAAAAAATTCGTATACGTTCATCTTAATTTAAAAGACTCTGACTAAAACCTGGTGTACCAGGTGATTCATTCTTCCTTCCTCAGCACCGTTAAGAACGTTCTCAATAATTTTGGCGTGCGAGCGTATTAACGCTTTTTCTATGCTGCTCTGTTTTCTCCCTGTCACTATCTCTGTCTTCCGCGTTGTCATTGACACATACGCCGCCAGCCGTTGTGGCTGAGCGGTTCTAGGCGCTTCAGTCCGGAACCGCGCTGCTGCTACAGTAGCACGTTCGAATCCTGTACCGGGCATGGATGTGTGTGATGTCCTTAGGTTAGTTAGCTTTAAGTAGTTCTAAGTTCTAGGGGACTGATGACCTCAGATGTTAAATCCCATAGTGCTTAGAGCCATTGACCCATTATGACATATACGCCGCCTCACAATATCACAGGCTCTTCTCATCCACTTTTACTTTCTCTTTATTACTTTTCCCCCTCTCCTCCATATACCCCTACTCCCCCCCCCCTCCAACCTTTTCCTAGCACTATTCTTTTATTCGGTCACTGTCAACTATGTTCCACTGCCACTGTCTCTCTCTCTCCTTCTCTCACACTGACCTTTATTCTTCGCTATTTCTACAGGAAAACCACTGTTTACTACCTCCCAGTATTTATCACTTTTCCGTAGCTTTACCACTGCCACTGTCGTCTTCTCTCGCTGCATAAAAAAGGGCGAATACCTTCGCATATCACATAACTAATGAGGAGGTACTGAATAGAATTGGGGAGAACAGAAATTTATGGCACAACTTGGCTAGAAGAAGGGATTGGTTGGTAGGGCATATTCTGAGGCATCAACGGATCACCAATTTAGTATTGGAGGGCAGCGTGGAGGGTAAAAATCGTAGAGGGAGACCAAGAGATGAATACACTAAACAGATTCAGAAGGATGTAGTTTGCAGTAGGTACTGGGAGATGAAGAACCTTGCACAGGATAGAGTAGCATGGAGAGCAGCATCAAACCAGTCTCAGGACTGAAGACCACAACAGCAACAACCTTCGCATACCAAAATTTTTGAGAAGAGTTTTAAAGATACAAAAGGAATTACGGCCGTTAACTGAAATCGATGGAGAAAGTTGAAAATTCGTGCCGGACTGGGGTTCCAACCCGGGTCTCCTGCTTACTAGGTACATGCTCCGACTACTTTTTCTTTACCCACTTCTTTCGTTGTACTTGTTCCGAGTGGACGTCCTAAGACACCCATTCAAGTTCATTGCACCGACCTTCCATGCCGCCTACCACTGCCGCACATGGGCACAGTGGACATTATAGCTACACTATCTACCCAAGTACACCTCTCGTCAGACCCAAATTCTGACCTTGTTCACACATTGCAGATGTAGTGCCACTTGCCCATTATTCAAATTATTTGCATTTCTGGTGCATCGGGGAGTGTAAATCACATGAAACGAAATAGTCAGTAAAATTTTTGATAGTTCCCTTGCGAGAAACTGAAATAATGGAAAACTGATTTTACGCCTTATATCGGATTTTACGTAGCAAAAATTTTGCATGTGCTTCAGTACTACAACATGGGTTTCCTAGATGATAATAGAGACACTATACAGCATAGTTCTGCGTGCTACCGTCACTTTATAAATTAGATTTCCGCCTTACACCGCACTTGTGCAGCTGTGTAGCTGGGAAAGGGGAAAAGATATGAAGAAAATTTTCATAATTTTTCGAGGCCGTGACCTTGGGAATATATCGTAGAAATTGCATCTTTTTGCTGTGCATTGCCGTTTCGAAATCCGAGGCTGCATTTTGGTACCCAAAACACAAGTTTTTGTTGTGTTTCTTAACAACAGATAGAGATTTTTGAAAACGGAGAGATGGCACTTCTACATAAAAACCTAGAGAATATACAGTCAAAATTTGAGCAGTATGCTGCTGTTATTTACTATTAATACTTCGTCTGGTTACGAATTTTACGTGTATAAGAAGGTTATCTTTGAAACTGTATGTCTCGAAAACGGATAAAAATATGAAGAAAAATTCCAAGGTTGTTCGAGAACCAGATGTTTGGAATATATAGTAAAAATTTGTCAGTTACTGTCCAAAGCCGTTTCGGTATTGCTGCCTGGGTTTTGTCGGTTGGTGACGATTTTACGTGCAACCCCCCCCCCCCCCCCCAGAACTAATGGTGGCTCCATAAGTCCCATCAAGCGCACCGTAGACCACAGGCAACCAACTGCCAACTTTCTGAGCAGGAGGAAACGTATAATATTCATACTTTGACCCCGTAGTATAGGACAGTATCAATGGGACGATCCTTTTGTTGGGTATACAAATGGTTCCTAGCCCACGTGTTATGCGAAACACTTGATCCTACCTTCTTACCACCAACAGAACCCGAAGTATGATCTCCGGAAAATCGAGTTTCTATGCGCAGAGTTGTGGAAAACATTAGGTACGCATGCTGTTACATGCATACCGACAACTGGATAACTTACATAATAAGACGAAACGCTGAATGAGGAAGACATGACAAACACTAATGAAACATTGGCGCCGGCCGAAGTGGCCGTACGGTCCTAGACGCTGCTGTCTGGAACCGCGAGGCAGCTACGGTCGCAGTTTCGAATCCTGCTTTGGGCATGGATGTGTGTGATGTCCTTAGGTTAGTTAGGTTTAACTAGTTCTACGTTCTAGAGGACGAATGACCTCAGAAATTGAGTCCCATAGTGCTCAGAGCCATTTGAAACTTTGGCGTAAAATGAGGGTAAGGAGAGCAAAGAGGCAAGAGTTCAATGACTTTCAAACTAAAACTTTTTCAACCGATCTGGGTAGAGACCCTAACAAGTTTTGGTCGCTTGTAAAATCAGTAAGTTGGTCAAAATGATCTATTCAGTCACTCACTAAGCATACTACCATAGAAGCAGAAGATAACAGGGAGAAGGCCGCTATACATAATTAGGTCTTTCGAAATTCTTTCACCACGGAAGAGCGTAACATGGTTCCTCCATTTAATCGTCGTACGAACGTTGAAATGGCAGGTATTGGTGTAGCCGATAACGGAGTACGAAAAAAAAACTACAATCGATAATTAGTGGAAAGGGATCAGGACCAAATAAAATGTCTTTAAGTTCCTACAAAGGTTGTGCGAAAGAACGTCCTTCCATTCTAATAGCATTTTATCGTAAATCGCTGGAGCAACGGAAGGCCGGCCTCGGTGGCCGTGCGGTTCTAGGCGCTTCAGTCCGGAACCGCGCGACTGCTAAGGTCGCAGGTTTCAATCTTGCCTCGGGCATGGATGTGTGTGATGTCCTTAGGTTAGTTACGTTTAAGTAGTTCTAAGTTCTAGGGGACTGATGACCTCAGATGTTAAGTCCCATAGTGCTCAGAGACATTTGAACCATTTTAGCAACGAAAGGTGTAAAGCGACTGGAAAAAAGCTCAGGGTATTGCCGGTTTCAATAAGGGTCGTAGGACAGATGGACATATGTTATACACAGGGTGATGCATTGATAGCGACCGGGCCAAATATCTCACGAAATAATATGCACTATTGGGCAGCGGAAAATCCACGATGGCTGCGACAAGTGGAACATCAGCGACCTTGACGGGTCGTAATTACGGGAGGAAGGATAATTGGCCACCATTTTATCGATGGCAATCTAAATATTGAAATGTATGCTGATTTCCTGCGTTATGTACTACTGATGTTACTACAAGATGTTTCACTGCATGACAGAATGCCGAGGTACTTCCAACATGATGGATATCCGGCACATAGCTCGCATGTGGTTGAAGCGGTATTGAATAGCATATTTCATGACAGGTGGATTGGTCGTCGAAGCACCATACCATGGCCCGCACGTTCACCTGATCTGACGTCCCCGGATTTCTTTCTGTGGGGAAAGTTGAAGAATATTTACTATCGTGATCCACCGACAACGCCTGACAACATGCGTCAGCGTATTGTCAATGCATGTGCGAACATTACAGAAGGCGAACTACTCTCTGTTGAGAGGAATGTCGTTACACGTATTGACAAGTGTATTGAGGTTGACGGACATCATTTGAGCATTTCTTGCATTAATGTAGTATTTACAGGTAATCACTTTGTAACAGCATGCGTTCCCAGAAATGATGAGTTCGCTAACCTGTGAATATCACATTGCAACAACCGAAATAAAATGTTCAAACGTACCCACGCTCTGCATTTTAATTTAAAAAACCGAACTGTTACCAACTGTTCGTCTAACAGTTCGCCATATGTCTGTGAGTATTACAGCACCATCTACCACAGAGCGAAAAAAGTGGTCCAACTAAAACATTCATAGTTCTTTACGTACTACACGAATATGTGATAAAAATGGGGGTTCCTATTTTAAAAAACCCAGTTGATATCCGTTTGACCTATGGCAGCGCCATCTAGTGGGCCAACCATAGCGCCATCTGGTTTCTCCCTTCAAGTTAGATAAGTTTCGTTTTTTATAGTTTTTTCGTTTTACGCTTATTTAGTGAGATATTTGGCCCGGTCACGATCAATGGACCACCCGGTATAGTTAAGGCTCATCGGCCATTTCACCATCTTCTTCTGTGCGGACGCACAAACACCGCCCGAACTCTTACGGAAATCGGCACTAAAGCCCGAGTAATGAGTGTGATGAGCAGGGGCACTATGAATATAATGCGGGACAATAAGTTCTGATGTGGGTCTCAAGGGAGGCGTGCCAGAGATAAATAGCCGGCACAGTAGCTCAGCGTGTTCGGTCAGAGGGCTGCTCGTCCTCTGTGATAAACAAACTGAGTAAAGGAATCAACGATCAACTTAAACGGATGTCTTGCGACGTCCGCCTAGACCAAACGCAACGAACAATACTGAAAAAAAGAATGAAATGAGTCACAGGTACTTCCTAGAAGAAAAAAAAAGGATAGGGCGTCTGCAATTTCAGCAGCAGATCCCGGGTTGGAGTCCCGGTCGGGGCACACATTATTGACTGTCCCCGTTGACATATCAATGCCTGCATGCAGCTAAGAGCGCTCATTTCACTGTAATTTATTTTTTTAAATTAATCTTTAAACCAGGCCAGGCGAATCCAAATTGATTCACGGGCCTCTTGATGACGTGCAACGTCAAAGCAGGTCATGTCCTATAGGTCGTTCATTCTTACAATCGCTGCGATGTGGGGTTCGCGAGTTGTAGAAGGAGGACGAACAACGATGCGGTGGAAGGAGTGAAATATAGGGGCATAATTAGCGCCTTCTTATTCGGGTGCAAGCACACGCACACCATTTTCCTGTCCTGCTGCCCGACTGCTATGGTGGAGATCCGACGAATACAAGATATTTTTCTTGGAAGCACTTTCTTTGCAGAGTCATTGATAGTCGTATGTAGTACATTTTTCTGCCAAAGAATAAGGCGTTAAAGTAAGCCGGTTCTGACCAAGATATTTCATGAGTAAGAGAAGACTGATATTTAAAATACGGTACTTATTAAACTTATACAATCCTGTTACGTAACCTTGAGGCGTTGAGCAATAATGTGCCAGGAAAACTTTCCTCGCCCATCTAGTAATATTAAAAATTCAACTTAGCGCATAACAAAGTGATAGTAACAACAGTAAATCATACACGGCGTAACTGATACTACAGCGCCGGCCGGAATGGTCGTGCGGTTCTAGGCGCTACAGCCTGGAGCCGAGCGCCCGCTACGGTCGCAGGTTCGAATCCTGCTTCGGGCATGGATGTGTGTGATGTCCTTAGGTTAGTTAGGCTTAATTAGTTCTAAGTTCTAGGCTACTGGTGACCGTAGAAGTTAAGTCGCATAGTGCTCATAGCCATTCGATACTACAGCGCAACGCAGATGATCACTGCATAGTCTAGCTTATGTTTCAAAGCAGCACGAAAGTTCTCAGAATCACGAGCGAGATTCCTTCAGAACTTAGGGGGAGTCAAAAGTAAAAATGTGAATAAAATAGTGGAGTACAGGACTCAAACTGGACCGAGAGAAGATTTTTTGTAACCGAGTGGACCAAGTTCGCACGGAAATTGAAAGTAGTACACTTATTTTAAAACATAATGTAAAACAGAATTCGCCGCTGGGCCGGCACCGGTGAACGTAACAGTGATTGGCCTGTGTGTTACGAAAGCGTGTTAGCAATTTGTTTGCAGGAAACATTCCAAACGAGTATCGATTTGCAACAGCTACAAAACGGTAATGTGCGTTACTGACCACTCTTTATTTGTGCTCTTCCCATTTCTAATCATCTGTGTGTTTGGTGTATATCGAGAGATATTTCTGTTCGTTTATGTTGCACTTTTCCAAATTGTTGCTTATGTACGTATACTGCTGTGTTCTTGTTCTTTTCCGTAATAAAATTTGTCTTTCTTTTCTTTTGTGAGCTATTTTTTCGTACTCTCCATTCGCGGCAAATGAATGTTCTAATAAATACTATGTAAGCATATTGACCTATGATGTTTTCCAAGCGCATCAAGATTAAAAACAAATATTTATTAAACACAGCCTTCCGGAGTGCCTTCACAAAAGAAGACGAGATAAATGTTCCAGAATTCGTATCGAGAACAGCTGCCAACATGAGAAACGTAGAAGTAAATATCCTCGGAGTAGTGAAGCAGCTTAAGTCACTTAATATAAGTAAGTCTTCTGGTCCAGACTGTATACCAATTAGGTACCTTTCGGAGTCTGCTCATGCATTAGCTCCATACTTAACAATCATATACAACCGTTTCCTCAACGAAAGATCCATACCCAAAGACTGGAAAGTTGCAAAGGTTACACCAATATTCAAGAAAGGTAGTAGGAGTAAGCCACTAAATTACAAGCCCATATCGTTAACGTCAATATGCAGCAGGATTTTGGAACATACATTGTGTTCGAACATTATGAATTACCTCGAAGAAAACGGTCTATTGACACACAGTCAACATCGGTTTAGAAAACATAGTTCCTGTGAAACACAACTATCTCTTTATTCACATGAATTGTTGAGTGCTATTGACAAGGGATTTCAGATCGATTCCCTATTTCTGGATTTCCGGAAGGCTTTAGACACTGTACCACACAAGCGGCTCGTAGTTAAATTGCGTGCTTATGAAATATCGTTTCAGTTATGTGACTGGATTTGTGATTTCCTGTCAGAGAGGTTACAGTTCGTAGTAATTGACGGAAAGTCATCGAGTAAAACAGAAGTGACTTCTAGCGTTCCCCAAGGTAGTGTTGTAGGCCCTTTGCTGTTCCTTATCTATATTAACGATTTTGGAGACAATCTGAGCAGCCGTCTTCGGTTGTTTGCAGATGACGCTGTCGTTCACAGACTAACAAAGTCATCAGAAGAGCAAAACAAACTGCAAAGCGATTTAGAAAAGATATCTGAATGGTGTGAAAAGTGATAGTTGAACCTAAATAACGAAAAGTGTGAGGTCATCCACATGAGTGCTAAAAGGAACTCGTTAAACTTCGGTTACACGATAAATCAGTCTAATCTAAAAGCCGTAAATTCAACTAAATACCTAGGTATTACAATTTTACAATTACGAACAACTTAAATTGGAAGGAACACATAGAAAATATTGTGGGGAAGGCTAACCAAAGACTGCGTTTTATTGGCAGGACACTTAGAAAATGTAACAGATCTACTAAGAAGACTGCCTACACTACGCTTGTCCGTCCTCTTTTAGAATGTAGCTGCGCGGTGTGGGATTATTACCAGATAGGACTGACGGAGTAGGTCGAAAAAGTTCAAAGAAAAACAGCACGTTTTGTATTATCGCGAAATATGGGAGAGAGTGCCACAGAAATGATACAGAATTTTGGCTGGATATCATTAAAAGAAAGTCGTTTTTCGTTGCGACGGAATCTTATCACGATATTCCAATCACCTCCTCCGAATGCGAAAATATTTTGTTGACACCGACCTACATAGGGAGGAACGATCACCAAGATAAAATAAGCGAAATCAGAGCTCGTACCGAAAGATATAGGTGTTCATTCTTAACCGCGCACTACACGAAATGGGAATAATAGAGAATTGTGAAGGTGGTCAGATGAACCCTCTGCCAGGCACTTAAATGTGATTTGCAGAGTATCCATGCAAATGTTGATGTAGATTTGTAGCAGCTCTAAAACGAAATTAATGATCTTGGTGAATATGTAACCAGTAAAGTCAACACATCTAACATGCCATCCTGGAATTTATATCGCTGATTCAGACGGTTACGTCCAACCTATAGTCCACAAATTCGTGGATTTTACTCGAAAATTCCGATTATCGTCCTTACTTTTAACGAATTTTCCATCAGGCCCAATGAACGATTTTTTTGCTATTGGGGGTATCAGCTCTTATTTTGTTTTGATTACGAGTGACAAACCGCAAATATCTGTAACAAATACTTTTATACTCTTTGGATAAATGTACCGTACACGCTGATAATAGCGACTCCCGACCTACAATACGTTAGAAACCAGTCAACACGGCTAGTTAGCCCTGTAGTTATATTTCTCGCATTCATTTCGGAAAAACACTTACTGCAACATTGGAAGTATGTGTTAAAATGACATTTAATTATGCTTGGGACAGAAAAAGATTTCGCAATTCACCTTAACCGAAATTAGTGTTAACCGATAAAATTTACTACTAGAACTAATGGATTCCTGCCAGGACCAATTTTTTTTTCACGTTAACCATGAGTTCGTCTTGAGAGATTTCGAGCTAATCAGGTTAAATAGTAATGCCGTACTATATTCATTACATTTTTATTTTGTTAAATATATACTAAATAAAATCTTCATTGAATGATTTTATTTTTCATCGCCCTTTCCACACCAGATATGGTGGTTGGAAGACCTCTCTTCCTGATATACGCTCACTGTTATAAAGAAATGTAATGTATCACTATCTTGTTAATTGTGTACGATAAAAAAATTATTTAGTTAATACATTCTGCACGAAGTGCGTAAGATGAAACTTCCATGTACATACACCTATTGCCGGAAAAGTTGTATTTATAAATTCATGGAATGTCTTTTCTTATAAAGGTGCGTACTGCGTGTGTACAAATCTAGCGAACGTGGTGCCTACATGTATATACCTAGTGCATTTTTTTCGACTAAACGATAGACCTACGAGTAGATGCAACTTCTCACACGCCGCTGCTTTCGAGCGATATTGCATCACATCTGCGCCCTTAATCTACCTCTATGGTTTGTTACCGTAATCCAAATGAAATTATGTATGTTGCACGTTTCCACGACGACGTGCAATGATACGAGTCCTACATTACACAGCATAGAACGCTGCATAACGTGACCAAAATTATAAACAAGAAGTATTTTTTTCCGTGGAGACAGATAAGTTTTTAGTACTTACAGTTGCAAAATAAATCACTTACAGAATCTGCTTGCTGCGAAAATTAAGAAATTTTGTGGCGGCTTCCTTATAACTTCCTCCTTCTCCGTTTATTTCTTCTTTTCACAGCTCCGCTGGTGTAATATCTCTTTCTTTCGCTCATTTATTTCACAATTAAACTTATTAACGAACAAATAATCACTAAATTTACAACGTTGGAACGTCACGAACCACGTGCACAGACTGAAATAAACGGGTATTGGTTGTCCTCATTCAACTGAAAAGGAGCAATACCGTATTGTTGTTGCTGACGTGCACCGCGGGAAATCTGAGACGTTCAGTGTTGCCAGTATTTGGACGTCCAGTTGATTAAGCGTTTAGGGTACGTCCTCAGACTTAAGAGTTCGCCTTGAGTGAGAGTGTGAAAAACATTTTACGAATTTTTGCTAACACATGTCGGGGCCCCGTATCATTGATACGGTTGATACGGCAGTAGCTACTCCTCTAGTGCGAAATGAGAATTAAATGCCACCAATATTAAATAACCGGTAAAGCGACAGCGTCGAGTAAACCAGAGTTCTATGGGCACTGAGTGTTTAATACTGGCTCCTGTTATGACTGCACAAGAGATTGGTTTCTTCTCAATTTATGTTGGTCAAGAGGCTTGACGACTGTGTAGTGGAATACCGAAACTGGTTGCATAAATAAATTAAATGCAAAAGAGTTGGCTGCAGATGTTTAAACTTCCTTTTCAATACGAGCATTTTGATTAATCATCAAAAATTTAAAGATAACGGCTTTGGAAACAGTGACCGAGGAGGTTTCGATTACTATTCAAAGACAGAACCCCTACACCTTGAGTCTAACAGCTTGTATTAAAGCAACACAAAATGTTGTCCACCTGACCTTGACCTTGGACGTATTATGTAATCAATTGCGTCTGGCAGGTAGTCACGAGAAAAAGTATCTGAGTATTGCATTACGTTCAAAAGTTTCCTGAACTATTTGTTCATTGTTTTATTTTAATTATTATCATTTATTTCATTGGTTTCTTTGTGCTACTCTAGTCAGTTACACAAAGCCTTATACAAGTAGTTGTTGTTCACAATAACAGAATTTAGTTCAATAATAATAATTCAATAAGACAAGTCAATAATACAGTTGTTATAGAAGGATTCTTATAATTCATTATTATACGAACAGTGCTTTGCCCTCTTCTCTGCCTAATAATTCTTCACTCTTTCAGATATTTTCTTTCCGTCTTCATCTGAGATCACTCTTCTTGTAGTCCTTTTATTGGCTTTTTTTGCAATCTGGTCTGTGTGTCTTGCAGTACTCTGCTTTCCTCTGTTTTGTTTTTTAGGTCATCTATTGTAATTTGGACTTCTCTAAATATCTTCTGTAATCTGTGATACATTTAATGTCGGTCTTACTGTTCAACAATTCTTCTATTACCCTATTACTAAGTCTGTTCTCTGGTCTTCTCACCAAACATCTAAAGAATGTGGTGCATTTCTTCCTAATTGTGCTCCTTACTGGTTCTATTTTCTTGTATACTGTTTCATTTGAAGTTATTCTCCAATGCCCATTTATTGATATTGTTTATTTATGCATGACCTAATTCTTCTTTTTTCTATTTTTAGAATTTGACAGTATGTTATTTCTAGCTTTGTAACTTTTTTTATCACTTGTTAGTTTTGCAGCTGTTCAAAATGGTTCAAATGGCCCTGAGCACTATGGGACTTAACATCTATGGTCATCAGCCCCATAGAACGTAGAACTACCTAAATATAACTAACTTAAGGACATCACATACATCCATGCCCGCGGTCCATGCAACTGTAGCAGTCGCGCGGTCCCGGACTGAGCGCCTAGAACCGCTCGGTCACCGAGGTCGGCTTGCAGCTGTAGATAGGCTTTTTTGTTGTAAGTGTTTTTTCTAATGTAACTTGATTTGTTCACTTTTTTATTCTGTTTTGTTTCATTTGTAATGAATGTTATGATTTCACCTACATACTTATATTGATCAACAATTTTGATTTCCTATTCATCTATTGCAAGTTTTTTTTCTTGAACATGATAGGCCAGTTACCACAATCTCCATCTTCTAAAATTATATTCTAAGGCCAATTATCTGTGCTATTTTTAACGGTGATTTAAACTGTTGTCTGGCTTCTTGAACATTATTTGCCGGGAGAGCAAGGTCATCATGAAATCCCAGGCAATTTAAGCTTATATCTTTTTTGTGCACTTCCAGTTCTTACGTTCTTTGTGTTATCCTCGTCGAATTCTCTCGTTATGTAGTCCAGTGCAAAATTTAACTGTAATGTCTAAGGCCTGTTTTTATGATGAATGGTTCAGAAATTCACCCTCTAAATTTCACTTTCGATCTGGTACTGGCCAGAGTAAGTTTAATTAGTTTTGGATCGAGTCACAAATTCCTCAAAATTTTTAATACTGAAGATCAATTGAGACAGGCATATGCCTGCTTTAGGTCTACAAATGTTATTGCCAAATGTTTGCTTCATTTCCTGTAGTAGGCCATAATTAAATTAAAACTAATGATCTGCTCTGCATGGTTTCTCCAGGGTCTGCAACCTCCCTGGTACTCCCCTTGTTCCGGATTTAGTTGCCTCTTGAGTCTTCCGTGTGGGATGTTGGATAAAATCTTGTATGTGCAGTCCAGAAAGATTCATCTGTAGTATCCAGATTGCTGCTGTACCCACTCTTGTGTAGTGTGTGGATGAAGGCTGTGGTCCAGTGTTTCAAAAATTGTTCCGTAATCCAAATTTTTGTTAGAACCATGTGGAAGGAGATTCCGACTGTGTCACTTTAATATGTCCACATTTAAATAAAATGTGTTAATGCAACCCCGCTATTTACCATACTATGAATGTAGGTTAACGTGACGAAATAATGCTTGAAGTTTCTATGCTTTTCTGACGTCGTATTTGACTGACCTTGGCGTAATGTGACAGATGTCTACTAGCCAGCACCAAGCCTGAACTCGCCGACATAATCTGGTTGTATGGAATATCTGGAGTCAGTGTCATAATGAGTAATTTATGCATTAACAAGCCTGAACTCGCATGCTATACATTTTTGCGAGCCCTAAATTGTTCTGACGAAAGCACACATGCTTTTTTGTGTAGTCGTTTATATAGAACAAGCTTGAACATTAGGAAAGTATTCACTCGTGGTCTAGGTATTTTCGCTCGTCGGAAACTGCAAGCAGATGCTGTCTCAGCAGGAAATTATGTAAAATATGATACAACTAGTAAGTAATTGGAGCTGTGTATGTTGCTTCTACTGTCCTCTGTGTGTGCATCACTGAACTAGGAAAAGTGTAAGTCTAATAAGCACTATTAGTAATAAAATTTGTAATTTATCAGTTACTTGTCATAGTTCAGAAATGTAGAGATTTTTTGCTTTCCTGTTGCAGAGCTTGAAGCATCTTTGTGACGGTGGAAGTGCATTGGAGAAGGGTATGCATTATCTTGATCTTGAGTGCAAATGCATCCTTACCAAATGGTTAGCAGCCGTTATCGTCTATCTGAAAAACTGCAAAATATATCCACCATCAAGGTCTCAGCTATCAGCGAAGATGAACTTCACTTCCTCAACAGATGCAATGTGTCCATGACATATCTTGGAAGACTGAAAAAAATGAACGTAGCTGATTTCGAAAATAGTGATACAAAAGAAAACAATATTTGGCTTGTAGAGTACTGTGTATCTAATAGTGGCAGTCCCTGCTCATGCGGAACCACACTGTAAAAGTATTTTTGTAGTGTGAAAAAGGTAACGTTTCAAACTCTGACTCAACCTTGTTGTATGTAATTATTCACAGCCAACCAAGTGTGGTTCTAAGTTTCTATGGAATGTAATAAATTTTGTACTTATTTATGTGTTTGGGATTTTTTCCCCATTCCTAGTGTAATACATTACTGAGACTGATAATTTTAAGCAGTACAGTATCTGACACGAAATATACTGATGACATAGCAGTACATTATTTTGCTATAAACATTAGTGTAGTATGAAGAGAGAGAGAGAGAGAGAGAGAGAGAGAGAGAGAGAGAGAGAGAGATGAAATTTACTGGCAAGATGGTACAGCGTTTTAGGCACATATTAAGTATGAAAACGAGCAGAGCATCAACACCACGAAATTTACTGATGAGGCTACAGCATTTGATATAATCGTGTGTGCGTGTGTGTGCGCGTTTGTGTGTATGTGTGTGTGTGTGTGTGTGTGTGTGTGTGTGTGTGTGTGTGTGAAATATCTATGCCATAATGTCTTTGATCTAGTCATTTTTATGCTTCATTTTAATACATTGAGACTGGCTGGAAAGTGGGAGGGCGAGGGTGAAATTGTAAGTTTATTTTTAATTATCATGCTAGCACAATTGAGCTCGTATTTTGACTGGTTGTTTCACTTAATTACTACCCTAAGGAGAGACGTAATTCGTTTAGGGTCGAGGAGAGGTGAACGTCTTAGATCATATTGGCTAAATAAACTGCACCAGAGTCACCAATGTAAACAAACGTGAACCAGGTAGTGCATTGACGTACTACTTCAGTCATTGTCTTACGTGTGCTGCGAAATGTGGTGTTTTTTTTTATTTTAATTTGATGTGCTACTACAGTATATTCTGATACTGCTGTTCGTTCAGAATTTTCTTTTGTTACGCCTTCTGTTCTTTTTTTTTTTTTTTTTTGCAAATATGGAGTTGATCGCACTCCATGTTCACAGAAGTCATTTGTGTCTTATTTTAAAAGTGATACAACTCCAACTTCATTCTTCTGCTATCAGGGTGCACCACTATAGATACAAGTTAGAGAAAACAAGTAGGAAATCATTTCAGTAGCGGAACGGCCTAATGTGCTTCGCAATCTTTTGATGTGGTTTGAATCTTTTAAAGAATGTCTGGTGTTAAGTGGCTCTGATGAGACTAAACATCCAGATTATCAAGTTCTTTGAGGTAATGATAATAAACTAAATTAATTTCTAGGCTACATAGAGATATTTTTATAAGAAAATGTGCTTGCAAAGTTGGATCTTTTTGACAATAACGACAGGAAAAGATTTCTTGCTTCATGCATTTACATTGTATACATATATCCAATAAACGGGTGCCATATTATAAATCGAAACACTGTCTTTTTCTTCTTATTCCCGAGACGATTTTGCCTATCCAGGTAGGTCATAGAGCCCCTTCTAAGCTTATCTTTCTTCCCACAATCTATCATTCAGTACCGGTATCTCCTCTCATTTCAGTCCCCTTCAGTTCACAACATCTTTCACATCGTCTCTCCATATTGTTAGTGATCTTCAAATTGGACTTTGCCCAGATTCTGTCCATTCTATGAATCTTCTTGAAGTCTTTCTGGTCCCATTCATCAAATGTGGCCAAAGAATTTAAGCTTGTTTCTCTCTTGATCTGCAGAGTGTTTCGTATTGCTTCAGTCCTTATCCCGTCCCTTCTCGTCTTACCCAGGATCGCTTGGAGAAAGATCTCTGTTGCTTGTATTCTTCTCAGATCTGTCTTCATCCAGTATCTGACTGAAAAGTCAAAATAGATAATGATTAACTTATCATGACCTTTGCTTTGTCAGGTATTTTCAATGTATGTTACACAATAATAAAGCTTTGAATAATTTTCTAACCTTTAATGTGAAATTTAGGTTCACTTTTACTAGATACAGGATTGAAATTTTTAATTCTCTCTCATATTTCATCCTTGATGTTCCCTTTCTTGCTTAATTTATTTCCTAGATACTTGAAGGAATCTAATTCTTTAATAATTTTCCATTGCAGCTTACATCCCTCATTCTTTTCATTTTTCCTGCTGATTTTCATTACTTCTCTTTTTGTTGAGTTCACTTCCATGACTGCTTCTTTAATTATTCACTGCTAGGTATTTAGTTGTTCTTCCAATTTCTGCTCATTTTCTTGCCAAATCGTCGCATCGTCTGCATATGCAACGATTTTACTCTATTAAATAGGACTGGTGAGAGCACACTTCCTTGATAACACCTCTGTTTGTGATAAACCATTATTATGTTTTGTTCTCTATTCTAACATAATTCGGTCATTTTTGTACATGTTTTTGATTTCCAGTTACATTTTTTTGACAATTCCAGTCTGTTACGACCTTTCCATATCTCTTCCTTTCCAAAAGTGTAATAAGTCCTTTTTCGTATCTATGAATGCAACTACGACGTCTTTCCCCAATTCCCAAGTCGTTCCTGCAACCTGTCTGGCTATAAATATGACGTCTATAGTCGATCTTCGAAGTCAAAATCCTTGTTGCTGTTGTCTTAATTGGGTTTCATCTTATTCCTGATTTTCTATACAATTTCTATTTCATAAATTTTCATGCAGTAGCGCGGTAGTGCTGTTCTGTAATTCTCACAGAGTGCATTGTTACCATTCTTAAAAATGATACATAATTGAATTTGTCCAATTATCAGGAATTTTTTCATATGTCCATAATATCCTCATTTTTCCATACAGTCAATTAATTCAGATACGTCCTGCAGCTCTGATCGTCTTCACTGTTATGTCATGTACTCCAGGAACTTTGCCATTTTTCGTTTTTAATACAGCATATTCTACACCCAACGTCTGAAGATCTTCTCTTCCTATTTCCTCTGTGATGGTGTTATTTTTTTCGTCTCCCTCTCTCTGCTCACGTGTCTCTGTTTCATCCTGTCATTCATACAGTTTTCGAAAGCATCTCCATATTTCCAAAACTTCTGCTTCCTTCCATAAAGTTTTCCTTTCTTGTTAAGAACTTTTAAGTATTTCTTCTCTACTTTCTTCTGTTACCTAACGTCCGGTATAATATCTTTTTTTATCCTTAAAATTTTCTTGTGCTTCTTTTGTGAATTTACCCAAAGAGAAATGATAGTATTGGCTGAGAAGCCGATACTAACATTTCTCCATACAGGTTCTTTGTGTTTGACCTTTTCCACATGTTTCTTTTTCTACATTAACTAGGGACTGTTTGAACCTCCTGCATTCTTTCTCTATGTCCTTCCTCTCGTCTTTAGGAAGCTGTGTCTTAATCTACTCCTTGTATACTTGTTTAGTTTCTCTGTATCTCAGTTTGCAGCACTTGATCGTTGTGTGTCTTATTTCCTCCTTCGTATCTCTTCTGAATTTCTTCATTTTCCCTACCAGTATGCAGCAGACTCTGTAGTCAGGGCAGCCACAGCCTGGATGTATCATTTTGAAACAGATGAAGTCACTTTATCTTCAAACTCCCGAACAATAGTCTGTAGTGTCCATCGAGATTAACGCTTGCTGTCACTTTCACTTCTGTCAAGCATATGATTTCTGCAGTTATTATCATGTAGTCTTTTATGGATTTCTATTCCTAATTCCAACTGTATCTGGTAAACTTGTGACTATATCTTTTCTTTTACTAGTCATTACTAACTATCCACTTATTTCTCAAGCATTCATTGTGTCGCTTACGTTCTCCACATTAGGTAATTTGTTCGCTTCTTCTTTAGTAACTATTATTGCGACAACATTCCTTCTTTTGTCTCCTCCTGACCACCACATCTTATATTCTTTTCCCACATCCTTTCTACTATTCCCTTTCTTTCTTACCTCCCTTACTCCCATTATCGGAATGTTCCTTTCTGCCATTATCCGCTTGAGCTCATGTATTCTTTTACTATTTTCTAAGTGTACGACTTTAATATTCCTAATTTCTTTTTTCGTCGGGGCCATGTTGGAGGTCATACCTGGCAGATCTGCTCAAAACCTCTATTACTTTCGTTACTGGTTTCGATCTGAGGCACATTTGATTGTTGAAAGCAAGTGGGTTATCCATTGGCTTGTTGGGTGTATCGTAGCTTCACCGGAACCCCGTTGGCCGTCACTTTTCTGGGTCTCTGTAAAGCCTTCACAGCTGCCGCAGCGGTGTCGGGGGACACAATGATCCCCACTGCATTTCACCCCTGCAGCAGTCCCGTACTTCACGCCCTTGCCTGTCTCACAAGGCACTGACGAGGGTTTGGACTTGTGGGGTTTTAGATTATAGTTACCAGTACTGATGAAGTTCTTTTCAAAAATTTATTGGCTTTGAAAATGTGTTCATACAACCATCTCAGCACTGGAAATAGTATATAACAGTTCATTGTGACACTTTAGAGTAGACATTAGTTACAGTCGTACCACAGCATGAAGTAACATAGGCTTAAGATAGGACTGATGCTGACGTAAAACAAGTCTTATAACCGCAGTATAATGTAACGAGTTAACAATACGAAAATATTACCCAGGAAACACAGAGGTAGAATGCTATAACAATCTTACTGGTACCACAATAAGATACATCGCTGTTGGTACACATTATCATTGATTATATAGCTGAATTAATTTAATATTTTCTTTTGTATGTCCGATAAGAATTGTTTCAAAAGGTGCAGATGAAGAATATTTGTGCATGTCTGCAGATGCCTTACCATCTAGGCAGAACTTGACAACAGAACATAAAACCAGACATGGCCACACGTATAGATACGCGAGTATTGAGACACATACATGTAGGACATACACAGTGACATGACTTTAGAGACTGCGCATTCCATGTCCTGCTGAGTAGCCCGTGGGAATATAGTCAACTAACGGAGCGTTGGTCGTTCCCTGGCAAAAGCTTTAGATTAGCAGTGCAGCGCACTGTTGACAAACTCGCAGAGTAGTTTATATGTTGATGTATATTTGGATGTTAACAACGTTTGCAGGGTGTTTGGGAACTGATGAACAAAAGCTCGGAGATTACTAGCAAGGAATTTTATGAGAGACTTGTTCCTGTGACGTTGTAGGAATATATAGTCTAGGCCTTCTTATGTCCGCAAACAGATAGGGGAATAACCTTGAGATTGAGACGGTAGTGAAGTCCTGTATGACCGGGCGGTTCTAGACGCTTCAGTCTGGAACCGCACGACCGCTACGGTCGCAGCTTCCAATCCTGCCTCGGGGATGGATGTGTGTGATGTCCTTAGGTTAGATAGGTTTAAGTATTCTAAGTTCTAGGGGACTGATGACCTCAGGCGTTAAGTCCCATAGTGCTCAGAGCCATTTGAATTTGAAACGGTAGAGATGTTTGTTGAATTTCTAATGATTAAATTTCAGCCTTGCTACATCTGTCGTCAGTCTCCTCGAGGTCTGCATCTTATTATACTAAGGTATTCTTGGAATCGTGAGATGAATTATTGTATAGTGTCTGCCCTTGATTTTGATGACCGCGATCATTCCTCTTGACAGTCCGAGGGCAACCACATTCTGAGCATGGAAATCATGTTTGTGAGAAGGAGATTATCACATTTAACAGTTCCATGTAAAGATGAGTGACTTCTGCGATGGCCACTTGTCCATTTTCAGGTATCTCAGAGTGGGCTTTGATCCATACCATCATACGTTGCGATATTTCCACTGCACCCCAAACACAACGGCGACAGCTGCCGTTACTATGGGATTAGTATGACTTTTACCATGGTATCTAAGAAGTTGTAGGGCTAAAATACTGTCAGAGATGATTACTACTGTGTCTGCTGTCGGACCCCGGTAGCTGACAGGTCAGCGCGACAATGTCAATCCTAAGGGTCCGGGTTCGATTCCTGACTGGGTGGGAGATTTTCTCCATTCAGAGACTGGGTGTTGTATTATCCTAATCATCATTATTTCATCCCCATCGACGCGCAAGTCGCCCAGGTGGGGTCAAATCGAACCCGGCGAACGGTCTACCCGACGGGTGGCCCTCGTCACACGCCATTTATTTTTACTGTGTCTACTGTGGACGTCTGTGCGAATAGCAGGGCTTCCAAAATGACAAACAGCTCAGCTGTCATATTGGTGGAGTTTGGATCCAATTTGTATAGGCCTTGTCGTTCGCTTCCGTTTACGCAATAGGTACTATCAGCGCCGTCACTAGACTTGGACCCATCTGTATATACCACGCATGCATCGTGATAGTGAGACAGGAACTCCATTGCCGCTGCGCCCTTGTCTTGAAACGTTAGACTGGTCCTGGCATCACTCTGCGGAGTCGGCATAAGAGAACTTTGCGTCTTAATGCCTGCATCTCCATATATTCAGCTGTGACTCAGGAAGACGATTCTTTATCCAATATTTCCTGGGCAACAGTATGATGCTAACTCCCGGATTTTTTTTTACTTAATGGGCCCATATTCATCGAGAAAGTGCCGCAAGGAGGAATTTCCTTCAGAGGAACACTTTGTGGTATTCAGAGGTGTAACAGAAGAACTTAAAGGGAACGGAAGAGCGCGCATGGGGAATGGAATTGCTTGCGCGTTACGAGACCGATCAGCAAAATATTTTGTCAACTCATTCGCTTCAATGAGTAATGCTTTGATTGGGCTGGACACGAATGCTCTACTAACTATACGTAAGGCTTCTTACTGCATAGCGTCGACGCTTTGGAGCGTTATCTCTGACACTGATGTGTAGCACATGCACTGATCAGCCAGAACATTACGACAACTTACCTAATCGCCGGTATTTCCACACTTGGCACCAATAATAGCAGCGACGCGCCGTAACATGGAAGCAATGAGGCCTTGGTGGGTCGCTGGAGGGAGTTGCCACCACGTCTTCGCACACACGTCACCTAATTCCAGCGAGGAGCTGACGACCTCTGACGTCACATTCAACCACATCCAAGATTTGTTCGGTCAGGTTTAGATCGGACCAGTTGGTGTGGCAGCACATCAATTGGAACTCGGTACTGTGTTCCTCGAACTACTCCATCACACTCGTGGCTTTGCGAGGTGGCGCGTTATCTTGTTGAAAAATGCCATTGCCATCAGGAAACATGGTCGTCATCATACGTGGTCTACAACCAGTTTACGGAAGTCCTTTGCCTTCATGATGCCTTGCACGAGCTCCACTGGACCCATGGTTGTCAACGTGAATGGTTCCAAGAGCATAATGGAGCCGCCATCAGCTTATCTCCATCCTTCAGTACAGGAGCTGTTCGCCTCGAAGACAGCCGGCCGATGTGGCCAGCGGTTCTAGGCACTACAGTCTGGAACCGCGAGACCGCTACGGTCGCAGGCTCGAATCCTGCCTCGGGCATGGATGTATGTGACGTCCTTAGGTTAGTTAGGTTTAAGTAGTTCTAAGTTCTAGGGGACTGATGACCTCAGAAGTTAAGTCCCATAGTGCTCATAGCCATTTTGAACCTCGAAGACAACAGACGCGCCCTCCCATAGGCATGATGAAGAAGACATCGGGATTCATCAGACCATGTACGCTCTGCTACTGCATCAACGATGTTCATGTGCCAATTTCTGTCGTAGTTTCTGACGTCGGGGTGTTAATATTGGCACAGGCATGGGTCGTCGGGTGTGAAGGCCCATCGTTAGGAGTGCTCGATGCACTGTGTGTTCTGACACACTTTTACCCTGACCAACATTAAAGTGTGATGTTAGTTCCGCCACAGTTTGCCCCCTGTGTGTTTTACCTGTCTGCCAGCCTATGACGTCCGACGCCTGTAATGAGAGGTGCCCGCCCAACCCCACGACGTCTGGACGTTGTTTCACCTTGGTTTCGCCACGTGTTGAAGACACTCACCACAGCTCTCCTCAAAAACCAGATAAATCGTGCAGTCTCCTAAATGCTCGTACCGAGCCTCCAAGAAATTACAACTTGCCCTCTGTCAAACGCAGATAGATCGCGCGACGTCCCCATTCTACACGCGGACAGCACGCTCACTGAGACTACGTGCACCATGCGTGTGTCTGACTAGCAGTCATTCCTCCACGGTAAGGCTGCAGTTGTCTGGACGGGTGTATGCCGAAAGTACGTCGGTGATCATAGTGTCCTGGCTGATCGGGTTATGTCCGCAACCAAAGTATGTCCTTAATAGGGACAACTGATGCAGATGACCTTTCGAATAAAAATACTAGAAATGACAAAACAGTACATAGGCCTACAATTACTGATAATTGTGAAGATGGCACAGCTACAAATATTCAGTGTAAAAAAAAGAGCGTACTCGAAGCGAAAAAGGTGTTAGGAAAACTAACTTGTATAACAAACTATTTGGAAAAGAAACGCTGGAGAATAATACACTACTAAAACTGGTGAAATTATTCCTGCCACAAGTTTTCGAATTGTGAACCGCATTTGTGCATGTAAATGTTCCAATAAAATTACGAATCATGGAAGAAAGAATTTTTACTGCTGTGGGCGATGGTCTCCAAAATAGTTATCTGAATGGTTTCCGTACCTGTCATTCAGTTAAATGCCCACGTCCAAAAGAGGACTGGTTCTTTAACATTGTATTTATGGACGTCGACTAAAGGTAAATTAGGCCAGTAGTATGCGATGATTTTTCTTGAATACACTTACAGTTTCTGTTGAAAGTATTTTTAGGCTTCCTTCAAAAGCCAAGGGGGCAGGCATTCCTCAGCTTGATGAAAGGGGTGAACATGAGAAAATGCCTAGATACTTATATTGATCAACAATTTTGATTTCCTGTTCATCTATTGCAAGTTTTTTTTTTCTTGAACATGGTAGGCCAGTTACCACAATCTCCATCTCTTAAAATTATATTCTAAGGCCAATTATCTGTGCTATTTTTAATGGTGATTTAAATTGTTGTCTGGCTTCTTGAACATTATTTGCTGGGAGAGCAAGGTCATCATGAAATCCCAGGCAATTTAAGCTTATATCTTTTTTGTGCACTTCCAGTTCTTATGTTATTTGCGTTATCCTCGTCGAATTCTCTCGTTATGTATTCCATTGCAAAATTTAACTGTAATGTCTAAAGCCTGTTTTTATGATGAATGGTTCAGAAATTCACCCTCTAAATTTCACTTTCGATCTGATACTGGCCAGAGTAAGTTTAATTAGTTTTGGATCGAGTCATAAATTCCTCAAAATTGTTAATACTGAAGATCAATTGAGACAGGCATATGCCTGCTTTAGGTCTACAAATGTTATTGCCAAATGTTTGCTTCATTTCCTGTAGTACGCCATAATTTAATTAAAACTAATGATCTGCTCTGCATAGTTTCTCCAGGGTCTGCAACCTCCCTGGTACTCCCCTTGCAACGATAACTATGTAGTGTGTTGTGTTACACTCAGGAACCAGGAGAAACGGCTTCAGCGTATTACCGCCACAAAATGCAAACGAACTTCTCCTTCTCCATGACGACGCAAGTCCTCATCCAAGTCTGCGCAGCCAAGAGGACCTTCATTGGGCTACTCTTCCTCATCCACGCTACAGCCCGAATCTCGCACCTTGCCACCTGTTTGGCCCAAAGTAGGATGCACTCCGTGGGAAGCAGTACGTGGATGGTAGGGGAGGTTACTGACGATGCAGCAAGACGCTGGCTCAGACGTCGAGCAGTAGAGTGGTATCGTGCGGGCGTGCAGACGATTCAAGCCGGGTGGAAATTTTAGAAATTTGCGGTGAGTTCCTATGGGACCAAACTGCTGAGGTCATCGGTTCCTAGGTTTACACACTATTTGCTCTAACGTAAACTAACTTCAGCTAAGGATAACTCACACACCCTTGCCCGAGGGAGGGCTCGAACCTTCGACGGCGGGAGCCGTGCGAACCGTGACAAGGCGCCTTAGACAGCATGGTTATCCCGCACGGCCGAGTAAGGTAGTGTAAGGCCGTCGCATTAAACGGAGATCAGTGTGGAAAGCAGTTTAATTTTTTTCACTGATGACTGTTACTAAACATGGTCGCCTGTAAGAAGAAATGTAGACAGTGCAGTGTTATCTCAAGTTTGTCTTCTTTCCATCGCTGTGGGACAAACGACTACCTTTGTGTCTTAAGACAACGAAGTATTAAGCAATGACGCTAAAAACCATACAAGCTCGAGGATTATCTGAGTATCTGAAAAGCCTAATGAAACAGACGAAGATTTAAAATAAAGAAAAACTACAAAAGAATACAGCAGAATTCTCGCTTCGACGTTGCAAAGAGAAAATCATGGCTGGTTCGCATCTTATTGTATCTCGCTACTTACAGAAAAATCTGTAAAATCGCATACTACCCCCGAAAAGTTAATGTTGTCAACCACTGAAAAGCTTTTAAAAATTGTTCTACACAAACCTGCTTATTATATATTCAATAAAATTCCTTTGAACAACAACACTTTTCAAAGAGGTAGTGATAAAATTGTTTATAACATTGATAGCATCTTGTTTAATTGTTTGCAAGCGACCTATTTCTCCATAAAACTAAGACTCAACTTTGCCTAGCAAAGAAATATTTTCGTTGGAATATGTTCGACTTGTTGTGGATCTATAAATTCATGCTCTTCTCAAGACCGGTAACAACTGACAGTAAATGTGAATCAATATTTAACGTTTTGTAAGTTTATTTCTTGGGGAAAAGCGATCCTCTTCTACTAGTGGCAGTAGATGGACCACCCACTTTGTTTGGACGCCGTCGTGGACGACTAGGATGTTTCAGTATACTGTGTAATCCATCGATAACATTCACGTGTTAAAAGATCTGAGAGGTAACTGCATCAATCTCTTTAGTTTGTCATTGACACAGCAAACAATATGTATGCCAGCGCGTTGAATTGTGTGTTACTTGCTGAGTTATAAGAAGAAAATGACAAGAACTTCGATCCATTACTCTTTGACAATGAAGTACTCTGGCTTATGTTTCGCGAGATTTTTCTGTCATCTTGAGGCAGCTTTTTTCCAATGTTAAAGACCAAATTTAAGAAAATATAATTACAAAAATCAGAGCTGTATACATCACAGATTTGTTTGCTAAGTGTAGTGACGTTCACTTGCATTTGAAAGCTGACAGTCTAAATTTGATAAAAGCGAAATTCATGATGTTGACATGCATTAAGCCATATTTATTCGGAAAATGCACACTGTTATCTGTATTACAATACAACAAAGTTTCATTATTTGTATGTATCAGAGGTCGTTAGTTACTCTGAGATAAATCACACTGGCAAGAAAATTGTACTGCAGTCCCAGTACCTCTAAATCTTCAAACTCGATCACTTCAGATAACGAGTTAACTGCGTCACTAACTGGTGAGCATATGGGCTTTCAAAATGAATTACACAACGCCATACTGATGTCTCCATAATTTAGTCGTTAATATGAACTCACGTCATCGTAAACTCTTTGTCCCCCACTGAAATAACTGAGTGAAGTACAAAAAGTGTAAAGTACTGTTGTACAGTAGTGTTATACAACATACAACGGCAATGAGTGTTATTTTCTTGTCGGTAAAGTACTTTGCTTTATAATACTTCAACGATGAGGTTTAATACACTCCTGGAAATTGAAATAAGAACACCGTGAATTCATTGTCCCAGGAAGGGGAAACTTTATTGACACATTCCTGGGGTCACATACATCACATGATCACACTGACAGAACCACAGGCACATAGACACAGGAAACACAGCATGCACAATGTCGGCACTAGTACAGTGTATATCCACCTTTCGCAGCAATGCAGGCTGCTATTCTCCCATGGAGACGATCGTAGAGATGCTGGATGTAGTCCTGTGGAACGGCTTGCCATGCCATTTCCACCTGGCGCCTCAGTTGGATCAGCGTTCGTGCTGGACGTACAGACCGCGTGAGACGACGCTTCATCTAGTCCCAAACATGCTCAATGGGGGACAGATCCGGAGATCTTGCTGGCCAGGGTAGTTGACTTACACCTTCTAGAGCACGTTGGGTGGCACGGGATACATGCGGACGTGCATTGTCCTGTTGGAACAGCAAGTTCCCTTGCCGGTCTAGGAATGGTAGAACGATAGGTTCGATGACGGTTTGGATGTACCGTGCACTATTCAGTGTCACCTCGACGATCACCAGAGGTGTACGGCCAGTGTAGGAGATCGCTCCCCACACCATGATGCCAGGTGTTGGCCCTGTGTGCCTTGGTCGTATGCAGTCCTGATTGTGGCGCTCACCTGCACGGCGCCAAACACGCATACGACCATCATTGGCACCAAGGCAGAAGCGACTCTCATCGCTGAAGACGACACGTCTCCATTCGTCCCTCCATTCACGCTTGTCGCGACACCACTGGAGGTGGGCTGCACGATGTTGGAGCGTGAGCGGAAGACGGCCTAACGGTGTGCGGGACCGTAGCCCAGCTTCATGGAGACGGTTGCGAATGGTCCTCGCCGATACCCCAGGAGCAACAGTGTCCCTAATTTGCTGGGAGGTGGCGGTGCGGTCCCCTACGGCACTGCGTAGGATCCTACGGTCTTGGCGCGCATCCGTGCGTCGCTGCTGTCCGGTCCCAGGTCGACGGGCACGTGCACCTTCCGCCGACCACTGGCGACAACATCGATGTACTGTGGAGACCTCACGCCCCACGTGTTGAGCAATTCGGCGGTACGTCCACCCGGCCTCCCGCATGCCCACTATACGCCCTCTCTCAAAGTCCGTCAACTGCACATACGGTTCACGTCCACGCTGTCGCGGCATGCTACCAGTGTTAAAGACTGCGATGGAGCTCCGTATGCCACGGCAAACTGGCTGACACTGACGGCGGCGGTGCACAAATGCTGCGCAGCTAGCTCCATTCGACGTCCAACACCGCGGTTCCTGGTGTGTCCGCTGTGCCGTGCGTGTGATCATTGCTTGTACAGCCCTCTCGCAGTGTCCGGAGCAAGTATGGTGGGTCTGTCACACCGGTGTCAATGTGTTCTTTTTTCCATTTCCAGGAGTGTACATGAAGACAGCAAAGGGATAGAAACTGTCTAATGATGAAATGTTAGGTTTGATTACCTGGGAAATAATCCTATGGTCTGTTATTGTTGGAAAATATTAATTACAAGTATAATTGTTAGTGAACCAACGAGTCATCGATTCTGGTGGGTGTTGGTTGTGGGCCGCACAAGACGAGCAATGGGTCGCTAGCAATATCGCCAGCCCTATCGTCAGCAATTACCTGGTCGCCCTCAACTAGCCACGCAACAGCAATTTACCCAGAAATTTCAACCACTATTTCGAAAACCATTCACCTAATCGCATAGCGTAATGCTTGAAAGACAGGTAGTAGACCCAGATCAGCATCGAATCCGCACGCCGTATTAACGACCTTGGTTGGCGGATCGGTCAGCCCGAGTCTGATTATTAGAGAGTTTCCAATTCTCATTTAGGCAAATGCTGGACTCGTCTGTGAATTATGCATCAGAAAATGCAATACACCAACGTTCAAAATACGACTGCATACTGAACAAAGTTTACCAAATTCACAGATTGGTGATGCACACGACTTCGCTGTCTTAGGGAACTCACTCCTGTGGAAAAAGCAAGATCATCCAGCAACAAAATTTAAATGAAATAAATGTGCGAAACATTGAGTACAGCGAACTCCATTCTAGACCGGATTAATGCCAAGGTGAAAAAGAACAAGATTTCGAACAGCTCTGTGTCGTGAACTGTAATGAGCTGACGGAAGGCAATGGGATACCTCCTAAGATCATGTCGGCCTCCTTTTGCCAGACGTAGCGTAGTATGTACTCAACAAGTCGTTGGAAGTCCTCTGCAGAAGTACTGAGCCATGCTCCCTTGTAGCAGTCCATAACTGCGAAAGTGTTGCCTGTGTATGATTTTGTGCACGAACTGACCTTTTGATTATATCCCATAAATGTTCGATGGGGTTCACGTCGGGTGATCTGGGTTGTTCGCATTGTCCAGAACGCTCTTCAAACCAATCGCGAACAATTTTGGCCCAGTGTCATGGCGAACTGCCATCTACAAAAATTCCATAGTTGTTTGGGAACATGAAATCGATGAATGGCTGCAAATGGTCTCCAAGTAGCCGAACATAACCAATTCCAGTCAATTATCGCTTCATTTCGACCAGAGGACCCAATTCATTACATGTAAACATAGTCTACATCATTATGGAGCTACGATCATCTAGCAAAGTGCTTTGTTGACAACGTAGATCCATGGCTCCGTAGGGTTCGCGCCACACTCGAGTCCTACCATCAGCTCTTACCAACTGAGATCGATACCCACCTGACCATGCTACGGTTTTCCATTCGTCCATGCTCCATCCGATATGGTAACGATCACAGGAGAGGCGCTGCAGGCGATGTCGTGCTGTTAGAAAAGGCACTCGTGTCGTCATCTGCTGCCTTAGCTCATTAACGCCAAATTTCGCCGCACTGTTCTAACGAATACGTTCGTTGTATGTCCCTCTTTGATTTCTGCGGTTACTTCACGCAGTGTTGCTTGCCTGCTAGCGCTGACAACTCTACGGAAACGCCGCTGCTCTCGGTTGTTAAGTGAAGGCCGTGGACCACTGTGTTATCCGTGGTGAGAGGTGGTGACAGAAATTTGCTATTATCGATACACTCTTGACACTGTGGAGCTCGGACTAATGAATTCCCTAACAACTTCCGAAGTGCAACGTGGCAGACGTCTAGCTCCAACTACCATTTAGAGTTCAAAGCCTGTCAATTACCGTAGTGCGGCCGTTATCACGTCGGAAACCTTTTCACCTGAGCGCAAAATAAGAATTCTGTAAATGCACTGTCCTTTTACAGCTTGTGCACGCTATACTACTGCCATCTGTATAAGCGCATATTACTATCCCAAGACTTTTGTTATTTCAGTGATATTTATCACTGGTGGCTGTCGATCTCCGTGTATCGACTAGTAACATAAAAGGGGATCGAAATTTATGAAATTTGTTTTGAAATGTTGTTCTCGGGAACTGTAGACTGTGTTATACAAAATATTACGTTTTATTTAACATCAAGTACGTTGTCTACATCTTCCCGGTTTGTATTTCACAAACACATTTTAAAATTCCCATTTGGTTCTTCATTTATTACTCTTGTAGTTTAGCTACGTATACATGGTGGTCCAAAATCATTTAAAAATGCACTAATTCACAGAATAATGTACGTAGAGAGGTATAACTTGACGCACATGCCTGAAATGACATGTTGTTTTATTGGCACCAAAAACGAGAGAAAAGACTGGCCAACAGATGGTGCTGGACAGCAACAAACAGTGACGCTTCATGAGAATCGTGTATAATTAGAGCTGTAGTGAGAGAGGGAATCAGATCATCCCTAGCCTGGCCGATAAACACTTGGTAGTAGGTACGGCTCTTATGCAAGAATGGTAGTTGATGGTTGGAGACACAACATCGTTGTTACAGGTAGTTTGAGAAAACCAGTTCACAGATGTTGGTCACTGACAGATAGGAGTTAATCTCCTCAGCGTCAGTTAAGGCCTGAAGATGGTATACTGAAACACCTTAATTGGTAGCGATATAATAAGTAACGTTGTAAGGACGGATGTAGTTTCTGCATTTTATTACAAAACGTGAAAGCCCGAAGTCCCTCAAACGTCCTATAAAAAGGCTGGACATAGAAAATCTTAGACAGCATGGTGCTCCACCCCACGTTGCTACACGAGTGGAAGACTTCTTTTAGACATAGGTTGGTGAGGATCGCATGCTGGACCACCACGTCCCTCTTGCCTTGCCTCCAGTGACTCCACGCCTCAGTCGGTGTGATTATTCATTGTGGCGTAGCCTGAAGTTTTAAGTCTATCGCGACTCATTAGAGATACTGAAAGACGAGATCTGACGGCGTTTTCTCACCACACCCACTGATATGCTATACAGCGCTCTTCACAACATTGTTGCGATACTACTGTTATTGTTAACGAATCACAGCCGAGACGCTGAGCATTTGTTATAAAGAGCTTAGTTTTTATAAAATTGTTACGGCTTTCGTGGCCAGCTGTTGACAAACTGCCTGTTAGCTTCTGTCTCAGGATCTTCTGCCAACGTTGGTCTGCTGATTTTTCTCACGCTTCGCCAGCACGAGCGGCAGGTATTGTCAAAGTTTTCCCCTCCGTTGCTGGTGATGGACTGGAACCGAGCTCGCGGCCGCGACCTATATGTAGCTGGAGCGTTAACGTCCAAGGGCTCTCCGCGTATTAATTACGCTCGTAGCGCGAGCAAGACTATTGTGTGAGCCGCAGCACCTTAGACCCGAAATACAACACTTGTGTTCTGACGAGCATTGGGTACTTCACACGTTATATAAGAAGTATAACGGAGCCAAATACTCGGCAAAGTGACAAATCAGAGAAAGTGAAATGCCCTGCTTCACCCGCAGGACAGGACAGATACAATAAATTGTGGAAAGGGGCCAAAATAAGGGGCTGTCAGTTACACTCGAACATACAACTTCATTATTAGATGAAACATCACAAGAGTTCAAAAAAATTTTTAAACACACAGCTTTAATCTTCTGGACTTTAATTTAAAACCGGCTGAAGGCCAATAGCTTAAAACGCAAGCATAATCAGAAATTTAAAAGGCAAGCCTTATCTTAAAACAGTTCTTTAGTTAGGCTGAACTAAACAAGTTAAATTCAAATCGACTGAAAGCCGAACACTTAAAACTCCAAAGCATTAATTTTTTATTTATTTATTAATTTCTTTTAATACCGAAGTCCTTGCCGGCCGGTGTGGTCGAGCGGTTCTAGGCGCTTCAGTCTGGAACCGCGCGACAGCTACGGTCGCAGGTTCGAATCCTGCCTCGGGCATGTACGTGTGTGATGTCCTTAGGTTAGTTAGGTTTAAGTAGTTCTACGTTTTAGGGGACTGATGACCTCACATGTTAAGTCCCATAGTGCTCAGAGCCATTTGAACCATTTTTGAACCAAAGTCCTTACGTGAAACAGTTCTTTAATTTAGCCTGAAGGCCCAACTGAAACTCAAACCGGCTGAAGGCCGAAGACTTAAAAATTCAATAGGTTGAAGTAAACAAGTTAAATTCAAATCGGCTGAAGGCCGAAGACTTAAAATTCAAAAAATAATTTTAAATGCCAAAGGGCTTACGTGAAACCTTACTTTACACTAGGATGAAGGCCTCTAATTTAAAACACAAAACCGGCTAGAAGCCATACAAGTTCCAACAACAAGAGCAAATTTTTAAAAAATCAAGGCAGTACACACATGGGCTCCCAGATGTGCGAGGGTCGCCCTGTAATTCAACTACTAACGCTCGCTTAGGTAAGACAGGCTGTCGGGCCAACCATTCACGAGCCGACCGACCGACAGTCAGTGGACCCACCGACAAGATAACTTCCACTTCACCCGAGCAGGGCACAACAGGGAGTTCAACGGAACAACGTAGAAGATATTGGCCCCCACAACCAATCATACACGGAGCTGTCAAACTACGAACCGTGCTTGACAGCAACAACACGATGAGAAAACTACACTGCCTGAAATTTACGTCAGCGCTCAGGGCAGGTAATCGGAACGTTAACGGCCACAAGGCAGAAGATTCCGCTGGTGCACTTCAATTAAAATAACCAAATACAGTGAAACTCCACCGGAGGGTGACTAGAATTTTCCAACTTGAAAACCACGTTGTTGCTCGCGGGAATATCCCAACAGCCGACAACGAACTCCAAACGACACAATGTGAACAGTCTTGACTTGCTGATAGGTAAACCAACAAAGATCAAAGAGTGTCTCAGATTGGCAAAGGAGAAAAGGGAGCCACTCACAGTATGGGGATTATGCTGCATACCATGCACATGTGGAAAAGTTTATGTTGGAATTACTGGACGATCAATCAACTCCAATATCACAGAACATAAGCGACATCGGAGATTGGGGCAAGGGGGAAATCGCCTATGGCAGAGCACACGCTGTGTGAGAATGACCACGTAGTAAAATTCGCCGACACTTAAGTTCTGAGGGCATTGATGTATGTGATGTCCTTAGGTTAGTTAGATTTAAGTAGTTCTAAGTTCTAGGGGACTGGTGACCTCAGAAGTTAAGTAAGTCCCATAGTGCTCAGAGCCATTTGAACTTAAGTTCTGGCTGTAGAGAGGAACTATCGCACCCGCGTGTTCAGAGAAGCTGTAGAAACACATAAGCACGAGAATAGCGTTGACAAGAAAGAAAAAAGCCTCAAGGTAAGCGGATCGTGGCTTTCCGTGCTGCAGCAAATGACCGTCGCAAGTAGCAAGAGAACCGCATCGGAAATGACTGCGCAGAAGCCCATGGACTTTGGCGCGCCAGGTACGCAAAGTTTGCAGCCGTGAGCTCGGCTCCAGTCCACCATTAGCAATTGAGGGAGAAACTTCGACAATGCCAGTCGCTTGTGCTGGCGAAACGTCGGAAAAATCATCAGAGGAATGCCGGCTGAAGAACCAGAGACAGAAGCCAACAGCCAGTTTGTCAGCATAGTTCTTGCTAAAAATCAATTATTACGCTAATTATTCCTTTCGTTTCATATGAAGCACCTTCTATTGGTCATTTTTCAGTGAAGCCCCATGTCATTTCACGCACGTGTGTCGATTTTTACCTCTCTACGAACATCATTCCATGAAATACTGAATTTTCGAATGTTAATGGGTTTTTGCGCCATCCTGTATTTAGAAAAGAGCTTTTCAATCTGGATGCCATGTGTGGTGTCACCGCCAGACACCACACTTGCTAGGTGGTAGCCTTTAAATCGGCCGCGGTCCGGTAGCATACATCGGACCGGCGTGTCGCCACTATCAGTGATTGCAGACTGAGCGCCGCCACACGGCAGGTCTAGAGAGACTTCCTAGCACTCGCCCCAGTTGTACAACCGACTTTGCTAGCGATGGTTCACTGACAAAATTCGTTCTCATTTGCCGAGACGATAGTTAGCATATCCTTCAGCTATGTTATTTGCTACGACCTAGCAAGGCGCCATTATCAGTTACTATTGATATTGAGAATCAGACCGACGTTTATCCTTAATGGATTAAAGTTAAGAATTCCACCAGCTACGTCCGATGTTTCTAAATTCTAATTTCCTTGTCCTGTTCCAGACCTCACACCATCCTGCGTGAGCTCAATCGCCTGCCTTTCGGCCTCCTCTAGTAACACAGTGTTGGCTCTCCTACCAACCACAACACCATAAATGTCATCAATAGCAACACCGCTCGTTTCGATAAGTGTAGTTGTTAATTATTTGAAAAGAGTTAGATTATATAAAATGTCAAAGGACTTAACTATGGCTCCCTGACCTGGAGGGCGGGTCAGAGGTGTTCGGATAACTGAGTCGGTAGAGCACTTTCCGGCAAAAAAAACTTTACGTCTTAGGTTCGAACCCGGGCCAAGCACACGCTTTTAATCTGCGCACTGCCCAACAGACTGAAAGTACATTCTGAAAGAAAAATACCAGATTCGCTCTTACGTATTACTGTAATGCCATGGACAGTCGTTGACCGAGGTCAAATGACTTCCTCCGCTAACGCATATATAAGTTGACATGTAGCAGTATCCACTGTGTCGAGTACCCGTCTTTCCGGGAGGTCACTCGGAGCGCTGTCCTCATTGCCACTCAGCACTGACGTCCGCCTACCGTTTCCAGGTAACAGACAGACGCACACAGTAACCACAGCCGCGTCACAAAAAGATCGGATGTGTAGCTTCCGAGGAAGTAATTTCGCCAAGTAGCAGCTTGCTGGAAATACTGCTACGCAAAAGACTTTGAATAAGGGACAGCCAAATGAAAACGAGACAGATGGAAAAGCAACCAAAAATAACCGTCATAACAGTTAACACACTTATCCCACTCGTGAGACAAGATTGTCAGTGCCTTCATGGAAAAAAGTTTCCTGTTAACTACGGAACCGTGACTATAGCCAGACATGAATCTCTTCGCCCGAAGCAAATCGACGGCAACGAAAGTCTTTCTTCAGGGCCCGATAAATGGGTGGGCCTACTTTTTGCCAAGTTTATTTCGGCAACGATGCAGAAGTTTCGCTGGGAAGCCCTCATACATCTTCTACACACTGCTGACCCCTCCCCATGGAATTTCCATATTTTTGGAGACATTAGTGGACGTCAGTTTGCTTCGGAGGAAGAGGTGCACGCTTAGATACAATCATGGTTCCTTAGACAACCGTGAAGGCGTTGATCGCCTTGCCTCACAGTCGAATAAATATTAATGTTCATGCCGATTTGTTTTTAAATAGCAACCAATTGACTTGCTTTATTTCCATTTGTCTTGTTTTCTTGTTGTTGTTCTCATACGATATCCATGAGATTTGACCAGACATTGTATAGCGATTCCACGTTAATGTGCTCGTGACAAACTGGTTCTGTGTAGAAGCATAGTGCGGAGAGTGGCGCGAAGAGAGAAATGGCATCAACAGTGACTGATGCAATCACTTCCCATAAAATTGTATACAGCATGTCTGAAAACATTTAGGTCGTAATTATACTGAAAACTGAGCATTCTAAATTGAATATACAGAGATGCGGAACGAATGGTTGGTAAATGATACTCCAGACGGTTTCGAGGTCTTCAGTGACTATGGCAGTGAGGCGTCTCTTTGTAAATTGGTAGTGTTCCTTAATGATAGCCCGTTGCATCGACATTGGCCTTTAACGACTACATAAAGTCGCTTTTTTCGTGTCAGCGGAGGAGTTTATCACTGTATACACTTCATCGCCCAAGAACTTTGACGAGGTGGGATGCATCGTGTGAGTCACCAACACCGTTTGTCGTACAGCATGCGCCACCACATCGTATAGGTGTATCTAAGAAGACGCCAGGTTATGCTGAAGAGGGATGACTGCCATTTGAGTTGTTACAGGGAAACGTCCTTGGATGATTTATCTGGTTTGAAATTAACACGGAGTTGCTATATTCGTACTGGCAATGGCTGAAAGCAATATGAAGATGCCGCCAGTTTGTTTCCCTAGGACACGCAGCTCTACTGTAGACTTTAATGATGATGACACCGTCTTCGGTAAATCAGTCCGTAAGTGGCCCCCCATTCGGATCTCCACGCGCAGACGGGTATCATCATCGGGGAAAGCAATTATGGTGTTCGACGGGTGAGAGTTTCAAACATTTGATTCCTTAATTGGGTGTTTTTTTTTTTTGAGTGACTGAGAAAAGGAAGAGATCGCATGAATTAGCTAAGAGCAGTGACAGGAAAAACAGGATTTCTAATCAAGTGCTACAAACACAAAACCAAACAGAGATAATGTAGCAGTAGGTATAATAACGAACAAGAAAGTAGGACTGCAGTAAGTTCCTATAAACGGCATAGTGATCCCATTATCGTAACCACAAGTAATATCCCACCTCCATGGTACGGAGGCGACTGAAAAGCAATGTCTCTAAATTTTTTATGTGAAAACTTTTTTAAATAAAGCAAACTTTATTAACATTCTTCATCTTTATTCTTCATATATACATATTTATTTCTCAATATAGTCACCCTGGCGACGAACTCATTTCTCCCAACGAGAGACCGGTTTGTTGATACCGTCAGTGTAGAACGTTTGAGTGTGTTGAGGGAGCCACCGCACCACCTCTGCTTGCACCGCTTCACCATTATCAAAGGGAAGTCCTCGAACGTCTTCTTTAAGTTCTGGAAACAGATGGAGCTTTGACACACACGTTGAAGTTAGCACTAGCGTTTCCTTCATTATGAGCACAAACAACAGAATATCGCATTATCCATAAAATCATCCTCTGCGGACTTTAATTGGGGACACGTTTTTTACGGTTAGAAACTAGATTACAGTACACTGTTTCTCATACAGCGACATGATTATGTTACGCACCGCAGTGTTACACTTTACAATTCGGAGGCCTCTTGCGGCAGAAGAAGGCAACTAGCGTAATCGAAGCGGGAAATCCGACGCAGTAATATGCATGACGTGTAATTTCTCAGCCGTTATTGAGAGCAAAATAAAAAATTCAGAGTCATTACTTTTTAGCTCCCCTCGGACAAGTTTATATGCCTAGGAGTTCTGCATGATGAAGAGATAGAAATAATGTATGATGAGCTTAAAAAAATTATTCTGTGTTATAAGTGGGACGATAATTTCGGTTGGGGTGGGCAGCGAGACTGGATTTCGAAAGAAGGGAAACGAAGACGAGCAAAAATGGTACGAGAAAATGGACTGGCAGGAAGCAACGAAAGGAGACGACACCTTGTGGAATAATGCATCGAGCGTAATATAATCGTTCCTAACGGTTGGTTTAAGAATCATGAAAGAAAATTACGAGTTTAGAAGAGACCTATAGACGGCAATAGGTTTTAGATTATGCTTGGTAGAGAAAGACAACTTGACAAAAAATTCAAAGTAGGTTAGAGGGCGCCGAATGGAGCAAAGTTTTCATACAACGATAGGAAACGCTCCTTCGTAGTGCCAATCATAGAGGAGCGACCTGAAGTTCGTTATAGCAACCACATTGAAATGCCCGCTAAACACGCTGTGCAGAACAGGTAATTAGGATTGTGGAAAGGGCCAAATAAGGTTGGGGTCAGTCTCAACTTCTAATTGTAGTTTATTGTAATTTAATAACACTTTTACACTCAAAGCGGCACATAGCCGTACCTTTACAGAATGCAACTCTTTCACGGCTGAAGGCCTCCAAACAAGAAATCTTAACAAATCAACAAGATAAAAATCCAATTAAGATAGCAATAAAATAATTTTAAAAAACCACAGCAAAGTAGATAGAACAAACATATGCAAGGTGCAATACCAAAGGCTGAAGGCCACAACAAAATTTCGAAATTTTACCAAATTTTAGAATATATTACGATAGACATTTAAAGGCAGAAGGTCGCAATGTTTAAAAGCAAGATATCTTAAAAGCCAACAAGATAATAATGCAATCAAAAGGCCAATAAAATAAATACCAAAAACATATCACGGCTAAGTGAAAAGCCACATGGGAAAGCAGATAGAACAAACACATGCAAGGTGCAATACCAATGGCTGAAGGCCACAATGTTTAAGCTTGAAAGATAAATTTAAGAATCAATTTTGCAAAATTTTTTAAGAAAAAGAAATGTAACCATAAGTCTTCAATTTTAAGTAGCTGGAAACAGATAATTAAACACCGGTGGCACTCAGAAGCCTCCAGGGAGGTCGGTCTGCCCTGGTTCACTTAGGTGAGGCAGGTGGTGAGCCCAGCTACACTTGATCTGTCGGAACTCAAGCAGGGGACAGCCACGGACTGACCGACACAACGACTTACTTCCCATCAGTCAGTACATGAGAACTCAAACAGAAAAGGTTACAAACGTGATAATCCACAATGGAGTATGTAGTAGCTGTCAAAACTACACACCATGTTGGGCAGCGTCAACGGGTGAGGAAAGGACGCTGCCTGAAATTATGTTAGTGGCCAGGGCAGGTAACCGGAACACTAACGACCACCAGACAGAAAATTCCGCTGGTGCACTTAAATTTGAAACACGGTAACATAGGTAATTTCATCCAATGTAATACTGCCTGAATTTACGTCAGTGCCCAGGGCAGGTAACCAGTACAGTGAAGGCGAAAAGGAACAAAATTCCACTGGTGCAGTCGAATTTTAGTCAACAAAGATAATTAATTGCATCGCAAGGCGGCTAAACTTTAGCAGTAGAAATACTCGGTGTTGCACACAGGAAAACCTCAGCAACAGGAAACCACCGAAACGAACCACCACAACATGAATGGACGCGGCTTGGCTACTTGAAACCACTACTCAACCTTGACGTCCTGGGTCGGTGAACCACGAAGCTCGTAGCGATCGGACAGCTCCACACACTCTCCAACACTGCACAGGGGCTGCCAGCGGACCGAGCCGAGTGCAGGGTGCGGAGATAACTTCCCTTGTCCCCAACAACCGACCAACTGCCTGCTAATCCGTCCGCGACTGCTGCTACGTCGCGACTGCACTGCTGGTGCGTCTCTGACTCATTTCCAAACACACTCTAACATTCTGGGTGGTGTCTGTTTGTTCTATATCCTGTCTCCCTACCACTTTCGCGCAACGACGCTCTGAGCGTGTTTTTTTAGGGAATTGACTAGTTTGAACCTGGGACCTGTTGCTGGTAAGGAGACGCCAGACCACACATGACATGTAGAATTCAGAATAGTTTAGTGAGACTAGCGATGATATAACCAAATACTTAATGATTTCAGCGTCAGCTCCACTGCACTCCCTGTAAAAGAATCTTAATACTAACTTAATTTAGTGGAAGGGATTCAAGGCTTTCCTATTTTTAGTTAGCTGGTAAAATAACGTCGAAAAAGCAGTTAAGTTTACCATTGGAAATTTTATTCTACTCACAAAACATCGTTTATAAATTGCACTATTGATAAAAGGAAGTGTTTTAATACATGATGGTAAAAACCAACTGCGTTCAACAAAAATGTGAACGAATATTCCCTGAATGGGTTTCCAAGTTCTACAATCGATCGAAGGATGACCTATGCCATATCACATCTATAATCTAGGTTTAAATTAAGTTTCACAAAAGAGAAAACTATCAAAATGGTCTACAGTGACTCTCAATTATCTTTAATTACTTATCTAACTTGTCGTAAATTAGAGTGGCTGATATGGCTTCTCAATAACTACATAACAGAAAAATCATCGCGTTTCAGATTTTTACTTAAAGTGGCAAATGTGACCACCATGAGATTTAATTGACGATCGACAGTAGTATTACGCAAAATGGGGGTGTAACAGATGAGACTTCTGCAGTTCTGAGTGAAGCTTTATGCGCTATTATGCGGCATCGCGTGCGTTCATTTCCTTGTTGGTGTTCGTCAGGGGGCGGCGGCCGGCTCACCAGCCATCCAGCTCGCCGTCTCGGAACTAACCAACTCTTTTTCTAACTTCTCCTTACTACCATTTACCGAAGTTCGTTTAAAAAAAAACTATCTGGCTGTGTTTTCATCTGACCAATCAGGGTCTCAATGTTAACCTTATCCTCCGTCTACAAAAATTCTGTCTATTCAGTGAGAAACGTTATACTTTTCGTGGTGGGGCAATGTTTTTAAGGTTTGCAACGTAACAGAGACACGAAAAAGTCTCACGCTAAAAGTTGCAGCTGGTGTGGTCCTTTTAGCGTTATCGTAAGATCTATACTGTTCTTCTGGAGGGCTCTATCTTTTAACATGGGTTGGGGGGGGGGGGGGGGGTCCTTGATGTAATAGAGACGCGAAAAAGTCTCACGCTAAAACTTGCGGGTGGTGTAGCCCTTTTTGTGTTATCGTAAGATCTATACTGTTTGCCGGCCGCGGTGGTCTAGCGATTCAGGCGCTCAGTCCGGAACCGCGCGACCGCTACGGTCACAGGTTCGAATCCTGCCCCGGGCATGGATGTGTGTGATGTCCTTACGTTAGTTAGGTTTAAGTAGTTCTAAGTTCTAGGGGACAGATGACCACAGATGTTAAGTGCCATAGTGCTCTGAGCCATTTGAACCATTTTTTTTTCTTTACTGTTTTTCTGGAGGGCTCTAGCTTTTAACATGGGCTGGGGGGTGGTCCTTGATGTAACAGAGACGCGAAAAAGTCTCACGCTAAAACTTGCAGCTGGCGTTGTCCTAGTGGTTATCTGGCGACGTGGGTGTCCAGTCCGTCCCTTATCGTAGGGCCTTCTAGCTTAACAGGGTTCTGCTCTCGGCTTCTGTTCTCGTTTCTCTCCTCGAAACTCCGTCTGTCTCACGTTGGGAAGGTATGACGTGCATTTAGGCATTCTTGTGTTAGTCTGTGGTATTCCATTTGCTCCCTCGTTACTCGTATTACTTTGGTTAATTTAATGTCACGATTTACTCGGAGCTATGTGAGATACTACTGGATTTGCTTATCATGTCAGGGTTTTCACGGAAGGTGTTGGATTTGCCTGACACCTTACAACACGACGGCGAAAATACTGGACTGGACCCAGGCACGCAGAGGAAACACGCCCACTGGCTACTCGACATCCCTGCACCAGGAAAGGACCGACCCAAGATCCTCATGATGCTAATTGAAGAGGCCCAGAAGCGCTCAGAGACCAGTCACACGTCGCCCGATGTGAAGACCGACCTCTCAGAGCCAATACGTCGACAACATTTAAAATAACTTGTCAATCGAAATGACACAAACCACACATACGACCTGACAAACACTTGCACAAGGTCCTGAACGATACCAAACATTAACTTAGCACGCACGAAGACAAATCGGGAGTCGATACACACACACACACACACACACACACACACACACACACACACACACACACACAGCCAACTCATGAACGATCGGCGAGCCAAAACGTGGCGTCCGGTGAGAACACCGACACGACGATCCACCAAGGCCGTGGCCTGGCTCAAGCGATGCGTGGTGGCAATGGTCGGGAAAGCCATGTCGACGCAGATCTCACTGCAGCTCCAATCCGACTGCACTAGTGCCACATTGCAACTCCTTGACTGGAAGGTTCGGACTGCGCTCCAGACGCGTTCCAGCTGACTGGCAACCCGAACTCGCGACCCGGACCCGCGACGCGAATTGGCGATCCGAACCCCTCTTCGATAGACAACGATCGAGAAGTAATAGCAGTCCAGCAAAGATGCTACGAGTGACAATAGTAATTTAAACTAACGTAATGAGGTGAAAGTGTGTTAAAAACAGTGTGTAAAACACATGATGGCTGGAACACGAGCCACGCACGGCTCACATATGGTAATGAAGGTGGTTAGCAGGACGGTTTTGTCCGACTAAGCTGTTTCTGTGTTAAACTGTGGTTCTTGTGCCATACTGCATTTTTTGCCTTGCCTGTATTTCGCTGTCAGAGGACAGAATTTCGAACATTCAAACGTATCTATTACTTTGGACGTGGAAGGTCGTATGATGAGAAAACTATCATGGGAGGATCGCCAATTGAAAAGTACGTGCTAATGGAGAGACTGTACAGTGTGTTTTAAATCCTGACAGCAAGACTTCAGGAATGGGTTCTTCATACAATAAGAAGAAAAAAGGGCTGTATCAACACGGGTCTGGAAATGCATCATTTATTTATTCGACCTTCAGTTCCTACACACTCCACTGTACCTCTGTGACGCCACCTGGTGCACTTTTGTTAATTATCAGAGGAAATATTCAAAATAATCTTCTCCTTGCTGAATACAGGTTTCCTCCATCATGTGACTCAATTCCCCACACATTCAAAAAGCCTGGCGTAGTTCGTACTGTCTGAAATGCTTCCATGCTGAATGCGTGGACAGTAGATATATCCACAATAGCAGTCGAATGCCGAGACTTTCGCGTGTCCCCACAGACAGGCCCGAATCTAGGGAGAAGGGGGGAGGGGGTTCAAAAAATGGTTCAAATGGCTCTGAGCACTATGGGACTTAACATCTATGGTCATCAGTCCCCTAGAACTTAGAACTACTTAAACCTAACTAACCTAAGGACAGCACACAACACCCAGTCATGGGGTGGGGGGCAAATCGGATTATCTGCCTCGGGCAGCAGTTTCAGCGGCGCTAAGTTTGCAATGTTCCCTTAGAAAAATTTATGAATGACTGTGCTGATAAACCTCTTACATTATTTGCTCTTCAAACAGCTGAGCAAAACTAAATGTACTCAGACATTACTCTCTTTACTTATTCTGATCAACACCAAACTGACACATAATATTTTTAGCGCAACGCAATCTGACTTTTAATAATCCCTACAAAAGAATGGCCCTGACTAACAATAGCCTATACCTTTCATGAATCACTTACCTCACAAAAATCTTCGTTACTCAAACTACTGCAATATATCATTTCATGACATCCAGTCTTACAAATGCACTGTCTCTGATGGACACACGGCCAGATCATCCGCTCTCAAAACTCCGCCATCTCTCTCCCCACATCCACCACTGCTGGCGGCTCACCTCCAACTGCGCAACGCTACGCGCTGTTAACAGCCAACTGCCCAACGCTACAATAGCAAATTCCAACAATCCAAACCAGCCACAGGCTGCACACAGCACAGTCAGTGATTTTCATCTAGAGCACTACATGGCGTTACCAACGTAAAACCTAAACAGCCTACCTACAAGTTCACATTTTTGAAAGAAAAAACTTTGTTTCACAAAGTCCCATGCATCCAGCACACGTTGGTCTATCGATTATTCATATGATTTTGAAACGCACTCCAGTAGGTTTTTGAATAATTTTGAACACATTCTAAGTTGATTTCTCAAAGAATCATAAGTCGATTTTTGAATGCGTGCACAGTGTATGTGATGTCTCTGCCAGGGGAATCCCATCGCATCTAGAAATAATAAACTTTCTCACATACAAAAGGGACGAAGCTAGACTAGTTGAACCGAATAATCCCGAATGGGTGAATGGCAATCGTTCTTGGTTTATGTGGTTGATTGGGAGCGCGAATGATCAGCGTTGTTAAAATTATTAGCCAAATCCATAGAGTCAGACTACCAGAGTAGAAATAAACAACTAACAGGAATAACAGGTAAGAAAGTTTACATATTAAACTTGTTGGTGTATCCAAGATAATGAAATTTTGACAGATAATTTTTGCCAGATCGCTTCATTACTGAGGGCCAGTTGTACAGTTCCCAGTTAGCAGCCGCTTAAGTTCTATTCTCCTATAGCGCGTTGTACGAACACATAACAGCGCCTAACCGGAGAATAAACGCTGGATGCTGGTGTGATTCTTCAGTTTCTCCGGCGTACTTCTTGCTTGAACGGTCCACCAGTGTACTGCCGGCCCATAGTGTCCAACGGGTACAATATTTCGGCGATCAGACATGTCGCCATCGTCAGGTGTGCTGACCCACTGAGCTCATGAGGGCGGGCGGCCGTCTTAAATCCCCTCCCCCTACGAGGCGTTCTCTCCGCGGACCGCGCGAGCAAGGATCTTCTCTCAGAAAAATACGTGCTACAAAATGAACATATTTTTGAAAAATCATTTTTGATGTCCTATCTCAAACAGTCTATGGCGTGGGGAGGGATAGGGGAAGCCACTAACAAGTTTTGGAAATATCGTAGATACTGGGCTGCCAAGAGATGAAAGACCATGAGGCTTAAGTCAGGCGAACTGAGTGGCCAAGCAATCAGTCCACCTCTAGTTATCCAGCACATGGGGAAAAGTGCGTTTCTGTCTGCCCACTGGTGCTTGTTACGCGAATTCTGGATTTTTTCCGTTGTGGACGTCGTCTCGTGTGTCAATAGGTGCTAATTTGGGCGTCATAGCACACTGCTGCATAAACCGCTGGCAGAACGTTATTCATGGAGGATAATCCGCGAGAGGCTTATACACGCTGCAGATGGTATGGACACAACACGTTTTCACGTAAATGTCTCCATATCGTCACGAGCGGCACCTTTCTCAGCAAGCCTAGCCGCTTTGTGGTGATTCCATGACCTTCAGCCACAGCAATGAGTAGATCTTCCTCATCCTCTGGTGTTGTATATTTTAGCCAACACCCGCTGCTAGATGGGCGTCCGAAACTCCTGTATTCACAGAGGCAGCGATGAATCCCTTAAAACGTATTTCTCTCTTATAATATGCACAGTGGGTAGCACTGGTAGCGTTAGTGGTGCAAGTGACGTGCATCCAATGCATCGCCATACACCAAACGATACATCTAATCTACGGTCGCGAGCTTTTCATTGGTATGCATTTCCAGACTGCAAACCACGGACATAGGCAATTATTACAGACCCTCCCATACACATCTTTGCTAATGGCTGCGGATACATTTAATGTTTCTATGATACTGTCGCATCACTTTAGAACAGACTGCACACCAAATTACTAACTACGGTTACGCCGACACCTAAGCATTTAACTGGCAATCACTGTACTTCATCTCCGGGTGCTAAAGGATATTCACGCCACATATCAAACTGAGTCACAAGTTGTTTACATGTGTAACATTTACATTGAAGAGCTAAAGAAACTGATACACCTGCCTAATATCGTGTAGGGCACACGCGAGCACGGAGAAGTGCACCAACACGATTGGCATAGGCTCTTTAATGTCTGAAGTAGTGCTGGAAGGGAGAGACATCATCAATCCGTAAGAGTGCGAAGAGGTAGTGGAGATTCTTCTGAACAGCACGTTGTAGGGCATCCCCGATATTCTCAACAACGTTCATATCTGGGGAGTTTGGTGGCCAGTGGAAGTATTTAAACTCGGAAGAATGTTCCTGGAGCCCCTCTGTAACAGTTCACTGACTTAGGGGGTATAGAATTGTCCTGCTGGAATGCCCAAGTCCGTCGGAATGCACAATGGACATGAATGGATGCAGGTTATTACACATTATTACCTGTCAGGGGTCCCATGTCATTCCAAGTGCACACGCCCCACACCATTACAGAGCCTGCACCAGCTTGAACAGTCCCTTGCTGACATGCGGGGTCCATGGACTAACGAGGTTGTCTCCATACCCGTACATGTCCATCCGCTCGATACATTTTGAAACGAGACTCGTCTGACCAGGCAACATGTTTTGAGTCATCAACAGTCCTGTGGCGGTGTTGACGGGCCCAGGTGAGGCTTAAGGCTTAGTCGTACCGTCAGCAAGGGTACACGAGTATGCCTTCGGCTGCGAAAGCCCATATCGATGAAGTTTCGTTGAATGGTTCGCACGTTAATCGTCCAGCATTGAAATCTGCTGCAATTTGCGAAAGGCTCTCGTTCTTGCAGGATCTTTTTCCGGTCGCAGAGATCTCTGTCTGAGATTTGATATTTTGCCGGATTCCTGATATTCACGGCACGCTCGTGAAATGCTCGTACGGGAAAATCCTCACTTCATCCTCTCTCGGAGACGTGTGTCCCATCGCTCGAACACCATAGCAACACGTTCAAACTCACTTAAATCTTGATAGCCTGCGATTGTAGCCGATCTAACAACTGCGGCAGACACTCGTGGTCTTATATCGGCGTTGCCGACCGCAGCGCCGTATTCTGCATGTTTACATATTTCAGCAAAAAATGGTTCAAATGGCTCTGAGCGCTATGGGACCTTACATCTGAGGGCATCAGTCCCCTAGAAATTAGAACTACGTAAACCTAACTAACCTAAGGACATCACACACATCCATGCCCGAGGCAGGATTCGAACCTGCGACCGCAGCAGTCACACGGTTCAGGACTGAAGCGCCTAGAACCGCACGGCCACCGCGGCCGGCCATCTCAGCATTTGAGTACGCATGCCTATACCAGTATTGCCATTGGCAAAAGATTCCGGATAATTCCCCTTTCGGATCTCCGGGTGGGGACTCCTAAGGGGGAGTTCCACGAATAGGGGCGTGGAATGTCAGACGTTTGAACGTGGTAGGGAAACTAGAAAATCTGAAAATGGAAATGAAAAGGCTCAATATAGATATAGTAGGGATCAGTGAAGTGAAGGGGAAAGAAGACAAGGATTTCTGGTCAGATGAGTGCAGGATAATACCAACAGCAGAATAAAGTGATATAACGGGAGTAGGATTCGTTATGAACAGGAAGGTATGGCAAAGAGTGTGTTACTGTGAATAGTTCAATGACAGGGTCGTTCTTATCAGAATTGTCAGCAAACCAACACCGACAATGATAGTTCAGGTATACGTTCAAATGGTTCAAATGGCTCTGAGCACTATGGGACTTAACATCTGAGGTCATCAGTCCCCTAGAACTTAGAACTGCTTGAACCTAACTCACCGAAGGACATCACACACATCCATGCCGAGACAGGATTCGAACCTGCGACCGTAGCGGGCGCTTGGTTCCAGACTGAAGCGCCTAGAACTGCTCGGCACTTCGGCCGGCCAGGTATAAGTGCCGACGTCACAAGATGAAGAGATAGAGAAAGTGTATGAGGAAATTGAAAGGGTAATACAGTATGTAAAGAGGGATGAAAATCTAATAGTCATGGGGGACTGGAGTGAAGTTGTAGGGGAAGGAGTAGAAGGAAAAGTTACAGGAGAGCATGGGCTTGGAACAAGGAATTGGAGAGGAGAAAGACTAGTTGTGTTCTGTAATAAATTTCAGCTAGTAATAGCGAATACTCTGTTCTGAGGTATACTTGGAAAAGGCCGGGTGATACAGAAAGATTTCAGTTTGATTTCGAAATCAGATACTGGATTGTAAGGCTTACCCAGGAGCAGATATAGTCTCAGATCACAATATAGTAGTGATGAAGAGTAGGATGAAGTTTAAGATATTAGTCAGGAAGGATCAATACGCAAACAAGTGGGATACGGAAGAACTAAGGAATAATAAGATACGGTTGAAGTTCTCTGAGTCTATAGATACAGCAATAAGCAATATCTCAGTAGGTAGTACAGTTGAAGAGCAATGGACATCTCTAAAAAGGGCCATCACAGAAGTTGGGAAGGAAAATAGGTACAAATAAGGCAACTGCGAAGAAACCATGTGTAACAGAAGAAATACTTCAACTTATCGATGAAAGGAGGGAGCACAAAAATGTTCCGGGAAACTCAGGAACACAGAAATACAAGTATCTGTGGAATGAAATAAACAGCAAGTGCAGGGAAGCTAAGACGAAATGGACGCAGGAAAAATGTGAAGACATCGTAAAAGAAATGATTGTCGGAAGGACAGACTCAGCAGACATGAAAGCCAAAACAACCTTCGGAGACATTTGAAGCAAGGATGATAACATTAAGAGTGCAACGAGAATTCCACAGTTAAATGGAGAGAAGAGAGCGGATAGGTGGAAAGAATACATTGGACGCCTTTATGAGGGAGAAGATTTGTCTGGAGTGAAAGAAGAATAAACAGGAGTCGGTTTAGAAGAGATACGGGATGCAGTATTACAATCTGAATTTAAAAGAGCTTTAGAGGGCTCAAAATCAGATAAGGGAGAAGGGACAGACAATATTCACCATAATTTCTAAAATAACCTGGGGGAAGTGGCAACAAAACGACTATTTACGTTGGAGTGTAGAATGTATGAGTCGGGCGCCACAGTCATCCACACAATTCCGAGAATTATCGCACACTTAGATTAGCAGCTCATGCTCCAAGTGGCTTACAAGAATGATATACAGGAGACGGGGAAAAGAAAATTGAGAATGCGCTATCTGACGATCAGTTTGGCTTTAGGAAAGGTAAAGGCACGAGAGAGGCAGTTTTGATGGTGCGGTTAATAATGGAAGCAAGACTAAAGAAAAATCAAGACACGTTCATAGGATTTGTCGACCTGGAAAAAGCGTTCGAGTGTGTAAAATGGTGCAAGATATCTGAACTTCTGAAATAAGTAGGTGTAAGTTATAGGGAAAGACGTGTCATATACAATATGTACAACGGCCAATAGGGTATAATATGAGTGGACAAAAAAGGACGAAGTCCACGTATTAAAAAGGGTGTAAAACAAGGACGTAGCCTTTCGCCCATACTGTTCAATCTGTACATCGAGGAAGCAATTATGTAAGTAAGAGAAGGGTCAGAAATGGAATTAAAATTGAAGATGAAATATCCATGATACAATTCACTGATGACACTGCTATTCTGAGTGAAAGTAAAGAAGAATTACATGATCTGCTGAGCGGAATCAACAGTCTAATTAGTACACAGTATAGATTGAGAGTAAATTGAAGAAGGACGAAGGAAATGAGAAGTAGTAGAAATGAGAACAGAGAGACTTAACATCAGGATTGATGGTCACGAAGTAGGTGAAGTTAAGGAATTCTGCTTCCTAGGCAGTAAAATAACCAATGACGGACGGAGCGAGAAGGACATCAAAAGCAGACTAGCAATGGCAAAAACGGCATTCCTTGCCAAGAGAAGTCTACTAATATCAAATGTCTGCATTAATTTGAGGAAGAAGTTTCTGAGAATGTACGTCTGGAGAACAGCATTGGATGGTGGTGAAACATGGCCTGTGGGATAACCGGAACAGCAGAGAATCGAACCATTTGAGATGTGGTGCAACAGACAAATGTTCAAAATTAGGTGGACTGATAAGATAAGAAATGAGAAGATTCTGCGCAGAATCGGAGAGGAAGGGAATATGTGGAAAATACTGATAAGGAGCAGGGACAGGATGATAGGACATCTGTTAAGACATAAGGGAATGACTTCCATAGCACTATAGGGAGCTGTAGAGGGCAAAAACTGTAGAGAGCAAATACTGTAGAGGAAGACAGAGATTGGAAAACATTCAGCAAAAAAAAAAGTTTATTTGCCGCTTCGGCGTATAAACATCGTCTTACATCCAACCCCCTCCCGACAAACAGAAATTTTCACCGTGAACTGTGTATCAGTAACGGTGCTCGAATAACTCGGTAGCTATGTATTTCCATTTCCAGACCCGTGTTGACATTACCTTTTTTTTCTTGTCATATGAGGAAACCATTTTTGAAGTTTTGTCATCGAGTATTCAAACACCATGTATAAAAGAGAACCCTCTTGGTAAGGCAAGCCACTTCCCTGTTAACTTACCTGTTAATGGGCAGACTATATAAAAGAATGAGTTTTTCACTCTGCAGCGGAGTGTGCGCTGATATAAAACTTCCTGGCATGTTAAAACTGTGTGCCGGACCGAGACTCGAACTCGGGACCTTTTCCTTTCGCAGGCAAGTGCTCTACCAACTTTTTTTTGTTGTTGTAATAATACATGACAGACGCTCTATCCATCTTTGTATTTTTTTAATGTATTACAGTAAAAAAATGGGGTAAAGGTGGTTTGAAGCTCAGACTAAGACTTCAACGCTATTTTTTTCCAATGTCAGACTTACAACTTTTGCTGTCATACATTTTGTTACACTACTGCATAAATAGTGTCTAAAATGTCCAAATGTTGACAAATAGTGGCTAATTAGCAAATTAAGTAAGTAAGGAAATGAATGAAACTGAAAATGTCCAAATGAAAAAGACATGAAGACATTGCGGATAGCACAAATACAAAAGAAACATGCTGTTCTAGCAATGAAATGAAATTCGTGTCGGGAGCGACACCTGCTCAAGACCCGACGTTCGGTAGAGCAAGAGAGCCATCTATCGACCCGTTCTCTAGACGTTGGGGTAAGACTGGGTCGTCTTCCCGAAAATAACTAAGGGTCCTTAAGAGTGATCGATGTCTATCTCGGCTTCTTCGTCTATCTCATCTCCCACCCGACCAACTGAGCTACCCAAGCACGATTCACGATCCGTCCTTGCCCCCGAAAGGTAAAGGTTCCGATTTCGAGTCTCGGTCCGGCACACAGTTTCAATCTGCCAGGAGGTTATATTTAAAAGAAAATTATCTTGGTAGGGCAAACAAATTGAAACGCTATCTGTCACTGAAAGGTTTCCACAACGGAATTGTTAAAAGAAAATAATATCTCTCTTATGCTGTGCGGTGACGGAAGTATTTGGATAGGGAGATGCATATATACAGGTGTCGGTAGTATCACATACACGGGGTGTAGAAGGTCAGTGCATCATTGACGGCGCTGTCATTTGTACTCAGGTGATTCACATGAAAAGTTTTGCGACGTGAGTATGATAGAACAACGGGAATTAACAGACTCTGAGCGCCGAATGATACTTGAGGGTAGAGGCATGGGACATTCAGTTTCGGAAATCGTTAGGGAATTCAATATTTCGAGGCCTACAGTGTCAGGAGTGTGCCGAGAATACCGAATTTCAGGCATTATCCCTCACTATGGGCAACGCAGTGGCCGACGGCCATCGCTTAAAGACCGATAGCAGCGGTGTTTGCGTACGGTTGTCAGTGCTAACCGACAAACAACACTGCGTTAAATAACCGCAGGATCAATGTGGGACGTACGACGAACGTAATAGTTAGGACAGTGCACCGAGATTTGGCATTAACGGGATACTGCAGCAGATGACGACGCTAATGCCTGCAGTGTTTCTCCTGCGTTCGTGACCTTGGCGATGGACCCTGGACGTCTGGAAAACCGTTGCCTGGTCAGATAAGTCCCGATTTCAGTTAGTAAGGGCTGATGGTAGAGTTCGAGTGTGGCGCAGACCTCTCGAAGCCATGGACCCAAGGTCTTAACAACGCCCTATGTTGGTGTTGGCTCCGCAATACAGAGGGCTGTGTTACACGGAATGGGCTGGGTCCTCTGCTGCAATGGTACCGATAATTGACTGGACTACCTGAAGACCATTTGCAGCCGTTCACGGACTTCATGTTCCCAAATAACGATGTCATGTCATCAGGCCACAACTTTCACGACTGGTTTGAAGAACTTACTCAACAATTTGAGTGACTGATTTGGCCAAGCCGGCCGGTGTTGCCGAGCGGTTCTATGTGCTTCAGTCTGGAACCACGCGACCGCTACGGTCGTAGGTTCGAAATCCCGCCTCAGGCATGGATGTTTGTGATGTCCTTAGGTTAGTTAGTTATATGTAGTTCTAAGTTCTAGAGGACTCATGGCCTCAGATGTTAAGTCCCATAGTGCTCAGAGCCATTTGAACCCCTTTTTTTTTTATTTGATTTGGGCAACCAGATCGCCCGAAATGAATCCCATGGAACATTTATAGGATGTAATGGAGAGGTCAGTTCGTGCACAAAATCCTACACCGGCAACACTTTCGCAATTACAGACGGTTATGGAGGCGGCATGGCTCATTATATCTGCTGGGAACTTTCAATGGCTGAGTCCACGATATGTGGAGTTGCTGGACTATGTCGGACAAAGAAGGTCCAATACAATGCTAGGAGGTATTCCTTAATTTTTTTCACGTCATTGTGTAAGTATGTCAGGTTGCCTTTGTTAATTTGGGTCATTCAATAATTAAAGAGATAAATTGGTCTGGAGAAAAATAGCGTTTATTTTTACAAAACAATACTTTTTCTACTTTTGAACATAATCCCCTTGAACATACATGCACTTCTTATAACGGGCTATAAGCTTTACTATTCCTGATGCAAAGAACACTTTATCTTGATGTTTATTTTGATGTTTGAACCAATTTCCCACACACTTTTCGCGTTCTCGTTGTACTGGAACCTCTTCCCACGTAATGCCTCCACCAAACAAATGGAAATCACTAGGTGCTAAATCAGGACTGTAAGGGTGATTAGGCAGTTCTTCCCAGCCCATTTTGTCTATCGTTTCACCGGTTAGTTGAACAATATGAGGATGTGCCTTGTCTTGCTGGAGAATCACATTGTTTAAAAGCAAATCCGAGTAGTAGTGGCTGCTCTTCTACATGTACATTTACATGGATATCTTGCGATACACATTTAAGTGCCTGGCAGAGGGTTCATCGAACCACCTTCACAGTTCTCTATTATTCCAACCTGATATAGCGCGCAGAAAGAATGAACACCTATATCTTTCCGTACGAGCTCTGATTTTCCTTATTTTATCGTGATGATCGTTCCGCCCTATGAAGGTCGGTGTCGACAAAATATTTTCACATTCGGAGGAGAAAGCTGGTGATTGGAATTTCGCGAGAAGATTCCGTAGCTACGAGATACGCTTTTCTTCTAATGATTTCCAGCCCATGTCCCGTATCATTTCTGTGACACTCTGTACCATATTTCGCGATAATACAAAACGTGCTGCCTTTCTTTGAACTTTTTCGATGTACTCTGTCAGTCCTACCTGGTAAGGATCCCACACCACGCAGCAGTATTCTAAAAGAGGACGGACTATCGTAGTGTATTCAGTCTCATTAGGTCTGGTACATTTTCTCAGATGAAAACCCAGTTCTAAGCAAAGAAGGGAAAGCAGAAAGGTGGAAGGAGTATATAGAGGGTCTATACAAGGGCGATATACTTGAAGACAATGTTATGGAAATGGAAGAGGATGTAGATGAAGATGAAATGGGAGATATAATACTGCGTGAAGAGTTTGACAGAGCACTGAAAGACCTGAGTCGAAACAAGGCCCCGGGAGTAGACAACATTCCATTAGAACTACTGACAGTCTTGGGAGTGCCAGTCCTGACGAAACACTACCATCTGCTGAGCAAGATGTATGAAACAAGCTAAATACCCTCAGAATTCAAGAAGAATATAATAATTCCAATCGCAAAGAAAGCAGGTGTTGACAAATGTGAAAATTACCGAACCATCACTTTAATAAGTCACGGGTGCAAAATACCAACGCGGATTCTTTACAGACGAATGGAAAAACTAGTAGAAGCCGACCTCGGAGAAGATCAGTTTGGATTCCGTAGAAATGTTAGAACACGTGAGGCAATACTGACCCTACGACTTATCTTAGAAGCTAGATTAAGGAAAGGCAAACCTACGTTTCTAGCATTTATAGATATAGAGAAAGCTTTTAACAATGTTGACTGGAATACGCTCTTTCAAATTATGAAAGTGGCAGGGGTAAAATACAGGGAGCGAAATGCTATTTACAATTTGTACAGAAACCAGATGGCAGTTATAAGAGTCGAGGGACATGAAAGGGAAGCAGTGGTTGGGGAGGGAGTGAGACAGGATTGTATCCTGTCCCCGATGCTATTCAATCTGTATATTGAGCAAGCAGTAAAGGAAACAAAAGAAAAATTCGGAGTAGGTATTAAAATTCATGGAGAAGAAATAAAAACTTTGAGGTTCGCCGATGACATTGTAATTCAGTCCGAGAAATCAAAGGACTTGGAAGAGCAGTTGAATGGAATGGATAGTGTCTTGAAAGGAGGGTATAAGATGAACATCAACAAAAGCAAAACGAGCACAATGGAATTTAGTCGAATTAAGTCGGGTGATGCTGAGGGAATTAGATTAGGAAATGAGACACTTGAAGTAGTAAAGGAGTTTTGCTATTTGGGGAGCAAAATAACTGATGATGGTCGAAGTAGAGAGGATATCAAATGTAGACTGGCATTGGCAAGGAAAACGTTTCTGAAGAAGAGAAATTTATTAACATCGAGTATAGATTTAAGTGTTAGGAAGTCATTTCTCAAAGTATTTCTATGGAGTGTAGCCATGTATGGAAGTTAAACATGGATGATAAATAGTTTGGACAAGAAGAGCATAGAAGCTTTTGAAATGTGGTGCTACAGAAGAATGCTGAAGATTAGATGGGTAGATCACATAACCAATGAGGCAGTATTGAATAGGATTGGGGAGAAGAGAAGTTTGTGGCACAACTTGACTAGAATAAGGGATCAGTTGGTAGGACATGTTCTGAGGCATCAAGGGATCATCAGTTTAGCATTGGAGGGCAGCGTGGAGTGTAAAAATCGTAGAGGGAGACCAAGAGATGAATACACTAAGCAGATTCAGAAGGATGTAGGTTGCAATAGGTACTGGGAGATGAAGAAGCTTGCACGAGATAGAGTAGCATAGATAGCTGCATCAAACCAGTCTCAGGACAGAAGACCACAACAACAACATTTTCTAAGTGTCCTGCCAATAAAACGCAGCCTTTGGTTAGCCTTCCCCACAACATTTTCTATGTGTTCTTTCCAATGAAGTTGTTCGTAATTGTAATACCTAGGTATTTGGTTGGTTTTACGGCTTTTAGATTAGACTGATTTAACGTGTAACCGAAGTTCAACGCGTTCCTTTTAGTGCTCATGGGGATGACCTCAAATTTTTCGTTATTTAGGGTCAACTGGCACTTTTCGCACCATTCCGATATTTTTTCTAAATCGTTTTGCAGCCTTCGAGATAATAACAAAAAACTAGAGCTTCAGCATCCCAAAACAGCGTCAACATTTTTTCTTGACAGGTGAGTTGGTGTGCTCCCACTCCCTGCTTTGTCTTTTTCAATCTGGCTCATGATAGTGAACCCAAGCTTCATCACAAGTTAAAATTTTGTTGAGAAGTTAATCACCTTCTCTTTCATAATGTTCCTTACTCTGTGCAGACTCTCAACCATGTTTCTTTGTGTAGCCACGTCAACTCGTTTGGGATCCATCTTGCACATGTTTTGTACCAGTACTATCTTGAGCCTTGTCAACTATCATTTCCACAGTCACAAGGTGGTCCACACGAATGATGTCATCAGTTCAACTTTCAAGTGGGGCAGTTGAAACTGCAATTAGTCGGTCAGAACGCTGTTTATCAGTCACTGAGTCGTTACCATTTTTGAACTGCTCTACCCACTTTTAAAAATGTGGATGTTCATACAACCTTCGCCATAAACTTTAGACATTCTACGGTACATATTCACTGGTTTCTCGCCTTCAACAAGTACAAAACGAATAACAGAACGTTGTTCAACTAATGAGGACATTTCAAGTGAACTCGCCATCTTGAAATGTATTTCTGAGACTATAAACAAAACAATGTTGATACTTCAGCTGATCAGGCTCATTGCAGTGACGCCAACTTAAAGCCATAAAAGTACCAAACTTTCCCTACTAATAGTTTTTCCCCAGACCAGTTTGTCTCTTTACTTATTGAATGACCCTATGACCCTCGTATAACCAAAGAGTGACAGGGATTGGCTAACTACGAAGAAATAGCAAATGGAATTCAGTTCCTGCGCATTCTCTTCACAAGAATGGACACACATGGGGAAATCTAAAAGATAACGAATATCTTCATTGAAAACTAGCAGAAGGTGCATGAAGTATTAGACTGTCCCTTACACACACCATACACGTGACTGTCTGCAACGTACTTGGAGATCTAATATAAAAGAGATGTTGACTCCAGAAATCGCGACTGAATCAATTTAGATGTCGTGGGTGAAATAACTGCTTTACCCAAGAGGAAAGGTGCTTCTCAGACATTTGCATTACTAATACGTGCATTTGTCAAGGTATCGAGCAAGAAATAGTAACACAAGTTTCACTGTGATAAGAAACCATTCCCTACTCACGAACGCATTGGAGTAGCTAAAATAAACATCATGAATACGGCTTGTAGTAAAACATAAAATTATCGTGCTAGTCTCGGTTACATTCAAACATTGAAGCGAGAACTGTTACTAGGATTAGCTATTCACTGCTAGTAGATACGATTCAGTCAGTTTACCCTGCCGGGATTACGTTTTCACTGTTAGCAGTTTCAGCATGTATAATGTTAAACTAGTCATATGAATAAAAAAAATTTTTATCAAGACGGATTTTAAGTAACATTATAAAATCACTGATTGCTTTATCCCATAAGAGATTATGTCTGTTTTTCAGCATTTACTCTGAAAGCGTGATTTAAAAAAAATTGTTTAAAATTTTGTTTTCTTTTTCACCATTGCCGTAGTCCACACTTACTTATCCACTGTACTTGTTAGAATAAAAAGTAATTTATGTTCTCTGTATAACTGTTCTCTGTATAACACCAACAATTACAATATGTGTCCTTTATATTTCGTTATTAACACCTAGGGCCTACAGAAAAAAGTTACACATGTCATCTCATGTTGAGTCGTGCAGAACAAGAAAAGCGCATTGTCAGAAGAGAGTACGTTTTCTGCGTACCGTGTAGAAACAGTTCTGCTATGGCAAAGATAACATGTGCATATAGAATTGTAAGAGCACCGCAGGATACCGCAAACTATCATATGTAAGGGTAGCCTATGGTAGTTTTCCTAATAGCTTTGCTCAGTTAAGGTCGTACCCGCGTTACCTCTACACAAATTTTCTAACTCGGGAAGAGAGCCATAAGAATAATATCCAAAAATACTAGTCGAGCTCACTGTAAAGATATGTTCTAAACACTGCGATTTTAAATGCTCCATGTGAAAATATTTACCACTCAGTAGTACACATCAAAAACAACATTGGTAATTACTGCACATGCAGTTCTGTCCATGGTCATGCAACAAGACGTAGACTCACATTTACCAAGAAAAAAATAAACATAAAACTCAAAACAGAATTTTCTACCAAGGAATAAAACTGTACAATAAATTACCAAAGGAGATAAAAGACTGCTACAATGGCAGATTATCACGATTTAAGTGAATTTGAACGTGGTGTTATAGTCGGCGCATGAGTGAAGGGACACACTATCTGCGAAGCAGCGATGAAGTGGTGTTTTCCCTTACAACAATTTGAGGAGTGTACCGTAAATATCAGGAATCATGTGAAACATCAAATCTCCCACATCGCTGCTGCCGGAAAAAGATCCTGCAAGAACGGGACCAGTGACGACTGAAGAGAATCGTTCAACGTGGCAGAAGTGCAACTCTTCCGCAAATTGCTGTAGAATTCAATGTTGGGCCATTAACAAGTTTTAGCGTACGAACCATTCAACGAATCATCATTGATATTGGCTATCGGAGCCGAAGGCCCACTCGTGCACCCCTGCTGATTGCTTTACGTCTCGCTTGGGCCCGTCAACTCCATACACGTCGAGAGTTTCTACTGCTTCTCTTCGTGTTTGCCAGCAAGGCCATCGGATCTCTCGCCAGTTGACAACTTTTGGAGGATTATTGGCAGGGCCCACTAATTTTGACGATCTCGAATTACACGTAATGTGGCACGATGTCCCTCAAAAGGACATCAAACAACTATATCGATCAGTGTCAAGCCGAATAACTGCTTGAAGAAGAGCCAGAATTGGACCCAGGCGTTACTGACCTGCTCAGATTGTGAAGCTCTTCCTCGTGAATTAGTCATCATCCATTTTTTTCTGAAATTGTAATCATTTATTTGCCAGTACACGGATATCACATCTACCGATTTCTGTCCCATGCTGCAAGCTCCGTCGTAGCGATCCTTTTTTCCCCCTTAGAGTCCACATTTAGAAAGGGAAAGGTAGCCACTACGACCAAAATGCAAGTGATGGCATGGAAAGGGATGGGAAAGAAGCAAGTTGGCAGTTCAGACGCTGGAGAGCCAGATCGTGGCACCTACTGGCACAATCCCTCTGCGTCTGTGACTGTGGTACCACGTGACCCCTCTAACGCTACCCCTGCGGCCGAGCAGATTGAACAAAGTCTACTGAAGGTGTCCCTTGTTCAACGATCTGTATGATAAAAACGTTTACAGACCAGTATCTCATGCTGAAGGCGAGAGAGTCTGTGAGAGGTTTGCCCGCGTTCCAGGGTTCGATTCCCGGCGGGGTCAGGGATTTTCTCTGCCTCGTGATGGCTGGGTGTTGTGTGATGTCCTTAGGTTAGTTATGTTTAAGTAGTTCTAAGTTCTAGGGGACTGATGACCATCGATGTTACGTCCCATAGTGCTCAGAGCCATTTGAACCTGTGAGAAGTTTTCCAAGCATCCAAGCTTGCAACAAAGAATGACGAAGCATTAAAAAATTTTTTGATAAATGTACTGTTTCTAGCCTCTCCAGTTGGACATACCTGCTCATTCCTCAAGTGAAACTGAAGTTACCTGTGAAAATCCCATGAAAAATCGTGTAGTAGATTCTCGGCTGTTACACAGAAATGCGCTCGCCAATCAGTAGTTTTGTTATGATGAGTGATTGTGGGCAATTAAGCTACTGTATGTCCAATAACATCAGCTGCCACATGTGTCTGGCTGTTCACATAAGCGTACCTGGTGATGTGCCCCTCAATCTCCTCGCTTCCAAGCTGTCCCGATGTACGATGCTCATACAGAGGGGCATGGAAAGGAGTGCTCATTTATGCATCGTGCTACTGAGGTAGCTATACATTATACAATGTGTTCATTATGCAACAAGCAGCGTGGAAGTATGGATTAACCACAATGAAGATTGTACAAGCATTGTATTTATTACTTTGAATAGTATCCAGTAGTACACGCAACTAATAAAAGCAATTACACAAATATGATAAAGATCAAAAGTCAAAGAGTAAACGGAATTAATTTATTCGCGTATTATTCTTCAGATCAATATTTATGTTGTACTACACGCTTCCTACAGCAGCCTCTGTACTTCCTCACGATGAAAGCCATTTCCATACAAAACTTCATACAAGTCGGCTCAGATGGTTAGTCATGAGAGTGTAACACATAAAGTTGGTTTTGCATTTATAATGTTAGTGTGGATAAATCTTTCAGTTACGGTATCTTTTTTTCCCGTGATCCTGTGTAGTAGTTTTGGAGATCAGTGTGCTCAAAGAGACAAACAGATAGAAAAGATGGACGTGTTCGAAAGCACAGATATCACTCATTCATATCATGGATTCGCCTCGATGGTCAATGAATCCATTACTTTCAGTGCAGATGCACATTTACATTCGACCTTGAGATAGAATCTAAAATTAGCGAGCAAGGAGGACATAGACGGGGACTGCAGATGAACATAGGTGGGAATGTGAGTAGGCCAGCGTGCACGTCGACATAGTCAGTGTGCCCTTTGTATTCTTGGGATTACAGCTTGATAATAAATTCAACTGGGTGGAGCACACCACAGAACTGCTGAAGCGTCTGAACAAATCTCTATTTGTCTTGCTAATTCTGTCAGACATAGGGGACATAAAAATGAAAAATTTGGTATACTGTGCTTGCTTTAATTCCATAATGTCACATGGGATTATTTTTTGGGGTAATTCATCAAGCCAAGCTAAAATTTTCCGGGCAGAAAAACTTGCAATAAGAGTGTAAGTAGGCTGTTTAGGTTTTCTTATTGGTAACGCCACGTAGCGCTCTGTATGAAAATCACTGGCTGTGCTGTGTGCAGTCTGTGGCTAGATTGCATTGTTGTCTGCCATTGTTGTGTTGGGCAGCGGCAGCTGGATATGAACAGCGAGTAGCGTTGCGCAGTTGGAGGTGAGCCGCCAGCAGTGGTGGATGTGGGGAGAGAGATGGCGGAGTTTTGAAATTTGTAAGAATGGATGTCATGAACTGCTATATATATTTTGAGTATTAAGGTAAATACATTGTTTGTTCTCTATTAAAATCTTTCATTTGCTAACTATCCCTATCAGTAGTTAGTGCCTTCTGTAGTTTGAATCTTTTATTTAGCTGGCAGTAGTGGCGCTAGCTGTATTGCAGTAGCTTGAGTAACAAAGATTTTTGTGAGGTAAGTGATTTGTGCAACGTATAGGTTAATGTTAGTCAGGGCCATTCTTTTGTAGGGATTTTTGGAAGTGACATTTCGTTGCGCTAAAAATATTGTGTCAGTTAAAGCACAGTTTTGTATAATTGTTTCAAGGGGACGTTTCATATGTCGACCCTTAGCCGAGGATACCTCACTGGAATCTTCTGATTTTTTCTTGTAGTTGGTGTAATTAGTGAAGATTTTGTTTATTGCTGGCGCGTAATTGTAGAGAGAATCTCCTTTATCCTCAGGGGGTACACGCTTACTTTGTGTACCATGTATTTGGCAAGCACAAGGAGCCCTAGCTAATGTGGTATTTGCTTATACAACTTTACATATCGGTACCATAATTCTCTAACACATAAATTACACAGTTAGCTGATCATTTAACTGAGAGAGACAAATATGTATTTTACTACATCAGTGACAGATGTTCACGTAATTACATTGTTGGATAACTTGACACTTATGAAACTGTATTTTGTCTGTACTTTGTGAAATGTTCATATATTTTCGGAAGCATTGTGATACTATGACAGCTTTGAATGATGTATTTGGTATGGGTTCATGGTTTTTAAAGCACGTTTGAGGTAGATGACACTTTTGACGTGAGCAGGGAATTGTTTTTAGGTTTTGAAATTATTGCAGAAAGCTATGACGTTTTTGAGATTTGACTGAGGCGTTATGATGTTATTATTACGACGACGATGTAAATTATGCTGCTGAGGTATGTTTAAGCTGATGCTATATGACTTACTTGGTTATGCTACGTATCTGTTATGATGAAATATTGAAGAAGTGTTGACGAATATGTATATGTGTAATAAGGTAAAGAATAATGAGTAGTGGTTAGGGACTCTGGTTTGTGAAAAAGGTTGTTGGAAACCAAGAATCGTACTTTAACAGTTATGAAATGTATGTAAATGCGTGAATGTATTACAATGCTGACGAAAATTTATTGGACACTGTTATACCAATAGGATTTTGTTTCTACAGATTTGTAACGCAAACTCTTGACCTGTGAAATATTTTTATATGAGACTGTCACTGTAGCGGAAACTGCCATTATCCTCGCTATTGACATTCCTTTGTAGAAAGGATCGCAAAAACGACACGCTCATTACTTGGAAAAGATACTTATTTACATCTGCACGCCTGATAATGACAAGCGTCTTTCTACGAGAGTTGAGAGAATTTGTACTAACTTATGAAATGTCACATGACTATTAAATGATATTTTTATGCTTTGCCTTTCATAGTTGCTTATTTCACTTGATATCTGGTTTCCAGCTGTGTTGCAGCATTGGTTTTATAAAATAAAATTAAATGCATTTGCTAATGTGAACACTTTCTGTCAACAGATCTATTAAATAATCATTTTATGATCCACGTTCTTCGAAAAAGGAGCACTTCGAAAGGAAAGAACAATAAGAAGGGATTAAGAAGTCACTGCACACTTAATTTTCTTTTCAACTACTTGGTAATTTTTTGTAGAATTAGCTTTTGTGGTGCACCACTTTAATGACATAGACATTAAGATGTGAATATACATTTACCTTATCTGCATTGTTATCTTTACTGTAATATTTTTTCTGCTTGTGCTTTGTCATGTTTAGATATAAGTTATTGCATTTGCTGCTGCTGTTTGCCAGGCGTAGTGCTACTAAATTTCACTTTCTATTACTCTGTTAAGCTAGTTTTACTACAGATTTATTTTTCTTGTTTGCTGCTCATTGCCTTATATTAGTTGTAATATTGCTGCTTGCTTTGACAATTTCCATTTCTTTCATTGCTGTTTGTATTAGATGTTTTGTGCTGCTGCATTGCATCGTCCCTTAGTTTAGCATCTGAGATCAGTAGGTTTAAGTTAGCTTAAGAGGGGGTAGATTGTATAACAAACTAACTATGATGAATTGGAAGAAAAGCATTGAGAAGCTTTAAGAAAATGGTTTGGCCAAAAAAGTAGTGTACAGTGTAGAAAAACTATTTTTGAAAGAGGATGTGAACAGAATACAGAAAGCATGCTTGGATAGGATTTTTTTTTTGGCTGGAGCAAATGTTGACATAAGAGGGACGATCTATGGCATGAAGTTTTGGGTTGGACTACAGTACCAAATGTTACCCTGAAAACAAACCCTGTCCTTTCCTTTTGTGTTATCCCACTATGTGTTTGTGTACCCTTGTATATTTGTTTTCTTCCTGTCTCTGTGTACTGTTCCATAGAATTTTTTCTCTTCTAATACTAAGCTACATTCACCATGATGAGGAATACTGTTATCCTCAAATATAATTTGCATTAATAACATGTTATTTCCTTCGTAAAGATGTTTACACATTATTTATTCTGTTTTGTTCTAATGGTCATGTGTGAAGTTGATGTTTCAGAAGTTATTCTGATCTTTTATGTATGTACTTATGTCATAATTTTTGTAACACTCATGTATTTGCTATTTCGATTCTTTTGTAAAGCCTGTATTACTGCAAATGTTATCTGTACTATTATGTTCTTTAATGATATATTTTGTACCTTTGTTATTGTATTCTCATGTTATAAAATTGTAATTGACACCAGTTGATCAAATTAAGTAATTTGTAAGTTACATTTCATTGCACACATTTCTGTTGGTCATAGTATATGGACAATATGTGAGAAGTGGGGACTCATAGTGTTTGCACATGTGTTAATAATTCAGCGAGGGATTGGATAACAGCATTGCTCGTTCTAAGGACAGTTCAAAAACTTTGTGCGTGCACAAGTGGTGGTTTATGAACTTGCTATATTCTCCGGGTAACACAAGAAATACTTCAGTTGATTGATGAAAGGAGGAAGTACAAACATGTTCCGGGAAAATCAGGAATACAGAAATACAAGTCGCTGAGGAATGAAATAAATAGGAAGTGCAGGGAAGCTAAGACGAAATGGCTACAGGAAAAATGTGAAGACATCGAGAAAGATATGATTGTCGGAAGGGCAGACTCAGCATACAGGAATGTCAAAACAACCTTTGGTGACATTAAAAGCAACGGTGGTAACATTAAGAGTGCAATGGGAATTCCACTGTTAAAAACTGAGGAGAGAGCAGATAGGTGAAAAGAATACATTGAAAGCCTCTATGAGGGTGAAGATTTGTCTGATGTGATAGAAGAAGAAACAGGAGTCGATTTAGAAGAGATAGGGGATCCAGTATTAGAATCGGAATTTAAAAGAGCTTTGGAGGACTTACGGTCAAATAAGGCAGAAGGGATAGATAACATTCCATCAGAATTTCTAAAACCATTAGGGGAAGTGGCAACAAAACGACTATTCACATTGGTGTGTAGAATATATGAGTCTGGCGACATACCATCTGACTTTCGGAAAAGCATCATCCACGCAATTCCGAAGATGGCAAGAGCTGACAAGTGCGAGAATTATCGCACAATCAGCCTAACAGCTCATGCATCGAAGCTGCTTACAAGAATAATATACAGAAGAGTGGAAAAGAAAATTGAGAATGCGCTAGGTGACGATCAGTTTGGCTTTAGGAAAAGTAAAGGCACGAGAGAGGCAATTCTGACGTTACGGCTAATAATGGAAGCAAGGCTAAAGAAAAATCAAGACACGTTCATAGGATTTGTCGACTTGGAAAAAGCGTTCGACAATATAAAATGGTGCAAGCTGTTCAAGATTCTGAAAAAGGAGGGGTAAGCTATAGGGAGAGACGGGTCATATACAATATGTACAACATCCAAGAGGGAATAATAAGAGTGGACGATCAAGAAGGAAGTGCTCGTATTAAGAAGGGAGTAAGGCTGTAGCCTTTCGCCCCTACTCTTCAATCTGTACATCGAGGAAGCAATGATGGAAATAAAAGAATACAAGGTGAAAGGATATCAATGATACGATTCGCTGAGTGAAAGTGAAGAAGAATTAAATGATCTGCTGAACGGAATGAACAGTCTTATGAGTACACAGTATGGTTTGAGAGTAAATCGGAGAAAGACGAAGGTAATGAGAAGTAGTAGAAATGAGAACAGCGAGAAACTTAACTTCAGGATTGATTGTCATGAGGTCAATGAAGTTAAGGAATTCTGCTACCTAGGCAGTAAAATAACCAATGATGGACAGGGCAAGGAGGACATCAAAAGCAGACTCGCTATGGCAAAAAAGGCATTTCTCGCCAAGTGAAGTCTACTAATATCAAATACCGGCCTTAATTTGAGGAAGAAATTTCTGGATGTACGTCTGGAGTACAGCATTATATGGTAGTGAAACATGGACTGTGGGAAAACCAGAACAGAAGAGAATCGAAGCATTTGAGATGTGGTGCTACAGACGAATGTTGAAAATTAGGGGGACTGATAAGGTAAGGAATGAGGAGGTTCTACGCAGAATCGGAGAGGAAAGGAATATGTGGAAAACACTGATAAGGAGAAGGGACAGGATGATAGGACATCTGCTAAGACATGAGGGAATGACTTCCATGGTACTAGAGGGAGCTGTAGAGGGCAAAAACTGTAGAGGAAAACAGGGATTGGAATACGTCAAGCACATAATTGAGGACGTAGGTTTCAAGTGCTACTCTGAGATGAAGAGGTTAGCACAGGAAAGGAATTCGTGGCGGGCCACATCAAACCAGTCAGTAGACTGATGACAAAAAAAATATATATTCTCCGCTAGAATCTTCGATGGTGGTTGTGCACCTGCAAAGTCGCAACAGATGGCTGCTGGCCGTCTCTACATGGACTATAGTGGGTCTGCATATTTGATGGCCCACCAATACCATTTTATCTACAAGAACTGCAGTGGGTCTGCATCTCTGGTGGCCCACCAATACCGTAATCTCTACCGGGACTACAGTGGGTCTGTTCTGTGATGACCTACCTACCAATATTCTTCAAAACTTCGACTGACTCTGCTGTGGGTTTGCTCTGTTGTGGCCCATTACCTGTCTGCATGTCAAGAGTCAGCACTGTCTGTCCGTTGGAAGGGCAACACTACTTCTTCAAGACTCCATGGAAATCCACTACTTCCGTATGCATTTTCTTTTATTGCTCAGACATTGAGAAAAACACTGCTATTTTACTGTGATGAACGATCAGGACTGTCTTTATGGACTGTGAGAAAATTTTAGCTTTTGACCAACATTGTATCAATAAGTGTGTTCATTTGATTTCTTTGTTATTGTACTTATGAAAATTTTTCTCATTTCTGTATTGGGCACTGCCCAAAACAACTTGTAAAATTTTTGGTGTGGAGCATGGGGGCTATGTAAGTAGGCTGTTTAGGTTTTCTTATTGGTAACACCACATAGCGCTCTGTATGAAAATCACTGGCTGTGCTGTGTGCAGTCTGTGGCTGGTTTGCATTGTAGTTTGCGATTGTTGTGATGGGCAGCGGCAGCTGGATATGAACAGCGAGTAGCGTTGCGCAGTTGGAGGTGAGCCGCCAGCAGTGGTGGATGTGGGGAGAGAGTTGGCGGAGTTTTGAAATTTGTAAGAATGGATGTCATGAACTGCTATATATATTTTGACTATTAAGGTAAATACATTGTTTGTTTTCTATTAAAATCTTTCATTTGCTAACTATCTCTATCAGTAGTTAGTGCCTTCTGTAGTTTTAATCTTTTATTTAGCTGGCAGTAGTGGCGCTCACTGTATTGCAGTAGAATTTTGTGAGGTAAGCGACTTGTGAAACGTATAGGTTAATGTTAGTCAGGGTCATTTTTTGTAGGGATTTATGAAAGACAGATTGCGTTGCGCTAAAAAAAAATGTTGTGTGTCAGTTTAAGCACAGTCATGTATAATTTTTCTGAGGGGACGTTTCAAGGGTTATATGTGGTTTGAACTCAAGAACAATCTGCAGATGCCTGTTTAGCGAACTAGGGATCCTAATTACTGCTTCCAAATATATTTATTCCTTAATCAAATTTGTCATTAAAGGTACATAACTTTTTCAAACCAACAGCTCAGTTCATGGCATCAGTACTAGAAACAAGAATAATCTTCACAAGGATTTAAAGTCACTTACTCTTGTGCAAAAAGGTGTGCATTATTCAGAAACACAAATTTACAGTAACTTGCCAGCAGCCATAGAAAGCTTAACAACAAATGACATTTATTTAAGAGAAGCCTAAATGATTTATTGGGGGCCAACTCCTGCTCCATTGATGACTTTCTCAGTAGAACCAACTATATATATATATATATATATATATATATATATATTCTGCACCATTTCAGTGTAGTGATTGTAAATAACTATTGTAGTAGTTCTATTATATGTTTATTTCCTTATAAATAAAAAAAGCATCTTCTTTTTTAAATTTTAAATTCATTGCATTAATGTGATCTTAGTAATTGAGTGTTGTAAAATGACCCTTTCATATAGTGTTCATTAAAAAACAGACGATCATTCCACTTGCGACTTATGGAAGGTATATTAGGTTATTTGTTTTAGTTGTAAATATGTGTCATGTATTATTGTTTTTCTGACATCTTCTACATCCTGGAGGAACTCCTCACTACGGAGAAATTTGAATGAAAGTAAATCTAATCTAATCTAACCTAATATGCGATAAGCACATTGCCCAGACGGCGTAGTGGCTAACGCAACTACCTAAAAAGCAGGAGATCCTGGGTTCTAGTCCCAGTCTCGTACACATTTTCAGTCATCGCAGCTTCTTTCCCAATGCAGCTGATATCATTACTTTCTTTCCTTTCCTTGCCCCCTCCACCCTCCCTCCACCACCAGTTTACATAACATGTATCAGACGTGCAAATTTCGCATGGTGACTGTTCTTTCAGATATTTCCGGAAGAAAAAACACCACACATTCACATAAAAGATTCTCCACGATGGGCAATGAATTCAAAACCTTCAGTGTGGGTGCACACTTACGCTCATCCTTCTTCGGGATTCTAAAATCAGGTGAGCATGGACAACATGGCTGGAGACTGTGGATAGGGGGAGCTAGGTGGAACGAGTCGGCTGGCGAGTCTGCCGAGATGGTCGACGCGTGTGTGCTCAACATTGCATCTGGGTGGCACAGTGGTTAACGCAACTGCCTCGTAAGCAGGCGATCCCGGGTTCGAATCCCACTCCAGCACATATTGTCACTCGTTACTGCTGATTCTTCACAAATTCCTGATGCACATAACTTCAGTAGTTCCTTCCCTTTCTTTTCCCTTCCTCTGTCCACCTCCAGTTCACATGAAAGAAGATGGTTTTAGTACAATTTTATATAACTATATCTTTTTTCTGTCATCCATTGTTGTTGAACTGAAGTCTATATGTTGCCCAAAGATATGCTCAAGTTATCCGCCAAAAGACTATGAAAATTCATCTAGCAGTTTTGGACAAGTGTTTTCAAGCAGACAAACAGGGAGACAAGACAGTTTAACGGATTATTTTTAATATTATTGTAGATAGATAAGGGATCGCTGAAAACTATGATCTTGGTTTGCTTTATGCTTATAAGTTGATCATCTGATTATAACTGTAGGTTACGAATCACAAAATTGTTGCAAATATTGATATTAGAGGTAAAATAACGTTCTGTGATTGATTTTGTAGTGCTTCAAGCGCCTTGGCTATTATATCAGCTTAGTGGATATAGTTAAAGATTTTGCTGGGACTTTTTGGCACAAAGGAGCCTAACATCAAACCACGGGGAAGACTCTCAGATGAGACCCCCCCCTCCCCCCGCCCCGCAAGCAGACAGAGTGAACACTGGCCTTCTTCCCCGACCTTTCCGCTATTTCCTTAAGGGTCTCCATCACCCGACTAACGTTGGAGCTCCCAATCACTAATAAACCCCTCCCCCCGTGTTCCTGCTCGGACCTTGCTGAAGGAGCGACCGCCTGTCCACTCACAGGCAGAGCGGGTGATGCCACATGGCCAGCCTCCGCCTCGTGCGCCACGAACGCCGCTGAACCGCCACTCCCCATGGGGAGAGGGTGGTCCAACTGATCCCAGTATCCGCGAAGATGTCTCGACAGCAGGTGTCATGGGCGAAGCATGCAACACCTGGGGTGTACCATGCGATGCACCAGACTCCCCACTGCCGCTACACTCCGAGGCAGCAGACTGAAGACGGCTGACCGCGGCCATCAACACGTTCAGCTGTTCGCGAACAGTGGGCAGCTCCTCCTGCGTCTGTACACAGCAGTCACACATCCTCTCCATCCTAAGAAATTAATTTATTGTAGAGAGTTAATCAACTTTCAACTAGACTGCTAATTCACTAAAGGTGGCTGATAGCTGACTAAACTGTGGTTACTAGACACTTCTTGTTGAAAACAATGAAAATAGCACTACCTGTCTCTGGACTGTATTCAAAACAAACATGAAATCTATGGAATACTATTACTAGCACTTCGAAAATTAAAGCTTCCTAAAAGCAAAAACACACGGAAGAAGAAGTGACAAGTAAGAAAAATACAGTTAATACTTAAATTAACGTAGCTCGCTGCACAGCAGGCGTGACGCAGTCGGCAGTTACGACGAAACATGCTAAGGAACAACTGGTAACTGCTACGGAACAACCGACAGTTGCTATAGGAACTCCCAGACAATGATAGTAGATCGAAATGTAGTGGTCGGGTCGTGTTAACTGCAGCGAAGTCTGCGCACGATCGCTCTGTATGCATTCAACAGTTCACGCAGTACGACGTTTGACGAAGGTTGTTGTGGAATAAATTAGTGCGTCATCTCGTGTGGAACGGGAACATGTCTTCAACACATCCTTTGAGTGTTTGCGCTGGCAGACGAGCAATTGGACGCATCGAAGCCGGTCAGAGTGTCACTACTGTGATTACAATAACGGATACGTCCAATAGTGGTACCTCGCGATCAAAAAAGGCCGCTGGATGTGGAAATGCTATGCGAAAAAATACTGGTCTCAGTAGACGGACCACCGCACATAGGAGGATGCACACTTAGCCCTTTTTTTTATCAGTCTTCTCACTGGTCTGACGCGGCCCACCACGAATTCCTCTGCTGTGCCAACCTCTACATCTCATTGTAGCACTTGCAACCTACATCTTCAGTTATTCGCTGGATATATTCCAATCTCCGTTTCCGTCTACAGTTTTTACCCTCTCCAGCTCTCTCTTGTACCATTGAACTAATTCCGCAATGTCTTAACAGATGTCCTATCGTTCTATCCCTTTTTGTCAGTGTTTTGAACATAATCCTTTCCTCACTGATTTTCCGGAACCCCCCCCCCCCCCTCTCCTTATCTTATCAGTCTACCTAATTTTCAACATTTTTCTGTAGTACCACATCTCAAATGCTTCGATTCTCTTCTGATCCGGTTTTCCCACAGTCCATGTTTCACTACCATAGAATGTTGTACTCCAACTCACGAATTTCTTCCTCATATTAAGGCCTATGTTAAATACTTGTAGACTTCTCTTGGCCAGGAAAGCCTCTTTTGTCAGTGCTTGTCTGTTTCTTAAGTCCTCCTTGCTCCGTCCGTCACAGCCCATTTTGCTGCCTAGGTAGCAGAATTCCTTAACTAAATTTTTCATCGTTATCACCAATCCAGGTATCAAGTTTCTTGCTATTCTCATTTCTGCTACTTCTCACTACTTCCATCTTTCTTCGACATACTCTCAATTCACATTCTGCACTCATTACACTGTTCATCTCACTCGGAAAATCCTGGAATTTATTCACTTTCACTGACGACAACAATGTCATCAGCGAATTTTATAATTGATATTCTTTCACCTTGAATTTTAATTCGACACTTCTACCTTTTTTTTAAAATCTCCGTTGTTGCTTCTTCCATGTAAAGATTGAACAGTGAGATTAAAGTCGCCTTGAGATAGGAGTGTGATAATATCCACCAATGACTCCTCAGAAGCATAAATAACCACCGTAAAACGTGCATTACTGCCCGTGGGTCCGCAGCTCATGGTCATGCGGTAGCGTTCTCACTTCCCGCGCCCGGGTTTCCGGGTTCGATTCCCGGCAGAGTCAGGGATTTTCTCTGCCTCGTGATGGCTGGGTGTTGTGTAATGTCCTTAGGTTACTTAGGTTTAAGTAGTTCAAAGTTTTTGGGGACCGCTGACCAAAGATGTTAAGTCCCATAGCGCTCAGAGCCATTTGAACCATTTTGAACTGCCCATGGAGTGCATATTCCTTAGTGAGAGACCGATATCGACCTTCGTGTTGTGAGTCTGACTTTTGTCAAACCTGAACATTATTTATGTCTGTTAGCCTACATTCCCACCTGGTTAAACTTGTACCGTTTTTCGTTATAAATATTCCACTCCATCCCCCTTACGTATGTAACGAGTTTCATGTGGTCCTTCATTGCCTGTGAGTCTTCCTGTTCAATAATGTCTCTCTTCCTCAGCAGTTGTTGAACAGTGTAGTTAGTTCATATAATCGTAAACAGAATGTTTGACTACATAGGTACAAACAGGAGAGGAGAGAAGAAGACAATGAAATAAGAAAATAATCGTAATGAACGTAGTTCTGAAAATCAATGGTTTCCCATATACGATGTATGCACAACAGCAGTCGGGTCAGTGTTGTTGTGGTCTTCAGTCCTGAGACTGGTTTGAGGCAGCTCTCCGTGCTACTCTATCCTGTGCAAGCTTCTTCATCTCCCAGTACCTACTGCAACCTACATCCTTCTGAATCTGCTTAGTGTATTCATCTCTTGGTCTCCCTCTACGATTTTTACCCTCCACGCTGCCCTCCAATGCTAAATTTGTGATCCCTTGATGCCTCAGAACATGTCCTACCAACCGGTCCCTTCTTCTTGTCAAGTTGTGCCACAAACTCCTCTTCTCCGCAATTCTATTCAATACCTCCTTATTAGTTATGTGATCTACCCATCTAATCTTCAGCATACTTCTGTAGCACCACATTTCGAAAGCTTCTATGCTCTTCTTGTCTAGACTATTTATCGTCCATGTTTCATTTCCACACGTGGCTACACTCCATACAAATACTTTCAGAAACGACTTCCTGACACTTGAATCTATACTCGATGTTAACAAATTTTTCTTCTTCAGAAACGCATTCCTTCCCATTGCCAGCCTACATTTTATATCCTCTCTACTTCGACAATCATCAGTTATTTTGCTCCCCAAATAACAAAACTCGTTTAGTACTTTAAGTATCTCATTTCCTAATCTAGTTCGCTCAGCATCACCCGACTTCATTAGACTACATTCCATTGTGCTCGTTTTGCCTTTGTTGATGTTCATCTTATATACTCCTTTCAAGACACTGTCCATTCTGTTCAACTGCTCTTCCAAGTCCTTTGCTGTCTCTGACAGAATTACAATGTCATCGGCGAACCTCAACGTTTTTATATCTTCTCCATGGACTTTAATACCTACTCCGAATTTTTCATTTGTTTCCTTTACTGCATGCTCAATGCAGCGGACAGGCTACAGCCCTGTCTCACTCCCTTCCCAACCGCTCCTTCCCTTACATGCCCCTCGACTCTCATAACTGCCATCTGGTTTCTGTACAAATTGCAAATAGCCTTTCGCTCCCTGTATTTTATCCCTGCCATCCTTAGAATTTGAAACAGAGTATTCCAGTCAACATTGTCAAAAGCTTTCTCTAAGTCTACAAATACTAGAAATGTAGGTTTGCCTTTCCTTAGCTTCTAAGATAAGTAGTAGCGTTAGTATTGCCTCAGGTGTTCCAACATTTCTGCGGAATCCAAACTGATCTTCGCAGAGGTCGGCTTCTACTAGTTTTTCCATTCGTCTGTAAAGAATTGGCGTTAGTATTTTGCAGCTGTGACTTATTTAACTGATAGTTCGATAATTTTCTCATTTGTCAACACCTGCTTTCTCTGCGATTGGAATTATTATATTCTTCTTGAATTCTGAGGGTATTTCGCCTGCCTCATACGTCTTGCTCACCAAATGGTAGACTTTTGTCAGGACTGGCTCTCCTAAGGCTGTCAGTAGCTCCAATGGAATGTTGTCTACTCCCGGGGCCTTGTTTCGACTCAGGTCTTTCAGTGCTCTGTCAAACACTTCACGCAGTATCACATCTCGCATTTCATCTTCATCTACATCCTCTTCCATTTCCATAATATTGTCCTCAAGTACATCACCCTTTTATAGACGCTTTATATACTCCTTCCACGTTTCTGCTTTCCCTTCTTTGTTTAGAACTGGGTTTCCATTTGAGCTCTTGATATTTATACAAGTGGCTCTCTTTTCTCCAAAGGTCTTTTTAATTTCACGGTAAGCAGTATCTATTTTACCCCTAGTGAAATAAGCCTCTACACCCTTACATTTGTCCTCTAGCTATCCCTGCTTAGCCATTTTGCACTTACTGTTGATCTCATTTTTGAGACATTTGTATTCCTTTTTGCCTGCTTCATTTACTGCGTTTTTATATTTTCTCCTTTCATCAATTAAATTCAATATTTCTTCTGTTACCCAAGGATTTCTACTAGCCCTCGTCTTTTTACCTACTTGATCCTCTGCTGCCTTCACTACTTCATCCCTCAGAGCTACCCATTCTTCTTCTACTGTATTTCTTTCCCCCATTCCTGTCAATTGTTCCCTTATGCTCTCCCTGAAACTTGGTACAACCTCTGGTTCTTTCAGTTTATCCAGGTCCCAGCTCCGTGGATTCCCACATTTTTGCAGTTTCTTCAGTTTTAATCTACAGTTCATAACCAATAGATTGTGGTCAGAGTCCACATCTGCCCCTGAAAATGTCTTACAATTTAAAACCTGTTTCCTAAATCTCTGTCTCACCATTGTATAATCTATCTGATACCTTCTAGTATCTCCAGGATTCTTCGTGTATACAACCTTCTTTTATGATTCTTGAACCAAGTGTTAGCTATGATTAAGTTGTGCTCTGTGCAAAATTCTACCAGACGGCTTCCTCTTTTATTTCACTCCCCCAATCCATATTCTACCACTATGTTTCCTTCTCTCCCTTTTCCTACTCTCGAATTCCAGTCACCCATGACTATTGAATTTTCGTCTCCCTTCACTACCTGAATAATTTCTTTTATCTCATCATGCATTTCATCAATTTCTTCATCATCTGCAGAGCTAGTTGGCATATAAACTTGTACTACTTTAGTAGGCATGGGCTTCGTGTCTATCTTGGCCACAATAATGCGTTCACTATGCTGTTTGTAGTAGCTTACCCCCCAGAAGTCTTGTTCCTCCGGCCACTGAACTTCACTAATTCCCACTATATCTAACTTCAACCTATCCATTTCCCTTTTTAAATTTTCTAACCTACCTGCCCGATTAAGGGATCTGACGTTCCACGCTCCGATATGTAGAACGCCAGTTTCCTTTCTCCTGATAACGACGTCCTCTTGAGTAGTCCCCGCCCGGAGATCCGAATGGGGGACTATTTTACCTCCGGAATATTTTACCCAAGAGAACGCCATCATCATTTAACCATACAGTAAAGGTGCATGCCCTCGGGAAAAATTACGGTTATAGTTTCCTCTTGCTTTCAGCCGTTCGCAGTACCAGCACAGCAAGGCCAGTTTGGTTAGTGTTGCAAGGCCAGATCAGTCAATCATCCAGGCTGTTGCCCCTGCAACTATTGAAAAGGCTGCTGCCCCTCTTTAGGAACCACACGTTTGCCTTCCCTCTCAACAGATACCCCTCCGTTGTGGTTGCACCTACTGTACAGCCATCTGTACCGCTGAGGCACGCAAGCCTCCCCACCATCGGCAAGGTCCATGGTTCATGGGGGTAGGGGGTCAGTGTTACAATACTGTTAATAAATAGTGTTTGCATAATGTGTATATTTTATATATATGACGGTATACCGGCACGCTATAAATGACTACATAGCACTTATCTTCGGTAACAAGTGTATGGGTGATGGCTGGCCAGTATCTCCCATGTCCCTCGACTTGATACCAATGGATTTATCTTGCGTGGGAATATTTAAATCTTTGATGCGTTCCACCCCATCATGAATGCATTGTGGAAGGGTGCCAATACATTCCGAACACGTAGAAGTTTATGAACATTCACGTGCATCTATTAGGAGACGCGTTGAAGCCTGCCGTTATGTGGATAGTGACCATATGAAACACTTGTTGTAATGTGTTTGGCAGCTGCATATGTACAGTTTGAATCCTCGGGGAGTGTGTTATAAGGTGTTCATGAACTCAGTCCTAATACATCGTAGTGTGCAAAACTACTGGTTTTCGCACCTATGTTACTTAGGATTACATTCTTGTTTTATTGCCCTTTACTTGTCTGTTTCGTTTTTACTTGTAAAAGTCAAACACTTTGTATAAATAGTCATTTAAGCAATACGGAAACATACACGTAAATTTTTACAACTTTTTCTATGAATATTAATTATATCGATACCGTAGCTGCGTGCTTCGTTGTTAACTTTTGCCATTCATCCCCAAGTTGCGAAGTACCAAAATGTTTACCGTATTCTGTATTTATCACCTACCTTTATTTGAGTTAAATATACTTCAGTGCTACTTGGTATAGCAAATATACATAAATTGAGATTTCTACCACTAAAAGCTTAGTTGTTAAAGATATTTGAGGAAATATATTAGTAAATTACTTAGATTTACAAAATCTATTCTTGATTCAAGGCGGCAAGTTGTTTTATAAAAGAAACTTCACACCTGGTGTGAATTTTTGATTGGTGTCATTCCAGCACGTCACCACTGCCTCATCGTATTTATTACTGTAAATGTATTTCAAGAACACTTGAAGTTTGTTGTTCCTTTGCTGTTGCGCCCTTTGCTTTCTTCTTCAAACAAATGCGTTACAAAGTCTTCCACTTTAAGTCTTTATCCAGTACCTAGTCGATTTTTGACATTAGTTTAATGTATGTGCATCTTTTTTTTCTTTTCTTTTCTTACAAGAAGCTGTCACTTTTTAAAGATCTGTTTTTATTTTTACAAAATTTTCTTAAGTAAAAGTCTGACAATTTTCTAAGGAACAGGAATTATACAATTAATGCAAATAAAATATTATTAATTATAGTTATCCTTGTCACTGCTTATCACATTACTTTTCAATGCACTGTTGTCGCCCACTCACTCTATTCTGGGTGCTTCGATCCTGAAGTCTACAATATTTCTAGTACATTTGCATTATTATGCTAGGATTATTATGAGGAACATCTGTAACCTTGAACCGTTGTATACATATCTGAATTTTGAAGTCTCGTTATTCATTTGCGTAAATTTTTCTCGAGTTTTCGTGAGAAAAATATCACCTGTTTTGAATTTAAGTAATATCTGTAATGCAGAAGCCCAGTAACAAAAGCCACAATTTTCACGTTATCCAGTTCTTGTCACAAGTTGACAAGCTGCCAACACTGTTGTCTGTTCCCCGGTAGTGTATCGTCAAATACTAGTGCTGTTCCGTTCTTTCGAGTCGTTACCCTTCGAACATCAGTTATCCACAAATGCAGAGATTTACGGACAAACGACCTCGATGAGTGGAAGAACAGACACTGCTCTGTATTTTAAAAATATTTTCATTCGATTTCATCCGTTCGAGTTGGGATACTTATCTTGCCAATGTGACGGTAAGGCCAATAGGAAAACATGATACAAACACTTGCATCATCACAGTTCGTTATCGGAGACAGACGGTGTGAGTTATTAACTTGGATATTTTCATTTATACACTAGTCGTGCAACAGCGAGCACTGCAATGATACTCTCATCACCTCACATTATATGATTGCTCTGTTCAGCAGCCCAGGTTTCACTGTTGAAACAACTAACAGGCAATGGCTATGGTAGTCTTCCCCTTAAAATTCTCCCACGCGTGTACGTATCTCAGAACATTTGAAAGAGTTCGTCTACCCGTGTATGTGTGTAATTAGTTGTTGTATCACCTGCTGCCAGAAAACTGCTGTAGACAATGATAATGGTAAATGTATACGTCGTATGGTATTGTTAGCTGGGATATTACAGCAGTTGGGTTCAGCTGCTTCTCAGAAATGGTGTTCTTCTTCCGCGTACTTTGCCCCTTTCCTCGCGGGTACGTGAGAGGGGTGTCGTATGTGTATTTCTAGAGTGCAGGTGAGTTAATGGGTGCCTATATAGTGTAGTGTTATGTTTAAGCTGTATCTTGATGATGAGAGAAGGGAGGGGATGAGTCTCAGCGCCAGAATCTCGAATAGTTCCAAGGGGTCCGTCGAACACAGCTTCTGCATGAGGCGGACGAATCATCATGAACAGTGTCACTTGCCTTCACTTCATGAGGCACTGCAGAGAGGCATGGACAGTTCAGGAATTTGTACAGAGACTGGTGATAAGGAACGTTAGGCCACCACCTCTTCTCTTCTTGCGTGCCAAATACTGGCAGTGAAGATTTCATCCACCACCACGACTCGAACTGGCTTACAGTCGAGTCGAGCTCCACCACATAGGCGTGCCTTTGTGACTTCGGCTACAGCTGCGGGAGTTCTGACGATTTCTACAAATAACAGAAACTTCCCAAAGAACTGCAGTAAGCCAAGACTACATATAAAAATTTCAATGGAAGATGACTAATGCTACTGCAATAGCTCTGCACAGCGATATTTTTCTAGTTAATTCAAAAGAATCCTTGAAAGTCTCATTTCACTCCTAGGCTATGTAAGATATGTCTTTGTTATTAATTAGTCAAGCCTTACTGCCAAAAATCAGGACTGGCAGTGCCATGGTTCTGGAGAATTTTGTGTGTGTATCTGCTGTGTACATAGTTCCCAATAAAGCGCGCCCCACTAAGCACAACAGCGCAGGCGCAGCGCTCGTCCTTCTCCGCACTACGAGATGGCGCTGTCTTAGAGACGGACCTAATTCTGCTTCCGCCGATCCACGTATTAATATGTAACGCAGCCAATGAGATTGCTGCTACCGTAGAACCTTTTCTCCTCGCAGATCACACTCGCACAGTGATACCTGAACGCGCGAGGAATTATAACGAGTGTACAGACCTCCGATTAGTCAGTCTGCATCAGTCTGTACCAGTCTGCATTAGTCTGTACCAGTCTATAGTCAAGTTTCAGTCGGTGCCTAATAAGATTATCATATTCCTGTACATAGCCATGAAGATAAATGAGTAGACACTATGTCAAGTATCAGAGATATGTGAGAATAAGATTAACGTACCAAGACCAAAGGAACTTCAGATTGTCAATTGTAAACAACATCCAGAACCAAGTTAAGTAATTTCTTTGATTTTTATTATTTTAATAAATGTGTGTGAATGTTAATCAAGTTCTGTTTAAAGTTGGTCACCGTCAACCTTCTACTCTGAGCGTGCAAGTGGCATTTCTATCGTCTGCCCTAACGGCAGAAGATCAACACGCCACGATAAGACCACGAGACATATTGCTGACACTCGCCTACTTCGTTAGAGCGACAAGTCAAATAATCTGATGGTGTGTGTGCCGAAGGTCTTACAGTATGTACACCACAGTATCTTTTCTGCTTTACTCATTGGCGAATTTCCTGTTGCGTCATACGTTGATGGGAATTGTGCGTGTCATTAATTATATCGTGGCCTTTCTTGAAACTGTTGTTGCAGCGCAAACAATTATATCTCATAGTTACATCTACTGTTCTTGTCTGTTAGTTTATTATTCAAGCTGGACAAAATTATCATATAAAATCCAGAGGCACTGCGAATATATTGTGTTTCCTCCAGTAAATAAATAAATGTTTCAAGCACTTTGCCAGTCGATATTTTGAGAATGAAGGTATACTCTTACAGTCAATGTTGTCGAATACCACTGCAACGTCATTTCCCATCTGTACTACAATGGAGTAACACGATGAAATGGAAGCACGTCAAACTTCTTCGGAGGCGAAGAAAACGAACAAAGTTTGTACATCCTTAGCCATCTCGTTCGCGCATATTTACTGCTCTCACAACCAGTTTCTCACCAACTCATTTTGAAATGGAACATGCGAGGTTACCAAAATCACGGACGTAACGTAACTTATGCAGATTTGCCCTATCCTTCATCTGAAACTGAGCTAAGGCGGAAAGTCAAAGACAGAAGCTGTAAATATACGTGGCTGCGGCGGCAGAAGCTGTCCTTGTTTCCTTCTCGGATCTGTTATGGCTGCAGTACTCAACATAAACACACTTTCAACTATAGATAGCATGTATATACTTGTCCCATTCGTGTCCACAGACTCTCACTACATATTATTTTCACAAACTCTGTTTAGGAAATGGCAGTCAATCAAGAGTGACTAATAGAAAATTATTTTGCACGCAATGAAACTACACGACAACCCTATGAAAATTAGAAATTGCCCAAACAGCATGCATCAGTAGGATGGTGCCATAGAGTAAGGAACAGCATTATCTTCATAACCTGGTATATGTGAGACTTGTACGCTCTCACCCACAGGTACACTGTAGGTGAATGGTGGTCTTTCCATCAACTTTCAAAGTTTTAACGAGTTTGAACTCGGGACAAATAGTTTTATAGAAAGTATAGTATTCACTACCTGTCTGTTTCTCTGGAACACGGAGGCGTTGCTGCCTATGGATGACGGGGTCTCGGGTTCGATTCCCGGCCAGGTTGGGGATTTTCTCTGGCCGGGCACTGGGCGTTTGTGTTGTCGTCATCATTTCATCATCATCATCATTTGTGGCGGTGGCTAGAGTGTATTCTGAAAAAAAATGTAATAATTGGGACTTTGTACGGGCGCTGATGACCATGCACTTGAGCGCTCCACAAACCAAAGATCATCATCATCATCATCGCTGAGAGCATCGCATATGAGAGATACACCAATCAGCCATAAAATAATGAGCACCGACCTACTAATAATATAAACCCTTCGTGGCGACAGCAGTGTCACCTGGCGAGAAATGACTGCTAGTCACACACACGCACTGTTTATATACCATAGTATCAGTGAGAGTGCTGTCCGTGTGTAGAATGAGGAAGGCGCGCTATCTACCTGAGGGCAGATTGTCGTGACCCGTAGGCTCGGCACGAGGGTTTCGGAAACTACACGACTTTCCGTGTGTTGCAGGAGGTCTGTGGTAGCGAAACTAAGCTTAAACCACGTCCAGACGTCATGGGGTTGGGCGGTCACCTCTCATTACAGACGTCGTACGTCGTAGACTGGCAAACTGGTAAAACAGGACAGGCGGTGAGCGGTCGCGGAACTAGCATCAGATTGTGGTGCTGGGCAAATACAAGTGTGCCGAAACACACAGTGCACTGAACATTCCTAACGATGAGCCTCCGCAGCCGACGACCCTCGAAAGTATCACTGTCAACATCACGACTGAAATGTGCAGGAGACCATCGGCAATGGGAGTTGGCGTTGTAGCAGAAAGTGGCATGGTCTGATGAATCCCGATACCTTCTTCGCCGCCATGCCGATGGGAGGGAGCGAATCCGGGCAACTGCTCCTTAACACCTGTACTGCAGCACGGAGACAAGCTGGCGGCTCCGGGAACCATTCACATGGGCAACCATGGGCGTAGTGGAGCTCCTGCAAGGCACCACGAAGACCAAAGAGTATCGTACACTGGTTACAGACCACGTACACCCCTTCTTGACGATCATGTTTCCCGAACGCACTACGACGATCCAAGGGTATCGTACACTGGTTGCAGGCCACGTATGTGTAGATGTGGTTCCACCTCCCTCCATCGATCTACCAATGCCTCACTGCTTCCAAGCTATGACGCGTCTCCGCTGTTACCCTTGCCAAAGGTGGACATACAGGTTATTAAGCAGATAGACATAAAGTTCGGGCTGATCAGTGGTATGTCGCTGCCAGCTTAGATAATCGTTGATTACTAAAATTAGTATGCTATACCAAAGTGAGGCATACACTTTACACGTTTAAAATTTCTTCAAAATAAATTATTTGTGCCGAATTGGAAGTAGAACCTGACCCGTTATCTATCTGGCAAACGAACTGACTGAGCTATTCATGCACAATTCGCGAGCCGATCTCAGACGTTCCGTCAATACATTGCTAGATGACAGGATTCGCCTAGAAAGTTACTTCCAGACTGCTACTTTTGCGTTGCAGCAGAGTGTATCCTGCTGTGAAACTTCCTGAAAAATAAAAAGTGTATGACAGACTGGGACTAAGAAACGAGTGAAAGGGAGTAGGAATCGTGTTCCAACACGAAGGAAACGTTCTAATGTGTGGCTCCAGCTCTTAGTTATGCTTTATTATGTGTTCTCTATCTTTCTTACGAGACGAACCTTTTTCAGTTGTTATTTTTCCTTATATTTGAAACGCACTATAAAAATGTACGAGACAACCAAGAAGATCTAGGAATTAGAAACAGTTCGTTCTAGACTCCCACCGAAGCAGATTGGTACAGAAATATCGCTGGTTTGATGGCTTCAGATAAACGACGAGATATGTTTTTTGGTAGCTGTGTAGTTGTATTAAATTGAATGTTTTACCATATGGTATATTCAGTATAAATTTCATGCTGTTTGGATGAGAACTTCATCCTGACTGATTATTTCCTGCGGCTGTGTAGTATTTCTCAGAAACTGCGCCCTTCTGGATATGGAGGTCTAGCTTAAAGTCCAGGAATGATATCTTTAATGTCCCTCGTGGAGGCGGCCTTCGGACACAGGTTACAAATCCTGGGAAGTTGTGTGTGTAGCCTTGGATGAACAGGACACACAAACGCAGATTGTCATCAGGGTCGACATAAATCTGCGTGTCCTCCACTACGTAGAATAATTTTCGCGCATGCTGTGAGAAGGGATTCTTTACCATCTTTTCGCTTTCCGGTTGCTAACGTGACAGCTACCCAGAACTAGCTTTTCACAACCTACGTTCAGTACAAAAGGCATAAAATTTATACCAGTAGCTAAGGTCTCAGCTGGGTATAAATTTCATGTATTGATTCTGTGCACCGTGCTGCAACAATGTCGCTCATATTACATAATTTCCATGTCTGATAGCCCTCCTGTGCCAGATTCCCCTTTTCGACTTTCAGAAAAAATGCTATTGAGCTCTCGCCTATATAAGTGCCCTGCTCTCCTTCCTCCAGATGTCATCCCTGCCTTCTGTATAGGGAGTGCCATCACTATGCGTCAATTTCACATTGATGTTCACATCATCTTCTCGGAAGGTCTACTTTTCCAATAAACGGCTTTTTGGTTTAGGGAAATATGAGGTATATGAAGAACCCCATATGCTTTCCTCCTCAAGGTGTTTCTAAAAAAATGTGTGAATTGTCTCACACAATGAAGGAAACAACAGTTACCATCTTTAACGGTCTTCAAAGTAATCACCATAAGCTGACATCGGTTGTGAAGCTGTTAGAAACTGTCAGCAAACGTTTCCTGTGAAAAGCTCCGAAGCACCGATATCACGTGTTGTTGGGTACCCGTATCATTGCAGGAGATATAATGTATACCTGCACCAAAATGATCCACACACCAAGCGACACAGTCACGTCGATTAAATATTTGGGCGTAACATTGCAGAGCGATATGAAGTTGGACAAGCATGTAATGGCAGTTGTGGCCAAGGCGGATACTCGTCTTCGGTTCATTGGTAGAATTTTGGGAAGATGTTGTTCAACTGTGAAGGAGACCGCTTATAAAACACTAATACGACCTATTCTTGAATAGTGCAAGAGCGTTTGGAATCCGTATCAGGTCGGATTGAGGGAGGACATAGCAGCAATTCAGAGGCGGGCTGCTAGATTTGTTACTGGAAGGTTTGACCATCACACGAGTGTTACGGAAATGCTTCAGGAACTCGGGTGGGAGTCTCTAGAGGAAAGGAGGTGTTCTTTTCGTGAATCGCTACTGAAGAAATTTAGAGAACCAGCATTTGAGGCTGACTGCAGTACAATTTTACTGCCGCCAATTTATATTTCGCTGAAAGAACACAAAGATAAGATAAGAGAGATTAGGGCTCGTACAGAGGCATATAGGCAGTCATTTTTCCCTCGTTCTGTTTCGGAGTGGAACAGGGAGAGAATATGCTTGTTGTGGTACGAGGTACCCTCCGCCACGCACCGTATGGTGGATTGCGGAGTATGTATGTAGATGCAGATGTAGATGTAGACAATGCCATAGACTATCGTTTTGTCTCCAGGTCTCAAAATGGTTCAAATGGCTCTGAGCACTATGGGACATAACATCTGAGGTCATCAGTCCCCTAGAACTTAGAACTACTTAAACCTAACTAACCTAAGGACATCACACACATTCATGCCCGAGGCAGGAATCGAACCTGCGACCGTAGCGGTCTCGCGGTTCCATACTGAAGCTCCTAGAACCAATCGGTCACAATGGACGGCAGCTCCAGGTCTCAACACCTGTAATGATTTACGGTCGTCGTCACAAATGTTTTGTAGCTAATGGTGATTATTTTGAAGACCAGAAACGATATTTTGTTTGCAACTCTTGTTCCCTTTATTTTGTGAGACCATTCACCGAACTCGTGAGACGCGCCTCGTAGATGCACACCGCAACTCAATTAAAGGGTCATGTTCTGAAACCCTGTAATTGTTTCGTATCGTGACGCAGAAGTTTGAAATTTCGCTCAGAGGCTCATACACTCTGTAATGGTGCAAAAGATTGGCTCCCTGTGACGTCGCCCTCATGCTCGGCAACGCTCCTAGCAGCTAGGTGTTGATATTTGTGGTCTAGCGGTTCAGGCGCTCAGTCCGGAACCGCGCGACTGCTACGGTCGCAGGTTCGAATCCTGCCTCGGGCATGGACGTGTGTGATGTCCTTAGGTTAGTTTGGTTTAAGTAGTTCTAAGTTCTAGAGGACTGATGACCACAGATGTTAAGTCCCATAGTGCTCAGCATTTGTTGATATTTGAAGAAAAAAAGTGTTCCGCGTAACGACAGGCGCTGGCACGAAGATGAAGGACGGAAGGGCAGAGATAAGGCTGTGAGACGACGTCTGCCATTAGTTCGCGGACTAGGATAGCACCACGACAGGAGCGACCTCTAGCCGACGAAAATATAAGCGCCGCTCCTCCTGTCAGTGTCGGGGAGAGGTGGAGAGGGAGGGGGCAGTGGAAGACGGACTCCAGTAGAGCTGTTCCTTGTGATCCATATCCATTACTTACATGGACATCCTATGCAACGAAAGACATTTATTATTTGCATGTTGCCAATACCTTGCGACACGTCATTGCAAATGAAAGTTATGTGTTGTCAGTCTACTTAACTGTAATAAAAACAGTTGATGTGATTTGCTTGAATTGTTGTATAGCTATCCGAGAAAGCCAGGTCCTTTAGGCACCCTATAAACGACGAGTGGGCAGGACAACACAAAATGACCACACCTCAGTTCAGGTGAGCTATAAGATGGGTTAATGATATTCTGTTGTCGTCCTGAGACTGGTCTGATGCAGCTCTCCATGCTAATCTATCGCGCGCAAGCTCCTTCATCTCCCAGTACCTACTGCAACCTACATCCTTCTGAATCTGCTTAGTGCATTCATCTCTTGGTCTCCCTCTACGGTTTTTACCCTCCACGCTGCCCTCCAATGCTAAATTTCTGATCCCTTGGTGCCTCAGAACATGTCCTGCCAACCGATCCCTTCTTCTAGTCAAGTTGGGCCACAAACTCCACTTCTCCCCAATCCTATTCAATACCTTCTTATTAGTTACGAGATCTACCCATCTAATCTTCAACATTCTTCCGTAGCACTACATTTCGAAAGCTTCTATTCTCTTCTTGTCCAAACTATTTATTGTCCATGTTTCACTTCCGTACATGTCTACACTCCATACAAATACTTTCAGAAACGACTTCCTGATACTTAAATCTATACATAAAAATGACATCATATTGGCACCAAATTTCACTAAAATTCCACCCTAAGCCATCGCAGACGTGTCCACGATGGGAAGTTTGTCACACTCTTAAAAACATTTCACCTCTTTGATTTTATGCATACTGGATCAGAGGTCGTGGTTGTGTTAAGAAATATAACGTCTCAAGCACTTGTTTATTGCGTAAAACACTAAGCTTGATGCGTTTCCAAGTCAAGCTTCCATCATCAGAATAATAAAAAGTAAAAGAACCTGTTAAAACTTGCTTAAATGTAACATGCACCAGGCACAATAAAATTGATAATAAAATTAAAACATCGTGGCTACTTCTCTTGTTGCAGCCGTGTCTTCCAAGGTGCAACTCCACATAGTCGTCAAAATATAAAAATTCTAAAATGGTGTCGCCTATGGTGTTCAACATCTAACCACATGACTTTCTCCTCTATCGTCATAAACCGCCCGTGCGTCTTCGTTGATACCACACACCACGTAGCCAAACACGACACTGAAACGCGAGTGAGCTGACGCGCAAGTAAACAAGGAAGTCACAGAATGTCCATACAAACAGATAACATATACATGTTCTAAGGACGTCATGAAATGATGGTATCCTGCAAATTGCTAAAAGTGTAGTTACTAAAGGAAACCAGTGAAATATTTGGAAAAGTTATTTCTATCACCAGTGTGGTATCAACGAAGACGCACGGGCGGTCTACGACGATAGAGGAGAGAGACATGTGGTTAGATGTTGAACACCATAGGCGACACCATTTTAGAGTTTTTATATTTTGACGACTACGTGAAGATGCACCTTGGAATACACGGCTGCAACAAGAGAAGTAGCCACGACGTTTTAATTTTATTATCAGTTTTATTGTGCCTGGTGCATGTTCCATTTTAGCGAGTTTTAACAGGTTCTTTTACTTTTTATTATTCTAATGATACAAGCTTGACTTCTGAAACGCGTCAATCTTAGTGGTTTACGCTACAAACAAGTGCTTGAGTCGATATGTTTTTTAACATTTCACCTCTTCCACATCGACATCTATTTCTATACTCTGCAGACCACCGTGAGGTGCATGGCAGAGGATGTGTCCCGTTGTACCAATTATCGTGGTTTCTTCCCATTCCATTCACGTCTATCTTCAAGAGTCTTCCAGTTCAATTCATTCAGTATCTCTGTGACACTCTCTAACTGATCAAACAAACCTGTGACCATTCGTGCTTCCCTTCTCTGTATATGTCCAATGTCCACTGTTAGACAATTTGGTATGGGTCCCACACACCTGAGCAATATTCTAGAATCGGTCGCACGAGTGATTTGTAAGTAATCTTCTTTGTTGATTGATTAGACTTTCCCAATCTACCACCTACTTTACTCACGACTGAACAAACGTGATCATTCCATTTCGTATTCCTAGTATTACACCAAGGTATTTGTCGAGTTTGCAGATTCCAACAGTGACGCAAGAAATTACAATCATAGGGTACTATGTTTATTCGTTTTGTGAGGTGCACAATTTTACACTTCTGAACATACAAAGAAATTTGCCAATCCTTTCATCACTTTGAAATCTTATCAAGATCTGATTGATTATTTATGCAGCTTCTTTCACACAGTACTTCAATATTGATAACTACACCATCTGCAAAAAATCTGAGGTAACAAGTAATATTGTCTGCAAGGTTATTTATATACAACATGAACAGCAAGCTTTCCAACACACTTATCTGAGACCAGTTTTGCGATCGTTCCAGTTTCTGTTGTCTCGTATCAGAACAAGATGTTCACTGATTTAGTCAGTAATTACAAAGGAAAAAAACTAAGATCTTACTCAGGTAAAGGAACAAGCTGCCTTAGGTATGTTTATATCACAATTGTCCATTTGTGAGTTGGAATGAAGTTTGTAATGTCTAGCGTTTCATAAGGCTTTTCACTCTGTTCGAATAACATCTGTCGCAACAGCCCTTCGGAAATGAGGCATAGGTTCAACATATTTTATTATATCGAAGAATATAAATTACAAGTCACCTTCACTAATAAAGTGAGAAAATGAGAACTGAAACAGAATCCGGACAAGAAGATTCCGTATCACAAAATCTATTCTCGTCAGTCTTACAGGAAGCTTTTCGATTCTTAAATTGATCAAACGGAGAAAACATACATATTAATGGAATATGCAAGAAGTTCAAAGGACCCTCTGATCTTAAAATAAAATTATATGAACACAAAGATTGATCGAGGAATGCAACAACGTAACGTTTAACGTGAAAGCTGCAAGAATTTTATAATAAAGATTTTCGAAATAGTAGTTACAAAAGCTGCTAAAGGATGACTCAGTACGCTCTACAATTCGTATCTGCATCCATAAATAAATTTGTCCTTTGCAAGCAGTTTTTGAAATCACATCACAGTCTTTTCTAAATGCACACCGCCCGCAGCAGAGAGGTAAGTACACTGAAATATGTCATCAACTCTTGCAGTATCTCAATGTAAATGTATTCAGTTTCCATACTGACTGACGTTTCAGAATGGTACAGCATTCTGGGACGGATGCGGCAGACATTGTATATTAATGTGTCCCACAGAAAGTAGCCACAGGAGTCAGAAAGGATGTATACGAGACTAATCCGCGCTTGCACCAGTAAATTTGGGATAATCCAATTTTCCTCAAGAAAGCGAAACAGTTGTCAGGTGCGATGTAGTCGTATGAACAATTCGGTGCGTAGTCCATCCTCTAACACTTGGTGGCGACACATTGTTCCAAAACTGCTACGTGACGTTCACTAGCTTCTCGAACTGAAAAACGGTCGATAATGTCTTGTTTGTGCACGGCTGCCCAAACATCAACCTGGGGAGGATATAGTGGTTTCGCCTCACACAGAATGCGATTTTGGGAACCCCAAAATCAGCAGTCTTGTTTACTCACGAAACAGTTCTGGTGGAAGAGTGCTTTATCTGTGAATCAGATGCAGCCAACATCAAAACTTTCGTGGACAGTTATTGTGGGGATCTGGTTTGCAAAGACAATCCTTTGTCGCACAGCTGGTACGGGTCTGACGTGGTTACTTTGGGTACTGGGTGGAAAGTGTGTAGACCATTCCTCAGTATCGTGCTCATGTTGTTACACCACAAATCAGTCTGCTAGAATTCTTCAGGCAGACTTCCTCGGATGTCGCTGGATAAGTCCAAAAACAGTAGCCACGTTATAATGTATAGCTAGAGTTTCACGCTAGATCATTATCCTTGCAGTCTGTCGGTTCGAATTTGGGGAAGGGTTTTCTAATGGTTTTCACATAGAGGTGTTTGCCAACATTCAAAAAATTGTTCAAATGGCTCTGAGCACTATGGGACTTAACTGCTGAGGTGACAAGTCCCCTAGAACTTAGAATTACTTAAACCTAACTAACATAAGGACATCACACACATCCATGCCCGAGGCATTCGAACTTAGGACCGTAGGAGTCGCGCGGTTCCAGACAGTGGTGCCTAGAACCGCTCGGCCACCACGGCCGGCTACAAAATCGAAACATATTTAGAAAGAACTTGGCTAAATGAGTCCACTTATCTGCACTATGCTGCACCTCCCTCTGGCCTCGGTTTATGACCTGATTCGGTTGGGAAGGGTATCATGAAGGCGTTGTGTACTCTCCTGAGCATAGCTGGCTCAACTGTCTCACAACCGTTATAACAGGTCCCTGATATCCTGCATATTAATTCTGGGACAGAGATAACATCCGAGCTGATTATGTACAAGTTCAATTGTGTACAGGTACCTACGCTCACACAGACAGCTCACACAGACAATTGTCACGTTTGGGTGAGAAATGACAAATGGCGTCATAATCCCCTGATATGAGAGGTGACTCATGACAAGAGATGACTGTGACGTACCGGTTTGCTGTCAGAGTTCCTTGAACAACTGAAATATGACAGGTGTTCCCCATACGATGGCACCAAGAATAACCCTACTCTGCGGCTGCAAAACATGGGAAGAGCAGCGCCTCTCGCCAAGTCCCCGCCGTAATCACAGACGACGGTCATCCAGGGTAGCATAGAGGCCCGAACAATCTCTGAACTCCAGTCATCAACAGTCTGTGCTTCTCTGTCACGGCATCACTCCAAACGCAGCCGCGAAGTGACACAGAACATTGAAATAAGTCCACTTCTTGTTCTAGGGTGCCAGGCGCAGATTTGAAGGGTTTTTTATGTGCTTGATGCACAAAATGGCGGTCCCCCAAATCGTTGGTCAAGCGTTGTCGACTGGTTTCTTAATGACGAATATTTTTGCTCTCATCTTCCCAAGCAGTCTAACACGGCCACTATCATATCCGAATGTCCCACAAATATGGATATCGCACGATTCGACAAGCCAGCTAAATGGACCCACAATGAGGCTCCTTTAAAACTACTGTCAAGTTCTGATAGCGCAGTCTCATAACGAGTACATGGATACTTAATGTCCTTCAAAGTGGTCCCTCAACATCTGACGGTGTTCCGCCCCCTTATACACCTTACAAGGCACTGTCACATCACTAAACACAAACAATACTAGTGCATTCTAGTGGTCCTTATATCCGTAACAGAGAACTGAAAGACTAATTATTTAGAAACAATCAATGCCTTCTCTGCGCAATAGCAATGGAGATAGTATCGAAGACAGTGCTGCCAAAGCAGAGTTACTAAATACAGTCTTTCGAAATTCCTTCACAAAAGAAGACGAAGTAAATATTCCAGAATGAGAATCGAGAACAGCTGCCAACATGAGTAACGTAGAAGTATGAGTAGATATCCTCGGAGTAGTGAAGCAAATTATATCACTTATTAAAAGCAAGTTTTCCGGTCCAGATTGTATACCAATTAGGTTCCTTTCAGACTATGCTGATGCATTAGCTACATACTTAACAATCATATAAAACCGTCCCCTCGACGAATGATCGTACCCTAAGACTGGAAAGTTGCACAGATCACACCAATATTCAAGAAAGGCACATATCGTTCACGTCGATATGTAGCAGGATTTTGGAGCATATATTGTGTTCGAACATTATGAATTACCTCGCAGAAAACTGTCTATTGACACACAGTCAACATGGGTTTAGAAAACATCGTTCCTGTGAAACACAACTTGCTGTTTATTCACATGAAGTGTTGAGTGCTATTGACAAGAGATTTCAGATCGATTCCGTATTTCTCGATTTCCGGAAGGCTTTTGACACTGTATCACACAAGAGGCTCGTATTGAAATTACGTGCTTATGGAATATCGTCTCAGTTATGTGGCTGGATTTGTGATTTCCTGTCAGAGAGGTCACAGTTCGCAGTAATTGACGGAAAGTCATTGTGTAAAACAGAAGTCATTTCTGGCGTTCCCCATGGTAGTGTTATAGGCCCTTTGCTGTTCCTTATCTATATAAACGATTTTGGAGACAATCTGAGCAGCCGTCTTCGGTTGTTAGCAGATGACGCTGTCGTTTATCGACTAATAAAGTCATCAGAAGATCAAAACAAACTGCAAAACGGTTTAGAAAAGATATCTGGATGGTGAGAAAAGTGGATAGTTGACCTTGAATAACGAAAAGTGTGAGGTCATCCACATGAGTGCTAAAAGGAACTCATTAAACTTCGATTACACGATAAATCAGTCTAATTTAAAAGCCGTAAATTTAACTAAATACTTAGGTATTATAGTTACGAACAACTTAAATTGGAAAGAACACATAGAAAATGTTGTGGGGAAGGCTAACCAAAGATTGCGTTAAATTGACAGGACACTTAGAAAATGTAACAGACCTACTAAGGAGACTGAATACAATACGGTAGTCCGTCCTCTTTTAGAATACTGCTCCGGGGTGTGGGATCCTTACCAGGTAGGACTGACAGAGTACATCGAAAAAGTTCAAAGAAAGGGAGCACGTTTTGTATTATCGTGAAATATGGGATAGAGTGTCACAGAAATGATACGGGATTTGAGCTGGAAATCGTTAAAATAAAGGCGTCTTTCGTTGCGACGGAATCTTCTCACGAAATTCCAATCACCAACTTTCTCCTCCGAAAGCGAAAATATACTCCTGGAAATGGTAAAAAAGAACACATTGACACCGGTGTGTCAGACCCACCATACTTGCTCCGGACACTGCGAGAGGGCTGTACAACCAATGATCACACGCACGGCACAGCGGACACACCAGGAACCGCGGTGTTGGACGTCGAATGGCGCTGGCTGCGCAGCATTTGTGCACCGCCGCCGTCAGTGTCAGCCAGTTTGCCGTGGCATACGGAGCTCCATCACAGTCTTTAACACTGGTAGCATGCCGTGACAGCGTGGACGTGAACCGTATGTGCAGTTGACGGACTTTGAGCGAGGGCGTATAGTGGGCATGCGGGAGGCCGGGTGGACGTACCGCCGAATTGCTCAACACGTGGGGCGTGAGGTCTCCACAGTACATCGATGTTGTCGCCAGTGGTCGGCGGAAGGTGCACGTGCCTGTCGACCTGGGACCGGACCGCAGCGACGCACGGATGCACGCCAAGACCGTAGGATCCTATGCAGTGCCGTAGGGGACCGCACCGCCACTTCCCAGCAAATTAGGGACACTGTTGCTCCTGGGGTATCGGCGAGGACCATTCGCAACCGTCTCCATGAAGCTGGGCTACGGTCCCGCACACCGTTAGGCCGTCTTCCGCTCACGCCCCAACATCGTGGAGCCCGCCTCCAGTGGTGTCGCGACAGGCGTGGATGGAGGGACGAATGGAGACGTGTCGTCTTCAGCGATGAGAGTCGCTTCTGCCTTGGTGCCAATGATGGTCGTATGCGTGTTTGGCGCCGTGCAGGTGAGTGCCACAATCAGGACTGCATACGACCGAGGCACACAGGGCCAACACCCGGCATCATGGTGTGGGGAGCGATCTCCTTCACTGGCCGTACACCTCTGGTGATCGTCGAGGGGACACTGAATAGTGCACGGTACATCCAAACCGTCATCGAACCCATCGTTCTACCATTCCTAGACCGGCAAGGGAACTTGCTGTTCCAACAGGACAATGCACGTCCGCATGTATCCCGTGCCACCCAACGTGCTCTAGAAGGTGTAAGTCAACTACCCTGGCCAGCAAGATCTCCGGATCTGTCCCCCATTGAGCATGTTTGGGACTGGATGATGCCTTGTCTCACGCGGTCTCCACGTCCAGCACGAACGCTGGTCCAACTGAGGCGCCAGGTGGAAATGGCATGGCAAGCCGTTCCACAGGACTACATCCAGCATCTCTACGATCGTCTCCATGGGAGAATAGCAGCCTGCATTGCTGCGAAAGGTGGATATACACTGTACTAGTGCCGACATTGTGCGTGCTCTGTTGCCTGTGTCTATGTGCCTGTGGTTCTGTCAGTGTGATCATGTGATGTATCTGACCCCAGGAATGTGTCAATAAAGTTTCCCCTTCCTGGGACAATGAATTCACGGTGTTCTTATTTCAATTTCCAGGAGTGTATTTTGTTGACACCGACCTACATAGGGAGGAACGATCGCCTGGATAAAATAAGGGAAATCAGAGCTCGTTCGGAAAGATACAGGTGTTCATTCTTTCCGCGCGCTATACGAGTTTGGTATAATAGAGAATTGTGAAGGTGGTTCGATGACCCCTCTGCCAGGCACTTAAATGTTATTTGCAGAGTATCCATGTAGATGTAGATATACAACAGCTGACTCAGTGCATATTTAAATCACTATTTTTGTTAGCCAGCTTGTTATTATGGCTCCAGGCACTACGGGACTTAACATCTGAGGTCATCAGTCCCCTAGACTTAGAACTTCTAAACTTAACTAACTTAAAGGCATCACACACATCCATGCCCGAGGCAGGACTCGAACCTGCGATCGTAACTGCACCGCGGTTCCGGACTGAAGCGCCTAAGACCGCTCGGCCACAGAGGCCGGCGAAACTCAAGCTAACAAAGGCACTAGGAAGACTGCTTCATCACCACGACAGAAGAAAGCAAAACGAGTGAGAAGCAAAGTGTAAACAACACTGAAAGGAATCATCCACTGTCTGTTTCATCCGCAATGTACCACGGTTAACAAGCATGAAAGATTTTTCGTGTGAATCGTGGGGAAGTGGGTAACTCTCAGGAGTCAAATTCAGAGTTTCTGCAACTTCTTTCGCCTATGGAAATAGTCTGCACACAGGTGCATGAAAATGGTGAGTTACAGTGTAGTCAGACTCCACTTAAACTGCTCGTTTCCCTATAATTGATTTGGAAATTTTAAAGGTCGAAGGAAGGCGAGGGCATACTAAGTCCAATTAAATCAAGCACTGTGGTTGTTGAAATGACATTCAGGGGGTCAGCTTGACATAAGGCGCACTCCAGTGCTTTAACAGTTGCGTGTAGCACCAGGGCAACATACACAGCGTTGTAGCTATTAAATTATTAACTCCGCTATCACGACAACACCGTGTCGTCCAGTACTGGAATCTTCTGATTTTTTCTTGTAGTTTGTGTAATTAGTGTAGCCTTTGTTTATTGCTAGCGCGTAATTGTAGAGAAAATTTCCTTTGTAGTTATAGTTTTTCATTGTTGTACAGTAAAAGAGTTGTGGCGTGCATGTAGATTTGCACCATGAAATTTCGTAGCTGCGCTTGCAATTAACGAGATATTATTTTCAATGCTATGTTTATGTGTTTCCTTATTTTGCTCTTCAAATTGTGCTTTTCTGTGTTATTGTGTGAAAAATTGTGACAGTATTTGGCGTGTGAAAAACGTAATACTAGGCTCCAAAATAAACTGAGAAATGACAGTGAAGACGAAAGCAGTGCGTTAGCGCCACCGTGTAATGAATTAACTAATGTTCAAAGTAGTAATTTGGTAATTGTGCATAGGGAAATGGAGCCGGCTGCAAATAATGGTGTAGACAGTGAAACAATTAGTGAACAGGGAAGCATTAACGATCGATCGGTCGGCAACAGCTCGCCTGAGGAATCCAAAATGACAGGACACAATCTTGCAAATACTGTAGATTCAGGTTTTACGTTCTCACCGTTTCCTCAGATAAGTCAAGGCACATTTTCTGCTTTTCAAAATGCGAATATTGCCGGTTCAAATGCACTGCCGAATAGCACTGAGGAGCATGTTTCAGACATCAGGCCATTGTTATTACAGTTAATGCAACAAATGGGACAAAGGTTACAAAAGTTAGACACAAGGCTTGAAGAAAATCAGAAACAAATGGGACAAAATCTTCAAAAGTTAGACACCACGCTTGAACAAACACGTCAAGATTCAACTGCTGAGTTACATAACATTGAATCGAAATCTCAAAAAGTCTGTAATGATGTAAAAACACAAATTTGTGAGCATTTTCAACCTATTTTTTCGCGGCATGAAAATGCATTACAGAATCACGAAGCAGCCATAAAAGAACTGCAAACTATTGTTCATGAAAATCACACCTTGCAAGCTAAAATTGACTCGGTTGCATCTACCGATTCGGTTACGCTACTTGCAGAAACTCAGGAAAACGTAAAGGACACAGTAGATACTCTGAAAATTGGTTCAGAAAGACACATGGAGGAAAATAGTTCATTATCACAGAAAGTAGTCGAACTTTCAGATCAGCTAAATAACTTATCTGCGAAGGTAGATGATAATCTGAATGACACAAGACCGGTAGTCTTTAATGACACAGAAGAGTACTAACAAATTAGGAAATTCAAACAAAATCAGAATCAAACTAATACGCAACACCAAAGAGAAATCCAGGAAGTACAAGATCAGTTGACACAGGTAATATAAGAATTACGTATTTTAGAGGACCCTCGCGCTCCAATACTGGAAGAGGGACATAGAAATACAGAACAGTCACAATAAAATAACACGGGGCACTTCGAAAATTATGAAAGAAATTGGCAAGATACACCGAATTTTGAGATGGAACCGCCGTAACGACTTAACAATGACTGATATGCTACTCACCGACACGATGATTTTGACTATAAGCTGTTCATTACTACGTAAATTCAAAACATTTAAGAATTCTGACAACGACATTCATCCACAAGCATGGCTTTATCAATTCTCTCATTGTTTTCCTCCTAACTGGTCATTAGAGCACAGATTAGAATTTATGTATGGCTACTTAGAGAATGAACCAGCTGTAAGAATGCGATCGGTCATTCACGATTGTCACAGTGAAGGAGGAATTTATCATGCCTTTCTCTCAGCATACTGGTCTCAAGCTACACAAGACCAAGTAAAACATAGCATCATAATGATGAAACATTTCGAACAATCTGAATTTTCCAGTCTTGTGAAACATTTTGAAGACATGTTGCACAAGAATCAGTACCTGTCAAACCCATACAGCCCCTCAGAACTCATCCGCATTTGTTTAATCAAATTACCTGAACATTTACGACATATTATTTTGGCAGGACGTTGCAAAGACGACGTCGAAGCTTTTCAGGGACTCTTACAATAATTGGAAACTGATACTGACAATCGCGGGACGCGAAAACAGGAACACAACAATTACAGGTCACATCCGTCACAATTCCGCGATGAAAGAAATAATAATTGGACACGACAGGGCTATTCTTACAACGTAAATCGTGACCAAACCAGACACCATTGGCAGAGCAGTAAGAATTACAGGGAAAGATCACCTCTCCGCGGTAATGACTATCACAGACACAATCAGAGAAACAGACAATATGGAAACCAAAATAATTATTATCAAGGGAGACAGCATAACGTCAGACGCAATGGTCCACCGCGCAGTTACGATTCCGGGAGAAATTCCCCACCACATGACCGACAAAAAAGAAACAATGTAAACTACGGACAAAACGACAGACCTGCACTTCATCAGAACTGGCGGGATTCAAACAGGGAAGTGCCCTCTCGGCAAGGTGAATTTGTAGAAGTTAGGTCTCATAATCCCAATAACGACGCACGCCAACAAAGAGATAGTAGACAATGACTCGTACCGCAGGGAGCCACGTGCGCCGCCTGACTCAGAGAAAAATAACACGTTAACCATGAGAAAAATTTTAGCATTCCTTACCGAAATATACAACATGATAATTGCTTCGAAGTTGAAACCCTACGCACTAGAAAGGGTAAAAGATTGCACGGCATTCCACATATAAAACCGTTCATTGAGAGATAATCTGCTTTTTAACTTAGTCTTTGCCATAAAATGTTTCACTTCACGCAACTAGTACAATTTGTCACACTCAGAAACTGTTAACATGCAACTATGTTTTGAAGTTAACTATCCAGTCTAGAACCTAGGGAACATACTTAGACAGTATTTACGAGTGCATTGTTATAGTGAACAGACGACACAGTGTATTGCGTGTGTACATTCTTGCTTGTTAGTTGCACGATTACGTAACGACTATAAGGCTCACATACTTAGAACATATACCGGTATTGTTAATGAGACTTTAATGCAACATTTTGGTTTACCGGAAAATACATTATGGATTTAAAGTTCTTTCTGAGAGATACCAGATGACACAGTGGTTAGTTTATTTGACAGCTACACGATTATATCACGACGCTACTAATGTGTGATACAATTTACATTGTTGCTTTTGCACTATATCTGGTTTATATCTGCATTGTTTTCTGTATTATTCTGGAAAGTAAAACATGTTTTAGTAGTAACTTTTGTGGTATAGCTACAATGAGACTGCCTCTTCCGTAGCACATCAATACATTTCATTACAGAAATTTGCTTACGGATGACGATAATTACGACACTTGGCACATTTTTTACCCTTAAGTAATGACAGAGATTGTCTTACAACAAGACACACAGTTTAGCGCTACAGTACACGAATTCGAGTGATAAATTTTGTACTTAAAACATTTATTTTTAAAGATTTTTTAATCACAAAGATACAAAGAAAGTTTTCGGTGATACATTTCATTCGATTGCTGTGATCTGTAACACCTTAGGGTATAATTACATTAATCCTCAGGGGGGTACACGCTTACTTTGTGTACCACGTGTTTGGCATGCACAAGGAGCCCTAGCTAATATGGTATTTGCTTATACAGCTTTACGCATTGGTACCATATTTCTCTGACACTAAATTACACAGCTATCTGATTATTTAGCAGAGAAAAAAAACATATTTTTTACTACGTCAGTGACACATGTTTACGCAGTTACACAGTTGGATAACTTCACACTTATGAAATTGTATTTTGTCTGTACTTTGTAAACTCTTCATATTTTTTCGGAACCATTGTGATACTATGAGAGCTTTGAATGTCGTATTTGGTAAGGAGTCATGATTTTTGAAGTACGTTTGAGGTAGATGACTTTATTGAACGTCTTGAAATTATTGAAAGAAGCTGCGACGAATTTGAGATGCGATTGATCTGTTATAATATTATTACGATGACGATGTGTATTATGCTGTTGAGGTATGTTTATGATCAATAAGCTGATGCTATAAGAGGAATTTGATTATGCTACGTATTTATTATGATTAAATATTTAAGAAATGTCGACGAATATGTATGTATAATAAGGTAAGGAATAATGAGTAGTGGTTAGGGACTCTGACTTGTGAAAAAGGAAGTTGGAAACCAAGAATAGCACTTTAAGAGTTATGAAATGTGAGTAAATGCGTGAATGTATCACAATGCCGGCAAAAATTTTTTGGGCACTGTTATTTTTATAGGATTTTGTTTCGACACATTTGTAAAGCAAACTCTCGACGTGAATTTTTTTATTTGAGACTCTCACTGCTGTCGTTAATATTTCGGTAAGAAAGTTAAGTGACCTTCACGTAATGCGTCATGGGCGCCCAGCTGTGCCACCTGCCTGGAGAAAAAGCCATTAGTTGGAGGAAAAAAGAGACCATTAACATCGCTATTGACATTCCTTTGTAGAAAGCATCGCAAATACGACACACTCATTACTTGGAAACATATCGTACTTTATGCTACTTACTGATATTCATATGAATTGATGGGAAAAATTCTTACATCTGCACACCTGATTATGACATGTGCCTTTCTACAAGAGTTGAGAGAATTTCTACTGATTTATGAAATGCCACATGGCTATTGAACGATGTTTTTATGGTTTGCTTTACATAGTTGCTTATTCCATTTGATATCTGGTTTCCAGCTGTGTTGCAGCATTGGTTTTATAAAATAAAATTAAGTGCATTTGCTAATGTGAACACTTTCTGTCAACAGATCTACTAAATAATAATTTTATGATCCACAGTCTTCGAAAAAGGAGCACTTGGAAAGGAAAGAGCAATAAGAAGGGACTAATAACAGTAACTGCATACATAATTTTTTTTTCAACTACTTGGTAATTTTTTGGTAGAATAACTTGTTGTAGTGCACCACTTTAATGACATAGATACTAAGATGTGAATAGACATTTCCCTTATCTGCATTGTTGTCTTTAGAGTATTATTTTTTCTGCTTGAGCTATGTCAAATTTAGGTACAAGTTATTGCATTTGCTGCTACTGCTTGCCAGGCATAGTGCTATTAAATTTCACTTTGTATTACTCTGTTAAGCCAGTTTCACTACTGATTTACTTTTCTTTTTGCTGCATATTTGCTCATATTAGTGATAATGTAGCATTTGCTTTATTAATTTAGATATACTGCTGCTTGCTTTGCATATTTGCATTTTTTTGTTACTGCTGTTTGTGTTAATTGTTTTGTGCTGTTGCATTGCCTCATCCCTTAGTTTAGCATCTTAGCTCAGTAGATTTAAGTTAGCTTAAGAGGGGTTGGCTATATAAGAGAATGTGATGAATTGGATGTGTTATTCCACTATGTGTCTGTGTACCCTTGTGTATTTGTGTTTTTCCTGTCTTTATGCTTTTAGCTATTAAGATTAATGTTGTAGAATTTTTCTAATACTCAGCTATATTCACTATGATGAGGAATACTGTTATCCTCAAATATAATTTGTATTTATAATATGTTATTTACTTTGTAAAGATGTTTAGTCATTATTTATTCTGTTTTGTTTTAATGTTCATGTGTGAAATTGATGTTTTGAAACTATTCTCATTATTTTATTTATTTACTTATGTCATAATTCCTGTAACACTGATGTATCTGTTTGTTTCTATTCTTTGTTAAAGCCTGTACTACTACAAATGTTATCTGTATTGTTATGTTCTTTAATGTATTACTGTGGATGTGAGACTACCCAGCGAACACTATCCCATCTGATAGGTGCCCTGACATAATCGTTGGCGTTGTAAGTAGGCTGTTTAGGTTTTTATGTTGGTAACGTCACCTAGTACTGTGTATGAAAACCACTGACTGTGCTGCGTGCAGTCTGTGGCTGGTGGGCATTGTTGAAATAGCCACTATTGTAGTGCTGGGCAGTTGGCTGTTAACAGCGCATAGTGTTGTACAGTTGAAGGTGAGCCGCCAGCAGTGGTGGATGTGGGGAGAGAAATGGAGGAGTTTTGAGAGCGGATGATCTGGACTTATGTCCATCAGATAGAGTAAATGTGTAAAACTGGATGTCATGAACGGATATATATATTATAACTTTTGAACACTATTAAGGTAAATACATTGTTTGTTCTCTATCAAAATCTTTCATTTGCTAACTACGCATATCAGTAGTTAGTGGCTTCAGTAGTTTGAATCTTTTATTTAGCTGGCAGTAGTGGCGCTCGCTGTATTGCAGTAGTTCGAGTAACGAAGATATTTGAGACGTAAGTGATTTGTGAAATGTATAGGTTATTGTTATTCAGGGACAGTCTTTTGTAGGAACTATTAAAAGTCAGATTGCGTTGCGCTAAAAATATTGTGTGTCAGTTTAAGCACAGTCATTTATAATTTTTCTAAGGGGACGTTTCAGCGTAGTTGTCTTTTGACCAGAATGCTATCTTCTGTGCAGAACACGATATACGGAAATCTGTTGACAGTTTGTATGATTATATCGTGAATTAGACACAAGACTGAGAAATAGTTGTTTGTTGCATTAATTTTGGACGCCTGTGCAGTGTTGGTTAGACCGTCAGCGAGAGCGCACTGCAAGTTCCTGCGACTAATAAGGCGACTACACCTTCGCTTGTTACATATTTTTACGAGCTTCAAACAGGAACGACTTATTTTCAATTAACTGTGTAGTTACTAGTTTATTGTTGTAATTTCTTGCGCGTTTGAGTGCTTACTAGGCACAACCTTCTATTTCTATAACAGTGTAGTGTACAGTACCGCCATTGCTATCGACTATTGTATCGACCCTAGTATCGTACAGGCTTTTGTTTGTTTGGTTAGAACAGCTCAGTGCCGGTTAGACTGTCAGTGAGAGAGCACTTCAATTTCCCACTGCTAATAAGGCAAGTACATAATTAGTTTGTTGCATATTTTTACGAGCTTGAACACGAGCAAGTGCAGTAATGGATAGGAACTGTGATTGTTGTGTACAGATGCGAGCTGACCTCACGACCCTTCGCTCACAGCTCCAGGCTGTGTTGGCTTCCGTCACACAGCTTGAGGCTGCTGCCAAGGGGTGTCACTGTGGGGGATCGAAAGTGGGGATGCGAGGGACGTCGGGCACGTCCCATGTGTCCTCCGAACTGTCCACTGCTGTGACCACCCTGGGTACTGCCTGCACTGAGGTTGCCCCTCACCCATGGTCGAGTGGGAGATCATTCCAAAATCTGGCAGGCAGTGAAAAACTTTCTGAGGGGCCGATCGTAGGACCTCCCCGATTCGTTTGACGAACAGGTTTCAGGCGTTATCTTTGGCTGACGATGTCTATGAGCCGGATGCAGTCGTCCACCCTCTTCCAGAGGAAGCTTCTCGGCCCGTAAGGTCTGGGCAATCACAGAGAGTGGGTTTGCTGGTAGTTGGCAGCTCCAACGTTAGGTGCGTAATGGGGCTCCTTACGAACATGGCTGCCAAGGAGGCAAAGGAAGCCAATGTGCACTTTGTGTGCATTCTGGGGGCAATCATTCTGAGTATGGAAACAGTGCTTAAAGATGCCATGAAGAGGACAGAGTGCAGCCAACTGCTGGTGGTGGTTCATGTCAGTACCAATGACTTGTGTTGCTTTGGATCAGAGCAGATTCTGTTTGGTTTCGGGCGGCTATCGGAAATTCTAAAGACTTCCGGGATTAAGGCGGAGCTCACCATCTGCAGCATCGTCGATAGAATCGACTGTGGGCCTTTGGTGCAGAGCCGAGCGGAGCGTCTGAAGCAGAGGCTCGGTGGTTCTGTGACCGTGTAGGCTGCAGATTCCTTGACTTGCGCCATCATGTGATGGGTTTCCGGGTTTCTCTTAATAGCTCAGAAGTCAACGACACACAGGAGGCGGCTACACGGATAGCGGGGGGCTTCGTGAAAGGGACTGGGAGTTTTCTTTGGGTTAGATGGTCTCAGGGAACCACAGAAGGGGCGACCATCTAATAGTGTGCAGGTAAGACACAGTAAGGTAGTTGTGAAACAATTGATATTGTAGTTGTAAATTGTTGTAGCTGTGAGAAAGAATCAGAGCTCCAAGCCCTAATAGAAAGCATTAAAGCTCGAATAGTTGTAGTTAAAGACAGCTGGCAAAAGCTGGAAATAGTTTCAGCCGAAAATTTCAGACAATCTAACAGTGTTCAAAAAGGATAGATTAAATACCATTGGTGGTGGAGTATTTATTGCTGTCAGAGGTAGTTTGCCCGGTAGCGAAATTGAGATAGATAGTTCGTGTGAAATAGTAGGGGTAAAGGTTATACCTGACAATCGGACTAAACTATTAATTGGATCGTTTTACCGACCCCCTACTCAGAAAATATAGTTGCTGAACGGTTCAAAGAAAACTTGAGTCTCATTTCAAGTAAGTGCCTCGCTTATACAATTGTAGTCGGTGATGACTTCAATCTACCCTCGAAATGCTTGAAAAATTATACATTTAAAGCCGGCGGCAGGCATAAAACGTCATTCGAAGTTGTGCCGAATGCTTTCTCAGAAAATGAATTGAGCACTTAGTTCATGACCCCACTCGAAGCGTAAAGCATACTTGACCTTTTAGCAACAAATAATCCTGGACAAATAGTGAGTATCGTGACGAATACAGGGATTAGCCACCACAAAGCAGTTGCTGCTAGGCTGAATACCTTAACTTCTACAACCATCAAAAAGAAACGCAAAGTATATCTATTTAAAAAGCTGATAAAAATGCTCTTAACGCCTTTTTAAGAGACAGTCTTCACTCCTCCCGATCTGATCATGTAAGTGTAGAATAGATGTGGAATGTTTTCAGATGATATCAACAGCATTTGAGAGATATAAACGACATCAATTAAGAAGTTATGGTACTGATCCCCCATGGTACACAAAACGGGTCAGATCGTTGTTGGAGAAGCAACGAAAAAAGTATGCCAAATTTAAAAGAACGCAAAATCAACAAGATTGGCAAAGTTTTACAGAAGTTCAAAATATAGCGTGTACTTCAATGCGAGTAGCTTTTAATAATTTCCACTACGAAATTCCGTCTCCAAATCTGGCAGAAAACCCAAAGAGATTCTGGTCGTACATAAAGCACACCAGTGGCAATCAATACCTTCACTGCGCGATAACAACGGTAAAGTCACTGATGACAGAGCCACTAAAGCAGAATTATTAAACACGGTTTTTCGAAACTCATTCATCAAAGAAGACGAAGTAAATATTCCTGAATTCCAATCAAGAACAACTGCCACGATGATAAACATAGAAGTAGATATCCTCGGTGTAAAAAAGCAGCTTTAATCGCTTAATAAAGGCAAGGCCTCCGGTCCAGACTGTATACCAGTCAGGTTCCTCTAAGAGTGAGCTGATAAAATAGCTCCATATTTAGCAATTATATACAACCACTCGCTCACAGAAAGATATGTATCTAAAGACTAGACAATTGCTCAAGTCACACCAATACCCAAAAAGGGAAGTAGGAATAATTCGCTGAATTACAGGCCTATATTACTAACGTCGATTTGAAGCTGGGTTTTGGAACATTTACTGTATTCGAAAGTTATGAAGTACCTCGAAGAAAACGATTTATTGACACATAGTTAGCAAGTATTCAGAAAATATCGTTCTTGTGAAACACACCTAGCTCTTTATATTCGTGAAGTAATAAGTGCTATCGTCAGCGGATGTCAAATTGATTCCATATTTTTAGATTTCCACAAGGCTTTCGACACCGTTCCTCACAAGCGTCTTCTAACCAAACTTCGTGCCTATGGTGTATCGCCTCAGTTGTGCGACTGGATTCGTGATTTCCTGTCAGAAAGGTCACAGTTCGTAGTAACAGACGGAAAGTCATCTAGTAAAACAGAAGTAATATCCGGCTTTCCCCAAGGAAGTGTTATAGTCCCCCTATTATTCCTGATCTATATCAGCTACATAGGAGACAATCTGAGTAGCCGTCTTAGATGTTTACAGATGATGCCGTCATTTACCGTCTTGTAAAGTCATGAGATGATCAAAACGACTTGCATAATGATTTAGATAAGATACCTGTATGTTGCGGAAAGTGGCAATTGACCCTGAATAAAGAAAAGTGTGAAGTTATTCACACGAGTACTAAAAGAAATCAGCTAAATTTCGATTACGCGATAAGTCACACAAATCTGAAGGCTGTAATTCAGCTAAATACTTAGGGATTACAATTACAAATAACCTAAATTGGAACAATCACATGGATAACATCGTGGATAGAGCAAACCAAAGACTGCGATTCATTGGCAGAACACTTAGAAGGTGAACAGGTCTACTAAAGAGACTGCTTACCCAACGCTTGTCCGCCCTATTCTGGAGTACTGCTGTGCGGTGTGTGATCCGCATCAGGTGGGACTGACGGATGACATCGAAAAAGTACAAAGAAGGGCAGCTCGTTTTGTATTATCGCAAAATAGGTGAGATAGTGTCACAGACACGATACGTGAATTTGAGTGGCAATCATTAAAACAAAGGCATGTTTCGTTGCGACAGGATCTTCTCATGAAATTTCAATCACCAGTTTTCTCCTCCGTTCGCGAAAACATTCTGTTGGCACCTACCTGCATACGGAGAAATGATCATCATGATAAAATAAGAGAAATCAGGGCTCGCACAGAAAAATTTAAGTGCTCGTTTTTCCCACATGCCGTTCGAGAGTGGAACGGTAGAGAGACAGCTTGAAGGTGGCTCACTAAACCCTCTGCCAGGCGCTTTATTGTGAATAGCACAGTAATCACGTAGATGTAGATGTAATGCAGCTTTCCAATTGACTGTGCTTTGCAAAAGTCCGTGAGGCCCGGCCAGCCGTGTGCTTTTGTCGGAAAATGCGGTGTTCGTTTTTATACGAGTAGCATCTTCCTGTTGGCACCTCAAACAAGGAACCCCTTGACTGCGAAGTCGCAGAAGGTCAATGATATTTACGACGTTAGACACCCCACTTCTTTTCTACCATGGCACCTCAATATTGGCTGCTAATGGCGACAGGACACCGGACTGGAGGTATCCAATAGCGAGTGCAGTTGCACTGCTCAGTTTACGAGTAACTCACAACAATGATGCAGTGCTAGTGCTGTCGATACAAAGTAGAGCAATGGCAACGATAACAAAGCAAGAATTGCATTATACCTTCAGTAACAGTTCGTCAGAAAGTATTCCAAGGAATATCACTGAGAAATTAGTGGCGGATGGAATATTAGCGTTTCTGCAAGATGGTTCTGTGGAGTATTTGGTGTCGTGTACGCTGGAGTGTGCGGCTGCTGTAGGTGAGGAGAACAATAATGACGATACGTGCTTAGCAAGTCTACATCTGCATCTGCATCTACATCACTACTCTGCAGTTCACATTTAAGTGCATGGCAGAGGGTTCATCGAACCACAATCATACTATCTCTCTACTGTTCCACTCCCGAACAGCGAGCGGGAAAAACGAACACCTAAACCTTTCTGTTCGAGCTCTGATTTCTCTTATTTTATTTTGATGATCATTCCTACCTATGTAGGTTGGGCTCAACAAATTATTTGCGCATTCGGAAGAGAAAGTTGGTGACTGAAATTTCGTGAAAAGGTCTCGCCGCGACTAAAAACGTCTATGCTGTAATGACTTCCATCCCAACTCGTGTATCATATCTGCCACACTCTCTCCCCTATAACGCAATAATACAAAACGAGCTGCCGTTTTTTGCACCCTTTCGATGTCCTCCGTCAATCCCACCTGGTAAGGATCCCACACTGCGCAGCAATATTCTAACAGAGGACGAACGAGTGTAGTGTAAGCTGTCTCTTTAGTGGACTTGTTGCATCTTCTAAGTATCCTGCCAATGAAACGCAACCTTTGGCTCGCCTTCCCGACAATATTATCTATGTGGTCTTTCCAACTGAAGTTGTTCGTAATTTTAACACCCAGGTACTTAGTTGAATTGACAGCCTTGAGAATTTTACTATTTATCGAGTAATCGAATTCCAACGGATTTCTTTTGGAACTCATGTGGATCATCTCACACTTTTCGTTATTTAGCGTCAACTGCCACCTGACACACCATACAGCAATCTTTTCTAAATCGCTTTGCAACTGATACTGGTCTTCGGATGACCTTACTAGACGGTAAATTACAGCATCATCTGCGAAGAGAACTGCTCAGATTGTAACCCAGGTCATTTATATAGATCAGGAACAGCAGAGGTCCCAGGACGCTTCCCTGGGGAACACCTAATATCACTTCAGTTTTACTCGATGATTTGCCGTCTATTACTACGAACTGCGACCTCCCTGACAGAAAATCACAAATCCAGTCGCACAACTGAGACGATACCCCATAGCTCCGCAGCTTGATTAGAAGTCGCTTGTGAGGAACGGTGTCAAGAGCTTTCCGGAAATCCAGAAATACGGAATCAACCTGAGATCCCCTGTCGATAGCGGCCATTACTTCGTGCGAATAAAGAGCTAGCTGCGTCGCACAAGAGCGATGTTTTCTGAAGTCATGCTGATTACGTGTCAATAGATCTTTCCCTTCGAGGTGATTCATAATGTTTGAATACAGTATATGCTCCAAAACCATACTGCAAACCGACGTCAATGATATAGGTCTGTAGTTAAATGGATTACTCCTACTACCCTTTTTGAACACTGGTGTGACCTGCGCAATTTTCCAATCTGCAGGTACAGATCTATCGGTGAGCGAGCGGTTGTATATGATTGCTAAGTAGGGAGATATAGTATCAGCGTAATCTGAAAGGAACCTAATCGGTATACAATCTGGACATGAAGACTTGCCCGTATCAAGCGATTTGAGTTGCTTCGCAACCCCTAAGGTATCTACTTCTAAGAAACTCATGCTAGATGTTCGTGTTTCAAATTCGGGAATATTCCATTCGTCTTCCCTGGTGAAGGAATTTCGGAAAACTGCGTTCAATAACTCCGCTTTAGCGGCACAGTCGTCGATAACAGTACCATCGGCACTGCGCAGCGAAGGTATTGACTGCGTCTTGCCGCTCTGCTTTTAGCCAATAGCTGGTGGAAAAAGGCTGTTTTAGGTTGATTCTACGTATTAAAATCATATTACTTTAGAGCAAAATATGACTCCCGACAGGTACCTGACATTACAGTTGATACCACCAAGTCAAAGTGATACTGAAACAGGTGTCGAGCCCCGTAGTTCATGATTCTCATTGGACTGGGAGCCACAAATCCCTTCGCTAAAGGAACGTAGTAAAGGACATTCGTTGTCCAACGAGCGCCTGCTAAACATAATTACGTACACGGGAGAACATTTGCAGGATAGTTAAAAAAATTATGAACAGTTTCGACTAAGTTCGCAGCAATACGACCGTGTAGTGCATAAGAAAATCTACGGATATTCAAGGGAGGACAAGACACACGTGTTACAAAAAGTGGTTTTTGCAAGTTTCAAGAACGTTCGATACAGTTTATAGGATGTGCGTGATAGTGACTTCCTATGTTATACACATCAAACTGTGAGTGACATAGATTACTGCGATCTCCAGTGAAGCTTTGGATGGTTGCATAAGTTCAAACAGCGCTGCAGAATTGAAAAGATGTAAGGTAAAAAAATTTCAAACAAAGCGTGACTTCACGACGCACGTAAAATTGAGGAATCGGCCAGTGAATTTGTAGATCAGATAAACAAACTTGACCCATCGTTCAGTAAGGAATTTGTTTTCAACTCGAAACAATCGGGATTTGAGAAAGAAATGCAAGTGAAATGAACCCGTCAAATTAAGGCACCAAGAGACTTGTGTGAAGAACAACGAACAGAATGCCTTAACGCATCCGTATACAATTATGCTGACTGTTAATCTGGATGCTAAACTGGATGGGAAGTTTTTTATTGTGCTGCGTGAAGTTGGAGGTGCTTTGCCCCCTACAATTCTTACTCATGTGCGCGTTCTTGCAAGGGCAGTAGGGAATACTTACGTCACAGTAAGTAAGAATGGAGAAATGGGCGTACGAGAACTACAAGTATCGTATGAGCTCTGCTTTTGGCCAAAAGCTGGTGGAAAAAGGCTGTTTTAGGTTGATTCTACGTATTAAAATCATATTACTTTAGAGCAAAATATGACTCCCGACAGGTACCTGACATTACAGTTGATACCACCAAGAACAAATGGGAAAATTCAGCCTCTGGATATTTGCTTTTTCCGTGCCTATAAATCCTTTTTTGCGCGCCATATGGAGCTACGCGTAAAAGGATAGCCACTTCAACTCCACGACGGACTGTTTCGCGATCGGTTGCATGTCAGCACAATCCATCATCATCACCCCCATACACCAATATGATACCATATCGATTTTTAAGAGTGATTAACTATCTGATCGTCCTGCACGGTTTGTAACTCCCAAGGAGTTCGCCTTAGATTTCGATTGTGCGAATCTTTGTGATAACTGTGGCATGCCATTCGTCATTCAGTGTCCACAGTGCAAGTTAATAGTTTGTTTTGAACATTTCTCGAATGTCGCCGATGTCAGTTTTATGAAATGTGAAACATAGACCGTACATCCCGTAGAAGGTTGATCGCCACACGTCCGACCGAGCGAGGTGGCGCAGTGGTTAGCAAACTAGACTCGCATTCGTGGGGACGACGGTTCAATCCCGCGTCTTGCCATCGTGATTTATATTTTCCGTGATTTCCCTAAATCGCTTCGGGCAATTTCCGGGATGGTTCCTTTGAAAGGGCACGGCCGACTTCCCTTCCCATCCTTGCCTAACCCGATGGGACCGATGACCTCGCTGTGTGTCCGCTCCTCGAAATCAACCAACCATTTTCTGTGACCCTCTTGGTGTACATGGTGAGTCAATAGTACCTATTATTTTCCTGTCGTAATTGCAAACAGAACACATTCAAATGAGCCTTGCTAAAGATTGAACATGCGCACTCGCGCTCAAGGATTTCCTTGTAAAAAAGCGCCGCCTCAGCTACGCCGTGCAACGTGAGAGAATTGGCTGTCTTTCATTCCACCCGTTGTCATCGACTCAACTAAGTTGATATGCTTGGCTGCCGTGGTGTGAAGGGCGGGGGCACTAGTACCAGCTAATGCATACACCTCAACCTCTTTCATGTACCCTACGAGTGGGAAATTTCGGCAGGGTAACCCTAAACTCGTACATCAGGTGGCCTAGGGGAACACTGTGATATCCAAGGCACTACCACCAGACCAGGCTTGTCTAGAGATTCGGAGCAACATCCATTCTATTCTAGGCGAATACCGTGACTTCATTTCCCTGATGTAAGCTTGTCGCTTGCGTTCGTATCAGTGGATTTTGATAGTGCCTTTGGCAGGATCAACCGCGAATTCCTTGACTCGACCATGCGACGCACGGCGATACAGCAGGATTTTGTTACCTTCTTTATGCGCCTCCTTCGTGGCGCTCCTTCGACGGTGAGAGTCAATGGCAGGGAGATAGGAACGATTCTTATTTGCAGCTCAGTTACGCAAGGATGTCCCTTGTCGATGGTGCTGTTTGTAATAGTGCTTGAACCATTGATGTAGACTCTTAGACGGACTCTTACAGGCGTCCGACTCCGTGCGAGATCCTTCACCTGTCGTGCACATGCCCACGACTTGATGGTGCTCGTCGGTCGGAGAACGAAGTACGTAAGGTGGTTGCCGATCTTACTACGTAGAGGCGGGTAGCAGAGTCAACATGAATAGCACTAAGATTGTGCCCATCCGACGGGGGCTGGACGTTCTGCGCAGTCCGTTTACGACGGCGAACATCTTGCGATGCTTAGGAGTACTGTTCACCCGATCGCCACCGCAATCAGCGGCGGCGAACTACCTGCGTCTGCTTCAGCATGTCCGACTGCACATACGCTACAACTCTCTCCGAACCCACGACCTTCTCCAAAGGGTAGAATAGACTAATGTTCATCTGACGTCGTGACTGCCGCACCTGGCACAGGTACTGGCAATACCACATGATATTACTGACAGGTTAATGGTGGCCTTTGGATACTATGTCAGTCAGGGGATTTTGTTTAAGGTCAAATACGACACTCTCCCACGCCATTCTGGAGGATGTGTGGAACAAGGCTCTAGTTCTATACCAGCGAGCGACGCTACGGACTTGGAACCAACGGCAACACGCCAAAAAGTCGGCGATCCTGGCCGTGTTTCTTCTCACGTCCTTTCAACCGTCGGTGTCGGTAGCTACAATATCGCCTTCTTTCTCTCACGTCGCGCGATTCTTTGTTTATTTTAGTTGCGTTCAGTTACAGATACCTTCTACAAGGATCCCCGCTACCAGTGGGATATATTGATATTTGAGGTCTCATCTTGGCAACAATGCTGCCGAACTTAAGCACACAACGAGGGATTGGCGACAGATTTGGCGAGCTGTCAATATGCCTCTCCTCACAATGGCAGAGTGATCGTCTCGGTATACATTAATGTACCGCAAGATAGTGAACCGCCGACGACTGTATGACATTCACATGGTAGATTCCCCGCTCTGCCTTATATGTGGCATGCTGGACACCGGCGAACATTCTCTGCAGCGTGGTGAGGCAAAGGATGTTTGGTGGCTGAAGCAACCCGCCAAGGCATTCCTCCGACGCACAACGGACTCTTTATTTATCCCAGACGCTGTCTTTTCCCTCTCACAGAAAACGTCGGCAATCCGTTGGATTGCAGGACACGCATCGCACTACCTGCTCTCGCGGACCATGATGTATGGCATGGACTACATGAACAACACGAAATCATCCGACAACACCCTAAATAAAAAATGGATTTTGCGAATTTTCTATGGAGCATGTGTCATGACCTGAAGTTAAGTCTCATAGTGCTCAGAGCCATTTGAAACATTTGAGGCAGCCTGCACTACACTTGTCCGTCCTCTGATGGAATACTGATGCGCGGTATGGGATCCTTACCAGGTAGGATTGACGCAGGACATCGTAAAAGTGCAAAGAAGGGCAGCTCGTTTCGTGTTATCGCGCAGTATGGGTGAGAATGCCACTGATATGATACGCGAGTTGGGGTCACTGAAACAAAGGCGGTTTTCTTTGTGGCGAAATCTATTTACGTAAATCCGATCACCAACTTCCTCTTCCGAATGAGTAAATATTTTGTTGACACCCACCTAAGTAGGGAGAAGTGATCATCATAATAAAATAAGATAAATCAGAGTTCTAACGGAAATATTTTGGTGTTCCTTTTTCCCACGCGCCATTCTAGAGTGGAATGGTAGAGAAGTAGTATGAAAATGGTTCGATAAACGCTCTGCCAGGCACTTAAGTGTGAATTGCAGTGTAACCATGTAGATGTAGATGTGGACATGCGGAAGTATCAGCAATGATCAAGAGCATGAAAATACCGCAGACTGTAGAAACCACTGCATTAAAGACACATAACGTGTTCCACAGGAAATGTGGCCTATTAATTGAAACATTGTCATGGTGATCACTCCATTGGCAAAAGATTTCGGAATAGTCCCCCATCTCCGGAAGGGGCCTACCAAAGGGGAGGTGGCCATGAGAAAAAGACTGAACAATCAACGAAAGGATAACGTTCTACGAGCCGGGGCGTAGAATTTCTGAAGCTTGAACGTGGTAGGGAAGCTAGAAAATCTGAAAAGGGAAATGCAAGGCTCAAACAATAATAGGTATCAGTGAAGTGAAATGGAGAGAAGACAAGTATTTCCTGACAGATCAGTATAGAGTAATATCAACAGCAGCAGAAAATGGTACAACATAAATAGGATTCATTATGCATAGGAAGGCAGAAAGTGTGTTACTGCCAACAGCTCAGTGGTACGCTTGTTCTTATCAGAATCGACAGCAAGCCAACACCGACAACGATAGTTCACGTATACATGGCGACATCACAACTGAAGATGAAGAGATAGAGAAAGAATATAAGGGTATTGAAAGGGTAATGCTGTATGTAAATCGAGATGAAAATCTAATAGTCATGGGCGACTGGAAATCAGATGTAGGGGAAGGAGTAGAAGAAAAGGTTACAGGTGAATATGGGCTTGGGAAAAGGAATGAGAGGAGAGAGAGTAATTAAGTTATGTAAAAAATGTCAGCTAGTAATAGCAAATACCCTGTTCAAGAAACACAATAGAAGGAGATATACTTGGAAAAGGCCGGATGATTCAGAAAGATTTCAGGTAGATTACATCATGGTCAGTCAGGGATTTCGAAATCAGATACTAGATTGTAAGGCGTACTCGGGAGTGGACATAGACTCAGATCACAATTTAGTAGTGAGGAAAAGTAGGCTAAAGTTTAATAGATTAGTCAGGAAGAATCCATATGCAAAGAAGTAGGATACAGAAGTAAGAGGAATGACGAGATACGCTTGAATTCTCTAAGGCCTTAGACACTGCAATAATGAATATCTCAGTAGGCAGTACAGTTGAAGAGGAATGGATATCACTCAAAAGGGACATTACAGAATCTACAAAGAAGGTAATTGCGAAGAAACCATGGGTAACAGAAGAAATACTTCACTTGATTGATGATATAAGGAAGAACAGGAAACACAGGAATGAAATAAATAGGAAGTGCAGAGAACCTAAGACGAAATCCCTTCATGAAAAAAGTGAAGAAATCTAAAAAGAAATGATTGTCAGAATGACTGACACAGAATATAGGAAACTCAAAAGAACGTTCGGCGAAAATAAAAGCAAGGGTGGTAACATTAAGAGCACAACGAAAATTCCACTGTTAAATGCAGAGGAGAGAACGAGTGGGGAAGAGTACATTGAAGGTCTCTATGAGTGGTAAGCTTTGTCTGATGTGATATCGACAGGGGTCGATTTAGAAGAGATAGGGGATCCAATATTAGAATCTAAATTTAAGAGAGCTTTGGGGGACTTACGATCAAATAAGACGGATGAGGTAGGTAACATTCCATCAGAATTTCTAAAATCGTTGGGGGGAGTGGCAACAAAACGACTGTTCCAGTTGGTGCGTAGAATACAAGAGTCTGGTGACGTACCATCTGACTTTCGGAAGAATATCGTCCACACAATTCCGAAGACTGGAAGGGCTGACAATTACGAGAATTATCGCGCAATCAGCTTAACAGCTCATGTATCGAAGCTGCTCACAAGAATGATATACAGAAGAATGAAAAAGAAAATTTAGGTTTTTGTAAATAACGATCAGTTTGGCTTTAGGAAAGGTAGATGCACCAGATATGCAAATGTGACACTGCGGTTGATAATGGAAGCAAGACTAAAGAAAAATCAAGACACGTTCATAGGATTTGTCGACCATGAAAATGTGTTCGACAAAGTGAAATGCTGCTAGATGTTCGAAATTCTGAGAAAAATAGAGGTAAGCGACATGATTCGCTGATGACATTGGTGTCCTGAGTGAAAGTGAAGAAGAGTTACATAATCTGCCGAAAGGAATGAAACGTCGAATATGGACTGAGAGTAAATCGAAGAAAGACGAAAGTAATGAGAAGTAGCAGAAATGAGAACAGTGAGAAACTTAACATCAGGACTGATGGTCACGAAGTAAATGAAGTCAAGGAATTCTGCTACCTAGGCTGCGAAATCACCAATGACGATCGGAGCACGGAGGACATCGAAAGCAGTCTAGCACTGGCAAAAAGGGCATTCCTGGCCAAGAGATGTCTACTTGTATCAAATATAGCCCGTAATTTTGAGGAAGGAATATCTGAGAATATACATTTGGAGCACTGCATTGTATGGTACTGAAACCTGGATTGTGGGAAAACGGGAGCAGAAGAGAGTCGAAGCATTTGAGATGTGGTGCTACAGACGAATGTTGAAAATTAGGTGGACTGATAAGGTAAGGAATGAGGAGTATACGCGTAGGATTGGCGAGGAAACAAATTTGAGGAAAACACTACCAAGGAGAAGAGACAGGATGATAGGACATCTGTTAAGGCATCAGGGAATGACTTCCATAGTACTAGAGGGAGCTGTAGAGGGCAAAAACTGTAGAGGAAGACAGAGATGGGAATACATCCAGCAAGTAATTGAGGACGCAGGTTACAAGTGCTGCTCTGAGGTGAAGAGGTTGGCACAGGAGAGAAATTCATGTCGGACAGCAACAAACCATCTACATCTACATGACTACTCTGCAATTCACATTTAAGTGCTTGGCAGAGGGTTCATCGAACCACAATCATACTATCTCTCTACTATTCCACTCCCGAACAGCGAGCGGGAAAAACGAACACCTAAACCTTTCTGTTCGAGCTCTGATTTCTCTTATTTTATTTTGATGATCATTCCTACCTATGTAGGTTGGGCTCAACAAAATATTTTCGCATTCGGAAGAGAAAGTTGGTGACTGAAATTTCGTAAAAAGGTCTCGCCGCGACGAAAAACGTCTATGCTGTAATGACTTCCATCCCAACTCGTGTATCATATCTGCCACACTCTCTCCCCTATAACGCGATAATACAAAACGAGCTGCCCTTCTTTGCACCCTCTCGATGTCCTCCGTCAATCCCACCTGGTAAGGATCCCACACCGCGCAGCAATATTCTAACAGAGGACGAACGAGTGTAGTGTAAGCTGTCTCTTTAGTGGACTTGTTGCATCTTCTAAGTGTCCTGCCAATGAAACGCAACCTTTGGCTCGCCTTCCCGACAATATTATCTATGTGGTCCTTCCAACTGAAGTTGTTTGTAATTTTAACACCCAGGTACTTAGTTGAATTGACAGCCTTGACAATTGTACTATTTATCGAGTAATCGAATTCCAACGGATTTCTTTTGGAACTCTTATGTGGATCATCTCACACTTTTCGTTATTTAGCGTCAACTGCCACCTGACACACCATACAGCAATCTTTTCTAAATCGCTTTGCAGCTGATACTGGTCTTCGGATGACCTTACTAGACGGTAAATTACAGCATCATCTGCGAACAACCTAAGAGAACTGCTCAGATTGTCACCCAGGTCATTTATATAGATCAGGAACAGTAGAGGTCCCAGGACGCTTCCCTGGGGAACACCTGATATCACTTCAGTTTTACTCGATGATTTGCCGTCTATTACTACGAACTGCGACCTTCCTGACAGGAAATCACGAATCCAGTCGCACAACTGAGACGATACCCCATAGCTCCGCAGCTTGATTAGAAGTCGCTTGTGAGGAACGGTGTCAAAAGCTTTCCGGAAATCTAGAAATACGGAATCAACTTGAGATCCCCTGTCGATAGCGGCCATTACTTCGTGCGAATAAAGAGCTAGCTGCGTTGCACAAGAGCGATGTTTTCTGAAGCCATGCTGATTACGTGTCAATAGATCGTTCCCTTCGAGGTGATTCATAATGTTTGAATACAGTATATGCTCCATAACCCTACTGCAAACCGACGTCAATGATATAGGTCTGTAGTTAAATGGATTACTCCTACTACCCTTCTTGAACACTGGTGCGACCTGCGCAATTTTCCAATCTGTAGGTACAGATCTATCGGTGAGCGAGCGGTTGTATATGAGTGCTAAGTAGGGAGCTATAGTATCAGCGTAATCTGAAAGGAACCTAATCGGTATACAATCTGGACCTGAAGACTTGCCCGTATCAAGCGATTTGAGTTGCTTCGCAACCCCTAAGGTATCTACTTCTAAGAAACTCATGCTAGCAGATGTTCGTGTTTCAAATTCTGGAATATTCCATTCGTCTTCCCTGGTGAAGGAATTTCGGAAAACTGCGTTCAATAACTCCGCTTTAGCGGCGCAGTCGTCGATAACAGTACCATCGGCACTGCGCAGCGAAGGTATTGACTGCGTCTTGCCGCTTGTGTACTTCACATACGACCAGAATTTCTTCGGATTTTCTACCAAATTTCGAGACAATGTTTCGTTGTGGAACCTATTAAAGGCATCTCGCATCGAAGTACGTGCCAAATTTCGCGCGTCTGTAAATTTTAGCCCATCTTCAGGATTTCGCGTTCTTCTGAACTTCGCATGCTTTTTCCGTTGCCTCTGCAACAGCGTTCGGACCTTTTTTGTGTACCACGGGGGATCCGTTCCATCTCTTACCAATTTATGAGGTATGAATATCTCAATTGCTGTTGCTACTATATCTTTGAATTTGAGCCACATCTCGTCTACATTCGCATAGTCAGTTCGGAAGGAATGGAAATTGTCTTTTAGGAAGGCTTCTAGTGGTACTTTATCCGCTTTTTTAAATAAAATTATTTTGCGTTTGTTTCTGATGGATTTGGAAGAAATGGTATTGAGCCTAGCTACAATGACCTTGTGATCACTAATCCCTGTATCAGTCATGATGCTCTCTATCAGCTCTGGATTGTTTGTGGCCAAGAGGTCAAGTGTGTTTTCGCAACCATTTACAATTCGCGTGGGTTCGTGGACTAACTGCTCTAAATAATTTTCGGAGAATGCATTTAGGACAATCTCGGAAGACGTTTTGTGTCTACCACCGGTTTTGAACAAGTATTTTTGCCAACATACCGAGGGTAGGTTGAAGTCCCCACCAACTATAACCGTATGAGTGGGGTATTTATTTGTTACGAGACTCAAACTTTCTCTGAAATGTTCCGCAACTGTATCATCGGAGTCTGGGGGTCGGTAGAAGGAGCCAATTATTAACTTTATTCGGCTGTTAAGTATAACCTCCACCCACACCAATTCGCACAGAGTATCTACTTCGACTTCACTACAAGATAAACCACTACTGACAGACACCAACACTCCACCACCAATTCTGCCTAATCTATCTTTCCTGAACACCGTCTGAGACTTCGTAAAAATTTCTGCAGAACTTATTTCAGGCTTTAGCCAGCTTTCTGTACCTATAACGATATCCGCTTCTGTGCTTTCTATTAGCGCTTGAAGCTCAGGGACTTTTCCAGCGCCACTACAACAGTTTACAACTATAATTCCGACTGTTCCTTGATCCAAGCACGTCCTGTAATTGCCAAGCACCCTTTGACATTGCAGCCCATCCCGCACTTTCCCGAGGCCTTCTAACCTAAAAAAACCGCCCAGTCCACGCCACACAGCCTCCGCTACCCGTGTAGCCGCCAGCTGAGTGTAGTGAACTCCTGACCTATTCAGCGGAACCCGAAACCCCACCACCCTATGGCGCAAGTCAAGGAATCTGCAGCCAATACGGTCGCAAAACCGTCTGAGCCTCTGATTCAGACCCTCCACCCGGCTCTGCACCAAAGGTCCGCAGTCGGTTCTGTCAACGATGCTGCAGATGGTGAGCTCTGCCTTCATCTCATAAGCAAGACCGGCAGCCTTCACCAAATCAGATAGCCGCTGGAATCCAGAGAGAATTTCCTCAGATCCAAAGCGACACACGTCATTAGTGCCGACATGTGCCACCACCTGCAGCTGGCTGCACCCTGTGCTCTTCATGGCATCCGGAAGGACCCTTTCCACATCAGGAATGACTCCTCCCGGAATGCACACGGAGTGCACACTGGATTTCTTCCCCTCCTTAGCCGCCATATCCCTAAGGGGCCCCATTACGCACCTAACATTGGAGCTCCCAGCTACCAGTAAGCCCAACCTCTGCGATTGCCCGGACCTTGAAGGCTGAGAATGATCCTCTGAAACAGGGCAGGCAGCTGCATCTGGCTCAGCCAGAGACAGTGCCTGAAACCGGTTTGTCAGACGCACCGGGGAGGCTTTCTGGTCAGCTTCCGGGGACGCCTTTCGCTGCCTGCCACGCCTTGGAACGACCTCCCAATCAACCACAGGCGAGGGCTCAGCTCCACTGCGGGCAGCAACCGGGGCAACCACAGCGGCAGACCGATCTGGGGACAGACGGGATGAGGTTGACATCCCCGTGATACCCGAGTCCGGCTCCCCACAGTGGTGCCCATTGGCAACAGCCTCAAGCTGCGCGACCGAAGTCAGCGCCGATTGCAGCTGTGAGCGAAGGGATGCCAAGTCAGCCCTCATCCGAACACAGCAATCGCAGTCCCTGTCCATTCTAATCGATGTTTAACAACAGTTACTGAAACACGAGTCGGTGCCTAGATAACGCAAGCGGAACACGCAAAGAATGTATCAACTAACCTGTACAAATGCCTAACGACTGCGCTACAATCTGCTGAATTTACGACTACAGTAACTAAAACTCGAAACTGCACCTCCTATACGAAACTCACACGCAATTTAAATAAGAATCTACGAAGTAAACACTAAAGCGCGATGCTACAACTGTCAAATACTATAATACGCCCGAAATATATGAATTAAACAATGCAAGTACCCAAAAACACGCAAAGAAATTAATTAAACTATGTAACAAATAAGTAAGCTAGGGTTATACGACTTGCTGCTGCAGCTGCTTATCCAACGGCGGCAGGGAGCCAGAACAGTGATGACTAAAAACAAAAAACAAAAAAAAACAAAAGTAAAAAAAACTCCTATATTTATTTGAACTCAGGTAATTTTTCGCTGGTCACTTTTTTTGTGGAAACTAGTGGAGCGAAGTATGACGAACATGTGGAGGTCTGCTATCCAGTCACGGGAAGACATTTTGCACTTTGAATTTGCTCTAACTGCTTTTAAAGCGGCTCACAATTTCCGTGATCTGCTACGCAACTTGTGTTGCCCCATTAATTGCACCGTTTCATGGATCTCTAACCCGTTTAGTTCTCATTTCCGAGATCCTCAGGTTGGGAGATGTTATTGTGTTTTCCAAGCAGTTATCCACAAGTTTTGAGGTAGCCTCCGAGGTCTTAGCGGTACACTCATAAATCATTTGACCTTCTTGTGAGCCACCCTTTGCTGTAAATTTTACGATAATTAATGCTCCTTTCGTTAATAACTCATTATAAGTAACTTTGATTGTGGTTTAGATGTAGCTTTAAGCAAATAATTAGTCCTACATTTCCAAACCTAATTTTTCTCCACGTTATCCTGATTATCCAACTCTTAAGTAACAAATATATTAAGTCATTTGCACATTTAATTTGTTGTCTTCCTATGAAGGTATTTCCGTTGTAAAACAGATGTCCACACTTCAGAACGTTCAGATTTGTTGGCAGATATTAATTTTAATTTCTTGTGTGATGTCTAACGAGCATTGAACTCTCTTGGCGCCTCAGTGTTTAGCTCGTAAAGAAATATAGTTGCGCATGTTATTATTAATTTATTTATTTTATATATAATAAATACTGCACTTGCTCGTATAGCCTCTTATTGTCGAGCTCGTATGTACACCGTTGCTGAGTCCTCGTTCGACAAGAAACGTGAACATTTCATGCTACCCTCATCCTAGCTTCTTGTTACTGGAATTGTCTGACATTCTATGGTTACATCTCCATCTACATCCATACTCCGCAAGCCACCTGACGGTGTGTGGCGGAGGATATCCTGAGTACCTCTGTGGGTTCTCCCTTCTACTCCAGTCTCGTATTGTTCGTGGAAAGAAGGATTGTCGGTATGCTTCTGTGTGGGCTCTAATGCCTCTGATTTTATCCTCATGGTCTCTTCGCGAGATGTACGTAGGAGGGAGCAATATACTGCTTAACTCTTCGGTGAAGGTATGTTCTCGTAACTTTAACAAAAGCCCGTACCGAGCTACTGAGCGTCTCTCCCGCAGAGTCTTCCACTGGAGTTTATCTGTCATCTCCGTAACGCTTTCGCGATTACTAAATGATCCTGTAACGAAGCGCGCTGCTCTCCGTTGGATCTTCTCTAAGTCTTCTATCAACCCTATCTGCTACGGATCCCACACTGCTGAGCAGTATTCAAGCAATGGGCGAACAACGTACTGTAACCTACTTCCTTTGTTTTCGAATTGCATTTCCTTAGGATTCTTCCAATGAATCTCAGTCTGGCATCTGCTTTACCGGCGACCAACTTTATATGATCATTCCATTTTAAATCACTCCTAGTACGTACTCGCCGATAATTTATGGAATTAACTGCTTCCAGTTGCTGACCTGCTATTTTGTAGCTAAATGATAAGGGATCTATCTTTCTATGTATTCGTAGCACATTACACTTGTCTACATTGAGAGTCAATTGCCATTCCCTGCACCATGCGTCAATTGGCTGCAGATCCTCCTGCATTTCAGTACAATTTTCCATTGCTACAACCTCTCGATACACCACAGCATCATCTGAAAAAAGCCTCAGTGAACTTCCGATGTCATCCACCTGGTCATTTATGTATATTGTGAATAGCAACGGTCCTATGACACTCCCCTACGGCACACCTGAAATCACTCTTACTTCGGAAGACTTCTCTCCATTGAGAATGACATGCTGCGTTCTGTTATCTAGGATCTCTTCAATCCAATCACACAATTGGTCTGATAGTCCATATGCTCTTACTTTGTTCATTAAACGACTGTGCGGAACTGTATCGAACGCCTTGAGGAAATCAAGAAATGCGGCATCTACCTGTTAACCCCTGTCTATGGCCCTCTGAGTCTCGTGGACGAATAGCTCGAGCTGGGTTTCACACGACCGTCTTTTTCGAAACCCATGCTGATTCCTACAGAGTAGATTTCTAGTCTCCAGAAAAGTCATTATACTCGAACATAATACGTGTTCCAAAATTCTACAACTGATCGGCGTTAGAATGGCATGGTGTGACGCACCGTATATTGCAAAATCTGTTGTAGTGGCCATTCGCCGTTCCAGACTTGCTTATGCTTGGTTCAGCAGCTGAAGCCTTGCTAGCACGAAATACATTTTATTTCGTTGCCATTTTGGAGAGAGAAGGATCGGCACATTGTGCACCAGGCACTTCGTGAGCCCTTCCCATAGTACACCTGCCATCGAAGAACAAGTAATGGACTCCGTGCGACACTCTGCACCATTGAATGGAGACTATCAGCAGCCAGAGTAGGAAATTATCGTATCTTTTGTAAGCACAAACACAAACGACTGCGTTTGGAGTGGCGCCGCGGCCAGGAAGTATGCATTACTGATTAATGCATCTCACTGTGTTCAGCCATGAAATACGGTCGTGCACTACCACACGTCGGGAAGGAGGTCCCATTCTTCCAATGCTTTAGGGAGACGTAGCGGAGTCACTCCAGACGTCATCGTGTGGAGAGCCGTCTGGTACGACCTCATGTCACAGCAGGTAGTGACTGATGGAACTCTCGTAATACAACTGTACATCACGGACATCCAGCACCCTCATGTCTGTCATACCACAGTATCGTCATGTCATTTTTCAACAGGACGATGCTCGTCCGCAGATGTCACTTCATGAATTGTCTGGTTTATATTGAGGTACTTCCTTGATCAACAAGAAGCTAGATCTGTCCCCAATAGAACATACATGGGACCACCTCGGGTGTGAAGCAATGCCAATATCCAAGATATAGTGGACCGTTTACAAGAGTCGTGGACCAGCTTACTTCACGAAAAGGTATCATGGCCTTATAACACGGTTTCCAAACGAATCTGTGCACCTATGAAAGGCAGAGAAGGTTCAACGTTATATTGAGATGTGGGATCAGCAGCCAGTTTCTTTTCAAAATTGGCAAAACATTTTAGTCACCGAAATAACATCAGGTACCTTCTCAACCCATGACGTTTCAACTCGATTTCTTCTCACTTGCTGGATGTTTCACTCGATACTGTCAACGATGTCTTTGTCCAGGCCTTGAGGGCCCATTCAAGTAACCCCTCGACTGACATCATGATGCCGAGTGTATCCTATACCAGTCCACCCGCCAAGGAAGAATCATTGGCAGTTATGGGAATCAGACCCGTGTTCTCCTTGTAGCAGCCATCTCCACTGTCCATTCAGCTACGAAGCCAGACCATCACTATTATATTAGCTGCCTTGCAGATTCACACGGCTAGCACCAAATATTTACGTACGAACGGTTTTTATGGCTTAGTAGTAATAAAGTATACACACAAAGCTTCGTCGAGAACCAATCTGTGTATTAGCGAAAACTGTACCAAACACAGTAGTTCTCGAGTGCAGCCTTCATAAACAGAAGGAAAAAATGCGGCAGGAGACATTTTTTTATAATATGTATGATATGTACCGGCAGCGGTCAAGCTTCGCTTCCTTCTGGCGTTGCGGCGAAACCGTCGCCACTGGCGCAAGTCAATAGGTAATAATGGCTGCACGCGCTGTGAATGACCACGAATAGCGGCGGTTGTGAAGAATGTTCGACACGGTCGGCTGGTTTTTCCAAAGCCAACCGCCCCCCTTCCCTCCTAGTTCTGACACCGGTTCACTCTTAAGGATATTTTATCTGCACACTCTAGTGGGTATACCTCTCTTGGAACACATTTACGGCCATATGTCCCTATCACATTTTGTGCTCATTCTCTCACGGATGGTTTCCTGTAGTTTGTCCTCACTTAGCAAAGTCACGTTGCGTACACAAAACCTCCTTCGTATGTCAGTCTGCATATATTTAAAGGAAAACTTTATGTTTTGAACTTTAGAAAGAAGAGGAAACCTGAGAGAGCGAGATCACGCGATTGGGGTAGAATTTGCATTTTTTTTTCTTTCCGTAGACCCTACAGTCTTGCTCTCTTGCGTTATTCGAATACCGAGAGTATTTTCTAGTCTTCTTCATGTAACCTTTATTTTATTCAAATCCCCTTTGATTGTACCAATTGGAGTAGTGACAAAGTCGTCCAGGCTTTCTTGGCAGGTGACTAGTGATAGTTTACTGTAAAAAAAGCTCGCCGTCACTGAGACAACTAAAGAAGCCGACTGACAGTCGTTTATACTCAAGGTCTACGGAACAACAACATTTTCACATTGGCGCTGCGGTGCACGCTGTATAAATTACTCGAAGCTGCCACGTGACAGGCGGTCACCCTTACCGATAAGCGCAACAGTGCTATGGAACACATAAATCAGGGGGCCTACTGCAGTCGGGTAGCCATCCTGCGGCACTGTTGAAAGCACAAGCAATCAGTAGTACAGAGCTCTACTGCATGCCGTGAATAATAGGTACCGGATGCTACGTGAGTAGTTTTGCAATTGTCGGTCTCTAGATTCCCCACAGTAATACCACGAGTAAGAGTAGCTTCGGAATGACAAATTATGAAATTTAACCACTAAAAAGTGGTGTTGTTGCCTGAAGAACAGCTGTTTGTGTGAATTGGGGGTTTCTCTAAGCTGTGCCACCAACAACAACGCATTCTGCAAAACGAACATGTTGCTTACATCTGTACACATGGCTTCAAACTTGGGTGTTTCTTCAAACAGTTACAACTGTAACTGATGACTCCATAATGTCTCAATCCAAAAAGTCGAAACGATTCTAATTCCCCGCGGTTCCACTGATATGGTGTACACCATGGATGGAAATAACGATTATGAACCATGACTTGAAACAGGTTCACAGTAACGAGTGATTGTGGACACAACTGATGTGAAGAACACAACAAATTCCGTGTTTAATGATGAACAATTTATTTACAGGCGGCTGTTTCGTTGGAGGGAGAAAGCTACTACCACCGTGGGGACTGAAATAGTAGGTGTTACGTCATTGTGATGTCGTCACGCGGTTGTATGAGGGTGGTCGAATAATTCTCAAGTTGGTAGTCAAAATCAGAACTTATGTTCACACAAACGTAGTATTCAGCACAGTTTCCTTTAAGGGGGAAATGTATGTAAAATTGGTCAAAACGGTTGAAATATTTTTGCCACCAGATAGTTCTGTATCGTGTTAGAAATATCGACTCTAATCTTCAGAGTTTAATTAGTGCTACAATAGATGTAACAGAAATCTTGTTTCAACCAGTGCACAGAGCCACGTTCCCTTTACTACACGTCTCTGTTCTTGTTTGTAATATTTTTTTTATTTACTGCCATCAGAGAAGACATCTGTATACTGCAGAAATCTATGAGCACATTTACGACACGATTAACTATGATTTATTTACGAAATGCGCTCGTGGTGTTACACAAAACCGGAACGCAAGCTGTGGTAATAGCATTTAGAAGACCATATTTTGCTCATCTGCTATTCTTAAAGCTGCCTCATATGGTACTTCTCTGGTGTTCAACGATGATAACACGGGAAGGACCCTTATGAGGCTAGTATTCGACGCAGGTTGGTTCACTGAAAACTTACTGAAGAAGAATGGTGATGTACGTATTGAATAGTTCTGAAATGTCAGTAAAGAATATTGTCGAAAGGGCACGCCAGAAGAAGCAGAACGGAAGAAAAGAGCTATGTGAAGCCAAAAAAGACTAAATGTATGATTATAGCCAATATTATTTGTTTCTAGCGTAAATGATAGTAAAATATTTTTCATGAATTTTCTGCAATTTTCATTTCTTTGGTGAACCAGTGCATTGCCTTGACATTTATGTAAATTTTTGTGAAATAAAACTTACTATGTATCACATATTTAAATTTTAAAAAATCTTACGAGAGTTCTAAGACTGATATTAAAACACTAGTACAAATATTAATTTATCTGATCTAAGAACCACATTTTGAAAGTGAAAAGAAAAGCACCTTTGAGAAAATGTTCATCTGATAGCACGTATTCTAGAAGTATACAACAACGTATTGATCAAACCAGTGACAAAACAAGTGAAAAAGTACGGATTATAGTCAATAACATAATGAAAACATGTGTAAAATTTGGCTAAGTTATCTCTTAAACAATAAAAGTTTCATTGGCTTATATGTATCCTTGTATTTTCTGGCATGCACCACCTCCCAAATTACTACTCTTCGTGTAGTCGTGATTCAGCGACGTTAATCAATATCTGTTGTATTACTCTGAAAGTGCTGCAAAAAACGCGTCTACAGCTACAGTAGTTCGGCTGAACAAAAAATGCTGACAAGCAAGAAATGCTTTGATTCTGCGAAGAATCAGGGTAGGGGGGTTCATGTTCTAACGCTTTGGAACATATCCCTCAATCTCCGACTGCCAAGACACTTTTCTTGGCAGGTGCACTCTCTTGATGACAGATGAGTTTTTGTTCCTTACGCAAATCTGGTGTCTTTTCGCGTATTTTTTCACCTACATCTTCGTCTTTCTTTAGAGCTGAAGAATTATTTTCTGTCCACTGTTACGATTTTTGTTCCATTGCCACATACCGTCATAGAAAATAGCTCTATTTTGTACAGAAACGCCTCGATGATCATTCGTTTCTGATCCGCCATGAGCAACTGAGGCACCCACCTTGCACAAATCCTTCTTATCTGCAATTCCTCAAGTAAAATTTAGCCTACACGTTGTTTTGAAATCACTAAAATCTTGGAAATTTTATGCATCTTCTAACGGCGTTCTGCCATGATCATATCATGCACTTTTCCGTTATTCTGGTGTGGCTGAAGTTTTCGGACGTTTCCACGGGAATCATTTTGGACACTATCGCGGTGCCGCATAAATTTGACAAACCATTTCTACAAAATATAAATTTAAGGATAAAAATTACTATATTCATTTATAAACGTTAAATGATTTCGGTTAGCCTCAAACCTTCTCTTACAAAATAATTTTGAAATGAATGTCTCAGACATCTTTCGTGATCTTATTATTTGTAATGATTAACGAGGATTCAGCACATTTAGGAGATTGCTTTTCTGCCTTTTGCGTATCATATTTCATGTCTGGCAGAAGCAATGCATTGAGAACCAACTTTACTGATTTTTACTTCGTTTTATTGCATATCAGCATCTCATGTTACCCGTAACCACGGGTGGGTCTGTGAAGTTAATGCATGTGATTGACGTAATTAAATGGCAGTGCATGTGCAACTGTGAGATCAGTAGAGCTTTAATGATGACCACCACACTCAGCTGCCCTAGTGGAACAGGTTAAATGAGTGGAAGAGTTAGGTCAGAGTGGGTGTGCTACAATTCTTCCAAGCTGAATTTCATCAAAAGCACATTGATATTTCAATTTTATTACAGCAAAAGATTTTCTCAAAAAAAAACCTGCAATGTTCCCAACCAGAAAACTCTTAACTAATCTTCACATTATCACAATTTAAAGTTACATATACACTCCTGGTAATTGAAATAAGAACACCGTGAATTCATTGTCCCAGGAAGGGGAAACTTTATTGACACATTCCTGGGGTCAGATACATCACATGATCACACTGACAGAACCACAGGCACACAGACACAGGCAACAGAGCATGCACAATGTCGGCACTAGTACAGTGTATATCTACCTTTCGCAGCAATGCAAGCTGCTATTCTCCCATGGAGACGATCGTAGAGATGGCTTGCCATGCCATTTCCACCTGGCGCCTCAGTTGGACCAGCGTTCGTGCTGGACGTGCAGACCGCATGAGACGACGCTTCATCCAGTCCCAAACATGCTCAATGGGGGACAGATCCGGAGATCTTGCTGGCCAGGGTAGTTGACTTACACCTTCTAGAGCACGTTGGGTGGCACGGGATACATGCGGACGTGCATTGTCCTGTTGGAATACCAAGTTCCCTTGCCGGTCTAGGAATGGTAGAACGATGGGTTCAATGACGGTCTGGATGTACCGTGCACTATTCAGTGTCCCCTCGACGATCACCAGAGGTGTACGGCCAATGTAGGAGATCGCTCCCCACACCATGATGCCGGGTGTTGGCCCTGTGTGCCTCGGTCGTATGCAGTCCTGATTGTGGCGCTCACCTGCACGGCGCCAAACACGCATACGACCATCATTGGCACCAAGGCAGAAGCGACTCTCATCGCTGAAGACGACACGTCTCCATTCGTCCCTCCATTCACGCCTGTCGCGACACCACTGGAGGCGGGCTCCACGATGTTGGGGCGTGAGCGGAAGACGGCCTGACGGTGCGCGGGACCGTATCTCAGCTTCATGGAGACGGTTGCGAATGGTCCTCGCCGATACCCCAGGAGCAACAGTGTCCCTAATTTGCTGGGAAGTGACGGTGCGGTCCCCTACGGCACTGCGTAGGATCCTACGGTCTTGGCGTGCATCCGTGCGTCGCTGCGGTCCGGTCCCAGTTCGACGGGCACGTACACCTTCCGCCGACCACTGGCGACAACATCGATGTACTGTGGAGACCCCACGCCCCACGTGTTGAGCAATTCGGCGGTACGTCCACCCGGCCCCCCGCATGCCCACTATACGCCCTCGCTCAAAGTCCGTCAACTGCACATAGGGTTCACGTCCACGCTGTTGCGGCATGCTACCAGTGTTAAAGCCTGCGATGGAGCTCCGTATGCCACGGCAAACTGGCTGCCACTGTCGGCGGCGGTGCACAAATGCTGGGCAGCTAGCGCAATTCGACGGCTAACACCGCGGTTCCTGATGTGTCCGCTGTGCCGTGCGTGTTATCATTGCTTGTACAGCCCTCTCGCAGTGTCCGGAGCAAGTATGGTGTGTCTGACACACCGGTGTCAATGTGTTCTTTTTTCCATTTCCAGGAGTGTAGTTTTAACGAGTTAAATAGCTGTGCCTCTGCAATTTTCACGGCAGATACAGGTACACAAACTAAAATAAATTTATGAAAGGCACTGTAACAATTATCGTAACCTCTTTAATAAAACAGCATTCTTGAAACATAATCTATGAATTCTATAGTACCTAGGCATGGAAAATAATACCAGAAAACAAGTGGCATTTAACTCTAGACAAAATTTTACATGCACCAAACAGCCATCAGCACTTATCAACACTCTGTTTCGAATTACCAGTGCAAATGAAGGTTATGCTATATTGCTCACGATCTGTCAAATAATTGAGTTGTAATTGAATACAAGAAACAGGAAAATTGCAGCCACCGTCTCAGAAGCTGTTGAGACAATGTGCTTGTCTTAAGCTAACGGCATCAGCTGTTTTCTGTATAATAACCAAGGGCAACCAGCATTTCTACGCAGCTAGCGAGCGAGGGTCATCCGGGTCCACAAACCGGACCGACAATCTATTAAATCACTGGCACGTAACCGCGACCTCAAAAGGAGCCAGGAGACAAAAGTCGAACAAACAACCTCAACACATTAGGTCACTCGATGGTAATCGAGACAAGAACGTCAGCGCACAGGAACGATTTCCTACAGCGAGTAGGTCCAGTCAATGTTCCTTTCATATCAAAGGCTGGATGCACATGGAAGGTGCTTTCCGCACTTGACACCTGGTAGCTTCGTGTAGCAGGCGCCATAGTCACATGGACCACAGGACCGCTCTGCACATTGCCTAGGTTGTTCGAGTACTTGTTTTGCGTTGGCACTGCTTTCTTGTTTTCGTTGGTAACATCCGTTGAATTCTTAGTTTTCACACTTGGGTTGTGGCGCGACCACGTTGGAGACAATAGTTGTATTAGTCTTTTCAGGTAGTTCGATTTGCGATCCGTAGGGTAGACCAACACGCGAGAAGTGGAAAATTCCACGCAGTGTTTGTTCAAAATCTTCTAATGTGAACTGGTCCGCCCACTGGCATTTTTAAGATTCTCCGATTGGAGAGGGAACCTGGCGCCGCGGTGTCGCTTCTGTACGACTGGCTGGGCCTCCGTACCTCCCCCTGCAGGCGTGAGGTGCCAGGTCAGAGCGTGTCGAAGTGCTGGAAAATTCTCGTTGGCTCAACCTGTAGCGAGGAACGCACTTGCGATAAAACTCGGGATACCAGATAGAGGTTTTGCTTGATGTTGTTGTTGTTGTCTTAGGTCCAGAGACTGGTTTGATGCACCTCTCCATGCTACTCTATCCTGTGCAAGCTTCTTCATCTCCCAGTACCTACTGCAACCTACATCCTTCTGAATCTGTTTATTCACCCCTTGGTCTCCCTCAACGATTTTTATCCTCCGCGCTGCCTCCAATACTAAATTGGTGATCCCTTGATGCCTCAGAATATGTCCTACCAACCGATCCCTTCTTCTAGTCAAGTTGAGCCACAAAATTCTCTTCTCCCCAGTTATATTCAATATCTCCTGATTATTTATGTGATCCACCCATCTAATCTTTAGCATCCTTCTGTAGCTCCACATTTCGAAAGCTTCTATTCTCTTTTTGTCTAAACTATTTATTGTTCACGTTTCACTTCCATACACAGCTACACTCCATACAAATACATTCAGAAAAGACTTCCTGACACCTAAATCCATACTCGATGTTAACAAATTTCTCTTCTTGAGAAACGCCTTCCTTGCCATTGCCAGTCTACATTTTATGTCCTCTCTACTTCGACCATCTTCAGTTAATTTGCTCCCCAAATAGTAAAACTCATTTACTACTTTAAGCGTCTCATTTCCTAATCTAATTCCCTCGGCATTATCCGATTTAATTCGACTACATTCCATTATCCTCGTTTTGCTTTTGTTGATGTTCATCTTATATCCTCCTTTCAAGACACTGTCCATTCGATTCAGCTGCTCTTTCAGGTCCTTGGCTGTCTCTGACAGAATTGCAATATCATCGGCGAACCTCAAAGTTTTTATTTCTTTTCCATGGATTTTAATACCTATTCCGAATTTCTCTTTTGTTTCCTTTACTGCTTGCTCAATATACAGATTAAATAACATCGGGGAGAGGTTACAACCCTGTCTCACTCCCTTCCCAATCTCTGCTTCCCTTTAATGCCACTCGACTATTATAATTGCCATCTAGTTTCTGTACAAATTGTAAATAGCCTTTCGCTCCGTGTATTTGACCCCTGCCATTTTCAGAATTTGAAAGAGAGTATTCCAGTCAACATTGTCAAAAGCTTTCTCTAAGTCTACAAACGCTACAGACGTGGGTTTGCCTTCCCTTGATCAATTTCTAAGATAAGTCGTAGCGTCAGTATTGCCTCACGTGTTCCAACATTTCTACAGAATCCAGACTGATCGTCCCCGAGGTCAGCTTCTACCAGTTTTTCCATTCGTCTGTAAGGAATTCGTGTTAGTATTTTGTAGCTGTGGCTTATTAAACTGATAGTTCGGTAATTTTCGCATCGGTCAACCCCTGCTTTCTTTGGAATTGGAATTTGCTTGATACCGGATGCAATTCATGTAGTGATTAAATTATACTATAAAGGGAATACGAGGCTAAATTTAGTTTGTGTGGACTATTTATGTTTTTCGACTTAGTTCTTGAAAGTGCGACTTGATTTCATTTATCCAGCCATGTCATCGCCGCTTCATTGTGCTCTGTGCATTTTATTCAGCAAAGTTAACGGTCGTAAGCTATGTAATGGTAAATATTCATGATTAGTGGGAGATATTAGGTTTAGGTTTTATTGCTGAACTTCTATTTTCAGCTCTTTCGCCGACAGTTGAGGGCGTTTGTGTCCTGATGTGTTACGCAAAGCAATCGTGTCCCATCTTTCCGAGGAGACGTCCTTTTGCTCCGTAAGTGTCTCTCACGTTTATTAAACAAGTAACTGACCAAATCGTAATGATTTTACAGAAACATAACATCAGACCGATTTTTAGATCAACTAAAAAAAAAAAGGAGAGCACTCTGATTTGTAAAGAATAAACGCCCTCATCTGTCGGCATGTAGTGTATAAAATTCCGTGTTTCCGTGTACTTGAGGTGAAAATCTACAGCGAAACTACCAACAGAACTGTGAATGCACGGCTGAAAGAATACAAAAGTGCTTGCCAATTACGAGACTAGAAAACTCACCTCTAGCAGAGCATGCTCTGCAGACAGGATATAATGAAGTGAAGTTTCCCGAAACCAAAACTTTATCCGCAATGGAGAATTATTAACCACGGATATATAAACAAGGCTTCAAAATATATGGACAGCGGGCTAATGTTAACAGAAAATACAGACGCATGAAACGTAGTAATATTCGAATAGTGGCTCTACGGAAACGTCATTTTTATCTTTGACAGGGGGCAATGACAGCTAATTGCTACATTCAATGTACTGTATACTATCTAGATGTAAAACTCTGAACTCAGAGAATGGAACTTCGCCGTGCCAGAAAACACTTGTCATCTGGGTAATCCGTCATGTTGCAGTTAGAAAATCAAATATCCGTTAGTCTCTACTTGATAAAGAATGCTTTACTTACTTCTGGCTTTGAACTTTATTGCCGAAAAGCGATATAATAGGTTCACGTTGGAACATAACGTAAAAGTATTTTGATTTTGCGTTCTCGTGACTTTTCGTGGCAGCCTTTTTGTAATTAGGCAAAAAACGAAACACGAGCAGCGTTGGCCGGCACGCTCATACAGCTGGAGTTTGACTCCAGATGTACTGACATCACTGGTTATATCTGACCAGTATTATCTCGGCCGATCACGTGTAAACGCCGATGACGTTACTTTTTTACAGTATTTATGTCGCTCTACGACGTCCGCCCAGTCTGTCGGCAAGTCTCAGAGGAACCAGGTTACCTTTGAATATGTGCAGCACAGCACTGCCCGAAACTTCAGGAACGGAAATGTTTCGTAGACGACGGTCATATTACGAGGAAGACTCACCAGCAGCTACCGGTGAAAATTTCTTCCATGGCATTCGAAGCGGGCATCTCCGAATCGCCCGCCATAGAACAGGCGTGTGTTAGTGACATCGGCTACGGATGCGAGTACAATTTCAAACACCACATTTTATAAAAAAAGTTTTGTGTTTTTGTTTGCCAATGAATATGAAATGCGTAATGTTTGTGTCACACCAATTTACTGCGTGATGTATTGTTGAGCAGATGGTGTGCTCAATCAGTTTTACTGTAATCCAAAGAAATTAAACAACTTAATCTGGAAAACCAATATGCAGTGCTTATAATAAAATCAATCCCTCCGAAATTTATCCAGTCTCGCGAGCACCTTATTCTATGGCCCTATGCAATAAACTGATAAAATTCCCTATACAAATAAACTACGAAATAAATTTTCCTTAGCTCTAGAGTCGCTACGAATGTAATCTTGGTATTTTGTTCTCTCCACATTAGGCACAGAAAATATTCTATCTTGGCATGGTGAAGTGCAATTCCGGCCATAAAATAACTTCATACAAATAATATCGGTTGAATGGCTGATAAATGAATAACCTTGAGTGAAAAATGCACGATACTGGCTCTGTTCTGTACAATGCTGCCCGCATTGGAACTGTTACAACATTAATACTTTTCTGATTATGGCACATTAATATTTTTCTGATTCTGACTGATAAATAATTTCTTTAAAAAATATTCATTGGATTTAAATAAACACGAGATGATAGAGGATGAGGCACGTAGTGGGATATGCTGTGACCGAATGCTTCAGTTTGAAAATTGTATTCTAAATAAGGTGTCATCTTCACAAAAATCTGATATGAAACATTTTACTTGAACTTCAAATTCAGTGAACTTCTCAACTGTTCTACAATTCTCACCGTCGTATTTAAAAACACTTGCATTGTTACATAACGAAAAATCTGGCATCGTTTGGAAAATAGATTCCAGAATGTAACTTCCCTCTATCAGGATTACAAAGCACACAAAATATTACAAATCAGGTATACCTAATCAACCCACACATTAAATCTTATGGAAAATACTTGGTTCTAACATTCAAGGGTCAGCACAGCAAAAATTGCGTTGCTGCATACTTAAAACCAAATATACAAAACTTCATTACCTTACAAATTTGTTCCAGCTGCTTTATCTATGAGTTACGGAATAAATTGATTACTCTTTTATAACTGCCATGACCAATGTTCAATATTTGTTAACAATCAGTATCACTTCAATTCCTGGTAATCGTACAGTGTCACAAATTGATTACACACTTTACACTTTGATAGAAGTAACTACGACCTAACATTTACTGGCTCTGTGTGAGTATAAACAGTATCATTCGTCCATAGACCAACAACTAAACTCTCCCACCTAGCCACAAGCGTTAAGTCTTATATCCTACCTACGAAAAGAGTGCAACGGCAACTTCTACTGCGTTCCGCGCGCCCCTACTTATAATCGATTCTGCCATTCAGGCAACATCTTTGGTTCAATGGTGTCAAAAATACAATCTCTTCTACATATGACAATCGTTTCATATTAAAACATTATATTACAAAATCCACGTACAAGTCACCCCTCACAACAGTAACAAAAAATCATCTTCGGGCAGAGAGAAGTCTCTGTAGCGTCGTTAGAAAGTGTAGCAGGCGGCGGTAAACGAAGCCCTGACTGAAGTGAACTGAATCGTTCTCTTCACCGGTAGGTCGTCACCAAAAATGTTGGCCGATTATAAGGATCTTGTGCTGTACCTTCAGCAATGTGTGGTGTTTCATGCTGACGGCCATATCGCGATTGCGGCGGAATCTTTCCATGTCGAATTGTAGGTGGAGGCAGGAGCGGCCGCAGAAGCAGTCAATGACGGCACACCAATGATCCTCGCCAGCGGCTGAATTCAAGTCATCCCGAAATCTTTCTCTCTTTGCTTATCTGCTTGTAGATGGATGCTGGTGGCGTCGCAGGTTGTGTTAGGTGAAGTCTGATGGTGGAGGCTCCCGCAGATCGAGAGATGAAGTAAATTTCTACCAAATGTTTACCAAAAGGAAAATCCTTTTCTCTGTGTTTTGCGTTCTTTACCCTGTTGAAATTGGCTGTACTACAGATATTCCAACTGGTAAAATCATTCCTTAAATGGCACTGGGCACCTTCACTGCTGTTTACTTCAGGCTGTTAACCAGTCTTGAACAAGGCGTCACACACTGTTTCTACCTCGCTCTGTGGCCAATGAAAAGGGTCCTCACTAGCACATTCGAGTTTTTCTCTCTAGCTTCCAGTTTGTTTACAACAGCCATTCCTGGCAGTTCTTATTTTGTGTAAATACTTAGTTATTGTGAAGTCAACCATCGGTAGCGTACCATTCTTTCAAAGGCACTGGAAAACTGCACGTTCGCACTCTGTTTTCTAAGTATTATCCATACCATCTGATGCGTTGCTTTAGCAACACAGTTTTCTATGTTGTGCGCAGAGTAGTTTCTTCATGGACCTTGCTAAAAACAGCGTTCCTTTTCTTTCCTCTTGTAAGTCGTGAAACTTACGCTAGTGGCCACATGAAATCGTATCTGTGTTGCTTGCAGTGCGTCCAGCGCCCAGTCGCAGAAACGTCCTATCGGTTGATAAAAGAGTTAGAAGTATTAACCATGCAACTGAATTACGTAGCGCTCTGCCGATTACCATTTGCCCAAAACGTCGTTTTAACATCTTCAACTGTTCACGAAATACAGGAGTGCAAGTCGTATATAATTCATGCTGTATTTAGGGGATTCACTTCCAATGAATCCCACAACGGTTCCTAAAACTTTGCTACAGATGTGTTCAATTTTTATGCTTACATAACAGTGCTAATTTTCCATCGTTGACCACTTCATACCAAAAATTTCTGATGTTGGTAAACGACGCTTATTTCGATTTCACCACCGATGTCTAAATACCGACTGACGATAATAACCGACCCCAAAAAACCGATGCTTTTAACATAGACATTAAAAGATGAATTTATAGAATTGCGTAAATCATATACATCTAATATTATATTTGTTAATAAATACAATAAGAATTAACATTACACAGCAAACAACATAAAAAATAACGCTTCGAGAGAAGTTTCTCCTTCTTTGGCTTTGCAGCTCCAATACTTCCGTGCAACATTTAGTAACTTCAGGGTGAAACTCGTACTAAAAATAGTTTCCCAAAATTCCTTCACAATGGAAAGCCGAAGTAAATATTCCAGAATTCGAATCAATAACAACTGTCACACTGAGTAGCTTAGCCGTAGGTATCCTCGGTATATCGAAGTAGCTTAGTTCATTTAACAAAAGGCCTCCGGAAGGAATTGTATGCCGTTTAGGTTCCTTTCAAGTATGTTAATACAATAGCTCCATATTTGGCAATCACATACAGCCGCTCGCTCGCCGAAGGATCCGTACCTAAATATTAGAACGTTCCCCAGGTCACACCAATATTCAACAACGATACAGGAGTAATCCGCTGAATTGCAGACCCATATCACTAACAGCTACTTGCAGTACGATTGTGGAACATGCATTAGTACATTATGAATTACCTCGAAGAAAAAATTATTGACATATAGTCCATTGAAATTCAGAAAATATCGTTCTTGTGAAACACAACTAGCACTTTATCCATACGAAATAATGTATGAATGCTATTGATAGGGGATTTCAAATTGATTCTATTTTCTTAGACTTCCAGAAGGATTTTGACGCCATTCCTAACAAGCGACTCCTAATCAAACGCCTCTCTACAGAATATGTTTTCAGTTGTCCGAATGGATTCGTGATTTCCCAGCAGAAAGATCACAATTCGTACAACTCATGGAAACTCATCGAGCAAAACAGAAATATTACCTGGCGTTCTCCAAGGAACTGTTATAGGCCCTTTGCTATTCCTGATTTATGTAAACGATTTAGGAGACAATATGAGCAGCCGTCTTAGATTGTTTGCAGATGATGTCATTTATCGTCTTCTAAGGTGATCAGATAATCAAAATCTACTACAAAATGACTTAGAAAATACATCTGCATGATGCAAAAAGTGGTGCTTGACCGTTAATAATGAAACGTATGAGGTCATCTGCATGACTACTAAAAGGAATCTTCTAAATTTCGGTTAAGAGATAAATAACATAAATCTAAACGCTGTGAATTCAACTAAATACTGAGGGATTGCTGTTACGAATAACTTAACTTGGAACGGTCAAGTAAAAAATGCTGCGATTTATTCTGCACTACGCTTTTCCGTCTTCTTCTGAAATATTGCTGCGCGATGTAGGATCCATTCAGATAGGATTGACAGAGAACATCAAGAAAGGGCAGCTCGTTTTGTATTATTGCTAAATAGGGGAAAGAGTGCCACGGATATGTAACGAACTGCGGTGGTAATCATTAAAACGAAGGCGTTTTCCGTTGTGGCACGACTAATCTCATGAAATTTCATTCACCAGATTTTTTCTTCGAATGGGAAAATATTTTGCTGCCGCCGACCTACATGGGGAGAAGTGATTATAATAAAGAAATAAGAGAAATCAGAACTTGCACGGAAATATACGAGTGGTAATTTTCCTCGCGCGCTGCTCGAAATTCGTATGGTGAGGAAATGAACACTCTAGCAGGAAGTTAATTGTGAAAAGTAATCATGTAGTCGTAAACGTATGGTTATGTAAAGTCACTTTATCGGCTGAGGGACACTTTTAAGGTGAAATATAAGATTTTATATTAATTTTTTGAACATATATATAATCAGTATTCACATAATTCTTACCTCCTTAGATCTTTATTCAAATTTTTGAAAGTATTCACTTAAGAACTACGCACTCGAAAGAAATACGTTTTGCTTTCAAGCAAAGAGAATCTTCAGCAGTGATAGTACTATCTTAATTTTAAATGAAATTTTCAGCTGGTAAGATAAGTTCGTTCGTATCGCAGTGGAACTTCAAGGCACGTAGTTGCAGCCAAGTATTTGCATTTTATTAGAGTTTGTAGTATACTGAGAGCAAACGCAATAGCATTGCCCGAATTACGTCTGTAAGGTGTGAAACACAAATGTCGTATACACCGATCAGCCAGAACATTGTGACCACCGAACTACTTTCAATATAAATCCTTCCACACAATAGCAGCTTCACGTGGCTAGTCAGACACATGCACGGTCCATGTAGTGTCATTGAGTGTTGTATCTGTGAGCAGAATGGGGAAAGCGAGCGACCTACCTAAGGGCGGATTATCGTGACATTTCGGATACTGTACGGCTCGTCGGCTCTTCGAGGAGCGCCGTGGTGAGTGTCTTCAACTCGTGGCGAAACCGAAGTGAAACCACGTCCAGACATCGTGGGGATGGGCGACCACCCCTCATTAGAGATGCCAGCCGTCGTAACCTGAGGAGACCGGTAAAACAGGACAGGTGTCGAAATGTGGTGGAACTCCAAATGGTTCAAATGGCTCTGAGCACTATGGGACTTAACATCTGAGGTCATCAGGCCCCTAGCACTTAGAACTAATTTAACCTAACTAACCTAAGAACATCACACACATGCATGCCGGAGGCAGGATTCGAACTTGCAACCGTAGCACTCGCGCGGTTCCAGACTGAAGTGCCTAGAACCGCTCGGCCACACCGTCCGCCTGTGGTGAAACTAACATCACATTATAATGCTGGGCAGAGTACAAGTTGGGCTGAACACACAGTGCACCGAACACTTCCAACGACGGGCCGTTGCAGCCGATGAGCCCTGCATGTGCCACTGTTAACAACACGACATTGGGAGGAGCGGCTGAAATGAGCACCAGACCATCGCCACTGAACACTGGCGCAGAGGCAGAGCGTTACATGGTCTGATGAATCCCAATACTTTCTTCATCACGCCAATGGAAGGGTGCGAATCCGTTGTCTTCCAGGGGAACAACTCCATGATACCTCTATTGCGGGATGGAGACAAGCTGGCGGCGGCTCCATTTTGCCATGGGGAACATTCACGTGGGCATCTATCGAAGCGCTGGAGCTCATGCAAAGAATTCTGGCTACCAAGGAGTATCGTACACTGGTTACAGACCACTCACACCCCTTCATGCTGATTATGTTTCCCGACATGAATGGCATTTTTCGACAAGATAATGCGCCATGTCACAAGGGCACGAGTGTGATTGAGTTGGTTGAGGAACACAGTCGCGAGTTTCAGTTGATTTTCTGAACCCTCCTCCCCCAACTCACCTGGTCTGAACCCCATCCAACGCATATGAGAAATGACTGAACTCGGCCTCAGAGCTCACCGCCCCTCTCCCGGGATATTTTGGGAATTTGGTGATTTGTGTGTCCAAATGATTCAAATGGCTCTGAGCACTATGGGACTTAACTTCTGAGGTCATCAGTTCCCTAGAACTTAGAACTACTTAACCCCAACTATCCTAAGGACATCACACACATCCATGCCCGAGACAATATTCGAAGCGGCGATAGTAGCGGTCGCGCGGTTCCAGACTGAAGCGCCTAGAACCTCTAGGCCACACCGATCGGCCTTGTGTGTCCAGATGCGGCGCCAACTCCCTCTTGCACTCCACCAAGGTCTCACTGCTTCCATACCACGACACGTCGCCACTGTTATCCATGCCAAAGGTGGACATAGGTCCTTTAGGTAGATGGTCATACGCTATGTGATCAAAAGTATCCGGACACCTCCAAAAGCATATGTTTTTCGTATCAGGTGCATTGTGCTGCCACCTATTGCCAGGTAGTCCATATCAGTGACCTCAGTAGTCACTAGATATCGTGAGAGCAGAATGGGCCGCTCAGCGAATCTCACGGACTTCCAACATGGTCAGATGATTGGGTGTCACTTTTGTCATACGTCTGTACGCGAGATTTTCACACTCATAAACATCCCTGGCTGGATCCACTGTTTCCGATGTGTAGTCAAGTGGAAACGTGAAGGGACACGTACAGCACAAAAGCGTACAGGCCGACAGTTAAAGAGGGTCGTAATGTGTAATAGGCAGACATCTATTCAGACCATCACACAGGAATTCCAGACTGCATCAGGAACCACAGAAAGTACTATGACAGTTAGCCGGGAGATGAGAAAACTTGGATTCTATGGTCGAGTGGCTGTTCATAAGCCACACATCACGCCGGTAATTGCCAAACGACGCCTCGCTTGGTGAGGTGAGAAAACTGAATATAATCAAATAAATTTCTGTTGAAAACCACTACAAAACATACATCATAAACAAACTCAACAACAAGGTAAAAAAGAAACATGCGGTACACACAGACAACACAGCAGACCAAACCACCTCAGAAAAGAGAGAGAGAGATGGTCACACTAACATAGAATAACAAAATACCACATAGAATAGGAAACATCCTGAGAAACCAAGGAAGTCTAATAACATTCAAAACAAACAATACAGTTCAGAAAATACTAAGACCAGTAAGAGAAACCTCAGACAAATTCGGCAACGGTGGGATATATCAACTCACGTGCTACACCTGTCAGGCCCAATACATAGGACAAATAAGCAGAAACTTCCGAACGAGATACACAAAGCACATGAGAGCTCTAAGGAGTGACAGCACACATTCAATTTATGCAGAACATCTAATGAACAAAACCAATAACACCACTAATATCGCCGGTCGGAGTGGCCGTGCGGTTCTAGGCGCTACAGTCTGGAACCGAGCGACCGCTACGGTCGCAGGTTCGAATCTTGCCTCGGGCATGGATGTGTGTGATGTCCTTAGGTTAGTTAGGTTTAATTAGTTCTAACTTCTCGGCGACTGATGACCTCAGAAGTTAAGTCGCATAGTGTTCAGAGCCATTTGAACCATTTGAACCACTAATATCTAAAACGATCTACACATTCTGAGAAACAGCAACAGTCTATACCGACAACTAACAACAGAAGAAAATTACTACATACCAAATGCTATAGTCGAAGGGAAAAATGTTATGAAAGAAAACACATTTTGCATCAAAACACTCTTCACGCTCTGAGAGAACCCAGCAAGGACACATAACAGAAAGCACACATACGCAAAAGAATCACTTCCCCATCACACACAGACATAAATAATGAACAGAAGTCGTCGTAATTCGCGCTGGAGTTTATCATAACCTCTCTCGCCACATGCGATACACCTCTCGCGACACACGCGAACAGCAAGATGGCGTAAGATTCTGGATCAGAAGTGCGAAAGATTTGTTTTTCTGTGTAAAAACGCAGCTACATACCATCCAACGAACGTGAGTACATGAATAACTCAGTACACACCAAATAACGGGTTTCCGCAACACTACCACAACTCCAAGTATATATTGTTGACAATCGTATGAAAGCATCCATAGTAAACTACACTCAAAAAAACGATTAGTAAAAAAATATTAATAATGTGCTTCTGTGTGTGTATAGCCATGCAATTTTCTGCATGTTTTAGATTTTAAAAAACCACTGATGATGGTGATATTTGTCGCCAAAACTAGTTTGGGAGAATAAAGAAATAAAAGAATAACAAGATGTTTTGCAGCAAGGCGCAGTCAATTTCTGATATTACCTGATTGAACGTATGCCTGCGAGAGTGGAAGCTGTCATCAAGGCTAAGGGTGAGCCAACACCATATTGATTTCCAGCATTGCCGATGATGGGGCCGCGAACTTGTAAATCATAATCAGCCAGGTGCCAGGATACTTTTGATCACATGTGTAATGCCTGGTTGATCAGTGTAGATGTTTGTTGTAAAGACTATGGTTCAATATACAGATGGGGACGTTTGCAAGACAACAACCATCTGCACGAACAGTTCGACGACGTTCACAGCAGCATGGACTATAAGCTCGGAGACCATGGCTGCGGTTACCCTTAAACGCTGCATCACAGACAGGAGCGCCTGCGATGGTGTACTCAACGACGAACCTGGGTGCACGAATGGCAAAACATCATTTTTTCGGATGAATCCAGATTCTGTTTACGGCATCATGATGGTCGCATCCGTGTTGGGCGACATCGCGGTGAACGCACATTGGAAACGTGAATCGTCATCGCCATACTGGTGTATCACCCGGCGTGATGGTATGGGATGCCATTGGTTACAAGTCTCGGTCACCTCTTGTTCGCATTGACGACACTTTGAACAGTGGACGTTACATTTCAGATGTGTTACGACCCGTGCTTCTACTCTTGATTCTATCTCAGCGAAACCCTACATTTCAGGAGGATAATGCACCACCGCATGTTGCAGGTCTTGTACGGGCCTTTCTGGATACGAAAATGTTCGACTGTTGCCCTGGCCAGCACATTCTCCAGATCCCCACCAATTGAAAACGTCTGGGCAATGGTGGCCCAGCAACTGGCTCGTCACAATCCGCCAGTCACTATTCTTGATGAACTGTGGTATCGTGTTGAAGCTGCATGGGCAGCTGTACCTGTACACGCCATCCAAGCTCTGTTTGACTCAATGCCCAGGCGTATTAAGGCCGTTGATACGGCCAGAGGTGGTTGATCTAGGTACTGATTTCTCAGGATCTATGCACCCAAATTGCGTGAAAATGTAATCACACGCCAGTCCAATGAATACCCGTTTATCATCTGCATTTTTTCTTGGTGTAGCAATTTTAATGGCCAGTAGTGTAGCTTATATCAAATCTTCTTTAATTATTCTCTTGCCCTCAGAGAAGTTCTATGAAATATAAAATAAAAAACTGTTTTACATGCCGGGCAACCGCAGTTGTTGAAATTCATGGTGCTAGGAAGAATTCCGCCCACAGCTGGTAAAAATGTTATTCATTAAAAAAACAACCGGTTCCGAGGCTTTAAGCCGCATCATCAGGTGAACAATGTTAAAACATCACAGGCATACCCGTCACTCCTAGTCAAAATTTACTATTCAGAGAATGTCGTCGATGTTATGGCTAGCGAAAGCCTCATTCATTAAAAATTGCCTGCATCAGAATTACAGCAGGGCAGCTCAGTGCAGGGCAAGGCAAAAGTGGCCCGTACGACCGAAGTATCAGAGGGTGGTTCAAATGGCTCTGAGCACTATGGGACTCAACTGCTGTGGTCATCAGTCCCCTAGAACTTAGAACTACTTAAACCTAACTAACCTAAGGACATCACACACATCCATGCCCGAGGCAGGATTCGAACCTGCGACCGTAGCAGTCGCACGGTTCCGGACTGCGCGCCTAGAACCGCGAGACCACCGCGGCCGGCTGTATCAGAGGAAACATACCGGTATTTTGCCTATGCAAATTAGGGAAATTGCGGAAAACGTAAATGTGGATGGCCCGACGGGGACTTGGATCGACGTCCTCCCGAAGGCGAGTCCAGCGTGCTAACCACTGTGCCAGCCTCGCTTAGTTGCAGCACTTTCCGCGGCGCAACGGGAGCGCCAGCAGCGGCCGCGTACGTGACCAGCGCGCCCGAGGGCCCACCTGCGTGGGACGGCCGTGGGCGGCGACGGTCCTTCCTGCGGCCGGGGTCACTCGCGACGCGCTTCCCCGAACGGAAGCACAGCAGTCCGAGAACGCCCCGGCTTCTTCTCCGTGCGTAAGCGCGTCTCCTGCACTCTCGTTGGCGATTTTTTCCTCGTCTTCTTTTATCCTGTGCCGGAGACGGGAAAGATACCCGGACTATACGTTTGCATAAATTTTTCATCTGATACATAGAGGGAGAAGACATAATAACTTTGAAGCTTGCTGATTACTTAGGCATCGGCCTTGCCTCAGTGGTTGCCGGCACGGTAGCTCAGCGTGTTCGGTCAGAGGGTTAGCAGGTCTCTGTAATAATAATAAAAAAAAAAAACTGAGATAATCGCTCAACAACGAACTTAAACGGATGTCTTACGACGTCCGCCCCGAGCAGATGCAACGAACGAAAGCGAAAAATAGCCGGCACGGTAACTCAGTGTGTTCGGTCAAAGGGTTAGCTGCCCTCTGTAACAAAAAAAAAAAAAGAGTTAATGGATCAACAACGTACTGAAACGGGTGTCTTGCGACGTCCGGACCGAGCAGATGAAAAGAAACGAGCACGAATAAAATGAAATAAAAAAAAAAAACAGTGGATACACCGGTTCCCACCAGATCACCGAAGTTAAGATCTGTCGGGCGTGGCCGGTACTTGGATGGGTGACCATCCAGCCGCCATGCGCTGTTGCCATTTTTCGAGGTGCACTCAGCCTAGTGGTGATTGAGGAGCTACTCGACCGAATAGTAGCGGCTCTGGTCAAAGAAAACCATCATAACGACCGGGAGAGCGGTGTGCTGACCACACGCCCCTCCTATCAGCATCCTCAACTGAGGATGACACGGCGGTTCGATGGTCCCGATGCGTCAGTTGTGGCCTGAAGACGGAGTGCTTTTTTTTGCTAATTACTTAGTAGTTCTTCCAGAGAAGGCGTAACATTTGGAAGAGCAGTGAGCGGAATCGATAGAGTCTTGAAAAAACAACAACAACAAAATTATAATGTGAACAACAAAAGCTCTAACGGGTACTATTATCGATAGTACAATGACGTAAAATTGTACTATTTACGCATCACTGGTTATCTGGAACTTTTGAAGCTCATAGCGATTTTTTTCGGCTTGGCTATTGTCTTGCTATCTTTACATTCAACATTGCCCAAGAGTTACTAGTCACGCGTCAGAGTGCGAGTACATAGTCGTTGCTCAGATTTCTCAGAGCACATAGTTATCACACATGATTGAAGCTTTTTCACCGATTTACTGTAGCTGTATTATGTGGAATTTGTGCCAAAGGGCTTAGCACACACACACACACACACACACACACACACACACACACACACACACACACACACACTTCTCAATGAAACTAAAGGATCACTTTTTGGAAACCCCATATTTGTGTCCTGTTACGACGCATAAGGTTGAATTTTGGGTTGTAGGTATGTACAACATTCTTGTGTAGCAAAAGCGTGACGCCCTGCGACTTCACCCTCCGAGTCGACGACATTCCAGACAGCAAGGTTGTCGACACACGCGACACATGGCCACAGCTCTCAAGTTCATATGAACGGTAAGGCGGGTTAGCGACGTCAGATTGGCACCAAATTTCGCCGCAATTCTGCTCACCGCCTCCGTTGATGTGTCACGCCATGGGAAGGACGTCGCAGCCACTCTAAACCGCATTTAACCCTTCTTTTGACACCTCTGCGTTGGAAGTCAGAACCGCGAAGCCCACATGATGTTCTTATTGGTGCATTCAGAATCGATAGCCGGCCGGTGTGGCCTAATGGTTCTAGGCGCTTCAGTCTGGAACCGCGCGACCGCTACGGACGCGGGTTCGAATCCTGCCTCGGGCATGGATATGTGAGATGTCCTTAGGTTAGTTAGGTTTAAGTAGTTCTCCGATCTAGGGGACTGATGACCCCAGATGTTCCATAGTGCTCAGAGCCATTTGAACCATTACAACCATTTAGAATCGATACGAAAGACCTTTGGGGGTGGCGTAAAGTGCGTCAGTGAAAGCTCCCCTTTCCTTGGTGTGTTTATTTCCACAGACTTCGCAGTCGAAAACGAAACTTCGCAATGCAGTGAGCACCGCGACGTCCTTCTTAATTTGGACACTCGTCCCACCCCTGGGCGCTTCAACCCTAGTTTACGGACATTGTGGGGCTGCAACCCCACCGACCAGCAAGTAGGCAAAATCCATTTAAGGGTGCCGAGGGAGTTGTCTAACCCTCAGGCGCTAGATTGGCTTCCTTGCTGAGTTAGTGTCAAATTCTCTAGCAGAAACAGTTTAACTTGCTCAAGAAAAGTGCGTGGGTAGCGCTGAGGGTGTTACTGAACTGACGTTTTGCATTTCGTTCACGCATGTGTCAATGTCTAACTCTCCCTTCATCACTCCACGGATCACATTAAAATTTTGTCGAATGTTTTCGAACGGTCCCTAGCTGTTCCACACTGTGTGGCAAAGCAAAAATTGCTCTCACCCTACAATCCAAAGTGGTGAGATCACGTTGCAGCCCCGCTATATCCTTAGAGCAGGGCTGAGACGCCAGGGCTTGGCAGCAGTGGCCAAGTTAGTCAAGAACGTCGTCATGTTGCTCATGACAATGCGAGCCGCAGATTTAGAGCGCGCTAAGAGAAGGGCTGGTTTTATTGGCTCCCTTCATGCCTCTCCCAGAGAGCTATCCCTATCGATTATGACCCACACTGTGTCTGAAATGTTTTCCTGTGTCATCCACAGGATCACCACGGCAGCGGCTTCTAACAATAATGGTTGAAAAATGAGTAGGAGGGATTGTTACGACCTTTCCACCGTGTGACACCTCCACAGTGGCGTTGGACAGAATTGTGGTAAAATTTAGTGCCAATGTAACGTCACGAACCACGCTACGCTTCACATTAACTGAACTGTGGCCCCTTTCTTCGCACGTGTCGTCACCTTGCCGTTTAAAGGTCACCGAGCCCGAGGGTGACGTAGCAGGGTGTCATCCTTTTGCCAGCATTACAGAGTAACGTTATATGAACCTTCAAGTCCAAATTCAAACTTATGTTTTGGAATGGAACACAGTTACGGGGTTTCGAAAAAGTGATTTTTTAATTTTGTTGCACAATGTAGAAAAACTCAAAACTTTTTTTCATTTTTGACATATTACAAGTACTCCATATGTAAACGCTACTGATTCTGCAGGTATCAGATCTATAATCAAGTTCTTCCCACATTCGGCGCTGCGTGTCCCTATCAGTCTGTTCAGAAGCACCTCTGATACGATCTCGCAGTTCTGGTAGGTTTGTTGGTTGAACAGGAGTAAACACAAAAATAATCAAACGTTCAAATGTTTGTGAATTCCTAAGGGACCAAACTGCTGAGGTCATCGTTCCCTAGACTTACACACTACTTAAACTAACTTATGCTAAGAACAATACACAAAGCCATGTCCGGGGGAGAACTCGAACCTCCCGACAGAGCGGCGACGCAGTCCGTGACAGGGCGCCTCAAACCGCACGGCTACTCCGCGAGGCCAAAAATAATCGCTTGGGGTTGGGTCGGGAGAGCTTGGAGGCCGCGAGCCTCAAAACTGCGCACAGCGTCGCCTAATGGAGTGGGCAGTTGCGGATCTTCCTCGAATTTAGTACTGAAGTGTCGTTGCCCTGTTATTGGAGATTGGTGTGAATGCATTTCAAGCAGAAGACGCACTTTCTCGACGCCTGTCTCCAACTACCCTAACTGCTCACAGCTGGGCTCTCTTGGCAGAAATCTGAAGTGCTGCTGCAACACTGCAAAACCTTTGGAGTATTACTGTATGAGTGTTGGGTCTTGTGACGGTGTGCCATTTAATGTATCTACAGTGAACTTACGATAACGCTTCAGTCATTTATAATGATGTATTACCGTCAAAAGTTGCATATACCAATCACAAATGGATACAGAGAACGCTGTTGTCTGCATATGTCCTTGAGTAATCCCCGTCACCGCCTCACCTCTTTACTGTGACCTTTTACTACATAATCCCTATAAAAAGCACACGGAAACATTTTAATTTTTATCTCTTTTATCATATAATGACATGATGCATACTGCATTTACACATTTTATACCGTTTTCGTGATGTTCACTACGCACATAACTAGAGTTTATACACCACAAAAAAAACTGCTTGTGGATTATCACAACTGTTGGGAGAAAAATCCAACACCCTCAAGAATGGTGTTCAGTGGCACCGGGATAAAATATGAACATGCTAGGGGAGGGGGTTGCAGTGCTAGTGATTCATTTGTCACAGTCTTCAGCGATCAGACGCCGCTCAGGTGGCCCTCTTTCACTCAGTGTCAGTAACTGTGCTGAGTTCAAAGGTCAACAGTGTTTACAACATTCTAAGGTACAGTCACGGCCAACCAACCAATATACACTCTTCTTGAACAGCTTCAGCCGTGAAACGTCCTGGCAGATTAAAACTGTGTGCCGGACCGAGACTCGAACTCGGGACCTTTGCCTTTTGCGGGCAAGTGCTCTACCATCTGAGCTCCCAAGCACGACTCACGCTCCGTCCTCACAGCTTTACTTCCGCCAGTACCTCGTCTGCTACTTTCCAAACTTCACAGAAGCTCTCCTGCGAACCTTGAAGAACTAGCACTCCTGGAGTCCCGAGTTCGAGTCTCGGTCAGACACAGAGTTTTAACCTGTCAGGAAGTTTCATATCAGCGCACACTCCGCTGTAGACTGAAAATCTCATTCTAGCTTCAGCCATGTTAATGAGTTCACATTGCGAGCAAGAGGGAAGTTTGATGAACGTATTGAAAGACTGCTGCTCTTGTTGCCTGCAATGTGTCGATGGCACATCGCTGATTTCAACAGTAGTCCGAGGAACATCACGGAGAGGTTACCTATTAAAATTCCGGGAGGGTAACTTCAGGGAAGAAACGGATAACACATTACTTCCCCCTTACCGACAATTATTCTTTCCACGTGCTGTTCACAAGTAGGACAAGGAAGTGGGATCAGTTAGTGGTACTGGGAGTGCCCTCTGCCACACAACGTCAGTGGTTTTTGGGGTGCTGATGCAGATGTAAATCATTCCCATACCTGTAAACCAGATTCTGGACGAGAAATACAGACGCACGCCAAGATCGACGCACTGTGTAAGCAGTGGGGGCCAACCTAAAATTATACAGGGACGACATATGGGCGCACGTTGTACATGCTGTGTCATCAAGGATCGCTGGTAACAGACTGCTTTTACCAGGATTAAGATCACGTATACCTCTGGCGAGGCGACCATTGACACAGTCAGGCATAGTGAGGCATACCTGCTTTGGTGTCATGAAAGAGTTGGCTGGAGAAGTGGACTGGCGCTCTGTCGTCTTCAGTGATGATACTAGGTTCTATCTGCATTCGAGTGATGAACGCACATTCGTACGGAGTGGACTTGGTGACTTGCTGTTCCAGGTCCCAACCCAGCTCCGCGGTGTGGGTAGTCATCAGTTACAACTCGAGGACGCTGTTAGTCTTCGTTTAGGGTAAAGTGCCCGCTATACTGCACCGGCTCTTATCACCGTGCTCCTCTCATTTCTTTGACAGGAAGGAGATGTAACTCTTTATCAAGACGATGCATGTCCACATGTTGCTGCCGTGTAGCAACGTACTCTTCATGGTGTACAACAACTACCCTGGCCAGCTCCTTCAGACATTAGTCGAGTCCATGCCACGTCGAGTTGCGGCGCTTCTGCGTGCTCACGGGGGCCCTAAACGATATTAGACAAGTCTACCAGCTTCTTTGGCTCTTTAGTGTATTTTGAATATGATTTACTTAACTCTGTTTCACAAAGCGCTCCTTCAGCCTCGCTCTTTCAGTCTTTTCTTGTAAACATGATAGTAGTGCAGTGCATCCTAATACAACACCTATAGCCTAATACTACACCCTCAAAGACAAGGTCATTTTATTGACAAGTGAGATTACAGGAAGTTCATCATTGCAGAAGTATATAATAAATTCAGGCTCAATGAAAGTCAGAGGAGACATGTGCATTGTTTTACAATGAGGCCGCGTTCGTTGTCAATACGTCCCAGAGATGGCAGCACGGTAAGGCAGATGGAATTTTACCGCCAGCGGCGAGAATGAGAACTGTTTTAAACACGTAAAATGGCGATGTTTTCCTTACTTGAACAGCGTGCAGTCATTGGTTTTCTGAATTTGCGTGATGTGAAACCAATTGAAATTCATTGACAGTTGAAGGAGACAAGTGGTGATGGAATTACGGATGTGTCGAAAGTGCGTTCGTGGGTGCGACAGTGTAATGAAGGCAGAACATCGTGTGACAACAAACCGAAACAACCTCGGGCTCGCACCAGCCGGTCTGACGACATGATCGAGAAAGTGGAGAGAATTGTTTTGGAGGATCGCCGAATGACTGTTGAATAGATCGCCTCCAGAGTTGGCATTTCTGTGGATTCTGTGCACACAATCCTGCATGACGACCTGAAAATGCGAAAAGTGTCATCCAGGTGGGTGCCACGAATGCTGACGGACGACCACATGGCTGCCCGTGTGGCATGTTGCCAAGTAATGTTGACGCGCAACGACAGTATGAATGGGTCTTTCTTTTCGTCGGTTGTGACAATGGATGAGACGTAGATGCCATTTTTCAATCCAGAAACAAAGCGCCAGTCAGCTCAATGGAAGCACACAGATTCACCGCCACCAAAAAAATTTCGGGTAACCGCCATTGCTGAAAAAATGATGTCCTGGGACAGCGAGGGCGTAATCCTTACCCATTGCGTTCCAAAGGGCACTACGGTAACAGATGCATCCTACAAAAATGTTTTGAAGAACAAATTCCTTCCTGCACTGCAACAAAAACTTCCGGGAATGGCTGTGCGTGTGCTGTTTCACCAAGACAACGCACCCGCACATCGAGCTAACGTTACGCAACAGTTTCTTCGTGATAACACCTTTGAAGTGATTACTCATGCTCTCTACTCACCTGACCTGGCTCCTAGTGACTTTTGGCTTTTTCCAACAATGAAAGACACTCTCCGTGGCCGCACATTCACCAGCCGTGCTGCTATGGCCTCAGCGATTTTCCAGTGGTCAAAACAGATTCCTAAAGAAGTCTTCGCCGCTGCCATGGAATCATGGCGTCAGCGTTGTGAAAAATGTGTACGTCTGCAGGGCGATTACGTCGAGAAGTAACGCCAGTTTCTTCGATTTCGGGTGAGTAGTTAATTAGAAAAAAAAGTCAGAGGCCGTACAACTTGAATGCACCTCGTACACGCCCATCCGCTCGGTACAATTTGAAACGAGACTCTTTCGACCAGGCAACATGTTTCAACATGTTTGCAGCCATGAACAGTCCAATGTCGGTGTTGACCGGCCGAGGCGAGGCGTAAAGCTTTGTGTCGTGCAGTCATAAAGGGTACACGAGTGGGCCTTCGGCTGCGAAAGCCCATATCGATGATGTTCCGTTTAATGGTTCGCATGCTGACACTTTTTGATGGACCAACACTGATATATGCAGCAAGTCGTTGCAGGATCTTTTTCTGGCCGCAGCCATGTTGGAGAGTTGTGTTTTATCGGACTCCTGATATTCACGGTTCACTCGTGAAATGGTCGCACGGGAAAATCCCCACTTCATCGCTATCTGGGAGATGCTGTGTCCCATCGCTCGTGCGCCTACTGTAACACCACGTTCAAACTCGCTTAATCCTTGTGACTACGAAGGCTTTCCCGGCGTAATAATTGATAATATTCTTCTCGGGTATGCAGACGTTATGATCCGGCTGCATACCGGAGAAGAATATTATCGCTTAATCCTTGATAACCTGCCATTGTTGCAGCAGTAACCGATCTCGCAACTGCGTCAGACACTTGCTATCTTCTATAGATGTTACCGACCGCAGAACCGTATTCTACCAGTTTACATATTTCTGTACTTGAATACGCATGCCAATATTAGTTTCTTTGGCGCATCAGTGTATATTGTCTCCAGTCGTTTCAAGCAGCATTCGTTTCACACATTTAAGAAGCCAAATAGTGAAAATTTTCATTGCTTACTAGTATTTGTATGACAATGTGTGCTACGCCATAAACAAAATGACCCATCGCAGTTGAACAGTTCGATCACTGTATTAATCGCAATTGTGTAGTCGAGCACTGTTTCTGGTTTCGTATTCATTGTTACAAACAGAACGAACCAAGACTGAAATTTCAGAGTAAAGAATGCAAGTACTTTTACTTCTCTGTATCCAAATAATCTTCTTTGGACATGAATCCCAGGAACCATGGGTAGTGGTAACCACATTGGCTCCTGTTTTTCTCGGATTTAGAAAAGCTCTTGATCCAAAATCACACCAACATTTGAAACTGGACTTATTTTACAGATTTTCCACGGGATTGTCTGTATGTAAAAAGGCAAAATAAAGCACATACTACTCAACAGAAAAGCATTCGTACACACAAATAATTATGGGTGTATTTGTTTTGCAAATACAACCTGCCTTTTCTTCATGCGCTGTATTTTATTTCTTCCTGACGCGTTTCGTCTTTTTCACTTTAAGGCATCATCAGTGCGAGAGTTCTTCGCGTTTTGGGTGGCATCTTCGTTTCCTCTCTTGTGGTGACATGCTGGAGGTCGAACTATTTACGGAACATAAGCATGTTTTTATGTTCCGAACTTTTTTCTTCCCACTTTTCATCTTGTTTGCTCTTGTTGTTGTGATACACTATTGGTCTTTTGTCACTAATTTTAGGTATTTGACCGAAAACTGTGATTTCAAGACGTAACTGCTGTAAATTCACTACGTGTCTGATACTAAAAACAGTGCGACGTCCAGCATGTCACTAGATTAGAGGAAACGCAAATTCCAACCAAAAGTGCTAAGAACCGTCTGTGATGTATACGGTATAGAAAGTTATGTTAAGACGTTTGAGATGACAGTCGGTACTGCATGCGTTGTTCTTATTAATGTCTCCTGCAAGTGGCGCAAATTTACACTCATGTCAAGCTAACACTTTCGTAGACTAAATGTTTCATATTTGTTCGCATGTAATTAGAGAAAAAAAAAAAAAACATCAGGTAAGCTATGCAGCTGCACTTGATATACGTTGGTTCTGAAAGTCATACATCAACTTCTGAGTCAATAAATCGATCTGCAAGAAACACCGTCAAAGTGACTCATTCCTCACCACAGTGCAATTGTTAATTAAATGTCAGTTACGTATCCAGTTTCAGACTGTCAAGCCAGGATAGTATGTTTCACTCTTTTCAAATTACATCAAGCTTTTGTAGTGAAATCAAAGGTATTGTGTTTAAATACTCGCCATGATCATTTTTTCCATACTGTAAGCATTTGTTGCGGCTTATAGTGCGCTATTGGTTTTAAGTATATTGAATTTTAAAACGTCCGCGTAATGGCGAATCAAACGGCGGCCAGCGATAATCCTTTTCGCCTACGCCTGTGTTAGATAGCTGGATCATCTCAAATAAATGATTACATGTATTCTCAGTGTTGTTTAATGGAAGTGCAGAGATTTACTGCTAGATATACACTTCACTACGTTTACCCTGGTTCCGCTATGCATTGATTATTCTTTCACGACAATAAATCTGACTTACTGCCGTTCTTACTTGAATTGTATCCAGTTTATTTATTTACTCTCCTTTTACCACAATACCAATCTATAAGTCCAGGTAAGAACAATAGCTTTTATAACAAAAATGTAGCTCTATACGGCACACAAGCAAACGAGCAATAAAGATCATTAGAGCTGGATTCTTGTTGTGAGTTCCTGCTTATGCACTATTTACAATGGCAGCGGTTCTTTTATGTTTGCTTGCATCTACATCTCTTTGATTGTGTTCCATATAATTAATGGCTGACATAATTACACAAAATATCCCTAAATCAGTGTTTGTAAGTTTCCATACGTTTAAAAATATTGTTTCTTAATTCTTAGTGTCACCTTTACTATATATTATGCACGATTTATTGAATTCACTGCCCAAGGGACGCAACATCGCCTCCTGGGATGTCCACACAGAAATGCGATGTTGTGGGCATACCACTCTCGTGCCTGTCACGTAGTACATGAGTTTATTTATCACAGTTCTTGAATGTCACACGTTCACCACGCGGTTCACTTTGTTATAGCTTTCACACTTCGAGAATCTACAGTCCATTTACAGTTAATGGGTTCAGTTTACTTACTTTTGCTGCTTAATTTCTGATTACAGCTTTTGCAGCTTTAACTACCCCTCAGTTTATGGAGAGGGGTTCGAATAACATGAGCCATTAATCGAAGGGTCCACCTATTCAGGCGTGGTGAACGGGAAGAAATGACTCAACAAAAAAAACCTGCATGGACCGATCCCACCTCTCCTTCGCACTCCATATAAACTCCAAATTCTTGACGTTCATCTTACTTGGTGTAAAGGAGTATGCGTTAGTCCATGTGCAACTTGAGCTCTAGTAAAATGTCCTCGAATATGACGAAAATGTTACGAACTTCTTTTTTTTACATTTCCTGTCGTTATCCAATTCAAAATCAACTAAAGGCTTCTCCGACAGCTGCCGATGCCACTGCCTTGACCGAAGCCTGGAACATGGTGCGTTGATTCTCGGCTTGTGTGGTGGAGGCACATCCGGTAGGAACGGAAGTCGAACCCGCGACCCCGTCTGCACTCACCGCCGACGTGTGTGGTCGCGTTTGGCTGGACTTGAACCGCCTGGGCTGCACATCTCCAGCACGCAAGATCATGAAACCCCCCAGTTACGTATTAGACATTATCTAAACTTTTTGTTTGCTAGGGAAAGAACGCATAGCCGTGAGCCACGAATTTGACCTTTCGAGACCAGTTAGAGACCCGTGGCGATGCGCCTTGCCTGTCACGTTTTATCTTGTCTGCCGGCTGCTCGCTGGTGCTACGCGCTCCCAAAGTACTGATTTCGCATCCGTACACTGCTAGTGACAGCCTCGCCGACCGTTAGTGGATATGCTGGATTGTTGTCTGCAGATAACAATCAGCAGTTCCACACACATTCCATCTACATTCGGGGTGCATAGCCACTACTCACACAATTCTAATTATTCTTGAGCAGGAGCTTATACACACTCAAAGCATAATACATTTGGGTTGTACGAGACTTCAGATTGTATTGCTATTTTAAGAAACGTTCAGCACTCTCTGATTTCCACTACAAACTCTTACCATTTCAAGTAATATGCTTTCAGTTGCTACAGTTAGTGCCACAAACATGCTTGATGGTTTTTCTTTGCCTCGTGATGACTGCGTGTTGTGTGATGTCCTTGGGTTAGTTAGGTTTAAGTAGTTCTGAGTTCTAGGGGACTGATGACTATAGCTGTTTAGTCCCATAGTGCTCAGAGCCATTTGAACCATGCTTGATGGTGTAAGCCTTTGTTGCGTGACACTCTGCGCTACAAAATGACATCTTGTCACTGTACATTACTGGTGCTTTACCAGTTTGAACTATTTACATCCGAAAAACATATAGTATATTGGGCACAGACCTTTACATTGCCTAATGTATAGCATACCTTCCATTTGCCAAGTCCTTAACTATAGATTTTCTAGATGCTGACTGCAGACATAAGCATTTGACTTTACAATTCGCAACACAGAAATACATATTTACATTTAAATATTCTCATTTATCTTGAGAACGCGAGTATATATTCTCCTGACACACACCTATACATCCCACAACTAAGTTTCAGTAAAACTTGCGGAAAGTAATTAAATACTAAGATAAGTTTGTGTGTGCTGAGGGCATACACCAAAGCTATACAATTCCTTGTAGTGCAACGCACAGTAGGCATTATTTACGCACTTACACTACGCTAATCTTTAATTAATTTGCATGAAGTGCCTTCCGTTGTACTGCCAGTGACAGAAGACAGAGAACCTACTTCACTTATAGCTTCAGTTTGTAATGTACTATCAATATCAATCATATCCGACGGATTGTTTGGTCCGTGCACTGTATGTGTAACGGTTTCTACTTCCGACAAGCCTTGGCTATTTTGCTGTTCTGCCCATTTTCTTTGCCTAACCATGTCTGTCACACTAGGAGCAGCAAGACCTGCGGTACACAAACATAAATGAAATCACAATAAAACTCTACACAAGAACTGACACAGCGAAAAACATATCCAGATGTAAATGATTCAATGCTAAATATACACTTCACTACGCTTATCTTATTTCTTCACGACAATAAATGTCACTTAATGCCGTTCTTAGTTGAATTATATCGAGTTTATTTATTTATTCTCTTCTTAAGAGTTTCCAGATAGTTTGTCAAGTATGCCCTCTTCCTCTCAGTTGGTTATGAAACAGATTTATTCATCACAATTACTGCGCTGTCTTGAAGAGTCGGTATTGTATGCAATGTTTGTATTAATGTCACCCGCAAGTGGTGAAAAATCACACTAATGTCAAGATAACACTTTCGCAGGCTAAATGATTCATATTTGTTATCAGCTAATAAAAAAATAATCATATAAGCTATAATGTTACACTTGATATACGTGGGTTCTGTGAGTATACGTATATATACCTACTTATGAGGCAATAAAGTGATTCGCAAGAAACGTCGTAAAATGACCCATTCCTCACTATCAGTACAGTTGGAAATTAAATGTCAATTACTTAAGCAGTTTCACATACTCAAGCCAGGGTCGTGCGTTTTACCATTTTCTACTTACGCCAAGTTCTTGTATTCAAATCAAAGCTTTTGTGTTTAAATACTCGCCAGGATCATTCACTCCATATTCTAAGCATTTGTTACATCTTATAGTGCGCTGATGGCTTTAAATACACTGAATTTTAAAAGGTTGGCGTAATGGCGGATCAGACGGCGGTCAAAGATTATCCTTTCCGACTCCTCAGCAGCTGTGCTAAATCCTGTAAAATCTCAAATAAGTGGCAAATGGAGGTTATTATCTAATAAATGATTACTCGCATGCTCTATGTTGCTATGCAATGTATTAAGAAACATAACCATGATACATTTACCACAATACGGATCTATAAGTCCAGATATTAACAATCGCTCTTATAATAAAAAAAAGTAGCTAGATACGATATACGAGCAACAAGATCAAAACCAAACTAATAATAAAGATCAATAGAGGGGGATTCTAGTAGTGAGCTGCTATTTAATCACTATTTACAATGGCAGTGATTCTCATATGTTTGTTTGCATCTACTTCTATTTTATTGTGTTTCATATAATTTATATTTGACACAATTACAAAATATGTCACTACCTCATAATTTGTTCATTTTTACTTACTTTGCTTTATATGTGGCAAGGGCCTTATCGACCAAACGCCTGCTCTATGAGCCTCTTCCACTTCTGCCTGTCCAATGTGCTGTTTGTTCAGTTGCTGCTGCTGTCCATCCTCATTGTGTCCTCCCGAATGTAATCCCGCCATCTGATTCTGGGTCTCCCTCTTCTTCTCGTTCCTTCTATTGTTCTGCTGAATGCCATTATAGGTAGTCAGTTCTCTGTCATTCTTGCTATATGGCCTGCCCAATTCAACCTTCTCCTCTTGAGCACTTCGACGATGTTACGGTGTTTGTGCAGCCCTCTTAATTCTTCATTTCTTCTTATTCTCCATTCCATGTTATTTTCGTCATATATAGGTCAAAACATTGTCCTTAGTACTTTTCCTTCGAATATTACCAGTTTTTTTTCATCTTTATTTCTAAATATTAATGTTTCACATCCATATAACATCACAGGTATAATGGTAGATTGATATAAGCGGATTTTCAAATTACTGATAAGTCATCTTTTTCTTAGAATTTTGATTAAACTAAAAATTGTCTTGTTTGCTGTTGATAAACGAGCATCTATTTCTGTATCTGTTCTGTTGATATTACCAAAAATGCTTCCTAGGTACTTGAAGTGGTCAACAGTCTTGAAATTGAATCCATCTACAGTCTACATCTACATCTACATGATTATTCTGCAACTCACATTTAATTGCTTGGCAGAGGGTTCATCGAACCACAATCATACTATCTCTCTACCATTCCTCTCCCGAACAGCAAGCGGGAAAAACGAACACCTAAACCTTTCTGTTCGAGCTCTGATTTCTCTTATTTTACTTTGATGATCATTCCTACCTTTGTCGGTTGGGCTCAACAAAATATTTTCGCACTCAGAAGAGAAAGTTGGTGACTGAAATTTTGTAAACAGATCTCGCCGTAACGAAAAACGTCTTTGCTTTAATGACTTCCATCCCAACTCACGTATCATATCTACCACACTCTCTCCCCCATTACGTTATAATACAAAACGAGCGGCCCTTTTTTGCACCTTTTCGATGACCTCCGTCAATCCCACCTGGTAAGGATCCCACACCGCGCAGGAATATTCTAACAGAGACCGAGCGAGGTGGCGCAGTGGTTAGCACACTGGACTCGCATTCGGGAGGACGACGGTTCAATCCCGTCTCCGGCCATCCTGATTTAGGTTTTCCGTGATTTCCCTAAATCGCTTCAGGCAAATGCCGGGATGGTTACTTTGAAAGGGCACGGCCGATTCCTTCCCCATCCTTCCCTCACCCGAGCTTGCGCTCCGTCTCTAATGACATCGGTGTCGACGGGACGTTAAACACTAATCTCCTTCTCCTCCTCTAACAGAGGACGAACGAGAGTGGTGTAAGCTGTCTCTTTAGTGGACTTGTTGCATCTTCTAAGTGTCCTGCCAATGAAATTCAACCTTTGGCTCGCCTTGCCCACAATATTATGTATGTGGTCTTTCCAAATGAAGTTATTCGTAATTTTAACACCCAGGTATTTAATTGAATTGACAGCCTTGAGAATTTTACTATTTATCGAGTAATCGAATTCCAACGAATTTCTTTTGGAACTCATGTGGATCACCTCACACTTTTCGTCATTTAGAGTCAACTGCTAACTGCCACACCATACAAAAAAAATGGTGCAAATGGCTCTGAACACTATGGGACTCAACTGCTTTGGTCATTAGTCCCCTAGAACTTAGATCTACTTAAACCTAACTAACCTAAGGACATCACACACATCCATGCCCGAGGCAGGATTCGAACCTGCGACCGTAGCAGTCGCACGGTTCCGGGCTGCGCGCCTAGAACCGCGAGACCACCGCGGCCGGCCACACACCATACAGCAATCTTTTCTTAAATGCTTTGCAACCGATACTGGTCTTCGGATGACCTTACTAGACGGTAAATTACAGCATCATCTGCGAACAATCTAAGAGAACTGCTCAGATTGTCACCCAGGTCATTTATACATATCAGGAACAGCAGAGGTCTCAAGACGCTTCCCTGGGGAACACCTGATATCACTTGAGTTTTACTCGATGATTTGCCGTCTATTACTACGAACTGCGACCTTCCTGACAGGAAATCACGAATCCAGTCGCACAACTGAGACGATACCCCATAGGCCCGCAGTTTGATTAGAAGTCGCTTGTGAAGAACTGTGTCAAGAGCTTTCCGGAAATCTAGAAATACGGAATCAACTTGAGATCCCCTGTCGATAGCGGCCATTACTTCGTGCGAATAAAGAGCTAGCTGCGTTGCACAAGAGCGATGTTTTCTGAAGCCATGCTGATTAGGTATCAACAGATCGTTCCCTTCGAGGTGATTCATAATGTTTGAATACAGTATATGCTCCAAACCCCTACTGCAAACCGACGTCAATGATATAGGTCTGTAGTTTGATGGATTACTCCTGCTACCCTTCTTAAACACTGGTGCGACCTGCGCAATTTTCCAATCTGTAGGTACAGATCTATCGGTGAGCGAGCGGTTGTATATGATTGCTAAGTAGGGAGCTATTGTATCAGCGTAATCTGAAAGGAACCTAATCGGTATACAATCTTGACCTGAAGACGTGCCCGTATCAAGCGATTTGAGTTGCTTCACAACCCCTAAGGCATCTACTTCAAAGAAACTTATGCTAGCAGCTGTTCTGTTTCAAATTCTCGAATATTCCATTCGTCTTCCCCGGCGAAGGAATTTCGGAAAACTGCGTTCAATAACTCCGCTTTAGCGGCACAGTCGTCGGTAACAGTACCATCGGCACTGCGCAGCGAAGGTATTGACTGCGTCTTGCCGCTTGTGTACTTGACATACGACCAGAATTTCTTCGGATTTTCTACCAAATTTCGAGACAATGTTTTGTTGTGGAACCTATTAAAGTCATTGAAGTCCGTGCCAAATTTCGCGCGTCTGTAAATTTTAGCCAATCTTCGGGATTTCGCGTTCTTCTGAACTTCGCATGCTTTTTCCGTTGGCTCTGCAACAGCGTCCGCGCCTGTTTTGTGTACCATGGGGGACCAGTTCCATCTCTTACCAATTTATGAGGTATGAATCTCTCAATTGCTTGAATTTGAGCTGCATATCGTCTACATTTGCTTAGTCAGTTCGGAAGGAATGGAGATTGTCTCTTAGGAAGGCTTCTAGTGACACTTTATCCGCATTTTTAAATAAAAATATTTTGCGTTTGTTTCTGATGGTTTTGGAAGAAACGGTATTGAACCTAGCTACAACGACCATGCGATCACTAATCCCTGTATCAGTCGTGATGCTCTCTATTAGCTCTAGATTGTTTGTGGCTAACAGGTCAAGTGTGTTTTCGCAACAATTTACAATTCGCTTGGGTTCGTGGACTACCTGCTCGAAAATTTTTTCGGAGAAAGCATTTACTGATGGATGCATTTTTTCTGGTTTTCTTATTTATGGACAGGTATTCTGTCTTTTCTTCATTAACATGAAATCCTTTTTTTCTCAGAAATTTTGTAGTAATTTTGCATCATTCTGATTAATTCTCTTTTGGAACTACTTATTAGTGCTACATCATCTGCATAGGCAAGTCTTTTAATGTTCACTTCCTAAAGCTGGATCCCTTGTGGACTGGTTTTAGAAAATTCTCCATCAATCTTCTCTAGGACAAGGTTAAATAAAATAGGTTAAATGGCATAACGTTGTCTCAGTCCAGTGTACACCTTAAAATCTTCAGTTTCTCCTACCGGTGTCTTTATGCGACATAAAGTTTCATCGATACACATTTTAACTAATCTGATTAATTTTGATGGTATTTTAAATTTCTTCATTATATTTAGGAGTGTCTGTCGGTGTATGCCATCATAGACGTTTTTAAAATCTACGAATAGTATGTGGACATCTACATTGAATACCCACACCTTCTCAGTTACTTGTCTGAGGGTGAATAAGTGATCTAATGTGGATCTGTTTCTGCGGAAACAGTCCCCAATCAGTTCTTCTGTTATTGGTATCAGCCTGTTTAATAGGCAGCTTGATAAGATTTTGTAGGTGACATCCAGTAAGGCAATTCCTCTGTAGTTATCACAAACTAGTGGATCATTCTTCTTAAATATGGGGCACACAATTGCAGTTTTCCAATCTGCAAGAATGGTTTCCGTCTCCCATATTGTTTCTGTTAACGCCTGTATTTCTAATTCCAGTTGTGGGCCTCCATTCTTTAATGACTCAGAGTATATCTTGTTCTCACCAGTAGCCTTGTTAGTCTTTAATTTCTTTCTACTTTCTGTATTTCATTTACTGATGGGGTAGTAACTGTATCAGCTTTATCAAATGTATCAGGTTCTTCCAATTTAAAGTAAGAGTGTGGGTCATTGCAGTTGAGAAGTTGTGAAAAGCGTATGTTCCATCTGTTTTGTGTGTCACTTTTGTTAGTCAGTATTTTCCCATGCTGATCCTTTATAAACTGTTAGCTTCTATTGAATTTACCAACTGATTTTTTTTATATTTTGATACATCTACCTTGTCCTGTGATGTTGGAACTCATCCTCTGCTTCTCTGATCATACTGTTATAGTATTTCCTTTTCTTTTGTCTTAGGGTTCTTTGCGTTTCTTGGCGGAGTTTATAGTATCTTTTCTTCAATGTCATATTGCCCCTTTCTTTAATGCATGCATTCCACGCATTTCTTCTTTCCAGCACTTTTTCTTGATACTTTGTATTAAACCAAATTTTATTAGGTCGTTTTCTTTCACCTATGACTTCGGAAGATGCTTCTTGAATACAGCCCTTCAGGTGTGTCCATAGGCTTTCGACATCCTGTGTTTCTACATTGGTCAGTCTCGGTTTTGTTAGGTTGCTTTTAATTTCTTTTGTAAAATTTTCTTTTATATCTACTTTCGCCAGGTTTCCTATGTTATATCTTGTAATTTTTTCTCTATTTCTATTTACTTTGCTCTTGAGTTTCACTTTAATTTTTAATATTATTAACTTGTGGTCTGTGTCACAATCAGCTCCCCTAAAGGTTCTGACATCTTTAATGCTGTTTTGGAATCGTTTCTGGATAGCTACATGATCTATTTGATTGACTACCTTTTATCTGATGATATCCATGTTTCTAAATGAAAAAATGAAATTTTGTGCTGCTTATCGTGAGACCGTTTGTCATTGCAAAGTTTATAAGTCGAACCCCATTCTCTGAACTTTCCTCATGTATGCTAAAATTGCCGATGGTTGGCTTGTAGATTTCTTCCTTTCCTACTTTGGCGTTAAAATCTCCTAACACTATTTTCACATTGTGCCTACCGAATAAGTTGTACGTTTGTTCTACATGGCTGTAGATCTCTACTTTCGTGTTGTCATCCTTATCTTCTGTGGGTGCGTGTGCATTTAGAAATGTAATATCTAACCACTGCGTCTGAATAGTTATGTATGATATACGGTTATTAACATGTTTGAACTCCCTTATTGAGTCATCTATTGATTTATGAATGTAGAAACCGGTTCCAAATTCATGGCGCTGACCGTAGTCTCCATACATCATTGTCTCGTCTGCTATTTTCAGTGAACCTGTTCCATGCCATCTTACTTCATGGAGAGCTACCAGTTGCACTCTATATTTCCTTAATTCGTTTGCTAGTATTTGGGCCGTTCCAGGACGATACCGGATTCTAATATTCCATGGTCCAAAAGAGAAATCCTTGTAGCTTTGCCAGTTTTTGTTCCAGTAAATCCTGTCCTGTTTCCGAGGCTGGCATTGAGTATCCTGACCGTTTCGTTCTTTCTTTTTTTTTTTACATGAGTGGGTTGGCAACCCTGTGCCTAACCCCCAACCTGCAGGACCAAGAGTCTTGTTTTTGGGGTACTCTACCCCTAGGAGGGTTGCCTTCACCGCGGCTGAGCGAGCCTCTCCTGCCCGTGCTAGTTTTGGTCCACCCCGGGTATTTTATTTCCCCGGTACCCTCTATATCTAGAGAGCATTCCCTTATCCGCCACCTGGGGCGGCGCCCTATGGGAGACTAGCAAACCCCACACGGGTTGTTCATTTTCATACGTTCGGTTAGAAGAATGCACGGATGGGACTGATATCAGTCGAAATCGATTTGCAACAAGATAAATAAATTATGTTTCCGCGACTGGTTGCTACATTCCTTACAATTTTAAATGTTTCTGCGCTTGTTGCGGAGGATGGCCAGGCAAACAAAGTCATTAACTATGAATGTGTTTAAAGAAGAGTGTTCAGGCACTGTTGTTCTCGTTAATGGTTTTTCGAACATTAAGTCTAATCTGAGATTTTGTCTGTACTTTATCTCCGTGAAAATATGTTAAATTCCTGAATTATTCTGTAATTTATTATTTTTATTGTTGGTTGTATTATTTTGCATTGCAAGGTGACTTTGTGTAAAATCCTTGAATCTTGCAACAAAAATATAATTTCTTTAACAAATAATAATTTTTGCCGCGAAGCTGCCAGATTTCGACAGAGACTAACCGCAATCTTCCGATTTCCAGAACATCCAAAGATGACATCTATACTGTCGTTGGGGATATGAAAACATTTCTACACGTAATATTGGCTGCGAGTCGTGGTGCGACACAAACTGTGCGCAATAGGCTGAATGATGCACAACTTCACTCCCTACGTTCGTGGTGAGGTCCATCTTTGCAACCACGACACCATGCAGCGCTATACAGATGGGTCCAAAAAATGCCGAATGGACCGCTGAGGATTGGCATCTCGTTCTCTTCACCGTTAGTGTCGCATGTGTCTTCAACCAGGCAAATGTCGGAGATGGGTTTGGAGGCAGCCCGGTCAGGCAGAACGCCTTAGACACTGTCCAGCGAGTGCACCAAAGTGGAGGTTACCTGCTGTTTTGGGGTGGCAATATGTGGGGCAGACGCGCGTCGCTGGTGGTCATAGAAGGCGCCCTAACGGCTGCACGAGACGTGAATGCCATCGCCCGACCGATAGTGCAACCATATCGGCAGCATATTGACGAGGTGACTAGAGGGTCCAGCATGTTCTCCAGACATGAACCCTATCGAACACGTCTGGGATAGATTGAAAAGGGCTGATCATGGTCGATATGACCCACCAACCATTCTGAGGAATCTACGCCGAATCTCCATTGAGGAGTGTGACTATCTGGACCAGCAGTGCCTTAATGAACTTGTGGATAGTGTGCCACGACGAATACAGGCATGCATAAACGCAAGAGGACGTGCTACTGGGTATTAGAGGTACCGGTGTGTACAACAATCTGGACCACCACCTCTGAAGGTCTCGCTGTACGGTGGTGCAACATGCAATGTGTGGTTTTCATGAGCAATAAGAAGGGTGGAAATGTTGTTTATGTTGATCTCTATTGCAATTTTCTGTACAGGTTCAGGAGCTCTCAAAACGGAGATGATACAAAACTCTTTTTTATGTGTGTTTTAGTTAATATCATGTGTACAAAATGTTTTTGGTTATCATTCTGGTACTCTATGGTGAAGTGGATGAAAACTGTTTAAATTTTTTAATCGACTTTCCAGAGTTCGTTTTCTTCTTTAGTTCCGTTACGTATCGTGAATATGTCAGTGATGCAGGGGTACATAATTTTCGCTGATATTGTGGTTCCCATTCGAAACTTGATTTTCGACTTGGTATTTACATAAAATATCTCTAATTATGTTTACGCACTCCTTGATGGGTATGCTGGTGTATAACTTTCCTGTATCTAAGGAAATAAGCTTTGCAGTGAATGGACTCTGAAATTTTTTGTTGCCTTAATTTCTTGAGAACTATCTTTCACTGAATAACAATTTTGAAATTTATATTGGTTCTGTAAAATTTAATTTAACTTTTGCGCAATTTAGCAGTCTGGAGAGTTCATAGCGTTTACGGTGGATCTGACGAGGAAATTAGTTTCTTGGGGTTTTGGATGAACCAGTAACTATGGAGGTGTTGTCTTCATTATTGTTAATGTCTATATCTGCTTTACTGTCCACTTTCCACGGATATATCGATATGTAATGTAGCGGTAAAATTAGATTATTACTATGCACAATCAAGCTTCACAAAGCACACTCGGTGGAGGAATCGGGGGGAGGGGGGAGGGGAAAGAGGTCATGAAACGTGGCTCGCGTAAAAGTATCTTCTTCATACATACTGGCTCGGAGAATACAGATGTAAATGTGTTAAGAATTCCGTTCATGTATCTCTAAATAGTTTTATTTTGTTGAAAGGTAGTAAAATTTAAGGAGAGTGTTTGAAAAGTAGGAACGAGCGAGGGCAATTATTATTATTATTATTATTATTATTATTACGTTATTATTTCACTAAGATTTCTTTGGACTAAATTACGTTGTCATTGTTTGTTAATGATTTTGGAAAATTAGTACAATAGCTATGCAACATTTGATTAATACAAGAAGACACAGGAGAAGATTAAACCTCTAGGCGACAGTATGTGTAGCTGTAGAGTTTTAACTTGAACATATCCATTTATATCATGTGAAATGCGTTTTGCAAAAATGCTATCATTATTCTTTACAACTGTTAAAATTTTGCTTTACGAGTTTCTGGCGAGATATATACGTGACAAACACAGAACTGCTGCAGAAGACCGGCTGAAAGCAGAATACACTTGTATGGGCGCAAATTCACACATCCGCCACTTCGCGTGTTAGTGACTACGATAGTACGGAGATGCGGTCGAGCTATGTAGCGCAACAAGGATGTAAACAAGGAAGTAGCCGCTTCCTTTGAAGTAACCGTTGCGCGCTTCTCCGAAGCACACTTGCCAGCTACGCCTACGTTCCTGATAACAACCATCCACAGATGTGCTGGTTGTAAATGAATTCACTGTGCGGAACTGCTACGGAATATCATCTACACGATGGCACAATTTCATATTCTGAAAAGTTGTCATAGTCTTTTAATTAAAACAATTTTATCATTGCTATGTGTTTCATGGTATCCAAGCTCCAGGCTGAACTATCTTGACCAAAGGGTTTGTATTCCCTTTTCCTTCTTGAATTGCAAAAATCCTGGTCGATAAAATCGAACACGTTTTTGTCTCCCAGCAAATGAACATTACTGTGCCAGCAAATATAATCTCATGCCTGGGAAAACGTAAAGGGAAGGCTCAGATCAAGGGCGGAGAGAAAATGTAGAGTGGCCCATCTAATCTAATGTTGAAGAAACCTCGTAAATAATTTGCAAAACAAATGTGAAATATTAAGAACATGGGAAATAATTTCACAGCTGTTCCGTAAAACACACAACATGGTGATATAATAGGACAGGAAAGTATGCAAAGTCAATCGTATTGTTGTGAGGATCTTATAAAACCAATACGGTAGACTTTATATTAAGTTTTTCATATAATCAACTGATACATTGCCAGAGTCTTCCTTCAGCCTGTGCCCTAGAAATAACAGTATATTATGAAGCGGTTCCACGTACTTGTCCCAAAGACTTGCTACGATGCCAATTTTTGAGAAGTCTAGAAGAATAAAATAACCAGACAAAGATATGTAACGCCCATTACTGTTCCACGTGTGTATCTCGTTGTATCCATACAATCTGATAGAAATGATAAGTATATGAGGTAAAAAATGATACCAGGAATTCACGTCATTTGATTCCGTAAATGAATGGAAGCGAAAGCACTTAGTCATCCTATTAGAGTGGGGCGGCCACTTCCAAAGTACCTGGTACAGCGCGACGTATCATTTAGCATTGTGGTGCCGCATTTTTCAGTCGGCACAACTCAATCAGTTCGATAGAATCGTGTTGTCAGCTCTGTTTAACCTTCGCTATTTGTTTTTGGTACGAAGAACGTTCACAGGCACAGTGGCTCCTTGCACAAAAAGAGGTAGTATAGCTGTCTAGGTCGTTGTCCTTTAAAATGAATGGGAGTGACAAAAGAGAGGGATGAGAATTCTCAATTCGTGTAAGCGACAGATAATGTATATTGGTATGAAACGACATTGCAGTACCATGTGGAAAGAATTTTAAGATTTGGTTGACAATGAAAGATCAGAAAATTACATCGATCGACACACTGAATTCATTGTTATGTATATGAAAAAGTACTTTGTGCTGAATTTGCAAGCCCGGAGCACGTGAAGAAATCGGTGGTACAAACAGTAAAGTTTCTGAAGACGTATACATTATTGCGTTATCAGCTGCAACCATTTACAATTGATCTGAATAAATAGTATGGAGACTTCATATATTACCCTAAAGTATGTTGCTTAACTCAAGGGACATGAATAGAACGATTTTTCGATCTAAAACTTACTACTGTTGAATTTACGAAGGAAAAAGGAGTGCAGGAATAAAATTAGAAAATCCGGGATTGATTGCAGATTTCGCATCTGAAGTAGACTGTACTGCTCACTGCCCATTGTAAGACGTTGCAAGATAACTTATTTCTGATTTAATGCGGATGCGATTGAAAACAAAATTACGTTGTAGGAAGGAAACATACAAATGCAGTCTAGTTACTTAAGTTCACTGGCGTTCAAGAAAAGGCGAGGCTTGTAAATTCATTGTGGCCTTGAAAGATTTTAAGGAGGTAATATTATAAAGATTTGGTGGACACTGTTAGTCTTACACCTGCTTCTGTACCGTCTTCAAGGCCGTATGCGTTTTTGTTGAAAGCGCCCCTGGGCATTTGCCGATGTAACTGATTGACCTGCAAGGTAATTCCAGTTTTAATGACAAACCTTCTTACGTTAGAACTGTCCAGGGCGTTTACAATGCTTTCCTCGGTTAGAATTCCAAAGCCTCCGCAATGAGGTTGCAAAAGGGTTACAACATTTCGATCAACGTATTTGTTTGTGGAACACATTTTTTTTCGATTACGAAACTAAGTAAGTCATGGTTACGTGGCAATTTGAGTCTCAAACTCTGCGAAATTTTCTTCACCTATGGGTATAATAACATTTTTTACTAGATAACATTTATACTACGGCTTCAGTGCGCCAAAAATAATTAAATAGTTACGAAATTTTGTTTTGTTTGTGACCTAGGTTGTTGAGAAATGTGAAACATTAAACCAAGTAGTATGCTGTATGACTGCACTACCATGTTTCTAATTTTCCTCTCTTCCACCTCTTTGAGCTCAGATAGCGTGCTGTGGAGGTGGGAAATCTAAAGCGAGGCTGAGCACTTTGTCACACTTATCCGCGCATGGCCTGTGAGCCAAAATCTTGGCTGCCCCAGTATTAGAGGATGAGAATGAAGCCCCAAACTCAAGAAAGGAAAGCTAGTTGTTTTTTATTTTTTTAGAAATATTCAGCCAAATTTCATTAATTTAGCTAGAAGGTGTTCTGCTCAAAGAGAGAGAAAATATGGTGCAGTGCGGCAGCAATTTACAGTGCCACAGAAGAAACGGAAAACTGGTGCTGATGAAATATCAAAGCGTCAGTCCGTATCAGATATATGAAGAGCTCAATTGCTTCAAATTCTCTCCCTATATCGAAACATGGAGCCAGATAGCACTAAAGAAAAGATGACAGTTGGAAGTTAACAATAATAGTAATCTTGAACGAACTGCGACAGAAGCCAGAACAACAGGGGAGTGTCGCACTAGGACATGCATTGATACTTTGAAATAGTGCATTGATAATGGCTAGGCACTAGCTGAAATCTATATTTGCTTAACAAAACCTGAAAGGAAAGGACGATTGATTGTTTTGCTCCATCATTTTGAAAATAACAACATTATGCAATACGAAGAATTGAACAAAACTACTATGAAACTTGTTCGAGTGGATGTGAGAATGGTACAACGAAAGTTTAAAGAGGTTTACGACTGAAACCACTAGGGCACACAGGAAATAAAACAGGACATTATGAAGGGTAGCCATCACATTAGGAGAGAAGGCAGAGGACACAGTAATAACAAAAGAGACAAAACTGACTCGCGTTCGAAATTTTTTTTAAATGGTTGCTTAGGTCCGAAGGCAAACCAGAAACAAGTCACAACAATAATGAAAATAAAGAGACCCCAGAAGCACTCCCAGCGGAGGTGCGTTAGCCATTCGGAGGATGAAGAAAGAAAATGTAAGTGAAGGCAATGGTGTTCCATTATAAATTATAAAAGTTGGATGAAAAGAAGAACTGAGGAATCTTGTTAAAATTATTTAAATATGTCTACAGAGTTTGAGGTTCCTCCAAATTGGAACCTGCATTTTTTAAACTTCGCAGATAAAACGTAATGAAATATATACCAGTAGCCTACCCATAAGTCTTTACATTTTCTCTGTAATTATTACAAAATGCACAGGAAGAAACATTGTATTTATCTTTTTTTAAATGAACAAACTAGCATTATATGTAGAAATACCACAATGGATATTTGTAGAGTCGTCAACGACACTAAGAATTTCTAATCCGTCAGGGGTTTGTGAAATTTTTAAAGAAAGCCTTTGACTCAGTATAGAAAAATCTCAAATAACACCGTTTGAGAACAGTGTCACTTATTCAATTAACATTAGAATTTGCAAGTAGGATATAGGAACGGTCAAGTGGCTTCTTGTTGATGTACATTTGAGGAGCATCTAGCTGGTAGCGTTATTGATTTTTGGCGTTGGAGTGAAGGGAGTCGATGTTTTCAAGCAAATGATCAACGTTCGTGGATTAAAATCTACGTTTCCCGTGCAAAATGCATATGAATGCATTACGATACAGGGTGGTCGAAAACGGTCTAAAATGCATTAAGTGTGCTGCAGGGTAGGCCGTGCTGAGAAATAGTTGTTTAGAAAACAATTCGATAGATTCACCGTTTCGAGTTACTCAGCATTTAAGTTAGACAATCAAGCCGTTGCAATCACGAATTCAAGCGACCCGACAGATATTAGTGTAAAATGTTCTAAGAGCGTAGATGTAACGCACATGACTGTTCAGCCTCTTGCTCGGGTTCTATCCCTACCACAGTCAAATGCCCAATTTCTGTATCGTTCTCTTGCTTAGTGTTAGTAAACCATACAAAAAACACGTTTGGCGGCACCGTCTTTGACGGGCAGCTTGAACTGCGCGCGCACAACTGCCCGACTGGCTAACTTTAATGCCAGTTAACTCGGAAACATCACAACGTATCGACTTTTTAAGAACTGTTTCTTTGCGTAACCTACCCTGCAACACACTTACAAGCTTTTCAGACTGTTTCTGACCACCCTGTAAAAAGCAGTTGCGATCAGTTTTTTGTTGCTTTAGCCGGCCGGAGTGGCCGAGTGGTTCTAGACACTTCAGTCTGGACCCGCGCGACAGCTACAGTCGCAGGTTCGAATACTGCCTCGGGCATGGATGTGTGTGACGTCCTTAGGTTAGTTAGGTTTAAGTAGATCTAAGTTTTAGGGGACTGATGACCTCCGCTGTTAAGTCCCATAGTGCTCCGAGCAATTTGAACCATTTTGTTGCTTTAAAACTTAAATATACAAAGATTATGACGATTCCTATTGCGGGACTTTTCTTTGTACATACGGTCGGCTTTTCGCTACTCCACAACACGCAACAGCCTGTCGTGGACTTCCTTCGACGAGTAATACTAAACCTTTGACGAGTCATTAATTGTAAACAGAGGAAAACTTCACCTCGAGCACATCGCAAGGTACCACCACTAATGTCTATTCGGCAGGCATTTACATTCTTATGAAAAACATTTTACAAACATGCCTCTCAAGCAAGATTCACGCAGTGTAAGGCGGAGACAGAAGGTCTTTGACAGTGTAGAATACAGTGATTGAAAAACACGCGTGAGAACACTCCAGACAAGTGCGAACGTTCTGTCTGTAATAGTGTTTTAGTTCAACTCTCAGTAGTGGAGTGAGTTGGAGTACCATCGTGGAGTAGGCACAATAACCTTCGTCTTCTAACAGGCGGGCTGTGCCAACTGCAGGGTGTGTAGGTAAGCCTCGCTTCTGAGGCGTTGCGGAAGGATGTCTAGCCTCACGAGCCGGTCGCCAATAACGCTGCATTTTAAAACTTTCGGAAGGATGTTTTACGACTTTAAGGTGATATTTAAAGTACTTTTTATTCCGATTTCAAAAATGATTTCTGTTTTTCTATGTAACTTCAGATTTTTATACACATTACGTCTAAAGTTTCAGCTGAAATCACATTTCTTGTAACAGGGAATTTTTTAAATTGCCTTAAAGAAACATTTCACATTTCACTATTTCGACAGAGCTTTGACATTTTTATATAGAGTACTGAATGTGCAATAGGGACTGGATTATAAATGTCACTAAAGAAATTCAATAAACTCTAAAAATCACAACAAAAAACATAAGGTCTTCTTCTTTAAAGAGTTTCATTAATTCCTTTTCTCTGTTCCTGTACCAAGAGACTGACACTTCGAATAGTAGGATATGTTCTGCTTTCAGTCTTTGCCCAAGCATTTCGGCGACATTTTTTGTCACATTCAAGCCACGAGTTAAACTTAGTTCGTTTTGACTGGATAATTCTGGCGCAGAATCCCCTTCTGTCCGTCTTCGCATTCATTTACTGAGCAGCTATCCTGTTGCAGGTTTTCAACAACCGTAAGGGGAATTGAAATATGGAGAGATCCACAATACGTCACTGATTCCAATGCCGAAGATCTGGTGGGATATTTCACATCCTTCTTACCTTTCAACGTTGGCCATACCAATATAACAATCATTTGCATGATTTTGCTCTTGGTTCCATACCATGGAAACTGCAAAAGGCATTGATTTTCTCTTCTCATTTTTCCACAGACTCAGTTCCTCAACGCATGTACGACATACCTTGTGTGGTGCCCAGCTTTCGTCTTTACCACAAAGCCATATACCAAAGTGTAGACAGTAGACGTTTTTCAAGAAATAATTTCTCTTCTTCCCTTAGCAACTACGTAAATTCCACGAACACAAGAAAATGCGTTTGGGTTATTCCAACAATTATGTGAACTCAATTCTAATAAACTGCAAAACTACTTTTAACAGCACAAATAAAGCTTCACAACACCGTAGCATGTCAAAAATTAACTACAGTTCCCGGCCCAAGATCCATATGGGTCTGACAAGTGCCGCGAACTACTCCACCTTACTAAAATAAAATATGGCACACTCCCAATAAAACCACTTCCAATATAGTATTCCTCTTCGGAACTTAGTTCAAATGTCTCTGAGCACTATGGGACATCTGAGGTCATCAGTCCTCTAGAACGTAGAACTACTAACCTAAGGATATCACACACATCCATGCCCGAGGCAGGATTCGAACCTGCAATCGTAGCGGTTGCGCGGATCGAGACTGAAGCGCCTAGAACCGCTCAGCCACACCGGCCGGCCTCGGAACTTCGATGAAGCCTAGCTTTACCAACGCAATTTTCTATAACACACGTTACCAAGGGAGAGGGGGTATCCTTTATTCCAACCCTGAAAAAATTGGAAAAAGTACATAACTGGTTAACAGTTGTTGCCTTATATTAAAAGCATACTTTATAATGATGTACAGGTGTGTTAGCAGTGTCATGAGTGTGAAAATATCTTTTAGATGAATTTAAGCAATATCAATGCACTTTCAATAACGTGTACTATCAAGGGATTCAACGCCCTGTCTGAAAAAAAGTTAAAACTGCAAAAATTTGGTGGCTTGTTGTTGGCTTTTACTCACAACATACTTTTTAAAGAGGCTTTGATGTGTAGGTAAGGTTCTGAACCTTAAAATATTTAATATGGCGTTTGTTGGGGAAGTGACATATAATATTAAGACTTAAATGTTTTGTTTAAGTTTGAAAATTTTAAAATATTTATGGTATCTGGTAGGAGAATTCATTAAAGATAATACACTATTTTTTTCAAAATCTTAAAATATGAAGTATGTGACTAAATTACAATATTTTGGAAACTTGATTTGCAAAAATATAGTACATGACAGAAAACAAGTAATAACAAATATGAAATCAGCGCAAAAGAGTACTCCAGGAACAGTGACAATTACGCACACATAAAAAACAGCGTTTCATAATGTAATTCCCGCCCACAGATTGAGGCTGAACCGTTACTGATTATTCTCCGTAACTCATAGGTGGGTGTAGTGGAGGTTGGTGATAAGGTTCCTCGCAAGGGTAGCCGTGTCTCTGAAGAGTATATATGACAGAAATGTCACCAGTATGGTGACCTGAGCGACAACCAGCGTCGAAACCGTCGCTGTAAAGGCGAGTCCGTAGATAATAAGGCCTGCACGCTTTTGGTACTTAGAGCGAGAGCTGGTGTGGGGAATCCTCCACACGGTCATCTGGCTTACCCCACACTAGTGAGTCACGTGCCTGCTGTTGATGCCGGGGTCTGTTTTGTTTTTAGGGCGCAAAAAAGAACGGGGGTCATACGCACCCAAGTCGAAACTATAGACCAAGAACACAGAGAGGAGTAAAGAAACGACTATCCGTCAATCCCAGTTGACATAAGAGAAGGCAGCTAATAACAGGAACGTGGGAAATGGGCTACAAAAGACGCCATACTGAAACTGAGGTCCAAAACTAAAAATTAAATGGCCTGCTCCATATTGCTTTGACGGACAAAAAGTAAAACACGGTCGACAGCCCGCGCATCATTTGCTAAAACGGCCGAAAACACAGACGGCAAACCCAAGCGGGAACGTAAACGGTTAAAGATTGGGCAGCCCATCAGAAAGTGGCAGACCGTTAGAATTTGGGCGCAATATGTACAAAGTGGTGGGGGAGCGCCACTTACCAAATGACGATGGCTAAAACGGCAATGCCCAATACGAAACGGGAGGGCCAAGGGGAGGTCGTCCAAGCCGCTGGGAGAGGATTCATAATCTGGAGCTTATTTTCATGAAGGGAGGATCAATGGCGATGCCAAAGGGACACCACCTCCCCACAGACGGCAACACAGAGATCATTTGAGGGAATACAGGAACTAGTGGGCTGAGGTACGAGGACTGCAGCCTTGGCAGCAGCGTCAGCAGCCTCGTTTCCTCGCAGACTGACATGACCAGGGACCCACATAAAGATCACAGTGGCTCCACCAAGGGTGAGCAAGTGAACGCTTTCCTGAACCCGTTGCACTAAGGGGTGGCCTGTGTACAGCGCACATAGACTTTGAAGGGCACGCTGGCCGCGGTGGTCTCGCGGTTCTAGGCGCTCAGTCCGGAACCGTGCGACTGCTACGGTCGCAGGTTCGAATACAGCCTCGGGCATGGATGTGTGTGATGTCCTTAGGTTAGTTAGGTTTAAGTAGTTCTAAGTTCTAGGGGATTGATGACCACAGGTGTTAAGTCTCATAGTGCCCAGAGACATTTGAACTGAGAGTGTCTGAGCAGAGGACACAATTGAAAAGTATGTGTTGCCTGATATACTCCGTGGCTGCTGCCGGGGTCACAGAAAAACATCTTGTGTCTCTGCCTTGGAACGGTATATGCCCATATCAACATCATTGCTCCTTGTTCTCTTCGGGATATTATCCTGCAGTTCGTCCCCACTAAGCGAAACCACAGCGTATAATTTTGATGCTAAGGATTTGCGACACCCTAGATGTAACTGCTTTGCTCCCAAAGCGACACAGAAATAAATGACGAATGGATTTCACAATAAGCAAGCGTCGATGTACACTGAGGTGACAAAACTCGTGTAATAGCGATAAGGACATTTACAGCTGGCGGTCGTATCACAAAAATAAGGTATCAAAGGACCGAGCGAGGTTGTGCAGTGGTTATCACACTGAACTCGAATGCGGAAGAACGGTGATTCATAACCCGCGTCCGGCCATCCAGATTATGTTTTCCGTAATTTCCCAAAATCGCTACAGGCAAATGCCGAGATGGTTCATTTCAAAGGGAACGGCCGATTTCCTTCTCCCACGTTGACACCAACCGAGCTTGTGCTCCGTGTGATTTCGATGTCGACCGAACGTTAAACCCAGTCTTATTTTTTAGCACAAAGCGCAGCGCGTTGTCGTTTTCCCTCAAGGGTGAATCACGTGAAAAGTTTCCAACATGATTATGGACGCACGAATGGAATTAACAGACTTTGAACTCGGAGATGGAGCTGGACGCTTAGGTCATTCCAACGTTAGGCAGTTCGATATTTCGAGATTTTTGTGTCAAGAATATCAAATTCCACGCATTGCCTCTCACCACAGACAATGCAATGATCCATGGCCTTCACTTAACGACCGAGTGCAGCGGCGTTTGCTAAGAGACAAGCGACACTGTCTGAAATGTATACGGGACGTGCGACTAACGTCTCCGTTAGGACAGTGGGGGATATTCGGCGCTAATGGGCTATGGCAGCAGATGACCGACGTTGGCGCATTTGCTAACAGCACATCGCCTACAGCGCCTTTCCTAGACTCGTGACCACATCGGTTGGAACTCTGAGACCGGGAAACCGTGGCTTGGTCAGAAGAGGCCCGATTGCAGGTGGTAAGGGCCGATGGTAGGGTTCGAATGCGGAGCAGGTCCCACGACGCCATGGACCCAAGTTAACGAGAACTGTGCGAGCTGGCGGAGGCTACATAATGATGTGGGCTGTATTTACGTTGAATGGGATGGGTCCTCTGCTCGAGCTGAACCGATCATTGTCTATAAATTGTTATCTTCGGCTGCTTGCAGACCATTTGCAGCCATTCATGGCCTTCATTTTTCCAAACAACGATGGAATTTTTTTGAATGACAATGCTCGATGTCAATGGGCCGCAATTGTTAACGATTTGTTTGAAGAACACTCTGGACAGTTCGAGCGAATGATTTGGCCGCTCACATCGGCCGAAATGACTTCCATCGAACATTTATGGGACATAATCAAGAGGTCAGTTCGTGCACAAAATCTTGCGGCGGCAACACCGTAGCAATAATGAACGGCTATAGAGGCAGCGTGGCTTGATATTTCTGCAGGGGACTTTGTAAGACGTGTTGAGACCATGCTATGTCGAGCCGCTGCACTACGCCATGCAAAATGAGGTCCGACACAGTATTATAAGGTAACCCACGACTTTTGTCACCTTTGTTAGTTGACTATGATACACGGAGAAAGGAATATAGAGAAGAACTGAGGAGTATCTCGCCAGGTAAAGTGTTAAAACAGAATGCTTAATTCGGCACAATGTAAGATAAACAAATTAGTGTTACTTCATCCACATCACCTACATCTACAATATCTCTTTTCTACAACGGCTGACGAATTTCACGCATTTCCCGTTCCTATAAGGCTTCTTTGGCAACAGTAATTAACATTGTCGACATCGTACAACATCAGTTACAGAAAACATAATCATTTCTGGATAAACACTTTCGAAAAATCATCAGGTGTTCCACACATTACTTCAGGTAAGGTCCTAGTGAAGGCATTTCAAACCGCTTTCGTTTTACATGTGAATAATGTGTAAATGGGGGACAGCAGCGGGAAACCCTGGAGAAGAGTGATTACTGACATTTCGGAGAAGTCGTTACGATTAACTCATCCATTGCCAACAGATTTTCACACTGTAGTTGCTTAGTACACAATAACATTACATAAACTGAAATCAATCTTCACTGCAAGACAATAACATTACGGCTCATCTTTGCGGTTTGTAGCCCACACTCCTTAGACCTATTATCGAAGCAAATATTCCAGTCTCGAAGACGCCAGCGTTGTGCTGATGAAAAGGTGAAACTTGATGACTTGGAAGAATTTGAGATCTTTAGACATTTGGTCAATAACGATGGCCTCATTTTAAACCGAAAACTGCAGTTAATAAACAAAAGCCTCTTTAACACCTTCAAGCCATTGCTTGCAACTATATGATGCTTTGATTCATGTTTCTGCTCACTTCCATTTCGGAAACTTGTTTTCCCGTTTCTTTACGGACTCTGTGTTTCCTTTCTATTAGCACGACGGACGGCACTGTACTCGTATACCACATTCTTTTTGTAGATTTTATGTAAAGCATATTTCCCCTATTTTGCTTACTGTAGCAGGCCGATAAAAATTCTGGTACGGTATGTTCTTTATTTTCAGTGCATATTTGTAATTAACGATGTTATTCATTTTATGCTACGTACTATCGTTGTCATTTTTATAAAAACTGTGTTATTCCTTTTGTATCTTTTATGTATCCTTTCGTTTATGCTACATACAAGTTACTTTGTTTGAAGCATCTAAATACGTATGATACTGACTTATTGCTGTGAGAGTTGTGTACTTCGTACAGTTGACCGTTTACCACGCTAACAGTGTCCCGCTCTACGCCCTGTTTACCTGGCATCGTAGCTAGTTGCCACACGTTTTATTCCAGTGTCTGCTCTTTTAGCAACCTCTGTAACTATTTTTAGTATTTCGATGGAGCACTTTATTCCCTATTTGTCGACTCTTTGGCTAGAGCTTCCATTCTGTTTAATATGTGACTTTCCTCCCGAAAAAGATACCCTTAGTGGTATAGAAACCTGGTCGAGGTTTTTACAGTAAACTTACGCAACCGGTTGGCAGTATATTTTATACTTTAAAAATTTATTTACTGTTGCTACTCTCAGCCATGTTTAAAATTTTTAGACTTCATGAAGGGATAGTGGATCGTTACAGGAAGAAGGATAGCTCGCGCTATTATCGTGATTCCTTGAACAACTTAATGGTAGGTGCGCAAAAGCAAAGTGAGTGAGTAGAGGGGTATATGAATTAACGAGTCACAATCGTTCCGACAAAGCCGTTTTGCAGGAGGTCGAACACAGCTGGCGTGATGATTTTTTTTGTGTGGTTTATGGTCCTGAGTGTCTCGGAAAGCACCCTTGTAGTTTCCGAGAACCCTGGACGACGCAGAGGCAACTACGGTAGCTTTGACTGAAATTGATTCTCCAAACAAACCAAGGGAAACACGAGAGCCTCAGGATTTCTGACTATGGTGCTTCTGGGCCTGTGGAGCAAATCAAAAATGGCACAAGTGCAGTGGGCTACTTATTACGCAGCACTCAGACATAGTGAAATCGGAGCAGCAGCTGACTTTGAGATAGAATTTCGATGTATGGACAGTAGGAAATGAAATTCAGCTGCTCGAGAACACGTTCGAGAAACTACAATCTCTGATTCAAGGCAGTGCGAAAATACATGATATCAAAAGCTATATCGCTTATTACGAACAACTTTCGTACGTCTGCAGGAGCAACTGCGCCAGACCACGGAATTGGTCCCGCGAGTTTGGCAAAAAAGAAGCTGGGTAGACACAGGCGGCATAATCCTAAAGGCAGTATTAGGTATTGCCGACGCGGAAGATGCTGAGAAGATATATGCTGGTTCGCAGCAGCTACAGGGTGACGTGGAAGAAAACCTGGAGACCCTTGAAATACCACGCAATTTGCCATTCTCGAACAACACGCGGAGAACAATACCCGGCAGTTGCGCACCATGGCCACCACGCTAATGGCTCACATTTGAGTGTCAGCAGACGCAGTAAATCACGACTTAGGGGTTCTTAAGGACCACAGTCGACACAAAGCTGACCATCGCGCTCTTGCCGAAAGTGCAAGGGTAAGTGTAAAATTATCCCAAATGTTGACAGAACTCTTCTTCTATTGGTCATACTGATCTCTGTCCAGATTGATGTTATTGTAATGCCATTGTGGTCCTTCTCTTAAAGTTTGATCCTAATTCCTCAATTTGTGTTCCTTTTGTTGCAGACGGGCCATGTTGTGACGGTACGTCACATAAATGGACATTTGGAGAAAGAGAAAAGAACTTTTCGCTATGAGACAAGTGAAAAACAAATTATCTAATATCTAAGTCGTCTGCGCGATGTATAACAAATAACAAACAATGTACGTTATTATTATCAAAACACAAATATCGATGTAATTAACAGAACAGTGTTTTTTGGTATAATCTCTGTGTAACATAGGGCATGAAGATCAGAGACAATGCTTTGACTGAATGAGCTCTCCTGTTTTTTGTTTTGTCTAGAGGTAGGCTGCCATTGTAGCGCTGGATAATATTTAATGTAAGTTTGGTTTTAATTTAGTAAAATATACTTATAATTGTTATTAGAAAGTGTGTATTATTGACTTAGTTGTGACCGCTCATGATCGCAACCATTAATTCTCATTAACCAAGTTTTTTACGGAAATCGTAGTGCTGGGAGCTCATCTCCCGTAGCAGGATTTAATCGGTCATTACTCTGATTGTATTATTTTTTTAAAAATTGTTCAAATGGGTCTGAGCACTATGGGACTTAACATCTAGGATCATCAGTCCCCTAGAACTTAGAACTACTTAAACCTAACTAACCTAAGGACATCACACAACTCCCAGTCATCACGAGGCAGAGAAAATCCCTGATCCCGCCGGGAATCGAACCCGGGAACCCGGGCGCGGGAAGCGAGAACGCTACCGCACGACCACAAGTTGCGGAATCTGTATTATTTAATTAAAATTTGAAGTCATAATATAAAATGTAAATGCGAGAGACTTCTCAGTTTTGATCTTTCATTAATTTCAAAGTTAAAAAGCATAGTGACAAATTTCATTTACTAAAATCCACAGCACTGAATGAGTTCAGTATGTTTCATTTCGGCCGCCTAACGGCAGATGAGATTCTCTCCAGTTTTGCCTTGAAAATAATGAACAAGCTCCGCAATATCTCAGTTAAGCTTTGTGACATTTGGTACATAAATAACCAGTAGCCCCTGAGACCCATATTAATAATTACAGTTTGCGTAAAAATACGCGTATTTTCTTTTCTGTATAGCAGCACTCACGCAAATTATTTATTAGAAGGCGGTGAGTCGCGTGTTATGTTTAAAAAATATTATATCGTACGTACTTCGGAGCAGCCGATGTCTGTACGAGTGTTATCGCGGTATAAGTTAATTAAAAGTCTCATACTAGCCCACAATATTTAAGGCCACCCCAATCAAAATCATAAAATAATTATAATAATAAAAATATATAATTATCCCGTGGTAAGTGCCCATACCCACACACATATATAGTTATACCGTGATAATGTACACTCCATTAGAAGTTTGCACCAAAGAGGAACAACGAATGGTAATGCCGTTTTTGTTGTCGGAAGGGGTTGAGGGGTCCAATCCATCAAAGAGTTTCGGTACAATATGGGGACAGTGCCTTGCCGCAACGAATGGATTGCAAAATTGTTATGCTGGAGCCATGTTTTGTCTTCACCATTACAATCCGGGGAGTATTCGGCAGAGTATGGAATGCAAGAAAAACTTCGAAACCCAACGATCCACAAGAAAACTGATCCTTATCGTTTTTTGCGACGCACAAGGCCCATTTTCGAACAGCATCAGGAGAGTGGCAAAGCAATAAACAGTCGCGTTGTAGTGACATGCTTACTACCAGGTTGAAGCCAGCAATTCAATCAAACGCTGACGACTACTTTCAAGATGTGTAATCTCGTTGCATGACGACACCCGCCCACATAGGGCTGGCCACACTGCTGGAACTCTCGGGAAACTCGAGTCTGACGTAATGGCTCATCCTCCGTATAGTCTTGATCTTGCCCCTTCCGACTACCACTTGTTTTGGCCACTTAAAAAGGCATTAAGAGACCGCCAATTCACCTTGGACCAAGAAATGTGTGGATCGCCGATCAGCCGAAAACTTTTTCTCCTCAGAAGCCATGTTATTGCATCAGGAAGTGTGCTATCATCTGTACTATCAGAACAATGGACGGGGTTCCTTGAATGTGCGAGTGAACGGCTATCTTTAATGGCTATTAATTCGGAAACGGCGCAACGTATCGAATTTTTTTCTAAACATCTTTCCCCAATACGACCTACCCTTCAACTCTCTTACAAGCGCTTCAAACTGTTTCTGACCCCACTGCATACAAGAACGACAATTGTAGACAGTTTTGAGGTGGCTACATGTCATTCAGTAAGTGAACAAAATTAATCACTGGACGGACACGAATAGCAAAACCGGAATTGGCAGGATGGTGCTTCTAGAGATGCACTGGATCTGTGTGCTGGAAATACTTAGCGACAAGTGAGTCATTTCACACTGACCATGTAATGATGACACTAGTGGATGGTAGCATTATATTTCATAAACAGTTTGTAGTAATTTAAATTGATGAAGGGTACTGGCTTATATGCAGCACAATATAATGCAGTGCTAATAAGCTGTTTGTACAGGCTCTCAGTGGAAATTTATGTACGGTGGGGCAGAGAGATAGTTGTTGTAAATATATAGATACAATAATTATTGCAAAAAAATAGATGATCTGTGAAATTTAACACTTCAGAATTCAAACACTGCTGTGGGCGTCCTGTAGTAATGGTATGAACGTGAATCATATCCCCAGTGTGCCAGCGCTGCATTCCGTTCTTTCCTAAGACAAATTCCGCTGTCCATATCTAGATCTACACTTTGCCACCTTACAATGTTTGGCGGAGGACTTTTTGGTACCACTGTTTGGTCTTGCCTTCATTGTCCTATTTGCCTATGGGACGTGGGGAGAATGTCAATATTAACACTAATTTATCGGAGTTCTTCGTTGACTTCATCTCGCGAGACATGTGTGGGATGGCTTAATATATTGCCGACTCTTCCAGCAACGTACTCTTTCGGAATTCCAATAGCACTCACCTCCACGACACTTTAATGCCTGAATGAGATTTTCACTCTGCAGCGGAGTGTGCGCTGATATGAAACTTCCTGGCAGATTAAAACTGTGTGCCCGACCGAGATTCGAACTCGGTGACTGTTAATGACTGTTTCCAGTGCTGTATCAATAACAGTGTGTTCGTATAGTACTGGATCTCCTTGCCTATTTATGCGCAACATGTTGTACTTATTAACGTTCAGAGTCAATGCCAGAACCTCCACCAGTCACCAACCATCTATATATCTTCATGCATTTCGTTCCAGTCTTCTGGCTACTCTCATATAGACAACCGCATCATCTGCGAACAGCCTGTTGAACTTCCAACGTAATGGATGTAGACAAGTTCCGTTTGCACTGTATCTATGAAAAACAAAAATCATAGATTATGGTCACATAATTACTGTATTTATTCAAAATAGACTCCCCCTGAACTAATACAGGCTGATATCGTCTTAAAAGTGTTTTAAAATAGTCACTGAAGTCATTTTTTGTAGTTGTATTTAGCACCGCGTTACAATATTCTTGAATGTCCTTCAGTGCATCTTAATAGTGTCTTCATTTCTATTTCCAAATTGCGCAACAGCCAGGTCGGCTGGGGCCAAATTCGGCGAATATGATGGGTGATCCAAGAATTTTTTTCCTTTATTGCTATTTTGACACCTTATACAAAGGTAGGCCGGCAGCGGCAATACTACGCCGCTCTTTGGCCACAGATAATACATTTATTACAAGTGGAGACATCTAAAAACGAAACAACATGGTGGATAGACAACAGTAGACACACAAATTTAAAAATACATGAAGTCGTTCACAAGTACAGTGTCTAAAGAAAAAAACGTTCAGCACTCAGGCACTAACAGAGACGACAGAAGCGGCACACGTGAACGAAGGAGCACAAATGACGGAACACTGAATCACTAACACGATGGCACAGACAACACACTGGCGACGATCTCCGGCACGATCTCTGGCACGAATATTCACTTTATGTGTATGAGTCTGGGGACCTGCTAAAAGGGGAAAAGTTGGGGGAGGAGGGAGAGGGGAGGGCGGAGATGCCAGTGGCAATGGAGATGGGAGGGGGAGGAAAGGAGGCAGGGGGGGTAGGGGAAGCCCACGGGGCAGGAGAGGGCAGGCAGGGAGGAGGGAGAGAAGGGAGAGAGGGTGACATAAGGAAAAAAAACACAGGGTGAGGAAGGGGCGTATCAAAATTGGTAGTAGGGGTAGATGGAAGGGATGAGGGCATCATGAGGGAGGGGGAGTTGGTAGAAGCCACCTTGGGCGAGAGTATGGAGAGTGGAGAGATAGAGAGCAGGTGGGACATGGAAATTCAGGCGCAGCAGAGGACGGGGGTGGGAAAGGATGGGAGAGACAAGTGGGTGAGGGGGATCAAGTTTGTGGGAGGTGTAGAGGTTCCGTATCCATTCGAAGAAAAGGAGGAGGTGTGGGAACGGAATAAGGTCACACAGGATCTGCGTGGGGGAGGGGAGACGGATGCAATAGGCGAGCTGGAGCGCATAGCACTCTAGGATTTGAAGGGATTTGTGGTGATCAAACACTGTGATCCGTCTGCTGACCAAACTCTTGCGCATCATCCTCACTTTGTGGGCTGAGGTTTTGTTTTGGAGGAGCGACCAGGACCATGACTCTTGGTATTTGGGTCGAATTAGACGAATTCACTGACTAATATGCCTCAATTAACACAAAAATTGATGTTGCATCATTGCTCTATCGCCATCTTCCGACGAGTGTCAGACACATACTGTTACATTCGCAGCCAGGATGCCTGTTCCAGCGATGCTAGTGCTTTGACCTTTTGCACAGCTGCAGTTGAAACTTGGATGATGGTAATGCTACAGCTCGCCACGAGATTGCATTACAGTTTGCAATTTCACACCATCTATCCTAACGCAATTATTACTCATTGTGTATGTATGTAACTTCCACATCTCCTCCTAAACCACTGGATCGATGTCAGCCAAACTTGGTATGCGAATAATCTGCCCGCCCGGCTAGCCGCGGAGTCTTACGTGTTTCTTCCCGAGCGGGAAGACGAGCCGGTCCCAGGCACGATCCGGGCGGCGGATTAGTATCGAGGTCCGGAGTGCCGGCCAGCCTGTGGATGGCCTTTAAGGCGGTTTTCCATCTGCCTCGGCGAATGCTGGCTGGTTCCCCTTATTCCACCTCAATTACACTATGCCGGCGATAGCAGCGCACACACTGTCTCGACGTACGCGTACACCATAATTACTCTACCACGCAAAGATTTGCGGTTACATTCGCCTGGTATGAGGCATTTCCGGGTGGAGGTCCACTGGCGGCTGAGCCACACAATAACCCTGGGTTCGGTGTGGGGTGGCTGTGGGGTAGGTGGACTGCTGTGGCCTGTTGTCGGGTTGTGTACCACTGAGGGCTGCAGCGGGACGGAGCCTCTCCGTCGTTTCTACATCTCCTGTCCAATACACACACAAACATATACAATACACAAGTATAATTTACTCTCTGTGAAGCGCTATGTGAGTAAGAAGCACCTACGTTCTGTAGGCGTGGGAGTGGAAATGGGGTAACATAAAAGCACAACTCAGGAGCACTTGGAGCAATTTCAATGAAAATTTGCTTATTCCTGGTTTATTATTTGTATAGGAATACTGTCTGGGTAATATATCCCCAACTACCACCTATAAGAGTGATTGTGAGTATGAGAAGCCATAGCATGTAACGATATTCAATAATGACCATTATTATTATCGAATCCATAGTTTTTTGTATCGATAGGCATATCGGTGACAGTCATGTATGGGAGCGGAGAGGAAGGGGGAGGGGGGGCCGGGTGAAGGCGAAGCAAGTATGCTTGCAACCCAGAAAAAAAGAACTCTGAAAATGAGACTCCTCTAGCACTCCTACAGCTGAGGATGGGGTGAAAAGGGGTGACAAAAGCATTGCTCAGGTCCTCCTGGAACAGTTTCAGATAAATTTTGTAGTTCAGTTCTGTCGATAAATACGTAAAAGCCGGCCTCTGTGCCCGAGCGGTTCTAGGCGCTTCAGCCCAGAACCGCGCTGCTGCTACGGTCACAGGTTCGAATCCTGCCTCGGGCATGGATGTGAGTGATGTCCTTAGGTTAGTTAGGTTTAAGTAGTTCTAATTTCTAGGGGACTGATGACCTCAGATGTTAAGTCCCATACTGCTTAGAGCCATTTGAACCATTTTTTTGTACAGTTGTATACCCCTAGTACCCCAAGGGTATGATAAGATAGTGATATGCAGAAAACTTTCTTTAACGTATCTGGTTGACTTGGAATACTTTAAAAGAATGAAATGCAATTTGTCGCTCACTTGTGCAGTTCACAGTGCCAACAAAGTCTCGAGAACGAGCCTACAGCGAGCCAATACTTCCTTCAACATTTTTCGGGGGCCAGTATAATGCCACACAGCTGAATACCACAGATAGGGTTAACGTCCTCTGTAGCGTCATATTGTGTAAAATAGGTGAGAATCTGGCAAATATGTGCGGAATGTATGTGACATAAGCATACGCTAACGAAGCCGCGATAAAAAGCAAGTATATACGTGTATTCCGTAAACAGACTTCTTTGGGTTTCATCTGTCGATTTCGTTTCGTTAAGAGCGGCGCGTTGAGTCTGTATACATGTAAGTCTGAATCTAGTCACAGAACGACAGCACAGAACTGCATCAAAAGCACTCCTGACGTCAAGAATAACGGCATCAACCTGGGCGCAGATGTCAACTGCGCTCTAGGTCTCGCGCACGAACAGAGCGCCCTGAGTCTCTCACGGTCTCTGATGGTGGAATCCATGTTAAGCACAGAAGATGATCCATAATTCAACAATAGACGGCAGTCAGCTCTATGGGCCTATAATTATGTGCGTCTGTCCGATGGTCCATCTTGAAAACGGAAATAACGTATGCTTCTTTCCAGCTGATAGCCTTCGTTGCTCCAGTGATATATGATCAGCTACTGCCAGAGTGGAAGCAAATTATTTCTCTACAGAATGTACGTCCGAGTGCCTTTCCGCTACTGTGCGTTTGTAGTTGCTTTTCTGTGTCGGGTGATCACTTACCTCAATGCCATTTCCGCGTCAGTGCCGTGACAGAAAGGAGGAAACAGTATTAAGGTGTTATCGATGTAACAGTTTCGCAAGACCGAATTCAGTATTTGGTTATCTTCCACTTCTGTGCCAGTATGGTCACAGTTTCTGAATAGATGATTCCGATCTTCTTCTTACTGACTTAATATAAGACCAAAACTTCTTATGGCTTTTAGTCAGACGGGGTGGCAAAACTTTTCTTTCAGATTCATTGAACGCTTCTCTCATGGCTCTTCTTCAGCTTATTTTCGTTTCATTCAGTTTGTATTTGTCAGCTGGACTTTGTCCTCGCTGAAATCCGTGAAGAATCTCTCTTTGCTTCGCAGGAGCTTTCTAACACGGCTACTACTTACCACGGTGGGTCCTTTTCATCCCTTAAAACCTTGCTCGGAACATAGTTGTCTAAGGCGTATTGAACGATGCAATTGCATTTTGTCCATATGCGCTTCACATCTTCGTTCTCAGGACCAAAGATTTGATATTGACCTCTCAGATTGCAGTTTGTATACCGTTACTTATTAATTATTAATTGTTAGAGGCTATGAGAGATGAAGCAAAATGTTAGTGCGCCCATTCAGTTCGGCGATAGTAGCTAGAGTGAAGAAACATTTTATCAAAACAAAATATATGCCATCCAGTTTTGTAATGTCTTTGTCTAGATCACACACACACGCTACTCCATATTATGCCTTTGATTCTGTTCACCTTGAGAATTAGACGTGAGTATTTTAAACATACTTTTAACGTATTTACGAAAGTAAGTTCCAGGAGACGGTACAATACCCTCTGAAACGTTTAAAGCATGAAAACAGAGTGTTGTGGCCCAAGTGTTCTACGTACCGGTGAATTAGTTACAAATAGTTATGTAACTGAGAATATCTATTTTTGCACTTTCAGTAATAGACAAGTCGTTGATATTAATAAGATAAATACTTGAGTAATTGCCATTAGGTATGTGTCGTAAATCATATGTTACTGGAAAAGAGCGAGACCGCTACGGTCGCAGGTTCGAATCCTGCCTCGGGCATGGATGTGTGTGATGTCCTTAGGTTAGTTAGGTTTAACTAGTTCTAAGTTCTAGGGTACTAGTGAACTCAGAAGTTGAGTCCCATAGTGCTCAGAGCCATTTGAACCATTTGAACTGCGAAAGAGCCACGATGTTTTCTTTGAAAATGTGGTTCAAATTACTGTATGGCAAGTGTCAGAATATATAGAGCCCGGAAAAGACTTAGCGTACTTCTTGATATGTAAATAAATTAATGTTCCCCAGTTTGGGTTACAAGGCGTGGAAAATCCTGAGATGTAAAACATACCCTAGCCCTCAGACGTCCCGTATTCCCCGGGACGTCCCGTATTTCCGGCATATTTTAAGTGTCCCGTTGTGACAGGCTCTGTCCCGTATTTCAACTTCATCCGATTATTTTTTGCAAAACCTTTCACGCTGCAGCTGACAAGTACCTAGTTTCTACACACGTAACGCACGAAAACACGACTACAAAAAGAAGAGTGCAACTGAGAAATGGAAGAAAGTCATGGAATGGTTTTCCAAGTACGAAATCCATAATTTTTTCACGTCTCATGGTTTATATTTAATATCCTTAGTTCTAACGACTTCGTTGGAAGAGATTTTTCGCAGATGGCATTAAGTGGACTGATGTCAAAATGAAGGTACCCCGAGTTGATAAAAAGTGAATTAATAAGCATTTTCAGCTATGATTAGAAAAGTGTTGATTTTTTAAAATATGTACAGTCGAAGAAAAGCATGTTAAAACTTACACATTCTTCATTAAAATATAATGAAGACTAACAAACATCAAAAATTAATGTTTTTTTTTAATTTATCAGACTACACCATCTGACTTGTGTAGCGTGTACTGACTTGCATGTCTGTGATTCTGATACCTTAATATTAATATCACATTTACCATCGTACGTAAAATTACAACCGTGGTTTGAAACACGTCTATTACTGTTAAAAATTTCGGTGCTCAGTAACGATTTCCAAAGCACTGTCTACAACGGAAAAATGTCCATTCCTCCGTTCTTATTATGGAACTCGTTTTGAAACTTTGGTTAGTTTTTATTCCCTTTCGTAAAGATTATATTCTTCAATTTTGAAGCCATTGTTAGACACACACCTAGGTCGTTGGCACACGACGCACGCCCGATCGGTACACGCGTCACGCTGGCCGCCGGTCGAATTAGTTAGTGAGCCAGCTGCAAAACGGAAGAGTTGAAACTTGGGTCGCTCACAAGGCCACAAAGCCCAGGCCGCAAGTTTCTGAGACATCTCACCTCGCCGAGTGGCCATGAAAAGTTAAGGCTAGCATCGGCTCACAAAATAAACACTTAGTAACAACACCTATAACAAAGTGGTGAAGGTTTGTCATTCACAGTAATTTCACATGTATGTTTTCTGGTATTATTGTTTATGCGCTAGCCGTGCTGAGCACTGTATCGTCCAGCTTCTATTCGGCATTTTGCTATTCATTTTCGACTAACCCTTAACTCGCAAGACGACTCTTCTGTAACGTGTACCACGAGGTGGAGTCTCGGGGCCACCTGTTTTTAAACCGAGATTTAAGACAAAAATCAATTGAAATTTTTAATTTATGCTATATAACATTTATTTTTACAATTATTTAAGTGTTGTTTAAATGCTTCTAGTTTATTTTATTGCACTAAACAACGCCTGCAGCATTTTGCTTTTTTATCACACAAAAGCACATAATTTTGGATGGTTCTTTTAAATATTACGCATAAATAGTCTGTTACAGTATTTAATTTTACATTCCGAAAAATTATACAATCTCTGTAGTAGATAAATTTCCAAATAAAACTAAACTCCAGGGTTTAAATTTGCGCATAAAAATTCCACCTGATAGGTACAAAAAGAAAGTATGTCTAACGCACAGCTTTCCAGGCGGGAAGGAGCGCCTGGTCCCCGGCACGAATCCGCCCCGCGGATTTGTGTCGAGGTCCGGTGAACCGGCCAGTCTGTGGATGGTTTTTAGGCGGTTTTTCATCTGCCTCGGTGAATGCGGGCTGGTTCCTCTATTCCGGCTCTGTTACACTATGTCGGCGATTGCTGCGCAAACAAGCTCTGCTCGTACGCGTGCACCACCATTACTTTACCACGCAAACATAAGGGGTTACACTCGTCTCGTGTGAGACGTTCCCTGGGGGGGGGGGGGGGGGGGGGGGGATCCACCTGGAGCCGAACCACACAACAACCAACAACCCTGGGTTCGGTGTGGGGTGGCGGAGGGAGGACGTGGACTGCAGGAGTCGTCGTGGGGTTTTGGACCTCTCCGTCGTTTCTAGGTCCCCGGTTAACATACAATGTAATACATACAAGGGTAATGCAGTTCATAAAATTACAAAACGTTGTGGCGCTTCGGTATCGACTGTATATATAAGCAGTGCAGTAACATCTGAACAGTCCCAGCACCTATTCTGATTCTCCGAGAACAGCATAGAAATTTATGATATTTGACGACTTTTACAAAAAGCTAATATGTAGAATTTAGTACAACAGAGGATAGTATCCGATGGTTATTGATTATTCTGGCCACTCACTTCAATGCACTGTCTTCTCCGCCCACCTGTTTTTTAATTCGGAAACTGTAATGATGGACGAAATTTGTAACACAAGACAGGGACGTTGCAGTAGTAAGAACGAGGTTTTTGTGTATCAAGCACGTATTACGTGCTGAATATAATAGGCTTACAGCAAATTTAGATAAAACTTGGGTGTCACAAAACCTTTGGAACTAATATATTGCTCGACTTCAGTAAAAATACTGGTTTCAAAATAACTGCAATTACTTTTGCGTAGCGTATATTGAAGTTATGATAGATTGAGGCAATGGTGAAGGATATGTATCAGCAGCCAGCAAAATATTTTTGGGAAGTAGGGAATATTCTCGCTCATATGAAAGCGAGCCGACCGAACAAAACTCTTGGCGACGTCCTACAATGACTCGCGCGCTGCTGCGCACGGAAGGTCGCGGAAGAAATTTGGCTATGTACGTGATACAGTAATAGTGTCTGAAATGTTATCAAAAATAATTTTGTTGTTTCCTTAACAACTTTCTCGCAGGAAGTTTCTTCTCAGACCTACAGAACGAAAATTCATCAGCGACCACATTTTTCGCTACGCAGTCGGCACAGTTTCACACCTCTTATAATATTTTATTTTTTATCTCAGGATACTTTTATGTATCTTCAATAAAAGACGCAGCATATGCACCTGTAAACTTTGAGGATGTTCATTTTTTTTTCAGTCCAATTACATCAGTGATTCTGACACTACCAGAGGTTGAAGTAAAAAATTATTTTCCTCCAAAATTTCTTGTAACGTTAGTTTTCATTTCTTTCCGTAGCAGCTAGTGAGAATTTTCTTTTGGAAAGTACTCAGTCTTATTCAAGATTAAAAATATAATTGCCCAATATTTTTTAAATTTGTTACGTACATTTGAAATTATCACTATAAAAAAAACTGTCAATGCCGTGAGACGGCGAGATGACGTTGAGGCCCCATTTTCATGCCGGTCACTATAGTAGACCTACTTGTTCAAGGTCATAACCGAACTTCACTTACGAATAGCGGAATGTACGTGGTCCATTTGCATTTTTGGGTTGTTGTTATACATAGCAAGGTCGCGATTTACCTTTGCTAGCGAGTTTGTTTTATCAGTGTGAAGAACAGAAATATGTACATAAAGGTCCTCTTTTTATGACTAAAGGAGCAGAGAACTAAAGTCAAGGGGTGAATCTGTGTTGAATGGTTCAGGAAATGTACAACATACTCAGCATTATGTTGACTGGTATGGTCAGTTGATATAGTATCTAGCAAAGAATGCCATTTATTTGCAGAAAGACAATTTGTTAGCAAACCTTACGTACGGAATTAAAAATGAAAAACGTATTCAAAGTAAATGAAAAAGAACGATACTGACTGGTAAATAGTAGTTGAGCTTGAGCAAGGATCACAAAAGTACAATATAGAAAGGATCACGAAAAGTACATTATAGAAAGGATAACGAACAATACAATATAGAAGGAACATTTAATCGATTTTTATGCGAATCACATACTCTGTATCAACTCTGTGTGTGAACCCAAAATCTCTAAGTGAACTGGTGAAATATCCGAGTGATGTTTTCAGTGAGATACGAACGCTCTGTGAGTCAAATATCACTTTTAAATTGAGCGGAAAGACGTTCGCGTAAAAACTGTTTAAATAAACAATAACATACACTCCTGGAAACGGAAAAAAGAACACATTGACACCGGTGTGTCAGACCCACCATACTTGCTCCGGACACTGCGAGAGGGCTGTACAAGCAATGATCACACGCACGGCACAGCGGACACACCAGGAACCGCGGTGTTGGCCGTCGAATGGCGCTAGCTGCGCAGCGAGGACCATTTGCAACCGTCTCCATGAAGCTGGGCTACGGTCCCGCACACCGTTAGGCCGTCTTCCGCTCACGCCCCAACATCGTGCAGCCCGCCTCCAGTGGTGTCGTGACAGGCGTGAATGGAGCGACGAATGGAGACGTGTCGTCTTCAGCGATGAGAGTCGCTTCTGCCTTGGTGCCAATGATGGTCGTATGCGTGTTTGGCGCCGTGCAGGTGAGCGCCACAATCAGGACTGCATACGACCGAGGCACACAGGGCCAACACCCGGCATCATGGTGTGGGGAGCGATCTCCTACACTGGCCGTACACCTCTGGTGATCGTCGAGGGGACACTGAATAGTGCACGGTACATCCAAACCGTCATCGAACCCATCGTTCTACCATTCCTAGACCGGCAAGGGAACTTGCTGTTCCAACAGGACAATGCACGTCCGCGTGTATCCCGTGCCACCCAACGTGCTCTAGAAGGTGTAAGTCAACTACACTGGCCAGCAAAATCTCCGGATCTGTCCCCCATTGAGCATGTTTGGGACTGGATGAAGCGTCGTCTCACGCGGTCTGCACGTCCAGCACGAACGCTGGTCCAACTGAGGCGCCAGGTGGAAATAGCATGGCAAGCCGTTCCACAGGACTACATCCAGCATCTGTACGATCGTCTCCATGGGAGAATAGCACCCTGCATTGCTGCGAAAGGTGGATATACACTGTACTAGTGCCGGCATTGTGCATGCTCTGTTGCCTGTGTGTATGTGCCTGTGGTTCTGTCAATGTGATCATGTGATGTATCTGACCCCAGGAATGTGTCAATAAAGTTTCCCCTTCCTGGGACAATGAATTCACGGTGTTCTTATTTCAATTTCCAGGAGTGTATTTCAGTCATACCTGAGAAATGAGCTATTTCGTGTGGAAAAGTGTATGTGTTGTTGGACCGACTGTTTCCATGCAGCTCTCAATAGTTAACTTTCCAAATCTCGTAACCAGGGAGAACCGCGGAGGCAGACAAAGGCTATGGCTCTGAGCGCTATGGGACTTAACATCTGTGGTCACCAGTCCCCTAGAACTTAGAACTACTTAAACCTAACTAACCTAAGGACATCACACACATCTATGCCCTAGGCAGGATGCGAACCTGCGACGTAGCGGTCACACGGTTCCAGATTGAAGCGCCTAGAACCGCACGGCCACATCGGCCGGCAGCCGACAAAGCAAAATATATATAACCAGATTGGTACATGAATCGCCAAGAACACTGATTTACATGAAAAATCGTTATGCAAAATATTCGTGGCTATGTTTAGCCCTTAACTCACGAGGTGTGGTCTCCCAGGCCGCACGGAAATTTTCGAACTCGCTTTCCAAGGGCAGTTGTTGCGGAATGGTTGTATACTTGCCATACCCTCCTTAAATTGGCAAGCCTACGACGTTTTGCTGTCAGTTGCGTTATCGCCTCTGTGTTTATTGTTGACACGTGTTATTGATAGGTGTTGGAGTCTCCTAGACCGCGCTTCGTGAACTATGTGCCTGTTTTCTTCAGTACGGTACCGCACGAATGTGTCATTTTAATCTTTCCCGAGTTTCATGAAATTGTTAGTCGGTCTACGAAGGAAGGTGTCAGGGATGTAGATCAAGAAATAAACGAAAAAGACGACGATTTTATATTATCCAGTGATCACAGTTCTGCTATCCTTATTCAGAGAGAGAACTTCAGGAAAATTGTGATGGGGATCTGTCTGTTTCTTCAAAGAAATACTGAAAGTGACTGTTAAAATCGAATGTGTTCTGAGTGTTGATAAAAATGTAGTTCCCAACCGATTTCTCATACACAAACAGCAGTTGACCGGCGTTACCTGGTGAAACGTTGTTGTGATGCCTCGTGTAAGGAGGAGAAATGCGTACCATCCCGTTTCCGACTTTAATAAAGGGCAGATTGTAGCCTGTCGCGATTGCGGTTTATCGTATCGCGACATTGCTGCTCGCGTTGGTCGAGATCCAATGACTTTTAGCGGAATATGGAATCGGTGGGTTCAGGAGGGTAATACGGAACGCCGTGCTGGATCCCAACGGCCTCGTATCACTAGCAGTCGAGATGAAAGGCATCTTATCCACATGACTGTAACGGATCGTGCAGCCACGTCTCGATCGCTAAGTCAACAGATGGGGACGTTTGCAAGACAACAACCATCTGCACGAACAGCTCGACGACATTTGCGGCAGCATGGACTATCAGCTCGGAGACTATGGCTGCGGTCACCCTTGACGCTGCATCACAGACAGGAGCGCCTGCGATGGTGTAATCAACGATGAAACTGGGTGCACGGATGGCAAAACGTCCTATTTTCGGACGAATCCAGGTTCTGTATACAGAATCGTGATGGTCGCATCCGTGTTTGGCTATATCGTGGTGAAGGCACAGTGGAAGCGTGTATTCGTCATCGCTATACTGGCGTATCACCCGGCGTGATGGTATGGGGTGCCATTGGTTACACGTCTCGGTTACCTCTTGTTCGCCTTGACGGCAGTTTGAACAGTGGACGTTATATTTCAGATGTGTTACAACCCGTGGCTCTACCCTTCATTCTATCCCTACGAAACCCTACCTTTCAGCAGGATAATGCACGACCGCATTTTGCAGGTACTATACGGGCCTTTTTGGATACAGAAAATGTTCGACTGGTGCCCTGGCCAGCACATTCTCCACATCTCTCACCAATTGAAAACGTCTGGTCAATGGTGGTCGAGCAACTGGATCGTCACAATACGCCAGTCACTACTCTTGATGAACTGTGGTATCGTGTTGAAGCTGCACGGGCAGCTGTACCTATACACGCCATCCAAGCTCTGTTTGACTCAATGCCCAGGCTTATCAAGGCCGTTATTACGGCCAGAGGTGTTCGTTCTGGGTACTGATTTCTCAGAATCTATGGACCCAAATTGCATGAAAATGTAATCACATGTTACTTCTAGTATAATATATTTGTCCAATGAATACCCGTTTATCTTCTACATTTCTTCTTGGTGTAACAATTTTAATGGCCAATAGTGTATTAGGACCACTGCGGAAATGTTAATCCTGCCGCGTGTGTCCTGCCGCGCCGGGCTCTATTCACACGGTTTCGTTTTCGCACTCATACTCGGCGATGCCAGTCGCCTCTGTCGCGTCGGTTTTCCTGTATGCTCACCAGGGGTCGCGTTTCGCTTCTTTCGCGTCGGATCTGCCGCCCTTTTTAGCGACAAGTCCAATCGCCTCCACCACGCCAGACGCCCGCACTGCCGTGCATCTCGCTTGCCACGCTCGAGGACACTTTCGCTGTCGCGCCTTTCACCTTGGCTCCTGCCGCACCGACCTTGCGCTCATACTTTGCTCGCGCTGCTTCAGACGCACCGGCCCACGGCGCCACAACATCCTTCACGCCCACGTCGCTCGCACCCACATCTTCGGCTATGGACCACTTCGTCTCTTCCTTGTTCGCGCCTGCAAATCCGACTACGGCGCCGCTGCTTCGTCTGCGACTGCTCGGCCCCCGCTGCAGCCCACATGTCTGGCCCTGCTGTTTTGGACTAGGCAACCCCTGCTCTGCCCATGCGTGTCCCTTGTTTTGACCACGCCCATTCCGGTCATTAGCAGACTTCAACATACGTCCGACTGAAAGCCAGGCCAGACTTCCACTGCTTCAGTCACCTATTCGATAACGACCCTTGCGCTGCTCAATCACGATTTCGCACCACAAAGGCCGGTACGGCTCCCCTGTTTCAGTGCACATTGGCTGCTTCTTGCCAACTCGTAGTGCCACCCCTCTATTTTCGAAAGTGCCAGCCCTCCAAAATCACAATCCTAAGACATAATTTGCCCTGGTAGACAATATCAGGTATAGTTCAGGTATACATGCCGACGTCGCAAGTTGAAGATGAACAGATAGAGAAAGTGTATGAGGATATTGAAAGGGTAATGCAGTATGTAAAGGGGGACGAAAATGTAATAGTCATGGGCGACTGGAATGCAGTTGTAGGGGAAGGAGTAGAAGAAAAGGTTACAGGAGAATATGGCCTTGGGACAAGGAATGAAAGAGGAGAAAGACTAATTGAGTTCTGTAACAACTTTCAGCTAGTAATAGCGAATACCCTGTTCAAGAATCACAAGAAGAGGAGGTATATTTGGAAAAAGCCGGGAGATACGGGAAGATTTCAATTAGATTACATCATGGTCAGACAGAGATTCCGAAATCAGATATTGGATTGTAAGGCGTACCCAGGAGCAGATATAGACTCAGATCACAATATAGTAGTGATGAAGAGTAGGCTGAAGTTCAAGACATTAGTCAGGAAGAATCAATACGCAAAGAAGTGGGATACGGAAGTTCTAAGGAATGACGAGATACATTTGAAGTTCTCTAACTCTATAGATACAGCAATAAGGAATAGCGCAGTAGGCAACACAGTTGAAGAGGAATGGACATATCTAAAAAGGGCCGTCACAGAAGTTGGGAAGGAAAATATAGATACAAAGAAGATTGCTGCAAAGAAACCATGGGTAACAGAAGAAATACTTCAGTTGATTGATGAAAGGAGGAAGTACAAACATGTTCCGGGAAAATCAGGAATACAGAAATACAAGTCGCTGAGGAATGAAATAAATAGGAAGTGCAGGGAAGCTAAGACGAAATAGCTGCAGGAAAAATGTGAAGACATCGAAAAAGATATGATTGTCGGAAGGACAGACTCAGCATACAGGAAAGTCAAAACAACCTTCAGTGGCATTAAAAGCAACGGTGGTAACATTAAGAGTGCAACGGGAATTCCACTGTTAAATACAGAGGAGAGAGTAGGTAGGTGGAAATAATACATTGAAAGCCTCTATGAGGGTGAAGATTTGTCTGATGTGGTAGAAGAAGAAACGGGAGTCGATTTAGAAGAGATAGGGGATCCAGTATTAGAATCGGAATTTAAAAGAGCTTTGGAGGACTTACGGTCAAATAAGGCAGAAGGGATAGATAACATTCCATCAGAATTTCTAAAATCATTAGGGGAAGTGGCAACAGAACGACTATTCACGTTGGTGTGTAGAATATATGTCTGGCGACATACCACCTGACTTTCGGAAAAGCATCATCCACACAATTCCGAAGACGGCAAGAGCTGACAAGTGCGAGAATTATCGCACATCAGCTTAACAGCTCATGCATCGAAGCTGCTTACAAGAATAATATACAGAAGAATGGAAAAGAAAATTGAGAATGCGCTAGGTGACGATCAGTTTGGCTTTAGGAAAAGTAAAGGCACGAGAGAGGCAATTCTGACGTTACGGCTAATAATGGAAGCAAGGCTGAAGAAAAATCAAGACACGTTCATAGGATTTGTCGACCTGGAAAAAGCGTTCGACAATTTAAAATGGTGCAAGAAAGGGTAAACTATAGGGAGAGACGGGTCATATACGATATGTACAACAACCAAGAGGGAATAATAAGAGTGGACGATCAAGAACGAAGTGCTCGTATTAAGAAGGGTGTAACACAAGGCTGTAGCCTTTCGCCCCTACTCTTCAATCTGTACATCGAGGAAGCAATGATGGAAATAAAAGATAGGTTCAGGAGTGGAATTAAAATACAAGGTGAAAGGATATCAGTGATACGATTCCCTGATGACATTGCTATCCTGAGTGAAAGTGAAGAAGAATTAAACGATCTGCTGAACGGAATGAACAGTCTAATGAGTACACAGTATGGTTTGAAAGTAAATCGGAGAAAGACGAAGGTAATGAGAAGTAGTAGAAATGAGAACAGCGAGAAACTTAACATCAGGATTGATGGTCACGAAGTCAATGAAGTTAAGGAATTCTGCTACCTAGGCATTAAAATAACCAATGACGGACGGAGCAAGGAAGACATCAAAAGCAGACTCGCTATGGCAAAAAAGGCATTTCTGGCCAAGAGAAGTCTACTAATATCAAATACCGGCCTTAATTTGAGGAAGAAATTTCTGAGGATGTACGTCTGGAGTACAGCATTGTATGGTAGTGAAACATGGACTGTGGGAAAACCGGAACAGAAGAGAATCGAAGCATTTGAGATGTGGTGCTATAGACGAATGTTGAAAATTAGGTGGACTGATAAGGTAAGGAATGAGGAGGTTCTACGCAGAATCGGAGAGGAAAGGAATATGTGGAAAACACTAATAAGGAGAAGGGGCAGGATGATACGACATCTGCTAAGACATGAGGGAATGACTTCCATGGTACTAGAGGGAACTGTAGAGGGCAAAAACTGTAGAGGAAAACAGAGAATACGTCAAGCAAATAATTGAGGACGTAGGTTGCAAGTGCTACTCTGAGATGAAGAGGTTAGCACAGGAAAGGAATTCGTGGCGGGCCGCATCAAACCAGTCAGTAGACTGATAATAAAAAAAAAGACAGTATCCTCGGTTTCCATGGTATCTCAGATGATAGTACGATGTTCATTTGCTTAATCAGTCATCCGCGCTACCATATCGATCTCATCAGTGATCCACTGCTTTCACCGCCTAAGGACTGTAAATGTACATCGGCTGAAAGTTGCCTCATAGAACACCTGTCTCGTCCTTATTCACGACGTACTATTGTACGTCATCACCTCTGGCAACACCTTCGCTCCGAGATCGACAGTGAAGTTATGCCTGACGTTGCTTTCTGGACCCTTTGCTTGTCAGACTTCCTTACAGCTGCAAATCCTTTCGCGTGTCACGGTCACTCTGGATTCATGCCTCCGTTTCGGTAACCAAGCATTCTCTATCATTTTCCACCGCCAGTGCACGCCTCAATCGCCTCCGCCAACCGCGCTGGTGGATGGAGTGCCTTCCCGCTCTCCCCGCTGTACCCTCCCACGCGCGACCGCAGGGAGTACCTGCCCGCCATTAGTCTGCTACTGCCGCCTGGTGGCCTCCAGACTGAACTGCCAGTATCAACAGCCGAGCATCCACTGACTTCAGTCGAAGCTGCGCCTGACTCGCCTTCGAGTCCTCAGCAGCAACCTGGCATGTCCACCGACACCGCTTGCCCGCCCCCTCCTACCTGTCTGTCCGCATTGCCAGTTTCACGCAACGTTCGGCGTCTCTGCTCGCAACAGCAAGCTTCCGTGCAGCCCCCATCGGTGGGGCGTCTAGGTGTCACATCCCACATCCATGCTACACCATGCCTGCCAACTCAGGTCACACATCATCCACCTCAGGCACAGGTTCACCACCTCTACATGCATGACGTCGCGTCCGGTCCGTGCTTCCGCATCAACACAAGAGCGGATATTAGCATAGTTCCTGCCACTGTTGAAAGGTGGCTACACTGAGTCACAGCGCCAGAGATTGCGCCAAAGATTATTATTCCACAGCCTCCACTGGCAGTAGTAGTTCAGAGGAAGCCGAGGGCAGTCGTTGTTCTGTTGGGCGAGAGAGTAGACGATCTGAGTCTTGACTGAAATGTTGTGCTGTTCGGATGGTGTAATGTATAGATGGAAGAAGATGGAACTGTCAGAATATATGTGAGAAAGGAGATGGGCTATTGATTTATGATGTTGGTGTAATGGAATATAATGAGGTAAAAAGAAAAACACTAATATTAATGAATAAATGCAATAATTTTACTAGCTGTGTGACCGGTTACGAAGTCTCGTGACCGGTTGGCCCTAACTATTATTAGCATGCAATCTGACTCCATAAAACAAAAATAAGGAATGACAAGGAATTTCCATTAACACAATTGATTAATTATGTCCCCTGCAACTATAAAAGCTACGAAACAACAAAGCATAAGTTTCACTGTTCTGTGTGTGGTGGTGTGACTCAACGTACATGTATCTGGCTCGGTTCTTTCTCAACACGACAAAATACACTCCTGGAAATGGAAAAAAGAACATATTGACACCGGTGTGTCAGACCCACCATACTTGCTCCGGACACTGCGAGAGGGCTGTACAAGCAATGATCACACGCACGGCACAGCGGACACACCAGGAACCGCGGTGTTGGCCGTCGAATGGCGCTAACTGCGCAGCATTTGTGCACCGCCGCCGTCAGTGTCAGCCAGTTTGCCGTGGCATACGGAGCTCCATCGTAGTCTTTGACACTGGTAGCATGCCGCGACAGCGTGGACGTGAAACGTATGTGCAGTTGACGGACTTTGAGCGAGGGCGTATAGTGGGCATGCGGGAGTCCAGGTGGACGTACCGCCGAATTGCTCAACACGTGGGGCGTGAGGTCTCCACAGTAAATCGATGTTGTCGCCAGTGGTCGGCGGAAGGTGCACGGGCCCGTCGACCTGGGACCGGACCGCAGCGACGCACGGATGCACGCCAAGACCGTAGGATCCTACGCAGTGCCGTAGGGGACCGCACCGCCACTTCCCAGCAAATTAGGGACACTGTTGCTCCTGGGGTATCGGCGAGGACCATTCGCAACCGTCTCCATGAAGCTGGGCTACGATCCCGCACACCGTTAGACCGTCTTCCGCTCACGCCCCAACATCGTGCAGCCCGCCTCCAGTGGTGTCGCGTCAGGCGTGAATGGAGGGACGAATGGAGACGTGTCGTCTTCAGCGATGAGAGTCGCTTCTGCCTTGGTGGCAATGATGGTCGTATGCGTGTTTGGCGCCGTGCAGGTGAGCGCCACAATCAGGACTGCATACGACCGAGGCACACAGGGCCGACACCCGGCATCATGGTGTGGGGAGCGATCTCCTACACTGGCCGTACACCTCTGGTGATAGTCGAGGGGACACTGAATAGTGCACGGTACATCCAAACCGTCATCGAACCCATCGTTCTACCATTCCTAGACCGGCAAGGGAACTTGCTGTTCCAACAGGACAATGCACGTCCGCATGTATCCCGTGCCACCCAACGTGCTCTAGAAGGTGTAAGTCAACTACCCTGGCCAGCAAGATCTCCGGATATGTCCCCCATTGAGCATGTTTGGGACTGGATGAAGCGTCGTCTCACGCGGTCTGCACGTCCAGCACGAACGCTGGTCCAACTGAGGCGCCAGGTGGAAATGGCATGGCAAGCCGTTCCACAGGACTACATCCAGCATCTGTACGATCGTCTCCATGGGAGAATAGCAGCCTGCATTGCTGCGAAAGGTGTATATACACTGTACTAGTGCCGACATTGTGCGTGCTCTTTTGCCTGTGTCTATGTGCCTGTGGTTCTGTCAGTGTGATCATGTGATGTATCTGACCCCAGGAATGTGTCGATAAAGTTTCCCCTTCCTGGGAGAATGAATTCACGGTGTTCTTATTTCAATTTCCAGGAGTGTATTTTAAACACCATTTACAATGTCCTAACTGAAAAACCAGAAATACTATAATTGCAGTTAGAAACACGAATTACAAGTCTAATAAATAAACACTAGCCAGATGCTTTGTTGACTGTACCTGTGAGCAAGAGGGATTGTTATTAAATAAAACTCTAATACCTTTTTACCTCATTATATATTGACGAAAATATTCCATTACACCAGCATCATAAATCAAAAGGCCATCTCCTTTCTCAAATATATTCTGACAATTACATCTTCTTCCGTCTATACATTACATCAACCGAACAGTACATTTCAGTCAACACTCAGATCGTCTACTCTCTCGCCCAACAGAACAATGACTGCCGTCGGCATTCTCTGAACTACTACTGCCAGTGGAGGTGGCGGAATAATAATCTTTGGCGCAATCTCTGGCGCTGTAACTCAGTGCAGCCACCTTTCATTGTGACGTCTTTTGATCCCTCTCCAGCTTCGTTACCTCTCGCCACTGCAAACAGGTCACATATCACCGTTCATGGTTCCGTCAGGTAATCAATGGGTATTCCCACAATAAGCTTTTTCCATGAACTTTTTGCGTGGCAGTAATCAATGAATCCTTCGTACAATTGGACTTCCTCCATCATTACGACCTCTTGCCTGACCTTCAAACTGCCACACTTAGCCCCTCTTCAGGTGCTTTGACCTCCTGTGACGACTGCCATGTTCTACACCCAATACCTGTTCCTTCAGCCCCATAACTGGTAATCCTCACAGAATGCGCATCGCTGGCGTCTCTGATCATTACTACACTCTCTGACTATTGAACGAGCACTCTCACACAGCAGCCCTCCATGCACAAAACTCAGAGCTGCTCTCACGCATCACAGCGACGTCCCATGAACTGTCATGTGTACCCGCGGACTTCCATCGCCTCTACATCGGCGCCCGGACTTCTGAGTATGATCTCGACCCGACAGTTGCGACGCTGGTCAACACACCACTCTCTAAGTTCACAGCAGCTACACGGACGCCGCTACATGAGGCCCAGCAACCGCACCCGCTTCTGCATGACGTGGTTAGTGATTGCAACATTGTCCTTGCTCCTAGCACACTCACCGCCCGCCGTCACAGAGCACCTCTCCAGGGATCTCCCGATATCAGCTGACACCATAGGGAGACCCACCCTCGCCTAAAATACAATTCACAACAGTTTAAAAATTTTATTTATCAAGTTACTGAATTACTTTTTTGGCGAAAAATGACGAAGAAACCAACTTTCGTTTGTCTCATTTTGTGCTGCAGCTTGCACGATACCAAAGTTCCCACTCTGTGCAATCGAATAGTAAGTAGCATTGCAAACTTTATATTAAATGCCTTAACTAAGGTTCTTTTATTCGTGGAAAATTTATTTTAATTTTATGTTAGAACAAAATGTGCATTTGCGTGTAAACATAACAGCAATGTTCACACAAATGACAATACACCACATCAACTGCCAAGAAGGCTACTTGAACTTCGTAGACTGTCTTCTCTGTCCACAGAAATCGCTAAAATGCTATAAGTGGTAATAGAGTCGATCCAGGACACCTCACTGCAAGAAACTGCAAAAATTATTTGCTTTTTAAATTAGAGAAACAGTGACAAGAATATTCAGCCAAAACTCCGGCGACGAGGGAAACAGAAGCCCGAAACTGTCCCGTTCTCTTTACGAGACGAATTCCAGCTGTCTGGTGTGCTTCTACTGTTCACTCATACCAGAGAAACAGGTGACAATGAAATTAAATTACTCTGCATTGTCGTTCTTTCATAACACAGTTACGTCGGCTAATCTGAGTTGGTCAGTTCATCGCTCCGTGTTTAAAGGAAATCTTTGTGCTCATGGGCCGTTTTTAAAGTTAAAAGCTCTGTGATCATGTGCGGTGTAGTACATTTGGAACTGGATACAGTCTTTCTTTCTTTAATTTCTACAATTTTTTTCTTTTGTTTTGACTGTTGGTTGAAAATTCTGTAAGTGCCTTAATATGAATAACACTGAAAATAGCAAACGTGCAAAATTCAGTGGGTTGCCATTTCGGAAATTATCGAAGGAAAGACGAGAACGAGAAACCAATGTTCTAAAAACGCTTGTCAAAGTAGGTAAATTTTTTTGGAAAAAATGTTGCTGGTTCGACTTCAACTAGTATATTTCTGGCACTGCAGCTGTTGTAAAAGATGTAAATACAGACGAAACAAAATCTAAAAATGAAGAAAAACAAATTGTTCCTGATTTAGAGTTTCACGAAAAACTAAGTGTCGAGTCAGAAATTACAAAAAGAAATCGTGCAGAATGGTGTGTCAATGAATCAACAATCGACAATCCCTTACAACGTGGAATTAATCGAAATTGTAACGGTGATTTTTCTAATTCAAGAAGATCAATAGGCAATGAAACCAGGTATTAAACAAAAATGTATTTTACCGTAAACTCTTAGATGGTGACTCAACTTTGCGTGATTTTTTAGTAAACTCCTGGTGCTGGTTTTTGTGCACCAAGTAAGTTGTTCAGAGGTAAGGCCGTGATTGCTGCTAATGGTATTGCAAACTGGAAAAATATTTCTAATATTTTATCTCATCATGAGAATTCTCTTGATTACAAAACTTGTGAGTTATCACTCTTAACAAGAAAGAAGTCACTTGGAACAATAGAGAACCATTTTGAGTCATACGTTGAGGCAGAAAAAATGTACTGGCGCAGTGTGCTGAAAAGGCTGTTTGCAGTAGTGAAGAAGCTGACAAGTCGTGGCCTTCCCTACGTGGACTCGTTGAAAGATTCCATTCATTACATTATGGTCAGTTTATGGTGTCTCCTGAACATAGAGCCGAGTTTGATCCTTTTTTTCGCAGAGCACATTGAACGCTACAGAAATCCAGGCCGGGGACTCACAAGTTATCTTTCTTCAACAATCTGTGATGAAATAATAGAGCTTATTTTTGAACGAATAAAAAATATTATCGTAAGTGAAATAAAACAGGCCAAATATTTCTCTATAATAATAGATTCTACTGCAGACATTTCACATACTGATCAATTATCTATCATATTAGGATATGTGAATGAGAATGGTGAACCTGTTGAACGTTTCCTTCTGTTTTTACCAAACCGGAGACACAAGTCCAAAAACTTAGCTGGAGCCGCACTGAAAGTCCTGGCTACAAATTCCATTGACGTTACTGACTGTAGAGGCCAGTCACATGACAATGCTAGCAATATGTCAGGAACGTACACTGATTTGCAGGCACGCATTAAAGAACGAAATCCGAAAGCGCTTTATGTGTCTTGTGCAGCACATTCTTTGAATTTAGCCGTCAACAGTGCTGCGAGCTGTTGCCGGGAAGCACGTTCATTTTTCAATGTAACGCAAAACTTTTATAATTTTTTCTCTGCTTCTACACGGCGCTGGGACAAACGTCTTTCTTTCATGAAACCGGGAAGTAAGACGGTAAAACGTTTATCAAAAACACTTTGGTCGGCAAGAGAGGAAGCATGTGTAAGTCTATATGAAAACTGGGAGGGCGTTATCAATGCCCTCACACATATTACCAATAATACGTTCGAAAAACCACTTGTGCAAAATGAGGCTTCAGCTTCATTGTATCAACTCAGCAGACTAGAAACAGTATTCATGATGGCAGTTTGGAGGGACATACTCAAGAGATTTCATAGTGTAAATCTGAAATTGCAAAGAGTAAATATTGATACTGAAATAGTGCATGAATTATACGAATTGCATCTATTCATGGCATGTTCGACTATTATGAAAATTAATCCAAGCAGACTGTGACTGATATACAATATAACTGCACCTACAGAAAATCACAAAAACGCAAACTTCGTGATGATGAAAAAATGGGCTTTGAAGAAGTTTTTCTGAGTGGAAGAGAAAAATTTAGAGTCGAAATATTTCTCTCGTACCCGACAACTTGTACGCCGAATTGGTGCGGAGGAAGGAAAGCTGTAGAACACCACTGGACTCCTTCACAGTTTTCAGTAACCGTTAACAACAGTTCACCTGACGATGTTGCTTAAAGTGCAGAAAAACTCCAAGCATCATATGACACAGGCTTAGAGCCTTCCTTCCCTAGTGAATGTGTACATTTCGCGGAACTTTTGAGATCACCTGAGATTAGTGATATACCAGTCGAAATGAGTAAATTTTTACGAAAAGAGAGGTTACCGTCCGTGTTTCCGAATGTTGACATTGCTCTTAAAATATTTCTATGTGTGGCACTTACAAATTGTTCAGCAGAACGCACGTTTTCGGCTCTTAAAAGACTGAAATCGTACATACGTTCTATGTTGTCTGAGAAGAGATAGAACGCCTTGTCCATTCTTCACATCAAAGCCGACCTCCTAACTGGTAACCGTTTGAACTATGAAGGTATGATCAACGTGTTTTCTGCCATCAAAGCCAGACGCAAACTTTGCTGACTGGTCAGTTTGTTTATTTATTCACATTAGTTTTAAAAATTGAAGATTATAATGTGACTTTTGTTGTAGCTTAGAGCTCACTCATTGGATTTATAATCTACGTATGACCTGTTTATTTTAAAATTGCCGATGGCAGTACGCGGAACTAAACCTTGTTTGCATGCAGATGTGACCAAACGCGCCCGACAATACTAAACAATACGCGAATGACCCAGGTCGCTCGGCGCTGTACAGTCAAGTCATATTATAGAATATTACAACTGATGCGTATTCTTGGCGTCTGCTGAAATGTATAGCTATCGCGTAAATATACGTTATCGAAGAGAAAGCCAAGATGAAAATATGTTAATAAATAACGTAGTTCAGTTCTGTCCATAAATACGTAAAAGCCGGTCGTTGTGGCCGAACGGTTCTAGGCGCTTCAGTCAGGAACCGCGCTGCTGCTACGGTCGCAGGTTCGAATCCTGCCTCGGGCATGGATGTGTGTGATGTTCTTAGGTTAGTTAGGTTTAAGTAGTTCTAAGTCTATGGGACTGATGACCTCAGATGTTAAGCCCCATAGTGCTTAGAGGCATTTGAACCATAAATACGTAAAAGCTTTGCTAATACCGTTAGAAACAGCTATGGTGAGAGCAGTAGCTGCAGTACAAAACTGTTTAGTCCTTACATGGATTAAAGGTACTGTGTACACTTATTATGCAGCATCTAGCTACACAGACCATAATGCTTTATACGTTAACTATTAGATTATAAAACAAATTTGATTTTTTTACACTAGTCTGTAAAATTATGGAATAGCAAATCCAGTTCTGTGTTTGTTCATCTGTATTTAGTTACTAGTTCGTGCACTGAAATCTCTAATTCATTTTCATTTCTTACGCTTTCCTATAGTTTCACGTATTAATTCCGAGCGTATTTGTTTGTCTGTGACACATTCAAGTTATTAGATCGTAAAACGACAATTTATTTTAATTTTGAGCTCATCTCTGTAAAACTAGTTATTAATTGCTAATGTATGACACGTTCCCTTCAGTTTTTAGATCGTAACACGTTTTTATTTTTATTTTCATCGGTTTCGTGCAAAAGAGCATATTAAAAGTGAATGTGTAACAAAAATCCGTTGTCTCCTACACGCTCTGCTGAATTTTTAGGCCATAAAAGAAAAGTTATTTTCCTTGTGTTCGTTTCTGTTGTCTCTCGACAAAAGGCTGTGTTAACACAATACACTTTTTAGTTTGTTTTATCCGCTGCCGCACACCAAGTACAGTTCAGGAACCATTTGCATTTTGATTGACCGCGATTAGACCGCTGATGCGTCCTTCAGAACAACAACTAACGGAGTACGGAAACAGCTCACAGCGCTCCCATCCAATACCACAATTGTGAAGTGATCGGGTAATATTTATTATTTAAAACATGTTTTTTTGGGGGTAGGGAGGGGGGCGCATATAATATGGTGTGCCTATGGGCGCACAAATTATACATCCGCCATTGGGTATTTGCAGTTATCTGTAACTAATGTACACAAAAAAAGGTTAAGTGACTTTATTCCTATTACTTCCTTAAGCTGGGTTCTCCGACCCCAGGTTCCTTACCTCAAATTGTTCAGTGGAGCATCCTCTATGTCCTGGTATATTTTTGTACGCACTTATAGAAACACCCTGTGTGTTTCATTCCAGTGAGGGTTATTTATTTCCAATATTATGGTATGTTTAAGACATATCAAATCTTCCTTCATGGATGGGCAACGCGACGGATAATGTTCTGGAAGCCGCACAATATTTCGACTTTACAGCTGCTCGTCATCTTCAGGTGCTTACTGATAAGTTGCTGCAGCGGCTCGCCAGTATATATGCTGACCCACTAGAAAAGCGCAGGCGTCATCTTAGACGATTGTAAGGACTTTGATGGCCCTCTGCTCTGAATCGGATTTGTTCGTCTGCGGCCGACGACGCTTTAGTACCGCCAATGCTGGTTCCCATGCCTTACTGAGTTGAAATGCTGTTTCTCTGTTGATCAGGTCGTTAATTAGACGAATTTCGACTGCTTCTTTAATGATGGTGTCCCAGCAAGTGGAAGAGGACGAAAGGACTTTTGTCTCTTTGAAGTTCGTGATGTGTCCCGTGGTGTCAAGACCATGTTCATGCACAGCAGACTTTTCTGGCTGACCCGTTGTGGTGTTTCGTCTATGTTCAGACATCTATCCCTGGTCTCCTTCGACCTAGTTTGCCCGACAGAACGCAGCATAGATTGCTTTCGCGCTGGAGGGCGGAAGACACATTTTATTTGATGTGTCTCGAACAGCCTGCCAATTCTAAAGAACACGCCGCCAACATACGGTAGAAAAACCATCCTCGTGGTGTTCTCCGTTTCTTCTGGCTATTCTTGAGCTTTAGTGCGTACAGGTTTAAATGCATTACGGAACTTTTTATCAGATTGCTCATTTTGTAAAACACAGAGCGAATATAGCTAAGCTCTTCCGATAAACTCCCTGTATCTGAGATAATTCTAGCCCTATGGCCGGCCGATGTGGCTGTGCGGTTGTAGGCGCTGCAATCTGGAGCCGAGCGACCGCTACGGTCGCAGGTTCGAATCCTGCCTCGGGCATGGATGTGTGTGATGTCCTTAGGTTAGTTAGGTTTAATTAGTTCTAAGTTCTAGGCGACTGATGACCTCAGAAGTCGTATAGTGCTCAGAGCCATGTAATAGCCCTATGAACGAGAGTCGGCAACAAGCCACTGTGTTGCGATGGGTGATGACAGGTCGTAGCTCGTAAATATGGTTCAGTGTGAGTCTGTTTGCGAAACACACTGTGACTCAAGGAACCATCTTCTTTTCTGTGGACAAAGACATCAAGAAACAGGAGGTCTCCATTTTTCTCCACTTCTGTGGTGAAGCAAACGCTGGGATGGAGGGAGTTAAGGTGTTCAAGAATTGCGGGAAACATTGCCGCTCCGCATGATCACACTACAAAAGTGGCGTCCACATATTTCCAGAAACATTTAGGTTTCAACACCGCTGACTGAAGTGCATTTTCCTCGAAGTTTTCCAGTAAAGAGTTAGGTAGCTATGGGAGACAAACGGCTACCCACAGCAACACTGACGCTCTGAACCAGTGAAGCAGTTACTTCATCGGGAAAGTCTCAAACAACACATGTCAAACCTTCTCTAAAATAGCGATAAAACTGGACTGCTATATTTGGAGATGGGGTCCAATCACTCATACTGCCCCAGGCCCAGAGGTGGCTCAAATGGTTCAAATGGCTCTGAGCACTATGGGACATAACTTCTGAGGTCATCAGTCCCCTAGAAATTAGATCCACTTCAACCTAACTAACCTAAGGACATCAGACACATCCATGCCCGTGGCAGGATTCGAACCTGCGACGGTAGCGGTCGTGCGGTTCCAGACTGAAGTGGCCGCTCGGCAACTGCGGCCGGCCCAGAGGTGGCTCTCAGCGGCCCTGTTGATTGCTCGTGAAACAGCCAGCCACTGGGCTACTTCTCAGCTGACTTGCACGTCAACGGATTTGACGTCCTCTGACATGTTCTTGTGGGATTTCATTAAGAACAATGTTTACGCACCGTCACTACCACAGAACGTAGAAGAGTTAAAGAGGCGAATCCGTACCGCCATGAAATCAGCGACGATGGACATCCTTACCCGAGTCTGGGAAGAATTCGAGTATCGACGTAATACTGTTCGACCCGCTGGTGGAGTACATATTGAACATCTGTGCTCTAAACTCGATAAATTCGCAGACGTGCCTCCCAAGCTCGACAGATGTATCAGTATGTCTTAGACTGTAAGAAATACAAGAGTAGGTATATTATTTTTTTTAAACATCCTGTATGTTACTGCGTTTATTAACATTCTTTTAACACCCGTAATCGTTGAAAAATCACAGCCTCCTGATCACTGGTGCCAAGGACGGTACAATTTCTGTTCATATAACTGGGTTGGCACCGTTCTTGGGTCTATGTATCGCTGGGCACAGCTGCGGTGTGCTGCCCCTGTCGAAGTTATGATACAGGAGTATTGCGGCTTCCTGTCGTGTAGGAGTTCGCTGTGCGCCAGGTTGGGCGTTGCTGACAGCGCAGTGCGCGAAGCTAAGGTAGGCAGCACCGTGTCCTGTCGGGCAGAGAACACACAGCGCGTTTTGCAACATGTGAAGGTTGCACTTGTGATTGTGAATAAATAGGTGCCAATATTTAAGTTCCAACCCTCGTATATATTCAAAAATAGAATTTATTTTTGAATAACGGCATTCATTTTCTATGTGCCGCAGCCTTTACCTGAAATTAAAAGAAAGCTACTCCAAAAAATTACGGTTTTTGCATATGTGAAAACATTGTCCATGCCAAAAGACGATCACATAGCGAGGAATATACATTCTACTGAAATTTAAAAGCGTTGCAGTCCAGAAAAGGTTGCTAACATTGCATTTCATAGTCTATCTGTTACGTTATTACTCTACAGCACACCTATAACCTGAAAGTGAAACAAAATTAAGTAGAAGTATTATAAAAAGTTGGCCACGCGCGGTCAGTACTCGCGCACTGTGCGTTCCGTACAAACTTAATTACGTATATACGCAGTTTATCCATTCGAGAGGTCGAGGTATTCCAATACTTTAGAGGATGTTTTAATTTCAATTCTGACGTTGGATACAAATGAAACATAATTTTTCTTGTGATGTAATTAGATATTTACAGTTTTCGGGTTTTTACTTTACTTGTGTTGCTTCTTGACAAATTTAATTATTATAGGTCAACGGGATATACCCTCTAGGTTTTGATAAGTGCGTTTATGATTATCAAAAGATGTTACATAAATAGCCGTATCTTTTGATTGTATTGACTTACAAGTTTTATTGTTTTACACCGCCAGGGATCCATTGGCTATAGAATGTGACATAAATTGCAGTTTAATACGTCTGTCCGTTCCTGAGAAAAGGGACGGACGGATAGACAGACAGACAGACACACTGACAACAGTTTAATCCTAGAAGAGTTCCGTGTTTACCGATTCAGTTACATTTTGATACAGAAGCTATTGAAAACCAACGCTAATTCCCATTTTCAAGAGAAGTAAAATTGCTTAGTCCATCTGCAAATATCACATGTTCCATGGTAAAAGACGAACCACATGTTACATAAGTATATATATATATCAAGATATTCTAATTGCTTTACTATGTTATAAAGTACTTAAATGTGTTGAAAGCGAAATATTTACAAATGCTGCACAAAACACAACGTCGTGTGTACCAACAGCAATATATATATATATAAAGATATTCTAATTGCTTTACTATGTTATAAAGTACTTAAATGTGTTGAAAGCGAAATATTTACAAATGCTGCACAAAACACAACGTCGTGTGTACCAACAGCAAAAAACTGTAGAAAATGGCGGAAACTACTTATGGCGGTCTCTAGTGCGCATTCCTTTGTGTGATTCTAAAATCAGTCACTGTAATGAAATACCGACCAAAACCACCACGTCTTCATAGGTACATTTAACCTCTGTGTACAGTACTCTCCCAAATACCAATAAACATTTCTCTTCTGGAGTCATCAGTCTTCTGATTGGATTGATGCGGCCAGTCAGAAATTCCTCTCTTGAGCCAACCGTTTCATCTTAGAGTAGCAATTGCAGCCTGCGACCAATCTATTACTAGATGTGTTAACACATATCCTATCATTCTATTCCTCCTTTTTGTCTGTGTTTTCTATAAACCCCTTCCCTTTTCTATTTTGTGGAGAACCTCTTCATTCTTATTCTTCTATTGGAATTTAAAAGCGTTGCAACAAAGAAAATCTTGTCAGTAAAATATTTAATAGTCTGTAAGTTACATTATTACTGTATTACACACATATGATCAAAAAATGAAATCAAATTAAGTAAGTTTTATCAAAGTTTTCTGACGCATATGCCGACAGTTTAGAAAATACAGTTCCTACAGTTTAAAACATATAACACAATAGGTGAAGAGGTTTTTGTTTTATTTAAAAAGCCTCAAGAATTTCCACATAAAGATTTTCACGTATTACGTTTCAGCACGCCTCTCTTATTATTGATACTGATTGTACTAATTCTTGTGGGTGGCAGGAGACCCAACACCGTGTTACTAGAGGAGGCCGAAAGGCACGCGTTTTAGCTCACACAAGCTGGCGTGAGGTCTGGAACAGAACACCGAAATTAGAAACAACGGACGTACCTAGTGGAATACTTACCTTTAATCCATTACTGACTAACGTCGGTTTTGACGGTTACATGATTTACAACATCAATATTAACTGATAATGGCGCCTTGCTAGGTCGTAGCAAATGACGTAGCTGAAGGCTATGCTAACTATCTTCTCCGCTAATGAGAACGTAGAAGTCAATGAACCATCGCTAACAAAGTCGGCTGTACAACTGAGGCGAGTGCTAGGAAGTCTCTCTAGACCTGCCGTGTGGCGGCGCTCGGTCTACAATCACTGATAGTGGCGACACGCGGGTCCGACGTATACTAAAGGACCGCGGCCGATTTAAAGGCTACCACCAAGCAAGTGTGGTGTCTGGCGGTGACCACACTAATAATAATGTTTGTAACGACTAATTTATACTTAATAGTTCACTGTTCGCAAGTAAGTTGTAACACAATATTTGAAAACGGTAATTCTAGATTTATCGTAATCTGTTTCGTTTCGTGGTTAATAAACTGAAATAATAAAATGTGCGGAAGTCAAGCTTCCATACATTGTAATACATAGTAACTCATTGTAACACAATATTTGCAAACGGTAATTCTAGATTTAACATAATCTGTTTCCTCGTGGTTAATAAATTGAAATAACAAAATGTGCAGAAGTCAAGCTTCGATACATAACCCGTAAATAGGTCTCCTGTGTTTATATTGTAATAGTTGGCAGCACTTATGGCAGTACAATTATTAGATCAATTGCATTATTAAAAATGTATAAGGGACATCATATAGCAGAATAGTTTATAAGAAAAGTGTCGGTACACTTCATAAGACGACACCACACTTTTCAGCTTACTTTTTACTACTCAGACTGTAGGGCGACTGAGTAAGTGTAGTATATGTTAAAAAAATAGGCCTTACGTACATGTAAGAGTACAGATGCTTAGCTTCATAGACAAATATTTTATTTTTCGTGAAGTAATATTTACTTCTTACCTGTGTCGGAATGGTCACCTACAACAAATAGATACAACTTACTACACATTCCGTCTAACACGTCGCGTCACCTTACGAATAGCTTACTGGGCATGTTAGTGCTACAGTATAAAAGAGGCTACACTTTATAAGGTGGTCCTACGCATGATTCCTACTTACTCCCGACAGTACCATGGTTCGAATCAGTACATTTACTTCCCTTACGTGTACAGAATGATATTGTGATGATGTTATAGTATTTCAGAGATGTTGAAGAAGGATAAATGTATCAGAGGTAACAACAGGTTCGAAAGCTATAAGCGAAAATCGTTCTGATATCTCTGACAGTGGAACACTTGTACTGGTACTGTGGTTTCTAAGATTGTAGGTTACACAACTTTCACAGATTGTAGTCTGCACCAAAACAAGAAGTCTACTAAATATTGGCACTAAAATGTATACGTTAAGAGTTACGAACATTTGTTGAACTTCGATACCTTGAAACAAATCTGTTGTACTAAAGAAGTGTCCAAAGCGCCCATGGTATGCATTTTAGAGCCCATATTTAGAAGGCATTATTTCTTGTTTTGGTCCAGACTACCCCCTCCGAAAACTGTCTACCCTAAAATCTTAGCAATAACAGTACGATATCGGTACATATTACTCTGTGCCAGAGGCATCAGAAAGATTTTCCCTTATAACTTTCGACTCGGTCGTCTCCAGACCAGTTTCCCTTACCTCAAAGAGATATATTTACCCTTCTTCATCACTCCTCAAAGCACGAAATCACCCAGTATATCGTCGTCTTTAAGAGTGTTTATTTTTGTTCCTTTTTGGATATTTTGACAGGTATATTATTGTGATTAGTATTTAGGTTTGAGGAAGTATGGTCTTTTTACTGTAGTAGTGGATTTTAATGGTTTTTCAAAAGTGTTACGATGGTTTTTCAGTCTCCAGTGTATCTTTTCACAAAAACGGGAGTATACGAAGTCTAAAACTGCTGGCACAATACCTGCATGGGCATTTAAGGAATGAGTAATAGAGAAGAAGCTTTGTTTTGAACGCAATCTTTATATTAAATAAAGCCGCACACTCCTTGTTTAAAAAGCGTCGCTGCAGATCATACGAAAGAAGACACCACGAAAACCTGACCTGCTGGGTTTGAGTGTAAATGTCAACTGTCTTGTCAAAACTTACCTACAAAGCTCCAAGAACCAGTATTAACACAGGAATCTGGGAATATACTACAGCTTCTTAGACATCGCTAGTAAGAGAGGACCCTAGGGATACACTATAGCTTCCTAAATACCCCTTTTATAGGGGCTATGTGTACAAGATTTTGTAAGGTGTCAGGCAAATCCAACACCTTCCATGAAAACCCTGACATGATAAGCAAATCCAGTAGTATGTCACATAGCTCCGAATAAATCGTGACATTAAATTAACCAAAGTAATGCGAGTAACGAGTGAGCAAATGGAATACCACAGACTAACACAAGAATGCCTAAATGCATGTCGTACCTTCCCACCATGAGACCGATGCAGTTCCGAGAGGAGAAACGAGAACAGAAGCCGAGAGCAGAACTGTGTTAAGCTAGAAGGCCCTACGATAAGGGACGGACTGGACACCCATGTCGCCAGCTAACCACTAGGGCCTCACCACCCACACGTTTTAGTGTGAGACATTTTCGCGTCTGTTACATCAAGGACCACCCCCCAGCCCATGTTAAAAGCTAGAGCCCTCCAGAAAAACAGTATGAATCTTACGATAACACAAAAAGGGCCACTACCACCCGCAAGTTTTAGCGTGAAACTTTTTCGCTTGTCTGTTACATTAGGATCACCCGCCAGCCCATGTTAAAAGATAGAGCCCTCCAGAAGAACAGTATAGATCTTACGATAACGCTAAAACGACCACACCAGCTGCAGGTTTTAGCGTGAGACTTTTGCGTTGCAAACTTTAAAACATTGCCCCACCACGACAAGTATAACGTTTCTCATTGGATAGACAGAATTTTTGTAGGCGGAGCTTAAGGTTAACATTGAGACCCTGATTGGTCAGATGAAAACACAGCCAGATAGTTTTTTTTAAACCAACTTGTGTAAATTGTAGTAAGGAGGGAGTTGCTTTCGAGATGGCGAGGTGAGCGGAGCTGTGCTGCCCTCCGCTGTCCTGACGCTGCCTAAACACCGACAAGGTAATGAACGCACGCGATGCCGCATTTTTGAGCGCATAAGGCTTCACTCAGAACTTCAGAAGTCTCATCTGTTACACCCCCTTTTTGCGTAATACTAGTGTCTATCGTTAATTAAAACTCATGGTGTTCACATTTGCCACTTGAACAACAGATCTGAAACGCGATGATTTTTCTTTTATATAGTTATTGAGAAGCCACATCAGCCACTGTAATTTACGACAAGTTAAATAAGTAACTAAAGATAATTGAGGGTCTCTGTAGACCATTTTGATAGATTTCTCTTTTGTGAAACTTAAATTAAACCTAGATTATAGATGTGATATGGCATAGGTCATCCTTCGATCAATTGTATAACTTGGAAACCCATTCAGGGAATATTCGTTCACATTTTTGTTGAACGCACTTGGTTTTTACCATCCTGTATTAAAACATTTCCTTTTATCAACAGTGCAATTTATAAACGATGTTTTGTGAGTAGAATAAAATTTCCAGTGGTATACTTGACTGCTTTTTCGACGTTATTTTACCAGCTAACTAAAAATAGGAAAGCCTTGAACCCTTTCCACTATATTTAGTTAGTATTGAGATTCTTTTACAGGGAGTGCAGTGGAGCTGACGCTGAGATCATTTAGTATTTGGTTATATCATCGCTAGTCTCACTGAACTCTTCTGAATTCTACATGTCATGTGTGGTCTGGCGTCTCCTTACCAGCAACAGGTCCCAGGTTCAAACTAGTCAATTCCCTAAAAAACACGCTCAGAGCGTCGTTGCGCGAAAGTGGTAGGGAGACACGATATAGAACAATCAGTCACCACCATGAATGTTTAGAATTTTTACTACAGTGTCCACAGAGGCAGTTAAGCAACGTATTACTGTGGAAAGCAGTCTCTGCCACGCACCTCATAGGGCTTTGCAGAGCGATTTACATCCCTATAAAGCCACTGGCATAGCTGTACTGCTGCATTAAAATGCAGTTGATACATCACGTCAGGTTTACGGAAGTTTCATGCTTCGTGTATATTTCGCCAGGATTAACAACTGATTTGAAATTGAGCCAAAGTGATTATTCATTTTGTATTATTCTGAGAACATAGCGCAGGCATCTCTAGTTACTGCGTGCTTCGCAGAAACGTTGTCAGGGACACCATCTGGCGACAGTAACAAACGCTGGTGGTGCTTGCTAACCTTAAGAAAATTACGCACTACATAAAAAAATAACGTACGGAGACGCAATTCCAACATACTGTTAAGATCTTTCAATTTGCATTGGCAGTGTCGTTAAATTGTAGAAACACTTTTTACTTACGATTAGCACGAATGTGTAAACAGTTCCATACATCAGTTAGTGCAATCATTAGATTATAACTTTGGCACGTACCCGCTTTGTCCTTGTTTGCAGAAAACAATACATTATATTCCGTAAGTGGACGCAGCAGAACTGTTTTCCTGTCAGACAAGTTTTTGCAGATTCCCGCGTCATTGGTGCGTCTTTGTTACTGAAACGTGCAAATGGTGACGCAGGCAACAAGTAATGGAGTCACAGAGCCCTACCTTTCGTCGTCGTCGAGGTCATTGCGTACAGAGTTTAAAGTGCTGCGCAAGAGGAGGTCGTGGCCTGTCCACCTTGAGACTGCGTCGCCTCGTCGTATATATGATACATTTCCATTGTTTTCTCTTTTTTGACTTGAAACTAGTTTTTTGTGCAAAAAATGAGATCACAGAGGTAACATTACTTTTAATTATTTTAAAGCTGCGTGCCGAGAAGAATAAAAAAAAGTCGTGTATTGAGCAATTAAAGAACGATGAAACTGCATTCACGTGAAAATGTTTAGTATAATGTGCCATGGCTAAGATTAGATATTCGCAAGTTAGGCATCCATTTTTCATGCTCCGTCGTGAGTATTGAATGAATTGACTAGATTAATAATTAGCCTGTTATTCTAAGGCTCAAGAGTAGTTTCTCCTAAATAACTTGAGATTTCTCAGCTTCGGTCTATTAGAGTCTGAATTTCGACAACAACAAGATGTCTAAGTTATAAAGACAAAATAATAAAGGATATTAGCAGAAAGGGCTAATTTTATAGACAAATGAGCCACAGAGACTGAGCCAGCGATCAAGAGAGACGCGAAGAACACTGGCATACAAGTAACGAAAATTCGATTTGGCACAACGACGGAGCAAACATGGATATATAGATGTATCTGCATTTTTCGCAGAAGAGTTCTAACATGAGTTTCTCACGTCCACCGACTGCGCTGAAACCTCGTTACTTCTCTTAAAATACAGTGCTAATCTCTTCAGTTTTATGTATCTGCTGCAGTCAACATCCCCTATAGACTGTTCAACAAATGCCAACAATTGTGGTTGCTACTTCCAGTATTGGTTTGCTTAGCAGATATCTAAATAGCGTACCTGTTTTTTCACTTGATTTTAATGAGATACCTCTGGTAATCATATTTACAAACATATTTACAAATATTTGTAAAAATGAATGATCTGTGTGCAGAGTAATTGTAACGTGTTAACGTGTTGTACGAAATTGTCTTTTAAACAGATAATGGTTACTTATTTTTATCACAAATCTACTTAGAATCTTTTAAACTGTAAAAATGTTAACACAGACGTATTACACCCAACACTTCGGTGTACTAAATAACTGATTCAAATTATTTCCTTTTGCTGAAGTTACGTTATCGTGCAGATACGTTATTGCACACTAAAACAAAAACAACTTATGATCTCTTTTAGTCTCAGGAGTTGAAACTTTAGGGTTCGTATGTATGTATATCTGTTAGTCGCACACTGGTTTGTTAATTTTAATTGCTTGAAGCATATTTAGTTATAGCTTTCTCTGTAATGACGCCTGAGTGAAATACAACGTACTCGACATAAGTGGCCATCACGGCAAAATTTGCATCATGAAATGAAAATAATGAGAAAGACGCTTTAATGTTTGAATAACTCCATAATTTATATCAATTATCTAAATAGTATTTGGGCTAGAAGAGCCCCAATCACCAAAAATAGTCGTACCGACAGTAATGGCGGACAACAATAGGGTAAGATCGTAAGTAAGTTTTAATAACTGCAACAAAAGGACACAATTCTACTATAAATAAAAGATGGTTTTAATAGTAATAAAAAACATTTCATATTCTGAGAACGATTTAGGTAAATCAAAAATTATTACACTTATTACAGACCTCTTAATATGGAACATAGGAAGAATGTGTCTTGCTGGGTCAGCGGTACACAGATAATAAATCGCGCTTATTGTCTTTGTCTTTTTCACTTAAAGCACTTCACATCAAACAATGTCAATACTTGTCACATATTACAAAAAAATACTAAGTCCTTTTTTTTTTTTCAAGTATATTCACAGGGAAAAATTCGCCAGGACACGGCACACTATGTAATACAATACTTGCACAGTAGCTACGACAACCACATTTAAGATCTCTAGAGTAATGTAATTTATAGTTGTGATCTCACACTGCACCTGTGGAGATTAGCTGATACAATGTTATTAAGCAGTAGATGTGGCGATCTCTTAGTCCTAATAACATTAATATTTCACTGAACTGTGAAGTAAAATGGAGCCCATGCAGCCGGCATAAAATTTGTGACGATGTGTCCTACCAGTTGGTGACCGTACACGTAGGATATTTTATCTTGTAGCCAACAACTTTAACCGAGCAAGTAATCAATAAATGCGTATCTTGGCCAATAAAGGATTTTTTCTGACTCCAGTAATTATAAACAATTACAGATAACGTATTTCGAACTTGATCATGTCAAGAATCAACAGAACATGTACACTCCTGGAAATGGAAAAAAGAACACATTGACACCGGTGTGTCAGACCCACCATACTTGCTCCGGACACTGCGAGAGGGCTGTACAAGCAATGATCACACACACGGCACAGCGGACACAACAGGAACCGCGGTGTTGGCCGTCGAATGGCGCTAGCTGCGCAGCATTTGTGCACCGCCGCCGTCAGTGTCAGCCAGTTTGCCGTGGCATACGGAGCTCCATCGCAGTCTTTAACACTGGTAGCATGCCGCGACAGCGTGGACGTGAACCGTATGTGCAGTTGACGGACTTTGAGCGAGGGCGTATAGTGGGCATGCGAGAGGCCGGGTGGACGTACCGCCGAATTGCTCAACACGTGGGGCGTGAGGTCTCCACAGTACATCGATGTTGTCGCCAGTGGTCGGTGGAAGGTGCACGTGCCCGTCGTCCTGGGACCAAACCGCAGCGACGCACAGATGCACGCCAAGACCGTAGGATCCTACGCAGTGCCGTAGGGGACCGCACCGCCACTTCCCAGCAAATTAGGGACACTGTTGCTCCTGGGGTATCGGCGAGGACCATTCGCAACCGTCTCCACGAAGCTGGGCTACGGTCCCGCACACCGTTAGGCCGTCTTCCGCTCACGCCCCAACTCCGTGCAGCTCGCCTCCAGTGGTGTCGCGACAGGCGTGAATGGAGGGACAAATGGAGACGTGTCGTCTTCAGCGATGAGAGTCGCTTCTGCCTTGGTGCCAATGAAGCGTCGTCTCACGCGGTCTGCACGTCCAGCACGAACGCTGGTCCAACTGAGGCGCCAGGTGGAAGTGGCATGGCAAGCCGTTCCACAGGACTACATCCAGCATCTCTACGATCGTCTCCATTGGAGAATAGCAGCCTGCATTGCTGCGAAAGGTGGATATACACTGTACTAGTGCCGACATTGTGCATGCTCTGTTGCCTGTGTCTATGTGCCTGTGGTTCTGTCAGTGTGATCATGTGATGTATCTGACCCCAGGAATGTGTCAATAAAGTTTCCCCTTCCTGGGACAATGAATTCACGGTGTTCTTATTTCAATTTCCATGAGTGTATTTCCTTTTTAATTGTAATCAGTAATTCATATCATCATCTGGTTTATCTCTGCTCAGTTAGCTTGGATAAGGTTCCCACCTGTGGCCACTTTCAATTTTAAGTTATGTTATTGATTTATTTCGCGAAACAGTAATTGCTGAAGTAACGCAAAGATGGTATTCTGGATTAAGAGTTGACTGTGGACAGTTTGATTCGGTTGTGTAGCTTTTGGAGCTTTTACCGGTTGAGTTCGCCAATCACACCGCTACGCACCGAGAGAGGAGTTATGAGTTAAGTTTTGGATGAGTAGGTCGTGTGCTGGTCGGCGTGGAACTGAGGGGTACTGGTTTGAAAGCACTCGGTTGCTGTGTTTGCTGCTTGGTGAGGTAGTTTAGTTTGCTGAGGTTATCCGTAGGTGTTGCTGTTTGGAGAGTTGTTTTGTTAGGCTTTCGTGGATTGCTTACACTCAGGTGATTACATTTTCACTGACTTACGTAGCGAAGTTGCTATGGACGCCGCGAATTGATTTATGCTTCAAGAACCACTGCTAATTCTTTGTCTCCTGAGGTCAGTAGCCAAGAGGCTTGGTACATAATATGAATTTAGTCATTCGAATTGAAGTGTATTCAAGAAACTCGGAGACTCTTTCAGTCAGCTTAGTTTATTAAATATTTCGTTTCATTTATGGAAATCCGTTGATGTTGTCTTTCCATATCTGGCACACCTACCACGTTTCTTTGTGCTGCTAAGAGATCATATGTAGCTGTGTTCACTTGACTTTTGAATCTGTTATATGACGCGGAACTTAAATATTCTATCTCATTTCAATTATTTATCTGACATTGATGTGTATTGGCAGAACATTTATTTTTCCTCCATCGTATAATTGCGTATTGCCAAACGAAAATTTTGCCTCTGATAAATGATGCCCTTCTAGACAAATAATTGATATCGTATTGTAAACTTCACGCATTTACTTTCTCTGCATGCAGTTTGCATTTAACAGGATGGGTGTGACACTGTTTCAGTTTCCAGAGATGCAGTACTGGGTTTCTACAAAGAGCATATGGGGTGAGTCGGTAGGAAAGGTACATGCTTTCAGTGGTGATGGTACTGGCGATTATGAATAAAAAATTTCAAGTGAAATCACGCCCTTTTCTTGGGCGTATGCAACATAGAGCTGTAAATTGTAAAAGTCAGCCAACCGGTTGCTCACAAACTTTTTGAAAAAAAAAGAAACAAATAAAAACACATCAACCAGTTTTCGATAGCTCTAAGACTATTTTCATCAGAATGCAAAAACTGTCTAGAAAATGTATAAGGTACAGGTAATATACATGAAACGGTTACAAATGTGACAATACTCAAATAAAAACAAGAAAACTGTACTTACATGAACTCACGTTACAACAGTGCTATCCTCAAATGACATGGTTTTGTTCCATGAGTCAAGAATATAGGTCATAATAAAAAGGGCAGACAGTAATCAAGAATAATATAACCATTGTTGCATTTTCTTTAAAATAAACTGTTATGCTGCAATTGTCTGACAAAAATGCTTGAAAACTGGCCTTGACAGTGCAAAAAAAAGACAGAGCTAGTCAGATCAGAATAGCGCATGATGTGTGCAATATTGTTACGAAATCTTAACTGTTTTCCGTAATCCTCTTAGTAATGGTATAAAAATAATCCAAACTATTAATAATAAACTTAAAGTAAATGGTGCTTGGACAACAAAGTCTGATAAAGGGAATCCCATCGTCATTGCTAAAAAGCAAAAGTGTGTTGCAGAACCTTGAAGTTTTCCGAGGAGAACGACATTTCCGAGCTGCATGAGAATCCCACTCCTTTTTAGTAAAAATAAATAAGAGCCGCGGTTAACGATGCCAAATTTTACTTAAAACCTTACCAAAAAAGTCAGCTAATTAACATGAACCCTCAAGCTCCAAAGTTACGAGTACATTTTAAAGTTCATAAATTAGGACATTCTGTTCGTCCCATTTGGCATAGTATGAGTAGTACCTACCATGACCTAGTAAGATTTCTGCACGACAAATTTAGAAAACCTTTTGTTTACCAGAATAATTATTCTATCTCCAACACTCAAAACTTAGTCAATAAAGTTAAAGAAAACATTGCGATCAAGATACTAGGTTAATTTCTTTTGACATTAAAAATCTCTATACCAATGTACCAGTCAAAACAGCGTTGGACATAATACAAACTAAATTACTGCTCTTCAAAAAAGATATTTCTGATAAACAAATTACTGATTTCATTAATTTGCTTGAAATCGTAGTTAAAAATATTTATTTGGAGTTCAGTGGACAGTTATATCAACAACCTGACGGCCGTGCGATAGAAAACCCGTTAGCAGGAATCCTAGCAGACATTTTCATAAATTCCCTAGAAGAAATTTTTTTTTTCAAAAATATTTCAGCTGCTGCCTTAGGTGCTATTTCGTATTCTAGATATGTTGACGACATTCTGATTGTTTATAGAGGACCGAACAACGGGATTGATAATTTAACGAAGAAATTACTTTCACCTGCGCGCTTGAAAAAGAATTCCGACAGTTGCATTCCTTAGAAATTACTCTAATAAAAGTAGATGACAAACTATCCTTTAATATCTTCCGCAAATAAACTTGCAATGATCAAATAGTACCTTGTATTTCAACACACCCACACTCTCATAAAAAACCCTTTTTTCATTCAGCTGTCTAACAGAGCTATTTCTATTCCCCTGTCCAATGAAAATCTTGAAGCAGAAATAAATTTGATCGAAACTATTGCAGTTAATAATGGCTATGAAGGCAGCATAGTAAGTAACATCTTTAATAATAAAAGAAGAACAGAATTAGTACTCTGGGCGTTTCCATTAATTACAGAAATGAAAAAAAAATGTTTCTCTACCATTTCTTGGACCTGTCCCTTGCAGAATACAGCATATTCTGTAAAACAAATATGATGGCAAAACAGCATTTTCCACCAATAATTCTCTAAAAAATTATTGGATTGACAATCTGGATTGAACACGGTCTCATTTGCAAAAGTCAGGAGTTTATAAAATCGTTTGTGACTCTTGGCCTGTTTACTACATAGGACAAAGAGGGCGAGCTATATCTGCAAAATTTAGAGAACATCTTCTACGAAAGAAGGGTAGTAATATTCATAATTCATCCTTTACCGACCACTTGTTGATCACAGGTCATAAACCCAAGGAAGTGCAAGATGTCAGTATCCTACACTCTGAGAAAAAAGGTCTCCGACTCGATATCCTGAAAGAGCTGGAAATTTTCAACCACCTAACGCTTAAAGAGAGCTTTATTCTTAAGGAAAAATTGCAATTGAGTAATAAAAACTTCTTTTAAGGTTTAGGGCCGTGACAGAACTGCCCGATTTTTCGAATTTTCCCCACAGTGGCGTCGGGCATGGCCGTTTCCCTTATTCAAATGTCATTGTCAGTCTTCTACCTTATTTAAAACTACCTGTAAAAAGGCTGATTTACTATTTTTGAAGTTTTATAGTGCCTATTATCCGCGTACTTATCAGCTGTGTAATTTTTCTCTTAACGTAGACTTTTATAACTCTGCCGTTTGGTTACTAGATGCCACTACTAATCCTGGTGTCCATCTCATGGCAGTGTCCGCTTACATGCCGTTTAGGCTGATGCCCCTTGCGCTGTGTATGTGCCGGTCTTAGCTGGCTGCAGCAGTTAACTTGTGCCGCCGTTGGCAACTATGATTGTATTACTCTATGATTACTGTCTGTCTTTTTTGTTATGACCTATATTCTTGTCTCATGGAAAAAAACCATATTAGTTGGCAATAGTACTGTTGCTGAATATTTAAAAGTTGTCATGTGAGTTCAAGTAAGTACAGTTTTCTTGTTTTCATTTGAGAATTTTCACATATTTAACTATTTCAAGTATATTACCTGTACCTTCTATATTTTTCTAGGTGACTTTTACCATTTTGATGAAGATAATCTTAGAGCTATCGAAACCTGGTTAATGTGTTTTTTAAAAAAAAGGTTGTGTGCCACTAGTTTATAGTTTGCATACATAGTTGCTAAGCTCACAGCCAAAAAATGTTTAAAATGTCAACACACAGTTGTTTAAAAATCACCGGTATCAGTCGAATGCTCTTCTTCGCCAGTATACGAATACGAATACAACCAAAGGACATTAAGCTTCAAAATGTTGTCTCTACTGACCATTTCAGTGCGCACTCGACTTGCGTTTGGCAGAGCAACGAGACCAGCACGCGTGTGTACGAGGTACGAGTGAGCTCAGGTCAGCAACAAAAGGTGCAAAATGGACTGAGTTGACAGTGGTCTTTTTGAACTTCCTTTGTCAGAAAATGTATAGGATTAAACAAAACATCAGATCACTCCTGTTTCCCATTGCTTTCATTAGTTTCCTCAGAAACTGTGGAGAACAGGACACATTTTATATGACGGCTATTGTTCAGAATTCCTAATACTATCACTCCTCAAAGTATCTACCTTTCCTCCGGACTCAGTCTGTATATTCACTGTTGCAGATTTGAGTGCTATGATTACAGTTTGGGGTCTACATCCCCACAGCACTGTGACCCACTGTAAGTCAAGTTGCTACAGTACATTCCGGGTAAGGAAATCTTATAAACGAATTTAATGGTCCTTTATTTCATTCTCGTATTGTTATGCCCACTATTTTATCGTTGTGCTGTTTGTGTAAGTGTATAATGATCAAGTGACTGGCACTGGAAAAAGGGCAGTCCTAGCCAAGACAAGGCTGCTAAAATCAAACATAGGCCTTAATTTGAGGAAAAAATTTCAGAGAATGTACGTTTAGAGCACAACATTGTACGACAGTAAAACGTGGACTGCGGGAAAACAGGAATAGAAGAGAACTTAAGCATTTCAGATATAGTACTACAGAAGATATTGAAAACTAGGTGGATAGATAAGGCAAGGAAGAAGATTCTACGCAGAATCGTTGAGGAATGGAATCTGTGGAAGACACTGAGATGAAGAAGGGACAGGGTAGTAGGACATCTGTTAAGACATTATGATACTAGAGGGAGCTGTTACGCACGGTAGCCAGCCTATGTGGTTGGGTCGCTATGTACCCCGAAAACATAGGGATCACACTTCTGATACCTGACCTGTGACCTTCTCATGTGAGCATAGGAGTGGTTGCTTGTCATCCTGGAGCATCGGAACTCCTGGCAATGGTCACCATGCTAGACGGCCCTTGCTGTGGCTGGGTGGTGCTCGTGGGGAGAGCCCCTGATCGGAGTGGGTGGTATTAGGGCGGATGCTATGCAAATGAAACGCATAAGGGTCCAGAACTCTAGCCCTTCTTCTATAGCCATCTCTTTGAATGGAACTGATCCTTTAGTGCTGTTTCTTCTGGCCCTTCAGCCTTCCCTTCCATGGCTACTCCCTGGGAGGAGGGTCAGGCTTGTCGGCTGTGGCGAAACCTTTCCCCTGCTATCTGGTTTTCTCCAGAACTGATGGGGATACTTTCACCTGTGTCCATTATCCCCCACCAGTCTTTAAATATGATTCAAGGGGACCTCATTCTTCAAACTGAAGAGGAACTTAGGGACAATCTAGGATGGTGGGGTGTTCACTTTGTTTGGCGTGTTCAGAAGGGCCCGAAGGACAATTGCATTGATACTGGTGCCTTTATCCTGGCCTTTGAAGGGGATATCCCTTGAGAAGGTCAAGATTATGGTTTATCTATGTGACATGAAGCCGTAAATCCCACCACCCATGAGATGTATTAACTGTTTGCGTTTTGGACACATGTCTTCCCACTGTTCGCAGATGCCTCTCTGTGGTGACTGTGTATATCCACTCTTTGAGGAGTTGCTGTTTTCCCCCTTCCTGTGTATGTTAATTGTAATGGCAATCATTCTTCATGTTCACCGGATTGCCCAGATTATAAGAAAGAAAGGAAGAAAGAGTATAAGTCTCTTGATCGTCTAACCTACACTCAGGCTCGTAAGAAGAATGCACGTCTTCATCCTGTGTCAATGACATTTAGTTATACTTTAGTTATATCTTCAGCCCTTCCTCCCCCTTCCATACCCCAGTCCTGAACCACTCTCCTCCCCTTCCCTTGTGGTTCCCAAACCCTCACCTCCAGGAGCAGCTCCCCCTCCCCAGCCAGAGAAGTGTCCTTTGGCGTCTGCCAGTCAAAAGCACCCCTCCCTTGACCCCCCCCTTCCTGGCACCTTCCAGGCCAAAGGTCTGCTGCCACACAACGACCAGGAGAACCACAGTCTGTGGGCCCCCATGTCTCCCGCTCTCTTTCTGATCCAGGTCTTGCTGTAACTGGCTATTTTCAGCGCAGCCTTCCTCGATCTCAACATAAGTCCAAGGACAAGGAGCCGCCGGAGTCGCCAGTGGTCCCATCCCCAACTTCGCAATCTGACTCTGACCTGCTGTTTATTGATGTCGCCCCCTCCTTGTCGGTCACACATGGTGACCCAGTGGCATGACTGGCTTTATCTGCAGTTGAAATCCTTTATTTCGTTTTATTCTGCAGCTTGTGTGTTTATAGAGAAATCTCATTTTACTGATGATTACTCACCGACCCTCTGTAGGTTCTGTGCTTTCTGCCAAAATTGGGCCAGCCCCCCTGTGAGCCTCTGGTGGCGTTTGTACGTTGGTCCGTACATATGTTGCTAGCATGTGGATTCCTCTTCAAACTACATTGGAAGCAGCTGCTGTTAGAGTTGGCCTGGACTCTGGGGCCACAATTTGCAATCTATATCTCCCTCCTGACAGGACTCTTGTACCTGAAGGCTTAACTGCCATTCTTCAGCAACTTCCTCCTGCCTTTCTCCTTCTCAGCGATTTTAATCCTCATCATCCCTTATGGGGCAGTGAATTTCCATCTACTTGGGGTCTTCTCATAGACCAGTTTCTTGCAGACCACGACTTCTGCCTTCTTAATGATGGTTCCCCTACCTATTTCATTGCCAGTCATGGTACCTTTTCTGCCACTGATCTTTCTCTTTCTTCTCCCTCCCTGCTCCCTTCATTACAATGGTCGCCACATGACGACCTTTGCTATAGTGATCATTTCCCCTTGGTTCTCTCGCTACCTTCCTGCTCCCCAATGGACAGGTTACCTCGTTGGTCTTTCAGCCCGCCTCTACATACTGCACAAGTCGTTTTCTCTCCCTCTTTGTCAGATTGTCTTGATGATATCCTACATGGCGGGTCTGATGCGATTGTTCTCGCTGCAAGCCTTGCTGTCCCACACGCTCATCTGGACCATTTCGCCGCCGGCAAGTCCAGTGGTGGAGTGTGGCATTTGCCATTGCCATCTGTGATCGCCGTCGAGCTTAGCTACCCCTGAAGAGGCATCCATCCGCTGTCAATCTTATCACCTCTGAACGCCTTGGCGCAAAAGCCTGTTACTTAATCAAACAGAGAAAAGGGGTGTGTTGGGAACGCTTTGTTTCTTCCCTCGGTTCTACTGTCGCTCTGTCACGGGTATGGGCTACACTTTGCTCTCTCCAAGGTTGCCATCGGCAGTCTACCCTCCCAGGCCTTGTCCTCCCAGATAGCCTTAGCATGGAACCACTGATTCTCGAGGAACATCTTGCGGCGTATTTTGCAACAGCATCTGCATCTGCATCAACCTCCTATCTGGCTGCTTTCCTTCATCGGAAACAGTGGGCTGTAGCTTCCACCTTATGTTTTACCACTTTTCAGTCAGAATGGATGGGAACTTCTTTCTGCACTTTCTTCTCATCATGATACGGTCCATGGCCCAGTCTCTATTCATAACCAATTGCTTCAACATCTTAGTGCTCTACAATGGCAACATCTTCTCTGGGTGCTTGGCTCCAGAGTGACTTCCCTTCTCAATGGAGGGATAGCATCGTGGTTCCTGTACTTAAGGCTGGTAAAAACCCCATGTTTGTAGAAAGCTATCGGCCAATTAGTGTGACAAACGTTGGTTGCAAGATACTTGAACAGATGGTAGCCCGTAGGCTCAATTGGGTCCTCGAATCTTGGGATCTATTGTCCCCTTGCCAGTGTCGCTTCCAAGAGGGACGATCGATCGTTTACTTTGCTTGGAATCCACAGTTCGGCAGCCTTTTTTCAAGCGCTGCCATTTGGTTGCAGTGTTTTTCGACCTTCGCAAGACCTATCACACGACTTGGCTCCATCATATCTTACTTACACTTCGTGAATAGGGTCTTCGGGGCCCACTCCTAATTTTTATCCGCCACTTCCTGTTCCATCGGTCGTTCAGGTTTCTGGTTGGTACTGTTTTTAGTTCTCCAAGGACCCAGGAGAATAGCATTCCATACTAAGTGTACTTCTTTTCCTCATTTCTATAGATGGACTTGTGGCCTCTGTCGGTTCTCTGGTCACCCCTGCTCTGTATGTGGATGATTTCTGCATATGGGTTAGGTTCTCTTCGATGACCTCTGCATAGCAGTAGCTCCAGGGTGCTCTACAGTGCACCTCTGCATGGACTCTCTCACACAGGTTTCAATTCTTTCCTTTAAAATAGCGAATGGCTTACGTATGTCGCCGTACTACAGTCCACCCTGATCCAGAGCTCTACTTTGATGCACAACGATTACCTGTGGTCCAATAGTTAAGTTTCCTGGGTCTTCTTTCTGACAACAAGCTCACCTGGATGCCTCATATCAGACTTCTGAAGATACGATGTTTCTGTAAACTCAATGTCCTTTGCTTCCTTACCAATACCTCTTGGGATACGGATCACTCCACTCTTCTCCTCCTTTATCGGCCTTTAGTGCTGTCTTGCTTGGACAGTGGTTGTCAAGTTTATGGTTTGACAGCTCCTTCCACACTGCGCCTCCTGGATCCGGTCCACGATTGTGGTATATGTTTGGCCACCAGTGCCTTCCCTTCTAGCCCTTTTGATAGTCTCCTGGCTGAAGCTGGGATCCCCCCCCCCCTTTCCTGTTCAGGGGCCCCAGTTTCTGGTTTCTTACGCAATCGCTGTATGTTCATCTCCCACTCATCCTTCCTATTCTATCCTGTTCCAAGACCAAGGACGTCGCCCACCTGGTTAGGCTCTTCCTTGCGTCTGTTTGCTGTGATTTTCAGCTTCCTTCTTTGTCCTATGTTCCCTCCCCAACACCCCCCACCACCCCTTAGTTAGTTCCTCAGCCCTGCATTTGGATGGATCTCCGCTGAGGTCTGAAAGATTCTGTTTCCACCATGGTGTTCTGTTGTTTTTTCCACCGGATTTTGTGGGAGTTCTGGGATGCTGTTGCTTTTTCTGCTGACTGTGTGGCATATTCCTTCAAGTCGTCTGTTGGCGTGGAAAATCGTCTCCTGCCAACTGCATGTGGGGTGTTTACTGCAGAACTGATGGGCATTTCTCAGGCCCATAGCTTCATTAAACAGTCAAACTCAACCGCGTTTTGTATTGTATGGACTCAATGAGTGGACTTCAGGCTATTGATTAGTGTTTTTCCCGACATCCCATGGTCTCGGCCATCCATGACCATTTCTCTGATCTTCACCATGCAGCTTTTTCTGTTGATTTCGTTTTGGTCCCTGGCCATGGGGCCGGCCGTAGTGGCCGAGCGGTTCTAGGCGCTACAGTCTGGAACCGCTCGACCGCTACGGCGCAGGTTCGAATCCTGCCTCGGCATGGATGTGTGTGATGTCCTTAGGTTAGTTAGGTTTAAGTAGTTCTAAGCTCTGGGGGACTGATGACCTCAGATGTTAAGTCCCATAGTACTCAGAGCCATTTTTGAACCTGGCCATGTGGGTATCCCATGTAATGAGCTTGCTGATCGTTTGGCTGGGGGAGCAGTCACTTACCCCTCCCCCTTCTCTGTAACCCCTCCTGTGGCGGATCTATAGCTTCATATCAAATCCGACTTCGCATAATCGTGGGCCAACTCTTGAGAGGCTACCTCCCTGTCTAATAAACTTCGTCCAATTAAGGTGACACCTGTCATGTGGCGTTCTTCCTTCCGCCTTTCCCAAAAGGACTCGACCGCCTCTACATCGGCCATACCAGGATGACCCATGGTTTTCTTTTGTGTAATGAGTGACCCGCACTTTGTGGTTGTGGAGCCTTCCACTCAGTAGCCCACATTTTGGTAGAATTCCCCATTCTTTTGGTTCTGCATACTAAGTACAGACTTCCCACACTTTACCTTTAATGATAGCTGACGATTCCCAGATGGTTGAACTGGTTCTCAGTTTCCTCCATGGCAGTGGTTTTTATTTTCATTTCTAAGGTTTTTAATCTCCCTCTGGTGTAGGGCAGGGTGGTGAGGGTTGGGGAGTCTCGCATTGTAAGCTGTGTTTGGAGATTCCTGACTCCCCCAAGATGCTCTTTTCTCTCCCTTTTACTCTGTTTTTATAGTTTTTTAGATTTCGTTAGTCTCCTTTTACAATACGCACTTTTATGTTCTAGTGGTTGAACGCTTTTGAATAGCAGGTGGTCTTGCCTGTACTGCATCAGTGGTGGGATATTTCCTGCCTCTAGCATAGCTTTGGGGTTGCCCACTTGCTAACTTCCCTCCTTTACATTTTACCATTGACAACACAACTGCACTTCTACGGTTTTTTTAGGCTTTTACCTTTTATCTTTATGACTCTTCAGAGATGTAGATCTGTCCGAGTGAACCACCTTTGAAACAAAGGACTGATGACCTCGCTGTTTGGTCCCTTCAGCCCCAATAAACCAACGAACCATCCTTCATTTTCCAGTAGGCCGAGCAAGGCAGCAGGGGTATGTATATAGTTCAGGACGTATAGAACGAAGGCCCATGATAATACCACATGACGAGGCAATATAATTGCAAAAATACGTGTTCTTCATTGATCCCTCTGTGGGTCCAGGGGTTAGAATAGGCCCAAGGTATTTCTACCTACTGTAAGAGGCGACTAAAAGAAGTCTCGCACTTCTTGGCCCCATTCTATGGTTTGACCCTCCACTTTCAAAATTCTACAGAAGTGCAGGCCATATGGGGAAGGACACATTATGTGTTGCACGAGTGCCCTTAGATTCTTTCTCCTGAATCTCTTGTCATGGCTTTCCATTTCCACCTGCTATTCAACTGTTTGGATGAGGACACTTCCAGGTTATGTCATCTTCTTCTATTGTCTCCTGTTTTCTTTCGCCCCCATGGCAATACTGGATGTCTCTGCACCCAATATAGCATGGTAGCCAGTCTTAAGTAGTGGGGCCTTCATGTACCCATTTGGTGGTAGCCCCCTGACAATATGGAGATCGCACTGCTGATGCCTGAGCTGCAAACTCCCCACATTTGCTGAGGAGTAGATGTATGTCTTCTTGGGGCAATGGCCATCATGCCAGTAGGTCTCTCCTGTGTCTGGGTGGCGCCTGTGGGGAGAGCCCCTGATCGGAGTAGGTGGCATCAGGGTGGATGACCCGCAAAGAAGCGGACTCAGTCATCTCTTCCTGGTGATGGTACGGCACCAGCAGCCTCTAAGAAGGGCAAGATAGAATACAATGCCGACAGGTATGACCTTAAATCGTTTCCCTCTCTCGCTACACCATGGGACGAACATAGAACTACAGGAAGGGGGGAGCCATATTTGCCTCAGTTTTTAGTCTGTAGCAGAACCGATGCGGATTCTTTTCTATCTACTAAGCCTTAACCTTTTGTTGAACACCTTGGGGATAAGTTTGGAGATGCGAAATGGCGCAGTCTTGATTTAGACAGCATCCCAAGCGTGACTCGCCTGTGACAAGCCTGTTTCTGTCACTCCACATAAAAGCCTCAACACGGTCCAGGGGATTATTTTCCATCATGGCCTCCTGTTGTAGTCTGACGACGAACTCCACTCCAATTTAGAGTGTGCATTTCATCTGGCGCATTTACAGGAGGTCCAAATACAATAGGGTTCCTACAGGTGCCTTTATCTTACCCTTTGAGGGTGATTCTTTGCCTGAAAAGGTCAAGGTGATGGTTTACCACTGTGACGTAAAACCATACGCCCCTCCTCCTATGCGGTGCTTTAAGTGCTGGAAGCTCAAGCACATGTCTTCCTGCTGCACTTCCAGGGCCACATGTCGAGACTGTGGATGTCCACTGCACCCAGTTACTCCTTGTGCGCCACCTCCCACTTGCATCAGCTGTGGAGAGCACCACCTCCCCTGCTCGCCAGACTGCCCAGTACTCCAAAAGGAGACCACTTGAATTATGCACAGTCTAAACATCAATTCGAAAGATTACACCCCATTCGGTTGACATCAACATACGCTGCAGCTACATCACCACCGCTGTCCCAAATACCAGTGGTTTTTCACTCTGTGCCACGAAGAGTAGGTCCTCTGGGCCGCCAGAATACATCCGCCCTCTTGGTGGTAGCGGGCAAATCTTCCTCTGTTGCTCTCAAAGCACCTACTTTGGAAGCAAGGCCCTCCAAACACAGGGGACATTGGTCCCCTCCCCTACTGCCAGAGAAACAACAGCCTCCTACAGCTCCTCTCGTGTGTAAGGGGTCCCTTGGGGCCGTTTCTCCCACTAATGCAATTGTGGGCACTCGCCAGTGGCTCAAGGAGCCGAAAGCTGCTGGACGAAGAGCTTCACAGTCTTTCTCTGTGCCTGAAGCTGCTTTGAAGAAATCTTCCCAGCAAGCCCATAAAGAGAAGCAAGAGAGCAAGCAAACTAAGAAGAAGTCTGTTAAGAAACAGTAACGTCTGGTGGCCCCAACACCACTACTCCCTATCAGTTCTGCATCTGAGGATGCTGTGGAGATCTTAGTGTCCCCTGCGGACCTGGATCTCACTGATGCCTCATCCACCGTAGAAATGGCTACAAATACTCAGTCTGAGGCAGCAGGTGACCCTGAGGCATAACCTGCCTCCTTGCATACTTCATGCCTTCCCAGCCACACGATTAACGTCATCCTACAGTGGAATTGTGGCGGTTTTTTTACACCACCTGGCTGAGCTAGGGCAACTGTTAAGCTTTACACCTGCTCTCTACATTGCCCTCCAGGAAACCTGGCTCCTAGCAAAGTGGACCCCTGCCCTCCGAGGCTATAAGGGATACTACAGGAATCGTAAACTATAATAGTGTGTCAGGTGGAGTTTGCGTCTATATCTTGAACTCGGTGTGCAGTGAACCTGTGCCCCTTCAAACCCCTCCTAAAGCTGTGGCTGTCAGGATAAGTACGACACAAGAAAAAAACTGTCTGCAACGTATATCGTCGTCCAGATGGTGAAGTACCCCTGAACGCATTGGCTACACTGATTCATCAACTCCCTACACCTTTCCTACTTTTTGTAGATTTTAACGGCGATACCCCTTGTGGGGAGGCACCATGCTCACTGGCCGAGGCAGAAATGTCGAAAATTTACTGTCACAACTCGACCTCTGCTTCTTAAATACTGGGGCCACCACACATCTCAGTGTGGCACACAGAACTTATTCGGCAGTTGACCTCCCGGTTTGCAGCCCTGGCCTTCTCCCATGTCACTGAGGATCACATGACGATCTGTGTGGTAGTGACCACTTCCCCACCTTCCTGTTACTGCCCTGGCGTCAGGCTCACTGACGCCTACCCAGATGGGCTTTAAACAAGGTGGACTTGGAAGCCTTCACCTGTGCTGTCATCGTTGAATATCCCCCACATGGTAACATAGATGTGTTGGTTGAGCAGGTAACCACAACGATCGGTTGTGCGGCGGAGAACGCTACCCCTTGTCCATTAGGGTGCCCCTGGTGAACGACAGTCCCTTGGTAGTCGCCAGAAGTCGCTGAGGCAATTAAAGAGCGTCGGCGAGTTCTACAGCGGCATAAGCGGCACCCTGCCCTGGAGCACCTCATAGCCTTTAAACGACTCCATGCCCACATTCGCCAGCTTATCAAAAGGCAGAAACAGGAGTTTGGGCGAGGTACGTCCCCATTGGTTGCCATACGTCATCTTCCCAAGTGTGGGCAAAGGTCAAACGAGTCTTTGGGTACCAGACCCCAACAGGTGTTCCCAGTGTTAGCATAAATGGCGTGTTATCTACCAATGCAAACGCGATTGCCAAGCACTTCGCTGAGCACTATGCTCGCGCTTCTGCATCGGAGAAATACCCCTCAGCCTTTCGCACTCTCAAACGATGGATGGAAGGGAAAGTCCTCTCGTGCACTACACGCCACAGTGAACCCTATAACGCCCAATTTACAGAGTGGGAGCTCCTCAGTGCCCTTGCACATTGCCCTGACACAGCTCCTGGGCCCGATCGGATCCACAGCCAGATGATCAAACACCTCTCGTCTGACTACAAGCGACATCTCCTCGTGATCTTTAACCGGATCTGGTGTGATGGCGTCTTTCCATCACACTGGCAGGAGAGCACCAGTGCTCAAACCCGGCAAAACACGCTTGATGTGGATAGCTATCGTTCCATCAGCCTCACCAACGTTCTTTATAAGCTGCTGGAACGTATGCTGTGTCAGTGGTTGGGTTGTGTCCTGGAGTCATGTGGCCTGCTGGTCCGTGCCAGGGCGGCTTCCGCCAGGGTCGCTTTACCGCTCATAATCTTGTGTCCCTCGAATCTGCCGTCTGAACAGTCTTTCCAGATGCCAAAACCTTAATGCCGTATTTTCTGACGTACGAAAAGTGTATGACACCACCTGGCGACATCATATCCATGGCATATTATACGAGTGGGGTATCCGAGGCCTGCTCCCGATTTTTATTCATAATTTCCTGTCTCTTTGTACTTTCCATGTCCAAGTTGGTGCCTCCCACAGTTCCCCCAACATCCAGGTGAATGGGGTCCTGCAGTGCTCTATGTTGAGTATATCTCCATTTTTAGTGGACATTAACGGTACAGCAGCAGCTGTAGGGCCGTCTGTCTCACCCTCTCTGTGTGCAGACGACTTCTGCTCCACGAGTACAAGTGTAGCTGAGCGGTGCCAACAGGGAGCCATTCACAAGGCGCAGTCATGGGCTCCAGCCCACGGCTTTCAGTTTTCGGCCGCAAAGTCTTGTGTTATGCAGTTCTGTCGGCGTCATACCATTCATCCGGTACCAGAACTTTACCTTACTGACGCGGAAGTGCTGGCAGCACATCAATGGCCTTCGTTGCCTGAGCAACACCAACGGGATGCAGATCGCTCTACGCTGCTGCAGCTATACAGAGCCCTTGTTCTATCCCGCCTTGACTATGGGAGTCTGGTTTATGGTTCAGCGGCGCCCTCAACGTTGCGTTTATTCGACCCAGTGCATCGCTGTGGCGTTCGACTAGACACGGGAGCTCTTACGACGAGTACGGTAACCAGCTTCCTTGCGGAGGCTGGAGTCCCTCCACTGCAGGTCAGGCGAGCACAACTGCTGGCCAGTTACGTTGCACACGTTAGTAATTCTCCTGCTCATCCGAATTACCGTATCCTTTTCCCACCCACGGCGGTTCATATCTCGCGTCAGCGGCCCAGGCAGGGCTTTCAATTGCAATTCGCGTCCGATCTCTTCTATTTGAACTGGAGTCCTTGCCTTTACCACCTATACTCGAGGTCCATTCGCGTACTCCTCCATGGTGTACACCTAGGCTGCGGCTTTGCCTGTACCTTTCACATGGCCCAAAGGACTCAGTTCATCCCGCAGCCCTCCACTGTCACTTCATCTCGATTCTTGACATGTACAGAGGCCATGAACTGGTTTACACTGACCACTCGATGGCTGATGGTCACGTCGGCTTCGCATGTCCATGTAGAACATATTGAACAGCATTCCTTGGCTGATGGCTGCGGTGTTTTCACTGCAGAGCTGGTGGCTGTATATCGAGCTCTTGAGCACATCCGTTCATGCCGTGGGGAGTCGTTTCTTCTGTGTACTGACTCCTTGAGCAGCCTACAAGCTATCCACCAGTGTTACCCTCATCATCCTTTGCTAGCGACCATCCAGGAGTCCATGTATGTCCTGGAACAGTCCGCTCGTTCATTGGTGTTTTTGTTGTCCCCAGGACACCTCGAAATCCCAGGCAACGACCTTGCTGAGAGGCTGGCCAAACAGGCTACACTGAAACCGCTTATGGAGATCGGCATTCCAATAACTGACCTGCGTTCTTTTTTACGTCGCCAAGTTCTTCGGCTTTGGGAGACGGAATGAGGTGGTCTCAGTACGCACAACAAACTGAGTTCAATTACGGAGACTACAAATGTGTGGCAGTCCTCCATGCCGGCCTCCCACAGGGCTCTGTGGTTCTTTTGCGGCTCCGCATTGGTCATGCTTCGGCGACCCATGGTTATCTCCTGCGCCATAAAGATCCGCCTTAGTATCGATGCGGCGCCCGGATGACAGTGGCCCATTTTCTGGGGCAGTGTCCCACTGCTATGTGACGAAATCTTGCGTTAGCGGACTCGTTGCCGCTAATTTTATCTGACAACGCCTCATCGGCTCATTCAGTTTTACGTTTTATTCGTGAGGGTAGTGATCCAGATCGCTGGTCGATCATCAGCCATCGGCTTGTTATCTTCGGAGCGTCCCCGGGCATGAGAATCTTTGCGTTTTCAGCTGGGGCGCGCGAGACGGCGAGAGGCAGTCGGTTTGGGGCGGCCGGTGAGACTGGTGGAGTTGTAGCTTGGGCGTAAGCACATGTGTGATGTCTGTTACGCTGGGCTGTTTGCTAATCGTGAAACTCCTGCAGCGGTTACTGGTTGCCTGAAAGGCATTTCATATAAACTGTGCCAAGCTTCGCAGTGAGAGGGGAGTCCGGAGTTGGTGTTGGCCTGGATATTTGTACGAACTGAGGTGCCAGTGTGAGAAGCACGGCGTGGGCCTGTTGGTTGCTTCGTCCTTCTGGCAGCCACCGCAAGCTGATGTTCGGCCGATATGTCTACAGTTTGTTGTGAGCATACTGTGAACAAGTCCTCGTAAGCAGTGCTCCCAGCCTGACTCTGAGCCTGCGTTATTTGTGGATGCAGAGCGTGTTGCTCTGTGGTTACTGCTATTGTACATGGTTCATGTTTTAATTAATGGATATTGTCTTTAAATTGTGAATTTGTTGTTATGCTGTGTGCTATTCGTGTGTGTATTTTACAGAATTGTCATGACAGCACGTGCAGTCATGGGGGTTGGGTGCCAGAAGAAGGACCAATTGCAATACGAGTTACGGATTCGATGGCAGCCTGACGACGGTTGCGTGAGTGAGCTGTCTGTGCGGCTGCGAGACGCGGTGGCGCTCCCGGTCCAGGTATCCATGGAGCGCGTCGGTCAGGTGGGTGACGCCTTGTTGTCTTATGCAGCCTCCCTGGATCAGATTCAGTCAAACTTAGATTTCCTAACGGGTAGTTCTCCCTCCCGCTCACAAGTATACCGTCTGCAGGTACAAATCACTCACTTCATTAACTGACTTAGTTATCTTGGTCAGGAGGCTTTCAGACCGGGTTTCAAGGATAAGGCAAGCGAGTTGCGGGAGCGGGTTTTGAAATTGCAAGTTCAGTTGAGTGCTTTGGAATGGGAAAGCGCTGCGGTGGAGGGAGGGGATAGTTATTTTGCTAAACTTTCAAACCACTTGGTTGGTTCAAATGGCTCTGAGCACTATGGGACCTAACATCTGAGGTCATCAGTCCCCTAGAACTTAGAGCTACTTAAACCTAACTAACCTAAGGACATCACACACATCCATGCCCGAGGTAGGATTCGAACCTGTTACCGTACCGGTCACGCGGTTCCAGACTGAAGCGCCTAGAACCGCACGGCCACACAGGTCGGCAAACCCCTTGGTGTCCATATTTCAGGGAATTGAGTCCTTGTCGATTGAATCCATGGAGCATTTAGTTTAGTTTTTGTGGTTTTCAGTTAAGTTGGGCAGGATTGCTGATGTGTTAAAGTTGCCGGCAAGGGTGGTGTGTCAGTTGCTCTATCTTTTCTGCAGTGGTTCCTTGACTCAATTAGTAGCATCCGTTCTTGAGAGCGACGGTAGCTTAAGTGGATTGCGAATAAAGATCGTGCAGGAATGGTTAACCGCTTGGGACAAAAGCCACCTAGTGAATAAATATGTACTCAGAGTACAGAGGAAGCAGGAGTCCCTGAGTGACTACATAACCGATTTACGAACAGCGGTGCTGGCCTTTCACACTCGCCTCCCGGACCATGAAGTCGTTTTTCAAGTATAGTGCGGGGGTTGAAACCGGAAGATTGGAGTCGACTTCTTATGCAGACTTGGAACGGCTAGTTCATGAAATTGAGGGGGTTTCGCGAGCAGATGACATGTGGAAGTGCGAAGGAATTTCCGGTAGCAGTGGGTATAAGGAAAAGGGAAGGAATTACCAGCGTGCAAGTAGTGTTCCTGCTAAGGTCATGTGCTACCGTTGTTACCAACCGGGACATTTCGCACGTGAGTGCAACATCAAGGGGGGAGGAATGTCGAACATCTGACGCCAGCTGGCACGCAGGCGAGGTCGCCGCAGGGCGTGCAATAGAGTCCGGGCGGTGTCGAACGCTAGATTACCGTTCGCTTGCGTAAGTTTGAACAATGAGCCGATGTCTGCTGTGATTGATTCTGGTAGTAATATATTTCTTCTCGACTATCGGTATCAAAGATATAGGTCCATTTGTAAGTTCCCGGTGCTGTGGAGTGTTTCGGTAATCTGTCGGGGTGTGAATGGCCAGCGTTTAGATGTGGTTGGCGAAATGAAGGAGGGGTGCAGAGTTGGCGATTCGTCTTAGCCTGTTAAGGTATGTGTAGTGATAAATTTTGGAGTGGATATCCTATTTGGGTGTAACATTATAGAGCTTACTGGGCTGGTATTGGATTACGTGTGAGGCGTGTTCTATTTTCGATTTTTTCTAGTTACCAAGTTTCAGTTTTGTAACCATTATACGAGGGATTTTCGGGTGTGTAGTGCTAGTATTAATGCCTCTAGTTGTAACTTGAGTCATCTTACCGAGCAGCAAGCCTTGCAGTTGTTGCAAGTCTTGGAGAAGTTTCCTCGTGTGTTAACGGACGAGCTGGGGGTCACCAATAAAATTCAGTACTGTATCCGCGTCACCGATAATCAACAGTTGAGGCAAGCACCGTATGGGTCGTCGCCTCCTAAGATGAAGGTGTTGAGGCGGATAGTTGACTACATGCTTGAAAATGGGTTTATTCGGCCCTCTACTTCCCCAATATTCTTGGTTCCTAAAAGTAATGGAGGTGGCTACAGGTGTTGCTGTTAGGGTGGAGGTTTTAAAGTGTTGCAGAGTGGCTGGCTTCTCCTTTTTATTCTCATGGTCAAGCAGCCATGGTAATCTGTTTTGTCGTTTTAATCTCGTCTACCTCTTTCTTGCGTATCTGTTGTTTTCTTCTCCCCTTTTTTCCATTTAAGTGTTTGTTGCCCTTCCGTCGTCCTTGCCACCCTTGTGGCATTGTTTTATTCGGAACAAGAGACCAATGACCTAGAAATTTGGTCCCTTTCCCCCTCTTTTAAACCAACCAACCACCCTCATACATCAGTACATCTTGCTCTTTATTTTTCACCATACTTCTGACTGGTTTGATGCAGTCTGCGACGAATTTCTTCCCTGTGTCTTCTCTTTATGCCAGAGTATCTGTGGCACCCTACGCCGTCATTATGCGTTACCTATATTTCAGTTTGCGTCTTCCCCTGTAGTTTTATTCTCTTTAGCTCACTCTAGTCTTAAATCATGTATCAAACTGTCCAGCCATCTTGCCAATGTGTTCCATATGTTCCTTTCTTTGACAATTCTGTGGATAAACTCCGAATAACTCATCTTATCAGTCCATCTAACTTTCAACAACCTTCTATAGCACCACACCGCAGACGTTTCGATTCTCCCATAGCGCATGGTTCACTACCATACAGCTCGAAAAATTTCCTCTTCAAATTAGGGTGTACATTTGAAACCAGTAGACTTCTTCCGGCCAGGAATGACCTCTTTGCCCATGACAGCGCGCTTTTTATGTTCTCCTTTCTTCGCCCACCACATGTTATTTTATTTCAGAGGTAGAAGGATTCCCTAACTTTATCTACATCGTAATCAAAGTTTTTGATGTTAATTTAATCGGCAGTCTCATTTTTTGCGACTGTTCGGTACTTTCACCTTTCTTCAATTTACTCTCAATCCAAACTCTGTATAATGAATGATAAGTAAATTACGAACATCTAACCACCCACCATTAGCTAGGTCAGTTGGCTCTGTTACGTACACGACGAACGTTTCGAAAACACAGGCCGACGGGCGTAGACAGTAGTAAAAAAAGTATCCACTCCAAACTGAAACATTAAAGAACAATAATTAAGGTTCGGTAGCACACATTCATAGAAATTTCTTCCTCGGTTTAAGGTCTATATTTGCTAGTAGCAAATTTACTTTGACCAGCAGTGACCTCTTTACCTGTGCTAGTCGACTTTTTATGTCCTCTTTGATTCTTCCATGTGTTTATTTGCCCCCAAGGTAGAAGAATTCATTATCTTATTAGTTCAAATGGCTCTGAGCGCTATGGGACTTAACATCTATGGTCATCAGTCCCCTAGAACTTAGAACTACTTAAACCTAACCAACCTAAGGACATCACACAACACCCAGTCATCACGAGGCAGAGAAAAACCCTGACCCCGCCCGGAATCGAACCCGGGAACTCGGGCGCGGGAAGCGAGAACGCTTCCGCACGACCACGAGCTGCGGACCATTATCTTATTGTCTTCTGTGTGTTTCGATGTTAAGAGTATCGTAAAACTCATCAATACAAACTTACATACGAATCTTATATAGGCCTACGTATAATAACATAAGTATTAATTCAGATTTAGTCGTACTTTTCTAGAATCACCTTACAATATGAATCAACTGCAAAAACAAGAGCAGGAAATACTACACGATTTTTCTGTTGTTATTGTATGTGTATGTAGCCCTCTGGACTGCCACAGATGCCTGACCCAGTGTAGAATCTCACCACCAACAACGGTAACAGCTTAACTCTTGATTTTTTTGGCGTCCTCAGCTTGCAAACCAAACAGGCACCTGCCGCGATCACGTAGGGTGTGTAAAGCAAATTTAAATTTAAGCGAACAACTGAAAATCCCACAGAACGTTACGACTGCATATAACGTGAGCTCAAATCAGTATGGATGGACAAAGCCAAATATGTGTAACACAACTGCACAATTACAAATGGAAACTCACGTTTAAAAATGCTAGGTGGTTAGGTTAGGTTAGGTTAGAACAGTTCATTCGAGAATCGTCGTAACTAAGACTTCAATGCCTATATATTCACTCCCGATCTCCCCCGCCGGTAACAGTGTTTATTTTTGTAAGGTGCCAGCGGCCATCTTCTGGGGTAGCAGTAGCCAAAAGCTGAACTACGTGCCACACTAATAAAATCCGCCCTCACTCTCCGACTGTTTTCATATTGTTGGACTGGCGGATAGTAGATAAATCTTCAGCCCAAACATAGAACCAGTAACCAACTAGAAACGTACTTATTTGATACATCCAATTGAGGAGCTCTTTCCTAGAAGTTGTGTTTTTTGGAAAGCCTACCGCTGTGGCCGAGCGGTTCTAGAAGCTTCAGTCCAGAACCGCGCTGCTGCTGCGGTCGCAGGTTCGAAACCTGCCTCGGGAATGGATGTGTGTGATGCCCTTAGGTTAGTTAGGTTTAAGTAGATCTAGGGGACTGTTGACCTCAGATGTTAAGTCCAATAGTGCTTAGAGCCATTTGAAACATTGTTTGGGAAAACATCATACCAAATGACAGTGTCTGCATATTATGGAGCTAATGTAATCTACATGAAATTTAATACGTAAGTTGAACGGTATCAGAAGTATTGAAGAATTTATTTAATTTTCTTATTTATTTTTCTCGGATTTAATGTAACACTGGAAGCCGAAGCTACTCGCCCATTAAATGTGTCACTACAGAGCTCACAGAATTCTGATAAAAAGTTAATACTGAAATAATTTCTTTCGTCCTATTTATTTTAGTTTACTTAACCGAGTAACCGAAGTGCCAACTCTTGCATTCATACTGTTTTGCAAGTCCTTCCAGCACGTCTACGTTTTTCTGTTATCTCAGGTATCTTCTCTGGTCAATTCTGTTGCCACTATTATTCAATTTCTTCTGCTCCTCTTCTACTTTTATTCCAGTTCTAGTGAAGTTTTAAATGTCTTCTTATCACATTAAAGTCCAAAAAAGTAAATTATATATCTTGAAAAAGAAAAAAGGGGAGAAATATGCAGTAATATCTACAAATAAAAAAATTTGCTGAACATCTTTTGTAGATTTCGCAATACAAAATTTTGGATTCACCGCTATAACTACTTGGTGAAAATTATTCAACAACACGAAATAAAACTGTCATAACTTCTGAGCGGTTTACGTTAGGACGTTCAAACTGCACAGATGGGAGGGGCATGATGGGAATTAGTACGCGTTGTATGGTTTGGTTTTAGCGACGAAGCTTTCATTCGGATAGGTTCGTCAATAAGCAAAATTGGCGCATTTGGGGGACTGAGAATCCGCATTTCGCAATCGAGATCTTTCTTAACCCTCAACGGTGGAGTGCAGCGTCAGTCACGGAATAATCGATGCTATATTCCTTGATGGCACGGTGACTACCAAATGGTACGTGAAGGTTTTGGAAGAGGATTTCATCCCCATTATCCAAAATGACCCTGATTTCGACAAAATGTAGTTCACGCAAAACGGAGCTGGACCCCATCGAAAAGGAGAGTGAATTCCTGGAGGAGCAGCTTGGGAACCGCATTGTGGCTATGGTGTTCCCAGAGGCCACTGGCATGGGCCTCGATTGACCGCCATATTCTCCGGATCTGAACTCATCGACTCATTTTTCTGGGTCTATATTAAAGACAAGGTGTACAGCAATAACACCAAAACCATTGCTGAGTTGAAAACAGCCATTCAGGAGGTCGTCGACAGCATTGATGTTCAGACACTTCTGCGGGAGATGCAGAATTTCGCTACTCGTCTGCGCCACATCATCCCCAGTGATGGCAGGCATATCGAACACGTCATAATATAGTTACGTTTACATGTAGAGTAAAATGTATTCACACCGTAGTTTGTAACTAATTTACGTTTTTTTTTCATATAGTTCAATAATTGTCACCCTGTATGTGTAATGTTGACGATTTGGTATCTTTAATGATAATAGAAACCTGTTTTCCAGTGATACTCTTTTCCTAGAACCCACATCGCTCATCTGGTCTTAGCAGAGTAAAATCGCTGTTTAACGTTTTCGCCTTTGAAGAAGTGTTGGCCTGTTCTACGACGTATACGTTTGTAGGCGCACTTAAGACGAATGGGGGCTACCTTTATAAGGCCGTTTCGAATGCAAGAATCCTTCGCTGTATCGTTTTCGCCAGTAACTTTTCGACGGCCTCGAGTCGCGACCTTGTACCACTGTCTCATTCTTCAGGACTGGCAGCACAGACTCCTCGTGTTTTGTTTTCGGGTGGCTCTGACCTCATTTCCTCGCGCATACGCTCAAGGGCACATCTATACTATGCTGCACCTTGGGAATGCATTCCGCGAACATTTAACAATCTCCTGATTAATTTACATGAATTTTACAGAGTGGAAGAGCAAGAAAAATTTGCAGCGTCGTGGAGACTGCAACGCACAGTATCAGTGACCCTTTCTAATATTTCTGTCGTACAGAGAATGAATCTAGCCAAAGACAGAGTTGCCAAACCACGGAAGGGTATTTTCAGAGGAACTATACCGACATAAATGGTAAACTCCTACATACAAACAGAAACGCGTCATTTGAAAACATAATATTGATTTCAACCTTTTTCTGTCGTGTAACTGTTCTACTTCATTTTATATATATCGTTCTTTATTTCTAGGCGGTTACAAGAAAAACGGTGTATGTGGGAAAACCAAATATTTAGAAATATGAGAACCATATTGTAACGGAAGAAGCAGTCTATTTAATGCCAAAGGGATTTAGGTTCAAATGGCTCTGAGCACTTTGAGACTTAACTTCTTAGGTAATCAGTCCTCTAGAACTTAGAACTACTTAAACCTAACTAACCTAAGAACATCACACACATCCATACTCGAGGCAGGATTCGAACCTGCGACCGTAGCGGTCGAGCGGTTCCAGACTGTAGCGTCTAGAGCCACTCGGCCACTTCGGCCGGTGGAATGTAGATGCATCGGGAGATTTGAACTACTTTCTAGCAGTTATTTGAAGAACCACTTAATTGAAGGTGTTTTCTCTTTGGATGCAATGAGATGCAAGTGCATATACGAATCTTTGCCAAAAACTTCTGTTTCCAGACCACACAGGAGACCATGAGCAAGCGGAGAGCCAGGAACACAATCTGCTCCTATGTGCTGCTTTCTGATTATGTCATGTTGGACTCGGAACAGACATTTCCCGTAATAAAAAAAAGGTGAGTATTTGTAATTGTATGTGCCAAGAGCTTGCGTAGAAATTTATGTTTCTACATGTAACGTTGTTTCTTTGTTTGCCTTGTCACCTCCACTATATGTATACTCAATAAAAGGTTTGTGTATGGAGTATCGTAATGCGTGAAAACTGGACAAAATATTGTCTTACATTGTAGTGTAGTGGGTCATTCAAAACCTGATATTAATGAGATTCAAAGGGACATAACTGACATCCTTGGAAACATCTGGATGTAAGTGCCAGCAAGTTTATTTGTAAAAACATTACTGAACACAATATTCTGAATTTAATTATATGTATCGCATCATTAATCACCACTGCATATGATACCGCCTGGAATCTCATTAACTGGAGCAGAATTGTCTTCAGTGCTGAGTCCCGCTTAGAACTGAGCCCGATAAATAGCAAAGAGTTGTCTGGAGGCACCCTGGACAGAAGTGGGATACCAATATGACTGTACCCGCAATAAGGCCCGATAACCAGGAGTAATGAATGGTCTGGGGTGTCATTTCATTGCATAGCGGAACACCTGTGGGCGTCATCTGCGTCTATATGGGTATTCTGCAAATCACACATAAGTGCCTGGCAGAGGGTGTATCGATCTGCCTTCACGATAAATGTCTGTTATTCCACTCTAGAACATCGAGCAGATGAAACGAACTCCTATATCTTTCCGAGCGAGCTCTGATTTCCCTTATGTTTTTCACCCTATGTAGGTCGGCGTCAAAATATTTTCGCATTCGGAAGAGATAGTTCGTGACTGAAATTTCAGCTGCAACGAAAGACACCTTTGTCTTAATGACGTTCACCCCAAATACCGTACATGCCAGTGACATTCTCTCCCCTGTTACTCGATAGTACAAAACATACTGCTGTTCTTTGAACTTTCTCGATGTTCTTAGTTAATCCTATGTGATAAGAATCCCACATCGCGCTGCAGCTCTTCAAAAGACACGGACAGGCGTAATTTAGGCAAGTCTCTTTAGTAGATCTCTTGCATCTTCTAAATGTTCTTCCAATAAAACACAAATTTTACTTCGCCTTCAGTACCACATTTTTTGTGTTCTCTCCAACTTAAGTTGTTCGTAATTGTACTATCTAGGCATTTAGATGAATTAACAGAATGTACATTTCACTGATTTATCGTGTATTCGAAGTTCAATGGATTCCTTTTAGGACTCATGTGTACGACCTTACACTTATCATTATTCTGGATAAATTTACAGTTTTCGCGCCATAAGATATTTTTCATAAACCGTTTTGTAATTTATTTTGATCTTCTGATGGCTTTACTACGTCTAGTAAAGCGACAGCATCATCCGCAAATAGTCTAAGACGGCTGCTCAGAATGTCTTCTAAATCCTTTATATAGATAACGAACAGCAGAGGGACTATAACACTACCTTGGGGAACTACAGAAATCAATTCTGTTTTACTCGATCACTTCCTGTCAACCACTACGAACTGTGATCTCTCTGACAGGAAATCACGAATCCAGTAACATGACTGAGACGATATTCCATTAGCACGCAATTTGATTACAAGCCGTTTGTGAAGCACAATGTCAAAAGCCTTCTGGGAATCTAGACATGCGGAATCAATTTGAAATGCCTTTTCAATAGCACTCAGCACATCGTGTGAGTAAAGAGCTGGTTGTGTTTTCACAAGAATGCTGTTTTCTAAATCCGTGTTGCCGTGTGTCAATAGACCGTTCTCTTCGAGGTTATTCATAATGTTGGAACACAAGATATGTTCCAAAATCCTGGAGCATATCGACATTAATGATACGGGCCTGTAATTTAGTGGACTGCTCCTACCTCTCTTTAATATTGGTGTGAGCAGTGCAAGTTCCCAGTCCTTGAGTCCAGATCTTTCATCGAGCGAGTGGTTGTGTATGATTGTTACGTATGGTGCTGTTGCATCAGCATACTCTGAAACTAACCTAACTGGTATACAATCTGGACCGGAAAACTTGCGTCTATTAAGTGATGTTATTTGCTTCACTACTCCGAGGATATCTACTTGTACTTCTACGTTACTCATGTTGGCAGCTGTTCTCGATTCGAATTATGGAATATTTACTACGTCTCCTTTGGTGAAGGAGTTTCTAAAAGCCGTGTTTAGTAACTCTGCATTAGCAGCACTCTCGTCGATGGTATTTCCATTGGTATCGCGCAGAGACGGTGGTGATTATATCATGCTGGTAACATATTTTACATACGATCAGAATCTCTTTGGATTCTTTATCGGGTTTCGAGACTAAGTTTCGTTGTGGAAACTACTGTAACCAACTCGCATTGTAGCCCGCTCTAAATTTCGAGCTTCTGTAAAAGATTGCCGATCTAGGTGGTTTTGCGATCGTTTAAATTTGGCATACTTTTTTCATTGTTTCCGCAACAATGTTCTGACCCATTTTGCGTACCAGGGTTGATCTGCTTCGTCGTTTGTTAAGGTATTTGGTATAAATCTCTCAGTTGCTGGCGGTACTATTTCTTGAATTCACACCACACCTGGTCTACACATACCGATACATTGATAATTTGGAAGGAGTGGAGATTGTCTCTCAGGAAGGCTTCAATTGAATTTTTGTCTGCTTTCTTGAATAGGTATATTTTAGTTTGTTTTTAGAGGATTTGGGAGTTATAGTATTCCGTTTCGCTACAAGAATCCTGAATTTACTAGTTTCTGTACTCGTTTTCCTGTACGCTGTTAGCTCAGGATTATTTGTTGCTAAGGGGTCAAGTATATTTTCACAACCGTTTACTATTCGAGTAGGCTCATGAAATATCTGCTGGAAATAGTTTTCAGAGAATACGTTTAGCACAATTTCGGATGATGGTTTATGCCTACCTCCGGATTTCAACATGTATTTTCGCCAACACGTGGAGGGTAAATTGAAGTTACCGGCAACTATAAGTCTAGGAGTCGCGTATGTATTTGAAATTAGACTCAAGTTTTCTTTGAACCTTTCAGCAATTCTATCATCTGAATTGGGAGATCGGTAAAAAGATCCAGTTATTATTTTATTCCGATTGCCAAGAATGACCTCTACCTACACTAGCTCACAGGAACTATATACTTCAGTTTCGCTACATGATAAATTAATTGTGACAGAAACAAACATGCCACCGCCAACTGTCTTTAGCCTGTTCTTTCTGAACACCATTAGCTCCTTCGCAAAAATTTCGGCTAAACTTATCTCCGGTTTTAGCTAGCTTTCAGTGTCTATAACTATTTGAGCATCAGTGTTTCCTGTTAGCGTCTAGAGCTCTGTTACTTTATCAACATAGATATGACAATTTACAACTCTTATACCGATGGTCCCTGGATCTACGTTCTTCCTGTGTTCGACCTGCACACTTTGAGACTGAAGCACTCTTGTGTTTCTTCGAGACCCACTAAACTAAAAAACGGCCCAGTCCACACCACACAGCTTGTAATGGACTCCTGACCTATTTAGGGGAACGCAAAACTCAACTACCCTGTGGCTCAAGTCAAGGAATATGCAGCCTACACGATCGCAGAACCGTCTGAGCTGATGCACACTCTCCACTCGGCTCTGTACCAGAGGTCCACAATCGGTCCTGTTGACTATGTTGTAAATGGTGATCTATGCGTTCATCTCGCAAGCAAGACTGACAACATTTACCACTTCTGAAAGGCGCTCGAAACCAGAGAGAATCTCTTCCAATCCAAGGTGATACACATCACTGGTACCGACGTGAGCCATCACCTGCAGTTGGCTGCATCCTGAGCCCTTCAAGGCATCTGGAAGGACACGTTCCACGTCTGGAATGACTCCACTCGGTATGAACACGGAGTGCACATTGCCTTCCTTCCACTCCCTAGTAGTCATGTCCCTAAGGGGCCCCATAATGCACCTAGCATTGGACCTCCCAACTACCTATAATTCCATCATGTGATTGCCCAGATCTTGCGGGCTGAGAGATTTCCCCTGAAACAGGAAAAGCGACTGCAGGTGGCTAGGGGACAGTGTCAGTCACAAACAGAAAGTACCTGGAACCTTTCTGTCATACTAACCGTGAAGGCCTTACGTTATGCCCACTGGCAATTATTTGGCTGCCTGCCACCCACTGAGGTGACCTTGAAACGTCCCCTTAGAAAAATTATACATGACTGTGCTTAAACTGACACACAGTGTTTTTAGCGCAACGCAATCTGACTTTCAAAAATCCCTACAATAGAATGGCCCTGACTAACATTAACCTATACCTTGCACAAATCACTTACCTCACCAAAAATCTTCGTTACTCGAACTACTGCAATACAGCGAGCGCCGCTACTGCCAGCTAAATAAAAGATTCAAACTACTGAAGGCACTAACTACTGATAGGCATAGTTAGCAAATAAAAGATTTTAATAGAGAACAAACAATGTATTTACCTTAATAGTCTTAATATATATAGCAGTTTATGACACCCATTCTTACAAATGTACTGTTTCTGATGGACACACCTCCAGATTATCCATTCTCAAAAATCCGCCATCTCACTTCCCCACATCCACCACTGCTGGCAGCTCACCTCCAACTGCGCAACGCTACGCGCTGTTAACATCCAGCTGCCCAACACTACAATGGCGAGTATTACAACAATGCCAACCAGCCACTGACTGCACACAGCACAGTCAGTGATTTTCATATAGAGCACTACGTGACGTTACCAATAAGAAAAATAAACAGCCTACTTACAACCTCCCACTTGATCACGGGTCAGGGGTCAACTTCAGTGCATGCAGTAACCGGGCCGCCAGTGAAGACCGATCGGTGGCCTCTGACGTGCTGGACATCTGTTGGATCCCCATGGCCGGCCCACAACCGTGATGTCCGTCCATTGCAACTTCAAGCTGTGTAACAGAAGCCGTCACAGCCTGGAGCTGAGAAGGAAACGTCATAAACTCGGCTCACGTCCGCACACAGCAGTCACAGTCCCTGTCTGTACTAAAGACCATGGAAAACTACCCTACACAGAAAAACGAAGGACTGTTTGGAACCTGTTCAGAAAATTGGAATAGAGATCAACATAAACATCATTTCCGCCCTTTTTTTTGCTCATGAAAACCACACATTGCGAGTTGTACTACCACACAGCAAGACCTTCAGAGATGGTGGTCCAGACTGCTGTACACACCGGTACCTCTAATACTCATAGCACGACCTCTTGCATTGATGTAAGCGAGTTTTCGTTGCGGCATAATATCCACAAGTTCACTGAGGCACTGTTTGTCCAGATTGTCCAACTCCTCAACTGCAATTCGGCGTCGATCCCTCAGAGTGGTTGATGGGTCACGTCGTCTATAAACAGCCCGTTTCAGTCTAACCAGGGCATGTTTGATACGGTTCATGTCTGGAGAACATGTTGGCCACTCTAATCGAGCGATGTCGTTATCCCGAAGATGGGTGCTCGAATTGTCGTACATGAAGACGAATTCCTCGCCAATATGCTACCGATGTGGCTGCACTATCGGTCGGAGGATGGCATTCACGTATCATAGGGCCGTTACTACGCCTTCCAATACACCAGCGGCGTAAATCGGCCCCACATAAGGCCACCCCAAAACAGCAGGGAACCTCCACCTTGCTGCACTTGGTGGGTAGTGTGTCTAAGACGTTCAGCCTGACCGGATTACCTCCAAACATGTCTCCGACCATTGTCTGGTTGAAGGCATATGCGACACTTATCGGTGAAAAGAACGTGATGCCAATCCTGAGCGACCCATTTGGCATGTTGTTGGGCCCATCTGTATCACACCGAATTGTGTCGTGGTTGCAAAGATGAACCACGTAGGGAGCGAAGTTGCGCATCATGCAAACTGTCCCTCATATCTCTCCTCGTCCTTTACGCTCGTGTCGGAACAACATGACAGAAACACACGTTCCCATCATAATAAAAAGTCCTCCCTGTTCCACTGCATCGCTCAGTCACTTTCTCCAAGTCCTTTACAGTAGCGGCAACCCTACTCTGGAATAACCTCCGTCGTTATGTTAGAGAACTTAAAAACATGCCCAGCTTCAAAAAACAGTTAACGACGTACATGAATGCACTTCACCTCATTACTTCCCTCTTTTCCCCTCCTTCAATCACCCTTCCCCAAAACTCGCTATACTAGTAAACATCAACTTTACACACCAAGATATTAATGTACATCTGCACAAATCTTCATTACTATTGCCAAATTTTCTCATGTTTGTCATTATTATTTGATTTTCTATTTTACTGTTAATATTATTGCTTTTATCACAATTTATATGTATGGCACCTGTTGTAAAAATACTGAAAGCATTTACTTTATTAGGTCACTACTCTTTATTCATATTGTCACTACAGTAATCTAATTTTGTTATTTAAACTATTGTCATGACGTAACTCTGATGTGCGAAATGCTGCATGTGTGGAACACTGGTCCGATGTAAGAGAGGGCCAAATAAATAAATAAAATAAAATAAATAAATAATGGACACAGTTTGACTTGTAACAGGACGTCCTGTGGCTCCACGAAAAGCATTATTCAAAATGGTGGGGTTGCTGCCAGGATTCTTCCGAGCCATAATCCGTACGTAGTGGTCATCACTGCAGCAGTAGCCCTTGGGCGGCCTGAGCGAGGCAAGTCATCGACAGTTCCCGTCTATTTGTATCTCCTCCATGTCCGAACAACATCGCTTTGGTTCACTCCGAGACTCCCAGACACTTCCCTTTTTGAGAGCCCTTCCTGGCACATAATAATAATGCGGACGCGATCGAACCGCTGTATTGACCATCTAGGCATGGCTGAACTTCAGACAACACGAGCCATGTACCTCCTTCCTGGTGGAATGACTGGAACAGATCAGCTGTCGGACCCCTTCCGTCTAATAGGCGCTGCTCATGCATGGTTGTTTACGTATTTGGACAGGTTTAGTGACATCTCTAAAGAGCCAAAGGTACTGTGTCTGTGATTCAGTATCCACAGTGAACGTCTGTCTTCAGAGGTTCTGGGAACTGGGGTGATGTAAAACTTTTTTGATGTGTCTAGATTAACACACAGATTCAAAAACTAAACTACCAAAGCGCACAGGTGAAACTAATTAACTGTTTCCTGATTAGGAACTTGTAATAAATCACAAAATCGGTCTCCTTTCCGACACAAACGAAAACGCGTATACTGTGTCTATTAAATTTAAATTAACAAGCATCAATACAGCACAGCGCTGCGTCAACGATATTCTACCACCCGTTTTGTTGCCGTTCACGTCAAGCCATTCTGCGCCTGCATTTCAGCAAGATAGTGCCCGCCCGCACACTTCGAGAGTTTCTACTGCTTGTCTTCGTGCTCGTCAAACCCTGCCTTTGTCAGCAAGGTCGCCGGATCTTCCCCCCCCCCCCCCCCCCCCCCCCAATTTAAACAAGTGGCGCATCACGGGTAGGGCTTTCCAACCAGCTTGAGATTTTGACAATATAATGCGCCAATTGAACATAATTTACCATGATATCCCTAAAGAGAACTTCCAGTAAAGCAGTCAATCAATCAATGCCAAGCCGATTAACTGCATGTATAAGAGCCAGAAGGGGGCCAATGCATTATAGACTTGTTCAATTTACTAAGCTCTCTCTCTCTCTTGAATAAATCATCCAGTCTTTCTAAAAATTGTAATCATGTATTGGTCTGAACATGTAGATCACATCTACCGAGGTCCATCCCATTCGGATAATTCCTTCGTGGTACGACTTGTTTTTCATCTTTTTCTAAGGGCATACTGGTGCAAAGTTAGTTGTTAAAAGTATATTCTACTATCTCGCAGTCAGGTACTATAAAGCTTTTGCTATTTGTTAGTGGAATTGTCTTATGTTTGTGCACACATAAAGAGAGATACCATACATTGCACCATGTGGAACTTTTATCAAAGTCCGACGACAGTGTCCTCCTGAACTCCATAGCATTGTCAGCGAACAATCTTATAGTGCTTTATGCTACCCGATTAATCGTTGTTGTAGTCTAGTGCCACTATTAAGGTTTGGGAACTACTGTGGAAATAGCACCTTTGCTACACCTATGTTGAAAACTAGGGGCAGCCGGTGGACAATTTCATCAGCAGGCCTATTAACCTACTGTTACGACTTCTGCACCACTTGTTAGCAACAGACACAGTGGCTGCGCCAAAGACTGAGCCGGCGTGGAGTTTTACAATTGTTTATTGAACTTTCTTTTCAAGTTCTCCCTCAGTGTTGCTGCCCAGCCTTGCGGATCCCTCCGCCTGGCTGCTGCTGTGTAGATTCTCCGACAATGCGCGCAACATGCGCCGCTGATCGCACTCGGGAGCCTCAGGCCACCAGTGCTCCGCTGAAGTCAGGATGCCCTGTGGTTGAGAGGAACTCGTCGCCGCTCGGCGCCCAAGTACGGGCACGCCCAAGGAGCTGCGTCGCCGTGAGGTCAGCTGCCGACGCCTGCTGCACCGGCGGCTGGGAAGCCGTCAGTCGCGATGTCCGCGAGGTCCCGTCATGGACGGACCATCGCGCCTGGTTGCCGTGAAGTCCGGGCGTCAGTCCTCAGCAGTGCCTGTGACCAAGACCGCGCTGCGGCCGGTCCTGCAGGAAGTTCTCGCTGTAGTCAGCCGACCGAACTCGGGCCGACCTCCAGAGCTGAAGTTGACATCTGGCGGCGAACGGATGACTCCTGTGTGCTGGAACAGACTTCTGGAATAGTCACCTACGAAGATTGAACATTTGGACACGGACCACGTCCGTCCTCACATCCGAACTCCTTCCTACTGGCTTCTGTCTGTTGGTGCCTGTGCTCCACTATTTATATCCGGCATGAGGACGTTTTATACCCACGGTGGTAGCTTTTTGTTATTACTTCCACAGTATATTTCAGCGTAACTTAGCGTGCTGGCCTCACTTCCCCTTACTCAGCACTCTCCAGGCTTAGCTCAGCCCTCGGTCTGTGTGCGTCCTTGTGTCAGCTGGCCGGTACACTGCTGCTGTGAGCAAGGCTATCTGTGCTTGCCTACTTCGCAACGCCTCGGTCGCTGACGCGCCTCTGTTTTGCCATTCTCCACTGCGTGAAGCAATGCTTACTACAAGTGGCCACAACACTGCCATGTAGCAGGGCGAACCAGGCCTTGTAATCCTGGCATATCAAAAGGGCAGCACAGCTACATGTGTACATCGTTAGTCAGTTGAATATGAGGTTGGGAGCCGTGTAACGGCATAACAAACGTGTCATTGACCAGTATAATTACTGGAGATAATGCAAACACCCACCACGCTATGAGCAACATGCTAGCCACCACTGGGTTGTGGATCAACAGGCAGCCGACGCCGCAAAGGGCGCCACCTCCACCACACTAGCTCCCAGTGCTACATCCGTCAACTGTGGACTTGGCGCCACGTGAAGGATGAGTTCTTCCAGGTTCTCTACAGCAGCAGTCCAACTTTTGTCTTTGACTTGTGTATTCCCCCAGGCTCCACCATCTGGCCGGGCATTCAAGTTCCTGCCCTGGTCACTCACAGATTTGACTCTTCTTCTGAGTCCTGACTAGAATTCTGGTAGCTGGACGCGATGCTGGCACTCGGCACATGCCGCTGTTCTTCGCAGACTTAGGCATGCACCGCTAATGAGGCAAAACATGTGTCAGTAATTCTGGGCGCGGACGTCATAGCCGCATGCACTGCCAGCAGTCAGCTTTTGCAATGACACAGCAGGCATAATCGTAGTGTCACCGCACAGCGAATGTTGTTGCACGTGTTTCATGAAACAGTTTTACCTTCCAGCTGTTTCTCTAGCCACCTCCGGCCAGCACCACCATTTGCAGCCCTTGCACATCTCAGCATCTACACTACTGGCCATTAAAACTGTTACACCAAGAAGAAATGCAGACGATAAGCGGGTATTCATTGGACAAATATATTTTACTAGAACTGACATGTGATTATATTTTCACGCAATTTGGGTGTATGGATCCTGAGGAATCTGTACCCAGAATAACCACCTCTGGACGTAATAATGGCCTTGATATGCCTGGGCATTGAGTCAAACAGAGCTTGGATGGCGTGTACAGGTACAGCTGCCCGTGCAGCTTCAACACGATACCACAGTTCGTCTGGCGCATTGTGACGAACCAGTTGCTCGGCCACCATTGACCAGACGTTTTCATTTGGTGTGAGATCTGGAGAATGTGCTGCCCAGGGCGGCAGTCGAACACTTTCTGTATCCAAAAAGGCCCGTACAGGACCAGCAACATGCGGTCGTGCATTATCCTGCTGAAATGTAGGGTTTCATATGGATCGAATGAAGAGTAGAGCCACGGGTCGTAACACATCTGAAATGTAACGTCCACTGTTCAAAGTTCCGTCAATGCGAACAAGAGGTGACCGAGGCGTGTAACCAATAGCACCCCATACCATCACGCCGGGTGATACGCCAGTATGGCGATTACGAATACACGCTTCCAGTGTGCGTTCACCGCAAAGTCGCCAAACACGGATGCGACCATTATGCTGTTGTAAACAAAATCTGGATTCATCCGAAAAAACAACGTTTTGCCCTTCGTGCACCCAGGTTCGTCGTTGAGTACAACATCGCAGACGCTCCTGTCTGTGATGCAGCGTCAAGGGTAACCGCAGCCATGATCTCCGAGCTGATAGTCCATGCTTTTGCAAACGTCGTCGAACTGTTCGTGCAGATGGTTTTTCTCTTGCAAACGTCCCCATCTCTTGACTCAAGGATCGAGACGTGGCTGCACTATCCGTTACAGCCATGCGGATAAGTTGCCTGTCATCTCGACTCCTAGTGATACGAGTCTGTTTGGATCCTGCACGGCGTTCCGTATTACCCTCCTGAACCCACCGATTCCATATTCTGCTAACATAGGATCTCGACCAACACGAGCAGCAATGTCGTGATACGATAAACCACAATCGCGATAGGGTGCAATCCGACCTTTATCAAAGTCGGAAACGTGATGGTACGCATTTCTCCTCCTTACATGAGGCATCACAACAACGTTTCACCAGGCAACGCCGGTCAACTACTGTTTGTGTATGAGAAATCGGTTGGAAACTTTCCTCGTGTCAGCACGTTGTATGTGTCATTTACATATCACAGCATATTCTTCCTGTCGGTTAAATTTCGCGTCATCTTCGTGGTGTAGCAATTTTAATGGCCAGTAGTGTTCATCACAGTGGCGTCTAGTCCTCTGGCTGCTTGAGTGTATTGAGAACGCTTGTGGTCATATTACGCTTGCTTGGGGTACAGTTTTATATCTAACACACTGACGATGCGTGCTCGTAACGCAACACTTCTCATTTCCACCTGTGTAATCAGCATGTCACTGTGTAATACAGAAAAGGGAAAACGATTTTAGAAGTAGCCATCATGGGAAATACGTAAAATAAATGAATGTGACTGGTGGGCGTGATATGAAGGCCTTGACTATAAACAATGGTAAGGGAATTAATGGTTGTTTTCAGAAAGTTTCAGTAGTACCTCATAAATAAGATGCACTGACAGAAAAAGAAAATTGCAACACCAACGAGTTGGCAACACAAATCCGTGTTCCTACACCTGAAAGATGATGTATTTCCAAATTTCGTGCCAAGAGCTCAAGTGTGGCGCTACTAGCACCAATATCAGTATGCAAATCAGGTTTGCTTTAAATACATATTCTAACGGTAGCGAGAATTAGTTACCTTTGAGATCAGACGTGTTGAGTTGGAGTTAGTCAAGACTGCATTTCAGGCGACAAAGACACCATTATCAACACCTCACTGAGTTTGAACGAGGCGCCGAACTAGGCCTACGAGAAGCTGGATGTTCTTCCTGTTATACTGCAGAGAGACCGGCCAGGAATGTAGCCACCGTACGTGATGGCAGGCAGCAGTGGGCACAAGAATGTACAGTCGGTCACAAGAAGACTGGGCTGCAGACAGTCACTTGGCACTGCCCGGAGGTAATGCCATCATGTTCGGCATATGGCTCTGTCGCATCGTACTGCTTCTACAACAGCAATCTGAGTAGCAGTTGGCACCACAGTGAGACAGCAAACTGTGACAGATACGAGCCAGACACCCTGTAGCGTGCATTCCACTGACCCCAAAACCACCACCAGTTGCGACTTCAGTGGTGTCAAGCGAGAGCCCCAGGGTAGAGGTCTTTCGTGTTTTCTAATGAAAGCGGGTTTTGCTTCAGTGCCAGTGATGTGCATGTGTTCGTTGGAAGAAGACCATTTGAGCACCTCCAACTAGCCTGTCCGCAGCCTAGGCACGGTGGGCGTCCGCCTGGAGTTATGGTTAGGGGTGTGATTTCGTGTGACAGCAGAAGCACTGTCGTGGTTATCTCACGTACATTGACTGTAAATTTGTTCATGAATCTCGTCATTCCGTCTATTGCGCTGCCGTTCATTAACAGCATATAGGGGAGACTTTTCCAACAGTATAAAGCTCGTTCACATATCGCTGTTGTAGCCCAGCAAGCTTACCGCAATCAACACAATGTCGACATGTTGCCATGGCCTGTTCGACAACCAGTCGAGGACATATGGGACATCATCGGACAACTCCAATGCCTGGCACCTGCACAACACAATGCATTCACGTGTGAATGCTTGCATTCAACGTTCTGGCGGTTAAACCGTTATTAATGTACCAGAATTTCACATTTAGAGTGGCTTATCTCGCGCTTATATAACGCGTCATCTTAAAATGCTAATCTCTTAAATATGTTACCTAGAGAAACGTATTCGAGAGATTTCATTACCGTACATTAATTATATTTTGGTGTCTGGATTTTTTTCGTCAGTGTATTACAAATACATCGATTGTAATTTTTTATTCATTAACATGGTTCAAATGGCTCTGAGCACTACGGGGCTTAACTTCTGAGGTCATCAGTCCCCTAGAGCGTAGAACTACTTAAACCTAACGTAACCTAAGCACATCACACACACCCATGCCCGAGGCAGGACTCGTACCCGCGACCGTAGCGGTTGCGCAGTTCCAGACTGTAGCGCCTAGAACCGCTCGGCCACCCCGGCTGGCTTTTTATTCATTTAACTCATTGTTTTTAAATATTTCTAGAGTAACCAAACGTTTTTAAAATTGTTAATTAGATCCAAAATTTTATTCTTAAAGATACGTCTGAACATCATTTACTTGGAAATCGAGTGTACTTAAACATGGCTTAGCTTTGACCTTCCACTGTTTACCTTCTGGGCAAGTTAACGAAACATTACGGTGAAAGCTCGAAAAAATAAAAATATAAAAGGTCAGAATTGTTTCAGTTTATGATACTATAATTTCCTATTTTTGCAATCATAAAAATAATAGCCTCAATAATCGTTAGAGTGAGGAAGCGCTGTAACAAACATAGCCGAAAAAGCCGCACGCGGAATACCAGGTACGGGTGTCTTGCTGCTCAGTTCCAATTTCCGATAGGAACATGGGGCCATTTGTGTAGCGTTTCGAACATCTTTCTCACTGCAATTACGTTACAGTATGTTAAGCAATGTTTGAAAGCGCAGGCAAATTGTGCGAATCGATTAATTCCTTTGCAAGAGACTGTAATTGGGCTGAAATTAATTCTCAGCAAATGGCATCATTTGTATGTGGACCGTTCCGCTTTTGCTCCCAAAAACATGCCAAGAAACATATTTTCTGGGAAGTTTTCTATACTTTAAACTTACGGATTGATTCAAACTCTTCTAGAAGGTTAGATAAGTGGATAAAGCCAAAACGAAATGTTTTTATCCAGTAATCTTTTTTCCATTATGGTGGTGTATATTGTGCTGCATTTAGGAAGAAAAATTCATTCTTACGTTAAATGAACACGAGAGAACGGTTTAAAGTGCATAACATAAATAAAAAAAATTATTACCCTGATAAAATTTTAAAACTCACTTACACAACTCTGACTTTATTCGGATTCTACGTGCAAAAACACGTCTTTAGACTTTTTTTACGTGTGCCACTTCTATTTTTCGAACTTGTGTGAATCGATAAAAATTTTGTAAGGCCACGGGACCACTTTTACCTTTTCACAAAAATCGGTCAATATCTTGTAAGACGGGAGAGATGGTCCCATCGTTAGTTATCGAAATGTGCTCGGTACGAAGTTAGAACCGCGCCACCGCTTAAATTTTGAAAAATAATCAGCAATGGCGGCCAAAGACTTCCGACATGAGAATCCGCCCTCATTCTGCCAACGGCCTTATCAAAGACGATGGAGGAGCGGACATAGGTTCAGCGCACTCTCTTGCCCTAGGGCTGGGAAACGGCCCGTAAAGGCGGAAGAATCAGCAATGATAACTGGCGTAAGAATGCATAAGGCATCGGAAAGCACTGCATTAAAGACAAATAATGTGTATCCACAGGAAAAGTGGGCCTTAATTGATAAAGTGTCATGATACTCTCTCCATTGGTAAAAGATTCCGAAATAATCCCCGATTCGGATCTTCGGGAGGGGAGATGACCATAAGAAAAAGATTGAATAATCAACGAAAGGATAATGTTCTACGAGTCGGGGTGTGGAATGTCAGAAGCTTGAATGTGATAGGAAAGCTCGAAAATCTGGAAAGATCATTGAAAAGGCTCAATCTAGATAGAGTAGGCGTCAGTGAAGTGAAATGGAAAGAAGATAAGAATTTCTGGTCAGATGAGTATAGGATAATTTCAATAGCAGCGGAAAACGGTATAACGGGAGTAGGATTCGTTATGAATAAGAAGGTAGGGCAGAGAGTATGTTACTATGAACAGTTCAGTGATAGGGTTGTTCTTATCAGAATCGACAGCAAACCGACACCGACAACGATAATTCAGGTACACACGCCGACGTCGCAAGCTGAAGATGAAGATCTAGATAAAGGATATCATGAAATGGAAAGGGTAATACTCTACGTATAGGGAGATGAAAATGCAATAGTCATCGCGGACTGGATTGCGGTTGTAGGGTAAGGAGTAGGAGAAAGGGTTACAGGAGAATATGGGCTTGGTACTAGGAATGAGAAGGACTAATTGAGTTCTGCAATACATTTCTGACGGTATTATCAAATACTCCGTTCAAGACTCACAAGAGGAGGAGGTATACTGGGGAAATGCCGGGACGGGAAGATTTCAGTTAGATTACATCATACTCAGAGATTCCGCAATCAGATACTACATTGTAAGACATACCCAGGAGTGGATGTTGACTCAGAGCACCATGTAGTAGTGATGACGAGTAGGCTGAAGTTTAAGAGACTAATCAGGAAGAGTCACTACCCAAAGAAGTGCGATACAGAAGTTCTAAGGAATTAGAAATACACTTGAAAGTCTCTAAGACTACAGATACTGCTGAAAGGCATAGCTCAGTAGGCTGTAGAGCTGAACATGAATGGATGTCTCTAAGGTGGAAATCACAGACGTTGGACAGAAAAACATAAGTACAAAGAAGGTAACTGGCAAGAAACCATGGATAACAGAAGCAATACTTCAGTTGATCGATGAAAGAAGGAAGTAAAAAAAAAATGTTCAGGGAAGTTCATGAACACAGAAATAAAAGTCGCTGAGGAATGAAATAGATAGGAAGTGCAAGAAAGCTAAGACCAAACAAAATAGAAAAAAATAAAATGATTGTCGGAAGGACTGACTCAGCACATAGGAAAGTCAAAACAACCTTCGGTGAAATCAAAGAGAAGGGTGGTAACATTAAGAGTCCAACGGGAATTCCACTGGTGGAAAGAGTACACTGAAGGCATCAATGGGGGGCAAGATTTGTCGGATGTGATAGAAGGAGAAACAGGAGTCGATACAGAAGAGGTAATGGATTCAGTATTAGAATTAGAATTTAAAAGACTTTTAGAAGACTTAAGATCGTATAAGGCAGAAGAGAAAGATAACATTCCATCACAATTTCTAAAATCATGGGTGGGGGAAGTGGCAACAAAACGGCTATTCACGTTGGTTTGTAGAATAACATTATACAATCTGACTTATGGAAAAATTTCATCCACATAATTCCGAAGACTGAAAGAGTGACAAGTGCGAGAAATATCGCAAACAGCTCGTGCATCCAAGTTGCTGACAAGAGTAACATACAAAAAGATGGAAAGAAAATTGAAGATATGTTAGATGACGATCACTTTAGCTTTAGTAAAGGTAAGAGCACCGGAGAGGCAATTCTGACATTGCAGTTGGTAATGGAAGCAAGACTAAAGTAAAATCAAGACACGTTCACAGGATTTGTCGACCTGGAAAAAGCGTTTTACAGCGTCAAATAGTGAAAGATGTTCCAAATTCCGAGGAAAGCAGGGATAAACTATAGAGGACAGACGGGTATTATACACTAAAGAGCTAAAGAAACTGGTACACCTGCCCCTGCAAACACACAGAAGTACCGCAACACAATGTCGCATGGACTCGACTAATATCTGAAATAGTGCTGGAGGGAACTGACACCATCAATCCCACAGGGTGGTCCATAAATCCGTAAAAGTAGAGGGGGTGTAGATCTCATCTGAACAGCACGTTGCAAGGCATCCCAGATATGCTCAATATTGTTCATGTCTGGGGTGGTTGGTAGCCAGTGGAAGTGTTTAAACTCAGAAAAGTATGTTCGGAGCCACTCTGACGTATGGGGTGTCGCATTGTCCTGCTGGAATTGCCCAAGTCTGTTGGAATGCACAATCGACATGAACGGATGCAGGTGACCAGAGAGGATGCTTGCGTACGTGTCACCAGTCAGAGTCGTCTCTGGACGCATCAGGGATCCCATATCACTCCAACTGCGCACGCCCTGCACCATTACAGAGCCTTCACTAGCTTGAACAGTCCCCTGCTGACAATTTGAAATGAGACTCGTCCGATCAGGCAACATGTTTCCAGTCATCAACAATCAATGTCAGTGATTGCGGGCCCAGACGAGGCGTAAAGCTTTGTGTGATGCAGTCATCAAGGGTACAGAAGTGGGTCTTCGGCTGCGAAAGCCCATATCGATGATGTTTCGTTGAATGTTCCGCACGGTGACACTTATTGACGGCCCAGCATTGAAATCTGCAGTAATTTGCGGAAAGGTTACACTTCCGTCACGTTGAAAGATTCTCTTCAATCGTCGTTGGACCCTTTCCTACAGGATCTTTTTCCGGCCGAAGCGATGTCGCAGATTTGATGTTTCATTGGATTTCTGATGTTCACGGTACATTCGTGAAATGGTCGTACTAGAAAATCTCCACTTCATCGCTGCCTCCGAGATGCTGTGTCCCATCGCTCGTACGCCGACTATAACAGCACGTCCAAACTCACGTAAATGTTGATAACCTGTCATTGCAACAGCACCAACAACCGATCTCACAACTGCGCCAGACACTTGTTGTCCTATAAGTGCGTTGCCGACCGCAGCGCCGTATTCTGCCTGTTTACATATCCTTGTGTTTGAATGCACATTCCTATACCAGTTTCTTTGGCGCTTCAATGTACAGCATGTACAAGAGTCAAGAGGGAGTAGTAAGAGCGAAAGACCAAGCACGAATTGCTCGGATTGAAAGGGTTGTAAAACATGGATGTGGTCTTTCGCTCCTACTGTTCAATCTATACTGCGAAGAAGCTATGACAAAAATAATAGTAAGGTTCAGGAGTGGAATTAAAATTCAAGGTGAAAGGGTACCAGCGATACGATTCGCTGATTGCTTTGCTATCCTGAGGCAGAGTGAAGAAGGATTACACGATCTGCTGTATGTAATGAACATTCTAATGAGTACAGATTATTGAATTAGAGTAAATGGAAGAAAGAGGAAAGTAATGAGAAGTAGCATAAATGAGAACAGCGAGAAACTTAACATCAGGAATTGTACTATCTAGGCAAGGCAAAAACGGCATTTCTGGCCAAGAGAAGTCTACTAATATCAAATACCGGCCTTAATTTGAGGAAGAAATTTCTGAGGATGTACGTCTGGAGTACAGCATTGTATGGTAGTGAAACATGGACTGTGGGAAAACCGGAACAGAAGAGAATCGAAGCATTGGAAATGTGATGCTATAGACTAATGTTGAAAATTTGGTGGATTGATAAGGTAAGGAATGAGGAGGTTCTACGCAGAATCGGAGAGGAAAGGAATATGTGGAAAACACTGATAAGGAGAAGGGACAGGATGATAGGACATCTGCTAAGACATGAGGGAATGACTTCCATGGTACTAGAGAGAGCTGTAGAGGGCAAAAACTGTAGAGGAAGACAGAGATTGGAATACGTCAAGCAAATAATTGAGCAAGTAGGTTGCAAGTGCTACTCTGAGATGAAGAGGTTACCACAGGAAAGGAATTCGTGGCGGGCCGCATCAAACCAGTCAGTAGACTGATGACCAAAAAAATGACAAGGAAATAACCGATGACGGACGAAGCAAGGAGTATATCAAAGACAGACTAACACTGGCTTTGAGAAAGACATTTCTGAGAATGTGTTTGGAGCACACCATTGTACGGTAGTGAAACATAGTGTGTCAGAAAAGCTGAACAGAAGAGAATTAAAGCATTTGAGATGTGGTGCTACAAACGAATGTTGAAAATTAGGTGGACTGAGAAGGTAAGGAATGAGGCGGTTCTGGACGGAATCGGAGGGTAAAGAAAGATGTTGAAAATACTGACAAGGTGAAGGGACAGGATGACAGGACATAAGGGAATCACTTACTTGTACTGAAGGAAGCAGTAGAGGATAAAAACAGCAGAGGAAGGCAGAGCCTGGAATACACCCAACAAAGAATTGAGGACGAAGATTGCAATTGAGGTGATGAGATTGGCACATGAGAGTAATTCGTGGAGGGTCACTTTGAATCAGCCATAAGCCTGATGACTTTAAAAAAATGTAGACAAATGCATGTTATTAACGGTCGGCCTACTGCTTTGTGAAAACTTTATCCGTTGCCACGATATAATATGATAGCACAAAAAGGCGAATATGTCGTGGGCAAAGTAAGATATGCAAAAGAAGAAAACAAATTTTTCAACTTACCTGGTATAGACATTTAACTCAAAACATCTTGACATATTCGCGCATTTACACTGAATAAACCTACTTGCCCACGCAGCGAGCTCTCTTAGCTGCTAGGCGTTGGCACACCTGCATCTTGCAAATTATAGTCTAAAGTCCGTGAACCTATGCCGAGAGTCTATACAACTCGCCAGTAGCACAGGCTGAAGAGCATACATGTAATAGCTAAAAAAGTTTTTCTGAAGGGAGAATAGATTTTCTGGGGGGGATAAATCGTCTGGTGGATGTTAGGGGGTGGATTTACTCTTGGGGGGGGGGGGGAGGCGCTAAAACATTTTTTTTTAAAATTTCTGGATGGAGGGGCTTTGATTTTGTCCCCAAGGAAATAATTTCTTCCGCCAAGCTTTCTGCTGTTACATGTGTGATGAGGGGTGTGAGAACAAATAGACAGGAATCAACGTACGAGTACTTCCAGTAACTGGGATGCATCTACAATGGAAATATCTGTGAGTGGGGATGCATCTGTAATAGAAAGTGTCCCAGAGTGAGGAAGCATGCATCCTCAACTTTAATGACACGTTGTGTCGTATTGCGCAACATCAATGCTTTGTTGGACGACATGATGGCTTGTGTCACATTATGCTAGATGAATTCATGTATCATCTTATTTTACTTGACATCATGCATTGTGTTACATGACGTTGGTACTAATACTAACAACTAAAAAGGAGATTATTTCTAGATGTTTTAAGTGCCTTTTAAGCTGCCAGATAAGTCGAAACGCTAGTTTCCTTCCTTTACAACCCTAATTTTGCCTAGGACATGTTCGTCTTTTTTGCGCTATGATAGCAACCTTTTTCATTATCGTTAATCTATGAATCAACACAGTATAAAATTACTTTTATTGCCGCCTTACTACATCAGGCAAGCAATGTTAACCGACATTTCTACCACCACATCATCGCCTAAATGCACGTAAAGAATGGTAATGAACACAAGATAACACTGTTTACTTGCTTAAATATTTATTCACATTTACCTGATTATCGAAAAATATTGAAGCACATTTAAATACAGGAATATTTTCAGGATGATCAGATGTGTACAGATCGTCTCGGAAAAGCAAATTCTTGGTATAAATACGGCATATGTTGCTGCCATTGGCGGCCATCTTTTAGGCATTTACCACTGTTTATATGCTCACACATACTAGCAGATTTGTCGTTAGTGGGAATCTGAAATTAGAGAAGCCCCTTCTTTGTTTATCGTGAAGCTACAAACTAATATGAAGAAGGCACATCACGTACCGTGTTTTGTAAGCAATAACTCTGTACCTCATCGACTGTCATGTACCACTGTTTACATAGCCGAAGTCTCCATACGTATTGGTTGGGTTGGGCTATAGAGGGACCAAACTACAGGGTCATCAGTCCCTCCATACATATGTGGTGATGCAAAGGTAAGAACAACAGCAAGAGCTAGATGACGGTGCCAAAAGTTTTTAAAGAGGTGGGGAATCAGATTGTGCGATGCACTTGAAACAATTTCCGTTCGCACACGAGTCGCGTCGCGTCCTTCGTGCAAATTAAGTTGGCAACCCGCCCGCACTGCACATGGCGCCTAGCCTACGGCGACCTGGCCGCGGTAAAACCCTTCCTCTTGCGCAACAGAGGGCAATTCCCCGCAGTTGAGGACGCAGGGATTCCCTTCTCCAACCGGCTGGCCACCGTGGTTCACGCAATGGCTCTGGCAATATCACCACTCCTGTATCACCTCTCGCAAAAAACTGTAATGGAAATCCCCGGGCCACGCGCCTGCCATCAACAAGCTGCTGTTTGCTCAAATTAACGAATGCTCGTATGAGCGCTTCATTGCCCTTCCCTCTTGCCAATAGACTGGAACGTACGTAATAAAGAGCTGAGAAGATCCCCTTTTGTTTTGTGGTATCGGAACATAGTCGTCATCATAGGTTTTTCCAGACAAGACTAGTTCTAGTTTCTCCTATGGTTTGGCCTCAAGAACAGCGAGTGGGATAAAAACATCGAACACAACAAAACTGTGACAATTCAGGTTTCGTACCCGTATACCTGCTATTAGCTGCCAACATTCGTGCCACCTGAGTAATCTGCGCTAACCTCATGTCGAGACACAATCTCTTCCCGCCACATGGTTTTTCTAAAAAATGATGGTCAGTCAAGATGCGGAGAAGAGGAACTCTGGATCTCTGGAGGCCATGAAGTAACCCTTCAACTACAGTTTGTCCTTTCCTTTGTCGGTATAATAGTCCCCTGCCGACTTAGTCATCCCCTGAGAATCACACATACGTGCTGACTAATCTGTGTCCTCTTTCCTCCACACTACGATACGTAGCTGACTTTTCCCTTACGGCAGGGTGAACGGCGCTGGAGGGGCCAGAACGTCAGAGAGGAATGTTATTGGAACGTCTAGTACCATGCGATATCGCCAAGAGATCTGAGCCCTCTCAGACCAAAATCGTCGCTACGTTATCTCTTACAAAAGAAGAGTCAGGGTACCTCAGACCAAAATCTTCGCTATGTTATCTCTTACAAAAGAAGAGTCAGGGTAGGAAGATACTGCTAATGAAGTAAAGACACACAGGCTGCCCATACCTAATGGGGCGGTAAAGGGACACAAAATTGGTTGTCGTCTGCTGAAGTTTATGTGGTGCACCTGTCTCCGTACAGCCCCGGTAGAAATGAGTTCTTGACGCCCCAGACACACATCTTTTGCGATCTCTTTCACACCAGATAGACATCTCTACAGAGACATGCCTCTGAGCACTATGGGACTTAACTTCTAAGGTCATCAGTCGCCTCGAACTTAGAACTATTTAAACCTAACTAACCTTAGGACATCACACACATCCATGCACAAGGCAGGATTCGAACCTGCGACCGTAGCAGTCGCGCGGTTTCAGACTGAAGCGCCTAGAACCGCTCGGCCACCTCGGCCGGCGTATCTCTACAGAGGGGACATCGTGCTCATTCATTATGCTCTTATGGTGGTCCTGTGCATAAGTTTCCACATGTGGAAATATTACCTCTTAATAGTGTACTGGAAATCAACTCCAGATAGTGTCCAGCTCCATAGATAAGTGGTCAGCACGGCTGACTACGATGCAGAAAATTCGGGTTCGATTCCCAGCAATGTACAATATTTCTCCTTGCTGGAATGGCTAGTTTGGAGTGCACTCAGCCTTTCGACGCCAGTTGAAGAACTACTTGACCGAGTAGTAGCGACTCGAGGTCACGAAAATCGACCACGTCGGGGAGAGTGGTGTGCTGACTAGCGATCAGAAATGAGCTCCACGTACTCGCTTTAAACTCGCCAGCGAGCCCTATGACGTCATCTCTGAACTCGTCGTCTCCGTGTGCACGGGGACTCGACTCGCGCGTTACCGCCGCTTCTCACTAACCGGAAACTGTTAATATAGTCTGGTGTCGGGTACAAGTGTATTTGTTACGAGTAGAAAGGAGAGCGAGGACATGAGTCCACAAGCTAATCTGCGGACTCATGGCGTTGCTGCCACATCTGCGACTGATCGGCATAATGATTATTATATACCAATAGAATGACTGGTCAGTTCATTTATATACATGTGCGTGCAGACATATATATATATATATATATATATATATATATATATATATATATATATATATATATATATATATATATATATATAAGTAGGTACATAAATATATTTAAGAGTTGTAAGGTGATTCAAAAGCAGCTGCACACACTTCTTGGGTGTAATATATGCAAAAGGAACAGTAAAATGTTAAATAAAGTTTTGCCTGATACTGATTTATTTTAGAGTTATGCAGCAGTGTAGGAATCACTGATGCAACACAAACAACACCAAATTAATTCTTCTCAGAAAGCAACGACACGATGGGGCCCGAAATTCAACACAACTACAGGGTGTTTCAAAAATGACCGGTATATTTGAAACGGCAATACAAACTAAACGAGCAGCGGTAAAAATACACCGTTTGTTGCAATATGCTTGGAACAACAGTACATTTTCAGGCAGACAAACTTTCGAAATTACAGTAGTTACAATTGTCAACAACAGATGGCGCTGCGGTCTAGGAAACTCTATAGTACGATATTTTCCACATATCCACCATGCATAGCAATAATATGGCGTAGTCTCTGAATGAAATTACCCGAAACCTTTGACAACGTGTCTGGCGGAATGGCTTCACATGCAGATGAGATGTACTGCTTCAGCTGTTCAATTGTTTCTGGATTCTGGCGATACACCTGGTCTTTCAAGTGTCCCCACAGAAAGAAGTCACAGGGGTTCATGTCTGGCGAATAGGGAGGCCAATCCACGCCGCCTCCTGTATGTTTCGGATAGCCCAAAGCATTCACACAATCATAGAAATATTCATTCTGGAAATTAAAGACGTAGGCCGTGCGATGTGCCCGACGTGTGCGATGTGCATAAACCACGAGGTGTTCGCAGTGTCGTCTAAGGCAGTTTTTACCGCCACAAATTCACGAAGAATGTCCAGATAGCGTGATGCAGTAATCGTTTCGGATCTGAAAAATGGGCCAATGATTCCTTTGGAAGAAATGGCGGCCCAAACCAGTACTTTTTGAGGATGCAGGGACGATGGGACTGCAACATGGGGCTTTTCAGTTCCCCATATGCGTCAGTTCTGTTTATTGACGAAGCCGTCCAGGTAAAAATAAGATTCGTCAGTAAACCAAATGCTGCCCACGTGCATATCGCCGTCATCAATCCTGTGCACTATATCGTTAGCGAATGTCTCTCGTGCAGAAATGGTAGCGGCGCTGAGGGGTTTCCACGTTTGAACTTTGTATGGATAGAGGTGTAAACTCTGGCGTATGAGACGATACGTGGACGTTGGCGTCATTTGGACCGCAGCTGCAACACAGCGAACGGAAACCCGAGGCCGCTGTTGGATCACCTGCTGCTCTAGCTGTGCGTTGCCCTCTGTGGTTGCCGTAAGCGGTCGCCCTACCTATCCAGCACGTTCATCCATCACGTTCCCAGTCCGTTGAAATTTTTCAAACAGATCCTTTATTGTATCGCTTTTCGGTCGATTGGTTACATTAAACCTCCGTTGAAAACTTCGTCTTGTTACAACAACACTGTGTTCTAGGCGGTGGAATTCCAACACCAGAAAAATCCTCTGTTCTAAGGAATAAACCATGTTGTCCACAGCACACTTGCACATTGTGAACAGCACACGCTTACAGCAGAAAGACGACGTATAGAATGGCGCACCCACAAACTGCGTTGTCTTCTATATCTTTCACATCACTTGCAGCACCATCTGTTGTTGAAAATTGTAACTACTGTAATTTCGGAAGTTTGTCGGTCTGAAAATGTACTGTTGTCCCAAGCATATTGCAAAAAACGGTGTATTTCTATCGCTGCATGTTTAGTTTTTATTGCCGTTTCAAATATACCGGTCATTTTTGAAACACCCTGTATGTACTGTACATTTATCCCACAACATAGTCAGAATGATGTCCTTGTAAAGGAAGACAGTGACATGCTCGACCTCTTACCACTCTCAGAATGTTGCAGGCTCTGTTCATCCCATTCCGCACAATTCAACCCTTTTCAGTTTACTGCTGCAGGTGTGTTACATTTTCAGTTTCAAACCAAACGCAAGCTTCTTGCGATGTCTCCAATGGTTTAAGTCCAAACGGCTATGATCCGGAGATCTCACGGGCCAAGTAATTGGTCTTGTACGACCTATCCACTTATCGGTATATGCAACACGTGTATATTCCCTTGCTGAAATGTGCAGGGACATAAAGCATAAATTCGTTTGTATAGCGAGTGTGACGTCACGAAACGGATCACCCAGTTCAAGTTCCAAAAGCAGTCGATACACTACCAGTCAGGCACTTTGGCATAGCATATGGTCTGATTAACTGACTGCCCACTGCATCACACCAAATGTTCACTGCAAAACGATGCTGTAGTTATGTGAGGATTCTCATATGCCCACATGTGCGTGTTATGAGCATTCACGATATACGCATGGGTAAAGAGGCTCTCATCCATAAAGAGTACCCAACGGCCGAACTGTGGGTTCAGCAGTATGGCACTCAAGTAACCACTGACAGACATTATGTCTAGTGTAATCAACAGTTCGGTACGTTCTGCGGGTAAAACAGGTGGAACTGCTGTCTCCGAAGCCGGCGCCATACTGTTTATTGAGGAACCCCTACAGTGGCTGTTATACAGTGGGGTCCTTATGGTCGGATCTTTATCTACCATTTCCATGACGTTAACAATACCTACTCCCTCCAGTTGAGGCCGGCCTAACAGGGGCATGCCGTGAATGCCATATTCCCTCAAACGCTTTACCACAACTGCTTGAAAACATTTCCATATATAGTCGTCTTGCTGCTCGTGCATTGCCTTTTGCTGCACTGTAAAGGAGGTGCTTAGCGGTGTATTCACCCTTTGAATATGCCATCGTACCGTAAACAATGATTGCAGTATATGAACTATAGACAGAATGGCACCACTACACTGCAACAGCTCCATAGAGAACAAAGAACTACACCGAAGTGAAATAAACAAAGTTATTTTGGGCCAAAAATAGCCGAGCAGTGTAGAGGGGAGTACAAAACAACATGATCCAATATGCAGACGAACACGACACGCGCAAAATGTTAATTGGCCTGTGATATAATGCCTACCACAAAGACATTATGTATCGTAACTCGAAAATAAAGCAATTTCAGAAAACATGTATTTGACATTTTACTCGTAATTTTATGCATGCATTACACACACAAGTGTGTACAAATACTTCTGAATCACCTCGTGTGTGCTGTTAGGGCTATGAAGGCAGATTTTTTATTAGTGGTTGAGGGCAGTGTATTACCCTACATTACATCAGTATTTACTCAATTTGCAGACTAATAATTATAGCTATTGGGAGTACTGTGGTTTTAGGTTGGCTAGTAAAAGAAAAAAAGTGTGTGAATTCCTAAGGGACCAAAGCGCTGAGGTCATCGATCCATAGACTTAAACTAACTTCTGGTTAAGTAGTAGTTCCAGTTATGCGTGGTAAGGCATTATCGAGTCAGTGATAACAGTACAAGAAAATACGAGGATAAAATTGCGGTTTCTGAATGATAAGTAATTATCAGCACAAATTTTCAACAAATGATAATAGAAATGAACGATTAACTACACAGCTCGAGGTTAACCTATAAATGCAAGTTACCATGCCCAAAAGAATACAAAAATCACGCACTTTCTGGTAACTGGGACATAAAAGTGACCTTGATCTGTGCCCAGTTTTCTCTTAGCGTAGCACGGATATTTTCTTATGGTACAGGTAAAATAAACAGGATTACCGATAACTCGTATATACAAGGGCAATGTTCTTGAGGACAATATTAAGGAAATGGAAGAGGATGTAGATGAAGGTGAAATGGGAGACATGACAGCTAGTGAAGAGTTTGACGGAGCACTGAAAGAGCTGAGACCAAAAAAATACCCCAGGAATAGACAACATCCCATTAGAACGACTGACAGCCTTGGGAGAGCCAGTCCTGACAAAACTCTACCATCTGGTGAGCAAGATGTATGAGACAGGCGAAATACCCTCAGACATCAAGGAGAATATAATAATTCCAATCCCAAAGCAAGCAGGTGTCGACAGATGTGAAAATTACCGAACTATCAGTTTAATAAGTCGCAGCTGAAAATACTAACGCGAAACGTTTAGAGACGAATGGAAAAACTGGTGGAAGCAGGCCTCGAGGAAGATCAGTTTGGATTCCGTAGAAATATTGGACCACTTGAGGCAATACTGACCCTACATTTATCTTAGAAGAAACTTTAAGAAAAGGCAAACCTACGTTTCTAGAATTTGTAGACTTAGAGAAAGCTTTTGACAATGTTGACTGGAATACTCTCATTCAGATTATAAAGGTGGCAGGGGTAAAATACAGGGAGCGAAAGGCTATTTACAATTTGTACAGAAACCAGATGGCAGTCATAAGAGTTGGAGGACATGATAGGGACGCAATGGTTTGAAGGGAGTGCACCCTCTCCCCGATGTTATTCAATCTGTATATTGAGCAAGCAGTAAAGGAAACAAAAGAAAAATTCGGAGTAGGTATTAAAATACATGGAGAAGAAATAAAAACTTTGAGGTTCGCCGATGACATTGTAATTCTGTCAGAGACAGCCAAGGACTTGGAACAGCAGTTGAACAGAATGGATAGTGTCTTGGAAGGAGGATATAAGATGAACATCAAGAAAAGCAAAACGAGGGTAATGGAATATAGTCGACTTAAGTTGGGTGATGCTGCGGAATTAGATTAGGAAATGAGACACTTAAAGTAGTAAAGGAGTTTTGCTATTTAGGGAGTAAAATAACTGATGATGGTCGAAGTAGGGACGATGTAAAATGTAGACTGGCAATGGCAAGGAAAGCGTTTCTGAAGAAGAGAAATTTGTTAACATCGAGTATAGATTTAAGTGTCAGGAAGTCGTTTCTGAAAGTATTTGTGTAGAGTGTAGCCATGTATGGAAGTGAAACATGGACGATAAATAGTTTGGACAAGAAGAGAATAGAAGCTTTCGAAATGTGGTGCTACAGAAGAATGCTGAAGATCAGATGGGTAGATCACATAACTAATGAGGAGGTATTGAATAGAATTGGGGAGAAGAGGAGTTTTTGGCACAACTTGACTAAAAGAAGAGATCGGTTGGTAGGAGTTGTTCTGAGGCATCAAGGGATCGCCAATTTAGTACTGGAGGGCAGCGTGGAGGGCAAAAATCGTAGAGGGAGACCAAGAGATGAATACACTAAGCAGATTCAGAAGGATGTAGGCTGCATTATGTACTGGGAGATGAAGAGGCTTGCACAGGATAGAATAGCATCAAACCAGTCTCAGGACTGAAGACCACAACAACAACAACAAACCGATAACTATCTTTTCCATTGGACGACACTTGAATGTTTGTGTTCTGAAGCATTGAGTATAGCACTGAACTTATTCCAGATACCACTCCTCCTCTCATCTTACACCTTCCACAGTTTCACAGAAGATAGCTTTGTTGAAGGTCATATGATACCAATAATTGGTCATTACGCATTTTCAGTGCTACTTTACAACGTCGACATCGTTTACTTCACACGAAGTCAAGATAAGCCCTAACTCCCACACGCTTCAGTAAAAGCGAATGAGTCGACGAGTGTGAAGCGACCTCAACGCCACTTTTCCCAGACTCATCGTACTCGCAGCATTACTGACGTAACAGTGGTGCCCTGATATGTAATGTATGCAACCTGTAACATTACAATCGTATTCGCTCTTTTTCTGATCTCTCTCTTGCCTCTCCATACCGCATCCAACTGCGCCATAGGCAGAGAATGACATGGCAGTCGGTCGGTAGCGATGGGTCCCCTGGGGCCTGTGGACGGAGTTACTCTCAGCATTGTCCGTCTCGGATAGCTGGATTCTTGCTCAATCTCTGGTATGCTGTGACCAATGCTCTTTCCACTGATTTAGCATCCTACATAGAATTAGCGAAGTGCTGCCGTGTTCATTGCACGCTGTGCTGTAACATGCGAAGTCTGTTTTAAAAACTTCCGGAACTCTGTCTACAAAATTTTTCTACCCATACTTCTTACTTACCGTCCATGGTCTCTTTCGCAAGCGCCGTCTGTGAATTTTCTTTTCTCTCCCCTATTCTTGCAAATCTTCGTTCTTTGAATGGGGTTTTCAACTTTGGAAATAAAAAAAGTCTGTGGGGGCCTGATCTGAGAAGTTTGGTGGATGAGGCAGAAAAATGATTTCGTTTTTCGTGCAATAGTCACAGACCAACGGGGACGGATGTGTGGGTGCGTTATCTTGAATGGATTATTTGCCAGATTTCAGGCCACTTCCTTCTCACATTTCCTTGCAGACGCCGCAACACGTCTCGACAGGTACAATTGATCAACAGTTTGTCGCTGTGACACGAATTTATGATGAACTAATCCTTCACAGTCAAAGAAAATATCAGCATGGCTTTGACGTTTGACATTTTGGTCCGGGTGAACCTTGGTCTCAGCGTCATAAACGTAGACTCACGCCTCATTACCAGTTGTTATTGTGGTCTTCAGTCCTGAGACTGGTTTGATGCAGCTCTCCATAATACTCTATCCTGTGTAAGCTTCTTCATCTTCCAGTACGTGCTGCAACCTACATCCTTCTGAATCTGCTTAGTGTATTCATCTCTTGGTCTCCCTCTACGATTTTTACCCTCCACGCTGCCCTCCAATGCTCAATTTGTGATCCCTTGATGCCTCAGAAAAATGTCCTACCAACCGATCCCTTCTTCTAGTCAAGATGTGCCACAAACTCCTCTTCTCCCCAATCCTATTCAATACCTCCTCGTTTGTTATGTAATCTACCCATCTGATCTTCAACATTCTTCTGTGGCACCACATTTCGAAAGCTTCTATTCTCTTCTTGTCCAAACTATTTATCGTCCGTGTTTCACTTCCATACATGGCTACACTCCATAGAAATACTTTCAGACACGACCTCCTGACACTTAAATCTATACTCGATGTTAACAAATTTCTCTTCTTCAGAAACGCTTTCCTTGCCATTGCCAGTCTACATTTTATATCCTCTCTACCTCGACCATCATCAGTTATTTTGATCCCCAAATAGCAAACCTCCTTTACTACTTTAAGTGTCTCATTTACTAATCTAATTCCCTCAGCATCACCAGACTTAATTCGACAACATTCCATTATCCTCGTTTTGCTTTTGTTGATGTTCATCTTATATCCTCCCTTCAAGACACTGTCCATTCTGTTCAACTGCTCTTCCAAGTCCTTTGCTGTCTCTGACACAATTACAATGTCATCGGTGAACCTCAAAGTTTTTATTTCTTCTCCATGGATTTTAATACCTACTCCGAATTTTTCTTTTGTTTCGTTTACTCCTTGCTCAGTATACACATTGAATGACATCGGGGAGAGACTACAACCCTGCCGGCCGCGGTGGTCTAGTGGGTATAGGCGCGCAGTACGGAACCGCGAGACTGCTACGGTCGCAGGTTCGAATCCTGAATCGGGCATGGATGTGTGTGATGTCCTTAGGTTAGTTAGGTTTAAGTAGTTATAAGTTCTAGGGGACTGATGACCACAGTACTTAAGTCCCATAGTGCTCAGAGCCATTTGAACCATTTGTTATAATCCTGTCTCACTCCCTTCCCAAGCACTGCTTCTCTTTCATGTCCCTCGACTCTTATAACTGCCATCTGGTTTCTGTACAAATTGTAAATAGTCTTTCGCTCCCTGTATTTTACCCCTGCCACCTTCAGAATTTGAAAGAGAGTATTCCAGTCAAAATTGTCGAAAGTTTTCTCCAAGTCCCCATCACCTGTTAAGATTCCCTTAAGGAACATCTCATTCTCATTTGCGCGATAAAAAAGCTCTTCACAGATTGCGAGGCGAAGTGCTCTGTAGTCTCAACCCATGAGACGTGGGATGAACGTGGCGGTAACATAGTGCATTCCAAGATGCTGTGCCAGCATTTCATGACATGATCCAACAGAGAAGTCATATTCTTTTGCAATCTCTCGGACGGTCAGTCTTCGATTGGCATGCACAGTTTCGTTGACGCTCCTACCATGAGCGTCGTTGGTAGATTCCACGGGCGTCCTGTTCCAGGGTCATCATTAACTTTTGCACAGTCATTTTTAAACCGTGTGAACCATTCGTACCACCGATCACGGCTTAAGCACACATAGCCGTAGGCTTCCTGCAACATTTAGTGTGTCTCTGTAAACATTTTCTTGAGTTTCACGCCATATTTAATACAGACGCGTTGCTCCTCTAATTCGGCCATCTCGAAATTCGAAAACTGTGCCACACAGTGTTCTACTCAATACAGGACTCAACAATAAACAGATATACAACAACGAAACAGGCGTGTGCAGGGGTGCCAGGCACATTTCGATCCAACATACTCTAACATTCTGGGTGGTGTCTGTTTGTTCTATATCGTGTCTCCCTACCACTTTCGCCCAACGACGCTCTGAGCGTGTTTTTTAGGGAATTGACTAGTTTGAACCTGGTACCTGTTGCTGGTAAGGAGACGCCAGACCACACATGACATGTAGAATTCAGAAGAGTTCAGTGAGACTAGCGATGATATAACCAAATACTTAATGATTTCAGTGTCAGCTCCACTGCACTCCCTGTAAAAGAATCTTAATACTAACTAAATGTAGTGGAAGGGGTTCAAGGCTTTCCTATTTTTATTTAGCTGGTGAAATAACGTCGAAAAAGCGGTTAAGTTTACCACTGGAAATTTTATTCTACTCACAAAACATTGTTTATAAATTGCACTATTGATAAAAGGAAGCGTTTCAATACAGGATGGTAAAAAACGAATTGCGTTCAACAAAAATGTGAACGAATATTCCCTGAGTGGGTTTCCAAGTTCTACAATGGATCGAAGGATGACTTATGCCATATCACATCTATAATCTAGGTATAAATTAAGTTTCACAAGAGAGAAAACTATCAAAATGGTCTACTGCGACCCTCAATTATCTTTAATTACTTATCTAACAGATTTTTACTTCAAGTGGCAAATGTGAACACCATGAGCTTTAGTTTACGATCGACACTAGTATTACGCAAAAAGGGGGTGTAACAGATGAGACTTCTGCAGTTCTGAGTGAAGCTTTATGCGCTGTTATGCTGCGTCGCGTGCGTTCATTACCTTGTCGTTGGTTAGGCAGCTTCAGGGGGGCAGCAGCCATCCAGCTCGCCGTCTCGGAACTAACTAACATTTTATGTTTCATTTACCGAAATTGGTTTAAAAAAAATATCTGGCTGTGTTTTCATCTGACCAATCAGGACCTCAATGTTAACCTTAAGCTCCGCCTACAAAAATTCTGTCTATCCAATGAGAAACGTTATACTTTTCGTGGTGGGTCAATGTTTTTTAAGTTTGCAACGTAACAGAGACTCGAAAAAGTCTCACGCTAAAACTTGCAGCTGGTGTGGTCCTTTTAGCGTTATCGTAAGATCTATACTGTTCTTCTGGAGGGCTCTATCTTTTAACATGGGCTGGGGGGTGGTCCTTGACGTAACAGAGACGCGAGAAAGTCTCACGCTAAAACTTGCAGCTGGCGTTGTCCTAATGGTTGGCTGACGACGTGGGTGTCCAGTCCGTCCCTCATTGTAGGGCCTTCTGGCTTAACATGGTTCTGCTCTCGGCTTCTCTTCTCGTCCCTCCCCTCAGAACTGCGCCTGTCTCACGGTGGGAAGGTATGACATGCATTTAGGCATTCTTGTGTTAGTCTGTGGTATTCCATTTGCTCACTCGTTACTCATATTACTTTGATTAATTTAATGTCACGATTTATTCGGAGCTATGTGACATACTACTGGATTTGCTTATCATGTCAGGGTTTTCATGGAAGGTGTTGGATTTGCCTGACACCTTACAATACCACTGGCGCTAAATTACCAATGTTTCGAAATTTTTTGAACAGACTTCACATTGTGTCTATGCTCGCGCCATACATTGCATCTAGCTGGAACAGTTGGGTATCATAATCCAGTGATTTTGGTACACACAACGTCAAGGGCATCGCAACTAAGAAGTATTCAAAGAAATCCGTCGCAACAACATAGATTTAATAGCATTAATAGAAAAAATTAAGGTAAAGGAATAGAGAAAATACATGATTATGTTACTACACACATCAAAAAAGTTTTTACATCATCCCGGTACCGAGAGTTCCAGAAGCTGTACAGAAAATTAGAATACAAATCAACATAAATATCATTTCCGCCCTCTTTATTGTTCTTGAAAACCACACATTACATGTTATACCACCATACACCGAGACCTTCATAGTTGGTTGTACAGATTGCTGACATACCGGTACCTCTAATACCCAGAAGCATGTCCTCTTGTATTGATGCACGCCTGTGTTCGTCGTGACATACTATCCACAAGTTCATCAAGGCTCCGTTGGTCCAGATTGTCCAACTCCTCAGCCACGATTCGGCATAGATCCTTCAGAGTGGTTGTTGAGTCACGTCGTCCATAAACAGCACTTTTCAATCTATCCTAGGCATGTTCGATAGGGTTCATGTCTAGAGAACATGCTTGCGACTCTAGTCGACCGATGTCGTTATCTTGAAGGATGTCATTCACAAGATGTGCATGATGGGGGCGCGAATTGTCGTCCACCAATACGAATGCCTCGCCAATATGCTGCCGATATTGTTGTACTGTCGGTCGGAGGGTGTCATTCACGTATCGTACACCCGTTACGGCGCTTTCCGTCACCACCAGCGGCGTCGTCGGCCCCGCATAATGCCACACTAAAATAGCAGGGAACCTCCACCTTGTTGCACTCTCTGGACAGTGAGTCTAAGGTAGAGCTGGGCCAAACGGTTATTCTGGAGTAACCGTTATCACAGTTCCAGTTATTCTTTGATCAACGCTATTGTTAATGGTTACTAATAACTACCAAGTTATTCTTCGTTAGCGAATACTGAATACTCCGAGGAGCTACAGTTAAATAACGACATAGTTGGAATCCATCAGTTTAGTTATCAGTATAACCGCGAGTAGTGTGAAACGGCTGCTATGTATGAATCGTATCATAACCTTAGGGTATTAACTCCGGGTACATTTTAGTTGATGTTAGAACGATTTTTAGTGTTTCATATTATATGTTTGTAGGTTATCGGTCACTATTAGAAATATTATCTTCGCAGCTGCAATAGAAAGTACGCGGAACTTCGCCACAGCACTGTTTAAGTAAAATGTTAACAACGTGCGCTTTTAAGTATGAAGTAATATGTAAACTGAGTACTGTAGGTTAAATTCGAAGCTTAATTGCTTGTGCTGCTCACATAATAGAATGAAGTGTACAGCCTTGTAATACAACAAAAAATCTACGTAATTTGACGGATTCGTTTACTCCAGTGCTGTTAAAGATAGTCCTATTGGGGAAGGTGTGAGTACGCTAATCCAAGTTTTATGTGAGATTTGGAAACTGCTCGATTTCTCCAGCTGCAGCATGTTTATAACATAGGAAGACATGCAGATCGAAAATGTTGACAGGGAGCATATTCTGTGGTAACTGATCAAACGTAGCAAACGTTTTTCGCATGTAAAAGCGTGTAATAAAAATAGTGGTATAAATTCAAAAACATCATGTAGGAACCTGTTCAAGGAATTTTGTATTCTAACCACTGCTTCCTAGTATATTTATTCCTTAATGAAATTTGTTACAAGTATTTCCAACCAATAGCTCAATACATAATATCAGTACTATAAATAGGAACAGAAATCTACATAAAGACTTAAAATCATTTACCTTGGTCCAAAAGGGGTCCAATATCCAAGAACATGCACTTTCAATAAACTGCCAGCAAGTCTGCAACCATTAAAAACTGAGTTTCAGATAAAGCACGGTTTACAGTGTGTTTAAAAAACTTTATGACACAGAAGTGTCTGATTCCACCCATCATCAGTATGCCAGAAATGGCTTTTTTAAGTGTGTCTATGACGTCGCTACATACACATGGCAACAAACACAAAGCTACATATAGATAATACAATAACATCTTCCACCAAAAATTTAATCAAACCAGTGGGACAACTGCGGTAAGTTGGGGGTTTTAGGGTGAGGAAAAGCTAGTAAAAAAACCACACCATGATCCCAAAACATAAAATGAAGAACAAAAAGGAAAAAAACACAGCATTCTGCTACACCAACAAAAATCTGCAGGAATCGGACACTCCCCTTGAACACTATAGGTCAACCATAGGTGACCATGCCAAAACACCAATACCCACAACTAAAAGCACGAAAATGGGAATCTGACATTTTCCTTGACCTGCATAGGTAAACCTCAGATGACGATACTAAACCATCAACACGCACAGCTATGAAAATGGTAATCGGTCATTTCCGGTGACCTATAGGTCCACCACAGCTACTGATGCCAAAAAACCAACAGCTACAACTGCGAAAAATAAAACCAGAATCCCAAAAGTGCACAAATCAATCATCTCTACATAAATTAAATCACATTCAATACTTCATAAATACACAAAACATCACAGCTAGAAAAAAATTAATTACCACCAGCAAATTCCGGCACTGCAAACTAGAGCGGCCAGCCCCCTTCCCCCCCCCCCCCCCCACATACACAAAAACTAACTCATAAACACCGTGCCGTAATGACATTCACACACCACAACACCTTTTTACGTCGAAGCAGACGGGTGGACTCGGACGCATCCATTGACCCCTCCTTCTACTCTGTAGATGAATATCGTAACAGAGACTGATAGACCAGCTTAGATAAAAATACTGCTATATTTCAGTTTTGACAGCACTTGGTTGCAACAGTCAAGATAGGGTATTCTGTGTTTGATGAATTTATTAAAAGTGCGTAACTGTGTTTTATTCTGACAGTGTATCAATTCTGTAAATTTTAGCAGTTACTGTAATATATTCACATATTTTGACAATCTCCTGACAAATGATGAAGATAATAACTATTATATTCAACTGTATTATGTTATACTTCCTGACATGTTATTTGTCATTCGCGATGGCCAGCGGCTATTTCCGAAGAAGTACGTAATACTTGTTCGCTCCAGTAACTATCGTCTCTGAAATATCACCGGGGCCTAAGACTGGAGCCACTGTGTCAGGAACATAGACACACAGTTATTCCGTTACCAACTTCCAGGTTACTTGTAATGGTAGCCCGATAACTGCCAGAGAGCGAGAACTGTGAGCCAATAACGATAACTGCCAGAGGAAAATACCGATCTCTGACAGTTATTACCATAGTCGCTCGAATTCCTTATGGTACCTTTCTTTATACTACCCGTCCAAGCTAAATTGACATATGAGGCGGTGGCTTAAGGGAACGACCGCACTTGTTAATGCCTGTACTGCAGCTCCTTTCAGCCACCGCTCGGACATTAACTTTATTTAATTGTATATGCTAAAAGTAACGAAGGCGCACGATCTAGCACACAGTTCTTATCAACAGATGGCGCGCAGTCTCACAGTTATACTCATGGCCTATAGAACGCCTTCCAAATGGTCTACCCTCTCTGTAGTTCGTAGCCAGATCTCCGATGAGTTGACGGGAAAGCGTAGTACGATCTTCGGTCAACAGATGGCGCGAGGCACTGTTGACATTAGACAGTTATTGAAATAACTGCCTGTATCGCAGTAACCGTTATTTCTCAGTAACCGGTTATTTCTGTCAGTTACGTTATTTTTTGCCACCTCTAGTCTAAGGCATTCAGCCTGACCGGGCTGCCTCCAAACATGTCTCCGACCATTGTCTGGTTGAAGGCATATGGTACACTCATCGGTGAAGAGAACGGGATGCAAATCCTGAGCGTTCCATTCGGCATGTTGTTGGGCCCATTTGTAACGCTCTGCATGGTGTCGTGGTTGTAAAGATGGATGTCGCCATGGACGTGGTGAGTGAAGTTGCGCATCTTGCAGCCTATTGCTCACATTTGGAATCGTAATACGACGTCCTGTGGCTGCACGAAATCCATTATTCATCATGGTGGCGTTGCTGTCGGGGTTCCTGCGAGCCATAATCCATAGGTAGCCGTCATCCATTGCAGTAGTAGCCCTTGGCTGGCCTGAGTGAGGCATCTCATCGACAGTTCCTGTCTCTCTGTAGCTCCTCCATGTCCGAACAACATCGCTTTCGTTCACTCCGAGACGCGTGGACTCTTTCCTTGCTGAGAGCCCTTCCTGACACAAAGTAACAATGTCAACGCGATAGAACCACGATATTGACCGTCTAAGCATGGTTAAACTACAGACAACACTAGCCGTGTAGCTCCTTCCTGTTGGAATGGCTGGAACTGATCGGCTTTTGGACCCACTCCGTCTATAATAGGCGCTGCTCATGCATGGTTACTTACGTCTGTGGGCAAAGGGACTGTCTGTGATACAATATCCACTGTCAACGTCTATCTTCAGGAGTTCTGGGTAGCGTGGTGAGGAAAAACTTTTTTTGATGTGTGTATTTGCAGTGCAATGAACAAAGAGTGTTAGGCAAAGAAGGGGATATCCGTTCCGATACGTAATAAGTGGAAACGCTGCGTTAAGAAATGAGACTGTGTGAACGTATGTCTGATGCGTGTGGATATGATGCTAAAAGAATACGACATAGTGATCATTTCAGTGCATGCATCCACAAATAATGGTGATGATGCTGAGAAGAATAATTACTTTAATTATTTGACAAATTTCCTACTCATAGATGGCATTAGCAATAGTAAGGAGCTGTATCTTTTAGGAGACTTTGTGGACGTATGGATAGGTAGGCTACTAGGAAGGTCATAGGCAAATTTGGGGAGGATATTGTGAATGATAATGGAAAGAAACTGCTAGAAACACATGGACACTACACTCTTAAGGGATGGAATGACTGTTTTCGACACAAAGAGATCCATAAATACACTCCTGGTAATGGAAAAAAGAACACATTGACACCGGTCTGTCAGACCCACCATACTTGCTCCGGACACTGCGAGAGGGCTGTACAAGGAATGATCACATGCACGGCACAGCGGACACACCAGGAACCGCGGTGTTGGCCGTCGAATGGCGCTAGCTGCGCAGCATTTGTGCACCGCCGCCGTCAGTGTCAGCCAGTTTGCCGTGGCATACGGAGCTCCATCGCAGTCTTTAACACTGGTAGCATGCCGCGACAGCGTGGACGTGAACCGTATGTGCAGTTGACGGACTTCGAGCGAGGGCGTATAGTGGGCATGCGGGAGGCCGGGTGGACGTACCGCAGAATTGCTCAACACGTGGGGCGTGAGGTCTCCAGTACATCGATGTTGTCGCCAATGGTCGGCGGAAGGTGCACGTGCCCGTCGACCTGGGACCGGACCGCAGCGACGCACGGATGCACGCCAAGACAGTATGATCCTACGCAGTGCCGTAGGGGACCGCACCGCCACTTCCCAGCAAATTAGGGACACTGTTGCTCCTGGGGTATCGGCGAGCATTCGCAACCGTCTCCATGAAGCTGGGCTACGGTCCCGCACACCGTTAGGCCGTCTTCCGCTCACGCCCCAACATCGTGCAGCCCGCCTCCAGTGGTGTCGCGACAGGCGTGAATGGAGGGACGAATGGAGACGTCTTCAGCGATGAGAGTCGCTTCTGCCTTGGTGCCAATGATGGTCGTATGCGTGTTTGGCGCCGTGCAGGTGAGCGCCACAATCAGGACTGCATACGACCGAGGCACACAGGGCCAACACCCGGCATCATGGTGTGGGGAGCGATCTCCTACACTGGCCGTACACCTCTGGTGATCGTCGAGGGGACACTGAATAGTGCACGGTACATCCAAACCGTCATCGAACCCATCGTTCTACCATTCCTAGACCGGCAAGGGAACTTGCTGTTCCAACAGGACAATGCACGTCCGCATGTATCCCGTGCCACCCAACGTGCTCTAGAAGGTGTAAGTCAACTACCCTGGCCAGCAAGACCTCCGGATCTGTCCCCCATTGAGCATGTTTGGGACTGGATGAAGCGTCGTCTCGCGCGGTCTGCACGTCCAGCACAAACGCTGGTCCAACTGAGGCGCCAGGTGGAAATGGCATGGCAAGCCGTTCCACAGGACTACATCCAGCATCTCTACGATCGTCTCCATGGGAGAATAGCAACCTGCATTGCTGCGAAAGGTGGATATACACTGTACTAGTGCCGACATTGTGCATGCTCTGTTGCCTGTGTCTATGTGCCTGTGGTTCTGTCAGTGTGATCATGTGATGTATCTGACCCCAGGAATGTGTCAATAAAGTTTCCCCTTCCTGGGACAATGAATTCACGGTGTTATTATTTCAATTTCCAGGAGTGTATATCTGGACAGAGCCAACAAGATAGTTACAATCTATAAGAGATTATGCAGCAGGGAAAGAAAGTAATGGCACAATGATGGAGTACTGCAGAATCTACAGGTCCGCAGAATGTGAATTTGGCCATTGCGAGCTTCGGTTTGCACTTCGGTTCCCCTTTCAGAAAATTAGTGGGTACCAGAACAATTGTAATGAGAATGGAGAGAACCTGGAGCAATCACAATATAAGCAAAGTTGACTCCATGATCCTTCAATTCAGTTCTTATACAAGATTTGAATGAGTGGGAAGCTACATCAGCAGTGGAAGCATCGTAGCAGGCAATTGTGAGAGCGGAGATGAATCTGCTTTTGAAAGTCTTGGAGTAGGTGAGAACATGTCCGGCACATTTAAGGGTTGTTGGTGGACTGATGATACTAACGCAAAGATGAAGGAGAAAAAGGAGGTGTGTAACATATAGCTTATGAACAGTAAGGTTAATGATAGAAGTAGGTATGTAAGACTGAGGAGAGAGGCAAAGGAAGCAGTAATTAGAGCAAAAAATACTATGTGGGACTTTAAATAGGAAGAAATTAATAACTGCATAGTGAGTTCAAAGTCCAAAGAAGCAACGGAGGTGATAAAACATCTATGAACGAATGACAGAAGTAGAATAAAGTTACAGCTGATAACCTAGAGAGATGGAATAAAAACTATGAAAAACTGTTCTAATAAGATTGATCCGAACTTCAGGATGTATACCTTCTCTGTTGGAGACACTGAACTCCAGCACATAACAACCGCAGAAGTACAGGATACAGTTAAGGGACTCAAAAATGGCGAAGCTACTGACCCCTTTTAGTGAGAGGAAATCTCTGCTGAGCTTAAAGAAGGGTTCATTTCTGAAAAGGAAAGCAAATTACCGAGGCATCATTTTTCTCAGTTCTGTACCGAGACTTGATGATAAAATACCGAAAACTGGAACTGGGAGAGAAATTGAGCAAGCAGAAGAACAGAGTGGCTTTCGGGCAGGAAATATCTGCAAAGTTAGACGAGTGACTGACAGGAAAATGGCACATAACTTGGAGACACAAATGGCTGTTATAGACTTGCAGAAGGCCTAAGATAGTGTACCACTTTCTAGGATGTGAGAAGCAACGAATAACAAGAACATTCATAAATGTTATGTACAAGCCGTTAGAAATCTGCATCCAGAAAATACTTGTCGTGTTAAAGTTGGGAAGTTTCTGTCGCACGACCTCATAATTAGCAAAGAACTGAGACAAGGATGTTGCTTAGTGCCTGCCGTCTCTAAAATATTTTTGAACGAAATATTGAAAACTTGGAAAAGGAAGTGCAAAAACATGGGAATTGCAGTAGGTGGCACATCCTGTTCTCTCTAAATTTCGCCGACAATCAGGTCATCTTTGCCGAGGAAGAAGAGGATGTGTCTTATATGTTAAGAACACTTAAAGAAGAATGTGAGCAGTGGGGCATGAAAATTAACTTTACAGAGACTGAATACTTGGTTGTCGGAGGTATAAGAAAGGATATTGTTATGGACAACGCATATATAGTAAAATGTAGTCGATCATATAAATTTTTATGGACAACCATTTCGGATAAAGGTGGTGACAAAGAGGAAATGGCTGTCAGCAGTTGTTCCCCTGAGCCTAATGGCACCTGACCCTCTTAACATATGGTTGCGTCTCGAAATATCCGTTGCCAGAGGGGCGAGGGGCATAGAAGTTCGTTGTTGGTGTGGTGTTTGATGCTGGCAGTTCTGGCTACTGTGATCATGCAACGTGGCATGCCTACAAGCTACTGTGTTAGCGTATAGTACGATGGATTACATACTTCAGCGTCCACACAAAAGGACGGACAGTGGAACTGTACTGTGAGTTCAGTGATCAGCGATACCCTGTACGCTTACAGCACGTTCACTTCTACAGTGACTGTCTAGCGGTGGAAGGGGTCATGCCGGGGGAGAGGGGGGGGGGGGGGCGGGGGGGAGGCACGGATTCAAACGTATCTATATGCAGATTTGCTGCATCACATTTACTCCTCTCCCCTCCGATGTCTTCTCTCCACTGATGGCTATAACCTGCTAGCACAGCAGCATCAGTTTATTGCAAGGGAGTGTCAAGGAAACGTGGGCAAAAGCAGGCTTTTGTAGCTGTACTGGTATTTTCAGCTTTTTCACGTGACTCCAGAACCAATTTGCTGTACTTTGCAGAATAGGATTAGTCTTCCTAGTGAATTGTTACTGCATTTTCGCGTTTTCTTTGGATGATGTGGAGAACCTGTGAATCGTGTCGGCGACATAAGCGCCTTCCGGTACGCTTGGACCTATGTCGTATTTAGTCACTACAGAGGCATCACACTAATGAGTAGATACTAGAGGCGGAAGCTGAGATTTTGAAGTGTTTGTATCAGCTGTTAATTACTTATCTTTATTTCACTGATGATTTTGATGAATTTACAACAAGGGAGCACACGGATATTTTTCAGTCTTTGTTTGTCGATCTCTTGATGAAGTTTGCTTACTGTTTGTAATATGTCTAGACTGGAGGCAACCGTAGTTTTTTTAGACAAGTACACTTTTGAAGCCCGCCCGGTTAACCATGCGTTAGATCGCACGGGTTGTCAGATTGGGAAGGAGCGCCTGCTCTCCGGCACGAATCCTCCCGGCGGACTTGTGTCGAGATTCGGTGAACATTTATAAGGTTCTTTGTAAAACCGTTAGTGTTGCTCTTTCATTTGACACTTCATTTATAACTGTATGTTTAATATGATAAATATTATAAAGCATTAAAACCATGATATTGATTTATAAACACCCTGTATTTTTGAAATATCATTATTTTCACCTTATCTGTAAGTCACTTTATTAAGACTACAAGTTTCCATCAAACAACAGACAATCCTCTGGTATAGAAAGCGAAATTAATTACAGAACACGCTTCAAAACAGGATTACTTTTACCTACACTACGTGATCAAAAATACATGGACCCCCCACAAAAAAAATTTCATATTATGTGCATTTTTCTGCCACCTACTGCCAGGTACACCACATCAGCGACCTCAGTCGTCATTAGACATCTTGAGAAAGCAGAACGTGGTCAGTTGATTTGGTATCACTTTGCCATACGTCTGTAAGCGAGATTTCCACACTCCTAAACATCCCTAGGTCCACTGTTTCCGATGTGATTGTGAAGTGGAAACGTAAAGGGACACGTACAGCACAAAAACGTACAGGCGGACCTCATCTGTTGACTGACAGAGACCGTCTTGAGTTGAAGAAGGTCGTAACGTGTAATAAGCAGACATCTATCCAGACCATCACACAGGAATTCCAAACTGCGTCAGGATCCATTGTAAGTACTACGACAGTTAGGCGGGAGGCGAGAAAACTTGGACTTCATGGTTGAGAGGCTGCTCATAAGCCACATATCACGCCACGAAATGCGTTACGACGCCTCGCATGGTGTAAGGAGCGTAAACATTGGACAATTGCTTTCCACTGTTGAAGAGCAATTCGGGGATGGCGATTGCATCTTTCAACGCGATCGAGCACCTGTTCATAGTGCACGGCCTGTGGAGGAGTGGTTACACGACTATAACATTCCTGTAATGGACTGGGCTGCATAGAGCCCTGAGCTGAATCTTATAGAACACTTTTGGGAAGGTTTGGAACGCCGATCTCGTGGCCTCACCGATCGACAACGGTACCTCTCCTCAGTCCAGCACTCCGAGAAGAATGGGCTGCCATTCCCAAAGAAAACTTCCAGCAACTGATTGAACGTTTGCCTGCAGGAGTGAAAGCAGTCATCAAGGCTAATGGTGGGCCAACACCATACTGAATTCCAGCATTACTGATGGAGGTCACCACGAGCTTGTAAGTCAGTTTCAGCCAGGTGTGCGGGTACTTTTTATCAGATAGTTTGTGTATCAGAATGCACCAAGAGTGTGCTGATACATTCTGCAGGTGACTGTAGTTCTTGTTTTTGGATTCGTTGCTTTCGTGGTGATGTGATTCATATGCGTTGTGTGATGTGATTCCATTGCCATTAGCATCGTATTACAGTGCTAAGTGTTTTATTATGTGGTTATGTTGTTTCAACTTGCGCTAAAGTGTTCTTGGGAATTTCAAATTAATTCATACGTATTTTGGAGAATGATGTTTTTTATGTTCGGTTGTGTAATGTCCTCCATAACAATTAGTTACTTAATATCTTTTTAAACAGTTATTCAGATAATCTCGGGGTTAATGAATCTGATCGCCGTTAGAAGTGAATCATACGTTTATTTAGTGGCGGGATTAACTTCAAAACGTGTGTCTGCCCTGCCGTATTTATTTTATAGTTATAGTAATAAGGATGACGGCTTGTTGCGCCACGAGATGTCACTAGAATGCCTAAGAAAATACCTTCCGTAACAGAGTCCACTTTAGCATGTTACTGAATTCTGAACAAGAACAAAATTAACTGTTTCAAAACTAGTGCAAAAAAGAAAAGAACGGTAGCAGTTTAATGTGATCCGGAAGTTGAGAGGCGGGTCAGAAAATTTGCTCTGCATTAATTCACTGACGCTTTACTCACACACTCCATTGTGAGAAATCACGCCATTAAATTCAGTTCACTTCGATAAATTAGGTTCTTATAAGCCAAACCTTCGCGAAGTTCACATACTTCGTATAATCAACTGTCAGAAACAATCACAAGCGTTTTGAGCAAAGATTCCATCATCACTGATACTAATGAACTAAGCAAGTTTCATTACAAAATAATATTAAAATGTGCATCCATCTATTGCTTAATATAAAGCGAAATATGTTATTTACATACGTCGTTTAAGAAATGATGCAATCGCCCATCAGTAACTACATTGGGACTCGAAGTCACAGAGGCGCTTACTGAAATACATTGTATCATTTGCAGTCAATGTATACCTATCTTTTGAGATTTGTGTATGATAGCCTGTTCAGAACAGCACATGTGTCTCTGTAGTCATGAGTACATGGAGTTCTGCTGCAGACTAGGGTTCCTTTCACATAAGTGCCAGAGGGTCGAGGTCAAGGTAGAAGGTTAGGCCAAGGTCGAATCCATCATCACATACACACACACACACACACACACACACACACAAACACACACACACACCTCCACCTCCTCCTTTCTTCCCACTCCTCTCTACTACCCCACATTACCCAGTCTAAGATGGCGGATCTAGCCCACCTGTCCTAGGTCGATGGTAGTGCAAAAACATTTAAGATGTCGGAAATCATGGTGTGTTTGTATTAGATTGGTGCATAAGTGCGTAGGGTTTTCGTTTTGCACGTTGGTATTCCGGTTGCTATAAGTTTGTTTATGGACCATCATTTTTATTTGTAGTTAATTATTGCTATGTTAGGTTATATATTTTAATTTTGTCTTTTGGAGATAGTGAGTGGAGCAGAGGGCGCTAGAAAATTGAATGCCAAGAGGAGAAATAGGAACATTTCCGTCATATTCTTCTACTTCAGATCAGTCAAGAGATGACGGAAATAGATGCAGCCCCAAACATTTGGGCCTTGATGAGGTTAATATCATTGGACAGAAAACAGAGAAAAAATGGTTTTCTCGTTTTAAGGGGGATCGTTTTGACATTAGTGCCTGTCCACGTTCAGGGAGACCTTCAGGACTGATTATTGTTTAAACGCATTAATCCACAATGATCCAGGGCAGAGTACCTGAAAACTGGCAGATGGGATCATTCCACCATCGTGCGACATTACCATGCAGTGGGGAAGGTTCAGAAATCGTATATATGCGTACTACATTTTCAGAGTAGAATCAGTAGGTGGCCGTATGTGCTTCTCTGCTTGATGAACAACACCGTCCACACATATCTTGTACCGTCACTAGTGATGGAAAATTGTATCTTTATACTAACATAAAGGAAAGAGAGAAATGTGAGGCCAAACAAAGAAGCAGTTTCTCATACAAAGACCTGCACGCATCCACACAAGATAATGTTATGCACCTAGCGGAATACCAGTACTATAGTAAACCACAAATTGCTTCCTCGGAGTGTAACCATCTGTGCTGACTTTTATTGTTAACAACTGAGGCGTCTTGCAGACGCAATTCAAGAACAACGACCAGGAAGACTGAATGATGTGATGCCACTTCACGATAACGCCCGCCCTTTTTCTGGTAGACTGACAAAAACACTATTTAGAAATTGGGTAGGGAAGTCTTCCCACATACCTTATTCACCTGATCTTGCGCCCTCGAATTTTCACGTTTTTCCCCTCTCTATCGAGCAACCTTCAACAAACTTCCTTTGCAGACGAAAATGCACTCAGAACATGGCTATTGAAGTTCTTCAAGTCAGAACCACGTAATTTCTACAGTCGTGGAATGGAAAAGATGCCGCAGCGTTGGCAGACTGTTCTAAATAGTGAGGGATTGTATATTATGGAAGACTAAATTCTCTGTTAAGTGTATCTGTTGTGTTTATTAAACTTACGGAAAAACGCTATGAATTTACACAGCAACTCAATATGTATGTGTTGGAGACAGGCCCATTAAAAAATTCAAGATTTCAACATTTTAATATTTATTTACAAACTTACTGGAGCACGCATTGTCCTGAGTGCTGGTGCAGGGAGCATCTGCTGGTACGCGGGTTACAGGGTGCATGCTGACTGTTGCTCTAAGCTCACTTGTGTTTGTTTCAACTTGTTCACCCACACTCACCACCTCAACTCTTCACCTTAGGTCCTGCCATTTCTAACACTGTTTGGATTTTAGACAATGGATGTGAATGTTGCAAGTGTCATTGTAGGCCAAGTAAAATGGAGTTGCATGTAGTAATTTTTTAAGTCTGATTATATTGTAGAAAACTAACAGTAAAAATAAGTGGTGTCGACAATCGGAAATCAAACAGACATCTTACATAAGAACAATTAAATTCAGTTTCTTGATTTGTGCTGTATTCCTGTATCAGGAGAAATTTACGACATGGCAAGAAATGAGAGTGAAATGGAAGGGATGTATAACACACATGAGCAAACAAATCTTTCGTATTTATATAATAGTGTCAAGAAGTTACCAAGGTACCACAGAGGGCTAAGCATTAAGTTCAGAAACTGCTCTACGAAAGTTTCAAATGAAATCCATATAACATCGGGGCCACATGAAAGGAATTTTTCTGCATAGCAAAACATACAGCAGTGAGATGCAGAATTCTTAGCGAAGGTGCCAGTTTTGGAGAGGCAAATATTGACTCTTTATAGGACCTGATTACATCTGGTGAAGAAAACATAGCATTCTGTATTATTTCTTTACTATCTTAATTGTCTTTAGCAGAATCTACTATAATTAAAATCTTTTGATAATCATTTTTAGTTGCTTAGCTACTCCTCTCAGATCTGCGAACACAAACAGAAAGTTGGCTTTCAGTTAATGTGAACACTTAACAATCTTGAATAAATGTACTTAATATATAAAAGTTTTAAACATATAAACATACATGTACAGTTCTACAAACACCTGCTGAAAAGTGGGGCCTCAGCTACGATGGATGACCGATGGCCATTACCTTTTACTATTATACTGAAATACCCTTGGCAGTATTCCTTTTTTTAATAAAAAAATTATATTTCTTGTTTTTACCCTTTGTTTTAGTAGCTACCATCTTATAACTGCTAGCTGTTAATAAAGTATTCTTGACGTCGTTATTGTGAATTTTATTTTTCTATTGTGAATACAATTTTCATGTACATTGCTGCACTTTCCTCGTTGATATCATAATGTCAGTAATTGTTTCTACTCGTTTCTTGAAACTTTAACTCTGAGTACCTGCCATTCAAAACAGACAGAGAATGGTGGGAACAGGCAATCATGCACAGTAATTAGTCTACAGCTGACTGTATACATTAACTGTATTGCTTTCGGCAACTTCTTAGTATTGATGAGTTACGTTTAGTAACAATTGTGTCCTGTCCAGCGTTGTATCTAAGTGCATATTATACAGTAAGCTTAGTGTGATTTTAATTACTTTTTATGTTTTAATACTTTTATAAATAATATGTGTTTTTGAAAATTTTCTGTTTATGTCCTTGTATCTAAGGATAGTTGCTAATCAACCAATAATTATAATTACATTATATTGTAATAAGACAATTAAAACTTTTAAGAAATATTGACGCTTGTCCTCTAGTCTAATAACGGCTTCATATAAATAAAGCAAAGCTACATCTGTCCCTGTTTTTAGTTTTCGAATAAAACTTTTGCTTTTCAAGCCATTGCTCACTTTAATCATAAAGATACGTCTGAGTAACCACCACAATAAAATAAAAACAGTTAATTGAAGAGGGAGTAAAAATGACAGCAGTGGCGTATTTAGGTTTACAAAATAATGGCAAGTTTTATTAAATCCTTAGTAACTACAGTTAGCTGATAAATCTTACACAAAAACAACAAACACAAATCAGATAAGGAATGATGTTTGATAGGCAAAACATACATTGGGGTGGAAGCTATTCAAATTCTCCCATGAATTAATCCCTTGTACAACGCAATATGACTTCACTTACGTGAATCCACTGTGAGGCTCGACTACAATCAACTATACCACAAACTATGGTTCACCTGAGAACGGGAGCTGTGAATATCATTTAACAACAATACGCTGGTGCAGCTGTACTTCATCCATTCACCTTGATTCAGGCGCGCTGTGGGGAGGAGCAGTCGCTGCAGTAGCTCTAATGTTCTGACATGTCCATGAAAATATGCAAACTACGTGATATAGAGCTCGGATTATCAGAACGTGGGTTGCTTTCTTATCTGAGCCCTGAAATACATGCAAATTTCAGTGTGATGTGTACCCATCCACAGGTCCTGGCCAAACCAATTCGAATCACAGGCATGACTGTGCATGCTGGAAATGTCAAACATCAGACGGCTATCTTAGGACGAATAAGTTCATCCTCATGACACACGATATGGCTGAGAGATACGCAGTTCCACTGTCAGTACAGTTGGTTGAATAAATGTTTGATGTTGAATTTCCTACATAAGTCAATATTTTGCCTAGTTTGTAGGAGAGAGTGACAGTATACGTACACTGTACATGCTCACATTCCATATCCACCATAAGTTCACCGGATACACAAGCTTCCACTATAGAGGGATGCCCCCCATGATTCCATAGATTGACACCCACACATGTAGTCTTACATCGTTGGGACTTGAGAGACCACAGCTGGTGAGAATGCTCATCTAATATGCTGCATTGTCCTTCAGAGCATGCCTTCTCCTTCTTCCCTCTTCCTCTAAGGTGGATGCCTTACGAATCTGGAAACTGAAATTAATCATCTTACAAGAAGTTTTTGTTGAATAATAACTTATTACTGTTACTGTTAGCTTTTACACTATAGTCAGTCTTCACAGAATACTGTGTGATACTGCCTTTTACTTACTGTATACTGACATGTGCAGTGCACAGAGTCATTTTCCAGTGTGCTTCCCTAATAGTACAGTCATGGCGAGAATCAAAACTGTCTTAGAAATGGCAGGACTCCAGGTGAGGAGCGGCTGCAGGGCGGTGGGTGAACAAGCTGAAACTTGCAGATAGCTTGCTCAAACCAGTATCTAGAGTAGCTGAAGTTAATCCCAGTCCCTGGCTGTGGGCTGGGGTGAGGGTGGGGTCAGTCTCCATGGGAACTCTGGCGCCCCTACCAGCACAGACCTACATTTCTCTAACCTCCACATACCTATAGAGTGGCGCAGCAGTCGGCGTGTACCTCTGGACCAACATGCCTCCAGACCTACATGCTGCCTACACATGCACTCATGCCAATGCTCACTCCACTGTAATTTTTTGGAAATTTGTAAGTTCTATGGGACCAAATTGCTGAGGTCATAGGTCACTAGGCTTAAAAACTGCCTAAGTTAGCTCAAACTAACTTAAGCTAAGGACAACACACCACACCCATGCCCAAAGGAGGACTCCAACCGCACATGTGGGAGCCGCGTGAACTGTGGCAAGGCGCCTAAGACCGCATGGCTACCCCACGCAGCCCGCTGTAATTGTTAATCAATAAATTATAAAATTTTAACGTCTTGATTTCTTACATCGCTGTCTTGAAACACAAAGGAACAATCTCCAGTCGATAGCTGTAAATAAACATACCACCATTTCTGACATCTTTAATTTTATATAGTGCCAATTTAAGGATAAATTTGCATGATCTATATTCTTGGTCTGTTGGTTTAGGGGGAGAAGTAGGAGGGGTGAGGGGGAGAAACGGAAAGAGGAGAAGGGGAGGGACAGAAAATTGATGTGATATTGTCCTTGACCTTGGTCTTGGGACTGACTTTGATTTTGGCTTTGTTTGACCTTGACACTGACTGTGACACTGAGCTTGGGACTGATCTTTGACATTGACCTTAATGATGACAGTGACAGTGACCTTGTGATTAACCTTGACATTGACTTTGACCCTGGAACTGAGCTTGACTTTGACCCTCATGAGACTAATGTAGACATAACCATATTTTCTGCTCTAGAATTCCTCTTGATCCACTGCTCTCTACCACATATTATATCATACAAACTATAATCCCTTTGACTGACTGTCTCAGCATCAGCTGCCATCGATCGAGGCATTCTGTCTCTTCTTGTTGAATGTTCCCGTGTCTACTCAAATGCGTCTGTCATTGCCTCATGTGTCGAACGTATAGGGATAAGTAAGGATGTGATTCATATCTTATCAGCATGTACATCATAGGCAGGTACAATATTGCCCAAATATGTCCACATGTGTAATTAGTAAAAATGGCGTGCTCCATTCAATGAACAAAGTAAACACATTGTATTGAGGGGCACCACTACTGCAGATTATAATTATGAATGAAACATGCAAGCACTCATTAAGTGTAAACTGGCGTTAACGTGTGGAAGGGCAAAGTGAAGTATGTCTCCACATACTTCACGTGTGAAACGATGCATTGGCTACCAGTATTTATGTACCCTCTCAGTGTCATTGAATTCTAGGACATACGCACGATCGGAGTTAAGGCTTAGGGAGGGGAGAGTAGATAGTCAACTCATGTCAGTTTCACGTTGAGCGATCAAATAGTTTTGATGTCTTACAAGAAATGATTCCGTGTACACTTGCAATGACTCAATGTCCGTTACATAGTCTGCCCTTTTTTACATTGATACCTAGCTGACACATCTTTTTGTATGGTGCGGCAAGATGCGAGTTCTCTGCTCGAAGACATTTCTTGCTAGGTGTTATACTCATGATAAAGTCATGAATTTTCAAATGTGGAGAATGACAAAGGAGACTGTGCAAAAACAATCAAGAAATATTTTAAAACGTATAGTTAAGGTTAGTGTTGTACCCACAACATTTAACAAAAGAATGACACATAAAATCGAAAACTGATTCGGAAAGTTCAGTGCCTGGTGTAGCTACAAAGTAAACAACACATTAATGTTGGTAATTAGATATATAATAGACAATAAAAACAAATTTTCTGGGTCGGTCAAAAAGTAATAAAGCTCAGAGAGGTACCAATGGCACCTCGTTGTAGCTTGATTTTTATGTATCTTACTGATTTCCGTTTGTTTCTTTCCTTTTAATCGGAGCCAAACATTTAACTGCTTCTGATAGTTCTATAGAGGGTGTAAACGACAACTATTTACAACGTATTGTAGTGATGTAGGTGAAATCGAGATGAACTATTTCATATAGGTCTCTTGTGATTTATCAAGCCAGGAAACTACCTCAAGTTGGTCTACAAAAACATGCTAGGTACAGTGCATGCGCGCCCCATAAGATATTGGAATTCGTCTCGCCCTCTTACTCCACCAGCTTAGTCGTGCACTTACAAATTTTAAAATTATCATTTGTGTACAAATTGCCTCATAATTTTGTGAATTTTAAGAACTAAATCGTTTCTTTTTTCTCTGTTTTTCTGACTACTCTTTGAGAGAGTACATCGAATTGGAATTGGAATTCGTTTTTACATGATGGGCTCAAAAGTAATTTTTCTTTCAGTACCCTCAAATGAAAGGTCACCTTACTTACGTTAACGAAAGTCAGTTGCGTAATAGGACGAAAGGATATTCAGCATCTCACATGGCCCATTTGCACTGTAGCTTATCACTACACTGTATTAATTCTGATTTCAGCTCCGAAAGATTATATATGGTAGAAAAGGTTTATCAGTCACAGGAGGAAATATTATACAAATTAAATATCTCATTTAACTGTGAGAAATTCATTATTTTTTCCATGCATTCAGACATAACTGACTCTTTAACAAACAATAGCTTTACAAGAGCACAACATACAAGAAAATCTTTAAATAAAAACATAGTATGAATAAACCTCTTGCGAGATGTTTAGTTTTGAATTTAATTGTCGTATTGTTGACCTGCAGTGACTTTTACAGCCAGGTATTGGTTTGAAATTTTGAACTAAATCTAAAGACATTTAAACTACATTGCATGATATTTAACGAAGCAGTTATTGTTCTCGCTGATGAACGGCTCCTTTCAAATAATGCAGCAGATGTATGGACATGTAACAGACTACGCCGAGATTTAGTAGAGCACATCCTTTCATCTGGAATTGAACCAAATATTTCATTCAGATGTGTAAAAAGATGTCTTACCTTGCTCAGTTTGTCTTGTGCATTTGCACTTGGTAAATTGTCTTGGAAGTTTAAGAGGCGCCTCACTTGCTCAAATTTGTTGACAGTAATACTGTCTTGTACAACTGATGGGTCCAAAACACTATTCCAACACATCCTCACATTCTTAGATGTTGAAACGAAAGAATGTAGACACGTTGAAGCTTCCGAATATCTTCTATAGTAACAGTGCATGGCTTAGACAAATTCATCTGAGTGCTACAAGATATAGATTCTCGAGAAATCAAGTCCAAAATATCTTGAGTAAAAAAAAAATGAAAAAATTTATTTGCAGGTACCTTATCCGGTAGAGGTTCTCTTTCAAGAAAATTTTGCTCTACGTACATCATTTCTCAGTTCTCCCACAACACATATCGTACTTTCTTTACATGTAGTGTAGTTAATGTCTTCCCTTGACAGATATTCCAGGAGAACATCTATTTCTACTTGCAATTTAAGTTCCTGCTGCCTCTGCTGAGGTGTTCGCATTCATTCACGGGCCAGCAAAATCAGATTCAGTTGAAGTCACACGTAGATGGGATGCATTCACTTAACAAACAATAACATTACCGTTTTCACTAGGGGTTTCTACGAAACAAATTTCATCTTCACCGTCAATCTACATCTACATCTATATGGTTACTCTGCCATTCACATTTTAGTGCCTGGCAGAGGGTTCATCGAATCATTTTCATACTACTTCTCTACCATTCCACTCTCGGGTGGCGCGAGGGAATAAGGTACACGTAAATCTTCCCGTTAGAGCTCTGATTTCTCATATTTTATTATGATGATCATTTCTCCCTACTTAGGTGTGTGTCAACAAAATATTTACGCATTCGGAAGAGAAAGTTCGTGATTGAAATTTCGTAAATAGATATCGCCGCAAAGAAAACCGCCTTTGTTTCTGTGACTGCCACCCCAACTCGCGTATCATATAAGTGACACTCTCACCCCTATTGCGCGATAACATGAAACGAGCTGCCCTTCTTCGCACTTTTCGATGTCCTCTGTCAATCCTACCTGGTAACGGTCGCCTAACGCGCAACAATGTTCCAGCAGAGGATGGACATGTGTAATGTAGGCTGTCTCTTTAGTGCGTTTGTCGCATCTTCTAACTGCTCTGCCAACAAAGAGCAGTCGTTGTTTCGCCTTCCCCACAACATTATCTATATGGTCTTTCCAATTTAAATTGCACGTAATTGTAATTACTAGGTATTTAGTCGAATTGACAGCCCTTAGATTTGTGCTATTTACCCTATCCCCAAAATTTTAGTACCCATGTGGCTGACATCGCAGTTTTCTTTGTTTAGTGCTAATTGCCACTTTTCGCACCATACAAAACTTCTCCTAATCATTTTGTAATTGGAATTGATCGTCTGATGATTTTACTAGAAGGTAAATTACAGCGTCATCTGCAAACAATCTACGGGAGCTGCTCAGATTATCACCTAGATCATTTATATAAATCAAGAACAGCAAAGGGCCTATGACACTATATTGCGGAACGCCAGATATCACTTCTGTTCTACACGATGATTTACCGTCTCCTACGATCTGTGACCTCTCTGAGAGGAAATCACGAATCCAGTCACACAACTGAGAAGATACTCCATATGTACGCAATTTGATTAATAGTCGCTTGTGAGGAACGGTATCAAAAGCCTGATGGAAGTCTAGGAATATGGAGTCGATCTGAGATCCCTTGTCGACAGCACTCATTACTTGATGGGAATAAAGACCTACCTGTGTTGCGCAAGAACGATATTTTCTTAATCCGTGTTGGTTATGTATCAATAAGTCGTTTTCATCAAGATCATTCATAATGTTACAGTACAGTATATGCTCCAAAATCCTATCGCAAATTGAGGTCAGTGAATGGGTATGTAATTCAATGGGTTACTCCTATTTCCTTTCTTGAATATTGGTGTGACCTGTGGTACTTTCCAGTCTTTAGAAACAGACCTTTCGTCAAGTGAATGGTTGTATATGATTGCTAAGAAAGGCGCTATTGTGTCTGCGTTCTCTGAAAGGACCCTGATTGGTATACCATCTGGACCGGATGACTTGCCTTTCTTAAGTGATTTGAGTTGTTTCGCCACACCTAAAATATCTACCTCTATGTCATTCATGCTAACAGCTGTTCCAGTTTCGAATTCTGGAATATTTACTTCGTCTTCTTTGGTGCAGAAATTACGGAAAACTGTATTTAGTAACTCCGCTTTAGTGGCACCATCATCGGTAACATTTCCACTGCTATCGCGCAGTGACGGTATGGAATGCTTTTTGCCGCTGGTGTACTTTACATACGACCAGAATCTCTTTGGGTTTTCTACCGTATTGTGAGACAATATTTCATTGAGGAAACTATTAAAAGCATGTCTCATTGACGTCCACACTAAATTTCGAGCTTCTGTGAAACTTAGCCACTCATCACTTTCACTCGAAATTTGTATTTAGAGCTAAATCAGTTCTGCCAACTCTTTTAACTGTCCATCATCATTAGACTTAAATGAATAATACCATCGCCAGGAGAATCATATTCTACGCTAGAGGATGCATACACAGCAATGACACCACCAATGGAGCCATTGTGATTACGCTATCAGCACCAACGAGCCACCGTCAACGTCGCAACACACCGCCTATGTACAGATATAACCGTCCGAATAAGCCTTGAAAGCCCAACAGTACCGACCGGTACCGACCGAACACCGTATCATCCGCAGCCCTTAGGCGTCACCGGATGCGGATACGGAGGAACATATGGTCAGCACATCACTGTCCTGGCAGTCATAAGTTTTCATGTCCCATGACCCTACTTCTTAATCAAATAGCTCCTCACGAAGGCTGAGTGCACTCTGATTACCAACAGACTCGGCAGACACGGATGGTGACCTAACCAAGTACTAGAGAATTCCGACAGTGCTTAACTTCGGTGATCTGACAGGAACCGGCGATATCACTCCGTCAAGGGAGGTATACTGCGACCTAAAACTATCTCTCTTTCTATCGCTGAGTAAGAACAAATAGTGTTTTAATCGGATCCAAACGTAATTTCTTTCCTTATTGTAAGAAACATTCCTGATACCAGAATGAGATTTTCACTCTGCATCGGAGTGTGCGCTGATATGAAACTTCCAGGCAGATTAAAACTGTGTGCCCGACAGAGACTCGAACTCGGGACCTTTGCCTTTCGCGGGCAAGTGCTCTACCATCTGAGCTACCGAAGTACGACACACGACCGGTACTCACAGCTTTACTTCTGCCAGTATCTCGTCTCCTACCTTCGATGTAGAGCTTCTGTAAAGTTTGGAAGGTAGGAGGCGAGGTACTGGTCGAAGTAGAGCTGTGAGTACCGGCCCTGAGTCATGCTTTGGTAGCTCAGTTGGGAGAGCACTTGCCCGCGAAAGGCAAGGGTCCCGAGTTCGAGTCTCGGTCGGGCACACAGTTTTAATTTGCCAGGAAGTTTCACATTCCCGGTAGTTTGCTTTTATTACAACTGAAAATAGCTTCGCGATCTATGTTGACGTTGTCGCTTCCACCATTAACAGCAGTCATTATTTTTTGTTACCTTCAACTACCTCTTTTGTTTTATTATAGTTGTGAAATAGTTCAAATGGCTCTGAGCACTATGGGACTTAACATCTGAGGTCATCAGTCCCCTAGAACTTAGAACTACTTAAACCTTACTAACCTGCGGACATCACACACATCCATGCCCGAGGCAGGATTCGAGCCTGCGAACGTAGTGGTCGCACGGTTCCAGACTGAAGCGCCTATAACCGCATGGCCATACCGGCCGGCTATAGCTGTTATTATTGTGTTTTAACACGAGAGTTGTTTGCTTATGTATGGTTACAGTGTTTTCATCAGGCGCTTTTATGTGTTTTGTTCCGATTTGTGATAACTCATGTAAGTTGTGGCGTCCGCCGTCATACTCAGAGCTCCGATCAGTCTTAAGTAAGGCTGCTCGTTCGCTCTTGGTCAATGCAAACTGACAAAGGGAACTGTAAATTTGACGGCTGTCCAACTACGCAAGCTGTGTTTGCATTCAGTAGAACGTCATACTTCCGCATACTCAAGTCTAAGCGCTTTGGCTTTCATATTTATAACTGCCCCCCCCCCCCCCACACCCTAGCGCATGAACCATGGACCTTGCCGTTGGTGGTGAAGCTTGCGTGCCTCAATGATACAGATGGCCGTACCGTAGGTGCAACCACAACGTAGGGGTATCTGTTGAGAGGCCAGACAAACGTGTGGTTCCTGAAGAGGGGCAGGAGCCTTTTCAGTAGTTGTAGGGGCAACAGTTTGGGTGATTGACTGATCTAGCCTAGTAAAACTAACCGAAACAACCTTGCTGTGCTGGTACTGCGAACGGCTGAAAGCAAGGGGAAACTACAGCCATAATTTTTTCCCGAGGGCTTGCAGCTTTAGTGTATGGTTAAATGATGATTGCGTTCTCTTGTGTAAATTATTCCGGAAGTAGAATAGTCCCCCATTCGGATCTCCGGGCGGGGACTACTCAGCAGGACGTCGTTTTCAGGAGAAAGAAAACTGGCGTTCTACGGATCGGAGCGTGGAATTTCAGACCCCTTAATCGAGTACGTAGGTTAGAATATTTAAAAAGGGAAATGGATAGGTTAAAGTTAGATATAGTGGGAATTATTGAAGTTCGGTGTCAGGAGGAACAAGACATTTGGACAGGTGAATATAGGCTTATAAATACAAAATCAAATAGGGTTAATGCAGGAGTAGGTTTAATAATGAATAAAAAAATAGGAGTCAAGGTAAGATACTATAAACATCATCGTAAACGCATTATTGTGACCAAGATAGACACGAAGCCCACGCCTACTACAGTACTACAAGTTTATATGCCAACTAGCTCTGCAGATGATGAAGAAATTGATGAAATGTATGATGAAACAAAAGAAATTATTCAGGTAGTGAAGGGAGACAAAAATTTAATAGTCGTGGGTGACTGGAATTCGAGAGTAGGAAAAGGGAGAGAAGGAAACATAGTAGGTGAATATGGATTGGGGGTAAGAAATGAAAGAGAAAGCTGTATGGTATAATTATGCACAGAGCATACCTTATTCATAGCTAACACTTGGTTCAAGAATCATAAAAGAAGGTTGCATACATAGAAGAATCCTGGAGATACTAGAAGGTATCAGATAGATTACATAATGGTAAGACAGAGATTTAGGAACCAGGTTTTAAATTGTAACACATTCCAGGGGCATATGTGGACTCTGACCACAAACTATTGGTTATGAACTGTAGATTAAAACTGAAGATACTGCAAAAAGGTGGAAATTTAAGGAGATGGAACCTGGATAACCTGAAAGAACCAGAGGTTGTACAGAGTTTCAGGGAGAGTATAAGTGTACAATTGACAGGAATGGGGGAAAGACATACAGTAGAAGAAGAATGAGTAGCTTTTAGGGGTGAAGTAGTGAAGGCAGCAGAGGATCAAATAGGTAATAAGACGAGGACTAGTAAAAAGCCATGGGTAACAGAAGAAATATTGAATTTAATTGATGAAAGGCGAAATATGAAAACGCAGTAAATTAAGCAGGCAAAAAAAAATACAAACGTCTCAAAAATGAGATCGACAGGAAGTGCAAAATGGCTAAGCAGGGATGGCTAGAGGACAAATGTAAGGATATAGAGGCACATCTCACTAGGGGTAAGATAGATACTGCCTACAGGAAAATTAAAGAGATCTTTGGAGAAAAGAGATCCACTTGTATGAATGTCAAGAGCTCAGATGGAAACCCAGTTCTAAGCAAAGCAGGGAAAGCAGAAACGTGGAAGAAGTATATAGAAGGTCTATACAAGGGCGTTGTACTTGAGAACAATATTATGGAAATGGAAGAGGATGTAGATGAAGATGAAATGGGAAATACGATACTGCGTGAAGATTTTGACAGAGCACTGAAAGACCTGAGTCGACACAAAGCCCCGGGAGTAGACAACATTCCATTAGAGCTACTGACGGCCTTGGGAGAGCCAGTCCTGACCAAACTCTACCATTTGGTGACCAAGATGTATGAGACAGGCGAAATGCCATCAGACTTCAAGAAGAATATAATAATTACAATCCCAAAGAAAGCAGGTGCTGACAGATGTGAAAATTACAGAACTATCAGTTTAATAAGTCACAGCTGCAAAATACTAACGCGAATTCTTTACAGATGAATGGAAAAACTGGTAAATGCGGACCTCGGGAGGATCAGTCTGGATTCCGTAGAAATGTTGGAACCCGTGAGGCAATACTGACCCTACGACTTATCTTAGAAGAAAGAATAAGGAAAGGCAAACCTACGTCTACAGCATTTGTGGACTTAGAGAAAGCTTTTGACAATGTTGACTGGAATACTCTCTTTCAATTTCTGAAGGTGGCAGGGATAAAATACGCGGAGCGTAAGGCTATTTACAATTTGTACAGAAACCAGATGGCAGTTATAGGAGTCGAGGGACATGAAAGGGAAGCAGTGGTTGGGAAGGGAGTGAGACAGGGTTGTACGGTCTCCCCGATGTTATTCAATCTATATATTGAGCAAGCAGTAAAGGAAACAAAAGAAAAATTCGGTGTAGGTATTAAAATCCGTGGAGAAGAAATAAAAACTTTGAGATTAGCTAATGACATTGTAATTCTGTCAGAGACAGCAAAGGACTTGGAAGAGCAGTTGAACGGATTGGACAGTGTCTTGACAGGAGGATATAAGATGAACATCAACAAAAGCAAAACGAGGATAATGGAATGTAGTCGGATTAAGCCGGGTGATGCTGAGGGGTATTGGATTAGGAAATTAGACACTTAAAAGCAGTAATGGAGTTTTGCTATTTGAGGAGCAAAATAACTAATGATGGTCGAAGTAGAGAGGGTACAAAATGTAGACTGATAATTGCAAGGAAAGCGTTTCTGAAGAAGAGAAATTTGTTAACATCGAGTATAGATTTAAGTGTCAGGAAGTCGTCTCTGAAAGTATTTGTATGGAGTGTAGCCATGTATGGAAGTGAAACATGTACGATAAATAGTTGGGACAAGAAGAGAATAGCTTTCCAAATATGGTGCTACAGACGAATGCTGAGGATTAGATGGGTAGATCACGTAACTAATGAGGAGGTATTGAATAGGATTGGGGGGAAGAGGAATTTGTGGCACAAGGTAGGACATGTTCTGAGGCATCAAGGGATCAGAAATTTAGCACTGGAGGGCAGCGTGGAGGGTAAAAATTGTAGAGGGAGACCAAGAGATGAATAAACTAAGCAGATTCAGAAGGATGTAGGTTGCAGTAAGTACTGGGAGTTGAAGAAGCTTGCACAGGACAGAGTAGCATGCAGAGCTGCATCAAACCAGTCTCAGGACTGAAGACCACAACAAGAACATTTATAACTGAGCAAAATTACAATCTGCTCCATCATTATTTACGGGATTTTTTTGCGGATTCTACTGTTTCATAGTTCGCTACCAAATTGTGAGACTTTACTTTGTTACCTTCGGAAGTAAAACGCGTTCTTTTGATTTTATATAATAAAATTCGAACTCAAAATTACGCAGAGTAGATCTGTTAGAACCATTTCCTTCGCATATGGCTAAATTTCATGACAGCAAATAGTCTCATTCTTCGCAGAATCATGCGCGAAATAGTAAGGGTACACGTTTTGGGTAATTTCCCGTACATACGATAGATGTATTAGTATAAAAGATTGGAAACAGTACTGTTTAAAATGGTATTATAAATTTCCTGATATACACTGAAGTCACTTGCACACAGTTACGTCACTCACCTTCTGGGATGCTAAGATTAAGTTCAGAGTTTTTGAAGAGAACATCTGTGTCTGTTTTTCTGCATTTGCAACCAAATGGCTCATTGTTCACGTCTTGTTGCTCCCTCAATTGCGTTCTTACTCAGTAAGTCACGGGGCCCGTTTTACATGAGTTCCTCAGACCAGAATGGCCTCAGATGCGAGAAGGTGTTCGAGTAAACTTCTTCGTGGAAGCTAGACTTCTGGAAACCAGAGGAAAAGACAAACGCAGAATGTTCTCATGCCAGTTGTAACCGTATATCTGAATGATTACTCACAATCTCTTTTCATTACTGGTGTCGACATAAGTATGAGAAATGTTCCGAGAATTCCGCTTTGAAAAGAGGTTTGTTTGAAGATTACATGTCGAGAGATCTTCAACATCAAAATTTCTAATTCATCAAGAATGATGAAATGTAGAACAAAGGCAAAAGAAACAACACAAAACCACCATTTCTACATTTCGCAGCCAAAATAATGCACAGGAATATAACAACAATACAGTCAGATTGACATTCATATTTCAGGTCATGGTCTCGGAATTCCCCAGTGCTACATTTGGTATGTGTCGTTTATGACTTTTTTACCTGAGGACATTGTGAGCTGGATGTTCCTATATATGGGTAGCCTGTAGAGAACCTGTAACTTGTGGCCCATAGTGGAGGCGATGAAGAACAGGGAGACAGGAATTTTGCGGGCCATAAATGCTGAGTCCGGCGACCTGGCTAAGCAAGTGGTCGCGAAGGTGGTCAGTTGGCAGAAACTGGGTGGACGAAGCCATTTATAAAGAGACTGCTGGTGCAAATGATGGGAAGGCCATACCGCTCTGTGCATTCTCATGTCAGAAGCTGGGATTGTACAGACAGAGTGGCTGCTCCACATGTTTAGTGGGGCCACGACTTTAACTCACCTGATGCCAGGAAGTCGCCAGCTTTTTTTTTTACGAGAGAGAGAGCTGTAAATATTTCATGGGCATGACTGTCTGGGAAGCTTACCAACCTTCTTTCAGATCTTGGAAATGGATGATGGATGGCCTGGAAAGATTATACACTCCTGGAAATTGAAATAAGAACACCGTGAATTCATTGTCCCAGGAAGGGGAAACTTTATTGACACATTCCTGGGGTCAGATACATCACATGATCACACTGACAGAACCACAGGCACATAGACACAGGCAACAGAGCATGCACAATGTCGGCACTAGTACAGTGTATATCCACCTTTCGCAGCAATGCAGGTTACTATTCTCCCATGGAGACGATCGTAGAGATGCTGGATGTAGTCCTGTGGAACGGCTTGCCATGCCATTTCCACCTGGCGCCTCAGTTGGACCAGCGTTCGTGCTGGACGTGCAGACCGCGTGAGACGACGCTTCATCCAGACCCAAACATGCTCAATGGGGGAAAGATCCGGAGATCTTGCTGGCCAGGATAGTTGACTTACACCTTCTAGAGCACGTTGGGTGGCACGGGATACATGCGGACGTGCATTGTCCTGTTGGAACAGCAAGTTCCCTTGCCGGTCTAGGAATGGTAGAACGATGGGTTCGATGACGGTTTGGATGTACCGTGCACTATTCAGTGTCCCCTCGACGATCACCAGAGGTGTACGGCCAGTGTAGGAGATCGCTCCCCACACCATGATGCCGGGTGTCGGCCCTGTGTGACTCGGTCGTATGCAGTCCTGATTGTGGCGCTCACCTGCACGGCGCCAAACACGCATACGACCATCATTGGCACCAAGGCAGAAGCGACTCTCATCGCTGAAGACGACACGTCTCCATTCGTCCCTCCATTCACGCCTGTCGCGACACCACTGGAAGCGGGCTGCACGATGTTGGGGCGTGAGCGGAAGACGGCCTAACGGTGTGCGGGACCGTAGCCCAGCTTCATGGAGACGGTTGCGAATGGTCCTCGCCGATACCCCAGGAGCAACAGTGTCCCTAATTTGCTGGGAAGTGGCGGTGCGCTCCCCTACGGCACTGCGTAGGATCCTACGGTCTTGGCGTGCATCCGTGCGTCGCTGCGATTCGGTCCCAGGTCGACGGGCACGTGGACTTTCCGCCGACCACTGGCGACAACATCGATGTACTGTGGAGACCTCACGCCCCACGTTTTCAGCAATTCGGCGGTACGTCCACCCGGCCTCCCGCATGCCCACTATACGCCCTCGCTCAAAGTCCGTCAGCTGCACATACGGTTCACGTCCACGCTGTCGCGGCATGCTACCAGTGTTAAAGACTGCAATGGAACTCCGTATGCCACGGCAAACTGGCTGACACTGACGGCGGCGGTGCACAAATGCTGCGCAGCTAGCGCCATTCGACGGCCAACACCGCGGTTCCTGGTGTGTCCGCCTCGCCGTGCGTGTGATCATTGCTTGTACAGCCCTCTCGCAATGTCCGGAGCAAGTGTGGTGGGTCTGACACACCGGTGTCGATGTGTTCTTTTTTCCATTTCCAGGAGTGTGTATCTCTCTAAATGAGAGATTGTGCTCCAAGCTAGGAAGTCCCTTTTCGACGAAACATGACCTTGCTTAGGATGAGAACACTGTCTAAAACCTTTTTTCGGACAAGAGAGATTTTGAGTCACTGATTGGCTCCTCTCAGGATATGCAAAGCAGGGGCTAGCTCCCCCAGCGTGGATATCCCGGTGCTGTGTGTGGATTGGCTGCCGGGCCAGTAAAACCGTCAAGAGGGGAGATTCAGTGAGTACAGGATAATTCGATAGGTTTGTACAACGTGGAGGCGGTTCTGTTTTTGCTAATTCACCTCCTATACCGAGGCTTTGTGAAAAGTGATGGTGATTCTTTGTCTTCTTCGTCTTCTGGTCCTCCCTGGTGGAAAACATCAGGTCTTTCCCTTGTGGCTGAGACCTGTGGTCTGTAACCTGTGGTGCAGTAAGAGCCAGTGGCTGTTCAACTGTACCAACACTGGAACTGCATATCATCTTGGACATATCATGTGTCACGAGGGTGAACTTACTCGTCCGAGTCAGCCGTTTGACAATTCCTGCGTGCACCGTGGTGCCTATAAGTTAAATGGTTCAAATAGCTCTGACCACTATGGGACTTGACATCTGAGGTCATCAGTCCCCTAGAACTTAGAACTACTTAAACCTAACTAACCTAAGGACATCACACACATACATGCCCGAGGCAGGATTCGAACCTGCGACTGTAGCGGTCGCGCGGTTCCAGACTGAAGCGCTTAAAACCGCTCGGCCACACCGGCCGGCTGCCTGTAAGTCAAATTGGTTTGTCCACATCAGCGAATTGGTGTACGTCACACTGAAATCTGCCAGGATTTCAGGGCTCTTATAGAGAAGTTTCCCGCTCTCTAGTAATCAGAACGCCAGTGCGCGTGGTTTGCAAAGTATCGTTGACATGTCAGAACGTTACAGGTGCCGCAAAGCGCCACTCCTCGTCCACAGCGCGCCGTTCCCTGCTGCCACCTGAATCAAGGTGAAAGGGTAAAGTATTGCTGCACTAGCGTGGTATTATTAAATGATATTCACAGCTCTCTGTTCTCTGGTGAATAGTTTGTGCCATAGTTGATTCCGTCTGAACAGAGATTGGCCTAACAATGGATTCATGTAAACGAAGGCCAACTGCGTTGTAAAAAGGGTTAATTCAGGAGAGAGTTTCTATAGCTTCCACCCCAATGAATGATTTGCCAATCAAGACCCATCCATTTCCTGACTTGAGTTTGTCATTTTTTGTAAGGTTTATCAGTTCATTGTAACTATAAAATAATTAATAGGAAGTTGTCATTATTTTTGTAAACTTAAATACGCTACTGTACTCACTCATACTCCCTCAATTCTTCGCTATTTTTATTTTATTGTAGTGATAAACGCTTACGGCAACGGCCTTGCCGCAATGGATACACCGGTTCCAGTGAGATCACCGAAGTTAAGCGCTGTCGGGCGTGGCCGGCACTTGAATGGGTGACCATCCAGCCACCATGCGCTGTTGCCATTTTTCGGGGTGCACCCAGCCTCGTGATGCCAAGTGAGGAGCTACTCGACCGAATAGTAGCGGCTCCGGTCGTAGAAATCCATCACAACGACCGGGAGAGCGGTGTGCTGACGACACGCCCCTCCTATCCGCATCCTCAACTGAGGATGACACGGCGGTCGGATGGTCCCGATGGGCCACTTGTGGCCTGAAGACGGAGTGCTACCTACCTACTATACAAGGGTACACCAGCAATTCAAGGTCCAATTTTCTTAAATGAGTTAATTTGATCATTAATTTCAGTGCTGAAAGCAACCGCAGACATAGGCACAAAAGTGCCAAGAGTAAATTCAGTAATTTCATATACCAAAATGGAAGGTGTAACTTACGATGTGAAGGTTATTGAGAATATAATACTTTTATTTATGTAAAGATAATATTTAACAAAATGATTAAAATGGCTCTGAGCACTACGGGACTCAACTGCTGTGGTCATTAGTCCCCTAGAACTTAGAACTACTTAAACCTAACTAACCTAAGGACATCACACACATCCATGCCCGAGGCAGGATTCGAACCTGCGACCGTAGTAGTCCCACGGTTCCGGACTGCGCGCCTAATACTTAACATTCCTCGGACATATACACTACTGGCCATTAAAATTGCTACACCAAGAAGAAATGCGGATGATAAGCGGGTATTCATTGGACAAATATATTATACTACAACTGACAAGTGATTACATTTTCACGCAATTTGGGTGCGTAGATCCTGAGAAATCAGTACCCAAAACAACCACCTCTGGCCGTAATAATGGCCTTAATACGCCTGGGCATTGAGTCAAACAGAGCTTGGATGACGTGTAGAGGTACAGCTGCTCATGCAGTTTCAACACGATACCACAGTTCATCAAGAGTGGTGACTGGCCTACTGTGTCAAGCCAGTTGCTCGGCCACCATTGACCAGACATTTTCAGTTGGTGAGAAATCTGGAGAATGTGCTGCCCAGGGCAGCAGTCGAACATTTTCTGTATCCAGAAAGGCCCGTACAGGACCTGCAACATACGGTCGTGCATTAACTTGCTGAAATGTAGGGTTTCGCAGGGATCGCATGAAGGGTAGAGCCACGGGTCGTAACACATCGAAATGTAACGCCCATTGTTTAAAGTGCCGTCAATGCGAACAAGAGGTGACCGAGACATGTAACCAATGGCACCCCATACCATCACGCCGGGTGATACGCCAGTATGGCGATGACGAATACACACTTCCAAATTGGCGTTCACCGTGATGTCGCGAAACATGGATGCGACCAACATGATGCTGTAAACAGAACCTGGATTCATCCGAAAAAAGACCGTTTTGCCATTCGTGCACCCAGGTTCGTCGTTGAGTACACCAACGCAGGCACTCCTGTTGTGATACAGCGTCAAGGGTAACCGCAGCCATGGTCTCCGAGCAGATAGTCCATGCTTTTGCAAACGTCGTCGAACTGTTCGTGCAGATGATTTTTGTCTTGCAAACGTCCCCATCTCTTGACTCAAGGATCGAGACGTGGCTGCACTATCCGATACAGCCATGCGAATAAGATGCTGTCATCTTGACTGCTAATGATACGAGGCCGTTGGGATCCAGCACGGCGTTCCTTATTACCCTCCTGAACCCACCGATACCATATTCTGCTAACAGTCATTGGATCTCGACCAACGCGAGCAGCAATGTCGCGGTACGATAAACCGCAATCGCGCTAGGCTACAATCCGACCTTTATCAAAGTCGGAAATGTGATGGTACGCACTTCTCCTACTTACACGAGGCATCACAACAACGTTTCACCAGGCAACTCTGGTCAACTGCTGTTTGTGTATGTGAAATCGGTTGGAAACTTTCCTCATGTCAGCACGATGTAGGTGGCGCCTTCGGCGCCAACCTTCTGTGAATACCCTGAAAAGCTAATCATATGCATATCACAGCATCTTCCTCCTGTCGGTTAAATTTCGCGTCTGTAGCAAGTCATTTTCGTAGTGTAGCAATTTCAATGGCCAGTAGTGTATTTATGATCAAAGCAAACGACGGCTGTATATTCTTTCTGACAACAGGTCTATCGCGACCGGTTTAAGCAGTTCACTAAGTTCATATTAAATTACGCAGTCACTGTCGGGTGAGTGGTGATCATAGTAAAGTAAAAAATCCCTTTAATTCTGTTCAGTCTCAATCAGGAGACAAAATTTCCATGAATTCTGTATATGAAGGTGTACGCCTTTACCAGATGTGTTACTGTGATTTTTGACGCAGCAACGAGGCGAGTATCGCAAATTTTCTCTCGTTGCCATCTATGACGCCCGACATAGCGTGGAAACACTTAGAACAAGAATAAACAGAAGACAAAGCTAAGTCAGATAAACCGTATATACTGATCAGCCAGAACATTATAACCACATACGTAAAAGCTGATATGTCTACCTTTGGCACAGATAACAACAGCGACGCGCTGTGGCGTGGAAGCAATAAGGCCTTGGTAGGTTGCCGGAGGGAGTAGGCGCCACACACAAGTCACCTAATTCCAGTAAACAATCACATCCCAGATGTTTTCGATCGGGTTCATATCTGGTTGTGAGCCAGGACATTAATTGGAATTCGACACTGTGTTCCTCGAACCACTCCATTATACTCCTGGCCATGTAACATGACGTATTATCTTGTTGAAACATGCCACTGCTATCGGGAAACATGATCGTCATGATGGGATGTACGTGATCTGAAACCAGTGTACGATACTCGTTGGCCGTCAAGGAGCCTTGCATGGGATCCACTGGACCCTTGGATTCCCACGTGGCCGGCCGTGGAGGCCGAGCGGTTCTAGGCGCTTCAGTCCGGAACCGTGCGACTGCTTCGGTCGCAGGTTCGAATCCTGCCTTGGGCATGGATGTGTGTGGTGTGTGATGTCCTTAGGTTAGTCAGGTTTAAGTAGTTCTAAGTTCTAGGGACTGATGACCTCAGATGTTAAGTCCCATAGTGCTCAGAGCCATTTTAACCGTTTGATGCCCACGTGAATGTTCTCCAGAGCATAATGAAACCGCCGGGAGCTTGTCTCCGTCACGTAGTACATGTGTCAAGGGGCTATACCCCTGGAAGATGACGGCTTCGCGCCCACTCATCGCCATGATAAAGAAGATATCCTGACTAAGCAGACCATGCAACGCCCTCCCACTGCGCCAACATCCAGTGCCGATGTCACGTGCCCATTTCAGTCATAGTCACCGATGTCGTAGTGTTAACATTAGCACATGCATGGGTCATGGGCTTCGGAAGGAATATTCAGTGCACCGTGTGTTTAGACATACTTGTACTCTGCCAAGCATTGACGTCTGGTGTTACACTACTGGCCATTAAATTTGCCACATCACGAAGATGTGCTACAGACGCGAAATTTAACCGACAGGTAGAAGATGCTGTGATATGCAAATTATTAGTTTCTCACAGCACTCACACAAGGTTGGCGTCGGTGGCGACAACTGCAAAATGCTTACATGAGGAAAGTTTCCAATCGATTTCTCATACACAAACAACAGTTGACCGGAGTTGCCTGCTGAAACGTTGTTGTGATGCCTCATGTAAGGAGGAGAAATGCATTCCATCACGTATCCGACTTTGATAAAGGTCGGATTGTAGCCTAACGCGATTGCGGTTTATCGTATCGCGACATAGTTGCTCGCGTTGGTCGTGAACCAATAACTGTTCGCAAAATATGGAATCGGTGGGTACAGGAGGGTAATACGGAACGCCGTCCTGGATCCCAACGGCCTCATATCATTAGCAGTCGAGATGACAGGCATCTTATCCGCATGACTCTAACGGATCGTACAACTACGTCTCGATCCCTAAGTCAACAAATGGGAACGTTTGCAAGACAACAACCATATTCACGAACAGTCCGACGACGTTTGCAAAAGCAAGGACTGTCAGCTCGGAGACCACGGCTGCGGTTACCCTTGACGCTGCATCACAGACAGGAGTGCCTGCGATGGTGTACTCAACGACGAACCCGGGTGCACGAATGGCAAAACTTCATTTTTTTCGGATGAATCCAGGTTCTGTTTACAGCATCATGTTGGTCGCATCCTTGTTTGGCGACATCGCGGTGAATGCACTTTGGAAGCGTGTATTCGTCAACGCCATACTGGCGTATAACCCGACATGATGATAAGGGGTACCACGTCTCGGTCACCTCTTTTTCGCATTGAAGTTACATTTCGATGTGTTACGACCCGTGGCTCTACCCTTCATTCGATCCCTACGAAACCCTACATTTCAGCAGGACAACGCACGACCGTATGTTGCAGGTCCTGTACGGGCCTTTCTGGATAAAGAAAATGGTCGACTGCTGCCCTGGCCAGCACATTCTCCAGTTTTCTCACCAACTGAAAACATCTGGTCAATGGTGGCCGAGCAACTGGCTGGTCACAATACGCCAGTCACTACTCTTGATGAACTGTGGTATCGTGTTGAACCTGCATGGGCAGCTGTACCTGTACACGCGATTCAAGCTCTGTTTGAGTCAATGTTCAGGCGTATTAAGGTCGTTATTCCGGCCAGAGGTGGTTGTTCGGGGTACTGATTTCTCAGGATCTATGCACCCAAATTGCGTGAAAATGTAATCACATGTTACTTCTAGTATAATATATTTGTCCAATGAATACCCGCTTATCATCTTCAATTCTTCTTGGTGTAGCAATTTTAATGGCCAGTACTGTAGTTCCGCCACATTTCGCTGCATGTCATGTTTTACCAGTCTGCTCAGCTTACGACATCAGGCATCTGTAATGAGGGATGGCGCGCAGCCTGAAGGCGTCTGGATGTATTTTCACCTTGGTCTCACCACATGTTGAAGACACTTGACAGAGCACTCCTCGAACAACCAATAATCCGTCCAGTTTCCGAAATGTTCGCGCCAAGCCTTCGGGCCATCACTATCTGCCCTCGGTCAAACTTAAAATAGTTCTCTCGCCTTCCCCGTATTACCCATGGAGAGCACACTCACTGATACTGCGTACACAAAAGTTTATCTGACTTGCATTCGTTCCTCGCCAGGTGAAACTGCTATTGCTGCGCGGTGTGGGATCCTTACCAGGTGGGACTGACAGAGGACATCGAAAGGGTGCAAAAAAGGGCATCTCGTTTTGTATTATCACGTAATAGGGGAGAGAGTGTGGCAGATACGATACGCGAATTGGGATGGAAGTCATTAAAGCAAAGACGTTTTTCGTCGCGGCAAGACCTATTTACGAAATTTCTGTCACCAACATTCTCTTCCGAATGCGAAAATACTTTGTTGAGCCCAACCTACATAGGTAGGAATGATCATCAAAGTAAAATAAGAGAAATCAGAGATCGAACAGAAAGGTTTAGGTGTTCGTTTTTCCCATTCGCTGTTCGGAAGTGGAATGGTAGAGAGATAGTATCATTGTGGTTCGATGAACCCTCTGCCAAGCACTTAAATGTGAATTGCAGAGTAGTCATGCAGATGTAGATGTAGATATCGATAGTAGGTCGGTGATCATAATGTTCTGGCTGACCAGTGTAACTAGCATCGATACTGTGTTCACACCTGCGATTTGCATTGTTGTGCAATCGATGTAGAATGTGTGCCAATCCGTTATTTGGATGTTTGCACACTTTCATAATATTGATAATGAAGTTATAGACGCGAGCAATCATCTGTCGATGATTATCTTAGTACACATCACGACTCTTTTATCTTTGAAATGCCGTTTGTGAGGAACCACTGCCTTTTTCTCACATAATATCCTACAAACTATGGCTGGAGGGCAACACAAAAACTGGTTGCTGTAAAGTAGACGAAGTAAAGGAATTCTGCTACATCGAAAGCAAAACACATGACGGGTGAAGCAAGGAGGGCATAAAAAGCAGACTACCACAGACAATGAAAGCATTCATGGCCAAAAGGAGTGGACTAGCATCAAACATCAATCTTAAACTGAAATAGAAATTTCTAGTATGTACGTTTGGAACAAAGCAGTGTATGTAATTGAAGAACTGTAATAAAACAGGAAATAAGAGCCGGCCGGTGTGGCCAAGCGGTTCTAGGCGCTTCAGTCTGGAACGCGTGACCGCTACGGCCGCAGGTTCGAATCCTGCCTCGGGCATGGATGTGTGTGATGTCCTTAGTTTAGTTAGGTTTAAGTAGTTCTAAGTTCTAGGGGACTGATGACCTCATATGTTGTCCCATAGTGCTCAGAGCCATTTTAACCATTTGTCTTTACTAGATCTTCCAGAACGACAAAGATGAATAACGCAAATGTGTGACACTTTTCGACGAGTTGAAAAAATGTTGTCGCAGCAAAGACAACCACACTGAACGTTACTGGAAAAATAAACAGTGAAAGGCTCCAGTGAGGCAGTTGTCGATATCCTAGAGGTGACATGCTTCAAAATCTTAAAGTGTAAACGTGAACGAGAAGACAGCGTAGTCCCTAAATACAGAATCGCGTGCACACTGGGACAAGACATCGATTTTAAAAACAATGACAATCCCCCTGATGATGCTCGGAAGTAAGAGACTATTTCAGGAATAGATTCGTAGAGAATACAAAAGGTAACTCTTGAGTCCAATAACATCTCTTCATACAAAGAGGAACCGAAGACGGAAATGAAATTCTGGATTGAGGTACGCCAAACAGGTGTTCCAGAAACCAGCTGTTAACAGAGAAGATCCGTACACGATAGTTGACCAATGAAACATAAGATGAAGGTTGAGCACGCATTCTGTCCTACAGATGGAAGTAAACAGACGAAGGTCGAGGAGAGTGTAAATTCTACAATGCATACTATCTTACGCCTCTGTTGTGTGAATATATAAACAGGTCATAAAGCTATTCTGAGGAAAACAGTATATTATCTTCAGGCTGCTACTCTCCGACTGGATTCTTCAGCTTATATCCGTGGTTGGTTTGCTTGATTTTTGTCATCCGTATTAATATGACCTCGAACTCATCTCAATAGCAGATAATAAAAGCTAAAAGGCGTCGAATTCTACTGTGTTTACAGCCTGCGGCTCCTCTTCGTTTGTAAGTCATAAGGGCTTCACTTGGGAAGCAAGCCAAGCCTGAAGCCTAATTGCTTATATAGAAAGGTACTGACGTCAAAGGCACAATCTAGTACCACCCGAAGACGAAAAAGAACGAGTTGTGGGCCACCGTTCATCCAACACCGCTTGTGGGAACTCTCGGCACTGTTTGTACCTAGTCTCGTAAGTCAGTTATTGTACAACCTGGATGCCAAGGACTCGGTGGTGTAAATATGTTTCCGTTATCTTTTAATGTCCTGCCAGCGACAAAGTGGTAGCAGCGCACGCTCAACTAAATGTGGGGACATAATCATTTGTCTGACACTGGAAAACGTGAACCATGTTTTCTACACTTCTAGCTGTTAGAATTGAAACACATGACGAAATTTTGCCTTTTGTCTGCATACAATACAACAGGAAGAATATATGATTAAATTTATAGATGATTTGGAGCTATTTTTTTAGTCATCAGGCTGGTTTGATACGGCCGCCGCCTTGAATTCCTCTCCTGTGGCAACCTTTTCATCTGAGAGTAGCGCTTGCAATCTAAAACATCAATTATTTGCTGGATGCATCCCAGTCTCTCTCTTCCCCTATAGCTTTTCTCACCTGAAGATCTCTCCAGTACCATGGAGATCGGCCCCTGGCGCCTTAACACATCCTGTCTCTTCTTCTTGTCAGTGTTTTCCAGATGTACCTTTCTTGGCCGACTATGCGGCGACGATCCTAATTCCCTATCAGTAAACGAATTTTCAGTATTCTTCAGTAGCACAAAATCTCAAATGCTTCTGTTCGCTTCCGGTTTTCCCACTGTCCACGATTCATTCCCGTAGAATGCTGTACTGCAAACATACATTCATAGAAGTTTCTTCCTCACATTAGGGCCTATGTATCATACTACTAGCCTTTCCTTGAACAGGAATGTTGTTTTTGCCAGTGCCAGTCCGCTTATTTTAATTGAATAACCAATGAAGAACAACGTTCTACGAGTTGGAGCGTGAATGGCAGAAGTTTGAATGTTGTAATGAACCTAGAAGACCTGAAAAGGTATATGTTAAACGCTAAGGATCAGTCTAGATATAGTTGAGGCATGTGAAGTGAAATGGCAAGACGGCAAAGATTTATGGTCAGATGACTATAGGGTAATATCATCAGCAGCAGAAAATGGTATAATGGGAGTAGGATTCGGTATGTATAGGAAGCTAGGCCGAGAGTGAGTTACTGTGAACAGCTCAGTGATAGAGTTAATCTCATCAGAATCGACAGCTAACCCACTCCGACAATAGTTATGGTTTACGTGCCCAAGTCGCAAGCTGAAGATAGATAGAAAAAGTATATGATGATACTGAACGAGTAATTCAGTCCGAAAAGGAAAATATAAATCTTATGGTCATGAGGGATTGGAAAGCGTTTATATTGGGAGCAGCAGAAGAACGGGTTGCAGGAAAATAGGGGCTTGGTACTAGGAGCAAGAGAGGAGAAAGACTAATTAAGTTCAGCAATATGTTTCAGCTAGTAGAAGGGAATAATCTGCTCAAGAGTCGTAGGAGGAGACACACTTGGAAATGAACGGGAGATGCGGGAAGATTTCAGTTATATTACATCATAGTTAGGCACAGGTTCCGAAATCAGATACTGGATTCTAAGGTTTACCCAGGAGCGGATATACACTCAGATCACAACTGAGTAGTGATGAAGAGTAGACTGAAATTTAAGAGACTATTCAGGAAGAATCAGCGAGCAAAGAAGCGGGAGATGGAAGAGGAATGAAGAGATACGCTTGATGTTCTCTGAGGCTATAGATACTGCGATAAGCAATAGCTCAGTAGGCACTTCAGATGAAGAGGAATGAATGTCTCCAAAAAGGGCAGTCACAGAAGTCGTAGAGAAAAACATAGGTACAAAGAAGTTAGTTGCGAAGAAACCATGCGATTGTTAATGGAAGTAAGCCTAAAGAAAATTCGACACACGTTCTTCGGATTTGTCAGCTTGGAAGAAGTGATCGACAGTGTAAAATGATCAAGACGTTCGAAATTCTGAGAAAAGTAGGGATTAGCTGTAGGAAAAGATGTGTAATGTATAACATGTACAAGAACGAAGAGGGAACAATAAGAAACACGACCAGGAAGTGCTCACATTGAAAGAGATGTAAGAAAGGCAGCAGCGTAAATAATGGTGGACGAAGCAAGGAGGGTATAAAAAGCAGATTTTGTTTTTCTTTTTGAGTCATGTGTCTTCTGACTGGTTTGATGCGGACCACCACAAATTCATCTCCTGTGCCAACCTCCTCATCTAAGAGCAGCACTTGCAACCTATGTCCTCAATTATTTGCTGGATGTATTCCAATCTCTGTCTTCATCTACAGTTTTTACCCTCTACAACTCCCTCTAGTACCATGGAAGTAATTCCGTGATGTCTTAACATACGTCCTACACTTCTGTCTCTGCTTCTTGCTAGTGTTTCTCATATGTCCCTTTCCTTTCCTTGTCTGTACTCCTTGCTCCACCCGTCATGGGTTAGTTTTCTGCCTAGGTAACAGAATTCCTTAACTTCGTTTACTTAGTAATCACCAAGTTTCTCTCTGTTCTCATTTCTGCTACTTCTCATTACTTTCGTCTTTCTTCGATTTACTCTCAGTGCACATTCTGTACTCGTTAAACTGTTCATTCCATTTACGAGATCCCGTAATTCTTCTTCACTTTCACTGAGGATACTATTATCACCAGCGGATCTGAACTTTGATATTCTTTCACCTAGAATTTTAATTCCATTCTTTACTTTTCTTTTATTTTCATTATTGTTTCTTTGAGGTATAGGATGAACAGTAGGGGCCGAAATTAGAATGGTTATACAAACACAGTAGCGCATTATTACATTTTTGCTATTCGTTTTTTGCAATATAGTTTTCTATCGATATTTTTATACTACCTTATTTATTGTATGTTATAGTGTGTTTTAAGCAATCATTGACGCTGTCTGCGACATATTTTCTGTGCGCTTTTTCTTCTGTTGCCGTTTTTTACTTAGTGAACATCATGTCATCTGCAACCATGTGAGCGGCTGTTAGTAAACAAAATACTAAAAGGTGAACTTCGTATGTCAGCAATATATGCCTGGGGTAGTGGTAGTGTTGTGGAAACCAGTTATTTGGTGTGTACTGAGCTGTTACTTAGCTGTTCGTGTACTCACGATTGTTAGATGGTACGTAGCTGCGTTTTTACACAGAAAAACAAATCTTTCGCACTTCTGATCCAGAATCTTACGCCATCTTGCTGTTCGCGTGTGTCGCGAGAGGTGTATCGCATGTGGCAAGAAAGACTATGAAAAACAGTAGCGCGAATTACGACGACTTCTGTTCATTATCTATGTCTCTGTGTGTGATGGAGAAGTGTCTCTTTGCGTGTGTGTGCTTTGTGTTCTGTGTCCTTGGTCAGTTCTCTCAGAGCGGTAAAGAGTGTGAGGTTGCAAAGTGTTGTGTTTTCGTTTATTACATTTTTCCCTTCGACTTTAGCCTTTTGTATGTAGTAATTTTCTTCTATTGTTAGTTGTCGCTATAGACTGTTGCTGTTTCTCAGAATGTGTAGATCGTTTTCGATATTAGTGGGATCAAGATGATTATAATGATGATGATGATGATGATTAGCGTTTTACGGCGCACAACATAGTGGGTTTAAATGGTTCAAATGGCTCTGAGCACTATGCGACTTAACATCTGAGGTCATCAGTCCCCTAGAACTTAGAACTACTTAAACCTAACTAACCTAAGAACATCACACATATCCTTGCCCGAGGCAGGATTCGAAACTGCAACCGCAGCGGTCGCGCGGTTCCGGCCGACGATATTAGTAGGGTTATGGTTTTTGTCATTAGACGTTCTGCAAAAGTTGAACGTGTGCTGTCACTCCTTAGAGCTCTCATGTGCTCTGTGTACCTCGTTCGGAAGTTTCTGCTTGTTTGCCCTATGTATTGGGCCTGACAGGAGTTGCAAGTGAGTTGATATATTCCAGCGTTGCTGAATTTGTCTGAGGTTTTTCTGACTGGTCTTAGTCGTTTCTGAACTGTATTGTTTGTTCTGAATGTTATAGGGATCCCTTGCTTTTTCAAGATGTTTCCTATGCTATGTAATATTTTGTTATTGTATGTTAGTGTGTACCATCTCTCCCTTTTTTCTGAAGTGGTGTGGTCTGCTGTGTTGTCTGCGTGCACTGCATGTTTCCGTTTTACCTTGTTGTTGAGTTTGTTTATGATTGTTTTGTAGTCGTTTTCAACAGCAATTTGTCGATTATATTTAGTTTCTGTGTGTAGTCTTCTGGTTTAACAGGTGTCCTGTCTATCCTGTGGAGCATGTGTATGAAAGTTGCATATTTATGCACTGTGGGGTGGTTGGATGCGCTGTAGATAACAGTGCTTGTGGATATGGGTTTTCTGTAGATGGAGAATTCATGTTGGTGGTTGTTTCTTGTGATTGTAAGAGCCAAGAAATTTAGTTTCTTGTTGTTTTCTATTTACATTGTGTGCAGTAACTTCGAAAGCAGGGTAGGCATCGGATGTCACACTAGTAACAAATCCATCAGGGATATTTCAGTCCTTCTAAAGCTGCCGAAGTCGACTGTTGATGATTTGGTTGTGAAAGCGAAGAATCGACCAGAGTTAAGCCGAGGCCTGGCAGAATTCATGGACTGACGGACAGGGAGCGAGGAGCTTTAAGGAGTCTGGTTGTACAAAATCGAATGAAATGAGTGGAAGGAATCACCCGCGAGTTCGAAAGTGCTGCCAGCAGTCTAGCTAGCACAGTGACTGCGCGTAGTGAGTTACAAAGAATGAACTAGAGTGGTGGGGTAGCTCCTCATAAGCCATAGGCTTGTGTAGTCAATTTTAAGGGTCGCTTGAACGAGGGAAGGAAGGAAGGAAGGAAGGAAGGAAGGAGGGAATAATGATTGGTGTTTAGCATGCCGTCGACAACGGGATCATTAGGGCCAAAGCAGTAATTCGGGTTAGGAAAGGATGGGGAAGGAAATCGGTCTAGCGCTTTCAAAGGAACCGACCCGTCAATTACCTGAACCGATTTAGGGAAACAACTACAAAAAAACCTAAATCTGAATGGACGGACGCGGTTCCGAACCGTCGTCCCCAGGAATGTGAGTCCAGTGTGCTGACCAGAACGCCATCTCTCTCGATGGCGAAGCTTGAGGTGGTGTAAAGGGTGGCGGTACTGGACACTGGATGACTGGATAGAGGGGGGTATGGAATCACGCTACAGCCTATACCAAGGAAAGCATTGCCTTTGGCGAATCCCTGGAGAACAGTACTTGCCATTATGTGTTGTGTCAACAGTGAAGCGCGGAGGAAGATTCGTAGTGGGAGTGGGATCCACTTACTGCGTTGAAGAAAACGGTGTATGCGGAAGGATATGGGCACATTTTTGCAGCCCGCATCTCGTGGTCGTGAAGTAGCGTTCTCGCTTCCCACGCCCGGGTTCCCGGGTTCGATTCCCGCCGGGGTCAGGGATTTCTCTGCCTCGTGATGGCTGGGTGTTGTGTGATGTCCTTAGATTAGTTAGGTTTAAGTAGTTCTAAGTTCTAGGGGACTGACGACCATAGATGTTAAGTCCCATAGTGCTCAGAGCCATTTTGAACATTTTGCAGCGGTCTGCATATCGTACAATATAGAAATGTTTGTGCATGACAGTGCGTTCTGTCATAAAGCAGCATACGCGAGCTGATTCTCTGTGGACAGTCACATTCCTGAAATGGACTAGCCTGCCCAGAGTACCGAGGTGAAACCAGTCGAACACCTTTGGCCTGAGTCAGAACGATTACTTCCCGCCAGGCCCCAGGGTCCGACGTGACTACCTTGTCTGGTTTCCACTCTTGGTGCAGAATGTGCTTCCGTTCCTCCACAGAAATTCAGACACATCGTTCGAAGGGTTCCCGGAACACTTAAAGTTGGCGTTTATCTGGTAATAAATATGCAACCAGTGGGCTTTTTACGATTTATTCAACTATGAAATTTTTTCGAGCCACTGCAGGCTCATCATCAGATAGAGGTGTTACAAGAACATTATGCTGTGGACCAAGTGTTGCCAGATTCAGTGCTGGTGCTGCTGGAGGAAATTACGGAAATTTAGCAATCGGTGACAAAACATTTACGAAACCGAAAGTTTTTATGTTTTAGGTACTGACAGGGCCCTGAATTGTGATATCCACACCAGATTGTTTCTTATAAAGTGCATTATTAAGCTATGTAGATAAATAAACACATTAGTTAGCTACACTTGGTTTTTCACTGGTCACAGAATGTAAACGTTCGATGTTTTTACAAAGAATATGGATATGACAGATATTACACTTTACTACTTAATAGTCTTTGGCAAGGGACGCATTGTATTATTGTACAAATATTACTAGTAATATGCACGTCTAGCCGTAGCTATTATGTAGTGTCTAGGGGAATTACGGCCTATTCTTCACGGAGTGCTGCACTGAGGAGAGGTATCGATGTTGGTCGATGAGGCCTGGCACGAAGTCTGCGTTCTTAAACATCCCAAAGGTTTTCTATAGGATTCTGGTCAGGACTATATGCAGACCAGTTCATTACGGGGATGTTATTGCCGTGTAATCACTCCGCCACAGGTCGTGCATTGTGAACAGGTGCTCTATCGTGTTGAAAGATGCAACCGTCATCCCCGAATCACTCTTCAACAGTGGGAAACAAGAAGGTGCTTGAAACATCAATGTAGGCCTGTGCTGTGATAGTGCCACGCAATACAACAAGTGGTGTAAGCCCCATCCATGAAAAACACGACCACACCATAACACCACCGCCACCTAATTTTACTGTTGGCACTACACACGCTGGCAGATGACGTTCAACGGGCATTCGCCATACCCACACCCTGCCATCGGATCGCCACATTGTGTACCGTGATTCGTCACTCCACACAACGTTTTTCCACTATTCAATCGTCCAGAGTTTACGCTCCTTACGCCAAGCGAGGCGTCGTTTGGCATTTATCAGCGTGATGTGTGGCTTATGAGCAGCAGCTCGGCCATGAAATCCAAGTTTTCTCACCTCCCGCCTAACTGTCATAGTACTTGCAGTGGATCCTGACGCAGTTTGGAATTCCTGTGTGATGGATGCCTATTACACATTACGACCCTCTTCAACTGTCGGCGGTCTATATCAGTCAACAGACGAGGTCGGCCTGTACGCTTTTGTCTTGTACGTCTCCCTCCACGTTTCCACTTCACTATCACATCGGAAACAGTGGACCTAGGGGTGTTTAAGAGTATGGAAATCTCGCGTACAAACGTATGACAGAAGTGACATCCAAACACCTGACCACGTTCGAAGTCCGTGAATTTCGTGGAGCGCCCCATTCACGATGTCTAATGACTAATGAGGTCTCTGATATAGAGTACCTGGCAGTAGGTGGCAGCACAATGCACCTCATATGGAAAACGTATGTTTTGGGGGGTATCCGGATACTTTTGACCACATAGTGTAGCAATCTTGGCCTGTATACGCTGTGGGACATGATGCATTTCACAAACTCTTTGTAATTTGGTCATAGGTCTTTTAATAGAATTACTATCTACCTTAGTAGGAATACTGAAATTTGGGCCTTTTGCTAACAAAGAATTTTCGTTATGAGGAAGCTTCATGTGCGTTAGATTAGCTGCTCTAACTGCAAAAGAATGTATGCTAGGAGTGACAACAGCTGTGTTAGCCGGGGTCTGCTGGGCCAGTTACACTACATTGGGGCTGTTCTCGTCGTCAACAATGGTTTTAACGTATCCTGCGACGCTCGACTAGAAATATTTCTTTAAGACCTTTCACGTAGATTATTTATGAGCACATGCTGGTAACCAATCTCCTTTACGTAACATATAGGCCTAGTTCCATGATGAATTCTCTTACTTCTCCGAACCCGACTTCAAGCAACAATGTCGTCGCCTGCTCGAAACGGCTGCTTTTCTCCCTCGCTCGCAGAGCAATTTTCGTAAACTGTGGGGACTGTGATCGGTGATTGTTGCTTCAGGTGCCTATAATATCTTGTTCAAGAAATTTCTGTCACTGAAGGGCAGAAAAGCTACCAAACAAGACATCTTCTTTTAGTTACAGGCAAAATGTGATGAAAAATGATGAAATATAGGTCTTTGATATTCAGACGTCGTGTAGGTTTCTGAATCCTAGTTTTTGTTCTGTTTTTTTTTTTTGTTTTGATTTTGGAAATTTCTGGCAAAAAAATGTTAGACCAGCTGCTGTGTGTTGTAGGTACATGTTTTCCCTTCATTTCTATTCTGCATTGTTTGTTAAATTTTGATAAGAAACCTCTGCCGATTCTTGCCATTGATTTTGCTTTACGGCTTGCCAATATCCGATAGCACATAAGGTGGTGACTTGTTTGATTCTGCTGTTACATTCGTACTAAACTGAAATAGTATGGAGTCTGCCTTCACTGTTGAACACGTCCTTGTATTTTCATGTACTGCAAAGGACGTTACGATATAAATATAATTATGTGCTGATTTTCTTGCGCGTAGAAGGGAGATAAGTGACTGACGCGTTCAAACAGAAATTTATTAGTCTCGTAAACTGAAATTACCAACTTTTTAAGTAAATTTAGACAACTCGCAACATCATTTTGATAACAACTATAATTTTCATATGGTTTTTTCAGTACCTGTTATAATTTTTTTTTTTCTTTTTTTTTTTTTTTGCAGTCGTTGGGTTTAACCAGGTAAATATACTTCAAATTTTACTGCATCATTGGCCGTGGCTGTTCTTTATTCTCTTAAAAATAAATACATAAATAAGTGAATAACCTCAAATAGGTATTTGATTATTTTTCTTATGATATGTGCTGTTGAAATAGAACTCCTGAAGCATACTGCCGTCTTCTTAAAGACATTGAATATTTCAAGGATTAATTTATCGCTGGCCGTTTATGCTAAGCTAAATTCAGTATCCGAATACTTCCTTTATTCTAAATTATCTTCCTAATGTGCCATGATTTAAGATTTCAAGTATTTTTAGCCTAGGTTTAAAAAAGGGGCAAATATTATTGGGGCTCTGTTTATATGCCAAGTACAATCCTAAATTTTGGTGCTTTATTATGACCGCTTTTCTATACGAACCTGTGTGTGTCTGATAGGTGATCCTGTAACAGCGACTGCGTCCGCCGGTTGTTCTTGTTGCCGAAATGAATATCTAAAGACTTGTTCAAAATCTCCTTTCGCACATCGTGCAGTCAATATTTAAGTAATTTCACTATCACTGATGCGTAAATTAATTCTTTGAGATAAAAGTTTATTGAATTACGTCATTTAATTTTGAAAAGTCTTTGAAACATAATTTCCTTTTATTTGTTGCGGCGGGGCACTCCGGCTCAACAGCCGATAAAGATGACACCAAGTTCCCGTGCCTAAATTCATCACTCACGTACAGACAGACCGAAACGCAAATTTATTTTGAACAGTACCAACACGTAAGCTTTTCTTACCACCGTTGTTTACCCAATATAGTACCGCTTTTTGTCTCTCTGAAAAAGTAATTTTAGTTCCTGGAGTTTCTTTCGGAGATAACTGATAATTTAATGTGTCAGCACCACTCGAAAATTCTTCACGGTTGTAATTTCTCCAGCCTTTTCGTCGTCGGTGGATGAACAGACTGCAATATGAAGTGTGTCAGTCGTTTCTAATCATATGTTAACTGTTCATCTAGATGTTTAAACACCATTTCGCCCATGACGTAACCTTCACGAGTCTTTTCCGTAAATAGTTTCAGTTGGCAAACTATTCACAAGTTCACCTGCGAGGTGAGACTGAATGGACAGAATGTTTTTAAAATGTAATTAGAGTCAGAAAAATGTGTTTTCTGGGAGCTGGAAATCGTTAGGGAATTCAATATTCCGCGACCAACAATGTCAATAATGTGCTGAGAATACTAAATTTCAGGCGTTACCTCACACCACGGGCAACGCAGTGACCGACGGCCTTCACTTAACGCCTGAGAGCAGCGGCGTTTGCATAGGGCTGTCAGTGCTAACAGACAAGCAACACTGCGTGGTATAACCGCATAAATCAATGTGGGACATACGACGAACGTGTGCGACATGACACTGCAGCGAAATCTGGCATTAATTGTCTATGGCAGCACACAACCGACGCGAGTACCTTTGTTAAGAGCACTACATCGCCTGCAGCGTGACCGTATCGGTTGGACTTTAGACGATTGGAAAACCAAGGCCTGGTTAGATGACTCCCAACTTCAGTTGCTAAGAGCTGATGGCAGTCTTCGAGTGTGATGCAGACACCGCGAAGCTGTCGCCGCAAGTTGTCAATACGGCACTGTGCAAGCTGGTAGTGGCTATCCGATGGTATGGGCTGTGTTTACATAGAATTGACTGGGACTTCTCGTCCAACTGAATCGATCAATGACTGGAAATAGTTATGCTCGGCTACCTGGAGACCATTTGTAGCCGTTTATGGACTTCATGTCCAAGAACAAGGATGGATATTTTTATGCATGAAAATTCGCCATGTCACTGAGCCACAAATGTTCGAAATTGTTTTGAAGGACATTCTGGACGATTCGATCCAATGATTTGGCTACACAGATAGCCAGGCATGAATCCCATCGAAAATTTATCGGCCATAATCGAGACGTGAGTTCGTGCACAAAATCCTGCTCCGGCGGCAATTTCGAAATTATGGATGGCTATAAGACAGCATGGCTCATTATTTCTCCAGGGGTCTCCTAACGTTTTGTTGAGTCCATGCCATGCCGAGCAGCTGCGCTACGCCGCGATAAAGGTTGTCCGACACGATAATAGGATCTATCCCACGACTTTCGTCGCCTCAGTGTTTGCAGGGCTTGAGCAGGGATGAAAGTGACGGAAGTGGAAGCTGCAGATGACTAAGCGTTAAGAAAAAATAGAATTTTTGGCTGTGATGAGGTGAGGCATGAGCCATTTATGTTAGCGTATTTTCCATCCAGTGATTGGCACTGCGGAATCCGAGGGTCGTGGGGTTGTTCCTCTGCGTAAACATGTTTTCACAATTTTTACGTCAGTTACGCTGCAAATAAACGGAAATAATACTCATTATACTATAATTACTGATATTTACATAACATGTATGACAAGAAAACGCAAAGGAAAATTTAGAATTGCAAATGAATTTACAAGAAACAACTTTCCAAGAGGGGATCGTAATTAAAACGTACATGACTTTGTTTTCCGTTAGTTTCATTTTTACTTTCGAGTAGTACTCGTCAGGTACACGTGGACAGTAGGTTCTCGGCGCAGGTAAAATCAGCCCATCGGCCCTTCGGGAGAACGTTAGCACTTGTAAATATCACTGTAAAATAACAAAATTCTCGTCTAAGCCTTATAGTCCCTTCCTGGAAATTTGTTTGCAGTACCGAATGTTCCTTTCCCTTTCGTTTTCGTGCCTTTTATGAAAACTAAATAATAAGAAAACAAAAAATGCACATATGGACTCGCCACTACTACTTCGGATCACAGTTGTATCTCTTTCGCGGCCGGCCGATGTGGCCGAGCGGTTCTAGGCCCTACAGTCTGGAACCGCGCGACCGCGTCGGGCATGGATGTGTGTGATGTCCTTAGGTTAGTTAGGTATATGTAGTTCTAAGTTCTAGGGGACTGTTGACCTCAGCAGTTAAATCCCATAGTGCTCAGAGCCATTTGAACCATATCTCTTTCGCTACGTTAACCGCTGCCTGAAAGCTATGCCAACATAAATAGCTCATGCTTACCGGAACAGCGCAAAATATACTTGGCCGTCTGTAGCTCCCATTTCTGGCCACGCCTTGCATGTGCCATGAATATGAACGAGATTGGTGTTGACGAGTAGGCGCGGTCCCTAATTAGTTGCAAAATTCAAGAAAGGAAGTATCCATTTTCCCTGATACAGAGACTATTCGAAGAGTAAGGTCCGAACGGTCGAGAAATGGAGACCACAGCGAAAATAAAACATTTTCTATTTGCAACAGTTAGCAGCAACTTCCAGATACTTCTGTACATAGTCGCCGCTGCGACTTGGACATTTGTCGTAGAGGCATACCAGCTTTCCGATACTCCCGTCATAGAAGGCAGCTGCCTGTGCCTTCCGCCAATTCCCTACGCTTAGCTGCAGCTTGAAGTCTGTGCCAGATGTTGTCTTCGAAGGCAGTGGTTCCTGTGAGCATAGATGAAATTCAGAGGGACTCAAGTCCGGACTCTGAGGTGGGTGATCAAACACTTCGTATCGAAAACGCTCCAGGAACGTCCACATTGCCCCTGCCGAGTGCGGTCGATAATTGTCATGAAGAAGAAAATGCATGGCAGTTATGTTGTGCTTGGATCAGGCACAAGGTCCAACAGGCACTCGTACTTGAGGGGGAACGCTATTTTCTAGGCATTTTTCTTTGACCACTGTACCCACAGAACTGAAAAGAGTGACGTGACCCTCTCGGTGGACACATTAGAGACACTGTCCAATACATCTGTCCAAAACTTCATCGCTTTTGCACTGTCGTTTCCATTTCATGATCGATCTGGCCTTACTTTCCGAGCAGGCATCGTATTTTTAGATAACTACAAGTTTATATCGCTAGTTGAATTGAGGATGTGTAAGGATGTGTATTTTAGCTTAGGATAACTAAGAGGAGCAAAAATTGCTGCAGGTTTCGATATTATAGGTGTGACCATTTCGTTGTTAGACAAAATTGCACTGCTAGAAACATCCAAACACGTTCACTTACTGGACAATGTTCCACGTGACCCACTCTGAAATGGTAGGTTGTTTCTCCACCTTTTATCTTTACTAGTACTGTTAAACTTTAAATTCTTCTCTTGTGGCAACCTGACCTTGACTAGGTCTGTATTTTCTAAAGGCTGTGTAAGAAATGGAATCACCAACTCTGGCGGAATCTGCTGAACGTGGGGGTCAAGGCCGTAGGTGCAGCGCATTTAACCTCTATTGCCATGAGAGCATCAGTTCACGTAGTTCTGGCTGATTGCGGGAACGATGCGCCCTGGTCGTTACGAGTGTGTGTGCTGGTACTATGTGACGTTTCTAACCTCGTCAGACTCATTTTTAAGCATATGTCGTAATACGTCTGTACTGACAAAAATCACAAGGACAGGAATGCCAATCTGCACAATGCAATGAAAATAATTATTTAATGCTAGATCCCAGTTTTCAAGGTCTCTGTTTACTGGTTTGGTACACATTAGTTTAAACAAACACAGTCAATTGAGTTTCTTTTTGTAAATAAACAATCAAACACTTGCTTCCAAGCAAACATGGCTGACATGTTAAGAACCTAATATTCCCTAGACAAATTATGAATTTACCATTCATTCTGTCTGAAGCTTTTCTATTTATAAAAAATGTCACTTATTAGCCAAAAACCCTTTCTACGAAACGTAAATAGATTATAATTTTAAATGGTGCTTCTCTCAGAATGTCAGTAATATTATTACAGAATCACTATTAATTATTTATTTATTCGAGTAACCGTTTTGTAGGGTACAGTACATCGACTTTGGTTTTGGTCCTTTGTATTAAATTTTTGTTGCTCCAGGCTTCCATCATTCTTCGAGAGTGCCGTTCTTTTTCTTCCTTGGTCCGCGTTCTTCCCTTTGCAGATCTCGTTCGTTCTTGAAATCGTGCCTTTTCCATTGATCCTCTAAAAAGTATTCTGTTATCTATCACGTCCTTTCTAATTCCAGTGTTTTTCATATCAGTCAGTTTCGGTGAATAATGTGGAGTTGGATTTGTAGCTGTTTAATAGATCGAAGATCTGCTCGCTTAGTCTGTTATTATCCATTCAGTATATGTGTCTATAAAACGGTAACCTTCTTTTCCTCATAACATCAGTTAGCTTCTCCATTTTCGATTAGAGCTTTGTCTCTTTGATCTTAACTTGTGTTCAGCATTACCATTACTTCTAAGTCCCAGTGGTTTCTTTAGAATTCTTCTTTCGGCATTTTACAGTTTTTCAAGATCCCAAAATCTTGTCAATTTAAGTGAATCTGCTGCATACAGTTTTTCCGGCCTTACCACTGTTTGATAGCGTCGTACTTTTGTATTCCAGTCAACATTTTTTTGTTATATACATTACTTGCCATTAAAATTTCTACACCAAGGAGAAATGCAGAAGATAAACGTGTATTCATTGGACAAATATATTATACTACAACTGACAAGTGATTACATTTTCACGCAATTTGGGTGCGTAGATCCTGAGAAATCAGTACCCGAAACAACCACCTCTGGCCCTAATAATGGCCTTAATACGCCTGGGCATTGAGTCAAACAGAGCTTGGATGACGTGTAGAGGTACAGCTGCTCATGCAGTTTCAACACGATACCACAGTTCATCAAGAGTGGTGACTGGCCTACTGTGTCAAGCCAGTTGCTCGGCCACCATTGACCAGACATTTTCAGTTGGTGAGAAATCTGGAGAATGTGCTGCCCAGGGCAGCAGTCGAACATTTTCTGTATCCAGAAAGGCCCGTACAGGACCTGCAACATACGGTCGTGCATTAACTTGCTGAAATGTAGGGTTTCGCAGGGATCGAATGAAGGGTAGAACCACGGGTCGTAACACATCTGAAATGTAACGTCCACTGTTCAAAGTGCCGTCAATGCGAACAAGAGGTGTGCAAGAGGTATACCCAATACCACCCCATACCATCACGCCGGGTGATACGCCAGTTTGGCGATGACGAATACACGCTTGCAATGTGCGTTCACCGCGATGTCGCCAAACATGGATGCGACCATCATGATGCTGTAAACAGAACCTGGATTCATCCAAAAAAATGACTTTTGCCATTCATGCTCCCAGGTTTGTCGTTGAGTACACTATCGCAGGCGCTCCCGAGCATGGTCTCCGAGCTGATAGTCAGTCCATGCTTCTGCAAATGTCGTCGAACTGTTCGTGAAGATGGTTGTTGTCTTGAAACCGTCCCCATCTGCTGACTCAAGGATCGATACGTGGCAGCACGATTCATTACAACCATGCGAATAAGATGCCTGTCATCTCGACTGCTAGTGATACGAAGCCGTTGGGATCCAGCACGGCGTTCCGTATTACCCTCCTGAACCCACCGATTCCATATTCTGCTAACAGTCATTGGATCTCGACCAACGCGAACAGCAATGTCGCAATGCGATAAACCGCAATCGTGATAGGCTACAATCCGACCTTTATCAAAGTCGGAAACGTGATGGTACGCATTTCTCCTCCTTACACGAGGCATCACAACAACGTTTCACCAGGCAACGCCGGTCAACTGCTGTGTGTGTATGGGAAATCGATTGCAAACTCTCAAGTCAGCACGTTGTAGGTGACGCAACTGGAGCCAACCTTGTGTGAATGCTCTGAAAAAGCTAATCATTTGCATATCACAGCATCTTCTTCCTGTCGGTTAAATTTCGCGTCTGTAGCACATCATCTTCGTGGTGTAGCAATTTTAATGGCCACTAGTGTATATTTCTTGTCTTTTGGAATGCCTTTTCCATTTTGATTCTGTTTTCTATGGCTATCTTTTCTTTTATATCCCTTGTTATCCATTCTCATAGGTATTTAAAAAGTCACTACGTAAGCTTCAGCGGCCGGTGTCATGATGATTAAAATTTTCAGGGTGTTGCTCCGCTTCATTGTATAAAACCCTTTAATTATAAACTTAAAATCGATGTTCCAACCGTATTGAAACGACGTTCCTCAGGCCAGCCCAGTTTTAGTGGAGGAAACGCTGCTGTATTTATTGCAGACGATCGGTGTGAATATTTTTGAAACTTTATTGGCCTTAGAATGTAATCGGTTAGTCATGACGGAAGGGGAGGGTAGGAAAAAAGCTATTGGTGTGTCAGCCGGCTCGTTAATGGTTGGCGATCGTCTGCAGACCAGCGCTTGGCTTCTGGTGGGCACGTTTTCTTCCTGGTGCGCGCGGAAATACACTGACAATTTCCCTGTAGCTGTTTGTTTATGCTGTCGCGACAGTGTCTTGTGAGGCTTCTGCCCTCGCGACTGCTCACGGTTCTTCGGTCTGGGACAGCTGGTAGCCAGCACGCCGGAAGTTTGTAGCCGTTGTCAGGCTGCTTAATAATTTCAGTCGCCTCTTGAATTTTGCGTTGCCGCGTCCACGACACTTTCGCCAACACACGGTCTTCCTGGAACGAGATAGGCTGTCCACAGTCACGGTGGTGTTCCGCTATTGCCGATTTATTATGACGTGCTAATCGCCAGTAGCGACGTTCTGCTACTGGTGTGCTAACTGGTCTCCTTGTCTCCCCTGTGTAATCAGTTCCACACTTACTATGTGGTTCATATACTCTTGCAGTATTTAAAACAGTTTTAGATATTGTGTTATAGATTTTAAGATTTGTCATCAAGCGTGCTTTTTTAAACAAAAGTTTTAGTCCTATTTTATCTGATTGTTTATGTAGTTGTGTGATTTGTTCTTTGGCACTATACCATGCCATCTGATCACCTTGACTCTAAGAAGGGATCGGTTGGTAGGGCATATTCTGAGGCATCAAGGAATCAGCAATTTAGTATTGGAGGACAGCACGTAGGATAAAAATCATAGAGGGAGACCAAGAGATGAATACACTAAACATATTCAGAAGGATGTAGGTTGCAGTAGTTACTGAGCGATGAAGAAGCTTGCACGGGATAGAGTAGCAGGAGAGCTGCATCAAACCAGTCTCTGGACTGAAGACAACAATAACAACCATGTCATCTATGAAAGCTAGACCATCCGTTGTGATTGTACTTGGATTTCTTCCTAGCTGAACACCCCCAGATTTGATGGATTATTCACATTTTCTCACTACCCTCTCTAAGATGCAGTTGAAAAGTACGGGTGATGCTATGTTTGCTAAGGTTCCTCTATTCCTTTTTTCTGTTGTCGAGTCCGAATTCCTTTATAAACATGATTAGTGCATTTCGATCTACTGAATCAAATGCCATTTTAATATCACGTATTTAAAGTTTATGACTTTCCCTATTTCTATTATGTTCTTTAGATTTAGTATTTTCTCGATGCAACACCTCCCCTTCCTAAATCTTACTTGATACCCTCCTAGTTGTTTTAGATTTAGTGTTTGCCCTGAACAAGACCTTCCATTTCTAAATCTTACTTGTTACTCTCTTTGTTGCGGATTGAGTATTCCTTTAGCTGTCTTCAAAAGTGCCATCAACAAGCATCATGTCACTGGTAAGGGGTAGATCCCTATGTCATTGGTTGGGTCAGTTTTCTTTTTTTTATGTAGTGGATATATTAATCCCGATGTCCATTCTGACAGTAAACTCTTTGTTGACAAAATTTCATAAATCATTTCTGTTAGACAAAGAACAATGTTGTCACTACAGTGCGTCCACAAATTAGAAACTATATTATTTTCTCCTGATGCTTTGTTATTTTTAAGTTGTTCCAAGATTTGTCTGATTTCCTCTATTGTTGGGGCTATTTAAATTACTTTAACAAAATGTAATTCTTCTTTTGGTAGATCGCAGTTGTGTAGTTCTATAAAGTACTCTGCCAGTATTCTGCAGTTCTCGGTGCTATTATATACAGTCTTCGGTGTTTTTGGATCTATAAACTGTAAACTCGGCGGTGTGTACTCCCTTAAACTAAATTTGAATGTTTTATAAAAGTTTGCGTTTTACTTCTTATAAATTTGAGTCATTTGACGGTAGCTGATCTTCTACCTGTTGTACTCAGACCTTTCTGAAACCTCTTGAAGCACGTTTCGTTGCTCCTTTGCAATTTCACCCTCTCTTACCATTTTTATTTGCGATCCAAATATTCCAAACTCTTTGTCTCTTTATAATTAACTCATCACAATCATCATTCACCAGGAATGTTTTCATTTGTTTTTAAGAGGAGTAGTTTACCTCTGCAGTCTGAATAATGGCGTTTTGAAATCGCTCCCAACATTTACGTATTCTTTTTTCCAACTGCGTTTTGTAATAATTTTCTCTAGATAACTTCTGTATGTTAAACTTTTTGGTTTGGTATTGTTTCTTTTTTCTAAATTTTGCTCTGACTTTGAATTTAATGACAGGTAGATAGTGGCGCTCTTGGCAACTTTTACACTGAGTACCTCCATTGCGGAGTGTCTGCTTGTGGTAACGCGTTCCATTTGTTTTTCACCAAAAATTGGATTTGGTGCATTCCACGGAAATTGTTTCCTAGGATGTTTTCTGAAGAATGTGGAATTTAGTCTTATCTAATGCTGCGTGTACAGTTTTAAGAGTCTTTCTCCGTTTGCGTTGGTTCTTGTATGTGCAGAGAATTTTCATACTATTAGCCTGTGGTGACGTTCTTCGCCAATTTCTGAATTATGGTCTCCATGTAGTAATACTGTGTTTTTCGATGGAATATGAGTCAGAGTGTTTAACACATTTTGCAAAAAAAAATCTGTTTGCTCTTTCTCTGACCTGCTTTTGTCATGCGTTGCTATAGGTGTATATAAGATAGTGTAGATTTTGTTTGATAATTTAAATGGTAAAGCGGAAAGTCTTTCATAAACTAATTTAAGTTCTGTTGTTGAGTTCAATATGTTTTTGTTTACAATGAAATGGTTCGAGTTTGGGATACATTCATCATAACTCATTTTTCTGGTTTACCATTGACTATCCTGAATCCTTCTGAATCGAAAGAATGTTCATCAGTAAACCTAGTTTCTTGTAGTGCTGTTATCATTATACCCTACTGGACATTAAAATTGCTACTCCACGAAGATGACGTGCTACAGACGCGAAATTTAACCGACAGGAAGAAGATGCTGTGATATGCAAATGATTAGTTTTTCAGAGCATTCTCACAATGTTGACGCCAGTGGCGACACCTACAACGTGCTGACATGAGGAAAGTTTCCAACCGATTTCTCACACACAAACAGCAGTTGACCGGCGTTGCCTGGTGAAACAACGTTGTGATGCCTCGTGTAAGGAATAGAAATGTGTACCATCACGTTTCCGATTCGATAAAGGTCGGATTGTAGCCTATCGCGATTGCGGTTTATCGTATCGCGACATTGCAGCTCGCGTTGATCGAGATCCAATGGCTGTTAACAGAATATGGAATCGGTGGGTTCAGGAGGGTAATACAGAACACCGTGCTGGATCCCAACGGCCTGGTATCACTAGCGGTCGAGATGACAGGCATCTTACCTGCATGGCTGTAACGGATCGTGCAGCCACGTCTCGGTCCCTGAGTCAACAGATGGGAACGTTTGCAATACAACACCCATCTGCACGAACAGTTCGACGACGATTGAAGCATGGACTATCAGCTCGAAGACCATGCCTGCGGTTACCCTTGACGCTGCATCACAGACAGGAGCGCCTGCGATCGTGTACTCAAAGACGAACCAGGGTGCACGAATGGCAAAACGTCATTGTTTCGGATGAGTCCGGGTTCTGTTTACAACATCATGATGGTCGCATCAGTTTGTGGTGACATCAAGGTGAACGAACATTGGTAGCGTGTATTTGTCATCGCCATACTAGCGTATCAGCCGGCTTGTTGGTATGGGGTGCCATTGGTTACACGTCTCAGTCACCTCTTGTTCGCACTGACGGTCTTTTGACCCGTGGACGTTACATTTCAGATGTGTTACGACCCGTGACTCTACCCTTCATTCGATCCCTGCGAAACCGTACATTTCAGCAGGATAATGCATGACCGTATGTTGCAGGTCCTGTACGGGCCTTTCTCGATACAGAACATGTTGGACTGCTGCTCTGGCCAGCAAATTCTCCAGATCTCTCACCAATTGAAAACGTCTGGTTAAAGGTGGCCGAGCAACTGGCTCGTCACAATACGCCAGTCACTACTGTTGATGAGCTGTGGTGTCGTGTTGAAGCTGCATGGGCAGCTGCACCTGTACATGCCATCCAAGCTCTGCTTGACTCAATGCCCAGGCGTTTCAAGGCTTCTATTACGGCCAGAGTTGGTTGTTCTGGGTACTGATTTCCAATGTAATGTACTTGAAACTACACAGAACATGACTGACTCTTGCAACGTATCGAAGGCACTGCACAGGTGACATTAGGGGCTTGGCTAACATTCGCATTGATGTTCAAGAATGCATTTTCGCGGCGTTTCACAGCATTTCCAACTTTTCGTCCAACCCCTGTACTTACCAATAGAAAAGAGGAAAAGTGTAAATCAGACAGAAACGTGTGTAGGAATAACACCGTTTTGCATCAATGCAAATGCCAAATAGCACAATGTGACAAAATTGTGCAGGTATTCGAAGACATTTGCAGAAGCACAGGTATTTCGTACTGAAATTTTTCATTGCAGAATTAACCCAAGATGGTGTGTATATAGCCATCTGATCCATGAAAAAATGAAAGGAACACACAGATCTTGGCTAGCTGTTACGCGACTATTTTGGAAAAACTTTTATAAGCGAGGTATCCGAAGCGGTGTGTGTTTCAAGTGGCATCATACCAAAGATTTATACCACACAGAGGGAGTGCTCAAGAACGTCATCCGCTAAACCACAACAAGCGACGAAATGATGTGCTGAATGACCCATGTAGTGCTTTGCTCAAGCTTTGGATAGCTGCCTAGTTGTGGGAAAAACAAGAACGTCGATGGGTGGACGGCACACAGGGCATAAAAATGTTTCTGCTGAGAGCCAGGTAGTGGTCAGGTAAACACTGGTAATAGAGAAATGTTTTCAAAGAGATGTCAGGACCACAGGCAGTGGCCAGTACAACCGTAAGGCCTGGCTAGCATTTCTTTTATGTTCAAGCATGTATTTTCGCGGTGATTTGCAGCATTTTCAAATTTCCGTCCAACGTTTGTGCACCAAAAGTATAAATAAGACAGAAGACTGTGTTGGAATGATATCACATTTCATCAGTGCAGGTGGCACATGGCCCAATGAGGAAAAATTGTCAAAGTATTCCAAGACATTTGAAGAAGCACAGGTGTTTGATACTGAAGTGTTTGTCATTCCAGAATTAACACAATATGATGTGCATGAAGCCCTTTGATGCATCAAGATCGAGAGTGTGCAGCAAACTGTAAACTTTTAGTGTGCGAGAAGCTTAAAGAATGCCTTCTTCAAAGGGAAGAGGAAAATATGATGCGCCGGGCATGGGAAATAACAATTGGGGAATGAAGAAGGGCTCATATATAGATATTTAAATTTTGTAAGGAGGCCTATGGTTGGCTCATAACAATTTCAGAGGTGGCAGACTTGAGAATGTGGAGGTGCAGCCATTTAAATCGGATGAAATGCAAAAAAACCACGGATAGTGGGAGAGAATTTCTGTCTTCTGGCTCAATCTAAGCGAGAAGTAAGAAATACCGGTTAGCCACGGCAGATTCGTTAGAAGAGAAACTATAGCATTTCTTGCAAACTTTTTCATTGGTCAGTACTTGGAGAGTACACTGCTGATAGTTACTGAGATTCTGACGCTCGCTGAACCAGTTATATTTTGTAGAAAAGAGCAGAAAGACACTATCTCAGGACATGAGAGAGTACAGACTTATCTCAGATTTCCATACGGAGTACACTTCGTCCTGGGCCTGCAGACATAGGACAATTTAGTATTGCAGAGGGAGATGTCTTTTCTTTAGAGCTGATCACATACGCTGGGGCTGAACGTAGTACTAAGGTGCAGAAGATGGCCGTGGTAGTGCCTGAGAATTCTAGCAGAGAGGTAAACATGGCCCATTTAAGCGTATGTCGTTGCGAGAGGACTTTAAGGTAATTTGCTTCACGTCAAAGTATCGTTTTCTGAATTAATCCATAAAGCTGCCTAGATGCACGCGCTTAGGCGTGAGAACTGCATAATTTTCTGGGGTATCAACATAATCAGCAATCATTGGCGATTCTCATTGATACAGTTTCTGTGTCATTCATATTTCAAATACGCTTCCCAATGTCAAGATCTTTCGTATATGTTTTTGCAGCCTTATAGACTTTGTGTTATCTGTATTGTCTGTTCAGTGGCAAGAGATACATTACTGCATCTAGCAATAATTCCCATTGTCATAGTGAGCTTTAGTTTCATTTAGTAGATTGATGGAAACTTTTACCAGCATGTCTACTTGAGTTATCGCACCCACGTTACGTGTTTAATTGCGCCATCCCTGTTTAATTCAGGTATTTAATAAATTATGCGTTGTACGACTTCGCTTTTTCATTTCATGCGACTTCATAGAGAGCGATCGGTTCAGTATTTAGATCACCGGGTTTCGATCTCATAGCATCTCACGGGTATGCTAAGCGCTCAATCTACACCTCGCAAAACCCCCAACAGAAACAATTCATGGTGATGGCAAGTCATACAAAATGAATTTGCACCTTTGGGTAAGTCATCGATCATTTTATGGGATTTTTTAAATTAATTCTGGACAGAAAAGCTAATTTACAAATAGTACACTTCAGTATGTCATATTGCAATGTAAATATCTAATTACAGTATACTAAACATAAACAGTTTAAAGTTAGGTCAGCTGTATTTTCTTGAAAGCAGACCCATATTTGTTTCATTAGACTTTTGTTAGAGAGCTATCACAATTTCCTCTCCTGTGGTAATTTATCCATCTGAGTAGCATCTGCACACATCGTCGTCACTATTTCTTGGATGTATTCCAATGTATGTGTCTCCGTACCATTTTTACCCTCTATATCTCCATCAAATGTCATGTAATTGGTAACGTCTTAGCACTACGTGCCTTCTCGTTTTTTTCCCCTTCTTTCCCTCACCAGATCTTTGGTTTACCTTCAATCCATTTTATGCGCTCATTTGACTCTCCATTCCGTTCAGCTGATCCTGTAATTATTCCTTGCTTTCATGGAAGACCTTCGTGAATTTTAATCCTACTTCTCAATCTTTCTATTATTTTCTTCGATGCTTCTTAGATGTGAGTGTTGAATAGGAGTGGAAAGAGACTGCATCGCTTCCTTACGTCTTTTTAATCGGAGAATTTCTCTTTTGTTCAGCCATTCTTGTTGTTCCCTCTTGATTATTGTACTTTTTTTGTGCTACCTGTCTTTCCCTGTACCTTACACCTATTATCCTGCGGTAATCAAACAACTTTACACTTTTCTCAGTGGACACATTCTATGAAACTATAACTATTTTTCTTAAATTATTTTTTCAGTAGGAAGTATAAAGTCAGAACTTCCTTTTTGTTGCCTTTATACTTCCTAATGCCCAACTGATAGTCATCATGCACACCTATCTTGATTACCAATCTTCTGTGTGGTATACCTGTCAGCCACGTGGATTTGTGAGACTGAAGTATACCTTTCAATACACTTCCAGTTCTAGATGCTGACACAATTAGTGCCCGCTGGCTGCGAACGTGCGTTGTGCTAGAAGTTCTGAACGATGTACCTATTTTTTGCCATGACTTTTAGAATGTGAAAGATAAAATATAGTCTCTCGATGGTTATGTAAGACGGTTCTGTAACTGCTCTGTCGTTAATTCAATAATAGGAGATGTAATTGTTTAAAGGTGTCGGAATTGTGGGTCAGGTTAGTTTTATTGTTTTTGGTAGATATAAGGCGATGGAACGGTAGTGTATTTTCTCAGGAACATACGTGAGGTGAGCATAACATTTCGTCATGTTTCGCTTAAGATTTCCTTGCCAATGTTAGTGAACAAACGCAAGTTGCGGGTCGGAGGAATTATTGGAAATGGTCTATCTACCAGAGCCTGCATCTTCGGATCGAGCCTCGTTTGGGGAAAATATTATCACATTTCTCAAAACAAAAATATACGACGATTGCTGTCCTTTAGCCAAAAGTAGTACCGCGCCTTGTACAACGTGCAGTCTTTCTCCCACCCACAAATCTGTGATATCTGTGGTTATGAATAATCTTAATATTGATAACAAACTTTAAGCGGCTTGTAGCTGGAGAGAAGCCAACAGATTGGCCTAGCCTAGCAAGTAAGGCAGATACTTATAAGTAACCATCATCACTCCAGGGAAGCAGATTTTGGAGTCACAAGACGTAGACCTCCGCTTGCGGCAGTTGTAATTGTCTGGGAAATGTAGTAAACATTCTACCTACGTTTGTCTAGCCTCTCCATAGATACCCGTCCGTTGTGGTTGCACCTGCATTACTACTTGCTGTATTGTTGAGGCACGCAAGACAACGTCCGCACTCGCCCCCCCTCACACACACAAGTATTCCACTAAACGCACATCTTGTAAGATCTTTCACAGAATCTGTAATTGATTCGTAAAGCCTTATGGTCACATGACAGAGCTCTGGCTTGCATAATGTGCACTATCGGTCACCTGTCATGGCTGTGGATAGGATGCAAGGTTTTGCACTGGTGTGACCACTTGGAATATGGAAGATGAGAGCAAAATAAATAAATAAGAACGTAGTGATCCAGGCGACGAATGAGGCACAGTTGCAGTGAAAAGGGTAATCTTGCCTCCTTCCCTCACCACTCCCGCATTTACAGAAGTATAAAGTCAATTAGGTAGCCAAGGAGTTGTTACAGCTGGACACCTATGAATAATAAATGTTTGATCTAAACACGATCTATGTAGTAAATGGACATAGTTATAAGAAATCAGCTGTTTGGTATGGGGCTATGAAAACATAAACACGAGTTCTGGGAAGTTGCTTAGAAGAAAAGACCTCACCCCTCCCAACTTATAGAAATATAGAATGAGTTGGTTAGCCAAGAAATCAGCAATCTTTTAAATGTACACGTATTGGTTAAAACTTAACACCTAAATGATCGATGTAGCTGCAAAAAGGTTGGTAGTGTGTATGGGGTAGTAAAATATAAATAATTGCAAGAGTTCCAAGATTTAATGATAGGCCTCAGCCCAGTGATGCTAAGTAACACAAAAGAAACGTAAAATGTAACCTAAAATCGAGCAGTACAGAGAGTAGTGTGAAAATTCCTGACGTTGTCTAATACTGTAGTGAAAGCAGAGCAGTATAGTTTAGTATCATTCAGTAGGCAGTGGGCTTTGGGGTAATCAACAAACAAAGAAATAAAGAAATAAATAAGATGCAAGTTGGATGTGATGATTTGCGGATGTATCAGTCACAAGCAAATGAGTCATTTGACTCAGGCGCCAGATACCTTTAACTAGAACTACAACATGGGGCTTCCGAGCAGGCAGGATTTGCCATTCTCCAGACTCCAGAGAGTAACGTTACGCTGTAAAACAACAACACCACATGTCTCTTACATAACACATCATACGTAACGGATTGTATCCAACCATCATGCGACGCCGTGCAGCTGTTAGAAAAGCTACTCATTTTCGGAAGTACGATTATTCAAGCCCCCGTTCGACCAACCACAATTCCGCTTTTCGTGATTTCCTCATTCACTCAGGGTGATTGATGTGATGGCTCCTGTAAAACACCACGGTAGACTGCTTTCCCTAATCCCAAATGACCATGTCGTCAGTGAGACGTTTAAGCGTCTTCCTTCGCTGAATGAGATATTGTATCAGTGACGGTTGAGAAGTGTTTAGTATTTCTAAAACCATGGGAAATTTAAAATTTAGTGAACCGATCTGCCTATAAATCCTAAGTGATTTTTGTGTTATCTAAAATTTTTGTCTTATGTCAAATCACTAACCTGTTCGAAATTATCTATTTATTCATTTTGTGACCATAATGACACCGAAACGGAAAGCGACAGAGAGAAGACCAGAAGACCGAATAATGAGATAAGAAATCGTTCGTAGTGAGAAGGTGAGATACCTGTAAATTGTACAGAGACTTCGTGAAAGAATTTGCTATGCTTCCTTATCGTAGGTCCCTGGAGGAACGAAAGGCACCTAGCGATTGGAAAGAAGTGCAGGACATTCGCGTTTTCGAGAACTGTCATAGGACGCATGAAGAGTATTATAGGCCTACATCATATACTTTGTTGTAGAATTATGGAACATAACTTACGCGCATGTATCATGACGATTTTGGAGAAAGAAAAACCTCTCTAAAAAAATCAACTCAAAATAGAAAACATAGTCAGAACATGTATAAATAAAAAACACCAAAAAGACGGAGTTTGGAGAATAGCTTTCAAATGAAACACTTTATACAGAAATACAACCACTGACAAGAACAATGAAAAAGAAACCGACCTCTTTCCTTGGATGTTTGATGAGGACAACAGAAAATAGAATTAGCAACAGAATAATTGGGGAGTTATGGAACAGTAAGAGCGGCATTAGATGGATCGCAGAGATCAAGGAGGACATGATGAAATTACAGATTACGGTGGAGAATTTGAAAGGCAAGGCGGACGCGCTCAAGATACTCCAGGACAAACATATCACACCACCAATAAAAATTATCAAACAATGGGAAGGGTGACTTCGGACGAGGAGATCTGAAAGAATGAAAGAGTATTGGACTAAGAAAAACTAGAAGAATCTAATTCATAATATTGACTAATGTGGTCCAATGTTGGCCATAAAATTAAAAAAAAATCAGCACTGATTCCGCAAACAGAGGAGAGATCTAGCGAAACTCAGCTCGTTGTACTCACGTCCATGAAATCCACAGCGCGAAATATACCGGCACTCGGGTTGCTGCCGTGTTCCTCGACTTCAGGAAGGCATTTGACAGTGTCCCGCACTGACGTTTAGCGAAAAAATAAGAGCTTACGATCCGACCAAAGTTAAGACTTGCAAATGGAACACAACACGTCGCTCTTAACGGAACAAAATCGAGGGATGTGAAGGTAATTTCGAGCGTACCCAAAGGAAGTGTGATAGAACATTTACCGTTTACAGTGTACGTAAATGATTTAGCAGAAGGCGTCAGAAGCTCTTTAAGGCTGTCCGCAGATGATAAGGTTGTCTGTAACAAGGTACCAACGCCAGAAGACGGTAACGACTTGCAGATGGGTCTACAGATAATTGATGAGTGATGCAGGGACTGGCAGCTGACCCTGAACGTAAACAAGCAACACACGGTACATACATCCACTACTCCGAAACCACACTGTTGATGACAAATTGCTGCGAACAGTATATACAGCAAAATATCTAGGAGTGACTATCGAGAGCGATGTTAAATGGAACGACCACACGAAGCAAGTAGCAAGAAAAGCAGGTACGAGCCTGAGATCCGTGGGAATAATCTTAAATGCAATTTATGAATTAACGAAGTGGCTTACAAGACACCTGTTCGAGCCATTCTGGAATACTGTTGATCAGTCTGGGACCCTTTGCAGGTAGCACTGATGGAAGAGGAAGCGAAGATCCAACGAGGGGTGGTACCTTTGGTCACGTGATGGTTTACTCGTCGCAAGCGTGTTACAGAGACGCTCAACAGACTCCAGTGGTTGACGCTACTCGAGAGAGTACTTTCCGGGAAGAGTCGGACAACGTGTTGCTTCTTCCCACAGACATCTAGTGAAATAACCACAACGAGAAAATTCTTGAAACTACGACTACCATTCAGGCTTATCGACAATGATTCTTCCCTCGCGATGTTCGCGAATCTAGCAGGGAAGGGGGGATCAGTTAGTTGTACTAGAAGTGCCCTCCGCCACGCACCGCCAAGTGGCTTGCTGAGTATTGATATAGATATTGAAATTAAAGCCACACAAAATCATTTTTGCTATCGAGTCGTGGTGATGTTTCACGTCATTAGGAGTAAAGCGACTAAATGAATCTTTTGCTAACTAGTTGATCACAATAACAATTTTATTTCTTGAAAATCTCTGGAAATATCGAAGAGACAAAACTATGTTCCGTACGGCGGCTTCTGACGTCTGTAGCAAGAGCTTGCGCGGCGGCAGGAAGAGAGTTGTTGGCAGCTGTGATGTAAAACCGGTCGGCGTGGCCCTAAGCACGGCTTGGAGCGCGCTATCACCGGCCTTGGAGCCACGTAATTCATTGAGGAGGCTGGTTGGTGACGTAGGAGCATGCGCCGCTGCAACCGGTTCCTCGGGGATTTCCGCTCTCTTCGCTGCCAGGTCACTTGCGGCCGGGGTGAGCCGACAAACAAGTGCGTGCTGACCTTCCTTATTGTTCACACCACACACCGCTGGGTGACAGAGCAAAAACGGGTTGGCGTTACTTTCAGCAGAAGCGGCAGCTGTGACGACGCAATATTAGCGATTTTACAAAATCTCGCACTATGGTTCTAACACCAATATTTGTCAAGAAACATATGTAAACTTTCGGACAAACTTACTGACAAACTTCATTCTAGATGACCATCAGCTGTTTATTTTTATGCTCAATGGTACCGGTTTCGATCAGTAGACCATTATCAAACCGAAGCAAAGCTGACCGAAACCGGTTTTACTGAGCATAAAAATAAACAGCTGACCGTCATCTACAATGAAGTTTCACAATTGTTTGACAACTGTAAAGCTGCAAATCTAAATACATAGTATTTAACTCGGAAACGAAAACACCGATAGGTGCTAACAGTATTCAGTATTTTACTACCACTTTCTATTCCACACGATCACTGTTAGTCACAGAAAAATATCATCGTCCTTCTACGTTAACGATCATGACGCCGAAAATGACTTTTATGCTTCAAATTATTTACTGCAAAGCCAAATGTGCTTTAAAAAATAGTATTGTCTATAGTAATATTAGTAATTAGAGGCAAAACGAGTTTTTATAATATAATTAATCATATCCCTTATAGCGTATAGATTTTATGAAGCAGTTATAACAGCAGAGTAGCTAACTGAAAATACAATAGTCTTTTCCTACATCCAGATTCATTACATTCTATGGTGGTTGTTTTTGTGGTTATGGATGACAATTTATGGTTCCAACTGGTAGCAAATTACAGTAACTCTTCTTGGCAGCTGTCGGTTAGAGCAGAGGATCAGTACCAATACGATGACAGATACCATCTATCTGCCTCTGCGGTAATGAAGTATGGTATATTCAAGGTCAGGAAGTACCCTGACAGCTGTCACGTTTCGAGATAAATTCCTCCATCCGCCGTCCATACCTCACAGGCAATTGTGTTGCATACCAATGGCGAGAAAATGAAAGCCACACTCATCCTCCCCTCTCTTAAGGCTAACAAGATGACTGAAATCAAGTTGCCCCTCCACCTTTACTCTTTAGTCCAGTTGTGTGAGCATCATTCAAAGTCTGCGCACCTTAGTGAAAGTATAATAAGAGAGAGCAGGTACCATCGTGATTTCGTATGCAAAGATCAGCGTATGGGCTTTTTTTAAGTAATTACAGCGGATTTTTGAGAAATCAGTCTCCTGACTGGTTCGATACAGCCCGCCACGACTTACTCTCCTGTGCCAAATTCTTCATCTCAATTATTTGCTGGATGTAGTCCAGTCTCTGTCATCCTCTACAGTTTTTACCCTCTACAGCTCCCTCTAGTACCATGGAAATTTTTCTGTTATTTCTTAACAGATGTCCTATCATCCTGTCCCTTCTTATCGGTGTTTTCCACATACTCATTTCCTCTTCAATTCTAGCAGAACCTCGTCATTCCTTACCTTATCAGTCCACCTAATTTTCACCATTTGTCAGTAGCATCACATTTCAAATGCTTTGATTCTGTTCTGTTCTGGTTTTCCCACAGTCCACGTTAATTTTCACCATTTGTCAGTAGCATCACATTTCATATGCTTTGATTCTATTCTGTTCTGGTTTTCCCACAGTCCACGTTTCACTGTCATACATTGCTCTGACCCATATACATTATCAGAAATTTGTTCCTCAACTTAAGACCTCTGTTTGATACTATAACCCTGGGTTAGTTGTGGGGCGGCGGTGGGGTGAGTGGACTGCTGTAGCCTGTCGTGGGGTTGTGTACCACTGGGGGCTACGGAGGGGACGAAGCCTCTCAGTCGTTTCACGGTTCCCAGTTCAATACAATACAATACAATACAATACAATATTTGATACTAGTAGCCATCTCTTGGTCAGGAATTCCGTTCTTGCCAATGCTAGTCTGCTTTTGACGCCTTCCTTGCTCCGGCCAGCATGGTCATTTTGCTGCATAGGTAACAGAATTCCTTTACTTCATCTACTTCACGATCATTCGTCTTGATGTTATGTTTCCCGCTCTTCTCATACTACTTCTCATTACTCTCATATTTCTCATCACATTCATCTTTCTTCGATTTACTCTCAATCCATATTCTATCCTCATAAGAGTGTTCATTCGATTCAGCAGATCCCGCAATTCTCCTTCACTTTCAATGAGGATAGCAGTGCCATCAACGAACTGTATCATTGACATCCTTTCAACTTGAATTTTAATTCCACTCCTAAACCTTTCTTTTACTTCCCTTAATGCTTCTTTGGTGTACAGATTGAACACTAGAGGTGAAAGACTACATCCACATCTTACACGCTTTTTGATCCGAGCACCTCGTTTGTGGTCTTCCACGCTTAATATTTCCTCTTGGCTCTTGTATATGTTATTTGAAGGCTTATTTCAATAGAGGTACAAGTCCAGTACCTCCACTTTTCTGCCTATAATACTTCTGAAATTAATGATCCAAACAAACAGAACGAAAGGTTCATCTCTAGCAAGAAGCCATATGCTTGAATATTTCTGTTATCTCAACTGCAGATTTTTCAGCGCTCATTTAACTTTAGGACTCTGTATCTCAAAATGAACCAAAATGGACTTGTACCACTATTGAAATAAGCCCTTCATATATTACCCGTCTCCCTCTATAACTTATCCCTATTTTATTCAGACTTTCAAACATCTTGCACCATTTGACATAGTCGAACGCTTTGTTCAGGTAAGCATACACTATGAACTTGTCTTTATTTTTGTTTAGTCATGTTTCCATTATGAATCGCAAGGTCAGAATTGCCTCCCTCATGTCTTTAGCTTCCCAGAAGCAAAACGGATCGTCATATGACACATCCTCATTTTTTTTTCCATTCCTCTGTATATTATTTTTGTCTGTATCTTGTCTGCAAGAGCTTTTAAGCCGATTGTGCGATAATTCTAGCACTTTTCAGCTCTTGCGGTCTGCGGAATTGTGTGTATGATATTTTTCCAGAAGTCGATTCTGATGAGAACAACCCTATCACTTAACTGCCATACCTTCCTATTCACAACCAGTCTAACTCCCGTTATACTATTCTCTGCTTCTTTTGATATTACCCTGTACTCATATGACGAGAAGTCATTCCCTTCTTTCCATTTTACTTTACTGATACCCGCACTATATCTAGACTGAGGCTTAGCATTTCCCTTTTCAGATTTCCTAGCTTCCCTACCACGTTCAAGCTTCTGATGTTCCATGATCCGATAGCAGAACGTTACCCTTCCGTCGCTGGTTACGCAATCTTTTTCTCACTGTCTCCCCTGCCCCCACATCATTTGGCAGTCCCGTCCCAGATATCTGAATGTGGAATTATAACTCAATCTTTTTCCATTGGAGAGATCATCATGACACGATATCAAATACAGGCCACATGTCCTGTGGATATACATCATGTGTATTTTATACGGTGGTTTTCATTGCCTTCTGCATCCTCATGCCGTTGATCATTGTTGATTATTCTGCCTTTAGGGGCAGTTTCCAACCCCAATGGCAAGACACTGCTTCGAATGTCTGTCAACTGCCTCGTGCTCTTTGATAATGCCGTTGGCAGAATGAGGATCACTTTTTATGCCCTAAGTCTTCATCTTTGAATGCTAATTATTATTCAAACTTCAAGCAGTGGCGGGTTTTGTACCCAGGACCGAGGCCGTTTTGATTACGAATCAAAGACGCTACACCTAGACCAGTGATATGTGTGATAAATTTGTTTCTGGTTTATTAACAGTATCTATATGAAATGCTTTCTTTCTTTGTTAACATAATCTGGTTTCTTTACAACTAGCCTTTTACCAATGGCTTCACTTGTGAATACATTCGACACGTATATTGAAGACGTTCCACCTCCTTCTCTGTTTCCCCCTCTTCCTCCCTCTATGTGTCCACATCCCCCCACCTCTGTCTATATCCTCCGCCACACTCTCTCTGCCTCTTTATATCCTCCTCGCCCCTTTTTTTGTCTATTTCCTCCAACCCCTCTCTCTGACCATATCTTTCTCCTTATCCCTCTAATCATATCCTCTTCCCCCTGTCTGCTTCTATTCCTGCTTCTCAATCTTCCTTTCCCACCTGCTCTATTATCTCGTGGATATACCTCAACTCCCCTCTTCTGTCCATTTCCACCTCCTGCTCGCTCTGTCCATCCTCTGCTGTATCTCTCAACCTGCCCCTAGCTATGTTCATTGGTACATGTAGCCTCTGCAATACAATTGAGCAAAACCAAACCGATACTATCCCCACAAAACGCCTGTCATGCAGGACAGGCTGCCACAGTTGCCTGGAAATTATTTATGTGTCCCTAATGTACCAGCTGCAATGCAAAGCATGTCAATAAAGCATGCTATGCTAATCTGACTTTGGCCCAACACACGTCATACACAGCAGCCTACATGATGGGGCCTAACCGTTTCTTGCCACTGACACACAGGCTGCCCCTTCAAAGCATATTGATTTGGCAGGGCAATTCTGTTCCTAAACAACCTGCCTTTCACGCAGGGCAAACTATATGCCACATGATGGAAAAACATGTGTATCTCCATTCATACTGGATCTAGGAGATTAAAGACCGCCCAGTGATGATACTCATGAGGCCTGCTGTTTCTTTGCCATGTACTGTTGAACTCAATTCAGGAATTTGGGATGAGATCCCAGACACACACACACACACACACTTTCTCTCTCTCTTTATATGTGTAACAGTATGTATATACACTCCTGGAAATTGAAATAAGAACACCGTAAATTCATTATCCCAGGAAGGGGAAACTTTATTGACACATTCCTGGGGTCAGATACATCACATGATCACACTGACAGAACCACAGGCACATAGACACAGGCAACAGAGCATGCACAATGTCGGCACTAGTACAGTGTATATCCACCTTTCGCAGCAATGCAGGCTGCTATTCTCCCATGGAGACGATCGTAGAGATGCTGGATGTAGTCCTGTGGAACGGCTTGCCATGCCATTTCCACCTGGCGCCTCAGTTGGACCAGCGTTCGTGCTGGACGTGCAGACCACGTGAGACGACGCTTCATCCAGTCCCAAACATGCTCAATGGGGGACATATCCGGAGATCTTGCTGGCCAGCGTAGTTGACCTACACCTTCTAGAGCACGTTGGGTGGCACGGGATACATGCGGACGTGCATTGTCCTGTTGGAACAGCAAGTTCCCTTGCCGGTCTAGGAATGGTAGAACGATGGGTTCGATGACGGTTTGGATGTACCGTGCACTATTCAGTGTCCCCTCGACGATCACCAGAGGTGTACGGCCAGTGTAGGAGATCGCTCCCCACACCATGATGCCGGGTGTTGGCCCTGTGTGCCTCGGTCGTATGCAGTCCTGATTGTGGCGCTCACCTGCACGGCGCCAAACACGCATACGACCATCATTGGCACCAAGGCAGAAGCGACTCTCATCGCTGAAGACGACACGTCTCCATTCGTCCCTCCATTCACGCCTGTCGCGACACCACTGGAGGCGGGCTGCACGATGTTGGGGCGTGAGCGGAAGACGGCCTAACGGTGTGCGGGACCGTAGCCCAGCTTCATGGAGACGGTTGCGAATGGTCCTCGCCGATACCCCAGGAGCAACAGTGTCCCTAATTTGCTGGGAAGTGGCGGTGCGGTCCCCTACGGCACTGCGTAGGATCCTACGGTCTTGGCGTGCATCCGTGCGTCGCTGCGGTCCGGTCCCAGGTCGACGGGCACGTGCACCTTCCGCCGACTACTGGCGACAACATCGATGTACTGTGGAGACCTCACGCCCCACGTGTTGAGCAATTCGGCGGTACGTCCACCCGGCCTCCCGCATGCCCACTATACGTCCTCGCTCAAAGTCCGTCAACTGCACATACGGTTCACGTCCACGCTGTCGCGTCATGCTACCAGTGTTAAAGACTGCGATGGGGCTCCGTATGCCACGGCGGCGGCGGTGCACAAATGCTGCGCGGCTAGCGCCATTCGACGGCCAACACCGCGGTTCCTGGTGTGTCCGCTGTGCCGTGCGTGTGATCATTGCAGTATCCGGAGCAAGTATGGTGGGTCTGACACGCCGGTGTCAATGTGTTCTTTTTTCCATTTCCAGGAGTGTACTATAGGTTCTCTCTGCTAACAAATTTTTGCAAAACATTTGATGAGGAGCTACTTTAATAATTAATAGGAAACGTATAGATATGTTGACAAATAGGTTTTACACTAATATATGCAAACTTATTTTGTACAGAGGCACTTTAATGATAATGCCTAGAAACTTACATATGGATAAACAATCAAGCCAGGCACAAACATACAAACCTATTTACGCTATGACAAATGGTCCACACTATTCTGCATACACTTTCACAAACGTCCTCTTTTCACATATAAACACGCATCCATCTTATTTCTCTCAATCTCCAAAACGAGTAGTGTGAGAATGGAAAGGTCCCCAGCGTATCCTCATAAATAAACTGTCATCATGGCGCAACATAGCGGTTTTCAGTTGCAGTACACTGTGTACCACATGGTCTCTCAATCAAATGCTTACTTGATGTATGACATGCGCATGCGGAGGATGAGGCGGAACACTGACAACATATCAAGCAGGCATTCCTTGTAACCATCGATCAGGATAGCCACTTGGGTGGGATCTGTGTCTGTACGATGTGTGTACATTTTTATCTGAGACCCACAAATTCCACAACCTCCGACCAGTTCACCTTAGAATTTGTCAGAGTGCCACCTTAATATGTCATATGGATTATAGCATTTTACCCAACAGGCGAACATGTGTTTATCGATATAGTGCAACTTCTGATCAGCGAAATTTGGTTTCATAAATTAATAGTGTGTTACCCTCCATGAACCATGGAGCTTACCATTGGCGTGAAGGCTGGCGTCCCACAGCGATAGAGATAGCATTACTGTATGTGCAAACACAATGGGGGATTTCCGTTGAGAGGCCAGACAAACATGTGGTTCCTTAAGAGGGGCAGGAGCCTTTTCAGTAGTTGTAGGGTAGTCTGGGTGATGGATGTGGCCTTGTAACATCAACCAAAGTGGTCTTGCTATGCTGACATTCCGAACAGCTGAAAGCAATGGGAAACTACAGCCGTAATTTTTCCCGAGGGCATGCAGCTTTACTGTATGGTTAAATGATGATGGCGTCCTCTTGGATAAAGTAATGCGGAGGTAAAGTAGTGGCACATTGGGATCTCCTGGTGGCGCTACTCAGGAAGCTGTCGTTATCAGGAGAAACAAAGCTGCCGTTCTGCGGATTGGAGCGTGGAATGTCAGGTCGCTTAATCGGGCAGGTAAGTTAGAAAATTTAAAAAGATAAATGGATAGGTTATAGTTAGGTATAGTGGGAATTAGTGAAGTTCGTTGTCAGGAGGAACCAGACTTCTGATCAGGTGCATGCAGGGCTATAAATACAAAACCAAATATCGGTAACAAAGGAGTAGTTTTAATAATGAATAAAAAACAGGACCACGGAAAAGCTTATACTAACAGCATAGTGAACGCATTATTGTAGCCAAGATAGACACGAAGCCCACGTATACTACAGTAGTGCAAGTTTCTATGCCAACTACCTCCACAAATGAAGAGATTGAACAAATGTATGATACGACAAAAGAAATTATTCAGATAGTTAAGGGAGACGAAAACTTAATAGCCATGGGGGGCTGGAATTCGATAGTAGGGAAACGACGAGAAGAAAAAGTAGTAGGTGAATATGGACTGGAGGTAGGAAGTGAAAGAGGAAGCCGCCACGTAGAATTTTGCACAGAGCATTACTTAATCATAGCTAACACCTGGTTTAAGAATCACGATAGAAGATTGTATAGATGGAAGTGGCCTGGAGACAAAGTAAGGTTTCCTATAGATGGTGTAATCGTAAGACAGAGATCTAGGAACAAAGTTGTTCAGATGTGGACTCTGACCACAATTTGTTGGTTATGAACTGTAGATTACCCATGAACCATAGACCTTGCCGTGGTGGGGAGGCTTGCGTGCCTCAGCGATACAGATAGCCGTACCGTAGGTACAACAACAACGGAGGGGGTATCTGTTGAGAGGCCAGATAAACGTGTCGTTCAGTCTGGATGATTGACTGATCTGGCCTTGTAACAATAAGCAAAACGGCCTTGCTGTGCTGGTACTGCGAACGGCTGAAAGCAAGGGGAAACTACGGCCGTAATCTTTCCCGAGGGCATGCAGCTTTACTATATGATTAAATGATGATGGCGTCCTCTTGGGTAAAATATTCCGGAGTTAAAATAGTCCCCCATTCGGATCTCCGGGCGGGGACCACTCAAGAGGATGTTGTTATCAGGAGAAAGAAAACTAGCGTTCTACGGATCGGAGCGTGGAATGTCAGATCCCTTAATCGGACAGGTAGATTAGAAAATTTAAAAAGGGAAATGGACAGGTTAAAGTTAGATATAGTGGGAATTAGTGAAGTTCGGTGGCAGGAGGAACAAGACCTCTGGTCAGGTGACTACAGGGCTATAAACACAAAATCAAATAGGGGTAATGCAGGAGTAGGTTTAATAATGAATAGGAAAATAGGAATGCGGGTAAGCTACTACAAACAGCATAGTGAACGCATTATTGTGGCCAAGATAGATACGAAGCCCACACCTACTACAGTAGTACAAGATTATATGCCAACTAGCTCTGCAGATGACGAAGAAATTGAAGAAATGTATGATGAAATAAAAGAAATTATTCAGATAGTGAAGGGAGATGAAAATTTAATAGTCATGGGTGACTGGAATTCGAGTGTAGAAAAAGGGAGAGAAGGAAACGTAGTAGGTGGATATGGATTGGGGCTAAGAAATGAAAGAGGAAGCCGCTTGGTAGAATTTTGCACAGAGCATAACTTAGTCATAGCTAACACTTGGTTCAAGAATCATGAAATAATATAGTATACATCGAAGAAGCCTGGAGATACTAGAAGGTATCAGACAGATTATATAATGGTAAGACAGAGATTTAGGAACCAGGTTTTAAAGTGTAAGACATTTCCAGGGGCAGATGTGAACTCTGAGCACAATCTATTGGTCATGAACTGTAGATTAAAACTGAAGAAACTGCAAAAAGGTGGGAATCCAAGAAGCTGGGACCTGGATAAACTGAAAGAACAAGAGGTTCTACAGAGGTTCAGTGAGAGCATAAAGGAACAATTGACAGTAATGGGGGATAGAAATACAGTAGAAGAAGAATGGGGAGCTTTGAGGGATGAAGTAGTGAAGGAAGCAGAGGATCAAGTAGGTAAAAAGACGAGGGCTAGTAGAAATCCTTGGGTAACAGAAGAAATAATGAATTTAATTGATGAAAGGAGAAAATATAAAAATGCAATAAATGAAGCAGGCAAAAAGGAATACAAACGACTCAAAAATGAGATCGACAGGAAGTGCAAAATGGCTAAGCAGGGATGGCTAGAGGACCAATGTAAGGATGTAGAGGCTTACCTCACTAGGGGTAAGATAGATACTGCCTACAGGAAAATTAAAGAGACCTTTGGAGAAAAGAGAGCCACTTGTATGAACATCAAGAGCTCAGATGGAAACCCAGTTCTACGCAGAGAAGGGAAAGCAGAAAGGTGGAAGGAGTATATAGAGGGTCTATACAAGGGCGATGTACTTGAGGACAATATTATGGAAATGGAAGAGGATGTAGATGAAGATGACATGGGAGATACGATACTGCGTGAGGAGTTTGACAGAGCACTGAAAGACCTGAATCGAAACAAGGCCCCCGGAGTAGACAACATTCCATTGGAACTACTAACAGCCTCGGGAGAGCCAGTCCTGACAAAACTCTACAATCTGGTGAGCAAGATGTACGAGACAGGCGAAATACCCTCAGACTTCAAGAAGAATATAATAATTCCAATCCCAAAGAAAGCAGGTGTTGACAGATGTGAAAATTACAGAACAATCAGTTTAATAAGCCATAGCTGCAAAATACTAACACGAATTCTTTACAGACGAATGGAAAAACTAGTAGAAGCCGACCTCGGGGAAGATCAGTTTGGATTCCGTAGAAATACTGGAACACGTGAGGCAATACTGACACTACGACTTATCTTAGAAGCTAGATTAAGAAAAGGCAAACCTACGTTTCTAGCATTTGTAGACTTAGAGAAAGCTTTTGACAATGTTGACTGGAATACTCTCTTTCAAATTCTAAAGGTGGCAGGGGTAAAATACAGGGAGCGAAAGGCTATTTACAATTTGTACAGAAACCAGATGGCAGTTATAAGAGACGAGGGACATGAAAGGGAAGCAGTGGTTGGGAAGGGAGTAAGACAGGGTTGAAGCCTCTCCTCGATGTTATTCAATCTGTGTATTGAGCAAGCAGTAAAGGAAACAAAAGAAAAATTCGGAGTAGGTATTAAAATCCATGGAGAAGAAATAAAAACTTTGAGGTTCGCCGATGACATTGTCATTCTGTCAGAGACAGCAAGTGACTTGGAAGAGCAGTTGAATGGAATTGACAGTGTCTTGAAAGGAGGATATAAGATGAACATCAACAAAAGCAAAACGAGGATAATGGAATATAGTCGAATTAAATCGGGTGATGCTGCGGGTATTAGATTATGAAATGAGACGCTTAAAGTAGTAAATGAGTTGTTATTTGAGGAGCAAAATAACTGATGATGGTAGAAGTGGAGAGGATATAAAATGTAGACTGGCAATGGCAAGGAAAGCGTTTCTGAAGAAGAGAAATTTGTTAACATCGAGTATAGATTTAAGTGTCAGGAAGTCTTTTCTAAAAGTATTTGTATGGAGTGTAGCCAAGTATGAAAGTGAAACATGGACGATAAATAGTTTGGACAAGAAGAGAATAGAAGCTTTCGAAATGTGGTGCTACAGAAGAATGCTGAAGATTAGATGGGTAGATCACATAACTAATGAGGAAGTATTGAATGGTATTGGGGAGAAGAGAAGTTTGTGGCACAACTTGACAAGAAGAAGGGATCGGTAGACATATTCTGAGGCATCAAGGGATCACCAATTTAGTATTGGAGGGCAGCGTGGAGGGTAAAAATCGTAGTGGGAGACCAAGAGATGAATACACGAAGCAGATTCAGAAGGATGTATGTTGCGGTAAGTACTGGGAGATGAAGAAGCTTGCACAGGATAGAGTAGCATGGAGAGCTGCATCAAACCAGTTTCAGGACTGAAGACCACAACAACAACAAACTGCAGAAACGTAGGATGTTAAGAATATTGGACCTGGATAAACCGAAAGAACCAGAGGTTGTAGACAGTTTCAGAGAGAGCATTAGGGAACGATTGACAAGAACACAGGAAAGAAATAAGTGGGAGAAGAGTGGATAGCTTTGAGAGATGAAATAGTGAAGGCAGCAGAGGATCAAGTACGTAAAAGGATGAGGGCTAATAGAAATCGTTGGGTAACAGAAGAGAAATTGAATTTAACTGATGAAAGTAGAAAATATAAAAATGCAGTAAATGAAGCAGGCGAAAAGGAATTCAGACGTCTCAATAATCGATAGGGAGTGCAAAATGGCTAAGCAAGAATGGCAGAGGACAAATGTAAGGATGTAGGAGCATATATCACTAGGGAAAAGATAGATACTGCCTAGATAAAAATTACAGACACCTTTGGTGAAAAGAGAACCACCTTTTTGAATATCAATAGATGAGATGAAAAACCAGTCCTAAACACAGAAGGGAAACCAGAAAGGTGGTATACCGAGGATCAATTCAAGGGCGATGTACTTGAGGGCAATAGTATGGAAATGCATAATATTCTTCAAGTCATTAAGTGTCTTTCCGAAGTAGCTATCTCGACAGCAAATTTCATCGAAACCGATTCAGCGGGTTAGTTGTGAAAACGTAACAGGCAGAGCTACTTTCGCAACATGGATAAAATTTCGAACTACGATATCTTTATTGTGATACTTTTTAGATAGAACTTTAAAAATGTTTCTTTTTGTGATCGGATTCTGCTTAAATAAAACCTGTACGGTATCCCAAGCCTTTCTCAAGTTACCTGCGAAAATCCTATGACAATTCGTCTGAGCCGACCGAGGTGGCCGAGCGGTTCTAGGCGCTACAGTCTGGAACCGCTACGGTCGCAGGTTCGAATCCTGACTTGGGCATGGATGTGTGTGATGTCGTTAGGTTAGTTATGTTTACGTAGTTCTAAGTTCTAGGGGACTGATGACCGTACAAGTTAAGTCCCATAGTGCTCAGAGCCATTTGAACAATTGGTCTGATAATTTTGAAGATTAAGATATTCAAACAAACAGACAAAACGGTTTTAGATAAAATTTCAAATCACGATTTTTTCTTTTTTTTCGTTATCCGATTTCAATGAACTAATGGCTATTGAGAACCCCATAAAAATTTACCTAGTACTGAAGGAGAGTCGTACTCAGACAGGCACGACAGCTTTACAGAATTATTATTAGTATATAGTAGACAGGAGTTATAGATATACAATGCCTACGAACTGGAATATTAGCCGAATGGCAGTCTGAGGCGGGGTAGACAGCATATCCCCATGCCTTAAGAAAAGCTCACTATGCGCGGCATTGACCCTAGTCGAAGTGTGATGCATGTGTTATCAGGCTGTGGACCGCATCCCAGATATTTACATCGAGTGGGACCCAGTAACATACCAATCAGTGAATTTGAAGGAGGGGACTAATCTCGTCGTTTTCAGTTGCCCCCATTTCCAGGTAAAGAGGGAACGCAGACCATTAGATTGTAATTTTAAAAGATCAAAATCTGTAGGTGAAATAATTTAAATGCATGTCGTATAGTAAAAAAGCGTCTCAGTTAGCAGTCTTTAAGGTCTAACGAACATTTTGAGCATCATACTAACTTCAAAAGATGCGAAGAGTGAAGTTGAAGAATAGCAGAGAATAGTGTTGCCTTGTCGATCGAGCTCCTATGCAATCTGGTGGATCACGTAACTAATGAGGTACTGAATAGAATTGGGGAGAAGATGAATTTGTGGCATAACTTGACCAGAAGAAGGGATCGCTTGGTAGGACACGTTCTGAGATATCCAGGGATCACCGATTTAATATGCGAGGGAAGCATGGAGGGTAAAAATCGTAAAGTGAGACCAAGAGATGAATACACTAAGCAGATTCAGAAGGATTTAGGTTGCAGTAGTTACCCGGAAATCATGAGACTTGCTCAGGATAGAGTGCTGCATCAAGCCAGTCTTTGGACTGAAGACCACAACAACTCATACTTTTCTTTTCCCTTTTCATGCAAAATAATGATGTTGTCATACTGCAGGATAATATGGAGCATAGGATTTATGGTAATCTGCATACCGTTGGTGCCATGGTTACTTTCTAAGTCATTACTTATAGAGCCAATATGTATTTCGTTTTTCAAGCGCCTACGCCAATTAAGTACCACGTTGCCTGTCTTTCTCTTCAGTCGTCTTAATACGAGCACATAAATTCGCACAGATATCCTACAGTTCATCCTTTTATGCAAATTTATTTCAGCCAATTCCCAGCTTGCTGCGAAGGGCTGTTGATCTTTACTGGCGATATTTATTATTTTCAAAGTCATTTCCACTGTGTTGAGTTCGCATTGCAATGGAGGTAGTCCTATAACAGAATATCCTTTTGTTGTTAATAATCTGTCTAAGGAATACAAGACTTTGGTTTATTTGCCTTGACTATTTCTATTAGTTATCGAATGGCAATGTCTTTTAGACAGGAATGGAGTTTCCTCCCATCTTTATGTAAACCTTGTTTGGGATCTTTATTTTTTAATATGGTGAACATGAACCATTGCCAAGTGCAACAACGCATGAGTAATTCGTTACAACAAGCACTTAACGTATTTGTACTCGTCATTTCATCAACTTTCTCAAACAACACATTGAAGCATTTCCGTTTCTCTTTCGTATTGATCAATGTACTCGACTTTTTTGCTGTCATGTATTACAAGTTGCAGCGATTTCTTTGGATGTCTCTATCTCATAGTTAAAGAAAAAATATTATATATATATATATATATATATATATATATATATATATATATATATATAGAACACAGGTGCACCTACCGCCCTTAGTAAGGAGGTGGGAGTGGGAGGGGCGGGGTTTCCCGTGGCACTGCTATTCTCTTACCCTTGATGAAGACTATGGACTGCATTGCTGATTATGTGACTACTAATGTGAAAAATTTACAGTTTTTTTTCAGTCCACAGATTTTTATTGATCCACTTCAAGCTCTGACAATTATACTATCATGTGGTTGGAAGGAATCAATTTCGTGGTTGTTCTTGGTGGTCGGATCTGCTAACGTCGTACAGAAGCTTGCAAGTTGATCAGGACCTTATGCCGCATCTTATACATCACACTCTTACTACAAGAGAAACATAAATCAAAATATCAGGGTATCCATCAATAAAGAAAAACGTTTTTGGCAGTAACGAGATATTATTAATACAAACAAATTTATCAACCCTAACGACTATAGACGTAACACTGGCACCTAATTGCTTCAGTAATTTATAGTGTTAACCCGCAAGAACTGCCCTTTCTTTGTTATACCACTTCTAACGTCTTTACCAAACACATATCTGATGATTGTTTAAAGTTCTTATAGTTTTCTAGAATGACATGTATCCATATGTAAATTTCGATCTCCTATTTGTGCTTATTAGTAATGTTTTATTCCTAATTAAGTCGCACATTATGTAGGATCGATTTTGACTAATAGGGTTTTGGTGTCCATTGCTGCAAACAAATATTTACTAAAATTTTTCTCAAACTAAGATGCATTAGTCAAATGGCAGTATCATTTAGCATTATACAAGTCTAACAGCTATGAGATACTAAACTGATGGAATCTTAATAAAAAGTTCAAACATTCAACTAATACCGACGTCCTCTTTATATTAAGAGTCATAATTCTTTGGAATAACATTTTTATCGAGATGCTGAATGTTTCTTCTTATTTTCAGACAGAGTAAATTCGTTACACTAAGCATCAAACAATATACTTTCTAACTGGTAGCCGGCCGAGGTGGCCGAGCAGTTCTAGGCTCTACAGTCTGGCGCCGCGCGGCTGCTGCAGTCGCAGGTTCGAATCCTGCCTAGGGCATGGATGTGTGTGATGTCCTTCGGTTCGTTAGGTTTAAGTAGTTCTACGTTCTTGGAGACCGTTGACCTCAGAATTTGAGTCCCATAGTGCTCAGAGCCATTTGAACCATTTTTTTTAGCTACAATTGATCGTATTACATTATAGGAATTCAGTATGTATATCGTACTTATACGAGGATGTAGTTCATGAAATACTTTACTATATTTTTCCCTTTCCTTCGTCATGAGATGGATTTGTTTCGTGGGATTCTTTTCAAATTAGCCTAAAGTCTATGCTCCGTATTATCCTGCCGCCGTTGGATAAGCAGCTGCCAGCAGCAAGTCGTATACTCTTAGCTCACTTATTTGTTACATAGTTTAATTCTTAAGTTCTTTGTGTGTTTTTGGTACTTGCATTGTTTAATTCATAAATTTGGGGCTTATTATAGTATTTGAGAGTTGTAGCATCGCGTTTTAGTACCTGAATAGTATAAAATCGCGGAGTCTCCTTTCGCCGCCGAGCAGTGTGTCAGCAGTGTGCAAGTAACATTTACTAGGCAATCTTGTATTTTAATAACCGTTTAAATTTTGTGTCGAATTGTTTGTGCTCTCTGTAGATTAGTTCAGACGTTCTTTGCACAACAGTTTTTAGAATGGATAGGGACTGCAACTGCTGTGTTCGGATTCAGGCTGAGTTGGCATCCCTTCGCTCCCAGCTTCAGGCAGTGTTGGCTTCGGTCACACAGCTTGAGGCTGTTGCCAATGGGCATCACTGTGGGGTCCGGATGGGGGTTTGTCGGGGACGGCCAGCTCGTCCCAAGCATCTCCCGATCGGACTACGACTGTGGCTGCCCGGGATACTGCCCGCATTGAGGCAAACCCCTCACCTGTGGTAGAGTGGGAGGTCGTCTCGAGGTGTGGCAGGGGGCGAAAGACATTCCAGAGGGCTGAACAGAAGGCCTCTCCAGTTTGTCTGACGAATCGGTTTCAGGCTCTGTCTCAGGATGATACTGATCTACGGCCGGACATGGCTGCTTGTCCTGTTTCAGAGCTTGCCCCTCAGTCTGCAAGATCCGGGCAGTCGCAGAGGGTGGGCTTACTGGTAGTTGGGAGCTCCAACGTCAGGCGCGTAATGGGGCCCCTTAGGCATGTGGCAGTAAGAGAGGGGAAGAAAACCAACGTGCACTCCTGTGCATGCCAGGGGGTGTCATTTCAGATGTGGAAAGGATCCTTCCGGATGCCATGAAGGGTACAGGGTGCACCCATCTGCATGAGGTCGCTCATGTCGGTACCAACGATGTGTGTCGCTATGGATCGGAGGAAATCCTCTCTGGCTGCCGGCGGCTATCTGATTTGGTGAAGACTGCCAGTCTCGCTAGCGGGATGAAAGCAGAACTCACCATCGGCATCATCGTCGACAAGACTGACTGCGGACCTATGGTACAGAGCCGAGTGGAAGGTCTGAATAAGAGGCTGAGACGTTTCTGCGACCGTGTGGGCTGCTGTATCCTCGACTTGCGCCATAGGGTGGTGGTGTTTCGGGTTCCGCTGGATAGGTCAGGAGTCCACTACACGCAGCAAGCGGCTACATGGGTAGCAGGGGTTGTGTGGCGTGGACTGGGCGGTTTTTTAGGTTAGATGGCCTCAGGCAAGTACAGAAAGGACAACAGCCCCAAAGGTTGTGGGGCAAAGTCAGGACATGCGGGGACCAAACAGCAATCGGTATTGTAATTGTAAACTGCCGAAGCTGCATTGGTAAAGTACCGGAACTTCAAGCGCTGATAGAAAGCACCGAAGCTGAAATCGTTATAGGTACAGAAAGGTGGCTGAAGCCAGAGATAAATAATGCCGAAATTTTTACAAAGGCACAGACGGTGTTTAGAAAGGATAGCATGCAACCGGTGGTGGCGTGTTTGTCGCTGTTAGTAGTAGTTTATCCTGTAGTGAAGTAGTAGTGGATAGGTCCTGTGAATTATTGTTGGTGTAGGTTACACTCAACAACCGAGCTAGGTTAATAATTGGCTCCTTTTACCGACCTCCCGACCCAGCAGCATTAGTGGCAGAACAACTGAGAGAAAATTTGGAATACATTTCACATAAGTTTTCTCAGCATGTTATAGTCTTAAGTGTAGATTTCAATTTACCAGATATAGACTCGGACACTCAGATGTTTAGGACAGGTGGTAGGGACAGAGCATCGAGTGACATTATACTGGGTGCCCTATCCGAAAATTACCTCGAGCAATTAAACAGAGAACCGACTCGTGGAGATAACATCTTGGACCTACTGATAACAAACAGACCCGAACTTTTCGACTCTGTAAGTGCAGAACAGGGAGTCAGTGATCATAAGGCCGTTGCAGCTTCCCTGAACACGAAAGTTAATAGGAATATAAAAAAAGCTAGGAAGGTTTATCTGTTTAGCAAGAGTAATAGATGGCAGATTTCAGACTACCTAACAGATCAAAACGAAAATTTCTGTCCCGACACTTACAATGTTGAGTGTTTATGGAAAAAGTTCAAGGCAATCGTAAAATGCGTTTTAGACAGGTACGTGCCGAGTAAAACTGTGAGGGACGGGAAAAACCCACCGTGGTTCAACAACAAAGTTAGGAAACTACCGCGAAAGCAAAGAGAGCTTCACTCCAAGTTAAAACGCACCCAAAACCTCTCAGACAAATAGAAGCTAAACGATGTCAAAGTTAGCGTAAGGAGGGCTATGCGCGAAGCGTTCAGTGGATTCGAAAGTAAAATTCTATGTACCGACTTGACAGAAAATCCTAGGAAGTTCTGGTCTTACGTTAAGCCAGTAAGTGGCTCGAAACAGCATATCCAGACACTCCGGGATGATGATGGCATTGAAACAGAGGATGACACGCGTAAAGCTGAAATACTAAACACCTTTTTCCAAAGCTGTTTCACAGAGGAAGACCACACTGCACTTCCTTCTCTAAATCTTCGCACAAACGAAAAAATGGCTGACATCGAAATAAGTGTCCAAGGAATAGAAAAGCAACTGGAATCACTCAACAGAGGAAAGTCCACTCGACCTGACGGGATACCAATTCGATTCTACACAGAGGACGCGAAAGAACTTGCCCCCCTTCTAACAGCCGTGTACCGCAAGTCTCTAGAGTAACTGAAGGTTCCAAATGATTGGAAAAGAGCACAGGTAGTTCCAGTCTTCAAGAAGGATCGTCGAGCAGATGCGCAAAACTATAGACCTATATCTCTGACGTCGATCTGTTGTAGAATTTTAGGACATGTTTTTTGCTCGAGTATCATGTCGTTTTTGGAAACCCAAAATCTACTCTGTAGGAATCAACATGGATTCCGGAAACAGCGATCGTGTGAGAGCCAACTCGCTTTATTTGTTCATGAGACCCAGAAAATATTAGATACAGGCTCCCAGGTAGATGCTATTTTCCTTGACTTCCGGAAGGCGTTCGATACAGTTCCGCACTGTCGCCTGATAAACAAAGTAAGAGCCTACGGAATATCAAACCAGCTGTGTGGCTGGATTGAAGAGTTTTTAGCAAACGGAACACAGCATGTTGTTATCAATGGAGAGACGTCTACAGATGTTAAGGTAACCTCTGGCGTGCCACAGGGGAGTGTTATGGGACCATTGCTTTTCACAATATATATAAATGACCTAGTAGATAGTGTTGCAAGTTCCATGCGGCTTTTCGCGAATGATGCTGTAGTATACAGAGAAGTTGCAGCATTAGAAACTTGTAGCGAAATGCAGGAAGATCTGCAGCGGATAAGCATTTGGTGCAGGGAGTGGCAACTGACCCTTGACATAGACAAATGTAATGTATTGCGAATACATAGAAAGAAGGATCCTTTATTGTATGATTATATGACAGCGGAACAAACACTGGTAACAGTTACTTCTGTAAAATATCTGGGAGTATGCGTACGGAACGATTTGAAGTGGAATGATCATATAAAATTAATTGTTGGTAAGGCGGGTACCAGGTTGAGATTCATTGGGAGAGTCCTTAGAAAATGAAGTCCATCAACAAAGGAGGAGGCTTACAAAACACTCGTTCTATCTATACTTGAGTATTGCTCATCAATGTGGGATCCATACCAGATCGGGGTGACGGAGGAGATAGAGAAGATCCAAAGATGAGCGGCGGGTTCGTCACAGGGTTATTTGGTAACAGTGTTAGCGTTACAGAGATGTTTAGCAAACTCAAGTGGCAGACTCTGAAAGAGAGGCGCTCTGCATCGCGGTGTAGCTTGCTCGCCAGGTTTCTAGAGCATGCGTTTCCGGATGAGGTATCGAATATATTGCTTCCCCCTACTTATAACTCCCGAGGAGACCACGAATGTAAAATTAGAGGCTTTCAGACAGTCGTTCTTCCCGTGAACCGTACGCGACTGGAACAGGAAAGGAAGGAAATGACAGTGGCACGTAAAGTGCCCTCCGCCACACACCGTTGGGTGGCTTGCTGAGTATGAATGTAGATGTAGATGTAGTATGGCAACATAATTATTATGCATGAAAGAGAGTAAAAAGGCTGAGCTGTTGTTGTGGCCTTCAGACCAAAGACTGGTTTGATGCAGCTCTCATTATCTCCGAGTAACCACTGCAACCTACATCATCTTAATCTGCTTAGTGTATTCATCTCTTGGTCTCCCTCTACGATTTTTACCCTCCATGCTTCCCCCCAATACTAAATTGCTGATCCCTCGATACCTCAGAATGTGTCCTATCAAGCGATCCCTTCTTCTGGTCAAGTTATGCCACAAATTCATCTTCTCCCCAATTCTATTCAGTACCTCCTAATTAGTGATCCACCCAATCAATCTTCAGCATTATTTAGTATCACCACATTCCAAAAGATTCTATTCTCTTCTTGTTTACACTGCTTATCATCCATGTTTCACTTCCTTATGTGGGTGCACCCCATACAAATACTTTCAGAGAAGACGTCCTGGCACTTAAATCTATAATCGATGTTAACAAATTTCTCTTCTTCAGAAACGGTTTCCTTGCCATAGCCAGTCTTCATTTTATATCCTCTCTACTTCGGCCGTCATCAGTTATTTTGCTGCGTAAATGAAAAAACTCATCGACTACTTTAAGTGCCTCATTTCCTTATCTAATTCCCTCAGCAACCCCTGATTTAATTCGACTACATTCCATTATCCTTGTTTTGCTTATATTGATTTTCATCTTATATCCTCTTTTCAAGTCACTGTTCATTCCGTTCAGCTGCTCTTGTTTGCTGTTTTGCTGTCACTGACAGGATTACAATGTCATCGGCAAGCCTCAAAGTTTTTATTTCTTCTCCCTAGATTTTAATTCCTACTCCAAATTTTTCTTTTGTTTCCTTTACTGATTGCTCATTACATAGATTGAATAACATCGGGGATAGGCTATAAACCTGTCTCACTCCCTTCCCAACCACTGCTTCCTATTCGTGCACTTCCACTCTGCCATCTGGTTTCTGTACAAATTATAAAGAGCCTTCCGCTCCCTGTATTTTACCCCTGCCACTTCAAAATTTGAAAGAAAGTATTGTCAAATGCTTTCTCTAAGTCTGCAAATGCTATAAATGGAGGTTTGTCTTTCGTTAACCTCTATTCTCAGGTAAGTCGTAGGGTCAGTATTGCCTCGAGAGTTCCTATTTTTCTACGTAACCAAACTGATCCTCCCGAGGTCGGCCTTTACCAGATTTTCCATTCGTCTGTTAGTATTTTGCAACCGCGACTTATTAAACTCATTCTTCAGTAATTCTCAGACCTGTCAGCTCCTGCTTTCTTTGGAATTTGAATTATTACACTCTTGAAAAATGACAGCACAAAATATCGTAATCTGCATCTTGAATACCCACACAACTGTGAACATTAGAAAATAGTTCTCCTACAGTGAAATAACTCAAAATAAAAACAATACATCAACGAAAATAATGTACATCAAGGGGATACTGCTTACTTGGAAGAGCTAACAATGGTTAAATTAGAAAGTAACGAACTTTTTATGACAAGGACACAGAAATGGATCATTCAGTCTATTGATTAATACTGACGTAACGCAAAATTCCCTGAAATGATTCATCAAAACTGTTATGATCCAGATTATTTAGCCCTCCTACACTTACTTTGACTATCTAAAGTTATGCAGACAGAATTTTGCCCTGCTTTTTTGTGCCTTTAGTGCAAAAGAACGACCCAACTCCAAATAAGTTTTAAACTTCTTAAGACAATCTGTTCACTATGGGATGCGATGCTCAAGTAAAAATGCAAGGCTTTGTTGTCAGAAGCATGTTTGTATTCCAAACAAAGTGACACAATTTTCTTCACAGCTTAGTTATGAAATTATAGGGACACACTTTTGGTGACTGGTAAAGAATTATTTCTTCAAATTCGTGACAGTAACAACTCGAAAATGAAGACTTTTGAGTTGTCAGTTTGATAGCAAGGGTACGATATGTACGAGATACGTGGACAGCATTTGCGATATTTCACAATGGAATGCAGGCCGTATCCCGTAAATCCTGCACATACAAGAAACAACGTAACACGCTGGCTACTTTGTATGAAGCTGCACATAACACTCCGAGCTTTCTGTCAAATACAGTTATGTAACCATGCCTTCCGCATGATCAAGATGGTGTATTCCTCGAAAAGAGTAGTGAATAAGTAAAATATTTAGACTCACACATAAATTTTAATATTTTGGTACGAGAAAGTAGGACATTATGATCACGACAACATCGACAGAAGTCGCTTTTAATTGTCCTAAAAAGAAAAATGGTTCAAATGGCTCTGAGCACTATGGGACTCAACTTCTAACGTCATCAGTCCTCTAGAACTTAGAACTGCTTAAACCTAACTAACCTAAGGACAGCACACACATCCCTGCCCGAGGCAGGATTCGATCCTGTGACAGTAGCCTTCACGCGGTTCCAGACTGTAGCGCCTACAAGCACTCGGCCACTCCGGCCGGCTAATTGTCCTCTTTACGTTTAATGTGTACGGTTGGTGGGTAGAAATGTAATGGGGAGTTGCTAATTTGGTGGTTCATCATTAACAGTGGACATGGCAACTTTATTTACGCCAATGTTCTCCCTATCCTCCGAGTTGCACCACTAGTTGTCATATGTTGGCACTGGTCTAAAACAGTCCGCTGAGAGGCCGTAGTCGGCCAACGGTATCCCCCCCCCCCCCCCCCCTCCGAGACCATTAAGATGCGTGCCCATTCGGCCTCGATACCATGACGTCATCCAGGGATTCCTCTCACTGCGCGCCTGCTGCGGCTGTTGCACTCGTGTCCTCGCTTACGTGTCGTCGCTGTGTCATTCAGCACTCTGCTGTCTCATCAGTGATACACTGAGACTGCTCATCTAATACGTGCCAGGTGTAGACCGGCTTGCAGAATTTTGATTACTATGTTACCTATTCCCTACCAACCTGCAATTGTTCTTCACGAGGTACTCGTAAAGCGGTTTACGGTCACAACACTAAGGATTGTACCATAGGTGCATTGCACGTGTCGAACAACTCATCGCCTTTACTGTATGATATTGCAGTACCTTTGTTGATCAGAAACCGATGCAACGTTCCTTCGTGCGTCGACTGCAGCTGTTACGAAATACATGAAATTGCATTCGCAGTTGCAAATATGGGCAATCATCAACTGTGTAGTGGAATGACGACGGCCCGCCGGAGTGACCGAGCGGTTCAGTCTGGAACCGCGCGACCGCTACGGTCGCAGAGTCGAATCCTGCCTCGGGCATGGATGTGTGTGATGACCTTAGGTTAGTTAGGTTTAAGTAGTTCTACGTTCTAGGGGACTGATGAGCTCAGACGTTGAGTCCCATAGTCCTCAGAACCATTTAAATCATTTTTGGAATGACGACAGTGAAAATTTACGCCGGATCGATATTCAAGAAAGGCAATAGAAGTAATCCGCTAAACTATAGGGCCATATCATTAACGTCGATATGCAGCAAGATTCGGGAACACATATCGTGTTCGAAGATTATGAATTACCTCGAAGGGGACGATGTATTGACAAACAGTCAATGCGGATTTAGAAAACATCTTTCTTGTGAAACACAACTAGCCCTTTACTAACACGAAGTGTTAAGTGCTATTGGCAAGGGACTTCAAACTGATTCAGTGTTTCTGGATTTCCAAATCGCTTTTGGCACCGTACCTGACAAGCGGCTTATAAACAGATTGCCTACTTATGGAATATCGCATGAGTTATACGACTGGATTCGTGATTTCCTGTCAGAGGTCACAGTTAGTAGTGGTTGACGGAAACTCATCAAGCAAAACAGAATAGATTTTTTTGCGTTCCCCAAGGTAGTGTTTCAGGCCCTCTGCTGTTATCTGTATAACCGGTATAGCCGATTTAGAAGACAATCTGAGCAGCGGCCTTATGTTGTTTGCAGATGATGCTGTCATTTATCGTCTAGTAAAGTCACCATAAGATAAAAAAGATTGCAAAGCGATTTAGAAAAGACATCTATATGGTGGAAAAATTGGCAATTGACTCTAAATAATTAAACCTATGAGGTGATACACATGACTGCTGAAAGGAATCCGTTAAACTCCAGTTAAACGATAAATCAACAAAATTGAAAGTCCGTAAATTCAACTAAATACCTAGGAATTACAATGAAAACAACTTAAATTGGAAAGAACACGTAGAAAATGTTGTGGGGTAGGGTGGACATCATTAAAACAAAGTGAAAGTGAAAATATTTTGTTGACGCCGACCTACATAGATACTCTACAAATCACACTTAAGTGCCTCACATAGGGTTCATAGAACCACTTTCACAACAGTTCTCTATTATTCCACTCTCCAACAACACGCGGAAAAAGCGAACATTTATATATTCCCGAGCGAGCTCTGATTTCTCTTGTTTTATTATAATGATCGTTTCTCCGCCTGTACGTTGTCCTTCCCCTCCCTGGCCACCCCCTGGGAGGAGGGTCAAGCTCGCCCGCTTGGGTTGAAACCTTTCCCTCGGTACGTGGTTTGTACCAGGACGAATGGTGGTAGTTTTGTCACGACCAAGACTCTGTTTTTCGTCGAGACGATTGAAGATAAGTATGGCGAAGTTGAACCGACGAGTAAAATGCGGTCCGGTGCTTTGCTCATCAAGACATCTTCTGCTGCCCAATCTGACGGCTGCGCGCTCGTAGCCGCCTCGACGACGTCGACCAATCTTTGAACAGGGCATTATTTTCCACCGAGATCATGTTCTACAAACTGACTAGGAGGCCCGTGCTAATCTCGAGCGGCGAGGGGTTCGTTTTATCTGCCGTGTGCAGCGAGGCCCTCCAAACAATCACATCGCTACGGTCGCCTTTATCCTGGCCTTCGAGGGGGATGTCCTCCCAGAGAAGGTCAAGGTAATGGTGTATCAGTGTGATGTAAAACCTTATATTCCTTATATGTTTTAAATGCTTCAGGTTTGGACACATGTCTTCCCGCTGCTCCACTTATCCCTTCTGTGGTGACTGTGGGCGCCCCCTCCGTGAAGGGAGAGCCTGTGCTCCCCCCCTACCCCCCCCCCCCCCCAAATGTGTGTGAATTGTAATGGACAGCGTTCTCCATGCTCGCCTACATTTCCGGTGCTTTCAAAAGAAAGACAGATTCAAGAGTACAAAACCTTAGATCGGCTAAACTACACTGAAGCACGTCAAAAATATGACCGGCTCCATCGCATGTCTGTGACCTCTAAGGCTATCTACTGCTCCACATTGGCAGCGTGATCCGCGGCCACTGGGCGCCAAGATTGCCCAGTGTAATTCTGTGCCTGCCCTCGCTGAAGTCTGCCCTTCTCTTCCTTCACAAGAAAAGAAGCAGAAACTCAAGAACAAGGGCAAGACCCCTCTGGTACCCCCTGAGGTGCTACGGTAGAAATATCACACGTAACTATGATGGGGTAAGTTCTTTGAAAAATTGTCGTACTGTAGTTACCAGCTTTGGTAAAATTTACTTACTAGCAAACTGTAGATAGAAGCCGTAGAAATGTATGCTATCTGTATAAATATCGTCTATTCAAGCTTTTTAGTCAAGTGCCTTCTAATCAGCTGAATACAGTAAATATCAGAACATCTGCATATACAGTTGCAGACTGGGAGTTGCGAGAACATTACTGTGAGAAACACGGCGTGCTTCGCGCCAAATGGATGGTGTACTGGCGGTTCGATAGAGAAACATCAAGAAGACAATAAACCAAGACATTCGAACGTTCCATCAGACGAAGCCGGGACATCGGGACTAGAAATTAAAAACCGACACAATCCCGAGTAATGTTTGGCAGCCCTACCTCTAAACAAACCAAAGCTACAGATATTTACATATGTAAAATGAGCAATTGTTTTAGAATATTTTACACTAGTTTGCATTGCAGAGCTGAGACATGTATCAGTGAGCTGAGGCATTCTATGTTGTACATTTACAAGGTGTCTAAAAGATCTAGTTTTATAGTAAATTTGGAAAAATAGAATGTATATATCTGTTTATATACCACACATGAAGCTATTGGTTGATTATGCTGGTAGCTTTATATGTACACCGGCCGGGGTGGCCGAGCGGTTCTATGCGCTACAGTCTGGAACCGCGCGACCGCTACGGTCGCAGGTTACAATCCTGCCTCGGACATGGATGTGTGTGATGTCCTTAGGTTAGTTAGGTTTAAGTAGTTCTAAGTTCTAGGCAACTGATGACCTCAGAAGTTAAGTCCCAAGTGCTCAGAGCCATTTGATTTTTTTAGATGTACTACACCATCTGCAACTTGTCACCTGCAAACATCAAAACCTTTCTCAGGATAAAAAATCGCAAACCAAGCAAGAGTTGTGTGACATAACAAAAGCTTGAGAGAGGAAAAGTTACACTCTCACCTATTTTTCGTATATGGAGTATTATTAAAGATTTTATTACAACCTGTTACACCTTGAGCGAGACTCTACAAAGTTAACGTCCTGAGCAGACGAAGATTGAGCCTAGTAGGGCGCTAAAAGCATGAGGTATTTTTATAGTTCTTAGCTCATAAAAACCTGATGTTGGGAGTTGGAATTAATTGGCAGCAAATCCATCCCTCTGTAAATCTTGCCGTACAGACCCACAGCCGTACAGGGCAGACAGAGCAGCCCCTTGTCGAGACAGGTCTCCAGAAGAACAATGCCGCTGTATCTGCATTGGCGCCAGCCGAAGGCTCTGCTGCGGACGACAGACTGAAGGGATGCGTCTACACAGTGGAGTTGTAAACTGGGTATTGTGTGCAGAGTCATGCGTAATAAAATTCAAACGTTTTTGTGTCTGCCTGTGACCCACTTCCATTTGCCACCTCGGTTATGTAAGAAACTCTGGCGTCTGAGAAACGTTTAGAGATAGAATCTTTCTTATACCTCATAGCTAGAGCCAACAAGCTCCAAGGCACAGGCGATTTATATAACAATCTTTAATATTGTATCTGTTTGTTTGTTGCCAAGGGAAGCGATACGAGGAGAAAAACATCTTCCCCCTCTCTGAAAACTTAAACAAAGCAAGTAATTGGCGGTTTCTTCTTTTTCCAGAGACGCAGGTTTCTGAACTCTTGCCATGGTTTGACAGGTGTTTGTGTTGTCGTGTGGGAGGAGAGATTCAGCACCTCCAGAGCACTATATGATTGACTCAAGATGGCGAGAAGGCGGTGTCGTTCGTGCAATTTGTGGGAAAACGGATTTTTTTTTCTGAATTGGTGCGAAGGTCTCGAGTGGGGACTTTCATCTGGTAAGAGTGACTTCTGGTCGATGCTCTGGCATGTGTGGTTGGTGCTCTGGCATGTGTGGCTGGTGCTCTGGCATGTGTGGTTGGTGCTCTGGCATGTGTGGTTGGTGCTCTGGCATGTGTGGTTGGTGCTCTGGCATGTGTGGTTGGTGCTCTGGTATGTGTGGTTGGTGCTTGGGGGCTGTCCTGAGAATAAATTCACTTGCGAGCGCTTTAGACTGGGAAGGCTGTGGTGAAGTTCTTGCTGTGCCAACAGTGTGGCTTGAAACGTCTCGGTCTGCCTGTTTTCCGAGGGCACACTTATTAGTTTTTGGTTTACCAGTCTTGACATTTGGTATTCTTGTGCACTCTGTCATATAAGTGATCAAATTCGTCCTTGGTACGACCAGTGAACAGGTGTGTCACACACTGAAATCTACCGTGATTTCAAGGCTCTGGTAGACAGTAAATTGCGATCGCCTAATCGCTAGACCGTGAGATTTTTGCATTTCTTTCGTGGCCGCGATCGATTCACAGGTGCCACATCATGTCTCGCCTCCGCTGCACACATCTCGCCAGCTGCAAGTTACATCGCTGCACAGAGCAAACAGGGTAACTTACTGCCACTACGGCCTTGTCAAAGCATACAGATATAAAACGTCACTTGCTCTCAGCTGGACCTATGTAGAGAAACTGCAGTAGATTATCAATCAAAGTCTGCTCAGCGTCAGATCGGTTCAGATTGCGTTATCCACATTTTTAGGGCCAGAGTACTTGACTCACTTCTGCCACCAAGGATCATTGTTCACAGTGGTTTTAAATCAATTGTTAGGTGTTCACAGTATACGATAAAAACTTGTTTAGCATAATTTTTCTGTCTTTGTTTTAAGAAAATAAATGTTGTTAGTAAACTAAATTTCGCATACATTCTCAATCATTTTTATTAAGTCTAAACAGTGTTACCTTTCAAGATGGTAGGGGTGTTTCTAGATCTTGAATATGGCGTCTATTCAAATTTCGCGCGAGTCGCAGGCTCTAGTAACGTTTCTATAAGGTAGCACATTAGGTTTGTATATTTTGACTAAAGTTCAATCTTGATCACACCATTTATGTCTCAATGACATAGGTAACCAGTTTCGTTTATTTTTACATAACCACCTTCAGACCTGTTAATTAATTTTAGGAAGTACTAGAAACCAATCTTTAAATAAAATGAAAGTGTCTAATGACCTCAAAAATTTTTTTAACGAGATAAAATAAAATAAATTATACCCATGGCTTCCTTGGAGGATGGTAGGCGCTGCTCTTCTCAGCTGCTACGAAGTCAACTGATGGTTATGAGTGCTGAGCACGAGTTTAAATATGCAGAGGCTCCGCCTACTTCCTGTCACACTACTTCACAACTGCCAATCAGCGTTCATAATATGACGCCATCGTCAAAGTATAAAAATAGGAAATACACTAATAACATAAAATTGATTCATTTAAAATGTCTGATTAACAGATAGTTAGTATGTGTACAACTTATTTATATTTTAGATAAAAACGGTAAACTACGATTTGTAATAGCTGTGCCCTCTATGGTCGACCTTAATACTATTACAGTGTCAGTCACATGAAAGATGTGAATGTCCTTGGAGTTGTGGTATATATCGATTATACCGAGTCGCCTACATCACAATTGCATCTTTGTTGGATGTTGCAAAATCGTCTTACATTAACTGTAGTTTTCATAGCGATATCCTTTATAGCAGTAGGGTAGCAGCCAAGAGTACGTTCCGCATTATGTATGTGTGAATAACTGATGAGACCGCTGACTAAAACTAAACTCCTTCCGAACAGGCCATGAATGCCCAACGGTACCGACCGGCCGTCGTGTCTTCTCAGCCCATAGGCGTCACTGGATGCGGATATGGAAGGGCATGTGGTCAGCACAGCTCTCCCGGTCGTATGTCAGTTTACGAGACTGGAGCAGCTATTTCCCAATCAAGCAGCTCCTCAGTTTGGCTCACAATGGCTGAGTGCACTGTGTGTGCCAACAGCACTAGTGCTAGTCCAGCACGACAACGCTTAACTTCGGTGATCTGGCAGGAACCGGTGTTAACACTGCGGCAGGGCTGTTGGCGTCTCAGTTGATACCAGTTTAAAAAAAAAAAAAAAAAAAAAAAAAAAAACATTCACCGAATAAAATCACACGTGCCGCTCGATGCTCTAACATTTGCCGAGAAACGTGTTTTGATATGTATCACCGTTCACATTTTCTTTTATCAATGTGTAACAATTGAACGGAATTTAATGTTTGCGTGTCACAAATATGTTAAGCAGTCTAAGTGCAAAGTATTCTTCACGCCATTATAAGTAACTGAGACAGTGAAGCAAGTACCATTTTTTTAATAATGGAATCGTATACTCTTTACAACTATATTCGATAACTGTTGAAGACAATTACAGCGATTTAGCGTTTGTTAATGTTGACGGTGAAGCCTGTTGTAAAAAAAAAAAAAGAAAAAAAAATCACGATAAATGTAGAATGTGAGAGCCCGATGGTCGAAAACGGAAATTGCTGGGTACACAATACGATGCAGGCATCTCGGATCACGCTTCTGAGTCATATACTGTAAGGTAGGCCTGTGCTACGATAATAAAGCTTTATTTCCGCTCGAACCAAACAACCAACATGCAGGTTCACCTACGAATGTTGCATATGGAAATACGACACAGCCTAGAACTAGGGTTATCACAAAGGGCTTAGGAAAACTTTGACATTTGTGTATCCCCCCAGATTTACGTGAGCTGAAACAGAGAAACTAACTCTTCATTCTTCAAAACTAACTAAGCTGCAAAAACCAACTACTGTATTAAATATCTAAATGTTAGGAGGAAGATTTGATCTAACTGTTCCTGTATGTGGCTTTCTGTTTCTTAGAGACAAAATACATCTGTTTGATAACTGTCTCTACTTACCCTGCTCTAAATTATATCAGATGGGATATAGTCTTTGAACTAAACATTTTATTAAAATTACTTTGGTGACCACTTGTAGACAGCAAAATCAATATTCTTCTTAACTACATTTCATACCGAACATAAGCGCGTAAGATAGTGTTACCATCTACGTGCAGTACACGCTGTCGACTTATTAGATATTGCTGTGTAATTTCGTACACAGATAAACGAAACAAACTATTTCCTAACAATGAGCCGTTAACCATCCAAATCACATGACATAAATTTTGTCTTTCAAAAAATATCTTTATCCTTTATTGAAGCATGTGTTCAAGCTGTTGACCGTTCCAATCGCCGTTCGGAAGAAATGTGAGCAGATGCAAGTACAGTGCATGATATTGTAGAGCATGCACTGGCGATTTCACGAAACATGTCGTCTTGCGTAATTTGGCCTTCGTCATCCACTGCATCTTTGTGTGGTCCCCAAAGAAAGAAATCAAGAGGAGTCAAATAGTAGGACCTCGCAGGGCATTTTACAACAGGGTTTCATCCAATCCAACGTCCAGGGAAGTTATCATTCAGTATTTTCGTTGCAACACGGGACGAGTGACGTATTACAACCATATAAGCGTACACCGTCGAATATCCAGTGGCACGTCTTCTAGAAAAAACGGCAGTATGCTCATCAGAAAGTTTGGGTACGAATAACCATTTAGAACGCCTGAGACAAAGTAAGGTGCTACAGTGTATTTTCCTTTGATGCCCACCATACGTTTACGCTCCACGGCCTTCTGATGCTGCACCTGACGAACCCAGTGTGGATTTCTAGCTGCCGAGTACTGCATGTTACGCAAATTGAGATTTTGCTCCGTCGGTAAAAAAGCACATGTAGGATAAACGTAGAACCGCCTCTCTGTTGCTGAAGGGCAAACTGACAAAATTCTGTACAACACTCTATATCACGGTCGTCGAGTTCCTGATCTAGTGACAGACGATGGGGATGGAAATTCTGTCGGTGCAGGTTGCAAATGACATTCATCTGGTCGATGCCACATTCCTGGGCAATATGTCTCGTACCATTGTGAGGATTCATCAGCGACGTGGGCAGAACAGCTTCTTCGTGTTATGTCATTTTGTCTTCTCCCTTGTCCTCTTTTTGAGGTTGAAGCAGCCTGTCCGCACTAGCGTCTTAATAATTCGTCAATTGCCTATTGCGTCAGACTTTGGCGATTCGGTAGATAGCCCTATACCGCTGTACGGTTTTTGTAGCATTTCTTTTACATTCACCATATAAAAGTAGTGTATCCAACTCCTCCTTATTGGTGTACATACAACTAATGTTGAAACAGAATTGAGCGGCCTGCAGTGCAGGCAAGTAAACTGGCAAATGTGTTGAAATTCTGAATCATCGTGGCACAAGACTCCGCTTGGCGGTGTTTGCACTGCTAATGCCGATTCCGGCCACTGTGCTCACATTCTAGGACATTTCACGAATTTTTTAAGACAGGTTTCAACGTCAACATTAACAAACGCTTTATCACTGTACTTGTCTTCTTAAGAACTATCGAAAGCAGTTATAAAAATAATATGGTTCCTTTTTTAAAAAAAACGGCCTTACTTCAATATCTCAGTTAATATCAGAGCAAAAAAACCTTAACCAAACAAAAATACACTCTAACATTTGCCGAAACCTGCGTTTCGATATATGTAACCGTTCACGAAATAAAAGGGGTTTTACGTCTTGCGTGACTAACCCTGTATAAGAAAACTCTCGTGTCTCTTCATCAGAAATCAACTGTACCGTAAATAACGTATAAACAACATGTAACAAGTCAGCCTCAGTTGCAAATAGGAAGCACACTTTACCCAGGTTTCAGCCAAAATAATTTTTCCTTCTTCAGAAGCGAGTGACACTAAACTACTGCATGCCAAAGTTTGGCCATGCCAAGTATAAAACTGTAGCACCTTAGTAACCAGTCATAAATCTACATTACTTGGGCTGAAGAGAAACAGCAGGCCCCACTGCGCGGACGAGGTCGGTTGGCCGTGGGAGCTGCCGTGATACATGTTCAGTTATCACAGTTCCTGACAGGACTGCCCAGTGTTAAAAATTCTTGCTATAGAAACACATTACATAATCATTCTAAGTGCAGATATCCATCACATCAGCATTACTTCGTTCCACTACTATTTTCAAAGCTACTTTCAATAGGCCAGTAACCCTCTAATCACCTGTGACTTTCTTCTTTTCCACAATATGCTGCGACATACTCTTTTGAAATACATCACTAGCTCATCCTAATTTTACCTACGTTCATTAATTAATAATCTTAATAATCTTCGAATACCAACTGAATAGCAGATATACAACTGAATAACAGATATAAATATCTTCATGAAAAATTTAATCCGTGAAAATTTAAAAAAAAAGAACCAAAGTAGTAGGGCAACCTACGTACGAAGACACGCTGCATTGTTGCCAAATTTATTCAATATGGTGGCGATGACGTCATCCAAGATGGCGGCTTTTGGTGGGAAATAGGATAATTGTGCTACGTCCACTAACCTAACCTCGAGACAAAATGGCGGGAAGTTTGAAATTTGGCGGGAAAATAGACCAATTGTGCTATGTCCACTAACCTAAGCCTCCAGAAGAAAAAATCGGGAAGTTTGAGTTCCAGCAGGATATTGGCTTGCTTCTGTTATTATTATTTTATTATTATTATTATTTTTTATGGCCTTCATTGGAGCACTCTAGTCAAAAATACATAGTTCTAAACAAGTTGTTACATAGGGATACAATTTGGTTCAACAATAACTTAATATGATTTTTAGGTGATATAATTATTAGTCTATTCTTATATGAAAGGTGTTTTGCTCTTCTGTCTGCCCAATATTTCTTCATTCTTTCAGATATTTTCTTTCTTTCTTCATCTGAGACAACTCTTCCTGTACTCCTTTTATTGATTTTCATTAGTAGCCTGGTTTGCGGGTCTTGCAGTATTCTGGTTTCCTCTGTCTTGTTTTTTAGGTCATATACTGTAATTTGAAGTTCTTTTGTATCTTCCTTAATTTCTATGATCCATTTAATGTCGCTCTTGCTACTCCACAATTTTTGTAATATTTTTTTTACTAATTCTGTTTTCTGCAGTTCTCATCAGATGTCCAAAGAATGAGATGTGTTTCTTCCTGATTGTGCTCATGACTGGTTATATTTTCTTATATACTGTTTCATTTGATGCTATTCTCCAATGTCCATTTATTTTATACTGTTTATTTATAAATGTCCTAATTATTCTTCTTTCTATTTTTAGTATTCTGACAATTTCTGCTGTATTATTTGTTTTGAATATAGTTTCAGCTGCATACGTTAATTCTGGTTTTGTATCTGTTTTATAGTGTTTCAATTTTGCATCTGTAGATAGGCTTTCTTGTTGTATGTAGTTTTGGTAATGTAATTTGCGTAGTTCAGTTTTTTTATTCTATTCTGGCATGATGGCTTCTCATTTAGGTTGTATGTTACTATTTCGCCTAAATATTTAAATTTATCAACCATTATGATTTCCTGTTCTCGTGTTGTAATTTTGTTTGCAAGTGGTGGATCAGTTAGCATAATATCCGTTTTTCAAATGATATTCTAAGGCCTACTTTCTCTGCTATTTCTTGTAGTGATTTCCACTTGTTGCCTGGCTTCTTGAACGGTGTTGGCTAGGAGAGCAAGATCATCAGCGAATCCCAAGCAGTTTAAACTAATATCATCTTTTGCACTTCCAATTCTTATCATCTTTGGATCGTCATTGTACCATTCTCTCATTATCTATTCCAGTCACCTTGTCTTAAGCCTGTTTTTATGAAAAATGGTTCCGAAATTTCTCCTCTAAACTTCACTCCTGATTTGGTGTTGATTAGAGTGAGTTGTATTACTGTAATTAATTTTGGATGGAGTCCTAGATTTCTTAAAATATTTAATACTGAAGGTCTGTGGAGACAGTCATATGCCTTATTAAAGTCTACAAATGTTATTGCCAGAGGTTTGTTCCGTTTCTTATAGTATGCCATCGTCAATTTTAAACTAATTATCTGCTCTGCACACCTTCTCCATGGTCTGAAACCTCTCTGATATTCCCCTAACTCCTGTTCTAATAGCTGCTTGATTCTTTCATATAGGATCTTGGATATAATTTTGTATGTGCAATCTAGGAGAGAGATTCCTCTGTAGTTGTCTGGGTTGCTCTTATCTCCCTTTTTGTGTAGTTGGTGGATGATAGGTGTGGTCCAATGTTTGGGAAATCGTTGTGTTACCCAAATTTTTGTTAGAGCCATGTGTAAGGAGGTCTTGACTGTGTCACTTGCATATTTCCACATTTCAACACAAACCTGATCTTCTCCACGTGCCTTATAATTTTTTTGTTCTTTAAGAATTTTTTCTGCTTCTTGGAAAGTTGGAGGGTCTAGTTTGTTAGGTTTTGTTTTTATTGCGGTGTTTATGTTGATTTGTAAGGGTTCTTTGGGTTCCTCGCAATTCAGAAGTTTGTTAAAATTATTTAGTATCATTTATGTTCATTTATTATCATTTATTATTATTTAAGTTCGTTTAATATTATTTACGTTCATTTATTACCATTTATCATTATTTATGTTCATTTATTATCATTTATTATTATTATTAGCCTACCTCCACTAACATAGAAATTCGCACCCAGTTCAATCATTTGTTATTATTGATTCAAAACGGCTGATTTTGGCGGTAAGAAAGCCATTTCCCTTAGAACCATAACAAAAAATCGATCACAAGTTCAAATTCCAACACGATAATCAGTCACATGTACCAAATAGTTCACCTCATTCTACGAAGTTTTAATTTCTTTCGCGGTCACTTATTGCTTCACTCGTAAGCTATGAAAATCGCATCAAATAATAATAATAAACTGCACTTCCACTAATCCAAGTCATGTCCTGTCAATTCGTGGGAAAAGAACTAAAGTCTTTATTTCAAACAGTACGGTCATCACTTCTTCTCCAACAGATCTTAGAGATACCAGCAGCATCCACCGTACTCGCAACGAGGTCCGGAGATCAACTGTGTATTAGTTCGTATCTGAGCCACCTGAGGACGTCGCCGTGACGTCATTTAAGATGGCAGGAAGAAAGCCAATTGGGCCACGTCCGCCAAGTTTGAATTTTCGCAGTCACTTATGCTCCCGCTGCTAAATTATTAAAATCTCGTCACTTGTACTACGCTGAGTCACAAAGGAGGGGAAAATGACTCTTTATTTCAAGCATTACGGTCAAGCAGGTGTGTCCCAACTGACTCCCCCATGCTCACACAGCGAACTCCAGAGCACAACTGACGTACGCGCGGCCGGCTGAGCCCGCTACATGGGCCGCTCCCTGGCCGGCTGACGTCAAGCGACCAGCGGCGCCAGCATAGGCCCCGGCCAGCGCGCGAGGCAGATGGCGAGCGGCGCCTCCGAGTCCAGCCACAAACCGTCAGCCGCGCTCGCCTCAGAGTCCGGCTACGTAAACATCTTTTCACGCCCGAGAGCACTTAACACTGGACTGGATGGAACCTGTCGACCACGTGCTGGACAAAGGACAGTTTCCACCCCAAATTTACTTTTTCTGAACAGGTTCGAACCTGCCGATACCTACCTCACACAACCGCCCGACATGTTTGGAAAGTTCTCTCGTGTGACACGCTAAAAGCTATATCGGTCCTAAAGTTCGCAAATTCCCAGCACCGATGGACAGGAAACGACACGCTTGCTTTGTCCAAACCACCCTCACGCCACATACCGCGCCTCCAGCACATGTGATGGAGCACAAAGGACTCTCTCGCCCCCATAAACTTTGGAATTCCAGACCGATAGACAGGAACCGACACGCTCGAACTGGAATGTTTTTCCTACCGAGTTGGAAACTTTCTTGACATCACAACGCGCGATCAACCACGAGGCTCTGTCGGACATAGAACGCTCTCACTAAGTTAACTGATCACCGGATTCTCATTATTTACCCCACATGCTTCGATTACCTAATCTAAGATCTTTGTGAAAACACACGTCCGTACACATGATCCATCGAGTGCACCTAGCTTAGTACCTCCACAAGTGAATGTAACAAAGTTCGCATGACTATTTAATTAATCTGATCAATTAATTGACCTCTCTGATGTGGAAAACTGCCACGTCCACCTAGACTTGGAATCAATTTTCGCCACTGCCACGCCCATCTGGACTTGAAATGAAATAGTTAAACTCCCTACCGACCACCACGTCCTTTTACCGACCCATGTTGGTTGGCTAACATGTACTTATGCTTGCTTCCGTTTACTAACGTGCACTAACGTGTACTAGCCTACATTAATTTATATCATATTTTGTCTATACAAATAAGCCAAGCTTCAATTCTGATGGTCAGTTCGTGTTTCGTTATCAACACAAGAAAATTGTGGCAAACGAATCCACTCACCTAAGTCACCTGTGATCATTCAAAATCGTCTGCTTTGCCTCTCTCACACACTACGAGCGCGAGACCACCCAAATCAAAGCCTGGACCTTTATACTCGCGTCGGACATACTCCTCTGTAAATATTCTAGCTAAACTATAACCCTAATACTGTTGTTCAATCCACAAGGTCTAGCACATGGCCAGAGCGCACCCCTAGTACCTAAGCCGAGAACATTGCTCGCCCCATTTTTATTTAACCGCTGTGAGACGGAGATATGCTGCAATCACATCCCTCGCGCTCTCGTAGCTACTCGCCTCAACAATTCGATCTAACAAAACCTCCAGGTAGAAAAAATAAGAACCAACTCGAACTCTCTCATATTCTATATCGTCCCACAAATATTTAACGTACATTTTATTTATGCATCGAGTATACCTATCACTCTCATATAAAAAACACTCGCCCTGATGACCTGGTGTCATGCTGCATAGTCGGCAGAAACGCAAACAGCTCCTAATTTCAGTGCACAATATCAAACTGCTCCTAAATAATGCAGTACACATAACTGTTAACACCATCACTACTCTTAATATTTCCAAATAGGGCATAGCAAAATAACTCAACAGACGCGGGCAATCAACCTGTCACACATTAAGTCACACGTCCGACAGCTCTCAGTTCGCTCAAAGGCCTCTGTTGGACCTTTCAAACATGACTTGATGACAGCCGCATTCACACCTAACACCTGAGAAATTCATATCACCTACACGCCTAACATGACTATCCAAGCCAGGGCGCGCGAGTCATCTGTCACCGTCCTAACTCAGTGCGGTCCAACACACATGTTAAGGCCGCATTCCACTGCTTGCCGGCCTATATGCGACACATCTCTATCTTCACGTCTGTTGTCAGAATAGCCGAGAAGGAGTTCACATACACCGTACGCGCAAATCCCAGCGCTTCCCTCCCCTCACAATCTAAAACGATCATCTGACAATGTAAAAAAAATATGTATAGTGCCCCCAAAAATAGCTAACGCTGGCTTTCGTGTTTTCTCATCTTACTTGTACATTCAAATTCTTACCCTGACAGAACTTGTTCACCAAAATAATACTGAATGCGCTCCTAACAATACAGTATATACACATTTGACACAAAACAGGACACTTATCCAGTATATCTCTATAGCATGGGAAAAAAATATCCTATTCCTACAGCGTCTATATACAGCAATGCTCTCCAATCCTAGGAAAGCACCGTCAACCTGCTGTTTCTCTCTACAGACCCGACACTCAGATCTAATCTTCCCTCTTACATCAGCGGACCTATGTCACCATCAGAACTCTTTTTCCAAATTCAGTATCGTCCCCCCCTCAGCATAAACGCCTTACTGTCTCTCCTTCCTTATCTGTTCGCTTTTCTACAAACATCCTCAGACTCATAGACTGCAAGAACACATATACTTTCTCCATAATATTACACCATTTTAGCTGTACTTCTCAATATCATGCACTAGGCTACACCCTACCGATCACTAGTTCATCATAATTCCCAAGATATAGACATCAAATTAATTCTCTACAAACCCCGAACTTTATCTATGTGCAGCATGCTGTAAACCACTGACTAACTAGAAACAAACACACCCAAAATAATAATTCCACTCTCGAATACCGGTCTCAGTCATGTAACATTTTCGAGGTCTTGGCTATAATTTACACGTCAACTAAGGTCTGTCCCAGGTCTAGAGAACAGACAAGCGTGTATCCAACACACCACACTCGATCTTCACTCAGCTGAATAAAGGAAGCAAATGTGCAGAAGTAGTCAACCGAACAATCTACATCCCATCTAATAACACTCCAACCCAAATCAATCATCTTCTCAAATTCTGACTTGATCATGAAAGCCGCCCGACACATACTATTACTTCGCTATTCGGTCGTCTAGAGGACATCACAGTTAACTCTTATAGATACATACACTCCAACAGGTCTCTGCATTCGGACAGCTGCTCCAGTTATTTATTATCATTTATGATCATTTTTTATTATTTATTATGATTTACGCAGAAACACTGTTATTGACGTTTCTCCAAGAAAGTGGCGTAGTTTAGTGAAGAGAAACGTGGTTGGATGAGCAAATATGCCACTAAAAGTACTGAGCTATGACTTGGAGAAATACATATGTGTAACACAATTACCTGTAACGATCTCTAAGCGCTTTTGTCATTTTTTCCCACAATATTTCCAAGAAAGTAAATAGAAAAGGAGAGTAAGTGGAAGGGAGGGAAAGGGGGAGGCTCTCGCCTTACAAAGGGGACATAGCTTAGGAGAAGGGCTGAGATATGACGACGCCGTGCATTTGCCCCTGTATGTAGGAGTCTAATGATCAAAAGTCAAATTTCATTCATAAAGTACGTTCTCTCCTCCCACGGACCAAACAATACAGTACTCTTCTACTGACATGAAGCAGCAATGCACTGGATTTGCATTTGGAAGGTTTATGTTCCTCCTGCTTTGCCTAAATTATTCAACACTATTTCCTTTGAAAAGGACACGTTAGATTTTCACTTCATTTCTTTTATTTGTCATATATGAGCTAATTACTCTGATGTTTGTGGAACATGAAACAACATTTACCTTCTTCGTTTCTTGTTTCCTTCCATCAGAAACCGTTAGTGAAAATCATGCCTGAAGAACGAAAGAATGTTAATTAAATGAAATTCTTAGCTGGCAGACTTCGTCAGTGTGCAGCCATTGTATCATGTTTTTATTATTACTTTTGTTATTTATTTTATGGCCGTCTTTAGACCACTCTCGTCATTTACATAGAATTTTACTCGATCAGCTGACGTTATTCAATAATATCACACATTATTACAACACAATTCTCTTCAATAAGATAGTTCAATGACGCAGTGGTAATACAGAATTTAGTATTATTTAGAGTTAGAAAGGGTGTTTTGCACTTCTGCCTGCCAAATATTTCTCCATTTTTAATATGTTTTCTCTCCTCCTTCGTCTGTGATCACTCTTCTTGTACTCCTATTGTTGATCTTCGTTTGTAGTCTAGTTTGTAGTCCCGCCGTTTTCTCGTTTCTTCTGTTTTGATTTTTAGATCATCTATTGAAGTTCTGTTACATCTTCCTTGTTTGCAGAGATACATTTAATGTTGTTCTTATTACTCCATAATTTTTTCCATTATTCTTTTAATAATTCTGTTTTCTGGTGCTCTCATAAGATGTCCATAGAAGGAGACGCACTTCTTCCTGATCGTCCTTATTAATCCTTTGTTTTTTGTATACTGTTTCATTTGAAGCTACTCTCCAATACCCATTTGCTTCATATTGTTTATTTATTTATGTCCTAATTATTGTTCTTTGTGTCTTGAGTTGTTGTCGATTTCTGCTATACTAGCTGTTTTGAAGATGGTTCCATCTGCATATGTTGCTTCTGATTGTGTAACCGTTTTCTAATGTTTTAATTTTGCAGCTGTCAGCAGTTTTTTTTTTTTTTGTTATACAGTATATGTTGGTGGCGATGTAATTTGCTTTGTTCAGTTTTTTGTTCTGTTCCGCCGTGTTGGTTTCTCATTATTCGCAAGCAGTTTAAACTTATATCGTTTCTCACATTTGCGGCTCTCAGGTTCTTTTGGTCATCCTTGTACCATTCACTCATTACATATTCCAGTGCACACTTGAACCAAATGGTGTTACGCAGTCACCTTGTCTTAAGCCTACTTTCATAAGAAATTAAACTTCTTCTCTAAACGTAGCTTTTCATTTAGTCTTCATTAGAGTAAGTTATATTCGGTGAACTAGTTTTGGATGAATTTCTAGATTTTGTAGAATTTTTTATGCTGAAGGTCTATAGAAACACTCATACGGCTTCTTAAATTGTACAAATATTCCTACCAGATTTTTTTCTGCATCCTCTGATATACCATAATTAACTTTAAATTAATTGTCTGCTCTGCATACATTTTCCATGGTCATAAACTTCTGGTATTCCCCTAGCTCCTGTTCTAGTCATTTCTTGGTTCTTCCATACAGGTTCTTGGATTAAACATTGTATGTGCACTCAAGGAGAAGACACCTCTGTAATTGTCCAGATTGCTCTTATCGCCCCGTATTGTGTTGTGGGTGGATGACAGCTATGGTCCAATGTTTAGGCAATTATTCCATTATCCAAATGTTTCTAAGAGCCATGTGTATGGAAGTCCTGACTGTACCAGTGAATATTTGTACATTTCAACAAATACTGACCTTCACCAAACGCCATATATATTTTTTTTTCTTTCGAGAGCTATTTCTTGGAAAGTCGTAAGGTCTACTTGTTAGGCTTTACTTGAATTGAAGTATTTAGGTTGATTTGTAGGAGTTTTATGGTTTGTTTAATGCTTTTCCCATGATTTCACCATTTTATTTGTTACTGTGTGCCATTCTTCCAACTGCATCTTTCAGTATTAACTCAGGATGTCACAGTTTTGTAATTTTTTCCCCAAAGATCGTGCAGTAGTTTCTGGAACGGGTTTTGTTGTACTTATTTACTCTAGAGTTTATCATGTCTTTGTGGAATCCTCTCTTGATTCTTCTAATGTTTTGTGAGGCTTTTTTTCATTTTTGGATTTGATGGCATTTGCTTCTGTTTTGTGTTTTTTAAACTAACCATGTTTGGAGTCTTTCTTCATGGAATCTGTCACATTCTTGTTTCACCAAACGTGCTTTCTTCGTATGTTCAAGGGAGCTAGAATCTTGGTTTGTTTTTTGAGACTCGGTACCAGTTCTTTTACATCATCTATTAATTTAATGGGTTGTTTATTCGTAAGTTTTGATCATTTGACTTGGGTAGTACCTCCTTTTTGTTTATTTAGTTTTTCCCTTATTTCTCATTAAAGGCATGAAACTGACTTTTAATTTTAACTATGTAGTAGTCTCTGCTTGTGTCTACACTTCCCAATAATTTAATGAATGAATGATGAAAATATATGTCTATGATTTAGTTGCTGTTCTCAATTCCTCCAGTCTGGCTTTTTCTTATATTGAGTTGACTTAGGTGTAAGATTATGTTGTCTGCAAAGTTGAACTACTCTTTGACTATTCTACATCTACATCTACATCTACATCTACATCTACATCTACATGGTTACTCTGCAATTCACACTTAAGTGCCTCGCAGAGGGTTCGTCGCGCTATTTTCATAGTACTTCTCTACCAGTCCACTCTCGAACTGTGCATGGGAAAAAGGAACACCTAAATCTTTCCGTTCGAGCTCTGCTTTCCCTTATTTTATTATGATGATCATCTCTCCCTACGTAGGTGGGTGTTAGCAAAACTTTTTCACATTCGGAAGAGAAAGTTGGCGATTGAAATTTCGTAAACAGATCTCGCCACAAAGAAAACCGCCTTTGTTTCAGTGACTGCCACCCCAACTCGCATGTCATATCAGTGACACTCTCATCCCTATTGCGCGATAATACGAAACGAGCTGCTCTTCGTTACACTTTTTCGATATCCTCCGTTAATCCTACCTGGTAAGGATCCCATACCACGCAGCAATATTCTAGCAGAGGATAATGTAGTCTGACTCTTTAGTGAGTTTGTTCCATCTTCCAAGTGTTCTGCCAACAAAGCGCAGTATTTATTTCGCCTTCCCCACAATGTTATCTAGTTGGTCTTTCCAGTTTAAGTTGCTCGTAATTGTAATTCCTAAGTATTTAGTCGACTTGACAGCCCTTAAATTTGTGCGATTTATCGTATACCCAAAATTTATAGGATTTCTTTTAGTACCCATGTGAATGACCTCGCAGTTTTCTTTGTGTAGTACTAATTGCCACTTTTCTCAGCATACAAAAATTCTATCTAGATCATTTTGTAATTTGAATTGATCGTCTGATGATTTTACTAGACGGTAAATTACAGCGTTATCTGCAAACAGTCTAAGGGAGCTGCTCAGATTATCACCTAGATCATTTATATAAATCAGGAACAACAGAGGGCCTATGACACTACCTTGCGGAACGACAGATATCACTTCTGTTCTACACGATGATTTACCGTCTCCAACGATCTGTGACCTCTCTGAGAGGAAATCACGAATCCAGTCACACAACTGAGAAGATACTCCATATGTACGCAATTTGATTAATAGTCGCTTGTGAGGAACGGTATCAAAAGCCTTCTGGAAGTCTAGGAATATGGAGTCGATCTGAGATCCCTTGTCGACAGCACTCATTACTTGATGGGAATAAAGACCTATCTGTGTTGCGCAAGAACGATATTTTCTGAATCCGTGTTGGTTATGTATCAATAAGTCGTTTTCATCCAGATCATTCATAATGTTACAGTACAGTATATGCTCCAAAATCCTACCGCAAATTGAGGTCAGTGAAATGGGTATGTAATTCAATGGGTTACTCCTATTTCCTTTCTTGAATATTGGTGTGACCTGTGGTACTTTCCAGTCTTTAGGAGCAAACCTTTCGTCAAATGAACGGTTGTATATACTTGCTAACAAAGGCGCTATTATGTCTGCATACTCTGAAAGGAACCTCACTAGTATACCATCTGGACTGGAAGACTTGCCTTTCTTAAGGGATTTGAGTTGCTTCGCAACACCTAAGATACCTACATTTATGTCACTCAAGTAAAAGCTGTTCTGGTTTCGAATTCAGGAATATTTACTTCGTCTGCTTTCGTGAAGGAATTGCGGAAAACTGTATTTAGTAACTCCGCTTCAGTGACACGATCATCGGTAACATTTACATCGCTATTGCGCAGTGACGGTATTGACTGTTCTTTGCCACTGGTGTACTTTACATACGACCAGAATCTCTTTGGGTTTTCTACCGTATTTTGAGACAATATTTGATTGCCGAAATTATTAAAAGCATTTCGCATTGACGTCCACACTAAATTCCGAGCTTCCGTGAAACTTAGCCAGTCTTGGGGATTTTGCGTTCTTCTGAATTTGGCATGCTTTTTTCGTTGCTCCTGTAACAGTGTTCTGACGTGTTTTGTATACCATGCTGGATCAGTCCTGTCTACTATTAACTTATGCGGTATGAATCTATCTATTGCTGTCGACACCATATCTTTAAATTTGAACCATATCTGGTCTACACTTACATAATTAGCTTGGAACGAATGGAGACTGTCTCTTAGGAAGGCATCAAGAGAATTTTTATCTGCTGTTTCAAACAGATATATTTTGCGTGTATTTTTAGTGGTTTTGGTTGATATGGTTTTGAGCCTCACTACAATGACCTTGTGTTCACTAAATCCTGGCCGGCCGGAGTGGCCATGCGGTTCTAGGCGCTAGAGTCTGGAAAAGCGAGACCGCTACGGTCGCAGGTTCGAATCCTGCCTCGGGCAGGAATGTGTGTGACGTCCTTAGGTTAGTTAGGTTTAAGTAGTTCTAAGTTCTAGGGGACTGATGACCTCCGATGTTAAGTCCCATAGTGGTCAGAACCATTTGAACCAACTAAACCCTGTGTATTTGTTTCTGTAAAGCTGTGTGGACTTCATTTTTCAATTATGTTTCTATATTTCTTTCCTCAGCTGGACACTGAAGTGCGGCAATGAGATTTTTATGTTCCTTCTATTTATTCTGTTTACATTTTCTGAATGTGTTTTTTTTTATTTGTAGGAGCATGAGCATTTATTTTTGTGTAAGATTTATTCATTGTTAGAGTTTTTTGAAAGACAGCCATTGAATCTATTATCGTATATTCACTATAAATCCTGTACCTAATTGGGGAAATTTCTTCATAACCCTCTGTTCTGGTTTCCCGTTATAGATTCTGTAGCCTTGTAATTTGAACGGGTCCTTAGATGTTGCAAGCCACTATTTACAACAGCGTTTGTTAACCGATATTTGGCCGGCGGGAGCTGTTTTATTTTGTTGAAGTTCAATGGTAATCTGGTGAGAACCCCACCTGCCCCCCACCCCTCCCGTCCCCCATCCACCGACTGGAATGCGCGACATAGGATTATCACCTCTCCTCTTGTAACGACAGCGTAAAAGGCTCGTGGATTGTGTTTTTACTTTACTCCACTTTCTTACTAGTGTCCTCCCGCTATTTATCTTTATTTAGGTGGCGAAATTACGTTCACAAATCCCGTAAAATACTGTTATACACGTTAACAACGGTTTTAAATGTTTTATTGTTTTCAAACAGTTTTTGTCGGTACAACTGATTTCATACTCGCTGTAAGTGACAATATTACTGGTCCAAAAATCAATGTCTAAACTCACATTCATCTTCAAAGATACTGAACGTACTCCTAGCTCACTGATCAGTAGATTTATTTACACAATAACGCTATAGAACAAGTTAAGTAAATATGATAAAAGTTCCAGTCCTTTTGCCTCAGAGAATGCTACTGAAATAATTTGTTCCATTAAATAGGAGAGGGAATTCTTTAATCTCCATATTGGTTCAAAACGTAAATTCCTGTTACACTTTGATAGTATGCGTCACTCAGTTTTTATTTGTTTCTCTTCCATAATTTGTGTTTCGTGTAGCCCAAGATGAATGCCAGTTAGCTGCGCCTACCTCGGGACGTTCGCAGCTCGTGATCTAGTGGCTAGCGTTGCTACTTCGGGGTCCCGGATTCGATTCTCGGCCGGGTTGTGTATTTTGTCTTCCCGGGGACTGGGTGTTTGTGTTGTCTTTGTCATTTCATCATCATCATTCGTAATAGTGGCTAGATTGTACTGTGAAAAAGATTGGACTGGGACTGTGAAAAAAAATTGGAACTTCGTACGGGCGCTGATGACCGCCCGACAAACCAAACATCATCATCATACCTCGTGACGCATGGAGACGAAGAGTGGTGCTGCAGTCTGTGAGGCTGTAGCATTCGTGTAGTGAATCGTTTGTCTTGAATACTACATTTCCTGAGTATTCGTCATTAAAATTGTTGCTTGTGCTAAATGATTGACGAACCGTTGCCATACAGCAGTTTCTTGAAATCTCGTTACAGGCTGCCCCAGAGAAGGGGAAAAATTAAAACTAAATGAAGGGAAGTTCCATAAGTTAATTTGATGCTGAAAGGTGTGTTGTAAAAGAGTGGAAATTTCATCAGGCATCACACGTTTAAAGAACTGCGTCATTTAACTGCTGTTCATTGTGGCGTACTCATTCACAAAGTCGATTCTGAAGATTTTGCACGGTGCGGCGCCATGCGTTCTCTGATATGTTGGCGACGTTTTCTTCAGTCACTGTCTTGAACTGGGCTCAGTTTTGTTAGTCTAGTCTGCTACAAACACACTTGGTTTGTTCCTATAAGAAGTAGTCACAGACTGAGAGGCCTGGACATCAGCGCAACCAAGCAGTACCATCGTTCCTAGAAATTATTAGACCTCAAGACAAACGTTTCACTGCAGTCGTACACAGTTAGGCAGTGAGTGAGATGGCTCCATTCTGATGAAACCAGAGTCAAGATTTGAAAGAGATTGGAGCTTTGAGATAGCACTTGAAAATGCCTGCATTATGCTGCGGACTCTGAATGGTTGGATTTCATAAAGGTTAAATACACTGTCGGAAAAAGCTCGGAACTCCAAAAAATAATTAAAGTGGGGTAATAAATTTCTGGAATAAGTTTGTCTAGGCGATTAACATTGCAAGGTCGCAGGTTAATGTGAGCGCGATATAATGCACTAAAAACATGAAATGCTGGTACACTAATAACCGGTGTAACCACCAGAATGTAGAATGCAAACATGCAAAAGTGGTTGCATTGTACTGTACAGGCGCCGGTTGTCAGTTTGTGGGATGGAGTCCCATGCACGTTGCATTTGATCGGTCAATACAGGGACGGTTGATGGTGTTTGTGGATGACGCTGGAGTTGTCGTTCGATTATATCCGGCGTCCCATATGTCCACAATTGGAGAGAGATCTGGTGATGAGCAGTCAAAAGTAACAAGTCGACATTCGGTAGAGCATGTTGGATAACAACAGGCGCATGTGGGCGAGCATCATCCTGTTGGAAAACACTCCCTGGAATGCTTTTATGAATGGCAGCACAGCAGTTTGAATCACCAGACTTGCATGCAATTTTAAAGTCAGATTCCTCCTGATTTGACAAGAAATCGCACCCCAGACGATAACTCAAGGATTAGGTAGAGTGTGTCCAGCAGATAGCAGGTTGGTGGCAGGCCCTGAATTGGCCTCCTTCTAACCAAAACATGGCCATCGCTGACACCGAGGCAGGAGCTCCCTGCATCAGAAACCACAACAGAGCTCCACCCTGCTTGATTGACACCACTGAAGTCACCATGGTGATGGTTCGGGTTCGGTGGAATGCAGCTACAGGGCGGCTGGCTCTTACCTATCCATACAGCAACAGATTAGTAACAGTTCGTTCTGCCACTGAGTGGAGCCAACAGCTGCTCAAAGAGTTGCTGACGCCAAGCTATACATTATGTCACAACCATACGGCGAACACTGTTTTTTTTCCGTCTCGGTAGTACCGCGTGGCCGTCCGAAGGCCGGTTCTTCTTGCGACCGTATATTCTCGTAGACATCGCTGCTATCAGTCATGTACTGTGGCTGCATACTTGCCAAGTCTTTCTGCAATATCGCAGAAGAGACATCCAGCTTCACGTAGCCCTTTCACACGACCTCGTTCAAACTCAGTGAGGTGTTGGTAATGGCGTCTTTGTCGCCTTATAGGCATTCTTAAGTAACACCAACTTCACCACGTCCAGTCTGAAAGCTAACTAGTGGTCACGGCCGTTACAGGGTGTATTTAAAGTAAAGCTTGATTTTCGTACCCATAGCGGCGCTATTAGCGACTGGCGAGAAATTTGAAAAGACCTCTTCTGTCAGTTGCAGAAACACGCCTACAAGCTTTCGTTACATCGCACAGCTCCTTCTTGGTGCTGCGGTTTTGGCAAAATTGGGGAATCGGCGGGTTGCTCTTGTGGGGTTTAGAAGTCGTTGTTTTGGGCCAGAATTCGGGAAAAGGGGATCCTTTGTGATCAAGAGAGTCAGAAGTGGCACTCTCGTGGGCGTTTATGAATTTTTGGTTGAGTCAGTCCAGGTTTTTAGACGTGTGTTGCCACTGGGTGAATGTGAAGATGTTTAGTAGACAGACATCTCAAATTCGGCCTTAGAGTCATATTGCTAGCTGGACAGCAATGTTCAACGAACAAAAAGGACTTGAGAAAGTGTTCAGTGACATCAAAGAACTGTATTCGTTTCCGTGGACTTTGTTTCTTATGTTGCTGTGGACATTATCAGCGGAAATTGGTAGGAGACAGCTGGAGGTGGAGTACGAACTGTCAGACTGTTTACAGAAACCAAGCTAAGTGCTGTGGTTAGCTGTTTGGGCCTAACGAAGGAAAAAACGTAAGTGCTTGATTAAAAAGAAGAGCTTGTTGGTAGCATAAACAAACGTTTATATAGGAGAAGAAATAAACACGTTCTCGATGATTTTGAAGAATAATGTAGTGTACCATTCAGATATATCCGTTTGATGAATTAATTTGGAATTTTTAGAAGAGGGACTGTTAATAGAGTTTCCTGAAACTGTTTGAATGGCTGTTTTATTACACGATGTGATCACCTATAGATCTGTACCTGACGTCCTTTCTTTAAATGTTAAGTTAAGCTAGGAAAACTTAATACATTTTAAATGAAATATACTAGTTGATCATTATTGGAATATTTGTGGTGTTTTAAAAGTGTCGTGTATTATTTTTAAATTTTGCTAGTAACGATTAAATATTGTGCATGGTGGGAGACTATGATTATATTTACAATGAAATGCTACACGAAGGTGGAATGCAATAGTGCTTTATCTTTGGTTCATAAACTGTTATCAAGGATTCATTCGTATGAAATGCTAAAGAGATAAAACATTGTAATATTTCGTAGTTTGTGTTAATAAATGTCTTTCATAAAATAGGTCTATTCCAAGCCAAAGTTCTCTGCGATTTCAGTGTGATAGATGTAAGTAACGTCACTGAAATATTTGACTGTTCCACCTGCCAGGAAAATCATCAAACTTTTTAAACCAAATACCGAAAACTGCAGATTCCTTTTTCAGATATACAGTATCGTTAAATTCGGGTGAAACTGACTCAAAACTCTCACACAAAAACTTGTCTTCATCACATACCGGTATCGCTTATCTAGCAATATTTCTGAAATTAAGTTGTGACTGGAGTTGCATAAATAATACACAAGACTTTAAACAACACTTTGCTTTCAAATTGTATTTTCAACATACATTTACATTAATGCAACAATGAACAGCACTCAGAATCAAATTAGCAAAGGAGTGTGTTGCAAATGCGAACGAGAGTACTAATGCTAACGCACGAGGCGACATTGTTTCGTCACTTTGAATTGCCCCCTCTCTTTATTGATTGGATAGCCACTGAGTTGCTATTTATTTATGTAATGGCATAATAATAAATATTAAAAGGTGGTAATTTTATTTAAGCACCGCTTTCTTTTACTCTTTCGATTGTTGCGAGTCAGCGATAGTGCAATGCTGTTCGCTTTGGAGAAAACACATTTTATAAGAATTATTTGGTCCAGGAAACACTTTTGAGATCACGGTTGCGATTTAGACGGTATTCGCGTAATCGTACTGATTAAAAGTTATCGTTTCCGAAAGACGCAGATTCGATTAAAGCTGTGCGCACTTTTGCGCGTATAATGAAAATATTCATAACACGTCGCGTAACAAAAAGAAACATTCGAATCACAACAGTGATCAAACGAAGAAAATATATGATAACATAAATGTTCTTCGCTGTTATTCAGGACAGGCTCAGATTAGACCTTGCAATTTTTAGTTATAGGAAATGACAAGACGTCACACTCAGGAGATATTTGTTTTGAATAAATTGTATTTACCTCTCTCTCCTTTTTACAGCCTTTACACCTTCACATCGATTAAGAAACTTTTCCTTCTCTACCGACCAGTACGAGAACAAAATTCAGACTCAACAAAATGTCTTACATCGAATTGTTACATGCTTAACCCTTAACAATCATATATAGTTTCGTAGTACAAACAATGATAATTATTCCGTGCACTAGAAAGTCTTTGATACACTGAGCACAAAAATCAAAATAATAAAAGTATAATTACATTTTTAATATCATGAATACTTCTTTAAATCATGAAAATAAGGTTTGACATCGCCGTAATACTAATTTTCATCGTTGTAGCACTACATTGATCCCTTTGGATGTACAGTCACACTTGTTTGACTGGACATCCAAGCAGGCTTATTTTTCTTGTCTGTTCTGTTCACTGTGTTCTTTTACTTGGAAGCATGTGCTTTGTTTACTTTTAAGTCTCAGGGATTTTGAGTTACGCTCCCCCATTCGGGCAAAGGCCAATGGGAAAAACCTCGGAGAAAACCACGGCGGAGCGAGCACATCTTCCATACTCTCTTTTTTAATTTTCAGCAGTCCGTCCCGATAGCTGAGTGGTCAGCGCGACAGACTGTCAATCCAAAGGGCGCGGGTCCGTTTCCCGGCTTGGTCGGAGATTTTCTCCACTCAGGGACTGGGTGTTGTTTTGTCGTAATCATCATCATTTCATCCCCATCGACGCGCAAGTCGCCGAAGTGGCGTCAAATCGAAAGACTTGCACCAGGCGAACGGTCTACCCGACGGGAGGCCCTCGTCACACGACATTTCATTTCATTTCAATTTTCAGCATTTGAATATTCACTTCGTATGACATTTAAAAAATAATGCTACAATTTCGTGATAGTGCAGCTGGTGACGACGGCTGGCGACTTTGTGTACTGCAACACCGATGTCTCGCCCCATCAGGTAAGTCTACGATGGACTGCGATGACGTGGAACGGTGCGGCAAGGGATGACGGATGATGTCGCTGCAGTATGCTGCCCTCACCGACACGTGTGCTCAGCATCCCAGCATACAGTCACATGAAATTCAAACAGCAGTATCAGTTCCTTAAATTAACATCTAAATTATATCATATTTCACGCACTCTTTCACTCAACAAGAAGAATGTGTGGTTTTTTTTGTGAGGTGTTCGACTGTTTGTGAGTTTTTTTATCATGATGCAAGTCCATTCGTCCTTCCGACGTAACTGACTATCTGCAATTAAAGGTTCATGTAATTACGTTCCAACATTGATATAGTTCTGCAGCGGGTTTGATGATAGAGTCAGTAGCAGTTCCCAACACTGTTACGACTCACCACTGTTGCTGACTGATCGATAAAAACACTTGCTCTTGAGTTTTAGTTTGCCTGGAATGTTACGTCCACGCATGTTGTCCAAATAACACTCTGAATACTTGGCATTACTAAACACTCGTAGCACAAAATTTGAAAACGAAATCATGGTAACTCAACGCACTCATTGAGCGTCCACTTTTGTGTTAAATTCCACAATAAAGTTGGTACGCGTAGAGGATAATGTTCACAGGAAGTCTTTGTTTTTAGGTCATCTGCGACATGTTCACTCCACTAAGTAGTCACTTGATCACAGTTATCAAGTCTGACAAGGTAAAATCCTTGTGCTCCCCATAAGAATGTCTTTACACAGTCTAGTTATATAATGATAAATAACTGAATGAGTGTACATATCAATGAAGTACATAACTGTAGTCATTTACGATATAAAAGCAAATCCTAAGTCATATATTTTCTCGAAAAGGTGTTCCTGGACTTACAAGGAATTGTGCAGTGATAAAGACAAGTCTGTATATGTTTGTCTGTGTAATGATCTGTTCAGTCATGGACTACATCTTGTTCGACCTGGTTTATAGCTCATGCAAGTCCGAGCACTAACTTACGGTACAAAATTTGTTAAACCTATACGTAACTCGCGTAAAATTTACAATTTGTAAGTGTATCCTGTACACAGTCTGAAAGAAAAAAGGACAAAACCTGCTCACCCTAGTGAGTTCAAAATAATTAACAATCAACAAAATGAAACGTTTATTTTCTAAAGTCACTATATCCTACTGTTGCGTGAAATATGCAGTTCTGTTCACTGTTCGTATTTTCACACGAATAAGTTCCTGAAAGTTTACTAAATCTCAACAAGTTTGTATTATGTTTTATTAAGTGTCTTAGGGTGGAATCATCTTGAAGCAATTATTTTTCGCCTTGCTGGAGCTCGGTGTCCTATTCTCCGTCGAACTGGAGCTGAAATTTTCTTACAAGTAATTGGTATTCTGAGAGTCTCTTCCTCCAAGCAGTACTGATGCTTCCAATGTTGTATGTTCCTATTCTCCCACACGCCACATCGCCGTCTAATTTCTTTTGTTACTGCTTCCCTTTTCGCGCTGGGTATTGAGTACGTTTGATGACAGTAAATTTCATGGGGAAACACTTGCATGTCATACACGTAACCTTTAATTAGTTCAGATTTTTTCAAAATACTTTACGATAATTAGTAAGTATGTCTTATAATTGCTTTTGTTGCAGGCTGTCAAGACCAGAGGATTGTTGTACTTTTTCTACTATTTCAGAGAGGTGGATATTCTTCTCGTCCTTCACATCTTCCATGACCGGGAATGTACTGCAATTGAAACTATCTTGAAGCCGCCATAAAAGTGCGCGAATCGGTTCTATCTTTAAAATTTGACAATATTTGCCATGCAATTCTTTGGTCTTTACCAAGTCTAACCTGACTCTCGTGTCACCGAAACACATGCTGCATTCACCCTTTGCGAGATCGATTATAGTTTCCGTCTCTAGCAAAATATCTAATCCGAGGAGACAGTTCACGGCCAAATTCTTTACAATAAGGAAGGTGCACTCTTTGGCTCCCATTCCAAAATTAATACAAATCCGTGTCTGTTCCCGAACTAGTTGGGCTTTCTGACTAATGGCTCCTGTAACTCGACAATTAGTGACTGGAAAAACCGGAATCTTTCTAATCTCCTTTAAGTGAAGAAAGAACGATTCATTCAGCAGAGAAACAGATGCTCCAGTATCTAAAATCACCGTAGTTTGAATACCATAAATATCACAAATTATAGCTGCTTGTACAACTTCCCGTTCAAACAAATTACACTTCTTCCGAAAATCTTGACATAATTCCTTGCGTATATCGACTCCGTCATTATATCTTAACATCTGCATAGTTGAACTACGTTGCTGAGCAACATCAACAGAATTATTCCTACACACTGCATCTTTTGCGTCGTTCGCTGCTGATTCTATGCGACACACATTCTCATTGTTAATACAGCTGGTTGTCTGCACGCTTGGTTGCTCCTTATTACTAACATCATTCATGCAAGTGCCCCCTAGACACCCTGCGACTGACACACGGGAGCAGAATGTCGTCGCATCTAGTTTGACTGACTGGTACTGGTTGATGTTTGCGGTTCACTTACCTCAATGATCTTGATATTTTGATTCGGTGGTTGCCATGGCTGCGCATTCATATGCTGCTGCATGTTATTTGACATATTTCTATTGTACGGGGGTTGTACATGATTGTTGTTGTGATATTGCGGTGGCCTAGGCTGCTGCCATTGCTTTTGTGCATAATTCTGTGTTGACCATTTATGTGATGGTTGCATGTTTTGCTCATTATTTGAAAAATAACCGTGATTGTAATTGGCGTTAGCTCTAAAATCTCGTTTCCGTTTCTTTGAAAAGTTTCCGTTATTGTTTTGTCCGCTAATGTTCTGTGGATGATAATTGTGATTCGGTGCATTACTGTACTGTTCGTTTGTGTTCATATTGTGGTCCTGCCATCCTGAATAATTCGGACTAATCCAATGATTTTGATTCCCATAGTAGGTGTTTCTATTACTATTGTTTTTGTGGTTTCGCCCATTGCCATTACCATTACCATTATTCGACGAATTATTCCCATAACGGTGTTTGTCCTCTTCGATAACCAAATCTAAAGAGTCCAGTACAGATAGAAAATGTTCCACGTTGTCTTCAGGAATGTGAAACAATTTCTCCTTTAGATCACGCGGTAACTTCTCCTTTAATATCTTTAAAACATCACACTCAGGAATTGGTGTGGATAAATATTTCACTTTGTCCAGATACTTTTCGAAATATTTCCGCAAAGTACCGCCTTTTCTATTAAATGGCTCAGGACTATTAACTTCTTTTCTTAGTCGTTCTCGTACCCCACGCCACGAATACTTGTTTAGAAAAGCTTGTTCAAATTCGTCGAAGAAGCTGCATTGTTCAGCTTTCTGTGTTGCGAACAACGCTGGCTCACCTTGAATATGGGTAATGGTAAAGACAATTTTCTCCCTTTCGTTCCAACTTTTTGGCATTATTCCGCGGATCCCTTTGATAAACACAATTGGATGGGGTCCGTTCTTATCATTGGTAAACTTCTGAAACTGGGAATTCTTCACTAAAGCATCCGGAGACACCAATGATTGTGTATGGTCTTGATAAACGGAGGTTACTCCACGTGTTGGATTGAAATTATTGCCCGTCTGCCCCCTACTTTCAGTTAAAGGCGTTTCATAATGATCAGGGTGTGTTTCTGTGATACTAACACACTCCGGTGAACTGTTATGAGATGTTTGCATACGTGTTTCATTAACCACTTTCTGCACGTTTTGTCATTCAGTCTGGAGTTCATGAATCTTTGTGATGTTTTCATGTATCAGTTGTGTTCCTGCTCGTTGTAACATCACAGGTAGTTCCTTCTGTATAACAGTACTAATTTGTTTCTCTTTAACATTTAGCCATATGTTGAGTGTGGTCACAACACGTTCTTCTTGTTCTTTGCATTTTTGTTCTATTACGTTTTGATTATCAACCGTAAGGTTTTCTATACGTGTACTTATGTTGCGTATTTCTGCTTCCAAAGAAGTGTGTGTTTGTTGTAATTTGTCCACATCCTGGGTTACTTGCTTTACATTCTGTTGTAAGTCATGGAATGTTTGTTGCATACTTGAAATGTTGTTCTGTATACCAGACAACTGGGCATCTATTTGCTGTCGCAGCTGGCGATAGTGTTTTGATCTATCTCTTTTGAGAACTGTGAAAAGCTTAACTGCGTACACTCGTCTAATTGACTGATGTGTTCATCTAAGGTCCTAATACGTTCATCTACTCTGCTAATACGTTTATCTAAATTATTATTAATCTCAGTTGCAAGCTGTTTAGCTGTTTCTTGTTCTCGCTGTATCTGTGATTGTGCCTGTATTTTAAACATTTGTTCCTGTGATTGTTCCTGTATTTTAAACATCTGTTCCATTCTCATCATTAAGAGAGAAAATGGATCCATTACTGTTTGTGTTGGCTCTACCGGTGGTAAATCAACTGTAACTGGTGTTTCTTGTGGTTCTGCTTCAGGATGCACTTCAACTACCGTCTGTATTCTGCCTGAGTGTTCTAATAGCAACTGGATCACTGACTTTAATATTAGTGTCCTGTTCTATATCCTCTGTCTGAACAGAAAAAAATATTATCAATTTCTACATCACTAGTTATTCCTTCCTCCTCTGAATGTTCTACAGTTCCTTACTGCTGTGTAGCTTTTCTTACACGTCCCACTGTTTTCACCATGTTTGCAAATGTTTGGGTGCAAGTCTAATCGGGAAAACGTCACACGCAACACATCAATTATTCCGTCACACAGCATAAAATAATTACTACACTGCACCAGATTGGAATCAGTACTGTAAATGTTCACTTTCGTTTGATTAAAATTCAGTTCCAGTCTCGTTCAGTTAACCTCTACTGAAAACACTTGATGCTGTATTTTACTGATCCTTCTCGCACTTATTTAAATATAATTGACTGTTATAGCTCCCTAAGAGGACACACCCACAACGTTTCTTTTTTACCTTATGCAGGGCATCGTTCTGCTGATACAGCACCAGGTTGTAAAAGATGTTGTGTCTACCTTACACACTGCTTCGTTCTGCTGCCGCTGGGACGGAATGGTACAGCAAAAATATCGTGCTTAGGGTCGTCGTAGATTTCCGCTCATTACAGCAAGAAAATAGAAAAAACACACATAAGCCAGTCCTGTCAATTGGTTGCCATTGAATTGCCCCCCCTCCACCCCCCTGTTTATTGATAGATAGCCACTGAGTTGCTATTTATTTATTTAATGGCATAATAATAAATATTAAAAGGAGGCAATTTTATTTAAGCACCGCTTTCTTTTACTCTTTCGATTGTTGCGAGTCAGCGATAGTGCAATGCTGTTCGCTTTGGAGAAAACACATTTTATAAGAATTATGTGGTCCAGGAAATACTTTTGAGATCACGGTTGCGATTTGGACGGTATTCGCGTAATCGTACTGATTAAAAGTTATCGTTTACGAAAGACGCAGGTTCGATTAAAGCTGTGTGCACTTTTGCGCGTATAATGAAAATATTCATAACACGTCGCGTAACAAAAAGAAACATTCGAATCACAACCGTGATCAAACGAAGAAAATATATGATAACATAAATGTTCTTCGCTGTTATTCAGGGCAGGCTCAGATTAGACCTTGCAATTTTTAGTTATACGAAATGACAAGACGTTACACTTGGGGGATATTTGTTTTGAATAACTTGTATTTACCTTCTCTCTCTCTCTCTCTCTCCTTTTTACAGCCTTTACACCTTCAAATCGATTAAGAAACTTTTCCTTCTCTACCGACCAGTACGAGAATGAAATTCAGACTCAACGAAATGTCTTACATCGAATTGTTACATGCTTAACCCTTAACCAGCATATGTAGTTTCGTAGTACAAACAATGCTAATTATTCCGTGCACTAGAAAGACTTTGATACACTGAGCACAAAAATGAAAATAATAAAATTATAATTACATTTTTAATATCATGAATACTTCTTTAAATCTTCGTCGTAATATTAATTTTCATCGTTGTAGCACTACATCAATTATGGAAAAATATTCTCCTCACTTTATGACGTAGTTTGTATTACATCCCAACGATTTAGTTTCTCCTTGCTCCTACATAATCTTAGTGACCATCCTTGAACATTAACTATTATTGCTTATAGGTACCTAAGAAACCATAAAAACTGCGCAAAAGTTCATAAACTTAAGAAAAGAGGTGCCACACCAACAAGGTTGGGTGGCAAAAAATCTCTGCTTCTTATGTGAATGAGATAGTAGCACAAGGAATTATTTGTCTTTGAAGCCTGGGGAGAACACCATCTTGTGCTAGAACATTGCAGGTCCAGAAAAGTGCTGTTACAACCCCTACACATCAAGTTAGGCCTAATGGAACTGTTTGGGAAAGTCTTACACACAGATTCAGAATGTTTCATGTAACTGTGAGAAGATTCCTCATCTACCAACAAACGTGAAAATGAAAGAAATCGTGTATTGTTGGATGTGACATTCGAAAAGTGATGTTCAATTCGAACATTTAATAAGAAAAAATAAAATACTGTGGGTTAGAGCAGCTTCTGTGTCATTGAAGGTACTGCTTACTAAATTCTAATACAACACAAAAGTCCGACGTTGTGGTTCTGTTTGTAATCAAATTGTTGGAAAAATTCAAGAAGTTAGGCAATTTGATGAACGTGAAGATTCGCTTTTTGAAAAGTTATCTTTATTGTTGCCTGAAAATCTAGGTGAGTACTTCCAAGCATATATTAAAGTGATAGGAAGACGGTATCAGTAGCACTTGACTACCTGTATGATGTGAAACTACTGTTACGGGGTCACTTCACAGACACAGATAATTAATCGGAGAAACAGCCTTATTAATCGTTTCAAAAGGAAGAGAGACTGGAAGTATAAACCAATAAACACACAAGTCGTGTTTAATAAGGAGGTGTCTTCACGTTATTACCGCATTAAACCTGTGTTTATACTGAAAAATTAAATTATTTTTCATTCTCATTACAAGTATTTCACTAATTTTATAGTACGCTAGCAAACCCGGCAACCGTTCGCAGTGTCTAAATATTTATGGCAACTGGATACATGTCCTAATATAGGATGTCTCTGCGAATTGTCAGGACGAGAATTACAGTTCCTCGTTGCGACTTCGCCCACTTTGAATGTATGGAACTCAAATTGCAATAAATCATATAAAATATGAATGAAAATTCCTCTTTGTTTTCATTTTTTGTTTTTACTGTTTTCAAGACTTTAGTTTTTTTTACGCAGTGTAATTACAACACTATTGGGTTTATTTGGTACTATGTGATGTAAGAAAAAAAAATTTATCGTGCATCGATTCCAACATCTTTGACTGTCTGACCTTGAGCATTGTTTATTGTTATTGCAAACGAAACCTTTGGGAACTGATGTGTCTTAACGAGAATGGGTAATTCGGTTTTCTGCTAGCGAACGGGTAACAATACAAAATTTCGGACGGTTCAGGTTGCTTAGTACTAGGCTTATTCCAATGGAAACCCGGCAAGCGATAAAAACAACGTTCCTAACATATGTTGTATGTTGTTGTCTTCAGTCCTCTCCATGCAGCTCTGCATGCTGCCCCATCATGTGCAAGCTTCTTCATCTCCCAGTACTTACTGCAACCTACATCCTTTTGAATCTGCTTAGTGTATTCATCTCTTGGTCTCCCTCTACGATTTTTACGCTCCACGTTGCCCTCCAATGCTAAATTAGTCATCCCTTGATGCCTCAGAATATGTCCTACCAACCGGCCCCTTCTTCTTGTCAAGTTGTGCCACAAAATCCTCTTCTCCCCAATTCTATTCAATACCTCCTCATTAGTTATGTGATCTACCCATCTAATCTTCAGCATTCTTCTGCAGCACCACATTTCGAAATGGTTCAAATGGTTCTCATCACTATGGGACTTAACAACTGAGGTCATCAGTCCCCTAGAACTTAGAACTACTTAAACCTTACTAACCTAAGGACATCACACACATCCATGCCCGAGGCAGGATTCGAACCTGCGACCGTAGCGGTCACACGGTTCCAGATTAAAGCGCCTAGAACCGCACGCCCACACCGGCCGGCGACATGGCTACACTACACACAAATACTTTCATAAACGACTTCCTGACACTTAAATCTATATTCGATGTTAACAAATTTCTCTTCTTCAGAAACGCTTTCCTTGCCATTGCCACTCTCTACTTCGACCATCATAATTTATTTTGTTCCTCAAATAGCAGAACTCATTCACCACTTTAAGCGTCTCATTACCTAATCTAATTCCCTCAGCATCACCCGACTTAATTCGTCTACATTCCACTATCCTCGTTTTGCTTTTGTTGATGCTCGTCTTGTATCCACCTTTCAAGACACTGTCCAATCCGTTCAACTGATCTTCCAAGTCCTTTGCTGTATGTGATAGAAGTGCAATGACATCGGCGAACCTCAAAGTTTTTATTTCTTCTCCGTGGATTTTAAGACCTACTCCGAATTTTTCTTTTGTTTCCTTTACTGCTTGCTCAATATACAGATTGAATAACATCGGGGGGAGCCTACAACCCTGCCCCCCTCCTTCTCAACCACAGCTTCCCTTTCATGCAAATCGACCCTTGTAACTGCCATCTGGTTTCTGTACAAATTGTGAATAGCCTTTCGATCCCTGTATTTTACCCCTGCTTCCTTCAGAATTTGAAAGAGAGTATTCCAGTCAACATTGTCAAAAGCTTTCTCTAAGTTTGCAAATGCTAGAAACGTATATTTGCCTTTCCTTAATCTTTCTTCTAAGATAAGTCGTAAGGTCGGTATTGCCTCACGTGTTCCAGTATTTCTACCGAATCCAAACTGATCTTCTCCGAGGTCGGCTTCTACCAGTTCTTCCATTCGTCTGTAAACAATTCGTGTTACTATCTTGCAGTTGTGACTTATTAAAAGTTCGTCCTAACATATACATTGAAAGAATACATGCCCTACTATCGCACTTAAAACGACTGCGAGTAAGGAAACGAACCCATAAATTTTATTAGCACAGCATGGCGTTTACTCTCTCGCAGTCGGTTTCAAATGTAGTTTATTTTTGTTTTTTAACGTCTATTAAGATGACGTATAAAAATTTAAAATTAATCTGCTAGGAATTTTTCGAAGATTTGGCTAAATGTGTTTTCACGTTACGTGGCAGTACCAATGAAGGAACCATATGGTGGCAAAACTACACGTCGTAGAAAATGTTCTGAGATCGGATGTGAAAATTTGGGACTAAGTTGTTATCTAATGAAACTTAATAAAAAATTACTTAAATCGCCTCTGTTATTTGTTAGCAAAATTTTACACCTCTCACAATACCAGCTGTTCGTCCTGTATCGAATTGACATAGCGCAAGTAATGCTGATACCGTCTTTCGCAGCTACGATACTCTCTGGCCGACGTATCTGCACACGGTCGGATTCAGTATCGTTTGTGGTGCACCTTTCGCGTTTCGTCTCTCCCTCCCCGATAAGGGTATGAAGGAACGCTCACGATAAGGTCACGCCATTTTTAAAGCAGATAGATTGCCGCTACAGGAAAAGATTACGCCGACCAATAGAATCGCGAAGAAACACTCTCTCGAGGAAGGAATGATTATGTTCTGCCTTCAACCTTCTTGGAATTATCAAGGTGGCATTATCTAGTCGCATAAATGCACTTGTTTACTTACTTGTACCATCAACGCTGATCCTACAACAAAAAGTATCTCCCCTTCTGAAGTACGTGATAGCTGGTGGTATTCAGTACGCTCCTGCACACGGAAAATTTTCGTCAGACATGGAAGTGACGTCGGAAGTGCGTCATGAAAAAGAGGTGTGAACACTACCATACCTAGTATTTTACGCCCTAAGGAGAGCAAACAACCACAAGACCGCTGCTTACATCATACACAAACAGAAGAAAAGATTATGGTAAAAATAACTGTGCGGAAATACATTCTGGTTTCATAAAAGTTAAATCACATCGTACTCAAATAGAAGAAGAGATTCTAAGAATAACTTTGCTGAAATGGATTCTAATTTCATAAGAACTAAGTCCTCGTAAAATGTAAACAAATATCTACTGCCGAGTTTTTAGATTTTCCTGCTCTTAAATCTTGCTGGATAACTGAAATCACATTTGCGAAGCCAATAAACCGGCGTGACATTAACCCCACATATGCTTAATGTCGAGGTAATAAAGCTGTATTACAAAATATTTAAGTGTAAGCAAGGAATACAGCAACCAACATTTCACAGAATATTTATTTTTATTATCGCCCGATTCCATTTTGCTTTATTCTGACGATCGATTTCAAGTAGCAGCTATGCGTCATGAGTATAAAAAACCGTCCTCCACTTGGAGACTTATTAACATTCACTAATGTAGAGAAAGGTTAATTTAGAAGTACACTCAGCTGTAGAGGTCTCATAAATTTTCTATATCAACATTGCTGACAAGCCGGTTGGATGTTGCTTTTATCCATAGAGAGCGTTATAACCGGTAGCTGCCCGCGCATCGTAAGTTAAAACTACTTTAACTACATATTATAAAAAAGAAATTTAAAGCTTTTAAATAGGCTCTGCACGATCAGAATCTCTTTCAAATAGTTCCTTTCAGATTTATTGCGACGTATTGACCGTAAGATAATAAGCTGACGTAAAAAAATCAACCCGACCATATTTTTTATTCGATGCTGGTACTACCGTTTTCTTTTTTCTCAAAATAGGTGTTACGTTTCTTTATAGACATAGAATATGTCTTCTAACAAACTATTAAGAACCACAGAGGAAATAATGAGTCAGTTTGAGCGTCACAAGGCCAAAAAAAATATCATGGCGACACCGGAAAATGTGTGAGTGAATCTGACGATGTTCAAACTACAGACGACAAAGAAGATGCCGAATCTGATGTAACTCCTGTTGAGATTGATTCATCAGATGGTGATCAGCGGGTAAGGAACATTTTGTACGTCAAAAATAGGTACTGATGGAAAATACACTCTCTACAGAAGAAAGCTTCAAGAGTGCCGGCAAAGAATACAGTGGCACGAATAAACCGTGCGCTAGGTGAAGCAAGAAACAAAAAGTCTCCCCAGACATTATTTTAATTTTTGTTTACAAATGATATGATTTCACTAATGGTTATGTGCACAAACCAAAAAATTGCTGATCCAAGGGCAAAATTTACATCGTCCCAATGATACACTGGAGGTAACAACCGTAAAGAAATAAAAGCGTTGTTTGGTATATTTGTGGTGCGTCGGACACTAAAAATAGCCATTTTAACTGTGGCGATAAGTGACCAGAGGTATATGGGTCCCCATTTTTCCGAGGTTTTGTGACGAAAAACTGTTTCGAATTATTGATCAGTAATCTACGATTTGATGACGAAAATACTCGACTGCAAAAAAGAACAACAGATAAGTTCACTGCTTCATTTCGTTATTTATGGCGTATGTTTGTCAAGCTTACTCAAGAACCCCTCAGTTCTCCTAAACGTACACGAGACACTCCATTGCTTCTGACGCAGATGCCTATTAAAATATACTTTCCAGCAAACCGTAGAGATATTGGCTGAAGATACTTTCTACATTTGACACGAAGACGTATTATATTTACGGGGTAAAGGTGTTATGTTTTATGTGATGGAATTATGCGAATCTATTTACGGAACTAACGGGAACATCACGATGAACAGTTGGTCTGCTGCTTGTGAAGTAGCTGACAAACTGGCCAACAAAATTTGACAATGGTTAGTACCTTACGCAAAAACAATCCAGATATCCCACAATCCCTACGTCAATCCAAACATAGGCCAGTTCCTTCACCTGCCTTTATTTACAGGAAATAAAACATATTAGTCATACGTTAATAGGTGACGTGGATGAGGAGGGAAAGTAAACGATCATAGTTCTTTTCTATAATGATAATAAAGGAGGAGTCGAGTGTTTAATTTAATATGCCACAATAAGCAATGGCACGAAAAACCAGGCGCTGGCCTATGTGGTATAGGTATGGACTTTAGATGTCTCAGAGATAACCGCTTATGTCTTGTGTTAGGGGATTGGCTCCATAAACAGTCGAAGCAATATTTATAAGTCAGTGGCCTTTGGGCTGATCGAAGGAGAAATGAAAGATAGACTCGCTCAAAAAATCCAAAAGAGGTTCACATAACGATGGGACAAATTTTGAGTCTGTTCCAAACTGGTGTGCAAAGACCATTGGAAAAATATTTGTCAAATTTGTCATGACAGTTTGGTCTGAAAATGTTTTATATACTCAAAATTTCGTCAAATTTCGAGATCAATTTATATAATTTTTATTTCCTTTTATGTGGTGAACTATTTTTATTCGTAACTGTTGGTTATGTTCATTACCAATGTACATATTATTTATCATATTGTGGTAAATAATACTTCGCTGTTTCAATGATTTTTCTATATTTCATTGTTTGTTCTAGTGTGTTTTGTCATGTTATTACAAAAAGGTTAATTGAGTACAAAAGGTAAGTACTAGCTCATATTTCGATAGATAACAACAGTGATATAATAAAATACGTTGATGTTATAATTATTATTGGCTTTGTCATATTGTAAAAATTAACACTACTTTGTAATAAGTATTGCATGTCCATCACTCTCTATTACTCCAGAACTTTTATTTTAACAGAAATAGTTCAGAAAAATGTGAGGTAAATTTTTACCCCACCTTGTTATTTACACCTCGGAATTCGCACCTTGTTATTTTCGGATTAACCGCGTCAGCGTGATCTTTGTCTTTTGAGGACATTTTCTACATATAAAAAGCCAGGATGAAAGGGAAGTTACGGAGGAATAACACCACTTTAAATAGGGCTTTGCTCCAACAGGCATAGGTGACAGTTCTTGGTCAGGATGTGGTAAATACTGCAACGAACGATGTGGTGAATACGAGGCGGAAATCACCAGAGTGTGTTGCTTTACAGACAATTCTCATTGTGGAAGAAGTTAGCAGTTCTTCCAGTGGCCACGGCCGGCGGAAATGAAGGATAGTGACGTAGTAATTGCGAGACTCAGTGCAGGGGTAACAACAACGACTTTAATGACTACAGTATTTGCAGTGTACAAGGCAACATAAAGTCAACAAATGTGAATTGGAAAGCGAAAAGGGACCCCTTTTCAGAGAACATTGGTTCATGTCTAAAATGTGTATATTGTATTAATTTGCTTCATTCTGCAAAAGCTCATATTGATTTGAAATGTGTTCGAATCCAACAGGAATCAATAATATCTTTAAAAGCAATTGACGACAGTCTTCTGAAAATGGATGTCCTGTCGTTATGGGAAAATAACTTTGGAGTGGTAAGAGGTCGCTTTCCCAAACCTCTCGGCTGCGTACGCAACGCTTCACAAAATCGAATATTCGAAATTTTAAAAGCATTGTAAGCAGCTAAGGATAGTTTTGTGTAAAAGAAGAACTTTTTGAACACAATCATGTGAAACAAGATAGGTGATCGCTTTTTACATGAGAATTATAAACGCCCACAGATGTTACCAATCTGCCGTAGGCAGTCCTAAACCGGCAGCTGGCATTACAGTAGCAACAAAAACCTACACGTACAACACAAGTTAACTTTGCTGTTGCTGCCATAATGGAGAAGTTGCTATGAGTACATATGACTGATTAAATGTCTTGAACAGTAATGCCAACAGAATATCTCACGTAACTAAATATCTCCACTTTGAGTTCACCATTAGCTACTAAGACAGTGTGCATAGCAAAGTGGACATTGGTGGAAATGAATTTGTTCAATGCATCTTTTCCAAAGAAAATGGACCCATTAGGTTTGTTGGTGCAGTAATTGCAGCAGGGATTATAAGTCAGCAAAAGATAATCTTATTGTAAAGATCGGGATCTATTGAAAAGAGGATTAAAAAGACATTCTATTTTGTGAAACAGAACAAGAACCTAATCAGAACTTCAAGTCAGTGTCAATGAGGATCTGAGAGCCAAATACTCCAGAACCAAAGAAGATGAGAAAACGCCGCTTGTGAATGATTTGAACCCCCTTCAGACACAAGTATTTGAGAAGTAGAAAATCAAATCCTTGACTACTAGAAAATATAGGCTCCCAGTAATCTGTCTCTTGGGGCTCTGTGAATTAAAAATTTCAGGTGACTTTGGACCCATCAATGACTTCAAAATAAAAATTAAATTGTTCAGAAATTAAAGCTGAAAGCAAAAACTACAACAGCTCAGAATCCAAAATTTTCGACAAGAGGGCTCTTTCCGAGTTCCAATGTACATATTAACTTAACCTACTGTTGTTACTTCTCTACTAGAAATATCATGATGCCTTATTTTTGATTGAGTGATCCGAGATGTATATGTGCAGGAGGAGCTGTGAGGCAAAAAAGAGGGTACTTATCAGAATGCCAATATTAGAACAGTATGGCTATGTGTGAAACCAAGAAACTCATAACTGGAAACGAAAAACATGCAAATACATATCTAAGGAATCAGATTATGAGAATAAACAGTTTTCTTGAAAGAGGATCACAGAAATATTCACACTCGAGTATATAACGGTATAGTAGGACTATGAAAAAGGAGTAAGTAACTAATTCGCTAAAGGAGTACCTGTAGCAAACACAAAGAACATTGACAGTGAAACGTAGGTGGTTAATTAATTACACGTTCCACAGATCAGTTGAATGATTTTTTTATCGAAATGATGAGGAACGAATCAGTTTGCATTATTTTTATAAATGATTAGTTTAAGTGGACAGCTATATGCTGACCAATTACAAGCTCCTAAGTGACACTCTGTCCTAAATTTAATATTAAAGAAAATATCACGTTTCAGCCCTACTCATGCAACTACACTTAAAACTAGATTTGTTTGGAGCTACCAGTTTTCATATAAAAATTCGACTTTAGAAAGAAGGAGTTGCTCAAAAGAAATAATCTAAGTTGGAGTTAAAATCCGCTTCGTTACCGCTCAGACATTTTATGTTATTTGACAAGTGATCAAAGTTGATGCATTCTGAATCCCTTTCTGAACCACTGACAACTTTGATAATGAGTAACAAAGGTCGCTTTTTCTTGTACGTTGTAGGTTTTCAGATCGGTATTCTTCTCAAGTTGTGATAGATCATTTACATTGGATTTCACTAGCGATTGTATATATGAATCACTAAGCTAAAAAGGGGGTCATGTCCCAGAAAGTAAACTTTTCAGAAGACACAAAAACTGTTTTACTACGGAATGGTTTTAAGCGTGGTTTCGTATCTCTGCCATGAAGCAGTTGGCCCTGGGGTAAAAAGATATGTACCATTATAACACACTTTAGACATCGTCTGTGGTCAGTAATCGAGTATGAATGTACTGGAGATGACCACTTTTTCAAGCTGTTGATGTTGATGAGGCAACTAGTGACCTGTTTGTAGTGGAAGGATTGTGCTACGGTGGTTTATATTATTCACATTCATTATGACAATAAAAGAGGGTGCTTTGAGCACACCAGTTTATTCATTATATACCCAAAATACAACCACAAGCAAAATATAGCAAAACAGACAACAGTGTGTATGCTTTTCTTTATCTTTATACGCTGGCAGATATTATTATAAAATAGTTTCTCCACGTATGTATTGCATAATTTTCTTTAAATCGTCTGGTTTCTTCTATTTTGTTGGGACAGGTCCCCAATAGGCTTGTTTATATGAATATCGCTCCTTTTCTAACTCAATACCCTTCTTACGAGCACTTCTCTTTGTGGGATGTGATGCCCTGTTATACCAAACGATGCATGTATTATAGAGGTTGGTTATCTACAGTAAACGTAATCAGAAAAAACGAGGACCTGACCTCTTTTCCAGCCCTTCGATTCATACTACGAAGACGCAGTTAAAACATCAGACTTCGTGAAGTTAGACGACTATACGTGAACACCACATATTATAACTACTTATCGCTTTTTTGGAATCAGTGCTTTATTTCTAATTTATAAGGGGCTTTAAAAATATTCTATGAGACATTATTCAACAGAAATGTGCAAAATCCGTTTGTACACAAGACTAACAATTATACGCACGGCGAAAGTACCTCTCTAGTAGGATTAAATATAACAATAGTATCGTCTGCAAAATCTACAAATGTTGTTTGATGAATCTTAAGTGGGGACAGGAGTGGCCATTGAATGGATATCCTAAAGATATTGTAATCAAACAAATATACATGTCGGCCAAAGATGCGGTTGACAGGGAAAACGTCGACGTAGATAAAAAGTCAATCATAATGTTAGACTGGTGTGCAACCGTCGGTGAAGACCGGGAACGGAGAATAACGTGAGGATTCGACCTTTATGAACTCAGAGAAGAGAAGGACTATATACAGCGCATGAGTCAGTCACTGCAAACACATGTTTCCAAAATCTCTTGAAAACGGAATACAGATGGAAGACGATGAAATTATTTCAAAGTAGGTGACTATATTTTGGTAATACAAGAGACAGTAATAAAATTAATATCTTTTGAAGCTAACCCAGGAGCAGACGCTAACAGTGAAAATAACATAGGGTACTACTATTCAAATGCCATTTGAAATTAAAGAATTTAAAGGTCAACCATGTTACACGTTGGACCCTACAGAAGCTGAAGTATTCAAAAATTGAGGCTGAATTAGAATAACACGCGACATAAAACTATAACGCTTCAAAGAGTTACTGATGAGAAAAACCGGTTGAAAGCTCTTCATGGAGGTGTAGTAAATGCGGCATAAAAGATACTACGATTGAAAAAGCAAAGAAGAAACAGCTAGGCGTAACAGATACTATACTGGGATTAACAAAACAACAAATAAAATATAAGAATACTGAATGGGAACGGCAACTGTATGGGTCCCACAGAAATGAAAATAGCTGAAAACGTGGAGAATTTAGAGGAGAATAGATGTATATATGTATCCTGAAGTGATTACAAAACTGAAACAGGGCGATTTCTGTGCAAACAGATTAAGAAACAAGAACTTTAAGTAGCACAAACAATGTCCATAATGATTGGAAATGAAAGAGGTTATGGGGTTACAGAAGCAGAAAATAGGGCAAGACGAAGAAAACAACACCTGGAGAAACTTCATAACGGCCAAATGAAAAGAAGCCAACAGAAAACGTGGATAAAGAGAAAGAATATGATAGAAGAGATTCAGCTCTTATCTCTGGATAACTCGAACTTGGAAGGAACAGATGACCCAGCATTCATTAAATACCAGCGTTCAACTCACGAGAAAACGGTCAAAATGCGCAAGAGGAATAATACATGATCGTGTAAGAAATTTATAAAACTGGAGAACTTCGATAGTATTTTGAAAATAATGTAATCCTCATGATAGCGGTGAAGGCAAGAACGGATGGATGTGAAAATTATCGTAAAAGCAGTGCGTCAAAGTTGGTCCGAAGTTTAATTTATCGAGGAGCTGAAGACAAAACAGAAACAAATTAAGTTAAGAGAAAACCAGTTTGGTTTTAAAAGACGTATGGCTACTAAAGAAGCAATTTGAATCCTACAACTAACAACTAAGGTCACAGACAGGAAAAGTAACGAAATATTTTGTGCAATCGTAAGATTGGAGCATAATTTTGATCATGTATGGAATAAAATATTTTCCACTCGTCACCAGTGTGGTATGAATTACAGAAGTACGAAACAAATTAAAGCAGTCAACAGTGAAGGAATAGTACAAGAGAGACAAAGAGAAAAAGTAGTCTTGTCCATTGTCAAGAAAGACTAATTTGTCTATTGCAGAGGCAAAAGTCTATATCTCAATGCAGAAATTCGTTGTCACAGGCAGAAAATCATTGTAAAACGATGCACTGATAGAGACACCGATAGTGAAAAGTAATTTGGATAGGTTTTTAATGGAATGGGACGTATGCAAGTTTGTATCTACAGTATACACTTAAATAAAGACCAAACTAAGGTGATAATGTGAGAGGCAAGTAGACATGCTGAACGTCTAAATGTTGTGCAAAGACAAGCAAAGTGGAAAGTAGAGACGTAGAAGAAATTTGCAACATCGGAATCAAATAGGCAATGAAGGAAATGTAAGAAAGCTATAGTAGCAAAGATTGGACGCAACAAAAAGGCTTTCTATAAAAACGACCTGCCGGTTGTGAAACGTGATCAGTGGAGAAGATAAAAATGAAACTGTTAGAAGCCTTTCAAATCTCTTGTTGTACTAGATCCGGCAGACTGATCGAGTAAGGCCTGAATACCTCTTGCAGCGAGCCAAGGAGAATGAAATGACTAGCAAAGAACATATTACGAAATGACTAAAGTGATGATGGAAGGAAAATTCATTTGAGTAGTTATAGGCTTGCATTATCTGATCAGAAGTATTCATAAAACCCTCTGTAATGCGGAATTGACCACCAGATGTCACTAGAAGCGGATCCATCAGTGTAAAAGTAGGTAGGAAGTATTGTGTTGTCAGTCGAGTAGTAGCAGCAACAGTGTGGGTCGGCTAGAGACCAGTTGCTCCAAACATGAAATTGTCATTGGGCCTCAACTGAATAACAAATCCAACGGCGACAATTCAACCCTTCTAAAGCATCACAAGTCGCTTGTTGGTGACGTGACTGTGATGTGATTATGCAAAGGAACAACCACACCTAAACCAAAACTAGGCAGACTTTATCGACTGATGGCCATGAGAACTGGGGAAGAAGTCACTAGTGAGTTCCAAACTGCTGTTAACGGTCCAGCTAGCGCAGTGACTGGTTATAGGGAGTTGAATGGGGTACAATGGTCAAGTAGCTCCTCGTAAGCAACACATTTCTGCAGTCAGTGTTAAGGGATGTTTGAGGCGTCGTGAAGAGCGACACCACTGGACAGCAGCTGACAAGAAATAAGTGGTTTGGAAACACGAACCACGCTATATCATGTGGCAGTCCGACGGCAGGGTTTGGGTTTGGCGAATGCCTGGAGAACGTTACCAGCCATCATGTTTAGCGCCAACAGTGAACTACAGAGGAGCTGGTCACACCGTAAGTGGGTGTTTTTCGTTGTTGGGGTATAGTACCCTTATTTGGCATAAGGAAACGCTAGACACGGAGGGGTATAAACGCATTTAATAGCACTGGATACTGCCCACTGTGGAGGGACAGTTGGGAGCATGTATGAGCATGAAAACGCGCTCTGTCATAAAGCAACATCTGTGAGACAGTGTTTTGTGGACAGCAACATTCCTGAAATGGATTGGGCTGTCCAGAGACCCCATCTGAACCCAATGGGACACCTGTGGAACATGTTAGTGCGTCGATTTCCCTCCAGACTCTAGCGTTCAAGATCAGTACCTTCTCTGCTTTCGGCGCTTGAGGAGTAATAGACTGTCCTTCCTCCACAGATGTTCAGACACCTCATTCAACGTGTCCCCGGCAAAGTTCAAGACACCATACAGCCGAAGGATGGACACATCCCATTTTAAAGTCTACTAATAGATGATCAAATAGTGTGTGTGGGAGTACATCAGATAAATCTTTGGGGTAAAGGATAATTTAAACAATAGCGATATGTATTAAAGGTAATATCTATTTCTTTCCTACAGTTTATAGTTGAAATCAGTCTTGCTTCATGACACGTGATCATGCAACCATATCCGATAAATGCTTCTGTAGTATAATACTATCAACTCCTCAAAAAAGCGTTAACTGCTAAGGTCATCAGTCCCTAAGCTTACATACTACTTAACCTAAATTATACTAAGGACAAACACAAACACCCATGCCCAAGGGGGAACTCGAACCTCCGCCGGGACCAGCCGCACAGTCCACGACTGTAGCGCCTCTGTTCGCCTAATCCTGCACGGCAACAACTCTTTTCGAATTGTGTAAAAGCAGACGTTATTTGTACTATGAACAGTTTGATTTGTTCACAATACAACGGAATTGTTTTGGCTACAGCGCAGATATAGAGAAGATATACGAATTTTTACTTCTAAAGCTCATTTATTTAATGTTGTTGTTGTTAACTGTTCATGTAAGTTGTTACTGCCCCTTTCCCAATTGAGCTACAACTTTAAACCACGTGATGACGTCTATACGTCAAAGATAACTGGTGATGGTGACGAAGCTAACTGCTACTGGAGGTGATTTCTGGTTAGAATACACTTCTACAGTTTAGGAACGCGCTGACTCCGATAGAAACTACTGTTAAGATTTATATTTTCCTGTTCGAGTTTCGAGTGAATAAGCTAACCATCAAATGGAATGTAAGCCGGCCGCGGTGGCCGAACGGTTCTAGGCGCTTCAGTCTGGAACCAGGCGGCTGCTACGGTCACAGGTTCCAATCCTGCCTCGGGTATGGATGTGTGTGCTGCACTTAGGTTAGACAGGTTTAAGCAGTTCTAAGTCTAGGGGACTGATGACCTCAGATGTTAAGTCCAACAGTGTTTAGAGCGATTTGAAGCATTTTTTGAAATGGAATGTGAACTTATCTGTGCACTAATAGTGTCTTATTTAAAGCGTGAATTTGCTATATTTGTTCATTAACAGCATTTATGAAGAAGAAATTTAAACTCGCTTAGTATTGTTTCTATTTAATTCAGAACAGGAACGCATTTGAAGCTATTAGCTGATCTGATCATGTTTTCCTTCCTAGCCTCTCGAAATAACTTAGCATCTTCTCTATTCTGTTCTCTCTTTTTTTCCAATCTCGTAATTTATTAGACGTTTTCTTATTCATTTTCTCTGCGAATATCTACTGCTCCAAGTTATTATGGTATCATCTGTTTTCTATGTCACTGTATAAATATCCCCTCTGAGCTGGCGTAACAGAGAAATTGTTGTTAACAGAAAAACAACCAATGCATTTGCTTTCTGCATGTTTCAGCTAGTATTCGAATAATTAAGGTGACGGAAAATTTTCATCACACCATTAGAGAAAATTGTAGAAATCATTCAACATGCTCGATTCTAAGCACAACGTTTTGCTACTCAGAACATTATCACTGTCAAAGAGTGGAAGAGACGATTGTCGTTAAACAAACCAGTTTCAGAGTTGCGCAATTTCTTAACAGCCTAAGAACTCAAACAACTTTAGTAAAATCAAAGAAACATAAATGTATAAGGGTCCAAAGAAGCTCCCAGTTACATTTCGCTACACACTTAAGAAACTCAATGTGAAGGAGATGTTCAGCTGCATATGACAAGATACACAGATATCCTCCGTGGTGTGCAGCTGTGCACTACGTTTGGTCTCATTTTGATGTCCGCTGCTCATGGCCTAGTGGCTCGATTCCCGACCGGGTCGGGGATTGTTTCCGCCAGGGTAGTGGGTGTCTGTGTCGCCCTCATCGTCATTTTGGGACGTGGCGAGCTTGGAAACGGAAACACTGGCGAAGTCGTACGGGCGCTGATGTCCACAATGTTCAGCGCCGAACAAACCAACATCATCATATCATTTTGACGTTTCCATATTTCGACACGGGCACGATTCCATTCTTCGTGGAACAGGATCACGCAGTTAGTTTTGGTATTGTGGCGCCCTACCTCCGACTTGTACAGGATCAGACCACTCTTTCAAGCTCGACAGAGGCCACGAATTGGAAATCTGTGGTTTAGTGTGATTGAGCTCAGAAGTCGGGAGGAGTGGAACTATTGAAGTTAACGCAGTGTTGGACGTAAATATGAGTAAACCACAATTCGCCCATCAAGACGTCGTTCGTATCTCGCCTCAAGCATGATGTAAAACCTCCTCAATTAAAATGAGCACGATTTGATCCAACTGAAAAACTGAGTTTAGTGCTAGATAGCGTTGTTACCGTCGATAGCTGCTTTCACGTACTTTATTGTATGTCTTTAATTTCCTACTGCCGCAACGAATAAATAAGCACAATACAAGTGTTACATTTCAACAAGACAACAATCAACTAGACGATGCACAGAATTTGCATGTTATTATCCGCCGAGCCTTCCAGTGCCTACAAATTCGCCATGCATGTATTGTTTAAGTCACGGAACAGAGGTAGACAGGTAATACGTTAGCTAACCCCTTATTGATTCTCTGCATTTGCACGCAGTTATTCACTGCTGCTTTTGATCGTTTTGCAAGCTACGACATTAGTCTAAACATACACTCTAAGAGAAACAAAAACAAAAAAAGACGCACCCACAAAGGATTTCTCCGAATGGAACGGAAATCGGTAGATATGATGTACATGCATAAACAAATGATTACGGTTTCAGAAAAATTGGATGATCTGTTTAAGAGAAAGAGCTTCACAAACTAAGGAAGTCAATAACTCGTTGGTCCACCTGTGGCCCTTATGAAAGCAGTTATTGGGTTTGTCGTTGATTAATGGAGTTGTCCTCCTGAGCATATCGGTCGAATTATGTCTAAGTGGCATGTTATATAATCAAAATCCGCAGTTAATTGGAGTTCCCTGTCCCTAATGCTCCAAATATTCTCGTTTGGGAAGAGGTCCGGAGATCTTGGTGGACAAGCTAGGGTTTGGCGTGCACGAAGGCAGGCAGTAGAAACTCGCCGAGTGCGAGTGGGCGTTATCATTCTGAAATCTAAACCCAGGACGACTTGCCACGAAGGCCATCAAAGCGGGGTGTAGATTGTCGCTGACGCACCACTGTGCGGGTGCCACGAATTACAGCCAAAGTGGTCCTGCTGTGAATGAAATGGCACTCCTGTATGTCGAGCCGTACAATGGGTGACAGTCGTGTTGGTTTCCCAGCGCGGTCCGAGACGTCCCCCAGGCACGTCTTCGGTCGTCAGCGGGGCTCAGCTCGAAGCGAGACTCTTCAGTGGAGACGATTCTATTCCAGTCGAATGTGCCCGACACCACTGCACAAGGGCTTGATGGTGTACAGGTCTCAATGATAGTCGGCGCAAGATGCGCCGTGAACTCAGCCCTCTTCCTGTGAGCGAATGTTTATGATCTTTCTGGTCACTGAAGCCGCAATTGTACATTGGATCGATGATAATGATGAATCTGGGTCTCTGAGTGCCTCGTTGACGACTGTTCAGTTCTCACGTTCTGTAGTCTCTCTAGGTCGACCGCTTCCTTCCTGATGCTGTGTTCGGGCATCGTTCACCCATTCCAGCCAACATCGTCGAACTGCGGCATCGCTTCTGTCCAAATGCCGAGCTATTCGCCGATTACTCCAACTGCACGCCCTCTCCCAAATGCTGACATTTGCGTATATTGTTCACGCGCTTGTCTGCGAGGCGTAGTTACTGTCCACGGAATGAAATTCGTAAAGAATTTATGCCTTGATATCGACATGCCACTGGTTACTATCCCCTGCCAGCTTCGCGGTGAGTAACGCGGCTGCGTCACACATTCATCCATCGGCCGCCAAAACTTACAATTTTCCATTGTTAATTAATATGAATATCAATTTGTGACCAATTTTCATAATAATTGTTGTAATCCTTGCAACAACGTTATCAAAAAATTAATCAATGACCGAGAAAAAACTCTTTCGTGTTGCGTCTTTTTTTCCGAAGCCTGGCTTGATGCCGCTGTCCAGAATAGTGTATCTTGTTCGAGTTACTCAGTCTCTGTAAAGTTTCCGCAATATGTACCCGTAAGTTCCTGCTTACTGAATTCATTCCTTGGTCTCCACTACAGGTTTTACCCCACACACTTTCTTCAGTTGCTAACATACGGTTCCTGTATTGCTCATGATATACCCTACAAACTAAACTCTTCCTTTAGTCAATTGTGCCACACATTTCTTTTTCCACAGTTCGACTCAGAACGTCCTCATTCGATCAACTCACCTAATTTTCAACAGTTTTCTGTAGCAGCACACTTCTTCATGTATAAACCGTTAATCTGTCAACACTTCCGTACAAATCTGCCTTCAGAAATGACTCCCAGCTCTTGCAATTTATATTTCATGTTAACAAATTTCTATTTTCAGTAACGCCTTTCTTGCCGCTGTTAGTATTATTCGACAACTATCAAGTAGCGAAACCAATTACGAATTTAATTGTCTCATTTCCTAATTTAATTCTCTCAACATTGTCTGATTCGCTAGTGCACCGCAGAACACAGCACCGTCCGCCTGCTTTCATGAAACGAATCATAAGCTGGGCATTTTCGGTGAATTGTGACCGATGAGCAAAGTGTCGGAAAAAAAATTATTTTGTGTAAACCTTGTATAATGTGTGCTTATTTGTTGTTTGTACCTAGAAGTATAAAAAGGTGTCGAAGTATATAAATAAACTTTACCGAATTCGTTTTATGTAAGCAACACACCCGGCTGCAGTAGAAAAAAGGAGACCAGCGGAAAAATACACTGTCGAAGCACAAAAAGGCCGATGCGTTCCTTTTTTTATTAAAAAAAAAAGGTCAGTCATTCCGCGTTCCTCACTTGACATTTTGGCTTGCGAACATATTCACGCTTTTTTTCTGCTGAAGGAGTAGCAAAGAGAAAATGATGGTGGAACAGAGAGTTGACGTTGTCAGTAGGAGGGAAAGAGAGAGAGAGGAGATAGTGCTGGTGGTAGAAATAATGTGGCAGTGAAAGAGATATGGATGAAGGTAACACCAGTGGAAGCCAAAGAGGGAGGAGATGTTGATCGGTGAGAGACCGGGGCAGTATAGCTACGACAGTCTTACGTGATGGAAATGTTTAGCATAGATAAATGATTGCAGTTCTTCTGAGAATACAATTGTTGCCGAACCAAGAGCCCACAAATATGGGTCGAATATCGCGATGAAGGCTGTGTGAAACTATAGACGAAAATTTCCAGCGCACAGTTTCCGTTTGAGTTATATCATACCAAATGCAGAAAAGGGTTGATATTAAAAAGAGCACTTGGGTTGATAGCTGAGCGTTGGGTGTTGAGCAGAGAATCCTGCTGGATAAAAGATTATACTCTACAGGCGTCAGCCTCGGAAACTGAGGTCTCAGTCAATACATTGTATCATTATTATGGCTTTTGTCGGGGGGTATGTTACATAAAAGTGGCAAACGAAAGTGTTCCCATCGATGTTGAGAAAAACGAAGTGCAATACATTGGAGTTCCGAAGGAATCAGAAAAGAATCAGAAAGTGGTTTATACTTCGCGTGCACTCTAGAAACAAAAGAACTTTGGTGACCCTTATAACGCATTTGGTGCCCGGTAAGACAAACGTCTGAACTGACGGGTGGAAATCTTAACAAAGTTTGAAACAAGAATGCATTGACCACTGAGCTCATGAAGTACTGGGTAGAATAAAAGATTATACTCTACAGGCGTCAGCCTCGGAAACTGAGGTCTCAGTCAATACATTGTATCATTATTACGGCTTTTGTCGGGGGGTATGTTACATAAAAGTGGCAAACGAAAGTGTTCCCATCGATGTTGAGAAAAACGAAGTGCAATACATTGGAGTTCCGAAGGAATCAGAAAAGAATCAGAAAGTGGTTTATACTTCGGGTGCACTCTAGAAACAAAAGAACTTTGGTGACCCTTATAACGCATTTGGTGCCCGGTAAGACAAACGTCTGAACTGACGGGTGGAAATCTTAACAAAGTTTGAAACAAGAATGCATTGACCACTGAGCTCATGAAGTACTGGGTAGAATTTGTATCTTCTGAAGATACATCAGAGCATACTCAAAACACAAAGCGGTTGTGAAAATCAGTAAAATCATCTATTGAAAGAGAGGGTTGACCTGGTGAAGGACGAACTATACATTTTTCAATTCCTCTTTTTCCATAATTTGTGGCTGACAAGAACGTCTCTTCCGTGAGATACCCTGCCCGTATTTCTTAGAGGTATTTCGAGAGTATATCCCGGACACGGAAAAAAAGCGTGCTGCCTATACGACACGAGGCGTTGATCACGATGTCGCTGACGAGTAAAGTAAGAGCACTTAATACTCGTATTACATTAATGTTGGTGACACGGATACTATTAAAATTTTATGTTTTTATCGCAGTATGTTTACAAATATTATTTTGATTATATGTTTCATCATTGTTGTTTTCATTAGTTTGTCTTTCACATCTCTTTTGTCAACTTGCGATATATATCATTTGCAGTGAGGCCCTGACATCGATTCACAACGGTTCTTCCAAATTATCCAATTCTCAAATTTTTGCTCTAGTTATAAAACGTATTGCAAATTTATAAAAAAGGGAACTGCAAAACGCTTCCGGCGTGAAAACCTGTTGCCGTAGTTCGTCGAGGTATTCTGAACGTTTGTTGCGTTGTTGGTCCTTTTTAATTATAGTTCTCAAACAGATCCGTCCGAATTGTCGTGCAGTGTAGCATGCTGAATGGGATGGTGAGAGGAAGTGAGTCCCGTACAATGCCAAATCCAAAAATTAAACATAACGACGCCGTGGCGACAAGGGATACAGCAATTAGCTAATGTCGGAAAAATCAAACTGAGCACACGCCAAAAAATGCCCCTTGCATTTAGTCACAAGGGCCTGAGGCAAAGCTACCGTTAATACCCGCGTGTCTAAAAAATAATTTACAGAGACGCTGCACACCACTGTGAATAATATCGCTGTTTATTGGAGGTCGCGTAAATATATCGAAGTGAGGGTTTCCCTAAGCTTTAGCGGACCATGTGTCGTAAACATAAAGTACATTTTATACTTACACCATCTTGTTCTCGGTCTGCCCACTGGTTCTACATCCACATATCTACTGTGAAAACTAACTTGAGGTGCATGGCAGAGGTTATGTCCCATTGTATCAGTTGTTAAGATTTCTTCCTAGTCCATTCGTGTCAGGAGCGCGGGAAGAATGACTGCTAGAATGCCTCTGTGCGTATAGTAATTATCCGAATCTTATCCTCACGATTCCTATGCGATACGTAGGGAATTTTAGGATAATCCTAGAGTAATCATTTAAAGCCGGTTCTTGAAACTCTGTCAATATATTTTCTCGCAATAGTTTAGGTCTGTCTTCAAGAGTGTGCCAATTCAATTCCTTCAGTATCTCTGTGACACTGTCCCACGTATTCTACATCTAAATCTACGTGATTACTCTGCTATTCACAATAAAGTTCCGTCAGTCCCACCTAGTGAGGATCCCACACCGCACAGCAATACTCCAGAATAGGGCGGACAAGCGTGGTGTAAGCAGTCTCTTTAGTAGACCTTTTAAGTGTTCTGCCAATGAATCACACTCTTTGGTTTGCTCTACTAACAATATTATCTATGTGATCGTTCCAATTTAGGTTATTTGTAATTGTAATCCCTAACTATTTAGCTGAATTTACAGCCTCCAGATTTGTGTGACTTATCTCGTAATCGAAATTTAGCGGATTCCTTTTAGTACTCATGTGGATAACTTCACACTTTTCTTTATTCAGGGTCAATTGCCACTTTTCGCACCATACATATAGCTTATCTAAATCATTTTGCAAGTCGTTTTGATCACCTGATGACTTTACAATACGGTAAATGGCAGCATCATCTGCAAACAATCTAAGACGGCTACCCAGATTGTCTCCTATTTCGTTAACAAAGATCAGGAACAATAGAGGGCCTATAACACTTCCTTGGGGAACGCCGGATATTACTTCTGTTTTACTCGACGACCTTCCGTCTGTTACTACGAAATGTAACCTTTCTGACAGGAAATCACGAATCCAGTCGCACAACTGAGACGATACTTCGTAGACACGCAGTTTGGTTAGAAGACGCTTGTGAGGAACGGTGTCAAAAGCCTTCTGGAAATCTTAAAATATGGAATCAATTTGACGTCCCCTGTCGATAGCACTTATTACTTCATCAGTATAAAGAGCTAGTTGTGTTTCACAAGGACGACATTTTCTGAATCCGTGCTGACTGTGTATCAATAAATCGTTTTCTTCGAGGTACTTCATAATGTTCGAATACAGTATACGTTTCAAACCCCTGCTGCATGTCGAAGTTAGTGATATAGGCCTGTAATTCAGCGGATTACTCCTACTTTCCTTTTTGGGTATTGGTGTGACTTGAGCAATTTTCCAGTCTTTAGGTACGGATGTTTCTGTGAGCGAGTGGTTGTATATAATTGGTAAATATATAATATAAACAAAGCTGTCACCATTCGTCCTGCCCTTCTGTGTATACGTTCAATATCCCCTATTAGTCCTATCTCGTACGGGTCCCAAACACTCTCACGAGTCATTCGTAAGCAATCTTCTTTGTAGACTGATTACACTTCCCCAGTATTCTACCAATAAACCGAAGACTACTACCTGCTTTATCCACGATTGAACCTATGTGATCAATCTATTTCATATCCCTACAGAGTGTTACACCCAGGTATTTGTATGAATTGGCCTATCCCAGCAGTGACTCATTTATATTATAGTCATAAGATACTACGTTTTTTCGTTTTGTCAACTGCCAAATTTTACATTACTGATCATTTAGAGTAAGTTGCCAATCTATGCACCACTTTGAAATTTTATCAGCATCTAACTGAATATTTATGCAGTTTCTTTCAGATAATACTTCATTATTGATAACTGCATCATCTGCAAGATTCCTGATTTTGCTAATAATATTGTCTGTGCGAGGTCATTAATATCCAACATGAAGGACAAGAGTCCAAACACACTTCTCCGGGGCACACCCGACATTATAGTCGCCGATGACTCTCCACCAAAGGAAACATGTTGTTAGTGTGACAACTAAAGTTTATAGTGTAACACTTGTTTTGGGATCCTCGTCTCTGACAGACACAAAAAATCTTCCATTCACTTCTCTGTGGTTTGTACAGCTTTCGCCGTTATAGATTTGATCCTACAGTTCGTACCGTGAAAGAAGAGGTCTCATAGATTAAGTACGCTAGCCGCGATTGCTTCTCGCATCTTCCACAACCAGACACATAACGCAGTTCTATCGCAACGCCTCAGTGTTGCCATAGCTCTGTATACGATTAATTTTCAGTCACGTAGCTTAGGGTCTGCAAGCAGTCTTTTGCGCTTCGTAGTCGAACGTAGGCGTCAGCGTTACTTTGTGTTAATTCTCTTTCTTCGCCATTTGAAAAGTCTGTGTACTTATTTTTAATTTTGCCGCTTTTATTCTTTACAGTGTAAGAGGAGGAAATGACATTTATCACCTCATGTCTTCTTTCATTAGTGGGAAACTACACATGTCGGAACACAATGAAACGGATATGTTCTTCTTTAAAAGTATGACCTCAGTCCTCTTATTCGGCCTTCCTCACAAAAATTTTTCGCATGGATCGTATTCACTTTCTTTTAACACACAACACTCTAAATAGTTTTACCCAGGCTTTCTTTGTAGTTAAGGTTTCATACTTACCACCTCCCTCTCACTGCCTCTGTCTATATAAATACGTTTCTCTCCCACTGTCTCCTCTTTCTCCCACTGATTTACAGAATACACATCCCACTGCCACCGTCTCCTCTCTCACTTACACTGTCTCCTTTTGTTTTCTTCTGCCACTTCAATGTTTTTCACCATACTTCAGCATCACAATAATTCTAGGGAGTCCAATTTCCCTTTCCCTTTTCCAGTTCAAAATGCGCCCTCCCTTATAGCTATGTCATAAAGTTAGCCGGTCTCAAAGAGTCAAAAGCCTCAAGCCTGCGTGTGGTATCCGCTCAGCTGTGTTAATCATTTACACAGTCACCTCTCTCTTTTTAATCCCACTGTTTATATCTCCCTCTATCTTTCTCTTTTACTGCTCACTGATCATCAGTAACTCCTCTCTCTTTGCCTCCCATTCTACTGTCTTTATCCATCTCTCCTCCTCTTTCCAACCATAATTGTCTCCTCTCTCTCTTTCTCTCCCACTGGCAATGACTCCTTTCTCATCCACCGTCACTGTTTCCCTGCTACTCTCTTTCGGAGAGGGAATACGTTCGTATGTCAAAATTTTTGATGAGGAAGGCTTAGTGGGGACTGGTTCCCACATTTCTGTCAGAGTTTTTTGAAGGGAAACATAACCACTTATTTTGTGCTGCAATGGGAGCATTTTTCCGCTGATTGCTTCTTTTCCCTGCTACAATAGGATTTGCCGCTTATATACAACAAAATCTATAGATTAGTAACATTCTTGCTGTTTATCTATATACCTCGACACTTTTACGTACTTTCACGCGTAAAAAACAAATAAGTGCGCATAGTATAAAGTTAACACAAAATCGTTTGTCTTACATTTTTTCTGTATGCTTTGCCCTCCGATCGCATTTCATCGAAAAAGACCAGTTTATGCTTTCTTTCTCAAAAGGTTGAAAATGTTATTAGGAATATTTTGCTAAATTTGCAGTAGTTCCAGTTGTACATAAGTTTTGCCTTCATTTTAAGTCCTTTTCAGGAAAATTGAGACGCTTTTTAATCCATGTTTCGTCCCTGCGTTATCACTGTGGGCATTTTTGTGTAAGCGTGATAAAGTGTGATTGGTGAAAGATATGCTAACTAAAAACACAGTTTGGTGACTTCAGAACCATTACAAGGCGCCTCGTGATGTGATCACTGCGTCAGTTGAAATTACATTTACAGGGTGTAATATGCATATTTTACGTGCATCAGTGAACTATCTTTGAACTCCTGGATCTCGATAGCGAATAATGTAATCGAAAATAGTTTCATTTTACCCCGAGAACATTATTTTAAGAATATGTGGTAAAAATTTCGACGATCTGCCATGAACATAAATTATAGAAATGCCCATCACCATACTTGGTATTTTTAGTATCTAAAAATCATTGTTTTTTCGAAAACGGATGACTGGAATTTCTAGATGAATACCTGCAGAATGTACAGTTAAAATTTGAGGCCGTTGCTATGATTAATTATTTAGATAATTTCGGCCCACGGTGCAAAAACGTCTAAAAGCCGGTTTTTGCTGTTTTCTGTGCAAACACGGAAACTCTGAATCTCTGTAACCAATAATGATATCGAAAAAAGTTTCTATGGTCCACGAGAATACTGCCTTAAGAACAAACGGAAAAATTTCGACCATTTGCCATGAATAGAAAAAAGGGGCCATCTCCACAAAAAAAATTGCCGTTTTTCACATTTTTCTGAGGAACCATGCATGAACAAATAGTGGTTTTATATTCCCCTGAGGTCTACCCTAGACCATACCTATTGCGAAAGGATCATCCAATTTGCTTTATTTGTGGAGACTGGAGGAAGTGTCTAATGTTTAAATTTTGGTCATGTACTGAAGGATAGTTGAAGTATCCCGTTCTTCCGATAGGTATACAAACGGTCGCTAGGCTAGGGGTTATGCAAAATACTTGACCCCTTATCTCTGTGATCAATAGAATTCGAGATATGATCACATGAAAAATCGTGTTTTCTTCCGCTGCTGTTTGTAACATACTGGAACATGTACAGAGTTGATTATAAAAAATTGGAGGGATTACTTTCACGTATAAAGATTTGAAGAAATCACTCATATCATTGACATAAATACTGTTTGTTTATTTACTTGGTCATGTAACGAGTCAGTACATAGTTTTAGTGCTGATTAGAAAATTCATAAAGCAAAAATTAAGGATTTAACAGTGTACCGGTACAAAAAGAAAATACTGAGAGATTATACGAATAAATCACACATTCCAGAGTAAACTCCTCATTTATTTCGGGGAATTCCTGTACGGAATGGAGGGAAAGTGCTACAAGGAAACCTCTCAGCTTGAAACTGATAACTTGGGGTTTATCACTAGTTTTTTCCAGTTCTGCAGGAAACCTATTGAAAATGAAGCCCTCTGAAGAGAGCACATCATTCTCTGTAATGCTTAAGGAAATGTTGTCCAAGTACGTAACTCTCTTCTTCTACTGTTCAGTGAGTGAATGTTGAAGTTCCATTTGAGTGTGTCAATAGGATCAACACGATGGGATCGATTCCCGGATGGGTCAGAGACTTTCTCCGCGCAGGGACTGGGTGTTGTGTTGTTTCAATCATCATTTCGTCCCCATCGACGCGCAAGTCGCTGAAGTGGCGTCAGATCGAAAGACTTGCACCAGTCGAGCGGTCTACCCGGCGGGAGGCCCTCGTCGCACGACATTTACATTTATCAACACGACAGAATACAGGAACAGCGACGGCAGAGCTGTAGTACGGAGACACTTGAATATCGTCCTACGCCAAGTTCGCTAACACTCACCACGGACCAATCTGACCTCCTTTTTGTGGGTTACTATTGGTTATTTGCAAGAAGTTGCCCCGAAATATAACATAAGTTAAACACCTTCATGCATCAGCAGCAATGGAGACTACTCTTCCTGCGTAAGATTTTGAACATGATGCTTCCATGAAGGACTTACTTTTACCCTTAACCCAAATAATTTAAAATGGTCTACTTAATTGATTTTTCGACCACCCTGGGACGGAAAATTTTAACTTTTTTTTATAAGAGTTGCATGTCATAAACCTTATACATTGCGCTCTGTTGCACTTCTACATCTACGTCACTAATCCGCAATCCATCTGACGGTATGTGGCGGAGGATACTTCTGTGTACGACTGACTGACGCCTCCAACGTGATCCTTTCGCGAATGACGCGAGGGAAGAACGATTGACGGTAAGCCTCTATTTTAGGCCAAATTTCTTGAATTTTTTTCGATGTGGTCATTTTGTGAGAACGTATCTTGAAGGAAGTAATTATCATGTTACCCGACTCTTCTCGGGAAGTACTCCTCGAACTTTCAACAGTAAACCTTTCCGTGAGGTATAACACCTCTGTTGCAGTGTCTGACACTGGAGTTTCTTGAGCATCCCTGTAACGTTCTCGTGCCGTCCAAACGATCCCATGACGAAATGCGCCGCTCTTCGTTGGATCTTCTCTTTCTCTCTCTCTCTCTCACTGTGTGTGTGTGGTGTGTGTGTGTGTGTGTGTGTGTGTGTGTGTGTCTGTCTCTCCCTCTCTCTCTCTTCTAAGAGACCAACCTGGTAACAGTCCCAAATTCACAACAATGCTCAAGAAACGGCCGAAATATTGCACTGTAAATCACTTCTTTACTGAATGAATTATGTTTCCTTAAGATTCTTCCTGCAAATCTCAGTTTGGCTTCTGCTCCTCTTGCTATTTTTATTAATGACCACTCAAGGTAGCTCCGATAGACACTCCCAGTTTTTACGGTTTTTACTGTTTCTGACAACTTATCGTCACTAACGTAGTTGTATAGTAGTGGATTTCTTTTCCTATGTCGGCACAATATATTTACGTTCAAGATCAACAGCCAGTCCCTACGCGATTCATCCGTCCTCTGCGGGTCTTTCTGCAAATTTTAATTTTAATAATGAACAGCCTCAGTTGCACCGTTTACCTAGAAATTTACCTAGGTTTCAGTCGGGAAAACCCAACCTTCTTCAGAATAACAGTATCTATCGTTTGTCCATAGTGGACATCGTCAAGCTAAAACTACAAATCCATAAATTATCATCAGAATATAAAACTTGTCTGGCAGTGTTCCAGTACATCTCTCGTGGCTGCCACATCGTGCTCGCGAAGTGGAGCCGAGGCAGTGCCAGATAAGTTTTACATTCTGACGATAATTTATGGATTTGTAGTTTTAGCTTGACGATGTCCACTATGGACAAACGATAGATACTGTTTTTCTGGAGAAGGTTGGGTTATCCCGACTGAAACCTACGTAAATTTCGAGGTAAACGGTGCAACTGAGGCTGTTCATTATCACAATTAAAATTGTTATTTATACAGTTGCTGACAGGGCCGCGAAATGTTGAAGATATTTCAGCAAATTGTTACTGTCTCCTAGCACTGCTACCTTGTTATAGACAACCACGCCACCTCCTGTATGTCATATTCCCTGCCCCACTCCCTCCACCCTTGGATTTTTTTTTTCTTATTTTTTGCGTATTTTGCCAGACCTTCGATACTGTAATTGATATGACATCTGCACAGTACCAAAAATTTTGAATATTTACTCACAGCTGATTCAACTTAATTTTATTATCTGTTACCTTCTTTTCATTATTCTGAATCTGATAGGATGATTAGTTTGGCTGGAACTCGTGCAAATTACAAAATAATAGTAATTTGAAATCCTGTTCTGATTGTTCTTATGTAAACATATACAGTAATACCGACTTCCTGATGAAATAGACGAAGAGACTGTAGAAATGAATGAAGTATTCTGACAACCAGCGGCGAAAGTATGTTCGCACCACCTACATCTATTCACCTTCGAAGTAATTAAGTCCTTTAGTTAAAACATTCTTAATGAATTGGCATAGCATATTCAGACTTACAAAAACTATTACTGTATCTGAAAGTTCCTGTTCAAACGAATCACCGTTCACTGTTCGGTTGCTCAGAAATGTAAATCATTAATTGAAATTTATGAAAATTAGACAAGCAACAATAGACAACTTCAGTTTTAATTATTCTAAATTTATATAAGGAGTAGGATGGAAGCCATGTCATTTCAGTTTAAGTTCAGACTACCTTGAGTTTGAAAGGAGTAACATCTATGTACTATGAACAAAATGTATGGCAGTCGGTTCGGAGGATACGATAAACCATAAAAGTGTACGGCGTTCCCGAAGTGTTTCATGTGCTGCCGCTAACTGTCTAATAATTCAGTGACCGATTTTCACAATGAATTCGACCCTGAACTCATAATTATTTTAATTAACCATGTTCTAGCTTGAATAGTGATTATCTTTGACTGTGACAACAAATTTATATCATGAACAGAGTTGTGTAATGTGCACTTCTGAATCCATTAATACGTATTGCTATTCGATCTAAAACCAGTGTTAGACTCTGTTGATTGCCGATTTGCCACACTGAGACATTTGTGGCTGATTACACCAGGGTCAGGTTACGTGCAGTAACAGCAACTATATAACTGATAAACGAATACAGAACGTGGATACCTGCTTATCTGGACATAAAAAGCACCCAAATGCAATTAAAGTGTCTGAACTCAAAATTTTTGGTGTAGGCAACATTATTGGCAGTAGATTATTCCTCCCACCAGCTTACAACCAGAGGCGCTGCAACCAAGTTTATCTTCGCAAGTAAAGAGGATTCTCTGCTGCACCTCTAGATCATTTATACACACTGTAAACGCTATATGTCTTATTAGGTCTTATTAGACTTCCTTGAGATATCCCCAGAATTAGCTTTGCATCTATCAACTTCGTTCCCTTAAGAGCGATGTGTTGAGTTCTACCTGAAAAGAAGTTTTGAATCCAGCCACTAATCTGGTCCGATATTCGTAAACTAGTAATTTTCCACTAAACGACAGTGGACACTGCCAAATACATTCAGGAAGTCGAGGAACATGGTAGCAACGTGGGCATCGATGTCTGCATCACTGTGGATCTAGTGGAGGAATTGAGCGATCTGAGTTTCACCAGATATCGGTTAGTTTCACCAGATATCGGTTTGCGGAATCCAAGTTGATTTTTACAGACGAGATTCTAATTTTCCAAACACATCATAATGCATAAGCATAAAACATTTTCCTTAATTGTATAAGAGACTGATTTCAATTATAAAAACCTATAATAGTATTCATCTGTGCTATGACCCTTCCTCAAAAAGGGAATGTCCCGCAGTTTTTTCCAGACGGAGGTATTCACCATTGTCCCAGTGACCAACAATGAAACTACTGATAGAAGTGGAATAAATTCTTTCGCATAATCTCGATGGAATCTTCCAGGTATCTCTTCTGTTCATGATGCATTTCCATTAGAAAGTGGGTGTAGTTGTTTTTCTATCTGCCATTTCGAAGTTCGTATGAAGATGGAAAGAAGGGACTGTGTAACGTCTCCGCAGTTTCAGACTCTAATCTGTTCTCTGAAAGCCACATTCTGATGTTACTGACTACTCTATTAGCTACATAATTTATATAATGTCATCTTTCACAGTAAAACTTATGTCATCTGCAAAGACAAAAGGTTTACATTGTCTGCCATATTTAGTGCAGATCATTAATACACACACAGAAAAGCAATGTATGCAAAAAATACCGTGTGGGGTCGTCACTTTACATGGCCCCAGTCTAATTCAAATCTTTCCCTATTGTTTACACTGGAAGGCAATTTTTTGGTTTCTACATGAAATGAACTGTTGTCGACCTTTTTACATAATCCCATAATGTTCCGATTTATTCAAGGAAGATACCTGCTATCTTGCTGCTTCGTCCTGCTAGTGCCTCACACACAAAACAAAAAATTATATATTTGCAGACGCCTAAAATAAACTGTTTATTAGAAGACATTCATGTTACATAGGAGGCATATCAATGTGTTGTCGTAGCCTACGAACAAAATAGATTATTGTAGGCCCTGTTTACAATTTTCGTAAGGTAAAGGTGTGGTGTCACCGCCAGACACCACACTTGCTAGGTGGTAGCCTTTAAATCGGCCGCGGTCCGGTAGTAGACGTCGGACCCGCGCGTCGCCACTATCAGTGATTGCAGACCGAGCGCCGCCAGTTGTACAGCCGACTTTGCTAGCGATGGTTCACTGACTTCTACGCTCTCATTTGCCGAGACGATAGTTAGCATAGCCTTCAGCTACGTTATTTGCTACGACCTAGCAAGGCGCCAGTATCCGTACTATTGATATTGTGAATCATGTACCATAAAGAGCGACGTTCTCCATTAATGAATTAAAGTTAAGTATTCCACCAGCTACGTCCGCTGTTCTCAATTCTAATTCCCTTGTCATGTTCCAGACCTCACGCCAGCCTGCGTGAGCTGAAACGGGTGCATTTCGGCCTCCTTTATTAACCCTGTGTTGGCTCTCCTGCCAACCACAACAAAAGGTCAAAACATTTCCTAAGAAGGCAAAGTTATGACAGCTGACGCAGCTTCTGTGCGAGGAAATAGGCGTTATCGTTTAACGTTGGGACAATTAAATTTACTGGATCGAAATGCTAGAATGTGTACATATTTGCACTAACTATATAAAATGCATTGTGTTGCAACTAAAGATGAGAATTAAAACATTATGCTGGAAGCGGCAGCTTCTGCGTTCTGGTCGGTGATATCCATCAAAGCTCATTCTATGAAGTTTGCATTAGCCTGTAGTTACGGAAGCGGATTGCTCATTAGCTGCCTCACTTTGTCATCACTTTTACCCTACGTTCTGTAGCATTAGCGGGGACGATCTTTATCAATAGTATATAGTTCATATGGCTGAGGACAGGTTTTTGCCCACTCCATACAACTAAGCCAGTTCCAGCTGTTTAAAGTTCTCGATTTTGTCTTGGGTAAGTCTGCTCTTTCGTGCCAAGGAATACTTACCGCAACTCCCGTACTTCGTATACAGCTGTAAAGTAATCTTACCGAAAGAACAAACAATAATTCCAGAGGGCGATGCTCGTCTTCAGATTTCGACGGTCGAGAACGCTGATTTAAATGTGTGTTACGACTAATATGGCTAGCAAACCACTACATTCACAACTCGCAATCCACGGCCTATTGGTTCTACTGTCGTACAAGATACTGTGCGGTATACGTGGTTGCATTAATTTTACGTCTAGGTATATTGTAAATACAGGACTCATAAGCTGCGGAATAGGGAAGTGAATTCGTACGCGAGAGACACAGGCTGGGTCTGAGAGTGGCGACACTGGTAATTATACAAAGACACAATGTTGATTGTTCACAGTGTGTTCCTTCTGTTGAAAGACGTTTACTGCGATGCGGAGAATCATAGAGCATCAGTAACGATTATAACCGAAGCATGATAAGCATGAGACCTAGGTTCGACACCTTGCAATAAGAGCAGGTTCCACAGCAGTCGGCGCACCAACGGAAGAAGAAATCGGAACTAGCACATTATTCCTATTATTGCAGCGTATTGACAGGAGTAGCTTATGTTGCTACTATCATCGGTTTGATAACCTACGTCAATATACAGGGTGTTACAAAAAGGTACGGCCAAACTTTGAGGAAACATTCATCACACACAAATAAACGAAAGATGTTATGTGGACATGTGTCCGGAAACGCTTAGTTTCCATGTTAGAGCTCATTTTAGTTTCGTCAATATGTACTGTACTTCCTCGATTCACCGCCAGTTGGCCCAATTGAAGGAAGGTAATGTTGACTTCGGTGTTTGTGTTGACATGCGACTCATTGCTCTACAGTACTAGCATCAAGCACATCAGTACGTAGCATCAACAAGTTACTGTTCATCACGAACGTGCTTTTGCAGTCAGTGCAATGTTTACAAATGCGGAGTTGGCAGATGCCCATTTGATGTATGGATTAGCACAGGGCAACAGCCGTGGCGCGGTACGTTTTATCGCGACAGATTTCCAGAACGAAGGTGTCCCGACAGGAAGACGTTCGAAGGAATTGATCGGCGTCTTAGGTAGCACGGAACATTGCAGCCTATGATTCGCGACTGGGGAAGACCTAGAACGACGAGGACACCTGCATTGGACGAGGCAATTCTTCGTGCAGTTGACGATAACCCTAACGTCAGCGTCAGAGAAGTTGGTGCTGTACAAGGTAACGTTGACCACGTCACTGTATGGAGAGTGCTACGGGAGAACCAGTTATTTCCGTACCATGTACAGCGTGTGCAGGCACTATCAGCAGCTGACGGGCCTCCACAGGTACACTTCTGCGAATGATTCATCCAACAATGTGTCAATCCTCATTTCAGTGCAAATGTTCTCTTTACGGATGACGCTACATTCCAACGTGATCAAATTGTAAATTTTCACAATCAACATGTGTGGGCTAACGAGAATCCGCACGCAATTGTGCAATCACGTCATCAACACAGATTTTCTGTGAACGTTTGTGCAGGCATTGTTGGTGATGTCTTGATTGGGCCCCATGTTCTTCCACCTACGCTCAATGGAGCACGTTATCATGATTTCATACTGGATACTCTACCTGTGCTGCTGGGACATGTGGCTTTACAAGTACGACACAACATGTGGTTCATGCAGGATGGAGCTCCTGCACATTTCAGTCGAAGTGTTCGTACGCTTCTCAACAACAGATTCGGTGACCGATGGATTGGTAGAGGCGGACCAATTCCATGGCCTCCAAGTTCTCCTGATCTCAACGCTCTTGACTTTCATTTATGGGGGCACTTGAAAGCTCTTGTCTACGCAGCCCCGGTACCAAATGTAGAGACTCTCCGTGTTCGTATTGTGGACGGCTGTGATACAATACGCCATTCTCCAGAGCTGCATCACAGCATCAGGAATTCCATGCGACGGAGAGTGGATATATGTATCCTCGCTAACGAAGGACATTTTGAACATTTCCTGTAACAAAGTGTTTGACGTCACGCTGGTACGTTCTGTTGCTGTGTGTTTCCATTCCATGACTTGAAGAGAAGTAATAAAATGAGCTCTAACATGGAACGTAAGCGTTTCCGGACATATGTCCACATAACATATTTTCTTTCTTTGTGTGTGAGGAATGTTTCCTGAAAGTTTGGCCGTACCTTTTTGTAACACCCTGTAAATGACGGATATAGACATGTAACAACATTTAATGCACACACAGCAAGGGAATGATGACTGACAGTTCGTGTCAACAAAGAAAATCTTTCGTACCAGAGTTGATAACCAAAACGAGTAAATAAGGAAACCCAGCACGCTGCTGCGAAATATTTCACGTGCTTTTCTTTATATAGATTCCTCCGAATAGCTCTGCTGAACATACTTGAAGTTCTCTGTTGTGTCGGTGTATAAACGACCAAGAAATTAATGTCTTGTGCGTTACGGTGTTATCTTCGGGAAAAGACAAGTACTTTCCGTAACAGCTTATCATGTTAACTAAGATATTTTATATTTCCTTTTCATATTATAAGCATGTTAGCATTTTATCAAAGTCCTTCATTCACACGGATCCCATATTAAGCTACAGATAATAACTTCTGACCAATGGGCTTTCTCCTTGGCTGACAAGGATGTTAATGCCGTGGAATTAAAGTTGGTTTTGTCATGGATAACAACAGCTCAAATACTTGTGGAACAGTGAGGTCGTCTCAATCCAATATAACTGATGTTCTTGTAAGTCTACAGGATCTGAATACTGTAGCAACTACTATTTTTGCACAAAACACTAATTTTGTCAAGAAATTTGGACATGCAACTTAGGAATACGGTTTGATATTTAGCGACCCACGCGATTCTATTGCAACATAAAAGAATTATGCTGTAATGTTTAAAATTTTGTAATTGCAAGCCCAGTGTAAAACACAACTGAAAAGGAATACAGAATAATAGACATCAAATTATCAACTATAACAGTTTATAAAAGAGATGAAGTACTAAAAGGCATCGTGCTGTGCATAAGGGTACTTAATTTTCTTTTTACTAATCTGACCATTTAGTTCTTAGATACCTACAAGGTTTACTGGCAGAATTGACTACACTGAAATACAATTATTAATTTACGAGAAGGCACACTAAACAACATGTGTGGCGCACACATTTCATATAATGGAGCAGAAAGAAGGTTGGGAAGTAATGTAATTTAAATACATAAGTCGAGTAAACATTTTATGTAGGATACCCACTAAAATACTATTGTTAATTTTCAGGCCGTTGTAAAACACTATGACGACAGAGATATTACAATTTATTTTCAAAGGACATGTGCAGAACCAGCTCTAACTAGGAACTACTGAAGTAACTTCACTACAAATTTCGCACGCAGTTGCCAGATCTATCCATTGAAGGTAGTTTAATGGACTCTGGTAATAGCTGATCCTAAAATGTTAACTGCCTGTCTAATAGTATATTGCAAGTCTTTTATCTTTTTAAAACTAGGGTTATTGTAGGTGCCGAACACAAATTTTAGGCCTGAAGCAATAGAGTAACAAATAAATGCGAATTTTCAAAGTATAGCCCTTAGATTGTAATGTCTCCATGTGCATTACATTTTTCTGTGGGTTTTTCGTCAAAACGTTTCGTTTCGAGAGAAATTTGGCGGCACTGACTTGAGATACACATTTACATGTTATTATAATTTGATTCTGATACATTGGTTAGCTATGTAACCAAATTTTGCATAATATGTTGATTCCATTTAAATTTTCAGAAAAGGGCTCCATGGGCCTTTGGTGGTATCGTCCACACTTAAATCCCGGCCAATTAACGTATAGCAGATGTCTCTTGAATCTTCTTCCTTCACTTCTGCAACAGATTCTTGATTTGTCAGCTGTTCCTTTAAGAAAGAGACAGAGAAGTTGGCAATAATATGTTAGATTTATTTCATAGAAAATTGTTTCAAGGAACAACAAATTTGAACAGAATTCTTATCACTGGAGTAAACACAATAAATACAGCATTCAGTACCAAAATCAACTATACTCATTATGCGTCTTATTTCGCTGACACGTACAGCCCTTCAACCTTTGCTGCGATAATGTGTTCTGTGAGGTAGAGATGATTTGTTCCAAATTACTGAGCTACCCGTTAATTTTGTCCTTGCGTAATAAGACCTAAAATTCCCTTTCTTTCAATACATATGTTAATGCTGTGTAGTTTAAGTAGTCTTTGTCGTGGATAATATAAGCTCAAATGCTAGGGGAACACTGAGGACATCGCGGTCAAAAATAATAGTGCTACCAAAAATTTTATTTTCTGCAGCCATCATCTAGTCGCACATGAAATTCCGCTTTTTCTTCCTTTATCCAAGGATTACACTGTAATTGTTTCTCTGTGTTCTAGCTCAAAGTGGGGTCTTCAACAGTAGTAGTTTTGAGTTTACTGCGAATCTGCTGTATTGGAAACATAAATGTTGTTAGAGGAAAACTTCCATGCTCATGGATTTCATTTGGTGCACGTAATGTTTTTGATGTGCTCAGATCCGAAGGAACTTTAGGGTGGTACGTATGTATCTGTTTTGCTGCGTCTATAGATTGTATTCTAGAATTTTACTGTATGAGCCCTGCTTCTAGCCTGTATCATAAGAAAATAATTATAATATTAATTTCCTAGCAGAACTATTAACATTTTTATTTGATATCGCAATATTTTTCTGCGATTTCTATGCAATAAGTATCCATATATTAAACAGGAATGGAATTATTTTAGGGATATTATGCACCAGTCTACCAACTCATCAGGATCTTTTTGAGAGGACGTCCCTCGTCACGCAGAAGAAAACACGAAGACGAGTACTCGAAACATAATCCGTGTCATGGGCTCGTGTAGAACACACAGGTCAGGTAACATTGTATGCGTAACATGAAGTGGAAGATTTGAAAGTCATCAGACCTACAAGTATATTTCTGACCCAAACAGTAAATTTCCGGACATGGGTTTCCTGCCAAAACTTCATCTATTAAGTTTCCTCTTCATATCGTAGAAGGCAGTGATAGGAGTTTTGAATCACCCTGTGCACTCTTTATCTACGGCAGAGTCATAATCTTTTCAAATTTCCTCTACAGGATTCCACTACATACTGCGACAAACTAATACATCCATTTGCTCAGTAAATTCCATAGATTCCGTCATGAATGAGAACCTTCAGGGATTTTCGAAAGACTGACAGTATATGTTAACTACAATCAAGTAGCTTATCGAAACTCAGACCGCACAATAAACTGTTATTATACCACTTAATGTTATCTCAGCAGACGTCAGTAAATGTAACCTAATAAAGTAGAAGGAAATTTGGTACTTTAAAAAACAAGCTATTGCTCCTGAGTCATGCGAAATAGCTGTTTTTTACATCCATATTTACAACTTCATCTACATGACTACTCTGAAATCCACACTTAGGTGACTGGCAGAGGGTTCTTCGAACCACCAGACTTTTCCTCCGCCGTTTCATTCTCTAACAGCGCAGCATTTACCGCAGACCTTTCCGTGCGGACTCTAATTTCCCTTATTTTATTACAATGATAATTTCTCCGTATGTAGATGGGCATGAACAAAATTTGTTCGAATTTGTAGGAGAAATTTCGTGAAAAGATCTCGCCGGAACGGGAAACGCCATCATGTTAATGATTGCCACTTCAACTCGCGTATTATATCAGTGACACTCTCTCCCCTATTTTGCGATAGTACAAATCGAGTTACCTTAACTTTTTCGATGACCTCCGTCAAGCCATCCTGGTAAGGATTCCATACAGCACAGCAATACTCGAGAAGTGGCCGGACAATCGTAGTGTAGGGGGCCTGCTTAGTAGATGTTGCACCGTCTATGATCTGTCTTTGGTTCGCCGCACCCACAGTATTTTTTGTGTGATGGTTCCAGTTGAAGTTGTTGCAACTGTAATCCCTAAGTATGTAGTTGAATTAACAACCTTCAAATTTGTGAGATTCATTGTGTAACCGAAATTTAAGGGATTTTTTCGCACCATACAAGCATCTTGTCTAAATCATTTCGCAATTGGTTTTGATGACATTAGTGGACAGTAAAATATAGCAACATCTATAAACAAACTAAGAAGGCTTCTGAGATTGTCTCTTAAATCGTTTATATAGATTAGGAACAACAAAGCGACTACGACGTTTCCTTGGGAAACAGTCGATATCACTTCTGTTTTACTGTATGACCTTCTAGCGGTTACGAAGAATTGTGACCTTTCTTACAGGAAATTACGAATCCAGTCGCACAACTGAAAAACATTCCATAGGCACACAATTTGGTTAGAAGTCGCTCAAGAAGAACTGTGTTGAATCCTTCTGGAGTCTAGAAATTTGGAATTAATTTGAGATCCCCTGTGAATAGCATTACGTCATGAGAGTAAGGAGATAGTTGTGCTACACAGTAATGATATTTTCTGAATCCGTGCTGACTGTCAGTACAGTGTTTTCTTCGAGGTAGTTAATAATGATCGAAAACAGAACGTGATCCAGAATCCTACTGCAAATCAACGTCAGTGATATGGATCTGTAGTTCAGCGGATTATTCCTGTTTCCTTGCTTGAGCGTTGGATTGACCGGTACAACTTTTCAGTCCTTAGGTAGAGTCTTTTATCGAGCGAGTGATTGTACATCATTGCTAAGTACGGGGCTATTAAGTCAGCGTGCTTTGAGAGGTGGCTAGTATACAGTCTGGACCAGAAGACATGCCTTTATTACGTGTTTTAAGGTGCACTGCTGCACCGGGGGTATCTACACTATTGGCCATTAAAATTGCTACACAAAGAAGAAATGCAAATGAAAAACGGGTATTCATTGGACAAATATATTATACTAGAACTGACATGTGGTTACATTTTACGAAATTTTGGTGCATACATCCTGAGAAATCAGTACCCAGAACAACCACCTCTGGCGGTAATAATGGCCTTAACACTCCTGGGCATTGAGTCAGAGTTTTGATGGTGTGAACAAGTACAGCTGTCCATGCAGCTTCAACACGATACCACAGTTCATCAAGAGTAGTTCGAAACAATGGTTCAAATGGCTCTGAGCACTATGGGACTCAACATCTGAGGTCATCAGTCCCCTAGAACTTAGAACTACTTAAACCTAACTAACCTACGGACATCACACACATCCATGCCCGAGGCAGGATTCGAACCGGCGGTCGCGCGGTTCCAGACTGAAGCGCCTACAACCGCTTGGCCACACCGGCCGGCATCAAGAGTAGTGACTGGCGTATTGTGACGAGCCAGTTGCTCGGCCACCATTGACCAGACGTTTTCAATTGGTGACAGATCTGGAGAATGTGCTGGCCAGGGCAGCAGTCGAACATTTTCTGTATCCAGAAAGGCCAGTACAGGACCTGCAACACGCAGTCGTGCATTATCCTGCTGAAATGTAGGGTTTCGTAGGGATCGAATGAAAGGTAGAGCCATGGGTCGTATCACATCTGAAATGAAACGTCCACTGTTCAAAGTGCCGTCAAGGCGAACAAGAGGTGACCGAGACGTGTAACCAATGGCACCCCATACCCTCATGACGGGTGATACGCCAGTATGGCGCTGACGAATATACGCTTCCAATGTGCCTTCACCACGATGTCACCAAACACGGATGCGACCATCATCATGCTGTAAAAAAAACCTTGATACATCCGAAAAATGACGTTTTGCCATTCGTGCACCCAGGTTCGTCGTTGAGTACACCATCACAGGCGCCGCTCCTGTCTTAGATGTAGCGTCCAGGGTAACCGCAGACATGGTCTCCGAGCTGATAGTCCATGCTGCTGAAAAACGTCGTCGAACTGTTCGTGCAAATGGTTGTTGTCTTGCAAACGTCTCCACCTATTGACTCAGGGATCGAGACGTGACTGCACGATCCGTTACAGCCATACGGATAAGATGCCTGTCATCTTGACTGCTAGTGATACGAGGCCGTTGGGTTCCAGCACGGCGTTCCGTATTACCCTCCTGAACACACCGATTTCTGCTAACAGTCATTGGATCTCGACCAATGCGAGAAGCAATGTCGCAATACGATAAACCGCAATCTCGAAAGGCTACAATCCGACCTTTATCAAAGTCGGAAACGTGATGGTAGGCATTTCTCCTCCTTACACGAAGCATCACAACAACGTTTCACCAGGCAACACCGGTCAACTGCTGTTTGTGTATGAGAAATCGGTTGGAAACTTTCTTCATGTCAGCAGCTTGTAGGTGTCGCCACAGGCGCGAACCTTGTGTGAATGCTTTGAAAAGGTAATCATTTGCATATCACAGCATCTTCTTCCTGTCGGTTAAATTTCGCGTATGTAGCACATCATCTTCGTGGTGTAGCAATTTTAATGGCCAGTAGTGTACTTCTAAGTCGCTCACGTTGGCGGCTGTTCTTGATTCGAATTCTGGAACGTTTACTTATTCTCTTTTGAAGGAGTTACGTCGGAAAACCGTGATATGTTCTACTGGTCCCTTAATATCGGTTGATTTATCGATTATATTACGACCCTGCAGGGATATTTATGCTACGCATGTCCAAAACATACCAAAGTGACCTAAATCTACAGCTAAAATAATTCAGAAATGAACTACATACACTGAATATCGCATATAATCATTTTATGAGAACAGTCTCGTTGCAACCCTTGTTCACTAAAGTACGAGCAGCCCTAAGCGGCTCGCCATCTTACTTACAACTATTCATGACGTCGCCTTTAAGGCTTATATCTTTTTTAATATGTGACTTGTAAGTACTGCATTTTTTCAGTCAGTACAAACTTTAATTTTATCAATGTATTATATACTTAATATGTTTTAGAACAGATAGTCTAATTCTGAAGACGACGCTCATAGTAGCGTCGAAACCTGGTCAATTTTGACTTAATATTTGTGACCGAGGGCTTATTTGTTATAATATAATAAGTATTTCACTTATAGAAGATTTCAGATGCCACATGAAATAAAATTTAAATATAACTTGCTCACTTTAACTCTGTAGAAGTCACTCCCATAGACAACCTAAAACTGTCCTCACAGAAATGTCCTTGAGAATATCGTCTTCGTAAATGGTGTAATACACGCTGTAGAATGCCGTAAGGTGTTGCCAAATTTGACGATGCGTCCGAGTATCTTACATTATGTAATGATCAGCGAACAATTTTCCACTCTATACACGTAAATGATGTGACAGAGTACGCAGCGATCTGAGACTGTTTGCTGACAACGCTATGGTGTTTCCTGACGACCTCTTATTCTATATATATACATAAAAAAAATCTGACGGTCAACGTGAGCAGCAGTCTGAGGCTGTTTACTGACGATGCTGTGGTGCAAAGGAAGGTGTTGCCGTTCAGTGACTGTAGGAGGATAAAAGATGACTTAGGCAAAATATCTAGGTTACGCGATGAATGTCAGCTTGCTCTAAATGTAAGTTAATACAGATGAGTAGAAAAAAAATCCCGTAATATTCTAATACAGTGTTAATGCTTTGTTGTTTGACTTTGTCATGTGAAATATCTACGCTGTAACGATGCAATATGAAACGGAACAAGAACAAGGATGAAACTTCCTGGCAGATTAAAACTGTGTGCCGGACCGAGACTCGAACTCGGGACCTTTGCTTTTCGTGGGCAAGTGCTCTACCAACTGAGCTACCCAAGCACGACTCACGCCCCCTCCTCAAAGCTTTACTTCTGCCAGTACCTCGTCTCCTACCTTCCAAACTTTACAGAAGCTCTCGTCTTTCATTCTAAGAACAAGGATGGCAGTAAGGAAGGCAAATAGTTGAGTTCGGTTTGTTGGGAGAATTGTAGGAAACTGTAGCTCTTCTACATCTACATGGATACTTTGCAAATCACGTTTTTGGCGCCTGGCAGAGTGTTTATTGAACCACCTTCACAATAATTTGTTGTTATTCGAATCTCTAACAGCGCGCGTTAAAAACGATCACCTATATCTTTCGGTGCGAGCTCTGATATCCCTTATTTTATTACGGTGATCGTTCCTCCCTATGTAGGTCGGCATCAACAATACATTTTCACATTCGGAGGAGAAATTTGATGACTAAAATTTCGTGGCAAGATTCCGCCTTAACGAAAAAGTCTTTGTTTTAATTAGTCCATCCCATATGCTATACAGTTTCAGTGATACCCTCTTCCCTATTTCGCGATAATACAAAATGTGCTGCCATTCTTTGAACTTTCGCTATGTACTCCGTCAATCCTACCTGGTAAGGAGACCGCGTGTAGAACACTAGTTCAACGCAATCTTGAGTGTTGCTCCTGTGTTTGGAATCGCCACTAGCTCGGATTAAAGGAATACATCGAAACAATTCACAGGTGGGCTGTTAGATTGGTTACCGGTTGGTTCCATCGACACGGAAGAATTACGGAGATGCTTCATAAGCTCAAAATGGTTCCCTGGAGAAAACGATGTACTTCTAAAAAAAAAACAGTATTGAGAAAACTTACAGAAGCGGCATTTGAAGCTGACTGCGGTACGATTCTACTTTCGTTAACGTACATTTTGCGTCAGGATCAGGAACATAAATTGGAGAAATTAGGGCTCATACAGAGGTATATACAGTACTGGAAATCAGTACAAAGGTATGTATATTTGTAGGGAAAGTAACGTTGTCGGCTGAAGTAGTTGTGCATAGTGTGTATGCAGTGTATGAGATCCAGTTTTCTGATAAAGACATGCTATCGCATTTGGTGGTAGCAGTTCGGTAGACGAGGGTTATTCGGAAAGTAAGGAAAGATCGGTCGCGAAATGGAAACTACAGTGAAAATCCGCTGACGTTTTGCACAGGTGTGTTGGGCAGTGTCTCTAGTATGCCCGTCGATCGTTTTACGTCGTTCTTTTTTAGTTCTGAGCACACAGGGAGCACATAAAGATACCTAGAGCAATAGTGTCTCCCACCAAGCACGAGGGTCTGGTAAGAAATTTCGCCTGCTGCTGTTCAGCCAACAATACGTACTGTTGCGTGCTTTCTTCATCAAGACAATTGTCAGCCGCATTCTGCAGGGGCAGTGAAGAAGCTCCTGCATCTTTTTCAATAGGAGGTGTTTGATTACCCACAATACAGCCAGTAATTGTGTCCCTCTCAGTTTCATCTCTGCTCACATGAACCGCTGGCTATGGAGACAACATTTTGGCACAGACAACGAGCTGTAGGGAGCGTAGAGAATAGGCGGAAAGCACTGGCGGCTACCTTCTATAACGAGGGTGTTGGAAAGTTGGTACAACACTACGACAAACTTCTAAATCGGGTCGGCGACTATGAAGATAAATAGGTGGAAGTTGTAGCTAACTGTTGCAAACAAAACAGTTTTAATTTTGACTGTGGTTTCCATTTCGCGACCTATCGTTCCTTACTTTCCGAATAGCCCTCGTATAACAACACATCAACGATTCAGGTGGTAGAGTGCGGAACTCAGTGTAAAGACAGTTAGCTCGGTGTGGTTTTGGTGTGTGCATATGTGCCTTTACTGTAGAAAGGAAACAGACAACATTAGTGACAGCACCGTGATTGTTAAGTTCGTTAGACTGGGCGCACATTATGGACAGAACGGAAAATATGGGCTAAGCAGAAAGTGATTTAAGGCATCGAAACAGCTACTTTTGCGCAGAACAAGTCCAGTAACCGCTATTCTTATCAACTTGTTGCTAATTCACAGATGTCAGTAACTTCCAGACGTCGCAAGCCGTCCTTTGCTTTAATCCTAAATATATATCCGAGTGATACCTTTACAAAAAAAACGTAGTATCTACTCAATAGCCCTTTAAATCATGAGCTACACCCTTATTTTTATACATGAAATTACTGAATTTACTGATGGCATTTTTGTTGCCTATGTCTGCAGTCACTTTCTGGTACAAAATTAATAATCAGATTAACTAAATTAATGACACTGAATCATGAACTGCTATTGTACCCATGTATCCGCACAATAAATAAAAACAAAGAATAGTTGAGGGAATATGAATGAGAACAGCGGCGTATTTAACTTTACAAAAATAATGACAAGTTTTTGTTAATACTTTTGTAAATACAACGAGATGATAAATCTTATAAAAAAAACAACAAACACAAATCAGAAGAAGGATGGCGCTTGATTGGCAAAGCATTCATTGGGGTGGAACTGTACAAACTCTCCCCTGAATGGAACTCTTTTACAACGCAATCTGACTGTTTACATGAATCCATTTGAGGCCAAATTCTATTCAAATGCAGTCAACTACGACCGATACATCACAGACTATGGTTCACCGGAGAACAGGGAGCTGTGAATATCATTTAACAACCCTAAGACAGTGCAGCAATACTTTGCTCTTTCAGCTTTATTCAGGCGGCAGCAGAAAACTATACGTTCCGGGAGTGGAACAGGGCACTGCGGCAGCTGATATGTTCTGAAGCGTCCAAGAAAATTTTTGAACTACATGGACTGGCGTTCTGATTATTAGAACGCGGGAAACTTCTCTATAAGAGCCCTGAAATCCCTGCAGATTTCAGTGTGAGGTGCACTTGTTCGCTGGTTAATGTGACACGGAGCACAAGAAATTATGGAACTCTAACCAAGTCATTGGAGGCAACGGTCTTGGCACATTGGTTCCTGTCAGATCACCGAAGTTAAGCGCTGTCGGGCGTGGCTGGCACTTGGATGGGTGACCATCCGGGCCGTCATTCGTTGTTGCCATTTTTCGGAGTGCACTCAGCCTCTTGATGCCAATTGAGGAGCTACTCGACCGAATAGTAGCGGCTCCGGTCAGAGAAAACCATCAAAACGACTGGGAGAGCGGTGAGCTGACCACACGCCCCTCTTATCCACATCCTCAATTGAGGATGGCACGGTGGCCGGATGGTCTCGGTGGGCCACATGTGGCCTGATGAAGGAGTGCTACTATAACCGACTCATTGAGAATGACAAGATGGACGATGACAGCTTTGCTAACATGCCTGCAAAATTTTGGGATCTACTGGTTGTCGAAATTGTTCCTGTGGATCCTCAGGTCTTTCACATACATCTCGGACCATAAATACAATGACTGAACGGTTATGTCATTCAGAAATTTAATTAACCCATTGACACCGAAGCTGAGGTCAGAGATGATTAGTTTTCGTTATCACAACGTTGAGTGCTGAGCATTCTCTGCCTCAGAGATTTTGTTACTTATGCCCAAGCATTCACAGTGATTCAGCCTTCCATAGAGACAATAACATGACAAATTCTATCGAAGCATTTAGAAAATCTAGTGCTTTCAGTACAACAGAGTAAATGGTGTTAACAAAAAATAAAATTTAAATGACATGTGTAACTTTGAGACTTTGCGCAAATGACAAAGACAAAATAAATACACGAGTCAATTTCAAAAGTGGTTTGAATATTAATGTATTTGTTGTGTGTGATCCTTTGTCAATCTTAGATTTTAAAGGAGAGTGACCTACTCCAGTACACTTCTAAAAATGTTGTTGTACCTTAAAACACTACCTTTATCCTAATAAAATAAAACAAGCAAGGCACACAAAAATAAGGATTAAAAACACCAACATATTTATGCCTCCTACTGCTTCATTCTCAAGGGTCTTTAGCAGTCCAAAAATTAACTTTAGATTGGTCATATGACTAAATACAGCACTACACTCATGAGATGTGTGACAGGTTGGATGTGGCAGGTGTAGTGGGTGAGTTGGTGCTAAGAGAAGGGTTATCCCTTTTCTTAACATCGCCAATGACGGCAGTGGTGTCAGTACCTGTCTCCAGTCTATGGCAGCAACAGGTAGGCATCTGGACTATTGACTGACCAGAGATGGTCCTCCAGCGGCAGTTACCAGTGTTGGAGCCAGCGTCTGGAGACGTCAGTCACTTGTTCTGGTGCTCTCGAGTTCCTTCTTTCTGGTCGGTAGCGGCGTTACGTTCAGGTCAGGTTCCTCGAGGCTCCTGTGTCACACAGCGGTTGACCCAGGCGGTCGCATGACGTTAGGGACAAACCTCGTTTACCTGCTAGCAGCAGGTGAAGCACCACTGCAGATGCTTCCACTCTCCATTGGCGTGACTGAGAGGGACAAGCAGGACTGCGTCTGCAGCTCCGTCGCCCTTGAGTTGTCCCAGCGACATCAGGTCCACTGGCTGCCTGTGCTGTCACCTGAGGGTGGGAGGACGTATCACCTGTGGCTGGCAGCTGTCGATGTGGCCAGCCGGTGACATCAGTTGGTCTCTCGCCCGGGGACTCACCCCTGCTGTGACGTCACGCCGGCAGCCAAGCTCAAAGCCGCCCTACATCACCAGGCTGCCCCGCGAGCCGTGCTGCGATGTCGGCGCCTTCCTTGCACCGAGCCACGTCCATCCAGGATCTGCAACTTGCTCCCCGTTCGGAACACCACAGTCCCCTGTACAATCCTTATAGCATGTTTTAGTGCCGTATTTTTACAATAAATGTTTACAAAAAGACATACACAGAAAATCATAACAAAAATATGAACTCATGATCATTAAACTTTACAATATTATTAATGAAAAAAGTGGCTTACTGTTTTCTTTCATTTAAATAATATGCTAATCGTCGATAATTAATCGCTAATCTAAAAGACAAACTCATCATTTTCTAGTTGTGAAGCCGTGTTGCTGTTGTGTCTGCCAGTGTTATTTTAGTTTCCCAAAACCACTCACGTACCCCAATGGGCTAAGCCGACACAGCCTGCACAGTCACACTTCAAGCACTCTTCCCTCACACAACACTTACTTGTAATTATTCAACCCATTATCAAGTTTAGCTACCTCTAACGCTTTCTAGTTTACGCTAATCTAGACTTTGATACTTTTTCTGATGCCAACTTACTGGATGACGATGCTGATGTGGATATCTGGCGCAGAGTCTGGGTCGAATATTGCCCACCGCCATCTGTACAATTCTCTGTGTGCTGTCAAAGTAGATAAGGCATTGCACGAATTCACCTTTCCCTCTGAAACTGATCGATAATTCTCAAAAATCGACTTACAGATATCATCAATTAACACCTGCTGCAGTGACATAAAAGACCAGGTCCTTTTAATAATTTTTAGCGCACAAGGTTTTGTATCTTCCGTTTTCATCTGATTCCATTCGCCGCTTCCTTCCTATCCATCTTAAAACGTACTACTGTGACACGCACGCACTCCACGTAATACAAAACTTTGCCGATGACACACCTCTGTCTCTGGCGATCCAGGATCGAAATATCACAAGACAAACATCATCGCACTACTGTGATAATCCATCAGCGATAACCACAGACGAAAAAGTACCACCAGTGAAAAATATCGCACCATGGGCGATTATTCGTAAGTGTAACCGCACTCGAGAACCACCAACGAGGACACATAGTTCGACTGGCGATAACCCTAACCGAACCATAGTGACAGAAATAAATATACTCGAACCCCAACACGCCTCTGGCGTGGACAGTCCATGTCCATCTTGCCGGAAACCCCCATCGGTATCGGTGGCTTGATCCAAATCACACCAAGATCCACTATCGGATTACAAATGAACTTCTGTGGCACCACTATCGCCTCCTCATTCCGAATGGTGGAACAGACTGTGCATACACCCCACCAGAATGCACGCAATATTGACAGAAGAAGCCAAATAATTCATTCGAAAATGTATTCTGACAATAATTGTGTGTCCAAGACTTGAACAATTATTTCTGAACCAAAAATGCAATTTTCACGTGGTTCCGACACATACCTTTGCTGTGGCCAGAAAAGCTACTAATACAGCAATGTCCAAGTGTTGAGCCAATCAGTTTTCTCATAAACCCGAGATGTTTCCGCCGATAAATCGGCACATTCGTATCTACGAAGTAAATATCTACCTGTGAAACGTGGGAGGATACCGGTACGTCACGAACTTGCGGTAAATAATCAAATTGAAAATGCTGGACAGAAAACTACTAACGCCAAACTCATTGATCAAATGTCACAGGAGACGATCTTATTCGCTAATTATAATAACAAATCATCCAAGAAATGTAAGTGCGAACATGTAAAGAACAATACACAAAAAGACTACAGAAATGAATCGGCAACAAATGCTTATTAACACCAAGTTAATGATATAACGAGGACGCAGCGGCCGGCTGTCAATTCCTACGCCAATTTTTGCTGCTTTTTCTGTTTAAGGGGTTAGATGGTCTGTTTTCGACTATGTCATTCTGGTGATCATGTTGCCGACTTAGCCCACCAATCCCTCCATTATTCCTTATTTGGCCTGAGTTGCAGACCGTCTGCACGAAGTAGATAGAATTTTGCATTTCCTTCTTGTTGCTATTTCCGTTTTCGTGAAAGTTACCACACTACGTCTCCCGTCTTTTCCCATCGTCCCACTGAGGCTAGTTATTAAATCTTGGGCCTTGTTACTGGTTTCTTGTTGTCCTGTGTGTATTTTGTCCGTCATTATTTCCTCCAGATGCATCCTGCGAATTTTGTTCATTATGTCTCATTCGGTCCCTTGCGTTTTGTGCTTCCATAAGCAAGTCTAACTCTCGTAGAGCGCTTTAGAATGGTATTGTGTCATTACATTTGCCTGTGAACAGTTCCTGGTACCTCAATGTCAGTTTCATATAATAGTGTCGCATTATCTCCTTATTTCAGTACAGTTGGTTCCAGTAACGGTTCTTGTTGACAATTGTCTCGAAAACCTTTACAGATTGCGGCACCCCGATGCTTCGTAATCCTTCCCCAACATAATCACGTGTTTAGTCCTTTATCGGGTGTCCTGTAACCAATAGGTATTTACGAAAGCCACTCTGAATTCGCTGTAGCTGCTGCAGTTTGGTGCAACGCCACCCATGTGCTCAGCTGTTGAACCTTCCCGGTATCCATAGATAAATTTCAATTTGTACACGTATGGCCATGACTCGGGTAGTTGCCTATCATACTAAGTAATCCATGACTTGGGGTGTAATGTATTGTGGATCTATTTGTAAAGCTCAAAATTTTGAACTGAGAGAAAATGTTTTAAGTCGAAATATTCATAATTTTGCGCCCCTGGTTCAAAAATGGCTCTGATCACTATGGGACTTAACATCTGAGGTCATCAGTCCCCTAGAACTTAGAATTACTTAAACCTTACTAACCTAAGGACATCATATATATCCATGCCCGAGGCAGGATTCGAACCTGCGACCGTAGAGGTCGCGCGATTCCAGACTGAAGCGCCTATAACCGCTTTTTTTTTTAATCTCGTTTTTGTTCGCTTTTTTCGTTGCATCTGCTCGGGGCGAACGTGCCAGACATCCGTTTAAGTTCGTTGTTGATCGATTAACTCAGTTTTTTTTATTACGCTGAGTTACCGTGCCGGCTGCGCCCCTGCACTTTCTCTAAATTCTAGCTTGCGTGCGCCAGAGATTCCATGTTCGACTGATCCCTGAATGCTGTAGCACATTCGTCTCGTGTCATCAGGGTTAAGTAGTAATGTTTCCGTACGTCAGAGTCGCACGGAATCGGCCTGGCTCGGTACTTTGGGTATTACTCGCAACTGACTGCGCACTCTCAGCCGAGCTTCGTACACCGTTAAGTGGGAGCTCCTGCCGTATATCGGCCTGTGCCGTGGATGTGGCTCCTCGTTGGGTTGCAAAATTTTCTCTTTGACGTTCCTGGTGACCAACGAACTCACGGCGACGTGGTGGTGCTTCTAGATGAATTTCTACACGAGTGACCCATTCGCACAAGTGTATTATCTCATTCGCTAACTCATTCTGTCGGGTAGTAAGACGTGTTTGCTCGTCTTTGTTTTCTAACATTTCTTACTGTAACTTTCCAGTTACGCTCTGTCCATGTTTTCGAGAGCAGTAATAGCATTATTGGCTGCTCTCACTTCGACCTTTATCATCACTGTCCGATCTCGCGCAATTCGGGCATTTTTCAGCGCATCTCGTGCTACTAATGTGGCTGTGCTAGCCACACGTCTGGATTCTACCTCTACTCCTCGTGTTTAATCTGACGTTTTTCTAATGTCTTACACCTCTGCTTTTACACCCTTAACTTTATTTTTGATCTGATTCACGTTTTCGACAAAATCGTCAGCCCCCCATTGAATTTCCTTAATTTCTTTCAAGACTTCGACCTGTCTCTCTTCCTCCTCGTCTAGTCACTTCTCAGTTCCCATAATTTCATTAATGTAAGGATCTCCTGTCTTCGGCCTTCTTCCTGTCGTCTCTTTTTTTCCCATTCCTTCCTGTTTCTCCTCCTCTTCTCTGCCTCTTGCGTAAACTGAATGATCGATTCCTATTGCGCGCTTTCGGTAACTTACCCAGGACTAGACGCACGTGATTCAACTGCTTCATGATGCCTCAACCGCGAAATATGACTATTACTTTCCCTTTCTGAAACTCTTTCCATATTTACAGAACCTACATGACCTACCACCTTGTCTTCGTTGTCACTTACATTTCCTGAGTGAACTGAATGGTCATCATCGAAATATTCTGCATCTGAAGTTTGTGCCGTGTTTGCAGAATGATTTAAGTGAACTTCTTTCGCCGTCCTATATTGTTCAGCATCAATGGCTGTCCCGTGTTCCATTTCGGACGATGGTAGTGTGCAGCCTTCCTCACTACACACACGAACTGTGCTCCTCGAAAGCATTCGGATCAATTGCTACTTGCACATGCTCCGATTCAATTGCATTACGCGCCACAACTCTATTCTGATATTCTTCAAATAATGCACACATTTATGCCTAAGCGCATGAAACAAACCCTACTTTAAAAAGTCGCACACAGCCCCATAAACCAATTTGCTCCCCAAAAGGTTGCCCAACGCTGCTAGGAACGACGCAACCTCAGACAAAAAGTGACGCAGAAGTCACTGACAAGACGCAATGAGAAAAAAAATGGATGACACAGACAATACATACACTGAAATAAAATAACTAAAACGTACTACAAATTACTGAAATACAACATACAGTGCCAAATCCGAGTCTAAATGTCACAGTGCACCATAATCTCACTTTGAAAAAAAGAAAATCACCCACCAGTTCCGCAAGATAACGCACTAACTACCTCACGAAAGTTTCATGAGGAGAGATCCTGGCAGGCTCGCCAATTGCAAGACTTGGCTTCCTTTAATCGTAAATATATGTCCAAGTGATGCTATATGTTACGATCTTTACATGAAGAAAAGCATTATCTTCTCAATAACCTTCAAACCATGAGCTACACCCATAATTTTTATATATGAAATTAGTGAATTTACTCATGGCACGCCGGCCGGAGTGACCGTGCGGTTCTGGAAGCTCCAGTCTGGAGCCGAGAGACCGCTACGGTCGCAGGTTCGAATCCTGCCTCGGGCATGGATGTGTGTGAATCCTTAGGTTAGTTAGGTTTAATTAGTTCTAAGTTCTAGGCGACTGATGACCTCAGAAGTTAAGTCGCATAGTGCTCAGAGCCATTTGAACCATTTTTGAATTCATTGCACTTTTGTTGCCTAAGTCTGCAGTCACTCTCGGAACTCAAATTAATGATCAAATTCACTAATTTAATAAGATTGAACTTTGACTTGTTGGTGTACACATGTATGATCACAATAAATAAAAAACAATGAATAGTTGGAGTATGAATGAGAACAGCGGCTTATGTATGTTTACAAAAATAATAACAGGTTTGTATTAATCCTTTTATAACTACAAGGAGCTGATCAATCTTACAACAAAAATGACAAACACAAATGAGAAAAGGGCTGGTGCCTGATTGGCAAAGCATTAATTGGGGTGGAACATGTACAAATTCCCCCCTGAATTTAATCCTTTTACAACGCAATCTGACTTTGTTTACATGAATCCATTGCAAGGCCATATTCTGCTCAAATGGAATCAACTATGACCAAATACACTGAAAATTATGTTTCATCGGAGAACAGCGTGCTGTGAATATCATTTAACAACGCTACGCTGGTGCGGCAATACTTTACTCTTTCACCTTGATTCAGGCGGCAGCAGAAAACGGCACGCTGTGGGAGAGGAACAGGGCACTGCGGCAGCTGTAATGTCCTCACGCCTGCACGACAATTTGTGAACTACACCGATTGGCATTCTTATTATTAGAACGCGGGAAAAGTGCCCTGAAATACCGACAGCTTTCAGTGTGAGGTGCACCTGTTCGCTGGTGTGGCCAAACCAGTTTGTCTCATAGGCATGCCAGTGCGTGCTGGAATTGTCAAACGTTAGAGGGCCGACTCAGCATTGAGTTCATCCTTGTGACACACGATATGTCCAAGGTGATACACAGTTCCACTGTCGGTATAGTTGGAAACTCACACTAGTTCTTAGTCCACCACAAGTCACAGACCACAAACCTCAGCCACTAGGGAAAGGCCTGAACTTCTCCTCCAGGGGAGGATCGGAAGATGAAGAAAGCAAAGAACCATAACCACTTTCTACCAGGACTCGGTATGGGAGCTAAATTAGAAGAAACGACACCCCATCCGAACTGTATAAACCAATCGAACTATCCTCTACTTACTGAGTCTCGCTTCTTTACTGTTCTGTTGGCGTGGCAGCTTTCCAGACTCAGTACCGGGGTTCTCACGCTATGGAAGCAAGCCTCTGCTTTGCATATTCGGAGAGGAGCCAATTAGCGAGTCAAAATATCTCTTGTCTGGAGAAAGAAGTTTTTAGACTAGGGAGGCGTCGTTCTCACGCTGAGCATGGCCACGTTTCACCAAAACACTAGATACGACCACAGTCACTCATTTATGCAGAGACCTAATGTTTCCAGTCCGACCAATTTCTGAAAGAAGGCTGTTAAGCTTCCTGGACAGTTGTGACCATGAAATATGTTTTTGCCGCTGGCTAAAAGAACGTAGCGACTGTCTGGCGTCAGGGGAGTTACTGTCTTGCCTCCATTAAACATGTTCACCAGACGCTCTGTATCATTCCAGATTCTAACATGAGAATGCTCAGAGTTTTAACCATTTGCATAAAACCTCAGATTACAGCAGTCTCTCTCAAATGGCTTCCTCCAGCCACTTTCTGCCAACTGGCCACCTTCACGATGGACTGTCCCTGGCCCATGTAAAAGGTTTTCCGAACCACGCCCTCCTGCTCTGCTGCAAGTGGAAAGCAGGGAGTGCCACGGTTCAAAGTCTCTCTGCAGGTGCAATTCAGAGAGCGCTGTTACCCAGAATCATTCGCACAGCCAAGTCGCTGGACTCAGCACTTACGGCCTACCATCGACCACTCTCCCTGTTCTCCGTTGACGTTTCCTCTATGGCCCCTTGGATACAAGTTCTCTACAGGCTACACATGCAGTTATATGAACATTCTGCCCACAATTTCCTCATGCAAAAAGTCATAAACCACACATACCAAATGTAGTACTGGCGAACACCAAGGTCATGTCCTAAAATAAGAGTATTAATCTGACTGACAGCGGTTTTGAAGTGAAAGAATGGCATGCCATCTCTCAACATGTACGACAAATTTTGCCAAATGCCAAACATCTTGCATTCAAGAAACGACTCCAGGAACCTGCTCTAAAACCCAAACATAACTTTTTTGGGTTGGAGTTTGCTGAAAAACATATATCACAGATATAAATATCGTGTGTCGTGTGACTAGTGCCTCCCGTGTGGTAGACCGTTCGCCGGATGCAAGTCTTGCGATATGACGTCACTTCGGCGACATGTGCGTCGAACGTCACAGATTTCAGCATGGAATAAAGTGATATCCAATGATGAGTAGATGGGCTGGATGGCTATTGATATTATTGGCGCGATCTGAGAACAGAACAGCAGGCAAGCATGAGCAGAATTTTTGGTGGTGGATCTGTTATGATTTAGGCAGCCTTCTGTGCAAAAGTTAATCATGCCTGGCTTCACTAAACACTACAGTGACGTCTGACATGCGCACTGAGATGCTGGAGACAGAATTGAATGTAATTTATGTGGACCTAGGGAACTCCGGCCGGTGTGGCCGAGCGGTTCTAGGTGCTTTAGTCTGGTACCTCGCGACCGCTACGGTCGCAGGTTCGAATCCTGCCTCGGGCGTGGATGTGTGTGATGTCCTTAGGTTGGTTAGGTTTAAGTAGTTCTAAGCTCTAGGGGACTTATGACCTCAGATGTTAAGTCCCATAGTGTTCAGAGCCATTTGAACCTAGGGAACGAAAGGCTAATGTTTCAATAAGTTTATGCATCCGAGCATGTTACTACTATAAGCAAATGTGGTTTTAAGATAAAGATATCTGTGTCTTGCCGTGAACTGCACGTAGCCCGGATGTGAATCCCGTGGAAAACTGCTTGGGAATGTCTGCAAAGCGTTTTTATCGCAATGAAAAGCAATTGGAGTTCATATGTGAGCTGAAAAGTGCGATACGAGAAGAGTGAGCGACAATTTCACTGCAATTACTACAAATCACAACAAAATCAATGCAGCAGAGAATTTTTGGGTTAATTAGGAAGAAATGAGGTTGGAAAGAGTACGAACAATGTATTAATACGACAGAACAGTGAGTGCTCAAGATACTAGTCGGAAAGAGTCAATACTCAACGAAGCGGGATGCGAAAATGCTAAGGAATGAAGAGGCACGCTGTAAGTTCTCTGAGGCTATACACATTGCGATAATGGATATGGTTCAAATGGCTCTGAGCACTATGGGACTTAACATATGAGGTCATCACTCTACTAGGCTTAGATCTACTTAAACTTATCTAACCTACGGACATCAAACATCCATGCCCGAGATAGGATTATAACCTGTGACCGTAAGAGCCGCGCGGTTCCGGACTTAAGCGCCAGAACCGCTCGATCACAGCGGCCGGCGACAGTGACTGCCTTTATACCAGTTTCCGCCTAGGAAATGGAAAGGTCTTGTTCTGGTAGTCGTGTAATTGAAGAAACTATGTAACGCCATCATGATTGTTTGTCTTACATGTATCTACTGCTTCACAATAAATTCGATACAGTATGCTACAGATATTGCACTATTACATTCTTAAGAATTCTGCCTTAATACTGATTTCAATTACTGTATATAACCGCTTTTCGCTCGCTGTGTTTGCAAGTGCAACAGAAAAGCATATGTGTGTATATACAGATTATTAAATTTAACTGTGTATATAAAAAGAATTTTAGGGACAATATGTAACAGATAAACGTAAATTGCAATCGTGGTGTAACTAGGGGTGGGCGGAGGGTTTCCCTCAAGATTTTTAGAATATTTTCATTACAGAGACTTTTTTTTTTTTTTTACAAAACCACATATCTCTACTTGAATAAGTGATTTGGAAAGTCATCTCTTCACTTTTTCAGTATTTTGTATGGCGTCCCTGACTATGACTACATTCTTCAAACGTCTGCCAAAACTCTCCACGAGCGCTGCTGTCTTTCCAGAGGTGATCGACTTCCGTTCCTCCTGAACTGGTGCAATAAGCAGGTCTCTGTTGTGGGCACGAAGTTCTTTGGAGATTGCATCCTGTAGTCTGGCCCACAGGTGCTCTACACGGTTATGTCTCCACTGTTTCCAGACCAGTCACGTTCTCTTCAGAAGCGCTGTCGTTTGTTTGGTCATGTGAGATGTTGCTCCATCTTGCGTAAGAGCGTCGTTGTCTGTATTCGGGAACATGCCATTCTCGACTCTTTGTGCATAGAGAACAACAATTCCTCTCCGATAATGGTCAACGTTGACGGTCCTTTTTCTATCAGCCAATTGCAGTTAAGTTTTTCCATAGCCACAGATGCCGCCAGCGATCATTATCTTCAATCTTTGCTTTTGTTTGTGGATTGAGAAAATTTTTTCTGGTTAATTTGTACGGATTCGGATAGTATGTTTGTTGGACTTTTGATAAAGCTGTACTGTAGGCTAATCTGTAAATAAAATGTGCATCGTTTTCCTGTCTTCTTTAGGGCTGGAATCGCAGAGGCCTCAATTTTTTTACTAATAGCATGGGTTTTGTTGGCTGAACATAAGTATGCTTTCTCCAGGTTTGTCTACGAAGAAGATCATTTACAGTTCTGTCTTTGATGTAATCATCCGAGTAATTCCGTTTGGCTGCTAGCCGAGTACTAACCCAGATTCTATCCTTTACCATATGTTTGATTTTGTTTGTAATGTTTGCTTGCCCGCCGTCCAACTCTGTTAATTCTGTTGCTATCACCAATATTACTATCGGCTCTATTAACCCTAAGTCTGACGATTTTCGGATAACAATGTTTGTGCAACTTTGGTGTTAGACATGCCAATGCCATGGAGACCGTGAATCTGCAAAGGGATATGACACCATCAGAAAAGTCGAAAACTACAAATAACTAGCGAGAAGTATACAGACAAAGTTAAAAATTAGTTTAAATAAGCAATATGTAACTCCATTCTAATAAGGAAAATTTTTACAAGACTTCCCTAATTAAAACACGGAGATAATGTTAATTATTTTTCAGTCCTTTCATTAGGTGAAAACAAGAGAAAGCAAAAAGTTGTAGAATAAAAATTCATTATATTACAAAGAACAGATTTCATACAATTATGAAAATGATCCGCTTAGAAGAAGTGCACCACCACAACTGACAAAATCACTTGCCTGCAGCGAACAAAAATCGGAAGTCTTCACTATGATTCAAATGGCTCTGAGCACTATGCGACTTAACTTCTGAGGTCATCAGTCGCCTAGAACTTAGAAATAATTAAACCTAACTAACCTAAGGACATCACACATATCCATGCCCGAGGCAGGATTCGAACCTGCGACCGTAGCGCTCGCTCGGTTCCAGGCTGTAGCGCCTAGAACCGCACGGCCACTGCGGTCTGGTCTTCACTGTGTTTTATCAAATAATATAAAGTAATATATACTAATATAACATTCATACAGCCATCACCACTGTCAGTACCAAGCAATACTATCTTCACAGAGCATCAATTCTCGGTTGCTTTGTTCTCAAAAATGGCAGAAGCCTTCCGTCCACACTGTATATGAAACGACATCCCTGTGACTTTCATACGTACGAATGTGCCGTAATTTTCTAAACTTGTTATTGGGCATTTCTCAGTCAAGGTATAACATACATTGACAAATGTTGAGAAGCCTCTGCCTCGATCCTGCCACAGTAAACTTCATCTTCATTCAAGCAATTACCTTGAGATCCTACCTCCCGTTATGTTTCTCCAGAAGTAAAGTAAAATAACCCCTAAGACTTCAACCATATGTGTAAAATTAATTAACACCTGCTCAACATTTCAAAGGCACTTGAGTAAACAATTTAAAAAGCAGAAGAACAAATCGTTCAAATGAAGATGTGTCCGTACGACAGTCGAGGGCCATAAGTTTAACCAATTACACGCTTATTTCAAAGCTATTATACAATTAATAATCAGTACACACAGACATGTATGTAACAATGAAATTTCGAATCCACGTCTCTCTTTTCTTACAAACGGGTGCAACATACCCCAGTGCCAAGAAGACGCCAACACTGGCGGCCCTCAGGAAAATTACATCGAAAACAGTAATCAGCTGTCTATATAAAACAAAATAAACAAAACTTAAAACCCAAAAAATTATAAAACACTAGCACCAAAGACGCGTTATACGCCAGGTGACTTTAAAACTTATTTAAAAAAGAAGTAAACTTCAAAACCTTAATGCATTTTAAATAACACCACAAGACAGCTGGAAGATCAGTTAAATCAATGAATGTTTCACGGTTCTGATCGTGCAACAAAAATCAAATTTATGCAGTACCGCAAATTGCAGATTAGATTTAGGTAACAAAAATTCACTTGAGAACTACAAAGGCCCACCAAGCTTAAACACTGGAAGCTTAGTTAATCGTGCTACATAAATTAAATTTTTACAGTATCAAAAACTGGAGATTAGATGTAGGTAACAGGTATTCACTTAACAACTGCAAAGACCCACGAAGTTTAAACAGTCTAAGCTTAAGATTTAAAACCTCTTAAAAGCCTTAAACATACAAATTAACATCATTAGCGATCACTTAGTATGACTACTTAAACAGGGGCTACCAGACAAGCCTGATACTTGCACCCTTGCAGTATGTAAGGACAGGTGCTCACTACGATCATTCGCACTGTGAAGTACAACTCAAATGACTCCACCAATCTCCCTCTCCACTTATCCTGAAGACAAGGTGAAATCAACGCAGTGCCGCAACCTCCACAGCATAGAACATGTTCTGAAGCATAGCAGTAAGGCAGCTCCAATTAAGCAGACTGCGATGTTTACTTTTGTGAAAATGCACGGACTCCAGACAGAGAGGGCCGCATCAATATCCGTTGTCGTTACAAAAGGTACACTTAAACAGGTTCACTTCACTTCAGTACCACTGCCAATCAAAAATCCCGTTCCGCATAGCGTTGTCCACAGAAAGTATCGCAATGCACGAGTACTCTGCCAGAAAAACGACCTTCGGGCTCGCTTGACGTTCAGGACACACCATATCGAGACGATCTGACAGAGCTTTCAAACCTTTGCGGCTCCATCTCGCCCCCTATTGGGGAGGCAAAGCTCGCGTGTAAGGAAATTATCGCTGCCATCGATCACAGAGCGTCTCAACCTTTCCCATTGAAATCAAAGCAACTGGAAGGGTGCCGGAAGTAGCAATGAGGCACTACAGCTTAACATTAACATTGTGCTTACTACCAGGCTTTATTCGACTAATGTGGACCTGCATACGTTTTTTGGCTTTAATATGCCGCACCGAGAATTTCACAGGGAAAATCTTTTCCACTACCTTACACGGATCCACAAACCACGGGAGCATCTTCTGTGTAACCCCATCTCTGCCCTTGTTTTGAGTCCAGAAGTTACCCACTTAAACTAAATCTACCTGGAGGTTGCACTCTGGGTACTCCCTACTGTACCTTTCTGCCTGTCACTGATGCACACGAGTTATTTTAACCGTGCGGTGCTCCTTTTGACATTAATATCAGAAAGGTCAGTCGTCTCTGGCAGGAGACCACCACTCGTCCACAGGTTGTAAAGGGTAGAATTAACGGGAAAGTCCAACATAAAGTGGGCAGGTGTAATCGTAAGTGCTTCATTAAGAGTGGCATTAAAGGATAACCCTAACCACCTCACGATCGACTGTTGGCACGATATATGATTAAAGCCGTGTTTAAACTGTGGTTCACGCGTTTGGCGTAGGACGGCTGGGGGTTGTACGGTATGGTCATAGGATGCTTGATAGCACAGTCAAAATAAAACTTCTCGAAGGGTGCTGACAAAAACAGGGTCGTATTATCAGAAAGTAGGGTCTTAGGTGGACCCAAACGAGAAAATACTGGTATGTTGGTTACTGAAGGCACGGATGATCTATTGGGGATAAGCCATACAAATGACTAAACGCATCAGTGGCCTCACAGGTATATCAATAACTGCCTTTAGTATCGGGTAAAGGACTAAATAATCAACAAAAAGCTTATCCATGGGGCAGTCCTTCCGTGGGGAATACAAAAGCTCGAGTTCAACTTAGCCGTCTTACACAACTACCACTGCGCCCTCAACTTCCTAAACTCCTTTACCAAACCATTCCAGGTAACTTGCTAGACCCAAATGTACACCACACAGGGAAGAACGAAAATAATTAAAAATAGTCGAAACCAGCCTCTTAGGAAGACAAATCTTCAGTTTCTGATCATAACGAGCGTGGTATCGAAGAATGCCACAAGACAGCAAGTATGGCTCCATGGCATTCCCCTTATCGATCCTTTCCGGACCTGGGCCAAATAAGGGTCCTGACGCTGCTGTTCATTCAAATTGCCAAACAGCGAGGGCACCTCCATAAAACCACAGCAACCCTTCCCTTTGAACATCCCGCACTGTACACTTCTTGATTTTCCCCAACTTGGTCTCCTGGAACATTCTACTCAGCGCATTCGCCACCTGATTTTCACCACAAACTTAAATGCAGAAATCTAAATGGCCCAATGTCCGGCTCGACCAATCGTTCGTGGTCTAGCTAACACGCAACTTAGGGCTTGATTGTCTGTCTCGAGGCAGAACGGCTTATTTTCCAGATAAAAGCAGAACTTTTCAAACGCAAACAAAACAGCCAGTGCTTCCAATTCATGAACAGAGTATTTACTTTCTGCCTCTGACAAACCGCGTGACACATATGTAACAGGTCTCCCTACTGCCCCTGAAGAAGCACCGCAACTACTCCCGAATGGGAAGCATCGGTGTGCACAATAAATTCTCGGTAAAAGTCAGGAATCCCCAACAACGGTGCACTCGCAAGAGCTTTCTTCAAGGCTTCGAAGGCCTCCTGCTGGACCGACGACCAACAGAAACACTTGTTCTTCTTCCAGAGCTGATTAAGTGGGACAGCTATTAGGGCAAAGTTAGGAACAAACTTTCAAAAAAATTTACCATCACAATAGAAAGTCCCATCCTTTTTTACCTCTGGGACACATGAAATCATAAAAGACTTGAGTTCGAGACTGATCAGTCGCTATGCCTCAGCTCGAAACAACAGGTCCTAAACATGAAATCTTGATTGTGGACAATGTTCACCTTGGACAGATCAACTGTGAGTCTGGCCTCCTTAAGCCTATTTAAAAGTTCTGAAAGTGATGCAGTTGCTCCTGAAAGCTCTGACTATACATGACCAAGTTGTCCAAGTAACTATAAACGCAGCGAAACTTGAGTTCCTCCAGCAACGAATCAAGTAGTCGTGATAATACTGCCTCACTGGTAGCGAGGCCAAAGACACTTGGTTAAGTTGTAATCGGTTCAAAATGCTGTGACACTTTTAGATTCCTCACGTAGCAAACGCCGGCCGTGGTGGCCGAGCGGTTCTATGCACTACAGTCTGGAACCATGCGACCGCTACTGTCGCAGGTTCGAGGTTCGAATCCTGCCACGGGCATGGATGTGTGTGATGTTCTTAGGTTATATAGGTTTAACTAGTTCTAAGTTCTAGGGGACTGATGACCTTAGAAGTTAAGTCCCATAGTGCTCAGAGCCATTTGAACCATTTGAACCTAGAAAAAAATGGTTCAAATGGCTCTGAGCACTATGGGACTTAACACCTGAGGTCATCAGTCCCATAGAACTTAGAACTACTTAAACTTAACTAACCTAAGGACATCGCACACAAACATGCCCGAGGCAGGATCCGAACCGCGACCGTAGCGGTCGCGCGGTTCCTGACTGAAGCGCCTAGAACCGCTCGGCCACACTGGCCGGCCCTCAGCTAACGGTATCTGGCAGTATGTCTGAATGAGATCAGTGACCTAAGAAACTTCGCTAGCAGAAACCACAAAAAAACTGATATAAATCAAGCATGGGGACCAATTCAAGTACAACCTTCTGATTAAGAGCCCTGTAATCAACAGCCGGCTTGTACCCTGCTCCCAGTCTTAGGCACCAGGAAACTTGGCGAAGCAGAGCGTGACACTGATCCTCTGACAGCTAATCAACATTTCAACGAGGCTTTTTCATTTTTGTAGGTGAGAACTTCGCAGGGTCTTCCTCACAGATATTTAATGCTGTTCGTAGCCCCTATTCGCTCAGTAAGGACTCCAGGAACCTTTTTTTAAAAGCTCCAAAACACGATCTTTCTGAGAACGACTTAGATGGCTCAAATCAATGAGCTCCCTCTTCTCCACCAACCGCATGAGCGCCATGCTGCAGTTTACGGTGGCAAAATGGAATCTTAACGTTTGCCTTAGATTTGAAAAAGAACTGGCAGTCAACATAATTAATAACACAATGGGTTCAAGCAAAAAATGATACCCTAAAATGACCGAGGTAATAAGTCCTTTAACAACAACAAAATAAAGTGACCAAGGGAATCTCCCTATTCTAAGTTTCAGGTGACATCAGCCCAGGGTAGGTAAGGCACTACCATTAGCAGCAGTAGGCTACTTTTTATCATTGGCACTAGTCTGCAGGACAGACCTTTCCATGCTACATTAGCGATCATAAAATTAGCTGTCTACTAATGATACGGAACAACCAGAAACCAGTAGTGCACACGCCCTTTTGGAATTCAGACACTCACAGATGTAAGGCAAAGGATTAACCTGAATGCGACGTATGTTATATAAGGTATGTAGTGTCGTCCGGCTATGCTTCCTATGCGGCCCCACACCCTGGTGTGATTGACCTCCCCGGGAATGGGTACAAACCTCAACCTAGTGCCCTGTCTGATGACACCGAAAAAATGCCCCCACCTGCCAGCCCTAAACCAGTTTAAGTGGGCTGCCACACTCCGCTCGAGGCCTAGGGCTCAGGTACCACAAAATTCTCACGACTATTACCCGCAAATTTAGCATCCTCTGTTGTTGAAACCACAGGAAACCAACCAACAAATGACTATGTTTTTTCACAGAGCAGTAGACACTGTGATCACAATGTTTGTAACATTATGTGAATCATGTCAATTTTAGGTAAACCGGTTCGAGGGCGGCACAAGAAATGCGCACACTTTCAATATAAAAACGTAAATCTTCAAGCACCTCTTCAACCCTGAAACAACAAACAGTAACCAGTTTGTCTCTCCTACGAATCCCTATGCGCTATGTGATAACTAATTTACGAATCTCAGAAATGAATTTTGTTTCTGGTTAGCCTCTGGGAACACTGTGTGCAACAGACCTCTCACCAGAGGGAAAATAATTTGTAACATAAATGCTAACCCTGGCGAAAACAGTTTCGTTCCCACCTACTTGTACACTCATCCCATGATCTCCTTGTAAGATCTTAGACTCGCCATCACCACGCCAACTTAAGAGGCTGAAGTGCAGTTGCAAGGCGCATAATGCTGTTTGAATATGTAAAACCTATGAACGATTGGCAGCCTCTGTAAATACTAAGAAGAGATCCGTAATGCTATGAGACACATGCTGGCAATATGCCTGCACACGGTCAATATGCCAGCGCCACAGCTCACAGCTGTTCTAAAACCGCAACACTCCCTCGCGCGTCAGCAAGCAGTTCAGCACGAGCAGCACTCACCTCGGCCAGAGTGCCCGCCGACAGCTGACAGGCCTCGTAACCGTTGCGCGATGTTTACAAAACTTCCTCCAAACGGGGCTCTGCGGATTTGTGACTCGTAAGTTAGGCACACTTTAGCCACGCGGTCTTGGTCGCCTTGCCACGGTTCGCGCGACTATCCCCGTCGGAAATTCGAGTCCTCCCTCGGGCATGGGTGTTGTGCTGTCCTTAGCGCAAGTTAGTTGAAGTTAGATTAAGTAGTGTGTAAGCCTAGGGACCGAAGACCTCTGCATTTTGGTCCCAAAGGAACTGACCACAAATTTCCAAGCTAGGCAGACTTTCTTTAAGTTATTAAAAAACTAAAAACCCGCCTCGATTGCGAAAAAAGCACCTAGTGTTAACCCAGGCTTCGACGTAGATAACTACACCTTCTTCCTAACAACAATAAAACCCACAAGTGCCTAAGAACAGCTTTGTCAATTATTAAAAGAACACCATGGCTGTACATTTATAAACGAAAGAGAAAAGGAAACATAAACAGTAATATGTACAAAGTCAAAACCACTACTTAATAGTGTAAGCTCCACCTCACACCGGCCTATGTTCGATGGGCCATGACCCATGACTCATGATGTGGTGCGTACACTATTAAGTTAAGTAGTGGTTTTGACTTTGTACATATGTACTGTTTGTGTTTCCTTTTCTTTTTCGCTTTTAAATGTTTAGCTATGGTGTCTTTTAATCATTGACAAAAGTCTTCTTAGGCATTTGTGGGATTTATTGTTGTTCTGAAGAAGGTGTGGTTATCTACGCCGAAACCTGGGTTAACACTAGGTGCTTTTTGCGCAGTCGAGGCTGGTTTTTAGTTTTTTACTATATTAACCAACGATTGCTGACGCGCTGCGATGTTGAATGTTCTTTCCTTAAGTAGTTGATTCCCACAGCAGGTCTGGGTGCAGTCACTATGTATGTGCCAATTCTTACATAACTGAGTCTCTTACAGCCTTTAGGATTTGTACCAGTGAGATTTCACCCCCATCCCTGCACCACTCCACCAGCTCCGACTCCGACCCCCCCCCCCCCCCCCCCCCCCGAGAAATGACCTAAAACAACCCTTAAAGCTTAAACCACCGACCGAGCGAGGTGGCGCAGTGGTTAGCACACTGTACTCGCATTCGGGAGGACGACAGTTCAGTCCCGTCTCCGGCCATCCTGATTTAGGTTTTCCGTGATTTCCCTAAATCGCTTCAGTCAAATGCCAGGATGGTTCCTTTGAAAGGGCACGGCCGATTTCCTTACCCATCCTTCCCTCACCCGAGCTTGCGCTCCGGCTCTAATGACCTCGTTGTCGACGAGACGTTAAACACTAATCTCCTCCTTAAACCACCGAGGTAAATTTAATCAACAACTGCTCAATATTTTGAAGACACTTGAGTAAATAATTTAGAAAAACAGAAGGGCAAATTGTTCAAATCAAGAGGTGCCAGGACCACAACCCTGAGGCCGTAAGTTTAACAAATTACACTCCTTATTACAAGGTTATAATACAATTAATAATCAGTAGACATTGACATGTAAGTAAGAATTAAGTATCAAACTCATGTATTTCTTTTATTACAAACGGGTGCAACATGCCCCAGTGCTAAGATGACGCCAGCACCGAACGCCCTCAGGAAAATAAAATTGAAAACGCTAACCAGCTGGCTATATAAAACTGTGTAAACAGAACTTTAGCACTCAAAAAATTGTGGAATAGCAACACAAGACATACCATTCACAAGGTAACTTAAGAATTTATTTATAAAAGAAAGAAATTTCAAAACCTTAATACATTTTAAATAACACCAGAAAGGCAACTCGAAGATCAGTTAAGCCAATGACTGTTTCATGTTTATGATCGCGCAACAGAAATCGAATTTACACAGTACCAGAAAGTGCAAATTAGATTTAGGTAACAGTAATTAATTGAGAATTGCAAAGGCCTACCAAGCTTAATCGCTGGAAGCTCAGTTAAATTAATTTATGTTTCATATTTATAATCGTATAACAGAAATAAAATTGACGAAGTAGCACTAACTGGAGGTTAGATTTAGGTAACGGGTATTCGCTTAACAACAGCAAAGGTCCACCATGTTTAAACACTCTGAACTTAAAATTTAAAAACACTTAAAAACCTTAAAACATCCAAATGAACACGATTAGCGATCTCTTAATACGACTACTGAAACAGGAGGCACCAAAACATTCCCGGCGCCAACATTCTTTCAGTGTGTAAGGGCAGGCAATCACCATGATCAACCGTGCTGTGAAGTACAACTCCAATGACTCCACGCCACGCGGAGTGGCCGTGTGGTTTAAGGCACCAAGTCACGGATTGCGTGGCCCCATCCGCTGGAGGTTCCAGTCCTCCCTCCGGCATGGGTGTCTGTGTTGTTCTTAGCACAAGTTAGTTTAGATAGTGTGTAAGCCTAGGGACTGATGATCTCAGCAGTTTGGTCCCTTAGGAATTCACACACATTTTGAACAATGACTCCACCTATCTTGAAGCCAAGGCGAAATCAATACAGTGCGACAGCACCCGCAGAATAGCACCTTTTCTGCAGTATAGCGACAAGGCAGACCCACTTAAGAGGACTGCGATGTTTATTCCGTATAAATGCACGGATTTCAGACAGGACGAACCAACAGCAGTCGTTGCAAAATGTATGCTGCAACAGATTCGCTAACTAACACTGTTAATAACATATCTCGTTCCACATAGCGTTGTCCACAATATGTATCGTCATGCACGAGTACTGTGTCAGAAAAACCACCTTCCGGCTCTCTTGGCAATACGGACGCACCCCATCGAGACCTTGTGTCACTGCTCTTCAAACCTTAGAGGCTCCACCCCGCCTCCAAAGGACATTCTTGGAGACAGTACTCAATATGTATAAGGGGCGATCAAAAAAATTCCGTTCGAGGGCACTGCTGCAGCGTGTATGTTACGCAGTGCGTATCCGATGCATGTATATAAGCAACTATGCAGGCACGGGATTACTGTGGCGAGCGATAAATGCGCAAACCTAAACTATGCTGCCTTCATTACCAAATGCGTACAATCTGGACCAACGTAGTGTTATTCTGTTCTTGGCTGCCGAAGGACAAACGCCGGTAGACATCCACCAGATAATGAAGAATATGTATGAGCCAGCGTATCTGTTGAAAACCACCGTTGAACAATGGTGCGCGACAGTCAAAATGACGCTTGACGCCATATCAGAAATTTCGTAATGCAAACGTTTCGCCAATCAAGTGGTTAACACTTGAGCACCCGCAATACAGTCCTGATCTCTCCCCATACGATTATCAGACTTTCGGTCCATTAAAAAAGGTCTTGAAGTGTTGACGATTCCTTTCGGACAAAGCGGTGTAACAGGCGGTTACTAACTTCTTCACGCAATACGGCATCTTCAACCTGGTGCGTCGTTGGGATAATTGCTTCAATGCTCGTGACTATTTTGCCTGAGTGGAATACGATTGCGTACTGTACGGCCTTCGAATGGAAACCTTTTAATGGCCCCTAGCAGCTCTTAACGGAGAAAAATTGACTGAGGGAAATGTACACTACTGGCTATTAAAATTGCTACACCAAGAAGAAATGCAGATGATAAACGGGTACTCATTGGACAGATATATTATACTAGAACTGACATGTGATTACATTTTCACGCAATTGGGGTGCATAGATCCTGAGAAATCAGTACCCAGAACAACCACCTCTGGCCGTAATAACGGCCTTGATACGCCTGGGTATTGAGTCAAACAGAGCTTGGATGGCGTGTACAGGTACAGATGCCCATGCAGCTTCAACACGATACCACAGTTCGTCAACAGTAGTGACTGGCGTGTTGCGATGAGCCAGTTGCTCCGCCACCATTGACCAGACGTTTTGAATTGGTGAGAGATCTGGAGAATGTGCTGGCCAGGGCAGCAGTCGAACATTTTCGGTACCCAGAAAGGCCCGTACAGCACCTGCAACATGCGGTCGTGCATTATCCTGCTGAAAAGTAGGGTTTCGCAGGGATCGAATGAAGGGTAGAGCCACGGGTCGTAACACATCTGAAATGTAACGTCCACTGTTCAAAGTGCCGTCAATGCGAACAAGAGGTGACCGAGACGAGTAACCAATGGCACCCCATTCCCTCACGACGGGTGATACGCCAGTATGGCGATGAAGAATACACGCTACCAATGTGCGTTCACCGCGGTGTCGCCAAACACGGATGCGACCATCATGATGCTGTTAACAGAACCTGGACTCATCCGAAAAAATGACGTTTTGCAATTCGTGTCCCCAGGTTCGTCGCTGAGTACACCATCGCAGACGCTCCTGTCTGTGATGCAGCGCCGAGGGTAACCGCAGCCATGGTCTCCGAGCTGATAATCCATGCTGCTGCAAACGTCGTCGAACTGTTCGTGCAGATGGTTATTGTTTTTCAAACGTCCCCATCTGTTGACTCAGGGATCGAGACGTGGTTGCACGATCCGTTACAGCCATGCGGATAAGACGCCTGTCATCCTGCCTGCTAGTGATACGATCCCGATGGGATCCAGCACGGCGATCCGTATTACCCTCCTGAACCCACCGATTCCATATTCTGCTAACAGTCATTGGGTCTCGACCAACGCGAGCAGCAATGTCACGGTTCGATAAACCGTTATCGCGATAGGCTATAAAGTCGGAAACGTGATGGTACGCATTTCTCCTCCTTACAAGAGGCATCACAACAACGCTTCACCAGGCAACGCCGGTCAACTGCTGTTTTTGTATGAGAAGTCGGTTGGAAACTTTCCTCTTGTCAGCATATTGTAGGTGTCGCCACCGGCGCCAACCTTGTGTGAATGCTCTGAAAAGCTAATCATTTGCATGTCGGTTAAATTTCGCGTCTGTAGCACGTCATCTTCGTGGTGTAACAATTTTAATGGCCGGTAGTGTAATTTCAGTAGTACCCCAAGGAATTTTGATAGACCCTTTACTGCTTATAATTTATGTAAATGATGTAGAATGATGTAGTGGATAATGTCATAAGCTTCAAGAAGCTGTTCGCAGTGGTGCAGAGACTGGCAGGTGATGACAAGTGACCCTGAACATAAATAAAAGTGACGAACTAAGGATAAAAAAGCGAAGAAATGTACTGCTCTACGATTACATTATTGGTGACAAATCACTGGTAACGGTAACTTCCGTAAAATAACTAGAAGTCAACATCCGGAGCAACGTAAAGTGCAACCACCGTAGAAAACAAACTGTAGAAAAACCAGGTGTTGCCTGCATCTCGTGGTCGTGCGGTAGCGTTCTCGCTTCCCACGCCCGGGTTCCCGGGTTCGATTCCCGGCGGGGTCAGGGATTTTCTCTGCCTCGTGATGGCTGGGTGTTGTGTGATGTCCTTAGGTTAGTTAGGTTTAAGTAGTTCTAAGTTCTAGGGGACTGATGACCATAGATGTTAAGTCCCATAGTGCTCAGAGCCATTTGAACCATTTGAAAACCAGGTGCCAGGCTGAGATTCGTAAGGAAACGTCATTCATTCACAAGAGAGGTGGCTTAGACAACATTTGTCCGATTTATTATTGAGCATTGCTCATCAGTCTTGAGTGTTTAGCAGTTTGGATTAATGGAAGAGATCCAACGAAGACTAGCGCTGCTTGTCATGGGATCGTTTGGTCGGCGCGACAGCGTTACAGATGTGCTCATCTAACTCCAGTGGCAAACGCTACGAAAGATACGTTGTGTTTCACAGGGAGGTATGCTATTAAAATTATTATTATGCATTATGGATGCGAGGTAACGGTTGTTAACTTTTTACCGTTACAATTAGTAGCATTCAATCGTAATTTGTTTTCTTCATGCAACCCACAAAAGTGTTTCAAGAGTCAATGCTGTCATCATCAGTTTGTAAAACTTACCTCATGTCCTGCCAGCGAGAGACATGATTTGATAGTACACCCAAAGTCACACAGTTCCAAAGTCAATATGCAGCAAAGACATTCCTACTCATATACCTTCAACTCTCGGCTTCTGTCAAGATCAATGTGTAATATCAAAGGAGGCCCCGTGGACCCTATAATACGCTGTGGCATAGATTTTCGTTTCAAAATATTCGTGAATTACATCACAAAATGGATACGTGTGTTGTATCACGTGATGTAGAATTAATAGAGTCATAGCCAGAGTCTTGTTTATTAAGGGAAGTCTCCATGAACGATAATATACGACTAAGGGAGGCATAGCTATACAGAGTCCCTTTAATGATGGCAAGAGCCCAAAACGTCAATGTCCATGTGAGGACACTGACTATGACTTCCTTCGTTGTACTTTGGGTGATGCAACACATATGTCTGCTTTCTGATGTAATACACATATTTTTGAGATAAAATACTCATATGATCAATGCCCCAGCTTATTATGGGGCACAATGTACGCCTATTGATACCACACCCTGATCATGACAAAAGCCGAGAAGTGTAGGTATATGAGTAGAGACATCTTTGCTGTATATTGACAATGGAACTTCGTGACCTTCATTGTATTTTCTACCATGTCTCCCGTGGGCAGGACATGGTATAAGTTTTACAGCCTGATGAAGAGAGCATTGTCTCTCGAAACATGTTATTGAGTTGTGTGTAGGATAAAAATTACAGTTAAAAAGTTCAATTGTTAAGGTGTACTGTTAAAATCCTGTTAGCCTACGTTCCATATAGAGCTGGACAACATATTACTAACTCCCAAATACGTCTCAGGCACTCCATCTTCAGGCCACAAGTGGCCCATTGGCACCATGCGACCGCCGTGTCATCCTCAGTTGTGGATGTGGATAGGAGGGGTGTGTGGTCAGCACACCGCTCTCCCAGTCGTTTTGATGGTTTTCTTTAACCGGAGCCGCTACTATTCGGTCGAGTAGCTCCTTAATTGGCATCACGAGGCTGAGTGTATCACGAAAAATAGCAACAGCGCATGGTGGCTGCATGGTCACCCATCCAAGTGGCGGCCAGGCCCGACAGCGCTTAACTTCAGTGATATCACGGGTACCGGTGTATCCACTGTGGCACGGCCGTTGCTAGATGCGTGACGTCAATAGATAAAAATATGAAAATCCAAGAAATTAATGACAATCATTCTTCTCACGCACCATTCGCGAATGGAACTAGGAAAGACGGAAAGATAGTGGTTTCACAAGTACCAACCGTCAGGCACATTAAGGTGACTTGCGGAGGCCAGCTACTACTGGTCTAACGTCGCTTGGAAGGTACGGACTTATTCATTCATGAGAGGAAGCAAAACAGAGCTGCTGACGCACCGTCCGTAATTGCATACTGCTTAAGAAGTCCTTGTAGTCCCGTCACGGTTTAACTGACGCCGCTAACCGTATTTTTAGCAGTGGAGGAGCGTTTACAATGTCAAGGAAAAATCTGTCCAACGGCAGGACGTCATGAGGAGCTAATGAGATCCAGCACCATGGACGCAGGTACATTGACGTAAACCTTGGGAAAAGCCAGTATGCGGTTCACGTCTACGTCAGTGAGGCAAACGATATTTCTTTATAAGAAATCGTCTTTCTTCTGGAGCACGGGATAGATGTGGTAAATGAAGTTAAACTCCTAAGCACGTAGTGAACGACCTTTAAGTTAAATGAAAACATAATTTGTGTGAAGATATTTTGAATATTATTAGGTTTAACATCAAAGAGGTAGAAAACGACACTACTGTCATTAATGAGGAATTGTGTGTGGTAGTGTATTAGTGCGTGACTAAATTTGGCCTTCCTGTTTGTGCTTGGGCTTGTGACGTTCTTAAGCAGATGAGATACGTTTGAAATATGTTTCCAAATATACTTGGTAAACGCCAGACTGCATGAATGTCTGTTTGCAGAGCAGCTGAAGTTCCTCATTTTTGTCTTCGATAGCTTAGTCGGGTGGTCAAACACCCCATCTTCACTTGTCCCACGCAAACGCATTAATTTAAAGGCACACAGCTAATTTTGAAAAAGAAAAACGACCTTTGGTTACAAGCTTGCATGGTTAGGTTGTGAAATATTGCCAACCTAAAATTCGTAAGAAAAATGATTTAGCTGACAGCTCTAACAGTCGAACGCCGGGTTCGTAAGATACCTTGTCAACAACTGCCGCCTCGTTTTGAAGCAGTTCTGCTTGAAAGCAACCCGGGTTACATCATAATTTATGAATCAAAATGCATTTTAAGTAAGATTAGTGTTGACTGAATACCAGAATGAACCATTAATATATAGATTACTGTCGTAATTGGGATTACTCGCAGAACGCCATTTCGTTTGGTGTAATTGTTTGATTAAATTGGAGTTGCTAGTATAAGACAGCGTGGATGAGAAACAATAGTAAAAACAGCTACGGCGTGGCCTCGGACCAGGATGATCCACAGTGTATCCTATATTTGCGGTGGGACTGTTGCAGGAGTGGCACTAAGAGTATGGAAGAGATTTACCGATGGTCTTCCTGGGTTTAGAGACAGCATATGAAACCGTATCTACACAGGTGCTCATAAATTAAGAATAACTGCAGAATGTGGTGCCACAGAACGTGGCACTACTCAAAACTGGCGCTGATGGCATAATCACATAGGGAACACACGCGACATAGATCTGTAAGTCCTCGGTATTGCTGATAAGTTGAGAAAACCGTCCTGAACACATGTGCTACAAAACGCCACTGTTTCCAGCGCATGTAACCCGACATCAGTATGGGATATTATCACCATGCACACGTACACAGGCCGCACAACGGGTCGGCATATGCTGGGTCAGATGGTCGAGCAGCTGCTGGGGTATAGCCTCCCATTCTTGAACCAGTGTCTGTCCGAACTTCTGAAGTGTCGTAGGAGTTTGAAAACGTGAACCGATACTTCGACCGAGAGCATTCCAGACGTGGTCGATGGGGTTTTGGTATGGAGAACAGGCAGGCGACTCCATTCGCCCGATATCTTCTGTTTCAAGGTACTCCTTCACGATGGCAGCTCGGTGGGGCCGTGCGTTATCATCCATCAAGAGGAAGGTGGAACCCACTGCATCCCTGAAAAGGCAGAGATAGTGGTGCAAAATGACGCCACGATACACCTGACCTATTACAGTTCCTCTGTCAAAGACATGCAGGGGTGTACGTGCACCAATCTTAATCCCACCCCACTCCATCAAACCACGACCTCCATACAGATCCCTTTCAAGGACATTAAGTGTTGGTGTCTGGTTGACCGCAGGTCAAATGCACCGCATGGTCATACCCCAAGGTGATTTAAAACCGAAAACCGCCCACCAGAGCGTTGTTTCACCATGTACCAGCATTGTCCTTAATTTATGAGCATAGGTGTAGCTGAAAACATTGGAAGCCACTAAGATGGAAAGATGTAGAGAAACTTACTTGTGTATTGATTCTTTTGAAGGCATGATCTCAGAATAGCTACGGTCAACAAAAATGACAATCAGCAAGTTCTGTATTTTATTGCAATCAGAACTATTAAATTTTTTAACTAATAATAATAATCACTGAATCTCCGTCACTCGATGTCAGGCCTTACAAGCCATGTTGTTTGCTTATGATTTGGTAAAGTTGGGAAGACTGATGAGGAAGCAGAGCTGCAGTTAGATCATTGAGAAGAAGTTGAGCAGGAGTATAGTCTAAAATTTAATGCAACATATAGAAATTGAAAGAATGACAAATAGATAACTAAGCGTGCCACGTAATCTGATAGCTTTATGAGAGCTGTGAGAGGAGTGATACGAAATCAAGAAATCACCCATAAAACTAAGAAGGTGATACAGGAGTGTGAGACTACAGTTGAGTTTTAAGCACACCCCTTGATGCTCACAAGATTTGAATCCAGTGACCTATACAGTCAACAGACCATTCCCCGTAATATCATTTGGACTATTACGATAAAGTCGTGCAACGGTTGTCATTGAACATCTGGAAGCGAACAGTGGTGGTTAAATAAAATCTTAAATATGGGTACCATAGCTCACATGGAAATAGAGAGGAAGTGTTTCATCAAACTGTGGAATGAAAATATAGGTAACAAGAAAGTCCTGTTTGTTACCAAAAGGAACGGACTTGACTCCAAACATTGTATAGATAATCAAAGGAATTATTAAGTGCATTTCGCTCTTAGAGTGGGTGCGAAAGCAGAAATTCTCTTCCACTATTTTCACCAGTGATACAGCTGCATGTAGGAACTGTTAAGTTTTCATCCCTTCACACAAAAACAGTTTTGGTGAGTCAGTCATGGGATCTCTTAAAAAACTTACACATCAGTTACTGCTGATCTTCTTCCTGTCCAGCAGACGTCTCTCACTCTGTGTGTTTCATGTTTTCCCACACCCTTGCAGACTGCTACGTGGCTCACAATGCCGATTTAGAACTAGCCGAGTTCGGACTACGTGGATGTCCCAAAGAGCGGCCGTCGCCCAGTGTTAAGTTGCCAGTGACTCTGCCTTCTAGCGAAATAACACTTTTACGACCCATTTCCTGTTCTATTCCTCCTGCCCTCGCATTCTCACAGTCAGCCAGCGGACTAATCTCACAGAACAATTACAAATCTTTTTCACCACCAAATAAAAATGAAATGAAGAAGTACTAATTATACTCAAAATCATCTGTGTGTGTTTCAGTTACTTGCACACTTGCATGCTCCGCTCGTAGTTTGAACTCATTTATAGTCTGATATATGTTGTTAATCAGCCTACACACCAATTTGGGAAAAATTGCCCCATAACATCAGACATTGTGTGCCAGCCAGTTGTAGGCTGCAGAAACTTGCTTCTTCAGGAAAGAGGAAAAATGTGTGGAGAGTGTAATGAAATTTGCCGGCCGAGGTGGCCGAGCGGTTCTAGGCGCTACAGCCTGGGACCGCGTGACCTCTACGGTCGCAGGTTCGAATCCTGCTTCGGGCGTGGATGTGTGTGATGTCCTTAGGTTAGTTAGGTTTAAGTAGTTCTATGTCTAGGGGACTGATGACATCAGATGTTAAGTCCCATAGTGCTTAGAGCCATTTGAACCATTTTTAGGAAGACACAAAAATGGAAACGAAGACGGCAGGGGAAGGTCTAGGGACAATGGAAGGAAACATTAAGAATGGAGGAGAAGATTTGGCAAGAACAGCAGCTGCGAAGTGGCGAGAAGCGTGAACAGGATGGAGAGCGTTATGTTCTCAGAGTACCCTGCTGGTGGCGGGACACAGTACGAGATGACTATGATAATGGCTACTTTCCCCTCAGAACGTAAAATTGCTGCTGCTTGTCACGCATTTGCAATTTGTGTGTAATGATTGTTTCTGCTTTACAAGCTTCCTCTGAAGTATTTTCGTAAACCAATGAAAGTTTTAATATACCTGTATTACTCGTGAAAGAAAGAAGGTTCTATACATGTTAGACACCAGGAGGGACTGTAAGGTTTCAGGTAACTAATACTGTACAGTGGTAAGTCAGAGACTTAGAAACCAGGTTTTAAACTGCTGATCATTTCTAAGAAAAGTTATAGGCTCTGACCACAATTTATTTGTTATGAACTGCAGACTAACACAAGATATTGCTGAAAGATAGAAAATGAGAAGCTGAAACCAGGATAAATTGAAAGAAACGTAAATTCTTTGTGCGTTCCAAAGGCTCCATTAGGCATCTATCAGACGGAATGGAAGCCCTGAGAGATGAAATAATGAAGGCAAAAGATGATAAGACAGGCAAAAAGATGAAGGCTCTTTAGAAATACTGCGATAACGCACAGGATACTGAATACAGTTCTCGAAAGAATTAAATACAAAAAGTATGAAACGAAGCTGGTAAAAAGGAATACATACGTCTAAAAATGAGAGTGACTGTAAGTGCAAAGTATCAAAGCAGAAATACTTAGACGAGAAATGCAAGACCGAAGAAGCATGTAGGACTAGGACAAAGACAGATGCTGCCTATAGAAAAATTAATGAGGCCCTTACTTAAAGGCCGGTCGGCGTGGCCGAGCGGTTCTAGGCGCTTCAGTCTGGAACCGCGTGACCGCTACGGTTGCAGGTTCGAATCCTGCCTCGGGCATGCCTGTGTGTGATGTCCTCAGCTTAGTTAGGTTTAAGTAGTTCTAAGTTCTAGAGGACTGATGACCTCAGATGTTAAGTCCCATAGTGCTCAGAGCCATTTGAACCTTGCTTAAAAGAGAAGCACCTGTATAAACATTACGAGCTAACATGGCAAGCCCGTAAGAAACAAAGAAGGGAAGGCTGCAGTGTCGGACGAATACATAGCAAATCTCTACAAGTGAAATAAACTTGAAGACAAAATTATAAAACGAGAATAGTAACTAGATGAAAATAACAAGAGAGGTAGGATACTGGGCAAAGAATTTAATACAGCACTAAAGAATCTACGATGAAACAAATCCCTTGCAATCGACGAAATTTATTCAAAATCATAGAGATCCTCGGGGCAGCCGGCCATGACAAAACTATTCCAGTTAGTGGCCGCTGTTCCGAAGTAGCTATGTGCTGACAGGTGTGAATGTTACCGAAACACCAGTTTAATAACTCATGGTTGTAAAGTAATTATACGAATTATTTATAGAAGAATGGAAAAACTGCTAGAATCCGATCCTTGTTAACATCTGTTTGGCATCCAGAAAAATGTCACAACATCTGAGGCAATAATAACCCTACGGAGTCTCTTAGAAGAGTGGTTGAAGAAAGGAAAACCTGCAGGACATTTATAACATATGTAGATTTAGAGAAAGCTTGTGACTATGTTGACTGCAACAAACTCTTTGAAACTTTGAAGATTGCAGGGATAAAATACTGTGAGTGTGAAGTCAGCTAAAACTAGTACAGAAACCAGACGGTAGTAGTAAGAGTCGAAGGACATGAAAGGGAAATAATGGTTGGGAAGGACATGAGACGGGGTTGGACCCTATGTTACTGAATCTTTACTATGAGCAAGCAGCAAAAGGAAACTAAATAGAAATTTGGAAAGGGAACGAAAGTTCACGGACATGCAACAAAAGCTTTCAGGTTTACCATTGACATTGTAATTCTGATACAGACAGCAAATTAGTTGGAAGAACTTTGAAGTGAAATGGATAATGCCTTGAGAAGAGATTATAACGTGAACGTCAACGAAAATAAAAGGAATTTAATGAAATGTAGTCAAACGAAGTAAGGTGATGCTGATAGCCTAGGAATAAGAAATGAGACACTAAAAGTACTGAGGAGTTTTCGGGAAGCAAAATAACTATAACGATGGCCAAAGTAGAGAGGATATAAAATGAAGACTAACATTACTAAGAAAACCCCTCTCAGCAAGAGAAATTTGTTAACACGAATGTAAATTTGTTAGGAAATTCTTTCTAGAGGTATTTCTTCGGAGTGTACCTATGTAAGGAAGTGAAAGATGAACTATAAACAGTGCATACAAGAATAGAATAGGAGCTATTAAAATGTGTTGCACTAGAAGAAAGCTGAGAATTAGATGGGTAGATCGAATATTAATGAACTGGTACCGAATCAAACTGAGGCAGAAATTTTTGGCCCAACTTGACTAAAGTAAGGGATTGGTTTATATAACACATCTTGGGACCTCATGAAATCATCCGTTTCGTAATGGAATCAAATTTGCGATGTAAAAATTGTAGAAGAAGAACAAAATTTTAGGATAAAAAGGAGGCTCAAATACATATTTAGATAGTTATTTACGAATTACATAAATCATTTGAACGGTTCTTTTATGGAAATGGCGCGGAACGTGTCAGTTTACAGGACATGTGTGCGTGTTTAGTGTTAACATTAACGAACAAATTATTTTTTAGTCCAAATCATGTGTATGAGTGTGTGTGTGTGTGTGTGTGTGTGTGTGTGTGTGTGTGTGAATTCTTATGGGACTTCACTGCTAAGGTCATCAGTCCCTAAGCTTACACACTACTTAACCTAAATTATCCTAAGGACAAACACACACACCCATGCCCGAGGGAGGACTGGAACCTCCGCCGGGACCAGCCGCACAGTCCATGACCGCAGCGCCTGAGACCTCTCGGCTAATCCCGCGCGGCTCCTAATCATGTAAGTCAATTTATTTATTTGTTTTATTGGCTACCATTTTTAAACAGAAAGTCGTAAAATTAATAGTATTGTCCAAGAGAAATGATATTAAGTTATATTTAAAACTTACTTTGGTGTCGTTTTGCAGTAATGAAGAGGCTTATACATGAAAGCATTAATTCAGTCACTTCTGTTTTCGTGTAATTGCTATTCTTGGGAAAAAAGAATCAGTCTCCTGACGTATTTTGGATATTTACAGTCAGTTATGTCTTATGGAATAATTTTCTGGAGCAACTAATCACTTAGAATAAAAGTATTGATTGCACAAAACCGAACAGTAAGAATAATATGATTACAATACATATATTCGCTTATGAAATTCTTCAAAAACAATCCATCACAATTTGGGACGAATAGTGAAACTGATATCTAAAATACTAAAGAAAAAAATAACCATTATCACCCATTGTTACAGCTGCCTGTGGCGTAGAAAGGGATTCAATATGCAGTAACAAAAATTTTTGATGATATGCCCAATATCATAAAAAGTTCGACAGGAAGCAAGGCAATTTTAAAATCTAACCTAAAATCTTATCTCTTGGGCAACTCCTCCCGTTCCAAGGACAAAGTTCTGAATAAAAACTGGTAGCACAATAAAAGGAAAGGAAAAAACAAACAGCTAGTTTTTCAGTGTAGCGTCCTGAGTACTCCAACAAATTAATGTGGTCATTAATGTTACCACTAATCAAGTATACATATCCTGTAGACAGACTCGTTCCACATTATTTCGGTAAACGAATCGTTCAAATTACCTATGAAACGTGTAACTAACAACATGCGTCGATTATTTCATTATTAAAAGTCGCCCGTTAAATGGTCTCAAATAACTTGTAGCGTGGTAGTTTGACACTCTGGGCCGTCTGCTGTAATAGCACCGTCACCCTGACACGTGATGTGATTGGAATGATGCAATACGATATGCAAATCACCACTCATCGTGTGTGATTTACACTGATTAGCCAGAACATTATGTGCACCGAACTACTATCGATATAAACCAGTCCAGGCGGTAGCAGCGTCACATGACAAGGAATGACTGCTAGGCACACACACACACGGTGCATATAAGTGAGTCTTCTCTCTGTGTGTAGAATAGGGAAGACGCACGATCTACCTGCGTTCGACGGAGGGCAGATTGTAACCGTCCGGAGACTCGGCACGAGCATTTCGGAAACTGCACGACGAGTCGGGTGTTCGAGTAGTGCTACGGTGAGTTTCTTCAATACGTGGCGAAACCAAGGTGAAACCACGGCCAGGCGTCGTGGGATTGGACTGGACGGTCACCCTTCATTACAGATGTCGGACGTCGTAGGCTACACATAATAGTAAAACAGGACAGGTGGCGAGGTGGCATCAGACTTTGATGCTGGGCAGAGTACAAGTGTGTTTGAACACACAGTACACCGAACACTCCTATTGCTGGGCCTCCGCAGCCGGCGAGCCATGCAAGTGTCAATATTTAAACCGTGACATTGTCAATTACGACTGAGATGGGCACCTGACCATAGGTACTGGTCATTGGCGCAGTGTCAGAGCGTTGCATGAACTGATGAATCCCGATACATTTTCATCATGCCCATGGGAGGAGGCGAATCCATCGTTTTCCAGGGGAACAGCTCATTGACACCTGTACTGCGGGACGGAGGCAAGCTGGCGGCGGCTCAGATGTACTCTGGAGGACATTCACGTGGGCATCCATAGATCAGTTGAACTTGTGCAAGGCACCATGACGGCCAAGGAGGTTCGTACACTGCTTTCAGACCAAGTACACTCCTTCATGACGATCAAGTTTGCCGACAGCAGAGGCATTTTTCAACAAGATAATGCGATATGTCACAAGGGCAGGCGTGTGAGGGAGTGGTTCGAGGAACACAGTGGCGAGTTCAAGTTGATGTGCTAACCTTCAAACTCACCATCTCTGAACCCGATCGAACACATCTAGGATGTGACTGAATGTGGCGTCAGAACTCAATACGCCCATCCCCAAAATTTATGGAACCGTGTTTGCAGATGTGGTGCCAACACCCTCCAGCAACCTACCAAGGTCTCATTGCTTCCATGTCACGATGCACCGCCGCTCTTATCCGTGACAAAGGTGGACATACCGGCTATTAGCTATTATTTAGTTGGTAATAATGTTCTGGTTGTTCAGCGTATCATTTAAAAAAAATCGTCTCCCACAATGCACTTATTACAAACTGCTTATATCCTATCGTCCAATGAATGTAAGCATACAGAATGAGATTTTCACTCTGCAGCGGAGTGTGCGCTGATATGAAACTTCATGACAAATTAAAACTGTGTGCCGAACCGAGACTCGAACTGTGGACCTTTGCCTTTGAAAGGCAAGGTATCTGGTAATAACGTCGTCACAATTCACGTATTTACCATACGCAGTTGGAAAGACACAAATGCCACACTAATCTCTTGTCTACATGCCGGTGCAAGCCGCATCGGAGTACGCGGCATGTACGCAATGCCCTCTAGCGGAAATTTTTTTATAGTCTCTGACGCTGATGTTTTATCTGCTTAATATCATATGCTGGTTTTTTGCAGTTGCTTATCGTGTGGACTGCAGGTGATATTTTTGGTAGAGCTTGTCATCTGCAATCGGAAATGTCTCCCGTGGCATTGACGTATTTCTGTGACTGAAGTTCACTGTTTTTGCAGAACATGGGGGCTCCACAGAAGACGACAACGTGTTGCCACGTTCACCCAACAACATTGCGAGGTGTCTCGAACTGGTCACGTGATCATTGAGACTGGACAGTGGAAGTATGGAAGTATGTGTGGATTAATGTATGTATGTATGTATTTATGTATGTATGTTTCACCTGGTCGGATGAATAACGTTGCTCCCTACACCAGATCGTGGTTGTGCACACATACACAGTCATCCAGGTTGCTCGAAACATGCAGCTCGCCAAGGGGTGCAGGCGGCGCGGGCAGTATTATGCTACAGGGAACATACATCTGGGCTCCCATGGGACCTGTGGTAGTACGTACCTGATGGAACATATCTGGAATGTTATCGGGCTCCAAATTCGCGGCCACAAACACCGGTGTGTAATTGGCAGGAACTGATGATCTCTGAGAAGACATCTGGTCCCACATGCACCCGAAAAGCTCCAAAATATTTTTCGAATCTATACCACGTAGGCAAGGGCAGGACCACAATCTATTGGTTATGAACTGTAGATTAAAACTGAAGAAACTGCAAAAAGGAGGGAATTTGAGGAGATGGTTCCTGGATATACTGACTAAACCAGAGGTTGTACAGAGTTTCAGGGAGAGCATAAGGGAATAATTGTGACAGGAATGGGGGAAAGAAATACAGTAGAAGAAGAATGAGTTGCTCTGAGGGATGCAGTAGTGAAGGCAGCAGAGGATCAAGTAGGTAAAAAGACGAGGGCTTGTAGGAATCCTTAGGTAACAGAAGAAATATTGAATTTAATTGATGAAAGGAGAAAATATAAAAATGCAGTAAATGAAGCAGGCAAAAAGGAATACAAATGTCTCAAAAATGAGATCGACAGGTAGTGCAAAATGGCTAAGCAAGGATGGCTAGAGGACAAATGTAAGGATGTAGAGGTTTATTTCACTAGAGGTAAGATAGATACTGCCTACAGAAAAATTAAAGAGACCTTTGGAGAAAAGAGAACCACTTGTATGAATATCAAGAGTTCAAATGGAAACCCAGTTCTAAGCAAAGAAGGGAAAGCAGAAAGGTAGAAGGAGTATATAGTTGGTCTACACAAGGGCGATGTTCTTGAGGACAATATTATGGAAATGGAAGAGGATGTAGATGAAGATGAAATGGGTGATACGATACTGCGTGAAGAGTTTGACAGAGCACTGAAAGACTGGAGTCGAAACAAAGGCCCGGAAGTAGACAACATTCCATTAGAACTATTGAAGGCCTTGGGAGAGCCAGTCCTGACAAAACTGAACCATCTGGTGAACAAGATTATGAGACAGGCTAAATACCCTCAGACTTCAAGAAGAATATAATAATTCCAATCCCAAAGAAAGCAGGTGTTGACAGATGTGAAAATTACCGAACTATCAGTTTGATATGTCACAGCTGCAAAATACTAACGCGAATTCTTTACAGACGAATGGAAAAACTGGTAGAAGCCGACCTCGGGAAAGATCAGTTTGGATTCCGTAGAAATATTTGAACACGTGAGGCAATACTGACCTTACGAATTATCTTAGAAGAAAGATTAAGAAAAGGCAAACCTACGTTTCTAGCATTTGTAGACTTAGAGAAAGCTTTTGACAATGTTGACTGGAATACTCTCTTTCAAATTCTGAAGATGGCAGGGGTAAAATATAGTGAGCGAAGGGGTATTTTCAATTTGTACGGAAACCAGATGGCAGTTATAAGAGTCGAGGGGCATGAAAGAGAAGCAATGATTGGGAAGGAACTGAGATAGGTTGTAGCCTCTCCCCGATGTTTCTCAATCTTCATATTGAGGAAACAGTAAAGGAAACAAAAGAAAAATTCGGAGTAGGTATTAAAATCCGTGGAGAAGAAATAAAAATTTGAGGTTCGCCGATGACATTGTAATTCTGTCAGAGACAGTAAAGGACTTGGAAGAGCAGTTGAACGAAATGGACAGTGTCTTGAAAGGAGGATATAAGATGAACATCAACAAAAGCAAAACGACGATAATGGAATGTAGTCGAATTAATTCGGGTGATTCTGAGGGAATTAGATTAGGAAATGAGACACTTAAAGTAGTAAAGGAGTTTTGCTACTTGGGGAGTAAAATAACTTATGTTGGACGAAGTAGAGAGGATACAAACTGTAGGCTGGCAATGGTAAGGAAAGCGTTTCTGAGGAAGAGAAATTTTTTAACATTGAGTATAGATTTAAGTGTCAGAAAGTCGTTTCTGAAAGTATTTGTATGGAGTGTAGCCATGCATGGAAGTCAAACATGGACGATAAATAGTTTGAGCAAGAAGAGAATAGAAGCTTTCGAAATGTGGTGCTACAGAAGAATGCTGAAGATTAGATGGGTAGATCACATAACTAATGAGGAGGTATTGAACAGAATTGGGAGAAAAGGAGTTTGTGGCACAACTTGACAAGAAGAAGGGACCGGTTGGTAGGACATGTTCCGAGGCATCAAGGGATCACAAATTTAGCATTGGAGGGCAGCGTGGAGGGCAAGAATCGCAGAGGGAGACGAAGAGATGAATACACTAACCAGATTCAGAAGAATGTAGGTTGCAATGAGTACTGGGAGATGAAGAAGCTTGCACAGGATAGAGTAGCATGGAGAGCTGCATCAAACCAGTCTCAGGACTGAAGACCACAACAACAACAACAACAACAACAACAACAACAATCACGTGGGATCGCTAATGTACTGCGTTCGAAAGGTGGAGCAGCACACTATTAAGGTAGTGGTAATTATGGTTTGAGTCATCAGTGAACGAAGCCTCAGGGTATGTCGCGGGCTGCTGTCTCTAGCTTGCAGCCTATCTATCGTTTAAGGGGGGAAACCACATTAGGAGACTGTTTGACACAGATTTTTCGGGGTTTTTTGAGTGGTAAGAATTAATTAGAAATTAATCAATTTCAATGTTAATAATCAACATCTTCAGTTGCACCGTTTACCTAGAATTTACCTAGGTTTCAGTCGGGATAACCCAACCTTCTTCAGAATAACAGTAACTACCGTTGTCCACTAACGATAAACCGTAGTTACTGTTATTCTGAAGAAGGTTGGATTATCCCGATAGTTATACAGTTGCTGACAGGGTCGTGAAATGTTGAAGATATTTAAGAAAGTAATCAAATTTCGATAGCACTTCATTCATATTTCGAACAGTTATTGTGAATTTCTTCCAATAATTTCAGCCAAAAATAACAAAGTTATGCTGTGATGTATGCTGAAAGTTGTGAGTATAGTGGTCCAGTTGCGTGTAGTGTACCCGTTCTGATTGTCATGTGAAATCAAAAAGGTTTTGATTTTACATTAGTAGCTTATCTTCTAAGAATATGAACCCCAATGCAAGTGAAAATAATGGAAGTTAAAAATTTTGCAGGCTTTGGAACAATTTGCTTCGATTTTCACGATTTTTTTCTTTAATTATGCAAAGAAAAATACCATTAAAATCATGATATCATCTCACAAGTTAGTTCATGCAATTCGTAATTTTATAAAGAATCATACTGTCAGTTTTCGTAATGATGGATTCTATACTTTTTGAGTTATATTGCACGCAAATGTGAAAAAAGTCATTTTGAGATAAACGCATTTGAAAAATATGTTCTCGGAAACTAGACATTCAAGGAAATTAACTATTATGTAAAATGCTTACCGATTAATCTACGATTTTAACACCATATAGTAATCCTTATTCCTCACAAGCTTCGTATTGCGCTTGCAGCAGTGCTTTCCGAGTTTTCCGACTTTCCTTCAGTTCCAATGAACTACGGCTATTGTCCCGTTAGTGCGCTGGTTATCTATTTGTTCGGCATAATTGAAGCTTTGCTTGTCTACTACAATTCCTGCTTCGTTCATGACCATCAGAATGGATGAATTTCCTTTATTGGATAAGCCCTCTGCTAAATACGACGACAATTCAACGACTTTTAGTCCTGAGTACAAGTGTTTAGGAGCTAATTCACATTTTGTGTGTGGCCAGCTAAGCATCACTCCAGTAATTCATCACTTGATTAATCTTCATATATTGGAAGAATTTCCTTCTGTTCGCGATGTACACTCGCTTCTATGCTCATAAAATCTAAACGGATGCGAATTTCGTTTTGAAATTTTGACAGCGTATTCTTGGATAATAAAGCTAACGATTTACGCAATAACGAGTCTGATTTTTTAACCTCCTACTGTGGTTTCCCCCCTTAATTCAAGTTTTAATTCATTAGGTATGTTAATGGTGACCTAAGACATCCAAAGTCAACACTTATTTGAAACTTAATTCTCCTGAAGGCAGTGACCTGGTCTAGCGCGAAACTCTGAACAACATTGAATGATCAGCAGAGCAATTTTAGCAGTTTACTGCTGTAGTCAGTCTTCTGTTACATTTTCCAGCTCTTTTCCTTGGCTTGCAAGCTGACAGCTACTGCTGCGTAGTTGCTCTTCCCCGTCAGCAGTCCATATGAGCAAACCAGTTTTTTTGTCTTTATCTGCAGTTGCTCGTACTTTATGTATTTGGGCTATGCACGGCTCTGTTTAAAAATGATAGCTGTATGCAGTAATTCACTGCAAATAATAGAATGTAGCTGTGGTCCTGCATTGGAATAGCCTACGCATTGGTCAGAATTGTGAGTCAATAAAATACACAGAAATACAAAATAAAGTTAAATGAATAATATAATAAAAAGGGTTCTATCTTAATGTTTGTAATTGCTATAGGCGTCAAACAATTATGTTGAATAATGTTTATTCACGAAAGGGAATCTCAGATAAACGGGAAGTGGTCCTACGATATTTAGTTAAAATACAGGCAGAAAATATCCTCATCAAATGCAGCAGAGTTACATTGAGAGCGTTACGAGAATCGTAGCAACTTCCCGATACGTGAAAACTAAGTCTACTTCTCAATCACAACACAACACAAGTAAAACAGTTCTGAGTTCAACCTGATGATTCAGTAGTTAACGCACACGATACCAAGAATAGTAACTCATGCTCTGTCTATCTTCCGTTCCTTAATACAAGTGGAAAAAAACTGGAGTCCTATTATGGTGCACATTCAAATATCTCGAAATATGAAGTCCCTTCAAAACTGAAAGTATTGTAGTGGCCGTTCACTGCCCAGAACCAGTCACCTGTATGACTGAATCTCTCATGTCACCATAGTCATGTCTGCGGTCTTCCAGCTCTCGACAAGTGTCCAATCACTCCCTTGAGCTCTTCACTTGAGAAGTACCACTCTCCCCTTGAGTCCCGTAGTGTTCCGCAACTACCTTCTTCTCCATTAACTGAAGGCAATCCCCACCAAAAATACATGGTCCTTAAGCTATACAGACGTAATAGGATTTAAGTTAACCACTTCTCAGACTAGACTAATATACACACATCAAAAAAAGTTTTGCATCACCCCGGTTCCCAGAACTCCTGTAGATAGACGTAGACTGATGATATTGTATCACAAACACAGTCCCTCTGACTGTTCAGAGATGTCACTAAATCTGCCCAAAGATGGAAACAACCATGTATGAGCAGCACTTATTAGACGGAGAGGGTCTGATAGCCGATCAGTTACAGTCATTCCACCAGAAAGGAGGTACACGGCTCGTGTTGTCTGTAGTTCAACCACGCCTAGACGGTCAATACCGTTGTTTGATCGCATCCACATTGTTACTTTGTGTCAGAATTGGCTCTCAACAAGGCAAGTGTCGAGGCTTCGGAGGGAACCAAAGCAATGATTCCAGAATGAGATTTTCACTCTGCACCGGAGTGTGCGCTGATATGAAACTTCCTGGCAGATTAAAACTGTGTGCCCGACCGAGACTCGAAATCGGGACTTCTGTAGGCTTGTTGCGTTGCGCTGAAAAAAATGTCGTGTGACTAGGGCATTCCGTCGGACACCGATAGACATCCAAAAAAATGGGTCAAATGGCTCTGAGCACTATGGGACTCAACTGCTGTGGTCATTAGTCCCCTAGAACTTAGAACTACTTAAACCTAGCTAACCTAAGGACATCACACACATCCACGCCCGAGGCAGAATTCGAACCTGCGACCGTAGCAGTCGCACGGTTCCGGACTGCGCGCCTAGAACCACGAGACCACCGCGGCCGGCGATAGACATCCATCGGAGAATGAAGAATGTGTATGGTGCACTATGTTTGTCGAAAACCACCGTTGTGGGAGGACTGTTGAGTCGAGATCCAAGCTGGTGGCAATTCGACTCCCCGGTCGACCAGGGAGGGCAGCAGAACGCCATCTCAAATGAAAGACATTCGAGCACCCGCCCTACAGCCCTGACTGATCTCTCTTCATGCGACTGTGACTCATTCTGTCTCGTAAAACAGGCCTTGAAGGGTCGACGATTCCCGTCCGACGAGGGTATGAGCTAGGATTTACGGACTTCTTCACGCAGCAGGACACAGTGTTTTACCAAAAGGTTTTCTTCAACCTGGTGCGTCTTTCGCTGATAATACATTACGAAAAGTGGGACTGCACCTGGACACGTAGTACTTGAATAATCACAGCAAAATCAGCGGCTGTATACGAATCTAACTTCGTTTTTTTCTTTTTAATACACGCTACCAGTTTCGACACCACATAGTGTCATCTTCAGGTGACGAACGTTACCTGCCATTGACAACCGTATTCTTCTGTAATGAACAGAATCGTATTCAGCGAGCCAAAATTAATTGGTTTCCGCATCTTCCGTTGCAGCAACAAGTCCAACAAATTCAAAGAAATAGTATCGGAAGCGATTGAGAGATTTCTACCAAATAAATTAACAAACGACGGAGCTGATCCTCCTTGGTACATAAAATAGGGTTAGAACACTGTTTCAAAAACAACGAAACAAACATGCCAAATTTAAACAGACGCAGAATCCCCCAGATTGGCGATCTTTTACAGAAGCTCGAAATTTAGAGCGAACTTCCATGCGAGATGCCTATAACAGTTTCCACAACGAAACTTTGTCTCGAAACCTGGTAGAAAATCCAAAGAGATTCTGGTCGTATGTGAAGTATGTTAGCGGTAAGAAACAATCAATGCCTTCTCTGCATGATAGCAATGGAGACACTATCGAAGACATTGCTGCCAAAGAAGAGTTACTAAACACAGCCTTCCGAAATGTCTTCACAAAATAAGACGAAGTAAATATTCCAGAATTCGAATCAAGAACAGCTGCCAACATGAGTGACGTAGAAGTAAATGGTATCCGGCCAGTTGCCGCGCCGGGCAGTTGCCGCGCCGGGCAGTTGCCACGATTTGGGTCCCTTGTCTCCGTCCCCCCTCAGCCTCCTCCTGCTCACCCACCCGCCCAGTTTGCTTTCAAACTTCCTAACGTGACTATCAGTTTGGAAGTTATTACAACAAGCAAGGACAGGCCTCCTGCACATTATAAAGGTTACGCGTATCTTAAACAGAGTGAATCTAAAGAAGGTGTTGTTACATGGATGTGCTTATGCCGAAAAGCGGATCGTTGAAAAGGAAAGCTGCTTTCGAGGAACGAAGGAGTGTTGAACATATTAGAACATCTCTGTGGACCACCTGACGATGCGGCTCTGAAAGTGAGAAAACAAGTGGAAAGGGCGAAGAGAAGGTCTCGAGAAGAAACTATACAGTTATCGGAGATATACGTGGATGAAATGGGAAATCTACATAATAAAGTTTATGACTTTGTTACAGTGATGCCCAATTCAGAATCTATGAAGAGAACTACGCGTCGTCGATGGAGTCAAGGGCGGGGGAACCAACAAGAGCCTAAGAACTATTACGAAATTGATCTTCATGAAGATCTATTAAAAATGGGAGATGGCAGTAGTTTTCTTCTGGAAAACGTTACATTAGAGGAGAGAATAATGATTTTTAGTGGAAGCAAAGGAAAAGGAAGTTTAAAAACATGTTCCCACTCTTTTATGGATGGAACATTTAAGAGCTGCAGCAAGCAGTTTGCACAAATCTACACTGTACACGTAGACCTAGGAGGTCCGATTAAAGAAACAAACATTCTTCCTACTGCATTTGCACTGCTCCGTAATAAGAAGAAAAACACATACGTTCGTCTGATTCGTCTGATAAAACATGCAGTTCCTGAGTGGTGTCCTAAACAGGAAAAGATCGACTTTGAGGCAGCTGTGATGTTCGTCAAGTTTTCCCTACAATTGAAATAAATGGGTTCTATTTCCATATGAAGAAGAGTTTATGGAGAACAATTCGAGTTCTCGGTCTAACTGAGGAGTACCGCCAGAACGAGGATTTGAGACTTCGCGTCAGCATGTGTGCAGCGCTGGCATTTGTAAAACCGGAGGACGTAAACAATGGATGGATTGAGTGAGATTCATGCAGAAGCTCCTGATAACGGAAGGTTCTCTCAATTTTTTGACTACTTTGTGGATAACTGGCTAGAGAATGAGGATATCGCAATAGAAATGTGGGACTGAAAAAGGCACCGAACGACGAATGCTGTTGAAGGATGTCACAACAAAATAAATAATATTATTGGAAACCCTCACTCTAGACTCAACTATTTGGTGGAGTGCTTGAAAAAGAAAGCAGAGCTCATAAACTGCATGCACATGAAATTAGAAATGAATCTTGAAGGTAAGAAGAGGAAGAAGTACTTGAATCTGGACTGCAGGATAGAGAGAATCGTAAAGAATTATGAAGAGACTGGCAACATAAGTCCTCGCTTGAAAGCCACTGCCCATATTCATAAACCGGACTAAAATACGTTAAAAATAATGTATTAAGAAACTATGAAGACCACTGAGTCCTCGCAGATTACTGAGTTAAAATTATTAAAACAATGAAGCAGCACTTTCGGAGCTAATATTTGTAATTGTAAATAGAGTACACATAAGTTCAGCGTGTTTAGGCTGATTTTACACACGCCAGAATGGTAAATAGTCATCAATCATTTTGGCGGTCCGAAACCTGTGCAAAGTGTGATGGGAAACAGCCTTTAAGGTAAAAATTAAAAAGTGTTTCAAGCCTCACAGAAGTATCCCTATTGTTGTCACGTTAAGATAACCTTTTTATACCTTCCAATATTGAGACCATACTATTAAATAATTGTGAGTTCTAAAATTATTTTCTGAAGCTTCAGAGTCTCAACTATCACCTAAAATATCATGGTTTGTTAAACTGGTAGTACACGCTGTTGTAAGAGAAAATTGGAACTGAACCTTTGAATTGAATCTAAAATTGACATCCCAAAACTGAGCTGATCCTAAGGTTGACAATTTTGGCACCTCCACTATTTTTTATTTAAGTTTAGCTGCAAACATTTATAGAAAATGTCAATCTATATAAGTAGATTTAGATATATTTATTTCAAAATTAAAATTTCTTACTAAACTGTTGATTATCATTATACAGGCCAGTAAAAGCAAGGAGCTTACTGCTGAAAATTAATTGTTACTAAAGAAAATCACAAACAAATGTATTAGACCTACTTTTCTTGTACATTAGAGACTTTTTGAAAAGATATTTAATCATTTCCTCTGTCACTGACAGTGTAATTTGAGTTGCTTTGCAAGACCAGGGATATCTACTTCTAAATTATATCTGCAGCTGATCTCATATAGAATTCTGGAATATTTACTTCATCTTCTTTGGTGACGGAATTTCGGAAAATGCATTTAGTAACTCCACTTTAGTGGCACTGTCATCAGTAACATGACCGTCGCTGTCGCGCAGTAAACTTAAAAAGCCTTTCCGCTGGCTTACTTAACACGGGACCAGAATCTCTTTGGATTTTCCGCCACATTTATAGAGCGAGTTTCGTTGTGGAAACTGTTAAATGCATCTCGCATTGAAATCCGCACCAAATTTCGAGCCTCAGAAAAATTTCACCAATCTTAGAGATTTTGCGTTCGTCTAACTTATACGCGCCTTTTGCGGTGCTCCTGCAGCAGCTTTCTGTCGTGTTTTGTGTACATGGGGGGATCAGTTCCGTCTCTTATTAATTCATTTGGTATGAATATCTCGAGTGCTGTTGATACTATTTCTTTGAACTTATGCCACATATGGTCTTCATTTGCATAGTTTGGAAGGATTGGAGACTATCTCAGCTGCTTTTATAAATAGATATATTTCGCGTTCAGTTTTTTTGAATTTATTTGTTGCGGAAGTGAGCCTCGCTACGACTTAGTGTTCACTAATCCTTGTATCCATAGTGATGCTCAGGATAATTTGAGGCTAAGAGGTCAAGTATGTTTTCGTAACCATTTACAGTTTGAATGGCCTCGTCAAATAATTGAAAAAAATAATTTTAAAAAAAGCATTTAGAACAATTACGGAAGTTGTTTTCTAATTACAATAGGGTATGAAAATGTATTTTTGTCAACATACAGAAGGTAGATTGAAGTCACTGCCATTGTATGAGTAGGATACCTATTTGTGATGAGACTCAAGTTTTCTTTGTACTTTTCAGAAACTGTTTCATCTGAGACAGATGTCGGTAAAAGGAGCCAGTTAATAATTTATTCCGGTTGTCGAATATAACCTCTGCCCATGCTAAGTCACAGGAACTATCTGTTTCAATGTCGATTGTGAGCTTGAACACACATTACATTATTTTTCCTTAAGTTGTCCTTCTTGGGTCTGTTGTAGTGCAGATAATTACAATTACGGCTTTTTCCTCCAGAACCTAGGATGCTTTCTCTGTGACGCTGTCAATACCAGATCTAAACAATGTAGAACAACAACGTAAGTTACAAGCGTAGCATTCTGTATTACTTCATTTCCTTATTTCTAACATTTTAAAATTGTACGTTGACTTTAGATGAAATGTCAGTCATAGATGTTCTTATCTATATTTAGTGAACATGTTTTCAGTTATGTTTTGAACATTGTCCAGCTACACTTTATTAACTAATGTTTTTAGAGAGTAAATTAACATGGAGTATGTCGTTCTTCTTTTCAAACATTCACATACCCATTTATTCTTTCCTTATTGTTTTTGGGCATGCAGTTGTAGTAATTAAAGTAGGCACAAATGCAGTAATCAAAAAGAAATGATTAGTATACATTCGCATTCTCGTTACGTCGTTCCTTTCTTGTTGCTCCCATGATGGCGATGGACTGTTTCTATCGCAATCACTAAGTGTGAAAGGAAGCTACCGTACAGACAGAGGGATCTATATTTATACTTGGCAAAACTAATTGCATACTGACAAAATCGTCGGTATTGCTTTCGTTTCCCAAAAGTTATAAATATTTCGATTTCGGAAAAGAAGCTCTGTATTTCACCAAGATGAAGAAGGTCCCTTACGTACTGGTCGTATCGAGTAAGATGTGGAGACGGCGGTTTGAAAGCGGACAGAAGTAGTACGAGGAAGGGCGTTCCTTACCTGAAGGATCGCTACTCAAGCTACCTGGCGAACGGGCAAGTATGGCAAATGTCCGGCGTGGCAAATGTCCGGCATTCGAAGTAAATATCGTCGGAGTAGTGAAGCAACTTAAATCACTTAATAAAAGCAAGTCTTCTGGTCCAGACTGTGTACCAATTAGGTTCCTTTAGGAGTATGCTGATTCATTAGCTCCATACTTAACAATCATATACAACCGTTCGCTCGACGAAAGATCCGTACCCAAAGACTGGAAAATTGCACAGGTCACATCAATATTCAAGAAAGGTATTAGGAGTAATCCACTAAATTACAGGCCCATATCGTTAACGTCGATATGCAGCAGGATTTCAGAACATATATTGTTTCGAACATTATGAATTACCTCGAAGAAAACGGTCTATTGACACACAGTCAATATGCGTTTAGAAAACATCGTTCCTGTGAAACATAACTAGCTATTTATTCACATGAAGTGTTGAGTCTATTGACAAGGGATTTCAGATCTATTCCGTATTTCTGGATTTCCGGAAAGCTTTTGGCACTGTACCACACAAGCGGCTCGTAGTGAAATTGCGTGCTTATGGAATATCGTCTCAGTTATGTGACTGGATTTCTGCTTTCCTGTCACAGAGGTCACAGATCGTGGTAATTGACGGAAAGTCATTGAGTAAAACAGAAGTGATTTCTGCCGTTCCCGAAGGTAGTGTTATAGGCCCTTTGCTGTTCCTTATCTACATAAATGATTTTGGAGACAATCCGAGCCACCGTCTTCGGTTGTTTGTATATGACGCTGTCGTTTATCGACTAATAAAGTCATCAGAAGATCAAAACAAACTGCATACCGACTTAGAAAAGATATCTGAATGGTGCGAAAAGTGGCAGTTGACCCTAAATAACGAAATGTGTGAGGTCATCCACATAAGGGTCACCCACACGAGTGATACAAGGAACTCGTTAAACTTCGGTTACACGATAAATCAGTCTAATCTAAAAGCCGTAAATTCAACTAAATACCTAGGTATTACAATTACGAAAAACTTAAATTGTAAGGAACACACAGAAAATGTTGTGGGGAAGGCTAATCAAAGACTGCGTTTTATTGGCAGGACACTTAGAAAATGTGACAGACCTACTAAGGAGACTACGCTTGGCCGTCCCCTTTTACAACACTGCTGAGCGGTGTGGGATGCTTACCAGATAGGACTGACGGAGTACATCGAAAAAGTTCAAAGAAAGGCAGCACGTTTTGTATTATCGTGAAATATGGGAGAGATATGATACAGGATTTGGGCTGGAAATCATTAAAAGAAAGGCGTTTTTCGTTGCGACGGAATCTTCTCGCGAAATTCCTATCACCAAATTTCTCTCCGAACGCGAAAGAATTTTGTTGACACCGACCTACATAGGGAGGAACTATCACCACGATAAAGTAAGAGAAATCAGATCTCGTACGGAAAGATGAAGGTGTTCATTCTTTGCGCGCGCCACATGAAAGTCGAATAATAGAGAAATGTGAAGGTGGTTCGATGAACCCTCTGCCAGGCACTTGAATGTGATTTGCAGAGCATGCATGTAGATGTAGACGACCATGCGTCTTTGTCAAGGACCTCTTACTTGTTGGGATACTTTACGCGCCGTATCCCATGGACTCCTCGCTACCAAATATCAGTCATTCCGAAGATGCCTTATTGAAGGTAAAACACGTCATTAGGAAATAATATAAAAAAAACTTTAACGCTGCAACAAGGACTACTTTCTTCCTCGCATCGTGCATGCTGGCTGCTGCATCAACTCCGGAATTGCATAATTACATACTCGAAAGCAAACGACTGTTCGCATAGCGTAATGAGCACCGCTCTATTATGCGAGATAGGGAGGTAAGCCAGCGATGGATTTAATGACCATCTGCTGGTAAACCGAGAGCTCTGCTTGTGATTTTTTAGGTGGATTCGCAGTTCTTTCCGAGGACAGACGCGGTAGCAAGGCGTGGGCGCCATGGTTACCTCTTCAAAAAATGGTTCAAATGGCTCTGAGCACTATGGGACTTAACATCTGTGGTCATCAGTCCCCTAGAACTTAGAACTACTTAAACGTAACTAACCTAAGGACGTCACACACATCCATGCCCGAGGCAGGATTCGAACCTGCGACCGTAGCAGTCCCGCGGTTACCTCTTCCTCAAGGGTCTTGCATCATTCATCAGGCGAACACGTGTTCGCTGACTAGGGCTGGTCCCTTTGTGGAATCCCCGAGTTTTACGTAAGACCGTCCTTTTTTCTCTGTTCCTGCGGTTAGTGCCTGCGCTGTGGAGTGATCCACTTCGGCAAAGGAGAAAGACAGACATAGTTTAAGCTAATCACTTCATTTACTGTATGGTTAAGTTAGCAACAGTTTTCTGTTTCGGTTACCGTCTGGAAATTAAATTAGCGTTGAGCAGCGCTCTTCCACCCTGAAGTGTCTTATGACTGTCTGACACGAATGCCTCACATTTAAGTACGATTATTGACCTCCCTTCTGTCATTTTATTGAGGCTGAATGAGGTAGTCACTTTCAATCTGCAGAAGACGTATCTGATATTCTAACTTGGTTCACCGCCTCTGTTTACTGTTTATAGGTCTGTGTTTCATGGATAGAGCTCTTACCTAGTGAGCGATTAGAGAGTACATCAAGCCACTCGTCAAAGCTAATCTCTATAAGAACATCTTTCACACTATGTTCTACATTCTTGGACAACATCTGACCTTCCCTATGCTGTTGTAGTCTAAATAAGTATAGGTTATTTTTAAAAACTGTAAGTGCTTCTTGCAACAACACTTACATATATCATTATTCTAGGCCACGATTAAAAGAGAGAAAGTAACCATGCTTACCAGTATTCGTTATGTACAGAATGTTTAAAAATGAGTATCGGTGTTTTAAAGCTTTATAATATTTACTGTATAAAACTTACAGTTATAAATGATATGTCAAATGAAAGAGCAACTCAAACAGTTTTACCAGGAACCTCACTGGCATAGCGAAGTACGCGACTGGTTCCGCTTCACTGAACCCAAGCGCTGGATAGGCCGCGAGGGGACCAATGACAGGGCTTGCTTTGCATGGCCTCCACGTTCACCCGACCTAACGCCATGCGATTTTTTTCCTTCGTCAAGGATCGTGCGTACGTGCCTCCGCTACCAGCAAACCTCCCTGAATTAAGAAACCGGATTGAAGCAGCTGTTGCTACAATCACTGAAGTCACACTTATCAACGTTTGGGATGAAATCGGCTATAGACTTGATGTGTGCCGTGTGACAAATGGTGCTCACATTGAACATTTATAAGGTTCTCGGTAAAACTGTTTGAGTTGATCTTTCATTTGGCATATCATTTATAACCATAAGTTTAATATAATAAATATTATAAAGCGTTAAAACCCCGATATTCATTCATAAACACCCGTATAATAACCAAATAAATACAGGACTGATCTCCAAGTGCACTGTTGCAAAGATTTTAAAATGTTAACGAGTTTTTGTGAGTCTGTTCTAATGATTAGTAGCCCTTGAAATATCATGTTGGAAATTCCAAATGTTGGACATATTGGTTGTTAGTGAGTGAAGACCAAAACTTAATCCAGTTATACATTTCTGTTTTTTTTTTATTTTTCAGGAATTTGTTTACACACTCATTTACTTTTCTCACTTCCAAGTAATTATCCAAGTCAGGAGTCTGGCGATAGGTTTTCAGAGTAAGACGGTGTTTTGCAACTTCTCTAGAGTATTCAAGGTCCCACCAAGGAGGGGAATGTAACTTCATAACAGTAAATACTTTTTAATTAGGAATTCTGATATCAGCTGCGGCTTATATAGCAGTTATTAAAATTTTGTATGTCTCTTTTTGTTGTAACTTGCTCTGTACAGTTTCGAGGTTTCTTAGAACTATGTCCCTACATTTGTCCCAGTTGGCGTCTGCAATTTTCCACTTACTATTTGCATAAAATATTTGTTTGTATCATCGTTTATGTTAATGAAGAATTCTATTAGGAGATGATCTGATTGGGGCCAGTTAGAAAGTGCAGTAAAACAAGGAGCGCAAAGCATTATATATATTGCAAAACTTGTACGCAAGCGAGTAGACACCATAGTGGGAACTCCATTGTCTATTATCACTATGTTAGTGTCTTCGATAACATCCGTCAAAGCCCTGTCATTCCTGTCCCTATGCAACTTGATGAGAATTCAGGCCACCACTTATTGTAAATGAAGGCCGAAGCTGGATTATTAGGAGACTCGAGTCATCTTCCACGATTCTGAATTGGGGAGCTTTATACGCAGAGACTACTGTAGAGGTTTTTTGAGCCATTTGTATTTGCACAGCAACTAATTCGATTTCATTGTTTCTTGCATTGAGCAAGAATCTTTTATGCGGCAACTCATTTTTTACTAATACAGCGACACAACCTTTCCCATCGAGACGGTCCTCTCTTATCACGAAACTATTTTTAAAGGAAAGAGTCTGCTGAGACTTGAACCTTGTTTCGCAAAACAGGACTATATCAGGATGACTGATGAATAGTTCTTTTTGTAAGCTTTCTCTCTTGAAATCAGCTGATCTTGCGTTCCACTGCCATACTTTCGTAGGCTTCATAATTTAGGCTGGGAGAGAATCAAAGATACCTGTTACGAGGAGCCTAATATGGTTATCGTTCATAGTACTGTTTAGTCGCTCATTTTGAATGACAATATGTATAATGTTTATTAATTTATGGATTAGTGCATTGAAAACTAGAGGCTGTCATTGATTCGCTAGTTGCGAAATTGCTACCCTGGGAGCACTAGGCACATAGGGATTCTGACTTACAGGAGTGACTGCACGTTGTTTGGAGTATATCAGCTTTCGGTACTCAAACCACTCATGTACGTTGGGTGTTTGCTTGCTTCCGCTTGTCACCGGTAAGGTCGGTGAGCAATGTTGCCTGAAGAGGTTCATCCATACCTTTAGCACCAATCCCACTTGCGTGCTGACACTCATGTAAGCTTGTCGTGGCCAGCGGCGGAAAAGTTCATCGTTTTGATGATCTGCCGCGCTCCTTTTTGATTGAACAGAAACTATCGGCCCAGAATAGAAAAGTTGTTGTCCCCCTGTCACGGAGGTGAAGGTTGGCTTCGATTAATGTTCAGTGCATGCCTGAAGTCTATGTTATTAAACGAAGCTGGTTCCTGAGCTCTTCGTCATCTGTGATATTCGGGACAGGATTGATTCGTGAATGGATATGGACCGCCTCAGTGAGCACAGATGGCAACAGATGAGATGCAGGAGTCTCCAGAATGAGACCCAATACATTTGTTGCATCTCATCTGAGCCCGACATAGTTTGCTGATGTGGCCGTGTCGGAGGCATTTAAAGCACTGTCTGACGGGTGGCACATAAGGATCCACAGGACATCTTGTTCCAGCTCCTGGCAAAAGTTTGAGAGTCTAAGGTCTACAAGCAGGTGTTTTTTTTTTGGTCATCAGTCTACTGACTGGTTTGATGCGGCCCGCCACGAATTCCTCCCCTGTGCTAACCTCTTCATCTCAGAGTAGCACTTGCAACCTACGTCCTCAATTATTTGCTGGATGTATTCCAATCTCTGTCTTCCTCTACAGTTTTTGCCCTCTACAGCTCCCTCTAGTACCATGGAAGTCATTCCCTCATGTCTTGGCAGATGTCCTATCATCCTGTCCCTACTCCTTATCAGTGTTTTCCACATATTCCTTTCCTCTCCGATTCTGCGTAGAACCTCCTCATTCCTTACCTTATCAGTCCACCTAATTTTCAACATTCGTCTATAGCACCACATCTCAAATGCTTCGATTCTCTTCTGTTCCGGTTTTCCCACAGTCCATGTTTCACTACCATACAATGCTGTACTCCAGACGTACATCCTCAGAAATTTCTTCCTCAAATTAAGGCCGGTATTTGATATTAGTAGACTTCTCTTGGCCAGAAATGCCTTTTTTGCCATACCGAGTCTGCTTTTGATGTCCTCCTTGCTCCGTCAGTCATTGGTTATTTTACTGCCTAGGTAGCAGAATTCCTTAACTTTATTGACTTCGTGACCATCAATCCTGATGTTAAGTTTCTCGCTGTTCTCATTTCTACTACTTCTCATTACCTTCGTCTTTCTCCAATTTACTCTCAAACCATACTGTGTACTCATTAGACTGTTCATTCCGTTCAGCAGATCATTTAATTCTTCTTCACTTTCACTCAGGATAGCACTGTCATTAGCGAATCGTATCATTGATATCCTTTCACATTGTTTTTTAATTCCACTCCTGAACCTTTCTTTTACTTCCATCATTGCTTCATCCTTCTTAATACGAGCACTTCGTTCTTGATCGTCCACTCTTATTATTCCCTCTCGGTTGTTGTACATATTGTATATGACCCGTCTCTCCCTATAGCTTACCCTTACTTTTTTCAGAATCTCGAACAGCTTGCACCATTTTATATTGTCGAACGCTTTTTCCAGGTCGACAAATCCTATGAACGTGTCTTGATTTTTCTTTAGCCTTGCTTCCATTATTAGCCGTAACGTCAGAATTGCCTCTCTGGTGCCTTTACTTTTCCTAAAGCAGGTGTATAGTTTCATAATTTGATGTTTACCGTCCATTACATATTGCTTAGCAAACCTTCTAACGCCCATAACGAGGAATATTGATTGTACGGGTTCCAAAATCTCTGCTTCTTCAAGATTTGTGTTAACTATTCTTATTACTCCCTCTTTGTGAACAGCAAAAGATGGAATGGAAGCTTGTATACTTTTGGATTTGAGTACTTCGCTGTTTACTAAGAAATTTGCCTTTTCTGTAGTTTTTAGTTAAGCATTCAAAAATGGTTCAAATGGCTCTGAGCACTATGGGACTTAACTTCTGAGGTCATCAGTCCCCTAGAACTTAGAACTACCTAAACCGAACCCCCCTAAGGACATCATATACATCCATACCCGAGGCAGGATTCGAACCTCCGAACGTAGCGGTCGCGCGGTTCAAGACTGGAGCGACAAGAACCTCTCGGCAACACCGGCCGGCAATTAAGCCGTCACTTTGGTTTTCCCGACAGAAGATATATTAATTATATCAATTTTCGTTTCAAGTAAGGAAAGACGAAAAGTTTTCCCTAGAGCTATAGGATGTCGGCGGCCTATGTTTTTATCCAAACTTCCCATATAAACTACATAAGGACCATTGTCTGCTCGTCTGTAGAAGTTAGAAGACCTCTGAGTCTGGGAAGACTCTACAGATTGGACAGGACATTTTGTTGACAAGGATCAGAAGCAAAAACAGCATTTACGTGGGGGCCACATACATTTGAAACAATAGTGGCAGAAGATACTTGGTTAGCTACTGCAGTGAAAGTTTTTGGATTTTGTAATTCCAGACTAACCTCGCTTTGTTCCTTTTCTCATATTTCCATCTAATCTTCTTCAGGCTTTGCTCCAGATTCAACACTGACGACTGCTAACCAGTGGTTGATCCCATCCATCGCGGAGTCCAACGTAGTTCCTGGAGATGCTTGAAATGGAACAGAATCTTGATGTAATCTCTGGGCAGCCGGCTGTTGCCGATGCTGACCTGTAGAGCGTCAAAATCGCCACCCTCTTCGTCATATGCCCTACCATACATGATAGGGTTGTTCTCGTATGAGAGAAAATTCAAGTAATATAGACTGATACAATCAAAGCAAACGTGAAACCAGAATCCACGAACTAAGAGAAGTACTATTAAACTAAGGCGCTCTCAGAAATACTGCCAAATATACTGAGTTTATGCAAAATATTTCAGAGTGCTTGTTGAACCGTTGCTATTGTTGCTGAAAACCAGAGAGTTTCTTCATACACAATGGTAAGGAGAGGTGGGCTACAGAGTGGTGCAAAAACTCTCGTCGTAGGAAAGCAGGGCAGGAACAGAAATGATTAGTGAACAAGTAACACAGTAAACAGAAGATATATTTAATTCCTATTTCTACAGACGAACGAAAATGCTTCAGAAATGTTGCAACAAGAAACAGAGTCCATCTGTCAAAATGTGAACAAGGAAGAGCCTCTCTGGACTACACTATGAACTGCAGAGTTGGAGCGGCGACTAGGCGGCTTCTGTGTAGAGACACGTGACAAGTGGCTCTGAGCTCGAGTGGACTCAGTCGCCGCCACCGGCCGTCCTGTATCACTGTGGCAGAGAGATGGGGCTCAGCGGACGTGGTTCATTGGGTCCACCGAATCCGGCACTATTGTTATCGGTTTTTCAGAGAAACTTGCAATTTCGTTGCTATGACGCCCATGCTGTGGTATCGATATGTAATACCACACAAAGTTTCCAGAAATCAGGGAGCATAGACAGAAGAAATTTCCAGTCAGCACCATCAACTGATGAGTCCCAGCACCTTCTCATTTCAGTAAGTTTCTTTCATCTCCAGCTTCGTCTTGTGTCGCTTCGCGCTTCGTAGAGCAGGTCGAACAGGTGGCAGGCAGCAATAGTCTTGCGTGTGACATCTCGTTTCAAATCTCGTCGCAGACAACCTGCGAAATATCTCATGTATTTTCCGGAGAGTTAAAAGAGGTATGATCCTCCGCCATCATTAAAAACAATTTCAATATGTTATCTATATTTTTTATATACAGCAACGTATGCCATAAAATGCATCAAACATAAAGCGGACAGCTACTACATTTCTCACGGCGAACTTTTCAAAATATGTGTTGTATTTTATGTTTATTCGAAGTATTACAATAACTATTGGCATTAATGAAAAGAAAACCACTGCACTACCAAGCTGTCTCGTCAGACAGTTTTCTCAAAGTGGAATGAGAAAAACTGCGTAGCAAAGACACACACGAATCCTAAAATACAAGCTTTTAATGTTTTACACGAAAGTGTTTTACTGAGAAATTTACTACAGAGACGGATGTAGCTTTGTTTAACCTGTTTTGATTCGTATTGAATGACTTGAAATTTACTTCCCTGTGTACTGTATGACGCAAAGTTGCATGGAGCAACCATCACTCTACGTTGCGGCGGGCGATATTACAGAGACACGTGCCGGCTTTGTATCGCTGTCGTCCCAGTGCGAACAAGTTAAGTGGTCTGCACAATGTTTCTATGCCCTTCGACTGTGTTACTTGCTTCTGTATTGTATCTCAAGACACATCACATATCATTTCGCATATTGTATTACCTCTAGGAGAGCCTTGCCATGTAGGTCTACAGATACAACATGTACAAAAAACATGTGTTAGAAAGTTTATGAATTATTTTTTACGTCGAAACATTACTAAAAGATCATATGAACATAGTTTTGATACTCCTTTGTTCTGCAGGATGAAAGTATTTCTTCACGACATAGAAAAGACAGATTTACCGACTGCATTTACGTTTACATGACATGCTCGAAGTGACTGCCTACTTCTTGCATGTATCCCCTGAGACTACGTTTCATACTTTACTGTGTGTTCTCAAGAACTACTAACGTGTTCGGTGTTTGACCAAATTCACTTTCGCTATGACCCCTCAGAACATCGATGTTAGGCATGGGAATTGAATACAAGGATTTTAAATGTCCCAAACGAAAAAAAAATACATTGGATTCAGAATGAGATTTTCACTCTGCAGCGGAGTGTGCGCTGATATGAAACTTCCTGGCAGATTAAAACTGTGTGCCGGACCGAGACTCGAACTCGGAACCTTTGCCTTTCGAGGGCAAGTGCTCTACCGACTTTTTTTTTTAAATTGCATTTAGTTCGTTTTCGTTCGTTCCATCAGCTCGGGGCGGATGACGCAAGACACCCGTTTCAGTTCGTAGTTGATCCAGTAACTCAGTTTCTTTTTTTTTCATTACAGAGGGCAGCTACCCCTCTTATCGAACACGCTGAGCTACCGTGCCGCCAGCTGACTGAACTACCAAAGCACGACTCACGCCCCGTCCTCACAGCTTTACTTCTGCCAGTACCTCGTCTCCTACCTTCCAAACTATAAAGAAGCTCTCCTGCGAACCTTGCAGAAGTAGCACTCCTCAAAGAAAGGATATTGCGGAGACATGGCTTAGCCACAGCCTTGGGGATGTTTCCATAATGAGATTTTCACTCTGCAGCGGAGTGTGCGCTGATATGAAACTTCCTGGCAGAGTAAAACTGTGTGCCGGACCAAGACTCGAACCTGGACAGATGATGGGAAAGAAAAGGGAGGAAGCAGACGAAAAACGAATTGGGGGGATGGGGCAAGAGCCCATGGAGGACCCATAGGAAGGGGGGGGGGGCAGATGCGCCAGGGAATGGTGAAAGGCAGAGGAGGGGAATGCAAAAGGACTCGGGGGGGGGAGGGGGGGAGGCAGAGAGAGGTTAGGTGGGGAAAAACAGGATGGAAGAGGGGGAAGAGGGAGCCTAGGGAAAGGACAGAGGAAACGAGGGGGAGATGAGGATCAGAGTTGAAAGGAGAGAATAATGGAGGGAGAGTGGGCATCAACTGGGAGGAGGAGTTGACGGAAGCTGCCTTGGGAAAGGAGATGAAGGGTGTAGAGATGGAGGGTAGGGGGGACACAACAAGGCATGCTAGAGAGCAGGGGTTGAGAGGAGCAACCAGGGGATTCGGGGGATCAAGGTGGCAGGACATGTAGAGTATGTGGATGTGTTCGAGGAACAGGATCAGATGGGCCAAAGGAATGCGGTCACAGAAGATCCGCTTGGGGGACGGGAGGCATATACAGAAGGCGAGGTGGAGTGCAAGGCACTCAGGTATCTGGATGTACTTATAGAATTTGGGGGGGGGGGGGGGGGGGGCGGCTGGCCTGATATCCAGGTGGGACTGGCATAACAGAGGATGGGACAAGGATTTGTAGGTGTGGAGGATTGTAGAGGGGTTCAGCCAGAGAGGAGTTGGAGGAGTCGGAGGTGGTTGTGGGCTTTGGATTGGATGGATCGGAGATGAGGGATCTATTTGAGGTGACGGTCAATGGTGAGGCCAAGGTAGGTGAGGGTGGGGGAGAGGAGGACAGGACGGGCGCAGATGGTAAGGGAGGAATCCAGGAGCCTGAAGAAGCGAGTGGTACATCCTATGATGACTGCCTGATGCATGAACCACATTCGTTGGATTATATCTAATAGGATAAATGAAGTTACTCATGTCTGAGAAACTGCACATACATTTATCCATTAAGATGTCACTGTGGAAGGCAGTCCAAAAGAACAGACACCACCCATTCATATAATTGACTCGTCTTGATGGTCAATTGATCCACCTTCTTCAGTGTGGATGCACAAGCATGTCTGACCACCTGAGGGAATCTGAGATTAGCGAATATGGAGGGAATGGACAGCGACTGCGGACAGGTGGCGCTCGGTGGGAATGTGGGTCGCCCGTGAGGCGTGCCGAGATAGTCTGTGCAGTGGCGACAGCGCTGTGTCCTGGACGGCGCAGTGGTTACCATACCTGCCTAGTAAGCAGGAGATCCCCGGGTTCGAATCCTGGTTTTGTTTGCATTTGCACTACTCGCCGCTGATTCAGCTTAATACCCAATGCAGCTGACATCAGTTATCGCTTTTCTTTCCTTTCTCGCACGCTCCACCTTCAGTTTACATAAAATGAACCTGCGTTGTCGTCTGCCTTGTCGCACTTCATGAGGGTTTTCATAAGCCGAGAAGTGATTGTAATGATACACTATGAAACATGTTTTTTTGATGTTTGCGTAATTTTAGCTGTTCCTGGAGCACTTTTATGCACTGTTTAACATCTGTTATAAGGTTTTTTCTTCAATGTACAGTTTTTCACAAATGAAGTAAACTTATTTTCATTTAAACCTAAGGTCCACACAAAGAAATTTTATTACCAGCAAGGGAAATTTTATTTTTGTAAGATGGAATAGTTGGTCGCACTTCTCATACCCAGAAGCTTCAGTTCATTGCTGAAATTCTACTGTAATGCGAGGTTACATTAGTGCAGACTACTGTTTTATGCCAAAGAGAGATGGCACTGGTGAAGGGAGACAATCAAGGGAGAGACGTTTCGACTCATATCAGAAAGAAATTGACATAGTGAAATCAGCTATGTGGAATTAAATTGTCATACGTGTATCTTTTTTTGTAATAATTATTAGCATTTACATGTGATTGTATAAAACTGATAATTTATTTTTTACACAGTTAAAAAATTTCCTTTTTGAAGAGAAAGTTTGAGTTCAACAAAGCTTCAGACGTGATTTATACAAAAATCTGACGTGATACAGAAAAATCAAAATCAGATTTCAAATCAGAATGAAAAATAATATAATGCCACTTTAGTCATAAAATATTGTCGAAAAAGTTAGAAAATGCATCATAGTGTAAGTGAAGATCCTATCATGTGAAAAAGCAGCCACATCAGTGAATGGGATAAATGCTATGAACTACAGAAACACAGCGCATTGCCCTAACATACTCTGACAGAAAGTTATTCATGGCTGAAAGTCTGCCTCATTCAATCCTTGCATTCACGTAAGGTGACAGAGTATAGAATAGTTTCATACCGAATGTTCCAGACAATCACGAGGTTAATGCATTCCCTTTTCACATTTCTTCTTGTACTAGTTGATGGAGTTCCATCCACAGTACGAAGAATCCGTTCTTCAGGCTCAGTTGTTCGTACATCGCATGACCTCCACTATCTGCAACACTCTTCTAAAATAAGCTTGGCTCTTGAAAGCGTTGGTGAAGCCGTACAAGCGTTCTTGGCTGGTTCAAATGGCTCTGAGCACTATGGGACTTAACATCAGAGGTCTTAAGTCCCCTAGAACTTAGAAGTACTTAAACCTAACTAACCTAAGGACGTCACACACATCCATGCCCGAGGCAGAATTCGAACCTGCGACCGTAGCCGTCGCGCGGTTCCAGACTGAAGCGCCTAGAACGGCTCGGCCACCCTGGCCGGCCAAGCGTTCTTGCACAGGCAATGCCTGGTAGGTTGACGTACAGCACAAACTTTACACACTACATCCGGCTTACGATCTGCTATGGTGTACATGTAGTGCACATCCATCGTTTCAGACTCTGGATACATCGTTTTGATATTTTGTGATGGAAATTTGTTCAATCAGATGTAACTACAGTGAATTTCTTTCATATCTTGCTAACAAAAACGTTTTGGATCGTTGTTTATATGAACTTTTTATAATGTTTTAGTGTCCAAAGCAAATCCGTGATGTGTCTGACCCTTGTTTTGATGCGCTCTGAACATACACACCTCTCTGAAGCGAATTGTCAATATCATTCTACAAAATAATCAAAAGGAGAATAAATGATGATGACAAAAATTGCAAAGAGAAAGAGACAAAAAACTTGTGTGAGGAAAAATCAGAATATTTCTTCACTGTTATACTATGAGAAGACCAATTTTTGCACTTACCTGACGACGCTACGGTAGTGACAGCTGGAAGTAGTCCTGCTTACCCTGAATCTACAGTAGTACTGAACTGCATTTACACACTCCAGCCAGATTAAAGTTACCAATACCTGTCTTCGAAGTCAGCGCGCTATGACCACTCACAGACGACAGATGGCAGCACTAACAGTGGAGGATATGTAAAACATGTCGGGAGGACTTGCTTTACATTGCAGTCATTGTTATAATGCGGAAACGCAGGTATTAATCTGACGTCCAAATGGGCAATGTCAATGGCTTTCCGGCCAAGGGTGGAAGCATACCCGAAACGGATAACTTTATAAATTCTTTCGTATACCGTTCATGTCGCAATGGCGCTGTCGAAAACCGGCGCCGAGACAACTTTGGTGCATCACGGGCCATAGAAGACGGGGGTGAACGACCGCTGCAGAGGCGTGTACGCTCTGAGAGTTGTGCAGCTGTTGAGCAACTTACCGTCTAGATGAACCAATGGGCTATCAACACTGTCACCCCAACGACCAGCAGCTGCCTGGTTCATCCACCCTTGCTGACTGGTGTTCATCGGCGACGAGAGCTGCAATTCGGGCTCCAATACCGCAACTGGTCGTCCAGTGAGTGATCACAGGAGCCTTTTCATATGAATCTCGTTTTATGCTACATCGAGCAGATGAGCGTTGGCGTCCACGGACCTCCAACAATCGTCGGAAGCGTCCAGGCCGCAGTAGAGATTATCACGGTCTGTGGAATGTTTTCGTGGTATTCGCTTATTGATTTCATTATTCTGGAAGGCACAATGGATCAACACAAGCATGCCTTTATCCTTGGGGACCATGTCCACGATACATGCAGTTCATCTTCTCCTCGTCAAGGTGGCATCCACCAGCAGGATAACTGAATGAGTCAACAGTTTACACTGTACGTGCGTAGTTCGAAGGGCACTAGGCTCAGTTTACAGCACACCCCTGGACACCAACCACCCATGTCTTTGGGACCAGATCGATCGGGCTGTATGTGGCACGGATCCTCAACCGAGAAAACTAGCGCGGTATTCGCCGTACTGGATTCGGTATGGCTCCACGTCCCTGTCGGTATCTCTTCACTGACAGTCATTCTGCACGTCCGCATGGCAAAAGGTGGCTATTCAGGCTGTTCACAGATGGTCCCTTTAATGTGAGTGAACCGCGTATATTGTGCAGCGCAGTGCGAAATACCGACAAGACACGACAGTTAATACTTACATTACGCACTGTATACAACACAGTAGACCTTTTGAAACAGTGGCAGATACGTATGAGGGCGCACGGGATGCGCGACCCCCCTGCGCTGGGCCGCCCGCATTACAACCCGCGCCGCCCACGCCAGACAGCCCGCACGCTATTCGCTCGTTTCTTTCGTCAGTCGCCTCGACTGAACCGGCTGCTGTGGCCGAGCGGTTCTAGGCACTTCAGTCCAGAGCCGCGATGCTGCTACGGTCGCAGGTTATAATCCTGCCGCTGGCATGGAATTGTTTGATGTCGTTAGGTCACTTGCAGTTGTTGTTGTGGTCTTCAGTCCAGTAACTGGTTTGATGCAGCTCTCCATGCTACACTATCCTGTGCAAGCTTCTTCATCTCCCAGTACCTACTGCAGCCTATATCCTTCTGAATCTGTTTGTCTCTTCATCTCTTGGTCTCCCTCTACAACTTTTACCCCCCCCCCCCCCCCCCCCCAAGCTGACCTCCAATACTAAATTGGTGATCACTTGTCGCCTCAGAACATGTCCTACCAACCGATCCCCTCTTCTAGTCAAGTTGTACCACAAATTCCTCTTCTTCCCAATTCCATTCAAAACCTCCTCATTAGTTATGTGATCTACCCATCTAATCTTCAGAATTCTTCTGTAGCACGACATTTCGAAAGTTTCTATTCTCTTCTTGTCCAAAGTACTTATCGTCCATGTTTCACTTCCATACGTGGCTACACTCCATACAAATACTTTCAAAAACGACTTCCTGACACTTAAATATATACTCGATGTTAACAAATTTCTCTTCTTCAGAAACGCTTTCCTTGCCATTACCAGTCTAGATTTTATATCCTCTCTACTTCGACCATCATCAGTTATTTTGCTCCCCAAATAGCCAAATTCCATTACTTCTTTAAGTGTATCATTTCCTAATCTAATTCCCTCAGCATCACCCGACTTAATTCGACTACATTCCATTATCCTCGTTTTGCTTTTGATGATGATCATCTTATGTCCTCCTCTCAAGACACTGTCCATTCCGTTCAACTGCTCTTTCAGGTCCTTTGCTGTCTCTGACAGAATTACGATGTCATCGGCGGACCTCAAAGTTTTTATATCATCTCCATGGATCTTAATAGCTACTCTGAATTTTTCTTTTGTTTCCTTCACTGCTTGTTCAATATACAGATTGAATAACATCGGGGAGAGGCTACAACCCTGCCTCACTCCCTTCCCAACCACTGCTTCCCTTTCATGCCCCTCGACTCTCATAACTGCCATCTGGTTTCTGTACAAATTGTAAAAAGCCTTTCGCTCCCTGTATTTTACTCCTGCCATCTTCGGAATTTGTAACAGAGTATTGCAGTTAACATTGTCAAAAGTTTTCTCTAAGTCTAAAAATGCTAGAAACGTAGGTTTGCCTTTCCTTAATCCATTTTCTAAGATACGTTGTAGGGTCAGTATTGCCTCACGTGTTCCAATATTTCAACGGATTTCAAACTGATCTTCCCCGAGGTCGGCTTCTATCAGTTTTTCCATTCGTCTGTAAAGAATTCGAGTTAGTATTTTGCAGGTGTGACTTTTATACTGATAGTTCGGAACTTTTCACATGTGTCAACACCTGCTTTCATTGGGATTGGAATTATTATATTCTTCTTGAAGTCTGAGGGTATTTCGCCTGTCTCATACATCTTGCTCACCAGATGGTAGAGTTTTGTCAGAACTGCCTCTCACAAGGCCGTCAGTAGTTCCAATGGAATGTTGTCTACTCTGGGGGCCTTGTTTCGACTCAAGTCTTTCAGTGCTCTGTCAAACTCTTCATGCAGTATCATAGCTCCCATTTCATCTTCATCTACATTCTCTCCCATTTCTATAATATTGCCCTCAAGTACATCGCCCTTGTATAGACCCCTCTATATACTCCTTCCACCTTTCTGCTTTCCCTTCTTTGCTTACAACCGGGTTTCCATTTGAGCTTTTGATATTCATCGAAGAAGCCTGGAGATACTAGAAGGTATCAGATAGATTATATAATGGTAAGACAGGGATTTAGGAACCAGGTTTTAAATTGTAAGACATTTCCAGGGGCAGATGTGGACTCTGACCACAATCTATTGGTCATGAACTGTGGATTAAAACTGAAGAAATTGCAAAAAGGGGGGATTTTAAGGAGATGGGACCTGGATAAACTGACTAAACTAGAGGTTGTGGATAGTTTCAGAGAGATCATTAGGAAACGATTGACAAGAATTTTTTCTCGAAAGGTATCTTCAATATTCCTGTAGGCAGTATCTATCTTACTCCTAGTGATATATCCCTCTACATCCTTACATTTGTGCTCTAGCCATCGCTGCTTAGCCATTTTGCACTTCCTGTCTATCTCATTTTTGAGACGTTTGTATTCCTTTTTGCCTGCTTCATTTACTGCATTTGTATATTTTCGCCTATCATGAAATTCAGTATATTTTCTGTAACCAAAAGATTTCTAGTATCCCTCGTCTTTTCAACTACTTGGTTGTCTCTCAAAGCTGCCCATTCTTCTCCTACTGTATTCCTTGTCCCCATTCTTGTCAATCGTTTCCTAATGGTCTCTCTGAAACTCTCTACAACCTGTAGTTTAGTCACTTTATCCAGGTCCCATCTCCTTAAAATCCCACCTTTTTGCAGTTTCTTCAGTTTTAATCTACAGTTCATGACCAATAGATTGTGCTCAGAGTTCACATCTGCCCCTGGAAATGTCTTACACTTTAAAACCTGGTTCCTAAATCTCTGTATTACCATTATATAATCTGTCTGATACCTTCTAGTATCTCCAGGCTTCTTCGATGTATACAATCTTCTTTCATGATTCTTGAACCAAGTGTTAGCTCTGATTAAGTTGTGCTCTGTGCAAAATTCTACCAGGCGGCTTCCTCTTACATTTCTTACCCCTAATCCATATTCTCCTACTACGTTTCCTTCTCTCCCTTTTCCTACTATCGAATTCCAGTCAGCCATGACTAATAAATTTTCGTCTCCTTTCACTATCTGAATAATTTCTTTTATCTCATCATACATTTCATCAATTTCTTCATCTGCAGAGCTAGTTGGCAGACAAAATTGTACTACTGCAGTATGCATGGGCTTCGTGTCTATCTTGGTCACAATAATGCGTTCACTATGCTGTTTGTAGTAGCTTACCCGCACTCCTATTTTTTTTATTCATTATTAAACCTACTCCTGCATTACCCCTATTTGATTTTGTATTTATAATAACCCTGTATTCACCTGACGAAAAGTCTTGTTCCTCCTGCCACCGAACTTTACTAATTCCCACTATATCTAACTTTAGTCTATCCATTTCCCTTTTTAAATTTTCTGAGCTACCTGCCCGATTAAGGGATCTGACATTCGACGCTCCGATCCGTAACACGCCAGTTTTCTTCCTCCTGATAACGACGTCTCTTGAGTAGTCCCCGCCCAGAGATCCGAAAGGGGGACTATTTTACCTCTGGAATATTTTACCCAAGAGGACGCCATCATCATTTAACCATACAGTAAAGCTGCATGCCCTCGGGAAAAATTACCTCTGGAATATTTTACCCAAGAGGACGCCATCATCATTTAACCATACAGTAAAGCTGCATGCCCTCGGGAAAAATTACGGCCGTTCGCAGTACCAGCACAGCAAGGCCGTTTTGGTTAGTGTGACAGGGCCAGATCAGTCAATCATCCCTGCAACTACTGAAAAGGCTGCTGCCTCTCTTCAGGAACCACAAAATTGTCCGGCCTCTCAACAGATACCCCTCCGTTGTGGTTGCACCTACGGTATCGTTGAGGCACGCAAGCTTCCCCACCAACGACAAGGTCCGTGGTTCATGGGGGGGAGGGGGGCGTAGATTAGTTAGGTTTAAGTATTTCTAAGTCTAGGGACTGATCACCTTCGATGTTAGGTCCCACAATGCTTAGAGCCATTTGAACCATTTGACTCGGCTGAATCTAGTTATCCAGTATTTGAACTCTCCTATGTAGCACGCTAGTCCGCCTCATGTGATTAAAAAGTGACTAATGGGAGAGGTTCTTCAATACAAGCAAACGAACATAAACGCCCTTAATGATCGTGATTCTGTTATGCAAGCGTTGTCTGTCTGTCCTAGATCTAACTATCCTACTTCGCACACGCTCTACAAAACATTTGCTTTTCTACCTGCATCTCTTGCTATAGTAGAAAGCAGTTTCTCACCATTGCGGTCTACCAAGACATGGCTGAGAGCGACAATGGAGGAGGATCGACTTTATGGCATAGCTCGAACACCGGACCTGACATTGATTTACCTATTGATGATGTAATCAACCAATCTGCTAGGAAGAATAGGCGCATACAATTCATCATTTAATGAAGAGAACCACAATTGTAACTTTTTTGTATCATAAGATGGCATGTCCCGTATACGAGTATAATCAGTTTAAATAAAACTTTCTGAAACTTTGCATGTGGCTTGATTATTTTTTATTACGGCTAAAGTAAAGGTAGCTCAAGATATCTTTAGCGACCCCTCCTTGAGGTTTTTCTGTATCCGCCACTGCTGTGAACGTAAATAGAAACTTAACGGATAGTATCAGAAAAATGGCGGTGTCAAGGTTGAAGAATTTCGCTCTTTCTTTTTAATTCTTTAATGGAGGAATACAAAAAGACACGCAGATTACATTTAATTTTTCCACGTGAATGTGATGGTACACTATTGACTAAAAGTAATAAGAATACAGGGAACCTAACCTATATTCTAATAATATATTCGTATAACTCAAAGACCCCGTGCAAGTGATTTAGTTGGAAGCTACTATGGCAGCTTGCTTCTCCCTAACGGCCTAACCTATCCCAGTCAGCTAACCGGGGAAAGGAGACCTACAGTTTAATATGGAATCCGAACCATGTGTCGTTTCTGGAAACTCGTCACATACCTGCGAGGTGGACGCTAGGTTAAAACGGAGACCGAAAAACCCTATTGTTCGACCGGCATTCGATCCCGCAACCTTAACGTTTCTAGACAACCAGGCCCGACAATCCATGTTTTGAATACACTTTACATGTAATACGTTTTGAAGGCATGTAAAGACAAAAACAGTGCCTTTTGTCAATGATACTATTTGAGGTGTAATACGTCCTAAGATTTTCCTCTATCGTTTGTCGCTTTACCTCCAGCGGTGTAGAATTATCAAATTACCGTATTCTTCGATTCAGACTGTGAAGGTGACCTAGCCTTCATATAGAAGATAGACAAGGATAGCCAAATACGGTCGTGACGTTTCTATTAATGTGGTTTCGATTTCTAAATTTAATTCAGACTGATGTCTTTCTTACCTTTGAGGATCACATTGTCTTAGAAATAGGAAATAATTTACCAGTATATATCGAACAATCAGTAGCTCTCGAAGAATGAAACGTGGAGACCATATTAAATGATTGTTTTTATGTAATAAAATTATGTAATAAAATTGATGTTTTATGAAAGAATAAGAAATAGAGTGCCCTTACGACAAGTATGAGTTCTGACGAACTACCTCACCAGATTAAAATTCTTAATCTCTTTAATCATTATACCGCCCAACAGCAGCTGGAGGTGAAAGAAAATAACTTCCGAGACTCTATCCAGTTGTAATCTACCAGAACTTTCGTCATGGAACTCGGAAACTTCGATTCACAGCTGATTGACCTTTACAGTCATTGTTGAAAAGCACAGAATTGAAAGATTCAATACCTAATAGTAAGCAGTACGAGAGCATTAATTTTGTCTGTATCTAGCACCCTTGTATCACAAGTGCACGATGGGAGTCTTACGTTACGCCTGGTGCTCCATACTTTTTGTATTTTACAGCTGTTAATTGTAAACATTTTGCACCTGATATCAATAATTTAACCACAACGTAACGAAACTTCCAGCACTTATACGTTCTCACAGTTTTCATCAATAATTACATCATCCCACCGGTCTTCGACTTAAACAACGCTCTGAAAGCCGTCTGAAAATAAATTACCAGATTTTTTTCTACTAAAGTAAATAGAAAATATAATTTTTAAATGTCTTCGCAGTTTGTTTGTAAACAATAAATTACCTTTATGTACGACAGTACCTACGACTGCTTACCTCAGCTTTTGAGATAACATTTTGCCAAGAACTAGCTGTAAACCTGTTTGATGATTGTGCAATTGGATAGGTCACTTTCGCCATGTTACAGAACAAGCTGATTACTGTGTGTGACAGAACAATGAGGGGCTTGTCTTCTGGTTCATTTCGTAATGGCTGTCATTTATATGAACAGTGCTTGAGAATAAGCCGAAAAGCCGATAATTTATTTCCGAATAAGATAATCAGTATTTTCCTTATATACTTTATCTTACTCGGAAACAAATTCATAACGGAAAACCTCTCTTTCTTCTGTCAATCACGGTGATCGGCAGTATTGAAATATGGCCTGCATGAGCTTGGTAACTGAGTCATTTTCAAAAAGGATACGTCTAGTTCTTGGAAACGGTTACGTTATATGAAAAATTGACGTAAGCAGCCCACAGTTATGTCATATACACAGATAATTTGTTGTCTGCAAAACAATACAGCTGACAACCACAAAGTATCTTTTGGATTTAATCTACAAGCGAAATTCAGCTTGTTTATCTTCAGATGGCTTTTAGTACATAATATCGTTTACACATTGTAGCGTTCCGATTTATGACATCTATGGGAAACTGTTATGCGCGTATATACGTACTCTAAGACAAAAAAACGAAGCACCACGAAGGAATTATTCAAATGGGACAGAGATCGGTACCTGTAGAGACAACCAAATGGTTACAATTTCAGAAAATGTGGATGATTTATCCAAATCAAAGAACTTCACAAACTGAACAAGTCAACAAAGCGTTGATCCACCACTGCCCATTATGCAAGTAGTTATTCGGCTTGGCACTCATGGATTTGTTGGGTGTCCTCTTGAGGGATATCGAGTAAAATTCTGTCCAACTGGTGAGTTTAATCGTCAGAATACATGGTTGGAAGTCCCTGCCCAACACGCGTCAAGCGTTATCAAATGGTGAGAGAACCGGTGACCTTGATGGCCAAGGTAAGGTTCTGCATGCACGAAGACAAGAAGTACAAACTCTCACGTGGTACGAACGGGAATTATCTTGCTGACGTGTAAGTCCAGGATGGTTTGCCATGAAGGACAACAAAAGATGGTGTAGAATATCGTCGACCACCACTGTGCTCTAAGGGTGACGAAGATGACAACACAGGGGATGCAGATGCTGTTGTGAAACGAAATGGCACCCCAGACCATAAATCCTGATTGTCGGGCTTAATGGCAGGAGGTTGGTATCCCACTGCTGTCCAGCACTTCTCCAGACACGTCTCACGTCTTCTCTGGTCATAGGGGCTCAGTTTGAGGCGAAACTCACCGCCAACGACAATTCTACTCCACTCAATGAGATTACAGGCCGGACACGTGTATGCAGACGCCGGACACTGGTAGGATACCAACCTGACTGTCACCCGCCATACGACTCGACAACCAGTAGTGTTTGTTTGGGGTGCCATTTCTTTTCGTATCATGATCAATTTTGTTGTCATCGCCGGCATCCTTACAGCATAGCGGCACATCGACTATATTCAAGGCCCCGTTTTGTTGCCCTTCATGGCAAGCCATCCTGGCCTTACACTTCAGCAAGATAATGCCCACCTGTACAAGGCGAGTGTTGGTACTGCTTCTATTTCGCGCTTGCCAAACACTACATTGCCCAGGAAGGTCGCCGGATCTCTCCCCAACTGACAACATTTGGAGCATTGTGGGCAGGGCCATTTAATCAGCTCAGGCGTTTGTCAATATAGCGAACCAGTTGGACATAATTTGGCATGATATTCCTCAGGAGGTTGTCCAGTAATTCTGTCAATCAGTGCCATGGCGAATAACTGCTTGCATAAGGGTCAAAGGTGCATCAACGTGTTATTTACTTACTCAATTTGTGAAGCTCTTTCTTTGAATAAATCTATTTTCCTCCTTAGTTTGGAGACTGGACTGTTACAATTAACCATGCTATTCTATCCTGTGCAGGGCTTTTCATCTTTGTATATTTATTGCAGTCTGCACCCATTCCAGACTGCTTATTGTGTATGGTTACAGCTCAGTCATCGATGTACTCCTAAGGACGATAAAAAAATCTGTACCGGATGACCTCACCGATAAACAGATAGCTCCACTCAGTTTCACTTGAATTTAATTGCAGTTACTGAACAACGAATAACTTAATGAATTACAGTTATTAAATAGAGATGTCTCTAGCATACGTCAAGCATGGGTGCTATAACTGGCTAGAAGATGAAAATAGGAAGTTCATCAAACTACTGAATGAAAGAATGGTGACTACAGAAACCAGTTTATTACAAGTCTTCTTAGATTTCAGTTTGAACACAAGTGCACAAACTCACGAAACCGTTATGGTGGCATAAGTTCCAATGTTAACGTATGTTACAATGTTATTAAAATATCAACACTTGGGCAAGGTTCGGGTAAGAATCTGGAGTGAATAACTTATAGTCAACACAACGTTTAGGGAAATAACTCATCTGACGGAAAGAAAGAGCTACAGAAAGCATTGTGCATACGCCAGTTTCCATGATTGAGGGCATGTTGAGCTCCGGATTGGTAATAAGCGTACTTAAATTAAAAGTGCGAAAGTCCTAACGTCTCAAATCTTCGCGTACGTCCTCTAATTTGGTTTGTAAAACAAACAATGTTATTAAAATATCAACACTTGGGCAAGGTTCGCGTATGAATCTGGAGTGAATAACTTATAGTCAACACAACGTTTAGGGAAATAACTCATCTGACGGAAAGAAAGAGCTACAGAAAGCATTGTGCATACGCCAGTTTTCGTGATTGAGGGCATGTTGAGCTCCGGATTGGTAATAAGCGTACTTAAATTAAAAATGCGAAAGTCCTAACGTCTCAAATCTTCGCGTACGTCCTCTAATTTGGTTTGTAAAACTTTTAGTTTCTCACCATAGCTCTACAAATGCCCGCGAGTGGCTGCTGTAGTCTATGGAAAAGTCGAACTCATCCGGCCTTCACCAAAGGCTGCTCTCCCTCAGGGCCCAGAATCGAAGTCTGTCATCTGAAGCATCCCCTGGCGATTCTCAGATTGAAGTTTGTTCTACAGAGCGCTCCTAGCAGGAAGCAGAAGTTTTTCGTATGAACCTTATGCACGATTTCGATCACTAATGACCGTGATTCTTCTGAGTGTTGACCAATCAGATCCGTTCCAGCAATGCAACGATTTCCCTTCCATAATAAATTTTAATGTAATTAGCCAGCCATGGGGCTTTCTTGTGCAGGATTTATTCATATCTATCTATCCAATGGAAGCTGCTTTTATTGCTTCTTACCAGAGCCACAAAAATTCAATTAACTTGACACCAGCCTGACAGCTGTGGGTGTCGTGGTCTTAAGCACAGTGGAGCTCGGTGGTCTTGCCTCTCACTCCACATTAGAGATCTTATCTTTGCATCGACCTGGGTCTAGCGGTACCCAGAGTCTGGGCTTCCTGCAGTGAGCAGGGCATTGCGATACTGCAAGTCCCCTCATTGCTAGCTGGCGAAGTGCCCCATTGGCGCTACAGCGTACAGGATGTCCCACAACAGCTTTCTATGTATTCACACTTTGTAAACCACCACAACTTCATGTGAACTGCTGGTGTAAAGATAAACTTAATTCATGGAAAATCATATACAAGGGGAGGAGTACCAGCTCATAAATTTTCATTCATCCTTATGGATCAATTGTATGGGTATTCTTTTCTTAAATTTCTCGTTCACACAGATCTACTTTATAAAAATTATCATTGCCTTATTATTATCACACATTCCTTGACAACTTACAAAATTCAGATATTCTCCTTATTGTACATATAACTGCTAAATCTGTAACCAGCATGGTTGTGAAGACGCAGAGCGACTGACGAAGTTGATAAGATTTTAAGAAGACAGCAATAAAATACCACATTTCATAAATACAGTCTAGACTCGAACAGACCGGTGTGTCAGAATGAATAATCGAGCCCTTATAAAACACTAACAACCATTGATATAGCAGATCCAAACAATCTGTCAGTGTGTCAATCATAAGCTTTCTCAGTAACATACAAATAACTGACAGAACATACATGCAACAGGAAATTAATCGTTAAATTAAATTAACAAGAAACTAGACAAGAGGCCACAAAATTACTCACTTCTAGTATCAGGTTTAATCTCATAAGTATGAGAAATGGATTCAACCAAACCTTTGAAATGTAGCAGTTCTCAAAGTGGAAAACTAATAATTAAAATTAATGCACTAGAAAGACTCTGTTAGTAACATCATATTGTCAAGCACTCAACAAACCAGTCTTAGCCAAATAATCGTACATTACGACCAACACTTTGAATCGCGGCGCCTTCAAGAATCCGTGACAGGCAAATAACATGGGTGCATTAAAATGATTCCATCAAATGCATCATCACCTTGAGTGCTTCATTAAGTATACTTTGCAGAACAAGCATACACTAAAACAGTACCCCAAGCTTTAAAAGACATATATTCCGTTATTCTCTGGCTGGTGACAAGAGGAAAGGTATCTCACAGTCACAACATGTCCGCACAAGTCTTGTCACACGGAAATTACAAGGCTTCTGACTTGTCTTACTTTTACTCTCTGATGTGTATCCACCGCTCACAAGTCTGAAGGGTGATCGAGTGCACCACCAGAAAAACAATATCAGTTCAGCCAGAGCTAAATCATGCCTCTGAGTACACCTTTCACATCCGGTTCTCGGAGCTGTTCCACCAAACCACCAGGGCTGACTGACAGACAGCTTGAGCATGTGATTCCAGAGACCAGCATTCTACAGTCCAGCGAAGTCTGCTGTCACCTTCTGACTGTCCATCTCTCTCTCGACTGTCACTCTACACTCCAATAACCGTACCCTCTAGTGCACATGGATCGCCCTGTGAGCTCGTCATGTCATCGGGTGACACAGACCACGAACTCCATCCTTACAAAAGGAGGAAGATGGAAAATAGGTGTCACCAGTGCCGACTAGGCATATACTCCTCCACTCCCCCCTCCCTGAATCACGGCTGGGGCCGAAAACTCCCTTCATTAATTCTTAGTAGCATGCTTAATCTGAGTGAGGTGAGCTGTAACCTTCTTACCAGTGTGCTGATCTTCTAAAAGCACCGTTGTCAATGTTCTGATACAGCACGGCCCTCTAAACTGCGACGAATTTCTATTAGAGAGTCATTCTGCCCCCTTACTGACCCCTGGAAATTCTTAATGTAGACGATATCACCAACTCGGTAAGCATTTGGTCGGCACTGCTGGTTGTAACGCATCGCTTCTTTCCTGTGGGCCTTCCGGATATTTCTTCTAGCCAGTCTACACTGCGGAACAACCTGTTGGGAATTCTTCCCTTTAGGCAGTAGATCCGCGATTGCCCTCAAAATCCACAGTGGAATTGCCACCTGATAACCCAGAAGTAACTTCGCTGGCGTTGATCCATGAGTCTCATGAAACGCAGTATTAAACGCCATGGTCAACCAACTCAGAGAACGGTCGCAATTACTTTGATCCTTATGATGGAAGACAACAGTGCAGATCTGAGACAGCGGTTAAGGCGCTCAGCATATGAGGTGTTACGATAGTATGAGATCATAGTTACGTGACGCACACCTCCCTAAATAAAATTATTTAAATACCTTGGCAGAAACGATGGGTTTTGGTGGTTCAAAAGTCCCAGAAATCCTACTGAAATTCCGTATGAATGCTGGGATCGCCACCCCACCGATGGGAAACAGCTACAAATCAGTACAAACCAGAGCTCAATTGTTCGCATCGCTAGATCGTGGCAGGGGACCCACGAAATCAATACACGTGCTTTGAAATTCTTTATCAACGGGCTTTGGAGCAAATACTTGGCCTTGATATTCTGAGAATGTTTACTTAGAACATTTACCTGGCAGTGGCTACCATGCTGTGAATCTGTGAGTACATTTTTGACCATAAAAAAACTCCCAGTTCGTCTCTCGTGTTTTGTGTACACCCAAATATCGCTCCGCCCCACCCTCCCACCACCATCACCACCAGAGGTTCGTGGAAATATTTAAATAACAGCAGCGGCAGATCCTCAGGTGTTACAACCTTACCTTGTCCCAGGCTGGGCACGTTACAATATGGCACCTGATCTTTCATTAAATAAGGGTCGACATGCTCACCATCCTCAATCCTCCTACCCTCAGACGTTCAAACCAATCTTGAAATTCTCTAATATCTTTGAAGAGACTGGGAAGCAGGGTCTGGATGGAGCATATTTGACTTGCCTGTTCCCGTTCAACCTCTGGAGGATGATACGTTGGACTGTCATCATGCTATCATACATGTCGCTTAAACCATGGGCCAGCACTTTCTGAGAGCCTTTTATTTAACAGACCTCAAATGTAAATGCGAGAATCCTGGTAGCCCACCTGGCAATTCGTCCTGTCTTGTAGGGCCTAGGAGGTACCCATCTCACGGGTTGATTGTCTGTTTCCAGGATAAATTTTTGATTTTCCAGGTAGTACTTAAATGTTTCCATCCCAAACAAAACTGGAGGGCTTCTGGCTCATATATGGAGTACTTCCTCTGCAACTCATTTACCCCCTTGAGGCAAAAGCAATAGCCCTCCGCTCACCTTCTTTTTCCTATAACAGAACCCCGGTAAGTCTTTGTCCCAAGGCATCAGTTAGTAAAATAAATGCTTCATTAATATCTGGTAGAACTAACAGTGACTCAGACTGTAATGCCTGTTTAAGAGCTAAGAACGCAGTCTACTCAGAAAGATCCCAAGCGAATTTGTACCCCTTCTGGCGCACTTCATTCAGAGAAGTCGCTTTGTTCAGTAAACCCCTCAATGAACTTATGAAAGAAATTCACCCAACAAACCGATCAACCTGTCTAAAATTATGTGGACAAGGCATTTGATTTATAGCTCGCACTCGGTTAGGATTGATGCAAATCCACTCTGTGGACACAGTATGCCTGACGAATTTCATCAAAGGAGAGGCAAAAACCACCTGCTCAAGATGTACCATTAGTCCCGCCATCCATAACCCCTAAACACTTCCCCCAAATGTAGCAGGAGCTCCTGAAGCAAGTTACTAGGTCTTCCAAATAATAGTATACGAACTTGAACTGCAAATTACAAAACACAAGATCCATCAATTGTGACAAGACAACAGCACCTATCGCCAGCCCAAAAGGAACTCTATCGAATTCAAATAAATTCCAATCAGTGGCTAACCAAGTGACTGGCTTGGATTGTTCCTGTAAAGATATCTGGATGTAAGCCTGATTAAGATCTAATATGGCAACAACACTCGGAACCACCCAAAGCACGAGTGAACATCCGACAAGTGTACCAACCTTAACACCACATTTTTATTTAATCCCCCCTAACCCACCATTGGCTGAATTCCCCACCCACTTACATTTGTCATTATCTATTGCCGAGATGGTACTCCCTAAATCCACTCAATCGCTCATTAGTTGCAGTAATACATAGATAGGGCAGTCGTTTATTTGATGTATACCTAATGGTGCGTATTAGTTTATCCTGTCAGCGTTACAATAACGGTCATAACTCATGTTGCAACGTCTTCCTCATACACTCCTTCTTCATCTGACACGCTCTATTACAGTTTCAACATTCCAGTTTTGAGTTTTCCCCTCCCTTGATATTTCGTCCCTGATTACCTACTGAATGTATCCCAATCTGGACTGCACTTCCCTCCACATTCACTTTCTTGTTCACAAAATTCTTCCCTTCACATTTCTTCCTGTGGTAATAAATGTACTCCGTAGCCTGAATCTGTCTGATCAGACCCTCTAATTTTAAAAACGTCCTAGGTACGTGACATAATACCACCCTCTGCCTACTTTCTAATAAGTAAGTTACGACCTGCTCCTCTGTGTGATCCAGAACCAGTGCCAATATGTTTCCCTTAACTAGGACAAAATATTCCACTAACGCTTCATTACAACCTTGCTCCGTTTCATAGTGTCAATAAAGTCAAAGCTCAGGGTGTAAGGAGCCTATTACTCAACGCTTACACGCTTGTAAAGTATCCTCATGTTATATAGCTTACAAAATTTCCTCACGCAACCTACTTTTCACAGGTACAGCATTCAGTCTTAAGGCACCAATTTCACTTATTTCCATGGCCAAAGCCATGAAATACTAATGAGAAACAGAAAAACTTCAGAACTGAATCCATTGACTCAAGTGACATGCTAACGCACTGCTTTAAAGTATCTTGCAAAGGATTTTGCAATTTGGTAAACATTTTATTATGGACTGTTCCCCTCGTGACCCACTATATGCATATAAATTATTGACGGGGTGCACATCTGTATCCCCATCATTCCCGCACGGCTGTTCCAGAATAATCTCTGTAGCTCCTTCTCCTGTCCCAGATCAACACCAAAGAAGTCATTCATTTTATCAAGATAATGATCGATTTGGACCTGTTACATATAAACCTGACTAGCCGTACAACTTCCGAGTCCTTGGCAATTTCGACGATCTCTACCAAGGCATCACAAATAGCAGCAGTGCCCGAGCTTACCTCATTGGGCGGGGTCACTTCACTTACCACCGCCAAATGACTGTACTGACGTGCTTGTTCAATCAGTTCGTGCACCTTACCATGTGGTTCAAGCCACCGTCACTCCAGTTCATTAACAAGTTCAAGTCACCTCAGACAAGCCAGATACTTATCAATGTCATATATTCTGGGAAGTACAAAATAAAGAGTACCCACGACCTAATATCAGCCCACACCCGTCACGCAATCAATCGAACTTCCTCTGCTACCAAAGTCGTAAGAGTTAGGTGTATGTAAAAGTGGAGAGCGATTGATTGAGCGTGCGTTGGGATATAGTTTTGAAACACATTTATTATGATATAGCAAGTTGATACAGTCTTAAGGGAACAGCAATAAAATACTAAATTATGTAAGCACAGACTTAACTTGAGCAGACTGATGCCTCAGAATGAATACCCCAGCCATTCTAAAGCACTAACTGATAATCATCGTTACAGCAGATCCAAATGATCCGTCAATTTATCAATCATGAGCTTACTCAGTAACGCACAAATAATTGAAAAAAATGCACTTGCAACAGAAAATCAATCATTAAATGATGTTAAAAAGAAACTAAACAACAGGCCACAAAATTACTCACTTCTAATATCAGGATTAATCTCATAAGCATGAGAAATGGGTATAATGAAACCTCTGAAATGTAGAAATTCTGAAATTGGAAAACTGATAATCAACAACAATGCACTGGAAAGACTCTGTTAGGAAAATCATGTCAAGGACTCTCTTAGCAAAATAATCGTACATTGCGACCGACACATTGCAATGCAGCACCTTCAAGAATCCGTGATAGACAAATAACATGGGCGCATTAAAATGATTCTGTCAAATACATTTCCCTTGAGCACTTCATGAATTAGACTTAGCAGAACAAACAGTACTCTATGGTTTAAAACACAAAACATATCTTTCTTTTGCTCTGCGTGGTTACAAGAGGCCAAATTGCTCTCACAATAACAATATATCTGCACCAGTCATGTCTAACGGAATTTATAGAAATTCTGATGTGTCTTATTTTTCCATTGTGATATGTGTTCATCAGTCACACGTCTGAAGGGTGCTCCAGTGGCCCAAAAAATAAACGATATCAATTCAGCCAGGCTAGTGCACACTTCTGAGTACAACCACCACACACAGTTCTTGGTGCTGTTCCATCAAACCACCAACCTGATATGCAGCTTAGGCACATGATTCCAGAGACCAGACCTACAGGCACAGTCCATAGTCCACTCAAGTTCACTGTCACCTCCTAACAGTCCATCTCTGTTCTGTCACTCCACACTCCACCTGCCATCATGCCCTCTAGCACCCCCTGTCCAATGTGGGCTTGTCACACCATTGGATGGCACAGACCATGAACTCGATCCTTAAGAAGGAGGAGTATAGGAAATAGGCGGAGCCAGTGCTAAGACAGCACAAATCAGATTCACCCTTTCTTTAGAAGGATGAACATTCATTATCGTTCACACTGTTCAGCAATGTATATGTATACAAAACACAAATAACATGTATCAAAACACAAGTAATCCAAATGTATGTGTATGCAGATTACCAAATTCGTTTTCGTTGGGCCTTTTTGTGAGCATAAGAAAAATCACAGATGTTTCTCGTTTTATTGGGTGTTTTTGTGAGCATAAGGAAAATCACAGATGTTTCTGTAAATGGTGGTACATAAAATGGTGTAAGAATTAGAGAACAGCATCAAACAAGGTTTATGTCCTGAACAGAGAGGATCAATGGGAGATATTGCAGCTAATATTCAGTGTTTAATGCATTTACACCTGTGATGGTGTTACTATTAATTCGCCATTAGACTGGTCGTTTCTTGACATTGGAATTGTAGTATACGTATTGTTCATTATTAATGCCTACAAGTCAGTGTCTGTGAAACAAAATAACAACACATACAACACTATAAAGTTTATTAATCACTCCCGGTGGGAAAAAAATAAGACGCAAATTTATCATTAGCTTGAGAGTATTTATTTATTTATTTATCTGTTTGTCATAAGAGAAGTAAAATTACAAGTTATGGTTCACTGGTATGAGGCTATGTTCATTTGAAATGCAGAGTTGATTTCGCATAATTATGGGATGAACTTGTGAGACTCACCTTAGTGTGATGTTTCTCCCATTTTGTTTCCGTTGCACATCAATGTAGACGTACTCAGCCAGGTATTCGTACTGTTTATATCCATAACTGATCTGCATCCAAAATTGAGGCTGATGACCATGCAGTTCAAGTCTTTTTACTCTACAGACCAAATAACATTCACAGTTGTTCAAGTCTATCATTTGGTCACTACTACTATTGTTTGTTGTAACTATGTTCAATTTTATGTTATCCAGTAAAATTTCGGGTTTTGAATAATGCTTTGAGTTTCATGTAACCTTAAGGAAAGTATAGTGTCCTTCCACTTGCTCAAGAGTTGGTGTTGGGCGAATAAGTGGCTGTGGTGTGGCAACAAATGGTCTCCACGATGGCTCCCTGCACAGTCAGCCCATGGCAACCAGCAAGAGGTCAGTCAGCCCCTCTATTGTGTAGCTCCTCGGCATGTCGGTTTTGAATCAGTTAAGTGCAGTACAGCATCATGCACCATGTGACATGGTTGTTATGCCAAACTCCCGAACTCCAGTCGTGGCCACTTCATCATCTCCACTCAGCTCTGATGCGCCAAAGTTCATATGTCCTAAGATGGTTATCTCACCCCAGCTGTCTCGTGCCTCTTCTAGATACCTTACTCGTGCTACCTCAGACAGTGTTACAAAACTGCATTACAAATAGATGATAGAGAACATCCCTTCGTCATAGCCTATGCCTCTTCTCTACTTTCATGAAAATTACAACACAAAGTTTATGGTAAGCTTCTCTGTTTTGAATAAACCTTTGTGTGCTTCGTTTACATGTGCTTTATCTACAGATAGATCAACTATGAAGAAGGTGGCACAAGTTTCTTGCTTCATATTGAGTAAAAAATAAAACATTTCTTACATTTATGATTAGGAAGCACAGGTTGGGCTGTCAGGTTTGGTTTTGTTAATGTGTTAGTAAGCTTGCTGTTTCACTTTCATTCATGCGCCATATTATTACAGCTGAGATGTCCACAGATGCTGGTACAAACACCTCACAATTACATTCTAGCTTAGAAGTAAACAGCACCAATGCACCGAATTGGATCACTCTACTCATGCCATTAATACATTCACTCTTGTTTCATCTTTGATGGTTCAAATTTCTTTTGCTGTTTTGTTGGTACTTCTCTTCCTATGACTGTATTTATCTTTTACAATTACTCTCTCACATACTGTATCGACTGATTTGTCCTGCATCATAACAAGCATACACGTAGTATTGTTTCAGATTTTACCTAACAAAACTACACAACATAGTCCTCTTATTTTGCAGATTATCTTATCACATGTATCAATGTAACCTCCTTACCTTGTTTTGGTCCTATCACTACATACACATCTTGGGGTATCGTCACTTAAATAGTCTGCATACTAATTATCCTTTCATCCATCCGCACTGTAGCCCTCCCTTATGACGTACCTCAAAATTTCATCTTTTGTTATTTATTTCCTTTTTGCTTATTTCACTACAGGTTTCCTCCAATAACTCAGACGTCCATCCTCTACTGGCACACACAAGTTTGCACAATCTACTCTCACTGGCCTTATGTATCTTTAGGTAAAACTTGCTTATCTTTTAAATTTTCAAACTAAAACCCCTTGCACAGTATTATCTCACAGCTGGCTCACTCATATGAGATCTCCACTCAGTGCTACCTCACGACTGACTCACTTACATCAATCCTCATAGACTCAGTGCTACCTCACAACTGGCTTACCTAACAACTCGTTATTACCTCCCAATGGCTCGGTTAATCTCTAGGCTCCAACATTTCTGCCACAGTCCTACCTCTCGAATGGCTTAACAAAAATCATCAATAAAATACATGTATCATCCTCGTCGTTTAACTACATCCTACGTTTGTCCAATGCCCATTCTGTTGGTTTAGCTTACAGATTCTCCATGACTCCATCTGACGTTGACTGGAACTACCCCATACGCAGAAATACTAAACACGATCTTACAACTCCTCCTTACATGGATCAGACCACCTCCTGTTCGCAAATACAAATTTCCTTCGATTGGACATGAGACTGGACGTACTGTATCTGCATCTTCTTACAAATTTTCTTACTTGTTAAACATCTTGATGTGAGATATATTCTTTCTCCCCTTCGACTTGCGGCTTCACAACGTCTCTAGTTCCATAACATTGTCATATATTATTCTTCACACACGATATAGTCCACAAAACATATAAATAAACTCATTGCATAAGTGTTTCCTTCCTATGTATCTTCTCCTTGATTTCAATAATCCTTTGTCTACAACAGCGAGCTTAATTTTTCGAATTGATAACGTTTGATTTCCCTGCATCTCGAGGTCTTTTCGTTTATGTTGCCCTGTGCTAGTTTTACTACTTGTCAGTGGCTGCTTCATTAGTGTTAGTTGGTTGGTTGGTTGTTTAGGGAAGGAGACCAGACAGCGTGGTCATCGGTCTCATCGGATTAGGGAAGGATGGGGAAGGAAGTCGGCCGTGCCCTTTCAGAGGAACCATCCCGGCATTTGCCTGGAGTGATTTAGGGAAATCATGGTAAACCTAAATCAGGATGGCCGGACGCGGGATTGAACCGTTGTCCTCCCGAATGCGAGTCCAGTGTCTAACCACTGCGCCACCTCGCTCAGTGTTAGTCTTGGTACCCTGCCTGTAGCCTCATGTTGCAAATCATTTATTATCTCCTGGATGTCTACTAAGTATTCATCCCATAATCTATGTTGATATTGGCAGCACAATCAAGATTCGAGGCTGGGTAGTAATGTGATATGTATACCGTTCCAATCCTCTTGTGGCTCAGAAAGTTCTTCCAAATGCTCAAGTGAAACAGTGGTCTGTAGTCCAATTTCACGCTTTTTACTCTGCTGATCACATGAAGGAAATGGTTAGCGGAAGCTTTTCTTACCAAAATACCAGTGGCGTTCTCTTAAGTGGTGTGAACGTCATGAATTTTAAAGTGAGCTCTAAGTCTGAACTTTATACTGATGGCCTACATATGTCCTATGAATTTCCCAAGAATACCTGTTGCAGTGATGTTTCATAACCTTCATGGTACAATTGGGAACTTTGGTATTCGGATCGTAGCTTTCTGAAGTGGTACACAAGTGCTTAACATCCCTGCTGTAAGTTTATCCATGTTGCTGAAATGAAATGATTCCCTTAATTTACTATAGCACTTCCGTGGCACGAAATGTGCGTGACTTAAATGTGTATACCAGATTAATTTGTCACTGAACTCTTTTGGCAAGAGCAACAACCAACTGCTCTCATTAGAATTTCGTTCACCTGAACAATACGTGTACAGCATTCCAAATCAGGTAAAACTGGATGATATTGACTGCATCACTGTGTTGCTATTTCATCTTAATTTCTCTTAAGATGGGATCCTTGTCCTGCTCCTTGCCAACATCAGCAAGCGTGTTTCCCACAAAATTCGTGAATGTTATTCTATTCATGTACATCGGAATTAGTCTTCTTTAACTGGTTAGCATTCTAATGTGTCAGTCCTGTGGGTGCTCAAGGGAGTGCATCTGCCACAATGTCCTCTGGTTCTGGGACATGCACAACGAAGACCCCAAATTATTTGCCCAATGGGCAAAGTGGCCATGTGCGAGTTTCGTGATGATGAATAATTATAAACAATCGTGATCGCTGAAAACTGTCATTTATTTCTCCATCATAATGCACCGAAATGTAGTAAACCTCCAAAAAACTGCTAAGGTCTCGAGTTCAGTAACTGGGTATTTTCTTTCAGCTTTACTCAGGACGTGACTACAAAATGCCTTTACTAATTCCACATCCCTTTCGACCTCCTGGAAGAGACTCCAGGACAGGTTTTTGATGTGACAGATGACACACAGAACTTCCTGTTTGTGTCTGAATGGAACAGAAGTGGCCCTCTCAACAAAGCTCCCTTTAACTCTTCAAAGTCACATTGTTTTACTTCACTCCAGTTCCACATCAACTTCTCACCCACGAAACCACGTAAGTTAGGTGTGGTAACTGCTCTTTCACAAAGCATTTATAACAATTCCTCTGTGTCAGGAACGTACATTCTTGCGATTTCATTCTTGATAGTGAATAATTTCCAATCACCTCAAGCTTTTCCAGGTCCATCTGAATGCCACCAGCAGATATTACATGGGCCAAGAATCATACCATCCAAACTTCAACTTCTGTGACTGTGACTCCCTGATCCCTCAAATCATTAAGTAACTGATCTAAAATGGCACTGAGGCCTTCCCACGTCTTTTCTGCGGCTAGTATAGCATCAGCATACAATATCACTTTGTTCCTCAAAGCTTCCATGATCATGGAAGCAAGTCCCCTAATGAAGGCAGTCGACTAGACATTTAGCCTCAACAGTAACTTACTAAACTGATAGCTCTACTCTGACATAAAAATGCTGTACACTTTTGGCATGTTGGATGTGGTTCAACCTGCCAGTAACTTACGCACAAGTCGACAGAGGAAAGCACCTGCACACCACGGTATCATTGCAGTAATTCCAAGAGCGTTGCGTATTTATTGGTCTCTGTTTCAATTATGATGTTTATTTGTCAAGAATCAAGCAGATAGATCTCTCTTTTCTCGTGATCCACCACACTTGATTACTATAAGAACTGATGGCTTCTTCTGTTGCACCTTCTCTTATCAACGCTTTCATTTCATTTCGAAACTATTTTTAAGATTAATGGTAGCTGATAGTGTTTCAGGAAACATTTTCCGTGTTCTTTCACCCTGAAATGACACAAAAACGTTCAGATCATCCCTGGTGCATCCAAAAACACGATTGCATTTGACTGTATCACTCTTCTTAGGCCTGCTCTTGCATCAACCGATGCAATGTCTCATAGTTTCATCTCTAGTTCAATGTCAACTACATGCACATTACTTATATTTGTCTGCACAAGCCTTAGAGCAACCAAGTCTTATCCACTATTCTTTTCTGCATAACTGTTGAAACGTTGTCTCACCTCTTGACCTTCACCATGCCAGACCTTCACTACGACAAATCTTTTGGCCAAATACATAACCATTTCCAACTTAATTAGGAAGTCAAGCCACAGTATTGCCTCAGCTAAGTCCGTTTATAATAGCAGAGTTGGCACTAAAGCTGTGCGTCTGATTCATTACGAGGTGCATTCAAGTTCTAAGGCCTCCGATTTTTTTCTCCAGACAGGAAAGAGATAGAAACATGCGCATTGTTTTAAAATGAGGCCGCATTCATTGTTAATGCGTCCCAGAGATGGCAGCACCATACGGCAGATGTAATTTTTGCCGCCAGCGGCGAGAATGAGAACTGTTTTAAATACGTAAAATGGCCACATTTTCCTTACTTGAACTGCGTGCAGTCATTCGTTTTCTGAATTTGCGTGGTGTGAAACCAATTGAAATTCATCAACAGTTGAAGGAGACATGTGGTGATGGAGATATGGATGTGTCGAAAGTGCGTTCGTGGGTGCGACAGTTTAATGAAGGCAGAACATCGTGTGACAACAAACCGAAACAACCTCGGGCTCGCACAAGCCGGTCTGATGACATGATCGAGAAAGTGGAGAGAATGGTTTTGGGGGATCGCCGAATGACTGTTGAACAGATCGCCTCTAAAGCTGGCATTTCTGTGGGTTCTGTGCACACAATCCTGCATGACGACCTAAAAATGCGAAAAGTGTCATCGAGGTGGGTGCCACGAATGCTGACGGACGACCACATGGCTGCCCGTGTGGCATGTTGCCAAGCAATGTTGACGTGCAACGACAGCATGAATGGGACTTTCTTTTCGTCGGTTGTGAATGAGACGTGGATGCCATTTTCCAATCCAGAAACAAAGCGCCAGTCAGCTCAATGGAAGCACACAGATTCACCGCCACCAAAAAAATTTCGGGTAACCGCCATTGCTGAAAAAATGATGGTGTCCATGTTCTGGGACAGCGAGGGCGTAATCCTTACCCATTGCGTTCCAAAGGGCACTACGGTAACAGGTGCATCCTACGAAAATGTTTTGAAGAACAAATTCCCTCCTGCACTGCAACAAAAACGTCCGGGAATTTCGCCCGCATCTCGTGGTCGTGCGGTAGCGTTCTCGTTTCCCACGCCCGGGTTCCCGGGCTCGATTCCCGGCGGGGTCAGGGATTTTCTCTGCCTCGTGATGGCTGGGTGTTGTGTGATGTCCTTAGGTTAGTTAGGTTTAAGTAGTTCTAAGTTCTAGGAGACTGATGACCATAGATATTAAGTCTCATAGTGCTCAGAGCCATTTGAACCATTTGAACGTCCGGGAAGGGCTGCGCGTATGCTGTTTCACCAAGGCAACGCACCCGCATATCGAGTTAACGTTACGCAACAGTTTCTTCTTGATAACAACTTTGAAGTGATTCCTCATACTCCCTACTCACCTGACCTGGATCCTAGTGACTTTTGGCTTTTTCCAACAATGAAAGACACTCTCCGTGGCCTCATATTCACCAGCCATGTTGCTATTGCCTCAGCGATTTTCCAGTGGTCAAAACAGACTCCTAAAGAAGCCTTCGCCGCTGCCATGGAATCATGGCGTCAGCGTTGTGAAAAATGTGTACGTCTGCAGGGCGATTACGTCGAGAAGTAACGCCAGTTTCATCGATTTTGGGTGAGTAGTTAATTAGGAAAAAATAGGAGGCCTTAGAACTTGAATGCACCTCGTAAATCAACGTGAACCTGTTTCTTGACACCGGCACTGTCGCCCCTTGCAGCACCCTGTATTCTCACGCTATTTATCTTGAACACTGGTCATCGATGTTCCCTGCCAGACACATCATATACACGTTTATCTAACACAGCACCTAACCATCAGCGTCTAGTACACAATGAACTATTCTACTATTTATATCTACTTCACTTTCTTCCTCTAATAATATGTTCCGAAGCTCCTTGAAATTTATTCCATTTGTCCTCGTACTCCAGACAGTCCTCCCTGGGACAAATACCACTAGTGTGTTCCGTTAGACAATTTCTTTGTTCCCCATTCTGTAGATTACTCCCAAGGTTTGGAATGAGGACCTCTGCTATTTCAGCTCTTAATGTACTGGTCGTCTTTTCGCCCATTATTTTGTCGGTCATCTGGCCTGTTTCGCAGCCTCCGTTGTCCATATTGGTCCTGCCGAGTCAACTGATTCCTCCAATTTTGATTGATTTGTTCATACCTTTCAGGTTGGAGGTGAAGCTGTACGAAGTGCACCGGCCCTTACACTCCTACACTACGATCACACCCAAGCTCCTGAACTAATGTAGGTTTTGGAAAGTTCTCACAGCTTGTGTATTTATACATGCTATCCTAATCTCCCTTTGTAGGCGATAAGTCACATTTGTCAAACAGATTTTAATTAACTCCACCGACTCATATGGTGCATCAGGGAATTGGTTGTGGCTAACCATTTCCATAAAATAATGGATTGGATCTTTCGATTTGCAATCTACATCATATGTCACATTCACGAGAATTCCTAACTCCATTAGACTTTTTTTAGCTTTCAACCAGTACTCGTTCAAGAAATCATATTTAAAATCTTCGTATCTCTTACATTCCCCCGCGCTTTCTTGCATTTGGGTGGCTGCTTCTTCACGAAAATACGCTCAAACGCATGTTATTCTTAACACGTGTGACCACGACATTGTCAGTATCTACAAAAACTGATCTATTCAAATTTTGGGCTGTGTCTGAAAGATCCAAAGACAAAGAGTGATTTTGTACAGAAGTGGTTTACGGATTTCATCTTCGTCGATGCCGGTCGTATCTTTTTTCTTTTGCAATGCACTCAACACTTCTCTGTTCCGTCAATTTATGTGGGTTTGTCTTTCTTTAAATTGCAGTAAGTCCTCGATCTTCCTATGATTGTGCGAGGTGGTTGAAATAATGAACCACTAAGTACAGACAGCTATTCTATGACTGTGCGCAAAACTTTGACTCAGTCATTTACTTTACTCATTATTTCTTTCTGCGACGTACTTTACCTCCTGCGTGACATCTCCTCTCCATGTACTAATTGTTTCAGTACTCTTCATGTTAACATCATCATCTTTTCTAATTTTGTCAGTGGTTTCTTTATTTTGTGTCAGTATCTCTCACTTACTGTCAAAACTACATGCATGTTCGTTAGTTTTCTGTGTTAATTATCCCTGTATATTTTTAACCTGCTCTTTGATCTTCTTATTTAATTTTGCAAATTGTTCATCGTTCCTCTTCGCCTGCTCATCATTCTTATTTCACTGTTCTTGACTTTTTTTGTCTAGGTTCTCAATCTCACGATCTATTTTTTGGAACTGTTCGTCATTCTTTTCTTCTAATTTCTTTAACTCTTTGTCACTCTTCTTTTCTAATTTTGTGAACTGTTTCTCATTCTTCATGACCCTGTACTAAAAAGGCTTGCAGATCAAATGCTGCTGCAGTCTGAGGATTTTGTTCATGATTTGTAGCAATCTGTGCCACTTTTTCACGACTAGTAACATTAGATACTTCTGTCACCTGTGAAATGATCTCATTATTTTCGCCCGAGCATTCTCTCTCTACAGTATCCCCACTATTCTGCATCTTGATCTGATCCTCTTCGATGTTCATTCCACACTGTGAGCTTCCATTTCCACGGTTCATTAAAATCAGTATGCTGAAAACTTTCCTGTCGAACCTCCATGTTCAACCCACGATCTACTGTTTCAAAATTACTGGGCAAGTCTCTCTTGATTTCACTGATCCTTTCCAGGCTTCTCGCTCTGACACACATTAATTTTGGCATACTTTAATAAAGCTGACCTTAATATACAGTGTGACATAGAAAAACGGGAACATTTCCACAATCCAATAAAACTAGAAGTGATGAAGGAAAGAAATGGCATTCATAGTAATTGAAACCTTACAACTCTTTCATTTACGAAATATTGATGGTAGTCATCATTTTTTTTAAATTATGTCCTTTAGATGGCGTCCTCCCTGTACGAATACATTCATGAAACCTGCTGTCGAGATTCCTCATTGACCGCCGCAACGTCTCAGCTGAGATACTATGAACTGCATCCAGAATTTTCTGTCTTAACTCATCCAGGTTTCTTGGTCGAGTCGTGTAGACTTTGCTCTTGAGGTGGCCCCGCAAGAAAATACCATAAACGGATACATTTAGCGGTCTAGGGGGCCAGGGATTGTTACCGATTCGCGAGAATAAACGATCGCCAAACAGCGTGTCATGTCGCTCCGTCCTGTTGAAACCAGACTTCTTGAACGTTTGGGAAGTTGTTCAGTGCAGGTGTAACTAAAGTTCGTAACATCTCCACGTAACGATCGGCATTGACATTTATTGTGTTTCCCTGTTCATTTGCGAAAAAATGCGACCCGATATTACCATGTGATGCAACACCACAACATATTGTCACTTTACTAGCTTGTAAAGGGTGCTCATGAACCTCTTTAGGATTTGTGTTTGCCCAGTAACGGTAGTTCCGTTTATTCATATAACCTGTGAGATGAACATGTGCCTCATCTGACAGCCACATCTTGTTTAGAAATTCATCGTCATTGTTTATTTTTGTTATCATTTATTGACAAAATCCTAATCGCAACCGGTAATCGTTGTCCTTCAATTGTTGCACCATCTGTAGTTTGTACGAATGAAATCTTAAATCGAGGTGAAGAATTCTGCGAACACTTTCCCGGGACATTCCAACCGCTGCTGCTTGCTTAAGAATTGAACGCCATGGGCTCCGTAAGATAGATTTGCGTACAACATCAATGTTTTAAGGAGAACGCACACTTCTTGGTCGTCCTGTTGGTTTCTTCTTGAGGGTAGCTGCAGTCTCTTCAAAATTATTGATCCAACATTTTATCGTGTGTTTCGACGGAACGGCATCATGACGTTATAAATTACAAAAACGTCGAAACTCCCTCTGCGCCGCTACCAATCTACCATTGTTTTTGTAAAACTTTTTATGGCTAACCCACGCTATTGTCCGTTCCACTGATCCATGATTACTCAAATGACAGACTGTTTACTTGCTAGCTGTAACGAACCCGCAGTGCCGCCACCTGTTCAAGGCTAACACTACTCATTTCAAACATTCCCGTCATTTTGTGTCACCCCGTACCTAAGACATGAACATAGCCTACAAGATATTGACGAAATTCGATAAACTCATGTACAAAATACATTTAAATTCTCTAAAATACAGAATACACTCAAATGAAACCCCTCCAAAAATTCAATGAAAATTTTGAAAAAAGACAACAACTGACTGATACAAACAATCTCTTTTTGCTGAAAGAAAATTCATGGATTGATTAAGCACCAGCAACTTCATAGTATTTTAGATTCGTTATTTTGTTTATTATTGAGGTTGTGACAGTGATTATATCTTCACTGCGCTGACTGTTAAGGAAAAGGCAAAATTTTAACTCAAAGCAAAAGTTCTGACTGAGAAGCCAGGAGATCACAAGTAATCGAACTGCTGGCCAGGCACTGTCAGTTCTCTATGTGAGGTTGTGGCTGAGCCATCGACATATAGCTGTGGTTCTCAGAAATGCCTGCGCTGGGTGCTTCCTATACGATCAAGTGAAATTAATTACAGGGGTAGCACAACAGATAACGAAATAAATTTATTAAACAAAGGGTGGCCCCAGCGCAATGACATATAGGTGCTGTAGCTCACAAGATCATATAAACAGGGAATTCATCAAAATACTGAATGAAACAGTGATCATTACAGTACCCCTTTAATTACAAGTCCTTTTAGACCTCAAATTGTACACAAGTGTACAAAGACACGAAACCGTTACTGTCATTGTGTATTAACACAGGTTATAATGAGACTAAAATATCAACATCTAGGTAACGATCCGGTAATGTCCGGCACTGCGCGACTGCTGCGGTCGCAGGTTCGAATCCTGCCTCGGGCGTGGATGTGTGTGATGTCCTTAGGTTAGTTAGGTTTAAGTAGTTCTAAGTTCTAGGGGACTGATGACCTCAGATGTTAAGTCCCATAGTGCTCAGAGCCATTTTTTTGATCCGCTAATGAGACTGAGCTGAATACGTTAAAGTCAACACACATTTTGGGAAACAGCTCAGTTCGTATAAATCGTAGAGTGATTGCTGAATGTTAATGAGAGGGGAAAGAAAGAACTGCAGGAATCATGGATGCACCTATTATATTGGCTGAGCACATGTTGAGCTCGGGATTTGCTAATAAACGTACTTGAAATAAAAATTTGAAATCCTAACATCAATATTAAATCTTAGAGTACATTCTACAACTCGCTTTGTGAACCTTATCTTTGCTCACCATACTTAGTGTTCCCATTGCCTGCGAGTGGCTGCAGAATTCTAAGGTATCTGGCCTGCACTGAAGGCTGTTATCCCCTCCCACCCTCCACCCGCTGCCCCCAATGTGTCGAAAACAATACACAGCAGCTCTCCGTCTTTTAGGATGCAAACACAGGTAGCACCCCTCCAGCAGAGTTTAGCCCACAGGCAATATACTGGTCCCAACTTCTACTTCGTTCCTCCTTCCCCTGTCACATAATGGCGGTGCATGTTCTTTGAAGAGGGCTGCGCCCCCCCTCCCCCCCTCCCAGTCGGACACTGACACCCACTCCCCTATTCTGATGGCCTCTTCTCAACATCTAGTCAGTAGGATTCCCATCTGCACAATCAAAAACAATCATTCAGAATAAGAAATTAATATAAAAATTTAGTAATTAGATATGGCAATCACGTTAAACTTAATCATACTCATGAAGTTTGATCGTGGTACGTAGCAGTTTCGACAAAAACAGTCACGTAGCAACTGTGCTAAACCTCTGCTTCCTCTCTACAGTAATTTTTACCCCCACCTCACATCACTTCATAATCAAATTCACAATTTGCTGGATTCTCAGGAAGGTTCCTATCATCTGAGTACCCTTCCTTTTGGTCATGTTTTACTATGAATTTTCCTGGCAGATGATAATTGTGTGCCAGACTCAAACTCTGGATCTTTTCCTTTCGCAGGCAAGTGCTCTTTGCAGTATCCTTTCTATGCTAATCTTGCAAGTTTCACAGAACAGCTTCTGCGAATTTTGGAAACTAGGAGGTGGGGTATGGCCGGAAGTAAAGCTGTGAGGAGGTGTCGTGAGTCGTGTTTGAGTAGTTCAATTAGTGCCGGCACGGTAGCTCAACTTGTCTGGAAAATCTGAGTGAGCGGATCACCAATGAAATTGAACGATTGTCAAGGGACGTCCGCCCTTAACAAATGCAACGAACGATATCGAACAAAATTAATTCACCAAAAAAATTTGGTAGAGCACTTGCCTCCAAAATGAAAATGTCGCGAGTTCGAGTCTTGGTGCGGCACACAGCTTTAATCTGTCAGGAAAATTCGTATCAGCGCATACTTCGCCGCAGAGAGAAAATTGCATTCTAGTTGCACCATATTCTTTTTCTCTCCATTTCGAGTCAATACTTCTTCATTTGTTGTCCGGTCTACTCAGTCAATCACCCGCATTCTTCTGTAGCTCTACATTTCAAAACCTTCTATTCTTTTCTTATTTGGAGGGTTTGCCATCCACATTTCACTTCCATATAAGCCTACAATCCAGACAAACATTTTTAGAAAAGGCTTCCTAACAAGTAAATTTATATTAGATAACATATTTCATCTTTTTCAAAAAGGCTCTTCTTACTGTTGCTAGTCTGCTTTTAATGACCTTTCTATTTCAGCCATCATCAGTTATCTTGCTACCCAAAACCCATCTATAGCTTTCAGTGTCTCGCTTTGTTATCTAATTTCATTAGTATCACCTGACCTAATTTTACTACTCTACATAGATTAGCATGGAGAGCTGCATCAAACCAGTCTCAGGACTGAAGACTACAACAACAACAACAACAACAACAACAACAACAGTCCCCTTGTTTTACTTTACTGCATCTAATGACCACATTTCAAGACGGTATTCATTCCGTTCAACTGATCTTCTAAGTCCTTTCCTGTCTCAGACAGAATTACAAGGTCACCGTCAAACTTTAAATTTTTTGTTTCTTCTCCCTGAACTTTAATTCCATTTCCAAACTTATCTATAGTTTCCTTTACTGCTTGCTCAAGGTACAGATAGAGTAACGTGGAGGATAGGCTACATAGCCCTCTGTCACGCTCCGCTCTAACTGCTGCCTCATGTCCTTTTATCCTTATAACTACCCTCGTTTCTGTACAAGACTTCATAATTTCAAAGAGTGTATGCCACTCAAATTTCTCTAAGCCTGCAAGTATTAAAAATGTAGGTTTGTCTTGTTTAGTCCACCAAGATATGTCCTAATGTCAGCTTTGCCTTGTGCTTGCCTACTTCTTTTCCGGGAACCAAAACGATTACCCTCGAATCTAAGTCTCACAATTTCGTCATACGGTTTACCTTGCAGAGATGCGTGTAGGAATGCAAAGGGACACACCTTTCTCAATATCTTATTTGCAATCTTATCTTTCCTGACTCGGTAAAGGCCGAGTGCGTTTTACTCATACTGAAAACAAGATATAGAAACTGGTTCAAACAAGTTCAGCACAACAGTACACAATCAGCTAGAATTAATTCCTCGATACGACAAGACTTCATGCTAAATGGAGAAGTTGTCGGTAAGAGATAATGTCATCAGGTCACTAAGTGGCACAGATATACGAAGTACTTTAATACTTATACGCGAAATGTCATTCTAATCTTCAAATGACCGAAAGTTTAACATGTCGAGGATTATGTCTATGACGATTTTCTACTAACGAGGAAGTGTGCCGGTTCTCCTCAAACGCGGACACTACCTTGTAACTGTCGAAATAAGTTGAACGGAAGGCGTCTACACGGGATAGCATAGTCTTGCGAAAGGACAAATTGTCAGAGATGAGAGAGAAGTAGAAGTCTAGCATTTGAAACACCTCTGTATTCCGGGAGGAGTTAGGCTGGTGATAAAAAAGACCACAGCACACAACAGCAGCAGCACTTATTTAGAGACAGATTAAAGCTGGGCGCCACGTTCGACTCGTAGAAACAGTCGCTTCTTGCAGCCAGGTGGCTTAAAAGGCTTGTCCGCCATATGCCATCTGTACGCTCGACATTTCTGCACTATCAGACTGCATCATATCAACGTCGTCATCGACTAAATCTTTCGTCGAGGTTGTTTCTAGTGCATTATTGTCTTACTTTTGTTAATACTGCATCTCACCTTCTTCCACAGGAAAAAGCCTACATCTACACTGAAGAAAAAAAATCGGGACACCAACAAATAATTAATACAGAGTGATAAATTTCAGGAATACATCTGTCTAGGTAACTTATTCAAGTGATTAACATTAATCATCACAAATTAATGTAAGCGTGAGATAAGCCATTGCGAAAGTGAAATACTCGTACAAAAAATTGTTCAAATGGCTCTGAGCACTATGGGACTTAACTGCTGAGGTCATCAGTCCCCAAGAACTTAGAACTACTTAAACCTAACTAACCTAAGGACATCACACACATCCATGCCTGAGGAAGGATTCGAACCTGAGACCGTATCGGTCGCGTGGTTCCAGGCTGTAGCGCCTAGAACCGCTCGGCCACTCAGACCGGCAATGCTCGTACATCAATAACCGGTGTAACCGCCAGAATGTTGAATGTACGCATGTAAACGTACATGTATTGTGTTGCAGAGGTGCGGATATCAGTTTGTGGGGTGGAGTTCGGAGACTGTTGCACTCGGTCGGTTAATACAGGGAGGGTTAATGCTGTTTGTGGATGACGCTGGAGCTGTCGTCCGATGATGTCCCATATGTGGTCGATTGGAGACAGACGTTGTGATCGAGCACGTCCAGGCAACATCTCGACCCTCTGCAGAACATGTTGGGTTGGAAAAGCGGAATGAGGGTGACCGTTGTGGTGTTGGAAAACACCCCATGAAATGCTGTTCACGAATGACAACACATGAGGTCGAATCACCATATTGACATAGAAATTTGCAGTCAGTGCGGGATGATCATGTGAGTGCTCCTGCTGTCATATGAAATCGCATCCCGGGCTATAACTCCTGGTGTAGGTCTAGTGTGGCTAGCATGCACACAGTGAGTTGCCCCCTCTGTTTATTGATTGGATAGCCACTGAATTGCTATTTATTTATTTAATAGAATAATAATAATTATTAAAAAGTGGCAATTTTATTTAAGCATTGATTTTACTCTTTCGATAGTGCTCGCTTTGGAGAATACACATTTTATAAGAATTATTTGGTCCAGGAAACACTTTTGCGATCACGGTTGCGATTTAGACGATATTCGCGTAATTGTACTAATTAAAAGATATCGTTGCCGAAAGACGCAGTTTCGATTAAAGCTGTGTGCACTTTTGCGCGTATAATGAAAATATACTCTCTAAAGTGCTGGAGGGGACTAGGAAATGCCATTAAGGTCCTAGACCCGATGAAGGGAAACTCCTGATCTACACCTCCAAGCGGTAGAGAGTCGGCAACATCACTTCATATGATGGCTAACGTAGACAGGGACCGAAGGATGACCGGGATAAGTCATCACCCCAGCATCTGCTGGACAGGGCACCCTCTTGCCCTGGAAATGAGAAATCATTTCCAAAGGCGGAAGAACCAGGTGATGGTCAACGGCATAGGATGTGGAAGGCAACGGGAAACCACCACATTAAAGAACTACGGTTATCCCAAGCATCAGCAGTAAACCATGTCAGTATCTTCTGTAAAATTTTCCGGAGATAAAATAGTCCCCCAATCGGATCTCCGGGTGGGGACTGCAAAAGATATAGACAACGTGAAGGAAATGAATCCCAATTTTAACATAGCCACTTGGAATGTGAGAACATTGCTTCAGTGTAGCAAGCTAGAAAATGTAAAACTTGAAATGGAGCGACTGGAAATCGATATCCTGGGCATATCGGAGATGAGATGGCCCCAACCAGGTGATTTCTGGTCTGGAGAATACAGAGTCATTCACACCGGAACTGACCAAGATAGACCGGGAATGGGAGGAGTTGGAATAATTTTGAGGAAAAACTATGGCTCACGTGTCAAGGGATATGTGCAATATAGCTCTCGAATAATACTAGTCAAACTTGAAACTAAACCAAAGGACACTGTGATAATACAAATATACATGCCAACATCCAAAGAAGAAGATGCAGTCATTGACGAAATATACGAAGAAATAAGTGATGCGATGAGAAATGTTAAGAGAGATGAAAACCTGATTGCCATGGGGGACTGGAACGCGATTGTGGGTGAAGACCCGGAGGAAGGAATTGTTGGCAAATGTGGACTTGGAAGAAGAAATGAAAGAGGTGATCGACTGATCGAGTTCTGCTCAAAGCACCAATTAGTTGTTGCAAACACACTTTTCCAACACCACAAACGAAGAAGATATACATGGAAGGCCCCTGGAGACCTGAGGAGACAACAGATTGACTACATTCTAGTGAAAGCACGTTTTAGGAACCAGGTAAAAGATTGCAGGAGCTATCCATCTGCAGACATAGGCAGTGATCATAACCTGGTCATGATGAAAAGTTCACTGAGATTCAAACGTTTGAACTTAAATGGGAACTAGAAAAACTGAAAACTGAGGGACTGGCAAAGCACTATGCTCATGAAACAGACAACCTAATTAAAAATGTTCAACATGGTGGAGTAAATGAAGACTGGAATCAGATTAAATCTGGTATATACAAAGCAGCAGAAAAGATAGTTGGAAGAACTGAACCCAAAAACAAGAGGAAATGGATTACAGCAGATATTATTGAGCTTATAGAAAACAGAAGATTATACAAAAATGCAACTGAGGAACAAGGAAAAGCTGAATACAGAAGACTAAAGAATTTAGTTAATAGAGAAGCTAGGAAAGCAAAAGAAAATTTTCTTGGAGAAATGTGCAGGAAAGTAGAAGAAAATATGCAAAACGGAAGAACTGATTTAGACTACAGAACAGCAAATCAATTTTTTTTTAACAAACGTAAAACAGTACTCTCAGGCACAATAGAAAATAAAGAGGGGAAAATGCTGTTTGGTGAAGACATGCTGAAGAGATGGAAAGAATACATAGAGGAGTTGTATGCTGGAACACCTCTTTCGGAGGAAGTAATAGGAAGAGAAGAGGAAGTAGACGAAGATGACAAGGGAGATGACATTCTGCAAGAAGAATTTGACAGAGCTCTAAAAGAACTACAGTACAACAAAGCAACGGGTATTGATGACATCCCTGCAGAACTAATAAAGAATGCTGGTGACGGCATGAAAATGATGCTGCTTAAACTTATTAGGTCCATCTATAACACAGGAGAGATACCGACAGACTTCCAGAAATGTATCATTGTTCCTATACCAAAGAAGGCAGCAGCTACAAAATGTGAACAGCACCGAACTCTTAGCCTAATATCACATGCATCAAAAATTCTCATAAAAATAGTTCTGAAGAGAATTGAAGAGAAGGTGGAGGATATGCTGAGTGAAGATCAGTTTGGTTTCAGAAGGGGATTGGGAACAAGAGATGCGATTCTGGCACTAAGAATCATTATCGAAAAGCAATTACAGAAAAATAAACCAACTTATATTGCCTTTATAGACATGGAAAAGGCATTTGATAACGTTATCTGGCAAGAGATGTTCAGAGTGCTGAGGAAAATTGGAATAAAGTACAAAGACATCCGCGTGATACTCAGTTTCTATAAGAATGAGGTGGCAGTGATTAGGAACTGTCACCAGGAACAACAAGCAAATATTAGAAAAGGGGTAAGACAAGGATGTGCTCTGTCTCCTCTTATATTCAATGCTTACATCCAGGAAGCTATAGACCAAGTTCGAGAAACTACTGAGGTGGGGATCAAAATTAATGGGCAGAAGATAGACATGGTACGTTATGCAGATGATATTACTGTAGTCACGGAGACAGAAGAAGATCTAGAGGAAGTCCTCAGAACAACGGAAAAAATTCTATAGAATCAGTATGGAATGAGAATAAACAAGAAAAAGACTAAAGTGATGGTATGAAGTACAGGAGCAGAATATGAACCTCCGAGAATTAGAATTGGAAGAGAGGAGCTGGAAGTGATACAGGAATTTACTTACCTGGGAAGCAAAATCACAAGGGATGGTAGAAGCCGGAAAGAAATTGCGACCAGAATACAAAAGGCCAAAATTGCATTTAATCGGAGAAGGAACTTACTCACCAGCAACAACATCAGTCTGAAAATAAGGAAACGCATCATGAAAGGTTTCGTTTGGAGTGTGGCCCTATATGGATGTGAAACTTTGACAGTTGGAAGAGCAGAGAGAAGACGGCTAGAGGCCCTGGAGATGTGGTGCTATAGAAGGATGATGATCAGCTGGACAGACAAAGTAACAAATGAAGAGGTGCTTAGAAGAGTACAGGAAAGCAGATCTCTGTGGAGGCACATCCAAACAAGAAGAGACAAACTTGTAGGGCACATCCTACGACACAACAATATCATTGGAACAATAGCAGAAGGAGTTATTGAGGGAAGGAATCGGCGGGGGCGACCAAGGATATCATACATGCAACAGATCATGAATGACGTTGGATGTAACACATATGTGGAAATGAAGAGGAAAGCAGACAGAAGAGAGGAATGGCGCTCTGCTGCAAACCAACCTCAGGGTTGAACACTAAAGAAGAAGAAATGAAAATATTCATAACACGTCGCATAACAAAAAGAAACATGCGAATCACAACCGTGATCAAACGAAGAAAATATATGATAACATAAATGTTCTTCGCTGTTATTCAGGACAGGCTCAGATTAGACCTTGCGATTTTTAGTTACAGGAAATGACAAGACGTTACACACGGGAGATATTTGTTTTGAATAACTTGTATTTACCTTCTCTCTCCTTTTTACAGCCTTTATACCTTAACAACGATTAAAGAACTTTTCCTTCTCTACCGACCAGTACGAGAACAAAATTCAGACTCAACAAAATGTCTTACATCGAATTATTACATGCTTAACCCTTAACAATCATACATAGTTTCGTAGTACAAACAATGCTAATTATTCCGTGCAATAGAAAGTTTTTGATACACGGAGCACAAAAATGAAAATAATAAAATTATAATTACATTTTTAATATCATGAATACTTGTTTAAATCATGAAAATAAGGTTTGACATCGTCGTAATATTAATTTTCAACGTTGTAGCACTACAACAGGTTGGTTGCAGGTTCCCAATTGGCCTCTCTAGCCAACAAACGGTTATCGCTGGCTTCGAGGCAGAACCAGCTTTCATCAGAAAACACAATAGGCGTCCAACCTGGCCACGAAAGAGCTGTCGCTTGACACCACTGAAGTCGCAAATGGTGGTGGTTTGGGGTCAGTGGAATGCAAGCTTCAGGGCGTTTGGCTCGGAGCTGTCCTTGAAGCAACATTCGTTGTGTCAATGTTGTGCCAACTGCTGCTCAAATCGCTGCTGCACGTGCAGTTTGATGCGCCAGGGAAATACGTAAGTCGAACACGATGGTCTCCCTCTCGGTAGTGTCCAGAGTCCGGTCTTCTTGCGACCGTGCACTCTCGTGACCACCGCTGCCGAGAATCATGTGCAGTGGCCCCATTCCTGCGAAGTCTTTCTGCAGTATCGCCGAAGGAACATTCAGCTCCTCGTAGCCTATTACAAGACATCGGTCAAACTCAGTGAGCTGTTGTCGACAATGGCGTCTTTGTCGTATTGAAGCTTTCTTGGCTAATATCGGCTCACCACGTCCAGTCTCAAAGGTAACTAACGCTCACGGCCGGTACAGCGTGTATTTATAGCTAACATGATTTGCATGCTCTTAGTGGCGCAACTAGTGCCCCTCTCATGCAATTGATACGAAATTTGAAAAGACATCATCTTTCAGATGTAGAAAACAGGCCTACCAACTTTCGTTTACGTCGGACAACTTCTTGGTGCTGCCATTTTCTTTGACGTCAGTGTATGCAGGTTGTGTTTGACTTTTGTAATTTTAATGTTGATGTCCATTTTGGAACTTTCGCTGTTAGTGATGTTGACTTACAATGATAATGAATTAAGAATCCATTCTAAGTGAAAAGTCGGTGAATTGAAGTAAATTGTAGAAGACACACTACTGTTGTCAAAAATCGTAAATTCATGAGGAATTCATTGCAAATGAATACAACCAAGCCTCTAAATTTTTTTGTTTGATGAAATAAACACGATCAAATATACGACGCTATGAAGGAATATTACAACTCCGGAATCAGGATGGTCATTGGTTCCCATTTCTTGCCTTTTTTTCGTTAATGTAACTAATAGGTATCAGGTAGATTATATAATGTTAAGACAGAGATTTAGGTTTTAAATTCTAAGACATTTCCAGCGGCGGATGTGGACTCTGACCACAATCTATTGGTTATGACCTGTAGATTAAAACTGAAGAATCTGCAAAAAGGTGGGAATTTGAGGAGATGGGACCTGGATAAACTGAAAGAGCCAGAGGTTGTACAGAGTTTCAGGGAGAGCATAAGGGAAAAATTGATAGGAATGGGGGGGGAAAGAAATACATTAGAAGAAGAATGTGTAGCTTTGAGGGATGAAGTAGTGAAGGCAGCCGAGGATCAAGTAGGTAAAAAGACGAGGGATAGTAGAAATCCTTGGGTAACAGAAGAAATATTGAATTTAATTGATGAAAGGAGAAATTATAAAAATGCAGTAAATGAAGCACGCAAAAAGGAATACAAACGTCTCAAAAATGATATCGACAGGAAATGCAAAACGGCTAGGCAGGGATGGCTAGAGGATAAATGTAAGGATGTAGAGGCTTATCTCACTAGGGGTAAGATGGATACTGCCTACAGCAAAATTAAAGAGACCTTTGGAGAAAAGAGAACCACTTGATGAACATCAAGATCTCAGATGGAAACCCAGTTCTAAGCAAAGAAAGGAAAGCAGAAAGGTAGAAGGAGTATATAGAGGGTCTGTTCAAGGGCGATGTACTTGAAGACAATATTATGATAATGGAAGAGGATGTAGATGAATATGAAATGGGAGATACTACACAGCGTGAAGAATTTGACAGAGCACTGAAAGACCTGAGTCGAAACAAGGCCCCCGGAGTAGACAATATTCCATTGGAACTGCTGACAGTCTTGGGAGAGCCAGTCCTGACAAAACTCTACCAGCTGGTGAGCAAGATGTATGAAACAGGCGAAATACCCTCAGACTTCAAGAAGAATATAATAATTCCAAACCCAAAGAAATCAGGTGTTGACAGATGTGAAAGTTACCGATCAATCACTTCAATAAGCCACAGCTGCAAAAAACTAACGCGAATTCTTTACAGAAGAATGAAAAAACTGGTAGAAGCCGACCTCGGGGAAGATCAGTTTGGATTCCGTAGAAATACTGGAACACGTGAGGCAATACTGACCTTACGACTTATCCTACAAGAAAGATTAAGGAAAGGCAAACCTACGTTTCTAGCATTTGTAGACTAAGAGAAAGCTTTTGACGATGTTGACCGGAATTCTCTCTTTCAAATTCTAAAGGTGGTAGGGATAAAGAACAGGGAGCGAAGGGCTATTTACAATTTGTACAGAAACCAGATGGCAGTTATAAGAGTCGAGGGGCATGAAAGGGAGGCAGTGGTTGGGAAGGGAGTGAGACAGGTTTGTATCCTATCCCCGATGTTATTCAATCTGTATATTGAGCATGCAGTAAAGGAAACAAAAGAAAATTTCGGAGTAGGTATTAAAGTCTATGGAGAAGAAATAAAAACTTTAAGGTTCGCCGATGACATTGTAATTCTGTCAGAGACAGCAAAGGACTTGGAAGAGCAGTTGAATGGAATGGACAGTGTCTTGAAGGGAGGATATAAGATGAACATAAACAAAAGCAAAACGAGGATAATGGAATGTAGTCGAATTAATTCGGGTGATGTTGAGGGTATTAGATTAGGAAATGAGACACTTAAAGTAATAAAGGAGTTTTGCTATTTGTGGAGTAAAATTACTGATGATGGTCGAAGTAGAGAGGATATAAAATGTAGATTGGAAATGGCAAGGAAAGTGTTTCTGAAGAAGAGAAATTTGTTAACATCGAGTAAGTGTGAGGAAGTCATTTCTGAAAGTATTTGTATGGAGTATAGCCATGTATGGAAGTGAAACATGGACGATAAATAGTTTGGAAGAGAAGAGAATAGAAGCTTTCGAAATGTGGTGCTACAGAAGAATGCTGAAGATTAGATGGGTAGATCACATAACTAATGAGGAAGTATTGAATAGGATTGGGGAGAAGAGACGTTTGTGGCACAACTTGACAAGAAGAAGGAACCGGTTGGTAGGACATGTTCCGAGGCATCAAGGGATCACAAATTTAGCATTGGAGGGCAGCGTGGAGGGTAAGAATCGCAGAGGGAGACAAAGAGATGAATACACTAAGCAGATTCAGAAGGATGTAGGTTGCAGTAGGTACTGGGAGATGAAGAGGCTTGCACAGAATAGGGTAGCATGGAGAGTTGCATCAAACCCGTCTCAGGACTGAAGACCACATCAACAACAACAACAAGTAACAGAGTTAATTAGTTCACTAACTTGTTGCTCACTACAAAACTTCTCAAATGTCTAAATTAAACTGCATACGTCCATCCTAATTTCCTGTACCGCGTCAGATATTGGACTGTAGCCTTCAGTACAGCGACTGTAGGAAACCAACCTTTGCACAAACAGTATGTTCGTTGGGCTCTAAAGCAGCGGATTGTTTATTTTCAGAAATGAAGATACTGAAGCAGTCATATTTTGTTTTTATTGTGTGCCACAAGACAGCTAATTATTTTCTCTTGAGGTATTGAAAGCAGTCTGCGATCAGTTTTCTTTCCTTTATAACATTACCGCTTTAGATCCATGAGATCATCATCGGATGTGTCTGTCTTCCGAAACTAGTAAACATCTCACGATCTAGTACATGGAAACTGGTCATGAAATAAAGGAAAAGCTTTTGGGACCGAAGTTGGCTTTCAGTGTCTCAGATTTCGAACATTCGGTCGCTTCGTACTTCAATGTGCTTATCTTATTCGTCATAACATTTTCTGCTTCGAAACATATAAATGCAGGTCAAGCTTTGGCCCTCAACGTGTTTTGTATCCATGCAAGTATGTCGATATTATCTGCTCGAAAGTATCTTTCGAACTACTTGGTTATTCCCGTTTTTAAGAACTATAGTCGGACAGAGGCACAAACCCATTGGTATATCTCTGACGATGGCATGTTACAGAAATTTGGAACATGTGTTATGCTCGCGTGTTATGACATTTCTGGAAACCGTAAATGTTCTTTTTAGGAACTGACAGGGATTCCGAAAACAAATGTGCGAAGTTCAGCTCTCTCTGTTCGTCCACGATCCCAGAAAGCAGTATATACAGGTGCCAAGATACATTACGTGTTTAGTGTCTTCGATGCACTTCCACACGGCTGCCTAATGGACAATATACGAACTTGCGGAATATCAGAGTAGCTGTTTTACTGAACTCAAGAGTTTCTAGTAAAAAGAACACAGAATGTTATTTTAAACGAAGAGAAGCTTTCAGTCGTGAAGGTAATCTCGAGCATACCCCACGGAGTATTATAGGACCATTACTTTTTACAATACATGTAAATGACCTACCAGGTAACCTCGGATGTTCCGGGAGGCTTTTGGTGCATAAAAGTGATATGCACACAGAAGTTTCGATGGTAGAAAATTGTGGCGATGTACATAAAGACCTGCAGAGTATCAGTGGGTGGTGCAGAAAGTGGCATTGGCCCTCAACGTAAACCAATGTAACGTATTGCCAATACATAGACAGAAAGACGGTTTGTTGTGTAATTACATATTGCAGAAAAATCACAGCTAGCAGTTAATTCGATTAAATATATAGGAGTATGCATTTGGATCGATTTGAAGTGAAACGAGCACAAAAAATTAATGGCAAGTACGGCAGAGGCCGAACTGAGATTCATTAGAAGAATCCTCCGGAAATGTAATCCACGGACAATCGTCAGTTTGGGTTCCGTACCAGAAAGGACTGGTAGAGGAAATAGAGAAGATCCAAAGAAGAGCAGCGCATTTCGCTACTGATTCACTTATCAAGTGCGAAAACGTCATGGAGATGCTCAGTCAACGCCAGTGGCAGAAGCTGGAGGATAGACGTTCAAGAAAAGACCATCAATATAAAATTAAAGAAATTCGAGCCCATATGTGGGGCTTCCCAGCAATCTGTCTTCCCGCAAACCACACGCTAATGAAACAGAGAAGGGAGAAGCGTCAGTGGCACACAAAATGCTCTCTGCTGGACACCGTATGGTCCCTTGCGGAGTACAGATGTATATGTTGACTTGGTAGGTAGTCACAGTCACAGGTGAGCTTCAAAATAGATTTTTTACAGATTTTTTATTATAACACAAAGCAGTTTCCTTGGAGATCACAAACAGGTGTAAGAAGGGGAAGCTTCATTATCAAAAATGGTTCAAATAGCTCTGAGCACTATGGGACTTAACATCTGAGGTCATCAGTCCCCTAGAACTTAGAACCACTTAAACCTAAGGACATCACACACATCCATGCCCGAAGCAGGATTTGTACCTGCGACCGTAGCGGTCGCGCGGTTCCAGACTGAAGCGCCTAGAACCGCTCGTCCACACCGGCTGGCTTTTGTTATCAACGGCGTCTTTTTCGACCGCTCACGCTTCGTCGAACGCCACTCACACCTCCCATGAAGAAAATTTCCTTTAAACAGCCGTCAGCGCCAGCCACGCCCTCTCCAGGGTCGCCGTCTTCACACGGGTGGCGCTATGGCGCCACCAGAGGACGTCATCTTCCCTTCTACTCACTGCATGGAAATGTATCCGTCTACGTACCTCTTTAAGAGTCCGCACACTGAGCTCCATGTCAGGTCTCAGGAGGTGGGACAACTACGTACTAGGCACAGCACTACTGATGTTGAGTGACTGAAGCTGTTAGCAGTGATTGTACAGACAATTCAGTAATTGATGTATGGGAAACAATATGAAACAGACAACCAAGAAACCAAAGTCACGTATAACATACTTAACTTTGTACATAGTGTAAATAAAAGTATTTGAGATTTATTCATTTATTAAATGTAAGTAGTGTTCTTCATCTTGTATCAGCTGCAGAATAACAAAACAACCATCAATACCACCTTCATTCATTTTTATTTTTCCTAGTTCTAGTTTTTTTCTGAAATCTGTAATCTTGTCGGTTAATTCTGAAAAGTGCATACTACGTCAAGGCAACAATAGACTGAAGAGATTTACCTATTCAAACCTGTCACGTAAGGGTTCTACTTTAATTTAAAACAGAGAACAAGAAGAAGGAGACATAGTAGGTGAAAATGAACTGCGGGAGAGGAATGAAAGAGGAAGATGCTTGGTGTACTATTGTACACAGCATAATTTAATCATCGTACACACTTCGTTTAAGAAACTCGAAAAGAGGTTGTGTACGTGGAAGAGGCCTGGAGAAATTGGAATATTTCAGACTGATTGTATAATGGTAAGACAGAGATTTCAGACACAGATTTTGAATTGAAATTATTTGCAGTGGCTGATGTGGACTATTATTCAAATTATTGGTTATGAACTGTAGATTAAAGCTGAAGGAATTGCAAAAAGGTAGGAAATGGAGATAGAACCTGGATAAGTTGAAAGAAACAGATGTTATTGAAAATTTCAGAGACAGCCTGAGGCAGTGGATGACTAAAAAACGGTGATAGGAAAACAGTGGAAGACAAATGGTTAGCTTTAAGAGATGAAGTAGTGAAGACAACAGAGGATCAAATAGGTAAAAATACAAGGCGTAGAAGAAATCCTTGCATTACACAGGAGATAATTTAATTAATGAAAGGAGAAAATTTAAAAATGTAGCAAATGACGCAGATGAGAGGAAATACAAACGTCTTAGAATTGAGATTGACAGGAAGCGCAAAAAAGCTAAGCACGAATGGCTAGAGGACAAATGTAAGGATTTAGAAGCATATCTCACCAGGGTAAAGAGAGACGCCCCCTACAGAAAAATTAAAGAGGCCTTTGGAGAAAAGAGAAGCAGTTGTATGATCATCAAGAGCCCAGATGGAAAAGCAGTCCTAACCAAAGAAGAGAGAGGTGAAAGGTGGAAGGAGAATATAGAGGTTCTATACAAAGATGACAGCAGCATTATAGAATGGGAAGAGTAGATGATGAGATACTACGAGAAGAATTTGACTGAGCAGAGAAACACCTTAGTCGAAACGAAGCCCCGGGAGTAGAAGACACAACGTTACAACTATTGATAGCCTTGTGAGAGCCAGCCTTGACAAAGTTCTTCCATCTGGTGCACAAGATGTATGAGACAGCCGAAATACCTTCAAACTTCAATAAAAATGTAATAATTACATTTCCAAAAAAGCAGGTGCTGAAAAGCAGGTGCTGAAAATTACCTAACTGTCAGTTTATTTAGTCTTGGTTGCATAATACTAACATGAATTTTTTAGAGAAGAATGGAAGAACTAATAGAAGCCGACCTCGGGGAAGAACAGTCTGTATTCCGGAGAAATTCAGGAGCACCGGAAGCGATACTGATCCTATGGCTTACTTTGGAGGACAGGTTAAGTAAACGCAAACCTACGTATATAGCATTTGTAGACTTAGAGAAAGCTTTTAATAATGCTGACCGGAATACTCTCTTTGAAATTCTGAAGGTATCAGAGGTAAAATACAGGGAGCGGAAAGCTATTTACAACTTGGACGTTAACCAGATGGCATGAGAGACGAGAGGCATGTAAGAGAAGCAGTGGTTGAGGAGGAAGTGAGACAGGATGTAGCCCATCCCCGATATTATACAATCTGTACATTGAGAAAGAAGTAAAGGAAACCAAGGAAATTTTAGAGTAGGAACTACAGTTCAGGGAGAGAAAATAAAAATTTTGAGGATTGCTAGTGACACTGTAATTGTATAAGAAACAGAAAAGAACGTGGAAGAGCAGTTAAACGGAATGGGTAGTGTTTTGAAAGGACTATCGAAGATAAACGAAATTAAAGAAGACAAGGATAATGGTGATGCTGAGGAATTAGATTACGAAATGAGACAGTTAATGTAGTAAATGAGTATTGCTGTTTGGTCAGAAAAATAACTTACGACGGTCCTAGTAGAGACGATATAAACTGTAGTTTGCTAATGTCAAGAAGAGCACTTCTGGATTAAAGAAATTTGTAAACGTCTAATATAGATTTACGTCTTAGGAAGTCATGTGTGAAGGTTTTTGTCTGGAGCTTAGCTATGTATGGAAGTGAAATGTGAACGGTAAATAGTTTAGACAAGAAGAGAACAGAAGTTTTTGAAATATGGTGCTACAGAAGATAGCTGAAGATTAAATGCTTAGACCATGTAACTAATGAGGAACTACTGAACAGAACTGATGAGACAAGACATTAGTGGCACAATCTGACTAGATGAAGGGATCGGATGATCGTTGTTTCTCAGACATCAAGGGATCACCAGTCAAGTATTGGAGGGAAGTGTGGAAGATAAACGTCGTAGAGGGAGAATAAGAGGTGAATAATGTAAGCCAGCCGCTGTGGCCGAGCGGTTCTAGGCGCTACAGTCCGGAACCAAGGTGCTACTGCGGTCGCAGGTTCGAATCCTGCCTCGGGCATGGATGTGTGTGATGTCCTTAGGTTAGTTAGGTTTAGGTAGTTCTACGTCTGAGGACTGATGACCTCAGCAGTTAAGTCCCATAGTGCTCAGAGCCATTTGAACCATTTTTTGCAGCGCTCGTATGTGATGCGGCATTGTCATGCTAGAGGAGAGGGAACTCCGTGTGTGGACGAAGTTTTCTGCAGTTAGAAACTCGATTACAGCACGCTGCTTCTCACGCCCCGACGTAGTTACGTTGCGATACTGCAGTACCTGTTTTGTTAAGAAGTACGAGGCAATGTTCCTATGGACATGCATGTCGTACTGGTTGTGACTGAGAAGGATAACTATATCGATTTAAAACGGGAAGTCATTCTCTGGAAAGAACTAACTCAAATGCTGTTAACTCATAATCAAAAAATTTCAAACTCAGCATTGGTCTCGGAAGGTAGAAATAGTCGCTCTGTAATTTTGGCAGGGACAGTTCACCTGGAGAGCTTAGCAATGGCACTAACGATGCTACATACTTCCAAAGCGACTCACAGAGCTGCAACGGAAGACGGTGATCAGAAAAGGTATTCACGCTCTGGAAGATGTCGGGATGATATTGCTGTTTCCCGACTGACGAACAATGTGCTGTAAAGGTGACTTTATATCACACTTACGGACTGAACGGTGATTTATTTTAACAAACAAATAATAACATACACCAATGTGCAGTTAGAGCTTCGTCTTCCTTGCGTTATTCATCCCTCTATTACTCTAGACTTGTGAATAAATGCAGTTGTATTAACTTGTGTTATGCTACGTTATTGATTGAGTAGTAAACAGTGCAAGAGTATAAGATCACAAAAAAGTAAAGAATTAATAAAAAATAATGTACTCTACGTATTGGTAGGATCATTTTAGTAGAAGTTGAGGGCAACGATCTTTACGGAAAAGAATGAATAAGAATGTAGCTAACTGTGCTGTTATTTGTAAAAAGGCAATCATGTCACTAGCCGCACCTAACAATCTTCTCTTTTCCTTTTAAATAGGCCTGTTGGCAGGTGATTGTAAATTTCATCTAATTTACAATTACTGGCGTCAGAAATCAGTGTAGCGTCTAGGAAGGGACCAAACGAAGCCTTAAGCAACGGGAAGCGAGTGTGCTGAGGCGCTTGGAACGCGGTAAAGGGAGGGCTTCTCTGAGGGACGCAGTGAAGGGAGGACTCGTTTGGGTCACTGAGAGAAAAGACGTGCATCTAAATCGAGGTTCACCGAAGACGAGTTGCACTTAGTTTTTCTACGTGGCGTACAACCTCATGTATGCAAATCTGAGATACTTGGAAATTCTGGGAGTAAAAAGAGTAAAGCCGACTTATTAGCTTAGTAGAATTTGGCTACCTTCTTGACATGCCGTGAAGCACTCACATCCTTGGTTGTTTCATAATAAAAATTAAAAAACCTACTATTTTTCTGATCATTTCATGAACTTCATAAACTACATGTTATGCTGGAACTACACTGCACTGATGAGCTATCGTACCTAGACTAACACAGGACTAAAAATTGTAATAATCGATCCCAGCATTTGCTTCCGAACCATCAAACTCACAAGCAAGCAAGATTAGTTTTAAAAGTTAGCATCAGCACGTAGTCGAAAACGAGAATAATGGAAGTAGATGTGCTCTTGTAATATTTTCATTTATCTGCATAGTGTTGACAAGGTGTTACTGAACAGTTATTCAAAGTGGGGCCGCACAGGCTTCTGTGTAGTGATAACAATGGCGCACAAACTTCTACCGCATGCGTTAGAGCAAAGCCGTTTCCAGAGTTACTATTTATCTTTGATAAGAATTGGCAAGTAAAAAGCTTATAACCCCGAAGTACAGCCTACAACTGGGCAAAAGTAGTAAGGCAAGCTGCCACGTATCATGGACTTTCATACTTGCCTTGAGGTGTCGGAATGAGAAAAAAAAAAATTAATCTAAATTTCGCCTCACTCGTAGCTAGCATGCATGAAAAGTCGACCGCCTGGGACAGCTTTTAAACTGTATCATTGCCATAATAGTAAATTGTGTAGCGGTTAGACGCCAGTGAAACGGTTCAACTGCACAGTTGCGAAACATACTTTCCAGAGACCTTCATCACCCATAAAACTTAGGAATTGATCCTAAATGTACACTCCTGGAAATGGAAAAAAGAACACATTGACACCGGTGTGTCAGACCCACCATACTTGCTCCGGACACTGCGAGAGCGCTGTACAAGCAATGATCACACGCACGGCACAGCGGACACACCAGGAACCGCGGTGTTGGCCGTCGAATGGCGCTAGCTGCGCAGCATTTGTGCACCGCCGCCGTCAGTGTCAGCCAGTTTGCCGAGGCATACGGAGCTCCATCGCAGTCTTTAACACTGGTAGCATGCCGCGACAGCGTGGACGTGAACCGTATGTGAAGCTGACGGACTTTGAGCGAGGGCGTATAGTGGGCATGCGGGAAACCGGGTGGACGTACCGTCGAATTGCTCAACACGTGGGGCGTGAGGTCTCCACAGTACATCGATGTTGTCGCCAGTGGTCGGCGGAAGGTGCACGTGCCCGTCGATCTGGGACCGGACCGCAGCGACGCACGGATGCACGCCAAGACCGTAGGATCCTACGCAGTGCCGTAGGGGACCGCACCGCCACTTCCCAGCAAATTAGGGACACTGTTGCTCCTGGGGTATCGGCGAGGACCATTCGCAACCGTCTCCATGAAGCTGGGCTACGGTCCCGCACACCGTTAGGCCGTCTTCCGCTCACGTCCCAACATCGTGCAGCCCGCCTCCAGAGGTGTAGTGACAGGCGTGAATGGAGGGACGAATGGAGACTTGTCGTCTTCAGCGATGAGAGTCGCTTCTGCCTTGGTGCCAATGATGGTCGTATGCGTGTTTGGCGCCGTGCAGGTGAGCGCCACAATCAGGACTGCATACAACCGAGGCACACAGGGCCAACACCCGGCATCATGGTGTGGGGAGCGATCTCCTACACTGGCCGTACACCTCTGGTGATCGTCGAGGGGACACTGAATAGTGCACGGTACATCCAAACCGTCATCGAACCCATCGTTCTACCATTCCTAGACCGGCAAGGGAACTTGCTGTTCCAACAGGACAATGCACGTCCGCATGTATCCCGTGCCACCCAACGTGCTCTAGAAGGTGTAAGTCAACTACCCTGGACAGCAAGATCTCCGGATCTGTCCCCCATTGAGCATGTTTGGGACTGGATGAAGCGTCGTCTCACGCTGTCTGCTCGTCCAGCACGAACGCTGGTCCAACTGAGGCACCAGGTGGAAATGGCATGGCAAGCCGTTCCACAGGACTACATCCAGCATCTCTACGATCGTCTCCATGGGAGAATAGCAGCCTGCATTGCTGTGAAAGGTGGATATACACTGTACTAGTGCCGAAATTGTGCATGCTCTGTTGCCTGTGTCTATGTGCCTGTGGTTCTGTCAGTGTGATCATGTGATGTATCTGACCCCAGGAATGTGTCAATAAAGTTTCCCCTTCCTGGGACAATGAATTCACGGTGTTCTTATTTCAATTTCCAGGAGTGTATTTTAAAGGATGTCCGAGTAGATCGCCGGGGGAAACCTTTGAAAGTCAACTCTAAGACTGCGATTTTTTTACAATAATTGATAACCAACGTGGAATACATAATATAACACTAAATTAACAGAAATTTTATATAGTCCCTCATTCTACAAGCCAGGCTTACATGTAGTCATAAGGGAGCACCAACGCATATGATCTCAAAGGTAATGACGTGGAAGATGTGAATCTATGCAAAGAAGGAGACAATCCTGTATTAATTTTTAATATTAAAGCTGACACACGAAACATAGTAACAGAAAAAAATAAAACTTCCAACACCACTAATGAATCACACCGCAGCGAGAGGTCCTACTGCAGAGGGGCGTAAGTCGAAGTCAAAGCTTTGTCAGTAAAATTAATAAATTCCGTAATTTTCGTGATATTTAAAAACAGTTATATACCTTGGGGCTTATTCTGCATGGTGTTATTTATCCTACTCGTTAATAAGCACTACGCACACGGTATCTTTGCTTTGTGATGAAGCAGGTGTCGAGCCGTGCAAAACTCCAGTGATGAAGGAACAAAATTCAAATTCCGCAATCGAAACAAGCAACTCACTTCATAATTACGAGCTAATCACTGAAGATTATAGCTCTGATCGAACAGATGCAAACTTCAACTAGGTTCTGCATGAGGGTCGTTACTCGAAATACCTTATACCAAGAAATCAAGTCTATATCTGCATCGTTACGCACGCGAAATTAGAAAAGCACAGTCTTTCAAAAAGTTCGTAGGGTTTCTCAAGTGGAAAAACATCAGTGCTGATCGATCACGGCCCATGTTTACATGAAGAAGAGAGTAATCAAATTCAAACATCACAGGAGAGAATTGATCGAATACAACGGCAAAAAAGTTACGAACACTTAATGAAATAAATGAAGCAGTTTCATAACGAAAAAAACGAGTATCTACCTTCAGTAACATAAACACAAAAAAAGATGAACCACAACATAGTTCGAAAAACATCATGCTTACCTCACCAGCGTCAGGCCTAAGAATGAGAATCCTGAGACGCCGATCACCGGCTGTAGCCGTGGGGAACACTGAATTTTTTCTGTCCTTTCTCTCTCTCTCTCTCTCTCTCTCTCTCTCTCTCTCTCTCTCTCTTTCTTTTAGTTCCGGGACGGACAGCCAATTGCTATTGGAGACTCATGAGTGGGACACCTTTGCTTCGCAGAGAATCAAACTTTCCAGAATGCAGAATTTTGCAGCGGAGTGTGCGCTTCCTGGCAGTTTAAAACTGTGTGTCGGACCGGGACCCGAACCCAGGAGCTTTGCGTTTCGGGACCAAGTGCTTTACTGACTGAGCTAAGCAGGCAACACAGCTCGCCCTCACAACATTGCTTCGGCCAGTATCTCGTCTCCCACCTTCCAAACTTCACAGAAGTTCTTCAGAATAACTTGCAGGACTTCTGTGAAGTTTGGAAGGTGAGAGACGAGGTAATGGTATTCGCCGAAGTGAAGTAGTGAGGACGGTTCTCGGGTTGGTCATCGGTAGAGCGAAAGGCAAGGCCCTGGGTTGAAATCAAACATTGTCAAGCAATCAAAATCGACACCAATTGCCGTCAAGACCTCTCTTTTACTAAGTAGAGTAATGGGGGAGGAGGGGGGGGGGGGGGTCTAGCTGCCAATGTTTCGGAGAGAAACCTACAGCAATGCTTTGGCTCGAAAGTAAATACTTTGCTTGACCTCTCTGGGAAAGTTTAGTAAGTTCAGCACTACACTACCAGACAATACAAGGAAGACTGTGTTTCCCACACCCATTGATTCAAACACAAACACACACATGTTCTTGCTTGATGAGATTACACTGGTATATGGTGAGCAAAGGATGCTGGTGTTTACACAAAGTAAATATTGTAGCACCAAACGTATCCTCTTCCCAACTGACTGCAGTACATAGGAAAACCATCTGTGTAGCACATATGTGAGTCTGATAGATAACAGCCCTTCATTACGATCAGAGAGAAGTCCTCGAAGTTGTTCTTTAAATTTTGGAAACAGACGAAAATGGGATAGGGCCAAGTCGGGATGTCAGTGAACCCAAAACGCCAGAGAGTTGCAGCGCTCGTGTGTCGTCTGGCATTGATATGCTGAAGGAGACGGTGCTCCATGTACTAAAAAAGTTTTCTGCAGCTAAAAACTCGATTACACCGCGCTATTTCTCACACACCATCACAGTCAAGCTACACACTGCGATGTTACACGCCACAATTCGGTGTTTTTTGGTGTCAGAGACCTGCAACTTGCGTCAGAGAAGCAGCAATGTCAAGCGGGTAATATGCATGACATGTAATATCTCAATTGATATTGAGAACAGAGTAAAAAATTCGCAATCATTACTTTTCTGCACGCCTTCGTATACGCGAGAATCAGTTCATCTGCATGCTCCAGAATACCTTAAAATAATTACGTCTGTTGATGCACTAGTAACGGCGCATTTAACTTGATATCACAAGACAAAAACCCTAAGCCTACGGTACAGTAATGCTGATTTCTATTTACTTGTACAAGTGTCACAAGCTGTTCAGAATCCCACGTCGTCAAAGCAGGCATAGCCTCGCCACACGAAGTTCTGTAGTAATCTTTCTAATATCACCGGTGTTATCTGAACAGTGTTGCAGGAAGCGAGAATTCTTACCAGGAGATACTCTTCTACACAAGAAGTCAAGTGGAGTGAGAGCAGGTAAAAGTGCTGGCTACGAAACAGGGCCACCTCTGCCTCTCCACTTTTCAGGGAATGTCTGACCTGATCAAGGTGTTTACGAATCAGTCCAAAGTGAAGTTGGGCTCCATCATGTTGGAACCACATCTGATAACGAGTGACAAGTGGGATATGATTCAGGAATTTACTACCATACAGTACCGGTACATGTATTCCACACTCAGGAGTATTAGAACAATTTTCGCTTATAACTTTCAACTAGGTCATTTCAAGACCAGGATCCCTTAACTCAAATTCCATTTGCCCTGTTCCATTACCCATGAAAGTTTGTCACATCATCATGGAATAGCCCTTTAATTTGTCTATGTTAGTATAACATGAGCCTAAAAGTATTATTAAAAGACTATTGTTTCTTAATAGAGTATCACTGTTAGTCATTCAAAGAAACCTATATTACTCAATCAAAATAATTAAAATAGTGGAACACAGAAGAAGAAGAAAGAGACAAACTCGGAGAAAAGTCTTAATGGCTAAGGCCCTCCCAGACATCTATTTCGTAATAACCTTCAAATATCGACCGAAGACCTTCAAATTGAAACACGGTAAGCGCTCAGAAACATCTATTACATCGGTTCTGGTAGAACTGGAACAATGTTGAGTAGGAAATTTTTGTAAGGAAGGAAACTATGAATTTGTTGCGTAAACTTGAAATTTCTATTGCGACAGATTAGAAACTGTTAAACGTTAAAGCGACTGTGTGTTTTGAGAAGACTAAGTCGAGTGCAAAATTATTGATATGTAGTCCGCTGGATACCATTCCACTAATATCGAAACAAGCACTGATTCCGGCATTTCAAATAATCGTCAATTTGTGGAAACTCAGGAGTTCGAATGTCCTGTACTGAATTCGACTATAGAGATCCAAGTGAAGCCTGTGGCGGACAATAATGACGCGAAATTTCATATTTCAGAGAAACACATGAAAGGTTGGTGAAAACTTCGGCTAGTAAACTACCCAAGCAGTTGACAAGAAATTAAACATCATCAAGGAATCAGTTCTCAAGGTGAATCTGGCATTCGAACAAAGTCATGTCAATTTCCGGATAGAGTCGCAAGTACAGGCAAGTAATTCGCTTATGTGCTTGACATGAATGAACTGCGGCCAGAATTTCGCAATAAGCATGATGCAATAAAAACAGAAACTAAATGAAGCAGAAATTAAGATTTCAGGTTACCATCAGAATAGTTAGGAATCCGTTGATAAAACTGCTCGTCAGGTAAATTCAATAGTGTCAAAATTGTTAATATAAAAGGTGACTGACTGTGACATACTGACACGTTTGTCAAATTAGACAGAAGAATAAATCAGAGAATCTCTAAGTTCGAGATTGTTTTTAGATGCAGACTGACAGGAATGAAGTGTATGTTTGGACTAGGGTATGGAATGAGTATATCTGGAACTTAAGGATCGTGATTAGAAGACAATTATTTACTGAGAATATTCTGGATATAACGGTACAATGAAATGTGTTTCAAAATTAAAAGTTTCATAGATGTGCTTGTAAGGTGTCAGGCAAATGCAACACCTTACATGAAAACCCTGACATGATAAGCAAATCCAGTAGTATGTCACATAGCTCCGAATAAATCGTTACATTAAATTAACCAAAGTAATACGAGTAACGAGCAGCAAATGGAATACCACAGACTAACACAAGAATGCCTAAATGCGTGTTGTACCTTCCCACCGTGAGGCAGACGCAGTTCCGAGGGGAGAAACGAGGACAGAAGCCGAGAGCAAAACCGTGTTAAGCTAGAAGGCCCTACGATAAGGGAGGGGCTGGACACCCACGCCACCAGCCTACCTGTACGACTACACAACCCGCACTTTTTAGCGTGAGGCTTTTTCGCGTCTCTGTTACGTAAAGGACCACCCCCCAGCCCATGTTAAAAGCTAGAGCCCTCCAGAAAAACAGTATAGATCTTACGATAACACAAAAAGGGCCACTACCACCCGCAAGTTTTAGCGTGAGACTTTTTCGCGTCTCAGGTACGTCAAGGACCACCCCCCAGCCCATGTTAAAAGATAGAGCCCTCCAGAAGAACAGTATAGATCTTACGATAACGCTAAAAGGACCACACCAGCTGCAGGTTTTAGAGTGAGACTTTTTAGCGTCTCTGTTACGTTGCAAATTTTAAAAACATTGCCCCACCACGAAAAGTATAACGTTTCTCATTGGATAGACAGAATCTTTGTAGGCAGAGCTTAAGGTTAACATTGAGACCCTGATTGGTCAGATGAAAACATAGCCAGATAGTTTTTTTAAACTAACTTCGGTAAATTGTAGTAACGAGAAGTTAGAGGAGAGTTAGTTCCGAGACAGCGAGCTGGATGGCTGGTGCGCCGGCCGCTGTCGCCCTGACGCTGCCTAACACCGACAAGGTAATGAACGCAAGCGATGCCGCGTTTTTGAGCGCATAAGGCTTCACTCAGAACTGCAGAAGTCTCATCTGTTACACCCCCTTTTTGCTTAATACTAGTGTCGATCGTTAATTAAAACTGATGTTGTTCACATTTGCCACTTGAAGAACAGATCTGAAACGCGATGATTTTTCTTTTATATAGTTATTGAGAAGCCACATCAGCCACTGTAATTTACGACAAGTTAGATAAGTAATTAAAGATAATTGAGGGTCACTGTAGACCATTTTGATAGTTTTTTCTTTTGTGAAACTTAAATTAAACCTAGATTATAGATGTGATATGGCATAGGTCATCCTTCGATCGATTGTAGAACTTGGAAACCCATTCAGGGAATATTCGTTCATATTTTTGGTGAACGCAGTTGGTTTTTACCATCCTGTATTAAAACATTCCCTTTTATCAATAGTGCAATTTATAAACGATGTTTTGTGAGTAGAATAAAATTGCCAATGGTAAACTTAATTGCTTTATCGACGTTATTTTACCAGCTAACTAAAAATAGAAAAGCCTTGAACCCTTTCCACTAAATTTAGTTAGTATTAAGATTCTTTTACAGGGAGTGCAGTGAAGCTGACGCTGAGATCATTTAGTATTTGGTTATATCATCGCTAGTCTCACTGAACTCTTCTGAATTCTACATGTCATGTGTGGTCTGGCGTCTCCTTACCAGCAACAGGTCCCAGGTTCAAACTAGTCTATTCCCTAAAAAACACACTCAGAGCGTCGTTGCGCGAAAGTGGTAGGGAGACACGATATAGAACAAACAGACACCACCATGAATGTTTAGATGCTTGTAGTAAACAGGGGAGAACTTCGTGAAATACTCAAGTGTAGCTTAGGTGCGTTTTCCAATATCAGGACAGATGGAGGGATATCGCTGTGATTTGAATGTCAGAAAGGCCAAACATTTTACTGTTAAAACATATCTTTTGCGATTTGCTAATAGAATTTCCACAATGTCTAAGTAAATGACAGGCCACTGATGTAGAGGTCTGGGGTTCAATCTTCAGTGAATAATCTGGTGGTGTGATAAATACCTCGTTTTAGCATAGTAAAATGTCCACGTTAAACTGATGTTCACTTTGTAAGTGGCTGGGTGAGGTAGTTTAAGTATGGAGCAAAGCTATGGTATCCCACCTAAAATAGAACCGTGCCTAGAGAAACACTGTACACTTCAAACCATCATTCAGTTTCAAGACTGCTTTATTTAAATTACTGAAAATTTTGGAAATTTGTGGTACGTTCCTGTTGAACCAAATTGCTGAGGTGATCCGTCCGTAGGCTTACAGAGTACTTAATATAACTTAAACTAACTTACGCTAAGGACAACACACACTCATGCCCGAGGGAGGACTCGAATCTCCGACGGGGGGAGCCGCGCGAATCGTGGCTAGACGCCCCAGACCGCGCGGCTACTACATTACTCAGATCAGTTGATGAGGAAGTCGTCGCATATTAGCTAATGACGTCAAAGGGCACTCTGAGTACTTTAATCTCGTTAATGTTGTAGATAAAAAGGATGAACCTGTCAGAATTATAATTGATACATGTATTACTCATATATTAGTAGGAAGAGATTAGCTCGAAGATCTTGAGGGCACGCTTCCTAGACACAATGGCAGCAAATACGTGTCAAGTATATGTTTGCTAAGAGGTAATTTGGAATTAGACTTGCACCAGGAAGCTTTTATGGGCAATGGCAGATCCTACTAGATTCATAGAACGTCTTCTAGATTGAATTTTTTGCCAATAACGTTTAATTGTGCTCCGGATGAAGGTCTGGGGAAAGTTAGTACACATTGACGATTTACTGCATTCATCATCACAGGAGCAACATGACGAACTTCTACAGCAAATGCGGAAAAATTTCGAACTTCAAAAGAATTGAAAAGCATGCATTCGCATACACACTAATTTCTAGCATATATTTATTTCCCTATAGGGTGTCGAACTAGATACTATGAAGAAGGAAACAGTTGAGAAGTCCACGGAACCATGCTATAAAAATAGCTGAAGGATCCCCTGGCATTTATAGGTTTTACTAGCGTTTTACAATCATACTGACGAAAGACATACCTACAGGCAAGGAGGATTTCAACAAATGTAATATTTAACTTTCTGAAGTATTGCACCATCTCGACCTTGCACAAAATTTTTATCTATAAACTGACGTTAGTGAACACGAGATTGCCACAAAATTATATAAATCTTGCAAGATAAATGGACAAAAAAAACACCATATTATCGTTTCTGCTAGGACACACTCTGCTTATGAAAGGAAACGTACCACAAAGGTTTTGAGAAATTTTAGTTCCATTTGCCAGGAGAGAATGAGATGATTATATTCCTCAACCATTTATAAGAAATGAAGAAGAGTAACTTTCGTTAGAAATTTAAGTGAACTGAAGCCGGTACTTTCATTGAATTACTGTCAGTTATGTAACAGTAACACTGGTTGCAGTTCCTCAAACGTGCTAACTCCCGTGTATAAAACGTCATGTATCCGGAATGAAGCGTCATACAGTGAATTACTTTTGCAGGTATATTCATTGGTATAAGGCGATACTGTCTACAAAATGAGTTGCGAATAGAACAACTAGTAGAGCAGTAATGAATTAAAACGTCATGCCTGATGCGGCAGTTATCATGCACCTCAATTTTTATGAGGTAAGGTGGCTATAATTTCGCGCCTTACAAGCGCTCATGTAAATATTTTGCCGTGATCTAAAATCGGAATTAGGTATCATTTAATAGGTTGTACATCTTATATACGAATATTTAAAGAACACTGACATTGTCACGTACACTTTGTAAATAGTTGTTAACGCTTATTGCATGAAAGGTGACGGACCGTCTTTATTATCAAAACGGCGTAATGAATGATTGCGCATACTAGTAGAGGTTGGAACGCCAGTGGAAATGAAACGGCAGGTGTTACTCAAGCCCTGGGTGCAGAAGCCTGCACAGATGTGTTGGTCCTGCTTGACACAGGAAGTAGCCAAGTCGGATGATCGGGGCACCTGAGCGCTGAAGCACAAGACAGCAGCGGACAGCCGTTATTGTAGCGGGGCCGGAAGGATATCCGGATAATACTTCGGAAACTCTGAAAATCTTGGACGCAGCAGAGAGAAACGAGGAAGCGTTACCTTGGAAATCACGCAGGCTGGGTTATTTCCTAGGATATTTATTCGGAGAAGCGTACCATTGTATGTATTCCTAATTAACAGGGATAGGTATTTCCTCACAACTTTCTGCGCTGGACAATAAAAGACTAAAACATGGTTGGTCGGTGTTCGGAAGAATCTGTAGAGAGGGAGAATATTCCATGGTTTCGAGAATATGATTCGCTTTCTGCAGTTACGAGGGAGGGGAGCCTAGCTTTGCTGGGAAGCCAGCGATGGAGAGGAAGTAGTCCTCCGTTTTGAGCGCCCGTGTTTGACGGTCGCTCTGTATCAGTTTTTGTTGGTACAGACGGACTTGCTGCCTTTGCTCTCAGGAGATTTTATAGTTATAACTTCGCCTCCAGGTAGCGAGTCGTCGTTGAGTATGAAGCGTTCAGTGATTGAGAGCACTTCCTCTGACAATTCTCACGCTGAGACACACGTTGAGGCAGTATTAGATTATACTAGTCAGAGGACCGTCTTCTGCCGTCCTAGTGTTTGAGTTGTTTTTTTTATTTTGTGGCTGGATTTCTTCTATCCTCGTGGATGTGTACGAGAACCATCACTCCGACGCACCAGACGCGGTACATACAGTGATATTGCTAATAGCTTCGGCTTATTAGGGCTATAAAGCTAAACAGCTGTGATCACGTAACTTTTATTTCCAATGAGGTTGCACACCACTGTAGATCATCTTCGAAAGTAGTGTCTTCTAGTGTTTGGTACGCAGATGATGTCAGTCATCTCGCATTATTTATATTAGATAGCGTAGCCATAAAAAGGGGCAGATTTGGGCAACTCATAACTAATATGAGTTACGAAATTCCTTTGTGTCTCTTTATGACCGTTGGACATTATTAGATAAACGTTTGTAATATACAAGGGGGTTTTATTCTACAATAAATGCATAAGCAGAAACAGCATTTATCATTTGGTAGTCACTAGTTCCCTTAGTTATTCATTTTGTATCCCTCCTGGTGGGCGGCTAGTGAGTCTGCTCCTGTAAACTGTAGAGTAGGCCGAATGTAGGAAGTGAGTAGGAGCAGAAAAGGTGAAATGCTTGGTACTGCAAGTAGGTTATAACTCATTTACTTAACTTTGCGTACAGGTGAGCAGGTAGGTGCAAAGTCGTTCATCAAATCTAACAGCTACTAGTAGTTGGACAAACTATCATTGAAGTAACTCAGTCTGTAATTACTAGCCCCCTATGAAGTAGAAACAATGTTACTAGGTCGTTTCCTCGGAATCGAATGGGCTGAAGCTGAAGCGGAGCTAGAAGATCTCCACAGCGCCGGCTAGAGGGTGCTGTCATCGGTGTCGGTGTCGTAGTACCAACCTAAGAACTTGTACCTCCGCCGTGGCATCGTAACTATCGATACCACAATTCATTTGTGTTTATGTTGTAATTTATATGTTAAAGAGCAAGAAGGAGAAGATAATATCACCCTTAAGACATCCTTAAATCTGGTTCATGGCGTGCTCAGAGAGGGCCAGCTCTTCATATTCGCTTTCAGTATTTTCCGCTGCACACATTCATTTTGCACCCTCCTGGAGTAGCATCTTGAAATGTCATATCTCTTGAACAGGATGTTGAAGAATGCTCCACTCCCGATGTCATTCTCTCCTCCCCCAACCTTCTTGGCCACATAGCGGTGGATGTCCTGGACCCCATTGGTACCGACCATTTCCCTGTCCTCCTCACCATTTCAGACGGTCGTCGCCCCCACCCCGACCCTCGTAATGACCCTCCCCTGAAGTACGTCCATGACTATTCCCGTGCCGACTGGAATGCCTACCGGGGTGCCCTCTCCACCCGGGTCGAAGGCCACCCCTTCACCTATCACCACCCTGACGATGTTACCTATGCCGCCTCCTTTCACCAGCAGACCTTGTCTGAGGCTGTGGAGGCCCACGTCCCTACTGTCACCATCCACCCCCACCACCCTACCTTACCCCCCCAGGCCGTCCTCCTCCTCCGTGAATCCCGCCGTCTCTACCATGCCTTCCTCCACACGCGTCACCTGGACACACCTTCTCCAATCCCATCTTGACCGGTTCACCGCTTGGTGCGACCAGTGGTTGCTCAAGGCCAGTCCCTACAAAACCCAGGCGATCATTGTAGGCAAAACCACCCCTTCCTTCCGCCTCCTTGATTTCTATCTCACCATCTATGGCCATCCTATCGCTCTCACCCCCTACCCTTAAGTACCTTGGCGCCACCCTCGACCGTCGCCTCTCCTGGACCCCCCCATCTCCGGATAATCCAAACCAAGGCATGCTCCCGGCTCTGTCTCCTCAATCTCCTTTCCGGCTGTACGTGGGGTCTGGACCCTTCCACCGTACTCCACGCCTATAAATACCTCATCCGCCCTATCCTCTGTTACGCCCATCCCACCTGGATCTCCACCCCCTCCCTTTTACAAATCCCTTCAGATCCTTGAACGCCATGCTCTCCGCCTCGCCTGTCGCTTCCGTCTCCCCCCACGCTGATCCTGTACAACCTCACTCCGTTACCCCACCTCCTCCTTTTCCTTGAACGGATACTGATACTGTAGACCTCCCGAAAACTCGATCCTCCTCAGCCACTTGTCTCCCCCATCCTCCCCCACCGCCGCCCACTGCCGCACCTGTATTCTCACATCCCACCCGGTCTCCATCTCTCCATCCTCCTTACCCTCTCTCAAGGTGGCTTCTGGCAGCGCCCCATCCCTGGTGTTGTCCTCCTCCCCTCCATCTACCCCTCCTACCAACTTTGATCCTCCATCCTCTTCCTGTGTTTGCTCCATTGGGCACCCTGCCTCCATTCTCACCCTCCTCCCCCCTCCCCCATGTCTCCCCACTACTCCCCCAGGCTTCCCCTACCCTGTCCCTCTACTCCTCCCCCCATCTCCTTCACCATTGGCATCTTTGTTCTCCAAAGTACTTAGGAATGATGAAGTACGTTTAAAGTTCGTTAAGGCAGTAGAAATTGCGGTAATGAATACCACAGTAGGCAGTTGAGTTGAAAGGATTCGACATTCCGTAGAAATGTTGGAACAGGTGAGGCAAAACTGACCATACAACTTATCTTAGAAGATAGATTAAGGAAATCCAAACCTATGTTTCTAGCAATTGTAGGCTAAGAGAAAGCTTTTGACATATTGGGTGGAATACTTTCTTTCAAATTGTGAAGGTGGCAGGGGTAAAATATAGGTTTCGAAAAGCTATTTACAATTTGTACAGAAACCATACGGCAGTTACATGAGTCGAGGGGCATGAAAGGGAAGCAGTGGTTGGGAAGGGAGTGAGGTAGGGTAGTAGCCTAACCCCGATGTTATTCAAACTGTATATTGAGCATGCAGTAAAGGAAACAAAAGAAAAATTCGGAGTAGGAATTAAAAACTTTGAGGTTCGCCGATAACATTGTAATTCTGTCAGCGACAGCAAACGACTTGGAAGAGCAGTTGAACGGAATGGACAGTGTCTTGAAAGGAGGATATGTCGAATTAAATCGGGTGATACTGAGGGAGTTAGATTAGGAAATGAGACGCTTAAAATAGTAAATGAGTTTTGCTACCTCTGGAGCAAAATAACGGATGATAGTGAAAGTAGAGAGGATGTAAAATGTAGACAGGCAATGGCAAGGAAAGCATTTCTGAAGAAGAGAAAGTTGTTAACATCGAGTATAGATGTAAGTGTCAGGAAGTCGTTTCTGAAAGTATTTGTATGGAATGTAACCATGTATGGAAGTGAAACGTAGACAATAAATAGTTTAGATAAAAAGAGAATAGAAGCTTTCGAAATGTGATGCTACAGAAGAATGCTGAAGATTAGATGGGTAGATCACATAACTAATGGGGAGGTATTGAATAGAATTGGGGAGGAGTTAGTGGCACAACTTGACTAGAAGAAGGGACCGGTTGGTAGGACATGTTTCGAGGCATCAAGAGATCACCAATTTAGTACTGGAGGGCAGCGTGGAGGGTAAAATCGCAGAGGGAGATCAAGAGATGAAAACACTCAGCAGATTCAGAAGGATGTTGGTTGCAGTATGTTCTGGGAGATGAAGCTTGCACAGGATAGAGTAGCATGGAGAGCTGCATCAAACGAGTCTCTGGACTGAAGACCACAACAACAATAATATTTGTAGCGCCCATTTCACGTAGCATACAACAAGTACTGGGTCAACTGCAACACTTTCCAGCAGCTCCTTTTCAAAATCGGGTAAGCGAGTGGTCCTGTTGTTGCCAGGTCCCTCGTTTCTTGTTTCCAGTGAAGCACTCTCCCACGTTCGTCGATCGAGAGAAATAAACACTCGCCGTGAGGGATGACGCCTGTTAGGAAATGGTTCCCTATACAGCCTTTTGGCAGGCAGAGCATTGCAACGTACTTCCCCATACACAAGGCGCATGTCAATGAGTTCTGCGAAACTGTACCGATACTGCTCCATCGTAATGTACTGTACAGCAAAGAGTAATGAATGGGTCTGTCGTTGATTCATAGCACGTTTTGTCATGGGACAATGTCAATACGATAGATCAGAGCCACCTTATGGGCAAGTAAATTAAACAAAACCTACGTCATGACGTCCCAGTAATCAGACTCGTCCCCTTGTTTCCTTGCAGAAAGTACGTACATGTAAATAAACAGCAAAGTACGTGTAAACTTGTATGCATGTTAGTTGTAAATAAGCTGAAAAATGCTAATGCTAGACAAAGTGGTAGACTAGTTTCCTTCTATACCTCCTTAAGCTGCTTTCTCCGATCCCAGGTTCCCTACCTGAAATTGTTCATTGAAGCATTCTCTATGTCCTGTTAAATTTTGCACGCTCTTACGGTAACACTATGTATAAAAAAATACTTTATTTTTTGGTGATTCGTGATAACACCAGTTCTGATTAAAGTATCTGCGCATACTTTATTATGCGCCACTATAAGAACAGAAATAAGACACCAGGGCAATTGAAGTTTGTTCTTGTGTTTCTTAACAGCTGCAGTTCTCTCCGGTTATTGTAACTTCATTTGATTTTATTTTGTTTTTGGACATTCATGGTTCAAATGGCTCTGAGAACTATAGGACTTAACTTCTGAGCCATCAGTTCCCTAGAACTTAGAACTACTTAAGCCTAACTAACCTAAGGACATTACACACATCCACGCCCGAGGCAGGATTCGAACCTGCTACCGTAGCGATCGCGCGGTTCGAGACTGTAGCGCCTAGAACCGCTCGGCCACCCCGGCTGGCGGACATTCAAGTTAACGCTATTTTTGATTAAAGTATTACCTCATACAACGACTGTGTCATATGCAAACAAAAACAAACAGTGTCTCCAAGCAAAGTATGATATGTCGTCGTACCAATATCTTTGTAACAAACACCTGTTGTACAGCACATGCCGGATGTTTCTAAAGTTTCGTAACTACGGTGTATATACATACGTATCTTCTGAAAAGTGACTGATGTGTTACCAGCTGTCAGTCACAATGGAAGCTGCCCATACTGTCGCATGAATTACACAATTCATCTTTGGATCTAAATCGTCATATAAACAATACTCACGGCTTGTCACAGACCCAGCACCCAGAATTAGGCTTCGAAACGCTCATGTAACCTCTGAAGTTGGGCATTAAAATTTTAGAAAACCGGTCTGCGAAATAAATGACTATTTCAAAAAAGTGACTAGTTGCAGGTTTCCGCATTTATATTGAATGAGCAGTCGCGGTTTCTTAAACACTCGTAATGGATAAGCTCGATAACCACTGCGTCACCTCACTCTGCCAAACTGAAGTAAAAATCCCCCTTCCGATCCACTTGGACTGTTCTGTTACGAGTAGGGCCTCCAGAGAGTGCGGTCGTTACCGCGGCCGGCGTGTTTCGCAGGGCTACGAGGCCTCCCTCCCTCGCGAGACAAGAGCTGAGCGGGCCAGCAGATAGCGCGGCCGTCGCGCCTTCTAGGCCGTGGGACTGCGCAGGCTATCTGCCGCCCTTGGCACGGCGGATGCAGCGGCCTATTGGCACACACTTCCTGTTTGTCCTCGCTGCCGGATGAGTCCGAGCCGCAGAAGCTTCGCACATATCTCGAGGAGTTACAGGAAAAAACAAATAAATGCTCGTCCTCCACTCCGTCAACCCCCCCCCCCCCCCCAACATTGTCCGCGCTAAACAGGCATCAGCTGAGGTATCTCAAAATTACCACAACATTCCATCCGGCAGTGGAAGGATCCAGTCGCACACGTTCGAATCCTGCCTCGGGCATGGATGTGTATGATGACCTTAGGTTAGTTAGGTTTAAGTAGTTCTAAGTTATTGGGGACTGATGACCTCAGATTTTAAGTCCCATAGTGCTCAGAGCCATTTAAACCAACTAGCGCAACAGATTTTTTTTTCTCGGCCAGTTTCGGTTGAAAAAATGAGGAATTTCTTGTGGGACATCGTGAAATATTTGCCGTTCCAGTCCCTATGGTGTCCTGGGGATCCGATAGGTGGCGGCGCTAAAGCTAGCCGTCGACTTGGCCTCTGCAACGGTGAAGCGTTCCAAGCAGAGTGCTGTCACCGAACTTCATTCACCGGAAAGCCAGGGCACTGCAGTTGTCTACGGAGACCTGGCAGTGAACAAAAGCACGCTGAATCGTCGGGCGAGGCGTCTCTCATCATTCCAACAAGGTCTCGCAGACCTGTCCGTTCGCCCGTGTGCCGGCCTGTCGCACACAGCAGTGACTCCTGACGTATGGACAGTCTCATTCGAGGTCATCGATGACACGTCCATCAGTTGCCGTATTCAAAGGTACATGCGCCAAGGGTTCCTCGCCCCATATCAAAAGATTATAAAGAGCAACGAAGGGCCATCTGTGTGCCACTGCTTGCGCGTTACGAGGCTGATCATGACAATGTTTTGTCGAACACCTTCACAGGCGAAGAAACATGGGTTTCCAGTTCGAAAGAAAACGGCAGTCCGTGGAGTGGCGGCACACCACTTCTCCTCCTGAGAAAAAATTCAAAGGCGCACCCTCAGCCGGTAAAGATACGGTGACTTTCTTCTGCGAGTCCGAAAGGGTTATTTTGTTTCATATCCTCTCTCACGGTGCAACGATCAACTCGGAAGTGTACTGTGCTACGCTCAGGAAGCTGAAGAAACGACTTGAGTATATTCGTCGCTACAACAATGCAAATGCAATTCTTTTTCTGTATGACAAAACAAGGCGTCACACAAGTCTGCGCACCCGAGAGGAACTCAAAAAACTTCAATGTACTGTTTTCCCTCATCCACCCTACAGTCCAGATCTCGTTATCTCGTTTCTTCCGGCTTCCATTGATTGGTCCAGTGAGGGATCAACTGTGCAGGAAGTAGTACTACGTGGATGATGGGGAGGTTATTTACACAGCAAGATGCTGGCTCCTACGTCGACCATTAGAGTGATATCAATAATCCGTCGCACTGAACGGAGGTTATGTTCAAAATACTGTTTTGTAGCCAAAAGAGTGGGGAATAACATGGTGTATTGGTATCCTGAATAAAACCAACCTGCTTTCAGAAAAAATGTGTTGTTTTACTTACTCAACACCCTCATACAATGTAGTCATTAAACCAGATAAAACTCCTTTCTTCAATCCAACTGCTCATAACAACTTCAAAATAACTGCCTAATCTGGCCTCCCAAAATACAGTGGGCTGTCTCAAACAGGCTGATTATGATACACAAGAAACTGAAATCTGGTTTCGAAGGATAGAGCGGATCAAGTTATGGTTGTGCAGAGGGCCGTAATCAGTTATTGGCAGTTGCACAAAGCAAACTTTTATTTTCCTAAGAACCACTTAATTACACATTGCCTTAAAAGGATCAAAATAAGGGCCAAGTTAAGAAAACTTGATATACCTCCTGGGCTGAAGACCTGAACACAAGACGTAAAAAACTGCTTTAAAGAATACACGCAGCTGAAGACCACACTAAAAAAATAATTCACGTAAAAAGCTCGGCTGAAGACCACGCACTGGACATTGAACAACTCAGGGCTTAAGGCCTGGATAACAAGAATTTTAGATAGAACAAACATTCAAAATTTATTTTTAAACAAATATTCAAATTTTAATTTAAGTCGGCTGAAGGCCTTATTTTAAAATTAAAACAAGCTGACGGCCTCGCACAGTATTTCAGACTAAAATAAAAATCACAATCTAAAACCAACAGAACAGTGGTGCTTGGAAGTGTTCCAAGGGTCGGCCTGTGGAGGTAGCTCGAACATAAGTTTACATGGGACAGGCAACCAAGAGTAAGGTTAAATAATTGGATGGCAACCTGACCGAGGGATGGCTGAAGGACCAACAAACAACCTAATCAATTCCCTTCCATCCGACCAACGGCACAGCACGGCAACAGAAAGTATCAGCCGAAGACGAAGATACCAGCAGCACTACGTCTTCAAAATTGGCGTCTAAAAATAGCCAAGGCACAATAAGAAAAAAATATGATCAAACAACTGTTTAACTACATGCTGTGCCAGACAGCATCAACACGGCGAGGAGAAACACACTGCCGGAAAACTACACTAACGACCAGGGCAGGTAACTGGGGCGATAACGGCCACAAGGCAGAAAATACCGCTGGTGCAATCCACTGATACATAAGAACGAATTTAAAATAGTTAAAGACCATATAGGAAGATAGCTGCAAAATTTCGCTGACTCCAACACACCATACGTTGCTGCTAGTCGGAACAGCCTAGGAAGCGACAATCGTCAATGAATGAAGAGATGTCACAGCAGTTGAGGTTTCATAACAGGTTTACTGATCACTCAGTTCAGTGTCCAGGTTCGGTGGGCAACCAACTTTGTAGCTCTCGCAGCTAGTGCCTCACAATCCGGCTGCGCATGCATACTTCCAGCGGTCCCAGCCTGACCTTGCACTGCGGAGACTGTCCCAACCGACCGACTGCATCCACCACACAGAGAGCGTTGCAATAACTGGTCAGTTAAAACCACAAGCTACACACGGTTCCGCAGAAACACTTCCGCAAACAACCTGAGCGATACGAAAACCAGTCACTGAGGAACAACAAGGATGAATCAGAAGTCGACAAACACAGGGAACCCAGAAGCGGTCGGCGACCAAATACAAGTCGTCCAAACGACCAACCAAGGTCGTCCCCACTCAAGTCATCTGTGTTGGCAATGATTGGGCAAGTCATGGCTGTCTGGACCGCACTGCTGCTATGTCCCGACTAATCTCCCGACACACAACTTCCTGAAAATACTAGTGGTCGCTCCAAAGATAATATGACAGTGCACTTATCGATAAGTGCTGCTGCTGCCACTCACAGGCAGGCAAGTCACCAACTTAGTGACACTAATAAATCGAATAAGAAACGAGGCGGCAGTACCGTAAACACAAAATGATAAGCAACAAACAGCATGAACATGAACCTTACACGGCCCAGTAATCACACTCTTCAGCAATAGAAAACACGTGCAAGTAGCAGATACAACACATGTCTTAAAATGAAACAAGCTACTACATGATTTACACTCTAAAAGAAGAAGAACACTTACCTAGGTAATGTGATCTGAAAACCAAGTAACTGAACTACAACAAATCTCAAATCATGGTCCCCATTGAATAAACTGTAATTCTCAACTATGAGCTAAATAACAAGATGTTACCAGTCCTTGGACAAATATCAGGCCATAAAAGATTGAAACCACTGTGCCACAATATGATTTCAAAAACACCTTTCTTGACATGAATCACAGTTTAGCCAAAATCTCTCTCTAAGCGCAAAAGATCATAATCTTAACGAAGAGCAGAGCTATAAAGACTTACTTTTAAAAGAATTTAAAGAAGGAACACTTAGTAAGGCAAGGTTCCTACTCATAAATCTTCTCTCTCTCTCTCTCTCTCTCTCTCTCTCTCTCTCTCTCTCTCTCTCTCTCTCTCTCTCTCTTTTCACAGCTGAAACCAAATTGCAAAAAGTTTGGAAGAGTCTGGGCATAGTGCATACCACTTTCAATGTAGACTTAAAATAATGCTCTGAAACACCATACACTCTTAATGATACAGGGTACTTACAAATAGCGGGAAAATCGAATTTTTTTTGGCTTTATTAAATTCTATAGTCTTTGCTGATTACATTGATCTATACCACCTATATGACCTATATATACCACATTTTAAAGTTACAGTCATGTATGCCGCCACGCCCCCTTTATTTCTGTTACAGAAGCAAGTATTATTTCGAAAATAACTATGAACTTTATGTTGCCAGTGATTATACGTATGATACATTGCATATGTTGGTAACAGTGCAGGTTTCTGGTGTCTGTAAATGCTTATCTTTGCTAGTATTTACTTTTGTTTCGCTGAAGCAGTTTGTTCACGTGTTACTGAATGTTTGTTCCCCAAGTGCTACACATTTGTGGAAATACATATCATTTAGTGTTCAATAAATACTAACTATTCCACTCATCACGAAATTCAATAAATGGAAATTCCGTGGTAACCAGTTTACAAGCAAAGCAAGCCACACTGTTGAAAGTAACCGATGTATCAGTTATTCAGGGAAGAAACTCCCACTTGGCACGCCTCCTGATGATTCAAATTTTTGTGTTAACAATGACGCTGTTTGAAGTGGTTTTGTTGTTGATGATGTGGGCCTCTTATCTGCTTTGATAAAGGAAGTGGCGAAATGTAAGCAATGTGATGGGGTAGGCAGTCTGGAAATAGCTGAACAACGAAGTAGCAGGAAGGGTTTAGCATTAAAATTAGTTCAAATGGTTCAAATGGCTCTGAGCACTATGGGACTTAACATCTGTGGTCATCAGTCCCCTAGAACTTAGAACTACTTAAACCTAACTAACCTAAGGACATCACATACATCCATGCCCGAGGCAGGATTCGAACCTGCGACCGTAGCGGTCACTCGGTTCCAGACTGAAGCGGCCAAAATTTGTTGTTCTGTGTACATCTTTCAATAAACATACCTTGTAAATGACTTCGAACATTGTGCATAATTCAAATGAATTGAATTTGAAATTAGTGTATGCAATGCGTGCAATAGGAAAAGGACAACTGGATGATCAAACTTTTTGTGGTTTGATGGACCTTCCTCCTCCTCCCAGTAGGTTCATCAAGTACATAAAGCATCTATGAAACGTGCGATAGAAGAAACTGTGAATATTAGTGGAAGCAGGGACATTGCTGTTGCACTTGGGATATGGCAGCGTCGAGGACATCGCTCCTTGAATGGTGTTGTAAGTGCTACTTCTCTGAAGACTGGAAAAGTTGTTGATGTTGAGTGCTCATATAAGTACTGCCGCACCTGCCATGGTAACACTGAAGAACAAATTGAACATCAGTGTTCTAAGAATTATGATGGTTACAGTGTAGGTATGGAGTGTGATGGAGCTCTAAGACAATTTCAGAGGTCGGTGTCCGTTTATAACGTTACATGTACGAAGTACCTAGACAATGAGTTTTATAGTTATGGTGATACGTTGGTAACAAAACTGGAGTGTTGTGGATATGTGCAAAAGAGGATGGGTGCTAGATTGAGGAAGCTACGAAGAGAAATGTACGGGAAGTTGCTATCTGATGGAAAATATCTGTCTGGCCGAGAAAGATAGACAGAAAATGAAATAGACCTCCTACTTAGTTATTACGGACTGGCCATTGGACGAAGTGCGCCTCTGAATGATGTTACACCATTAAGAAAAGCTGTACGGGCTACCTACTTTCATAAATTGTCTACAGATGACCACCCTGTTTACGGACTTTGCCCTAAAGCAGCAGATCCTTCGTGTGGTTACCAAACAGCAAAAGAAAGTGGTCAAATATACCACGATAACCATTCTCTTCCTGAGCCTGTTATTAATGAAATAAAACCAATTTTTAGAGGCCGGAGTGACCCTATTTTGCTTAGTAAATGTCTTCATGGGGGCATTGGGAGTACAAATGAAAATTTCAATCCTTGCATATGGCAAAGATTACCCAAGAATGTTTTTGTGGGACTAAATAAATTAAAAATTGTTGACTAGATGACGTGATGGAATGATAGCAAGGTTGGAAGTCCTGATAAATATAATGTGGCTCTAACATGGAAGATTAATGGGTGCATGAAGCTGAAAGACTCGCTCTTCAAGTTACTAAAGAAGCAAAAAGTGCTAAAAGGAATACCAAGAGGAAGCTTGAGGATGAAGAAATGGTGCAGGTGAAACGTCCCCCTTGAAAAATTGTACAAGACTGTGCTTAAACTGACACACAATATTTTTGGCGGGATGAAGACTACGCTTAAGGAATGTTCTGATCTGCAGTTTAATTGGACTCATATCTTCATTCGCAATTTCCCACAAGTTGTATTTTTCAGAATTCAGGTACAAATATTTCATAAGTTTATAAAGCATTGCTCTAATTTTTTTCTATAACTTGCAGTAGTCCATACTTATGTGCTAGACCTAAGTTTTATTGCAGAATGTACTAAATTATAGAAAAAATAACATTTTTATTAGGAAAATATATAAAAATTAAAATGTAAGATGTGATATTTTTTATTTTTACAATATACAAATAGGTGGAATTAAATAGATCTAGTACCTCAGCCATCATGTCATGCATATCTAATGAAAATATTGTCTCCTTCAAATGTATTACATTGGATTAAATGGTACCTCATTTTGAGGAAGCATTTTGGAAAAAATTGCACCAATTTCTTTGTAATTTTTTTAATAACCCTAAGCACGTTCAAAAATATTCAAAATACTTCTAATTTGTTTTGAAAGTGTGCTGCAATACCTTATATCAACAAAAAATCTGTAAAACATATACATTATAAGCAGTGCCTGAAAAAAATAGGTGTTTATTTCTACATAATATTGAACCGGAACAGTATCCTGTATCCTCAAACAAGATTAATTGATAGCGTCCGTTAACACCAAAACCGAGGACTGTTGCATATCAAAATGTAACGCCCACCGTTTGTTTGTTTACGTTGACTTCCCCTTACCAGAATGAAAATCCGCAGGCAATATGGTGACACACAGCAAAATTACCAGATGACACGAGCACTACTCGTTGCGCCTATTGTCCTTTAACTGAAACAGGTAGCCCATTCAAGAGCAATTACACTTGTAATCTCGACGGTGAATTAGCCTGGCCGGCAGGCATAACAGCCACCTTTCAATGCCCAGTTTAAACTCCAAGTATAACATGAGTTCCACTTCAGATGCAGATAACCCAGCGTCCTAGGCAAATCTGTGCCATCCTGAAGGTATCATTTCCCCATGATAACAGCTGGCACGCTGTCCCACGAGACTCACTCTGTCTTGCCTTCGCTGGAGGTGACGAAACCATGACCCAATGCGTACGGCGCTTTAAAGCATCATCGCTCAACCCCGCGATCGCCCAGCCGTGCTTCTCCATTGTAACTACCACTTGTATGGCGTAGATATCCAGTTGTAACTAACAAGGGGACCGCACCTACTTGTCGTCACCGTTTTCTACCAATTCATGGTATAGACAGGGCACGGCCACTACTGACAGCGACAGAAGTGGGAGATACAGATGGCGATGGCCAAGTATTTAGATAAAATAGTAATTTTTGTGTGATTCGGGCGAGACGTGAGCCATTAATATTAGCACAGTTTCCAGGCATCGGCTGGTGTAGCGGAAAGAGTACAGAACGCTGATACGATGGTCGTGTGGTAGAGTCCCTGTGCAAAGACTTATTTTTATATTGCTTTTTTTTTAATTTTCATTTGTAGTATTACAGATATTCAGTCGACCCAAGATTTTCCACACTATTCTCATTGTGTTCCCGCATTATTCTCGTAAAAATCGAGCGAATGAACTTCGCAGCCATAGTCAGCGTTGTCTACAATACCCAACTCGTCGATTTTACCTGCTCCAGGGTCCTATGATAGCTTCCAAAGTACCGGAATTACAATTCGTGTACCCTTTAATTACAGTCCCTTCTGGGAAAGTCATTTTCTGAATCCTCGTGGACGCTGTAAGTAAATACTTTCTTGGAAATGTGTTTGCAGTCCCAAATTTTCCCCTGCCTTTCCTTTTCATTCGTTTTATGAAAAAATTAATAACTACAATGACTATTGTTTTAGTTATTTACTGCGAAAGGAACATAATAATTGAAAATTTTAAAAAAGTTATCACGTAGGGACTCGATCTGACGACTCACGAACTACCGTTCTGTGCACTTCCTGCTTCCTCTACGCTCACATAAAGGGGACAACCTCACCGAAAGAATTGGAATCCTTATAGGATCATTTTTGTCTGTCTATCTGTTCTACTGGTATAATTTCTTCTACCAGTATCAGTGTCGATAACACACAAACATCGTTGAGATTCTAGTTCCAGTGATGGATGTACTGTCTGTAATTCAGTTTGTATAGAACCCTCCCAGCTCAAGTTCTGTCCGCACTTGGCCAATTTTTTCTAAGCGCTTGCCCATCTGGAGGTCCCATTTCTGCCACTTTCATTTCTCGCCAAGCCCTGCATATAAATAAATATGGACGAGACAGGTGATGACGATTAGTCGCGGTCCCCTTGTACATAGCGGCCCTAAGAACATCACAGCTGCAGCTGCTGTATCAGATCAGAATGCCGATCTTCATTCAATATCAAGAAGAGCACGAAACGTGTGCTTTAAGCTAAACGATGGAAAGCTACAGCTTATCCCCATATCATACTGAAGGTAGATCTGCGAAGATTTTCTTGAAACAATTCCTCCAGCCTTCTTAATGGTATCGAATGTTTGTTTCAAAACACAGTAAAACACCGTCACATAATCCTGGTAAGTTGTTAAAATACCCATCGCTAATTTAAGAATACTATCATGTTTATTTCGCAAGACTAGTCATGATACTTTTAGGGATATTTTGGGGCTATTATAAGAGGAAAGCCTTTGTTAATTTAAGTCCCTAACACTGTGAAACTAGTTTTTAGTTTTTTCTGACTTCTCTTTCTGTGTTAATGTTCTGTTCTTGTGTTAAAACGAAAAACGATAAATAACATTCCCGTTCAGTCTTGTTTTTCTGACGAGGGTTCTGATTATGATTTCATACCTTTAACCTTTTTAATGACAAGTTTGATCTGGAGAACCAATAAAATTTGTCTCTTTAAGCCTGCAAAAGACACATCGCTGGGCGGCCGCGGGGTTGTGCGATGATGCTTTAAAGCGCCGTACGCATTCGGTTATGGTTTCGTCACCTCCAGCGAAGGCAAGACAGAGTGAGTCTCGTGGGACAGCGTGCCAGCTGTTATCATGGGGAAATGATACCTTCAGGATGGCACAGATTTGCCTAGGATGCTGGGTTATCTGCATCTGAAGTGGAACTCATGTTATACTTGGAGTTTAAACTGGGTATTGAAAGGTAGCTGTTATGCCTGCCGGCCCAGCTAATTCACCATCGAGATTACAAGTGTAATTGCTCTTGAATGGGCTGCCTGTTTCAGTTAAAGGACAATAGGCGCAACTAGTAGTGCTCGTGCCATCTGGTAATTTTGCTGTGTGTCACCATATTGCCTGTGGATTTTCATTGTGGTAAGGGAAGGTCAACGTAAACAAAGAACTTTTCTTGTGTGATACACTACACTTCAGAGTGACACTGATACGTGACACAGAGTCTTCAAATTCTGTAAATTACGGTAGCAGCACTGTACCATTCCGTTAGTTCCTCGGCGACAGAAATCGGCTTCTGGGTCATGGCCCCATTCAAGAACAGCAGTGTGAACTTCCTAATCGTAAATCCCGTTCCCCCACAGCAGATGTTTTTTCAGCTTGCCGAAAAACTGGAGTCACATGGTGCAAGATCTGTAATATATGGAGGAACAGCATTATAGTATGTATTTGAGTGGTGTCTGTTCTGACAGGCGAGGGCAACTAACGGGAAAGGATGGCTGGGAAACTCGTGACATCCAGCCGGACAGGGCACTGTGGTAATGCAAAGGCAAAAGTTGAAAATTTGTTTCGATCCAAGACTCGCACCTGGATGGTTCCACTTCTCCAGAACGGTTACCTTAGCCGTCTCGGCCATCCAGAGACGCTTTCCGTCCGACCCAAATTCACAACTTATCACTCGCTACAGTGAAGCGTCCCTCGTCCATTAACCATATACTCGCAATTTATTGATTCCTGTAGAAGTTCGGAGGATACCAGTGCATTCGAACTGAAACAAAAGTCAAGGAACCGTTGCGCTCGTACAGAAATGTAGGGCTGTACATTTGACTGGAGTCTGTTTTGTCCGACAGAGGAGGCTACATAGACTTGAAAAAAAAAATAATTTTTGGCCTCCGTACATAGACAGTGAATTTCTTCTACCTACTCGAAGTGAGTCGGAGAAATTAACACAACATGTTGGTAGAGTGCACGGTAGGTCTGGATAATGAGCTTCTAAAACACATCTCTCACACGTTGGCTTCCCTTCTCATGCCGGAAAGAAACAGAACGACGGTTCTGGCACCTATGGAAAGACTCAAAGTTATAAGCAATCAGCCTTTATGTATTGAGGCTGCAACTGATCAGTCGTGACCCTTCACTTAACTTTTCTGTTTAATTTCAGATCCCATCTAGAATTTTCAGAAGTTGGAACTCCCCGTATGTGTTCAGATACGAAATATAAAAATTTTGCATAAAGGACAATACAGAATGGCAGGTTCAGGGATAGTCTAACTATGGAGTAGATACGACCAGTCTAAATTTGCCCAGTTTATTGGTTCTCATGAGTACATAAATGAGAAAGGAAATTTACACATTAATTCCATGTGAAAGGGAAAGGGGAATTACTAATGAAAGTGGCAAAGAATTACTTTAACTATAGATTGAATACTAGTGAGTCGACCATAAGGAACTGGTAAAATAAAATGAAAATTTAGGTTCACTGGTGGTACAGAAACAGTTGCATGCGTCATGTTATATGGATCTTGGGCGTTAAAGATAGATGCAATAAGACAGCAGTACGCTCTTGACACTGGATGAGCAGTCATGTAAAAATAAATGGAGACAATTCACTAACGTAAAATCAACACGTGAATTAGAGGAAAGAAACAATGACATCAAAACGTGAAACAGAGTAAATCAAGCATCCCCCTGAAATCTGCTACGGATTAATAACCCCTGCTCCAACCTACACCTTATCTACTTCTAGGCTACTTTGATCATCAGAGCGAAGTGGTTTCGCTGTCTTAATATGACGGCAGAGACCATGTCCGTCAGAAACTTCTGCCAAAATCTCAAGAAAGACTCTGCACGTGTTGGAAACTGTTGGCATCGCATTTGCCCCAGTAAGAATCTGGTCCCAGAGTGTCAAAAAAATTCACTTTTCCACTTTCCCTCGCATCCCCGAGGGATAAAAGTGTTCCTATCCTTCCGTTAGCCAATCAAGACGCATGCTCACTGATTACCCAGTTTAAGATGAAACAAGATCGATTCTTAGAAACTCCAGAGAACCTACCTGCGTGGCGCCATCTGCAGGGTATTTCTCGTCTGACATACAAGCAACTAACAAACAGGCCGATTCTCCACAACGTTGAGTTGCATTTTCTCGTCCGAATTACAAACAACTCGTGTCAAAGCTGTTTTCATTTTATTGGGTTGGTGCATAACTTCGTAACTTTTTTTTTTGCACGTTGGAACTCCGGTTACTATGGATTTATATATCGACTGTCATATTTATTTGTTGTTCACTGTTGCTATCTGAGTTTACATATTGTCGTTTTCTCATTCACAGACAGTGAGTGGCTCTGTGCACACCAGAAAATAGAGTGCCAAGTAGAGAAATCGAAATATTTCCGACATATTCTTTTGTCTGAGTTCAATACAGAGATGACACCAGCAGAGGCTGCCAGAGAAATTTTCGCCGTGTCTGGGAATAATGGACTGGACAGGGCATGGAAAGAAAATGGTTTCCTCGTTTTAAGGAGGATCGCTTTGTCATTAGTAACTCTCCACAATCAGGAAGATGATGAAGATCGTTTACAGGCATTAATCCACAATGGTCCACATCACTGACCGTGAGAACTGACAAATGTGACGAACTGGGAGCATTCCACCATCGTGTGACATTTACATGCTATGGAGAAGGTTCAAAAATCGTATGGCGGCATGCCGCATTTTCTAAGCCAAAATCACATAAATCGGCAGGTGGCCATATGCGCATCTTCGACTGCCCTTCATCAGCTGGCTCATAGACAACACGGATAATTCCTATCCTGTGACGAGAAATGGCGCCTTTACACTGAGGTGAAAGTCAGGGAATACTTTCTGATATAGTGTCGGAGCTCCTTTTGCCCGATGTGGCGTTTGACTCAACAGGTCGTTGGAAGTCCCCTGCGGGAAATCAGAGTCATGCTGCTTCTATAACACCCATAATGTCGAAGGTGTTGCCGGTGCAGGATTGTGTGAACGAACTGACCTCTCAGAAATGTTTAACGGGTTTCATGTCCGGGGATTTGGGAGGCCAAATCACTCGCTCGAATTGTCCAGAATGTTCTTCAAACCAATCGCAAACAACTGCACCCCGGTGACGTGGTGCATAGTCGTACAAATTCCATCGTTGTTTGGGAACATGAAGTCCATGAATGGCTGAAAATGGCCTCCAAGTAGCCAAATACAGCCATTTCCAGTCAATAATCGATTCAGATGGACCAGAGGACTGAAACATGTAAAAACCGCCCACACCATTAAATAGCCACCACCACTAGCATGGGCAGTGCCTTGTTGACAACTTGGGTCCATGGCTTCCTCGTGTCTGCGTCACATTCGAGCCCTACCATCAACTCTTACCAAATGAAATCTGGACTCCGCTGACCAGACCACGGTAATCCAGCAATCTGGAATCCAACGGAAATGGTAAAGAGCCCAGGAGAGGAACTGCAGGCAGTGCCGTGCTGCTAGCGCTATCATTCATGTCGGTCGTCTGCTGCCATAACCAGATTTCACCACACTGTCCTAACGGATACGTTCCTAGTACTTTCCGCAATGATTTCTGCGATTATATCAAACAGTGTTGCTTGTCTGTTAGCACTGACAGCTCCATGCAAACGCTGCTGCTCTTGGTCGTTAGGTTGTAACGCCGGAAATGCATATCCTCCTATTTCCATCTATTTTACTATAATTTTTATTCTCTATTTTGTTACCTGAAGGTATGACATTTCTGTGTTTTTATATATTGTAATTTTTTTACTGTCTGTGTGTATATATTTATGCATTTATGTCGATCTATAATTGGTTTGTTTTGTAAATACTATTTGTATTTTTACCCTGGGTCTTGCCCAGGGAAAACTATGCTATCGAACGAATACATCGATATGTCGTGTGGAGAACCAAAGTGTTTAGGATCTTTGGTAGTGTTAACTCAGCCGCCTGGAGCACGGGCAGAGCGAGTCTGGCTGGAGTAGTGCGGTTGAGCAGGTGTGTTGAGTGGCGCTCCCGCGAGTTGCGGGGTTTGGCAGCATGTAATTGCGCTCGACTTGCAATGTTAGTTTCTGACACGGTGTCGCGGACGGGAAGCATTAGCTTGCGCACATCAAGAGCCCGTTTCGCCTGGTGACGGTGTCGAGAAGAAGGCGCGGCAACATCCAACTTTTGCAACAGCGACGGCCGACAATGAGTGACTGTCGCCACCTCCTCGACCGACGACTTCAAACCTTCAATCAACCAACAAGGAAGACTGGAAGCACGTAAAGTTTTAGAACTGTATGGCAGACCTCAGATTTTAAAATTGTTGCATCACAAAATTACAGCAACTTAGCATGAACCTTTGTTGCTCATTGTCCCAATTGCATTACCAAGCAGGGTCCCTTCCTTTTCCGAAATGAACCCGAGTGTCGTTGAAATTCAGACGCCAGTATTAAAGTAATATCATTCCATTTCACTGCTTTAATTTCAAATTTCAGTTGAGGTATTCATAGCTGGCTACAATATTTAGATTACACAAGCACAAATTAAGAGTGCGAGTTTTGTTAGCATATTTTAGCTTACCTGTGACTGCAGCTCAGCTTGGTACGTACTAAATGTTACTATTGTTAATTGTCCAGAATCATTTAATTCAAGCTCAAAGTTAAATCTCTTATTTCTAAATTGGGCAGATTCAAGTATCTTTTGAAATGATTGTTGAGGTAGCCCAAGACTAACCTTATTTTACTGAATTTCGTAGTGCTTCAGAAACAAATCTCACTATTAATTTCAGTCACTAAATTAACTTTCAATTTTCCGGTTTTATTAATTCTTTTGCTAAATTAAGTCAGAGTGTAGCGAAATTTATTACTTCTGATTAACTTTCAGTTTTCACACAACACGTGTCAACCCTTAGTTGCGACGCTTTTAGTGTTCATTATATGTGCAATAACCTTTCTTTTTCAGTTATTATAGTAGTTGTCCATAGGACTGGCGACCGTAATTTTCTCCAAATCTCAAATGTCTAATTAACGCCACTTAATTGTTAACGTGACGACCGCACATTTACTTTCTTTATTAATTTTACCCTTTTCTGAAAATTAATTTCCACTAATTTCATTTGCATCTTTCCCTCCATTTAGATGTAACCCTTTCCTCCCACTTTACCGACAGATTAACTTCGGTGACGATTGCTTTTTCCCAAATTTCCATTAGGTACACGTGGTTTAATTTTTCACTGTCATTATGGTCGATAAGTGAGGGGGAGGTTACAAGGTGAAGACCGTCGGCCACTGTGTTGTTCGTAGTGAGAGATAATGCCTGAAATTTGATATTCTTAGCATACTCTGGATACTGTGGATCTCGGAATATTGAATTCCCTAACGATTTCCAAAATGGAATCTCCCATGCGACTAGTTCCAACAACGATTCCGAGTTCAAAGTCTCTTAATTCCCGTCGTGCTGTCGTAATCTCGTTGGAGCCCTTCTTATGTAAATGACGTGAGTACAAATGACAGCACTGCCAATTCAATGCTTTTATACTTCGTGCACGAAACGCTACCGCCATCTGTATATAAACGTATCGTTATACCATGACTTTTGTCACCTCAGTGTGTTATGGCAGGCCACATAACTTTTATTGAATTCAGCGAAGTGTCAGATACAATAGAAATAATTAAAAACAATTTACTTAAACATAAAAATTTGGCATTACCAGAAATATATGAATTCATTGATCTATCAACACTAGTACTATCACACAACTATTTTTCTTTTAATAACAAAATGTACCAGCAGAAAGAGGGCCTGGCTATGGGTAGCTGCCTTGCCAGTTTGCTTGCAGCTAGTTTCATCAATAACTTAGAATGTAAATTTTTTAAAGAAAACCCCCAGATGGAAAACAAGATAATATATTAGAAAAGGTATGTTGATGATATAATAGTCTTATTTTATAGCACAGCAGAAGAAGCTGATAACCTTGCAAAAGAAATGAATAAAATGCATCAGAACATCATCTTCACTGTAGAACACCAAACAGAAGTAGGTTTAAATTTTCTGGATCTCTGCATAAGTAGCTCCAACAACAAACACAAATTTCAAGTATACAGGAAACCAACATACACAGATAACACAATTAATAAGTCATCCTGCCACCCAGATAAACATAAGATGGCTTCATACAGAGCAATGCTAAACAGAATGCACAAAATGCCACTAGAACCAGCTGACCAAATAGGGAGAACTAAACACCATCAAAGCAATTGCTTACAATAATGGTTACAATCCAAAATTAATAGATGAACTAAACTCTAAGATAAATCCCCACATAAACAAATACAATAACAAAACTACATTAAAGAATACCACAACACAGCCAAATGAAAAGTATGTAAGCTTGCCATTTGTAGGAAAGCTGTCATATAAAATAGCAAACTTGTTCCGAGGAACAGATATCAAAATCAGCTACTATACAAATAACAAAATAAAGGACAAAGCTATCCATAACATTAAAAATAATACCAAACCGTACAATCAATCAGGAATATACAAACTTAACTGCAACTCATGTCCAAAAACATACATAGGCCAAACAGGGAGAAACTTCAGCATACAGTTTCGAGAACACATGGATGCTATTCGTTTAATAAACTTAAATAAATCCACATTCGCCCAACATGTAGCAGAAGAAGAACATCAAGTAACAGACATATACCATAACCTACAAGTTCTCCACTTAGCCAACAAAGGAAAAAGAATGAACCTCCTAGAAGAAATCGAAATTTATTCACATAAACATGCATCCCCTTCTGACATACTTAACGACCAAACAGAGCTGCCAAACCGAATATTTCTAAAAAAACTTCCACACTCTACTTATCAAACCACTTACTAAGCACAATCAAGAAATAACATAATCTATTATAAACCCAACAAATGCATGTAATAATATAAAACATAAAACTCTTAATTTCTAAAATCTTAATTCTATCTTTGTTATATTGTAAATGTATGGATTACTGCTTTGTATAAATGTGTTATGTTAGTTTATTATCTTCAATACTACAAAAAAATGTATACATCGTACTTAGAATACTTCTATCAGCCAAGTCAATATTTAGAAAACAGTAGCTTATCTTAGAACCTCAAAACTTTCGTAAAAATATAACTCTGTCCATAGATAAACCATTTGTATGTGAACAAAAACTGTCAGCCGACAACATGGCGGATAATGCAGTGCGCCTGTGTAAAATACGCGATAAAAGGTGTTTGTGTTGTTGCAAAAAAGAAGAAAATCCAAGAAAAAACAAGGAGAGGAGAATGTAAGTAAAATGAACAACTGATAGTGTGTGACTTTAAACTCGCGAAATTGAAGTAAATGATTGGAATCATTGCTTTTGGACAGGCCTGCTGCAGCATCCAAACTGCTGTCGAGATTGTACCACTGTAGTAACTGAAGATCCATGTAATTTGCCAGCTGAAGATGGGTGCAAACCCGAAATGCATATTGGCGTAAATAAAAACGCATTAAAAAGTGGCTGGTTGCCGTATTTTTTCAGTGAAATATCATTATCCACGGCCACGGAGCTCAACAGTCCAAATAAAATGGACAAATTGTTACTATTTTTGAACATATCCACCAAATGTCTGCAAACGCTGGTCGGAACGTTCTACCAATCGTTCTATGCCTCGACTGCAAAAATCTGTCCCGTGGTAATAGGGACATTCAAGAACCGCTTCGTGAACGTCTTTATTGATGGAAAATCTGTTGCCGCACGTATGTTCTTTCGATTTGCGAAAAGATGGAACTCGTGTGGCGCAACATCTGAACTTCTCGATCAGCATCTCCCACCTGTGTGTGGCCTTGGTCAAATTGTTGGTGCCATTTCATTACGGCTGGACTCGCACTGCTTTTGGTCCATATGCTGCTAGACATTCACGGTGAATCTCTGTGTAATTTAGACGTTTTTCCCACAAGAATCGCACTTCCCGCGTATTTCAATTTCGGAGAAATTTATCAGTTACCACGCTATTTCCCTCGCACGCTGTGATGAGCAGCTGTACCAGAGATAACTATGTGTGCAGGACACGCAGAACATGAAGTCCCTTCTGACAATATGTGAGCCGTGCTGCGGCTTAATTTATTGCCATTCTTGGCCTTACAGGCCTTCAGCCGTGATTGTGGTCGCTTGCCTTAAAATTCTAATTTGGTTTTGTATTTACGCAGTAAGCCTTAAAACCTCATGTACTGCCATTCCTGGCGTCTGATGCCTTGTGCTATGTACGTAGTGACTTACCCTTAATATTTCAATACCTGTAATTTGTAAGTTGCAGCGAGTTTTAAACAATTCTTAATTTATTGGCATTCCTAGCGTGTAAGACCTTCTGCCCAGATCACAGTACTTGATTTTAAAACATTCTCTGCTATTGTTGTTGTAGTCTTCAGCCCAGAGACTGGTTTGATGCAGCTCTCCATGCTACTCTATCCTGTGCAAGCTTCTTCATCTCCCAGTACCTACTGCAGCCTATATCCTCTGAATCTGTTTAGTGTATTCATCTTTTGGTCTCCCTCTACGATTTTTAGCCTCCACGCTTCCCACTAATACTAAATTGGTGATCCCTTGTTGTCGCAGAATATGCCCTACCAACCGATCCCTTCTTCTAGTCAAGTAGTGCCACAAACTCCTCTTCTCTCCAATTCTATTCAATACCTCCTCATTAGTTATGTGATCTACCAATCTAATCTTCAGCATTCTTCTGTAGCACCACATTTCGAAAGCTTCTATTCTCTTCTTGTCCAAACTATTAATCGTCCATGTTTCACTTCCATACATGGCTACGCTCCAAACAAATACTTTCAGAAACTAATTCCTGATATTTAAATCTATACTCCATGTTAAAAAATTTCTCTTCTTCAGAAACGCTTTCCTTTCCATTGCCAGTCTACATTTTATATCCTCTCTACTTCGAACAATATCAATTATTTTGCTCCCCAAATAGCTAAACTCATTTACTGCTTTAAGCGTCTTATTTCCTAATCTAATTCCCACAGCATCACCCGATCTGCTGTATCTGTATTTAATGGTGATTTGCTAAATTGTAACTCACTGAAAACACTATTATTTATACAGTTGTTTATTACTTCATTAACAAGGTGTGATATTTTTTATTTATTGTTGAGTCTGGAGTTACTAGTTTAAAATAAATTGTGTGCAACTGTAAAAGGCAACCAATAGTAACTGATTACGGCCCCGTCCACAATCCACAATCGTAACGGAATCGTGCATTCACTTGACTACAGGTTTCAATACACCAGTCTTGTTGCACAATGGTCTTAGCGGGGGACGAGATATTTACCTTACTTCCAGAAGTGCCTACATGTTATATTAAATTCGGTTATGGTGAAGGTCAGTTTACAATCTTTGTGTTACGCTTCGATCAGCAGGCTTCCTGCATTTCTCTTTTCTTGTGCAGTACACTTTTGGCCACGCGGCAAGAGCACAAAATGGATTAAAATTTGTCAAGTTTCAATTTAGCACACAATCCGCAGCAGAGAACAATAGAGGTTCTTGTGTCACTGTCCTCAAACACTTTTTTTGCGTATGCTCCGTCCACTTCCACTTCTAGGTCTCTCCCAGAGAGCCCGAGAGATATTTTTTCCACCTACATGATGCTACTTTTTTGTATGTGTAGTCTTTATAAGAATGTTGTTGGGCTAAATTCTCATTAGGAACCTTTGCACGAGGCAGGCAAAGTAGATACACCCTTAAAAAATGCACCACGAAAAAATTATTTGAATGGGCCGGGACGGAGGTCGGTAGAAGTGATGTACATTTACAGACAAACAAATGATAGCAATTTCACAAATATTGGATGGTTTATTAAAGAGAAAGAGGTTCACAAATCGAGCAAGACAGTAACACGTTAGTCTACCTCTGCCGCTTGTCCAACAATTATTCGCTTTGAGACTGACTGAGTCGTTGGATGTCCTGAGGAATATCATGCCAAATTCTATGCAACTGGCGCGTTATATCGCCAAAATCCCGAGCTAGTTGGAGGGCCCTGCCCACAGTGCTTCAAACGTTATCAATTGGGGAGAGATCCAGTTGGTTTTAGCAGCAGGAAGAGAAGCAGCAGAAACTCTCGCAGTGTGTGGGCGGGCATTTTCTTGGTTAAATGTGAGTCCAGGGTGGCTTGCCCTGAAGCGCAACAAAGCCGGACGTAGAATCTCGTCGACGTACCGCTGTGCTCTAAGGTTGGAGCGGACGACAACCAAAGGGGTCCTGCTATGAAAAGAAATGACACCCCAATGAGCAGTGCTTGGCTTATGTTCATCCCGTTTATTGTTTGTCATCTTCTCTTACCATACTGCCGCCTCGTTTTCTTATTCCATTTACTGGCGTCACCAACTTCCTGCCTTACCTGCCCGTGAGCGGCAGCAGCAGCGCTTATCGATAAGTGCACTAACGTACTATCTCTGGAGCGACCAATAGCATTTCCTGGTCGCCATGAATCTGAAAGTGAGCCGGGCATGGAACAGCAACAGGGGTTGGAGCAGCAGTCGGGGTCAGAGCAGAACTGAGGTTGTTCAGTCGGCACGGGGCGTCAGTGAGGTGCAGAAAGCCAGTGCTCGCCGACCGCTGGCGACACACATGAACTGACCGACGGAAGGAGATTGGAGTGGGACGACCGTTTGTTGGTCGTTTGGTTGGTCGTCTCATTGGGCGACGTGTATTTGGTCTTTTGACCGTTTCTGGGCCACATCAGTAGGGCATCTCGCTGGACGTAGGACGGTTCCTTCCTTGTGCAGAGATGTCGTGGCCAATGGGCAAGAGTCACCTCTGCATGGTTGGGTCCGAACCAGTGTGCCCGGGTCGCTGTGTCTCCGAGTTCTGAACGGACATGGAGTTGAGTTGGGTTGGAGCTGCAGTCAGCTTTGGACAGCCAAGACTCGCCTGATTGTTGCCGACACACGTAACTTCAGTGCGAACGAACTGAGTTGGAGTTCGGTCGGTCGTCTCATCGGACGACGTGTATTTGGTCGCCGACTGCTCGTGGAAACACTGTGTGTGTTGAATTGATTCGTCCTTGTTGTTGTTCCACAGGGATCGCTTTTACGATTGTTCGAGTTCTTGTGCAATTTTTTTCATGGAGCCATGTGTAGCGTCTGTGATTTCCACTGAGCAGATAAATGCTGTCTGCGTACTGGAATAGGCAGTTGGTCGGTTGTGACAGAGGGAATTAAGTAGGTTGTTGGTTGGTTCTTCAGCCATCCCTAGGTCGTGTTACAACCTGACTGTTTATTGCGATGCTTGACTACCTGTCTCACCTAAACTATTGTTAGATTTTCCTCCCCAGGCCGACCCTTGTAACACTTCTGAACACCACTGTTTGTTGTTTGTGATTGTCATTTTATTTGGTCGCAGGTACTGTGCCAGGCCTTCAGCCATGTATTAATATTGTCTGTTTTATGTTTAGTATAGGCCTTCAGCCGAACTTCATAAAAACTTTAAAATTAGGACTTCAGCCGTGTTTCATCCAAAATTCTTGTTGCTCTGTATTTAGGCCTTCAACTGCGTTTGTTTCAGAATCTCTGGTTTTAATTTGTAAGTCCTTGTCTGTAAGGTTTATCTTTAAGTGTCTTGAATTCTTGAAACGGCCTTCAGCCGTGTTCTGTAAATGTTTATCTTAAGGTTGTCTTTAATTACTCTTGGGTAATTGTTTGGGCCTTCAGCTGACAAGATACTTCAAGTTTTCTTAAGATGTTTTTCTGCTGTACTGTGTAAAAGGATATCTTTAAAGCCCTCTTTTATTACGTAAAGAAAAAGAATTAACTTGAATTTTCCTTAATATGGCCTTTAGCCAGAATTTGTAAATGGTTGGCTCATCATCATCATTTAAGACTTATTATGCCTTTCAGCGTTCAGTCTAGAGCATAGCTCCCTTATAAAATTCCTCCATGATCCCCTATTCAGTACTAACATTGGTGCCTCTTCTGCTGTTAAGCCTATTACTTCAAAATCATTCTTAACCGAATCCAGATACCTTCTCCTTGGTCTGTCCCGACTCCTCCTACCCTATACTGCTGAACCCATGAGTCTCTTGGGTAACCTTGCTTCTCCCATGCGTGTAACATGACCCCACCATCTATGCCTGTTCGCCCTGACTGCTACATCTATAGAGTTCATTCCCAGTTTTTCTTTGATATCCTCATTGCGGACACCCTCCTGCCATTGTTCACACCTACTAGTACCTGCAATCATCCTAGCTACTTTCATATCCGTAACCTCAACCTTGTTGATAAGGTAACCTGAATCCACCCAACTATCGCTCCCATACAACAAAGTTAGTCGAAAGATTGAACGGTGCACAGATAACTTAGTCTTGGTACTGACTTCCTTCTTGCAGAAGAGAGTAGATCGTAGCTGAGCGCTCACTGCATTACCTATGCTACACCTCGCTTCCAGTTCTTTCACTATGTTGCCATCTTGTGAGAATATGCATCCTAAGTACTTGAAACCATCCACCTGTTCCAACTTTGTTCCTCCTATTTGGCACTCAATCCGTTTATATTTCTTTCCCACTGACACTACTTTCGTTTTCGAGATGCTAATCTTCATACCATAGTCCTTACATTTCTGATCTAGCTCTGAAATATTACTTTGCAAAATTTCAATCGAATCTGCCATCACAACTAAGTCATCCACATGTGCACGACTGCTTATTTTGTGTTCACATATCTTAATCTCACCCAGCCAGTCTATTGTTTTCAACATATGATCCCTAAATAATATGAACAACAGTGGAGACAGGTTGCAGCGTTGTCTTACTCCTGAAACTACTCTGAACTATGAACTCAATTTACCGTCAACTCTAACTGCTGCCTGACCATCCATGTAAAGACCTTTAATTGCTTGCAAAAGTTTGCCTCCTATTCCATAATATCGTAGAATAGACAATAACTTCCTCCAAGGAACCCGGTCATATGACTTTTCTACATCTATAAAGCATAGATACAATTCCCTGTTCCACTCATAACACTTCTCCATTATTTGCCATAAGCTAAAGATCTGGTCCTGACAACCTCTAAGAGGCCTAAACCCACACTGATTTTCATCCAATTTGTCCTCAACTAATACTCGCAATTTCCTTTCAACAATACCTGAGAAGATTTTCTCACAACGCTGATTAAAGGGATACCTCTGTAGTTGTTACAATCTTTTCAGTTTCCATGTTTAAAGATCGGTGTGATTACTGCTTTTGTCCAGTCTGATGGAACCTGTCCCGACTCCCAGGCCATTTCAATTATCCTGTGTAGCCATTTAAGACCTGACATTCCACTCTATTTTATGAGTTCCGACTTAATTTCATTCAGCCCAGCTGCTTTAATGCATTGCAATCTATTGACCATTTTCTCCACTTCCTCAAATGTGATCCTACTTCCATCATCATCAGTCATATCCCATTCTACCTCGAAATCTAAAACATTACTAATCGTATTTTAACCTACATTGAGCAACTCTTCAAAATATTCCCTCCATCTGCCCAACGCATCCACAGGATTCACCTGCAGCTTTCCTGACCTGTCCAAAATACTTGTCATTTCCTTCTTACCTCCCTTTCGAAGACTGCTAATTACACTCCAGAATGGTTTTCCAGCAGCTTGACCCATAGTCTCCTACCTGTTTCCAAAGTCTTCCCGAGATTTCTTCTTGGATGCTGCAATTATTTGTTTGGCTTTGTTTCTTTCTTCAACATAATTTTCTCTGTCTACCTGAGTTCTAGTATGTAGCCATTTTTGATACGCCTTCTTTTTCCTTTTACAGGCTGCCTTGACTGTGTCATTCCACCAAGCTGTTTGCTTCATCCTACTTTTACACACTACTGTTCCAAGACATTCTTTAGCCACTTCTAGTAGTGTGTTCCTGTACCTTGTCCATTCCTTTTCCAATGACTGTAATTAACTACATTCAACTAACTGGTACCTTTCTGAGATCCTGAAGTTTCTCCACTCTTATCCTCCTACATATGGACCTCACCTCCTGCACTTTCGGCCCCACAATCCCAATTTCACTGCAGATTAAATAATGATCAGTGTCATCAAAGAATCCCCTGAATACATGTGTGTCCCTCACAGCCTTCCTGAATTCCTGGTCTGTTATTATATAGTAAATGACAGATCTGGTTCCCCTGCCTTCCCAAGTAGCCCGGTGATTGTCCATAAGTTTAAAAAAGGAGTCTGTGATTACTAAGCCCATACTGGCACAGAAATCCAAGAGTTGTTTCCTGTTCCGGGTTGGCCTCCATATCCTCTCCAGATTTACCCATATCCTTTTCATACCCTTCTGTTCGATTTCCAATCCTGACATTAAAATCACCCTTGAGCAGAACACTGTCCTTGTCCTTCACTCTAACAACTACATCACTGAATGCCTCATAAAAACTATCCATCTTATCTTGATCTGTCCCTTCACAATACGAATATACTGACACAATCCTAATTTTCTTGCTAGATACTGTCAAATCTATCCACATTAGTCGTTCGTTTACATACCTTATTGCAACTACGCTGGGTTCCATTTCTTTCCTGATGTAAAGCCCTACACCCCATTGTGCTATTCCTGCTTTGACTCCTGACAGGTAGACCTTGTATTCTCCCACTTCTTCTTCTTTCTCACCCCCTTACCCGAATGTCACTAACAGCTAAAACGTCCAGCCCCATCTTACTTGCATCCTCTGCCAGCTCTACCCTCTTCCCAGAGTACCCCCCATTGATATTAATAGCTCCCCATCTCATTACCATTTGTTTGCCAAGTCGTATCTTAGGAGTCCCTGGTTTATCAGTTAGAGGCGGGACTCCGTCACCTCCAAAGGTCCGAGCCATTTTGCTCTGATTGTTGCCAGCATCATATTTTAAGTACCAGGGAAGCAGGTTGCTAGCCTTACTTGCCCCGAGTCCCATTGGGTTTTACCCCTAACGGTTGAGGGACTAACCGGTGGATTTGGTAGTCTTTGCCGTATGAGCACAAAGGTGACCACGACTCAGAATATGTCCGTGATGCCCGGCCTTATTCCAAAGTAACTAGTACCCCGACTGTCGGGACCACTTACGTGGCCACTCATACGTTGCCCGTGGTTCATGAACTAGTACATGACTACAGGAACCCACACCATGAACCTTGGGTTTTAAAGAATTTCCTTAGCTGATCTGAAATATTATTTCTGCCTTTAGCCGAGAAGATATTGTAATTTTGCTTAAGTAAGGCCTTCAGCTGTTACTCTAAATTCTGGTGTTTTAAAATCAATCATTTAAAATTATTCTGAAGAAGTTACCTTGGCCTTCAGCCGTGAATTGATCTTTGTTGTTTTGTAATTATGTAATAGGCGTATTTAAACTGTTTTAGCATGTAATTATCTGAACTGTTTCTTATTTAAATTGTTTTGTTAATTAAATTGCATTGTGTATTATTGAGAAAGAGCGGGAAACCGCGCATAGATACATTTTGAGAAAGAGCGGGAAACAGCGCGCAGTAATACATCTGTAATGGTAGCAGGGATTGTCTGCACCAAAAACCATTGTTGGCGGCGAGACCGCACTTTTGTAGCATTGAGCGTTGGAAGCGAGCAGTTGCGAGTAAGATGTGAGACGAGGCAGTCGTAGCTAGCGAGACATGAGAGGAGGTCGCTGTAAGCGAGGTATGAATTAACACTTTGAAAGAAGCGGTGTGCTCGCCAGCCACTCGCTATATGTAGCGCAATGCTAGTTTTTAAGAATTTTTGTAAAGAACTATGCCCCTTGTAATTGTTTGTCAAGATCGTTCTCAGAATATAGTTATGTAATTTTGATGGAAAATTAGGTATGTAGCGCAACGCTACTTTTTAAGAATTTTTGTAAAGAACTATGCCCCTTGTAATTGTTTGTCAAGATCGTTCTCAGAATATAGTTATGTAATTTTGATGGAAAATTAGGTATGTAGCGCAACGCTACTTTTTAAGAATTTTTGTAAAGAACTATGCCCCTTGTAATTGTTTGTCAAGATCGTTCTCAGAATATAGTTATGTAATTTTGATGGAAAATTAGGTATGTAGCGCAACGCTACTTTTTAAGAATTTTTGTAAAGAACTATACCCCTTGTAATTGTTTGTCAAGATCGTTCTCAGACTATAGTTAACTTCTACCAGATTAAATGCATTAAGAATTTTCTATCCCAAAATCATTCACGTAAATGCTTTACGGAATTTATTGTTATCTTAAAAGAAAAGTCTAAACTGAGCTTCAGCTTTTATCAAATCTAAATTAACTTCAACTTAAAGAATTCCAGTCACAAAGTATTATGAAACTCCACCAGCAGCTTATAATTATGTTAAAGAGAAGTAAGTATATTCATTCCACAGTTTGCTGTAGCAGTCAGATGGCGATCCAGTATAATTAATTAAAGGTAAGAATCAGTCTTAATAATTTCAGGTAACGACTGAGGGCCACGGCGACAACACATTTTATGTTTCGTCGTAATAATCAGCAGGTACTCTTGACAGAGCAGCAGTTAAAAGATTTTAAGAGACGCAGCGTTCAGTCAGCAAGCAAACGTGCATCCAATATTAGACGGGAAGGTTTCACTTGGCGATATCCATTCAGTACGACATTTTAGTGAATCTACTGTGGATATGAATATACTGACTTTGATAATAGTGTGAATAAGTTATTGTTAAGTGGCGCAACGCATATACTAAAGTGTATAACTTTTATTCACAGGTCATCGGCAATTCTGTTTGCTTTATTGATTCGGCGTTGAAAAGTGTTTGTTCAGTGTTGAATCCGCTTTGAACAGTGATATATTTTGTTGCGTGTGATGATTATAGACAATGTCCCGCAGAATAATTACTCGTTCTCAAACTGATAAAACTTTTTGTTGCGTGTGATGATTATAGACAATGTCCCACAGAATAATTACTCGTTCTCAAACTGATAAAACTGTACAAAATACTGACGAGAGATTCTTTTCTGGAATAGGCAGTAATAATACGTGTGAAAACCCTGATTCTGAAACGTTAGGTGAACAGACATTTAATAACTGTAACAATATGGAAGCGTTTAACGAACAAGTAACTTCAGAAATGCCCACAGACAATGAAACGGTAGTGCAAAATAATTTGGCATTAAATGCAACAGACGGTACACAGTCACAGATTCCGCATAGTAGACATAACAGTTTCAGTAACGAAACCACTACAATGCAGTCAGACAGAGAGACTCCATTAAGCACTGATTTAGATTCAAACGGTACACAGCTACACAACCTGCGTAGCAGATCCAACAGTTCTCATGACCAAAATTCCGAAATTACGGAAAACGTGACGCAGTCACAATCATCTGAGGATGTTCAAATGAACACAGATCTACAGCCTTTAACAACGAATACAAATACACACAGAAGTCAATCCGAAACGGATCCAATAATGGCATTTTTGCTACAAATGAGACAAGACATGAATCAAAACTTTAACAGAGGGTCACAAGAATTAGAAAAAAGGTCACAAGATCTAAAAAACGAAATTAAGGCAGAACACGCACACACGGATCAGAAATTAGACAACATGTACCAAAATCTAAAACACGAAATCAAAGTAGAAATTCAAACAGTCGCTGAAAAATGTTCACAATCAACACAAGAATTACGCGACAAAATTCAAGAAATATCCGATAACCAAGCAACATTTGCAGTTAGTATACGGGAAACAATGACAGAAAACTTTGCTAAACAAAACGCTCAGATTGATGTACGTTTTAACAATCACACAGAAAACTGTTTGATACGTCACCGTTAACTGGTGCGATCGCAGGATAAAGAACGAAAAGAATTACTACAAACAATCACTAAACAGCGTCAGGACGACAAAAAGAAAGTGTTTGCCCAAGGCAAAACATATGTAGACAATCACATACAGTCGATCTCGGAAGAAATCGAAACGGTCAAAGAAACAAATAATCAAATACAAGACAGGCTTACAGAAATCCAAACACAGACAATCGATGTGAAAACTTCTACAGACACTGAAATCCAGAATGTTAAAGATAAATTAACAGAGGACGTTCAGACACTAACTGACAAAATAGAACACATAGAAATTAACCATGACACAGAAAATTTAAAGGCAGATTTTAAGAAAGTCACCAAAAGCAACCGTAAATTACGAAACGAACTGACAGAAAAGATCAATGAACTCACTACAAGAATAGATCTTTTAGATACTAACAATGACGAGAGATCAGACGACACTGCACCAGTCCCAGTGCAACAGAACTCTAATAGTAATAACACGCCATTGACAAATATACAACAAACTATCACAGATCTAAAATCGCGTAATGATTCATTGCATCAGCAAATAAATTCTCTACAGCAAGAGATAGCGGACGCACAAGAAACCGCCGCACATAATCATTTTCAACAGAACACACACCGTTACGAAATGCCTCAGATCCATAATACATATAATGTTGGTAGACTTCAGAGAGTAAGAGATTTTACCCAGGAAGAAAGACACCCGAATCCATATTCAAGACAATACGACAACACTTACACACACAGACATGACAGTTTTGATCACAAACATTTTCTTTCAGTTAGAAAGTTTAAAACATTTAAAAACGACAGGGCGCAAATACATCCGTTGGATTTTATCCAACAGTTCAGGGGAGCACTTCCACCATCATGGCCAGTACAACATAAGTTAGAATTTATTGTCAGTTTTCTTGAAGGAGAACCAGCACGACGAATGCGACCAATTGCTAGACAATGTTTTTCCGTAGAAGCATTTGAGGAAGCATTTTTATCAGCATATTGGTCTGACACTACACAAAACAGCATCAAAGATCGGCTACTTAGTTTGCCAAACTTTGAAAATTCTACCTTTCCAACAATCACACAATTTTTCGAGTACATGGTGGAACAGAACTAGTACCTCAACGAGCCATACAGTCAATCGGCATTAATACAGCTTTGCATTTCAAAACTGCCCAGAGCTTTGAAAGTGTCATTACTGACAGGGCAACAAAAGGACAATGTATCCGCTTTTAGAGACATCTTACAACTATTAGAAGCACACCAGGCAGACTACGCATTTGTTAACAAAAAATTTTCACGACAGAACGGAAAACAAACAAACTCAGCTACTTTTGAACAAACACGATTTGGTAATAACAATCCGAGTAAACGCTTTCGCAGCGAAAATGACAACGAAAACAGGAGTAATGAAAAACATTATACTGACACGGTAAATTTATATTCAGGACAGCAACAGAATCCGAGACTTAACACGCAACCGAATAGGTCAAATTTCCATATGAATCATCGCTCAGATAATGCGACCGGGGAAGGCCATTACGCGGGTCGACCGCAAAATGAACAAAAACAAACGTTTCTACGGGGTGCAGGTGGGCTGCCGTACAGTCACAGTTATAACGACAGGAGAAAAGAAAACGAACACAGACCGCCGAGGACGTTCCACAATGACAATTTTAACGGAAACTACAACAGGGCCCAACAGCTGCGTTACCGTATGAATGTACCAGACACCAGACTTCATCCACCAGACACTGCTAATAATCAAAACGGCAGAACTGTACAGTTGATAGAACACATACCAAACTCCCAAGCTGAAAATCACATATCGGAAGAATTATGACTAGAGAAAACCTGCAATGAATCTCTTAATGTCGATACTATGAAATCACACAGAGAAAACATAACGACCGAAAATGCCATTACATTTGACGACGTGAGAGACACATTGTTACAGGAAAAACCAATCCTACAGAAAACAATATATCACCCAATAATAGAGATAAATTTACAGTCTCACAATATTTTAGCGATAATTGATTCAGGTTCACCTATGTGCGTAATTAACGAAGACACATTTAACAGATGCAATAGCAATAATGATTACCCAGTATTTCCTTTAAACAGAACGAAGGTCAAGGGAGCTTTTGCAGGAAAAGGCATTGAAGTTAAAAGACAGACACAATTAACATTTGTTTTTGCAGGGGAAACGTTCCACAGTGATTGTTGGATAGTTCCGAATTTAACAACAGACATGATATTAGGAATAAATTTTCTTGTTCAGTACGATGCGAAGATTGACTTCAAATCGTCATACCTCACACTACAAAAGAAAAACAGGGAAGTGATCGTAAGATTTCAAAACAAAGTATCCTCCGAAGAACAAAATATGCACAGGATCGAGATTATTACTGATTCTCAAGATAACGATTGTTATATCGCACTATACACGAACACACTTAATAATGACTTGGTAGAGGAACAGGAGTACAATATGTTCGAGACAATTACACGCAAGGTAGACAATAGTGTAGCAAAATGCGACGCAGAACGCACAGAACTTGAAAATATTCTGGTACAACACAAAGCAGTTTTTGCCAATGTTCCAGGAACAATGACAGGATTTATGTACGAATTTCAGGTGAAACCACACGAGACTTTCAAAGCAAAGCATTATCCAATCCCACACATACACACAGAAGCAGTTAAGAAAGAATTACGAGCAATGATCGATCAAGGAATAATAGAACCAGCAGCCAGCCAATATATAAATCCACTACACATTGTTGAAAAGAAGGATGGATCACTACGTTTAGTTTTAGATTCACGTCAAGTTAATAAAATAATCATTACAGAAACCGACCGACCACAGACGTTAGAAGAGTTACTGCAAAAATTTCATGGCACCTCCATTTATACTACACTCGACCTCAAATCAGGGTTTTGGCAAATCCAACTACACCCAAATTGCCGAAAATATACGGCATTCCTTTGCTTTGGGGAATGCTATCAATTTTGTAAACTTCCGTTTGGACTAACGATTTCGTCTGCCGCCTTTATACGAGGCATGAATACTATTCTACCACAAGATCTGAAAAACAAAATTACTACATATGTCGATGACATTTTAATTGCAGCAGAAAACTGGGAACAACACAATCATACTCTTCAACAATTACTGAATACATTCGAGCAGAATGGTATAACTATAAACTTGCGTAAATCTGACTTTGGTAAGGCGTCAATAAAATTTCTAGGGCACATTATCTCACAAACAGGTATCGCACCAGACCCTGACAAATTGCAAGCACTGAAAGACATCGACGTGCCAACAAACAAAAAGGAACTTCGGAGCTTTTTAGGTCTTATCAATTATTTTAGAAAATTTATCCACTACAAAGCATTAGACACGCCCTTGCTATACCAGCTTACAAGTAAAAACACACTTTGGTCATGGAATGAAGACGTTGAAGCTGAATTCGAGAACTTGAAAGAAGCATTATTAAAAGCACCTTTGTTATCACACCCTGACCCAACACAAAACTTTTCCGTTGCAACAGATAGTTCAACCACAGCACTAGGAGTACATATTTTCCAAGAAATAAAGGAACAAGATAAGACAGTCGTGAAACACATTGCTTTTGCAAGCAGGATACTTTCTCCAGCAGAGCGCAATTATTCTGTAACAGAATTAGAGACACTATGTGTAATTTACGCTTTTAAGCGATTCCGTCATTTTCTATATGGCCGACATACAACAATATATACCGATCACCGAGCAATCCAGTTTTTATTGTCAGCAAAACTTACGCACGATAGATTAAGCCGCTGGAAATTATACTTACAAGAGTTTGATTTTACCATTATACACATTCCAGGCACGCAGAATACTGTTGCCGACGCATTGTCGAGGTCCATTCACAATAAACGCATGGAGAAAGAAAATACCTTTTGCTACAACAACCATAGTATTATGTATATTAAACAAGTAGCTTTCGAAAACTTTATATCAGCAGCATTACAGGATATAGAGAGAGAACAGCAGAAAGATGAAACACTGAAAGAGATTGTAACGCTTTTGAAAGACAGAAGTAACGCTAAAGTCAGACTTCATTACACTGTACATCAAAATATACTCTTTATTCGATCATACCGAGACGGTAATAATTGGCTTTTATGCATTCCGGAAGGGATCGTAAATAAACTGATATGGTATACACATCTAAGTTATGGACACTACGGAGCGAGGAAATGCTTTCTGATTCTGCGACAAAATTGCCACTTTAATAACATGGAAAAACACATAAGAAAAGTAATAGCATCATGCAAGATATGTCAAAAAGCTAAATCATCAACAGTGTCACACATTCCACCATTGTATCCCATCATACCGGTTAAGTTAAGACACATGGCAGCAGTGGATCTTTTCGGTCCAATCCCCAGAACAAATAATGGTTATAGTTATATTTTTGTAGCTGTAGAACTAACATCCAAATTTGTAACATTTTCTCCACTAAGGAAAGCAACAGCAAGAACAGTATCAAGAGCGTTTGTAAGAGATTTTCTATCAGTAGTAGGACGTGTACAGAAGGTTATTTCGGATAACGGTCCGCAGTTTAGGTCAGACGTATGGAAGAAAATGTTAGAAAGTAAGAACATAACACCTATTTACATATCAAGATATCACAGTTCTTCCAACCCATCAGAAAGAATAATGAAAGAGATCGGGAAGTTATGCAGAATTTATTGTCATAAAAGACATACAACATGGGATAAATATATTTTACAGTTTCAAGAAGTGATAAATGCAATACCCAATGAATCTACCTTGCTATCACCAACCATAATACTGACAAATAAAGACCCACCGAACAAAATTACCGAACTAATTACTTTTCCTAAGACGCGTAGGCTTCGACATTGTGAAATAATAGACACAGCATTAGCAAACACTAAAAGAGCTGCAGATCGGTGGAAGAAACAACAGAAGCAGGTAAGTCGACTACAGAAGTACGAGATTGGCGACAAAGTACTGATTCGCACTCATTTTCTTTCCAACAAAGGTAAGCACAGATGCCGTAAATTCGAACTTCTGTATGCAGGCCCTTACAGAGTTCGTAATATTCCACACGCTAATGTAGTGCATGTGGAAACGCTACGTAAGAAGAAATAATTAGGGAATCATCATGTATCCAACGTGAAACATTTCTTGACTTAAATTTTTGCATTTCAGCTGACGAAAGGACGGCGTGACACGTAAGTATGCAACAATGGTAGTTTCAGCGCGCTTCAGTAACAAACAAAGCCGCGACACGCAGCGGGCCGCTAATATTTCACCGTACCTTAAAGAACACAGCAGTACTTAATGATGCTACGCCAGCCAAGACAAATAAAAACACGAGAAACATTTCCTAACTTAAAGAGAACATGCAGACAACGACACGACGTATGAATTTGTGCACTGAGAGCTCATAAATGAAAGAAATTTTTTTTATAACGTGACATAATTACTTAAGAAAATGTCGACTTTTGCAATAGCTAAACTGATAATATAGATCGTTCATTAATCAATTATTTTAGTGGTAACATTAACATGTACTCTTTATTCCAGAATGCAGCATTGTTGTCACACGTCATCAAAATGAAACGTACTTTTAGTTAGAATAAGGATGTGAATCTTTAGGTCACGCAGATAGCTGACGCTAATTGTCATTACAGAAATTTTATAGGTCATGCCGGGAGCTGACGTGATTTTGCAGCAGTTAATATTATGATAAAGTGTTTTATAGGTCATGCCAGGAGCGGACGAGAAGTACCAGAAGATGTTTATTGAAGTCATGCCGTGCACTGACGATAATTAATACTGAATGTTTTATAATAAGTCATGCCGTGCGCTGACGTTAATTAATGCTGAATGTTTATAACAGGTTATGCAGAGAGTTGACACAGATGCAGAAGAAGAATGTGTATGTTATGTTAGTATATAAGAAATGTATAATGTTAAGAAATAATTTTGCTAGCATGTGACACATTGCAACACTATGGATGGGGACCACACATTACAATGTCTAACCAGAATAATGTTTACCTTAATTTTCAGCTGCAAAAGAATACTTTAAATAATTTTATGACAGTAATTTTATTGTATATTATGACCTGACATTTGACGACTCATAACTGACGACTACACCCCTGAATGGAAGATAAAATTTTAGGACAGTAAGTCAAGAAATGCATTGTCAACAAAATTTATAATTAATGATGTAAGAAACTAAGATATGTAAATACAGAATAAGTAATAATGTACTTGTCTATAACAAATCTGTATACTATCAAATACTGAATAAGTAGGAACTTTTATGTCTTTTATATATGGGAATAATTTTCTGGAAGAATTCTTAAATTAAAACTACATATTGTTACAAATTACGACACAACATATTTTGTCATAGGGAAAATTATTTGGTAGTCAAATTATGGTACCAACAATGTCCATGAACCCATTGCCAAAACAATTTTACCCGTACCTTAATTCCTGTGCATCCCCATGGTTATTGAGCACAGAATCAGTGAATTGTGAAACACGTGACTTCAACCAATGATGTTCTCGACGAGGTGTTTGCATACCTAGATGCACACCACAGCCCGATGTATGTCAATTGGTGCCTGCATACCTAGATACACACCACAGTATGATGTACGACAATAGGTGTTTGCATACCAAGATGCACACCACCAACCTTAATGGACCATTGGAGATGGAACTTAATCCTGATGTGGCTGCGGCAACTCAGGCTATTCGACGACGTACTTAGTGTTTGGGTACACTAAAACTATGGAGCAAGGCGATGATGGAACCACATGGCGAAACCTGGTGTTGTGCTATGTGAGGGAAAGGAACAGACTTTTGAGTGCATTCACAGACAGTTGCCAGTGCTTTGACCATGCTATCCAATTCCTTTTGTACCTTCCTTAATTGTGGTACTAAGAGATGCCAATTTGAATTAAATGTTTCATAATGTAAACTTTCAATTGCTTCATATGATCTGTATATTGATTTTCACATTTACTCTTATTCTTGTTGTTAAATTTAAGGGAACCAAATTTTACTTGATGTACAATTCATACTAAAACCCTTTCTATTTACATATTCTCTTTATTAGAGATAGACAAATCATTTCGTATGACAGCATTTGTGTATACACTTTGTTCAAACTATTTTCTATAATCAAATTTTATACTTATGTTGAGTCCATATGACTCAACAACGTAGTAAAATTTTAAGAAAGCCGAGTAGCGGCATATGTAATTATGTAATAGGCGTATTTAAACTGTTTTAGCATGTAATTATCTGAACTGTTTCTTATTTAAATTGTTTTGTTAATTAAATTGCATTGTGTATTATTGAGAAAGAGCGGGAAACCGCGCATAGATACATTTTGAGAAAGAGCGGGAAACAGCGCGCAGTAATACATCTGTAATGGTAGCAGGGATTGTCTGCACCAAAAACCATTGTTGGCGGCGAGACCGCACTTTTGTAGCATTGAGCGTTGGAAGCGAGCAGTTGCGAGTAAGATGTGAGACGAGGCAGTCGTAGCTAGCGAGACATGAGAGGAGGTCGCTGTAAGCGAGGTATGAATTAACACTTTGAAAGAAGCGGTGTGCTCGCCAGCCACTCGCTATATGTAGCGCAATGCTAGTTTTTAAGAATTTTTGTAAAGAACTATGCCCCTTGTAATTGTTTGTCAAGATCGTTCTCAGAATATAGTTATGTAATTTTGATGGAAAATTAGGTATGTAGCGCAACGCTACTTTTTAAGAATTTTTGTAAAGAACTATGCCCCTTGTAATTGTTTGTCAAGATCGTTCTCAGAATATAGTTATGTAATTTTGATGGAAAATTAGGTATGTAGCGCAACGCTACTTTTTAAGAATTTTTGTAAAGAACTATGCCCCTTGTAATTGTTTGTCAAGATCGTTCTCAGAATATAGTTATGTAATTTTGATGGAAAATTAGGTATGTAGCGCAACGCTACTTTTTAAGAATTTTTGTAAAGAACTATACCCCTTGTAATTGTTTGTCAAGATCGTTCTCAGAATATAGTTAACTTCTACCAGATTAAATGCATTAAGAATTTTCTATCCCAAAATCATTCACGTAAATGCTTTACGGAATTTATTGTTATCTTAAAAGAAAAGTCTAAACTGAGCTTCAGCTTTTATCAAATCTAAATTAACTTCAACTTAAAGAATTCCAGTCACAAAGTATTATGAAACTCCACCAGCAGCTTATAATTATGTTAAAGAGAAGTAAGTATATTCATTCCACAGTTTGCTGTAGCAGTCAGATGGCGATCCAGTATAATTAATTAAAGGTAAGAATCAGTCTTAATAATTTCAGGTAACGACTGAGGGCCACGGCGACAACACATTTTATGTTTCGTCGTAATAATCAGCAGGTACTCTTGACAGAGCAGCAGTTAAAAGATTTTAAGAGACGCAGCGTTCAGTCAGCAAGCAAACGTGCATCCAATATTAGACGGGAAGGTTTCAGTTTTAAAGAGAAAACTGTGCACTGGTTTGAGCAGTAAAGTTGTGTGTGTTGTTGTATAACTAACCGTAATTGACCTTGGCTCCTTTCCACAACATGATCCGCTCTGTCCTGCCAAACCGGACTTCACCCATACGACCTCGCCTTGTTGTCAGACTTAATGGCTAAATGGCTCTGAGCACTATGGGACTCAACTGCCGTGGTCATCAGTCCCCTAGAACTTAGAACTACTTAAACCTAACTAACCTAAGGACATCACACACATCCAAGCCCGAGGCAGGATTCGAACCTGCGACCGTAGCAGCCCCGCGGTTCCGGACTGCGCGCCTAGAACCGCGAGACCACCGCTGCCGGCAGACTTAATGGTGGACGAAAATCAGGTTGGAATCTCACCACTTTTTGTGGCATCTCCAGAAATGTCTTTGGCCTGGAATTTCATTGACTAGAGTAGAATTATATCCAGTGAAGTGTCCCGCTTCGAACTGAGCCCCGATGATCAGCGAATATGTGTCTAGAGATGGCCTGGGTAGCGGTGGAATGCCAACCTGACCGTCGCCCCCAATACTGCCCGACAACCAGGAGCGACGGTCCCTGGTGCCATTTGTTTTCATAGCAGGACTCCTTTGCTTGTCCTCAGCGCCACGCTTACCGCACAGTAGTACGTCGCCGATATTCTACGTCCCTTCGTCCCGTTTTGTTGCCCTTAATGGGAAGTCACCCTGGGCTTACATTTCATCCTGATAATATCAGCCCGCACAGGGCGAGAGTTTCTACTGCTCGTCTTCGTGCTTCCCAAACCTTGCCTTGCCCAGCAAGGTAGCCAGATCTCTCCCTCCTTAGGACATTATGGGCAAGGCCCTCCAACGAGCTTGTGATTTTGACGATATAACGAGTAACTTCGAAAAGTTTGGCACGATATCCGAAGGACGACACACTACAACTCTGTCAGTCATTGGCAAGCCGCATAACTGCTGACGTAAGGAACAGAGGTGAACCAACGCATTATGGATTTGCTGAGTATGTTATGCTCTGTCTGTTAAAAAATTCATCCAATTTTCTGACACTTTCATCATCTACGGATTTCCATCCCATTCGGATAATTTCTTCGTGGGGCATCGGGTTCTTTTTTCTATTTTCTTAGACTATGTTTCAAGTGTAGTTGATAGAAATCGCCTCGTATGCTAATATCAGGCTATTATGCTATTATTCGATTCGGATGCAGAGATCAAAAAGCTTGTTAATGACTTCAGAGCATCTCTTCGCAGTCGTGATCTTGACAAGCGTAAAGTAGCACACTACAACCTGAAAGGGAAGGTGCTCGCCCTTAAATGGTGGCTGAATAAACCCAATGAAATGCAATCATACGCCGACACAAACCAAAGACGTAGGTTCTTCGAGTGCCTGAAAACCATCTTTGGTCCAAAATCAAGGAAGATAGCACCTGTTTATGACAAAGATAAAACCTGTCAGCTGACGCAACAGTGATATCCTTGCTCGGTGGGCAGAACATTTTGATGGCGTTTTTAGTCCCGACCATCAGACGACTGATATTCCATACACAGAATCACTTGAAGGCCTGCCAGTCGATGAACAACATGCTGATGACCCTTCGTTTAGTGAATTCATTTCAGCATTGGCTAAGCTGAAAAATAACAAATGAGCAGGATTAGACAACTTACCATCCGAACTTTATAAATATGGTGGACCAGACATTACGAACCCACTGTTTGTTCTAATTTCAAAGATTTGGGAGTGCGAAATAATTCCACAAGATTGAAATATGCCTGTATGTGGAAGATTTACAAAGGCAAAATGGCACTTCTGACTGCAGTTCTCACAGGGTAATCTCTCTTCTCTCAACGGCAGGGAACGTCCTGGCTCACATACTCAACAACAGGCTAACGCACCTTGAAGAAAAAGTGCTACAAGAGACCCAGTGTGGCTTTCGCCCAAACAGAGGCACAGTGGATGCCATATTTGCTGTCAAATAGATGCAAGAGAAAAGCTTAGAGCAACATCAGCCTCTGATCATGTGTTTCGTGGATCTGTAAAAACCGTTCGACCGAGTCCCGCGGGAAGCTCTCTGGATTATACTAAAGAAAACCGGCTGCCCTGACAAAATTATTTAATTACACAGTTTCATGACGGCAAAAATCCGCTATGAAAACGACCTTTCAGACCAGTTTTCCGTCACATGTGGTGTAAAACGAAGCTGTGTACTGGCCCCCACACTCTTCTGACTTTATTTCGAAGCTGTTATGAGATACGTGACCAAAGCCAGCAGTGGTCAAACGGGTCTTGACTCGAGAACGTATCTTCAACATCTCTCGCCTCAGAACAAAAAGTCGCGTAAATAAAATATCTATCTTAGAAATTCTTTACGCAGACGACGTATGCATGATGGCTAATTCTCCTGGATCTCTCCAAACATACATGAACCTGCTAAATGACTCCTGCAGAATATTTTGTTTTGTCATAAGGATCCCCAAGATGCAAGTCCTTCAGCAACCACTTGGGGTTCCAATACAGACGACTGCAGTATTAGTTGGACAACAAACATTTGGAAAACGTATCTCAGTGGCCAAATAAGAAGCGACAACAGCCTGACAACAGAAATTGCGGCTCGTATAGCCAATGTAGCCTCAGTTTTCGGCAAACTGAATAACCGAGTATGGAAATCACATGATCTCGGACTACAAACTAAAATTGCGGTCTACAAAGCAATAATATTACCAACTTTACGCTACGCCTCGAAAACCTGGTGCTGTTATGAAGCTGACATTAGGAGGCTAGACACCTTTCATCTTCGCTGTCTGAGATCAATTCTCCGTTGAAATAGGAAAACCGTGTTCAAAAGACGGAGATTTTGCGTCGCGTGAAACTGCTTGGCCTCGAAGCTCTCTTAATGAAACACCAACTGAGATGGAGTGGCCATATCATATGCATGGACGACAGTAGATTTCCCAAAGCGGTGTTCTACTCAGAGCTCTCGCGTAGAAAGTTGCGGCAAGGTGGCCAACACCTGCGATATAAAGACACCATCAAACGCCACCTCATAGCCTGTAGAATTCCGAGCAAACGTTGGCAGGAGCTTGTATTGCACCGATCAGAGTGGCGTTCAACTGTACACAAGAGTGTGGAACAATTAGAGCATATCCGCCTAAAGAAAATGGACGATAAATGAAAGCTCCGCAAATCTAAGCCCAAGCCTAATTGCATCTATACATATAACTCCACTACGCAACTGTATTGCACTTTGTGCGACCAGATCTTGAAAGCAAAGTTCAGTTTTGCAAACCACATCTGAGCCCGCCACAATAAGGACTAAACGACTGATGGAGTCGCTGTCGGCGGATCCGGCGAGGAGGACATGATGATGATGACGGTGATTATGCTGAAACGAAGGAAATCACTAAAATAAAAGGTCTCCGTTGATCCATTATGGAAAAAAATAACAGGTTGTCCGTTGCACTTGCTGGCAGGAAAAAAAACCACGATGTGTGAAATCAAGTGATAGTTGTATAGTATGGACCTAGGCCTAACATCTTAGTATGATTTTATGTGTGATAAAGGTGTCAAGAATGCTTAATTTCGACGCAGACGACCCATAGGCTGTTTTCTCCAATACCTCTAGCACTGCTGAAAACTGAATGTCCTCGGGACAAACTGGAAACGTGATCGCCACACATGGATATCAAAGACATGTCTGGTTGGCTGGTCGCCTTCAGTTTCACTAGTTTCTGTCTGATTCATTTGATATAATTAGCAACTCTTACATTACGGAAGAAAAATTGTCTTTCCTTTTCATATTACAGGTGGTACTGCAGTGATTATGGAATGTTCCTACGATCCTAAACTCAAATCTACCTTCGGGCTTTATCAAATTATGAAATGTATTCGCAAACTGCGAAAACTGTGCCACAACAGATATATAACTTACTGGAAACATATGAAAATTAGTGTGGGACCTAGACTTGAATCCGGATTTTCCGATTTTTGCGAGCAGTTGCGGTAGCTATCCAAGCCCATTTCCAGGACCGATCCAATTATCCAAATGTGCCAGCGTCTGCATCCCATTCTGCTCCCACAATTATGTGATTCAACACAGGGAGAAACTTATTTTATTTTTCACGTCAGATGGCCTTCGCTCAGGCATGAAATACATTATTGCATTGCCTGTGTGTCGATAAAAATAAGCGGGCAATCAGAGTCCCAGCCCGACACGAATTTTCAAATATTCTCAGTAAATCGGACAGCTGTTGTGGTATCGTATTCGCAATTTGTGAATGCATTTCATAACTTAATACGGCTGACGATGGTCAGCAGTGTATGTCCGATGGATCATTGCATCAAATAGTACAGACACTGTCTAACACAGACCCTGCACTGATACATTTTCCCAGGTTGGCTCTAGTTTCACAGATAAACGGTTTGCTTTATTCTTGTTGCCTGTCACTGTAGAACGTTGTACAACGAATTTTGGACCTGTCTTTTTATTTCTATTTTGGCTTTGTCGCTCCTTTCTTCTGAAGCACGACAGCTGAAATTTCAATTTCTTTTTACATTTTTAATCCCTTTTTAGAACTATCTAATTCCATTTTCGCTGTGACAAGCAGTTCTTCCCCAAGAGGATGCTTAAACTACCACGATCTTCTTAATCTGCCCTAAAATATGAGTTCCTCACACTGAGGTCGTTGAAACTACCCTATAACTTCTGTTATATTCGTAGTGAACAGCCCCAGCAACGTAAGTGGAAGATAAAGATCTGCAGCCCGCAGGATGACCAGTATCACACACTATAAACGCTATTGTTTCAGCCTTTAAGACACTCGCAAACATATAGTTGTCAGATACCGAAGAACTGGGCTCTGTTTCAACACCGAAACAGGTCCCTGTGAAAAATAACTCAGCGAGCTGAAACGTACTGTGGGGGTGATGATTTGGCACCCCACCAATGGTAGTGGCGTGTAGAGAGCGCAAAAGGAACCGTCCAATTTTAAAAAATCAAAACTATTATGTAATTTGAGATATGTGCATGAACAACGTACCGTTGGAAAGAGCAAACTCTCGAGTTTTACGTTGTTCCTGCTAGGTAGTAACAGTGTGCGCCCACTTCATTTCTAATAAAAATGGTCTCCGAACAACAGAATACGTTTTGTGTTCTATGTTTCGCGCAGTGCGGGTAGTAATAAAAGTTCAGCATGACTTTCGCACTGGGTATGATCTGGATCGTCCTACAGCACAGAGCATTAGACGATGGCATGAACAATTTAGAGAAACAGGTTATCTGGTGTAAAGGTAAATCACCGTGCCGTCCCCGAGTGCCTGACACAGACGTCGAATGCATCCGCCATAGTTCCACAAGGAGTCCGCAGAAATCCGTTCGCCGTGCAGCTCGACAGCTCAACTTGCCCCCGATGTCCGTCTGCCGTGTGTTGCGTCGACGTTTACACACGAAACCATACAAAATTCAGCTTCTGCAAGCTCTTCGTGAAAGTAACAAACAACAATGTGTGGAGTTCAGTTATTTCGTTCTTAGCAAGATGGAGGATGACGGTTTTCTTCCACACTTAGTGTTTAGTGACGAGGCGACATTCCATTTCAATCGGCAGGTGAACCGTCATAATGTGAGAATGTGTGGTACGGAACAACCACAAAATTTAATGTGTTTTGTGCAGATTCCAGGGAAAAGGTTTATGCTCCACTTTTCTTTGCAGAGTACACTGTTACAGAAAGCACATATCTCTATATGCTTAAGTACTTTCTTTTCCCACAACAGAGGACTGATTCGAAGCGACTTCATTTATCGACAGGATGGGGCACCGTCACACTAGCATCTGGAAGTGCGGGAATTTTTAAATTTAAGGATTACTGAACGATGTATTTATTGGTCGCACTGGACCAAATGATTCGACCTAACATTACTGGCCTCCAAGGTCACCGGACGCGACTGTATGTGATTATTTGTTGTGAGGGTTTATAAAATACTCTTTATTTGCCACCGTTACCAACAACAACAAATAAAATGAGACATCACACAACAGTAGCTGTGGAAGCTGTAACTTAAGACATCGTTGTAGTGGGGAACTACTTGAATACCGCATTGACATATGCCGTGCATCGCAAAGGGGTATACTGAACATCGTGAAAAGGAATGGCAAAAAATTTTTGAATTTACAAACCATCAAAACAAGCATTATATATGTTTATTACCTTCAGAAAAATAGATGTGCCAAATCGGATAATTCTTTTTGATGCACCCTGTATTACAACTGCTGAATTCGGGGAAGGTTTTAAAACAGTGAAATGCTGCCACCTGCGCCATGGTTCATGAAGTAGGTCAGAACGGTGTTGTAGAAGCAACGAAAGAAGCATGCCAAATTTAAAAGAACACAGCCGGCCGCGGTGGCCGAGCGGTTCTAGGCGCTACAGTCTGGAACCGCGCGACCGCTACGGTCGCAGGTTCGAATCCTGCCTCGGGCATGTGTGTGTTTGATGTCCTTAGGTTAGTTAGGTTTAAGTAGTTCTAAGTTCTAGGGGACTAATGACTTCAGAAGTTAAGTCCCATAGTGCTCAGAGCCATTTGACCAATTTTTTTTTTTTTTAAAAGAACACAAATTCTCCGAGATCGGCGATGTTTCACTGAAGCTCGAAACTTAGCGCAGACTTCAGTACAAGATGCTTTAAATAGCTTCTATAAAAAAGCGCTGTGTTGAAATCTGACAAAAAATCCGAAGAGATCCTGTTCGTTTGTAAAGTATACCAGCTGCAAGAAACGATCAATACGCCACTGCGCAATACCAGCGGTAATATTACCGATGACAGCGACACTAAAACGGAGTTATTACACACAGCTAGCCGAAGTTCCTTCACCAAAGAAGGCGAAATACTCCAGAATTCGAATCAAGAACAACTGCCAACTGAGTAACTTAGAAGCAGATATCCTCGGTGGAACGAAGAGGCTTAAAACACATAATAAATGTCAGTCTTTCGGTCCAGATAGCATACCAATTAGGTTCCTTTCGGATTACGCTGATGCAATAGCTCCATACATAGAACCATATACAACCACTCGCTTGACGAGAGATATGTACCAAAAAGATTGAAAAATATCTCACACCAAGATTCAAGAAACGAAATAAGAGTAATCCGCTGATCCTTACCACTAACATCAATTCGCAGCAGTAGTTTAGAACATTTACTGTGTTCGAACATTATGAATTACCTTGAAATAAAATGTCTACTGACACACAGTCAGCACGGAATCAGAAAATATCGTTCTTGTGAAACAAAACTAGCTCTTTATTCGCACGACGTCATGAGTGCTAACGACAGTGGATGCCAAATTGATCCCGTATTTCTTGTTTTCAAAAAGGCTTCTGACACCGGTCCTCACATCATACTTGTAATCAAATTTCGTGCCCATAGACTGCCGCTTCCGTAGTGCGAATGAATCTGTGATTTCCGCTAACAAATGTTATCGTGCGTAGTAATCGACAGAAGATCATCGTGGCCGGCCGGGGTGGCAAAGCGGCTCTAGGCGCTACAGTGACCGCTACAGTCGCAGGTTCGAATCCTGCCTCGGACATCGATGTGTGTGCCGTCCTTAGGTTAGTTAGGTTCAAGTAGTTCTAAGTTCTAGGGGACTGATGCCTCAGCTGTTAAGTCCTATAGTGCTGAGAGCCATTTGAACCAAAATCATCGAGTAAAACAGAAGTGATAACCGGCGTTCCCTAAGGAAGTGTTATAGCCCCTGATCTATTCCTAATCTACATGATTTAGCAGACCATCTGGGAAACCTTCTTAGATTGCTTACAGACGATGCTGACAAAATCATGTGTAAACTCACCTAGATACTGAATATATATGGTGCGAAAAGTGGCAATTGTCTCTGAATAAGGAAGTGTGTGAGGTCATCCACATGAGTACGGAAAGCAGTTTAAATCGCATGAATTTTAAGGCTGTTAATTCGACTGAATACCTAGGAATTGCATTAATTATGAAAAACTTAAATTAAACGATCACGTAAATAATGTTGTGGGGAAGGCTAACCAAAGGCTACATTTCATTGGCAGAACACTTCGAAGATTCAACAGTTCTACTAAAAAGGCTGCCTACACTATGCTTGTCCGTCCTCTGCTAGAGTATTCCTCGGCTTTTTGGGATCCTTACCACATAGGACAGACGGACGAAGTCGAAATAATTCCAAGATAGGCAGCTCGTTTTCTTTTATCGCCAAATAGAAGAGAGGGTGTCACGAATATGATAAGCGAGCTGGTATGGCAATCATTAAAACAAAGAACTTTTTCATTGCAGAGATACCTTTCCACAGAATCTCAGTCAACAACTTTCTCCTCGGAATGTGAAAATGTTTTACTCTCAGGAACCTACATACAGAGAAATGATCATCGTAATATTAAGAGAAATCACAGCTCGTACAGAAAGATTTAAGTGTTCTTTTTTCTCACGCTGTGTTAGCGAGTGGAACGGTACAGAAATAGTCCAAAGAATATTCTGCCAGGCACTTAATTGTGGACGGCAAAGTAGCCGTGCCGGCATAACATCGTGCCCCGCATTTCACACAGAAGTCTGGATCAACAGTACTGGCCAAAACGCGTAGAGCGATGTGCAACACGCATCTCACGTGGCGTCTCGGCCACGGAATTCGTCACAGTAGCTCAACACACATTCGCTAACCACCGCAGTGCACACTACCTTACTCCTGCCACACCGCAAGTACAATTTATGAAAAGAGCTGCGGTGTTCTCCAGCTAAAATGGACAAAATAATATGATTATTTTTCCTTCCACGATAACTACCGATTGACAACACTTGGACGAATACTGACAACGCATTTTGTGCGTGTGTAAACTGTCGCCAGCATAGCGGTCGGCGAAGATAAAGCGCAAAGATCGATTAGTAGGCGCTGGATAAACCGCGATTATCACAAGAGAGGCCAGAGACACAAACAAGCAACAGGCTGCCAACGCCCTCTCCACAGGCTCGAGCACATCAAGTGAATGCTGTGTTTTCAAAAACTACAATAAGTTCGGACGAAAGAAAGATTAAAGTTTACCCTCCTTCTCTACCTAGTGCTGTGCAACGAGGTTCTAACGAACTATTTGTCTCATTACGAATTGCTGGTCGTCGTGTGAACTTTAAGTTACACACAGGTGCCTAAGTAACTTTGCTTGATTGTTCCACGTGTGAACAGTTTGGTTTATCATGCCTTTCTCAATCTAGCAAGCACCCCACTGCTTACAACGGATGGAAAATTCCAGTGCTTGAATAGTTTAGTTTGCCTGTCACTTACAAATCTCACACTAGGACAGCAAATTTTACTGTGTTGAAATCAAGAGATAGTGAGAAGATATTCGATTTAGATGCCTTTGATTTACTTGAACTTAGCAGTCACTACAACGTACTTTCAGTGTGTGCTTTCGAATCGAAAGACAATGTAGCTATCTTTCTCAGAGAATTTCCTGAACTATTTTCAGAAGGAATGGGAAAAGCTAATAACTCTGTAGCGCATGTTACATTGAAAGACAATGCACAGCCTAAGTTTTTCCAGGCCCACCCCCTTCAAATTGCTTTAAGATACAAAGTAGCCAGTGAACTGAAAGAATTGTGAGATAATTTTGTAATTGCTCCCATTCAAGCTAGTCAGTGGGAAAGTCCTCTCGTTTTGTTGCTTAAGCCTTCTGGTCGCATTCGCATTTGTGTTGACTTCAAGCCTACAGTCAACCCACAGATCGTATTTGACACTTATCCGTTATCTCGCCCTGAGGAACTCATGAACAGGCTTGGTGCAGGAGGTTTAATTTTCTAAGACAGATTTGAGTGATGCCTACTTGCAAATTCCATTGGATGAAGAATCACAGAAAGTATTTGTTGTAAATGCACACTTAGAACTGCTGGATTATTAGCGCTTGCCCTTCAGCAGTGCTTCCACACCCACCATTTTTCAACGTTACTTGGAACAGCTCACTGCAAAAGTGTCATTTGTTCAAACTACCTTGACGATATTGCCGTCTCAGGTCGTACACCAGGGGAGCACATTGCCAATTTGCGTACTCATTTTCGACTGTTGTCAGGTGTAGGACTCAAGTGTCGTCTCGAGAAGTGTGACTTTTTTCAAACTGAACTACCGTACTTACATCACGTGATAAACAGTCTGGGTGTGCACTCCATCCAATTTCATTTGCTTGCAATCCATGACATGCCTGTTCCTCGCAATGTGTCTGAACTGCAGTCAGTACTAGGCAAAATAACGCACTACATTCCGTTCATACCGAATGCCCCTCAGACCACGGCTCCATTGCATCGCTTGTATCGGAAAAATGTGCCTTTTGTGTGGACTAACGACTGTCAAGATGCATTTCAGGAACTCAAAAATGATTTGCTTAGTGACCGATATTTAGTGCATTTTGACCCTGCCAAGCCAGTAGTTTTGCATGTCGACGTATGTTCCCACAGAATCTGTGCTGTGCTTTCGCTCATAACTGGTGCTCAAGACAGATCTTTTGCTTTTTCCTCAATGTTGTTTTCTCAGACTACGTGCAATTATTCCCAAATAGAAGAAAAGACTCTCGCTATTGTGTATGGTGTGACCAAATTCCAAAGCTATCTATTTGGTCTCAGCTTCTCTTGACTGACAGATCACAAGCCTTTGCAGTCCTCGTTTCATCGGTCAAAGCCGTTTCCTACACGCACCGCTCAAAAACTGCAACGTTGGACTTTTTTGCTTTCGCGGTATCAGTATGAAATTGTGTGCAGACCAGCGGTTAAACCTGGCAATGCCGACGCCCTATCTCGCCTTCCGAGCGGCCCAGACTCTGATTTTAATGCATCTGCCACATCTTGTTGCCAAATCTATGCGCAGGACTCTGAAATGCTGGAATCATTCCCCTTGCACAACAGAAAAATTGCTCAAGCTACCGAAACAGACCCAGATCTCAAAATTTTGTTACATTACATTTGCACGGCTTGGCCTCGTTCATTGAAGAGTATCCTGAACTCACTTGTGAGCCGATATTTGCACGTCGGCATACCCTTTTATTTCAACAGGGTGTCATTCTCGTTCAAAGTGGCAGCGGACAATTGCGTGTGCTTATTCCCAAACTGTTGCAAAAGGATGTGTTGCGATTGTTCCACCAAGGACATTGGGGAATTATTCGCACTAAACAATTAGCGCGACGGCACTGTACTTGACAGGGCATTGATGCCCGTATTGAACAGATGGCACCACAGTGTCGCGCATGCGCGGAAAACCAATCCGCTCCGCCACAGACATTCCCAGCTTGGCCTAAGACTCAATCCTCCTGGCAACGGGTGCAAATAGACTTTGCAGGACTATTTTGGAACACTCGTTGGCTAACAGTGGTAGACTCCCTTAGCCACTTCCCATTTGCGATGCCTATGGCTTCTACCACATCACGTAGCACCATTCAAGCGTCGTCCTCCATAATTTGCATCGAAGGTTTGCCAGAAGTACTTGTGTCGGACAAGGGACCATAGTTCAGTTCACGATATTTTGAACTGTTTTGTGAACGAAATGGCATTCGTCATCTAACAAGTGCCCCGTTTCACCCCCAGTCCAACAGAGAAGCAGAACGCTTCGCACCCACTTTTAGACAGCAGATGGCCAAGCTCGGCAGCACCCACATACGAGAAAAGGAAGTGCAAATCTTTCTCCCCTCCTATCGCTCCCACCCAAGAGGCGGACCACCACCGATGGAACTTCGGCGTGGCCGCCGCCATCGGACGCTGCTACACTTGCTACACCAACTGTAGCATCCACCGCCGCCAACAGTCCGCAAGTATCGCTTTTGCGTCGCGCTATCTTGTTCTTTTCAAGGTTTATGGCGATCGTGGGCCATGGGAAAGAGGCGTGATCCAGCAGTGCATTGGCTCTTTTATGATCTTGATTGCAGATCCCAATGGTTTACAGCGTAGCCACCAGAACCCAATTCGTGCGTGCCCTGTGATTCTGCTGCTTTTCTTCTCCAAGTTTCACGGCCTCACGGGACCGCGCGCCTTCGCAACCGCCTGGGGGTGTCCCCGCTCGCAGACCCGAAGGACGTGGACCCATCGTCGCCGTCGCTGTCCCTGTCATCGGCTCAGGACACGCCCTCAGGCCTGCGCATGTGCCACGGCAGTAGTTTTTCGAAGTATCTCCCAATTGCCTCACAAGGCAGATGGCAGAGTACACTTTGAGTATGCCGTCCTCCACAGTCAAGACTTGATGACTCCTGGCTCACCTAGAGGTCCAGCGTCCCGCCTCCTCCCCAGCCCTCGCCCCATTGCTGTTTGTATCCTCCCTTCACAATAGGTAATGGAGGGGGGGAGGAGGGGGGGAGGAATGTGGTGGCGTAAGCTGTCGCCAGGACACTGGTCGCCAAAGATGAAGCACGAAGACAGATTAGTAGGCGCTGGGACAAGCGCGCCCACCACGATAGAGGCCAAAGATACATGCACAAGCAATGTTCCACCAACGCCCTCTAGAAAGCGTGTATTTACGCCGCCGCCGCTGACTGAAGAATTTCACTCACTCACTCACTCATTGCAGTTTGGTGTCTGTCAGTCATTCACACGCAGAACAGGTTTAGTTCATCACAGGCTATGACAGTGCATAGTGACCAGATTAGTGTCTGTAGTGTGACTGGTTTATCTCGGCCAGAATTGTACTTTACTAGCAGTGAATATTGTTATGTTACGTCAAGCTGGAAGTGGACTATTACTGATGAGCTTGTAGCACAACTCATGGACTCTATTCAAGATAAGTAAAACTTCCAGTTAATATAAACATAGAACCATTTAAGTAGACTGTTTAGGTTTTTATGTTGGTAACGCCACGTAGTGCTCTGTATGAAAATCGCTGAGTGCGCTGTGTGCAGTCTATGGCTGGTTGGACTCACTGTTGGAATATTCGCTTGTGTAGTGTTGGGCAGTTGGATGTGAACAGCGCATAGCATTGGGCAGTTGGAGGTGAGGCGCCAGCAGTGGTGGATGTGGAGAGAGATGCCAGAGTTTTGAGAGGTTACTATATGAGCGAACGATCTGGACGTGTGTCCGTCAGAAAAAGGAAATTTGTTTAACTGGATGTCACAAAATTATATATTATGACTTTTCAACGCTATTAAGGTAAATACATTGTTTGTTCTCTATCAAAATCTTTCATTTGCTTACTATGCCTATCAGTGATTAGTGCCTTCAGTTGTTAGAATCTTTTATTTAGCTGGCAGTATTGGGGTTCGCTGTATTGCAGTAGTTCGAGTAACGAAGTTTTTTGTGAGGTAAGTGATTCATGAAAGGTATAGGTTATTGTTACTCGTGGCCATTCTTTTGTAGGGATTATTTAAAGTTAGATTGCGCTACGCTAAAATATTGTGTGTCAGTTTAGTGATGATCAGAATAAGTAAAGATAAAACTGTCTGGGTACGTTGAGTTTTGCGCAGCTGTTTGAAAATCAAATAACGTAAGAGTTTTCCAGTGTTGTTATTCCTTACATTCAAAGGAGAAGTTTCAACCATACTAATCCAAGTGTGCATTTGTTTTGTAGAAAGATACCCGCCACTCATAGCAACATTCTCTCCTTTGCTCCCTTGCGGTACAAGACTCTACACATTTATTTTCTCCGTTTCTTTTTTGTATTGGGCCAGCAGTCAAAATGAGTCTAACTGTTGCCAATCGGAGTCATCATCGAATGAATCTGACTGATGCTGCCATCAAATTTGTTGGGAAATATTTTGTTTGAAAGGTGACGAAATGACTACTTACTATTCGTATGATTTTTATGGTGTAATAAATAAGGAGTAAATATTTCTTAGGTGTAAGAGTAGCGGTTTTTGTGAAAGGTAACATTTTAGTCAGAAAAACAGGATTTTTTAGCTTCTGTACAATATCTTACCATTTTATAAACAGAGTTAAAAATACTATTTTTTGGACTAAAATGTTTGCTTTCCCGAAAACTGCTACTCACACAGCTATGAAATTTTTACTGCTGTTTTATTACAGCAAAGAAATCATGCAAAAACGAACACTAAAAAATCCTGTTTTTTATAAAAACGTTACGAAAACAGCTACTCCCACACCTAAGACGTTTTTGCAGCATAGAAATCAAACGAATACTAACCACTCATTTCGTTGCCTCTTAAAAAATTTCTCCGATAAATTCGGTGGCAGATTCAGTCAGTTTCGTTCCACGATCTCTCCCGATTGCCAAGAGCTAGACCCATTCTGATTGCGTATCTATTAAAAACAAGACACGGAGAAAAGAAATGCGTGGTCCGTATTCTTCTAAGTGTTGCCAGTCACCAGTTATCGTGAATCGAAGCTGACCAATTTTGTCACAGTATTCACCGTGGAAAAATAATACTATTTTACCCATGTTGGTTGGAGAACATCACAGGTTTTTCATAAATTAGACTGTAGGAAGTACTCCAACCAGCCACAAGTTTTCTCGAAGCGATACTATTATAACATTACCAGTTTCGGGCATGAGCCCATCGTCAGATGGTAGCGTTGACTTCTTTTACGTTTGTGTCATCCTGAAAACCCTTTCTTTTTATGATGACATAGATGTAAAAGAAGTCAAATCTGGTGATGGACTCAGGCCCGAAACTAGTGACGGTATAATCAAATCATTTCAAGAAAACATGTAGCTAATTGCAGAATTACCTACAGTATAGTTTAAAAACTTTGTTTGACAGGTAATCGATTCAGAAGCAAATTTTCCCCCGTTGTATTATTATTCTCGAGATTGCTATGGTGCAATGAAGCGCCTTTTACAATTTAGTAGCATTAGAACTAGCAGTTTTAAAGAAAGAAAACATTTTAGTCGGAAAAACAGGATTTTTTAGCTCTGTTTACAAAATGGGAAGCATTAAATAGCTATAGTCTAAGTTGAAATCTCGTGTAAACAAATGTTTGCTCTGCTATTGGTCATCGACTGCTTTGCTCAAGCATTTACAATTGTTAAGCTAATGGTAGCTGGTATTATTTGTGTATTGGGAGTTTTTTTGTTGTTCTAGTGCGAATGAAATTCCGACACACGCTAAATCATTGAAAGCTTTAAGTTGGTGAAGAACTGCATTTTTTGTTTACTATCAATGTCGGTCAGTTTCAGGCCATCCACAGATCATGAAACCTATACAGCTGTGTATTCCACAGCTGCAATGCCTGCTCATTTTGAAATGGTCTACTCTAACATAACATGTTATTCTTCTTTTAAAATCAGTGAAGATAATGAACTTCTGCACTGCAAAAATATTCCGAATCACGTATCAAAATAGGTTTGTCTGGATATTTACCAGGGGACTAGTCTTTTCGAATATCGAGAGGTTGTAACAATGGAAAATTGTACTGAAATGCAGGAGGATCTGCAACGAATTGACGCATGGAGCAGGGAATGGCAATTGAATCTCAATGTAGACAAGTGTAATGTGCTGACAATACATAGAAAGAAAGATCCTTTATCATTTAGCTACAATGTAGCAAGTCAGCAAATGGCAGAAGTTAATTGCCTAAATTATCTTGGAGTAGCCATTAAGACTGATTTAAAATGGAATGATCATATAAAGTTGATCGTCGGTAAAGCAGATGCCAGACTGAGATTCATTGGAAGAATCCTAAAGAAATGCAATCCGAAAACAAAGCAAGTAGGTTACAGAACACTTGATCGCCCACTGCTTGAATATTGCTCACCAGTGTGGGATCCGTACCAGGTAGGGTTGATAGAGGAGATAGAGAATATCCAACGGAGAGCAGCGCGCTTCGTTACAGGATCATTTAGTAATAGCAAAAGCGTTACTGAGATGATAGATAAACTCCAGTGGAAGACTCTGCAGGAGAGACGCTCAGAACAGGCTTTTGTTGAAGTTTCGAGAACATACCTTCACCGAGGAGTCAAGCAGTATATTGCTCCTCCTGCGTATATCTCGCGAAGAGACCATGAGGATAAAATCAGAGAGATTAGAGCCCACACAGACGCATACCGACAATCTTTGTTTCCACGAACAATACGAGACTGGAATAGAAGGGAGAACCGATGGTAGTACTCAAAGTACCCTCCGCCAGAGACCGTCAGGTGGGTTGGATGTAGATGTAGATAAACAGAATGGCAGCAGCGATGTAAGTATTCTAATTGCTCATTTCACAAAACTGTATGAAGAGTTTAAACATATCAAGCTGACTTTTTCTTGTTCTCTTCTTCACTCTCTTCATTCTTTGACTCTGGTCCTGTTTCCTTTGTTCTGTGCACATTTTCCCTTTTTTCCTTTCTCTTGTTTTTCATAATTTTGTTTCTTAAGTTGCCTCTTTCATGCATTATTTCCCTGTTGATACCAGCTTGTTTCGGGTCTTGTTCTACTACTTGAATCTAAGAGTTTTTGACTGAACTGTTTACTACATCAAAAAGCCTGTTGTTCTTTCTATGTAAGTGTCCATAGAAAGTTATCGTCGTTTACTGACCATGTCTCTTATCTATCTGCGTTTTCGTATAATTCTTTGATTGATCTCTTCATCCATATACCATCAATTTGTACTGCTCAAAAAAGTTTTTGAAAATTTTTCGTTCTCTGTGTCTCCTGTCTCCGTTTGCGTTTTAATTTTTTTTCCCTACAAAAGTGAACATTTCTCAAGAACTAGAGCGAGGCACTCAAAACTAAAGACGTATTTGGATTTATTATCAGGAAGTTATCTTCAAACCACTCTTATACGAATGGCAAAAAATAATTGTAAGCCAGTGTTATCTGGCCGAAATGGGCAAGCTGCAGTGGACCATAATACACAAACGGCAGCAAATACCTGTACGGTGAGCCGGCCAGTGTGGCCGAGCGGTTCTAGGCGCTTCAGTCTGGAACCGAGCGACCGCTACGGTCACAGGTTCGAATCCAGCCTCGGGCATGGATGGTGTGATGTCCTTAGGTTAGTTAGGTTTAAGTAGTTCTAAGTTCTAGGAGACTGATGACCTCAGATGTTAAGTCCCATAGTGTTCAGAGCCATTTAAACCATTTTGAACCTGTACGGTGATGTTCAATTAGTGGGCAGTAACAATACTAACACTGCCGAAATAAAGCAAGCTTGTTTTTCGAACCCGGAACGCTACTTCCTCAGTGTGCCTGTATTGTAACCACTTTCCACATTAAAACATCTGAAGTGTATTTTAATGGAAGTACTATCAGTAATAGAATGACTATGAAATGTACGGCATGGACCGTCAAACAGATTTTAGTCCATTCTGTACAAATCATGCTGGAAACAAGGCACTTTAATATACACATTATATGCAAACATTTCAGGGTAAACGTTAGCTTCATTTGAGAATTCTAAATTATACGCTCTTAGCACAGGCAGAAAGTAATATCATTAAATTACTTTTATCGTATTTCAGTGTTTCTTGAGTAACACGTCATCATAAACTGCTCTCATTCTGGTTCCTGCTTTGGCCAAATCTTGAAGGTCGCACTTCGTTTGATCGTATAAGCAGACGCAACTCGCGCGCTTTCCATGCTTTCATATTCACTCAGTTTATACTTAAGGATATCTGCTGCCATAGAAATGATCTTATCCTTTCTTGTCATTAGATGATATGATTACCGTACATCTGACAGTGAAGTCTGGTTCTTCCTGTACTGCGACTCAGGCGGCTGCCCGTGTTTGGAAACACTTTCCACTCTATTTCCGCGACACGTGGCGCACTACCACTTTATAGCGCGTTGTCACGCAAACGGGCTCTTTGTTTAATTTGTGTAATTCCTACAGGAAATCCCGTGGAATGGCAAGTCGGCGCTCTTGGGATTCGCGTGGCGGTAGGCGCCATTTATTCTCGCTCCGCGTAATGAGCGAGAACCCATTTCCCCAAGGGTTCAGTCTTTACTGCGCGTAAAGCCTGCAGAAAAGTTTCTGTGACTCTCAAGTTTCCGACCATGTATGTGAAGTTCGGATTGCTACAAGAAACATGCATTTGACACGTCCATCTTAATAAATGGCACATGAAGTAGAAGAAAAAGAGGCCTCACTGCACAGTGTGGCACTAGGAAAGGAGTATCTAGTAAATGAGTAAAAGACGTCTACCAATCGGTAAAATAAATTACACAAAGGTATCAAAAACAAATCATTTACCATCGCTCATAATGACTCGGGTCTGAATACATTTATTTTTGTAAATTGAGTAAACGAATCACAATATAATGTAATTAAATATATGATGATTGGAAAATACACATTGTGGTATAAAAAAATTTAAAACACCTCTCACAAGCAGAGAACTTATGTCCGAACGTGTACGACTTTTTGAATGTAGAAAATGAGTGTGTCAGTTTGGTATATCAAAAACAAACTCATCATGGGGTTTTGGGGCCCTAGCGGGCATACAGCACATATAAGGACGTGTGATGCTATCAATGGCGATATCTGAAAATTCATTCTTCTTGCAAAGATGCTGTTGGCGTGGAAAAGGTTTACTCACAGTTCTCGAGAGGACCTCAAGCGTTCTCTCTTGTCACTCCACGCGCTGAGTTACGGTCTCTTGAAGATATTCACCCAAAACATCATATGTGAATGACCGAATGTCGTTGTGCTGTTTTAGTATGAAAATCGTCACCTACCTAACCATCACAAGGACCTACACAATAACCAATTATAAATCAGAAATGAGCTCTGCATACTCACTTTAAACTCTCCAGCGGGTCCTATCACGTCATCACTGAAGTCGTCGTCTTCAAACAATCTGAAATTCGACTCGCGAGTCTCCGCCACTGCCCATTTAACTCATCACTTGAAACCGTTGTAGGGCACCAGTTCACTCACTGGCGCGGAAGTGTTTGGACGTGTTCCGAGGCCGCTCTACCGTGTGATGTTTGTTTCCTTCTAATGTGCGAATGCTGGTTTTAAGTTTCGTACTGTTATCTGTAACAAACTTTGGCATTTTCTTTCGTCTCGCTGAGAAGTCCCGCCATGTATGGTGAGGTGTATGGTGAAGGGGAGTGGTGATTTCGACGCCCCCGCTGGACAACATGACAACCACCAGCTGCCCATCAGCTACGTAAAGATGAGTTCCCTTTCCAGCTCCTCCAGGAACTACACTGAATACCATGACGGGTGCTATCAGCCACTCATTACGGCCGTTCGAGGTGAATCTGAATACACCAGGAACAAGAGAATTGGAGCTGTCAGAACAGGATTCTTCCAGCTTCTCTAGTACGAGAAATAAGTAACAAAGTGAGGTTAGTCTAGATTTAAGAAATTCAAAAACCTTATATGCAGAAGCTATTAATGTTTGAAACGTAGCTGACGCCCTTGTAAAAACAGCGTACAGTTCCACTGCCACCGAAGACAATGTTTTCAACACTCCTCGCCGAAGAGAAAATTCCATTAAAAGTTAATTTCTTAGTAAATATTTAAGGATTAAAATCTAAATATGCAGAAGCTTACAACCATTTTTTCGTTGTCCACAAACTGAGATTAAAAGGACAGTACATCTACAACTACATGGATACTCTGCGAATCACACTTAGGTGCCTGGCAGAGAATTCATCGAACCACCTTCACAATAAATGTCTACTATTCCAGTCTCGGACACCGCGCTTAAGAAACGAACAAAAAATGGCTCTGTTTGTTTTCTATGGGGATTCATTTCGCAAGAAGTGCAGCTTAATGCAGTAGTGAAGCTTAAGTTATAGGTACTGTCCGTTTCATTCCAATCATTATGGGCAACTGTTTGCAAAACAAATTTGAGGATTGAAATTTTGTCTTATCTACTGTTTAAAAACACTGAACTTTATTTTAATTAGAGCTGCCCTTTTCACTGCGATTATTACAGGCAAGCATTTGTGGAACATTTTTGGACATTCAGAATGTTCAAATGGCTCTGAGCACTATGGGACTTAACATCTGAGGTCATCAGTCCCCTAGAACTTAGAACTACTTAAACCTAACTGACTTAAGGACACCACACACATCCATGCCCGAGGCAGGATTCGAACCTGCGACCGTAACAATCGCGCGGTTCCGCACGGAGGCGCCTAGAACCGCTCGGCCACCGCTGCCGGCAAGAAACTAACACCTATATCTTTCCGTGTGAACTCTGATTTCCCCTCTTTTTTTCTGGTGATTGTTCCCCCCTATGTAGGTCGGCGTTAACACAATATTTTTACATTCGGAGGAGGAAGTTGGCGATTGAAATTTTGTGAGAAGATTCCTCCGCAATGAAGATGCTTTTGTTTTAATGGCGTCCACCCCACATCCTGTATCATGTCAGTGACACTCTCTCGCATATTTCGCGATAATACAAAACGTGCTGGTCTTTCTCGATGTACTCCGTTAATCCTATCTGGTAAGTATACCAAACCGCATAGCAGTATTCGAAAACACGACTGACTAGTACAGTGTAGGCAGTCTCTTTAGCGTCTTTGGTTTGGTTTCTCTACAACACTTCCTGTATGTTCTTTCCAATTTAAGTTGTTCGTCATTGTAATTTGTAGCTGTCTGGTTGAATTTACGGCCTTCAGATTTGAGGGATTTATGAGTACCGAAGTTTAACGGATTCCTTTTAGCACTCGTATGGATGACCTCAAGTTTTTCATTACTTAGGATCAATTGCCAATTTTCGTACCATAAAGATATCTTTTCTAAATCGTTTTGCAATTTGTTTTGGATGACTTTACTAGACGATAAACAACAGCATCAGTTCCAAACAACCTAAGACGGCTGCTCAGATTATTTTTCTAATTCGCTTATATAGATCAGGAACAGCAGAGGGTCTATAACACTATGGAAATCACTTCTGTTTTACCTGATGACTTTCCGTCAGTTACTACGAACAGTGACCTTTCTAACAGTAAATCAAGAATCCAGTCATATACCTGCAGGAAATCTAGAAAAACGGAATAAATTTCTAATGTCTTGTCAATAGCACTCAACACTTCGTGAATAAAGAGATAGTTGTTTCAAAAGAACGATTTTTTTCTAAATCTGTGTTGACTGTGTGTCAATAGACCGTTCTCTCCGAGATAATTCATAATATATTAGTACGCAATATATGTTCCTAAAACCTGCTGCATATGGAGATAATGATATGGGCCTGTAATTTAGTGGGTTATTTCTACTGCCTTTCTTGAATATTGGTGTACCTGGACAATTTTCTAGTATTTGAGTGCGAATCTTTCGTCGGGCTATCGGTTGTATATGATTGTTAAGTATGGAGCTATTGCACCAGCATACTCTGAAAGGAACCTAACAGGTATACAATCTGGACCGCAAGACTTGTTTTTGTTAAATGACCTAAGTTGCTTCACTACTCCGAGGATATCGACTTCTAAGTTACTCATGTTGGCAGCTATTCTTGATTCTAATTCCGGAATACTGACTTCGCCTTCTTAGGTGTAGGATAGTAGAAGCAGAACATGAAGAGGCTAAGAGTTTGGAAGTCGTGCAATCTGCCTTATTCATTATACGTGATCGTAGATATACCAAGAGCTATGGTAAAGAACAAATTGTCAATCTGCAGACCTGTAGATTAGATTAATACTTGTTCCATAGATCATGAATACGACACTTCGTAATGGTGTGGAACGTGTCAGGTTAATGAAAGATGTCTGTACAAGATATTACGTTACACAAAATATTGCACGACACTAATGTTTAAGTTAGTTTTTTCCCCCTCCCTTAATTTATATCTAAAAATTCAGCCAATGAGTAGAAGGAGTTGTCATCTAGAAATTCTTTTAATTTATTTTTAAATGTTGGTTGACTATCTGACAGGCTTTTGATGCTGTTTGGTAGGTGACCAAAGACTTTTGTGGAAGCATAATTTATCCCTTTCTGTGCCAAAGTCAGATTTAACCCTGCATACTGAAGATCATCCTTTCTCCTGGTGTTATAGCTATGCACACTGCTATTACTTTTGAACTGGGTTGGATTATTAACAACAAATTTCATAAGTGAATATATATACTGTGAGATTACTGTGAGGATCCCTAGATCCTTAAATAGATGTCTGCAGGATGACCGTGGGTGGGCTCCAGCAATTATTCTGATTACACGTTTTTGTGCAATGAATACTTTTCTACTCAACGATGAATTACCCCAGAATATGATGCCATACGAAAGCAGTGAATGAAAGTAGGCATAATAAGCTAATTTACTGAGATTCTTATCACCAAAATTTGCAATAACCCTAATAGCATACGTATCTGAACTCAGACGTTTCAGCAGACCATCAATGTGTTGCTTCCAGTTTAACCTCTCATCAATGGACACACCTAAAAATTTTGAAAATTCTACCTTAGCTACAGACTTCTGTTCAAATTCTATATTTATTACTGGAGTTGTGCCATTTACTGTACGGAACTGTATATACTGTGTTTTATCAAAATTTAAAGAGAGTCCGTTTGCTGAGAACCACTTAATAATTTTGTGAAAAACATCATTTACAATTACATCACTTAGTTCTTGGTTTTTGGATGTTATTACTATAGTTGTATCATCAGCAAAAAGAACTAACTTTGCATCTTCATCAATAGGGAATGGTAAGTCATTAATGTATACAAGAAGAGTAAAGAACCTAAGACCGAACCCTGTGGGACCCCGTACTTGATACCCCCCCCCCCCCCCAGTTTGAGGAATCAGCTGTTGTTTTAACATTACATGAACCACTTATTTCAACTTTCTGCATTCTTCCAGTTAAGTATGAATTAAACCATTTGTGCACTGCCCACCTCAGACCATAATGATTTAACTTATCTAAAAGAATTCCATGATTTACGCAATCAAAGGCCTTTGAGAGATCACAAAAAATACCAATGGGTGATGTCCGGTTATTCAGAGCATTTAATATTTGATCAGTGAAAGCGTATATAGCATTTTCTGTTGAAAAGCCTTTCTGAAAACCAAACTGACATTTTGTTAGAACTTTATTTTTACAAATATGGGAGGCTACTCTTGAATACATTACTTTCTCAAAAATTTTTGATAGAACTGTCAGAAGAGAGATTGGGCGATAGTTGTTGACATCCGACGTATCCCCCTTTTTATGCAGTGGTTTTACAATGGCATATTTCAGTCTGCCGGGGAAAACGCCCTGCTCCAAAGAGCTATTACATACGTGGTTTGTTAACGTTCGACTCTTCAGCTTTACCGGAAGCTGTGTCAATCCGTAGAACCAGGTGTTATGTAGATCCTTATGTGCCAGCAGCCGGGTATTGCTGTAACTGCCTTCAATACGAGCACATCAGAGAACGTTGTCGGTCCCGGATGAGATACGCCAAATCTAGTAGGCGTCATTCTCTTCAGCCTAGGCCTCCCCTGATGATATTGACGCACACTGTGGGGAACGTCATCGGTCAGCGGATCTGGCCTGCCCTGAACATTATAAACAGTGACGAGCCTGAGTATTGGCCGCGTTCAGTAACATTGACTTCCGGTATGCGCTTACTTGCTTGTGTGCTGAAGTACGCCTCTGTCACTGGGGGACATCAATTTTTCTTCCCCGCGCCAATCACTTCTCCACCCACAACTTTCAGCACTCCAGATTTTCGAAACACAGAAGGGCAGTGTCTGTATTTTACAGCGTCTGTATTTTACAGGGTCTGTTTAGTTCGATACACTGTTCCTTCGGACATGCATGCGGGTTCCTTAGGACTTGCATGAAAGTCTGAAGGAACATTGCAGGGAACTAAACAAACACTTTAAAATACAGACGCTGCTCTACTGTATTTCATGCAAAAGCAGGGCAACCTGACGAGAAAAAAAAATGTCTCTCCGTGTGCTGGAACCATATGATTCGTGTGCAAGTAGTATGGGACCTAGACAGTAGGACATATGGAAGTTTTGGTCGTTACTGGTGGAAAACCCGGGTTCGAGTCCCGGTGCGGAACAAATTTTAACATTATGCAAACTAAATCGTATAGCCGTTGTACAATCGTATCCGCACTTCGCGAGTGCATTTCATAATTCTCAAACACACAAGGTTTCCCTCTGTTGCTCGCCACAAGCATACAGACTCAACAGGGCGAAAGTAGAAACTGAACTCAATGTGTGGACGTGCCTCGACAGACAAAAACCACTTATAGACCTTACCAGCGGCAGGTGGAAGTACGTAAACACAAGAATGTACGCGAGTGGTCCGAATACCGCAGCCTGCTGTAAGCCACGCAACGTTCAGCCACACCTTTAAGGCAGAGTCGCTATCATTCTACTGCTCGCAGTTTAGCAACTCTACAGGTACAAAGCTAACGGCCGCTTCCCGTTCACGTTGAACTGATAGATAAGATGCGCTTCCCCATCGGACAGACTTCCGTATGGATGACAAACATCCCTGGTGTCGAAAAAGATCTGAAAGCATATAAGTCATCAGATCCAGATGCAACCCCAATTCGGTTTCACAAAAAATACTCTACGGCATTGGCTCCTTACCTAGCTCGCATTAACCGTGAATGTCTCACCCATCACAAAGTCCCAAACGACAGGAAAAAAGCGCAGGTGACTCCAGTTCATAAGCAGCGTAAAAGATCGGACCCACAAAATTACAGACCAATATCCCTAATTTCGGTTTGCTGCAAGATCCGTGAACATATTCTCAAAAAATGGTTCAAATGTCTCTGAGCACTATGAGACTTAACTTCTTTGGTCATCAGTCCCCTAGATCTTAGAACTACTTAAACGTAACTAACCTAAGGACATCACACACATCCATGCCCGAGGCAGGATTCGAACCTGCGACCGTAGCGGTCGCGCGGTTCTAGACTGTAGCGCCTAGAAACGCATGGCCACTACGGCCGACGAACATATTCTCAGTTCGAATATAATAAACTTCCTTAACACTAAGAATCAGCATAGTTTTAGGCAGTATCGCTCGTGCGAAACCTAGCTTGGCCTTTTCTCACATAATATACTGCGAACTGTGGATGAAGGGCCACAGGCTAGATTCCATATGTATGCGCATACGGAATAAACAGTTTTTGATGTTGCTGAGAAAGAGTTCCAGTAATTTTTAAATGAAAAGACCGCCATTTCACTATACTGCTGTTTATTTAATTAAGAGCCAGGTTTCGACGTTTTATGCCATTTTTGAGTGACTGAGTTTACATTAACATATATTGGAGGACATAAAACTCAAAATTGGTCATAAATTAAGACAAATATTTGCTCCCCACGAAGTACCAGATGTAACAGCATCATCTTGTAAAAAGATCAATAAAAATAGTGGGAGCACGTCATATTTAATAAAAGCAGGATTATTTTCGTATTTATATCAAAGTAAAACTGTTTTTATTAAATATTTAATAAAAACAGGCTTACTTTGGTATATATACCAAAGTCAAGTAAAATATTTAATAAAACAGGTTTACTTTGGTATATGTACCAAAGTAAAATTAAATGACGTGTTCCCAGTATTATTTATTGATCTTTCGACAAGATGATTGTTTTACGTGGGTAACGAATATTTTTCTTGATTTGTGGCCAATTTTGAGCTTGATGTGCTGCAATGTATGTTTATGACATAAACTCAATCACTTGAAAATGGCATAAAGGCCGAACCACTGGTCGTAATTAAATAAACAAGAGTACAGTCAAATGGTGGTGTGTTCATTTAAAAACATATGGAATAAGTCACACATGTGTGAGTGGCTCGAAGACTTCTTAAGAAATATAACCCTGTATACCGTCCTCGACGGAGAACGTTCATCAGAGACAAGAGTAGCGTCAGGATTGCCACAGGGAAGTGTGAAAGGACCGCTGTTATTCTCTATATACATAAATGATTTGGCGGACAGGGTGGGCAGCAATCTGTGGTCGTTTACTGATTCTGCTGTGGCGTACGGTAACGTATCGACGTTGAGTGACCGTAGGTAGATACAAGACGACTTAGGCAAAATTTCTGGTTTGTATGATTGAATGGCAGCTAGCTCTAAATGTGGGAAAATGTAATTTAATGCGGAGGAGTAGGAAGCACAAACATGTAATGTTCGGTTAGAGTATATTAGTGGCCGGCTTGACACAGTCAAGTCGGTTGAATATCTGGGAGTAACGTTGGAAAGCGATATGAAATGGAACGAGAATGTGCGAATAGTGGTAGAGACGACGAATGGTCGACTCCGGTTTATTGGGAGGATTTCAGGAAAGAGTGGTTCACCTGTGAAGGAGTCCTCTTACAGGACGCTGGTGCGACAAGTTCTTTAGTACTGCTCGAATGTTTGGATCCGTACCAGGTCAGATTGTGGGAGGGCATCGGGGCAGTTCAGAGGTGGGCTGCTAGATTTGTTACCGGTAGGTCCGAACTACAGGTAAGTGTTACGGAGATGCTTCGGGAACTCAAATGGGAATCCTGGAGGGAAGACGATGTTATTTTTGAGAAACACTATCGAGAAAATTTAGAGAACTGAAGCTGACTGGCGAACGATTCTACTGCCGCCAATAACCACTGCGCGTAAGGACCACGAAGATAAGACTCGGGAAATTAGGGTTCACATGGACAGACAGTCGTTTTCTCTCGCTCTGTTAGCGAATGGAACAGGAAGGGAAAGGACTGGTAGCAGTACAGCGCACCCTCCGCAAGGCTGCTTGCGAAGTATCTATGTAGGTATACAAGATAATAAATGTGACCGACATTGCCATTCAGAATATGCGACAAAACATCGTGACGAACGATAATGATACCCAACATCTCGTAACAGGCATCTTCCATTATCATTCTCTTCTGCCTAAATTATGAAGCCTGTAGAATAATTGCAGTGGAAGACTGGAGCTTGATATAGTCGTATTATGCGAAACATGGTTCAAGTCTCAGCAGACTTTTTGTTTTCAAAATTATTTCATAAAAGGGAAGGAAAGTGACGATGGGGAGGGTGTTGTTGCTATATTGGTAAAAAAATACGCTGTCGCATCAACCGTACCCGCTAAATGTAAGAGACAGCGACATCGAATTAGCTGCTGTCTGGATACAGTCTACTCAAAAACGTTACAGTTGCCTCTGCGTATGAAGCTCCCCATTATAGTATCGTGAAGATGACACGAGACACTTGATAAACCAGCTTCGGCCTCCCCGTTATAATAGATGGCGACTTGAATTCCCAACACGTAGTCTGGAGAGGAGACATGACAGAAAAGGATGGACTTTGATGGATGTTATTGAAGACAAAAATCTAGTGACAGTCAACGATGTCCGAGTAGGTTCTGCAGTACATGTAATGTTTTGCATTCCCTGTTTTACAGAACTTCCTACCTGGCACGTTAAAACAGATTCATTGGGATCCAGTCATCTTTTTCTAGGGTTCAACATTAGCATAGACGTTGATGCTGCAGAAATATGTTGCCCTAATGGGAAGCGGAAAAGTGCAGAACCAAAAGAAACTTACAGAGTATAAGGGCACGTTTCGACGAACACTCGACAACGTGTGACGTGTGCTACCTGCAAGAAGACGCTTATCACTCTTTAACCAAAGCTATGGAATTCCCAGCGGATGTCTGCATTCCTAAGAAATAGAAGTTTACCGTTGTGAAGCGAAAAGTGAATGCGCGTATTAGTAAATTACCGAAACAGAAAACGAAAAAGGACAATCGGATTATGTTTAGGTCTTCACGTAATAAAAGAATCAGTGGGAAAAGCATTTAATATAAAACAGAGGCTTTTAGAAACAGCCGACTGCCTTCTTCTCTTCCTTCTACCATTGCCTGGTAGAGGAATTTATCGATATGCTCGCTTTTCCCACGATACCATTCCCAAAACATCCGTCTCATGCTGAAGATGAACGACTTCATATCCCACTTCGTCCTTTCTCTCAAGAAAAGCTCAAAGAACCTTTTAAATCATGGAGTGATAGCTGTCCTGTTATCGATTTTATTCATTACGCTTGCGAACCTACCAATGAAAACGAAATATTTGCTATTGTACGTTTCTAATCGATATAGGGCTCAACACAACCTCATGGCACCATGGAGGAAGCAAGTAATAATGCCAATTACAAACAGTGGGGAAGTTGCAAATGTGGGCTCCAATATCGGTCATTCCATTCGTCGTCATGTGTCGCAAAAACATTGGAGCCAACGGTGAAAAGGAGACTGGAATGATGGTTTGAAAATAGTTCTTTCATGATTCGGAATGAGCATAAATACTGAAAAAGCAAATGGACTGTAGGCAGTCTGCATTAGCTTGCTATGGATATCACATCAGCATCTCAAACAAAATAGTAAAAAAAAATGGTTCAAATGGCTCTGAGCACTATGGGACTTAACATCTGTGGTCATCAGTCCCCTAGAACTTAGAACTACTTAAACCTATCTAACCTAAGGACATTACACACATCCATGCCCGAGGCAGGATTCGAACCTGCGACCGTAGCAGTCTCACGGTTCCGGATTGCGCGCCTAGAACCGCGAGACCACCGCGGCAGGCAAACAAAATAGTCGTCGCTGCTTTTCTTCTCACTAAGGGAACTTATGATATCAATTCTTTTCGGCAAGCTAGCAGAATTCGAAATTCGTTAAAGGATAATTTATAGTATCATCAGTACCATGGTTGCTCAAAGAGCAATCTATGTCAGATTCAAAGGCAATACGTTAGAGCCGTTACTTATCTCCCAGGGTTTGCCACAGGGTGCAATTTTAATTGCCCTGTTGTGTACTATGTATACTCTTGATTTAGAACGCACAGTCACCTCCCCTGCTCCACTGAAATACTGCAGTACATATAGGATGTATGCGTTTATTCCACTGTCGACTCCTATAAATGCAGGCCAAAACGGCAATACTGACTACTACAGCACACAACGATCAATGACTAACGGGCTGGAGGATTCGACTGAGAAATCTGTAATCGCCTACTTTTTACAAATCGAATGCTGCTCGCATTGATGGTCACGCCATGTGTGGAAAGTTGACTTTCTAGATAAAAAACTGATGCTCGACTCCTAGAAATGGTATTTGACTCTTGATTAAGCTGGGCTTATCATATTCGAACTACTGTTACACAGTGTGAAGAAAGTTTAAACGTAACTGGCTCACTCATCCGAGTGTGGTGGAGATCGCATCGGAGTTCGTTACGCACCATGTACTGAGGTATAATTCGATCTCGAAGATTATGGCTGCTATTACATCACAATGCGCCTAATGTTTGTCTCTCCAAAGTAGATACCCGTCAGTATAGATCCACCCTTGTCTGTCTTAGACCTATGCGTTCGACACCCGTAAATGCCCTTTTAGTGGTGCCAGAAGAGATGCCCCTCAGCATTTGACACCAAATGTTCTCGGATAAAATTTACTTTAAAGGCATGGCGTTCATGAATAGTTTTGTCTATAAAAGTTGAGACAGCATTTACCGATTGCAGATTGGCTCCTGCAGAGGAAATAAACCTCTGGTCGTCTGGATCAGCTTTGACACTGTCACACGTTCTATTCGATGTTCTTCTTATTTGCGTTTATTTGAATATGTCTTAGCACACTCAGCTGCCAAATTCCATTCATTTCTTTTCATACGAGTGCCAGGACAATATTGATGTCAACCGCAGCTTTAATCGTCTCTTTGCAGTTCAGTGGTCTGATTATTTATGTTTTTATATCGATGAATCCAAAATTTCACAGGAAAATTATACTGAATGTGCTTCTCTATAGCCTCTGCCCCAAGTTCGGAAGGCCTTCTAAGTGACTCAAAGCGCTTCTGTTTTGTCCGGCTGAGACAGCTGCATGTTTGGCAACACTTGAGTTATAAAACGGCCGACTGTTACATATTGGATGTCAGGACAGACTATCTATTTGCTGTGGGCGCATTTCTACGTTAGCATCCTCTATCAAGAGGAAGTTACATGAGCGAAGCAAGTCGCAACTATTGGCAATGACCTTGACTTGAAGGTCAAGAAACATGCAAAGTATCAATGGCAAGAGATGTGGAACGTGTCTCAACAAACAAAAGGTGGTTATTATGCGGCACTATAACTTCGAATTCCTGCAAAGGCGTAATTTGCGGGGATACATTTGGACCGATCAACGATATCTACCATCATTCGTTTGCGCTTCAAGCACGCCTCTTCTGGTGCATGTCAGCGTGATTCTGAATCAGAAACTGATGCAAACCACCGAGTTTTCGTGCCCCACATTTCACTGAGTAAGGTGGACCTTTTTGAAGAGATTGATGAGTATGGGACCTTCCTCAATCAGCTTCTTCTCTTTTGTTTACCAACGACATTAGACTCCATAAAGTAATTGCTAATTTCATTAAGAGTATTGGGAAATTTATGTGGGTTTCAATGTGACGCATTTTTCATTTTTATGTCAGGCTTCCAATGAAATTTCAGAAATGATGTGAATTGATAAATCAGAAATATCTAATTAGCTTCTAAAACTATTTGTTAACAGTTATGGTAAACAAAATTGAGAAAGCGTGTGCTCTTATGTCTGTAAATACAAATTTATCTATTATCTTCATGCAGCTCCGTGTATATTGTAACCATGTGTTTGAAATGGCTGAATAGTGTGCACACTCTGAGGGCTAAGTAAATTAACAAAGAAGGAGTATACCAGCGTAGGAAGCAGAGCGATTGCTACACAACCATTGGGCACGAGAGTTGTCTGCGTTCACACTGCCGTCCGGGCCGGGCCGGGATGACGGGTAATGGCTCTGCACGTGCCTAGCCAGCTCAGGCCGACGTGTAGCGCATTCACATTGCGCGCCGCGCCGAGCCGGGACGGCGAAATGGGGGAAAATCCACTTCTCCGATTTTCATGTTTTAAAAATTCTTAGCGGTATATAAGACTTCGCCACATCGTTTTATGAACTTATTTTTTCCTTAAAAGCGATAATTACGTCACGAAAAAAAAGTCTGCTTTTCGTTTCACGTGATTTCTTAGTTTCGTAACGCTTCCCAACCGATTTTGGAGAAAGTATGGGGCTAAAAAATCTGATTTTTGTACACGTGGTAGCGTAACATCTTAGCTTCGTATTGGATCATTTATTTTTCCATATTTCTTAACAGTCAGTGTGAAATGATGCTATTTGTCAACGTTGTGCACTTGATTCACAAATCTTGTAGTGAAAAAGTTATGTAGCGGGTAGCTTACTGTTAGATCCGTTTTAGACCATACAGTGTTGGGAATGAAAAGTAGCTAAAAGTAACAAAAAGTTTTTGAAATGATAATGATACTGATATCTGTCTCTGGTCACAAGTGATGCGAGCTATTCAGTGGCGTCATTGCCGCGTCCGAAAGTTCGCGCACGTTACAGCTTTTACAGCTTGGTTTAGTGTAGTCATATGATGCAGGACAGAAAAGAACTAATTACTAGTGAATCAGCGCAGACCTAGTGTCGGTCCCTCGTATTATTTTAATGGTCTCATTGTCTAGATAAAGTGTCTAGATAGAAGTGTCAATGACATAGGTCTGATAAAATTTGATGTAAAACTAATCACAAAAGCAAACTGGAGATTTGTGTTGCGTTTACTGCAGAAACTGAAGCGCAGTTCTGTAGTCTCGTTGTCTACTTTGACAGAAAAAATAATGGAGAGTTAATGAAACTACTGTAGATCGACACAGATGCGCGTTTCATTGTTCTTCATTGATTTTTTTTTTTTTCTTCCTTGGCGGGCTGCGCTATACTGTCAAGGTAATCACCACTCTTTGGCTAAATGGCTGTTAGTTGCCGGAGGCAAAACAAATAAATTTTTTTCTTCATGATGCAGCGCTTGGCAGTGGTGATGGTTCGTCATGTGGAGCCACTGATGACCTCACAGAATTATTTTCATTACCTTGTAAGATAGACAGATTGATAGGTGAAGAGTTTTGAGATAATGCCCTTTGACTCAGTGGTTCTATTTCCACTGATAAGGAACTGTGCATAGCTCTTGTAACTTAGGAAAATCATATGACAGAACAAAGCCCGAGTGGAATTGCATTTTAATATACTATTCCCTGGATCACATGACCTTATTTTGCCAAGTTACGCAAGTTATTCTCTGTAACTGTCTCTCAGGTCTTTGCATTTCGATTTCATTATTTTAATTGAAAGAATATGGAAGGGTGCAAGAAAATGTTTCTTTAATTATTTATTGTTGTATAACTGTGAAATGACATGGACTAAGTAAATATCTACTGTGCAAACAAAACTGTAAAAACTTCTCCCAACAGCACACTTGGGTAACACATTTTACGATTTTTTTTCTCAAGTATCTGCCCACTGGCATCTCCTTTCATGCACCAGCATCGTCATTCCGATTAGGAGTGTCCACCGTATCAGTGGTGGTGAAAGACGTTTGTATGGCCATATGGAAGTCACTTGCTCCCATTCATTTACCAATGCGAACTGTTTCTCGATTTAAAGAAATTGCCAGTGAAATGGATACGAGATGGGGATTTTAAACTGTGTTGGATGTATAGACGGGAAGCACATACTTGTCCAATGTCCTAAACTTTCTGGCAGCATGTTTTACAATTACGAACAGTATTATTCGATTGTACTCCAAGCAGTTGCTGATGCAAATTACAAATTTGTAGCTGTAGATGTTGGTGCTCACGGTAAACAGTCTGATGCAGGCGTGTTTAAAGAAAGTATGTTATATAAGAAACTTACAAATGGGGAGCTGTTATTACCACCACAAACAAGACTTGAAGGAATGTGTCAGGAACTACCGTGCGTCATTTTAGGGGATGAAGCTTACCCCTTATTAGAGAATTTGATGAGACCTTTTCCTCGCAGAAATTTGGACAACGAGAAGATTCTGTACAATGATATGCATTCCAGAGCAAGAAAAGTTGTTTAATGTGCATTAATAAATGGAGACTGCTGAGGAAGGAAATTCAAACATCCATTTATGTAGCTGATCACATAGTCAAGTGCATTTGTCTGCTTCATAATATTGTCATTGACAGAGAAGGATGCAATGTTGAAGCTGAAAAGTTTTGTAACAATACTGATATACAGACAGCTGGTGCCACATTCAACAGAAATTCCACATTACGTTCGAAAATTGTCAGGAACACTTTTGTTGAATATTTCGTTAAAAATGCAACTTAATATAATTAAAAAACCTTTCAAAAATAAATTTTCGAATTGAAAATAGTTAGCTGTTTACTGTAATTTTGTGTATCTCATTTGACTGTAAATAAAACAAATAAAATTATAAAGGAGAATAATTAATATTTGTGTGTACTATCTTAAACGCACTCCTTGGTTACTTCGTTCCATAATCTGGAAACTGCATCATTACTGTCATACTAGCCGAATTTCTGATACCAAATTGATGGACACAAGTTAATGTCATGTATATATTATTTTGCATTCATTAAAGTAAGAACATCGCAAAAAGATGTCACAGACAACAGCTTATAGCAACGTGCTACAGCAAGACTTTACAGTGCATTGTCAGCTGGTAGGGATACATTTCCGTCCCTCAGTGACACTCATATCTGTCTCTGTTTACAAGTAAATGTGAACTATTCAGTGGCGGGAATGCCGCGGTCGCTGGCAAGCTATTGTTGTAAATGCATGTAAACACGGTAGATTAAATAAATGAAATAAAAGTAATTTCGCACGTATCATTATAATAAACGTAATTTTTCCTCATTTATTGTGAAATGTGAGGTAACATCTTAAAATAAAAGACGTGTGCAGTCACACTTGTGATGAAATCAGAAGGGAGACGAGTGATGCGTGTACTGCAGAAGCTGTAGTGCTGCTCCACAGGCTCGCGCCTGCAATCGGCTCACGCCGGCAACATTAAACACTCGGGATGTCGCCGGCTCGGCCCCGGGAGGCTCACGCCGTGTCGGCGCGGCCCGGCCGCCAGTGTGAACACCGCAATTCAAAACCATGTGTCTGATATCAAAGCGGGCGGCGGCCCGGCCAGGTCGGCTCGGCCCGGCCGCCAGTGTGAACGCAGCCTATTACACTACTGGCCATTATAATTTCTACACCAAGAATAAATGCAGATTACAAACGGGTATTCATTGGACAGATATATTATACTAGCACTGACATGTGATTACATTTTCACGCAATTTGGGTGCATAGATCCTGAGAAATCAGTACCCTGAACAACCACCTGTGGCCGTAATAACGGCCTTGATACGCCTGGGCACTGAGTCAAACAGAGCTTGGATGGCATGTACAGGTACAGCTGCCCATGCAGCTTCAACACGATACCAGAGTTCATCAACAGTAGTGACTGACGTATTGTGACGAGCCAGTTGCTCGGCCACCATTGACCAGACGGTTTCAATCGGTGAGAGATCTGGAGAATGTGTTGGCCAGGGCAGCAGTCGAGCGTTTTCTGTATCCGGAAAGGCCCGTACAGGACCTCCAACATGCGGTCCTGCATAATCCTGCTGAAATGTAGGGTTTCGCATGGATCGAATGAAGGGGAGAGCCACGGGTCGTTACACATCTGAAATGTAACGTCCACTGTTCAAAGTGCCGTCAATGCGAACAAGAGGCGACAGAGACGTGTAACCAAGTGCATCCCATACCATCACTCTGGGTGATATGTCAGTATGGCGATGACGAATACACGCTTCCAATGTGCGTTCACCGCGATGTCGCCAAACACGGATGCGACCATCATGATGCTGTAAACAGAACCTGGATTCATCCGAAAAAATGACGTTGTGCCATTCGTGCACCCAGGTTCGTCGTTGAGTACTCCATTGCAGGCGTTCCTGTCTGTGGGTAACTGCAGCCATGGTCTCCGAGCTGATAGTCCATGCTGCTGCAAACGTCGTCGAACTGTTCGTGTAGATGGTTGTTGTCTTGCAAACGTCCCCATCTGTTGACTCAGGGATCGAGACGTGTCTGCACGATCGGTTACAGCCCAGCGGATTAGATGCCTGTCATCTCGGCTGCTAGTGACACGAGGCCGTTCGGATCCAGCACGGCGTCCCGTATTACCCTCCTGAACCCAACGATTCCACATTGTGCTAACAGTCATTGGACCTCGACCAACGCGAGCGGCAGTGTCGCATACGATAAACCGCAATCGCGATAGGCTACAATCCGACCTTTATCAAAGTCGGAAACGTGATGGTACGCATTTCTCCTCCTTACACGAGGCATCACAACAACGTTTCTCCCGGCAACGCAGGTCAACTGCTCTTTGTGCATGAGAAATCGGTTGGAAACTTTCCTCATGACAGCAATTTGTAGGTGTCGCCACCAGCGCCAACTTTGTGAGAATGCTCTGAAAAGCTAATCATTTGCATATACAGCATCTTCTTCCTGACGGTTAAATTTCGTCTCTGTAGCACGTTATCTTCGTGGTGTAGCAATTTTAATGGTCAGTAGTGTATTATACAGGCTGAACCAGCTGATCCTACCGATAGGTTGTTTTATGCAACCTGCAACAACTACGAAAATCATGTGTCAGGTTTCCACATTCTCTTGCTTGCTATGAGAAAACTATTAGTACACGCTCATCTGGAGATAGATTGGGTCGAAAGTCGAACGAAGGGTAGCGGTTTGAAGGGCAGAGGGGAAAAAAGTGCCAAGTCAAGCGCCAAGGGAATGAAACCTCTGCGATAGATAGGTTGGATAGTAAGAGCAGTAGCGGATGTCTTGCTGACTTCGATAGACCATGAAAGGGTAGGTTATGTTAATAGCTGGTATTGTGCAAGAGGATACCGTGTCAGTGTTATTGGTCGTTTTAATAAAAGAAGTTCGTGCGGCAGCGCGTTGCGTTGCCTTACGCGCTCTGCTGCGCCGTGTCGTCAGTGACTTGGCATAGCATCATCAGGCTGGTGCTAAACGGTGGCAGCTCGCTGTCGATCGGCGACCCCTCTTACAGCGTGGCACAGTTTTGCCGCAGTTGCTCCTCGAGCAGCTCAGCTGGCTCGAAGTACTGTGCCACAGGTTCGTCGGAGAGTTACAGGCCGTTCTCTCGCTCACGCCCGATATATGCTGCCCCTTTGTCTTCTCTTATGCCCCCACGGTGGTCGGCGTTGCTGCCGTTACCGTTGGGGCAGCGGCTATCTTCTTGGCGCCCTTCCCCTGCGGCGCTGCTGGGGTGGCCGATGGGGGCGGACACCCGAACGCCCTTCTGCGAGGTTGCAGGAGCGTTCACAGGGGTTCGAACCCCTTCTGCTGGACTAGGCCTTGGACAAGGACTGCACGCAGTTGCCTCAAGGCCTTGTCCTTTCTGCAGCAATGGCGGCTTTGAGGGCTGCTGATGTTTCCTCCACGGCGGTGCTGATGTCGACGCCGCTGAACTCTGGGGGCGCGAACTGCATTCCGTCCTTCCGCCTCTGGGCTGTCGTCCCCGCACCTAGCGGGGGAGCTGCTTCTGCGCCGTCCCTCTGCTGAGCCGGGCTGGTCTGCACCCGTCATCGTCGACGACGTCATCGTCTCTTCCGCTGCATCGGTGCGGCCGCATCGCCGCCTTCTGCACGACTGTTGCTTGAAAAGCCCTTCCCGTCTCCTCTATACCTCTTTTGTTAATGATAACCTTCCCTTTTACAATAACCTATGTAACCATCATTAGGATTTCTATCTCTTGCTTAATAATAATAAATGGAATCTTCCCTCTGAAATTTATTCTCTTTCTCAATCTTCGCATACAAATTTAATTGCTGCTTATTAAAAGTGATTTTCTGATTATTTCGACGAAACATAGAATGTGTCGTCGTAGTGGCCCTCAGTCGTTATCTGCAATAACCCAAAACTGTTCCTTATCTTTTTTACTGTTACTGGATCGCCATCTGACTGCTACATCGAACTGCGACATGAATATACTTACTCTCTTTTACTATACTCTGTCAGCTGCTGGTGGGCTTTCATAATAAGTGGCTGTATATATTACCAAAGCTGGCGTTATTCTTTAATAGCAAAGCTGACGTTATTCTTTAATTAATTTGACTGAAGTTGCGTAATTCATAGTTAAACTTTTTCTTGACAACAATAAAATTTTGCAAAGTTTTACATTGATGGTTTTTGGGATGGATTATAATTACAAATGCAATATTGCTGGCAAACATTAATTACATTCTGAAAGAAATGATTTTACAAACGTTCAAATGGAACTTACTTTTTACAATAATCTTACAACTAGCATTGCGCAAACATACCTTCAGTAGTCTTGAATTTCTGAAAAATTGATTCAATAATGGTTCAAATAGCTCTGAGCACTACGGGACTTAATATCTATGGTCATCAGTCCCCTAGAACTTAGAACTACTTAAAACTAACTAACCTAAGGACATCACACAACACGCAACACCCAATCATCACGAGGCAGAGAAAATCCCTGACCCCGCCGGGAATCGAACCCGGGAACCCGGGCGCGGAAGCGAGAACGCTACCGCGCTACCTCACAACTACGAATTGCGGACAATAGTATTAGTTCCTCTTATTATAATAGTTAGCTGATGGCTCTGAATATCCATTTATAATCTCTTGTAAAGTATAGCTAGTGGCTGGCAGGCACACAGCTCCTCTCAACCTCTGGCTTCAGACATTCTACCAACTCGCTTCACATCTCATCCTACTGACATCCTACGAACGCTAAAGTGCGGTCTCTCCTGCCGACTGTGCTTTCTGGTGCAGAGAATCGCTGCTACCATTACAAAATGTATCCATACGCGGCCTCTCTCGCCCTTTTTAAAATTATATCAATTTGCTGTCTCTCTTGTCAACAATACTTTGGTGCAGACATGCCCTGCTTCCACAATTATTTCCAACATGACAAATATTAATTATTCCTACTTAATCCTGTTAATAAAATACAAACATCTTTCATAAATTGTGATTTGACAATAAACAATAGAAATATACACGTCTTACAAGCAGTGCCAGCTGGCGACCTGCGGGTCGCCACACGGGGCACAAGTCGACAATACTTCTCTGCCGCGGTCGCAGATGCGGCTGTCGTGCTCGCCGGAACACTTGACGCACCGCGCCGCGCTGCGGCAATTCGCGACATGGCCCTCGCCCTGGCGCTTGTAGCACTGAGTCTGCGGGTCCACAGCGGTCACGAGAGCTTCAGTCGTAACCGGGAAGCCCAGCAGCTTCCGCAAGCCGAAGATGTCGCCCTCGTCGTCGGCCGTTTGCACGGTCACCGCATAGAGCGGCGGCCTCTTCTTGTTGGTCCGGTTGTGCAGCCTTGCGGTTGCATTACAGAACCCGGCTCGCAGCAGCCCCTCACGAACCGCTGCCTCGTCACAGCACCAAGGTAGCCCCCTTAGGAGTGCCTCGGTCGTCTTCTTGTTTCCAGCGGAAGGCGCCTTCTCACGCGCTGGCGGTGCGTCGACGATGTGGGCGGCCACAGCGCTGTCTGTGGTCGGCCAAGTTTGCTGCCAGAACGCAGATCAGCGCCAGACTTGTAGACCACCTCGTTCTAGGCGCAGGTCATCATCAAGTCGAACAGTAGTGTCCATCTGCCTCTGCACTTAACGTACAAAGGAGGGACAGGCTGTGACTCGTATTCTCGGGTCTTCTTTGCTTGGTCGGCAGACTCAGTGGGTCGCACAGTCTCGCTGGAGCAGGTTTCTACTGCGTACTCTTCTTTCCCATGCTGTGGGGCGCAGAACACGACAATTTGATGGCGTTGTTAATCAACACACGAAAATTTGCTTCTCGTGGTGCCCACAGCACAGAACTTCTTCGAGAGCTCTCGTCGGCCAAGAAGCGTAGAGCCCTTCTCACACCTCGCTGGCTTACCCTGAAGGGATCAATAAGAAAACGAAAAGTCCTGGCACATTAATAAACGATGTAACCGTCAGAATGTTGAACGCAAGCATGCAAACGAGCGTGAATTGTGTAGTACAGGTGCCGTATGTCAGTTTGTGGGATGGAGTTCCACGCCTGTTGCACTTAGTTGGTCAATAAAGGGACAGTAAATGCTTTTTGTTAGTAACTCTGGAGTTGTCGTCCGATGATGTCCCGTATGTGCTCGACTGAAGACAGATCTGGCTATGGAGTAGGCCAGGGCAACATGTCGACATTCTGTAGAGCATGTTGGATTACAACAGCGGTATGTGGGCACTACTTATCCTGTTGGTAAACACCCCCTGGAATGCTGTTCATGAATGCCAGCACGACAGGTCGAATCACCAGACTGACGTACAATTTTGCAGTCAAGGTGCGTGGGATAACCGCGAGAGTACTCTGATTATCATATGAAATCGCACCACAGACCATAACTACAGGTGCACGTCCAGTGTACAAAGCAAGCAGAAGGTTGGTTGCAGGTCCTGAGCTAGCCTCCTTCTAAGCGACACACGGTCACCACTGGCACTGAGGTAGAACCAGCTTTCATCAGAAAGCAAAACCCTATCCTTCGCTCTAATGAGTTGTATCTTGACACCACTTGACTCGCAAGTAGCAGTGTTTTGCAGTCGGTGGAATACACGCTGCAGGGCGTCTAGCTTGCAGCTGACCTGAAGTATCCGATTTGTAACAGTCAGCTGTGTCAGAATGGTGTCAATTGCTGCTCAAATTGCTGCTACAGATTCAGTACGATGCGCCAGAGCCATATGCCGGACGCGATGATCTTCCCCCTCGGTAGTGACACGTGACCACGGAACCTCGTTTTCCTGCAACTGTACATTCTCGTGATCACCGGTGCCAGCAACTATGTACAGCGGCTACATTCCTGCCACGTCTATTTGCAATATTGCTGAATGAACTTCCAGCTTCTCGTAGCCCTATTACACGACCTCGTTCAAACTCAGTGAGGTGTTGATAATGGCGTCTCCGTCGCGCTGAAGGTATTCTTGACTAACATCAACTCACCACATCCAGACACAGAGGTAACTAACAGCCACAACTAATTGAAGGCCTCATTGTGGCGCTGCCAGCGCCACTCTTATGAGACTGATGCGAAATCTGTATAGAATCAACGTTTCGGATGTGCAAACTACACCTACTAACTTTTATTTATGCCGCGCAACCTCTTCCTGGTGCTGCAATTCTGTTTTCCGTCATTGTATCAATGGCAGTAGGAATAGTTAGCAAAAAGTAATGAGTTATCTGTCAAACAAGAGTGTATGATATTGTTGATTATAATACGGTAAAATGAAATGTCGTATGACGAGGGCCTCCCGTCGGGTAGACCGCTCGCCTGGTGCAAGTCTTTCGTTTTGACGCCACTTCGGCGACTTGCGTGTCGATGGGGATGAAATTATGATAATGATGACAACACAACACCCAGTCCCTGAGCAGAGAAAATCTCCGACCCAGCCGGGAATCGAACCCGGGCCCTTAGGATTGACAGTGTGTCGCGCTGACCAATCAGCTACCGGGGGCGGACATAATACGGTTATGAGTGGAATGTGAAAAATGATTGTATTAGTGTATAAATAACAAATCTGACATAATTTGTCCCTGTAAGAACATGAGTTTCCTGGGCGCAGCAAGGAAAATAAGGTTTTAGAATTAAGAGCCTAACTGTAGAACCATCTTGTTTTTGACTATACAGAATAAGTGAAGAACCAGAAACATGGTATAAACTGAATTGTATGCATATATGTCAAGATGTTTCAGAGGCACATCAGAGAAATTCAAGACTGATTTCTTAAAGGCTGGGGGAACGCTGCACAGCAGAGTAGTACACGTGGGTGGTGCAGCCACTTCAATTTCATATATGAAGATAGTAACTGTTCTCGAAAGAACAGATACCGTTGATGAGCGTGCAGCTTCTCTAGAATAAATGATAATTAATTGAAATCCTCAGCTGCCGACAGGTGTTGTTGATATACCTTCATGGGGACAGCCGCAAATGTGTGCCCCGACCGGGACTCAAACCCGGGATCTCCTGCTTACATGGCAGACGCTGTATCCATCTGAGACACCGAGGACACAGATGAATAGTTCTACTGCAGGGGGTTATCCCTTGCCCGTTTCCCGTGAGACCCAAATTCCCGACTCTCCACAATCTACATTCGTAATGAAACTTCCTGGCAGATTAAAACTGTGTGCCAGACAGAGACTCGAACTCGGGACTTTTGCCTTTCACGGGCAAGTGCTCTGCGGTCCGGCACACAGTTTTAATCTGCCAGGAAGTTTCATGTCAGCGCACACTCCGCTGCAGAGTGAAAATACATACGTAATGTTCCTAATAGATATTTGCCCATCCACTCATTACTCACGCACACTAAGGTGACGATTCCCGTAAGAGTTCAGGCAACCTGTGCGCATTTATTCTAGAGAAGCTGCACGTTCACAATGGTATCTGTTCTTTCGAGAACAGTAACTACCTTCATACATACAGTTAAAGGCTACCCAGGGACAGGTTGCCAGAACTCTATTACTCTTCACTTATTACGCTATATAGTCACAGATGCCCCTCTCTAAGCGCCTCAACAGAGCTCAGTGATCACGTTTCTGAACAATTAATGATTCTGTAGTGAAACTGAAATAGGAAAGAAATGGGGGCGGTGACAAAATACAACGGCAGTCAACTTAATTAAAATGTGTGATTTTGTTTAATTGATAAGTAATTAATTAACAGGTGCTAATACTTGTATATCTATTTTCTATGTTTTCCCTGAAACGAAACTGATGAAGAAATTAGGTCATGTTTTCACGTAGGTGTGGAAGTACTTGCGGATGATTTTAACTGTGATGTAACATCTTCTAACCTATAATCACGTATTTTCACCAAAACGGCGGTGACCGTTGAGTATGTTTCCTTGTTTGAACAAGGAGCACTGTGAGCGCAAGAGTACACTACTTTTGTCCGAGGGAAGCTGGCGGTAAAGACCAACCAGATAATGACAGCTGTCTAATCTGCAGCGTACCGACAGAACTTTCGGACCTCGTGTTAGGCGCTCTCTCGGCGAGATAACTGTACAGAGAGCTCCTCCACTTAGAACAGCAGTAAGCTATGGGAGACTAATACAGATCGTAACGTTAACTGTTCGCGAGGCGTAAATTACCGTCGTAATTTTTGCAATCATAGGATGAAATGCTTAATATTTGTATGCGTAGATCGCAGCTACAGCTACTTACTGTGCTTATTCTCTTTGTTAAGGGCCATTCAACAGCCAAGATCGCATAAAATACTTTTTATTTAAGACAACCGGTTTCAACGGACTATATTAGCATTTTCAGGTCTTTAAATGTTTTTGTTGTAAAACTTGTTCATTCTACGATGACAGGACACACATGATGTCAAGTGGATGAAAATAACACTCTAAAATAATTAAAAACCATAAAGCACCTTGTGCAACAGGCTTTGTCCATACACTGTACATATTGTTCACAGTTGCTTGTTGCATCACACAAACACTTTCAAGTGGATTCGCACTGTTTAGAATATGTCCAGCATATAAAAACAGTCGTGTTTTTGTGTAACGTGTTTCTATGACGCAACTTGCAACTGTGAACAATACGTATATGGACATAGCCTGTTGCACAAGATGTTTTACATTATTTAAATATTTTAGTGATGACAGACCCTTCGTAATGTACTGTTTTTACCAACTTGATATCACGTGTGTGATGTCGGCGTATAATGAATATATTTTACAGCAAAAGATTTTAAGACCTGAAGATGACGGCATAGTCTGTTGAAACGGGTTATCTTAAATAAAAAAATATTTTATGCAATCTTGGCTGTTGAACGGTTTTTAACAAATAAACCGATTGCCCTTCATCTCTCTGAAAATAAGGAAATTCAGTATTCTTTTCGTAATTTTTTCTGCTTTGTCTGAGATTCTCTTAATGGGCACTGAAATAGCATCGTTCGTGCACAGAGAAGTGTACGTATTTGTATCTAGTTTCTCTTCTTGATGGAGTTGTTAACTTGCAAGAGTGTTTTCTTTTATATATGTCTTTTCAGTATAAGTATGTAACGTTTTCCTTCCTTGTTCTATGTTACCACAGAATGTATGTGAGATGAATCCTAAGACTCAGGTCTAAAGAGAAAAATAAGTATGGTATTGTAGTTATATCCAGGCTGTAACTCATTGAATTCCGTGGCCGTATTCAATAAAAGATTGTTGAGGAAGATCGCAGCCAACCACAACAATGTTTAAGAAGCTTTATCTTGTTTCCATTGCAGGCTCCGGACCATTATACTCAGGTGGCTACACTTGCTTTAGTCAGAATCACAGTCGTCACCAGTATGTCCTCTACTGCTCACCTGCATATGATTTTTTAAGTAGTTAGCACCACTTGTATATTGCATGGATGGTTTGTATAATGTAGGTAAATATGTTAACTAAAATAATGTAGGTAAATATGTTAACTAAATAAGTTTTGAAGACTAACGTTTGTTCTAGACAAAGATTTTTTTTTTGTTTCTCTTTCGTTCCTATGGATTTTTGGGAGGAAGCACAAAATGTACAAATTTAAATATCACACGCACATTAAACAGTTAATTGGTGAACACGAACGTTTTACAGTATTCTTCATGACAGTTGTAGTTTAGGATTTGTGCCTTACATGTACTTGAATGTCACGGAGGTTAGAAAAGAATGGAGAGGGCGCTATACACTTAAACATTGTACGTTGTTTTGAAGGCAGAATGGACGGGGCCTGACGCCATCTTAAATAGCCCAAAACATTAGTAGACTACAGTTTACGATTGCTTCGTGTTCATTATTTCTGTCGTGTACACGCAAAACTGTTACAAGTACTAAAAATTACAGTATTTACATGAATAATACAGGAAGGTAATTTCGAACGTTTTTCTGTTGTTTAATGCGTATTTGCTCTGGTAATACGACACTTTTGGCCTCGTTAATGTAATTTGTTTTCTGTTGACATATTTCGAATAACCAAGAAGAGAAAAAACAACTTGAAAAGCATGGTTTCGTAATCCATCTAATTTCACTTTTGCTGTATTTCTATAGACACCAAAGGATGCTGGAACTCCGAAACCAATGTTTAGATGCTTGTTGATACTGCTACTTGTTCGTTACATTTTCAGATTCCTATGCACAACGTTTTTAATGTTCAAGTTTGCAAAAAAAACTTACAAGGTCAGTGCATTAGTTTCACTGCACTTTATCCACCTTCTCACTTTGAAATCTTTCCTATGATGCGTCATTCGATATGTGACCGATAACATCATTTTACTGGGTGAAAAACGATATGAACTTTTAAACATATTCCAGCATTGTGCAGTACTATAAATGTGATTAATGGAATTGCCTCAAACGCATCGACCCCGTAAAATGGATATTTTGTTTTAATATGCATTTAAATGATTTTTAGTAATGATAGCCTAACCTGTGTAACACATAGACCTACCTTTCCAATAGTAGCCTATTTATTTCTTTTCACGGAGTATTTCTCGCCAGTAGTTCTGTCAATTTTTCGGGAATAACCAAACATATCACAATTGGAATGTACATCTATTTTGATCATCTGCTTCAGTTTAATTTTGAATTTCATTTTGAGGTTTTCGAAGTATCATGCTTTGTGATCTACCAGTGAGTATTTAGTTACTTTCATGTTCCATATATCATTTGCACGATAAATCGTAATGATGTGGAACGAGTCAGTTTTTATTTAATTCAAATTTTTGTAAATATACCTCCATTCTGATCGTTTATTAGTTTTTAATTAAAGACAGACAGATATTAGTAATTCCTACCCACCGCCATTTACACATTACAGTAACAGATAGTCTTCTGCCTAATGGGAGTTTTTAGTTCAGTTTCAAATTTTACTTTGTTCTCTGTCAGACATTTTTTTCAGTGGGTAAGTGATCAAAACTTTTGATTGCAGCATTGTGAAACACTGTTTGCGCTACACATAACCTTACTGTAACGTAATGAATGTCATTTTTTGCTTCTGATGTCATTATGTACACAACTACCAACGTCATTTTTTCGGATGAATCCAGGTTCTGTTTGCAGCATCATTTCTCAGGATCTATGCACCCAAATTGCGTGAAAATGTAATCACATGTCAGTTCTAGTATAATATATTTGTCCAATGAATACTCGGTTATCATCTGCAATTCTTCTTGGTGTAGCAATTTTAATTGCCAGTAGTGTACATCGTTGTTCCTATTGAAGTGCAGGGATTATTTACAACAAACTTCATGAGGGAAAAACTATACTGAGAAGCAGGCAGGCACGACAAAGAGTGTGTCCACGTAAGACTTCGGCCAAAGCCTTCTTCAGAAAGGAAGCAAATCAGAGCGCGCGCGCACACATACACACACACACACACACACACACACACACACACACTCTTACACACTCATGACCACTGTCGCTAGCGGTACTATCCAGAATCATTTTTTAAACAGGAAGGAAATATGAAAAATAAATAATTACCAGCAGGAGGAATTCAGATTATAAGATGCTGCACCAACAATAAGCACTGTCACGTAGCCATGTGTTGCATAGGGTCGACACAGTTGATACAGTGTGGCTCGGATGTCGGATCGTTTGCGGTTTGGAGGGCAATGAAAAACACGCGAAAAAATTAAACAGAGAAACCGTAATTCATATATTCAAAAGAAACTACTGCTTGAATGGCTCCACTTTGGTATGAAATGCCATTCCTTTAAACTATATACCACGACTGGACCCACTAGTATACCAGTAAAAGACGTAAGCTGGCATTTTTGTGAAACTGTAAGTAGGCTGTTTAAGTTTTTTTATTGGTAACGCCGCCGACACGTAGCGCTCTGTATGAATATCACTGGCTGTACCGTGTGCAGTCGGTGGCTGGTTGGCATTGTTGTAATACTCGCCATTGCAGTGTTGGGCAGCTGGATGTTAACAGCGCGTAGCGTTGCGCAGTTGGAGGTGAGCCGCCAGCAGTGATGGACGTGAGTAGAGAGATGGCGGAGTTTTGAAATTTGTGAGAATTGGTGTCACGAACTGATATATATATTATGACTATTAAGGTAAATACATTGTTTGTTCTGTATTAAAATCTTTCGTTTGCTAACTATGCCTATCAGTAGTTAGTGCCTTCAGTAGTTTGAATCTTTTATTTAGCTGGCAGTAGTGGCGCTCGCTGTATTGCAGTAGCTTGAGTATCGAAGATTTTTGTGAGGTAAGTGATTTGTGAAACGTATAGGTTAATGTTAATCAGGGCCATTCTTTCGTAGGGATTTTTGGAAGTCAGATTGCGTTGCGCTAAAAATATTGTGTGTCAGCTTAAGCACAGTCGTGTATAAATTTTTCTAAGGGGACGTTTCAAAACAACTGCTTGTCCACACAATCCCTGCCGCCATTGGATAAGCAGCTGCAGCAGCAAGTCGTATTACCCTAGCTTACTTATTTGTTAGATAGTTTAATTAATTTCTTTGCGTGTTTTTGGGTACTTGCATTGTTTAATTCATATATTTCTGGCGTATTATAGTATTTGACAGTTGTAGCATCGCGCTGTAGTGTTTACTTGGTAGATTCTTATTTAAATTGCGTGTGAGTTTCGTATAGGAGGTGCAATTTCGAGTTTTAGTTACTGTAATGGTAAATTCAGCAGATTGTAGCGCAGTCGTTAGGCATTTGTACAGGTTACTTGATACATTCTTTGCGTGTTTCGCTTGCGTTATCTAGGCACGGACTCGTGTTTCAGTAACTGTTGTTCAACATCGATTAGAATGGAGAGGGACTGCGATTGCTGTGTTCGGATGAGGGCTGACTTGGCATCCCTTCGCTCACAGCTGCAATCGGCGCTGACTTCGGTCGCGCAGCTTGAGGCTGTTGCCAATGGGCACCACTGTGGGGAGCCGGACTTGGGTATCACGGGGATGTCAACCTCGTCCCGTCTGTCCCCAGATCGGTCTGCCGCTGTGGTTGCCCCGGTTGCTGCCCGCAGTGGGGCTGAGCCCTTGCCTGTAGTTGATTGGGAGGTCGTTCCAAGGCGTGGCAGGCAGCGAAAAGCGTCCCCGGAGGCTGATCAGAAAGCCTCCCCGGTGCGTCTGACAAACCAGTTTCAGGCACTGTCTCTGGCTGAGTCAGATGCAGCTGCCTGCCCTGTTTCAGAGGATCATTCTCAGCCTTCAAGGTCCGGGTAATCGCAGAGGGTGGGCTTACTGGTAGCTGGGAGCTCCAATGTTAGGCGTGTAATGGGGCCCCTTAGGGATACGGCGGCTAATGAGGGGAAGAAATCCAGCGTGCATTCCGGGAGGAGTCATTCCTGATGTGGAAAGGGTCCTTCCGGATGCCATGAAGAGCACAGGGTGCAGCCAGCTGCAGGTGGTGGCACATGTCGGCACTAATGACGTGTGTCGCTTTGGATCTGAGGAAATTCTCTCTGGATTCCAGCGGCTATCTGATTTGGTGAAGGCTGCCGGTCTTCCTTACGAGATGAAGGCAGAGCTCACCATCTGCAGCATCGTCGACAGAACCGACTGCGGACCTTTGGTGCAGAGCCGGGTGGAGGGTCTGAATCAGAGGCTCAGACGGTTTTGCGACCGTATTGGCAGCAGATTCCTTGACTTGCACCATAGGGTGGTGGGGTTTCGGGTTCCGCTGAATAGGTCAGGAGTTCACTACACTCAGCTGGCGGCTACATGGGTAGCGGAGGCTGTGTGGCGTGGACTGGGCGGTTTTTTAGGTTAGAAGGCCTCGGGAAAGTGTGGGATGGGCTGCAATGTCAAAGGGTGCTTGGCAATTACAGGACGTTCTTGGATCAAGGAACAGTCGGAATTATAGTTGTAAATTGTTGTAGTTGCGCTGGAAAAGTCCCTGAGCTTCAAGCGCTAATAGAAAGCACAGAAGCTGATATCGTTATAGGTACAGAAAGCTGGCTAAAGCCTGAAATAAATTCTGCAGAAATTTTTACAAAGTCTCAGACGGTGTTCAGGAAAGATGGATTAGGCAGAATTGGTGGTGGAGTGTTTGTGTCTGTCAGTAGTGGTATATCTTGTAGTGAAGTCGAAGTAGATACTCCGTGCGAATTGGTGTGGGTGGAGGTTATACTTAACAGCCGAATTAAGTTAATAATTGGCTCCTTCTACCGACCCCCAAACTCCGATGATACAGTTGCGGAACAGTTCAGAGAAAGTTTGAGTCTCGTAACAAATAAATACCCCACTCATACGGTTATAGTTGGTGGGGACTTCAACCTACCCTCGGTATGTTGGCAAAAATACTTGTTCAAAACCGGTGGTAGGCAGAAAACGTCTTCCGAGATTGTCCTAAATGCTTTCCCCGAAAATTATTTCGAGCAGTTAGTCCACGAACCCACCCGAATTGTAAATGGTTGCGAAAACACACTTGACCTATTAGCCACAAACAATCCACAGCTAATAGATAGTATCATGACTGATACAGGGATTAGTGATCACAAGGTCGTTGTAGCTAGGCTCAATACCATTTCTTCCAAATCCATCAGAAACAAACGCAAAATTATTTTATTTAAAAAAGCGGAAAAAGTGTCACTAGAGGCCTTCCTAAAAGACAATTTCCATTCCTTCCGAACTGACTATGCGAATGTAGACGAGATGTGGCTCAAATTCAAAGATATAGTAGCAACAGCAATTGAGATATTCATACCTCATAAATTGGTATGAGATGGAACGGATCCCCCGTGGTACACAAAAAAGGTCCGAACGATGTTGCAGAGGCAACGGAAAAAGCATGCGAAGTTCAGAAGAACGCGAAATCCCGAAGATAGGCTAAAATTTACAGACGCGCGAAATTTGGCACGTACTTCGATGGGAGATGCCTTTAATAGGTTCCACAACGAAACATTGTCTCGAAATTTGGTAGAAAATCCGATGAAATTCTGGTCGTATGTAAAGTACACAAGCGGCAAGACGCAGCCAATACCTTCGCTGCGCAGTGCCGATGGTACTGTTATCGACGACTGTTCCGCTAAAGCGGAGTTATTGAACGCAGTTTTCCCAAATTCCTTCACCAGGGAAGACGAATGGAATATTCCAGAATTTGAAACACGAACATCTACTAGCATGAGTTTATTAGAAGTAGATACCTTAGGGGATGCGAAGCAACTCAAATCGCTTGATACGGGCAAGTCTTCAGGTCCAGATTGTATACCGATTAGGTTCCTTTCAGATTACGCTGATACTATAGCTCCCTACTTAGCACTCATATACAACCGCTCGCTCAACGATAGATCTGTACCTACAGATTGGAAAATTGCGCAGGACGCACCAGTGTTCAAGAAGGGTAGTAGGAGTAATCCATTAACTACAGACCTATATCATTGACGTGGGTTTGCAGTAGGATTTTGGAGCATATACTGTATTCAGACATTATGAATCACGTCGAAGGGAACGATCTACTGACACGTAATCAGCATGGCTTCAGAAAACATCGCTCTTGTGCAACGCAGCTAGCTCTTTATTCGCACGAAGTAATGGCCGCTATCGACAGGGGATCTCAAGCTTTTGACATCGTTCCTCACAAGCGACTTCTAATCAAGCTGCGGAGCTATGGGGTATCGTCTCAGTTGTGCGACTGGATTCGTGATTTCCTGTCAGGAAGGTCGCAGTTCGTAGTAATAGACGGCAAATCATCGAGTAAAACTGAAGTGATATCAGGTGTTCCCCAGGGAAGCGTCCTGGGACCTCTGCTGCTCCTGATCTATATAAATGACCTGGGCGACAATCTGAGCAGTTCTCTTAGATTGTTCGCAGATGATGCTGTAATTTACCGTCTAGTAAGGTCATCCGAAGACCAGTACCAGTTGCAAAGCGATTTAGAAAAGATTGCTGTATGGTGTGTCAGGTGGCAGTTGACGCTAAATAACGAAAAGTGTGAGATGATCCACATGAGTTCCAAAAGAAATCCGTTGGAATTCGATTACTCGATAAATAGTACAATTCTCAAGGCTGTCAATTCAACTAAGTACCTGGGTGTTAAAATTACGAACAACTTCAGTTGGAAGGACCACATAGATAATATTGTCGGGAAGGCGAGCCAAAGGTTGCGTTTCATTGGAAGGACACTTAGAAGATGCAACAAGTCCACTAAAGAGACAGCTTACACTACACTCGTTCGTCCTCTGTTAGAATATTGCTGCGCGGTGTGGGATCCTTACCAGGTGGGATTGACTGAGGACATCGAAAGGGTGCAAAAAAGGGCAGCTCGTTTTGTATTATCACGTTATAGGGGAGAGTGTGGCAGATATGATACACGAGTTGGGATGAAAGTCATTACAGCATAGACGTTTTTCGTCGCGGCGAGACGTTTTTACGAAATTTCAGTCACCAACTTTCTCTTCCGAATGCGAAAATATTTTGTTGAGCCCAACCTACATAGGTAGGAATGATCATCAAAATAAAATAAGAGAAATCAGAGCTCGAACAGAAAGGTTTAGGTGTTCGTTTTTCTCGCTCGCTGTTCGGGAGTGGAATAGTAGAGAGATAGTATGATTGTGGTTCGATGAACCCTCTTCCAAGCACTTAAATGTGAATTGCAGAGTAGTCATGTAGATGTAGATGCTATTTGGGATACGACCACAAAAATCGATAGGTACGCTCAACAACTAAAGCTGGGCACGGTCACGTCAGAGTGACATCACGGGGAAGCATCACAGCGGTGAACCATGAAGGTATAACTGTGGTGCGCATAACATTTTGGACTACGTAAGATGGCGGACGTCTGCGTCAAGTTTGTGACATAACAATGGCTTCCTTCTTTTTTTACCTCTATCGTGTTTATATAGAAGCAAAAACTGTCCATCAAGCGAAGTCATCAAAGATTTTCTCGCATGAAAATATCTCAAAGACCTTCCGCTAAGCTCAGAATATGCGTCGAAAGTGCAACAAACTGAAGCGGAAAGAATACTTTATCTGTACGGACGAACTTCTCATTTAAGAGCTACAAGACAAATCCTCTTACCGACGATCTGTTTTTAAGCAGGAAGATGTTTTCAGGGAGTAACTGAGTATAATAACTTTCTCAGAAGGATACTCTTTGGCTATATACAAAAAACGTTAGATATATAGCATATGTATGAGACTACAACTATAATGAATTCCAAGATTTTATTATTCCCCTCAAAAATCCATAAGGACAAAAGGAGAATAAAACATCGTTTTGCAGAACAAAATGTGAGCTTATAATATTCATTCAGTTTTATATGTTCAATTATATGTTCATTAGCATATTTATCCGTGTGAAATAAGCTTGGGCGTCTGCAGAAATGTCTCCGAGAGACGGCAAGCTTCTGAAATTGCTGCTTTTGGTGTAACTGATTCGGTGATTTTGAAGACGTCTCGATTCGAAAGAATTAAATTTGGTGCTAAGATCACAATAGTTTTTTGATAGGGATCTATTCAGTTCTTCAAAGGTTGATTTTCTTGATACCTAATGTATATATATTTCATTACTGTATAGAAAGTACGTCGTTTTATGTTATTAACACGAGTATAAATGACATCTTTTTGACTGAGTCTTCAGAAGTCGGTAAACCCAGATTCCGGGAGGGGATAATTGCCACCTCTTGGCCCTCTTCTTCCCCTCCCCGCCCTTGACGGGACCTATGTACGTGAGTCATCCATACAGCTGATAACTTGTTGCTAACAAATTGAATACTGCTGTGCAATGGAGCAGACTAGATGCTGCTTATAATTTTGACACTGTACCAAGACAAGTCTAGACATCTGAAGATGTGAGTCATGTCCGGAAACATGTCACGGCAATAAAATAAGGCTTCCAAAAGCTAGTTGCGGCTGATTGCGGTCTCCTCAGAAATCTTTAATAAATAACACATAATGTAGTGACAATTGCATCTCCACATGAAGTACGCCACATACAACAAGCCCTTACTTGTTCTCGATTTCAACGCATCATCCTACATCGCTTTACAATGATCGTATGTAGAGGAGGACGGGAAGAAAAATAACGGCAGAGAAGCTGCCATACTGTAAGCTACAACATACTCCCCTGATAGGATCGTAGTTTGCGGAGTGAACATGTCTCAAACGATATCTAAGCCCTCCGTATTCAGGCCACACGTGGCCTATCGGGACCATCCGACCGCCGTATCATCCTCAGTTGAAAATGCGGATAGGAGGGGCGTGTGGTCAGCACACCGCTCTCCCGGTCGTTATGATGGTTTTCTTTGACCAGAGCCGCTACTATTCGGTCGAGTAACTCCTCAATTGGCATCACGAGGCTGAGTGCACCCCGAAAAATGGCAACAGCGCATGGCCGCTACATGGTCACCCATCCAAGTGCCGACCACGCCCGACAGCGCGTAGCTACGGTGATCTCACGGCAACCGGTGCATCCACGGCGGCAAGGCCTTTGCCAGACGACATCTCAAGTCCATTATAATTATGTGATTCCATAACGCAAACTTCGCCAGTCACTTTCACAACTTGTTCGTGTAATTAAACATCAGAAGACATTTTAAATTATCTGTTACGTCCTCGTGAGTGGTATCGTGATCGACAAGTAACTTTAGTCAAAGGACAACCAAAACACAACTTCACACTAAAAAATGGCTCAAATGGCTCTGAGCACTATGGGACTTAACATCTGTGGTCATCAGTCCCCTAGAACTTAGAACTACTTAAACCTAACTATCCTAACGACATCACACACATCCATGGCCAAGGCAGGATTCGAACCTGCGACCGTAGCAGTCGCGCGGTTGCGGACTGAGCGCCGAGAACCGCTAGACCACCGCGGCCCCCAACTTCACACTAATGCCAATTCTCTCTTTTATCCAGAATATTAAATAAGCTACAAAATCATCATAGAATGGTTAATGAATCGTATTCTTCTTTCAGTAAATCTGTCCTGAGACAGGTATCAACTGAGCTTCCTCTATATCTCTCCGTCCTTCACATCCTCCTTCATTTACTTGTAACTTCTACCTCTCCTCACATCTGTTAGCTTTCCAGACCTTCTTGTTCTCCCTCTACTTCTTTCCACTTTTCCCTCCATGATTGTCTGTAGCAGACAATTCCTACGCAATATATGTCCCAACCAAGATGTTTTCCTCTTCTGTATCATCCTCATGAAGTTCCTTTCCTCTCCTAACCTGCTCAGCACCTCCTCATTTCTCATTCTTTCGATCAATTTCACTTTCTCCATTTTTCTCCATAACCATTTTTCAGAACTTTCTAAATCTTTTCCTTCTTTCTCTTTGTCTGTCCGCCTGTCGCAACAAGACACCACATTCCAAAATAATACTGGCGAACCTGTTAGTAAGTGTGATGGGAATGCTCGTGGCCGTTAGCAAACTTCTCTCTGCTGAAAGCCCTCTTTCCCATGTAGATACCGTGACTCACTTCCTCTGTACAACTTCGCTGCAAGTTATCGAGGTTCCCGCACATGAACCTGTTCTAAAAGCATTCCATCTTGTAATATATTGATCCTGTCGTCTTCTATTCCGATTCTAATTATTTTGGTCATGCCAGTGTTCAATTCCATTCCAAACTCTTAACCAACACCTACAATATTCTCCATTACCCGGAGCTCCTCATCTGTTTCTGTTAGCAGTCACCAGTGTACTTGATGGTTTTTCTTCTTTGTCTTCCAATTCCAAGAGTCCTTTTGATTTTTCCAACGCAATGTTGATTAGCTTTTCAGCGTATTTACTGAAAAGTGCTAGTGGCATACAGAAAGCCTGTCCCATTGCTCTTCAGTTTCATCTTCTTCTACTCACACTTTCTGCCCCATATAAAGTTATTTGTCAACGTTCTACCCTTCCAATCTATACTAGTATCTTTCAGAATATTCAACAGCATACAGTAGTAAATTCTGTCAAATTCTTTTTCCCAGTCGACAAAACAAACATACCTTTCTCTATTCACTTTCAAAAATCGTTCTGCCATTATCCATAGGCACCTAACTGCATCTCTGGTCCCCGTTCCGTTTCAAACCTAAAAGGATCTTCTCCTATACACCTCTTTCTTTTCCTTTCTATTCTTCTCAGCACTTTTTGGTCATGGCCGTATTGACGTGGCATGTAAATTTAATTATCGTATAATCTTTAGATTCATTGGCGTTGCATTTCTTGGGTAAGTGGACCATTATGGGGTTCGGGGGATGTTTAAGCCAGATACCTGTGTCATAAACCGGTATTTTGATAATCAGATCTGTAACTGTAGTTGCAGCATCATTACCTATGGCCTTCAGTGTGTCAGACAGTATTTGTTCGCAGACCATCGATTTCCTGTCCTTAAAATAGTACTTTGGACGTACAATTGCCCATTCCCACGGAGAGCAATTGTTGCATACCAGGGATTGTCTGTCAGGCAAATCTGCCATATCCACGCAAGCTTAACCGCTAGCTTTTGAAAGCCATCATATGAGAAAAAGATAATGTCGCAATATCACTTCGGAACAAAATAGTGTATTTGTCGTCGCCGTCGCCGTCGTCCTACACACACACACACACACACAAACGGCGTTCGCTATCTGGATGTCCTGCCTTCGTAGAGTTTATGTACGCCGTTTCCTTGGTCGATCTGTGTCTCTCCTTCCTTTCAGGCCATGTCATTAGTTAATTCTTTTCTTGGGGATTCTTTCATCTCCTCGATAATGTCATATCTGCCGCTTATATTTTGCTGACATGTTTCTTTGTATTTACCAAAATCTCGTTTCCATGGAATAATAACGATATCGCCATAGTTTCATGAAATTTAATTTTTGTATAAGGGACAATCAAATGAAAACTAGACAAATGGAATGAGTTAAATAAACTTTTTGTGGTGTCAGAAGTAATCGAAGTAACTGTTGTTATACATTTATCCCACTTTGAGACAAGACGGTGAAGTACCTGCAAGGAAAAATGTTCGCAGTTACCTGCGGAACCATAATTGTACCCAGAAGCGCAACTCTCCGTCCGAAGCGAATCGACGGCGACGAAAGGCACCAAAAATCAGGGCACCAAAAATACGGAAACAGCATTGGGAGAGATGGTGGGGAGAGATGGGGACTGTATGGAGGATGTGTAACGGCTTCCCAGCGACACTTCTGCAGCGTAGTCGGAGCAACGTTGGCAACATGTGGACAGGCCCATATCTTTGGAGCATTGAAGAAAGACATTCGTAGCCGTCGATTTGCTTCGGACGCAGAGGAGGACACCTGAATGAAATCATGGTTCCGCATGGGCAGCCGCAATCATTTTTCTGCGGACTTAATGACAGTCTTGTCTCACGGTGGGATAAATGTATTAATAGTTACGGCGATTACTTTTGAAACAAAAAAACTTTATTACTTTTCTCCGTTTGTCTCGTTTTCATTTGACTGCCCATTAGCTTTTGCAGCTAAGTCTGTTGTTTAATTTTTGCACATACTGCTTGAAATTTGTGCAAATTCTCATCCACACCATTCTCATGATATTATACTACTTCATGTGGCAGTCTACGTCACCCGTTGAATTATTTTTTTCTAACTACTATTTTCGACCGTATTTACTTACCTAGAAAGGCAGTATGAGTCGTCTAAATGAAATTCTAAGACTGAATTCTACATATGGCCACAGTTGCAAAAGGGACACATCTCCTCCCCATTCTCCACAACTTAATCGCAAAGGTACATTACCATTTATCTGTAGCCTCTCTAATACTGTATTCAGTTTTACACGAGAGAGCGATTGTAGCAAACTGAAAAATACGACCTCGCTATACTGCAGCTGTGTTCGTCTGTACTTCGTCTATGGATCCAAATGCATCAGTCACACAGAAAACACCACTTTCTTCACTAGTAGAGATTGAGTATATGAAATTGTAGTATCTCGTATTTCTACTAAAAACATCTACGAGCTTGGAGATTAGACGAATGGCAGTGTGACTGGGACACTAGAAGCCCTGCAAAGCGGATACCCAGCGTATTCCATAGCATTAGAAACGAGCTCAGTATGCGCGACTCTGTTGAGTACTCGAGGTATGGTACGTCTGATAACAGAGGATGACCCATACAGCAAACACCTATATCCGGTGGTTTGTATTACCGTATGAATCTGGGAATGTAGGGAAGGAGGTTCCATTAATCATGTCGCTTTTACTTGCTTCCTTTACCAGTTGAAGAGGGAATGCCGACAATTAGGTTGTTATCTGCAAACAGTTGTAAAAGACAAAAAGTTTTTAGACTGCGGTCGGCCGGGGTGGCCGAGCGGTTCTAGGCGCTACAATCTGGAACCGCGCGACCGCTACGGTCGCTGGTTCGAATCCTGCCTCGGGCATGGATGTGTGTGATGTCCTTAGGTTAGTTAGGTTTAAGTAGTTCTAAGTTCTATAGGACTAATGACCACAGCAGTTGAGTCCCATAGTGCGCAGAGCCTTTTGAACCATTTTTTTTAGACTGCAATTAATTTAATTGCACATCTAATACCTAAAAATCAACTCCTACACTTCCAGTCTTTAAGATCAAGTGGAAAGTTGTTCACTTAGGTCTTTATATTTCTTTCAATTTGTGTTGTCTTATTTAATTATATTTTAACTTTCTGTTTTCTTATTACATTATCTATTAAAGATAGTTGCTGTTGACGTACTTTATCACTATGTGTATCATATCAACTATTGCCTGTTATGTTGGTTACTGAGTATGTATGGACTGTTTTGAGTTTGCAGAGAACAGCTCAAAAATTCACGCCAATAAATTGAATGAACTGAAGTAGGAAGAATAAAAAGCAAGTGTGAAATTTACAGGGTGAAATTGTCTCATCCTCAGATGTTGCGAGACCAAACTGCATATGGTGCCACGTACAGTCATAGAGTTACGAATTTTGCCGGCCAGTTGGTATGGCTGCCCAGTATAGTGTCACGCCATGCATATGAGGACGGTTCTGGTTCAGCCCTAGGCTCTTAGGAGTAAGGTCTATCGAAAAATCTGTGAGTATTTTAGAGTATTTCTTAAATTCGGCTCCCCTTGAGAACACTATACACTAACACTCGGATAGTGTGGCTTTCGAAGAATATTTTGTTCAACATTTGTGATGACTGTCACGATTAAAAGACAGAAGCTATGAAAGTAAGGAAATAAATCCATTAACAAGAGAAGTTTTATTAGCATTTAAAAGCACCTTACATTACAGCCACGAAATGTGAAGACAGCGGTGTGAACGTAAATTGATTCAAAGGTAGTTACTTCGATAAAAGGTGTCATATACACGAAAATAGCAGTGTATGCACATTATATGCTTCCGTTTGTTTTGGTTAACATATTAGGGAAGTGTGCAAAGATGTAACGTAGACCCAAGTGGAAAGCCAACAATTTGAGAGATCTATGCACACACATTTTTATGCATTTACTTAAAAATAGGAATTAGTAATAGTTCTTAAACGCATTATGAATCGTAAGTTACCGACATTCGGGTAATATGCAGAGTCATGTATACGAGTTTTTGTGTGCTTGTGTGAACGCACGTAGCGACAGGATATCTAATGACACGTGACGTCTTCAACAATTTCACCACTATAGACATACGTAGCAACATATTCATTGTTTGTCGCTCGTCAGAAACACAAACAGTTAACCTGATAATGAAAGAAATCCCGAGGATGTCTGTCGCGTGTCTGACACGTAAATACGTGACCAGATGTTGTGTTACTATGGCGTCTATTCCCTGACTGACGTCTGCAGACGTGTCGGCAGTTGAACGATGCAGCACACTATCTGGAACAAGTTAGGCAGTGCAGACGAGAGTGTGTCCGTGAGGTTCGGCCACGCACTTCCTATACAACGAAGCAGAGGGGATTAGTGGCGAGGCAAAAACGCCGTTATCTGAGCATAGTATCAGAAATAGGACAAACCGGAAGCCGGAAGAGTAAGAAGAATGCATTTCGTTCAGCGAGACAGAGCAGAGCCCATCAGACCAGGAAAAAGAGACTTGACTGCGGTATAAGTGTGGGAAGGGGAGGGGGGGAAGGGGGGAGCTGGCATTGCTGCAACTAGCTAAGTGGGAAGATGGCTGTGGTTACAGAGCGCACAAGGAAGACGATAACGGGCCAACCAATCAGCGCCTGCAGAGCCGGCAAAACGATTCGTCAGACTGACCTTCGTTTCAAGCGCTGCGGGCAGAGTCACGTCGGGACATGCATACAACAAGCTTTGGGACAAATGACTTACAACAAAGTTTGACTACTTGAGCGATAAAAAAAGAAAAAAGTCAACGGGTGACTAAAGTGGAGAGATTCTTAATATACAGACTTATCATACGAGTCTTAACTAATGACCTGACTGTTTACAGCATTCCGTATTTCGTGTCGCCCCCCCCCCCCCCCCAAAAAAAGTGGACCTTTGCTTCATTTGAAGTAGATTGTAACAGAATGCATACACGGGGAAGAATAGTTAAAGTTTTATATCCCGAAAATAATGTACCGAACGAACTGATTCGGTGGTAAGACATTGGACTCGCGTTTGGAAAGGACAGCGATTCATCTCCCAGTCTGGCCATCGAAATAAATGTTTTTCGTGCTTTTACTACAGGCAAATGCTGTGTTGGTTCTTATGGAATGGAGCTTGTGCAGCGCCTATAACGGACTCGTCGTCGAGGAGACATTAAAATCTTTTTTTCCTTGTATTCTTCCTTGCGATGAAGAAATCGCTAAAAGGAAGGAAGGAGGAAGGTTAGAATTTCACGTCCCGTCGACGACTAGGTTATTAGAGTCGGAGCCACCAAGCTCATATTAGGAAAAGATGGTGGTACCCTTTCAAAGGAGCCTTGTGGCATTTAGTTTACCTGATTTTGGAAAATCATGGGAAATCTAAATCTAGATGAACTATGGGTATACCAGATATGGATTCGCACCATCGTTCTCCGGAATGCGAATCCAGTGTCTTACTAATGCACCGCCTCGTTCGATAAATCTATGATACGAATTAGCTTATGCACATAGCGTTCGAATATTTTAATGGAATCTTATATTCAGTAATGTTCGCCATTCTAATATTATTACAAATTAAATACAGTTATCCGTGTTTTTTTTTTTTAACTAACCCTGCAGGAACTGTAGAAAGTTAGAGAAAATTAATGTTGCTAAGACATTTGCAGAACGCTAATTATCATTTATGGTGGCTGTACTTACGAAAAGCCGTTACCTAGTAAAGAGGAACCTCATTTATTCTGACTATATTGGGCCGTAGGATACCGGGCTTAATGGAAAATCTGGACAACATTAAAGGTCAAACAAATTGAATGGTGGTGTATTTATTTTTACATAAATGCAAAAATGATACATTATTTTCATATAAATGTTGACCAGATATTGAATACTGTAGTTCCTTCTCTAGATTGTCGCACAGATGACAAAATGGTAGATATCGAAATAGACGACAGAGGGATAGAGAAACAATTAAAATCGCTCAAAAGAGGAAAGGCCGCTGGACCTGATGGCATACCAGTTCGATTTTACACAGAGTACGCGAAGGAACTTGCCTCTTTTTTTGCAGCGGTGTATCGTAGGTCTCTAGAAGAGCGAAGCGTACCAAAGGATTGGAAAAGGGTATAGGTCATCCCCGTTTTCAAGAAGGGACGTCGTACAGATGTGCAGAACTACAGACCAATATCTCTAACGTCGATCAGCTGTAGAATTTTGGAACATGTATTATGTTCGAGTATAATGACTTTTCTGGAAACTAGAAATCTACTCTGTAGAAATCAGCATGGGTTTCGAAAAAGACGATCGTGTGAAACCCAGCTCGCGCTATTCCTCCACGACACTCAGAGGGCCATAGACACGGGTTCACAGGTAGATGCCGTGTTTCTTGACTTCCGCAAGGCGCTGGACACAGTTCCCCACAGTCGTTTAATGAACAAAGAAAGAGCATATGGACTATCAGACCAATTGTGTGATTGGATTGAGGAGTTCCTAGATAACAGAACGCAGCATGTCATTCTCAATGGAGAGAAGTCTTCCGAAGTAAGAGTGATTTCAGGTTTGCCGTAGGGGAGTGTCGTAGGACCGTTGCTATTCACAATATACATAAATGACCTTGTGGATGACATCGAAAGTTCACTAAGACTTTTTTCGGATGATGCTGTGGTATATTGAGAGGTTTTAACAATGGAATATTGTAACTAAATGCAGGAGGATCTGCAGCGAATTGTCGCATGGTGCAGGGAATGGCAATTAAATCTCAATATAGAAAAGTGTAATGTGCTGCGAATACATAGAAAGAAAGATCCCATATCATTTAGCTACAATATAGCAGGTCAGCAACTGGAAGCAGTTAATTCCATAAATTATCGGGGAGTACTCATTAGGAGTGATTTAAAATTGAATGGTCATATAAAGTTGATCGTCGGTAAAGCAGATGCCAGACTGAGATTCACTGGAAGAATCCTAAGGAAATGCAATCCGAAAACAAACGAAGTAGGTTACAGTACGCTTGTTCGCCCACTGCTTGAATACTGCTCAGCAGTGTGGGATCCGTATCAGATAGGGTTGATAGAAGAGATAGAGAAGATCCAACGGAGAGCAGCGCGCTTTGTTACAGGATCATTCAGTAATAGTAAAAGCGTTGCGGAGATGATAGATAAACTCCAGTGGAAGACTCTGCAGGAGAGACGCTCAGTAGCTCGGTACGGGCTTTTTTTGAAGTTTCGAGAACATGCGTTCACCGAGGAATCAAGCAGTATATTGCTCCCTGCTACGTATATCTCGCGATGAGACCATGAGGATAAAATCAGAGAGATTAGAGCCCACACAGAGGCATACCGACAATCCTTCTTTCCACGAACAATACGAGACTGGAATAGAAGGGAGAACCGATAGAGGTACTCAAGATACCCTCTGCCACACGCCGTCAGGTGGCTTGCTGAGAATGGATGTATATGCAGAAAATTGTTGGTTATATACACTGATATAATCAAGAAGTTCTTATGAGCCAGACTCATGCGTTTATGAGCAGGGCGATCACGAAGGCGCTCCACCAGCGTTAATTCAGCCAAAATTGCTTCCTCCTGGCGCGCCAACTAAAACATCATAATGTCCGTCTCCGTTGTTACCTCTGTATTGTAACGTCTTTAGTCTGAGCGGTAACATCGTCAGCTAACCCATCATCACTATCGTCAGAAAGGGATCCGCCACAGTTTTCAACATTTCTCCTTTGTCCATCCTATGCAGTGAATCCAACCCTTTGTCCATGGTCATCTTCCTTCTCCTTGACGTCAGTTTACCCTCGCAACAAATGGTCAATACAGTAGTTTACAACTCAATGTCAACTTTTTGACTGAAACGTTGACAGGATGTGCGTCCGGCGGTTGACTGGATTTAACTTCAAACATTAACGTTGTATGCTGTCACCGCTATTACGTCCGTAATATCAAGTTGTTCAGTTACTGTGCAAAATAAATAAATAACAAGATGTTTGAAAGTTGTAAAAAGTGTACAGCCACTGATTCCTTGTAACTTAGTACAGTAAAATAACAAAACCAAAACGTAATTTTAGAATACATTAATGAACTAAAATTGTTTGTCTATCATATTACTTACTCTCTTTTACTTTTACGGGCCTCTCCACTCTTCCGCGGTCGCACAGTATTTCCAGTCGCCAGCTTTTTTCACGGTCATGGCAGTCTTCCTCTTCCTGATCTCTTTTCCTCACTTCTCCAATAACTCCCGCTCTCCATATTATTCTCGGTCGTCCGCGCTTTTCCTTCTCGGCGGCGACTATTACGGGATTACTTTTGTCATCGTCCTTGCTCCATTTGCAGTACTGGCCATACCGCTAACGAGACCTTTTCTTAATTCTTTGCACGATTTGTTGTTCCATATCCATTATCTCCCTAATTTCCTCGTTTCTTCTCCTCTCTGTTCTGGATATCCCGGCTACCTTCCTTATTCCAGCCATCTCTACTGCTGTGATTCTTAGCCGCTCTCCAGGGACCATCCTTATGCACCATATGTTAGTATACCTTCCACTGCTGTTTGCAGAATCTTCTTCTTTCTTTTGATGTTTCCGTGCTCCATAGAACTCCATTTAGCATCTTAATTGCTCCTCGTGCCTTCTGGTTCATGCGGATTACATCTGCTTCTCGAGAAATACAGGGCGTTACAAAAAGGTGCGGCCAAACTTTTTCAGGAAACATTCCTCACACACAAAGAAAGAAAATATGTTATGTGGACATATGTCCGGAAACGCTTACGTTCCATGTTAGAGCTCATTTTATTACTTCTCTTCAAATCACATTAATCATGGAATGGAAACAGACAGCAACAGAACGTACCAGCGTGACTTCAAACACTTTGTTACAGGAAATGTTCAAATTGTCCTCCGTTAGCGAGGATACATGCAGCCACCCTCCGTCGCATGGAGTCCCTGATGCGCTGATGCAGCCCTGGAGAACGGCGTATTGTATCACAGCCGTCCACAATACGAGCACGAAGAGTCTCTACATTTGGTACCGGGGTTGCGTAGTCAAGAGCTTTCAAATGCCCCAATAAATGAAAGTCAAGAAGGTTGAGGTCAGGAGAGCGTGGAGGCCATGGAATTGGTCCGCCTCTACCAATGCATAAGTCATCGAATCTGTTGTTGAGAAGCGTACGAACACTTCGACTGAAATGTGCAGGAGCTCCATCGTGCATGAACCATATGTTGTGTCGTACTTGTAAAGGCACATGTTCTAGCAGCACAGGCAGAGTGTCCCGTTTGAAATCATGATAAAGTGCTCCATTGAGCGTAGGTGGAAGAACATGGGGCCCAATCAACACATCGCCAACAATGCCTGCCCAAACGTTCACAGAAAATCTGTGTTGATAACGTGATTGCACAATTGCGTGAAGGTTCTCGTCAGCCCACACATGTTGATTGTGAAAATTTACAATTTGATCACGTTGGAATGAAGCCTCGCCCGTAAAGAGAACATTTGCACTGAAATGAGGATTGACACATAGTTGGATGGACCATTGGCAGAAGTGTACCTGTGGAGGCCAATCAGCTGCTGATAGTACCTGCACGCGCTGTACATGGTACGGAAACAACTGGTTCTCACGTAGCAGTCTCCATACAGCGACGTGGTCAACGTTACCTTGTACAGCAGCAACTTCTCTGACGCTGACATTAGGGTTATCGTCAACTGCACGAACAATTGCCTCGTCCGTTGCAGGTGTCCTCGTCGTTCTAGGTCTTCCACAGTCGCGAGTCATAGGCTGGAATGTTCCGTGCTCCCTAAGATGCCGATCAATTGCTTCGAACGCCTTTCTGTCGGGACATCTTCGTTCTGGAAATCTGTCTCGATACAAACGTACCGCGCCACGGCTACTGCCCCGTGCTAATTCATACATCAAATGGGCATCTGCCAACTCCGCATTTGTAAACATTGCACTGACTGCAAAACCACGTCCGTGATGAACACTAACCTGTTGATGCTACGTACTGATGTGCTTGATGCTAGTACTGTAGACCATTGAGTCGCATGTCAACACAAGCACCGAAGTCAACACTACCTTCCATCGATTGGGCCAACTAGCGGTGAATCGAGGAGATACATTATATACTGACGAAACTGAAATGAGCTCTAACATGGAAATTAAGCGTTTCCGGACACATGTCCACATAACATCTTTTCTTTATTTGTGTGCGAGGAATGTTTCCTAAAAACGTTTGGCCGTACCTTTTTGTAACACCTTGTACACAACCGATCCTTAAACTGCTTTACAGCAGTTAGTTCCTTGCGGCAGTACTATAGCCCTTCCATCTTCTACCACTACCAGAGTGTTTCCAGCCGTGTGGCCGAGCGGTTCTAGGCTCCTCAGTCCGGAACGACCCGACTGCTACGGTCGCAGTTTCGAATCCTGCCTCGGGCATGGGTGTGTGTGATGTTCTTAGGTTAGTTAGGTTTAAGTAGTTCTAAGTTCCAGGGGACTGATGACCTCAGATGCTAAGTCCCATAGTGCTCAGAGCCATTTGAACTATTTTTTTGAACCAGATTGTTTGTCTCATACTTATTCTGAATCTGCCTCCTTCAAATGCTTCCATTAACTTCTTTATCATAAACTTAACATCCTCCCTACTTTACGCTATCAGTATTTGATCAGCGGAAAATAACAATGAATAGACAGCACTATGCTGGAAAAGAATTCTCGTATCTCTTCATGACTGATCCCACCGTTCCAGTATATACTGCATATACTATATATTTTAAACAAGCTCGGTGACATACTGCAACCCTGTCCAAGTCCTTTTGATGTTTCGAATGGCTGATTCAGCTTCCTCCCTATTTTAAATGTTGCGTACAATTGTTAGTATATTCTCCGGATTAGCGATATCTGCTGTGTTTCTGTACCTAAATACTCCATCGCTTCCCAAAATTCGTTGTCGGTACAGAATCATACTTTTTTCTGAACACACTAATATTTGGTATACTTCCTGAGTAATGGAAACAGTACCTATTATAATGAATAAGAAATTACAGATGCGGTTTGTCTACTGTAAACAGTATAATGAGCAAAGAATCATAGCCAATATAGACACTGAATAGCCAATATAGACACTAAGTCCACACCCATCATAGTAGTTCAAGTTATTTGTCTAAGGCTGAAAATATGATCCATATAGGAGGATTAGCAACGCGACAGCAGCGGCCTCTAGGTGAAGATGACATAAGCGTCGCACCCGACTAGTGGCACCCACTCCGACAGCAGCTCCAATGTTAGCCACTTCGCTAGCTGATGCATTGTATCCTCTTCATTAGCAATCTCTACACAGCACAGTTATAGATCATCAGTCGCTGTAAATCAGTTGACAGACTTTTGTTAGTAGCTGTCGCTAAGACCAGAAATGTTACTTGGGTTTGTCTGTTCTGAAGAAGACTGATTTTTTGTATGTACCCCTTTGCTTGCAACACGTCTGTGTAGTTACTTTGTGGATGATCATATATAAAGGACTTCAAGAATTCTCAGACCAAAGTTAAGTATTTCTACTTGGCTTGTTGTAATAAAAGCCATTAATACGAGTTGTTTGATTGTTTGTCTAGCGAACCGAGTATGCAGGATTCCCAGACACAACAGGGCTTCCCAGAAAAACTTCTGCAACGGAGTCGAAACAACCTTGGCAACATGTGTGCCCTTATACATTCCCCGTACAGTCTCGCCCTCTCCCGTTGCGATTTCCATGACTTTAGAGCTCCGAAGAAAAACATTCGTGGCCATCGATTTCCTTCGGAGGAAAAGGAGAACGCCTGGGTACACTCAAGGTTCAGTAGGCAACTGCAAACATTTTCCCATGAAAGCATTCTCCGTCTTGTCTCACAGCGGGATAAATGTATTAAACATTATGGCGATTACCTTTTAAATAATAAACAGGTTTCTTACTTTTTTTCCATCTGTCACTTTTACATCTGACTGCGCCTTGTAGTAAACTGCAGAAACACACACACGCATACACAATATGCCACCAGTTCTTTAGCGGCACGTTGGAAATGCTCCAGCCGTATGCACTACACAGGAGTAACCAAATGTTTCGGCGACATCCACTTTCCAGCGGCTGAAATCGTCTCCTTGGATCACATCTTGCGTGATGTAGACGACGGTCGCAGGTTCGAATCCTGCCTCGGGCATGGATGTGTGTGATGTCCTTAGGTTAGTTAGGTTTAATTAATTCTAAGTTCTAGGCGACTGATAACCTCAGAAGTTATGTCGCATAGTGCTCACAGCCATTTGAACCATTTTTGATGTAGACGAGTGCGAAAACACAGCGTGATTCGTTGTGTCCTCTGGCGTAGTTCCAATCACAATTCCGCCATTTGCGACATCTCTTGTAACACTCATACTTTTACTTTCACAACACTAGAAATGAGTGTACCATGTGCTCAGAACCTGCAGAGGCGAACAGAAGTACTCAAGTGTTAACTGTATGCTACCAAAGCCGCGCGACTGCTACGGTCGCAGGTTCGAATCCTGCCTCGGGCATGGATGTGTGTGATGTCAGGTTAGTTAGGTTTAAGTAGTTCTAAGTTCTAGGGGACGGATGACCACAGATGTTAAGTCCCATAGTGCTCAGAGCCATTTGAACATTTTTTTTTTTTTTTTTGCTACCGAAGTATACATAGCAAATAAATGAATCCGTTCTATGGTTTTGATAAACCTTTATTTCATTGTTTATCCCACATATACATATTCTTAAATTAAACATAAATTCATTTTAGGAATGAAAACTGAAAAATGTTCAACCAACAGTTGGGCGTTTACAAAAAGAAAAACCACAGCACTCTGGCACTTGGTTGTCACGCTCTTTCTGTGGTTAACGTGCTTGCTTGTTATGTCCGAATCAATATTATTCCATTTCTGCTGAATAATAAGTCAGTCTTGTTTTACTTGTGATGCACCGTTTCCTGATTCTGTCCTCCAATTCTTGCCCGATGTTCTCGATTGAGTTCAAGTCGGTTGACCGAGGTGGTGTTTTGAGTATATGTGATGTGTTTTAGATGATCCATAACCTAGCAATTTCTGAAACATAGGTGGGATCGTTATCTCATTGTAAATAATAATTCTTTCCAAGATTTAGTTTCTGGACGCTTCTGTGCAAATGTTCTTGTTGTATACTCTCATAAACATTCTTGTTCATGTTGCCTTCAATAGAAACTAGCTCACCCACAACAACTGACGCCATACATCCTTATACCATTACGCTGTCGCCCCCATGTTTGACCATAACTTCCAAAATTTTAGGATCCCACTCAGTACTCTTCTGCCTTCACATCTTTAATCGACCACCACTTCGGTATACATTGAACTTGCTTTCATCTGACCATAACATAGATCCAAGGACTCATTTTTCTTCATTGGAAAATATTGAACCCATGTTCTTGTTTACTTTTCTTGCGTACGATTTTTTTCTTGCTGAGCTGGAAATTTACCCAGTACTGTTCAGAACCGTACCAACCGCTCTTCCATGAACCACCTTCCCGAGCTCTTCTTCCACATCTACTCTAATTTCTGTTACACTGCGATTTAGCTTCACAATTTTCAGCACTTGTCTTTTACCTCTAGAATAAGTCTTGGCAGAGCATCTCTCCTAGGCTGATTCACTATGGTTTTCTTCGTTTTAAAGCGGTGGCTGAAACAACCCACAGTTGACAGATTTCTGTGTACAGCTTCTCCAATTACTTTACGGGTCTTAATTAGTTCATGCATACGCAATATGACAGTTACTCTAGGGTCGCCTCTTTTCCTTGTCACGCCATGTGGAACGCGGCCTCTCATAGCTGAACTTGCTCGTGTACAGTGTGACAGCAGACACGAGCGAGGAGTTGCGAAAGTACAAACGTCAACATTTCCACCGTTTGCTGTGTTTACTGCTGTCATAGAGCGCGTTTGAATAACGTAAAGCCGGCCGGAGTGGCCGTGCGGTTCTAGGCGATACAGTTTGGAGCAGCGTGACCGCTACGGTCGCAGGTTCGAATCCTGCCTCGGGCATGGATGTGTGTGATGTCCTTAGGTTAGTTAGGTTTAAGTAGTTTTAAGTTCTAGGGGACTGATGACCTCAGAAGTTGAGTCCCATAGCGCTCAGAGCCATTTTTGAATAACGTAAAGTTGTTACGGGAAATCCCATGTTAACAACACACACGTATTCTTATCATTCATGTACTGTGTAAGTGCTCAAACCACACGATAGTGAATCAATGTAATCACGAAATAATAAATAATTCCGCCTAGTGCGTCGATTAATTCGACATTTAAAATGCATATCGATAGATTTGAATACTTCTGACTGACTCAGTATTTTGCCGATTGCCCTAACGAACCAACAAGCGTTCACCGCACAGTTAGTCACCTAGTGACGTGGCGTAACGTTAAGCAACTGCACTCCCGTTCGAAAGCAACTGGAGACATTACAGGCGCGCTGGTTCGACAGGTGACGCGGCGCGGACGAGTTCCGAGGTAGGCGAGCGTTTAAGCCGTCGCATACAAACGTTGACCGTGCCGACTTTCTGACGTCATACCAGGGAAAAAGTACGTCGAGGAGTCATTCCGAACGTGCAGAACAATATCTAGCATGCGAGATATCCTGAATGCGTGTTTGAACGTAGTCCATTGAGATGGAAGAAAGCCACCTGCGCCACATGACGCTATCTCTCTTCAGTAGAGAGCTGCAAGAAGCATTATTGGCTTTCAGTTGAGAAACCCCTTATAAATCCGCTGCTCTGAACGCCCAGAAGCGATGCGACTTGTGCATATGGTACGTGTTCTGAACGAAATACATCTGATCGCAGTGCGCTCCAGCAGCAGTTTTCGGTCGTATCTGGCCTGCACGTCACACATTTTGTTTACAAAATGGACGGGCGTAAAATGCCTACGTTAGCTCTATTAAAACCCACATTTTCTGCCTTCTCCATCTGTTAATCAAGTTGTTCTGTCAGGAGTATACATAAATCAAAACTACAATATCCATGAACATGTTATTAAAAAAAAAAAGGGAAGTACCATGTCCAGCCAGTAACGACATTGACTTATTAATGTTCAATTACAAACAGAGAGACAGAAATTTGTAACAGTTCTCCTTGGGATATAAAAATTATTTCATCATTCTCACTTTTAGTAGAATGCTTAGGTCATTCTTCCTTGATCACTGTTCCTATTAAGTACCACAATCTTTACAACATGTAATATACGAAACTTAAAACAAGAAAGTGCAAAATATCTTACTGCAAATATTGATAGCTGTTTTGCAGATTAAGCCAATCTAACAGACTCACTGCTCAGAAATAGCGCACTTATATTTACATAACACCGAATATTATAGAATATACTTTTATAAAACTAGCAACAAAATATGAATCTGTGGTGTCTGTTCTTTTGGAAATGTCCGGAAGAACAGACACCTTGCATTCATACACTGAAGAGCCAAAGAAACTGGTACACCTGCCTAATATCGTGTAGGGTACTCGCGAGCTCACAGAAGTGCCGCAACACGACGTGACATGGACTCTACTAAAGTCTGGAGTAGTTCTGGAGGGAACTGACACCGTGAATCCTGCACGGCTGTCCGTAAATCCGTAGCACTCCGAGGAGGTGGAGATCTCTTCTGAACAGCACGTTACAAGGTATCCCAGACATGATCAATAATGTTGATGTCTGGGGAGTTTGGTGGCCAGCGGAAGTGTTTAAACTCAGAAGAGTATTCCTGGAACCACTCGGTAGCAAATCTGGACCTGTGGGGCGTCGCATTGTTCCACTGGAACTGTCCAAGTCCGTCGGAATGCACAGTGGACATGAATGGATGCTTACGTACGTGTCATCTGTCATAGTCGTATCTAGACGTATCAGGGATTCCATATCACTCCAACTGCACTCGGTCCACACCATTACAGAGCCTGCACCAGCTTGAACAGTCCCCTGCTCGCATGCAGGTTCCATGGATTCATGAGGTTGTCTCCATACCTGTACACGTCCATCCGCTCCAATTTGAAACCAGAGCCCTCAGACCAGGTAACATGCTTCCAGTTATCAACAGTCCAAAGTCGGTGTTGACGGGCCCATGGTGAGGCATAAAGCTTTGAGTCATGCATTCATCAACGGTACACAAGTGTGCCTTCGGCTCCGATAACCCCTATCGATGATGTTTCGTTGAATGGTTCGCACGCTGGCACTTGTTGTTGGCCCAGCATTGAAATCTGCAGCAATTTGCGGAATGGTTGCACTTCTATCACGTTCAACGATTCTCTTCAGTCGTCGTTGAGCCCGTTCTTGCAGAACCTTTTTCCGGCAGCAGCCATGTCGGAGATTTGATGTTTTGCCGGATTCCTGATATTTACGGTATACTCATGAGATGGTCATACGGGAAAATCCCCACTTCATAGCTGCGTAGGAGATGCTGTGTCCAGTCACTCGTGCGGCGACTGTAACACCACGTTCAAAGTCACTCAAGTCTTGATAACCTGCCATTGTAGCAGCAGTAACCGATTGAATAACTGCGCCAGACACTTGTTATCTTATATCGGCGTCGCCGCCCGCACCACCGAATCCTGCGTATTTACATATCTTTGTATTTGAATACGCATGCCTATACCAGGCGAGTCTGTGTATAATCGGTTCGCCTCGATGGGCAATGAATTCGCAAGTTTCAGTGTGGATGCACATTTACATACGTCCTCCAGTGGAAACTTAAAATTTGCGAGCACGGGAACATGAACGAGAATTGACGTTAGGAGGATGGGAGGCGGGAATGAAGATACTGCGTTCAAATCCCGGTCTGGTACATATTTTCACTCGTCGCCGCTGATTCCGCATAAAGTCCTAATGCAGCTGATACCATTAGTTCCTTTCCTTTCTCCCTTTCTTTTTCAATTTACATAATAAGAAAGTACCACAAGCTATTAGACGACACGAAGGTTAGTAAAATAAATTTCTGTCCAATGAGGGCCTGCCGAGCGATTCTAAGCGCTTCAGTCTGAAACTGCGCGATCGCTACGGTCGCAGGTTCTAATCCTGCCTCGGGCATGGATGTGTGTGATGTCCTTTAAGTAGTTCTAAGTTTTAGGGAACTGATGACCTCAGAAGTTAAGTCCCATAACGCTCAGAGGCATTTGAACCATTTGTTCAATGAGATGCGAACCAGCAGCGCCTTGCCTTATACAATTCTCCGACAGTAGCCATTACGCCATACCGACCACGACTGTTATAGAACCATACTTTGCATCTTACACTCTTTAACAGTAGATGTTTTTAAATGACATTTTATTGTAACACACAGAACATTACATTTCTTACGGAGCCTCAGTTGGTTGGTTTGGAACACCATACTTCCATAACACGCAAGTTGCAAGAATTCTGTAACCGCCAGTATGATGTTTCCCGTCATTTTATTACAACAACTCACACAAATAACGACGTGTTTTTGAAAGATTCTCAATTTTAAGATGCTTAGAAACGGCTTACGGGCTTCAACTGAAATCCCATACGGTGTCTCGCGACTGGGTATTGGAAAGAGATGGCGTGCATATGACGTAGGTGGAATTCAACCATCGCATTGGTCAACGTTTAAAGGCACGTTCAGATATTGCTATGCACGTTCGGAAAAACACCTCAACGTGTTTTTCCCACGCTGGAACGTCAGTGTTTGGGCACGCTCGGAGTTCAAATGCACAGTCCGTGTGCCAATGGCTTAAGCTCTAACAAACTGAGAATCTCTCGAAAAGTTGTCGTTAATTGTATGGTTTGTTGCTATAAAATTACGGGAAATGTATAGATGGTTAAAGAATTATTGTATCTTGTTTATTATGGAAGTATGCAGTTTCAAGACAACAGTAGTCTGAGGAGCCATCAAAAACGCTTTGTTTTTGGTACAGTTTGTTACCATCAAATGTCAGTTAATGGCATAGCCACGGTAAAGCATTCAGGAAATGGTAAGACGGAAATTATTGTCGCAAAACAATCATGGTTAGTGCAGGGTAATAGTAGAGACGCAGAATTTTAAGGTAACAGGTGCTGTTGAAAGGTATCAAATTTGGAGTATTTAAATGATTGAGAATATGTCAAACAAGACATAAATTATACTGAACAAGTTATAGATTGAATACCCTAAACAACGAACAGGTGATTTAATTCTCCACTGGGTGGGTCCTGGTTGGCAGAGACAGTTTAACTAGGTGATCAGTGACTCAAGTACTCTGGCCCTAAAGATGTGGATAACGCAAGCTGAATTGATCTGACGCTGAGAAGACTTTGATTGATCAAATCTACTGAAGTTTCTCTTTATAGGTGCAGATCTGTACGCCCTGGCAATGCCGGAGCAGGAGTACGTTACCCTGTTTGCTTCCTGCGTCCACGTGACTTGAATCTGGCGAGATGTGTGCGACGGAGGAAATGACGGAGGAAATGAATCGATCGCCGCTATGAAAGGAATGCAAAAATCTCAGGGTCTAGCGATCAGGCAGACGGATCGCAATTTGCTCTCTACCAGAGCCCTGGAATGACGGTAGTTTTCAGTGTGTGACACTCGTTCGCTGGTCGCACCAAGGACCAGTTTGGCTCACTTACACGACGGAGCGCACAACGATACCAAACGTCAAGACTGGTAAACCAAAAATAAGTGTGCCTTCGGCAAACGAGTAGTCCGACACGTTTGACGTCACACTGTCGGTACAGTAAGAACTTCACCACAGGATCCCCCATCTAAAATACTCGCAAGTGAAGTCAGTCTCAGGACAGGTCCCAAGTACCAATCACACATTCCAGAGCTTCGACCAGATGTGCTTTACCAGACCAAAGTCCTGTACCCGAGTGCTTCGCACCTCTCCAGAAAAAGAAATCCGTTTTCCCTCAAAGTGCACAAACGACACTGTCTTCACCCCCTCTTGAGCCAATCACAAGGTTCTAGAGCCCCTACATCTCCCCCCCAAATGACAGCACAAACTCACGCCGAACCAGGGCAAGAGTTAAGAAACCTGTGTGTCTGAAAAAAAAAGAAACCGCCAATTATTTTTTTAAGTTTTTGCGCAGGGGGAAAAGATGATGTTTTCAAAAGTCGTGTCTCTTCCCACAGCAACAAGTGAACTGATACAATATCAAAGATCTTTATCTAAATTGCCTGTGTCATGGAGCTTGTTAGTCCTAGCTATCAGGTCTAATAAAGAGTTTCTCAGACACCCGAGTTTTCTTATACAACCAAGGTGATCGAGGGAAGTGGTTCACTGGCCTATTTGCATAACTGGCATACAAGAAAACATGTGAACTTTTATTATGCTTGGCTCTGCATACAACACCTGGCTTACGACTCTACTGTGTAGACGCATTCCTTTACACCGTTGCCCCAGGCTTCTGCAAGTGCCGCAGCAGATATCGTGGCATTGTTCTGTTGGAACCCTGTCTTGAAGAGGGGTTGCGCTGTCTGCCCTGTATGGCTGTGGGACAGTCGGTGTAACGTTCCCTGGCAGCACACACACTATTAATAAAATGAAATGACACACAGAATTGCTAACTCGAGCGTGCACAATCCAAAATGCATAACAACAACTGTGGCACGCCTGTTAAGTATGGTAATGAGAACACTATGTAAAGTTCATACCAACAAAAAAAGCAATTCGTATGTACTGTAATTGTTTAACAAAAATATTATTTAATTTTGTGTAAAGGACATTGGTTATTATTGTAATATTTTCTGTAATAATATTCTCGATGTATTTATTATTGTAATATTTCTATACTCATAATGTACGTCCTACCAGTCATGCAGGCGGGATGAGGTTCTCCTCACCCGCCTCCGCATCGGGCACAGTTCCTTAAATCATGGTTTTTTACTCCGGTGGGAGGACCCTCCAATCTGCAGTGCTTGTGGCGTCCAGATTACTGTCCGCCACATTTTATTTGACTGTCTTTTATTCTATGACCAGAGGGCGATGGTTTCTTTGCCACCGGATTTGCCCTCTATTTTGCAAGACGACGCAACGACTGTGGTCAAGGTCTTACGGTTTTGTGTCCTGTGCAATTTGTTGCCTCGGTTTTTAGGGAGAGGGTTTTAATGTGCTGCTGGGTGACTGGCTCACCCAGGTTTTAGGTGAGAGGTCCGCCAGTCACGATTACCTCCTTGTTTCCCTTCGGTTTCTGTTCTCTTTTCCTTGTGTTTCCTTTCCTTTTTTAGTGTGTTCCTTCTCCTCTTGTTTTGCCTCTGTATGTGAGGATTTGGAACTGCGTCAGGTCTGCGTCTTTTAGCCATTCTCCTTGATCGCTGTTCGTCTGAGTCCCTTCATTGCATGTGTTCCTGGTTTTATGTGCTTGGGCGCTGATGACCACGCTGTTTAGCGCCCGTAAACCTCAAACACGCACACACTCATAATGTAATTACAAAATGTGTTAATATCTGCGATGAAAAAATGTAAAATATAGCCACAGAGGAAAATAATGTTGTAAGATTACAAAGAGATATTCATTATCAGCAATACCACAAAAAGCACTACATAATGCGCATTCTTTGTCGTCTACCTCGAGAGCTGAGAGAGAAAGGAACCTGTGACGTAGCATTACATGAATGAGTAGACTTCTTTCGTCTGTATCTATCTTTAGCCGCCATTAGAGGAGAAATTATAAAGGTGTGTAATTTTAATTATTGTTATGGTCTAGATACATTGTAATTTATCAAAATTGTGTATTACTAATGTAAATTAACTAGCCCATGTCATCTATAATATTTCTTTAAAGAATTTTCAGCACTTTTAGCGACTATAGTTGGTGTTTCTGGGCTGTGCCACGACAGAACGATTTGCACCGGAGGCACATTTAAAAAATTGTTCCGCTATAAAATTAAACAAACCCGTAAATCGGGAGCAGGTAAAATTAACAGTGAATTACGAAATATTTTTCTTTTACAGCGATCCTGAGGCTGACTGAATTTATTACTGGTTTTACATTTGTGCATTCATAGGCGGATAATTAACGCTGGAGTTGTTAATCTGTTGGTTCTTTCAATTCCTAAAGCAAATAACTTAAACGTATAGTGAAGTGTGTTTTGTCAATGATAATTAAACGTTCAGGTCGGCTTGGCAATATTTAACCATTTTATGCTAACAGAGACAGTCGTGTGTTCCATAGCTAACGCCGGGAAAGAATTCAGTAAATATTTAAAAAACCACTGCATTTAGAAAATGTGTGCCAATGCCGAAATACGTAAAAAAGTTTAATTTAAATAATTTTCAAAGTCATAAATGTTATTAATCAGTTAGTTTGGATTTATCAGCATGAGAGCGTTGCTAAAGTTCACGTAATTTTAAATGTACTTAATTCTGTCTAAATGAATTTTTATTACCACATGTAAAAAAAGGGGTTCTACAACAAAGTTTGTACTGAAAGAGTAAATAACAAAAATGTTTAAAGCCATTTCTTCCCCTTTTTCATCCATTCATTTTATATTTTCTCATTAAACTGGCGCCCAACGTGGGGCCCGAATAAGCAGTGGCCACAAAATACCCATGAGATAATTAGGGAATTATTCTAGTCAAACTTTGTTGGAGAACAATTCATAATTTTTTCGTGTATTGTATGTATTGCCTCAACAATATTGTGTGGTAATACCCGTATATGATTTTTTGCATGACATACCCAGAGGCAAGCTTAAGAAGAGAGCTCAATATATCAAAAAATTAATTACCTACCACAATACCAGGGGGCAGCTGCACCCAAGATAGATCACCAAAAGGTAAAGCTACAGTGTAGTTGTCCTGTGGGTAGTAAAGTAGCCTCAGTGCGGTGTTCTCAAATCATTAGTAGTGTGCTTCTTGTTAGCACTGAAGAATTGTGACTGCGAGACAGGCTACCAATGTTAGCGAAACAAACAAATGTCACTCCAAAACAGTGACTGAAGAAAGCCTGATTAAAATCCGACAGCTTCAGATCTTTACAACGGAGAAGAAATCTGTTCACTCTGTAGTATTTATCAAGGGATTTAGAAATATTTTGCCTAGTGTTTGGAGTCATACACAGAAAATACAGTACGTTATGTCTTACATACAGGGAGATGTTGCATTATGGGCAATCGAAGAAGCTGACAGTTGCGACACATATGAGCAATTTGAAAAGGCATTCATGGCCAAATATTGGTCAACATGTATTCAGGAGTGATTACGGAAAGAGGTATATAATCCAGAGCCGTATTCTCCACGATTAGGCAATCTGCGAAAATATTTTGAGAAATACATTAATAAGACCCGTTACTGGGACGAGCAGATTTCATCCCGGGATATGATCAGACTTTTGAAATCACACTTGCCGATACACGTAAAGGAAAAATTTATACACGTACCGGAGAACGACATGGAACATTTCTTGGCTGTTCTGGACTCAATTGACCTTATTCAGGAGGATGTTAAGGCAGCCTCTAAACAGGCTAGAAGTAACGGAAACGGTTACACAAATGATCGAAATAACACGCCTCCACCAAATACTGGAAACAGCGGAGGTAACAATAGGAGACAAGATTATGTACAAAACGGGAATAGAGGTAGAGACCGGAACGGATAGTCCGCCGGTGAACAACGACCGGACAAGGAGGTTCGATGACCGATATGAAACAGGCCCACCAAGCCGTAGTAGATGGAAAAATGCCAGGGGTCCGAGGAACACCAATACCTATAACGATGCAAACCGAACTTGGCCACAGAACCAGAGGCCCAGTCCGGACCGGCAAAACAGTGAAAGATATGACAATAACCGACCGCCACCACAAAATGCGCCAATTGTGCAACCGTAGCGGCCGACGCATCACAACTTAACACATAGTGGAGGTCAGCGACACAGAGCAGCCACACCCATCCACCAGTAATAATCCAACAAACTAGATTCAGCCGAGATACGCTCACCATCGTCGGCTGAGGTTTAGAGTGAGAGCAGCCCGACACAGAACAAAACATCGGAAATCTGTATCCTCAGGTATAATGACGGCGTACAGATGGGACATGAATTAATAACTGAACCACCCACGTGCATAAAGGAGCACAAAGACAAAGTACAAGCGATAATAGAGATCAAAATTAACAATATTGATGTGCAAGCAATAGTAGATACAGGTGCTACTGTCAGTGTCATGAGTATGGACCTATTCATGATACTGGGGAAAGAAAAGCGTATGCTGACTTTTCCTGTAAACAATTGCAAAGTCACTGGAGCCATCAGTGCACAGCGACAAATAATTAAACTCCAAGTGCGGGTAGAGATGTATATAGGGGGAAAAGCCATAGCGTGCTCGTTCCTGGTAGTAAAGGGTTTAAAGGTAGCCTGCATTTTGGGGGTAGATTTTTTGAGAGAAAGGGAAGCAGTAATCGACCTTTCTCGGGGAAATTTAAGTTTGATGAACACGGGTAGGAGGATAGAATTGTCCATGCTCAGATCTGAAGAGGTAACTGTGCCTAATTGTAATGCTATAAACATAAAATGTAGGAATAAGTGGATACTACATTTAGACAATCATTCTCTAGGACAAAATCTCTATTATCCAGACGTACAAGGTGATCAATTAAAAGCAAATGTGGACGCACTTGTAAACAAAGTATCACACAGTCCGAAAATTTGAACTCAATGCAACAGCAGGATTTGCTACAGTTATTATCTAACTATGCAGATGTATTTTCAGAACGACCAGGAATTGTTAAGGGATATCAATACAATATAGAGGTGAGGCCTCACAAACCCTACTGTCGAGCCTCATACTCCACTCCTTGGTCCAAGAAGGAAATAGTAGCCATCTCTTAGCAGATCCCCAATCAGGGAGAGTACGGGGTCTGTACCCGCGTAAGGATGTGAAAATATTCCTACAGTAAATGACTAATAGTCCTGTGTGTTATGTGTAAAAAGGTACACCATTCTTTAGGAAATGAATGAACATTAATGATGTGTTATCTGTAGAGATAATGTACTAGTGAAGAAGTATTTAGTTATAAGATTATGATTGACTTTCTCTTTCGTTTATGATTGTACTGCATGATGTTCTATATGTGTGTCAAACTTGAAATATTTCTTGGTACAGTCTTTTCTATTACATGTATATATACAGGGTGAGTCATCTAACGTTACCGCTCGATATATTTCGTAAACCACATCAAATGCTGACGAACCGATTCTACAGACCGAACGTGGGGAGAGGGGCTAGTGTAATTCTTTAATACAAGCCATACAAAAATGCACGGAATTATGTTTTTAACACAAACCTACGTTTTTTTTAAATGGAACCACGTTAGTTTTGTTAGCACATCTGAACATATAAACAAATACGTAATCAGTGCCGTTTGTTGCATTGTAAAATGTTAATTACATCCGGAGATACTGTAACCTAAAGTTGACGCTTGAGTACCATTCCTCCGCTGTTAGATCGTGTGTATCGGAGAGCACCGAATTACGTAGGGATCCAAAGGGAACGGTGATGGACCTTAGGTACAGAAGAGACTGGAACAGCACATTACGTCCCCATGCTAACACCGTTTTATTGGTCTTTTTCACTGACGCACATTTACATTACCATGAGGGGTGAGGTACACGTACACACGTGGTTTCCGTTTTCAATTACGGAGTGGAATAGAGTGTGTCCCGACATGTCATGCCAATAGATGTTCAATGTGGTGGCCATCATTTGCTGCATACAATTGCAATCTCTGGCGTAATGAATGTTGTACACGCCGCAGTACATCTGGTGTAATGTCGCCGCAAGCTGCCACAATACGTTGTTTCATACCCTCCGGGGTTGTAGGCACATCACGGTACACAATCTCCTTTAACGTACCCCACAGAAAGAAGTCCAGAGGGGTAAGATCAGGAGAACGGGCTAGCCAATTTATGTGTCCTCCACGTCCTATGAAACGCCCGTCGAGCATCCTGTCAGGGGTCAGCCTAGTGTTAAATGCGGAATGTGCAGGTGCACCATCATGCTGAAACCACATACGTCGACGTGTTTCCAGTGGGACATTTTCGAGCAACGTTGACAGATCATTCTGTAGAAAAGCGATGTATGTTGCAGCTGTTTGGGCCCCTGCAATGAAGTGAGGACCATTGAGGTGGTCGCCAATGATTCCGCACCATGCATTTACAGTCCACGGTCGCTGTCGCTCTACATGTCTGAGACAGCGAGGATTGTCCACGGACCAGTAATGCATGTTCCGTAGATTCACTGCCCCGTGATTTGTGAAACCCGCTTCATCGGTAAACAGGTAGAACTGCAACGCATTCTCTGTTAATGCCCATTGACAAAATTGCACTCGATGATTAAAGTCATCACCATGTAATTGCTGATGTAGCGACACATGAAACGGGTGAAAGCGGTGACGATGCAGTATGCGCATGACACTACTTTACTCAGTCCACCGGCTCTCGCAATGTCCCGTGTACTCATGTGTGGGTTCATGGCAACACCAGCTAACACACCAACTGCGCCCGCTTCTCCTGTGACGGGCCTGTTACGGACCCGTTTGCGTGCTACGACCATACCTGTTGCATACAGTTGGCGGTAGATGTTTTGCAATGTGCGGCACGTTGGCTGCTCTCTGTCCGGGTACCGTTCTGCATACATCCTGCAGGCGTCAGCTGCATTTCGTCGACATTCGCCATAGATGAGTATCATGTCCGCCTTTTCAGAGTTCGAATACACCATGGTCACAGTTCCTACAACAGTACACTATCACAGACGTCTGGTAACACGGTGTATTACAGTTGGTCTGCGTGCGGAGACGAATGCAGAATAACAATAGCAGCAAGCGCTACATGCGGACACTGAGACAGCTAGACCAAACCACAACAGTGCACTACAGCCACACTCGTAAACATGGTCGACATCGTAAACATGTCCCTGCATATGCTGCTCGCCGACCGTGGCCCGTGTTTGTTACAACACGCAACTGAACATCGGAGGTTTCAAGCGTCAACTTTAGGTTACAATATCTCCGGATGTAATTAACATTTTACAATGCAACAAACGGCACTGATTACGTATGTTCAGATGTGCTAACAAAACTAACGTGGTTCCATTTAAAAAAAACAACTTTGGTTTGTGTTAAAAAACATACTTCCGTGTATTTTTGTATGGTTTGTATTAAAGAATTACACTAGCCCCTTCCTCACGTTCGATCTGTAGAATCGGTTCGTCAGCATTTGATGTCGTTGACGAAATATAACCAGCGGTAACGTTAGGTGACTCACCCTGTATATGTGTAGCTGTCAGATTGGCAGGTTCGAAGTATTTAGTTATAAGATTATGATTGACTTTCTCTTTCGTTTATGATTGTACTGCATGATGTTCTGTATGTGTGTCAAACTTGAAATATTTCTTGGTACAGTCTTTTCTATTACATGTATATATACAGGGTGAGTCATCTAACGTTACCGCTCGATATATTTCGTAAACCACATCAAATGCTGACGAACCGATTCTACAGACCGAACGTGGGGAGAGGGGCTAGTGTAATTCTTTAATACAAGCCATACAAAAATGCACGGAATTATGTTTTTAACACAAACCTACGTTTTTTTAAATGGAACCACGTTAGTTTTGTTAGCACATCTGAACATATAAACAAATACGTAATCAGTGCCGTTTGTTGCATTGTAAAATGTTAATTACATCCGGAGATACTGTAACCTAAAGTTGACGCTTGAGTACCATTCCTCCGCTGTTCGATCGTGTGTATCGGAGAGCACCGAATTACGTAGGGATCCAAAGGGAACGGTGATGGACCTTAGGTACAGAAGAGACTGGAACAGCACATTACGTCCCCATGCTAACACCGTTTTATTGGTCTTTTTCACTGACGCACATTTACATTACCATGAGGGGTGAGGTACACGTACACACGTGGTTTCCGTTTTCAATTACGGAGTGGAATAGAGTGTGTCCCGACATGTCATGCCAATAGATGTTCAATGTGGTGGCCATCATTTGCTGCATACAATTGCAATCTCTGGCGTAATGAATGTTGTACACGCCGCAGTACATCTGGTGTAATGTCGCCGCAAGCTGCCACAATACGTTGTTTCATACCCTCCGGGGTTGTAGGCACATCACGGTACACAATCTCCTTTAACGTACCCCACAGAAAGAAGTCCAGAGGTGTAAGATCAGGAGAACGGGCTAGCCAATTTATGTGTCCTCCACGTCCTATGAAACGCCCGTCGAGCATCCTGTCAGGGGTCAGCCTAGTGTTAAATGCGGAATGTGCAGGTGCACCATCATGCTGAAACCACATACGTCGACGTGTTTCCAGTGGGACATTTTCGAGCAACGTTGACAGATCATTCTGTAGAAAAGCGATGTATGTTGCAGCTGTTTGGGCCCCTGCAATGAAGTGAGGACCATTGAGGTGGTCGCCAATGATTCCGCACCATGCATTTACAGTCCACGGTCGCTGTCGCTCTACATGTCTGAGACAGCGAGGATTGTCCACGGACCAGTAATGCATGTTCCGTAGATTCACTGCCCCGTGATTTGTGAAACCCGCTTCATCGGTAAACAGGTAGAACTGCAACGCATTCTCTGTTAATGCCCATTGACAAAATTGCACTCGATGATTAAAGTCATCACCATGTAATTGCTGATGTAGCGACACATGAAACGGGTGAAAGCGGTGACGATGCAGTATGCGCATGACACTACTTTACTCAGTCCACCGGCTCTCGCAATGTCCCGTGTACTCATGTGTGGGTTCATGGCAACACCAGCTAACACACCAACTGCGCCCGCTTCTCCTGTGACGGGCCTGTTACGGACCCGTTTGCGTGCTACGACCATACCTGTTGCATACAGTTGGCGGTAGATGTTTTGCAATGTGCGGCACGTTGGCTGCTCTCTGTCCGGGTACCGTTCTGCATACATCCTGCAGGCGTCAGCTGCATTTCGTCGACATTCGCCATAGATGAGTATCATGTCCGCCTTTTCAGAGTTCGAATACACCATGGTCACAGTTCCTACAACAGTACACTATCACAGACGTCTGGTAACACGGTGTATTACAGTTGGTCTGCGTGCGGAGACGAATGCAGAATAACAATAGCAGCAAGCGCTACATGCGGACACTGAGACAGCTAGACCAAACCACAACAGTGCACTACAGCCACACTCGTAAACATGGTCGACATCGTAAACATGTCCCTGCATATGCTGCTCGCCGACCGTGGCCCGTGTTTGTTACAACACGCAACTGAACGTCGGAGGTTTCAAGCGTCAACTTTAGGTTACAATATCTCCGGATGTAATTAACATTTTACAATGCAACAAACGGCACTGATTACGTATGTTCAGATGTGCTAACAAAACTAACGTGGTTCCATTTAAAAAAAACAACTTTGGTTTGTGTTAAAAAACATACTTCCGTGTATTTTTGTATGGTTTGTATTAAAGAATTACACTAGCCCCTTCCTCACGTTCGATCTGTAGAATCGGTTCGTCAGCATTTGATGTCGTTGACGAAATATAACCAGCGGTAACGTTAGGTGACTCACCCTGTATATGTGTAGCTGTCAGATTGGCAGGTTCGAAGTATTTAGTTATAAGATTATGATTGACTTTCTCTTTCGTTTATGATTGTACTGCATGATGTTCTATATGTGTGTCAAACTTGAAATATTTCTTGGTACAGTCTTTTCTATTACATGTATATATACAGGGTGAGTCATCTAACGTTACCGCTCGATATATTTCGTAAACCACATCAAATGCTGACGAACCGATTCTACAGACCGAACGTGGGGAGAGGGGCTAGTGTAATTCTTTAATACAAGCCATACAAAAATGCACGGAATTATGTTTTTAACACAAACCTACGTTTTTTTAAATGGAACCACGTTAGTTTTGTTAGCACATCTGAACATATAAACAAATACGTAATCAGTGCCGTTTGTTGCATTGTAAAATGTTAATTACATCCGGAGATACTGTAACCTAAAGTTGACGCTTGAGTACCATTCCTCCGCTGTTCGATCGTGTGTATCGGAGAGCACCGAATTACGTAGGGATCCAAAGGGAACGGTGATGGACCTTAGGTACAGAAGAGACTGGAACAGCACATTACGTCCCCATGCTAACACCGTTTTATTGGTCTTTTTCACTGACGCACATTTACATTACCATGAGGGGTGAGGTACACGTACACACGTGGTTTCCGTTTTCAATTACGGAGTGGAATAGAGTGTGTCCCGACATGTCATGCCAATAGATGTTCAATGTGGTGGCCATCATTTGCTGCATACAATTGCAATCTCTGGCGTAATGAATGTTGTACACGCCGCAGTACATCTGGTGTAATGTCGCCGCAAGCTGCCACAATACGTTGTTTCATACCCTCCGGGGTTGTAGGCACATCACGGTACACAATCTCCTTTAACGTACCCCACAGAAAGAAGTCCAGAGGTGTAAGATCAGGAGAACGGGCTAGCCAATTTATGTGTCCTCCACGTCCTATGAAACGCCCGTCGAGCATCCTGTCAGGGGTCAGCCTAGTGTTAAATGCGGAATGTGCAGGTGCACCATCATGCTGAAACCACATACGTCGACGTGTTTCCAGTGGGACATTTTCGAGCAACGTTGACAGATCATTCTGTAGAAAAGCGATGTATGTTGCAGCTGTTTGGGCCCCTGCAATAAAGCGAGGACCAATGAGGTGGTCGCCAATGATTCCGCACCATGCATTTACAGTCCACGGTCGCTGTCGCTCTACATGTCTGAGACAGCGAGGATTGTCCACGGACCAGTAATGCATGTTCCGTAGATTCACTGCCCCGTGATTTGTGAAACCCGCTTCATCGGTAAACAGGTAGAACTGCAACGCATTCTCTGTTAATGCCCATTGACAGAATTGCACTCGATGATTAAAGTCATCACCATGTAATTGCTGATGTAGCGACACATGAAACGGGTGAAAGCGGTGACGATGCAGTATGCGCATGACACTACTTTACTCAGTCCACCGGCTCTCGCAATGTCCCGTGTACTCATGTGTGGGTTCATGGCAACACCAGCTAACACACCAACTGCGCCCGCTTCTCCTGTGACGGGCCTGTTACGGACCCGTTTGCGTGCTACGACCATACCTGTTGCATACAGTTGGCGGTAGATGTTTTGCAATGTGCGGCACGTTGGCTGCTCTCTGTCCGGGTACCGTTCTGCATACATCCTGCAGGCGTCAGCTGCATTTCGTCGACATTCGCCATAGATGAGTATCATGTCCGCCTTTTCAGAGTTCGAATACACCATGGTCACAGTTCCTACAACAGTACACTATCACAGACGTCTGGTAACACGGTGTATTACAGTTGGTCTGCGTGCGGAGACGAATGCAGAATAACAATAGCAGCAAGCGCTACATGCGGACACTGAGACAGCTAGACCAAACCACAACAGTGCACTACAGCCACACTCGTAAACATGGTCGACATCGTAAACATGTCCCTGCATATGCTGCTCGCCGACCGTGGCCCGTGTTTGTTACAACACGCAACTGAACGTCGGAGGTTTCAAGCGTCAACTTTAGGTTACAATATCTCCGGATGTAATTAACATTTTACAATGCAACAAACGGCACTGATTACGTATGTTCAGATGTGCTAACAAAACTAACGTGGTTCCATTTAAAAAAAACAACTTTGGTTTGTGTTAAAAAACATACTTCCGTGTATTTTTGTATGGTTTGTATTAAAGAATTACACTAGCCCCTTCCTCACGTTCGATCTGTAGAATCGGTTCGTCAGCATTTGATGTCGTTGACGAAATATAACCAGCGGTAACGTTAGGTGACCCACCCTGTATATGTGTAGCTGTCAGATTGGCAGGTTCGAAGTATTTAGTTATAAGATTATGATTGACTTTCTCTTTCGTTTATGATTGTACTGCATGATGTTCTATATGTGTGTCAAACTTGAAATATTTCTTGGTACAGTCTTTTCTATTACATGTATATATACAGGGTGAGTCATCTAACGTTACCGCTCGATATATTTCGTAAACCACATCAAATGCTGACGAACCGATTCTACAGACCGAACGTGGGGAGAGGGGCTAGTGTAATTCTTTAATACAAGCCATACAAAAATGCACGGAATTATGTTTTTAACACAAACCTACGTTTTTTTAAATGGAACCACGTTAGTTTTGTTAGCACATCTGAACATATAAACAAATACGTAATCAGTGCCGTTTGTTGCATTGTAAAATGTTAATTACATCCGGAGATACTGTAACCTAAAGTTGACGCTTGAGTACCATTCCTCCGCTGTTCGATCGTGTGTATCGGAGAGCACCGAATTTCGTAGGGATCCAAAGGGAACGGTGATGGACCTTAGGTACAGAAGAGACTGGAACAGCACATTACGTCCCCATGCTAACACCGTTTTATTGGTCTTTTTCACTGACGCACATTTACATTACCATGAGGGGTGAGGTACACGTACACACGTGGTTTCCGTTTTCAATTACGGAGTGGAATAGAGTGTGTCCCGACATGTCATGCCAATAGATGTTCAATGTGGTGGCCATCATTTGCTGCATACAATTGCAATCTCTGGCGTAATGAATGTTGTACACGCCGCAGTACATCTGGTGTAATGTCGCCGCAAGCTGCCACAATACGTTGTTTCATACCCTCCGGGGTTGTAGGCACATCACGGTACACAATCTCCTTTAACGTACCCCACAGAAAGAAGTCCAGAGGTGTAAGATCAGGAGAACGGGCTAGCCAATTTATGTGTCCTCCACGTCCTATGAAACGCCCGTCGAGCATCCTGTCAGGGGTCAGCCTAGTGTTAAATGCGGAATGTGCAGGTGCACCATCATGCTGAAACCACATACGTCGACGTGTTTCCAGTGGGACATTTTCGAGCAACGTTGACAGATCATTCTGTAGAAAAGCGATGTATGTTGCAGCTGTTTGGGCCCCTGCAATGAAGTGAGGACCAATGAGGTGGTCGCCAATGATTCCGCACCATGCATTTACAGTCCACGGTCGCTGTCGCTCTACATGTCTGAGACAGCGAGGATTGTCCACGGACCAGTAATGCATGTTCCGTAGATTCACTGCCCCGTGATTTGTGAAACCCGCTTCATCGGTAAACAGGTAGAACTGCAACGCATTCTCTGTTAATGCCCATTGACAGAATTGCACTCGATGATTAAAGTCATCACCATGTAATTGCTGATGTAGCGACACATGAAACGGGTGAAAGCGGTGACGATGCAGTATGCGCATGACACTACTTTACTCAGTCCACCGGCTCTCGCAATGTCCCGTGTACTCATGTGTGGGTTCATGGCAACACCAGCTAACACACCAACTGCGCCCGCTTCTCCTGTGACGGGCCTGTTACGGACCCGTTTGCGTGCTACGACCATACCTGTTGCATACAGTTGGCGGTAGATGTTTTGCAATGTGCGGCACGTTGGCTGCTCTCTGTCCGGGTACCGTTCTGCATACATCCTGCAGGCGTCAGCTGCATTTCGTCGACATTCGCCATAGATGAGTATCATGTCCGCCTTTTCAGAGTTCGAATACACCATGGTCACAGTTCCTACAACAGTACACTATCACAGACGTCTGGTAACACGGTGTATTACAGTTGGTCTGCGTGCGGAGACGAATGCAGAATAACAATAGCAGCAAGCGCTACATGCGGACACTGAGACAGCTAGACCAAACCACAACAGTGCACTACAGCCACACTCGTAAACATGGTCGACATCGTAAACATGTCCCTGCATATGCTGCTCGCCGACCGTGGCCCGTGTTTGTTACAACACGCAACTGAACGTCGGAGGTTTCAAGCGTCAACTTTAGGTTACAATATCTCCGGATGTAATTAACATTTTACAATGCAACAAACGGCACTGATTACGTATGTTCAGATGTGCTAACAAAACTAACGTGGTTCCATTTAAAAAAAACAACTTTGGTTTGTGTTAAAAAACATACTTCCGTGTATTTTTGTATGGTTTGTATTAAAGAATTACACTAGCCCCTTCCTCACGTTCGATCTGTAGAATCGGTTCGTCAGCATTTGATGTCGTTGACGAAATATAACCAGCGGTAACGTTAGGTGACTCACCCTGTATATGTGTAGCTGTCAGATTGGCAGGTTCGAACCCAGAATAATATTAATAATATGAGACCCTGAGAACTTTATTTTCAAACCAGTTTAATCAAAGAGAGTAATGCACCCAGTAGTGACTCGAGGGCATCATGGGAGGCAAATTTATTGCAAATTTAAGTAACGCAGAGTTACGCACAAAGAAGCTTCAATTTAAGCATGTGCAGATCGAATCAGTAAAAAAGAGCTAGCCTGATACAGTCCAAGTCAATTTTAGCGTACAGAGACTACACTGTAGTTACGTAGGACCTTGCAAGTAAAGTGAGACAGTTTCAAAGGAATTATTGAACAATATGCCTGAATCTGGCTGGAATGCACAAATAAAATCTACTCGAACATAAATATAGATGATTTTTGGGCAAACTAATACGAAATTTTAATATCTGCTACCATGTACGAAATTATCACACACCTTGGTAAAGAGCGAACAAAGAAGTTACGAATGTGCTGTTACAAAAAATTGCACAACGGACATTGTAACTGAAAAAACTTAAAAAAAGTGCAGTATTATGTGGCAGAGACAGACAGTGACTGTTACAATTGCAGCAATACGTCACGAGGTTGTTTCGAACAAGCAATAAGAAACTGTATCATCGCCGTGTGTGCAAATGGACAAGGAACTAGCACGACACGAACAGCGAGCCGACAATAGACGGTGGACCAAGCTAGTGTCAAACTATAACTTGTACTGTGCGTGTGTAAAAAAAATATATATATTCTTTGTGTGTCAAGGCACGCAAGGAAAGCGCATTGACTACAGAGATACATTTTGTTCTAAGGTGAAAACTTGCGTGTGACTAATGACAAGTCATGGCATGGTGAAAAAATATTGTGTGCCCATAAAACGCCTTACTGTGACAACGAAACATTGTGCAAACCAGACTAGTGAAGGCCTACTGAATAATAACTGCCAATAACTGTGTGCGTTCTTTCCCACAGCAGGAAAAATGCCCATAAGGATAGTACACTGTTGGTGAACTTGTTGCATGTTTGCTGGAGCACTGCAAGATGATGTCACACGGACGAGCTGATACACAACGCGCATCCGGCTACTTCAGCCATGCAGCGGCCGCAGCAATCCGTAGCAGACCAGACAGCCACACGCCTCTCCGCGCCGTAGCTGTCAACACCGGGGGCGGTGACCTATACGGAGCAGACGCGCCGCGCCGAGCGCCGCTCAACAATCACTCCGCACCGCTCACCAACTACAGCATTATTGACATATTCCAAAATATTTACAGAAACTGCATAACATGTCAATGAACTCGGTCTTTGACAAACATTGAACACTTATTACGTATACCCGTAAATTGACGAGAGATAATGAACACTAAGAAGTGTAGGAGATGGATTTGTAACACGTAGGTAGCGAGAACATTATGAAAGTGACGTTGTACTAAATGATTTCAGAAAACTTAGTGATATATCCTAGGACAAGTGACCTTGCCGTATATCGCAAAAATGATAATTTCGAGTTGTTAAACACACACAACAAACTTCCGTTGAACTGTATGTGGCTGTGATGTTATGTAACCGTTGATGACAGATTGCTAAATAATTTCAAAACAATGACTGTTAAAGAGACAAGATTAATCATGAACCAACTGGGATGGCTGGGCTCCGGCACAGTTTTGCCCAGGTTACCTGACTGCCTTCGCCCAAATGGGGGAGCCATGAACATATATAACCCTGGGATTAATTAAAAGAGCCATTCCATAAAAAAAATACAGAATTTAAAGAACGTTACTGGCACCATTGTGACAGAGTATAGAAACACTTGGCCAAATGCTGCCAGGGGGCAATGTAACGTTCCCTGGCAGCACACACACTATTAGTAAAATGAAATGACACACAGAATTGCTAACTCGAGCGTGCACAATCGTAAACAACAACTGTGGCACGCCTGTTAGGAACGTGTACGGTAATGAGAACACTATGTAAAGTCCATACCAACAAAAAAGCAATTTGTATGTACTGTAATTGTTTAACAAAAAATATTATTTAATTTTGTGTAAAGGACGTTGGTTATTATTGTAATATTTTCTGTAATAATATTCTCGATGTATTTATTATTGTAATATTTCTATGCTCATAATGTAATTACGAAATATGTTAATATCTGCGATAAAAAAATGTAAAATATAGCCACAGAGGAAAATAATGTAGTAAGATTACAAAGACATATTCATTATCAGCAATACTATAAAAAGCACTACATAATGTGCATTCTTTGTCGTCATCCTCGAGAGCTTAGAGAGAGAGGAACCTGTGACGTAGCATTATATGAATGAGTAGACTCCTTCTGCCTGTATCTATCTTTAGCCGCCATTAGAGGAGAAATTATAAAGGTGTGTGATTTTAATTATTGTTATGGTCTAAATACATTATAATTTATCAAAATTGTGTATTACTAATGTAAATTAGCTTGCCCATGACATCTATAATATTTCTTTAAAAAATTTTCAGCACTTTTAGCGATTATCGTTGGTGTTGCTGGGCTGTGCCGCGACCGAACGATCTGCAGCGGCGGCACATTTAAAAAATTGTTCCGCTATAAAATTAACAAAAAGCTAAAGTTAGCAGTGAATGACGGAATATTTTTCTTTTACAGCGATCCTGAGGCTAACTGAATTTATTACTGGCTTTACATTTGTGCATTCATAGGCGGATAATTAACGCTGGACTTGTTAATCTGTTGGTTCTTCCAGTTCCTAAAGCAAATAACTTAAACGTATAGTGAAGTGAGTTTTGTCAATGATAATTAAACGTTCAGGTCGGCTTGGCAATGTTTAACCATTTTATGCTAACAGAGACAGTCTTGTGTTCCATAGTTAACGCCGGGAAAGAATTCAGTAAATATTTAAAAAACCACTGCATTTAGAAAATGTGTGCCAAGGCCGAATTACGTAAAAAATTTAATTTAAATAATTTTCAAAGTCACAAATGTTATTAATCAGTTCGTTTGAATTTATCAGCATGAGAGGGTTGCTACAGTTCACGTAATTTTAAATGTGCTTAATTCTGTCTAAATGAATTTTTATTACCACACGTAAAAAAAGGGGTTCTACAACAAAGTTCGTACTGAAAGAGTAAATAACAAAAATATTTGAAGCCATTTCTTCCCCATTTTCATCCATTCGTTATACATATATTTTCTCATTAAATCGGGCAAGATTTCCTAAGGGATGGGCTCGCCACCAATTGCTTTCAACTCCCAACAAGTCGTTTCTGAGAGCTAAGAAAAAATACCTCATGTTTTTAGTGCCCTACCAGGCCCCATCAACGTCTTCTCAGGCCATTAACTTTCTAGAGTGTAGCTCAAGGTGCATCAGGTTGTAATTAAATCTTTAGTAATTTTCCGTATGTGAAAAATAGCTGAGAGAGAGACTTGTCCTCTCTCAGTGTATTGCTGATTCGCCTTGTATTGGGTCCAAAAACAATTTTTACTAACTTTTGAGTTCTCTATAACGTTCTGGCACTTTCTTATTAAACTAATAAAAGTATATTCTATAATATGATTTTATAGAAACCTATGTGCGCTCTTTCTGAAGAGTGTGTTTGTTTGATTGCCTTTATCTACAAAATATTTGGCACTACTTACAGTAAGATATTTTGCATTTCTTTGTTTCAAGTCCTGCACTCCATGTGTAGTAAAGGTTCTGTTACTGAATAGGAACGGCGATCGAGAAAGAATGACCTTAGAGTTTTTCAAAAAAATGAGGATGATGAAATAATTTTTACCTGTAAACTTGCACTGCAGTGATTGTAATGGAACTTTTATAAGCTAGTGTCCCTACTGACTGGACATGGTATTTTCTTTTTGCTTTTTAACATTTTCGTCTGTATTGAAGTTTTTATTTATGTATACAACATGACTAGCATACGGACAAGGGAGGAAATGTGCGTTTCAACAGAGATGATGCCTGTCCATTTCGTAAACAGTGTGATTTGCAGGCCAGATACAGCCGACAACCACCGCTGGAGCGCAATGTGTATGCCACATTAACGCACATGTACCGTATGGTCAAATGGCATCGTTTCTGAGCGTTCATCAGCACGCTGAAATAGGCACGCTCATTGTTGACATTCGAAAACACGATCCGTGTACGACTGCTTGACCCGGGAGTAGCTGGCGCAGATGTCAAATAGACGGCCGACTCGCAGTATGGACGTCGTGTTGCAGATTAACATCAGAATCTGTTTTACTCTCTAATAGTGAGTTTGTCAAACTGTTCTAGTTGTGCGCCAATACTGACTTTGTGCAGTGGCACCTTATTGTTAATTGGTTACCTACATAAATTAGTATGTTATGAGCCTCCAATTGACTGCCTGTAGTAAGGGGGTGGTAAGGTGGCTACCAGCCCCGAAGTACTGATCGTTACAAGTCGGCACCATTTGGAACACTTCGTGTTGACTGTCGATTGTTTCAGATTGATGCCAACCTCAGTGATCTAATAGTTGTGGCACTACACTTGCGTGGTGAAATATAATTGATCTTATTATGCCCACGAATGACTTTGATTAATGATCGTATTTCTACTTATGTTTAAATGCACTACTGAAAATAATACACCAACACAAAACTTTGATAAATGATGTACTGTAAATGCCAGTATTCTTTTATTCACGACGTTGCATTACAAAAGCCTTAATTAATTCAATGTTCTTCCTACAGATAAGTAACGCTTTTGAAAATAACCCTCTCTTTAATGTGCATTCACGAATCCAAGTTAGTTTTGAATCAAAATTTATACCTGTGAGCAGTCTGTACTGGAAGACAAACAGAAAACATTATCCAACTCACATCCTCTAATCCGCAGCGGCCGCAGCTTACCACTGCCCTGAGGTAAGCGGCTAACTTTGCTTAGCCCAGGGCCGAATTTAGGAATTTCACTTAAAATTATGTGCACCTTAAAACATTACTCTCTCTGTAAGTACTGAACAGGAAAAGTTAATCGACACTCTTCGTTCAGCTGTTAGTTGTTAGATGAGGACCACGGGCTATATATGAATGTCGGATTCGGGCCGCATGTGGCTCGTGGGACGCAGTTTGACGACCATTGCTCAAAATGTTCAAATGTTGCGAATTCCTAAGGGACCAAACTGCTGAGGTCACCGATCCCTAGACTTACATACTACTTAAACTAACTTATGCTAAGAACAACTCACACACACACACACACACACACACACACACACACACACCTATGCCCGAGGGAGGGCTCGAACCTTCGGTGGGAGGGGCCGCGCAGTCCTGGACATGGCGCCTCAAACAACGCGGCCACTCAGCGCGGTGACCACTGCTCTAATACATGCCATTGTGCGTTTATGTCCCACTGGCCAGAATAGGATACAGTTGGTGCAGTACATGGAGTTAAACTCTCTTGGCCTGAAAGTGTGGTTTAAAGAGCAAATTATGATAAAGGGTAAATCCCAGGTACTTTACTTTGGTGGACCATGGGGTTTCGTGGTTCTTGAGTACGATTTTATGCCGTAGCTTGGGCTCTCGGCGAGTAAACAGGATTGCCGTGGTCTTGTCGGTGTTGAAAAGAATGTGGTTGACTGTGTCCCATTGTTCCGTTAGCACTAGTTGTTGTTGCAGCTGACCTATTGGCTTAGTTAACCTTCTGCTGCTAGTTAACAGAGCGTTTTCGTCTGCAGATTGGGTCAAGATGAATTCACGTAGAACAGGTAAATCATAACGTACACGAGGAGGAGTGTTGGTGATGAGACCGATACTCGTTGAAAGCTTTGCTGAAGTTGTTTATAATTCGACGTCTTTCAGTTGAGCTTAACAGTAATCTGCCAGTTCTGTGAAATGCTACTAATTAATCGTACGCAGTAGCCTGTAAGATGTTGAATATCGTGAAGTTTTTGGAGCGACGTATCCTTCCAGACTCTGTCATAAGCCTTCTCAACGTCAAGAAACACTGCAGCCATATAATTGGAGACGTTGGGGTTGTATGTGATGTATTCCATGACGTAAGAGCTGGAATTCCGCCGACAGAGAAGGTCCTAAGGCAAACTCATCCGTTCTCATTACATCGTGGTCCATGAAGACAGGTCGTAATCAGGTCAAGATGAGTCCTCCTAAAATTTTTGATAATGTTGGTAAGAGGGTAATCGGCCGGTAACTGTCGGGATAGTTAGGTCTTTCCATGGTTTAGGAGCAGAACGACACGGGCGACCTTTCAAGGGTCCAGGAAGAAGCCAATCCTCATAAAACCGTTATCCTCATGATGAGCACAAGAGGTTCCTGTGGGATGTGCTTAAGGTAAGCGTTTGTAATTCCGTCTGGACCAGGAGCGGAATGAGATCTCAAGTGTCTGATGATCTTTCGAACATCTGCAAGTGTTGTAGGGTCCGGGTTGATATGCTGGTCCGCTTCCCTAATTTCTTGTCTGACTAACCAATTCAGCATCCGCATTGGTTCCCAAGTCGTCTAGTGGATTTTGAGCTTCAAAGGCGGAAGGAAAAATTTCTGCTTTTCGCAGTGGGACAAAGACAAGGGCTGTTTGACCTTGAAGAGTCTTGAAGGTGGGTTGGGGTTTCGGAGGTTATCCAGTGATCGTGTGACTGAAGCACAAGGCCAGCCATCTTATCACCTTGTAGTTCTTCTCTGTGTTCCACTATCCATCTATAAATTTCTCATGAGAGTCTCTTCATCTGTCTCCCATCACCCGGATTTCGAAGCCATTACCAGCGTCTCCTCTTTCTGTTCAACTATAGCAACAGTGTCGAACAGGTCTCATGATTTGGTGTATGTTGTTGTACTGTGACAGAAGCCCTTTTGGCAAGCACTATTTTGCTTGAAAGAGTAAAGATGGCGTTATCTATCTGTCCGGTTGTAGAGAGACCTCCCGTAGGGTTAACATTATTAGTAAGCCACCGTCCAAGCTGCTCCCAGTGGATTAGAGTTACTGACAGGATAGGCAAGTGGAAGCGAGCCTCTGATATCACACCAACCACAGGATGGTGGTCAGATATTATATCGTTTAATGTTTGTAAAAGAAGATACAGCCACAAGTTGCTGTACCCAAAACATATGGATTGTGTGCTGGATTAGACAGAATGTGGGTGCACTCTTCTGGGACAAATCTTACCACTTTCAGATGTTCCGCCAGTTGGAAAGGCGAACACCCAATGTATTGCCCCGCCTCGAGTTCCACACATAGAGCATCGCATTAAGATCACTACACAGTGCCACCTACGGATAATGGTTGAAGGATGCTTGCAAACAATCCTCTATAAACATCCGCTGTGTGCCGAGGTGTGCTGCAAGAAATGTGATGACATCATAGCAAGTCGATCTGATGATCGTCGTCGCTTCTAAAGTAGGCAGTACCTGGTGCACGAGTGATGGGTTTCATGAGAAAGACTGATGTGCCTCCCTGATGGCAGTTTGTGCAGTCTATCCTGCATCCAGTCATATTTTTCAGGTTAAACGATTTGGGCAGGGCAGTGGTGAGTCTCGGTGATGAAAAGGTTATCAATATGGCGCCGAGTGATGAAACATTCCAACACGAGTTTCTTATGAATAAGGTTATCTGCATTGAATATACAAAGTGAGTAGTCGTTGGTTCTTCCACATCTATGGGCCATTGCTGCGGACGAAGGGAGACATGACGCTTTCAAAGAAGTACCATTAACTTCCTAACGGTGTTGGGTTCAGCCTGAAATTTGAACAAGGTACCTTTGATTATGATGAAGGTGATCCCATTTTGCAGTGACGTGATGAAACCCTTGAGGCTACTAAGTATTCCCCAAGTTCCGTGAAGTCGAATGGTGTTTGTCCTTTACTTGAAGCGGTGAGCATTGACCATCCTTTCACTGAGTGGCTTGATTTAGTTGACCTTGTGGCCGAGCCTAGCGAGCTGTCAGCGTTGGAAAAGCTTTAAGGTCTGAGATATTCAGTAACGCTGCAAATTTCGTGGCTTGCTGTTCTCGTATCCTGATTGATAGTTATTGTACCGTGTAGGTCCTCAGGGCTTGCTGAAACTGGGTGCACTCGCTCCATGTAGCTCGGTATTACCTTCACAGTTTGAAGACTTCGCTTTCTGAGGGGGTGGTTTTAGACGATTCTTCGACTGGTGTTGCTGCCACACCCGACAGATACACCAGTTGGTGTTATGGAAGAATCTTAAGCAGCGTTTACGCTGTGAGGGACGCTCCTTTGCATAGTAAGTTTCAACTTCAATTTTGTATCCATTTTGTGACGTATGTGGTAGTACGTTCCTATAGGACCAAATTACTGAGGTCATCCGACCCTACACTTACGCACTACTTAATCTAATTTAAACTAACTTACGCTAAGGACAACATACATACCCATGCCCGAGGAAGGACTACAACCTCCGATGGGGGCAGCAGCGCGAACTGTGGCTAAGAGCCCTAGACCGCGCGGCCACCCCGCGTGGCTGTGACATATGTCACTGATGGAATCGCTAGTTGGACCCACTGCGAGGGAGACACAGCAGACAGGCCGACTCGCGAAGTGCTTAGGTAGCTCAGATGGTAAGAGCACTTGGCCGGGAAAGGCTTAGGCCCCGAGTCCGAGTTTGCTCCGGTACACAGTTTTAATCTACTAGGAAGTTTCATATCAGCGCACACTCCGCTGCAGAGTGAATATCCCATTCTGGAATGGCCGAGGTGGCCGAGCGGTTCTAGGCGCTACAGTTTGGAACCACGCAACCGCTACGGTCGCAGGTTCGAATTCTGCCTCGGGCATGGATGTGTGTGATGTCCGTAGGTTAGTTAGATTTAAGTAGTTCTAAGTTCTAGGGGACTGATGACCTCAGACGTTGAGTCCCATAGTGCTCAGAGCCATTTGCCCGCGAAGGGCAAAGGTCCCGACTTCGAGTCTCGATCCGCCACACAGTTTTAATCTACCGGGAATTTTCATTTTTAATAATATTTTTTTTTTTTTAGTCTGTACAGAATGTGGGATCCAGCTGTTCATCAGAAACTTCAAGACTCCGCATGGAAGAGACAATACCAATGTAACTCGATAAAATTGAAATTCAAGACACCTCTCCTACTGAAATTAGTAAAACAATAAATTCATTCAAAACTATAAGTTCACATGGAATTGATATCATTTCCAGCAGAGTACTAAAAGCTTGTTCCCAACAGATACGTTGGATTCTCAGCCACATATGTAGTAGCTCACTGCAACAGCATATTTTTCCAGGTAGACTGAAATATGCTATTGGTAAACCATTGCTTAAAAAGGGGGCAGGTCTGATGCTAACCACTACTGCCCAGTCTTAATTGTGACAGATTTATCCGAAATCTTGAAAAGGTAATGTATTCAAGAGTAGCTTCACATATTTCTAAAAATGATGCACCAACAAAATGTCAGTCTGGTTTTCAAAAAGGCTTTTCAGCATAAAGTGCTATATATGCTTTCACTGATCAAATATTAAGCGCTATGAATAACTGACCATCACCCATTGGGATATTTTGTAGTTTATCAAAGACTGTGTGAATCACGAAATTCTTCTAGATAAGCTAAAGTATTGTGGTATGAGTGAGACTGTTCACAAATAGTTTCATTCATATTTAACTGGAAGAATGCTGAAGGTTGAAATTAACAGTAGAGATAGTCTGCAAAAATCAGCAGAGTCCTCTGACTGCGAAGGTATCAAGAATCGTGTCCCACAGGGCTTAGTCTTAAGTGCCTTATAGTTCTTAATATATATTAATTACTTGCCACTCTATATTCATAAAGATGCAAAACCAGTTCTTTTCGCTGATGATACCAATATAGTAATCACATCCAACAAACAAGAATTAGCTGAGAAAATTTAAATAATCTCTTTCAGAAAATTATTAAGTGGTTCTCTAGAAATGGACTCTCACCAAACTTTGAGAAAACACAGGATATACAGATCTATACAGTAAATGAAATTATACCATCGATAAATATAGACTTTGAACAGAAGCCTCTTCCCACGGCATAATATTCAAAATTTCTGTGTCTGTGAATCGATGAGTAATTGAATTGGAAGAAACACATTGATGATCTGCTGAAGCTTTTAGGTTCAGTTACTTATGCTATTAGGGTTACTGCACATTCTGGTGATATACATGTCAGTAAATTTGCCTACTATGCCTACTTTCATTCATTGCTTTCATATGGCATTATATTTTGGATTAATTCAAAACTAAGAGAAAAAGGATTTATAGCACAAAACTGTGTAATCAGAATAATAACTCAACCCCACATAAGATCACCTTGCAGGCATTTATTTAAGGAACTCTGGACACTCACAGTACCTTTCCCACACATACATACATTCATTTATGAAGTTTGTTATTAATAACCCATCCCACTTCCAAAATAACAGCAAAGGGCACAACTACAACACTAGATGAAAGGATGATCTTCAATATGCTGAGTGAAATCAGACATGGAACAAAAAGGGGTGAATTAGGCTGCCACAAAAATCTTTGGCCATTTACCAAATAGGATTAAAAGTCTGACCGATAGCCTACCAACATTAAAAAAGTTAAAAGAATTTCTGGATGAAAACTCCTTTTATTCAACAGATGAATAGTTAGATATGAAGTAGAAAAACAAATTATCTCATTTAAAGAAAATTTACGTTAAGATGACACTTGCCAAATCTTACAAAACGTTGTTCTATGGAACAAGTATTAATGTAATGTACTATAACCACAGATATAAGTAAACACAGAGTTAAAGATATTATTCGCTACTCCTACAGTGCGCTCATTCACCTTTCTCCCAGTTCATTAATGATGAATTATTTGCAATAGCAGAAAACGTATGAGAACCTTACATTATCCTCTGCCCTCCAGTAAAAATATCGTACAAATTGTCTTAGCTGTGTTAAGGAAAGAAGAATGAATTTTTTTAAATATTGCAAACAAGTGAGTGCAGTAAGTTACAGTTATAAATAATATTAAGTGTTAGGTTTTAGATCACAAAATGTACGAAATAATGTTCTGATTAGTGTTTTACATATGAAGATCGTCTTTGCACCAGGACGAAGCACACACACTATATGCTGTGTGGTCACGGTATTTAAGTACAAAGCGGGAGATCTGTGTTCAAACCTCGCCTATTCCCCTTTTTTTCACCAAACTATTAACTTCCCATCCGGTCATTCACGTATCTCTCTGTAGTCTTGGCAATTGTCATACTGTATATGGGTTATAGAATATGAGTCATGTGGTAAGAATATATTACTGTCGCAAGTAAATGTGATGAGTAAATGTGATGAGTACTGAGAGCAGGCGTGATGCAGCATAGACCTCTCACAGAAATGAAAACAACCAATAAACCTGTGTCAAATGCACTGAAGCGCCGAACAAACTGATATAGGCATGCATATTCAAATATAGAGATATATAAACAGGCAGAATACGGGGCTGCAGTTGGCGACACCTATATAAGTCAACAAGGGTATGGCGTAGTTGTTAGATAGGTTACTGCTGCTGCAATGGCAGATTATCAACTTTTAAGTGAGTTTGAACATTGCGTCATAGTCGGTGCACAAGCGATGGACACAGGATCTCCGAGGTAGCGATGAAGTGGGGATTTTCCCGTACGACCACTTCACGAGTGTATCGTGGATATCAGGAATCCAGTAACTCATCAAATCTCAGCCATCTTTGCAGCCGGAAAACATCCGGCAAAAACGGGTTCAACGACGACTGAAGAGAAGCTCTCAATGTGACACAAGTGCAATCTTTCCGCAAATTGCTGCAGATTTCTATGCTGGCCGGCCGTAGTGGCCGAGCGGTTCTAAGCGCTTCAGTCTGGAACCGCGTAACCGCTATGGTCGCAGGTTCGAATCCTGCCTCAGGGATAGATGTGTGTGATGTCCTTAGGTCAGTTAGGTTTAAGTAGTTCTAAGTTCTAGGGGACTGATGACCTCAGATGTTAAGTCACACAGTGCTCAGAGCCATTTGAACGATTTCTATGCTGTGCCATCAAACAAGTGTGCGTGTGCGAACCATTCAACGAAACATCATCGATGTGAGCTTTCGGAGCCGAAGGCACACTCGTGTACCCTTGATGACTGCACGACACAAAGCTTTATGCCTCGCCTGGGCCCGTCAGTACCGACATTGGACTGTTGATGACTGGAAACATGTTGCCTGGTCGGACAAGTCTCGTTTCAAATTGTATCGAGCGGACGAACGTGTACAGGTATAGAGACATCCTCATGAATCCATGGAACCAGCATGTCAGCAGGGGACTGTTCAAGCTTGTTGATGCTCTGTAATGTTGTGGGGCGTGCACTGTTGGAGTAGTGTGGGACCCCTGATACGTCTAAATACGACTCTGACAAATGATACGTACGTGGGCATTCTGTCTGATCACATGCATCCATTTGTGTCCATTGTACATTTCCACGGACTTGGACAATTCCAGCTGAACAATGCGACACCCCACACGCCCAGAATTGCTACAGAGCTGTTCCAGGAACACTGTTGTGAGTTTAAACAATTCCGCTTGCCACCATGAACATTACTGTGCATATCTGGGATGCCTTGCAACGTGCTGTTCAGAAGAGATCTCCACTCCCTCGTACTCTTGCGAATTTCTGGACAGCCCTGCAGGATTCATGGTGTCAGTTCCCTCCCGCGGTACTTCAGACATTATATTGCCACGTGGTGCTGCAGTACTTCTGCGTGCTCGCGGGGGCCCTACGAGATATTAGGCACGTGTACTAGTTTATTCGGATATTCAGTGTATGATACAATGAAGGACTTCATGAGATAAAACTTCCAAAACGCAACGCTACAGTTATAACATCTGGTTCTTGTGTGGAACAAATAGGATTTATGTACATCTTGATGTCCCTTCCTTGCAACTCGCTGTTGCTAACGGAAATTACACCACGACAAAGACACAAATTTCAATAGAACGAACTGACACGTCAGTGACCAAAGAGACAGTTCATAATTTTGTGAAGAAAACGGGTGGCACGAGGGAAATTTCAACACGGATCTCCCGCTTTGGAATCCAACACCGTTACCAGAAATCCACGACGCCTTGGCTTTTCAGTTTAACTCGGTGTTGCGTATCTTGGGCTTGGACCGATGACTGTTTCTATTTTGCTTCTTTCTTCACAATTCAGTACGCATTCTTGCTGTTTTCATGCCTGATCTATTTTCAGTTTTTGACGAAATATCCACTGGGCCATCTTAACACTAAATCTGAGGGGGAAGCGCCGGCCTGGGTGACCGAGCGGTTCTAGGCGCTACAGTCTGGAACCGTGCGACCGCTGCGGTCGCAGGTTCTTGTGTGGCATTGACGTGTGTGATGTCCTTAGGTTAGCTAGGTTTAAGTAGTTCTAAGTTCTGGGGGACTGATGACCCCAGAAGTTAAGTCCCATAGTGCTCAGAGACATTTGACCCATTTTTTGAGGAGGAAGCGATGTGGAGTTTTCCTTGTAAGTGTAACTATTCTTCCCGCTGAGCTATGCCTCGATCGGTTCAAATTGCTCTGAGCACTATGGGACTAACATCCGAGGTCATCAGTCCCTTCGAACGTAGAGCTACTTAAACCTAACTAACCTAAGAACATCACACACATCCATGCCCGAGGCATGTAGCGGTCGCGCGGCTCCAGACTGAAGCGCCTAGAACCGCTCGGCCACCTCGGCTGGCCCTCGATCGGTGTCTGGGAGGGAGCGGCCTTGCCGTCTGCAGGTCATCGCGCTGTCTTCGTTGATGCGAAAACAGGGTACGCCAAATCCGAGGTCTGGGTTGTCACCATCGAATGTCGCATCCGCCATAGCGTGGGTCGTCATAGTCGGTAGTCCAACTTCAATAGCCTGTGTCGTGGTACTCGAATGACTGTCCTCCATTGCCGGGGTCGTCGTCATAAACGGAGTGACCGATGGGTCCGCCGGCTGGGCAAACGCCGCTGGAAGGTGCTCGGTCAACACCTGCGAGGCCGAGGCGGCTGCCTCTCCATCTTACGTGGCATGGCACACTCGACTGCAACGTAGCGTGAGCCCGATGCGGGCACTGACATGTATGCAGGGGACTAGTGCGGCATTTGTGTCTTCCCGACGTGTGTGCGGTAAATGCGGAGACGTCGACAATGGCGACGCTGTTTGCAAATGCGTCCAAGCGTGTTGTTATTCTTTTCTTGGCTACCGAAGGACGAACACCGGTAGACATCCACCGGAGAACGAAGAATGTGTATCGCGCAGCTTAACTGTCGAGAACCACGTTCGTGAAAAGTACGCCAAGGTGTTTTGCTGATTCCATGATAACGCTCGTCCCCATATATAGCAAACGTCGCAACGCAGAAGTTGCACCACCTCATATGCGAGACACTAAGAGCACCTCCCTGTGGTTCTGATCCCTCCCCATGTGATTATCACGCCTTCGGCCCCTTAGAAAAGGCCTTAAATTGTCGACGATTGATATCTAGCGAGGATGTGCAACAGGCAGGTATGGGCTTTTCACGCCGCTGGACGACGTTGGTGCCTCAATGCTGACGGCGATTTTTGCCCGATTGGCACACCGACACTGGAATGTACGGCTATGGAATAACAAACGATGGTAAGTATTGTACGCAAAAACAACAATTGTACGGCTGTCAAGTACGTTGCAGAATGTATTTTACGCACATATAATACACGATTTTTAAGCAAAAATAAATTAATAAAAAAATAATAATAATTCACGTCAACAAATGTAAGATATGACAAAAAAATTCTATCTTGTATCAAATAAAAGGTGCGCATGTGGTTTGTAATGGTGTTATAATATCGTTTAATTCAGAGGAATTTCACTATCAGCGTAAATAGTAAGACGTAGTGAGATGTCTGGTAAGACGAACACCACTCTTCTGATCGGCTATTTTGTTAGACTGATTTCAGATGTTTCTACAATCAGAGCAATTACTCAAAACCAAATCTGGAAAAATACGGAAAGCAGGAAAACACTTCCAATATGAACAGTTTCTTCCATTTGGAGAGCTGTTGTTAACGTTTTGTGATATGATAAGGTATTGTGAGGTACTTTAAATAGATACGTACTTCACGTTATGCTTTTTTATCGCCATAGATTCTTAATCAGGAAAGCAAACAGGTAAAAATTAGAAGCGGCTATATGAGAACAAGATACAAGATTACTTTAACATACGTTTATTTGATTTACTTTCAGCTGAACCCCGTGTAAGGAAGTAATAATTTTACAACTATCGATTCTTACACTGCTTCCCTCCGATGATAACCTGCAGACACATGATGAATCGTTTATTACAGTATGGTGCAACTTATCATTTCCTACAATCTTACGTACATTGTCACAAACGTAAATAAAGCTTTTAATCACATTTGTTGCAAGCCTCTCTTCGTAGCTCATACTAATATTTTGCTCTGACTTCAGTATTCTTCCATTAGGAACTTTACCACCTTCAGATTCACTTGGTTTACGTAAACAATGTGGTGGATTGGGAAAAATTCTTTGAATTACACATTCACGTAAATTTGGTTCAGCAGTTGGGTACTTCTGATCCTTTACTTGCAAATCACACCAAGTATAAATTATTGTTAAAATCATCTTCTTCAAAATGTTTCGAATAGACCATGGATTCCTTGGAAATTATCGAGGTTTTCCTCGCAATTGCTTCGTGTCTGTTAGTCCCTGTTAAGAACTGGAATACTGCTCTGCAAGGACTGTTTGCTTATCCGGGTACAACGTACTAGTGTGCCATCAAATAAGTGTTGTTTAATTCATAATGACACACATTTACTATAAGTAACTATACCTTCTTTACTATAAGTAACATACAACTTAGTGCTGTTGTGCTATACCTACGTATTTTATTTTGTGCCTTCACCTGTTTATGCTATCTTTCAATGTCGTTTCTCTAATAACAAGTAAGTAAGAAATGTCGCCTTTAGACAGTTCAGTAGCCTCTGGACATTTTGGGGAAATATTTTAGCAGGCGTTGCACATCTTACATCAATGGAAATCAAAACGATCATAATTCCTATTTCCATGAATAAACCACTGCAGCCGTGGAGCCGTGGTAAGCCGTCTTCATAGTGTTTCCTCTAATCATAGACTCCGGCGCGTTTGAGGTTCCTATGATTTTCCCCAGGCGCTCGGCCGTTGAGGACCGCTTGTGGAGTGATGTGTCGCCACGGTGCGATGCCAGAGGCCGAAAAATCATCTCACTGCCACGAAATATGTAACATCCATAATGATGAAGTTACAAAATAGACGCCGGCCCGGGTGGCCGAGCGGTTCTAGGCGCTACAATCTGGAACCGCGCGACCGCTACGCTCGCAGATTCGAATCCTGCCTGGGGCATGGGTGTGGGTGATGTCCTTAGGTTAGTTAGGTTTAAGTAGTGTGTGTGATGTCCTTAGGTTAGTTAGGTTTAAGTAGTTCTAAGTTCTACGGGACTGATGACGTCAGATGTTGAGTCCCATAGTGCTCAGAGCCATTTGAACCATATGAACAAAATAGACAATGACACCAAATTAAAAATAAAAACGAGAACAGTAAGTTCGTCTAAACGCCCATTCAGTAAGCAGAGTACTCATAGTACCTACTTGTGTAACTGCTGAAGTAACAGGAATTTAATGTTAACTCTTATAAGGAAAGATATACATTTTTCCTCTAGGCCTTATTTTTCTTTAAAATTACAGTCATATTTTGGTTACAAAAGTTAAGAACAACACAAGATCAGGTGATGAAAAATATATGTTTGATCATCACTATCAAAGATAAGTCCTTGAAGGTGTTCTTTAAGTTTTGGAAAGAGATGAAAGTCGGATGGGACCAAGTCGACAGTGTATGGAGGATGATCGATGACAGTAAACCCAGGGCGTCGGATTGTCTTAGGTGTCGCAGCGCTCGTGTGTGATCTGGCATCGCCTAGCTGAAGGAGACGGTGCTCCATGTGTGGGTGAATTCGTTCTTTCAGTTGTTCTGACGGCCTCTCATTCACCGACATAAGTTACCTTACACACTGCCACCTTCAACCCTACAATTTGGAGCCATCTACCGGCAGAGAGTAGGGCAACATGGGTCGTCTAATCACGAAACATACATGACGTGTTATACCTCAACCAACACCGAAAACAGAATGAAACAGTAGAAGGCATTACTTTTCAGCACATCTTCATACCTTTTGTATTGCAAAAATAAAATTTCGGAAAACGGATTCCAAAGTTGACATATCGGAACATGCCTGCTACACAGCTTGTATTATTATGGTCCTCTTCATCTTCCAATTGTAATTTCCTCTTGGTATCCTTTTTAGTATTTCTAGCATCCCTGGTCTATATCTTAAGCTTTTTTCTGTATTTCTCAGTCTCTCACTATTCAAATTTCTCATCGCCTCAACCGTACCTCAGCTTGCATCTAATACTAGATATTGCAGCACTCCGTATTTGCTGTGTTTCCTTAATTGAAAGCAGCAATGGATTCATACACCCCAAAGTGCAAATTGTATGTGCCCCCAAACACATTTGTGTGTAAACGAGTCCAAATCACATTGTTCACAGACTCGTTTGTAGTGTGTCCTGTAATGCACACACTCGAAGTAGATCAGTATTTGGAAAGTCTCTGAATACTGCCTTTACTGCTTCCATAACTGCAATAGGCAGACTATTCTGATGACTATATTTGTCACCAGTTGCTCAGCCCTTATGGTGATTCGACTAGTTTTCCACACCTGCCGGGCACAACCCGAATTGAAGTTCTTGGGACTCTGCATTTTCTTGTTTCTTGCTTTCTTTATACTTGTGCTTATACACGTAGTTCGACATGATAACGTGTTACGATTACTGCGAGAAAGATGCTAGTTTTGCTTATAGCAAAAAAAAAAAAAAGGCAATGAGCACTATGGGACTCAACATCTGAGGTCATCAGTCCCCTAGAACTTAGAACTACTTAAACCTAACTAACCTAAGGACATCACACACATCCATGCCCGAGGCAGGATTCGAACTAGCGACCGTAGCAGTCACGCGGTTCCGGACTGAAGCGCCTAGAACCGCACGGCAACGGTGGCCGGCTTGCTTATAGCGCTAGAATTATAGTTATGAAATGCCTAGACAAAGTAACAGATTATTCAAACACCATTTTGGTCGAAGAAAAAAGAGATTTGGCTAGTCAATATAAAAAAATACCCTTGTTCAACTTCATATATCCTACGAACGATGGAAAATTTGAAAGGCCTTCTTGACTTACATGTTTCGCGGATAGCTCATCTTAAAATGACGTGCCAGGAACATCGCAGTTCGAATGAAAACCCAGTACAAATTATAGATGATTTATAAAGAGTATACTTACGTTAATCATTAAGAAATAAATTTAGATACCACATAAAAGGATTTAACACAGTGTATCGCATCAGATGATTTTAGCCATAACATTGGTGCTCAAATGACCAAGTACTGCCGTTATAAAAACTAGGTATCAATACATGCCACCAATTGACATAGTTTTAGTGATTTTGGGAGCATGCATTAAAAGTCGGTGGACAATGATTTACAAACCCAGAAACAAGTTCAACAAACAAAATAGTAGTAAAACTTTTCGAAGGAAAATTAAAAACTTATACTTTAAAATTAGGGAGGTAAAGTGCATCGTTTAAGTATGTTATCTGATGAAGAAATAATGGGATGAGGATGAAGAAAGAATATAGGGGAGATGTTGGGTTGGGCCCGAACCATTTCTATACTACAACTCATAAGAGCCACAGGAATACTGCACTGCAAAGCTATAACTCAACCACAGAGGGTAGCCCCCTGTATTAGGTCTGCACGTGCGCCGAGTGGGGAGAGGGTGGGTGTCGCTAGGGTATGGGCAGGGGGATCTGGTCAGTGTTTCAGTCCAGTAACCGATTTCGAATGACGTGAAGAGAAGCGCTGTACAGACCACCGCGAACAGTTTCTGGTATTATCGGCTGTTCTTGTTGTTCTGAGGCATGAGGTTGCGTTTCGTGCAGTGTTCGTATATATTACGAGTTCTACATATTTAAGTGCTGATAACATATTTAAGCTGTTCGGAGGGTATTCGCAACTCGTCAGTTAGAGAAATTTAGAGTGAGTAAAATTTTGCATACTTTTTAAAACTAATTACATGACGTGTGGACAGTTAAGTCGATAGCAGTGCGCTCACCATCTTGAACCGTGAAACGGAAAGTCTTTTTACCATGTAACACGTAATATTTGCAAGCTCACTAAGCTTCTTTAATGTCTTAACAATTTTCCGTGCCTCTAAAATGGATGCCACCACCGACGCTGCGTTCCTAGTGGGACTTCGTACCACAACACCAGCCATCGTCTAACCATCTTCTAAGTACGCGGCCATCTGATCTCTCGAGGGGAACGCCACTGCAGCAAAACACATAGCGCCTCTGACATCAAAAATCGTACCCTGCCGGCTTCAGCAACTCAAGGCCGTGGCTCAGCAGTTTCGGACAAAAGCCACTGCTCCTTCATCAGCTCCAGCCAGGGACAACAAGGACAGGCATGCACTATGGGACTTAACTTCTGAGGTCATCAGTCCCCTAGAACTTAGAACTACTTAAACCTAACTACCCTAAGGACATCACACACATCCATGCCCGAGGCAGGATTCGAACCTGCGACCGTAGCGGTGCGCGGTTCCAGACTGTAGCGCCTAGAACCGCTCAGCCACTCCGGCCGGCCATGTTTTTCATGGAGGGAACTTGCACCCCTTGTTGTTTCGAGTGGCATTATCACAGCGAAGGCCTACGTTGATGATTTAAACACATTCTTGCTTCTCACTGCTGATGAACAATTCGGCGATGGCGATTGCATCTTTCAACACGATCGAGCACCTGTTCATAACGTACGGCCTGTGGAGGAGTGGTTACACTGCAGTAACATCCCTGTAGTGGAGTGGACTGCACAGAGTCCTGACCTGAATCCTTTAGAACACCTTTGGGATGTTTTGGAACGCCGAATTCGAGCCAGGTCTCACCGACCGACATCGATACCTGTCCTCTGTGCAGCGCTCCGTGAAGAATGGGCTGCCATTCCCCAAGAAACCTTCCAGCATTTGATTGAACGTATACCTGCGAGAGTCATCAAGGGTGGGCCAACACCATATTAAATTGCAGTATTACCGAGGGAGGGCGCTACGAACTTGTAAGTCATTTTCAGCCAGGTGTCCGGATAGTTTTGATCATATAGTGTATCTTTATTTGTCATAATTTCATTGTACTAATAAGTTATTGTACAGTAAGTTAGCTTAAAAATATTTATAAAGAAGAAAGCACCTACTAAGAGAAATTGAACTTATGCCAGAGCATCTTATCCAGAATAGGTAAGCACAGGGAAATTACGTGTCTTTACGTAGAGTATAGTTGAATACAAAGTTATCTCCTCATGCACACACTCAGTCCTCTATAATGAGGGTAGATTATGCAGATGTGCTGCAGATAAGAGCTCCATCCAGTCAATAGCTGAAGTTGCCTCTTGTGGGTGCGAAATGATGTAGCTTTATCCTTGCACAGAATGGATAACTGGAGGAGTTCGTAAATCCGCCGATCATTCTCAGATGAATATCAGTCACCCTTCCAGGTATCTCACCGCTAGCGCCTTAGCAGGACTTAACGATCATTACCGTTGATAATTAACACCTATACCTCGTCCAGCTTGCCACTCTTGAACGAGTGAGATAACAGGCGAAAATAACGGTTGGTAACGATTCTACTCGGATAGTTCCAAACGCATGTCCTCTGTAATCCCCAAAAGATATTCATGTATCGAGGACAGAAAAAGTGGAGCGGCAGCAACCACACCCCACGAAGTAGACGATTGCCATAAATACAGAACTGTGTTAGGCACGACCGTCTGCAGCAGCAGTCTGTAGGTGACAGTTCCTTCATGATGCATTGGAGATGTGCTACATCTACGAGGCGTGTTTTCTAAGTAAATACCGTCTTAAAGACGCTGACCGCCCAGGTATTTCTTACAGTGCAGGAACAAATGGTAGTCACTGGGCACAAGTTCGGGGCTGTACGGAGGATGATCTAGAGTTTTCCATCGAAAAGATGTGATGAGATCTTTGGTCTGATTCGCCACATGCGGACGGGCATTGTCTTGAAGCAAAACATTGCCCTTGCTCAACTTCCATGGACTGTTGCTTGGATTCTGGTGTGACGTAGGCCACCCATGTTTCATCGCCCGTAACAATTTGGCTTAAGAAAACATAACAGTCGTTGTGCTATCGCACAAGGAAAGTCAATGCACTCTCTAAACGCTTGGTCTTCTGCACATCTGTCAATATTTTCGGTACCCAAAGTGCGCACAATTTTCGGTAATTCAAGTGCTCGGTCACAATGCCGTACTAAACACTACGAGAAACATTGGGAAAGTCACCCCGCAAGGAGGAAATCGTAAAGCGTCTGTTTTCGCTCACCTTATTGTCCACTTTCTGAACCAAACTTTCATTAAAGGACGCCCACTCCGTTGATCATCATGCACATTTGTGCGGCCATCTTTAAATGCTCTCACCCACTTTCTTACCATTCCATCACTCATAATGTTTTCTCCGTAAACTGATCTCACGGTGAATATCGATTGCTTTTAGGCCTTTAGCACTAAGACATCTTATAACAGCCCGTACTTCACAGTCGGCGGGACTCATGATTATCGGAGGCATCTTAAACACTCGGTACACAACGTAAACAAGGAAGAATCAGACTGTAACGGCGTCTGTGCGTAGATTAATGTACAGGCTTTCAAGTAAAAATAAAATTATTGAGATATCTTAGCACGTCTATTTTTAGTTTCAAAACGGTACTTACTTTTAAAAAAAACACGCCTCGTACGTAACATGTAGGTAAAACTCTAGATATCAACACAGTACCGCTGGTCGGTGTGGCCGAGTGGTTCTAGGCGCTACTGTCTAGAACCGCGCAACCGTCACGGTCGCAGGTTTGAATCCTGCCTCGGGCATGAATGTGTGTGATATCCTTAAGTTAGTTAGGCTGAAGTAGTTCTAAGGCACTGATGACCTCAAACGTTAAGTCCCATAGTGCTCAGAGCCATTTGAACCAACACAGTACCATTTAGAGGCAGAACTGCCTCTTAAGCAAACAGTTGTATTTAAGTTTGTTGAATACCAGTCACAATATAGAGGGTATATCATAATTAAGGGCGTAAATGCACACGGTAGAAAGTACACGATACTAGGAGGGGCTTTCAGTATGTAATGTAACATTTTTTTTTCAAAGAAAGCAGTTTTATTCAGGGTTCCAATACACTATATTATTCCCCATTCTTCTGGCTACATGTAACATAATCTCCGTTCAATACGACGGCCTTACCCCACCTTACTGGAAGGGCCTGTATGCTCTCATGGTACCTCCTTACTCATCGACGTCTGAGCCAACGTCTTGCTGCAACAGCAACTTCCCCGTCATCCACATACTTCTTCCTATGGAGTACATCCTTCATTAAGCCAGACAGATTCAAGATGGAAAATGCGAGATTCGCGCTGAAAGGTGGATGACAAAAAACAGTCCTATGAAGTTTAGCGAACTCATCTCCGGCACGCTCATTTGTGTGAGGCCTTACGTTGTCATCGACAATGAGAAGTTCATTTGCACTTTTGTGTCCACGAACAAACTGAAGTCGTTTCTTCAGTATCCTGAGGGTATTACAATACGCTTCGGAGTTGATCGTTGCGCCATGAGGAGATGGTCCTTCTTTGCTATTTATGGCCTTCTGGTAAGCGGCAAGGTACCCCAGAGTGTGTCACCACTATCGACAGAGACGTCCAGCTGAGCAGCGAGGTGTTTGATCTGTCGATAATTTCGAAAGAGGGTGCCGCAAGTTGCAACAGTGCGGGAGTCACAGCTATGTGTGTCCGGCCCCACGTGGGAGCTGAGCAGGTTCGCGTGACTTTGTTGCGATGATGACAGACGCCTCGCCCAACGACTCACCGTACATTTGTTCACTTCCACGTCACCGTAGTCACTCTGCAAGAGCCTATAGATATCTGTGATGCTATAGTTTTCCGCCAAAGAAACTAAAAGGCAGCTCTCTGCTTGGAACGCATCTCCATTATCGACGCTATTTCGAAGGCAATTTATAGCGAGACCAACTATCGCCACTTCATGAAACTATAGGGACTGAAGCAACAATATTCCTTGATGTCGCACAACAAATTCCGTTTTTTTCCAACCTAAACTGTTACATTACTCACTGAAAGAAATATGTCAAAAATCCGCCTCTGTTGCGAAATGTTACTGCTCTTTACCCAGCTTTCAGCTAAAGTAACCTAGCCCTATTCAGAAGCATAAAATAAACTAAAACGTGCCAGAGTAAGGCACGGTCAAACATAAAAAGCTAAAGTACCGTGGTACCGTGTCAAGCTTCGTTACTTAGCTGAGGAACAGCCCCGGCCCCCCTTCGTGGAAAGCGGTCGGTTAGCCGCGGACGCTAAGTTGGAACTGACAGTGGCACTCGAATATGTACCGAGCAAGACGGCAGATCACGCTCATGTGCGCACGGACAGTGAAACGTGCCTGCCATTGGCTGTCTTTATGTTATGTACTGGGAAATTACCTACAATGTTAAACCGTAAATTTGTGAGAGAACAAGGCACTAAGTAGATAGAATCCCGATGAGCGTTAACTGTAAACCGCGACCTTATTAACTGATAAGAAATTTACTTAGACGTTAAGTTCAGCTTGTTAGATAAAAAACCACATATGATCACCACTATGTTGTATTGTTCCGCACGATCTCATGCGGGGAATGGACAAGGTTATATGTCCGAAACGCGAGAACTTCTCAGGTTTAGGAGAAGATAGAAATAAAATAATTTCCATTGTTGTTGTTGTTGTCTTCAGTCCTGAGACTGGTTTGATGCAGCTCTCCATGCTACTCTATCCTGTGCAAGCTGCTTCATCTCCCAGTACCTACTGCAACCTACATCCTTCTGAATCTGCTTAGTGTACTCATCTCTCGGTCTCCCTCTTCGATTTTTACCCTCCACGCTGCCCTCCAATGATAAATTTGTGATCCCTCGGTGCCTCAAAAAATGTCCTACCAACCGATCCCTTCTTCTAGTCAAGTTGTGCCACAAACTTCTCTTCTCCCCAATCCTATTCAATACCTCCTCATTAGTTACGTGATCTATCCACCTTATCTTCAGTATTCTTCTGTAGCACCACATTTCGAAAGCTTCTATTCTCTTCTTGTCCAAGCTAGTTATCGTCCATGTTTCACTTCCATACATGGCTACACTCCAAACAAATACTTTCAGAAACGACTTCCTGATACATAAATCTATATTCGATGTTAACAAATTTCTCTTCTTCAGAAACGCTTTCCTTGCCATTGCCAGTCTACATTTTATATCCTCTCTACTTCGACCATCATCAGTTATTTTACTTCCTAAATAGCAAAACTCCTTTACTACTTTAAGTGTCTCATTTCCTAATCTAATTCCCTCAGCATCACCCGATTTAATTTGACTACATTCCATTATCCTCGTTTTGCTTTTGTTAATGTTCATCTTATATCCTCCTTTCAAGACACTGTCCATTCCGTTCAACTGCACTTCCAAGTCCTTTGCAGTCTCTGACAGAATTACAATGTCATCGGCGAACCTCAAAGTTTTTACTTCGTCTCCATGAATTTTAATACCTACTCCAAATTTTTCTTTTGTTTCCTTTACTGCTTGCTCAATATACAGATTGAATGACATCGGGGAGAGGCTACAACCCTGTCTCACTCCTTTCCCAACCACTGCTTCCCTTTCATGCCCCGCGACTCTTATTACTGCCATCTGGTTTCTGTACAAATTATAAATAGCCTTTCGCTCCCTGTATTTTACCCCTGCCACCTTTAGAATTTGAAAAAGAGTATTCCAATCAACATTGTCAAAAGCTTTCTCTAAGTCTACAAATGCTAGAAACGTAGGTTTGCCTTTTCTTAATCTTTCTTCTAAGAGAAGTCGTAAGGTCAGTATTGCCTCACGTGTTCCAACATTTCGACGGAATCCAAACTGATCCTCCCCGAGGTCTGCATCTACCAGTTTTTCCATTCGTCTGTAAAGAATTCGCGTTAGTATTTTGCTGCCGTGGCTTATTAAACTGATAGTTCGGTAATTTTCACATCTGTCAGCACCTGCTTTCTTTGGGATTGGAATTATTATATTCTTCTTGAAGTCTGAGGGTATTTCGCCTGTCTCATATATCTTGCTCACCAGCTGGTAGAGTTTTGTCAGTACTGGCTCTCCCAAGGCCGTCAGTAGTTTTAATGGAATGTTGTCTACTCCGGGGGCCTTGTTTCGACTCAGGTCTTTCAGTGCTCTGTCAAACTCTTCACGCAGTATCGTATCTCCCATTTCGTCTTCATCTACATCCTCTTCTATTTCCATAATATTGTCCTCAAGTACATCGCCCTTGTATAAACCTTCTATATACTCCTTCCACCTTTCTGCCTTCCCTTCTTTGCTTAGAACTGGGCTGCCATCTGAGCTCTTGATATTCATACACGTGGTTCTCTTCTCTCCAAAGGTCTCTTTAATTTTCCTGTAGGCAGTATCTATCTTACCCCTAGTGAGATAAGCTTCTACATCCTTACATTTGTCCTCTAGCCATCCCTGTTTAGCCATTTTGCACTTCCTGTCGATCTTATTTTTGAGACGTTTGTATTCCTTTTTGCCTGCTTCATTTACTGCATTTTTATATTTTCTCCTTTCATCAATTAAATTCAATATTTCTTCTGTTACCCAAGGATTTCTAGCAGCCCTCGTTTTTGTACCTACTTTATCCTCTGCTGCCTTCACTACTACATCCCTCAGAGCTACCCATTCTTCTTCTACTGTATTTCTTTCCCCTATTCCTGTCAATTGTTCCCTTATGCTCTCTCTGAAACTCTGTACAACCTCTGGTTCTTTCAGTTTATCCAGGTCCCATCTCCTTAATTTCCCACATTTTTGCAGTTTCTTCAGTTTTAATCTACAGGTCATAACCAATAGATTGTGGTCAGAGTCCACATCTGCCCCTGGAAATGTCTTACAGCTTAAAACCTGGTTCCTAAATCTCTGTCTTACCATTATATAATCTATCTGATACCTTTTAGTATCTCCATGGTTCTTCCACGTATACAACCTTCTTTCATGATTCTTAAACCAAGTGTTAGCTATGATTAAGTTGTGCTCTGTGCAAAATTCTACTAGGCGGCTTCCTCTTTCATTTCTTAGCCCCAATCCATATTCACCTACTATGTTTCCTTCTCTCCCTTTTCCTACACTCGAATTCCAGTCACCCATTACTATTAAATTTTCGTCTCCCTTCACTATCTGAATAATTTCTTTTATTTCATCGTACATTTCTTCAATTTCTTCATCATCTGCAGAGCTAGTTGGCATATAAACTTGTACTACTGTAGTAGGTGTGGGCTTCGTATCTATCTTGGCCACAATAATGCGTTCACTATGCTGTTTGTAGTAGCTTACCCGCATTCCTATTTTCCTATTCATTATTAAACCTACTCCTGCATTACCCCTATTTGATTTTGTGTTTATAACCCTGTAGTCACCTGACCAGAAGTCTTGTTCCTCCTGCCACCGAACTTCACTAATTCCCACTATATCTAACTTTAACCTATCCATTTCCCTTTTTAAATTTTCTAACCTACGTGCCCGATTAAGGGATCTGACATTCCACGCTCCGATCCGTAGAACGCCAGTTTTCTTTCTCCTGATAACGACATCCTCCTGAGTAGTCCCCGCCCGGAGATCCGAATGGGGGACTATTTTACCTCCGGAATATTTTACCCAAGAGGATGCCATCATCATTTAATCATACAGTAAAGCTGCATGTCCTCGGGAAAAATTACGGCTGTAGTTTCCCCCTGCTTTCAGCCGTTCGCAGTACCAGCACAGCAAGGCCGTTTTGGTTAATATTGCAAGGCCAGATCAGTCAATCATCCAGACTGTTGCCCCTGCAACTACTGAAAAGGCTGCTGCCCCTCTTCAGGAACCACACGTTTGTCTGGCCTCTCAACAGATACCCCTCCGTTGTGGTTGCACCTACGGTACGGCCATCTGTATCGCTGAGGCACGCAAGCCTCCCCACCAACGGCAAGGTCCATGGTTCATGGGGGGAGGAATTTCCATTATACTTGGAGTAATATATGAATTTGTTAAAGCGACATTTGACTAGCGTTGTTATATTATGGCACTACATTACTACGCATTTATGATTGACTGGGTGTGGAAAGCTTAGGGCATCATTTATGACTTCATGCAGAGATGGTCAACGTTGTGTTTAGGAAACCTGTAATACTTAACCAAACATACACTAACTATAAATATAATATGTACGACCGTCCATTATGTGTAGTCACAAGGGTGACGTGGAACAAAACTCTTAAGGGAAAAGGTTAATTATTAGTTAGTAGTGGGTTCAAGACCTCTATGCATTTAATTAAGTGATGCCACCCTAATTGTCAAAATAATTGTATCAGATATTACCTGTTTAGGATATTGCCTATAAGGCTATTAGCTGTTTACAATAAGGATACACTACCAAGAAATAAGGACCTAATATTTAAAGTAGAGTGTGTCAGGGCGTACAACGCCACTGCCAACAATACTATTGACCGACAGAGGTCAAGTTAATAATATGAACATGTGCTGTATTATTCCCTTTTGAACAGGAAGATAAATTAAAGATAAATTAAAGATATGGTCTAATAGAGAGCGAAGTATAAGTGTCTCACGTAGGTTAATAGCATAAATCAGAACCTAATATTTAAAGTAGGATGTGACTGGGTGTACAACACCCCCGTCATCACACTTAAGTACTATTGACCGACATAGGTCAAGCATTTACAAAATACAGTCTGCAAACTAACGTTTGATAAGAATAATATCCCAAAGGTTGCATTGTATACAGCGTGACTACGCGGTCAACGCTATAGTTTTCATTAAAAAAGATACTTTAGAGCAACAAGATCAAAGTTATCTGCCTGTGGAAGAACACTTTTAAACCATATTGCATAAATATTAAACTTAAGTTAAATTGGTGTCAAGACCTCATCAAATAGTATTGGACAGCTTGAATTAAAGGCGGGCAGAAAGAAAAGGCATTGTTTGCCAGCATATTAGCAGATTTGACTATCATGTGGTCAGCTAAGTTGGAACTAGAATTATATTTACCGTAAGGGATATTAATTAAACCATAGTATTTAAAGTTCCCAAATGTCGTGGTGAATTTAAGTCTTAAACGTCGAAGAATCAGAAATGGATATGCAGCGACAAGGCACGAAAGTTAGTGTGATTCTGAAAGCCCCTCTCAAAAGCAAAAAAACCTCAGTACACACAGTACTTACCTTAAAAATTATGAGCACTTCTTCATCTTTGATACTGTGAAACAAATCTCTCCCATTGCAAGATCTTTGCTTTCCATATTTTGGGAGGAAGTATTATGGACCAAAACAAGAAAAAGTTGTTTAGTAAACATGGCCTCTAAAATGCGTATCTTAAGACGTATGAGAACTTGTTCAGTAGGAGAGATGCGTTTCATACTGCCGAAGGCGAACAAGTGCTCATAGATCTTAAGGTGTGCGTTTTGAGCCCACGTTTAAGGAGACATTTTTACTTCTAGAACTGTGTACTTCAAACTGCATGCATTTACACCGTTAATTATGACACACCCTGCAGTTGTCGTTCTGTTAAATTCTACCGTAAATATAAAAAATGCTGCGCAGTAGCGTACTCGCGGTGTCCTATAGTGCTGCCCTGTAGCCAGCTGAAACTAAGGGTACGCCTTCAGTAATTTCGATTCCATTGTCCTCTACGCTCATTAAAGAGTACGAAACGGAACATACTACTGTTATATTACATTTAAGAACTAAGTTCATACACCCAGAAGAAAAAGTCATATTTTAGGTAGTAACAGAAATGATTATTTGAAGAAAAGGGGTACACGCAGGCATATGCCACCTTTCCAAGGTAGAGACGACCTTAAATATTTGTGGTCATTATGAAACTGAAGTTGAAGCTGAAAAAAAATCTGAAATGAAAGATACAAAAAGAAGTTTATGGGAAACTCATCCCAGAATAAGTGAGAGATTTGTAAGAAACCTACAGTATAAAAATAAAGACGCATGGAATTCTTGACTAGGAGAGCCTGAGAGATAGGTTCAGCCATATACATGGAAAGGTTTCCTTTCTTCGTGGATACGGTTGCATTTCTTTCTTGAAATTTGAGTGTTGTCTCGTACGTGTACGATTGAGTATGGATGACTGGCAACAGTATGTGTTGTGCTGTGCTGTCACGTTTGTAGCCCGACGTCATTGCATAGCTTACTCCTCTCGAATAGCCCCAAAGTGACTGTCGAACTTAACGTCCCCTTCGGATGAAGAGACCACCATCAACAATACCATATGCCCGCACTCCATAGGGGTTTAAAATATAATCACGACGTTGGTGCAAAGCCTGTTGATCAGGAACTGCAACCATCCACTCTCCGTCCCTGTCCGACTAAATGCCGGCGATGATAAGTTCTTCAACCTCTACGTCGAGTGTTCGACACAAAGGCGAGCATTAGCGATGTCGATTACAGGTGGGGGAGTATATCTGTAATGACCCCTAGCAACCGGTAAATTGGAGGTGTATGTGGACGGAGCGGCAGTGAGGAAGAGATTGAACATTCCGTCACTTCAAGAAGCTTCGATGTGGATTATTAACAAATTGAGAAAAGTTAAAGTGCTGGATTTATTGCTTCAGTGTTCTATACAGCCTCGTCACACTTGACTACAACGCACAGCACGTTCATACAATCGTATTAAATAGTCAGAAAAGTCCTTCTGGTGATTGTTGTTCAACTCGCGCATCACATCACTGATTGACAAAATGTTAACCCTTCATATGAATTTCTGAACTCTGTCTTTTTCCGATTGTTTTCGTACTAATAGCTCCAAGTATCACCACTCATGATGACTTTTTTCAGAAAAGAATTCTCAGCATTTTGTACTTCAGTCAAGTCGCGGCGGGCGTCCACACAATGTTGTTCGGAAGTCAAGGTGCATGGGACAAACTCTGCACACACTTCTATCATCTTCAAAACATTCTGGAGAAAGTCTTGAACACTTGAACACATGATTCAAAAATGTTCTTCATCGCGATCTGTGACATAACTTTGTCCACACACTACGGCCGCACGACTACTGCTTAACACTGCCTGTTCACAGCTGACTGTTCGAATGCACATCTCTTGTTTACGGTTGCTAGTTCGATCTTCCACTGTACATCCTGCACCGACGTCGCTTATACGCCAGGAATAAAATGACTCACGGAATTTGTGGGTTGGGCTGACGCTAGATATAGAAAGTACGAAAATTACAGAGACTCAAAACACAGCCGTATAATTCGAATGGTTCAAATGGGCTAGAGCATTATGGGACTTAACATCTGAGGTCATCAGTCCCTAGACTTAGAACTACTTAAACTGAACTAACCTAAGGACATCACACACATTCATGCCCGAGGCAGGATTAGAACCTGCGACCGTAGCAGCAGCGCGGTTCCGAACTTAAACGCCTAGAACTGCTCGGTCACAGCGGCCGGCCCATATAATTGCTGCTGATGGAAATCACCGCTTGACATTTGCTGCTCGAATTCTTTTGCGGTCAGCGAATTGTAAATCAGGGAATCGGGAGGTGAAGTAGAAGTTCATGGTTAGTACTATGAATGCTGCTGCTGTGTAGCGAGTGACTCACAGGCCGTCACACGATATAGTTTGCTACAGAGGCTACATTATCTGTATCCTATTTTACAGCGAGGTAAAGTTTGGTAGAAAAACCATGCATATCAAGTTTACGGTCGGATGAAATTCATTTACTGTTGCAATAATTCTTTCTTTCATTTCTTTTCACGTATATCCGTACGCTGTTCTGTAGCATTCATACGGTGTATGTCACAGTGTTGTCGAAAAGCTGTATTATAAATTCGCTAAAGATGAGATGTCTACAGTTTCTCCTTAGGAAGATAATTATCTGATTTTCAGAGATGCATGTCAAGTACATTGCCCTTGACGGGTCGTGTTTATCAGAGACGTCAGCAGTGCCAAGGGATTTGTTACAGGTCAGCTGCTGCTGTCTATACGCATAACGATTTTCGAATAAATTGGTTGAGACTGTTTGATGATGATGCTGTTGTGTACGGGAAGATGTCATCGTTAAATGATTGTAGGGGAAACCAAGATGGCATCGACACTTTCGCGCGATGAATAACAGATTACTTAAAAATTGGATACGTTAATGTTAATGGCTAGGGGAAAATTTTCTGAAATGTTCGAATATAGTATCGGTCGTGTACACTAATAGATCGAGACGTGGTTCACGATCCGTTACTGCCATGCGGATAAGATGCCTGTTATCTCGACTGCTAGTGATACGAGGCCGTTGGGATCCAGCACGGCTTTCCGTATTACCCTCCTGAACCCACCGATTCCATATTCTGCTAACAGTCATTGGACCTCGACCAACGCGAACAGCAATGTCGCAATGCGATAAACCGCAATCGTGATAGGCTACAATCCGACCTTTATCAAAGTCGGAAACGTGATAGTACGCATTTCTCCTCCTTAAACGAAGCATCACCACACGAATCCTGCCTCTGTCATGAATGTGTGTGATGTCCTTAGGTTAGTTCGGTTTAAGTTGTTCTAAGTCTAGGGGTCTGAAGACCTCAGATGTTAAGTCTCATAATGCTTTGAGCCATATGAACCATTCGAATTATACGGCTGTCGTGAATGAAGTCTATTAAATGTCTAGACGCCACATTGCGAAAATACATGAAATGGAACTACACTACTGGTCATTAAAATTGCTACACCACAAAGATGACGTGCTACAGAGATGAAATTTAACCGACTGGAAGAAGATGCTGTAATATGCAAATGATTAGCTTTTCAGGGCATTCACACAAGGTTGGCGCAGGTGGCGACAGCTGCAATGTGCTGACTTGAGGAAAGTTTCCAATTGATTTCTCATACAAAAACAGCAGTTGACCGGTGTTGCCTGGTGAAACGTTGTGGTGATGCCTCGTTTAAGGAAGAGAAATGCGCACCATCACGTTTCCGACTTTGATAAAGGTCGGATTGTAGCCTATCGCGATTGCGGTTTATCGCGTTGCGACATTGCTATTCGCGTTGGTCGAGGTCCAATGACTGTTAGCAGAATATGGAATCGGTGGGTTCAGGAGGGTAATACGGAAAGCCGTGCTGGATCCTAACGGCCTCGTATCACTAGCAGTCGAGATGACAGGCATCTTATCCGCATGGCAGTAACGGATCGTGCAGCCACGTCTCGATCCCTGAGTCAACAGATGGAGACGTTTGCAAGACAACAACCATATGCACGAACAGTTCGACGACGTTAGCAGCAGCATGGACTATCAGCTCGGAAACCTTGGCTGCGGTTACCCTTGACTCTGCATCATAGACAGGATCGCCTGCAATGGTGTACTCAACGACGAACCCGGGTGCACGAATGGCAAAACGTCATTTTTCTCCGATGAAACCAGGTTCTTTTTACAGCATCATGATGGTCGCATCCGTGTTTGACGACATCGCGGTGAACGCACATTGGAAACGTGTATTCGTCATCGCCATTCTGGCGTATCACCCGGCGTGATGGCATGGGATGCCATTGGTTACACGTCGCGGTCACCTCCAGTTCGCATTGACGGCACTTTGAACAGCGGACGTTACATTTCAGATGTGTTACGACCCGTGGCTCTACCCTTCATTCGATTCCTGCGAAACCCTACATTTCAGCAGGATAATGCACGACCGCATGTTGCAGGTCCTGTACGGGCCTTTCTGGATACAGAAATGTTCGCCTGCTGTCATGGCCACTGTCCTGGCCAGCACATTCTCCAGATATCTCACCAAATGAAAACGTCAGGTCAATGGTGGTCGAGCAACTGGCTCGCCACAATACACCAGTCACTACTTTTGATGAACTGTGGTATCGTGTTGAAGCTGCATGGGCAGTTGTACCTGTACACGCCATCCAAGCTCTGTTTGACTCAATGCTAGGAGTATCAAGGCCTTTACTATTACCGCCAGAGGTGGTTGTTCTGGGTACTGATTTCTCAGGATCTATGCACCCAAATTGCCTGAAAATGTAATCACATGTCAGTTATAGTGTAATATATTTGTCCAATGAATACCCGTTTATCATCTGCATTTCTTCTTTTTTAATGGCCAGTACTGTAGCACATAACGTCTGTTGTAGGGAAGGTGAACGCTCGACCTCGGTTTACCGGAACAATGCTGGGAAAGTGTTGCTCATCTAAGAGTACAAGGGAGACCGCGTCCAAGATACTGGTGTGTTCGTTTTTGAGTACAGCTCCAATGTTTGGAACCCCACATCGGGTTGGATAAAGGGAAGGTATCGAGCAATTCAGAGGCATGGTGCTATATTTGTTACTGACCGGTTCCACCAATATGAAAGTGTTACGAAAATGTTTCGTGAGCTTAGATGGGAATCCGTGGAGGGAAGAAAATGATCTACTTGCGAGAGGCTCTTGAGGAAGGCCAGAGAACCAGCATTTGCGAGTGACTGACAGAAAACAAAATAATGATCTACTGCTCACAGTACAAGACTATGCCCGGGAATTTTGCCTGTGTAGCACTCTGCATCTACTTCGTCACTGCGCAAGCCACCTTAGGTGTGCGTCGGAGGGTGCTTTACATACTATTGTCACTTTATCGCTTCATTGATTTTTGCGAGATACACGTAGGAAGAAATAATACAATATAGTATTGGAAATCAGTATAAAGGCAGGGCTCCTTCGAAAGTAATAGTACAATGTGAACGCTTACAAATATCGAATTTATTATGAAAGTAGCAGGTACATACGAGATACGAATAATCGTGGCGGAATTACGTATTTTCTTTCGTAACACATGTAAAAGAATTCGGCGTTTTAAATTCCTGGATGTAAATTGGTATAAAGGCAATAACTGTTGTTTTATTGCATTGCCAATATTTTGTCCAACCTTCCTTCTTCCTAATTACCTCAAAAATTGATTTTATTTTATTAGGGTTTGTAGTTCTGACAGTAAAATTGTCACCCACTGTTCCCGTATCGCTCTTTTCAACCGACATTTGGCCTCAAATTGCCTTCCATTGCGATAAATACGCACTGTAACTATTCTAAAAATGTTTTCATAGTATTCAAATCCGATATACGTGCAGCCCAAGGCAAAACACCAATATCCTTATCTTCACATCACGTTCTGATTGTAGCAGAAACATGTATAGATTCCCAAGGCCAAATATCATTATCCTTATCTTCAAACCACGTTCTGATTGTAGCATAAACATGCACAGATGCATTATCTTGTTTAGAAACATTAGTCTTTCATCCCGTAGATCCTCACACATTCTAATCAATTCTGTCTGCAGCAACTAAGTGTACATTTTAGAGTTCATACTTGTGTTCAGCCAAGCAATGAGTGATTTGCCTTAAGCACAGACGTTTACACCACCAAAGTATTTGCTCATTCCTATCTGCTACTCCTTTCTCATATCATGCCAATAATACTTAAATTCATCCTGACCATCTAAATTAATCTCATCACTGCAAGATCACTTTACCCCATTCTGAAGTTGTTTCTCAGCAAGTTCCAATCCAGCCTGTTTATGTTTGGATGTTAGACAAGGTTTCTGCAGATGCTTGCCGGCCGCTGTGGCCGAGCGGTTCTAGGCGCTTCAGTCCGGAATTACGTTGCTGCTACAGTCGCAGGTTCGAATCCTGCCTCAGGCATGGATGTGTGTGATGTCCTTAGGTTAGTTAGGTTTAAGTAGTTCTAAGTCTAGGCGACTGATGGCCTCAGATGTTAAGTCCCATAGTGCTTATAGCCATTTGAACCATTTGCAGATGTTTCTTGAATGGGGGATGTTTGTTATGTAACGAAACTTGTAGTACACGTCTGGCAGTTACTGCGGGCTGTAAATCAGCAACCAGGTGGTAAGAAAATCGGTCTGTGCACATCCCATTGCGCAAAAGTAACCTTTTATATATATTGTTTAATTTGCTACTTTGCCCACATTTCACGTACTGTCCATATCGCGTGGCCAATCTAACGAAATTATCAGTCACTGTACTTGAACTGTTTAATTCCTTGGTGATTTGACCATCAGAGGGTCCCATTTCCATTTAGGCACCGGTTTTTGCGTTTTCATCACATAACTATTTCCCGAGTGGCCTTACCACAATTGAGGTTCGTATATACAACAAGCACTTTCAGTAAGGGTGTCTGTTTCCTATCTGTATTGAAGGCACGTTCATATATACTAACACAACAGCCTTTATACCAATTTCCAACCGCTCCCACGTGAATCCCTGATGTCTTATTATGCACTGTACTACTCACATCGGATGCGGTACCATTTGACTGTATTTGTCGGTATACTGCATCTCATGTTACTGCGTATACACTGATAAGCCAAAACATTATGACCACCGCCCAATGCGACGTTGGATGCCGCCTGGTGACGTTGTGGGCACGTGGACTGGTGACAAAAGCATGTAAGAGGAGCAGACACGGATTGGGAATCACTCTAGCGAAGATATAGTTTGAAAAGGACCAAATCTATTGACATTGCCGACTCTGACAAAGGGCAGCTTATTATTACACAGAGCCTGTGAACGAGTGTCACGAAAACGGCGAAGCTGGTCGAATGTTCACGTGCTACTGTACTGAACATCTACGGAAAAAGGTAGGACAGTGAAACTATCACTAGGCGCTAAATGGTTGGACGTCCACGACTCTTCACAGGACGCGAGATTCGACAGCTTGTGTGCTCTGTAAAGTAGGATATTTATAGAGAGAGGGGGCCCCTCCACGCCCACACCAACGTGGTGACCCGACCAAAAGTTCTACTGTCACCTCCGTAAACGTGTTAGTTGTCTAATAGGTGGATCACAGGATGCTGGGCTGTGATTTTGTCCGTGTCTCTTGGTAACACTACGCATTAACACGGTCCATCAGGTGATAGATAGTGGACGAAACGCGAATGAGGGTAGCAATTTGAAGAGCAGAGGGAAAAAAGTGCCAAGGCTCATGCCGTGGGAAAAAAACCTCTGCGACAGTGGGATGGGTAGTAAGAGCAGTAGTGGCTTACTAGCTGCAATAGTTCATTCAAGGTTGGGTTTGTTACTATGGGCATCATGCATCATTACCATCGCAAGTGATGGCGATGTATCCAAGTTAGCTGCAGCCGCTGCATTCCTGGAACAATCAGGATCGTTATATATTAGTAGGAGATCGGCCATAGATCATCTCACTGTGTGAGGGGTGTGTGGTGCTTGTCTGCATGCAGTAGAATAGATGGTGATCCACTGTAATGTAATAAAATAAAAATTTTATTTATTTGTGACTATTAGCATAATGTAATAAAATAAAATATGAGCCGTGACTTATATAGAAAAGAAACACACAGTAATGTAATGGCTCAGCATAAAAGAGAAATTACTAATGTAGGAATATTATTACCAGTGTTATATGTTGTTTAATTTAGCCCGGTATGTATAAGCACTCAGTAACTAGCTCAGTTCTCAGGGTAGTTACGTAATCGTCGATAATTAATTGTCCTTTTCTTATTTCACAACCCTACGGATGTGCTTATTGTACCAGAGAATATTTGCCAAGTCTGTTTGATGAACACTACTGTAATACATAACTTATCGTGGTTTCGTCTCAGTTGCCCAATATAAGATAAAAGGAGTAGCATCTGCAAATGAAATCCTATAATGGAACTGGCATCCTGTGACCGGACCTTTTCTGCCTGGGATGTTATCTCGTTATATAAAGAAGATCTGCAAGTAAAATTGTTAAATTATTAGTAGCTGCCTCCGGTCTTGTGGGATCCGAAATAAAGTTAATTGTCCTAACCGACGGCACGTCGAGTGTTGAGCTAAAAAAAAAAATGTTAAAGATTTTTCTAAGATGGCGCCTAACAATGAAATTTCTTTGTTAAGGCCCATATCTACTTAAGACAATCTAGGTATCACACGATCAATTAATTGACCACATATACAAATTCTTTACACAAAATAACCATTATATTTTTCGGGTTTTAAGTACAACTTACATTATCAGCTGGTACGGCAATATGAGCTTTACACAAGAACGTCCTACTAGGTCCAAATCCAAGCAGATAAGATAAGCGAATGACAAAGGAAAGATAGTTAATGCATAGAAGCGCAAGAGTCCATAGAATAACATGTCCATTGTAGTTCTATCTCTTCTTCTTTGGCGTACTTATCGATTATTTATAAAATTTATCGTATATTTAGTTCACATTTTTTAAAATCCAAGTCCACCAAGGAGAAACAGTACAGCATCTCTGCCGAAAGAGCACAATGCTTTCGCACTCGCAAGTATTTCGGAGCACACCGTTCATCGTACTGCTGAACATGGAGCACGGCAGCAGACCGCCCCTACGTGTTCACATGTTGATCCAACGACATCACCATTGACGATTGCAGTGAGCACTGGGTCATCAGCATTCGACCGTCGATCAGTGGAAACGTGTCAGCTTTCCGAGTGAATCACAGTTTTGTTGCCCTGGGTCGTCTCCACAAACGCCATCATCGACGTCAACGGCGGCTCGAAACGTGCTGAGCGCCAGGGACGCTGGCTGATGGGAGCAGATTTATGCAATGGGACACATTGTCCAGCGCTTGCAAGGGACCTGTGGTAGTAATCGAAGACATGCTGACAGCTGCGGACCACCTGCGTCCCTTCGTGCTTGATGTCTTCCCCGACGACGATGTCATCTTTCACCAGAGTAACTGCCCGTGTCTTGGAGCTAGAACTGTGATACAGTGGCTTGAGGAGAATTAAACTGGCTCGGTGTAAATTCTATGGAACCCTTCTGGGTCGCTACTGGGAGCCATCACAGCGTACGCAAATTAGCGGCCGGTAATTTACACCCATTAAACATCCTGTGTATATACACCTAATACCACATAGCTACACAAACTGTCGGATTCCTGTTACGCAGAATCACTTATGTGTTTCGTTCCAAGAGCGAGCAAATAAGCTATTACGCATATGGCTGTAAAGTTTTGCCTCATCAGTGTACACTGAGAACAACTATTCTAATCGGCAGTGTTAGTTTTCTTACAAATATCCAAGCCTTTATACTGATTTGCACTACCATATCAGTTGACTCTTCTACGAGCGTACGCTCTCGGAATTTAAATGTTAAACTACAACTTCACGCACAACGCTTGTCTTACCGCGTTTTCCAGTGCAGTTGCATGAGCACCTCAGTAGCGTTTTCGCACTTACTAAATAAACATGTGACGAAACGGGCTGCTCTTCTTTGGGTTTTGTCTATTATCTTTATCTGTCCTCTCCGGGACGATTCACAGACTGACGAGTAATATTCACGTATTGGTCGAAAGAAACTTTTCTACTTCCTATATGAATGGGCTATATTTCATGAGGATTCTTCCTATTATTTCAGTCTTGCGTCTGCCTTATCAGTGATTCGTTTTATGTTTTATTAACTTTTTGAAAGGTACACCAATATTTGACTGTACAAAAGATTTTAATCCACAATCTAGATTTCGGCTTTAGACCAATTTCAATCGTTACAAGTGTTAAAAATTATTAGACTTGAGTAGAACACAAGTCATCATCAAAATATGATGACTTGTGTTCTACTCACGTCTAATGATTTTTGATGCTTGTAACGCTTGGAAATGGCTTAAGGCAGAAATCTATCGTACAGTCAAATGGCTGTTATATTTTTTTGGAAAAATTTTATATGACTGTAGTAAAATCATTACTTTTTATGTGGTCGTTCCACTTTAAAGCGTTCACTACGCGTACTCCAGCGTACATAATGAATGTAATCACTTCTAATAATTATTCAGCAGTCGTGTAATCAGGCAATTACGAGTCTTCCTTACCATTCATCCGCAGTACATATTTTTTTTTTTTTATTTTGAGAGCCAGCTCAAAATCCGTGCATCAAACGTCGATCATCTGTAGGTCCCTCTGCATTTCATTAAGGTTCCCTAGTGTTGCGGCCTCTCTGTATACAACAGCTTCATCCACGAAAAGCCTGAGGAACTTCCGACGCTGTCTCCTAGATCATTTATAGAGGGAGTTTCGAGGCCTTTGTATCAAATGTCTAGGGGTGGTGAATCACGCCATGGGTAACAACTTTCGTTAGTAACGAAAGATTCGCTTACACTTCCCGGGTACCCTAGGCACCATTTTATTGAATTTGCCAACCCTTGACCAACGAGATTTCACCAAACTAGTAGGCTGGCACTTCTAGGAACGCACATCCTACGAATTTAAACAGTAAGCTGAGTCTGCCTACCCCATTAAATTGATAGAGTGATTCCCAACAATAAGCCCTTAAGAATTAAAGTCTCTTAGCGGAGAAAGATGTTTTAGAAACTCCGTCTTCTCTTTCAGGCAGAACAGATGACAATAAATGGCAACACACGTTACATTAAAACGCAGCAGAGTGTCTTTCATGGGCACGATAAAATAAGTCGAATGTCATTGGGAAGCATCAACGAACATTTTGTCTCTAATAACCGATGTTCCTCATGACGTTTGTGTATTGTGTGTATTGGACCAGGCACCTAGAAACGATGGAGAGGCTTCATCCCGCCCGCATCTCGTGGTCGTGCGGTAGCGTTCTCGCTTCCCGCGCCCGGGTTCCCGGGTTCGATTCCCGGCGGGGTCAGGGATTTTCTCTGCCTCGTGATGGCTGGGCGTTGTGTGTTGTCCTTAGGTTACTTAGGTTTAAGTAGTTCTAAGTTCTAGGGGAATGATGACCATAAATGTTAAGTCCTATAGTTCTCAGAGCCATTTGAACCATTTTGAGCTTCATCCCGCCGTAGTCCTCAGTGGTTCACAACCCCACAAGAGGCCACAGCAGTCCACCTACCCACCACCGCCCCACACTGAACCCAGGGTTATTGTGCGGTTCGGCCCCCAGTGGACCATCAACCCTGGGAACGCCTCATACCAGACGAGTGTAATCCCAAATGTTTGCGTGGTAGAGTAATTATGGTGCACGCGTGCGTGGAGACAGTGCTTAGCAGCAATCGCCGACATAGTGTAACTGAGGCGGAATAAGGGGAACCAGCCCGCATTCGCCGAGGCAGTTGGAAAACCGCCTTAAAAACCATCCACAGGCTGGTCGGCACACCGGAGCTCGACACTAATCCGCCGGGCTGATTCGTGTCGGGGACCGGCACGCCTTCCCGCTCTGGAGGCAGCGCGTTAGACCGCGCTATTAGCCTGGCGGGCACTCCTCATGGCGTTATCTATCGCCCCTAGGCGTTTGATGCAAAGACTGTGAAACACAATGCATGTTGTACGAGAAGTGATGGTCCTGTAATACTCCTTTGGAGTTTGCCTGAAACTTCTTCTACATCTTAAGACTACTTATCAGCAATACGTAATATTTTCTTGCACTGAGCGTCTGCTGAAAATCCCTACATCAAACGGTCATCCTCTGCACGTCGTACTGCATTGCATTGGATGGCGAGTTTCTTTGTTAAGAATGACACGCTGTATTCTATTTGCTAGGAGAGCTGGTATACACTGCGGTGACAATAGTCGTGGGATAGCGATATGCACCTGTACCAATGGCGGTAGTATTGCGTATACAAGGTATAAAGGGGCAGCGCACTGGCGGAGCTGTAATTTGTACTCAGGTGATTTATGCGAAAGAGTATAAGACGTGATTATGGCAGCACGACGGGAAGTAACAGAGTTTGTATGCGAAATAGTAGTCGGAGCTAGATGCATGGAATATTCTATTTCCTAAATCGTTAGGGAATTCAATTTTCCGAGATCCACTGTCAAGAGTGTGGCGAGAATGCCTCATTTCAGGCATTACTTCTCACCACGGACAGCGCTGAGGCCTATGGCCTTCAGTTAACGACCGAGAGCAGATTTTTCAGTGCTAACAGACAAGCAACACTGTGTTAAATAACTTCATTAATCTATGTGGGAAGTACGATGAACGTATTCGATAGGACAGTGCGCCGAAATTCGGCGTTAATGGCTACGGCAGCAGACGTCCGACACGAGTATCTTTGCTAACAGCACGAGATCACCCGCAGCTCCAGAAGGCCCAACACTATATTAGAATTATCCCATGACTCTTATCATCTCAGTGTCTTTCATACACTGATATTTTATTCAGTAGGCAGTACTGTGGAGCTGTATCGAACGCCATCTGGAAGTCAAGGAGCACGGCATCAACTTGGATGACGATATCTACTGCATTCTAGGTAAAGTGGGCGAACAGAGCGAGATGGGTTTCGCACGATCGTTCTTGTTGGCCCACGTCAATTCCTGTAGAGGAGTTTTCAGTCTTCACAAATGTCATAATATGCCAGCATAAAACTCGAGACACTTGCTACTTGGGATAGTAAATTATTATGCACAGCGAGATGAATCTTAAGAAAAACAGAGCGTTAGTCTGCTAATGTCTGTACCAGTCGCCAACTACTGGCAACGAATTTTGGCTCATCGGAAGCCTGAAGCATCTTGACTTCTCCGAGATTTCAACAGAAGAGCACTGTGATGCAAGGTGTTCTCCTCGAAGTCTGCAACCAGTCCCACACTGCATTCTCTTTCCCTTGCTTTTGATTCATAGGTATGACGTGATTCAGCCAAAGTGAAGTGAACTTAGAAACTCTTGGTTTGCGCTACGTCGTCATTGTGTCGTTTTCTCCGGGTGCTAGGTAACTGCTCCAGTTACGCGTTGTGACAGGAATATCAGTTTTTGATAGTCATTAAAAAATTGCTCCTAGGATGGCTAGTTTCCTTAAACTCGATATTGCAGAGCGACGTTTTGGTTGTATTTGTACGACTACATTGCAGTATGCCAAACCATCTGCGGAATTCTTGAGCATTTTTTATGGTCTAATATAGTAAGTTTCCTTGAGAGAGGAAAGATTCTATCCACAAATCGACACTTATTTACAAAGGGCCGTGCGTGTGACTCTAAGCCTCTAAGCATTCCCTTTTCTCACAAAATACCCTTTGAAACAAGGATAAAGGACAATATAAAGATTCCATATCGCTAGACTTCCAGAAAGCAGATCACGCATTAGCACACCATGGACTGTTTACGTAGGACCGAGCATACAGAATAGGCTCTCAGAAACGTTAGTGTATCGAAGACTTTTTCCGTAACAGAACCTAGTATGTTGTCCTGGACGGCCAGTTTTCATAAGAGACAAAAGTGCCGTCAGAAGTGTCGCATGGAAGTGTGATAGAAAGCTCCTACTGTCTAGAGCATCGCCAGAAATAGTTTCAAAAGCATGTCAGGGTGTTGCAGAGTAGGTTGGTCTGACAAATAACAGTTAAGAAGAAACTCCGATACTTTGCGCCGTTTCCAAATTAAGTAGAATTGAAGTTAGCGAATCAGGCCTATGCTCTCGCAGATTGAAGTGGCCCACCAGATGAAATTAGTGTCAGTTGTCCTCAGAGCGTAGATGATAGCGCACAAGATTGCTCAACCTCTGGCTAGGATTTGACACTTACTACCGTTTCATCTCCACTTTTTGTATCGCTCTCTTGTTCAGTTTTAGAAAACCAAAGGAAGAACACTTTTGGCGACGCCGTCGCTGGCGGTCTGTTTGAATTTGCCCACAGAAGAGTCCGATTGGCAAACGTTAATGGTAATTTTTCCTTATTTCTTAGCACAACCTACCCTGCCGCCCCCTCACAAGCTTCTGTGATTGTTTCTGACCACCCAGTTTATACATTAATGAAACGGCGGATGGATTGAGTAGCAATCGGTGACCATTTACTGTGGCACTGCAATATACTGGAAAGTATCATATTTGAGTGATTGTAGGGGAATAGAGCAAGACGTAGACAATTTCGTCTTGGTATCATGAACGAAGACTCGCTCTGAATCTGGAAAAATGCAGGTTAATACAAATGAGTAGGAAATCCTGTACTGAGACAGTGTAGTGGGAGGACTGTGTTGTGCCTTGTGTGACCACTACACTTAAACACATTTTATTTCATAAAAGCGATAAAAGACGGTAATATCAATAATATAATAATAAAACTCAAGGCAATAACAATAATTGTTCGTGGGCCATGTATTGAAGTTCATGTTTGAGTGCTAAGGATTGATAGGACCACGTTACTATCCCAAACTCGTTTAACGTTAATTGATTAAAGGTGCAGATCCATTACTTACTATACAAATTTAATACAACATATTTAATCTTAATACTGATCAGCTGATCAGTAATAGATAAATATAGTAATGCAATGTTAAATCGGTAAATGACAGAACCCAGAGCTTGGACTAAACAACATTTAGGATGACTTAAAATTCCAACGCCAGTATAGCCAATAAAATTGTTACTTAGTTCTTTAGACAAGGTTATTTCGTCCACAATTTTAACATATCAGTTAAAAACTCAATGGGTACACAACTGAACATCTCTCCACAGTTACAGGCCAAAACATAAAAACGATACTCATATCGATTCAATCTTCCCACACACATCGGTTGTTTTAGACAAAAACGTAAAGACTGAACAAATGTTCAACCGTTTTGGAAATATTACGACCATACTTGATATCCGGGCGTCCAGTAATCCAAGGTTCAGAAGACCATCCTACAGGCCGTCGACCTCACAATTTGTGAGTCGAACCATCGTCGTCCCACGAGCGAAGCTGACGATACACACATAATCGCTTCGAGGAAGGAAGACAGGTTTTCAGAGCACACTCCAGAGGCGAGCTCTATCATCACCGCCCCAAGGCCATACCCAGCGGTACACATTAGTGATGCCTCTTGCGAACCGCCGGTTCGCAACCTTCAAAACGCGCCGTATGTGTGACGTCTCGTGACAGTACAAAAACAATTTTGTAATGATCGAATACAGTAATAGGGATATGGTGATCTAAGCGTAACACTGCAAAGCAACATGAAGTGGAACAAGTGCGTAACGTCGGCGGTAGGGAAGGCAAATAGTCGGTTTTTGCTTATTAGGAGAATTCTAGAAAAGTGTAGCACGTCTTTGAAGGAGACCGCAAACTGAGTACTTTCCTGCGACCCATTCCTGAGTACTGCTCAAGAGACTGGGGCTACCACCAGGTCCGATTAAAAGAAGACAATGAAGCAATTTACAGGTGTGCTGTCAGATTTGTTACCAGCAGATTCGATTAATGTGTGAGTACTACAGAAAGACTCCGTGAACTCAAATGGGGAAACTGTGGAGGGCAGATGACGCTGTTTTGGCAAAACACTATTGTGAATAGAAAACTGATATGTGCGACAGACTGCCTAACTAACCTATAGCCTAAAACAGACATCTCGCGTTAAAATCGCGAAGATATGAGAAATCAGGGCACGCACGGAAGTATATAGACAGTTGCATTACCTTCTGCGAGTGGAACAGGAAAGGGACTGACTAGCTTTGCTGCAGAGGCGTTCATTAATTAATGCAAAATACGAAATTTGTAGTGGAACATTGTGGAATATCCCCGCTTCAGCTCTTATAATTTCATGAATTTCCGATAGCTGGCGGCGCTATAAGTAGCCTTCAAAATGGCGTCCGTAACGGATGTGCGTTGCAAGCAGAGAGCTGTTATTGAGTTGCTTTTGGCAGAAAACCAGAGAATCGGAACTGGTGCTTGCACAGTGTCTGTGGAGATCTTATAGTGAAAAAAAACACGTTGAGTCCTTGGGAGAGAAGCCTGTCATGAACGCAATAAGGTCACGCAGACCTGTTCCATTTCCCGCGTGCCAGCCGGGGGCACACGGCTGTGACTCTGCAATACTGGAACGTGCGGACACTCTCATTCGAGGGGATCGACGGATCACAGTGAAACACCTAGCTGCACAACTGGACGTCTCTGTTGGCATTTCTGACACACTCAAGGGTGTATTCCACTTGGATTCCTCGCCGCTTAGCACCTAAAACGGCAACGAGTTGGGCCCAATAAAGATGCTCTCGATGGGAAGCAGTTTGTGGATGATTGATGCACCAAGACGTTTGCTCCAACGTCGACGAGTAGGGTGGTACCATGCAGACATGCAGGTCCTCCCAGTAAAGTGGGGAAAGGCAGTCGCATTGAACGAATATTATATTGAAATATATGGTTTTGTGGTCAAAAGAGTGGGGAATAATATGGTGTGTTGGAATCAGGAATAAAACCAACCTGCTTTCAGAAAAAATTGTTACATTACTTATTCAAGGACCCTCGCACAAAAGCTAACAGTAAGTTCTCAGCGAGACTTCTTCCTGTTGCAGTGCTATGTCTTCCGCTCTCTACACCTTCGTCTCGAATGAAATCACACGTAAATTCACGCTAAGTTTTTCATTTTGAGACAACGAAATATCTCAAAGTAAGCGCCGGGCTAAAAAACGCACAAATACGTGTTCAATAATTTTTTTAAGTGCTATCCGGTGATACCAAAGTTGACCTCCTGCCCCATCCCCTCGGAGTGGGGCGGGGAGAAACTTTGAAATCTTCTATAGGAACATTCCATTTTTTTTTTGTACACTCAGATTCTACGGGAAAATCTACGTAAATTTTATATGAAAAATTTTGCCGTTCTGCTGTAATCGACAAATAATAGAATTGAGTTACGAAACGGTATTATCTCGAGAGAAATGCAATAGGTCAAAAGCATAAACACAGACGTGTGTGGCAAACGACTCTGTGTTTTGCAGTTCTGAAACACTCATTCCTTCATTGCCTGTTTTGATCCCACTGCGGGCACATCGTCCTTCATTTCTTAAATACGCTCCATTATAACCCGACTGTCTTATTACTTGAATTGTAGGGTATTATGAAAGAAGAGTCTACATTTATGGAGAAAGTGGATGGAATGTCGATAATGCTGTAACCGTTTATGTTCAATATTCGGCAGTTCTCCACGGAGAGGACTGTACAACCCCGAAAAAGTAACTGTCGAAGAACAGTTTCTGAAGACAATAATTAAACTATGATCTCAGCTTCAGTGATTCATAATCTTCACATTAGCACTCGGCAGTTAAATCGTGACTCGTCAGTCAGTCAGACTAATGTTTGCCGAATTATGAGAGGTAGAAAATATCATGCGTTTCATGTGTTCCTCCACCAGGAACTTCAGTGCAATAATTTTCAGAACCGAACAACATTTGACAGTGGTCGCACTGAAAATACAGTGACACCCCAATTTCTCTGCCCGAGTACTGTTCTTTGACGAACAGACCTTCAGGAAACATGGTACAGTCAATCGACAAAACATGCATTATTCCAATGTCGATCATCAGCGTCCGTGGAATGTGAATGTTTGGTGTGCTATTATTTGTGACAAACTCATTTATCCCTTTAACAATGGTTGTCCAGCACAATATTCTGGATCAGCAAAGGAAGTATTAGATCGCTTGTACAATCTACAGTGAATACTTTGGTTTGTGGGGCTACTGGAAGAGTGAAATTAGTAATAAAGGGCCAAAAACGCACCATAACAAGATGCAGCGTATCACCAATGCATGCCAGCGTTTGGAATACTTCTCAATTGTGGCAAATCATTCTGTGTACAGATAAATAAGTGCATGGGTGTGGGCGGCGATATTTTTTGAGTACTTACTGTAAAATGATTCTTTCAAAATAATCAACCACATAATGAGAGGACACACCTCAAATGAGCACCTCTTGGGGAGAGGTGAGATGACACACCGCATTGGTGACAGGAGAGATGATTCATTTCAAATGAGCGAGCATCCCATTGGTGAGAGGAGAGAGAACTCACCTCAAACCAGCACCCCATTAGTGAGAATGAGAGGACATGACGAGTACCTTGTTGGTAGAAGGTGAGAAGCCACATCTCAAGCAAGCACCTCATTGGCGTAGGGAGAGAGCACACACCTCAAACGACCATGACATTGGTGAGAGTAGAGAGGATACACCTCAAATGAGCACCCTGTTGGTGGGAGGAGAGAGGACACACCACAAATAAACAACCCTTTGGTGAGAGATGAGACAGCGAGAACCTTGGTTGTAGAAGGTGAAAGAACACGTGTCCAACGAGCATCTAGTTGAGGAGAGGTGAGGTGAAACACCTCCAGGGGGCACCTCTTTGGTGAGAGGAGAGAGGACACACCCCAAACGAGCACCTCATTGGTCAGAGGTGAGAGGACACATCTCAAACAAGCACCCCAATGGTGAGAGGAGAGAAGGGACAGCTCAAACGAGCACTGCGTTGGTGCGAAGAGAGAAGACATATCAAATGAACAACCCGTTGGTGAAAGGTGAGAGGACACATTCCAAACATGCACCCTGTTGGTAGGAGGTGAGTTGACACACCTCATATGAGCACCCCATTGGTGAGAGGTAAGTGGCCACCCAAAAAACTTTTTCGCAGTTACTGAACTCATCTGGTTTACATTTTTTTTTTTTTTGATCCAATGCTTTTTTATCGGGGCAATACTGTTACTGATCTCAGTTTTGTTTATTGTTGATTACAGTTGCATCTATGGCGCAACAAGAAAGTGCTACCTACTAAAGTTAGGTATTTCTCCCGCAGAATCCCACTCTGCCATAAAAACGAGATGTTCCTGTTTAAAATTTCAAAATTGTCTCCCACCCGATGCTCTAGGCAACGACAGACCACCTCCGCTAGGTCCTTTCCACAAGTAGCGATACAGGATTTCTGCGTCTGCTCCCCTACATTCACTCCCCAAGTGTGACGCTATTTTGATTTTGATATACACGATATAGTGCATCAGGTTTCTGAAAAATAAGAAGTGTTGTATTACACTATACATTTTATTTTTGCAGTTAACACCATGTTACAGGTATAATGGTAAATAAATGAATGACCTGTTGTCATTGTTTACTGTTCGCGACATCTGAAAACAATATCATGCTCTTTTCTAACTTAATCACTCGTGGTACGGCACACGCAGAGCAATAATGTATAGTGCAGCACCGCACATAAGAAAGTTGCATTGGTCGCCATATATACGTTCCTTGTGTCTACTTGCAGCCCGCATCCATGCACGGTAGATCATTTGCAGAGCTCAAATATTTACAGCTGCTATTTAAGGACGTAACTGGCTCAAATGATCTCACATGACTTCTGATACTGTCCTGGGTACTTCTTCACCGTGACTGTGCTTTACACATCAGATTACACTTAGGTGGCAATAGACAGGGAATACCTCCCAGCATCGTGTAGGACTTGCTTTAGCCCAGTGTAGTACAGCAATTCGATGTGGCATGGACTCAGCAAGTTGTTGAAAGTCCACTGCAGAAATATTGAGCCATGCTGCCTTTATACCCGGCCAGAATTGCGAAAGTGTTGCCGTCGCTGGATTTTGTGCGCGAACTGATCCCTTGATTGTGTCCCATAAATGTTCGATGAGATTAATGTCGGACGATCTGGATGGCCTAATCATTCGTTCGAACTGTCCACAACGTTCTTGAAACCAGTCGCGACAAGCCGCATTGTCATGCATAAAAATTAGATCCTAGTTTGGGAACATAAAGTCCAGTAAAGGTTGAAAATGGTCTCCAAAGTGGCCGAACATAACTATTTACAGTCAATGATCAAATCAATTTGACCAGAGGACCCAGTTCACTCCACGTAAACGCAGCCCATATCATTTGGGAGCCACCACCAGCTTGCACAGTGCCGTGTTGACAACTTGGGCCCATAGTTGCAAGGGGTCAGCACCACATTTGAACAATTCAATTCAATTCAATTCAATTCACGCGATCAGGCCCAGAGGACCGCGGGCCACCACAGTTAGAACTCTCCATCCGTCTCTGTCTTCTGCTATCTGTCTCCAGTTTTCCGTGACTCCCAGCTGCAACAGGTCTTCTCTCACTCCATCGATCCACCTCTTTCTAGGTCTTCCCACTGGTCTGCTGCCTGACAGGATCCAGTCCATTGTGATTTTGGGCCATCTTGTTGCCTCCATTCTAACAACATGTCCAGCCCATTGCAGTCTTTTGCTTCTCATCACTCCCAAGATGTTAGGCTCCTTGTACAGCTCTTCTAATTCAGTGTTATGGCGTCTTCTTCTTTCTCCAGTAGTCTGATCTCTGACTGGTCCAAATATTTTCCTGAGGACTTTCCTTCCAAATGTTAGCAGTCGCTTAAGGTCTTGTTTTCGAGTGCTCCAGGTTTGAGAACCATAAAGTACTACTGGCATTATTAATGTCTTATACAACCGTAGCTTTAGTTGTTGAGAGACACTTCTACATTTTAATATACGGTCTAGAGAGTGATAGTATCTGTTTACCGCCTGCAGTCGTGCTTTTATCTCTGCTTCAGTTTATGTTACTTCTGTAAAAATAGTCCAAGGTATTAGAACGATCTATCGCTCCCCTTTCCTATCCCAAACCTGTCCTCACCCTCACCATTTCCTTTTACTGTCATTCACTGGTATATGTACAAAAGGGCAGAAAGACCTCTATAGGCGTGGAGAAGCCCATCTTTCTACGGGAGAAAACCCCGAATGCCAAATCCTGGTCCCCCAGGTTGGGGGTTGGCGACGGGCTACCAACCCGTCCTGGAAATAAATAATCACCGGTAGTAGCATCACAGAAGTGCCACCACATTTGAACACTACCACCAACCCTTACCAACTGAAATCGGGAATCATCTGACCAGACCACAGTTTTTCAGTCGTCTAGGGTCCAAGTGGTATTGTCACGAGCCCTGGAGAGGCGCTGCAGGTGATGTCGTGCTGTTAGCAAAGGCACTCGCATCGTTCGTCTACTGCCATAGCCCATTAGTGCCACATTTCACGGCACTGTCCTAACGGACACGTCCCATCATAGACTCCTGGGGTAATTTCATGCACTGATAACTCTACGCAAACGTCGCTGCTCTTGGTCGTTAAGCGAAGGCCGAGGGCCACTGAAATTTTGTGTTGTCGGCACACTCTTGACACTATTGATCTCGGAATATTGAAATCCCTAACTTTTTCCGGAATGGAATCCCCATGAATCCAGCTTCAACTACCTTTCCTCGTTCATGATCTGTTAATTCCAGTTTGCGGCCATGATCACGTCGTAAACATTTTCACATGAATCACATAAGTACAAATGACAGCTCCGCCAGTATACCGCCCTTTTATACTTTATGCATGCGATGGTACCGCGGTCTCTTTATGTGCTTATCTCTACCCCGTTTTTTTTTTTTATACCTTAGTGTATGTTATATTTTATCACTGAAACCTCCAACTACTGATAGGCATAGTTAGCAAATGAATGATTTTGATAGAGAACAAACAATGTATTTACCTCAATAGTGTTCGAAAGTCATAATGTATATAGCAGTTCATGACATCCAGTCTTACAAATTTCAAAACTCCTCCATCTCTCTCCCTACATCCGCCACTGCTGGCGGCTCACTTCCAACTGCGCAACGTTACGCGCTGTTCACATCCATCTGCCCAACACTACAATGGCAGACAACAATGCTAACTACCCACAGACTGCGCACAGCACAGATAGTGATTTTTCATACAGAGCGCTACGTGGCGTTACCAATAAGAAAACCTAAACAGCCTACTTACATCACCAAGACTCCAGTGACATTGTAATTTCAGTTATTATTTATTAGGTTACGCATTTCGAGTATGATTTCCTGCTTTCAAAGGTTTACAGAAATTAATCACTGGCCTATATCTTACAGTTGGCCATCACAGAATAATTTTAACCTCTGGTTTCTCTGTGACACAAAAGCTTCTGACTTTCCTGTCATTTGAAAAGAAAATGTGCAACGCCCAGCTTAGCTGTATGTAACTGTGTCGGTGAAATAAATGACTTATCATTGATACTATACAGACAGATAGCCTAAGGTTCTTATTCTAGTGATCTGCTGTGTTTTCCTCCGCTTGAACTGATTTGATAATTTTGATATCAATATAATGGTGTTAATTTTAGAAATACAATATTATAGTTCTCATTTACGAATGAACAGTAGTAGCTACCTGTTACAACGTAGTGCATTGAGCATTTCTCTGCCTTCTGGCAGTACGGCCTCCCTGAGACCTCGAATTTTTCGTATATCTCCGGTGGTTAGTCTTATCAGGCCCTGATCGAACACTTTATTATCAGTTATAAAATTATTCTAGTGACTTGTCACTAGTGACTGGTCTCTCGGCGAGTCATTGGCCCTTGATAATAATAGTCTTGATTTTGTTCGCCCAAACCTATTTACAATTTTATGTTGCCAAGCGGATTAGTACATGTGTCACAAGTCGTCTTTGTTTTCAAATTCGGATTGTGCAGTCTAATGAAACTATCACTGATTGTTTATTGTGATACTTTTTACCATTTGCGGAACGTCACGCTATGTTCATCTAAGTTCCTCGTTTGACTAAACCAGAAGCCACAGGAAAGAGACCCTCATCGGGAGCTGAAGAAGTGTGACAATTGCCTCCGCAAAAAGTCTGCCTGCGCACCGAAATCCCTACCACCGCAGCATCCTGCAGCTGAGAAGGATAGTCAACCCGAGTTCCGGCAGCAGCCGCAGCGTAGGCAGCGACCGCAAACGGATTTCGTCACCTAAACAAGCAGCTATCAACTGCAAGATACCATACCAGATACCGAGTACATGAGTACCGAAACTCTACTCAACTGCACTCACAAGTTTCGCCTCGCAGTGTACAGGGTGAACCAAGTAAGACGTAACATCCCTATCATTTCGTGGAGGATCCAGAAATCGAAACGAAGTTTTCGGCAAATAATAGCACACTAAGGGTCACGTACTTTTGTTGTATGATAAATAGTCTCAACTCTGCATCGGTCCAGAGATTGATCCAAGTCTGATTTCCTACATACAACGATACACTTTTTTTAACAGTGTCCGAAAGTGCTTGGAAATATGAGCCCACTGATACAAGGTTTGTTATTTTTGAGATTGAAACTTTCCGCAAAAGAACCCGAAAAATATTCTAAAACTGAAGGGCAAGTCGGACGGAATCGGCTATTGCGTTATAAACACGCTCATACTAGCCTACGTTGTTATATTAAGCCTTCCGACTGTTTACTTGTGTGCACTGCAGAGCTAGTATGAACTGTATCGTATATCGGCAGGTCATTTCTGCTTCAACATTGCTTGCGCGCAGACGTGTACACCGACCAAGAGAAGTTAGACACGCTAATTTTATACAGTGAATCTCAAAGAAAAGTCGAAACGGTACGTCGGTACAGTGATGTGTCCAGACAATATCCGCCTCCGAATCGCCACAACATTCAACGGTATCTCATACAATGTATTTCTGTTCATGTATCTCTCGAACGGCGACTGCAAATGTGCCTTGAAGTCGGTGGTAAAAAGATTTGATCACATCCTTAAGAAAGGTGTAAAACTACTTTCCCTTAAGAGAGTTATTTATTTTGTGGATAATAAGTCTTCATCAATCATTCTGAATAAAATGGTTACTTTATGTACACTGTATTCCGTCGAATTACAGTATCGTGTATTTTCTACAGACACATTTATCCGATAGGAGGTGTCTGAAGTTTAAGAATCATGCAGGAAACTCCAGACAAACAAAGGTCAGGTACCTTTTTCTTTTTCCGCGAATAGGGCTATGTACCATTATGCAGTATCAACGACGTACATCCTTGATCCGGCTTCGGCAAGTAAGCAGCAGTGTTGGGGTTGCGGTGAGGAGGTGGGGTGCTTAAATAGAAAACTGCCAGTCGAAACTAGTTGTTTATACGAGGGTTGACTGAAAAGTAATGCCTCCACCTTCGTAACTCAACAGTTGGCAGCATTGTTATGCGGCAGGTACTGGCTTGTGGCGTAGCCTCTTCTCTACAGCTCCATTTGGCGGGAAGCCTTTGCATTGAAGGGTTGTGTTGTTACTTTGTAAAGTACGGAAACCTGCGCATGCGTTAATGCGATTTAAGCAACGTGCAGTCATTGAATTGTTGACAGAAGAAGGTGTCACCCCAAAGGAGATCCATCAGAGAATGAAAGCAGTTTATGGTGATTGTGTTGATGTGAGTACTGTGCGTCGATGGGCGAGTAAGTTTAAAGATGTAGAGGCGGGAACATCTGACCTGCGTGACAAACAAAAGAGTTGGACGTCCTGTGAGAGCAGCCACCGAGCTTCACAAGCAAAATGTTGACAGATTGATTCAGGACGATCGTCGTATCACCCAGAGAGAAACTGCGAGCACAATCGGCATTTCACAAGAACGTGTGTGCCACATTATTTCTTTGCTTGGCAAACCACACACTTCACGTGCCATCACAGCAGAAATTCGGAGACTGAATCTCACCACCGTACAGCATCCTCCATACAGTCCAGATTTAGCAGCGTCTCACTTCCATCTGTTCCCGATAATGAAAGATGATCTTCGGGGACATCATTATGCCTTTGATGCAGAAGTTGAGAGAACTGTGAGACTGTGGTTGCGGAAACGGTGTCGACTTCTTCCGTGACGGCTTCAGAAAACTGGTTCATCTTTGGCAGAAATGAATCCAATTGGCTGGTGATTATGTGGAAAAGTGAATATTGGTAATTAAAGATCAAATTCTAAGGATTATTTCCGCGTTTGATTTATTAAAACATTCCCATACAAACCCAATTAACGAAGGTGGAGGCATTACTTTTCATTCAACCCTCGTACAAAAACATGGAAACATACACACGTCCGAAATACTTTTGCTAAGCCCCATCTGATGTGTCAGAAGCTAGATATGAATAGTCCTATACACACAAACCATAGTTGACTTTTTATATATGTCGTATAGGAAATGAGAAGCTTAAGCATGTCTTGCTGCATATAGGGACGGAGCCTACTGTCATGAAATTTCCGTTTGAAGGTGTTTACACCGCAGAAACTGACTGACGGCACTGTTTTCCAAGTTCAGTACGTGTCTCGGAGTCTTTTAGGAAAGGTTTCAAAGTTGATATTTACAAATTATTGTATCACTGTAATTATCTTTCCAAGAGCTGCTGAATGCAGTTATGAAAAGTGTATGGCTCCATTTAAAAAACCATACTTGTTTCAATAATGCCGAAATGGTTGCTTCCAAAGGACACAGCCGCTTTCCTTCTCCATCCTTCCCCAATCCGAACTTGTGCTACGTCTTTAATGACGTCGTTGTCGACAGTTCGTTAAAAACTGGAAATCTGTGGTAAGATCACATGAGATCAAACTGCTGAGTCATCGGTCCCTAAGCTTAGACACTACTTAATCTACTTAAACTAACAAACACTAAGGACAACACACACATACATGCCCGAGGGAGGACTCGAACCTCCGACGGAAGGAACCGCGCGACGGTATGTTAAACATTTATCTCCTCCTCCTCGGTTGATACCAGAGTTCAGAGAGCTATCCATGCAAAACACTACGTGGCCCTCAACATAAAATCAATTGCGAAAAACCTCGGTTCGGTATCTGGAACGTTCATAAAATAAAAGGGGTCTTACGTGACTAACCCTGTAGATTTTGAAAATGGGGCGTCTTTGCTATGCGCTGTGGAGACATTCTGTATCACTCAAACTTAACCCCTTTTTAATTCAGTTTCTGTCCAATAAAGAAAAACAAAAACTTTTCTATGTCGCCACAAGCGCAATACGTTTATACAAAATGATTCAAAAAGTTGCGAGGAAAGCAAGCAATAGGTAGGGGAATCCAAGTACAACTACTTTCAGCTGATTAGGGGATACCAGTAAATGTAAGGAACGGCACTTTCTTTTAACTTCGTGTTGATCAATCAGAATCACTTAACGTCTTCAGTTCGTCTTCTTTCTTTCTTTTTTCCTATTTTTCCAAAAGTCCTTTGTCTTCTCCGCTTGTTGTCTTTATCTTTCTTCAGTACATGTCATTCCTATTTCTTTTTAATTAAGTCTGCATTAAAAACTTTCTAAATTTGGCATTTTATTCTGAAAAATGTTGCTTTCTGTTGCTTTCGGTTATTTCGTTTTGTTTCTTGCTAGTTCGTTTCTTATTTCTGAAACCCATACTATTGTTAATTTCTTTTTCCTGAAATATAGGAATATTTCTTTCGTTAGCCTGATTTCATTTATTTAGCTGCAAGAAGGAAGGAAGGAAGGGAGATTAGGGTCTAACGTGCCATCGACATCCAGGTCATTAGAGTCGGAGAACAAGCTCGAAATGTTTCAAGGACGAGGAAGAAAATCATTAAGATCTTAAATCGGGATGGCTTGACGTGGATTTGAACCGCTGACCTCGCGAATGCGAGGGTTGTGTGCTAACCGCTGCGCCATCTTGGTCAGTAATTCAGTCGGGGTGTCCAGACAAAATAACCTTAGCTTTGCCATTACTTCTGACGTCTTCTGTATATTTTGGTAGGTGTGACCATCACTTTTCATTTTCTGCTTTACATTGCAACCACTATTATCCTGATAAATCGTCTTTCAAGTATCTAAGATCTGTCTAGGACTCTAGCTTATAATACGTCGTTACCATTCACATGTATATAAATATTTTATACTAATCTTATTTTGTATGCATACCTAATAATTATGTTCGGTGAAGGCTTTATTTTATTGTAAGTTATTGTGTTTTGCTTCTTTTATTCCGTTAACCATAATACCCCATATGCGCTACAAACGGTTAGCGTGTAGAAAATGTGTTCGAACTGCCTCCCACACCACTCAGTGCAGGTTGGACGACGATATTAGCAGCATGTGATGAAATTTTTCCCAACACAAAATAAATAAATACATAATTTGATGTAACCAACATATAACAGACTCACATAAACAAATGTAGTGAAATGCCTTTTATGAAACTCCCCACTGTGTCTAGACAGTTTCATCTTAGGGTATAAAGTGAGATATCGTCTTAAACTAAAGGTCGAAAATCGATAGTTGCACTTCTCTCCAGCATCGTTTACTTTGTAAGTAGGCTGTTTAGGTTTTCTTATTGGTAACGCCACATAGCGCTCTGTATGAAAAATCACTGGCTGTGCCGTGCGCAGTCTGTGGATAGTTTGCATTGTTGTCTGCCATTGTAGTGTCGAGCAGAAGCAGCTGGATGCTAACAGCGCGTAGCGTTGCGCAGTTGGAGGTGAGCCGCCAGCAGTGGTGGACGTGGGGAGAGAGATGGCGGAGTTTTGAAATTTGTAAGAATTGGTGTCATGAACTGCTATATATATTATGACTAGTGAGGTAAATACATTGTTTGTACTCTATTAAAATCTTTCATTTGCTAACTATGCCTATCAGTAGTTAGCGCCTTCAGTAGTTTGAATCTTTTATTTAGCTGGCAGTAGTGGTGCTCGCTGTATTGCAGTAGCTTGAGTAACGAAGATTTTTGTGAGGTAAGTGATTTGTGAAACGTATAGGTTAATGTTAGTCAGGGCCATTCTTTCGTAGGGATTTTTGAAAGTCAGATTGCGTTGCGCTAAAAATATTGTGTGTCAGTTTAAGCACAGTCGTGTATAATTTTTCTAAGGGGACGTTTCAACTTCAGTTTCTCTGTAATCTTCTAAATACTTTGTATGATTTAATAGTTGTTATCCTTGAGAAAAACATAGTGCTGGTAGCAGTGCGATGGCAAGGTATCAATTTGTAAAGTGTCCTACACGAGTCCAGTCTAGATTTTCTTTTCACACATGATCCTTTATAACTGAACAAATACTTCATAGAAAAACTCCATTCTTAATTTTCTCAGGCACGTTAATACTATATTACTTCATGGATCCTTCAAACTTAAACAATAATGAAACACTGACTGATTGACGCTTTAGTAAAATAGCTTATGACTTCTATGGCCGCAACGGTGTTTCAAATAATTTATTATCTTTTGTGCAGCACTCCCGGCAATACACGTGAGAATGGGATCACCCCTAAGATTGTACGTAATGTCAATTTCACGCCACACCACACAATTTCACACCACGCTATCTTATGGCGTATGACCTGTTGGTGTCAGCTCCTTACGTGACCACCGGCATCAGTTGGTCATATTGTCGACGAATTCCCAGAATGATGGTCTGTGCGAAGTTTATCCACCATAACATGAAACCTGCGCAGTGGTTACGGAATAGGTAACACGAAAAGGAATTAATATTTATGCTACTATTATTGCACACATACACTCCTGGAAATGGAAAAAAGAACACATTGACACCGGTGTGTCAGACCCACCATACTTGCTCCGGACACTGCGAGACTGCTGTACAAGCAATGATCACACGCACAGCACAGCGGACACACCAGGAACCGCGGTGTTGGCCGTCGAATGGCGCTAGCTGCGCAGCATTTGTGCACCGCCGCCGTCAGTGTCAGCCAGTTTGCCGTGGCATACGGAGCTCCATCGCAGTCTTTAACACTGGTAGCATGCCGCGACAGCGTGGACGTGAACCGTATGTGCAGTTGACGGACTTTGAGCGAGGGCGTATAGTGGGCATGCGGGAGGCCGGGTGGACGTACCGCCGAATTGCTCAACACGTGGGGCGTGAGGTCTCCACAGTACATCGATGTTGTCGCCAGTGGTCGGCGGAAGGTGCACGTGCCCGTCGACCTGGGACCGGAACGCAGCGACGCACGGATGCACGCCAAGACCGTAGGATCCTACGCAGTGCCGTAGGGGACCGCACCGCCACTTCCCAGCAAATTAGGGACACTGTTGCTCCTGGGGTATCGGCGAGGACCATTCGCAACCGTCTCCATGAAGCTGGGCTACGGTCCCGCACACCGTTAAGCCGTCTTCCGCTCACGTCCCAACATCGTGCAGCCCGCCTCCAGTGGTGTCGCGACAGGCGTGAATGGAGGGACGAATAAAGACGTGTCGTCTTCAGCGATGAGAGTCGCTTCTGCCTTGGTGCCAATAATGGTCGTATGCGTGTTTGGCTCCGTGCAGGTGAGCGCCACAATCAGGACTGCATACGACCGAGGCACACAGGGCCAACACCCGGCATCATGGTGTGGGGAGCGATCTCCTACACTGGCCGTACACCTCTGGTGGGGGATACTGAATAGTGCACGGTACATCCAAACCGTCATCGAACCCATCGTTCTACCATTCCTAGACCGGCAAGGGAACTTGCTGTTCCAACAGGACAATGCACGTCCGCATGTATCCCGTGCCACCCAACGTGCTCTAGAAGGTGTAAGTCAACTACCCTGGCCAGCAAGATCTCCGGATCTATCCCCCATTGAACATGTTTGGGACTGGATGAAGCGTCGTCTCACGCGGGCTGCACGTCCAGCACGAACGCTGGTCCAACTGAGGCGCCAGGTGGAAATGGCATGGCAAGCCGTTCCACAGTACTACATCCAGCATTTCTACGATCGTCTCCATGGGAGAATAGCAGGCTGCATTGCTGCGCAAGGTGGATATACACTGTACTAGTGCCGACATTGTGCATGCTCAGTTGCCTGTGTCTATGTGCCTGTGGTTCTGTCAGTGTGATCATGTGATGTATCTGATCCCAGGAATGTGTCAATAAAGTTTCCCCTTCCTGGGACAATGAATTCACGGTGTTCTTATTTCAATTTCCAGGAGTGTACATAAAAGCATCTCTACATCTGCAGAATTACTGTAAGATACATCCATTCGGGCAGTTTTTATTTGCCACAGTTCCTTCCACTACCAAACACAATTCCGTTATGTCTCAGGATATGTCACGTCAGCTGATGTCTTCTTTTAGTGTAGATGTGTCACAAATTTCTTTTTCTCCTCAATTCGTTTCAGTACATCTTCATTAGTTATTCATTCTACCTATATAATCTCCAGCATTTTTCAGTAGCACCACATTTTCAAGGTTCTGTACTCATCTTGTTTGAAGTGTTTATCGTTCACCTTTCGTTTCCGTATAAGGCTATCCTCCAGACAAATACCTCCAGGGAAAACTTCCTGACACTTAAAATTATATTCGATGTTAACAAATTCCTCTTTTTCAGGAATCCTTTTCTTGTTATTGCCAGTCTGCATTTTATATCTTCTCTCATTTGTCGATTATCAGTTATTTTGTTTTACTTTTGTTGATGTTCTACTTATAACCTGTTTTCAAGACACTGACCACAACGTTCTACTGTTCTTCTAAGTCGCTGTCTCTGACAAAATTACAATGTCATCGGCAAACCTCAAAGTTTTTATTCCTCCTCCGTGAACTTTAATTCCCTTTCCTACTTTCTCCTTGGTTTCCCTTGCTCCTTGATCAGTGCATAGATTGAATAACATCGGGGACAGGCTGCAAGCCTGTGTCACTCCCTTTTCAACCACTGTTTCGTTGTCAATTTCTTTGACACTTATAACTTCAGGCTACATTCTGCACTAGATGTAGAAAATCTCACGCTCCATTTCGACATCTGTGCTTCCCATACCTTCCTTGCCTGCCCTTTTAGTTGCAGCACCACCGATTCCAGTTGATAGATTCAGATGTCTTAGACCTCCATGCAATATGAGAAGTATGACTTGTGCTTGAAATGAAGATTATTACTATATGAAAACTGCAACATGCCACCGTCGCTGTTAACATTCCGTCAGCTTTGCATATATATTGATTTCCTCATTATGTCACAGTCGCTAGGTGTTATGTTGGACTACTGTGTCAATGAGCCATACACTGTAACCAGATTTATCTAGAGGCAACATGTCAGATTGCTTTTCTGCAGATGTACAGTCTATTATTATTGTTCATTCCCAAAACATCCGTCGCTGTTTATTTTTTAGTACGCTTAGTAGGGACATAGTTCTAATATGGCTCTTTATGGCAGGATATCAAGTATGTTTCACTGCAAGTTTCTGGTGCCCTGTATTCGTATTTGAGTCATTCGGTAGGCCATACTTTCGTAGCTATTTCATATGTATTGTGTCTCTGGAAAATTGCAGCATATTGATTGATAGTTGCTATTTACTACAGCATGGGAGTATTCAGATAGCTTTTTGACGCACTCATCGGATATCACATTCTACGAATCTCACAGTTTCTGGAAACAACTGCCTACCTGTGTCAGCTTTTTCCGGTAAACTTTTTTTAGATATATGCACGAATTTTTGCCAAATATTAATAAAGGCGTTGCACAGCAATATGGTAAGTAAGTGCAGAAATAAAATTGTGTTACAAACCGACAGAGACAGCAAAGTGGGACGCATCTGCCGGCTGTGCAGCAGTGTCATAACTGAAGTGAGCATGAAAGGCCCGAAGTACCAACAATTTATTAGCTCACTTCGTTAGAGTATGCAAAACACAAGCTGAGAACAACTGATTCAACACTTATAAAACAGTGCAGAACAGACGGAAGTAGCTTTGTAACGAGGCTACATGTAGCAGTTTTACTTACAGATGTCACAAGAACACCTTTGAGGACGCAAACTTCGGAACGCTGTAAGATCCTGAAATTAGACACTAGAGCGCTGACGGGCACAGAAAACGAGAGCACCTTCTGTTACCAGTGAGGGAGGGATGACGTCATCGCCTGCTACAAAAAATGGTTCCAATGGCTCTGAGCACTATGCGACTTACCTTCTGAGGTCATTAGTCGCCTAGAACTTAGAACTAAGTAAACCTGGCTAACCTAAGGACATCACACACATCCATGCCGGAGGCAGGATTCGAACCTGCGACCGCAGCAGTCGCTCGGTTCCAGACTGCAGCGCCCAGAACCGCACGGCCACTCCGGCCGGCTCGCCTGCTACAAAACCACCGCCCTCCTAAAGCTCAGTCACAGATTAAGACCATTCTATCTGCATTACGGATACCGACTGCAAAGTACCTTTATTAAATTATGGGATGGTCCGGTGAAATCAAAAAGTGTCTACAAGTTGCCACCAACTTGGAGTCCACTACTGCAAACTCACACCCATCCAGTTGAAACGTGCCCTTACAAAAATTTACACAAGACTGTGCTTAAACTGACACACAATATTTTTAGCGCAACTCAATCTGACTTTCAATAATCCCTACAAAAGAATGGCCCTGACTAACATTAACCTATACCTTTCACAAATCACTTACCTCACAAAAAATCTTCGTTACTCGAACTACTGCGATACAGCGAACACCACTACTGCCAGCTAAATAAAAGATTCAGACTACGGAAGGCACTAACTACTGATAGGTATAGTTAGCAAATGAAAGATTTTAATAGAGAACAAACAGTGTATTTACCTTAATAGTCAAAATATATATGATAGTCCATGACATCCAGTCTTACAAATTACAAAACTCCGCCATCTCTCTCCCCACGTCCACCACTGCTGGCGGCTCACCTCCAACTGCGCAACGCTACACGCTGTTAGCATCCAGCTGCCGCTGCTCAAAACTACAATGGCAGACAACAATGCAAACCAGCCATAGACTGCACACGGCACAGCCAGTGATTTTTATACAGAGCGCTACGTGGCGGAGGCGTTACCAATAAAAAAACCTAAACAGCCTACTTACATAGCCCTCATGCTCCCCACAAAAAAATTTACAAATTGTTTTGGGCAGTGGCCAATACAGATTTGAAAAATTTTTTCATAATTACTATAACAAAGATATCAAATGCACACACTTATCGAAACAAAGTTGGTCAAAAGCTAAAATTTTCTCACAGTCCATAAAGACAGTCCTGCTCATTCATCAAAGTAAAATTGCAGTGTTTTTCTCAAAGTCTGAGTAGTAGAAGAAAATGCACACGGAAGTAGTGGATTTCCATGGAGTCTTGAAGAAGTAGTGTTGTCCTTTCAACGAAACAAAGTGCTGACTCTCGACATGCAGACAGGTAATGGGCCACAGCAGAGTCAGTCGACGTTGAAGACTATCGGTAGGTAGGTCATCACAGAGCAGACCCAGGTAGTCCTGGTAGAGATTACTATTGGTGGGCCACCAGAGGTGCAGACCCACTGCAGTCCTTGTAGAAATAATGGTATCGGTGGGTCATCAAAGGTGTAGACCCACTGTAGTCCTTGTAGAGATGGCCAGCAGCCATCTGTTTGACTGTGCAGGTGCACAATCACCATTGAAGAGTCTTGCGGATAATATAGCAAGTCCATAACCACCACTTGTGCACTCACAAAAATTGTTTTTGAAATGTCCTTACAACCAGCAATGCTGTTATCCAGTCCCTTACTGAATTATTAACACACGTGCAAACACTATCAGTCCCTACTTCTCACATATTGTCCATATACTATGACCAACAGAAACGTGTGCAGTGAAATGTAATTTACAAGTTACTTAATTTGATGAACTGGTGTCAATTACAATTTTATAACATGAGAATACAATAACAAAGGCACAAAATATATCATTAAAGAACATAATAGTACAGATAACATTTGCGGTAATACAAGCGTTACAAAAGAATCGAAATAGCAAATACATAAGTGTTACAAAAGCTATGACATAAGTACATACAAAAAAGATCAGAATAACTTTTGAAACATCAACTTCACACATGAGCATTAAAACAAAACAGAATAAATAATGTGTAAACATCTTTACGAAGTAAGTAACATGTTATTAATGCAAATTATATTTGAGGATAGCAGTATTCCTCATCATAGTGAATGTAGCTTAGTATTAGACGAGAAAAAATTGTATGAAACAGTACACAGAGACAGGAGAAAATAAATACACAAGGGTACACAAATACATAGTGGGATAACACAAAAGGAAAGGACAGGGTTTGTTTTCAGGGTACATTTGGTACTGCAGTCCAACCCAAAACTTCATACCATAGATCGTCCCTCTTATTTCAACATTTGCTCCAGCCAAAAAAAAATCCTATCCAAGCATGCTTTCTGTATTCTGATCACATCATCTTTCAAAAATAGTTTTTCTCCACTGTACACCACTTTTTTGGCCAAACCATTTTCTTATAGCTTCTCAATGCTTTTCTTCCAATTCATCATAGTTAGTTTCTTATATAGTCTACCCCCTCTTAAGCTAACTTAAAGCTACTGAGCTCAGATGCTAAACTAAGGAACGAGGCAATGCAGCAGCACAAAACAATTAATACAAACAGCAATGACAAAAAAATGCAAGTAAGCATAGCGAGCAGCACTAAATGTAATAACTTATATCTAAACATGACAAACCCACAAGCAGAAAAAATATTACACTAAAGACAACAACGCAGATAAGGGAAATGTATATTCACATCTTAATGTCTATGTAATTAAAATAGTGCACCACTACTTATTCAATGAAATAAATTACCAAGTACTTGGAAAGAAAATTATGTATGCAGTTCCTGTGAAGGGAAATGTCTTTTTGTGCTCCCTCATTTTTTTTGGATGTATATCACATTATTATTATATACTGGATCTGTAGACAGAAAATATTTATATTAGTGCATCTATAAAATTTTATTTTAGCCAATGCTGCAGTGCAGCTAGAAATTAGATATTAAACAAAATAGGCAAAGCAAGGCGTGAAACGTCATTCGCTAGCCATAAGGCATTTCATAATGCAGTAAACAATCTTCCAGCTAGCAAGACAATAGACATGAAACGTTTCTCATCATTTCATTTCAGTAAATGTCATAAATTAAGAATTCTACAGTGTAATCACGTTTTCAAGTTTGAGGGTGTCGTATTTACGATGCTTTCTACAAAGAAATGTCAATAGCGAGGATAATGGCCTTTTTTTTTACCTGTGCCTCTGAAAGGCACACACTAATGGCTTTTTTCCCAGGCGACTGTCGCACAGCTGGGTGCTCACGACGCATTACGTGCAGGTGGCCACTTACCTTTCTTACTGAAAAATTTACGACACCAGTTTCCGCTACAGTGACAGTCTCATATAAAAATATTTTCACAGGTTGAGAATTTGCGTTAGAAATCTGTAGAAACAAAATCCTTTAAATATAATAGTGTCCAAAAAATTTTCACCAGCATAGTGATACATTCACGCATATACACACATTTCATAACTCTTAAAGTACGATTCTCGGTTTCCAACCACCTTTTTCACAAACCAGAGTCCCTAACCACTACTCATCATTCCTTACCTTATTACACATATACATATTCGTCGACACTCCTTCAATATTTCATCATAATAAATAAGTAGCATAATCAAATTCCTCATATACCATCAGCTTATTGATCATAAACATACCTCAGCAGCATAATACACATAGTCATCATAATAATAACATCATAACACCTCAGTCAACTCTCAAAATCGTCGTAGCTTCCTCCAATAATTTCAAAACCTAAAAAAAATTCTCTGGTCATGTCAAAAGTGTCATCTACCTTAAACGTAGTTTAAAAATCATGATCCCATACCAAATACATCATTCAAAGCTCTCATAATATCACAATGGTTCCGAAAAAATATGAACTGTTCACAAAGTACAGACAAAATACAATTTCATAAGTGTGAAGTTATCCAACGGCGCAATTACGTAAACATCTGTCACTGATGTAGTAAAATAAATCTTTGTCTCTCTCAGTTAAATAACTAGACAGCTGTGTAATTTATGTGTTAGAGAAATATGGTACCGATGTGTAAACTTGTATAAGCAAATATCATATTAACTAGGGCTCCTTGTGCTTGCCAAACACATGGTACACAAAGTAGACGTGTACCCCCCTGAGGATTAATGTAATTATATCCTCAGGTGTTACGGATTACAGCAATGGAATGAAATGTATCACGGAAAACCTTTGGATCATTCTACTTCAAATATCTTTAAAAATAAATGTTTTAAGTACAAAATTAATCACTCAAATACGTGTACTGTAGCGATAAACTGTGCGTCTTGTTGTAAGATAATTATGTGTAAGTGTCGTAGTTATCGTCCTCTGTAAGCAAAGTTCTGCTGAAGTCAATGTACTTACCTCGTAATAAACGAAGTGAATTGCTTTGCGTATAAATATCTTAGTTATTACGCTTATTGCCGTGATGAAGAAAGTACTGCGCTGTAACGTATTGCTGTGCTATGGAAAAGGCTGTCTAATTGTAGCTATACCACAAAATTTACCACTAAAACATGTTTTTTCTTTCCAGAATAATTCAGAAAAACTGTGCAGATATAAAACAGATACACCGCAAAAGCACAATGTAAATTGTGTCACACATTAGTAGCGTAGTGATATAATCGTGTAGCTATCAAAGAAACCAAACGCTAAGTCATCTTTAATCTCACAGAAAGTACTTCAAATAAAGAATGTCTTTTCAACTGAACCAAAATGTTGCATTAAAACCTCATTAACAGTATATGTTCTAAGTATGTAAGCCTTATAGTCATTACATAATCGTGCAACTAACAAGCAAGAATGTACAAATAACAACACTGTGTCGTCTGTTCACTATAACAATGCATTCGTAATTTCTGTTTAAAAACGTTCCCTAGGTTCTAGACTGTATAGTTAACTTCAAAACATTGTTGCATGTTAACAGTTTCTCAGTGTGACAAAGCACACTACAAATGTGAAGTGAAATGTTTTATGGCAAAGACAAAGTTAAAAAGCAGATTATATTTCAATAAACGGTTTTACATGTGAAATGTGGTGTAAACCTTTACTCTTCCTCAGTATGCAGCAAATCAACTTGAAGTCAATCATCATGTGGTATACGGCAGTAAAGAACACTGGAATTTTGCTCAAGGTTAGCTTATGTTATTTTTCTCTGAGCCAGCCGGCGCACGCGGCTGCCTGCGGTGAGAGTCATTGTCTGTTACCTCTTTGTCGGAGCGCGTCGTTACTGGGATTAGGAGACCTAACTTCTACAAATTTACCTTGCCGAGAGGGCCCTACCCTGTTTGAAGCTCGCCAATTCTGATGGATTTCCGGTCTGTCATTATGATTATATCGTCTGTCGTCATGTCGGTAGTTCCTGTAATTTCTTGTTTGTCGGTCATGTGGTGGAGAATTTCTCCCTGAATTATCACTGCGCGGTGGACCCTTGCGTCTGAAGTTATTCTGTCTCCCGTGATAATAATAGTTCTGGTTGCCATATTGTCTGTTTCTATGATTGTCTCTGTCATGTTCATTACTACTGAAATACGATCTTTCTCTGTAACTATTACTCTGCCAGTAGTTGTCATACGGGTGGTGTCTGTTTTGGTCACGATTTGTGTTGTGAGAATAGCCTTGTCGTGTCCAGTTGTTGTTTCTTTCATCGCGAAATTGCGACGGATATGACCTGTAATTGTTGTGTTCCTGTTTTCGCGTTCCGCGATTGTCAGTGTCAATTTCTAATTCTTGTAAGACTCCCTGAAAAGCTTTAATGTCGTCTTTGCAACGGCCTGCCAAGATAATATGTCGTAAATGTTCAGGCAATTTGATTAAGCACATGCGGATGAGTTCTGAGGGGCTGTATGGGTTAGAAAGATACTGATTCTTATGCAACATGTCTTCAAAATATTTCATAGGACTGGAAAATTCAGATTGTTCGAAATGTTTCATCGTTATGATGCCATGTTTTACTCGGTCTTGTGTGGCTTGAGACCAATATGCTGAGAGGAAGGCATGGCAAAATTCTCCTTCACTGTGGCAATCGTGAATGACCGATCGCATTCTTACAGCTGGTTCATTCTCTAAATAGCCACACATAAATTCTAATCTGTGCTCTAATGACCAGTTGGGGGGGAAACAATGAGAGAATTGATGAAGCCACGCTTGTGGATGAATGTCGTTGCCAGAATTCTTAAATGTTTTGAATTTACGTGTAGTAATGAACAGCTTATAGTCAAAATCATCGTGTCGGCGGGTCGCATGTCGGTCATTGTTACGTCGTTTCGGCGGTTCCATCTCAAAATTCGGTGTACTTTGCCCATTTCTTTCATAATCTCCAAAGTGCCCTGTGTTATTATTTTGTCGCAGTTCCGTATTTTTATGTCCCTCTTCCCGTATTGGTGTGCGAGAGTCCTCTGAAATATGTAATTCTTGTATTACCTGTGTCAGCTGATCTTGTACTTCCCGGATTTCTCTTTGGTGTTGCGTATTAATTTGATTTTGATTTTGTTTGAATTTCCTAATTTGTTCGAACTCTTCTGTGTCATTAAAGACTACCGGTTTTGTGTCATTCAGATTATCATCTACCTTCGTAGATAAATTATTTAGCTGATCCGAAAGTTCAACTACTTTCTCTGATAATGAACTAATGTCCTCCATGTGTCTTTCTGAACCAATTGTCAGAGTATCTACTGTGTCCTTTAAGTTTTGTTGAGTTTTTGCAAGTTGCGTAACCGAATCGGTAGATGCAACTCAGTCAATTTTAGCTTGCAAGGTCTCATGATTTTCATGAACAATTGTTCGCAGTTCTTTTATGGCTGCTTCGTGATTCTGTAATGCATTTTCATGCCGCGAAAAAATAGCTTGGAAATACTCACAAATTTGTGTTTTTACGTCATTACAGACTTCTTGACATTTCGATTCGATTTTATGTAATTCAGTAGTTAAATCTTCACGAGTTTGTTCAAGCGTATGTTCCACTGAGTCTAACTTTTGAAGCTTTTGCTCCATTGCGTCTAACTTTTGCTGTGTTTGTCTCTGATTTTGTTCCATTGTGTCTAACTTTTGAAGATTTTGTTCCATTGTGTCTAACTTTTGAAGCTTTTGCTGTGTTTGTCTCTTATTTTGTTCCATGTGTCTAACTTTTGAAGCTTTTGTCCCATTTGTTTCTGATTTTGTTCCATTTGTTGCATTAATTGCAATAATAATGTATTAGTGTCTGGAATCTGTTTTTCTATGCTTTTTGGCAGTGCATTTTCACCGGCAACATTTACATTTTGACAGGCAGAAAATGTGTCTTGCCTCATTTGAGAAAACGGTGAGGACCCATAACCTAAGTCTACAGTATTTGCAATATTTTTTCTGTCATTTCGGATATCTGAAGCGAGCTGTTGCCGACTGATCGATCGATAATTGTTCTCTGTTCACTACTTGTTTCATTGTCTACACCATTGTTTGCCGCCCGCTGCATTTCCCTATACACAGTTACCAAATTACTAATTCGAATGTCTGTTAATTCACTACACAGTGGTGCTGATAAGCGACGCTCGTCGTCACTATTATTTCTCAGTTTACTTTGGAGCCTAGTGTTACGTTTTTCACACGCCATTATTGTCACAATATTTCACACGATAACACATAAAAGCACAATTTGAAGAGCAAAAATAAGATAACACATTAACATAGCACTGAAAATAATATCTACTTAATTGCAAGCGCAGCTGCGAAATACTTCGTGCAAAACTACATGCATGCCACAACTATTTTACTGTACAACAATGAAAGACTGCAACTACAAAGGAAATTCTCTCTATGATTACGCGCTAGCAATAAACAAAGGCTACACTAACTACACAAACTACAAGAAAAAAATCAGGAGATTCCAGTGAGGTATCCTTGGCTAAGGGTCGACATATGAAACGTACCCTTAGAAAAATTTACACAAGACTGTGCTTAAACTGACACACAATATTTTTAGCGCAACTCAATCTGACTTTCAATAATCCCTACAAAAGAATGGCCCTGACTAACATTAACCTGTACCTTTCACAAATCACTTACCTCACAAAAAATCTTCGTTACTCGAACTACTGCGATACAGCGAACACCACTACTGCCAGCTAAATAAAAGATTCAGACTACGGAAGGCACTAACTACTGATAGGTATAGTTAGCAAATGAAAGATTTTAATAGAGAACAAACAGTGTATTTACCTTAATAGTCAAAATATATATGATAGTCCATGACATCCAGTCTTGTTGTTGTTGTTGTCTTCAGTCCTGAGACTGGTTTGATGCAGCTCTCCATGCTACTCTATCCTGTGCAAGCTGCTTCATCTCCCAGTACCTACTGCAACCTACATCCTTCTGAATCTGCTTGGTGTACTCATCTCTCGGTCTCCCTCTACGATTTTTACCCTCCACACTGCCCTCCAATGCTAAATTTGTGATCCCTTGATGCCTCAAAACATGTCCTACCAACCGATCCCTTCTTCTAGTCAAGTTGTGCCACAAACTTCTCTTCTCCCCAATCCTATTCAATACCTCCTCATTAGTTACGTGATCTATCCACCTTATCTTCAGTATTCTTCTGTAGCACCACATTTCGAAAGCTTCTATTCTCTTCTTGTCCAAACTAGTTATCGTCCATGTTTCACTTCCATACATGGCTACACTCCAAACAAATACTTTCAGAAAGGACTTCCTGATACATAAATCTATATTCGATGTTAACAAATTTCTCTTCTTCAGAAACGCTTTCCTTGCCATTGCCAGTCTACATTTTATATCCTCTCTACTTCGACCATCATCAGTTATTTTACTTCCTAAATAGCAAAACTCCTTTACTACCTTAAGTGCCTCATTTCCTAATCTAATTCCCTCAGCATCACCCGATTTAATTTGACTACATTCCATTATCCTCGTTTTGCTTTTGTTAATGTTCATCTTATATCCTCCTTTCAAGACACTGTCCATTCCGTTCAACTGCTCTTCCAAGTCCTTTGCCGTCTCTGACAGAATTACAATGTCATCGGCGAACCTCAAAGTTTTTACTTCGTCTCCATGAATTTTAATACCTACTCCAAATTTTTCTTTTGTTTCCTTTACTGCTTGCTCAATATACAGATTGAATAACATCGGGGAGAGGCTACAACCCTGTCTCACTCCTTTCCCAACCACTGCTTCCCTTTCATGCCCCTCGACTCTTATTACTGCCATCTGGTTTCTGTACAAATTATAAATAGCCTTTCGCTCCCTGTATTTTACCCCTGCCACCTTTAGAATTTGAAAAAGAGTATTCCAGTCAACATTGTCAAAAGCTTTCTCTAAGTCTACAAATGCTAGAAACGTAGGTTTGCCTTTTCTTAATCTTTCTTCTAAGATAAGTCGTAAGGTCAGTATTGCCTCACGTGTTCCAACATTTCTACGGAATCCAAACTGATCTTCCCCGAGGTCTGCATCTATCAGTTTTTCCATTCGTCTGTAAAGAATTCGCGTTAGTATTTTGCAGCCGTGGCTTATTAAACTGATAGTTCGGTAATTTTCACATCTGTCAGCACCTGCTTTCTTTGGGATTGGAATTATTATATTCTTCTTGAAGTCTGAGGGTATTTCGCCTGTCTCATACATCTTGCTCACCAGCTGGTAGAGTTTTGTCATTACTGGCTCTCCCAAGGCCGTCAGTAGTTCTAATGGAATGTTGTCTACTCCGGGGGCCTTGTTTCGACTCAGGTCTTTCAGTGCTCTGTCAAACTCTTCACGCAGTATCGTATCTCCCATTTCGTCTTCATCTACATCCTCTTCTATTTCCATAATATTGTCCTCAAGTACATCGCTCTTGTATAAACCTTCTATATACTCCTTCCACCTTTTTGCCTTCCCTTCTTTGCTTAGAACTGGGCTGCCATCTGAGCTCTTGATATTCATACACGTGGTTCTCTTCTCTCCAAAGGTCTCTTTAATTTTCCTGTAGGCAATATCTATCTTACCCCTAGTGAGATAAGCTCCTACATCCTTACATTTGTCCTCTAGCCATCCCTGTTTAGCCATTTTGCACTTCCTGTCGATCTCATTTTTGAGACGTCTGTATTCCTTTTTGCCTGCTTCATTTACTGCATTTTTATATTTTCTCCTTTCATCAATTAAATTCAATATTTCTTCTGTTACCCAAGGATTTCTTGCAGCCCTCGTCTTTGTACCTACTTTATCCTCTGCTGCCTTCACTACTACATCCCTCAGAGCTACCCATTCTTCTTCAACTGTATTTCTTTCCCCTATTCCTGTCAATTGTTCCCTTATGCTCTCTCTGAAACTCTGTACAACCTCTGGTTCTTTCAGTTTATCCAGGTCCCATCTCCTTAATTTCCCACATTTTTGCAGTTTCTTCAGTTTTAATCTACAGGTCATAACCAATAGATTGTGGTCAGAGTGCACATCTGCCCCTGGAAATGTCTTACAACTTAAAACCTGGTTCCTAAATCTCTGTCTTACCATTATATAATCTATCTGATACCTTTTAGTATCTCCAGGGTTCTTCCACGTATACAACCTTCTTTCGTGATTCTTAAACCAAGTGTTAGCTATGATTAAGTTGTGCTCTGTGCAAAATTCTACTAGGCGGCTTCCTCTTTCATTTCTTAGCCCCAATCCATATTCACCTACTATGTTTCCTTCTCTCCCTTTTCCTACACTCGAATTCCAGTCACCCATTACTATTAAATTTTCGTCTCCCTTCACTATCTGAATAATTTCTTTTATTTCATCGTACATTTCTTCAATTTCTTCATCATCTGCAGAGCTAGTTGGCATATAAACTTGTACTACTGTAGTAGGTGTGGGCTTCGTATCTATCTTGGCCACAATAATGCGTTCACTATGCTGTTTGTAGTAGCTTACCCGCATTCCTATTTTCCTATTCATTATTAAACCTACTCCTGCATTACCCCTATTTGATTTTGTGTTTATAACCCTGTAGTCACCTGACCAGAAGTCTTGTTCCTCCTGCCACCGAACTTCACTAATTCCCACTATATCTAACTTTAACCTATCCATTTCCCTTTTTAAATTTTCTAACCTACCTGCCCGATTAAGGGATCTGACATTCCACGCTCCGATCCGTAGAACGCCAGTTTTCTTTCTCCTGATAACGACATCCTCCTGAGTAGTCCCCGCCCGGAGATCCGAATGGGGGACTATTTTACCTCCGGAATATTTTACCCAAGAGGATGCCATCATCATTTAATCATACAGTAAAGCTGCATGTCCTCGGGAAAAATTACGGCTGTAGTTTCCCCTTGCTTTCAGCCGTTCGCAGTACCAGCACAGCAAAGCCGTTTTGGTTAATGTTGCAAGGCCAGATCAGTCAATCATCCAGACTGTTGCCCCTGCAACTACTGAAAAGGCTGCTGCCCCTCTTCAGGAACCACACGTTTGTCTGGCCTCTCAACAGATACCCCTCCGTTGTGGTTGCACCTACGGTACGGCCATCTGTATCGCTGAGGCACGCAAGCCTCCCCACCAACGGCAAGGTCCATGGTTCATGGGAAGTCTTACAAATTACAAAACTCCACCATCTCTCTCCCCACGTCCACCACTGCTGGCGGCTCACCTCCAACTGCGCAACGCTACACGCTGTTAGCATCCAGCTGCCGCTGCTCAAAACTACAATGGCAGACAACAATGCAAACCAGCCACAGACTGCACACGGCACAGCCAGTGATTTTTATACAGAGCGCTACGTGGCGGCGGCGTTACCAATAAAAAAAACCTAAACAGCCTACTTACACAGTCTTGAAGGGGACTTTTCATCTGCAAGCCAAAATACTGCCGGTCATGATAATGACTGACCGAGGATGGGAGCTGGGCCGATATTCCGTGGATGAAGAACCAATCCACCTTTCTGCAGGCTGTCCAGATTAGACGCTGGGGGCCTGTGTCACCATTGAGGGGGCAGTGCTGTATGCTGGAACCGCCACTCAGGCTGTCCGTGTTGCTTGTGGATCTTCCGCCTACACGCCATCTCGACAATCTACAGCAGGATCAAGCTGATTGCTGGGGCCGAGCCTAAGTGTAGCTTCACTCATCGAGAGCGCTGAGGCTCTGATGGACGTCGACATCTAAGTGAGTCTGTGGGGACACAAGGCCGCCGCATCGTCCTGCGACGGGGCTGCAGCACTGACTATTGGCAACGCCATTCCCTGTGCTCAGCTAACTCCTCGCTGGGCACCGACGTGCCACCAAGCGCTTTCAAGAAGCACGATCGCTGCTAGGCAGCACTGGGAAGACGATGGAGTGATTGCAATGCCTCGTCAATAAACGGTTGTTAATTGAATGATGTTTCTCTAGCGTCCTGGAGCTTCACAGGATCACTCTGCACTTCGAATGGTCTCCTCCTCATAACAACATGACCTCGTCTCCGGTAGTAACTTTTGTGTTGAGAAGTGGAACTAACGTAAGATGGGTGCCAGCAGAGGTTCTACACTAAAGAGCCAAAGAAACTGGAACATCTGCCTAATTTTGTGTAGGGCCCTCGTGGGCATGCTGAAGTGCCGTAACACTACGTATCATGGTTTCGACTAATGTCTGGAGAGAACTGACACAATGAAACCGGCAGGGCTGTCCATATATTCGCAAGAGTAGGGCGGGGTGGAAATATCTCCTGAACAGCACATTGCAAGGCAACCCAGAATTGCTCATTAATGTTCATGTCTGGGGAGTTTGGTGCCCAGCAGAAGTGCTTAATAAGTTTCCTTTAATTTACGGCTATGGTCACAATCATTTTGTTCAACAGATTACCGGTTTCGGTCTTTAATGACCATCATCAGATCTGTTTAATAAAAACAAAGTCCTAATGTACTGCAGCCATAGTGGCATCGTCAAATGTTAAATGCGGAATCAGCACCAGCATCGTCAAATACATATAAATCACATCACATGCTTAAATTCATAAGTGTGTTGCTGGAGCCACTGTGTAGCAATTCTGGACGTGTCGGCTGTCGAATGGTTCTGCTGAAATTGCTCAAGTCCGTCGTAATGCACAGTAGACATGAATGGATGCTGGTGACCAGACATGATGCTTGCGAAAGTTTCACTTGTCAGAGTCGTATCTAACGTATCAAGGGTCCCATACTACTCCAACTGCACACGCCCCACAGCATTACAGAGCCTCCACCGACTTGAACAGTACCCTGCTGACATGCAGGGTCCATGGATTCATGAGGTTGTCTCCATACCCGTACACGTCCAATCGCTCGATACAATTTGAAACGAGACTCGTCCGACCGGGCAACATGTTTCCAGTCATCAACAGTCCAATGTCGGTGTTTACGGTCCCAGGCGAGGCGTAAGGCTTTGTGTCGTGCAGTCATCAAGAGAACATGAGTGGGCCTTCAGCTCCGAAAGCCCATGCATTGAAAACTGCAGCAATTTCCGGAAAAGCTGCACTTCTGTCACGTTGAACGATTCTCTTCAGTCGTCTTTGGTCCCGTTCTTACAGGATCTTTTTCCGGTTGCAGCTGTGTCGGACATTTGAAGTTTTACCGGATTCCTGATATTCACGGTACACTCGTAAAATGGTCGTACGAGAAAATCCCCAATTCATCGCTATCTCGGAGATGCTGCGACCTATCGCTCGTGCGAGGAATATAACAACATGTTCAAACTCATTTAAACCTTGGTAACCCGCCATTGCAGCAGAAACCGATCTATCAACAGCGCCAGACACTTGTTGTCTTATATAGACGTTTGCCAACCGCAGCGCCGTATTCTGCCTATTCTCTGAATAGGCATACCTATACCCGTTTCTTTGGCGCTTCAGCGGAGCACACTACATATGCATCAGAAAGTGGTGGCACACTACATTTGCTTCAGAAAGTCGTTCTGATGCGCTGCTTTGTGTAGGGAGAACTTGAAATCCTACTTGTTCGGCACCTAAGGTGCTGACGTTGGCTGTCCATGCCGTCAACGACCCACACCTGTGCATCAGCAGCCATCGGAATCAGTCATCTGTCGGTGAGGTGAGTGACGAAATTTTTGTTGACCTGTTTTCTTCTTTTGTTTTGTTGGCATGTTGATTCGGAAGGGCCTGCATAGCAAATTGAACGCGTCTTTGTATAGTCCACAAGAGCCTGCAGACAAATCCCAATTCAGCGGTAACCGGAAGGAAGAATATTTAGGCCCGACTAGGAATCAGTAATGTAATTTATCACGGCATGAGTTACCGTGTTCCAAGGCAGAGTCAGTAATGTGTGAAACTAATAACGGTTTGGCCATGAAGCGCGGTAGTGCAGTGATCTCGTTGTGTTATGGCAGGTAGGAAAGATTAGTGTAATTATTTTTGCTTATTGATGTTGTGCCGGTGATAAGAGATCCCACTTGTCGTGAAGTATACTCCAGTATGGAGATTACACAACGACCTGAAACGCGTTCATTACCTTTGAGTGACAGTTTTCAAAAATCGGGTAACCGCATTACTCCAGGATGAAACAGAACGGAGCCAGGTCACCCAAGAAATGTAAAGGGAACTAGATACATTAGGAGCAGCAACTTGGCTGATACAAGCACAAGGGGGGATACTAAGACCATAGTCAGCATACCTACTCCATCTATTGATCATATGACAGCTGGTCCCATTACATCTTTTTCTGGGAAAATATCTGAAGATCTTCTGGCTTTTCTATAGGATGTTAAGGAAGCAGCTCAGTTAGGGAATTGGTTCTATCCAACATGTCTTTCTATGACTTAGGTACTGTCAACAGGTGGCGGTAAAACGTAAGCACATACCATAAACCCTTGGTGAGGCAAAAACGTTTAAGCGGCTGAGCGAAGGACTAACCTAACGCTGTCGTAAGCAAAACAGTGCTCGATTTTCTAGAGGAAAACTCATGGGGTTAATGTAGAAATTTAATGATTCAGTAGAGACATTTTTGACGGAATTCGTAAGCTCAACTCGCAGACTTACGAATTAACACAAAATGCAAGGCGGAATGCCTCCTCTCGGGTAGTGGAGAATAGGGCATTGGACGTATTCATAACAGGTATCTCAGCTGATATATCGCAAACGGTAAGGATAGAGAATGCTAGCGTCTTGTTCTTTGCTATCATAATTGCTACACAATTAGAGCAAATAGATTTTGCGACTCGAAAACGGAGTGACCGATGTGTTTTCTACTTTGATGTTAAATTCTATAGAGGTGGACCAACGGGCCACGTGCAGAGGCAATGCCGCGAACCACCATGTTTTGAATGTGGTAAGGTTGGACATAAGGTGTGCGACTGCGGAAATCGTAAGCATCAGAAGCGCAATACGAAGAAGCGTTCGTTAAACGCAAACGGAAGTGCCTTCACCAACGGAGGTCATTCCCAATAAAGCAGTGCACCGCAAGGACGAGTGCAAAGACGAACTGTTGCATGACTGTCGGAGCAGGGAATCTGCACATAAATTCCTGGTCGATATGGATGCACATGTGTAAGTTGTTAGTCTCAACCTCATAAGTAGGAAGAAACTTCAGTCTCCACAATACTGGTTACGTGGAGTTGATAACAATTATGTAGAGTCATTGGGGACAACACTGTTCAATTTCAGCATTGGGGCTGTAAACTATAAGGAGCATATTGAGGTGTTGTCACATGTTGATGAGGAGTACTCTGCAATGTACAGATTTGATTTTGTGGGTAAACATTGCGCAGTAATTGATCTTTCGTGGCATACAATAGAACTTGGTGAAATTTTATTTCCATTAAGGGAGAAAGCTGCTAGGGAATGAAGTCATAAGGTAAACCTGTCAGGAAGGTAGTAACAGCTAAATGGCATACACATACACTAACGTTTAATTTGTGGGATAACATACCAGCAGATACAGCAAAACTGACCTAGGTTAGTGTAGGTACAGTCATACTGAGGGAAATGTTATCCATAGCAAAACCACTGGCATGCAGTGAAGAGTTAGATAAGGCGCATTGTATGGCTGAACAGCAGCGCATTACGAACTTTGGATATAACTGGAGAATATAAGGTTCCCGTGAGTTTAGAAATTTCGGCATGGACGAGGTGTGTCTGCTGAAGGGCTTAATGGTTGCCAGTTTGAATGTCTTTCAAGAAGACGATAGTGACAGGACGAGTGATGCCTACAGCCGCAAGCATACCGTTAACAATCTCGCAGTATGTGATAAAGTTTAAACATTTGCAACAGAAAGACAGGGAAGACACAGAAAATTTATTGCTTGTGTTCAAGGATTTGATCAATCTAGTGGGTCTGTTACCCACGATACCGATTACACAGCACAGGATACAAACAGAAGAAAGTCTGTAAGAAACCATACAGGATCCTAAAGCAATTACAACCGGTAATGGAGGAATTTATTGACCAGTCATTGTCTGATAGAATCACTGAGGACAGCAGTAGTCCCTGGAGTGCAAACGTTGACATTGTGCCCAAAAAGTCAACGCATGGTACCAAAAAGTATGGGTTCTATTAAGATTAACGCTTCTTAAATGCAAAAACTGTCATCAAGGCGTATCCCATCCTGAATGTCACAGAGACACTCGACAACCTCGGTCACTATAAATACTTTTCGACTAGGGATTTGAACAGCGGCTATCAGCAGCTTGACTTAGTTCCAGACTGTCCGAAGGCAGCTTTTTTTCACTCAATGGAGACGTCACCAGTACTGTAGAGCGTCGTTTGGACTAAAACACACTTTGTCTACATTTCAGAGACTCTTTGATAGAATGCTTCACAAACTGAAAAGGATAAAATACATGGTGTATCTTCATGACATAATTAAATTAGCAGAGGCCTTCAGCTAGATTGCCGGTTAATACACACATCAAAAAAAGTTTTGCATCACCCTGGTTCCCACCACTTCTGAAGACACTCTCTTTAACTGTTCACAGATCTCACTAAACCGACCCAAAGATGTAAACAACCATGCATGAGAAGCACCTATTACAGGGAGGAGGTCCGACAGCCGATCAGTTCCAGTCATTCCACCATTGTCTGTATTTCAACCATGCCTATACGGTCAGTATCGCGGTTCGATCGCGTCCGCATTGTTACTTTGTGCCAGGAAGGGCTTGCTCTCAGCAAGGGAAGTTTCCAGGCGTCTCGGACTCGATGACATGCCTCACTCAGGGAGCCTAAGGGCTACTACTCCAGTGGATGACCGTTACCTATGTATTGTGGCTCTGAGGATCACTGACAGCAATGCCACCATATTGAATAATGCTTTTCGTGCAGCCACAGGACAACGTGTTACCACTCAAGCTGTGCCCAATAGTCAGCATGATGCGTAACTTCACTCCCGACGTCCATGGCGAGGTCCATTTTTGCAACCACGACATCATGCAGCGCGGTACAAATTGGCCCAATAACATACCGAATGGACCGCTCAAGATTGGCATCACATTCTCTTCAACGATGAGTATCGCATATGCCTTCAACCAGACTGTCGTCGGAGACGTGTTTGGAGGCAACCCAGTCAGGCTGAACCCCATAGACACACTGCCCAGCAAGTGTAGAAAGATGGAGGTTCTCTGATGTTTTGGGTTGGCAATATGTGGTGCCGACGTACGACGCTGGTGGTCACGGAAGGCGCCGTAACGGCTGTACGATACGTGAATGCCATCCTCCGACCGATAGTATAACCATATCGGCAGCATATTGGCCAGACATTCGTCTTCCAGGACCACAATTCGCACCCCCGTCGTACACATCTTGTGAATGACTTCCTTCAGTATAATGACACTGCTCGACTAGAGTGGCCAGCACGTTCTCCAGGCATGAGTCCTATCGAAGATGCGTGGGATAGTTTGGAAAAGGCTATTTATGGACGACGTGACCCATCAACCACTCTGAGGGATCTACGCCGAATAGCCGTTGAGGAGTGGAACAATCTGGACCAACAGTGCCTTGATTAACTAGTGGATAGTATGCCACGACGAATACAGGCATTCATCTGTCCAAGAGGACGTGCTACAGGGTATTAAAGATACCGGTGTGTACAGCAATCTGGACCACCACCTCTGAGGGTCTCACTGCATGGAGGTATAACATGCAATTTATGGTGTTTATAAGCAATAAAAATGGCGGAAATAATGTTTTACCATGAAGTAAAGCGTGCTTGAAGAAAAGGTGTTCTTGTCCTTGCGATGTTCCCTTATGTAGATGATTAATTTTCTCAAAAGTTTGCTTTTCTCTTGAACTGCAAGTACTGAATATTACTCAGCTCACCCTTTTCTTTTATCCTTGACCGTGGTTGTATATCTTTAGGGACTTCTACTCCGAATACTGCAGTCTTTACTGCAAGTTTCATAATGTAGCACCACTTCTAATTCTTCTGACACATGAGCTGCACTTTCTTCTAGCAATATACGAGGAGCGTTCAGTAATAAGCCAAACACATTTTTGTCTGAAAGCAGGTTGGTTTTATTCAGGACTTTAATATACCAGTTATTCCCCACCCTTTTGGGTTCAAAATCCTATTTTTCAACACAATCTCGGTTCAGAGAGGCAGCTTCATGTCACCGTACTGGGAGGGCCTGTAATCCGCACATGGTACCGCTGTACTGAGCCAAGTCGGACCCAACGTCTTTGTCCACGTGCTGCTTCCCGCGGAGTGCACTCTTCATTGGGGCAAAGAGATGGAAGCTGCAAAGAGCGAGATCCAGACTGCAGGGTGGATGAGAAAGAACAGTCCAGTGAAGTGCGCAGAATTGTGCGAGACTTGTTGTTGTCACGGAGAAGGAAAAGTTCTTTAGCGTTTTTGTGGCGATGAAGTTATTTCTTCAGTTTCCTGAGGACAGCAAAATACACTTCAAACTTGATCGTTGCTCCATGAAGTAGGACATTAATCAGAATAACTCATTCAGAGTCCCTAACATAACTTGACCGGCTGAGGGTGTGGCTTTGAACTTTTTCTTCGCAGGCGAGGTGGAGTATCGTCAGTTCAAATAGTTAAAATGGCTCTAAGCACTATGGGACCTAACATCTCAGGTCATCAGTCCCCTAGAACTTAGAACTACTTAAACCTAACTAACCTAAGGACATCACACACATCCGTGCCCGAGGCAGCATTCGGACCTGAGACCGTGGCAGCAGCCCGGTTGTTGACTGAAGCGCCTAGAACCGCTCGGCCGCAACAGTCGACAGTAGCGTCAGTCCATGGATTGCCGTTTTGTTCTCGGTTCTAAGTGATGAACCCATGTTTCATTGCTTGTGACGATGTTCGACAAAAATTGTCACGAGCAGTCTTGTAATGCGCAAATAATTCCACACGGATGGTCCTTCGTTGCTCCTTAATTACCCAAAGCGATAGACGAGTGCGTCAGCGCCACCAACAGAGACGTCCAGTTGAACACTTCCACTTTTTTTGCACTTGCTTCTTGTTTCCCATGACCCACCCTCAAATTTCTTACTGTGGGTCTTTATATACCGCTGTGAATGGATTCGGGTCTCGGAGTGGCTGATGATACCACTCCGACTCCCATCCCCACTCACATCGTTGCCCGTGTCCCGCCGCGTGGAGGTGGGCTCTATTTGTTTTGTTACCCGTACAGTCGTTTTTTGTGCAGCATTTTAAAGAACATTAGAACTGATGTTATAGATGTAGGAAGATGAAATAAAAAAAATTAGTAATTAAGAAGAATTTGAAAAGAAGATAGGAAAGAGTGTAGTATGAAAAGTCCCCACCACCTGGTTGTGTGTGGCGGCCAGGGTCTTGGAATGAGCTTCCAGTCGCTAGCCGCCACTCACGATTCCTTTTCTATATCTACCATTCTTGAAATTAACATGAGTACAAAAGAAAGAAAGCGAATGACGGGCACTGAATGTCTAGCCTACGTGACTTGTTCTGGTCAGCAGTCCGGCGATTAGCACCTCCCGGCTACGCAAACAACCGAGCCTGGACAGAGGTTTTCCCCGATCTACATTAATGTATCAGTCAGGGTTGGGCTCAGCTAACGGGGACCACGATTAAATTCCTTCTATCCAGGCCGTTCGTCGCTGCTCACCAGGAGGCGTGGGTCCCTTGAAGAGTTACTCAACTTTAACCCCCTTCTCTAATGCTACTGACCTCTCGTTGGACATGGGGGTCCTACTTAATATGTACATTATACAATAGTGGTGCTGTTTTTTTTTAATGTGTTTAATCATAAGCACCTCGTATTGGATTTTCTGGGCCATTTGGCTGCCACTCACGATTCCTTATCTACATCTACCGTACTTAAGATAATATAAGAACAAGAACCCCCCATGAACCATGGACCTTGCCGTTGGTGGGGAGGCTTGCGTGCCTCAGCGATACAGATGGCCGTACCGTAGGTGCAATCACAACGGAGGGGTATCTGTTGAGAGGCCAGGCAAACGTGTGGTTCCTGAAGAGGGGCAGCAGCCTTTTCAGTAGTTGCAGGGGCAACAGTCTGGATGATTGACTGATCTGGCCTTGCAACTTTAACCAAAACGGCCTTGCTGTGCTGGTACTGCGAACGGCTGAAAGCAAGGGGAAACTACAGCCGTAATTTTTCCCGAGGACATACAGCTGTACTGTATGATTAAATGATGATGGCATCCTCTTGGGTAAAATATTCCGGAGGTAAAATAGTCCCCCATTCGGATCTCCGGGCGGGGACTACTCAGGAGGATGTCGTTATCAGGAGAAAGAAAACTGGCGTTCTACGTATCGGAGCGTGGAATGTCAGATCCCTTAATCGGGCAGGTAGGTTAGAAAATTTAAAAAGTGAAATGGATAGGTTAAAGTTAGATATAGTGGGAATTAGTGAAGTTCGGTGGCAGGAGGAACAAGACGTCTGGTCAGGTGACTACAGGGTTATAAACACAAAATCAAATAGGGGGAATGCAGGAGTAGGTTTAATAATGAATAGGAAAATAGGAATGCGGTTAAGCTACTACAAACAGCGTAGTGAACGCATTATTGTGGCCAAGATAGATACGAAGCCCACACCCACTACAGTAGTACAAGTTTATATGCCAACTAGCTCTGCAGGTGATGAAGAAATTGAAGAAATGTACGATGAAATAAAAGAAATTATTCAGATAGTGAAGGGAGACGAAAATTTAATAGTAATGGGTGACTGGAATTCGAGTGTAGGAAAAGGCAGAGAAGGAAACATAGTAGGTGAATATGGATTGGGGCTACGAAATGAAAGAGGAAGCCGCCTAGTAGAATTTTGCACAGAGCACAACTTAATTATAACTAAGACTTGGTTTAAGAATCATGAAAGAAGGTTGTATACGTGGAAGAACCCTGGAGATACTAAAAGGTATCAGATAGATTATATAATGGTAAGACGGAGATTAAGAACCAGGTTTTAAGTTGTAAGACATTTCCAGGGGCAGATGTGGACTCTGACCACAATCTATTGGTTATGACCTGTAGATTAAAACTGAAGAAACTGCAAAAAGGTGGGAATTTAAGGAGATGGCATCTGGATAAACTGAAAGAACCAGAAGTTGTACAGAGTTTCAGGGAGAGCATAAGGGAACAATTGACAGGAATAGGGGAAAGAAATACAGTAGAAGAAGAATGGGTAGCTCTGAGGGATGAAGTAGTGAAGGCAGCAGAGGATAAAGTAGGTACAAAGACGAGAGCTGCTAGAAATCCTTGGCTAACAGAAGAAATATTGAATTTAATTGATGAAAGGAGAAAATATAAAAATGCAGTAAATGAAGCAGGCAAAAAGTAATACAAACGTCTCAAAAATGAGATCGACAGGAAGTGCAAAATGGCTAAACAGGGATGGCTAGAGGACAAATGTAAGGATGTAGAAGCTTATCTCACTAGGGGTAAGATAGATACTGCCTACAGGAAAATTAAAGAGACCTTTGGAGAGAAGAGAACCACGTGTATGAACATCAAGAGCTCAGATGGCAACCCAGTTCTAAGCAAAGAAGGGAAGGCAGAAAGGTGGAAGGAGTATATAGAGGTCCGCAGAAGAGCTTCTGTAAAGTTTGGAAGGTAGGAGACGAGATACTGGCAGAAGTAAAGCTGTGAGTACCGGGCGTGAGTCATGCTTCGGTAGCTCAGATGGTAGAGCACTTGCCCGCGAAAGGCAAAGGTCCCGAGTTCGAGTCTCGGTCGGCCACACAGTTTTAATCTGCCAGGAAGTTTCAGTATATAGAAGGTTTATACAAGGGCGATGTACTTGAGGACAATATTATGGAAATGGAAGAGGATGTAGATGAAGACGAAATGGGAGATACGATACTGCGTGAAGAGTTTGACAGAGCACTGAAAGACCTGATTCGAAGCAAGGCCCCCGGAGTAGACAACATTCCATTGGAACTACTGGCGGCCTTGGGAGAACCAGTCCTGACAAAACTCTACCAGCTGGTGAGCAAGATGTATGAGACAGGCGAAATACCCTCAGACTTCAAGAAGAATATAATAATTCCAATCCCAAAGAAAGCTGGTGCTGACAGATGTGAAAATTACCGAACTATCAGTTTAATAAGCCACGGCTGCAAAATACTAACGCGAATTCTTTACAGACGAATGGAAAAACTGGTAGATGCGGACCTCAGGGAGGATCAGTTTGGATTCCGTCGAAATGTTGGAACACGTGACGCAATACTGACCTTACGACTTATCTTAGAAGAAAGATTAAGAAAAGGCAAACGTACGTTTCTAGCATTTGTAGACTTAGAGAAAGCTTTTGACTATGTTGACTGGAATACTCTATTTCAAATTCTAAAGGTGGCAGGGGTAAAATACAGGGAGCGAAAGGCTATTTACAATTTGTATAGAAACCAGATGGCAGTCATAAGAGTCGAGGGGCATGATAGGGAAGCACTGGTTGAGAAAGGAGTGAGACAGGGTTGTAGCCTCTCCCCGATGTTATTCAATCTGTATATTGAGCAAGCAGTAAAGGAAACAAAAGAAAAATTTGCAGTTGGTATTAAAATTCATGGAGACGAAGTAAAAACTTTGAGGTTCGCCGATGACATTGTAATTCTGTCAGAGACGGCAAATGACTTGGAAGAGCAGTTGAACGGAATGGACAGTGTCTTGAAAGGAGGATATAAGATGAACATTAACAAACGCAAAACGAGGATAATGGAATGCAGTCAAAGTAAATCGGGTGATGCTGAGGGAATTAGATTAGGAAATGAGACACTTAAAGTAGTAAAGGAGTTTTGCTATTTAGGAAGTAAAATAACTGATGATGGTCGAAGTAGAGAGGATATAAAATGTAGACTGGCAATGGCAAGGAAAGCGTTTCTGAAGCAGAGAAATTTGTTAACATCGAATATAGATTTATGTATCAGGAAGTCGTTTCTGAAAGTATTTGTTTGGAGTGTAGCCATGTATGGAAGTGAAACATGGACGATAAATAGTTTGGACAAGAAGAGAATAGAAGCTTTCGAAATGTGGTGCTACAGAAGAATGCTGAAGATTAAATGGGTAGATCACATAACTAATGAGGAAGTATTGAATAGGATTGGGGAGAAGAGAAGTTTGTGGCACAACTTGACTAGAAGAAGGGATCGATTGGTAGGACATGTTTTGAGGCATCAAGGGATCACAAATTTAGCATTGGAGGGCAGCGTGGAGGGTAAAAATCGTAGAGGGAGACAGAGAGATGAGTACACTAAGCAGATTCAGAAGGATGTAGGTTGCAGTAGGTACTGGGAGATGAAGCAGCTTGCACAGGATAGAGTAGCATGGAGAGCTGCATCAAACCAGTCTCAGGACTGAAGACAACAACAACAACAACAACAACAACAACAACAACAAGAAAGACATGCATCTCCCGGCGACGCAAACAACCCACCCTGGACAGTGGTTTTCCCTGATCTACATTAATGTATCAGTCTGGTTGGGCTCAGCTAAGAGGGACCACAATTAAGATCCTTCTGTCGAGGCCGTGCGTCGCCGCTCACCAGGAGGCGTGGGTCCCTTGAAGAGTTACCCAACTTTAAGCTCCTTCTCTAATGCTACTGACCTCTCGTTGGACATGGAGGTGCTGCTCAATATGTACATATGTACAGTTATGGTGCTGGTAGCTTTGTATGTGTTTGATCGTATGAACCTTGTATTGGTTTTTCTGGACCATTTATACTGTCACGCATGTTGCCACTATGGGTCATCAGCGTGAGACGCTTCAATATCTGTGTCGTTGCCAGGGTCAGTGTCCGTATGTTCTTGACTAGAGGTGTCAGTGCTGTTATCCATCTCATGGACACTCTGCTTTCTATGTACACCGACCTGCTTTCTGTAAGGTCTGTTACGTAGGTGTTCTGTATGCAGGATCTTAGAGATTTCGGCAGTCAGTGTGTTGAGTTCAGCCCACAGGTCTGGGTCGCGTAGTACGGCGTACAATTCGTTTTGAATGTTCAAGTGGTTGGTAAATAATGTGTGCCCTATGTTTGTGCGCTGCCCACAGAGAAGGACAGTGTGTTCTGGGGAACCTTCTTCCCCACATGTGAATCTAGTAGTCTGTCGCAGACTCACGCGGCTCAAGCACATGGGATAAGTGCCATGGCCTGTGATCGGCTGGGATCGTTCCTTGGTCGTTCCCTGATATCAGGAAAGAAGTTGTAGACTGGGTGGCCCTTATCGCTATTGTCCCACTCGCTCTTCCATGTATCCACTCACCACGCTTTGAGTTGGCGTGTTGTCTCATACGGTACTCCAGTGATCTGTCGAACTTAGTCTAGTCTCCCCATCTTAAGCCAGTACATTGCCGCACGGTATCTGATGGTTATATCTATAGGATAGATTCCCATCACAACGTGTAGTGCATCGACTGATGTTGTGCTGAAAGCCCCCGTTAATCGAAGCAAGACGCTTCTTTTCCCACTACGTACGACAGTTCTGTTGGTGGAAAAACGTAGTCTGTGGGCCCACGTGCTGTCAGCAAAGCATAGTACTGGCTCGATGAGAGCGCGCAATGGTATGTCCATGTAACTGACAGAGGTAGTCTGAATTGTTCCGAGTTTTACCTTGACAGTTTATGAAGTATCTTTCTTCTTTGTCTGTGCATATTCGTATGCGTTCATGAAAGTTCAATCGTTCGTCTTTGTATACTCCATGGTAGCGTGTAACTACTGATTTTCTTATGTTTGTGTCCCCAATTTTGATTATTGGGTTCCTGTGCAGGATACTCTTTAGCAATGTGTAGGTTGTTTTATTTTCGGCAACCTTGGGTTTGTTGTTTGTGCACCGTTGGATTATTGTTCATAGTGTTCCATTGGCTCTGTCTTCTAGCTGGCTTGGTTATTAGCTGACCCTGCCACAAGCAGGTCATCAGCGTAGGCGACAACTCCATCTGTCAGATTGTGCTCCTTTAGTAACCGTCGGAGCGGTTCTATCATTATGTCTCAGAAGATGGGGCTGCAGATTGACCATTGTGGACAGCCTTTTGTAATACGTTTGATTACTTTCTGGTTGTCCATATGCCAAACGACCGTTCTGTCTGTGCAATAGTCCACAAAACTGTTGTAGAAAGACTCCGGCACCTGCAGGTGTCTAATCGTCTTGCACAAAGCTGGCAACCATAGGTTATCGAAGGCGCCTAAGATGTCTATCATGATAGCTAGTGTGTATTTGGCAGGTGTGTTGTGTACTATTTGTACTGCTCTGTTTATTGCATCATCTATTGATTTCCCTTCCCAAAAGCCGTATTGATGTGGTGTTAGATCCCGCAATGTTCTGTGTGCTTGTAATCTTTTGCAAAGGAGTTTTTCATGTATTTTTGGGAGTATGTTTATGAGACAGATTGGTGTGTATGATTTGGGTTCGGAGGGGTCTTTGTCTGGAGCTTTTTTGATGATGACCGCCTTCGAGGTTTTCCACACTGCAGGTACGCGGCCCAGCCGTCGTTTAGTAGTGTTGTGAGATATGGGGCGATCTGCGGTGCAATTTGTTTTAGTACCTCAGGGTGGATACCGTCCAGTCCAGGAGCCTTTTTATTTTTAAGTTCTGCGGTCGCTATCGCCACTGCTTCCTGCGCAAAAGGACAGGTGACAGTTGGTGTAAGGTATGCGGTGTCGAGTTCACGTCTCAGTGCTGCTTGTTCTGGTGTATCTGTGTTTGCGATGCCGTCAGGTAGGAGTTTGCCTAACAGAAACTCCGCTGTGCGTCTCCAGCCCTTAGTCATCGCACCGTCATTCTGTTGCAAAGTTCCCAGAACCAGTGGGCTCTTGACTTTTTCAGTCACAACCTTGTATGGTTCCCCCCAAATGTTTAATTGTGTTTGTATTGCAAAGTGGCTGTTCCAGAGGTCCTTCCTGGTCTTGTTCAGTTCTAGTTTGTATCTGTCCTTGGCAAGTCGGTATTCGTTTAGTCGTATCTGTCTTTCTTTATCCGAGATTGCTCTTTGACAGAGCTTTCGTTTATGTTTAGCGTCTCGTTTGCGTCGCGTTAGATGAGCAGTCCAGGGAAAAGTATGGTGTTTTGTGTTTCTTGGCGTGGGTATGCAAGTGTTCTGGGTGCGTGCAATGATGTCTGTAAGCTTGTGTGCTCTGAAATCATTGATATCTTGCAGTATGTGTACTTGTATTTTGTGTCGGACCTTGCCTGTAATACCAAAAAGCAGTCTCCTGGGTTGCGTTTCTGTGTTGTAGTGGGGCGTGCTGTGTAGAGTTAGTGTAATGACGTTGTGGTCACTCATGGTGATGTGATCGTGTACACACCAGTCTCGTATGTGGGTGATCGCAGCGTTATAAGCGACGGTGATTATATTAGGTGGGTGATCGGAGCGTTATAAGCGACGGTGATTATATTAGATGTAGAACCGTCATGTCCAGTGCATGTGGGATTATGTCCTTGTTCATTTAGTACGTGTAGCCCATTTTCATGGGCCAACGGCGTTACCGCTGTGGTAACACCAGTTCCCGTCAGATCACCGAAGTTAAGCGCTGTCGGGCTGGGCTAGCACTTGGATGGGTGACCATCCGGTCTGCCGAGCGCTGTTGGCAAGCGGGGTGCGCTCAGCCCTTGTGAGGCAATGAGGAGTTACTTGATTCAGAAACATTTAAAAAAAAGCATTACATTACTTACTGAACGCCCCTCGTACTTAGCACACACTTTTCTTTTATTCTCGACCGTTGTTTTGTATCTTTACGGGTTTCTTGTTCGATTACTGCAATCTGTACTGCAAGTTACGTAACGTAACACCACATCTAATTCTTTCGAAGTAAATAAAAGGACATTCTTCTGATACATGCACTGTACATTCGTCTAGTACTATACAGCTGACTCTTACTGATAAAATATTTCTTTCTCCCGAAACATTACACTAGTCTAGCAGCTCAGAATATCAAGATACCGTCAACTTGACAGTTCGGAGTATCAGAATAGAATTAATACAGTTTTCAGTCTTTCATTGCTTTTTCCGATCGATTGCAGCATTTTTCGACTGTGGCTCTCCAGCGTGGGCCGACCATTCATGGAGCTACACAAACGCCCAACATGTACTTCGTCTCTTACTTACTGCGAAAGCCGTTCTACCCTGAGGATACTCGTGACTCCTTCAGGTGACTTGCCCTTTGCAAAATACTGGAAGGTAGAAATCAAAGTGCAGCTATTGACGGAGGTCCAATGTGGGCTGTAGTTATCATATGGCAGAGAAGCTTGGTAGATTTTCTTATGTATTAATACGGAACCGATTTATCCTGGAAAAAATATTTTCAACTTTCGCCTCCAGGTTTATTCCTTTTCCGTAAACTTTCATTTCTGTTGCACATTTATTCTTGGTTTTCTACACAACTTTCTCATTGTAGCGACTGAATAACATTGGTCTTAGACTACACCTGTCTCAGTCCCTTTTCACCCACTGCTTCCTTTTCATACCTTCGACTCTTATAATTACAGTCTAGTTTCCGTACAAATTGTAAATAAGCTTTCGCTACCTGTATTTCATCTCTGCCTCCTTCAAAAATCAAAGAATGTAGTCCAGTCACCATTGTCAAGGGTTTATCCAAATCTGCAAATGCTATAAATATAGGCTTGGCTTTCTTCAGGCTGTCTTCCGAGATAAGTCGTAGGCTCAGTATTGCCTCGCATGTTGCCATATTTCTCCAGGATCCGAACTGATCTTTGCTGATGTCTCCCTCTATCGTTTTTTTTTCGATTCTTCTGAAAATAATTCGTGTCAGTATTTTGCAACCATGACTTTTTTTCTCTACTAGTTCGCTAATATTCACACCTGTAACCACCTGTCTTTTTTTGGAACTGGAATTATTACGTTCATCTTTAAGTCTGTGGGTATTTCGTCTGTCCTATAGATCTTACACACCGAAGCTAACAATTTTGACAATGGCTGATGACATTAATGGCCATCCTTCTAGTAACTAGAGCAATTCACAATCAGCATACTTTCTTTTAAAGTGATGCGTTCCTGTGTGGCTAGAATATGCCAATGGACAACCCTACATGTTCCTGTGTCAACTACCACAGTAAAGCTAAGGGAAAGGTTACATCATCACCAGTTGATGCAAAGATACGAACCAATGAAATATGCACTTGCCAACGGCAAATCCTTAGCCTTTGAAGTGCGCTGTCTGAAGATGTCTCAGGTAACGTCTCTATCTGGAGTCGGTATCTGGAATAATGGTTCGCACTACACACACAACAGTTTTGTTGGCTACCTGACTCCCAGGAAACCACTTATTCTCATTACGCCTAAAAATTACATCGATGAACGAAGACGTCATGACCACCTACTTAACAACCTGTTTGTCCACAGTTGGGAGGCAGTACAGCAGAGACGCTGCGTATCATACATTCGACATGTCCTTGTAAGGTTTCTGGGGGTATACGGCAGCAGACGTCTAAGCGCAGTTCACGAAATCCGCATAGGGAACTGTTGGTTTGTGGCTACTTACCTGCCGTCCAAGAGCGCCCCAGACGACTTACATCGGGTTCAGATCTGGTGAATATGATGGCCAAGACATGAACTTGCCTTCACAACCACCCTACTCAAACCACTGTTGCACGATTCTGGCCTTGTGAGATCGACAGCTATCGAGTTGGAATATGGCATCGAAGTCAGTGAAGACATCAAGCATGAATGGATGCAGGTGCTCCACAAAATAATCACATAGTCCACAGCTGTCACGGTGCCTTCTATGACTACCAAAAATCCCGTGGAAGCCCAAGTGGCACACAGAGTAATACTGCCATCACTGGCCTGCATCTGTGACGCGACGCATGTTTCGACCAGCTCTTTACCTGGCTAACGATGCATTCGGACATGATCACTGACCTGGTTTAATAATAAACGCGATTCATCCGGCCAGGTGACACGTTTGTATGGATCCACAGTGCAACCCAGACGATCACCTGCCTTCTACAATCGTAACTGATAATGGCGTTGGGGCGAAATGGAAACAATTAGGAGTAGTTTCCTGTGAAGCCCCATACTCATCAATGTACGTTGAACGGTGTGCCCCGAAATGCTTGTGCCTACACTATCATTGTATTCTGCCGACAGTTCTGCCACATTGCTCATTCCGCTTTACAGAGCAAGCGAGCTTCATATCTCCACGCTGCGGTATGAAGTGAGAACGCCCAACATCTTCTCCTCAACTCTTGCCTTCACCGTCCTTCAGTCACAGTCCACAGATGTTCACGACAATAGCAAGTGAACAGCCAATTAGCTTCTCTGTTTGCGAACGTTCCGTCCACAGGTGCCGGACCATGACAATATGCTCCTTGTCAAAGTCGCTTATATCAGGGGGGTTTCCCAATTGTGGCCCGTGTCGTCGCTACAATGTTTCCCTATTCGTCGTTGCTCTTCTTATATACGAGGGGCGTTCAATAAGTAAAGCAAAATTTTTTTTTTCTCTGCCAGTTCCTGAAGAAAAAATGCATCACTTGTTGTGGGACGTCGTGGAATATTCCCGCTTCAAACCCGTATAATTTCTTGAAATTCCGATTCGTGATGGTGCTATATGTAGCCTTCAAAGTCACATCTGTGACGCGAGTGCGTTCCAAGCAGGAAGCTGTCATTGAGTTTCTTTCGACGTAAAATGAGAGCATCGCAGCTATGGAAAGGCGCTTGCAGAATGGTTCAAATGGCTCTGAGCACTATGGGACTTAACATCTTAGGCCATCAGTCCCCTAGAACTTAGAACTACTTAAACCTAACTAACCTAAGGACATCACACACATCCATGCTCGAAGCAGGATTGGAACCTGCTTCCCTAGCAGTCCCGCGGGTCCGGACTGCAGCGCCTAGAACCGCACGGCCACCACGGCCGGTGCTTACAGAGTGTCTGCCGAGATCTGGCAGTGCACGCAGCACGGTGAGTGGTTAGGCGAGGCTTCTGTCATCATCGTAACAAGATCGCGCAAACCTGTCCGATTTCCCGCGTGCCGGCCGGCCGCTCATAGCTGTGACTACTGAAATGTCGGAACGTTGAATACTCTCATTGGAGGTGATTGGCAGATCACAATCAAGCACCTCACTGCTCAACTCGACGTATCTGTTGGTAGTGCCGACATACTCATCCAACAGTTGGAATACTCAAAGGTGTTTGCCTGATGGTTAGCTCGCCTCCTAACGGAAGACCATGAGGAGCAACGAAGGACCATCTGCGTGGAATTACACTACTGGCCATTAAAATTGCTACACCAAGAAGAAATGCAGATGATAAACGGGTTTCATTGGACAAATATATTATACTAGAACTGACATGTGATTACACTTTCAAGCAATTTGGGTGCATGGATCCTGAGAAATCAGTACCGAGAAAAACCACCTCTGGCCGTAATAACGACCTTAATACGCCTGTGCATTGAGTCAAACAGAGCTTGGATGGCGTGTATAGGTACAGCTGCCCATGCAGCTTCAACACGATACCACAGTTCATCAAGAGTAGTGGCTGCAGTATTGTAACGAGCCAGTTTCTCGGCCACCATTGACCAGACGTTTTCATTTCGTGAGAGATCTGGAGAATGTGCTGGTCAGGGCAGCAGCCGAACGTTTTCTGTATCCAGAAAGGCCCGTACACGACCTGAAACATGCGGTCGTGCATTACCCTGCTGAAATGTAGGGTTTCGCAGGGATCGAAGAAGGGTAGAGCCTCAGGTCGTAACACATCTGAAATGTAACGTCCACTGTTCAAAGTGCCGTCAATGCGAACAAGAGGTGACCGAGACGTGTAACCAATGGCACCCCACACCATAACGCCAGGTGATACGCCAGTATGGCGATAACGAATAAACGCTTCCAATGTGCGTTCACCGCGAGGTCGACAAACATGGAATGCGACCATCATGATGTTGTAAACAGAACCTGGACTCATCCGAAAAAATGACATTTTGCCATTCGTGCACCCAGGTTCGTCGTTGAGTACACCATCGTAGGCGCTCCTGTCTGTGACGCAGCGTCAAGGGTAACCGCAACCATCGTCTGCGAGCTGATAATCCATGCTGCTGGAAACGTCGTCGAACTGTTCGTGCAGATGGTTTTTGTTTTGCAAACGTCCCCATCTGTTGACTCAGGGATCGAGACGTGTCTGCACGATCTGTTACAGCCATGCGGATAAGATGCCTTTCATCTCGGCTGCTAGTGACACGAGGCCGTTCGGATCCAACACGGCGTTCCGAATTACCCTCCTGAACCCACCGATTCCATATTGTGCTAACAGTCATTGGATCTCTACCAACGCGAGCGGCAGTGTCGCGATACGATAAACCGCAATCGCGATAGGCTACAATCCGACCTTTATCAAAGTCGAAACGTGATGGTACGCATTTCTCCTCCTGACAAGAGGCATCGCAACGTTTCACCAAGCAACGCCGGTCAGCTGCTGTTTGTGTATGAGAAATCGGCTGGAAACTTTCCTCGTGTCAGCACGTTGTAGGTGTCGCCACCGGTGCCAGCCTTGTGTGAATGCTCTGAAAAGCTAATCATTTGCATATCACAGCATCCTCTTCCTGTCGGTTTAATTTCGCGTCTGTAGCACCTTATCTTCGTGGTGCAGCAATTTTAATGGCCAGTAGTGTACTTGCAGGGCAGGCTGCTCGTTATAATGTTTTGTCAAAGACATCATAGACAATGAAAGATAAGTTCATTACTTCCAACTGGGAACAAAACGCCAATCAATGGAGTGGCACCACGCCAAATCTTCTCCAAATAAAAAGTTCAATGCCGCCCCCTCAGCCTGTAAAGTCTTGGCCACGGCCTTCTTGGAGCGTGAAGGGTCATTCCGTTTGATGTACTCCATCGTGGTGCAAAGATCAACTCTTTAAGTGTATTGTGCTACCCCCAGGAAACTGGAGAAACGACTTGAGCGTGTTCGTGGCCACAAGAATGCAAACGATCTACTCCTTCTCCATGACAACGCAGTCCCCACACAAGTCAAGAGGAGCTCACACAACATTGAACTGTTCTTCCTCAGCCACCTTACAGTCCGGAACTCGCACTCTTAGACTTCCATGTTGGCCCCAATGAACGATGCACTCCGCGGGAAGCAGTATGTGGTTGATTGGAAAAAATGGTTCAAATGGCTCTGAGCACTATGGGACTCTACTTATGTGGTCATCAGTCCCCTAGAACTAAAAACTACCTAAACCTAAGGACATCACACACTTCCATGCCCGAGGCAGGATTCGAACCTGCGACCGTAGCAGTCGCACGGTTCCGGACTGCGCGCCTAGAACCGCGAGACCACCGCGGCCGGCGGATGATGGAGAGGTTACAGATACAGCAAGGGCGTTGTCTCTGACCTCGACCAGTAGAGTGGTACAGTGCAAGCATACAGGCCCTCTCATTAAGGTGGTATAACGCCGTCGCATTGAATGGAGTTTACGTTGAGAAATAGGGTTTTCTAACCAAAAGAGTGGCGAATAATTCGGGGTGTCGGAATCCTGAATAAAATCAACATGCCTTTAAAAAGAAATGTGTTGCATTTCTTACTGTAACCCCCTCGTACGGGGTGTTCAGAAAGTCTCTCCGCAGTGTTGTATGATTATTAGCCGCACGTGCCGTATGCCGCAGTGAATATACCGAAATGAATGCTGAAGGTGTCCCCCCTGTTGTTAAATACACAATTCAGGTCATCTAATAATATTTCCAAACACAAGCTGTAACATTTCTTCTGTAACAGAAGCAGTGAAACTGTATATTGCAGTTTTCAATTCATCGATGAATTTAGACAGTTTTATAGACAGTTGCTTTCGCTGCATCCCAAGAGAAAAAGTCAGGTAGTGTTAGACCAGGCGATCGTGGCGGCCAAAATCCCGTTGAAATTATGCGATCACCAAGAACATCAGCAAGCAGTGATACTGAAACACGAGCTCTATGAGCGTTTGCACCATTTTGTTGAAAATAACCGTTCAGTATTTCACCTAACCCAAATTCGCCTATGAATGGGTACAGAATATCACTGCAGTATCGTTGTGCGTTTATTGTTTCGATGAAAAATATGGGACCCACAATCCGGCGTCTATAAATTGCAATCAAAACTCCTATTTTCACAGCATGAAGTGGTTCCTCATGAAAACACAATGGATTTGCAGTATTCCACATACGAGAATTTTGCGAGTTCATGTACCTGGATAAATGAAACCACGCCTCATCAGTGAAACAGTTTCATTAAAAATATCCCTTCCATTCTGTTGAACGAAGTTTTTGAACCATTGACAATAATGCAGTCTCTTGCCATGATCAGTATTTTTCAGTTCTTGCACGACTGTCACTTTGTGTGGGAAAAGTTCTAATTTTTTCCTCACAGCTGTGTGGCCGTTCCGACGCTAACATCGATTTCCTGGCCGAGTTTTCTTACTGACTTGTTCGGACTCATGGACATTTTATCGGAAATATCGAGTAGTTAATCCTCAGACAAAACGCTAGGACGACCACTTCTCGGTGCATCTGTCACTAAACCCGTACTTCGAAATTTGTTAATCAAATCTCGCACAGTATCGCGATGCGGGAGTGTTGTCTCCGGGAAAATTGAATTAAATGTTTGACGAACTGAAACTGTGTATTTACCGCCAGCTTTGAACACCTGTTCGGCTAAAAACACATGTTCTTCAGTGGGTAGCATTTTAACAATGACAAAAACGAAACACATAAACAAAGGAACTAAAACGTTCACGTCAACGTGTAACGACACACACCAACGATACTACTGACGCTGGCTGAGATAAACGAAACAGTGGAATGTTGGGGGAGTCCACTTGAAGGGAAGAAACCCAGGCAGGCGAACAATCATACTGCACTGCGGAGAGACTTTTTGAACACCCCGTACTTTCCTTAATGCTTCATGTGCTCGCAACAATACTAGTCAGTATTCTGTCTAGTACTGTGCATTAGTCACAATGTTTTGGCTACACAGTGTATTGTTTCTCGCACGTATGAACAAGATTACTACTTCGTATAGGGCTAAGAGTATTTCGCACCGTGGGGAGTTATGAATAGTTTTACAGTGCCCGTTTGCACTTAATACCCAAGAAGCAAGCGAATTTTTTCGGTTAGCCTTTACTGTGACTGTTACTGATGAGGACTGAAACAACTTTTCTGTTAGCTGTCACAATTTATTTTACGTGCGCTATTCCTTTCATAGGTTTAAACCTCCGTCCTCAGGTGGATTTATGTGAGTTAATAAGACTTGCGTGTGTCTTGTTTTTAACTTCTGGGTAATCTGCGGCACTGTCTAGGAGGAGAAAACAAAAAAGCGCAGACCTCACAGTTTTGTGCAGATGTTCAATTTGAAAGATAAACAAAGACGTTTTGGTGAAAGAGACAGACACTCCAATAGTGACGGACAACTTTTTCTGTCGTGTTACATCACAGACGCCTTCACGTGTAAACATATAAACACTGAAATGAACAAATCTAGAATCTAATAAGTGTAGAGAACATATAGAACAACAATGTTGCCAACAACGGCAACAACAAAACGAAACATTAGTTTGGAACAAAACTCAACATTATGGAAATGTTTTGGTTGAATGGATGAAAAGAAATATAATTGTAAATTTCTTCAGTGATTGCAGACTTTTCCATGATGTTTACATAACTTAATACTTCGTATACATTTAAATGAGGAAGTATGGCGTCTTAGAAAAGTTATGGGTGAAATTGCGAAAAAGACATAAAATAAATATGTTGCCAACAGAGGCAAAATTTATATAACAATTCAACTTATTATGTGGGCGTTTATTTATATATGGTGTGGCTATAATTTAACTTTTGGTATTTGAGAGAGCTCCATGTAAAACGATTGATCGTAGGACAATCAGACTTTGTGGAAACATTTTTAAGGACATGCGGAAGAGAAATGACGATTAAACCATAGAAAGAAACACATATTCATATCCATATGGGAGAGTCACACTTACTAATTGCGTAACATGTTTGCGTTACAGCTTACAAACGTTGCTCAGTGTGAAGACCATCTGCATTCACAACAGTCTGGAACTGCACTAGACGTTCCACTTCAAAACAGTTCACAGCACTCTCGGAATTGTGGACTATGGAACGTTCAGCTGTCATGAAACAGCACATGCACAGCTTGAAGATCGCACAATGTGCAAACATTCTCAGCCATGGCAACAGCAATTTCTTCAAAAGCTTGTGGCGCAAATGACCACCGGCCTCTTCCAGGAGAAATTCCCAAATCCTTAAATGCGATGACACTCGATAAAACAGCTTTTCGTGTAAAGCCCTGATCATCTGATAACCTCGTCTAGAACCCATGTCGACTGTCTGCAAAAATGCACACTGATGCTTGCGTTTCGCCCTACGTCACCATACCAGTACCGGCCCCTAGCGGCAAATCATGGCAGTAACACCCGTAACATTGCAAATCCTGCAGCGCGCTATCTTCTAAAGTTGGGTACTCCAGTCAATGAGATTCCAGGCTGAAGATGCTCTGGACACCAACCTGGATGCCAACCTGCCAGGACTAATGGTGTGGGGCTACATTTCTTTTCATAGCAGGACCGTTTTGGTTGTCATTCGCGCCACCCTTACAGCACTGCGGTACGTCGTCGATATTCTAAGCTCCGCTTCGTTCCCTTCATTGTGAGCCATCCTGGGCTTACTCTTTACCTCCCGCCCGCACACGTCGAGTGTTTCTACTGCCTCTCTTTTGAGCTTGCCAAACATTACCTTGGCCAGCAAGGTCAGCGGATCTCTCGTCAACTGAGAAGGTTTAGAGCATTATGGCCAGGGCCATCCAATCAGTTCGGGAGTTCGTCGATATAACGCACCAATTAGACAGAAATTGGCTTGATGTCCCTCAAAAGGACATCTAGCACCACTGTCAATCAGTAAGAAGCCGAATAATAGCTAGCATAATGGCCAGAGGTGGGCCAACGCGCTAATGACTTGCTCAATTTATTAAGCTCTTTGTCTAGCATAGAAGTTCTAATTCTTCTGAAATCGTAATCATATATTTGTCTGCACATGTACATCACATCTACCGATTTCCATCCTACTCGGATAATTCCTTCGAGGTGCGCCGTTTCTTTTTAGCTTCTTTTTTTTTTAGAGTGTGTTATCTGATCCCTGGTTTTTTTGTAGAGTGTGTTATCTGGACCCTGATTTTTTTTAATTCCTCTTTGCTCCTCTAACTGCTTGCTTAATGTCCATATTTAAAAAGTAGAGGACATCCTATACTCTCACCTCACTGCGTCTCTTTCACCTCCTTCGTTCCTTATAATCACAGTCTGGTTTATCTACTGGCCTTACCCACGCTACCTTCAGGAAAGAAGTGGTGAGTTCCACTCATCTTTGTCAACTTAGTTGACAAATGTAGGTTTGCTTTTCTTCAGTCTGAATGTGTTCCTACATTTCTTCGAAACCAAAACTGATTTTCCGTCAAGTCATCTTCTCCCAGTCTTTCAATTCTTCTGCAGATAATTCACGTTAGTATTTATAACCATGAATTGTGACTTGTGATACGGTAACATCCACATCTGTTGGATCCTGCCTTCTTTAGTATTAGGGTACTCTTGAACTCAGAGTATTTCGCTGAAATGAAATGTGTGTGAATTCCGAAAGGACCAAACTGATGTGGTCATCGGTCCCTAGACTTACACACTACTTAAACTAGCTTATGATACGAACAACACACACACCCATGCCCGAGGGAGGACTCGAGTCTCCGGCGGGAGGGGCCGCACAACCAGACCTGGCGCCTCTAACCGTGCGGCCACACATCGCGGCAAGTATTTCGCTTGTTCATATGTTTTGCATAACAGGTGAAATGTGTTTGTTATGTTTCGAGAGAATTTCATCTGCGCTTGGTGCTTCATTATGCCTTAGGTACTTCAGTGCTCTGTTAAACGCTTCTCTCAGTGTCGTATCTCCCTTCTTATATTCATCAGTTTCCTCTTCACTTTCCACAATATTCTCTTCAAGTTCATTTCTTATACAGCTTTTCTATATATTCCTTTCATTTTTATGACTTAAGCTCTCTGCTTATTACCGGCTTGCCGTCGTCATAGCTCCTGGCGAAGTAAAGGTGTTATGAACTGGCCTTTCAATCCAGGAAATAGACGATCGGTGTGACGCGAGCCGCAACATTACTTAGGGTGTAGAGGGAGTTTCATAAGCTTTGTTGTGAGCGAGGCTCATTCCTGGAAAATACTTTACTTTCATTCAGCCTTTTACTAGAAAATCCCTGGTATGGGAACTTGAGAAACGAGAGTAACAGGAGGATCGGCACGCAAAACAACGTGGAAGCACTTACTGAACGGACCTGTGGCGAAAAGCGCCTCTCGTTGGTTATTTCCTATCTCCCCAGTGAGATCACCAGACTAACGAGCAATACTAAGAAATCTGTCGAAGAACAGTTTTGCAAGCAGCCTCCTTCGTGGCATAATGACACTTCCTTAGGGTTCTTCCAGTGAATCCCAGTCTGACACCTGCTTTCCCTCTACCAGTTATATGTGATCCTTCTAATACGAATTGCTCCGGGCCAACAATCCTTGATATTTAACTGTTGTTACTGTTTCCAATGACGGATCGTAAATAGTGTAATATAACAATAATGCGTTCTCTCGCATAATTATGCATTCATGTGCAATGTGTTACATTTACCTATGTTGACGCTCAAATTCCAGTCCCAAGGCCAAGAATAAACGCTCTGGACGTCTACAATTATCTAGGATGTACATATCCTACAGAAAGAGTGAGTCACTAAGCTGTAATTCTTAAATATTTCCGACATCAATTAAGTTATTCTGCAAGGGTACGCTTTTTTCACCCGAATTTAGTGCACGACAACATGTTTTCTTGCACCCCATGAAATGCAGATAATTTCTCGCAGCAGCCAGCTGCACAGTAATTTACGTAAAATCTTTTTTAACTAAGTAGGGAAATAGAGAGTAGATGCTATTTCTTTTTTAGTGCTGCAAGAATTGATAAATGGAGAGATTCTGTTAGTGAAGAATATTACTGACTGAGGAAATTAGGAGAACTTGAAAGAAACGATTAACTAAAAAGAGAGTGTCATCTGTAACAATTAGGAGAACTCGAAAGAAAATTATTAACGAAGACGAGAGTGACGTTTGCGAAGAAGTGGGACAAGTAAGCAATGACAGCGAGTTTTCTTAAAATTAGGGGCACAGATATAATTATACCAGCAATAACCATTTGTTCATATTACGATGCAAAATTAATTATGAGGAATTTTCTTGTCTTTCGATGGAGAGTGAAAATATTTTACCTTTTTCTGTAATATAATGAAACTGATCTCTGAGATTACGGAAACAAAAGGGTTTTGTTCTGAGATTTTAAGGAGGAAAGAACATTGAACGTTGATAAACTTCAGAGACATTGTAAATAACAAGTGTAGGCTAATTAACTGGACGTTAGAACAGAGTGTAAGTAACGAAACATGTCTTTCTTTTGTTAAGTAGATTGCAGACTGCTTTTTTTTAAAATCAGTTACAGTCTTTAAGTGAAAAAAATCAGTACAATAGAGTTTTGCTGATAATATAAGTAATCTATAGCGAATTGGGCCTCATTGCACATACGTAACACTGGTTGCGTATTTACTTCCAGAATCAAGTGTAGCCGGCATCTGTTCATTGAATGAGTAAAACAAGAGGCCATTTCACGATAGTAATCCACATTGTACCAGTTGGAGTCAAGTTTCCTTGTAAGGCTACAGCAGTGAGAAAGTGTGCTACCTGGATGATTTTGCTTAGACAGATATCTGCACACTCTTGTGTGCATGTAGTAACTCTGGCCTCCCAACGTATTGCACAGGAAATGGAACAAATCTTTTGAAAGAGTTTTGATACATTTTTTATCTGCTATCTACGGAAACCAGCGTATCACACCATAAATCCGCCAGTTCAAATCTGAAACTTAATGCTGTCTGTCCACTGAATTCTAGGTGTTGCCTATAATATCCCTAGATCCACACTAACTGCTGGAAATGATCTGATAGGTTCAACGACCTTCCTATTGTCATTCTTTTTAATTGTTATGTTGCAATACAGCATCAACGATCTTTTGCGGTCTAACTATGTTGTTGAGGCAGTAAATTTATCCACAGGGCAGTGACGCCGCGTCACTGCAATATACTTTGCAGGTGTGGCGGTTGGACTTGGAGTCCCGTACCACCCTCCAACGGTGACTGTACTACACCAGTCAGGCATAAAAAGTGAGCCCGACATGGACAGGTAGGGTGGGAAAGTATTGGACGTAAAACAGGGGGCTAGTCCTGCCAAAGGATGCATCCGTGGTGGGCGTGCCTCCTCTAGGATGGTTAGAGGAACCGGATGTTGATGGCAGCGGCGTGGAAGTGTGGTCCCAACGTGGCGTAGATTAGATTAGATCAGTACTTATTCCATAGATCTTGAATACGACACGTCGCAATGATGTGGAACGTGCCAGGTTAATAAAAGGTGTCTACACAAGAAATTACATTACAGAAAATATTACATAACACTTTTTTTCACATAGAGTAACATTCTGTTACTGCTCAGCATTTGGCAAAGTTTTCATCGCTCGGAGTCTGATGTTATATCTGAACGTTCTGTGATAAATCTCACAGAGAAATCTTTGGACGATGCAATCTTATCCGTGCTTGGGAAGGGTTTAAATTTTGCAGCCACACCGAAGAGTTTGCCGGTAGTTAATTTTACTAGTTCAATTGAACAGGCAGTTTGCAAACTATCTCCTGACGCTGCAGAGGAGGTTAGGAGGGATGCATGCCGTGTGTTGACTAGGGCTCGTCCACCCAAAAGTAATGTAACAGCAGCAGAGAGGGCTGCTTTACGCTCTCTCTAAGTTGATCCTGATACTGTTATTTTACCTGTGAACAAGGGCACTGCCACAGTTGTTTTAAAAAAACGGGGCTATGTACAAAAGATGCAACGCTTACTATCTGGCTCAGCGTATCGCAGAATGGATGCTCACCCCACAAAAAGTGTTGAGAGAAAGACCAACAACATCCTGAAGAAAAGTGATTTGTCGCAGAACACTATCAAGAGTCTTAACACCTATAGTGCTGTTCCCCCTAGGTTAAATGGCCTTCCGAAGGTTCACAAGGAGGGGGTTCCTTTCCGTCCTATAGTGAGTAACATCGGCGCTCCGACTTATCGTGTAGTCAAGCATCTTGCTTCTCTGTTGAGTCCACAAGTTGGTCGGTGTGAATATCACATCAGGAACTCGGTTGATTTTTTAGGTCGTTTGGAGAGACTGCGGTTGAATAATTTTGACATTTTACTAAGTTTTTATGTCCGCTCTCTCTTCACGAGCGTTCCTCTGTCTGGTTAATTGCGGAGAATTTGTAAGGAGGCTGTTTAAGTTTTTTTATTGGTAACGCCACATAGCGCGTAGCGTTGCGCAGCTGGAGGTGAGCCGCCAGCAGTGGTGGATGTGGGGAGAGAGATGGCAGAGTTCTGAAATTTGTAAGACTGGATGTCATGAAGCGCTATATATATTAATACTATTAAGGTAAATACATTGTTTGTTCTCTATTAAAATCTTTCATTTGCTAACTATCCCTATAAGTAGTTAGTGACTTCCGTAGTTTGAATCTTTTAGTTAGCTGGCAGTAGTGAAAAAAAATGTTGTGAGTGCACAAGTGGTGGTTGATGGACTTGCTATATTCTCCGCAAGACTCTTCGATGGAGATTGTGCACCTGCACAGTCGCAAGAGATGGCTGCTGGGTATCTCTACAAGGACTACAATGGGTCTACACCTTTGATGACTCACCAATACCATTATTTCTACAAGGACTGCAGTGGGTCTGCACCTCTGGTGGCCCACCAATACCGTAATCTCTAACAGGACTACAATGGGTCTACTCTGTATTGACCTACCTACCAATATTCTTCAAAACTTCGACTGACTCTGCTGTGGGTTCTGTTGTGGCCCATTACCTGTCTCCATGTCAAGAGTCAGCATTGTCTTTCCTTTGGAAGGACAACACTACTCCTTCAAGACTGCATGGAAATCCACTACTTCCGTGTGCATTTTCTTTTACTACTCAGACTTTGAGAAAAACACTGCAATTTTACTTTGATGAATGATCAGGACTGTCTTTATGGACTGTGAGAAAATTTTAGCTTTTGACCAACATTGTATCGATAAGTGTGTGCATTTCATTTCTTTGTTATTGTAATTATGAAAAAAATTTTCAAATATATATTGGCCACTGCCCAAAACAACTTGTACATTTTTTTGTGGGGAGCATGGGGGCTATGTAAGTAGGCTGTTTAGGATTTTTATTGGTAACGCCACATAGCGCTCTGTATGAAAATCACTGGCTGTGCTGAGTGCAGTCAGTGGCTGGTTGGCATTGTTGTAATACTCGCCATTGTAGTGTTGGGCAGCTGGATGTTAACAGCGCGTAGCGTTGCGCAGTTGGAGGTGAGCCGCCAGCAGTGGTGGATGTGGGGAGAGAGATGGCAGAGTTTTGAAATTTGTAAGACTGGATGTCATGAACTGCTATATATATTATGACTATTAAGGTAAATACATTGTTTGTTCTCTATTAAAATCTTTCATTTGCTAACTATCCCTATCAGTAGTTAGTGACTTCCATAGTTTTACTCTTTTAGTTAGCTGGCAGTAGTGGCGCTCGCTGTATTGCAGTAGTTCGAGTAACGAAGATTTTTGGTGAGGTAAGTGATTTGTGAAAGGTATAGGTTAATGTTAGTCAGGGCCATTCTTTTGTAGGGATTATTGAAAGTCAGACTGAGTTGCGCTAAAAATATTGTGTGACAGTTTAAGCAAATTCGTTTATATTTGTTCTAAAGGGGACGTTTCAAATTGAGGTTAGGTTTGGTGCCGAATTAACTAATCTCTTTCGGCATGTGTTGACATCCACCTACTATTTACTCAGCGACCAGTATAACGAACAGACAGATGGAGTTGCGATGGGTAGTCCGTTGTCTCCTGTGATCGCAAATTTGTTTATGGAAGACTTCGAAAAACCCTCATTGGAGTCGGCGCCATTGAAACCCATCTGTTTCTTCAGATACCATTGTTGTTTGGCCTAATGGTAAGGAGAGGGAGAATCTGAATGCTTTTTTAGAACACCTGAACTGGATCCACCCGAACATTCGTTTTACGAAGGATGTGGAAGAGGATGGTTGCCTTCCCTTTCTTGAGGAGGAAGGATGATGGATCATTGGGACATGCAGGCTACAGGAAACGTACTAACAGTGACTTGGATTTACAGGCTAATAGTCGTCACCATCTTCCTCAGCGTGAAGGGGAACTTCGTACCTTGGTACACAGTGCACGTGTCGTTTCCGACGCTGAGACTTAGCCAACTGAGCTGTACCATCTTAAATTTACGTTTCGTCAAATGGTTACAGTGATAGACGTATTGAACGTGCCTTGCGCTATCGACCTACTGTACATCGGGTGATTGATGATAATTCTGAGTCGACACCCAAGTCTACTGCCGTTTTGCCTTACGTAAGAAGCACTTCCAACAAGATCTGCCGTATTTTACGGAAATACAGTGTGAAATGTCTTTTTCCGACCTCCATCTAAAATTAGAGTTCTTTTGGGTTCTGTTAAGAATGATCTTGGTTTATGTTTGGCGGGTGTATATCGCATTCCTTGTAGCTGTGGCATGGCATGTGTGGATCAAATTATCATGACCGATGTACTGAGCATAAACGGCACACACGATTACAGCAGCCAAGTAGACCTGCTACTGCCGAACATTGCTTGGATACTGGTCACCCCATGTTATATAACAACACCGAGATATTGACATGCACGTCCAGCTATTGGGATAGTGTTATTAAGGGGGCAGTTGAGTTTAAATTAGCGAGCAATCTTGTAAACAGGGGTGGAGGTTTTTGTTTGAACTCTGTTTGGAATCCTGCTCTCTCCCTCGTCAAATAACAGAGGGACACAGTCAATGTTACCTCACCTGCTAGTTCGTAGACTCACTATCGATATCTCTGACTTTGGTCATCTTTTGTGGCATTAGTGTTCAGTGTGTGTCTGTGTGTGTGTGTGTGTGTGTGTGTGTGTGTGTGTGTGTGTGTGTTATCTTTCCTACATTAGTCCAAGAGCCGAGGTTTTAAATTTGCCTGTACATCGCCTGTCCGTTGCAGTTTTGTGCCTTGAAAATGACGGTGTGTACTCCCGCCGAAATATCGGCGGTCGCTGTAAATATCACCCTGCTGAATTCCTGAAAGTTGTTTGAAAATTGTGTACACCAGGAGAAACTCGGGTCTCACAACGTAGGAAGTGTGTTCGATGAAACGGTCATTGATAGTGCCATATTATATAATTTGTACTTTTTGAGAGTCATAAGCTATATGTAACGGCCTTAATACAGCCTGTTGCTGCGTGTATTTAATTTTGATCAGAGGATTCTGTGATGAACTATTATGTACTACAAGCTTGTATAGGACTTCAAACATTTGTTGGTCGATGTTTGCTGTAGAACCTGCTTCCATAACAGGGTCGAAAATACAGAGAAATTTTTCTCTGCTAAAAGGAACTCATTGCACTTGCAGACAATCATCGAATGACCAAATGCGAATGGCAGTGCCCAATTCGAGAAGACCCTATAGAAGTTTTCTTCCTCTTACATTTCAAGAATTTTACAGGCAAACGTCGCAGTAGGCAGCTGCTTCTCCGCCACGAGAGTAACTTGTCTACGTGCACGAACTTATGTACGTAGTGGGCTAAAAATGGCCCAGAGCACTATGCGACCTAATTTCTGAGGTCATCAGTCGCCTAGAACATAGAACTAATTAAACTTAACTAACCTAAGGACATCACACACATCCATGCCCGAGGCAGGATTCGAACCTGCCACCGTAGTGGTCGCTCGGTTCCAGACTGTAGCGCCTAGAACAGCACGGCCACTCCGGCCGGCTGTACGTAGCGGGAGTCTTCAACGCAGTACCGAATATCGTGCTTCACAAACATGCAAACAGAGACACTAAGCACACGAGTTCAATAAAAACATGTTTAATATTACCAGCTTAAAACATTAATCTCTTCTTTTGATCAGAGTAATAATGAAGTAAACAACCTAACTACTCAACTGCATTACCAACAGCAAATCCACTGTATTTGCTTATGACGAAACATCCCTGTGTAAAGACTGGTAAGTTGCACAGGTCACACCAGCATACCGCATACCACGATTCTGATCTTTCAGCGCAAAGAGTTATCGTTTTGGAAGATGCCATCACTATTTGGGAAAACATCTAGCGTGAGGGGATGGAGATGATCCACGTTAATGTTCATGTAGTCCACAGTTATCATGGTGCCTAGATTAATGGCACAGGTCCCATGGAATCCCAGGTGGATATACCGCATAGCATAATACTGCCCTCACCTGCGTGTGTGGCGCAGTGCATGTTTCGAGCAGCCATTCACCTGGATGAGGACATATCTGGACACGACCAACGGCCTAGTGTAACAATAAACAAGCTCCAGCCGACCAAGCAAAAGTTTTCTATTGATCCATGACCCAATACCGAAACCATTAATTGACTATGGCGCTGGGTCAAAAAAACAACACATGGACGTCATCTGCTGTGGAGACCGTGTTTCACGAAGTGCACTGAATGGCGTCCACCAGAAAACTAGTGCTTGCACCAGCGTTTACTCAATCGTCACATTTGCCACGTATCACGGCATATCCTACTTTACAGACCGCGCACGTCTCCGGACTCCACGTTCTGTGAAGAGTCAAGCATGGCCGTCACCTTTTTGATTACTTGTGGTTTAACCTACTTTCAACTTCCCATACTTCATCCTCTTTCAATAGAAGCTCATGATAGTAGCAAGCGAATAGCCAACCTACCTTCCATGCCGCTTCCCGTTCCCTTTACACTTACAGCAAGTGTTCTTTCTTTAACTTTCCCCGTTTAGCATTCATGTAACTGAGTCGTGTAGCTTGTTTGTAGGCATGGGAGCTAAAGTACACTGCGCAAAATAATTAAAAGATTACTTTTTTTGGAAACTCCGCAAGTGTCTCCCATTACAATACAGAAGTTTGGAAATTGGCTCAGAGGAGCCTGCAACCTTACTCTGTAACTGTCCGAAATCGTTGGCGCCCTGTGACGTCACACTCAGGCTCCACGATGCTTCAAACAGCAATGTGTCGACACATGCGAAAAAAGGCCACAGCCCAGAAGTTCATGTGACGTGTAAGATGGGTTAATGGCATGACATTGGCATTACATTTTACGTCAGCGTGGACATGTCACACGAGAGAAAGGACGTCACAGCCCCCCTTACCCAAATTTCATGCCTTCTTTTGACGTCTCTTTGATGGCGATCTGAACTGTGGCGCCTAGCGTTTAAATCACGCGCTTTTCTTGTAGGTGACTGAAGAAACATTTCAGCGCGTCAGTGAAACTACCCCTTTGAAAACGTTAGTTTACAGTGACGAGCAACAGGACGAAGTACTTGACCATGTTCGGTACTGCTGAACCCCCCCCCCCCCCAAAAACCAGACGATTAAACCCCTATTGAAGGACACTGTGCGGCTACAACTGCACTGAACGTTATCTGCCCATTAGGAACGTAGCGCAACCGCAGTTTTTGCTCTGGTATACTGGGTGGACCAGTATGGCTCGTTCGAAACCATTCGACGAAATCTGAGCTTGATCCAAAGCAACAAAGGGTGGTTATATTTTTGTTAATCCGCTGTTAAGGCACCTCCTGTGGCTCTGTCATGGGGAGGTGGGCTTGCAACATTGACATGTCCTTCAATAAATAAAACAACAAATGGTTGTTCTAAGACGGCCCAGTCTGGCAACACCCACTCGGCTTTGTTGAGAACTTTAAAAATGTGTCTGTACAGAGACAAACTACGACAAGAGTCCTGCTCTTGCGCCTCGTGTTATACATGCAGAATCGGCAGGGTGTCAAGGGGTTGCTTGTCTGCAAACGGCTAGGACTCCGTCACAGTTTGTCTCTGCAGAGGTACGTTATTAAAGGCTCAACAAAGATGGGTGCGTGTTGCCAGACTGGACGGTCTTAGAGCGACCCTTTGCCATTTTATTTATTGTCGCTTCTACCCCAACCTACCCAATAATCACACCACAGGAGGGAGCAAAACAGGAGGGCTGAAAAGTGTGAACACCATTGCTGCTTCGGATCATGTTCAAATTTCATCGGGCGGTTTTGAACGAACCCTGGAGGTTCCACCGCGCATAGCAGAGCAAAAACGGAAATTGTGTTACATTACGAAGGGCTCATATCATGTTCAGTGGGTTGCAGCCCCACGATGTCCTTCAAGAAGGGTTGAATTGTCCGAGCGGTGTCATCAGTGTCGAACATTGTCAAGAATGTCGTCCTGTTGCTCATCGCACTGTAAACTGTTGTTTTCGACATACTACTCTCGTCTTTATTGTCATTTCTCAGTTTACTTCGGAGCCTAGTATTACGTTTTTCACACACCACAATTGTTACAATATTTCACACGATAAGACTGAAAAGAACAATTTGAAGAGTAAAATAAGAAAACACATTAACATAGCACTGAAAATAATTTCTAGTTAATTGCAAGCGCAGCTGAGAAATACTTTGTGCAAATCTACATGCATGCCACAGCTGTTTTACTGTACAACAATGAAAAACTACAACTATAAGCAAGAGTCCCTTTACAACTACGTGCTAGCAATAAACAATAGCTACACTAATTACACAAATTTCAAGAAAACATCAAAGATTCCAGTGAGGTATCCTCGGCTAAGGGTCTACATCTACATCTACATCCATACTCCGCAAGCCACCTGACGGTGTGTGGCGGAGGGTACCCTAAGTACCTCTATCGGTTCTCCCTTCTATTCCAGTCTCGTATTTTACGTGGAAAGAAGGATTGTCGGTATGCTTCTGTGTGGGCTCTAATCTCTCTGATTTTATCCTCATGGTCTCTTCGCGAGATATACGTAGGAGGGAGCAATATACTGCTTGACTCTTCGGTGAAGGTATGTTCTCGGAGCTTTAACAAAAGCCCGTACCGAGCTACTGAGCGTCTCTCCTGCAAAGTCTTCCACTGGAGTTTATCTGTCATCTCCGTAACGCTTTCGCGATTACTAAATGATCCTGTAACGAAGCGCACTGCTCTCCGTTGGATCTTCTCTATCTCTTCTATCAACCCTGTCTGGTGCGGATCCCACACTGCTGAGCAGTATTCAAGCAGTGGGCGAACAAGCGTACTGTAACCTACTTCCTTTGTTGTCGGATTGCATTTCCTTAGGATTCTTCCAATGAATCTCAGTCTGGCATCTGCTTTACCGACGACCAACTTTATATGATCATTCCGTTTTAAATCACTCCTAATGCGTACTCCCAGATAATTTATGGAATTAACTGCTTCCAGTTGCTGACCTGCTATTTTGTAGCTAAATGATAAGGGACCTATCTTTCTATGTATTCGCATCACATTACACTTGTCTACATTGAGGTTCAATTGCCATTCCGTGCACCATGCGTCAATTCGCTGCAGATCCTCCTGCATTTCAGTACAATTTTCCATTGTTGCAACCTCTCAATACACCACAGCATCATCTGCAAAAAGCCTCAGTGAACTTCCGATGTCATCCACCAGATCATTTATGTATATTGTGAATAGCAACGGTCCTATGACACTCCCCTGCGGCACACCTGAAATCACTCTTACTTCGGAAGACTTCTCTCCATTGAGAATAACATGCTGCGTTCTGTTATCTAGGAACTCCTCAATCCAATCACACAATTGATCTGATAGTCCGTATGCTCTTACTTTGTACATTAAACATATGTAACGTCCCCTTAGAAAAATTTATAAATCACTGTGCTGGAAAACCTCTACATTATTTTATTTTCAAACAGCTCAGCAAAAGTGAATGTACTCGAACATTTCTCTCTTGACTTAATGTGATCAACGCTAAACTGACACACAATATTTTTAGCGCAACGCAATGTGACTTTCAATAATCCCTACAAAAGAATTACCCTTACTAACAATAACCTATACCTTTCATGATCACTTACCTCCTCACAAAAATCTTCGTTACTCGAAGTGCTGCATTACGGCGAGCGCCAATACTGCCAGCTAAATAAAAGTTTCTAACTACTGAAGGCACTAACTACTGATAGGCATAGTTAGCAAATGAATGATTTTGATGGAGAACAAACAATGTATTTACCTTAACAGTGTTCAAAAGTCATAATATATGTATGTACATCAGTTCATGACGTCCAGTCTTACAAATTTCCTTTTTCTGATGGACACACGTCCAGATCGCCCGCTCTCAAAACTCTGCCATCTCTCTCCCCGCATCCACCACTGTTGGCGGCTCACCTCCAACTGCACAACGCTACGAACTGTCCACATCCAACAAACCAACACTACAGTACCAAATATTCCAACAACGAAACCAGCCACAGACTGCACACAGCACAGTCATTTCATACAGAGCGCTACATGGCGTTACCAACATAAAAACCTAGACAGCCTACTTACACTCTTAGCAAAAGCGTGAATGGCCTTTCAGACCATGATGCACAAATTTTAACGCTAAAAGGCTTTTTTACTCAAACTAAAGTCGTATTTAACTACGAACTATGTAGGAAAGTTAATCCAACAACAATGGAGTGTTTCTTAAACCTTGTCAAGGAACAAGAGTGGCAGGATGTTTATAGTACCGATAACATAGGGGATAAATGCAATGCTTTCCTTAACATATTGCTCATGTTCATTGAGAGTTGCTTTCCATTAGAACGCTCTAAACGAGGTACCAGCAGTAATGGGCAGCCCGGGTGGCTAACTAGTGGGTTAAGAATATCTTGTAGATCAAAGAGGGAATTATTTCAAAATGTTAGAAGCAGTCACAACAAGCTACAGTAGCTCATTACAGACAGTATTGTAAGGTTTACTATCAAAAACATTCTTGACCACAATTTATTTTTTACGGTGACTGGTTTCAACCACTACTGTGATCATCTACTCATTGGTCTGAAGATGACCACAGTAGTGGTCGAAACCAGTCACCGTAATAAATAAATTGTGATCAAGACTGTTTTTGATAGTAAATGTCTGTAACACTTTGATCACTGTTCACTCCCACAATGCATTCAAAAGTAAGTATTGTAAGGTGCTTAGAAATGTTATTAGGAAGGCAAAGAGTATGTGGTATTCAAATAGAATACCTAATTCACAGGACAAAATTAAAACCATATGGCCAGTTGTGAAGAAAGTGTCTGGTCAGCAGCACAAGGTCGACGATATAAAGTTAGTTCGCAGTAAAAATATTTCTGTTACTGATAAATCAGATATATGTACAGTATTTAACAATCATTTTCTGAGCATTGCTGGTGAATTAAATAAAAATTTAGTTTCTACAGGGAATTATATAACTTTCTTGGCCAATGCCTTTCCGAGATTGACGTCTGAAATACTCCTCTGTGATACAGACAGGAGGGAGATTGAATCAATAATCAAACCACTGAAGACTAAGGACTCTCATGGTTATTATGGAGTATCTAGCAGAATATTAAAGTACTGTGCTGCACATGTTAGCCCTGTATTTAGCCATATTTGTAATTTTTCCTTTAGGAAAGGTCAGTTTCCTGGCCGATTAAAGCACTCAGTAGTAAAGCCGCTTTATAAAAAGGGAGAAAGGCATAACGTAGATAATTTTATACCTATTTCTTTGCCGTCAGTGTTTACAAAAGTTATTGAAAAAGCTGTGTATGTAAGGATAATTGATCATTTTGTATCACATAATTTGCTATCAAATGTACAGTTCGGCGGAAGAAGTCGTTTAACAACAGAAAATGCTATATTCTCTTTTCTCTGTGAAGTACTGTATGGGCTCAATAAAAGGTTTAGGACGCTTGGCATATTTTTTCATTTAACTAAGGCATTTGACTGTGTAGATCACGAAATATTGCTCCAGAAGTTGGACCATTACGGAATACGGGGAGTAGCTCACAATTGGTTCACCTCTTACTTTAGCAACAGGCAGCAAAAGGTCATTATTCACAATGTTGATAACAGCTGCGATGTGGAGTCTGAGTGGGGTACTGTCAAGTTGGGGGGGGGGGGGGCGGTGCCCCAGGGATAAGTTTGGGGGGGGGGGGCACTCCTGTTCCTTATTTATATAAATGATATGCCCTGTAGTATTACGGGTAACTCTAAAATATTTCTGTTTGCTGATGTGACTAGCTTGGTAGTAAAGGATGTTGTATGCAACATTGGCTCGGTTTCAAATAGTGCAGTACATGATCTAAGTTCATGGCTTGCAGAAAATAAACTAACGTTAAATCACAGTAACACTCAGTTTTTACAGTCTCTAACACACAATTCAACTAAACCTGACGTTTTAATTTCATAGAAAGGGGATATGATTAGTGAAACTGAACAGTTCAAATTTCTAGGTGTTCAGATAGATAGTAAGCTGTCGTGGAAAGCCCACGTTCAGGATCTTGTTCAAAGACTTAATACTATCAATTACACTATTCGAGCGGTATCAGTACTGAGTGATCGTTCGATACGAAAATTAGTATACTTTGCTTATTTTCATTCGCTTGTGTCGTATGGTATTATATTTTGGGGAAACTCTTCCCATTCTAAAAGGATATTTTTGGCTCAGAAACGGGTGGTTCGGGCAATAAGTGGTGTTAGTTCACGAATCTCTTGTCGACTTCTGTTCACGAGTTTGGGTATTTTGACATTAGGTTCTCAATATATATCTTCCTTACTGTCGCTTCTTGTTACCAATATTAGCTTATTCTCAAGAATAAGCAGCTTTCACTCGGTTAATACTCCGCAGAAATCAGATCTGCATTTGGATTGGACTTCCTTAACTCATGTGCAAAAAGGTCTGCAGTATACTGCTGCATCCATTTACAATAAGCTACCACTCTAATTCAAAGACCTTAGCAGTAATCCACGGGCTTTCAAATCGAAACTGAGGAGTTTCCTCATGGGTCACTCCTTCTATTCTGTCGAGGAGTTCCTTGAAAACTCAAGGTGATTCTAATTGCACTGTTGATTGCGTTTACTTAAATTTATAGACTGACTTTTTTCGGGTACATGAACATTTATTTTTATCTGTTATTACTTTTATGTTGTAATTTCATGTGCTGACACGTTCCATGACCTTGGATATTTGCTCCTCAATTAGGTCCTACGGCACTTGACGTGTAAATAAAAAATATTGTCACACTGGCGACGAACACATTTCTCCCAACGAGATAATAGTTTGTTACTATCTTCACTGTAGAATGCTTGACTTTACAACGAAGCTACAACCGCACTTATTCTTGGAATATTTATTCACTATCAAAGTGATTTAGCCTACAGAACAGCAAATCAATTTTTTTTAACAAACGTAAAACAGTACTCTCAGGCACAATAGAAAATAAAGAGGGGAAAATGCTGTTTGGTGAAGACATGCTGAAGAGATGGAAAGAATACATAGAGGAGTTGTATGCTGGAACACCTCTTTCGGAGGAAGTAATAGGAAGAGAAGAGGAAGTAGACGAAGATGACAAGGGAGATGACATTCTGGAAGAAGAATTTGACAGAGCTCTAAAAGAACTACAGGACAACAAAGCAACGGGTATTGATGACATCCCTGCAGAACTAATAAAGAATGCTGGTGACGCCATGAAAATGATGCTGCTTAAACTTATTAGGTCCATCTATAACACAGGAGAGATACCGACAGACTTCCAGAAATGTATCATTGTTCCTATACCAAAGAAGGCAGCAGCTACAAAATGTGAACAGCACCGAACTCTTAGCCTAATATCACATGCATCAAAAATTCTCATAAAAATAGTTCTGAAGAGAATTGAAGAGAAGGTGGAGGATATGCTGAGTGAAGATCAGTTTGGTTTCAGAAGGGGATTGGGAACAAGAGAGGCGATTCTGGCACTAAGACTCATTATCGAAAAGCAATTACAGAAAAATAAACCAACTTATATTGCCTTTATAGACATGGAAAAGGCATTTGATAACGTTATCTGGCAAGAGATGTTCAGAGTGCTGAGGAAAATTGGAATAAAGTACAAAGACATCCGCGTGATACTCAGTTTCTATAAGAATGAGGTGGCAGTGATTAGGAACTGTCACCAGGAACAACAAGCAAATATTAGAAAAGGGGTAAGACAAGGATGTGCTCTCTCTCCTCTTATATTCAATGCTTACATCCAGGAAGCTATAGACCAAGTTCGAGAAACTACTGAGGTGGGGATCAAAATTAATGGGCAGAAGATAGACATGGTACGTTATGCAGATGATATTGCTATAGTCACGGAGACAGAAGAAGATCTAGAGGAAGTCCTCAGAACAACGGAAAAAATTCAATACAATCAGTATGGAATGAGAATAAACAAGAAAAAGACTAAAGTGATGGTATGCAGTACAGGAGCAGAATATGAACCTCCGAGAATTAGAATTGGAAGAGAGGAGCTGGAAGTGATACAGGAATTTACTTACCTGGGAAGCAAAATCACAAGGGATGGTAGAAGCCGGAAAGAAATTGCGACCAGAATACAAAAGGACAAAATTGCATTTAATCGGAGAAGGAACTTACTCACCAGCAACAACATCAGTCTGAAAATAAGGAAACGCATCATGAAAGGTTTCGTTTGGAGTGTGGCCCTCTATGGATGTGAAACTTGGACAGTTGGAAGAGCAGAGAGAAGACGGCTAGAGGCCCTGGAGATGTGGTGCTATAGAAGGATGATGAAGATCAGCTGGACAGACAAAGTAACAAATGAAGAGGTGCTTAGAAGAGTACAGGAAACCAGATCTCTGTGGAGGCACATCCAAACAAGAAGAGATAAACTTGTAGGGCACATCCTACGACACAACAATATCATTGGAACAATAGCAGAAGGAGTTATTGAGGGAAGGAATCGGCGGGGGCGACCAAGGATATCATACATGCAACAGATCATGAATGACGTTGGATGTAACACATATGTGGAAATGAAGAGGAAAGCAGACAGAAGAGAGGAATGGCGCTCTGCTGCAAACCAACCTCAGGGTTGAACACTAAAAGAAGAAGAAGATCAAAGTGAAGCCCTCTATGGTATTCCTTAAGTTTTCGAAACAGATGAAAATCGGATGGGGCCAATTCGGGATTGTACGGATAATGGTCTTGACAGTGAACTCAAGGCAATGGATTGTTGCAGCTGTCGCGATGCTGATGTGTGGTCTAGCATTGTCATGCTGAAGGAGAGGTTTCCCATGTGTGAACGAACTCGTCGAATTCGTGCTTCCAGCTTCCAGTGGGTGTCTCAAGCTTCGATATGCACTGTCCAATGACATTAATGTGCCCACCTGTAACCGTCTGAATAACCAACTTTTGTAGGGCGGATTGCTGCGAGACGTACAGGAAGAGAGTCAGTGAGGTTCTGGAATGTGCCGACAGAGATGCGGAGCCGTGTCTACTCCAGTGCTATGACCAGCTGTGCTAGGTTTCTCGTCAGAGGACCAAAGGCGCGAATCGCCCAACCGAGGTGGTCCCACAGATTTTTAATTGGATTTTAATCCAGTGAGTTTGATGGCTGAGGAAGTAAGGTGAGCTCATACTAGTGGTCTGCAACGTACACTGCAAACAGTGTGACACTTTGCAATCTTCTGCTGATAGATGGAAACTTACCGAGGAAAACGAGACATTATAGAGCTGTTGAGATGGTCCCCAAGGATAGACGCATACTTATGTTGATTCACTGTGTCTTCCAGAACGACAATATTACTCAGGTAATGCCACGAAAACATTCCCCAGACCATAACACTCTATCCTCCGGTCCGGACTTCCAGCAATAGTTGCAAGTTGTATGCTTTCAGACTATCATGTCGATGGAGTGTAAAACGTGACCCATGTGGAAAGGCCACCTGTCACCACTCAGAGGACGGCCAGTTGCGGTATTGGCGTCCAAATTTGAGCCTTCGTCGCCAGTGAACTACAGTTAGCATAGGTGCATGAATTAGGCGCCGCTATGGAGGCCCATGCGCAGCAACGGCCAATGAGTAGCCACTGTTGGTGGCCCCTTGGTCCGTGAGTTGTTTAACAGTAGCGTGCGTATTCGCCCGTACGCATCTCCGCAGCCATCGTTCACACCTGTCATCTATTGCCCACTGTGCACCATAGTTGCCTTCATGCCAGCTTTAGATAGCGCCATTTTGCTATGCACGATATACTTTAATCAGGGGCCACATGACCAGCTTACAAACTTAGCGTTTCGGAAATGCTTCCACTCTCGGCCTGAAAGCCAAAGAAACATGCTCTTTTGGACGTCAGATAAATCTACGTTACAATAACGGCTGCTCTGTTTTCCTCGTGTCCCTGACACGCTTTATATAATCTCTTCTGGTAGAGCTGCCATCCCCCATCTGGGACTGATTATCCCACGCTGACGTCGAACTTAGGCGTTGGTCACGTTAATGTGATTGGACCATATGGTTAAGTTACACAACGTTACGTTACACGCTATGATTCGGAGCCGTCCAATGGCAGAGGATTGGAACTTCCACCAGTGAAAGTGGAAAGTCGACCGAGTACTACGCGTGACATGTAACACTTTAGCCAATATTGAGAATAGGAAAAAAAACTGGAGACATTACTTTACTGCTCGCCCTCTTAGAAACCCAATTGTTATTTCATCTTCCCACTCTCCTGCTGAGAGCATATTCAAATGGTTCGAGTGGCACTATGGGACTTAACATATGAAGTCATCAGTCCCCTAGAACTTAGAACTACTTAAACCTAACGACATCACACACATCCATTCCCGAGGCAGGATTCGAACCTGCAACCGCAGCAGTCGCGCGGTTCCAGACTGAAGCGCCTAGAACCGCTCGGCCATCGTGGCCGGCTGCTGAGAGCAGACATATAGCCATGCAACCTTAATACAGAACCAGGCTCTTATCGATTTTATTTCTTGATAGTAGGGGGCGGGGGGGGGGGGGGGGGAGGGGCGTAGGACAGTCTCAAAACGGCCAGCGGTGTAGTTGTGGAGTGTCAGGTCTGCTAGGCACCGGGAAGTGAACTGCTATACCGAGTGCGGCGATGATGATGATGATGGTCAAGATGTTTGGTTTGTGGCGCGCTCAACTGCGCGGTTATCAGCGCCTGAACAAATTCCCAACCTTTGATCAGTCCAATCTCGCCACTTTCATTCATGATAATGAAAGAATGAGGACAACAGAAACACCAGTCATCTAGAGGCCGGTGAAAATCCCCGACACCCCCGGGAATCGAACCCGGAACCCCTGCTCGGGAAGCGAAAACGCGACCGCGAGACCACGAGCTGCGGACAAGTGCGGCGAGATAGGGCCAGTTGTTGAGGTGTGACTGTGCGCGTATATTTTGGGCGCTTAGCCAACGTGGATGGCATACCGAGTATCTGTAACGTTATTAGGATGTGCCATGTGGCTCCGGCCGCCTTGCTCTGAGTTTCGTACACTCTGATGTCAGTTGTCTGTGCCGGGAATGAGCATGTATTACACCACCTGGTCATCTCAAGACTGCAGTTATTTTGGTGAGCATTTCTGTTGCTTGTGCACTGTGGTCCTTTAGTACGTATGTGGCATGCTGGGTTGTGACTCAGTTTTTAGACTGACTGTAAATTCTGCAGAAGTATGTTGTTCAACCGTGTGACAGGAAGTTGTCGGTTTGGGTAAACGCATTGTAAGGCATATACGTGGCAGCCTTCGCATGTTTTGTATTTCATAGCCACCACTTGAATATGAATTGAGACCAAGCTGTTGAATGAACTTTCTTAGTGTTTGTTTTCAGGTTTGCTTAATAGAAGTAGTGGGATGGGGTGAATGGAGTGGTGCAGCCTGTTGTGGTGTTGTGTACCATAGCGGGCTACGGCGGGGTGAAGCCTCTCCGTAGTTTATAGGTACCCACCCAGTTCAACACAATACAATACGTAGAATGATTTATTAAAACAAATGTTTGTTGAAATTTATTATAAATTCATTATTTAATTATGTACAGTGTTTGAAATAATACTTCCCTTAACTTGTTGCGGCTTGGCAGTCCCACTTAACAGCTACTTTAAGCTGACGCTAAGACAGCGTAACATACCATTATATAAACACAGTATGGACACGTGATTTTAGCGAAGGCGTGTGGCTGTAATCCACTTCGAAAATGCCACACGCCTTTCTTTTTTTTTTTGGCTAACTAACATGACAGTAAGACATCTCTTGTAACCCATGAGTTGTTATCCCCTGCCTCCTCGCATATCAGTAGTTTTGGTTGGTTGGTTAATTTGGGGGAAAGGGACCAAACAGCGACGTCATCGGTCTCATGGATCATCGATCCCATGGGATTAGGGAAGGATGGAGAAGGAAGTCGGCTGTGCCCTTTCAAAGCAACCATCCTGGAATTTGCCTGAAGTGATTGAGGGAAATCATGGAAAACCTAAATACGGATGGCCGGATGCGGGTTTGAAGCGTCGTCCCCCGGACGCGAGTCCATTCTGCTAACCACTGCGCCGCCTCGCTCGCTTCAATAGTTTTATTATAATGAGTTATGGTGAGTAAGTAAGCTAGTAATTTTACGTGATGTCTGTTTACGTATAAAAATGAGTGCATTGCTAGTATGTAGGTACATAATGATTCTATTACTTTGCTGTGTGTCGAATCTGAAACCATGCATTATATTTTCTGATTATATTTACAAATGCATCGATTCATCACATCAGTGCAGAAGTAGTGTTCTAAGGATTTTCTCTGGCTCACGTAGTAGCGGATGTGAGAGTTTGTACCAGAGCAACACATGCCAACCGCTCCTGCTTCCCTTTTTAATTCATTATGGTGGCTACATTTTTTATTCTTTCCCCTATGATGGCGTCCGGGCGGCTCCCCCGTCGGAGGTTCGAGTCCTCCCTCGGGCATGGGTGTGCGTATTGCCCTTAGCATAAGTTAGTTTTAAGACAGATTAAGTAGTGTGTAGGCTTAGGGACCGATGACGTCAGCAGTTAGGTCCCTTAAGAAATTCACACACATTTGAACCTATGATGACTAATTTATATATAATAGACAGTTTAAGATCATAATCAAATGAAATCTCACAAAAAGTCTCCCACTTTCCACATTTAAAGCTACGACTTTAAATGAGATTGTAATTGTGAGCCTTCCAGCGTCTTGGAAGCTGAAAGATGGGATTGGCTTGTGGCTGTTATAATCTCTCTGTAGCTGTTCTGAATCGAAGTTCCTGCGGACATCAGATTGCTCTGAGGTTTGTTGGATTTGAGTCACTTTCGAAGCTTGAGCTCTCTTAGAACTATGTGCTAAATCAGACTTATGCTTGCCAGGTTTATAATAATAGTTTAAAATATGGTCCCTGGACTTACTGTTGTACCTTCATCAAAACTCTCCAGCTATGCCAGGCTGTGTAGAAACTCAATATTATAAACCAAGCGGCCATTCAACATGTTAATAATACTCAAAACGATACAACTTCCTAAAGTAGCCTATGGTGTTCCTCAGGGTTCACACTATCTCCATACCAAATGCCATCGGAATCGGTTAAGCTGTATGGTCGTCAAGACGTAGCAGAATGAGTTACTTTTGCAATTAATAATATTGGTATCAGTATCGAAGTATGAATTAAACACGTTGAGAATTGAATAAGCATTGTTTTGATTACGGTGAATCATATTACGTAGAACACATCGATCAGTAAAATCATTTTCACAAACATGGTAAAGTACAAAATTGAAAGAGTAAATAGCTTTTTCAAAGAATAAATATTTTTCCTTAATTTGCGTAATACTTTCAAATCAATAAATATCTTGTACTACACACTTTGAAAAGTAGCCTCTCTTCTTCATCATTGTTAAAGCTAACCCACGCCAAATTTCGTGGGTATAGTTCCACTGTCTTACTCTTGAAAACGTAAAAGACAGCGTTACTTTCGCATTTATAATATTAGTATGGATGACATTGCATTTTCAAATGACATTTACTCCGTATCAATGCAGGTTGAATGAATCTTGTCTTCTAGCGTTAGCCTGCTTAGCTGGGTGGTTACATGCTTGCATCCCGTGCAGCGGATTCGATTCCCGGCCGGGTTGGAGATTTTCTCCGCTCGTTGACTGGGTGTTGTTCTCATCATCATTTCATCCTCATCACCGGCACGCAAGTCGCCCAGTGTGGCGTCGACTGCAGTAAGACTTGCGCTCGGCGGTCGGACTTCCCCGAATGGGGCCTTCCGGCCAACAATGCCATACGCTCATTTCCATTTCGACTTCTAGCATTGCACTTGTAACTATGCCTGAAGCTCTAATCCAGCTGTGTGCAAAATAAATAAATAAATAAATAAACAAAAAATAAACAAAATTAAGTAGCCGGCCACGATGGCCGAGAGGTTCTAGGCGCTTCAGTCTGGAACCGCGTGACTGCTACGGTCGAAGGTTCGAATCCTGCCTCGGGCATGGATGTGTGTGATGTCCTTAGGTTAGTGATGTTTAAGTAGTTCTAAGTTCTAGGGGACTGACGACCTCAGATGTTGAGTCCCATAGTGGTCAGCGCCATTCGAACCATTTTGAATCCGATGTTATTCAGTTTCTACACTGAAACAAACCAAACGACAGTCTGTGGAAAGGAAACTTAAGTTCAGGGAGAAGTAAGGTTGGCGATGTGATTGAATACTGCCAGAAATGGCAAAGAACTTGGAAGAGCTATTGAACGGAATGAGAAGTACGAGGGGCGTTCAATAAGTAATGCAACATTTTTTTCTGAAAGCAGGTTGGTTTTATTCACAATTACAATACTCCATATTATTTCCCACTCTTTTGGCTAGAAAACCATATTTTTAAACAAAATCTCCGGTCACTGCGACTGCCTTACGCCACCTTACTGGGAGAACCATTATACCTGCATGGTACCTCCGTACTGGTGGACGTCGAAGCCATCGTCTTGCTGCATCAATAAGCTGCCCATCATCCACGTATTACCTCCCGCTGAGTCCATCCATCGTTGTGCCTGACAGAAGTCGGAAGGTACAAAGATCCGGCCTGTAGTGTGCTGTAGTGTGAATAAGTAGGAAAGCGCCGAAATCGTTTCTCCAATTTCCTGAGGGTAGCACAGTACACTTCAGAGTTGATCGTTGCAGCGTGAGGAAGGACATCAAATAGAATAACCTCTTCAAAGTCCCAGAAGACCATAGGCTCTAGGTTCGGCTCTGAACGTTTTCGTAGCGAGAGAGGTGGAGTGGCGCCACTTCATAGACTGCCTTTTTGTTCCCGTATCTAAGTGATGAACCCACGTTTCGTCGCCTGTGACGATGTTCCGCAAAAAGTTTCCACGATCAGCCGCGTAACGCGCAAGTAATTCCACACATATGGTTCTCCTTTGCGCTTTATGGACTTCTTTTAGGAGCCGAAAAATCCAGAGGGCACCCACCTTTCAGTATCCAACTCGTGGGCGAGTGTGTCAGCACTACCTGAGCCGTGCACGGCTCGCGTTTATGAATTTATTGTTTGTCTTCTACTATTACAGTACTGCCGCCTCGTTTTCTTATTCCATCACTAACTTCCTGCCTTACTTGCCCGTGAGCGGCAGCAGCAGCGCGTGTCGATAAGTGCACTGCCATACCATCTCTGGAGCAAACGATAGTATTTCCAGGCCGTCGTGTGTCTGGCAGTCAGTTGGAGACGGACCAGCAGTACAGTCGGGACGCGGCAGCACTGAAGTCGGGGACAGAGCGCCGGTGAGGTGCGGGCAGCCAGTGCTCGCCGACTGCTGGCGACACACATGAACTGCCCGACGGAAGGAGGTGGGAGCGGGAAGACCGTTGGTTGGTCGTTCGGTTGGTCGTCTCATCGGCCGTCGCATGTTTGTTCCTTTCACCGTTTCCGGGCCTGGGCAGTTGGTCGCATGGCATGGGGCAGCGAGGAAATCTCCGCGGCGCATTATCTGGCCAGGACTGCTGGCGGCGTCTGCACGCGATAGGAGCCTGTGGTGCTGTTCCCATTGCTACGACGTCCGGGCTCACCGATCCTGGACACAAAAGTTGAGTTTTCACTTAATCTACCAGCAAGTCACGACTGTTCACATTGTGTCATCTGGATTTCGTTGTCGGCTGTTGGGACATTCCTGCGAGCAACAACGTGTCTTTTCCAGTTGGCAAATTTTTAGCCACCCTCTGGTGGAGTTTAACTGCACTTGGTCATTTTGAATTGAAGTGCACTTGGAATCTTCTGCCTTGTGGCCGTTAACGTTCCGGTTACCTGCCCTGGCCATTGAGGTAAATTCAGGCAGTGTATTTTCCTCATCGTGTTGTCGCTGTCCAGCATGGTGTGTAGTTTGACAGCTGAATGTATAATTGGTTGTGGGCGCCAATACTTTCTACGTTGCTCCATTGAACTCCCTGTTGTGTGCTGGTTGGGTGGAGCGGAAGTTATCTTGTCGGTGGGTCCGTGGACTGTCTGTCAGTTGGGTTGTCGCCAGATCGAGAATGGTTGGGCGGACTGCCTGTCTCACTTAAGTGAGTGTTAGTCTTTGAATTCCAGGTCGACCGTCGGAAACTTCTGAGAGCAGCTGGGTGTACTGCCTTTCCTTATTTGTTCTTGTTGTTTGTATTTGTATGGTTTCTAGGCGATTTTTAAATTAAGGTTGTTTTGCCCTTAAGGCTTAAGATTGTTTGGCCCTTCAGCCTGATTTAATGAACTGTTTTAAGGTCAGGCCTTTGGCCTTTTAAAAATTTTAATTTGGTTTGAGTCTTAAGTGATGGGCCTTCAGCCGATTTTTAAGTTAAAGTTGTTTTGCTCTTAAGGCATGAGATTGTATGACGCGTTCAGCCAGTAATTAAGTTCGAAAAATTAATTCTGTGTTTTTTAATTTACTTGGCTCTTGTAATGTTTTGTCAAATAAATAAAGTTGTATGTTCAAGTGTAACTGACAGCCTCTTATTTTGGCCCCTTTCCACAATTTAAACTACCTGTCCTGTCCTGTGGGTTTAGCAGGGAATCTCCCTACCAACATAGACATCCAGTTGTGTAGCGAGGTGGGTGACTGCGAACCGTGGATCACCTCGAATGAGAGATGAGAGTGTCTGCACATTCCAACATTGCAGGAGTCACAGCTTTGTGCAATCAGCCAGGACGTGGGAGATGGGAAGAGTTTGCGCGACCTTCTTGCTATGATGACAGGCGTCTCCCCCAACGAATCACCATGCTTTTATTCATTGTCGTGTCTCCATAGAAACTCTGCAAGCGCCTAGGAATATTTGCGATGCTCTGGGTTTGCTCCAAAAGATACTCACTGATCTCTCTTCTTGGAATGCACCTCCATTGCAGACACCATTTTGAAAGCTACGTATAGTGCCGCCACCTATCGGAACTTCAAGAAACTATAGGTGATGAAGCGGGAATATTCCACAATGTCCCCGAACAAATTCCGCATTTTTTCAACCGAAATCGGCTGGGGAAAATGTGTTGCCTTAGATAATGAACGCTCCTCCTGTCTTTAAGAGAAGTTGCAAGATAAATATCAACCAAATTACGACGATGATAATGGTGTGTAGCCAAGTTTAGTTTGGTGATTTTGTTGGAATTAAGTTAGGAAATGAGAAACCATAACCAGTAAACGGGTTTTGCTGTTTGGCCAGCAAAATGAACGACGGCGGCAGGAGTAATGATACCAAATTGGGACTGGAAGTACTGCAGTACGTAAGCTAGTATAAAGCTCTCTGGTTTTTAGGCAGTGTCGATGAGTATGACTGCCACATCCACGTGTCGAAACGCCGTGCCATTCCAAAGAAGTCATTCTCCTGTAAATGCGACAGCTTTACATTTGTTCTGCTCGCCGAAAATGACAACGATATCGTAGTACTACAGCTTTTCTGAAAAGTATATAGCCCACCGTGCTTTTCTGTGTGTATGTGAACGCGAATCTTAGACATTTTTGATACGGTTTTCACTAATAGACAGCTTGATTCACGGGGAAGCTTTGTGTATTTAACTTACTACCGCTACGCCAAACGAATCCGTATGAACACTGTGCTAGCCATGCAAAGCAGGGGCGGGTCGCTAATAAAATACAAATACAAGTATTAAGGAATCTTTTCTGAAAGTATTTCTCTGCAATATTGTCTTATATCAAAGCGAAACGTGGCTGATAAATAACACAAGAAGAGAATAGTATCTTTTGATATGTGATGTTACAGAAGAAAGTAGGTGATTAGATGCATAGCTCGTATAATTAAAGGAGAGGACAAATGTATGGCAGCTTGAATAAAATAAGGAATGTGTTGATAGGACGCATTATGTGGCATCTAGGAATATGTAACTGGTTGTGGACGTACGTGTGTGTGGGGGGGAGGGGGGGGGGCAAAATTTTTTGTAGGCGTTCAAGGGTACAGTAATCAGGTTCAGATGGGCATAGGGTGCAGCGGCTATGCAGAGGTGAAGAGACTTGCACACGATAGGCTAGCGTAGAGAACTGCTGGTTGAATAAATAACCATTTGACAACTCGTATTGCCTGTTGACTTCTGTATCGGATTATTCGGACGACGTTAGTTTGACGATTTTTCTGACGTTTCGCCATCGCGAGTGGCCGGCATTCTCAAAACCTCACCCTCCATTGTTGGTAGCGGACTGGAATCTAACTGATGGGGGAGATTACACGGTGTGGTTATAATTAAACTTTCACTACTTGAGTCAGTGCAGACGGCAAACTATTTACTGAGTGGATACCCATCTTCATAAATTGATGAAACTGGGCGCCGCGGTATTTGCGTTGTCTGCAGTGTTAGTGTCACGAATTGACGATGTGCGCCGGTACTGGTAAGGCGGCGCGGGAATCAAACGCAAGCATCAGTGTGCAACTCATGTTGACAGCCTGCAGCAGTAATGCACACTGATGCTTGTGTTTCAGTCCCACAAGGACAAGGTGGGCATAGCTTACTGTAAAGCTGTTTAACCGAAACAACAGTAACAGTGCTGCTGCTCTTCGCAAGTATCGACGTGTTAAAACAATAGGGAGAAGTCCTTCTTTCCGCAACGCTGTTGACCATGCTTCGGAAGTTCAAATTAACTGGTGATTTGGGAATTGTTCCTGGGAGAGACCGATGGCCAATTGAGCCACAAATTGTTGGAGAAGTTACTGCTGCCGTGGCTAAGAATGGTGGACGCAATGTGCGATATTCAAGCAGTGCACGAGCTGTGCCACGCCAGCTGAACATTCCATAGCTCACCGTTGTTAGAGACAGCAGTAGAGCAGTCTCCAGTGCTTTTTTGCCCTGGAGACGACCACATGCAAGTGGAATTTATGAAAGAAATTTAAGCGCCAAATGACTGTAAATTATTTATTTCCATACAATCACGATTTCGGTTTTACAGCCAATGCATAGAGAATAGATTTAGGAAAGGCAAGTCTACGTTTCTAGCATTTGTAGACTGAGAGAAAGAGTTTGACAATGTTGATTGGAATACTCTCTTTCACGTTCTGAAGGTGGCAGGGGTAAAATACAGGGAGCGAAAGGCTATTTAGAATGTGTACAGAAACAAGATGGCAGTTATAAGAGTCGAGGGACATGAAAGAAAGGCAGTAGGCGGTAAGGGAGTGAGACAGGGTTGTAGCCTATCCCCAACGTTATTTGATCTGTATATTGAGCAAGCAGGCAAGGAAACAAAAGAAAAATTTGGAGTAGGAATTGAAATCAACGGAGAAGAAATAAAAACTTTGAGGTTCGCCGATGACATTGTAATTCTGTCAGAGACAGCTAAGGACCTGGAAGAGCAACTGAACGGAACGGACAGTGTCCTGAAAGGAGGATATAAGATGAACATCAACAAAAGCAAAACGAGGATAATGGAATGTAGTCGAATTAAATCGGGTGATGCTGCGGGTATTAGATTATGAAATGAGACGCTTAAAGTAGTAAATGAGTTGTTATTTGGGGAGCAAAATAACTGATGATGGTCGAAGTAGAGAGGATATAAAATGTAGACTGGCAACGGCAAGGAAAGCATTTCTGAAGAAAAGAAATTTGTCAACATCGAGTATAGATTTAAGTGTAAGAAAGTCGTTTCTGAAAGTATTTTTATTGAGTGTAGCCATGTACGGAAGTGAAACGTGGTCGATAAATAGTTTGGACAAGAAGAGAATAGAAAGTTTCGATATGTGTTGCTACAGAAGAATGCTGAAGATTAGGTGGGTAGATCACATAACTAATGATGAAGTACTGAATTGTATTGGGGAGAAGTGGAGTTTGTGACACAACTTGACTAGAAGAAGGGATCGGTTGGTAGGACATATACTGAGGCATCAGGGGATCACCAATTTAGTATTGGAGGGCAGCGTGGAGGGTAAAAATCGAAGAGGGAGACCAAGAGATGAATACACCAACCAGATTCAGAAGGATGTAGGGTGCAGTAGGTACTGGGAGATGAAGAAGCTTGCACAGGATAGAGTAGCATGGAGAGCTGCAACACACCAGTCTCAGGACTGAAGACCACAAGTACAACAACCCAATGCATGTTGCAAACAGACCAGAATTTGTCTTACTACATGGTATGGGTACATATCGAAGACGCATCGCCCGGCTGACATTGTGCACAGAGAGCATCCATTGACACAGTATGGCGTATATAACAGCCAATATCCTCCTGTGACCAGCATTCATCACATTTGTGCATCAGCTGATGTCAACTTTTGACACACAGGTGTGATGCATACTGGACACACGATAGTATTGGCTGTTTCATAAGCCATACTGTGGGTCAATGGTTGTTCATTGTGCACAATGCCAGCTGTATTATGTATCTTCTATATCTTCTTGTATAATGTAATACAACTGGTCTACAAGACCATAAATATGTTTTCTGGACGGTGACACGCCGCAGAGGGGTCACACATATTCTAACATTTCAACATGCACTTGACAATGGCTATAAAGCCGAAATCATGATTCTGCGAAAAAAATAAATTATTGATAGTCACGTGGGGGCAATTTCTTTCAAAAAACCTCTAGTGCGTTTTCAGGCTATCGCGAATGCAGATGGTCGACACATTGACCAAAGGTTGTGACCCGAAACGCAAACGTGGTATGCTATTAACAAATGTTACCCTCTCATGTGGAAATTAAAATGTGTTTCTTTTAAATACACTCCTGGAAATTGAAATAAGAACACCGTGAATTCATTGTCCCAGGAAGGGGAAACTTTATTGACACATTCCTGGGGTCAGATACACCACATGATCACACTGACAGAACCACAGGCGCATAGACACAGGCAACAGAGCATGCACAATGTCGGCACTAGTACAGTGTATATCCACCTTTCGCAGCAATGCAGGCTGCTATTCTCCCATGGAGACGATCGTAGAGATGCTGGATGTAGTCCTGTGAAACGGCTTGCCATGGCAATCCTCCTGGCGCCTCAGTTGGACCAGCGTTCGTGCTGGACGTGCAGACCGCGTGAGACGACGCTTCATCCAGTCCAAACATGCTCAATGGGGGACAGATCCGGAGATCTTGCTGGCCAGGGTAGTTTACTTACACCTTCTAGAGCACGTTGGGTGGCACGGGATACATGCGGACGTGCATTGTCCTGTTGGAACAGAAAGTTCCCTTGCCGGTCTAGGAATGGTAGAACGATGGGTTCGATGACGGTTTGGATGTACCGTGCACTATTCAGTGTCCCCTCGACGATCACCAGAGGTGTACGGCCAGTGTAGGAGATCGCTCCCCACACCATGATGCCGGTGTTGGCCGTGTGTGCCTCGGTCGTATGCAGTCCTGATTGTGGCGCTCACCTGCACGGCGCCAAACACGCATACGACCATCATTGGCACCAAGGCAGAAGCGACTCTCATCGCTGAAGACGACACGTCTCCATTCGTCCCTCCATTCACGTCTATCGCGACACCACTGGAGGCGGGCTGCACGATGTTGGGGCGTGAGCGGAAGACGGCATAACGGTGTGCGGGACCGTAGCCCAGCTTCATGGGGACGGTTGCGAATGGTCGTCGCCGATACCCCAGGAGCAACAGTGTCCCTAATTTGCTGGGAAGTGGCGGTGCGGTCCCCTACGGCACTGCGTAGGATCCTACGGTCTTGGCGTGCATCCGTGCGTCGCTGCGGTCCGGTCCCAGGTCGACGGGCACGTGCACCTTCCGCCGACCACTGGCGACAACATCGATGTACTGTGGAGACCTCACGCCCCACGTGTTGAGCAATTCGGCGGTACGTCCACCCGGCCTCCCGCATGCCCACTATACGCCCTCGCTCAAAGTCCGTCAACTGCACATACGGTTCACGTCCACGCTGTCGCGGCATGCTACCAGTGTTAAAGACTGCGATGGAGTTCCGTATGCCACGGCAAACTGGCTGACACTGACGGTGGCGGTGCACAAATGCTGCGCAGCTAGCGCCATTCGACGGCCAACGCCGCGGTTCCTGGTGTGTCCACTGTGCCGTGCGTGTGATCATTGCTTGTACAGCCCTCTCGCAGTGTCCGGAGCAAGTATGGTGGGTCTGACACACCGGTGTCAATGTGTTCTTTTTTCCATTTTCAGGAGTGTATGTTAGTAGTCTTCTTGTTCTTACAAATGCTCCCCTAAGGTTTCACTGCCCTACGATCACTGGTTTGTCGGGAGAGTCCCCTCAAGTAGCGAAAGTTTAATTACAATCACCCTGTGTCGTGCGAGCTTCTGCGGGCTTTTCCCTGCTCATTTCCGCTGTACATCTTCCCTTTGCCATCTGCGACGGTCGTTCGCTACAGCACGAGCTTGAGTCTTTCCTTTTTCTTATTGAAGCTGCTGTCATGTTTGTGAATTTCTATGGCCTTACAGAAAAACCAGCCGTTGTAGCCCTTCTCCACAGCGAGAACTACCGTGTCAGCATATTTTATCGTATGGTAGATCTCACACAGCGCGTGCGCCATCACAGCCAATTTCTCCTCCTGCCCCAGCCGGCAATGTCGTTCATTTTCGGTGATCCTGGTGTTGATGGACCGTCCAGTCATTCGCACTTAGACTTAAAATACAAGGTATGCTGTATGCCCCCTGCATTCTAAGTGGCCCCCCTTTGGTTCTCTGCTCATCTGAGTCACTCTTTGGTCTTCTTGGTTGGTCATTTGAAACATCTTTATGCCATCCTGGGACGTATGGCACAAAGGCTGTTCCCGACATCCCGAGAGCGAAGGAATCGGCCGTATATGGTGCAAACACGGCACAGAGACGGTTTAAAAACCAACCAAGACGATCGAAGAGTGTCTCAGATCAGCAAAGGACCCACTTGCAATGTTGGGAATATGCATGCCTTGCACTTCTGACAAAGCCTGTGCGGAACTAGCAGGACGATCGATCAACACTGGGACCACCGAACAGGCTGTGGCAGGTAGACAAACTGGACGTAGTGGCGCCCGCAGTGCGTCAGATCTACACGGAAGTTCTTGCTATGGAGAAGCGCTACCACGCCCGCTAATACAGGGACTTCATAGAAGTTCGCAAACATAACAAGAAGTTCAACAAGAATGAGGAAAGTCCCAAGCTCGTACTAGGGAAACTACAGCGGAAATGACCACGGCAAAGCCCTCAGACGTTGGCGTCGCAAGTACATATAAACTCCGGCCGCGAGCTAGACTCCACTCCACCACCAGCAATGGAGAGTGAAGCTCTGACAATGCCATCCACTCGTGTTGGTCAAACGTCAAAATCGTCGAATTAACGGCGGCCGAAGACACCAAGACATACACTAAAAGGCAATACGTCAACAATTGACCACTATAGTCTCAATAATTTTGTGTTTCGTCTCTACGGGGAGAAGATACCAAGATTGACCGATGCCTTGACCAACGATTGAGAAAGAAAGCTCGTGAGAAAGAAAGCTCGTTTGCTTTCTTCTCTCCCCTTTTCATCGCGTTGCTGGAAGGAAGGGGCTACACAAAAATTCCTGAAATGAGGGCACATAATATCTACGACACTATGGAATGAACTTCGCGAGCGAATTCATCCAATATGGAGAGACTTGGAGAGAAATTATGAGAAACATGTGGATTATTTCTGTCTACTAAGTGATAGCACGCATAGAGACGATTGAGTCCCAGCATCACTCACAGGAGCATGCAGAAGGAAGTCGAACGCTACACCCAGCGACAGAAAAAGATGTTTGCAAGATGTGGAAAGAAGATCCACAAGTCGATTCCCGACATGTCACGCACAGTGGTCAACCTCAGTGAACGCCTATTGACCTCAGAAGAGCGTGCAGTGTTAAAAAAAAGACAGAATTTTTCTGTCATCCGCATAACATTACTTGTAAAGAATTAACACCGAAGCGGCCATCCGGGCCCTTCCATGTGAAATACGCACTGAACTGTCAGGATACTGTGCCGAGCATAGACACTAACGTGTAACATGAAAAAAGAATTAAAAGCCAGCAATAGCCTTAACGCTACCAAGAGTATACTGATACTGCCTGCTGACAAGGGAAATGCAACCATTGAAATGAAAACCAAGGATTATGAGCAGAAGATTCGGGACCTATCAGATCCAATGACATACCGAAAGCGCAGATCACCGTATTCGTATGGGTTAATCACTGCGTCTTGTCTCTCGGTAGACATATAGAATAACCAGTGCAACACGGAAGCCCTACGGCCTCAGCTGTATAGATTACAAACGGATCTTGCGGCAGCGAACGATCATTGTAGATAGCAAAGTAGCACAGTGGAAGTGGCCAGGGAAAAGCCCTTAGTTGTTGACGTGATAGATACATGAATCTCCAGCGTCGGGATAGACTCCAGTCCGCCACCAGCAACGGAGGGTAAGGCTTTGATAACGGCAGCCATTCGTGCTGGCGAAACGCCAGATAAATTATCAAACAAACGTCGGGCGAAGAATTCAAAAGTCAATAGTCAGTATGTTAACACTTGGCCGAGAAAGCCTCAGTAATTCTGAAACTAAGATTTCATTCTACAATACGATAATAACCGACAACATGGAGCTACTCATGTTGACAAATATCTTTAAGGACAAACAGCTCCGTTGACCAGCCTGATTTTCCACGTTCCTCTTCATAATGCCTCTCTTTATCACAACGAGTACAGCTCCGTGAGAGAAATAGCATTTACAATAACCTGACATAATCAGCCATTTAGTTCCTATATACCCTGTGTAGTCTTCGTACATCTGCATAAATCGCTGCTTGTCTTTACTATCCTTATTATGATTGTTAGTATTGGTAAGCTAAGAATGACACAGTAATGTCATGTGTTAGAAACACAATTCTAGATTCGAATATTAATATTTAGGAACTAAGTTTTCGGGTTTTATTTATAAGTGTTATACTTCGAGTAATCTGATGCTATAAATCTCCGATTTCCTGCTTGAACAGTAAGTTAACTGACTCAAGAAGTTCGGGCCTGTTTGTAAACACAGGGTCAAAGACATTATCGTCACGAAATGGCCGTCTAATCAGCCGTTCAGAGTAATTTCCGAATAACACCATTAGATGAATATCACATGAATCCATGTCCATACCATCCGTACTAATCAGTTGATTTCCCCATTGTAAAAATGATATTTTTAAGTCACTCTCCCCTTAACATTGTAAATTATAAATAACTTTCTCCAAGTTTTCCCTGAAATATTCCGCCACTATGGCTTCTGACACTGGTGGTCCATAAAGTTAACTGATTACCATGTTTGATCCATCTTCAACACGTGCTTTCTTCTAAATTATTTCGTATTTGGAATGTTTACTAAGCTCACTAGATATTATCCTATTACGAGGGCGTGCTGGAAAGTAATGCCTCTCATTTTTATGTGAAAACTCTTACAGTTTATTAAATGAAGCAAACATTACCAACATTCTACAATTGTATTGTTCATGTCTGCATATTTGCTACCCTCTGCCGCTATAGGGGCTCCGAATTGTAACGTGTAACATGGCGTTGAGTAAAGTAACTGTGTCCGTGTGTGAGAAACAGCGTGCTGTAATCAAGTTCGAAGAGTTGATCCACACCTGGAGCAACCTCTAATTGAGCATGACAATTCCAGACCACACAAGAGCGCTACGACTTCTGCAACTATCCGACGCCACGGATTCAATGTTACCGATTTTCCTCCATACAGTCCCGACTTAGCTCATTCGATTTTCATCTCTTTCCAAAACTTAAAGACCACCTTCGAGGACCTCACTTTGATAGTGATGAAAAAGGCAGAAAAGACGTTGTGGTTCCGTCAACAGTCAGACGTTCTACAGTGACGGAAAAATGTGTTCGTCGCCGGTGTGACTATGTTGAGAAATAATTATGTGAATATGAAGAATAAAGATGTACAATACCCACAACGTTTGTTTTATTTAAAAAGCTCTAAGAGTTTTTACGTAAAAAACTCGGAGACATTACTTTCCAGCACTTCCTTGTGCTTACGGCTACAGATACTAAAGGCGTCCAGACTGACTTTATGACATACATTTCAGAGTTTAAAATTTCATTTCTGTACTTTTTCGTCTGAAATTACTTTCTGTTCCTAGTTCTGTAGGCGTTGTTACCGTTTATAAATTCTCAGGAAAATAGGTATATGCTATGGGGCAATATGGGTAACATAATATAAGTACGAGAATCGAGACAGAGATATAAGAAACCTAAAATGAAGTGCTCGGTTTAATAAGGGTATAAAACATCCTTTTCCGCCCCTACTGCTCAATCAATACATTGAAACCAGCAATGACGAAAATAAGATAAAATTTCAGGGTGAAAGGAGACCAGTGATAAAACTCGCTGATCATTGAAACCGAAGTAATATTTCAGGATTTGTTGAGTAGAATGAAAAGTCCAATGAGCACACACTGCCAGTTGAGAGTAAACCGAAGAGAGATGAAACTACCAGAACTTCCATGATACTTATGGGAGCTACAGAGGATAGGAGTTATAGGGAAAGACGGCGACTATAACATATTCAACAAGTAATTCAAGACGTTGCGTGCATGTGCTACTCCGATATGAAGACATCAGATTAGCGACAACCTTGACACCAAAACTGAAGATCACATAGTAGTAGAAATGGAGGAATTGTGTTTAACTTGGAAGCAAAATAACACATGATGGGAGAAGCAGGGAGGTCATTGCAAGCGGACTATCACAGGCAAAGAGGGCATTCCTGACCAAAAGAAGCCTTCTAGCGTCAAACATTGGCCTTAATGCGAGGAAGAAATTTGCGTGGGTGGACATTTGGAGCATAGAAATACATTGTAGTAAAACGTGGATTTTGGGAAAACCGGGAAAGAAGAGACTCGATGCCTTTGAGATTTGGTGCTATAGAATAATATTAAAAATTAGGTGAGATAATGACAAATTGAGAGACCCCTGGTAGAATCGACGAAGCAACACACGTGCGGAAAACCATTGATTAGAAGAAGAGCAAAAAGATAGGACGTAAGATGTGAAGGCAGAACTTCACCGAGAGATGTGACTCTGTGTTTAGCACACTGGACTCGCATTCGGGAGGACGGCGATTCAAACAGGCGTCCGGGCATCCTGGTTTAGGTTTTCCGTGATTTCCCTAAATCACTTCAGCCAAATGCCGGGATGATACCTTTGAAAGGACACGGCCGATTTCCTTCCCCATCTCTCCCTAATCCGATTGGACCGATGGCCTTGCTCTTTGGTCCCCTCCGCCAAGTCAAACTTCCATGATACTTGTGGGAGCTATAGAGGATAAGAGTTATAGGGAAACACGGCGACTATAATATATTAAACAACTAATTCAAGACGTTGCGTACAAGTGCTACTCCGATATGAAGTCGTTAGCACAGGAGAGTAATTCGTTGCGGGGCGCATCAAATCAGTCATAAGACTAACGACGGAAAAAAATTGGGCAGACGCGAGTATGACTTGCGCTCTGAGGTTTCCGCATACACTTAACTATGTGTATAGCCAGTTCATTTATTCCGACATTGACACTGGCAAGGTATCGGGCAGGGAATTCCTAGAATTTCGAGAATGTTTTCATTTCGGCTTTGAAGTCGCATAACAAATGGCAAAAGAAATATTTTTTATATGATATAATTACAAATTTACAATTTTCAGATATTCTTTCCTTTACTTGCGCTATGAACCCGCCTTCTCGCTAACTTTCACGATTTTGGATCAATGTGAAGTACCGTATTGGTTTTGATGAATGAGTTTGCGAGTGTGAAAATATGTGATATAAATGGTTTAAACTTCTGGTTGCAATGACTTAGAGGCTTTTACACACAGCCAAGGAATTGTAGACGTCTGCGTGTGGCGCAAATTTCAGTTTGGTGCGTCTACCCGTTCCTGAGAAAAAAGGATTTTTAACAATCGAAAGCCGGCCGCGGTGGCCGTGCGGTTCTGGCGCTGCAGTCCGGAACAGTGGGACTGCTACGGTCGCAGGTTCGAATCCTACCTCGGGCATGGATGTTTGTGATGTCCTTTGGTTAGTTAGGTTTAAGTAGTTCTAAGTTCTAGGGCACTTATGACCTAAGATGTTGAGTCCCATAGTGCTCAGAGCCATTTGAACCATTTTTTGAACAATCGAAAGACAGACAGACGGACAGACAACATAGTCATCCTCTAAGGGTTCCGTTTTTACCGACTAAGGTACGGAACCCTAGCTGTCGGGCGTTTTCATGGACACATCAGCAATTAAATAATACTACATAAATATTTTGCCTCTGGTCTCATTGACAAACGATTTCCTCCGTCATTAACAAATCTTACCACTCAGAGAATTGTGTATTTAATTAATTGGGCCGAAGGGGGGGATTCTCTGTGTTAAGTAACCCGTACGTCCAGGCAGCAAATACTCTTCTACCACAGCAGCGCTCACTGCATGGTTTATTGTGCGCTTGACTTGTTTAGGAGGGGGCGGGGAGATTCGTACAGTTCTCCATGTGATAGCGGAGAACGAGAAATGCCTTCCAAAGACCGTCACAGAGTCCTATGAGCCATTAGCTTAAACCCTTTAACGTCCGAAACCAAAATATGCAGTCGGATCTCTCAACGACGTTGTAAAAGGACAACTTTGCTTCCTCTCCTTATACAAGTTGTCAACGATTCTACCAGCCATCTGTAACAACCTAGAGAGGCTTCTAAAACTGTATTTCCGCGTTTTATTTCTGAGACGCTTATTCTCGTACGAGGGCGCTCAATTAGTAACGCCCCACTTTTTTTCTGAAATCAGGTTGGTTTTATTCAAGATTCAAATACATCATATTGCTCCCCACTATTTTTGGTAAAATACTCAATTTTTCAATATAATCTCCGTCCAAAGCGACAACCTTACGCCATATTACTGTGAGGGCCTGTATGTCCACATGATTTAGATACGACTTCTATATGGTGCGAAAAGTGGCAGTTCACCCTGAATAAAGAAAATTGTAAGTTATGCACATGAGTACTAAAAGAGATCCACTAAATTTCGATTGGACGATAAGTCACACAAATCTGAAGGCTATAAATTCAACTAAATACACTCCTCGAAATTGAAATAAGAACACCGTGAATTCATTGTCCCAGGAAGGGGAAACTTTATTGACACATTCCTGGGGTCAGATACATCACATGATCACACTGACAGAACCACAGGCACATAGACACAGGCAACAGAGCATGCACAATGTCGGCACTAGTACAGTGTATATCCACCTTTCGCAGCAATGCAGGCTGCTATTCTCCCATGGAGACGATCGTAGAGATGCTGGATGTAGTCCTGTGGAACGGCTTGCCATGCCATTTCCACCTGGCGCCTCAGTTGGACCAGCGTTCGTGCTGGATGTGCAGACCGGGTGAGACGACGCTTCATCCAGTCCCAAACATGCTCAATGGAGAACAGATCCGGAGATCTTGCTGGCCAGGGTAGTTGACTTACACCTTCTAGAGTACGTTGGGTGGATCGGGATACATGCGGACGTGCATTGTCCTGTTGGAACAGCAAGTTGCCTTGCCGGTCTAGGAATGGTAGAACGATGGGTTCGATGACGGTTTGGATGTACCGTCTACTATTCAGTGTCCCCTCGACGATCACCAGAGGTGTACGGCCAGTGTAGGAGATCGCGCCCCACACCATGATGCCGGGTGTTGGCCCTGTGTGCCTCGGTCGTATGCAGTCCTGATTGTGGCGCTCACCTGCAAGGCGCCAAACACGCATACGACCATCACTGGCACCAAGGCAGAAGCGACTCTCATCGCTGAAGACGACACGTCTCCATTCGTCCCTCCATTCACGCCTGTCGCGATACCACTGGAGGCGGGCTGAACGATGTTGGGGCGTGAGCGGAAGACGGCCTAACGGTGTGCGGGACCGTAGCCCAGCTTCATGGGGACGGTTGCGAATGGTCGTCGCCGATACCCCAGGAGCAACAGTGTCCCTAATTTGCTGGGAAGTGGCGGTGCGGTCCCCTACGGCACTGCGTAGGATCCTACGGTCTTGGCGTGCATCCGTGCGTCGCTGCGGTCCGGTCCCAGGTCGACGGGCACGTGCACCTTCCGCCGACCACTGGCGACAACATCGATGTACCGTGGAGACCTCACGCCCCACGTGTTGAGCAATTCGGCGGTACGTCCACCCGGCCTCCCGCATGCCCACTATACGCCCTCGCTCAAAGTCCGTCAACTGCACATACGGTTCACGTCCACGCTGTCGCGGCATGCTACCAGTGTTAAAGACTGCGATGGAGCTCCGTATGCCACGGTAAACTGGCTGACACTGGCGGCGGCGGTGCACAAATGCTGCGCAGCTAGCGCCATTCGACGGCCAACACCGCGGTTCCTGGTGTGTCCGCTGTGCCGTGCGTGTGATATTGCTTGTACAGCCCTCTCGCAGTGTCCGGAGCAAGTATGGTGGGTCTGACACACCGGTGTCAATGTGTTCTTTTTTCCATTTCCAGGAGTGTACTTAGGGATTACAGTTACAAATTACCTAATCTGGATCACATAGATAATATTGCAGGTAGAGCAAAGCAAAGACTGCGATTCATTGGCAGCAGGTGCAACAGAAACTGCTTACACCACGCTTGTCTGCTGCGCGGTGTGGGATTCCCATCAGGGGGGACTGACGGATGACATCGAAAAAGTACAAAGAAGTGCAGCTTGTTTTCTATTATCGCCAAATAGGGGTGATAGTGCCACAGACATAATACGTGAATTGGAATGAAATCATTAAAACAAAGGCGTTTTTCGTTGCGACGGGATCTCCTCATGAAATTTCAGTCACCAGTTTTCTCCTCCAGTTGCGAAAACATCCTGCTGGCGCCCACCTACATAGAGAGAAATGATCATCACGATAAAATAAGAGAAATCAGGGTTCGCACAGAAAAATTTAAGAGCTCATATTTCCAGCGCGCCGTTCGACAGTGGAACGGTAGAGATGGTTCATTATACCCTCTGCCAGGCGCTTTATTGTGAGTAGCAGAGTAATCACGTAGATGTAGATGTCGCTGGTGCTACTCTGCTTGTCGACGTCGGTGCCAACGCCTTACTGCATCGTCTTCGTACTGCTTCCAGTGGAGTATCTCCTTCATTGGGCCAAACAGATGGAAGGTGCGAGATCCGGGTTGTAGGGTGGATGAGCAGGAGCAGTCCTTGTGAGCTCTTCTCGGATGCGCAGACTTGTGTGAGACCTTGCATTCTAATGGAGATGGAGAAGTTCGTTTGCATTTTTTATGGCTGACGAACACTCTAACGTCGTTTATTCAATTTCCTGAGGATAGCACAGCACACTTCAGACTCGATCGTTGCACATTGAGGGAGGACATCAGACAGAACAACCCCTTTAAATTCCCAGAAGACCGCCGCCATGACTAAGCTGAGGGTGCGGCTTAGAAGTTTTTCTTCGGAAGAGAGGCAAATGAAATGAAATGAGCGTTTGGCGTCATTGGCCGAGAGGCCCCTTACCGGCCGGTCCGACCGCCTTGGTGCAGGTCTTATTTCAGTCGACGCCACATTGGGCGACCTGCGCGCCGAATGGGGATGAAATGATGAGGAAAACAACACAACGCCCATGCCCTCAGCGGAGAAAATCCCAGACTCAGCCGGGAATCTAACCCGGGCCCGTAGGACGGCAATCAGACGCGCTAACCCCACACCCCCTTTTTTTTTAACGTTAGATTTGTCGTTGTGGACGTCACATGACATCCGTTTAAGTTCATTTGTTGACTTTCCACTCAGTTTTTTATTATAGAGGTGAACCGGCTCTCTGACCGAACACGCTGAGCTACCGTGCCGGCATACCACTCAGCTGTCGGGGCGGACGGAAGAGAGGTGATGCGGCGCCACTGCAAGCACTGCCGTTTTGTTTCCGATTCGAAGTGATAAATCCATGTTTCATCGCCTGTGGCGATGATCGACAAAAAATTGTTACTATCAGCCTCGTAACGCGAAAGCAGTTCGGCAGAGAAGGTCCTCCGTTGATCTTTATGGTCTTCCGTTACGCGGCTAGGAACCCGGCGGGTACACACCTTTCCGTACCCGACTGGTGGACAAGTGTGTTAGTAATACCAACCGAGACGTACAGCTGAGCACCTCGAATGAGAGTGTCTGCACTCTCCAACATCGCAGGAGTCACAGCTGTGGCGACCGGGAGGCACGCGTTTAGATCGCACAAGTTTGGGCGACCTTGTTACGATGTTTACAGACGCCGTACCCAACGATTCACCACGCTTTTGTTCACTGCCATGTCTCTGTAGACATTATGCAAGCGCCTATGTGTATCGTATCTGCAGTGCTCTTGTTTTCCGCCAATAAATAAATAAATAATCCTTCATGACTTCCTCTGTTTGAAACGCACCACCTTTACATTTTGAAGGCTGCGTACAGCGCCGCCACCTATTGAACTACATGAAACTACAGGGACTGAAGCGTGAATATTCCACGACATTCCACAACAAATTTCGCATTTTTTCAAGCGAAATTGGCCGAGAAAAGGAAACGTGTTCGATTGCTTATTGAACGCCTGTCGTATATTGTAACCGCATCCGACACATAGCCTACCCATCTAGTAACAATTTTTGTGATTTGGCCTTCAGATTAGGAAAACACAGTAATGTATGTTGCTGCAGTGTCTGATCAGCACCGCCACAGTATTAACTTGAAGAATAGAACTCATGCAGAGTCAGTCGTGGGCAGCGACAAGCGGTGGCCACATCCGTGTGTGGAGTGGTCATAGGCGGACGTGGCGACCGCGACAGGACGCGCCCACTGATAGGCGGGCATTCGGCGATGGCGTGCTAGCCGCGAACCGGGAACCACTTGCCGACCGGCGTGGGCGAAGAGCTCGCCACGCCATCATCCAACTCTTTTAGCTTTCTTTATATTTGTTGACGCGTTCCCTATAATCTGGCTATTACGTTGCAACGCTTGCTCAAGCAGATGACTTATTCCCTTCGCAAAATATAGATATTAAATTAAATAAGGTCACCGGACAAAAAATTAGTCACCCCTAGAGAAATCATTACAAGCATCATTTACTACCGCGACTGGACTCGCCAGCAAGCTCGACACGGTTAGGAAGTGAGTCCACAAAGTTGTGCAGGTACATGGCATACAGGATAAGCCACTCGCTGAAGATTTGATCGCACAATTCCACCAAACTGCGGGGATGCTGATGCTGGCGTTTTACCTGCAGCTCCAATATTTCCCACTGATTTTCTATGGGTTGCAAGTCACATGATTTTGCAGGCCACTGGAGGAGTGGTCACAAAACCAGTCACATGTTCATTCAGCCAAATGAACTTCGCTTCTTTATGTGTCTCAGTAATCGACCCTTGCGAGGTGACCGACCCTAAATGTTCTTCCCACACAGTTCCCATCGTAATGTTCCATCACTAGCAGTATGGGATGGGACATCAGTCACTGAATGCAGCAGTTCCTGTCGGGGTTTGGAAGCTATTTTGCTTCACCAGCCGTGAAGCACATCTCCCATCCCTCTCAGTGAGGATCTTTTCCCGTCCACAGTTCTGACGCCGTGTTTCGTAGTCACGTAGCCACTACTGCTTGTAGATAACGTTGAACAGTCCGCCACGAAACACCAAAAAATGCAACAACTTCACACACCGTGCCATGTGTACTGCCAAAGGCGATTGTCTGTTTTTGGCACTTTGTTACATTCTTACTGTAATCAATGTTTACATACAATACTCGCTTGAAACATAAATGTCTCCCTGAACGCTACTGCCTCATGCTCATGTAGTGGCAGTGCGGGCGAGGTTGAGCACATTAATTGATCTCTGTGTCATCTGTAAAAGCTTAACGATGCATCTGTGCGTGTACCCTGGAGTGATAAAATTTTCTTCCATGAGTATTCAGTTGTAAGCACTTTCTATGTATAAAAACATGTGGTGCAAGTTAGAAATCTATTCTGTGACAAATCTACCCTTGAGAGGTGACCCACGCAGTTCCCATCGCAATGTTCCACCACTAGCAGTTTGGAAATTTACGTGTGCAACGATAAGAATGCAGTGGGTATCTATTCATATCTGTTGGACGAAAACTGTGAAAACAAACACTCCAAACCGACATTTCATGTAAGTCACATCCAATGTAAATCTGTAACGCAACCATCTGTGCGGCGTGCTTATAATTTGGTATATTTATATTTTAGGATAATTAATCTACAAAAACCGCACCACATGTTGTAATGAAAGCATGAAAACCGTCTGAAGATGAATCGTAATGATTCGAAACCGGTAATGGTAACTTTTGAATAAAGGAACTGAAAGTAAATTTGTGGCTGGTTGCTGCCTCAACACCATCAACATTTGTCTTCAAATAATAGCCACGGTCTCCAACCATGACATCATATGACAAAATTGCAGTGCTTAGTTTCTTTCGTACCTGGTTGTTACAACTGAAGTCAGTTACTCACGGAAGTGCAGTGTCGACTGCAATTATCGTACTGCAGCGAAACTTGGTAGATATGCTAATTCGTTAATGTCGAACCGATTTATACTGGAAAAAAATTAGTTCCAATTTTGGCCACCAGGTGCAAATCTGGTGCTGTACGTCGATGTCTCTGGTGCTCATATTGAACAAACCCTATAAGCAGAGATTAACAATAAAGTTTGCGATTAACCCTAAATAGCGAAAAGTGTGAGGTCATCCACATGAGTGCTAAAAGGAATCCGTTAACCTGCGGTTACATGATCAATCAGTCAAATCTAAAGCCCGTGAATTCAACCAAATACCTAGGAATTACAATTACGAACAACTTATATTGGAAAAAAGCACATAGAAAAATGTTGTGAGGAAGGCTAACCAAGGACTGCATTTTATTGGCAGGACACTTAGAAAATGTAACTGTTAATTTGTTCTTAAATGAATGAACTCAGAAGACGTTAAATCAAAACTTTCACGGGTCATTATTCACAGTTTATAAGTGGGCATTTAAATCAGGCCAGTTTTCTGTACCCAATCTTAATGTTCTGAGAACTTAAAAGCGAACAAAGCATTTACAAGCTGTGCTGGTGAGTATTCACGTTTATATTATAAAGATGTGGTGGCACAAAATGATCAACTATTTTGCTGCCTTCGGAAGGTTTAGTATGATGAGTGCATCTCCCGGCGCACGCCATTGTTCACATAGATTATAGACATCGACATCCACACCAGTCATTTGTCAACTAATCACACTGGCATAGGCGGGGATCGTGTGTTCGCTAGTACGACAAAATAATCGGTATTAACATTAACTGAACGAATGAAATGATAAAAAATACATCAAAAGACGTTCTCTACTGCGGGTTCCATGGCTCTTGAGAAATTAAATAATACGAATCAGCAACGACGCCTGTGATGACCTTCTGCAGAGTTTCTATGTGATGAAACCTGAACAAAATCTGAAGAACGAAGATTTGTCAGGTCATGCTACGAAATTATTAGCAGAATGACTCAATTTTCATCAGGGTGCTGTAAGTGGTTACATAGACGCCCGAAAACATCAAATTTTTGATTGCTTAAGCTTCCAAAAAGCCATACATTACTATCGCGATCACATTTATGCCTGCTGAAACACCGCTTTAAGCATAATCTTAATAACCCTTATGTATGGAGTATTTTGAGAGTAGAGGAAAAGAGTAATGAAATGGTGACTAGCTGGAAAAACGTTCAGTGCATGAAGTACAACAATACTGCAATAAAATCACGTCGCTCGATTAATAAATCTTGAAGCAAATACTCAGAGAAAAGTGGTCACAGTCTGGAACAGACATTTTATAGATAAAGAACATCACTGTAGACACATGCCTAGAGATGTCAGGCCAGCAATGCGACTAGACAAATTTATTTCCACAAAATTTTCTACAATTATTTCCGCACTGAAATGAAATCAGTGTGCTAAATCAAACACTGGTTACTGACAGGAGTTGTTCATATGTCAAGCTGTTCCTGCGTCACAGAAGAAGAAGAAAAAGAAGAAGAAGTAAATCTCGATTTGATAGGAAATTAAAAAGTGATAGCAGAAATCAGTGAATTCATAACTACATTCATGAGCTACTACTGTGAATTAACAGTTTCTCATATTCCACTGTTGGTTTCGTGAGACGTAAAATGTTACATGACAACAGTTTATGCATAAATGCGTTTATTTATGATATTGAAGACATTGGGAGTAGTGTATTTCACTTGAATTTCAGTTATAATCAAGAATGATTAATATTAAGAAAGTATTTTGTTACGAGCAAATTTCCATTGTATCTCGCATAAGGAGGAGGGGGGGGGGGGGGAGACAAGGGCCCCATGGGCATCCCACTGCGTACGGATCTGGGTACAGTTTTCATTCCAGCCTCTGATTAAATTCTGAATAGAAATCATCAGTAATGACGGCCGAAAACTTGCTACGTAAGAAGTCACCTTACTTCCTTCTTTATTCAAACGGTCTTGTGCAGGGGGGCGAAAGAGCAGACGGAGTTTTCCGACACTGTCTTGTCTTTAGGGAGGGAAACTGCCCATAAAAATTGGAAGAATCATCATTCATCAACGGTCTGAAGATACAGATGGTAACTGAAACCACTACATTAAAGATAGTGAGTGTATATCCACAGGAATATTACCTGCGGTTGAAACAATCTCATGACGATCTCTTCAATGGAAAAAATCCCAGATTAGCCCTCCACTGGGATCTTCAGGGGTGAGGTAACCACGAGAAAAAGATGGACTAACCAAGGAAATGGTTACATTCTACAAGTCAGAGCATGAACTGTCAGAAGTTTCAATCTGATAGTGAAGCTAGAAAATCAGAAAAGGGAAATGCTAAGGCTCATCTGGATGTAGTGCGAGTCATTGAAGTGAAATGGAAAAACATTTAACGTTTGCTGGTCAGATGCATGTCACAAGCAGCAGAAAATGGTGAAAAGGGAATAGGATTCGCTATTAATAGAAAATTAGGGCAGAGAGTGACCTAGTGTAGATATTGTAAACAGCTCAGTGACGGGGTTGTTCTCATGAGATTCAACAGCAAATAAAAGCTGACGACAATAACAGTTCAGTACATATGAGAGGTGGCATGCTTCTACGATGCACACGGTGACTTGGCCCCTCTCATATTTATACCTTATTCTGAGTAATTCGATTAGGGGAAGTATAGCCAAGTATGGTCATTACAAGACTAGTATTGAAAACTGGGAAGATATGAATATTTTCCTCTCTAATTGCATGCGGTGAAGAGTTGCAATTTCTTCCCATGCTGCGTCTCTTGTCGCCTGTGTGGTCTGAAAAGACAGGAGTGTTCTGCTGGGGACGAAAGGGTTATGCCAGCTGGTGTGAGGGACTAAAGTGGAGGCTGCCCCGATGCCATCATTGTCATATGACCGGGTCGACACGCCCACGGAGGGTCTGAAGGAGCGTCTGGGGTGAGATTTTCCGTTAGTTCGCGGAAAGTTGGTAAATACATCTTCTGGCGGGCCACGAGTGAGGCGTGGGAACGACGTGAGTTCCCAGGCAGTCTTGGCGGACATATTCCCGCGTTTTCTGTAAAAGAATAACTATGATTGGCTTGCTCATGGAATAGCTCCGTGACATAGCAAAATCGGCACAGAAATAGGCGCCGAGTATCTGCATTGGTGGAATTGTAGTGCTTCAGCAATAGAGTGGAACTTTCCACTGGTTTTCAAGTTTCTGATTGGCACCTTTAACCACGGCCTCTGTGGTGGGGGTGGCAATGTTCTGCGTTCGGCTTGTACGGGTGCTCTTGGGAGAGTCGAGTCTCGCCTTTCGGTCGGAGTAGGTTACAAGACTAAGCTCCCGCTGCTCTGGACAGCCTGCCTTCCGTTGGCTGTCTAATATACTTTCATTTAATTTTACCTGTTTGACGAAGTTGCTGAAGTTTAGACTTCAACGTGACTTTCCGAGTACAGATGGCAATTGAGCGTTCTGCGTACAAGCGGCCTATGTTGTCCGTCTTGAGCAGTTTTGGCTAAAGTTGACTGTATCAGAGTTACTGTGTCACTTCACTCGTTAAAATCAATCATTGTACCATTAGTGATTGTGTGGTGAGCCTTCTTTGTCTCCCTCAGAGGCGCATTTGAATTGCTAGGAAGTCTTTAGTCTGGAACAACCAGACCAGGATAATTTGTTTCGGGCTATACTCGCGACATTATCATCACCACGACGGAATGTCGAAGCAAGCAGCCATCGCCTCCAGTACGCCAGATCGTGTCCTTGGAGCTAAGAAGACAGCTTGGTAATGTATGTCCGCAGCACCGGCAGATTAGGGAATTTTGCTATGTGATAATCAGAGCTCAGCAGAGCGCGCCTGTTCCCGTCTTTTCTATCGTGGTTCTGTCTTGGGTGTTCATTGTCTGAGTTCTCACTACAGTAGCAGCAATTAATGTTGGGTTGGTTGTGTGTTTCTCTTAAGATTTGAGTTGCAAGGAATTGGCTCCACACACCACTTGGTCATAAATGTCACAAGCTAGTTTATTGGCAACTTCACCATCACGGCATTTATTTGAGTATCATATTTGACGTATTGTAAATGTTCCTTGTGTTTTTTTTTTTTTATTTTGAGTTTAGTCATAATAAATCAAATTGTTATTTTGGACAGAACTTTCATTCTGTAAATCTACATCTACATCTACATGACTACTCTGCAATTCACATTTAAGTGCTTGGCAGAGGGTTCATCGAACCACAATCATACTATCTCTCTACTATTCCACTCCCGAACAGCGAGCGGGAAAAACGAACACCTAAACCTTTCTGTTCGAGCTCTGATTTCTCTTATTTTATTTTGATGATCATTCCTACCTATGTAGGTTGGGCTCAACAAAATATTTTCGCATTCGGAAGAGAAAGTTGGTGACTGAAATTTCGTAAAAAGGTCTCGCCGCGACGAAAAACGTCTATGCTGTAATGACTTCCATCCCAACTCGTGTATCATATCTGCCACACTCTCTCCCCTATAACGCGATAATACAAAACGAGCTGCCCTTCTTTGCACCCTCTCGATGTCCTCCGTCAATCCCACCTGGTAAGGATCCCACACCGCGCAGCAATATTCTAACAGAGGACGAACGAGTGTAGTGTAAGCTGTCTCTTTAGTGGACTTGTTGCATCTTCTAAGTGTCCTGCCAATGAAACGCAACCTTTGGCTCGCCTTCCCGACAATATTATCTATGTGGTCCTTCCAACTGAAGTTGTTTGTAATTTTAACACCCAAGTACTTAGTTGAATTGACAGCCTTGAGAATTGTACTATTTATCGAGTAATCGAATTCCAACGGATTTCTTTTGGAACTCATGTGGATCATCTCACACTTTTCGTTATTTAGCGTCAACTGCCACCTGACACACCATACAGCAATCTTTTCTAAATCGCTTTGCAGCTGATACTGGTCTTCGGATGACCTTACTAGACGGTAAATTACAGCATCATCTGCGAACAGTCTAAGAGAACTGCTCAGATTGTCACCCAGGTCATTTATATAGATCAGGAACAGTAGAGGTCCCAGGACGCTTCCCTGGGGAACACCTGATATCACTTCAGTTTTACTCGATGATTTGCCGTCTATTACTACGAACTGCGACCTTCCTGACAGGAAATCACGAATCCAGTCGCACAACTGAGACGATACCCCATAGCTCCGCAGCTTGATTAGAAGTCGCTTGTGAGGAACGGTGTCAAAAGCTTTCCGGAAATCTAGAAATACGGAATCAACTTGAGATCCCCTGTCGATAGCGGCCATTACTTCGTGCGAATAAAGAGCTAGCTGCGTTGCACAAGAGCGATGTTTTCTGAAGCCATGCTGATTACGTGTCAATAGATCGTTCCCTTCGAGGTGATTCATAATGTTTGAATACAGTATATGCTCCAAAACCCTACTGCAAACCGACGTCAATGATATAGGTCTGTAGTTAAATGGATTACTCCTACTACCCTTCTTGAACACTGGTGCGACCTGCGCAATTTTCCAATCTGTAGGTACAGATCTATCGGTGAGCGAGCGGTTGTATATGAGTGCTAAGTAGGGAGCTATAGTATCAGCGTAATCTGAAAGGAACCTAATCGGTATACAATCTGGACCTGAAGACTTGCCCGTATCAAGCGATTTGAGTTGCTTCGCAACCCCTAAGGTATCTACTTCTAAGAAACTCATGCTAGCAGATGTTCGTGTATCAAATTCTGGAATATTCCATTCGTCTTCCCTGGTGAAGGAATTTCGGAAAACTGCGTTCAATAACTCCGCTTTAGCGGCGCAGTCGTCGATAACAGTACCATCGGCACTGCGCAGCGAAGGTATTGACTGCGTCTTGCCGCTTGTGTACTTTACATACGACCAGAATTTCTTCGGATTTTCTACCAAATTTCGAGACAATGTTTCGTTGTGGAACCTATTAAAGGCATCTCGCATCGAAGTACGTGCCAAATTTCGCGCGTCTGTAAATTTTAGCCCATCTTCAGGATTTCGCGTTCTTCTGAACTTCGCATGCTTTTTCCGTTGCCTCTGCAACAGCGTTCGGACCTTTTTTGTGTACCACGGGGGATCCGTTCCATCTCTTACCAATTTATGAGGTATGAATATCTCAATTGCTGTTGCTACTATATCTTTGAATTTGAGCCACATCTCGTCTACATTCGCATAGTCAGTTCGGAAGGAATGGAAATTGTCTTTTAGGAAGGCTTCTAGTGGTACTTTATCCGCTTTTTTAAATAAAATTATTTTGCGTTTGTTTCTGATGATCGGTAGAGGAACCCTTTCATCTCACTACGTTAATGAAACTTTCCTTTATCAAATTAATTTCTATCAAATTAAGTTATTGCGGGTGCCAAAGTCTTCTCTATTCCACATGCAGGGTCGATTCTAGTCAGTTCTACTTGATCCATGTGCAACAGCAAAAGTCGGAGTTAGAAAAGGGAGGGGCTTAGACCATCACTTCCATATGAAGATTCTAGATGAATCTACTCTTAAATACACTGCTAGCCCCGGCACTTTGCATAAAATGGTGACCCTTAGCCTCGGATCTTTCCTGTGAATCGCCGATAAGCAAGCAGTATTCTCAGTAGGAACATTCAAATTTTCTTCACTTAATTTTTTTTAATGATTAATACCCAAGATTTTTTTCTGGTAGTTCCGCGTTTAGTTTTTAAGTGTCTATGTGTAAAAATACAGGGAGTAGATTATTTATATTGTGCACTTTAGATAAATTTGTTTTTCATGAATGACCACGAGAAGTAAGCCACGACTATTACCGAGCGAAGCTAAAACAGAAGAGAATAGCTTAATGGATAAGAGGTAGGTTACTGACGGTGATAGGTTCGGAGATGAGATGGGCACATTTTTAGCAGGACAGACTGACCGGATCATTGATGAGGAAGGTGATTTGGATGCGATCCTACAGCAACGTCGCGGCCGTGATTATGATAGTGAGGTAGAGGATGAAACAGAGACAGGCACACAGGTCGAGACAGTAGCAGAAGTTTATAGCCGTACAAAGGAGCGCAAACAGAAGCCAGCTCGGGCACGTCAGAGCTCTAGCGCCAAGGTGTCCAGGTATATCGCCTTTGTTACGTCACATCAGAACCAAATTCATTACATAGAAGTATAGGCTATACATCACAAAAGATTTTTCACCTGAAACATTTGGTTTGGAATAGATTGAATGCTCACAAAACATCTCTGATTTAAGAAAAGAGTGGCAAGTTCAGGAAGATTCTATCACACGATACATTTGATCAATATTCTAGGATGAAACGAAGGAGTGTTTCGCAAGTAATCTCCTTTGTAAACTGTCTGCATTTTCCACGTCTACGTCTGTCGCCTACTTTACCGACGACTGTGCCTATGTGACCGTTCCATTTCATATCTCTTGTACAACAGGGTGTAGTGGAGTGGCATCTGGGTTATTAAAGTGGACATTGACAAATCAAACATTTCTAAATCAAATACATACAGTTAGTTAATTTGTAAGAAACAAAGCTTATATGCCAAGGAACAGAGCAAGACAATTTACAAAAATACAGTAATACAATGAGTAGCACTGGTAGCTACTTGAACCGAGGGTGTATCCACAGGATACAATTCATCAATACTACAGTTCCAGCCGGCCACGGTGGCCGTGCGGTTCTGGCGCTGCAGTCCGGAACCGCGGGTTCGAATTCTGCCTCGGGCATGGGTCTGTGTGATGTTCTTAGGTTAGTTAGGTTTAAGTAGTTCTAAGTTCTAGGTGACTTATGACCTAAGATGTTGAGTCCCATAGTGCTCAGAGCCATTTGAACTACAGTTCCATACTGACACTTAGCTGCAGGCCATACAAGAACATTACTCAAGGTATCCGAAAACTAAACAATATTAGCACTAGGCAAGACAGATATTGGCAGTTCTTATCGAAGTAACTTGCACCTGTGGTACTCCTACCTTTGTCTTAGTCAAAGCTAAACTTTTGAGAATACATTAACAAAGCCACAAAACCGTATTTGGCAAAATAAACTAATATACAATGCAGACTCTATGTATGTATGTCGTGGATTTCCTCCAAAATGCCTGCATTAATTTCAACCAAATTTGGCAAACAGCAAACTTCATGACTATCAGCACTGTTGGGTTTGAAACCTTCCAGATCCAAGGGATGAAGAGATACAAGCAAAAAAGGGTGTTTCATCTCTGCCGTAGATGTTGCCCTGCATCTCAGATGTTTTGTATGGCAATAGTATCAGTCTGCCTCATCGACCTGCTTTACAGGCAAAACAAAATGTCAGGGAAAAGAAGCGGTTTTCCAGTCCGCAATATGCAGGCGGTCCTGCACAATAGGTGTGTTATGTTGAAATGGTATCAGCCTAGATTGTCGACCTGCTTTGCATGGCAGCTTGTTTGTCAGGGACAAAAAAAAATCATTTTAAACTACTGACATACAAACTTCCTTGCACAACAGGCATGTTGGGGGCATAGTATTGGCCTGCATTACCTACCTGTTTTGCAGAGGCAACAAATGTGGATGGGCACAGCTGGTGGAATATTAAGATGTATAGATGAGGGGATGGACAGAGAGAGGATGGTGGAGGAGATGGATAGTGAGAGAGAGGAGAGGAGGTGGTGGACATAGAGAGGGGGCAGCAGGGGATATACAGAGAGAGGTGGAAGGAGGGAAGGGACAGAGATAAGGGAGGAGAAGATGTACAGAGAGACAGAGGTCGAGCAGGGGGATATGTAGAAGATATGTGGAAGATCTACTGGGACAGTGGGCAAGTGCAAAAGGAAGAGGTGAAGGAGGAGATGAAATGAAATGAGCATATGGCAGCATTGGCCAGGAGGCCCCTATTCGGGGAAATTCGTCCGCCAAGTGCAAGTCTTATTTCATTCGACGTCACATCGGGCGACTTGCGCGCCGATGATGAGGATGAGATGATAATTAGGACAACACAACACCCAGTCTCCGAACGGAGAAAATCTCCAACCCGGTCGGGAATCGAACCCGGGCCCACTCGCATGGGAGGCAAGCACATTACCATCCAGCTAAGCACGTGGAGAAGGAGGAGATGAACAGAAAGAAGAGGAGGTGATGGAAAAAGAGAGGGGAATTAGCAGAAAAGAGACAGAGGGGGTGGGGAGGAGGAGACGGACAGAGGTGCGAGGATGATGTGGGAATAGATATGGATGGAGGAAAAGGTGGATGCAGAGAGGGGGAGAGAGATGGTATGTGCAATATGCAAGGTGTTTCCGTAAGAGCATGCAAAAATGTAACAGGACACAAATAACGCTCCACTGAAAAATTTGGAGTGGGAAACTGGGGTCAGAGAAGCCAGCTTAAGGAGCTATGGAAGTAAACTTGAATACCGCTTTGTCTAGCATTACTGCTTTTCTAGCTTATTTACAACTAACATATTTACAAGTTTAAATGTACTGTGCTATTTATGTAAATGTAAATTCTCTATTTCCTGCAAGGAAACAAGGAGGATCAGCCTGATTGCTGGGAAGTCTACCTGGCCATCTCAATAGCGACTTGTACTTGAGGTTCAAGCAAAAAGTTCTACCTGAGTTGCTGGATAACGTTCAAAATGGCTCTGAGCACTATGGGAGTTAACTTTTGAGGTCATCAGTCCCCTAGAACTTAGAACTAATTAAATCTAACTAACCTAAGGACATCACACACATCCATGCCCAAGGCAGGATTCGAACCTGCAGCCCTAGCTGTTTCGCGGTTCCAGACTGTAGCGCCTAGAACCGCTCATCCACCCCGGCCGGCTGCTGTAGAACGTACCCTCGGCTGTTGGTGAAAGTAAGTGGATACAACATGACGGTGCTCCACCTCACTTTCGTGGTCGTTGGATTGGAGGGGAGGCCCTATTTCATGGCCTATAAGGTCACCTGACCTGAAGCCCCTTGATTATTTCCTATGGAGATATTTAAAGTCACTTGTGTATGAGACCCAGTGGGTATGGCGATGGAATTACACGTTTCCAGAATTGCAGCTGCCTGTAATATGATTTGAAACACACCAGGGATATTTGGTAGGATGGCCAGAACCTTGTTCGCTGATGTCGTGCTTGCATTGAGTTTGATGGCCGTCAGTTTCAGCACATTTTGTAAGATACAGTACAAATGGTACGTTCATTGTGTCAATGATGATATTTGCAGTTAACTGTAAATAATGTAAATAAAAAAGTACACAGTAATGTAATTTTGAGCTGGCTTCTCCGACCCCAGGTTCCCTACCTCAAATTGTTCAGTGGAGCATCCTCTATGTCCTGTTAAATTTTTGCACGCTCTTACGGAAACACCTCGTATATGTCAAATGAATATGTGGGCGAAGCCATGGGGAAAAGGCTAATTATGAAATGCAGGAGAATATTCCTTTAAACAAAACAACAAGACCAGTTCTCATCATTTAACAATAACATAAATTAAAATAATACATCATTAAATTACTACTCTGAGGAGCCCCCCACTTACATTGCAAAAGCCCAGGGTAACCTAGTAAATACAAAATAATATATGGGACCGAACAATTCACCACCGCAATATACTTCTTAAATTACAATACATAATATTTTTACATCACACTTCCTGGCGACCTCTGTGGTCCAGAATACTAAATCAGTTTATAATACAGTAGGCACTAAGATAAAACTTATGTCAAGATACAACTTCCTACAACTAGGCCATACAACATTAACGTCCAACCCCAACAGTGGTAACAACGTCATAAACGCAAGCCCCAGTGAGTAGCTAATTACGGTAGTATGAGCCACTACCAAACCAGAGGCGCCACCTGCAAACTTTGAACCAGTTTCCTTATTTACGCCACTTCAAGAGGTGTAATATCACTTAAGGTAAATCTCAGTACCATGCAATAACAGTCTCTATCATAGAAATCGTAATAATCTAAATACGTTTCTCATGCTTGTTTTGGATAGCTGTCAGCCTTCTCTTTTTTCCCTTTCTCCGTAATGAAATAAGTATTAGATGGTCTGAAAGAAGTCACCATTTTGTGTTTAAGAGTAAAAGAGCCTATAGACGCCGTAATGTAAGATGCATTGCACCTATAAATTAGTCCTCTTAATCGGTGAGCTACATAAACTTCATTATTCAACTTACATTATGGTTAAATCCCCCTTAAGCAGAGCGCTAAAACAAAATCAATTTTCATTGCATTTTTCTATCATTTTTCTTTCCAAAATCTCATATATTCAATGTGTTTCTTCTTCTTTTCTTCTGTCCACGTCTTTCCTATTTTCTTCTGTTTGAGCATTTGCTGGAATTTCTGATTTCCGATTTCTTCTGCGTATGTTTCCTTGTTTATCATGTCTTCTGCGGAGATGTTCAATTTCTTGAGGTCTTCCGCAATTTACCCAATTGATTTTCACTAGATTAGGTGTCATTAAGTTTAAAATTTTCTTGGTCAATCTGTTTTCGTGCAAGTTACGTATGAGTCCTAAGAACTTCGCCCATCTTTTGCTGTTGTTGTTTGTAATCGTCACTGACTGTTCGTGCAGTTCCTTTGTTAGTCTCTTTATCCAGATCCGTTATTTCTGAACTGACCTCAGATCTTTCTCAGTATTTTCCTCTTTTGATTTTCCATCTCCCTGATTTACGTTCTTCCCTTGATTACCGTTGTTTCTGAGGCATACAAGGCCTCTGCTAAAGCTAAAGTACTACAGCGTCTAAATTTGGAATTAATGGAAATACTTATTTTGTTATAATGGTCCCATCTAAGTCTGTATGCTTTTTGTAGTTTTGTGATCTTTCCTTCATTGGGTGTCGGGTTCAGTCCTGTTTCCTGTATAATGTCTCCCAGATAGTGAAACATTCTATTTGTGTTACCTATGTGTATCTGTTGGTGGCTTTTGTGACAATGTGTTCCTTTTTTTCATATCAGATTTGCAGTCCTGTTTTGGCTGATATTTCGTGTATTGTATCTAGAGCTTCACTGGCTTCGTTTCTTGTGCTTGTTATTGTGGCTATAACATCGGCAAAGGCCAGACATTTTATGTTGACGGTTCTATCCTTGTGTTTTCCCATCTTTATCCCATTGATTCCTTTGTCCTACGTCCTGATTATTTTCTCCGAGACTGAGGTAAACAGAATGGGTGGCACGCCATCTGTCTACCTCACTCCAGTTTTGATTTCGATTGGTTCCGAGATCTTTCTCACAAACTTCACTTTGGACGTTGTATCTGATAATGTTTCCTGGGTCACACTGCTGGTCCTGTTGGCCACGTTCACTTCTAGTGTACTGAAGAGCGTCCCTCTATCTATGGAGTCCTAGGCCTTCTTGTGGTGTTCCTGGACTTCCTTGTTGTTAAAACTGTTCTCAGGCACCAGATCTGTTAACTGTTTCATCTTCCGTTTCTGAACCCTCATTGGTCTTCTCCTACTTGTGAATCTATTTGAGGCTATAGCCGATTTAACAGGTCTTTGAATAGAATTTGGTATGTCTCAAGCAGTAGTGGAATTCCTCGGTAGCTGTCAGGATCTATTTTGTCTCCTTTCTTGCTGAGGGACTTTCATTCTTCTGATACGTTTTCTGTTTCCCAGGTGTTTTTGATGATTCTGTGTATTTTCGGTATGATGTAATCGTGTTCTAATTTCAAGATTTCCACAATCATATATTTTCTCCAGATGGTCTGTTATTTTTCAATTATTTTATTATCTTCACGGTCTCCTCGCGTGTTGGTGATTTATAATCGAGATTAGGTTCTGGCTTCTCAGACTGTAGAATCTGCATCGGTTTATCACAGTTTAGTCATGTGTCGAATTATTGCGCTAATATTTCACATTTCTTCTTCCAGTTTGTCTCCAGTGTTCCGTGTTATCTTTTGAAGCAGAAATTCGGTAGGTGATATTCAGTCATATTGTCTCTGAATGTTCATTAAGAATTTCGTGTGTTGTTTTTGTTGTGGTCCTCTTCTATCTCTTTCAGTCTGTTTTATGTACATTCAGAACAGCGGTGTGGCCTTCGCAAGTTCTAGAGTAATGTAATCTGACGACGAAACCTACTGAAGCATTGAGCCGTCATATTTTGATTATGCACTTAATTATACTTAGAAACCTACACCTTCGTGAGAGATCTTGAAAGGCTATCTTAATTTCCCCTTACAACGTGATCGTTTCTCTTCTATTTCAATCAGTTATCAGATAGTACAGACAAAAATAGTTACACTACGGAGGGTGTGAAAAAACACAATGAAAATATGATTAGAGAAACTACGAAAACTGTAGGAGTATGAAGAAAAACAATAAAAATATTGCATTTAATGAGTTGAAATAGCAAAGGACACAAATAAACATTGCATTCATCAGTTGAAACGGCAGATTGCACAGTAGCTAAAACAGAGAGAAAATTTTGTGTAGTTCAAGAGATGAATCAGAAACATTGATAGTTATAATGAAAATCATGACAAGAGATATGAAGAATGCAAAGGTGCCTGGACCTAATACTGTTTCATTATGAATTATTAAAGCTGCAGGAAGAGAAAAGCAAAAGAACTTCCAAAACTATTTTAGCTTACAACGTAATCGTTTCTTTTCTATTTCAGTCACTTGTCAGGCAGAACAACCAAAATAGTTGCACAATTTCCGAAAACTGGAACGAGGCTGCAACTGTTGTGTTTCACAAGAAAGGAGACAGACGAAATAAAAAGAAAAAAACCATTGACTTATCAGGCACTACCATGTTGCTACAAGATATTCACTAAAATTGTCATCAGCATCATAAAGCGAATATTAAATCTCAGTAAAACAAATGGGCAAGCTGACTGAAGAAGTGTCCAAGACATATAGCACAATAATATCATGAACGAAATCATGGAAATGCCGTCAAGTATGATATTCCACTATCTCTCAGGTTCATAGATATTATGAAAGTTCTGGATCTTATGAAAGCTTCTTCTTAGAGTCATCAAAATCTGTACTAACAACCCTTCAGAAGCAATTGAATGATCCAATCTATGTTAATATACTTAACAGCAGCGGATCAAGGTTTCTGTCAGAGCACAAAAAAGGCGACTATACTCCAGTTTAAAAGATTCTGACTGAAAAGTGGGGTACCAGCTGCTTCATTCCACCTTTCTCAGCACCTGTAAAAATTTTCCCAAAAATGTTGGCATACGAACATACTGAAGCCCTTTTTAACATGCAACTCAATTCACACTGACGCGAGCTCCGCTAAATGTTACTCGTTCACATCCAATAGTCCATCGCTGTAAGTCACTAGACTCCAACTTTCCCATTCTAACTCACTCATTCAGCCGCATTCATTGTCGATGTCTCTTTGTGTCTCTCTGTCACAGTCTCCTTCGTTCTGTTCCACTACTACTGTCACCTCTCACTGTCACTGTCTCTCTGCTGCTCTCTCTTACTACAACTGTTTCATTCATTCGTTCCCACTGTAGCTACCTCTTCTCAGTGTCTCTGTTTCTCTCTTCCTCGTCGTCATTGCCATATACTTTGACTCTCGTTATCACTGGCTCTCACTCACTTCCACTTCCTCCTTCTCTTTATTCTTGTCCCACAGGCTCTATTTTCTTCACTCCTTTCCGAGCACCATTCAGTCATTGTTAACTATGTTCCGCAGTCATAGTGCCCCTCTCTTTCTCTCAATCCGCTATTGCCTCCTTCCCTGATTCTATACCACCACCACTATTTACCATCCACCAGTATTTATTACATTTCCGTCTATTTCCCTCTGGCAATGTCTCCTCTCTCAGCACAAAAAGCTCGAATATGTTGGCATGCCTGAATTTTTTGGGTAAATTTTAAAGGCGCTGAGGAAGGTAGAATGAGGCAGCTAATGCTCCAATTAACCAGTTAGTCTCTTAAACAGAAGCATATTCGCCATTTTGTGCTCTGCTAGGAACACTTTTTCCACTGCTTCCCTTTTTTTCCCTGCCACAACAGAGCATGTCGTCCATATGAAAAGACATTTAAGGGCAACAAAAATTTTCATAGTTTACTTATGCGGAATTAAAATAACGCAAAACACATTCTATGTGCACAAAAATTTGGCTTATGCTTCACTACTACAGCGTGGGGTTACCAGAACTCTTCAGATTTCTCCGTGCTACAACACTTTACAAACTACGCTTTCGCCTCTCACCGTATATTATGAGCGTATTTTAAGTGTACAAATAGCGTAACTTTGAACCTATATATACCGAAAACAGATAAAAGCATCGAGAAAATTTTCAGGGTTGTTCGAGAACGGGGTCTCAGGAATATATCGTAAAAATTTCAGCTGTGTGTTGTGCATAGCCGCCTCGGAATCCGCGGCACGGTTTTGGTACGAAAAAGGTAAAAACTCTTTTTCAGGGTTTTCTGAGGAACGGCCATGAACTAATGGTGCCTCCAAAATCCACTTAAGCCCCACAGTAGACAACGTCATATGCAAAACGAATTAATGGATTTGCTTTAATTGCCACAAGAGGAGGAAGTGCGTGATATTCATACTTTGACTCTGTACTGTGAGGTTCTGACACTGAGATGATACTTCTGTTGGCAGTTGCGGCTCATATGTACACAAGAATTAACTTCTGGGCTGAAAATCAGGCACTCTTACGTTGCACCCACACAACAATTTACGCTTATTATACACTTCTTTATTAAATGTTCGCTTGTAGTCACGCTTATTTGAATTCATCACTTTATCAGATAACGGATCTGATCTGAAATGCCCAACTTTCTTTGCGGCTAACTTTCACTAGTAATTTTTCTTTTCAGTTAATGCAGTTCAAGAGAGTTCATGTTGACACTCCACAGGAACACCAATAACTGCACAGCAGACAACCAGCTCCAAACACAAATTACAGTTTGCGGACATGATTAAATTCAAGTAGTACTATCTATTAATAAGGTCCCTTGACTAGAATAGAAATGAGGCACTGAGAGCCGTAAGGGCCAAAAGTGAATTGTCTTCGAGAAATATCAGCGAAACCAGTAAGACAGATTTTCGTGAAAGTTCAGATATACATACAATGTGGACCTTCAGTACAAATAAACCTGACCCAACATGAGATAGACAGATGTCAGAAACACGAATAAATGCTACAACTTCACAATCGACGATGATGTACTCTATGATTCTCAGTGCCTCAAATGGATTGCTCTGTGATAAAATCCAAAACTTAATGTATTATATTTACTTTAGAATCCCACAAAACAAGTTTTTCCATCAGTATAACTATGACATATTGTATTGCGTGTTAACCGGGGACCTAGAAACGATGGAGAGGCTCCGTCCCCGCCGCAGCCGCAGTGGTCCACAACCCCACGACGACTGCCGCAGTCCACTTCACCCCTCCGCCACCCCACATCGAACCCAGTGTTATTGTGCGGTTCGGCCCCTAGTGGACTCCTCAGGGAACGTCTCACACCAGACGAGTGTAACCCCTACGTTTGCATGGTAGAGTAATGGTGGTGGACGAGTATGTGAAGAACTTGGTTGCGCAGCAATCGCCGACATAGTGTAACTGAGGCGGAATAAGGGGAACCAGCCCGCATTCGAAGAGACAGATGGAAAACCGCCTAAAAACCATCCACAGACTGGCCGGTTCACCAGACCTCGACACAAATCCGCCGGGCCGATTCAAGTAGTATTATCTATCAACAAGGTCCCTTGACTAGAATAGAAATGAGGCACTGAGAGCATGGTAAATTTAGTGTCGTGTATTTCACACTACTGCATTTACATCAGGTTTAAAAGCATTCAACGGAAAATAACCAATAAATCCGCAAGGTGTCAAAATTTAGGGTGTTCACGTGCTCTTGTGCTCTTACACAGCAGCCGCCACTGTCTGTTGAATATTGTAACACCCCACCAGTCACTTATCTGGTATTGGTGTGTGTTCACACCAGGTAATTGACAAACAGATCAACAGAGAGTGCCAAACTGCCGCAATGTCGGATAACGCAAAGAAAGTAATACGGCCCTGTGACTCCTGATTGAACTGCAGTGGCAGTGTTGATATTAATTGATTCAGAATTGATCCCTTTTAATTAAAAGTGGTGCAAATTGATGTTATATTCAGCTATTGAACACCAGATGCAAATGTTGAACATAAAATTAATTAAGAAAGTGACTTGGGATTTCAACTACTTAATTGAAAACAGATGCAGTCGATTAGCACAGATTTATTTTTAGCTCACAACCTTCAATCATCACATTACATGACTCTCCCAACAGGCAGTGGTAATAAATTGTGTTTGCGTGGAGTAAAGCGTGATAACTCAAAAGTAATTCCTATCGACTGACCCAGGCGTAATGCGAAGTGCAAGAAGAACTCTACACTACACGGCCCATGAAACCCTAGTGGAAACTTTGCCGATGTGATCCAACAAATTAATCAGTGGCCGGAGAGGGCGCAATATCACCGAATACAGCATGGCGGAGCAGAATCGTTGTGCAGGCGTCGGCCGACCTTGTGGTGCTGCAAGGCTACGCTCGTCTATTCACTCCTAGCTATCTTGCTCAGTACATAGCTGAACCAAAACTTCCTATCTCCAAGATCAAGCGTTCCATTTGCTAGGTCCTAAACTGCAGAGATGCTCACTCTTTCCCAGGCAAGCTGAGTAAAGAACGCCACGTCCGCACTCTAGGCAAGCTGGGAACGGAAGACCTCTACGGAGACTTCTCACAGTCCGCTCTTTGCCTCGGTTTCCCCTCCAGCAAAATCACTTACGCCAATTGCAGCGCAAGTCGCGTTAATTATGCGTCACTTCCCAGTGCCAACCAATGCCTGCTCTGGGAAGTGAACAAATTCCCACAAAATTTCCCTTCCTCTCAACTTCTGTTATTTAGCTCCTCCCAGGCCACCCATCAGGGTTAGCATCTGCACAACACCAAGTTTTACAGAATTATGACTCCCAGGAGAGTACTTCAGATTCCTTGGCCCTACGTTCCCATCGGAGGCCGGCGTATCTCATTCTGTCGCTCGTCACCTGATTTGCCTCAGACTTTGCGGACCGTGAATTCAGTGTGGAGTTGCTATAGTCATGAACACGCATATTTTGACCTCTGTTGACCGCTCCACCGTAGCTTTGCAGGGCTTTCTCGCATGTTTCACAGAACACGGGACGACGGACATTTATCAACAGGCGTACAAGTTCTCCATCTGTTTCCCGGTACACCAGCATGGAGTCGGGGTCAACCACCCCCTCACCGTCACTCATCTTGAGGCAGCTGGAGGCCACGCCCCGTTTCTTCTTCCTCAGAGCTTGAGCCGCTCTAAGCTGCCTATTGTCACTTCCCTTAGCCGCTCCCCCGGCGGCCACGGTCACTTCTGAGTACTTGCCTGGGGTAAACTAATGTCCAGTAAATTGACGCTTTTCCACAAAGTTTTCATGTCGTGAGAATTACTTTAAAACCATCACCCGACATTAATTACTCCAATACGTCCATACTGTACCATCTACAAGATGCATTGTGCCTTGTCAGTCATTTTTGTTCAGCCCTACTGTTCGCTCAACGTGAGTTACGTGATCTTTAATGACTTCATGTAAGGGGCATAGTTCTTGCCATCTTACAATATATAAATGGTCCCTAGCACAAGGGCTACCCAAAACACTCGATCCTACCTTTCTAACACCAACAGAACCCGAGGTATGAACAGAAGAATTCTGCATTATCACTGGTGTTATGTAAAATTGTGTCCTTTTTGCATTGTATTTTGCATTCAAATTTGCAGTGGATAATGTTATGCCTTTATTCTCGCAGTTGATCTTATAATAGCACGTGGTAGTCAGTATCAGTTTCCAAGACCGTTGCTACCATTAGGCAAGACTAGGTGGCCGCGTAGGGCGACAGACTTTTAGGGGCCGCAAAAGGTGCAAAAATTTAATTTTAAATCAAACAGCGAAAAAACTGAGCTAATGACGAGGAAAAATAAAAAGAGGAAAAATTAAAACACCTCATTGTTTTCAAAAGCATACGGAACAGATGCTATGACGAAAGTAAACACATTGAGTTGCATGAATAAAACGGAGAATGTACTTCATACTCAGAAGTTCGGAGAAAGTTCTCTGGTTCGCACGAATAAAGCGAGTCTGAGAATATACGAGTACTTCACCCGAGTATGTTCTCAGCGTGAGTTGAAGGGTGCGGGGAAGTTACTCAAAACAAAGAATATTCTCTGATTTCGTACGAGTAAAAACCAGAGAAGTTTCTCACAAGCTTCGTAGCCTACTTCGAGCTGAGTAGGTAGTGCTGTGGATAAGTGTTACCAAGTGTTTTTAGTGAAAATGGCAGAATTTTTGGTTCACTAAAGGCATAAAAGCTATACGTAGTACGAAGGAAAAAAGAAACTGCAGTAGTTTATATAGATTTAACAGTAAAACATAAATGTGTGATTGGGGCCTCCCGTCGGGTAGACCGTTCGCCTGGTTCAAGTCTTTCGTGTTGACGCCACTTCGATGCCTTGCGCGTCGATGGGGATCAAATGATCATGATAAGGACAACACAACACCCAGTCCCTGAGCGGAGAAAATCTCCGACCCAGCCAGGAATCGAACCCGGGCCCTGAGGGTTGACATTCTGTCGCGCTGACCATTTCTTCCATTTCTTTTTTTTTTTTTAATCTCATTTTGTTCGTTTTCGTGCGTTGTATCTGCTCTGGGCGAACGTCGAAAGTCACCCGTTTCAGTTCGTTGTTGATCCATTAACTCAGTTTTTTTTATTACAGAGGGCAGCTATCCCTCTGACGGAACACGCTGGGCTACCGTTCTGACGCCACTCAGGTACCGGGGCTGACGGTTTAACAAAGAAAACGTTATTTGAGTGGCGAATCACTTAATTCCCGAAAATCAAGAAAGAAGAGGAGGCACCCTTTCCAACGAATGCAAAATGAAAACATTTTTACTCTATTTAGCAGATGCAGGCTTTCAGACTGGTGTAGGAGAAGATTTACGAATACACCAGACAACAGTATCACTAACGTTTTCATATGCTCTGTAGAAAGTTAACAGAGAGCACCGTTGTGGATCCGATTTACAAGAAATGTTAGAGAACTAGAAACAGCTAGAATTAAGTGGTAGTCTAGATATCAGTTTCCATGTGTGGTAGGGGCCCTAGACTGCACGCACATACCTATAATGAAACCTGCACATGGAGACGAATACGTTAACTGAAAGGGCTTTCCGTCTATAAATGCGCAGGTGATATGTGATTACAATGAAATGTTAACGAGTGTTGATGCTTCATGGTCTGGGTCTGTACATGAGGCTAGGATAAGGAGAAACTCAGATGTGTACCGCATATTGCGAGAGAACCAGTGCGATAACATAATTTTAGGAGACGAAGGATGTGGCATTGCACCGTGTTTAATGACACCGTTTCAGAATCCCGAAACACCTGATGAGAGGCCTTGCAACAGACTTCACTCTAAGTAAAGGGTGATAATCGAACGATGCTTTGGACAGGTAAAAAGGCCTTTCCCAATTCTGCAAAATAAAATAAGACTTACCCAAACAAAAATCGCCAGCATGATAATAGCTTGTTTTCTTTTGCATAACGTAGCAAAACATATAGGGGATGAGGATTTGGAGGCACCTAGTGACGATGACAACAATCTTCTTGTAATGGGAGAAAAGGAAGCATTAAACGTACGTGTACGTGGAAAAATAGAAGACGGAAAATTGTTAATTTAATAGGTCAACTGTAATATATGGGAGTCTGTCAAAACATTACATAATTAAAACTAATTCGTGAATTTTTTGTAATTAAAATAATTTTTCTTCTTCAGACACAAGGAAATAATATTTTGATGAAAATAAAAAACAGTGCTCTGATGTTATATAATAAAATGCAGATTAGTGTTTTTCTTCCTCCTCTCTCATCGATTTTACTTTCATCAAAAATTGTTTAAGCTGTAACAGTTCAAACTGGAAGAGAATTCTCAGATACTGCAGTAAATTAGTGCGCAAACTGTTTGACCTGTAACATGTAAAACAGGAACAAGTTATTCTTTTAGTTCCACTTTACTAAAAATAGTTTTAAGGGTATGGTGAAGGCATCTGGCAGGTGCTCCAGCAAACAAATGCACGAGCTGTTTAACTTGTAACATTTAAAACAGGAACAAGTTAATCTTTTTGTTCCAGTTTACCAAAAATTGTTTCAAAGATGTGGTGAAGGTATTTGCGTGACACAACAGTAAATAAATGCACTCATTTTTCAACATTCCAAATTGGATTATGTTACTCTTACTGTTTCATTGAAAAGAAATTTATACTGAAATACTTCTTTTGAGAGGACATTGAATTTGGTAAATGAAGACTGAAAACGAACATTCACTTAAAAAAAAAAATTATTAATAAAAAACAGTATTGTATTGCGACTTTACACGATTCATCCTAATGTTTTTCTCGTTCTTGACGCATCAATTTCTGCTGTTTCCTCTTCAGGATACCTAATTGCTACAATAACATTAGTCGTTGCAGCACCAGAATTGACAAATTCATCGTCTCATCTGTTTCCATGCTTAGTGTGCGTCGTTACGACACTCTCACCGACCCCACAACAGGCGAATGGGAAGATATAACGATTTCTGTACCCATCAGATCTGTGGCGTCTGCTGTGGCCATTTGTGGTTTCTGCAAAACTGATTGTGGTTCGAAGAATGTACAATCGGTATCAATTACCTCCGAACTACTCTCTGGGGAATAGATGACAGCAGAGATGGAACCACCAACTGCACAAGCTCCTAATAAAAATTAAAAAAAAGAAATAGTAGTGTGTGTTACGACTCAGTTTCTAGTTAGTATGTTTAGCACGTAGGTTTACGCAGAAATGTGGTTTTGTCCAATTTTATGCATAGTACACTGTGATACTTTTACAGAAAAATGGTCAAATATCAGACGAATTTTACTAAACACTGTCCCATTTTCACAAGTTAAAAATAAATATTTTGCTGATTCACAATTTCAAAACTTTAAGCAAATAATAAGAAAACGAAAAGAACGAGACTTACCAGGAATTCTGTAGATAGTTGGGTTTCAATCATCTCCGTCCATAAACTTAAAATCATTTGTTCCCATTTTTTTAGTGAGATCTAAATGTTGCCCGTCTTGGACTTAATGCGCGACTTCATACTGTGCGGTTTTTCGCAGTTTGGCCGTCTGAAATGTCTTTTCCAAAACTAGCCCTGTTACGATGTTGTATTTCCTTTATACTATCTGCCTTCTCCCTTCTTGCGGCCGGATTTTCTGATAATAGCAGGATAATCATTTATAATATTCACGAAATCTAATTCCAAATCTTCCATTTCGGCACAGAAATTAAGTAAGAAAAACTTTCGGTAACAAACACACGCCAATTAAAACGAACTAAGAACCAAAAATGTTGGATTTTAATCTCTGTTCTGAGAACTTACTCAGTAAGGAGGGGTGGTAGTGAGAAAGTACTCCCGGACCAGAGATTATGCTTCGTAGTTTTGATTCATACGAAATTCGGAACTTTCTCTGAGAACGTGCTTTTGCTCTGATTATCTACTCTGGAGTTGTTGTTGTTATTGTCTTCAGTCCTGAGACTGGTTTGATGCAGCTCTCCATGCTACTCTATCCTGCGCAAGCTGCTTCATCTCCCAGTACCTACTGCAACCTACATCCTTCTTGATCTGCTTAGTGTACTCATCTCTCGGTCTCCCTCTACGATTTTTACCCTCCACGCTGCCCTCCAATGCTAAATTTGTGATCCCTTGATGCCTCAAAACATGTCCTACCAACCGATCCCTTCTTCTAGTCAAGTTGTGCCACAAACTTCTCTTCTCCCCAATCCTATTCAATACCTCCTCATTAGTTACGTGATCTATCCACCTTATCTTCAGTATTCTTCTGTAGCACCACATTTCGAAAGCTTCTATTCTCTTCTTGTCCAAACTAGTTATCGTCCATGTTTCACTTCCATACATGGCTACACTCCATACAAATACTTTCAGAAACGACTTCCTGATACATAAATCTATATTCGATGTTAACAAATTTCTCTTCTTCAGAAACGCTTTCCTTGCCATTGCCAGTCTACATTTTATATCCTCTCTACTTCGACCATCATCAGTTATTTTACTTCCTAAATAGCAAAACTCCTTTACTACTTTAAGTGTCTCATTTCCTAATCTAATTCCTTCAGCATCACCCGATTTAATTTGACTACATTCCATTATCCTCGTTTTGCTTTTGTTAATGTTCATCTTATATCCTCCTTTCAAGACACTGTCCATTCCGTTCAACTGCTCTTCCAAGTCCTTTGCCGTCTCTGACAGAATTACAATGTCATCGGCGAACCTCAAAGTTTTTACTTCGTCTCCATGAATTTTAATACCTACTCCAAATTTTTCTTTTGTTTCCTTTACTGCTTGCTCAATATACAGATTGAATAACATCGGGGAGAGGCTACAACCCTGTCTCACTCCTTTCCCAACCACTGCTTCCCTTTCATGCCCCTCGACTCTTATTACTGCCATCTGGTTTCTGTACAAATTATAAATAGCCTTTCGCTCCCTGTATTTTACCCCTGCCACCTTTAGAATTTGAAAAAGAGTATTCCAGTCAACATTGTCAAAAGCTTTCTCTAAGTCTACAAATGCTAGAAACGTAGGTTTGCCTTTTCTTAATCTTTCTTCTAAGATAAGTCGTAAGGTCAGTATTGCCTCACGTGTTCCAACATTTCGACGGAATCCAAACTGATCCTCCCCGAGGTCTGCATCTACCAGTTTTTCCATTCGTCTGTAAAGAATTCGCGTTAGTATTTTGCAGCCGTGGCTTATTAAACTGATAGTTCGGTAATTTTCACATCTGTCAGCACCTGCTTTCTTTGGGATTGGAATTATTATATTCTTCTTGAAGTCTGAGGGTATTTCGCCTGTCTCATACATCTTGCTCACCAGCTGGTAGAGTCTTGTCATGACTGGCTCTCCCAAGGCCGTCAGTAGTTCTAATGGAATGTTGTCTACTCCGGGGGCCTTGTTTCGACTCAGGTCTTTCAGTGCTCTGTCAAACTCTTCACGCAGTATCGTATCTCCCATTTCGTCTTCATCTACATCCTCTTCTATTTCCATAATATTGTCCTCAAGTACATCGCCCTTGTATAAGCCTTCTATATACTCCTTCCACCTTTCTGCCTTCCCTTCTTTGCTTAGAACTGGGCTGCCATCTGAGCTCTTTATATTCATACACGTGGTTCTCTTCTCTCCAAAGGTCTCTTTAATTTTCCTGTAGGCAGTATCTATCTTACCCCTAGTGAGATAAGCTTCTACATCCTTACATTTGTCCTCTAGCCATCCCTGTTTAGCCATTTTGCACTTCCTGTCGATCTCATTTTTGAGACGTTTGTATTCCTTTTTGCCTGCTTCATTTACTGCATTTTTATATTTTCTCCTTTCATCAATTAAATTCAATATTTCTTCTGTTACCCAAGGATTTCTAGCAGCCCTCGTCTTTGTACCTACTTTATCCTCTGCTGCCTTCACTACTACATCCCTCAGAGCTACCCATTCTTCTTCTACTGTATTTCTTTCCCCTATTCCTGTCAATTGTTCCCTTATGCTCTCTCTGAAACTCTGTACAACCTCTGGTTCTTTCAGTTTATCCAGGTCCCATCTCCTTAATTTCCCACATTTTTGCAGTTTCTTCAGTTTTAATCTACAGGTCATAACCAATAGATTGTGGTCAGAGTCCACATCTGCCCCTGGAAATGTCTTACAACTTAAAACCTGGTTCCTAAATCTCTGTCTTACCATTATATAATCTATCTGATACCTTTTAGTATCTCCAGGGTTCTTCCACGTATACAACCTTCTTTCATGATTCTTAAACCAAGTGTTAGCTATGATTAAGTTGTGCTCTGTGCAAAATTCTACTAGGCGGCTTCCTCTTTCATTTCTTAGCCCCAATCCATATTCACCTACTATGTTTCCTTCTCTCCCTTTTCCTACACTCGAATTCCAGTCACCCATTACTATTAAATTTTCGTCTCCCTTCACTATCTGAATAATTTCTTTTATTTCATCGTACATTTCTTCAATTTCTTCGTCATCTGCAGAGCTAGTTGGCATATAAACTTGTACTACTGTAGTAGGTGTGGGCTTCGTATCTATCTTGGCCACAATAATGCGTTCACTATGTTGTTTGTAGTAGCTTACCCGCATTCCTATTTTCCTATTCATTATTAAACATACTCCTGCATTACCCCTATTTGATTTTGTGTTTATAACCCTGTAGTCACCAGACCAGAAGTCTTGTTCCTCCTGCCACCGAACTTCACTAATTCCCACTATATCTAACTTTAACCTATCCATTTCCCTTTTTAAATTTTCTAACCTACCTGCCCGATTAAGGGATCTGACATTCCACGCTCCGATCCGTAGAACGCCAGTTTTCTTTCTCCTGATAACGACATCCTCCTGAGTAGTCCCCGCCCGGAGATCCGAATGGGGGACTATTTTACCTCCGGAATATTTTACCCAAGAGGATGCCATCATCATTTAATCATACAGTAAAGCTGCATGTCCTCGGGAAAAATTACGGCTGTAGTTTCCCCTTGCTTTCAGCCGTTCGCAGTACCAGCACAGCAAGGCCGTTTTGGTTAATGTTGCAAGGCCAGATCAGTCAATCATCCAGACTGTTGCCCCTGCAACTACTGAAAAGGCTGCTGCCCCTCTTCAGGAACCACACGTTTGTCTGGCCTCTCAACAGATACCCCTCCGTTGTGGTTGTACCTACGGTACGGCCATCTGTATCGCTGAGGCACGCAAGCCTCCCCACCAACGGCAAGGTCCATGGTTCATGGGGGGGGTACTCTGGAGTATGTTCTCGTTTTTATCCATATGACCCATTGCTTCTACCTACCTTAAAACTAAGGCAGTTACTACTGAATGCGAAACAAACACGACCTTGATTCATCTCGGTCGAGAAATTAGTAGAGCACATTCTCTGGCTTGCGATCATGTTGCGACTTAATACCAAACCTCCCTCAGTCCCTCTTTTTAGTTTCGTCTATGCAGATCATTTGTCAAGCATCAGTTGTATTGAGTGGTTCTATTGATGTTTTCACTTATACTGTTATTTCCTGTGGATAATCGAACACATACTCACAAGCACACCTAAAAGGAGGAAAAGGTAAGTGTAGTTCCTCATACCAAGACAAAAATACGAGTTGGTGTTTGCTGTAAGTCTGTCTCTGAGTGTCTGAGACTCCCAGTACAAGAAAAGAACATTTTCGTGCCTCAAACAAATGTCAAAAATTGAGAACAAAAAATAAAAAATTGACGACATTTGTTCTCCCTGTTAGTTTTAAAGGGATTGACGACAGAGCTTGAAGACTGAGGGTTGTCCCGTGCAAACGAGGACAATATTTGCAACGGCCCTGTTCGTTTCTGAATCAATCATCTGTATAAATTCAAGTGGCTTGCAAATAGATTCTCCCTCTTGCAAGGACATTCGTCAGAAGTTTGTAAATTTATCTTTCCGTATTCTTCCACTGTAATGTTCGAAGGTGATGGTAAACGATCTGAAACGATGTTTGCACTTATCCATGACGAGTAACTTTGTATTCTTTGTTTATTCATGCATTATCATACGTTTTGCATTCGCGAATTTATTACTTTACATATGTTCCTCTGTTCAAAAATTCCACCTTATCTCCATGTATGAATACTTAAGCTGCTTCATGCAAAGCGTCCTCCATTCACTTTTATTGCAATGCTATGATGGTATATACATAAACAGTGCTTACAGTTATCTTCTGTAGGCACTTTTCACTAATTCAAGAAAAGCATCGCAAATGTAGAATTTCGAATATACAACGGCAAAGCAAAGACGGCTTCATCGTAAGCTATTGTTTCCACCACACAAGCTCTCAGTTTTTAGCTTCCGTGTTAATGGGTACATTCATTGTCTAGGGATATGTTTTAGAGCAAAGACCAGGTTCATAATATTATAGGAACACGCAGGCTCAGTCAGAAGGAATTGCAGGGTTAAATTTAACCAGGACAGTGAGAAAATGAAAATTTAAAGAGGAATCAGGCGAGGAGATTCCATATCACTGAAACTATTCTCAACAGCCCTAGAGCATGTCTCGAGAATCTCAAACTGGGAAAAATAAGACGACATCTTCATTAAACTGTTCCAAATTACCTTTGTTTTGCTGATGCCATTGTGACATTTGCCTTTCGTGCAAATAAACTCAACGGGAGAAGAACTTAATTGACTCAGTATTGGAATTAGGTCTGAAAGTGATAATAATTGTGGCAACTCTAAACTTATGTATAATCAACTCACAGAAAGAATGTAGTATGAATTGTCAATGAGATTATAAAACTACGAGTGAGGTTTTTTTTTCTTTTTTTTTTTTTAAGGTAGCTGAAGGCAACAGTAAAAGATACCGTATAAACAGAGTACTAAAAATGGTATGAAAACTAAACAGGAGTTTTAAATCAAACCTCCAAAATGTCTGAAACACCAAGTTTTAAATCACTCAGACGTGAATTTTATTACTGAATCCATCTAAATTAGAACAAACAAGAGATGCCAAATGGGCAATGCGAAGAGAGAATGGAAGATCACACACATGTATCTGAGAAACATTCTTGTCACCTTATCTCCATAATGAAAGATAAGACTGCTTTAATAGTTGTTAATTTAATATTTGGCAAAACTCCTACAAAATGAATAATTAATTTAAACCATTATAAAACAAAGAAATCTAGGTAGTCACGGTAATTGCCCGACACACCTAAATCACAATTTAATGAAGAAGTATAAAGCGTCCATTTCCTTCAGAAATACTAATTTTTAATTACATTTCCACTGATTAATGTCTGTTACCAACGAAGTAACAAAAGTAAAAATAATGTTTCCGCCCGGGATCGAACCGGGGACCTTGCGCGTGTGAGGCGCACGTGATAACCACTACACTACGGAAACCGATGAGCTTGAAAGGCCGATATAAAGGTTCACGGGTTTGGTCTGTAACCTCCTATTTCCTTCTACATAGTTATGTTTGTGTGTGTGTGTGTGTGTGTGTGTGTGTGTGTGTGTGTGTGTTTGTAACGGGTACTACCTACCTTGACTACAACTGCCAGCAGAGATCCCAGTTCCACTGCAGTGTCCTATATAAATGTGGCAAAGTACGAACTGCACCTGGCATGAGCTCTTGGCCTTCATATTTAGACCATTTTAATGAAATGTTTAGTTGAATATCGTAACATACCAATCGTCTTTTCATTGCGTCTTAAATACCATAAAAAGAAGTACTGATACATCCATTTAACACTTCTCTACTTGCATTTATATTTCGGTGCAGAACGGCATTCAAAGCTACAAGACATTAACACATTGCATAGCACCGATTCACGTAAACTTTGTTTCAATTTTTTAACGATAAATGCAATACTGTGGTCTCAGAATACAATGCAAATAGCTCCCCCTCGAGGAACAGATCAAACAGGGTAGAGAGTACAGGTACATAGAATATGCACCATTGCATTGAACATTCAGTGAATTAGGAACAGCTAGGTTGTCTGACACATAACATTTAGAGAAAACCAACTCATAAGCTTCTGTCTACAGCGGTTAAATTAAACACTACCTAGTAACTAGAAACAAAGCCTTAGCGCGCAAATTGTGACGTCACCAGTGTCGCCAACGGTGCCTACTGAAAGATTCTTGTGGGCCTTGTGACACGAAGTTAGCTGCTCCCCCACTAAATCTGATGGTTTTAAGTACCTGCCTGGTGTGCAAATTATGCATCTAGTAGTTAGTGGGAATTGTGGTGGATTTTAAAAATATTTGGGTAGTTTTACAGCAAAATTCTTTCTAAAATCGCTTGATCTATGCAACATACAGAAACAGCATTGTTTAATTTTTTGAGGTCTAGTAGCTCTAAAATTTATATCAGCTAAACGTTTATTTAGGTATAAAGTAGTAACTGTAAAAAAATTGTGTAAAGAAAACTTACGTTAAAGTAACACATCCCACATCATTACGAAATGTCGCATTCATGATCTGTAGAACAAGTATTTATGTATGTATGTATATATGTATGTAATACACGTTATTCCGACTTCGGTCTCATATCGTTGTGCGCCCGTATTTTTGTGCACTATAGTATTAACAAATATCCATCAGCATGCATAGTACATGTTATTCGAACGATTTTACTTGGCAATCTAGGAGGGGAAAGAGGGGAGTTAGGTCTATGGTAGCGTAAGATACCGATACGGGTCGGACCTGGATTACCACGTTTACGACAATGCCAACTTCAAGAAACAATGGCGTCTTAGCCGTTACCGAATGCTTTGCGTACCCGCTTTGAGTTGTTAGTGCATTGCTCGCTGTTTCCGATCTTGTTTTAAAATGAATGCAGAGATTGATCTCGATCTGTTGCGGCGTTCGAATACGACTCTCTCAACACCAAAACCAAGTGAGCGTTAAGACATTCCATCTTTCGCAGAAGCGGAGAACAAGGGCGTTAGCTGCCAGCCCTGCAGTTTGTTTACGTTCACCGCCGACTGCCAGGGCTCAGGATATGGTGCGTGTAATACCTGTAGTTCGGGCGTCAAAGTAGTATCTTTTTTACATCAGTGAATGTTGTTTTAGTGCTTAAAGACACTCTTCAGGAATCCAGATTCGATCTAAACAAGCTGCTGGGTTTAGGCACGGCCAAAGCGAATGTGCTAGGTGTAACAGTGGTGTACATCAAATTTTCAAACAAAGATATTTCTCATTTGATCCTTATAAAATGTGTATGCCATTCAATTCAGCTTTCTACTTCTACTGCAAGTGAAACGCCGACAAGAAATCAGACTTCTTAGTTAGGGAAAAATATGACTGGTTTTGGTGTTCTTCAACTTGCCAACTGCTAGTGATATCTATCAGACAGTCAATGAAGGAAGAGAATCCCTGAAAATTCCACCCACTTGTGATATGCAGTGGTTGTCCGTAGAGCCTGCAGTAACAAGAATTGCAGACCATAGGTTACAGCTTAGGACGCACTTTGAAATCACTGGAGTCAAAGACAAGTGTTACACTGGCGAAATGCTTTATGCAATGTGTTCTGATAACTGCAGTTTGGCGTATTTAATATTTTTAAAGCCGATTTTTTCAGATTTGCAGATGATTAATAAACACTTTGAATCCAGCACAGGGGGTCTATGCAAGCCGTTAAATGACTTTGTTGTGTTAGTTGAAACATTAATGAGGAAAGTTGTTTCCCCACATGCCCTGTGCGCAAAGCAAATTAAATTTAGACCATGAGAAGCACATAGATCTCAAACCACATCTAGGATATGAATTCAAAAAAAAAAGATTGATGAATTGAGAAAATCTCAGTTACACCCAAGATAAGAACACGCCCTACATAAGATATGCATCCAGTTTGTCGGCAAAGACTTGCAGATAGTAACGAAATTTTCAGGAAAATTTCACTTCTTTCAGTCTCCAATACTCCTCGGATTGCTAAACAGCCATTGATTCCCATCGTTGAAAGGTGTAATATTGGTCTTGCTACAATAACAGAAATTGATTTTCAGTGGCACACTTTAACTCTTGTCAAATGGTCCGAAGCCACAGACACTATTAATTTCTGGTATGAAGTTAAATATAAAGCTGCAAGTGACAACAACCCATTCCACGAATTGGAGACTGGTGTACCATGGTCGAATACCGAAGTGAAAAGACTTTATATCAAACATAAACGTTTTATTAAACTAATAGGATGAACTCAGAACTGATGAATTCGCTACCTTCAATTTGAGCAGGAATGGGAAAGAAGGAGCACTGTTCGCACAATTACGAGATGCCAACAGAGGTGCTGAAGCAGACAGGGACTGCTACGGCATAGAAACATCTGACTGTACTTCATCCACTACTGCCTCTGCCTTTGATGTTGAACCTTCAGTCGAGGAAGGCGTTGATGATCGTGAGTGTTCATTTTCTCTAAGGTCACTGTGACACATATCATAATACTGTTATAGCGTTAACCATAAGGAATAAAACGAATTGTCTCACTTTCTGGCTACTCAACATATTCAGTGCTAGAAGAAATAACACTCTAGTGGTTTTATTAAATGCATGTAAAAATGAATTGCGTTCTGCTGATTTAGAATAAGATTTTTATTGGAAAATTTTATTTCACTATTGGCAACACTGGACGTCATGCTCTGCAGCTGACTGTAACGCAAAAATTCCCAGAAACGCAAGGAGACCGTGATTCATTCGCTATTTAACGAAAGACAGACATGGAAACGAGGAGACCTTCGACAACTATGTTGGTACTGTGTACTCTGTTGGACTGGTTTGTAAACGATAAAAAGTCCCTTTAACATGATCAAATGAAGAGAGTTAGCCAGCACCATGTGTCTTCAAAGGCAATGTATACAGTATTGTGTTTTAAGGACTTACGGTGTTTGCTTGCTGCAGATTCGAGTTTACGATTAGGTAACTCTGAACTCAAATCTTTGAAATCATAATTATGCAATAATAATTGTATTTTTGGTGACATTTACATTTTTTTCGCTTTGTAAAATTATGTAACAAAATATTTGCACTGCAAATCATTATATACCTTTTAATGAATAAAATGAAAAGCGAGAACCAAATGTTGGGCTTATTACTGACTGCTACTTTTACAAGCACACCTCTTTGATGTGCTTGCTGTAGTAACAAAGTTTCGTTTTCTTCAAGGATTTTTTAAAGAGTTAAATAAACATATAAAAGACATCTGAGTACATCATTGCTTGGATATGTTAAACCTCTCTTATTTCCTTTACAACGATTAAATCCTTTGCTTGTTTAGTTTCTTGAGATAAGAGAAACTCTTTACAGTATGTACAATGAACTTTTTTAAGCTCTTGGTTAGAACGCTAATGTGATACATAATAGGGTAATGACCAAGTTTATCATCTACATGTAAAAGCTCTGGGGTAGCTGTATCTTTAAGGTCTGGGGTTCAACAACCAGGTGCATCAACATCAAAAGTTCTTATAACATCACCAAACGCTCTGGACTTTATTACAAGAGAAAACATATACTGTGCCCTTATTTTTCCTTCTGCTTCAAATACTTGCCTTAAAGAGATGTGGTAATTTCCTCACCTTAGTTGTTTGTATTTCCCAAACGTGTCCTCTAAACTGTCTGTATTTTACCCAAAAGCAAATATGTTCAGTTTATCTCACACAGCCAGTAATTACTAAAATCAATCAAGGTTGCAATAGTGTATCTGAGGGCAAAGTGTGTTTCTATGGTCAATTTCTTCACATCAGCAAAATCTTTCTACGCACGCAACCATGACAGAAAGATTCTCAAAAAATTATTAACATGTTTTGAATTGACCGTTACAGGTTCCTGGAAAACATTCTTTAACCTTTGACCTCTAATCAATGTTTTAACATTAACAGTATCCCACCACTGACTTGATACATTTATAAACGTAGCAGTACTGTCCCAGTTTTCAATTTCTTCCCTTAAGCCTAACTGATGCAAAGCAACAACTGTCATGTTGTTACAAACAAGCAATGCTAATTTCATACTTTCCCCATATATTGAATTTAGATATAAGGATTTAAGTGTTGAAGTTCTGTCATATGACAACAGTTCATCTTTTACTATTATATGTAGTTCATTAATTGCAGAGACAGAAGTATGACCCCCATTCAAGCTATCACTAATGGCAGCAAAGAGCAGATTTTGATCCTTTTGGTTAAATCAGTTATTGCAGATTCATTTTAAAATGTGAACAGTATTCACAAAATAGTAAAGTGGGATGTCTGCAGAAGACTACACAGGCTAAACATGTTTTATCTTAACACTACGTGAGTCAGAAAAGTATGAAATAGCTTTCTTATTAAATGCATTATTATCAGCTACTACTCCCACCACCTCGAATCCAACTGCTTCTAGTTTAATAATTACATTTTTAATGACTGAAAAAAAGAACATCAGCTTGAGTTGTGTGAACTTGTAGAATATGTGTCATATCTTTGTAAACTGAATCCATGCTATGTATCATAAAACACAGCCACTGGTTGCCCACAAAAACCTAACAGTGTTAAAGGCACCACCTACAACTTTTCCACCTTCATCAATGGGATGTCATCAATCAATAGGAGAATAGTTTTGTCATTTATAGATAAGTCGTTAACGTTGTTTGTTATGTAGTTAATAAATTTGTCATTCTGAAGTTCAATGGTTGGATTTGTTGAAAGCTTTCTACACAGTCTTAATCAATTATTTGGACTTGGCTTTGAAAAACTGCAAGAAATTCTCAAAAACCTGCACACATGTGGACTGATTAAACACACTAGTTGTGGTGTCACCGCCAGACACCACACTTCCTCGGTGGTAGCCTTTAAATCGGCCGCGGTCCGGTAGTATACATCGGACCCGCGTGTCGCCACTATCAGTGATTGCAGACCGAGCGCCGCCACACGGCAGGTCTAGAGAGACTTCCTAGCTCTCGCCCCAGTGGTACAGCCGACTTTGCTAGCGATGGTTCACTGACTTCTACGCTCTCATTTGCCCAGACGATAGTTAGCATAGCCTTCAGCTGCGTTATTTGCTACGACCTAGCAAGGCGCCATTGTCTGTTACTATTGATACTGTGAATCATGTAATGTCAAGAGCGACGTTCGTCATTGATTGATTAAAGTTAAGTATTCCACCAGCTACGTCCGTTTTTCTCAATTCTAATTCCCTTGTCATGTTCCAGACCTCACGCCAGCCTGCGTGAGCTAAAACGCGTGCACTTCGGCCTCCTTTAGTACCCAGAGGTTGGCTCTCCTGCCAACCACAACACTAGTAACCACAACATTGTTAAATCACTTCTATGCCTAAACTATTTTGAACTTTTACTTATCAGAAATGTAAATTCTTCCTTTAGAAATTTAACTTCAGGTAACCTTTTTAACAGTTTATTGAAAATGTCTTCAGTATGGGACAAACTCGCCACAACAGGGGCCTCAGTTACATCAGACACAACATACGTTTCTCGCAGAACATTACTAATTGCATGAATGTCACTTCATCTTTCCAGCATACTTTAACTGAGAATCAGTAAGGCGCTATTTCTAACTACATAACACACAACCCTTGGATAATGATCAGCCTTCAACAACACAAGACGCTAACTGTTTGGTTTGCTTATCGCAGCTCAGTCACTGTGCTTTTCTCAATCACACAATTTAGGTTTTTATTCTTCAAGCTATTAAATAAAATGGTCCCAATCATTTTTCATTGCGATTCCGCACTCTGCTGAGTGTCTACATTGAGGGCCCTGTTTCCCAAAGTTCTCAGTACCTATCTGAGTTGCTCGAGTAGGTGTCTGCTTCAAAAGCAAATAAGTACGGCATGCTTTCAAATTTAATGGGATAGAATCTTGTAATAAAGAGATAACCATGACATTAATACAGCAATTTTTATAATGTACGGTACTTGTCTGTGCGGGATCACTGTCAACATCGGAAGAAAATTGACGAATTGGTACTTCAATTGCGATTTTTTTTAAATGTTTACAAGTATATCCTGCTAAGTACAAAATAAATGTTCACCCACCTTTCTTTACACATGGACGGACCAAAAATGCTGTAATGAGTACTCCAGTTAGTTGTTCATAAGCGTTCGTACACCTTAAAATGTCATCTGCATTGAAATGCAGTTTGCATGTCTAAAAAGGAGGACACATGTTACTGTTAATCTAGAGATAGGACGCGAAACGACAAAGGCAAACTCACTCAAAACTGCACAAAATGTTTTATAATGCTTCATTATAGTTGGCCTATTGGTTACTATTTTCAGTTTTGCAACATAATATTATTAAAAAGAGTAGCCACATATATTATTCAAGATAAATGTACAGATACAGTATGTGAGCCAAAGTATCCGGACACCTGGCTGAAAAAGGACTTGCAAGTTCGGTAACACTGGAATTCAGTATGGTGCTGGCCCACCCTTAACTTTGATGACAGCCTCTACTCTCGCGGTCATAAGTTCAATCAGGTGCCGGAAGGTTTCTTGGGGAATGGCAGCCCATTCTTCTCCTAGAGTGCTGCACTGAGGAGAGGTATCGATGTCGGTCGGCGGGACCTGGCACGAAGTCGGCGCTCCAAAACACCCAAAGGTGTTCTATAGGATTCAGGGTTGGACTCTGTGCAGACCATTCCCTTACAGGGACCACTCCGCCACAGGCCGTGCATTATGAACGGGTGCTCGTAGGTGTTGATCAATGAAAACACAACCACACCATAACACCACTGCATCCGAATTTTACTGTTATCACTAGACACACTGGCAGATGACGTTCGCCATACTCACACCGTGCTGTCTGATCGCCACATTGTGTACCGTGATTCGTCACTCCACACAACGTTTTTCCACTGTTCAATCGTCCATTATTTACGCTCCTTACACGAAGCGAGGCGTCGTTTGGCATTTACTGGCCTGATGTGTTTTATGAGCAGCCGCTCGACCGTGAAATCCAAGTTTTCTCACCTCCCGCCTAATTGTCACAGTACTTGCAGTGGAGCCTAATGCAGTTTGGAATTCCTGTGTGATGGTCTGGGTAGATGTCTGGCTCTTACACATTGCGACCCTCTTCACTGTCTGCGGTCTCTGCCAGTCAACAGATGAGGTCGGTCTGTATGCTTTTGTGCTGTACATGTCCCTTCACATTTCCACTTCACTATCACATCGGAAACAGTGAACCTAGTGATGTTTAGGAGGGTGGAAATCTCGCATACCGACGTGTGAAACAAGTGACACCCAGTCACCTGACCGCGTTAGAAGTCCGTGAGTTCCACGGAGCGCCGCATTCAGCTCTCTCACAATGTCTAGTGACTACTGACGTCGCTGATATTGAGTACCTGGCAGCAGGTGGTAGCACAATGCACCTAATATGAAAAACGTCTGTTTTTGGGGGTGTCCGGCTACTTTTGATCACATAGCGTTCTTACAACGAGCTATTTACTGGTGGCCCACTCTTTCCTGTGAACTGCTGATATCCATTTACGTCTTAAGGCTTTATCAGATGTAAAAGTAAACACACTAGCTTTAGGACCGTTGTAATAATTTTCCCTACAACTGGGCATACAACACTTACGAGGCATTTTGAAAACACACTAAGAAACAATCAGAAGCGTGTATTTCAACCGCGACGAACAAGATTTCCACAACAAATGTTACGAAAATAGCGACTACAAATCCGTGCTTTCAAACTGCCGCTTCTATCAGAGTGTTTCCAGCTTTACAGCACAATTTCCCCTTATATCCCATTTGAAATCTCATTAAATCGTCCAAAATCTCGTAAACAGTTTATCAAAGTTGCTATATTAATAAATTTATTTTTGGGGGTATTTCGGAACCATTTAAATAACTTGTAACACTTTAGATGGCACAGTGTCAATAGCAATCCTTTCAGAAAATCACCTGTCTCAGTGTCTAAATCATTACAAAGAGCTTGTAGAACACTCCCAGTAGACAAACTCCACATACAAGAACCAGTATGCCAATGAGAAATTTCGAAGTTTCCAGTAATCAGTCAAGGTGTGTTGTTATTAAATATTCTGAATTGAATGGCTGGACTGCCACCCAGATCAAAACAGAACTGGATGAAGTTCACGCAGGCTCTACACCATCACTGAAGACCATTTACATATGGAGTAATGGATTTAAACGCCGAAGACGAAAGGTGCACTGGTCGTGCAATTGACGTAACCACATAGGAAACCATTGACAGCATCCATGATATTATGTTAATGAAAGAGCACTAAGACTGCTGAGACTGTAGGCATCTCAAATGAGCGAGAGCCTAATATCCTGCACGGAGCATTGGCTATGAAGGAACTGTGTGCGAAATGGATGACGCTTTAGCTCACAGTCGACAAAAACTTATCCAACACAATATTTCAACAAACTCTCTGAAGACCTTCAACCTCAAGCTTCAAGATTTTTTACTCTGATTTGTGACTGTTGATTAAATCTGGATTCATCTTTACACACCAGAATCTAAACGGCAGTGAAAACAATTGACAGATACCGGTGAAAGAGCACCAAAGAAGGCAAGACCATTTTGTCAGATGGTATTTAGGTGATGACAACTGTCTTTTTGGGATTCTCGAGGAATAATCCTCACTGGTTACTTGGAAAAAGACAGAACTATAACTGTACCCTTCATTTTTGGATCGTTTGGAAATTGAGTTGGTTGAAAAAAGACCAAGGTTGACAAAAAAGTGGTCTTTCACTAGCATGACGCACCATTCCACGCATCATCGATAACAGTAGTAAATGTGAATGACCTGCGCTTTGAATTGGCTCCTCATCCAGGCTACTTCTCAAACTTAGCCCCGAGTGACTTCTTCCTGTTCAGTGACTTGAACTTTGGCTTGCTGGGAAGTTTGTCATCGAATGAAGAAGTGGCAGTTGCAGCCAATGAGTATTTTACACAGTTTGATAGAACCTAATTTTCCGATGGGATAATAAAGGTGGAGGATCCCTGAACCAAATGTAAATCCCTCATAGGTACTATGTCGGGAAGTAAGATGAGTTGTTGATGAAACAGTTTTTCTTGCTTTCTTACTTGATTATCAAGCTACCCTCGTATATGGAAGTTCCAAAAAACTGGCTGCCTCTCTAGGAGTACAAAAGTTTCTGAGCTGCAAAAAGCGATCCTATCATAGCAACGACATCAGTAATGCGTAAATTTCAGTAAGGAATTATAATACATTAGACTGTGGTGAAATCTCAAGAGGACTGCGTGGTTGCATTCTTTGTGAGAGATCTGGAGTGTTTCGAGTATCATTAGTCACTATGCATTATTCATGCAACAACTATTTGAATAATATTTCCAATGATTTACAAGACATTTTCTCTTTGTGTGGTTCACAAAGGAAGCTGGTAGTCTATAGAAGTTTCCAAGCTCTTCCAGATCTTCTACTTCTTTGATTAATACTGTGAAATCTATAGCCGAGTTCTTCCCAAACGTTGATAAGTGTGTCTTCAGTGATTGTAGCAATAGCTGCTTCAATCCGGTTTCCTAATTCAGGGTAGTCTGCTGGTAGCGGAGGCACATTCACACGACCCTCGATGAAGCCCCAAAGGAAACAAATCGCATGGCGTTAGGTCGGGTAAACGTGGAGGCCATGCAAAGCAAGCCCTGTTATTGGGCCCCTTGCGGCCTATCCAGCGATTGGTTATAGACTTGATGTGTGCCGTGTGACAAAAAGTGCTCACATTGAAGATTTATAAGATTCTTGGTAAAACTGTTTGAGTTACTCTTTCATTTGACATATCATGTATAACTGTAAGTTTAATAAAAGAAATGTAAAGCGCTAAAACAACGACATTCATTTATAAACATCCTGTATTAAGTGGGGTCCCTCCACGGCCACACTTGCATGGTGACCATTCAAAAAGATCTACAGTCACCTCTGCTTTCGTTAGTATCTACAAAGAATTTCAGCAGAAGTGCAGTGCTTTATTTTCGCCTGACTTGTTAACTATTTGTAACTTTTAGAGAAATGTTGTGAGTGGCAAATTATGAGTAAAACCTACACATTTCTCTGGTTGCCAAGTCAAAATTTGCTTCTTTTGCCAAAACACAGCGGAGTTTAACTGTCTCACCTCACTAACATGTTGTGCAGACACAAATACGAGAGAATTCTGAAACAGTGATTTATTAAGTTTATTAAGTGAGGTACTGAGGAAAAGTGAAGTCAGTAGCTTCTGAAGTAGCACGTCCTTGATACAAGAAAAATGTGTAATTTTTTCAAATATATTGTGCCAAAATCAATAGTATTTCTCGTTTCACCACCTATCGATGGCTCTTAAAAATTACATTCTTTCTTTGTAGTTATTGGAATAACACAGTAGATTATGAAGTTTTGCATAATAAAGGTGTCGTAAAATACTCTCCCCTTTGCGTGCTATCATTTGCCAAAATCTCATTTCGATATCTGAAACCGTTTATAAAATATGAGGAATGTTGTGAATATTTCACTCTGCCCTTATCACTGACGCAGCGCGATCGCAAATGAGTGTGCTACATCAGATCTATTTTCTTGAGATTCGTGACAGATAGATACCTCTGCCTACGTCCAAAGAAAAATTCAATGTGTTAGCAAAATTTCATACGCACCAACATATTATTTAATATGCACCAAACACAAAATCATAGCAACCTCTATTTTTCATCGCATACTTTTGCGAATTTCGCGCAGTGTCTTATTTTCAAATAAACATCACAATAACTATGATCATTAACGAAATGATGGGCACATCGTCATCAACCTGACATATAAAGCAATATGTTGTTGTTGTTGTCTTCAGTCCTGAGACTGGTTTGATGCAGCTCTCCATGCTACTCTATCCTGTGCTTCTTCATCTCCCAGTACTTACTGCAACCTACATCATTCTGAATCTGCTTAGTGTATTCATCTCTTGGTCTCCCTCTTCGATTTTTACCCTTCACGCTGCCCTCCAATGCTAAATTCGTGATCCCTTTATGCCTCAGAACACGTCCTACCAACCGGTCCCTTCTTCTTGTCAAGTTGTACCACAAACTCCTCTTCTCCCCAATTCTATTCAATACCTCCTCATTAGTTGTGTGATCTACCCATCTAATCTTCAGCATTCTTCGGTAGCACCACATTTCAAACGCTTCTATTCTCTTCTTGTCCAAACTATTATTCGTCCACGTTTCACTTCCATACATGGCTACACTCCATACAAATACTTTCAGAAACGACATCCTGACACTTAAATCAATTCTCGATGTTAACAAATTTCTCTGCTTCAGAAACGCTTTCCTTGCCATTGCCAGTCCACTTTTTATATCCTCTCTACTTCGGCCGGCTCCCCAAATAGCAAAACTCCTTCACTACTTTAAGTGTCTCATTTCCTAATCTAATTCCCTCAGCATCAACCAACTTAATTTGACTACATTCCGTTATCCTCGTTTTGCTTTTGTTGATGTTCATCTTGTATCCTCCTTTCAAGACACTGCCCATTCCGTTCAACTGCTCTTCCAAATTCTTTGCTGTCTAACAGAATTGCAATGCCATCGGCGAACCTCAAACCTTTTATTTCTTCTCCATGAATTTTAATTCCTACACCGAAATTTTCTTTTGGTTCCTTTACTGCTTGCTCAATATACAGATTGAATAACATCGGGGACAGGCTACAACCCTGTCTCACTCCCTTCCCAACCGCTGCTTCCCTTTCATGCCCCTTGAATCTTATAACTGCCATCTGGTTTCTTTACAAATTGTAAATAGCCTTTCGCTCCCTATGTTTTACCCCTGCCATCTACAGAATTTGAAAGAGAGTATTCCAGTCAACTTTGTCGAAAGTTTTCTCTAAGTCTACAAATGCTAGAAACGTAGGTTTGCCTTTCCTTAATCTATTTTCTAAGGTAAGTCGTAGGGTCAGTATTGCCTCACGTGTTCCAACATTTCTGCGGAATCCAAACTGATCTTCCCCGAGGTCGGCTTCTACCAGTTTTTCCATTCATCTGTAAAGAATTGGCGTTAGTATTTTGCAGCGGTGACTTATTAAACTGATAGTTCGGTAATTTTCACATCTGTCAACACCTGCTTTCTTTGGGATTCGAATTATTATATTCTTCTTGAAGTGTGAGGTTATTTCGCCTGTCTGATATATCTTGCTCACCAGATGGTAGAGTTTTGTCAGGACTGGCTCTCCCAAGGCCGTCAGTAGTTCCAATGGAATGTTGTCTACTCCAGGGGCCTTGTTTCGACTCAGGTCTTTCAGCGCTCTGTCAAACTCTTCACGCAGTATCGTATCTCCCATTTCATCTTCATCTACATCCACTTCCATGTCCATAATACTGTCCTCAAGTACATCGCCCTTGTATAGACCCTCTATATACTCCTTCCACCTTTCTGCTTTCCCTTTTTTTCTTAGAACTTGGTTTCCATCTGAGCCCTTATATTCATACAAGTGGCTCTCTTTTCTCCAAAGGTCTCTTTAATTATCCTATAGGCACTATCTATTTTAACCCTAGTGAGATAAGCCTCTACATCCTTACATTTGTCTCCCATCCATCCCTACTTAGTCATTTTGCACTTGCTGTCGATCTCATTTTTGAGACGTTTGTATTCCTTTTTGCTTTCTTCATTTACTGCATTTTTATATTTTCTCCTTTCATCAATTAAATTAAATATTTCCTCTGTTACCTAAGGATTTCTGCTAGCCCTTGTCTTTTTACCTACTTGATTCTCTGCCGCCTTCACTACTTCATCCCTCAGAGCTACCCATTCTTCTTCTACTATATTTCTTCCCCCATTCCTGTCAATTGTTCCCTTATGCTCTCCCTGAAACTCTGTACAACCTCTGTTTTAGTCAGTTTATCCAGGTCCCATCTCCTTAAATTCCCACCTTTTCGCGGTTTCTTCAGTTTTAATCTATAGCTCATAACCAATAGATTGTTGTCAGAGTCCACATCTGCCCCTGGAAATGTCTTACAATTTAAAACCTGGTTCCTAAATCTCTGTCTTACCATTATATAATCTACCTGATACCTTCTAGTACCTTCAGGATTCTTCAATGTATACAACCTTCTTTTATGATTCTTGAACCAAGTGTTAGATATGATTAAGTTATGCTCTGTGCAAAATTCTACCAGACGGCTTCCTCTTTCATTTCTTAGCCCCAATCCGTATTCACTTACTATGTTTCCTTCTCTCCCTTTTCCTACTCTCGAATTCCAGTCACCCATGACTATTATATTTTCGTCTCCCTTCACTACCTGAATAATTTCTTTTATCTCGTCATACATTTCATGAATTTCATCAAGCAATAAGTAAAGCAAAAATGAATATTTTTACCGAACAGATTTTGTAAAATTGTTTGAGAAGGACTGCAGGGTGCGCGTCTCGATACTGTCATTGGTAACCGGCTGAAAGGTGGCAAAAGACATATCAGCCTCCCCGTCCGAACGAACGGATGAACTTGCTCAGCACTTCGGACGAAAACTGGTCACTTCACATTGGCCACCGTACCCTGTACAAGCTTTACATGGTGCATCATGCTTTAGCATTGCTGATTCTGAACAAAAATCTTCAAATGAACATATGCTCTTTCCTTAACCGTTTACGACATACAACTGTTACAACCGTTTGCGATACACAGCTGTTACAAAATCACGGGTGCCAGCTGCATGTCGTTCTTCGCCAGTACTCACATTTGAATACAACCAAGGCGAAATTAGGCTATGTAGTGTTGTCTTTACAGACCATTTCAGTGGGCACTTACTGAAATGCAACTCGGTGAATGGTATCCTGGGTGTTGGATCATTCACCAAGGCTACTTCACTTCTTGGTGATTCACTTCTTGGTCCCTGACGTCACCCCATCTTACTCCATTAGATTACACTCTGTACGTTTGACATAAGAACTAAGTCTACAAGCGCAGAGTGTACACATAGGAGGGACTTGGCGTTCGTATGTTACATACGTGTACTCAAGTAAAGGACCGTGTGAATCTCAGATCAGCAACACAACAGCTGTCTTGAAGAGCTGTTGACTGTGGGCTTTTTGAACGTCTTTTGTGAGGAAATGTACACAACTACACAAAACATTAGATCACAATGTTTCATTTAGTATCATCTGCATTTGTGTTTTCGTTAGTTTCTTCGGAAACTGTTAAGAACAGGACATGTCCATGTGAAGATTTTTGTTCAGCATCACAAATACTATGACACCTGAAAGCACATACCTTTCCTTCTGACTCACTCTGTACCTCCTGAGGCAGAGTAACCCACTACGTGCAAACAGCCAGAACATATTAACCCACGGTTTTACAATGAGAGCAACTCCCATCAAACGTTAAACATAATCTCAAACCTTTTCTAAACTTTTTCTCGCCTACTTGCTTAACGACAAATATTTAACTCATTAGCTAGTTTCTTATTTGGAGTAAGCATAGGCTTCCGTGTCCTTTGTCCCAGTCAGCAAATTTCGTCTGGGTATGTGATCGCATTATCAATGAGTAAAATTCTCCAACGTTTCGACCATTATTGCAAATGGACTTCCATAGGATGTTTTTGCTAAGTAGAGTCAGAGAATTTCGCTCTTTGACAATATCGTCACATACCCAAAAGAATTATATTGATTGTAATTATAAGTTTATAGCTGTTTTCACATGGGAGTTCGATTCTTTAAAGAACTGGGGCTTTACTGTTCGTCAACTTACTTATTTAGAATGTTGTATTTACAAAAGAACATTATAGACTATGTATACATTCACTAGCTTTTGAATATGGTTTATCACTAACTTCCAATTATATTTTATTGTTGTATAAAGCATAAATGTCCAAATCATTTTAAAATTATGTGTGGCTGACTGAACAAGTAATTAACTGACAGCTTACGTAAACTGTCGAACTGGAATAACCAGCTTGCACCAAACGCAAAAGATGCTGCGTGTAGGTTCGAGTAATCGGCAGAAAAGCACCAATTAAAACAATGATGCTCTACTTGAGAATACGATAATCTACCTCAGGATCCCAGAAGAATAGATGGCACCATGACGAATGAAATGTAGATAGGGAGAGGGCCTCATTTTCGACTCACAGGAACAGAAATTTACGAAAACTGGAAAGGAACGAGACTCGCGATTTAACGTTCAGTCGACGACGAGGTCGTTGAATGCAGACAACATGGGTGGAGAAAGAGATGGGCCATGTAGTTTTCAGAGCAAACTATGCTAACGTTCACCTTAATCGGTTTAGGAAGGCGACAGAAAATCTAAATCTGGTCGACCACACTGGTATCTGAACTTCACTTCTCCCGAATTCCAGTCCCAGGTCTCAGCCATTGTGTCACCTCGCTTGGTAGATTTCCTTGACGAGGTCGTCAGTCACAAGGAAAAAATTACAAGAGAAATAGACACTAAAGTGACAATAGTCATGGGATACATCCTAATGTGATATCGGCCCTTCTTTTGCGCGACCTAGTGAAGCAACTGGACATGGCATGGACTCTAACAAGTCGTTGGATGCTCTCTACAGAAATACTGAACCATGCTGCCTCTAGAGTCATCCATAATTTGAGAAAGTGTTGCCAGTGCAGGATTTTGTGAGTTGTTTATTATGTGCCATTGATGTTCGATGGGAATCACGTTGCTCGGTCTGGGTGACCAAATCATTCGCTCGAATTGTCCAGAATGTTCTTCAAACCAATCATGGACAATTGTGGCCCAGTGACATGGCGCATTGTCATCCATAAAAACTCCGTCGTTGTTTGGGAACATGAAGTCTATGAATAACTGAAAATGGTCTCCAAGTAGCCGAACATAACAATTTCCAGTCAACGTTCCATATTAGCACAGGCCATACGACTATGGAGCCACCACCAGCTTTCACAGTGCCTTGTTGACAACTTGGCTCCATGAGTTCATGGGGTGTGCGCCACACTCGAACCCTACCATCACTCTTAACAACTGAAATCGGTAATCATCTGGAATCATCTGACCAGACCACACTTTTCCAGTCGCCTAGGGTCCAAGAGATAACGAGCCCTGGAGAGACGCTGCAGGTGATGACGTGCTGTTAGCAAAGGCAGTCACGTCAGTCGTCTGCTGCAATAGCCCATTAACGCCGAATTTCACCACAATGTCCTAACGGATACGTTCGTCATACGTCTCTAATTTCTGCGATTATTTCATGCAGTATTGCTTGTATGTTAGCACTGACAACGCAAACGCCGCTGCTCTCCGTCGTTAAGTGAAGGTCGTCGGCCACTGCGTTGTCTGTGGTGAAAAGCAATGCCTAAAATGTGTTATTTGGGCACAATCCTGACGCTGTGGCTCTGGAATATTGAATTCTCTAACGATTTCCAAAATGTAATGTCCCATGCATCTAGTTCCGACTACCATCCGTGTTCAAAGTCTGTTAATTCCTGCCGTGCAGCCACAATCAGGTCGAAAACCTTTTCACACTATTCCCCTGAGTACAAATGACAGCTCCGCCAATACACTGCCCTTTTATACCTTGTGCACGCGATACTACCGCCATCTGTATTTGTATATCGCTGTCCCATGACTTTTGCAACCTCAGTGTAGATTTCAGGTACAGTGATAGACCATCTTCTATGGTGGCAACAACCAACTATCAGCGTCACGGCAAAAATAACGAAGAAACGAAACTCGCCAAAGTTAACCGTAGCGCATGAAAGGGGGATAAAAATATTATCCACAGATAAGAGACTAACAAGCGTAATCAGACCTCAGAACAGGAGATGAATACGTTATGAAAATCATGAACATAGTACCACTAAAAGTTGGAAGAAATTACCCGGAGCACAACGCCGTAGTTAGCCTACATTTCGGTGTACTGTTTGTAAACATGAGACTCTTCACTTTGCGGACCAACCGCGAAGGATTCGGCACCGCAGCTCGCGGACGTTGACTGCGATGACTCATCCTACGCACTGAGGTCATTTCCTGTTCCTGCCACAGAATTCTGCGAAGGAAACCTCGTGTTCTAATTCAGGGCTGAAGCAATGGATCAGTCCCACACTACACATTCCGGTTTTCGTTTCTGGAACATACATTCCGCGTCCATAGTGTTTGTTTGCAGTGCCAGATTCTAAGAATATGACAAACTGTTCTGGAAGTTAATACACCAGTAACACACATGTAACTGCAAATCGGTTTTTTAACCATCCACAGGTGATTTTGCTGAATGAAGGCATTACTTATAGGCAATTAACTTTGCACAGTTACCCTACGAGAATGAACTTACAGTAAACTTCTAAAAAGTAGAGGGAACTTTTACTACTTCATATGACTGTTTTAAATGCAGTTCATTTAACGGTTTGCTTCGGAGCTTGAAACAATTAATTCTCGCAACTGTGCGTTGGCTACCATTATATATGAACAGAACCAGACTAGTCATATATGTATCGTCACAGATTTAAACTAAATATTATTCAACCCACATTTCAAGAACGATATCGACTTTCTCAGTATACGAGGACTGTCAAAAAATTCCAGAACAAAATTTTTCTACGCTTGCCGTTTACTTATTGTGCATGGTCTCCTTGGAAATACTCTTCTCCGCAATTGATACACCGCTTCCAACCTCGTTTCCCTTTCCGGAAGGAGCCTTGGTATACCTCTTTTACTGAATTACGCGTAGCGCTGTCTGCCAATTTTCTTTTATCTCGTCTATCGCTGCAAATCGTCGCCCTTTCAGAGTCTCAACATCATAACCGTTGACCCGCATACCGTTGACCCACATCTCAGCATCTTTTATGATCCTCTTTAGGAACATTTCGTTCTGACTTGCTCGATCCAAAAGCTCTTCACGGATTGCGAGGAGAAGGTCTTTCTGGTCTTGACTCATGAGCACAGGATGCATTCCGAGATGCTGTGTCAGGACTTCATGACCTGACCCAACTGAAGTGTTACATTCTTCTGTAATCGCTCGGAAAGTCAGTCTTCGATTGGCTCGCACAATTTCGTTGACCTTCCCGACATGAGCGTCGAAGGGCGTTTTGAACGAGGGCCATCTTTAACTTCCGTCCGGACGGTTTTAAACTGTGTGACCCACTCGTAGCACCGAGAATGGCTTAAGAAGTCATCACTAGGATCCGGATTTTAATGACAAGTCATTTTTTTCCTGAACTACACGGTGAATTTTAGAACAGTTTATACACAAATCTAGGCATTTTAGTGTCGAAAAATGTAGTTTGATTGTGCATATAAAATCATATTTCAACAAATTTTAGTAATAGGTCAAACTGCGGCTAACTTTTAATATAATAGATCATATTTCCGTCAACTTTTGCCAAAAATGCATATACCGTTTTTCTCGTATCTTACGGGACACACGAATAAGAAAATGAATATGTTGCTCACGAGACAATACTTAACGTGCTATTATGAAAGAGAAACAGATAAATTAGTACACAGCTTCATTTCTCAGGACTGTAGCAGAAAATCGGTGTACCACAACAGTCGTTTCGTGAACATAAAATATTGTTGTGCAGAGTCGACAATACGCTCTCAGAGCCAACAAAGGCGGCTTCTGCCGTAATAATCATCTCAGTCGCTCAGGTGTTCCCCGTAACCAGTATGAATACAGCCTTCACCTTGTTCAACATGCCTAAAGCAAAGTGCTCCGACAGCGTGAAGTTGCGAGGATATGTTCGAGAATTTGGAGAGAAGTTCTTTAGTACTGATGGGAAAGTATTATTTTGTAAACTGTGTGAAGTTAAAATTAGTGCAGAAAGGCGCTGTAATGTGCAACAACACTGTAATACCTCTAAACACAGCAGCTCTGTGAAACAAAGTGCTGAAAATAACAGACAAGTCAATCGTCAACAGTGCAGTCATTCTGCAAAGATTTGTGTGATATGTTGGTGTCCTGCAACATCCCATTGGAAAAGCTGAAGAATTCATGCTTCAGACTGATTTTGGGGAAGTGCACAACACATCCAGTTCCAGATAAATCTACACTGAGAAAGAACTATTTATCCGTATACTGCAATGATGTGCTCAACAAAAGACGAATTACTATTGCTGAGCAAAAGATGTGGCTGTCGATAGATGAAACTACGGATATTAGTGTGCGATGTATTGCAAATGTTGTTGTTGGTGTTCTAAAAGTTGATGGCCCTACTAACGTGTGAAGCTCTCGATAGAGTAAACAATTCGACGATTGCTATTTTGTTTGACAACTCTCTGAAGCTATTGTGGCCGGATGGTGTGAAAAGAGACAACGTTTTGCTGCTTGCAACAGATGGTGCTTCATATATGGCTAAAGCAGCCTAAGGGCTTCAGATTCTCTACCCCAGTATGGTGTACGCCACTTGCCTTGGCACATGCGTTGCACAGAGTTGCCGAAGAGGTGCGATCAAATTACCCTGACGTGGACAAATTAATTTCCTGTGGCAAGAAAATCTATGTGAAGGCTCCGCTACGGGTGCAGAAATTCAAGAAACATGCACCTTCAATGCCCCTCCCACCTAATCCGTTCTTACAAGATGGGGTTCTTGGCTTAATACCGCAGAATATTTCTGCAGCAGCTACACCCAAATGACGACAATCTTCTGTGAGCTTGATAGCGATGAATCAAGTGTTGCCAAAATTGTGTAAGAAGTTTTTACAGATGCATTGTCTCGAAACTTGGCATGCATCAACGCCAATTTTTCAGTGATATCAAAAGCCATCACACTAATGGAAGCTGTTGGCACTGAGCTATGTGAGGCCCTGAGCATTGTGCAACATGTGCAGAGTGAGTTGGGTCGAGCTCGTGGTCATGTGGCTGACAAAGTGAAAACCAAATTGCAAAATGTTCTCCAACGGAATCCTGGATATTCTACACTGTGCAAAATTAGTGAAAGTCTTTCAGGGAATGCCGCAGCATTTGAAGATACTGAAACAAAGCTGAACTCCAGTGACCTGGCTGCCTTCAAATACGCTCCAGTGACGTCTTGTGAAGTGAAGAGGAGCTTTTCCAAGTACAAAACTATCCACGGCGACAACCGTAGATCTTTGACAGCGGAAAACCTGAAAATGCACCTTGTGATCCAGTGCAACTTTGCCGATAGGCCTACTGAAGATTGACATATGGTATTAAACAATGTGAAACGCTTTAAACGCTATATAGAAATAAAAACATTGTTTTACTGTTTAGATAGATGATCTTTTCGCTGTACTTTGTGTTCATAAAATAAAACATTCAGACATTCAAGAAATAGGTGCAAACTAGCCACAAACCCTACAGAAAGAAAGAACTATACTTACCATATTTTGAGAAGTGAATTCTGTATTACTTTATGGTGAATAAAAAATTAAACAAACAAACAAGAATGCTTTAAATAAACTTCTATTAAGTCATATTTTATTTTTTAAGGTCATACTTATGCAAGTTTTAGGTCATAAATGCTTGCATATTTCACCGGTTATTAGGTAATTAAAATCTGGGCTCTAATCATCACTGTAGGCTGCCTGTATCACCAAATGATACAGTCGAGGGAAATTTAATGCTGACGGACTGCTCCTCTAACTCTGCCATCTCGAAATTCGCAAACTTTTCTACTCAATACAGCACTGAACAATAACAGACATACAACAATGAAACTTCCTGCAGTTAGCCAGTAAACACAGGGATGTGCAGATACCAACCGCATTTCTCTTCAACATAGGAAATTACGAATGTTCCGGAATTTTTTGAACAGGCTTGAACACATGAATAAAAAACTTTCACTTTTAGATCCTCAGTATTCTGATAAGACATCAGTCTTGCTCTGGTGTGCCAGCCTCTTCATTTCAGTGCAGCACTTGCACTGTACGTAATCATATATTTGCTGACTGTAATCCAATCTCTGTCCTCCCCTACAATTTTTACATTCTACAGCCCCCTATAGTACCACGGAGATATTTCCTGATGACTTAACACATGACCTATCATCCTGCACTGTCTTCTTGTCAGTGTTTTCCATAATTTCCTTTCTTCGCCGATTCTGCAGAGAACCTCGTCATTCCTTTTCTTAACGGTCCATCTAATTTTCAGCATTCAGCTGCAGAACCAGATCTCAAACGCTTGGATTCTCTTCAGGTTTTCCCACTGTCCATGTTTCACTATCATACAATGCTTGAATGCTGTGCTCCAAACGTATAGCTTTAGAAATTCCTTTATCAAATTAAGGCCTATGTTTGATGCCACCAAACTTCTCTTAGCCAGGAATGCCCTCTTTGTCTCCACTAGATTGCTTTTTATCTCCTGCTTGCTTCGTTTGTCGCGAGTTATTTTGCATCCAAGATAGCAGAATCCCTCAACTTCACCTACTTCCTAACCACAAACTTTGATGTTAAATTTCTCGCTATTCATTTCTGCCATTTCTCATACATATGTATTTTTCCGGGTTACTGACAAACCGTTTGCCGTACTCATTATCTTGTTCATTCAACAGATTCTGTAACTCTTTTTCACTTCCACTGAGGATACTAATGTATCAGCGAATCCTATCACTGATGTCCTTTCACCCTGGTTATTAATACCACTCTTTAACGTTTCTTTTATTTCATAATTGCTTCTTCGAGTATAGGCTGAACAGTCCCTGTCTTACACCCTTTTTAGCCCTATCAGTTCGTTCTTGGTGTTCCAATATTATTGTTCTCTCTTGGTTGTTGTATGCTTTGTGCATTACCCATCACTACCTATAGCTTGCCCCAGTTTTTGTCAGAAGTTTGAACACCTTGCACCATTTCACACTGTCGAACACATTGTCTAGATCTGTAAGTCCTAGCAACGTATCTTCATTTTTCTTCGATCTTAATTTATTTACCAAGCGCAAAGTCGTAACTACCTTTCTGTTGCCTTCATCTTCCTACATGGAAACTTATCGTCATCTAACAGATCCTTAATTTTCTTTTCCATTATTCTGTGTACTGTTCTTCTCAGCAGCTTGAATTCATGAGCCATTAAGCTGATCGGACGGTAGTTTTCGCATCTATCTGCCCTTGCTATCTTCGGGAATGTGTGAATGACATTTTTGCGAAAGTCTATTGGTATTTCACCAGTTTTATAGATTCTGCATACCAGCTTGAATAGTCGTTTAGTTGCCACTTCCCCCAATGTTTTTAGAGATTCCGACGGAATGTTATCTGTCTTTCCTTAGTTATTTGATTTTAGGACTTCCAAAGCTATTTTAAATATTGTAATGCTGATCCCCTGTGTCTTTTGTGGTATCGATAGCTAAGATGCCACGGCGTAGGTTGGCACAACGACACCGACACCTACGACAGCGCCCTCTAGCCGGTGCTGGGGTCTAAGAGCTTCACTCCAGATTCGCCCCATTTCCATCAAGAGCAGACGGCCTGGAAACATCGCTTCAACCTCAGCTTGCTATTGACTACTTTTTACGACGGGAATACGGTTTCGCACCTACGGGCTCTTCAGTGTAAAGTTACGTATCTCATTGACTAATAATTAATGTACTTTCACGTAAAAAGCTGTACCGAGAATCTTACCTCACCTTCTCCTACTCACTTCCTACATTCGGCTTACGCATTCCGTTTACAGGAGCAGACCCACGCGCCGCCTTCCAAGCGGGACACAAAATCTTCCTTATCAACTCCAGTTTCTTCTTCTATTAAGTCATCAGACAAGTCCTCACATTCATAGAGGCCTCCTACATGCCTGTTCTTTCCGCTGTCTTTATCAGTGGAATTCTCCTTGCATTCTTAATGTTACCATGCTACACTAGGCTCCATATTCTTGTGTCACACACTTTACGTTTCGAGCGATTCTACTTTTCTAGAACATCTTCACCCAGTATACACATGAACAAATACACTAGCCTTCATATTTTTACATCACTACATGTCGCTCCAGATTCAAATTAAAAGTAGTTCCCATCCCCCAAATCTCGCCTTGGTTGTGAAGCGAAATGCCGGAGCTGTATATCCCCTCCCAAATATTCTCCGTTGGGACTCAAGTTGACCCATCACCATCTCATCTAGTACTTGCCTGTGAAGTTACTGACTGTTCAAAGAGTCATAGCTAGATTAGCGTGCTGTACCTTTAGGGATAGAGAGAGAAAAGTACTAAAAAAGACTGTGTTTTCTAAGGTATTCAAGAGGTACTGTTGCTTTTAAGGAAATTTGACTCAACTGATAGTGCTCCGGACTTTTGATTTCCTTTTCTCATGTAGAGCCTGCAATTTACTACAAGCTCCTGACTCATCTACACATAGGCTGGCTAACTCCGCTATCCTCTGTGGACTTAAAGAATTCAGTTTTGGAACCCTTTTTAATGCCTGAAGCAGTGTCAGACACGCAGCATGAAAGGTCTTGTTTTCCTCTGGAAGATTTCTACTGGCCGTTCTAACGAGGGGCGTGGTAAGCAAAGCCTTTTTTGAAACGCCTGGAGTCATTTCAACCTGACCCGGTACACGTATCTATCTGGAGCAGTGATGGGGGAAGGCGAGGAAATGAGGTGACGTATAAGCATAAATGTGAAGTATCTAGATAAATTTCAACGTAACTTAATATTTTATTTATTTATTTACTCTGATCTGATGAGGGTTATTGTGCTCTCTCTTATATAGGACAAGGGTTTCACACATACAGTACCTTTTTTTTACATAAAAGTCACCTAAGAAACAATTTTACTGTGACAAACAGTCTTAAAATGATTTGAGCAGCCATAGTGACAACATGAGTAAATAATACTGACTACAGACTACTAAAATTAATCTACAGACTAATAAAATTAATACAGGCAGTACTTCTGCTACTGCTGCTGCCACTGCTACTGATAATAATAACAGTAATTATAGTGGCAGATATAAAAAGAGTTTATAGGTGTACACAATTTTGTTTTCTGGGGAAAAGAAATTTAAGGAAATTGCGTAATTAACAATACTGGGAAATGAGGAAGATCTGGTTCGAAAGAAACATGAATAGGAGTAACGAGTTCTTACAGGGACTATGGTAACAGGCATGTAGTTTACTGTCTGCTAGTAAAAACTGTGGAGATAAGGCACCCCTAACACCGCAACGATTTGGGGTAGGAATGAGAAAGCGACGACATGTAAAAAAAAATCTATTGTGTGACAGAATTTTCGTTCATACTGCTGTCTGTGCCGCCTGAGTGACGTAATAGCTCATGTAACGTGTTTAATGAATTTCTGCCAGTTATAATTTGGAAAGAATTACAAAGTGGTTGTTTTATTTCTCTTTGAGGTTGAACTAGCGGAGACAGGAGCAAGACGGTAAACGGTCAGAACGACACATTTAGCTGTAAGCCAGCGTATGATACTGCCGTTATCGTGACAATTATGTTCTCATTCCCTATGATCACTATTTAAGTACTCTATAATTATAAAACAAAAAAGAGTATTTTAAATTAATTATACTAAACAAATTTTACTTTAGTTGCCATTTGCATCCTATCTTGATATGTTGTTTGTCATTTAAATTAACTTAGATCGTGAAAGAAACTCGCCGTAATTTTGACTTTATATAGTGCAAAAAATTGAATATAAATATTTCATTTGTTGACATGACGATGTTACGTCGAATGAAAAGCTTTTATTTTGTCAGATTCTCAGTCTTTCTTTGAGGAACATAACACGCAAGAAGTGAAATGCCAATAATTTTATGGGTACGAGATACATAAAACCAAAGATTATATGCTGGAGCTAGGAGCTGCATTGTTACGGAAATATCTGCCGCCTAAAATATGGACAAAGATTCAGATATTACAAATTTTATTAAAAACATAGAAGTGATACACCAGAACTGAATAGCATTGTCTGAAATATTTCAATAAATACTTCCATTCAGTTTGCCATGCACTAAAACTTATAGTTCGAATCCAACCAAGGAAGAAAAGCCCGGATCATATCACCTCCACAGAGTTCCACTGTCGCTTAAATACACTAATGCGGATACCATTTATTGTAGGTCTATACACTCATATTACCGTCCAGACATCTCACCGAAGCACCTTCTTCCTACAGCTATATGTATTCAGAAATTCAATTTAATTTTAAATAGGACAACGGTCATTCATATTAACAAAATCTACAGTAACTAGGTAAATCAGAATGTAAATTGTGGTTTTTCTTTCAGGATTCCAGTACAACTGGCTCACGAGGAGTCGCAGTTTCAAAGTTGTAAATACTCTTCTCTGCTCCATGTAGCTGCTCTGACGTAATGAAAAAAATGATAAACAAATACTTTAGGTTGTGAAGGAGAAAGAGAATTGGCTTTCAAATGTGGTGTCTAAAATGTCTATTACCGGCTTCAATGCAGGTTTCGAGTCAGCCACGTAAAGACTGATACACACTTACTATGATTTCATCAGAAAATTTCTGAGCAGTTCATGTTATTTGGTGTGGTTGGTATGCCCTTCTTAACATTACATTCTAGGTTACCCCACAGGGAAAGGTCACCGGAGGTCAACTCCAGTGAAGGGACCAGCCAGGATACAGGTCCCCTTCGTCGAGTCCATCGACTCGGAAGCAATCGGTGAAATCAAGCTTTAAGTACCTCTTTCTGTTTGTGTTTTCGTTTGCAAACATATGTTTTTCAGATCAGGGGCAATAGGTTAAGCGGCGCTTGGCCAACATTTTATGTTGCCACAGTTTTTTGTGCTTATGCCAACTTCTACTCCAAACGTATTTCCCTATTTTGTACTGCGCGGAATTTTTTGTAGCAGCGAGCGCGCGATTCTTTCAGCTCTCCTCTTTCTCGTACCTCAGCCTCTTGTGCGAAGGCACAGGCTGAGCTAACTGTATGGTTACTATAGCAACCGTGACGTAATCAACTTGAATTTGCCTGTGGAGGGGCATACAGTGCGGAAGATGGAGATTTTTTTCCTGTCTATTTCCAGTTCCAAGCTACACACGGTAAAATAGTGGCCATATAGGTGTGTGGACCACGCTTCCATCCGTTGTGTGTTTAGTACTGTATATTTTAAATATAAATTCTGCTTATGATGTAGTGTGTATCTGATTATAAACACAATTCTCACGTTGTATCAAGCCTTGTATTACGAAATTTTGTATCACTTTTTGATGGAAATAGGTGATGGCTTCGCGACTGTGAAAAAATTTACTCAGTTTGCCTTGCCGATACCAAAAAATTTAATAACTACCACACATGTTTTCATTCTCGTGCACTTAAAATACGGCAATTTCTTTTTTTTTTTTTTTTGGTTTACGTTTTCTAAGACATAAATTGTAAGTAGCGAACTTTCTATTCTGTGCGCCAATGAGAAGTACAGAAAGATTTCCACCGGAAAGATGTTAGAAATGCTTACTGAGAGTAAAGTCATTTTTAAGGGTATCCATTTTTACGGATATGTGTAAATGTTCTCCGTTATTCTGTCCATCTCTTGTACAAGAATACAGCTGCTGTGGAACGAAGCCTTTCATGTCTGAAGTGTCAGAACAAAGACTTTCAACGAATATTTCAATTCAGAAAAAACTTCGACGGCAGTTAATAAAAACACAGGCAATCTATGGCATGAAACTTCCTGGCAGATTAAAACTGTGTGCCCGACCGAGACTCGAACTCGGGATCTTTGCCTTTCGCAGGCATGTGCTCTACCAACTTTTTTTTTTTTTAGACGCTATCCCTTTTTTTATGGTGAATTATAAAATGAATTTTTGTACAATCATCCCGGGAATTAATTTCACGATTCTCCTGTAACAATGCGCTGCAATTTGCAAGCAACAGAAGGGAAAAAAAAAAGTGCTGGAGGAGGAATCGAACCCGAGACTTTTGGCTTAAGAGTCCGAGCGCTAAGCTTTTTTTTTATTTTGGCCGAAGACGTTTTAATTGTGAACCAAAGACGCTACCCTTTTTTTTTCGTTATATTTCTTATTGCTATATTTGTCTTTTGTTTATCATATACTTTCTTCTTTTGCTTCTTTTATTTTAGTTTGTACTCTTTTTCTTAGTTTATTTTTTTTTGTTCCATTTATTCTTTTTGCTTTCTTTTTCTTTTTGTGTTTATTTTTATTTCCTTTGTCTGTTTTTTATTTTTTGGGGGGGGGGATGCATAAAAAAACAAGGCAGCCATGCGCAAAAAGTTGCCAATAAAGTGAACTAAAAAGGGCCATTTTGCTCGCCGCGGTCACATTGCTAGGCGGGCGGCCAGGAACGGGCGGTCGTCATTACATTGGACATCACCAGCCACCAATCGTTGGAGCGCCCGGGGCCGCTGCACACAGTCAGAGACTGTTTCTGTTACCATAGGGGAATCGGGGAAAGATCACATCTACAAGTTAATGTCTTCTCACACCCGGCACACCCCAGCTGGGCGGTGGGTCCATGAATGACGAACCCAAATAGTTCGCAAAAAGGTTCCGGTAATCCTGTCTGTTCGTTAAGACCAGAAACTCGTCGATCATATAGTACCATAAATCGAGGACGTCTTTGTCTCCATCGCGGTATATGTAGTGTATCGCCATTCCTCGTACCCAATTAACCGCATTCATCCGGGTCATAGGGAAATAGACAGCGTCGGGATGAAAGAGTTCTTGGGGTAAAATCGAAACGTAGGGCCGCGGAGCAGGAAAGCCAGGATCTGGCGGATCAGTTTCCAGCACTCACGCGCGGGGCCGCAGTTCAGTCTATGTTCGTCCGTGTCTAACGTCGTGCAACGGGGGCACACAGGGTCGTCAATTAGGTGAATGGCATGCAGCCGTTGTCGGGTTGGAAGTTTCTCGTTAACGACCACATACCACGTCGACCGCACGAAAGTAGACAGGAACGGCGCGTGGATGGCTCGCCATACCCGTGGCCAGTCGACCGTAGGGTGGCGCCGTACAATGTCGTTATCCGGAGTCCAGTGCTGGAGAGCACTATAATAAGTCTTCGCTGTCGGATTCCGTGTCTCCGATATAACCCGCAACACATAGCTATGCTCTACGAAAAACGTTCTAATATGTGACAGCGAGGGCGATAAATGTCCAACTGGTACCGGTGGGTACAGCGTACGTGGGGCCACTTCTTCAATCAGTAGGCCGGGGAGACTGGCTGTTGATGAAAGCCAGAGTCGCCTCATGGAACGGAGATACAGTGCCAGCGCTCTGTGCTTGACGTGAGTGAGTCCAACACCGCCTTTGTCGAAGGGTAAAGTAAGCGTAACAAAACGGATCTTGAAAACAGCACCATCGTTCACCACGTGTCCAAACACTGCCTGTATCCTGGAAGCCATCGTGTCCGTTATCGGCAGTACATGGGCGTAATGGTTAAGGTGAGAAGCCATGTACACATTGACGTATTGGGCGCGTTGCAAAATGTTCAATGATCTGAATTTATTGAGACGAGCCTCTAAACGGAGTCGTCGTAAGACCATACGATACGTAAAGGCCGCCGTGCGTTGTATTGGTCGATGGAGTGATATCCCTAAACACTTGAGCATCGGGACCTTTGTCAGAGGTACGGCCAGACCTGCAGGCATTCCTCGTCCTACCTCCATGTAGCGTGATTTCCGAAGGTTGAGCACACTGCCTGCCACCGCCCCATACTGGTGGAGCCAGGAAAACGCCGTGTGTATTTCGTCACCAGACCGTGCTAAGAACATCACATCGTCGGCGTATGCACCACATCGAAAGGTTACGGAACGGAGGGTAAGTCCTTCTAAGCGTCGCCGTAGTCCGTGAAGAGCTGGTTCGAGGGCAACGGCGAAGAGCATGGCAGAAAGAGGACAACCCTGCCGGACGGACCTGTTGACACGGACGGGGGCGGACCGACAGCCGTTGATCATAATCCTCGTGACAGCCCCGTGGATCAATCGAAGCACAACAGACGTCGTCAGACGCGGGACACCGATGTGTTCCATAACAGCACGCAGGAAACCATGGTCAACGCGGTCGAAAGCATGGTCGAAGTCCAGCGCAACAAGAGCGCCTTGGAGGCGGCAAGTTTGCATGAGCGCCACCACGTCTCTATAGGTGCTTAGAGTCGTAAACACATTAGTGTCGCCCCCGAGGCAGGTTTGATCAGTGTGAATGGCCGCCATTACCGTAGGTTTGAGCCTCTCACGGAGCATGCGTGTCAACAGCTTATAGTCAGTGTTTAGCATTGTCAACGGGCGAAAATCAAGAGGGCGACGGCCTCCGCCGGGTTTGGGCACAGGGATCAAGAGACCCTCAGTAAAGTCAGATGGTACCTGAAAATCGGCGTCCAGGAGTTCACTGTACATCCTGACCCACATTGGGCCCATGAGATCAAAGAACCGCTTGTAAAATTCAAGAGGGAGGCCGTCAGGGCCAGGCGTTTTGTTGGGAGAGCCACGCAACAGAGCCTCTCGCAGTTCTTCCAAAGTCACCGCCGACAAGAGCGTAGCATCATCTTGTAGGTTCCGAGAGACTGGTAGGTCAGATAGGACTTCCCTGACCCCTACATTCATGTGGGACTCCCTCTCGTAAAGAAGTTTATATGACTGTGTGAACGCTCGGACGATATCCATTTGTGCGTCAACGCGTCGCCCATCCTCCGTCTCAACCTCGGTAATGAGCTGCCTCTTGCGTCTTCGGCGTTCTTGAATGATATGGTGGAGGGAAGGTCGTTCACCACGAACATCATCAGTCGTCCTCGCTCGCACCCGCACACCCGCAAGACGTACGGCGTTGATAGAAGCAATTGTGCCTTGACGCGTTGTACTGCTGATTGTCGCTCTGGCGACGGCGGTTGTACAGCCAGTTCGCGGAGCGCAGTATAGTAAAAATCAGTAGTCGCAGTATACCAGCGCGCTCGGTCGCGTCCATAGCTGACTAATGTTCGGCACAGTGCGGATTTTGCACACCGTAACCACCATTGAAGTACAGAACGGTAGGCGGGTAAACGCCGGTGGCAATTGCTCCATGTGGACTCGACTGCGCGTCTGCAATTTATCTCATCAAGAAGGGCCACATTGAGGCGCCACGGACCCCTACTTCGGCGGACGCGCTGGCGGGGAAGGGTGAGAGTACACACATATGCGAGGTGATCCGTGAACGCTGCCGGCCACATCTCAGCGTCGACAACGGCCGATCGTAGGCCGCGGGTGACGTAGACTCGATCCAAACGGCTCGCGGAGTGACTAGTAAAGTAGGTGTGTGCTCGATGGTCGCCGTGTTGGATGATCCAGGTGTCCAACAAGGCCAAGTCCTGTACAAGTGCCTGGAGTGCCGGGCATGTGGTATAGTGTGGCTCCTGGTCGGATGGGCGGAGCACACAATTAAAATCGCCGCCTACTACCAAGTGGTCGGTATTGCCCTGGAAGAGCGGGGCTATATCTTCGGCAAAAAAGGTGCGCCGTTCTCTCCTTTTGCCGGTGCCTGAAGGAGCATATAAGTTCCCCAGACGTACTGTACCAATCGTGAGTGCGACCCCCCGGGCCGACGGTAAATAGGAGACATCAGTGGCCATTATCCCTTCCCGCAGTAGAATCGCCGTACCTCCGCCGCCCACATCTGCAGGCATAGTGTAGGCGTCATATCCGTAGGCATCGAGACAGAGTCCTGATCGGACCTCTTGAAGGAAAACAACGTCCAGATCCGCAGCGCGTAACGTATCCTTCAGCATACGGGTCTTGACATCAGATGTAATGCCATTGACGTTGATCGTGGCGAGGCGGTATGCCTGGTCCATCAAGTCTCGGGAGGTGACCATGGTATGACAGGAGGGCAGTAGTCGTGACGTGGAGCGCCGGTCTTGCGAAGTGCTAGGCAGCGACGAGAGGTGCTCATGCCGCCCTAGGCGTCTGTCGCCGGCCGCTTAGACGCTGCCATCGGCATCGGTGCATCGTCTTGGTCCTGAAACGCATCCTGCAACTCCATCTCCTGCGCCCAGTCGCCTAGGGACGTTGACACCACTGGATCTCGAGAGGCAGACGGAGGCAAGGGTGCATCCCCGATGTCGGAGCTGCGGTGATCTCCCGCATCCCCATGTGGTCCAGACCCAGCGGTAGTGGGAGAAGACGTCGAACCGTGTGAGACGGTAGGGTCGCCTGTGTCGGCGCGGTGGAGCGGTTGAGGCACCTCGTCATCCAGCGGTGTCGCCTCGGGCTGTTCTACGTCGTCGGTTGTCTTGCGCCGCTTCTTATGACGCTTGGGTGATTTCTGCTTACGCTGCCGCGCCTCTGTTTCCGACGTAGGGCAAGGGGAGGACGCTGCATCCTGTGCTTCAACTTCCATCGCACCGTCGGCGAGCCGTTGTGACGGTGCGCCGGGGTCCGACAAAAGGACATCAGTAGCATCAGCACTGAAAGACGCTTGGGGCTCCGTGGAAGCTACTGCAGGGTCCTCCAAAGCTCGCACCAATACAGTGGGGTCGTCATATACAGCTGGCGTCTCCCGTCTCGCCGCCGCAACATACGTAATCGGCAGAGAGGTCGGTGTCGACGGACGAATCTGGTCGGTCGAGGGTGTCTGCACGAGACGGCGTTGCAGGCATTCGGTACGCATGTGTCCCGTCTGGCCACAACCGGAGCAGGTTCTCGGCTGACCGTCGTAAATAATTATTGCCCTGCAACCAGCGATCGTGAGATACGAAGGAATATGGCGATGCAGGTCAATACGGACTTGTCGCACCCCGTTAAGGACAGGGTAGGTGTCGAAGGTCTTCCATTTTTCGGCCGTGTGGCCGAGAACTGTTCCATAGGGTCGAAGAGCAAGGGTGACCAAATCCGCTGGAACTTCAAAAGGGAGCTCAAACACGCGCACATTTTGGATTCCCAATCTAGCACGTTCAAGCGTCACCACACCCACGTTTCCGTCTGAGTGGCAGAACCGATAACCTGCCGTCGAGCGTCTGAGAAGTTTGTCACATGCTTCGTCGTCAGTGAACTTAAGATATACGACGCTGGAGACAATAGATAAGTGGATACCGATCAGCTCGTTAGGATCAACATGTACCACATCGCGTAAAAAACGCTCTACTTCGTGGGCCTTGGGTCTAGAGTACGTAGTGTCGAACTGCAGCTTGATCGTGGCTTTCCGATACGAAAGAACCATCGTGTGTCAGGAACGTGACGGCAATACGTAACACTAGCGCGCCGGCGCGGTAAACAACAACACACCCGGAAACGCGACACGGAGCGGCCGGGACGTACCGCACCGCTCCACAGCTAAAGGCCGACTGCCAACTGAGCTATCGAAGCACGACTCAGGCTAGGTACTCACAGCTTTACTTCCGCCAATATCTCGTCTCCTACCTTCCAAACTGTACAGAAGCTCTTCTGCGAACCTTGCAGAACTAGCACTCCTGAAAGAAAGGATATGGCGCAGACATGGCTTAGCCACAGCCTGGGGGATGTTTCCAGAATGAGATTTTCACTCTGCAGCGGAGTGTGCGCTGATATTAAACATCCTGGCAGATTAAAACTGTGCGCCCGACCGAGACTCGAACTGGCAGAAGTAAAGCTGTGAGTACCGAGCGTGAGTCGTGCTTCGGTAGCTCAGTTGATAGAACACTTGCCCGCGAAAGACAAAGGTCTCGAGTTCGAGTCTCGGTCGGGCACACGGTTTTAATATGCCAGGAAGTTTCGTATCAGCGCACACTCCGCTGCAGAGTGAAAAATCTCATTCTGGGATCTATGGCACGACCGACAATTTTGCAGTCTTAAAGGACCGAAGAATTGATTTGGTGTGCAAGAAATAGGTAAGCTGAAGTTTCATGATAAGCTAGTGTAAATACATGTACATGTAGTTTTCTTTCTTGCTAACTCTTCAACTAACTTCCCAGCCACGAGCCAGTGCTTGATCAGATTCGCCTTTGCAACGCTCTGCAGCAAGAAACAAAAATGACTATAACTGTTTCATCAGCGGAGCTCAACAGGGACAGTACATATGGTGTAACTGGCAGATATGGGTTAGCAGGAAACTGAACCGAAACTAAGGCTGGGAAGTTGCCGAATATCACTGTCGAAACTTTCCTCTTAACCGCAACAGGACGCGCCCAAGCATAGAAAGATAAATCTTTTGCTTCACATAGAGTCCCGTAGCTTTAGAGCAACTAGAAAAAATATCTCCCTGTTCACCTCCTGTAGTCGTACTGGTATTGTCAAGTCAATGAACTCTCGCGCCGCGCTACGCCAGTTTGACGCCATTCAGACGGAAAGCTGGAGGTAGAAAGAAACCGTCGACATGACTCAGGGGTGCATTATCTCCCTTATTACCATCTTGGCGTCGAAGGGAATCCCCGGAGACCCGAGCCTGCGTGCGTGTGACGGTTAAATAAGAACTGACGCTCAGTCTGTGACGTCACAGGCACAGTTTCAGGGCACAGCGTGAACAGCTAGTGGCGCTACGATCGCTCACTGGAGCAGCACCGTGCAGCATCAAAACGTTACACGGCGTGCAAGGAAAGACATTGGAATGTTCCATGCTTATGAGAGGATATAGTGAGGAAAGACACCACCTCGATCACTTGGTGTGTCTTTAACATATCTGTGCATCAAAATACGTGTGTGAATTTGAGAGTGACCTGTATCAAATGTCGAAAACGGTTATTCTAATGAAATATACTAAGCGACACAGGTGTGTCTTTCCCCACAATAATTATTAGTGGCTGTTGTTGTGGTGGTATTCAGTCCAGAGACTGTGCAAGCTTCATCTCCCAGTACCTGATGCAACCTCCATCCTTCTGAATCTGCTCACTGTATTCATCTCTTGGTCTCCCTCTACGATTTTTACCCTCCACACTGCCCTCCAATACTAAATTGCTGATCCCTCGATGCCTCAGAACACGTTCTACCACACGATCCCTTCTTCTAGTCGGGTTGTGCCAAAAATTCCTCTTCTCCCCAATTCGATTCAGCGCCTTCTCCTTCCTTACGTGATTTACCCATCTAATCTTCAGAATTTTTCTGTAGCACTATATTTCAAAACTTCCTATTCTCTTCTTGCCTAAACTGTTTATCATCCAAGTTTCACTTCCATACATAGCTACATTCCATACAAATACATCCAGAAAGAACTTCCTTGACACTAAAATCTATACTCGATGTTAAATTTCTCTATTTTCAGAAACCCTTTCCTTGCCATTGCCAGTCTACATTTCATATCCTCTCTACTTCGATCATCATCAGTTATTTTTCTTTCCAGGTAGCAAAACTCATTTACTACTTTAACTGTCTCATTTCCTAATCTAATTCCTTCAGCATCACCTGATTTAATTCGACTACATTCCATTATCCTCGTTTTGCTTTTGTTGGTGTTCATCTTCTATGCTCCTTTCCAGACGCTGTCCATTCCGTTCAGCTGCGCTTCCAGGCCCTTTACTGTCTCTGACAGAAGTATAATGTCGTCAGCAAACGTCAAAGTTTTTATTTCTTCTCCACGGATTTTAATTCCTACTCCAAATCTTTCTTTTGTTTCCTTTACTGCTTCGCAATATACAGATAGATTGACATCGGGGATAGGCTAAAACCCTGTCTCACTCCCTTCTCAAGCACTGCTTCCGTTACATGTCCCTCGATTCTTAAAACTGCCATCTCGTTTCTGTACAAATTGTAAATAGCCTTTCGCTCCCTGTATTTTACCTCCGCTGCCATCAGAATTTGAAGGAGAGTATTCCTGTCCAAATTGCCAAAAGCTTTTTCTAAGTCTACAATGCTAGAAACGTAGGTTTGCCTTTCCTTAACCTCTCTTCTACGATAACTCTTAGGGTCAGTACTGTCTTGCGTGTTCCAACAGTTCTATGGAATCCAAACTGATCCTCCCCGAAGTCGGCTTCTACGTTTTTCTCATTGGTCTGTAAATAATTCGTGTTAGTATTTTACAAACATGACTTATTAAACTGATAGTTCGGTAATTTCCACACCTGTGAACACCTGCTTTCTTTGGAATTGGAATTATTATATTCTTTCTGAAGTCTGTAGGTATTTTGCCTGTCTCATACATCTTGCTCACAAGATGGAAGAGTTTTCCCATGGCCGAATCTCCCAAGGCTATCAATAGTTGTAATGGAATGTTGTCAACTGCCGGGGCCATGTTTCGACTTAGGTCTTTCAGTGCTCTGCCAGATTCTTCACACCGTATCATATCTCCCATTTCATCTTCATCTACGTCCTCTTCCGTTTCCATAATTGCCCTCATGCATATCGCCCCTGTATAGGCCCTCTATATACTCCTTCCACCTACCCGCTTTCTCATGTTTGCTTAGGACTGGTTTTCCCTCTGAAGTCTTGATATTCATACATATGGTTCTCTTTTCTCCAAATGTCTCTTTAATTTTCCTGTAGGCAGTATCTATCTTACCCCTAGTGATATATGCTTCAACACCCTTACATTTGTCCTCTAGTCATCCGTGCTTAGCCTTTTTGCGCTTCCTGTCGATCTCATTTTTCAGACGTATGTATTCCTTTTCGTCTGCTTCATTTACTGCATTTTTATATTTGCTCCATTCTTCAATTAAATTCAGTATCTCTTCTGTTACCCAAAGATTTCTATTAGCCATCATCTTTTTACCGATTTGATGCTCTGCTGCCTTCACTATTTCATGTCTCAAAGCTACCCATTCTTCTTCTACTGCATTTCTTTCCCCTGTTCTTGTCAACTGTTAACTAATGCTCTCTCTGGAACTCTCTACAACCTCTGGTTCCTTCAGTTTATCTAGGTCCCATCTCCTTAAACGCCTACCTTTTTGCTGTTTCTTCAGTTTTATTCTACAGTTCATAACCAATAAATTGTGGCTACGTTTCCCTAAAGTCTGGTCTGCACACGAAGCTCTGTCGAAGCAGGATGGTAATAATTAAACTTTCGCTACTCGAGCCAGTGTAGACAGATAACTGTTTACCACATGGGTACCCAACATTATAGGAATGGTATTCGGATTGGGCGCTGCAGGATCAGCGGTATTAGTAGTGTTAGTGTGGTGACCTGCCGTCAGGCGCCGTTCTTGATGCAGCGACTTAGGGTTGAAACACAAGCACCAGCGTGCTTTACAGTTGCACGCAGACAAATGGGTCTGGAAAAAGGTTAGCGGGACTTTACCCGTGAAAATATTTTATCAAAACAACAGCAACAGTGTTGCTGCTCTTCCCGAGTATCGACGCATTAAAGGAATACGGAAAGGTTTATTTTCAGCAGATTCGGTAGTGCTAAGAGACAGAAAAGTACTTGGAAGAGCAGCTGAACGGAATGGACAGTGTCTTGAAAGGAGGATATAAGGTGAACATCAACAAAAGGATAATGGAATGTAGTCGAATTAAGTCGGGAGATGCTGAGGGTATTAGATTAGGAAATGAGACACTTAAAGTAGTAAAGGAGTTTCGCTATTTGGGAAGTAAAATAACTGATGATGGCCGAAGTAGAGAGGATGTAAAATGCAGACTGGCAATGGCAAGGAAAGCGTTTCTGAAGAAGAGAAATTTGTTAACATTGAGTATAGATTTAAGTGTCAGGAACTCGTTTCTGAAAGTATTTGTATGGAGTGTATCCATGTATGGAAGTGAAACATGGACGATAACTAGTTTAGACAAGAATAGAATAGAAGCTTTCGAAACGTGGTGCTACAGAAGAATGCTTAAGATTCGATGGGTAGATCACATAACTAATGAGGAGGTATTGAATAGAATTGGGGAGAAGAGAAATTTGTGGCAAAACTTGACTAGAAGAAGGGATCGATCGGTAGGACATCTTTTGAAGCATCAAGGGATCACCAATTTAGCATTGGAGGGCAGCGTGGAGGGTAAAAATCGTAGAGGGAGACCAAGAGATGAATACACTAAGCAGATTCAGAAGGATGGAGGTTGCATCAGGTACTGGGAGATGAAGCTTGCACAGGATGGAGTAGCATGAAGAGCTGCATCAAACCAGTCTCTGGACTGAAGGCCACAAGAACAACAACAATTACCGATCGTGCCAAACTGCGTGGCGACCAAGCTTACCAGATTTAAACCCATGTGATTTCTGGCTGTGGGGTGCGTTCACGGACAGAGCTTATCAACAGGGTACTAACCGACCTCACCTCGACTTGCACTAACACACGCTGAAGGTTGAAGATTAGCTCGTCGAGGGAGATAGCCAACATTCACATCTAGTGCGGTTCTGCCCTGTCGTGGGTGCAGGTGGTCGTCAGACTGACCACCATCTGTACTTTGGAACATAAGCATGGTACGCAACTAACATATGTTAATGTGGAAATTAAAATGTGTTTCTTACAATGGCTTATTCGTTACTTCTCTTCCGCATGCCTTTACAAATCTTACCACAGAGTTTCATTGCCTTACGATCACTCGTTTTTCATGGGGATCTACTCGAGCAGTGAAAGTTTAATTATAACTACACGGTATCTGCGCAGATGTCCATGTGCAAATCAGTAAACCACCGCAAACCTCGAGCGTCCTCGCGACAGATTGAATCTACCGCTAACCCGCCATTTGTCAGTCTCGTAAAAAACATTTAGCGACAGGCGGCTACACTATGATGCCTGTTAGTAGATAAGACTTTGGTCGCTGTGGGCTACACTCTCACAAAGGATAATTCACTTCACAACCCTATCTCGTAGTGCTGGAAATTCTGGTGTAGTCTCTTTTCGCAACTAGATTTTAAAAAAATGCTAATTCTGTGTTTGAGGTGGAGAGACTATCTACATGGTCGAGACAGTGACTTCTTAAACGGTAGCAATTTTTACTTCGCGAGTTACACGGAAAACCCGACGAGTGACGAAATTATTTGCGAATGAACATGGAGCCAGATAAATCCTCTATTGGCACTCTTAGCTCCGCGTACAATACGGCAAAGTACTTGCTTCAGCAGAGCATTTTTACGTGAACGACTGATAGTGGCGCAGCGATTCCTAGCAAGAAGAGGAAATTACAAGAATTTAGAATATTTTCGACTGCATCGTCGAACTTACACGTGACTTGTACGAAGCTATCGCATATTGTTCTGAAGAAACGTTACATGAAGGCAAATAAAGCCCCTCATTCACGTAATATATCAATTGTGAAAAATGACAGATAATATTTTTACATTTTACACCTTTTTTGAACTCAGTTATTCTAGTAAATTGTAGTAGTGGCCCATGAGATATTCTGTATGTAAATTGAGATGGTGGGGGCAAGGGAGGGGGGAGGGGGGGTAGGAAGGGAAAGGGAAGGATCCGATGATATCCAATGCACCAGGACTGTATGGAGGATCAGCGTGCGACGAGTGATAATGCGCGCCAGACCACGGTTCGAACTCAAGATCTCCTGCTTGCTAGACAACTGTGTTAATTACAGCACCACCCAGAACAGACAGCATGCAGTCACGTAATTGATATGTCTCGATGGGCTATGAATCTACAATCATTAGTACAGATGCATATTTACGCTCAACCTTCAGCAGGAATCTAAAATTAGAGAGCACGGAGAACATGGATAGGGACTGCGAATAAGTGGTGGCGCTAGGTGGGAATCTGGGTCGGCCAGGGAGCGTAGCAAGATAGACCGCGCAGTTGAGCTTAAGACAGTGTGCGAATGGCGCAGTGGTTAACGCAGTTGCCTAGTAAGCATGAGATCCCTGGTTCGAGTACTGGCCAGCACGCATTTTCATTCGTTGCTGCTGATTTGACATAAAGTCCTGATGCAGCTGATATCATCATTTCGTGCCTTTCCTTGCTCCCCCTTCCACGGTGAATTTGCATAATACGGACCAAAACTGCAGATCCCAAATGATGTTCCATCTTTCCGACATGTCTGAAAGAACAGACAACATACACTCATATGAAGGATATCTTTGGTTTATTTTTGATTATCTGGAGATTTTTTGTTTCCTACCTGAAGGCTACTAGTAACCTGATATACAATTAAAAGGCGCCATATTGAAAGTTATGAAGGATATCTTTGGTTTATTTTTGATTATCTGGAGATTTTTTGTTCCCTGCCTGAAGGCTACTAGTAACCTGATATACAATTAAAACACGCCATTTTGAAAGTTACGTGGGGATTCATAGTCTACGAGGAAGGTTTTACTTTTAGCACTGTGATGATGAATTATACAGTTCACCTTGTTATAAAGAACATATTCCGTTCGGAAGTAAATGTATCCACTCATAAGTTTAAAAATCCGGGAAGTGTAAAAATCAGGGTTTCAGGATGTTCCTTTGTAATTTAACATTTGGGCCGGGTGGTCAAACGGTAAAGTGCGTGGCTTAAGTCCTAGCGGTCAAAGGATCGAATCCTAATCAGCCCACAGAAATTTTCAGTCCGCTTTTAATCTGCCTTCATGTCTCGAGAATGTGAGGGGCCGCCAAGCATGACACGATGTTCGGATTTCACAGTAAACTGCACGTTTCTCGGTTGAATTACTGGCTTAGTTAGAAACACATAGGTCACTGAAGTGGTGTTCGATTGAAAGAAGTGTACCTGGCTTCCGAGCCTGAGAAAGCACAGTATTCTGACTGCACTCTTATCTATCATACATATTCTTTTTTTTTTTATTTTGTCTACACTGCCACAAGAGATCTTGGAACAGAACAGCACTGACTGGAGGTATACTTGCAATCCCCTATAAGTGCAAAGCAAGCTGAACAGGACATCTAATTACAGCTGCAACGATTTTTTGGAGTACAGTTTACCTGTTTGCCTTATGGTCAAAAACCGAGCGAGGTGGCGCAGTGGTTAGACACTGGACTCGCATTCCGGAGGACGACGGTTCAATCCCGCGTCCGGCCATCCTGACTTAGGTTTTCCGTGATTTCCCTAAATCATTCCAGGCAAATGCCGGGATGGTTCCTCTGAAAGGGCACGGCCGACTTCCTTCCCCATCCTTCCCTAATCCGATGAGACCGATGACCACGCTATCTGGTCTCCTTCCCCAACCAACCAACCTTATGGTCAAAAATGGTTCAAATGGCTCTGAGCACTATGGGACTTAGCATCTGAGGTCATCCGTCCACTACAACTTAGAACTACTTAAACCTAACTAACCTAAGAACATCACACACATCCATGCCTGAGGCAGGATTCGAACCTGCGACTGAAGTGGCTGGAACCAATGGGCCACCCGGCCAGCCCTTATGGTCAACTGCTCCTATTTTCTCTATTGTAAAATTATAAGCAGCTACATTCTTATCTCGATCGCTTATTCCTTGGTCTTAGCTTTCCAACAGTAAGAGTGGCTCCTACCTATTGTTATGCACTAAGATAGCAAGTAAATGGGAGATCCCTAAAGCCCGACATTGCTCAAGCACAGGGAAAAATCAACGTAAGCCAGCTGCTAGACCTGAATATTTCAATGCAGTTAGTCCGCCGCCAAGACTGCGACGTCAACACTTTTGTGTGTGCCATTGTGCCGAGGAAAAACGGACAGCATGTAAGGGTGGACAAGGTCTCTAAGGATAAATGCATACTTGTGTTGACCCATTGTACCTTCCAGAATGACGAGATCGCCCAGAGAATGCCACGAAAATGTTCTGCACATCAAAATGCAACCTCCTCCGGTCTGGATGCTTCCGACGGTTGTTGCAGGGCAATCCACGTCAACAGCCATCTGTCCGATGGACACGTGATTCATCTGAAAAGGCCACCTGTCACCCCTCAGCAGTCGTCTACTTGCGGTATTGGCGTACGTAGCCCATCCTTCGTCTTTGATGAAGAGCAATCAGCATGGGCGTATTAACAAGGCGCCTGCTACGGAGGCCCACAGGCAGCAACGTTTGCTGAGGAGACACCGATGATAGCTCCTTGGCTCATCTGGGCAGCCAGTTGCTCAACAGTAGTCCATACACATCTCCGCAGTCGTCGTTCATCCCTTTCATCTATGGCTCATAGTGCACCACATTCCCTCAGCGCCGGTTTTGGATTCCATCATTTTGTCATGCATGGTGTACTTTAACCATCACGGCATGTGAACAGTTTACAAACTTTACCGTTTTGGAAATAGTCTGCTGGCCATTAAAATTGCTACACCACGAAGAAATGCAGATGATAAACGGGTATTCACTGGACAAATATATTATACTGACATATGATTACATTTTCACGCAATTTTGGTGCATAGGTCCTGAGAAATCAGTACCCAGAACAACCACCTCTGACCGTAATAACGACCTTGATACGCCTGGGCATTGAGTCAAACAGAGCTTGGATGACGTGTAGAGGTACAGCTGCTCATGCAGTTTCAACCCGATACCACAGTTCATCAAGAGTGATGACTGGCCTACTGTGTCGAGCCAGTTACTCGGCCACCATTGACCAGATGTTTTCAATTGGTAAGAGATCTGGAGAGTGTGCTGGCCATGGAAGCAGTCGAACATTTTCTGCATCCAGAAAGGCCCGTACAGGACCTGCAACATGCGGTCGTGCATTACCCTGTAGAAATGTAGGGTTTCGCAGGGATCGAATGAAGGGTAGATCCACGTGTCGTAACACATCTAAAATGTACCGTTCACTGTTCAAAGCACTGTCAATGCGGACAAGAGTTTACGGAGACGTGTAACCAAGGGCAGCCCATATCATCACGCCGGGTGATACGCCAGTATGGCGATGACGAATATACCCTTCCCATGTGCGTTCACGGCGATGTCACCAAACACGAATGCGACCATCATGATGCTGTAAACAGAACCTGGATTCATCCGAAAAAATAACGTTTTGTCATACGTGCACCCAGGTTCATTGTTGAGTACACCATCGCAGGCGCTCCTGTTTGTGATGCAGTGTCAACGGTAACCGCAGCCATGGTCTCCGAGCTGATAGTCCATGCTGCTGCAAACGTCGTCGAACTGTTCGTGCAGATGTTTGTTGTCTTGCATACGTCCCCATCTGTTGACTCAGGGATCGAGACGTGGCTGGACAACCCGCTACAGCCATGCGGATAAGATGCCTGTCATCTCGACTGATAGTGATACGAGACCATTGGGATCCAGCACGGCGTTCCGTATTACACTCCTGAACCCACCGATTCCATATTCTACTCTCAGTCATTGAAACTCGACCAACGCGAGGACCAATGTCGCTTGTGGCCTGAGCTCCCAGTTGGTGCAGAAAGATACGTATATAGCTTCTTTTCTGTGTTTACTTCGTAGATTCTTAGTTAAATTGCGTGTTAGTTTCGTATAGGAGGTGTAATTTCGACTTTTAGTTACTGTAATCGTAAATTCAGGCAGATTGTAGCGCAGTCGATAGGTCTTTGTACAGGTTAGTTCAAACATTCTTTGCGTGTTTCCCTTCCATTATCTGGACACGGACTCGTGTTTCAGTAACTGTTGTTCAACATCGATTAGAATGGACAGGGACTGTGATTGCTGTGTTCGGATGAGGGCTGAGTTGGCATCCCTACGCTCACAGCTGCAGGCGGCGCTGACTTCAGTCGTACAGCTTGAGGCTGTTGCCAATGGGCACCACTGTGGGGAACCGGACTTGGGTATCACGGAGATGTCAACCTCGTCTCGTCTGTCCCAAGATCGGTCTGCCGCTGTGGTTGCCCCGGTTGCTGCCTGCAGTGGGGCTGAGCCCTCGCCTGTGGTTGATTGGGAGTTCGTTCCAAGGCGTGGCAGGCAGCGAAAGACGTCCCCGGAGCCTGATCAGAATGCCTCTCTGGTGTGTCTGACAAACAGGTTTCAGGTACTGTCTCTCGCTGAGCCAGATGCAGCTGACTGCCCTGTTTCAGAGGATGATTCTCAGCCTTCAAGATCCGGGCAATCACAAAGGGTGGGCTTATTGGTAGTTGGGAGCTCCAATATTAGGCCTGTAATGGGGCCTCTTAGGAATATGGCGGCTAAGGAGGGGAAGAAATCCAGTGTGCACTGTGTTTGCATTCCGGGTGGAGTCATTCCTGATGTGGAAAGGGTCCTTCCGGATGTCATGAAGAGCACAGGGTGCAGCCAGCTGCAGGTGGTGGCACATGTCGGCACTAATGACGTGTGTCGCTTTGGTTCTGAGGAAATTCTCTCTGGATTCCAGCGGCTATCTGATTTGGTGAAGGGTGCCGGTTTGCTTACGAGATGAAGGCAGAGCTCACTATCTGCAGCATAGTTGACAGAACCGACTACGGACCTTTGGTGCAGATCCGGGTGGAAGGTCTGAATCAGAGGCTCAGACGGTTTTGCGACCGTGTTGGCTACAGACTCCTTGACTTGCGCCATGGGGTGGTGGGGTTTCGGGTTCCGCTGAATAGGTCAGGAGTTCACTACCCTCAGCTGGTGGCTACACGGGTAGCGGAGGCTGTGTGGAGTGGACTGAGCGGTTTTGTCAGGTTAGAAGGCCTCGGGAAAGTACGGAATGGGCTTCAATCTCAAAGGGTGCATGGCAAATACAGGACGTGCTTGGATCAAGGAACAGTCGGAATTGTAGTTGTAAATTGTTGTAGTTGTGCTGGGACAGTCCCTGAGCTTCAAGCGCTAATAGAAAGCACAGAATCTGAAATCGTTATAGGTACAGAAAGCTGGCTAAAGTCTGAAATAAGTTCTGCAGAAATTTTTACAGAGTCTCAGACGGTGTTCAGCAAAGATAGGTTAGGCAGAATTGGTGGTGGAGTGTTTGTGTCTGTCAGTAGTGGTTTATCTTGTAGTGAAGTCGAAGTAGATACCCCGTGCGAATTGGTGTGGGTGGAGGTTATACTTAACAGCCGAATTAAGTTAATAATTGGCTCCTTCTACCGACCCCCAGACTCCGATGATACAGTTGCGGAACAGTTCAGAGAAAGTTTGAGTCTCGTAACAAATAAATACCCCACTCATACGGTTATAGTTGGTGGGGACTTCAACCTACCCTCGGTATGTTGGCAAAAATACTTGTTCAAAACCGGTGGTAGGCAGAAAACGTCTTCCGAGATTGTCCTAAATGCATTCTCCGAAAATTATTTCGAGCAGTTAGTCCAAGAACCCACGCGAATTGTAAATGGTTGCGAAAACACACTTGACCTGTTAGCCACAAACAATCCACACCTAATAGATAGCATCATGACTGATACAGGGATTAGTGATCACAAGGTCGTTGTAGCTAGGCTCAATACCGTTTCTTCCAAATCCACCAGAAACAAACGCAAAATAATTTTATTTAAAAAAGCGGATAAAGTGTCACTAGAAGCCTTCCTAAGAGACAATCTCCATTCCTTCCGAACTGACTATGTAAATGTAGACGAGATGTGGCTCAAATTCAAAGATATAGTAGCAACAGCAATTGAGAGATTCATACCTCATAAATTGGTAAGAGATGGAACTGATCCCCCATGGTTCACAAAACAGGACCGAACGCTGTTGCAGAGGCAACGGAAAATGCATGCGAAGTTCAGAAGAACCCGAAATCCCGAAGACTGGCTAAAATTTACAGACGCGCGAAATTTGGCACGGACTTCAATGCGAGATGCCTTTAATAGGTTCCACAACGAAACATTGTCTCGAAATTTGGTAGAAAATCCGAAGAAATTCTGGTCGTATGTAAAGTACACAAGTGGTAAGACGCAGTCAATACCTTCGCTGCGCAGTGCCGATGGTACTGTTACCAACTACTGTGCCGCTAAAGCGGAGTTATTGAACGCAGTTTTCCGAAATTCCTTCACCAGGGAAGACGAATGGAATATTCCAGAATTTGAAACACGAACAGCTGCTAGCATGAGTTTCTTAGAAGTAGATACCTTAGGGGTTGCGAAGCAACTCAAATCGCTTGATACGGGCAAGTCTTCAGGTCCAGATTGTATACCGATTAGGTTCCTTTCAGATTACGCTGATACTATAGCTCCCTACTTAGCACTCATATAAAACCGCTCGCTCACCGATAGATCTGTACCTACAGATTGGAAAATTGCGCAGGTCGCACCAGTGTTTAAGAAGGGTAGTAGGAGTAATCCATTTAACTACAGACCTATATCATTGACGTCGGTTTGCAGTAGGGTTTTGGAGCATATACTGTATTCAAACATTATGAATCACCTCGAAGGGAACGATCTATTGATTCGTAATCAGCATAGTTTCTGAAAACATCGTTCTTGTGCAACGCAGCTAGCTCTTTATTCGCACAAAGTAATGGCCGCTATTGACAGGGGATCTCAAGTTGACTCCGTATTTCTAGATTTTCGGAAAACTTTTGACACCGTTCCACACAAGCGACTTCTAATCAAGCTGCGGGCCTATGGGGTATCGTCTCAGTTGTGTGACTGGATTCGTGATTCCCAGTCAGGAAGGTCGCAGTTCGTAGTAATAGATGGCAAATCATCGAGTAAAATTGAAGTGATATCAGGTGTTCCCCAGGGAAGCGTCCTGGGATCTCTGCTGTTCCTGATCTATATAAATGACCTAGGTGACAATCTGAGCAGTTCTCTTAGGTTGTTCGCAGATGATGCTGTAATTTACCGTCTAGTAAGGTCATCCGAAGACCAGTATCAGTTACAAAGCGATTTAGAAAAGATTGCTGTATGGTGTGGCAGGTGGCAGTTGACGCTAAATAACGAAAAGTGTGAGCTGATCCACATGAATTCCAAAAGAAATCCGTTGGAATTCGATTACTCGATAAATAGTACAATTCTCAAGGCTGTCAATTCAACTAAGTACCTGGGTGTTAAAATTACGAACAACTTCAGTTGGAAGGACCACATAGATAATATTGTCGGGAAGGCGAGCCAAAGGTTGCGTTTCATTGGCAGGACACTTAGAAGATGCAACAAGTCCACTAAAAAGGCAGCTTACACTACACTCATTCGTCCTCTTAGAATATTGCTGCGCGGTGTGGGATCCTTACCAGGTGGGATTGACGGAGGACATCGAGAGGGTGCAAAAAAGGGCAGCTCGTTTTGTATTATCACGTAATAGGGTAGAGAGTGTGGCAGATATGATATGCGAGTTGGGATGGAAGTAATTAAAGCAAAGACGTTTTTCGTCGCGGCGTGATCTATTTACGAAATTTCAGTCGCCAACTTTCTCTTCCGAATGCGAAAATATTTTGTTGAGCCCAACCTACATAGGTAGGAATGATCATCAAAATAAAATAAGCGAAATCAGAGCTCGAACAGAAAGGTTTAGATGTTTGTTTTTCCCGCGCGATGTTCGGGAGTGGAATGGTAGAGAGATAGTATGATTGTGGTTCGATGAACCCTCTGCCAAGCACTTAAATGTGAATTGCAGAGTAATCTTGTAGATGTAGATGTAGATGCAAATAGGCTACCATTCAACCTTTATCAAAGTCGGAAACGTTATGGTACGCATTTCTTCTCCTTACATGAGACATGACAAAGTTTCACCAGGCAACGCCGGTCAACTGCTGCTTGTGTATGAAAATCGGCTGGAAACTTTCCTCATGTAAGCACGTTGTATGTGTCGCCACCGGCGCCAACTCTGTGTGAATGCTCTGAAAAGCTAATCATTTGCATATCACAGCATCTTCTTCCTGTCGGTTAAATTTCGCGTCTGTAGCACGTCATCTTCGTGGTGTAGCAATTTTAATGGCCAGTAGTGTATTTACCACATTTTCCCATCGTTTTCACCCCGTGTCTCTTCAGTCGTTTACTGTTTTTCTTTTTACGCTCTTCTGTCCAGCCTGCATTGTTTCGGCTAGACCGTTCAGCAAATATACGAGTACATCTACATCCATTCTATGCAAACCACTTTGAACGACATGACATACGCTACGTCCCACTGTATCAGTTACTAAGGATTTTTCCCTTTCCATTCACCTATGGAACGCGGAACGAATGACTATTTAAACACCTCTATAGAGCGCAGCAATTAGTCTAAACTTTTACTCACGATCCCTATGCGACCAATAGCTAGTGGGTTGTAGTATATTCCCAGATTCATCATTTAAAGCCGATTCCTGGAACTTTGTAAGTAGACTTCGTCTTGATAGCTTGTCTTTAAACGTCCACTTGAGTAGTTTCTTCAGCGTCCCTGTGATTTTTGTGCTTCCCATTTCTGTATACGTTCAGTACCATTCACTAATCTTATTTGGTATAAGTCCGATACACTTGAGCAATATTCGAGGATGGGTAACACAAGTAGACGATCTCCTCTGTACACTCATTGCATTTCTATAGTACTCTACCACTGAACCGAAGTCGGCCGCCTGCTTTGCATATGACGGGCCCTGTTTAATCTTCCGTTTGATGTACTTACATAATGTTAACACCCAGACATTTGTATGACTAGAATGATTCTAAATGCTGACCATTGTTATTATAATCGTAAGATACTCCACTTTTTTCGTTTTTTGAAGCACATAATTTTACGGCTCTCAACATTTAAAGTAAGCCGCCAAGCTTCGCACCACATTGAAATCTAATTTGTCTTCATAAATTAGGGTTCCGTATTTCGTCCTATATTGGATGATTTCTTCATGAACGCTAATTTCTTTCATGCTGTCCTACGTACTTTCAGTCATTTGTTGTGATGTTTCATCAATAAGACTAAGTTCACAATTTTCTTTGTGATAATGTTGTTGTCTATTCTATAAAGGTGACCATAGAACTGTGATATCATTACCCTGATGTTATCTATGATTTTTCTGTAGCCTGGTAGTTCTCCTACGATTTTTTTTCTAGCCAAATTTCATTGTCCCATTTTGGCGCTCAGATTTTTGTGACGAGTTTCCTTTCTTGTTTTGTAACAATTTTTAATTCGTATCTTATATTGATTATCATGGCTTCGAATGCGAAAAGAGCTGCTGTTTTAACAACAGTGTTGTAATGCTATAATTTTCCCTTTTGTGATACAGATTTTTTGATGTGTCTGTTCCAAGTGAATTTATATGCGCTTTGTGTCATAGAAATTCATCCTTTGTTAACTTTCGATTGTAACAATGCCAATTCATCAGTTTCTCGTGGATACTTGAATTTGTGCTCCTGGAAGAACTTGCCGAATTTGATGATTTGATGTTGATTGCTGACTCTTGACCTGGTCCTTGCCATACAGTACATCTTATCTTATGAAATTTGGAGCCCAGTATTTGCCGCTGTTTCATGGAGATTCTATAGTGTCTGGATTGCTTCTGGTCTGTTACTGGATAGGAGTGCAGTGTAATCAGCAAATACTAAACCATGGAGGCGAATTTTAATTTGGAGACTTCTGGCACTATGTATGCCTTTAGTTTCGTACACCTCTTTATTTATACCTTTTAGTTATTCCAAGTAGGTGTAAGTCCACTGTGTGTCTGCCATTGCTGTTTTTACCCTTCAGCCCTAGGATGTTGAATTGACTGCACGCAACTGGCCTTCAGGGGAACCGTCACGGCGTATGGTAGAGAAGAAGCTGCATGACACAGACACACAGTGGTTTTTTACCTTACCATCCTCGGAGAATGTTCCTATCAGCTGTCCTCGCCGGACAGATGGATGCCAATCAACTGTGCCAAAGCAAAAGTCGTGCCTCTCATGCACCTCCATTTGGAAGGAGCTGTAGTATACGCATGCGCACAAGACAGCCAGCTCAGGGAACGTCCTTAAGTGTATTATACACACACAATGTACATGAAGGTAATCATCAAGGTGGACTGAGGCGTAAATTGGAGGTAGATGTAGCAGGATAATTTGTGCAGCTGTGTTAGGCGCAGTGCCAAGATGGCACTGTGGTTAGTGCATCTGCTTAGTGATCAGGAAAACCGGTTCGAATCCCAGCCTTGGGATTCATACATAAAACTGAGACTAAATATGTCTCTACAACATATCATCATTTCCATTAGGCCTTGTCGCGCTTCAACGTAGGGTCGGCCTTGTTTCTGTGGATTTCGCAATGTTGATGTCAGAGTGTGGCCGGATGCCCTTCCTGTCGCCACCCCGAACCCCCCGGGATGGAATTAGTGTACCCCAGCTGTCTGCATCTAGTGTAAGCCATGGAATAGTGCGAACATTTTCAAATGTCTGCGATTCGTGTAACTGAGGCAGAATGTGGGGACCAGGACGGTATTCACATAGTGAGATGTGGAAAACCGCCTAAAAACCACATCAAGGCTGGCCGACATATCGGCCCTCGTCGTTAATCTGCAGGGCGGATTCGATCCGGGGCTAGCATGCCTACCGGAGTCCAGGAAGCAGTGCATTAGTGCTCTCAGCTACCCTGGCGGGCCTCTGCAACATATAATTTATCTAATAAATCAGTTATCTTGTCATATTCACTAGCCCTCCACGTCATTATTCCAGAACGTCGAGAAGTGTAGGTCTGGAGCATCACTACTTCCGGTGACCTTTCATTAGGTCGTCTACAGAAACATCGGCGTCGATCTGACGTCGACGAACAGAAGCGAGACTCGTCGCTGAACACCACGGAATGCCACTCAGTGTCCCAAAGGTCTCTGACTCCACCCCATGCAAATGTCTGTGCTATGGCGCCAGCAGTAAACGACCCAAGACAACCTGAGATCTCAACCCAGCTTCCAGTAATGTGATCCTAGCAGTTTCTGGCAATTGTAGTATGGATTTCTGTTTGTAGTCGTTCGTCTCTTTGTGAGAACCAGTTGAACAATTCCGCGATTGCTGTAGTCCGTCTGGAAGGACTCGTGCCTATTCTTGTTGCCATGCTGGTGTCTTGAGTCCATCTGATCACCAACCGTTCAACAGTCACTGTACAACGCCCACTTGCGCGTGCATTCTGTCGGCTGATGCTAATGACTCGACCGTTCTTAAAGTCCGAAAGATGTGTTACAGTTTCCTGAGAAGTTCTAGTAACATCAGAAGCACCCAGTAGCCAATATGTACCCACACCATCTTCATCTTCAGGAGTGGCTTCTTTCTACACTAAATCTACTGAAAATAACTCCTCATTAGAATGAAATCCAGTACTAAGCAACGAACGGAAAGCTAAGAGACGAAAGAAGTACACAGTGTGATTTAATCACCCCATACCGATGTCATTTTATGGAACACACAGTTCTGTATCTGATATTCATATTCTCTCGCTCGCTGCGCGCAAATTATTAGCTCTACAGAAAAGATGAACAGGACTTTTTGTATGTAAATTTGATGTAGTTAAATTTTGTATTGCGGTACGTTTTCGCTTGAGGCCGTAGTTTTCGAGTTATTAAAAAAAAAAGGTGCAAAAGCGACCTTCAAACGCAACCATACTCCCGTATTAAGCCCCCATCGGTCAGGATTTCTGATATGTTAATTGTGGCACTCCTTCCTATCACCGTACAAAAATTTGCGATTCCACGAATTATTTCCCACATTCGACCTTTTTTGCTCTTCATTGACAGCCTGATTACGCCAACGGCTTATTCGAGCACTTACAAATTGTAAAACTGACGTTTGTAGAAATTTTACTTAATATTTTGTAAAATTTAACAGCATAAAAGAAACAATTACAGCTTTATATTCTTCAGGCCTTCTGACTACGAAACTAGTGTGCTTGTGAAGTTCGGATCGAATTGTCAGTCTAATTACTTTTAGCGTATAGAAGTCGTTTTTATTTCATTGCCTAATGGGCACGTTTAAATAGATAATGTTAAAATAGCTGACTATGATGGTGACTTCATAGCGTAATGAATAGAGACCAAGAAAAGACGAATATCTGGAATAGTTAGTGTAGTCGGAAATTCTTGTGCAGTGCTAGAATGGAGTGCCACGAACAACATACTAGAAATCCTTAGTGGTCAGGGATGCGCGTGGGGGTGGAGGTGCATTTGAAAGTCACTTTTGCTTTTTTTTCTCTTCAGTAACTCGAAAACCGCGATCTCTAGTGGAAATGTTCCCACTGCAAAATTTAACTTCTTTAAATTTACTACAAAAAGATCTTTTTTTGTGGACTGACAGTTTGAGCATAGCGAGCGAGAGAATATGAATATCTCGAGCGTGCCAGATGTAGAATTGCGGGTTTCATAAAACGACATCGGTATTGGCTGCTGAATCACCCTCTCATGCTATACAAGGGAAATAGGAAAATGAACTTGTACGCAATGTTACAGAATGGAAAGAGGACATCGGTGATGGTGCTAGAAGGATTTGACAAAGCACTGAAAGACTAAGTCGAAATTAGGCCTCTGGAGTAGACGACATTCCGTCAGAACTGCTGACATCCTTGGGAGAGCCCACCATTGCAAAACTATTCCACCTGGTATGCAATATGTTTGAAACAGTCCCAATCCCTCAAACTTCAAGAAAAATTCCAATTCCAAAGCAAGTAGATGTTGACAGGTGCGAATATTGAATTAAATCATGGGATGCTAAGGGAATTAGATTAGGTAACGCGACATTTAATGTAGTAGGTGAATTTTGCTGTTTGGACAGCAAAGTCATTGATGATGGCCGAAGTAGGGGGGATATAAAGTGTATACTGGCAATGACTAAAAAAGAATTTCTGAAGAACAGAAATTTTTTAACATCGAATATGGATTTAAGTGGAAGGAAATCTTTTCTGGAGTTATGTGTAGGGGGTGTCGCCGTATGGAAGCGAAAGATAGACGATAAAGAGTTTAGACAAAAAGAGACTAGAAAGTTTCGAAATGTGGTGCTACAAAAGAATGTTGAAGGTTAGATGGGTCGATCGAGTAACTAAAGAGGAGGTGCTGAACAGAATTGGGGGACAAGAAATTTGAGGCACAATTTGTCCAAAAGAAGGGACCGATTAATTGGAAATATTCTGAGACATCAAGGGATCACCAATTTAGTATTGGAAGGAAGTATGGGAGATAAAAATCGCAGAGGGAGACCAAGAGATGAATACAGTTAGCAGATTCAGAAGGATGTAGGCTGCAGTAGTTATTCGGAGATGAAGAGGCTCCGCAAAGGATAAAGCAGCTTGGAGAGCTGCATCAAAGCAGTTTTCGGACTGAAGACCACAACAACACAGTTTAATAAGTCATCGTTGCAAAATACTAACAGGAATTCTATACAAAAGAATCGAAAAACTGGTAGAAGAAATGCAGAAATATGCAAGGCAATACTGACCCCACGACTTCTCTTGGAAGATAGGTTAAGGAACAGAACCCTAAATTTATAGTATTTGCAGACTTAGGGAAAGCTTTTGACAGTTTTGACTGAAATGCTCGCTTTGAAATTCTGGAGACAGCAGAGGTAAAGTGCAGTGAGCGAAAAGGCTATTTACAGCTCGTACACAAACCAGACGGCAGTTATAAGAGTCGTGGAGCATGAAAGGGAAGCAGTGGTTGAGAACAGAGTGCGACAGGGCTTTCAGCCCATTGCCAATATTATTCAGTCTATACATTGAGCAAGAAGTAAAGGAAGCCCAACAAAAATTTAGAGAAGGAATTAAAGTTGAGAGAGAAGAAATAAAACTTCGCCTATGGCATTGTAATTCTGTCGGAGACAACAAAGGGCTTGGAAGAGCAGTTGATTGGAATTAACAGCGTCTTTAAACAAGAATATAAGATGAACGTTAATAAAAGCTAAACAAGGACAATGGAATGTCGCCGAATTAAATCAGACGATGCTGAGGGAATTAGATCAGAAAACGAGATACTTGAGTAGTACATAAGTTTTGCTATTTCGGCAGAAATACAGGTGAAACTGCTGATATCCGAAGTACGGAGCATATACTCATAAAATGTAGATTAGCAAAGGCATGAAAAATGTTTCTGAAGAAGTGAAAAGTGTTAACATCGAATATAGATTTAAGTGTTAGGAAAACTTTCCTGAAGGTGTGTGTCTGCAGTGTGGCCATATATGGAAGTGAAACATGGACGACAAACAAAAAATAGCTCAAAGCACTATGGAACTTAACATCTGAGGTCATCAATCCCCTAGACCTAGAACTACTTAAACCTAACTAACCTAAGGACATCACGCATATCGATGCCCGAGGCAGGATTCGAACCTGCGACCGTAGCAGCAGCGCGGTTTCGGACTGAAAGGCCTAGAACCGCTCGGTCACTAGCGGCCGCCTGACGACAAACAGTTTAGACAAAAAGAGAATAGAAGATTTTGAAATGTTGTGCCTCAGAAGAACGCACAGTAGATCGCTTAACTGATGAAGAGGTACTGAATAGAAATGGGGTGAAAAGAAATTTGTGGCATAACTTGACTAAACCAAGAGATCGGTTGAAAGGCCACATTCTGAGATATAAACGAATCACTAATTTAGCCCCGGAAAAAGTTGTGAGGGAGGCGGGGGAGGGGGGGGGGGTCGGGATAAAAGTCGTAGATAGATGATGACCAAGAAGTGAGTACAGTAAGCAAGCAGCACAACAACAACAACAACAGCGTATCCCACATGAAGGAAAATACTGGATTATCAGTTTGGTAGCGTTCGATTAAGGTGCTTACTGAATAACATTTCCATCAGTCAACTAGATCACCCCACGATAATAAGAGACGTAGGGCAACAACAAACCAGTCTAAACATTTTTAAGTTACCAAAAATGCCCTGTGTGCTTGTAAGAGGTACACAGTTAGTAAGGCCATTCTCATTGATCATCTATTACCAAGTCCAATCAACGCCTGATGTGCCAATGCTCTCGCCGACGCCTCTCCAGTGCGTCCCTGTCTTAATGCGGGTGTAATCAGCCACTACGCTGCTTGTTCGTCAACGCGGAGGATTCCACGCGGACGTCAGTGGTGCTATTAAGCAAAAGGGTCGCTACTATGTCGTCCTTCGTAACAGGTGATGCCTCCATGCGGGGACTGTCCACGCACTCGGGAAACTGTCGGAAGAACGTTGGAAGCGGAGACAGACTCCGTAACGAAATGTTCCGTACTTTTTCCCAACCAGCACTTCGCTGTCAAGTTCTGACGGTATTTTTTTTTTTTTTTTAGTGTAGCCACAAAGCTGCAAAACTGAAAGAAATGGTAACGCCCCAAAATTTATTTTCAACCTTCCGCTGTCTCTAGGTCTAACCACACGAACAACCTTCCCTCACGATTCTGAAATGAAATGTTACTAATGATTATTTGTGCTGATGCGGAAATTTCTACGAGGTGACATGCACCTGTAAACCTTACCCCCAGTCCATAACCTTCTATTTCTTCAACTCTTCCTTTTGCTTTTATCGAACTCCAGTCACCCAAAACAACTAAATTTCCGTTCTTATTAACGCAAAGACAATTTCATCATCATCTGCGATGGGTCATTCCGTTCAGTGTGCTTTTCGTAGTACCTCAGCCGTATTCTCATTTCTCTTGTTCATTACTAGACCAACTCCTGCATTTCCGCTATGTGATTTTCTGTTGATAATACTGTACTTATCTCGCCATGACCCCTATTCTTCCTGCTAACACACTTCGCTAATGCCCGCTATACCGAATTTCATCTTATATACATCTCTTATCAAGTTGTCTAGCCTGGATACTCGATTAGGAGAACTAACACTTCACACTCCGACCCGCCCTACTCCAGGTTTATCTTTTCTGGTGGCATCTCCATTATCAGGTCTCACCATAGATGCGACTGAAAACTACTAGAAACTTCGGAATATTTTACACAATCGGGTACAATCACAGGACAAAGCTACACGTCCTCCCGAAATTTAACGTATGTAGTTTCCTCTTGCCTTCGGCCGTGACGCAATAACAACATAGCGACGCTGTGTTGGCTGATATTGAGGCTGCCGAATCTGCCAATCATCCGGACCGTTTCCCCAGTACCTGCTGCTCGTCATCAATGACCATAAGGTGTTCTTTATGCGACAAGTTTCACGCCTTAATTGGGAGCTAGGACATACGTTTTATATGAAACTAGATACACCTGGCCACGCGTCGTTGTGGGTCAGTCTGGTTGATATATATATATATATATATATATATATATATATATATATATATATATATATATATATATATAATAAGCAGATATATGTCCTGATTTCCTTCTCCCCCCTTTATCTATCCACCTCATTCTCCCACTTTCTTTGACCATCGCCTCCTCCCTCCCCCCTCCACCGCTCATCTTGTTCTCCCCTCCTTCCGCCTTTCTCTGTCCATCGTCTCCTCCTCTGTCTCCATATTCTCCTGTCCCTCTCGCCCCCCTCTCTGTCAATCATCTCCTCCCCGTTCTCTGCTTTCTCCTCCCTCCCACTCTCTCTCTGTCACCTCCTTCCCCTCTCTCTGTCCATCTCCCCCTTTCTGCTCTCTATGCCCATTTGCTACCACTCCTCTGTTAAGTAGTATTGTAATAACAAGCCAATAAGCCATAAATGCAACTGTTCTCTTTGCTAACAATGTTTACTGTTACATATTTTTATTTATAATTATATATATATTAAAATATATAGTCTATATGTGTCCAAACATTTATGACAGAAACGTGTAAAAATTTGAAGTAAATCGTCGAGTACTGAGTGGTTATAATTAAAGTGCAGATATTCACAGTGGTCCAATGTGGGCAGTAACTGTAGTACGACGGGTGAAACGCGATAAATATTCTAACGCGATAATGCGGAACCATTTACGCTGCAAAAAAATAGTTCCAATTTTAGCCAACAGGTGCAAATTTGACGTTCTGCATGCAAGCAAGTGTGTAGAAATGTTTCCACCTACACCGGTAATGGATTAGGTTCAAATGGTTCAAATGGCTCTGAGCACTATGGGACTTAACATCTGAGGTCATCAGTCCCCTAGAACTCAGAACTACTTAAACCTAACTAACCTAAGGACATCACGCACAACCATGCCCGAGGCAAGATTCGAACCTGCGACCGTAGCGGTCGCGCGGTTCCAGACTGAAGAGCCTAGAACCGCATAGCCACACCGCCCGGCAATGGATTAGGAATGGGACGTGATAGTAAAAGGTCAAACAAGTGAGAAAGGCGTAATGGATTTGCACTTGGTAGAAGAAATTAAATAATTTTCCCCGGGGTAAATCATTTTCATACTAATGCATCTGGCCTTGTAACACTAACCAAAAAGCCCTTGCTGTCCTGGTACTGCGAACGGCTGAAAGCAAGGGCAAACTACAGCCGTAATTTTTCCCAAGGGCATGCAGCTTTACTGTATGGTTAAATGATTATGGCATCCTCTTGGGTAAAATATTCCGGAGGTAAAATAGTCCCCCATTCGGATCTCCAGGCGTGGAACACTCAGGAGGACGTTGTTATCAGGAGAAAGAAAATTGGCATTCTATGGATCGGAGCGTGGAATGTCAGATCCCTTAATCGGGCAAGTAGGTTAGAAAATTTAAAAAGGGAAATGGATAGGTTAAAGTTAGATATAGTTGGAATTAGTACAGTTCGGTGGCAGGAGGAACAAGACTACTGGCCAGGTGAATACAGGGTTATAAACACAAAATCAAATAGTGGTAATGCAGGAGTATGTTTAATAATGAATAGGAAAATAGGAATGCGGGTAAACTACTACAAACAGCATAGTGAACGCATTATTGTGGCCAAGATAGATACGAAGCCCAAGCATACTACAGTAGCGCAGGTTTATATGACAACTAGCTCCGCAGATGACGAAGAGATTGATGAAATGTATGATGAGAGACAAGAAATTATTCAGATAGTGAAGGGAGACGAAAATTTAATAGTTGTGGGTGACTGGAACTCGATAGTAGGAAAAGGAAGAGAAGGAAACGTAGTAAGTGAATATGGAATGGGAGTAAGGAATGAAAGAGGAGGCCACCTGGTAGAATTTTGCACAGAACATAACTTAATCATAGTAACACTTGGTTCAAGAATCATAAAGGAAGGATGTATACATGGAAGAAGCCTGCACATACTGGAAGGTCTCAGATAGATTGTATAATGGAAAGACAGAGATTCAGGAAACAGATTTTAAATTGCAAGACATTTCCAGGGGCAGATGTGGACTATGACCTCAATCTATTGGCTATGAAATGTAGATTAAAACTGAAGAAACTGCAAAAAGGTGGGAATTTGAAGAGATGGGACCTGGATAAACTGAAAGAACCAGAGGTTGTAGAGAGCTTCAGGACGAGCGTTAGGGAACGATTGACAAGAATTGGGGATAGAAATACACTAGGAGAAGATTGGATAGCTTTGAGAGATGAAATAGTGAAGGTAGCAGAGGATCAAGTAGGTAAAAAGACGAGGGCTAATAGAAATCCTTGGGTAACAGAAGAGATACTGAATTTAATTGATGAAAGGAGAAAACATAAAAATGCAGTTAATGAAGCAGGCATAAAGGAATACAAACGTCTCAAACATGAGATCGACAGGAAGTGCAAAATGGCTAAGCAGGTATGGCTAGAGGACAAATGGAAGGATGTAGAGGCATATCTCACTGGGGGTAAGATCGATACTGCCTACAGGAAAATTAAAAAGACCTTTGGAGAAAAGAGAACCACTTGCATGAATATCAAGAGCTCAGAGGGAAAACCAGTTCTATGCAAAGATGGGAAAGCAAAATGGTGGAAGGAGTATATAGAGGGTCTATACAAGGGCGATGTTCTTGAGGACAATATTACAGAAATGGAAGAGAATGTAGATGAAGATGAAATAGGATTGGAATGGATTGTTTGGAGGAAGAGACCAAACAGCGAGGTCATCAGTCTCATCGGATTAGGGAAGGATGGGGAAGGAAGTCGCCGTGCCCTTTCAAAGGAACCGAGCGATTTAGGGAAATCACGGAAAACCTAAATCTGGATGGCTGGATGCGATGAAATAGGACATATGATACTGCGTGAAGAGTTTGACAGAGCACTGAAAGACCTGAATCGAAACAAGACCCCGGGAATAGAAAACATTCGATTAGAACTACTGACAGCCTTGGGAGAGCCAGGCCTAACAAAACTCTACCATCTAGTGAGCAAGATGTATCAGACAGGCGAAATAACCTCAGACTTCAAGAAGAATATAATAATTCCAATCCCAAAGAAAGCAGGTGTTGACAAATGTGAAAATTGCCGAACTATCAGTTTATAAGTCACAACTGCAAAATACTAACGCGATTTCTTTACAGACGAATGCAAAAACTGGTAGAAGCGGACCTTGGGGAAGATCAGTTTGGATTCCGCAGAAATGTTTGAACACGTGAGGCAATACTGACCCTACGACTTATATCAGAAAATAGATTAAGTAAAGGCAAACCTACGCTTCTAGCATTTGTAGACTTAGAGAAAGCTTATGTCAACTCTGACTGGAACACTCTCTTTCAAATTCTGATGGTGGCAGGGGTAAAATACAGGGAGCGAAAGGCTACTTACAATTTGTACAGAAACCAGATGGCAGTTATAAGAGTCGAGGGACATGAAAGGGAAGCAGTGGTTGGGAAGGGAGTAAGACAGGGTTGTAGCCTCTCCCCGATGTTATTCAATCTGTATATTGAGCAAGCAGTAAAGGAAATAAAAGAAAAATTCGGAGTAGGTATTAAAATTCATGGAGAAGAAATAAAAACTTTGAGGTTCACCGATGACATTGTAATTCTGTCAGAGACAGCAAAGGGATTGGAAGAGCAGTTGAACAGAACGGATAGTGTCTTGAAAGGAGGATATAAGATGAACATCAACAAAAGCAAAACGAGGATAATGGAATATAGTCGAATTAAATCGGGTGATGCTGTGGGAATTGGACTAGGAAATGAGACGCTTGAAGTAGTAAATGAGTTTTGCTGTTTGGGGAGCAAAATAACTAATGATGGTCGAAGTAAAGAGGATATAAAATGTAGACTAGGAATAGCAAGGAAAGCGTTTCTGAAGAAGAGAAATTTGTTAACATCGAGTATAGATTTAAGTGTTAGGAAGTCGTTTCTGAAAGTATTTGTATGGAGTGTAGCCATGTATGGACGTGAAACGTGGACGATAAATAGTTTAGACAAGAAGTAAATAGAAGATTCTGAAATGTGGTGCTACAGAAGAATGCTGAAGATTAGATGGACAGATCACATGACTAATGACGAGGTATTGAATAGAATTAGAGAGAAGAGAAATTGGTGGCACAACTTGACTAGAAGAAGGGACCGGTTGGTAGGGCATATTCTGAGGCATAAAAGGATCACCAATGTAATATTGGAGGGCAGCGTGGAGGGTAAAAATCGTAGAGAGAGACCAAGAGATGAATACACTAAACAGATTCAGAAGGATGTAGGTTGCAGTAGGTACTGGGAGATGAAGAAGCTTGCACAGAATAGAGTAGCATGGAGAGCTGCATCAAACGCGTGTCTGGACTGAAGACCTCAACAACAACAACAACATTAATGCATTACCATATCTACCAAGTTTCGCTGCCATTTGATAATTACAGCTTACACTGCAACTTCATCAATAGCTGCACTTTGATTATAACCACCTCGTACTTTTTTTGACATATTCGGCAACAAAGTTTATATATTATATTTGTATATTACCTATTTATTAACTATATTAAAAATATATATAGCCTACTTCTGTCTGTATGTTCATTAGTGTATCACGTAAAATTTTAAGAATATATGTCAAGAAACCTTTGAGATTTTTAGCAATATCTGTCTCTTTTATATGTTGCACGTTTATTTATGTACTAAAAGTATTTAAAGGAACAGGTACATAAATGACGGGCATATTTGAATGTAATGTTGTGTCAAAATTTCAGACAGGTCGAGAACTGTTTTTGTTCATTTTAAAGTTTGTTTCCTCCTTTACCAAAAATATTTCACACCACTGCACGTTAAAACACGACGTCGAGATATTGAATTTCATGAAAAAGAGGCGTGGAAATTTCTACATTTTTACGTAACTATTTCATTATGAGAGAGCTGACTTGGCAGTTTTCTGCGCAACTCAGTTTCAAGAGAGTTTGCTAGGCACGGGAACACGCCAGTGCGGAATGCGACTGGAAGTCCACAAAACAGCTTCGGCCGCCTCAGGCTTACAGATCAGCACTAAGTGTGGTGCAAACAGCATCGCTGGCCCTGGCGCAGCCTGGGTTCCCCCGTCAGATGGTGCTTCCCCGGTCACAGGGCGGAACGCGCACCGGTACAGCTCATCTGGCACGCTGTACAGGCAACGCATTAGCTTGTCTCAGCCCGCAAGCTAGTGTTGCAACGGCGACTCCATCACCACCCGTTCAGCCTACACGCACAGCACTGGCATCGTGCAGTGCGTTTCAGGAGCAGAGGCCAATAGTTAAGGACCGAATGCCTCACTTAAAAATAGGAAGAAAAGGCAGTGTCAACACACACACACACACAATGTGCCAAAACATTGTGACCATCTGCATAACAGTTTGTTGGCGCGCGCACACACACACACACACACACACACACACACACACACACACACACACTTACACACACATTCATACACACATGCACCAAAACATTACGCCTACCTGCTTTACAGCTTTTCTGTCACTTCTGGAACGAAATACGGCAGTGATTCTACGATTACACACAGTTTCCATAAATCATGAGCCGGTGGTTTGCTGGCGCTCGAAAGCGTTCCAGGTACGTTCCATCAAGGTTGATATCAGGTGAATCAGTGGCCAAGACATCAACGTGGGTTGATTGTCATTTCCCTCAAACCACTGTAGTGAGTTTGTGGCATTGAGACAGGTACATTTGTCCTGCTGGGCGTTGTGACGGCCATCGAGGAAAACATCAAGCAGGCAGTCCGCAGTAATGTTCAAAAAAATGGCTCTGAGCACTATGGGACTTATTTTCTGAGGTCATCAGTCCCCTAGAACTTAGAACTACTTAAACCTAACTAACCTAAGGACATCACACATATCCATGCCCGATGCAGGATTCGAACCTGCGACCATATCGGTCGCGCAGTTCCAGACTGTAGCTTCTAGAATCGCTCTTCCACCCCGGCCGCCGCAGTAATGTTCACATACGCCACTGTTGTCTTGGTCTTCGATTACGAGGCATGTCCGGAAAGTAAGTGTACTGTGACCATAACAAGCTGTAGTTTCTTTGTTTTTTGGGAATTGGCAACTGTGAGTCGTAAGGGGGAGTGGCAAGGGGGGGGGGGGGGGGGGGTTCCCTGAGCACAGCGAGCATCGCAGGCACACGGTAGTACGTAAAATCACATTGTACTGTCCAATTACGTGAATGTCTGTGAGAAATGCCGCCAAGTGGAAGCTACGTGTTGTGACCCGCTTCCTACTCGCGGAAGGAATAACATGTCCCGAAATATTTGCGCTGATCAAAACGGTTTACGGCTAACATGTTATAAACAGGACGAGTATGTTGAAATGAGACTCAGAGAAACGCTGGGATGTCGGAAACTGTGCGTAAGATGGATCCCAAAACAGCTGACAGAGCAGCACAGGAGAAATCGGGTCAACAACCACTGCGAGTTTCTTGATCGGCTTGAAGTGCATGGTGAGGAATTTCTGAGCTCAGTTGTGACTGGAGATGAAACTTGGGCGTCTCATTACACACCTGAGATAAAAACAAAATCGTCACAGCAATTCCTCGACTAACAAAAAATTCAAAACCACAATTTTGGGCAAAAAACCGTGAACTCATTGTTTCGGTCCCGAAACAGCATCATTCTGGACGAATTTCTACCTTATGGGGAGATCATCAATGGACAATGGTGTTGTGAGACCCTAATAAACTCAAAAGGAGCATTGAAAACAAAAGGAGGGGAATGCTGATGAGAGGATTGTGCTTGTTGCACGACAACACGTCCTCACACAGCCTCAGCCACCAAGGCGCTATGGACTCATTTGGTAGTGATGCTCCACCCTCCTGTATTCCCCTGACTTGGCGTCTTCAGATTATCGTCTTCTCACCTCCCTAGAATAAAATTTTCAACCGAAGAGCAGGTGCAGCAAGGGTCCTGAAGTGGGGGAAGAAGCTTGTGCCACGGCTCCAGCACTGAACGGAATGGCGATTATATGAAAAAGTATTCAATAAGTGTATCAACAATATCCTGTAATTCTATTCAATAGTAGGCCCTCACTTATCTTCTAAACATGCCTCATACTAACACAGATCCCTTGCTATATATATATATTCGATTGATACATGTTCCAGTCTCGATGTTTACACGATGACTACAAATGTACTTGACGATTTCCTTGGGTCACAGTGGGAATACATAGGGTTTATGTGCTGTGGGCCCACATGTCAAACCATGTGCACTGAACGGTCTGCTCCAAACACTTGAGTATGTACCAGCTTTGTGCTCTGTCATCAGAACTGCCAAAGATCGCCGCCTATTCTCATTTACAGAGCAGCTAAGCCACTGTCCTCCCTATTCTGTCATGAAGTGAGTACATCCAACACTTTGTCGTGTACTTGTGGTTTCACAACCTTCCATCCACTTTCCGTAGATGCTCACGATAGTAACATGCGAACTGAGCAGTCTCGCCCTTTCTGAGGTGCTAGTCCTATGCATCGGATCATAACAAGAATCTGCCCTTTATCACAGTCGCTTATATCACTAGATTTCCCTACTTGCAGCACGTCTTGTTGCTAGAATGAATGACTCCTCATTGTCTCTGCTCTACTTATATACAGTACTTTGATGTGGAGTGGACAGTGGTCATGTTTTGTTTCATCAATGTAAATCTTGAAATGCTTAGTTTCTGAGCTATGAGGCATGACACCAAGTAGTGCGAAATGACTCTACAGGGGCAAACTCTGAAGGTTTCCCACACAAGACATGGCTAATGGCTGACATACCACCAGCAGTAACTCGACAAAGTTATTCCATGTGGTTCATTACACACCAGACATAAATCCATTCAACTTCCTCGTGCGGGGATATGTCAAATAGACGCCTTATGCAACTTATCAATAATGAATCATCTATACTGACGAGGTTTGTGCAGACATATGAAGCAGTACACAGGAGTTCTTTTGAGTATATTGGGAACTCTCTACAAAGGCAATCTTGAAGTCTATGTTCAGGCTGTAAATCAGAAATACAATCCTGGAAATTGAAATAAGAACACCGTGAATTCATTGTCCCAGGAAGGGGAAACTTTATTGACACATTCCTGGGGTCAGATACATCACATGATCACACTGACAGAACCACAGGCACATAGACACAGGCAACAGAGCATGCACAATGTCGGCACTAGTACAGTGTATATCCACCTTTCGCAGCAATGCACGCTGCTATTCTCCCATGGAGAGAATCGTAGAGATGCTGGATGTAGTCCTGTGGAACGGCTTGCCATGTCATTTCCACCTGGCGCCTCAGTTGGACCAGCGTTCGTGCTGGACGTGCAGACCGCATGAGACGACGCTTCATCCAGTCCCAAACATGCTCAATGGGGGACAGATCCGGAGATCTTGCTGGCCAGGGTAGTTGACTTACACCTTCTGGAGCACGTTGGGTGGCACGGGGTACATGCGGACGTGCATTGTCCTGTTGGAACAGCAAGTTCCCTTGCCGGTCTAGGAATATTCTCTCATTCCAAGAGCCCCACCACCTCCACTGTTCGATATGGTCATGCATTAACATATATGACAATAGTCAGGGCCAAACACACTCCTGAGAATGCATATAGTGCTACCTTGTACTCACACCCGTGTGATTTTTATAAATGTTTGCAACATAAGGGTGCATCACATTGAGGATAGCAAGAGAATAGTATAGACATGGAAAAGATCATGGACTTTGAAATTAATTTATGAAATTAAATTTCTGCTACTTTTTGTGATAGTTTGAAATTTAATTAATACTGGTACATGTTGAATTACATGTGACTTGCATCAGACACAAAAGTTATCATTGGCGAGTGAAAAAAAAATGGATTCTTCTCTCTGAAGGTGTGGGAGTGGGTTTGTCCATTCATTCTTCTATCTTGTATACTAGTGGCGAGTTTATAGCGATAAGAAGCGCAATAGTATCGAAGGACATTGACGGAGATCCGAAATGTGAAATAATTTGGGTGAAGGTCACGGTTAAAGCAGGCTCATACATGGTAATTGGATGTCTCTATAGGCCCCCTGGCTCAGCAGCTATTGTGGCTGAGCACCTGAAGGATAATTTGGAAAAAATTTCGAGTAGATTTCCCCACCATGTTATAGTTTTGGGTGGAGATTTTAATGTGTCGGATATAGACTGGGAGACTCAAACGTTCATAACGGATGGCAGGGACAAAGAATCCAGTGAAATTTTTTAAGTGCTTTATCTGAAAACTACCTTGAGCAGTTAAACAGAGAACCGACTCGTGGCGATAACATACTAGACCTTCTGGTGACAAACAGACCCGAACTATTTGAAACAGTAAAACGCAGAACAGGGAATCAGCGATCATAAAGCGGTTAGGCCTACTGCATCGATGATTTCAGCCGTAAATAGAAATATTAAAAAAGGTAGGAAGATTTTTCTGTTTAGCAAAAGTGACAAAAAGCAGATTTCAGAGTACCTGATGGCTCAACACAAAAGTTTTGTCTCAAGGACAGATAGTGTTGAGGATCAGTGGACAAAGTTCAAAACCATCGTACAATATGTGTTAGATGAGTATGTGCCAAGCAAGTTCGTAAGAGATGGAAAAGAGCCACCGTGGTACAACAATCGAGTTAGAAAAGTGCTGCGGAAGCAAAGGGAACGTCACAGCAAACATAAACATAGCCAAAGCCTTGCAGACAGACAAAAATTACGCGAAGCGTTATGTAGTGTGAGGAGGGCTTTGCGAGAGGCGTTCAATGAATTCGAAAGTTCTATGTACTGACTTGACAGAAAATCCTAAGAAATTTTGGTCTTATGTTAAAGCGCTAGGTGGATCAAAACAAAATGTCCAGACACTCTGTGACCAAAATGGTACTGAAGCAGAGGACGACAGACTAAAGGCCGAAATACAAAATGTCATTTCCAAAGCTGTTTCACAGAGGAAGACTGCACTGTAGTTCATTCTCTAGATTGTCGTACAGGTGACAAAATGGTAGATATCGAAATAGACGACAGAGGGATAGAGAAACAATTAAAATCGCTCAAAAGAGGAAAGGCCGCTGGACCTGATGGGATACCAGTTCGATTTTACACAGAGTACGCGAAGGAACTTGCCCCCCTTCTTGCAGCGGTGTACCGTAGGTCTCTAGAAGAGCGTAGCGTTCCAAAGTATTGGAAAAGGGCACAGGTCATGCCCGCTTTCAAGAAGGAACGTCGAACAGATGTGCAGAACTATAGACCTATATCTCTAACGTCAATCAGTTGTAGAATTTTGGAACACGTATTATGTTCGAGTATAATGACTTTTCTGGAGACTAGAAATCTACTCTGTAGGAATCAGCATGGGTTTCGAAAAAGACGATGGTGTGAAACCCAGCTGGCGCTATTCGTCCACGAGACTCAGAGGGCCATGGACACGGGTTCACAGGTAGATGCTGTGTTTCTTGACTTCCGCAAGGCGTTCGATACAGTTCCCCACAGTCGTTTAATGAACACAGTAAGACCAAATGGACTATCAGACCAATTGTGTGATTGGATTGAGGAGTTCCTAGACAACAGAACGCAGCATGTCATTCTCAATGGATAGAAGTCTTCCGAAGTAAGAGTGATTTCAGGTGTGTCGCAGAGGAGTGTTGTAGGACCGTTGCTATTCACAATATACATAAATGACCTTGTGGATGACATCGGAAGTTCACTGAGGCTTTTTGCGGATGATGCTGTGGTATATCGAGAGGTTCTATCAACGGAAAATTGTATTGAAATGCAGGAGAATCCGCAGCGAATTGACGCATGGTGCAGGGAATGGCAATTGAATCTCAATGTAGACAAGTGTAATGTGCTGCGAATACATAGAAAGAAAGATCCCGAATCATTTAGCTACAATATAGCAGGTCAGCAACTGGAAGCAGTTAATTCCATAAATTATCTGGGAGTATGCATTAGGAGTGATTTAAAATGGAATGATCATATAAAGTTGATCGTCGGTAAAGCATATGCCAAACTGAGTTTCATTGGAAGAATCCTAAGGAAATGCAATCCGAAAACAAAGGAAGTAGGTTACAGTACGCTTGTTCGCCCACTGCTTGAATACTGCTCACCAGTGTGGGATCCGTACCAGATAGGGTTGATAGAAGAGATAGAGAAGATCCAACGGAGAGCAGTACGCTTCATTACAGGATCATTTAGTAATCGCAAAAGCATTACGGAGATGATAGATAAACTCCAGTGGAAGACTTTGCAGGAGAGACGCTCAGTAGCTCAGTACGGGCTTTTGTTGAAGTTTCGAGGACATACCTTCACCGAGGAGTCAAGCAGTATATTGCTCCCTCCTATGTATATCTCGCTAAGAGACCATGAGGATAAAATCAGAGAGATTAGAGCCCACACAGAGGCATACTGACAATCCTTCTTTCCATGAACAATACGAGACTGGAATAGAAGGGAGAACCGATGGAGGTACTCAAGGTACCCTCCGCCACACACTGTCAGGTGGCTTGCGGAGTATGGATGTAGATGGAGATGTAGATGTAACTGGTTTGATATTTGTTACCATCCCTCCGTATCTTAATAACACTTGGTGGGCCACATTTGACATACCGAGCACTTAGTGACACCAGTGTCACTAGATCCCTTTCCACCCTACATCCAACATTTGAGGGCACAAGGTGGGCAAACTAAGCCTGTTGTATCTGATGTTGTGCGGCAGGATTCTTCCGATGCTGCAATGATATTCATGGCAGTATTCTACCACCTCCAGTTTCCTTCAGTCCCACAGCTTTGTACATGATCTTCATGCAAGTGTGTTTTGTCTAAATGCCAGTGATTGTAAAGAGGTCACAGAATAATATAGCTGGTGTATCCACAAATATGGGGAGAGCACTAGTGGTGGGGGTTATGGGCAGGCAGTCAGCGTACTTTAGAGACAATGCCAACCACTGGAAGGGAGTTGCCATTCTAAATTGAAGCTTATGCCCATTAAATGAAGCCCCTGCACTCCCATACTGTCATAGTCACTATCCAAAAATATCAACTGCCACCCTCTGCTTTGACTTTTATCTAAAAAGAATTCCATAAAAATGCAACAAAGATTGTAATTTATTTTTCCCTGACTTATTAACCATTTGGAACTCTCAGAGAAGCAGCATGGGTGAAAAAATTTTGAATAAAATCTACATTTCTCTTCCTAACATGGTAAAATTTGCTTCATTGCAAGGGCTTAACAAGTGTCATGTTATTAACACGACATGCAGAGGTCATTGCAAGAGAATCCTGAAGCAATGCTTTATTAAGTTTATTAAGTGAAGAACTGAGGACAAGTAAGACCCATAGCTTATGAAAAAGCACACCCTTGGTACAAAAATAAACATGTAATTTTTTCACTTATTTTGTTCCAAAACCTGCAGCATTTCTCATTTCACCAGCTATTGATGGACTTAAAAATTACATTCTTTTATCAGAAGAGTCTGTAGTTAGTGAAACATGGTAGATAAGAAGTTTCACTTGATAAAAATATGGCGAAGTACTCTCCTCATTACATGTTATCATTTGCCAAAATCACATTTTGATATCTCAAACCATTTATGAGATATGAGGAATGTTATAGATATTTCATTCTGGCTTTGTCACTTGCACTCACAATCACAAATGAGTGAGCTAAATAAGATCAATTTTCTTGAGATTGGTGACAGATAGAAATCTCTACGTAAGTCTAAAGAAAAATTCAGTATGTTGGTTAATTTCCATATGCAGCAGCATATTACATAATGTGCACCAAATGCAAAATCCAAGTGACCTCTGTTTTTCATAGCAAGCAGTGTATTACTTAAATGCAAGTATCTCAATAACTATGACCATTAACAAAATGATGAGACATCATCATAAAGCTGACATACAAAGCTGTAATTTTATTTATGTATTTATTCATGTTCCTTAGATCCAGTATACAAGAGAATTGTATGGATGTGGAACAAGTCATAATTATACATGAGAACAGTAGCCTACTTATAGAGGGTAATAGATACAAATTAGAATATGTGTAAAGGAACAAAATACATTTAGAAGCTTAGTGACTTCCTAAAGTAAAACAGAGGTGTAAAACAATACAATAATAAATTACAATTATTCTGTATTAAGTTATAACTTTTCTAGAAGCCAAGTACATTGTTATTCTGACATATATCATCATGTTCAGTTACAAAGTGGTAACAGCAAATATTACAAGTCAATGTGACATATCTGACTTAGAATACAGAAGTGTTTATGTCAAAGAACTCATCAATAAAGTAAAAAAGAGCTATTCTGAAGATATTCTTCTAATTTACTTTGAAATTGTGGTATTACACTAGTAAGATTTTTTATGTACATAGGAAGTGCATTAAACACCTTTTGGCTTGAGTATTTTACACCTTTTTATGCTAGGCTCAAGTTTTCCATTCACATACAAGTCATGTTCTGATCTTGTGTCATAGTCATGATAGTCACTGTTGGTTCTGTGCATTATTTCATTTTATTTTATTTGTTTATTGGTCCTTTAGATCATACGTTTTGTACAGCAAAGCACATCATGATATAGGACAAGTCAATTTGAAAATTATGTTAAGACAGCATATGATGTAAGATAATGGTAGTGGTAGATAACTCACATAACAGAATACATACAGAATATATAGACAAAATATAAAAAGGTGGTGTGTGATGAGAGATAACAGTAGAGGTACATACTACACATAGTAGAATACATATAAGAAATACACACAGAATATAAATAAAATACAATAATTAAATTATCTTACTAATTAGAAATACCTAAAAGTGAATAAACAGCTTATTATAAGTCATTAAAATTTTGTTTCAAGAAATTCATGTACAGAATAGAAACAGTGATTTAGTAGTAATTCCTTTCATTCTATATGGCTTTTACAGAGTACTGCTATTTATGGGCCACCCGAAGGCTCAGAGCTTGCCGCCTAAGGGTAGCATACCAACCACCACACATTTTTCAGGATCCACTATCTATGTAATAAAGGAATGTAAAGTGGCCGAAACTTCACTATCCAATCTCTGTCTCTGCAAATCTCTACTACACTTCGATGCGTCATTAATCGACGTTTAGTATTATTGTTTTGATAATGTTTTACATAGTTGTTTTGTTTCTGCCATTGGCCATTTTGTACACATTTACAATAAGTTTGCAAATATCCCGCCAGAGTGCACTACACTACAGTAACATAGCAGTACTGCCATCTAGCGAGAGTTTCATAAGTGGTTAGAGGACAAAGCGCGAAATTTGTCACGTTACTTTACTTTCCTTGCTTGCTGATGCTGATTGCTTTTGTTGATACTGTGTGATACTAGCAAGTTTCTTTTTCGGAGTATATTTTGCAAGATTTTAGTGAGTTTTACTTGCTGGTGAATATTTGCGACATACCGCGAGTGTCAAACAAGCGCAATATGAATTCAGTGTGCAATTTAATAGGTAAAAAACTTGGAACATGGCCATAGGATGAAAGCGAAAGAACTCGGTGCATCCAGACCCGCATTAAAGATCTCTCCGAAACGCATCTTTTCATATGATTTGATGCAAAGTGTCAGAAAATGTAATGATGACGTATAAAAACACTAACCAAAGATTTTAACTCGAAGTTAGCTTCTAATGATATTTAATACCTGATTATAGAAGATACAGTACGTAAAATTATGGGTAGAGAGTGATCTGCCCACCCCCTCCCCCTGAATTCTTGGTTGTTTATGTCAGACTAATCTGTAGCGTAAACCGAGGTCTATGTTGGCTCCGATCGATAAATGCCACAGCCTTCCCCAGTATAGAAACCACAAGTCGCACCTGCTTATGAAGTAAGAAACAGGGTATCATGCAGAATAAATCTTTTTAACTCTTTTCTAATATTATCTTCAATTTCATATGGTGTTGTAGGAGATAGGAAAAAGCAGTTCAGAGGAGTATTGTTTTTGAGAAGAGAGTAAACAGGGGTAGGTTCTTAACTAAAAAAAGACATAAGGGATAAGATACAATTTGATGTGTTTTAAAAAACTTTCACATGAATTATTTCTACTCACTCCACTTAGAATTTGGATTGCTCTTTTCTGAGTGTCAAATACGTTATTTGTCATTGGTTGTTTCCCCCAAAACATTATGCCATATGACAACAATGAATGAAAATAGCATCACTATTAGCAGTCACTGCTATAATATGTAGAGTATAAGCTGCTGAATTAAGTCTTTTTTCAAGTACAGAATCTGGCACAACCAATTTAATTTATTGTCAATGTGGAGGTTTAAATTTAGAAGAAGATACTTGATATATATCTTGGTACTTGCTTCTTTCTTCTTCTTCTTCATGTAAAACTAGGCTTCTGCAGATGAACCATTTATAGAGATCACTGAACATAAAGTTGGCAGATGTTGCATTGTCACTGTCAGGTGTTTTTTTTTTTTTTTTTTTTTTTTTTTTTTTCAGCTGAAAGAGATGTATCATCTACAAAGAGAGTAAATTTGGTAGTAGCTTTTGTGCAGTGTGGAAGATCATTAATAAAAATAAGAAAGAGCAAGAGGCGCAGCACAGAACCTTGCAGCACTCCTGCACTTAATGTTCCTCAACCAGATGAGACTATTGTGCCATCTCCATGATTAACCGATGCCCTCTGCTTTCTATTGATTAGGTATGATTGAAACCACATTCCCAATGTGCCACTTAAACTGTATTAGGCAGCTTTTGGGAATTCACGGTCACAAAATGTATCAACTGAAGCTAATCTGTTGTTCAAGGCTTCTAAAACATTATTGGTAAATTCAAGTATAGCATCAGTTGAAGGCCTGCTTGGAATCCGAATTAACAATGGCTAAGAGCCTTGGGGATGTTCTGGTGCTCTACAATTCTCTTATCTATAAGTTTTTCAAGAACTTTGCAGAAACTTGTTAAAAGGGTAATTGGGCAGTAGTTACAAGCATCAGTTTCATCCCTTTTCTTGAATATTGCTTTCACATCTGCATACTTTATGCTGTGTGGGACAATACCTCACCAAAGGCATTCATTAAATTTAAGGCAAAGTATTACACAAATGGCATTATGACACTGTTTAAGTACCTTATAGGAAATATTATCAAAGCCAGATGAATTTATGATTTGTATTTTAATTATGATCCTTTTCACCTCACTGACAGTAACTGGGGCTATGTGCTTTGGACATATTTCACACATTCCAGATACTTTCAGGAGGTCCACCGCCTCATTGACTGAGTTCTTACAACTGGTTCTTTGGGAAGCTGTTAGAAAGTGCTCACGAAGGAAATTTGCAGCTGCATCAGTTTATTTAATAAACTACCACAAGGTCTTATTTATATGTTAGAAACACTATCATCTGTTCTCTAGAGCTCCCTTTTAATAACACTCCAGCTGGTTTTTATTTTATCATTTAAGTTGTGTATCTCACATTTAATATATAATGTTCTAGAGCACTTTGTAATTCTTTTCAGTATTTTACAATATGATCTGTAATGTTGTTTTGCAGCAGGCCCATCAGAACATCTTCATGGTGTATGTAACTCTCTTTTTGTCTTACATGACATTTTTATCCCTTTTATAATCCAAGGTTTCATTTTGCTAGCCTGAGGATTCACTTTTACAGGTTTTTTTTTTTTGTGAAATACTGCTTCAAAAAGGGACATGAATTCATCTATAATGAAGTAATACAAAAATGAATTATTTTACCTACTAGCTTCTGTAAAATAGTTTGAGAAAGACTTCAGGCCATATGGTTTGATTCTGTCATCACAGCATTTCTCTGACAGACTAAAATAGGCAAACAACGTCAGCCTCCCTTTCCAAACAAACGAATGAATTCACTCAGTGCTTTGGGTGAAAACTGGACATTGTGCATCAGCCACCCACAGACATATATAATGTATGTCTGTGCAGCCACTATATGCTGTGTGGATTATATTCTTGGTACTGTCCTAGTCTGACATGATGTCACTGATGTAGCCACACAGCATAGAAGTAAATAGAGGGGCGTTCAGTACATGTGTCAAGCTTCCCCCTCACAACAGGTACCCACAACAACAAGGATGCTGGTCGCTCCAAGCAACACATATTGGATTAAACATTTTGGGAGTAAAATTTGAAGCCTTCTGATTTGCCTAAAAAAATTATTTTACATAGGTGATGCAAAGCTACATCTGTCTCTGTAGCTAGTTTCGCAGTAACATTTTTAGTTTTCACATAAAAAAGTAAAAGCCTCTATTTTGAGATTTGTGCACATTCTCCGCTATGCAGTCTCTCATTCAATTTTTGATGAAACTATTTGGTAAGAAAATATTATTTTTCCACATCTTATAGCCACACATTGCAACTTGGTAATGAACATGTTTTCTTTTCACTACGTCCCATAATTATTGTTACACTTTTATGTAAAACACAACACTGAGTATATCTTGAAAACTTTGCAGTGAAAAATGTAGTCTCTGGCCTGTTTATATTTGATGAGTTCTATATGAAATGTAGCTCGTGTATCAAAATCATTTTTAACAGAGGAAGGTGAGCGATACCTCTTTCCAATATGTGAGATACATTGGAGATTCTGTGCAACAAGGTTGGCAGCTAAACACACAAGGCTTTGTGTTTCTCTTTTTTGTTTGCTGCTGACACAAAATAAAGCTGGAAATGAAAGAAAACTCTGGGCAAGACAAACAGATTGAAACTGGGAAACAAAAAGCTGTCTAATACATGGTCCAAAGACAATGAGTTGTCCATCAACTACAAAAAGTCAGTAATCACCTTTTTTAGTTTCTCAAGCAGTGAAACTCAATGCTCAACTGTTAACCTACTTAGTATTTAAGTGACTTATTATGTACCTTGATTCCAAATTAACTTGGGACAAACACAGAGACCATGTGTGCAGAAAGCTCTCATGTGTTCCCTTCTTACTGACTGAACTACAAACATGTGCAACAACATCGCTGTTACTTAATTCCTACCATGCCTTCTTTCACTGCCATCTGCAGTTGGGTATCATTTTGTGGGGTAATTCAACAGGGACAAAAAAAAATGTCATCTGGTAAAAAAAGGCTATCAGGACTATTTCTGGAGTTACAAACTCTAAAACGTCCTGCAAATCACTTTTAAAGGCTGAAAGATACTGACAGTCACATCATTTTTTATTTACTGTTGCCTCTTAAAGATTAAAGAAAACTTAAATAGCTACATCTAGAGGGAAGCTGTACAGCAACACAAAATGAGGCAAATTAATCATATGCCCACAGCTAGATTAAAGAAAACTGAGTTTAGTTATGAATATCTCACATAAAGTTACACTCCTGGAAATGGAAAAAAGAACACATTGACACCAGTGTGTCAGACCCACCATACTTGCTCCGGACACTGCAAGAGGGCTGTACAAGCAATGATCACACGCACGGCACAGCGGACACACCAGGAACCGCGGTGTTGGCCGTCGAATGGCGCTAGCTGTGCAGCATTTGTGCACCGCTGCCGTCAGTGTCAGCCAGTTTGCCGTGGCATACAGAGCACCATCGCAGTCTTTAACACTGGTAGCATGCCGCGACAGCGTGGACGTGAACCGTATGTGCAGTTGACGGACTTTGAGCGAGGGCGTATAGTGGGCATGCGGGAGGCCGGGTGGACGTACCGCGGAATTGCTCAACACGTGGGGCGTGAGGTCTCCACAGTACATTGAAGTTGTCGCCAGTGGTCGGCGGAAGGTGCACGTGCCCGTCGACCTGGGACTGGACCGGAGCGACGCACGGATGCACGCCAAGACAGTAGGATCCTACGCAGTGCCGTAGGGGACCGCACCGCCACTTCCCAGCAAATTAGGGACACTGTTGCCCCTGGGGTATCAGCGAGGACCATTCGCAACCGTCTCCATGAAGCTGGGCTATGGTCCCGCACACCGTTAGACCGTCTTCCGCTCACGCCCCAACATCGTGCAGCCCGCCTCCAGTGGTGTTGCAACAGGGGTGAATGGAGGGACGAATGGAGACGTGTCGTCTTCAGCGATGAGAGTCGCTTCTGCCTTGGTGCCAATGATGGTCGTATGCGTGTTTGGCGCCGTGCAGGTGAGCGCCACAATCAGGACTGCATACGACTGAGGCACACAGGGCCAACACCCGGCATCATGGTGTGGGGAGCGATCTCCTACACTGCCCGTACACCTCTGGTGATCGTCGAGGGGACACTGAATAGTGCACGGTACATCCAAACCGTCATCGAACCCATCGTTCTACCATTCCTAGACCGGCAAGGGAACTTGCTGTTCCAACAGGACAATGCACGTCCGCATGTATCCCGTGCCACCCAACTTGCTCTAGAAGGTGTAAGTCAACTACCCTGGCCAGCAAGATCTCCGGATCTGTCCCCCATTGAGCATGTTTGGGACTGGATGAAGCGTCGTCTCACGCGGCCTGCACGTCCAGCACGAACGCTGGTCCAACTGAGGCACCAGGTGGAAATGGCATGGCAAGCCGTTCCACAGGACTACATCCAGCATCTCTACGATCGTCTCCATGGGAGAATAGCAGCCTGCATTGCTGCGAAAGGTGGATATACACTGTACTAGTGCCGACATTGTGCATGCTCTGTTGCCTGTGTCTATGTGCCTGTGGTTCTGTCAGTGTGATCATGTGATGTATCTGACCCCAGGAATGTGTCAATAAAGTTTCCCCTTCCTGGGACAATGAATTCACGGTGTTCTTATTTCAATTTCCAGGAGTGTATGTCATACATTATCTTTGTAGGTGCATCATGTCTATCTTAGTGCTCTTTAAGACAAAAACTGAAAAATGGTTGAAAGAAAAGGCTTCCTACAATATTTCACAATTTCAAAACCGTTGAAAGGATGACCTGAAATACTAAATTATTCTGACTGCAAACTATTTTGTATTTACCTTAATATGTCAATAGTTTATTTGATATTTCTTTATATTATTTTCTATGTATTGTACAATTAAGAAATTGTTCTCTAGTGTATATTTTACGTTTCCTTTATTATTATTAGTATATGCATTGTTACTATGTCAACAAAATGTATTTGTACAGTGTATGAAAACTCCCTATGGTGATATGAATTGCATAAAAATGCTCAAAGATAGATCAGAATAAATAAATGAAAACTTAATGGAATAAAAAGACACATTTGATTGTATTTGAATAACATTTCTTTATTCATCTCATCATATTTATTTGAAATTTCATTACACATAGCAGATATTTCATTTGACGTTTCTTTATGTGTGGCAGCCATTTTATCTTACATTTATTCAAAACTTGTTTTTAGTGCTGCTTCCACATTATGGAAAATGTCTTAAATTGATCAGGGGCATAGTTTGTGATAGGATTAACTTTCTGATCATGTGTTTCAGTTCCCATGTTGGTGGTCTTCCCTATTTTTATTATACAAGGTGGTTGAATTCATGTGCATAAAATTGCATGTCACAATTTAATATCAGCATACAAATAACAAACTTGCTGAACAAGAGCTTTCTGGAAAGAAGACATTACTGGGCTGTAACAATAAAGAAGTGTTGTTCAATTACATGCATTCATGATTCAAAGTCAACTGTCTTGTACAAATCAGATTTTTCTGATGTTAATACTGATTACCACAAAAAATTTTAAAATAATCAAACACTATATAAAATCTGATGTTTAATGATCACACTTGTCCAATGAATCTATATTATACAGAAACAAAGGTGAAAGTATAATGCTACCTTTGGGCACTCAATTGCTCAGTCATCAGCACCCATACAAAGTTTCAATTGTTACACAGTCCAATTTCCCCATTGTCATGAATGGTGATAATGATGATGAAATGATGAGGACCACACAAACACCCAGTCCCGAGGCAGAGAAAAGCCCCACCCCAGCCGGGAATCGAACCCAGGACCCCGTGATCTAGAGGCATCAATGCTAGCCACTAGACCATGAGCTGTGGACACCCTTACCTTATGTGTTATATCATAATATAGATCATTGTCCCAATTTGTCAGTTCTCCTATTTATGTAGTACTTATCTTTACAGTAAACTTTTTCCTTTTACAATATGTTTGTGCTTCCAGTTTCTTTTCTCAGTTTATGGTTCTCCATCTGTTCATGAACCAAATAGACAAAACAATCTGAAAACATTTATTTTTACATAAATGTGTACATCATATATTTGTCATGTCACACGTGTGGATTTTATAAATGTTTAGAATTGAAAGTAAAATATTTGCAATATAGGGCCACATCACACTGACGATAGCAAGAGAGCAATATAATCATGAAAAAGATCATGGGCCATGAAATTAATTGATGGAATTAAACTTCTCCTGTGTCATATAATAGTCTGAAGATTAATTAATAACAATACCTGTGTGGTTGTATGTGTCTTTCATCAGGCACAGAAGTCATCAGTCCTGAGCGCAAAAGCTTGGTGACATAGGGCCATGATACTTTTAAGTTTCAATGCGACATATTACTTGCATGGTAATAATTATTACAATCAGACTTCATAAAGAACACTGGATTGCAGGCTGTTTGTGAAATTGAAAACTCATAAACAATAGTAAACTGATGGCACACTATCATTGTGTCACCAAACCAATCAATACTAACTTATTTAGCTCACTAAAACACAGATACAAGCTTTGAATATTATTTGGAGATGGAATTAACCAGGGTATTATCAAATGAAAATGCAGATAAGCTTAATTATTTTAGTCATTCAGACCAAATTACAGATAATAAAAGACACAGGACCTTGCAGCTTTGTGGTGTGGAGACAAAAGGTAGCAAGAAGAAGACTAATTTTTACTAAACAAAAGGTGAACAAAAATCTAAAATAGATATTATTTGACTTCAACATAATGATTTGATTGATTAAATTCTGAAACATAGGGATTTTTTACAGGAGGAAATACAGTGTCACAGTGACACTGACTGGTGAGTGTACCTTGTTCATATATTTGGAGGTCGATACGCCTATGTAACATAATATCTCCCCACACCATAACACCAGGACCGCCAAAACAATCATGGTTAAGTGTTCCTGGATCCATTACTTGTTTCTGACTCACATATGAGTATACATCTAGAATCACTACTCAGACTGAATCTGCTCTCATGCAGAAAGAGGACACCACCCAGCTCCTTGTTGCTCCAGCCCCAATCCACTTCTCACCAATAGAAACTCCGCTGCCAATGTGTGGGTGTCAATAGAATGCAATGTACTGGTCTTGAGGCGAAGAGACCCCCTCCATTCAGCCACTGTCCCACTGTGGAGTGTGAGATTGCTTGCCTTACAGTTCTGTTAAGATGTTGTTGCAACTGCACCCATTGTTTGACATGGTTCTGTTCTTGCATTCTGCACAATGTAGCGATCATCTGCTGCTGTAGTTGACCATGGTCAGTCGCTTCCAGTCCTTCAGGCACCACTGCCTGTGATTCAGGACATAACTACTGAACAGTGCTGTGAGCAGTACCAAACTCCTGTGTTACACTTGTCACATTTTGCCCTTCTTAATGTTCTCTGATAATTCTTGACCAAACAAAGTCATCAGAATGTCATCTCTGTGCTACATTATAATGTGCAATATTGCCATAGTTCACCACAACTGCTTGCTAATTGACACACACTGTCCTTTACATGTTCTTTAAAATGCCTCATGTTGTGATGCCAGCGCCATTTGACATTATAGTCACATTGAACTCACAGTGTGTGATATCCAAATTACAGTGCAATACTGGGGGACTTGTGGTGACATGCTCCCACACTTCTGTACCCTTCCACTTCTAGCTCATCCTTAAGTATATTATGTTGCCCTAACTGCACTTCTGTTTTGGCCACATACACTAACAGTTAACAAGGAGACATTACAATTTCTAATTTTCTGTTGAATTAGATTATTTCTCTATGAAGAACAGTATTTCTCTATTAAGGCGAGTTTCTTTAACGTATTATAATTAGCAATCCTAAAATCTGAGGATGGTCTACTGTAAAACAATTGTGCCTATTGTGTGAGAACTGCAGTCTGGAGCCTTTTAATATTTAGTTAGTTCCATGTTCCACAGATCATTTGAATGGTTCTTTTGTCAAAATGATGTGGAACAAGTCAGTTTACAGAATATGTATTCATGGTTAGTGTTAACATCCAGGAGAAATGATTTTAAATTAGATTGAAAACTGGCTTCACTACCTGTCACACATTTTATGTTATTGAGTAAATGATCAAAAATTTTTATTGCTGTGTATTGAACTCCTCTCGGAGCCACTGACAGCTTCAAGAACAGGTAACAAAGGTTATTTTTCCCTCTAGTGTTGTAGCTATGTATATCACTGTTCTTCTCAAATTGTGATGGATTATTTATGATGAATTTCAGTAGCAAAAATATGTACTGTGATGGTGCAGTTGAAATGCCTAGATCTTTGAAAATATACCTACATGACTTCCTTAGTGAATGCAACATATTATTCTTACTGCTTGCTTTTGTGGAATCAATACTTTCTTCCTAAGTGATGAATTACCCAAGAAAATTCTTCAAAATCATATTACTTAGTGTAAATACGCAAAATATGTCAGGAGGTAAGTACGCTTGTTTCCAGGATTGGCAGTTATATGAAGAACAAACATAGTTCAACTTAACTGCTTGAGAAGCTCACAAGGGAACCTCCCCATCACAGCCCCCTCAGATTTTGTTATAAGTTGGCACAGGGATAGGCCTTGAAAAACTGAACACAGATCAATCGAGAAAACAGGAAGAAGTTGTGTGGAACTATGAGAAAATTAAGCAAAATATACAATCTGAGTAGTCCATGCACGAGGTAGGCAACATCTAGGAGAGTATCAGCTTACGAGCGCCGTGGTTAGTGTGAGCAGCTGCGGAATGAGAGGTCTTTGGTTCAAATCTTCTCTCAAGTGAAAAGTTTATCTTTTTATTTTCAGACAATTATTAAAGATCAGGCACTCACACATAATCAACTTCGCTCTCCAAAATTCCAGGACATGTTTAGATTTGCTTGGACATATGCAGGATTTGATGGTCTACACATGGAAACATTTGAAAACATAAAAAACATATGTTTTGACAGAGCACAAGGAAAACTGTGCGACTGTGAAACTGTTGCATTCATTTGTTACAGTTTATGTGACAAACTCTTATGTTTTCATCACTTTTTTGGGAGTGATTATCACATCCACAAGAAAACCTAAATCGGGCAAGGTAGAAGAATCTTTTTACCCATTCGCCAAGTGTGCAAGTTAGGTGGGTCGACAACATATTCCTGTCATGAGGAGCACATTCCATCACCAGTGTCTTATAGAATATATCAGATGTGTTTTCCTGTGGAGGAATCGGTTGACCTATGACCTTGCGATCAAATGTTTTCGGTTCCTATTGGAGAGGCGTCTACTAATTGCACGGTTTTGCTGTGCGGTCACAAAACACAGATACTAAACTTATTACAGTGAACAGATACATCAATAAATGAATGGACAGATCATAGCTTTGCGAAAATAAAGAAAGTAAAATTTTCACTCGAGAGACCTCTCGTTCCGCATGTGCTCACTCTAACCACGGCACCACTCAGCTCACATTGTCCTTTATGTTGCCTATCTTGCACATGGACTTCTCAGTTTGTATATTTTGCTTATTTTTTCATAGTTCCACACAACGTCTTCCTGTTTTCTCGATTGATCTGTGTTCAGTTTTTCGAGGCCTATCCACTGCATCGATTTATAACTAAATATGAGGGGGGTGCGATGGGGAGGTTCCCTTGTCAGTAATATGCTTCCTCCAGCTCAAGTATTCATCAATATGTATACCCAAAAATTTGAAGCGTTCTGCCCTGTTTACTGACTCTTGCTAATGTGCTATATCAATTGCTGGTATGATTCTATTGTTGTACAGAAAATAATTTTTAACTGTGTGAAAGCTTTCTCTTCCCATGTTTTGTACTTATGTATATCACTATTCATTATCTTATGTTCTAGATTTAGCTTCACAGACATTTTGCCTGCAAGGTTTACACATAGTAGATGGTAATTTACCAACATTGCAAAACAGAGAGAGAGCCTTAGTTAGGAACTTTGGCATTAAGTATTACAAGCTCAAGGAGTAAATAGTAAATGGGATGCATTCCTAGATACCTTATCTTTTCATCTAAATGAGACCATTCCTATCAGAAAGATAAATATAAATAAGAATAAGGCACTATAGTCAAGACCCATAGAATTTGATAATTTTATGAGAGAACTGAAAGAAAAATTGGAAGAAATGTATATGATACAAAGAGAGACGAAAGACAAGGAGAACAGGGATAAATTAAAATAATATAAGTACCAGTTTTGTGAGCATTTCACAAGAGTGGATGCTAAAAAGATTAATTGAAAAATGCAAAGCTCATCTTATATCTCGAAGACCTGCTGGTCCATAGTAAATGAAATAAGAGACAATAAAACAAAACTAAAAAATAACATCAACATACAGATATCTAATAACAATATTGTTGCCAATACTTAGGATATAAGTAATATTTTTAATGACTATTTATAGATATTGTAGAAACTGACTTTTGTACTGTAAATAAAGTAAATGTTGGAAATGAACCCGATCAGCTTCCTTAAGTTGAACTCAAGGATATTTTGCAGCTCATCAGAGAATGCAAAAGCCAAAAAATATTCTTGCTGGGATGAATTTCCTCTATTTGTACTAAACAAAGCCAACATAATCTAGCACACCCTTTCATACTGTGTTCTTAAAGAAGGAGTTTTCCGCAATATACTAAAATAAGCAATTGTTTAACCTCTCTCCAAAAAAAGTGATGAACAATTCGTAGAAAATTACAGACCACTCACTTAAGCATCCATTTTTAGTTACCTAATTGAAAAAATAATTCTGAAATACATGATAGAGCATTACAATATGCACAAACTCCCCAGAGATTTTCAGCATGGTTTAAGGAATGGCCGTAGCACCATGACAGCGCCACTACAATTTATACTGAAAGTTCTTGACAAAATTGATGAAGGCATGCAAGCAGCTCGAGTTTTCCTGGATATATCAGGGGGTTATGATAGCATAGATCATCATGTACTCCTGTCAGAACTGGCCAGAGGTGACATCAGTGGAAAACTTTGGCATCACATTGTATCCTATTTTTTTAAAAAAAAGAAGACAGTGTACAGCAGTCCCACAAAATAACAGAGAAACATTAAAAAAGTTACACATCACTGATCAGGAATATTCAACTTGGTGTGCCTCAAGCATCAATAATTGGTTCATTCCCTTTTTATATGCTATGTCAGTGACCTCCCAAACACATTTCAAAATGATACCTTCATTAAAATGTATGCAGATGACACTTCAGGCTTTTGTTGGGAAACTGATAAGTTTAATCTACGCATAGAGGTAAAAATATTTATAGGTATGGCAAAGGCAAAGTTTGAAAATGGCAGTGTTAAAGTCAACTACAAAAAAACAAATATAATTTCCTTCAGTGTTGGTGATTTGCAAAACTGTGTTGAATCTCAAGTTAGTAATGTATTAGAGAAAATCTGCAGTGAGTGTAAATTCTTAGGTATATGCATAGACAGCAAACTGTTATGAACACAACAAACTGGAATGTGTTAGCAAGACTAACATCTATCTTCTACGTTTTGAGAAAAATAGCTCTATATATCAACACCCAAACAATGAGGATGATGTATTTCAGACTGATGCACACATTAATGCATATGGTCTTATATTATTTGCTGGGGATTGTGAATATTAGGCAAAAAAGATGCCAGAACATCATTCAAGGGATTGTTTATAGATTTTAAAATCATGACTATCTATTCTACGTATATGTTTGAAACAATGATACTGGTTCTAAGAGATAAAAAATATACATGTTATAATGAAGAAATTTTTGAACATAACACTAGAAAAGTACACAATTATCATATAGCAAACAGGTGACTGAAAAAACTGCAAACAATCCCTACGTTAAAGGAGCAAAATATTTTAAAGCACTAACTAGGGAACGGAAACTATTGACTAGTTGTTGTTATTGTGATCTTCAGTCCTGAGACTGGTTTGATGCAGTTCTCCATGCTACTCTATCCTGTGCAAGCTTCTTCATCTCCCAGTACCTACTGCAACCTACATCCTTCTGAATCTGTTTAGTGTATTCATCTCTTGGTCTCTCTCTACGATTTTTACCCTCCACACTGCCCTCCAATACTAAATTGGTGATCCCTTGATGCCTCAGAACATGTCCTACTAACCGATCCCTTCTTTTGCTCAAGTTGTGCCACAAACTTCTCTTCTCCCCAATCCTATTCAATACCCCCTCTAATCTTCTACATTTCGAAAGCTTCTATTCTCTTTTTGTCCAAACTATTTATCATCCATGTTTCACTTCCATACATGGCTACACTTCATACATATACTTTCAGAAACGACTTCCTGACACTTAAATCAATACTCGATGTTAACAAATTTCTCTTCTTCAGAAACGCTTTCCTTCCCATTGCCAGTCTACATTTTATATCCTCTCAACTTCGACCATCATCAGTTATTTTGCTCCCCAAATAGCAAAACTCCTTTACTTCTTTAAGTGTCTCATTTCCTAATCTAATTCCCTTAGCATCACATGACTTAATTCGACTACATTCCATTATCCTCTTGTTGCTTTTGTTGATGTTCATCTTAAACCCTCCTTTCATGACACTGTCCATTTCGTTCAACTGCCCTTCCAAGTCCTTTGCTGTCTCTGACAGAGTTACAATGTCATCAGTGAAGCTCAAGGTTTTTATTTCTTCTCCATGGATTTTAATACCTACTCCGAATTTTTCTTTTGTTTCCTTCACTGTTTGCTCAATATACAGATTGAATAATATCGGGGATAGGCTACAACCCTGTCTCACTCCCTTCCCAACCACTGCTTCCCTTTCCTGCCCCTCGACTCTTATAACTGCCATCTGGTTTCTGTACAAATTGTAAATAGCTTTTTGCTCTCTGTATTTACCCCTGCCACCTTCAGAATTTGAAAGAGAATATTCCAGTCAACATTGTCAAAAGCTTTCTCTAAGTCTACAAATGCTAGAAATTTAGGTTTGCCTTTCCTTAATCTAGCTTCTAAGATAAGTTGTAGGTTCAGTATTGCCTCACGTGTTCCAATATTTCTACACATTACTAACTGATCTTCCTTGAGGTCAGCTTCTACCAGTTTTTCCATTTGTCTATAGAGAAGACGCGTTAGTATTTTGCATCCGTGACTTATTAAACTGATTGTTCGGTAATTTTCACATCTGTCAACACCTGCTTTCTTTGGGATTGGAATTATTATATTCTTCTTGAAGTCTGAGGGTATTTCGCCTGTCTCATACATATTGCTCACCAGATGGTAGAGTTTTGTCAGGACTGGCTCTCCCAAGGCTGTCAGTGGTTCTAATAAAATGTTGTCTACCCCCGAGGCCTTGTTTCGACTCAGGTCTTTCAGTGCTCTGTCAAACTCTTCACGCAGTATGGTATCTCCCATTTCATCTTCATCTACATCCACTTCCCTTTCCATAATATTGTCCTCAAATACATTGCCCTTGTATACACCCTCTATATACTCCCTCCACCTTTCTGCTTTCCCTTCTTTGCTTAGAACTGGGTTCCCATCTGAGCTCTTGATATTCATACAAGTGGTTCTCTTTTCTCCAAAGATCTCTTTAATTTTCCATGTAGGCAGTATCTATCTTATCCCTAGTGAGATAAGCCTCTACATTCTTATATTTCTCCTCTAGCCATGACTGCTTAGCCATTTTGCACTTCCTGTCGATCTCGTTTTTGAGACGTTTGTATTCCTTTTTGCCTGCTTCATTTACTGCATTTTTATATTTTCTCCTTTCATCAATTAAATTCAGTATTTCTTCTGTTACCCAAGGATTTCTACGAGCTCTTGTCTTTTTACCTACTAGGTCCTCTGCTGCCTTCACTACTACGTCTCTCAAAGCTACCCATTCTTCTTCTACTGTATTTCTTTCCCCCATTCCTAACAATTGTTCCCTTATGCTCTCCCTGAAACTCTGTACAACCTCTGGTTCTTTTAGTTTATCCAGGTCCCATCACCTTAAATTCCCACCTTTTTGCAGTTTCTTCAGTTTTAATCTATAGTTCATAACCAATAGATTGTGATCAGAGTCCACATCTGCCCCTGGAAATGTCTTACAATTTAAAAACTGGTTCCTAAATCTCTGTCTTACCATTATGTAATCTATCTGAAACCTATCAGTATCTCCAGGCTTCTTCCATGTATAATGTCTGCTTGTGTGTGTGTATGTGTGGATGGATATGTGTGTGTGTGTGTGCGAGTGTATATCTGTCATTTTTTCCCCTTAAGGTAAGTCTTTCCGCTCCCAGGATAGGAATGACTCCTTACCCTCTCCCTTAAAACCCACATCCTTTCGTCTTTCCCTCTCCTTCCCTCTTTCCTGAAGAAGCAACCGTTGGTTGCGAAAGCTTGAATTTTGTGTGTATGTTTGTGTTTGTTTGTGTATCTATAGACCTGCCAGTGCTTTTGTTTGGTAAGTCACATCAACTTTGTTTTTAGATATATTCTTCCAACCTTCTTTTATGATTCTTGAACCAAGTGTTAGCTATGATTAAGTTGTGCTCTGTGCAAAATTCTATCAGGCGGCTTTCTCTTTCATTTCTTATCCTCAATCCATATTCACCTACTACGTTTCCTTCTCTCCCTTTTCCTACTACCGAATTCCAGTCACCTATGACTATTCGATTTTCATCTCCCTTCACCATCTGAATAATTTCTTTTATTTCATCATACATTTCTTCAATTTCTTCATCATCTGCAGAGCTAGTTGGCATATAAACTTGTACTACCATAGTAGGCATGGGCTTCGTGTCTATCTTGGCCACAATAATGCATTCAGTATGCTGTTTGTAGTAGCTTACCTGCACTCCTATTTTTTTATTCATTATTAAACCAACTCCTTCATTACCCCTATTCGATTTTGTATTTATAACCTTGTATTCACCTGACCAAAAGTCTTGTTCCTGCTGCCCACCAAACGTCAGTAATTCCCACTATATCTAACTTTACCATATCCATTTCCCTTTTTAAATTTTCTAACTTACCTGCCCAATTAAGGGATCTGACATTCCACACTCCGATTCGTAGAACGCGAGTTTTCTTTCTCCTGATAACAAAGTCCTCTTGACTAGTCCCCGCCGGAGATCTGAATGGGGGACTATTTTACCTCTGGAATATTTTACCCAAGAGGACGCCATCATCATTTAATCATACAGTAAACCTGCATGCCCTCGGGAAAAATTACGGCTGTAGTTTCCCCTTGCTTTCAGCCGTTCACAGTACCAGCACAGCAAGGCCGTTTTAGTTAGTGTTTTTTTTTTCAGTTTTTTACTAGTATTGACTACTACCAATTGCTATTCATTCAATTACATGTTTCACTCAAATTAATTACCAAATCTCTTTATATTTTCTGAAAATATATCTACAAGTCTCTCTGCTATTACCTTAGCTATGGGCCTTACTGCCTTTTGTTGTCATCTAAAATGCATCTCTGCATAGACTGCTGGTGACCGATCCTAGATCACAATACCACGCTGAAGAAATATCTGCCTTAAGGCACCATGGTTTAGAAAAGTCGAGATCTATATTATTATTGATTTGGTTATGAGTATGATCTATATGCCCTTTTCATGAAAGGTGTCCATCCACAGTTACTCATAAAACTTTGTGTTTATTTGTATGTCACAGTGCAAGTGGCAGTGTAAATGGAGTAATATTTACATTTAGGTTATAGCTAAGCAGTTTGATTTACTATCATTTTATCAATCAACTTACCAAGAGGTGATGCTAACAATATTGGTGTGTAGTTTTTCAACTTCAGCATCTGTGACTTGAAAGTCCTGACCAATCATTCAGCGGCACCATCTGACTGTGGCGAAAATGGCGCGGACGTCAGATGTTGAATACCATTGACCTTGCAGAATGACTGAAATTGGGCGGACATGAATTGTGGGCCATTGTCGGAAACAATTGTCTGTGGAAGACCTTCAATGTAAAAGATAGCAGATAACACTTGGATGGTGGCAGATGATGTCGTGGAAGACATCTGGACAACAAAAGGAAAATTACTGAATGAATCTATCACAACCAACCATCGAGCATTCCAGAATGGACCAGCAAAATCGATGTGTAAGCGTTGCCAAGAGAAAGTGGCATTTGGCCATGCAAAGAATTTCCGCGGTGGTGCTGATTGTTGTTCAACACACACCATGCAAGAAGAGCGCATATTCGTAATCGCGGCATCGATTCCGAACCAACTACAGTGCTGACAAGCAAGTTGTTGCATTCTCACTATACCCTAATGTCCTTGGTGGAGAAGCTTTAAGACAGCGGGCTGTAACGAACGTGGGATCACGACCCTGGACTGATCATTATCAGAACGCAACAGCAAAACACCACGGCGAACAAAAAGTCTCTCCTTGTGAGCAAAAAGAGGTGAACCAACGGGTCCCCAATCCATGACTTGACAAGGGCCACCACGTAGCAACAAAACGCAGAACGGTAGCGAGGACAGGGTCGGCAGTTGTGGCTGTAGCTACTCGACGAAAATCAATCGGAAGTGATTCGACCACCTCATCGGTTTCCGAATCAATGATCATGCAAGCATGTTCGGAGGAATCGAATGCCCTATCCTCAGCAACAGGAAAACGGGACAATGCATCGGCGTTTCCGTGCTTAGTAGTGGACTGATTCAAGATATCGTAGCGGTACTGTGAGAGGAAAATAGACCAGCGAATGCATTTCTACGCTGTACGTGCAGATACAGTCTTGTTCGGATGAAAAAGCGATATCAAAGGTTTGTGGTCTGTGATTATGGTAAAGCGACGACCATACAAGAAGTCATGAAACAATGCAGGGGCGGATGTACACCTGAATGGCAGTCGTTTGAATTGTTACAAACCAAGATGCGTGTTAACCACGAAAACGCGCTGGGATTCTTCGTCCACCGATATTTGCAAGTACACATCTGCTAGGTCCAACTCCGAAAAATATTTGCACGGGCGCAGTTTGTCAAAAAGATCTTCCAGGCAGGGTAAAGGAAAAGTTGCAACCACTAGTTGTGGATTCATTGTTGCCTTGAAGTGCACACAAAGTCTCAATTTGCCGGAAGGGTTTGGCAAAATTACTAAGGGTGATGCCCAGAGAGAAGCCTGCACACATTCAATTACACCTTGTGATTCCAAATCGTGTAATGATTTTGCGACCTCATCATGCAGTGCATGGGGAACATTGCGCGCTCTGAAAAATTTCGGTTGCGCGTTTACTTTCAGATCCAAATGTGCTTTATAGTTCTTAGCGCAACCGAGGTCGGGTGCAAAAATGTCTGCAATTCTTCACATAGACGAGAAACACTGCCGGAAGGCACAGTCTGGTTCACTGATAGGACCTAATTTACTATAGACAAGTTGAACAACTGAAATGAATCGAAACCAAACAAGTTAACTGCAGAAGAAGAACGAAGGACGTAAAATGGCACAAGTTTTGTTTGTCCTTTGTATGTTGCAAGAAGGCTGTACTGCCCTAACACAGGGATCTCTTGACCTGAATAGCTAGTTAACTTAACATTTGCAGCATGCAATCGAAGTTTGTCCAGCAGTTTGTAAGTGTTTTGAATGATCAGTGAAACTGCAGTGCCGGTATCGAGCTGGAATGGTATCACTTTGCCGTTAATGTCCAAGTCTACAAAAAGTTTATTGTCCTGCTGACGACAAGAGCGACTGTCTCGTGCACTGGACAGAGCGGAAGGAATGACATGAATTTCCATGGGCAAAGTTACGCGAGCCTGAGTATCCTTGGTTCGATTCCAGTGCGAAGTAAAGGGCCTGGAATGGTTTTGAGTTTCCGATCTGAGCTTTTTCTGGAAAACACTCTGAACATGTCCTTTTTTTATTACAGTAAAAGCAAATAGCTTGGCATGATGGGAAATTCTCACGCAAATGTTTAGTAACGCACCGCGGGCATGATTTGAGTACTACATTTGCTTGCCTGCGCGGCACACGTGGCTGAGAGCCTGGCGGCAGCGGCGCGGCCGGGCACGAGGGCTGTTTACTGCTCCGTGCAGCTCGCCCGACGGGCCAGTTAACCTGACACACAACTGGCGAAGTTTCAAATGATTCCTGAGCAAAGTGAAGTGTATCCTGCCGATCCAATATGTCCATCACTTGTTGAAGGGAGGGATTGACTACTTTCAAAATCTGTTCCCTTATATGAACATCAGAAACGTTCTGTGCAATTGCATCATATACCATAGCATCTGAATACAGGAGTCCACATTGACACTCAAAAGCACAATCCCTAGTAAGGCCTTGCAAGGTTGAAACCCATTCCCGATTAGTCTGACCTGCCGCATGTTTTGTACGAAAGAAGGTATACCATTTCGCAACTACATTGACTGATTGTTTGAAATATGCATCTAATGCAGACAAAATTTTTTCGTAGGTCAGAGTTGCAATGTCCCGTCGTGGAAATAATTTGACTATCACACAGTAGGTTTGCACACCGACGGATGACAAAAGAAAAGGCTACCGCTCGTTACCTTGAATTCTGTAGGCGGCGAGATGGAACCCAAATTGGCGTGACCACTCCGTCCAGCTTTCCAGTGCAACATCAAAAGGTCTGAAGGTCGGTGCAACTGCGTGTTGTGGCTGCATTAGCGGTGGAGCGGCAGCTGCCACATCGTTTTGCATTGCATGTTGCCCCTGGATGAGCTGTGCAAGGGCATCCAGTAATTACTGCGTCTGCTGATTCTGTAAGCGATAAAATTCGGACAGTACATCTGGAGATTGTGGCGAAGCCATTACACAACGAAATCAGGGCAGTCTCAACGACATATGTCAGTATAGTTAAGGACACCGTTTTCACTCCTCATCGCCAATTTTGTGTTAGCAGAAGAGCCAACACCGTATTACAATTGGAGGCCAAAATGTACGCATTTTAGCTCACACAGGCTGGCGTGAAGAGGGAAGAACTATACTGACGTGAGGTCTGGAACATGACAAGGAATGAGAATTCAGAAAGCGGACGTAATTAGTTTGATACTTAAATCCATTAATGATGAACGTCGATCTTGACAGTACATGATTCACAATATTATCTGTCAGAATACATTCTTGAAGTAATTATAGTAACTGAATATGATGCCTTGCTAGGTTGTAGCAAATGACGTAGCTGAAGGCTATGCTAAACTGTCGTCTCTGCAAATTACAGTGTATGTAGACAGTGAACCATCGCTAGCAAAGTCGGCTGTACAACTGGGGCGAGTGCTAGGGAGTCTCTCTAGACTAGACTTGCCATGTGGTGGTGCTCGGTCTGCAATCATTGATAGTGGCGACATGCAGGTCCGACGTACTAACGGACTGCAGCCGATTTACAAGCTACCACCGAGCAAGTGTGGTGTCTTGCAGTGACACCACACTAAGATTTTGGCCAAAGCCAGACTTTGGCTACAGTGACTGGAAAAAAATCTGTGGATTATAAATATAATAGTAAGCAGAAGGTTCAAAACCAGATTTTAAACTGTAAGACATTTCCAGTGGCAGATATTGACTGAGCATAATATATTGGCTATGAACTATAGACCACAACTGAAGAAATTGCATAAAGGTAAGAAATTAAGAAGATGGGACCTAGATAAACTGAAGGAACTAGACATTGTTGAGAGTTTAAGAGGGAACATTACCCAGTGCTGGGCTGAAACAGGGGAAAGAGAACAACAGAAGATGAAAATATTCACAGAATTTTATTATGCAATGGTAGAACTTTTCATTTGTATTAGATTTTCTAAGAGCATTATCTCGTAATTCATCTGATAGCAACAGCAGAAAATATTCTGTATTTTTCTTGCTGAAGGTTTCAAAGGGACACCCTCCTCTAGCATTACCTTTCCTCAATGGAAGTAATGGATACCAATAATATATATATATCTTCTATTATATCCATATGAACCATGGACCTTGCCGTTGGTGGGGAGGCTTGCGTGCCTCAGCGATACAGATAGCCGTACCGTAGGTGCAACCACAACGGAGGGGTATCTGTTGAGAGGCCAGACAAACGTGTGCTTCCTGAAGAGGGGCAGCAGCCTTTTCAGTAGTTGCAGGGGCAACAGTCTGGATGATTGACTGATCTGACCTTGTAACATTAATCAAAACGGCCTTGCTGTGCTGGTACTGCGAACAGCTGAAAGCAAGGGGAAACTACGGCCTTAATTTTTCCCGAGGGCATGCAGCTTTACTGTATGATTAAATGATGATGGCGTCCTCTCTGGTAAAATATTTCAGAGGTAAAATAGTCCCCCATTCGGATCTCCGGGCGGGGACTACTCAAGAGGATGTTGTTATCAGGAGAAAGAAAACTGGTGTTCTACGGATCGGAGCGTGGAATGTCAGATCCCTTAATTGGGCAGGTAGGTTAGAAAATTTAAAAAGGGAAATGGATAGGTTAAAGTTAAATATAGTGGGAATTAGTGAAGTTCGGTGGCAGGAGGAACAAGACTTTTGGTCAGGTGACTACAGGGTTATAAACACAAAATCAAATAGGGGTAATGCAGGAGTAGGTTTAATAATGAATAGGAAAATAGGAATGCGGGTAAGCTACTACAAACAGCATAGTGAACGCATTATTGTGGCCAAGATAGATACGAAGCCCACACCTACTACACTAGTACAAGTTTATATGCCAACCAGCTCTGCAGATGATGAGGAAATTGAAGAAATGTATGATGAAATAAAAGAAATTATTCAGATAGTGAAGGGAGACGAAAATTTAATAGTCATGGGTGACTGGAATTCAGTAGTAGGAAAAGGGAGAGAAGGAAACGTAGTAGGTGATTATGGACTGGGGCAAAGAAATGAAAGAGGAAGCCGCCTGGTAGAATTTTGCACAGAGCACAACTTAATCATACGAGGGTCAGTCAAAAAGTAATGCCTCCTATTTTTTTTCTACGTTTAATTGTCAGGAAATTTAAATGCAATTACATAGGTTGAAAACCACAACATTGAGGATCATTTTGTCATTTTTCAATGTAATCTCCGCTCATCTCTACAGTTTTGGTCCATCTTTGAACAAGGGCATGTATCCCAGCACGGTAAAAATCACAGCTCTGCTTCCTAAGCCATTGACGCACGGATGTTTTGACGGCCTCCTCATCTTCAAAATGAATCCCACGATGAGCTTCTTTAAGTGGCCTGGACAGATGGAAGTCTGATGGTGCCAGGTCAGGGCTGTATGGGGGATGAGGCAAAACTTCCCATCCAATTTTGACAATCTCGTCAGAGGTGTGACAACTGGTGTGTGGTCTTGCATTGTCATGCAAAAGAAGAACATCTGCCATTGATTTTGTTGGGCGAACTCGCTGAAGACGTGCTTTAAGTTTTTTGAGGGTTGTGACGTATTGAACAGAATTTATTGTGCATCCCTGCTCCAAAAAATCAACCAGAATCACACCCTCTGTATCCCAGAAAACTGTTGCCATAACTTTCCCTGCCGATCGCACAGTTTTGAATTTTTTCTTCCTCGGCGAGCTTGTGTGACGCCACTCCATTGACTGCCTCTTTGATTCGGGTTCAAAAAAATGCACCCATGTTTCGTCCCCGGTCACAATTTTTTTCAGAAACTCATCTCCCTCCAAACGGAAGCGCTGCAAGTGTTGGGAGGCTATTGTTTTCCTTGCCTCTTTATTCTGATCGGTTAACATTCTTGGAACCCACCGTGCACAAACTTTTGAGTACCCCAATTGTTTAATAATCGTGATCACACTGCCTTTACTAAGAGAAATAATGCGACACACTTCATCTGCAGTCATCCGACGGTCACCACCAATGATGTCATCAACTTGCTGAATGTTGTGTGGAGTCACTGCACTCACCGGCCTGCCGCTCCGCTTTTCGTCAGTCAACGGTGTTTGCCCTTCAGCTTCCTTACAACGACGAACCCATTGTCTAACAGTGCTGACATCCACTTTCACAACACCATACACCTTCTTCAGTCTTTCATGAATGCGTATGGGCGTTTCACCTTCTGCATTCAAGAATTCAATCACACAACGCTGTCTCAAACGAACATCGATGTCGGCCATCTTACAAACTTCTGCTGTGCTGCCACCTGTTGACACAGAAAGGGTTACTACTGCAGTGGATTGCAGAAGAAGGTTTGAGGAATGGCGCCAAATTCAAATTTTTCACTTAACTTAATTTTTTTTAAGTAGAAAAAAAATGGGAGGCATTACTTTTTGACCGACCCTCGTAGGTAACACTTGGTTCAAGAATCATAAAAGAAGGCTGTATGCATGGAAGAAGCCTGGAGATACTAAAAGGTATCAGATAGATTATATAATGGTAAGACAGAGATTTAGGAACCAGGTTTTAAATTGTAAGACATTTCCAGGGGCAGATGTAGACTCTGACCACAATCTATTGGTTATGACCTGTAGATTAAAACTGAAGAAACTGCAAAAAGGTGGGAATTTAAGGTGATGGGACCTGGATAAACTAAAAGAACCAGAGGTTGTACAGAGTTTCAGGGAGATCATAAGGGAACAATTGCCAGGAATGGGGGAAAGAAATACAGTAGAAGAAGAATGGGTAGCTTTGAGGGATGAAGTAGTGAAGGCAGCAGAGGATCAAGTAGGTAAAAAGACGAGGGTTAGTAGAAATCCAGGTAACAGAAGAAATACTGAATTTAATTGATGACAGGAGAAAATATAAAAATGCAGTAAATGAAGCAGGCAAAAAGGAATACAGACATCTCAAAATGAGATCGACCGGAAGTGCAAAATGGCTAAGCAGGGATGGCTAGAGGACAAATGTAAGGATGTAGAGGCTTATCTCACTAGGGGTAAGATAGATACTGCCTACAGGAAAATTAAAGAGATCTTTGGAGAAAAGAGAACCACTTGTATGAACATCAAGAGCTCAGATGGAAACCCAGTTCTAAGCAAAGAATGGAAAGCAGAAAGGTGGAGGGAGTATATAGAGGGTGTATACAAGGACAATGTACTTGAGGACAATATTATGGAAATGGAAGAGGATGTAGATGAAGACAAAATGGGAGATACGATACTACGTGAAGAGTTTGACAGAGCACTGAAAGACCTGAGCCGAAACAAGGCCCCTGGAGTAGACAACATTCCATTGGAACTACTGACGGCCTTGGCAGAGCCAGTCCTGACAAAACTCTACCATCTGGTGAGCAAGATGTATGAGACAGGCGAAATACCCTCAGACTTCAAGAAGAATATAATAATTCCAATCCCAAAGAAAGCAGGTGTTGACAGATGTGAAAATTACCGACTATCAGTTTAATATGTCACAGCTGCAAAATACTAACCAAAATACTAACGTGAATTCTTTACAGACGAATGGAAAAACTAGTAGAAGCCGACCTCGGGGAAGATCAGTTTGGATTCCATAGAAATGTTGGAACACGTGAGGCAATACTGACCCTACGACTTATCTTAGAAGCTAGATTAAGGAAGGGCAAACCTACGTTTCTAGCATTTGTAGACTTAGAGAAAGCTTTTGACAATGTTGACTGGAATACTCTCTTTCAAATTCTGAAGGTGGCAGGGGTAAAATATAGGGAGTGACAGGCTATTTACAATTTGTACAGAAACCAGATGGCAGTTATAAGAGTCGAGGGACATGAAAGGGAAGCAGTGGTTGGGAAGGGAGTGAGACAGGGTTGTAGTCTCTCCCCGATGTTATTCAATCTGTATATTGAGCAAGCAGTAAAGGAAACAAAAGAAAAATTTGGAGTAGGTATTGAAATCCATGGAGAAGAAATAAAAACTTTGAGGTTCGCCGATGACATTGTAATTCTGTCCGAGACAGCAAAGGACTTGGAAGTGCAGTTGAACGGAATGGATAGTGTCTTGAAATGAGGATATAGGATGAACATCAACAAGAGCAAAATGTGGATAATGGAATGTAGTCGAATTTAGTCGGGTGATGCTGAGGAAATTAGATTAGGAAATGAGACACTTAAAGTAGTAAAGGAGTTTTGCTATTTGGGGAGCAAAATAACTGATGATGGTCGAAGTAGAGAGGATATAAAATGTAGACTGGCAATGGCAAGGAAAGCGTTTCTGAAGAAGAGAAATTTGTTAACATCGAGTCTAGATTTAAGTGTCAGGAAGTCACTTCTGAAAGTATTTGTATGGAGTGTAGCCATGTATGGAAGTGAAACATGGGCGATAAATAGTTTAGACAAGAAGAGAATAGAAGCTTTCGAAATGTGGTGCTACAGAAGACTGCTGAAGATTAGATGGGTAGATCACATAACTAATGAGGAAGTATTGAATAGGATTGGGGAGAAGAGAAGTTTGTGGCACAACTTGACCAGAAGAAGGGATAGGTTGGTAGGACATGTTCTGAGGCATCAAGGGATCACCAATTTAGTATTGGAGGGCAGCGTAGATGGTAAAAACGTAGAGGGAGACCAAGAGATGACTACACTAAGCAGATTCAGAAGGATGTGGGTTGCAGTGGGTTCTGGGAGACGAAGAAGCTTGCACAGGATAGAGTAGCATGGAGAGCTGCATCAAACCAGTCTCAGGACTGAAGACCACAACAACAACAACATATTTACATGATGTATTATATTTCAGGCTAAAATCTGTAAAAAGGAATTACTTTATTTTCACTGTTACAATCGATAGCTCTGAATATACTGTCAAAATTATTTATTTTTTTTAGAAATATTAGAAATTATGAAATATTTGGCACACTTAAAATTTCTGTTATTAATTGCACAATCTGACAATATTTATTATGTATACTTCTGGATTCAATTATAAAATAATGATATAAATTGGTGAAGACACATTTGTCAAGATAATCTGTAAACCCTTTGGAATACTGTTGTTACCACAGAGTGAAGTAGTAGTGGACATGCCTCTGGTGTGATTAGAAGTGTTTTTAATTTTTGGAAGATCAATGTAATTTTCAGTTTTGTTGACATGGAAATTGTAAAGACAGTGTGATATAGAAAGATGTGAAAGAATAAAATTAACATGAGAAAAGAAATTACAGCTCAAGCAATTCTTCAGAACTTATTGTGTCATTTGGGACCATGAGAACCTATAATGTCAAAAATTTCAACTTCAAGAATCAGTCCATAGATGTGAAGAGCTGGAGCAAACTACGAGAAAAGTAGATAAGTAAAAAGTTTATTGTAAATCTTACTGCTCTCAAAATTTACTAAAGGAGTTAACCATAAAGACAGTGAAAATTACTAACAATGTGAGGGAGGGTGTAACGTCTCTTAGCAAAAGACATATTATGTAATAAAGAGAAAGCATTATGTGTCATGTATTATTCTTGTATAGAATTATGTACTGTTGTGGTTTTTTTTTTTTTTTTTTTTTTAATTTAGATAATATTTGTCTCAGAGAGTACTGAAACCGCCACAGATGATACTTATTAAATATCAAACAAAGATGAGAATATGTGACTAGTATAAATAGTACAGAACGAACATTAATTTCTCTGTTGTCTTCTTGTAGTTACGTGAGTAGGAAGAGCCTGTGACGTTATATTGTACACTTGCGTGGCATTCTTTTGTGAAGATTGTGAGAGGGATACCATTAGACATAGCTTTGGAAAGGTGTGTAATAACTTAATTTGTTTAAATGCTTTGAATAGAGTTACTTAGTGAAAACTTGCATTATGATTTGTAATAAGCTTGCCTGGCATTTTATCCCATCCCTTTAAGACATTTTCAGTTATTTAAATATCATTCGTAGTGTAGAGCTGTGCTACGAACGAATGAGCCGCTGCCACGGCACATTCAAACTGCATTAAATGAAACCAATTATACCACAAAGAAGCAGGCAGGTAATAGTGAAATAAAATTATTTCTTTCAGCTTCCGGAATTGCAGAGCAGAGCAGCAGATTTTATGATGTGTTTTACAGGTTGACGTGGGCTGCTGATAATATATTATTAACAGAGCAAAAAGATAATTTACCTTCATATCATAAAAGAAATCTTCTGGTCTGGCAAACCTTATAGTAAAAACATCTTTTTCTCTGATAATAGTCTCATGTTCTCATGTAGTCGTGGTACTTATTGGTGTTTTACTGTTAACAAAAATCCACTGCAAAATTTTGATGTTGAACAACCATTGCATACTGTAACATCAGTATTGATACCGAAGTAATTTTCATTAACCTTTTCAACAACTATAAAGTAAGGAAGATATGTTGAACTTTACGGTGAGTTACAGTAACGAAAAAATGTTCCTTTAATAGAAAGCCAGATCCAGAACAAAAAGAACATAATCTATTTTGTTTTGTTGAAAATTAATGATACAAAGAAAGTCACAGCACAGCACCACTAAAAGGTATTTCGGGGCTCTTTCCGTAGCAACATATTTTATCTCATATATTAGTTGTTACACGAGTAATAATAAAACAAAGCAAATAATAAAGAGCCAGCAAAAAGGGGTAGATTACAAGATCCTCTTATGTGCAATGGATTCATCCACAAATGAACAGCAACTAAAGGGCACAATCAGCAGCTGTGCCCAATGATTGCTATATCTTGTGATGAATGTCTGAGCTGAGTACCTATCCACATTTACACAGACTTGGTCAGGCACAGTGACACTAGTTTTTGTTACACAGGCTGGGAGTTTGTTTTTACATTTAGATTGTGACTTTTGATGACATTAAGAAAATTCTCTCTTCCTGTACTACTACTTAAGAAACTGATGTTAAAATCACATATAGTATACTCACATGTGAAGTGAACTACACTCTTTGGAGTTTTGAAGGTACCAAGGATAAAATACAGGGACCAACAGATTATTTGTAACCTGTAGAGCCAGAATGGAGTTATAAAAGATAAAGGATATGAAAGAGAAGCAGCAGTTGAGAAGGAAATGAGAAAGGGTGGTAACATAGCACCAATGTTGTTTGATCTGAACATTGAGCTAGCTGTTAAGGGTACTATGGAGAAATGTGGAAAGAGAATTAAACCTCATGGACAGAAAATAAAAATATTTTGGTTTGCTGACGGCATTGTAAGTCTTAATTGAGAGCTACGTTCTTGGTAGAACAGTTGAACAGAATGAACAACACCTTGAAAAGAGAATAGGAGATGAATATCAACAAAAGTAAAACAAGGGTGATGAATTGTAATCAATTTAAGTCAGGCAATGTTGAGGGAATTAGATTCAGAAACATGTGATAAAGTTAGTAGATGAATTGTGCTGTTTGGTCAGAAAAACAATTGATGAAAGCCAGAGTAAGGAAAATGCAGACCAGCAGTAGCAAGAAAAGAAATTATGAAAAAGATAAATTTGTTGAAATCTAATGCAAATGTAAGTGTTAGGTAGTGTTTCCATAAGGCATTTGTCTAAAACGAAGCCTTGTATGAAGGTGAAACATGGACAATAGGCAATTAAAATAAGAAGATAGCAGACACTTTTGAAATGTGGTACTGTAGAAGAATGCTGAAAATTGGATGAGTAAATCAAATAACTACTGAGGCATCAAGGAATGGTCAATTTGGTAAGAAAAGGAAGTGTGAAGGGTAAAAATTGTAAAGGGAGACCAAGGCTTTACTGCAGCAAGCAGATTCAAATGGATGGATGTTGCACCAATTATGCAGAGATGAAGAGCCTTGCACAAGACAGACTACTACTGAGAGCTTCATCCAATGAGTTTTCATACTGCAGATGGCAACAACAACAACATGTTTGGTGTAAAGTTTCCTTCAATAGCTTATGAAACTTCTATACATCATTGTATACTGATTCCCATTTTTCATTCAGTAAAGACTTCTTTTACTCTAAATTAAATTTTCTTTTGCATACAAGGTGCACCTGAAATGTGGGTGAACAGTCTCAGAAAATAATGGAAACAAGAGTTACAAACAAAATACTTATACTGGCTTTCAAAGTAGTCACTATTAGCTATAATGCATCTGATATGGGCTGAAAAGCTGTTGGAAACTGTCAGCAATTGCTTCTTGCAGAATCACTCATAGCACCATGGTCACACATTGTTGGTTATCCACAATGTCTGTGAAACATACACCTTTCAGGGGTAATGTGGAATGGGTAAACAAAAGGAAGTCTGCCAGCACCAAAAGAGAAATATGGAGGATGTTGAAGGACAGCCACCTCACATCGAGTGAGAAAGTTGAGCATGCAGATTGCAGTGTGCTGACAAGCACTGTTGTGGACAAAATTCCTCTGTACAATTCAATACATTTCTGGCCACAGCGACCAAATTCATTGCTGCAGCATTTCAAAACTCCTTTGTAAACTTCCACGTTGACAATTTGACCATTGGGTAGAAGTTTTTATTGTCGAAAAAGGGCATCAGCATTGTCTTAATCTTCAGTTTTTTCACATGACTATTTTGGGAGGTGAGGAAGATGCCATTGACTGTTGCTATGTCCCAGGCTATATTGGTAGTACCAGGCATAATCTCCTGTAATGAAGGTTTCCAAAAACTATGGATTTTGGTCAGGTATGTCGATGAAATTTTCAGACATTTACATGCAAATTTGCATCTGCTTATCTGTCAGCATGTACACTACAAACTACACAAAAATCTTCTGTCTTTTCAAATTTTCAAGAATGACAGTGCTTACACAGTCTTTGCTTATCTTCTACTCTTCTCCTATCATTCTATAAGACAAACACTGATTATCTACAAGCATCCAACACACTTGTTTTGCGTTGTCTGTGATTGTGCTTGTTGAAGGCCGACCTGAACACAGCTCAACCTCTACACCTTCCTTTCAGTTTCTAAAGCATTTAAACCACCCAAACACATGGTTTTTTTACTCACTGTTTCAACACCATGCACTTGCATTAACATTCCATGAGTCTCTATTTGCTATTGTTTGAAGCAAATGTTCATGTTATGCAGTGGTCCACTTTGCACTCAATTTCACAATGGCACAAGTTCTCACACTGACTCCATTAGTTTTGTTACAGCATGCACCACTGCTTCACTTTGGTAATTTGCATCATAGGGAATGGTTGTTGATATGCTTCATCCCAACCAGCATGGTCTGTAAAATATGGGGCCATTCACTAAACTCTTCAGATGCTCCGCGTATAAAAGTTTCAGTGTTTGTTGTGTCTACATGTGCTATGTCAGTATACATAGTAAGGGTTCTGTGACCAATTGTTTGGTTTTTTATGGTGGTTATGTGTATTTTCTCTTCTTTTGTTTGTGGGAACGTAGTCAATACATGTCTGTGTGTCTATAGTAATTCTTGAAGGTGTTGAATGCCTTCTTTGACAACCACCTAGAACAGATAGTTCAGGAGACAACTCATAATGAAAACATATTACCTACAATGGCAAAAAATAGACCTGATTTCATTGAAAATACCCTCAATGTAACTGGTATCAGTGGCCATTTGGCAGTTGTAGCAACAATGATTATCAGACTATAAAATGCAACTAAAACAAGTAGAAGTATCTATATTTTCAGCAAACTAGATATAGAGCCAATAGTATCATGTTTCAGTAACAAATTCAAAACATTTAGGTCTGGAAATGAGCATGTGGCTTGGGTTTAAAAGAGTAGTTGACACTGTACTTGATAGATATGTACCTAGTGCAACAGTTTGCAATGAGAGATGCTTCCATTGTATACAATCACAGTAAAGAACCTTCTAAAGGAAAGGAGGCTTCTCTGTAATATATGTAAAACAAATCATATGGCTATAAATTGACTGTAAGCATTTGGCTGTCAACATGGCACTGTGTGAAGCCTCCAATGACTGCTGCAGCAGAATATTATCAAAAAATCTCTCACGAAGCCCGTAGAAGCTATTATCATATATAAGGCCTGTTCATGTTACCAAAATTCATGGATGAGATTGAAATTAAGCACAGTGAAGCAAAAACAGAAATGGTGACCATGGTTCTCAAATGTTCATTTACAAAAAAAATCCAGCAATATTACCATAATTTAAATCTTCCTGCACTATAAAGATTAGTTGAAACCTCTAAACAAACAACCCTGGATAGAATCCCTGTCAGAGTCTATACTGATTTTGAGGCTGAGTTATCTTCTGTTTTTAACCATAATATACCAAATAACCCTTGCCGTAGCCCTGAACCGCCACGACGTCGCACCACGATTCCGGCTGTTGATATGCAGCGTGAGAGACTTCATACGATTGAGTAATGGATAGGACTTCCTCGGGGGAAGGGTCTTCTAACTGCAGGGCCCAGTGCCGGACCTCCCTATCCGAGGCCGAACGAACAATGATGTCGCGTACCATAATGTAGGCATTGATAGAACTCGACCCTACCACAACATGCGTTTGGCGGTGATAATATGAAGACAACAATGAACACAATGCATCAAAAGACAAGGACGAGGGTTCCTGCAATGGTGCTAGCTGCCGCAAAACTTGATACAGCGAGGGAGATATCCAAGACAAGAAGAGGGCACGACATACCTCCGCATCGGCAACATGAAACGCCTGGAAATGCTGCCAAAGGCGATGTTCATATGCATCCCAATCCTCTACCATCTCGACATATGGGGGAAAGGGAGGAGGGAACGGCGCTGGAGCAGACGGCGTGGAGAGCAACGCCGGAAGCACTTGTTTCATGGTGGCCATGAGCTCCGTCTGCTGCTCAACCAAAACCCGCACTAAATCCTCCATGCCGTGGAGAAGCTGCGAAACCATAACAATGACGCAACATGCAAAAGAACGACTCTACTCATTGCCAATTGTGTAATAACACTGTTCACGTTTACGTCGCACTTCACTTAGCGTAGACCGGGACTGTGTCCTAGGCATTCTCAATGTTAACTGACTGGGCATGGCCTGTGCTGCCTGAGTTGTTGTTGATGTTATGCCGGCAGAGGTCATGTCCGAATTCTCATGTGCCCTCTGGTGGACGGGACTATACTTGCGGCAACTACCGTCCGTGACGCGCCGTGCCAATGTGCGACGCCCGCGATCTTTCTGGTGGCTACTGCACCCCTCAACCAAAAAACAGTTGCCAGTAGTTAGAAGAATGCACAAGTCACACCCATTGACAAGAAGGGTAGCAAAAGTCATCCACAGAACTACAATCCAGTATCCGTGGAATCAATTTGTTGTATGACCTTAGTACATATTCTGGGCTCAGAAATAACAAAAATAATGAGGCACTTGAACAGGCTGAGGTCCTCCACACCAACCAGCATCAATTCCAAAAACACTGATCATGTGCAGGTCAACTAGTACTTCTAACAATGGAAAATCCAGGATGGAATGTAACAATACTATGAAAAGTATGGTTGCTACTCACTATATGATGGATATGCTGAGCTGCAGATAGGCACAGTAAAAAGATCATCAGAAAGTAAGCTTTCAGCTAACAAGTCCTTCATCAAAACGCACACACACACACACACACACACACACACACACACACACACACACACACACACACGCACACACACATGTGCTCCTGCAAAGTACCTCTTGTAGTGCCCTGAAATAAGGAATGTCCTACCCACCACCTTCCCCACCCCTCCCACAGTGGTATTCCTACACAGCCCCTATTCCCAACCCATTGCCTCATGGCTCATATCACTGTAATAGACATAGATGAAGACCTGGCCCATACAGCCCCCCACCACCACCCACCACCTACTCCAATCTGGTCACGAGCATCACATATCCCTTCAATGGCAGGGCTACCTGTGAAAGCACTCATGTGATCTACAAGCTAAGCTGCAACAGCTGTACTGCAATCTTCGTGGGCATGACAACCAACAGGCTGTCTGTGCACATGATGAACAGAGGCCAAGAAACAGCTGGACAACACTGTTACTGAGCATGCTGCCCCACACCTTCTTCATTTCAGTGATTGCTTCATAACCTGTGCCATCTGGATCCTTCCCACCAACAACAGCTTTTCTGAATTGCCAACATGGGATCTCTCCCTGCAATATATCCTTCATTCTTGTAACCCTCCTTGCCTCAGCCTTTGTTATTCATTGTCAGTGTTCTCTGTCCGCTTCTTCCATGTACGCTCTTGCAAGCAGCATTTTAGTGCCCAGGCCTACCCTGCTATCCCTCACCCCTACCCAGCCCCCCCACCCCCCACCCCCTCAATCCTCGAGTCTCCTCCTTACTCCCAACATCTGGTTGCCATCTGGTTGCCTCGTCCATCATCTGCTGCTGCCGCTCACAGCGTGTGTGTGTCTGTGTATATTGTCTATTTTCAATGAAGGCCTTGGCCAAAAGTTCATTTTCTGACAGACTTTTTTGTTCTACCTATCTGTGACTCAGCATCTGTGCATATGGTGAATAAAAACCTTTTCATAATACTGTCAACTAGTACTTTTCCTACATGACCTCCTGAATCTATGTATCTAGGCAGTCAGGCAGATGCAGTATTTCTTGATTTCTGAAAAGCATTTGACTCAGTAATACAACTATGGTTATTGTTGGAAGCACAATCATATTGTATATCAAACAAAATTTGTTACTGGATTGGGAATTTCTTGGTATGGAAGACACAGCATGTTATTTCAATGGTTAGTCATGGGCAGATGTAAAAGTAACTTCAAGTGTGACTCAGGGAAATGTGTTGGGATTCTTGCTGTTCATGTTGTGTGTTAATGAACTTGTAGACAATATTAACAGTAACCTCAAACATTTCAAAGATGATGCAGTTATTTGTAACGAAATACTGTCTGAAAAAGGCTGTACAAATATTCAATCAGATCATGACAAAATATGAAAGTGGTTCAAAAGAAAGGCAACTTGGTTTAAATATTCAGAACTGCAAAATTGTGCAGTTCACAAAACAAAAAAATTTAGTATTCTTTGACTACAATATCAACAAGTCACAACTGGAATAAGTCAACACATACAATTATCTTGGTGTAAAAATTGCTACGATCACAAAGACTCAGTCATAGGTAAAGCAGGTGGCAGGTGGCATTGGTAGAATTAGGCAAACACTGTTTTCAAAGGAGATTATTTACAAAACAACAATATTAAGAAAAGGCTGCATTGCTACTCACCATAAAGATAGCCCATTGACTTGCAGGCAGGCACAACAGAAAGAGACATATATGACTGTTACCACTGGCAATTCTGACCAGAATGAATTTCAGTGAGCTTGCTTGCATGAGTGAATTTGTATGTGTTGTGTTTTCTTTGCTGAAGAAGGTTTTGGCTGAAAGTTGTAATGTATAACAGACTTTTCAGTGTGCCTGTCTGCTACTCAGTGGGTCATCTTTACAGTGAGTAGCAATCTATCCTTTTCCTCATATTGTTGATATTACCACCAGGAGCTACCATTGTTTTATTTACAAAATATTTGTACGGCCCATTGTAGAGCATTGCTCATGTGTGTGAAGATCATACCAAATGGGGCTAACAGAGAATGCTGAATATGTACAGAAAAGGTCAGTGTATATCTTCCCACGTTTGTTTCACCTGAGGAAGATTATCATGCACATGCTGAAGAAACTGAACAGGCAGTTACTTGTAGATAGATGCAAACTGTTCTGAGAAAGCCTTCTTATCAAATTTCAGGAATCACCATTAAATAACAACTCTAGGATTATCTTACAAACTCCCACATATCACTCCAATAGGGACCATAAGAAAAGGATTATACTAATTACAGTGCACACAGATGTGTTTAAGTAATCATTCTTTTTGTGCTTCTCATATGAATGAAACAGGAAGAAGCTGTAATAAATAGTACAATTTAAAATGTCCTCTGCTGTACACTTCACAGTGGTTTGCAGAGTATGGATGTAGATATAGATGTGGCTATAGTTATAACATTGTAATAAGTCAACAAAACAGAAAAATGAATGCTGCTGTTTAATCCTAGCTATACCAATGCATTTTTCATAACTCATAATAGTATGGGTGGTACATTGTGCCCTCCATTTAAAAAATCTAAAAAAAGAATCCATTAAATGTATTGACCTTTAGTAACAACATACTTCATAAATAGGTTCTGATGTACTAGTAGGGTAGAGAACAAGCATAGCAACACCAACACATTTACCATAATGTTTACACTGAGTGAATGGTACTTTGTCACCACAACAATTTTTTTTTAAAATACAAATTTCATAACTTGTCATTGATTTTCATTCAAAACATACTTTTTATCTTATACAGATATGTAAGAAGGATCCAGAATCTGAAAATATTAATATGATATTTGTTGCAAAAAATCATATTGACTACTAAGACTTAAATTTTGGGTTAATTTTACTTAAAAATTTAAAACAATTATGGGTCTGATACAAGAGACCATTAAAGACAATAATTTTTTTTAAGAATTTTAAAATATAAAGTACCAGACTAGATTACAAAAATTTCAGGAGGTGGACACAAAGTACCCTTCCCCATACACCCCCTCACCTTGGTATTACGAAAGTGACAGCCACTGTTGAATTCCAGCAATTGTTGGTAGAGATTTCTCTTTCTTCCACAAGGCATAAAATTATAAAATTATCTTCTCACAAACAAAAAACATGCATAAGTGATTTCTGAATGTAAAACCCACTGTGTACCCTTTCAATAAACACAGAATGTAGACGGCATTATCCTGCCTGCTTGGGGCACTTGTTCTGAAATGCTAATTATTTGCATATCCAATATTTAGTACACTGCATTCCAATTTGACATTTGTTGCATGCTCCCTTGTTGCAATTTTAATGGTCATCAGTGTATCATGGGACCTTTTCATGCCTCACTATCTTTCACAGCACAAATATGCAGCCTACAATATTTCTGAATTTGTGCCACAGAATGCTCACACTTGTGAGTCCAAAGCTGAACATTTGCAGTTGGCTGTTCAGGTAGTTTGTAACAACTATATTGTTGCTCTTAGTAGAAATACACTTCTCTGTCAAACTTAAGGACAAGCTAGATAATGTAACTTAACATATTAACTACTTGGTGGAAACCAATGAAAGTGTGAAAGTTTGAAATTGTGGGAGTACATTTCTAGAAGTCACCCAGTAATGCACAGAAAGTTGAATGTCACATGGCTTGAGGGCAACATGACTATAGTGCCAGATAGGACTGGCTCTGCAACATAAGGCAGTTGAAGGAACAGTAAAAGACAGAGTGTGTCAATCAGCAAGCAGCTACAATGCACAGTGGTGGTGTGCAGACAACATCTGGATGACTTCATATGGGGAAGGATCATCAGGAAACTGGATGACAGATGAGGTGTAGTAAGTGTAGCCCAGGAGTTTGATACTGCTCACAGAAATGTTTCATGTGCACAGGGAGTGTTCTAAACCATAGGGGTTCCTGCCTGAAAGAGAGGATCTTGTCAGCCATGGTCAGCTACAGCTACAGATGACCACTACATTGTTCCACAGACAAGAAGAGACTCACATCAAACAAAAGGTGCAATTGCAACTATATCTACCATGACTGCAAGGCACACAATCTCATGTTCCACAGTGTCACAACAACTGCATCACAGTGGTATCTTTACCTGACGACCAAGATAATGTGTTCCATTGACACCCACATATTGACAACACCATTTGTAGTGGTGCCAAGAGCATAAAGACTGGACCAACAAGGAGTGGGATCAGACTTGGTCTGAGTAGTGATTCTGGATTTACCCTTATGCAGCAAGAGGTGGGAACACATAATGCACCCATGAGCATTGTCAAACATAATCATTATGGTGGTCCATGTGTTATGGTGAGGAAGGCATAATGTTTCATGGGCATACTAAGCTCCAAATTTTTGAACATGGTACACATACCGATCAACATTATTGTGACACTCTTACCCATGTGTGAATTTTCAGGGTGCATTCAGCTCTGACTTCACATTTATGGATGCCATTGTGTGACCACATCAAACTGCACAGCTAGAGGAGCTCTTGGAACGAGAGAACATTCAGCAAATGGACTGGCCTGCACATTCTCCTAACTTAAGTCCCCTCAAGCACATGTTGGATGTATTGGGGACATGTATTGCAGCATGTACCCATGCACCAAGGGCCATCCAGCAGTTGTTTTAATCCAATAATGCATTTAGTAGCATTGAGGTTGCTGGTTGTAACTCTGTGCTCATTTAATCAGCAGGTTTGGGCACATATATTGTTTAAATACGTAACTACTTTCTCTCAGAAATGGGTTACCTAAGAAACTGCTCAAAGTAACTTGTGGTAAATGTATTTGGTATATATTGGTCCCTGCCTTCGGTTCAAAGTGCGTATGTTTCCTACTCTACATCTAGCAGAGTGAAGTATTCCTTATTAATCTTGCATGATTAGGTAAAATACTCACAATATTTGCCAATATTTATTTTTCACTATTGCACTACTTCAATACTTCACGTGCATAGTCTATACAAATATATGGTTACAATTTTGGGCCTGCCTCAATGATTATCTTCACTCATATTATCTAGCATCATGACTCGTTATTTATTTAGAGTTTACTGTGTTCTCCACTGCATTAAATATGTTACCACTCGTGGTATTCAACCCTTCTTGTTGGTACTAATTCTACTCAGAATTTATGACATTGGCATTATTTATTTCTGGTGTTGGCCAACTTTCTATACAAAGCATTGAGTGTATGTTACTAAAATGAAATCAAGAACTGAGAATAGTAGTGAGAGTGGGAACTTGACCTACCTCATTCACTTGAAGAGATATATCCCAAATGAGGTTAAATCTGAATCGTCTGAGTCCCACTTAAGCCAAAAATCAACAGCTTTTTGGCACAGCCAACATTAATTCCATCCTAAAGCCTGAAAAGATTCTATAATATAGAAGAAACATGTAAAGAATGGAATATTAGTAAATTATCCATGAAAGAAACAAGATTGCCAGATGAGGGCACCATGTATTTTGGAAATTAGGCTGTTGAAAACCAAAATATACATAAGAATCTTTCAAAATACTCTGCACATTAGGAAACTAAGAAAATACTAGATGACAAAAACTGCATGGATATATCCATTATATAAGAAAGAAACAGAACTGATTATAATAATTTATGATTTCTCTTCTTCCTGAGCTATCCAAAATTCTATCTCAATGTCTCCTGGGCAAGTACCACAGCTTGGATACAAAATGGTGAATATCAGAAAGATCTAAGACTAAACAAATTTTAGTTTTGAAACTAATAATATAGTATAGCTTATTTTTTTATACCTCATGTTTTACAATGATATTAGACACAACCTCTAAGAACTACAGATCTTGCCGTTGGTAGGGTGGCTTGTGTGCAGATAGCCATACTCCAGATCTAACCACAACAGAGGGGTGTCTATAATTCAAGAACAGTCTTAATTGCATTTATTATTGTTATATTGCTGCCAGCCAGTTTCAATCCGACGTTATGTAGACAGGAGTGACACCACCGGCAGTCGACCAATGGTGTAAACACCCAGAAGATGACCCCTACGTTGGGTTGAAACCGGTTGGCAGTATTATAACAATAATAAATGCGATTAAGACTGTTCTTGAATTATTTATTAATCATACTAATCGCTGCTTCTCTCCACAACCACGCCGCCCAAAAAAAAAAGAGTGGTGTCTGTTGAGAGGCCAAAAGAACGTATGGTTTCTGAAGAGGGGCAGCAGCCTTTTCAGTAGTTGCAGGAGCACCAGTCTTGATGATTGAGTGATCTGGCCTCACTGTGAGAGTACTGTGAATGGCTGAGGGGAGACTAAAACTGTAATTTTTCCCAAGGGCATGTAGCTATACTTCATGGTTAAATGATGATGGCATTCTTTTGGGAAAATATTCTGGAGGTAAAATGGTCCCCCACTTGGATCTCCAGGCAGATCTACCCAGAAGCATGTTGTCATAAAGAGAAACAAAACTGGTGTTCTGTGCATCAGAGCATGGAATGTTAGATCCCTTAATTTCACAGGTAGGTTAGAAAATTTAAAAAGGGAAATGGGAAGGTTGAAGTTAAATGTAATCGGACTTGGTGAAATTTGGTGGCATGAGGAACGGTACTTTTGGTCAGGTAAATATGGAGTAATAGATACAAAATGTAATAGGCGGATTGCAAGAGTAAGTTTAATGATGAATAAGAAAATAGGAATGTGGGTAAGCTACTCTAAACAACATAATGAATGCATTATCATAGCCAAGGCAGACACAAAACCAACACTCACCACACTAGTACAAGCTCCACTGATGGTGAAGAGGTTGACAAAATGTACGGTGAGATAAAAGAAATTATTCAGATAGTTAAGGGAGATGAAAATTTAATTGTGATGAGGGACTGGAATTTGATTGTAGGAAAAGGAAGAAAATATTGTAGGTGCATATGGACTAGGGGAAAGGAATGAAAGAGGAAGCCGCCTGGTAGAATTTTTCACAGTGCATACCAGAAGATTTCAGATTGGTTATATAATGGCAAGGCAGAGATTTTGGAACCAGATTTTAAACTGTAAGACATTCCAGGGACAGACGTGGACTCTGACCACAATTTATTGGTTATGATCTGTACATTGAAACTAAAGAAATTGCAAAAAGGTAGGAAATTAATGAAATTGAATCTGGATAAGTTGAAAGAACCAGAGGTAGTTGACACATACAGTGGGAGCATTAGGCTGACTATAACAAAGAAAAGGAATACAGTAGAAGAAGAATGGGTAGCTTTGAGAAATGAAATAGTGGAGACAGCTGAGGATCAAACAGTTAAAATGACAAGGCATTGTAGAAATCCATGGATAATGCAGGAGATGCTGGATTTAATCATTTGAAGGAGAAAATAGAAACATGCAGCAAATTAAGGAGGCAAAAGGAAGTACAAATATCTAAATAATGAGACTGACAGGAAGTGCAGAATGGTTAAGCAGCGATGGCTAGGGGACAAATGTAAGGATTTAGAAGCATATTTCACTAGGAGAAAGATAGATACTGCCTACAGGAAAATTAAAGAAACCTTTAGAGAAAAGAGAAGCAACTGTACAAATATCAGGAGCTCAGATTGAAAACCAGTCCTCAGAAAAGAAGGGAAAGCTGAAAGTTGGGAGTACTATATAGAGGGTCAATACAAGGGAGATGACTGTGAAGGCAATATTATAGAAATGGAAGAGGACATTGATGAAATTGAGATTGCAAGAAGAATTTGACAAAGCACTGAAAGACCTAAGTCAAAACAAGGTGCTGAGAGTAGACAATGTTCTGTCAGAACTACTTATAGACATGGAAGAGCCAACCATGACAAAACTCTTCCATCAGGTGAGCAAGATGTATGCAGCAGGTGAAACACCACCAAAAAGAATGTAATAGTTCCAATTCCTAAGAAAGCAGCTGCTGATAGGTGTGAATATTACTGAACTATCAGTTTAATATGTCATAATTGCAAAATACTAACACGATTTCTTTACAGAGGAATGGAAAAACTGGTAGAAGCAAACCTCAGGAAGATCAGTTTGGATTCTGGAGAAATGCAGGAACATGCAAGCCAGTACTGACCCTATGACTTATCTTAGAAAATAGATTGAGGAAAGTCAATCCTAAGTTTACAGCATTTCTACATACAGAAAGCTTTCGACAATGTTGACTGGAATTCTCTCTTTGAAATCCTGAAGGTAGTAAGGATAACTGTTGTATCCGTAATTGGAGAAACAACAAATAACGATTGGTGTGAGTTCCAAATTCTATTTTTTGCCAACAGTTCCACAATACTAACACAACTTGGTGCTTGATCAAGAGCAGCGACTGGGCTGCAGAGTCCAAGTCCGGTATGGTAAACAGTCATAGACAGTGTAGCATCATTCCTGGGTGCGATGTCGATGTAGCACATAGGTAGTCCAACACAAGAGTGCCAGGCGTGGCAGCGTATGCGGCTGTATAGAGTGACTGGCAGAGGAATACGCTCACCGTAACTCAGTCCGCTTGTCGTGTCCTGTTATGATTGGTGGTGCGGCCTCTCGTAACTATCTCTCGAAAGGACGCCGGCCGAGGTTGCCATGACAGAGCGGAGGCACTCAGTGTGTTAGGCCTGCGCCTGTGCTGTACATCTGTGCAGAGCTGCGCATAAGTGGGGCGTGCTGGCCATTGGCTGTATGACGTAGAGACTGCGGCCACACAGCTTCAGGTGCCACGGTGTGGGCATTGACTACACCACACTCTTCCCCCCCCCCCCCCCCCCCCCCCCCCGCCAAAATGCCTCACTGTGGTGGTTTATTGAGATGGGCCACGATGACAATGGGGAGATCGAGGCCAGAGTCAGGGTGACAGGGGCCGTTCAGGAACTTGGTCCGAACAGTGTTAAGCTGCATTCCTGCAGGTCCTGTGGGGGGGCCCCGGCCCCGGTGAGACTGGAAGAACAGCCAGAGGCCGAATGTGCCTCCTGCCCAGCATACTCCGAATAATCCGCTCCTGGAGCCGAGATGTCCAATTTCATGGGTGTAGCTGATGGTGATGAAGGCAGTAGCTGGGCTGCAACAACAGGATCTGCAGCGTCCGAGGCATCTCTGGTGGCGGTGGCGACCTGGACCATGATGGGGAAGACTGCATCACCTGAGGCTGTGGAGGCCGTGGCTGGAACGTGGGTGCACTGCAGGAGGTGCCTGAGAGCTGGTACATATCCTGCCACCATGGACTGCTGGTTGGGATGTCCTCTGCAGGAACAGCCCCTGGAACCGAAAGGTCCGTGGCAGGATCGGGAATTGCGCGGGAGTGTAGCTGATTCTGGTGTCTGTGGTGGGTGTGCCCTGATCTGTCACGAATGACATAGTTCACCCTGCCCAAAGGATTGATAACAGTTCCAGGTTCCCAGGCATGATTCTTATTGAAGACCCAGAAATACACTTTGGCATGTGCAGAGAATTTGGTTGAAGGTGCAGAAGCAGCTGGAGATTGCTGAGGATGGAGAAGATGCAATGTTGTCCAATGAAACCTACCATGTAGAAGTTCAGCCATTGGGGCGTTGTGTGGTATGTTGATAAGAACAGGAGCAGAGCATTCTCTTTAGAGTGAGATTGTCGCAGCTTTGTCATCTGTGCGTTGAAAGTACTCACAAACCGTTCAGCTTCTCCATTTGATTCGGGGGGGGGGGGAGAATGGCATCAACGTGATGTATGTGATGCAATTGGCCTTACAGAAGGAAGCAAATTCTGATGAAGTTAATTGTGGGCCATTATCAGACACTATGGTGGTTGGCAACCCTTCTTGGTTAAAGATGGTCGCCATAGCCCAGATTGTATTGGCTGAAGTTGTGGAAGTCATAGGAAGGACAAAAGGAAATTTGGAAAAAGCGTCCACAACTATCAGCCACCTTGAACCCCAGAATGGCCCTGCGAAACTGTTGATGAGAGGCAGGTTGGTGTTCTGCACATTCCTTGCAATGTGTGACCACTTGTTCTATATCCTTGTACATCCCTAGGCAAGTGCAATGGCGCCTGACCAACTGCTTTGTCCGGACAATGCCCCAATGTCCTCTATGAAGTAATTCGAGCACTTGCTTCTGCAGAGGCGTAGGAATCACAACCTGAGTTTGATCTTGGGCGTATGCAAGAGCACCACTCCAATTTGGACAGTAAAGGCATCTCGCAGTGGGTACCAGCATTGTAGAGACTCATTGGGAAGTTGTGTCTTGTCTTCAGACAAGTCTGTTAAAATAAACTGGCGAAGGGGTAGCAGGATGTCAGCTTGCCCTATGGCGGTGGCGATGCGATGATGATCAATTGGGAAGGAAGATAGTGATGCCTCATTCCTCTGGTCAATATGGAAGCAGGCATCCTCGGAAGAGTCAAAAGTCATGTCCAGTCCGACAAGGACATGAGATAAAGTATCAGCATTGGCGTGATGAGTCGTGGGGTGGTAGATGATCTAGTAATTATAACTGGCCAGGGTAAGTGCCCATCGTTGGAGCTTTTGAGCAGTTCGGGTGGACACCAGTTTGGCTGGATGGAATAGGCTGGTGAGAGGCCTGTGGTCCATTAGTAGAAAAAATTTTCTTCCATACAGGTTCTGGTGGAACTTGGAAACGCCATAAATGATAGCTAAAACCTCTTTTTCCAATTGGCTGTAGTTTACTTGAGCATTGTTGAGCAACATCGATGCGAATGCAATTGGCCTGTCTGTGGAACCAACTTTGTGAGACAGAACTGTGCCAATGGCATATGAGGAAGCATCTACTGCGAGGACCATGGGTTTCGCTGGATCAAAGTGGATGAGGCATCTGGCACTCAGCAAGACATTTTTTAACATCTGGATTGCCGTTTCTTGCTGGTCTGACCACCGAAATGGAACATGTTTCCGTCAAAGAAAATGTAATTGTGCTGCAATCTGACTTGCATTTGGTATGAACCGAAGATAATATGAAATCTTGCCAAGGACAGCTTGCAGTTCGGTGAGGTTCCTGGGAACAGATAACTTCCGGATAGCGTCCAAGTGCTTGGAAGACTGTCGAACACCACTGGAGTCGATGACATGACCCAGGTACTCTATCTGATGACAGAAGAATTCTCATTTTTCGCTCTTGCAGTTGAGTCCAGCATCAGTGGGGGTTTGGAAGAGGCATTCCAGGTTGTGGAGGTGCTCCTCGAAGAAGCTGCCCGATATGATGATGTCATCCAGATAGTTGGTGCAAGAGGGGCCTTGGACATGAGTTGCTCTAAAAACATCTGGAAGATGGCTCGTGCCGAAGCACTGCCGAAAGGCAATTGCTAATATTGGAACAGCCCAATGTGAGTATTGATCACCATGAAGGATTTTGTAGCATCATCTAAGGGAAGTTGTAGACAGGCATCCTTAAGATCTATCTTTGAGAAGAAAACACCCCCTTGCAACTTGTCCATTAACTGTTCTGGGTGAGGCAGTGGGTACGAGTCCACAACACACTGTGTGTTAACTGTGGATTTAAAATCGGCGCAAAAACATAACTTCCCATTGGGTTTACTGACCGTGATGAGGGGTGATGCCCACTGACTGGCAGCTATGGGCTCGATGACACCAAGTTCCTGTATCCATCTTAGTTCAGTGGCAACCTCATCCCGAATTGCATGAGGAAAATCTCATGCTTTTATGAATCTTGGCCGTACATTCTCTTTCAGGGTGATGTGTGCAAAAAAATCGTTGGCTTTGCCTAAGGTGTCCTCAAAAAGATGGTGATATTTGTCACATAGTTTCCTGATGCTCTCCTGCGGAACATGGGAAGTGATTATTGCCACATCATCGGAGATCTGGAGGTCGAAAATATCGAAGGCATTGAGACCAAAAATTTTGGGTCTGTCATAAGCTTGCAGGACTGTGACAGGAATTGCCTTGGTCGTAGATTGGTGTTGCATCTGTAGAAGGCATGTGCCCAAGATGGCAATGCGATCCCCATTGTAGGTACTGAGGGCCTGCGTGGGAGGTTGAAGTTGTGGGGAGCCAAGTGTCTCGAAGTTGCACCTATTGATCAAGGTAACAGAGGCCCCAGTGTCCAGCTGGAATTTGACAGTCTGGTCCACAACTTTAAGCTGAATGAAAAGTTTCTTTGGATCACATACAAGTATAGAGGGCCACTGGGGGCACCTGATGGGCTGCGAGAGCTTGTTGATGGCAGAAATGCTATAACAGGTTTGAACTGTTACAGGCTCATCGGAAACTGACTGGTGTAGGAGCACGGCATCGTCGAAATCGACCTGATTGACATCCATTTGTTCAGAACAACTGTTAGTCGTGTTTGTGGGTTGGGCCCATAGTTTCTTGGAACACACGGACTGTATATGAGCAATCTTTTTACAAAATAAGCATTTGGTTCTGTGAAACTGACAGCCATTTCGATCATGGGAGATGTAACACTTAGGGCAGGACTGCAATTTCCCACTCGTACATTGCTGCTGCGAGCGTACCGTCTGCTGCTTACGATGCCCAGTGGGACCGGTACCCCGGTGCAAAGGAGAGTGGCAATTGGTAATGGCGTCCACCACAGCACCACAGGTGGCAACATTCCCATCTCTGCAGTGTCAAACAACTCCTTTGCCTCAATTACTCAAATGTCGTCCTCGAGTGAGGGATCAGACAATTTGAGAACTTCTGCCCTAAGTCTGGAATCCGTAACATTCTGGACTATGGCGTCACGCAACATGGCATCTGCATAGGACTCGCCACAGGTGCATTCAAACCAGCAGGCGCGAGTCATACTATGAAGTTACATGAGCCATTGCCTATATGACTGGGTGGGTTGGCGCTTTGTTCGAAAGATCTTATGTCTTGCAGCCGCCACCAGGACATGTGAGTTGAAATACTTGTCTAACACATCAATAACTTCTGGGAAGGGGACTAATTCAGGCTGCATGTGGGGGGAACAACTTGATACAGATGCGCAAAATATCTACAATGACCCACAAAAAAAATATGATTTATGAATATCACCTGAGATGTTGTAGGCTGCAAAATGTTGAAACAGCTGCAACTTGTACTCGATCCATTCCTCTGTGGCAGCATTGAACTTGTGGATGGGAGGCATTGATCAATGCCGGTAGCCTGTGTCCTCTACCTTCGTGGCCTGCTGCAGTATGTGACGATCCTCCAACAGCTGTTTCACTGTCTCCATCAGTTGTGGAAACTGCAGCAACTGAAACTTAAAAAGATTGTGTAATGATACTGGTTCCTCTGTCTGTGAGGTAGACATGTCAAAACCAAAGGATCACCAAGGTACACAAAAAACAACAAAATAGGAGCTCCCCAACCACAAAGTTATCGCCGTCCGCTCCTGAAATCAGAGAGGAGACAATATCCCTCAAAGGAGGTGATGAGATACAGAAGTGCACTGAGATACGTGACGCTGCCTTACCGGCAGTGTAGACTGAAAGACAACGGTGCTACAGGACGTGGCCACTGAAGTAAAATCGGAACCAGCCTCTGTCGCCACTAATATGCTGTATCCGTAATTGGAGAAACAAAAAATAACGTTTGATGTGAGTTCCAAATTCTGTTTATTGCCAACAGTTCCACAATACTAACACAGCTTGGTGCTTGATCAAGAGCAGCGACTGGGCTGCAGAGTCCAAGTCCAGTATGGTAAACAGTCATAGCACAGTGTAGCGTCATTCTTGGGTGCCACGTCGACATAGCACGTAGGTAGCCCAACACGAGACTGCCAGGTGTGGCGGCTTATGCGGCTATATAGGGCGAGTGGTGGAGGAATATGCCCGCCATAACTGAGTCCGCTTATCGTGTCATGTTATTATTGGCAGCACGTCCTCTCGTAACTATCTGTTGGGAGGATGCCAGCCAAGGTTGCCATGACAGTGTGGAGGCACTCAGTGTGTGAGGCCCACACCTGCACTGTACAGCTGTGCAGAGCTGCGCATAGCTGCACATAAGCGGGGCATGCCAGCCGTTGGTTGTATGATGTAAAGACCGCAGCCACCCAGCTGCAGGCGCCATGGTGTGGGCATTGACTATACCACAGTAACATACAGTGAGCAAAAGGCTAGCTACAAGTTGTAAATAAACCAGGTCAAAGTTTTAAGAGTTGAGAGTCATGAAAGGGAAGCAGTGGTGAAGAAGGAAGTGAGACAGATTTGTAGCTTATCACTAATTTTATTCAATCTGTGCATTGAGCAAGCAGTAAATGAAACCAAAGCAAAATCTGGAGTAGGAATTAAACTTCAGGGAGAAGAAATAAAAAACTCTGAGGTTTGTTGATGGCACTGTGATTCTGTCAGAGACAGCAAAGGACTTAGAATGGCAGTTGAATGGAATGGACAGAGTCCAGAAAAAGAGGATAAAAAATGGACAGTAACAAAAGCAAAACAAGGATAATGGAATTTAGTCAAATTAAATCAAGTGATGCTGAGGAAATTAGGTAGGAAATGAGATACTGAAAGTAGTAGAGTTTTGTTATTTGGGCAGGAACATAACTGAGAATGACCAAAGTAGAGAGGACATAAAAAGTAGACTGGGAATGGAAAAAAGTACTACTGAAGAAAAGAAATTTTCTAACATCAAATATAAATATAAGTGTTAGGAAATCTTTTCTGAAAGTATTTTTATGGAGTGTAGTCATGTATGGAAATGAAACATGGATGAGAAACAGTATGGACAGGGAGACAATAGAAGCTTTTGAAATATGATGCTACAGAAGAATGCTGAAGATTAGATGGGTAGACGAGATAAATAATGAGGGGGTACTGAACAGAACTGAGGAGAAAAGAAATTTATGGTACACTAGAGTTTTACCAGTCTGACTAGAAAAAGGGATGGGTTGAGAGGACACATTGTGAGACATCAACAGATTACCAATTTAATATTGGAGGGAAGTGCAGAGGGTAAAAATTGTAGTGGAAGACGAAGGCATGAATACAGTAAACAGATTCAGAAGGATGTAAGTTGCAGTAGTCATTTGGAGATGGAGAGGATTGCATGAGATAGAGTAGCATGGAGACTTGCATCAAGCCAATCTCCACACAACAACATTAGACGTGTCATGTTGCCAGTTTTATACAGAATAAACAATGGTTTTAGAAATTTGTCATTGATACAGAAAATAGTTGTTTTGTAATAATAATGATAACCAATAATCAATAATAATACACAGTTATGTGCATACACTAATAGTTTGCATTAAATTATGCAACAGTCTTACAGACATAAGGATAAACAGGTTGAGATTCATTGGGAGAGTCCTTAGAAAATGTAGTCCATCAACAAAGAAGGTGGCTTACAAAACACTCGTTTGACCTGTACTTGAATATTGCTCATCAGTGTCTGATCCGTACCAGGTTGGGTTGACAGAGGAACAGAGAAGATCCAAAGAAGAGTGGCGCGTTTTGTCACAGGGTTATTTGGTAAGTGTGATAGCGTTACGGAGATGTTTAGCAAACTCAAGTGGCAGACTCTGCAAGAGAGGCGCTCTCCATCGTGGTGTAGCTTGCTGTTCAGGTTTCGAGAGGGTGCGTTTCTGGATGAGGTATCGAATATATTGCTTCCCCCTACTTATACCTCCCGAGGAGATCACAAATGTAAACTTAGAGAGATTCGAGCGTGCACAGAGGCTTTCCAGCAGTCGTTCTTCCCGCGAACCATACAGGACTGGAACAGGAAAGGAAGGTAACAACAGTGGCAAATAAAGTGCCCTCCGCCACACACCATTGGATGGCTTGCGGAGTATAAATGTAGATGTAGATGTAAAATGTCTACAACGTTAGGTTTTTTGCCATGCTACTGGTACTTCATCTAAGCCTACTGACTTTTTATTTTTTTTAGTTTTTGAACAGTTTTATTGACTTCATTCTCTGTGGTTGGAAGTAACATTATTGTATTTACAGGTGTTATATTTGTTTGCGGGAATTTTTGCTGTACCTTCTTTGCAATACTTGAAAAATGCTCATTTACATAGTTTTCTAAGTGTTGTGGATCATTTATTACCTTATCCCCCTCTCTTAGCAGTATGTTATTCTGCATTTGTTTGCCTCTCCCTGTTTCCTTTTTTATAACATCCAAGACTGCTTTGCTTTTATTCTCTGCATTATATATTATTTTGTCATTAAATGACTTTTTTGCATCAATCAGCACCTTCCAATAGCTCTTTTTGTATCTATGTTAGAAATTTAAGAATTCTGGATCATTGCAAATCGTTTTCTGAGGTGGTTAATTGCTTGGGAGGACTTCTTAATACCTGCTGTTATCTACCTGTTTTTGTGAGATGTTGATACAGACATGAATACCTTTTCAAAGTTCAGTTTAAACAATGTGGAGAATTTAGAGAATTTCATATTCACATTGGTTTCCTTATACACATCATCCCAGCTTTGTTTTCTAGTTCTTTTGAAAAATCTTTTGTTTTGATTTCTGATAGATGTCATTTGCAGGCGTGTAGTTTAGGGTATGATTTGATGCCTGATTTTACTGTTGTTATTTGACAGAGATGATCTGATAGTCCGAGATCTTTTACAGCTACATCACATTTTTTGCTGTCCATATTTGTGGCCACATGGTCAATTACTAATGCAGTCATTGTAGTAACTCTTGTTACACTATTAACCAATAGGGACATGAAGGTGCTGCTGGATTCATTTATGATATTAGTGTTGATGTTAATGTCCCCACACAGAATTACATTGACCTTTGTACTTGGGACTTTATCAAGAACTTCTGTTAATTTATTGAAAAAAGTGTCCACAATACCACTGGGAGATCTATACGTACACGAAATGATTAATTTCTTGGTGATAAAAAGTCCTGTTAATCCAATAGCTGATATTTCAAAGTGTTTGTCTTCACTAACTGTACTGTGGTCATGTCTTGATTTGAACAGTGTTCCCTTTCTGATATAAATGCATGATCCTCCACTCCTTGTAGTAGTTCTGCAATAAGAGTTTGCCCTTTCATACAATGATAGTACTACATGTTGGATTTCTGTGTCTCTAAACCAGTGCTCAGTAATACAAACTACTGTGCAGTTCAAAGATTGGAGCTCAACTTTTAATAATTGTATTTTATTTTTTATTGATTGCATGTTTTATGGAGGATTCTTAAGTCTGTGAAATGCCCCATGTTACTCTTTCCAATGGTTTGTTTTTCCTTGTGACATCTGGTATGTGTGATATTTGAAGTGTTAAAATCTGTCTTGTGATGATTGTTTCAGTATTTCTTCAGCTGCTGGAGATACTCTTTAGACAGGAGAACCAATTGTCTGGATTTATCCTAAAAAAGACCTACTTTTCCTACCTATGACAACAGATATTTGACCATGTGTGGCCCGAGATCCACCCCCTATACTTTCATGAATCAGCTGTACCAATCTTCCCTTATCAGTCCTGTTTAGGTGCAGGCCATGCCTAGTGAAACCCATCTGTTGACAGTCCGGATGGACACCAGAGAAACATGAGCAAAGTTGGCTGTCCTCAGAGCCATCCCTAACCCCACACTGATTCGTCTCACAGCTACATCAAGGTATGGTTGATCATGATGCCAGAACAGCTCAACAAAGTGTACATTGGTGCCATGAGTCAGGGAAGCTACCTTGTCCAGGTCACCACCTATGCCATATGCCCCATCCCTGTCCAAACTGTCTCCCATCCCACCCACTGTCACTACATGGTCCTCTTTTGTAAAGTCCTTACATGAAGACCCCAGGTCCTCCATTATATGACTTAGCCCTGCATTTGGCTTGAAGATACTGGTGGCCTGGTACACTGCCCCTAAACTTTCCTGTAACTGAGGGCCTACACCTTGCCCATGGCTAAAACCTAGCAGTAGCACATTCTTCTTCCTAACACTTTGTACATTCCTAGGCTTCTTGGCCTTGGTTGAAGTGTGCTGCACATTTCCCGCTCCTTGTTCTACCTGAGGCTCTCCTCCACTTAACTCTGTCAGTGGTAGATACCTGTTTTTGGTGTTGATGATAAAACTGTCAGATCGCGTTCTGTTTCTTCCTATCCTCCTACCAGCTGCCAGTTCCCAACCCCCCTCCTCCCCCCTATTTCCCTTGATCCTTATCAGTTCCTCCCTTGCTTCCTTCAACTGTGCCTGAAGGGCACAGATTTTCCTTTCCTGTTCCCATTCAAAAAGTTCCTACTGCATACTCTGCAGTTCCAGGAGACAGCCTCTACTGAAACAATGCATAGGGATTAAACAAGGCCCCTTAACAAATATAATAACTGAATCCTTCACATTTCCAGAGCAGCTAAAACAGGCAAGAGTTGTACCCTTGCTTAAGAAAGGTAACACAGAAGACATAGAAAATTACCAGCCCATTCCCCTGCTGTCAGCATTCTCAAAAATAATAGAAGCAATTATGAAAGACAGATTAATGAATTACCTGAATAAATACAATCGTTTGAACGAATCACAGATTGGTTTCCAAAGATTTAGAATTAGCCAAAGTAGAATTCACAAAAGTTGCACCTGATGCTCTTGATAAAGAAAAGTGTGTTACAGGCATATTTTTAGATCTTTCTAAGGTGTTTGATACAGTCAACCACAAGATTCTATTAAATAAATTAGAAGCATTAGGAATAAGAGGGGTAGCTAATGACTGGTTTTGATCATACCTAGCAGATAAGGTACAAAGAGTAGAGATAACACATACTTCAAATAGATGTAAACATTTAGTTAAACACTTATCAGAACCAAAATACATTAATATTGGGGTTCTGTGAGGTACCATATTAGGACCAATACTATTCCTGATATACACCAATGACTTTCCCAGTAGCATTACTCATGATGAAAAAATTCTCTTTGTTGATGACAGCAATATTATAGCCACTCAGAAAACAAGAGAACTCCTTGCTGAGAAACCAAATGAAACTCTCAAGGAAGTTTACGATTGGTCAATAAGCAATAAAGTGACGTTGAACATAAAGAAAACTAATGCCATGAATTTCAGTATGAAGAGGAAAAATGACAATGTTACATTAAATGTTGGTGGCACCTCTATAGACTGTGTAACAAATGTAAAATTTCTAGGAATGAATATTGATTCTCAGTTGAAGTGGTGTGAACACACAAAGGTACATGCAAACAAAATGTCATCAGCATGTTATGCCCTTAGAATCCTATCATCAGTGTGCAACATGCAGTGTCTTTTAGTTACATATTATTAATATGTACAATCATTTCTTAGCTATGGCATTCTTTTTTAGAGAACAAATGCACAAAATATGAACACAATTTTCAAACTCCAGAAAAGAGCCATAAGAATAATAACCAAAAATACTAGTTGAGTACATTGCACAGATCTGTTCAAAACACTGGGGATTTAAACTGCTCCATGTGAATACATTTACCATTTACCACATCAAAAATAACATTGCTAATTACTGCACAAACAGCTCTGTCCATGACAATGCGACAGGAGACAGACTCAACTAACTTTTACCAAGAGAAAATAAACATAAAACTCGAAACAGCATTTTCTACCAAGGAATAAAACTGTACAAGAAATTACCAAAAGAGATTAAAGAAATTTAAAAAATTCACTTATTAAAAAAGGCAGCTAAAAAGTATCTGTTATGCAATACATTTTATACATTGAAGGGTTACTTAGAGAAAACAGAGTAGGGGGTTGAAAAAAAATGTTGTACAAATAAATACTAATAACAATAATGATTATAAAACATCCAACATTCCACATAACACCTTCACTTTATGTTTTTTTTTCCTTTTTAGAAACACTCTACCCTCAAGCTATGCATAGCACAATACTAACACCTCTTCCCCTTTCTGAGCTCAACATCTCACTCATTATGGAGGGATGCTCACTCAGTTTTTCAGGATAGCATGTGGGAAGTTGCGGTACAGAAAATAGCCCAGGGATCACCAGTAAGTGTGTGTGTGTGTGTGTGTGTGTGTGTGTGTGTGTGTGTGTGTGTGTGTTTGTGTGTATAGTGAGTGAACTGTTACGAGTGAACAGTGTGGCATTACATTATTTAATAAGTTATTTGTAAAAAAAGTATTGTATACCAGGGGAAAAATCTAACTAGAAGTGTGTAAATATATGTGTATATGAATTAGCTTATTTTAAATTGGTCTAAACTTGTAAATACTTTGGCATGTCCTATATCCTTGTCAAAAGAGATCTAAAGATGAATAAAGCTAATACTACTGACAATAATAATACATTTTTTACAAACTAAAAACTAATGTTTAGGTCATGTATCTCAGCCATACTGCAGAAAATATTATTTATACATACTGAAAACTCATTTAAACCATGTTTACAGTAATGTACTTAATCTATATGTTCTCTACTGTAGTTCCAGCATCACATTTTGTTTTGTTTTCCTTCTTTCAGGTAATTTGTTTCCACATTGGAAAAGGAAGTCTTTTACTCAATTTCCAACTTTATATTTACATTTTTCTATTGATTTGCCTACAAATACTGCTTCACCTTAAACCAACAACCAGAGATGAAATATTCCTTCAGTTTTTATTTGAAGATGCTCAGTTCCGTTATGCTAACTGACAGTATGTTATAAAATAAGATGTCTGCATCTGTAAGGTCTGTATCAGTCATTTTCAATCTTTTGCTGTATATGTGGTAATTTTCTCTAGTTCTTGTATTGCGGTCATGAAGATCTCTGTTTAGAGGAGCTGTATCATTTACTTCACTGGGTCATATTTATCATTAAAAAGAGTATTGTCTCTAAATGTGCAAACTTAGTACAGTTAATATCTAAAAAAAATTTAATTTATTTTTACATGATTCCTGTGGCATTAGTTTTGCTAAGCGTTTGAAGCTTTCTTTTGAAGTCTTAAAATTCTTTTAATCTGTAATCTGCTCCTCCCCATATTGGTGTACAGTACAATATGCGTGCATAGTACATTTTAGCAAGGCTTGTGTCCATTATACAAGGAGTTGCAAAAAGGTACGGCCAAATTTTCAGGAAACATTCCTCACACACAAATAAAGAAAAGATGTTATGTGGACATGTGTCCGGAAACAATTTCCATGTTAGAGCTCATTTTAGTTTCGTCAGTATGTACTGTACTTCCTCAATTCACCGCCATGCTTTCATACTGGATTCTCTACCTGTGGTGCTAGAACATGTGCCTTTACAACTATGACACAACATGTGGTTCATGCATGAAAAGTAGACACAACATGTGGTTCATGCACGATGGAGCTCCTGCACATTTCAGTCGAAGTGTTTGTACGCTTCTCAACAACAGATTCGGTGACCGATGGATTGGTAGAGGCGGACCAATTCCATGGCCTCCATGCTCTCCTGACCTCAACCCTCTTGACTTTCATTTATGGGTGCATTTGAAAGCTCTTGTCTACGCAACCCCGGTACCAAATGTAGAGACTCTTCGTGCTCATATTGTGGACGGCTGTGATCCAATACGCCATTCTCCAGGGCTGCATCAGCGCATCAGGGATTCCATGCGACGGAGGGTGGATGCATGTATCCTTGCTAACAGAGGACATTTTGAACATTTCCTGTAACAAAGTGTTTGACGTCACGCTGGTATGTTCTGTTGCTGTGTGTTTCCATTCCATGATTAATGTGATTTGAAGAGAAGTAATAAAATGAGCTCTAACATGGAAAGTAAGCGTTTCTGGACACATGTCCACATGACATATTTTCTTTCTTTGTGTGTGAGGAATGTTTCCTGAAAGTTTGGCCGTACCTTTTTGTGACACCCTGTATAGCACAATTTTTTTCATTAAGAATGTATTTCAATTATTTTTTGACATATTATAACGATACAGCCTTCCCCAAGATTCTAATGAAGACACTTATATCACTTTTTTTTGTGTGTGCATCCGGGTGGCTGTCGGATGAGTCAGTGCTTCCTAGGGACTTGTATGTGTGTCTTTATAAATATCATTCTGTCCAGTTTGCTAAAACACTTGTGAAAGCATATAGAATGTTCTGAAAGGACTTATATTAACATGATTGACAGGGGACTGTTGTCATTAACAAATTTGTGTTAGATGTTTAATCAAGAAATTGAAGTGTTAAATAACTGATGGCAAATATTAAGAGGCTGTGGAAATGTTGGCATAAGTGGTTGGCACCTCTAATTACCTTAATTGCAGATGACTGGTGGGTTGACACAGTGAACATCATTATCTTGAGAAACTGCTTAAAAGTTATTACCAAGTGATGTATTTTCATTTGTTATCTATTTTTATGTCCTCCTCTGTAATTAATATCCTTTGAATTACATTTCTAATTAATTCTCCAATTGTTTACACCACACAACTTTCCAATTTTCAAAATTTAAGTATTATTTGTAAATTTACATATGTAGTCAGATAAAGCATAAGATTTGTACTGTCATTGAATGTTAGTAACTAAATCCAAATTGTAATTAATTACATAACTACAATAATACAAAAGACACTATTGTAATTAAAGTTCAGATTGCTTTTTTGTTTCAAAGTACAGATAATACTAAAAAATGTGTGTCATACAATATTGTATTTTATACCTTATTTGGCTGTAACATCAGTTCCTCTACATTTTGTAAATTTTAATTGTAACATCAAAATTGTACAAAAATAATAATGGTTTATTTTGAAATTTATTGTCAAAATTCTATATAAAGTGATGCAGTGCAGCTGCAAATTAGTTGATGAGTTGTTGTTTTGTAAGTCAGTCAAAGAGATCTGTGCGGTATGTCAGTCAGTGTTTTTGTTAACATGATAAGTTTGCAGTTCAGTTGTAAATAAATTTTGTGAAATTGGAAACTGTTATATTCTTTCATCAAATGAACTCGAGGCAATAGAAAGTCAAGTTAAATGTAACAATGCGAGCAGAACATTATAAGATCTTATCAATGTAGTTTTCCTATGTCAGAAATTTGTCCACCTCTATTCCAAGAAACCTATTACTATGCACATCTTCTAAATCTGCATCCCCAGTATTCAGAATAAAGTCCTCTTAGATATTAGATCTGCTTGTTTCACATTTTGTACACATTGTTTCCATCCTGTTGATCAATAAATTATTTTCTCTAAAATACCATTCTACCATTCATACATTCTCACTGGCTCTCTTTTCTACATCCTTAAACAATACATGTAATGACACTCGCAAAGGTGTAGATTTTTTTAAATTTTACTTCCGCCATACGGAAAATGAATATTTCTTTGAGCACTGTGCATAAATTATAGATATTTTTCTAATTCAGTCACTCTACTATTTAATTAGCATGAAACATTTAGGAAGTGTGCTGCCACCCTAAGATGCCTTACGTTAGCATTTCACATGTGTCAGTGTGCATAGGTTGACAATTTTTCATCATTTTAAGGTCTGATAATAATATTATTAATAATAATAAGTATAATAGTAATAACATAATACTGTGAACCCACTACGCTGATGTAGCAGGAAGAAATGTGATACTCCAATGTGGCATGTCCCAGGTGGTGGAAAGGGGGCCATCACCCACTTCCTGGTGGTTTTGAACAAAATTAAATGGCTCTCACAGACCAAACACAAAACAACCTCTACAGTTAACAACTGTAGCTATAACTCAGAGCTTGCCCCATACAAGACTGACCACCTTTGGAAGTCTAACATGGAAGGAAATGTTTTTAAGGTAAAATGCATCGTTTTGCAATGGACAGTGAAGACCACACTCAGATAAGGTGGGCAGTCACTTGAAAGATTACTTAGATGTGTCAGAGCAGCTGAAAATACCCAACACTGACACAAGATCAAAATTTAGACTGAAGACAGGGTAGATGGCACCGTCATACAACCAGCGAGACTCAAAATTTTGACAGATAAAATAGACTGCAAAGGGATTCTAATAACTGGATTACAAGAAATGAGAAGCACTGATCAGGTACCAATAGAATCAAAATGATATAGAATTTATATGGGAATGTCAGGAAAAAGAGTAATGAAGCAATGTCCACAATTCGGAATAGGATTTGTGGTCAGTCTCAGAGTGATTGAATCCATAACAGAATTTAAATCACAATCTCACAGGCTATCAACACTAACTATAAAAGCACCAAATAAAATATACACAATAATAAATGTCCATGCCCCAAATAATGATAAAAACTGTAAGAAAGAACAAAGAGAAGATGTGGATGAATTGTGGGAGCTTTTAGATCAGACAACAACAAACATAAATAGATATCATACCAAAATTTTAATTGGAGGTATTAACACCCAGTTATGAATAGAAAAAAGATATAGAGATGTAATAGGGAAATGGACAGCACAAAGAAATACAAACAGGAATGGCATGAGATTGGGGGAATTCAGCAGAAACAATGACCTGATCTAAAAATCAACATATTTCAAGAGAAGACCAAACAAGCTCAAAACTTGGAAACATCCAGACTGTAAAAAAGGAGAACGGCAAATGGACCATGACTGTATGGATAGAAATTACCACAGGGAAATCTACAATGTGAAAGTTCTGAGAGGAACAGATACTGCATCAGATAATTACATGATAAAAATAAAAATTAAATACACCCGATCAACAAAGAAAAAAATCCCACACCAAAAAGAAGAAAACCAATGACCTTAGTACACTGATAAGTAATGAGGAATGTGAAGAACAAACCAATAATGTAAAAATAACAGATAATCTAGGTGAAATAGTTCCCCAGTTGAATCAAACAGTTGAACCAGTAGTCTAATAAATCCAAGGAAAAAATACCAGTGGTGGAACAATGAGGTGATAAAAAGTGGTAAACAGACACCAAGCCTGGTTAAGACATCAGAGTCATAAAACAGAAGAATCACACCAGGAACTCACAGAAAAAAAGAAGATAACTCAAACAACAATAAGGATGGTTAAATGCCTGCATCAAAAAGACATATATCTAATGATAGAAACAAATAGTGAGAGAACAAACACAAAGGATTACTACAACTTTGATGTTAAAGGATAAAAATATGAAGATGGCCCATAGCAGTAAAAAAATACAGAAATTTTAGCAGAAACATGTAGTAAATTGCAAAGATCCCATTCACCTCCTTCAAATAAACACAGATGCTGCTACTAAAACACCAGCAGAAAATGTAAACCCACCCGTAATCAAGTCTACAAAGTTCTGACAGAGCTCAAAAACCACAAAGCACATGGAGTAGATCAAAAATTTGTGAAACTTTGGAAATATGCAGCAGAAGCAGTGAAGATATCATTACACCTATGTATAGTGAAAAATCTGGAACAAATAATAGCTGCCTTATCATCGAGCTACAGCTATACTCCATCCATTGCACTAAAAAGGGCATAAATCAATAAAGCATTTAAAAAAAGAAAAAAGCTGTAAAAGTAGGAGTAGAAGAAAAATAAGAAGAAAATAATAATAACAATAATAACTCAATCACATTTTGAAAACAACAGTTATGCTCATAAATATAATACCAAAAAGAGGAATCATTTACACCATTCATCACTCAGCCTTAGTGTGGAAGAACAACAACTGCATCAATCTGTCTGTGGTGAATGTTTACACACAAAAGAGCCTTGTCAACTCTGGAGATGTACGACAATTAACCGATGTGACACCCATATCAGATCACACATTGTGCACTCTATGGATTATGAAATTACCTTCTCAGATACAATAGCAGTGAGCTTACATGAGCATGAACCATTTGACAGAAGATTAGTTTTGGCAGACTGACTGCTCACAGTATTGCGGCATTGACAATGCATTAATTCAATGGAAAACAGTAATCTGCTATGCCTTATCTAAGGTACAGACGATGACTCACAGCAGCTAACAGCCAAATGGCACTGAGCACTTGCATACTGCTCCGGAAATGTCATTCCCATCTGCATGGACAACCACCTTCACTTGGCCAAAACAAGTAGACAGCTGGTCGGCAACAACATTCCACCTGCTTAAAAAACAACATGACCACACCACTCTCGGTTTCACACACATTTTGGCAATAAAGCTCACAACTGTAAGACATCTTATAATTATCCAAACAGGAAGAACAATCATCCCACCAATTCAAGTTGCCTGTTGCCTCAACATGTGAGTCCATCTTATCTTCATAGGCTGGACTGCACATCCTATCAATATTTTCTCACTGTCAAACTAATTAATGGGAAATCTCATATAAAGATGTGAAACAATTACTAACAAAGAAATGATGATGTAAATAAAATAGAAAGAAACTTCCACATGGGGAAAATATATTACAAACAAAGATTCCAAGACTTACCAAGCGGGAAAGCGCCGGCAGACAGGCACATGAACAAAACACACAAACACACACACAGAATTACTAGCTTTCGCAACCGATGGTTGCTTCTTCAGGAAGGAGAGGGAAAGACGAAAGGATGTGGGTTTTAAGGGAGAGGGTAAGGAGTCATTCCAATCCCGGGAGCGGAAAGACTTCCCTTAGGGGAAAAAAAGGACAGGTGTACACTCGCGTGCCCACACACACACACACACACACACACACACACACACACACACACACACATATATCCATCCGCACATACCTCTTTACTTCTGTATGCATCCTCTTTGGTTTGAAGCTGGCACTGTACCTACAGTAGAATATCTTTGGCTTCCCTCTGACAACCATGCCTCCATCCTTGCTACCCTCCCTGTTTTCCTTTCCCTGTTGCTTCATAACCTGGGTTGTGAGTAACTAAATCCACTTTCCCTTCTTCCCTTTCTTTCCCCTCTCTCCTCCCTGATGAAGGAACATTTATTCCAAAAGCTAGGAACTTAAATTTTCGGTTGTTTTTTGTGTTTCTATGGGCTGTACTGAGCTGAGATAAGTACTGGCCAGCCCCTCTATCTCTTTGTTAGTAATTTTCTCACTGTCATGAGGTCTGAGGTGAATGTTATTTCAGTTGATCTATCATTGGCAGGAAAAATTTTATTTGCCTTCCAACTCCACATGGCAAAATATTTACATGTTGTAGGATATGGAACCACACATCAAACCTTACACTTTGGTTTAGAAGACAAGCTGTATTGGAAATTTTTCATCACTGATGTCAAGAAACCAATATTAGGGGAAATTCCAATGTACTATCCAGCAATAGTTTGAAATATGACAGGAAACGCTTTGCTTTTGTGAAGAAAACATCACAATATGTAACAAAATTTGCTCATCAACAGACAAGATTGCTACTGTGCATAGATACCTGAAACAGCTCAGTGAGGAGTGGCCTCACCATCCTACTTCTCTCTTCATGAATAAGTCAGTGAGAGCGGGGCAGATGACAGCAGACATTCACATACCATTGGAGCAGCCTGCAACAGCTTCATCAGCTCAGCAAGTACACAAGCACCAGAAGAGGAATGCACTTGACTGACCTGTGTTTTTTTCTGCCTCATATAATCCCCATGTGAAGTTCCATCAGAAAGCTATCAGTAATGGTGCAGTTCATATAATGAACACCACACCAGTTCCTCAAGTCTGGCACAAAACATGCAGGCTGGCTCCTGACAGACTCCACATGGCTAAGTTGATAATATTCAAGCTATAGCAAGCTGGGACTGTTAGACACTCCAATAGTCCTTGGGCCTCACCCATGCAGCTCACTCCAAAGGAGGATGGGATTTTTAGACTATGTGGTGACCATTGGGCACTCAAGTCCCACACAATACACTTGTCCCAAATACTTTGCACAGTATTTGGCAGGTGCCTCAGTTTTAATGTATTATATTGTAAGAAAGCATTTTTACCAGATCCCTATAAACCCCAGCGACATTCAAAAGACAACAGTCATCATCCCTTTTAGACTGTATGAATTTCTTTATACACCATATGGACTTAAAAATGTAGCACAAACCTGGCAACTTGAGTCATCATAAATTATGATAAACATCAGTAGAGACAATCTCAAGTTACTGTCCTAGGTCATTTGGTTCGAGCAGTGGTACGTGGTCCACACCTCAACATGCTAAATAGATACAGCGCCTGCTGTAACCACAAACCTTTTATGACTTTCACCGATTTCTCAGCACGATAAATATCTACTGTACAAATGTGCCTAATCCAGCTACCACACAGGAACCTCTTACAGACATGTTAAAAGGCAAGCACACCTCAGGCAAAAAGACTGTTCACTGAACTCCACAGATGCAACAAACATTTGACAAAATTCAAATACTGTCTTTCGCAGGGTGTAACCATGGCTACCGCACCACATACTTACAACTCACTTTCACCACAGATGTGAGTGATTTTGTGATTGGTGCTGTCTTCCAATAGTCAATAGCAGGCACACAACAACCACTGTGTTTCTTTTCGTGAAAGCTGACAGACTCAAAACGTAAGTGATCAGCCTACAATAGAGAATTGATGGTGATGAACAAAACAATATGGTACTTTCAAGACGACATTGAGGGCATACCATTAATAGTTTATATGGATCAGTACTTCCCAGTGGATAATATCTGAAATCATGGAAAATATTGTGGTCCTCGGTGCTTCTGCAATTTGAACTTAATTGCACAGTTCACAACTGATGTCTGACATTTGCATGGTGCAGACAATGTTGTAGTTGATTGCCTTTCACATATAAGTGCTCTTTCAGCTTGTACTGATTTTGATACCAGGTGTAGAAGTATGAAACTGGAATTTCCCTATAGATGGTGATAGCCATCAGTGTAGGGCCCATGAGACTGCGTGTGCAGCACCACCTGGTTCCTGTAATGGCTGACAACAAATGTCAAAATGCAGTAACCCAAGTTCCACACATCGGTATCTGTTTCAAACTCATAGATATGTCAGTTTTTGCACCTACAAACTACAATTTGTGGACAGCATTGGTTTTCTGTTATGTTTTGAAGAAAACGGCTGCAGAATCACATCAAATGCTTGTTGAAGCTTTCAGCGAACATGCTCTTGAGAAAAAATAGTGTTTTGAGTGGTTCACAAAACTTAAAAGTGGTGATTTTGATGTGAGAAGCAAAGAGCATGGGAAACCACCAAAAAAGTTCAAAGACATTGAATTGCAGGCCTTATTGGATGAAGATGATACTCAAACTCAACAGGACCTCATGGAATAATTGAATGTGGTGAAGAAAGCCGTTTCTCTTTGGTTGAAAGCTATGGAAAAGAGCAGAAAGTGGTAAAATTGGTCCCACATGAAGTAAATGAAAGCAAATTGAAAGACTTCTTGTGAAATACTGCTTACCAGATAGAACAGAAAGTCATTTCTCCACTGAATAGTGAAAGGTGATGAAAAATGGATATATTCTGAGAATCCAAGCATTGCAAATCATGGGTGAATCCAAGCAAACTATCAATATCCACTGCAAGATCAAATCACTTTGGAAAGAAGACATTGCTCTGTGTTTGGTGGGTCCAGAAGGATGTCATCTATTATGAACTGCTAAAACCTCATGAAACTGTTAATGCTGATCACTACCAACAGCAAATGACCAATTTAAATCAAGAATTATGTGAAAAATGACTGGAATAAGGAAAAAGCGAACACAAAGTCATATTGCTCCAAGATAACAGTCCATCATACACAGAAAAACTGGTCACTGAAACAATAGAGGCATTCTGTTGGGAAATACTAGGGCATGTGGCTTATTCTCCAGGGTTGGCTCTGTCTGATCATCATCTATTTGCATCATTGGGACATTCTCTCACTGAAAAACACTTCAATTCATACGAAAATGTACTAAAATGGATTGCTGACTGGTTTGTTTCTAAAGAAGAATTTTTTTTTTTGGAGTGGCATTCATAGACTGCTGGAGAGGTGGGAGAAATGTATAAAGAGAAATGGAGATTATTTTGAATAAATTAATGTTTATCAATTCCAAGCAACATGTGCGTGTTTATTGCAACCAAATTCCAGTTTTATACTTCTACACCTGATAAAGTTGTGATAGCACAATTAAGAAATATACAGTTACAGGACCTTCAGCATGTCAACACTACATGATCGTGCATTGAAAGCAGCAACATCCCTAGTTCTTCAAATCGAGTAACATCTGATGTCTTCCAAAACCTGCTTTGTCCAGTGGTACCACACACCTTGAGATGAGCCATTTTTGACGAACTAGGGAGGAGGGGGGGGGGGGGGGTTATAGAGAGAGAGGGACAGCACTTAAAAATCATGTAACTGTTCAGCTTGTTGCTATCCATATTTTTCACTGGGAAGATGTACTATTATAAAACTGACTCACTTCATATCATAGCAAGAGGTCACAATTATGATTGATGGACCACGAAGATAACTTATAATAATAGTAATAATGATATAGGTCCAAATTATCAAACAGTGCCAGTATATCTGGACGGTACATTTGAACACACATAAAAGCAGCTGTGCCTGAAAAATCTTTACACATTTAAAAATATTTAACTTTCATCAGTAATTCACCCTCAGTAGTCTTATGAATGGCCACCCTCATGTTAGAAAATGGTGTGCAACAGTCATTAGTATGGATTCACTCATTGGACTTCCTGAAATTCCCCTACATTGTAAGAGGTAGAGTAGGAAGCGGCAGCAAGAGACTTATTCTGTTTTGCACACTAAAGCAATTCTTCAGTCTAAATTCACTAGTAGTATGAAAAAATGACTATCTATCGAGCACCAAAAAAAGTCAAAGATATACTTGGCTCAATCAAAGAAGCTGGGCATTTACAGTATTGAGTGTGATTGTGGGATGGAATATATCGGGCAGACACAACAATGTATTTCCCAGCACTATACTGAACACATCAGGAATGTACGACTAAGACAGACAAACTAGTCCACAGTAGCAGAACGTAGCATTATCGAAGGACACATCTTTGAATTCGAAAAAACGAAGAAGCTGTGCAGTGCCAATAGTTTCTGGGACTCGATCTTCAAAGAGGAAGTGGAGATATGTCTGCACAACAATTTAGTAAACAGGGATAGTGGTTTTCAGCTAGTGCAGCATGAAATCCCACAACTGACAAAATACGTCAGGAATGCTCTGATCTAAAGGCAGCGGCGTCCGCAGACCAATTACATAACCTCTGGGTCTTGACGCCGGTCTGCACCACAGCCCCCCCCCCCCCCCCCCCTACCTCCCAACACTACCAACACAGTACCCCCTTCCGGATGAATGTGATTGATCAGCCTGCAGTAGCGGACGACTGCCATGCAGCTTGATAGATATGCAGAACACAGCATCCTGACACCTCGCCAGAAGATGATGGGTACAAAACTCATTGAAACATTGAAACAAAACGACTCCACCACTGGGCTGATAATCTGAGAAGAATTCATTAAATAAACCACAATTCACATTGATCACAAAGGCTCACTCATGGGTAAACCAGGTGGTAGACTTTGGTTTATTGGTAGAATACTGGGGAAATGCAATCAGTCTAAAAAAAGAGATTGCCCGCATTTCGTAGTCGTGCGGTAGTGTTCTCGCTTCCCATGCCCGGGTTCCCGGGTTCGATTCCCAGCAGGGTCAGGGATTTTCTCTGCCTCGTGATGGCTGGGTGTTGTGTGATGTCCTTAGGTTAGTTAGGTTTAAGTAGTTCTAAGTTCTAGGGGACTGATGACCTAAGCTGTGAAGTCCCATAGTGCTCAGAGCCATTTTAAAAAAAAGAGATTGCTTACAAATCCCTCATGGGATGTGCCTTCTAAAATGTTGCTCAAGTGTGTGGGACCCTCACCAAATAGGACTAATGGGGGTATATTGAATGTTTACAAAGAAGAGCAGCATTAATAGTCACAGGCTTGTTTGACTCATGGGAAAGTGTTACAGGCAAGTTGAAGAAATTGAACTGACAGTCTCTTGAAGACAGATTCAAACTATCCCGAAAAGCCTGCTTACAGAGTTTCAAGAACCAGTTTTAAATTATGACCCTAGGTATATACTGCAAACCCATATGTATTGTTCCATAGGGATCATATGGAGAACATTACAATAATTACAGCATCCACAAATGCATTCAAACAATTGCTCTTTCTGCACTCCATACATTGGTGGAACAGGAAGATATCCTAATAACTGGCACAATGCGACATACTCCCTCCCAAGTACTTCATGGTGGTTTGCAAAATATAGATATATGTGTAGATATAGGTTGAGTGGATGGTAGAATACTACTTTACGAGTTGTGGACCAGGATGTCACTCATTTTTGGGTATGATGATAGTCAATACCCTGGTGAAGGACATGGTCTGTCTTAAAGTGTCTACCAGCATTTATGAGAGTAAAATAAACCTATGACCACCTGTGCTCCCATTCTTTGTATATGTTGAATATCCCATGTTGAAGCACATTCTAGCATGGGTTGCACAAGTATTTTACAGGCGTTTCCTTTGTAGACTGCCTACATTTTCTCATTACCTTACCAATGGACTGATGTCTTCCACCTGCCTTACCTACAACTCAGGCTACATGATTACCCCATTTCACACCCTGACAAATTATTAACCACAGGTCATTAATACTGTATTCATAGAGCAAATTTAAAAAAATTGCACATGTCTGTAATCTTTCCAAGCTCTGATGGGGAATCTGTGCAATTTTTTCAGATATTACTTCATTACAGATAACTTAATTTGCTTTGGGTTTTGTGAGAGCCCCTTCAATAGGCCGTCTAAGTACTAAAGGTTCCATCCATACCCTTTTGATATTAACATGCATTTCACTTAACATCTCTTTCTAGTTCACAATAAGTGTAAAAAAATATTCAGAGAAGAAAAAATTAAAAACATAGAAACAATAATACTGACACCTTTCCCTTCACCAATCAGTGTGAGAACTTTACTATGAGGTGCTGCCATCTAGTGAAATCAAAGACTGCTGCTACAGGTGGTTAATTCAAACTTTACACATAATAGAATGCCCCGGTTACCTCCACAGCTGTTTTTAACCCAAGTGATATCGCAAAAATTTGGAATTTTTAAAAATTGATATTTGTTCTTATGCATTGACAAGAAATTAATATGCATGCAAAAGTACAACTATCAAATAACTTATTGTATTATTATCAATTTTTATATGTTCTGCTTTTAAATTTTCAGTGAATAAACAGTGACAGTGCTTGCAAAGAAGTTTTGACTTGCCATTGCAGATTCTAGACAGAACATGAAAAGTTACAGCGGAATGAAGGAATTTCATATTGAGTATTAGTATTATGTAGGACAAAGGTGTATTAAAACTTTATTCCACAGTCGTCACCTACATATAGAAAAAAATTTTAGTTCAATGTTTTAATACTCACCAATTTAATATATTAACAAGTATTTAATGAAATAAGTACATATGGGATTGCTTTACATGTTTTTGTGAATAATTCACATCTTACATAATTGTACATTATGTACAGATGAATTTCAATTAAAAAAGTGATTAAATTTGACGTTTAAGTATGTAAATTACAATTTATTGATGTCACAATTCAACATTTTCCTCTTCAGTAACTGTACTCTAAGTTTATCACCGATATTATTCATTCAAATCAGAAGAAAACAATTTCATACAGGCAGTCTGAGCTGTAAATGAGGATTTGTGTCTTTGTTACTGTTAATTTGTGCCTATTGCAACAGGTCCCATAGGTATTTTAATTACACTGGAATGATTTTTGGTTACAACACTTGAAACGGGAAACTTGTCTCCAGGTGTTTGCATTGATAGTTGGCAGCTGCAAAAATTAAAAAAAAATTGATTAAAAATTCAAAGAAGTGGCTGCAGTACATTGATATAGGCATTAAATATCACTTTCCCTGGAACACTAACATTTCTGACCAATGTGTTTTTTATTAGCTGTCTTGTCTTGAGATTGCTGGAGTGATTGGTTTGTTGAGAGGAATGCTGTTCACCATGTGACAAAGCAGTTTGGCCCCCACAATCCTACCTTGTCTTTTATAGTCCTAATTACAATAGCTAGGATCAATACTAGTTATTTTTCTTTTCTTGTTGTTATTCTCCCAAAAATTTTGATGACAGAATCCATTATCTGAGCACACATTATATGAATTTACAAACTAATGCAAATTAATTTCTGCTGTGGAACCTATTAGTTCAGATTATGCAGTCAACTGATGTGAACATTTTGTATTAATGAACATTTTGTATTGAAAAGTTTTGCTGGATAATATATGTTTCAAAAGTATTTGTTCTAGACAGCATCCATAAAAATCTAGTGAGCTAATAAATAGATTCAGAAAAGCTGATTATCTCTGAACTGTAGACCAAATTTTGCTCAGTTCAAAGACATGTTTATTTTAGCTCAAACCTAATTAATTCAGAAGATGTAATTACTAAAGATTTCAACTAGCCCAAACTTTCAGCTTGTATTGTGGCAAAACTACAATAAATTTCTGGAATATGTTAACACAATGTTGATGGGCTAAATTTTCTGAACCCAGTGACATCAATAACAAACATGTAATTGTCATAATTAAGAACTACATGACATTTAATGTTCAAATTTTAATAATCACTATCAATGCCATACCTAATAGTCAGTAACTCTCATAGTATAAGCATAACATGGTTCTGTATATTTTAATAGCTACTGCTCACACAGATAATCTGATAAACAAAGTCTGGCAGTAATTGTTACATCTATTTAAAAAGGAATAATTTGACCTAGGGAAATTTCAAATAATAATCAAATAACCAAAGTCACATAATATTCTAGCATGCAACAGTATAAGGACAAAATGCATGCAATTCTACCATTATGCTTCTAGTTCTTCTTGGAGTTAAAACTTGGTCAGTATGTAACTTGCTCCAGGATTTCAGTACTCTCTACACTGTGTGTTCAACTGTTGTTGTCTGAACAAGCCTCAGGCTTATTCAACAATATGAGCAGTGACTATTACAATCAGTGATAGACTTCTCAAGTAACACTTGTAAACATGCCACTGTACCTTAATGAACTATTATCATCATTCCATGTGCTTGTAGACAATTTCTTGATCTGCTACAGAAAAAATTACTGTTTGTACCTATTACTTCATGATTCTCATTCTTTTGGTGGAATATGATTTAAAATTATACATCATATATGAGAACAAAGAACCTGCATAATCATTTTTGACCTGTAATGGGACCTGGTTGATAGGAATCAAATTCCATAAATAAATATGTGAAATGATTCTGTGCGAACATTTAAAAGAACTACTAGACTTTTTATGTATTAAGAGATACAATCCTGCCACACATGTTTTTACCTAAAGGACCAGTGTCACAGCTACCAAGAGGCAACATTAATCTACAGGTAGGTCCCCCTTGTATCCTTACATCTGGCGATCTGTTTGTGGAACAATATCAGACTTGATACAGTGTTTGTTTGTGGACTCGCTAGTACTACGAACAATGTGCAGAGGTGACTTTTAATAGAAAGTAGCACTAGTTATATTTACTTATGTTTCTTTAGATGAGTAAGGAGTAATACAAAAACTGAAATAGTGTTTATGAACAAGCGAGTGCTGAAAACATAATGTAACAAAGTGGAATATTAGTGGAAGTTTACATTGATGACTTATTGTGAAAGAAACACTTTGCTAAGGCACTTTAGATGGGAACTTATGAAACATTCAAGTGAGTGTTAGTGGAGTGTACACTCATGTAGAGCACAAGAATGTGACTGAGTAAAATGAACAGTGGCTGGAACTACATGACAGTTTTGGAAGATAACTGCAACTGGATTGTGAGGTAGAACAACAGATGAGGACCATGGAAATTATGAATAACCAGAACGGTCTACAGAACAAAGAATGTAGAATACTGGAGCAGCTGAGAGAGCAACCATCTTGAAAACTGTACCAGTCCTGTGTTTGGTGTGCTGTAACAGGTGGCACGACAGATGATACCAGACAGTATCAAATGAATCTAGTGGTGGCATCACTAAACTCATCAAGTAAATGTTTTTGAAAAACTATTTCAGTAACCTGTTTAATTCAGTGTTCATTTTAACTCTATAAAAATGTCTGATAAGGAAAAAAGTGTTAGTGATAAGCAAATTGTTGTTCATGATAAAGGAAATTGGTACAATAGTATAGTGGTTGTACCTAGTTTTCTCATTAAGTCAGAAATTTTAAACGATACTGAGGTAGGTAACGAAATAAGTTCTGATGACAGTCAAACAAATAATAAAATTTAGAAATAAATTGCAAATGCTTCACCTACTAATGGTAAAAATGTAATTAATATTGAAAGTAGCTATGAATTGATACAACCTTCTAATGTCAAGCAAGAACCTGTCAATGGCTACTTGCTGTTTGGTAAAGTTAAAACAGAACAAAATGGTGGTCTGGATAATACCACAGAAGTAGTAATAGCTATGATTAGTAATTACAAATATGGACGAACTGAAAGGAGAATTAAATTCAAAATTGGGTGAAATAAAAGGGAGTATTGGAAGTATGAAGAAGGAGCTGGGGTTTGTGAGTGAAAATTAAACGAAATTTGACCAAAGGGTTACTGAAGTGGAAAGTAATTGTGAGAGCTGATAGAGTGAGGCTTGTGTAGGAATAGATTCTAAATTGGAGGAAGAGGCCAATCATTCTAAAGTTAGTAAGTATAACAGGGCATCCACCTCTACCATGAAATTTTCTTAACAGTAGTTGTCGATACCAATATAATTTTTGGAGAAAGGTCAGTATTATCTCAGTTGCTTATCTGAAAACTTTCATATAATTTTATACACAGTATATTATAGTTTGAGCTAAAATTTATGTAAGCTTTTGTAGTCTCGATGTTTTAATCAGTAAGTATTAGTTACAAATGTACAATTAAAATTTTTTTGATGCACTTAAAATTTCTATTATTAATTACACAATGCTGTTCTGGTTACTATGTTTATTTCTGGATTCACTTATGAAATAATAATTAAAAGTAATAATGTAACAGAAACTAGTAGAAATTTGTTTCCTCTTAAGAAAAATTGTTAACCCTTTGGAGTACTGCTATTTCTGCTGTGTGTATGAGTCGTAAGTATGCCTATAATGTGATCAAATGTATTTTTTTGTATTAATGTAACTTAGGCTTTGTTAACATGGAAAATCACAAGACTGAATGGCATACTAAAATGTGACAATCTTTTAATTTATTTAGTTCAGTTATACTGTGAGGACCAGAAATGTGAGAATTTCAGCTTCAAGAATCAGACACCTAGACAAGTAGAACTGGAGCCAAGTCAATATGACAAGCTAAGTAAACTATAAAGTTTATTTTGTAATCTTTGCTCCTCTCAAATATTTGTAAAAGACTTGGTTTAATGTGGACAATAGCTGCAAATATGGAAGGAGGGGGGAGATTACAAGTGAGGGCATCATCTGTGATTAATTGACTAATAATGAGGTTTTGTCAGTTGCAGAAATTGTTTTATTTTGTTGATTTTTGAACTGTATGGGTGAATCAATTTTCGATCACATGGAGCAAGACTGAAGGCCGTCTAAGAAAGGATCTTTATACCAACACTGATAATGTACTACCAATAATGATGGATTGGACTGAATGAAAGTGAAGAGCACTTTATAACTACAACCAGGGACATCAAAAAGAAAAGATAAGTACAAAATATCTTTGAAATTAATTTTTTTGTAGACTCATGTGTTTGTCAACAAAATGAATAGGGATGAAAGCAAAAGTGAGGTAGAAATGAAAACTGCAGGGACCAGTCCGGAAATGTTTGAGCTGAGTGAAATTGTAGTCAGCAAAGAAACAGGAAACACTAATATTTTGCAGTTAATTTTGGCAAAATTGTAGGAAATCAAGACAGATAACAATAGCAAATTTAGTGCAGTTAATGATTAGTTAACTGAAATAAGAACTGAAAACAATAGCAAAATGGACAGAGTACAAGATCAGATATGTCAACTTAGTAATCAAGTTTAAGAGTTAAAAAATGGGTTGTCAGAGGGGTTAAAATGTGTGAATGAAAAAGTTGATGTTTTAGAAAATGAGTTCGTTGCTGAATCAGTGAAACAGTCAGAGAGTGTTGATGACATCAGAGTTGAACAGAAGGCTGTTACAGAAAAACTGTGTGACTCGGGAGCTACAACCCAACAAAATGTCACCATTTTCAACCAAAAAATTTTAAATGTAGAAAACAATATGCAAACTAAAGTAACTGTTTTAGGTCAAAAATTTCAGCAGTTCAGAAAGTTTGTATTAACCAAAATCTGAGTGCAAACAATGGTATTACATAGCCCAACACTCCTAACAAAAGTTTTCCATCAGATAATTTACATCTAGTGGATTTTCTGCACCACTGTAGGGACAGCTTTGTGTCAGGCATGAAAGACAATCAAAAAATTAAATTTATTAAAAGAGTTCTTGAGGGCAAAGCTCTGTCATAGGTACATTTAAATTTAAGCCAGTGGGAAACATATCAGAGTTTTGAGAAAAGTTTTTCAAACAAATTTTGGTTGGAAGCAGAACAGAGGAGAATCAAAAGTGAATTTTTGAATTTCCTAATTACAGGAATAGGTATGACACTTTGAAAGAGTTTTTTAAGAACCACCTTAAAAAATTTGCACATCTTGACAAACCATTTGACAAAGTGACCTTGATTGATCCACTTGAAAGGAGATTACCAGAAAGATTGCTAATCACGGAAACAGAGGTAATGGTAACTTCCATCAGGATCAAAGTGTCAATACAGGAAGAAATTCTGAACAGCAACAAGATAGGAATAATGGGAATAACCACTGGCTTTTTAAATAGAAGAAACAATCATAGAAATAACTACTCGGGAAATGGCACTTTGCCTCAATGAAGGTCCACAGTTTTGGGATGAGGAAACATAAAAAGCACAGGACCCATAAGTAACACTTGCAATTAGACAGTAATAACAGTGTTTTTGATACGGACCATTTATCTGAAATTGAACAGAAGGAATATCAGATTTCTCATTTATATTTTGACGAAAAGATTTGGGATACTATGTTTAATTATGGTGTTTTAAGTGCTAATCACAAACCAGAATGTGTGAGTAGTGAGAATTTTGGTGTAGTATTTACTAATGATTTCTTCTCATGGGTGAAAAATAGCGTTGTTGATGTATGTAAATCAGATGATGACTGTATAGGATCTGGACTAGTTGATATTTTTTATGTAGATGTAAATGAGACCTGTGAGGTAACAGATATAGCTAAGTCTGAGGCTAGTGGCTTACTGAAAATAAAGGTTTGATGACTACATCAAACATGTGATCAGAGGCAATCAGAAAAAAAGAGAATATTTTATTCCATTTAAATCTTAATCCAGAGATGAAATTAGAGGCATATTAAATTTTCTGAAGAGGAAGGCAGGGACTGCGAAACAAATTCACCGAGGTTGAAGTTTCTCTGTTCACCCTGCAGTCACACTTCCAATAAAATCTGACGTTAGTGTAATTGTTGTATAAAGAAGTGGTGCATTACCTGCAGAAGTCAGGATCAAAGAATAAACCTGTGGAACATTCTCTAGTATTTCTACATTTGCAGGAGCATTCATGTGAATCCCACACTTTGATATTCTGCTGACTTTTACATTTCTTTTCCTCATCTGTATTTTGGCATGCACAGGCACATTCATTGGGTACATATTTCTGTAATTTGTTGCAGTCCTAGAAGCACAGAAAATACAATGAATATTTGTTACATCAACTTTAGTTAACAAAAGACAGGCCATTACAAACATGCCAAGGTAATACAGTCTACTTGGAAAGTGAAGAGTGAGCAGTTAAGTCCCAACTCTCTCAACCACATTATGTCACAAGGAACACATACAGACAGTTTCACGAAGTTTAAAAGTGTGCCAACACACATGCAGACATGCCTAGGTAATTTTTATTTTCAACTAAGGACAGTAACACTTACAGAATTATTAACTGACATAACAAGTGGAAAAAACACCCATGAATAGCATTCACATAAATTACCAAATGCTTTGCACCACTGTCCTACCAGATAGTGATTCTTAATCCTCCTGTATGGCAGTAGTTATGTTCTGCCAGGAAAGATCACAACTTTCTCTTCACAAAAAAAAACAACTATAATGAACATTAAATGTGGAATTTGTTAGTTTATACACAATTGTCACAATTAATGCTACAGTTGAAAATGGGTTCCAAACATTTTCTTTCTGCAAAAGTTAAAATATTATAATGAAATTAGGAGAGTACCTTTGAATAATTTTGTTTCTATTAATGTAACTTAAAGCAAAACTTTAGCAGATTCACAAGTGTTGTCCTGCCAACAGAAGGAAAACACTACCCATCACAACATATTTCATCCTTTCTATCGTACCATACTTTGTCTCTCTCTCTCTCTCTCTCTCTCTCTCTCTCTCTCTCTCTCTCTCTCTCTCTCTCTCTCTCTCTCTCTCTCTCTCTCTATTTATCTTCTCTCTATCTATCTATCTATCTATCTATCTAGCTGGGTGTTAAAATTACGAACAACTTCAGTTAAAAAGACCACATAGATAATATTCTGGGGAAGCCGAGCCAAAGGTTGCATTTCATTGGCAGGGCACTTAGAAGATGCAACAAGTCCACTGAAGAGACAGGTTACACTACACTCGTTCGTCGTCTGTTAGAATATTGCTGCCCAGTGTGGGATCCTTACCAGGTGGGATTGACGGAGGACATCGAAAGGGTGCAAAAAAAGTGCAGCTCATTTTGTATTATCACATAATAGGGGAGAGAGTATGGCAGATATGATACGAGAGTTGGGATGGAAGTCATTAAAGCAAAGACGTTTTTCGTCACGGCGAGATCTATTTACGAAATTTCAGTCACCAACTTTCTCTTCCGAATGCGAAAATATTTTGTTGAGCCCAACCTACATAGGTAGGAATGATCATCAAAATAAAATAAGAGAAATCAGAGCACGAACAGAAAGGTTTAGGTGTTTGTTTTTCCCGCACGCTGTTCGGGAGTGGAATGGTAGAGAGAGTATGATTGTGGTTCGATGAACCCTCTGCCAAGCACTTAAATGTGAATTGCAGAGTAATCACATAGATGTAGATGTAGATGTAGATCTATCTATCTATCTTTCTATCTATCTCTCTTTCACCCCCCTCCCCCCACCCCTCTCTCTCTATCTCTCTCTACCTAATTATCTCCACTCATTTCTTTTTATCCCATACTGGAGCTACACTGAAGGGCCAAAGAAACCGGTGCACCTGCCTAATATCATGTAGGCCCCAGTAAGCATGCAGAACTGCCACAACACAAATGTGGCAACGATTAAAGTAATGTCTGAACTAGTGCTGGAGAAAATAGATGCCATGAATCATACAGGGCTGTCCATAAAACCATAAGAGTGCAAGAGGTGGAATCTCTTCTGCACAGCACGTTGCACGGCATCCCAGATATGCTCAATAATGTTCATGTCTCTGGAGTTTGGGCGCCAGTGGAAATGTTTAAACTCAGAAGAGCATCCCAGAGCCACTCTATCAATTCTGGATGTGTGAGCTGTTGCATTGTCCCGCTGGAATTGCTCAAGGCCATCAGAATGCACAATGGACATGAATGGGTGCAGGTGATCAGAAAATATGCTTACGTACATGTCGCCTGTCAGAGTCATATCTAGACATATCAGGGGTCCCATATCACTCCAACTGCACATGCCCCATACCATTACAGAGCCTCCACCAACTTGAACAGTCCCTTGCTGACATGCATTCATTTGTTTTATCTCCATACCCGTACAAGTCTAGCTACTCAACACAATTTGAAGTGAGACTCCTATGAGCAGACATGTTTCCAGTCATCAACACTTGTATGTCAGTGTTAACAGGCCCAGGCAAGATGCAAAGCTTTGTGTTGTGCAGTCATAAAGGATACATGAGTGGGCCTTTGGCTCCAAAAGCCCATATTGATGATGTTTTGTTGAATGGTTCACTTACTGCCACTTGCTGATGGCCCAGAATTGAAATCTGCACCAATTTGCAGAAGAGTTGCACTTCTGTCATGCTGAATGATTCCCTTCAGTCATTGTTGATCTGTTCTTGCAGGATTTTTTTCTGGATGCTGCGATGTTGGAGATTTGATGTTTTACCAGATTCCTGATATTCATGATACACTTGTGAAATGGTCATAAGGGAAAATCCCCGCTTCAGAGCTACCTCAGAGATTCTGTGTCCCATCACTCACATGCTGACTATAAAAGCAGGTTCAAACTCCCTTAAATCTTGATAACTTGCCATTGTAACAACATTAAATGATCTAACAACTACACCAGACACTTGTTGTCTTATATAGGTGGTGCTGACCACAGTACCATATTCTGCCTGTTTACATATATTTGTATTTGAATACGCTTGCCTATACCAGTATACCAGTTTCTTTGGCACTTCAGTGTATATTTATATCAAGACATTTACAGTCCCTTAAAGTCACTTATTTTACAGATTTCAAATAACAGTATGAATTGGATTTTATTTTATTCATACCTTCTCTTTAATTATACAGCTGCACTTGCATTTAAGGTGCCGTTCCACAGCAACAACTTCTTTACGGTGTTGCTGTAAAAATTTTCCACCTCTGAATTCTGTAATGTAGATCTGTAATGATAGAATATTTATATGGATTTTTGTTTGTCAGTGATTACATTTTTGCTGTAAAACAAACTCTGTGTGGGACAAGAGCTATGCAGCAGGCTCACAATACAACAATTGTTTTATTTCTTTGCCACTTGTTTGTGATTAAATTTCAGAAAAAATCAAACAAGTATTCTGTATGTTGCAGTGGAGCAATACTGCATTTCAGAATTTGTTGTTACTTACTTTGCAACTTCAGTTGTGATAGGATTTTTTCTTGTACAAACTGTAAGCAAGTAAGATTCAGTCAAAGCTTTCATTTGCTGTAGATTGTATCACACCAGTGTTTTTTTTTAATGTAGTTTTCGTTTTACGTGTGGATTATTATATATTAATTTGTATAGATAACTTATAATCTAAAGTCTTGACATTCTTTTTAATTTTTCACAACTTTTGAACAAGTTCTACCAGTGTCCCATACTAAATTCTTTCAGTTTTATTCTAAGTGAGATGGGCGGAGATGACAAACCTCTGGTCACTTGATTTGTACTTGTTGACAAATGCGGTATATTAAGCGGGTCCCATTTCATTACCCTCCAGCAGCTTATAGCTATTTGTGAATTTTTCATTAAAAGTCTTTTGTGTTACTAATTGTCTCAGTTAAAAAGCAGGTCAATTCACTTGAAAACACAATGCATTCAAAATTTTACATTCTGCTCCATGTATTTTCCTTTTCTACATTTTTGTGACATTTAACAGAAATTTATAGTTTATGCTAAATGTCTTCTATTACATGTATTACTTATTTGAGTACATAACAATATGCGATGCATCTGTGTCAATTTTTGGTCTTTTTTTATTCACCATTATCTCATTACGGACAATTATAATTCAGTTAACATAACCAGAAGGAACTTTTTTCTTTTTCACCTGAAAATTTACTATTTCACTGTCTGTTGGTTGACAGCTGAGCAGGCTGTGTCTGCAACACCCTCCACATCTTTCAATCCGCGTACATGGTGTGTCAACGACCTCAAATGGATTGTTATTCTGGTAGAGCTGCACGATCTGGAGCTCAGGTTCACACACTGCTAGTTTAGCATGCTGTATTGCCTCTGTAAACAGAAAATTAATTCCTTAGCATGAATTAAATTCCAAAAATAGAAAACTTGTGTACTGAGAGAGATAAATAGCCTTAATAAAACATTATAAATCACTTATTATATTTGTATTCCCTACATTTACACGATTTTATTAAGAAATCAATATTTTTAATATTTATATAGACAACTGTCACTTCACTATGTATCACCAATACATAATTCTAGTCTAATTTTAAAAATCAAACAGTATGCAGATATTTATTGTGATCTCCCTGATAATTGCCATGAGCCTCCAATTTGTCATCTATAAGATGGTGTAATACTGTACTAGTTTTGAAGAAACATTGCATGATAGGAAATGCTACTGAATTTTTTTCAGCAAGAGACTCATATGAACACAAATTGGTACCTATATGAAGATGGTATTTGTTCTTTCGGACATGTCCGAAAGAACAGATACTAGCTTCATATAGTTAAGGCTAACTGGCCATTGACCTTCTTCTTCTGTGCTCGATGCACACACATTGCCCGAACTCTTATGGGACTCAGTAAGAGTATTTGCAGTGAGTAAAGAGTGTAGTGGGTAGGGGCACTAGGAATGTAGTATGTGGACATTAAGTTGGGAATGTGAGTCTCATAGAGAGCATGCAAGGGATAAATCCCTGCAGTCACCCTATCCTCTGTGCCTCAGTGGCTCAGATGGATAGAGCATCTGCCATGTAAGCAGGAGATCCCGGGTTCAAGTCCCAGTTGGGGCACACATTTTCAACTGCTCCTGATGATGTATATCAATGCCTGTCAACAGCTTAGGGTCTTGATTTAATTATCATTTCAAATGGGTACCAGTTGAACCAGCATGTTATGATAAAATTCAGAGAAGGCCAGAAATTTGAAAGCTGAGAAAACAATGTGTACATGGTCTTAAAGAAACAAGACTCAAGGTTGGATTCTCTAAGGTAGAGGATAAGTTTTCAGAAAGTGAGCCTAAGCTTCCACTTTACCATACAGGTAAGAAATTCCCCACAGTACATGTACAAGAATGCAAAGGAACTTATAAATAGTGCCCAGTGAGTGCCTCTTAGTAGGTATGAAATATGAAAGAGGTAAGGAGACATAGAGAACTATGCTACATTCTTGCTAATCTGGACCTAAGCAGTCTGACCTCTCAGTAATATGGCCCAAGCCTCTAATCCCTCAAGCAGAAATGATGCATGCACTAATGAATTCCCATGTGCAAAAATGTTGTTAGTTAATTACAATATTAAATAATGCAATGCCTGTTTGAAATTGTGTCTTTTGTTGCAGTTCAGTATCATGTCTTCTAAAAGGAAACCTTTTATGCTAGACCTAAAGCCAAAACTGGAGACAAGTATAACTGATCTCCTTTGCAGAAAGCCATTACTGCTGTGTACAATGATGTATAAGCAATGATAAAACTGTAAAGCTATGCGTATCATAGGGCTCAGTGCTGGGACCTCTATTTTTCCTTGTGTTAATGACTTGAGCCTGAATGTAGATGCACACAAAATAATAATATTTGCTGATGACACAACTGTACTCCTCAAAGGGGAGAACACAGAGGCTGTGCAAAAAGCTGTGAAATTTGCCACTGAACAACTCAGCAACTGGGCTAAAATCAACAGATTAACTATCAACACCAAAAAGACAGCTTCCATGAACTTTCACACAACACAAAATGCAAATTCCTCTCAGCCAATTGTCACTGTAAATAACCAGCCAATAGATACCGACACTGATTTCAAATTCCTGGGTCTGTGGGTTCAAGATAACCTGAAATGGAATACACATACAGGAAAGGTAAGTGCCAGTACTGACTGTTATGCATTGAGTGTACTGAAATCATGTGCTAGCCTGAAAACAGTAACCAGCGCATACTATGCTTACATACAAGCCCACCTAAAGTATGGTGTGATATTCTGGGCAAATTCTCCAACTGCCTGAGCACATTCAAAATCCAGAAGAGAGCAATGGCAGTAATCGCCAAATAACAATAAAATTATTATTATTATTATTATTATTATTATAATCAAAGGAACAAAACACTTGGAGTACAATACCACACCCATCACTGAGTACTCTATGTTGTAACATTGTACAGCCACAGTGTTAGAAGTAACACCAACCAAGTTTTATTCTGCTTCCCCAAGGAGAGATACACAATAGCACTGAAGTATAGAACACTAGTTATTGAACACATTAATATACGGCCTCCTGGGTGTACATACTATAAGAAAGTAAATATAAGTATTGCACAGGTTCCAACACAATGGGCTTATATTGGGTTGTTGTGCCAATGGCACAGCACTTGCCATGCTGTCTGTCCAAGTTGTGAGGCGACCTCTCTATGCTTGCAGTGGAGGCATTTCCATTGCATGCTGTTTGATTATGCATGCTCACACTATAGGGTTACAACAGAAAGAATGACATACAAATGTTTTAAACACTGCGACTGCAATAAAACTTGAAGCATAGAGTAGTTCCTATACAAACTGATGCAATAATCTGAAAAGAAATATCGTTACTAATTATAAAGTTTATAGTCCATACAATCTCCTGGAATTACTTACTGTCAGAGCAGTGACAACACAATTTGTACTGCTTGTGATGGTTTGCCTTCTTTAATTCTTTGTTTGTTGACCTCAGTGTCAACATACAGTGTTGCAACACTGCATGAAAAATGAGTTATGGAACTACAACACTGAATACTTTAAATGATGTAGCCAACAGGTGCACATTTGCATTCCACACTACTTTACTTTCACTATTCACAAGCTCCTCAATAATACACAGTAATATGTGGCCTGTGCACTATTGTTTTAACTTTCCATAAGACTCATTAATAGTTTGCAGGCAAACCTCCACATACTGCTACAATAGTTTACTATTAAACATCTACGAGCAGTAAAAACCTAACCACAAAGTTCACAGTTCTTGAAGAATAAAAAGGTCTGTATGGAGCAGACACTGTCATTGTTTTAACACATGACCTAATTGTGTTACACTTATTTCACGGATGCATTGTTGTTGATCTAAACAATACAGGTTCCTCGTCTGAAACTCAGCCATGGGCTGACTGTCTCAGGACCAAAAATTGGGCCCTTATATATCCTCATAATAATAGGTACTGAAACTACACATTGTTTGCAGTTAAATTTACAGAAATTACAATTAAAACTTAACTCAGAAAATTAACTGGATACAGTTAAAGATTCCATCTTTTTAACAGTTTCTTCTACTACAAGGGTTAAGCCGAATTATTTGTTTAAATGGTGAAGTTAGCAGTTATAGTTATGCAAACAATACTTTTGACAAAACTGGTAATTACATTGGAATTAATTAATGGCTGGCTTTGCTAACATGTTTTCGAATGGAGCCAAATAAATACTTCAAGAATGATAGTGTTTCATCTTTCAAACGTTTATAATTATAATAGAATTTATATTTGTTTATAAGTCAACAATAGAATTTAAGTTACAAAACAATTACTGATTTTGCCTTATAGTGAAAGACACTATCTAGGAAAAGTCAAAATAAATTAGAAAATCAATTACATACCTAACACCAAGCACAAAATTAGATCTAATGATGTTTGTAAGCACATAGATTTAATAAACATGATCAGACCAATACTTGATGACCAACTTAAATGCACAACAATGAGGCAATTTGCGTGAAATATATGACAATGACAGAAGTTACAAGGACCTAAGGACAGAAGAGAAATCAGCATTCAATGTTCAGATGTGGTGAAAAAAAAGTTTAAGAAGGTGGTATTGTCATGCATCTTTTGCCTCACAGAAAAAGTGTTAATAACAATGTAATAAAAAATCTATCACTTTTTGAAACATTTGCATTTTACTCACTTGCAAGTTTGTCATCTTCTGAAATTGATTTTCTGTCAACCAAAGGCTTGGCGAGCCTGACATTTTCAATTTCACTCATCGTCCTCATGAAGCCGAAAAGCATCTGTAAGAAAACAAACACAAAATGTAATGGATATCGGGTGGGGGTGGGGGTGGGGGGAAGAGAGATGATCCTATAATCAGGGGACCATTTATTTTCCATCTACTCATATGTTTATAGTAAAGTAGCAAGTTCATCATGTTTTCTTATTCAGAGCAAGTATATTTTGATGGAGCAGGATCAGATTACTTATATCAGTCATGCAGGGCCAGATACTGTTGCTAACAGTGGGATGAAGTGGAAGACAGTCCTATGAAGGCCATGTAATCTTGGTGTAACATGTCAAGCCAAGGTGGTGCTGTTCGCCAATCACAAGTTCAGGAGTTCACTAAATATTATGAGCAGTACTGAGAAAAAGTGTTGTAAAGTGTTATGTTTGCAAAAAATTTTATCATTTACTTAGATAATGGGTGTCTTACATGCTGTGTGTCAAAAGTGACTGAAAAATCCAAGGAGAAGACTGTAAGACCCATCAATAACATGGGAAGCAGAGCCAGTTCTTCTTACTATGAATACATGCAAGAAAGATGAGAAAACTTTTGTTCATGTAAAAAAAAAGTGTGATGAAGGGTAATACATGCTTCAAATGCAAGACAGTGTACCACAGTAGTGGTGTAAGCACTGACCCCAAAAAGAAAACCAGGTATGTGCCAAATGTGATGACTTATACCAAAAATTGACAAACATAGATTGAATGTTTTAATTGATGACATCATCTATTTAAAACAAAAAATATTATTTAAGCAGCAAAGTGGCATTAAACTGTATGATTTGTGTAACAAACCAAGTGAACAAAGGAAGTAAGTGGACAGTATATCACAGCTTGTAATGGTCACCTGGAGTCATGAAAATAAAAGCTTTATCAGTAGTATTTGTGGAAAGTCCAAGAAAACAAAAAAAAGTGACATGACCTGTATCAAGTGTGAAGCAAAGTTTCTCTTTTGATGTGGAAAGGTAGATCCATAATTGAAAGTGGACAGAAACTTTGTGATGGAATGGAAATGTAATACACACAAAAATATATCAAGCAACAGGCCTAATATTCCTATAAGAAACCAAAATTAGGTGCTTAGTGTTGCCAGTGATGAAAGTACTTCTCCACTATCTAATGAAGGGACGTGACCAAGAAATGCTGCAGTACAAAATACTCACAAGTGCCAATGAGTCACTGAAAAATCAAATCGCTTGAAGACATATCTAAATAAAGTTAAACAGATACCATATACCACAGCGAAGAGTTCTCATTGTTTAGGGGCACTTATGATTTTTGCTGATAGCTATACACATGGAATGGCCTCACATATTAATGAAGCATCAATTGTGAGATCCATGAGTTTTATTAAGGCTGGGGCATCCCTATCATAAATAAGTATACATATACACTCAGAAGAAGTTGCTAAGTTGTCCTCAAACAATTCGTAGCCCTGGTTGGTGCATCTAATGATATATACATAAAAATGAAACACATAGCATACTGGGAATTAAAGAAGTGGCTGTGTCATCTGACTCATACAAATGTTCTGTTTCTGAACATTCCACTCCATAATGACCTACCATGCTAGTCCTGCATAAAAGGAATTAATGCTGCTAATGAACATTTGCCAAGTGCGTGTAAACATTTTAAAAATGTCAGACCTGTAGACATCAGTGTGGATGGGTCTCAGATTCCACACTATACACTCCATTGGAATGGTCTTGGAAAGAAGCTTGTGTCACAGTAAGTACTTTAAGAAACTAAAAAGATCCATCTTATATCCTATTACAACTAAGATAATGTTAGGCTTCCAAAAACACTCTGATGACAAAAACTTTTCAGGATAGAAACTCCACTGACCAGCCAAGCATATATCATAAACAACATGGCATGTAATTGCAAGCAGAAAAATCATCAACCAAAACCAGTGCATTCATACAATAAAATCAAAATTTTGTATTTTCTTTCAGAATATGCAAAACTTAAGGAACAAAAGTTCATAACTACAAATATTTTAGAAAGCCTCACAGGAATTATAGATTTGCTTTGTACTTCTGAGCATTGGGTTAAAGATGGTAAAGCTGCCTATTTTTACTTTACAGGCTTTCAGGGGGTTAATCAATTATCTAGAACTAATAAAAAGTGAGGTGGCTGTCTAATACTTTCTAGAGATAATGTATAGTGTATTCCATTACTTAAAACCAAGCATATGAACTGTGAAAAGTATTTTGAACATGTCACTGTAGACATTAAATCTCTTAATTTTTTTAGTTATATGCATCTACAGACCACGTGATGGTGACATAACAATTTTCACCTCCAAACTCGACATGTTACTACAACACTAAAGTTCAAAACACCCCAATATTGTTTTCTGTGAAGACTTTAATAAGGATTTCTTAATACAATCCACTGCTTCCCAAAAGACAGTCAAAATGTTTGCAATGCTATAACATAATAAATATAAACAACAAACCTACAACAACTAATACCAGCTCCTCTGAGATAGATGGTTTTTTTTGTTACTACTGGCATGTGCCATGCTCACACACTAGGCAATATCTCTAATGGTAAATCAGATCACAACTGCTTTGTACTGAGTATGACCACAGAAGATGAAAATAAGCAGACAGAAGCTTTCCAACACACATATGAAAGACCAACTGGCAACAAAAACAATGTAGCATATCTCACACATCTGCTCCATAAAGTTGACTGGAAGGATGTCTATTGTGATAACAATATTGAAAGTAAGGTTCAAGAATTTATGAGTGTCCTGCAACACTGTTATGAAGTGGCAATCCCCATCGAAGTTGTAGCTAAACAATAGACATCCAAAATTTCTACTAATAAATTGCTAAATCAAGAATACAAACCTCTTTCTGAAATAAGAGATTGCTATATGCCTACAGTAAAACTGCAGACAGCAAATTATTCCATGACTATTTTAAACAGTATAAAAGTGTTCTAAACAAGGCAATTCATGAAACAAAGAAAATGTATAATCGGCAGTTCATCATTAACTTGTAATAAATCATAAGTTATGTGGAAACTGATTAACAAAACAGTTGGCAAAAAAGGCATAACACTCATTAACATGCATTAAAAATGCAGATGGTGTTATCACTGACACTGAACAGTTATGTGAAATATTCAATACTCACTTCATTAACATTGGCAACAAACTCTCTTCTTTAATCAAGATACCTGCATTTATTTGTCACTCAATGTCAGTGGTACTCCTACAATCATCTTTTCTAGATCCAGTCACATCAAGTTAAATATGCGATATTATAAAGCAGAAACCATAGAAACATTCCTGGTATATTTTATTCCCATTTCAACCAAATCTGACATCCTGTTTGTGACCCACGGTCAAATAGAATAAACTAATCCTTATTGTCCGGTTAATTGCTTAGAATTTTTAAAGCAGCTCAAGTTGTCCCTCTGTTTAAAAAAGGTGAAAGGAGTGATGTAAACAACTACACACCTGTCTCAAGCATATCAAAAGTACTTGAGAAATTAGTACATGACTTACAGAAAGGGAGATCAATAAATGGAGCACAATATTCATTTTAAATGAAATATACAGTGCACTCAATGAAAAAGAAACACACACACACACACACACACACACACACACACACACACACACACACGTGCGTGCACACAACACGTGTTCCTTGATCTGACAAAAGCTTTTGATTTAGTCAGCCATCAATTACTGTTCGAGAAACTACTACATTATGGAACTGACTGCTTTAGGTCCATCTTTCCGAGAGAGTACAGAAAGTAGTAATCACCTCATAAATGTTGAAAGTGCTCAATCAATGGAGAAAGTAGTAAGATGAGGCATTCTCCAAGGTTCCACACTTGGTCCCCTTCTATTTCTCATATTTATCAATGATCTGCTCCAAAGCATTCAGGAATGTACCACAGTAATATTTGCTGATGACTCCAACATGCTGGTTTCTAATCAATGCCCTCATCAACTCAACACCAAAAACTGTAATCTGGTAAAATGGGTAAACAAAACTAAACTTATCCTGAATAAAGTTAAAATAATCTATATTGATTTTCACTGAACATAAAAGATACAATCTCTGATCGATATCAGGATAGAGAAATAACCCAAAATGCTTTGTAGTGCGGACAGATGACACAGTTGGATACACATGAAGATAAATTATTGAACAGGATGAGCAGTCTCTATTATACTTTTAGTGTTCTAAGTAATGTCTGTGACATGGAAACACTAAAATATGCCTACTTTGCATTGTTGCACTCAATAATTACACACTGCTTTCCTTTTTGGAGCTCCTCACGCAAGAAGATATTTATTATACAGAAACAAATAATTAAGGTAATAAAACAAGTGCCCCTGTCCTTCACCACTAGACATTTCTTTAAGGAGCTCAATATCTTGCCAGTACCTTGTATCTATATCCATGAAACAGTGTGTTTCATCCATGAAAATTTCCATATGTTTACAAAGAATAAAGATGTTTACCACCACAATGCTCAGCATTTCAATGGCATATTTATAGTTGGCATCTGTGCAACAGAAGGCGTATTGTGTAATTGAATTTATTTGTGCTCTATCAGTGATTGCAGTTTAACCCTCACCCTGCACTGAAAGAAGTTTAAAGTGTTATGTAAGAAGAACTTTCACAAGGAAACAGAGAGCTAGTTCAACTGTCTGTGAGTTGTCAACTAATGTTAGAGACAAAGAATCTAGTAGATTGTGTTTAGCATGGTGAGCCAGAAGGAAAGAACATTCCACCAGGGTATGAGCTACTGCCTATAAGGCTCCACAACCATAATATGGCAGTGGCTTATTATAGAAAATAAAACAATGGGTTAATCTGGACAGGAAGTGTGCTGAGATAGGAGACCTGGATAAGGCAATGACCACTTTAGATAGTCAGTAAATCTGAGTTTGAGTCTTGGTCTGGCTTAAATTTCCACTTGTCACCATTGCATTTACTTCGGTGGCCAGCTGCAGCTGTGTTGGAATTTCACTATCTCCTTGTATATATGATTGCAGGAGCTCGAATGGTATCTGTTCTTCTGGACATATTTAGAGAAAAGAAAAATAAATACTGTACATTCCTGGCAACAAATGTTTCCAACCATCTGGAGGTGGAAAAGCATATTCTGTCCTACCTTTGGTTTTGGAGCTATTAGTATAAATGATGGTAATATCTCTGAAGAACTGAGAGGAAAGACACTGAAAGTCCACTGAAACTATGCCGTCGAAACAAACTGAATGGTCTGGGTACTGAAAAAGATGGGTGGGTGTGGCTAAACTTGGGAAGAACATAATGAGGAGATTAGGCTGATGTTGCAGCAAAGTGCCTCGAGACCCTTTCAACTGGTAGTCCAACCCAGGCTAGCCATTGGGTGTTACTCTCTTGCATATGCAAGACAAATTGGTAAGTTGGATGACTAGGAAATTGTTGGTTGGTGACTGCATAAGTAAGCAATAGTTGGTACTGCCAAAACTGAATAATTTGCCAATGACGCTGTCTGTGGTTTAGTCCAGAAGACACCACTGGTTAGTCCTACTCCAAAATGATGGACTGGGTGCAAAACGTTCTAAGGTGATGGTACCAATGAGCTTGTCTACCATAGCTCCATTGGGAAGAAACTAGGGTGTGGAGGAGAATAGTGTGATCTACACACAAAGAGATGTAGACAAGGAAGCAGAGAGTGTTAAACGTTCACAATGTCCAAGTGCTGGGTACCCAAGTAGAGTCTGGATCAGGCTGGATCATAGAAAGTGATAGGAATGCATGTCTCGTGGTTTCATGAAAGATAATTGCAAGCTGTGGAAAAGAGTCCAAGTGGGGGCCCTTCAGGTGGCATTCTGCTGAAGCTGCAAATAGGGAGCTATTGTAAACGCAACTTGCTGACACAGTGTGGTTGGTGACCAGGGGTCCTGCGGAGACCATTAGCCCATCGATGGTAATGAGGAAGAGAGGAACAATCAGCATGGAGCCCTGTAAGCTGTATGATGTACCAACTCCAACCTGAAACAACTGGTGGGATAAAAAATAGCTAATTAATGTGGATAGGGAGCCTTGAAAGCAAGTAAAATGTAATAGCATCAAGCTGCAATGTATGGCTAACACAAAAAAAGACTGCAATGAGGTGTTGACATTTAGAAAAAGCTTAACGGATTGGCGTTTCCAAACTAATCAGATGGTCAGTTGTGAATCCTTTCCTGAAGCCAGACTGGCCCCATGATTTGAGAAGCCAGCATAATCATTGGGCTGTCATCCTTTCAAGTAGTTGATAGAGGCCATTGATGAAAATACTGATTGGTAAGTGTTGATGGACATTGGGTTCTCACCTGGTTTAAGGATTAGTTTGATGATACTATCTAATCACTGCAAAGGGAAAACACCTTCTAGCCAAATATAGTTGAAGACCCATGGCAGATTGCATCTTTGGTTAACATTCTGATTTTGTATAATCTGATTATGAATTGAATATGGGCCTCGACCTGTATTGTGTGATTAGTCAAGAGCCTGATGCAGTTACCAGTCAGTGAAAGGTTCATTGTATAATTTGGTGAAGCGAGCAGAGAATGAAAGAGGACTGTCTTCAATTTGTCTTATTCATTTTAAAGGTAGCCAAGCAAGAAGAGGAAGGAAACACTGCCATAAACTGGATCACAAGAACACATGCATTGGTACAAAAACCACCCTGGAGGAAGAGACTTGAAACAGTTATCTTTGGTGATCCAGAAGGCTACAGAGCTTGGCCCACACCTGGTATGAGGACACAAATGTTCTTAAGGATTAGACTTAATGTGCCTAGCATTTGTTCTTAATGTGCTGAATTAGATAGTGAACCTTATCACAATGCCACTTAAAAGAGAAGAGGGTGATCTGTGAACAACGTAGGATTGTCATTGTCTTTGGTCTACCATGGCACTGGCCAGTGGTGGAGGGGGTCTGTAGAAAGGACAATAGTTGATGCGGATAATATCATCAGAAACATCTCCCAAAACCTTCATGACGTTGTCTGACAGATAAGAGGTGATGGTGACAGCAGAGGCATACACTGCCAGTTGGTTCTTTGAAGAGGCAAACGTAGCAATTCATCTATCAGGCAGTGACAAGGAAGAGAGCACTGGAAAGAGCTAACCATCACAAAGATCATCATGTAACAACCTTTGTAACTAAACCAGAAGACTGAGTGTAGAAGATCGTTAGCTGAGAAAGTGCCTGGGAGGGGAGGGAGGGGGGGGGGGGGGGAATGGGGCACTCTTGTGGGAAGGACTGCCATCATTGAGGAGAGACAGAGACTGAAAGTAAACTGGTAAATCAGAAAGCTCCTGCCAGATAGAGTGGTATTTCTGCACAACACGTGGTGTGCACTGAAATCCTCAAGTAGCAGAAAAAGGGGAGGGGAGAGAGTTTTTGGATTAATGTGGTCAATGTGGTGATCTCAAGGCTCAAAAGTCCCCTGCCTGGAGGTAAATATTATGAAGAGTGATTGTGGGGGTAATCTACATCCTCACTGCTTTTGCCTCCAATGTGGTATGGAGGGGACTGCAGTCACTGATGATGTGCAAACCAGTGTATAGATCCTTCCAGATTCTGTCTCGGTGCTGGCAGAGTTCTGAGAGAATGCACGGTAACCTCCAATAGGTGAGGAGTGGTCATTAGTGAAATGTGTTTGTTGGAGAGTAACACATCATAAAACAAGAGGAAATTAGCTGTCATAGTTCCAGTAGGTGACAGTAATGCCCATTATAGTTCCATTGGATCAGCATGTTGAAGGTATCCTGAATAGGTGCTGAAGACCCAGGAGGATAGGTCAAGTCCCAGAATCAATGTCATCAGTGGCATTGGAACAACATCAATAAATATTGATTCATAGTACAATGGCGCGAGTGGGGAGGGAGGGTGGGTGGCACCGCCAAGGTCACCGGAGTAGCCTTCTCCTAAGATAACTTTGTCTCTTTAACAGTATTTGATGATCAAGGTTCTTGTAAGGGCTTATCCACTGTGGGTGTAGGAATGAATAACAGTGGGTAGTCTTGGGGCCCATAGGCTGTGGCTAGCTGATACCTGGCCTCTGATCTGAGGATTTCTGGGAGATAGTTACTGAGAGGGAGCCCTGCCACCAGTAGAAGTGAGAGGAGGAATGTGGTTCCCAACAATGGTAGAGCCTATCACCTCCATTGTGAAGTTTATCTGTGTGACTAACAGAGGTCAACCTTGAGGCAGTAAATACACCAGGTCCTGCAACTGACATGGCTGTAGTACTTCCACATGTTGATATTGCAGAGACTGGGTATTAATGATTGAGATTTTTCTTTTCAAAGTTCAAAATATGAGATCCTGTGACCTCCAGTTCTTAGATTTTGTGTTTCTTGATTAAAGTATTACACTTTGAGAGGATAGCCATTCCCATTCTTGACATTGACAGGTTGTATTCCCCATCATGAATTTTCATGAAATGACTGGCCAAAATCTCCACACACAAATATGGTTGCATGTACACTGTGAAGACCTATGCCCAAAATGTTGGCATTGAAAACACTGCAATTGGGTGGGAAATATGGCTTAACCTCTCAGCAGTGATATGATCATGACCTTCTCTGGAAGTGAATCCCCTTCATAGCTCCATATAAATGCATTGGTGGCTACCTCAATCTTTGTCTCGCGTCAATGTATATGAAATACAAAATGTTCATGTAGTTCATTGTCTGCCTGCAGGATTAACTCCTGGTAAAAAATTAATCGCTGTACATGTTGAGATTCTTATGGAGTGTGATGGCAATAGGAACATCAACTTATTCACAAGAGAGTAACATCCTTGACTGTGTAAGGCTTGCTGTATTCATTAAGCTGGATCCACGTCGGGATAACGTGTACCTAACAGATGAATGAGATGGCGGGGCTAAAGAGAAGCCTCTAAATTTGGGTTTTCAGACCGAAGGTTAAAGCGCAGCCGTCCACTTCCTTCATCGGTAGTGCGAAAAAATGCGCATGCGCGTGTTTGTGCGTGTGCGTGTTTGTAGCTTACGGGCGCTCAGCGGCAAGATTGGCAGCGCCCGTACGAAAATTAGTAGGAACGAATGTAGTAAAATGGCTACACATGTCGTCAAAGAATAACAGTGAACGCAGTACCACAAGGATGACAGATATACGCTACTGTGACGTCCTGTGTAAAGGATTTGCCCAGCTTCCGGTCGACAAGGGAACAGTACCGTTGTATAGGAGACCTAACTATGGCAGTGCCAGATTCCTGTTTTTTTGCGGATTTTGAGGTGGAGGTGTTATAATCTACAATTTTTAAACGTCATCTTTTGGAGGCACGTGGCTGACACAACTGTACTATGGCTCCATGGCGAGGACAAACTTCATTAATTCTTAGACCATCTGAATTCCATTCATGGGAAAATATTTGCCATGGAGGTGGAAAAGGACAGATGCCCCCCTTTCTTAGATGCCTTCATTCACCGGAAAAATCGTTCGCACCCTGGAATATGGTGTTTTTAGCGTGGCCGAGCGGTTCTAGGCGCTACAGTCTGGAACTGCGCGACTGCTACGGTCGCAGGTTCGAATCCTGCCTCGGACATGAATGTGTGTGATGTCCTTAGGTTAGTTAGGTTTAAGTATTTCTAAGTTCTAGGGGACTGATGACCTCAGAAGTTAAGTCCCACAGTTCTCAGAGCCATTTTGTTTATCGCGAGCCGACACATACGGATCTGTACCTGCTAGTGGACCTCTAACATAATCCTGAGCAGACTGATAGGTAGATAGGGCAAAAACAATCTCTGATGACGACTATCTATGGGAAGAACTTGACACTTCAACAAGGTTTTCGGAGCTAACGGCTATCCACCATAGAAAATCAGTAAGTCTACGCAGTTCAAACTGAAATTGAGTGTGCCATCTCGAACAAGCTGAAGAGATAAGGTTGAAGTCGATAGACTTCCTACAATTCGTAGTGAATCTGTCTCCTAAAGTACGTCGTATCTGTATTACTAAACTGCTAAAATGTGCACTCGTTCCCAGTTGCATGTTCCCTATCTAACAGCTTCCAGGGGAAAAAGAATGATTTTCAGTATTTCATTCAGTCATTGACCGAATTTAAAAATTTTAAACGCTGTGATAAGCTACTCCAAAAGATATACTCTTTCGCTAACGGTTTAACACATTAAGTGAAGTATTTAAGTTAATAACACGCTCAAATTATCCAGAACACAGTCATCCCATATTTGGGAACGAGAGCACTTAGCGACTACCAACAAATTTTGACACACAATTTCAAATCTTCTCTCAACTTTCTCGCTGAAACATCCAATTAAAAAATGAAAGGAAAAAACATTTATCGCTTGCTACATTTTTTTCTGTTCATGCGGGAAAACTTCAGCATCAGGCATGACGTTTTAAATTATTACTTCTAACTATTCGAGTCACATTTTTCAGACAGTACCCACAAAAACCACAGAATGTAACTCCTAAATTAAATCATTTTACGACACGCAATTCAACAAGAAATATGACGTCAAAGGCATTAATATATAGGTGTTCAGTTCTTTAAACACTCAGGGTACGGGTTAATCGTCCTCTCTAAATATAAAGCCAAGATTATTTTTGTGCCAAAACCACCTCTACAATGGATTGCTTGATTTTATGGAAGGCAGGCGTGCATAAAATTTCACGATAATGTGCTGTGACATATTTCGGATGCATCTTACATACAGTTCAAGAACGCTGCGTGGAACATGAGCGCTGCTATGTTGTTGTTGTTGTCTTCAGTCCTGAGACTGGTTTGATGCAGCTCTCCATGCTACTCTATCCTGTGCAAGCTGCTTCATCTCCCAGTACCTACTGCAACCTACATCCTTCTGAATCTGCTTAGTGTACTCATCTCTCGGTCTCCCTCTACGATTTTTACCCTCCACGCTGCCCTCCAATGCTAAATTTGTGATCCCTTGATGCCTCAAAACATGTCCTACCAACCGATCCCTTCTTCTAGTCAAGTTGTGCCACAAACTTCTCTTCTCCCCAATCCTATTCAATACCTCCTCATTAGTTACGTGATCTATCCACCTTATCTTCAGTATTCTTCTGTAGCACCATATTTCGAAAGCTTCTATTCTCTTCTTGTCCAAACTAGTTATCGTCCATGTTTCACTTCCATACATGGCTACACTCCAAACAAATACTTTCAGAAACGACTTCCTGATACATAAATCTATATTCGATGTTAACAAATTTCTCTTCTTCAGAAACGCTTTCCTTGCCATTGCCAGTCTACATTTTATATCCTCCCTACTTCGACCATCATCAGTTATTTTACTTCCTAAATAGCAAAACTCCTTTACTACTTTAAGTGTCTCATTTCCTAATCTAATTCCCTCAGCATCACCCGATTTAATTTGACTACATTCCATTATCCTCGTTTTGCTTTTGTTAATGTTCATCTTATATCCTCCTTTCAAGACACTGTCCATTCCGTTCAACTGCTCTTCCAAGTCCTTTGCCGTCTCTGACAGAATTACAATGTCATCGACGAACCTCAAAGTTTTTACTTCGTCTCCATGAATTTTAATACCTACTCCAAATTTTTCTTTTGTTTCCTTTACTGCTTGCTCAATATACAGATTGAATAACATCGGGGAGAGGCTACAACCCTGTCTCACTCCTTTCCCAACCACTGCTTCCCTTTCATGCCCCTCGACTCTTATGACCGCCATCTGGTTTCTGTACAAATTGTAAATAGCCTTTCGCTCCCTGTATTTTACCCCTGCCACCTTTAGAATTTGAAAAAGAGTATTCCAGTCAACATTGTCAAAAGCTTTCTCTAAGTCTACAAATGCTAGAAACGTAGGTTTGCCTTTTCTTAATCTTTCTTCTAAGATAAGTCGTAAGGTCAGTATTGCCTCACGTGTTCCAACATTTCGACGGAATCCAAACTGATCCTCCCCGAGGTCTGCATCTACCAGTTTTTCCATTCGTCTGTAAAGAATTCGCGTTAGTATTTTGCAGCCGTGGCTTATTAAACTGATAGTTCGGTAATTTTCACATCTGTCAGCACCTGCTTTCTTTGGGATTGGAATTATTATATTCTTCTTGAAGTCTGAGGGTATTTCGCCTGTCTCATACATCTTGCTCACCAGCTGGTAGAGTTTTGTCATGACTGGCTCTCCCAAGGCCGTCAGTAGTTCTAATGGAATGTTGTCTACTCCGGGGGCCTTGTTTCGACTCAGGTCTTTCAGTGCTCTGTCAAACTCTTCACGCAGTATCGTATCTCCCATTTCGTCTTCATCTACATCCTCTTCTATTTCCATAATATTGTCCTCAAGTACATCGCCCTTGTATAAACCTTCTATATACTCCTTCCACCTTTCTGTCTTCCCTTCTTTGCTTAGAACTGGGCTGCCATCTGAGCTCTTGATATTCATACACGTGGTTCTCTTCTCTCCAAAGGTCTCTCTAATTTTCCTGTAGGCCGTATCTATCTTACCCCTAGTGAGATAAGCTTCTACATCCTTACATTTGTCCTCTAGCCATCCCTGTTTAGCCATTTTGCACTTCCTGTCGATCTCATTTTTGAGACTTTTGTATTCCTTTTTGCCTGCTTCATTTACTGCATTTTTATATTGTCTCCTTTCATCAATTAAATTCAATATTTCTTCTGTTACCCAAGGATTTCTAGCAGCCCTCGTCTTTTTACCTACTTGATCCTCTGCTGCCTTCACTACTTCATCCCTCAAAGCTACCCATTCTTCTTCTACTGTATTTCTTTCCCCTATTCCTGTCAATTGTTCCCTTATGCTCTCTTTGAAACTCTGTACAACCTCTTGTTCTTTCAGTTTATCCAGGTCCCATCTCCTTAATTTCCCACATTTTTGCAGTTTCTTCAGTTTTAATCTACAGGTCATAACCAATAGATTGTGGTCAGAGTCCACATCTGCCCCTGGAAATGTCTTACAACTTAAAACCTGGTTCCTAAATCTCTGTCTTACCATTATATAATCTATCTGATACCTTTTAGTATCTCCAGGGTTCTTCCACGTATACAACCTTCTTTCATGATTCTTAAACCAAGTGTTAGCTATGATTAAGTTGTGCTCTGTGCAAAATTCTATTAGGCGGCTTCCTCTTTCATTTCTTAGCCCCAATCCATATTCACCTACTATGTTTCCTTCTCTCCCTTTTCCTACACTCGAATTCCAGTCACCCATTACTATTAAATTTTCGTCTCCCTTCACTATCTGAATAATTTCTTTTATTTCATCGTACATTTCTTCAATTTCTTCATCATCTGCAGAGCTAGTTGGCATATAAACTTGTACTACTGTAGTAGGTGTGGGCTTCGTATCTATCTTGGCCACAATAATGCGTTCACTATGCTGTTTGTAGTAGCTTACCCGCATTCCTATTTTCCTATTCATTATTAAACCTACTCCTGCATTACCCCTATTTGATTTTGTGTTTATAATCCTGTAGTCACCTGACCAGAAGTCTTGTTCCTCCTGCCACCGAACTTCACTAATTCCCACTATATCTAACTTTAACCTATCCATTTCCCTTTTTAAATTTTCTAACCTACCTGCCCGATTAAGGGATCTGACATTCCACGCTCCGATCCGTAGAACGCCAGTTTTCTTTCTCCTGATAACGACATCCTCCTGAGTAGTCCCCGCCCGGAGATCCGAATGGGGGACTATTTTACCTCCGGAATATTTTACCCAAGAGGACGCCATCATCATTTAATCATACAGTAAAGCTGCATGTCCTCGGGAAAAATTACGGCTGTAGTTTCCCCTTGCTTTCAGCCGTTCGCAGTACCAGCACAGCAAGGCCGTTTTGGTTAATGTTGCAAGGCCAGATCAGTCAATCATCCAGACTGTTGCCCCTGCAACTACTGAAAAGGCTGCTGCCCCTCTTCAGGAACCACACGTTTGTCTGGCCTCTCAACAGATACCCCTCCGTTGTGGTTGCACCTACGGTACGGCCATCTGTATCGCTGAGGCACGCAAGCCTCCCCACCAACGGCAAGGTCCATGGTTCATGGGGGGAGGAGCGCTGCTATAAGCTGATAAATCTGCAATGGCCGATCACTGTATTCAGGCAGGTCACGCTATGAACTATAAGAACGTCCAGTTCTTAACATCGAAATCATCCTTCTGGGATTCGGTTTCATAGGATGCCGTTGAACCAATTAATCAATCGTGATGATGGTTTCAACCTTGATAAAATGTGGGATCAGCCGCTGGCAATAGTTAGCCGTTCATGGACAGCGGTTGGCCTTCTGTTCCCCCGCGACCGGAATTTTTAACAATATTCTTAACAGAGGGCATCGCGGTAACGTTAACATCTGCCGTGTACGCTTGCGCTATTTGCTCACCCTGTCGATATATAAGGTGCACGGGAATGCTTTACTGTTAGTCTTTACGGCTACCTCCAAAAATGGCTGAACCGTTTGTTTACTGGCGGAATATTAGCAGAACATAAAGTTTAGTTACGGCTGAATTCTCACCGTTCGTCGATCACGTAGTCTACCATCTTTTGTACTGTGACGTCCTTGGCGATCTTTTGATGCTGTAGATGCATGTGACAAATGAATTCGACTCTATGTGTGAAGGACTAGAAAAGCTTATGAACCGTTAGCGGATGTTCGAGGGTGGGTTATTGCCTGAGAACGGGGGACGAGTATCACGGAAAAGGTAAGAATCGTTGGATGTTTACCGTGTTGCCGCCACTGGTGTCTGTTGAAAGCGTACATTATGATTTGCAAAGGAAGTATGTGTGAAATCCGAAGTCTGGCGTCAGAAGTGCTGTGGGATTACACAGAAAGTCGATCTTAAGAAGTCACAAAAACTTAAACACTAGTCATCAGAGGACTTTCAGCTTATGTAATGTGTCGCCTTGTTAATCGGAATGTCTACCAACGATGTCAGTGGTACAGCGTCTCTTAAGTTAGTCACGGACAGTTTGTATGCCAACATGCGGTCCATTATTATCTCACTCAGACTTTGACTATGTGCGTCATCCCAAACGTTATTGGTTATCTGCCGTGTGAGATCTGACAATAGTGGTTTCGTGACACATCCTCAACACGCTAACTGAAGCAACACCGTACTGTGGCTGCACCAGCACACCAGAAAGTGACATCATCTGTATACTATTCGCCAGCTCAGAACAGGACGAGGTCAACAATCACTATTAAAGCTGTCACCAACCCGAAGTTTTATTTGAAAACATAGTACTTTACTAAGTGTGATTCTATTTTCACATTAGCAGATTGCTGCCAGTGGAGATAAATGACAGACTGGTGATCGAACCCAAGAGCTGTGGATTTTTGGGGTGACACTGAAAACGCCAATGTTATCATTCTGGTATCGTTAAACTACAGGCTGAGCTGCTTAAGAACTAAAGCTCTGAATACATCTTTGTAGTTATATAAAGTGCTACAATCAATAGTATTCAAGTGCTTTGATTGTAAAAATCTTCCAACTCTTGTAACAAAGCACTTTAAGCAGTTTTTTTTAATGTTATTAAATTACTTTCTAACCTCTTTTCTGTCATATTTTCCCTTCTGTATACTACGTTCAGTTAGCTTATGTTTCCATATACAGGGTGTTTCAAAAATGACCGGTATATTTGAAACAGCAATAAAAACTAAACGAGCAGCGATAGAAATACACCGTTTGTTGCAATATGCTTGGGACAACAGTACATTTTCAGGCGGACAAACTTTCGAAATTACAGTAGTTACAATTTTCAACAACAGATGGCGCTGCAAGTGATGTGAAAGATATAGAAGACAACGCAGTCTGTGGGTGCGCCATTCTGTACGTCGTCTTTCTGCTGTAAGCGTGTGCTGTTCACAATGTGCAAGTGTGCTGTGGACAACATGGTTTATTCCTTAGAACAGAGGATTTTTCTGGTGTTGGAATTCCACTGCCTAGAACACAGCGTTGTTGCAACAAGACGAAGTTTTCAACGGAGGTTTAATGTAACCAAAGGACCGAAAAATAAAGGATCTGTTTAAAAAATTTCAATGGACTGGGAACGTGACGGATGAACGTGCTGGAAAGGTAGGGCGACCGCGTATGGCAACCACAGAGGGCAACGCGCAGCTAGTGCAGCAGGTGATCCAACAGCGGCCTCGGGTTTCCATTCGCCGTGTTGCAGCTGTGGTCCAAATGACGCCAAAGTCCACGTATCGTCTCATGCGCCAGAGTTTACACCTCTATCCATACAAAATTCAAACGCAGCAACCCCTCAGCGCCGCTCCCATTACTGCACAAGAGACATTCGCTAACGATATAGTGCACAGGATTGATGACGGCGATATGCATGTGGGCAGCATTTGGTTTACTGACGAAGCTTATTTTTACCTGGATGGCTTCGTCAATAAACAGAACTGGCGCATATGGGGAACCGAAAAGCCCCATGTTGCAGTCCCATCGTCCATGCATCCTCAAAAAGTATTGGTCTGGGCCGCCATTTCTTCCAAAGGAATCATTGGCCCATTTTTCAGATCCGAAACGATTACTGCATCACGCTATCTGGAAATTATTCGTGAATTTGTGGCGGTACAAACTGCCTTAGACGACACTGCGAACACTTGGTGGTTCATGCAAGATGGTGCCCGGCCACATCGCACGGCCGACGTCTTTAATTTCCTGAATGAATATTTCGATGATCGTGTGATTGCTTTGGGCTATCCGAAACATACAGGAGGCGTCGTGGATTGGCCTCCCTATTCGCCAGACATGAACCCCTGTGACTTCTTTCTGTGAGGACACTTGAAAGACCAGGTGTACCGCCAGAATCCAGAAACAATTGAACAGCTGAAGCAGTACATCTCATCTACATGTGAAGCCATTCCGCCAGACACGTTGTCAAAGGTTTCGGGTAATTTCATTCAGAGACTGCGCCATATTATTGCTACGCATGGTGGATATGTGGAAAATATCGTACTATAGAGTTTCCCAGACCGCAGGGCCATCTGTTGTTTACAATTGTAACTACTGTAATTTCGAAAGTTTTTCTGCCTGAAAATGTACTGTTGTTCCAAGCATATTGCAACAAACGGTGTATTTCTATCGCTGCTCGTTTAGTTTGTATTGCCGTTTCAAATATACCGGTCACTTTTGAAACACCCTGTATGTGCAGCAAACGTGACAGCTCTCACATATCGGATGACAGATGACAAACCCCACTCTGGGGTATACTGTTATTATATCTGTATCCCAGTTTGGGGTTTGTCAACTGCCATCCGACATATGAGAGCTGTCACCGTTATTATACACAACTGGCCATTAAAATTGCTACACCAAGAAGAAATGCAGATGATAAACGGGTATTCATTGGACAAATATATTATACTAGAACTGACATGTGACAACATTTTCACGCAATTTGGGTGCATAGATCCAGACAAATCAGTACCCAGAGCAACCACCTCTGGCCGCAATAACGACATTGATACGCCTGGGCATTGAGTCAAACAGAGCTTGGATGGCGTGTACAGGTACAGCTGCCCATGCGGCTTCAACACGATATCACAGTTCATCAAGAGTAGTGACTGGCGTAACGTGAGGAGCCAGTTGCTCGGCCACCAATGAACAGACGTTTTCAATTGGTGAAAGATCTGGAGAGTGTGCTAGCCAGGGCAGCAGTCGAACATTTTCTGTATCCACAAAGGTCGTTACAGGACCTGCAAAATGCGGTCGTGCAGTATCCTGCTGAAATGTAGGGTTTCGCAGGGATCGAATGAAGGGTAGAGCCACAGGTCGTAACACATGTGAAATGTAACGTCCACTGTTCAAAGCGCCGTCAATGCGGACAAGAGGTGACAGAGACGTGTAAACAATGGCACCCCATACCATCACGCCGGGTGATACGCCAGTATGGCGATGACGAATACAAAAAAAAAAAAAATGGTCCAAATGGCTCTGAGCACTATGGGACTCAACATCGGTGGTCATCAGTTCGCTAGAACTTAGAACTACTTAAACCTAACTAACCTAAGGACATCCTAACAGCCATGCCCGAGGCAGGATTCGAACATGCAACCGTAGCAGTCGCGCGGTTCCGGACTGAGCGCTTAGAACCGCTAGACCACCGCGGCCGGCGATGACGAATACACGCTTCCAACGTGCATTCACCGCGATGTCGCCAAACACGGATGAGACCATCATCATTCTCTAAACAGAACCTGGATTCATCCGAAAAAATGACGTTTTGCCCTTCGTGCACCCAGGTTTGTCGTTGAGTACCCTGTTGACTCAGGGATCGAGACGTGGCTGCACGATCCGTTAGAGCCATGCGGATAAGATGCCTGTCGTCTCGACTGCTAGTGATACGAGGCCGTTGCTATCCAGCACGGCGTTCCGTATTACCCTCCCGAACCCACCGATTCCATATTCTACTAACAGTCATTGGATCTCGACCAACGTGAGCAGCAATGTCGCGATACGATAAACCACAATCGCGATAGGTTACAATCCGATATTTATCGACGTCGGAAACGTGATGGTACGCATTTCTCCTCCTTACACCAAGCATCACAACAACGTTTCACCAGGCAACGCCAGTCAACTGCTGTTTGTGTATGAGAAATCGATTGGAAACTTTCCTCATGTCACCACGTTGTAGGTGTCGCCACCGGCGCCAACCTTGTGTGAATTATCTGAAAAGCTAATCATTTGCATATCACAACATCTTCTTCGTGTCGGTTAAATTTCGCGTCTGTAGCCCATCATCTTCGTGGTATAGCGATTTTAATGGCCAGTAGTGTATAATGGACAAACAGCGAGATAATAGGTCTCATCGGATTAGGGAAGGAAGTCGGTAGTGCCCTGTCAAAGTACCCATCCCGGCATTTGCCTGAAGCGATTTAGGGAAATCACGGAGAACGTAAATCAGGATGGCCGTACACGGGCCCGAATTCGATTCCAGTGTGCTAACCACTACGCCACCTCACTCGGCAGATATATATAGACACAACACGAAAACATAAACTAATGGATTATAGAAGGGAAAGTATGACAGAAACGTCAGAAAAATCATTAGATGAACGTCGGCCGAAGAACCCGAGACAGAAGCCAATAAGCATGACAGAAGAGATTAGGAAACACAGAATTCAAGCTATCTCGTTACCAAATTCAAGGTAAAGCAGTTCAGCGGGTTCGTAAAAATAAATAATAAATATGATGCAACACTTTTTCACGCATCTCAGTGTTAATCACCTGATATATCCTAAAGTACGTGTCGTACTACGACATAATTTTCAGGTACATTCAGTGGTATATGTGAACACTTTAAGCAAGGTGTGTTGCGATCTCAAATACTGTTAGTAGTAAAGAAGTAAAAAAATGAAAACGTCGTACATGTGGCTAAAATTAACGTAAGCGATTATTATTTTTCCTTTCATATTTTGTCAGAGGGGGGCGGGCATCAGAGAGGACTAAACGGCGAGGTCATCAATTCCGCGATTCAAAAGTTACTTACGTAAGATAGCGGGGAGGGGTGTAACTGTGAAAGCGAGGAAGTTAAAACACACACAGTAGAGGCATAAATAGAAGGGTATGCTGAATCTAAAAAATTGAAAAAAAAAAACGGAAGCATAAAAAAAGCCGTCTGTGCACGGGGGAGTGTTCGTGGATACCAGACCTAGAAAACAAGAGAGGCCCCAACTACAACGACCCTGCCCCTGCTCTAGAAGTAAAGCAAAACCTTATAACTGAAAATAAAAACCACTTTCACGTAGGAAAGAGAGGACTATTTCAACCATCCGTAATTGTCTGCTAATGTTGATGACAAGGAATCCGCAAGCCTATACCCAGTACGAAGGTCCAAAAGAAAGCGACACTCCATCAACATGTGGGATACCGCCAGCCTGGCTCCCAAACACATTGTGGGGGTGGCTCGGAATGCAAGAGGAAACAATGGATAAGCTAAGTATGACCATTGCTAGACGGTATAAGACAGTGGACACCTTCAGAGAGGAGCTGAAGGAAGAACACCAAACTGCATTGGAGTTGCGCTGTATCTCCGGAGAGGGTAATGACACTAAACCAACAGCATCGAAGGAAATAATGAACTGTGTAAAATTCTCATATTTGCAACCGACATACTTTTTTCTAGGATCATAAAAGAGACTTTGAAACAAGTACGAAACCAAATATTTAATGATTGTGTAGAAAAAGATTGTATTTTAAATCTAGTAAACTCTTCCAATTTCAAGTTATAAAATCTACAGTAGTATACATGTGGAGGCCTACATATTACCACAGTTTAAGAATTAGATGAAATTTTCTGAGAAGACGTTTCTTAATTAAACAAAGTAACATGTTACTCTTCAGACATCATAAATGTTGGACAGCGTTACAAACATTATAACTTTCCCTTCTCCAAAATAAAAAGCGCTAAAAGTATCTAAAACAATTGGCAGAAAAGGACTTCGCCCTCCATCTGACAAGGAATGAAAGATAATTTCAAAATAAAAAATTATAAAACAGTGTAATTCGCTTAAAAATTTCATTGCTGCTTCAGTTACATGTAGAACAGATAAAATGCTCTGCCTGATGAGAAAAGGGCTCCTATCGAAAGTATTTCATACAGTTTACTTTTGTTATGTACTATATTATTATTTTTGTTGTTGTCTTTCTAGTTTTGTTCGCCTAAGGAAAAGAAAGCGTGAACAATATGGGTGTGACACGATTCCTTCCTATGATATCCTTATCTAAAAAGTAATTGAAAGAAAGACTGAGAATTCAATGTAGTTCAGGTGTTTGATTTGCGGAATAAAATTATCTGAGAAGTCATTAGTGTTCAAAATCACGTGTGCGTTAATACTGGAAATATCACGTTTTAGCAGTCTAATAACTAAAGACGTCTTGCTATGGCAGTGCCGCGCTGCAGGTTAAGGAGACGCTTGGGCTCGTTGTTCAAACTATCACTGATACTGTCACTGCAGCAGTGACGGAAAAAATACAGAAGACTCTGGAGGCGAATGCGAGCGAGATCCGTGCACTGGACACATCGTTAAAAGCAAGTGAGGAGAGAGCACGACTACTCGAACAGAAACTGATCGAGAAGTCGGACGAGCTCGAACAGTATCAGAGGCGCAATAATCTCAGACCGTTCGGCTTCCAGAGAGAACACAGATGAACTAGTGATAAACCTTGTCCAAGAAAAGCCAAGCGTGCAGGTGACTCTGAGTAACATTGACAGAAGTCATAGAGTGGGTCGTAGGTCGCCAGGTTCTACCAAACCAAGACCTATAATAGTGAAATTTGTGTCATATAGGAAAAGATCTGAAATCTTCAGAGCAAAGAAGAATCTCGCGAAGTCGGGTCTGATAGTGCGCGAGGATCTGACCTCTGAAAGACTAAAGATTTTGAAGAGCGCGATTTCGACATTTGGGCTACAGAACGTATGGACAAATGACGGCAGGATAATGGTTAAGACCGAAAACGGAAAGAGAACAAGTTGCAGTGTTAATGAACTCGAAAGCCTATGCTTTAGAAGCGAAATCATGTCTAATCTTGCTGCCACTAACATGTATGTTTATATTGTTTACACTGTCAACCGTAACGTAATTAATGTATTATCAAATTTTTCGTTTCTCCACATAACTATTTTTATCTGTAATTGTTTTCTCGTGTAATTTTGTTATTATTTGTATTATCAACTTTTCGTTTCTCCACATAACTATTTTCATCTCTAAATGTTTTTCTCGTGTAATTATGTTAATTACTACATAAGGTAGTCTCACTTCCATCTTTAATTAGCAACCCACCATCATACTTTAGTTGTTATCCTCATAATTGCAATTAATATCTCACTCTACCGTTACGTGCAGATTACTCCCGTTGTGTTTAGTGAAATTCCTTCCCCTGCCAGCCCACGGCTACTTCCAGAACCGTTGCAGACCTTGCTGACCTTGGTCGCAGATCCTGTTGCCTCCCCAGGGACCCACCCCCTCCCCCTCCCCCTCCCGGCCGCTTTCACTGCACAGAACTGGGAGGACACTCCCTCACCCCCCTCCTTCACACGCCTTCCGCATTCCTCATGCCAGACCCTCTTGTCACCTCTAACCACGACCCGCAAACATCTGTCCCTGTCGGCAGCCTCCTCGGGCAATCAACACGCGAGCGCACCAAGCTGCATATTGCACATGCAATGTCCAATCTTTGCTAGCTCACTTCGACCAGTTCAAATATATATTTCAAACTACTGATATACACGTAATACTTTTGTCAGAGACTTGGCTCAAACCAAGTATTCCTACAACTTCCGTAAACCTAGATGTTGTTGTGGTTTTCAATCTTGAGACTGGTTTGATGCAGCTCTCCATGCTACTCTACCCTGTGCAAGCTTCTTCATCTCCCAGTACCTACTGCAACCTACGTCCTTCTGAATCTGCTTACTGTATTCATCTCTTGGTCTCCCTCTACGATTTTTACCTTCCACACTGCCCTCCAATACTAAATTGGTGATCCCTTGATGCCTCAGAACATGTCCTACCAACCGATCCCTTCTTCTGATCAAGTTGTGCCACAAACTTCTCTTCTCCCCAATCCTATTCAATACTTCCTCATTAGTTATGTGATCTACCCATTTAATCTTCAGCATTCTTCTGTAGCACCACATTTCGAAAGCTTCTATTCTCTTCTTGTCCAAACTATTTATCGTCCATGTTTCACTTCCATACATGGCTACACTCCATACAAATACTTTCAGAAATGACTTCCTGACACTTGAATCTATACCCGATGTTAACAATTTTCTCTTTTTCAGAAACCTAGATGGCTATATCTTTCTCAGGAACTACAGATGCAACAGACGAGGGGGCGGAGTAGGGGCTTACATACGCTCTGATTTATCACCTACTGTACTACATACATCCGCCAACAATGTAGATAAACAAGAGGAATATATGTCCATAGAGATCAAATCCCTTAACAGAAAGTGCTTAATATGTGTCCTTTACAAAACTCCTAAAGTAGGTCGGTTCGCCTGCTTCGAAACTACCCTCTCTAGTCTCGAATCGTCATATGAACATGTAATTATAGCAGGTGACACTAACATTAATGTTCTTCGCAATAGTCCTTCAACTGGGAAATTTAAGAGGATGCTTTCTTCCTCAAATATGACGCTACTTCAGCTGGCACCTACTCATCACACGACTACCAGTCACACTTTCATAGATATATTCCCAACGAAATCTCCAAACAGAATAATCCGCACCTCTCAAATGTCTGCACCTGGCATGTCTGCCTATGATATCATTTTCATGACGTATTCACTAGAATGTCCTAGAAAGAAACAAAAACTGTTCACATATCGAGACTTCAAACGCATAATTTTGCCTGAACTCGAAACTGAGGCACAAGAAATAGTTTGGCGACGGCCTCTACTCCCCTCATGGTCATAAACGACAAACTCCAGGATTTCACTATCAAAATTACCAAACTATATGACAAATATGCTCCAATAAAGACAAGAAAAGTAAAAAGGAAACCTGCACCTTGGCTGACTAATGAACTAAAAAAGCTCATGAATCTCAGAGACGCTGCACATCGAGCATACAAGATGCACCCTGCACCTGAAAATCATACTGTATACAAGCAGAAACGACACATAGTCAGTCAAGCGGTGAGAAACGCTAAGCTCAGGCATGCCCGTACATTAGCTGACAATAGATGTAGACCAGATATGCTGTGGAAAAATCTCCGTAGTCTCGGTTTAGGAAAAATAAAAGTTGTAAGAAAATCCCATGGTACCAGCTGAAGAACTAAACCGATTCTTCACATTACCTACAACCACAATATACCGCAAAAAAACAGAAAATCATTGATTACTTCATGGGGATGTACGACTGTATCAAAGAAAAATTCTATCTACAGCACGTCACCTGCAATACTGTCAAGAAAGCCATAATGCGGATTAGATCAGCATCTACTGGACATGATGGCATCACTAGCCAGATGGTAAAACCTATTATTGATCAACTACTACCCTCTACAACAGACTTCACAAGTGGTTTCCCTAAAGCATGGAAACTAGGGCAAATTAAGCCACTGCCTAAAAATGACATCGCCACAGCACCCTCTGACTACCGCCCCATCTGCCTTCTTCCTGCACTATCAACGGCCTTAGAATATATAGTCCATGACCAGCTCACAAACTACCTAACTACTAACAACCTATTAGACGAATACCAAACAGGTTTCTGTAAACATGGAAGCACAACATCTGCACTGATATAAAGATGACAGATGACCTGAAACTTGCCATGGACAGACAATAAGCGACTATCATTTGCTTCTTAGGTTTCAGCAAAGCATTTGATACTGTCGTCTTCGACATCTTACTAGCCAAACTTATCGGTCTAAATTTCTCACCAAGTGCAGTGCAATGGTTTCGCTCATACATAACGTCTCGTCACCAAAGCGTCCTGTCCGGGAATGTAAAGTCACAATGGCAGCAGGTAGTGTCAGGTGTTCCCCAAGGCTCATTATTAGGTCCTATACTCTTCTCTCTGTATGTCAATGATGTGTCATCGGTTCTGACCTATTGCAAATATCATATGTATGCAGATGACCTTCAGTTGTACCTAAGAGCGAAACCAAGCAATTTTAAGAAAGCTATTGAAAATTTCAATACTGAGCTAGATGCACTATCAAAATGGGCACAGGACATAGGACTAAAACTAAACCCATCTAAAACTCAAACGGTACTTGTTGGTTACTCTAAGTTCATTAGCCCAAAACATCGGGAATCCGTACCATCTGTTATCCTAAATGGGACAAATATTAACTTCTCTCCCTCAGCAAAGAGTTTGGGAGTAATAATACACGAAAATCTAAATTGGACAGAGCATGTAACTGCAGTGTGCAAAAAAGCATCAGCATCCCTTCATGTCCTACAAAAATACAAAAAACTCTTCCTTTTCGATCTGAAAAAGAAATTAGTACAAAAGCTTATACTCCCAATCATTGGCTACAGCGATATTATCCTACAAGGCCTCTCTCAAGAAAATTCGCGACTTCTGGAACTGGTCATGAATGCCTGCGTCCGATATATCTGTGACTTTCGACTTTTTGATCACATTTCACCAGCATATGCAAAATTGTCCTGGCTATGTGCACACAAACGCAGAAATTTCCGTACACTCTGTCTCATCTACTGCCTCATAAATGTACACTGTCCCTCATATCTCTCCTCGTCCTTAAAGCTTATGTCGGAACAACATGACAGAAACAGACGTTCCCATCGTAATAAAATCCTCTCTGTTCCACTGCATCGCTCAGTCACCTTCTCAAAGTCCTTTACAGTAGCGGGAACCTGACTCTGGAATAACCTCCCTCGTTATGTTAGAGAACTTAAAAACACGTCCGGCTTCAAAAAACAGTTAATGACGTATCTACTCAAGCAACAGTAATGCCTTCCTCTGTATATGAATGCGCTTCACCTCATTACTTCCCTCTTTCCCCCTCCTTAATTCTCCCTTCCCCAAAACTCGCTATACTAGTAAACATCTACTGTACACACCAAAATATTAATGTACATCTGCACAAATCTTCATTACTATAGCCAATTTTTCTCATGTTTATCATTATTATTTGATTTTGTTTTTTTACTGTTATTATTATTGCTTTTATCATAATTTGTATGTATAGCACCTGTTGTAAAAATACTGCCATCATTTACTTTATTAGGTCTTAGTTATTACTCTATATTCACATTGTCACTAGAGTAATCTAATGTTCTTATTTAAACTATTGTCATGATTTAATGCCGATGTGTGAAATGCTGCATGTGTGGAACACTGGTCCGATGTAAGAGGGGGGCCTGATGACCCTAATCTGATCAGGTTAAATAAATAAATAAATAAATATTTTCGGTTCTTACAAGGCGACCTCACCTGCTCCGCATTACCAATTTCGTCCAGATCTATGGTATACGCAAGAAATGACCTGAAATGAAAGTGACAGAAGTGGGAGCTCCAGACGGCCAAGCACTTAAAAAAAAAAAAAAGTTTTTTGCTAGGGTCGAGAGAGAGATTAGCCATCAGTGTTGATGTAGCTTCCAGTCAGCGACTGTCACAACGGAAAGAATGCAGAATAATCAATGGTTGTGACGTCGAGTCTCCCTGCAAAACCTTTTTTTTTCCTTTTTGTTTTCAGTTTTTACGTTACTTACGTTGCAAATAAAGCGAAATAATGCCCCGTATGTTTTGTTTGTTGATATTTTCGTAAAAGACGTGAAATGGAAACGCGAGTGAATATTTTGATCTGCAAATAAATTTCCGTGCCAGGATTGTGATTAGGGCATACAAGACTTTGTGTTTTGTTAACGCCTCATGACATAGGCCGACCAGTAGCCCATTGAGGAGTCTGTCCCGACCCTTCACCTGTGTCTGCGCGCGCGCTGTGTGGACGATGGGTCGGCGGTAGGATTTGTGGTGCTGGTGCGTCGGTTTGACCGGGGAATCTCTGATCGCTACCCCAACCGCTACCGTTTCGACCTTCGCGCAGCTTTCGGTAGTGCCACCCGAATAATAGCTTCCCTGTGCAGCAAAGATCGGCCCATTGGACGTTGGGGCTGGCTACGGAGCGGGCTCGTATTCCTACAAGAGAGGTCTGGCTCTCTTGGACCGAGAATTCAAGAAAAGGCGGTTGAGAGGGCGCCAAACTAATGTCATCATCATTTCATCAAAATCTGGGAAACTTTCAACAGCCTTATGCGATGAAGCCCTACGTGCAGGTGAACAGATGTCTTCTGCTAATGGACTCATGGGGAGCATAAACAATTCCACAGTTATACATGATTTTCAAGATGTGGGAGGTTTGCCTTCGTTTACTATTAAAGCGATTCCCCCAAATGCATTCCGCTAGTGCATTCCTGCGATGTCTGTTTTTGTGGTCGGGTAAAGAATTTGATCACAAAGCTTCAAAACTTTTCTTCTCTCGTTGTGGGGGACAAAGAAATCACATCCCTAGAAAACTGTGTCAAAATCACCAACTATCCTCCCCAATAATTTGGCGAAATGACTCGTGAGTCGTTTGCCGCCAAACTGTGCGAGAACTCTCTATGAATGTAAACAATGTTTGTTTTTGTGTAGATTAAAACAATCATGTAATTGTTAAAATACGGAGTTTATAACATGTACAAGATGACCAGAAAATGACTACTTCCAACTAAAAGGTATCAGATAGATTATATAATGGTAAGACAAAGATTTAGGAACCAGGTTTTAAATTGTAAGACATTTCCAGGGGCAGATATGGACTCTGACCACAATCTATTGGTTATGAACTGTAGATTAAAACTGAAGAAACTGCAAAAAGGAGGGAATTTAAGCAGATGGGACCTGGATAAACTGAAAGAACCAGAGGTTGTAGAGAGTTTCAGGGAGAGCATAAGGGATCAATTGACAGGAATGGGGGAAAGAAATACAGTAGAAGAAGAATGGGTAGCTTCGAGGGATGAAGTAGTGAAGGCAGCAGAGGATCAACTAGGTAAAAAGACGAGGGCTAGCAGAAATCCTTGGGTAACAGAAGAAATGTTGAATTTAATTGATGAAAGGAGAAAATATATAAATGCAATAAACGAAGCAGGCAAAAAGGAATACAAACGTCTCAAAAATGAGATCGACAGGAAATGCAAAATGGCTAAGCAGGGATGGCTAGAGGACAAATGTAAGGATGTAGAGGCTTATCTCACTAGGGCACTAGGGGTAAGATAGATACTGCCTACAGGAAAATTAAAGAGATCTTTGGAGAAAAGAGAACCATTTGTATGAACATCAAGAGCTCAGATGGAAACCCAGTTCTAAGCAAAGAAGGGAAAGCATAAAGGTGGAGGGAGTATATAGAGGGTGTATACAAGGGCAATGTACTTGACGACAATATTATGGAAATGGAAGAGGATGTAGATGAAGACGAAATGGGAGATACGATACTACGTGAAGAGTTTGACAGAGCACTGAAAGACCTGAGCCGAAACAAGGCCCCCGGAGTAGACAACATTCCATTGGAACTACTGACGGCCTTGGGAGAGCCAGTCCTGACAAAACTCTACCATCTGGTGAGCAAGATGTATGAGACAGGCGAAATACCTCAGAATTCAATAAGAATATAATAATTCCAATCCCAAAGAAAGCAGGTGTTGACAGATGTGAAAATTACCGAACAATCAGTTTAATAAGCCACAGATGCAAACTACTAACACGAATTCTTTACAGACGAATGGAAAATCTAGTAGAAGCCGATCTCGGGGAAGATCAGTTTGGATTCCGTAGAAATACTGGAACACGTGAGGCAATACTGACCTTACGACTTATCTTAGAAGAAAGATTATGGAAAGGCAAACCTACGTTTCTAGCATTTGTAGACTTAGAGAAAGCTTTTGACAATGTCGACTGGAATACTCTCTTTCAAATTCTAAGGGTGGCAGGGGTAAAATACAGGGAGCGAAAGGCTATTTACAATTTGTACAGAAACCAGATGGCAGTTATAAGTGTCGAGGGTCATGAAAGGGAAGCAGTGGTTGGGAAGGGAGTGAGACAGGGTTGTAGCCTCTCCCCGATGTTATTCAATCTGTATATTGAGCAAGCAGTAAAGCAAACAAAAGAAAAATTTGGAGTAGGTATTAAAATCCATGGTGAAGAAATAAAAACTTTGAGGTTCGCCGATGAAATTGTAATTCTATCAGAGACTGCAAAGGACTTGGAAGAGCAGTTAAATGGAATGGACAGTGTCTTGAGAGGAGTACATAAGATGAACATCAACAAAAGCAAAACGAGGATAATGGAATGTAGTCGAAATAAGCCGGGTGATGCTGAGGGAATTAGATTAGGAAATGAGACACTTAAAGTAGTAAAGGAGTTTTGCTATTTGGGGAGCAAAATAACTGATAATGGTCGAAGTAGAGACGATATAAAATGTAGACTGGCAATCGCAAGGAAAGCGTTTCTGAAGAAGAGAAATTTGCTAACATCGAGTATAGATTTAAGTGTCAGGTAGTCATTTCTGAAAGTGTTTGTATGGAGTGTAGCCATGTATGGAAGTGAAACATGGACGATAAATAGTTTGGACAAGAAGAGAATAGAAGCTTTCGAAATGTGGTGCTACAGAAGAATGCTGAAGATTAGATGGGGAGATCACATAACTAATGAGGAAGTATTGAATAGGATTGGGGAGAAGAGGAGTTTGTGGCACAACTTGACCAGAAGAAGCGATCGGTTGGTAGGACATGTTCTGAGGCATCAAGGGATCACCAGTTTAGTATTGGAGGGCAGCGTGGAGGGTAAAAATCGTAGAGGGTGACCAAGAGATGAATACACTAAGCAGATTCAGAAGGATGTAGGTTGTAGTAGGTACTGGGAGATGAAGAAGCTTGCACAGGATAGAGTAGCATGGAGAGCTGCATCAAACCAGTTTCAGGACTGAAGACAACAACAACAACAACAAAAACAACAACGTCACCCCAACACTTGTAAATCAACGGTAAAGTAATAAAAGTATCTTATGGTGTATACAACATTCTCATGTACGCCGTAGAATTCCTTCTTGGAAATTTATCTGCAATTCCAAATTTTTCTTTGCCTTTATTTTTAGTGAGAGTGAAGAAATTATTAATTACCAAGAAATTATTAGTTAAACTAATATACTGAGCATTATTTCGGTTTCATTGCAATGTAACTAATGTAAAATTTGAAAATATGTCATGTTTCCGCATAGGGACTCGACCCCACAACCCGGGGAATACCGTTCTGCACTGTTTTCCACTGAGCCGACTTCCTCCTGGAAACCACGGTAACATAAACGGCTCATGCATCGTCTGACCCGCGCCAAAATGCTGTGTTTTCTAAACTGTTGGCCGTCTGGAGCTCCCGCTTCTATGCCTTTCATTTCTGGCCAAGCCCTGCACATAGCATAAATTTGGACAAAATCGGTGATGGCGAGTATGAGCGGTCCCCTTGTTAGTGAAGGCAAGCAAACGCTGTTTACAACGCAGATAAAACGTGTGGTCAGTGTTTATCAGTATGCATTTACCCTGTTATAAAGGCAAGCGCATTACCTCAGTAAAAGGAGATTCATATCGGCAGTATTGGCATCATCACCATCATTATAAACTTTTTAACTAAATACTATTGCTTCTATAACGAGTAAATTACATTTTAGTATCTCACGAAAAGATCCAAACAAAAATACGTTGGTGGTCAGTTACGCTGAAACTGAGAACAATCAGTGTGGAAAAGGATATGTGGTGAGGTGAACTAGGTGGTATTACCATAGTTTTTGAAACCTTTGAGTGGCACCTAAATAAATCAAATTAAACAATTTTATTGTGTATCGGTAGATCAGTTCGCCTTGTGTTAGGTTATCACTTCGAAAGTGTCGTTCCCAGGTGCTTTGTCATCTATCTACTACTCAAAGTCGCTCTTAGATCGCCATTTCTGCCTGAATTTGAAGTTCTTTCAGAAGTCGTGTGGTACACTCGCACACACGTGTGAGCGCAGTTACACAAGCGTACGTGTCTGGACTAACCAAGAAATGCAATCAGAGGTTAATTAGTAGACGAGGTATAATTTTACGTCGACGATGAGGTCATTGGAGACAGAGCTAAAGCTCGGATTGGAGAAGAAAATTCATCGTTAGCTTCCAAAAACTCTAGTGTTCGCCTTAAGCGGTTTACGGAAACCACAGATGATTCGGACTGGATTTGAAACTCCGCACTCTCGATTATGAGTCCGAGGACTTAAGATAGCGCCACCTCGCTCGCTACAGTGAGGGCTCCCTGGAAGGCAGACTAAAATATTATTAAACCTCTTTTGTCTCAGACAGTTGGCTGCAATACGTCAATATTAGACGTGGATGTCGGCACCAACAGTGTGTATCTGAGAAGCCCTTCGTAAATTCTGTGATTTTTCGTTGCTGAGGGAGAGCTGTTCACACAGACGGGCAGTTGGTGACCAAGGTTCGTGACGTCATGTAAGAACTGCCGTAACTCTTTGTCTTTTGGCACAGTCAAGTAAAAAGGTGATTCGTATCTTCAAGAACAGAAAAGTGTCACAGTTTATATATTAAAAGAGCTAGGCCTCTAAGAGCCTGAACGTGGAAGGAATTTTGTGGACGGGAACATTCGTGTGACTTGTTGGACAGTTGTTCCCTTTGTATCTTGCAATCAGCTGTTATTCCCTTTGTCAGTTGCCTCTATGCATGTTCTTCAACGCTTACTTGCTGATAAAATTCTTTCGGGCTTCCGGCCGCATCAAGTGCTTTAAAATCCACGAACTTTCGGCCGAATACCCCTTGACCACAGTCAAGAAGTAGTCGGTTGAAAGCTTGCGGATTTTAAACCGCCTGAAATGGATGAAGCCTGAGAGAATTTAATCAGTATATATTGCCGCAAAGCTATGCTTTCATTTAACGTTACTTATTATTTCGGTCCAAGTTACGTCCTCCGTTCTTTCGACAGATGTCCACAACTTCATCACTGGTAATCCCACCACGTGCTTTCACCGAAGCGAATTTAGCAGACTTGTCTTTTTCTTGCATCGATTACCAACGGTTCAAAAATCCTGTATGGAATATACTGTACTTTTTAAACTTCATGACGCTTAAGTTGGTATTCAGAACTGTTAGAAAATATTTTAAGGTAATTTTGGCCAAGGAGGAGACCAGATCGGTAAGAATCATCATCCGCAGCTTTCGTCAATCATTTAACCCGTTACTGAATGGCGAAAAGCACAGGTCAAGTTGTGCCAACCGGATCAGCTAGCTTTCGCTTTCAAGAGGGAACATCTCGATATAGGACAGATTACAGCTATGCAGCCTGGACGTACTGCCGAAGCCTTATTTCTACATTCGACGTGGTATCCAAAAGCTTCCTGAATTTGAATTTTCAACGTAAATGGTTAACAAAAATACCGAAACAGGCATATCCATCTTGCATCTGCGTATCCAAACGTCTAAAGTTCAGTGGCTTTGTTAGATGGTGAACTTATTCCTGTTGTCATGTTTTGTGACTCTACGGTTTTCCGATGGCTACCTGAAAGAACAGCGTTTCTGTATAAGTTTTCGTTTTAAACTTGCAGCCAGCCGTTGTGGCCGAGCGGTTCTAGGCGCGTGTTCCCACCCTCGCCATATGACGAGGTTAGGTTCAGAATCACTATGATAAATCTGGAGTGATTATCGATACTCAGTACTGTTGTCGACGTAGATCGCGTGGCGCTTTGGCAGACCGAAGGTGCGCGCGCGTGAAAGCTAGCCCTTTTCTTTAAGCAGTGTGAAGTGGAACGTGGGAGAGGACGGCGCTTGCTAGAGGGGTCCCGGGCGGAGCGAGGCAGATCTGGGTCTACTATGAGGCCGGTAGGGGGGGGGACCAAGAATGGTCCCAAGGTGTGTGCTGGACCGCGAAAGCACGATGCCGCATGCAGAAGTTATTTGTGGCTCACGGATCTTGTTAACAACTGCGCTGGAAGAAATTTTGTGTGGTCCGTTGTACTGCTCGGCGGGTTTATCCTTGTGATCAAGTCCTCTGCTCGATCACTACTCGAGCGGTTCTATGCGTTTCAGTCCGGAACCGCGCTGCTGCTACGGTCGCAGGTTCGAATCCTGCCTCGGGCATGGATGTCTGTGATGTCCTTAAGTTAGTTAGGTTTAAGTAGTTCTATGTTCTAGGGGACTGATGACCTCAGATGTTAAGTCCCATTGTGCCCAGAGCCATCTGAACCATTTTTTAAACTTGCAAAAACCACTGCAGAAATGCGTCAAATGCTGAAGGAAGCTTTTGGAGACAAAGCTTTAGATCAGACCTTGGGGGCAAGTTAAGGTACACGTGAATGTATTCTCCCAGAAGAATTTAACGCGGTAAACACTGCGGCGATGTCTGTTGCATGACTGCTTCAGGATGATCAGAAAGAAGGTGGTGTGGAACACTGCAGCCAACTTAAACAACTGCTTCGAGGCGATCCAGGCTGCTTTTCAAAAGTTATCACTACGAACATTCTGTTTATGGCTAAAGATAATGGTGTCATCAATACGAAGGTTGGCTTGAAAATTACGGTGCTTTACTTGGCACGCCCCTTTGAATGTGGCGCGCTCTTGCCTTCTTCCACCAGTTATAGTGCGACATACGGTTTAACATATATCCGAACCACAGGGCAACAAGGAATTTTTCAGGCTAACATATGTTGCTAGGTGAGATAGAAGTGATGAATGACAGATAAAAAGGTTAGGTTTAATGGGGACTAGAACCCAACATCTTTTCATATTTGTTTACCACTTTACCATTGAGCCACACGCAACAATCGTCCTAGACAGGAGTGGCGTACAAACTATTGGGTACCGGCACTCCATGACAATGCATGATTAATACGATCTAAAGTATTCAGGAATTTGTGACAAAAATAAGATAGTAATTACTATATAACTACCGTATTCACCATATTGTGTAGTGTGTGACCTCTTTTCTTTCCCCAAGATGAACAGCAGGTGAAAGGAGTGGAGATTTAATACAGTGGAAAAGTGGAGATGCAGAGGGCACTAGCAACCTAACAAAGAAATACTTCCATGCTCCATTTCAAAAGTGACAGAAATGTAGCGAATGGCGTATCCACTTCCAAGGGAACTATGTTTCAAAGCGATAGTGCAGGATAAAGGCTAGGTAAGACTTGATAAGTTCAAGTAGTGCATTTCGGAAACGTTTTGATACCACCTCTTATATCTTCATATAGTCCTCTAGAATATTTCAAACTACACTCCTGGAAATTGAAATAAGAACACCGTGAATTCATTGTCCCAGGAAGGGGAAACTTTATTGACACATTCCTGGGGTCAGATACATCACATGATCACACTGACAGAACCACAGGCACATAGACACAGGCAACAGAGCATGCACAATGTCGGTACTAGTACAGTGTATATCCACCTTTCGCAGCAATGCAGGCTGCTATTCTCCCATGGAGACGATCGTAGAGATGCTGGATGTAGTCCTGTGGAACGGCTTGCCATGCCATTTCCACCTGGCGCCTCAGTTGGACCAGCGTTCGTGCTGGACGTGCAGACCGCGTGAGACGACGCTTCATCCAGTCCCAAACATGCTCAATGGGGGACAGATCCGGAGATCTTGCTGGCCAGGGTAGTTGACTTACACCTTCTAGAGCACGTTGGGTGGCACGGGATACATGCGGACGTGCATTGTCCTGTTGGAACAGCAAGTTCCCTTGCCGGTCTAGGAATGGTAGAACGATGGGTTCGATGACGGTTTGGATGTACCGTGCACTATTCAGCGTCCCCTCGACGATCACCAGAGGTGTACGGCCAGTGTAGGAGATCGCTCCCCACACCATGATACCGGGTGTTGGCCCTGTGTGCCTCGGTCGTATGCAGTCCTGATTGTGGCGCTCACCTGCACGGCGCCAAACACGCATACGACCATCATTGGCACCAAGGCAGAAGCGACTCTCATTGCTGAAGACGACACGTCTCCATTCGTCCCTCCATTCACGCCTGTCGCGACACCACTGGAGGCGGGCTGCACGATGTTGGGGCGTGAGCGGAAGACGGCCTAACGGTGTGCGGGACCGTAGCCCAGCTTCATGGAGACGGTTGCGAATGGTCCTCGCCGATACCCCAGGAGCAACAGTGTCCCTAACTTGCTGGGAAGTGGCGGTGCGGTCCGCTACGGCACTGCGTAGGATCCTACGGTCTTGGCGAGCATCCGTGCGTCGCTGCGGTCCGGTCCCAGGTCGACGGGCACGTGCACCTTCCGCCGACCACTGGCGACAACATCGATGTACTGTGGAGACTTCACGCCCTACGTGTTGCGCAATTCGGCGGTACGTCCACCCGGCCTCCCGCATGCCCACTATACGCTCTCGCTCAAAGTCCGTCAACTGCACATACGGTTCACGTCCACACTGTCGCGGCATGCTACCAGTTAGGATGGAGCTCCGTATGCCACGGCAAACTGGCTGACACTGACGGCGGCGGTGCACAAATGCTGCGCAGCTAGCGCCATTCGACGGCCAGCACCGCGGTTCCTGGTGTGTCCGCTGTGCCATGCGTGTGATCATTGCTTGTACAGCCCTCTCGCAGTGTCCGGAGCAAGTATGGTGGGTCTGACACACCAGTGTCAATGTGTTCTTTTTTCCATTTCCAGGAGTGTATGTCATTAAAAGGAAATGCCAGTAAGATGAGAATTTTATGTGTCGTCAACATTGGTATCATAAAGACAGAGGAAAAAAAGCGACAATATGCTGTTTATGAATTCACCCTGTGGTGATGTGGAAAAACCAGGATGGCCTGACAGGCTTACTGCATTCGCTCCTCCCACCAACGGTCAGTATCCACCTGCTTAGCTGAGTAATAACGTGCTCGTTTCCCATTCAAGCGGGTCCGGGTCCGATTCCCGGCCGGGTTGGATATTTTCTCCGCTCGAGGACTGGCTGCTGTGTTGTCATCGCCATCATTTCATTCTCATCACCGGCCCGCAAGTCGCCCAATGTGGCGTCGACTGAAATAAGACTTGCACTTGGCGGCAGAACTTTTCCGAATGGGGCCTCCCGGCCAACGATGCCAAACGCTCATTTCCATTTTTACCAAATGTTAGTAGCGCAGATTTGAAAAGGGTCCGGCTCATGGCGTTCTGTGTCTTTTATTGCAAGAGTCGGTCAGCTGCAGTCGAGATGGCAGATGCGGGTGAGGGCCAAATACCTTCTGTCCCGGGGCAAACTGATATTCGCGTTTACTCCGGCTGCTGGCACTGTCTGCTTGCAGCGCCGCTAACAGGGACGCTAATGATCTGCTGACTGCAGACCCCGAAGTCGTCCTCTTTTCGGGACGAGAAGAAAACTTCGCAACAGCTTTGGATGTGGACTTGAGGCAGATAATCGTCTGTGACATTTTGGCTCTCATAGTGATTAAGTGTGTGTGTGCGTTTATCCTCTTGGAAGGTCTTTAGGCAAAACGTTTCCTCGGGTTTGGTAAAACAAACTTTTGTTTCTGAACCAACATAATTCAAATCCACTTACGTTTACCTTCATTTCGTGGTTTTCTTATATCGCATCTGCCTCACTACTCTCTCGGCAAACAGAAGGAATTGTGTTGTCTCAGTTGAGCTGTCCATGATCACACACAAATGTGACCTGGAAACAAGAAAGATGTGGCAATGAATAAAAACAAAAAAAAAGAAAATAACTCTGGAGTGGCAGTCAGTACAGGAACGAGTTCCAGATGTCCGTCTGGCCGGACACATTAAGGATTTCCACGTTTCCTTTAGATGACTTGGGGCGACTAAAGAGATGCTTGATATATGAAGACAATAATCGATTTTCCTGCCCCAAGCTTGTCTAAATCCGAGCTTGTGCTACGTTTTTAATGATTTCCTTACGGCAGTGAGTTTAGCTTTTCTTGCTTCATTCAGTTTGATAAGGACAAGAGATTGCTTACGTAGAATTTTCGTCGAATGATCTTGGAATTATAATCAGGGACGTCCCTACTAATATTGCGATTTTTATCTTTTTTCTGTTTACAACTCGAAATCGATCAGCTTTTCATAAATGGCTCTGAGCACTATGGGACTCAACTGCTGTGGTCATCAGTCCCCTAGAACTTAGAACTACGTAAACCTAACTAACCTAAGGACATCACACACATCCATGCCCGAGGCAGGATTCGAACCTGCGACCATAGCAGTCGCGCGGCTCCGGCTGCGCGCCTAGAACCGCGAGACCACCGCGGCCGGCTTTTCATAAATAACTCCCCATTCAAACTGAAAGTACATAAAATTTCCTACAAATTTCACTATTTAGGATTTTTCCTTCCAGCTAACGTTGGCGGTCGAACGCTAGGTAAAAATTGGTGTATTTCGCCTGTTTCCGCAAAAACGCATTTTTTTTCTGTCCGTAACTGTAACTCATTATCAAAGGCTGCAATTTAGGCTTAAATTTGATTGGAGTGCACCACGAGGTTAGTAAACCGCTGCTGCTTAGCCCCTCTCGCCCCAGTTCAGAGGAGTGACTCAAACACAGCAAATATCGACTGAAGATATGGACTACAAACAGCTGACGACCAGATTTCAGGCGCCGGCGTGACTGGCAAGAGCCGATCACTGTATACGATGCAGATCGGGTAAATATTTTCGTGAAGGTCCCAATGTTGCAACTGCAGCGGATAATAGTGCATTCCGAGGCCGAAGACTGTATAATGGCTACCCATTCTTACATTAACTTTTACATTCCTCCTTTGCTTCGGCGGAGATAGAACAAATACTGAGAAATAAAATGTTGCTTCATTGGTGATAAAGAGTTCATTTCTGTAGGAGGAGCGTAGAAATCACGTATTCGCCGTAGCCCACGAAGATGTTGAAAGTGTAATGTTGATAACGTGCGATAAAATATCAATATTTACAGGGAAGTGCGGTTTAGGACGCAAACGATGTAGGCACCTTACGTCTATCTGATTGCGTTATGTTGAATAGAAAACGAAAAGCAGAGGAAAAGAGGCAAAGCGAATTAAAAATTGCTTACTTGATCCACTCATCCTGAACTGAGATTTTCCCTAATCATTTCAAACATTATCGCTGCTATTGTATTTGTTAGTACAATGTTATTTTACTTTCGACAAGAGATTATCCATCATTTAATTGTTCTGGTCATTCAGTTTTAAAATTGCGGACGTGTAATGACATTTGATTTTCATGTGTTGTTGACCTACATCCAATGAAATTAAAAACTTAAATAAATAAACGTTGTCCGAGTTAAGATTGTCCTGAGGCCAGCTTGGAGCAGAGTAACAGATTCTATGTACAAAATCATTACGGCAAAAGAAACGCTTTAGAACGATCGCTACCAACGATCTGTTATATGCAATGCAGACCAATAGTGATTCAATGTTGTAGAAAAGAGTGTGATGCTTCTGTTTAAACATTCGACAGCTGAATTTGTCCACAGCGCATATTTCTCATTACATCTCCAATTTGCAGAAGCACGTAATCGAACGTCGGCCCTAGAGGACATTTTCATGTTTAGGATGGGTGTATATCGTTGACAACAAGATTCCATCGATTCTGAGACAGCTTAGATTGCGTGACCAAAACACTGAGAACAGTTTATTGTCATACGAGTCTTAAATATGTTGCTGACAGAGGAAAAGACACGCTAGAGCAAATTGTTAAATCAGACCCTTATGGAAACCCAAGTTCACATTATTTATCCGCCTTAAAATGCACACACAAGTTGCCAAATATGGCGTTCTGGTTCGCCCAAGTGTATTGTTGCAAATAAACTTAGCACAATCAAAAATAATCACGTGGAACACAGGAAAAAAATATTGATCTGCAAATTCAACATACCTAACTCGAGCATTGATTCCACACGAACGCTTTATATGTATCCAGAATGAGATTTTCACTCTGCAGCGGAGTGTGCGCTGATATGAAACTTCCTGGCAGATTAAAACTGTGTGCCCGACCGAGACTCGAACTTGGGACCTTTGCCTTTCACGGGCAAGTGCTCTACCATATTCTTTTTTTTAAAAAAAAAATCTCATTTTGTTCGTTTTCGTTTGTTGTATCTGCTCGAAGCGGACGTCGAAAGACACCCGTTTTAATTCGTTATTGATCCGTTAACTCAGTTTTTTTTTTTATCACAGAGAGCAGCTAGCCCTCTGACCGAACGCGCTGAGCTACCGTGCCGGCTACCATCTGAGCTACCGAAGCACGACTCACGCCCGGTACTACAGCTTTACTTCTGCCAGTATCTCGTCTCCTACCTTCCAAACTTTACAGAAGCTCTTCTGCGAACCTTGCAGAACTAGCATTCCTGAAAGAAAGGATATAGCGGAGACATGGCTTAGCCACAGCCTGGGGGATGTTTCCAGAATGAGATTTTCACTCTGCAGCGGAGTGTGCGCTGATATGAAACTCAGATGGTAGAGCACTTGCCCGCGAAAGGCAAAGGTCCCGAGTTCGAGTCTCGGTCGGGCACACAGTTTTAATCTGCCAGGAAGTTTCATATCAGCACACACTAAGTTGCAGAGTGAAAATCTCATTCTGGAAACATCCCCCAGGCTGTGGCTAAGCCATGTCTCCGCTATATCCTTTCTTTCAGGAGCGCTAGTTCTGCAAGGTTCGCAGAAGAGCTTCTGTAAAGTTTGGAAGGTAGGAGACGAGATACTGGCAGAAGTAAAGCTGTAAGTACCGGGCGTGAGTCGTGCTTCGGTAGCTCAGATGGTGGAGCACTTGCCCGCGAAAGGCAAAGGTCCCGAGTTCGAGTCTCGGTCGGGCACACAGTTGTAATCTGCCAGGAAGTTTCGCTTTATATGTAGTTTGCAGCCTTAGCCAGCCGCATATGGCACCGAAATTCATTCATAAATTGGGGAAATTACTGCAGATTGTCTTGTACACTTACGTTGTTAGCTGCTTATCCCCTGGTACTGTTGGACGAGTTGTCCGAGTGTCGGCCTCTGGTATCTAAGTTCAGTTGTTAAAAGCCAGTTGACATCTAGTACCAGTACATTTTTCAAAAAAATGGTTCAAATGGCTCTGAGCACTATGGGACTCAACTGCTGTGGTCATCAGTCCCCTAGAACTTAGAACTACTTAAACCTAACTAACCTAAGGACATCATACACATCCATGCCCGAGGCAGGATTCGAACCTGCGACCGTAGCAGTCGCACGGTTCCGGACTGCGCGCCTAGAACCGCGAGACCACCGCGGCCGGCCAGTACATTTTTCTTCGAACTCGAAATCCATCGCACGCTATGTCACACAAAAAAATGTCTCCGGAAAAGCTTAAAACATCAGATTTCGCAGCCGAACTTACAGTATAACTAGTGGCACGAAGGCAAAAATAAAATTCTGACAAAATAGACGATTGTATCTTCACACGGTACCCGGTTCGAATTAATGTCTTGTATGATTGTTTCTTGACTTTCCGTGGTTCTAAAACTGTTATTTTTTTTACTGTTCTTGTTTGTAATTAAATGTCACTTCCAGTCACCGAATTAACTTATAATGTATTATGTTGTAACTTTTTCTGATTAGTATACGATTAACATTAGAATTTAGAGCTTTGTTTTGGACAGAACGTGTGAACTGCTAAGACTGATCTTTCTTCGTGGGTCGAATGGAGGGGTTGGGGTGACGGGAGAAAGTGCACCGTACAGCACAACACTACCCCCACAGTGCGAAAAGTAAATTGTTGCACCTATTTGGGGCTGGAACTTACGTTTACATTCTAAACACATCTAACAGAATATTCTGATAATGAATTTTTCCAAGTTATTTACCAAAACACTCATCACCCATATTGGGAGCTGCATTGTAACACACTCGTGTTTATTTGTATCTATTGATCAGTTTCGAAAATAAATGCTGACACTTTTTTTCCTAGGAAGCTCTTATTATAGGCGACAACAAAAAACAGTGCCAAATCAGGTAGCTAAAAACCTAGTTTTTTGCGGACCCTGGTAGGTTTGCAGTATAATAGTCGGGGAGAGGTAGCTTTTATTGGTTCCAGTCCCTTCTAACTGTACTCACACTACATTTAGTAATAGATGTTTCCCTTTTTATAGCTAGCAATAGCGAATCACTTGCCATTATTGTTGACGTTGCGTTTGTTCTTTGTATGCTCGACTCATTGAAATTGATGTGGAGTGAGAACTCTTTCACTCGCTGGTACTTTTCTACTAAGCGCACTATGCCTTTGACGCCCGCGAATATATATATATATATATATATATATATATATATATATATATATATATATATATAATCAATCTGTCAGTGGTAATTCGGAAGAACTCGAAGGGGCGGCTGTCACGGGGGTCAGATATCGATTTTACAGCGATGACAACAACTACAGCGACAGAAGATGAACGATATTGATTTTGTGTATAGCCTTCCTAGTAATCTCCATTCCAAACGATCAATTTTTCAAGTGATGTATTTTTTTAAATTAAGTCATAGGGCTAAGTGGGTAGATGATTGAGGGTAAGTGGATCAGTTTTAGTCGAAAGTAATACCACACTAAGACGAGATGCAAAACTGTGTAATGATTTTCGAGGAAGCGGTTAGGCAGGAACCTTATAGCACAGCTTTAATTGCTGCCACTGAAACGATCAGTAATCATATTTGCAGTATTGCTTCTCCTACGGATTACTTTTGTCAGTAAAAATGATTCATTTACCTTGACTCAGACACCTACAGAAACAATGATCACTTGAAATAAAGATTGCTTGACACGAGAGCCGCGTGGTCTTCATTGTACGAATAGAGTATAGAAGTTCATTACAAACGCAAATGAGCTCGTCTTTCTGAGTTAATTATGCCGCTGTATTTTGTATAAGTAAAAAAAAAGTACCTCCAACATCGTAAAAGCCATGTCTATTTTTAAATGTTTCAGACCTACGCAATTATCATTGTCTTTCGATATTAACATATACGTTTAGCAAGGAGAACGTAAACGCCACTGGCGCTATATTTTGTCGTATACGAATATCACGAAATTTGTAGTGCTGGAAACCGACGTGATGTTTACCAAAAACAACCTTGGCAAAATCAGAAATACTTCGAAAATATGCAGACAGGCGACACCTCTGTAAGTAAGTGGAAATGTGACAAAAATTCTACCACTGATAACGTTTTAAGTCAACAAAACGAAACGTGTGTGAAACTATAAGATATTTTTTTTAGTACATGCATGCACAGATTTTAAATACCTTCGATAAACGTCGGAGCGGAATTTGACATCTTACACTATAGATCAATCTGTTAGCACAATCTTCACTTCAAAGCCACATTCATCGGCTTTGCCAACTCATCAACAAAATTAGCACCTTTCAGTGATTTCAGTGTTTATTTATTAGAAATGTGCTGATGTGAATATAATTTCTCACATTATACAAAGTAAATTTCTAAAAAAAGCTCACTATATGAACATCTTTTGTCTTATTACCGTCACGTCTGTAGTAAATTATTTGTATGTTACCGCTACCTGACAGGCAGTCTTCGTCTAGCCAAGACGCTGCACATCAGCCAGTTGGCGGACGACTGTCACACAGACACATCCTTGTTCCTGATATGGACGTTAGAAATGACTTCTTGTTTACATACACTCAGGGGCGATGCAACTATTTGCTGTCGATCGTTGTATACATGTGCGGGAAAATGGGCATGTAACGATATGTGATTAGTGATTGATGTTGTCAGTTTACATAAGCAACTAAAATTTTCCCTTTAGGTAAGATACTTCATATTATCACATAATATAGCATTTTTATTGTGTCACATTTTAATATTTTCCCTTTATGCCTATAGGATTTTTTGTTTAATTAGGGCGACTTAGCTCTGAAAATACGACGCTGTGCACTGAATATCACAAACCGAAAAATATTTTAGATTCGTATGTGTTGCAAATGAAAACGCGAGTGTTGAACGTATTTTTTATTGTACATTTTTTTTGCACAATTTTGTGTACTTTTAGATCTCAAGATGGGTTGGTAATGAGCCGAAAACGGCAATAGCCGACACAGGCAATCGGTAAAGAAAATTAAGGACTTGACAGAGGATTTTTATTCACTCGTGTTTTATGTCCCATTTCAGCCTAGCCTAGACCTTGAGTTAACAGGCCTCTCCGTCACCACAACTTAGATTTTAGAGGGAGGAGGCCAACGTAATGTAAAGAGCTGTCAGCGTTAAGGACGTAACCGAGAAGCGTGAACGATTACCACGACCGTAACCGCATCTGTCGAAGCGCTGCGTTCGAATGCAGCAATCGAGTGGTAATTGTGCAGAAAATACAGGGTGGCGAACGAAATGCGTTACCATTTTGTTTTTGGATATAAACTTCATTGTCAATACAAACTGAAAGGAACATATACTACAATGAAGAGCCGTCCATGGAGATTTGTTGCCGGCCGGTGTGGCCGTGCGGTTCTAGGCGCTTCAGTCTGGAACCGCGTGACCGCTACGGTCGTAGGTTCGAATCCTGCCTCGGGCATGGATGTATGTGATGTCAAAAATGGCTCTGAGCACTATGGGACTTAACATCTATGGTCATCAGTCCCCTAGAACTTAGAACTACTTAAACCTAACTAACCTAAGGACAGCACACAACACCCAGTCATCACGAGGCAGAGAAAATCCCTGACCCCGCCGGGAATCGAACCCGGGAACCCGGGCGTGGGAAGCGAGAACGCTACCGCACGACCACGAGCTGCGGACTGTGTGATGTCCTTAGGTTAGTTAGGTTTCAGTAGTTCTAAGTTCTAGGGGACTGATGACCACAGATGTTAAGTCCCATAGTGCTCAGAGCCATTTGAACCATTTTTGGAAATTTGTTCTAACTCAGCACATGCTCAATATGTCCACCATTTCGTTTCCTAACTTCCTTCAAACGAACACTGAAGTTAGTGATTACCCTACGGCTTATGTCTTCCGTAATTTCACTGCACGCTTGAAGAATAAGTCTTCTGAGCTCCATTAAATTCCACAGCTTCTTGCTACTGCCTTGACCTTCAACACGCAGTGGTTCATGCAAGATGGAGCAAGGCCACATACTGCAAACACTGTGTTGGAGTTTTTACACGAGCATTTCCACATGCGAATCATTTCACTCAGGTTTCCAGGTCGCTTCAATGACGGACAAAATTGGCCCCCCAATAGTCCAGACCTCAATCCACGTGACTTTTTTCTTTGAGGGTACCTAAAGGAAAAAATTTTCCCGAAGCGTCCACGTGATTTAATGGAGGTCAGAAGACTTATTCCTCAAGCTTGCAGTGAAATTACGAAAGACATGTGCCCTAGGGTAATCACTAACTTCAGTGCTCCTTTGAAGGAAGTTAGGAAACAAAATGGTGGACATATTGAGCATGTGCTGAGTTAGAACAAATCTCCATGGACGGCTCTTCATTGTAGTATATGTTCTTTTCAGATTGTATTGGCAATAAAGTTTATATTCAAAAATTAAATGGTAACACATTTCGTGCGCCACCCTGTACATTCCTAACAGCCGGTATGTCTGGCGCGGTAACAGCAGCGTCATGGTATGGAAGCAGTGAGGCCTTGGAAGGTCGCTGGAGGGAGTTGGCACCATGTCTGCACACACAAGTCACCTAATTCCTGTAAATTTCTGGAAGGGGGACGATGAGCTCCGACACCACTTTCAATTTCATTCCAGAATTGTTCGATCGGTTTCAGATCCCTCGAGTTTGGGGCGGGAAAGGTGTCTGTGTGTGTGTGGGGGGGGGGGGGGGGGGAGCAGCATATTAACTGGAACTCGTCAATGTGTTTCTCGAACCACTCTATCACACTCCTTGCCTTGTGACAGAGCGCACTATCTTGTTGAAAAAAGATACTGCTGTCGGGAAACATGATCACCATGAAGGCGTGTAAGTGATTTGCAACCAATGCACTATACTCCTTGACCGTCATGGTGCCTTTCACGAGATCCACTGCACACATGGATGGCCACGTGATGTTTCCACAGAGCATAAAGGAGACGCCGCCAGTCTGTCTCCGTCCCGCAGTAGAGTTGTCAAGGAGCTGCTCCCCTAGAAGACGACGGATTCGCCCCGTCCCGTGGCACAATGAAGAAAGTATCGGGATTAATCAGACCATGCAACGCTCCGCCACTGCGCCAACATCCAGTGCCGATGAGCACGTGCCCAATAAGTCGTAGTTACCGATGTCGTGCTGTTAACATAGGCACATGCGTGAGTCATCGGCGCAGCAGGTCCGTCGTTAGGAGTGTTAGGTGCACTGTGTGTTGAGACACACTTGTACTCTGCCCAGCATTAAAGTCTGATGTTAGTTCTGCCACTGTTCACCGTCTGTCCTGTTTTACTAGTCTGCACAGTCTGCGACGACCCAACCCCACGACGTCTAGACATGCTTTCACCTTGGCTTTCCCACGTGTTGAAGACACTCACCGCAGCAGGCCTCGAAAACCCAACAAATCGTGCGGTTTCCGAAATGCCTCGTGCGGCACCTCCGGACCATCACAATCTGCCATCGGTCAAACTCAGATCGTGCGCGTTCACCAATCTGCACGCAAACACCACACTCATTGATACACTACTGGCCATTAGAATTGCTACACCACGAAGATGACGTGCTACAGACGCGAAATTTAATCGACAGGAAGAAGATACTGTGATATGCAAATGATTAGCTTTTCAGACCATTCACACAAGGTTGACGTCGGTGGCGACACCTACAACCTGCTGACATGAGGAAAGTTTCCAACCGATTTCTCATATACAAACAGCAGTTGACGTGCGTTGCCTGGTGAAATGTTGTTGTGATACCTCGTGTAAGGAGAAGAAATGCGTATCCCCACGTTTCCGACTTTGATAAAAGTCGGATTGCAGACTATCGCGAATGCGGTTTATAGTATCGCGACATTGCTGCTCGCATTGGTCGAGATCCAATGACTGTTAGCAGAATATGGAATCGGTGGGTTCAGGAGGGTAATACGGAACGCCGTGCTGGATCCCAACGGCCTCGTATCACTAGCAGTCGAGACGACAGGCATTTTATCCGCATGGCTGTAACGGATCGTGCAGCCACATCTTGATCCCCGAGTCAACAGATGGGGTCGTTTGCAAGACAATAACCATCTGCACGAACAGTTCGACGACGTTTGCACAAGCATAGACTATCAGCTCAGAGACTATGGTTGGGGTTACCCCTGACGCTGCATCACAGACAGGAGTACCTGCGGTGGTGTACTCAACGACGAAACCTGGATGCACGAATGCCAAAACGTCATTTTTTCGGATGAATCCAGGTTCTGTTTACAGCGTCATTATTGTCCCATCCGTATTTGGCGACATCGCGGTGAACGCATATTGGAAGCGTGTATTCGTCATCGCCATACTGGCGTATCACCCGGCGTGATGGTATGGTGTGCCATTGATTACACATCTTGGTCACCTCTTGTTCGCATTGACGGCACTTTCAACAGTGGACGATGCATTTCAGATGTGTTACGACCCGTGAATCTACCCTTCATGCGATCCCTGCGAAACCCTACACTTCAGCAGGATAATGTACGACCGCATATTGCATGTCCTGTACGGGCCTTTCTGGATACAGAAAATGTTCGACTGCTGCCCTGGCCAGCACATTTTGCAGATCTCTCACCAACTGAAAACGTCTGGTCAATGGTGCCCGAGCAGCTAGCTCATCACAATGCACCAGTCACTACTCTTGATGAACTGTAGTATCATGGTGAAGCTGCATGGGCAGCTGTACCGGTACTCGCCATCCATGCTCTGTTTGACTCAATGCCCAGGCGTATCAAGGCCGTTATTACGGCCAGAGGTGGTTGTTCTGGGTACTCATTTGTCAGGATCTCCGCACCCAAATTGCGTGAAAATGTAGTCACATGTCAGTTCTAGTATAATATATTTGTCCAATGAATACCCGTTTATCAACTTCATTTCTTCGTGGTGTAGCAATTTTAATGGCCAGTAGTGTATTACATGCATCGTGCGTGAGTCTCAGTGGCACTCATTAGGCGGAAGGTGACGCTGCTATCGCCTGAACCGGTTTGTATCGATAATAGGTTGGTGGTGATAATTTTCTGGCTGATCAGCGCATATACTGATCGGCTCGGCGTTTAGCGCTTGCATACCTGCGTTGGCGGGGGTCTTGGAGCCTCGGTGTTCGTCGTCGACGTGGTGGCGATGCGCGGGATCTTTATTCCGCGCCGTCTGCTGTAGCCCTGCCTGGCGAACGCTGCCGCGTCCACCACCTGCATCAGCAGTAGCAGCGCCGTCGCCACGCAGAACGCTGCCCTGGACTCAGCTGCCACCATCCTCACCGGCCGACTGTCGTAGAGCTACTGAACATCAGCCGCGGCGCCCCAGTAAACAAACAGACATGGCCTAAGAGCTTGCGAGACTCCGGAGACCCGGAAGTGACGTCAAAATGACGTGTAGGTGTCCATCGGCGCATTTTGAGTACGGCTGAGTTTACAGTGGCTCCGATAACAGTTGCTGGACGCTGGCACCAGAGGTCGTAAGCTAACATCGGCCGACAGTACATCCGATCCCTTACGCCAGCTTCTGGCGGTATCAAGGACATTAGGTTGGATTAGGTTAGAATCCATTTTCTGTATGAATTAGGTTAGGGTCTAGCGTCCATGGGTGGTATGGGTACCACGACACCTCTGCGGTTGGAGAAGAGCGCTACATTGCTGCTTTTGCATCTGTGTTTTTGCTCTTAAAAAGACACCGAATGCACCTTACTTGGCTACATCTGTCTCGAAAATAACGTGACAAGTAGCGTACACTCTGCCCTCAGTTATTGGAATAAACAGACAAGTGTTCCGAATACATGAGATTAAGGGAGAAACGTTCCGTTACAAAAATGGTTCAAATGGCTCTGAGCACTATGGGACTTAACAGCTGAGGTCATCAGTCCCCTAGAACTTAGAACTACTTAAACCTAACTAACCTAAGGACATCACACACATCCATGCCCGAGGCAGGATTCGAACCTGCTACCGTAGCGGTCGCGCGGTTCCGGACTGTAGCGCCAAGAGTTCCGTTACATATTCGAGACGATTCATGATGACCTTTGAAAAGCAAGGTTTTGCTGTATTTATTTGAAATTATGAAGATGTATTTCAATTAACCTTCACTGCCATTCCACAACGTATGGAAGACAAGCAAAAAATTTAGAATAAGGTACTCAAGACATCCGAAGCACTGAAATGTGGAAACACAAACACTATATATGCAAACCACTTCGTATAACAGTCATCACTTTACTGGTATTAAAACGCTAAGAAGCAGAAGCAATAATCTGTAGACAGCTATTGCGCACCTACTACAGCCCAAAGAAGATACACTACATTAATTAAAGCGGTGCGCCACGCTTCTCACTTGAACGAATTATTTTTGGGGCTACAATTACTTAGATTTTGCGTATTTGTGGTTCCCAAAAACCCTGCGATTTCAGTCCATAGATTCCGAACTATATCCTGATTATGATATTTTTCATCCTCAGGACGCCACAAACTCACTCTTTCTTGTGATAAACTTGTCAGCTTCTCACAGTGCATACTTACTGTGTAAGAACGTCGGTCGATTTGACTGAAGAAAATAAACTGATTTGAATTTCATCGATTGTTGTCCGAACGAAGTCTCGAAGTTCGGACGATGAAATCGGCTACAATGTGTCCGCGCACGTAGCAGCGTACTGATTTGAAAAGATCTGCCGTCTTCGGCCGATGTCGGTAATCGGCGGAATCCACTGTGCCACAGTGACTGAAGCCTAAAATGAGCTTGGCACTGACACCGCGACCACCTTATCCCTTGCGAGAGTGATCTCCGGAAATCGCAGAAACAACTTCTAAATATTTGGCTCGCAGCAATTTAGTCCAGTTGGGTATGTAAGGAAGACCATATATATCATTATAGATGCTTGCATTAGGCATAAACGGAGTATATAACCACAGGCTTTTCTTAAGAAGGAAAAGCAAACAAATTTCCCCGAGAATATGAATTTATTATGGTGATTACAACTAAGAGTATGCGAAAGACTTGATCATTCTTGTTTCGTACGTTCATGCAATATGTAATAACAAGGCTGATGTATCATTGTTATGCTAGAGATTTTTGACGATGAATAAAAGTAGTTTACAAACTGTTAGAAGCTCGTGTACTGTGGACACTGTATTGGTGCTAAAATGTACTGATTTTATGGCATCTTTCCTAAGGGGGCGGGAGGGGGGAATTATACTGAAGAGTACTGTAGTGAAATATATTCTACAGGAAAGGTTAAAATTCCAGTTACAAAAGGGCGACGATATACTAAAATCTGCATGATTCTTTAATTAAAATAACTTTTGTTTTAAATAACGGCGCACTGCCTTGCTACGTATGTGAGGCGCCTTAAAATATTACACGTAAAATGTTTGCGTGATCTATCGAAAAGCTAAACGCTCAGGATATCTTTCATAAACTTAAGCATGGGAAATGTTCTTATTCGTGGATGTCGCTTGGCGAAATGTTGTTGTCTCTTCGTAAGGAAACGTAAATTATTTATTATCTTTTACCTCAAAACATTGTTTTTGAAATGGTAATCGAACGCAGTGAAGCAACGTATGTGAATCACTGAACTGATAGTCCACAAGTTACGATAAATACTGCAAATGCTATAAAGTTACTAACATATCCAGATAAAGCCCGTCAAAGATAAATTATCTATACACTCTCAGGCGTTTACATCTGAGAGAAGCTGTGAAAATACTAAAAGAAGTGTTACTGTCGGTAATGGTGGCCAACAAAGACTTTCATTGGCGTGATCTTCCCACGCTGCTGCAGTCATTGAAAATTAGAAACGATACTGCTTCCTGCATGGGAAAGAACTGTTTACTTTAATGAAACGTAATAGCTCTTTCTGTGATATATTTTAATGCTTATTAAATTATTACAAACTTAACAATGTTCAATGGCCGACCGTTGTCCGCATTTCAGAGCAACAGAAACCTAACAGCGAATTCTTTTTCTTGTAAAATGATAAAAAATAAAATTTCTGAATACACAGTACAAAGAGTGTTTTTATTGTTAAACATTTTCTATGCCGAACGTATCGACAATATTCTGAAATTAATTTTAGTTCCTTCTTTTACGCACACCTCTGTGAAAAGTCTTTGGGTATATTCACAAGTATTTCAGCAAATAAAAATTTCACTTTATTTGATGTCATCACCAGGTATCGCTACAGCACGAACTCTTGCTCAATGGGTATGCAGTTTAGACTGATGTTGAATCTGTTACCCCAGGTCATATAAAATGGCAGATAACCCCCATGAAGCTGATAGGCTACTTGAAAAATCAGCTGCCGCGCACACTGGAAATCATTAATTCGTTAGTCCCTGAATTCATCAGGGGCCTCTCCTATTGCTTATGGTTGGAGGACTCAGGAATTTCAGTTGAATAATTTACTTTGATGGTTTCTGAATGATAAGAGTTTGATCTAGTAAAATAATATTTATTCAAATAGTAGGTAAAAATTACACATAAGACACAAATGTCCAAGTTATAAAGCAAATTGAGAATGAACTTATATAATTAAAATTGAACAATGATAAAAAATGAATGGTTGTTAGGGTCGCCACCAGCATGATGGCATAAAGGACACGAGTCATGCTTTCAATTGTGATTGAAAACCTTACAATTACCCAAAAAAGGTATGTGCTCGAATAGAGCATATAACATATTAATGAATAAAGGAAGAATCAGGAAGAAACATAACTTGGCAGGTGAGCTTCAATGAGTTAACTCGAGAGCGAAACAGACGTGAGTGGTTACGAGAAAAATTACCTTTGCAGAAAGAATTAGATTGCATAAAAACTTGCACACTGGGGCGTGAAGCGCGTTGATCAAGTTAGGGAGGCTAAAAAAATGGAAATCAGGAATTAATTTCTCTTCCCTCAATACATCGCGATATCCGAAGTCTGGAGTGTGCACTGCAAATGCACCATGGCTGCCAGGGAGATTGTTGCCCAAAGGTCGGGTTGCGCTGAACTGCGACCGCTACTAACCGTTGTTAGGCCGAGCCGATGTCATGAGGTTGCGAATCGCAGATCTCATAATCCACCCGATTACTCGTCGCGGACGCACTTAAGTTCAGAATGAAACATCGAAGTCTTGGCAGAGGGGTGAAATCAAGAAAAACACATATGAGCGCAGATTCAAATGGCTCTGAGCACTATGGGACTTAACATCTATGGTCATCAGTCCCCTAGAACTTAGAACTACTTAAACCTAACTAACCTAAGGACATCACACAACACCCAGCCATCACGAGGCAGAAAAAATGCCTGACCCCGCCGGGAATCGAACCCGGGAACCCGGGCGTGGGAAGCGAGAACACTACTGCACGACCACGAGATGCGGGCTGTGAGCGCAGAGTCCAGGGTAGATTCTCCAAGCAGAAGTTCGAGTGAGAATATCCGTACGGATCTTAACACGACTATGAATGCCTCCCAGTTTTTAGTAGCCTTCCTTCAGACTTCGGAAAGCACTATTAGGTGTTTTCTAACCTGTCCCAGAAAGGGCCTAAATGCTCTTCCAATCAGGAATGTGAAAGTCCGTTCCCTAGCTTCCACCATGAAGTTAAAATTTATCTGCCAATGAGATACGTTTATATGGAAATGGGAGATGACTGTCGCTCCGTGCCATTGTGGCTGAGCGGTTCTAGGCGCTTCAGTCCGGAACCGCGCTGCTGCTACGGTCCCATGTTCAAATCCTGCCTCGGGCATGGATGTGCGTGATGTCCTTAGGTTAGTTAGGTTTAAGTAGTTCTAACTTCTAGGGGACTAATGACCTCAGATGTTAAGTCCCAAAGCGCTCAGAGCCATTTGAACCATTTTTTGTCGCTCCGTTCCCACGTCCAGGCTTGTTTGTTGGAAATTCGTTGGGCTCCCACACCGTTCCCATGGGAAGCGAAAAGTCTGGAAAATTTCAGGCACACTAGTGACTATACATTTTGCTTGATAAAACGTGCCTGGAGATGACACACAGCAGCATAACAGCATGTGGACATCTGAGAATCGCACCCGAAGTTTACTAACTAGGTTCTCACCCCTTCCACCACTGGTTCCCCGTTCAGCTGTTGAGGACACTATTCTTCCATTCCTCCACTCATTGTTCGCAGAAACTTATTGTTAGACAAAAGGATAATCTCTGCAAAGACTCATCCGACTGCACATGTGGTACATCGGCGTGAGAAACTGCACTTTAAATGCCCGGCCGCTCTTCCAGAAAGTGTGAAGTTCCTCCTGTTTCTGTCCCAGCGAAAAGGAGATTCCCTGGTCAAGACCACATGGATTTAATGTAAGAAACTACTGCAAGAACGAAATGTTAGAGGCTTGGGTTACCTGCATTGCCAAACGCTACCTCACTGCCACTCATGTAAACAACACGCAATACAGTTGGAATGTCGACAAGAAAAAATGACTCAGGAAGTAAATGAAGCAAGAGAGTCTCCTATGCAAATTCAGTATGCAAATAGGATAATACGTGAGGAGAAAGGCCTGAAACAGGCCACCACCTCACAAAATATATAACATATTTTATCAAGTAACCTATGTGATGGGTTTATGTCTGTTTCGCATTTGATTAATCATATTTTATTGACCTTATCTTCTTGATAAATAAGTTACTTCAATAAAATCTTTGAATTGCTTCGCATATACTCTACAGACGTCATAAGCTACCTCATATATAGCAGCTAATGAAATGCAAAACAGTCGTGAGTTGCTGCTTTCAAATTTCCTCCTCACTTGTAATGAGATGACAGCAAAAAAGTCAAACTACATACTTCGACTGCCAAGCTGAAACTTAAGTTCACTGCTCAGTGCACTACCTCCACACAGTTCACGTTTACGCGCATTTCCCTACACTTCAGTGGAATAAATCGTACTAAAATGACGCGTTTTGGAAAGATCTATAATGTGATGTATCATTGAAACTGCGTATTTTCGTAATGCGCGAGTGTAAAAACGCAATTCACCAAATATGGCTTGTTAGCTTAGCACAAAGACGAATACAATGTGATTGTTGGTCCCACAATATGTTAAAAAAGCGACGATAAAAACAAATAGCATGCAGCTGGCCGCGAACTTGTTTCCTTTGTTACTGTAACCAGACGTCTATATTGACGTCTTCGTAATGACCACGTGATACGATCATTATTATTATTGATCTTACGACGTCCTGAAGGCTTTTGTTACCATTATGTCATTAACTGGTATTTGCTTCAATGGCGTCTCCTTTAGGTGTGAGGGAGGTGCGTCAACGTCTGAATAAACTTAAGAAATTATGATATTATTCTTAATTAGTATAAAGTACATTTTGTCTGTGAATTTGCTTGATAATACTTCAACTCAACTGTCCACCGCCAGCAGAGCCCCTGGCAGAATGCAACACGCTAAACATGAGCTAAGGCGTTGGCACAGCTTCGCCGATAGATCCCTGCGCATGCGTCAGCTCAGTCCACTCGTTGCCCACTCCGCAGCCAGGACGTTTTTTCGTTTGCCGACTCGGCGCATTGCTGGCTGGCTGAATGCTGTTGTGTTGTGTACGTCTTGTGTTTCTTGCGCACGTGTAGATTGTTGTAGTTTTCATACAGGTTGTGAAAAACTCTGCAAAAAATTTACATAGTCCTTTTCCATTACTATCTTACACAGAGAAGAAACAAGTTATTGACAACGGCATACCATATCGTAACTTGACTGTATCAACGAGTGTAAAGGCAAAATATTGTTTACTAGAAAGGTATCTGCGAATCATTGCCGTAAGGAGTTGTACGATTTATCAGACTGGTTTTGCGGCGGATTTCGTTATTGGACCTGTCTGTTATTTGCTACAAAGAAATCTATTTGGAATCTGCAAGGATATTCTAATTTAAATCATAACACTGCAAAACATGATGAGCCTGAAGTTCATCTTTCTACTTTTTTAACATACAACAGATTTATTGCGCGTCCTCTTAGATCTGGCCCTCTTTTGAGTTCTCAACGACGGGTAGAAGTAGAACTGCACAATGAGAAACTAAGAAAGAACAGGAAAATTCTGAACAGATTAATTAACGAGTTTACTATTTAGCGAAACTGAAACTACCCTTTCGAGGCCATGATGAAAATTCACATTGTACTAACAAAGGAAATTACATGGAAATTCTTCTTGCAAATGTCGAGTTTCATCCTTCGCTGAATGAACATTTAGTAACGTCTGCGGTTTTCCACGGCACATAGACAAGCATTCAGAATTATTTAATAAATGCAGTAGATGATGTTTTGAGAGATGAAATCTGCAACGAAATTAAAAAACAGATTTTGTGTCTATTATTCTTCATCAAACACCAGATGTATGCAATAAATCACAGTTATTAACTGCGTTCCGTTATTTTTCAGTTTCACAAAAAAAAGTTGTGAACGATAATGGAAAAATATAACTCTAGGGATAAAATAATTGCCCGAACCTATGATGACGCTGCCGTCATGAGTAGCCACCTCGACCGACTCCAAAAGTAAAGTTCTGGAAAAAGATCCTAATGCTCTATTTATGCACTGCTATTCTCATGTAATGAACCTGGTACTTCAAAAATCATAAGAATGTACGAAGGACCTCAAGGCATTTTTGTGGTCTTAAATCACTGACTATATTTTTCTTCATTCTTCTAAGAGGTTACATGAGATTTCAACGTTCATGTCCCGAAAACTACCATCATTGTCCATCTCTAGACTTATCCACACAGTCTACGGAAACAGTGGAGCATTGATAATGTTCTTAGAATATGTTAATGAAAGTAGAAAGTTTGGGCATTTTATTGCAATGACCGCAAATGGATTTTGTAGCTTCCTGAAGGATTCCAGAACATATTTCTAATATAGTTTTTATCCAACTTACTAGCTCATTCAGATGTTTCGTTTAGTAGATTTCAATCCAAAAGCATTCACATTTTGTATGCCACTACGAAATTACAGGATTTCAAAAGGAAATGCAAAAGGAAAGAAAGAATTTCGAAGCAGTGTGGTCCTCGTTTGTTAACTGTGGAAAATGAAGTGATTCAAATAAAAAAGAGAAAACTGAACACTGAAACACAGCAAGCTAATTTCAGGTGAATTTATACTAAGATGGTATCTGTTCTTTCGGACATGTCCGAAAGAACAGATACCATCTTAGTATATATATAGTTAAGGCTCACCGGCCACTTGACCATCTTCTTCTTCTGTGCGAATGCACAAACAGCGCCCGAACACTTACGGAAATCGGCAACGCGCCGCGAGTAATGAGTATAATGAGCGGGGGCACTACGAATGTAGTGCGGGACAATACGTTGAGAATGTGGGTTTCGCAGGAGGCGTGTCAGAGATAAATCCCTGCAGTCAAGCTATCGTCTGTGTCGTCGGTGGCTCAGACGGATAGAGCGCCTGACCTGTAAGCAAGAAATCCCGGCTTCGAGTCCCGGTCGGGGCACACATTTTCCTCTGTCCCCGTTGACGTGTGGCAGCGCCTGTAAGCAGCTAAGGGTGTTCATTTCATTGTAATTTCAGGTGAATTTATTACGAAATTATTGATAACATCAACAATCAATTAAAGATTAGATTTGCAGAGTTTGGAAAGCTGGAGTATCTTAATTTGATATGCATTGAAAAAAAGAGAGAATTGTCCAACGAGTTATTGTATAAAGTGAACAATATTTATGGCAGTGTTTTCAATCTCCAGAATGAACTTCGTGTATGGTATGTTACTAACGAAGAATTCGACAAAAAAAAAAAAACAATTCAGATTGTAAATTATCTATTGGAGATGAATTTAATGAGTGAATTTACAGAAATACACAAATGGGCATTGTCTCAACAATTCCTTCTACGGCATCATCTGTCGAGAGATCATTCTCATCATTGAAGAGGGTACACACCCACTGCCGATCTACTCAAACACAGAACCGGATGAATAACTTAAGTCTTATATCCAACGAGAAATAATTATTTGCCAACTTATGTGAGGACAAATCCAGCTTCCGTGAAGCAGTACCAAAGAAATTTATGCAGAAGGAAAGATGGATGGATTTTGAGTTCAAATAATGTTATTTGGACTTCTTCAGTGCTTTTGTTTTCTTCATTTATTTTAGCTGTTAAAATTACATCCTCGTTTTTGGTCTAATTCAGCTTCACTGATAATATTTCAAAATTATACGAACGCTGTAAGACCTCCACAGGTATGTTTAATACGTCGCTAGCTATGGGACACACATGACACCACCATACACCCTTGGTTCGTTCGTCCACGCCTGCACTCCGCAGTCAACACATCTACTGGACAAAGTGACACGCATTCTGTAGTCGATGTGGTATCCATCATCAAAATAAAATTCTGGTTACGTTCACTTCAACTGCGGAGATGTACACACGCCCATAATGGCACTTCCAATGAAAAGATGGTGGGCAGCCCAGTAGCGACGCCAACTGACAAGCCGATGTTCATTATAGCCAATCCTGAGAGCACCTAACCTAACCTAACCTACTTAGCTGTTGCTGTAGGAAGAATACGACACTTAAGCAGCACCGACTCGCACACTCATCGTCGACATCTCGTTACAAAAAAGGTTCAAATGTCTAAACATTCATGGTGGTGTCTGTTTGCTCTATATCGTGTCTCCCTACCACTTTCGCGAATCGACGCTCTGAGGGTGTTTTTTAGGGAATTGACTAGTTTGAACCTGGGACCTGTTGCTGGTAAGGAGACGCCAGACCACACATGACATGTAGAATTCAGAAGAGTTCAGTGAGACTAGCGATGATATAACCAAATGCTAAATGATCTCAGCGTCAGCTCCACTGCACTCCCTGTAAAAGAATCTTAACACTAACTAAATATAGTGGAAAGGGTTCAAGGATTTCCTATTTTTAGTTGGCTGGTAAAATAACGTCGAAAAAGCAGTTACGTTTACAATTGGAAATTTTATTCTACTCACAAAACATCGTTTATAAGTTGCACTATTGATAAAAGGAAATGTTTTAATACAGGATGGTAAAAACCAACTGCGTTCAACAAAAATGTGAACGAATATTCCCTGAATGGGTTTCCAAGTTCTACAATGGATCGAAGGATGACCTATGCCATATCACATCTATAATCTAGGTTTAAATTAAGTTTCACAAAAGAGAAAACTATCAAAATGCTCTACAGTAACACTCAATTATCTTTAATTACTTATCTAACTTGTCGTACATTACAGTGGCTGATGTGGCTTCTCAATAACTATATAACAGAGAAAGTATCGCGTTTCACATTTTTACTTCAAGTGGCAAATGTGAACACTATGAGCTTTAATTTACGATCGACACTAGTATTACGCAAAAAGGGAGTGTAACAGATGAGACTTCTGCAGTTCTGAGTGAAGTCTTATGCGCTCAAAAATGCGGCATCGCGTGCGTTCATTACCTTGTCGGTGTTTAGGCAGCTTCAGGGGGCAGCGGCCGGCGCACAGCTCCGCTCACCTCGCCATCTCGGAAACAACTCTCCCCTAACTTCTCCTTACTACATTTACCGAAGTTGGTTTAAAAAAACTATCTGGCTGTGTTTTCATCTGACCAATCAGGGTCTCAATGTTAACCTTAAGCTCCGCCTACAAAAATTCTGTCTATCCAATGAGAAATGTTATACTTTTCGTGGTGGGGCAATGTTTTTTAAAGTTTGCAACGTGTGAAAAAGTCTCACGCTTAGGCATTCTTGTGTTAGTCTGTGGTATTCCATTTGCTCACTCGTTACTCGTATTACTTTGGTTAATTTAATGTCACGATTTGTTCGGAGCTATGTGACATACTACTGGATTTCCTTATCATCTCAGGGTTTTCATGGAAGGTGTTGGATTTGCCTGACACCTTACAAATGGCTCCGAGCACTTTGGGACTTAACTTCTGAGGTCATCAGTCCCCTAGAACTACTTAAACCTAACTAACCTAAGGACATCATACACATCCATGCCCGAGGCAGGATTCGAACTGCGACCGTAGCAGTCGCGCGGCTCCAGACTGTAGCGCCTAGAACCGCTCGGCCACTTCAGCCAGCCAGCTCGTTACACGCCGCTGTATAGCTGCTACAGTTCCTCCCTCGCTGCGTCGCCTTTAACTGACTAAGGAGACTGCTGACATGTGTTATATCGTATTTTGGTTTGATTGTAGAGCTGGCAATTCACATTCACCAAAAAGCTTCGCAGCCATGTCCTCAGTTCATTTAAATAATTCTGTCAGTTACGTAAAATCATTTTTTTTAAATAATAATTTGTTGGGAGTTCAACTGTTTTCAATATTTATTTATCGCTAGTGAGAGAGTATCGATGTCCATACTATATTGTTGTCTCAACCAAATATCATTAATTTTTGTAGTCTTACAGCAGGCATAAGTTTAGACTTAAGAACAATAGTCTTGCGTTCCAGTGTTGAGAAATTTGTTGTCTATAAGGGTTTGGTTCTTCTTGTGCATTTATTTCATTTTCTTAATTTATTTGTACTGAGAGAATGCCCTCAATACATATAGCCCATCCTGTATGTTCAACTCTCCTGGAAACCGTTTTCTTTGTTTTATTTTATTAATTATACAGTGTCGATCTGCATTAAGGCATTAAAAGGGACTGACATGTGGATTTCTTAGTTAAACTCATTGTTCTTCATACTTGTCTCCAAGAATCGAAACACCACCGCGTCCATTTAATTTAGTTATAAACATGTCCTCCCTTCCGTGACCGGTCTGGGCCGCAGTTTTCTTACCTACGCTGGGTCATGACTCGGGAACAAGTTTCGCGTTTAACGACACAGCACTGGAAGCTTCGCAGCATTTAACGTCATTTGGCCTCACAAATGAGTTTCCTCTGATTTTTACAAAAAGAGGGCTAATGTGTAAAGCATAACAGAGAATTTTTTTCTTTGCCAACGCTTTTAAGATACGAATTAGGAGATGCCACTGCTTGGTGTTCTGTTGCTGCTTTCAGGTTTAATATTATTTGCATCCTTTGAAGTACTTTTTGCATCTGTATTCTGACAGATGTTACACACACACTCTTGCCCTTAGCAAGAAGCACAAACAAGAACTTGGAAAATCACACAGCGTGTTCAACCCATAGGTTGTTCGTTTGAACCCTCCTCCAAATTGAACACACACGGTTTCATCTCTGTCACTAGTACAGAAGAATTCAGCTCACTTAGTTAGCCAGGACGTGGCTTAAAACCTAAGGGCCAACCTTTGGAAGATGCCAGCTTCGTACCGTTTTTTATATTTAGGGCGAGCTAACCTAATCTCCCGCACATCACATGCTGAACTGCATAACGACGGTGATTCAAGAGATGTATATGAGAGTATCTCCACCCTGCACAGGTTACAAGTATTGTACAAAAGAAACAGTTCGACCCACCACAGATACAATTTCACCTCCCCAATACCCTCAGACATCCACTATGTTACAGAGCGACCTTCTGTCAAAGCTCCCTTTATATATATGCTACTCTAAAGGTCCAAGATGCCGATACTGCTCATGTGACCATGACGTCACTCCTGGTCACGTACACTAAATTTGCTTGTAACTGTTAACACCTAGCACAATTGCGCTATCGTTATGTACGTGTGTGCATCGGTTTCCCAGGGTGGGGGGAGGGAAGGGGGGGGGGAGCTAGTGCAGGGTAAGTCTGGGATACAATTCAAAGGTATATCCACCACGTGTTACATCCAGGACAGGGTTCGAAGGCGAATCCACCAGCGATTTGTCTGGGGCAGTGTCTGAAGGTGGAGTCACAATCGGTACGTCCAACATAGGTTTCGAAGATGAATCCACTTATGCTTTTTCTAGGGTGGTGTCAGGTGTATTCACCAGCGGTAGGTCCAGTCTAAAATCTGCCCCCCTCCCCCCCCCCCCCCCCTGAGAAACCGATACACATACATACAGAAAAATAGCGAAATTGCGCTAGATACAATTGTACTACAGTTCCAAGCAAGTTTAGAATGCGTGAAGTTATTATCACGTGAGTAGAAGTGTCGCTATATTGATTTTTTCGAGGTCATCAGTCCCTTAGAACTTAGAACTACTCAAACCTACCTAACCTAAGGAGATCACACACATCCATGCCCGAGGCAGGATTCGAACCATATTAACAGCTGTGAATACATTTCATGTATTTCATGACAGCTATACCGCCACAGTGCCTGTTCCTTTGGAAATGCATGCATGAGCAAAGGAACATTGCAGTGTACTTCTCAACAATACATACAGTGCAATATCGTTGTATTTGTGAAATCGTATCTGTGGCGAGTCAAACTACTTCTTTTGTACGATACTTGTAACCTATGTAAAATGGAGATACTCCTACATTCATCTCATGAATCAGCATCATTATGCAGTTCAACATGTCATGTGGAGTATATTAGCTTACCCTAAATACAGAACATCCAATGCAAGGCTGGAATCTTTCAAACTTTTAAGCAACATCCAGACAGATTAAGCGAAGCTGGATTCTTTTATACCGGTGACTGAGACGAAAACGTATGTTTCCATTATGGATGCGGGTTGAAATATTCAGAAGAAACAAACAACAAATGGGCTAAACATGCTGTGTGGTTTTCGAAAGTCTTGTTTGTGCTACTTGTGAAGGGTAATGAATTTGTGAATAATATCTGACAGAATATGGATGCAAAAAGTTACTGCAGAGGATACAGTTCATATTAAAACTCCATCAACTCCAGAACACCGTGTGACTATGGGAGCTTCAGACAATGCTCACCTGTGTAAAATCTGATTCCAGGAAGAAATGGGGGTTTTATTCTTTCCCTGCAGACGTACTGCTGTTTGTGTTAAAAACATAGATACCCTTTCCTCTTGTGCTGTGTGACAGAGACCAGTTTTAGCCACAAGAAGAGCATTTTTGACGAAAGCAACAATGTTGCAAGAGATGCTATTATTTTATGATATATGTATTATACATTGGTAACACATATGGTGAAGAATAAAGCATTGTTGTTAAAATACATTCTTTTCTTTTCTCTTCCTACATCAAGCACTTTTAGGTCTGCTCTTAATACATTGACACTTTGAAGCTTTAGGAACATGCTCTGCGTTGGCTGCCGAGCTATTAATTTTAACGTAGCAATACCAAGCACTACGAGTATTGATGCAATAACAGTGCCGCTCATGAAGACAGGAATCCCGAGACAGAATGAGCTGTACTCAGTCGTCAGCTGTCCCTCGACATACTCCCACTCTATCTGAACGAACCCAACCTTCACATCTCACCGCACATTCTCAATCTCCACTGTAACTTTACGGTCAATGCCTGCCATCTGCTATCCCGACATTAACCCTCCTACACCCGTATGTGGTCAAACGAAACCTACTACTGAACAGTAACATCAACTCAACAGCTCAATACTATGTAGTCGTTGTCAATCACTCATGTGAGTCCACATCTGTTCGTTGTACTCTGGGATGTGCAGTGCGGTGAAGATACAGTTCTGCAGTACGACAGGGATCACTGTGTGGCTGCATCTACCTTTCTCTATAGAAGCGTTCCAGCCACTGCTTTTTTCAGAAGTCCAGTATAATCATATAGCGTTAGGAAAGCCGCTAGTGTGGTGGATAGCTTGTTTTAAGTGAAAATAATCCTGGTGCATATTTTCGTATTTTATTGTTAAATAAAAATGTTTATAAGGCTAATACCCGTGTAACTGGTTAGATTACCACAGTGTGGTGGTTGTTAGACTGATATTTTTACGTGTGTCTTCCTGAAGGAGGTAGCTATTTGTGGAACACTGGAAAAAAAATCTTTAAAACCGTACATAGCGGCGGTATGCTAACAGAAGATAAATTGCAGATATTTTTTATATATTCACGGTAAAAGCTTCACGTGTGTCTTCTCGAAGAGTAGGTAAAATTACCTCAAAACGGTAAACATTACGAAACACATCCAGTTGCTTATGGGGCATGAACTGTGGTGGCATTTCCAAACTCATATTTATATGTCTTCGTAAGAAGCAGTTGCGTTCATTTTCTTGATAAATCGGCCAAATTAGCCACGAAAGGCATATTTACATGCATCTTCTTAAAAAGTGGAGAAAAATCTATACAGTAGGAATGAAAGGAGGGACTTCTTAAGAAATCGATGAAAACCGTCACAAAATCAATAATTATGTGTATCTTCTCCTAAAGTGGAAGAAAATAGCAATGAAACCCATATTTACAGGCATTTTCTGTACAAACGGGGGGAAATCATTAAAATAGCAATGAAATGTGCATTTTCTTAAAAAATGGGCATAAATTAGCCATGAAACCATAAATGCACAAAATACACTACCGACCATTAAAATTGCTACACCACGAAGATGACGTGCTACAGACGCGAAATTTAATCAACAGTAATAAGAGGCTGTGATATGCAAATGATTAGCTTTTGAGAACGACACCTACAACGTGCTGACATGAGGAAAGTTTCCAACCGAATTCTCATACACAAACAGCAATTGACCGGCGTTGTCTGGTGAAACGTTGTTGTGATGCCTCGTGTAAGGAGGAGAAATGCGTACCATCACGCTTCCGACTTTGATAAAGTTAGGATTGTAGCCTCTCGCCATTGCATGTTTATCGTATCGCGACATTGCTGCTCGCGTTGGTCGAGATCTAATGACTGTTAACAGAATATGGGGTCGGTGGGTTCAGTAGGGTAATACGGAACGCCGTGCTGGATCCCAACGGCCTCGTATCACTAGCAGTCGATATGACAGGCACCTTATCCGCATGGCTGTAACGGATCGTGCAGTCACGTCTCGATCCCTGAGTCAACAGATGGGAACGTTTGCAAGACAAAAACCATCTGCACGAACAGTTCGACGACGTTTGCAGCAGCATAGACTATCAGCTCGGAGACCATGGCTGCGGTTACCCTTGACGCTGCATCACAGACAGGAGTGTCTGCTATGGTGTACTCAATGACAGACCTGGGTGCACGAATGGCAAAACGCCATTTTTTCGGGTGAATCCAGGTTCTGTTTACAGAGTCATGATGGTCGCATCCGTGTTCGGCGACACCGCGGTGAACGCACTTGGGAAGCGTGTATTCGTCATCGCCATACTGGCGTACCACCCGGCGTGATGGTATACGATGCCATTGGTTACACGTCTCGGTCACCTCTTGTTCGCATTGGTAGCACTTTGAACAGCGCACGTTTCATTTCAGATGTGTTACGACCCGTGGCTCTACCCTTCATTCGAGCCCTGCGATACCCTACATTTCGGCACGATAATGCACGAACGCATGTTGCGTGTCCTGTAAGGGCCTTTGTGGATACAGAAAATGTTCCACTGCTGCCCTGGCCAGCACGTTCTCCAGATCTCCCACCAATTGAAAACAACTGGTCAATGGTGGCCGAGCAACTGGCTCGTCACAATATGCCAGTCACTACTCTTGATGAACTGTGGTATCGTGTTGAAGCTGCATGGGCAGCTGTTCCTGTAGACGCCATCGAAGCTCTGTTTCACTCAATGCGCATGCGTATCAAGGCCGTTATTACGGCCAGAGGTGGTTGTTCTGGGTACTGATTTCTCAGGATCTATGCACCCAAATTGCGTGAAAATATTGTCACATGTCAGTTTTAGTATAATATATTTGTCCAATGAACACCCGTTTAACATCTGCATTTCTTCTTGGTGTAGCAATTTTAATGGCCAGTAGTGTAGCATTGGGTGCCCAATATTGGCGAAAACTAGGCCAAGACTGTGTGCTGGAAATTTGCAGTATCACCTGAATTTACTGATAGGTCTTGATGGTGGTAATATCGCTCGAAGAAGGTTCACATTAAGAATTACAATCTCGGGGACGCTAAGGAGCGGCGAGGCATTAGTGGGAGAACAACCAATATTAGCACAGAGGGAGGGGGGGGTCATTATTTTGGGTCATAAATTACCATGACTAAAAATGACAGTGGCATTATAAGCTAAAACCATTGAACAGCTGAGTAAACATAAACCAAGGCCGCCATATTGCCCATAAATTACAATTATCGTGACCTTTGTTGCCGATTAATTGTGGCCTAAATAAACAAAACAAGTGATTCATATAATTCATGCACTACTTCAGTGTCAATATTTACACTTTGCAGTTTCAGATTTACACTATTAATCTCTAGAGTAGGTACTTAAACTGTCATCATGAATAGTGTTTCTAGCCTGACTCATTAAATCTGAAGCCTCATTGCGCAAAAGTGGTTTTTTAAACGTGTTATTGGCAATATGTGTGAAGGCACTGATAAAGCCCTCACAATTATCATGTATACTTGCACATGCTTTCGCTCTTGCTGACCAACGTATTTATGATAAAAAAATTACCATTTTGCTTCCTGGTTTAAAAAAAAAAAAAAGAAAGAAGTTTATCCTAGAGCTGTGTAGAAGCAGAGAAAAATTATAAGGCTTCTGCACTACATTGAAAAATGAACATGCTTCCCGACAACAGCTTGCAGCACTAGTGCTGACTAAATTCAACGAATGTGCTGCACAAGGCGCATAATGCGCTTTCGGGTTCGTTCTTTAATGCGTGCCTGCAAAACAGTGTAGGTACCTGAGATATTGCTTGTGTTGTCATATGACTGGCCTCTACAGTCGGTAGCATCAGTGGAATTCATAGACAGGACTTTTAGTACGGGCTCAGCTAAGTTTACGAACTTGTGTCCCAGGTTTGGTAAAAACAGAAGAAACATTCAACAGGTTCACCATTCTCGTTCACATATCTTAATACGAAAGATAATTTATCAACGTCTGAAATGTCCACAGTAGAATATACTATTATAGAGAAATATCTGGCCTGTTTTATTTGATGATAATTATTTTTATCCGTTCAGAAAGAAGCTCTATTATTTCATCACAGGCTGTTGAAGAAAGATAACTTGTATGTCCGTGCCCTGGATTTCCTTATTGTTCAGTGTGCTCTGCGAGAAAAGGATCAAACACGGCAATAAGTTCAAGATACATCATAAATTATGTGTAATGGAATCTTTCAATGTGTCCACGTGGGGAAGGTGCACGACTTGTTAGCTTCTTCACTACTGCAAACACCGTTTTAACACACTGCACCAGTACATTTTCTCTCTCTCAACATATGACTTGAAATGGTTATCTATTGTTCCAAGTGACTTTTTTGTTGTTAAGATTGATAACTCAGAATTTTTGTGTTCAAGTGAATTCTCATGATGAGATAAAATATTAGAAATATTTTTCCAATCTGAAATACCATTAGTAGCAATTAAGGCCTTACCACCAAAAAGTTTAGTTGGTGCACAAAAAACAGCACTAGTGCTACAGGAGTATACTAGAAAATCACAAAGTTGATTCACCACTTAAAAGTTTACGGTAAAATAAATTTTTGCTCAAATATCTGGTTTCATCTCCTATTGATCTTCTTGAATTAGAGGAAACCACCATTACAATTCTGATTAATGCAACGTTTTAAGAGAATGTCGATTGTTGATTCATTGACACGCCATTCTGCCGGATCATCACTAATGTAATGTCTGACTCGACACTTAGTTTTTCGTGAAACTCGAAATTAGGAACAACTTGCATTTTTTTCGTTTTTAACCTTTGTTTCGTCTGTATTTACTTCTTTTACATGAGCTGCAGTGCCAGATGGTTCAAATGGCTCTAAGCACTATTGGACTTAACACCTGAGGTTATCAGTCCCCTAGACTTAGAACTGCTTAAACCTAACTAACTTAAGGACACTACACACATACATGCCCGAGGCACAATTCGAGGCTGCGACTGTAGCAGCAGCGCGGTTCCGGACTGAAGCGCCTAGAATCGCTTGGCCACAGCGGCCGCAGTGCCAGAAATATCATCCCTACTACCTGAAGTCGAACCAACAAGCCGCCAGGGGTAACCTTTCGGTCTCAGGCGCCTTGCCACGGTTCGTGAGGGTTTCCCCCGTTGGAGGTTCGAGTCCTCCCTTGGGCATGGGTGTGTGTGTGTGTGTGTTGTTCTTAGCGTAAGTTAGTCTAAGTTAGATTAAACAGTGTGTAAGTTTACGGACCGATGACCTCAGCAGTTTGGTCCCATAGAACTTACCACAAATTTCCAATTTCGAACCAGCTACATTTTTGCGAAAACTTTATTTACTCTGCCAAGCGTTTTTAGAACATTGGCTTCTCGTTGTCGCCTTTCCTTCGATAATTTCCGAAATGCCGTCCCACTTAATTTTGCATGTTTGCTTTTTTCACTGTTATTCATGTAAAGGCACTTGCAAAATTATCAACCACCAGTCAAAACAAAAGAAAAAAATTGTAAAAGTAAAGAAAGAAAGACTGTATCCAGTTCCAATCGTACTACACCGCACATGAGCACAAAGCTTTTTACTTTAAACACAGCACACGAGCACAAAGATTTTTCCTTTAAACACGGAGCAATGAACTGCCACTTACGGAATAATATTTTGGGGTTCCACAACAGGGCGCCTAAGACAATTTTTTTTTGTTGCAGAAGAGGGCCATCCGCATAATAACTCACAGTTATCCACAGACACACTGCAAACCCATATTCAAAAAGCTTAGAATACTTACTATACCATCATTATACGTATACAAATGTGTATTGTATGTCAGGACCCACATTGCAGATTTTCAGACAAATGCCGACTTTCATAACTACAATACCCGTAATAGTGCAGCACTCCATACTCAGCGAACAAACAGAACGGATACACAAAGGCATGTGAGCCATATCGGCGCAAAACTGTACAATTCACTGCCAGTCAACACCAGGCAGTTAGAAGACGATAACAAATTTAAAACTGAATTTAAAAAATTTCTAGTAGCACATTGTTTTTATTCTGTAAATGACTATGTAGGTCAATAAATTTTTTCTGATGATATTTATAAAGGCAAAATGGAAAATACTCTATCTGTACCAAATCATTCCTTACCTAATCATTCATTACATTTACATACTTAAAGGACAGCTGTTGTGTGATGTAAATGTATACTTTAGCAGTGTTGTGTGTATAAGGCCTTGCCGTTCAGGGAGGACAAAACTAAAGCCTTATGAAAAACAGACTATACATTGAAAATAACAAGCAGGGATGTATATAGGCTATATTAATTTCATTGTATTATTATTAACTTCATTATATTATTTTGTTTTGTACTTTTTTACGTATATATTGTTTGTGTCCTATTTCTTTAAAATGGCTTACATGTATCCTTGACAACATCCATATAATATTTATTGTCAACGGATGGATAAATAAAATAAATAAGACAACTCGGATTACCCGGCGTAGCTGTGCTATGAAAGAACGACAATGCAGAATAATTTAATTTCATTGATGCCTGTTTGTCTGTTGTCAGTGAACGGTAGACGCACACCTGCCGGCCGGAATTCGTCTCGTAAAGAAAACGGGACAGTCCCTTTCTTTGCTTCTGTTTCCCGCGTTGCCGGGCGGAAATGGAGCGCAAATGTATTCTGAATATTCTTGATACTGTCTTTCTAATTCAAAAAGCAAATAATTTTTACAATTCCTTGTATTGAGGTGTGCTGGAGCGACTCTTATCCCACTTATTCTTACATTTTAGCAGTTTCTGTGGGCAGAGACGACAGACTACCGAGTGTAAGTAATCCTGTTGGAAGTTGATGTGGTGCGTTGGTACTTGTGTGATCACTGCTCTTATGTCTGCACACAAATGCACCTTTTGTTCCAACATAAAATTAAAAAAAAAACCTTCCCTCGAAGGAAAAAAGCTTATTTAAGAAGTTTAATATAAAATTTGCAATGCCACGTACTATTCGGTTGCACAGAGTGGGAACTTTGGTATCGTGCAGGCTGCAGCGCAAGACATGAGACAAGCGAAAGTTAGTTTCTTCTTCTTTTTTCGCCAAAAAGTAACTGAGTAAATAAATAAATAAAATTTTCAAATTGTTGTGAAGTGTGCTTCACACATTATTAGATACGCTGCTTATGTTGTTTTCGTATAAGCATGTGTTTAAAAATTTATAGCATTCCCAGTATCAACACGTTTTGTTAAACGGGTGTCATTCATTAAACCAAAGCTCAGATATTGAAGACCACAGAGCTTTCATATTAATTACAGTAATGGAGGTTTGACTTGATACTTCCCCCGCAATTACTACAATGAATTTAAGTAGACTCGAGTTTTATATACTGTGGAGGTGTAGCCATAAATGTAAAAGATAATATAGAGGTTACTAAAATAGATAATATCACCTCCCTAAGTTGTGAAAAAGACTTTGAGATGACAGTGATAAAAATTCCAAAATTAGGTTTGATAATAGCTACAGTGTACGGCTCTCCAACGGGAAAGTTTGAGGTATTTTTAGAAAAATGGAAATTTTCTTAAATAAGCTGCATAAAACAAGGTGTGATGTTTTAGTATGTGGTCACTTTGACATAGATTTTGTTAGTAAATCTAAACAGACAACCGCCTTTGGCAATCTCATTAAAACACATAACCTTACAGCCACAGTTAAAGTTGCAACAAGAATAACACCAACCAGTCAGACAGGTTTAGCAAATTCTGATTGATAAAGAGAAACTGGAGTGGTCAGTAAAAGTGTTTAACACAGGATACAGTGACCACAAAGCGCAAATACTTACCACCACAAAGGAAGGAAGACTGGTTAAGAATAACTTACTAAAGGTCAAGAGATGGATCTACAGGCAGAAAAGCATTGACAACTTTAACTCACTATTGAATACTGAAGACTGGTCTGATGTCTATGAAAAGCAAAATCTGAATTCGAAATTCAATATTTTTCTAGAAAAAATGGTAAAGCATTTTGATACAGCCTTCCCTCAAAAAATGGTAACTATAAGAGAGAAGACAAGAGGAAAGGGTTGGCTTACTAAGGGAATTAGAACTTCTTGCCTGAAAAAAAGGGAGCTCCACAGAATCTGCAAAGAAAATAATGCCACTGAGGAAATGCATACTCACTACAAAAGGTCTCTAAACAGGAAAAAGAATGTTCAATGATTACTACATAAATAATTCTACAAATAAAGTGAAAGCTATGTGGGACATCATTAAAAAAGAAACTGGCAAAAATAAGAGAACTGAGGAGAACATTTTCTTGACACACAACAATAAAAAGATTTTACAGCCTACAGAAACAGCAAACATATTCAACAAATACTTCACTGGGATAGCTGAAAATTTAATAAAAACTAATTTTAGTTCAACTCAGCATCAAGTGGAAACAAAAGCAACAGTAATAAATTTTCAATGTTTGTGGACCAAGTAAGCAGGGATGAGACATTGAAGGCTGTCAGAGAACTAAAGACAACATACTCACCAGGAATTGATGGTATACCGAATAGAATCCTAAAACTCTGTATCCAAAATATAATTGACTCCCTTATGCAACTGTTCCCTAGTCAGGTATCTTTCCAGATCAACTAAAAACATCGAAAGTCATCCCTATTTTCAAAGCTGGTGACAAAGATGAAGTAATAAACTATCATCCCATTACATTAACATCCTGTTTCTCAAAAGTGATAGAAAAATTATGTGTAGTAAGTTGTTAAAGTTTATAAACAAAAATAGTGTGTTATCTAATACTCAACGTGGCTTTAGAAGCAAGAAATCAACAGAGACAGCAATCTAAGAATGCATATCTACTGTATTAAAAACAATAGATGAAAAACAACAAACAACAGGTATATTATTGCACCTATCCAAAGCCTTTGGTATGGTAAATCACAAAATCCTATTGAAGAAGCTAGAGCATTATGGAATTAGGGGGTTGGCAAATGATTGGATTCGTTCATTTCTCAGCGACCGTAAACAAAAAGTATCCATCAGACATATAGATGATAAAGCACGAATAATCACAGAATATGTATCATCAGAAAGCCCAATCACTTACTGGGTACCACAAAGGTCGGTAATGAGAGCCCTACTTTTCTTGTTATATATCAATGGTTTGGATATACATATTGATTCCCACAAAGTAATACTGTTTGCTGACGACACAACAATACTGGTAAAAGCAGCAAAAAATTAAGATATACAAGAAGAAGTAAACACAGTTACAAAACATCTAAGTAACTGGACAGCAGAAAATCAGCTCATAATAAACTACAACAAAACAGTAACCTTAAATTTCCATAACCACCAAAACACCACATTGATATATCTAGAAATAAAAATCAATCAACACCCTCTTGCAAATGATGAGGCTACCAAATTTCTCAGCATGTGGATACAAAGATACTTAAAATGGGACAAACACATAGAACAAATTAATGCCAAGCTGAGCACAGGCTGTTATCTCCTTAGGGTTCTCAAACGATGCATAAATGAACAGGCACTATTGTGTGCCTATTATGCGTACTTCAATGCCCATCTCAAGTATGGACTCATATTCTGGAGAAATTCCCCAGCAGCTCAAGGGACTTTCAGAATACAAAAAAGAGCTATTAGGATTATGACGGGGATTGGTGCTCAACGGTCCTGCAAACCCATATTTAAAGCACTGAGTATACTACCTCTACCGTGTATGTTTATTGTTGATACACTAATGTACATAAAAAAGTATATGATTGGAAATGATGATAATACTTTAAAAAACAAAGATGTACATGATCATAGTACTCGAATAAAATATAACTTGTATGTACCCCCAGCCAGTACCAGTTTGTATCAGAAAGGTACAAGCTATCTGGGTATTAAACTCTATAATAGACTATCAAATAGTATAAAATGCTTACAAAATATTAGTGCTTTTGAAAGATCTGTCAGAGAATATCTACAATACCACTGTTTCTACTCAGTAAAGGAATACTTGGACCAGAATAACTGTTAAGAACTAAAGCTACTGTAATTTGTAACATTGTATCATTGTAAGAACTACAACTATTGAAATTGGTAGCATGTTGAAAAATGATTATTTAAATATGTATCATTTTGAACGTAGTAATAAGTCCAACATCATTCTGTACACTGTACTACATATGATCAAAGGACTCAATAAATAAAAAAAAAATAAACATAAATTATAGTATATAAGAAACAGCTGATTGGTTTATCCAACTTTTCAGGGGTCCCAGTATTTCATGGGGAAAATTGGTATGCTTAAGTAGAAGCCAACAACATTCTCAGAATAATAATGTTTAAAACATTGTATTGTAGATTGGTGTTTTGACAGCTTACTTCAAAATATTTTGAAGAATCGTGAAGATTATACCAGACAGAAACCCAATGTTAAATTTCTATTCAGTCACCAAGTAAACTATGTACATTTCCAAGCTTGTATTGTCAGACTTTGTTCTTAAGGCTTATTTAAATTAGCATGTTGCTTAACAATATTAAATTTTTTTGATGTTTGTAAGCGTGGTTATTTCAAAACGTAAAAGGTTAAAATGAGCACAGAGCAAAAAATGCCGCTCCCCTTAAGGCGCCGCCCCGATGTCTGTGCCTAATAGGCCTGTATGTAAATCCGCCACTGCCTTACTGTGGTGGATAGGCTTAAGCAACTAACAGTATCACACCTGTACACCCACACATACTGAGTAGTACAGTTTGTTCAAAATCAAACGTACACCTTACGCACTGTTGTATGAGTCATTTGTCATTTCTAGTCTATCACTATTAAATTGTGATGTTTACAGTGCCATCTACTGCTACATTTTGTAACTATTTATTTTTCTCCTGCCATACGTTTTCCCACTTCTTGGATAATATTCTGTTGCAATTTGATGTCATTCTGACCAGTGCTGTTATTTCTACAGCAGTTTGAAACTTTAACTTTAATGACAATCACCCCTAACATTTACTGGCAAAGTCATTTCAGCATACTGGTATGGTCCCTGATACTTCATTAAAAACTTTTTTTTGTTTTGCCCTTTGGGGTGTAAGGGCTTGCTGACAATACCTGCTGCTCTAGCCTGTATTGCTGTAGTTTACTAACACTTTGTCCATCAAAATTCTTGAACTTCCAAATCCTTAGTGGTGGCATAATTTCCTCTTTGCCAAACTGCTCTTAACCGTTTAGCAAGCTGTTTTAGTGGTTCATCTTTTGCCTCTCATTTTGATTGATTCACATCAAAAGGTGATGGCATTTTCCACCCATACGCTACTTTGCATGGTGAAAGACCTGTTCCTGTGTGAACTTTCAAATTATGTGCACTCACTGCAAAATTTAAACAGGCAACCCAGTCTACATGCTGGCTATTCATGTTATGGGTTAGCATTTTGAATACTGTGCAGTGAACTCTTTCCTTTCATCCATTTGCTTGTGTATGGTATGTAACTCATTGATTCACAGTGAATGGCATAACTGTTTCATCGAATCAGACACAAAGTTAGTCCCCTGATCTGTGATTATGAATTCTAGTACGCCAAATTTTAGTAACAAGTTGTTTACCGTTGCCTATGTGACTTACTAGGTTCCTGATTAGAACTGTGACCATTATTAGATAACTTGAAAAGTCATATATCATTATGGTACATATTTGTTAGCAGCTGCAGTTCTGTTGAAAGGTCCCAGAACATCTGATATGGTTTTCCAGCTTCTGGTAACATTTGTAACAATATTTATTGATGACTTAAATCTGTTCTTTGTGCACACAAGATGTAGTTTTTGATGTACTTCTCTACATCACTACACAGTGTTTTCTGCCAAAGCTTTTCTGTTTCTTGTTTATCAATTGTCTTACAAACTGAGGATGTGCTTTAAACAGTTGACATTCTCTGCCAGCTGCCTGTGCTTTTTTCCAATCTGCTTGACTCCTATCTAATGCCCATAATACCACTACTTTCCACTTAGGGTATCTGAATTCATAATCAAACTCACTCAGTTTGAGTGCCCATGTTGTTAACTGACTTGAAAGGTCTTTTAGGTCTAAATACCTCTTCAAGGACACATGAAATGTTGTCACTTTAAATTTCCAGCCACACAAACAACAACAAAAATAAGATATTCCGTATATTACAGCCAACATCTCTTTTTCAGTTATCAAGTAATTTCACTTGGCCATATTCAACTGTCTGGATGCATATGTTTCTTTCCACTGCAATTCTGAGTTCGAAAACAGCCTAATGCACTGTTACTAGCATCACAGGAAAGTATGAATTCCTCCTCGAAATCAAGGAATATTGAAACAGGACCTGATATCAGTATTTCCTTCAGTTTATGAAATGCTTCCAGAAAATTCTGCAGTCCATTGAAGCTTAACTCCTTTCTGAAGTAATTGAGTAATCGGAACTGTGCAATTTCAGCAAATCCCCTTATAAATTTATGATAATAGTAACATAAATCAAGAAATGATTGCAACTGCTTTGTTGTCAGTGGTGTTGCACAATTATGCATAGCGTATGTGAGACAAGGATTCATTCACTCTTCCTCTTGACTGATAATAATTCCAAGGTAATTTACCTTCTGTTGAGACATGCTCTTCTCAGTTGCTGAAAACTTTGTTCAAGTGTTTAATTCTACATTTCTTGAAAAAACTATTGTATCATCTAGATATACCACATATATCTTCGGCTTCAGTCCATGAAGTACCCCCGTCTAACAAATGTTGGAATGTAGCGAGAGCATTTCTTAATCCAAACGGCATCCTGTGGTATCGATAGCTATATGAGGGCCTTTGAATTCCATTTTAGATCTGTCTTCTCTAAATACCTCAAGCTGGCAATAACTAGCTCAAAGATCCATTGTCCAAAAATATTTACATCATCCCAAGTTGTCCAATGTTTCTGTTATGTTCGGCATTGGATATGCATTTCTTATAGTGTGTGTGTTTAGGTAGTGGTAGTTGGAACAGGATCCGTATTTCTTTATACTGTTGGATGGCATTTTTGTACAATGGCAATATTGGCTCACTGGAGATTATTGCCATGTTCGACAATGCCTTCAGTTAGCTGTTGAACATAAATGCATCTACCAGTGGTTACAGTTGCTTTGATATTCTATGTGCCTCCTTATAGATTGGTGTATTGTCACCTGTTGGAATACAATGTTGTGTTATGTGCGTTGCTGGCAACAGACCATCTGAGTTTAACAAATCTGAGTATTCTAATGGCAATGTTGCCTTGGTTTCCTGTTCACTGTCTTTCAATGATGAACTTTGGCATGTAGTGTAGATGCATTGACAGTCTGTCTGAGGGTGTGACCATCTGTTGACCTGTCGAGATCATCCTCATCGAGTATCTCTAAAGTTGCTGTTATTAATCCTTTCTGGAGAGACATTTCATCCATTTCAAAATTATCCAGGCTTACCAGAACCATAAATTAGCCAATATCACTGCTTATGCATGCTGTGCTTATGCACATAAAACAGTGCCTTTTATCTAATGCTTCATTTTTCAGTAGTGGCACAACCACACAATACTCATTGTGGTTCACTGACCCACCAGTACTTTGCCTTGCGAAACTATCTTCAGTGCACATGTTTGAAGTGCTGTTGGTGACACATTGGCAACTGGTGTACATAACATGTTAAATTGAAACATTGCAGCTGCTGCACATTTTGGAAATGAATTTCTGCTTTGTTCAACTATCTGCTGTGAAAAATTGATTTTGGCATGATGCTTATTCAGGAAGTCAAATCTGAAAATCACATAATATCCCTGTCCCACAGTTGGCAGCACTTCCACATGGTCACAAAATCTTTTAATTACTATCTCAAAGAAGAGCTGTGTTGTCCCCAATGAGTCCATGTCATTATTTCTTACTACATGTAATCTGTATCTTGGAGTTTCTTGTGCTGCCCATGAGGTCCAGACTAACGATCAACATAGATGCCTCAGTGTCTAGTAATAATTTGTTTTCTCTGCCCAGCGCTAAGCCGATCAAGGAGCAATCTGTCTCTGCATGTGTATTTGAGCTATTATTGTTTACTGGGAATGTTTCCAAATGGAAGAAACATTCCTGTTTGTGTTTAATGTTTGCTTCTATTTGTTTTGTTTGATCTGTTTCTTGTTTCTGCATTTGAATGCCTTGTGCACAAAATATTCACAACTGTAACAATGAGGTTGGTGACATTATGCCTATAAATGTCCTTCATTCCCACAACAATAACATTCTTCTATGAAGTAAATATACATGGATCATTGCGTACTTTTGTGGCATTATCAATTATCTGCAACTTCATGGCAATGTGAAGCGCTGCAGATGACTCATTTGGATCTTCCACATAGATTCTAAATGAAAATTCTGTAGGACTTCCCTGTAGAAAGACATCTTAGCTCTATTTCCACTTTCCTGAACATGACTCGGATCGCTTCTAGATTGTGTGCCAACTCATACATCTGTGTGTTCACTTTTTGAATTATATGAGAAAAGGCTTCAACAGTTTCATTAGCTTTCTGTATTAATCACCTCAACTTCTATGTAAATAATCTAGCACTGTTCTGTAGTAAAATTTGAAATCTTCGCGGCGAGTAAACTGTTCAAAAAGATTTCAGGCTTGCAGCCGGTCATCGTAAACTTCATTGCACGATATTTCAGCTGGACAACTGCCAGCCATCCTCAGGTGAGGCGAACGAGGACTGACGAAGACATTCTCCACTTTTTCTTGTATAGTGCACTGATAGTTCTGCCGCACATGCATTGCAGTCGCGGAGACAGAAGGGCCGCACTATCCAGTGACAGCGCCCTCGCTGGTGGAACTGCAATACTCAGCTGCCATTGGTATTGTTGCTGGCCGCAGCTATCAAAGTCTTCTGGTGTCTTCGTCTTGAGCAAATTTCGGAGATGACGGGATTCCATGCGTTATTCAATTGATTACCACTGTCACGGTTCATTAGATTTCCTGAAATGTGTATTTCAACGGATTCTTTGATAATGGAGTCCCAAAAAGTTGTTACTGTGACCAAAATCAAAGTTTTGTCATACTACATTGAATGTCCATTAGAAATACAACGTTCTGCAACTGTAGACTTTCTGGATTGCAGTAGGTGAGTGCAATGTTGATGTTCTGTACAACAATCTTCCACTGTATGTGTTGTCTGTCCTATGTATGCCATACCACATTGACACGGTATTTTGTAAATTCCCGCCTTCTGTAGTAACAAATCATCCTTCACCGATCCCAGCAAATCGTAAATCTTTGAAGGTGGATGAAAAGCCACTTTACATGAAAATTATTAAGAATCCTCGCTATCTCGAACAAAAAAGCTAGGGACTTGGCTAGCGCATTCTCCTCGTTATTCACTTCCTGGTTCCTTGCTCTAGTAGAGAATGCCCTGTTAATTTGCCAGGTTGAGTATCCATTGTCTCTGAACACCATCCTTAAATGTGCAAGTTCCTTAGGCAAATTCTCTGCATCTGACACTGTATGTGCCCTGTGCTCAAGGGTTTTAAGTACACTCATGGTCTGGGATGGGTGATGGAAACTTGAAGAATGCAAGTACAGATCAGTGTGAGAGTGCCTACGACAAAGAGAATGTCCAACCGACCCATCACTCTTCCGTTTAACCAAAGCTTCTAGGAATGGAAGGCAGCCATCTTTCTCTACTTCCATTGTAAATCGAATATTCTCATGGAGGGAGTTTAGATGATGAAAAAACTCCATTAATTTTTCTTCTCCTTGGGGCCACACTATGAAAATATCATTGACATATTTTTTGGAGATTCTGTTTATCGTTGGCCCACTCACACTGATTTGTACTTGCATTCTTCAAGTTACCATCATACATCCCAGACCATGAGCGTACTTAAACCCCTTATGCACAGAGCACATACGGTGTCAGATGCAGAGAATTTGCCTAAGGAACTTGCACATTTACGGACGGTGTTCAGAGACAATGGATACTCAAGCCGGCAAATTAACAGGGTGTTCTCAACTAGAGCCAGGAACCAGGAAGTGAATAAAGAGGAGAAAGTGACAGCCAAGTCCCTAGCTTTCCTTCCCTTTGTTGGAAATATCTCCTTCAAGATAGTGAGGATCCTTAATAATTTTTATGTGAAAGTGGTTTTTCATCCACCTTCTAAGATTTCGGATTTTCTGGGATCGGTGAAGGTCGATTTGTTACTGCAGAAGGTGGGAATTTTCAAAATACCGTGTCAATGTTGTATGGCCTACATAGGACAGACAACGCGTACAGTGGAAGAGTGTTGCACAGAACATCAGTGTTGCACTTACCTACTGCAACCCAGAAAGTCTGCAGTTACGGAACATTGTATTTCTAATGGACATTCAATGGAGTATGACAAAACTTTGATTTCGGCCACAGCAACAACTTTTTGGGACTCCATTATCAAAGAATCCGTTGAAAGACGCTTTTCAGGAAATATAATGAACCATGACAGTGGTTAGCAATTGAATAACGCATGGAATCCCGTCATCTCTGAAATTTGCTCGAGACAAAGACACCAGAAGACTTTGATAGCTGTGCTGTGGCCAGTGACAATACTGACGGCCACTAAGTATCACAGTTCCACCAGCGAGGGCGCTGTCAATGGGCAGTGTTGCCCTTCTGTCTCTGCGACTGCAACACATTCATGGCAGTACTATCAGCGCACTATATAAGACGAAGTGGAGAACGTCTTCATCAGCTTTGTTTGGCTCACCTGATGATGGCTGGCATTTGTCCAGCCGAAATATTGTGCAATGAAGTTTACAACGACCGGCTGCAAGCCCGAAATCACCTAGCACTGTTCTGTTTACAGTACCTCTGCTGTAAATCCTCTGTTAATTGTGATTCTTCAGTTTCTCCCACAATATCTGTTGATTGAACAGTTCACAGGTGTCCTGCCAGCTAATAGTGTCAAACAGGCATGATATTTTTGCGATCAGACATGTCCTCATCATCTGTTGCATTGATGTCCTTAGTGTGTGAGGCCACATGGTCGACTTATACCCTTCCCACCACAAACCGTTCTCTATGTGGTCTGTGTCAGAGTGTGCACATCAGCAGTCACAGGTACATTTGCATCAGTATCTGGTAGTGTCGATATAGTTGCTCTGTGCACCCTGGTTGCCAGGTCTCTGAGTGACTACAGCCTGGAGCAGCAGAAGAGCTGAATTGTAAAACCTGTCATGCTCTGACGAGACCTAAGACTACAAAGTAAAAATTACCAGAAAAGAAAGGGCAGTCATTCTGAAACTGAGAGAGTGCTCTCAGATCATTATCTTACCTGCTGACAAAGGCAATTGCTATTGTCGTTCTCTCCCACAAGGACTTCACTGAGAAGATGCAGAACCTGCTAAATGATGACTCCCACATGGAGATCAGTACTGACCTCACCTAAGAGCAGGGTGCTTCTCAAGGAATCAGATTTACTAGAGGGGGTCATTAAGAAATTCTCACCACCAGGACCTGTACTGCCAAGACTTTATGGACTCCTGGACGTATATGAAGATGGGCTGCCATTACACACCATATTCAGCAACATCAGAGCTCCTACATATTTAATGGCAACATACCTAAGAGACATATTAAATCCTTATGTGAGTACATCCCCATATAATATCCACAATTATGTGGATTTTGTGAACTGCCTCAACAACTTCTGGCTGAAGAACTCAGATCTCACCTTGTTATTCATTAGGGTGTCTCTAGGTGAGTCATTGGAATTCATTGGTCAGAAATTTAATGAGAAGATTGCTGTCCTTTTCAGGAATGTCCTAACCTCAACTTATGTTTTATTTAATGGAGAATACTTTGAGCAGATGGAGGGAGTCCCACTGGCCAGCCCACTCTAAACAATGGTCAAAAATTTATGTTTGAAGCATTATGAGGAAAAGGCTCTGACATCATCCAAATGGAAATCCACCTCTTTTTCCATTATGTAGATGACATGTTTGTTGTATGGCACCATGGAAGGAACCAACTGCTTGACTTCCTTATACATCTGAACTCCATATATCCAAACTTCAAATTTACTATAGAGACCGAAGAAGAAAGAAGACTACCATTTCTGGACATCATGATCAAGAGAAACCTGATGGCACCCTACGCCATGGTGTGTATTGGAAGAAAACGCACACTGACCTATATTTGCATGCAGATAGCTTCCATTGCCCTGCACAGAGGAACAGGGTACTAAAAATACTAGTACACAGGGCACACACCACCTCAGATGCAGAGAGGCTGCTCCAACAACAGGAAAACCTCAGAAATGTGCTCCAAAAAAAGATGGATACTCAGAATGGCAGATTAAGTAATCTCTTCATCCTAACACTATAGTACAACATGGGAAGATGGAAGACATCATGGAGGAAGAGGTAGGCACAGCCTTTATACTTATAATGGCATGCTATTGGAAAAAGTTGGGCACATGCTGAAAAAGCACCATGCAGGAACTGCCTTTTGCCCACTCAGTAAAACACGGACACTGTTGGGGAGCGTCACAGATGACTTCAGTTTGTGGAAGGCCAGGATATAGCAGATTCTGTGCCAGCATGGCTAGACATATATTGGACAAACAGTGTACACCACTGATGATCGATCTTGAGAATACCAGTGGCGCACTTGACTAATGTACCTCAAAAAGTCGTTGGTTGCATTGCACTCTTTCTCACAGAATCATGTGATAGATTATGAATGTACCGGGATTTTTGGCACAGGCTTCTAGATACAGGGACAGTTTTGTTGAAGAAACCATTGAAATTTGGATCACAGTTAATCTTATTAACTGGGACTGCAGCTAAAATCTCACGTCCGATATTGTGCTTGTTGGGCACTATGGATGAGCAGTACACCCATGGTCTGTTCAACCTCTGCTAATTATTTGAAAGAGCATGCTTTGCTATGCGTCTCATGATACATCCCATGCATTTTAGCCTCACCCATTAGTCATAGACTGACTGACTGCAGACTCATTCCATCTAACTAATTACTCAGTTTGGCTATGGCTAAAACATTATCTATGAATAATACCAGTTCCTCTGTTATCTTTCTGGAGAAGGGTGTTATTAGGTTAGTGGCTGAAGGATCTATGGAGGAGGAGGGTACATATACTGCTGCCTTAATCTCATCTGAATGTGACTGTTACACACCTTGCAAAGTTTCTAGTTGCTTACTTAACTTATCATTACACAATTTCTGCTGACCCTTATCATCTAACAATTTCAATAGTTGTATCAGATTGGCTAAAGTATCACTCATATTAGCTGAACATGTTTCTAGCACCTTTGTGCTATTTATTACTACTTTTACATTCACAAGAGTAATATGAAGAAAACACTTCCTGTTTTAAAAGCAATAGAAAAACGTAATAGACAGTCGCACCCAAAACCCATACCAATAATCTTAACCAATCACTATGTCTGATCCCTATGTGACAGATATACAGGTTCTTCAATTGAGAAAAGTCGCTTTCCACATTGTATACCAATATCCATGTCCAATCCCAGCCATAACAAAACAACAAAATGAAAAAGGCCCATAGCAAATGTTATCTGCAATCACCACATTATGGTCACACCTGAGGCATGTGGATGCCATTCAAGAGATCAGATTGTTGTTGCTGGTGCTGTGATGTCCTCCCCTGGTTCATCAATCACTCCTGGACAGCAGTGTTGTATTGATGTCACCCATAAACCATTTCTGATACTAAATGGTTGAGGTGCCTGGCAGAGACATCTCTACATTGTCAAGATGGTGATGGGGGACCTGTAGAGCATCTTTCAGCTCCAATGTTAAGATTTACTGGTTCAGATTTATACTTCAGTGTCTGCTCATCAGCCTCAGCTGACACCTCATGCTAGTGAAATGGTGGAATTTCAATGGCCTCCTGTTGTTGGCTTGGCTCAGCTGGTTGCCGAGGTTGCTACTCTAACAGGTCCGCTGAAGTTTCGCGGGCTGCCATTTGGTGGTCAGCAGGTGAAGTTGTACCATGAGAGTGCGCATCACACTACTTATAGCATCGTTGACTCCACCCTGGAAGATGATTGTGGTTCACAAAGACCCATCAGCTTTACTGCGCTGTCATAAGTCATGTAGTTGGATGATCCTGGCCCCACTGGACAGGTAGGCCCTGGCGCCTAAAAGTGCCTGCAGTGATGATCAGGAACAGCAGTACTGTATGGCCCTCTCACCTAGTGGTGGTGGTGGTGGTAATGTGAGTCTGGTAAGCACTGCGAGATTGGCTGGTGTTGGAAGATCCTCAGTCTCCCTGTCATTGATGTGATAAGCTGCAATCAACACGAAGCCCAATTATTGGCAAGTGTTTTATTTCAGACACAACAACACATTTCAGACACCTGCCAGTGTTGTTAAAAACCAGCAACAGCAAAATGAGAACTGACAACTAGTAAAAATGCACACCACATTCCATTATAACCCCATGCCAATCTCCATAAATACCCCAGTTCTCCAGCTATCAATTCAGTCAGTAATTATGCAGTGGCATGCATGCATTGGATGACCCAGCACTCTTCATAAACATGCTGTTTGCACTTCCTGAGAGAGCAACATACAAGCAACCGTGACCTGCCAATAATTGGACTTCATGTTGATTGCAGCTTATCACATCAATGACAGGGAGACTGAGGATCTTCCAACACCAGTCAATCTCGCAGTGCTTACCGCACTCACACCACCACCACCACCACCACCACCACCACCACCACCACCACCACAACTGGGTAAGAGGGCCATATGGTACCGCTGTTCCTGATCATCACTGCAGGCACTTTTAGGCACCAGGGCTATCAAATGCCTCTCTCTTGTGATTGGTACCAATGTAGCAACGTATGCTCATGTATATGACCGACTCAGAGTGTCAATTGTTTCTTTCCAATGCATTGATATGCCACCCACTCTGCCTGGTGTCGCCTGTGGCTGTGCTAAAGTGAAGTCCAGAAAAATTAATTTTTTACCCTTTTCTGCTCTGAATATTGTTGAATACCTTATATCTTTTAACTTCCTTCTTTGGAACAGATGAATGCTTCATCATCAGAGGAAGAACAAAACTTTTTTCCAAATGCTGATCCTTTCTAATTCCAAAATGCTCAAACTGGATGTGAAACATACAGGCGACTTTGATAAGCAACAATCCCTAATTTAATAGGAAAATGTGCATTTTGAATCATATATAGGAACTCACGAATTATTCCTTCTCTTCGATTGATGATTCACAAATTCAGCACAAGGTGTGAGAAAAGTGTGCCCCAAGTCCCTTTACCTGGGATCATGGATAGTATTTTAAATTCTGGGCCAATCCCACTCAAAACTGTTAGGATAGCAACACTATATACAACCCAAATGAAGTTCATGATACCATGTACCCACACACTTCTAAAACTGGTACCAGGAATTTCAGTAGACCCATTCAGCTATAACAAAGTCTATGGTACACAAAACCAAAACTTGTCCATATAACTAATATTGAAAACAAAAATCTCAGCAATTTAGGTAAAACAAACCCCACAATACCTATTAATCACAGTACAATGTAATTACCAAACAAGAACAAAACCCAAAAAGTCAGAATAAATTGCATTAACACCAATTCTGATATACAAAAATACTACACAAAAAAAAGCATAGAAACTTATCAACCAATACAGCCGACACACAAATCTAAAAACCAAGTGATAGCAAAAATGTGTCATCAACACAATCTTTCAAACGGGCAGCATAGACTTCTCAAACCAGGAACGCTTCTGGATAGAATGTCATATGTTGTTCACTGACTATACCACATATACTGGTCCCTGGACTGAGATGCAGCAACTTCGGTCAATATCCTACCCTTTCCACAAACCTAACACTTCACACATTTGGCGATTAAAGTGAATAATAATAGAAATTTATCATGGTGAACATGTCATCCCCCATTACAGCCTGTAGGGACCTACTTGTGAACTTTGTTATCATTTATTAATTTATCCTTCGATCCTGTTTAGAAATATACTGGATACATCAATATACATTTACAATTACAGATACAGGGAAAATTACAATTTGAGCACATATATTATTATTTTAAAATAGAATTATACACAATTATGTATAATAAATAATGAAAACATATGAAAAACAAAAACGTTAACACTAATTTAATTTACTAGATATAGCCAACTAATTTCAATTTCTGCTGCAGTACTAGGGTACTGAAGAAACACAAGAAAATTTTCATGTTTATTTTCCGCTGTTACAGTATACATGGCACAGTTCTAATGATACTGTTTCAGTACTGCAAATTCTTTTGAACTAGTCTCACAAATATCCCCTACCATTGTTGAAACATGCTGTTTTTAAGTTGTTTTGCAAACTGGTAGTGCTTTTATATGTTTTAAACTACTTTGTAGTCTGTTGTATAATGAGTGCCCTGCAGCCAGTTGTAGTTGGATACTGTTTATGTGATAGTCACCTTTGACTCTTGTGCTATAATTGTGTAATTCTCTTTTTAGCATTGGTGTACAACTTAATTTGAGATACATGACAGTTTCAAATATACTGTCAAGATTTATATTCTTTCTGTTCATATGCACATTTGCTGCCCTGCCTCATGTTATTATACAGCAAAAAAATGTAAGCTTACTATCCACCCTGTTTTTTTAGTACTGTCCAGATAACGTCTGGTGTTGCAAAAATTTCCATCGCATTCTTCAATGTTCCATTATGTCTGGGCCTCTCTCTGAGCAAGTGCTGAAGTCAATGGTCAGATGTGACTGCCATTACTACCACAACTTCTCACTTACTGTTTGTGATTTGGCAACACAGTATGAGCAAAGTGTTAATGATGTTTTTGGGAGTAAAGTAACTCATCTAAATGTTCATCATCATTTCTCAATTCCTTCTTAGTCTGATCACTCACCATCATGCAAAAGAAAGTCTGCATTTAATGTTACCTTACAATAGATATACCAATTTTTGAAACTGCATAATGACACTAACAATAAACATGTTTATTGCACACTATGAATTGGAAAATGTTCTGTCACACATAAAGGAAACGGTGAAGCTAAAGACCACAGCTAAATACAGGAGTGCTATTAATGCCACTACATCACAAAACATATGAGCTTTTTTTTTAAAGACAAAGATGGGAATTGTAACCTGGAGTCTGCTGTTAAAGAGGCTATGCTTTCATTCCACATAGCTAGATATGAAGTCAGTTTCAAAATATCTATAACAAAAAACTAAACATAGAATTAAATCAGCAAAAACACCACATTGTACTAATAATTCTAAACTTAAAAATGAATCTATTGCCCATAACTGCCAACGTCAAAATGACTTGCTTCAAACTCTTCCAACATTATTCTCACAAACAGCCCTCCACAAGTCCAATGAATCACTAACACTATCCGAAAACAATCTAGCAACAAATATTTTACACTAGAGTGTGACACCACATACTCCAACTTGCTGTCTGCAAGCATAACCTATTTCACATAATCCACACCGCAAAACTGACACACCACCACGCTGTAAAGTCACTTGTCTCAGCAGATAGACTGAACTGCAAACTTCAGTTGAACACCCCCCCCCCCCCAATCAAATTTGTTGCAGAAGAAATTTTCATATTTGCATCTATCGCTCTGTGTGTTCTCTGGACAATAAATTTTAGATTATAATGCATATAGTTTCTTATGGCTGCCAGGTCTATACAACTTCATAACATTGTTAAGATAAAAAATGGCACACCCATTCTATGTAGTTTTCGTACAAGCAACATACATCAAAAATTAAACATATGCCTGTATTTATTCTACTGAGAAGTGTTCAAATGTTGAGCAACTTGCATACCTACTGACAGCAAACTAAACAGCTCCCTGCCCTATCCTTGCCTAATCCTATCTTATTTTGTATATACTTTTTTCTGTAATGTATCTGACTTGTATGATACTGTAAAACTGAAAGGTGTAAGGACAATAAGTAAAGAAATAAAATAAGTATTTCCCATAAATTCATCAAATGCAAGGAGAGGAAGGGGGAACCTATAGTTTAAATTGGCACATCATTTAAGTTCTGGATTTATCAGTTAAAAATAAGTGCAGTACTGGATTAGTCAAAAAGATTAAATTCCCTTCATTTATCATGTTCTTAGATTCCATTGTGAATATGGAACAAGTCAATGCATACCTCAAGCAATGAGAAGCTGACAAACTAATCTAATGTAATTACTCATAACTGTATTGCTATATACTATTTGTGTTTACACATGATCAAAGTGGCATTCATTTCCACATTGCATAAATTGAACTATGAGGGTGAACCTTCAGCAATGCAGAGCGAGTTAATGTATAGATTATCAAAGAGATAACTAAAGGCTGCACTGATGATTAACTCCTGCTCAACTGCTACCAACTATTTGTGCTCACTCAAATGATTTGACTTACTATATTAACAGGAAAGCTGTTTAGAAACAAGTTGTTAAAGTAGGAAACAAGTCTCTACTTTGAAAAAAAAAACAGCTGTTCTCTGATATACCAGAAACTTTTGTTTATTTATTATCTGAAGCATAAATGTTATTGTTTTAAAAAATTTCAATCATAAAGTTTAGCTGCACACTTCAATATTCCCTCCCCCACCAAATCAGTCTTCTGAAACACCAAGAATTCATCTTCGATCTTCGTGGCACTTGCATCCAAAATACCCATTTACTTTGTTCGATATAGGTATTTCAACCTCTGTTTCCCCAACAACTTTCACCCTTTATCTAAATTTCTTAGCATACCAGTTGGGTAACTCGATCATAGGAAATGTGCACATCTAGTACTGCAATGGCACTGGGGTGAGATTTCTTTTTATGTACACACATTAAACACATTTATAATAAGGACAAATTAAAACTGAAGCACCAGATTTTTTTGCTATTCTCAGTTTTTCTCACTAAAGGAGGGAACAAAAAATTATCCAAACATTTCCTAGGGTCTGTAGTACTTTTCAACACATTTTTCTCTTGCTGTACACAATGATAGTATGTTTCAGAAGCATACATTTTCTGCTTTTCTTCCCAAAATATCTCCTTGTCACAAATTTACTGCAACAAAATTAATTGCCACGAAAAACAGTCTCTCAAATTATTTTCATCTGCCTTGTCTAAGGAAAGCGAAATTTTGGAGACAGACAGACAGACCTAGTACACAAAAGTTTAGATTATTTAGTGGGAATAAGAGTACTGCATAACATCATTTACAAAAAATAAGCTTTATTTCACACATTAAATGCTTCACTGCTTACAAAACTTCCAACAATGAATCATACTTACAAATACAACTAAGGCCTTAACGAAACATCAATGAGATCAGTGTTCCTGTAAGCCACAAACCTCTCAACATTCATATCACTTTTGTTAATCTATCAGACTTTGTATGGGGTTACAATTAACTCCTGATCCTCTTAAAACAACATAGAATATCAACGTCTCAACAACATATCCATATATGCACCAGATAAGAGATCAGTTTCTTCAACTCCTAATTTCCTCCTAATATCTTCAGCCACCGCTTGACCTTCTTCAATGCGCTGGTCTTCGGTAAGAACAACCTGTACAGTGAAGAGACACAATTAATAGTTTTTCAATAAACCTGCTCTGATACCTGAAAAATGATTGCTGCGTTTGAATGCTTTCTTTGTTAAATGAAGTCTTCACAACTATTTGTTTCCTTATGTCTCTCAACATGATACATGGCAGCTGAAAACTCGTTAAAAGTACTTTAATACTATAAACTTCTGTCAAATGAAGCATTATATACTTAACACATTAAAAAAACCAACCTCCAACTCCATAAATTTTCCTAAGCCAAAGACTTCATCAATGTGTATTCTTGTGTTACCCACAAGGTAAAGCCTTCGTGTTTTCTTTACAGTTCCTTTAATTCCCAATGCTTGAGCCAATACTGGTCCTGGGTTCGAACCAGGTGGAAAATCAACTCTCGTGTACTCAGATACTTTAGGTCCTTCAGTATCTGCTCTCTCGTAACATATTAACTGTGATGTTCCATCCTACGACGCAAACAACACAAAAAATGAAATATTTTTCTCGAAAGTAATAAGTGAACGGTAACTTACCGCTTAGCGAAATACCTCAAATTTTCTAAGTTTCAGTCTTCCTCGAGGCACATTATAAAACGTATCTTCCTGTTTTATAACTTCGCCTTTTGAGTTACTAAGCTGTTCTGCCCTCGAGATGAGTTCTGCGAGGTTCCTGACTTTAGCTTTTATCTCTACGTTCCTCATCTCACCGTGTAGTAGCCAACCACTCCACGAAATTAACAAAACACAGCGTAGCTGCCCACGCGAATAAGTAACAAGGTGTTTACAGAAACCGCTCGCCTAACATAAGTTGTCACCAAGGAAATTCAAACTGAAAGAATCACGGAAGATCTCTTCAGTAAACACATCTTTGCAGATATTACACAATCACCTGTACACATGCAAAGATATTATAGCATGCAGAGACCGATGTAAACAGTAACAGTTATTGTGTGAAGTGTGGTGTGTTCGTGGTGTTCCAAACATGGTGAAGATGAAAAGTAAACAAAGCTGCATTTCAGTGATGACATTCGCTCGATTGTTGTTCGAAATCGACTAGGATGTTATTTGTAAGGAGAAGACTAACCAGTGTTATTTGAGGGACTCGCTGCATTCAGATAATTGTAGATCTAAGATACAACACTAGCAGAGAGGAGAGGAGGGAACGAACTATATGTTGTTATTCACATGTATCACTTAAGAGATTTGTATGATGTGTGCATGGCAGAGGTTTGGTTCAACAATAATGGAAAGAAACATACGCCTGACATATAATTTACTCCATGAGAGATGTATGAGAATATGTGCCGTTCTGAGCACTGTAAAATCACCACATTGCCGAATTCACATGGGTAACAATCAGACTGCAGTTGAAGTTATGAGCAAGAATGTTTCTCTTAGATATTTAGCACATTCTGCAGACACCGATGGCAGCGAATCAGATGAATTTAGTGAACAGGATGATGATCCAGACTATGAAAAACTTAAGGAAATGAGTGAATCTTTGAGAAACTTCTTGTATCCAGATTCTGAAGACCCTCTGTTGCTCAAATTGAAGACCTGTATGTCAGTACAAGAAGTATTTAATATTATTAGACCCACTGAGCTTCAACTTACTTCCCAACATGTGAGCCAAGCTGTGTTAGTGCTGTGGGATCTACAGAAAATATTTTACAGGGTGTATGCCAAAGAAGAAGACGAGGCTAAGTTTTATACCCCAGCAGTAGGCACATCAGATTCACTGAGACATTATATTAATGTTGTCAGTAATCATGAAGATTTTAAGCATTTGATAGAGCTTGTAAATAGAACTTATCTTCAAATGACACCTGATGCTGCAACATGTACATTACTGTATTTAAGAAAGATGGACGTACGCTTGACACATCCAGTTATGCAAAATTTAGTAGCATATTGTGCTTCACTCATTGAGTCGTTATCAACACATTTCCCACTTACTGCCTTATCCAGGTTTACAGTGGCAGTTTATATACCAAATAGTATTTGGACATGCATGATTCTAAAAGAAGTTATTCCGCTCATTTACAGTGCACTAGGTAAGTCAAGAGGTTGTTATATATGGATTTTTTCCTTCTATTTGCTGCTAATACCTGTTTCGTTATTTAATGTAGATATCATTTGGTAGATGTCAATCAACTTTACAGCTGTTCCTATGTTTAAAGCAGCTATTTTACTGTATCCAGTATAGGGTACTGAGTCAATGAGCTGGTGATAAACTTACACAAATCTGCTGAGGAAATGTTGCCAAACATCTCCAAAGAATGGAAATGAACATTAACTGACCTGCCTCATAAGAAACGGCAGAAATCTACCCTAAACAAGTACAAAAGAATTTTTTTCCTTCCTATTCACTGTAAAATTCATACCAAGGCTTCACTTAATAGCTTAGATAAACAAAAATATTGTCTTATTACGTAGATAATGTCAGGCAAGATCCAAAAGAGGAGCTTATGTGTAGGACAAGTCCTAGGTCTTAACACCAAGTCTCAGACACAAATTCAAATTGTGGTGGCCAGAAAGTTGGCATAGGCTTATAAATCCATCAACAAACAAACATTGTATGATGTGTGCCTGTGAAAGTTTTCGCGGCATGTGTGATAAAATCTTGATGGGTTTCTTGATGTATAAGATCACACCTTGAGCATGACATTTTGGAAAGGCTACTATCGTTTCCCATCTTCTAGTGAAGTGACTTCAGCTGAAGATGGGAAAAGCCGGCCGCGGTGGTCTCGCGGTTCTAGGCGCGCAGTCCGGAACCGTGCGACTGCTACGGTCACAGGTTCGAATCCTGCCTCGGGCATGGATGTGTGTGATGTCCTTAGGTTAGTTAGGTTTAAGTAGTTCTAAGTTCTAGGGGACTGATGACCACAGCATTTGAGTCCCATAGTGCTCAGAGCCATTTGAACCATTTTGAAGATGGGAAAAAGAGAGTAGCCTTTCTGAAATGTTGCACTCACACTGAGATCTTATGTGGCAAGAAAGCTACGACCCCTGTGTTACATGTCAGAGGAATTTCTAATTGATAAAAAGACGAGGGGATCAGCCAAACAGCTGAAATCAACATCTGAAGTGAAATTTTGAAATAAAGGCTTGCGTTGGCTAAAGGAATGAGTGGTCCTAATCACTTTTCAGTTAAGTCCTAGGAAAACAAGCTTAAAAATGGCAGATTGAAACTAAAAGCATAAATATTGGCATGTGTTTAAAAAATAAACTTGATTCTCTAGCACTCTCTGATGACACTAAAATTCTCTGCTGCAGTATACTGCAAGCAGTCAGGTCTGTAGTGAACTCCATGAAGTAACAGCAAATACTGGGCATTGATATTCAATGTATGGTAAGTGAAACTACCAGATCAGAAGCCAACAACAACCTGGTATGGATAGTTCAGAAACACAAACTGAAGAGTGAGCAGGCAAGTACCTACTCTCAGAACCCAGCTACATCACTGACAGTACCTACAGGCTTCTCCAGTAGCTCATAGCAACTCTTGTGCAGTGAGCATTTTAAATCAGTGGCGATGTGGTGCTCAGACACTCCTGGTGGGTGTTTGTTGGTTGGAAGAAAACACAGCCACACCAGTGGCTCATTAAAGAAAATATTATTTGTGGGAAGCTTGATGGCCCTGTTCAGGTTTTTGCTGACTTACTTATTCTGTATTATGTTGAAAGAACTAAAGGGGTAGCCTATTTTAGTCATTGTTGGCAAACTTCTTTATGGAACATTTGCAGGAAGAAGCATTGCAGTCTTGCTACCTGAATGGCATGCTTGCCATATAACCACTTGGAATACAAAAACTAAATAAGTTATTGCAATATTTCCATTCATGCCATCCCAGTGTCCAGTTTGTTATGGAATTAGAGAGAGAAAGGACAGGTAAAATTCTTATATGTAATTATTAAGTGAGGTAATATGGTTCACCTTTCATTGTCCATCAGGAAAACATGTGGTCTATATACTTTGGTGTGCAGAACATAAGGCATTTCACAAAACTGGATATACCAGATTTCAAATTGAAAGGGAACTCATGTGTGAAGCTAATATGTGAAGAGAGTAAGAATAAAATCCAAAGCCAATAGCCTACTGTCTGATACATACTTAAGAAATAACAAGCATGTGACATGCCCATTGGAAGCAATCAACCTATTCAGAAACATGAAACATGACAAATGCTTAGGAATTTGCAGCATTATGTTTGCATTTGCTATGTAGTATGTTGGCCTAACAACTAAGAGGTCTAATACCTGCAGCACAAACAACACGTCACTGATACTACCAACTTACCAGTTGCTTATCAGTTCTCGCAGAATTTGGAGTTCCGTGAGCTGCAATGCAATAGGAATCATGGCATATATGCCTAGGTTTATGAGACAGTGCACAGAGGTGACTGGGATTCGCAGGCTGAAAACTTTATCAACAAAGATGGCATTTTCAACTTAATTATGGCCTGAGGTATTGATTGTAAATAAGGTAAAAAACATCAGTAGTTTCACATGAGCCCAGAAACAAGAGAACCAGCTCTTTGTGTGCTCATAATTCATCTGCATGCCAGCAAAATTAGAGCTCCTAGAGTTTTTTAAAATTAGTGCAAGTTTATTATTATTATTATTATTATTATTATTTTTTAATACCAGGTTCAAGCGTGGTGATGTATAAGCACTAATAATCTGTAGTCTGTTACTGTTGCATCACAGGCTGTAGTATTTTATGCACACTCTGTGTTTTATTGCTTGATGATATGCATGCTTGAAGTAGTAATATAACACACAGGAAGTGAGACCAAAATTATTTATGCCCTTTGAATGTTCATTAATAACAGAGAGACATTGAAAAGATGGGATTACAATGGAAGATGCACTACCGGTAGTCATGTTGTTTGTCCATGAGCGTGTGTACCGGTACTGCTTTTCCTGTTAGTCTTTGGCATTATCATTAAGAGCAGTCATAATAATTTAACTAAAATTTTATTATATCTGAGTTTCAGGGATTGATAAGAAAGTGTCGTGTGGTAGCTCAAATCTGTAGATTTGTGTTTTTTATCTATTTATTTTATTTTCGATGAGGCCCACAGCATGGTAAATGTCTTGTAATGACATCTTAATAATGATACTGAAACTGAATGCTGCTGTAATTGATCTTATTTTATTGCTGTAGATTATAAGGGTCAATGGGAGCATCCAATTAAACCTTTCTGCTTTGACCCTTGACGTAATAGTGTAGTGATGTGTGACCTCACTACAGCACAGAGTGTTGGAGTTGGTTGTGTGTTGGTGCTTACATCCATATTGCATCATGGCACTCTCTCTGTCTTATAATCTTTATTGCTGCATAAGAATCTTCAATTGCAGCCTGATTTTATTTGTTAGTCATTAAATTTAATTTTCACTTGTTGTTGTTGTGGTCTTCAGTCCTGGTTTGATGCAGCTCTCCATGCTACTCTATCCTGTGCAAGCTTCTTCATCTCCCAGTACCTACTACAGCCTACATCCTTCTGAATCTGCTTGGTGTATTCATCTCTTGGTCTCCCTCTACAATTTTTACCCTCCACGCTGCCCTACAATACTAAATTGGTGATCCCTTGATGCCTCAGAACATGTCCTACCAACCGATCCCTTCTTCTGGTCAAGTTGTTCCACAAACTTCTCTTCTCTCCAATCCTATTCAATACTTCCTCATTATTTATGTGATCTACCCATCTAATCTTCAGCATTCATCTGTAGCACCACATTTTGAAAGCTTCTATTCTCTTCCTTTCCAAACTATTTATTGTCCATGTTTCACTTCCATGCATGGCTACACTCCATACAAATACTTTCAGAAATGACTTCCTGACACTTAAATCTATACTCGATGTTAACAAATTTCTCTTCTTCAGAAACGCTTGCCTTGCCATTGCCAGTCTACATTTTATATCCTCTCTACTTCGACCATCATCAGTTATTTTGCTCCCCAAATAGCAAAACTCCGTTACTACTTTAAGTGTCTCATTTCCTAATCTAATTCCCTCAGCATCACCCGACTTAATTCGACTACATTCCATTATCCTCATTTTGCTTTTGTTGATGTTCATCTTATATACTCCTCTCAAGACACTGTCCAATCCATTCAACTGCTCTTCCAAGTCCTTTGCAGTCTCCGACAGAATTACAGTGTCATCAGCAAACCTCAAAGTTTTTATTTCATCTCCATGGATTTTAATACCTACTCCGAATTTTTTTTTTTTTTTTTTTTGTTTCCTTTACTGCTTGCTCAATATACAGATTGAATAACATCGGGGAGAGACTACAACCCTGTCTCACTCCCTTCCCAACCACTGCTTCCCTTTCATGACCCTCGACACTTATAACTGCCATCTGGTTTCTGTACAAATTGTAAATAGCTTTTTGCTCTCTGTATTTTACCCCTGCCACCTTTAGAATTTGATAGAGAGTATTCCAATCAACATTGTCAAAAGCTTTCTCTAAGTCTACAAATGTTAGAAACATAGGTTTGCCTTTCCTTAATCTTTCTTCTAAGATAAGTCGTAAGGTCAGTATTGCCTCATGTGTTCCAGTATTTCTACGGAATCCAAACTGAACTTCCCCGAGGTCGGCTTCTACTAGTTTTTCCATTCGTCTGTAAAGAATTTGTGTTAGTATTTTGCAGCTGTGGTTTATTAAACTGATAGTTCGGTAATTTTCACATCTGTCAACACCTGCTTTCTTTGGGATTGGAATTATTATATTCTTCTTGAATTCTGAGGGTATTTCGCCTGTCTCATACGTCTTGGTCACCAAATGGTAGACTTTTGTCAGGACTGGCTCTCCTAATGCTGTCAGTAGCTCCAATGGAATGTTGTCTACTCCCGGGGTTTTGTTTCGACTCAGGTCTTTCAGTGCTCTGTCAAACGCTTCACGCAGTATGGTATCTCCCATTTCATCTACATCTACATCCTCTTCCATTTCCATAATATTGTCCTCAAGTACATCGCCCTTGTATAAACCTTCTATATACTCCTTCCACCTTTCTGCCTTCCCTTCTTTGCTTAGAACTGGGTTTCCATCTGAGCTCTTGATGTTCATACTAGTGGTTCTCTTTTCTCCAAAGGTCTCTTTAATTTTCCTGTAGGCAGTATCTATCTTACCCCTAGCGAGATAAGCCTCTACATCCTTACATTTGTCCTCTAGCCATCCCTGCTTAGCCATTTTGCACTTCCCGTCGATCTCATTTTTGAGACGTTTGTATTCCTTTTTGCTTCCTTCATTTACTGCATTTTTATATTTTCTCCTTTCATCAATTAAATTCAATATTTCTTCTGTCACCCAAGGATTTCTACTAGCCCTCGTCTTTTTACCTCCTTGATCCTCTGCTGCCTTCACTACTTCATCCCTCAAAGCTATCCATTCTTCTTCTACTGTATTTCTTTCCCTCATTCCTGTCAATTGTTCCCTTATGATCTCCCTGAAACTCTGTACAACCTTTTGTTCTTTCAGTTTATCCAGGTCCCATCTCCTTAAATTCCCACCTTTTTGCAGTTTCTTCAGTTTTAATCTACAGGTCATAACCAATAGATTGTGGTCAGAGTCCACATCTGCCCCTGGAAATGTCTTAAAATTTAAAACCTGGTTCCTAAATTTCTGTCTTACCATTATATAATCTGTCTGATACCTTTTAGTATCTCCAGGGTTCTTCCATGCATACAACCTTCTTTCATGATTCTTAAACCATGTTTTAGCTATGATTAAGTTGTGCTCTGTGCAAAATTCTACTAAGCAGCTTCCTCTTTCATTTCTTAGCCCCCAATCCATATACACCTACTACGTTTCCTTCTCTCCCTTTTCCTACACTTGAATTCCAGTCACCCATGACTATTAAATTTTCATCCCCCTTCACTATCTGAATAATTTCTTTTATTTGATCATACATTTCTTCAATTTCTTCGTCATCTTCAGAGCTAGTTGGCATATAAACTTGTACTACTGTAGTAGGTGTGGGCTTCGTAACTCTCTTGGCCACAATAATCCGTTCACTATGCTGTTTGTAGTAGCTTACCCGCATTCCTATTTTCCTATTCATTATTAAACGTACTCCTGCTTTACCCCTATTTGATTTTGTGTTTATAACCCTGTAGTCACCTGACCAAAAGTCTTGTTCCTCCTGCCACTGAACTTCACTAATTTCCACTATATCTAACTTTCACCTATCCATTTCCTTTTTAAATTTTCTAACCTACCTGCCCGATTAAGGGATCTGACATTCCACGCTCCGATCCGTAGAAGACCAGTTTTCTTTCTCCTGATAATGACATCCTCTTGAGTAGTCCCCACCCGGAGATCCGAATGGGGGACTATTTTACTTCTGGAATATTTTACCCAAGAGGACGCCATCATCATTTAATCATACAGTAAAGCTGCATGTCCTCGGGAAAAATTACGGCTGTAGTTTCCCCTTGCTTTCAGCCGTTTGCAGTACCAGCACAGCAAGGCCGTTTTGGTTATTGTTACAAGGCCTGATCAGTCAATTATCCAGACCGTTGCCCTTGCAACTACTGAAAAGGCTGCTGCCCCTCTTCAGGAACCACACGTTTGTCTGGCCTCTCAACAGATACCCCTCCGTTGTGGTTGTACCTATGGTACGACTATCTGTATCGCAGAGACAGGCAAGCCTCCCCACTAACGGCAAGGTCCATGGTTCACTTATGATTGAGAAATATCAGTCTAGGTCCTTTATGAATAGTATAAACTGTTGCAGTTTTGACAGCTACAATTGACAACTAATCCAACAGAATAAGATTATACTACCATGCCATAGATCATTATGGTAAATAGACAGATAATCAAACAAGTTATAACTCTACAGAATTGCTGGATTAGTTGTCAGTTGTAGCTGTCAGAACTACAATAGTACATACCATCAATAAGACCTAAGCTGACATTTTTTAACAACAGCAGTCAGAAGTGAAACTTACATTAGATGATTAATAAATAAAATTACGATGCAATTGAAGATCCTTATGCAGCAATAAGAACGTAAGACAGGAAGAGTAGTGTGATGCAATAAGGATATAAGTACTGACATAATCAAATAAAATAGTTATCATTTTACAACTGTTAACAATGTGTATTTGCCAGCAGATAACCTGAAAATGGTCATAGAGCTGAAACAGGCCTATTGCTACTATAGCAATAAAACAATATCAGTTACAGTAGTGTTCTGGTTCAATAGTATTACTAAATTTTTATGCTTGTGATGCCCAACTGGATTGCATCCAGCAGAAATCCGTTAACATTCAAAGAGAAATAATGCTGCTTTTGGTAAGGCTTCATTATTCTTTTTACATCTATCAGTTGTGTTATATACCCATAGTAATCACAGAATGGAAACATCCTGCCATTAATGTTAAGAAAGTGTAATGTGTGGTTAATGTGGAGTTCTCCCAGTAAAACAAAAGCTTATAGTAATGTAAAGTTGTATATATTTTGTTGTTTTTTCCAACTCCTTTGATAAATTAGAACAATTACTTTTTCCCCAGATAGATGTGAAAATATACAAGACTTCCACTTAATAACAGTGTGCATGAAAAATGCACATGCTCTGCTGAACTGGTCTTTTATAAAGTTATACAAGGAAATAGCTGAGGGACTGGTGTCAAGAGGAGAAATGACAGCTCAGGGGACAAGGACAATTCTTAAGGCTGCTGTATTTCTCAGTCTTCCACAATGGTCACAAAAAAACGCTTCAACAATTAAGATTCTGTTGTTGTCTTTGAAGGGAAAAGTCTCAGAACTAACTCCAGAGGAGTTGTTTATGCTCCATAAGGTAATTTCTGTATGTTTATAAATTTTTGATCACTGCTTCAGGAGAAAGAGTTAGCTTTAAGCTCTTATAAGCCATTCATTGTTGATGCCATTGGGTATTAAGCCTCAGTTCCCATTATAACTCTATTTCTAATAATGCTCTGTAGCTAATTTAATAAAAATAATTTCCAGACAGATGAAAAGTGGATACTTAAAAATCACCAAAATAGGTCCAGTTAGAGAACAGTTAGTAGGCTCTCATAAAGTTAATTATAACGGGAATTCAGTTGTAACAGTTTTCTTTTTCTACTTATTCATCTATACTCAGCAAACCACTGTGAAGTACATGACAGAGGGTATTTCTCATTGTACCATTTATTAGGGATCTTCCTTTCCACTTGCGAATGGAGTGTGGGAAGAATGACTGCTGTGTGCACGCTGTAATTAGTCTAGTCTTAAATGAAATGATAATTAAATCGACACCCTAGCTGCAAATAGGTGTTCTTATACATCATTGGGGACATGTTGAAAATGTGTGCCCCAACCAGGACTCGAACCCAGGGTCTCCTGCTTACGTGGCAAACGCTCTATCCATCTGAGCCACTGAGGGCAGAGAGGATAGTGCATGTGCAGGGACTTATCCGTTGCATGCTCCCCGGAAGGCCCACATTCCCAACATGTCCACACCACTACATTCATAGTGCGCCTAATAGATGTTTGCCCGTAACTCTCGTTACCCTTGGCAGATTAATCTACCAAGTCCAGTACGAGAGTGGGGCATAGCATGTACGTTCGCACAAGAAGGTCAATGGCCGGGTAGCCATGTAAGCAGGAGATCCCGGGTTCGAGTCCCGGTCGGGGCACACATTTTCCACATGTCCCCAATGATGTATATCAACACCTGTTTGCAACTAGGGCATCGATTTAATTATCATTTCATTCTAGAGAATCTGCACGGTCATAAATGGTATCTGTTCTTTCGGGAACAGATACTACCTTCATATATAGTAAAAATTTGGCTATCCGGCCATTGACCTTCTTGTGCGAATGCACACGGTATGCCCCAACTCGTATGGGACTTGGAATATTAATATGCCACGAGTAATGAGTGTTATGGGCAAACATCTATTAGGCACACCATGAATGTAGTGGCGTGGACATGTTGGGAATGTGGGCCTCCCGAGAAGCGTGCAACGGATGAGTCCCTGCAGGTGCACTATCCTCTGTGCCCTTGGTGGCTCAGATGGATAGAGCGTCTGCCGTGTAAGCAGGAGATCCCGGGTTAGTCCCGGTCGGGGCACACATTTTCAGCATCTCCCCAATGATGTATATCAACGCCTGTTTGCAACTTGTAACATTATGTGATTGCCTTATCATTTTAAATCATTCACCAATTGAGCAGTCGCTCGGCAACAGCTACAGTTAGCAAATAATGTTGTGAGACTGTAAAAGGAGAACAACCTGTGACGTAACTTGTTTATTGTCGAAGCACCGTCAGAGATGCAGTGAGTTATTGACTTTGAAAACTGCGGCGCGAAAAACGGACAGAAGAAGAACACTTTTACACATTTTCTTTTTTTATGTACGAGATATTCTCGATGAACAGTTACTCATTCTTCTCTTGTCTCTTGTAACTTGTGTCTGATGTGCATATCTTGGCGGCGTATTATTATTATCATTAAAAACAATATTATTTTAGTGTAAAGTAAAAGTGCAATACTGCATAGCAGTAAATTTATTGTGCGACGTGTATGTGAAAATGTCAAAGGAATTATTGTCATTACCAGAAGAAAAGTGCCAGTCAAAACGGCATCCATGTTAAATCTTTCATTGCAGTGTAAGTTCTTCTATTAATTGTCATAAATTCAGATTTAAATGGAATTGGTGTATGGACTATTTATTTAGTGTAGAATCTATGTCTCACTCCTTCATGAAGTTATTCAATTTTCTTTATGTTTCTGCCAAATAGAGAGGTTACAGTCACGAATTCTTTCGTTGAAATCAGACGGAAGTTGTATGCGACGAAATATTTTCTCCGCACCACATTCTACTGGTAAATGCATGATAAACTACGGTCCCTTAGGAAATTCATGTTGAGCTATCCAAAAGTAATTATATTTTGAATAGGCATTTACTCTCCTCTGCAATGCAACTTCCGACTGATCAGACGATCCAACAAGAGGCAGCAGCACACGGTCGGCGTTTGCAAATATATTTCGACCGCTGATTATAGCTATATGTTGCAGCACAAAAGAAACATATTGTTATAATTAGCGACTACGAATGGGGACGTTTATAACGTATGTTTATGTATACACATTACGTAAACATATCGTTATAAGCTTCAGTGTCGATTTAATTATTATTTCATTCTAGAGAAGCTGCACAGTCATCAATGGTATCTGTTCTTTTGGGAACAGATACTGCTTTCGTGTATAGTAGTCTAATCTTGGCGTAGCAATCCGTATATGATGATAAGTATGGGGGTTGTTGTATATTATAAGATTCCTGATTTAAAACTGGTTCTGGAAACATTCCAGGTAGACTTTCATAGCATATTTTGCTTCTATCTTAAAGCATACGCTAGCTCTGTAGTATGTATTCAGTTTCCCCTGTTAGTCCTAAAAGGTATAGATGCCACATATTCAAGTGATACAGATGCCACATATTCAAGGATCAGGTTTTCAGAAATTACTGCAACCAGTCGCCTTTTATGTAGATGTATTTTATTTAACCATGACCGGTTTCGAGCTGCCTAGCAACTCATCATCAGATGGTATATACATTTAGTGCTTTTTTGTACCCATTGTGTGGGTGGTTGAGTATCTGTGGAGATAAATCTTTCTGCAGGTATATATATCTCTTTTAGGACGTATTTTTGAAACCATTGTGTCTTGTTTTCCACAATTTCACAAGTAAAAACTTTCACTAGATGTATATTACTTTTATGAGGCACTGTTGGAAACATATATCTTGTTTTTCGTAAACATCGCTGAACACACTTAGCCACAGATACGAATACAGGATAACCGGTCATGGTTAAATAAAATACATCTACATAAAAGGCGACTGGTTGCAGTAATTTCTGAAAACCTTTTCACACCACAGTCGCAGTGTTCCACATCCACAATGGATAAAAGTCTTATTCAAGGATCAATCACACAAGTGTTTTTTGAGCAGTATACTTTGTAGACTGATTGTATTTTCCTTTCTTCACTACTGTGAATCACATCTCATAGCTGTTCAGGTATGCATTTTACAGGCTATGTTCACTAGACTTTTTTCCTTCAAATGAATTTTTGTGTCATCAGTCATCTGACTGGTTTGATGTGGCTCACCGTGAATTCCTCTCCTGTGCCAACCTCTTCATCGCAGTGTAGCAATTGAAACTTCTGTCCTTGATTATTTGCCGAATGTATTTCAATCTCTGTCTTCCCTTACAGACCATGAAGTGTTTTGTTGAAGTCTTAACAAGTGTTCTATCATATTGTGCCTTTCTCTTGCCAGTGTATTCCATATAATCATTTCCTCGCATATTCTGTGGAGAACTTCCTTATTTCTTACCTTATCAGTCCACCAAATTTTCAACATATTTCTGTAGCACCACACCTCAAATGCTTCTATTCCCTTCTGTTCTGGTCTTCCCACAGTCCAAATCTCTCTGCCACACGATGCTGTGCTCCAAACATTCATTCACAGAAATCTTCCTCAAATTAAGACCTATGTTCGATACTAGTAGATTTCTGTTGGCCATGAATGACCTTTTTACCAATGCTGATGTGCTTTTTATGACCTTGCTCCATCCGTCATGGGTTATTTTGCTGTCTAGGTAGCAGAATTCCTTAACTTCATCTACTTTATGATCGCCAGTTATAATGTTAAGTTTCCCGCTGTTCTCTTTTCTGCTAATTCTCAAAACTTCCATCTTTCTTCGATTTATTCTCAGTTTATATTCTATACTCATTAGGCTATTCATTCCATTCAGCAGATCTTGTAATTCTTCTTTACTTTCACTGAGAACAGCAATGTCATTAGCAAATTTTATCATTGGTATCCTTTCACCTTGAATTTTAATTTTGTTCTTGCTTTTTCAATCTATAGTTTGAACAGTATGAGCAAAAGACTACATCCCTTTCGTACACCCTTTCTAATCTTAGCACTTTATTCTTGGTCTCCCACTCCTATTGTTCCGTCTCAATTCTTGTACTTATTGTATATTACCCACCTTTCTCAGGATTTTGAACATCTTGCATCATTTGAAATTGTGAAACACTTTCTCCAGATCAACAAATCCTATGAACATGTCTTGTTTTGTCTTCATTCTTGCTTCCAATATGAAGTATAATATCAGAACTGCCTCTCTGGTACCCATACCTTTACTAAAGCCAAACTGGTCATCATCTAATACATCCTCCATTTTCTTTTCCTTTCTTCTGTATATTATCCTTGTCGGCAACTTGGATGTAGGAGCTGTTAAGTTGATTGTGCATTTGTCAGCTCTTGTAACATTGGGAATTATATGGATGACATTCTTCCTAAAGTCTGATTGGAATATCGCCAGGCTCATACATTCTGCATACCAAAATGAATAGTTGTCTCTTCCCCAAAGGATTTTAGAAATTCTTATGGAATGTTCCCTATTCCTTCGACCTTATTTGATTTTAAGTCTCCCAAAGCTCTTGTAATTCGTCAGTTCTCGTAACCGTGGGTATTGTATGGATGACATTTTCTTAAAATGAATAGTTGTCTCTTCCCCTAAGGATTTTAGAAATTCTGATGGAATGCTTTGTGTCCTCAATGGCTCAGTTGGATAGAGCGTCTGCCATGTAAAATGGGAGATCTTGGGTACGAGTCCTGTTTTGGGCACACATTTTCAACTGTCCCCATTGATATTTATTAACACCTGTAAGCAGCTACAAAAGGCCTGGATTTCAATGTAATTTAATTCTTTGATAGCTGCAAGATCACCAATGACGTCAGTTCTTTTGTTTCGACACCGTATTGACATAAAAAGTGTATTGTCAGGAATGCCTCAGGGAAACATGATAGAACCACTTTTGTTCACTGTATATGCAAATGATCTAATGGATAAGGTGAACATCAGTCTGTGGCTGTTTACTGATGACACTGTGTTTGTGGCACTCATTGTTGAGTGGTTGTGGGAGGTTATGGGATGACTTAGACAGAAATTCAATTTGGTGTGATGGATGGCATCATGCTGTAAATGTAGAAAACTGGAAGTTAATACAGATGTGTTGGAAAAACAGCACTTTAAAGTTTTAACACAGTCATGTTGATTAAATATCTAGTTGCACTGTTGCAAAGTGATGTGAAATGGAATGAACAAGGAAGGCAAGGTAAGTCAGATGGTCAACTTTGGTTTATGGGGAAAGTTTTAGGAAAATGTTGCTCATCTACAAAAGCAACCACATATAGAACATTTATGCAACCCTTTCTGGAGCACTATTCAAGTGTTTGGGATCCCTACCGGGTTAGATTAAAGAAAGACATGAAAGCAGTTGACAGGGACGCTGCTACATTTGTTAGTGGTCGAGTCAGTTAATATGTGAATGTTAAGGAGATGATTTGCAAACTTAAATGGAAATTGCTGGAGGGAAGGCAACATTCTTTTCATGAAATACTGTTTAGAAAATTTAGAGAACAGGCAATTATAGCTGACTGCAGAATGATTTTACTGCCAGCAACATACATTTTGCATAAAGACTGTGAGGACAAGATGAGAGACTTTAGACTTTTCTTTTGTACTCTGTTTGCAAGTGGAATAGGAGAGAAAGTGACTAGTAGCGGCACATGGTACTTTCCGCCACACACCAAACATTAGCATACAGAATATTTGTGTGGATGTAGAGAAATTCACAAAGCCTCTTGAAATCAGTCTTTACTGAAGTGTACCCCACCGTCCTGCAACTACACCTCACTATTAAGTATAGGAAGGATGTGGTAAAATGCAGAGATATTATGTGAACAGATTACGCAGAGTTTCGGGAGGATTGGGTGGTTGAGGGGTTGTTGAAGTGTGAAATACAATGTGATGTGTGAATAGTACTTAGAAGAAACACATACATTTAAACCACTAGCTTTTTCAGGTCTATTAAATATCAGTTTCTTAGGCTTGAACCCCACAAGGTGTTACAACCAATGGAAATTCGGGTACCAAAGGACAGGATTGGAAAAGGAGCTACAGTATAGCCACTCTTGCTAAAGGAACAACAAGTACTTCTCCCAACCTCTGTTTCTGTAATTGTTCAGTTTATCACGAAGTGTGAAGCGGAAAGTGTTTAACCTGCCTGGAAGTGCCAAAAATCAAATGAAATGAAGTGGTGCAGTGATTAAGACATAGCATTCACTTTCAGGAAGAGGGAGCTTCAGATCACAATTTAGAATTCGATTTCCCGCGACTTCCACAAATCTATTAAGTGAATTCTGGAGTGTTTATGAACTTACTGTCATGTTTTGATTTTCTGGATTCTTGCAATTAATAAACACTCATAACAACTTCTTGTTCATACTAGACATAAATAATTAAATCTCTGACCCTGTTGCATCCAAGCTTGTGCTTTATCCCTAAAGACCTCATTGATTTGGACAACTTGAACTCTAAATCTTCCTTCTCTGAAAATCCAAGAACTGTAGGTGACTAAGTAGATATTATTTTTATTTTTCATCAGTCTATTGACTGGTTTGATGCAGCCTTCCATGAATTTATCTCCTGTGATAGCCTCTTCATCCAAGGGTAGCACTTCCATCCAGTGTCCTCAATTATTTGTATACTGTGGGAGGAAAGGCGTACAAGCCTCCTTGGCTCTTACAATTCAACCTCTTTCGTAATATTGCTGGAGAAGAACATCAGAAATCAACACACACTTGAACTCTGGACCCTGAGTTAACAAAGTGTTTGTGCCAGTGCAAATAAAGTTCCACATGAGCCTGCTGATAACTCCAAAGTGATTTCCTGTGATCAGAGAAGTCTCAGCCTGCGACATGTGAACACCTTTGGAAGGGAAACCACTTAAATGTACCTGTACCTCAGCCTAAATTGTCTCCATTGAACTGGAAAGACAAGTAGGCGAGGGGAAATAGTGAAATGGCAAGAAAACAGTGAAAACAATCACATCATAACTAAGTCACCTGTTACACAACATGATGAAGAATGTAATGGATTTTGAGGTTTCTGGAATGGGCTCTTTGGCTCTAAGTACAAAAGAGGGAATCAGAAACCTCTGTGATAGATAAATGACTCTTTTACTACAATGAGTTCAGTACACATGTGGAGAAATTGAAGCTTTTACCATGTAAAAGAGCCTTGTACATGTGTCAACAGCAGACATATTGATGCCCTTATGTTGAAGCAATACTCACTCCACTGAAAGAATACTGCCAGGTAGCATGATATTACATGTGAATGATACAGACCATTTCTGTCCCTTTTCCAGTACTGTTCAACCAGGCACTGAAAGATGCACATTATCTGTAACGTTATCCTACGTACAGTAATTTGTGACCTCAAAAAGCCTTGTTCAAAGACATTTTCCATGACACTCTTTAACCATTCATACTTGTAGGAGATTTCAATGTACTGTGCAGTTCTTTGTCAGATTATCCAATTATTCAAATTTTTGAGGGTCTTCTTGTGTCACAAAAGCTATGACTTCTAAATAAGGATGATAATACTTGCTTTAGTTATGCAGTGATATCAATCTCTGTCATTAACCTTTCGTTCTTCTCTCCTGCTATTGCAGGTATTGCTCAGTTTGAAGCAGTTAATGATTTGCATTCAAGTGACCATCTGTGTATCTAAATCCACTTCTCTGCTAGAACAGTTCCCATAAGCAAGCCTCCATGATGAATATTCAGTAGAGCAAGACAAATGCTGTGCAGTCAACTTATAAGTTTTGAACCTCAGAACAATACACAGTGCTAGGAGGTTAACATTATGTGTGATCCATTGTCCCTCCAGTGTATATATCAGAAAGTTTTTAGATTAGCTTAAGAGGCAGCATGCACACAGCATAATGTTGGGTACTCTTGAAAGATATGGGAAGCGTTCAGGAGGATTACTAGCAAACAAGGCAAGTCTCCAGTTTCTGCTGTATTGAGCTATGTGTTGTCTCCAAACCAAATATTTAGATATTCTCCTGGCAGTGATAGTGTATATCGCTTTGGTAAATGCTTCTGAAGGGAACCGAGTTCCTCCATCCCTTAGGCTTTAATGGAGTGGGGCAACTGGGACTTCCAATCCAACACTCCTGAAGAATTGCTCCTTCTATGTGAAATCTGGATTTTGAAATGTCGGGAGACCATGTACACTACAAAAAATGACAGATCCATTATAGCATTGTATGGAGTGTTAAAAAGAATATGAAAGACATCCTCCTAGCTTCTTTGGATGAAATCTGGCAGACTGAAGACTTTCCTGACTCATGGAGTGAAGCAGCCTCGTTCCCCAACCTGGAGCTATTATTACTAGATAGCTATCATAGAATAGACACTTCATGAGGTGTGTGGCAAAGACTCTGGAATGTATGGCTAACGAACGTATGAGCTGGGACCTAGAATCCAGAAAACTGCCGTTTTGTTTCCACTGTGGGATGAGGAGATATTGCTCAGTCCTCAACAACCTTTCACTGGCTTGACATATGGCACAACACTATTCTCAATGCACACAGCTTTGTTCCCCCATCTTGCTCATGTTGCCAACAGAAGAAATGGAATCCATATCCCCCCCCCCCCTTTTATTCAAAGAGTAAAAGTGATATGTGGAGTTAATGAATGGCTATGTGTGACTCTGCCTACTGCAGGTAGGATTAGGAAATTTTCGTGGGCAAAACATTCAGGAAATGAGGTTGTACCTCCCTTACTTGCCTATCCATTCACCAAACATTTAATATTTGAATTAATTACATTAAAAAAATTGCTATGTAACAGAAATTTCAGAGGATTTCACTCCACCTGCCCCCACAGTTGCTCTTCTAATTTCAAATATATAAGATTCACAACAGTTGCATTGAAAAGAACATCTCTAATTGAAACTTCCTGGCAGATTAAAACTGTGTGCCCGACCAAGACTCGAACTCGGGACCTTTGCCTTTCGCGGGCAAGTGCTCTACCAACTGAGCTACCGAAGCACGACTCACGTCCGGTACTCACAGCTTTACTTCTGCCAGTATCCGTCTCCTACCTTCCAAACTTTACAGAAGCTCTTCTGCGAACCTTGCAGAACTAGCACTCCTGAAAGAAAGGACACTGCGGAGACATGGCTTAGTCACAGCCTGGGGGATGTTTCCAGAATGAGATTTTCACTCTGCAGCGGAGTGTGCGCTGATATGAAACTTCCTGGCAGATTAAAACTGTGTGCCCGACCGAGACTCGAACTCGGGACCTTTGCCTTTCACGGGCAAGTGCTCTACCAACTGAGCTACCGAAGCACGACTCACGTCCGGTACTCACAGCTTTACTTCTGCCAGTATCCGTCTCCTACCTTCCAAACTTTACAGAAGCTCTTCTGCGAACCTTGCAGAACTAGCACTCCTGAAAGAAAGGATACTAGCAGAAGTAAAGCTGTGAGTACCGGACGTGAGTCGTGCTTCGGTAGCTCAGTTGGTAGAGCACTTGCCCGCGAAAGGCAAAGGTCCCAAGTTCGAGTCTCGGTCGGGAACACAGTTTTAATCTGCCAGGAAGTTTCATATCAGCGCACACTCCGCTGCAGAATGAAAATCTCATTCTGGAAACATCCCCCAGGCTGTGGCTAAGCCATGTCTCCACATTATCCTTTCTTTCAGGAGTGCTAGTTCTGCAAGGTTCGCAGAAGAGCTTCTGTAAAGTTTGGAAGGTAGGAGACGGATACTGGCAGAAGTAAAGCTGTGAGTACCGGACGTGAGTCGTGCTTCGGTAGCTCAGTTGGTAGAGCACTTGCCCGCGAAAGGCAAAGATCCCAAGTTCGAGTCTCGGTCGGGAACACAGTTTTAATCTGCCAGGAAGTTTCATATCAGCGCACACTCCGCTGCAGAGTGAAAATCTCATTCTGGAAATATCCCCCAGGCTGTGGCTAAGCCATGTCTCCGCAGTATCCTTTCTTTCAGGAGTGCTAGTTCTGCAAGGTTCGCAGAAGAGCTTCTGTAAAGTTTGGAAGGTAGGAGACGGATACTGGCAGAAGTAAAGCTGTGAGTACCGGACATAAGTCGTGCTTCGGTAGCTCAGTTGGTAGAGCACTTGCCCGCGAAAGGCAAAGGTCCCGAGTTCGAGTCTCGGTCGGGCACACAGTTTTAATCTGCCAGGAAGTTTCATATCAGCGCACACTCCGCTGCAGAGTGAAAATCTCATTCTGGAAACATCCCCCAGGCTGTGGCTAAGCCATGTCTCCGCAGAATCCTTTCTTTCAGGAGTGCTAGTTCTGCAAGGTTCGCAGAAGAGCTTCTGTAAAGTTTGGAAGGTAGGAGACGGATACTGGCAGAAGTAAAGCTGTGAGTACCGGACATAAGTCGTGCTTCGGTAGCTCAGTTGGTAGAGCACTTGCCCGCGAAAGGCAAAGGTCCCGAGTTCGAGTCTCGGTCGGGCACACAGTTTTAATCTGCCAGGAAGTTTCATATCAGCGCACACTCCGCTGCAGAGTGAAAATCTCATTCTGGAAACATCCCCCAGGCTGTGGCTAAGCCATGTCTCCGCAGAATCCTTTCTTTCAGGAGTGCTAGTTCTGCAAGGTTCGCAGAAGAGCTTCTGTAAAGTTTGGAAGGTAGGAGACGGATACTGGCAGAAGTAAAGCTGTGAGTACCGGACGTGAGTCGTGCTTCGGTAGCTCAGTTGGTAGAGCACTTGCCCGCGAAAGGCAAAGGTCCCGAGTTAGAGTCTCGGTCGGGCACACAGTTTTAATCTGCCAGGAAGTTTCATATCAGCGCACACTCCGCTGCAGAGTGAAAATCTCATTCTGGAAACATCTGTAATTTCTTTGTGTTCATTATTTATGCTTTACTTTCATGTCATTCATTTTATGAGCAGAATTAATTGTCTGTCTGTGATGAGTAACCTAAACTTGTAAATACAATGTTAAATTTTCCACAAATGAAATAATTGCAAACAATGAGAGAATGTCATAGAGTACTCTCATATTTGCTTCAGTGTTCTGTGTTCATAAAGAAAAAGTATTTGTGTGCCTCAGACATGTCAGTCTGTTTGCTTATTTAAACATTGTTCCTGTTGATGAGATGACCAAGGTTTTGGAACTACATTTTTGCACTTACTGTGTATTTATTTCCCATCACATGGCATCTTTAAGAACAAACTCCAATGCATCATCTTTCTCAGGTTTTTGTCAGTCATCTGGAGCCTGCTGATCTCTTGGAAGAAATAAAATCATGTGCGAATAAGTTTCTTTCAAGAATAAGTAATGATGACAGCAGGTCTGCAGCAACTTTGGAAGCAACTGCAAAACTTCTTTCTTGTGTGGTTCCCTTTTCACCACCATTAAAGAAAAATGTTTTTGAAGAACTGGCAAGGCAGCATATTCAAGATGGTGTCTTCTCATCTTCTCTCCCAACAGTTTTCAAATTGATGTGGCACCTGAAAACACATGACACACGTCTGTGTGATGCCTTTTGGAATAAAATGCTCCAAGATTTAGAAAACTCTGAAGCAGAAAGGGAAGGCTCCCAGCTCCTGAGAACTGCATATAGGTATTTATATATTTGAATGTTACCTGAAATTTTGTGTGTGTAAGTGAATGCTATCATTGTGTCTTTATTTTGCAGGTACATACATTTCAGTAACAGTCTTGGTGGAAAGTATAGACATTTTGAGTTTGAAAGAAGCTTGCTTCAGTGGCTACTGCATGAAATGGAAAATGGTGTGTCTGGTATAATTCCATCAAAATTTGCAATGATAGCAGCATTTTTGTTAGCTTTTGGAAACACTTTCCAAGGAGAAGTTATTGATGAGGTTTTTATGGCAAGAGTAGTTGACAGATTGGTTGAAATGGCACCACAGTTTACTTCAGTTGACTGCTTGAATATATCTAGAGGATTTCAGCGTGGAGTGGAAATGTGTTATAAGAAGGGTGCTCATAAAATTTTATTAACTCAGTATGCAAAAGTTAATTCTGTACTTAATACTTGTGCTCAGAGGCATTTGAGTGAGAAAAACTTGGACATTGTAACTATTAATGTGATAGGAAGAGCATTTGTTAATCCTAGAAGCAGCTCGCAGACTGATATTTTTGAACACATCATTGATGGGTATGTTTTCAGTTTATTAGAATTAAAATTTAAGATTTAGTGACTTTTCATTGTTGTACTTCATTCATAGTCAGAAAAATTGTTATCTATAAGGGACTATTAAAAATTTCAGTTCATAGTACAGTCCAGAATCAATGAGCCAATCAGGCACAATCGCAAGGAGCACTGACGCAATCATCCCACCGACACACCAGGTTTAAGATATCTGTTTAATAAAACAGTGTGTCCTGCTGCAGGAAGAAGTCTGTAACTGCCTGCTGCACATGCCTATCTGCCAGGAATCATCAGCCTAAGGGCTTCTTTTACCAAACCAAAGGCATCATAATCACTTGAGGAAAGATCAGAACTATATGGTGGTTGCTTGAGTCTCTTCCACTTGAGTTGGCATAACTTGTGATCTACAACATTTGCGATACGGGGACATGCATTATCACAAAGCAACCAGCACGGAACTTGGTGCATCATTCCACAGTGGTGGTTTTCGACAGGCTTGCTGCCACACACCTGTTCTTCATTCTCTGACAGATGTCTGTCAGTGTTTGTCTTTTGGCAGCCAGAAAAAAGAATATCTGCATGTTGGTCCTGTTTGGACTCATTTGGTAATAACATTGGCATAGTTCACATTTACCACACATATTGTAGAAAGACATGAATCCCACACTAAACCTGTTGGTGCTTATACCCGCATTGAAGTCACGCTGCTTTGCATGTACAGCTCCCTGAAACGGAACTTTTTTTTTTGATTGTCCCTTATATTTAATTGTGTGCAGTAATTTAGTAATAAGTTGTTTAGAATAAGGTACTTTAAAAGATGATCATTATAGAATTTGAAGAGGATAGCATTTTAAAATAACTGAAAACAGACTGTATGAATATTTAATCCGTAACTTTTGGGGTTGATGCACTGATTACTGTTAGTTCCAATGGCTTTTAATATCTAGCTGTTGGAGAGTTGATAGGAAGGGTTTACATGCAAAGGATGACTCTGGAACACCTGGAACAGTTTCACCCAGACTTGGAATATGTATGGCTTTCAGTCCGGGGAGGGGGGGGGGGGGGGAGAGGGGAGATTCCTGTAGGATTAGGATATGTATAAATACTTTGGGTTTAAGACACCACTAGCTCAGCTAAGAGTTGCGATGGGGAGGGAAGGAAACTAATCAGAAACCATATAATTTGATGTTGTTAAGCTGCTCGATGACGGGTCCAATGATGTATGAATGCAATGATGTTTCACCCCAGGGGATGTGGTGGCATGGAAAGGTGGTGATGTAAAAATAATAAAGGACACTGTCACTGTTGAATCCATGGTATTCAGGTTTGCTAGTGTTATTGGTGACACACCTAATGACAATTGACCCAAAGGAGTGGGTGAGGGCATGGGCTGACCTTATTTATCTTCAGGAGGTGAAGTGGCAAGCACTGCTGATAGACATTTAAAAGTAGGAAAAAAACCATTCATATCTTTCATAAATGTTAATTCTTTCCTTAAGGAAGGAAAGAGGGATAGAGTGGGAAAGGTTGGAAAATGGGAACAGACCACTCAGACTCGTGATTGAGGGGGCCCCCCACATGCAGTGACACAGAGATGAAGAGCAGAGGATAGGAAATATTAAAAGATCAAAGATAGTACAATGGTAAGCACCATGCTGGCTTCAGTTTAGAGATGTGAATCTCGGAATATTGAATTCGCTAATGATTTCCAAAACGGAATATCAATGTGTCTAGCTCCAACTACCACTCCATGTTCAAAGTATGTTACTTCCCATTGTGTAGCCATAATCACATCAGGAACCTTTTGTATGAATCACCTGAGTACAATGACAGCTCGTACAATGCAGTGCCCTTTTATGCTTTGTGTAAGTGATTCTATAGCCCTCTGTGTATGTGTATATTGCTATCTCATGACTTGTCATCTCAGTGTACCGTCTCCAGTTGATTCATGTAATTTTGTTGTTGAATGTATTTTATAATGAAATCCAGGTGTTTCAAGTCTTGATGTGACATGCTTGTTTCCTACATTATCTGGTCCAGCTCTCATCCATCATGGCTGGTGTGCTGTAGAGTTCAACGTCTATCTCCCTCTTCATCTGCTTCATAATGTCAGTTAGTTTCAGATATGGTCCTGTGGAACATAGTAAGTCTTGTAATCTGATGTTCTCTTCAAAATAAATCTCTATGATAAGTTCATATGTAAGGGATGATGTTTTACCCAGTCCTAGGATCCATTTCTTGAACACTGTCTCGACTTCTTGTATTGTTTTCAAAATTTCTGATCTTAAGTATTTTCCATATGATCTCTGTTCCATATGGTGCCACTGCCACTTTTTATACTGTTATCACTGTGCTTGTCAATAGATTTGTTATGTTCGTAATATTGTATGATCCCTAGATAGCAGCAGGACAAAATGCTGTGTCTGGTGGCTGTGGGGTAGGTATTGGGGGGGGGGGGGGGGGGGATGATTGGACAAGGAGGGGACAAGATAAACAGAAAAGATTAGCAGGTGTGTTAACAGCGAGCAGGTCACAGTGAGGGTGAGGGGACATGAAGTGAGAGGAGGTCATAGGACAGAGGAGTCGGAAGCTATTGGATGTAGGGTGTGGGGCTGCAGGTTATCGTAGGTTGAGACTGGGATAACTTTGGGAGTGGAGAATGTTTTGGGATAGTTTAGTGGTGATCATTTGCCCTGGTGGTCATCTTGTTGATAATCTAACCGATATTAAAAAAAAAAAAAAAAAAAAAAAAAAAAAAAAAAAAAAAAAAAAACTGCAAAGAGTGCAGCAGAGCTGGATATGACATGGCTTCTTTCACAGGTGGCCCTGCTTGTGATGTGAGAGGATAAGCCAGTGACAGGACTGGAAGTGCTGGGTGCGCAGATTGGTCAGGTCTCGCACCTGGATGTTCCACAGGTATATCATCCCTGAGGCTAGGGTTTGGGAGTGGGAGTGGCACAGCGATGAACTAGGGTATTGTGGAAGTTGGGTGGGCAACAGAATACCGCTTCAGGAAGGGTTGGAAGCATCTTGAGAAGGATGTGGTTCAGCTGTTCCAGTCCTTAGTGGTAATGGGTGACAAATGTGTTGCTGCTTTGTAGCAGGTTGGTCAGGGTGGTGGGAGGATTTGGAGGTGCATGGGAATGGCACGGGAAACCTATTCACAGACTAGGTCCGGGGGCAGTGCCTGTCTATAAAGAACTTGTGAGACCTTCAGAATACTTAGCAAGGGAATTATTGTCGTTGCAGATTTGCTTTCCCCAGGAGGCCAGGCTGCACTGGAGGGATTTTTTTGCGTGGAAGGAATGCAGCTGGCAAAGTGGAGATATTGGTGGTTGGTGGGTGTAATGGGAATGGAGGTATGGATGGAGCCACCAGAGAGAAGGTTACATCCAGGAAGGTGACATGCTGGACTGAGGAGGACCAAGTGAAGCGGATGGGAGAGGTGGTGTGGTTGTGAAGGAATTATGGTAGGGTGTCATGACCCTGAGTCCAGATCATGAAGCTATTATCGATGAACCCGAACCATACCAGCGGTTTGGGGTTTGGGGCTTTGAGAGTCTAGGAAGGTTTCTTCTAAGTGATCCATAAACAGATTATTTTTTTTTTTGGGGGGGGGGGGGGCTAAGCAGGTGCCCATGGCTGTGCCGTGGATTTGTTTATATACCTTTCCTTCAAAGAAGAAGTAGCTGTGTGTCGGGATAAAGTTAGTAAGGTGTATAAGGAATTAGGTGGTGGGTTTTGAGTCTCAAGGACGTTGGGAGGGATAGTGTTCAGTAGTGGCAAGACCATGGGCATGAGAGATGCTGGTGTGTAGGGAAGTGATTCCAGTAGCGGCTTCACAACCTGGCCTCTCTGAATCCTTCCATCTACCACCAGCTTTTCTGAAATTTTGCAAATTGGAATTATCCTTATAACACATTTTCTGCTCCCAAAATTATCCTGGCTTCAACCTATAATAACCTACTGCCCCACAACCTACATCCAACAGTTTCTGCCTCCTCTGTCCTATCACCTCCTCCTGTTTCACATCCTATCACTCTCATTGTGCACAGTTCTCTGCCAACATACCTACTCATCTTTTCCTCTCCCTGTTATCCCACCCACCCACCGTCCCCCCTATCCCACAGCCTCTGGATGCTGTGCCTAGTGGCTTTGTCCAGCTGACATGCTGTGCCAGAGAGTGCTCTTCTCTTTCCCCCCCCCCCTCCCTCCTCCCTCCTCTCTCCCATCTGTACCCTGCTATCCCTCCCCCTTCCCCAACACAAACGTGGTTGATGCTTTCATCCAACGTAAGAGTTGCACTCTAGGCACAGTGGCTGGAGATAGTGGCCAGATGTGCGTGAGGTGTCTCACTTGTGTGTATGTGTGTTGTTTTCTTTTCTTCTCTGAAGAAGGTTTTGGCCAAAAGCTCAGTGTGTAACAGTCTTTTCATTGTGCCTGTCTGCAACTCAACAGTCATCTTAACGAAGTAGCACTCTATGTGTTTCATAATATTGTTGATATTCCAACCTGGAATTTCCATTATATGAATTTTATTTATTCTAGTAATGAAACTATAGGTCTTGATTGTGAGCACCCTTAATCTTATCGCAAATCATAAAGAGCATGAAACTTCCTGGCAGATTAAAACTGTGTGCCGGACCGAGACTTGAACTCGGGACCTTTGCCTTTCGTGGGCAAGTGCTCTTCCAACTGAGCTACCCAAGCATGACTCACGACCTGTTCTCACAGCTATAATTTCACCAGTACCTCGTCCGTAAGTTTCATATCAGCGCACACTCCGCTGCAGAGTGAAAATTTCATTCTGCATAAAGAACATCATTGTAAAAGAATAAGCATCTAGTTCTACACTAGTCCACTAATCTTCTCCAGCTAGTCAAATATGTAATGTAAAACTTGGCTTCCCAAATGTCATTCTTTCTGTACTCTTGTACTCATTGTAATTTAACATGATTAAGGAATATGGTTTGCAGATACGGCACAGTAAGGGCCATGTAACTACTGTGGTGTAGCTATGAAAGTATGTTTCTCATATTGAAATAAATAACTGAATATTTAGTATTAACTTTGCAAGTAGAGGGCAATTTATCAGCATTATAAACCACGTTGAAAAATGAGAGGGTTTGTTGAACACCACTCATTGCAGATGTACTTAGAAATTACCACTGAAATTAAGTATTTAGACTTCAGTATTAACCATTCATAACATATTTAAGAAAAAATATCGCATTGGTGACCATCATTTAAAACTGAAAAGATTTGTCTGTTCAGTTAAAACTATGCATTTACTGCTGTTATTACAATGTATGTTGAACACTATGTTTGTAAACACACCTATTTATTAAAAAATACTTCCAGATACGAAAAATGTAATGATCCACTATCATCAAGGATAATACGAGATGCAGTATGGAACTTTCGCAGCTTCGACTACTTGGCACCTACAACAGTTGACAGAATGGTGGACTATATTACACATAATAAGGCACATGTACTTGCTGAAACTGCAGAAAAATTGCTCACCCTTTGTTATGTGCATGGCTATACACCCACAGGTGCAGGTTCTTTTTTTTCTGCAATGATAGATCTTATTCTCAGGTATGTATGTGTCATCAGCATTTTTTTCTTATTTTGATTTTGAACTACTGTTAATACCTCATATTTATATTTCCTTTTAGGGACAGAGATTTCATGGTTAGTCTAGCAGTCATTCGTTCATCTCTTGCTCTCTGCTTTTACAACAGTTTGCCAAAGGCTTTAATTCATTATATTTTCACTGTTGACTTTCTGGAGCGGATCGAAGCAGAGTTGTCACAGTGCTATTCGAAGGTAAGTACTTATGTGTCCTTTTGTAATGTAGTTTCGACATTTTATTTACCTGTGCCATAAATACGGTGGCCTGTTGAATTACTTTGAGATCCTGTGCTTCATCACAGATTATTGTTCATTTCAAAGAACTAACAACTTCTACTGTATATAACAAGACATATGTCTTTTGAATATTAATTCAGTAATAAAAAGTTGTCTGGGTTTCATAAATGTCAGTGGCAACTCTGCTACGATATACCGTCCCTCACACGAGAACTATTGCCTCAACAACCACCTGTGGCTGTGCCATTGTGTTTTATATTCAGTATACATGATTTTGGCAGCTCTCACTCTCTCAAGTGCAAATGTTTATGCATCATTTCCATGGCTCAATAGAGTTCACTCTTTTATGGCTGCATGCATTCATGTAAACTGTCAATTATTCCATTCATATCCTCCACCCAGATATTTCTGTACAACAATAGCTTGTAATATGTTTTGTTATGACTTCACAACAAATGATTTTTGTGACATTTGTAACCAGCAGTGACAGACAGGGAAAGTAGTTATGTTCTAAATAAATGGTTTAATTAAGTGGGGAAAAAAGGAATTAAGTGTACAGTTTACAGTATTTGATTTATTATAGTTGCGAATGACTCATACCTGAATAGTTTACTAGTAAGAGGATTGCTCTGGAAAAAGCAGGAGTCAGGATATGAGTTTTGATCTTGTCCAGTTTTAGTCTGTTAACAAGTTTCACAATAGCCCATTGTTGCTATAGATCACATTGTGATAAATTCATATAGGGGTTATAAATGGCTACTATCAATTCGTAACCAGAATTAACTTACTTCACTTATAGGCTCCGGATTAAATAAATTTTCAAAATGGGTGTCCCAAATTTCACTCCTGCCTCTCGTTTTGCGCAGCACCTGTTGACATGAATGGTCAGAAGTTTTCTTTTCTTACATATCAGAAATAATCAGCACATTACTGTGTAAAGTGTTCAACATATATTTAGTGTATCTGGTGTAGTATTTTCTCATAATGAAGACAAACTTATTCAGCAGGATATTACTCCTTTTCGTGGGTTAGCTTCAGCCTGCTTAAAGGAAATTGCAAAATTGTTCATTGGGAAATGAATTGTTTGCCATAGGTCATTATTTACTAGCTGTGTTGTCTTGGCAACTCACAGGAATTCATCTTGGTGATATCTTTGACAACCGTCAATATTGTGACAAGTGCTCACAGTGTCCTGTTCAAGGCACAGATTCATTAACAGCACACTATATAGGAGATTTAAATCATTAGTATGTGAGACATCTGCAGAAGACAACACACACACATTGTAAACAGGTTGTGCCATCACACAATCAAGATGATTAAAGTCAAAAGTTACTGATAGTGTATGTTAATTACCAATGGGTGTGGTAACATTAACTCTGTCTCTCTGTTGTTTGTTCATGGAGAGAGCAGGATTCCAAGCAGAATTCGAGCATAAACCCCAAATCTATCTGTAAGGCCACTTGCTAATTTCATCTCACTGCTTCCTTAATAATCTCCATGTTGTTATATTCCATAGGATGACCGGTGCAAGGTCATGTTCTACAATAGTAGGTTTACTCTATCGTTGTAAGTGTGTAAGATGCTTTTTCTTGTTACATTGGGCCTCTGTGGTCTTGATTGTCTGACCAATGTATGACATGCCATATCTGCAAGGGATTTGGTAGACACCCACATTATGCAGACCAAGATCATACTTCACAGACCCGTAAAAGGAGCCTAATATTAGATGGTGATTTAAAACACATTTCATGCCACATTTTCACAGAGTATGACTAATCCTATTGGAAATGCTACTCATGTAAGACGAAAAGGCCTTAAACTTTGGTGCTACTTCATTATATTCATCACTCATTCATGGTTGATTGATGTAATGTGTGTCTGATATGTCCTTCATTATAACCATTCTGGCAAAAGGTGATTTGAAGTGACAAACTTTCAGGATCTGAGGTGATGTGGGGCCTCTGTGCCAGGATACAAAGCATCCCTTCCCACTGAGATGGCTGGTGACAGCTATCAGCCTGAAGATACAAATCAGTGTGATCTGGCTTCCTTCAAAGGGCACACCTCAACATACCATCAGCCTTCCTCCAGGGCAACACTTCAAGGAAGGGAAGGCAGCCATCCTTTTCCATCTCCACCATGAAAGGAATATTTGGATGGATTGAATTCAGACATTCTAGAAAGACAATGAAATTTTCACTTCAGTGAGACCAAATAACGAAAGTATCATGTACATATCAGAAAAAAATGTACAGGTTTCAATGCCACTGATGCTGTGCCACATACTTCACCTTTTACCAGATTTGTTATAGTGAAAGACAAATCAGACCACATTGCACTGTTGACCAGCTGTAAATCAGGTGAGTGTGAAATATTGTAGTAGATCTAAGTCTATGGTCTTTTTCTCTTCAGTAGGATTTTTGTATTATGTGGAAAAATGGCATGAAGGGTGTTTTTGACCACCATCTAAGATTAGGTCATCTTTAGGGTAAGTAAAGGATGGTCTTGGTTTGTGTAAGGGAGTGTCTTCTGTATCCCTTGCAGTTGTTGCATGTCATTCATTGGTCAGACCATCCGGACTGTGGTGGACTTGTGTATTAAGCATAAGTTTTACATGTGCTCACAGCAGATGAGCAAATCCGCTGTTGCAGAACATTACTTTGACACCTGGAAGACAGCATTTTTGGGCTAGAAGTATACAAAAACACTTGTTTATATTTATTACTTGTTTAGGTTTACAACTTTATCTGTCCAACACTTTACATTGCAGCTCAAACATTTTATGCATGTTGGTGCAGTTCAGTATGGGCACTGTTTGTAGCGTACAAGATATCAATATGGTACTCTACTTTTTGCCGCATGTCGTTAAGAATGGCAGTGTACATCTGTTGTCTCAAATCTACCAAATCTTGAACCTTTGTTCTGTAAACAATGTCCTTGATAAAGCTTCATGCCTCAATCAAGTGAAGTCAGATCCTCCTTAGCCAAACAACAGGGTTAATGCTACTTCCTTTCTGTTCGTAACTAATTTTCACTACTTTAGTGATAACTTTGGGCTTAGTTACCTTTTGTTGTGTGTAGGTGCTAGTTTATGGCGGATGTGTTGTCTACCTGCATATGTCCCACATACTGAGATTTAGGTTATCTCTATCATTAAATTTGTGCCTTGAAAATGATAAGATGTGCACATGCCAAAATATTGCCAGTGTCTGAAGGCATCACCTGGCTGCATTCCCATAAGTTATTTAAATATTTTATACACTTTCGTGTCACTCTTGTTATTGCAAATCAAATTGGGCGATTGTTAACACCATGCAAAAGAAGAAAAATTCATCCACATTCTTTTATTACTTTGTCCACATACAGAGCAAAGTAACTGTCTGTATTTCCAGCGTGTTTTCCATTGTTGAATGAAAAGATTGATTGGCACTAATTATGCTGTAGTTGAGTTTATAATATGCAACGAATCAGCTATGGATCATTATTTAAGAATTTTGTCAATTTCTAGTAATATTCCTTGAAGATGATACATTCTACATTTACAGTTGGTGATTCTGCTGAATTGCAGGATACTTATCCTGTCCGTGTTCGTCATAATTTGATGGAGCTTAACCGTGCAGTTTGTTTGGATTATCCTGATGCTGATGTACCTTGGTTTCATAAAAAATACTGCCAGGAACTTGCTGTTTCAGGTGAGTTATTTACTCAACAAAAAAATTTTTAATACCTGGTGGATATGTCATCAAATAACATTGACTTACTCTTAAAGAAAAACCATTACCCAGTGAAGAAAGAACATTTTACGTGTTAAAAAATGTGTAAAGAAGTTTGCCCGCATAAATATATTGCAATAATAATGTTTATCTTCAAGAAAGGTTTGAAATGCAAGAAGCTCAGGTTATGGGTTATATTCTCCAAAATATTGCAGGAATTGTTGGTCTGAAATGAGCCTGACCCAATCTTAAAGCTATTGTTGAAAATATTCTAGAATTTCTCTTTTGATTCGAATGCAGTTTCACCTGTATTTGGTGAATAATCCCTCTTGATATTACTGTTTTAAAATTTTCCAGAAAACTGCCATTTCTCATTGAAGTATTTCTGTAAAATCCACATTTGCTTTTCAAATTGGCCTCAATCACTGGGATAATCCTGTAAATTGTGTCACCCTCAGTGGAATTACAGTGTTGAATGACATTATTTTTGTAAGTTATGAATTTTATTGTAATTACTTGCAGACTGAAAGTTTTTATCTGCTCCTTGTAGAAGATTTCTCTTAAAATTTATCACAGATGTGTCCCTTAGAAAGAATATTGTTCTTACCTCAATCAAACCATTTACTGATTTCTACATTTACTTTACTATTTGCTACAGTACAGTGCCCTGTTGAGTTGAGCAATCCTCATGAATGATTATGAAGTGTTCTAGTCAACATGATGAGCAACATTGATGAGTTTTAGTGGAGCACAGTGAAACTATAATGTGACTGTGACAGGGCTTCATGCGGCAATCAAACTTATTATTATTATTATTATTATTATTATTATTATTATTATTATTGTTATTATTATTATTATTATTTCTTTCTTATCTCAGACGTTATGTCTGGTCAAAAGTAGAAAGTGACGCGGACCTTGATCAAGCGTGACTTTCTTTTAACTGCACGCTATATGTTATATTGCATTTAGGAACTTTCGGGTAATTGAACATGTATCAATAATTACGGATTTCTGTAGTTGTATATATAAGTTTGGATGTAGCTGTATTGCATTGATGTACTGGTGGATATTGTGTGGTACTACTCTTGTAGTTGATAGTATAATTGGTATAATGTCAACTTTATCCTGATGCCACATATCCTTGACTTCTTCAGCCAGTTGGATGTATTTTTCAATTTTTTCTCCTGTTTTCTTTTGTATACACTCCTGGAAATGGAAAAAAGAACACATTGACACCGGTGTGTCAGATCCACCATACTTGCTCCGGACACTGCGAGAGGGCTGTACAAGCAATGATCACACGCACGGCACAGCGGACACACCAGGAACCGCGGTGTTGGCCGTCGAATGGCGCTAACTGCGCAGCATTTGTGCACCGCCGCCGTCAGTGTCAGCCAGTTTGCCGTGGCATACGGAGCTCCATCGCAGTCTTTAACACTGGTAGCATGCCGCTACAGCGTGGACGTGAACCGTATGTGCAGTTGACGGACTTTGAGCGAGGGCGTATAGTGGGCATGCGGGAGGCCGGGTGGACGTACCGCCGAATTGCTCAACACGTGGGGCGTGAGGTCTCCACAGTACATCGATGTTGTCGCCAGTGATAGGCGGAAGGTGCACGTGCCCGTCGACCTGGGACTGGACCGCAGCGACGCACGGATGCACGCCAAGACCATAGGATCCAACGCAGTGCCGTAGGGGACCGCACCGCCACTTCCCAGCAAATTAGGGACACTGTTGCTCCTGGGGTATCGGCGAGGACCAATCGCAACCGTCTCCATGAAGCTGGGCTACGGTCCCGCACACCGTTAGGCCGTCTTCCGCTCACGCCCCAACATCATGCAGCCCGCCTCCAGTGGTGTCGTGACAGGTGTGAATGGAGGGATGAATGGAGACGTGTCGTCTTCAGCGATGAGAGTCACTTCTGCCTTGGTGCCAATGATGGTCGTATGCGTGTTTGGCGCCGTGCAGGTGAGCGCCACAATCAGGACTGCATACGACCGAGGCACACAGGGCCAACACCCGGCATCATGGTGTGGGGAGCGATCTCCTACACTGGCCGTACACCTCTGGTGATTGTCGAGGGGACACTGAATAGTGCACGGTACATCCAAACCGTCATCGAACCCATCGTTCTACCATTCCTAGACCGGCAAGGGAACTTGCTGTTCCAACAGGACAATGCACGTCCGCATGTATCCCATGCCACCCAACATTCTCTAGAAGGTGTAAGTCAACTACCCTGGCCAGCAAGATCTCCGGATCTGTCCCCCATTGAGCATGTTTGGGACTGGATGAAGTGTCGTCTCACGCGGTCTGCACGTCCAGTACGAACGCTGGTCCAACTGAGGCGTCAGGTGGAAATGGCATGGCAAGCCGTTCCACAGGACTACATCCAGCATCTCTATGATCGTCTCCATGGGAGAATAGCAGCCTGCATTGCTGTGGAAGGTGGATATACACTGTACTAGTGCCGACATTGTGCATGCTCTGTTGCCTGTGTCTATGTGCCTGTGGTTCTGTCAGTGTGATCATGTGATGTATCTGACCCCAGGAATGTGTCAATAAAGTTTCCCCTTCCAGGGACAATGAATTCACGGTGTTCTTATTTCAATTTCCAGGAGTGTATTTGTTGTATTGGGTATGGATATTTCGATTAGTTGTGTAAATTTCTTCTTTTTATTGGTGAGTATGATGTCAGGTTTGTTATGTGGTGTTGTTTTATCTGTTATAATGGTTCTGTTCCAGTATAATTTGTATTCATCATTCTCCAGTACATTTTGTGGTGCATACTTGTATGTGGGACGTGTTGTTTTATAAGTTTATGTTGTAAGGCAAGCTGTTAATGTATTATTTTTGCTACATTGTCATGTCTTCTGGGGTATTCTGTATTTGCTAGTATTGTACATCCGCTTGTGATGTGCTCTACTGTTTCTATTTGTTGTTTGCAAAGTCTGCATTTATCTGTTGTGGTATTGGGATTTTTAATACTATGCTTGCTGTAATATCTGGTGTTTATTGTTTGATCCTGTATTGCAATCATGAATCCTTCCGTCTCACTGTATATATTGCCTTTTCTTAGCCGTGTGTTGGATGCGTCTTGATCGATGTGTGGCTCTGTTAGATGATACGGGTGCTTGCCATGTAGTGTTTTATTTTTCCAATTTACTTTCTTCATATCTGTTGATGTTATATGATCTAAAGGATTGTAGAAGTGGTTATGAAATTGCAGCGGTGTAGCCGATGTATTTATATGAGTGATTGCTTTGTGTATTTTGCTAGTTTCTGCTCGTTCTAGAAAGAATTTTCTTAAATTGTCTACCTGTCCATAATGTAGGTTTTTTATGTCGATAAATCCCCTTCCTCCTTCCTTTCTGCTTAATGTGAATCTCTCTGTTGCTGAATGTATGTTATGTATTCTATATTTGTGGCATTGTGATCGTGTAAGTGTATTGAGTGCTTCTAGGTCTGTGTTACTCCATTTCACTACTCCAAATGAATAGGTCAATATTGGTATAGCATAAGTATTTATAGCTTTTGTTTTGTTTCTTGCTGTCAATTCTGTTTTCAGTATTTTTGTTAGTCTTTGTCTATATTTTTCTTTTAGTTCTTCTTTAATATTTGTATTATCTATTCCTATTTTTTGTCTGTATCATAGATATTTATAGGCATCTGTTTGTTCCATCGCTTCTATGCAGTCGCTGTGGTTATCCAATATGTAATTTTCTTGTTTAGTGTGTTTTCCCTTGACTGTGCTATTTTTCTTACATGTGTCTGTTCCAAAAGCCATATTTATATCATTGCTGAATACTTCTGTTATCTTTATTAATTGGTTGAGTTGTTGATTTGTTGCTGCCAGTAGTTTTAGATCATCCATGTATAGCAAATGTGTGATTTTGTGTGGGTATGTTCCAGTAATATTGTATCCATAATTTGTATTATTTAGCATGTTGGATAGTGGGTTCAGAGCAAGGCAGAACCAGAAAGGACTTAATGAGTCTCCTTGGTATATTCCACGCTTAATCTGTATTGGCTGTGATGTGATATTATTTGAATTTGTTTGTGTATTATGTGTGGTTTTCCAATTTTTCATTACTGTGTTTAGGAACTGTATCAATTTAGGATTTACTGTGTATATTTCCAATATTTGTAGTAACCATGAGTGGGGTACACTATCAAAAGCTTTTCGGTAATCAATGTACGCGTAGTGTAGCGACCTTTGTTTAGTTTTAGCTTGGTATGTCACCTATGCATCTATTATCAGTTGTTCTTTACATCCTCGTTCTCCTTTGCAACAGCCTTTTTGTTCTTCATTTATAATTTTGTTCTGGGTTTTATGTGTCATTAATTTCTGTGTAATGACTTAAGTTAATATTTTGTATATTGTTGGTAGGCATTTTATGGGGCAGTATTTAGCTAGGTTTGCTGTGTCTGCTTGATCTTTAGGTTTCAGATAAGTTATGCCATGTGTAAGTGTATCAGGGAATGTGTATGGGTCTGCAATGTAACTGTTAAATAATTTATGATGTAAATAAAATAGAAAGAAACTTCCATATGGGAAAAGATATTAAAAACAAAGATTCCAAGACTTACCAAGCGGGAAAGCGGCGGTATACAGGCACAATAAAATAACACACAAACACACACACACACACTCACAAAATTTCGAGCTTTCGCAACCGGCGGCTGCTTCGTCAGGAAAGAGGGAAGGAAAAGGAAAGATGAAAGATCATCTTTCCTTTTCCTTCCATCTTTCCCGACGAAGCAGTTGGTGTGTGTGTGTGTGTGTGTGTGTGTGTGTGTGTGTTTGTGTGTTATTTTATTGTGCCTGCCTACCGGCGCTTTCCCTCTTGGTAAGTCTTGGAATCTTTGTTTTTAATGTGTTAAATAATTTAGTTACATGTGAATGTGTTGAGGTGAACTTCTTTAGCCAGAAATTTGCTATTTTATCTTTTCCAGGGGCTTTCCAATTAATTGCGTTGGTGACTTCATGTTGCAAAATTATCACCTCAGGCATTTGTTGTATCATGCTGTATGTGTCTGTTTCTGCTTCTATCCACCGTGCATGCCTGTTATGTTGTACCGGGTTTGACCATATGTTGCTCCAGAAGTGTTCCATGTCTGTTATGTTTGGTGGATTGTCTATTGTAATGTGTGTGTTATCTATTGTCGGGTAAAATTTCTTTTGGTTTGTGTTGAATGTTTGGTTTTGTTTCCTTCTATTTTCTCTTTTTTTGTATCTTCTAAGTCGTTTGGCCAATGCTTGTAATTTCTGCTTCTTTTCATCTAATTGCTCTATCGCTTCTTGTTGTGAGATTTTACCTAACCTTTTTCGTTTTTTGTCTGATATTTCTTTTCTTATAAATTGTGTTAGCTGTCCAATGTCTTTTCTCAGTTTTTCTATTCTGATCTGTAGCCTTTGTTGCCATGCTGGTTTTGTGGGTTTCTTCTGTGTGTCGGTTGGTTCTGATCTCTGCCTAGTGTTTATATTTAGTGTAGTGAGTGCTCCTATATAAACCACTAGTTGTAACTCTTCCATAGTTGTACTTTCATTTATTTTGTTGTGTATGATTGTGTTGATAGTTTTTATTGTTGTTTCGACTTGTGGGTTATTTGGCGGTCTATCCAAGAATGGTCTAATGTCTGTATTTGTGTCTTTGTATTCTATATATGTCAGCTGAAATTTTTCTTCTATATCTAACATGTGTGTCACTTCGTGTTCTATTTGTACTTGTTCTGGTGGTAGTCTTAAGATTTCGTTTTCCTCTGATTGTTTAATTGATGTGTGTTGTTCTTTGTTTGTTTGCTCTGGGTTGTTTGAGTCCATTACTGTATTTTCTTCTTCTTCTGATTGCACATTATTTTGTTCCAGTATTTGTTGTACTTGTTGTTTGATGGTTTCTAATTCTGACTGGGGTATCCTGTTATTTTTTATTATTACACGGATCTGATCAGCTAGTTGTTGTTCTGTTCAAAATTTTAATTTTGCGTATCTGGTAATAAATGTTGTGTATACTTGTGATCTGTATCCAGTTGTGTTGGTTCCTAGGTTTGTTGCTTGGTAATAAAAGAACATGAGGTGTCGATTAACTTCATCTGACCATCTCATCCTCTGTCTTTGTTTTCCTTCTAGGGTGGTTGCAGGAAGCATATCCTGCAAAACATCTCTATTTGGATTTAAATCATTTTCCAGTTGGCTAGCAGTGTCGTTACCATTGTGGACGGGCATAGGGTTCAAGCATCGTCCCCGACCATGACGGAACTTGTCCAAAGCTTCTTTAATTCTGTCCTGAACCAACTAATCACACTAAAAGGGGGGTTAGCCCTATTAGTGGTTTGTTCTTTTCGTCGCCTTTTACGACTGGCAGAACATACCGGAGGCCTATTCTTTTCCCGGCCTCCACGGGGATATTATACAACTAATCGAAATATTATTATTATTATTATTATTATTATTATTATTATTATTGTGCATGTAGTTATCCATGAAGCATCTTACAAAATACAGGGTGATTCAAAAAGAATACCACAACTTTAAAAATGTGTATTTAATGAAAGAAACTTAATATAACCTTCTGTTATACATCATTACAAAGAGTATTTAAAAAGGTTTTTTTTTTTCCACTCGAAAACAAGTTCAGAGATGTTTAATATGGCCCCCTCCAGACACTCGAGCAATATCAACCCGATACTCCAACTTGTTCCACACTCTCTGTAGCATATCAGGCGTAACAGTTTGGATAGCTGCTATTATTTCTCGTTTCAAATCATCAATGGTGGCTGGGAGAGGTGGCCGAAACACCATATCCTTAACATACCCCCATAAGAAAAAATCGCAGGGGGTAAGATCAGGGCTTCTTGGAGGCCAGTGATGAAGTGCTCTGTCACGGGCTGCCTGGCGGCCGATCCATCGCCTCGGGTAGTTGACGTTCAGGTAGTTACAGACAGATAAGTGCCAATGTGGTGGCACTCCATCCTGCTGAAATATGAATTGTTGTGCTTCTTGTTTGAGCTGAGGGAACAGCCAATTCTCTAACATCTCCAGATACTATAGTCCAGTTACAGTAGCACCTTCGAAGAAAAAGGGACCAAAAACTTTATTGGCTGAAATGGCACAGAAAACGTTCACGTTAGGCTAGTCACGTTCATACTGAGTTGTTTCCCGCGGATTCTCAGTGCCCCATATACAGACATTGTGACGGTTGACTTTTCCGTTAGTGTGGAAAGTTGCTTCATCACTAAACACAATCTTTGAAACGAAAGATTCATCTGTTTCCATTTGAGCAGGGATAAAATCACAGAAATCGATTCTTTTAATCTTATCAGCTGCAGACAGTGCTTGAACCAATTTCAGACGATAAGGTTTCATAACTAACCTTTTTCGTAGGACTCTCCATACAGTTGATTGTGGAATTTGCAGCTCTCTGCTAGCTCTGCGAGTCGATTTTCCTGGGCTGCGAACAAATGCTTGCTGGATGCGTGATACATTTTCATCACACGTTCTCGGCCGTCCAGAACTTTTCCTTTGCACAAACACCCATTCTCTGTAAACTGTTTATACCAACGTTTAATACACGACCTATCAGGAGGTTTAACACCATACTTCGTTCGAAATGCACGCTGAACAACTGTCGTCGATTCACTTCTGCCGTACGCAATAACACAAAAAGCTTTCTGTTGAGCGGTCGCCATCTTAGCATCAACTGACGCTAAAGTTGTGGTATTCTTTTTGAATTACCCTGTAGTATTAAACTTAGCAAGTATACAGAAACAAATGAGAATGCCTTTTCTTGGCAAATATCTGTGATGAAATCTACTCAAGATATCAGTCAAATAGCAGTGCCATCTCAGAACAACATTTCAGTGAGTTTCCTACATGATATCCTAAAACAAAATCACCTGAAAATGACGTAGGAAACTGATTGAAATATTGCTTGAAGCCAGTGTTGAGTTTAGGCTGATATCCCAAAATTTTGCCAAATAAGCATAGTAAAAACTTAATTACATGACATTTATACTGCAACATTATTCTAATTTATACTCCAACTACACACATATACATTTGTGTGTCATCTCAGTCACACCATTTCGCTTAAGTATCACTCACTGCTTCATGAAATACTGTTGTGGTTGGCAGGAGAGCCAACCGTGTTCCTAAAGCAGGGCGAAATGCACGCGTCTCAGCTCACCCAGTCTGGCGTGAGGTCTGGAACATGACAAGGGAATTAGAATTGTGAAAAACGGACGTAGCTGGTGGAATACTTAACTTTAATCCATTAATGACTAACGTCGCTCTTGACATTACATGATTTAAAATATCAATAGAAACTGATCATGGCGCCTTGCTAGGTCGTAGCAAATAACGTAGCTGAAGGCTATGCTAACTATCGTCTCGGCAAATGAGAGCGTAATTAGACCTGCCGTGTGGCGGCGCTCGGTCTGCAATCACTGATAGTGGCGACACGCGGGTCCGACGTATACTACCGGACCGCGCCCGATTTACAGGCTACCACCTAGCAAGTGTGGTGTCTGACGGTGACACCACAAATACACTTTTTCCTTGGCGAAGTTTGCTTCAGCAGTCTTCTGTCTACTTACTGCTGATATTGTTATTGAAGAAGTTGTAGAACTACAGGATGTATTGAGCAATACAGAAAACATGTAGGAGACATAAAATCCTTATTGCATCTTGTGTACCTTCCCTTTGGGGGAAAACCAATGTTAAGAAAAGAAGAAGAAGATTTTCATTACACTGATGTTTCATTCGTGAGTGTCAGTTTTACTTTTACTCTGTTTTGACAGGTAATAACACTCAAAAACATTACATGGAAACTCAAGGAAAAGGAGGGAAATTTGTGGTCAATGTTAAAAAAAAAAAAAAAAGCATGCAGAAAGTTGATGGGTACAAGAGAGAAACGTGAAAGAATGTAAAAAAGGTAACAACAGGAGAGACAAACAGAAGTTGATGTGAGGCCCATGGTGCTAATCAGGCTCATGATTGGGATTAGGGGTCCATGTCGTGCATAACACAATGAAGACCCATGGTGTTTGTACAAGTGTGCTGGTACATGAGCTATAATTAGAATACCAGCTGATTTGAATTACAAGTACAATCACAGCCCTACTTCAGGGCTTCCTTTACTGCATGTGCGAATGTGTATGCCCACGTGAGAATGAAAATAAGTGTTCAGCAGTTCTTCTCAGTATAACAGTGACTGCTTCTTTACTGGTCTATCCTCTCATGACACTGATTGACCATGTCTCAGTCAGTCAGTCCATCCATCCACTTAGCCAAGATACTAATCAAATTTAAACTTGGATAGAACCTTTCAGAATCATCTGATATGTGCATTTAGTAGACTGTAACGCTTCAGTCCGCATGCTTTCTACATTAATTCATTATTTATTCCGGTCTGTATGCTATCTACATTAACTCATGATTTATTCATATTGCTGCATGTTTCATTAACAGTGTTTTATAAATGCCCACTTATTGGATTATTAAAACACAAGATACAATGCAGAGCTGGCTTCCATTTACAGATCTCTGGAGCATTAGAACCACCCAATAGAGCTATTTGATGACTCAGAAATCTAACAAGCAAAAATATGAGGGGTTCAGAGCATAAGTGGCATAAATCCACCTATGGGGTTTTGAGTAATAGGAATATTCATTAAGAAGTGTAGAAACAATTATTAATGTTAATAATTTATTTGTGTTGATAAATACAGGATAATATGCACAAAAGTCTCTCTAAATATATTAACAAAACAGAATATAATGCAGAAAATGTGTAGGAAATGACTTGTTAAACAAAAAAGAAATGAGTTACTTAGTTTGTTCACTGAACACTTTTGTCAGTCATCCACTGTAACTGTACCTTGTGTGGATACAGGTTCATTGTTTTCCTTGTCCAAAATCTGATCCTGAGAATCTGAACGTCAAGTACATGTCTTCGTAGACAAGTTCTTGAAGAATGCATGATACACAGGAGGAATAAATTTTAGAAGATCAAGCACATCCTTCTTGTTGGTTGTCACAGTCCACCTGGTCTTGTAAAGTCTCCCTTGTGTCACTGATGCAAGGTTCTGGAGAGGTGTGCCTAACGTGTGCTTATGAAAGTCCACCTCATGAAATTCTTCACTTTGATTGAAAGTTTATTTAAACCACATGGACAATGGCACTGCCTGTTCTAATTGCATCCATGTGACTTGCTGCCAATTTAATGGATTCCTGTCAGTAGCTCCTTTCCTTATCAGTGTGCTGCCTAGCAGCTTCTTTGTTGATACAAAGTCGTCATTCTTCATTATGCGAACAATGAAAGGCTTTTTCTTTTTACACCCTTGGATAATATCTATGCAGTCACCAACTGAGTAAATATATTGTTTTTTGCAGCTGGCTAATTCAATCACACCAAAATGTGCATTATTGGGCAGGTATCATAAATTTGTTGTTTATTACTCCCACTTTCATGTCTGCATCTTGCACTAATTTAATCAAGGAACCACGCATGTTACAATTATACTTATGTTGATATGGTGCTTGTTCTCGCGACATGTCCGAAAAAACAGACGCCATACCCATATAAGTATATAGTTCTGGCAACACCGGCCATGACCTCCTTCTTCTGCGCAGATGCACACATATTCCCCGAACTCTTACGGGACTTTGTAAGAATGTCTTCCTTAAGTAATGAGTGTCTTGGGGTATGAATGTAGTGTGTGGACATACAAGGTGAGAATGTGGGTCTTGGGGGAGACGTGTGCTAGATAGTCCCTGCAGTCGCGCTATCCTCTGTGCCCTCGGTGGCTTAGATGGATATGGATAGAGCGTCTGCCATGTAAGCAGGAGATCCCGGTTTCGAATCCCGGTCGGGGCACACATTTTCACCTGTCCCTGTTGATAAATATCTATGCCCTTTAGCAGCTGAAGGTATTAATATAATTCTAATTTTGTTACAATTATGGTTCTGCCTTGTACATGAATCAGAATATGCAGTTATTACTTTGTATGTATGGCATCCCAGATTATACACATATAAATTTCTCTTATAGTAGGCAATAGATGTCTGCAGTTTTGGAAAGGGCAGTGCCTTTTGTAAATGAGATATATACGATTGTCTTCTGTTCCTGTTATTCTTACGGATGTTCCGTTTCCATGCATTGAGAGTTCGCGTCCTTTTATATCGCCGGCCGGAGTGGCTGAGCAGTTCTAGGCACTACAGTCTGGAACCGCATGACCGCTACGGCCGCAGGTTCGAATCCTGCCTCAGGCATGGATGTGTGTGATGTCCTTAGGTTAGTTAGGTTTAAGTAGTTCTAAGCTCTAGGGGACTGATGACCTCAGATGTTAAGTCGCATAGTGCCCAGAGCCATTTGAACCTTTTATATCCCCTATGCACTTCCTCAGAATCTAAAAGTATGATAAATAAAGTTATGTCAAATACTCTTGTTCCGTGTTAGAATGCGTTAATTGTATGTTCATAGTATACACAATATGTAATTGTTATAAACTGCACTTCTGTTCAGGTGCATATATAGTGGTAAAATGCAGCACCCGTTGACAGGTTAGGTTAGAAACAGTATCTTATTTATTTTTGCCACATATAGAATATTATTAATTATTATTGGTGTGGCCTACCTGCCATAGTATCATTCATAGGAATGTTTTCCTCACTACCTGGTGGATGTTCTGAACAGCACTCCATAAGATGGTCACTACAAGAACCTTCATATTCCATCTTCTACTGGCATACATACGTTGTGCTCTGAACAAAATCAGGAAACGGTTAAGCACTAACACAGTGCTGCACTCTGTGCACAGATGATGAAACTCAGAGTTATGTGCGTGTAGCTCTGAACTGTAAATGTCTCTCTGTTAACGAATATCTCCGTAACTTGTTTTCAACGAAATATGGAGTTACGTCACTTGTGCTCTGAACCCCTCATATATGTCATGTTGTTGCAGTTGATGGTTTTGTATGAGTGTAAGAAGTTATACAATATGTAAATTAAACAGATTAAATCATATTAATGGAATGAAATTCTTAGGACAAATGTGTGAGGAAATACGAGAATATCAATTATCCTGTTATAAAAGTAAATAAAAATTTTGTGGATCCCCCTATAAAATAAGCCGTGATCTGAAATAAATGATGTAATATTATTGAGGAAGATCTATTCATCAAGTGGCAGATGAATGATCACTGTCTTGTGTGTGAGCTGCATTTGCATAAATATCTGTGTGTGTGTGTGTGTGTGTGTGTGTGTGTGTGTGTGTGTGTACATGTTTATTTCGAAAGAAGGCCTTGTGACCAAAAGCTTTGGTGAGTAGCAATTTATCCTCTTCATAATATCGTAAATTTAAAAACAAGTTTATTTTACAGGCAACAGCCAGTTTTTAAATAGAAATTCATCTATGGAATAGAATGCATTGTCCAAGATAAATAATGTTATGTTAAATTTAAACCTTGCTTAGCTACCTGTCATACATTCTATGTTATTGAGAAAATGATCAAAATTTTTGATGTTGCATATTAAACTCCTCCCTGACCCACTGAAAGTTGTAGTAATGGGTAATAAAGGTCATTTTTACTAGTGTTGTAGGTGTAGACATCACTGTTCTTCTCACATTGTGATGGATTATTTAAGACGAGTTTCATTAGTGAATACATGAATTGAATTGTGATAGTGCAGTGAAAATGCATAATTTCATGGAGAGACACTAACATGACAAGTGTGGGTGAACACCACGTATTATTCTTACTGCTTGCTTTTATACAATCGGTATTTTCTTTCTGAGTGGTGAGTTACCATAGAAGATTATCCTGCAAGACATTATTGTATGGATATATGCAAAATTTGCTAGGAGGCTGATTCATTTGTTTTGAAGTAGCAATTATACAAAGAGCAAAACTAATTTAACTTAATTGTTTGAGAAACTCAGTAATATTCTTCTTCGAGGGAAAAGTTTTCATCAGTATGTACACCCAAACATTTTGAGCATTTTATCTTGTTGACTGACTCCTGTTCATAGGTTGCACCAGTTGTTGGTATAACTCTCTTTCTTATATGAAACTGAATATTGTTTTTTTTTTTTTTTCAAAATTTAGGTAGAGTCCATTTTCAAATAAACATTTGATAATTCTTTGAAAAACATCATTAACAATTTCTTCAGCTGCTTTCTCTGCAATGGAATTTATCATAATGCTAGTATTGTCTGCAAAACGTACCAATTCTTCTTCTGAACGTTAAGTGGAAGCTTGTCCACATATATATATGAAATAGTACTGGACCCAGATTGAACCCCGTGCAACTCCATTTGTGATTTCTCCACAGTCACTAAATTTTTCTGCCCTCCCAACATTGTTTGAAATATTCAAGTTTTTGCATTCTGTTTATTAAATACACTCCTGGAAATTGAAATAAGAACACCGTGAGTACATTGTCCAAGGAAGGGGAAACTTTATTGACACATTCCTGGGGTCAGATACATCACATGATCACACTGACAGAACCACAGGCACGTAGACACAGGCAACAGAGCATGCACAATGTCGGCACTAGTACAGTGTATATCCACCTTTCGCAGCAATGCAGGCTGCTATTCTCCCATGGAGACGATCGTAGAGATGCTGGATGTAGTCCTGTGGAACGGCTTGCCATGCCATTTCCACCTGGCGCCTCAGTTGGACCAGCGTTCGTGCTGGACGTGCAGACCGCGTGAGACGACGCTTCATCCAGTCCCAAACATGCTCAATGGGGGACAGATCCGGAGATCTTGCTGGCCAGGGTAGTTGACTTACACCTTCTAGAGCACGTTGGGTGGCACGTGCATTGTCCTGTTGGAACAGCAAGTTCCCTTGCCGGTCTAGAAATGGTAGAACGATGGGTTCGATGACGGTTTGGATGTACCGTGCACTATTCAGTGTCCCCTCGACAATCACCAGAGGTGTACGGCCAGTGTAGGAGATTGCTCCCCACACCATGATGCCGGGTGTTGGCCCTGTGTGCCTCGGTCGTATGCAGTCCTGGTTGTGGCGCTCACCTGCATGGCGCCAAACATGCATACGACCATCATTGGCACCAAGGCAGAAGCGACTCTCATCGCTGAAGACGACACGTCTCCATTCATCCCTCCATTCACACCTGTCGCGACACCACTGGAGGCGGGCTGCACGATGTTGGGGCGTGAGCGGAAGACGGCCTAACGGTGTGCGGGACCGTAGCCCAGCTTCATGGAGACGGTTGAGAATGGTCCTCGCCGATACCCCAGGAGCAACAGTGTCCCTAATTTGCTGGGAAGTGGCGGTGCGGTCCCCTACGGCACTGCGTAGGATCCTACGGTCTTGGCGTGCATCCGTGTGTCGCTGCAGTCCGGTCCCAGGTCGACGGGCACGTGCACCTTCCGCCGACCACTGGCGACAACATCGATGTACTGTGGAGACCTCACGCCCCACGTGTTGAGCAATTTGGCGGTACGTCCACCCGGCCTCCCGCATGCCCACTATACGCCCTCGCTCTAGGTCCGTCAACTGCACATATGGTTCACGTCCACACTGTCGCGGCATGCTACCAGTGTTAAAGACTGCGATGGAGCTCCGTATGCCACAGCAAACTGGCTGACACTGACGGCGGTGGTGCACAAATGCTGCGCAGTTAGCGCCATTCGACGGCCAACACCGCGGTTCCTGGTGTGTCCGCTGTGCCGTGCGTGTGATCATTGCTTGTACAGCCCTCTCGCAGTGTACGGAGCAAGTATGGTGGGTCTGACACACCGGTGTCAATGTGTTCTTTTTTCCATTTCCAGGAGTGTATGATCAAACCAGTTGTATGTAAAGCCATCATTTCTTTAAAACCTGTGTTTTTTTAAAAAGTTACACAATGAAACACCTGGAAAAGATCACAAAAAATAACAGCTCATGATATTTTGATATTTAACGCATGTAATATTTGGTGAGTAAAAGCATAAATAGTGTTCACAGTAGGGCAACCTTTCTGAAATCCAAACTGTGATGTGCTGAGTAAATTTTCTCCTTCTTCAAGCAGGAAGGTTGAAGAGGGATGAAGGAAAATAACTAAAAAGGTTTAGAAAATGGGAAGAGTTCAGAAAAATCACCCAGAACTCTGGATCCAGGGAGACTTACTGGACAAGATAAGGAGGAAAGGCTTATTGTTGAGTACTGACTGGAACGGGATTTGAAATCCAGAGAGCTTACAAGTGGAAGATAGGGTAAGAGGCAAACAGAGTGTGCCGACGAAATGCTGTGCAAAAGTTAATAATAGCAGAAGGCTAAGTGTATTGTATATGATAGAGGTTGAGGACAGGGAAATATAGACAGGTCAGAAAATAAAATATATAAAAAATTAAAAGGGAGTGAAGGAAGGAATAGTTACTAAGAAGAAATGCTAAGACTGGAGAAATTGCCCCAAATTAAGGCAAGGTGAGTGGTGAGAACCAAGGACATGGTGTACTGCCAGAACCTGTGTAGTTCAGAGAAACTGTTGTCTGGAAGAAGAACACAGATAGCACTTGTAGAGCATGCTGTACAACAGGAAATTGTGTGTGACTAGTATACACCCTCTTGGTAAGGGTTGGTGGTAGCAGTACCACTGTAGAAGGCCAAAAAATGTTTATATAATAGCTGTACATGACGTGTCATTTCACAGGTGGCTGTTCCTTTGATAGTATATGCGTTGTCAGTTACAGGACTGGCATAGGTGATGGCAGAAGGTTTCATAGGTAAAGTCTTTACAGCAGGGATTGTCACAAGTTTGGGAGCTGTAGGGTTGGGAAATGAACGTAGAATTAGCATGGAATCTAACCAGTGTATTGCAGAGATTGGGGAGGGGGGCATGGATGCCATAAAGATATTTTAGGTGGGAAAAATGCTGGGTAGAATGGACCTCATTTCAGGGCATGATTTTAGGAGGTCATAGCCTTGTCAAAGTAGCTGATTAATACGTTAAAGACCAAACAAATACTGAGTGACAAGAAATATACTCTCAAGCCGTTTTTTGGTGGGATGAACAGTACCAGGGTGGGATGTGATTAACCATTAAATCTGCTTTCGATTGAGGCTGGTGGGGTAATTACTTCCAGTGAGGACTGAAGTGAAAATAGTAGCGCTTTGCTGTAAAGAGACTGCATCTGAACAAATGCTATTCCCTTGAATGCCAAAGCATTGTAGGAGGCAATATTTGACCTGGGAAGGATTGCAACTGTCAAAATATAGGTGCTGTTATTTGTTAGTAGGTTTAATTTGAACAGAAGTGTGTAGCTGACCCTCAGTGAGGATGCGATCAACATTGAGGAAATTGGCAAGGGCTTCAGAATAGAAACATGTAAAATTTGATTGGGAGAATGTATTTAGAGATTCCAAAACTTTAGCTGGTGACCCCACCATGAGTTCATATGGCAAAGATGTCATCAGTGCATCTAAACCAAACCATGGGCTGAAGGTTTATGGATTACAGGAAAGGCCCATACAAGTGGACCATGAAAAGGTTGTCGTAGAAGGGAACCATCCTGGTTGCCATGGGTGGAACCTTGATTTGTTTGCATGCCTTGCCCTCAAAGATACACTAGTTGCTGGTAAGTATAAAATTGATTAAGATGAGCACATAGGATGTCATAGGTTTGCAGTCAGTGAGCACTGTCCGAGGTAATGTTTAGCAGCAGATAGATGATGTAGGTGGGGATGTTGGTATAGAGGGAAGTGGCATCAAAGGCGACAAGCAAGATGTGGACATCCTGTCAACAATGAGGTCATTAGAGATGAGAACCAGCTCGGATTAGGGAGGATTGGGAAGGAAATCAGTCATGCCCTTTCAAAGGAACCATTTGCATGAAAAGATTTAGGGGAATCACGGAAACCCTAAATCAGGATGGCCCAGAGGCAGATTTGAACTGTCGTTCTCCTGAATGCGAGTCCAGTGTGCCAACCACTGCGCCACCCCGCTCAGTAAACAAGATGTGTGATGGGAGTGGGACAGGCACAGTTTTCAGAAGATCTAGGAAATGGTTGGTGTCTTTAACGTAGGAGGGAAGTCTTTGTACTAAGGGCTGCAGATGTTGATCAACTATGGCAGATATACATTCAGTGGGTGCTTTGAGGCCAGCAACTAAGGGACACTCTGGGTGGCGATTGGGTTTGTGGATCATTGGAAGAAGGTGAACACAAACACACACAAATTTCAAGCTTTCGCAACCCAAGGTTGCTTCACCAGGAAAGAGGGAAGGAGAGGGAAAGATGAAAGGATGTGGGTTTTAAAGTAGAGGGTAAGGAGTCATTCCAATCCCAGGAGCGGAAAGACCTACCTTAGGGGGAAAAAGGACAGGTATACTCTCGCACACACACACATATACAGACATGGATGGATATATATGTGTGTGTGTGAGTGTATGCCTGTCCTTTTTCCTCCTAAGGTAGGTCTTTCCGCTCCCGGGATTGAAATGACTCCTTACCCTGTACCTTAAAACCCACATCCTTTCATCTTTCCCTCTCCTTCCCTTTTTCCTGATGAAGCAACCTTGGGTTCGGGAAGCTTGAAATTTGTGTGTTTTTTATTGTGTCTATCTACCAGCACTTTCTCGTTTGGTAAGTCGCAGCATCTTTGTTTTTTATATATATTTTTCCCACGTGGAATGTTTTCCTCTCCCGAAACTTGCCTGCAGAGCACTTGCCCGCGAAAGGCAGAGGTCCTGAGTTCGAGCCTCAGTCTGGCACAGATTTTTAATCTGCCAGGAAGTTTCAGGTTAGGGACATGTAGGTACCCAAGAGAGGATTGTGAAGCAGTGCCTTATTAGGGATACTTGGAAAGCTTGTTAGGGATGATTTTGAGGTAATGGTGGTGAATCATTTTGAGATCCATCTCAGAACTTTTCAAGGCAAAGTTCAATGCCCGCTGCTGAACATTATCTGATTGTAAAACTATGATTCCTTCAAGCTCACCTTAATCAACTTGATACTTAACAAGAAATATTATACTTTTGAAGGGCAGACATACAAACAAATAAGAGGCACAGCCATGGAAACTCTGATGGCTACTTCCTATGACAACCTGTTCCTGGGTCACTGGTAGGGGGCTTTCCTGGGATCTATAAGCCTTCAGTCCATGGTTTAGTGTAGATACATTGTGATATCTTTGCCACTTGGACTGATGGTGAGGCTGACCTGTTAAAAATTTTCTGGATTTCTATAGACATTCTCCCAATCAAATCTCATGTGGTTTTATTCTGGATCCCATGCCACTTTCGTTAACATTGACCTCTTCCTCATAGAGGGTCAACTACACATTTCTGTTCACATTAAACATACTAACAAACAACAATGCTTACTTTCTGACTGCTGCAGTCTTTTCCATGTCGGATGTTGCCTCCTATACGGCTTTGGTATTTGAGGCAAGTGTATTTGTTCAGATGCAGACTCTTCATAGCAACATACCACTATTGCCACATCAGCCTTCACTGGATATAATTACTCCTCCAGGCTAGTTCAAAAGCAGATTTCTCTGGTCTGTCACATCCAGTCCTGGTACTGCTCATCCCGCCAGAAACAACTTAAGAGCAATCTCTTATCTCTCAGTATTTTTCAGGTCATGCATGTACGAGGGTCGGTCAAAAAGTAATGCCTCCCATTTTTTTTCTACTTAAAAAAATTAAGTTAAGTGAAAAATTTGAATTTGGCGCCATTCCTCAAACCTTCTTCTGCAATCCACTGCAGTAGTAACTTTCTGTGTCAACAGGTGGCAGCACAGCAGAAGTTTGTAAGATGGCCGACATCGCTGTTCGTTTGAGACAGCGTTGTGTGATTGAATTCTTGAATGCAGAAGGTGAAACGCCCATACGCATTCATGAAAGACTGAAGAAGGTGTCTGGTGTTGTGACAGTGGATGTCAGCACTGTTAGACGATGGGTTCGTCGTTGTAAGGAAGCTGAAGGGCAAACACCGTTGACTGACGAAAAGCGGAGCGGCAGGCCGGTGAGTGCAGTGACTCCACACAACATTCAGCAAGTTGATGACATCATTCGTGGTGACAGTCGGGTGACTGCAGATGAAGTGTGTCGCATTATTTCTCTTAGTAAAGGCAGTGTGATCACGATTATTAAACAATTGGGGTACTCAAAAGTTTGTGCACGGTGGGTTCCAAGAATGTTAACCGATCAGAATAAAGAGGCAAGGAAAACAATAGCCTCCCAACACTTGCAGCGCTTCCGTTTGGAGGGAGATGAGTTTCTGAAAAAAATTGTGACCGGGGACGAAACATGGGTGCATTTTTTTGAACCCGAATCAAAGAGGCAGTCAATGGAGTGGCGTCACACAAGCTCGCCGAGGAAGAAAAAATTCAAAACTATGCGATCGGCAGGGAAAGTTATGGCAACAGTTTTCTGGGATACAGAGGGTGTGATTCTGGTTGATTTTTTGGAGCAGGGATGCACAATAAATTCTGTTCAATACGTCACAACCCTCAAAAAACTTAAAGCACGTCTTCAGCGAGTTCTCCCAACAAAATCAATGGCAGATGTTCTTCTTTTGCATGACAATGCAAGACCACACACCAGTCGTCACACCTCTGACGAGATTGTCAAAACTGGATGGGAAGTTTTGCCTCATCCCCCATACAGCCCTGACCTGGCACCATCAGACTTCCATCTGTTCGGGCCACTAAAAGAAGCTCATCGTGGGATTCATTTTGAAGATGAGGAGGCCGTCAAAACATCCGTGCGTCAATGGCTTAGGAAGCAGAGCTGTGATTTTTACCGTGCTGGGATACATGCCCTTGTTCAAAGATGGACCAAAACTGTAGAGATGGGCGGAGATTACATTGAAAAATGACAAAATGATCCTCAATGTTGTGGTTTTCAACCTATGTAATTGCATTTAAATTTCCTGACAATTAAACGTAGAAAAAAAAAAAATAGAAGGCATTACTTTTTGACTGACCCTCGTATTAATCAGCCACTTTGACAAGGCTATGACTTCCTAAAATAGTGCCCTGAAATGAGGTTCATTTTGCCCACCTAGAATAGCTTTATTGCATCTCTAGCCTCTCAATCCATGGCATCCCTCCCAAAATCTCCACAATACCTTGGTAAGACCCTGTGCTCCATTTCCTTATGCTCCATTTCCCTACCCTACGGCCTCTAAAACTGTGACAATCCCCGCTGCAAGATTTTTCCCTATGCATCCTCTTACCAGCATCTATACCAATCCTGTAATTGGCGAAGCATATACTGTCAAATAGAGAGCCACCTGTGAAATGACACATCATTTACAGTTGTTGTATAAACACTGTTGTGCATTTTACACTGGTATGACTACCACCAATTTATCAGAAGGTAAATCCTGGCCAAATGCAATTTCCTGTTGCAGTGAATGCTCTAAAAACGGGCAGTTATGACTATGGTGCCTGTTTCGCCACATTTACCATCTGGATTATTATCCCAGACACCAGTGTCTCAGAACTCCGCAGGTGGGAATTGGCGTTACAACATATCTTTGCTTTTTGCCACCCTCCTAGCCTTAATTTATGGTAATTTCTCTGGTCTCAACATTTCTTCTCAGTAACTATTCCTGTCTTCACTCCTTTTCAGTTTTCTATGTATTTTATTTTCTGACCTGTCCATGTTTGCCCGCCCTCAACTTATACCATATCCATATAAGTATATAGTTCTAGCAATACCAGTCATGACCTCCTTCTTCTGTGTGGATGCACACATATTCCCTGAACTATTACAGGACTTGGTAAGAACAGCAAGAGAGGGGAAGAAAACCAATGTGCACTCCGTTGTGCATACCGGGGGGAGTCATTCCAGATGTGGAAAGGGTCCTTCCGGATGCCATGAAGGGTACAGGGTGCACCCATCTGCAGGTGGTCGCTCATTGGCACCAATGATGTGTGTCGCTATGGGTCGGAGGAAATCCTCTCTGGCTTCCGGCGGCTATCTGATTTGGTGAAGACTGCCAGTCTCGCTAGCGGGATGAAAGCAGAGCTCACCATCTGCAGCATCGTCGACAGGACTGACTGCGGACCTTTGGTACAGAGCCAAGTGGAGGGTCAGAATCAGAGGCTGAGACGGTTCTGCGACCGTGTAGGCTGCAGATTCCTCGACTTGCGCCATGGGGTGGTGGGGTTTTGGGTTCCGCTGGATAGGTATGAGTCCACTACACGCAGCAAGCGGCTACACGGGTAGCAGGGGTTGTGTGACGTGGGCTGGGCAGTTTTTTAGGTCAGATGGTCTCAGGCAAGTACAGAAAGGGCAACAGCCTCAAAGGGTGTGGGGCAAAGTCAGGACATGCGGGGACCAAGCAGCAATCGGTATTGTAATTGTAAACTGTTGAAGCTGCATTGGTAAAGTACCAGAACTTCAAGCGCTGGTAGAAAGCACTGAAGCTGATATCATTATAGGTACAGAAAGCTGGCTGAAGCCAGAGATAAATTCTGCCAAAATTTTTACAAAGGCACACATGGTGTTTAGAAAGGATAGATTGCATGCAACCAGTGGTGGAGTGTTCTTCACTGTTAGTAGTAGTTTATCCTGTAGTGAAGTAGAAGTGGATAGTTCCTGTGAATTATTATGGGTGGAGGTTACACTCAATAACCGAGCTCCCAACTCAGCAGCATTAGTGGCAGAACAATTGAGAGAAAATTTGGAATAAATTTCACATAAATTTTCTCAACATGTTATAGTCTTAGGTGGAGATTTCAATTTACCAGATATAGACTGGGACACTCAGATGTTTAGGATGGGTGGTAGGGCCAGAGCATCGAGTGACATGATACTGAGTGCACTATCCGAAAATTACCTCGAGCAATTAAACAGAGAACTGACTTGTGGAGATAACTTCTTGGACCTACTGATAACAAACAGACCCGAACTTTTCGACTCTGTGTGTGCAGAACAGAGAATCAGTGATCATAAGGCCGTTGCAGCATCCCTGAATATGGAAGTTAATAGGAATATAAAAAAAGGGAGGAAGGTTTATCTGTTTAGCAAGAGTAATAGAAGGCAGATTTCAGACTACCTAACAGATCAAAACGAAAATTTCTGTTCCAACACTGACAATGTTGAGTGTTTATGGAAAAAGTTCAAGGCAATCGTAAAATGCGTTTGAGACAGGTACGTGCCGAGTAAAACTGTGAGAGACGGGAAAAACCCACCATGGTACAACAACAAAGTTAGGAAACTAGTGCGAAAGCAAAGAGAGATTCATTCCAAGTTTAAACGCAGCAAAAACCTCTCAGACAAACAGAAGCTAAACGATGTCAAAGTTAGTGTAAGGAGGACTATGCATGAAGCGTTCAGTGAATTCGAAAGTAAAATTGTATGTACCGACTTGACAGAAAATCCTAGGAAGTTCTGGTCTTACGTTAAATCAGTAAGTGGCTCGAAACAGCATATCCAGACACTCCGGGATGATGATGGCATTGAAACAGAGACACGCGTAAAACTGAAATACTAAACACCTGTTTCCAAAGCTGTTTCACAGAGGAAGACCGCACTGCAGTTCCTTCTCTAAATCCTTGCACAAACGAAAAAATGGCTGACATCGAAATAAGTCTCCAAGGAATAGAAAAGCAACTGGAATCACTCAACAGAGGAAAGACCACTGGACCTGACGGGATACCAATTCGATTCTACACAGAGTACGAAAAAGAACTTGACCCCCTACTAACAGCCGCATACCGCAAGTCTCTAGAGGAACTGAAGGTTCCAAATGATTGGAAAAGAGCACAGGTAGTTCCAGTCTTCAAGAAGGGTCATCGAGCAGATGCGCAAAACTATAGACCTATATCTCTGACGTCGATCTGTTGTAGAATTTTAGGACATGTTTTTTGCTCGAGTATCATGTTGTTTTTGGAAACCCGGAATCTACTCTGTAGGAATCAGCATGGATTCTGGAAACAGCGATCGTGTGAGACTCAACTCACTTTATTTGTTCATGAGACCCAGAAAATATTAGATACAGGCTCCCAGGTAGATGCTATTTTCCTTGACTTCCGGAAGGCGTTCGATACAGTTCCGCACTGTCGCCTGATAAACAAAGTAAGAGTCTACGGAATATCAGACCAGCTGTGTGGCTCGATTGAAGAGTTTTTAGCAAACACAACACAGCGTGTTGTTATCAATGGAGAGACGTCTACAGACGTTAAAGTAACCTCTGGCGTGCCACATGGGAGTGTTATGGGACCGCTGTTTTTCACAATATATATAAATGACCTAGTAGATAGTTTTGGAAGTTCCATGCGGCTTTTCGCGGATGATGCTGTAGTATACAGAGAAGTTGCAGCATTAGAAAATTGTAGCAAAATGCAGGAAGATCTGCAGATGATAGGCACTTGGTGCAGGGAGTGGCAACTGACCCTTAACATAGACAAATGTAATGTATTGCGAATACATAGAAAGAAGGATCCTTTATTGTATGATAATATGATAGCGGAACAAACACTGGTAGCAGTTACTTCTGTAAAATATCTGGGAGTATGCGTGCGGAAAGATTTGAAGTGTAATGATCATATAAAATTAATTGTTGGTAAGGTGAGTACCAGGTTGAGATTCATTGGGAGAGTCCTTAGAAAATGTAGTCCATCAACAAAGGAGGTGGCTTACAAAATACTCGTTCGACCTATACTTGAGTATTGCTCATCAGTGTGGGATCCGTACCAGATCGGGTTGACGGAGGAGATAGAGAAGATCCGAAGAAGAGCGGTGCGTTTCGTCACGGGGTTATTTGGTAACCGTGATAGCATTACAGAGATGTTTAGCAAACTCAAGTGGCAGACTCTGCAAGAGAGGCGCTCTACATCATGGTGTAGCTTGCTCACCAGGTTTCGAGAGGGTGCGTTTCTGGATGAGGTATCGAATATATTGCTTCCCCCTACTTATACCTCTCGAAGAGATCACAAATGTAAAATTAGAGAGATTAGAGCGTGCACGGAGGCTTTCAGGCAGTCGTTCTTCCTGCGAACCATACGCAACCGGAACAAGAAAGGGAGGTAATGACAGTGGCACGTAAAGTGCCCTCCGCCACACTTCGTTGGGTGGCTTGCGGAGTATAAATGTAGATGTAGATGTAGATGTAGATCTTCCAAAAGTAATGAGTGTGAGAATGTGGGTCTTGCGGGATACATGCACAAAATAGTCCCTGCAGTCACACTATCCTTTGTGCCCTCGGTGGCTCATATGGATAGAGCATCTACCATATAAGCAGGAGATCCCAGGTTCAAGTCCTGGTTGGGGCAGACATTTTCACCTGTCCCCGTTGATATATATCAACGCCTATCAGCAGCTGAAGGTATTAAAATAAGTTCAATATACCATGTACAGTGCACTTAACTTTCTGCTGTTATGAAGTCTTTCATGGTGTTTTGTCTGTATTCTCTGTCTTGCTTATTATCCTGTGTTCCACCTGTAAGCTCTCAGGTTTTCAAATCTCGGCCGGCGCTGTCCACCAGTTGCTATCCTCACTACAGTTTGATGCTTGGGTCAATGTGGGTGATGCTTGAACGTTCCATTATAGTCACACAGGAATATCAATAGAGCACCGAGAGCTAAGGATCACTGAGCATCTAGCCAGAGGTCACTGGCCTCCATCTGATTATGAGTGACCTGGATGCAGCATGTCTCTTCCTGTAGAGTGACTATTTAAGCCAACCAAGAGACCACAGCAGACAGTTCCCATCGGCAAGAGCTGCCCGAGTTACGTGCCGACTGCTTGCAGTCCATCAATTAAACTCTCGTTTATTTGCCATCAGAGAAAACTATGTCATGCAGATAAGTTATGCTTCTTAACGGGCAACAGTTCTTCTAGTGGAAGGAAGAGGAATTAAGAAAAGGGACTTGTATTGCTTAGGAAATGGAGAGAGTTTGGAAAAGTCATCCAGAATCCCAGAGCAATCAGTCTTTCCATCTTATTCTGTTTGCTAAGTCTCCCCTGACTCGGGATCCTGTGTTACTTTTCCGAACTCTCCTTCCTAAATCGTGCCAGTCCTTTTCCTTCATCCCTCTCTTCCTTGTCCTTCAACCTATCTGCCAGAAGGAGGAGCCACTGGCTTGGAAAGCTTGCACATTTACTTAACCTCTGTACATGTTTTCTCCTGTTGCTGCTTGGTGAATAGATTGTTTTATAAGTACAATTACATTATATTTTTAAACAATAATTACTTTCTTGTAAAGAGGCACCCAATGGCATATTTTAATCTGTCTCGAAAAATGTCATTGCCAGTGATGCTTGATATGTATCACTTATTAAGTTAGAACAACATTCCATAACTCTGTTTGAAATTCTATAATCACCATATGAGCTTTTGTTCTTTAGAATTTTTATAAATATGTTAACTTCAGTGATGGATATTGGTTTACTTCTAGTTGCTTAAAGTTTAGTGAAATGACATTTTTAATATATTCTCTTGCTTCTTTAACTGGACCCTTAAATCCTGTTTTTGATGCTACATTTGGAAACTGTTAAAAGTTCACACAGCTTGTGAATTATTAGTCACAACATTTAGTGTAATTGTTATGGCATCTCGTACATTGACTGGCTGTCCTGTCTCCCATTTGACAGTATCCGATGTAGCTTTAATCTTACTTTCTGCTTTATTAATTTCTGTCGGGAATATACATACTTCTTGATGTTTCAGTGACTTTCCTTAAAATATTACACTTTTTCTTTTAGTATGCAAGTTATGTTGGGTCTTGACTTATTTTGACCTTTAAACAAATTTCCCTCTACCTCTTACATGAGATTTTAGTTATTCGAGTTATCCATAGCTGACTTATGTTTTTCAATGGATTTTCTGGCTAACTTTTTAGGAAAGCCAACTTTCAGGTACCAACAAAAAATTTAATTTGGAGTTTGACATGAGCATTTCTTTCACTATATACCTCATCCCACATCACTCATTTTAACTCACTCTTAAAACGATGTATCCCGTTCTCATTAACATGCCTCACTGCTTTGTATTCTCTATGGTGCTACTGTATATTTCTTATTTCCATTATTAATTTTGCATCATGATCAGATGCTCCATTAACAAATGGGCACATATTAATTGTTTCAGCCTGAGCACTGTAGACAAAAATGTTATCGGAGTCCTACTATTTCGTTACACTCAAGTCAAAAAAGTGATTACTGAAATTAGATTGAAACACCCAAGTAATGACTCCAGTCCTTTTTTCTGTCCCTATCTTTTAAGAAATCTACATTGAAATCTCCAGAAACCACCAAGTGTTTCATCTTGTCTGACAGGTAGCTCAATAAAGCATTATTTTAAGCAACATACTTATTTTCCTCTGCTGTGTTCTTTCTGTGCAGAGTATAGATGATTTCTACAGTCTCTTTGTTAATGGATTTTTCCAGTGTGTGTCAGTCACTGTTGATATTTATTTTCCCCACAATTTTATGATCTTCGAGCTGGTACTAATAAATTTTTGCAGGAATGATGTTCTGAGGCAGGATAGCTATGTGCTGTTATAATGTTGTTACTTCATTACTTTTTTCCAGAACCAAAACTGAAGTCTGTTTTCCAGCAGGATGTGCTGAAGCATCTCATCACAATTGTGGGTGGAAAACAGTTCATAGAATCAGATGTGTTTTCACCATATTCATATAAAATTGGTAAGCTGTGCTTCTTAATGTTATGTGAAAACCTATGTATTTTCAGTTCCTTAAGCATTTGTGTAAATGAGTGTGTGTTCACGTGGACAGAAAAAACTTTTCAGTAGGGAATAATTTTCCATTGTGGTTGTACACACAAAGTAATCAAAAAGTGAAAAATCTTCACATTGTGCTTCTTTAGATGATCCCAATGTAATTATTGACAGTTGTACTGTCAGTACTTGGTATACTATTGGCACAATATTTTGGTGAACAATGCTGTCACCAACACCACTTATTGGCAATGACAGGGCTGCTTCCCCAAATATTGTGCACATTGGACATCAAGTACTGGCAATACACCCGAGGAAGGTAAGCTTTTAATGACAACAAGGAGTGATGAAGTGTCTAGAGTGGGACTATGCCAGTCTTCTTGTAACAACATTAGTTAGTTATTGTGAACTTAAGTTTATTTACAATAAATTATTATTGGATGCAAAGAACTAAAAATGAAACCTTTAAAAATGATGGAGTTCGTAATATTATGATGTCATGTATCAGATTTCATGTTGCCACTAGATATTGATAACATTTGACTTTCAGTTACAATGAATATTAATATTATTTAGTCACTTGTTTCAGATTTCTTGTTGCTGTTGGATGCTGAAAACAATCCTGTCAACACCAAATTCATCCCAGATCATCAAATATCAAAGTAAGTAGAAACACTTTCAATAAATTGCCTTTTTTATGAAATTCACTGTGAAAGATGTAGGACTGATATTGTCTCACTTCCAATAAACATACGTGATAGCAACATAATCTGTTGTTGCAAGTTTGTCAGAAGCTGTTCAAAGGTCTTCAATGAAGAATACAAATAAGGGTTTTAATAATTTACCATTTTTCGTGGTATATATTTTGGCAGCCATATGATTGACACAAGATAATCCTGTATAGTACTTCTTCTATTCCCAATACTAACATTATTGTGTAATCCTTAGTATGTAAACATCTCCTGTTGCTAGCTTTCTTTTGTTTTGCTTACTCATTTTGGTCTTGAAAGCAGTGCTGTCAAATGCAGATCTAACATTTACATTGTTCAATTTTCTGAATCCGTTATTTTGCTGCAGATGTGGTGGACTGAGAAAACACAGAGAAGAGTGCTTTATAGAGATAATGCTGAACACATTTTGTGAATGTTCCCTATCCTATTGCTCTTTAATTATGTAATGGAGATTATTGATAAACAAAAGAGACCAACTAGTCCAGTAACTGTTGGCTCGTGAATTCACATGAAGTACTTGCAGTTTTGGACTCAAGATTTGTTTTAATATTTGGACATGATATTTTGAATAAAAAATAATTATGCAGTTGCTGTACCCAATTATTAAGTGTGATTACTATTTTCAGAATTGCCGTTTTGCTGCTGAGAGAAGATGCATTCAGTGGAGAGCGGTTGAAGGGGCCCCAGCAGATGAAACGACGACACCTTGAGATGTTGGGCTATCGTGTGGTTGGCATTGCAGCACGATTGTGGCAGTCAATGTTCATGGCAGAGCCAGAGGCTAAAGCTAGATTCCTAGAAGATTGTATCTTTCAGAAACAAACTACTAAACAGTCTGAATTATACATCAAATAAAGAAACAGTGCCTGTTTTTATTCATTCTATAATTTGGAGGGAGCAGAGTACAAATATTCTATTACTTTATGTCTCAATAATTATTACATTACCTCACCACGAGATGAGTAGAGTGTTTCAGGGAGTGCATTTTTTGTGTGAAGTTGCAAGACTCTTCATCTGAAAAGCAGCATCCTAAAATGAGAGAGAAATGAGGATGTGTACTGAGGTAACGAAAGTCATGGGATAGCGATATGCACATATACAGATGGCAGTAGTATTACGTACACAAGATATAAAAGGGCAGTGCATGGGCGGAGCTGTCATTCATACTCGTGTGATTCATGTGACACATAGCACATTCCATTTCGGAAATATTCTGAGATACCCTGTCTTAAGAGTGTGCCGATAATACCAAATTTCAGGTATTACCTCTCACCACGGACAATGAAGTGGCCAACGTCTTTCACTTAATGACTGAGAGCAGCAGCGTTTCTGTGGAGTTGTCAGTGCTAACAGAGAAGAAACTCTGTGTGAAGTAACTGCTGAAACCAAAGTGGGACATATGATGAACATATCTGTTAGGGTAGTGTGATGTTATTTGGCATCAGTGGTCTAGGGCAGCAGATGACTAATGCAAATGCCTTTGCTAATAGCATGACATCCCCTGCAGCATCTCTCCTGGTCTTGTGACCCTATCAGTGGCACCCTGGACAGCAGGAAAACTATGGAAAGTTCAGATGAGTCCCAATTTCAGTTTGTAAGAGCTGATGGTAGGGTTTGGGTTTGACGCAGACCCAATTTGACAGCAAGGTTCTGGGTAAGCTGATGGTGGCTCCATAATGATGTGCGCTGCATTTGCATGGTTGGTCCTCCGATCCAACTCAACCAATCATTGACGGAGTTCGGCTACTTGGAGACGATTTTCAGCTATTCGTGGAATTTTTTTCTGAATAGCTACAGGGAAACTGGTATTTTACATTTTCGTGTGATCCGGATTTAATAAACACAAAATTGAGGATAATCTAGAATTGAGGAAAATGTTAATACCACCAAAATATGAGCAAAAACATATGTAATAAGCATACATGATTAAAAATCGTAATCATATCCAATACATTGTATAAAATCTGTATGAGAGGAAGAAATTAAATGTACAATACCATGTTTATATAATATGTGGTAATGAGTTTAATCAGTTCTTAAAAAATCACAGGTAAAACTCATCAAAAAATTTGAATTGGTGTCTGGGTACAAGGTAACTGAGAAATTTTTCGTTTGTTCTCGCCCTGAAAAAATCAAAAATTGATGAACACTCTAAATTAAACCAAAAACTGTGAAGTGCAACGAAAGGCATTGAAATCTAATGTGTGGGCGCGTGTGTTCCTTCTGTAGCCAATGGCAGTGCAGCGTACTCTGCTGATGTGAACACAGTGACCTCTAGTGTATTGCTTGTAAACTGCCATCGCAATGCATTGAACACCACTGAGGACTACAACAAAGATGCAAATGCCATCGCACAACTGTTCACTGCCGCGTGTAGCAAATGGAGCAGCCTATGTTGGCTGCAGTCAGTAGTGGCACAATATATTCCACATTCTGTCAACAGCAGGTTGGTAGTGAACAGCATAAATGTTGGGTACTATTTGTCAAAGAACAAAAGTTTACACATTTGGTGGGTTCTATTTAAATAAAAGAATTACTGTAAATGTGATGCAATGAGAAGGACTTTGGCAGAAAGGAATCAGTCTGGACACACAAATTTTCAGCAGCTACTAGCTAAAGTGTCTTTGTTAGTTCTGTAGAATAAGTTACGAGGTACAGTAATTTTTATTTTATGTACTGTATATGACTAAAATAAAGCAGCAAGGAAAAATATAAAATATCACAGCAGCTAAGTGGTTAAACCATAAGCAAAAATGCAGGCATCTGCTTAATGACAAATTTGTCACCATTGCTATTATTGTTTAACACTTTTCTTATGAGGCGTGCACATCATATGCTCACCACACTTCATATGCTCCATCCTGTCAAAGTGTTATTTTAGGCTTGAAGAGAGAAACAGAGAAGTGAAAAAATGTGTTTACTTCCCCAATTTACTTTAAAGCTTATTAGAAGTTGGCTTGGTGAATTTCTATACACAGTGTAAAATGTAAATTTAAAAGAAAACTCAGGCACTACAGTTTCGCTTCATGCTGTCTATCACTGCTGCCAACCTTTACGATATACAGTGTGTGGCGCAAAGTATATACATGAGTGGTGTATGTAGTTGTTGCAGCTGTATCGTATTAGATTTGCAATGAAAGTCTTTAAAAACCCTTATTCTATTTCTGTGTGACATCTCTGCCATAGCACATGATCTGCATGAAAAGTATATTTTCAGCACTAAACAAAATGCTTTCACCCTACCTGTACTCCTGTCATTGAAGGGCCACTCCCCCTCTCCACACATCTAGCAGGTGAGACCATTTTACAAGTGTTAGTGTTCTGTTGTGGCTGTGCTGGCTGTCAAGTGACATAACAAGTTGTCAGCCAATAAGAGCTCCTCACTAACTGGAAATGGCTGATATTTCCTTGATTCTGACCAAGCATACGTTTTGAGACTCGTTTGAATTTAAAAGATTGATGATAGATAATTGTTGCTGAATACAGTACATCGAAAACGCATGTAAAAAGACAAGACCGAGTTGTAAATGGCACAAGAATATCTGGCCTCTGGGCCCCTTCATCACATATTGGGTCAGTCCTGAGCACTTCCCATCAGCTGTCCTGTTTTTCCCTTGCTGCCGCAACATAGCAGTAGTTGTATCATAACTGCATGGTGAAGCTAAAAGTACCAAGTTGTGTTTATAACGCCAATAGCAGGTCATGTCAACATTTCCTCTGCCATGTCTCCCCTCTCAGCATCGTTCTAAAATATTCCCTTAACTCTGTCACCACTCATGATGCAAACCGTCTTGTCCTTTGTGCCACTTATAAGTACATAGACCTGTTTATTTCTACAATGGTTTACATCAGTTTACAGCTTGAACATTTAGCTATTTTTTGACATAATTACCATTTCTGTCAATACATTTATGTAGACACTGTGGCAGTTTTTTGTATGCCCATGTCATACCAGCTCGCCGCCATGCTGTTTAGAAAGTTATGGACCTCTTCTCTCTCCTCGTCATCGGAGCTGAATCGCTTGGACCACAATTAATGCTGACAGGTACTGTGAGACTCAGAAAAAACTCAAACGGCAAATCAGAACCGGAGAAGAGGAATGTTGAACAAAGGCATACACATTCTCCATGACAACGCTCGCACACACATTGCTTGGCAAACTGTTGCTCTCCTGCAACAGTTTCAGTGGAACATAATCACCTACCCACCCTATAGTCCTGACCTGGCATACAGTGATTATCACCTGTTCTCTAGGTTAAAAGAACATTTGGCCAGAAAGCTATTCAGCTCCAACGACGAGGTGAAAGAAGAGGTTCATAACTTTCTGAACAGCATGGCGGCGAGCTAGTATGACATGGGCACCCAAAAACTGCCACAGCATCTACAAAAATGCATCAACAGAAATTATGATTATGTCGAAAAATAGCTGAGTGTTCAAGCTGTAAACTGATGTAAACCATTGTAGAAATAAACAGGTCCATGTATGTACAAAGAAATAGGAGACCTTACTTTTGGGATTACCCTCGTATAACTCAATCAGTCACATCAAATGTCATTAGGCAGAAAATGGGATGAAGCCAAGCAAGACGTCGAGTGAGAATTTAGAATTGAGGTAAAACTTACTAGGAAGAAACATTAAATTAGGGAATTTTTAATATTGATCTAGTGGGTTTTTCGCAGGGGCTACAAATTTTATGGCATAGAATCGCGAAAAATGTACAATCAGAAAACTAAAGTTCCACTGTATGCGCCACAATTGTTCACAATTAGTTTGAAGAACATTCCGGACAATTTGAGCAAATGATTTGCCCATCCAGATAGCCAGATGTGAATCCCATGGAACCTTTATGGGACATAATTAAGAGGTCAGTTGGTCCACAAACCCGCATCTCCTGGTCGTGCGGTAGCGTTCTCGCTTCCCACGCCCGGGTTCCTGGGTTCGATTCCCGGCGGGGTCAGGGATTTTCTCTGCCTCATGATGGCTGGGTGTTGTGTGGGGTCCTTAGGTTAGTTAGGTTTAAGTAGTTCTAAGTTCTAGGGGACTGATGACCTAAGATGTTAAGTCCCATAGTGCTCAGAGCCGTTTGAACCATCCTCCACTGGCAACACTTTCGCAACTATAGACAGCTATAGAGGATGCGTGGCTTAGCACTTCTGCAGGGGCCTTTCAGTGAGTTGTTGAGTCCATGCCATGTTGAGATGCTGCAGTGCACTGGGCAGAAGGAGGTCTGACATGATATTAGGAGGTAGCCCGTGACTTTTGTCACCTCTGTGTGTAATTCCTTGTTGACATGTATCTCATGCAGACATAAGTGCCACTAAGACAGTTCAATCACAGCATCTTTACTGTAGCAGTTAATTCTTCATATTGATTTCAACACCATTTTCCCATAAAACACTGTACAAACAATAAAGAATGCAAATATTTGCACAATGTTTTGCTCAACCACAGCTCATCGTCAAGCTTTCACCATATTGTTTGAAGACCTCACTTAGGCCACTACGGGTAGATGTGACAATGCCACCATACAGTGGGTAGCCTCTCGAGTGGCAAGGCATAGTGGCATATGATTACCAGAATACAGTTGCTGTGTTATGGCCATTGGCATAACATTTGAAAACCCCCATTTACCATAACACTGTGGGCTATTGTACAGCAGGAAATTTTCTATAGTGCAAAAACTGTACCATGTTGAAGAGGCTTAAGGAGGTAACCAAATTTACCATGTCATGAAAAAGTAGTCATCTTTGCAAGCTGTATTTGATGAGACAGAGAAAATATATGAGTATATCGAATAGGTAATGCAGTATGTAAGAAAGATAAAAATGTAATAATCATTGGGGACTGGAATGTGGATGTAGGGGAAGGAGTAGAAGAAAGGCTCATGGGAGAATATTGGCTTGGTACTAGGTATGAGAAAGGAGAAAGACTATTTGAGTTCTGTAATAAATTTCAGCTAGTAATAGCAAATATTCTGTTCAAGAATGAAAATAAGAAGAGGCATACTTGGTAAAGGTGAGGAGATAGTGTAAGAATTCAGTTAGATTACATCATGATCAGAGGTTCTGAAATCAGACACTGGGTGGTATGGCGTACCCAGAAGCAGATATAGACTTAGATCAGAATGTTGTAGTGATGAAGAGTTGGCTGAAGTTTTAGAAATCAGTTAGTAGGAATCAATATTCAAAGAAGTGGGATACGGAATCTCTAAGGAATGAAGAGAGACACTTGGTAGTTCTCTAGGGCTATAGATGCTGCAACAAGGAACTGCTCAGTGGGCAGTACAATTGAAGAGGAATTAACATATCTAAAAAGGGCAATCACAGAAGTTGAAAAGATAAGCATAGGTACAAAGAAAGTAGCTGCAAAGAAACCATGGGTGACAGAAGAAATACAGTACTTCAGTTGATCGATGGAAGAAGGAAATACAAAAATGTTCAGGGAAATTCAGGAATACAGAAATTGAGGAATGAAATAAATAGGAAGTGCAAGGAGCTAAGGTGAAATGGATACATGAAATGTGAAGAAATTGAAAAAGTAATGGTTGCCAGAAGGACTGAGTCAGCATATAGGGAAGTCAAAATAACCTTAGAATTTAGGAGCAAGGTTGGTAACATTAAGAGTGAAATTAGAAGCAAGGTTGGCAACATTAAGAGTGCAATGAGAATTCCACTTTAAATGCAGAGGAGAGAGCAGATAGGTGGAAATAGTACATTGAAGGTGTCTACGAGGGGAAGGTTTGTCTGATGTGATAGAAGAAGAAATAGGAGTCGACTTAGAGGAGATAGGAGATACAGCATTTGAATCAGAATTTAACCCTACGCTGCCTGAATTTATGTTTAGTTATCAAATTGTGGTAAAAAAATAATTTTAGTAATTTTGAGCAGAAAAAATTAATTATAACTTTTAAGATACCTTAAATTTTCATTTATTATTGCATTATGGGTACAAAACGGAAAATGTGCAGAAACACTACCGTATTTACTCGAATCTAAGCCGCACCTGAAAAATGAGACTGGAAATAAAGTAAAAAATTCTCGAATCTAAGCCGCACGTAAAATTTAAGACTCGAAATACAAGGGGAGAGAAAAGTTTTAGGCCGCACCTCCAAATCGAAACAAAGTTGGTCCATTGTAATACGAGACACAATTCAGGTCGAATGAAAGACGATACAGCTACAGTAGTTTAGTTCGAGTCGTAAGTTTAACAGTTAAGCTTTACCAGGCAGCCATTGCTATGCGTCGGGCGCTCCGTCCGTATTTATACGGGTACCCTTCCTTTTTCACGTGCTTCGTCTGGTTTGAAACGATTGCTTATTTTGCTTTGGTCTGATAAGTGCCGTTTTCTTTGTTATAGGTGTTCACGTCACTCTAAGCTGAAAATGCATTACTGTACTGTGTCATGCATTGTTTGTCGCATTCTGATAGTGCGTGTTTACGGCCTGTCACCGATCGCGGCATGGCTTGCTTTTGTGCACGCTACCGCCGCTTACAATAAAAAAAGAGTGGAATCGTCTAATTAGCGAAACAATGGCAAGAGACTGCTATTTGTTCTTACACTGCTGCTTTCTTTGATAATGATTAACAAGAACCAAATAATAGACTGCGTATGATAGAAGATGTTCTGAACGAGAGTTAGGCGAAGTACACAGAAATTAGAGTCATCTTAGATTTTAAAATCTAGTCAGTTGCCGTGCTTCATTTCTGACTGTATCACTATTAGGTATAAAAATAATACGAATATAAACATGACACGATATGTATATTCTTCCACGTTTGCTGTTGTCTCACTCTAGTTTGGTAGTTCATTAGGCAAACAGGATTTAAATGAGATAGCAGCAAACACGAAAGAATACATGGCAAAATGTTTATATTCGTATTGTTTCTTATGGTGAAGAGAATACTGCATGTGATTCACATTTCGTCAGGTTCCTATTAGCAACCATCTCTTCTCATAGGTAGGAAAAAATTCAGAACGTGGACTTGGCCATATTGACAAACATCCCAAACAGTCTTGCCAGTCGGATTTCCGTAGTAAATTGAAATTCTGCTACATTCGAAGATGAACAATACGGAATTTGTATTTACTTCGTTGGATAATGTATGAAAATGCAGTGGTCGAAACTCAGGACGGAGAATAAAAGCTCGTCTACCACCTTTTTTAAAAAATTTATTTACTGACGCAGAGGTTTTGGCGCCAGTATTTATCTTTGTGCCTACAAAGCATGGCTGTGTAGCGCTACATATATTCGACGGCACATTTAAATTCAAGAACATTGACATTAATAAATTCCGTTTAGAGCAGCATCTAGAAGCATGTGCAACAGAAGTAGAGTTCCATAACAGATCCTATATAATAGTAACTATTTACCGAGCACCTGCAGGAAATTATAATCTATTCATAAATCATCTAGAAGCACTTTTGGGTTATTTAACAGTAAGAAACAAAGAAATTTTGATTGCTGGTGACTTTAATACAGATTTTCTAATTCAATCTTCCAGTAAACATTTACTGCAGTTGGTAATGTTGTCTTTCAATCTAACTCACACTGTAAACTTTCCAACTAGGATCACTAAATCCTCAAGGACAGCCATTGATAACATTTTTATAGACAAATCAAAGGAACAAAATCATATCATAAAACCTGTAATAAATGGACTATCAGATCATGACATTCAGCTCCTTGTTTTAGATGTAAATTCTAAGCAGATTATCAAGACTGCTAAATCTGAGTACAGGATAGTATTCAATCAACCATAAATTGAGTGTTTTAGAAAACTGCTCAAAGATATGAACTGGAAAGATGTTTATAGTGCTCATGACATTAATGAAAAAATATAACACATTCATGAACAATGTCAGTACCATGTTTGAAAACTGTTTTCCTCTAAAAGCTACTCAAATGAAACAGAAGTCTATAATAAAACAATGGATCACCCAAGGAATAAAGATTTCCTGTAAGACAAAAAGGAAAATGTATCTGTCGACCAAGAATAGCTCCAATGCTGATGATTTAGCTAAATACAAGGAATACTGTAAAATATTAAAAAAAGTAATTCAGGCATCTAAACAAATACACTACGAGAAGAAGATAGCAATGTCGGGGAACAAAATAAAAACAATATGGGATATAGTGAAAGAGGAGACTGGTAGAACCAGAAAGGAACAGGAGCAAATAGCACTAAGGGTAGATGGCACAATAGTAACCGATGGGCATAGTGTGGCAAATCTATTTAACAAGTACTTTATATTCGTTACTGATAGAGTGGGATTGTCAGGATCAGTAAAAAATGCCCTTGAATATCTGAAACTAGCCTTTACAAATAGCTTCAGGTACAGAAATATGTCACTCACATCACCAAAAGAAATAACTTCCATAATAAAATCTTTAAAAACAAAGCATTCGAGTGGTTACGATCAGCAGAGTTAATTAAGGCATGTTCTTGTGAGTTTAGTACAATTCTGAGTTACTTGTGTAACCACTCAATTACAACTGGGACATTTCCTGACTGGCTGAAATATGCAGATGTTAAGCCTCTATTCAAGAAAGGGGATAAAGAGATGCCATCAAACTACAGACCGATTTCACTTTTGCCAGCATTCTCAAAAATTTTAGAAAAAGTAATCTACAGGCAGCTTCTCAACCATCTGACCACAAATAACATATTATCAAGAACACAGTTTGGATTTCTGAAGGGTTCTGATATCGAAAAGGCTATTTACACCTACAGTGAAAATGTACTTAATTCAGTTAACAAGTTACAAGCAGCAGGTATTTTCTGTGATTTGTCAAAGGCATTTGATTGTGTAGTGGTGGTGGTGGTTATTGTTTAACGTCCCGTTGATTGTGTAAACCACAACATCCTTTTAAATAAATTAGAATTCTATGGTGTCACGGGCAGTGCTGCAAAATGGTTCAAGTCATACCTCGCTAACAGGAAACAAAGGGTGTCTAGTGAATTAAGTCATCAGTCATCATCAGAATGGGAAGAAATTACATGTGGTGTCCCATAAGGATCCATCTTAGGGCCATTGCTTTTTCTTGTGTACATTAATGATCTCTCATCAGTTACACTGCCAAAAGCAGAGTTCATTTTGTTTGCAGATGACACACGTATTGCAATAAATAGTATGTCGAGTGTAGTTCTAGAAAGATCTGCTAATGATATTTTCATGGATATTAATAAATGGTTTAAAGCCAACTCACTGACATTAAACTTCGAAAAGACTCACTATATGCAATGCAGAACCTGTAAGAGCTTTCCACCCTGCATATGCATAAAGTACGAAGAAGAGCAGATAGAAGAGGTTGACAGTCTTAAATTCCTGGGATTACAACTTGATAATAAATTCAGTTGGGAGGAGCACACCACAGAACTGCAGAAACGCCTTAACAAATCCGTATTTGCAATTCGAGTGTTAGCAGACATAGGCGACAGAAGTGTGAAAAAGCTTGCATACTTTGCCTACTTTCATTCCATAATGTCATATGGTATAATATTTTGGGGTAACTCTTCAAGTCAAACAAAAGTTTTCAGACTCCAAAAGCGTGTAATACGTATTATTTGTGGAGTAAACTCACAGACGTCTTGTAGAAACCTCTTCAAAGAACTGGGTATACTAACTACTGCCTCTCAGTATATTTACTCCTTAATGAAATTTGTCCTAAATAATATATCTCATTTTCCAACAAACAGCTCAGTTCATACATACAATACCAGGAACAAAAATGATCTGCACAAGGACTTAAAAGCACTTACTTTAGTTCAAAAAGGGGTCCACTACTCAGGAACACTCATCTTCAATAATTTGCCAGCAAACATAAAAAATTTAGTTACAAATAGAGATCAGTTTAAAAGGAGCCTGAAAGACTTACTCCTTCTACTCCATTGACAAATTTTATAATAGAAACAAATGATGTGTTGTATATATTTATACTATTAGTATTGTTATTTCAGCTTAAAAAAAATGAAAATAAAAAAAAAAAAAGGTGACATGTCCCGTATCCACGAGGATCTCCTCAACACGGATCTATGGAAGGAAAAACTAATCTAATCTCTAATCTAACGGCAGAAGTTAGTTGTGGCGGCACCTACCAACATTTTTCAGAACTTCCGCTTGCTTTGCACTCGATTATATGCCACAGGCGGTTTTTTGGATTACAAAAACCAGAAAAAAAGTGCGGCTTAGATTTGAGTAAATATGGTACATCATGCAGTGAGACTAATGTTTGATATTGTGCAAAAATGCTACATCATGCAGTGTGACATGAAATGGGTTAGATTAACACCATTTAACAAACTGTACAATCAATATTTCGTAGCTTCTAAGATGTAATTCAGCACAGTATAGAAAAATAGTCATATTTTTGCAAAACTGTCAGTCACCATCAAATATTTAAAAAGAAACATTGTAAGAAATGACCCTTATTCAATGTGATAAATTTTGAAGCAATCAATGTTCTTCTTCACACACAGAGCTATTCCACACTTTTCACACTGGACTACTGTAAATGCCTTGCAGCTGGCACACTTACAACTTTGACACTTTTCTGTCATTTTTGACCAATGACCAACACCGTCTCTCCGTACATCAATTGTTAGCTGAGCTGCAACAGGAGACCTTTTAACTTCATTCTGTGGACTGGACGTTGGTCTGCCTCGCTTTCCTTGTGTTCCTCCTACTTTGCAGAGGCTTCTCCCAATGTCCATCCGAAATTCACACATTTTTAGTGTTTTTAAACCAGTGTTTTGCAAAGCAAAACACTTGTAGAGAATCCAGGCACTGGTGGTTGCAACATCTATTAGATGATAAAATAGTCTAAAGTACCATTTTTTGCTCCTCATTACAGTTTTGTAGCGTCCAAGCAGACTGTCATGAAGTACACACCCCACATTTGTTTGTAATATTCCTGTATCACATAAGGAACACTTATCACTTCCCTCTGTTTCTTCTTGCGATTGTACCTTTTGGCTGCACACCTCGGTGGCTCCCCTGCATATGTTGAAAGTAATGTTACACCTTTAATGTCTTTCCATACTACAGAGGATACATCTGTTTAACTTATGTCTGTCACATACTCCACAGATGTTCCCCTTGACTCCTTTTGCAAATCATCATCTGTTGGTACAGTCTGGAATTCTGTTTCTCCTAACAGTTCCCAGAAGCAAAATTCCTTGAGAAGCTAAGAATGTCATTAGAGGTATGGATGTGTAGTAGTTGTCAAAGTACGACAAGACCCACATGCTTTAGAATAGATTGTGTTAATCTGACAACCACATTGCTACTGGCGCCCAAATCTGGTTCATCTTGCAAGCGGTGTGCTGGAAAATTTTCCTGTCCAGTATAGATTTCAAAATCATTAGTGAAGCCAGATATCCCACACAACATAAAAATTTTGTAGCCCCATTTGTGTGGCTTATCAGGCATGTATTGCTTTAGATGGTGCCTTGATTTTGTTGCACACATCTGCTCATCTACTGCAAGATTCTCTTCAAGTGGTATTGTGGAAAACTGCTTCTTTAGTGACTCTATGACTGGGCAAATTTTGTGCAGCTTATCACAATTTGGCTGATCATGAGTAATTTCCTTGCTACTGTCATTGCAATGAAAAAACTGCCTCAATTTCTCAAATTCATTCACTGACATTGTTTCACAGATAACCTCACAGCTGGGTTCCAAAACAGCCTAGTCTTTCTTCATGATATGACTGATGATAAGATACAGATTCCTATGAATTTTGAAAGATCTTCAGAGTTTGTATTATAAGGCTTTGTTGGACCTTTTTGAACACTGTATAATATTGTTTGTTCTGCAATGTGATTCAGTAAACCATGTGTAAACATATATTTGAAGAACTGAAATGGTGTTTCCAAAGCACAAACTTCATCTGGTAGATGGAGGTTTCCCTTGAATATTTTTTTAACAACCAGAAAATCAAAACTATGCTGCTTCCATGTTACATGATCTCTCCTCAGCTTTTTTCTTGATGACTCAGATTTATCATTCATATTAGGCATATGAGGCAAGGAATCTGGTGCTGGGATTGTGGAGACATGTGAAGTTTTATTATTACAGTTGTCAGATTCAGAGTCTGTTGGACAATACTCTTCAATATTGTTAACTATTGTGTCTATGTTTACAGTTCGGTCAGCAATTGAGTCATCAGATAAGAAATCATCTTCACTTCCAGAAGGCATCTCAAGAATGGCAAGAATATCATCCTCCTCTACCTCTCTTTTCTGACCTTTGTTGTCAATGAATTGTATGTCCATACCTCTCAAATAAAAATAATTCACATCCATTACTACTTCCATTAGCAATAAAAACTTTTATTTAGATTCAAATAGTGATTTTCTGTGTAAGAAACAACTAGAAATAAATGAATCTGGCAATTATTGTACACAGTAAAAAAAGCGTTTGTTGCATGTCATAGCAAAAACACTACACTTATATTTTGACATATTTTCCACACTAGAACCAAAATAAAACACAGATTCAACATTGATATCTACAATTCCATACCTTTGATGTAGAAAAATGATTTTTGAAGACTTCAAAATTCCTTATTGGCTTCGTAAATGAAGACACTAATTCAGTATCAGTAGACAGTCGCCATTACAGATCACAGAACACGTTTGTCAAAGATGCAACAGACAATAAAACAGAATTTAAGAGAGTTAAGAAACAACAATGTTACACATAAGCTCACAGAAGTCAACGAGACACTCTGACACAAGCACTGTTGTCATCTGTTAGAATTCTACAGATTTACAAGCAAATAACTTACATGTAGCAAAAATGCTACATTATTCAGTGTAGGGTTAAAACAGCTTTGGAAGACTTGAGATCAAATAAGACAGAAGGGATAGATAACATTCCATCAGAATTTCTAAAATCATTGGGAGACGTGGCAACAAAACAACTGTTCATGTTGGTGTGTAGATTCTATGAGTTGGGCGATACATCATCTGACTTTCAGAAAAATATCATCCACACAATTCCAAAGACAGCAAGAGCTGACAAGTGCAAGAATTATCACACAATCAGCTTAATAGCTCATGCATCCAATTTGCTGACAAGAATGGTATACAGAAGAATGAATAAGAAAATTGAGGATGTGTTAGATGAAGATCACTTTGGCTTTAGGAAAGGTAAAGACAGCAGAGTGGCAATTCTGATGTTGTGCTTGGTAATGGAAGGATGATTTCATAGGATTTGTTGATCTGGAAAAAGCATTTGAAAGCTCAAATGGTGCAAGATGTTTGACATTCGGAAGAAAATAGGGGAAGACAAGTAATATACAAGAGCCAAGAGGGAATAATAAGAGTGGAAGACCAAGACTGAAGTCTTTGAATTAAAAACTGTGTAAGGCAGGGTTGTAGTTTTCCACCCCCACTATTCAATCTGTAGATTGAAGAAGTGACGAGGGAAATGAAAGAAAGGTTTAGGGAGGAATTAAATTCAAGCTGAAAGGATATCAATGATATTATTTGGTGATGACATTGCTATCCTCAAGAAAGTGAAGAAGAATTACATGATATCCCGAATGGAATGAACAGTCTAATAAGTACAGAATATTGATTGAGAGTAAATTGAAGACAAACGAAAGTAATCTGAAGAGGCAGAAACGAGAACAGCAATAAACTTAACATCAAGATTGCTGGTCATGAAGTAGATGAAGTTAAGGAATTCTGTTATCTGGGCAGCAAAATAACCAATGATAGATGGAGCAAGCATCAAAAACAGACTAGCATTGGCAAAAAGAGCATTCCTGGCCAAGAGAAGCCTAGTAGTATCAAACACAGGCCTTAATTTTAGGAAGAAATTTCTGAGAATGCATGTTTGGGGCACAGTGTTGTGCAGTAGTGAAATGTGGACTGTGGAAAAACTTGAACAGAAGAGAATCAAAGCATTTGAGATGCGGTGCTACAGACGAATGTTGAAAATTAAGTGGACTGTTAAGGTAATGAATGAGGAGCTTCTGCAAAGAATTGGAGAGGAAAGAAATATATGGAAAACGCTGGCAAGAAGAAGGGACTGGATGACAGGGCATCTGTTAAGACACCAGGGAATAACTTCCATAGTACCAGAGGGAGCTGTAGACGAGAAAAACTGTAGAGGAAGACAGAGATTGGAATACATCCAGCAAATAATTGATGATGTAGGTTGCAATTGCTACTCTGAGATGAAGAGGTTTACACAGAGGAATTCAAAGCGGGCTGCATCAAACCAGTCAGTAGTAGTAGTAGTAGTAGTAGTAGTAGTAGTAATTCTGCTGTCTGTGATCTAATAAAATCTTATGCTGCTCTTAAATGATGTGTAATTGGTCAGTGGTTCACATCACTTTTCTTGACACACTTAAATATGCTGTTATAACACCCTCCTCCAAAACTGGAGATATGGAAACTGTCTTGAATTACAGACCCACATCCACTCCATCTCATCTTTTCAGAAACTATTGAGAATGTGTGAGCTGTGATAGAATACTGACACATTTTTCTGAGCTGAACTTGTTAACTCCCTCTTGTTAGAATTTTGTATAGAAATCTCCACATATAAATCCATACCAGACCTCCCAAACAAAGTACAGTAGAGCGTCGATTATCCAAACATCAGTCAACTGAACGACCGCTTATCCGAACTGTGTACTTGCTCGCACCTGTTACTCTCCCACCCTACCGTCCATCATCCCCCTCACTCCCAAACCAAGCAATAGATTGCCATGAATGTGATGAAGAAGACGTTCATGAATGGATGAATATCGATGATGCAGATCCAGGACACCATATCATGCAGGACAGCGAGATTGTAAACGTCGTCACTGATAAAGATGACGCCGCCAGCATCTCATCAATCAGTGCTCCAGAAAGTGAAGATGAAAGTATATCAACAGCTTCTGAGGTGTTCACTTGTTTAAATACTGCCTTGCGATGGTTTGAAGCTCAAGATGAAAGTGACTAGTTTCAGATATCTGTAATGAAAAAAGTACGCGACTTAGCTGCTTGTAAGCATGTAGGCTTGCTTAGACAGACCAAAATAAAGGATTTTTTAAAACGTTAATTTTGTATACTGTGTCTGTTTTTCATGCAAAATGCGTGTGTAATATGTATATATTTTTGTTTAATAAACTGTGCCACATACTATATATTCCTACTGAAGTTGCCATTGCATGTTACTTTGTAATACTAAAAGAGATGCCTGTTTTTATGAATAAATTTACTGTACAGTACTTCTTTTTGGCAAATAAACATGTACAGTTCGATTATCCAAACAAACCAGTTTTCCGAACACCCATGTCCTCCAATTACTTTGGATAATCAACACACTACTGTACTGTACTTGCAAAACTAAACAAGACAGATTATCCTATTTTTTGGTGTGTTCTGTAGCTTTGCTGAAGTACTGTATTATGTGGATAACAAAATTCTACATAGTAGATTAAAACAGGACAGTAATGACATGCCTCTAGCAAGGATGGATGCATAAGGCAGAGCAGTACGTTAACAGACTGCATCACAGGGATGAAACTCACCTCAGAACAGGGGAATTTAACATGTCTGGGGTCCCCTCTTGTCATTAACCAAAATGAATTACCTACCAGTGCCTTCAAAGAGCAGTTCAAAACCTGTAATTTTGGCTCATAATGCAGTCAAACAAATCAACTTTCCAAACTCTTCCTCACCAGAAACTACTCAGATTATAGCTGTAAGTTACTAAAACTGGTTCACACTGTAAATTTCAAGCCTTTATCTCGCAGTGAATGGATAACTGATAAAAGACTCATATTATGCTGTTTCAGACAACCATAATCCACAATCCAGCATCAAAAGTAGACATTAATAGTCACACACTATATTAAATACTGTGTGTAAAATTACTTTGGGGTCAATCCATATGAAGTGGTCCAGTAATGGTTGCTTGAACATTTTTAAATATTTTAATTTTTTTAATGTGATTGCCCTATATTTGAAAACAGTTTTAAAATAATTTATCTTGCACCTTTACTGGATGAAAGCCATTTTTATTTGTAGGTGCACGAGGGTTTTTCAGTCTGGAGACATTAGTGAAAATTTGAATATCTTTGCACTGGGTCAAGTTACAACATTGCAATTGACATGATTGTTTTTAGAAAAGTGTCCTCTACAACATTGTCTGTTACACAAAATACCCTAAATTCAACAATAACCAGTCAAAATGACCTCCAAATTTTCAAAAATCCACTTTTTAGGCCCAAAAATAACAAACAAGGACTGATTTAAGAGACTCTATTTTTTCCTATATTTAGATATAATACACAACTAGCCTCATATTGAGCAATAACACTTACAAATGTTTCCTTAATTTTTTTAGAACTTCTGAAATTTGAAAATTTTCATTTTTTTTTTTTTTGTTAAGTTTGGGGTTAGTTATTTCCAGTGTGACTGAATATAGAAATATGATTTTTGCACAATTTTTACACCTATATGATAGCAACGTACTGTAAAAATTTCAACACTGATATCTGACTGCGAAGAAAGATAAGAATTTTTGAAAATGAGAAAATAATTCATATTATCATATTACTCTACAACTGATCTTATGGCTGTTGCCTATTTAAATGGTTTATTGTTTCGTTGTAATATATTCATTTAGTTTATTTATTTTGAATAATGCAATATTAAGCAACAGGAGCTTTTGCTTTTGTTTTATGGTAATAAAATGCCCATTTATGTTTAGGTTTATTGTCAATAAAGAAGTACATTATTGCTGGGTGCTGCTAACATTGTTACAGCAGTCATGAAATGAAAAAATAACAGAAAATGTAAGTGAAGTTAATGATCAAATGAACTGAAAATATTAAATCGCAACACTTTTGAATAATCGAAGTATATCTTTCTACGATACTCCAGATACATTGGTTGACCTCATTTGGTGCATTTGTATTCCATTTTCCTTTTCTTGGACCCAGAACACTTTATATAATCCTTTCTCTTTTCCGTTCTATAATTTGGTATGCCTCTAACATTTTGTCATCACATAAACCCTACAAATATTTGAGTTTTAGTAGGCCTTTGCCCCAGAGATCAAATCTTGGCCCTTAATCCAGGCATTCCGCCTGTCAAAAGTTATTCTGAGATTTTTTAAACAAAATATACTCAGAACATTGGTGTAGTAGTGTGTTTGCTGCAAGGAATTATCTGTGGTATAGATCACACCAGGCTTTTCTTCCAGTAAAGTATTTTCTTCACTGGTATCACCTTCTATTTCATAGAGATTGTTAACTACCACAAAATCAGCATCAGAATAGTCAAAAATATCACAACCATTCCCGTTTATCTCTTTACCCATATCAGCTCTTGTACCCAAGCTTCAAAATTTGGATTAAAAAAAAAATAAAATAAAAGGCCCAGCCCGACAGCACTTAATTTCGGTGATCTGATGGTAAGCAATTTTACCACTGCGGCAAGGCCATTGTCTATACTTATAATAAACTGTTATAAAATAAAAAAAAAAATATCTGAAAAATCAGTTGAGAGCAAACTATGTAGTAATTCGAATATACAGTGGAAAATCCAGAATGGAATGTAATAGTATTATGAAAAGAATAGTTGCTACTCACAATATAGCTGAGATGCTGGGTTGCAGGTAGGCCCAACAAAAAGACTGTCACAAAATGAGCTTTCGGCCAACAAAGCCTTTGTTGAAAAAAAGAAAACACACACACACACACACACATGAATGCAAGTCACACACTTATGACCACAGACTCTGGCAGCTGAAGCCAGACTATGAAGAGCAGCGCATGATGGGGGAGGCAACCAAGTGAGCTAAGGAGGAGGCTGAGGTGGGGAATTGGAGGGTTAGCAGGGTAGGGGTGGGAGAAGGTAAAGTGCTGCTACTGTGCGTGTGCAGGGATGAGGTGGAAAGAGGGTAGGCAGCTAGGCACAGCTGGGAAGTTAGATGGAGGGCAGGGGAGAGAAAGAGGAGTAGTGGAAAAGGACATAAGTAAACTGACTGGGTGCATTGGTGGAAACGGCGGCTGCTATGTCAGAGCAATGAGCACATGAATACCCTAACTTTTGACACCTTGCAGATTTATTGATTATAGTTCTTTGAATGTTGTTAAATGTATTGTAGATGAGGTAATCTGAAGACGCATTAAGGAGATTTTGCACTTGAATAGGTGGCAAGACGTAATTGCCTTATGGGTCAAATACATATGGATTTGATTAATAATGTGCACGGGTCATGATGTGCACAGCTACCCCTTACCACTCAACTACAAGTTTAAGTCTGTGCAACTAGGTGGTACATACTGCAGCACACGGTGATCTTGGTTCTTTTGGCAGTTGGCATAAAATCCATTAGATGGTAGCACCCTCCTCAGATATATCAATTCACTCACTATATAATAAAATTAGATTGGACATCATTGATATGTTATTATTACTATTATTAATATTATAGGGTGTTACAAAAAGGACTTATAACTTTAAAAATTAATATAAATTTACTGAAAGAAGATATAGAGCTGGATTTAGTGTTATTTTGTTGGGAAACAAAGTTTTTTTTTTACCTTAAGCTAAAGATGTATGTGGCTTCAGTTGGTTATCCTACACACATCCCATCAGAAGTCAATATCTTCCCAAATGCACTGTAGCATTGCGGGTGTAACTTGTTCAGTGGCGCCATAAATTCTTGCTCTAAGTTCAGGTAGAGAAACCAGCACAGGAGGTACAAACAGAAAATCCTTGATGAATTCCCATAAAAAAAGATCGAGTGGTGTCAGGTCTGGGGACCATGGGGGCCATGCAATTGGTGCATCATTGTCGATCCATTGACCTGGAAAGCGGTTACTGAGAAAAACCTGAATGTCAGCCAGTTAGTGGGGTGGTGCACCATCTTGCATGATGTAAACATTTCATTCTTCATATTCGCATCGACCTGTGGTATCAAAAATTGTTGTAACATATCCAGGTACACTATTAGGTTGATGGTTCTCTCATGGAAAAAAAGGAGCTGAACACTTTGTTCTAGCTCAATGCACAAAAAATGTTCAGTTTGTGGCTACCACAAACATGATGCAATGTTTGATGTGGATTTTCATTCTCCCAAATTCTACTGCTGTCGCCGATTTTGATTCTTCAAACCAAAACACACAGCTAGCACACTCGAGGCCAGTGAAGGCAGCCATCTTTAACGTAACTGCTGCTAGCATTCCTTACAGTGCAACTCGACACTAGCAAACTACATGAGACAAAAGTTGATGTATTTCCCTACAAATTGACACTACCATCACCTCTGTAGGTACAATGAATTAATTTATATGAATTTTTAAAGTTGTACATTCCTTTTTGAAACACCCCGTATTGACAGTGACTGCAGTTGTATACATTTGTTGCTGTATGGGGTAGCTGCACAGTATAGGTGCGTTGTCAAGGTCTGGGTGGCTCCTCCTGTTGGAGGTTTGAGTCCTCCCTTGGGCATGGGTGTGTGTGTTGTCTTGAGTGTAAGTTAGTTTAAGTTAGATTAAATAGCGCATAAGCTTAGGGACCGATGACCTCAGCAGTTTGGTTCCATAAGACCTTACCACAAATTCCCTACTCATTTGTTCATAATCATACAGCAGTTAATGTTTCATACTTTGAAGTTTATGTGAACCAAAAAATTTGTGCATATTGAAAATGTGTACTCACAAGCCACCACTGGTTGGTGGAATAGAGGGCTACTTAGTGCTGGAATGGAAACAGTGAAGGAGCTAGATGGGTAATGACAATGGCCATAAGAATAAAGTGAAACAAATGCTTTTCCTTCGAATTTTGAAGCTAAAGCTTTGGAATTTGTGAATAAAATGTGAAGCAAGAGCTTTTGCTTGTGGAAACAAAAAGAATAATGAAAGCTCTTGCTTTCCTCTTGAGCTCTTGTTTCGGTATTAGATGAACTATAATAATAAAGAGAAGCTCTACCTTCATTCTCGAAGAAATTGCTTGTAAAACTTGAAGGCCAGTAGCAGGCTCACATTTGCAGAGTGTAGATATGGCTCAAATAGCAGCATGTTTACAGCGAGAAAAATGCTACAGACCACGTCGATGTCCATCTGGAGAGCATTATAAAACTCTGTATCATTTCAACGAAGAAAATGTTAAGTGGATTGCAAAGCATTTTCTGACCGGGGAAAGAAGAGGTGGAACACTATCGTCAGAACAGAAGATGAAGATTTTGCTTCGGTATGTAGCTGATCCAGGATTTCAGTCTGGAACAATAGAAGAAATGGGAATTCATCAAACTACAGTGAGTTGCATTTCTAAAAAGATAATGGAAAAAGCTGATTTGTGGATCAAGTTTCCATCATCAACACATGATGTTACTGTGGCTAAAAATGAGTGGCTACAAAAATGTAAATTTCCGAGTGCTATTGGTTTAACAGACTGTACATATGTGAATTCCAAAACCTGTGCAATTTGGTGATGAATATATCAACAGAAAGGGTTTTGCTAGTATAAATGTGCAGGCTACATGCAATGTGAAGGAACAGTCCACTAGTGTCTGGAAAGTGCTGAGTGAATGTAAGAACACTGTTCTTTTGGGTGATGAAGGGTATGGCCTAAAGCTCTGGCTGATAACCCCCTTTTGTAATCCACCTGAGGACAGTCACAAGTCATTCAATAACCTCTTTAAAAAAGAAAGAGTTGTGATAGAGTGTTGCTTTGGACAGCTGAAGAGGCAGTTTCATCTTTTGCAGTATATGTGTAGGGTTGCCTTACCAAATGTTCCAACAATAATAGCTTGCTGCTTTATACTGAATAATGTTGCGAAACATCTACAAGATAAAGATTTTGAAGACACGGTATAGGATTTACATGAAGATGGTGATAATGAGGAGAAGGAGCCTGTAACTGAAGCGGATATTCTTCGGAGACAACGTCAAAGAAGACAAGAAATTGCAGCTCTAATACAAAATGCAGGATTTTTAATTTTTTATTTATGAAAAGATGCAAAACTATTGATCATCTACAACAAAAGGAATAACACAGTCTATAAAACAGCATATACATTTAAACTATTTTCATTTTCCTACTGTTGCAAATTGTTTACATTATTCATCTTTATATTAAGAAAGTCATTAACATAGATTCTTTTTCCATTTGCAGTGAAGTGAGCATCAGTTGCTCCAACAGCACCAGCCTATGTAATTCTGTGGTACTGAGCATCTTCGTCTCGTCTGTTTCTGGCAATTCTCCTTTCTTCATGGGTGGTGGCCTGGCATATGGACTTGCTCTAGACCAAGAGGATGGTGGGCAAGCACGAGGTGTAACATCTGTTCCTAGAAACTCATATGTATGCCAGAGATGTATTATATGGTAGAACTTAATGCGTGTTTGCATTTTTATGAAGATTTACCTTACAAAGGTAACAGTGGAAGCTTTCCTTCACAAAGGGTTACGAAATGTTGGCGGCCCAAGTTAACTCTAGCCATGGCACTTAATGAAATTGAATAGCAAACAGGGCTCTTACATATCATATTACTGCTAGCACCACTAATAATAGTAATAGTAGTAGTAGTACTTACGATACAGTAATAAGAACATTTCGCTACTCTCGTGAAAAACAAATTTCCGCTAGTATCTTTATAAATAGCAGTAATTAATTTTGTTTGACTAACAAAAACTAGAACTGAATGTTACCAGACGACTTCAAGTGCTCCACTGGCAGTAGTGTAGATATGGACGGTGCAACCCCTAGTGTCACTGCCCCTGAGGGTCGACGATTTGAAAAAAAAATATATATATATATATTAACATCACACGAGCTTATAATTTATCTTACCTGGTATCTGGTTCATCATAGGATTCCCATCTCCTTGATCAAGCTGTAAAACTTTTTCTCACAAACATTTAAAACAATCGGTTTATTTCCCATTCTGTTCTTCTCCATTTTCCTTTTTAGTCTCGTTTTCATGTTACTAACTTTCCTTAGCAATTATTTCCTGTCAATTTTAATGCCGATATTAGTTTCAAATGAATGTATAACATTTAGGATTGCTTCTTCTTTCTTTCTTTCTTTTTGCTTCTGGAAGTTGTGACTTCTCTGATAACTCAGGATGATTTTCTAAAGCCGTGACTAAAACCAACATTGTACTTTCTGCACATACCATGCTTTCATCTGAATCAGGCGAAGACATCTTCAGTCGATGAGTGACAGTACTCACTGAAAATAAATGAAGCAAAACGTAGTTGCACGGCAAAGGAAACAGTGATGAAGCCTGCTCTTGCTTAATAATGGTTCGCTTACAATGCATACCAAGCAGGCGGCTAGGAGCTTTTGCTACGGTGTTAGAAGTAAAAGGTAGAAAGGAAAAGCAAAAGGTTATTCTTACAATCAGAAGCTAATGCTTCTGCTTTCACCTTTTGCTTCCAAGTGAATGCTCTTACTTCTACCTTTTGCTTCAAGCTTGTGCTTCAGTTTTATTCATATGGCCCCAATGAGTAACAAAGTTTGAGGTCAGAAGGGATATGGGAAAGTAGGATATATTGCAGGGAGTGTGCTCACTTGCGTAATTCTGAAAAGGTGGTGTTCATGGGAAGGATCCAGATGGCACAGGCTATGAAGCACTCATTGAAATGAAGAATGTTGTGTTGGATGGCTTGCTCAGCAACAGGGTACTCCAGTTATTTCTTCACTAGTTTATTGGTGGCCATTTATGTGGTCAGACAGCTAGTTAGTGGGTTGTCGTGCCCATATAGAATGCAGCACATGGTTCCAGCTTAACTTAGCTTAGCTTGTAGATCACATGACTGGTTTCACCTTTGATGATATAGGTGATGTCTGTGACCAGACTGAAGTAGGTGGTGGTGGGAGAATGTATGGGACAGATCTTACGTCTAGGCCTATTATAGGGATATGAACCATGAGGCAAGAGGGTGGGAGCAGGGGTTGTCTCTGGATGGACAAGGATATTGTATAGTTTGGTGGGCAGCGGAATACTAATGTGGGAGGGGTGGGAAGGATATTAGGTATGATATTTCCCATTTCAGGACATGACAATAGGTAGTTGAAACCCTGGCAGAGAATGTAATTCAATTGTTCCCATCATGGGTGGTACTGAGTCATGAGGGGGATGCTCCTCTGTGGCCAAATTGCAGAACTTTGGGAGGTGGTGGGTGACTGGAAAATAAGGCATGGGAGATCTGTTTTTGTACAAGGTTGGGAGGGTAACTATGGTCTGTAAAGGCCTCAATGAGACCCTCAGTATGTTTTGAGCGGACTGCTCGTCACTGCAGATGTGACGGCCATGGTTAGCTAGGCTGTATAGAAGGGCCTCTTGGTATGGAATGGGTGGCATCTGTTTAAGTGGAGGTATTGCTGGTGGTTGGTAGGTTTGATATGGACAGATCTCCCATGCCTTATCTTTCCAGTCACCCACCACCTCCCAAGTCCCACTGTCCGGCCACAGAGGAGCATCCCCCTTGTCAGTCATAACATCCAGGACTGGAGCAACTGAGTTATATTCTCTGCCAGGTTTTCGACCTCCCCTTCTCCTGTCCTGAAATGAGAAATGTTTTACCCATTATCTTTCCCACCCCTCCCACAGTGGTATTCCGCCACCTACGGAACGTACACAATATCCTCGTCCATCTTTACACAGTGCCTGCTCCCAACCCCATGTTTCTTGGCTCATAACTCTGTAATAGATTTAGATGCAAGATCTGTACCATACATCCCCCGCCCCTACATACTCCAGTCCGGTCACCAACATCACCCATCCTATCAACAGCAGGGCTACCTGTGAAACCAGTCATGTGATGTACAAACTAAGCTACAACTGATGGGCTGCGTTCTACATGCGCATGTCAACCACCAAGCTGGCTGACCCCATAAATGGCCACTGACAAACTGTGGTCTAGAAACAACTGGACCACCCTGTCGCTGAGCATCCCACCCAAAACAATGCTCTCCATTTCAATTACTGCTTCACAGCCTGTGCCATCCTTCCCACCAAAACCACCTTTTCTGAATTGCGCCAGCAGGAACTCTCCATGCAATATATCCTACATTTCCACAATCCTCCTGGTCTCAAACTGTGTTAGTCGTTATCCTTACCCTTCTTGCCCCTTCACTGTTCCCATTCCATTACTACATAGCCTTCTATTCTACCAACCAGTGGCAGCTCGTGAGTATGCATTTTTGATGTTCATAAGTTTTTTGATTCAGATAAGTTTGATAGTATGCAACAATTGCTGTATAGCAGCTATGATTATGAACACATGTATACAACTGCAGTCACTGCTAATACTACTAATAATGGATAAAATCTTCTCAGTTTACATACAATGTTAATTTGAATAACATTCTCGAGCTACTTCTCCACCTTCGTCATCAGGATTACTAACTGGGGGGAGGGGGGGGGGGGGGGGGGTTGGCACTATTTCCCGCTTATACAGGGTGTTACTCCCCCATGAACCATGGACCTTGTCGTTGGTGGGGAGGCTTGCGTGCCTCAGCGATAAAGACAGCCGTACCGTAGGTACAACCACAACGGAGGGGTATCTGTTGAGAGGCCAGACAAACGTGGTTCCTGAAGAGGGGCAGCAGCCTTTTCAGTAGTTGCAAGGGCAACAGTCTGGATGATTGACTGATCTGATCTTGTAACAATAACCAAAACGGTCTTGCTGTGCTGGTACTGCGAACGGCTGAAAGCAAGGGGAAACTACGGCCGTAATTTTTTGCCGAGGGCATGCAGCTTTACTGTAGTAGCATGGAGAGCTGCATCAAATCAGTTTCAGGACTGAAGACAACAACAACAACAACAACAACAACAACAACAGGGTGTTACAAAAAGGTACTGCCAAACTTTCAGGAAACATTCCTCACACACAAATAAAGAAAAGATGTTATGTGGACATGTGTCCGGAAACGCTTAATTTCCACGTTAGAGCTCATTTTAGTTTCGTCAGTATGTACAGTACTTCCTCGATTCACCGCTAGTTGGCCCAATTGAAGGAAGGTAATGTTGACTTCGGTGCTTGTGTTGACATGTGACTCATTGCTCTACAGTACTAGCACCAAGCACATCAGTACGAAGCATCAACAGGTTAGTGTTCATCACGAACGTGGTTTTGCACTCAGTGCAATGTTTACAAATGTGGAGTTGGCAGATGCCCATTTGATGTGCGGATTAGCACGGGGCAATAGCCGTGGCGCGGTACGTTTGTATCGAGACAAATTTCCAGAACGAAGGTGTCCCAACAGGAAGTCGTTCGAAGCAATTGATCGGCGTCTTAGGGAGCGCGGAACATTCCAGCCTATGACTCGCGACTGGGGAAGACCTAGAACGACGAGGACACCTGCAATGGACGAAGCAATTCTTCGTGCAGTTGACGATAACCCCAATGTCAGCGTCAGAGAAGTTGCTACTGTACAAGGTAACGTTGACCACGTCACTGTATGGAGAGTGCTACGGGAGAACCAGTTGTTTCCGTACCATGTACAGCGTGTGCAGGCACTATCAGCAGCTGATTGTCAATCCTCATTTCAGTGCAAATGTTCTTTTTACGGATGAGGCTTCATTCCAACGTGATCAAATTGTGAGTTTTCACAATCAGCATGTGTGGGCTGACGAGAATCCTCACGCAATTGTGCAACCACGTCATCAACACAGATTTTCTGTGGACGTTTTGGCAGGCATTGTTGGTGATGTCTTGATTGGGCCCCACGTTCTTCCACCTACGCTCAATGGAGCACGTTATCGTGATTTCATACGGGATACTCTACCTATGCTGCTAGAACATGTGCCTTTACAAGTACGACATAACATGTGGTTCATGCACGATGGAGCTCCTGCACATTTCAGTCGAAGTGTTCGTACGCTTCCCAACAACAGATTCGGTGACCGATGGATTGGTAGAGGCGGACCAATTCCATGGCCTCCATGCTCTCCTGACCTCAACTCCCTTGACTTTTATTTATAGGGGCATTTGAAAGTTCTTGTCTACGTAACCCCAGTACCAAATGTAGAGACTCTTCGTGCTCGTATTGTGGACGGCTGTGATACAATACGTCATTCTCCAGGGACACATCAGCGCATCAGGGATTCGATGCGACGGAGGGTGGATGCTTGTATCCTCGCTAACGGAGCACATTTTGAACATTTCCTGTAACAAAGTGTTTGAAGTCACGCTGGTACGTTCTGTTGCTGTGTCTTTCCATTCCATGATTAATGTGATTTGAAGAGAAATAATAAAATGAGCTCGAACATGGAAAGTAAGCGTTTCCTGACACATGTCCACATAACATATTTTGTTTCTTTGTGTGTGAGGAATGTTTCCTGAAGGTTTGGCCGTACCTTTTTGTAACACCCTGTATGCCTACAATCATGGCCACTGGCACCAACCAGATAGGGTCTAAACGATGCGTGTGCAGAAGGTGGGTTGGGCAGTTCATAGCAGCTCTGGCCTGCCGCCGGACCGAATGATGTCAGGTGGCACGAGGAGCTGGCGCCACATTTGAAACTGCCGCTCGCGCCTACTTATAAGCATTCTGCATCCGTCGTTGCTCCCTTTCAAGCTCAAGATATAATCAGCGCTCCTACATTCAAAATAGTATGTTAAGGGGCAAAATTATGCTGCCACCTTACGGACTTTGGACGTCTACGTGTGAACAGAGACAGTAAAAGAGAAGAAGGGTGCGTTAGCAATAGAAGGTCCGCACCCGCCATTTTGACGGGTGTTCTACTTATTTCCCCTAAAAGGATTCTTTTAATGGTCCCATTTTCATAAATATTTGTTAGGTAGACGTCTGCAAAGAATTTACCCAGTAGGACCATTTTGAAAAGTGTCTCAAACAACTCCGATTACAAGGACCGAAATCCGTCCTTTTGACGGGTACCGAATGTTGTGGTTGGCAGGAGAACCAACACAGGGTTACTAAAGGAGGCCGAAATGCACGCGTCTCAGCTCACTCAGGCTGGCGTGAGGTCTGGAACGTGACAAGGGAATTAGAATTGTGAAAAACGGACGTAGCTGGTGGAATACTTAACTCTAATCCATTAATGATGAACGTCGCTCTTGACATTACATGATTTACAATATCAATAGAAACTGATCATGGCGCCTTGCTAGGTCGTAGCAAATAACGTAGCTGAAGGCTATGTTAACTATCATCTCGGCAAATGAGAGCGTAGAAGTCAGTGATCCATCGCTAGCAAAGTCGGCTGTACAACTGGGGCGAGTGCTAGGAAGTCTCTCTAGACCTGCCGTGTGGCGGCGCTCGGTCTGCAATCACTGATAGTGGCGACACGCGGGTCCGACGTATACTACCGGACCGCGGCCAATTTAAAGGCTACCACCTAGCAAGTGAGGTGTCTGGCAGTGACACCACACCGAAAATGTGAAAAATAGCTTTCGGACATGTCCAAAGCTATTGTTGTTTACCACCCTAATTTGATAATTGTCTTCCGCACACCCATCGCCGATGAGCAACGAAGCTCTGTTGCTCAAGTGGCGCAGTTTGTGTTGTCCACATTTCAGTTGTTTCGAAATGCCGGTTCAAAGACGCGGTTTCTCTGATAAAGAAATTTTAAAATATTTGATGTCAATTTCAGATGGTGAATCCAAAGGAGAAGATCCTCGTGATGTTTGTGAAGCCTATGAATTACGAGAAGATGACGCTGCAAGCGCTATTGATGATGAGGAGTATATCCCTCCCATCAGTGAAATCAGTGACTCTTCAGACAGCTATGTTGTAACTACTGGACAAGAGAAAACGGAGAAGTTGCAAACCAATGTTACTCTGTCAATAGCAGGCATGTTTGTATAGCCATTGTATTATTATTTAATATTTTATCGCAACTAATATTTCAGAAAGCATTATAAATGTTTTCTATTTTGTTGTATTATATTATTTTTGTTGTAACTGAATTATCCTATTATATTCTGTATATTCAGGTACGTCAAACAACAGTGTGCACTTACCTCCAGCTAACAACACTAGAGACGTTCGTGGCACAGTGAAAGGAAAAATTCAGATGGAAGGAACACACACACTTATATATACATTGCGGTCCATTGAGCCATACAGCGATCCATTTTGCTTTATGAACTCTAACAGATGCACGGTTTTTTCTACATAAAAGAGTGAAATATAAAGCTATAAAACCCTTTCATTATCTGTCCATGGAATAAAGTACATTCTAAGATAAAAAAGCGACGCATGACGAAGGAGTTACGCAAATTGGTAAAAACTGACTTCAATACGGGTATTGAAAACTGCAAAACTGTAAACTTTGGCAGCCGATAGATGAATGTGTGACGCTGCAACGCAGTTTCACCCTGCGGCTGGCAAGGATATTAAACAGGAGACAAGTCGGTACCACGACGAATTTCATTCCGTGTATTCAGCTGGGAGTTTTCTGCGTTTGTAAGAGGATGTGCAGTTGAGCTCAAAGAAGCCGACTGAAGTAATCAGCCTATGAGTGAACCATGGCCGAATACTGCGTCTTGAAGGAAGCGGTCGACCTAGAGAGACGACAGAACTTGAGCGAGCACTCGGGCCCCGGATTCATCATAATCATCGATTCTACGTGCAACTGCTGCTCCAGTGACTCCAAGGACTATTATTAAGCGGCTCACAGAAAGGAGGCTGAGCTCACAGCGCAGCTTGTGCCGAACGACTATTGACCTCTGTACACCAACAAGCCCGTTTGCAGTGGTGTTGGGCACATGAGGCATGGAATCTCATTCACTGGAGTAGACTTGTCTTCTGTGATGAGTCTCGCTACGAATTTAGCCCCGATGACCAGTGAAAATGTATCTGGGGACGCCCCAGACAAAAAAAGATTCTGAGCACTATGGGACTTAACTGCTGAGGTCATCAGTCCCCTAGAACTTAGAACTACTTAAACCTAACTAACCTAAGGACATCACACACTTCCATACCCGAGGCAGGATTCGAACCTGCGACCGTACCCGTCGCGCGGTTCCAGACTGTAGCGCCTAGAACCACTCGGCCACTTCGGTCTGCCGCCCCGGACAGTATTGGGTTTCCAGCCTGACTGCCGCCGGCCAAACGGCCCCACAACCAGGAGTAATGGCTTTGGGTGCCATTTCGTACCATAGCAGGGTCCCTTTGGTGGTCACCCGAAGCACCCTTACGCCACAGCGGTATGTCGACGATATTCTATGCCTCGTCTTGTTGCCCTTCATGACAAGCCATCCTGAGTTTCTATTTCAGCAAGATAACGCCCGCTCGCGCATGGCGAGAATTTCCACTGCTTGTCTGCGTGCTTACCAACCCCTACTACCTTGGCCACCAAGGTCGCCGGATCTCTACCAAATTGAGAATGGAGTTTTGTGGGCAGGTCTTCCAGCAATTTAACGTAGAAGTTGGCGCGTTATCTCTTAGGAGGTAATCCAACAACTCTGTCAGTGCGTGCCAAGCCGAATAACTGCTTGCGTATGGGCCAGAGGTGGCTTACTCGGTTTATGAAGCTCTTTCTCTTGAATAAATCATCTATTTTTTCTGAATCTGCAATCATTTATTTTTCTGTAGCTGTACGTCACATCTACCGATTTTCGTCTCATTCGGATTTTTTGTCTTAGAGGATGTATCAACGAAAGCAGAAGTGTTTTCGTATGTAGATTAAAGTTCTTTCTCCATAACGATTCCTCCTTTACTGTGGATCAGTGCTTGAATTGAAATAAGTAATCACTCACAAATCTGTAAGCAAAAACCACATCTGTGTAAGATATGTCTTTCTACAACCTCTGATTTGAAATGTACAAAGAAGTTATGATCTCGAACTCAATACATACCTATTGTTGCACCTGTAACTATCTTCTTCATGGTTTTAACTATTAGCTCTGTTTCTTCTTGCAGTTCTTCTAGACGAGACCACTTAGGGATTTTAATTTTACCTCGTATTTATTCCGTGACACTATTGTTAAAGCACTCCACATCTTCCTGTGTGTATGCCAACTGCTCTTCTCCTACACATCTTGAGGAATTTCTGAACAGAACTTAAAGGTCACAACTTTAGCAACTGAGTGTCCATTAAATGCAGATATTTCATTGGTTTTAAACGCCGCACGTGACTATCCTGTTGCTAGGTGCACAACATTCAGCAAGCCACATTTAGATATAATATAACCATTTTTAAGACAGTCCAAATAAGAATGAAAATTTATAAAAAAATTCGTGTATCCTTTAATGTAGTAAACCTTCCCAATTCCACTGATTTCGGCCAGCACTCCAACACATGACCACTTTCTAGTGCTGTTTATTGTAAATACAGATATTTTATATTCCCCAGTCGTACCCAGATTTCACCATAATACACTGTGTTTAAAGCCACATGTAAACTTCGGTTGCACATGTCCAACATCTACTTCTTTTATCCAATTGCAGTTAATATTCTTCCTTTATGGCTGTTATCTTCATCACACACCCCAGTATTCGTTTCTTGACTTTCCAATTTTATTTTTCGTGCACGTACACATTACCTGTACTTAGGTGAGTGATTTACTTAATATGGAGTGCTTTAATCGTGTTCGGCACATTGGTTCTTTACCTATACACTTGTGGAATAACATTGTGGGAACCAGACCCAATTTGGAAATATCTACACCGATAAGCCAAATGTTATGAACACCTTAGCTTGCTTGTCCGTCTTTGGAACTAAATTCTTCACTAATTCTGCATATGAGGGATCCGTTTGTGGAGGTACGTGGCATTAGATTTATGCACAGGTCATGTAATTCGCGTAAATAGCGGGCCGCTGATTTGCGTACGCGGTGATGACGCCGGATAGCAACCCTGATGGGTTCCGTACGATTTACATTAGGCGAATTTGGCTGCCGAGACATCAAGGCGAGTTCACAACAATGCTCCTCAAACCGCTTGTGAACAGTGGCTCGACCGTACATCGCGCCATGGACGCAGGCTGGCTCCGAGACATGGAGAATTATACTGCTGAGAGATAATACCGCCATCGGGAAAGACATCAAGTATGAAGGGACGCAAGTGGTCTGCAGCTGTCAGCGTGTTCTCTATTACTACCACAGGTCCTATGCAAGCGCCGGAGGACGTCTCCCGCCAACTTGCGTCCATGGCGCGATGCACATTCGAGCCGCCGTTCACCTCGATGACGGCCTTTATGGAGACGACCATCGACGTAGTGTAGCAGAACTGTGAGTCACACCAAGAGCCGACACTTTTCAATTGATCGACGGTCGAATCCCGATCCCCACAATATTACGTGCAATTATTTTAAAAATCACTTTGAAATCCTTTCACTCGACGAATGAACTATGAAAAGAAGAAATCTACCGAGGGACACAACTGGCAGATCAGTAAACGTACAAAGGGACAACAGACGTTTCAAGCATGACAAGAAATTCCTCAAGATGATATTCTGAAGTCGTTCGTCTCCATGCTACAGTGAAGAGGAAAGTGTGTTCGTGCCCATGGGGATGACATCTCACACTGATGTTGAGAGTGGACATCAGTTCCAAATGGAGTGAAAGTTAAATCATTTAATGTCTGCTATATGATAAACGACAATATTATGGAAATGGAAGAGGATGTAGATGAAGATGAAATGGGAGATATAATACTGCGTGAAGAGTTTGACAGAGCACTGAAAGACCTGAGTCGAAACAAAGCCCCGGGAGTAGACAACATGCCATTAGAACTACTGACAGCCTTGGGAGAGTCAGTCCTGACGAAACTCTACCATCTGGTGAGCAAGATGTATGAAACAGGCGAAGTACCCTCAGACTTCAAGAAGAATATAATAATTCCAATCCCAAAGAAAGCAGGTGTTGACAAATGTGAAAATTAGCTACCTATCACTCTAATAAGTCACGGCTGCAAAATACTAACGCGGATTCTTTACAGGAGAATGGAAAAACTAGTAGAAGACGACCTCGGGGAAAATCAGTTTGGATTCTGTAGAAATGTTGGGACACGTGAGGCAATACTGACCTTACGACTTATCTTTGAAAATAGATTAAGGAAAGGGAAAACCTACGTTTCTAGCATTTGTAGACTTAGAGAAAGCTTTTGACAATGTTGACTGGAATACGCTCTTTCACATTCTGAAGGTGGCAAAAGGCTATTTACAATTTGTACAGGAAACAGAAGGCAGTTATAAGAGTCGAGGGACATGAAAGGGAAGCAGTGGTTGGGAAGGGAGTGAGACAGGGTTGTAGTCTCTCCCCGATGTTATTCAATCTGTATATTGACCAAGCAGTGAAGGAAACAAAAGAAAAATTCGGAGTAGGTATTAAAATCCATGGAGAAGAAATAGAAACTTTGAGGTTCACCGATGACATTGTAATTCTGTCAGAGACAGCAAAGGACTTGGAAGAGCAGTTGAATGGAATGGATAGTGTCTTGAAAGGAGGGTATAAGATGAACACCAACAAAAGCAAAACGAGGATAATGGAATGTAGTCGAATTAAGTGGGGTGATGCTGAGGGAATTAGGTTAGCAAATGAAACACTTAAAGTAGTAAAGGAGTTTTGCTGTTTGGGGAGCAAAATAACTGATGATGGTCGAAGTCGAGAGGACATAAAATGTAGACTGGCAATGGCAAGGAAAGCGTTTCTGAAGAAGAAAATTTTTTTAACATCGAGTATAGATTTAAATATCAGGAAGTCGTTTCTGAAAGTATTTGTATGGAGTGTAGCCATGTATGGAAGTGAAACGTGGACGATAAATAGTTTAGACAAGAAGAGAATAGAAGCTTTCGAAATGTGGTGTTATAGAAGAATGCTGAAGATTAGATGCATAGATCACATAACTAATGAGGAGGTATTGAATAGAATTGGGGAGAAGAGGAGCTTGTGGCACAGCTTGACTAGAAGGACATGTTCTGGACATCGAGGGATTACCAATTTAGCATTGGAGGGCAGCGTGTAGGGTAAAAATCGTAGAGGGAGACCAAGAGATGAATACACTAAGCAGATTCAGAAGGATGCAGGTTGCAGTAGGTATTGGGAGATGAAGAAGCTAGCACAGGATAGAGTAGCATGAAGAGCTGCATCAAACCAGTCTCAGGACTGAAGACCACAACAACAACAACAACATATGATAAACAGGTCCACGAAGTTTGATAAATGCCAGACAGATACTTCATTGTGTAAAATATGGACAGTGGAAGTGGTTCTTCATTTCGTACAAGAAAGTAGTTTAACGTACAAAGTTTTGAATATATTAGGAAACTTCTTGAAGAATGTAAATACTTAAGGACTAAAAGAGACTACTCTCCGAAAAGCAAAAGCATTGAGATGTCGATAACCTTGCTAGCTTTCGGAGCCGTCTTTTGAGGAGCTAGTTTGTAGTCAGCACTATGTGGGGGCATAGGCATGTGCATCGTTAACCGATAACCTCAAAAGCTAGTACGCTTCCTTTCTTTCCTGAGTTCTTATCGACAACCCAGTGCTTCGTTTTTCTGGCGAGTGGTTTCCTTTAATCCTAAAGTATTTACATATAACATTTTAAACAGCTTTCGGGGTGTCGGGAGGATGGCTGGGATTGGGGTATCTCCCATCACATGTTGGCCCGAGACACACTACACTCCCTCTTCTGCCAGTCCCTTGGTTAGCCTTCTTTTACTCTGCTTTAATTGCTTTTACATGCTGTTCGCCCCGTTTTCTGCCACATCCAATTTCACTCTTTAGGAGTAGCATCCTGATGAAGGCCAGACTTTTTTCGCTTAGACCTGTCTCTGATACGAGCTGCTGACGAAAGAACTGTTCAACAGGTTTCTATGCTTCCCCCGAGAGGTAGGGCTCTGTCCTCATCTTGACTATGACGAATCGGGGCTGGGACGATTGTGGGAGGGTTGGCCTCCATCACATGCTGATCGCTGGGGGGAGACTCGACTGTGTCCACCCACATACTGATCTAATTATTTCTCTCACTTTATTTTATTATTGCTAGTCCTTCTTATGTTCATTATCTTATTATCCTTCTCACGTTTGCTGTTACCAATCTCACTAAGAGAAGGCGTTATTTATTCTGTTAGGTACTATCTTAGCCCTATATCAAACTGGTGGGGTGGGTGGGGTCAGATGCGGGTGAGGTGTCTGTCGCCACAGATGAGCTCTGGGGCAACAATCAGCTGTTCAGTGACCTACATACCCTCCAAACCAATATACATTTAACGCCAATTTACACTGACCTCACGTCGTATCACTTCATCCCACGTCGCGTCCTGTCAAAACATTCTGCAATGCGTTCCAAATAGCTGCATCCACACTGGCAGTCCTGTCACATCACAGCGCCGCCAAGTTCTTCGGGAAAAAAGTTCTGAGAGCTGACGTCATCTGTCTATTGTTTATCACGTGACCCCCAGTCGGCCGCTGTGGCCGAGCGGTTCTAGGCGTTTCAGTCCGGAACCGCGCTGCTGCTACGGTCGCAGGTGCGAATCCTGCGTCGGGCATGGATGTGTGTGATGTCCTTAGGTTAGTTAGGTTTATGTAGTTCTACGTCTAGGGGACTGGTGGCCTCAGATGTTAAGTACCATAGTGCTTATAGCCATTTGAAACATTTTTTGACCCCCAAGCTCATTTGCTCCTCATAGATGGTCATGCACACATCATATTTCGTTTCCTCATGGTTTCCGTGGTCTGCATCAGCTGTTCGTTGTTCGTTACTTTAGTTGTTTGAAATAAATTGCTTCGTTGCGTTGTTAAAATTTATAATTTTACGATAAATGACGAAAGATTAATTGAAGGAGAGAGGCAGTAGTCTGAAATGGACGACACGGGCACACTAAATTACTTGTCATCTACTACGTTTACGAAGTGGATCTCTATACATACTGGTACCGCATTTAACATTTACAACGAAATGAATTGCAATACGGCTGCAAAACTGGAAAACGTACTGTGGATGGAATCACATTGATTAGTAAGTGGAATTTATTTGTATGTTGTTAGCCATTTTTGAAGTTTCATAAAGTAATGGATTGAAACCTTCAGACACTGCAACAGTGGAAAAATGCTACTATTGTGAAGTATACAGGTACATCAAGTAACATATTAGAGTTGATTGTCTATATATGTGTTTATGGCAGGCTTACGTACTGTTATGTATATCTTTGGATTGTGGATGAAACAGTTTTGTAAGCATCAGTGGTCAATGTTGAAGTGGTTTCACCAACGAACTACAAATAAGGCACTTGAACTATTAAAAGCCAAATACAAGATGTAAAGAAAACCTATAAACCTTGGAGGGGAGAGCATTGAGGGAGATATGACTACTCCACAAAAATTTACACTTTAAACAAACCAATTTTTGATAGGATGTGGTGGCACCTCGTAAAGAGTGTTTCTTTTAATAATTCTGGGTCCAATTTGACGTAACAAATGAAAGAAACTGGTGCTTCAGCTTTCTAAAATACATATAAACCCTGATTGTTCTTCCTCGAGGTCTACATATAATGTGTGAAATTCCCCACGTGTACCATGTAATGATATTTTTCAGACCCACACTCTTTTTTTCGTAGTTTTACACTTCTGTCTTCTCTAATATCTACACCTACATCCATACTCCGCAAGCCACCTAACGATGTGTGGCGGAGGGTACTTTGAGTACCTCTTATCGGTTCTCCCTTCTGTTCTAGTCTCGCATTGTTCGTGGAAATAAAGATTGTCGGTACGCTTCTGTGTGGGCTATAATCTCTCTGATTTTATCCTCATGGTATCTTCATGAGATATATGTAGGAGGGAGCAATATACTGCTTGACTCCTCGGTGAAGGTATGTTCTCGAAACTTCAACAAAAGCCCGTATCGAACTTCTGAGCGTCTCTCCTGCAGAATCTTCCACTGGAGTTTATCTATCATCTCCGCAACGCTTTCGCGATTACTAAATGATTCTGTAACGAAGCGCGCCGCTCTCCGTTGGATCTTCTCTATCTCTTCTATCAACCCTATTTGGTACGGATCCCACACCGCTGAGCAGTATTCAAGCAGTGGGCGAACAAGCTTACTGTAACCTACTTCCTTTGTTTGCCGATTGCATTTCTTTAGGATTCTTCCAATGAATCTCAGTCTGGCATCTGCTTTACCGATGATCAACTTCATATGATCATTCCATTTTAAATCACTCCTAATGCCTACTCCCAGATAATTTATGGAATTAACTGACTCCAGTTGCTGACCTGCTATGTTGTAGTACGTATTCGCAGCACACTACACTTGTCTACATTGAGATTCAATATATAAGCTATCCCTGTAGGCTGCAAACCATTTTAGACCTATAAATGTCATTTTCGTGTAAATGCGGATTCCGGCATCCACACATACGTAATATATGCCACCGTAATGCGTATGTATACTTCAGTTGAAAATAATCTCCCGAATATCGCAGTTCCCGCGAAAATAACTGTTGAGGGCAGCCATGCAAGTTACGATCACGTGACTTGAACTGAGTTGGCGTGACGGACGGTGTGAATACACCCTGACGTGACGGTGCCGTGAGGCTTGTGTGAATTGGCTTCTAGTCCCCTTTAAATTCTCATCTGTGGCATCAGTATTGCTTTCAGTGCCTCGATGTTACCACTCCTACATACTATCACAATTCATTAAAATTTCTGACTGACACCACTAATCCCAGACACACTATCTCTTGATCGAAGGAGACTGATTACGTCTCTGTTTAGTTCCTTTTTTTTTTGGTCGTCAGTCTGCTGACTGGTTTGATGCGGCCCGCCACGAATTCCTTTCCTGTGCTAACCTCTTCATCTCAGAGTAGCACTTGCAACCTACGTCCTCAATTATTTGCTTGACGTATTCCAATCTCTGTCTTCCTCTACAGTTTTTGCCCTCTACACCTCCCTCTAGTACCATGGAAGTCATTCCCTCATGTCTTAGCAGATGTCCTATCATCCTGCCCCTTCTTCTTATCAGTGTTTTCCACATATTCCTTTCCTCTCCCCCAAAAAAGTGAAGGAGGATACCGGTAGAACCAGACGTGAAGAGGAACAAATAGCATTAAGAGTAAATGATACATTGGTGACAGATGTGTATAGTGTTGCAGAACTTTTTAACAAACATTTTATAACTGTTACTGAAAAGATGAGATTGTCAGGGTCGGTAGATGCTGCTATGGAATACCTCAGACCAGACATTTCAAGAAACTTCCATAATATGAATTTGACCCTCACTACCCCAGCAGAAATAATGTCCATCATAAAATCTTTAAAATCAAAAACATCTAGTGGGTATGATGAAATATCAACAAAGTTAATTAAAGAATGTGATTCTGAGTTAAGTAACGTATTAAGCTATCTGTGTAACCAGTCGTTTATCAGTGAAATATTTCCTGAATGGTTGAAATATGCCGAAGTTAAGCCACTGTTTAAGAAGGGAGATAAAGAAATAGCATCAAATTTCCGTCCAAATTCTCATAAATTTTAGAAAAAGTAGTGTACAAACTGATTTATAACCATCTTATCTCAAATAACATACTGTCAAAGTCACAGTTTGGATTTCTAAAGGGTTCTGATATTGAGAAGGCTATCTCCACTTACAGTGAAAATGTGCTTAATTCATTAGACAAAAAATTTCAGGCAACTGGTGTATTTTGTGATCTGTCAAAGCCATTTGACTGTGTAAATCAGCCGGCCGCGGTGGTCTAGCGGTTCTAGGCGCTCAGTCCGGAACCGCAGGACTGCTACGGTCGCAGGTTCGAATCCTACCTCGGGCATGGATGTGTGTGATGTCCTTAGGTTAGTTACGTTTAAGTAGTTCTAAGTTCTAGGGGACTGATGACCACAGATGTTAAGTCCCATAGTGCTCAGAGCCATTTTTTTGTGTAAATCACCATATCCTTTTAAGTAAATTAGAATAGTATAGTGTAACAGGAAATGCTGCAAAATGGTTCAAATCTTATACCTCTCACAGGAAACAAAGGGTGTTATTAGGAAAGAGACATGTATAAAGCTATCAGGCATCATGCAACTGGGAACTAATTACATGTGGGGTCCCACAAGGTTCCATTTTGCGGCTCTTACTTTTTCTTGTGTATATCAATGACCTTTCATCAGTAACATTACCAGATGCCAAGTTCGTTTTGTTTGCCGATGATACAAACATTGCAATAAATAGCAAATCAAGTGTTGTCTTAGACAGATCAGCTAATAAAATATTTGTGGACATTAATCACTGGTTCCTAGCCAATTCTTTGTCACTAAACTTCGAAAAAACACACTACATGCATTTCAGAACTTGTAAGGGGTGTCCCACGGGTATATGTCTAACATACGATGACAAGAAGATACAAGAAGTGGACAGCGTTAAATTCTTGGGATTACAGCTTGATAATAAATTCAACTGGGAGGAGCACACCACAGAACTGCTGAAGCCTCTTAACAAATCTCTATTTGCAATGCGAATTGTGTCAGACACGGGGGATATAAAGGCGAAAAAGCTGGCATACTATGCTTACTTTCATTCCATAATGTAATATGGGATTATTTTTTTAAGGTAATTCATGAAGTCAAGCTAAAGTTTTCCAGGCACAAAAATGTGCAGTAAGAGTTACGTGTGATGTGAACTCAAGAACATCCTGCAAAAGCCTGTTTAGGGAACTAGGGATACTAACTACTGCTTCCCAATATGTTTATTCCTTAATGAAATTTGTCATTAAAAATATATCACTTTTTCAAACCAACAGCTCAGTTCATGGAATCAATACTAGAAATAAGAATAATCTTCACAAGGATTTAAAGTCACTTAGTCTTGTACAAAAAGGTGTGCATTATTCAGGAACACACATTTTCAATAACTTGCCAGCAGCCATAAAAAGCTTAACAATCAATGAAATTAAGTTTAAGAGAAGCCTAAAGAATTTGTTTGTGGCCAACTCTTCCTACTCCATTGATGAATTTCTCAGTAAAACCAACTGGTTTGTATATATATAATGTAACTTCTGCACGGTTTTAGTGCAGTAATGTGTTCATTGTATATATGTGTCTGTGTGTGTGTGTGTGTGTGTGTGTGTGTGTATAAGTACAATCTAACTTCTGCACCATTTCAGAGCAGTAGTTGTATTACATGTTTATTACCTTATAAATAAATAACAAACTTTTTTATTTTAAATTCAGTGCATTAGTATTTGTAAAATGACTCTTTCATATAGTGTTCATTTAAAAAAGACGACCATTCTACTTTGGACCTTTGGAATGATACATTAGCTTATTTGTTTTAGTTGTAAATATTTGTCATGTATTGTTGTATTTCTGACATGCTCTACATCCTGGAGGACCTCGTCACTACGGATCAATTGGAATGAAAGTAAACCTAATCTAATCTAAACCAAAAAACCAGGCATGATCGTGAACACTTCCCTTTTCTTACAAAGAATGTAAGACGACAGTCATCCTAGCGTAGGGACGAGTCTCGCTTGACAGCTTCAACCGCAGACTGGCCAGCGAGAGCAGCGTAGAGTACTGAGTGCACGTCGCAGTCGCAGGCGGGTCCACAGCTTACAATGGCGGGCGACGCCCCGGCGCGCCCGGCTTTGACACGCGCTGCGGCCGTCCACTGTCACCTGGCGCACAATGGCGGCCAAATGGCGCTAGCTTCCGCCGGCCGAGGCCCAGGTGGTACTTGGCGGTTGCGACAGGCCGCTACGTAGCCGCCACAAGCTGAAGCACGTAGCCGGAAAAAAATTATGGCGGTCGTTCAACAAATAACGCTCCACTACAGTGGCCTGTACGAGGTCTGTTCAAAAAATTCCCGAACTTTCTCCGCAGAATTTTTCCACACTTACCTTTTACTTATTGTAGATGGTCTCCTTCGAAATACTCTCCTCCACAATAGATACACCGCTCCCAACGTCGTTTCCCCCTTCCGGAAGCAGATTTATATGTGTCTTGCTGGATCGGGCGAAGCGCCCTCTGCGAAATTTCTTTTATCTGGTCTATCGTTGCAAATCTTCGTCTTTTATTTATTTATTTTTTAATTAATTAATTAATTTAACCTGACCAGTGTTCCACACATGCAGCATGTCATACATCAGAGTTACATCATGTCAATAGTTTAAATAAGAAAATTAAATTACTCTAGTGACAATATGAATAAAGAGTAATGACTAAGACCCAATAAAGTAAATGCTGGCAGTATTTCTACAACAGGTGCTATACATACACATTATGATACGAGCAATAATAATAATAGTAAAACGACAAAATCAAATAATAATGAAAAACATGAGAAAAATTGACAATAGTAATGAAGATTTTCGCAGATGTAAATTAATATCTTGGTGTGTAAAGTAGATGTTTACTAGTATAGCGAGTTTTGGGGAAGGGAGATTTAAGGAGCGGGAAAGAGGTAAGTAATGAGGTGAAGTGCATTCATGTGCAGAGGAAGGCATTACTGTTGCTTAAGTAGACGCATCATTAGCTGTTTTTTGAAGCCGGACATGTTTTTATGTTCTCTAACATCGAGTTCCCGCTACTGTAAAGGAGTTGGAGAAGGTGACTGAGCGATGCAGTGGAACAAAGAGGATTTTATTATGATGGGAACGTGTGTTTCTGTCATGTTGTTCCGACATAAGCGTTAAGGACGAGGAAAGATATGAGGGACAGTGTACAGTTATGAGGCAGTAGATGAGACAGTGTGTATGGAAATCTCTGCGTTTGTCTGCACGCAGCCAGGACAATTTTGCATATGCTGGTGAAAAGTGATCAAAAAGTCGAACGTCACACATATATCGGACACAGGCATTCATTGTTGTTGTTGTTGTGGTCTTTAGTCCTGAGACTGGTTTGATGCAGCTCTCCATGCCACTCTATCCTGTGCAAGCCTCATCTTCCAGTACCTACTGCAACCTACATCCTTCTGAATCTCCTTAGTGTATTCATCTCTTGGTCTTCCTCTACGATTTTTACCCTCCACGCTGCCCTCCAATACTAAATTGGTGATCCCTTGATGCCTCAGAACATGTCCTTCCAACCGATCTCTTCTTCTCGTCAAGTTGTGCCACAAACATCTACCCAATCCTACTCAATACCTCCTCATTAGTTATGTGATCTACCCATCTAATCTTCGGAATTCTTCTGTAGCACCACATTTCGAAAGCTTCTATTCTCTTCTTGTCCAAACTATTTATTATCCAAGGATTTCTACTAGCCCTCGTCTTTTTACCTACTTGATCCTCTGCTGCCTTCACTACTTCATCCCTCAAAGCTATCCATTCTTCTTCTACTGTATTTCTTTCCCCCATTCCTGTCAATTGTTCCCTTATGATCTCCCTGAAACTCTGTACAACCTTTTGTTCTTTCAGTTTATCCAGGTCCCATCTCCTTAAATTCCCACCTTTTTGCAGTTTCTTCAGTTTTAATCTACAGGTCATAACCAATAGATTGTGGTCAGAGTCCACATCTGCCCCTGGAAATGTCTTAAAATTTAAAACCTGGTTCCTAAATTTCTGTCTTACCATTATATAATCTGTCTGATACCTTTTAGTATCTCCAGGGTTCTTCCATGCATACAACCTTCTTTCATGATTCTTAAACCAAGTTTTAGCTATGATTAAGTTGTGCTCTGTGCAAAATTCTACCAAGCAGCTTCCTCTTTCATTTCTTAGCCCAAATCCATATACACCTACTACGTTTTCTTCTCTCCCTTTTCCTACACTTGAATTCCAGTCACCCATGACTATTAAATTTTCATCCCCCTTCACTATCTGAATAATTTCTTTTATTTGATCATGCATTTCTTCAATTTCTTCGTCATCTTCAGAGCTAGTTGGCATATAAACTTGTACTACTGTAGTAGGTGTGGGCTTCGTAACTATCTTGGCCGCAATAATCCGTTCACTATGCTGTTTGTAGTAGCTTACCCGCATTCCTATTTTCCTATTCATTATGAAACCTACTCCTGCATTACCCCTATTTTATTTTGTGTTTATAACCCTGTAGTCACCTGACCAGAAGTCTTGTTCCTCCTGCCACCGAACTTCACTAATTCCCACTATATCTAACTTTAACCTATCCATTTTCCTTTTTAAATTTTCTAACCTACCTGCCCGATTAAGTGATCTGACATTCCACGCTCTGATCCGTAGAACGCCAGTTTTCTTTCTCCTGATAACGGTGTCCTCTTGAGTAGTCCCCGCCCGGAGATCCGAATGGGGGACTATTTTACCTCCGGAATATTCATGACGTCGCAAATTTCCTGAGAGAGACTTCAATGGGGTTTTCAACTTTGGAAATTAAAAAAAAAAAAAATCCGCAGGGTCCAGGTCTGGAGAGTACGCAGGTTGAGGCAGCACAGTCATTTCGTTTTTTTGTGCGTCACGCACCAACAGGGATGTACGTGCGGGTGAGTTATCGTGATGCAAGAGCCATGATTTGTCTCGCCACATTTCAGGCCGTTTCCTTCTCACATTTTCTCGCAGGCGTCGCAGTACGTCCCGATAGCACCATCGATTAACAGTTTTTCGCTGTGGCTCGAATTCATATGAACTAACCGTTCAAAGTCAAAGAAAACTGCGAGCATGGCTTTCACATTTGACCTGATCTGACGCGCTCGTTTTGGTCTTGGAGAACCTTTCCCTACACATTTAGAAGATTGGCATTGGAGCATATACTGTATTCAAACATTATGAATCACCTCGAAGGGAACAATCTATTGATATGTAATCAGCATGGTTTCAGAAAACATTGTTCTTGTGCAACGCAGCTAGTTCTTTATTCGCACGAAGTAATGGCCGCTATCGACAGGGGATCTCAAGTTGATTCCGTATTTCTAGATTTCCGGAAAGCTTTTGACACCGTTCCTCACAAGCGACTTCTAATCAAGCTGCGGAGCTATGGGGTATCGTCTCAGTTGTGCGACTGGATTCGTGATTTCCTGTCAGGAAGGTCGCAGTTCGTAGTAATAGACGACAAATCATCGAGTAAAACTGAAGTGATATCAGGTGTTCCCCAGGGAAGCGTCCTGGGACCTCTGCTGTTCCTGATCTATATAAATGACCTGGGTACAATCTGAGCAGTTCTCTTAGACTGTTCGCAGATGATGCTGTAATTTACCGTCTAGTAAGGTCATCCGAAGATCAGTATCAGTTGCAAAGCGATTTAGAAAAGATTGCTGTATGGTGTGTCAGGTGGCAGTTGACGCTAAATAACGAAAAGTGTGCGGTGATCCATATGAGTTCCAAAAGAAATCCGTTGGAATTCGATTGCTCGATAAATAGTACAATTCTCAAGGCTGTCAATTCAACTAAGTACCTGGGTGTTAAAATTACGAACAACTTCAGTTGGAAGGACCACATAGATAATATTGTCGGGAAGGCGAGCCAAAGGTTGCGTTTCATTGGCAGGACACTTAGAAGATGTAACAAGTCCACTAAAGAGGCAGTTTACTCTACACTCATTCGTCCTCTGTTAGAATATTGCAGCGCGGTGTTGGATCCTTACCAGGTGGGATTGACTGAGGACATAGAAAGGGTGCAAAAAAAGGGCAGCTCGTTTTGTATTATCACGTAATAGGGGAGAGAGTGTGGCAGATATGATACACGAGTTGGGATGGAAGTCATTACAGCAAAGACGTTTTTCGTCGCGGCGAGATCTATTTACGAAATTTCAGTCACCAACTTTCTCTTCTGAATGCGAAAATATTTTGTTGAGTCCAACCTACATAGGTAGGAATGATCATCAAAATAAAATAAGAGAAATCAGAGCTCGAACAGAAAGGTTTAGGTGTTCGTTTTTCCCACGCGCTGTTCGGGAGTGGAATGGTAGGAGATAGTATGATTGTGGTTCGATAATCCCTCTGGCAAGCACTTAAATGTGAATTGTAGAGTAATCATGTAGATGTAGATGTAGATTGAACCTTGGTCTCAACATCATAACCGTAGAGCCACGTCTCAACACCAGTTATGATTCTTTTATGGAACACCTAGTTCTCATTTGCACGATCCAAAAGCTCTTCACAGATTACGAGGCGAAGGTCTTTTCGATCTTGAGCCGTGGAACGAACTTGGCGGCAGCACGATGCATTCCAAGATACTGTGTCAGGATTTCATGACGTGATCCAACTGAAATGTTATGTTCTACTGCAACCTCTCGGACAATCTTCGATTGGCACGCACAGTTTCGTTGACATTCCTGACATGAGCGTTGTCGGTAGACGCCGAAGAGCATCCTGCACGAGGGTTATTTTTAACTGCTACGGTCGGAGGTTCGAATCCTGCCTTGGGCATGGATATATGTGATGTCCTGAGGTTAGTTAGGTTTAAGTAGTTCTACGTTCTAGGGGACTGATGACCAAGTCCCATAGTGCTCAGAGCCATTTGAACCAATTTATCTTCAACTTCCGTCCAGTTATTTTCAAATCGTGTGAATCATTCTTAACACCGAGTACGGCTTAAGCACTCTTCAGCGTAGGCTTCCTGCAACGTATAATCTTCAAGTGAGTCACATCCCAGTGGAAATCTGTAACTCAACGATCTTTGTAACGTGCTTATACGTAATTATGTATTATTTATATTTTAGGGTAACTAATCAGTAAACCACGCAGCACATGTTGTAATGAAAGCCGTCTGACGATTAATCGTAATGATTCGAGACCGGTAACGGTACCTATTGAATAAAGGAACTTGTGGCTGGTTGCTGTCTCAACACCATCAAGAGAAATCCCTTCGACAATTTACACACACGCCTTCTACTACCCCTCGGCCCGTGCAGGATGAGACACGCAATTAACAAAGATTACACTACAAAATCCGCTACCGAAGTTAGAACACAAAATACGTAAGGAGAAATAAGGAAATGGGAACCGTAATAGCATAAAAAGATAACATGATTCACAGTATTTACAAACTGTTTTCAGTTGCTGTGCACAGGTGCACTGATGGTCCCTGACAAATTGTTTTAAATGATTGTGCACAGGCGCACCAACAATCCCATAAATATCGCCGTGCTCAAAGCATCAGTACGAAAACAAATGTGGTAATATCATTCACGGTAACGGGTTGATTGTTTTACTCTGCACTTAGTACGTGAGTCCACTTTTAAGAAATTTGTTGCGTCAAAACTCTGAAGATACAACTTCACTAAAATATCACACTTTTTCCACCATTGCAATAAAAATGTGTGTCTTTTACCAAAAGGTTACGCAAACAAATACCTAAAGTAAGTTCTCATAAGAGAATGAGTTTGTGTGATGGCATTTAAGAGCAGTCCACAATACATAGCTAAAGTTGACAAATTACCATAAAGGTGGCTTAGGGACACATAAATGAAATTCTTGACATCAGTGCTCCACAGAATTCTGGTAATAAAACGTGAGTACAACATAGTATGCATATAAAAATAGGAATTGAAAACAAAAACCATAGCATTAGCGGACCAAGTATCCATCATAATACAGCTACAAAAGTAAAAGCTTCCGTAAGGGAGTCTTACAGTGTACAGTAACCATAAACATAATACTATTTTCTGCAAAAATGTCTAGCTCGAGCAACTATTCAGAAGGAAAGTGGATGAGGGAAGGAAATGAAGGTTTGTGCACAAAATTATAGTTGTACCTGTCGAAAGAAATTAAATACATTAAAGCATCAGTCGTCAGTCCGTTACAAAACCCAATTAAATTGAAAATGTGGCTACAGATGCTTACTTTGTGCAGATACTAACTAATCATTGTCATCTAAAAAAATGCTTAGCATACCCCAAAACACGAAGGGTGAAATGACATATAAATGTACCTTAGAGCTATACATAAATAAGATAAAGATTAGTTGTGCTAAATGGTTAATACACACATTTAAATCTATTAATATGAGCTGAAAACGTAAAAAAGTCATTAATCTGCTAAGCGAGAAAGAAAAGTCTTTAGGACAAGCAAAACCAAACAGCTAATAAATCAAGCACATGAACAGAAGCGTCACCTCATATAAATACAACTACCCACACAGTAAAATGCTTACTAGCCAAAACGTCGTCATCATAGTGCATCAAATAAAGCAGCAACTTTCCCAACACTTCTTGCTTCCATTGATAAGAAACCTCCTACCACAGACAATAATTACTAAACCACAACTCAAAGAATTCACTACAAGCAAATCATCACGTAATCTCTACCAGCCCCTAACCCTCGACGATTAGTACAGGTAACAAAAGATGTTAAATTCAGCCAAAAGTCTCCACCTGTTCCACAATTACGTAATACACAAATTTGTCAAATACCGTCCAACTTTTGCATGACTCGTCCTATAAGAAAAATTCCATTATCTTACGCAATTCCAGATGTTACCATCCAAGACTCTCGGTTTTGAGCCATTACGCATTTCTACTCGAATAAAAGTTGCTGCTCCTTTTTTGCAGTGTTGTTTTGCCAAAATCTTTGTGTGACACATTCCGCTAGAAAGTTTCACTATTGGTGACTTTGTAACTTACATCTGTAAAGTAAAGCGTATTATATCAACAAAAATGCATAAAATGAAAGAAATGCAAAGAAATGGCCAACCTATTCTACCGTATATAGGGAGGGAAAAAACTGCGATCTACCCATACATAAGGCGACTTAACTTCAAGATATTTACAACAATCCACTCGTCAATGGGGAAATAACGTGCATCACAACATGGCTATGCTAAGAAATGTCTGCTGACTAAAAAAAATGCCCAAAGAATTACTGTACGAAATGTTTTACATTAGAAATGTGGTGTAGATCACGAGATCTTTTGTGCTCAATGTTTCGACTTCAGTCGGATTCGAATGGGCTATTCGGTGAATACGGAATGGTCCATTGTAGGTTAAGAAGAATTTTTGAAACTTGTTCCTTGATTTGCATGACAACTGGAGAGGGTGAACTAAAATCTTTTGACCTACTTTGAATTCTTTATTGTCGCATCTCCTCTTCTGTAGCCGTTTTCTTTTCTCTGCTGCATGTTTTATGTTTTTAAAAGCTACCTCAATGACTTCATGGTGTCTGAAGCACCGTGACTTTGGAAAAGGTACATTTCTCTGATTTTATTAGGTAGTTGTTTATTTTTTAGTGCCACATGTGGAGAGAGTAAAGTGTAATCATTAAGAATTCATGGTGCCCTGAACGAACTGTATATAATACCTATCCCATTCTGCATGCTTCTTATAACAGTACAGGCCGCATAATTTTCCTGTTGCTTTCATGATTCTTTCAGACAGGTTGGATGAAGCATGGTACAGGGAAATGAAAACTGATGTAATATTTCAATATGCATATCTAAAGAGCTGGTCCAAATTGAGGTCCATTGTCAGAGATAACATTGTCGACAAGTCCAGCTTCTTTTACACAATTCTTGGTAAATGCTGCAGAACCAGTTTTCGCAGTTGCTTTACAAAGTGGTGTGAAAGAGACTCTTTTTGATGTAAGTTCTCCTACTGCGACAAAAATGTACGAGAAACCTTGTCTGCTCGTTGGAACAGGTTCATACAGGTTCACGGCTGCTGAATGACGTCATTTAATTGGAATGATAGGAAATAGCAGAGCAAAATGTGAAGTGGTGGATGTTTTAGCTTTTGGTACAGGTTACATGTGCTTGGAACGCGTCAAATGCATTTATCCAGGTTGAGAAAGTAAGAGCTCTGACGAAGTATGTAAAAACATTTGCTCACATCACGGTGCGCATAAATAAGATGAATGTATCAAACTAACTCGTTGACCAAATTATCTCGCATGCAAACACGCCGGGTACTGCTGTCATGTTTCAAACGTTTGAAGAGGATGTTGTTCCTAACCAAATAATAATACCTAAATGTCGACTGGTTTGTGTCTCGCAACTGTGAGATATTCTTCAATATTGGAGGTTTATCTTGTTCTTTCGCAATGTCCTTTAAAGCAGAAAAAACATAATTTCCGCAAACAACCTGTTGTATTTATACAAGGCTGAAATTGGACTTACAGAATTCAGTGGATGTATCATTTTGTGAGCCATCAAGAGATAGTAAAAAGGCGTCAGCAATAATATACAGCTTTCCAGGAATGTGTATAATAATATGGAATTCTTGTAAATATTAAGCCCATCTCCCACCCGATCATGTGATAATTTGTCTGTCATAAGTAACTGTAATGCACGGTAGGCTGAGTATACATTTGTATGTTTCCCAAATAAAAAATATCGAAATTCTGTAAAAGCGCAAACGACAGCTAATGTCTCAAATTCTGTGGCTGAATAATTTCGTTCAGATATGGAGAGAACGTGGATGCCAAATGCAGTACTGTTGAAAACAATACCACCATTTTCCTTCATTTCTTTAGACACGTGAAAGACAACGGCCTTCTTGGACCTGTCAGTTGCGATGTAAAAATCACGCGGAAGGTCCGGGTGCGATAGTAAAGGTGGATTTAGTCGAACTTTGTTTTAATTTATCAGATTGCACTTTTTGTGCTTGTTGGTTCCAAAAGCAATCTGAATTTTTACCACTTAACTGACATAATCTTAGTGTGTCCAGAGCTTTGAAGCGAATGAAACAGCGAAAAAAACTAACATGGCCTAAACTCCATTGTCTCAACACATTTAAAGGACAGAATCACTACTCATGTTCCAACCTCTGATGAACGCTGCAAATGAAACATTAAGACCAAAAGTTAGTTCGCAAAATTGATAACAAATTCCGAAGCATAAAAAGGCTGTTCATTTGCGACAATTGAGGTGTAATTCAATCTGCCAGAATCCTGATCTTAAATCGAGTATGGAAAACACGGTGACTCCATGAAATTTTTGGAGTGACTCATCTAATGTTAGCTGTCTGTCTGCTTCTGTTACTAAGATGTCAATAATTAGTCTCGAATCTAAACAAAGTCTCAGAGAACCATCCTTTTTGGAACAACATGTAATGTACTGTTATGAGGCTAGTTGCTGTTACAATTATGCCCTGTTGGAGATGCATTCAGTTTCCTGTTTTACTTTGTCTCTATAAATGAATGGAATGTTAATATCTACAAATAAAACTATACATGGGTTTCACACGAAATTCGTAAACAAATCCGCGCACAGTTACGGGAACATTGCCCAAAACATGAGAATGAGTATGTAGAGCCACTTGTATTTGTTTCCTATTCCCGCCTGTTGCAGCTTCACACCCGTCACTTTTTGCTTGTATTGTTTGAGGAGTATCTAAATTTGATTCTTCCTTTTACTAATAATAGAAAATTTGGCATCAATGAAGAATGACATATACCATTGCACGCTTTTGGTTGACTTGAAAAACTTTACGGTGTTAAACTCCTGTTTCGCCATTGAAATTCAATGTAATCTGCGTATCATTTGAATTTTCAAAATCTATCGCTACTTTTTGTCTATTTAAGAAATCTATACCAAGCATAATCTCTGTTGTTAGTAGTGGAGCGACATACATTCATACATACATTAATCCTTGTTCCATAGATCATGAATACGATGTTTCGTGATAATGTGGAACGTGTCACTTTAACATAAGTTTTCTTTACACAAAATAATTAATTTATGTTTTCAGTTACTGCTTCATATCTAAGAAATCATCTATTGAGAAGAATGAGTTGCCATTCAGAAACTCTTAAATTTGCTTTTAAATGTTGGTTGGGTATCTGTCAGACTTTTAATACTATTTGGGAAATGACCAAAGATTTTTGTGACAGCATAATTCACCCCTTTGTGTGCCAAAGTAAGATTTAATCTAGAATAGTGCATATTATCCTTTCTTCTACTGTTGTTGCTGTGCACTTCACTGTTGTTTTGAACTGGGATGGGTTATTAAGGACAAATTTCATAAGTGAATATATGTATTGCGAAGGTACTGTGAATATTCCGAGTTCCTTAAATAAATGTCTGCAAGTTGATCTTGAGTGGGCTCCAGCTATTATCCTGATTACACACTTTTGTGCAATGAATACTTTCTCTCTTAATGACGAATTGCCCCGAAATATGAAGCCATATGAAAGCAGTGAATGAAAATAGGCATAGTAGGCTAATTTACTGATATGTTTATCACCAAAATTTGCAATAACCCTAATAGCATAAGTAGCTGAACCTAACCGTTTCAGCAGATCATCTATGTATTTCTTCCTCTCATCAATGCACACACACAGAAATTTTGAGTATTCTACCTTAGCAACAGACTTCCATTCATAGTCTATATTTGTAAATGGTTTTATGCCATTTACTGTACAGAGTTGTTTTCTCAAAATTTAGTGAGAGTCCGTTTGCAGAGAACCACTTAATAATTTTCTGAAAGACATTATTTGCAATTTACTCAGCTGACTCTTGCTTCTTGGGTGTAATTACTATACTTGTATCATCAGCAAAAGGAACTAACTTTCATTCTTCATGAATATAGACTGACAAGTCATCAATATATATTAAGAACAATAAGGGACCCGAGACTGAACCCTGCGAGACACCATTCTTGATACCTCCCCAGTTAGAGGACTCAGCTGGTTTTTGTAGACTATCTATACTGTTAATTTCAGCTGTCTGCATTCTTCCAGTTAAGTAGGAATTAAACCATTTGTTCACTGTCCCACTCATACCACAACACTTAAGCTTATCTAGAAGAATTTCATGATTCACACAATCAAAAGCCTTTGAGAGATCACAAAGTAATCCTAATGGGTGATGTTCGGTTATTCATTGCATTTAATATTTGATCATTGAAAGCATATATAGCATTTTCTGTTGAAAAGTCTTTCTGAAAACCAAATTTACATCTTATTAATACTTCACTTTTACAAATATGTGATGCTACTCTTGAATATATTACTTTTTCAAGAATTTTGGATAAAGCTGTCAGAAGTGAGACTGGGCGGTAGTTGTTAGCATCAGATCTATCCCCTTTTTTATGCAATGGTTTAACAACAGCATATTTCAGTCTGTCTGGAAAAATGCCCTGTTTCAGTCAGCTACTACATACACTCCTGGAAATGGAAAAAAGAACACATTGACACCGGTGCGTCAGACCCGCCATACTTACTCCGGACACTGCGAGAGGGCTGTACAAGCAATGATCACACGCACGGCACAGCGGACACACCAGGAACCACGGTGTTGGCCGTCGAATGGCGCTAGCTGCGCAGCATTTGTGCACCGCCGCCGTCAGTGTCAGCAAGTTTGCCGTGGCATACGGAGCTCCATCGCAGTCTTTAACACTGGTAGCATGCCGCGACAGCGTGGACGTGAACCGTATGTGCAGTTGCCGGACTTTGAGCGAGGGCGTATAGTGGGCATGCGGGATGCCGGGTGGACGTACCACCGAATTGCTCAACACGTGGGGCGTGAGGTCTCCACAGTACATCGATGTTGTCGCCAGTGGTCGGCGGAAGGTGCACGTGCCCGTCGACCTGGGACCGGACCGCAGCGACGCACGGATGCATGCCAAGACCGTAGGATCCTACGCAGTGCCGTAGGGGACCGCACCGCCACTTCCCAGCAAATTAGGGACACTGTTGCTCCTGGGGTATCGGCGAGGCCCATTTGCAACCGTATCCATGAAGCTGGGCCGTCTTCCGCTCACGCCCCAACATCGTGCAGCCCGCCTCCAGTGGTGTCGCGACAGGCGTGAATGGAGGGACGAATGGAGACGTGTCGTCTTCAGCGATGAGAGTCGCTTCTGCCTTGGTGCCAATGATGGTCGTATGCGTGTTTGGCGCCGTGCAGGTGAGCGCCACAATCAGGACTGCATACGACCGAGGCACACAGGGCCAACACCCGGCATCATGGTGTGGGGAGCGATCTCCTACACTGGCCGTACACCTCTGATGATTGTCGAGGGGACACTGAATAGTGCACGGTACATCCAAACCGTCATCGAACCCATCGTTCTACCATTCCTAGACCGGCAAGGGAACTTGCTGTTCCAATAGGACAATGCACGTCCGCATGTATCCCGTGCCACCCAACGTGCTCTAGAAGGTGTAAGTCAACTACTCTGGCCAGCAAGATCACCGGATCTGTCCCCCATTCAGCATGTTTGGGACTGGATGCAGCGTCGTCTCACGCGGTCTGCACGTCCAGCACGAACGCTGGTCCAACTGAGGCGCCAGGTGGAAATGGCATGGCAAGCCGTTCCACAGGACTACATCCAGCATCTCTACGATCATCTCCATGGGAGAATAGCAGCCTACATTGCTGCGAAAGGTGGATATACACTGTACTAGTGCCGACATTGTGCATGCTCTGTTGCCTGTGTCTATGTGCCTGTGGTTCTGTCAGTGTGATCATGTGATGTATCTGACCCCAGGAATGTGTCAATAAAGTTTCCCCTTCCTGTGACAATGAATTCACGGTGTTCTTATTTTAATTTCCAGGAGTGTATGTGGCTGAGAATCCTACTTATTTGTTGGGAACAAGCTTTTAGTACTCTGTTGGAAATGACATCAATTCAATGTGAGCTTTTACTCTTGAGTGAATTTATTATTTTCCCAATTTCAGTAGGAGAGATGGGTTGAATTTCAATTTTCACATTGCGTAGGTACTGCCTCTTCCTTATTCTGCCTTGCATTTTCTAATGAATACCTCAAACATATTTTCTCTACAACACTTAAAAAATGGTTATTAAAATGTTTTCTACTTCTGACTTCTTGTTAACAAACTTTTCATTGTGTTCGATAGAAATACAGTTTTCCTGTGCTCTCGGTTGCCCTGTGTCCCTTTTGACAATATTCCAAATTGTTTTAATTTTATTATCAGATGTGCTAATCTCAGACATAATGCACATACTTGTGGACTTTTTAATAACTTTTCTTAATACAGTGCAGTAGTTTTTATGATGTTTCGTTGTTTTGGGATCATTACTCCTCCTAGCTATAAGATACATTTCCCTTTTCTGTTTACAAAATATTTTTATTCCTTTAGTAAGCCACGGCTTTCTACATGTTTTTTACAGTTATATTTCACTGTTTTCTTAGGTAAACTGTTTTCAAATATACTTAGAAAGGTATCATGAAATAGGTTAAATTCTATATTAGCATCATGTTCCCTGTATACCTCATCCCAGTCTAACTGTTGCAAGCTTTCCTAAAATTTTGAAGTGTTAAATTGTTAATGATTTTGGAGGACTGTTTTGCATTATTGTAAGGAGCTATGTCATATACCATATCTAGCTGTGCTTTGTGATAAGACAGACCATTCTTAACAGGAAAAGTTTTTATTTTATTGGATTTATCTTGGTCTATGAAAACGTTATCTATCAGTGTGCTGCTTTACTGTACCACCTGAGTAGGAAAATCAATAGTTGATGCCAAATTGAAAGAACCAAGTGATACTCCAAGGTCAAGCTTTCTATCTGACACTTTTGGAAAATCTACGTTGAAATCCCCACAAACAATAATTTGCTTTCCTTTGTCTCACAGGTAGCACAACAAAGAATCCAAGTTTTTAAAAAATAGTTGAAAATTTCCCATTGGGGACCTATATAGGGCTACAATTATAAAAGTGCCTTTATTCAGTTTAAGCTCACATGCACATGCTTTCATGTGTTGCTGTATGCAATTTTTTTTAGTTTCCAAATTTTTCACACTATAACAGATTTTAACTTATATGGGAACTCTTCCTCTCACCATAGTGTCTCTACTCAAATATGCTGAAATCTTATAACCACCTACATTTACCATTGCCATACCTGTAACTATATGATGTTCAGACAGGCATAGTACATCTATTCCACCCTCAGTTTCTAAATCTTCTATAAAAACAAGGAGCTCATCTACTTTTTTTTCTTAATCCCCTGATATTCTGATGCAATATATTAACACTGTTTTTTACTGTGCTTTTATGTGAATCTTGTGACATACTAACATTATTTTTCACTGTACTGTTATGAGAATCTTGTGGTATTTTCACATCACTAGTGCCTGCCTGTCTGAACTTTTCATTAAGCTTAATTTCAATCACTGTAGGCTGATTGGATACTGATCTTAGCCTAAAAAAGTACTCCCATGACTTTCAGTGCCCCCCCCCCCCTTTAACGATTTTGCTATCATCCCAGCCAGTTTACCCTTCCCTTTCCTAATGAAATGCAGGCCATGTCTTTGAAGTCTCACCTACCAATACCATCAACAGGAACCAAACCTATGCCTGACAAAGTAGCCGCCCGAAGCAGCTGATATAGCTCCATGTTGACCCTCCTGACAGAGCTGTTCAATTGGGGCCGGTTATACTGTGTGAAAGCTGGAACTAAGCCAACATTTGTATGGTTCGTTGCAGATGCTATTTTAACAGGTCACACTCAGTATTGAGCCCTCATCCCTATCAGTACTGTTTCCTGTTGCACCCACTATCATAGCATGATCCTGCTTTGTAAAACCTTTGCACAATGATCCTACATCCTCTATCACTTGGCTAAGACATGCACTGGGCTTGAAAATACTTGTGACCTGGTACCTGCCATCTAATTTTTCCTGCAAAATCTGGCCCACACCTCTTCATGGCTACTACCTAACAACAGAACTTTCCTCCTACTTTCTACTTTTTTTTGCAACAGTTGGTTTCCTAGTGAGAGTCTATTGAGTGCTGACTACACTTATATCTACTTGAGCCTCTTGCTTAGCTAACTGAGGTAGCAAGGCAAATCTGTTGTTTGTGACAATGATGAAACTGTATGATACTGTTCTCTTTCTGTGGCCCCTGTTCCTTGCTACCACTTCCCACCTGTCTTCACCCTCCGCCCCCCCCCCCCCTTAACCTCATCAGTTCCTCCCCAGTTGAGCCTGAAGGGCTCTAATCTTCCCTTCCTGTTCCTCTATTTTCGTATGCCTTGAACATAAATTGCAATACCATGGAAGAGACTCATTAATTTTACAGAAGTTTGCAAAGAAAGTGTGACCTTGTAGAGTAAATTATAAACGTGTTTGTGATTTCACATCGAAACTTTTCCCTGCAACAGCTTTCCTAACTTCCATCCATCTGAAGCAGGGAAAGTTTCATCTGATTTACATTTATTTAATGCTGCATCACTAATTAATTAAACTGGAGATCATGAACCTAAAACAGTATTTGAAGTAAGTTTTCTAATTTGTACGCTGTTGACTGTATGATTAATTTGTTTTTGAAGTTCTTCTTCTTGTAACAACGTGTCCATGAGGCCTTCTAAACAAATGTACTTTTAGTAATGTCGGTGGGATTGGTACTGCATTGTGTTGTCTCTGTGTGTTAATCTTCTGTAGTCTTCTTCTGTATTTATTGTTGTCCATCATCGTCGCATGGCTGTGAAATAGGTTGCGAAACATCAGCTATGTGTACAGTTCGTCTTGGTTCTGCATTGTTAGAATTAAATTTCGTGGGTGTAAACGACTGTGCGATTCTTTCAAAACAAAACTTTGCTGTTGTCTGTAATTTTCATTTCTCCTTTTCCCATATGTCTCATTTCCTCGGAAATCATGGTTTTCCTGTGTGTTGTCATGACCGTTATGATTCTGTGGTTGCTGCCTATGCTGTGGTAGATTGTTCACGCTGCCTCTTGAATTTTGCTGGTTGTTATGATAACTATTCGGGTTTTGTTGCTGATCACACTATGGTGGTCTATTGAAAATGTCACTGACAATGTTTTTGGCGCAAGCTTTTATGTCCATATCTTTTGCCTCTGTTGTCACTGAAAAAAATGGAAACGATCGTATGGCATTGTTGGCCGGGATAATCTGAATTGTCCTCTGTCCCGATTGTCATTGTAACTGCGGTTTTTCTGATAGAAGTTCTTGTTTTTGTACCTACATTCGTACTATCGAATCTTAAACAATTGTAAAACGTCACGGAATGCATTTATTCTTTCTGATATCCTCTCAGCAAGGAAACACCTAAGGATCTTCGAAGTTCAGCTCGATTAAAGCAGATTGACTGCAGTTCTGTCAATTGTTGGTTCTGTAGTTACCATGTGTAGGCGGTGGGCGGTTCGAACACTTCTGACACCAAATCTGTAGGCGCCCCGGTGGTCCCAGTCGCCTACTGTGGTCTGGAGGCCGAGAGGTGACCCCTCCAGTTGTCAGGATGCTAGGAAATGGCTGTAGAAGCGTCAGAAACGCCAAAGAAACATTATTAATTCATAACACCTTTATTCCTGCCGAGTACAATGTGGCTTGGTGATAACAACGACCTTCCCCGAGTCCTCGCTGACTCGTAGCGATGAGAGACACCGTCAGACTGTGCACAGTCTGAAAGTTTTAATCTCGAGTCTCGGGTCTCATCATCAAAATAAATATCTAAGCTCGCAAAAATTCCCGAATTTTGTGTATTGTCCCCACTCTATACTCAGTGTAATCTGACTGTCTGGGAGGGGAGCATCTACCTCAAGCGCTGTTGTGTGAGAATTAATCTCTGAAGCATTTTTGCATATTGGCTGTGTGAGAATGATTGCTACGCGACTTGCTGTTTAATGCTTTGCGCTGCATGGTAATTATAATAGCAAAGAAAAATATTCAAAACAAATAAATTTAAAGAAAGTATCCCAATGAGCCGTAAGAAAACGCAAATGATTAGTAAAAATCGCATCAGAAAACAAAAATACAAGCAAACAGCGATCGTGATCAGTGCAGTTTGACTACTTGAATAATAATAATAATAATAATAATAATAATAAAAAAGACCTCATAAAATTCCCCGGCGACCGAACATAGAAGCAATGTCGCCTAGTTTAGATTTATTTTAGTGTAATGGATCTGTAATGTTGTGTTTTTAATGTTAATTGTCTGTTAGATGCTTAACTTTGGACTTCCTCTTTTGAATTGTGCGCATACAAGACTTTAAAGCTGATAGCTTACATAATGTCAACTGTTGGTGTGAAAATTACACTGCGAGAATGTATACAGAAATCTAACTGTGGCAGTTCTTAGAGCTTGCCCTGTCTGAAACTTACTGTTATCATAAAATGAGCCTATGAAATTACTTTGACAGTAAAGTTGGTTCTTGTGAAATTTAATTAAAGAAAGAATCTGATCTATTATCTACGCTAATTGGCTTACCTGGGTCGCACTGGATTACGTCGTGCAAACTGCTCCTGTAATCACCTCGCGTCTTGATAATACAGCTGCAAATTTTAACGACTGAGATACTCAGAAGTGCAGTGCGTTCACAAAAAAACCATTGCTATCATCCTTGGTTCATGATTTTTGATGATGGTTTTAAATAAATTGAAATTTAATTGTCTCTTGTGATATGGTCAATGACTCTGGATTAAATGAGCTCAAAAGCAGTCTCATATCATTTGACTTAAGAACATTCAATGAAACTTCAATAACAGTTTAACTTTCTCTGAAATCACGTCACTATAATCCAATAATTACAAAACAAAACTTCATATGTATTATATTTTCTTAAACAAAATTCCAATTCTTAAATCCACTTCTCTCACAATGAGGGATAAATCCTAACAAAAAAACCAAAGGATTCCTGAACTGGATGTATGACAAATCAAGAATGCTACATTATCAAACTGCTGCCACAAATAAAACAAACTTACATCATTACCAGTAATCCAATCTTTACAAAGAATATAATTGTACCAGTGCAAAAATCAATTCTTTTTCACTTGACTATAAATCTTCCATTAATCCATAATACAATTCACGAATATCTTCACTGTATGCTGCTTACTGTTACAAAACGAAAACTTGACTGTCCACATCTAACACCAATGCTCAGTTGTCTGTCTTCTCTCCTCTTCTCGCGGTCAAGTGACAGATCTGGCGCTCATATTTGCAGAGCAAAGATCACCTCTGACTCATTTCTAGTTAGCACACAGACATACATTACTAGACTGGTAATACGATGGAGGCAAACAAGAAGAGAGGTGGCACTTCATACTTAAGCTGTACGTTGTTTTGAAGCCAGAGTGGGCGCCATTTTAAGAAGCCCAAAACATTAGCAGGCTACTGTTTACGAGTGCTTCTTGTTCATTGTTTCTGTATTGTGCGCGCAATAACTGTTTTAAATACGAAACATTGTTGAGCTTACATTAATAACATAGTGTCAAGAAGGCAATTTCGAACGTTTTCCTATTCTTGAATGCGTGAACCTAATGTTATGGGCTAGTTATGATGGCAGACAGCTGTTTAAAGCTTGTGACGTAATACCTGCATGGAAAATACTGTGTACACTATTACTGATTTAGAATCTTAGTATGGCGACGAGAATAGAAGCTGTTTATTTGCTGATAAAACACTCGTAAAGAAAGGGTATAAAGTAATATTACTACGTTAAAAAAGCAAAACGAGGATAATGGAATGTAGTCAAATTAAATCGGGTGATGCTGAGGGAATTAGATTAGGAAATGAGACACTTAAAGTAGTAAAGGAGTTTTGCTATTTAGGAAGTAAAATAACTGATGATGGCCGAAGTAGAGAGGATATAAAATGTAGACTGGCAATGGCAAGGAAAGCGTTTCTGAAGAAGAGAAATATGTTAACATCGAATATAGATTTATGTATCAGGAAGTCGTTTCTGAAAGTATTTGTTTGGAGTGTAGCCATGTATGGAAGTGAAACATGGACGATTACTAGTTTGGACAAGAAGAGAATAGAAGCTTTCGAAATGTGGTGCTACAGAAGAATACTGAAGATAAGGTGGATAGATCACGTAACTAATGAGGAGGTATTGAATAGGATTGGGGAGAAGAGAAGTTTGTGGCACAACTTGACTAGAAGAAGGGATCGGTTGGTAGGACATGTTTTGAGGCATCAAGGGATCACAAATTTAGCATTGGAGGGCAGCGTGGAGGGTAAAAATCGTAGAGGGAGACCGAGAGATGAGTACACTAAGCAGATTCAGAAGGATGTAGGTTGCAGTAGGTACTGGGAGATGAAGCAGCTTGCACAGGATAGAGTAGCATGGAGAGCTGCATCAAACCAGTCTCAGGACTGAAGACAACAACAACAACAACAACCTTTAGAGGTTCGACATAATGGTCAATACACACGTCGTATGTGACTGTAATTTTTCGTATACTATAGCATAGCGTTTTTCAACCTGTGGGTCGCAAGTCTTTGCTGAGAGAGTCGCGGTCGCAGGAGAAAGAGGTTGTAGCATGATTGGTAACCCATGTTTCATGCCGATCATGTGCTATTATACAAATATCACAAGGAAGGGACAAAGCTTTATGAAAGCGCCTTGAAAATTCGCTCACGTTGACATCTGGTACTTATTTATAATAATAATGAATACGAATTTAATTGAAACCAGTTGAAGAGTTCAAATACACAAACACTTGCAGCCGTGAGAAGCAATACGATGTCAGTCGATCTCGTCCCACTTCTGCGGAATAGAACTAGGGCGGCGAGAGTTACTTAGTCTTGTATATATAGCATTTATCTCTGAGAGGTTTGCAGGGAGAGGGAAAGGACAACATCAATTTCCGGGCCGGAATAGTGGTGTAATAGCAGCGTCTTGTGTATTACTGACAAGTGTCAGTCATCTGCTGTGATAAAAGTATCACATGGGACGAGAACAATTTATGAAAGCGCATTTAAAAGACGCTCACGTTCAAAAGTGATACAAAAGAGCTGCAACAACACGCACACAGCTCCCGTGCAAGATTTGGCACCATTGTTGCTAGAATGCATTTCAGTAACAAGCTTCGAACCAAAAAATAGATCGCTAGGATTGGCAGCAGTGAGACAAGTCACGAAGTACAGCAATGTCTACCGAGCGGATCTAGAATGCCAGAGCTCAACTCAGACTTTAATTAATTCACATACTGCTTGTTGTCGTTGCTTTTATTTTCCTAGTTCTGTGGCTTCATCAGAGTTCCCACACAATCGTCGTTGCTGGTCACCATGTTAATTTCTCATATCCCTCGTGTAGTTAACTGTGGTACCGTGAAGTGAATTATTCTTTTTATGACAGTGGTTTATAAGAGAATTGAAAAATATCTTACAAAAACTAGTGCTATCATTAGCAAAAATATATACTACATATTCTCGCAACTAATTAAAAAGAAATGCTGTCCTCTTTTGAAACTGAATGGAAATAAATAAAATACTCATCCTGCTACATGTCTCAAAACTAGAGGTTCTGTAATACAAAAACATAGGCCTATGGAAAATAGTATTTATTTTTTCTTAGAATTACGTAATTGCTTGTTTAACATTAATTATGAATTGAGCATAATGTAGATTGTTTCATAATAAATATACAGTGTTAACGATAAATAAATGCAAAAACTGGGAAAATAAAGAAGGTCCAATAAGTAACTGTGAGAAATTCGAAAAAAGATCTTCTTGATTACAAATTGACTGTACAGTGGGATCTCGTTTAACAAGGATAATTCACCCCTGGTCTTAGTGCATTGTGAAACATTCGTTATGCGGAACATATTTTTCTGTTGGAATTCGCATAAAAAAGGATAATGCATTCCATTCCGAAAAAACTCTAAAACAGTTTATAAAATTTAGAAGAAGTCGTCTAAAGACACTTGTTTTTACCTTTTCTTTAAAATGAGTCATAAACACAGCTCGCTGAATGAAATATCTGCCTACATATTGGTTAATGCACAGCTGAATTGAATTTGTGTTGGTTAACGACGACAAATCTAAAATGGAATTCATACAGAGTTATTTCAAGGACATGAAGTAACATGAGTCTTGCTTGCAACGACGTCACAGAGAAATTTGCAGTTTCGTCGAGGAGACGATACAATAATTGCAACGCGATGAGTGTCGCTAACAATAAATCTGAATACTGCGTTGTCGGTGGCGTTGTCTTTGACGGAGAGTCTAATGTACTTCGTTCGTCGTAATAATAATAATAATAATAATAATAATAATAATAATAATAATAATAATAACTCTGATGTAAAATATTACGCTTTTTCTTCCTCCGCGTTTTCTGTCATTTCTTTCCCGCGGAGTAATGTCAAGAGTCAAGAGTAATGTTAATAACAACAGTGGTCGATACAGCGATTATACGCAAATGCACAGCGCTTTATCGCCACAAGTGGTTTTTGGTGCCTCATGACTAATGTCTCTCATTTGTATTGTTAATGGGCATACTTGACACTTTTTAAGATTTTATTGTTTTGAACAGTTTTTATTCATAGGGCGACACCAGCGATATATGCCACAGGTGCCACTTAGCCGGATGAAAGTAAGCAAGGGTTATACGGCCTAGACTACAATAAAAACACAACAGTTTTAATGAGAAGGCTGTGCCCCTGTTTATTTATTAATAATTTGTCAAATCGTGGTTCTCTTTTTGAGACAAAAAAAAACACCAAATGATTTTCTAGTTGAAGTTTGTTTCTCTTCTTAGTTTTTATGTTCACCATTGAAGAGAACGCTAATTCACAAAGGTAGTATGTTGCGTATAGTACTAATAATTTCAAAGCTTCCTTTGCCAGCTATGGGTACTCTTCTTTTCTCTTCATCCAGAAGACGTCAATCTTTTGCGAATTAAATTCATGTTCAGCATCTGGTCATCTGCTAAATCTATAAGTGCTTCTTTCGTCATCATGCTCAAATTATCCAGTTGTACTGACATATCTAAATAAAGGATTAGTGGCCATCTGTGACCGTTTTCAGCGTCAGAATTCAGCTCTGGAAAGAAACTTAACAGTTTCTCTTCCAAATTATGCAAGCTCTGTATCATGCAAGGAATGTGAGAATGTAATACCACAGACAGGTCCATTGCAATTTCTTCGACAATCGTCTGAATACAAGGGAAGGACTCATTAAACATCTTCTTTTGTAAAAACGGTGACCACAAACTAAGTTTTGCGAGGACTCCTTTGATTTTATCCTTAGCTGTTACAATGTTTTCTTCTTTCCCTTGGAGGCTCCTGTTTAAAATATTTAAGTAGTTAAAAAGATCCGCTAGAAATGCTAATTTTAATAGCCAAACAGATTCACAAAAGTAATTCGCATATCCAGATTTAGAATCTTGTATGAACATTAACAATTTACGTTTTAGTTCAAGAACTCATGTCAAGCCACATGACCTCTGTGGGATAAAGGAGATTCTCATGGAGCGAACCCGTGTCTTCACAAATGATCCTAAACAGTCGACTGTGCTACGCTTTACCTTAAATAGAGTTTACAACTTTGATCACCTCTTTAAGCACATCACTTAAATCATAAGTTAATGTCGTGGCTGCCGGAGATTGTTGATGAAGGAAGCAGTGTGTCCACGACAAATTTGGCATTATTGATTTTAAGTTCGCGACGAGCCCACATTTACTGCCAGTCATTGCTTTAGCACCATCACTACAAATGGCGACAAATTTTGTCCAATTAGTCTCGTAGTTGCGAGTGCTTTCTAAAATTATGCCATGCAAACACTGGCCAGTACAGTTCGCAGGAAGTGCTTTGCAAAATAAAATGTATTTCATGATACTTTCATTTGCTTCAAAGCACACAAATACTATAAATTGTGCTCAATCTGAAACATCAGTAGATTCATGAAACTGCAAAGCAAAATGTGGGCTCTTCCTTAATTTTTCTAGTAACTCTTCTCGAATGTCGCCGGCCATACCGCTTATTCTGCGTTCAGTGATATTATTGGCTCTGAGCACTACGGGACTTAACTTCTGAGGTCAGCAGTCCCCTAGAACTCAGAACTACTTAAACCTAACTAACCTAAGGACATCACACACATCCATGCCCAAGGCAGGATTCGAACCTGCGACTGTAGCGGTCGCGCGGTTTCAGACTCTAGCGCCTAGATTAGTGATATTATCAGAAAGTGGTTTGCTTTTTAGCTTGTTTGCTTCTTGCTTATCTAAAATAAATTCAACCATATCCTGGGCGGCTGGTAAAATAAGTCTCTGCATTTTCACGCGGCTTCCCTGATTTAGCGACTCGGAATGGGACTCGGTAGCCAGCTAGTAACGCTTTCTGGTTGACACTTGATATGTAAAATCAGATAAAAAATATTGTTAAATGAGAAACGTGAATGAAAATGAAAAATATTAATACCATTTCAAATCAACAAATAACATTACTACTTTATTATCTGAATCATACTATTTTGCTGCTGGGTAAGTGTTTTCAGTTTCCTTTCGAAGAAACCCAACGGTTTAACAGCTTCCCTGGTATGTTTTGTTGAGAGGTGATGCAAAGCTTTGATGGTTTCATACTCTCACGTGATAAAACTTCGCCGCAAATTACACATTGAGGGTTATTGTTCATGACAGTAAAACTATAGTTTCAGATAACTGTCTTTTCTTGTCGATTTTGATTCGCTTCCACCACTGCAACTTGCACCAGACATGGACGGCTGCCCAGATTTTTTGAGATACGTGTCCATTTTATGCTCGATCAGAGCGAAGTGCGAAGAAAATAATCACGTCCGTACTTGCTGGCATACTCGGACAACTGATTGTAGTAGACTTGGCCACTGTTCCTATGTTTCAATACAGTGTATCGATACGTGGAACTGTTTCAGTGTTTCGGAACGGCTGTGGATCACTGTTTCGAAACAGTGGTGTTTTATTCCGCCCCTGTCTCGGATAACCGGACCAGATTCTATCTCGAGCCAGACACAGAAACTGTATCGTTGTCTCAAAATAAGGCTTGGAACGGACTAATTGTATCGAAATAGTGATGTTTCATTCCGCTCTGTGTCGGACGAGATTCGGGCTCGGCACAGGTACAGAAACACAACATATCACTTCATGAAACGCATTCAAGAGAGTCGAAATCTTTTTGACAAGCAATTGCGTGAAGCTTACAATATCCGAAAATAAAGCTTCGTTTCTAGTTGACTGTCCTATTCCGAAATGGCGTAACATCTGCTTTATAAACACTAACCAAACAATAAAACAACGCATACTATTCACATTCAAAATAATAATAAATATGTGAAAATCATTAAGTTAAATTGCACTTTTTTTATAACATACAGTGCTCTTTTCATGTGCAGTAATCATATTAAGAAACGCGTATTTTGGATAAAAAAAAGGCGTAGAGTGACAGTTATATATAGGTATAATTGCAAGAAATCTGTTTGACATATCACTGATAGTGTAATGGTGAACAGGAAGCACCATGGTGAATTTATAGTAACGGTTCGAAACACCTTGAAAGACAAAATTTTTTTCTGTTATATTTTGTTATTTATTAGAATTATTTGGTGTTATTTGTGAGTCTATAGTCACTGTGCCTGTTATCTACAATGATTCCCTTTGTGTGCAGGGAAATTAGCAGGATGGGTATATTACCCATACTAACGGAATGTAAGAATCCCAGTAGCAAATCCGTTGTTTCTGCAGTTTGCTCCCACCCCCAGATCCGTTCGTGGTGGTTCTTCTGTCTTCAGCTATGGCTGTCCTCAGCAAATTGAAAAGTATGAAAGTCACACGACACGAAAGCAGCGCATTTGCTGCAGGAAATACGAAACTGCCAAGGCACCTAAGTGATAGTTTCATACTTTCTGCAATATGATTACCGCTCTCGCACCTCATTTGTGTTTATATGGACATACGTATACAGTAGACATTCAAGATGATAAAATGTGTAGGTTTATTAGATTACAAAACACACACTGTTTCACTGTTTCGAAACAGCCGTATCGAAACTTTACATTGTACTGTTTCATTTGCTTCGAAACAGTTACTTGTTTCAGTTTGCCCATCTCTAGATTTTAGAGACCGAAAACGCGCGACTATGCTCCCGCTGACCCTTTCTTCACCCCACGCCTCTACCGCAGCAAAGAATACAATTATATCTCTGCCCGCAGAGCACTGCGACCTCTTTCGACATTGCACTCGACTTCTCGATCAGTGTAGTATGAATAGAAAGAAAACTAAATACGTTGTCTTTGAAATCGCTGACAAACTTTTGTTATGGTTGTGGGGTCGCCAGAATATTTTTACTTGGAAAGGGGTCGCGCATTCAAGAAGGTTGAAAACACTGGCCTAGCAGATGGAAGATACAAAGAAAGGAATATGTTGTAATGCAGCCATAACTAGAAACATCATACATACTTTGTTTTTGTACCATATGTAAGCCTAAACAATTACATCACAGTTTGTCTTATCAGCAGTGTTTACGTATATTTTTTGGGATTTAATCAGTTTAGTATTAACAGATGTAACTTGAAGATGTACTTTTAACCAGTTTTCATCAACTTTGTTTTTTCTTCAAATACTATTTTCGTTACGAAAGTGCTCCCAGAAGTAGAACGTGCTATTCGAGTTAATAACAAGTGTCTTTATTTATTTGAGTGTTCTTGTGAAAACTTCTGTCTGCTTTAAACGTGTGTACAGGTAACTTGATGTTTTTCTCACAACACGATTCTACAATGTAAGCGTCCAACTCAACCGCAGAACTTGTGTAGATCATCACGTAATTCTTAGAGCGTCTTTTGTTTCAGAAATTGTAGTTGTACTACCAAACGTAAACTCCCAGATGCCGCCACCTTACTTCTCCAAGCATCAGGCTTCAAAAGGTGCGTCTTTGCCAGTGTAACAATGTATGTCTGTGGTTTAGTGCGTGAGGCATGTCTAAGCAATTCAAACATTACAAGCGCGATTCCAATCATCCAAAACAAGAAAAATTTCTACGAAAATTTACACACATATCTTTCAAAGGTAACCAAATTTGATGCTATGTTTCTCGCTGTTCTTATTTCTGCTACTCCTCATTACTTTCGTCCTTCTTCGGTTTACTTTCAATCCATTTTCCGTATTCATTAGACTATTTATCCAATTCAGTTTATCTTGTAATAATGCCTCGTTCTGACTGACGGTAGCGACATCATCAGCGAATCTTATCATTTTACTGTTACACTCTGAATTTTAATCTCACTTCTGAACCTCTCTTCTATTTGCATCATTGCTCCTACGATGTACATATTGAACTATAGGGGAGAATGAGTACGTCCCAGTCTTACACCCTTTTTAATCCGAGTATTTTCTCTTCGTCTCACATTCGTATTGTTTCTTCTTGGCTCTTACACGTATTATATACTGCTTGACAAAAAATGTGACTCATCCAAATGACAAAGTCTGATGTCGACCTAACTTCGTACACGTACATATCGTCGGAGAGTATTTGTAATAAACACTTAGAGTGCAATTCTCTAACAGGTAGAACGGCCGCCAGGGTGCCCCAGCGTTATTTGTATTTGGTGTTTCTAACAAGGGGCATAGACAGCTCACACGGTGGGAAATCATTGTGAAGGACACGGAGCTGCCACGAACACTTTTGAAACAGTTTTATCTGCATGTGAAATAGTTTGAAAGGGACCTCATTCTGGGTCTTCATTTGGCTGGCTGGTCGAATCGTGCAATACCTAGATTTGTGGGTCATTCGGAAGTGACAGTGGCCCAATGTTGGACAGCATGGGAACATGAAGGCAAGCATACTCGTCAAGGTTCAGGACGATCACGTCTGACTACCTCAGGAAGGGAGAGATGATCATCACTATAAAATAAAAGAAATCAGGGCTCGCACAGAAAAATTTAGGTGCTTGTTTTTCCCGCGCGCCGCTAGGGTGAAACGGTAGAGGGACAGCTTGAAGGTGGTTCATTGAACCCTGTGCCAGGCTCTTTATTGTGAGTAGCAGAGCAATCACGTAGATGTAGATTGATCGCCGTATTGTGCACTAAGCACTCTGTAACCTCTTCACATATGCGTCTGCTATCCGAAAACAAACAATGGACTCCCTGCAATATTCTTCGTCATCCTGCATCATTGTTCATTCCGCCCCCGGTAGCTGAGTGGTCAGCGCGACAGAATGTCTATCCTAAGGGCCCGGGTTCGGTTCCCGGGTGGGTCAGAGATTTTCCCCGCTCAGGGACTGGGTCTTGTGTTGTCCTAACCATCATCATTTCATCCCCGTCGACGCGCAAGTCGCCGAAGTGGCGTCAAATCGAAAGACTTGCACCCGGCGATCGGTCTATCCGACGTGAGGCCCTAGTCACACGACATTTACATTACCACTGGTCAGAAACTAGCAGCAGCCATACCAGGGAATTACCGTCCCATGCATAGGCATCCCTTAACACCACAACACGGCTGCGTTTGGAGTGGTTCCGTGCCTGGGAAGCATGGGCTGCTGACGAATGGCATCGTATTGTGCTCACTGATGATTCGCTGTTCTGTGCTACCCCAGATGACCAGTGTGGACGTGTATGGCAGCGACCAGGGGAGAGGTCCCATTTTGCCAATGTTTTGCAGAGACACAGCAGTGTTACTTCTGGCTTCATAGTGTGGGGAGACTTGAGGTCAAGGGTGGTAGTGATTGAGGGAACTCTGACGGCACAACGGTACGTCAACGACGTCCTGCGTCCTCATGTGTTACCTCTCATGTGACGGTATCGTGGTGCCATTTCTCAACAGTACAGTGATTGTCCACACATGGCGTGAGTCTTTATGAATTCTGGGGTCAAATTTAAGCACCATTTTACACTGTGGACGCCTATTCTAGGTCGACAAATCGTAATGAGGTGCCGTGGTTTTTCTTAAGTATTGCTTCCATTGCGAAGTGCAACAACAGAACTGTCTATTTGGTGTCTTTGCTTTTCCTGAAGCCACACTGAGCGTCCTCTAACAAAGCCACAATTTTCTTTCCCAGTCTTCTGTATACTATTCTTGTCAGCATCTTGGATACAATAGGTGTCAAGTTTATTGTCCGTCAGTTGTTGCAGTTATCTGTCATTTTTATCTTTGGGGTTATGTGGATGACATTATTCCAAAAGTCTGTTGATATGACTTTAATCTCATAGATTCTACACACCAACTTGAATACTCGATTGGTTGCCGCTCCTGCCTTCCAATGAATATCCATGCCTTCTGCCTTATTTGACATCAAGTCTTCCAAAAATCTGTCAAATTCTGACTGTAATACTGGATACCCCATGTCTTCCAAACCAACAATTTCTTTCCCTCAGTAGAGGCCATCAATGTATCTTTCTATTTATCTATCCTCTCCTCACTTTTAATTGCGGAATTTCTTCTGCCCTCTTAATGCTGATACCATAGCTTTTAATTTCACTAAATGTTGTTTTCATTAGTCTAGTTGTCTATAAGTAGCGTAAGTAAAAAAGTCAATTGATTCTATTAATTCTTGTCAATTTAGGCTATCTTTCTACTATATCGATTATACATTAATTCTGTGTTATCTTAACTGAGTCTTAGACTCTCTTTTAAATTGTCTCTGGAAAGTTCTTCTGTTTATTGTTGAAGAGATGAACGTTATAAATGATCTCAGAACACGAAAAATGATCTCATTAACACGTATTCTTTCTTCCAGTTCAAAGATCTGAATAACACCCATAGGAATTCAAGGATCTAAATATCTCCTTTAGGACTGCCGAAAATATTTCTACTGATGTGGAGTTTCCATGTTCTACTCATCATTCTATTCTATCATCCACTTAACTAATGAAGTCTAATCAAAGCTTTAGGCTTGATGTATAAATTTTTCAGTACACTAAATTCTTTAAGAATTTGTAGATAAAGTCTTGTCTCTCATGTACGCCGTATTCCACATTACTCACGAATTTTCCAAGCTGTCTCTTTTTGCTCTTCTTCTTAGATATTTTATAACAGTTCTAGCAACTCAAGAGTATATTGTTGTCTAGTTTGTTCCGTTTTTACACTGATTGCTTATCCAAGGCCTCCTTTCCCGTTCCGTCATTTCAAATTCTGAAACTTTTCTTTCGTTTCCAGGTGGTTTGCTTGCTCAAGACTTCATCCGCTGCTCTGTTCACGCAGTTCTTTATCCCCTGCCATTCTTCACGAAGATCTTTCTTTGTTTCATTTTCTATCAAGATCTGTTTAATAGTTGCTGACAGAAATCTGGTATTGATTTCTCTTTCAACTACATGATTCTGTAACATAAAGATACCAGGCAATGTGAGGAACTATTCGATGGACACTGAAAACGGCGCGGACCGAAACAGAGCTAAAACTGTACAAGATGGTGACAGTGCCGTTTACTCTGTATGGCAGTGAATCACTGCGATTAGGATTGCCGGACCACAGTCACATTAAAGCCAGAGAAAATAAATTCCGTAGGGCACTACTGTGACACACACGCCTTGAAAAATAAGACACGAGGAAATACAGAATCATTTACCCTCTTGTATGAGGGTAATCGGCAGCTGTAAGTGTCGGTAGATGCATACGTTCGTAGCATTTTTGCATAAGTTTAATGAACACATCAGATACACATAACAGAGACTTTAGTCATCAATAACACACATCAAAAAAAGTTTTGCACCACCCCAGTTCGCAGAACTCCTCAAGACAGATGTTGACTGTGGATACTGTATCACAGACATAGTCCCTTTTACTGTTCAAAGATGTCACTAAGCCCGCCCAAATACGTAAACAACCATGCATGGTTCAAATGGCTCTGAGCACTATGGGACTCAACTGCTGTGGTCATCAGTCCCCTAGAACTCAGAACTACTTAAACCTAACTAACCTAAGGACATCACACACATCCATGCCCGAGGCAGGATTCGAACCTGCGACCGTAGCAGTCGCACGGTTCCGGACTGCGCGCCTAGAACCGCGAGACCACCGCGGCCGGCAACCATGCATGAGCAGAGCCTATTAGACGGAGGGGGTCCGACAGCCGATCAGTTCCAGTCATTCCACCAGGAAGGAGGTACACCGCTCGTGTCGTCTGTAGTTAACCATGCCTAGATGGGCAATACCGCGGTTAGATCGCGTCTGCATTATTACTTTGGCCAGTAAGGGTTCTCAACAAGGGAGTGAACCAAAGCGATGTTGTTTGGACGTGGAGATGATACAGAGAGACAGGAACTGTTAATGACATGCCTCGCGCAGGCCGCCCAAGGGCAACTACTGCAGTGGATGATCGCTACCTACGGATTATGGCTCGGAGGAACCCTCACAACGACGCCACCGTGTTGAATAATGCTTTTCATGCAGCCACAGGACGTCTTTTTACTACTCAAACTGTGCGCAATACACTGCATGATGGGCCCAACAACATGCCGAATGAACCGCTCAGGATTGGCTTCACGTTCTCTTCACCGATGAGTGTCGCATATGCCTTCAACCAGACCATCGTCGGAGACGTGTTTGGAGGGAACCTGGTCAGACTGAACGCCTAACACACTGTCCAGTTAGTGCAGCAAAGTGCAGGTTCCCTGATGTTTTGGGCTGGCTGGTTGTTATGGAAGGCGCCGTAACGGCTGTACGATACGTGAATGCCATCCTCCGACCGATAGTGCAACTATATCTCCAGCATATTGGCGAGGCATTCGTCTTCATGGACGACAGTTAGCGCCCCCATTGTTCACATCTTGTGAATGGCTTCCTTCAGGATAACAACACCCCTCGACTAGGGTGGCCAGAATGAACGCTATCGAACATTCCTGGGATAGACTGAAAAGGGCTGTTTATGGACGACTCGACCCATCAACAACTCTGAGGGATCCACGCCGAATCGCCGTTGAGGATTGGGACAATATGGACCAACAGTGCCTTGATGAACTTGTGGATAGTATGCCACAACGAATACAGCCATGCATCAATGCAAGAGGACGTGCTACTGGGTATTAGAGGTAACGGTGCGTACAGCAATTTGGACCACCACCTCTGAAGGTCTCGGTGTATAGTGGTACAACATGCAATGTGTGGTTTTCATGAGCAATAAAAAAGGCGGAAATGATGTTTATGTTGATCTCTATTCCAATTTTCTGCACAGTTTCCGGAAATGACTGCCGCTGTGGCCGAGCGGTTCTAGGCGCTCCAGTCCGGAACCACGCTGTTGCTACGGTCGCAGGCTCGAATCCTGCCTCGGGCATGGATGTGTGTGATGTCCTTAGATTAGTTAGGTTTAAGTAGTTCTAAGTCTAGGGGACTGATATGGCCTCAGATGTTGTGTCCGATAGTGCTCTCGGAACTGAGGCAATGCAAAACATTTTTTGATGAATGTATATTCTCCTTCACCATTTACAGCAGCCTGACAACTCTGGGATAACTTTTCAATTCCATGCCTGTAAAATCACATGTTTTTTAGACGAGGAACCAGTAGAGCGACGTTCGGAGAGTATTTTCACCAGGAAAGGAAGTTCATTGAAGGTTGCTACGGTCGCAGGCTCGAATCCTGCCTCGGGCATGGATGTGTGTGATGTCCTTAGATTAGTTAGGTTTAAGTAGTTCTAAGTCTAGGGGACTGATATGGCCTCAGATGTTGTGTCCGATAGTGCTCTCGGAACTGAGGCAATGCAAAACATTTTTTGATGAATGTATATTCTCCTTCACTATTTACAGCAGCCTGACAACTCTGGGATAACTTTTCAATTCCATGCCTGTAAAATCACATGTTTTTTAGGCGAGGAACCCGTAGAGCGACGTTCGGAGAGTATTTTCACCAGGAAAGGAAGTTCATTGAAGGTTGTACTATGGAGAGCGGAAAAGATGAAAACTTGCCGGACCAAGATCAAGTGAGTAAGGGGGGTTCGGAATGACTTCCCAACACAACTCCTGTGTAGTGTTTTTCGTCAGCCTAGCAAAATGCGGGCGGACGTTATGATGTAGTATCATAAGTTCACGTAGTCTTCCCGGTCGTTGTTCTTGGACTGCATGTGCAAGACTTCTCAGTTGTTGACAGTAAATGTCAGCAATGATTGTTACATCTCGGGGAAGCAATCCGTACCATTCGTAGTACACTACACCTCCGCTGTTCCAGTAGATGCAGAACGTAATCCTTCGTGTATGTCCGCAGGCCTTTGTACGCACAGTTGCTGCTTTGTTTGGGCTCAACCAATAAGGATACAGTATAGGAATGGTCGGTCTTGTTCACTAGCCAACTGATGACGAGCAAGCAGAGTTGCATTTATGGCCACCCTATTATTTTCGTGATTTTGGCATGGAGCGTGCGGTACTTATACACTCGATTTCTGAACCTTTCCCACTGCAGATGTAGCACAAAGGTGGAATGATCACAGTTAGCCACATTTTCAGATCTAAGATACACTGATGTGGATCATTTTGAACTGATGCGTTTAAACGATCTTCATCACACCACAAAGATGACAGTCATTAATGTCAAAAAGATCGTCTTTAAAACGAGAAAATCATTTTCTTAACGTGCTCTGTCCAGTGGTGTTATCCCCATACACGGCCTAATTGTTTCTGGCTGCTTCCACTGCTGTCACCCCACCACTGAACTGAAACAGGATAATGTGTCTGAAATGTTCCGATTTCTCCCTTGGCAGTCCATTTTCTAGTGGCCACATGTACGCTCACTATCCCCAAATTAAAAATGACAATTGTAAACTCAAACACCACCGGAGAACTACAAACAAATGTGATAATCGACAATTAAACCCACAGCGACGGGAATACCAACATGCAAAACAAAAACACTACGAACTTACGCACCAACCTAATACATATATTGAATAATAACCGCTTGGCTGCTCTTGAAAATAACGTTCGGTCCCGTCCATGTTGCAACTTTAATGTCAAGATTCACCATATTTAAGCTGATGAAGGTGCTTCTAGGCTACGAAACAGGTCGTTAAATAAATTATTTACAAGATCAGCGAAGCTGTTATTATTCAAGATGACATTTAAAAACATTTAAGACACGGCATAAAACGCAAATGGGAATCAAATGGGGAGAGCATTCAGAAAGAACGGACAATAGCAGGATTCCGAAAGTAGCACTGTCGTTCAGACCTATTGGCCGAAGAGAGCCATGAAGACCGAGGCAGAGATGGAGTGAAGCCAGAACAGTTCGAAGGACCCCATCGCTGATAGGGTGATGATTTTGATGATTAAAATAGACTGAATAATTATCTGTTTTTGTCAAGGTTTTCTGTATGGACACTGTTGAAACTGAATAGAAAGCTTTATTGAAATCTCTGAATTCACGAAGAATGGTAAATTGCTTTTAATTCACTGTTCTACAAATATAATTTAATTCACGACATGAAACTGATCAGGTGTGCTATATTCGCTTCTTAAACCACTTGTCCTATTCCTTGATTGGAATCCAATTTTGTTTCCTTTGTGATTACCCATAACATTAGCGAATATTTTGTTTCTGACAAGTCTATAGCTTTTTATGACTTGCTATCTTATTGTGAAACACAACCGTTATATCTCTGTTCCAATTGTAGGCAGTTGTTTTCCTCCACAGTCATTGCCTAAACAATTTTACACATTCCACTTATATTATTTTCCTTCAGCCTTAACCATTTCTACTGATTTACCATCATCGGCAACGCCTTACTTTTCTTCATACTTCTAATGGATTTACGCACCTCATCTGGCAATCCTCCCTCGATGTCATTATATTTATTATTGTCAGCGTTTCTGAGTCATCTCTTGTAATATAAAAACATGTAACAAATTGTCCGAATGATTGTGTTGTTAGTTTCTGTGCCAGCTTAACTGATGAAATGTTATACATTGAGGTGCCAAAAGTCATGGGACACCTCATAATACCGTGTCGTACCTCCTTTTGCCCGATTTAATACAGGTATGGAATCAACAAGTCATTGTTAAGTCCCCTGCCGAAATATTGAACCGTGCTGCCTCTATAGCCTTCCGTAATTCCCAAGGTGCTGCTAGGGCAGGTTTCTGTACACGATCTGACCTCTCAATTATGTGCCAAAAATGTCCAAAGGGATTTATGTTGGCCAATGTGGATGACCAAATCATTCGCTCGTATTGTCCAGAATGTTCATCAAACCAATCGTGGAGGATTGTGGCCAAGTAACACGGGGCGTTGTCATCAAAACATGAATTCCATAAAGAGCTGCGAAAGGTCTCCAAGTAAGCGAACATAACCATTTACTCGTACTGTCAAATGATGGGTTTAGTTTGAGCAGAGGACCCAGTCCATTCGATAAAAACGCAGCCCACATCATTATGGACCCGCCACCAGCTTGCACAGTGCTTTATTGATAAGTTGTGTCTATGACTTCGTGGACTCTGCACCCCACCCGAACCCTACGATCAGCCCATACCAACTGAATTTGGGACTCATCTCATCAGGCCACGGTTTTCACATTGCACCGTCTCAAGTCTTCTGAAAACATGGACACCGCTGTTATTTCACTCACACTTCAGCGCATCGAAACTGTTTGCTACAATACGATAAAATGCAAAGAAGACCGTACTTTTTGGACGTTAGTAAAAAATGGTTCAAATGGCTCTGAGCACTGTGGGACTTAACATCTTAGGTCATCAGTCCCCTAGAACTTAGAACTACTTAAACCTAACTAACCTAAGGACATCACACACATCCATGCCCAAGGCAGGATTCGAACCTGCAACCGTAGCGGTCGCGCGGTTCTAGACTGAAGCGCCTAGAACCGCTCGACCACACCGGCCGGCGGACGTTAGTACTATAATGTTCTTTATCTGTCGGGGCATATGAATTTTTTTCCGAATGGAACGCTGTAACAAAATTTTAACGGTATTTTCGTGTTCTGGAAATGAGTAGTCTGTACTATAAAGCGTGTTCGACATGTAACGATATTTTTAGATTAAATTAGATTAGATTCAGTTTGTGTTTGATAGACACAAAAATGAGATGATTCTCGTGGGTGTGGAACATAGCAGTAAGTATAATGTAAAAAAGTAGAACATTTGAATATAATACTCACTTCCCTGATCGTTTGTGAGGAGACAGTCAAGATATGTCAATAAAACTGGAACTGCTAATATTTACAGAATTAATAAAGTGTCAGAATGAAATATAGTTACGCGCTTTTAATGAATTTATAACGCACAAAATACTTAATATTGATTCTTCTGAGCAAGTGCTGTCAAAACTAAAATCTAACATACATTTTTACTTCAGCTGATTTAATGGCCCCAATTAAGATATTCATCTACAGAGTGGGAGGAGTTGCCTACCAAAAAGTCTTCCAAATTCTGTGTAAGCTGTGCTTTATCTGAAAGCAAGTTTTTAATTGTTGCTGGAAATTTATTGAAAATAAATGTGTGTTCCCGAATAATGGGCCCCTTTTTGGACCAAGGTAGGTGATTCTACGTCTTTATGTAGGTTGTTCTTATTCATACTATTGATACTATGTACAGAGCTATCGGTTGGAAATAAAGTCATATTATGTGCAAAAAATTTCATTAAGAAATAAATATACTGAGAAATAGTGGTTAGAATACTCAATTCCTTGAACAGGTTTCAACATGATGTTCATAACTTTTCACCACAAATGAGTCTTATTACAAGCTTTTTTACTTAAAAACCTTTGCTCAGTTTGACGAGTCACCCCAAAATACGATCTCATGTGACACAATAGAATAAAAGTAAGCAAAGTATGCAAGTTGTTTTTGTATTTGTATATCCTACATCTCATATCACTTGCATTGCAAATACAGACTTGTTTATGCACTTCAGCAATTCTGTGGTATGCCATTCCCAACTGAATTTCTTACCGAGTTGTAATCCAGAAATTTAGCACTTTCAACCTTTTCTATCTGCATTTCTTCAAATGCTATAACATGCTGGAAGTACTTTTCTTACAAGTTCTGCACTGCATATAGTGGATCTTTTCAGAGTTTAAAGACAGTGAATTAGTTTTAAACCATTTTATTAATGTTAGTGAAAATTTTATTAACAGCGTTTTCTAAATCTGTACTTGATTTGATATTTATTGCAAACAAAACAAACTTAGCATATGGGAATGTAATAGGCGAGAGGTCATTAACGTACACAAGAAAAAGCAAAGGACCCAAGATGGAACCTTGAGGAACACCACATGTAATTAATTCCCTATCAGATGAAGGCTGATTGCTTACTCCACAGGTATTTCTCAATGACACCTTTCATTACTTGTTAGTTAGGTATGACTCAAATCATTTTGTAGCGTTGCCAGTAACACCATAATACTCTAATCTACTAAACAGAATGCTGTGATTCACATGTCAAAGGCTTTTGACAGGTCACAGAAAATGCCAGTAGCCTCTAATTCGTTGACTAATGAATTAAGTACATTCTCACTGTGTGTGTAACCAGCTCTCTCTATATTGTAACCCTTAAGAACCAAACTGTACCTTAGACAATATATTATTTGCAACCAGATGTTTAAGAAGATGCCTGAACACAACCTGTTCAACCTTTAGAAAAAGCCAGCAAAAGTGGAATTGGTCGATAGTTTGACAGCATCTCTTTAACCCTCTTCTTGTAAAGAGTTTTAACTTCAGCATATTTTAGCTAATCTGAAAATGTTCTGCAGATAAGAGGTTGATTACACAAATGACTTAAGATAAATTTTAACTCACATGAACACTTTTATCAACTTTGTTATATATCATCATAACCATTAGAATACTTTGATTTTATGATGGTTGCTACATCTTTGGGAGAAGTGAATATCATTTCCATTTTACTGAAGTTATTTGTAGAGACTGGTCTTAGATATTCCATTGCACTATTTACTGGACCTGATAACAGCAAGCTGTCAATAACAGAAACAAAGTACTTGTTCATGAGGTTTACAACACTACATTCATTCGTTAGCAATGTCTTGTTTGTTTTTAGATCTATCTGTTCTTCTTAGTTTGTGGTACACCTGTCTGTCTTTACTGTATCTCATACAGCTTTTTTTGTTACCTAATGTTATTATTTTTTTCATACCAAAGCTGCTTAGGTTTCTGGATTACTTGCTTCAATATTACGCAATAATCTGTGTACTGCATTACAATGCTAACATCAATCTGTTTCTAGATAGTAGTCACAGTTTCTTTTTGTCCCACATAATACTTTTATTCCTTATGTCATCTATGGTTTATTCTGAGATTTCTGTTTGATTTGAGTTACCTTTAGGGGAACACAGTTTTCAAATGAGGAAGTAACTTTATCAGTGAATGCCTTGTATTTTCCAATTGAGACAGAAGTATTGTAAACATCTACCCAGTTCATATCATTGACCAGTCTTCTAAAATTCTCAATTTTTGACTGATTTATTACTCTCCTGCATTCAGATTTAATGAATTTTATATGCTGACAAGTTTGAACATTTAACATAAGATGTTGCTTGCCATCATGAGGTATCCCATTTGTGATTGGTTTCGTGATGTGGCTTTTTTCCCTACATTTGTCTACAAAGATATTATCAATAGCAGCCACAGATGATTTCCATACTCTAGTTGCAAAGTTCACAGTAGAAATTAAATTGAACGACAGTGTTACTCATTGCAATAATTGTTTACTGACAGAAGTTTTCAATAAATCCAAATTAAAATCATCAGCAACCACTATTTCCTGTTCTTTACAGCGAGATGGTACAGCAGAACTTCCAGATTTTTTTATGAAGAAGTTAAAGTTTTCTGGATGTGCTCTGTATATCTTACTATTATAAAGGATTTTTTACGAGATATTGCTTTCATTGCACAAGCTTTTAGGGGCTACTCTGAGTAAAATTAACTATTATCAATATTCTTGAAATTAAAAGTTCTGACAGCTGTGACAACTCCTCCCTTAACATACATCAGTTTACAAATTTCTCAGCTTATTTTCGGGGAATAAAGTAGTATGACAACTAGGCTCGAAAATGGCAAGGAGTTGTAGAATTTAGGCGCCTAACGTAAGATACTTTGCAGTTGCTCGGGTGGGGGTCTACACCTGTGGGTGGGCTTTCAGCTTGACCTGTAATATTACAGCCAGGTACAGTGCACAATCATTAGATAAACGTACACTATCTATCGAAAGTATCGGAACACACCCATGTAATGCGGAACTGAGGTATCACAAAAGGTGGAACCGCCAGTATAAACGGAAGTGGTGAGTGTTGTCAGTAGAGAAGTAGTAATAGCAGAGTGGATCGGTCAGGAGAGTTTAGTGAAGTCAGGCGTGGGTTAGTCATTTGATGTCACCAGAGTGAAACAACTACCTCTGGGACATTTCATTTCATCCCTTCTAAACATGTCCAGATTGACTCTGGGTGATGTGATTGTGAAGTAGAAATGCCAAGGTACAACCACAGACCAGGGGCTGGACAGGGATCATTGCAGAGGGTGGATATAAAAAAATAACATTAAATCAACGGAAAGAATCACTCGTGGGTCCCAAAATGCTGCCAGCAGTCCAGCTAGCGTAATGACTGTGTGTAGGGAGTTAAAAAGAATGGGGTACAATGATCTCGTGAGCCACATACCTGTAGCCTGTGCTAAGTGACGTTTGGTTTGGGGTAAAAAGCGACGGCACTGGACAGTGGATGACTGCAAACGAGTGACTTGCAGTGATTGCCCCGCTGTACCCCCAGGAAGTCCGACGGAACGGTTCGGGTTTGGTAGTGCCTGGAGAACTTCAGCTGCCGTTATTGTAGCGCCAACGGTAAACTACGGAGGAAGTAGTGTTATAATGTTGGGGTGTTTCTCGTGGTTAAGGTGTGGTCCCGTTATTACACTTAAGGTAATACTAAATGCGGAAGGATATGAACGCGTTTAAATGCACTGTGTACTACGTCATGTACAGAAACACTTCGGAGACTCCGATTGAACAGTTCGGAGACAACTGCATCAGCATGAAAGTGCAACCTGTCGTAATCAGCATTTGACTTAGAACGTCAACTTCGCCCTCGGCCCCACGTCCAGCATCACTACATTCCCTGTTTTGGCAAACACACTATGTGATCAAATGTATCCGGACACCTGGCTGAAAGGGACTTACAAGTGCGTGGCGCCTTCCATCGATAATGCTGGAATTCAATATCCTGTTGGCCCACCCTTAGCTTCCATTCCCGCAGGCATACTTTCAATCAGGAGCTGGAAGGTTTCTTGGGGAATGGCAGCTCATTCTTCACGGAGTACTGCACTGAGGAGAGATATCGATGTCAATCGGTGAGGCCTGGCACTAAGTCGGCGTTCCAAAACATCCCAAAGGTGTTCTATAGGATTCAGGTCAGGACTCTGTGCAGGCCAATTCATTACAAGGACGTTACTGTCGTGTAACTACTACGCCACAGGTCCATGCATTATGAATAGGTGCTCTATCGTGTTGGAAGAGGGGTGCAAGCCCCACACATGAAAAACACGACCACACCGTAACACCATCGCCTACGAATTTTACTGTTGGCACTACACACATTGGCAGATAACGTTCACCGGGCATTCACCATACCCACACCCTGTCAACCGATCGCCATATTGTGTACCATGATTCGTCACTCCACACAACGTTTTTCCACTGTTCAATCATCCAATGTTTACGCTCCTTACACCAAGCGAGGCGTCGTTTGGCATTTACCGGCGTGATGTGCGGCTTATGAGCATGAAATCCAAGTTTCCTCACCTCCCGCCTAACTGTCATAGTACTTGCAGTGGATCCTGATGCTCTTTGGAATTCCTGTGTGATGTTCTGGATAGATGTCTGCCTAGTACCCATTATGATCCTCTTTAACTGTCGGCGGTCTCGGTCAGTCAACAGACGAGGTCGGCCTGTACGCTTTTGTGCTGTGGTGTCCCTTCACGTTTCCACTTCACTATGACATCGGAAACAGTGGACCTAGGGATGTTTCGGAGTCTGGAAATCTCATGTACAGACGTACGACAAAATTGACACCCAATCACCTGACCATCTTCGAAGTCCGTGAGTTCGGCGGAGCGCTCAAATGGTTCAAATGGCTCTAAGCACTATGGGATAATATCTGAGGTCATCAGTCCCCTAGACTTAGAAGTACTGAAACCTAACTAACCTAAGGACATCACACACTTCCATGCCCGAGGCAGGATTCGAACCTGCGACTGTAGCAGCTGCGTGGTTCCGGACTGAAGCTCCTAGAACCGCTCGGTCACAGGGGGCGGCCCGAGGAGCGCCCTAATCTGCACGATGTCTAATGGCTACCGAGGTCGCTGATATGGAGTACCTGGCAGTAGGTGGCAGCACGATGCGCCTAATATGAAAAACGTATGTTTTGTGGGTGTCCGGATACTTTAGACCACATAGTGTAAGTAAGAATGGACTCCCATTCTTCCACAGATATTCAAAAACCTCAATGAAAGTGTCCCAAGCAGAGTTCAAGCCGTTATAAAAGTGAAATGTAGACACATCTCGTTATAATTTCCATTAAAGGTGTCCGGATACTTTCGATCAGAATGTTGCGTTCCGTTAACAAAAAAGACAGAAAGGGAAAGCCCGCCACCAAGAAAAAAAGAAAATAAAACAGAGAGACCAAATTCGGAAATATGGGTAGTAACGACTGAAAGAAATACAGTCCTCCTTATTTACACGATGGTCTGTAAACCAGTGTTCACAATCATAGTGCTTAGTAAAATACTGGTCAATACCCCTTCCATTTTACGTTGTGTAAATTATGAGTCCGTCAGTCTGGTGACAGTTCATTGCTATTATAGTTCTTAAATCAATTGCACTACACTTATTCTCTTCAAATTTTCGAAAGAATGCTTATTACATGGTATATGGTGTCCCATATCCCATATTCAGGGATACGATAGGAACGATGATGTGAAGAAAAAAAATTATATGGACATATGCATTATTTCGAATGATTTACGAAACAGAACGTATTTCATCTACATTGTTATTTATTTTTTTACATTATTCACTACATTGTCAGTTTCACACATGCACACACGAACAACAGTTAGAAAACATTACAACATGGCGTTTAACAAAATACCAAATGAAACATACGTAATTTTAACACTTTTTCCTCTAACCATAAGCGTTTCATGCACGTTATTTTATAGCTGTTGTACAGTTCACAATAAAGTTTCGAATATCCCACCGCAACTTCAACGCATTTGTACACTCTTGGGAGAACATATTGTGTTGCTAGACTGGATGTCTCAGCACATTCCATAATGAGGGCAGCAACGGCCATGATCCAAACCTTCGTCTCGTGTGTTGACCTTGACTTCGCACACCTCAAACTTCATACAACCCTTTCAAAAAAAAAAAAAATGTGATGGCGTAAGGTCTGTTGATCTTGGTGGCCAGTTAATTGTACAGCCACGACTAATCTAGCGATTAAGGTAAGAGTCGTACGTGTGCGCCACTAGCTCAAACACAAATGCTCATTAGATGTGTTCTATCTCCGCAACCATTCTGAATGGGATATATGTCCATATGGCGGTTTTTGCTACAAATGAGTGTTCCTGTCATGTCCCTGAATATTGACTATTTCTCCTGGGACACCCTATGTGTTACTGAATTACCGTCACTTTTGCTCAAGCAGTCTGCGAAGTACTGATGTAAACAGATCGTTGATATAATTATTATATTTAAACATTTAATTTTGAGCAGTGCGCGACTCGTGTTCGTGTCGTTTATTACTTGATATCTTGTCTTTGTGGTACTGTCGTCCCGTTTCTTATTCGATTTACTGGCGTGACTAAGTTGCTGGCCTGCCTGCCCGTGAGTGGCAGCAGCAGTGCTATCGATAAGAGTACTGTAGTACTATCTTTGGAGCGACCACTAGTATTTTCGGGTCGTGGCGTACAGTGAGTTCAGTTGGGATGGAGCTCCAGTGAGGTCTACACGCCAATACTCGCCCGACCACTGGCGACACACATGCACTATCCGACGGAAGGAGACTTGAGAACGGGCGACCGTTGGTTGGTCGTTCGGTCTGTCGTCTCATCAGGCGACGTGTATTTGGTCTTCCGACCGCTTCTGGGCCCCTTCAATTGGTCATCTTGCGGGACTTGGGTCAGTTCCCTCATCGTGCAGAGTTGTCAGGTGGCCAATGGGCCGGCGTTCCCTCTGCATGGTTGCGTCCGAACCAGTGCCTCCGGGTCGTCGTGTGTCCGAGTTGCGAACAGACATCAAGGGAGTCGGCACGGAGCAGCAGTGAGGTCCGGACAGCCATGACTCGCCTGACTGTTGCCGGCACATATGACTTGAGGACGACCTTGGCTGGTCAATCGATCGGTCGTCACATTGGACGGCGTGTATTTGGTCGCCGACCGCTTCTGGATTTTCTGTGTGTGTCGACTTGTGATTTGTCCTTGTTGTTCCTCAGTGATTGGTTTTAGTATCGGTCGAGTTGTTTGTGGAAGTGTTTCCTCGGGACCGTGTGTAGCTTGTGGTTTTGACTGACCAGTTATTGTAACCCTATCAGTTTTTAGACGCCAATTTCTGGAGGCGTAATGCTGTTCGTATTCTCGTCCTCGGCCGATATTCCCCATCGCTGTGTCGTTGGTTGGACGGAAGGGAATTGGTTAAATTGTTGGTCGGCCCTTGGGCCGTCCCTAGTTTGGGTTGCCATCCGATTACCTAACTTCAACACTTGGCTGCCTGTCTTGCCTCACCTTACGTTTGAGTTACCTTCCCAGGCCGACCCTTGGAACACTTCTGAGCACCACTTGTTCTGTTTGTTTTAAGTTGTGATTTTCACTTTAGCTGAAGTACTGTGCGATGTCTTTGGCAGTGTATTAATTCAGTTTTTTTAAAAAATTTTACAATAAGGCCTTCAGCCGTGTGTATTCTCCAAAAGGAAAATTTTTTACAATGCGCAACGGGTTTATTCTAAATTATTTATCTGACTTGTTGTTCAGGTCTTCAGCCGTTGTTTTAAATTTGTTTGTGGACTTCAGCCGTGCAATAAGTTGATCAGGCTTCGGCCGTTCTGTTGTGAGTTCAAAACGAAATTTTCTTGCTTAGAAAAAAAATTGTTATTAATGTGCCTTAATTATAATTGTCCTTCAGACGTGTAGTGTAGGCCTTCAGCCGTTAATTGTTTTCATTGCATGCTGTTTTTTAATTTTTTTACCTTCTGTTTTAAATTGCTTTTGATTTCTAATCCAGGCCTTCAACCGTTCTTGTGTTTGCTGTGGTTTTGGGGCCTTCAGTCCGGAAAGCATCTCAAGATTTCTTTAACTAGGCCTTCTGCCTAATTGTTTAATTGTGGTCCTTTAAGCCAATGTGGAAATAAGTGGTTCTTAGACAATAAAGTCGTGTGTTTGATTGTGCAACCCACAGTAAATGTTTACTTCCCCATCCACAACCTTAAGCTTATCCTGTGCTCTCTCTGATTACCTACCAACCAGGTCACAAATTTATTTTATTGGTGTTATTATTAGAACCGCATGTCACTGTTGTACGCTGAAAACGAGCGTAACTGTAAGTTTTATTTGTGGGAGGGTGCGGCAGTAACAAGCGGCGACAAACCCCCCTTCCCACTTTCCGTCCCTCAGGAATCTACCTGGATTCGCGCCTGTTTGTTCTGTAAGCGAATCGCTCCGTATTACGAAACGAGTCGATGCTCTATTTCGTCTGAGCGACGCTAGATGTCAGATCGTACGCTGGTCGGCGGAGTCGCTGGCGGCAGTCGTCAGTGTACCTTTGGAAGCGAAACATGGCGGTGGTAGCTGTGTCGCTGTTGGCGCTGCTCGCCACTTACTGCTACCGTGTGCCTTCGGTACTCGCCATACCCGACCGGAAAGGTGAGTCGCGCTCAGCTGTGGCTTCCGGTCGCGGTTTTGCGTGGTGGTCATTCATCGTGTTTTTTGTCACTGTAATTAGTCAATAGGACATCAGACCCAGCGTTGCCCTGGACAACGGCGTTGTAAACAATGCCATGTGCATATCAGTTTTGTTTTCGCAGTTCTCTGACTGACCAAGATTTGGAAGCGTTAGATAATTACGCGTTTGTTGGCTGGTGCAGTCGACCATGTGACACAGAAATTGGCAGTCCTGTAACACGTCCATTTGTAGCTGATAAGACTGTATCATTGACGAAAGACGAAAAGGTTATCATTCGTCAACGTTGAAGATGGGAAAACCCGTTATATGATGGAAACGAGCTGTGGAGCAACAGTTAAGCAATTAGTGTGACAAATCGCTCCCGGTTTCTGTAATTTTTTTTATTCGCACGCTATTTAAACAGCATAGCGATTGTTTCTCCGCCACCAGTTCGCTTTCCCACAGTCAAAAATCATAATCGCAAAACAAAATTCCATTGTTATTAATGGTATTACAAATTAATGTTTTATCTCGCAATGTTCTTTTAGATAAACTTTGTCAGTGGTGAAATTGCAAGACTGAACGCATACCGACAAAAAAAAAAAAAAAAAGATTAATGCATAAGTTCCTAATTTTCTTTCGTCAGTGCAATAACTTGTTGCAAAGACATATTTCAAATCTGTTACATATACTAATCTAGATTCATCATTAATTATGATACCATGTCTGTAGCGAAGCCACAAAGAAATACAGCACGCCAGTCTGTTTTATTCGCGTGCTAAACGAATTCATTGTCCAGTGAAGAATGCGTTATTGGCAAATTGTTCTTTTTGAGATGAGGAGTAAATGAGTTTGGAAGATTTCGCTATCATCGTGGAGGAGAAAAAGCAAAAGATGGAAAAAAATGCTCCTATCGTTTCAAAAAGGGTCATACTGACCAGCGCTTTACCATCCCATGGATGTCTCATCTGGATGAAGATGTAAATTCTGGAATACATGGATGTTCACGTCAGTCAGCCATAAATCATTGGATGCAATGATTTGTTATTGTGGGATTTTTTTCAGACAGAAATTAAAAATTGTGTTTGTTTTTTGTCACAAAAAATCTACTGTCAATGTCTGTGTACAAGCCAGTGATCATATTTGGTATGTTATTCGTAACTGACCAACTTCATCGCACATTATTATCCCATTGACAATACGACCGGTTTCGGCTTTCTGCATTAGCCGATCATCAGAGTGTTCTGATTCCAGTGTCATTGTCAAATATTTTTTACACGCAGGTACAAGAACAAGTGAATATTCCGATACGGTTAACAAACGTCAAACACTTCGTATGCGCTGATACATGAGCAAGTTGCACTTAAAACTTTAATGAATATGTGAGGAGTGTAGTGTAGTATTTATATTCTTAATCAAAATGGTTCAAATGGCTCTGAGCACTATGTTACTTAACGCCTGTGGTCATGAGCCCCCTAGAACTTAGAACTACTTAAACCTAATTAACCTAAAGACATCACACACATGCATGCCGGAGGCAGGATTCGAACCTGCGACCGTAGCAGTCGCGCGGTTCTGGACTGAAGCGCCAAGAACCGCTCGGCCACCACGGACGGTTATATTCTTCATGTCGGATGCGTAATATACTATATTTTGACTATTATATGATTAGTGTTGCGTTCTGTCAAAACTACGATTCGGTAGTTTTTGTACAATACATAAATATGTAGTACATGGTAGGTTTCTCAGTAGCTTTGGTAGCACTGGTAAGGAAAGAAACATAAATGAGTGGGTAAGAAAGCAACTGGGAGCCGATGACTTCTCTTTGCTTGGTTGTTTGATTTCTACATTATTCAGTGTTTGTCCATTGTGTATTCTATATCATGGCAAAATATAGAACTGCATTTTATAAGTAATGCAAATTAGTTGATCACGTAACTTCTGCGCTTTTATGTAACCAAAGCAAATACTTTTGATGCGAGTGCAGTTTACGTGCCCAAACGTTAGAAATAGATGTATAAATGATTATTGTTGTTATTTTGCACTCAACAGAACATTCCCTCTGGTTCACGTTACAAATCAACAGTTTTCGAATAAAAAAAAAGTTTCAGTTTTGCTATAAATACTGTTTACTTTTAAGAAACAGACAGGATAACTATAAAGAACAAAAATGTTCCGTAGGTTACTGGCCTTATATATTCTCATTCAGTTTTTAGACGTTTCACCGCTTCCGTTTTTTAAGGGAATCTGGTAACACACTGATGGTAAAGAAAACGATAGTTATGAGGTAACTCCAATAGATATGCAAGACACCAAACTTACACGTAACATGTGTATGACCTTCATCGACCAAGACTACTAGGGAAACTACCGTAGTGTATGCTTACTGACTATAGCAGTTTTACAGCTCTAAAGTGTGACTGGGATAAAAACAACAATACTTGCGGAACAATCAGACCTGCAGAGAACCGATGATTGGCGCAGGAACTGGTATGGCAAGCTAACCTGAACGTAAATTAATGTACTGTATTTCACATAAACAGACAAAGAAATCCACAAAAGTTAGATTACGCTATTGGTGAAAATAACTGGGAACAGTAACAACAGTAAAATAGTTGGATGTAGCAATCCGGAGCGACCTAAAGTAGAATAACAACATCAGACAAGGCAGGAAAAGCGCATGCCGGGCTCAGATCCATTGGGAGAGTCTTAAGGAAATGTGATACATGCACGAAAGCAGTGGCTTACAAATCACTTGTTCGAACGATTCTTGAATATTGTTCGTAAGTCAGGGGCCTTACAAAGAGGATTAGAGGAGATCCGAGAAAGAGTAGCGCGTTTTGTAGCGATATCCTTTGCCTGGCGCGAGTGCGTTGTGGAGACGCTATGAGAAAGGCGTTGTGCATCACGGAGAGATTTACTACTGAAATTCCGAGAGATTACACACCGGAAGAGTCGAACAACATATTACTTCCTCCACACATTCGTCACGAGAAATGATCAAGGCGAAATCAGAGAAATTAGCGATCATACGGAGTTTTTCCGATAGTCATTCATCGCACCCGGCGGCCTTAATGTATGGAACGGGAGAAGCGGAGTGGAGGGGGGGTGGGGTGAGATAGTGGTAATAGAAGTGTCCACCATGCACCATAACGTGTTTTGTGGAGTATAGATGAAGATGTGATTTCAAAAAAATGAAACTCTCACACATACACAATTAAAGCTTTAAGTATGTGGTCTACCAACACTGTTATGAGTCACGAGTAATATGTAAGAAGCAAAATTGCATATCCAGATTTCGGAATAACGCTTCAAAGAAATGTCAAAGGGAGGAGTCAAACAGAATCATTAATATTGATACCAGAAATAAAGTAGATCTGTGTATCCAGAAAGAATTTTCACTCTGCAGCGGTGTGTGCGATGGTATGAAACTTACTGACAGAATAAAACTGTATGCCAGGCCGGGACTCGTACCTCGGGTTTTTGCCTTTCGCGGGCTGTTGCCCCATAGACTGATCTGTCCAAGCACGATTCATGATAAATGCTGACAGGGTTTTATTTATTTACTTTTCTTCCGTCCAATTGTCCACCATAATGACTTCTCGAACATGAAACAGCCAATGCTGCGCACTATGTGAGTAACGAATCGTTGTGGGTCGATCAGTTCACAGAAAATCATCCGATATGTAGCAAGAAAAATCGTGCGTGGTTCACCGCGACAGAGAACTTGTTCATGTAACACATTACTATGAAAAGGTTTTCTTTATGCCGAATGAATGCCATATTCTCCAAACATCACTGCCGCTTTTTTCGGCTTTATGATGTTGGTGTCACATCATAATCAGTGACTGAATGTATCTGCATTGAAAGCAGCGGAAATGGATTTTCTTGCTTGGCGACAATTTCTGAGGGATGAGTGTATGTTGGGGAGAATACAAACTGTGGAGCCTGCATTCTACAGAAATTAACTTATTTACGGTAGCTTTCTGCCATTCTCTCCTGAAACAAAAAGTTCAGAGTTGAGTAGTGATGACTACTGACCAGGGATACATCCTTACTATCCAGATCACTGGACGAACGAACAATTCAAAATTCCTTTTTCTCAGCTACTTACTTTTTGCGATGCCCATATGCTCCCCAAAAGTAAAATGTAGAAATTAACAAAATACGAGGGCTATTCGGAAAGTAACTTCCGATCGGTCGCGAAATGGAAGTCACCGTGAAAATCTAATGAAGCTTTGTACAGATTTGTTTGGCATTGCCTCCAGTACGTCTGTTGATCGCGTCACGTCTCTCTTTTCAGTTATGAGCGCACAGTGAGCACATAAAGACGCCTAGAAAATAGCATGTCCCACCAATTGCGTGGGCCTGGTGAGAAATTTCGCCTCAAGCTATGCAGCCCACATAACATAACTGTCATGCGTTTCCTTCTTCAAGACAATTCTCAGCCGCATTCTGCAGGGGCAATGAAGATGCTCCTGCAGCGTTTCTGATCGTAAGTGTTTGATCACTCACGACACAGCCTGTAGTTTGCTCCCTCTGAGTTACATCTCTGCTCACATGAACCGCTGGCTATGTCGACAACATTTTGGCACAGACAACGAGTTGTAGACCAGTGCAGGGAATCGGTGGGAAGCACTGTCGGCAGCCTTCTATGACGAGGGTACTGGAAAGTTGGTACAACGCTGCGAAGAATGTCTAAGTCCGAACGGCTACTAAATAGATAAGTAGCTGGAAGTTGTAGCTAACTGTTGAAAATAAAACATTTTACATTTTAACAGTGGTTTACATTTCGCCGCCGATCGGAACTTACCTTCCGAATATCCCTTGTATTTATAATAACTAAGCGTACACAGCGCCCAGATGCGATGAAATTATTCACTGATGGGTGGAAAATTGCTCATGAACATATGTGGACAGCTTCTTATTTACGAATACGAAATTGCAGTGCCTATGTTGTGAAGAAGTACGATGCAATATTCCTTCTGATACTACGGGGACTACAGCTGCTGTGAGAGACATGCAATTGCGAATATGAACCAACTCCAGCTATGTAATTGAACGGTAAGAACGTAAATTTCTGCCAGAAAAGGACTAGAACCTGGATTCCCACTTTATGCAAGAGGTAGGCTTCACCACTTCGGCTACCCGGCCATGACTCACGTCCAGACCCAAACTTCCATATATCGTCGTCTTCCATTAATGTTATTCACGTATGGGCGAGTGATTTTATTTGTAAGTCTCATAAATACGGAATAGCAGTGCATGTGTTGTGAAGAAGTGAGATGCCCTGTGCCTTCTGACATACATGCATGCGACTTACAAATCAAATATCACCACTGTGCGACAATAACGTTGCTGGAATGTGCGAGTACAGCTATGGCACATGGACGACGACAAATGGAAGTTTGGTTCTAGTTATGAATCGTGGTCATTCCATTTCACATTCCTACAAACTGTTATACCCAGGTGTTTGTATACGTTGATTCACTGTAATTGACAAGCATTGCTACTGTAGTCATAGGATAATACGTTTTTTTCGCTACATGGATTGACACAATTTTACATTTCTGTGCTTTTAATGTAAATAGCCAATCTTAGCAGCAGATTGTCATCTTATCAAGATCTAATTGGATATTTCTGAAGCTCTTTCAGACAGTACTTCCTTATGCACGGTCCAGTCACATTATTGTGACCTCCGCCTATGTTCAATGTCAATCAGCGAGGATACATGCATCCACCCTCCGTCGCATGGAATCCCTGATGCGATGATGCATCCCTGGAGAATGGCGTATTGGATCATAGCCGTCCACAATACGAGCACGAAGAGTCTCTACATTTGGTACCGGGGTTGCGTAGACAAGAGCTTTCAAATGCCCCCAGAAATGAAAGTCAAGAGGGTTGAGGCCAGGAGAGCGTGGAGGCTATGGAATTGGTCCGCCTCTAGCAACCCATCGGTCAACGAATCTGTTGTTGAGAAGAGTATGAACACTTCGACTGAAATTTGCAGGAGCTCCATCGTGCATGAACCACATGTTGTGTCGTACTTGTAAAGGCATATGTTCTTACCGCACAGGTTGAGTATCCCGTATGAAATCATGATAACGTTCTCCATTGATCGTAGTTGGAAGAACATACTGACGGAACTAAAATGACCTCTAACATGGAAATTAAGCGTTTCCGGACACATGTCCACATAACATCCTCTCTTTATTTGTGTGTGAGGAATGTTTCCTGAAAGTTTGGCCGTACGTTTTTGAAACACCCTATATAAAACGTGTTGCGGAGATGCGGAAAACAGTGCGGTCGTTGTCGTAATACGGAAACAGAGCGATTTATCTGACGTCGAAAAGAGCATAATCATTGGCTTTCGGGCCAAGGGTGGAAGTATTTCCGAAACGGCTAAGTTTGTAAACTCGGCGTACCGTTGTGGTTAAAGTATACCGTTCATGGCAAAATGATGCTATTCAAAACCGGCGCCGAGGCAACTTCGGTGCAGCTCTGGCCATAGATGAAAGGCGTGAACGACGGCTAGAGAGATTCGTATGTGTGAATAGACATGACACTGTAGAGCATCTGACCGCCCAGATGAACCAAGTTGCTATCAACAGCGTCTCCTCAACGACCATCAGCGAACGTTGCTCCGTATGGGCCTCCGCAGCTGACGCTCGGTTCATGCTGACAGTTGTTGCTCGCCTAAGACTGGAATTTCCACTACAGTACCGGAGCTGGACGTCCACTAGGTGGCGATGGGTGATCTTTCCGGATGAATCACATCTGACAGAAAGAAAACACTCTGCAAAAATCGTCGGAAGTGTCCAGGTCGAAGTAGGGAGGGCCGTGGTCGGGGAAACGTTTCCGTGGCATTTCCTGCGTGATATCGTCATTCTGGAAGACACAACGGATCGACACAAGTATGCACCTGCCCTTGCGGACCAAGTCCACCCCCACATGTAGTTTGTTTTTCCTCGGAACGATGGCGTGTACCAGCAGGACAATGCAACGTGTCGCACAGCTCGCAGTGTATGTGCGTGGTTCGAAGGGCATCAGGAAGAATTTACTGAAATCCCCTGGCCACCAAAATCCCCGCATTTAAAACCAATCGAGAATCTGTGGGACCTCTTCGATCGGCCTGTTGTCGTCATAGATCCTCAACAGAGAGGCACCGAAGTCGGCATGACTCCACATCCATCTCGGTGCCTCACAGAACGTCGGTGATTCTCTTCCTGCACATCTCGCATCTGTCGCGCTGCCTAAGGTTGTTATTAAAGCTTTTGACAGCTGTTCACGTTAATGTGACTGAGCACTGTAGATAAATGCATCATTTGCGGAAAGTCTGAGGTTAGTATTAATTAATATTCACTGCACGATTGTTAATGAACAGGAAAGGGACCCAGTACACTTTCCTGGGGTGTACCATATTCTACGACTACATTTGTCGATGACTCGCCATCCAAGACAAGTTGCTGCATTCTCCTATTACGAAATCCTCAATCCAGTCATAAATTTTATTTAATACTATCGCACCTTAGATAATAAGCGTAGGTGCGGTACTGAGCCAAATGCTTTTCCGAAATCAAGAAATACTGCATCTACCTGACTGCCTTAATCCACGACTTTCAGAAAGCCATGTGATACTAGAGCGAGTTAGGTTGTTTTCGAAATACATGCTGGGTGGCATGCAGGTCATTGTATTCGAGATACCTCATTTTTTCGAGTTCAGAATATTTTCTAAGAACTTACAACTGTATGTCAGGGATATTGGGCGATGGTTTTGTAGATCACTTCTGCTACCCTTATTGTAGGTAGACGTGCTTTCTTCTAAACACTGTGCATGGTTTTTTTTTCTTTCTTTTGTTCGAGGGATACACCGTATATTATCGTTAAAACAGGGGTTAAGTGGGCCACAAAGTCTGCACCTCATAATGATTTTATCGAGCCCTAAAGCTTTGTTCAATTTAAATGTTTTCAACTGTTTCTCAACACCATTGACACTAATATTTATTTCTCTCATCTTTTCAGTGGCCCAACAATTAAAAATTGTGGCAATCCTTGTAGATTATCCTTTGTAAAGGTACTATTGAAAACAGAGTCAAGCATTTCTGCTCTTCACTTTGCTACTTTCCGTGTCAGTTCCTTTCCCGGCCACGAGTATCTGGACACTAGCTTTGGTGCCACTTACAGTCTTTACATACGCCCAAAATTTCTTTAGTTTTTGTGGGAGATCTTTCGACAATTTTCTCCTTCGGTAGTTGTTGAAAGATTCTTCTTCATCTTTGGAACATAATGCAGAAAATAGTTGAGATACAGCGGTATGTAAATACGGTTAACTTTCTTACGATGTGTCCCAACGACCTTGGCGCAGTGGTAACACCGATCACAGAAGTTAAGCGCAGTCGGGCTGGGCTAGCACTTGCATGGGTGACCATCCGGTCTGTCGAGCGCTGTTGGCAAGCGGGGTGCACTCAGCCCTTGTGAGGCAAACTGAGGAGCTGCTTGATTGATAAGTAGCGGCTCCGGTCTCAGAAATTGACATACGGCCATGAGAGCGGTGAGTTGACCACATGCCCCTCCATATCCGCATCCTGTGACGCCTGTGGTCTGAGGATGACACGGCGGCCGGTCGGTACCGTGGGGTCTTCATGGCCTGTTCGGGAGGAGTTTAGTTTTAGTTTAGTTTCTTACGATGTAACAGCACTAGGACCTCAAACGGTTGGAGCGCTCACCTGTCACCTTCAGTGGAGCCGACTACACTCATGAGTTTAAAGTCTGGGTGTATACGGCAGGAAAGGAAAATAGGGGGAAAACACGACAACAGAGAAGCCCCCAGCACTACAATTTGTATCTCGTTTTCCACAGGAGATTGTAGCTTACGTATTGGGCATGCGGTTGACAGTGCCACCATAAGGATGTGCTTCCTATCTACAATTAAAAATTAACCCAATTACCTTCGCAGAATAGGCGTTAGAGACTCCGCAACTTGTTCGCGCTGGAGGAGCGAACCGTTTTTACGATTAGAAAAAAGCACCGCTCATTCCCGTTTGCCGGCCGTGGTGACTTAGCGGTTCTAGGCGCTTCAGTCCGGAACCACGCGACTGCTACGGTCGCAGGTTCGAATCCTGCCTCGGGCATGGATGTGTGTGATGTCCTTAGGTTTGTTAAGTTTAAGTAGTTCTAAGTTCTAGGGGACTGATGATCTCAGATGTTAAGTCCCATAGTGCTCAGAGCTATTTGAACCATTTTTTTCATTCCCGTTTTAAAAGAAGGGTCATTGAAGAGGCGCTCAAAACTATAGGCCTATATCACTGACGTCGGTCTGTTCTCCGGTCCGGAACACGCTTTACGTTCGCTTATAATTACATTTCTGGAAGTCCAAAAGTCTGATCTGTACGAATCGACATGACTTGCGGGATCACTCATCGCACAAGACTCTGCTCGCTCTGTTCATCCACGAGATCCAGAAAGAAGAGGCTACCGGTGCCCAGGTTGTTGTGTTCCTTGATTTACAAAAGTGCTTCGTTACAATTCCCTACCGCAGCCTTATGAATAAAATACAAGCGTACGGAATATCAGATCACCTGTTTGATTGGACTGAAGACTTCTTATTAAATGGAACACTGCACTTCATTCTACCACCAATGGAGTGTTACTGGATCATTGCTTTTCACGTATATACAGGGTGGTCAGAAACAATTCGAAAAGCTTGTAAGGGTGGTGCAGGTTAGGATGTGCAGAGAAATAATTGTTAAGTAAAAGTAAGATTGTTGCGCTGTTTTAGAGCTAATTAGCACTGAAGTTAGCTAGTCAGGCCGTTGCGCACGCAGATTCAGGTGGCTACAGTTTGTCAGTTGTTGCTAAAGTATAGACGATAGCGCACGAGACTACCCAGCCTCTGGCTCGGATTCGAACCTTACTACTGTCCCATGTCCAGTTTTTGAATCGCTCTCGTTTTCGGTTTTAGGAAACCAAATGAAGAACACGTTTGGCGACACGAAGAAAAAATTAGAGAGGATCGAGCTCATACGGAGACTAACAATAATCACACTTCCTGCTGACGATTTGATACGAACAGGAAAGGAAGTAACAGTGATACATAAAGTACCCTCCGCCACACATTATTGGTTCGCGGGTTTGTATGTATCTGTGGTACCGCTATCAGTCATATAAACGAAACTATGCACTTTCTCATTATTATCACCTCTAAGTTCGCTTAAGAAAACGCAACTTAAAAATGATGGACTTGCCCACTCATTTCTACGAAGAGATCCTGCATCATAACTTTGCCTGTTTTTGTGACGTTAGTGCCATATTTGTTTAACCGCAATTTTTCAATAATCAAAGAGAACTGTATTTGTTGCCTGTTACCTGTATATGATATTACGATCTGTTACCTGAAATTACAGCCTACGCAGTGTAAGACTTACACAAAATTGATAAAATCATTTCATAGGATCGGCCGAATGGTGGGTACGAAACTCACTGAAACGTTGCGACAAAACCCATCAGCTGGTCGCCCGCTAATATTTCATCATTGGAATACCCCGGGAAAGCCTGAAATTACAGCCGGCCGGAGTGGCCGAGCGGCTCTAGGCGCTACAGTCTGGAACCGTCCGACCGCTACGGTCGCAGGTTCGAATCCTGCCTCGAGCATGGATGTATGTGATGTTCTTAGGTTAGTTAGGTTTAAGTAGTTCTAAGTTCTAGGGGACTGATGACCTCAGAAGTTAAGTCCCATAGTGCTCAGAGCCATTTGAACCTGAAATAACATACACAAAATTGTTTTAATAATCAGATGTAGCACTTACATAGTACGGCAATGGCTGCATCATAACACATCAAACGCTGGTATAAAGTTAGCACCATCTCGCACAAGTTGCTCTTCGTTCATTAATAGGATCTACGTTTTTTAGTGTATTCCAGCGTGCTCTAATTTATTACTACTGATTTCAGTAATAACTGAGGAGATGCAATGTCTGACTAACATAAATTCTTTTAAAGATTTTAACCCTTCCTTCGCAAAAAACACACTTTCACTAAAAGAGCACCTTCTGCTATGAAGAAGGTGTGAATCGTAAATCTACACATTGAAAAGTGCTACATCGTAACTATGTAACGGATAGAAACTTCTGGCCAGATTAAAACTGTGTGTCGGACTGGAACTCGAATCAGAACATTGCCATCTGTGGGCAATGCCCTTACCAGCTGAAAAATCCAGGCACTTCTGCAACACTGAATGTGCAGAGAAATGGCTTAATCACAGACTAGGTCATTCTTTCTGTAATGAACCTTTCGCCTTTTCGTGAACTATGCGCCGATTTGAAAATTCGTGTTATGGCGTTAACTATCTCATGAAGCCTACAAATAGATTCTGAGCCACTCCCTCCTCCCCCCCCCCCCCCCCACTCACCAAAAAGAAATAAAATAAAATAAAATTACGCCGCAGATCCATACAATGGATATAGTTGATAGAAACAGTGAATTGAACTGACTGCAGTCCATTGTATGAGATGAGCCCCAGCGTTCACTTGTGCTAATGGTGCTGTTCCAAGCATCAAGTAAAAAATAAAAACATTTTTACAAATTACTTGGTTACCATGTTTTCCATTGTTTCCAACTCAATTTTCGCATGCCTTCACAAAAATAAAGCATTGGAGGTTTTAACGACCTACCTCAACATCAGCGCAGTTGTGGCAAATGTGTATACACATGTACCTTCCCACAGTATTAACGGATGTGAACTCCTAAAACAGAAGTATAAATATGCACTTCATAGAGTAATTAAGCTACCTGGTGGGGAACATTGTTTTAATTTATAACACTTTTAACATAAAAAATGCAAATGTGGCAGCAGTAATATTTGAATTAGTTATTCCTTCCATGACTCGTTCTGCCACCTTACCATAAAACAAACGTAATTTTCACGATCTTTGGAATGACTGTCAAACGATGTGTAAAGCGTCTCATCTTAAAGCATTTGCTGAGGTGATTGCAAAATGTCTTACATTGTGCGAGAGATCCATACTTCGAAAGTTATGCGGAATTGAATTTTATTAATTTTGAATTGAATTTTATTGATATTAATTCACGTGATACGTTTGGGAGCCAGCTATATGTGTGAAATATTACCTTTTGGCCTCGAACGTTACTTGAATGAACTTTGCTTCTGAAAACATCGTTTAATTGAATTTTGATGTCGCATAGCAGATGCCTCTGTCAATACGTGATACAATTTTATACGTACCCAAAAGGTAGGTCCTCCATGGAAACTATCATAACGTGGGCTATAGTTGTTATACGACTAGATCCTAAATTCAAGGTAGCTAAATATGGGCTCATGAATTTACGTGGTATGAAAATTCGAAATATGTGTTCCTTACAGGAATCTGAAGAAACAACTTCAGAAAGATTGTGTGGAATCTGTAATCATCAAGCAATTACAAATGTTAAGTTGTTGGTGAAAACGTGTCTTGTGTATAACAAAAATAGAAATTACGGAATATCGGGTTAGGTGGTGGTGGTGGGTAGTGTTTAACGTCCCGTCGACAACGAGGTCATTAGAGACGGAGCTCAAGCTCGGGTTAGGGAAGGATTGGGAAGGAAATCGGCCGTGCCCTTTCAAAGGAACCATCCCGGCATTTGCCTGAAACGATTTAGGGAAATCACGGAAAACCTAAATCAGGATGGCCGGAGACGGGATTGAACCGTCGTCCTCCCGAATGCGAGTCCAGTGTGTTAACCACTGCGCCACCTCGCTCGGTATCGGGTTAGGTTAGAGTCTGTTGCAAGATGTGATCGACTTTGCTACGATAATCTATAATCGATTGCTTTAATTATAACACGCTGCCGGAGACAGGATTTGGATTCCAGCTTATACATTATCTGATCAAAAGTTTCCGGTCTCTCCCATGTAACGCGGAGTTGTCACGAGCTATGGACCCTATAGTATAAAAGTAGACCTAGAATATAGTCTTGTCAGTAGAAAATCAAAAACAATAAAATATGTGCCGGGAGAACACAGTGACTTTGAACATATACTGTTTATTGGACGTCACCTGAGTAACACAAATCAATCTGGGACATTTTCGATTTTCGGCTGTTGGTGATGTGATTGTGAAGTGGGAACACGAAGAAACAATCACAGTTAAACCAAGACCTGACAGATCTCATTGTACTAACGGAGAGGGAGCGTCGGTCTCTGCAGAGGGTGTTTGTAAAAAATCGCATAAAATCAGCAGAATGAATCTTTCGTGAGTTCCAAAGTGCTTACAGTAGCTCAGTTACGACACTGACTGTCGGTAAGGAGTTAAGCTATTACGCCTGCGTGTGCATCCATGTGCACACTGAATGTACATGAAAGACCAAAAGTATTAAAAATTTTTAACGTTATAAACCTTATCTAAGACACTCACCAATAACGAACTGGTCGGGAACTGGGAATGGACATATCAGTTAATTGGAGACTTCATTTATAATGGTAAACCTAGAAACAGATTAATACATGGCCTTGCATAGCTTGTATGACCAAATATGTCAATACACGAAATTTGCATACCCAATAGTTGGTCGTGCCAACGGCCTCGCCGCAGTGGTAACACCGGTTCTAGTTAGATCACCGAAGTTCAGCGCTGTTGGGCTGGGCTAGCACTCGGATGGATGACATCTCGGTCTGCTGAGTGCTGTTGCCAAGCAGGGTACACTCAGATCTTGTGAGGCCAATTAAGGAGCTACTTGATGGGGAAGTAGAGGCTCCTATCACGAAAACTAACAACAGACGGGAGAGCGGTGCGCTGACCACAAGTCCCTCCATAGTTGGTTGTAGTGTTCGTAAAGAACTGAGTCAATCCGCTGTATGCTAAACTAACGGTGAGCGCCATAAGACCGGAGGCGCTAGTGACAGAGGAAAGACCGCCAACACTTGCTAGGTGCGGCCGGATTTTGGACTCCAGAGGTTCTAGTCAGTATAGTATAACAAGTTTAAGAGACTAGTGAGGAAGAAACAACGTGCAAAGCGGTGGGATACGGAAATACTAAGGAATGAAGAGATACCCTTGAAGTTCTCTGAGGCTACGTGTATTGCAATAATGAATAGCTCAGTAGGCAGTTCAGTTAAAGAAGAAAGGGCTTATCTGAAAAGGGCAATAACAGAAGCTGGAAAGAAAAATATAGGTACAAGAAAGGTAACTGCGAGGATACCATGACTAACAGAAGAGATACTTCAGTTGATCGACGAAAGACGGAAGTACAAAAATGTTCAAGGAAATTCAGGAATACGGAGATACAAGCTACTTATGTTTGAAATAAACAGGAAGTGCAGAGCAGCTAAGGCAAAATGAAACCCTTGAAACAATGTGAATAAATCGAAAAAGAAATGATTGTTGGACGAACTGACTGAAATCTGGATTTCGCAGGACAGAGCGGGTCAGGTTTTGGTTGTGGAGAGGGCTCAAGATCGGTTACTGTTAGTTGCACAAAACACACAAACTTTATTTTCCTAAAAACACTTCATCACACATGCCCTTAAAAGGATTCAAAAACAATACGGCTGAAGGTCCGAACACAAGTTATTAAAATTGCCTTAAGCAATACACACGGCTGAAGGCCTTAGTTACAAAATTTTTTGCACAAATACTCGGCTGAAGGTCACACACTAGACATAGAAGAACTGAGGCTTCAAGCCTGGATAACAAGAATTTCCAATAGAGAAGAAATTTGAAAAAGTTTTAAAAGTGAATTTTCAAATTTTAATTTAAGACTGCTGAAGGCCTGATCTTAAAACTAAAACAAACTAAATTAATAGACGGCTGAAGACCTCGCACAAAAAATAAATAAATAAAAATGTTCAAATGTGTGTGAAATCTTATTGGACTTAACTGCTAAGGTTATCAGTCCCTAAGCTTACACACTACTTACCCGAGGGAGTACTCGAAAGTCCGGCGGGAGGTGCCGCGCCGTGGTTCAAACGGCTCCGAGCACACTGGGACTTAATATCTGAGGTCATCAGTCCCCTAGAACTTAAAACTAATTAAACCTAACTAAGCTAAGGACATCACACACATCCATGGCCGAGGCAGGGTTCGAACCTGAGACCGTAGCGGTCACGCGGTTCGGGACTGAAGCGCCTAGAACCGCTCGGCCACACCGGCCGGCTGCCGCGCAGTCCGTGGCATGACCGCGCGGCCACTCTGCGGGGCCTAGCACAGTTCTTAAAACTAAAAGAAAATTGCAATCTAAAAACAACGGAACAGTGGTGCTCGGAAGTGTTTCAAGGGTTGGTCTGAGGAGGTAACTCTAACCTAAGGTTAGGTAAGACAGGCAGCGAAACGTAAGATTAAATAATAGGATGGGAACCTGCCATAGGGACGGCTGAAGGGCCGACCAACAACCTAATCAATTCCCTTCCGGCCGGCCAACGGCAAGAAAAGGAAAAATGTCAGCGAGGACGAAGATTCCAGCAGCGCTACGTCTTCAAATATTGGCGTCTAAATACAGCCAAGCGACAAAATATGAGCAAACACCAAGGGCTGTCGAACTACACACCGAGCCAGACAGCATCATACGGCGAAGAAAAACACACTACGGAACGGTACGCTAAGTGACCACACCACGGAGACTTCCTCTCTGCTGTGTCCCAACGGACCGAGTGCCTGCTCCAGTACGCAGACAGTATTAAAATTAACTGCTCAGTCGAAATCACACAAGCAAGACACAGTTCCACGAAAGCACTTCCACAAGAACTCGAACAATGTTAAAAGCAATCACTGTGGAACAACAAGGACGAATAACAAGTCGACACACACAGAGAACCCAGAAGGGATCGAAGGACCAAATACACGTCCCCGAGCCGGCCAGAGTGGCCGAGCGGTTCTTGGCCCTACAGTCTGGAACTACGCGACCGCTACGGTTTCAGGTTCGAATCCTGCCTCGGGCATGGTTGTGTGTGATGTCCTTAAGTTAATTAGGTTTAAGTAGTTCTAAGTTCTAGGGGACTGATGACCTCAGAAGTTAAGTCCCATAGTGCTGAGAGCCATTTGAACCATTTTGAACACGTCCCCGATGAGACGACGGACTGAACGACCAACCAAGGCCGTCCCCACTGAAGCCATGTGTGCCGGCGACGGTCGGGCGAGTCATGGCTGCCCGGACATCACTGCTGCTCCCGTCCCGACTACCTTCGGACGGACGACGTCCCGTAGACACTGGCTCGGATCCAACCATAAAGAGGGCGCACCCGCCCACTGGCCACCCAACTTCTCTGCACGAGGGAGGAACCGACCCAAGTCCGGCAAGATGACCAACTGACGAGGCCCAGAAACGCTCAAAAGACCAAATACACGTCGCCCGATGAGACGGCCGACCGAAAGATCAACACACAGTCGTTCCCGCTCCAGTTTCCTTCCGTCGGATAGTGCATGTGTGTCGCCTGCGGTCGGCGAGTACTGGCTGTCGACGCTTTACTGTCGCTCCGTCCCAACTGAACTCCTGACACACGATGAGCCGGAAATACTAGCGGTCGCTTCAAAGATAATACGACAGTGCTCTTATCGATACGCGCTGCTGCTGACACTCACGGCAGGCAAGCCAGCAACTTAATGACGCCACAAAATCAAATAAGAAACGAGGCGACAGTTCTGTGAAGACAAGCTGTCAAGGAAGAAACGGCATGAACACGAGCCACACACGGCTCACTGAATCAGCATATAGGAAAGTAAAATAACCTTCGGTGAAATTAAAAGCAAGGGCGGTAACATGAACAGTACAATGGGAATTCTACTGTTATGCGCAGAAGAGAGCGGATAGGTGTAGAGAGTGCATTGAACGATTCTGTGAGAGGAAGGACTTGGTTGAAGCAGAAACAGGAGTCGATAGGGAAGAGAGATGGGATCCAGTACTAGAGTCAGAACACAAAATAGCTTTGGGCGGTTTAGGAGCAAATAAGGCAGAAGGGATAGAGAACATTTCATCGGAATTTCCAAAAGTAATTGGGGAATTGGCAACTAAACGACTAATCACGTTAGTGAGTAGAACATATAAGACGATTGATATACCATCAAACATTGTCCACACAATTCCGAAGATAGCAAGAGAGGACAACTGCGAGAGTTAAGGCACAGTCATCTTAACAGCTGATGCATACAAGTTGCTGACATGAATAACATGCAAGAGAATGGAAAAGAAAATTGTGGCTGTTAGATGACGATCAGGTTGGTTTTAGGAAAGGTGAGGACACCATGGAGGCAGTTTCGACAATGCGGTTGATAATGGAAGCAAGACTGAAGAAAAATCAAGACACATTCATAGGATACGTCAACGTGAAAAAGCGTCCGAAAATTTAAATCGGTGCAAGATGTTTGAAATTCTGCGAAAAGCAGGGATAAGCTATAGGGAAAGTCGGGTAATATATAATATGTAGAAGAACAAAGAACAGTAAGAGTGGGACACGAGGAACGAAGTGCTTGGATTAAAAAGAGTGAAAGACGGGGATGTAGTCTTTAACTCCTAATGTTCAATATATAGAGATCGAAGAAGCAATGACGGAAATAAAAGAAAGTTTCAAGCCCGGGATTAAAATTCAGGGTGATGATTCGCTGATGACACTGCTATCCTCAGCGAAAGCTAAGAAGAATTACAAGATCTGTTGAATGGAAATCTAACGGGTACTGAATATGGACTGAGAGTAAATCGGAGAAGACTTAAGTGATGAGAAGTAGCAGAAATGAGAACAGCGAGAAACTTAACATTGGAATTGAGAATCACGGATTAGACAAATTCAATGATTTCTACTATCTAGGCAGCAAAATAACCCATGATGGAAGGAGAGAGGAGGGCATAAAAAACAGGCTAACACTGGCAAAAAGAGCATTCCTGACTTAGGGGATTCTATTAGTATCAAACATAGACAATTTGAGGAATAAATTGCGGAAAATGTATATTTGGAGCACAGCATTGTGTTTTAGTGACACATGGACTGTGGGAAAAACGGAACAGAATAGAATCGAAGTATCTCAGATGTGGTGCTACAGAAGAATTTTGAAAATTAGGTGGATTGATGAGGTAAGGAATGAGGTGGTTCTCCGTACAGTCGGCGAGGAAAAAGAATATAGTGGAAGAAATCAGTATAAAGGCAAGGTTCCTACCAAAGTAATATATGCTATCTGAAGCATACATGCATCGAATTTATAATGGATATGGTAGATACATATAAGACATAAAGAAATATGACGGATTCGTGGAGGTATGTGCCGTCTATGCAACTAAATGAAGGCAGTTTGTTTGTTGCCATACGCGTTTCGCTTCATTTATTTGGGAAGCATCATCAGTGGCCTGAAATACATATTTCTTTTTATATATACAATAAGCGTATTATCTACTAGATATAATCTGTTGATATATTACATTTTGTCGGTTTTTTTTTTAGGTTAGAAGCAACTTTTGTAGCACAAGTTCCATAAAATGATGTATCTTTCGTTTTACTTACGATTTCCAGCGCTGCTAACACATATATGTGTTTCTGGAGATGTATTTGCTGGTCTTCATGCTCCAGTTAGCCGAGTAAGGTGTTGTTTAGCCATTTGTCACATCACATTTCACTTTCACTGCCATTTGGCGATCAACATATGTGTGTTTGCAGGGTGTAGTGTTGCCAACTGTTGTTATGTGTTTGTCTTTTGTTTCTGTTGTGTTTTGTGGTTTTCATTTGTTGCATGTCTGTGTGTGTGTGTGTGTGTGCAATCCTCACTTTTTTGTATGAGTTTTTGTATGTGTGTGTAATTTGCTGAGTGCATTACTTTTTTTGTGTGTATGGGGGGGGGGGGGGGGGGCGTAGGAGGGAGAGAGAGAGAGAGAAGAGGGGAAGGATATTCATTAATTATTTATCCTGGTTGCACTTCAGTTTGTTATTGTTTTGGTGGCTAGCATGATCAGCGAGTTATTGCTTTATGGATTTGGTCATTGAGTACCTTCTTTTCCATTGCAATGGCTCTTTGTATGTGGAAGTTTTCTTGCAATGTCAGGAGGTTTTTGTTGTGATTATTCACTCTGATAACTGTCATGTCACATTCCATGTTGGATGGTTCATGTCCATGTTTTATCAGGTGTTCGGCAAAGGTAGAATGACTGTTCTCATATTTCCAACTTCTTATATGTTCTTTATACCTAGTTTTAAAGTTCCTGCTTGTCATTCCCAGATATACTGATTTACATTCTTGGCACTCTAGCTGGTATACACCTGCTCCTTGGTATTTGTCTGATTTTTCTGTTGTTTGTAAATGTGATTGGAGTGTGTTTCTTGTTCTGTAAGCTATTTGTAATCCCTGTTTCTTTAATATATTTGCTATCTTGTGTGTTGTTTTGTGTTTGTATGTGAGAGTATACCATTTTTTTCTGTTATTCATGTCATGAGTGTTATTGTTTTGTGTTTCTGTGTGTGCTGTAGTGTTTGTGGGGTTCTGTAATCTCTGCTTGATTTGATTTTTCTTTAGTTGTGTTTTAATTTTTTTTAAACACAACTAAAGAAAAAAAATGACCAAATCCATAAAACAATAACTCGCTGATCATGCTAGCCACCAAAACAATAACAAACTGAAGTGCAACCAGGATAAATAATTAATGAATATCCTTCCCCTCTTCTCTCTCTCTCTCTCCCTCCTACCCCCCCATACACACAAAAAAAGTAATGCACTCAGCAAATTACACACACATACAAAAACTCATACAAAAAAAAGTGAGGATTGCACACACACACACAGACACGCAACAAATGAAAACCACAAAACACAACAGAAACAAAAGACAAACACATAACAACAGTTGGCAACACTACACCCTGCAAACACAAATATGTTGATCGCCAAATGTCAGTGAAAGTGAAATGTGATGTGACAAATGGCTAAACAACACCTTACTCGGCTAACTGGAGCATGAAGACCAGCAAATACATGTCCAGAAACACATATATGTGTTAGCAGCGCTGGAAATCGTAAGTAAAACGAAAGATACATCATCTTATGGAACTTGTGCTAAAAAAGTTGCTTCTAACCTAAAAAAAACCGACAAAATGTAATATATCAACAGATTATACCTAGTAGATAATACGCTTATTGTATATATAAAAAGAAACATGTATTTCAGGCCACTGATGATGCTTCCCAAATAAATGAAGCGAAACACGTATGGCAACAAACAAACTGCCTTCATTTAGTTGCATAGACGGCACATACCTCCACGAATTTAAAGCAACTAAAGGATAAGACGGAAAACAGTTAAAAATGACGGAAATATGACGGAGTTACAAAAGTAACAAAATAAGGCGTTTGCATTTCCTGGATCCTAATTACCTCAAAAATTGTCTTCGGCACTGATTTTGTTAGGGTTCGTAGTTCTTGCAGTAAAATTGTCACCAAAAGTTCGCGTGTCGCTCATTTCAGCTCATATACGGCCCAAGCTATGCGTGACTTACCTTTAATGCAGAAGGCTGCCAAAATTATAACATTTACACCTTCGAATTTCTCCTCCTTACCTGCTGCTGTGTTCACTGATGCCATTCTTATTGAAATCCACCCGAATCATCTAAATTAAACTTCTCATCAGCGAAGATTACTTTACTCCATTCTCATGCCCATGACATACGTTTTTCAGCGAACTCCAATATAGCCTGTTTATGTTTGGGTGTTATAGCAGGTTTCTGCATTCGTTTCCTGAATATTTGTAATTTGACAAAAATTGTTGTACACATCTGGTAGTTACTGAAAACTGTAAATCAGCAACAAATTGAGAAAAATAACGATTTGTGACCCTCGCTTTGCACGATAATAACCATTTGAATGCATCAAGATAATTTTCTGCTTTGCCCATATCTTCCTTTCTGTCCTCACGCGCGTCCAATCTAACTAGGGTGTGTATCACTGTACTTGAGCGGTTCAACTACTTGGCGATTTGATGATTAGAGAGACCCATTTCTTTCTACGCACCGACTTTTGCTTTTTTATCACATGATAATCGTTTTCCCCGTCGCATTGTCACAGTCGTGGTGCAGGCCGGTATTACACTATCATACTGTATTTCTTTGACAAAGAAATATGATCAAATATTCCTCAAATTTCTTCGACAATGATCTTTGATGTGGCGTTAAAAACGGTATTACACTGTTATCGTATTTTCCATCAAAGTTCAATATGGCAGACAACAACAACTTGCCATTATGAGCTGCAGCTGCTTGTATCACAGTTGCATTGTGTGAAAGTTTGGAAGAGAACCGGCGGTTAAAGAGGTGAACATACTCGGGTGTAAAAGAGGTGAACATACTCGGGTCAAGCCGCGAGTTTTGCGTCGACATAATAAAATCATTCAGCAATCTTTGTTACTAGAGCCTACTACAAAGCAGAGTACTCACTTAAGAAAAGCTACACTACTGGCCATTAAAATTGATACATCAAGAAGAAATGCAGATGATAAACGGGTATTCATTGGACAAATATATTATGTTAGAACTGACATGTGATTACGTTTCCACGCAATTTGGGTGCATGGATCCTGAGAAATCAGTACCCAGAACAACAACCTCGGCCGTAATAATGGCCTTGATACACCTGGGCATTGAGTCAAACAGAGCTTCGATGGCGTGTACAGGTACAGTTGCCTATGCAGCTTCAACACGATACTACAGTTCATCAAGAGTAGTGACTGGCGTCTTGTAACGAGGCAGTTGCTTGGCCACCATTGACCAGACGTTTTCAATTGGTGAGAGATCTGGAGAATGTGCTGGCCAGGGCAGCAGTCGAACATTTTCTGTATCCAGAAAGGACCGTACAGGACCTGCAACCTGAGGTCGTGCATTATCCTGCTGAAATGTAGGGTTTCGCAGGGATCGAATGAAGGGTAGAGCTTTGAAGGGTAGAGCTTTGGGTCGCAACACATCTGAAATGTAACGTCCACTGTTCAAAGTGCCGTCAATGCGAACAAGAGGTGACCGAGACGGGTGATACGCCAGTATGGCGATGACAAATACATATTTCCAATGTGCCTTCATCGCGATGTCGTCAAACACGGATCGACCATCATGATGCTGTAAACAGAACCTGGATTCATCCGAAAAAATGACGTTTTGCCATTCGTGCACCCAGGTTGGACGTTGAGTACACCATCGCAGGCGCTCCTGTCTGTGATGCAGCGTCAAGGGTAACCGCAGCCATGGTCTCCTAGCTGATAGTCCATGCTGCTGCAAACGTCGCCGAACTGTTCGTGCAGATGGTTGTTGTCTTGCAAACGTCCCCATCTGTTGACTCAGGGATCGAGATGTGGCTGCACGATCCGTTACAGCCATGCAGATAAGATGAGTGTCATCTCGACTGCTATTGATACGAGACCGTTGAGATCCAGCACAGCGTTCCTTATTACTCTCTTGAATCCACCGATTCCATATTCTGCTAACAGTCATTGGATCTCTACCAATGCGAGCAGCAATGTCGCGATACGATAGACCGCAATCACGATAGGCTACAATTCGACCTTTATCATAGTCGGAAATGTGATGATACGCTTTTAACCTCCTTACACGAGACACACAACAACGTTTCACCAGGCAACGCCGGTCAACTGCTGTTTGTGTATGAGAAATCGGTTGGAAACTTTCCTCATGTGAGCACGTTGTAGGTGTCGCTACCGGCGCCAACCTTGTGTGAATGCTCTGAAAAGCTAATCATTTACATATCACGGTATCTCTTCCCGTCGGTTAAATTTCACGTCTGTAGCACGTCATCTTCGTGTTGTAGCAATTTTAATGGCCCGTAGTGTATATGTGCAGAGGACAGGCTCACCTTAACACTGCGATTTCTTACTACAGGGGAGAGAGCAACTCTAACTCACAATACAGCACTCGAATACCAGTGCACATTAGCCAAAAAGAAATTCATTGAAGCGATTTATAAAGCACTGAAGGAGAAATATCTGCAAGTAAATGTGTAGTACAATATATGGGCAATAAGAACTATTTTAATTCTGAATAATTTAGTTGAGAGGATTAGTGTTCCAACAACCACAAAATTACTAAAAAGTACGAAACAGATAAGCACGTTTTAACTTGTGGCATCCAGAATTAAAAATTAGACAAGTAGAATTGAGAGCCAATAATTTTTTTTTTTTATTTTAGAGTGTGCCCTCCTCATATATTCTGGTTTGCTGAAAAGGTGCGTTGATAATTCTAGACGTAGAGGTGGATGGCTGGAGCTGAGATCGTGGATTTGAAGTCGTCATCAGCATATCCCATCGGCCTGTCAGCATACGATTAATAGCATTCACTGTGTCCTTGCTCACTCCCAGGCCCAGTCGAAGTAAGGTTATTGAAAAGAGTCGAAGGAACACACCATACAAACTTCTCAGTCCTGTTTCCAAACACACTACAGACGTCAAACAGTTGTACGTTCCCAGCACTTTAAGCGATTACATTTTACAATGCAGCGAACAAAAGATGAACAACTTTTATGATCAAAACTACGGTGAGACCCGTGATTTGACCATATTTCTTTGACGAAAGGAGAGATTTGACAAAAGTTCTATTTAACTACCAAATTTATTTGACATTAATATTTGACATAAAAGCTTTGCCAAAAAATATAATAGTATAAGAATGGCCTTACGGACACAACATGCTCTGTCATCGCGCAAGCCGACTGCCTTTATACCAAGTTCCACCCTCTGCCATCTGAATCGTTGATGTCTTGTTACATACTGTACTACTGATATCAAATGCCATACCATTTGACTGCGTTTGCCAGTATTCTGGATCTCATACTATTGCGTATACACTGTGCACAACTACTCCAAGCGACAGTGTTTTCTTGCAAATATTCATGACTTTATACAGATTTCCACTACCGTATATGAAAACCAAGAGGATGTGGCATATCCCGCGTCCGGCCATTCTGATTTAGGTTCTCCGTGATTTCCCTAAATCGCTCCAGGCAAATGCCGTGATGGTTCCTTTCAGAGGGCACGGCCGACTTCCTTCCCCGTCCTTCCCTACCCAGATGAGACCGATGATCTCGCTGTTTGGTCTCTTCCCCGAAACAACCCCAACCAAAGATGTGGCTTCTGTGAAGACATCAGGGAATAAATTCTATGGTACTAGAAGCAGCTGCAGAGGGTAAGAAATGAAGATGTAGAGGTGGATGGCTGTAGCTACGATCGGGGATCTGACTGGAATACATCCAGCAAGTAACTATGGACGTAGGTTGAAAGTGCTACTCCTGAGATGAAAAAAATTGGCACAGGAATTCGTGGCGGGCCGCCTCATAGCATCAGACCAGTGAGAATATTGTGATTCTTGAGTTTCTCCCGGCGTATTTGATAATCAAAATATCCACGGGTGTACTGCCGGCCTATAGTGTCCAACGGGCACAATATTTCGGCGATCAAACATGTCGCCATCATCAGGTGAACTGACGGACTGAGCTCCTGTGAACGTGCCGGCACGGAGATCCGTACGCTATGGCTGCTCAGGGGGAACGTACGCTATGGCTGCTCAGGGGGAACGTTCCCCCTGAGCAGCCATAGCGTACGGATCTCCGTGCCGGCACGTTCACAGGAGCTCAGTCCGTCAGTTCACCTGATGATGGCGACATGTTTGATCGCCGAAATATTGTGCCCGTTGGACACTATAGACCGGCAGTACACCCGTGGATATTTTGATTAGTGAGAATATTGATTAGTAAGAGAGAGAAAAGGAAAAAAAAAAACCTGGTACGTAGAAGTAAAAAAAAAAAAAAAACGAAGGGTCTACGACACCTACAAAGCAGGCTCTTAGTTAAGGAGCAACCTGATTAAGGTTCTGGCTGAGTCCTTTCACGGTCGCCTACTGTGCCGGGACGCTGTGGCGCGACTGCTTGCTAGCACGCGAAGTGCGTGCCGTGCGGGCGCTATGGAGGCCCGGAAGCGGTGCGCAGTGGAGCGTGCGTACGGCGGCCAGAGCCAATTACAGCGACCGCTGCTGCCTACGTCACGTCACAGCACCAGCACACTACAGCTGGCTCACTAACGGGGCACTAATCTGCACAGAGCCGCTGTTTGCCAGGCGCAAGCACCTGCTCCACGCCTTGTCGCGTGGCCGAGCGCCCCTCTTCACGAGCACGCGATGTCTGAGGCTATCAGGTGGATATGATGTTGGTTCATCTACAAGGCTGCGTGATTTAAGCGCCTCGTATAAACTGCGCAGTTATCTTGGAACTGCACAGACGCACACGAGCCGCTTTTAAGCCAAGCTTGAATGGGAGCTTGTTACTTACATATTAACTGCAGTTGTGGTGGTATACGTCGCCTGCTCACCACTTCCGCTAATTAGTTGAACCGAAATTGATCCATACCTTGAGGCTTGGACAGTGCTTCTTTATTATAGGCTGGATCGTCAGTCCTGTCTTCGCCAACGCTGAGGCTTCGACAATGTTTACTTTGTGGGTGGTTATACTATTCACGCAACTTTTTATATTTTTAGTTATTAGTCTTCTGACTGGGTTGATGCGGCCCGCCACGAATTGCTCTCCTATGCCTTTTCATCTCAGAGCTGCGAGCCGGCCGAGGTGGCCGAGCGGTTCTAGGCGCTACAGTCGCTACGGTCGCAGGTTCGAATCCTGCCACGGGCATCGATGTGTGTGATATCCCTAGGTTAGTTAGGTTTAAGTAGTTCTAAGTGCTTGGGGACTGATGACCTCAGAAGTTAAGTCCCATAGTGCTCAGAGCCATTTGAACCATTTTTCAGAGCTGCGCTTCCAACCTACGACCTTAATTATTTGCTGGATGTATTCCAATACTGTCTTCCTCTACAGTTTTTACCTTCTACTGCTCCCTCTAGTACTGTGGAAGTAATTCTCTGGTGTCTTCACACATGTCCTATCAACCACTCCCTTCTTCTTGTCAGCGTTTTCCATACAGTCCTTTCCTCACCGATTCTTCAGAGAACTTCTTCATTACATACCTTATCAGTCCACGTAATTTTCAGCATTCTTCTGTAGTACAACATCCCAATGCTTCTATTCTCTTCTGTTCGGCGTTCCCACCATCCATATCTCACTACCACATAATGCTGTGCTCGAAAAGTACATTCTCAGAAATATCTTCCTGAAATTAAGACCTATATTTGATACTGGAAGACTTTGCTATGCCTTAAATATCCTTCTTGCCAGTGGTAGTCTTCTTTTTATATCCTCCTTGCTCCGTCTGTCATTTCTTATTTTGCTGCCTACGTAGCAGAATTCCTTAACTTCATCTACTTTTTGATCACCCATTTTGATTTTAAGTTTCTCGCTGTTCTCATTTCTGCTACTTCTCATGACTTTCGTCTTTCTTCGATTTACTCTCAATCCCCATTCTGTGCTCATTAGACTTTTCATTCCGTTCAGCACATCCTGTAATTCTTCTTCACTTTCACTGAGGATAGCAATGTCATCAGCGGATGTTAGCACTGAAATCCTTTTACCTTGAATTTTAATCCCACTGTTGAACCTTTCCTTAATTGCGGCATTGCTTCTTCGGCGTATAGGTTGAACAGTTGGGGAGAAAGACTACATTCCTCTCTTACACCCTTTTTAGTCCGAGCACTTAGTTCTTGGTCTCCCACTCTTATTGTTCCCTCTTGCTTCTTATCCAGATTGTATATTACCCGTATTTCCTGTAATTTAATCCTATTTTTCTAAGGATTTCGATAATCTTGCACCATTTGACATCGTCGAACGCTTTTCCTAGGTCGACAAATCCAATGAACGTGTCTTGATTTTTCTTCACTCTTGCTTCCATTATCAATCGCAACGTCAGAATTACCTCTATGGTGCCTTTACCTTTCCTGAAGACAAACCGATCGTCATGTAACAGATCCTCAATTTTCTTGCGTATGGTACTCTTGTCAGCAATTTGGAAGCTTGAGCTGTTAAGCTGATTATGCGATAATTTTCGCACTTGTCGGCTCTTGTAATCTCCAGAAAGTAAGACGATATATCGCAAATATCATACATTCTATTCACCAATATGAATAGTTGTTTTGTTGCCACTTCTCTCCAGTGATTTTAGAAATTCCGATAGAATGTTATCTATTCCTTCTGCATTATTTGATTTTGAGTCTTCCAGAGCTCTTTTTACAATTTCTTATAAAATATTTGATATTCCTTGTATGAAGTGTATCTAACATTAATTAATGTATGTAGAGATATTTAGAATGACCTCTTCGTATTATAGAAAAAATCAAATGTCGTAGTACACGTCTGTAAAAAAGTAGGCTTAGAAACTTGTGTGTTGGTTTGTAGGTACTAAACGTAATGAGTTAAGAACTCGGTACAAGTCTCTTCGGATATGGGTGATACATAGTAACAACGTGTACCTACTTACTAGCTTTTGTCTGTATATAGGCACTTTCAAAATTTGTTTCTTTTTTTACTTATAAGAAGCTACCTTAAGAAATGTGGCATTTTTATTGAACAGAGGGGAGAAAATATAGTTTCATGTTACAGTGAAACGAATTTTTATTAGTTTCATCTGTCATTTAATCAATATTCATTTTGTGTATTTCATGATGAGCTAGTAAAACTTAGTGAAGAAGTTTAGAGAAGTTCCAGAAACTAGTTTTACAGCCTATCGTCTGTCTAGGTATAACATAAGCAAATAACAGGGTTTCTGGAACATATGGCGCCAAAATGAACATGTCTACTGTACCATAAAAGCTCACAAGCCTGCCTCATGCATACCTTCAAGATATCTCAGAAATAGAAAAATTTTGAGACAAACTGTTTCAGTATATTTTACGGCTAGGAGAAGAAACCAACTGCATAAATTGTGTACACGTTTATCACTATTTTTATCATTATAAACATTCAATACACAATCGTGCGCCAGGTTTGGTTCCCACTTGCCTCTACGGCAAACACGCGACAACTATTTTTGCAATGATAAGTGCAGTTCACAGCTGAGCAGCCACCCATATTTATGACGAATTCAGTACATTTAATTAGGAATCTCCACTCACATCGTGACTCATATGTAAACAAGTATTAATATCCTATACTATGGGGGAAACATGGTGGACAATTGAGCTCAGGTTACAGAAGTGCTAGCCTTGGAAAGTCTGTAATCGATCCTGCTTATAGACGTCAAGTAATCAGTCAATTTGAACATCGATTAATAAAAGCTTATCAAGGAGATGTTGGTGAAAAGGGAAGGGCAATGCAGCAGTCATAGTAGTAGGAAGAGCCAAAATTTATCTCATTAACTGAAATACACATATCAAAAAATGTTTTGCATCACCTCGGTTCCGTTGACTTCCGGAACCTGTACAGATAATTGGAATAGAGCTCAACATAAACATCATTTCCGCCCTTTTTATTGCTCATGAAAACCACACATTGCATGTTGCACCACCATACAGCGAGACCTTCAGAGGTGGTGGTCCATATTGCTGTGCACACCGGTACCTCTAAAACCCAGTAGCACTCCATCTTGCATTATTGCATGCCTGTATTCGTCGTGCCATGCTATCCACAGGTTCATCAAGGCACTGGTCCAGATTGTCCCACTCCTCAACAGCGATTCGGCGTAGATCACTCAGTGTGGTTTGTGGGCCACCTCGTCCATAACAGCCCATTTCAATCTATCCGAGGCATGTTCGATAGGGTTCATGTCTGTGTAACATGCTGGTCACTCAAGTAGAGCGATGTCGTTATCCTGCTGGTAGTCATTCACAAGATGTACAAGATGGAGGCGCGAATTGTCGTTCGTGAAGACGAATTCCTCGCCAATATGCTGCCAATGTGGTTGCACTTCGGTCGGAGAATGAATGGCATTCACGTATCGTACAGCCGTTACGGCGCCTTCCATGAGCACCAGCGGCTTAAGTTGGCCCCACATAATGGCACCCCAAAACAGCAGGGAACCTCCACCTTGCTGCACTCACTGGACAGTGTGTCTAAGGCGTACAGCCTGACTGGGTTCTCTCCAAACATGTTTCCAACGATTGTCTGGTTGAAGGCATATGCGACACTCATCGGTGAAGAGAACGTGATGCCAGTCCTTAGCGGTCCATTCGGCATGTTGTTGGGCCCATCTTTACCTCGCTGCATGGCGTCGTGGCTGCAAAGATGGATCTCGCCATGGACGTCGGGAGTGAGGTTGCGCATCTTGCAGCCTACTGCGCACTGTTTGAGTCGTAACACGACGTTCTGTGGGTGCACGAAAGCATTATTCAACATGGTGGCTTTGCTGTCAGGGTTCCTCGGAGCCATAATCCGTCGGTAGCGGTCATCCATTGCAGTAGTTGCCCTTGGGTGGCCTGAGCGAGGTATGTCATCAACAGTTCCTGTCTCTCTGTATGTCCTCCATGACGAACAACATCGCTTTGGTTCACTCCGAGACGCCTGGACACTTCCCTTGTTGAGAGCCCTTCCTGGCACAAAGTAACAATGCGGACGCGATCGAACCGCGGTATTGACCGTCTAGGCATGGTTGAACTACAGACAACCTAAGCCATATACCTCCTTCCTGGCAGAACAACTGGAACTGATCGGCTGTCGGACCCACTCCGTCTAATAGGAGCTACTCATGCGTGGTTGTTTACATCTTTGGGCAGGTTCAGTGACATTTATGAACAGTCAAAGGGACTCTACCTTGAGGAGTTCTGGGAACCGGGGTGATGCAAAACTTTTTCGATGTGTGTATATTCTGTATTAAATATTTATGAACCAAAAGGAAAACATATACTAAGCACAGAAATCGGGAGGAAAGAGTGTATCAGTACTCAGTAGCAGATTTCACATATGACCAAACATGGGTCAAAAATAAGGGTATCAAAATGATTTCAAGGAAGCTACGATGGAGTTGAGAAGAACAAGAGAGCGAAATTTTAGCATTGAGAAACAACAGCGGAGCATGATGGCGTGTTACTTATAGCCGTCACATCTTACCGTGTTATACAGACGGCAGCCAGCTATTGTCTTCCGATCGCGTGAATCACGTAGACCTTTTACGTTTCGCTAACATTGAACGTTGTGCCCAATTTTCAAAGGGTCTCACTACTCATACAAGTGAGTGAGGCCTGAGAGCTAGACTTTCGCCAAAAGGGCGCCTCTGTGATGGATGCTGACTACATGCAGACTGCTGCAGGACACCGACAAAAGCGAGACTGAGTGACCCTGCCACGTCCTATTAAAAAACTCGGTACCAGAAATAAAACAGTAGAGTGCGATGGTAGGACTATTTTCTATTGCCACCCTAAATTTCCGTTTCTAAAAAAAGAGCTATTCCTGTCTTACAAGCGAGTACTGAGGAACTTTACAGATCTGTTAGGTTGCCATCTGTTCCATATCGCCAGCTACATCTGACAAACGTACACCTGCGCTCCTGGTGCCCTTCAAACCAAGGAGCCTACTTAGCGATCATAGCTATCACGGTGACCACCAATAATTACGGTTTGAAAGGCGTTGCATTAAGATTAACGTGGTCCAAAATTCCGTTTAGTTTGCTTTAGTTTATTTTAGACCACTGGTTACATTTTACTATGACATTAGATAAGTCATCTTGCCACTTTTATATTAATAAAATATCTTAAACATTTATCATTGATACATAAAAACAAAATAGTTTGAACAATAATAATAATAGATATTAATGTTAACCAGATTTTGTGGATACAACGAACAAAAGAAAGAGAAATCAGTTCAAAATAATATACAGTAACGATAAATACTATTAGTCTGCATTAATTGACGCAACAATTTTGCATACATAATGAAAGTCGACAAAGTCCAATATGTATGCTATACTGCAGAAAATACTAATACATTTGCACAAACTGAAACTAATTTCTTTTTAGTCATATATGTAAGATAGCTGCAGATAATATTTAGACGTTTATACGCACTGAAAACTTTTTTAAAACCACATTTGCACTGAAACACAGAATCGGGTACACAGTTTTCCACTTACAATTAGTCTATGTGTTCTCCTCTGTATTTTCAATACTACATTTTGTCTTTCTTTTCTTCTTACGGAAGTTGGTTTCCACTTGAAAAAGGAAGTGTTTTACTCCATTTGCAGTTCGGAATTGACCTTTGTTCTGGGAGTTTACACCCAAGTACTGTTTCGTCTTATACCAACATCCAGAGATGAGATGTGCCTTTAGTCTTCTTTTGAAGGTGCTCAGTTCCTTTACGCAGTGCTAAGTGGTTGTCAGTTATAAAATAAACTTCCTGCACTTATAGGGTCCCCATCAGTCATATTCAGCCTTTTGCAGGAGACATCTAATTTTATCTGGTTCTTGTAGTCATGAAAACCTGTTTTTAGAGGTGTTGTACAACTTACCATTAAAAGAAGTATTGTTTCATATACGTAAAAACTTGGTACAGTTAATATTTTAAATCATTTAAACTATTGGTGCATGCATATACAAAGCTGGTACAGTTAATATTTTAAATCTTTTAAATATATTTTTGTAGGATTCCTGTGTTGTTAGTTTCGCTATCTATCTTATAGCTTTCTTTTGAAGTTGTAAATCCTCTGAATGTGTACATCTCCTGTACCTCTCCATACTGATATACAGTGCAATATGTGTCAGAAGATAAGTCTATAATACCTTTTTAGAAAGATTTCTGTGCCCACCGTTCAGGATTTTTCTTGATTAACCTTATATTTGTACTTGTTTTCGAGCGGATCTTATCAATGATATTTTAACATGTCATAAATTAGTCTACTTTTATTTCCAGAAACCTGTAACAAATCACTTCTTATGTGTTTGTATTCGCACTGCTCAGAATAAAATACTGTGGGCTATTACTTTTGTTTGTTTCAAATTTCGTACGTATTGTTTTCTTCCTGTTGATCAATGGATTATTTTCTCTAAAATACCTTTCTGCCATTTGCGTATTTTCATCGGCCCTATTTTCCAAATCCTTCAAAATGGCTCTGAGCACTATGGGACTTAACATCTGAGGTCATCAGTCCCCTAGAATTTAGAAATACTTAAACGTAACTAACCTAAGGACACCACACACATCCATGCCCGAGCCAGGATTCGAACCTGTGAGCGTAGCGTAGTCTGAAGGGCCTAGAACCGCTCGGCCACACCGGCCGGCCCAAATCCTTCACTGAGACACCCTACATAGTAGTAAAATTGTTTCATCAGCAAACATAATCACTTTTTCATTTACTACTGTGAGCGTATCATTACACACAGGGTAAAGAGCAGGGGTCCTAGAACTGACCCCTGAGCTACTTCATATTTTTCTGCTCTTTATTCCCAGATTTATGTTTTATTTCAATACATTGTTGCCTGTTTTCCACAAATGCTTTTATAACAACCACAGCTTTTTCTTTTATGTCGTCGCAGGCCAGTTCCTTTATAAGAATTCTATTACGCTCACAATCAAAAACTGTGAAAAGGTGTAATTATACAGCAAGTATTCTCCTTTGTTGATACAGGGTCTCAATTACGTGTGCCCCTCTAGTCTTAGTGGATTTCTTTTTTTCAAGTATTCCTTGCAGAGGGAATGAAGATATGTAACTTCTGTCTCATTCTCATATGGGAATGTCATAGAAAATCGGGAGGCAAGGTTTTATTTATGTTACTTTAAAACTAACAAAGTAAATGTTGTAACACAGACTACAGTTTCTAATGTGTCTGCCGTGCGTAATCAAAGGAGTGAGTGTATTACAGCTCCATTTACAAACGCGTGCAGCACACTTATGAGTAACTGAATGTGCTGGAGAGTACTCCTGTCGCTAAGGCGAGTGAATAGTTCGGCGTGTCGCTGGACTAGGGTGTCGTGAGACCTAGTACCGATCTTCGGTGTGGCAGTCTAGACTCGCTATACCAGTTATTGAAGTATGAAACCGAAATTTCCCTATAGATGGTACTAGCTGTCAGTGTAGGGCCCGTGAGAACGAGTCTGCAGCGTCATCTGCTTCCTGTAAACGGCTGACGACAAATATCAACACATAGTAACACAAGTTCCATACGTTGGTATCCATTTCAAACCCGTAAACATGTCGAGTTTTGTGCCTACGAAATACGATTTGCGAATGCATTGGTTTTCTGTTATCATTCGAAGAAAATTGCTGCAGAATCGCATCAAATGCTTGTCGAAGCTTTCGGCGAACCTGCTTTTGGGGAAACACAGTGTTTCGGGTGGTTCAAAAAATTCAAAAGTGGTGATTTTGACGTGAGAAACGAAGAGCGTGAAAAACCACCGAAAAAAGTTCGAAGACGACGAATTGCAGGCCTTGTTGGATGAAGATGATAATCAAACTCAACAGGAATTCGCCTCTCTCTTTGGTTAAAAGCTATGGGAAAGGCGAAGAAAGTGGGAAAATGATTTCCGCAGGAACTGAATAAAAGACAACAAGCAAATCGAAAGGCCACTTGTGAAATGCTGCTCGACAGATACAAAAGAAAGTCGTTTCTCAATCGAATAGTGATAGGTGATGAAAAATGGATACATTTTGAGAATCCTTAACGTCGTAAATCGTGGGTGAATCCAGGCAAACCATCGACAACCACTGCAAGACCAAATCGCTTTGGAAAGAAGACAATGCCTTGCGTCTGGTGGGATCAGAAGGGTGTCATCTATTATGAGCCGCTATTACCTGGTGAAATCGTTCACACTGATCGCTACCAACAGCAAATGATCTATTTAAATCGAGCATTAAGTGAAAAACGACCAGAATATGGAAAAGGCAATACAAAGTCATATTGCTCCATGATAACGCCGCGTCACACACAACAAAACGGTTGTCGTACAGCCGCATCACTTCACACGTGCCACGCTGTCACAAACGCATCGTGAGAATCCCGATTCGAGGAATACGGCCGCCGCTAAATACAGTGGACAAGAATCTATCTAGAGCCATCTCCCGATTATGTGGTAAAGAAGCCACCAAACTGTACAGACATTGTCATGGCCGTTGTATTTCCGAATTACGGTAACAGGTTGCCTGCATTAATACGTCACAGTATAGTATGCACCTGAGAAGAATGCCTGCGAGGGATAAGGTAGCGACTGGAGACAGGGAGGGAGGGAGAGTCCTTCCACGGTTCCGCACGTTCTGTGTAATTGGCCATTCGAAAAATATTGTCACCATTGTCATGTTTCAACATTTTATTGCTCGCAGTTTATGGCATCCAAATTTCTACTTTTTACGTGGAGCTCAAATCAGAAAGAAGAAAATTCTGGTGAAATGTGTAGTAAAATCAGGTTCAGATTGTAAACAAGGAACGGTTGAGAAAACCCTGGCTCTGGTGACTTTTTATCTGAATTAAACGAAACTTCTATCGGAATAAAATACACATTTCGCTAGTTTTGCATACACAGTATCAGTACAGTTGAACCTCTTGATCTTCGGTTCATCCGGATCATTGTTTTAAATACAATAACTGCACAGTTTTTGATGCTCGGGAAGTAATAACGGCGGTAACCGCTAACCAAATTTGTTCCGATTTTGCAAAATACTGTTACGAGCTTAGTTCTAGTACTGAAGTAACGCTACCTGTTTGCACAACATGTAAATGCAGCCTCAGTTACATCTATTTTGTTAATGAGTTTATATTAACGAGGTCGTCACACATATGGCGTTTCATGTTGCATATCCTGTACCGACAATGCAAGCATCTTCTGGATCTAGCGCCATCATTCGAGAAAAAACCAGCCTTTTCCAGTAGCACGAGGCTGGAACTATTTAAGCAGCGCCAAGCGGAAGAATCAGGCAATTCCCATTTCAGTAGTGGTTTGATAAGATGATTCTTTATAAACGTAATACAGACAACGAGTACAAGTCAGTAATGTTGTTGTTGTGGTTTTCAGTCCTGAGACTGGTTTGATGCAGCTCTCCATGCTACTCTATCCTGTGCAAGCTTCTTCATCTCCCAGTACCTACTGCAACCTACGTCCTTCTGAATCTGCTTAGTGTATTCGTCTCTTGGTCTCCCTCTACGATTTTTACCCTCCACGGTGCCCTCCAATACTAAATTGCTGATCCCTTGATGCCTCAGGACATGTCCTACCAACCGATCCCTTCTTCTGGTCAAGTTGTGCCACAAACTTCTCTTCTCCCCAATCCTATTCAATACTTCCTCATTAGTTACGTGATCTACCCATTTAATCTTCAGCATTCTTCTGTAGCACCACATTTCGAAAGCTTCTAGTCTCTTCTTGTCCAAACTATTTATCGTCCATCTTTCACTTCCATACATGGCTACACTCCATACAAATACTTTCAGAAATGACTTCCTGACACTAAAATCTATACTCGATGTTAACAAATTTCTCTTTTTCAGAAACGCTTTCCTTGCCATTGCCAGTCTACATTTTATATCCTCTCTACTTCGACCATCATCAGTTATTTTGCTCCCCAAATAGCAAAACTCCTTTACTACTTTAAGTGTCTCATTTCCTAATCTAATTCCTTCAGCATCACCCGACTTAATTCGACTACATTCCATTATCCTCGTTTTGCTTTTGTTGATGTTCATTTTATATCCTCCTTTCAAGACACTATCCATTCCGTTCAACTGCTCTTCCAAGTCCTTTGCTGTCTCTGACAGAATTACGATGTCATCGGCGAACCTCAAAGTTTTTATTTCTTCTTTTAATACCTACTCCAATTTTTTCTTTTGTTTCCTTTACTGCTTGCTCAATGTACAGATTGAATAACATCGGGGAGAGACTACAACCCTGTCTCACTCCCTTCCCAACCACTGCTTCCCTTTCATGTCCCTCGACTCTTATAACTGCCATCTGGTTTCTGTACAAATTGTAAATAGCCTTTCGCTCCCTGTATTTTACCCCTGACACCTTTAGAATTTGAAGGAGAGTATTCCAGTCAACATTGTCAAAAGCTTTCTCTAAGTCTAGAAATGCTAGAGACGTAGGTTTGCCTTTCCTTAATCTTTCTTCTAAGATAAGTCGTAGGGTCAGTATTGCCTCAAATGTTCCAACATTTCTACGGAAGCCAAACTGATGTTCCCCGAGGTCGGCTTCTACTAGTTTTTCCATTCGTCTGTAAAGAATTCGTGTTAGTATTTTGCAGCTGTGACTTATTAAACTGATAGTTCGGTTATGTACACATCTGTCAACACCTGCTTTCTTTGGGATTGGAATTATTATATTCTTCTTGAAGTCTGAGGGTATTTGGCCTGTCTCATACATCTTGCTCACCAGATGGTAGAGTTTTGTCAGGACTGGCTCTCTCGAGGCCGTCAGTAGTTCCAATGGAATGTTGTCTACTCCGGGGGCCTTGTTTCGACTCAGGTCTTTCAGTGCTAAGTCAGTAATGTTAGAAGTATTTATTACGGGTATATATACTGTGAAACGTATGGTGACGTGTACTTCGGTGACTAAAGGATTATTATCGACTGTTTAAGATTGAAGCTGCACCTTTCCATTTTTTATTTCCAGAAATCATAAGGGCATCAAGCTGAAATAACTGTTTAACATTAATAACATGATAAAAAACTTATCTTACCACAGCTTACAAAAATGTCTAAGGATGGAGAGAGAAAGTGTCCCTTTTTCGTGGATTACCCAAAAGAGTGGTCTTTTGCCAAGAAAGCACGTACGGATCAGGAAGCGTTGGGTGAGATTTGTAGCTGTTTCATCTCAGTAACTCACGAAGGTAAGGCAGATGTGAGTCATCACATTTCTACGAAGAATCATACAACTAGATTCACGGTAGCATCGACATCAAAGCCTATTTCTACACCCATGATTAAAGAAGGTACCCAGGAAGAACTGCTCGTTGCTGCTGCAGAACTAATAGCAGCTTAATAAGTTGTCAAGCACCACCAGTCCTTCAATACCGTTGACCCGTAAAACTGAATGCCACAATGTATCCTGACTCCAAAGACGTCGCAAAGCAATCTACAACCAGGACCATAGCCATAGGGATTGTTAAAAATATTATCGCACCATACTCCGTGTCCGAATGCACAAAACAGTTGCAAGAAGTTTCATTTTACGGTATAGGCACCACAAGCTACTTTACTGAAACTGAAGCTACTGAAGTTTGATTCGCTGAATAGCGAAACATCGGAGACAATTGCAATGTTTTGTCTAGACAGATAACTGCAAATTCCATGAGGTAAATTAATCACTTTTTGTGGAGACAATACCTATACCAATTTCATCGACGCGGTCAACGAAATGTGTTTCACCAAATTAAAGAACAACAAGGAAAAAATGTAGAAGTAACTGGATACCCTGGACATATTCTCCATATTACTATATCAAGCGCTGCTGGAATTTTAACTATCGACATTGAAATAATCGTCATGAAAATATTATATTATTTTTCAATAAACGAGTACATTGTCAGAACAGGAAAGCTGAAAGAGTTCTGCTTATACGTTGATGTCAGTCATTATACTCTTCTATCTCACTCAAAAATAAGATGGCTGTTGTTAATGGCAACAGTTGAGAGAATTCTTAAGCTTTGGAGTCAATTACAACAATTTTTTGTCACGGAAGACAGCCCACCAAAATTAATTTCAGATTTCTTCAGTAGTCCGGTCAGCGAAATCTACTTCATGTTTCTGCAGGTAAACGTGGCTCCGTTCGAAATAAATATGAAAAGCATGGAGAAGAATAATGTCTCGATAACTGAAACAAAAAATATATTAATCGACACTGAAAGATGTGTGAATGAAGGAAGATGACTGGTTTTATTGGCATGCAAACCAAGATCAATTTGAACAAATTAAAGAATCAGAATCCTAACCAAGAAATAATGAATCTGATTTCGAAATTTTAGAAAGAGACAATGGCTTTCTACGAGTACACCATAGAATTCGATTACTTAGAGAAATGGCTATTTCCTTTAATAAATATCAACTATTTGATTCGATAACGCTATCTGAAACCCCAGACTGCGTGATGATTCAAAACGCTTTATATACCTGACTAAAAATGGCGTGCAGATTTCAGGCGACAATTGTTTTCAGGAATGAATGTGTCTGAAGACCTTTTTATAAACTAAGGGTAACTCGGAAGAATGAAGGTCTAGACACTCCGTGGAAGAAAGATGGATTTACTTTCTTAAGAAAACCGAAAATCAAATTATGAGAAATTTCTGTTCACGTACAGAATGCCACTGTGGAGAGAGTATTTTCGCTGATGTCGGTGTAGTGGACTGATGAAAGAAACCTACTGCTGCCAGGGATTGTGGAATCAGTCTTACACCATCACTTTAGCTATAAGCTGATTTGCGTGAGGTTTTATTCATACGTGAAAGGAAAGAAGACTTGCTGAAAAAGGTGAAATCTTCCGAAAAATATGGTGTACAAACTGTCACAACGTATTCCATGTAATTATGTTCTAAATAAAAAGTAATTATATTAAATTAATTTTTTTACTTCATTTCTACACCCCCATCTCAAGAGTGTCCAACGAGGTCCCAGCTAGATACGACAACCATAACATTGTCAGTTACCAATTTAATATCGAGCTGTACGGTACTTTGCTGTGCTTATTTGTTGCTAGTGTGAAATTACATCAAAGAAAACGAAGGTGGCAGTACCTGTGCGCAAAAAGTTGGGTGCACTGTGTAGAACTGATAAAGGAATATTTTTGAAATAGTGTTACTGTATTTCATATTGGGACTTTTGTCAGATTGGAAGAATAGCTGAAACTGAATACTTTTGCTTCAAAATTATGATACTGATGACGAAATTATCGCCGTTTCTTCATCTACAGACCATGAAGATATTGATGACGGATAAGCTGACGAACTTGGCGGCTCAATATGAAGACATTATGTCACATTCAGAGGCAACAAAACTGTTAGGCAAAGCAATACTTTGTTTTAAATGCCCGGAGGAAACAGCTTCGGCTAAACTGATTCTCGTGACACGCCAGAGCGATCGTATTGCACGTAAACGACATAGGAATCCGGCTAAAAATGAACTTACTGATTATTTCATGTATAAAACTGCCTGTGTTTTTGTAACAACTCGTTAAAATTTATATGAAAGCACTGTATAATTATAAGCTTACGTAGAAATTACTTCAACTTCAGTGTTTATGGCATTTAACTGATATCATTCTATTCGTTTTGTGAATTTCTTGATTATCTTGATTTTCGATAATTGCGCTGACGTACTGTCCCACCTAGTCGAGGTAAAAGAGGCTCCACTATATTAATAAATTGCTGATACAGTAGCTAATGATGCTATCTATGCACGGAGGAGGAAAAACAATTTAATGTATTTACGTCATTCGAATCGCTTCAAGTCAGCTCCGGTTAGAATGTTGACGGAAATACAATGAAGCGCCAAAGAAACTGATATAGGCATGCGTATTCAAATACAGAGATATGTACACAGGTAGAGTACGTCGCTGCGGTAGGCAACGCCTGCCTATATAAGATAACAAGTGTCTGCGCAGTTGTTATTGCTGGTACAATGGCAGGTTATCAAGACTGAAGTGAGTCTGAACGGGGTGTTACAGTCGGCGCAGGAGCGATTGGACACAGCATCTCCGAGGTAGCAATGAAGTGTGGATTTTCCCGTGCAACCATTTCACGAGTTCACCGTGAATATCAGGAATTCGATAAAACATCAAATCTCCGACATCACTGCGGCCGGAAAAAGATCCTGCAGGAACCGGACCAACGACCACTGAGGAGAATCGTTCAGCGCAACAGAAGTGTAAACCCTCCGCAGATTGCTGCAGATTTCAATGCTGGGCCATCAACAAGTGTCAGCGTGCGAACCATTTCAACAAAACATCGTCGATATGTGCTTTCGGAGCCGAAGGCCCACCTGTGTACCCTTCATGACTGCAGGACACAGAGCTCTATGCATCGCCCGGGCCCGTCAACACCGTCATTGGACTGTTGATGACTGGAAACATATTGCCAGGTCGGACGCGTCTCATATCAAATTGCATCGAGCGGATGGACGTGTACGGGTATGGAAACAACCTCACGAATCCATGGACGCTGTAAGTCAACAGGGGACTGTCCAAGCTGGTGGAGGCTCTGTAATGGTGTGGGGCGTGTACAGTTGCAGTGGTATGGGACCCCTGATATGGTCTCTGACAGATGACACGTACGTAGGCGTGCTGCCTGATCACCTGCGTTCATTCGTCTCCATTGTGCATTCCGACGGACTTGGCAATCTTAAGAAGACAATGCGACACCTCACACGTGATGGATTCCGCAATTGCTCATGCTTGACCAAAAACGAAATCGTGTGAAGTGTTGCAAAGATGGTTTGCATCTCTTCAGGAAGAATCCACAGGACTTTAAGCATCGTTTCCTCACTGTGTATGAAACATGGATACAGTGCTACACTCCTGAGACCAAACAACAATCTAAACAATGGGTTACCAAGGGAGAATCTGCGTCAAAAAAGGTGAAGACCATTCCGTCGGCCGGAAAGGTTATGGCGACTGTCTTTTGGGATTCACCAGGGATAATCCTCATCTACTATCTGGAAAAGGGTAAAACTATTGCAGGTGCATATTTTTCATCGTTATTAGACCGTTTGAAAACCGAGCTGCATGAAAAACGCCGGCGATTGGATCGCGAAAAGTCTTTTTCCATCACGACAATGCTCCAACACACACCTCAGCAGTTGTGGTCGTAGAATTAATGGAAATAGGATTCCAACTCGTTTCACATCCCCCCTATTCTTCAGACTTGGCTCCCTCGCACTGCTATTTGTTTCGCAGTTTGAAGAAATGACTGGCGGGACAAAGATTTTATTCAAACAAGGAGGTGATTGCAGCAACTAATAGCTATTTTGCAAATTTGGACAATTCCTATTTTTCGGAAGGGATCAAGAAATCAGGACAGCGTTGGACGAAGTGTGTAAGCCTAAAAGGAGACTATGTCGAAAAATAAAAAAGGTTTACCCCAAACACGTACGTAGTTTTTATTTTTGCACTGACTTTTCAAACGCCCCTCGTAACCTTTAAAATTGGATGGACGAAGGGCGTTCAATAAGTAATGCAACACATTTTTTTCTGAAACCAGGTTGGTTTTATTCAGAATTACAATACACCACGTTCTTTCCCACATTTTGCGCTACAAAACCCTATTTTTTCAACACAATCTCCGCTCAGTGCAACAGCCTTTCGCCACCTTACTGAGAGGGCGTGTCCAAAATTTCTGTGAGCGGTCGGCCGGCACGCAGGAAATCTGATAGGTTTGCGCGACCTTATTACGATGATGACAGACGCGTCGCCCAACGACTCACCGTGCTTTTGTTCACTGCCATGTTTCCATAGGCATTCTGTAAGCGTCTTTGCATATCTGCAATGCTCTGGTTTTCCGCCAAAAGAATCTTAATGAAAACTCTCTGTGTGGAACGTATCTCCGTTACAGACGCCACTTTAAAGGCAACGTATAGCACTGCCACTTTAGGAATTTCCTGAAACTGTAAGGGCTGATGTGGGAATATCCGGCGATATCTCACAACCAATTCCGCATTTTTTCAACCGAAATTGTCTAAGAAAAAGAACGAGTTGCATTACTTATCAAACTCCTCTCGCAACTAGTAACCGAATCCACGACAATTTATTTGATTACATGCAGGGCGCGAAAGAAAACTAGCTGTAAATATGCTTACAAACGACTCCCGGATAGATTTTATACTTTATAATGTAGGAAACGTTAGTGTGAGCTGATATTATCGTCGTTGAAATCAGTAGAGTAAATACACAGGTGACTGGATGATGCCTGAACACAAACACCAGCTCTGACGACAAGTGCCTCAAAGCGCATCAGGAAAAATTAATACCATTACTCATTTGTTCGCTGATATCTGAAGTCTACTGACTTAGAAACATAAAAATGATCTGTATGCTTATCAGCGAAACTATTGTGAACATATTAATAGCGATACAATAAACTGTTCGTAAAAATAAAGCAATGAACAACATTTAAGACCACTGATACATTTATATTTACCAGTGTCACATGAAGGGTTAATGACCGGACTCCCGATCTCTAACATTCTAAGAATAAATCGTTAGAGCGTTCTGTTAACCTATGGAGCGTTCAAGGCAAAGCAGTATTACGATTGCAGACAGTCCATTCTACTATTACTTTGTTGGTGTATTGAGTATGAAAATGAAACTATAGTAGGTGCGATTTGCTGGGCAACAGGTGCTTTACCTCTTTGTCCAACTGGTCTAGCGTCTTACTCATGCGTCACTGTTTTCTATTCAAGAGCTCTGATATTCAGCTTTGAGCGTCAGCGCATTCGTACCTGTACGAAATTGCATTATAAAAAATAGTACTCAGTGTTCAACTGACCTTGATGATGAAGACACGGTACATCCACGAAATAACTGATAAAGTACGCTGAGATGGAAAAAGTCGTTCGATAGTGATACGTCCGCAGCTCGCGGTCGTGTGGTAGCGATCTCGCTTCCCACGCCCAGGTTCCTGGGTTCGATTCCCAGCGGGGTCAGGGATTTTCTTTGCCTCGTGATGACTGGGTGTTGTGTGTTGTCCTTAGGTTAGTTAGCTTTAAGTAGTTCTAAGTTCTAGGGGACTGATGACCATAAATGTTAAGTCCCATAGTGCTCAGAACCATTTGAACCATTTTTGATAGTGATACACACATATACAGATGGCAATAGTATCGCGTACACAAGCTGTAAAAGCGGAGTGCATTGGTGGAGCTATCGTTTGTACTCAGGTTATTCCTGTGAAACGGTTTCCGACGTGGTTATTGCCGCACGACGGCAATTAACAAACTTTCAACGCAGAATGATAGTTGGAGCCAGACGTGTGGGACTTCCCATTTCGGAAATTCTTAGGGAATTCGATATTCCGAGATCCACAGTGTCAAGAGTATGCCGAGAATACCAAATTACATGCATTACCTCTCACCACGGACAACGCAGTGACCGACGGCCTTCATTTAACTACCGAGAGCACCAGCGTTTGCTTAGCGTTGTCAGTGCTAGCAGACAAGCAACACTGCATGAAATTACCGCAGAAATCGATGTGCGACCTACGACGAACGTATAAGTTAGGAAATTGCGGTGAAATTTGGCGTTAGCGTGCTATGGGAGCAGGCGGCTGACACGAGAGCCTTTGCTATCATCACATCTTCTGGGCTCGTGACCATATCAGTTGGGCTCTAGATGACTGGAAAACCGTGGCCTGCTCAGAGGAGCCCCGATTTCTGTTGATAAGAGCTGATGGTAGGGTTCGAGTGTGGCGCAAATCACATGGAGCCAAGTCGTAAACAAGACACCGTGCAAGCGGATGGTGGCTCCATACTAGTGTGAGCAGCGTTTACATAAAATGCACTGGGTCCTCTCGTCCCACTGAACTGATCATTGAGTGGAAATTGTCATGTTCGGCTACTTGGAGACATTTGCAACTATTCGTGGATTTCTTGTTCCCAAACAACGATGGGACTTTTATGAATGCAATGCGCCGTGTGACCTGGCCACAGTTGTTCGCGATTGCTTTGTAGAATGTCCTGGACAGTTCAGACCAATGATTTGGCCACCCAGATCGCCCAACATGAATCCCATTGAAAATTTATGGGTCTTAATCGAGAGGTCAGTTCGTGCACAAATTCCTGCACCAGAAATACTTTCGCAATTTTGGACGACTGTAGAAGCAGAATGGCCCATTATATCTGCAAGGAACTCTAAGAACTTGTTGAGTCCATGCCGCGTCATGCTAATGCACTACGCCGGCAAAAGAAGGTGCGAGACGGTATTGGGAGGTATCCCATAACTTTTTGTCATTTCGCTCTAATACATATACGGTGTATTCCAAAAATCTTAGCGATAGGAATTAAAAACATGACATTTTGGATTCACAGCTAATCCGAAAGCACATAAAGAGCGAGGTTGATGTTTTGATATGTTCCTGCTTTTCAACCAAGCGTTATATGAAAATATAAAGCATTACAGGCAGCTCTGAAATTGATGAAATATTTGCATGTTTTTTTTTAATTCACAGTTATTAAAATTATGAAACAGTTTCATTATTACTAACACTAAACATATCCGTAATTGTATTGTTAATATTCGCAACTACTGCATCCCAATACCAGCTCCATTACTGTTTAACTAGTACCATATTACGACTAATTTTTTTAAATCATCTTTTAACCAAACATGTATTTGGCATTTTCAGTGGCCCGCTAAGAAAAAAAATGAGACGATTTACATTAAATATTTTCATTTAAGACAGCGTTTTATGAAAGTTTTAAGTTGCCATAATATTTATTGTATTTACGAGAAGAGTATTATGATTTAACACTTACTTTTTATGTCTCTTATTATGCTGTTGTGTGTTCTTTCGCAATTATGTAAGTCTTGCGTACTCAGACGTCTTTCATAAGCTTTCAATCGACTGTGTGTCACAACTTTGCTGTTGACACACACACACACACACACACACACACACACACACACACACACATATATATATATATATATATATATATATATATATATATATATATATAATGTGTGTGTAAACAGCAAAGTTTATATCACCAGTCCACATTATCATACCACCCAGCTGCCCTTCTACCCCATCTCAGTATCTCTCTTCTTTAATAAGCTCTAAAAGTTCTCGTGATGTAGAAGTAAGCCTTCAATCACAATTTTGCGATGGAAAATAATGTAAATCGTCGGGTAATCTTAAAGTTCTGCTATGAAACACAGCGTACCTCAGATCAACATATTTTGGTGGCAGGGGTTTGGGGGGGGGGGGGGGGAGGGGCGGAGTGAATTCAGAATGGCATGTCGCTGAGTCTGGCAGTAACTTGGAAAAGATATTGAACTGTTGTTGGAGCCGGAACTGTACATCAAAATAGCCGATATCATCGGAAATCCTACTTCCAATAAGTTACGTACTGTAATACGATTTCTGTGCAAGAAAACATGAAAGTTTTACTGCTTTACAGTGAACCTTTTGCGGTGTACGGAGAGAACATTGTAAGTGATAGTGACGTAAGAAAATTGTACCGCCTGTCTCTGAAAGGTGGCACGAACGTCCATCAGGAAGAAAGAAACTGACGACCATCTGTTGTGACAAATGAACCTGTTGTAAAGGTTAATGACAGAACAAGGGCGCCCATACGATACTTCGTGGAAATGGGCTGCATGGGAGAGGGCAAGACCTGGGGGTATGTAGTATTTTTAATATTTTGGAAGACTGATGGCGACTTCTAACTATCGATAAAAAGTATAAGTTCCAACCTTGTTCGTCGGTTCACGATTACAGGATTATCAATTAGTATCCCTCAGGTATCACGGACTTTGTTTCATGAACTTGTGACTGATAAGGTTGGTTATCACAAATGTTGTGCACAAAACTTCTGACTAACGTCCAATAATGGAAAAGGACGGGAGCTGCATTAACGTTTCTTGTACGTTTCGAATCGGAAAAAGATGATTTTGTCGATCACAGTGTGACAGGGGATAAAACAAGGATTGCATTCGTCAACGTGGAGACAGAAAATCAATGAATAGACTGGCGTCACACACGCACGTTAGCTCACCACGTTAGTCCCAAAGTGCCGCCAAACATCCTCTGCGTGAATACTAACAACATCTGTTTTTTGGGTCACAAAGAGAGTACTCCTTGTTGGTTTCATAGCGGGAGGTACTCTAACAAACTCCGAAGTTTATTGGGAAACCTTAAACAAGCTCAAAGGGGCCACCCACAATAAAAGGAGTGCGATTTTTACTTTCGGCATCGATTTTGTGCACGACAGCGCTCTGCCACATAACACCGCATCATCCTTAGTATAATTTAGGTTAAGTAGTGTGTAAGCTTAGGGACTGATGGCTTTAGTAGTTAAGTCCCATATGATTTCACACACATTTGAACATTTTTGAACAGTTTCCACAACTCACAACAAGAATCACAGTGCACTGTAAAAGATGAGCAATTAAATGTTAAAGGAGAGCGTCGAAACACGTTTTAGTTCAAAGACAGCAGAACGATGGCATTGAAAACTTCTAGGCTTTTCATTCCTCAATAAGCACCCTATTATGTAGAAAAATAGCTACCAGTTGTAGCTGTAAGTTGTATATAATAAAAAGATCATGATGTACTTTTTTATTTTTATTTATTTATCACAGTCCACTTCGTTGATTACAAGAATGGGCCGCTACATACATAATTAAATGTTCGTGAATTTCATGATAGTGTCCTTATTTTCTTATCCATTTCATGGTTTTGAACATGAATTACGTTTACATTGTCTCTGATATTATTTTTCCTAGCCTTTATGGTTTTTTTCTCCTAACATCACACTAACATTAAGATGGCTGTCAGTTCATTGACTTTTTTTTTAAATAAATTAACGGAACTCACTTCCCGAATGGCACTCGTAGTTATTCTTATGCACAAGAAAAACAAAGCAACACCCCGATTCTGCCACCATTTCAAACGGATTATTCATGAGTAAGTGAATGAGATAAATCTCTCTCGTAGCATGTAGTACTGCATTTCTCCATGATGGCGATAGCACTACGTGAAATTTTGAACTCCGTTAGACAGCCAAGGCGTTTAGAAACCATCCTAATTCATGCCTTTCAACAGTTTCCATAATTGAGAAACTGGTTGAAGTTGACTTCATAGTAGGGTTGCCGTATCTTGCTGGGGCCTCGTCGGGACAGTCTGAGATGGGGGTTTAGAAATGAAGTAAAAAATTTATTTAAAATAATTAAGTTTTATCTAGAACACAGTTGTATGGTATTTGTTCCGGCAGAAGTAGTTGGTACACCATATTTTTCGGAAGATTTCACCTCTTTCAGCAAGACTTTTTTCCCTTTTACATATTTATAAAAGTACATTAAGTCAGCTTGCACTCTAACATAGATTCCACAGGCCCTGGCAGCAGTCGATTTCTTTCATCAGTCCACTCGGCCGACATAAGAGAAAATACTCTTTCTTCTGTGGCGCTGTGTGCGGGATTAGAAAATAAATACCCGCATAATTTTAGCAATTGGTATCTTCTTGTTGACATAAATAAAACTAACTGAGGCTACGTTTACTGGTTGCGCTAAAAGATGACGTTACTTCAGTACCTGAGCCAAGGTCGTAACAGTATTTTGCAAAGTCGGGACAAAATCGGTTCTTGTTGGGATGTCTGGACAAGAAGGTCCATAACGGTAACGGTTCCGGTACATTGGGATGGATGGCAACCCTATACCAAGGAGGCAGTTGTCATTCGTTGACAACTGGGAGATGTTCAATAAGATCGGCCCCAGGTAATTTCGAGACACAGGCCCCTACTGCCCGTTAAGTGTTTTTTAAACAATACTTTGATGGAGTTCGAGAGCGATGGGGTGACACATTGCTTGCAGCGTGTTAAAAGACGAACGAATGAATGCGTGTGGTTGGCTAGTAGGTTGCTACAGCTGGTGAGAGATGACGGCAGACGAATCTACATCTGCATCTACGAAGGTCACTCCAAAAGAGTATTTTTTTTTTAAAAAAATACAGTTTTCATTCTGCATGTGTGAAAGTTTTACAGTGTGTAGATACATCCTTCCAGCATGTTTTCAAACTTAGTTCAACCTGTTCCCGTGAGTGGAGCCGGCACAGCATGTCTTCAAGATGGCTGCTACACTTGACGTTCGTCAGAAGCAACGTGCTGTCACAGAATTCCTCTGCTGTCAAAACTAGACAGTGGGGAACATCCTCAAGAGGTCGAAAAAGGTGTATGGAGATGCTGGTGTCGATCGCAGTACAGTTAGTCGGTGGGCAAGCAGGTTACGTGATGAAAGCGTGCACAGCAATATTGAGGATTGTCCTCACAGCGGCAGGCCTCGTACTGCACACACTCCAGACAATGTGCAGAGAGTTAACGAATTGGTGACAGCTGACAGACGCATCGCAGTGAATGAATTGCCACACTACGTTGGGATAGGGGAAGGAAGTGTTTGTAGAACACTGAAAGTGTTGGCGTTAAAAAAGGTTTGTGCCAGGTGGGTTCCCAGGATGTTGACAGTGGCTCACAAAGAAACAAGAAAAACGGTATACAGCGAACTTTTGCAACTGTACGAGAATGGTGGAGATGAATTTCTTGGAAGAATTGTGACAGGTGATGAAACATTGCTCCATCATTTTTCACCAGAGACGAAGAGGCAATCAATGGAGTGGCATCATGCAAATTCACCCAAGAAAAAAATTCGAAACCACATCGGCAAAAGCAGGATGTTTTGCTGTTGCACGACAATGCACGGCCACATGTCAGTCAAAAAAACCATGGAAACGATTACAAAACTCGGATGGACAACACTGAAACACTCGCCTTACAGTCCTGACCTGGCTCCATGTGACTATCATCTCTTTGGGAATACTCTCTTCGTGGAACAAGGTTTGAAGATGATGACTCCCTTGTGCACGCTACCAAACAGTGGCTCCAACAGGTTGCTCCAGAATGTTACCGTGCGGGTACGCAGGCGCTGGTTCCAAGATGGCGTAAGGCAGTTGAGAGGGATGGAAATTATGTGGAGAAAAGAAAATATTGTTCCTAAAGGATTTATCTACACACTGTAAAACTTTCAAACATTTAGAATAAAAGATGGATTTAAAAAAATAGTGTGATTTCTTTTGGAGTGACCCTCGTACATACACTCCTGGAAATTGAAATAACAACACCGTGAATTCATTGTCCCAGGAAGGGGAAACTTTATTGACACATTCCTGGGGTCAGATACATCACATGACCACACTGACAGAACCACAGGCACATAGACACAGGCAACAGAGCATGCACAATGTCGGCACTAGTACAGTGTATATCCACTTCTCGCAGCAATGCAGGCTGCTATTCTCCCATGGAGATGATCGTAGAGATGCTGGATGTAGTCCTGTGGAACGGCTTGCCATGCCATTTCCACCTGGCGCCTCAGTTGGACCAGCGTTCGTGCTGGACGTGCAGAACGCGTGAGACGACGCTTCATCCAGTCCCAAACATGCTCAATGGGGGACAGATCCGGAGATTTTGCTGGCCAGGGTAGTTGACTTACACCTTCTAGAGCACGTTGGGTGGCACGGGATACATGCGGACGTGCATTATCCTGTTGGAACAGCAAGTTCCCTTGCCGGTCTAGGAATGGTAGAACGATGGTTTCGATGACGGTTTGGATGTACCGTGCACTATTCAGTGTCCCATCGACGATCACCAGAGGTGTGCGGCCAGTGTAGGAGATCGCTCCCCACACCATGATGCCGGGTGTTGGCCCTGTGTGCCTCGGTCGTATGCAGTCCTGATTGTGGCGCTCACCTGCACGGCGCCAAACACTCATACGACCATCATTGGCACCAAGGCAGAAGCGACTCTCATCGCTGAAGACGACACGTCTCCATTCGTCCCTCCATTCACGCCTGTCGCGACACCACTGGAGGCGGGCTGCACGATGTTGGGGCGTGAGCGGAAGACGGCCTAACGGTGAGCGGGACCGTAGCCCAGCTTCATGGAGACGGTTGCGAATGGTCCTCGCCGATACCCCAGGAGCAACAGTGTCCCTAATATGCTGGGAAGTGGCGGTGCGGTCCCCTACGCACTGCGTAGGATCCTACGGTCTTGGCGTGCATCCGTGCGTCGCTGCGGTCCGGTCCCAGGTCGACGGGCACGTGCACCTTCCGCCGACCACTGGCGACAACATCGATGTACTGTGGAGACCTCACGCCCCACGTGTTGAGCAATTCGGCGGTACGTCCACCCGGCCTCCCGCATGCCTACTATACGCCCTCGCTCAAAGTCCGTCAACTGCACATACGGTTCACGTCCACGCTGTCGCGGCATGCTACCAGTGTTAAAGACTGCGATGGAGCTGCGTATGCCACGGCAAACTTGCTGACACTGACGGCGGCGGTGCACAAATGCTGCGCAGCTAGCGCCATTCGACGGCCAACACCGCGGTTCCTGGTGTATCCGCTGTGCCGTGCGTGTGATCATTGCTTGTACAGCCCTCTCGCAGTGTCCGGAGCAAGTATGGTGGGTCTGACACACCGGTGTCAATGTGTTCTTTTTTCCATTTCCAGGAGTGTATATACCCAACAAGCAGCGGTACGGTGCGTGACGGAGAGTAACCTGTACTAGTCATTTCGTTTCCTGTTCCACTTGCTAATAGAGGGAGGGAAAAACGACCGTCCATATGCCTCTGTACGAGCTCTCACATCTCTTATTGTATCTTCTTGATCCTACGCGAAGTGTAAGTTGGCGGCAGTAGATTCATTCTGCAGTCAGCCTCTCAAATTTTTTTCAATAGTGTCCCTCGAAAAGAACATCGCCTTCGCTCTAATGATTCCCAATTTAAGTTCTCGAAGCACCTCCATAATACTTTCTTGTTGCTCGAACCCATTGGTAACAAATCTAGCAGCCCGTCTCTGAATTGCTTCGATGTCTTCCTTCAATTGTATATGATGGGGACCCCAAAAACTCAAGCAGTACTCAAGAATAGGTCGCATTAATGTCCTATATGCGGGCTCCATTACAGATGAACAACACTTTCCTAAAATTCTCCAAAATAACTGAAGTCTACCATTCGGCTTCCCTACCACAATCCTCACATGCTAGTTCCATTCCATACTGCTTTGCAACGTTACGCCCAGATATTTAAAGGGCTTGACTGTGTCAGCAGGACACTATACAGATTTGCTCTTCCTATTCGTTCGCATTAACTTACGTTTTTCTACATTTAGAGCTATCAGCCATTAATCACATCAATTAGAAATTTTGTCTAAGTCGTAGCGTATCGTCCTACAACTACTCAAATTAGACACCTTCCCGTACATGACAGCATTATCAGCAAACAACCGCAGATTGCTGCTTGCCCTGTCCTCCGTATCATGTATGTCCTGGGGCACTCGTGACGACACCTTTGTCTCTGAAGAATAGCTGGAATACACACTGGGTTTTATTACTTAAGAAGCCTTCGAGATACTCACATATATGGGAACTTATTCCCCATGCTCGTAACTTCGTTAACAGTCTGCAGTGGGGGATGGTGTCAAATGCTTTTCGTAAATCCAGAAGTATGAATCTGCCCGTTGCCCTTCATTACTAGCCAGCAGTACATCATGTGAGAGAAGGGCAAGCTGAGTTTCGCTCAAGCCATGCTGATTCGTGTTCAAAAAATGTGTGTGAAATCTTATGGGACTGAACTGCTAAGTTCATCAGTCGCTAAGCTTACACACTACTTAACCTAAAGTATCCTAAGGACAAACACACACACACATGCCCGAGGGAGGACCCGAACCTCCGCCGGGACCAGCTGCGCAGGCTGATTCGTGGATAAATGTTTTTCTGTCTCAGGGAAATTTGTTGTATCGTAACTCAGAGAATGATAAAGAATTCTGCAGCAGACTGATGTTAAAGATATTCGTCTGTATTTTTGCATGTCCATTCTTTTACGCTTCTTGTTCAGGAGTCTGTGCTTTTCTCCGGTCGCTTGGGTTTTTGTCCTGAACGAGAGATTTTCGATAAATGCAATCTAAGTAAGTGACCAATACCGTAATGAACTCTTTGTAAAAACGACCTGGATTTCCATCTGGACCTGGCGACTCACTTGTTTTCTACTCTTCCGGTTGTTTTCTGTGCCATACGCGCTGGCCGGTGTGGCAGAGCGGTTCTAGGCGCTTCAGTCTGGAACCACTCGACCGCCACGGTCGCAGGTTCGAATCCTGCCTCGGGCATGGATGTGTGTGATGTCCTTACGTTAGTTAGGTTTACGTAGTTCTAAGTTCTAGGGGACTGATGACCTCAGATGTTAAGTCCCATAGTGCTCAGAGCCACTTGAACCATTTTGGGCCATACGGGATTCTGCGTGACGGTCAAATGACGGTATGTTAATATGATTCTCGTGCGTGAACGAATTTTTAAACCCGAAATTTAAAACTTCTGCTTCCGTTTTGCTATCTTCTGCTGCCACGCCATACTGGTCAAACGTGTGAGTGGATGGGAGCCTTAGACAGGCTTCAGGTTTTTACGTAGGACCAGAATTTTCTCGTGATCTTTTGTTTAGGTGTGTTGGTGGTAGTTGCTGTATGCTTCACGCATAGATATTTTCATTTGAACTGAGAGTGCAACAGCCTTTATCTACTCAGCATTTTCCGAATATCATTGTTAAATCACGGTGAGACTTTTCCGTCCTTAATCCACTTACTAGGTACATAATTCTCCATATCACAGTTTACAGTATATTTAAACTTTCCTCATAATTCCTCTACGTCCATCGTATTGGAAATAAATGATGTCAAATCATTCTCTAAGTGAGATGATAGCAACTGCTTACCTGCTCTTTCTGCCTCAAGAACTCCCTTAGCCGTGTCGACTAATTTATTGACTTTCGCCACGGTAGTCTTTATGGTGACATGATCACTAATCCCCATCTCTATACTGAGACCGCCGATAAGTTCTGGCCTGTTTGTAGCTACAAAGTCTAAGATACGAGGGTGGTTCCGTATGTCTGGTAAATTCCTATGAAAGAATGAAACATTTTTGTTGCGCCTTTATGGTTGGTAAGGTCTATTATTCCAAGGGTCGTATAAATAGTCTCAGCATTGTTCAAGTGTTCATTGTTGACAGCCGTCTGCATTGGCCAATGTGTCGACTGCGATTGAAAATGGAGGAAACCGAATTTCATGCTGTTACGAAATATTTTCATTTAAAGGGTTCGACTGCCGCCCATAAGAAAATAGAACTGGATGAAGTTCATGCGGATTCAGCACCATCGCTGAAGACCATTTACTTTCGAATTAATAAATTTAAAGGTGGTCGCACAAGCACTGAAGGCGCAGTGTGCTCTGGACGTCCAACCGATGTAATCACAAAGGAAACCGTTGACAAAATCCATGATATGGTAATGCAAGACTGCCGAATAAAAATTCGTGATATTTCTGATACTGTAGGCATCTTAACTGAGTGAGCACATAATATCCTTCACGGAAGATTGGCTGTGAAGAAGCTGTGTGCGAGGCGGATGCCGGGACTCCTCACAGTCGATCAAAAACGCATCTTGCGCAACATTTCAACATAGTGTGTGCCAACGTACTTGCCGCTGCCAACCGACCGCGTGGTGTAGAGATGCCGGGCTGGACCTCAGTTAAGTAGTTTTCATTCGACATGTTACCACGGTACCATAGGTTTCAATTTCAATGTTGACTGTGCCTTACTCAGTTATAGTAATTTTATGTTTCTGAAGTAGGCTATATTAATTTAGCCTAAACCTGGTAAAGACCAGAAAATTTGTGCAACTGAGGCTGACTCTTCAAAATATTAGTCTATCACAGTTGCTGACGGAGCTGCAATACGCTAAAAATTCTTATATTTCATCACAGTGTCTGGGAATGTTTAATCAATCCACAAGACGTTTTACACCGATTTGTGACTGTTGATGAAATCTGGATTCGTCATTACACACGAGAGTCAAAATAATGGACAAAGGCTGATGAAAGTGCACCGGATAACGCAAAGACCGTTTTGTCAGCCGGTAAGGTGATGGTCAATGTTTCTTGGGATTTCCAAGGAATAACCATCATAGATTACTTGGAAAAAGGCAGAAACATAACTTGACCGTATTATGTTTCATTGTTCGATCGTTTGAAACTTGCGTTGGCTGAATAAAGGCCAAGGTTGACATTCCAAAAGCACCATCTCAGACATCAGCGATATCAATGCATGAATTGGGCTTTGGATAGATTCCTGGTCCACTCTGTTCAACAGACACAGCCCCAAGTGACTTTCTCCTCGACATAAAAGTTGTCTGGGTATGGTACCGCCTCATAATGTATAAAACTACTGCTGCTGGAGAAAAACCAACGTATCTGCCACGGTTGCAACGGCCTTCTTCTGGCTCAGCAGACCCAGAAGAAGTACTTTTATACATTATGACGCGGAACCATACCCAGAGTACTTTTATTTCGACTGACTCTGGCCGCGGAAGCCTAGGCAGTTATATGAGTTTTTCCTGTTCCGTAACTTGAAACTTTGGTTTGCTGGGAAGAAAAATGGTTCAAATGGATCTGAGCACTATGCGACTTAACTTCTGAGGTCATCAGTCGCCTAGAACTTAGAACTAATTAAACCTAACTAACCTAAGGACATCACACACATCCATGTCCGAGGCAGGATTCGAACCTGCGACCGTAGCGGTCACGCGGTTCCAGACTGAAGCGCCTAGAACCGCACGGCCACACGTGCCGGCCACTAGGCTGGGAAGAAGTTTTCATTAAATGAGAAAGGATGGTTGCAGTCAACAAGTATTTTGCAGAGTTTGACGGAATCTATTTTTACCATTGGATGAAAAAGCTGGAGGATCGCTACACCAGTTGTGTATCCCTTAAAGAAAATTGTGTCTAGAAATAAGGCGAGTTGTTTACGAAAAAGTCGTTTTTTCTTGCGTTTTTATCAGACTTGTCAAACAACCCTTGTATTTCCATTGCGTGTGAGCTGCCAAACTAGGTGGTGAAGACAGTTTCCGGAAAACATGTTCAAAAGTACTTCGCAAAACTGTCTGCTGTATCCCCTGCAATGAATCCATAAACGTCCCTATCTATACTAGGTAGATTAAACTCGCCTCCTACTAGTGTTACATGATCTGGGTATTTACGGGCTTTGAATGACTGTAGAACAGTCACAGCGGCATCGGGTGGCCGATAAATCCCTCCAACAATTAGCTTGGTTTCATCTAGACCTGTTATACACGACCAGCTAATTTCACTGTCACACTCAGTTTAGATCTCAGTAGAGACAATATTCGTGGTATCATGGGTTCCACGAAGGTGAGAATATCTCGACCACCTGTCTGAAAGCCGGCCGCGGTAGCCGAGCGGTTCTAGGCGCCTCAGTGCGGAACCGCGGACTGCTACGGTCACAGGTTCGAATCCTGCCTCGGGCATGGATGTGTGTGATGTTCTTATGTTAGTTAGGGTTAAGTAGTTCTAAGTTCTAGGGGACTGATGCCCTCAGGTGTTAGTCCCATAGTGCACAGAACCATTTGAACCTGTCTGAAGGATGCTCGGTTGGCAATCGAAATAGATCGTCTCATGTGATTTCCACCGTGCTCGTAACTGCCAGCGTCATGTACCGTCGACCCATAATTCCAGGTCATTTTTTTCCGTTACTGTAACGCCTCGGTAAATCAGTGCTGTGCACCGCGCACTGCGCAGGGGTACATTGTGTGGCAAGTAGCGTCTGTGCTCCATATTGATGATATTTCTGCCCCTCGTTTATTACTATTCAGCGTTGAAGCGGCTAGTGATTTGGTGATTAGTTGCATCAAGGCTCGTCTGTCCTTGTAGTATTCCGTACTAACTGAATGGGAGCCCTGACACCAACACATTGCCCGCCTCAGTGCGTAGTGTCGTCAGTAGATTTGCTCGGTTACAAGTGATAAAATCAAATGCGTGTCCCTTGCGTAGGAGTATCCACGATAAGGCAGCACATTGATCATATGTGCTAATAGCACGCGTCTTCTACACGCTGTTCTCGATATACGTTAGTCTGCATCGCAATTCCAACATGCCTGTCACATGGCACGCCCAACAATTCTATTCACTGTGGAGATAGTTGTACCTCTAAGGCACGAACTGTTTCTTAATCAGTTGTTCATGAGGTTCTGTCCAACTAGCTGGAATGAGGTATGTTGTTGAACAATATGGAGGCGTTACAGTCTGATTTTTCCTCATGTTTTCTTGATTACGCACTAAGAATTACGCGCCAATTCGGACCTCGTGCTCTTCTTTGGACGTGTGGGGGAATCTGTAACGATTAATTTCATGGCACAGAGTATATTTTACATCAAAGGGGAGGATGCACTGAAGCACCGACTTAAGTGATCACCTAAACGCCTGTCGTATAAACATGGAATCCCAAAGTTTAAAAACTTCAGATTTTTCTGTTTACGATGGAGGGATGATCATGTAGTTATGTATATTGGTGAATATACACGCTCCTGAAATAATGTACTGTACGGCTATATTTCATTTTCGAAGATGGTGTTTATCGTTTCACTTGCTTTCTTAGCGTGCTTCTTTCTTTACGGCTACAAACTGAATTTTATTTGAATGCTGACGGTCATCAAAAACATGTACGTTACAGAGAATAATAATTTTTTGGGAGCAGATATAAGTGGAGAGGCAGATAAGTATAAATATTAATATAATTATATTTTCTGCTCAGTTTCTAAAAAAATGGTTCAAAAGGGTTTAAGCACTATGGGACTTAACATCTGAGGTCATCAGTCCCTTAGACTTAGAACTACTTAAACCTAACTAACCTAAGGACATCACATACATCCATGCCCCACTCAGGATTCAAACCTGCGACCATAGCAGCAGCGTAGTTCCGGACTGAAGCGCGTAGAACCGCTCGGCCACAGCGGTCGGCGCTCAGTTTCTACCGAAGCTGACGACAGTGTTTTGTAATGACAGTTGGACGAATTATTCATCCTGGCCATCCCAGATGTGAGGCGGTGTAACCAAAAAAAGCCGTGAAATTGAAAATGACGTATGGTATTAAAGCAAACAGTATTTGTAATCATTTGTAAAATGATTAAAGATGTTAAATAATTTTCGTAGAGGGTTGTACATAAGAACTTCTTCGGACTCTCAACATCAGGAGGATGGATGGCAGAGATGGGATAATGAACGACCTACTGAAGAGCTTGCCACCGGGATTCATCGGCCTTTGAGCAAAAATTCTTCGTTCTGTGGCCTACCATTCCCTCTGGAAACATGCGGAAGTGCTGACCATCCTGAAAACCAACAACGAGCCACGGCAAGCAGCTGGTGGAGCGGAAAATGACGGTGCTGGAGACGAGGCCTTGGGGCGGTACTTCTGGACGTGTCCAGGACCTTTCACGTCGTCTGGCTTGATGGCTGCGTTACGAACTCTTCGTACACCGGGTACCGAACTCACAAGGGGTCCTTCTACGGTCCTGCCTTGCCAGCAGGACGCTTCAGTGAGGGTGGAACATCGGACATCCACTGAGAGGCTGATACAGGATGGTGCCAGAAATGCGTCATCGTTTGTTTCACACATAATTTGTCAGGAGACAAGTGTTTACAAAATGACCAACAATGGACGGCTAACAAAGCAGCAGCGATTGGCAGTTGTGTTACTTATTCACGAAACGAAAAATCCTGTTGCGACTCAGGGGCGGTTTCGACAGCAGTTTAGCACTCCGTGGGCTTCTTGCAAGGGAATCGTTCACAGGCTGTATGATCAGTTTGTACGGGAAGGATCTGTGTTGGAAGCGAAGCGACTTCGGCCGACGCCTGTGCCTGTTTCTTCGCCGGAGACTATTGAAACGGTACAAGCCTACAGGGAAGCCACAGCAAATACGTGCAGAGGGCACCAGTGCAACTGAGCGTATCCAGAGACCCCGTTCAACGGATTATCAAAAGTGACCCCCGGATGTATCCGTAAAAGATGACATCTGCTCAGAAGCTCTCTACAGTACACAAGCGGCAGAGACTACTGTTAAAACATGAACTCTGATCAGAACTTCTCTACAGAACAAAAGCGGCAGAGACTATTGTTTGCCCGCTGGCTGGAGTTTGGGGAGCAAACTCTCAACAACGTTTGTTTTTCAGGCAAGGAGCATTTTCATTTTGACAGCGTGGTTAACAAACGAAATGTACGCTTTTGCGCTACTGAAAATTATCAAGTGCTGCATGTACGACAACTTTACTGTGTGGGTCGCATTTTACCGTCACGGACTTATGGGACCAGTTTTTTTTTTTTTTTTTTAAGAAACTATGAACACTTCCCGTTATGTGACCATGCTTTTCAACAACTTCGCTCTACAGATTCTTGCTACTGCCTTACCTTTCATCGAGCAGTGGTTCATGAAAGATGGACCGAGCACACATACCGCAAACACTGTGTTTGATTTTCACGCGATCGTTGTGACGTACGAGCTATTTCAGTCAGATTTCCAGGTCGTTTCAAGGACAGAGAATTTTGCCACCCCCGCCCTCCTCCCAGTAGCCCAGATCTCATCCCATGCGCTTCTTTTATTTCGCGGTACCTGAGGAAACAATTTTCCTGAAAGTCCGCACGATTTAATGGAGCTCAGACGCCTTGTTCTTCAAGTTTGCAGTGAAACCACGGAAGACATGTGCAGTAGGTTTATCACTAACACCAGTGTTCGTGTGAAGGAAGTTAGGAATCAAAATGCCGGACATACTAAGCGTGTGCTGAGTTATAGAAATTCTCCAGTGAGCGTTTTTCATAGTAGTATTGAATTTTTCTTAATAGTAAAGTGCTATTAAAAAACAAATGGTGACAGATTTCGTGCGCCATCCTGTTCGTGCATGAGAACCGCAGGGGTCTGTCCTCGGCCCGCTGCTCTACTCCCTGAACACGGCCATTGCATCGCGGGTGGCCCGAGTGAAGATGGCATTTTACGCCGACGATACACCGTTGTTCACGCGCAGTAAGAAAGTGCCTGATCGACGAAGTGATGGCTCAAATTTAATGCCAGATGGAGCCAGGCTGTCAGCTTCACGGAAACGAAGCTGTTGCCAGATTGGCGCCAACTTACATCCCGAAGAGGTGTAGACTCAGACTGAGAGCTATCTCAGGGTCCAAATCAACCAGCGACTCACGAGGGAGCTGTGCGTACAAGACATCAGAGGCAGACCCTCTGTACAAATTCGAGTCGGCGCTACCTCCGCACCACGGCACCACGCTCTAACGCTGGTCAGACCAGAGAGTACACGGCAGTGGTGCGGGGACTAAACACACCGCCCGACAACACGTCGGCGGGACCTGTTGCCGGAGTTCCCGCAAGAAACTGAGGAGCAACTCCCTCTCGCGCCACCAGAGGTCAACCCATCACGAGAGGTCACAGTAATGCAACACCAAGATGATAAGCAGGAACACCACTTGGATGTTTACCCTGCGCTCAGGCAGAGCAATGTATGCTCGTCTATGATGCGACGACGACGACGATAGGATGTTCGGTTTCGTTTTTTTAAAATACGCTACTGGTCATTAAAATTGCTACACCACAAAGATGACGTGCTACAGACGCGAATTTTAACCGACAGGAAGAGGATGCTGTGATACGCAAATGATTAGCTCTTCAGAGCATCCACACAAGGTTGGCGTCCGTGGCGACACCTACAACGTGCTGACATGAGGAAAGTCTCCAAACGATTTCTCATACACAAACAGCAGTTGACCGGCGTTGCCTGGTGAAACGTTGTTGTGATGTCTCGTGTAAGGAGGAGAAATGCGTACCATCACGTTTCCGACTTTGATAAAGGTCGGATTGTAGCCTATCGCGATTGCCGTATATCGTATCGCGACATTGCTGCTCGCGTTGGTCGGGATCCAATGACTGTTAGCAGAATATGAAATCGGTGGGTTAAGGAGGGTAATATGGAATGCCGTGCTGGATCCCAACTGCCTCGCATCACTAGCAGTCGAGATGACAGGCATCTTATCCGCATGGCTGTAACGGATCGTGCAGCCACGTCTCGATCCCTGAGTCAACAGATGGGGATGTTTTCAAGACAACAACCATCTTCACGAACAATCCGACGAAGTTTGCAGCAGCATGGACTATCAGCTCGGAGACCATGGCTGCGGTTACCCTTGACGCTGCATCACAGACAGGAGCGCCTGCTATGGTGTACTCAACGATGAACCTAGGTGGACGAATGGCAAAACGTCATTTTTTTCGAATGAATCCAGGTTCTGGTTACAGCATCATGATGGTCGCATCCGTGTTTGGCGCACATTGGAAGCGTGTATTCGTCATCGCCATATTGGCGTATCACCAGGCGTGATGGTATGGGGCGCCATTGGTTACACTTTTCGGTCACCTCTTGTTCGCATTGATGGCACTTTCAACAGTGGATGTTACGTTTCAGGTGTGTTACGACCCGTGGCTCTACCCTTCATTCGATCCCTGCGAAACCCTACACTTGAGCAGGATAATGCACGACCGCATGTTGCAGGTCCTGTACGGACCTTTCTGGATACAGAAAATATTCGACTGCTGCCCTAGGCAGCACATGCTCCAGATCTCTCACCAATTGAAAACGTCTGGTCAATGGTGGCCGAGCAACTGGCTCGCCACAACACGCCAATCATTACTCTTGATGAACAGTGGTATCGTGTTGAAGCTGCATGGGCAGCTGTACCTGTACACGCCATCCAAGCTCTGTTTGACTCAATGCCAAGGCGAATCAAGGCCGTTATTACGGCCAGAGGTGGTTGTGCTGGGTACTGATTTCTCAGAATCTATGCACCCAAGTTGCGTGAAAATGTAATCACATGTCAGTTCTAGTGTAATATATTTGTCCAATGAATACCCGTTTATGATCTGCATTTCTTCTTGATGTAGTAATTTTAATGGCCAGTAATGTATCTGTTTCTAAAAGTGTAGCGTGAAATGAGACCATTTATTCTGTTATCTTTAGGGATAAAGATATGTACTTGTAAAATATTGGAAGGAGTGTACTTGGGCACACTTGTATGTGGCACTAGAATAAGATAAGATTATTAATAAATTAAAATAGAACTAGTTTACTATAAACGATGATTGTCTCGAGATAGTCTCGATAATGCTGATCACTGACTGTGCACGACCGCAGGGGAAAAGATACTGCCTTTTTAGAGTAAGAGAGCGTTTGGCGCACAGTTGCAGGTAGCTGTCTTTGAGGGGAAGACGATGGAGTAGGCAGTTGTTGTGGTGTGCTGTGTGAAGCCACCAAGAGTTAGATTGATGTAGGTATGTCAATATTGCTGAACACCAAGCAGAAATCTTCATGCAAATAAGGTAAAATTATGATTTCTGTTTTTGCCATCGCGTTAGTATGGATGGTTTGGCTAGTAATTTGTAATTGTTGAGTAACCCCAGAATGTAAGTAAACCATGTTGATAAAAAGGCTAGGTAGACATTTCACTTTGTAATGTTCCTAAAATTTGTTAACAGAACTATATTTAATTTGGTGATTTGCATTTATGTTGGGTTAATGAAGTTAGTTAATACTTGCTTTTTAAATCTCATTGTTTGTGTATCAGTTGCGAGTAATGTAACTTCAGTTGTCAGATTTTTTGAAAAGATAAACTTAACTTGCAATATAATTTTGCCAAAAAAAATCAGTGTTAGTAATTCACCACAGTCAGTACCGCCTCCCTGTCCAGTTCACATATTTTTCAAAGAAGTTGGATGTTCATAAATGTTTTCATTTATCAGCCAAAACAATTTCATGTGCATTTCAAAGCATTACAGCCAGCACTGCACATCGCGGAGCCTGTAGCTAGTATATTTATATTTTTGAGAGAGAGCAAAATATATCGCGTTCCACCGTTGCTGCTCTAGAGGTAAAACAATTTAATTTATTCGTTATGTGCCCAAGGACTCAAGTTATTGCTTTTGAATAGGGCCTCCGGATTCAGTGCTTAAAGGGCTGAATGTATTTTGCAGTAACTGTATTCCTTTATCGATATCGGAAGTTGCATTGCCCAATCAATTTCTGTAAAGTCTTGGTAACAACACAGAGAAAGCACACCACTTGCACTTACAACACGCAACATGACAATTCGAGTTCTGTATCCATTCCATTATTCAGACATTCATTCAACGTAATCTTCAAAAGCTTAGTTTTATAAAGAATGTTACAATATACATACACTGAAGAACCAAAGGAGATGGTACACCTACCTAATATCGTTTAGGGCCCCCGCGAGCAGGCAGAAGTGCCGCAACACGACATGGCATGGACTCCACAAATGTCTGAAGTAGTGCTGGTGAGAATTCACACCATGTACCCTGCAGGGCTGTCCATAAATCCGTAAGAGTACGAGGGGGTGGAGATCTCTTCTGAACAGCACGTCTCAACGCATCCGAGATATGCTCAATAATATTCAAGTCTCGGGAGTTTGGTGGGCAGCGGAAATGCTTAAACTGAGGAGAGTGTTCCTGGAGCCACTCGGTAGCAATTCTGAAAGTGTGGGGTGTCGCATTGTCCGTAGGAATGCACAATAGACATGAATGGATGCAGGTGATCAGACTGGATGGTTACGTACGTGTCACCTGTCAGAGTCGTATCTAGACGTATCAGGGATCTCACATCACTCCAACTGCACACGCCCCACACCATTATAGAGCCTCAACCAGTTTGAACAGTCCTCTAATGACACGCAGAGTCCATTGATTCACGAGGTTGTCTTCATATCCGTAAACGTCGATCCGCTCGATACAATCTGAAACGAGACTCGCTCGACCAAGCAACATGTTTCCAGTCATCAACAGTCCAATTTCGGCGTTGACGGGCTAGGCGAGGCGTAAAGCTTTGTGTCGAGCAGTCATCAAGGGTACACGAATGGGCCTTCGGCTCCGAAAGCCCGTATGGATGATGTTTCTTTGAATGGTTCACACGCTGAAACTTGTTGATGGCCCAGCATTGGAATCTGCAGAAATTTGCAGACGGGTTGCACTTCTGTCACGTTGAACGATTCTCTTCAGTCGTCGTTGGTCCTGTTCTTGCACGATTTTTTTCCGGCCTCACCGATATCGGAGATTTGATGTTTTACCGGATTCCTGATATTCACGCCAGACTCCTGGAATGGTCGTACGGGAAAATACCCATTTCATCGCTACCTCGGAGATGCTGTGTCCAATCGATTGTGCGCCGACTGTAACACCACGTTCAAACTCACTTAAATCTTGATAACATACCATTGCAGCTGCGGGAACTGATGTAATATCTACGACAGACCCCCCAAACCAACCTACCAACCAACTTAAAAATGACACGAGGAAGACATACACCGGTTGGTTTATGGAGCACAGGGCTACATTAGTGTTGTATGGGGTGGTGAGCGGTATAAATTTTAACTCATAAAATATTGCACCAGAACTGACCTTACCAATAAAAATTCTTACTACTCGTAATCGAGACGTCGAAAGTAATTAAGTGTCCCGCAGAACTGGGAGGTAACAGGAAGATAGCCACAATCAGTTCTTCAATGCATCCATAAAATTCTTTCTACTCATAGCCGACGCGTCAAACGTGCTTAAGACTCCCGAAGAACTGGGAAGTAACAGTAAGACAGCCACTGTCAATGCTTCATTACAACACCTAGTAGCAACACGAAAAAAAAGGTAATAACAGTAGGAGAAAGAAAACTAATGTAGCGTGCAAGGGGTACCTAACTTAGACAAATCGGCATATTCAGTGAGCAGAAGAAACTCACGAATGCAAAATATGGTCATATAATGGCTAAGCTAATACACCTGTGGCAAATGACGGGGCGCGAGCAAGGATAAAGGACAGCTAATTTTTCTTTTTTTTATAGTAAGAACATAAAGCAACGAAGACAGAAGCAACGCCGGCCGAAGTGGCCGAGCGATTCTAGGCGCTTCAGTCTGGAACCGCACGACCGCTACGGTCGCAGGTTCGAATCCTATCTCGGGCATGGATGTGTGTGATGTCCTTAGGTTAGTTAGGTTTAAGTGGTTCTAAGTTCTAGGGGACTGATGACCTCATAAGTTAAGTCCCATAGTGCTCAGAGCCATTTGAATAGAAGTTACGTTATTATGGCTGCTGCGCCGGTGCCACTGTGGTATTCTTGGATTGGAGTGGTTTTAATCTAAGGATTTTCTTTATTCAGGTTGTCTCAAACATTTCCAGTTAAACGGAAACAGGTGATAGTGGGTCCACAACCTATTATATTGAGCTAGGGAACTAATAGTCGGAAATGCATATTTATTGTGTTACGGATGTACAGAGCGTACACCGCATAACAACGTAGCTCACAGTAATTGCTGGAAGTGACGACCGCCAGTCTCAGTGCATATATTTCAACGACGCACACAGTTGTGCCGCACTCTCGCAGAGTTGCCGAATGTCTGCTGTGCACTTTTAACACTTGACCATCCAACACACTCGGCACACAACTTAGCACGTAACACGTGTTTCATGTGACGACCGCACGCTTCACACGGGCGCATTAACCTGTGCCGCACACACACTACTATCCCTAATGTCAGTTGTCCATTGCATCAGACAGCTTGACGCCTAGTCAAAGATGGAACGTTACTCGTTTCGAGAATTGGCAAACACGTATTTAATGTACGGTGAAGCAGGACGACGTAACCGAAAAGCAGCAGGACTATACAGAGGACACATGTTCCCAACAGGCATCCTTCTAACTGGAAGACGTACATCTCCGTGGATACCAACTGGCGAGAGGTAGGACCGTTCACGGCATGCATGCACTGAGACTGGTGCTCGTCACTTTGAACTGTTACCATAAGGTACGTCGTTGTTATGCTGTGTATGTCTATAACACAATATAAATGAATTTACGACAACGGGTTTCCTATCTCAAAACAAGCGGCTATGTATCCAAAATCACCTGTTTCACTTTGACCCAAAAGGTTTGAAACACACTGTTGAGAGGAGACCAGAGGATTCTGATTTCAAATGAAAAATATTCTTGCTTTATTCGTGTCAAATATTTTTTATTCAAACGTTATTACAGGATTTTCATGTTTTCTGTGCCGGCAGAACACAAATTATTTGAGAGTTAACGAAGATATTTTCAATTACTTACAGTTGTTTGAAATCTCTCATTTGAGTCAACATGACGACCATAATTATTTTTTAAGACTCCTCGCCGGCCGCTATGGCCGAGCGATACTAGGCGCCTCAGTCCGGAACCGCTGTGCTGCTACGCTTGTAGGTTCGAATCCTGCCTCGGGCATGGATGTGTGTGATGTCCTTAGGTTGGTTAGATTTAAGTAATTCTAAGTCTAGGGGACCGATGACCTGATATGTTAAGTCCCATAGTGCTTAGAGCCATTTGAACCATTTGATGAACAGGTGCTCGAATGCGTTGCAAGATGCAACCGCCATCCCCGAATTGCCAAAATGGACTACAATGCTCACTATATTCAGATCTGGTTATATATATATATATATATATATATATATATATATATATATATATATATATATATATATAGTGAGTCACCTAACGTTACCGCTGGATGTATTTCGTAAAACAACATCAAATACTGACGAACCGATTCCACAGACCGAACGTGAGGAGGGGATTAGTGTAATTGCTTAATACAAACCATACAAAAATGCATGGAAGTATGTTTTTTAACACAAACCTACGTTTTTTTAATTGGAAGCAATGATCACACGCACGGCACAGCGGACAAACCAGGAACCGCGGTGTTGGCCGTCGAATGGCGCTAGCTGCGCAGCATTTGTGCACCGCCGCCGTCAGTGTCAGCCAGTTTGCCGTGGCATACGGAGCTCCATCGCAGTCTGTAACACTGGTAGCATGCCGCGACAGCGTGGACGTGAACCGTATGTGCAGTTGACGGACTTTGAGCGAGGGCATATAGTGGGCATGCGGGAGGCCGGGTGGACGTACCGCCGAATTGCTCAACACGTGGGGCGTCAGGTCTCCAGTGGTCGGCAGAAGGTGCACGTGCCCGTCGACCTGGGACCGGACCGCAGCGACGCACGGATGCACGCCAAGACCGTAGGATCCTACGCAGTGCCTTAGGGGACCGCACCGCCACTTCCAGCAAATTAGGGACACTGTTGCTCCTGGGGTATCGGCGAGGACCATTCGCAACCGTCTCCATGAAGCTGGGCTACGGTCCCGCACACCGTTAGGCCGTCTTCCGCTCACGCCCCAACATCGTGCAGCCCGCCTCCAGTGGTGTCGCGACAGGCGTGAATGGAGGGATGAATGGAGACGTGTCGTCTTCAGCGATGAGAGTCGCTTCTGCCTCGGTGCCAATGATGGTCGTATGCGTGTTTGGCGCCGTGCAGGTGAGCGCCACAATCAGGACTGCATACGACCGATGCACACAGGGCCAAACACCCGGCATCATGGTGTGGGGAGCGATCTCCTACACTCTGGTGATCGTCGAGGGGACACTGAATAGTGCACGGTACATCCAAACCGTCATCGAACCCATCGTTCTACCATTCCTAGACCGGCAAGGGAACTTGCTGTTCCAACAGGACAATGCACGTCCGCATGTATCCCGTGCCACCCAACGTGCTCTAGAAGGTGTAAGTCAACTACCCTGGCCAGCAAGATATCCGGATCTGTCCCCCATTAGGCATGTTTGGGACTGGATGAAGCGTCGTCTCACGCGGTCTGCACGTCCAGCACGAAACGCTGGTCCAACTGAGGAGCCAGGTGGAAATGGCATGGCAAGCCGTTCCACAGGACTACATCCAGCATCTCTATGATCGTCTCCATGGGAGAATAGCAGCCTGCATTGCTGCGAAAGGTGGATATACACTGTACTAGTGCCGACATTGTGCATGCTCTGTTGCCTGTGTCTATGTGCCTGTGGTTCTGTCAGTGTGATCATGTGATGTATCTGACCCCAGGAATGTGTCAATAAGGTTTCCCCTTCCTGGGACAATGAATTCACGGTGTTCTTATTTCAATTTCCAGGAGTGTATATATATGTCTAAGAAACTTGTTTCTCACGAATATTAAATTACACGAACACATTGTTGCACGTATTTTGTTGCTCGATTAAAAAGAAGAATAATAATGGTCCCGCATGATTTACTCTAAAGATCAGGACACAAGTCTTCGTAATTTTGTTCCATGTTAATATGAAATATTCTGAATGGTTTTCGACGCCAAAATGGACTACAATGCTCACTATATGCAAATCTAGTTAATAACTTCGCACCAATACATGAGCACACATTTTATAATAGGTGTAGTTTTACAGCAACAGCAACCAACATTTTACCGAAAAAGCTTTTTTAAGTTACTGTTACTCGGCAACGTAGATTTTTTGGATTCAGTTCCTTTTTTTTCCTATAAATTCGTTAGGCATATGGAAACTGGCAGATGTAGGCCTCAGTAAGAAACAGCAGTAAAAGTGTGATGATTGTTGCTGGTGTTGTATTTAAATGCGGACTCTGTTGCCTGATAAACATGGACTTGGTGCTAACAAAGCGTTATACTGTAGTGAAGGACACACCAAGGGAATGACAGTTTCACAGTCATGGCCGAATGACTGTACGAAGTTATACTATGGAGCAACGTCGGAGCAAGTGGGTCGCATTATGAGGCCTTGTGCGATCAGGCACCGTCTAGGACTGAAATAAAATTCTTCTACGACTATTTCGTGAATGCACGTTACGCTCAAAAAATTTCGCAGAATTTCGCGTAAATGGAATCTTGCGTGGGGGCTGTGAAAGCAGAATGGAAGCAATACTGACGCAATCAGACTGAAGACACAGACAGCGTGGCTCGCGTGACAGAAGCCATCAGCTGCCCACGCAACGACTGCTCGGCGCTAACCCAACCCGTGCAGCTGCAATATATGCGTGTTCCTGCTTCGAGGTAACTTTATTTATTTATATTGCAAATAGAAATTAGCAAAACACGAGCTGAATATCAAGTTGTCTAGAAACTTTTTTGTGTCCACAAGCACCTATTTAGTCGTCTTAAATCTTGAAATTTTGTCATCGAGAAAGATAAGGACGCTGACTGTAATTACATATAAATATAGATGGATAAGTGTGTTAAAAAAGTGGACTAATTTGAAAGGCATTTTTAAGACTATGCTTATTAAGCCATAATGAATTTAATTTTTCAGACTCTACGTCTGCATCTACATTTATATTCTGCAAGCAACTTATAGTGCGTTGTGGTGGCTGCTTTGTATACCACTGCCAGTTCCTGTTGCAGTCGCGAATGGTCCGCCTGAAGAACTATTTTTGGTAAACCTCCGTGTGAGATTCAATCTCCGATTTTCCCTTCATGATCTTCTCGCCATACTTAGGAGGAAGCTATATATCGGGTGGTTATTCTAGGGATGTACACTATCGGGATCTGCAAAGCAATCCTACCATGATAAACAATGACTGGTGAAACGTCTGCTACTAGAGTTGGATGAACGTCTCAGTGAGACTTTCGCGCTTAGTGAATGAACAACGTGTGATGAAACACGCCTCTCTTGTTTGCTCTTCTCTGTATCCTCTGTCAGTACTACCTGGTATTCAAGTGTTGTTCAAACGAGCGTTCTGTGAGCTCCTTTTTCGTTGGACTACATTTCCTTTCGATCCTTTCAATGGATTTGTCTGGTGCCTGCCTTACCTGCGATTACCTGTGTGTGGTCGTTGCATTTAAAATCGCCCCTTACACATGCTCTCGGACACTTAATAAATGTGAATGTTTCTGGTGATTGTTTGCTATCGTGTAATCATGTAGTAATGAGTCTTTCTGTCAGTATATATCTCCACAAAACGATAAATTTAAGCTGAGGGCCAACCACTAATTCCCTCACCAAAGTCGATCCTCTGCAGCTTTTCCTGCATTTTGCTACAATTCTCTAGCGTTGCGACTTCTCTGTATATAACAGCATCATTCACAAAAAGCCTCAAGAAAGTTCAGTTATCCGCTAGGTCGTTTATATATATTGCGAAAAGTAATGGTCCTATAACACTCCTTTGAGATACCCCTGCAGTTACTTTTACCCCTTAAGATTTATTTTTCCGTTAAGAATGATATACTGTGTTCTGTAGACTTTTCAATCCAATAAGACAGCTCATCTGATGTTCCGTACACTCATATTTTATTCATTAGGTGACAGTGCGGAACTTAATCTAACGTCTTCCTGGTACAAGGATATCGGTCTGTACGTGGACACCGGTATCTCCTGCCTTCTGGGTCTTGTGGATGAACAAAATATTTCGACACGTAGGTAATTATTTTGTCTCTCGCTAATTAAGCAGAAGCCTGAAGTTAAAATAAGGTCGATGAAGAATCTGAAAAAAAAGAAAAACCTAAAGAAGCCTTTTCACCACTGTGAGTGCCTTTATGTTGACTGGGAGGTTTTCCTAACGGACGAGACCTCCCCTGTGTGGCGAAAGTTGTCGCTTTTCAGCCTGCTTTGTGCTTTAAACATTCCCGTAATGAAGCGACCCATTTATGGTTGTGACATTGCCCCAGTTTCTCTCAGGATGAAATGATGATAATCCAAAATCATCTGTGGCCATCAAGCTAAAAAGCTTTTTCCTGAGTGTTAATTGTTGCTGGCACTCAGGAGCTTTTTGCCAGGTCCAAGAAGTTTCATCATTGGTCACGAGTCTACGCAGAACGTCATGTGGACTGCTTTGCCATCCTCCGAAAGTGATTACACTAAAAGTACACTGAGCGCATTAGTGTTTACAACCGTTTGATTAAGAAGCGTATGCGTGATATTTTATAACGTCCCTTTGAAAAATTAAGAATGACAGTGCTGGAAAAACTCTTACGTTATTTGATTTTCAAACAGCTGAGCAATACTGAACATACTCAGACATTTCTCTCTTTACTTATTCTGATCATCACAAAACTGACACACAATATTTTAGAGCAACGCAATCTCACATTCAATAATGCATGCTAAAGAATGGCCCTGAGTAACAATAACCTATGCCTTTCATGAATCACTTATCTCAATCCGCAGCTCGTGGTCATGCGGTAGCGTTCTCGCTTCCCACGCCGGGGTTCCCGGGTTCCATTCCCGGCGGGGTCAGGGATTTTCTCTGCCTCGTGATGACTGGGTGTTGTGTGATGTCCTTAGATTAGTTGGTTTTAAGTAGTTCTAAGTTCTAGGGGACTGATGACTATAGATGTTAGTCCCATAGTGCTCAGAGCCATTTGAACCAATCACTTATCTCACAAAAATCTTCGTTATTCGAACAACTGCTGCAATACAGCGAGCGCCAATACTGCCAGCCAAATAAAAGATTCTAACTACTGAAGGCACTAACTACTGAAAGGCATAGTTAGCAAATGAAAGATTTTGATAGAGAACAAACAATATATTTACCTTAACAATGTTCAAAAGTCATCATATATATATATATTCATGACATCCATCTTTACAAATTTCGTTTTTCTGGCGGACACACGTCCAGATCGTCCGCTTATAGTAACCTCTCAAAACTCTGGCATCTCTCTCTCTCCACATCCACAAATGCTGGCGGATCATCTCCAACTGCCCAACGCTACGTGCTGTTCACATCCAACTGCCCAGCACTACACAAGCGAATATTCCAACAATGAATCCAACCAGCCACAGACTGCACACACCGCAGTCAGCGATTTTCATACAGAGCACTACGTGGCGTTGCCAGCATAAAAACCTAAACAGCCTACATACAATTTCGAATAATTTGTATAAAACATACTACAGTTTCAACACCGTTTTTTGCGTTGTTCATGAATCTCTTATGACATGTGCAGCAGAACTCATTATTATAATCGTGTAAAACTTGCAAAAGCTTGAGAGAAGTATATAATTACAGAGTATATCAGTAGTTTAGGTGCACAAGTTCATTTGTTTTCTGATGCTTCGGTTTGTCTGAATTTAAATATTTTGCAAGGAAGGAATAAGGAAGTACGAAAGGCTACAATATAACGTTGGCAAAACTGTTCGCATCCTTAGCGGAATGCTACTCGTGCTTATTAGATAATAATAAATGAACAACAACTAACTGCTAAACTGTCTGTGAATCACGTAGCGAACACATTGCGTGCTAAATGAATAACGTTTTCTGATATTTACATAATTCTTTTCACCAAAGCAGGCGCCTTGTGAAAAAAATACAAGTGCGATTAAATAAAAAAGCAGCAACGACGATAAGCAATTATCCAAAGTAAAGACACAAGTTGTACCACAGCATGCATAGCACTGTTCGATTTTTACATTTATACAAAAATGAAGTGATGACGTGAAACAGCAAGGAACATTGTGTCTCCATATACCACTCAAAATAGGCAAAATGATGGCATCTACATCTATACTGCGCAAGCCAGCTTACGGTGTGTGTCGAAGGGTAACTAATGTTTTACCCCTTCGCTGTTACACTTGCTATTGGTGCATGGAAAGAACAGCTGTCGATTAACTTCTTTATAAACTTCAATTTCTCTAATTTTTTCGCTGTAGACAGCTGTACCAGGAAAAAATATATTGCCCTCGCAATTTAAACAGTAACCTACTCCGTGATACACGACGCCTCTGTTATCTCTTTCAGACATGTATTTTTTCTAGAGGAAGCAAAATTTTTCTTTATGTGGTAATGCTCACAGGTGACTTCTTAATGATTTTAGATGCAAGATTTACACAAAAATATGTACCTGTTCGCAAAACATGCTTCATTTTATGGACTAAAATAACTAATTACGAAACATTCTCTATTATAATAAATAGTAACATGATCATTCAATAATTATCATGCAAAAAATTGCGAATTAATGCGTTTAAACCATCTTCATCTAGCCCCGAAGGTCTTCCTGAACATAGAGAGTCACTAACGTTAAAACGATTCTCCTTAAAACAATGAAACCTATTTCTTGTCGTGCTGTGTCCAATGGCATTATCCTCATATATGGCGCAAATATTTCTGGCTACCTCAGCTGCTGTCACTCCTCTATTGAACTCAAACAGAAGAAATTGTCGGAGATGTTTCGATTTCTCCACTTGGGGCTCTATTTTCTAGAGTCCACAGTTCCACTCACTACCTGCAAATGACAAAATAACCATAGGTAAACTGAAATACCAACAGGGAACCACAAATAAAAAATGACAATCGGTAAAAATACAGACTAGAAGAAGAAAGAACGATACACGACTTAAGACATCAGGGTACAACTTCATGGTACTTCGAGAGAGATATAGAAGCTCAGAGCTGTAGGAAAGATAGAGTTTGGAGTACATCCAACAAAAATTATTGACTTAGGGCTCAAGTGGTACAAGAGAGAAATTCGTGGCGGCTTCCATCAAACCAGTCAAAAGAATGAAGACAAAAAACGCTGTTTTATTAAATTTATTCTTCGAATCCCTTTAACTGGACATCAACAACTTAAGCTTAAGTACAATTACTCAACGAGTTTCTTTGTGGAGTGTACGATACTTCAGCACAATTGGAATTCGAAGCAACGTATATTTGGAACTAAATTATGAAGTATTTACCAGACATACACAGCAAAGGATCATTTAAAATCCATACTCATATATGAAGCGGGTCTCAAAGCGGCGACCTCCACTGTGCCCCCAATCGAAGGGTGACGGCAACCCAATATACAAGCTGGATAAACGGAATTGAGCGCTGTTACTGTGAAAGCATAGCTGTAATTGAATGTTTGGAATATTAGTCGATTACCTTTTGCACCATAAGTGCAATGTTAATAAAAATAGGAGATAAGCTCCTACGGAAGATCGGGAAATAGCGATTGGTAACCCACTCCGCCACGCTTTAAACAGCGATGGCTCGTACTGATCAAAGCCCGATTGCAAAACGCTCTTGCGAAATTACGCAGCTCCCCAACATGCTGCTATCTGCTCATCATCGCAGCTGCGCCCCACACCGACTCAAACGCACCACTTACCCCTGCAGTTCCGATAACATTAATGGAAACTACTACCAATTATCTTCGACACACACGTCCGTCCCCATATCGCAGACGTAACACAGAAGCTACATCTCAAGAGGGAGCCACTCCAGCATCCGCCCTGTAGTACTAATATCTCCCGTACCCTTATCCTGTACTAGTTCCTTAAAAAAGGCCTTGGTGGGTCGACGATTTCTGTCGGACGAGGATGTGCAGGAAGCAGTTATGGACTTCTCCACGAAACAGGACACCGTGTTTTACCAAATGAGTTTCTTCAACCTGGTGGATCGGTGAATGATTGCCTTAGTGCTCACGGCGATTTTGTCTCATTGGCATACCGATTCTGGTCTGTGCGGCCTTCGAATGGAAACTTTTTGATTGCCCCTTATAAATTTTAAAAACGCTATGAGAGAAACTCCTGCTCTCATTCGTTGCATGACATTTATTTCATCTGTCCTTTTCACCCTTCTTTTTTTTTTTACATGTTTTGTTTCGCAACATTAGGTTTTGATTGCCTTTACCTAGGTGTGATGGGTAGTCGCTGTAACTCAAAAGCTTATGTTTGCCATTTCCTTTGTCACTATATGACGACCCGTCCTCGTGGAGTTTAGATCAGAATTCTCTTGGGTCGACTTTTATATAATATTCTATTCGCGTGTTGTTTGTACCTGCCTCTGCTTTACGTTATTTCCTAATAAGTAGCTTGTATGTAAAAAATTCTCGGTTTTCTTGCCGCGTCAATTCGGAATAAATGGCTCTGAGCACTATGGGACTTAACATCTGAGGTCATCAGTCACCTAGAACTTAGAACTACTTAAACCCCTCTAACCTAAGGGCAGCACACACATCCATGCTCGAGGCAGGATTGGAACCTGCGACAGTAGAGGCCGCGCGGTTCCAGACTGAAGCGCCTAGAACCGCTCGGCCACTTCGGATGGCCAATTCGGAATAAAATCTCGAGCTTTCGATGATAGCCTCCATCGCATCGTCAGGAGCAACTGACTGTCTTCACTCCTGCTGTGATGACTTTATATAGCCCTTGGACGGCTTCTGATTGTTCGGCAGTTAGTACTGCTGCCGCAGATAGGGTCAGTGTCTGCGCTGGTGACGCCACCGTTTCCGTGGGAACGAAAACACTGCAAGGAATGTCTCTGCTGCTTCTCTGCACCGAGCACTCGTTTCCATGCACCGCTCAGATAATGTCCGCTATCATAGTTAAAGTTCTTATTGCTCAGTCTTATTTCAACAGCATCCTTAATACAGAATCTCAGTATGTGGACGTGCGGGACAAAATTTATGATTCATCGAACAGTATCTTATGTCTGTTACTGAGGCTGTGCTCCGCAATTGGCGATTTCTCTATCTAGTTCTCTATTTTTAATATGCCGTTGGTGCTTTGCACAACGATCGGTAACGGTACGTATAGTCTGACCTATATAACTGCTTCCACAGCCGCAGGGGATATTAAAAATTCCAGAGACCCTGAGGCCGAGACTGTCCTTACCAGGGGGCATCATCTCCTTAATTTTCTCAGGACGAAAAACAGGTCTTATACCCAGTCTACCCAGGACTCTTCCTATTTTACTAGATATAGTGCCACAAACAGGAAGAACCGCAATCGCTGGTTCATCCTGTGAGTGTGCAGCATTTTCACATTTCCTTTTCTTGGAGAACGGTTGCGTTTATATCGCGTGCACCATAGCCATTCTTTCGGAATACGTACACTTCAAGTGGTTGGCGTCAGAAACAGTCTTTTCTCTATATACCAATGTGTTCAAAACGGCTGTCTTGTGTATAGGATGACGAAAATTCTGTGCATTAAGACATAAATCGGTATGCGTCACATCAAAAACTCCCAATGTTCAGTGAGGAAGTCAGATTAGAGTTGGTCCAAATGACATTTTAATCAGCCTGGATGTGGTATCGCTGTTCACGAAAGTTCCTGTGGAGGACACTTTGAAAATGCTGTCCCATCTTTTTCTTCCTGAAACTGTTAAGTTGTTCCGGCATCTGATGACGACCACCCACTTCTTGTATGGTTCTGTTATGTTATGTTACGTTAACCGGGGACCTAGAAACGACGGAGAGGCTCTGTCCCCGCCGCCGCCCCACATCGAACTCAGGGTTATTGTGCGGTTCGGCCCCCGGTGGACCCCCCAAGGAACGTCTCACACCAGACCAGTGTAGCCCCTATGTTTGCGTGGTAGAGGAATGGTGGTGTACGCGTACGTGGAGAACTTGTTTGCACAGCAATCGCTGACACAGTGTAACTGAGGTGGAGTAAGAGGAACCAGCCCGCATTTGCCGAGGCAGATGGAAAACCGCCTAAAAACCATCCACAGACTGGCCGGTTCATCGGACCTCGTCACAAATCCGCTGGGCGGATTCGCGCTGGGGACCAGCCGCTCCTTCCCGCCCGGAAAGCCGTGCGTTAGACCGCAAGGCCAAGCGGGCGGGCTCTTGTAGGGTAGTAAATTTTATGAAATAACGAACGGTATGGAGATGGGCTCTTCATTGTCTCCATCATTGGCTAATGTTTTTATGGAGAATTTTGAGGAACATGCATTAAATTCGGCACCTCTTCGTCCGTCCTTATTTTATCATTATGTTCACGATACTTTTATGATCTGGCCACAGAAGCATAGGAAGAGTCCTGGGTAGATGGGGTATCAGACTGATTTTTCGTCCTCGTAAGAAAATTAAGGAGATGATGCACCCTGTTAAGGACAGTCTCGGCCTCAGGGTCCCTAGAATTTATAATGTGTCCTGCGAACGTGGAAGCAATTATATAGGTCAGACTATTCGTACCGTTTCCGACCGTTGTGCAGAACACCAAAGGCATGATAAAAATAGATACCTAGATAAAGAAATCGGCAATTGCGGAGCGCAGCCTCAGTAATAAACATAAAATACTGTTAGATGAAACAAAAATTTTGTCCGTTGCCTCCATACACTGGGATTCTAATATTAAGGAGGCTATTGAAATAAGAACGAGCGATAAGAACTTTAACCGTGATAGCAGATATTATCTGAGCGGTGCATGGAAACGAGCGCTCGATGCAGAGAAGCAGAAGACACATTCCCTTCAGGGTTTACTTTCCCACGGAAGCGGCGGCGCCACCAGCGCATACATTGACACCGCATGCGACAGCAGTACGTAACTGCCGACCAATCACAAGCCGACCAATCAAAAGCCGTCCAGGGCTATGCAAGAGTGAAGACGGTCAGTTGCTCCTGACGATGACGATGGAGGCTATCGTCGAAAGCTTGAGATTTTATCCCAAACTGACGCGGCAAGAACACCGAGAATGTTTTACATATCCGTACCGTCGCGAAAGACTTCCTTCTCACAAGCAGCATGTACATCAAGAGAATTTGGAAAGTACTGTTAAAGATCGCCAGGCCTCAACGGAAAAGGGTGCAGCGCCTGATTCAGTAGAGCCAACATTAACACTTTAAAAATTGATTTTGGAAATTACAGTCACAACAGATTTGATCACTGATTACCCGATATTAATGTTCAATACAATTATCCATTATAGCGTAAACACTTACAATGAAACTATTTCCTCAAGGAAAATTTAACATCTTAAAAACTAAATCTTTTGTGCACATATTTTAATTATTGCCACCGTAGACATTTCAGTTACCTTAATCTTCCACATTTACTCATGAGGCAGAATAAGCATAACGAAATCAACTACGTAACCTTTTAACTTATGAGAATGTACAAATGAGTACACCTATTTTGTTTAGGACTTACAGAAGACTTGATGGTAACCAAATCATCTTAATGTTCACTCACATTCATTTTGATGCAATTAGAAATGGAACAGCGCTTCGCAACTTCCCTTTTAGGAAGGTTTGTCTTTGTCACGACCGTCTCTCCACCACACACACCTTGTCCAATGACGTTCTCCTGCCGCCTACCTTAGTTCATATCAGTACGAGAGAATGATAGCTCTTGTATCTGAAACAGTTTAGTATCAGACGCCAGAAACAATAATTTTAGAAAGAAAATAGCTTCAGCTTCAGCCACTTACCACCAAGAGCAATCTGTAACGGCCTTTATATCAGCGTAATCAGCCGCGCGGTTTGAGGCGCCATGCTTCGGACTGCGCGGCCCCTCCTGCCGGATGTTCGAGTCTCGGGCATGGGTTTCTGTGTTGTTCTTAGCATAACTTAGTTAAAGTAGTGTGTAAGACTAGGAACCGATGACCTCAGCAGTTTGGTCCCTTAAGAATTCACACACACTTCAGCATTTGAATATCAGCGTAATTAATAACCAACCAGAAACAAATGAACATCAACTAATTCGGTAATTAGTGACAACTCCCACCTCATGATTTTCTTAAGCACAGCCGTATAGTCTCTAAGTCAAATGCTGCACAGTCCACAAAAGACAAGACTTTAAGCACAAGGACGAGCAATCTGATACCGGTGCACCATAAGTTAATGTTCGACCAGGAGCCTATAATATTGGCCAATGACGGTACCTTTCACAGACTTTCCACTAACCAGGAGCTGCCTTAACATTTCTCTTGTCGGGCAACTGAACACGTTCGGTGCCCAGGCGTGATAATAGCTCGGGGAACGGCAGGTGGTCGACGCCACGCGTAGCGTGTTCTGTCTCAAAACAGGAGTGGATGTACGAAGAAATTATTTCCTGTTGAGGGTCAATTTGTAATAAGTATAAATTAAATGTGTTTTGAGACATGCCTATAAAAATAAAATTTGTGTGTAATTACGCTAAAAATAATTACCACTCATGCTCATAAATTAAGGATAATGCTGGTACATGGTGAAACAATGCTCTGGTGGGCGGTTTGCAGGTTTAAATCACCTCGGGGTATGACCATGCCATGCATTTGACCTGCGGTCGTCGCACGGTGGCGCTGGCAGCAGTCCACATACGCAGAGGTGTGTTGGTGCATGTCAGAGTACGGTGCAGCGAGTAAGTATGCAGACGTTTTCAGACGTGCTGATGGTGAATGAGTGTTGGAAATGGCTCAAAGAACACATATTGATGACGTTATGAGGGGTAGATACTAGGGCGACTGGAGGCTGGTCAAACACAGCAGGTCGTAGCACGGGGCCCCCGTGTGCCACAAAGTGTGATCTCAAGATTATGGCAACAATTCCAGCAGACAGGAAACGTCTCCAGGCGCTACAGTACGGGGCGACCACAGTGTACAACACCACAAGAAGACCGATATCTCACCATCAGTGCCAGCAGACGGCAAAGAAATACTGCAGGTAACCTTGCTCGGCACCTTACCGCAGCCACTGGAACAGTTGTGTTCAGACACACAGTCTACAGACGACTGAAGACACATGGTTTATTCGCCCGGAGAACTGCAAGGTGCATTCCACTGACCCCTGGTCACAGGAGAGCCCGTAAAGCCTGGTGTCAAGAACACAGTACATGGTCATTGGAACAGTGGTCCAAGGTTATGTTCACGGACGAGTCCACGTATAGTCTGAACAGTAATTCTCGCCGGATTTTCATCTGGCGTGAACCAGGCACCAGATGCCAACCACTCAATGTACTTGAAAGGAGCCTGTATGGAGGTTGTGGTTTGATGGTGTGGGGTGGGATTATGATTGGTGCACTACACACCTGCATGTCTTTGACAGAGGAACTGTAACAGGTCAGTGTACCGGGACGTCATTTTGCACCGCCTTTTGAGGGATGCAGTGGGTCTCACCTTCCTCTTGATGGATGATAATGCACGGCCCCACCGAACTGTCATCGTGGAGGAGTACCTTGAAACAGAAGATATCAGGTGAATGGAGTGGCCTGTCTGTTTTTCAGACCCAAACCTCATCAAGCACGTCTAAGACGCTCTCGGTCGACGTATCGCTGCACGACTTCAAACCCCTAGGACACTTCAGGAGCTCCGACAGGCACTGGTGCAAGAATGAGAGGCTATACCTTAGCAGCTGCTCGACCACTGATCCAGAGTATGCCATCCCGTTGTGCGGGCTGTGTACGTGTGCATGGTGATCGTGTCCCATATTGATATTGGGGTACATGCGCAGGAAACAGTGACGTTTTGTAGCAGATGTGTTTCGGGACGGTTTTCTCAACTTATCACCAAAACTGTGGACTTACAGATCTGTGTCGTGTGTGTTCTCTATGTGCCCATGTTATTAGCGCCAGTTTTGTGTAGTGCCACGTTGTGTGGCACTACATTCTGCAATTATCCTTAATTTATGAACATGAGTGTATTTCATAGATAAAGGACGGTAAATTGAAATCAGATACACTTATCTGCACTGGTTTCATCATAGAATGGTAGAAAGATAAACCAACAGCTAAATCACGACCGAAGTTCACTGCAGAGTGCTCGGGCACGGACTGAGACAAATTCAACCTGCACAGTAAGAGAAAAACAGTCTAGGCGGCCACCTGCCTCTCGCCGAGCTATCACGCTTGGCTCCACGCTTTTCACATAGGCTAAGGCTCCTTCCGTCTTCATGGGCTCGTCATCTCTCCACAACCACCGATATTCCTCCTTTTCAGAGCCTGCCTGATAAACCCCCATCCCCCTTAGAGGAGTTCTACATACTTAGGCACAGCAGTCCGGCCAACCCAACTCCTAAATGATCGTAGTCGTATTTTCATTCTCTTTACTTTTATGTCAGATCTCGAACTCAACATTTCTCCGTGGGCATTAATCGCCCCCTGACTTTAAGTCGATCTATAAAGTAAAAGTTCTCTCAGTTCAAGAACACTGTTGGAGGCTGAATGACAGTCAGTCACTATTACTTTTACCAGTAGTTCCTTAGCAAGTACAGTTCCTATTGTAAGTGATCGATTCGTTTCAGTGGTGGCACTGAAGTGTTTATTTTTGATGGTTGAATAATTTGACACTTGTTTGGATAGTTCTAGATAGTGTTAATTAATATTCTTACCTTTTTCTTAAGGAGTTGGGTGGTTAGCTTCCTACAAGCCGTGGCCGGACGTTAGTAACTTTTTCACGGACTCACCATCGGTGGACACGTAAATGTTCGGAGCTGCAATTCTCTGTGACAGGTGGGTTTGGTACCAGAGTGCAGTAATGTTGTTCACGTTTAGTGTTGTTATCAGGTCAGTAGGGTTTATAAGGTACAACGTGAACATAATCATATATTGAGTGATGACTGAAGGACACGGGGATTCTGCATACTCGTGGAGATAGCATTTATCAGCATCTGACGGAGTCTGAAAGGGGTCGTACTGTCGGTCTCCATTTGCCGGTTGCTCCAATCGTGCAATATCCAAGTTTGTGGGGTATTCGAATGCGATGTTGCACTGCACGGGAACGTGAGGGCAGGCGGACTCGTCCAAGCTCTGATCGACCATGACTGACCTCCACAAGGGAGGATTGCAGTGTTGTTCACAGAACATATCTTGATCTCTTCAGTTCCTCGCCTTCCGTGTGAAAACAAGCAATATTCTGTGTCATTCTGCACCAATGGTGAAAGATTAGCAGTACCCGGACTAGGGAATTACCATCCCATGCTGGCTGCGGTAGCCGTGGGGTTCTAGGCGCTTCAGTCCGGAACCGCGGGACTGCTACGGTCGCAGGTTCGAATCCTGCCTCGGGCATGGATGTGTGTGATGTCCTTAGGTTTAAGTAGTTCTAAGTTCTAGGGGACTGATGGCCTAAGATGTTAAGTCCCATAGTGCTCAGAGCCATTTGAACCATTTTACCATCCCATGTGTAGGCTGTCATTAACACCAAAACGCAAATTGCTGCATTTGGAGTGGTGCCACGATCGGGAAGCATGGCCACTGATGAATGGCGCTGTATTGTGATCAACGCTGAATCAATGTTCTGCACTACCCCGGCGAGTACTTCGGTGACCTGGAGAGAGGTCCCATTCTAGCGATGTTTTACAGAGGTACAGTGATGTTACTCCCGTCGTCATGGTATGGGAAGCACTGGGGATGATTTCAGGTCATGGCGCATAGTGTTTGAGGGAACTGTAACGGCACAGCGATAAGTCGTGGACATCATATATCCTCATACGTTACCTCTCAAGCGTCAGTACCGTGGTGTCATCAATCAACAGACTTGTTGTGGTTGGCAGGAGAGCCAACCGTGTTCCTAAAGGAGGCCGAAATGCACGCGTTTTAGCTCACGCAGGCTGGCGTGAGGTCTGGAACATGACAAGCTGGTGGAATACTTAACTTTAATCCATTAATGACGAACGTCGCTCTTTATGGTACATGATTCACAATATCAATAGTACGAATACTGGCGCCTTGCTAGGTCGTAGCAAATAACGTAGCTGAAGGCTATACTAACTCGTCTCGGCAAATGAGAGCGTAGAAGTCAGTGAACCATCGCTAGCAAAGTCGGCTGTACAACTGGGCGAGTGCTAGGAAGTCTCTCTAGACCTGCCGTGTGGCGGCGCTCGGTCTGCAATCATTGATAGTGGCGAGACGCGGGTCCGACGTATACTACCGGACCGCGGCCGATTTAAAGGCTACCACCAAGCAAGTGTGGTGTCTAGCGGTGACACCACAAGAATTATGTTCGTCTACACATGGCACGTATTTCTATGATTGCCTTCATTATGTTTTGGTACTCTCTTATGGCAAGCAAGATACCCAGTTCTGACGACAACAGAACATGTGTGGGACCAACTCGGACAACTCTGTCCCTGTGCCAGTACCCAGGATATAAAGGACCAGTCACAACAATTGTTACCCAACTTGCCTCATGAGAGGGTACAACGCCTTTGACACTCCACCCAACAGAATCAGCGCGTGTATCTGGGCCACAGGGGATGCCATGTTGTACTGACATGTGGGGGCTCATACAGCCGAGTTCTTTGTAAATTTGACTCGATTTTGTAATAACCGAAAACGTTACATACACAAGCAGACACTGCCCGAACAGGCCTTGATGACCGGCCGCCGCTTCATCCTGGGCCCTTAGGCGTCAACGGATGAGGATATGGTGGGGCATGCGGTCTGCACACTGCTCTCCCGGGCGATGTGCTTTCGCTGCTTCTCAGTCAAGTAGGTGTCGCTGCTTGTCAATCAAGTAGCTCCTCAATTGGCCTGATAAGGGCTGAGTGCACCCCGCTTGCTAACAGCGTTCGGCAAACCCGGACAATTACTCATCCAAGTGCTAGCCAAGCCCGACAGCGCTTAACTATCGTCATCTGAAGGGAACCGGTGTTACCACTGCGGCAAGGCCGTTACCATTAAATACCCTCTCAAACCTTAAAGTTTCCTTTCGTTTCTTCCTCCTCTTTTGGGTGCATCAGGCAACGTATTTTTATATTATTCGCTATTAATCTTTCTTTTTCTGAAATAGAAGAAGGGGAAAGAAAGGTAAAGTGGTAGGTGGGAAATCACGACTCCCAGCTGCACCGGGAACTGCGGAATAGCAACAGCCGGATCGTTACTAGAACTCTGGATGCTCCGCTTCTCTAGAACGGTTGCCTTAAACGCCGGACACCCCTCCCATCCGATCCACACTCTCAACTTACCGGCAGCAGCATTGCATCTCCTTGGGGGTTTGAACGATATTTGTGCACCCATACCGAAACATATGTCGCAGAGCCGTCAAGGTCGTTTTTATTAATGTAACCCAGTATTGTCTCTTCTGTAAGACTTGTCCAACAGTAATGCCTCACAGAACAGACAACACACAGTTACATTAATTCATCTTTCTTGTAATACGCTACTGGCCGTTAAAATTGCTGCACCAGGAAGAAATAAAGATGATAAACGGGTATTCATTGGACAAATACACTCCTGGAAATGGAAAAAAGAACACATTGACACCGGTGTGTCAGACCCACCATACTTGCTCCGGACACTGCGAGAGGGCTGTACAAGCAATGATCACACGCACGGCACAGCGGACACACCAGGAACCGCGGTGTTGGCCGTCGAATGGCGCTAGCTGCGCAGCATTTGTGCACCGCCGCCGTCAGTGTCAGCCAGTTTGCCGTGGCATACGGAGCTCCATCGCAGTCTTTAACACTGGTAGCATGCCGCGACAGCGTGGACGTGAACCGTATGTGCAGTTGACGGACTTTGAGCGAGGGCGTATAGTGGGCATGCGGGAGGCCGGGTGGACGTACCGCCGAATTGCTCAACACGTGGGGCGTGAGGTCTCCACAATACATCGATGTTGTCGCCAGTGGTCGGCGGAAGGTGCACGTGCCCGTCTACCTGGGACCGGACCGCAGCGACGCACGGATGCACGGCAAGACCGTAGGATCCTACGAAGTGCCGTAGGGGACCGCACCGCCACTTCCCAGCAAATTAGGGACACTGTTGCTCCTGGGGTATCGGCGAGGACCATTCGCAACCGTCTCCATGAAGCTGGGCTACGGTCCCGCACACCGTTAGGCCGTCTTCCGCTCACGCCCCAACATCGTGCAGCCCGCCTCCAGTGGTGTCGCGACAGGCGTGAATGGAGGGACGAATGGAGACGTGTCGTCTTCAGCGATAAGAGTCGCTTCTGCCTTGGTACCAATGATGGTCGTATGCGTGTTTGGCGCCATGCAGGTGAGCGCCACAATCAGGACTGCATACGACCGAGGCACACAGGGCCAACACCCGGCATCATGGTGTAGGGAGCGATCTCCTACACTGGCCGTACACCTCTGGTGATCGTCGATGGGACACTGAATAGTGCACGGTACATCCAAACCGTCATCAAACCCATCGTCCTACCATTCCTAGACCGGCAAGGGAACTTGCTGTTCCAACAGGACAATGCACGTCCGCATGTATCCCGTGCCACCCAACGTGCTCTAGAAGGTGTAAGTCAACTATCCTGGCCAGCAAGATCTCCGGATCTGTCCCCCATTGAGCATGTTTGGGACTGGATGAAGCGTCGTCTCACGCGGTCTGCACGTCCAGCACGAACGCTGGTCCAACTGAGGCGCCAGGTGGAAATGGCATGGCAAGCCGTTCCACAGGACTACATCCAGCATCTCTACGATCGTCTCCATGGGAGAATAGCAGCCTACATTGCTGCGAAAGGTGGATATACACTGTACTAGTGCCGACATTGTGCATGCTCTGTTTCCTGTGTCTATGTGCCTGTGGTTCTGTCAGTGTGATCATGTGATGTATCTGACCCCAGGAATGTGTCAATAAAGTTTCCCCTTCCTGGGACAATGAATTCACGGTGTTCTTATTTCAATTTCCAGGAGTGTATATTATACTAGAACTGACATGTGATTATATTTTCACGCAGTTTGGGTGCAAAGATCCTGAGAAATCAGTATCCAGAACAACCACCTGTGGCCGTAGTAACGGCCTTGGTACGCCTGGGCATTGAGTCAAACAGCTTGGATGGCGTGTACAGGTACAGCTGCCCATGCAGCTTCAGCACGATCCAACAGTTTATCAAGAGTAGGGATTGGCGTATTGTGACGAGCCAATTGCTCGGCCACCATTGACGAGACTTTTTCAATTGGAGAGAAATCTGGAGAAGGTGCTGGCCAGGGCAACAGTCCAACATTTTCTGTATCCAGCAAGGCCCGTAAAGGACAACCAACATGCGGTCGTGAATTATCCTGATGAAATGTAGGGTTTCGCTGGGATCGAATGAAGGGCAGAGCCATGGGTCGTAACGCATCTGAAATGTAACGTCCACTGTTCAAAGTGCCGTCAATGCCAACACGAGGTGACCGAGACGAGTACCAATGGCACCCCATACCATCAAAATCCGGGTGATACGCCAGTATGGCGATGACGAATACATGCTTCCAATGTGCGTTCACCGGGATGTCGCCAAACAAGTATGCGACCATCATGATGCTGTAAACAGAACCTGGATTCATCCGAAAAAAATGACGTTTTGCCATTCGTGCACGCAGTTTGTCGTTGAGTACACCACCGCAGGCGCTCCTGTCTGTGATGCAGCGTCATGGGTAGCCGCAGCCATGGTCTCCGAGCTGATAGTCCATGCTGCTGCAAACGTCGTCGAACTGTTCGTGCAGATGGTTGTCTTGCAAACGTCCCCATCTGCTGACTCAGGGATCGAGACGTGGCTGCACGATCCGTTACAGCCATGCGGATAAGATGCCTGTCATCTCGACTGCTAGTGATACGAGGCCGCTGGAATCCAGTACGGCGTTCCGTATTACCCTCCTGAACTCACCAATTTCATATTCCGCTAACAGTCGTTGGATCTCGACCAACGCGATACGATAAACCGCAATCGCGATAGGCTACAATCCGACCTTGATCAAAGTCGGAAACGTGATGGTACGCATTTTTCCTCCTTACACGAAACATCACAACAACGTTTCACCAGGCAAATGAGAAATCGGTTGGAAACTTTCCTCATCTCAGCACGTTGTAGGTGTCGCCACCGGCGCCAACCTTGTGTGTATGCTCTTCTTCCTGACGGTTAAAGTTCGCGTCTGTAGCACGTCATCTTCGTGGTGTAGCAGTTTTAATAACCAGCAGTGTACATTAATTAATATTTCTTGTAACAGTTTTTTTATTTGTCATTCCATATAGAGGTATATTACTTGTGAAATTGTTGGTTTTAATTTTCGCAAATCGCCCAGCTCGAAAATGCGTTTGCCGATGTCGTTTTTATTACGTTTCTGCGAGTGAAAATGCGAGGGTTTTTTCTGAGCAGAGTGGCCATATTCGAAAACCGCGAGCTGAGCCTTGGGAGTATTTGACCTAACGTGTTAGTGGGCAGCCATTTTGTTATTTATTGGCACATATTCTGCGATCAGACAATTGATCTTCTTTATTGTGTTGAAGTGGCATCAACGAATCGTGCCATTTGCATATAGGCCAAGGTCTCCGTTTCGGCGTGTTGGTTGAGGGATACCAGCCGTAAAAAGGTTATACAGCTGCGGGGAATTATTGCAGCCTGCGGCACGCCTGCTTCTGGAAAGAAGGTGACGGAGATATTGTTAGTAGCTTCTTGTCTAATCCTCCACATGCCTAGCTTGATAGTGAGGTATGAGTTGCATGGTGATGCCGAGCTTGATTAAGTGCAATCCGGAAAGTCATAGCCTACGAAAATCTCTCTACATTCCCAAGCATAGCACTGTCGTAAAATTTGTCAAAGTGTTCCTTTGACATGGCATTGTATGCGTAAGACGGGATCGAATTGAGCATAGTTGTTCCTATATCCGACTTGTATCCTAGGAAGTAGTTTTTGATCGTCCGCGAAAGGCTTTAGGCTTCCATCAATTAGCGTTTGAAAGCAATTCCTTATTAGAGGTACCTGATCGATAGGTGGCAGGACGTGTGGTGTTTGTGTAGGTTCCCAACATTAAGTGTAACTGTAATTTTTTTATGTTTCGTTGTAGAGTGTCTTCCTTAATTTGAGAGCATCTGTATGTGGAGTTTGCAGCACTATGATTGTTTTATTCCTAGAAGCTGGTTCGAGATGATAGATTCACATATTTCAGTGAATAGGTATTCATTGCATCTTCCGTTTATTCTTATGTTTCTTGAAATCTGAAATGAATTTAACTTTCACAGAGAACATTGCGAGGTGCAAGTAGACTACTGGGCTATATTCTTATGCGTTCATTACGTGCCTAAGTTGCAGCTAATAAGGGCAGCTCTCAGATTTATCTCAATGCTATTTATCCTTTGAATTGTATGGACTAACTGATAAGTATGGACATGTAGCCTATCTGTAAATAGAACGGATTGGTGACGGGATGCTCCAAAAAATATCGTCACTTACTCCTTTATCTTATAATAATACGTAGTCAGTCAGTAGATAGTAGGTGAGAAAAAATGTCTCTGAGCACTATGAGACTTAACATCTTAGGTCATCAGTCCCCTAGAACTTAGAACTACTTACACCTAACTAACCTAAGGACATCACACACATCCATGCCCGAGGCAGGATTCGAACCTGCGACCGTAGCAGTCCCGCGGTTCCGGACTGCAGCGCTGGAACCGCACGACCACCGCGGCCGGCGTAGGTGAGAAAGCGCGATCGAGAACAGAAAGACCTAATTGGTGCTGAGAGATCATGGTCACCTGGAGGCATGGTGCCTTGAAATGGTTGGAATTTGGGTGATGTGCTAGGAATCCCGTAATTAAAGTGAAATCGATGTAATACGGAGACTTCTGTGGATGCGAACGAGAGTCTGACCATTGAGACAAACACTGAACTTGCAGATTGGTTCTTGACATAAATCACGAACTGTACAGCAATTGAATAATCAATACGGAAATATTTTCTGGAATATTGTTTTAGGAAAACAGCGATCTCACGGATACCAACAAAATTTGTTAAAACAGTCTTGATTGCGTACATATTTTATTTAAACTGGTGGCCGGTTTCGATCTCTTGTACTTACATCATCTTCAGACCTTGTACTCCATTACAGTGACATGAGCTGGGCTGGCTGAGTTGGCTGCTCTAGAAAGATGCAGTCGATTACATCTCTCTAGAGCAGTCTGTTTAGCTAGTCGGCTACTGTCTCCATCATGGAGTTCAAGGTCTGAAGAAGATCTAAGTACAACGTATTGAGAGCGGTCACCAGTTTAAATAAAATATTTATGCGATCAAGACTGTTTTAGCAAATTTTATCAAAACGAAAATGTCAGGCTGACGACGTCTTCTTACGACTGACTATAAACGCCAGAAATTCGCTGGTCTGGGCTGTTCCAGCAGTTCACCAAGGCCTCACTGGCGCGTAACACTTTACATTGAAACCGAGTTAGTTTAAGGCAGTGAAGATGCATTCGAATCCTAGTCCGACCACGCAAAAATTTAGGTTTTTTGAGATTTCTCTAAAATGCTTAATGTGAGTACTGGGATAGAACCTTTGGAAAGGCAAAGGCCACTTTCCATCGTCGTATTCTGCCTATGACCTTATTGCTCTGTTACTAACAGAAAGGTAGCAACACTACAAGACTGTAGTGAAATTCAGGAAGATCTGTAGAGGACCAGTGTTTGGTGAAGGGACGTACAGCTGACTTTAACTCAACTAAATGTTTTTCATCTACATCTACATTTATACTCCGCAAGCCACCCGACGGTGTGTGGTGGAGGGCACTTTACGTGCCATTGTCATTACCTCCCTTTTCATGATCACACTGAGATCTGAATGTATTATTGTTTATTTAATTACGACCCAGGTTTCGGCCTTTTATGCCATTTTCAAATGATTGAGTTCATGTCATTAACATAAACTGCAGGACATGTAGCTGAAAATTAGCCATAAATTAAAAAAAATATTCGCTCTGCACGAAATGCCAGATGTAAAAATCATCATCAGGCATTTCATGGAGAGGGAATATTCTTAAATTATGGCCAATTTTCAGCTTGATGTCCTGCAGTATATGTTAATGGCATAAACTCAATTACTTGAAAATGGCATAAAAGGCCGAAACCTGGGTCGTAATTAAATAAACAAAAAGCAGTCAAATGGCGGTGTGTTCATTTAAAAGATATTGTATTTAAATAAATGTGACGTGTCTCACTTAATAGTTGGAGAAATGTAATACTATTGGCGACATTCAATGGAAACAGTAACAGCCGTAAAACTCCTTGAGGATCCTCCTGGAGTGAAATAGAGTGGAATGACAACGTTAAATAAGTAGCAGGAAAGGCAGATAAGATACTGAGATTCATTGGAACAATCTTAAGCAAATGTAACCCATCCAGAGAGAAGTGGTTTACAAAACATTTGCTAAACAGAATGAGATTTTCACTCTGCAGCGGAGTGTGCGCTGATATGAAACTTCCTGGCAGATTAAAACTGTGTGCCCGACTGAAAAGTAGGTTGGGCCAGCACCTCAAGTTGAGCCTAGTTGTCGATAGAAAACTGTAGCCGGTGAAAACTGCGGGTTAGACACCCGCGAAAGAGGTTAGCGAAAGAGAGGTATTTGTGACAGGCCGCATCAAACCACTTTAAAGACTGATGACTCAATAAATAAATAAATAGATAAAATGCAGCTCTCCATACTAACGTGTGACATCAAGTCTCTTCATATCTGCATATCTATTTCAACCAACATCCACTTGATGGAATTCACTGTTGCCAGACCTCTACAGCTTTTACCCCACCTACATCTCATAACCAAAATACATTATTCCACAATACATCTGGTATGCCCTATTAGGCGATACTATCTTTTAATGAAGATGTGCCGTAACACTCTTTCTTCTTGGTTTCGTTCACAGCTTTCTGAATGTATAGATTGAATAACATTATCTATATATAATCCAAAAACTACATTGTTTGCTCAAATACAATACTTTCCCAAAGAATCAGCGTTAAAATGCAATTTTAAAATCTTGATTGCTAAATTGTTTGCTGCTTTACTTAACTCTAACGACGTACACTACAACTGGCAGTATCTTCATAATTTAGTTGTCAGAGAACTACGCTTTAAATACGGAACAAAGCCGAAATATTAAGCCTATATTTTAACACAGAACTTCGAATCGTGTTTTCAATCTATTTCAGATGTAATCTTGTTTTCAATCTATTTAAAATCTGAAGATGACCTTCTTCCACCTCCGTTTATGACCGCAAGTGACAGTTCCTTCTTATACGTACTACTCTATTGCGAATCCGATATTTGACGTTCCGTGGGTACAGGTTTGGACGAAGCGAAGTATGGGAGATATTGGCTTTCTGAAAAACATAACTAATTTAAGACTTCCAAAATTCCTTGAATTACTCTTTTTGCAAGTAGTGGCGATTTTGCCAGCTCAAGTACGACGCATTTGACCGTGTTCCTGTGGAAATTCGACGTGAAGGGAGCGCTAGGTTTGAGTAAAATGTTGATTTAACACACATCTGCCGTCCACTAATAAATTCAACTGACTAAGACCACACGATATAATTTCGTCTGCCTCTTTTACTATTATAGGTATTAAAAAGAACTTTTTCATTTAAATGTTGTCGGATCGTGTGCCACAGGGCAGGGTAGAATGGTAGTCAGACCACGATTATTGGCGTCCAGTTGTACCACACGGAATTGTTATTATTATTACTTCACAGTTATGTTGCCCCCCCCCCCCCTCCCCAAGGACTAAGCCGTGACGTAGTGGAGGGCTCAGTACTCAATGCTGTAGACGACCAATGCAGGGCAGTCTATTTCTGATAGCTGGTCGCATGGTAAGAGAAGAGAGGAAGCCAATTATTCAGCAACGTGGGAGTTGAGATGAAGAAGATCAACGGTTTCTGAGGCGAATGGAGATATTAATCTCAAGGGTAAAGAAGGCGGACGAGTCATCTTTTCCTGACAGTGATACCTCAGCGGTGGTAAAGGGGGAGAGGAAGGACCTCAGTACGGCGGATATAGTGGAATGAGCAACCGACCAAGCAGAATAAAAATCCAAGTCCCGTCTGACTTGCTACAAATGGCTTCGTGGCTAGCGTCTCTCTTCATGTTGATAGCGGGTGCAAAAATCAGTAACGTCTCTTACCAAAGTGGTCGGCTACGAAAGGCGTCCGTTCCCATATTGGGCGGCCTGTTAAGATCAATTTGGCGCTTCGATCACAGATGTAACATTCCACGAAGGGCAACACCCGTTCCTAATTTACTTTCAACCAAGACATATGGTAAACACTGAACGGAAAAGTACTCCAGTAGGCAAACAATCCTTCTTCGCTGGAAACAATGATGCAACTAGACTGTCTCATTCTTGAGAGCCTAGTTACATCTTGTATGGAAGAGTCGGAGCTTCCTAGAGCTTCTCGGATACGGCCTAAGAAGAAGCATCTGCTAAGCACATTGAACATTAAAAATTTACTAAAGACTGGGAAACTTAAACAATTGACAGACATGTTAAACACACGCAACATACTCAAACTAGCACTTCAGGAAACCAGATATGGTGATGAGAATGCATTTGAATCAGAGGGCTACAGGGTATATAAAGGAAAAGGATAAACAGTAAGTCACTATGCTTGGAACAGCTTTCATGGTCAAACGGTATCTAACAGAGTCCACAACGAATTTTGCGTCCCCATCGCAGAGAAATCACACCTCTCGCTTATGTCAGCATCATGCATCATAAATGCACATGCACCTACCAACAATGACAACAGAAAAAAAATCCATAAAAAGTCGAACAATTTTGGGAGACACTAGAAATGAGACATCAGAAATAACCAAATCACCACGTAAAACTATTCGGAGGCGACTTCACCGTACAGATCGGCAGAGAAGAGAAATACAAGGCAATAGTAGGAAATTTTTCTGCACACAAGTCCACCAATAAGAGTGGAGAGCCGCACGGTCTGAGGCGCCTTGCCACCGTCAGCGCGGCTGCCCCCGCCGGAGGTTCGAGTCCTCCCTCGGGTATGGGTGTGTGTGTTGTCCTTAACGTAAGTTAGTTTAAGTTAGATTAAGTAGTAGAAGCCTAGGGACTTATGACCTCAGCAGTTTGGTCCCTGAGGAATTTACCACGAAGAATGGAGAAAGGCTCATCAACTTCTGCAGTTTGACTTAAAACTAATGTCAACCTTTTTCAGGAATTACCAAGTAGTAAAAAGACCTAGTCTTCTCCCAATGCACATTGTGGCAATAACTAAACAAAACCATAGAGAAATCATGAACGTAAGAGTCAGAAGAGGCCTAGGCATAGACTCGGACCACTTTTTAACTGAAATCAAAGACAAATTTCAACCTAAAAGACCAAACCCTAGAACTAAAAAAGTCCATAGAATTGACACAAAATTTCTGTCAGAAAACAGGAACGAATTCGTTAAAAATCTTCACGCAAAGAAGATGAGAAATTGGGATGAAATGAGAGAAGCAATGATAGAAACTGCGAAAGAACTAGAACAACCAAGAAGAAGGCAACATTGATGGCGGAATAAGCTATGTGACGAAGCGATAGGGCATAGACTATCTGTCTGGATAAAATGGAACTCCTGCAAAAAGGAAATCAGAGATCAGAAAGCAGGCACCAAAACTTATTTGAACAGAGCAACGGAAATATGACAAAAAACGATTAGAGGAAATAGATACAAGTTTCAGACACAACAATAATAACTTCTACAAAGTTTTCTAAGAAGAAATAACAGGTTACAAGCCAATGATTCAGTAGGCAAACTGATTACCAACGACAAAAACAAAAAGCATTTACTAGTTAAACACTTCAAAAATCTTCTTAAGGAACTAATTCAACGACTAATGTGCAGACAGCCTCAAAAGGAAAACTCACCTTCACAGTCACCGTCACTGCATCAAACTGAACAATACATTTTCTAGTTGAAAAACAGCAGAGCGCCAGGTGAAGACGGCGTATTAGCTGAGATGTGGAAACTGGGAGGGAAAAAGGCAGCTGAAACCATTTATGAGGCTATTAAAGATTCCTGGAAGAAAAAAAGAATACCGGACGACTGGAAACAAGCCATAATCCATCAGCTAGATAAGAAGGGTGACAGGACAGACACCAACAGTTACCAAGGTATATCTCTACTTCCAGTCACCTACACAATTATGTCCAAAGCCCTACTGAACAAGATAGAAGATCAAGCAGAACACACAACTGGCGGGTACCAAGCAGGGTTCATAAAAAAAAATAGCGCGCCCAGAGCAAATTTTTAACCTGATAACTATCCTCAGGATCAGGACATTGCGGAACCTTAACACAGTCGTTAGATTCATTGATTTCAAGAAAGAAAGACAGACAGACAGTATTCCTAACACTGGAAGAAGCAGGTATCGACAAAACCACCAGACAATTAGTCGAACAGACACTCACAGACACAACTTCAAAAATAAATTTCTAGGAGAAGTTTCAGAACCTTCAGAATTAACACAGGTGTTTGGCAGGGCGATGGGCTTTCGCCAATTCCCTTCAACCTGGCTTTAGACAGGTCATGAGAGAGTGGGGTAAAGAACTACAAAAGAAAACCATCCAAGGAATCCATCTAGGACAACGAAGAGGAAGATTTAAGGTGCAATGTATCGCTTTTGCTGACGATATTACAGTAATTTTAAGGACAAAACAATTGCAAAGATAATGATACAAAACACGTCACAAAATTGAGGCTAAAACCGGATTACTAATATCATACGAAAAAACGGAGTGCATTGAACATAAACACAACAAAGAAAAATATATACAAACGCAACACGGAAACTTCAAAAGAGTTGATAAGTTTGAATATTACGGAGAACAGATACAATCAAAAGGGTTTGATAACACGAAAGATCGAAGAAAACAGAATTAGCATACAAACTCAAAACCGTTATAATAAAAGATAAGTATCATTCCAGGCAAAAATTAAACACTACGCAATAGTAATTAAAAAGCAAGCACTTTGCGGATCCGAAAGCCTAATACAGAATAAAAGAGGTGAACAAGAAGAACTGGAAAAGAAAGAAAGGAAAATAGTCCGAACAATTTTAGGACCACAAAAGCACAAAGGTAACAACTGGATGAAGAGGGGAAATAAAGATCTGTATAGAAACATGGAAACAATCACAGACACAAGTGGAGATTAAGATTTTACGGACACGTGTACAGAATGAATGACAACAGACTAACAAAAACAGTTTTTAACTTCATTTCGAAATTGAAAAAACGCCACAGGATGGTTGGAAGAGACAAGAAAGGACTTGAGAAAACTAAACATCGCAGAAAACGCCATACACAATATGGAAAATTTCAGGCTACTGATCAATGCAGCAAAATTACTTGTCCAACAACGAAATTCACTACCTAGAACGGTGATGTAAAATGAACAGAGGCAGACCATCAGCCAACGCATGAAAAAGTTCTGGGAAGATAAAAGGAAAAAAGATTGTACCTTTGTCTTAGGTCCTAAGCGATCTACAATTGGCCAAATTCCGTAATAAAAAAATGTTTTGTTGTGAGTCCCCTTTTAAGGTGCGGGTGAGTAAATGCCTGTGAGTAAATGCGGTCCTTATCGGTGCCATCCAGTATACAGTGTGTACATTTTAAGTAGACAAACCAAACTAACTCGAAAAATAAGCATCACACGAAAAAAATGTGTAGAATCCAAAGTTGATTATTTTCGTGGGGGACAACTGCTGGTGCTAAAATTAGCCCGCCACCCCAGCCCCTTGGGGGTGGGGCTGGAGGCAACTTTGACATTTCAAGTGGGAGCCCCCATTTTTATTGCAGAATCAGATTCTACATAAAAAACTACGTACATTTTGTGTTAAACATTTGTTTTGATTGTTGGTAGTTGGCTCTGTAATTCAAGAAAATCCATGTTCTCATTTTTGAGTGGAAAATGGTTACGGATGAATAAAAAATTCTTATTTACTTCGTAAATTTTGATTTGCTAAAACTAAAACTCTCTCTCTCTCTCTCTGCCCATAGGATGGAGTTGGAGAGATAGGAATTAAGAGTTTTACAAATGCTGACCTAAATATTAATTTTTTCCGCAGATTCACATCGGGTCAACGTTTTAAAGTTGCCCCACGCCCCACCCCCAAGGAGCTGGGGTAGCGGGCTAATTTTTGCACCAGCAGATGTCCCCCTCGAAAACAATCAACTTTGGATTCTGCACATTTTTAAGTGTGAAGCTTATTTTTCGAGTTATCGTGGTTTGTCAACTTAAAATGTACACCCTTTGTGTAGGCGTGAACGACGACTGCGCAGCTGTGTACGGGCGAATAGAAGTGCAACCATTGACCAACTGACTGTTTAGATGAAGCATGAAACTTCTAAAAGCAAAGCATCCAGCCCGATCTGGGAAATATTTTCGTGGCATTCCCTGGGTGATCTCGTCATTCTGGAAACTACAACGGGCCAACGTCTATTATTGGGGACCGTGTCCGCCCTTACATGCAGTTTTTTTTTTCCTTGGCACGATGGCATCTACCAGCAAGACAATGCAACGTGTCACACAGCTCACAGTGTACGTGCATGGTTCGGAGAGCATCAGGATGAGTTGACCGGACGCCCCTGGCGACCAAACTTCCCAATCGAGAATCTGTGGGACCACTTCTGTCGGGCTGTTAGTGTCTGGATCCTCATCCGGGAAACCCACGGCAGCTGGTCACAGCTTTCGAGTCGGTATAGCTCCACATCCTGTCAATACCTTCCAGAACGTCATTTACTCACTCCCTGCAAGTCTGGCAGTGGTCCGCACTGCAAAAAGTGGTTCTGTCTTTTGATAAGTGGGTTCATTAATGTGACTGGACAGTGTGTATTTACAGAACCTATACGCCGGGATGTGGTCTGCTGACCCATGCGACTTACAAGCGGGCGGCGTGCGCGACTGTTCCGAACAGGTAAGAGGGGCGGGGGGGTTGGGGGTGGATGCCTAGATCGATGGCCGCTAGGCGCCGCGAGTCTCCGCCTGACACGGGGACGCCGACGCCGCCTCCACCTCCGCCCCACTTTCGCCGGTACAGCGCCAGAGGTCTGACGTGCGCCGATGCACGGAAATTAGCAGCGCGTGCCCTGCAATTTCCTCTTATGTTATTGGCCAACTGCCAAATTCTGCGAACGCCACAGTCGCTTCACTTGAAATGGGGCCATCGAAATATTATTCTGAGGGATACGACCTTGTCCGTGAGAAACATAAACATAAGACCTATCCGCCTCTACCATATAGTATCAGACTGAAAATACCTGTACACCCTATGTAAAGCTGAATTGACAACTAGAGGTCACGAGAGGCGGGCCAGCCAGTATAAATGGAGGCGGGGAGTTCTGTGTTTTCATTAGACCAGCGGTGACGGCAGAATGGGTACATCAGGTGAGTACAGTGATTTCGAATGTGGACTCGACAAAGGATAGCACCAAAGTATCGAACCTATCAGGGACATTTTAACCCTTCTAAAACTCCCCAGGCTAACGCCCTTGCCGCAGTGGTAACACTAGTTCCCGTTAGATCACCGAAATTAAGCGATCTCGGGCTGGGCTAGCACTTGGATGGGTGACCATCCGGTCTGCCGAGCGCTGTTGGCAAGCCGGGTGCACTCAGCCCTTGTAAGGCAAGCTGAGGAGCTATTTGATTTACAATTAGTGGCTCTGGTCTCGGAAACTGATATATGACCAGGAGAGCGGTGTGCTGACCACATGCCCCTCCATTTCTGCATCCAGTGACACCTGTGGGTTGAGGATGACCCGGCAGCCGGTCGATACTGTTGGGCCTTCATGGCCTGTTCGGCAGGAGTTCAGTTTTTAGTTTAAAACTCCCCAGGTCGACTGCTGATAATGTGATTGTGAAATGGAAACGCGGGGGAACACCATACCTACACCAAGATGAGACCTCCTCGTGTACTGACGGAGAGAAACAGACGAGTGCTACCAGCAGCCCAGTTAGCACAACAGATGTGCTGTAGGAATGGAGTGTTATGGTCGAGCAGCTCCTTAAAAACCAACACATACCTGTACTCACTGATAAGTGGCGCTGAAGTTGTGTAAAAAGCACTGAAACAGGGCAATGTATTACTGGGAGCGAGTGATTTGATTAGGGCCATGTCTTACATCGGACCAGTGTTACACACATGTAGCATTTCACACATCAGAGTTACATCATGACAATAGTTTAAATAAGAAAATTAGATTACTCTAGTGACAATATGAATAAAGAGTAATGGCTAAGACCTAATAAAGTAAATGCTGACAGTATTTTTACAACAGATGCTATACATACACATTATGATACAAGCAATAATAATAACAGTAAAAAGACAAAATCAAATAATAATGATAAACATGAGAAAAATTGGGAATAGTAATGAAGATATGTGCAGATGTACATTAATATCTTGGTGTGTAAAGTAGATGTTTACTAATATAGCGAGTTTTGGGGAAGGGAGATTTAAGGCGGGGGAAAGAGGGAAGTAATGAGGTTAAGTCCATTCATGTACAGAGGAAGGCATTACTGTTTTTTAAGTAGATACGTCATTAAATGTTTTTTGTAGCCGGACATGTTTTTAAGTTCTCTAACATAACGAGGGAGGTTATTCCAGAGTCGGGTTCCCGCTACTGTAGAGGACTTGTAGAAGGTGACTGAGCGATGCAGTGGAACAGAGAGGATTTTATTATGATGGGAACGTGTGTTTCTGTCATGGTTCAAACGGCTCTGAGCACGCTTATACTCCCAATCATTGACTACAGCGATATTATCCTACAAGGCCTCTCAGGAAAATTCGCGATGTCTGGAACTGGTTATGAATGCCTGCGTCCGATATATCTGTGAAGTTCAATTTTTTGATCACATTTCACCAGCATATGCAAAACTGTCCTGGCTGCGTGCAGACAAACGCAGAGATTACCATACACTCTGTCTCATCTACTGCCTTATAAATGTACATTGTCCTCATATCTCTCCTCATCCTTAACGCTTATGTCGGAACAACATGACAGAAAGTTCCCGGGTTCCATTCACGGCGGGGTCAGGGATTTTCTCTGCCTCGTGATGGCTGGGTGTTGTGTGATGTCCTTAGGTTAGTTAGGTTTAAGTAGTTCTAAGTTCTAGGGGACTGATGACCTCAGATGCTAAGTCCCATTGTGCTCAGAGCCATTTGAACTGAGCAGTTGTGGTGCTAGTGATTCACTTGTCATTGTCATCGGCTATCAGATGGGGCTCAGGAGGCATGTCAGTGCACCCTCTGTTTTGACTGTGCAGGCAGTAACTGTGGTAAGTGTAAAGGCGAAATGTGTGTCAGTCATTCTAGGGTGCAACCATGCCCCATCAACAAGTAACTACTCATCTCGAACACCTTCATTGATTTGAATGGGGTCACATCCCGTTGTGGATCTGCAGGAAACTGGATGGATGTATTGATGGTCTTCTGCACTTGTTGGGCACAGTGTGGTCGTGATGTATCGCCGCTATGAGCAGTGATCTGTAGAACATGCCTACACCTGTAGACTAGGTTCTGGACGTCTACGCAGACGCACATCAAAATCGAAGCATTGTGCGGGCAGTGGTGGCGGGCTGAACATCATCTAGGAAAGGAACCCGGGCACGTGTTGCACACGCTGTGTCATCTGTGGTCATTGGGAAACGTCAGCTTGCAGCAGGATAAAGATCACGTGTGCCTCTGGTCAGCCTACTGCTGACACCACGATACCTCCAATCATGACTAGGCTCGTGTCGTAAAAGACTGGAGAGTGGAATGGAGTGATGAGAGCAGGATCTATCTACATGCAACGGATGGACGTACGAGTGTACAGCGTAGACCTGGTGAGCTGTCTGTCCCAGCGAGCATTCGCCCGCGACACCCAGGTCCCATCTCAGGCTTCTCGGTGGGCGCGAAGTAACCAGTTCTCAGCAGGACTGAGCAGCAGAAGCATCCTGAAGATGATGAACAGTTGGATCGCCAAAATATTGAATAGAGTTGATTTTAGTATTCGGCAGCAAACCCGAAGAGACTTTCAAGGCATTGTCTCCTACATTGCTCAGACAGTTATCTCCGTTCTACCACCATTTCCTAGTCAGGAAGGTGATATGCTTTTTTTTCAGCAGGACAATGCACGTCCACATAGGACTGTTACGACACGACGTGCTCTTCCTGCTGTGCATCACCAGGTTTATCGACGAAACGCATGGGACATGAGGAAGGGAGATCTTAATTGTTCTCCAGGTCCTACGAGAACCAGTGTCGCAATTCAATAAAAGGTGCGAGACGCTTGGGGCAATCTATCGCCGAATGCTATTCCGCATCTTTACGATCGTTTGCTTGCAAGAAAACACGCCTGCGGTCCCGCCAGAGATGATATAATGCGTACTGATGCTATGTTTAAGCGCCCTGTGCTGTAACACGTGTGTTTCATGTGGTCTGAATGTGTTATCACATACTCCTACAACGATAAACTGCTTGTGACCTCACTTGCCAATAAAATGAGCTTGTTCTTGAGGGTACTGAATTTTTTTCGGCAATGGAGATACAGTTTTAAAGGACGAAAGACTTTACAGAAAAATTATACGCACACAGGACTAATTGGTCATTCGCCTTATGTACAATTCACGCTTCGTAAAAACTCTATCAGATAATCTAAATGTAAAAATCCTGCACAAAAATAGTTTTATGAAATTTAGTTTATGAGTAACACATAGGCAACTATAACTGAACATCCATTAGATACTGGACACACGTTTGCATAAATGTTTTAACTCGAAGTTGTTCACATAGGGTATCGAGAAATATGCGGTGTGTCATAAAACAGTTATTACGGAAATTATGCTGGTTATGAAACCTTTCCGCGACGGAGACGCGATGGCGTAACGGGGACGCTGTCGATGTACCGGTGGGAGTCGAACGGCTACAGTAGCTGGTAGCGGGACCGCGCTGCAGCCGCGCTGCCATTGTCGGCAGTTTCCCACGGTGGCCGCCCACACAATCGGTCTGACTGTGGCTTCATGCAGTGACGCCTCGCCCAACACTGCACTGCACCGGACTCTGCGTGTTTTTTCTTTCCACATGTATGTTTCACACGTCTGTCTCGTTAATATAAGTAGTAACTGTAGCCTCATTGTTCATTGTTTGAGACTAGAAAATGAGATCCGCACTATTTGACCAGTCATAATGTGAGTGAAGAATATGGCTATCGAGAAGAGAGACCGTGCTCTGTTAGTGAAACTTGTTTATGCAAATGGTAGCAATTACAGTGCCGCATCGAGAGCACCGCCGACTACAAGGACTGAGGACAGCCTCGAAGTCATTGAGTGGTTTAACGAAGATGATCATGAAATTCGAAAACACCGGTGAGATTGGTGTGGCACCTGGAAGAGGGAGGCGTCCTATCCCGCTGTAAGTTGTAGAATTTTGGAACACGTATTATGTTCGAGTATAATGACTTTTCTGGAGACTAGAAATCTACCCTGTAGGAATCAGCATGGGTTTCGAAAAAGACGGTCGTGTGAAACCCAGCTCGCGCTATTCGTCCACGAGACTCAGAGGGCCATAGACACGGGTTCCCAGGTAGATGCCGTGTTTCTTGACTTCCGCAAGGCGTTCGATACAGTTCCCCACAGTCGTTTAATGAACAAAGTAAGAGAATATGGAGTATCAGACCAATTGTGTGATTGGATTGAAGAGTTACTAGATAACAGAACGCATCATGTTATTTTCAATGGAGAGAAGTCTTCCGAAGTAAGAGTGCCTCAGGGGAGTGTCCTAGGACCGTAACTATTCACAATATACATAAATGACCTTGTGGATGACATCGGAAGTTCACTGAGGCTTTTTGCGGATGATGCTGTGGTATATCGAGAGGTTGTAACAATGGAAAATTGTACTGAAATGCAGGAGGATCTGCTGCGAATACATATAAAGAAAGATCCCTTATCATTTAGCTACAATATAGCAGGTCAGCAACTGGAAGCAGTTAATTCCATAAATTATCTGGGAGTACGCATTAGGAGTGATTTAAAATGGAATGATCATATCAAGTTGATCGTCGGTAAAGCAGATGCCAGACTGAGATTCATTGGAAGAATCCTAAAGAAATGCAATCGGAAAACAAAGGAAGTAGGTTACAGTACGCTTCTTCGCCCACTGCTTGAATACCGCTCAGCAGTGTGGGATCCGTACCAGATAGGGTTGATAGAAGAGACAGAGAAGATCCATCGGAGAACAGCGCGCTTCGTTACAGGATCATTTAGTAATCGCGAAAGCGTTACGGAGATGATAGATAAACTCCAGTGGAAGACTCTGCAGGAGAGACGCTCAGTTGCTCGGTACGGGCTTTTGTTGAAGTTTCGAGAACATACCTTCACCGAGGAGTCAAGCAGTATATTGTTCCCTCCTGCGTATATCTCGCGAAGAGACCATGAGGATAAATCAGAGAGATTAGAGCCCACACAGAGGCATACCGACAATCCTTCTTTCCACGAACAATACGAGACTGGAATAGAAGGGAGAACAGATGGAGATACTGAAGGTACCCTCCGCCACACACCGTCAGGTGGCTTGCGGAGTATGGATGTAGATGTAGATGTAGATTGACGAGGTTACTGTTGCTGTAACTGACATTGCACCACTTGCGCCGTGTAGTGATATTGCTCGTGGAATGTCGAGAGAATTGTCCAACCCCGGGTCAACAGTGCGGAAAATTTTGCGGTCGTTTTCACACTGGTTCCTGTAGAAGATCCAGATGCCGCAGCAACTGAAACTTCATGAACCGCAGCAACGTTCTGAATTTCCTATTATAGGGTACAGCGAATACACAGAAATGCCGATTTTGGTTAAACCGTGTGTTACGCAAGAAGAACCATAGCACTCGTCATATGTGACTGTGTGTTGTGGATTCACAAGCACCTTTATTCTCTGTCCATTCTTCTTTGAAGAGAATACACCCAGAGGGCCTGTCAGGTGTACCGTGACGTCTACATGTTATCCAGACCTTGTACGGCACGTGATTCCTGCTTTGGAAGAGCGCAACTGTGTGAGAACCACTGTTTTCATGCAAGATAGGGCAACGCATAGTGTCACTCGGCCAGTGGAATATCTGCTTAATGGAATCTTCCATGATCGTGTTAACCCCAGAGATTTTCTAGATGCTGCAAGATTACCTGACCTGAATCCATGTGACTTTTGGTTTTGTGGATATATAAAAGAATGCGTTTACCAGGGATACGTTCGACCTCTAACTGATCTGAAGGCCAGTATACAGGAACACGTTGCTCAGATTCCACCGGAACTGCTGCGAGCAACTGTTGATCTTGTCGTTTTACGGATGTTTTAGGTTAATAATAAAATCAACATTATGCCTTTCTCACTTGTTTGAATTTTGTTTGCTCATGTGCCGATCCTAATCCATTACAAATGACGCATTTCTGTACGTCTTTCTTGCATTCACAGCACCCGGTTTGCACATGCTGGGCAAAATTTTAACCATTTTTTTTCCACCTGACATCGGTTCCGAATTAATGCATTAGGATATCTACCAAGTTTCGCCGCCATACAGTAAGTACAGCCCACACTAGACCTCTGTGAGTAGCTGCACTTTAATTATAACCACCCATCATTTACGCTGCGCGACCCTCTAATGGTTAGCTTCCATTGCGGAGCCTTACCCCAGAAAATTTGTGTGCCCACAATACCTTTTTCACAACTATAAACTACTGAAGAATTTGTTTATCTCAGGGATTGAAAACACATGGACTCAAGATCGTACATACATGTGTGTTCCGACTTCATGGGTTTTCAATAAAAAAAAAAAAAAAAGGCTACATTTTTACGATGTCAGAAACCATTGACTGATTTAACTATCATGTTTTGTAGTCTGGCGGCAGTCGTTGATGCAATGCTAATATGCCATAATTCTGATACACTCATGAGTCAAAATATTATGGGCGTCTACTTGGACTATCTTAGGAATGCAATACAGCATGAATTCGACCAGTCCTTAGTCGGTTTCAGAAGGTACGTGAGATCACAGGTCTGCGCACAGGTCTCCCATACCAGTGAATTACCGGCCTATGGTTTCCAAGCGCGGAGCTGACACCTGATAGTGTCCCAGATGTTTTACGTTGCGTTCAGAACAGAGGCAAAGACGTAAGCTACACTCGCCATTGCCGGCCGGTGTGGCCGAGCGATTCTAGGCGCTACAATCTGGAACCGCGCGAATCCTGCCTCGGGCATGGATGTGTGTGATGTCCTTAGGTTAGTTAGGTTTAAGTAGTCCTAAGTTCTAGGGGACTGATGACCTCAGAAGTTAAGTCCCGTAGTGCTCAGAGCCATTTTTTTTCCTGCTGGAAGATATCATCACCATCGGAAACGTACAAGCGTGAAGGGGCGCAGGTATGTGATTCTTGTCTCTCCCGGCGTGTTTCTTGCTCGAACAGTTCGGGGCGTACTGCCAGTCCAAAGTGTCCAACGGGCACAATATTTCGGCGATCAGACATGTAGCCATCGTCAGGTGCGCGGACGAACTGAGCTCCTGCACGAAGATGAACACAAGAGGAGCGAAGGCTGCGAGACGACGTCAGCCAATAGCCTGCTGTCTAGGACCGCAACCGACAGGAGCGGCATCTACAAGAAGAGAATGTAAGTGCTGCTCCTGCCAGCCTTAGCCGCACATTACCAGACAGGGACTAGCAGACCAGCACAGTTGTAGACCGACACTACGATAGCAGCTATTAGTCATCCATATCCATAGCTTACATGGACATTGCCTATAACGAAGAACATTACTTGCTTGCATGATGCCCATCGCTTGCGACCCGTTCTTATAGATAAAAAGTTAAGTATTGTAATAAAAACTATTAATGTGATTTGCTTGAATTGTTGTGTAGCATTCCGAGAGCGCAGCATCCTTTAGGCGCCCTATACGAGACGAGTGGGCAGGACCCCATATTTAAGAGGCAGTAGGTGTATTAAAGAGTGTGCCTACACTACGCTTGTTCGTCCTCTGCCAGAGTACTGATGTGCGGTATGGGATCTTTACCTGATAGCATTGATGGACGACATCGATAAAGTTCAAAGAAGGGCAGCTTGTTTTGTATTAGAGCAAAATAGGGGAGAGAGCGTCACACGTATGATAGGCGAGCTGAGGTGGGTATCGCTAAAAAAAAGGTGTTTTTCGTTACGGCGAGATCTTTTCACGAAATTTCGGTAACCAGTCTTCTCCTGTGAATGTGAAAATATTTTATTGTTGCCAAAGCACATAGGGAGAAAAGATCATCGAGCTCTTACAGAAAGATTTAAGTACTCAGTTTTTTCACGCGCTGTCAGAGAGTGGAACAGTTGAGATATACTGTGAACGTGGTTTGGAGAACCCTCTGTCAGGCTCTTTAAGTATGAATTGCAGAGTGGTAATGGATATGTAGAGATATAGATGTGGATGTAGATGTAAATACACTACTGGTCATTAAAATTGCTACAGCAAGAAGAAGTGCAGATGATAAACGGGTATTCATTGGAAAAATATATTATACTAGAACTGACATGTGATTACATTTTCACGCAGTTTGGGTGCATAGATCCTGAGAAATCAGTACCCAGAACAACTACCTCTAGCCATAATAACGGCCTTGATAAACCTGGGCATTTGTACAGGTACAGCTGCCCATGCAGCTTCAACACGATACCACAGTTCATCAAGAGTAGTGACTGGAGTATTGTGACGAGCCAGTTGCTCGGCCACCATTGACCAGACGTTTTCAGTTGGTGAGAGATCTGGAGAATGTGCTAGCCAGGGCAACAGTCGAACATTTTCTGTATCCAGAAAGGCCCATACAGGACCTGCAACATGCGGTCGTGCAATAATCCTGCTGAAATGTAGGGTTTCACAGGGATCGGTTGAAGGGTAGAGCCACGGGTCGTAACACATCTGAAATGTAACATCCACAGTTCAAAGTGCCACCAATGCGAACAAGAGGTGACCGAGACCTGTAACCAATGGCACCCCGTACCATCACGTTGGGTGATAAGCTAGTATGACGATGAAGAATACACGCTTCCATTGTGCGTTCACCGCGATGTCGCCAAACACGGATGAGACCATCATGATGCTGTAAATATAACCTGGATTCATCCGACGTTTTGCCATTCGTGCACCCAGGTTCGTCGTTGAGTACACTATCGGAGGCGCTCCTGTCTATGATGCAGCGTCAAGGGTAAGCGAAGCCATGGTCTCCGAGATGATAGTCCATGCTGCTGCAAACGTCGCCGAACTGTTCGTGCAGATGGTTGTTGTCTTGCAAACGTCCCCGTCCGTTGACTCAGGGATCGAGACGTGGCTGCACGATCCGTTACAGCCATGAGGATAAGCTGCCTGTCATCTCGACTGCTAGTGATACGAGGCCCTTGGTATCCAGCTGGGCGTTCCGTGTTACCCCTCTGAACCCACCGATTCCATATTCTGCTAACAGTCATTGGATCTCGACCAACGCGAGTAGCAATGTGGCGATACGATAAACCGCAATCGCGATAGGCTACAATCCGATCTTTATCAAAGTCGGATACGTGATGGTACGCATTTCTCCTCCTTACACGAGGCATCACAACAACTTTTTATCAGGCAACGCCGGTCAACTGCTGTTTGTGTATGAGAAATCGGTTGGAAACTTTCATCATGTCAGCACGTTGTAGGTGTCGCCACGGGCGACAGCCTTGTGTGAATGCTCTGAAAAGCTAATCATTTGCGTATCACATCATCATCTTCCTCTCGGTTAAATTTCGTGTCTGTAGCACGTCATCTTCGTGTTGTAGCAATTTTAATGGCCAGTAGTGTACCATGGCACCCCTGTAGTATGATACCGTTCCACAGGCCTGCCCAGAGCACGTTGTGTTTTTTCGAACAGCCATTTCCTAGATGATGTTATATCTGGACACGACCATCGACCTGCTGTAATAAAAACGTGATGCATTTAACCATGGTGACACGTTTCCATTCGTCCGCGGACCTATCCTGATGATCTTTCTTCTAACACGTATGGGGCTGGTTCTGATCTGTCTTCCTACCAAAATTGGGCAAGGACGCTCTGTGAGTGGTTCAAATGGTTCAAACGGCTCTGAGCACTATGGGACTAAACATCTATGGTCATCAGTCCCCTAGAACTTAGAACTACTTAAACCTAACTAACCTAAAGACGGCACACAACACCTCTTTGAGTGCTGTAGGAATTTGGTGTTGAACCTACGGCCTGCAGGGTAGGAAGATACCATCTCACACATATTAAGTTCAGAAGAGTGCAGCAGTATGAACAGTGATGTAATCAGGCAATGATCTCAATGTCAGTTCCGCTGCACTCCCTGTAAAGTACACTCCTGGAAATTGAAATAAGAACACCGTGAATTCATTGTCCCAGGAAGGGGAAACTTTACTGACACATTCCTGGGGTCAGATAAATCACATGATCACACTGACAGAACCACAGGCACATAGACACAGGCAACAGAGCATGCACAATGTCGGCACTAGTACAGTGTATATCCACCTTTCGCAGCAATGCAGCTTGCTATTCTCCCATGGAGACGATCGTAGAGATGCTGGATGTAGTCCTGTGGAACGGCTTGCCATGCCATTTCCACCTGGCGCCTCAAATGGACCAGCGTTCGTGCTGGACGTGCAGACCGCGTGAGACGACGCTTCATCCAGTCCCAAACATGCTCAATGGGGGACAGATCTGGAGATCTTGCTGGCCATGGCAGTTGACTTATACCTTCTAGAGCACGTTGGGTGGCACGGGATACATGCGGACGTGCATTGTCCTGTTGGAACAGCAAGTTCCCTTGCCGGTCTAGGAATGGTAGAACGATGGGTTCGATGACGGTTTAGATGTACCGTGCACTATTCAGTGTCCCCTCGACGATCACCAGAGGTGTACGGCCAGTGTAGGAGATCTCTCCCCACACCATGATGCCGGGTGTTGGCCCTGTGTGCCTCGGTCGTATGCAGTCCTGATTGTGGCGCTCACCTGCACGGCACCAAACACGCATACGACCATCATTGGCACCAAGGCAGAAGCGACTCTCATCGCTGAAGACGACAAGTCTCCATTCGTCCCTCCATTCACGCCTGTCGCGACACCACTGGAGGCGGGCTGCACGATGTTGGGGCGTGAGCGGAAGACGGCCTAACGGTGTGCGGGACCGTAGCCCAGCTTCATGGAGACGGTTGCGAATGGTCCTCGCCGATACCCCAGGAGCAACAGTGTCCCTAATTTGCTGGGAAGTGGCGGTGCGGTCCCCTACGGCACTTCGTAGGATCCTACGGTCTTGCCGTGCATCCGTGCGTCGCTGCGGTCCGGTCCCAGGTAGACGGGCACGTGCACCTTCCGCCGACCACTGGCGACAACATCGATGTACTGTGGAGACCTCACGCCCCACGTGTTGAGCAATTCGGCGGTACGTCCACCCGGCCTCCCGCATGCCCACTATACGCCCTCGCTCAAAGTCCGTCAACTGCACATACGGTTCACGTCCACTCTGTCGCGGCATGCTACCAGTGTTAAAGACTGCGATGGAGCTCCGTATGCCACGGCAAACTGGCTGACACTGACGGCGGCGGTGCACAAATGCTGCGAAGCTAGCGCCATTCGACGGCCAACACCGCGGTTCCTGGTGTGTCCGCTGTGCCGTGCGTGTAATCATTGCTTGTACAGCCCTCTCGCAGTGTCCGGAGCAAGTATGGTGGATCTGACACACCGGTGTCAATGTGTTCTTTTTTCCATTTCCAGGAGTGTAAATGTTATCGCTAACAGAAATTAGTGTATGGGTTAAGGTGTGTGTTAGCCAAAAATGAAAATCTTAGATTTTCGTTATTAAGGTTTATTTTTACTCTTAAGTATGACTTCATGACGTAGCAACGTTAGCAAAATTAGATACTGTATGGTAAAATATTGACACTGGGTTTTCACAACTGTGAAGAGAAATTCGTAACTTTAGTTGTTTAATGGAAAGACGGTTGGTGACCACGTCTGAGGGTCGGTAAAAATACGAACAAATTAAATACAGTTGGAGCCAAAGATATCAATTACGCTAAAATGCACAATTAAAATACCCAAAACTGAATGGGGGTCGATAAAGAGCAATCAGAAAGTAGTACACAATTAAAACAATTCATAACTTTTCAGTGGCTGATCAGTCCTTTTCACTAGATCGGACACTTCGTGTTTCTGCTTCAGTTAGGCCCGACAATCGTGAATATGTTTGACTGCAGGTCATGGTTGATTGTACAAAAAAAAGAAAAAAAGTAGGAGAGACGGAGACGATTGCATTTCTGAGTGTCAATTGACTATCACTTGCTGGCGTGGTACGAGCGCGCGTGTGTTTACCCTGCATCGGTGGCGAGACGGGCGGCTGTCCGCGCGAGCTGTTAACCCGAGAATCTATTCTAAATCTCTCTCGGCTGTTAAACACCAGTCGGATACATTTCCTACGCCTTCGGTGAAGCCGAGACCCCTAGTTATTCCTTTGGTAAGTTAATTGGCATGGTACACGCTGTTCGGTGGAACAGCGCATATGTCGTTGCTCTCAAATCATTCGCAATCTTTAACTGTCAGTGCTTGGAGGATTCTCCATTCCAGGAGGCTTTGCAGTTTAACGCCTTACGAGTTAAGACGAGCCTGTAAACAAGTGTTCTCATACTGACTCTCGCAATCGTCTCAGTGCAGCGCAAGTCGCCTTGCTCAAACACACGACAATTTTCTGCAAGAGAAGAGCTAATTACTCTGTCTGCAATATGCCCATATTAAAGCTAGTGGCCACGTGTTTCCTGTCTGGCCAATCAGGGCGTTCGTAGTTGTAACTCCACCCATTAGAGTTTTTGCAGCATACCACAGGTATCGTTTCTTTCTTAGGGTAGAGCTTAACTTCTGCTATGTCATACTGAGATAAACAGCTTTTTCTTTCATGCGAGTTTTAATGGACATGGCTACAGTGAGTCACCAATGTTTTGAGTTGGGCTTCTCCGGATATTTTATCTGGGGTCTCCCACGGTGTTCCTGTAGAAACGATTTCCGGAGGGTTTTCATTAAAGGCAGGGACAAGGACTACTGCCGGCGGCGGTGGTCTCGCGGTTAAGGCACTCAGTCCGGAACCGGGTGACTGCTACGGTCGCAGGTTCGAATCCTGGCTCGGGCATGGTTGTGTGTGATGTCCTTAGGTTAGTTAGGTTTAAGTAGTTCTAAGTTCTAGGGGACTAATGACCACAGCAGTTGAGTCCCATAGTGCTCAGAGCCATTTGAACCATTTTTTCTAGGGGGACTGATGACCACAGATATTAAGTCCCATAGTGCTCAGAGCCATTTGAAGGACTACTTTTGCCGGTGGCCTACGCTGTATGTGCGACGCCTCATTATGTCTGCTAGGTATCCCTTGGTGAGTTTTTTAGCTGTGCGGGACGATGTGCTGTGGTAAAATTCTGCTTTCCCTCAAACCTGCGCCTTGTAGCTCGGGTCGAAGAAATCATTTGCATGCAATTACCAGTGTTAGTGGTTTATATTCATGAAATGCTGGCTTATTTATTACATCTGCAGATTAATAAAATTCATTCAATTTCACGTAACTATGTCGTGTGACATATCGAGTTAACCGGAATTGTTTCAGGGATTCAGTGCAAGGTGTGTTACTTGTTTGACACCTTACACCCTGTCCACTGCAAGAGCAGTCGTCAGTGTCGTTGGTCACCATGGGAACACACACGGATCGTCTGGTGCGTGGCTCTGTGTTCAACAGTGTGTGCTAAATGGTGCGCTCTCTGAAACACTGGTGTCTATAGCAGAGCTTCCTGTCCTGCTTTTCAGAGTGAGCATTCCTACTCAGGGTTTCACTGTGCTTCAATCACTGTCCACAGCTGCTTGTGAAAGTGGCACACTAACAACATACCAGTTTCATCCTTTCCGAGATGCTTGTTATGTGGCATTGGCCATCGAAATCTGCTCTTTATCAAAGTCATATATGTCACTGAGTGTTCCCGTTTGCAACCCGTACCGTCCCCAGAAATGATTCCCCATGCGTCTCTGCTCCGCTTAAGCGGGTATTACATAAAGCACCTAACGTGTACAAGTCATGTGTAGACGGACTGCCATCTAGTAGCAGAACGGGTGAAGGTGCGATTTTAGAAGACGGTTTATTCGCCGGGAGAAATAGGAACTATGTAGCTCACGCAGGTGAGTTGAACAGTGTGTCTGAGTGGTGCAGTGGTTCACGCAACTGCCTAGTAAGCAGGAGACGCAGAGTTTGAATCCCAGTGTGGGACACATTTTCGTTTGTCGTCGCTGATTCTGCGTAAGTTCCGATGCAGCTGACATCACTAGTCCCTTCCCTTTCCACCTCTATCTTCAAATTACACGAAATAGGAACTCCTGTGTTCTGTCATCAATCCATGCGTGCACATACAAGAACCGTACGCGAGCTGTAAGAGTACACAGCATTTTGCGTGGTCTTTATGCTTGTATTTATTTTCACTTATGGTCAGCAGACTAGAAACACATTTTCACTGAGCAATTTTCTATAAATATCTTAATAAAACAAACTAAAATTCTCTGTTTTGTATTTTGGTTGAGACCAGCTGTGTATCTAACGACTGCTTCTTGTTGTAGAAATGGAATGAAACAAAGAAGCTACAAGCATGCTTATTGAGACATACAGCAAGGATGGGTGTCGATGTGATCCTCTTGACAAGTTGTAACACAATAAGGAATGCCTACAAATGTCTGATTCTGAGTTCATATGTTTTACATCAATGTTCGTCGCCACAAAAAGTGCCAGCGAACTTCTCCTTCTTCATGACATTGCAAGACCTCACACAAGTCTGCACCTCCGAGAGGCGCTCACAAAACTTTTCTGGACTATTGTTCCTCATCCGCCCCACATCCCAGACCTCGCAGCTTTTGACTTCCATTTGTATGGCCCAATGAAGGATGGACCCCACAGAAAGCAGTACGTTGACGATGGTAAGGTTATTGATGCAGCAAGACGTTGGCTCCTATGTCGACCTGTTGACCATGCGAGCATACATCCCATCTCAGATGCGTGCCATATGGCCGTTGCATTATGTTGAAAAAAAAAAGGGGGGATTGGTAACCAAAAGAGTGTGAAATAATATGGTGTATTGGAATACTGAATAAAACCAGTCTCCTTTCAGAAAGAAATATCTTGCATTAGTTACTGAACACTCCTCGTGTTACCTTAAATGGTGAAAGTACCGTACGTGTTTGATTTTATTGCATCTTTTGTACTATTTCAGAGTTTATTTGTGAGAATAGCTATGAGACTCCGAGTAGTTGTGCTGTGCGCGACTGCCGCTCGGGATTAGCCGAGCGGTCTGAGGGGCTGTGGTCATGGACTGTGCGGCTGGACGCGGCGAAGGTTCGAGTCCTCCCTCGGGCACGGGTGTGTGCGCTTGTCCTTAGGATAATTTAGATTAAGTAGTGTATGAGCTTAGGGACTGATGACCTTAGCAGTTAAGTCCCCTAAGATTTCACACACATTTGAACATTTGAGCTGTCCGCGTGCGGCGAGGACTGTAAAAGGCGTTTTGCATCTTTGTGATCGTACTTTTTGTTGTGGTTGGCAGGAGAGCCAACACCGTATTACTAAAGGAGGCCAAAATGTACGCGTCTCAGCTCACGCAGGCTGGCGTGAGGTCTGGAACATGACAAGGGAATTAGAATTGAGAAAAACGGACGTAGCTGGTGGAATACTTAACTTTAATCCATTAATGATGAACGTCGCTCTTTATGGTACATGATTCACAATATCAATAGTACGGATACTGGCGCCTAGCTAGGTCGTAGCAAATAACGTAGCTGAAGGCTGTGCTAACTATCGTCTCGGCAAATGAGAGCGTATTTTGTCAGTGAACCATCGCTAGCAAAGTCGACTGTACAACTGGGCGAGTGCTAGGAAGTCTCTCTAGACCTGCCGTGTGGCTGCGCTCGGTCTGCAATCACTGATAGTGGCGACACGCGGGTCCGACGTATACTACCGGACCGCGGCCGATTTAAAGACTACCACGTAGCAAGTGTGGTGTCTGGCGGTGACACCACACTTTTGTGACATAGCTTTCTTCATTACCGTGTCACTTGCACGAATCCCGTCATGTACGACCGATAGCAGCTTGTCAAAACAATACAAATCCACGTCCCTAAATTTCTATGGATCTTTGAGCCTCTGCTCCTTCATTAACGAGGAGTGTATGAACCTGTCTTCAACCCTTCTTCCCGGCCAGAGACGATCCAATTACTACTCCTGGCATTACGTTGTCGTTGTGCCCGTCTCCCTAACGACTAAGGCGGACACTGCCACGGGAAATGCTGCATAGACAGCTGCATCCTCCAGGTCTGTATTGCTGTGAAACATAAGCATAGATAACCATTTGCTTCTAGGAGCATGACGCAAAGCGAATACTTCAGTGCATGCGTTCCGTCTACTGGCCACAAGTGGCCCATCGGGACCATCCGGCCGCCGTGTCATCCTCAGATGAGGATGCAGATAGGAGGGGCGTGTGGTCAGCACACCGGTCTCCCGAACGTTATGATGGTTTTCTGTGACCGGAGGCGCTGCTATTCGGTGGAGTAGCTCCTCAATTGGCATCACGAGGCTGAGTGCACTCCGAAAAATGGCAAGATCGCATGGTGCCCCGGATGGTCACCCGTCCAAGTACCGGCCACGCCCAACGGCGCTGAACTTCGGTGATCTGGCGGGAACCGGTGTATCCACTGCGGCAAGGCCGTTGCCACTTCAGTCCATAATTCTGTATAATCATAACGTAATTTGATTCTAGCTGCAGGAGATAACAATTCAGAAATGGTTCAAATGGCTCTGAGCACTATGGAACTTAATTCTGAGGTCATCAGTCCCCTAGAACTGCTTAAACCTAACTAACCTAAGGACATCACACAAATCCATGCCCGAGGTAGGATTCGAACCTGCGACCGTAGCGGTCGCGTGGTTCCAGACTGAAGCGCCTAGAACCGCTCGGCCACTCGGTCCGGCAGATAACAATTACTGCTTACTAAATACGAACTCAGATCTCTCAGAAGTTTCAATATGAGTAGATATCAACTTTACAAAAATATAAAATTTCACGCTTATCGACATAAAAAAGTCTGCATTTCCGAAAATGTACCCATTGGGCGTTGGTTCAGACATTACGTGTATCGTGTAACAGGGCTAATGGAAAAGTTTATGATTTCCGCCATGTACACTTGGGATGCTGCTGGTGCAGACTTGTATATGATACGTGTGTCGTGTAGTGTCGAGTTTACACAGGATGTTTCACAATTCATGTTACACACTTTTAGAGGCTGTAGAGGGGACTTAGTACACCAAGATTTGCATAGGAACCCATGACCTTAAACAGTTCATTTCCATCTCACAAGGAAAGTATGATGTACAGATTTCACTCCTGTTTACTGTGGTATTACAACAGCTGTCCGATTTGACGACCACCAAGTTCGGTGCACACAGTATATCTTTGCAGTAAGTTCGCGTAAACTCTTTCCAACAGGCATAGTGCAGGGTTGCAACTGTGATCCGCGCAACCAGATCTTCCTCCGACTGGACATAGATCTCGTAATCAAGACTCTTAATGTGGCCCCACAAGGAAAAGTCCATTGGAGTTTAATCCGGGGATCTTGGTGGTCCACCTCGACCGATCCACCCGTCCCTGTAGACCACGCTCAGATGATTTCGGACGCGAACTATAAAATTTACTGCCGCGCATGCTGGAACCACAATTCGTGCCCACTGTCCAGTGGAACATCTGCCAAAAAACCCACCAGTACGTGTTGCAGGTATATCAAGTACCTGGCAGTTAGGTTGGGAGGAAGAATGTACGTTGCAATCACACGACCATTGCAGATATCGTTTCCCGGATACTGATGTCGAATGTGTGCTGAAATCTTTGTGTGCACGTGACTTATGGGTTTTCATGATCCCATTGCGGCTATTTAGAGCGTTCAAAACACCTTCGCTGTTGAAATACGGTGAACAAAATTCGCTTTGGGAGCTGAGGAAAATCCACACCAAACCAAGTACAGAGATTTGCATGTGGCACAAAATTCTCCGGGAGCATGACGTGTAACTTCCGAGGGTGACATCGGTAGAGTCGTTGTTCTTACAGAACACACCAGAGTGAGACACATGCGAGTCACGTGCAACGGCTCGAGTACTCTTCGATGGGTTCTCTTCAGCTTGATGAAGCACTTCCTCTTCCAATACGACACTGCTTCACCTTCTTGTAGCATCACAGTTTGCTCTATGGCTTGTGAATATCAAAATTTCCTGCAGCCGTTAATCTTCTCTTGCAAACGTAGGATGAGATGCATTCACACGATTTGGAAAGTACTCGTGGTACAGTCGTTGAGCTCCTTTTCCATTACTACGAGCTTCACCGTAAACTAACAACATAGAAGGGTGATCTCTACGAATATGTACTCAGGCATCTGTTTACTGCTGTACTAGTCTCCGTAATGTCAACTGACGCATTACCAGGAAGCATGAAAACGGAAGCAAATGGAAACAGAGGACATCACATGACATCGAGTCATTGTACCACTCATAAATGTGAGTAGCCTAACAGGCAAACTGCGTAAGAAACATCTAGCGCGCGATTATCTTTTGTTTTCCTTGTAACATGGAAACGAAGCACAGGGGTTCCTATGCAAATCTTGATCAACTAAGTCCCCTCTTCAACTTCTGGAAGTGTGCAAAATGAATTGTTAAACAACCTCTATACTATTGCGTCACATGCCCGCGACAGGGACCCACTAGAAATACAGGACCCGCAACGAACTTGTGATGTCACACTAGTCGCCTTGTCCGCAAACGCTCGGGTCCGTGCAGGGCCCACGTAAAATCGATATGTCAATAAAAAGATACCGACTAAAGGTCTTAACTTTGCTATTGAGAGCTTGCAAGCATGTAAAAACACAATTAAGAGTTATTAACTTCGAATGCGAACATTTTAGTTTTGGGTAAAGGCGTGACTGTTATCGACATTAAATGAAACAAGTTTACTGTTACCAGTCACTGTTTAATTATCACCACGACGCGTTTCAAAGGTTTAGACGCACATCTGTTAATGTGACATTTGTGTGTGTGTTGTGTTACGATTCTTTGGAGGAACTTGTGGCACTGTCTAGTGGATAAATAAAACACTATTTCATAACATGATTTTGGGTTTCTTTTGGCAAAAAATTAATCTTGTATCTAACGGTAAACATAAAATAAGTAAAATGAAGTACTTTCAGTGGACACAGGTTCCTTTCACAGTTGTAACACATCACATGTATACCATCATATTTTGTAAACAAATATGGCAGATGGATGTGCAGTTTGTGACAGTACTTGTACACATAGTTTCAACCTGACAAGGGGTAAAAGCTGCTGGTGTGATGATTTACAGGTATATCATCACACCAACAGCTTTTACCCCTTGTTGTTAGGACGTATATTCTTTGGACTTTGTGACAATATTTTCTCTTCTGCTATGCGATCCATGCACCCAATAGATTCCGAAGTCATACTTGTTTACAAAATATGATAGTATACATGTGATGTGTTACGACTGTTAAAGGAACCTGTGACCACTGAAAGTACTTCATTTCACTTATTTTATGTTTACCGTTAGATATACGTTTAATTTTTTGTCCAAAGAAACCCAAAAGCATGTTCTGATATAGTGTTTTGTTTCTCCACTAGACAGTGCCAAAAAATCGTAACACAACACACACACACAAATGTCATATTAACAAATGTAAATCCACCTTATGATGGAGGTTTAAACCTTTGAAAAGCGTCGTGGAGATAAATAGTGACTGGTAACAGTTAACTCGTTGTTTCATTTAGAGAGTCATTGAACTCGCTTACCTCAGGAGATGGCTTTTCGACCGCTGGCCCTGGTAAGACCTGCAGTGCCAGGTGCTGTGACGTGCGCGCCGTGGCCTGTCTTTCTCGTGGGCGTCGCCCGCAACGTCACCACGAGGCAGTCAGTCCCGTCGCGGGCAGTGGTAATAACGTTTTGGTTCTCCTGTGTATTTTCAGGTACACTAAAGACGAAATAAGCCAAAAGCGCCCGGCGTCTCCTTCAATGTTAATCCCTTAGATTCCATCCCGTGGCCGGTCGTTTAATGCGTGGAGTGCGTTACGCAGTGGCAAGTGCGTGTTCAGGGGACGTTCATCGGCTCCCCACTGGGCGCGGCTGCGTGCTGTTCCGACTTTTAAGCGAGCCTCACACACAGGAGGGGTTTCACCAACAGTTTTAATTGCCTGCTGCAGTTTAGCTATCGCACTGTGGCGCTCGATCAATAAAACAGTTCCTCCATAACTCCCCGGTCTATGATGTAATAGGCGAATCCGCAGTACTTCCCAGATTCGCCACGAGCCCATTTTAAAATAAAGTGATTTCATTAATCGTTTATTCGTGTTCTCTTAGTCTTCGGCAGTGCTTTAGAAATCAGTGTAATTCCGTTACATTGTCAATATTGCTCAGTGGCTCAGAAACAAGGGTCATCATCGCCCTCGTCATTTAGGGAGAAACTTTTAGTGTAACATGTATTGGCATCATGGTACGCGTTTTTGTGAAATCTTCTGAGCTCGGTCAGTTTAAGAGAGTAGTGGTAATCAAAATCCTAGTTAAGTTCCAGCTAAACTAGCTTAGTGCGTGTTTATTGTATGCTTCAGCTCCACTTTGACATATACATTATGACAGTGGCAGCATTGATGTGTCATCCATACAATTTAAAGTGTCTGTTCAATCAACATTTATAGAAAACTAGAGTTCAAACAGCGTCGTGCAATGCTTCGTTACACTCGTGACGTCAAGACAATTTGATTCCCACATTTACTTCCTAAGTCTATTGGATGCAGTTTCAGTAATTTTCCTTGCAACAATTGCGAGTTACATTCTATGGCTGCAAAGTCGGCCCATGCATAAGCCATTTGCAGCAGAAATCGTTTGGCAAATCCCAGCCTTGCTTGCAATCGAAGGTCCTCCTCGTCTCCAAGGTCCAGCCGGGCTTGCATCAGGTCGCAAAAATCACCGTGCCATTAATTCTGCTGCAAGGAATAGTACTCTATGTGCACACGATCAAATGTTCCGTCGGAGAGCAGATCTACAGGTCTGCACATATCAGAGCCAACTAGGACCTGATTTCCTGAATCGCTTAGGGTAAACGCAGAGACAGTTCCTTTGAACAGGTCACGGTCCTTTTCCTTTCATGTCTTTTCCCAACACGAGCTTATGTTCCGCTCCTACTAAGCTCATCATTTACAGGAAGTTAAACCAAAATGTTCGTTCTTTCCTCCCACCGATAATCTTCTTATTGCACAGGTAGTTGCCGAGCGTGTGTTCTTTGGTGCGTCGTTATATTCAGTTTATTGTTACACGAAATTCCATCGACTAACGAAAAGTCTAAAAGAACAATATCTCTGGTGAAAACAATGCAACTGACCAAAAAATTGTTTCCAAAGTAAAATCTGTTGAAAATTATCTCAAACAAACCAGCAAAGTTTCCGTTTGCGTTTCATGTACGAGAAGGAATCAAACGTAAACCTTAAAAGTGTAATTAAAAATCTATTTTTCGCACCTTTCTTCTGTAAGTTAGCAGAACTGTTACGAATTGTATAAGTAAGGCTCTACAAGCGGTAGCGTACTACAGACAACCGAAACGCAATAAGCATACCAGTTCAAAGTGACTGTCCGGTTTGTGATGCGCACCAAAGAACAACAGCTCGTATCATGAGTTTTCTGAGGAGTGAAGGTACGAAACCTAGTGAAATCCATCGGCGAATGAAGGTCCAGTATGGTGATGCATGTATGTCGCTCCAGTAAGTGAATGAGTGGAGTAGGAAGTCGGGAAATGGCGTGACTTCGGCGACAGACGCTCAGCGCCCAGGTGTTGTGATACCATCGTCTACTGCAACAGCTGAAACCGGTGTGATGGGAAATCGCCGTGTGACGGTGAATGAAACAGCCGCAAATCTGAACACTAGCCATGGCTCAGCACATCACATCATTCACAAAGTGGTTAAGTTTCTCAAAGTGTCTGCAAGTGTGTGCCACAGCTGCTCACTCCAGAATTGGAAGATTAATGTTCTGTCACATCCGCCATGCTCTCCAGACCTCGCGCCGAGTGATTACCGCGTGTTTCGACCACTCAATGAGGCGATGCGAGGAAAGGAATTTCGTTCCGGCCGAGTGGTGCAACTGGCGGTGCACATGTGGCTGCGCATACGAGCAAAATATATATATTTTTATCCTCTCGCGGAAATCGGTGCGCTTTCTATGTGTTGAAGGAAGTGTGTTGAACAACAGGGAGACTATGTCAAAAAATTATACACTTGTTACACTTTCGTTCAATAAAAAATAAAAAGTATTTTAATTTTTCGTTTGACTCCCTTCTCGTATAAGGCGATTGCGTATCTGGTGGCTGTGCAGTACTTACTACGAAAAATGCCAAAAATAATATGAATAGTATTAGTACCATATTTAGCGGTACTGAATCAAACCGAGAAGAAAAGAACTTTATAATGCAACTTCACTAAAAGAACGGACAGGGCGTAAGGCTCATCTCTGTACACCGAGAAACGATTAATTTGGTAATTGCAGGAAATGTCAGGTAAAAGCTGTAGGGGTAGAGCAAGGCTTGAACACAGAAAGTAAGTTCGAATGCCTGTAGACTGCTGCAATTGTCTAGAGCTTGCGATGCCGCACTCTACAGAGACGGCAAAGTATTACAGTCACCTCAGTATTAAGTTAATTACAGAGTAACAAGCCTTTGAGGGTAGCGATGATATTCATTAATTTTGACTATGATTTGATTCATGATTGTGTGTACTTTACGAGCATCAACATGAGATACCAAGACAGTAATGATTCCCCAATGTAGAGCTACTGTCTATAATTTCTGCTGGTTCCGTTCTTAAGTAATTCAGATGTTAGTGAATTTCTCCTTGACGACTTACTTGATTGTAAGGGAGATCTTCGTGCGCAGTTTGAATAGACCTTCGCACGTGAATACACTGGGGAGGTGCTAGGCAAGAGGTTCTGGCGGCAATTGGAAGACGTTATTGTCAACCAAACGTCACACACAAGGGAAACTCCACATGGCAACCCCTTCAGATTTAGTGTAAGATGGTCCAGTGGATAGTCCATAAATAACTGAGCACAGATCAAACATGAAAACAGAAAGAAGGTGCACTGAATTGTGAAAAAAGAAACAAAATATAAACAGTGAATGGTCCGAGCTCAAGGTGTGCAACATCGAGCAAATTCGACCAGTACGGCTTCTTGATTATCCGGTCATGGTGGCGGACTGCGAAGGAGGCGATCCTCTTTCAAGTCTCGCTCGTGCCCCATATGCATTTTTTTCACAAGATTATGAACTGTCCTTCCGGTCATTGACGTGTCTGTTCGCTGTATTCAAATTTGTGTCTATGTCTTACAACAGCGAGATGTAATGAAGGGACCACCAGACATAGGTTAACTCCTCTTTGTCCTACATAACTACCACATGTTCTTGCGTTCCGTTTTGGAATTTTTGATTCTTGAATTCCTTTATGGTAACATAAATCACATCTTTTTGTTTGTTGTTTTATTTCTGTGACAGATCCCTGTTGCATCTCACCTGCTCTCACTATTCATGACATTTACTTGACTCATATTCTATAACAATGTATAGTATGACAAATGCCAAGACTAAGGAAAGTTCATAATTTTGTGAAAAAAAATGGGGCACGAGGGAGATTTGAAGACGGATCTCCCGTTTCGCAGTTCAAAACCGTAACCACACAACCACGACGCTGTGGTTCCTACAGTACCCTCGATGTTACACATCTTCAGCTTGGATCCCTCACTGTTTCGATTTTGTTCCTTTTTCTCACAGTTTATGACATCTTTTTCCTGTTTTCATGCTTGATCTGTGATCATTTTTAGACGGGCTATTCACTGGGCGATTTTACCTCTAAATCTGAAGGGATGCGATGGCGAGTTTCTCTTGTAAAAAACCTATCCAAAACTGTTGAGATGGTTCAAAGGGCTCTGAGAACTATGGGACCTAACAAACATAAGGACATCACACACATCCATGCCCGAGGCAGGATTCGAACCTGCGACCATAGCAGTCGCGCGGTTCTGGACTGCGCGCCTAGAACCGCTAGACCACCGCGGCCGGCTCGAAAACTGTCCAAACGAGAAGTAGTCTCCTCTGCGCATTCAGCTCAAAAAGAAACCCGACGTGTTGGACTCAATTCGCAGAGAAATGGCGAGACGCGGACGTATGGCTGGGACGTGGCACTCTTTCACGCCACTTTCATGTTAACAGGTGAAGCAGTTCACAGAGAGAACGCGCTGTGGGAACGGGTAGCTTATGGCCCGCTCCGTCGGTTTGTCGCCACGAGTAGCGCGTCGGAAGGATGCCTCGCGGAGACGTTCAAGTACCGCGTTGCTGCTTCCATTAATTTAAAGTTATCCGATGTGCCTAAAAAACTTGTTTTGTGTAGATGAGGCTACGTCCGTCTCGGTAGATAGTTCCCCATTAAAAATTTTGGCGTAAGAAATTAAAAACCACTGTTTTGGGATTCGCGCGTGTTCTCCAAATGGCTCTAAGCACTATGGGACTTAACATTTGAAGTTATCAGTCCCCTATACTTAGAACTACTTAAACCTAACTAACCTAAGGACATCACACACATCCATGCCCGAGGCAGGATTCGAACTGGCGACCGTAGCAGCAGCGGGATTCCGGAATGAAACGCCTAGAACCGTTCGGCCACAGCGGCCAGCGCGTGTTCTCCGCTTTTCAGTCTTTCACATTCCATTTTTATGAAAATATTAGGCAAAAAATTCATTTTTCAGTAGCTTATAGTCGGACATTACCGTTTGATAGTGAACTGGTTTTATTTTTGTTACAGCTCATAGTTACGGAGATATTTCCAAATAAGTAAACCACTAGGTATATTTTGATAAGTCTACAGTGAAGAATACAATCAGACTAAATAAGTGAGTCGGCCATAGTGGCCGTGCGGTTCTAGGCGTTACAGTCTGGAACCGCGTGACCGCTACGGTCGCAGGTTCGAATCCTGCCTCGGGCATGGATGTGTGAGATGTCCTTAGGTTAGTTAGGTTTAAGTAGTTCTAAGTTCTAGGGGACTGATGACCTCAGAAGTTAAGTCCCATAGCGCTCAGAGCCATTTGAACCATTTGAATTAAATAAGTGAAATATTTTGACGTTTGGCCGTGACGAACAACGACACGCAACATTCAACGTTACGGCCACGCACTAGGCGGATTTGTGGGTCGTGCTTCTCTTTCGTGTGTAGTTTATGAAGTCAGTTAAAACTGATTTTAAGTTAATATTATAATAAGAATTATTTTCATTTTAAAGCTGGAGCTAGAAGCAGATCCAGCGACAGATTTAGCTGTGTACTATACACGTAAATTTTTGTCTACATTAACAGTTTCATTCGCGAAGCAGTCAGTAACTATTTTCCTTCATATATTGTTGAACAAATGTCGTGCGTTCTCGCGAGCAAGGAATAACAAATGAGTTTTGCTGTTGATATAACTAAAAATGTTCTATGTCCTAGATGTTTTATGCTTAGGCTGACCTATTTGCTTATTTCTTTTATGCTTACATATTTCAGCTTTCTGGACACACATCAAAAAATGTTTTGCATCACCCTGGTTCCCAGAACTCTTGAAGATAGTTGTTGACTGTGGATATTGTATCACAGACACAGTCCCTTTGACTGTTCAGAGAAGTCACTAAACCCGCCCAAAGATGTAAACAACCATGCATGAACAGCGCCTATTAGACGGAGTGGGTCCGACAGCCGATCGGATCCAGTCCTTCTACCATTAAGGAGGTACACATCTCGTCTTGTCCGTAGTTCACCCATGCCTAGACGCTCATTACCGCGGTTCGATCGCGAGCGCATTGTTGCTGTGTGCCCCCCGTATGGGGTCTCAACAACGGAAGCGTCCAGGCGTCTCCGAGCGAACCAAAGCGATGTTGGGACATACAAGAGATACAGAGAGACAGGAACTACCGATGACATGCCTCACTCAGGCCGCCCAAGGGCTATGACTGCAGTGGATGACCACTACCTACGGGTTATGGCTCGGAGGAACCCTGACAGCAACGCCACCATGTTGAATATCGCTTTTAGTGGAGCCACAGGACGTCGTGTTACGACTCAAACTGTGAGCAATAGGCTGCATGGTGCGCAACTTCACTCCTGACGTCCATGGCGAGGTCCATCTTAGCAACCACGACACCATGCAACGCGCTACAGATGGGCCCAACAGCATGCCGAATGGACCGCACAGGGTTGGCATCAAGTTCTCTTCACCCCCTCAACCAGACATTCGTCGGAGAAGTGTTTGGAGGCAACCCGGTCAGGCTGAACGCCTTAGACACACTGTCCAGCGAGTGCAGCAAGGCGAAGGTTCCTTGCTGTTTTGGAGTGGCATTATGTGGGACAGACGTACGCCGCTGTTGGTCATGGAAGGCGGTGTAAAGGCTGTATGATACGTGAATGCCATCGTCCGACGGATAGTTCAACCATGTCGGCAGCATATTGGCGAGACATTCGTCTTCATTGATGACAATTCGCGCCCCCTTCGTGCACATCTTGTGAATGACATCTTTCAGGATGACGACATCGCTCGACTATAGGGGCCAGCATGTTCTCCAGACATGAACCCTATCGGACATGCCTGGAATAGTCTGAAAAGGGCTGTTTATGGATGACGTGACCCACCAGTCACTCTGAGAGATCTACGCCGAATCGCCATTGAGGAGTGGGACAATCTGGACCAACAGTGGCTTGATGAACTTGTGGATAGTATTCCACGACGAATACAGGCATGCATCAATGCAAGCAGACATGCTCCTGGGTATTAGAGGTACCGGCGTGCACAGCAAGCTGGACCTCCACCTCTGAAGGTGTCGCTGTAGAACGAACGACCGGACGCACCAAAGCTACTGGCAAATAGATATTGCACTCCTTAGCATCCCCAACCTCTTACAGAGAACACCACTCTTAACAACATACTCATCCGACAGCTCTCCTGCCAACAGGCGTTTCTTAATCGAGCCCCAGATAGGGTCCTGATCCTGATGCTGAGCGACATCATCGAACAAGAGGAGAGTTTCACCCAACACAATACAGTTAAGACTGTCTCCTTCTGTCTCCCGGGTTCCCTCACTAGGAGTAGATTCGGAGAACATCCGGCTGAGGACATCCGCAAGAATATTTGCAGAGCCTCTCACGTGTTTAACTTCAAATTGAAATGCCGAATTGCGTAATGCCCACCTGGCAATACGGCCAGTTTTACGCGGCCTAGCCAACAACCAGCTCAATGCCTGATTGTCGGTTTCTAGCTGAAAACCTCGATGTTCAAAGTAGAAGCGGTACTTCTCCAATGGGAACTAAACGGCCATCGCCTCGCAGTCGTGGACGAAGTACTTAAGTACGGCACTAGTTCACCGACGAGACGCGTAAGCTAATGGCTGCCTCTGCCCTTCGAACTCATGGAGGAGAAGAGCTGAAATACCAGCATTAGATGCGTCAGTTTGGACAACAAACCTTTTATTAAAGTCTGGTACTCCGAGGACCGGAGGACCGGGTATGGCTGCCTTAATGTGCTCGAACGCAGCCTCCTCGGCGGGTCCCCATTCAAAACGCACGCCCTTCCGGCCCAACTCGTTCAAGGGTGCCGCCAGCTGAGCAAAATTTGGGACAAAACGCCTAAAACAGTTCGCCATGCCTGTGAACCTAGCAACTTCGCACTTATTTGTAGGCGGAGGCAAAGCCCGTAAGATTTGCATAGGAACCTATGACCGGAAATAGTTCGTTTCCATGTTCATAAAATGGTTCAAATGCCTCTAAGCGCTATGGGACTTAACATCTGAGGTCAACAGTCCCCTAGACTTAGAACTACTTAAACCTAACTAACCTAAGGACATCACACTCATTCATACCCGATGCAGGATTCGAACCTGCGCCCATAGCAGCAGCGCGGTTCCGTTCGGCCACAGCGGCCGGCAGGAAGAGCGAGAGTGGGTGCGGTTGTGGGTCGGTTAGCGGCCGACCGCGTTCTACGAAACAGAAATTGATCGTCTCTTCTCCCAATGGGGTAACGCATGTGGTGATTACTTTTGATTGGAACCATTCCATGGTTCCGTTGGGGGGGGGGGGGGGTCGGTTTTCATTTGACTGCACCTTATCAGTATGTACCCACTGCGTGATAAGCTGATCGCCTATGACATTTTAAAGTTTGTTCGACGTCGTATTGATCATGTTAGTTCAAGTATTTCCACTATATTGATTAGTGGTTGCTGTTAACGGTACAGTTAGTAGTGTTCTTAATAAACAATCCCTACCCAAGGTAGTCACAGGGTTTTGTCAACATTTACGATACGAGTCGTCCAAGTAACTCGACGAAAACTTCGAGGAGAGATGTCGTGCCTTCGGAGGGAGGGGTCGTAGGTACAATCAATAGCAAGGATGTACTGCCCGAGATGTCGCTGCATGGGACAGAGGGGACCACGTGGCATTGTGGCTCCCCCGTTGGCAGCCCCCAGGAATCCACGCAACGGAGACATGAGGCTCTCACCGAGATTACTCTCTAACAAATGGTCGTAAGTTACTCGTAGCTGAAAGTCTGCCTTAATTTTCCGACATTGCGTGTTGTTATCCGCAGCCCATTTCGACACGCAAACGTAACCGCTCCCTCAGTGCTTTCCCGTCGGGCTGCGTTAATTTCCGTCCGCGGTGATTAATTTGTGGTTTGCAAGACAAGCAAACGATGTTCCAGCATTTCTTAATTATTGGTAGCAGCGGGGTTCTGAGATATATTAAAAACGGAGTCTTGTAAGCAACAATGTTAGATTTATTAGGCATTTTGCTATCATGAAATATTCCTGGGCTGCCATTAGAGCCATATCGCAATGTTTTGTGAATTTGCTGATTGCTCCTCTGCTCCTATGTGCCTGATGAAAGCCTTTCTAGCGAGGCCATTGTGGAAGTTTGCGTGCCAAAAATCCTCTGAGTGTCACTGTTTGGTTACGGTGAATCTGATGATCACGCAAGAAATGTAATTTAGTGTTTATCATTGATTTTATTGTTGATGATGCCGAGAGAGAAGAGAAGGAATGAAACTCCTATTCCAGGACATGGCCTACCCGTCTCGAACAGCATCAGATCAGCCACTAGCTTCAAGTCCTCTCCCAACGGACGAATCGTGTGATACGTCACCCTCCCACCCCACCCCTGCTTGCTACATAACACTTTCAGTTTAGTGTGATGTTTTCAGTAACCTTTTCATCTTTATTTTTCTCGCCAACTAACCTTCGTTATCGTCTAGCTGTTTCCAGCCACGCGTTGCTGTGGCTGAGTCTGATTAAATGGAAAACAAAGAAAAGGGAAAGCACACGCTTCTAATATGTGTCGCAATTGGATATATGTCCTAATCTTCTTCTCTCTCACGTCTACGTCCATATCCTTCGCCTCACTCTTTATCCTCCTCTACCTCCTTCCCTGTTTCCAATCAAACACTTCTTCCCCCTTCCCTTTGTCCATTTTCTCCTCCTGCTCGTCCCTTTCCCTTTCCTCTCCATCACCTTCTGCCCCCTCTTTCTGTCCATTTTGTCCTCCCTTATCTCTCTCCATCTCCAGCTGCCTGTACAGCACCTCCTTGCCCCCTTTCTATGTACATCTTCTCCTACTCCTCTCTCTCCATCCTCTCTTTCTCTCAGCCCATCTCCCCTTTCCGCTTTCTATCTCCGTTTCCATCCACCCCTACGTCCATATCATCTTCCCCACACTCTCTGGTCTTGAGCCTTGTTTGTTGTTAGTGTATATTCCATTTCTGCAGTAGTGTTATAATCATAAGCCAACAAGTCGTAAACAGTACTTAACTGTGTGCTAACAACGTTTCATTATTACGTATTTTCTGTATCATATATATTACAAATATATAGTCTATGTTACCCCGAATGCTCACTAGAGCATTGCGAAAAATTTAAAATAAATCGGTCAAGAGCTTCTCGAAATTTTTGGTAATAACGTTTCCCCTTATATATTACGTATTTATTTATACATTACATATATTAAAATAAGTATATAAAACCACGCACGTAATCGAATGCAATGTTGTGTCATAATTTCATAGTAATCGGTGAAGAACTTATGAAGATATAAGGTTCTGAACTCATAAATATTTACATTTTTATTTACTCGTTTTAAAAAACGAAAAATGGTAATGTTCGTTTCTACAAAATCGTATAGCAGAGCACACCTCCTGGACCGATCCAAACTTGCGTATGTCACGTAGTCACAATCCTTACGCTCGTACAATTCGTGATTCCTGCATAGGGAGGCAAATATTCTATCTTCATTTTAGCCCTACAGTGCATGGATACATCTTTGAAACACACAAGACACAAGCACTGCAGCATCGTACATCATTGATAGTTACAATGACTGTGTTAATACAAAGTCTACATCTTCACAGTACAATTTTCTTCAGACATACATGTACGTCTGTGTTTATACACAGTCGGAACCCATATTCTAATGTGCCTTTGGTAGCACTTTTAATTTGTGTGCCGACTAGTGACTTAGTTATTTAATTCATGAATGTTATAACTCTGAATGTGTGCATGAAACTGATCACAAGTTCATCCTTTTTATTTGTGAGGGTACGGAAAATTTTATATCAGTCGAAAGCGATTTAGACATTAAACAATTTATGTGCTCGTTCGACTGCAATAATATTTGTTGTTGCACTAACATCTAACACGCTACGTCGGTGTGAAGCACCATCCGCCATACAACCGTGGTACAAAACAACTGTACCACGAAGTATTGGTACGAAACACCCTCTGCCACGTAACATTAGTGCGAAGTACTATCTGGGACACGCCATCGGTATAAGGCACACTCCGCCATACAACCTTGGTACAAAGCGCCTTGTACTACAAAGTACTGGCAACATCCTCTGCCACGCAATAATGGTACGCAGTACCATCTGGTACGCAACATCGGTATGAAGCGCAGTCCACCATGCAACATCGATACGAAGCCCCTACTGCCACGAAATTTCAGTACAAACCATATTTCGCCACGCTACATTGGTGTGAAGTATCTTTGACAAGCAACATCAGTACGAAGCACTTTCCGCCATGCTTCATTGTTACGAAGCTCCCTCTGCTACGCAACATCAGTACAGAGCATCCTTCGCTACATAACGTTCTTACGGAGCACCCTCTGCCATGTAACATCGGATCGAAGTACCGTCTGCCATGAAATATCGAGGTTATACTGTTTTTGACAACTGTCATGGCGCGGTGCTAACAGATAAAGTATCAATGATTCAGAGGAATCCTGTCATTCATCGATAGATGGCATTGGCATTGTTTCGACAGTCGTGGAGGACTCTAATTCGTCATAGTTCAGCTAATTTACACGAAACAATTATAAATTGTACACACAACCTTTCCTAGTGAAATATTCTGTGTGTTAGTGAAAACCTTATCAAAATCCCCAAAAAGTTCCTGAAATTAGCCTGAACACAAAGACAGAAACCGCAGCGCATGACTTAATATGTTTATAGAAGAGAGGTCGATAGAGAGAAGGCAGGAGAAAAAAAAACGTAGGAGAAGTAATGTCCTCTCTGTTCTCCTCTGTCAGTAATATTACAAAAATGAACATACAATTACTAGCCAAAGAAACTGGTACACCTGCCTAATATCATGCAGGGCCCCCCGCGGGCACGCACAAGTGCCGCAACACGACGTGTCATGGACTCGACTGATGTCTCAAGTAGTGGTGGAGGGAATTGGCACCATGAATTCTGCAGGGCCGTCCAGAAATCTCGAAGATCTCTTCGGAGCACCACCTTTCAAGGCATCCCAGATGTGCTCAATAATGTTTATGTCTGGGGAGTTTGATGGGCAGCGGAAGCGTTGAAACTCAGAAGAGTGTTCCTGGAGCACAGCGTAGCAATTCTACACGAGTGGGGTGTCGCATTGTCCGATGGAATTGCCCAAGTTCGCCGGAATGCACAACGGACATGAATGGATACAGGTGATCAGACAGGTTGCTTATGTAAGTGTCACCTGCCAGCGTCGTATCCAGACGCCTCAGTTGTCCCATATCTCTCCAACTGTACACGCCCTCCACCATTACAGAGCCTCCACTAGTCTGACCATTCCCCTGCTGATACACAGGGTGCATGAACTCGTGAGATTGTCTCCATACCTGTACACGTCCATCCACTCGATACAATTTGTACGAGACGCGTCCGACTGGGTAACATGGTTCCAGTCATCAGCAATTCAACGTCAATGTCGACGACCCCAGGCGAGGCGCAAAGCTTTCTGTCGTGCAGTCATCAAGGGTACACGAGTGGGCTTTCGTCTCTGAAAACTCATATTGATGATAATCAAAATATCCACGGGTGTACTGCCGGTCTATAGTGTCCAATGGGCACAATATTTCGGCGATCAAACATGTCGCCATCATCAGGTGAACTGACGGACTGAGCTCTTGTGAACGCGCCGGCACGGAGACCCGTACGCTATGGCTGCTCAGGGTGAACTGGGTTCGGTCGCGGCGGCGGCCGATTTAAATACCCTCCGACCGCGGCGCGCTCACTCCGCCGTCCGCGCCCCGCGCCACGGTAGCGCGGTGGAACAGATTGCGACGGCGTCTGAGATGACGTCGGTGTGATGGCTCTGTCCGCCGTGGTCGTCACAACTATGCGTTTGCTCGATTTACTCTTGATTAACCAAATCGCTGGTTCCCAAGCCTTGCTAAGATTATAGCCACAGTCACGGTTTATGAGGTCGTCATTGGTGCGAATTTCTATGGCCTCTCTAACAACGCTGTTCCAGTATCTCGACGTCTGTACCAGAATCCTCATGCGGTCATACTCCATAGCGTGATTTTCCGACAAACAATGTTCAGCGACCGCCGACTTGCTCGGATACATCAGTCGAGTGTGCCTCTGGTGTTCACGGCATCGATCCTCGATGGTACGTATCGTCTGACCAATATACGACTTGCCACATTGACACCGAACCCAGTTCCCCCTGAGCAGCCATAGCGTACGGATCTTCGTGCCGGCGCGTTCACAGGAGCTCAGTCCGTCAGTTCACCTGATGATGGCGACATGTTTGATCGCCGAAATATTGTGCCCGTTGGACACTATAGACCGGCAGTACACCCGTGGATATTTTGATTATCAAATACGCCGGGAAAAACTCAAGAATCACATCATATTGATGATGTTTCGTTGAATGGTTCGCACGCTGGCCCACGCACGGCCCAGTACTGAAATATGCAGCAGTTCGTGGAAGGGCTGCACTTCTGTCACGTCGAGCGATTTCTTCAGTCGTCGTTGGTCCCATTATTGCAGGATGTTTTTCCGGCTGCAGCGGTGTCGAGGATTTGATGTTTTACTGGATTCCTGATATTCTCGGCACACTCGTGAAATGGTCGTACGGGAAAATTCCCACTTCGTCGATATCTGAGAGACGCTGTGTCCCATCGCTCGTGCCTCGATTATAAGACCACGCTGAAACTTAAAAGTCGTGATAACCTGGCATTGTAGCAGCAGTAACCGATCTAACAACTGTGCCACTTGTTGCTCTATATAGGCGCAGCGCCGTATTCTACCTGTTTGCATCTCTCTGTATGCCTGTACCAGCTTCTTTGTCGCCTCAAGGTATTATGGGCCTAGTAAGGCATTTCTGAATGTGTTCCGTGTCGTGTGCCATTCTTACTTGGTAGAGACTCCAAACGCAAGAACAGTATGCTACAGGTAGTCGCAGTAAAGTTTTTTTATGGGGTTTCATTTACTGCTGTAATACTCTATCACAAACCTCTCCCAAAGAATCTGTCTTTCATTAGCCTTCACTATTACTGACTTTGCGTATTCATTGTTTGTGACATAGCTTTGTAAATAAAACCACAGATATTTAAAAGATGTTACAGGCTCCAGAAGTTTGTCAGTAACCCTAAAATCTAAAAGTACCGGGTTGTCTCAATTTTTAATGGGGATTATCTAGTATCCATATTTAAAATTAATTTCCAGTCAGTAAACCAGTGACATTTCCATGTAAGTTACGCTGTGCTTACTTAAAAGTGACACTTGACTGTAGACACAGCTGATAATACTACTGACCCTAGCTGATAAATCGTTCACATGGACAGAGAACATAACAGGTCCTGTAACGCTTCGCAGAGGTAATGTAGTTTCTGTAGAACATTTATCATGCACTTCACAGAGGTTTTCAGAATATAGATGTAGGTGTAGATATAACACTCTGGATTCTACGAAAGTTGTTGTTTACGTAAATATCGTTTTAAAATATGGTCACCGCTCTACTACGATCATTTTCATTTATTGTCCGCTCACAGACACCATAGCGCAAGCATTAGTCCATATTTATGGTTGTTTGCGCTTATTTAAAATGTTGTTGATGTTGTGGTCTTCAGTCCAGAGACTGGTTTGATGCAGCTCTCCATGCTACTGTATCCTTTACAAGCTTCTTCATCTCCCAGTACCAACTGCAACCTACATCCTTCTGAATCTGCTTAGTGTATTTATCTCTTGGTCTCCCTCTACGATTTTTACCCTCCACGCTGTCCTCCAATAGTAAATTGGTGATCTCTTGACGCCTCAGAACATGTCCTACAACCAATCCCTTCTTCTAGTCAATTTGTGCCACAAATTTCTCTTCTCCCTAATAGTATTCAGTACCTCCTCATTAGTTATGTTATCTACCCATCTAATCTTCAGCGTTCTTTTGTAGCACCATATTTCTACAGCTTCCATTCTCTTCTTGTCTAAACTATTTTTCCATTTTTACTTCCATATATGGCTACACTCCATACAAATACTTTCAGAAACGACTTCCTGACACTTAAATCTATACTCGATTTTAACAAATTTCTCTTCTTCAGAAACGCGTTCCTTGTTATTGCCAATGTAAATTTTATATCATTTCTACTTCGACCATCATCAGTTATTATGATCCCCAAATAGCAATACGCATCTACTACATTAATTGTCTCATTTCCTATTCTAATTCCCTCAATATCACCCGATTTAATTCGACTACATTCCATTATCCTCGTCTTGCTTTTGTTGATGTTCATCTTATATTCTCCTTTCACGACACTGTCCATCCCATTCAACTGCTCTTCCAGGTCTTTTGCTGTCTCTCTCAGAATTACAATGTAATCGGCAAACCTCATAGTTTTTATTTCTTCGACATAGATTTTAATTCCTACTCCGAGTTTTTCTTTTGTATTTAGATTATCTCATTTAGTAAAAATTCTTGGCGAATGTGAAACAAGCGCAGTCGTTGGTTTAGTGGTACTGCATTTATTCCTTGCCGGCCTTGGTGGCACAGCGATTCTAGGCGCTTCAGTCCGGAACAGCGCAACTGCTATGGTCGCAGGTTCGAATCCTGCTTCGGGCATGGATGTGTGTAATGTCCTTAGGTCCCATAGTGCTCAGAGCCATTTGAACAATTTTTTTTGCATTTATTCCGTTGGAGAATTAAGCTGTAAATTAAAATAAAAACTCTTACATTATAGGTGGCCAGAAAGATGGCGATGACCATTATAGGGGCTCATTGGTTTGAAGAAGGACCCCAGAAGGGCAGCGACACAATTGGGGGAAGCAGTTGGTGGTTAGCATGAGACAGTTGGTTGAAACGTCACTGGAGAGTTCCCTCAGGATGCGCTTTTAAGACAGACATATCTTCTGTAGGAAGACCCGTATAGTGTGACAATGGATGATATTGCCTACCATGAGAGTCCATTGGATTCTTGCTGGGCCTGAGTCTTTAAATGGGGTGCAGGTGGGTCACTCAGCCTCACTTTTGTCGGTGTCCCGGAGCAGTCAGCACTAATGATCCAGGTAGTGGAGTGTAAATTTCTTTACTCAGTCCTGTCACAGGTGCTAGCTATTTTACTCAGCCCTGTTGCGAAACTGAGATAAAATGGAGTGTAATGTATATATTTTTGGGTTTACTCCATCTCGTTGTGCAGTATGTCCTCCGCAGTCGTCTATTTCATAAAATTAACTACTGTCTGGACCAACTGGTAGAAATCTGGATAAACACGTTTCTTTTGCTCGTGCTAGCAGACTTCTTTTCAGTGTTAGACGCTGAAAGAAATATGGAATCCTTCTCGATTTTATATACTGACCATCAACATTTCTTCTTTCAACACCAATCTGTTTATTCTTCTTAGTACTTTCAAGTAATTATCATAAGGTAAGAATATTACAGTCGTATCACAAATGGTTGGATACAAATATCTAGCACAACAAGAATGTATTTTGACAAGAAAATCGACCAAGAACCCAACACAGAATGACAACTTCTTTTGTGCTTGCTTCTATGTCACTATTCCTACTGTGAGCGCCGTTCTTCCCTGGTCGTAACACACCTCCAAGCCGCGACGTCTAAGAACAAGCGGCCTACAGCAGATGGACACGCTAAAACCTGTCGTCCCGTCTTACAGATATGCTGCATCCATGTAACTCGTATTACCCGCACTTAATAATAAACCAGTTCTCTGACAATATGCAGTTCGAAACTTAACCACTAATAAAAACGTTAATTAAATGTCATTATCATCTTTCATCAATTAGAAGGACCGCAAGCGTAACCCATCATTCTCCGAAAAATGACGCGTTACGAGCAGTAGTCAGCGTCCATTACAGAAGAATCGTGCAAGGTGCCTTATTGACGGAGGTATGGCTGTAGTCCTCACGCACTTAATAGTCGTAGTTAGAGCCTTTGAAAATCGGGTGTGACGTTTCCCATTAGCTAGCCGTAAGTGGTCCGCGTTGTGCACGCGATCGAAAGACAACCACCGGCCGCCGTGTGCATAACACGGTGAGATGCTAGACCATGTAGGCTAGGTATCACGTCATCGAGCTCCACCATTGTTCCTGAAAAATATGTTCAAATGTGTGTGAATTTCTAAGGGACGAAACTGCTCAGGTCATCGGTCCCTAGACCTACTTAGTAGTTAAACTAAAGTAAACTAACTTATGCTAAGAACATCACGCACACCCATGCCCGACGGAGGACTCGAACCTCCGGCAGGAGGGGCAGCGCAGTCAGTTCCTCATTGGTATATTTCTCTCTATCGGCCGTCTCAATCCTATAGTGGCTACCTGAATATCATTTTGTAACTTTTATTTTTAACCGATGCTTTATCACATGTGAAACCTGATGCTACATATTGATAGTGCATCATTACTTCCTGACTTTGTTCCTAAATAATCGTTTTACTGTTTGTATGTAAATCTTAAATGTGGAATTAATGAGGCAAGTTCACACATACCCAAGACAAGCTTTGATAATTGATATTAACTGCTTGATTTACGACTGCAAGTACGAGGGTGCGATAAAAATTAATACGTCCGAATTTTTTATGTAAAAACATTTCATACCTTCTAAATAAAACAAAGGTTATCAACAGTCTACATGTTTATTCTTCATGTCACCCAGGCGACGAACACTTTTTCCCGACAGACCAGTTCCTCGGTACCGTCACTAAAGAATGTTTGACTTTGTTGACAGGGCCACATCACCTGTGCTTGCACTGCTTCATCAATATCAAAGTGAAGTCCGTGAAGATGTTATAAGTTTTGGAAAGGGCTGAAAATCGGTTGGGGGCAAGTCGGGACTATATAGAGGATAGTTGTAATAGTGAACCCAAGGCGTCGGATTGTTGCAGATGTCGCAGCGCTTGCCTGTGGTGACATTCTCATGCCGAAGAAGAGGGTCCTCCATGTGTGTACAAACTCTTCGAATTCGAAACACGATTACACAACGCTATTTCTCACGCACAGATATTGTTTTCATGACACACCGCCATTTTGCATACTACGATTCGGAGCCCTCTAGCGGCAGAGGACTACAAATATGTAGACATAAAGAATAAAGATTTAGAATGCTAATATGGCTTGTTTTATTTAAAAAGCCTTAAGATTTTTCACATAAAAATTCGGAGACTTCACTTTTCAGCATGCCCTCGTACGATCGAGTCAGATACTTCCAAGGAGACATTGTACGACATCAACTTTTTTGGGTTCCATTTGCTAGAGGACGTAGAGGTGAGGCGAGTTGTACCAAGGCAATCGAAATTCATCGGCAGATTAGTGAAGTTTATGGAGAAAACACTATGAGTAATAAAACGATAAGAAAATGCTTTATAGCTTATTAAAATGGTGACGATGAAATGCGAAATGGAAGACCACCTACCATACTTATAGTTGTTGCCGAAAGCAGATACAAATTATTAAAATATCTTAGTCTTTAGTAATTCGTTTCCTCAAGTTTCTTGAAGTCTACCTTAAAAGAGTCTCAATACTGGACAAAATTACTTTTAAAAGTACATTAAGGCTTAGGCTTTGAGATTAATTGTCCTAAACCATCAGTTAATTACATAAAAATAATGACATGCATTATTGTTATATTGTCAGACTGCTTAGATTGTATAGCCAACGGCCTTGACGCAGTGTAACACCGGTTCCCGACAGATCACCGAAGTTAAGACCTGTCGAGCTGGTCTAGCACTTGGATGGGTGACCATCCGGTTTGCCGAGCGCTGTTAGTTGGCGGGGTGCACTCAGCCCTTGTGAGGCAAACTGAGGAGGTACTTGATTCAGAAGTAGCGGCTCCGGTCTCGGAAACTGACATACGGCCGGGATAGCGGTGTGCTGGCCTCAAGCCCCTCCGTATCCGCATCCGCAAAATGGTTCAAATGGCTCTGAGCACTATGGGACTTAACAGCTGTGGTCATCAGTCCCCTAGAACTTAAATCTACTTAAACCTAACTAACCTAAGGACATCATACACATCCATGCCCGAGGCAGGATTCTAACCTGCGACCGTAGAAGTCGCACGGTTCCGGACTGCGCGCCTAGAACCGCGAGACCACCGCGGCCGGCATTTAGTTACTGTTCTGAGAATGTCGTAAATTATAAGTAGTAAGATTCACAGTGACACTTTTAGCGTAGTCGAAATATTATTTTAAGAAAGAGAATTTGCATGTTTTAAAGGTAATTATAAAATAGTTGCCCACGACATTATGGAACCATCACCAGCTTACACAGTGCTTCGTTGACAACTTGGGTCCACGACGTCATAGAGTATGTGCCACACTCGAACCCTACCACCACCTCTTACCAACTACCGGGACGCGTCTAAGGAGGTCACGATTTTCCAAGGTCTAGGTTCCAACCGATATGGTCACGAGCGGATGAGAGGCGCTGCAGGCGATGACGTTCTGTTAAGCAAAGGCAGTCGCATCGGTCGCCTGGTGCCACAGCCCATTAACGCCATATTTCTACGCACTATCGAAACAGATACGTTGGTCGTTCAGCCCTACATTGATTTCTGCAATAATTTCACGCAGTATTACTTGTCTGTTAGGACTGACAACTCTACGCAAACGCCGGTACTCTCGGTCGTTAAGTGAAGGCCGTCGGACACGGCGTTACCGTGGTGAGAGTCAATGCCTGAAATTTGATATTCTCGGTACACTCTTGACACGGTGGATCCTAACGATTTCCGAAACGGAATGTCCCATGCATCTAGCTTCAACGAGCATTCCGCGTTCAAAGTGTGTTAATTTCCTTCGTGTGGCCATAATCACTTCGGAAACCTAATCACATGAATCATCTAAGTATAAATGACGGCCCTGCCAACGCACTGCCCTTTTATACTCTACGTACGCCATACTACCGCTGACTGTGTATGTTCATATCGCAATTCCATGACTTCTGTCAGCTCTCTGTATTTGACATACACCCAACAAAAAAAGTCTTGCATCATTTCTATTCCGAGAGTTCCAAAATCTGTACAGAAAATTGGAACACAGATCAACATAAACGTCATTTCTGCCCTTCTTATTGCTCATGAAAACCACAGATTGCATGTTGTACAACCATACAGCTACACCTTCAGGGGTACTGGTCCAGATTGCTGTACACACCGATACCTCTAATACCCAGTAGCATGTCCGCTGGCATTGATGCAAGTCCGTATTCGTCGTGGCATACTATCGACAAATTCATCAATGCACTGTCGGTCCAGATTGTCCCACTCCTCAACGGCGATTCGGCGTAGATCCCTCATAGTGGTTGGTGGGTCACGTTGTCCATAAACAACCCTTTTCAGTATATCCTACGAATGTTCGATAGCGTTCATGTCTGGAGAACATGCTGGCCACCCTAGACGAGAGATGTCGTTATCCTGAAGGAAATGATTCACAAGATGCGCACGATGGGAGCGCGAATTGTCGTCCATGAAGACGAATGCCTCGCCAATATGCTGCCGATATGGTTGCACTATCAGTCGGAGGATGGCATTCACGTATCGTACAGCCGTTACGGTGCCTTCCGTGACCACCAGTGGCGTACGTCGGCCCCACATAATGCCACCCCGAAACAACAGGGAACCTCCAGCTTGCTGCAGTCACTGGACGGTGTGCCTAAGGCTTTCACCCTGATCGGGTTGCCTCCAGACATGTCTCCGACGATTGTCTGGTTGAAGGAATATGCGACACTCATCGGTGAAGAGAACGTAATGCCAGTCCTGAGCAGTCCATTCGGAATATTGTTGGGCTCATCTGTACCGCACTCCATGGTGTCGTGGTTGCAAAGATAGACCTCGCCATGGACGTCGGGGGTGAAGATGCGCATCGTGCAGCCTATTGCGCACAGTTTGAGTCGTAACACAATGTCCTGTGGCTGCACGAAAAGCGTTATTCAACATGGTGTCGTTGCTGTCAGAGCTCTTCCGAGCCATAATCCGTAGGTAGCGGTCATCCATTGAAGTCGTAGCCCGGTCTCTCTGTATCTCCTCCACGTCCGAACAACATCGCTTTGGTTCACTTGGAGACGCCTGGACACTTCCCTTGTTGAGAGCCCTTCCTGGCACAAAGTAACAATGCGGACGACATCGGACCGTGGTATTCACCGTCTAGGCATGGGTGAACTACTGACAACACGGACATGGTTGAACTACTGATAACACGGTCAGTGTACCTCCTTTCTGGTGGAATGACTAGAACTGATCGGCTATCGGGCGCCCTCCGTCTAATAGGCGCTGCTCATGCATGGTTATTTACATCTTTGGGCGGGTTTAGTTTCAACGTCTATGTTGAAGAGTTCTGGGAACAGGGGTGACTCAAAACTTTTTTTGATGTGTGTATTATCATAGAGATATAGAAAGCCTAATAAAGTCTTTTTTAGACACATTACAAGTGCACTATATGTTCTCCCATACTGATTCTGCAGATATCAAGTCGAAAACCAAGTTCTTCCGATCTTCAGCGCAGCATATCCCTGTCAAGTTGTTCAAAAGCAGCATGTCCCTGTTAGTTTGTTGTAAAGCACTGTTAATGCGGTAGGTTTGTTGGTTGTGGATGCATGACCACTGTATTTTTCAATGTACCTCACTCACAGAAGTCATGCGGGATTAGGTCGGTAGAGAATTGAGGCCATGACATGAGCGCATTTCAGGGGTATTCGGGATTACGACGGTTCAAACCCGCGTCTCTTAATATAGGTTTTCCGTGATTTCTCTAAATCACTTAAGACAAACGCAGATATGGTTCCTTCGAAAGGGCACGGTCGCTTTCCTTCTCCATCCTGCCCTAATCCGAGCTTGTCCTCCGTCACTAATGATCTCGTTGTCGACGGGATGTTAAACACTAATCTCCCCCCTCCTCCTCCTCCTCCTCGTCCTGCATTTCAAGCACAACATACACTTTCTGCTCACTGCTACACTCACGTGGTAGAAATCTGAAGTGTGGCTGCAATAATACCTATATTTTTGAGTTTATCTATATGAGTGTTTAGTTTTTTGACAATATGTCAATTAATGTAGGTACAGTAACTTTATGAAGTCTCTTCAGTGACCTACAGTAACCTTGTACAGTGCATTACCGTGAAGGTGGCACCTAAGAGACGTCAAATTGGCATAAAGTGTGCTATATTTTTTTTATATAACGGGTGATCAAAAAGACAGTATAAATTTGAAAACTTAATAAACCACGGAATAATGTAGATAGAAAGGTAAAAATTGACACACATGCTTGGAATGACATGGGGTTTTATTAGAACCTAAAAAAACTTCACAAAATGTCCGACAGATGGCGCTGGACAGCAAAACGTCAGTGACTCCGCATGACAATCGTGTCTAAAAGGAGCTGTAATGAGAGAGAGAATCAGATGCGCCAGCAGTCGCAGCATGTTAACGTTACCTGAAAAGGCGCTTTTAGTCAAGCTGTATTAACAGAATGGAGAATGTGCTAGTTCAGCTTTACGATCCAAACGCCATAGGAAGGGGATTCCAACGGGTAAAGGTCCGTTGACAAAAGCAGGCCCACATCTCGTGGTCGTGCGGTAGCGTTCTCGTTTCCCACGCCCGCGTTACCGGGTTCGATTCCCGGCGGGGTCAGGGATTTTCTCTGCCTCGGGATGGCTGGGTGTTGTGTGCTGTCCTTAGGTTAGTTAGGTTTAAGTAGTTCTAAGTTCTAGGGGACTTATGACCATCGATGTTGAGTCTCATAGTGCTCAGAGCCATTAGAACCGTTTGACAAAAGCAGCTGTGGCGAGAATGATTTCGAAGTTCGAAGCCACTTGAGTAACGTGTTGTGGACCGACGAAGCTCATTTCGCGCTGCGAGGGTCTGTCAACGCCCACAACTGCAGAATTTGGGCTACCGAAAATCCTAGAACTGTCGTGGAAACTCCATTGCACGACGAGAAAGTCACGATATGGGTTGGATGTACCACATCTACCGTTATTGGACCTTTTTTCTTCGAGGAAATGAGTGATTCTGGGATTTTAACAGCTACCGTGACGGGTGAGAGCTACGCCGATATGTTACAGAATCGCATCATCCCCAGCCTGGCTGATAAACACCTACCGGAACGTACGATGTTTATGCAGGATGGCGCTCCACCCCATATAGCTAGACGCGTGAAAGACCTCTTGCGCGCGTCGTTTGGTGGTGATCGTGTGCTCAGCCGCCACTTTTGTCATGCTTGGCCTCCCAGGTCCCCAGACGTCAGTCCGTGCGATTATTGGCTTTGGGGTTACCTGACATCGCAAGTGTATCGTGATGGACCGACATATCTAGGGATGCTGAAAGACAACATCCGACGCCAATGCCTCACCATAACTCCGGACACGCTTTACAGTGCTGTTCACAACATTATTCCTTCACTACAGCTATTGTTGAGGAATGATGGTGGAGATGTTGAGAATTTCCTGTAAAGAACATCATCCTTACTTTGTCTTACTTTGTTATGCTAACTATTGCTATTCTGATCAGATGAAGCGCTATCTGTCGGACATTTTTTGAACTTTTATATGTTTTTGGTTCTAATAAAACCCCATGCCATTCCTAGCATGTGTGTCAATTTGTACCTCTCTATTCCAATATTAGCAGGAATCAGGCTAAATTCAATGGAGAATAGTGAAAATTTGTGCCGGACTGGGAGTCGTAGGAAGATTTCCCACTTGACGCGAGTAATCGCTTTGGCTATCTGAGCATGCTTCGCTCCAACCCAGTTTCACCAACATCTCCACACTGCATACTCATATGTAGGGGGTCCCCCGTTCACCACCCTCACTGCTCGAAGCCTCACGCTGATTGTTGCAAGCGGTCAGATGAGAGTGAATGATCATTAATGGCATCAAGGTGCATATGTTTATATGTGTGGTATCTCTTCCTCCACATATTCAGTGCAGATAAACTCTACGTCAAACCTCTTTAGGTAATCAGTGCGACGGTAACGGACAAAAGATGCTACATGTGTAGTGTGGGCCGTGTGGGGGAACTGGATTGCACGTGAAGTGTGCTCAGATATCCGTAGTTGTTATGGTGACCGCTCGTGTAAAGCGGAAAATTCGAGCTCGAGTACCAGTCAGACACAAATGTTCACGGTCACCATCGAATTTACTTCGGTGTCACGCCTAATGACAGAAATTCAACTTCGTCGGACCGGCCGGAGTGGCCGAGCGGTTCTAGGCACTTCAGTCTGGAACCGCACGTCCGCTACAGTCGCAGGTTCGAATCATGCCTCGGGCATGGATGTGTGTGATGTCCTTAGGTTAGTTAGGTTTAAGTAGTTCTAAGTTCTAGGGGACTGATGACCTCAGAAGTTAAGTCCCATAGTGCTCAGAGCCACTTTTTCTACTTCGTCATCGTACAGTGTGCCCCTTGAAAAGGCGAGTAGAGGTGAGAGCAGAGTGGTCCGGTTCACAGAGGGCGAGGAGGGCGAGTGGCCGATGCGGCGCGCCTACCGGCTGGAGGACTTCCTGTGGACGGGGTCGGGCGACGGCGCGCTGCCCCCGGGCCCCGGCCAGGGGCCGGCCGCCTCCGGCGCCCACGCACCCGCCACCACCACCGTGTTCCGCACCACCACCGTGCTCACCACCGTCTTCCCCACCAGCACGCCCACGCTCGTGGTCGTCGTCGTTACCAGCTCGCCGGTAGTTAGCCCGGTAAGTGCGCCGGCGAAAATCTCCAGCCAGAAATAATGCATGATGATCTGACACTAGTAGAAAAGACAACCAGAGTTACTGTACAGCATCGAAGGCAAACACAGCAATTATTTATTATTGTGCGTCTTTTACACTACTGGCCATTAAAATTGCTACACCAACAAGAAATGCAGATGATAAACGGGTATTCATTGGACAAATATATTATACTAGAAATGACATGTGATTAATTTTCACGTAATTTGGGTACATAGATCCTGAGAAATCAGTACCCAGAACAACCACCTCTGTACAGGTACCGCTGTACAGGTACAGCTGCCCATGCAGCTTCAACACGATACCACAGTTCATCAAGAGTAGTGACTGGTGTATTGTGATGAGCCATTTGCTCGGCCACCATTGACCAGACGTTTTCAATTGGTGAGAGATCTGGAGAATGTGCTGTCCAGGGCAGCAGTCGAACATTTTCCGTATCCAGTAAGGCCCGTACAGGACCTGCAACATGCGGTCGTGCATTATCCTGTTGAAATGTAGGGTTTCGCAGGGCTCGAATGATGGGTAGATCCAAGGGTCGTAACACATCTTAAATGTAACGTGCACTGTTCAAAGTGCCACCAATGCGAACAAGAGGTGACCGAGACGTGTAACCAATGGCACCCCATACCATCACGCTGGGTGATACGCCAGTATAGCGATGACGAATACACGCTTCCAATATGCGTTCACCGCGATGTCGCCAAACACGGAAGCGAGCATCATGATGCTGTAAACAGAACCTCGATTCATCCGAAAAAATGACGTTTTGACATTCGTGCACCCAGGTTCGTCGTTGAGTACACCATCGTAGGCCCTCCTGTCTGTGATGCAGCGTCAAGCGTAACCGCAGTCATGTCTTGGAGCTGATAGTCCATACTGCTGCAAACGTCGTCGAACTAACGTGCAGATTGTTGTTGTCTTGCAAACGTCCCCATCTGTTGACTCAGGGATCGAGACGTGGTTGCACGATCCTTTACAGCCATGCGGATAAAATGCCTGTCGTCTTGACTGCTAGTGATGCGAGGCCGTTGGGATCCAGCACGGCGTTCCGTACTACCCTCCTGAACCCATCGATTCCATATTCTGCTAACAGTCATTGGATCTCGACCAATGCGAGTAAGAATGTCGCGATACGATAAACCGCAATCGCGATAGGCTACAATCCTACCTTTATCAAAGTCGGAAACGTTTTTCTCCTCGCGTTTCTCCTCCTTACACGAGGCATCACACCAACGTGTCACCAGGAAACGCCGGTCAACTGTTGTTTGTGTAAGTGAAATCGGTTGGAAACTTTCCTCATGTCACCACGTTGTAGATGTCGCCACCGGCGCCTACCTTGTGTGAATGCTCTGAAAAGCTAATCATTTGCATATTACAGCATCTTCTTCCTGTCGGTTAAATTTCGCGTCTCTAGCGCGTCATCTTCGTGGTGTATCAATTTTAATGGCCAGTAGTGTAGTTTATTTCATCATTCACTTAACTTGCCCAAGCAGCATTATGCATAGATATTTGCGACTAAATGGTATTTAATTTCAAAAGAATCGTTACAGTGATACAAGTTTTCATGCTGCCTGTGAAACATTGGAATACTTTTTCAAGTACATTCAAAACGACAGTTTTCACTTACCTTTCACGGATGTTCAATGTGCCCTCCATGGATGCATGCAGACATTCGAACAATAGTCAAAAACATCCTATACTTTCACAAGCATCTCAGGAGGTTCAGCATTCGTTGCTGTTAATATGAGGTAATATGAGGGGCTGCTCTTCATAATACACTCCTGGAAATGGAAATAAGAACACCGTGAATTCATTGTCCCAGGAAGGAGAAACTTTATTGACACATTCCTGGGGTCAGATACATCACATGATCCCACTGACAGAACCACAGGAACATAGACACAGGCAACAGAGCATGCACAATGTCGGCACTAGTACAGTGTATATCCACCTTTCGCAGCAATGCAGGCTGCTATTCTCCCATGGAGACGATCGTAGAGACGCTGGATGTAGTCCTGTGGAACGGCTTGCCATGCCATTTCCACTTGGCGCCTCAGTTGGCCCAGCGTTCGTGCTGGATGTGCAGACCGCGTGAGACGACGCTTCATCCAGTCCCAAACATGCTCAATGGGGGACAGATCCGGAGATCTTGCTGGCCAGGGTAGTTGACTTTACACCTTCTAGAGCACGTTGGGTGGCACGGGATATATGCGGACGTGCATTGTCCTGTTGGAACAGCAAGTTCCATTGCCGGTCTAGGAATGGTAGAACGATGGGTTCGATGACGGTTTGGATGTACCGTGCACTATTCAGTGTCCCCTCGACGATCACCAGAGGTGTACGGCCAGTGTAGGAGATCGCTCTCCACACCATGATGCCGGGTGTTGGCCCTGTGTGCCTCGGTCGTATGCAGTCCTGATTGTGGCGCTCACCTGCACGGCGCCAAACACGCATACGACCATCATTGGCACCAAGGCAGAAGCGACTCTCATTGCTGAAGACGACACGTCTCCATTCGTCCCTCCATTCACGCCTGTCGCGACACCACTGGAGGCGGGCTGCACGATGTTGGGGCGTGAGCGGAAGACGACCTAACGGTGTGCGGGACCGTAGCCCAGCTTCATGGAGACGGTTGCGATTGGTCCTCGTCGATACCCCAGGAGCAACAGTGGCCCTAATTTGCTGGGAAGTGGCGGTGCGGTCCCCTACGGCATTGCGTAGGATCCTATGGTCTTGGTGCGCATCCGTGCGTCGCTGGGGTCCAGTCCCAGGTCGATAGGCACGTGCACCTTCCGCCTACCACTGGCGACAACATCGATGTACTGTGGAGACCTCACGCCCCACGTGTTGAGCAATTCGGCGGTACGTCCACCCGGCCTCCCACATGCCCATTATACGCCCTCGCTCAAAGTCCGTCAACTGCACATACGGTTCACGTCCACGCTGTCGCGGCATGCTGCCAGTGTTAAAGACTGCGATGGAGCTCCGTATGCCACGGCAAACTGGCTGACACTGACGGCGGCGGTGCACAAAAGCTGCGCAGCTAGCGCCATTCGACTGCCAACACCGCGGTTCCTGGTGTGTCCGCTGTGCCGTGCGTGTGATCGTTGCTTGTACAGCCCTCTCGCAATGTCCGGAGCAAGTATGGTGGGTCTGACACACCGGTGTCAATGTATTCTTTTTTCCATTTCCAGGAGCGTAGTTACTGCGCGATGGGGTGGCGAGGGCGGCGGGGGGGGGGGGGGGGGGGGAATTGAGTGTTTAAAAAACCCATACAAAAACGATATACCATGATATCAGGTGACCTTAGATGACAACTGTGGAGTACATCTCTTAGGGTCCATCTATCGTTGAAGCAGCTCTCTGTTAAGGAATACTCATATGTGGGCGCCAGTAAGGTGGTGTCTGCTGAAAAATGAAATATTCGGTATGTTGTTGCAATTCTGAAAAAACTACACAAACCAAGTCATTTTTATAACTGAAGCGACAAAGAAACTCTGCGTATCCATATTGTTAGATCGGTTACTGCTCCTATAATGACAGGTTGTAAAGACCTAAGTGAATTTGAACTTGGCGTTCTAGTCGGCGCACGAGCGATGGGACACAGTATCTCTCAGGTAGCGATGAAATGGGCATTTTCCCGTACGACCATTTCAAGAGTGTACCGTGAATATCAAATCTCCCACATCGCTGCGGCCGGAAAAAGATCCTGCAGGAACGGGACCAACGACGACTGAGGAGAACCGTTCAATGTGACAGAAGTGCTACTCTTCCGCTCATTGCTGAAGACTTCAGTGCTGGGCCATCAACAAGTGTCAGAATGTGTACCATGCAATGAATCATCATCGATGTGGGCTTACGGAGCCGAAGGCCCATTCGTGTACCCTTGATGACTGCTCGACACAAAGCTTTACGCCTCGCCTGGACCCGTCAACACCGACATTGAACTGTTAATGACTGGAACTATGTTACCTAGTTTGACGACTCTCATTTCAAATTGTATCGAGCGGATGGACGTGTACGGGTATGAATACAACCTCATGAATCCATGGACCCTGCATATCAGCAGGGGACTGTACAAACTAGTGAAGGCTCTGTAATGGCGTGGGGCGTGTGCAGTTGAAGTGATATGGGACCCCTGAGGCGCCTAGATACCACTCTGACAGGTGACACATACGTAACCATCCTGTCTGATCGCCTGCATCCTTTCATGTCCATTGTGCATTCCGACAATTGGGCAGTTCCAGCAGGACAATGCGACACCCCACACGTCTAGAGTTGCTACACAGTGGTTCCAGGATCGCTCTTCTGAGTTTAAACTCTTCCGCTGGCACCAACCTCCCCAGACATAAACATTATTGAGCATATCTGGGATGCCTTGCAAGGTGCTGTTCGGAAGAGATCTCCACCCTCTCGTACTCTTACGGATTTAGGAACAGCCCTGCAAGATTCATGGTGTGAATCCACTCAAGCACTACTTCAGACGTTGGTCGAGTTCATGCCACATCGTGTTGCGGCACTTGTGCGTGCTCGCGGGGAACCTAAACGATGTTAGACAGGTATGCCAATTTCTTTCGCTCTTCAGTGTATATATACTAGCCTTTCCCCTGCAGCTTTGCCCATGTATACATTGGACATGTATACTGAACTCACCTCTTCCTCCTCCTCTCTGTGTACACCCCTTCCTCCCTCTGTTTACCTAAGCCTAACACCGCTACCTATCTCTCTCTCCTCTCTCTCTTTCTCTGTCTTCATCTCCTTTGCCCCTCTTTCTGTCTATTTCCTCCACTCCCTTTCTCTGACGATATCTTCCTCGCCTTCCCTCTAACCAGACTCTCCTTCCCCACTCTTTTTCAATCTCCTCCTCCCCCTGTTTCTTTTCCATCTGCCCACTACCCCTCTGTACGTTCCACTTGCATAAGGCATCTCCCTCTCCTTTCATCTCTCTGTTCATTTCCTCCTCCCTCTCGTTCTGTCCATCCCTTCCTCTATCCCTCTCAATCTGTTTCCAGCGATGCTCATCAGCACACGTATCCCCGTCAGTCACTTCAGTAAAGCACGCTGGTAATTTTCTCACATGCTTGTCATGCAATGGCAAGCTAAACATCAGGGGTTGAAAATCATTTATTTGACCCTGACATAAGGTCGCCATACTAAGCGGGTCGATAGTGCTCCAACACAACACGCTTTTCAAGCAGGGAGGCCTACATGTCAGGGTCTGTAAAATCGTTTCTTGTGCCTTACATGTAGTGTGCCCTGCAAATCAGGTTGATTTGGCACTCTGATACTGTTCCCACACAACATGCCTGTCATGCAAAGCAACCTATGAGCTAGAAGCTGGAAAAAACACATTTTTGCCCACACCTCCACTCCTATAGGGGCTAGGAGTTTATAAACCCCATACTGCTGATACTGTTCCCATCCCATATTTTGTTGCAATCTATTGAAGAGTTTAGGAGAAGACCCTGGACAGACACATGTATATTCTGCTTTATATCTATAATACTGTCTTGCTGTCCGCAGCTCGTGGTCGTGCGGTAGCGTTCTCGCTTCTCATGCCCGGGTTCCCGGGATCGATTCCCGGTGGGGTCATGGATTTTCTCTGCCTCGTGATGACTGGGTGTTGTGTGATGTCCTTAAGTTAGTTAGGTTTAAGTAGTTCTAAGTTCTAGGGGACTGATAACCATGGATGTTAAGTCCAATAGTGCTCAGAGCCATTTGAACCATTTTTTTGGTCTTTGCCTTCTAGGGGTACAAACGAAAGGGGCGAATAGAGGACAATCAAACAAGCAAATAATCTTAATACAAATAGGTCTGGAAACCAATGGTTTCCCCCAATACTGAGAATGCACAAGTGCAGTTGTGCCAATGTTACAAAGCATTTGATGACGTTCCTTATGGTGAAAGAATGCATATGGGGTACATACGTGATGATGCATCAGAACATTTTGCCTTTGTTGGTTTAGAATATGTACCACAAATTTTCAGTAACAAATTTATCAGTCATGCATCGACAATACCATCGTCTCCCAGCTCCCCTGAATTGATACCATTCGATTTTTGTGTATGTGGATATTTAAAACTTTGGTATATTCCAGCCCTGTTGAAAGCGTTGATGAATTCTGGGAACGCATGGTGTGTGGTTGTGAAGGATTTGTTACACGCTTGGTATTTTTTAACATCTACAGGCATTAATGAGGAAACGTGCTGAAAACTACCTACGGAGCAGTTGTTGCAATGTAATTGTTCTGAAGTTTATTTATAGAATAAAAATCCGCTTCAGTTGCCAGTAATTTCTTGTTTTATTCCACGAGCAATCTCGAAGCATAAAGCTTCATCTTCAGGTGGCATGGCTACATAAATCTGTGGCGGTCGGTGGTCGGTATGCCGTGCTGTCCAGGTGGGTGCTGTGGTTGCTGGTCCTACGCTCCCAGGTGTTAGTTTGACATGGATGTGATCCCTCATGACTGACAGGCCGACCGCCACACATTTGTGTTCCCGTTATTATTTGGTGGCATCTGAAGATGAAGCTTCGTGCTTTGAAAGCGGTCTTGGAATAAATCAAGAAATTACCGGCAACTGAAGCAGTTCTTTATTCTATTATTGTATGTTCTATATATCCTCCTAAACAATGAACAGATTTCAACCACACTAGGGGTAAGAACCATCTACTTATCAAAGAGCCGTGGGTGAGGGTGAAAAAGCAGTGTAGCTGACTACTCTGTCTCAGTAACTGCCGCATGAGCCCGCCCGGCTAACCACGCTGTCTAACGCGCTGTCTCCCGAGCGGGAAGGCGCGCTGGTCCCCGGCACGAATCCGCCTGGCGGAATAGTGTCGAGGTCCTATGGGCAGGCCAGCCTGTGGATCGTTTTTAAGGCGGTTTTCCGTCTGGCTTGGCGAATGCGGGCTGGTTCCTCATATTCTGCCTCTGTTACACAATGTCGGCAAGTGGTACACAAACACTGTCTCCATGCACGTGTACACCATAATTACTCTACCACGCAGAGATTTGGGATTACACTTGTTTGGAATGAGACATTCCAGGGGGGGGGGGGGGATCTACTGGGGGCCGAACCGCACAATAATCCTGGTTTCGGTGTGGGGCAGCTGACATTTTAGCTTACTACATTTTTACTGTTAACTGAATTCATGACACATTTTGCACACAGTATTCTCATCTTCCACTGAATGTATCAACAGAAGAATATGATACTACGACATAAAGCTCAGTAGCTACCACCTCATGAATAATGAAATGTGTGAAAATGAAACAGCAGCGAATAATGCCATACAGATACAGGAGAAGTATGTGTCGAAATACGAATGAAACGTGGTAAATGTATGTGAAATACATTTGACATGTACATATGTGGGCAAAGCCATGGACAAAAAGTTCATCATAAATATCTGGAACAGTTTCAACCAAATTTGAGACACATATTAGTTACGTGACTAAGGACCACCACCCTTTCATTGAGGTGGGGGTAGGAGGAGATGGGCAGACAGAGAAGGGGAAGGAGAAGATATAGAGAGGAGATGAGGGAATGGACAGAGAGGAGGAGATGGAGAGACACAGTGAAAGAGAGAGAGAGAGAGAGAGAGAGAGATGTGTGACGAAGACGGGCAGAGAATGAAAAGAGAACGAGAGACAGAGAGAGAGGAGGCAGGAGGAGATGAACCTCGAGATTGGGAGAACATGGACAGTGTGAGGAGAAGGAGGAGGAGATGGACGTAGGGAGGAGTGTGGAGGAAGTGCAAGGGAGGGAGGAGCAGAAGATGGACAGTGAGGAAGGAGCAGACGGACAGAGGGGGAGGATCAGATGGACAGAGAGACAGGTAGGTGGAGATGGACGAGGAGGGTGCAGAGGCAGTTGACAGAGAGAGGGGAAGGAGGAGATGGACAGAGATGGGGGGCGGGGAGTGAGGAGTAGATGGACACAAAGAGGGAGGAGGAGGTGGACTGTAGAAGATCGGAATTAATACAAACCCAGGCAAAACGGGGTATTCAGAGAAAAATGAATAAAAATAGAATGGTGTTAATAGAATTAGAGTGATATTAATGTAACTAATTACAATCTCTATAACAATTAATACTGCTGCTGCTAATCAAAATACAGGCTGTTTGACTACTATAGAGAGTGACGAACGAAGGAGCCCCTGAGTTCAAAATTAAGTATCTCGAAAACTGAATTCGATGTACGACTTCAACGAAAGATATTTTTACTGCGAAAGCTGTAAAAATGTTATACAAAGCTCTACAGAAGTTCCGAAATAGTTCGAAAAGCTGCTAACAGATGGCGCTGTTCGCTGTGCAGCTCATACAGCATCAGCGTGCATAATTAAACTCGTCCTCTGCAAGCAGTCTTTGCAGTCATATCACAACCTTTTCGGAATGTCCACCACCGGCAGTACGGAGGTGGCGCAAAAGAACAGTCAAATTTTCCATAAAATCCTGTAGTGTCTCAACGGAAACGGATTCAAATACCATACAGCCTGCCCAGTATACGCGAATATAAACATTCATTTTTATTATGTGTATGGAAACAATTGTTATTGTCACGTCTTTAGTAACTACGACTTAAAAGGTACGATTTGTGTAAAACCTTACTGTGATGTAAGAGAGGGCCTGAAAGCCCTGATGAGGTGGAGTGAAGGAAGTGTTGAAACGCTTGTGGTGTGATCAGCCAGCGACGAGCATCCGCCCTACGCCGACGCTGGCGCCAGGCGGCCCCTCCAGCTCTGCGCCGCCGCCCCCGCCGCCTCCGCCGCCCGCGCCCACGGAGCCCGACCCCGGCTGGACGGCGGAGCAGCGCTACTGGCTGCTCACCGTGGTCAAGCAGCCCCCGGGCCGGCCGCCGCCCACGCTGCGGGAGCTGGAGGCGCGCCTCGCTCGCCTCTACCGCATCGCCTTCGACAGGTGACTTCACTTCTCTTCTGTCCTCTGGCCCCACTGCACCTGCAGTCTTCCTCCCATTCAGTCGATTCTTGCCTCCCGTATGCAGGTGCTCACGACCTGGGCGCTGTGAGCTGGACTTCGTTTCTTCTTCTTGAGTCATGCATTGTTTTCCGATGAATCTTTTACTTGCGGAGTATGGGATGATTGGGAAGAGTAAACGTATCAATCTGAAGTAAGGAGCCCTGGTCCAGAAACGACCTAGGCGATGCGAAAATCGTTCCGATACCTCTGACGATGTGGTCCTCAAGGATAGATGAATACTATTGTAAATAGTAGATTTCAGCTATCAGTCGTCCTTTTGACATTTTATTTGCAGATCTAGATGTCAGCTAGAAACTAGCCATTCTCTATGCACTATCATTTTTGATCAATGCATGTAATGCCTGTTGGTCGGGCTTCATTCACTGTTCAAATCAAAAATGGTTCAAATGGCTCTGAGCACTATGGGACTTAACATCTAAGGTCATCAGTCCCCTAGAACTTAGAACTACTTAAACCTAACTAACCTAAAGACATAACACACATCCATGCCCGAGGCAGGATTCGAACCTGCGACCGCAGCGTAGCGGTCGCGCGGTTCCAGACTGAAGCGCGTAGAACCGCTCGGCCACCCCGGCCGGCCACTCATTGTTCACTGAATACTATTGATTAGTATTCAATGAACTGTGAATGAAGCCCGACCAACAGGCATTACATGCATTGATAAAAAATGATAGTGCATTGAGAATGGCTCGTTTCTAGCTGAAATCTAGATCTGCCAATAAAATTTCAAAAGGACGACTGACAGCTGAAATCTATTATTTACAAGTCAGTAACAGTCACTGCGTGCAACAGCCTCTGAATCTAGGGTACCTGATGAATAGTATTGTGCTTTCCACAATTACGAGATCACACATGGAATGCCGCGAAACGTGCTCCAGACCCGAACGATCCCTCCTCCGGTCGACGACAGTTTGCTTTCAGACGTCCCACGCCGTATACACCAACGGCCATCTGTCCGATGGAGCATGAAACGTGATTCACCGGACAAGGTCACCTGTCGCCCCTCATTGGTCGCCAATGAACAACATGCAGAATAGATGCACGAACCAGATGCCCGCTGCAGAGGGCCATATATAGCAAAGTTCGCAGAACGGTCGTAGGGGAGACGCTGTTGGTAGCCACTTGGTTCATGTCGGCGTTCAGTTACTCAGCAGTTGCAGGTCTATTCCGCCATACACATCTGCGCAGCAGTATTGGTGTGACACATTTGACTCATCGCCCATTTTGCCATGCACGTTATCCACGGCAGCACGCGAACAGTTTACAAACTTGGCCGTTTCGAGAATGCTTCCCTCTTTGACTGAAATGGTTCAAATGGCTCTGAGCATTATGGGGCTTAACATCTGAGGTCATCACTCCCCTAGAACTTAAAACTACTTAAACCTGACCTCAGGACATCACATACATCCATGCCCAAGGCAGGATTCGAACCTGCGACCGTAGCGGTCGCGCGGTTCCAGACTGAAGCGCCTAGAACCACTCGGCCACCAGGGCCGGCTCTTTGACTGAAAGCCAGTGATCGTGCTCTCTCGGTCGTCCGATAAATCACTCCGTTTCTCTATTACAACAACGGCTGCACCATTTTCCGCGTCCCTCCGACACGCTTTATACACTCTTCACAGCTAATGCTGCCATCTGCCGTCTGTGAGTGGTTGTTGCAGGTTTCTGCCACACATAGGAGGTGGTCCCGTTAATGTGCCTGGTCTTGTATGTACCAGTAATGTTGTTGCTAAGAGTGCACGGTAGGGAAAACCAACGAGCACTTAGATGTGGAGATTGATGGCTTACTACATACCCACATCAGCAGTCCTGGTGTGCAGTGTATGTGTTTACAAGTAGAAGTACTGACGCCGATAGGCCATAACCAGAAAGAGTTGTTGCCAATGACGGAAACTGTAGATAGGATTTTCGTATTTGAGCAAGCAAATGGAAGTAGCAGAGAAGCGGAAAGGCTGTACCAGTAGCTCACACCTCGTTCCCAAGACTGTTCCAACAATTATGTGAGACAGGGCAGAGAAAGTGGTATCACAGAACAGTGACAGTGGAGGATGACAAACTACATGGTCTCCCGACTTAGAAAATGCAGTGCTTGCTCTAGTGAATTACGCGCCTTCAATCAGTAATGGATCACTTTCACGGAGCACTGCGTGGTGAGTGGTACGGGAAATGCAGCTACACTCCTACGATCCACAGAAAGTGGATGCTTTGACTCCTGCTGACTTCGGGCCTCATGACGTTTTCAGCCAATAGTTCTTGCTGCGTCATCAAATTGATCCTCACTTACATGCGTACCTACGTTTCACGGTTTAAGCCTGCTTCGCCAGAGACAAAATACTGCCTGTATGCACGCCACAGAAAACACAATTGCAAGGTGCCATATGATCAGGGTGACAGCGGCTCGGGACACCTGTTTAACAAGCTCAAATAGCTGCCCAGTGATGGAGCTGGGTGCTCGCCGTAAAGATTCGAACAGGTTTTAGATGAGAAGAAATTCCAGGCCAGGTTCCCATCCGTCAAATGGCTGACTGCTATTGGCTCGAATTCAGATAGGAATCTGACCACCAGCAGTTGTCAGACCAGGCTGCCGCTTCTGCTCCCATGATAAAAACCACTGGGAAGGTATATGACAGCACATTGTCCCTCCAATAAGCAGATTCTCTTACCGTATGCTGTGCAGAGCGGCTGCTATTGGTATCGCACAAGCGCGCCTCAAAAACGACGTGCGCATTTCTCTCTTTTGTTTTTGTATTGATATTGACATATTTTGGGTAGTTCATGGACTTCTCTCCGTAGTCCGCCTTCACTATTCAAGATTAAAACCTGATCTTCTGCAAATAACATCATCATTATGTAATATTGTTGGTTAAAATCGTATGTGTAATTGATAGTGCGTGATTTCCTGGATGAAACATTTACGGATAGGTGGATTGGAAGGAACGGTCCAACACCCTGCTGGCCACCCCGCTCTCCAGACATTACGCCCCTTTACTTTTTTTTCTGGGGCTATATCAAGGACAGAGTCTTCATCACACGAGTTGCTGACGTCGATGAACTGAAGGCTAGGATACAAGCTGCTGTGGGTACTGTGACAGAACACATGTTAAGAAACACCTGGGGGGGGGGGGGGGACTGGAATACCGCCTCAACATTCTCCGAGCTACCAAGGGAACACACTTTGAGGTTTCCTAACGTAAGTGGTCTTTAAAAAAAAAACTAGTAACACTAACCTATGTAACGGCATCAAATGTAAATTATTATGTCAAGCGGTTATTCTGTAATAAATTGTTATAATCAGGGCAAGACTTTGTACTCACCATGTATATTGCAAAACTTAAAAAAAGATTTCAAAAGTGAAACTGCTCTAATGGTAGAGTAAAGAAAAACAGCTGTATCAGAATCAAGAGTGCAGGTGACAAGCTAGTTCAAAGAAAAGGGAAGGCTGAAAGACGGAAGGGGTATGTAGGAGATGCGTGCAGAAGAAAAGAACTTGAAGACAACATTGTGAAAAGGGTAGAGAATATAAACGAAAGTTAGAGGAAAGCAAAATATTGCTGTGAGAATCTAATAGAGAAAAGAAAGACCTAAGTCGAAACAAGAACATGGATTGAACGACATTCCATCAGAATTACTAGGATAAGCATCTTACGAACCAACCATGAGAAAACTATTCCACCTGATATTAAATAAATATGAGACTGGCGAAAACCAGCAGACTTCAGTAAGAACGACATAATTAAAAAGAAGGCTGAAGGGTTCAACATTTCCAAATCGTCAGTTTAATAAATAATAGCTGCAAAACACTGATATGAATTATTTACAGAAGAATGGAAATACTGCTATTTGCTGACTCTGGGGATTATCAGTTGAGTTCTGGAAAAATGTAGCATCACGCGAGGCAGTATTGACCTCTGACTTATTTTACGTGACACAAGAAACGCAAACCTACATTTATAGCATGTGTAGGTACAGAGAAAGCTTTCAACAATTTGAAATTTAGAAGGTAGCAAGGATATGCTTAAACAAGCGAAAGGTTATAAACTTGTGTGATTTCAGGCTTGTTCAACGAACTGCATTGATGGAGTTTTCTTGGGAATTCACCCGAGTAATACCTTCGTTTCAGAGCTACTTTTCGACAGGTTTCTTACTTTTCATCTGCCTAAGAAAATATTACTCGTTTTATTTCCCGAGAAGAATCCCTTAGTACGTATCCACAACTGATTGCATTCAAAAGAAGGGAAAGAATAACTGAGACGGGGTGGGACAAGGCTGTAACCAAGAAAATTGAAAGAGTTCACAGACAGGAACTTTTAAATTTTATGGTTTGGTGATGACATTATAATTATGTCAGAGAAGGAAATGGATTTGGAAGAGCAGTTAAACAGAGCAGATAGTACCCTGAAAAGAGGTTATAAAACGAAATCAACAAAAGTAATTGAGGGGAATGAAGTGTAGTAAAATTATTTCCGCCGACTGGATTAGGATTTGAGAAAATAAAAGTAGAAGATGAGTTTTGTTATATTGGCAGCAAGATAACTCACGACGGACGGTATAAAATTCAGACTAGCAACTGCAAGAGAATACTTTCTGGAAAAGAGAAATTTACTAACATCTAATTTACGATAGTTGTCATAAAGTTCTATCACCTTTAAACGATCAGTTCACTTAATTAATATATTCTTTATGTGTGCCAAAATACCTCAGCACTTAGCTAGCCTTTGGTTTGCCAAGTTCCAGGACCAACAGCAATTACCAGAATCAAATGACAAATATGCTTTATTTGTTAATATAACACATTTAAATAATTGATTAAGGATATAGTGCTGTGAGTACAAAGGTTAAGATAGCAACTGTTTCGGTATTTTTCCTCTCTCCTCTACAAATACTTAAAAACTGAATTACGTCTATAAAAAATCTCATAATAACTAAACTTTTCCCATCGAAACAAAACAAAAATGAGAAAATGAGAACAAACTGAATATAAAAGATGCTATCAAATTTCCAAGCATTTGTCTACGTCATGTCGTCACTGCATGGAACACATACAGTTTCTGTAATTATTTTCCAAATGTTTTGTGCCTATAAATTTTTCACATGACTCACTTCATACACTACACAGCATCTGACGAATTTTCTTGCACACAGCTTCACCGGTTTCTTTCTGAAAGCTACTTTAGAAGAGGTTCACCATCTTATTTTCTCGCTACGGTCACAGGTTCGAATCCTGCTTTGGGCATGGATGTGTGTGATGTCCTTAGGTTAGTTAGGTTTAAGTAGTTCTAAGTTCTAGGGGACTGATGACCTCAGATGTTAAGTCCCACAGTGCTCGGAGCCATTTGAACCATCTTATTTTCTCGTAGCTCCTGCTTCTGAAACAAGATTTTTCATTGCTGTTACTATCGTCTTCGTAAGTCCTAAGGGTCGTTCAAGTCCTCGGTTCATTTGCGGAATGATTAACTCCTTGCCAAGATTGAGGAGAAAATTTATCCTCCCATGCATGGAAATTGAAAGAAGGTGATAATTTTTTTGTCTTCCATAATATATGAGCATTCAGAGCCACTGTGTTGACAAAGTTGAGAGGTTAGACGTAAGGCCATACTGTGTTTCTTTTCACGGTATATTCATTGACCCTCTTATCCATTTTATCGTCACCGCCAATTATGGTGTTATAATGCAAAATGATATCTGGTTTGTAACATTAAGTATAATGTCTTACTTTCGTGTCATGATGTACGGTGATAAGTAAAACCATAGCACTACTCTTTTTCGGGACATAGGACACCAAGATAACGTCATTAGTATAAACCGAAGACAGATGACAGTTTCTTGATAGAGTTCGGCAACAAAACTTCAAGTATGTCTTGCTTATCCTTCCTCATCGTTTAATGAAGAGTCAAACTTCTTTTGGAAAGTTCAATTTCAAGTGGAAGTGACGTCAAAAAATTATCAGTGCTGATGCCGTAACCTCCTCTAACACAGCTCGTTAGGTCCTTGATTTTTTTCTGAAGCATTCCTCTGTTTTCCAGTATACACTTATAAGTTCAGTGCATAATTTTATCTGGCATCAACGAATGCCCATACTTTCAATCCGTACTCAGCATGTTTTGACTTCATCGAAGCAACAAACAGACATTCCCTCGGAAAGGAATAGATTGTTCATCTATTATAAGATGCGAATGAGGATTGTAATCAGATCTGGCGTTGTTGACAAACAATGTGGAAACATCTCTGATATCAGCGAGTTTATCATTCATTTCCTTTAGTTACTTGTTGTGATGTCCTCAAATCTGATGAACCTAGATAACTGCTGAAATCGAGTTTGAGACAATGAAGCAAGGAAAATGTCATCTTTGGAGACAGGATCAGTGGTCCACAACAGCTGTTTAGCTTTCAGAACACCCATACTTATCAGGACCCGTAAAGATGAGTTCTTCTGATCAAGATCTGTCGGCAATCATTGTTTCTGCTTTTCTGGATATCTCACGTTCCATTCCTCATAATATGGCTGTGCCTTTATATTAGTACAGTCCACAATAATTTTTAAAATACTGCCATTAAATAACAGCTTGAAAGCATCACTTACTGATTCAATCCCACTAGATCAATGGTTCCCGATCTTTGTGAGACCATTACCCCTGAACGAGATCAGATGACTTCCAGTATCCCCTAACAACATTTGGGATCTAATTAAGCATTAGAATGATAAAGTGACAAATTGTTTATAATATTTAGTTAATAATCAAACAAATGAAACATACGTTTCCTACGTTTTTCACTGCACCGAGAAATAATGCCTGAATGGGGTGTTGGGTTGTATTTATTGCCAACATTATTTTTTTTTTTTTTATATCTGGTCTGGAGTTCACCACTGCACGTCGTTAAGTCACGCGCAAAGTTCATTCAGTTATTCATTTTTGTTTTCATTACTACCGTAATGGAGGGGGGGGGGGGGGGGGGGAGGAGATCAGTGTTTAACGTCCCGTCGACAACGAGGTCATTAGGGACGGAGCGCAAGCTCGGGTGAGGGAAGGATGGGGAAGGAAATCGGCCGTGCCCTTTCAAAGGAACCATCCCGGCATTTGCCTGAAGCGATTTAGGGAAATCACGGAAAACCTAAATCAGGATGGCCGGAGACGGGATTGAACCGTCGTCCTCCCGAATGCGAGTCCAGTGTGCTACCGTAATGGAGAGTCTACGTACACACTTGTATGTTGTGGATGGAATTGGTATTCTTAAATGTTCCTCCAATAATAGTTTCTAATCATATCAGTGCCGTTTCAGGGAAATACATTTTGGAGTGTGTTGCCTCTTCGAGGTTCAAGAAATTGTGTTTTCGCACCAGTTTCACGCTCTGAATATATTCTTTCATTCACAGAAACTGGTCTTAGAGAACACGGCTATTTACTTGTCCGTTCTCCAAATCAGAAAAATAGTTGCCATTACAATTTATTAATGACTGCGAGTGGTAACTGCTACCTCTGGATGACCACCAAAAGAAATAAATAGGAGTAACAATCGTGTCGAATGCTGTTGATAAAGTAAATAAAATTTTAAAATGAAGTTTTTCCTGTCCGTGAAACTGAACGTTTTCAAACAGTTGTGTTAACGGTTTTACTATTCCACGACAGTGAGAAAGAACCTTTTAATACGAAAACCATTCAAAATAAGAGGGCAGCCCAGCGGTCGATGATGACATGCATGTTTCAGAGTAGTAGGCGAGACAGAAAAGCAAACAAATGGACTGAGGAATAGACTGGAACGAAAGACGTAACTATGGCAGTGGTGACAAAAGTGGAGGTGGGCTGGAAGAGGGATGGTACGTAGCCAGAGGATGTTCTATTCTGGATACAAAGAAATAGCAGAAGAGGATGTAATGAAAGGTAAACAAGTAGATAGCAATATAAAATAAGGAGGAGCAGCAGGGATTCGCAGTGTGGAAGATTGTAATGCCTGGAAATACCAAGAGGAGCCTTTTTCCAGCAGTTGATGTTAAATGTTTTATGATAATGATGCATTACTTATTGGAGTCCAACGTAAGAGTGATAATAGTGATTACTTCCAAAAGAATGATCTAGAATGGTTACTAAATCATCACTGAACCCATTTTGGTTCAACCCCTCAGAAAGGTTCACTGTATCCCGCAGGGAGAAATTGTCCCCAAGTTGGGGACCACCGCACTAGATGCTCCTGTAAGTCCGTCAGTAAGGTTATGAATTGCTCGACACATAGCTTTTATTGGGTTTATAGACCAAGCTATTCCATATTTACTTACATAATTTTTATCAGTTGCTATATTATCAATATCATCTTCATCTCTATTTCATGTGCTGTTTGTTCTTCTACGTCTAACACATTCACATTTTCTGATGATTCTGATTCATTGTCCCTATTTTGTTCTTTACAGACACTAACATTCTGTATCACGGAAATGCTCTGGGTTATTTAGATCCCTGTCACGCTCCTTTTCTTACTTTTTTATTTCACTGGCACGAACAGCCCTTGTTACCTCTCACAACAATGCCGAGTAATCAACTAAACGAAATCAGACAAAACTACACAGACTGTTTATGCTGCCAACAATTGACATACTGAATGATTATTAGCGGCCTGATTATTACCAACGGAAGGAAAAGAAATCCTATCCTGATAAAGAACTTTATGCATAACGCCGACTACCAAATGGGTAAACAGAGACCCACTCGTAGTTACTCGTACTCCCTTGGTCCCACGAACCACAGTCGGTAGTTGGCCTCGTCAAGTAGTCTCCTCCACACCGTTCTCTCCTCGGCATGTTCTTCCCTTGCTCCAAATATCTGAAGATCCTTGGCCAGCTGGCCTCTCCATCTTATTTTGTTTTTGCCTAAAGGTCTTCGTTGTTCGGGTTTCTTCTCCGACGCCTCTCAATTTTTACCCCTCCTCTCTTCTGTAGACGTGCCCAATCCATCTCAGCCTCCTTATCTTGGCTTCCGCAACAGTATTTGGATCATTATATACCTCCCTAAGGTTCGTTGTTTTTTTTTTCTTCTTCTCCTTTCTTCTCCCTCACAAATTGGTCTAAACACCTTCAACAGGATCTTATTTTTGAAAACCGTTATCTTTCTCTCTGTATCCTTATCTGTTCTCCAGATTTCTGCTCCATATTGGAATACTTGCCTGATTATAGATTTATATGTCCTTATTTTGATTCATCTTGGTAAAATTTTGTATGAAAATAGTTTGTTTAATAAATATGATGGTCTGGATGCCGCATTTTTGTTTCTTGTTTTTTAATCAGTTTTGTTATTTACTCTAACCCCCAGGTATTTAAACTCTTCTAATTCTTCAAACACTTGGTCATTAATCTGTATGGTTTCCCGCCTTTTTGTTTTATAACTTCTCTCTATCCTTGTGAATTTTATTTTCTCTTCAGTTACCTTTAATCCAACTTCTCTTTCTTTTTAAAATAGCTTTCTCGCCAGTATTTCCTGATTATCTGGAGTTCCAGCAATTAATACTACATCATCCGCAAAGGCCAAAACACTCATTGTTATTTCTAAGCTAATTCCCTCCTCTGCTTCACTTCTTGCATCCAGTGCTTACTGTGTTATTATATTGACAAGAGGGGTGATATTACATCTCCGTGTCTGACATCTGTTTTTATGTTAAAAGTCGGGATTATTCTCTACCCATTTTCATTACACCTGTTGAGACTTTCAGCGTAATTTTGGTATTCCGAACTGCTGCATTTTCTCCCGTTACTTATCTCTTTTTTGCTGTCGTAGGCTATTATAAATCAGCAAACAATATTCCTATTATTTTGCTGTATTCCTAATATTTTGCCGGCCGGGGTGGCCGAGCGGTTCTAGGCGCTACAGTCCTGAACCGCGCGACAGCTACGGTTGCAGGTTCGAATCCTGCCTCGGGCATGGGTGTGAGTGATGTCCTTAGGTTAGTTAGGTTTAAGTAGTTCTAAGTTCTATGGGACTGATGACCTCAGAAGTTAAGTGCTGTAGTCCTCAGAGCCAATTGAACCATTTTGAACGTAATATTTTGATATGGCTTTTTTCATTACAAATATCTGATAAATGGTGCACAGATTTTCGTAAATTCCGATTGCTTCTCATCGGTTATCTCTTTTAAATATGGTTCCATACTTTTGTGAAGAATCTTAGAGAGCACCTTGTAGGCTGTGCTAATTAACGCGATAGCTTTATAATTTCTGCATGCTTGTTTATCATTCTTTTTATGGATTGGTATTACGACCGCTTCTTTCCACACACATGACATTCTTTCTTCATTTAGAATGTTAGTCGCTAGTTCGTGTACTTGTTTAGCAATTGTATCTTCTCCCTTCTTAAGTAGCTCAGCTGTTATTCCATATCTCCCTAGAGCTTTCATGTTTTTTAGTATTCTGATTGCCTCTATTGTCACTTCGAGTGTTGGCGGTGCTACTAAGGATTCTCTGTTCTGATGTTTACGTTGCTCCCCCATTTCTGTACTTCTATCTTCAGCATTTAAAAGCTCCTCAAAATTTTCCTTATAAATTTCCATATCTTTTGTTCTTCCCGAAACTGTGTTGCCACTTCTATCTTTAACGTCGTACGTCCGTGGTACTGAGAACCCCACTCGATAAAAATAAATATTATTTTGATCTTTTTCGCTTAGTTATGTAACGAACACAAGATACATGAAGAAATGGAGCGTACCTGACAAAACAAAACGTGTCATCAAGTATGATTTCCGATTTCACGTCAATATAAGAACAAATATAGCTTTGGCGTCTCGACTGACCCCACTTAGTACTCTGAAGGCTAGGTGATAAGGTATACCACTCAATCTATGATAAGAAAATTGCGGCACTGCATTGATACCAATGGTCATCACTTCGAACACCTTCTGTAAATGGACGTTCATGCCACCTTTGTGAACTTCGTTGACCTTCAAAGACCTTACTATTACACATCTCGTCTCGATAGCCCTGAAGCGAACCCATCTAGCAACAAAAAACTAACGTCATATTATGGTCCCCGTTGTCCTATGCAACATTTGTCCCACAAACTTTTCAGCTCCTATCGTACTTTCGGAGTTATTCTTGGTGGCAATAGTTAGTGACTCACCTTATTGTATATATTGTAAACAGCAACGATCCTATCACACTTCCCTGTGGTACTTCTGATATTACATTTACACTCTTCGATTTTGTTCCGTTAAGAGCGACATGTTGAGTTCTGTCTGCAAGAAAGTCTTGAATCCAACCGCAGGTCTGCTCCGATACTCCGTAAGCTCTTATTTTTTTCATTAAACGGCACCGCGAGATGGTCTCAAACACCTTACTGAAATCAAGGAACATGGCATGAACCTGAGCGCCGTTGACCACTGCGCTGTGGATCTCCTGGAGGAACAGAGCGAGCTGAGTTTCGCAGGGTCTCTGTTTGCGGAATCCATGTTGATTTTTGTTGAGGAGATGTTCATATTCCAAAAACGTCCATAATTCCACAACAGATGGACATCAACAATATAGGTCTATAATTGTGTGGATCTGTCTTATGGCCTTTCTTAAAAACGGGAATGACCTGCGCTTTCTTCCAGTCGTTAGGTACCTTTCGTTGCTCAAGCGATCTACGATAAATTACTGCTAGAAGGGGAGCAAGTTCGATCGCAAAATCTTTATAGAATCTTTTAAGTATCACATCTGGTCCTGACACCTTTCGAATACTAAGCGATTGTAGCTGCTTTCCAATTCCGCGCTCGGTTATCTCAATATCTGCCATTTCGACGTTCTCACGACGATTGAAATAAAGTGTTACAATCTTCCACGGTGAAAAAATCACGGAAGACCGAATTCAGTATTTCGGCCTTCTCTCTGTTATCTTCCGTTTCGGTGCCGGTGCGGTTGCTGAAAGAATGAATAGATGATATCAGCAATAATCGTCGATTATGTGACTCCGTAATACATACTGATAATTCTCATCCATCTCTTTTGTCATTCCCATTCAGTTGTGAAGGCTTTTGGCGACAGACCGGTCGAGTGCCTCTTTTTATGTAAACAGCTACTGAACCTGTGAATGTCTATCATACCACGAGCAAACAGCGAAGGGAAAACGGCGCTGTCATTACGATTCTGGCGAAATGAAGAGAGTTGTGCCGATCGGAATATGCCACATAGCTGCATTAAATGAAATGTCGCACTGCACGGGGTACTTCCGAGAAGGGCTGAGCAAAGCCGAGACAGACCGAGCCTCGGCCCGACCGCAGCTTGCACACTCGGCACGCGAGCGGTTTGGCACAGTGTGGCCAGCCCTGGTTTAATGGGAGTTCAAATGGTTCAAATGGCTCTGAGCACTATGAGACTGAACATCTGAGGTCATCTGTGCCCTAGACTCAGAATTACTTAAACCTAACTAACCTAAGGACATCGCACACATCCGTGACTGAGGCAGGATTCGAACCTGCGACAGTAGTAGCAGCGCTGTTCCGGACTGAAGCGCCTAGAACCGCTCGGCCACAATTAATGGGAGTAAAGAGCACTGCAGGAGAGAGGACTGCTAACGTATACAGAATGCAGTATTTTTCTATGTACAATAGAGTGTGTGTTGATATGAAAGTTGCCGGCCGGAGTGGGCGTGCGGTTCTAGGCGCTACAGTCTGCTTAAGCGTTTAAGTTATATGATAGTGATAAAATTCGCTTACCTAATATTTTCCTCTGGCTTTTAACCCTAACTCTACGCAGTAGTCTGTACACAATATCACCCCTACAGTACGCATATCGACTGGCCATAGAATCTCAGTGCTACCTGTTTGAAGCCGGAACATGCCGCTAGTTACAGATAAATTTCTGACTACACTCATGAAAAAAAAGCGACACAAACGAAAGTTGGCAGGCGTGTTTCTACACCTGAAAGACGATTTATATTCATTTTTTTCGCCAGTCCCATAAGAACGGCGCTAATAGCGGCACTATGAGGATGCAAATCAAGTTTGCTATGAATACACGCCATAACGCTGGTGAGCGTTTATTACCCTTGAAATTGGACGTGCTGACTTGATGTTAGTCAAGAATGCCTTTAAAGCGACAAAGACAGCATTATCAACACCTCACTGAGTTTTAACGAGGTCGTGTAATAGTGTTACGATAAGCTGGATGTTCCTTCTCTAATACTGCAGAAAGGGTTGGCAGGAATGCAGTCACTGTACATGATTGCTGGCAGCGGCAGTCACGGGTCAGCCGCTGTGGCAGTGCTGTTCTAGGCGCTTCGGTCTGGAACCGCGTGACCGCTACGGTCCCAGGTTCGAATCCTGCCTCGAGAATGGATGTGTGTGATGTCCTTAGGTTAGTTAGGTTTAAGTAGTTCTCAGTTCTAGGGGACTGATGACCACAGATGGTAAGTCCCATAGTGCTCAGAGCCATTTGAACCATTTGGTGGTCACGGGAATGTGTGGTCGCAATAAGATTTGACTCCTGGCGGCCATTTGGCGCTACCGGGACGGAAGACCACCGTGTTGGGTTTATACCTCTTGCGCATCGTACTGCATCTGCAGCAGCATTTGGCACTACGGTGACCAACAAACTGTTACATCGGTTACTTTAACGACAACCTCGAGCCAGACGCCCCGTAGCGTGAGTTCCACAGACCCCAAACCACCGCATTTTACGACTACATTGATGTCAAGCGAGAGCTCACTGGATGGGAGGGTGAAGGTCTGTTGTGTTTTATGGGGAAAGCTGGTTCTGCTACGTTGCCACTGATGCCCATGTGTTGATTAGAAGCAGACCAGTGAAGGGCCTGCAACCAACCTGTCTGTGTGTTAGGCACACTGGACCTACACATGGAGTTATAGTCTGGGGCGCGATTCGTTAGACTGCAGAAGCACTCTCCTGGTTATTCCACGTTCCCTGACTGCAAATTTATACGTCAGTTTGGTGCCATTCTTGGGTCAGCATTCTAGGGAGTATTTTCCAACAGGATAACACCCAGATCTGTCTCCAATCGAGCACATATGGGACATCATCGGACGACAATTCCAGTGTCATCCACAGTCAGCATTAATCACTCCTGTAGTGAACTACCAAATGCAGCAGGCACGGAGCTCCATCGCACAAGATGACAGCTTGCACCTGTACAACACAATGCAAGCACGTTTGTATGCTTGCATTCAACATTCTGGCGGTTACGTTGGTTATTAATGTACCAGCTTTTCACGTTTGTAGTGGATTATTTCGCTCTTACACTATCGTGTGATCTTGCCTTGTTAATCACTTAAATGTGTTACCTAGACAAATACAGGGTGTATCAAAAAGGATCATCCGTTTTTAAAAAAACATAACTGTTATGTTATTTGAGACATGTGCGTGAACAATGTACTGTTGGAAAGAGCAAACTCTCGAGTTTTACAAGATTCCCGCAGGGTAGCAGCAGTGTTCGTCAACCTCAGTTCTAGTAAAAATGGTGTCGGGACAACAGAAAGCGTTTTGTGTTCTACGTTTTGCGCAGTACGGGTCAGTAATAACTGTTCAGCGTGACTTCCGTGCTAGGTACGGTGTGGATCCTCCTACAGCGCAGAGAATTCGACGATGGCTGAACAGTTACAAGAAACAGGTTGTTCGTGTAAAGACAAATGGCCGGTCCGCCATAGTTTCACAAGGAATGCGCAGAAATCCGTTCGTCGTGCAGCTCGACAGTTCAACATGTTCCCGACTTCCTTCTGGCGTGTGTTGCGTCGACGTTTACTCATGAAACCATGCAAAATTCAGCTACTACAAGTTCTTCGTGAAGATGACAAACAACAATGTGTGGAGTTCTGTAATTCGTACTTGGCAAGATGGAGGATGACAGTTTTCTTCCATGCCTAGTGTTTAGTGACGAGGCGACATTTCATTTCAATGGACAGGTCAACTGTCATAATGTGAGAGTATGGAGTACGGAACAACAACATGAAGTTGTACGACGTGACAGGGACGATCCAAAATTTAATGTTTTTTGTGCAGTTTCACGTGAGAAGGTGTACGGGCCATTTTTCTTTGCCGAGAACACTGTTACAGGAAGCGCATATCTCGATATGCTTGAGAACTTCCTTCCCCCACTGATTCGAACTACTTCATTTACCAAAAGGATGAGGCACCGTCAAACTGGCATCTGGAAGCGCGGGAATTTTTAAATCAAAGGATTACTGATCGATGGATCTGTCGCACAGGACTAAATGATTCAGCCTTGCGTTACAGGCCTTCAGCGTCACCGGACCTGACTTTATGTGATTATTTCTTGTCGAGGCTGATGAAAGACTGTTTATGTGTCTCCGTTACCAACAACAATAAGTGAACCGAAAACTGACGTAACAGCAGCTGTGGAAGCTGTGACTCAAGACATTCTCGCTGCAGTGTGGGAACAATCTAAATACCATACTCGCTGCAGTGTGGGAAAAATTTGAATACCGAATTTACATACACTTTATAACCGAAATAATCTGGACGTCTTGCTGAAAATGACTTACAATTTCGTGGCGCCCTCCATCGATAACGCTGGAACTCAGTATGGTTTTGGCCCACCCTTAGCCATCGAGCTTCCACTCTCGCAGGCATACCTTCAATCAGGTGCTGGAAGGTTTCGTGGGAAATGGCAGCCCATTCTTCACGGAGTGCTGCACTGAAGAGAGGTATCGATGTCGGTCTGTTAGACCTGGCACGAAGTCGGCGTTCCAGCAATCCCAAGGTGTTCTATAGGATTCAGGTCAGGACTCAGTGCAAGACAGTCCATTACAGGAATGTTACTGTCGTGCAACCACTCCGCCACAGGCCGTTCATTATAAACAGGTGCTCGATAGTGTTGAAAGATGCAGTCGCCATCCCCGAAATACTTTTCAGCAGTGGGAAGCAGGAAGGTGCTTAAAACATCAATCAGGCCTGTGCTGTGATAGTGCCACGCAAAACAACAAGGGGTGCAAGCCCCCTCCATGAAAAACACGACCACACCATAACACCCCCACCTCCGAATTTGACTGTTGGCACTACACACGCTGGCAGATGACGTTCACCAGGCATTCATCATACTCAGGCCCTGCCATCGGATCGCCACGTTGTGTACCGTGATGCTCCACTCCTCACTACGTTTTCCACGGTTCAATCGTCCAATGTTTACGCTCCTTGCACCAAGCGAGTCGTCATTTGGCATTTACTGCCGTGATTTGTGGCTTTTGAGCAGCCGCTGGACCATGAAATCCAAGTTTTCGCAGCTCCCGCCTAACTGTAATAGTACTTGCAGTGGATCTCGATGCAGTCTGGAACTCCTGTGTGATGGTCTGGATGGATGTCTGCCTATTATACATTGCGACCCTCTTCAACTGTCGGCGGTCTCTGTCAGTCAACAGACGAGGTCGGCCTGTACGCTTTTGTGCTGTACGTTCCCCTTCACGTTTCCACTCCACTATCACATCGGAAACAGTGGACCAAGGGATGTTTATGAGTGTGGGAATGTCGCGTACAGACGTATGACACAAGTGACACCCAATCACCTGACAACATTCGATGTCCGTGAGTTCAGCGGAGCGCTCAGTTCTGCTCTCTCGCGATATCTAATGACTACTGAGGTCGCTGATATGGAGTACGTGGCAGTAAGTGGCAGCACAATGCACCTAATTTGAAAAACGTATGTTTTTGGGGGTGTCCGGATACTTCTGATCACTTAGTGTGTGCCGTGCATCTCAAGATGACATATTGAACATCTATGAAAAGGTACAAAAAGCCTTTTTGAGTTTCCCGTTCATCGAAAAACAAAATTCATTGTATATGTTAATTAGTTTCTGAACCGTAAAATTACTACTGGTTCGCCAAAGGTTATTAATCTCGATCAGTACACAAAATGTAAAGTGGAAGTAGGGCCAAGGAATAACTGGTGAAATTGCACACAACTTTGAGTAACACTCTTTATTCAAATTTGGTGCAAGACTTTACGATATTTAAAAAAATAACAATCATTTAACAAATAAGTCACAATTTACGATAGGAAAGGACTTTTAAATTATTATAAAAAATTTCAAGCCAGTAAAAGGCAAGTACAGGCAAGCAATATAACGTATACAACCCGACGCTGTATAATATTTCAAGCTCAGCTAAATTACAGGTGAATTTCACTCCATTCATTAAATGGCGCAGAATCTAACTTGTCTGCAACATATAAAGACAATCCTGTTTACAAAAATTCTCAAATTAGAAGTACCAAAACGCATGAGACATGCACACGGGGGAACATTCACAGTTAATAGCATTAAAATATCGAAAAAATATATAAAAAAACGAATTTTACAATCTTCTGCCAGTTAACTGACAAACACACGCGCTCGCCAGGTAGGACTTGCGAACTTTTAGAACGTTCTCATTTCAAGGCAACAATTTCTATCCGTAAGGAACTGCCAAACTTTTGCATGGCAAGAAGACACACTAATAACCAACTACCCGTATAAAACACATAAGCACGTTGGGTAAAAGCCTTAAAAGGTGTTGTTGTTGTTGTGGTCTTTAGTCCTGAAACTGGTTTGATGCAGCTCTCCATGCTACTCTATCCTGTGCAAGCTTCTTCATCTCCCAGTACCTACTGCAACCTACATCCTTTTGAATCTGCTTAGTGTAGTCATCTCTTGGTCTCCCTCTACGATTTTTACCCTCCACGCTGCCCTCCAATACTAAATTGGTGATCCCTTGATGCCTCAGAACATGTCCTACCAACCGATCCCTTCTTCTGGTCAAGTTGTGCCACAAACTTCTCTTCTCCCCAATCCGATTCAATACTTCCTCATTAGTTATGTGATCTAACCATCTAATCTTCAGAATTCTTCTGTAGCACCACATTTCAAAAGCTTCTATTCTCTTCTTGTCCAAACTATTTATCGTCCATGTTTCACTTCCATACATCGCTACACTCCATACAAATACTTTCAGAAATGTCTTCCTGACACTTAAATCTATACTTGATGTTAACAAACTTCTCTTCTTCAGAAACGCTTTCCTTGCCATTGCCAGTCTACATTTTATATCCTCCCTACTTCGACATCATCAGTTATTTTGCTCCCCAAATAGCAAAACTCCTTTACTACTTTAAGTGTCTCACTTCCTAATCTAATTCCCTCAGCATCACCCGACTTAATTCGACTACATTCCATTAACCTCGTTTTGCTTTTGTTGATGTTCATCTTATATACTCCTCTCAAGACACTGTCCATTCCATTCAACTGCTCTTCCAAGTCCTTTGCTGTCTCTGACAGAATTACAATGTCATCAGCGAGCCTCAAAGTTTTTATTTCTTCTCCATGGATTTTAATACCTACTCCGAATTTTTCTTTTGTTACCTTCACTGCTTGCTCAATATACAGATTGAATAACATCGGGGATAGACTACAGCCCTGTCTCACTCCCTTCCCAACCACTGCTTCCCTTTCATGTCCCTCGACTCTTATAACTGCCATCTGGTTTCTGTACAAATTGTAAATATGTCCCTGTATTTTACCCCTGCCACCTTCAGAATTTGAAAGAGAGTATTCCAGTCAACATTGTCAAAAGCTTTCTCTAAGTCTACAAATGCTAGAAACGTAGGTTTGCCCTTCCTTAATCTAGCTTCTAAGATAAGTCGTAGGGTCAGTATTGCCTCACGTGTTCCAACATTTCTACGGAGTCCAAACTGATCTTCCCAGAGGTCGGCTTCTACTAGTTTTTCCATTCGTCTGTAAAGAACTCGCGTTAGTATTTTGCAGCTGTGACTTATTAAACTGATAGTTCGGTAATTTTCACATCTGTCAACACCTGCTTTCTTTGGGATTGGAATTATTATATTCTTCTTGAAGTCTGAGGGTATTTCGCCTGTCTCATACATCTTGCTCACCAGATGGTAGAGTTTTGTCAGGACTGGGTCTCCCAAGGCCGTCAGTAGTTCCAATGGAATGTTGTCTACTCTGGGGGCCTTGTTTCGACTCAGGTCTTTCAGTGCTCTGTCAAACTCTTCACGCAGTATCGTATCTCCCACTTCATCTTCATCTACATCCTCTTCCATTTCCATAATATTGTCCTCAAGTACATCGCCCTTGTATAGACCCTCTATATACTCCTTCCACCTTTCTGCTTTCCCTTCTTTGGTTAGAACTGTGTTTCCATCTGAGCTCTTAATATTCATACAAGTGGTCCTCTTTTCTCCAAAGGTCTCTTTAATTTTCCTGTAGGCAGTATCTATCTTACCCCTAGTGAGATAAGCATCTACATCCTTACATTTGTCCTCTAGCCATCCCTGCTTAGCCATTTTGCACTTCCTGTCAATCTCATTTTTGAGACGTTTGTATTCCTTTTTGCCTGCTTCATTTACTGCATTTTTATATTTTCTCCTTTCATCAATTAAATTCAATATTTCTTCTGTTACCCAAGGATTTCTAATAGCCCTCGTCTTTTTACCTACTTGATCCTCTGCTGCCTTCACCACTTCATCCCTCAAAGCTACCCATTCTTCTTCTATTGTATTTCTTTCCCCCATTCCTGTCAATTGCTCCCTTATGCTCTCCTTGAAACTCCGTACAACCTCTGGTTCTTATAGTTTATCCAGGTCCCATCTCCTTAAATTCCAAGGTATTGAATTGAAAAAACGAAAATGGCTCAAATGGCTCTGAGCACTATATGACTTAACTTCTGAGGTCATCAATCCCCTAGAACTTAGAACTACTTAGACCTAACTAACCTAAGGACATCACACACATCCATGCCCGAGGCAGGATTCGAACCTGCGTCCATAGCGGTCGCGCGGTTCCGGATTGTAGCGCCTAGAACCGCTCGGCCACCCCGACCGGCTTTGAAAGACACACAACAGTTTTTGCTGACTAGAAACAATATAAAAAATCCACTTCGGCGTACATTAACCTTGCTTGATTATAGCCAAATATACATAAACACAAATTTACGTAAGTTACAGCTTCCAGATGAGCAGGACTTCGTTATGCAATTGACTACTTCTCACCACGAGGCAAAAGGAATTTTTCTTCTTTCTTTGAGTACCTTATACACGTGAGTCTAAGAATACTAGTTATGGCAGGTGAGAGAAAGGATCAGGTCTTAGTGCCTTGCATTTTAAACAGTACAGTCATTGGTGCCTTAGACTTTCACAGACATGGCAAAGGCTACAGTCGAATAAACCCTTAGGTAAGATAAGAGGGGAAAGAAGCAATCTGAACCATAGATTTACTCTGACTCCCCCCTTTCGTCCTCAAAATGGGAGAAATGGACCACCCTTTCTAATATTACCACCTTCCCGCGTGTGGCAGACGCAAAGGAATGGCGGTAAACCCCCCCTCCCTCCCCCCCCAAAAAAAAGAAATACGGCTGGTATAATTAGCAGGAATAAGTAAATTGAATTAAATTAAACTTCATAAAATCTGTTGACAATCAATACCCAACTTCTGGTGCGTTACGACTCCCAGGACTGAACCAACGCATCACCTCCAAATGCTCTGCCGAGCCGCCCGCTGCCAGCCGTTTCAACGGACGAAGGAAGGAGCGCCGATTTTCAGAACCTCCTCGCCGGTCGACAGCATACGGCCGAACTGCAGATTAGGCCCCTTGCGGACCCACGCTCAGGAAGATTCCTTTCGCGACGAGCAGTTAACGCCCCATGCCACGGAGCCGCTGCTCGCGCCGCTTACGCTGATGCCGCGGTCTGCATGCTGTCCTTCTAGCACCGGCAGAGAAGTGGCTTCTTGATGCCCCCAACTGCCAACTCTTCACGAGAGGCCATACAGGCACTTCTTACATTCATGCGAACAGCCCACTTTTCCCCTTTCGCGCTAGATGGAGACACCGAAGCCTTCAATTGCGACAACGGCGCCACCGCCAGGAACGGACGGCGACTGCTTCACGCTACGCGCTGCGCTTTTCAAAGCTAACTTTACTACGGCTCAGTTTCAGAAATAGAGACGTGCCAAATCGGATCATTCTTTTTGATGCACCCTGCATATTGCCGAAATTTCACTACCCTACGTTTTTTCGTGTTGCGCTCTTTTTAATTAATATATGTATACTAAGATGGTATCTGGTCTCTCGGACATGTCCGTAAGAACAGATACAGGGTGTTTCAAAAATGACCGGTATATTTGAAACGGCAATAAAAACTAAACGAGCAGCGATAGAAATACACCGTTTGTTGCAATATGCTTGGGACAACAGTACATTTTCAGGCAGACAAACTTTCGAAATTAAAGTAGTTACAATTTTCAACAACAGATGGCGCTGCAAGTGATGTGAAAGATATAGAAGACAACGCAGTCTGTGGGTGCGCCATTCTGTACGTCGTCTTTCTGCTGTAAGCGTGTGCTGTTCACAACGTGCAAGTGCGCTGTGGACAACATGATTTATTCGTTAAAACAGAGGATTTTTCTGGTGTTGGAATTCCACTGCCTAGAACACAGTGTTGGTGCAACAAGACGAAGTTTTCAGCGGAGGTTTAATGTAACCAAAGGACCGAAAAGCGATACAATAAAGGATCTGTTTGAAAAATTTCAACGGACTGGGAACGTGACGGATGAACGTGCTGGAAAGGTAGGGCGACCACGTACGGCAACCACACAGAGCAACGCGCAGCTAGTGCAGCAGGTGATCCAACAGCGGCCTCGGGTTTCCGTTCGCCGTGTTGCAGCTGCGGTCCAAATGACGCCAACGTCCACGTATCGTCTCATGCGCCAGAGTTTACACCTTTATCCATACAAAATTCAAACGCGGCAACCTCTCAGCGCCGCTACCATTGCTGCACGAGAGACATTCGCTAACGATATAGTGCACAGGATTGATGACGGCGATATGCATGTGGGCAGCATTTGGTTTACTGACGAAGCTTATTTTTACCTGGACGGCTTCGTCAATAAACAGAACTGGCGCATATGGGGAACCGAAAAGCCCCATGTTGCAGTCCCATCGTCCCTGCATCCTCAAAAAGTACTGGTCTGGGCCGCCATTTCTTCCAGAGGAGTCATTGGCCCATTTTTCAGATCCGAAACGATTACTGCATCACGCTATCTGGACATTCTTCGTGAATTTGTGGCGGTACAAACTGCCTTAGACGACTCTGCGAACACCTCGTGGTTTATGCAAGATGGTTCCCGGCCACATCGCACGGCCGACGTCTTTAATTTCCTGAATGAATATTTCGATGATCGTGTGATTGCTTTGGGCTATCCGAAACATACAGGATGCGGCGTGGATTGGCCTCCCTATTCGCCAGACATGAACCCCTGTGACTTCTTTCTGTGGGGACACTTGAAAGACCAGGTGTACCGCCAGAATCCAGAAACAATTGAACAGCTGAAGCAGTACATCTCATCTGCATTTGAAGCCATTCCGCCAGACACGTTGTCAAAGGTTTCGTGTAATTTCATTCAGAGACTACGCCATATTATTTCTACGCATGGTGGATGTGTGGAAAATACCGTACTATAGTGTTTCCGAGACCGCAGCGCCATGTGTTGTTGACAATTGTAACTACAGTAATTTCGAAAGTTTGTCTGCCTGAAAATGTATTGTTGTCCCAAGCATATTACAACAAACGGTGTATTTCTATCGCTGCTCGTTTAGTTTGTATTGATGTTTCAAATATACCGGTCATTTTTGAAACACCCTGTACCATCGGTAACCATGCAGCTCGTTAGAATGAAATTACAATGAAATGGAAGCAGGAGACCCCGGGTTCGAGTCCCGGTGCCACACATTTTCATCTGTCCCCGTTGACGTATGTCAACGCCTGTAAGCAGCTAAGTGTGTTCATTTCATTGTAATTTCACTTTTTCATTCAGTTTATTTTTCCACTTCGTACCTCTGCTGTCGTAGATTCACAGAATACGTAACATGCGGAAGGGCTCGGCAGGTAAATGGCGTGTGGCTGTGCGCAGGCAGCAGGAGCGGCACCTGGGCCTGGGGAACGCGTCGGCGCCGGCGCCGGCGGGTCGGCTGCGGCGGGCGCCGGCCGGGCCGGTGTCGGTGCGGCTGCTGGAGGCGGCGCCGCTGGCCGGCGACGACGCGCCGCTGCGCCTCGTGTACGCCGTCAGCGTGGGCGGCCGGCCCGTGCCCGCCGTCGCCGCCGCCTACGACATGCGGCTGCTCTCCGACGCCGAGGTGTCCGCCGAGCTGGGCATGCCCGTGCTCACCAAGGCAGAGCGTGAGTCCGCGCCTCCACCGTCCTCCGCTGCCGCTGCCGCTGCCGCTGCCGCCGCTACTGTCCGCAGCCTGGCTTCTGCACTCACTCGCCGCGCCGCCCACGCTTCTCACGACGCTGTACGCTTCACGACATACCACATCTCCCGATGCACTGAGTAGATAGCATTTGGCACAATTACTACTCATTTTTCTTTAAGGTCACCAGACCTCCGACTGGTTTGATCTACCCCGCGACGACTTGCTCTCCTGTAGCACTTACACCTCACGACCTCAATTATTTATTGGAATTACACTATTGTCCATTAAAATTGCCACACCAAGAAGAAATGCAGATGATAAACGGGTATCCATTGGACAAATATATTATACTAGAACTGCCATGTGATTACGTTTTCACGCAATTTGGGTGCATAAATCCCAGAACAACCACCTCTGGCCGTGAAACACAGCTTGGATGGCGTATACAGGTACAGCTGCCCATGCGGCTTCAACACGATATCACAGTTCATCAAGAGTAGTGACTGGCGTAACGTGAGGAGCCAGTTGCTCGGCCACCATTGACCAGACGTTTTCAATTGGTGAGAGATCTGGAGAATGTGCTGTCCAGGGCAGCAGTCGAACATTTTCCGTATCCAGAAATGCCCGTACAGGACCTGCAACATGCGGTCGTGCATTATCCTGTTGAAATGTAGGGTTTTGCAGCGATCGAATGAAGGGTAGAGCCAAGGGTCGTAACACATCTGAAATGCAACGTCCACTGTACAAAGTGCCGTCAATGCGAACAACAGGTGACCGAGACGTGTAACCAATGGCACCCCATACCATCACGCTGGGTGATACGCCAGTATGGCGATGACGAATACACGCTTACAATGTGCGTTCTCCGCGATGTCGCCAAACACGGAGGCAAGTATCATGGTGCTGTAAACAGAACCTCGATTCATCCGAAAAAATGACGTTTTGCCATTCGTGCACCCAGGTTCTTCGTTGAGTACACCATCGCAGGCGCTCCTGTCTCTGATGCAGCGTCAACCGTAACCGCAGCCATGTCTTGGAGCTGATAGTCCGTACTGCTGCAAACGTCGCCGAACTGTTCGTGCAGATGGTTGTTGTCTTGCAAACGTCCCCATCTGCTGACTCAGGGATCGACACGTGGCTGCACGATGCGTTACAGCCAGGCGGGTAAGATGCCTGTCATCTCGACTGCTAGTGATACGAGGCCGTTGGGATCCAGCACGGCGTTCCGTATTACCCTCCTGAACCCACCGATTCCATATTCTGCTATCAGTCATTGGGTCTCGACCAATGCGAGCAACAGTGTCGCGACACGATAAACCGCAATCGCGATAGGCTACAATCCGACACTTATCAAAGTCGGAAACGTGATGGTACGCTTTTCTGCTCCTTACACGAAGCATCACAACAACGTTTTACCAGGCAACGCCGGTCAACTGCTGTTTCTGTATGAGAAATCGGTTGGAAACTTTCCTCATATCAGCACGTTGCACGTGTCGGCACCGGCGTCAACCTTGTGTGAATGTTCTGAAAAGCTAATCATTTGCGTATCACAGCATCTTCTTCCTGTCGGTTAAGTTTCGAATCTGTAGCACGTCATCTTCGTGGTGTAGCAATTTTAATGGCCAGTAGTGTATTCAAATCTTTGTGATTCCATACTGCTTTCACAACTATAGAGCTGCCTCTTGTACCGTACAAGTTATTACCCGATGACGCATTTCCTATCACCCTGTCCCGTTTTCTTGTCACTATTTTCCACATATTTCATTCCTTGCCGATTCTGCGGAGTACATCCTCATATGTCATTAGCACACCAAATTTTCAACATGCTGCTATAGCACACATTTCAATCGACTCTATTTTCTTCTTTTCCGGTTTTCCCATATTCTATGATAACTTCCATGTAATGCTGTGCTCCAGCTGCACATTCTCACAAACTGCTTGCACCTGTGTTCAGCCAATGTCTAATAACACTTTACTGCTTTTGGCCAGGAATACCCTCTTTGCGGTGCGAATCTTCCTTTTAGGTCCTCCTTCTTCTTCCATTATACATTTTTTTGCTTCCAACGTACTGTAGTAGAATTCCTTTACTTCGTCCACTCCGTTGTTCCCAATTTTGATGGTAATTTACACACTATTATCATTGCTGCTACTCGTCATTACATTCATCTCTTTTCAATTTACGCTCAATATACTGTTCGTTCAGTCAGTATCTCCTGTAATTCTTTCTCTGTTTCACTGATGATAGTAACGTCATCGGCGAAGTTTATCATTAATATTCTTTCATCCTGAGTTTTAGTCCCTTTCCTGAACCTCTTATTTACTTCTCTTCTTGCTTCTCAGATGTAAATATTAAAAGTAAGGGAGAAAGGCTGCACTCTTGGTTTACACCCTTTTCATTCTGAGTGTTTCGTTCTTCGTCTTCCGATCCCATTTTCGCCGGCCGCGGTGGCCGTGCGGTTCTAGGCGCTCTAGTCCGGAGCCGCGCTGCTGCTACGGTCGCAGGTTCGAATCCTGCCTCGGGCATGGGTGTATGTGATGTCCTTAGGTTAGTTAGGTTTAAGTAGTTCTAGGTTCTAGGGGAATGATGACCACAGCAGTTGAGTCCCATAGTGCTCAGAGCCATTTGAACCATTTTTGATCCCATTTTTCTTCTTATACCGATTACATATTACCTGTATATCCCTATAGGTTAGTCTACTTTCCTCAGAATTTTGAAAATCTTGGACCATTTTAAATTGCCGAACGCTTCCTATGAACATGTCTTAAGTTTTCTTAAATCTTGCTTCTATTACCAAGCGCAATACTCTCTCCAACCCCTTTACCTTCCCTAAAGCACAATTGACCGTCAACTAAGAGATTCTCAATTTTCTTTTCCATTCTTTTGGTAGCAAAATCTCGGAATACACAAATAACAATCCCTAAATTATTTCACGAGCTCGCATAATGCCTGTAGGGTTTCCCAACGTGCGTTCTGCATTTTCCTTTGCTTCAAAGGAGGCATTTCCCATTAGTTTGCCCACATTTCACGTTGCTATTATGAATTCCTGCGCCCTATGCCTTTCAGGAATATGATGAGTGGTTTTAATTACCAACTCGAACAAACAAAAAAGCCTTGACCGTGAAACCTGACGGTACATATTTGTCCCATCGGTGGATGACTTGTTGGAAGGCACCGGTCGTTTAAGGAAAGATCCATCTCGAAAATCACGTCGACGTCATTCAGCAAATGCCTGCCATGCAATGATTTTTTTCGCCCAGGGAAAGAGGAAGATGCCACTCAGCGTCGTGTCTGGTGAATCTGGGGGGGGGGGGGGGGGGGAGGAGGAGGAGGTTAGGCAAAACCTGATAGACTAAGCCAACAGCATGTTTCACTGTTTCCCATGTAGAATGTGCAGGGGCGTTGTCGTGGAGCAAAAAGGCCATCTTAGACAGTTGGCTTAGTCTCCGGTGACCTTGACAGATGTACATGACACTTCGCTCATTGAGAGCATAATCAGTTAGCATCTTACCAAGAGAGTAAAAAAACATTCTCTGCATGGTTATAGTAGTAAGGAGACGGGGGCACAAGCCCACTTTTGATATCAAATTGATATGGAAATTAATTAAATTGAGCAATTAATTACCCCACAGCCATTCCCACCCCCACCCCCGTATGACATAATGTTTTCTCGTCAGCCTTCTCCTGGGTCCCAGCTCCCTCCCCCACCCAACCATTTCCCCACCTACCCTAATGGCGGGAATTTCGAATTTTTGTGCCAATTTCAAATTTTGATGGCAATTTCGAATTTTGGCGGAAATTTCTTTGTTCCAGGGTTGTACTCACATTGCACACAACCCCTCATCTGGGAATTGGTGGAAAATTGAAAATGGCAGTGCTCTTTCTGGGACTCGAACCGTGGTACTCTTGGAAGAAAAGCCCAAGTGCACTCCCCTAATGCAATTATACAAGCAGAGGCGCTTGAAATTGGCGTGAAATTAAAAATAGCGTTGCCTTTTCTGGGACTAGAACTCTGGTCCTTCTGGATAGAAATCCCAAGTGCACCACCCAACATACAGAAACTGTCCAGAAAAAGGAGATGAAGTTCAGGTTAGTGTACTTTTTTTTGGTTGGGAAACTGACGCACATATCGCTCCTAATTACGTAATTAATCATACAAACCATCCTAATTACACAACTGTACCCATAGTGCCACGCAAGGACTGCCTAAATCGTAATGCAGCTCAAAAATGGACGATACCATACAACTGGTGCTATCCTTCTGGGAAAATTTTTTTAATACCACCCAAACTAGTGACAGCCACACTCTAACTCTATCCTTCACCTACAAACTGGCGGGAAAAAGATTGCGGTGTAAGGTAGAATCTTCATTCTTTTTGGAGGGAAATATGTTCAACTGACGTGATGCAAGTGTATCATATGTAAGCATACAGCTGAGGACTATATATATCACCGTCAAACTTCGCTACTTTTTTTTTTCGCACCGTCCAGCTCTGATACGCCCCCACAACCACGTCAGGACATCTACAAACTGTAGATTTAGGGTATTTTTTATTCTAGTAATAAGTTATTCGGTAGCTGACAGTGTGTCGACTGCACTTAGCTTTCTGGACCGTGAGAGGTTCCCCTCCCCATAACTACAGAGTGCTCATTCCCGGCAGTGTAATTGATAGACGAACAGTTAGCAAGTTATGCATTCGAACTGCAACCATCCTTCGCTGACAGCACTACACACATGCATATAGAGACTGTCCATGCCTGTAACCAATCGCGAAGTCTCGATTTCAACCGCTTGTACGTTATTTTCGACTGTGCTGCAGCCCAGCAAATAGCGAAAAACACTTCACAGAGTGATTCGTAGGCAATGTAAGCACATTTAAACATCCTTCTAAAGCGAATAAATCTCCGATGCATGTTATATTACCGATATTTCGTAACAATATTATGGAGATTCTCCAGTAATAACAACAAACCGTGGCATCCTGTTGTGCCTATAACGCCTGCTTGTATATTCTTAAATATCCACGATGATGGAACATAATCGTCCCCATTCCGCTATTTTGTGACGTAGATGTCCAACGCGCAGACGGTAATAGTTTTTCGATATATCGAAAGAGAGAGACACAATAAATTCTTGTAGAAGTTTCTACTACAAGGAGTGCTGTAACTGGTTTAAGTTTGGATGGAGATAGTTCTCTCAAAACTACTCCGATTTTGCTCATTAAACTAATAGGAATCGGCTGTACCTATTCTTGCGGAATCATGACAGCCGGTTTAAAAATTAGGTGTTACGGCACGTCCTATGTTATTTCATACTTGATAACCTCCAATTATAAAGTAGACATCACTTGAATTTTAGCTCGTTATAGAACCTAGAAATGATAGTTTTTTCCCGACATGTGAGCGGATTGCATGAAACAGACTGTGATGATCAAATTGCTAACAAAACTAGAATGCGAGAATATGCTTCTGCAGTATGATAGAAACTTTACAGACATGCCGGTAGAGGTGATTTACGCGTCAAGAATGTCAAATGTAAGCCTACAGACGGTAACTGGTTTTGATATTGCAGGAGGGAGAGACATGTGGTAAAATCTTACAGGGGGTTCTATTATAAGACATGCTTTCGCGATTTCTAATGTTAACGCCAGTGTGACATACTACTGCACTGGTACATAGAGATCTGCGATAGTGTGCAAAACAGCTACGTCCTCTTGAATTGTAGCTTGTTATTGTTGAATGCGAAATGATTGTGGTTTCTTTTCCGACATCTGAGCAAATGGGGTGAACGATTGTATTCGATCGTGGTTTTTTAAGACATCTGAGCAAATGGGGTGAAAGATTGTATTCTCTAATGTTATTTCACGTGTCTGAAATGTTTGTAATACACACTTGCATGACAGTTTATTTACAGACACTGATTTGAACGCAAGAGACACTCTCAGGTCGTCTAATTTGTGCATAAAGCTGAAAGAAGTTGCTTAATACAGATGGTTTTTCTTTGAAGTTTAAATTCTCGCTTTTTCTTTACTCCGATGACAGTTTCGAGGACATTTTCGGTGGTCGGTAATTTTCGCAGCAAAATAGTCGAAGATTTTTTCCTGACTTTTTTCCTCGGGTTGGACGTATCTCTGCTTATCATTTGTGATCGGTGGTAGTGCACTTCGTTGGACGTCGCAAAATAATGAGATGCGAATTGTATCCTGCAGTCGAATGTAAAAGCTATACCGATTTTGCTCATAAAACTTTAAGAAAATATAGTAATGGTTCTTTGCATATTCTTTAATACGATAATTTCGTTAGAGAGGTTAGTTGAATCTGTACTGGACTGTTGTTCAAGAGCTAATATTTTGCCTTTAACTTACCGTAGATCTGGGCTAGTTAAAGCACCAAATACAGTACGAAGAATACTCCCTCCAAAATCAAACCAGGGACGTTGACGCCTAATTAAAGTTTTGTATGGCAAAGCTTTAAAAAACAGTAAATCTCTTGTTCATAATTAGCAAATGTAGACTCTATCTGCATTTTGGCTGTGATCCAGTTATTACGCTAAGATGTACCCATTTCCAAAATTGTATCATTACCTTAACAAAACGAATTAGATAAATTTGTTTCTTACCGAATTGAACTGCTGCTGGATTTCACTCAGATTGTACTTGAGTACAAGTTTGGCATTTCTGGTTGAAACTACCATATTTGAGTGGGGTTCAAACAAAACATCTGTACTCTGTATCATACCAAACATTAGAATAAAAATGAACATGGTTAATTAGTTCTAAATACTAGAGTTAACAATGAACATAAAATTAATGAGTTTCTTGCGGTAACCTGTGTGCATTCGTGTAATGGCTTCAATACTAAATTTTCACAAAACATTCACATAATCACAAGGCTGAAATAAACACATGCATTGAACTCTCACACACTACCCACGTTTACGCAGATTGTAGGGGTGTCTGTAACAGGATCGCTCGGAACGTGGCGGTGCCTCGGCCTCGAAGTCTGGACTGCGCCCTCACGATTCTCGCTTCCTGGGTTTGAGAACAGCAGGTCTGCCTCTCAGTCGGTCCTCGTCGTCTTGCGATACTACAGGAAATCTACCTAGAAATGGCTTTACACGATTGACATGAATGACAATCGAACGAAAGGGCAATTGGAGCTTAAGAGTGACTGACGACAACACCTCTAAGATGGTCCTTTTTAACACTTCTGAAGCTTTTTGACTTGATTCTTCTTTAACACCATGTTGCTCAGATACACAAGATCTCCATCTCGATACTGTGGCAGTGCTGCTTGGCGGTCGTGTTATCTTGCTTGTTGAAGAAAGGATTGATGATTTCGCTGTTTCACTCCCCTCCATGTTTCCTTTAGCTTGCATGCTAGGTCCCTTACATGTTCATTGCTGATGCCTGCAGTCGATCGTGCGAAGTCCAAGGGCGAATGCATCTTTCTTCCGTAGACGATCTCATGTGGACTTTTGAGGCCAGTTGAGCAGTGCATTTTGGCACTGTATCAACTTGCCAAGTATGGTAAACAGACATCCCAATTGTGTTTGCTGCTCACATAATGGATAACCATTTTAATAATTGTTCTGTGGACTCGCTCGACTCTTCCATTTCCTTCAGGGTGTGCTGGTGTAGTCCTTAACTGAGTTATTTGCATGAGCTTACAAGTCTGTTTAAGTAATTCGCTCATAGAATTCGTTCCTTGATCACTAATTACACTTAATGGTATTTCAAACTTAAGAATCCATTCTTTTATAAAAACTTTAGTTTCAGCTCTTTGATCAGTATTGATATCATGAGAAGGTATCTAGAGAAATGATCTAAAATTGTCAATAGGTATTTGTTTCCATCTTTAGTCTTAGGCAATGGTCCTATGACATCTAGTCCTACTCCTTCAAATGGTTCACTTGCCTCTGGCAGTTCTTGCAATGGTGCTCTACTTTTTCCTACATTATTCCGTCTGTTACAGGAATCACATTGTGAAACAAACTCGAAAACGTCAGCTTTGCGGCTTGGCCACCAAAACATTTGAACTGTTTTAATGTTTGTTGCCTTTTTACCCTAATGTCCTGATAATAAATAATCATGTAGTTCTCTCATTATTTGCTCTTTCTGGAATAACTAGGCGGTTTCCTTTACTAGTGATTTTGTACAATAATCCATCTATTTCAACAAAACGTTGATAAATTTTCCATAATTTGCATTGTGGATCTTCCTCTTGAACTGCCTTTAACTCTTCTTGTCGACTTATTGTCACACAAACACAGACGTTTCGACTCATTGCATAAGCATTCATATGTTCTTTACCAGGTCGGTGAATAACCTTAAATTGGTACTCACTCAATGCCCAACTTGTTAATCTGGAACTTGGATCCTCTAAGCTCAATAACCATTTAAGTGCGGCATGATCTGTAATAATTGCAAATTCTCTTCCTGTTAAGAAACATCTTTTATGTGTTATACCAAAAACCAAAGCACAAAACTCCTTCTCAGTAGTAGTATAATTACATTCTGCTTTGTTTAATTGTCTGGTAGCAAATGAGATTGGATGTTCATGACCATCAACTTCTCGAGACAAGATTGCACGTATGGCAAAATTGGATGCATCTGTAGAAAGAATAAAGGGTTTACCGAACTCCGGATAGGCTAACACTGGGGCTGTGGTTGGAGCAGTTTTAAGTTCTTCTGTTTCCTTTTTGCACTCTGTTGACCAATTAAATGTGGCCCATATCTTCAGTAGCTGTGTCATTGAACGCGCTATTTTCACATAACCGGCTATAAATCGTCTGTCGAAATTTGACAATCCCAAGAATGATTGTAATTCTTTCAATTTATGTGGTTCAGGAAAATTCTTTACATCTTCAATTAAATTTTGATCAGGTCGAACACTTTCACTGGTTATAACCTGACCAAGATAGTTAACTTTACTTTGTGCAAAATGACATTTATCTATTGATAAAGGCAGGTTTGTGCTTCTTATATGCTCAAAAACAGCTTGTAGTCTCTCAGTATGGCGCTTCATGTTTTCACCAAAAATTGTTACATCATCAAGGTAAACAAGTGCTTGTGTTGGGGATAAGCCCTCGTAAAACTGAATCCATCAGGCGTTGAAATGTAGCTGGAGCATTACAAATTCCAAACGCCATATGAAGATAATTGTATACTCCTGTTACTGTTACAAATGAAGTTTTTGCTTGATCATCTGGATGCACTGTTAACTCGTGATAACCAATTGTTAAATCACACACCGAAAAAATTCGACATCTCCCAGGTAATCCAAGGTTTGCACTAAATTTGGTAATGCGTAAATGGCGGGTGTGGTCACATAATTCAAAGATAGGTAATCAACACAAAAACGGAACTATGGTTCTCCAGAAATTGATTTCTTCTTTACAGTTACATCAGGCGAACACCACGATGGGTCTGAAGGATCTCTTGGTTTTATAAGTCCGTGTTATGATTGTTCTTTAACCATGTCTTCTACTAACCCTCTTTGACTAAATGGTATTCGGTAAGGTTTTCGTGTGATTGGGGCTGCATTCCCTGTATGAATACTGTGCTGAACTAAATGAGTGATAGGTAAATCTGCACGTTCTCGTAATAAATTTGCATACTCCAACAAAACAGGCGCTAAAATCGTCTGTTCACCAGCTTCAAATGTTCTATCTTCTTCCAAATCTTGCGCTTTATTTCATTATTAACTTCGTCTCCTCGTTGCAGTTTTGCGGTACTGTTACGAAAGTCTGTGTTTATAACTGCAGCGTCTGGAATCTGTTTTACGTCGCTTTTACTCGACACTTCAGCAACTTTCGTTCATGACAAAACAACATCCTCATTGCTCATATTCGTTATTGTGACCGGGACTTTTGCGACATTCTGTCTCACCATTGTAGCGACACCTACACTTCTAGCAACATAACAATGCATTGAACCCAGTAACTCACTTTCCTCGAATCGCTCAATTAATAACAAAGTTCCTTCCTTGCATTGGGGTGACTTAACTTCAACGTAGATTGTCTTTCCTGCTCCCTTGGGAATTTGTTGAGTCTGATCAATTTGAACATCGACTCGGGTGGTTTGAACTGATGCTTCGTTTGGGAGGTCCATTCCCACGACGTCAGTATTGCTGCTTCTTTGAGTACGATCTGAAGAACAGTTTCCTAGGTTGTAGTTGCTACGACCTAGACTGATCTTTTTTTTTCTGCGACAAATATCTCTGCCTCGTTAGCGGACAAGAAATCAAATCCAAGTACACCGTCATAACGCGTTTCGTTATTTGAAACTACTTGCACCCTTACTGTGTATTTATCTTTACTTTCATCTTCATCTTGTCTTTGGGCAAGAAATAATTCTACTTCATCTTCTCCATAGTTAAGTAGTTTTTCCTCCGTTTAACCCTCGCACTTTTAATAACAGCGGTTTCAATTTATCCCGATTATTTATGCCACACCACATTAATGAGGTCTATGCGCCTGTGTCAAAAAGTGGTCTGATGTTTCTTCCACGTTATAAGCACCTATCACGAAGTCATTTTCGGTCTGACTTTCACTGGAACGAACAGGAATTACTGTATCTGGTGGGGAACGGACGGGACTGGTGGCCCTTACGTTCCCGTACTCGTTTAAAGATCTGGCAGGTTGTCTGTTGTTTGCATTACTTTTCTTCTTGTTGCGACAATCTCTCGAAACATGACCCTGCATCCCGCAATGGTAGCAGATCCGATTCTCTTTACAATCCTTACACTTGTGACCCAGCTGCCGGCCGTTGTGGCTGCGCTACGGTCGCAGGTTCGACTCCTGCCTCGGGCATGGATGTGTGTGATGTCCTTAGGTTAGTTATGTTTAAGCAGTTCTAAGTCTAGGGTAGTGATGACCTCAGATGTTAAGTCCCATAGTGCTTATAGCCTTTTTTCCGACACCGCAAGCCGCGGTCTCTCCAGCGCTCCCCGTCTCCTATGCGCGGCGCCGTGGACACCACCAGAGGACGTCGTCTTAGCATCACTGTCTGCATTCATTCGTTCCCTCCGCAAGTCCTTTTTAAGACGCCGCGCACTGACCGCCGCTCCCAGGTCTCGGAAAACTGCAGTCAGAATACATCGTTCTACATCTACATGAGTACTCTGCAATTCACATTTAAGTGCTCTGCAGAGGGTTCATCGAACCACAATCATACTATCTCTCTACTATTCCACTCCCGAACAGCGAGCGGTAAAAACGAACACCTAAACCTTTCTGTTCGAGCTCTGATTTCTCTTATTTTATTTTGATGATCATTCCTACCTGTGTAGGTTGGGCTCAACAAAATCTTTTCGCATTCGGAAGAGAAAGTTGGTGACTGAAATTTCGTAAAAAGGTCTCGCCGCGACGAAAAACGTCTATGCTGTAATGACTTCCATCCCAACTCGTGTATCATATCTGCCATACTCTCTCCCCTATAACGTGATAATACAAAACGAGCTGCCCTTTTTTGCACCCTTTCGATGTCCTCCGTCAATCCCACCTGGTAAGGATCCCATACCGCGCAGCAATATTCTAACAGAGGACGAACGAGTGTAGTGTAAGCTGTCTCTTTAGTGGACTTGTTGCATCTTCTAAGTGTCCTGCCAATGAAACGCAACCTTTGGCTCGGCTTCCCCACAATATTATCTATGTGGTCTTTCCAACTTAAGTTGTTCGTAATTTTAACACCCAGGTACTTAGTTGAATTGACAGCCTTGAGAATTGTACTATTTATCGAGTAATCGAATTCCAACGGATTTCTTTTGGAACTCATGTGGATCACCTCACACTTACAGTACGATGCGACTAATCTTAACCGATAGCCAGTGATTGTATTGTATTTTATAACCGCTAGCTAGTGAACCAGTTTGTAAGAAGGAAAATTCAGAAGATGACCTATCATAGCACTGCTGAAGGACTCGTAGCATTCAGATTGATGCACAAGCAATATTTCAACTTGTACATACTGTAATAAATGCTTGAATATTTTATTTATTTCATATGTTTTAAGCTACCTCGTAAACAACGGACATAACAAGTAGTACTAGGTTCACGATCATGAGGAAAATCGTAGCGATTAGTGACGAACAATCTGGTGATGATTAATACCCATCTAAACGATCGGGATAGAAGTAACACAACATCTACTACTGTTACAACTTCTTCTACTTTAACGGTGCGTGTAATTCCCATTGCCGTCAATAATTCCTGTATTAACTAGCTGGATAACCTGAATTTTGTTTCAGGTCGTACGTCACGCTAAACACCTCAACTTCGATATCACTTAACATTCAGTGTGTAACTGTATGACTGCTTCAATTGCTCTACTGTATTAATTCCACTTTCTGGTCATCTCAGCATCACTACTTTCGTGACTTTATAGCTGTTACTCTCCCACTTCCTACTACCAGTTTTTCCCTATCGTGGCCGTGCGGTTCTAGGCGCTACAGTCTGGAGCCGCATCACTGCTACGGTAGCAGGTTCGAATCCTGCCTCGGTCATGGATGTTTGTGATGTCCTTAGGTTAGTTAGGTTTAAGTAGTTCTGAGTTCTAGGGGACTGATGACCACAGCAGTTAAGTTTCATAGTGCTCAGAGCCATTTGAACAATTTTTTCCCCCTATCGACCGACGTACTGATATACGAGGGCTGGTCGAAAAAAAAGAACGATAGGTCGCGAAATTGAAACAATAGTGAAAATCAAAACTGTTTTATCTGCAACAGTTAGCTACAACTTGCAGCTACTTATATCCTTAGTTGCCGATCCGACTTAGACGTTGGTCGTAACGTTCTACCAACTTTACAATACCTCGTTATAGAAGGCAGCTGCCATTGATTTCCGCCAATTCTCTACGCTGGCCTACAGCTCGTTGTCTGTGCCAAAATGTTGTCTTCATAGCCAGCGGTTCATGTAAGCAGAGATGAAACTCAGACGAAGACAATTACGGGCTCCATTGTGGGTAATGAAACATTTCCAATTGAAAACGATGCAGGAGCACTTTCATTGCCCCAGCAGAGTGCAGCTGGGAACTGACTTGAAGAAGAAAACGCACGACAGTTATGTAATGTTGGCTGCATAGCTTCAGGCGAAATTTCTCACCAGGCCCTCGTACTTGGAGGGAGACACTATTGTTCTAGGTATCTTTATGTGCTCCCTGTGTGCTCAAAACTGAAAAGAACGAGTGCTCCCTGTGTGCTCAAAACTGCAAAGAACGACGTAACGCGATCGACGGGCGTACTAGAGACAGTGCCCAACACACCTGCGCAAAACTTCATCGGATTTTCACTGTCGTTTCCATTTTGCGACCGATCGTTCCTTACTTTCCGAATAACCCCCGTATGTTACTTTGCTCAGTACGGACAGTTAAATGGATTGCAAATTCACTTTGAAACGAATTCACCAAAATTATTTATGACACCCCTTTAACGTACAAATAATTCGTCAGGAAATTATAAGCCTTCCATTATTTACGTTGTTAACCTTCGTTCTAACACCACAGTTTTAAATCCGCCTAATAAAGCCACACTAGCGCTCATCGGAATCTATTGCATCTATTGCTAGGAGTCCAGGCGATCAGTGTTTTGTAAAGATTGTTCTTTATGTGCGTTTGAGGAAGTGAACATCCGGACGAAAAAATAATTATCCATGATCTGTATCCTACCAGACAGTAGGATAACAAGTCATTCCGCCCCAATTCCGTGAGCTTATCACTGTGCTTTCTGGTACTGGCCATCTATGCGTTGAGGTGTGATACATATACCACCAGAACACTGCAAGACTATCTCAGAAGGGCTACGCGAGTCGCTGTGTCCGATTATTGTGCGTTTAAACTTAGTTGCGAGTTTTGACGTTTGGCTCACCGGAGGTGACCTGACGCCGTTGACCAGGTAAAACAATGGCGAGCCGGATTTCCCATCCACGTCGCCAGCAGTTTGGTTGGTAAAGCGCGCAAGTTGCTACGCCGTGGATACACAGTACCACGTGGTGTCACGCATTAGAGGCACCTACGTTCATTAGCTCACGTTGCAAAATGATATTTTCTGCCGTTGAAGCGTTCTATAGTCGTCACGTATTCGTTTTGGCGCTGCGTTAATAATAACAGCGCAGCATGTCTGAACACGAGGTTCTCAATATAAGTGGGCGTCTAAGAGCACGTTTACCGGCTGTGAAGATACCGTTACGTTCCAAAATATTCTTTCGAATTCGACAACAGTAGTGGTCAATGCGCAATACCACTCGGCTGTGATGGATGAAGCTCCAATAATGTAGCGGGGGAAAGCGTTTGTTTTTCTTTGGGTACAAAGAAATCTTCGATTGGATAAAGTTGAACCTAGCTTGCGTAAGGCGAAGTTAATGGAACTTGTAGTACTGTACAAGCTAGAAACTCCACGATATCAGATCGTCGAAATGGCTAACGCTAAAGAGCATAGTTTAAACTGGCTTCCCCCGCATCATGCTCGTTTAAATCCGACTAGAATATATGGCATAGGTGAAAAGTAATGTGCCAAAAAACAACAAGAAATTTAAGCTCAGCGTGGCTGAAGCGCTGACAAAAGAAGTCGTAGCAAATGTTACATCAGAGGACTGGTCTCAAGTTGTCAGCCATACCAAGAAAGCAGATGAGGAGACACGGATTCATGAAGGGCAGTGTTGAGTTTTGAAGGAACACGTTAATTTTCTTACTGCTGTGTTAACATCTGCTTGTTTTGCTTAAACACAGCAGAGTTTGCAGATAGACATCTCACTAACATTCTAATACAGTTGAAATTGTTGCAGAATCCTAAAACAGCGTATTATTAAACTGTTAACTGAGTGCGAGACTTACCAACAGTTATGGGGAAGCTCATTATCAGTATAAAAATAAATGTGCAGCTTCTTCTCTTAAATTGTTGTAAAACCCACAGCAATTCTCGTGTCACAGTCTATTGATGCCCCTTAAAAATTAAAATATTTCGTTTAAAAAAATATGTAGTTGCTTGAATATCGCGGTAGATGTGGAAGTTTCGCATATTAATCATATGGAAAAATACCGTTCTCTTTGCGTGCTATCATTTGCTTAAATCTTGTTCCGATATCTCAGACCGTTAGGAGATACGAGGGAGTCGTGAATATTTCATTCTAGCTTTCGTGACGGAGCCCTTTGCACATATTCCATTTTCTCGACATTGGAGATGGATAGCGATGTCCTTCGAGGTTTAAAGAACAATTTAATGTGTAATCTAAATTTCATTTACAGCAAAGTATGTCCTAAGATACACCAAGCGCACACCCATAGCGACACCTGTATTTCACTGTAAACTTTAAGAATTTCTCGCAGTAGTTTAGCTAATACCTAAATATCACAATTACTGTGTCCATTATTGAAATGGTAGGTAATGAAGCTGGCGAATGAAGCTATGAGATGTGCAAGACTCAGAGTTTATTAGCGTACATTTTCCTTAAAAAAATGTTTTTAATCTTTAGAGAAAGACTGCAGATCGGTCAGCTAGCGCGGCTGGCGGGTTACTCGCCGAGCAGGCCTGGCTTTACCGTTGCCTGCTGACGCGTTCAACACACGCTGGCAACTACGGTTCCCTTCACTCACTCTGAACTGAACTGTCCAAAGTCGCATCTGATCTTAAACGCACTATAGACTGCAACGAACAAGTTACGAGAAGCGACCCTAAGAGCCAGAGTACCCCGGTCGACACGACATAATCTTTGAGCTCGCCTTTAGTTCTGCAGCTCCCTTATCGACTACCAACATCGTCACTGGCGTAACATTTATTCACGCTGAGTCCAGGTATCCGCTGAGACAAGGTGATGGCCTTGTTCGTGTGCGGAGACCCGTGGTGAGCGGTATCTGCCAAATTTAGTGCAGGAAATCGATAAATTTCCACGTTTCCTTGGTATTGTGGGGAGGCATCCGTGTTGACAGCCATACATATCTTGTCGTTGTCATGGTTGCCTTACTGCCAGGCAGTACAACGAAGAGATCTTGTCGGGTCGTCAGCAGCGATCTCTTGCAAAGCCTGTTTCTTGAACTAATGGACGGGCTGGCAGTGAGACCAGACCTAAGCCTCATCGTGCATGTGTGGGACACTTTTGATAAACGTGTTCGTGGTCGTCTTGTTCCACCACAGACTCTCCAAAAGCTCACACGGGCTCTCGTTGAAGAATGTGAACGGGTACCGCAGGGTGACCTCCATAGAATAATACGGAGCGTGCCAAGTAGTCGCGAGTCAATGGTAAATACTCACGGGAGGCATACACGTTATTGAAGCTCTAAGATGAAAAGCACCGAGGATAACTTGTATGATTTTTCCACTTCGTTTCTGACACCTGTCGGAAATTTCAGTCCTTTTGTATGCAAACGTTCGACGATGTAATTATGTTTTGTTGTGTACGCAACCTGTGAATGAAAAGGTATAATATGGTAAAATACTCACTCTTAAGTTATTGCTCAGTGGAGTATGGCAGACGCCCCGAGTCACGTTCCACTAATTCTTTTGAGCAGGTTTACATACTGAAATTATCATTTTTTTACCTAGTTATTACATATCAGGAAAAACAATTTTAAACTGAAATTAATTCACATTTTTTAAGATCTAAGATTGTATTACAAATTTTATGAAACGATTTTACATCTTCAGTCACTTTAATTAAGCCATATTTAAATGTACGACGCGTTTCGGCAGCATGCTGGCGTCATCAGGTGCCATACACACACAAATTTTTTATTATAGATTTTTTAAAAGTGTGATGTCTGTTTGCTCAATGTGCTCAAGAGGCAATATACAGAAATTTGTCGCTGTTCAGAAAGATTTATTTACAGGGCGTCCGCAATTAAAGTTTTTCTTTCAAAACGCTGTAGAAAGAGAACCACTGCTCGGAATGACGTCAAATTTGAACAGCATATTTTTCACGTAGTGGGAAACATCATCGAAGAAAAAAGATTAAAGAAAATTTGACCAACAGACAAAGCTGTAAGTGACAGAATACGCACAGCAACAGACGCACGGCACACGGCACTTCCTCAGTTTGCGTCCAAAACGCCCAACATGACTAGCTCCATGAAGGATCGCACGCTACTGGGAATGCTCTTTTACAATTACGGTGAAACTGTGTCAGTAACCCCGCAGAAGTTCCGGACACTCAAGAGTATGAAAAAAGGATTTGGACTGATGCCTGCTGAGGGTCTGGGGAAAATGGTTACAAAATTCGAAAAGACGGATTCTTTTGAAGTGCTACGTAGCAGAGAGACGAAAACAGTTGATACGACGTCTGTCGAAGACGTAACCACAGCATTTCAGGGCGGTTAGAGCGGTGGTGTGCAAGCTTGCAGTGCACGGGGAATTACCCGAACGTCAGACATGCCTAGGAGCACGGTGTATAAAATCCTACGAAACATCTTGCATTGCTATCCATACAAAACCACCCATGTTCAGAAGTTGCTTATTGCTGACTTGCGAGCAAGACAAATGTTCGCTCTGGAATTTTTTGCTCGCTTGGAAGTAGACAATGAATGGGTGTTGATATACTTTCCGGGATGTGAGGTCGTGGTCCAAGAACTTTTCTGCTCCTTACGTTTCGTCCAGGACTGCGCTGGACTTCTTCAGAGGCGCTGCTCCGCTGAGTCTTGCCGACTGACTGGGCGGGTGTCTGAGAGCGACTTACATATTGTGAGAAAGGGGGGCGTGGTTCAGGTGCACGTGATGAGCAGTGATAATCGATAGCAAAGATAAGGTTGACTATCGATTACCACCTTGTCAAGATAAAAATTGTTACCAATTTTGTAGAGCCACTGTCCATATATCGCTGAGTTTCATAGCCTCCTCTTCCCTATTAAAATTATCGTGATGTTTATAAATTTCAATAGCTTCTCTGTATAGCCGTGGATAGTAATTTAACGTTGTAGATAAAACTTCGGTATCCGAAAACTTCACTTGGTGGTTGCCTGGTTGAAGAGCATGTTCCGCTACAGCTGATTTTTCTATTTTTCCAAGTCGACAAAGACTTTTATACTCTTTCAGTCGCCCTCAGACACCCGACCAGTCAGTCGGCAAGACTCAGCAGAGCAGCGCCTCTGAAGAAGTCCAGCGCAGTCCTGGACGAAACGTAAGGAGCAGAAAAGTTCTGGGACCACGACCTCACATCCCGGAAAGTATATCAACAGCCATGTCACCCGGTCGTGAAAGCCTTCATTCTACAGACAATGTATGACCATAGAACATTATGTGGACAGACGAAGCCCATTTCCATCTCCAAGGACATGTCAATACACAGAATTACAGAATATGGGCAACGGATAAACTGCATGCTCATCAGCCGGTACCACTACATTCTGCAAAGGTGACTTTGAGCCGGCCGTTGTGGCCGAGCGGTTCTAGGCGCTTAACTCCGGAAAAGCGCTGCTGCTACGGTCGCAGGTTCGAATCCTGCCGCAGACATGGATGTGTGTGATGTCCTCGGGTTGGTTAGGTTTAGGTAGCTGTAAGTCTAGGAGACTGATGACCTCAGATATTAAGTCCCATAGTCCTCAGAGCCATTTGAACCATTTTTTGACTTTGTGGTGCGGGTTGAAGCCGTCGTTTGTCGTGGAACCGTATTCATCCGAAGACATGAGGTCTGCGGCTCCTCTACCACCAGTGGTAAATGCTGTGAGTGTTTTTGTTTTTTGCGAACCGACGTTATTCCAACCCTTCAACAGCGTGAGTGTGTATGTAAGATCATTTTTATGCAAGATGGCGCATCAGATGCGGTACGACCATGCCGTGATGGATGGGCTTACCTCACTAACAGTGCTACAATTGTGCAGTCATGCACATTGAACAGTACGGATGGTATAATGTGCAAGTCAAACCATACTGCTACTCATTTGTCATTTGTAGCCGACCCCATTTACATTCAAACGCTTACAGTGACATCTAAAGGTAAAATTGTTTTTTTTTTCATGTCTTTTACCCCTTCGTCAATAACATGCTGTTCAAATTTTACGTCATTATGAGAAGTGGTTCTCTTTCTATAGCGTTCTGAAACTGAAACTTTAATTACGGACACATTGTACTTCTGTGTGCACCATTAAGAGTGTTGCATATTCAGATAACCTCAGTGATATCTCTACTTACGTTGTTGCTGAATAAATCCTTGTCCGGTACATACTGCACAAAAACAAACAACTCCGTCATTTCACACTTTCGCGTACTATTGTTTACATTTCGGATATTCGTAACTACTAAGATAAAACCTGCCATTTGCTAAGACAGCACGTACACTAAGAATACAGGCTGTGAAACACTTAATGAAAACAGCATAATGCCAAAACGCGCCGTTAACAATAAATTTTGGTACATAAAAATGACTGAACCTGAAAAATTATTTTGTGCAAAGATTTTTGCCAACAACGTTTTGCTATAGCGAGAGATACTTTGTAAAGCAGGTGCCAGAAATAATTTTTCATTTACCTGTGTGACAACAGTATGTGAGTGGTAATGTCTCCGTAATAGAGATGACGTGGTTGCAGGAAATGAGACAATATGTGCGATGCTGCAAGTCCAGGAGGCTTCCGCCTACTGTTGCACGTACCTCCTGTCACGGGACGCTGTCGGGGCTCGGAAGGAAAGTATTTCATTGGCAGTACAGTCGTGGTAAACTTGCCGTATACGAGAAAGTCAGAACAATAAGAAATTTTTTTATGCAGAGACAGCGGAAATTACTGGAAAAACATGCATGCTCAGTCCAAAAAGTTTCGAGACTGGATTAATAAAAAGCAGAAAAGATTAAGGTGGTGGTTTTACTGATCAGGTGTTCTACGTAACCTCTCCGCACTAGAGTGCAACTCTCAGAAAATTTGTACAACCATGTGAACCGTTCAGAGAAGCTCTCTTTCGAATATTGTTCAACTCATGCGTCACACTGGCTTGAACGTCGGTTATGTCGTCAAAGCGTTTATCCTTCGTGTGTATTTTTGCTCTTTGCATTCTTGAGAATGTCTTGAACACTTGATTTAGGGATGTTGCGACTTACGACAGTGCGATTTATGACGTGAGGCACCACGACGGCACGTTCACTACTAAACACTGCCTCCTCACAACTGACTTGTAGAAGGCACATCTCTTGTTTACTGTTGTCAGTTGAAGATGCCATCGTAGTTACTGCGTTAACGTCGCTTGTACACCAGGAGTATAATCATTGTCGGAACCTTTTGGACAGGTGGTATATTCAAGTAGAGTAGCAGCTACTTTGTGCGCTGATGTATGGCGCCTGATTCTGTTGTTAAGATACATATATACATTCTGTAGTAGTGTACTTCTTTCCTCTATGAATAGTGAGGCCGATTATTATCTTACTGTACATTTTCAAATGATAATTGTATGTTCTGAACGATTTCAATAAATAAGATATACAGCCAACCGATTGCATAAGCGTACTGTAAAAATCTGGACTAGGTTTCAGTACCAATTCTGTTCGCAGATTTTATGTGAAGCATATTCCCCCCTTCTAGCATATTGTAAGAACTTGATAAACCACTACTATAGTATGTCCTTTATTCTCAACAGATATTTGTAATTAACAACTCTTTCAGATTATGCTACCTGTTGTCGTAGTCATTTTTATAAATATTATTTTTTGTGTCTTTTATACAGCCTTTCTTTTATACTACACACAGTTCACTCTGTTTAAAATATCTAAATATATATCATACTGGTGTCTTACTGTAACAGATGCGTATTTTATACGGTTGAGCGTTTATCACGCTATTAGCGCTCAGTAACTGGCGCACTCTACACCACGTTCACTGGCATCGCAGTTAGTTGCCACACGTTCGGTCCAAAGTCTTCTCTTTTAACAAGTTGTACCTGTGTTACAATTTTTACTGTTCCCATGTAGTCTACATTTTCTGCTGTGTGACTTGATCTTAGATCATCATGTTTGTTTACAATTTTAACGTCATGTAATTTACGTAAGTACCAGTTTTATTCCATGTACGCCATTTCAGTGTCTGAAGTATTAAGTATTTTAGACGTTTACTTTGTAGTACGTTTAAAGTCTATGAATCCCTCCTCTCCCGTCGCATCCACCGTCATCTGCACCAGCATCATCTGCTTCCTATTGCCCAGCGTGGCTTCCGTCCCTTCTTCTTTGCTAATGATCAACTCCTGAACCTCACCCATTTCCTATTCCAACAGCTCAACAACCGCAAATCCGCCACCTTTGTCTCCCTTGACATAGAGAAAGTATACGACCTTGTATGGCATTCCGGTCTTCTGTTCGAACTCCAGAGTCCCATCAACTATGTCCGCCTTATTGCATCCATCCTATTCCATCGCCTATCCTATGTCTATATTAACAACACCAATTCCCGTACCTTCCATCCACTGCAGGAGTGCCGCAAAGTTCCGTTCTCTCTCCCCTCCTTCACTTCTTGTACACTGCTGGTATGACGAAAACACTAACTCCCATGCACCTCTTTCAGTATGCTGATAACACCACTTTCCTCGCCCTCTATCATACATTCCAGAAATCGTAACGACCCCTTCAAATCCATATCACTCACCTTACCTCCTAGTGCAACCAATGGCTCCTTAAGATTAACCCCACCAAAACCCAGGCAATAATTAATGACGCACTACCTGCACCTTCCGTCTCCATGACATTTACCTCACTGTTTTTCACCGTCCCAGTTAACTAACACACTAAAATACCTTAGACTAACCTTCGACTGGCAAGTAACGTGTAAACTCCACCTACTAATCATCCAACAGAACGCCCACAATAGTCAAAAACTACTAAATGTCTGAACATGAGGACTGCACCCGTTCACTGCTCTTCACACGTACAAATCTCTAATCCGCACCACTCTTTGCTACACAAATGTTGCATGGATATCCGCCCGTCCCAAGTTCTATGTGTCCATCCAGACCCTCAAACGCCATCATCTCCACCTCGCTTTCTGCATCCGTTTACCTTCCTCCACAAGGATCCGTTACCAACTCACCACGTTCCCGCCTCTCCTCACTCATATTGAAGACCTCTAAACAATCTACACCATCCGCAAACTTGATTCCAATAATACTATCCTTTTCTCAGTACTTTCCAATCTTCATACACTGCCGCATCTTTACTAACACAGTCCACCGACCCTCCACTTACGCACCATCCACATGCTCTCTCAAAGAAACCCCATCTCCCCCTCCCAGATGATGAAGTCCATCGCAACATTTACCCTTCATATCAGCTATAGGACTAACCCCACCCAACACATCGTGTCAGGGCTTCCTCTGCCTCCTATCTCCACATATCTTTACCCTTTTCATTCCCTTTAACATTTCTTTCCCCACCCCCTTCTTTCCAACAACTATTAGTGTCTCCAATTTCCCATTTATTCCACCCCCTCTCCTATCCCAACAGCCACTCTTACCCTCCATCCTTATAGCACCACATACCTACCCTCTTCACCGACCAACATTTTCCCCATCTAAAACTGCGCGATCCCGTGGCAGGTCCTTTCAATTTATAGTGACGGGAAAGTACTTCATTTACATATCACTGTTTCGGCAACATGTTTTAAACGTTCGCTTGTTGTATTTCATTTTACCTTTTATTATTACTGGTTTTAACTAACAGTAAATAAAGGCATCCATCGTTTATCTTAAAATTTCCATTTCCTTTTAAAAAGTTTTAAAATCAGTGTATATCTCTGCGTTATCTGTTGTTTTTTCGTCTACTTTAGCATTTTGTTATCCTTTGCCTGAAGAACGGGTTGTCTGTACCTCTCACAGCCCACCTCCCGCCCATATGGAGCGCTGGGGGGGGGGTTGCGAAATAACAATAAAAAAAATATGTTTAAAAGGTTATAGGTGACTTTCCTTGTGAATATGATATCCTTAGTGGATTGAAACTTGTCAAGACTTTTAAATAGTTTATACAACGAGTTGACGGTATGTCTTATTTATTGAAAATTTGTTGTTGCTGCCGTCAGGCACGTTTAAAATTGTGATATTTTAGTCGACGCTCTCGGCTTCTGTATGTATCTGCGTGTGTGCCCTCTTCGTAACCGCGGATGTTGATGTGAGCAAATGCGCTGACACTCAACGTGAAGATAGCATCCTCCATACAGTCCCGACTTGATCTTCTCCGCTTTTTATCTGTCTCCAAAACTTCAAAAACACATTCGAGGACTTCACTTTAATAACGATGAAGCCGCGCAAGCAGAGGTGAGGTTGTGGCTCAAACTTTCTACAGTGACGGTATGGTCAAACTGGTCCCTCGTTGGGAGGAATGTGTTCGTCGCCAGGGTGACAATGTTGATAAATAAATATGTAGACACGAAAAATAAAAAAGTAGGATGTTAATGAAGCTTGTTCTTTAAAACGCTTTAAGAGTTTTCAGATAAAAAGATACGGAGACATTACATTTCGGCACCCCCTCTTGATTTCGAGGGTAGTGCCCACTCTTTATTCCATTCATTTCTTGTTAGTCGTCTAAATTTTTGTAGAAAGTCGTCTACCGCTATTTTAGGATGCTTTTCTTCGCCAGACTATCTGCAGTTGCGCTTCCTTTCATCCGACAGTGGTCTTTCAGCTAATACATTTTGACTCGCCATTTATTGTTTTGAATCTATCTCAATACAACAACTATTGTGTGTGCTATGGGATGACTCACTTTTCAGGTGTTGTTGATCTTTAGACAGTCATGGAGTTATTTAGAATAATGGAATAATGGTATTTTTCCAGAAGTATATTGAATAGAAAGAAAAGCTTCCAGGATTTTGTTTAGTTCAACTGTGCTGATTATGTTGTCCTTTGCTAGTTTAAATTTTTGCACCATATTGCCTTATATAATTCTCTCAATATTCGCTGCCTGCGCCATCTTCATTCTTGGATCCATCTATATAAATAAAGGTTGTACTATGAAAACCAGATACTAGTTCTTCTATGTCGAAAGAATTTGTTGGTTTTAGAGTCAATGACTGGTCTAGTTCTAAGATCGAACTGTTGTAGTGGTATTCGCGACAGAGAAATTTTGTTGAGTATATCGTTCATAGTATCCATGCATGTATATGGAATGGACGGCATGTTCTTGTTCATCCAGTATCTTTCAGACAGGCGCCTAAATGAGGGGTTGTGTAAGTCTTCTACCACTTTGTCCTGAGAAAATGGCGCACATTTGGCAATAAATTTATGGCTGAGTTATTTCCTTCTCAAGTATAGTGGAGGGTTCGTTGTTTTCAACAATAAGAGCGTTGGCTGGTGTAGATGCCATAGCTCCTTCACACCGAAAAGACAGGTGTATTGGAAACGCGGCGTGAATTATCAAACCGAGCATGAGATCGAAATGGGTGTATTTTCTTCACGCGCACGCAACAAAAACTACAGTGATAATTCATAAACCATTATCAACAGGCAAATATTATTTTTCAGTGCTGCCTACACTTAATCAGCTGTTGCTGCACGACTGTCGATTCTCGGTCTGAAGCAATTGTAATGAATAACCTAAAAACCGAAAAAACTGTAAATACTATTGTTGCGAACATCGAAGATCCTCATACCAGTTTTATAAAATTATGCGATACGGGATGTCCACATGAAACCTCTCTGATATCCAATTCCAATATTTTTTTAAATGTCTGTGAGACATAGATACGCGCCGTTTGCGGCATCATGTACAGTAACTCAAAAATTTCTGTACAGGGATTAGAACACTTTTACGCAGGATCCTTTTTTAATCCGTAAAATATCTGAACGATATCTCAACCCACATGCGCAAAATCATGTCGGGGGTGATGGGGGCTGTTACATCCACAATTCTACATCTACATCTGCATACCTACTCCACAATCCACCATACAGTGCGTGGCGGAGGGTACCTCGTACCACAAAAAAATGGTTCAAATGGCTCTGAGCGCTATGCGATTTAACTTCTGAGGTCATCAGTCGCCTAGAACTTAGAACTAATTAAACCTAACTACCCTAAAGACATCACACACATCCATGCCCAAGGCAGGATTCGAACCTGCGACCATAGCGGTCGCTCGGCTCCAGACTGTAGTGCCTAGAACAGTAAGGCCACTCCGGCCGGCCTTCGTACCACAACTAGCATCTTATCTCCCTGTTCCTCTCACAAACAGAACGAGGGAAAAATGACTGCCTAAATGCCTCTGTACGAGCCCTAATCTCTCTTATCTTATTTTTGTGATCTTTCCGCGAAATGTAAGTTGGCGGCAGTAAAATTGTACTTGGTACAACTGGCTCTGAGCACTATGGGACTTAACTACTGTGGTCATCAGTCCGCTAGAACTTAGAACTACTTAAACCTAACTAACCTAAGGACATCACACAACACCCAGCCATCACGAGGCAGAACATTGTACTGCAGTCAGCCTCAAATGCTGGTTCTCTGAATTTCCTCAGAAGCGATTCATGAAGGGAACGCCTCCTTTCCTCTAGACACTCCCACCCGAGTTCCTGAAGCATTTCCGTAATACTCGCGTGATGATCGATCCTACCAGTAACAAATCTAGCAGCCCGCCTTTGAATTGCTTCTATGTCCTCCCTCAATACGACCTGATAGGGATCCCAAACGCTCGAGCAGTACTCAAGGCTAGGTCGTATTAGTGTTTTATAAGCGGTCTCCTTCACAGACGAACCACATCTTCCCAAAATTCTACCAACGAATTGAAGACGACTATCCGCCTTCCCCACAACTGCCATTACATGCTTGTCCCACTTCATATCGCTCTGCAATGTTACGCCCAAGGAGGTCAACAAGATCAAGTACAGGCGAGGCATACACAATGTCTTTCAGATAATCCCACAGGAAGAAATTCAGGCGGATTGTGTCCGGTGATCGCGATGCCAAATGGTTGGTCCAACATGTCGTATTCACCGCTATGGAAATGTTCGGTCCAGGAAGCCACGAACACGTAAACTACAATCCTAAGTTGCATCATCCTGCTGGAAGATCGGTATTAGCTCAAGGGGAACCAGCCGAGAGACAGCAAATTCCACAGGCAATTCCAAAAATGGTTCCTGTTACTGTATTATCGATGATGAAAAACGATAAAACTATGCCTTGTTTCATCAGCACGCACCCCATGTTCGTCATTTCTCTGTCTCTGATATTTTTCAAAAATTATGGAGGTTTTCCCAACTCCACATGCGAATGTTGTATCGATCGTCAGATAAAACGACATTTCCTAGATAGTTAGGGGTTTTGCCATGCAGGTCCAAAATTTCCAAGTTTCGCTTCAATGCTCGTACTATTTGAACTTTGTAAGTACGCAAACGAAGTCGTTACGCAACACCTTGTGAGCTGTTGAGCTAAGGATGTTTAACTCTCGTGATAATCGGTTAACTGACTTTGACAGGTTTCTTTGAAAGATCTCCCTGGTCTCTTCTACCATTCCATCAGATGTGTGTTTCCTTCAAGAACTCGACTGTTCACATTTCTAGTGGTTAACAACTTACCATACCAAGCATTAACAGTCTTAACGTCTGGTGGCTTCCTTTGAAAGTCACGTCCGAAATCTCTTCAGGCAGCAAAGTGTGACTTTGTTTCTGCATACCATACCATACACACAGAGCGCTCTCTCCTGAAATATAGATATTTCTGGTACCACCTGAAACAGAACGAAAGGAATTCTTTCAAAAAAAAATCCACAAAAAGCTTTCTGAATTGTCTCACACGATGCCGCAAACAGCAAGTTTGTTCTTTTTATATACAGGGTGAGTCATATGGGCCTTTATGTAACGTGCAATGTTATATCTGGTCTTCAAAATTGAGGCACGAGATTTTGCCATTCCCTTGCTTGCTACGCGCAAGCTATTAGTTCTACAGAAAAAAATGGACAGGACCTTTTTGTTGAAAATTTAACATAGTTAAATTTAGTGCTGGAATACATTTTCGCTGAAGGCCACGGTTTTCGAGATATTTAATATACAAAAGTGACCTTCAAACGAACTTCCATCCCCACACTCATCCCTCACCATCCCCCACCATTTCTAGTATGCCTACAGAAACTATTCCCGACATTCCACCCATTTTTTCTTTATTGGTAAGGCTATTACACAGTCAGCATACTAGGCTGTTTCGTTAACATTATTAATTTAAATGTGCCCATGAGGACAATGAAAGAAAAAGACTTTTGTGAACGTTTCACTAAAACTAATTACGTTGGCAATTCGATCCAAACTTAGAAGCACAGCAGTTTCGCAGCCAGAAGACCTATTGAATACAACTATGTAATTGTTTATTTTATTCTGTTAAAATTCACAAAATTGTCGGGTAAAATTTACACAATAGTCAGTTTCACAATTTGTAAATACTCGAGTACTGACTGAAGATAAAAAAGGTCGAATGTGGGAAATAACTCGTGCAGTTGCAAATTTGTGTACAGTGACAGAAGGAAGTGCATGAGCAACATACTAGAAATCCTACCAGGTGGCGCTGAGTGTGTGAGTGGGAGTGCGTTTCAAGAGCACTTCTGTTCGTTTTTCTTGAATTACTCGAAAGCCACTACCTGTAGCGAAATACTAGCAGGACACCCACGTTCGAATCCCGGCCTTGGTACAAATTTTAATTCATTGCTTCGACCTGTATCTATTATCATAGATGAAACGTAACCCAGTGTCAGGTATAACATTGATGGGTACATAAAATGACATCGGTAGGGACAACTGAATCACCCTGTATCTATGACCAGATTCAAGGAACTTTTCATCTAGTGTGTCAATACAATGATCAGCCAGAACGCTATGACCACCGACTACTGTCGATATAAATCCGTTCAGGCGATAGACGCATCGTCTGACGAGTAATAACTGCTAGTCAGACACACACTCGGTGTATGGAGTATCAGTGAACAGAATAGGGAATGCGTGCAATTTATCTGAGTCTGACCGAGGGCAGATTGAGATAGTCCAGAGGCTCGACACGAGCATTTCGGAAACTGCACGACTTGTCGGGTGTTCGAGGAGTGCTGTGAAGAGTGTCTTCAACACGTGGCGCAGCCAAGACAGTAAGAAACAAAAGACAATATGCGTGTGAATTCCTAAGGGACCAAACTGCTGATGTGATCGGTCCCTAGACGTATACACTACTTAACCTCACTTGAAGTAACTTATTCTAAGAACAACACACACCCATGCCCGGGGGAGGACTCGAACCTCCGGCGGTAGGGACCGCGCAATCCGTGACATTGCGCCCCAAGACCGAGCGGCCACTCCGCGCGGTAAAAGACGATAATATAACACATTTATTGGAATACACGTTCAGTATTTGTCTTTATTTATAAACAATAGAAAAGTTCTTGTGGTCATAATAGGCCTGCGTTCTTTCTTTTTAAATTTTATTTGACTATTTTTCTTTTAATTTCTTGAAATATTTTTACTTTTGTTAAGCGAGTAATAATTTTGTTTGAGTGCACCCTACTAACTTTTTTTTCCAAAAGTTTGATTGTTGTTTACTTATTCTTTTTCTCTTTGTACTGTATGCAAGTCCAGGCGTTATGGATCTGTGCAGCCACCTATCATTACAGATGTCGACGTAGGCTGGGTACATTAGTAAAATAGGACAGGCGGCGAACTGTGACGGAACTAACTTCAGGCTTAAATACTGATCAGAATACAAGTTTATCTGAATACACAGTCACCGAACCCTCCTAACGGTGGGCCTCCGCAGCCGACGGCGCATGCATTTGCAAGTGTTATCACCACGACATCGGCAACTTTGACTGAAATGGATATGTGACCATCCTCTCTGGACATTGGCTCAGTGGCAGAGCGTTGCATGATCAGATAAATGCCGGTACCCCCCTTCATCATGCCGATGGGAGAGCACGAATCCGTCGACTTGCAGGGGCACAGTACCTTGACACCCGTACTGCGGGGCAGATACAAGCGGGCGGCGGCTCCACTATGCTCTGGGGAACATTCGTGATAGAAATCAGACAAGGACAGTACTTCTGCTTATGGCAAGTACCGGTTCGAAAAATGCGCCGATGATGACTGGTATCAGTCGAAATCGATTTGCAACAAGATAAATAAATTATGTTTCCGCGACTGGTTGCTACATTCTTTATAATTTTATAATTCACGTGGGCATGCGTGGGCCCGGCAGAGCTCGTGCAAGACACCATGAAGGCCGAGGAGTATCAAATGGCTCTGAGCACTATGGGACTTAACATCTGAGGTCATCAGTCCCTTAGAACTTAGAACTACTTAAACCTAACTAACCCAAGGACATCACACACATCCATGCCCCAGGCAGGATTCGATCCTGCGACCGTAGTAGTGGCGCGGTCGGGGAGTATCGTACACTGCTTGCAAACCATGTACACCCCTTCATGACGGTCATGTTTCCCTACTGGAGTGTCATTTTCAACAAGATAATGCGTCATATCACAAGGCCAGGAGTGTGATGGACTGGTTCGAAGAACGCAGTGGCCAGTTCCGATTGATGTGGTGCCCCTCTCCCGCCCCCCCCCCCCCCTCTCAACTCGCCAGATCTGAACCCGATCGGACACATCTGGGATGTGATTGAACCTGGCTTCAGAGCTCATCGCCGCCCTCCCCGGAATTTACGGGAATTGTGCGTACAGATGCAGTGCCAGCTCCCTCCAGCGACCTACCAAGGTCCCATTGCTTCCTTGCCACGACGCGACGTCGCTGTTATCCTTGCCAAAGGTTGTAAGTTAATGCTTTAATTTGTTCTGAAAGCGGTGCTGATATTCAAGATCATAAAAGTGGGTTCAAAGCTGTGAGCTATCTGGGGAAGTTAACCTTGCATTACTAAGCAACTGTTTCACCAGGTATCCAGTCTAGCTTACCAAATTCCCAACCAGACTAACATTAATTATAATCTTTTAGTAGTCACCTTACAATAACCGGTGATATATATGTAAAAAGAGAATTTAAATTAAAAAAATAAATCAGTTTATATTTGGACATTTATTTGAACATTGATCATTGTTCCGTTAAAATTTCAGCATATTAAACTTGATTCATAACTAAACTGGTACCTTATTTAGGATTGTGAAAATGTGAGTTTGTAATCTTACGGAACACATAAAAAATGGAGCCAATCCGGCCGGAGTGGTCGAACGGTTCTAGGCGTTACAGTCTGGAACCGCGCGACCGCTATGGTCGCAGGTTCGAATCCTGCATTGGGCATGGGTGTGTGTGATGTCCTTAGGTTACTTAGGTTTATGTAGTTCTAAGTTCTAGGGGACTGACGACCTCAGAAGTTGTCCCATAGTGCTTACAGCCATTTGAACCATTTATGGAGCCAAGATTGGGAGACTGCATACAACACTGCATTCATAAAATAACACACGAAGAACGTTGAAACATATGCAAGAGGAAATTAACCACAACCAACCGATTCAATTTTCACCCAAAGAACTTACGATTGTAGCGCAATCCTGTCCGTCATGAAATTATCACACACTGATATACTAAATTCATACTAACTCTCTGTGAAATGTTCCCGAAAAGAATAGCTGAGGGCTACTTTGATGATTACACCACATGCTTCAAGTGGTCAACTTGGTTTACACAAAGAGTGTAACTCCACAATAATTTTGATAATTAAAATAAATTACATCGAAACGCAAATTACAAAAGAAAAACCTCGAACTGGTTACTATCGTCTTACTATTAACCTGATGGGTTAAACAATTCTATAAGCACGTGGTACTGGTCTCACAAAGTACTCCCCACGTGGATTGAACATAAAGAAAAGTTGCTATATTGAAAAATATTGTCAAGACAAGATGTTATAATTTCACGCACATTCGCATTTAAGATTGATGATCTCAGTTAGAGTTACGGATCATCCACACGTGGTTCCACTTTACTCACAAAGTAGTGACAAAGCAACTACTGGAAGATATTCTGAACTTCACACTCGAATTACACTGTGTTGCAATTTAAGATAACATTAGATCTAAATTTTCAGTTAGGCTGAACTTAAGAAATACGAGTATATTGTCCTACGGACTTAGGAGAGACGCGCTTAGCCGGAGATCTTACCACTTCAGACGCTCGCCGCGGACCCACTGCCTGTGCCCCTACTGAGGGTGCTTCAGAGATACAAACGGAAGTGACCAGGGAGGCAGCTTCCTGTACCAACATGACAAGGGACGAACAGGACCATACTAAGAACAGAAACCTCTCTGCTTTTAGAAAGCGTAGCTACCTGTTCCGCCGGCCGCGGTGGTCTCGCGGTTCTAGGCGCGCAGTCCGGAACCGTGCGACTGCTACGGTCTTAGGTTCGAATCCTGCCTCGGGCATGGATGTGTGTGTTGTCCTTAGGTTAGTTAGGTTTAAGTAGTTCTAAGTTCTTGAGGACTAATGACCACAGCAGTTGAGTCCCATAGTGCTCACAGCCGTTTGAACCTATCTGTTCCGACGTTGGTCCTACTGTTCTCTAGCAGACAGGCTTGTCTGTTACAATCAAGCATGCAACTAGAAATACATTTGCTCATTCATCCTTTCACACAGAAGGGAAGGGGGATGACAGTATCTTATCACATACAGTATATAAAAGAAAGCGGATGTAGGTTCCGTATGAGATTGTGTGACCTGAATTACATATAAACTGTGTTTTAAAGTGTAGTAGTGTGACAGATTGTTCTTCATTATGTGTTAAAGTAACACGTTGCACTGCTCAGTCTCCTGCCAGATGGAGTCAGAAACAGCACAGTAAATTTAGAAGTGGAATTTATGCCGTAAATGACAACATATTTAAGAAATTAACATGAAAGAAATCCAACAGAGACCTTTCAAGGTGCACATACCGGCTATTAGGTAGCAGTCATAATGTCCCGGCATATGAGTGTATGTTGATTTTGCCTCGTGATGTACATCCAGTGTTTCAAATATGGCGTTTCTTGTTTCGACAACTGCTGCTGTCAGTGCTTTGATGTGGGATATTTCACTATTTCGGATATCTGACTAACCTTGAGCCAGTTTCAAAAAATGCTCAAATGTTGAAATCTTATGGGACTTAACTACTAAGGTCATGTCCCTAAGCTTTATCCTAAGGACAAACACACACACCCACGCCCGAAGGAGGACTCGATCCTCCGCCGGGACCAGCAGCACAGTCCATGACTGCAGCGCCTTAAATCGCAAGGCTAACCCCGCGCGGCGAGCCAGTTTTCTGTGAACACCTCCTGACGGTAGTTTCATTCCACACGAACATTTTGGTTATACGCACCGCGATTGTAGGTCCACAACACTCTCCGAGTGAATATTTTCTTGGTAGGTAGGTGTGATGTTTTCTAACACTGCGGCAGCGTTTGAAGAAGTGTTCTCATCCAATTTCTTTCTGTCCGTTTCCCTTTGCGCCTTTCGTAAATGAAGCTCTTTACAGGGAGGCCAGATGCTCTGGTAAATAGTGTTCACTGTTGCGTGCGATACCCAATAACTGGCTGTCGTCTCTAGAATACGACCTTCTCCTTCCGCCGGAAAATCACCGCATCATCGTGAGGTAGTGTCGCGATAGGCCATCGATAGATGAGATAAATAGGGTCGGCGACGTCGCGGGCCGTCGCCGCCCTCGCACCCCCTCCTACCCCCTGCCCCCTTCCCTTGTGATCGATGCGGTGTACGTGTACGTGTAAGTGTGTGAGTGTACGTGGACGTGGACGTACCGGCGTGTGCAGCGTTCCTGAAGCCGGCGGCGGAGCCGCTGGTGGGCGACACGTGGCTGCTGGCGGGGGCGGCGGCGGCGGCGGCGTGCCTGCTGCTGCTGTTCGCCGTGCTGCTCGCGCTCGGCATGGGCAAGCGCAAGCGCGGCAAGCGGCGCGTCGTCAGCGACGCGCAGGCGCCCGGGGCTGGCGGCGCCGACAACAGGGCGTTCGTGGACTCGGAGGGCGCGCAGGTGAGTGCCGCCGACTCTTCCGCTCTGACCACCGCACCGGCCACTCCTCCAGAGCACCTCGATAGGTACGTCAGCGTTCCTTTACCTCTAAACTTGGTATTTTCAGTGGCTGATTTCGCCTATCGCGCCACGTGCCTCGTTCACTTATTAACACCTTTCACAAAAGGGAACTGCCGGGGTGGCCGAGCGGTTCTAGGCGCTACAGTGTGTAATGTCCTTAGGTTAGTTAGGTTTAAGTAGTTCTACGTTCTAGGGGATTGATGACCTCAGAAGTTAAGTCCCATAGTGCTCAGAGCCATTTGAACAACACTGAGGTGACAAAAGTCATGGGGTACCGATATGCACATATATAGATGGCGGTAGTATCGCGTACACAAGATACAAACGGGCAGTGCATTGGCGTAGCGGTCATTTGTCCTCAGATGACACACGTGAAAAAGCTTACGGCGTGATTACAACCGCACGACGACAATTTGGAAATCGGTAATTTGTGGTAAGGCCTTATGGGACCAAACTGCCGATATCATCGGTCCATAAGTTTAGACACTACTTAATCTAACTTAAACTAACTTACGCTATGGACAACACACACACCAATGCCCGTGGAGAACTCGAACCTTCGACGGAGGAGCCGCACGGACCGTGGCAAGGCGCCTCAGACCGCGCGGCTACGAAGATAATAGACTTTGTACGCGCAATGATAGGTGCAGTTAGACGCATGAGACATTCCATTTCGGAAATCGTTAGGGAATTCAATATTCCGAGATCCACAGTGCGAAGAGCGTGCCGAGGATGTCAGGAATTACCTCTCACCATGGACAACACAGCGACCGACAGCCTTCACTTAACTACCGAGAGCAGCGGCGTTTGCGTAGAGTTGTCACCGCGTGAAATTACTGCAAAAATGAGTGTGGGACGTACGAAGAACGTATCCGTTAGCACAGTGTGGCAGCAGACGACCGACGCAACTACCTTTGCTAACAGCACGGCATCCACAGCAACACATCTATTGGGCTCGTAACCATGTTACTTGGACTCTTGATGACTGGAAAACTGTGGTATGGTCAGATGAGTGCAGATTTCAGTTGCTAATAACTGCTGGTAGGGTTCGAGTGTGGCTCAGACCGCACGAAGCCATCGACCGAAGTTGTCCTCAAGGTACGGTGAAGCTGGTAATGGCTCCATAGCGGTGTGGGCTGCGTTTACTGGGAATGGAACGGGTCCAACTGAACCGATGATTGATTATAAATGGTTATGTTCCGCTACTTCCAGACCATTTACAGCCATTCATGGACAGGAAGTTCCCAAACAACGATGGAATTTTTGCTGATGACAATCTCCCTTGTCACCGGGCCATACTTGTTGGCGATTGGTTTGAAGAACTCTCTGAACATTTCGAGCGAATGGTTTGGCCACCCAGATCGCCCAACGTGAACCGCATCGAAAATTTGCGTAACATAAACGAGAGGTCACTGCGTGCACGAATTTCTGCACCGTTAAGTTTCCCAGTTATGGACGGCTATAGAGGCAGAATGGCTCAATATTTCTGCATGGCGCTTTCAACGACTTGTTGAGTCCATGCCACGTCGAGTTGCTGCACTGCACCGGGAAAAATGATATTAGGCGGTATCCTACGATGTTTGTCACCTCAGTGTGAATAAACTACCGTGATGAAATTTAGCGGGTGTGTAGAGGGGGCAGAATAATGCGATATGTGTTTTGTCGTTTGTGTTCAATTTCACTTTTAAAGGGTAAAAGACACCCAGAAAAGAAGGTGGCATGTTAGGTTTACAGGCAATATCTCGAAACGATGATACATAAAAATTGTTTTTTAAGGTCATTCCACTCCATGAACCTGTACAGCAAACGTTTTTCATCATTGCACGAAGAAACAGTCTCATTTGCAAAACTATTTTCTTTACAATAAATATAACATTGCGGATGAGACTGTTTCTTTATACAAATTGTTTTCGTATAAAATATGATGTGTGATTAACGTTCTTAAAAATTGTGCAATCAACTTTAGTAATAACTTGAAATTTTGTAAAATACTCCACCACAATTAATTAATTTTGAAAATATGAAAACTTTTGTTGCAACATATATGAAATAAACTTTCAAGTCATATAGATCCATATGTAAAAAGCAGGTTTCTGAAATACCATTTTTGGAAACTAAATTGTACACAGGAGCACTTTCAACATACCTAATTAAAATATCTAAACATTCATTACTATTCTAATTAGTTATTTTACTTATATTTGCTATATGTTTTAAATTATTTTTTAGTATTACGATCATAGTTTTTTTTTGCTTACCGTTTGACAGACGTGTATTTTGTTAATTGAAGATTACACTTAGCTCATTATGATGATAGAAAATAATTGCCATAATGATAATGCTGAAGACATAACTTTTTTTAAGATCATGCATATGAAATTAAGGAAATTTCTCCACGTAATATACACGACAGAGAGCAAAATATAAAACGAAATTGGCCAGGATTGCAACTTGTCACAGGTTATACTCTGAATATCCTGATTTGTATCAGATATATTTCAGTACGTTCGAAAACCTTGGCGAAAAGAAGGATTGATTATGTACTAGTGGTTACAGCTTGATTATATTGCCTCTCAAGCGGAACCTGACGGCACAATTATCCAACAAAACTAGAACTGAAAATGTTCTCAAAAAATACTTCCAACACCGAAAGCCGTATACGTCCCTATTCCGTCGAGCTCTTTGAGATCACCAAATGAAAGAGTTCCTTGTCCTCAGGTACGATGCTCTAAGCGATTTTTTTCATATCGACCACACCAAGAATCTAAAAATAATACAGATTTTTCTCCCTCACAGGCATGAAAACGTCTTTCACATATCTTTTGACCTCGCCAGACGGTCGTTTAATAAATTTCGATGCCGTTATCAGGACATTTTTGATTTAAAAAGAGATTCTCGAATTCCCGATCCAAACTCATGCTGAAATATGTCTGATACAAATCAGGATACTTACAGGGGCACCTGCGATCCTTTAGAATTTTGTTTTTGATTATGATCGCCGTCGTGTGTATTATGTGAAGAAAATTCGTTCAAAAATTATGTTTTAACCATTTCTTTACAGATTGGCATTATTGTAATGATTTTGTATCGTAATCATGAGTTACTAATTATTTTCAGTTAACGAAACAAACGTACGTGAAATGGTAAACTAAAAAACACTTAAATTGGACATAACAATAAAATACGTACTGCATTATTTTGCTCCCTCTACACACCAGTTAAGTTTCATCAAGGCCATCAACTTACACTTAGAACTGTTTCCTTATTAGCTGATTTTCGTTTATACTCCTCTATCCTTATGTAGCGTATACGTTACATCTGACTTTTATTACTTTTTTCGAGCTTAGAAAATAAACTAACCTCTCAACTCCTGTAGCATACACTGACTGATCAGTAGCGTACGCACACGCCTGGGTGATGCGGAATTGGCCGCTAGATGTCACGAGAGATAGAATGGCCATCATAATGGACGCTGTAAGTACTGTGCTGTCAGCAAAGAAGCTGCGACAGCACAATGGATCGGTCAGGAGACGTTAATGGTTTCGAACGTGAACTAGTCATTGAATGTCACCTGAGTAACAAGTCCATCAGGGACATTTCAGCCCTTCTAAAGCTGCTCAAGTGAACTGCTGCTAATATGTCTGTGAAGTGGAATCGCGAAGGAACAATCACAGGTAAACCGCGACCAGGCAGACCTCATCTACTGACAAGACAGGAACTATCGAGCATTGCAGAGGGTGGTTGTAAAAAAAATCACATGAAATGAACGGAAGGAATCACTCGCGAGTTCCAAAATGCTACTGGATATACTCCAGCAGTTTTTTTTTTTAAAAAAAAATCAAAGTCATCAACCTCTTGATTGGTTTGATGCCGCGCGCGTCGTGCCACTAATTCTCCTCCTCTGGCAATTTCTTCATCTCAAAGTAACACCTGCAACCTACGTCGTCAATTATTTGGTGTATGTATTCCAATTTCTGCCTTCCTCTACAGTTTTTACCCTCTGCTGCTCTCTCTAAAACCATGGGAGTTTTTCCCTGATGTCATAACAGATGTCCCTTCTTCTTATTGGTGTCTTCCATATATTCCTTTCCTGTCCCGATGGTGCGCAGCCCTCCTCATTCCTTACCTTATCATCACATCTAAATGCTCCAATTCTCTTCTGTTCTCCACTACCATACAATGCTGTGCTCCAGACGTTTGTTTACATTCTATAGCCAGTGCTAAGCGACAGATGAGATGGTGTAAACAGCGAGGCCACTGGACGGTGGATGATTCGACACAAATGATTTGGAGTGATGAATCATGTTGTGGAATACCGATGGAAGGGTTTGGGTTTGGCGAATGCTTGGAAAACGTTACCTGCCATCAAGCGTAGTGCGAACAATGATGCATGGAGGAGTTGGTGTTAGGTATGGAGGCGTTTTTCGTGGTCAGGCGTCGGACCCCTTATTGCCATCAAGAAAACGCTTAATGCGGAAGGATATGAACACATTTTACTGCATTGTTTACAGTAGAGGAATAGTTCGCATATGTTAATTGTCTGTACCAGCATGACGATACACCCCGTCATAACATACACTCCTGGAAATTGAAATAAGAACACCGTGAATTCACTGTCCCAGGAAGGGGAAACTTTATTGACACATTCCTGGGGTCAGATACATCACATGATCACACTGACAGAACCACAGGCACATAGACACAGGCAACAGAGCATGCACAATGTCGGCACTAGTACAGTGTATATCCACCTTTCGCAGCAATGCAGGCTGCTATTCTCCCATGGAGACGATCGTAGAGATGCTGGATGTAGTCCTGTGGAACGGCTTGCCATGCCATTTCCACCTGCCGCCTCAGTTGGACCAGCGTTCGTGCTGGACGTGCAGACCGCGTGAGACGACGCTTCATCCAGTCCCAAACATGCTCAATGGGGGACAGATCCGGAGATCTTGCTGGCCAGGGTAGTTGACTTACACCTTCTAGAGCACGCTGTGGGCGGCACGGTATACATGCGGACGTGCATTGTCCTGTTGGAACAGCAAGTTCCCTTGCCGGTCTAGGAATGGTAGAACGATGGGTTCGATGACGGTTTGGATGTACCGTGCTCTATTCAGTGTCCCCTCGACGATCACCAGAAGTGTACGGCCAGTGTAGGAGATCGCTCCCCACACCATGATGCCGGGTGTTGGCCCTGTGTGCCTCGGTCGTATGCAGTCCTGATTGTGGCACTCACCTGCACGGCGCCAAACACGCATACGACCATCATTGGCACCAAGGCAGAAGCGACTCTCATCGCTGAAGACGACACGTCTCCATTCGTCCCTCCATTCACGCCTGTCGCGACACCTCTGGAGGCGGGCTGCACGATGTTGGGGCGTGAGCGGAAGACGGCCTAACGGTGTGCGGGACCGTAGCCCAGCTTCATGGAGACGGTTGCGAATGGTCGTCGCCGATACCCCAGGAGCAACAGTGACCCTAATTTGCTGGGAAGTGTCGGTGCGGTCCCCTACGGCACTGCGTAGGACCCTACGGTCTTGGCGTGCATCCGTGCGTCGCTGCTGTCCGGTCCCAGGTCGACGGGCACGTGCACCTTCCGCCGACCACTGGCGACAACATCGATGTACTGTGGAGACCTCACGCCCCACGTGTTGAGCAATTCGGCGGTACGTCCACCCGGCCTCCCGCATGCCCACTATACGACCTCGCTCAAAGTCCGTCAACTGCACATACGGTTCACGTCCACGCTGTTGCGGCATGCTACCAGTGTCGAAGACTGCGATGGAGCTCCGTATGCCACGGCAAACTGGCTGACACTGACGGCGGCGGTGCACAAATGCTGCGCAGCTAGCGCCATTCGACGGCCAAAACCCGCGGTTCCTGGTGTGTCCGCTGTGCCGTGCGTGTGATCATTGCTTTTACAGCCTTCTCGCAGTGTCCGGAGCAAGTATGGTGGGTCTGACACACTGGTGTCAATGTGTTCTTTTTTCCATTTCCAGGAGTGTAGTATCTATGAGGCTAGGGATTGTGGACACTACATTCCTGAAATGAACTGGCCGACCCGGAGTCCTCACTTGAACTCGTTGGAACACCTTTGGGACGAGTCAGAACGTCTATTTCCCTCCAGATCCTGCGCGTCTAACATTACCACCTTCTCTGGTTTCGAGTTTTGAGGAAGAACTGGTTGCCATTCCTCCATATAAATTCACAAATATCGTTGAAAGTGTCCCCAGCAGAGTGCAAGTCATCATAAAGGCGAAGGGTGAACACGTCCGATATTAATGTCCACTGTAGCTGTCTCGCCAAAGGCGTTGCCACAGTGGTAACACCGGTCCCCGTCAGATCACCGAAGTTAGGTGCTGTCGGACTAGCAGTTGGACTGGTGACCGTCCGAGTCTGCCAAGCGCTGTTTCCAAGTGGATTTCTCTCAGCCCTTGTGAGGACAATTGAGGAGCTACTTGATTGAGAAGAAGCGGCTCTGGTCACGAAAACTGACAACGGCTGGGAGAGCGGTGTGCTGTTCACATGCCCCTCCATATCCGCATCCAATTACGCCTATCGGCTGATGACGACACAACAGTCATCGGTACCGTTGGGTCTTCCGAGATCTGTTCTGACCTAGTACAGACAGGATAATAGCTTCCTCGATACTTTAGAACGAACAGAGTATATTATACACCATATTCTTTCCGTGCATTATCTCTTTTTTTGCGCACGGCCGGCCGATGTGACCGAGCGGTTCTAGGCGCTTCAGTCCGGAACTGCACTGCTGCTACGGTAGCAGTTTCGAATCCTGGCTCGGGCAGGGATGTGTGTGATGTCCTTAGGTTAGTTAGGTTTAAGTAGTTCTAAGTCTAGGGGACTTATGACCTCAGATGTTAAGTCCCATAGTGCTTAGAGCCTTTGAACCATTTTGTGTGTGTGTGTGTGTGTGTGTGTGTGTGTGTGTGTGTGTGTACGCTGTTATATGCCAATATACCCTATACACTGTCGAGTAAATGATTTCTTCTTCCATCACAACAATATAGGGACTTAATTTCTATCCATGTACGTTTGGGTCTACATTCCGCAACGATCTATACCTTCACTTTCCGCTGGCGTTGCTTTCATAATTTTCAAGTGTTTACTACTGACCTTTATGAGTGCTGAGTTTGTTTTACTTATTTACTACTCTACATAAGTAGAGATTCACAGACAACAAGTCCTTAATTTTTGCGAGTCACATCCACTTTTTAAATTTAGTATTTTAGTCGTATTTAGTCCTAGAACAGTGCATTTACCACAATTATAAGTTTTTCTTTGATGAAGTCTAAGGGCGAGATTGAGGAATTAAGGACCTAAACTAAATTATATTAGGATCGAATGTTACGTACTAACAAAGAGAACGACATTTTATTTTCACTTAGTTACATGTTTTCTGTGTGAAATGTTTTAAAACATGGAGCTTCACGGCGAGGAATTTCACATTCTGCATGCCAGAAACATATCTCTTTTCGAATACCTCTTCTCGTGCATACTCCACACCTTGTTGTCGGTCTTTCCTTCGTTGAGTTTGGGACAAATACTGGAAAACTGCTGGCTATGAGACGAGTCTATTTTGGTGTTCGAAGTGGGTGTACAATTGACGATGTTGCGGAGAGAATACGGCCAACTGTTTCCCGAGACTGATCAAGAATTCCAAGATCGTCTGCACTGAAGCGTGAAACGTCCAATACATGGCGAAAAATCTCCTGAAAATATTTTTTCTTTCTGCTCCTGTCCATTCGGCGGCTCTGAAATTGAGAATCGCTCCTATACATATCTCCGTATTCTTGTCGTAATCCACAACACTTGGCTTTTGCACGGGGGCATTCTTTTAATTTAAGTCTTGAAATGTCTCGTCATGGAATGTGCTGGCCATACGATGTCTCGCTTGTCATTCGACTTCATCAACAGCTGCTTCTTTCTGGACGACATGACATATTCGTCCCCATTGAGTTTTTCAATTTTAATGATGTCAGGGAAATACTTCCTGTTCTGCAGCAGTGTGCCGACAACGTCAGTATTTTTACTCTGTAGTTTGTCAAACAAATCTTGATTAGTGTACCGGCTACCGAGTTGAATGTAATAACCCGTGCCGAGAAAATCATGAGCCAGGTCCATAACAATTCTAGAACTTATTTACTCTTCAGGATAGCTACCATAATTTTTGTTCTTAGCAATATAAAGATGAAAAACGCTATAACTGACCAAGAATAAATTATTTTGACTGACGAGAGGTACCAACTAATAGACGAAGCTTCACTAGCGTTGTAACACCTGCCGGCATCGAAATCGCCATTCCCATTGGCTACAAGCCACAGGATGCTGCGCACGGATATATCCTTCAAAGCCACTGTGAACGGCTCGGCCATGGGTGGATACATGGCGACAGACATGCAGCATTCGTCGAGCACGCTATGCGTGCTTGCCGAATGCTGAACAGGAGACGCTCTCGCTTTGATCCAAGTATGCTCACATTGCCGTGCATCGCGTCAGTCTGGGAACAACGAATAGTCTCCGTTCCGTAACTCTACGGAAAGTAAAGGCATTCGTAACTGGTTATTAACGCATCTGCTTTTGTAGGACCTCCATGGCAGTATGTTATGAAAGAAGAAGAAAACGAGTAGAAGATAGTGGATAGTCTTTCTTTTTAAAGATGAGAAACATAAATATTAACTGGTTAAAAGCATATTTCTGTTAACAGCCTCAGGTTTAAAAACTTAAATTTCTTGTTTAATTTTTTTTAATGCATATTTAAGAATTCTGATCAAATTTATTATCGTTGTTGTTGTTGTAGGTACAGCAGTACAGCCTTATTCACAGACTTACTATGTGGAAAATCTTACAAGTTCTGTAGTACGTTTAACTAGGATTTTAATTACCTTAACAATAACTAATAGTACAAGGATAATAATTATTTCTCTTTTATTCCAGTGTAGTAGTTCGATCATAATAAATTATTTTTTGACATTTTTGGGATCTCTTTATATTAAGTAATCACATGGAAGTACGGCGAAAGCACATTTTTCTTCGAATCATATCTGAGTCACGTAGAACAGAGAGCATTTTCCATCATGCACTGTACAGTGGCTTGCACCGATTTTATCCATGGCTTCGCCCCTGCATATATACTGCATCTCTTCCTTTGTCCTTCTCCTCCTCCTCCTCCTCCTTTCTTTACATCTCCTTCTTCCTCTCTCTGTTCATCTCCTCCTCACTCTATGTCTGTACATCTCCTCCTCTTCCCTTTCTCTATACTTAGACATGACCATGTACACACATACATTACGATGGGCCCCCCACAACAAACCAGTTATGCAGGGCAGCCTAGATATCAAGTATTCTACATCTACATCTACATCCATACTCTGCAAGCCACCTGACGGTGTGTGGCGGAGGGTACCCTGAGTACCTCTATCGGTTCTCCCTTCTATTCCAGTCTCGTATTGTTCGTGGAAAGAAGGATTGAGGTATGCTTCTGTGTGGGCTCTAATCTCTCTGGTTTTATCCTCATGATCTCTTCGAGAGATATACGAAGGAGGGAGCAATATACTGCTTGACTCTTCGGTGAAGGCATGTTCTCGAAACTTTAAAAAAAGCCCGTACCGAGCTACTGAGCGTCTCTCCTGCAGAGTCTTCCACTGGAGTTTATCTATCATCTCCGTAACGCTTTCGCAATTACTAAATGATCCTGTAACGAAGCGCGCTGCTCTCCGTTGGACCTTCTCTAACTCTTCTATCAACCCTATCTGGTACGGATCCCACACTGCTGAGCAGTATTCAAGCAGTGGGCGAACAAGCGTACTGTAACCTACTTACTTTGTTTTGTTTCCTAGTCATTTTCACCACCATCCCACCTGTATAGGAGCTAGGTAGTTCCTCCTTTCACATGACTTCTTTAGAAACAATAAGTTTATTTTTATGGAGATGTGGAACATAAATTCGTACATACATACACTAGATACACATACATCCATTTCTTTATCTGTCTATTATAAATACGAAGCAGAGTGTATGTGTGTATGTCTGGGATCTTCCCCAAATCTTTGGACCAATTTCAAGCAAATTTGGCACAGTAACAACAGTCCTTGCATGTATCAGCTCCAATAGCGGCGGAGATGGGGGGAAAACGTGTTTCACTCAGCCCCTGGTATGTAGGTCGCCCTGAACAACAGGTATGTTGCATGGGAACAGTATCGGCCTGACAAATCAATCTACATGTAAAGGCAAGAAATGATTTTTCAGTCCGAGATGTAGGCTGCCCTGCATGAGGTGCATTTTGTGTCAAAGTAGTATCAGTCTGCTTTATCGATCTTGCATGGCAGCTTGTATGTAAGGGGCAAATAAATGATTTTATAACCTCTGATGTAGCCAGCCCTGTATGACAGACGTCTAGTTGGAGCATTATCAGCTTGCTTTATTGAACTGTATTGCAGGGGTTACTGGTGCCAATGAGCACAGCTGGAGACAGGTTGAGATGGATAGAGGAAAGAATGTACAGAGCGAGGGGGAGGAGGAAATGGACAGAGAGAGGGGAGAAGGGGGCACATGTGTGAGGTAGGTGAAAGGTGTATAGGATACTGGGCAGATGGAAAAGGAGGTAGAGGAGCTGTAGATGGAAAGAGAAAGGGGAAGGAGGATATAGTCTGAGAGAGGAGGGGGAAATATATGGCCATAGAGAGAAAAGCAGAACAGCCACTAGGTATATTTACTGTTGTTTGTGTGTAGTATTGTTGTCAAAACTGTTAGGGTACATAAAGGTCTTGAACAGCATCAGATGTTGAATAAATACTATGAAGGGTATGAAGATGCTGCATACTCGTGTGAGAAAATGTTGTCAACATATATCAGAGTTTGAAAGGGACCTCATTGTGTGTCTCCATTTATCCGGTTGATCGAACTGTGCAGTATACAGATTTGTGAGGCATTCGGATGTGACAATGGAAGCCTGAAAGCAGGCAAGGTTCCAGTCTATCTCACCTGACCAAAGCAATGGAGAATCGCCATATTATGCTCCAAGCACATCATAACCCATCACATCTGCATCCGCCACCTGAGAACAAATAATCGACTCTCTGCAATACTGTGTTTCATTCCATATTATTGATTCGAGACTAGCAGCAACCAGACAACGGAATTGCTGTCCCATGTGTAAGCTGCTGGTAACACCACATCACAAATGGCTGCAATTGGAGCGATGCCATGACTGGGAAGCATGGACTGCTGGCGAATGGCGTCACATTATGTTCAAAGAGGAATCGCGCTTCTGCACTATCCTGGATGACCATCGTTGGCGGGTGTGGAGGCGAACTACGGAGATATTCCATTCTTCAAATATTTTTGAGCAGCACACCAGTGTTACTGTAGCTATCATGGTGTGGGGACCATCGTGTATGGTTTGAAAATGGTTCAAATGGCTCTAAGCACTATGAGACTTTAACATCTGAGATCATCAGTCCCCTAGACTCAGAACTATTCAAACCTAACTGACCTAAGGACATCACAGACATCTATGCCCGAGGCAGGATTCGAAACTATGACCGTAGCAGCAGCGGTTCCGGACTGAAGCGCCTATAACCGCTCGGCCACAGCGGCCGGCTGTATAATTTCAGGTCAGAGCTGGTAATGAATGTGGGAACTCTGTTGACACAACGATATATCATGACATCCACTGTCCTCGTGTGTTACCTCTTATATGAGACTATAATGATGCCATTTTTCAGTAGATGAATGCTCGTCCACACACCACATATGTCTCTAAGAACTGTCAGCTTGATATTTAGGTACTCTTGTGCCAAATTCTTTGTAAATTTGACTTGATATTGTAATCATTGAAATAACATCACAGATTCCCTCTATTTGCAAGGTTTCATTTCGTTTCCTTCTCCATCTCTGGGTGCTTCACCTTTTTTTCAGTGAATTTATCTGCAAAACAGTCGATGGTATACTTCCTGTCTTCTTTGCAGATAAACTTGCCACCTGCGTTCATAGTACTTGCTGTTGGTAAAACTAATACCCACTTCACTCCTCTCCTTGAAATATGCATTCAGTGCTGCTTCTTTCTGTCTCAGGTTTGTTATTCCGGTACATTAATAGTGGTATACAGCAGTATGTGTATGTTTACTGATAGAGAGTTGGCTGGTGTAGACTTCTTATATCTATTGTACTGTAAAATGGCACAGGACACATTGAACACACTGTGATAAAAGTGTAGGTGTTTCGTTCGAGGACTGCTACATACTTGCGTTTTGTTGTGTATATTATAGTGATTGCACGTAACAATCTTTTTCGCTGTGGTGAGGGTAGTTTCACAGAAAATAATAATTGTGTAACAAACCGTATAAATCATAATTATATTAGTGGTCTCTGATGAGCCACCGGTACCTTCCATCAAAATACTCAGAAAATATTTTTTTTTTTTGTGTGAGAGCCAACAAAATATCCTTGAACATTCACAGAAATTTTGTCAGTGTAGTTTATCATTCCCCTGCCTTAGCATTAATAATTTTTTTACTGTGATGCAGGAAACGGAGGCAGTGGAAATCGGCTGGGGCTGATGTGGGCGTAAATACTCAAAAATATTTAAATGTATTTACTAACCAATTTCAGCAACACTGAGCGTCTTCAGACGACAGGTCAGGTATTCAGCGCACAGTTTACCGAAATATGGAACTTCATATCTAACACAATAGGACACACTATGCAGTAATCTGCCCCTTTGAATTTCACCAACTTTGTAATATAGGAGACAAGAAATATTAAACTTAAATAACTGCACAACAGAATAATGAGAACAAAAAAATGCACAATAATATTAGACCGTAATATCAAAGCCTGAAATACACCCAATCAAAGCGGACACACCTATTAACAAGGAGTGAATATCAGCAATCGAATATGCCAACCCATGTTACTCTTTGCTGGCCACAATAAATGACAATAACAAAACAATGAACATCAGCAACAATGAGCCTTAAAGTTTTACTGAAGAGAACAACAATAAAATTGACTTCTCCAACTTCAACCCCTCTAGTCATTACAACAGTCCTGTCATAGTTGAAAACTGTGATCTTTTGGTAACTTTATTAGGCCATCTGCGCTACAAGACTTCACTGATCAAACCCAGCGCAATTTCCTTTAACTGTCATAGCTCAAATCACATAACACCTAACAATACTAGACTCCTGGCCACGCTGCATTTACTGGATCTATGAGACGAAGCACCATTAGCTGCTCTAGCCTGGAACGTCACCCCATTTTGACAGAAAGCCTTCGCCAGACCCATCACGCTGCCTCGATGCTTTGTTCTACTAGTCTCCGCTTCACTACATCCAGCAGGCCACTCTCCTCGAAAGTTGCTAGAAGTGTCATCTTTTCACTGGCTATCTTCCAACAATTCGCTCTGCTCCGTCGAGGCTCCACTCTGATGATTTGAACGGCCGCCCTATCCTGCGTACAAGGGCTGCTGCCAGTAACTCCATAACAGTATCGCTAACTCCATGGGCCAGCCACACCGGGACACAGACTCATCCAGAGTGCCATGAACTCGAAGACTCCTCCACTGCTGCCCAGGGCGCCCAGTGCTGGCTCCACATTGATGCTGCTGGATCACGTCTGTATGCCAGACTGCTCCTCATTGTAACAGCACGCCATTTCACACCTAATTCACGGCACATTAACAAACAGAAACAGCGTTGAGCCATGGGAACCAGTACTAGGGATACATGAAAGACTGCTGATCGAGAAGTAAACAAAGAAAATGTGATAGCACTCTACATTATTTGTTTGTTAAAGTAACAAATTTTAATAGCAATTAATTATTTACATTCGCAGAGGGGAATAACTGAATAAAAGTATTTGAGGTATCTAAGCATTCAGTAATTGTATACAGATGTTTGGAAGGTATTTACCTATAAAGCCGTTTCTCACTTCTCACTTTCTGTAGTTCATGGCCTTCCCAGTTCCCTTCTTGGAGGTTCCTGGAATCCACATTTAATTATTTCTTCTTCACATTTACAGTTGTTATTTCAGTGATTACTAAATCGAGTCAAATTTACAAAAGACTTGCCAGTATAAGTCCAACCAGTATGACGTTGTACCCCATCTGGCCTGGATGCAAGCACTGATTTGATTGGGAAGCGTGTCATAAAGCCATTGTATCCTCTGCTGAGGCAAGCTACCCCACAACTGTTGTAACTGGTCCGTCATATCCCGGATACTAGCACTGGGGCAGAAATGACGTCCAAGCTGGTTCCACACATGTTCTATTGAGGATAGGTCTGGGGATCTTGCTAGCCACTGAAGTATCTCAACATCATAGAAACACTTGAAAGTGTGGAGAAGAATAGTCCTGTTGAAGAGAGGGCACCTCGATAGTGTCGTGTGAGGATGCAGAATATCCGTGATGTACTGCTGTGCCATCAGAATTCCATCAGTCTCCAACAGACTTGAAGTCATATGCGGTGGTTCCCCGCCCCACGACGCCAGGAATAGCACCACTGTGCCTCTCGAAAACATCGAAAGAATGGTACCTCTGAGTAGGTCGTAGCCATAGTCGCCAACAATGGTCATCTGGGGTAGTGTAGAACCGCATTTTGTGACAGGACAGCCGGCCAGAGTGGCCGAGCGGTTCTAGGCGCTACAGTCTGGAACCGCGCGACCGCTACAGTCGCAGATTCGAATCCTGCCTCGGGCATGGATGTGTGTGATTCCTTAGGTTACTTAGGTTTAAGTAGTTCTATGTTCTAGGGGACTGATGACCTCAGAAGTTAAGTGCAATAGTGCTCAGACCCATTTGAACCATTTTGTGACAGGACACAAAGCGACGTCGTTTATCATCGGCCTATGTTTCCTCGTCACGGAACTTCGCCAGATGCACCCGCTTGTGTTGTGGTGTTAACGGCCGGCTATGCTTAGGACATTAATTCCCCTGTCCGACTGTTGTTAGTCTCCGACCATTGTTGCAGGATGACTCAGAATGTTGGTGGCAGTACATTACTTGTTCTCTAATGGCAGGCGCAGATGTGAGGAGTTTACAGTGTTAATTGGTGAGCAATACAGCGGTTCTCTCTTGTGATGGTCAGACATGGTCGAGCAGAACCTTGATGACCAGTATGCGTACCCTTTCCCTGCAATCCAACATCTGGCCACTGTGACATCCGAATGCCCCACAAACCTGGATAATGCACAATTCGACCATCCGGCCAGATGGAGACACACTATGAGGGTCCTTTCAAAGTCGTCAGGTGCTGATAATGCTGCCTCAGACGAGTACGTGGCAACTCTACGTCCTTCACAGTGACCATTCAAGCGCTCTTCGCATCCCTGTATACACTACTAGGCCTGGTAACGACACTAAACACGTACTCTCCACCATGGTAGCCATTCTGCCGCACACAGAACACTGCAACTGTGATTACACTGCACAGCAGGATTAAAGGATCAATTTTTCTAAACCCCATAATTGTCTCCTTTTGCAACACTTGAATTTGAAATTTGACTCAAAAAATGGCTGTGAGCACTATGGGACTTAAAAAACTGCTGTGGTCATCAGTCCCCTAGAACTTAGAACTACTTAAACTTAACTAACCTAAGGACATCACACACATCCATGCGCGAGGCAGGATTCGAACCTGGGACCGTAGCGGTCGCGCGGTTCCAGACTGTAGCGCCTAGAACCGCTCGGTCACTCCAGCCGGCAAATTTGACTCAAAGGTGCTCACAGACGTCCTCTGTAACGGTTCAACAGCGTAGCGCCCTGTGACGTCACCCTCGGGCTCGACAACGCTTCAGACAGCAAGGTGCAGTGTAACCGCCATATCTGCTCTGGTGTATGCAGTAGAGCCACTAGGGCTTCAGACAGGAGGGCGGAAAACGTGTAAACAGCGTTTGCTGCTTCATATCACGCTCCAGTTTCGTTTAATGGTTTTGAACGGTTCCTGGCAGTCCCACCCTGTACAGCAGAGCAAAAATTGCGATCGCTCTACACTCCAAAGAGGTCAGAATGCAGTCATTAGGGTTGTAGCCTCATGACATCTGTAGAGAAGGAATGAATCGCCCAGGATGTGTAAACAGTGTCAAAGGTTACCAAGAGCGTCGCCCTGTTGCCCATCGCACTGCGAAATGTGTCCGAATCAACATCACTAGGGAATGGGTGGTTCATTGACGCACTTTATCCCATCGTCTGTGGCATTTTTTGTAGATTGTGAGCTGCAGTTTGTCCAAAATAATTTCCTCGGCCACTCATAAGAACACCGCGTGATTTAATCGCAGGTCGCCTCGGTTGTGACGCCATCGCAGAGGCGTGAAGAGAAGGGGTGAAATGTGGCTAAGAGGGACTGTGACACGTCCAAGGTGGTGTTGGGCGATTCTGCAGAGGCTTCAGAAGAAGGTGTGAAATGTTGGTAAGACTGCTTGTGACGTCCTCCCCATCGTGTGACACGTTCGCGCTGGCGTTGGGCAGAATTGTGGTGAAATTTGTTGTTAGTGTGGCATCATTAACCCACATTACGCATCACATGGACTTCTGAGCTTTGGCCTTTTTCTCGCATCTTGCTATTTCAGACGAGTTTAACAACAGTCTTGTGTTGTCGTTGTAGGCATCACGTGCTATGTTATGTGAATGATGTTTTGGAGAATTGTGATGTACGCAGTAATTATAATTTTGACGTGCCAATGTATACGGAAATATTTTTTTTGTGTAGCTGGCACAAGCTGTTTCTAATAACCTTTATGAAGTTCTGAAGATGGTAATTTAGTTTTACCGAACCGGTTATCCACAATATAGCTTCTTGGCTAAGAAATTCATAAGTAATGGAAGCCAGGCTATAATGATATGCCCGGGTAAAATGACATAGCAAGGCTATGGACGAAACAGTTGAGTGGTGGCATCTGCAATAAGCTGTTTAGAAAAGTCTATAGGCATCTTTGTTCCAACATTCACGGTGACGAGATGCCAGCTTTTGTCTTGGTACTGTGAACGAAAACCTTATAGGCAAGCCTCTAATATTTTATTTTATTCACACATATTCCTTCATTAGTATTATAGATAATTGCATGTATGAGGAAAGTACAAGTTGTCTTGTAAAGCATACTTTTAGCTATGTTTTAAGAGGTAGAAGCCGTGCGGGATTAGCCGAGCGGTCTGAGGCGCTGCAGTCACGGACTGTGCGGCTGGTCCCGGCGGACGTTCGAGTCCTCCCTCGGGTATGGGTGTGTGTGTGTTTGTAGGTTAAGTAGTGTGTAAGATTATGGACTGATGACCTTAGCAGTTAAGTCCCATAAGATTTCACACACATTTGAACATTTTTTTAGAGATAGAAGATTCTGCTAGAGCACGCAGCAGTTGAACGTTTCTCCAATGCATCAAAGAAGGCATTTCAGGCTACAGTGACATACCATGTGGACTCTAGTTCTATTCTGTGTGATCTTTGACATTAATTAAGCTACGTGTTGTACGTATCTGTTTAAATTTAACATCAATAGCAGCAGGTAATTCTGTAATAAAAGAAATTAAACGAAGTACTAAACATGAGTATATAAATGTGCGATGATACACAAATGCAATGAATTTACGTAGGACAGATACGAGAACATGAATTTTTCCCTTTCCAATGGTAGGCAATAAAGTAAGGAACACGTCAAGAAAGTCTTGGGATGCCGTGCTGATGCAGCAGGCTTTGGATGCTGCTACCAGCGGTGGGATGGAGTGGCTGTGGGGGTCGAAAGCCTTCGAGCTCCCCAAGCTACACTTAGAAGACGAACTGAGAATACGAACAAAATTTTCAACGATGTTCAGAAAGTACTGGGTAGATTCCAGCCAACTTTCAACACTGTATTGGAGCGTGAACTGATATGACACCTGAAACTATTGGAGTCGTACATGCTTGGTATGACTATAAAGGAGGTGAGGCAACACGCATTCCAAATAGCCTAGGAAAGCAAAGAGGTAACTTTGTTTTGGGAAAGAAATATCGTACAAACAAGACCTTTTTGGTGACAGCAATGCTGCGTCCGTAGATAGTCACTGTTTGTACTGTTTGGACCTATACTCGCGATCAAAACCCGGAGAACGCTGGTTAACGTTTCAGCAGTGTAATTTGTGGACACACACTGAATGTGCAGGAACAGGCCACAGAATAAAAAACTTTATTTATGATGTCTTCAAATATGTAGGATTGGTGAGAATTACCTCATCCAACTTCATGGACTCGCGTTCGTAATTGTACCTTCAGTCTTCACTTTTTGTACGACTGAACTAAGAAACTGTGGTGTGCATACTGAAAGAGCATCGGTACACACACCATCAGATTATTTGACTTGTCGGTCTAACGAAGTAGGCGAGTGTCAGCAATATGTCTCGTGGTCTTATCGTGGCGTGTTTATCTTCTGCCGTTAGGTCAGACGATAGAAACGCCACTTGCATGCTTAGAGTAGCAGATTGATGGTGACCAACTTTAAACCGAACTTGATTAATTTTCACACGCATTTATTAAAATAATAACAAGCATAAACATTACATAACTTGATTCTGGATGCTATTTACAATTGACAATCTGAAGTTCCTTTGGTCTTGGTACATTAATCTTATTCTCACATATATCTCTGATACTTGCCAAAGTGTCTATACATTTATCTTCATGGCTATATACAGGAATATGATAATCTTCTTAGGTTCAGACTGAAACTCGAGTACAGACTGGTACAGACTAATGCAGACTGGTGCAGACAAATGCAGACTGACTAATCGGAGGTCTATACATTTGTTATAATACCATGCACGTTCAGGTGTCACTACGCAAGTGTGATCCGCGAGGAGAAAAGGTTCTACGTTAGCAGCAATCTCATTGGCTGAGTTACATATTAATACGCAGATCAGCGGAAGCAGAATTTGGTCCCTCTCTAAGGCAGCGCCATCTCGTAGTGCGGAGACAGACGAGCGCTGCGCCTGCGCTGTTGTGCTTAGCGGGGCGTGCTCTAGTGGGAAAGTTGTGTACGCGCTGACTACGCGGAACTATGTACACAACAGAAACTTTAATTGATTCTGTTGAAGAATTGTTTCAGGAGTAGTCTTTTATTTGTTAAATATAAATCTATTAAATATATCAAATATGTAATGTTCTTGTAGACTAATCTCGGGTTAAGGCACTCGCTTTACCACACTAGACGACCACACCCGACTAGCCTGCCAGATAATGACGACACAATCGCAACTAGCTGCAGCAAAATAGTTGTAGAGCATACTTCTGGTGATGTACTTAATAATGTGAGGCGTACATTGAAACTTGTTAACTTCTGTGGATTCTTACTTTTCTTACTCTTATGTCATTTTACACTGACATCGATATAAAATGACATATTATGCACTTATTACCAGAATGTCAAAAACATACGGTTTATATCAATTTAAAAACATGACACCAAGTTGGAGATATCTACAAGTAAATGAGGCACGGTCCTGATACAAATTTTGTTTAATAACATGTTTTATGGCGTAATAATGACCTAAAAACAAAACGGCATTTCATTTGAGTCAGACTTCCCCTACTTCATCGTGAATTGCAGAGTAATCAGATACGTGTAGATGTAGACACGTGTTTTTGATTCGACCGCCGCCGTACGGTCTGCTGACAGCGTACGGAGGAGCGCGCTGAGGAGAGCGGCCGCCGACGCCCCTCGCCGCGCCTGCCCGGGGTGGCGCCGCCCCCGGGTCCTCCGCCCCCAGTGGCCGCCTCCGTGCGCGAGGAGCAGACGCAGACTCCGCGGCGGCCCGCCAGTGGCTCCAGCGGCTCCAGCAGCGGCGCCTGCTCCTCTGCCAGGGCCTCGCTGGTCCGGCGCCGCGCCCAGCCCGCGCACCACCACCGCAAGCACCGCCACCACCACGACCAGCACCACCGCCGCCGGCAGGCGCAGGTAGGCCACCGCGCACTGCTCGAGCAAAGGCAGGCGTACCTCACACCGTGTGATACTGCAGAGTGCCAGTAGCAGTCTCCGACGGGGAGACCTTAATAACTCTTTTAACCGTGCGTTTAAATGCACGCGAGCTCTCGATAGCACATGGCAAAGTCAAGACCTTCAGTGTGTACCTTTTCATGGATGTCTACAGGAAATAGGAAATACACTCCTGGAAATTGAAATAAGAACACCGTGAATTCATTGTCCCAGGAAGGGGAAACTTTATTGACACATTCCTGGGGTCAGATACATCACATATCACACTGACAGAACCACAGGCACATAGACACAGGCAACAGAGCATGCACAATGTCGGCACTAGTACAGTGTATATCCACCTTTCGCAGCAATGCAGGCTGCTATTCTCCCACGGAGACGATAGTAGAGATGCTGGATGTAGTCCTGTGGAACGGCTTGCCATGCCATTTCCACCTGGCGCCTCAGTTGGACCAGCGTTCGTGCTGGACGTTCAGACCGCGTGAGACGACGCTTCATCCAGTCCCAAACATGCTCAATGTGGGACAGATCCGGTGTTCTTGCTGGCCAGGGTAGGTGACTTACACCTTCTAGAGCACGTTGGGTGGCACGGGATACATGCGGACGTGCATTGTCCTGTTGGAACAGCAAGTTCCCTTGCCGGTCTAGGAATGGTAGAACGATGGGTTCGATGACGGTTTGGATGTACCGTGCACTATTCAGTGTCCCCTCGACGATCACCAGAGGCGTACGGCCAGTGTAGGAGATCGCTCCCCACACCATGATGCCGGGTGTTGGCCCTGTGTGCCTCGGTCGTATGCAGTCCGGATTGTGGCGCTCACCTGCACGGCGCCAAACACGCCTACGACCATCATTGGCACCAAGGCAGAAGCGACTCTCATCGCTGAAGACGACACGTCTCCATTCGTCCCTCCATTCACGCCTGTCGCGATACCACTGGAGGCGGGCTGCACGATGTTGGGGCGTGAGCGGAAGACGGCCTAACGGTGTGCGGGACCATAGCCCAGCTTCGTGGAGACGGTTGCGAATGGTCGTCGCCGATACCCCAGGAGCAACAGTGACCCTAATTTGCTGGGAAGTGGCGATGCGGTCCCCTACGGCACTGCGTAGGACCCTACGGTCTTGGCGTGCATCCGTACGTCGCTGCGGTCCGGTCCCAGGTCGACGGGCACGTGCACCTTCCGCCGACCACTGGCGACAACATCGATGTACTGTGGAGACCTCACGCCCCACGTGTTGAGCAATTCGGCGGTACGTCCACCCGGCCTCCCGCATGCCCACTATACGACCTCGCTCAAAGTCCGTCAACTGCACATACGGTTCACGTCCACGCTGTCGCGGCATGCTACCAGTGTTAAAGACTGCGATAGAGCTCCGTATGCCACGGCAAACTGGCTGACACTGACGGCGGCGGTGCCCAAATGCTGCGCAGCTAGCGCCATTCGACGGCCAACACCGCGGTTCCTGGTGTGTCCGCTGTGCCGTGCGTGTGATCCGGAGCAAGTATGGTGGGTCTGACACACCGGTGTCAATGTGTTCTTTTTTCCATTTCCAGGAGTGTATAATGTAAACGCCTGTACTTATTTGGGAGTGGTTTATTAATAAGAGGTTGGACCCCCATTTGCCAGTAATACAGCTACGATTCTTCTTGGAATACTGGCATATAATGATCATATAGTCTCCAGTGGAATGCTATGCCACTCTTCGATCAGAACCTCTTCTAAATCCTGCAGTGACGGGGGAGGCAGAAATCTGCTCCGGAGTCTGTACTCCAATGCCGCCCACAAGGGTACGATAATGTTCAAGTACGCGGACTGTGCTGGTCAGAGAAGACGCTGCAGTTCAGTTGCATGCTTCTCGTTCCTCGACTGTACTGTCCTGGGTGTATTATCGTCCTGAAATTTGGCATCATTGTTGGGGAACAGCATTTGAATCATGGGGTGCATCTGATCACCTAAAATGTTCACATACTCATTGGCTCTAACACGGCCTATGAGAGTCATAATGGGTCCAGCAGAATACCATGACATGACTGGCCACACCGTCACACTTCCGCCTCCATACTTGAGGAGAATTGGAACGCCCTGTCCTGACAATGTTAAATTTAATGACTTGTCTTCCCTGTATTTCAGGAACACTGTAGCCATTTACATAAAACTTTTACAGGACATTAAACTACATGTTCTGAGTCTACTGAACTACAATAATTGCATTTCAACCTCTACTTTTCGAAATACAATTTTTTAATTACACAGCTAAAATATTGTGTACTTTTTTGTACGTTATCCTAAATAATTTTGATTATACGTAACATTACGTTCTTCTTTTAGTTCAGTAGACTAAGGATATGTATGTTTTTACTCCCTGAAAATTTGAATACTTTGCTCGAAGTGGTTTCTGAGATATAGGGAAAAATGCAAGAGACAATGTAAATTTTCAGGAACGGTCTAAAGTTTCAAAAGACTGTAACTCACTTAATACATGCTTTATGTTTTTTATTTTTAATCACTAAGAAGCACCCTGCACCATACTGTATATATCCTCTTGATCTTTTCCCAAGTTTTTTCTGCCCTTCTTTCGGGACTCGTTAGTTGCCAACTGTGCTACATACTCCCCTTTATCAATGCGGACCTTGTCCATCCGTTCAAGTTCTTTGATGCGGTTTGTTCCAGGATTAATTCCTATACGCTGTAGCACTTTCGCCCTACCAATGCTGCCGTCATTAAAAGCAATAACAGCATCACTGACCCCCCACTTTAGTGTCTTCATTCCAACAAAAACGTTTTTCGTAAGCGAGTCCATATAAGATTACTGAACGACTCATTGGTATTTTGAGTCTGACCATGCAGAAACTTCTCCAGTAATTCAGGATTTGCCAGGTCTCTGTAAATAGGTTTTATGATCTCTATGACTGCTGCTGAGATGGAATGTTTATGGCTGTATAAATTGTTTGAGTACTGGGCATTGCGGTGATTGCACCGTGAATCAGGTCCAGGAGGGCAAAGGTGGTGTAATGGTTTTTCATCAGTTGTCAGTCTGTGAAAGAAGGTAGCCCATACTGCCTGCTTCATTTTCAACAGATCCTCAGTATTATTTCTAATGGCCATCCCGTAATACTGCTGTAGTTCATCAATCATTTTGTCTATCAGCCTGCTTCTTATGGTTTTACCATCAGAAAGTTTCTTGTCTCTCAAACTTCGTTTCAGCTTCCTCAACCTGGTGCACATCCTCTTCTGGACATGACCTTTATAACACTGCAATCCACAGCCGACTATATAAAAAAAATTACCAATTTTATTAGATCTTGAAGCAATGCACTTAAAAATTTTAAAATTTTCAGCCCGTGTAGATTATATTTAATAAAAATAAAATACTTCCCTTATGAGTTTATAAGTGATGACGTGTTTTCACTGATCAGCCGTCCAGGATTTATGCTCCTGGCACCACGTTTTACGCTTCTTTGTGTTGGTTGTCGTCACTAATGGTTTGGTATAGCAGCTCGTCCATGAATATTCGCTTTATGGAGATCACGGCGGACAGTGTCGATGGATACGCGGTCTCGAAAATGGTTCTTGAGCTCTGCAGTCACTTTAGCAGGCGTGCTTTTGTGTTGTTTTGACACAATTCGTGGATCTCTGTCATTTAATTTGGACTTACGCCCACTATTACGTTTACACGATTATGTCTTTCCATGTTTTGTGTAGGCTGTCATGACTGTTGAAATAGTTGCTCTTGAAACATTCAATAAGTTGGCTGCCTTGGTTACTGACGCTCCAGCTAATTGACACCCCGCAATCTGCCCTCTCTGGAACTCTGTTAGGTCTTTCATTGCATGTCGACCACGGCCTCTTAATGCAAATACGAAGTGTGCACTGGTGCCTAGTCTGTACTGAACACGCACAGTCCATCGCGCACGTGCCTTACCTACGTTGTTGATCGTGAAACACAACCATCCCATTACTACCACTGTTCACATTATTTTGCCTATCCCCTGTAGGTTTCCCGTAGTCCCTGCACGGAGCAGAGCTTTCGCGAAGTTTGGCGGGCTAGGCAACTAGTATGACGTCACAAGTTCGTTGTGGGGCCTGTACCTGTCGTGGGCCCAGAGGGGCTATAACACGACGATCCGCCACAAACGAAATGGGTCTAGCGTGACTGACACCTAGCGGTAGATCATCTGCGCAAGGAAATCAGTTCTGAACTCCCGTGAATCCGCGCATGCGCAATGGACGGCGGTACGCGGCTCGGGTAAAGTAGGGAGTACTCCAGTTGTTTTTTCTGCTAATTATTGATTTTATTTTTGAGAATGTGCCCAGCAGCTAACTTCAGGTTTTCATACTGGAGCTTTTGAACATTCTTCAGAGTAAATATTCACAAATGCAGCACAAAACAAATATTTTTTGCCGGCAAAATTTCTATTGTACGAGCTGTTTGTGAAAAGCATTCTGTGGCGTTGTCCGAAGAACGAGGTCCCACATCAAAATTAGTACCTCACGACGGAACCACAAGTAAGGACAATCGCTGACTGATGCAGCAACAAATGCCTCAGGAGGTTCCATAAGCCACCGCCGCTGCCGCAAGATCGCAAGATTACTTACGTCAGAGCGTAGTGCTGTTCAGCTGAATCTGCACCATCGCTGACGACAGCATCGTTTAACTTCAGACCCAGCAGCACGAGTTGTATTAGAAGTCAGCACCGTATCGAAGTTCATAGTCAACTTTAGTGTACACTGAAATATGAAATTATCGTTCTGTATTGTCTCGAGGGATAAAAGTCATAGAGTTCAACAACAATAAGAAATACATTTTGTCATCCTCTAGACATTGATTGTTTGCAAGTATTCTACAGACATAAAAAAAGTTTTGTATCTCCTCGGTTCCGAGCATCCCGGAAACTGGAGCAAATTGGAAGAGAGATCAACATAAACATCATTTCCGCCGTTTTGGTGCAAATGGCTCTGAGCACTATGGGACTTAACTTAGAACTACTTAAACCTAACTAACCTAAGGACATCCATGCCCGAGGCAGGATTCGAACCTGCGATCTTAGCGGTCGTGCGGTACCGGACTGAAGTGCCTAGACCCGCTCGGCCACTGCGGCCGGCTCCACCCTTTTTATTGCTCATGAAAACCACACACTGCATTTGTACCACCATACAGCGAGACCTTCAGAGGTGGTGGTCCATATTGCTGTACACACCGGTACCTCTAATACCAAGTAGCACGTCCTCTTGCGTTGATTTTTGCCTGTATTCGTCATGGCATACTATCCACAAGTTCATCAAAACATTGTTTGTCCAGATTGTCCCACTCATCAACGGCAATTCGGCGTAGATCCCTCAGAGTGGTTGGTAGGTCACGTCGTCCATAAACAACCCTTTTAAATCTATCCCAGGCATGGTCGATAGGGTTCATGTCTGAAGAACATGCTAGCCACTCTAGTCTAACTATGTCATTATCCTGAAGGAAGTCATTCACAAGAAGTGCACGATGAGGGCGCCAGTTGTCCATGAACACGAATGCCTCTCCAATATGCTGCCTATATGGTTGCACTATCGGTCGGAGGATGGCATTCACGTATCGTACAGCCGTTACAGCGCCTTCCACGACCACCAGCAGCGTACGTCGGCCCCACATAATGCCATCCCAGAAAAGGAGGGAACGTCACCTTGCTGCGCTCGCTGGACAGTGGGTCTTAGGCGTTCAGCCTGGCTGGGTTGCCTCCAAACACGTCTCCAACGATTGTCTGGTTGAAAGCACATGCGACACTCATTGGTGAAGAGAACGTCATACCAATTCTGAGCGTCCCATTCGACATGTTGTTGGGCCCATCTGTACCGCGCTGCATGATGCCCATGGTTGCAAAGTTGGCCTTCGCCATGGACGTCGGGAGTGAAGTTAAGCATCATGCAGCCTATTGCGCACAGTTTGAGTCGTAACACGACGTCCTGTGGCTGTCTAAAAGCATTATTCAACATGGTTGCGTTGCTGTAAGGGTTCCTCTGAGCCATAAACTGTAGGTAGCGGTCATCCATTGCACTAGCAGTCCTTTGGCGGCCTTAGCGAGGCATGTCATCGACAGTTCCTGTCTCTCTGTATGTCCTACATGTCCAAACAACATCGCTTTGGTTCATTTCGAGGCGCCTGGACACTTCCCTTCTTGAGAGCCCTTCCTGGCACAAAGTAACAATGCGTAAGCGATCGAGCCTCGTTATTGACCGTCTAGGCATGTTTGAACTACAGACAACACGAGCCGTGTACCTCCTTCCTGGTGGAATGACTGAAACCGATCAGCTGTCAGACCCTCTCCGTCTAATAGGCGCTGCTCATGCATGGTTATTTACATCTTATGGTGGGTTTAGTGACATCTCTAAACAGTCAAAGGGACTGTGTCTGTGATACAATATCCACAGTCAACGTCTGTCTTCAGTTGTTCTGGGAACCAGGGTGATGCAAAACTTTTTTTGATGTGTGTATTTTGTTCAGGTTTTCATAAAATGATCTAATATCTTATATGTGTTGTAGTATCCACTCGATCTCTTCCAAAAGTAAATCTAGGCTTGCTAGAACCTACTGCTATTCCGGCGGGAATGTCTGAAGTGTTTCTTTGTCCGTCACAACACTTTTTTTTTTCACTACCGCATCGTGTTCTACATTCAGAAATCGACCGGAGCAAACAATCATCAAGCGTCCTAATCGAGTAGGCTAGTGAGGAAAGGCGTCTGCATGATCCTCGCGACCCATTGTATCATAATGAGTTGCGTCGGCAGTCGTTTATTTCGAGTAAATATATGTATATAACTTTAGGTGTGTGATTTTCGCGCACCTTAATTGACGAAAGTTCGCGTTTAGTTTGATTGCAGCTTTTGCTTTATTTCATCATGCCAGGAAGGAGAAAACTGCACGAAATGAATAAAGAAATCGTTTAATGCTTACTTCCGCCTGTTTGACATTTCCTTCTACATTACTGTGTCAATTGAGCGAATTTCTTCCTGCATTATCGGCAGTAGCTGGTCATAACAAGACGCTTCCATTCTCGTAAAGTCCCTTAATTCCTGCGGACCTTCTGCCTCAGTTCTTCGTTAGTGGAGGATGTATGTCCCTCCCTTCTTTCCTCCCCAGCCACGGTCGAACCCAACAAGTCCAGGTTTTCGTCGTCGTCATCGTGCTGCCCTAATCCTAAGAGTTACAGACTTTGCCAGGGCAGTAGCTTCAAAAACAAGTGGGTCCCACATGTGCAAACAGGCTGTGTAAACATAAATTTAGATAAAATTATGTTTGTCCAAACTAGTGTCATAATGTTTATACTGTTGTCAGGTGTCCAGCCGGGTGCAGTCGTTTTCGAAACACGATATTTCGACAGCGTCCCATGCCGTCATCTTCAGGTGACACCTGTGGATGAGTATCTTTACTACATCCCGCCTCCCTTATCGCCGCCCCCTCCCCAACTCTTTCTCCACTGCCGGTCGCACACCACGACGGGTGGAGAGGTGGTGGGGATGAGAAGAGGGGGACGGGGGGGGGGGGGGGGGGGCGACGGCGCGGACGGAAGCTGGGCACTAACTCTGGTTCCTCAGTACTCCTGTGGCCTGCGTCGGGCACGGAAGTTGCTGTCGGCCCAGGCTGTGATTTTAGTTGGCTGAGTCCTGGATCCCAAGCTTTGCTGAGCGTAAACCCAGTGTCTCTGTTGATCAGCCAGTCCGCCACTGGTATTTCAATAGATTCATTCAGTATGCAGCCCCAAAAAGATGAGATAGTAGCGCCACGTAGCGACAAAAGCAGAAAAAATTGTCATTTTCATTAGACTTGAAGCACAAAAAATTAAACATTTACAAAAGTTTACAGAGTGAGGGAAATTCGCAATTACATAAATAGTACCATTGACAAAAAGACATATTTGTAAACTGACAGATAAACGGATTAAAAATTCCAGAACAGTTACATAAATTCATATTTTCACACAAAACTAAAGCCGGCCGCGGTGGTCTCGCGGTTCTAGGCGCGCAGTCCGGAACCTTGCGACTGCTACGGTCGCAGGCTCGAATCCTGCCTCGGGCATGGATGTGTGTGATGTCCTTAGGTTGGTTAGGTTTAAGCAGTTGTAAGTTCTAGGGGACTGATGACCACAGCAGTTGAGTCCCATAGTGCTCAGAGCCATTTGAACCATTTTTGAACAAAACTAAATAAATAAAACAAGTAAAGGAAAACAATTTAGAAAGGTACAATAAAACAGAAATAATAAAGGCAATCCTAAGATAGGACAAGGGGGTCAAACACTCCCACGATTATGTGAGGCAGATCGTGCAAGTAAAACTCATTAAAAGATAAAATACATAATGTAATAATAATAGATCATAGGGACGCAAAGGGAAATAGAAGACGTATTAAAATTTCCGTAAGTATTAGGCTAAGTGGTAACAACAACCTATTCGGCACGTAAGTATTAATTGTTATCAGTTAGGTGTCAAGGATGTCGGTTACTCGAGCCCTCAAGAAACACATATAACAAAAGCGATAAGCATAGGAAACGGCTACACTCAGGTAGAGAGATAAGCAACAGGATAATATATGCGGTAATGCTTGGAATTACAGGCCCAATAATTCACTGAATATTTTAAAAAACCACTTGCGTCTAGGAGACAGCTGTTCGTTCAAAATTAAAGATGGTTGCGCTGTTGGTGTATAAAGATTTCTAATTTCTCTAATCTTTCCAGTTCACCCTTTTCGGCTCAACGTGGAGTATCCGAAGGGCCTCTTATTTCTGGGTAACATAAGGTTCTCTGGCCCTCAACCCTTTGATGAATGGCAACGAAGTGCAGAATTATTTTTATACGTGTGCTCACGAAACCCATCGACTAAGTTTCTTCTAGTCTAACCCACGTAAATTGAATCACAGGAACCATATTTAATTTTGAAGACGCCTGACTTGTACAGTCACCTTTGACATAAACAGAATTTCGCAACTAAACACCTAATTTTTTCACGTACGAAAACTAATTTGATATTTCACTTTCCTAAATGTCCGTGCAATAGTCTCACTATGTGGTCCTGGATAAGAGACAGAAGCATATAGTGATCTTTCTGAGGCTGGGTTACACTGAAAATCTCTTTTGCCGGAGACTTTTTTTTTTTCACTGTCACGCATAAAGGTATCGGAATAATCATTGGCACGGCCAAACTGCATGATAATATCAATTTCCTTTTTCAAGCTTTCAGTCTGAGACCTAACTTGAGTAACCTGTTGTACATAGAATAAAAATATCTACACTTGTGTGCCGGTGATTGACTAGAGTCGGCAACCAACAAAATGAAACTGGACGAACTTGGAATCCAACGATGTACATCGGCGGAATCCAAGCAGAATATAAGATAAGAGTGTCACAAAAGAAGATGTATTATTTAATGATACTGCTACACATAAGTGAGTTTTATTTCTTTGACGGTTAACTAAATCTTGTATGCGTTTCATCTTGATAAAAATTCGAGTTTTCAAAAAAAAAAAAAAAAAAGTTTTTTGTTAGATAGACCCTACTCTTTTTTTGGGGATATTGGGTGATACATGGTCTGGGTCAGTGGTAATAGTGTTAGAAAAGTAGGGAACCACAGTTATACGTCAAGAATGTATTATAGCCCTAGTCCCTGCGCCTTCTTTGGCCAACAATTCAGATTGTATTTCAAAACCGCGACCGCACATGACGATAAATATGCAGGTCTTCAAAGAACGACCAGTATCAGTGTTTCCATGGCCAGAACATTTACTTTACATGTCGCCAGTCGAACGTGTTTGGAGTATAGTCGGTCAGTAACTTATTCGTCATGGTTCTCCACTAACTACTGCTAATGTTTTAAGGACTCCAGTACAAAGGAAATTTCGTATTAACATATCCAAGCCATGTTTGATCCTCGGCCACGAAGTTTAGAGGCTATAATTACAGTACGTGGAGGCTGCGGCCCATACAGAATTCTAAAAGGTAGTGTACGGCTCTGTAAACGTAGACATTTCTGTATTATAAAACACCAAAGCTGCACTACTAAAACTACACTTTTTTCTGAACATTAGTGTATCTAAATTCAGTTATTAGTCATTTAGAGTAGAGTTACGCAACTTTGACTATCTTGGGCTTTTATTTGTCTGTGAAATCGACTGTACCGTGTCAAAAAGCGTACATCTCCTCTGAGAACAGTCCGAGAACATAAAAACTTAATCAGGTCAGAAAGAAAATTGTCACCTCCAGGAGACACCAGCTAATACCGAGTAAAGCATTTCGACTTCACAGGCTTCTTCAGGTTTGCCGTATACAGTTGCACCCTGTATCCTCAATTATTTGTTGGATGTATTCCAGTCTCCGTCTTCGTCAACAGCTTTTAACATCAACAGTTCTCTCTAGTGTCATGGAAGTTATTCCCTAAGGTCTAATACGTGTCCCTTCTTCTTGTCAGTGTTCTCCATTTCTTTCTTTCATCGCCGAGTCTGAGGAGAACCTCCTCATTCCTTTCTTTATCAGTTCACCTAATTTTCAATATTCTTCAGCAGCACATCTCGAACGCTTCGATTCTCTTCTTTTCCCGTTTTCCCACTCTCCACGAATTACTACCGTACCATTCTGTGCTCTAACCGTACCTTCTCACAAATATTTCCCTCAAATTAACAACTATGTTTGTAGACTTATTTTGGTATGGAATCCCGTCTTTCCTTACGTTGTCTCTGCTTTTTATGTCGTCCTTGCTTCTTCCGTCATTACTATTGCTTCGTGCGTAGCAAACATGCTTAACCTCGTGCACTTAGTGATCATCGATTTTGATGTTAAGTTTCTCGGTATTCTCGTTTTTCCAACTTCTCTTTACTTTTGTCTTTCGTCAGTTTACTCTCATTCCATATGCTGTACTCATTGGAGAGATCTTGTAATTCTTCTTCCCTTTCACCGAGGGATAGCAATATCATCAGCGAATCGTATCACTGATATCCTTTCACCCCGAGTTATAATCCCACTCTTGAACTTGTCTTTTACTTCCGTTGTTGCTTTTTCAATGTATAGACCGAACAGCAGGGACGATAACAGCATCGCTGTCTTCCACCGTTTTTAATCCGAGCACTTCGTTATTGGTCTTCCGACCTTATTGTTCCGTCTTGCTTCTTGTACGTATTGTATGTTACACGTCTTTCTATATAGCGTACTCTTATTTTCTTCAGAAATTCGAACATATTGCGCCATTTGGCATAGTCAAACGCTTTTTCTAGATCGACAGGTCCTACGACCTTGTCCTGATTTGTCTTCAGTCTTGCTTCTATTGTCAGAGTAACGTCAGGACTGCTTCTCTAGTGCCTTTACCTTTCCTAAATTTAAACTGATCGTCATCTGACGGTTTCTCAGTTTTGTTTTCTGTTGTTCTGTACATTATCCTTGTCAGCAACTTCCATGCATCGGCTGTGAAGCTGATTATGTGATAGTTCTCGGTCTTATGTGCTCGTTCTATCTTCGGAACTGAATGCAAGATATTTTGCCGATCTCGTATAGCTATCTACGTTTTACTTCATGTTCTTCATACTCCCAGATAGCTTACTTTCTACACGTGTAAGCTCGCGGAGTATTTGTGAAACTTGGATCGTGCGCGTATTTACCTGTGAACACACCATTGTCATCTTGCAAGATGGGAGTGACCGAGGCAGACAATGAGTATGTCTAGACAAAATGGTAACATTTGATCACCGAGAATGTTGAAATAAACAGCCAGGTTTGTTTTCACGGTAACATGAATGAGAATGTCCAAGTCATGATACTAAAAGTCCTCCCAAAACATCAAAGAATTTCCAACGTCCTAAACTAGACGCTCCACAAGCCGCGCTTTACATGCCACATAGGACCACGGTGCACTCGACGCTTTCCACCGTTTGAAAGAACAACAAACGTTGCAACTCACTGGACCACAGTACACGCCTGCTGTCAGCTACTATCCAGCTTCTGTGTTGGTTGGGCACCTTTACATGCATCCAGATGTCCGTGGCAAGCAGTTCCCTGCATAGTGTTTGCTCGGAAACTGGTTGATACGGACCTACATTCACTGGCCACACCAATCACTGTCGAGTCTGTCATTTGTCTCTGGTCTCTAGGTTTAGGAACTTTTTACGACCACTGATCTAACGCAGTGTTACATGGCTGAGAGTGATGCACCATTCGTTGTAGACACAGTGGACCGTCTCCTCTTCTGTGTTGGACAACAGCAAATCGAGCAACTTAAATCACGATCTACATCTACATCTACATTTATACTCCGCAAGTCACCCAACGGTGTGTGGCGGAGGGCACTTTACATGCCACTGTCATTACCTCCCTTTTCTGTTCCAGTCGCGTATGATTCGCGAGAAGAACAACTGTCTGAAAGCCTCCGTGCGCGCTCGAATCTCTCTAATTTTACATTCGTGATCTCCACGGGAGGTATAAGTAGGGGGAAGCAATATATTCGATACCTCATCCAGAAACGCACCCTCTTGAAACCTGGTGAGCGCCTCTCTTGCAGAGTCTGCCACTTGAATTTGCTCAACATCTCCGTAACGCTATCACGGTTACCAAATAAACCTGTGACAAAACGCGCCGTTCTTCTTTGGACCATCTCTACCTCCTCCGTCAACCCGATCTGGTACGGATCCCACACTGATGAGCAATACTCAAGTATAGGTAGAACGAGTGTTTTGTAAGCCACCTCCTTTGTTGATGGACTACATTTTCTAAGGACTCTCCCAATAAATCTCAGCCTGGTACCCGCCTTACCAACAATTAATTTTATATGATCATTCCACTTCAAATCGTACCCCAAGCATACTCCCAGATATTTTACAGAAGTAACTGCTACCAGTGTTTGTTCCGCTATCATGTAATCATACAATAAAGGATGCTTCTTTCTATGTATTCGCAATACATTACATTTGTCTATGTTAAGGGTCAGTTGCCACTTCCTGCACCAATTGCCTATCCGCTGCAGATCTTTCTGCATTTCGCTACAATTTTCTAATGCTGCAACTTCTCTGTATACTACAGCATCATCCGCGGAAAGCCGCATGGAACTTCCGACACTATCTACCATGTCATTTATATATATTGTGAAAAGCAATGGTCCCATAACACTCCCCTGTGGCATGCCAGAGGTTACTTTAACGTCTTTGTAAAAATTTTGGCAGAATTTATCCCTGGCTTCAGCCAGCTTTCTGTACCTATAACGATTTCAGCTTCGGTGCTTTCTATCAGCGCTTGAAGTTCCGGTACTTTATCAATGCAGTTTCGACTGTTTACAATTACAATACCGATTGCTGCTTGGTACCCGCATGTCCTGACTTTGCCCCGCACCCTTTGAGGCTGTTGCCCTTTCTGTACTTGCCCGAGGCCATCTAACCTAAAAAACCGCCTAGTCCACGCCACACAACCCCTGCTACCCGTGGAGCCGCTTGCTGCGTGTAGTGGACTCCTGACCTATCCAGCGGAACCCGAAACCCCACCACCCTATGGCGCAAGTCGAGGAATCTGCAGCCCACACGGTCGCAGAACCGTCTCAGCCTCTGATTCAGACCCTCCACTCGGCTCTGTACCAAAGGTTCGCAGTCAGTCCTGTCGACGATGCTGCAGATGGTGAGCTCTGCTTTCATCCCGCTTAGCGAGACTGGCAGTCTTCACCAAATCAGATAGCCGCCGGAAGCCAGAGAGGATTTCCTCCGATCCATAGCGACACACATCATTGGTGCCGACATGAGCGACCACCTGCAGATGGGTGCTCCCTGTACCCTTCGTGGCATCTGGAAGGACCCTTTGCACATCTGGAATGTCTCCCCCCCCCCCCCCCCCCCCGGTATGCACACGGAGTGCACATTGGTTTTCTTCCCACCTCTTGCTGCCATACCCCTAAGGGGCCCCATTATGCGCCTGACGTTGGAGCTCCCAACTACCAGTAAGCCCACCCTCTGCGACCGCCCAGAGACAGACAGAGCCTGAAACCGGTTCGTCAGACAAACTGGAGAGGCCTTCCGTTCAGCCCTCTGGAATGTCTTTCGCCCCCTGCCACACCTTGAGACGACGTCCCACTCTACCACAAGTGAGGGATCAGCGTCAATGCGGGCAGTATCCCAGGCAACCAGTCGTAGTCCGATCGGGGGAATGCGTGGGACGAGCTGGCCGTCCCCGACAAACCCCCATCCGGACCCCACAGTGATGCCCATTGGCAACCGCCTCAAGCTGTGTGACCGAAGCCAACACTGCCTGAAGGTGGAGCGAAGGGATGCCAACTCAGCCTGCATCCGAACACAGCAGTTGCAGTCCCTATCCATGCTAAAAACTGTTGTGCAAAGAACATCTGAAATAATCTACAGAGAGCGCAAACAAATCGACACAAAATTTAAACGGTTATTAAAATACAAGATTGCCTAGTAAATGCACTAATGCTGCTACTTGCGCACTGCTGACACACTGCTCAGCGGCGGAAGGAGACTACGCAATTTTACATTATTCAGGTACTAAAACGCGATGCTACAACTCTCAAATACTATAATACGCCCGAAATTTATGAATTAAACAATGCAAGTACCAAAAACACGCAAAGAAATTAAGAATTAAACTATGTAACAAATGAGTGAGCTAGGAGTATACGACGATATTGTCCTCAGCCCGTCCAAACACAATAGCTCGTTTCTGTCATGTCCTCAAGTCGAAAGATCTGATTCCACACAACCGACCAACACATACATGCTGCTTCACTACCATGATCTATGTCCACCGTGGATGAGCACATGACCTCCCGGTACTACACATTAAGACAAAAAAAGGTCGCACCAAGAAGGAATTATCCTAATGGGCGGAAATCGGTAGATGTGATGTACATGTACAGATAAACAAATGACACCAATTTCAGAAAAATTGGATAATTTATTCTAAAGAAAGAGCTTCCACCTCTGGCCGTCAATTATTCGGCTTGGCATTGATTAACAGAGTTGTAAGACGCCCACTTGAGGGATATTTTGCCAAATTCTGTCCAATTGGTGTGTTAGATAGTCAAAATCCCGAGTTGGTTGAAGGGCCCTGCCCATTATGCTCAAACGTTCTCAATTGTGGAGAGATCCGGCGACCTCGCTGGCCAAGGTATGATTTGGCAAGTACAAAGACAAGCACTAGGAACGCTCACCTTGTGCGAGCTTGCAGTATCTTTCTGAAACGTTGCTGAGGATGGCTTGCCATGAAGGGCAACAAAACGGGGCATATAATATTGTCGACCTACCTCTGTGCTGTAAGGGTGCAGAGGCTGACATCAGAAGAGGTCCTGTTACGAAATGAAGTACCACCTCAGACCGCCACTCATGGCTGTCGGGTTATATGGCGGGCGATAGTCAGGTTGGTATCCCGCAGCTGTCGGCCTGGCATCTTATTGACTGGAGTAGAAATGTCTTGAATGATACGTCACGCCTCCAACAGACCTGATACCAGCGAATATGTCTCCCAACACACACCAGACAGTGGTCGAATATCAGCCTGACTGTCGCCCGCACCATACCACCAGACAACCAGGCCATTTCTTTTCATGGAAGGACCCCTTTGGTGGTCACCTGCTGCACTCTTACAGCACAACACTTACGTAGACGATATTCTGTGTCCCGTTTTGTTCACCTTCATGGTAGGCTCACCTGGGGCTACAATCCTGAAAGATAAACCCCAACATCATAGCGAGAATTTCTACTGCTTGTCTTCGTGCTTGCCAAACCCCAGCTTGACCAGCAATGTAGCCGGATCTCTTTTCAGTTGAGAACATTTAGAGGTTTATGGACAGGTTTCTCCGACCACCTCGGGATTCTGACTATCTAACACACCAACTGGACAGAATGTTGCATGATACCCCTCAGGAGGACATCCAGCAACTACGAGGGTCACTCCAAAAGAAATGCACACTATTTTTGTAAAAATACAGTTTTACATCGTTCCCGCTTGTTTTCAAACTTAGTTCAACCTGTTGCCATGAGTGGCGCCGTCAGAACATGTCTTCAAGATGGCTGCTACACTTGACGTTCGCCAGAAGCAATGTGCTGTCATAGAATTCCTGCTGTGAAAACGAGACAATGGGAAATATCCACAAGAGGTTGAAAAAGGTGTATGGAGATGCTGCTGTCGATCGCAGTACAGTTAGTCGGTGGGCAAGCAGGTTACGTGGTATGAAAGTGGGCAGCGGCAGGCCTCGTACAGCACACACTCCAGACAATGTGCAGAGACTTAACGAATTGGTGACTGCTGACAGACGCATCACAGTGAACGAATTGTCACCCTTCGTTGGATAGGGGAAGGAAGTGTTTGCAGAAAAGTGTTGACGTTAAAAAAGGTTTGTGCCAGGTGGGTTCCCAGGATGTTGACAGTGGCTCACAAAGAAACAAGAAAAATGGTATGCAGTGAACTTTTGGAACAGTACGAAAATGTTGGAGATGAATTTCTTGGAAGAATTGTGACAGGTGATGAAACATGGCCCCATCATTTTTCACCAGAGACGAAGAGGCAGTCAATGGAGTGGCATGATGCAAATTCACCCAAGAAAAAAAATTCAAAACCACACCTTCTGCTGTAAAAGTTATGGGTACGGTGTTTTTTTATTCCGAAGGACTTTTGCTTGTGGACATCATGCCAAGTGGAACCACCATAAATTCTGATGCATATGTGACGACACTGAAGAAACTTCAAGCTCGGCTGAGTCGTGTTCGACCACATCGGCAAAAGGAGGATGTTTTGCTGTTGCACGACAATGCACGGCCACATTTCAGTCAAAAAACCATGGAAGCGATCACAAAACTCGGATGGACAACACTGAAACACCCGCCTTACAGTCTTGACCTGGCTCCATATGACTATCATCTCTTTGGGAAACTGAAAAACTCTCTTCATGGAACAAGGTTTAAAGATGATAACTCCCTTGTGCACGCTCCCAAACAGTGGCTCCAACAGGTTGGTCCAGAATTTTACCGTACGGGTATACAGGCGCTGGTTCCAAGGTGGCGTAAGGCAATTGAGAGGGATGGAAATTATGTGGAGAAACGAAAATATTGTTCCTAAAGGATGTATCTACACACTGTAAAACTTTCGAACATGTAGAATAAAAAATGGATTTAAAAAAAATAGTGTGCATTTCTTTTGGAATGATCCTCGTATGTAAAGAAATGCCAAGCCGAATAGCTGCTTGCATAAGGGACAGAGATGGACCAATGTTTTATTGACTTTCCCAATTTGTAAAACTCTTCCTCTCGAACAAATCATTTATTTTTTCTGAAATTGTGACATTTGTTTGTCTGTACACATACATCATACAAACCAATTGCCGTCTCATTCAGATAATGTGTTCGTGGTGCGTCGTCTTTTCTTGTCTTAAAGTGTAGTTCTCCTCCCTCCACCTCCCCCCTCCCCCCCCCCCCCTCATATCGGCTATTCAAATCTATCAGTGTGCTCTTGTAAGAGGGTGACTAATATTTTTTTTCCCGTGAGCTTGTCCACAGTAATCACAGACCTCATGGGTTCATCTCACGTCGTGTAACACGGAGACTGCATTCGCAGTATTTTTACTGTCATCAACTGCAGGAGCAGCAGCAGCAGGCGGTAGAAGGAGCTGCGAAGAAGCGGCCACGCCCCGCCGCAACAAGTGTGGAGGAGCCAGAGGCGGAGGACATGGCAGACGGCGGGGCCCGCCCAGTGGGCGACGAGGCCGCCGCAGACGTGCCGGAGGACCTGCCCGCGCAACTCGTCCGGATCTCCAGCGCTGTCAGCCCCAACTCCTTCCTCTCCATGCCGTCCATTAAGGCTTTCCCCAGGTGAGTGCGCAGAATGTGGAGGTCTGTACAACGTCTAACAAGGGAACAGTCCAATCCGTGTATCATATTTCGGAAGTTGAATGGAAAAGTTACCATACAATTAAGAAATCTATGACGAGTGATGTAAAAGGCAGTATAAATGTGTGAATATTTTAATAATAACCAAACAGGATAAATTAATGAGAAGTGTAGCCTACCATCATTGACAGTACTACAGATCTTGCCCTCTGTCTGGTACCGCGCGCAGCGGAATTTCAATCCCCGCCAGACGTCATGGACGTCGAAGATCCGTAGATCTCTCTGCACCATCGAGCCGTAAGCCGTGGCAGCGCGCGCCTCCTGGCCCGCTTCTAGTGTGAGGGCGCCACAGTGGAAAATGTGGTTCCAGCGGCTAATAGCGCCGCCCCCAACCCTAGAGTACTTAAGCGCCTGCCTCTCGTTCAGCCAGTACCTCCCCCTCCTGTTCATCTTCTCCAGTTTGCTGATGACAACACCTTCCTGGCATGTTATTCTACCCTTCAACGGTCCCAACGGACCCTCCAAACCCACCTTGACCAATTCACCGCTTGGTGCAACCAGTGGTTCTTCCGTGTTAATCCCTCCAAGACCCAGGTGATCACCATAGGCCGCACCACCCGCCTCCATGATTTCTATCTCACCATTTATGGCTGTCCTGTCCACCTCACTCCTACCCTCAAATACTTTGGCCTCACACTCGACCGCCACCTCACCTGGACTCCCCATCTCCTTACCATCCAAAACAAAGCTCACAACCACCTCCGCCTCCTGAAACTCCTGTCCGGCCAGACGTGGGGTCTGCATCCTTCCACCATCCTTCACACCCACAAATCTTTGATCTGCCCAATCCTTTGTTATGACAGCATCGCTAGGATTTCCGCCCCTCCCCAGTTCTATAAAGCCCTCCAAATCCTCAAACGCCATACGCTCCGCCTCGCCTTCCACATCCGCCTTCCGTACCCCATTTGCATCCTCTACGACCTCATCCCCTTCCCCCACCTTCTCCTTTTCCTTGAACACATCCGCACACTACATATTGTCCGCCGCCTTGATCCCCCTCACCCCTTGGTGTCTCCCTTCCTCTCCACCCCCAACTAGTTGCTGCGCCTTTACCATTGTGTTCCACGCACTCTCCATCTCCACACCCTCCATCTCCTTTCCCAACACAACTTCCACCGTCTACCACTCCCGGATGGTGAGCTTTGCCCTGACATCTACCCTTCCTACCAACTCTAACCCCATCTTCCTGCCTCCTCCTCAGGGCTCCCTCTCCTCCCCCTCCCTCCTCCTGAGCGACTTTCCCCTCCTACTCCCCCTCCATCTCCTGTGCCTCCTTTCAGTGTCTCTGCGCTCCCTCCTGCCCTGTCTTCCCTCTTCCTCTCCCACCCCACATGTCTCCTGCCTGTTCGTTGAACCCACTGATGCCCCTCCTCTCTTCATCCCGCCGCTTCCCCAGAACCCCCATGCTCTCCCCTCCTTTTCCATCCTCTCTGACCTTTCCCTCGGCAGGTCCCACCTGGCAGTTTTATTCTTCATCGTGTGTGCTCCAAGTGGGTTTTCAGTGTCTTGTTCCGAAGTGTTTTTAATACTGTGGCCGACCTTTAACCTGTGCATGCGCATTCAGTGTCTTCTCTGTGTCTTAAAAATCGCCAACTGTGTTTTTTAACTTTCTGGTGACTTTTTTACCTGTCCCCCATGAATGTCTCCATCTCCGTGTATTTTTACCTCCATTTTCTCCCCTTACTCTGTTTTATGTTCCCCTTTTTTATCTCCTTATGTATGTATCATTTTATTCTTGTTTTAGTTGTCATGTCACTCTGCTGAAGAGCAGCGGATTGTGCCGATGACAACCCTCCACTGCCCATATGAGGCAGGGAAGTGAAGTCACAATAAAGGAAAAAAAAGTTCAGCCAGCCAGTCTAATCTCGCGTACGGCTGTGGACACATCGCGTCGCGTTAGACAGTTTACTTACTTTCTTGTTCTGTGTACGAGAGGACGTGGTTGTTAGGTTTCCTTATGACTCCACTGTTCGATCTCGTTGTTGTTCATTCTGTCCTTCGGTGGTCATGCCGTCCTCTCCCGTTGTGTTGTTGTTCGCAGGCCTTTCTGCAGGTCCCGCCACTCTTTCCGTCATTCAACCCCGCCACCGTCCTGGTCGCAGTTACAACGCTCTGTCCATACCGAGACTAACCTGGGCAAGTGGCATCCCGCAAAAAGCACAAACACAGGTTCGAAATTACATCGTAGCAGCCTCCGCCGAAAAAGATCCTACGACCGACGAGCTGTCTTCTGCACTGGGGACACAACTTCAGAAGACGAAAGGTTGAAGGGAAGAACTCTCCGAGACTCTTATTCAATCCCTCCAGATCTCTCCAGCTTCCAGATCTTACTTCCAAAGGAACAAATAAATTATAGCTGCGAGCAAGCCGCACTTCATCATTTCAAGGCGAAAATAGACAGAGTCTATTGTGTGATCGATTAATGCTACAACACATTCCTCTACAATAATGCTAGAGATAAATATGAGAGGATTGCCGTTTACGCAGCTTTATATCACTCTTCAGGGACCTCAAGACGTATTAGGACCAAAAATAAAAAAGACTGTTTAGAGGCAAAAATCTTACAATCGACCAATTGTTGTTGTCGTTGTGGTCTTCAGTCCAGAGACTGGTGTGATGCAGCGCTCCATGCTATCCTATCCTGTGCAAGCTTCTCCATCTCCAAATACCTACCGCAATCTACATGCTTCTGAATCTGCTTAGTGCATTCATCTCTTGGGCTCCCTCTACGATTTTTACTCTCCACACTGCTCTCAAATACTAAATTGGCAATCCCTTAACACCTCAGCATGTGTCCTACCAACCGATCGCTTCTTCTAATCAAGTTGTGCCACAAATTCCTCTTCCCCTGTTCTATTCAGTACTTCCTCATTAGTTACGTGATATATCCATCTAATCTTCAGCATTCTTCTGTAGCACCACATTTCTAAAGCCCCTATTCTCTTCTTGTTCAAACTATTTATCGTCCATGTTTCACTTCCATACATGGCCACACTCCATACAAATACTTTCAGAAAAGACTTCCCGACACTTAAATCTATACTCGATGTTAACAAATTTCTCTTCATCAGAAACTCTTTCCTTGCGATTGCCAGTCTATATTTTATATCCTCCCTACCTCGACCATCATCAATTATTATGCTCCCCAAATAGCAAAACTCATCTACTACTTTTTAGTGTCTCATTTCTTAATCTGATTCCCCCAGCATCAATTGATTTCATTCAGCTTTATTCCATTATCCTCGTTTTATTTTTGTTGATGTTCATCTTATATCCTCCTTTCAAGACACTGTCCATTCCGTTCAACTGCTCTTCCAGGCCCTTTCCTGCCTCTTACAGAATTACAGTGTAATCTGCAACCTCAAAGTTTTTATTTCTTCTCCATGGATTTTAATTCCTACTCCAAATTTTTCCTTTACTGCTTGCTCAGTATGCATATTAAATAACGTCGGGGACTGGCTACAACCCTGTCTCACTCCCTTCCCAATCATTGCTTCCCTTACATGCCCCTCGACTCATATAACTACCATTTGGTTTCTGTACAAATTGTAAATAGCTTTTCGCTCCCTGTACTTGACCCCTGCCACCTTCAGAATCTGAAAGAGAGTATTCCAGTTCACACTCTCAAAAGCTTTCTCTGAGTCTATACATGCTAGCAACGTAAGTTCACCTTTCATTAATCTACCTAATAAGTCGTAGGGACAGTATTGCCTAACGTGTTCCAACATTTCTCCGGAATCCAAATTGATCTTCCCCAAGGTCAGCTTCTACCGGTTTTTCCATTCGTCTGTAAAGAATTCGTGTTAGTATTTTGCAGCCGTGACTTATTAAACCGATAGTTCGGTAATTTTCACACCTGTCAATACCTACTTTCTTTCGGATTGGACGTTTTGTATTCTTCTAGAAGTCTGAGGGTATTCCGCATGTCTCATACATCTTGCTGACCAGATGGTAGAGTTTTGTCAGGGCTGGCTCTCCCAAGGCTGTCAGTAGTTCTAATGGAATGTTGTCTACTCCCAGGTCCTAGTTTCGACTCAGGCCTTTCAATGCTCTTTCAAACTCGTCACGCAGTATCCTATCTCCCATTTGACCTTCATCTACGTCCTCTTCCATTTCCGAACTACTGCCCTCCAGTACATCGCTCTTACATAGACCCTCTATATACTCCTTCCGCCCTTTTCCCTTCTTTGCTTAGGACTGGTTTTCCATCTGAGCTCGTGATATTCGTGTAGGTGGTTCTCTTTTTCTCAAAAGGTGTCTCTAATTTTCCTGTAGGCGGTATCTATCTTGCCCATAGTTATGTATGCTTCTACATCCTTATATTAGTCCTCTAGCCATCCCTGCTTAGCCATTTTCCACATCCTGTCGATCTCATTTTTGAGACGTTTGTATTCCTTTGGCGTGCTTCATTTACTGTATTTTGATATTTTCTCCTTTCCTCGATTAAATTCAATATCTCTTCTGTTACCCAAGGATTTCTACCAGCCCTCGTCTTTTTACCTACTTGATCCTGTGCTGCCTTCACTGTTTCATCTCTCAAAGCTACTCATTCTTCTTCTAGTATATTTCTTTCTCCTGATCTTGTCAATCGTTCCCTAATGCTCTCTTTGAAACTGTCTACAACCTCTGCTTCTTTCAGTTTATCCACGTCCCATTTCCTTAAATTCCTACCTTTTTGCAGTTTCTTCAGTTTTAATCTACAGTTCATAACCAATAATTTGTGGTCAGAGTCCACATCTGACCCTGTAAATGTCTTACATTTTAAAACCTGAAATTCTACCAGGCGGCTTCCTTTTTCATTCCTTATCCCCATTCCATATTCACCTACTACTTTTCGTTCTTTTCCTTTTCCCACTATCGAATTTCAGTCCCCCATCAGCCGGCCGGTGTGGCTGTGCGGTTCTAGGCGCTTCAGTCTGGAACCGCGTGATCGCTACGGTCGCCGGTTCGAATACTGCCTCGGGCATGGATGTGTGTGATGTGCTTAGGTTAGTTAGGTTTAAGTAGTTCTAAGTTCTAGGGGACTGATGACCACATATGTTAAGTCCCATAGTGCTCAGAACCATTTGAACCAGTCCCCCATCACTATTAAATTTGTCTCCTCTCACTATCTGAATGATTTCTTTCATCTCATCCTACATTTCTTCGATCTCTCCCACATCTGCGGAGCCAGTTGGCACATAAACTTGTACTGGTGTGGTAGGAGTGGGCTTCGTGTCTGTCTTGGCTATAATAATACGTCCACTACGCCTACTCGCGTTTGTATTTTTTTATTCATTATTAAACCTGTTCTGCCTTACCCCTACTGGATTTTCTACTTATAACCCTTTCCTTATTCACCTGACCAAATATCTTGTTCCTCATGCCAGCAAACTTCGCTAATTCCCACTATATCTAACTTTAACCTCTCAATTTCCCTATTTAAATTTTCTAACCTAAGTCTGGATGATTGACTGATCTGGCCTTGCAACATTAACCAAAACGGCCTTGCTGTGCTGGTACTGCGAACGGCTGAAAGCAAGGGGAAACTACAGCCGTAATTTTTCCCGAGGACATGCAGCTTTACTGTATGATTAAATGATGATGGCATCCTCTTGGGCAAAATATTCCGGAGGTAAAATAGTCCCCCATTCGGATCTCCGGGCGGGGACTACTCAGGAGGATGTCGTTATCAGGAGAAAGAAAACTGGCGTTCTACGGATCGGAGCGTGGAATGTCAGATCCCTTAATCGGGCAGGTAGGTTAGAAAATTTAAAAAGGGAAATGGATAGGTTGAAGTTAGATATAGTGGGAATTAGTGAAGTTCGGTGGCAGGAGGAACAAGACTTCTGGTCAGGTGACTACAGGGTTATAAACACAAAATCAAATAGGGGTAATGCAGGAGTAGGTTTAATAATGAATAGGAAAATAGGAATGCGGGTAAGCTACTACAAACAGCATAGTGAACGCATTATTGTGGCCAAGATAGATACGAAGCCCACACCTACTACAGTAGTACAAGTTTATATGCCAACTAGCTCTGCAGATGATGAAGAAATAGAAGAAATGTACGATGAAATAAAAGAAATTATTCAGATAGTGAAGGGAGACGAAAATTTAATAGTAATGGGTGACTGGAATTCGAGTGTAGGAAAAGGGAGAGAAGGAAACATAGTAGGTGAATATGGATTGGGGCTAAGAAATGAAAGAGGAAGCCGCCTAGTAGAATTTTGCACAGAGCACAACTTAATCATAGCTAACACTTGGTTTAAGAATCATGAAAGAAGGTTGTATACGTGGAAGAACCCTGGAGATACTAAAAGGTATCAGATAGATTATATAATGGTAAGACAGAGATTTAGGAACCAGGTTTTAAGTTGTAAGACATTTCCAGGGACAGATGTGGACTCTGACCACAATCTATTGGTTATGACCTGTAGATTAAAACTGAAGAAACTGCAAAAATGTGGGAAATTAAGGAGATGGGACCTGGATAAACTGAAAGAACCAGAGGTTGTACAGAGTTTCAGAGAGAGCATAAGGGAACAATTGACAGGAATAGGGGAAAGAAATACAGTAGAAGAAGAATGGGTAGCTCTGAGGGATGTAGTAGTGAAGGCAGCAGAGGATAAAGTAGGTACAAAGACGAGGGCTGCTAGAAATCCTTGGGTGACAGAAGAAATATTGAATTTAATTGATGAAAGGAGAAAATATAAAAATGCAGTAAATGAAGCAGACAAAAAGGAATACAAACGTCTCAAAAATGAGATCGACAGGAAGTGCAAAATGGCTAAACAGGGATGGCTAGAGGACAAATGTAAGGATGTAGAAGCTTATCGCACTAGGGGTAAGATAGATACTGCCTACAGGAAAATTAAAGAGACCTTTGGAGAGAAGAGAACCACGTGTATGAATATCAAGAGCTCAGATGGCAGCCCAGTTCTAAGCAAAGAAGGGAAGGCAGAAAGGTGGAAGGAGTATATAGAAGGTTTATACAAGGGCGATGTATTTGAGGACAATATTATGGAAATAGAAGAGGATGTAGATGAAGACGAAATGGGAGATACGATACTGCGTGAAGAGTTTGACAGAGCACTGAAAGACCTGAGTCGAAACAAGGCGCCCGGAGTAGACAACATTCCATTAGAACTACTGACGGCCTTGGGAGAGCCAGTCATGACAAAACTCTACCAGCTGGTGAGCAAGATGTATGAGACAGGCGAAATACCCTCAGACTTCAAGAAGAATATAATAATTCCAATCCCAAAGAAAGCAGGTGCTGACAGATGTGAAAATTACCGAACTATCAGTTTAATAAGCCACGGCTGCAAAATACTAACGCGAATTCTTTACAGACGAATGGAAAAACTGGTAGATGCAGACCTCGGGGAGGATCAGTTTGGATTCCGTCGAAATGTTGGAACACGTGAGGCAAAATTGACCTTACGACTTATCTTAGAAGAAAGAGTAAGAAAAGGCAAACCTACGTTTCTAGCATTTGTAGACTTAGAGAAAGCTTTTGACAATGTTGACTGGAATACTCTTTTTCAAATTCTAAAGGTGGCAGGGGTAAAATACAGGGAGCGAAAGGCTATTTATAATTTGTACAGAAACCAGATGGCAGTAATAAGAGTCGAGGGGCATGAAAGGGAAGCAGTGGTTGGGAAAGGAGTGAGACAGGGTTGTAGCCTCTCCCCGATGTTATTCAATCTGTATATTGAGCAAGCAGTAAAGGAAACAAAAGAAAAATTAGGAGTAGGTATTAAAATTCATGGAGACGAAGTAAAAACTTTGAGGTTCGCCGATGACATTGTAATTCTGTCAGAGACGGCAAAGGACTTGGAAGAGCAGTTGAACGGAATGGACAGTGTCTTGAAAGGAGGATATAAGATGAACATTAACAAAAGCAAAACGAGGATAATGGAATGTAGTCAAATTAAATCGGGTGATGCTGAGGGAATTAGATTAGGAAATGAGACACTTAAAGTAGTAAAGGAGTTTTGCTATTTAGGAAGTAAAATAACTGATGATGGTCGAAGTAGAGAGGATATAAAATGTAGACTGGCAATGGCAAGGAAAGCGTTTCTGAAGAAGAGAAATTTGTTAACATCGAATATAGATTTATGTATCAGGAAGTCGTTTCTGAAAGTATTTGTTTGGAGTGTAGCCATGTATGGAAGTGAAACATGGACGATAACTAGTTTGGACAAGAAGAGAATAGAAGCTTTCGAAATGTGGTGCTACAGAAGAATACTGAAGATAAGGTGGATAGATCACGTAACTAATGAGGAGGTATTGAATAGGATTGGGGAGAAGAGAAGTTTGTGGCACAACTTGACTAGAAGAAGGGATCGGTTGGTAGGACATGTTTTGAGGCATCAAGGGATCACAAATTTAGCATTGGAGGGCAGCGTGGAGGGTAAAAATCGTAGAGGGAGACCGAGAGATGAGTACACTAAGCAGATTCAGAAGGATGTAGGTTGCAGTCGGTACTGGGAGATGAAGCAGCTTGCACAGGATAGAGTAGCATGGAGAGCTGCATCAAACCAGTCTCAGGACTGAAGACAACAACAACAACAACAACAACCTACCTGCCCGATTAAGGGATCTACATCTACATCTACATCTACATCCGTACTCCGCAAGCCACCTGACGGTGTGTGGTGGAGGGTACCCTGAGTACCTCTATCGGTTCTCCCTTCTATTCCAGTCTCGTATTGTACGTGGAAAGAAGGACTGTCGGTATGCTTCTGTGTGGGCTCTAATCTCTCTGATTTTATCCTCATGGTCTCTTCGCGAGATATACGTAGGAGGGAGCAATATACTGCTTGACTCTTCGGTGAAGGTATGTTCTCGAAACTTCAACAAAAGCCCGTACCGAGCTACTGAGCGTCTCTCCTGCAGAGTCTTCCACTGGAGTTTATCTATCATCTCCGTAACGCTTTCGCAATTACTAAATGATCCTGTAACGAAGCGCGCTGCTCTCCGTTGGATCTTCTCTATCTCTTCTATCAACCCTACCTGGTGCGGATCCCACACTGCTGAGCAGTATTCAAGCATTGGGCGAACAAGCGTACTGTAACCTACTTCCTTTGTTGTCGGATTGCATTTCATTAGGATTCTTCCAATGAATCTCAGTCTGGCATCTGCTTTACCGACGATCAACTTTATATGATCATTCCATTTTAAATCACTCCTAATGCGTACTCCCAGATAATTTATGGAATTAACTGCTTCCAGTTGCTGACCTGCTATTTTGTAGCTAAATGATAAGGGACCTATCTTTCTATGTATTCGCATCACATTACACTTCGCTACATTGAGATTCAATTGCCATTCCGTGCACCATGCGTCAATTCGCTGCAGATCCTCCTGCATGTCAGTACAATTTTCCATTGTTTCAACCTCTCGATACACCACAGCATCATCTGCAAAAAGCCTCAGTGAACTTCCGATGTCATCCACCAGGTCATTTATGTATATTGTGAATAGCAACGGTCCTATGACACTCCCCTGCGGCACACCTGAAATCACTCTTACTTCGGAAGACTTCTCTCCATTGAGAATGACGTGCTGCGTTCTGTTATCTCTGGGACCTCTGGGGCGTAATCCGGTCGGATCCAGTTTAAATTGCCCGGTCCAGCTGGTCCGTTGTTGTCATCGGTTACTTAGACTATGACCGGTGGTTGTTCTTTCCAGGCTTCATTATTTGTTGGGTTTGGCCTCGCCTCGTATGTGGTTTGTTACTTTGTTCTTGATTTCTACGGTCATTATATACAGGATTGTACCTCCTTTCATATCGCCTCTGTTTCTGTTCGGCTCATAATTTCTTCCGTTATTCTGCTGTTACATACAGTTTGCTCTGTTGTTGTAACCATTATTCATATTGGTTCGACGAAAATTATCCATTTGTCTTCCATTCAGTCTTCCGTTATTACTGTTATAACCTGTCTGCCTATTTTCCATTTGATAGGATTTATTGTAATTATTTCTTCCTCTTTGTTCCTCTTGTAGCAAATCGATTGAATCTAGATCACCTTCTGGAACATGCAGCAGTTTTTCCCTGATCTCCATCGGAATCGGACTTTTGATGAACCTTATCACACTTTTATGATCTGTTGGTTGATTCCAATATCTTGCTTTATTCAAATATTTTTCAAAGTATCACAAAAGGCCGTTTCGGTAAGAGAAGGGTGCCGGGTTAAGTACTTCTTCAATCTCTCCTGAATGCCTCTTGACCAATATGTATTTAGGAATGCCTTCTCAAATTCTTCGTAGGTGTGACACTTGTCTGTTACGTCAGTCATCCACAGACTACCATCGTCTTGGTTCTAACCTCACACATATTCGATTTTCTGTCGATCAGACCAAGCTCGTGGTAACACTCTTCTGAATTGTCTGATAAATACGGCAGGATTTAATGTCTTATTTTCCGGAAAAAATATTTGGAATTGCCTATGTTTTAACATTTTCTCTTCCATGATAGATCTGGTATAATCACTCATAGGTGACATACTTCCATACATCAGTTCGTTTGGGCTTGTGTCTGGGTACAGCTCATCACCCCCATAAGTATACATCGAGCCCTGATTTCTACCCCTAGATCTCCACTCTGGGCTGGCTTCCTTTCTTTCTTCAGTAGACGCCCCCCATAGTTCTTCTATTCTTTGAATGCACGTTTGCAAATTCTGTATAACTTCTCCTTTCCATCTTTGGAACTCGCTTCCTATCCGCTCGCGAACTTACTTCAACTCTAGATCTATTTGGCGAGGTAGGGGTAGGCCTTCTCGCACAAATATTCTCTACCGCTTCTTTCATACCTTTATTAACAGACAATATCACTTGCTGTTTCTTATCCACTACCCAGTCGTCTAATTGTTGCTTAAACTGCTGGGTGTTTTCTTGGAACTATTGATCCATTCGTCCTTCACATCCGGGCGCTATTTCCTTTAATGTTGAGGCCACGTTTTGTACCTCAACGTCTATCTTTTGTTATCCCCCCCCGGTACCCATTTCACTGTTTACTCTGTTTATTTCGATCGGAAATTGTTCTTGTGTTTCCTTCATACTATTCATTTCTCTCCTGTCGATTTGTCAAAGTACTCACATCAGATAATACTTTAACAAATGCCCTTGTGGGCAGTTCGTTCACTTTATTGGTTATACCCTTTACTTTCTTGGCTAACTCTGCCAGTTCTGTAACTTAATTGCTCAAAGTGGTGGTCACATTTGTTACTTCAGCCACTATATCGCCTGTTTCATAGTTATGGTGTCTACATTTGCAGAAATAGCCGCCTGCACAGCTGACATATTCGCTTGAGCAGCAGACGTATTAGCATGCTCAGCTAAAAGTTTCGCCTGAATAGCAGACATGTGAGACTGTTCAGAAGCTACACTAGCAACAGTCATTGTTAGCCTCCATATTGTATAATTTGTGTTTTTTAAGGTTCCCAAGCGATACGTAACGTTAATGTGGAGTTTAGTAACAGCCATAATACAGTCTAGTGCATTTCAAAGGTAATTTCGTGTATTTAATTTTGATCAACAGATTCTGTGATGAACTGTAACGTACGACAAGCTTTACTTACATATATGGACATATGTAAATACCTGTAGATATTCGAGGCCACTGAAGATGCCTTGCAGAAAATAAAGGCGAAACGCGTATGGCACGAAAATTGTGTTTAATTCAGTTGTAGTCACACGGTCCATAAAGTAAAAATTATCAGTATACCGTAATAGTGTGTGTAGTGTCTCTGTTTGCATATCCATGAAGGGCAACATCAATTTCCAAAGCGGCATCGACAACTCACAAAACGTGCGTAATTTAGTACACGTAGACAAGTTACTGTCGTTGTGTAGAAGCAGCTGCCGACTCCGACGGTCGCCTGTAAAATTCTTGAAATGTAAGAGAAAGAAAAGTTCTATAGGATCTTCTCGAACTGGGATACTGCCATTCGATGATTGTCTGCGAGTGAAATGAGTTTGTTTTTAGCAGAGAAAGCTTTCTCTCTGCTTATGCCCCTGTTATTGAAGCAGGTTCTACAGCAAACATGGCCCACCAAATGTTCGAAGCCCTATACAAGCTTGTCGTACTTTACAGCTCATCACAGAATCTTTTGATCAAAATTAAATACACGAAATTACCTTTGAAATGTGCTAGACTATATTATGGCTGTTACTAAACTACACATTAACTTTACATACCACTTGTGGATCTCAAAAAACACAAATTATACAATAAAGCGGCTAAGAATGACTGTTTCATTGCACACACTTCATACGAGTCCTCTTCTTATACTGTTGTTGTTGTGGTCTTCAGTCCTGAGACTGGTTTGACGCAGCTCTCCATGCTACTCTATCTTGTGTAAGCTTCTTCATCTCCCAGTACCCACTGCAACCTACATCCTTCTGAATCTGCTTATTCATCTCTTGGTCTCCCTCTACGATTTTTACCCTCCACGCTGCCCTCTAATACTAAATTGGTGATCCCTTGATGCCTCAGAACATGTCCTACCAACCGATCCCTTCTTCTGGTCAAGTTGTGCCACAAACTTCTCTTCTCTCCAATCCTATTCAATACTTCCTCATTAGTTATGTGATCTACCCATCTAATCTTCAGCATTCTTCTGTAGCACCACATTTCGAAAGCTTCTATTCTCTTCTTGTCCAAACTAGTTATCGTCCATGTTTCACTTCCATACATGGCTACACTCCATACAAATACTTTCAGAAATGACTTCCTGACACTTAAATCTATACTCGATGTTAACAAATTTCTCTTCTTCAGAAACGCTTTCCTTGCCATTGCCAGTCTACATTTTATATCCTCTCTACTTCGACCATCATCAGTTAGTTTGCTCCCCAAATAGCAAAACTCCTTTACTACTTTAATTGTCTCATTTCCTAACCTAATTCCCTCAGCATCACCCGACTTAATTCGACTACATTCCATTATCCTCGTTTTGCTTTTGTTGATATTCATATTATATCCTCCTTTCAAGACACTATCCATTCCGTTCAACTGCTCCTTATACTATCTAGCAACAAAGTTTGGTCACTTACCGATTTTCTTACATTTCCACGCTCGCCGTGGAGCAACGCGAAGTCAAAGATATTTCGCTTGCGCAGGCGAAACGTGCCGCCTCGCGATGTAAAGGAGTAGGCAACAACGCTATTCAGCGCTCCAAGCGGCGGAACTAAACCTGGCTGTTTACGCAATTCATTTCTTGCCGTGTAGTCACTGAATTCGCGACACAACTGTATCTACGGATGGCGCAAACGGAACTAACGTGTGCGGACACAGCAGTGGACGTGAGTAGCGGTCGCCACAAGGAGCCGCACTGATGAAAGCGGAGCGTGGTGCGTCTTCTCTGAACCTGGCCTGGAAGTGGACATGTCGCCCGGAACGGATGGTGCGTGCAGCCTCTGCATCGACCCGTTGTGGCGGCGGTGCTGGAAGTCGAGGTGTTGCATCTGTCGGGCGTTCAGCTCTTGACCTTAATGTGGATGATGCCTCCTTGAAAATGTAAGCCGGCTTCACTCTGCTAAGAGACACGGTGGCCTGCTTGCCGTTTACTATGATGACCGTCATGTGCGTCTCTGCGCAGGACGCGATGTGGTCCAGTATACGATGGCTGCAGTGGTGGCTTGATGCAGTCTGTAGGTACGTAACATAACGTGCGAACAGCTTTCGAGGTTGTTATGCACAAAAGTTTTTGGACAATCTTGCCTGGAGGCGTTTGTGAGTTTTATTTGGCTTACTGTTCCCGTAACTTGCGAAGGAACTCCGGTTGGTCGTCCGTTTCTGACAGTAGTCATGTGTCAACAAACTCCCTAGTAGGCGCAGAGTCTTGCCATAAACCAATTCAGCTGCTGAGGACTCTATAACTGGTTTGTATGTGGCTCGTAGACCCAGCAGGACTATGAGTAATGCAGACGTCCAAGATGTCCCAGGGCACATTAGCGCAGCCTTCAGCGTTCGATGCCAATGTTCAAGCATGCCATTGCTGGCCGGATGATAACTGGTCGTTCTGTGATGGACGTAGTCACAGAACTTCGCCAACTGTGTGTACAAATCTGACTCGAACTGTCGGCCTCTGCCGGTGGTGATATGGAGCGGACAGCCGACTCTCGCCAGCCAGGTTGATGTGAAAGCGGTGGCAAGTGTTTCTGCGGAGATGTGCGTAGTTACTGCTTCAGGCCATCGCATATATCTGTCAGTCATTGTGAATATGTACCGCTGGCCATCCGATGGAGGAAGTGGTCCTACCACATCAAGATGAACATGGGGGAAGCATGAATAAGTGTCCGGGAACTTTTCTATTGGGGGATGAATGTGGCGAGTGATTTTGCAAAGTTGGCAACGCTTGCAAGTTCTCGTCCATTCGCGGCAGTCTCTTTCTATCCCTGGGCACACGAATCCTGCCTCGGCCATGGATGTGTGTCATGTCCTTAGGTTAGTTAGGTTTAAGTAGTTCTACGTTCTAGGGGACTGATGACCACAGATGTTAAGTCCCATAGTGCTCAGAGCCATTTGAACCATTTGAACACTCGCCGTAGACGACAACATACTGGAAACTGTAACTTAAAAAGTCTTCGAGCCACTCACATGCCTGTGAACCCATTCCGTATGCTCGTACCTACGTTTACAGCCTGCAATGGGGCACCGTATCAAATGCTTTCCGGAAATACAGAAATTTGGAATCTGCCTGTTGCCCTTCATCCATAGTTCACAGTATATCATATGAGAAAAGGGCAGGCTGAGTTTCGGACGGGAAATACTTCCTAAAACTGTTCTGATTCTTGGAAATAGGCTTCTCGGTCTCAAGGATATTTGTCATATTCGAAATGAGAATATGTTCAAGGATCCTGTAGCAAACCGATGTTAGAGATATGGGGCCGTAATTTTGCTGGTCCGTTCTCTTACCCTTCTTATACATAGGATTCAATTGCGCCTTTTTTCCATTCGCTTGGGACTTTGCGCTGGGCAAGAGATTCGCAATAAATGCAAGCTAAGTGAGGGACCAATGATAGAGTACTCTTTGTAAAACCGAATTGGGATTCCATCCGGGCCTTGCTTTCATATCTTTCAATTGATTATCTACATCTGATTACTATGTCGTCCATACGAGAGTGTCCGATGATCAAACGATGATAGGCTTGTACGAATCTCCTGCGTGATCGATTTCTTTAACGAGAAATTTAAAACTTCGGCTTCAGTTTCCTTATCTTGAACTGCCGCACCAGACTGCTGAACAACGAACTGGATGGCAGCCGTAGACTCGCTTAACGATTTTAAGTACGACCGGAATTTTCTCGGGTTCTCTGTCATATCCTTTGCCAAGGTATAACTGTGGTACTTGTATAATTCGCGCTTAGACCTTTTTACATACGCACGAATCTCTTGTCATCATTTGTGCATTGTCTTTTCAACCGAGAGTGCATCAGCCTCTGCTTCATTAATATTTTCTGTATTTCATTATTAAACCATGGTGGGTCTTTTCCATCCTCAATTCTCTTACTAGACACATTACTGGCCAGTCCCCGATTTACAGTCTGCTTAAACTTTGCCCATGATTCCTCTGCGCCCAACTTACTTGAACTAAGTAATGTCAATTCACTGTCTAAGTGAGATGCCAGCAACTGCTTATCTGCCTGAAAACATTCTCCTAGCCTTCTCTACCGATTCACAAACTTTCGTAACCATAGTTGCTATAATGACATCATGATCGCTAATCCCCGTTTCTATACTGACGTTGTCGATAAGGTCTGGTCTGTTTGTAGCTGCAAGGTCTAAGATATTTCCACTGCGTGTGGGCTGCCGAACTAGATGATTAAGACAGTTTTCAGAAAACGCTTTCAAAAGTATTTCGCAGGACTGTCTGTCTATACCCCCAGTAATGAATCCTTAGACATCCGCCCTATACTCGTTAGGTTAAAGTCACCTCCAACTACTATTCTGTGATCTGGGTATTGATGCACTAATGACCGTAGACTTTCTTTGAATGACTCAAGTACTGTCACGGAAGAATCGAGTGGCCGGTAAGAACATCCAACAATTAACTTGGTTTCACCTACACCTTTTGTATGGGACCAGATACCTTCACTTTCACACTCAACTTTGACCTCAATAGAGACAATACTTTTGTCAGCTGCAGTGAACACTCCCCCCTCCTATGATCTCTAATCTGTCTTCCCCATATAAGATGCAAGACTTTCTAAATATCTCAGAGCTTTCCACTTCGAGATTTAGCCAAGAATAATTTAAGCGCAGGAACTTTCCTGGAGGGCAGTAAATTCGGGAGCTTTGTTACGAATACTTTGACAATGTTTAAATGGTTGATGTATATTTTAATGGCTTTAATAAATCTAACATTTGCAGACGTAACTTAAAGATGAATTGTTAACCACTTTTGATCAACTTCGGATTTTCTTCGAATATTATGCTTGTTATGAAAGTTCTTCTTTAAGTAAAACGTGCTATTTGTCGTTGATAACAGGTGCATTTTTTCATTTGAGAGTTCTTACGAAAACTATATCTGCTTTAAACGTGTGTATATGTAACTTTATGTTTCACTCATAACACGATTCTGCAATGTATGTGTTAAACTCAACTAGTACGCAAACATTTGCTCAGCTGTAGAACTTGTTAGGCCACCCCATAAAGCTTACATCGACATCTCGTTTCAGAAAATCATAGTAGTACCATATACAAGCTTCCTGATGCCGCCATCTTACCTCACCAAACATCAGACTCCCTATAAAAGGTCCATCTTTGCTTGCCTAGTAATGTACGTCTGTGGATATAGCCCCACGAACAGCTACAGACAAGCGTAACTAGATTCGCGAAGACTCATCGTTTACTGAAGCCCGATGTTTGGTGAAGTAAGATGGCAGCGTCGGGAAGTATGCGAGCGGTACTACTACGATTTTCTGAAACAAAATGACGTTGTAAACTTTACGAAGTGATGCAAACAAATCTGCCGTTGAGCAAATGTTTGCATACTAGTTGAGTTTAACACCTACATTGTAGAATCGTGAGTCGTGTTGCGAGACGTAGGCCTACATCAGGCTGATTAAAAGCACATCACTGAGCTACATCCGCTAATACTACATTTGATTAGACACCTTCAAATGTAGATACGTGATCTATTTAAACACTGCCAGTTCTCAAATAAGACGAACTGCAATGTAAGTATTTATGCTTACATACAGTACAAAAGCAAAAATACGTAAGATATTTCTTGTTATGCTTGCATTGAGACATGTTCCTTTCCTTGTGTCTTCCGACTGCTGTACGAAAAATTACTGTCAAACATGATGCATGTATTTACCATTACGTCGAAACTCTAAAGGTAAAGAAGTTATATCAGTTTGCCCTCATTTATTACGATTGTTTTATCACTAATCAAAAAGCTGTTTAAACGTCCTTTGCGCACGCCGCCATTTTACGATTCTACTGTGCTGGCTTCAGTGACACCAATGATACTTACTGTATTCGGTATTGCCAGTCTAGTAATATGAGGTGCTATTTTCGGGACTGGTGCTGCCATCTGTTGAAAACCTTACCTTTGGTGTAATGGTCACCATTACTCTCGAAGTAGTTCCCATCCGCACGTACACACGAATCCCAGCACTTCTGCCATTGCTCAAACGTTTTCTGGATGTCCCGTTCTTTGAGGGTGTTTATCACCGCCAGTGATGCTTCTTGAATCCTCTGTAGAGCATCGAACCGACGGCCTTTCAACTTGAGTTTCAGTTTTGGGAATAGCGCGAAGTGGCAAGGTGCCAAATCTGGCGAGTACGGTGGATGGGGTACAGCCGCCATGTTGTTTTTCGCCAAAAACGTCCTGGTGAGCAAGGGCGTGATGCAGCAGTCAGTACGGGACGTCGTCACCGCACGTTTCCACAGAGCTGTCGCAAAACGTCACAGTAGTACTCGGAATTCACTGTCTGGTTGGGCGGGACGAATTCTTTCTGCACAAATCCCTTGGTATCAAAGAAAACGATGATCATGCTGTGGCGATCGCTGTTTTATTCGGTGGTTTGGTATTTAACAAATTTGTAAATGGAAATGAAAATCGTATTTTATTACATTGAGTAATTACTAAATACACTCCTGGAAATGGAAAAAAGAACACATTGACACCGGTGTGTCAGACCCACCATACTTGCTCCGGACACTGCGAGAGGGCTGTACAAGCAATGATCACACGCACGGCACAGCGGACACACCAGGAACCGCGGTGTTGGCCGTCGAATGGCGCTAGCTGCGCAGCATTTGTGCACCGCCGCCGTCAGTGTCAGCCAGTTTGCCTTGGCATACGGAGCTCCATCGCAGTCTTTAACACTGGTAGCATGCCGCGACAGCGTGGACGTGAACCGTATGTGCAGTTGACGGACTTTGAGCGAGGGCGTATAGTGGGCATGCGGGAGGCCGGGTGGACGTACCGCCGAATTGCTCAATACGTGGGGCGTGAGGTCTCCACAGTACATCGATGTTGTCGCCAGGGGTCGGCAGAAGGTGCATGTGCCCTTCGACCTGGGACCGGACCGCAGCGACGCACGGATGCACGCCAAGACCGTAGGATCCTACGCAGTGCCGTAGGGGACCACACCGACACTTCCCAGCAAATTAGGGACACTGTTGCTTCTGGGGTATTGGCGAGGATCATTCGCAACCGTCTCCATGAAGCTGGGCTACGGTCCCGCACACCGTTAGGCCGTCTTCCGCTCACGCCCCAACATCGTGCAGCCCGCCTCCAGTGGTGTCGCGACAGGCGTGAATGGAGGGACGAATGGAGACGTGTCGTCTTAAGCGATGAGAGTCGCTTCTGCCTTGGTGCCAATGATGGTCGTATGAGTGTTTGGCGCCGTGCAGGTGAGCGCCACAAGCCGGACTGCATACGACCGAGGCACACAGGGCCAACAACCGGCATCATGGTGTGGGGAGCGATCTCCTACACTGGCCGTATACCTCTGGTGATCGTCGAGGGGACACTGAATAGTGCACGGTACATCCAAACCGTCATCGAACCCATCGTTCTACCATTCCTAGACCGGCAAGGGAACTTGCTGTTCCAACAGGACAGTGCACGTCCGCATGTATCCCGTGCCACCCAACGTGCTCTAGAAGGTGTAAGTCAACTATCCTGGCCAGCAAGATCTCCGGATCTGTCCCCCATTGAGCATGTTTGGGACTGGATGAAGCGTTGTCTCACGCGGTCTGCACGTCGAGCACGAACGCTGGTCCAACTGAGGCGCCAGGTGGAAATGGCATGGCAAGCCGTTCCACAGGACTACATCGAGCATCTCTACGAGAATAGCAGCCTGCATTGCTGTGAAAGGTGGATATACACTGAACTCTTGCCGACATTGTGCATGCTCTGTTGCCTGTGTCTATATGCCTGTGGTTCTGTCAGTGTGATTATGTGATGTATCTGACCCCAGGAATGTGTCAATAAAGTTTCCCCTTCCTGGGACAATGAATTCACGGTGTTCTTATTTCAATTTCCAGGAGTGTAATTTTTCTCCCAGCTAAAGATTTGATCTAGTTGCTAAAGAACTCCGAGTTAACGTCGTGTTAAAGTGTTGTCTGTAAGTTGTGTAAGTGTCACTAAATCACAGTTCATACAACAGATTCTATACAACTATTGATTAAGATGGAAGCAGTTATCTTCAGCAAAATGATCATTAAAACCACCGAATATCAGCCGCGCACAACACTGACGTATGTTACCTGAAACAATATTCTTCGCAACTCGTGCGTGATTAATTTCGGCTCCATACATCAGCTAGAAAAGTTTGTTATAACGTTTGTGCTGTGAGCACTGTTTTTTAAGAACCAATCTGATTCGAATCATTTTCATTCAAATGAGTTTGGGTCCACCGGTGCACATTTATTTTTACACATTTGTATTACGTTCAGCATTTATGTCTGCAGAGTTGCGTAATTTGAATTTGCCACTGAGACAATTGTTAAGATGGCGGCAGACAATTGATAGAGACTTTCTATTGTTAGACTAAATAAGTATTTTTACTGCCTATTAAACTTTACAGAAACTCTACTTTCGTATTGTCCACTATTTAGACTTCATCAAGCGAACATTTGATTTGTTTCTACGGAAAACACAGACAAAAACGCGATACAAATCGCTATCATCAATGGCTGCGCTCCTTGCAGCGGAAAGAAATAATTAACACAGATAATGCTTACTGAGAGAGGAATTACAGTTACAAATAATTATTCGCTCATGTTTATAATAATAATGAACTCTATTTTCAAGTAATAATTAACAAATAATTACAATTTCTTAACAGACCTCAGTTTTATATGTGTCTTGCGTGCTGAACCTACAAAAGCCAACCAACAAAAGGTAAAAACAAAAAAAGACAATCGCAGATCATAAAAGGAATTTACAATTATCATTGTCTTTGTATAATACACATCGATATATCCAATCATAGAATATTATATAAATAATTAATTCACTATTTTTTCATATGTCGAATAGACAATGTTTATAACTGTTACAGGAATAATTTCCTCTCGTCGCACTGTAGCTAAAATTTTATCACGTGCTCTTCACTTTGCTCTTCACCTGTCTCGCTTTTTTGGGTCTTGGAGAGCCCGGGCTCTTCCACTGGGACGATTGTTGCTTTGTCTCTGGGTTCAAATGGCTCTGAGCACTATGGGACTTAACTTCTGAGGTCATCAGTCCCCTAGAACTTAAAACTACTTAAATCTACCTAAACTAAGGACACTGCACACATCCATGCCCGAGGCAGGATTCGAACCTGCGACCGTAGCGGTCGCGCAGTTCCCGACTGTAGCACCTAGAACCACTCGGCCACACCGGCCGGCTTTGTCTCTCTGTCATAACTGTAAATCCAGCTCACTTCGCCGGTGATAAACCATGACGAGAAGGTTGGATCATCAGATGCGGTCTGACGAATTACACACACACGCTCTGTTCTGTTCGCGGATCCATCGTAAAATCGCCTCACACCAAACACAGAGTATTACAGAAATCACTGTGGGCATGCAGCACGTCCTCCCAGCTGAATGCCACTCCGCACACTGCCTCATCAGATATGCAGCTCTCGCCACCTAGCGGTGCAAAGATCTACTACTCCTACTTTCCAGATGGCACCACCAGTCCCGAAAATTTTGAATTCCACCTTGTATATGTCTGTGCGAGCACCACAATGTCAGCAACGAGGCTGTAGTGTAAGCTGAAAAGATTGACATTCACCACAGGGGTGCCAACATCCCGGAGCCGCTGGCGCGCGTCCTGGAGCCGGTGAGCGTACGCCACCTGGACTGCGATGCGATGGGCGGTGTCGCCCCAGGGGCGGCTAGGCGCCTGGCCCGCCACGGCAGCACCGGCGGTGGCGACCCCGGCGTCGTGGGGCCGCTCGTCTGGCAGCTGCACTGCCGCCAGTTGCAGCAGCAGCAGCAGCAGCACCAGCACGGTGAGTACGCGCCTCACCAATATGGCGGACACCTGTTGATGGTTAGCGTCTCTCTTGGATACGTTAGGAGACAACATTCCCAAAATGTCACCCATTCTAATCAGCTCCAGGTACCCAAGAACATGCGTGTTACGCAGACTGCAAGAGGACTAACGAAGAAGCCATTTGTGCTTTTTTCAGTGGCTGTCAATGTTGAACCGTATTTCTATTTTATAGACTTCAAAACACAATCTATTGCACTGCAAAGTACACCGTGCACGAACAATTAGTTCTATGTAAAATCGCTAAGCTGATCTAAGGCTTATTTCCAGTCACTCGTTGACCTGACTTGTGTGGCAGTAGAAGAAGGGTAGAAGGACAGATCCTCAAAATTACGGACCAATATCCTTAACATAGGTTTGTTGCAGGATTCCCGAACATATTCTCAGTTCGGATATAATGAATTTCCTTGAGACAGAGAAGTTGCTGTCCATGCATCAGCACGGCTTTAGAAAGCATCGCTCCTGCGAAATGCAACTCGCCCTTATTTACATGATATCTTGCGAACCATGGATGAAGGGTATCAGACGGATGCCTTATTCTTTGACTTCCGGAAAGCGTTTGACTCGGTGCCCCACTGCAGACTCCTAACTAAGGTACGAGCAGGTGGGATTGGTTCCCAAGTATGTGAGTGGCTCGAAGGCTTCTTAAGTAATAGAACCCAGTAGTTGTCCTCGATGGTGAGTGTTCATCGGAGGTGAGGGTATCATCTGGAGTGCCCCAGGGAAGTGTGGTAGGTCTGCTGTTGTTTTCTATCTACGTAAATGATCTTTTGGATAGGGTAGATAGCAATGTGCGGCTGTTTGCTGATGATGCTGTGGTGTGCGGGAAGGTGTCCTCATTGAGTGACTGTAGGAGGATACAAGATGACTTGGACAGGATTTGTGATTGGTGTAAAGAATGGCAGCTAACTCTAAATATAGATAAATGTAAATTAATGCAGATGAATAGGAAAAAGAATCCCGTAATGTATGAATACTCCATTAGTAGTGTAGTGCTTGACACAGTCAATTAAATATTTGGGCGTAACATTGCAGAGCGATATGAAGTGGGACAAGCATGTAATGGCAGTTGTGGGGAAGGCGGATAGTCGTCTTCGGTTCATTGGTAGAATTTTGGGAAGATGTTCATCTGTAAAGGAGACCGCTTATAAAACACTAATACGACCTATTCGTGAGTACTGCTCGAGCGTTTGGGATCCCTATCAGGTCGGATTGAGGGAGGTAATAGAAGCAATTCAGAGGCGGGCTGCTAGATTTGTTACTGGTAGGTTTGATCATCACGCGAGTGTTACGGAAATGCTTCAGGAAATCGGGTGGGAGTCTCTAGAGGAAAGGAGGCGTTCTTTTCATGAATCGCTATTGAGGAAATTTAGAGAACCAGCATTTGAGGTCGACTGCAGTACAATTTTACTGCCGCCAACTTATATTTCGCGGAAAGACCACAAAGATAAGATTAGGGCTCGTACAGAGGCACATAGGCAGTCATTTTTCCCTCGTTCTGTTTGGGAGTGGAACAGGGAGAGAAGATGCTAGTTGTGGTACGAGTACCGTCAGCCACGCACTGTACGGTGGATTGCGGAGTATGTATGTAGATGTAGATGTAGAAGGCAGCAAAAGAAAAGCTGAAGTTGTAAATTTCACGTTTAAGACATCGTTGACACAGGAGAGCCGATTAGCCATCGCACAGACTCCCATATGGACGACATAGTCATTAGACATCGCTGGCGTAGAGGAACAGCTGAAGGGCTTAAAAAAAATAAGTCGCGAGGTCTAGATGAAATCTCACTTTGGTGTTACAGAGTATTCTACCGTTGGCCCCTCACTTAATTTGCATTTACCGGGAATCTCTCGCCCAGCGCAAAGTGCCAAGTGACCATAAAAAAGTGCATGTGAATCCTGTATATTAGAAGGGTGAAAGAAAAGACACGCAAAACCACAGACCAATCTCATTAACATCGATTTCCTGCTAAATCCTTGAACAAATTTCCTCGAGACTGAAAAACCTTGTGTCCACAAATGGCCACAGCTTTAGAAAGCATCACTCTTGTGAAACTCAGCTTACCATTTCCACACATGATATATGGATGAAGCACAACAGGTAGATTCCATATTCCTACATTTCCTAGAACATGTGACATGGATACCTCAATGCAGACTGTTAACAAAGGCGCAAGCATATGTAACAGGTTCTCAGATGTCTGAACGCCTCAAATGCTTCTTAAGTAACAGAAATCAGTATGTCGTACTCAATGGCAAGTGCTCGCAAGAAACAAGGGTATCGTCAGGAGTGCCCCAGGGAAGTGTGATAGGACTGCTGTTGTTCTCTATTTATGTAAATGATCTGGCGGGCAAGGTGGGCAACAATCTGTGGTTGTTTGCTGATGATGCTGGGATGTACGGTAATGTGTCATCGTTTGGTTACTGTAGGAGGAAACACGGTGATTTAGACACCGTTTCTAGTTGCTGTGATGAATGGCAACTAAAGCTAAATGTAGAAAGCATTAGTATTGTCCTGAATGACACAATCACATCTTTTAAATATCTGGATGTAGCATTGCAGAGTGATATGAAATGGAACGAGAATGTAAGGACTGTGGTAGGGAAGGCGAATGGTCGGCATCAGTTTATTTGGAGAATTCTGGGAAAGTGTGGTTCATCTTAAAGGAGACAGCTTATAGGACACTAGATTGCCCCACTCTTGAGTACTGCTTGAGTGCTTAGGATATGCACCATGTCAGATTGAGGGAAGATATCAAAGCAGTCTGGAGGTGGGCTGCTAGATTTGTTACCTGTAGATTTGAACAATGTGCAAGTATTATGGACATGCCGTGGAACCCCAAATGGGAATCCCTGGAGGGAAGACAATGATCTTTTCGAGGAACACTGTTGAAAAAATTTAGAGAACTGAAATTTGAAGCTGACTGCAAAACTATGCTACTGCCGCCAACATACATTTTGCGTCAGAACCACAAAGATAAGATATGAGAAATTAGGACTTCTATGGAGGCATATCATTTTCCCCCTATTTGGTAGTGGAGCTGGAAAGGAAGTCACTATTACTTCTGCAGGATACCCTCTGCCACTCGCCGTACGGCGGCTTTCGCGGTATGTAAGTAGACGTAGATGTACATCGGAAAAAAAATGAACGCCACAGTGAACATGACTATCATGACTTTGAACGGTTGCTAGACTTCCTTCCACTTGTATCTGTGCACAAATTACCAGTATTTGCACGCAACTTTGCACACAACTCTTAAAAATTTTCCAGAGTCAATTTATATTGTGCCATTCACCAGGCATGGAGGTATTTAATTCCTAGTGCTGTGCTGGGCTTTCTCTGTACTAAAATTTATCAAACACACCATAGACAATCGATATTGTTAATTTTGGATGACATAGGGTGCAAGACCTCGAAAATACTGAAGTAGACTTTCGGTATCTAGTTGGTGCAGCGGTCGCGAGTTCAGTTCCCTCTGACCACATCAATTTTTTATTTCATAAGGCAGGCCTAGAATAGAACAGGATTCAGTCAGTTTCACTGAGCCCACTGAGACATGACTTGATTAAATACGTGGGTACAATCACAAGCAGCCTGCTGAAATCGCATGACTCTCAATATTTCATCAGAGACTTGTCAGTACTTTATTATCCCATATTCTGATCAAAATACACTTTTATATCATGGAGCATAGTCATCATGGAAGGCAGTGTCTTTGGTAACACTGGATGCACTGCGTGATGTGGCTTACTGGATAAGGAGGACTGCGGTTCAAATCCTCATGCACCCGTCAAGATTTATGTTTTACAACAATAATGGAAATTCCATGCTGAAACACTACTTACAATAATGGAAAGGCAACCACTCATTGACAATGGACTGACGTGTGGATCTGAGAAACACATAACTAGCAACAGCGCTCACACGAGCTTCTGAGCTCTTGCTCATTTTCTAGCAAAAGTACACGAAGACACCAAAATAAATTATATCAGTCTCAGTGTGGGCACAGGAGTGTGTGTTTGGGTATCTGCATGGTTGTATGTGTGAATGTGTGTACTTTTAGTAGATAAAGCACGAGAGCTCAAAAGATACAGTAGTGTGAATATTATTTCCAGTGACTGTTCCTATGTACCATGTACATGTCTATTTCCAGTGACTGTTCCTATGTTCCAAGTACATGTCTACTGTGGGTGAGTGGTTACCATTCAGTTGTTTTATTTAAGTTTACTACTGTTTCCCTAAATTGCATATGCCAAATGGTGTGACGGTTTCTTTGAAAAGAACATGAGCTAGCTACATACTCCCTTTTACGCACTTTTACATTCTGAGCTACTCCTCCATCTCTCGTCAGAAAGGAGGGTAGGTTCGAGTTTAATGTACCAACTACCTTATGTCACTATAGGCCAAGATCTAGCGTATGTTGATGAAGGTGAGGCAGGAATTTTGCTATGTTTTCATTCAAGGAACTGTTCTGGCTTTCATTGGAAGCTATTTACAAAAATCATGGCAAATGTAGAGCCAATGGCTTTGCAAGAGTGGTAACACCGGTTCCCATCAGATCACCAAAGTTAAGCATTGTCAAGCTGGGCTAGCACTTGGATGGGTCACCATCAGGTCTGCTGAGCACTGTTGGCAAGTGAGGTACACTCAGCCCTTGTGAGACTAACTGAAGAACTACTTAATTGAGAAGTAACGGCTCCAGTCTTGTAAACTGACATATGCCCGAGAGAGCAGTGTGCTGGCCACACACCCCACCATATCTGTATCCAGTGATGCCTATGGGCTGAGGGTGATACAGCAGCCGGTCAGTACCACTGGGTCCTCTTGACCTGTTTGGGCGGAGTTTAGTTTAGTTTTTGGAAAACTTAGATCAGCATGTCCAAATGGGTATCTAAAGCCAACAGCTCCTGAATACATTTCCTGATCATTGCATCCTCTTGCTCAGTAAAATGCCTACAAATCTGTAGTTATAGTTTGTCTTTCTTGACTGACAAAAACAACAAAAAACTGTGATCATGATGCACGCATTTTTACAAATTCATAAACCTAACTATGTCAGGAAGTCAGCTAGATGTATAAGCTTTTTTTTAGGCATCCATTATACCTCAGTCTAACAATTTACTGAAAACAATGTGAAGGATGACAGTTCACTTAGTATTAGGCCTATTGTCTTCCAGTCTTCATTTATTCATGTGTAATGTCTCAACTGATTTCATGTCACTCTTATGCAATACCTGGTGGCCAGAAATGTTCTTTTGTGGAGATCAGATTGCGATATCAGCTGTATGATTCCTTGTCAGCCTTGTTCATCACTCGACAACCCCACTTTCTGTGAACTAGTTTTCTCCTCTTACTTTGTCGATTCAATCTTGATGTAAGTCTGTGCAAGACAGAAGTCAGATAGGTCTCCCATTCTGCCTCACTTATGCCTAACCAATTGCATCGGCACTAGCTCACTACTGACCTAACAGTTTTCACTGATAGTGCAAACAATGGTCATAACTACTGAACGATCAGTGTAACCATCTTACAAAGACATATGTACTCCAGAATGTATGTGTTTCCATTTGTGGGTACTCTATCTCCATCTACATGATTACTCTGCAATTTGCAATTAAGTGCCTGGCAGAAGGTTCATCAAGCCACCTTCAAGCTATTTCTCTACCATTCCTTTCTCAAACAGCACACAGGAAAAATTACCATTTAAATTTTTATGTGTGAGCTCTGATTTCTGTTATTTTATTACGATGATGATTTCTCTCTATGTAGGTGGGTGCAAAGGAAATATTTTCACATTCTGTGGAGAAAGTTAGTGTGTTAAACTTCATGAGGAGAACCTGCCATCACAAAAAAAATTGCCACCCCAATTAATGTATCATAACCGTGGCACTCTCTCTCCTTTACTCAAGATAACTGCCCTTCTTTGAACTTTTTTGATGTCCCCCTTCTATCCTATCTGATGCGCATCCCACATCATGCAACACTACTCCCCTAGAGGACAGACAGGCATAGTGCAAGCAGCCTCTTCAGCAGACCTGTTGCATTTTTTATGTGTCCTGCCCAAGGATATATGCATACTTGTGTTGATCCATTGTGCCTTCCAGAATGATGAGATCACCCAGGGAATGCAAGAAAAACATTCCCCAGACAATAAAACTCCCTTCTCTGAACTGGTTCTTTCTGGGAATTGATACAGAGTGTATGCTTTCAGATGTTTCATGCCGAATATGCCAATGGTTTTCTGTAATGTGAAAAGGCCACTTGTCGCCATTCACAGGATGTACAGTTTCAGTACTGTCATGCAAATTCCAGCCTTCATTGCAGATGGACAGCAGGCAGCGTGGGTGCAGGAACCAAGTTCCTGCTGCAGAGGCCCATAAGCAGCAACGTTCACTGAGCAGTCCTGCAGGAGACACTGTTGGTAAATGCTCGGTTTATCTGTGCAGTCAGTTGCTCAATGGTCGTATGCTCATTTGCTGATACTCATCTCTGCAGCCATCTTTCACCCCTGTTATCAGTGGCCCATGGTGCAATGTAGTTGCCTCAGTGCTAGCTTTGGGTAGTGTCATTATGCCATGCATGGAGTACTTTAACCAAGGCAGCATGCGAACAGTCTACAAACTTACCCATTTTGGAAATGCTTCCACCCTTGGCTCGATAGAAAGTGATCATGCCCTTTTGAGTGTCAGATAAATCACTCCTTTTCTGCATTACTATAACGACTGCACTGTTTCCCATATCCCCACTACATGCTTTATACATCCTCCATTACCACTTGCCGCCTGTGAGTGGTTATTGCATGTTGACGTCGAATGTAGGCGGTGGTCTCATTAATGTGACTGGACCACGTATTTCTGTTTTACTTGATGACTTGCCATCAATTACTATGAACTATGGCCTTTCTGACAGGAATCTAATCACACATCTGAGAAGAAACTATAGCTGGGCAATTTAATTAGAAGTTGCTTATGATGAACAGTGTCAAAAGCCTTGTGGACATCTCAAAATATGAAATCACTTGGATATCCTCTGTTAATAGCACTAATTACTTCATGAAAGTAAAGAGTTAGATGTATTCCACAAGAATTATATTTCCTGGATCCGTGTTGGCTGTTTATCAATAAATAGTTTTCTTCAAGGTAATTCATGATGGTTGAAAACAGTATATGTGTTTGGGTTTTGTTGTGACATATGCAACTTCCCAGTGTTAGGTATGGATCTTTCATAGAGTGAGTGGTTGTGTAAGATTACTAAGTAAGGAGGTATTGTATCAGCATACTCTGAAAGGAACCTGACTAGTTCACAGTCTGGTTCGAGGATATCTACTTGTACTCATGTTGGCAGCTGTTCTTGACTCAGTTCCACAATTAACTAAAGGTAGTATAAGTGCTGTACTGTAACAGATGCAAAAATCAAGGAACCAAAGCTCATGAGAAAAATCAGAGAGAAACTGAAGCACAGTCATTAAACATAACCAAAGATGCTACTAGATAGTCTGCCACAAAGGCACAAAGATAGCTGACACTTTTCATTACATGTCTGAATGCTTGTGTCCCCACACACCCTTCCTCTAGACTGGAGCCCTGGGGGATCAAAGGCAACTCGTGCCAAATAATCCTCCCCAGTCCCATGTGGACCAGCACTGGTATCAGTGACTGAGGGGGCTCGTTGTTAGAAGTAGAGCCTGGTAGACTGTGGGCATCTGTGACAACTGACTCCATTGATCGATGATGGCAGGAGGAAGGTGGGGCCATTGGAGTGGAGGCCTGACCAACAGGGGAAGATCTAGAAGCAGGCATGGTCAACAGAGAAGCTGCTGTTGTGCAGTGTCATTTGACTGAAATAACCATAATTGTCATAGCTTCAGTAAGTGGGTAGACCTCTCAGTAGTGGTGAGAATATATTCGAATCCTTGCACTAGGAATAGAAGCCCTCAAAGTCTATGAGACATGAGAAAAAAAGCATATCAGTTCTCAAAAGGAATCGAGAGAGTTGTGGACATGGTATCCAACTTCAGCCAGTTGACAAGGTAAAGAGGTTTTAACCCATAAATGACAACCATGTCATACCCTCAGACAAAAATATCTGTCTGTTATCATCTGAATAGTTATGTTGGATCCAGAATGTGTGAGGCTATTAAAGGTGTCAAAAACCCATTTCTACAATAGAAAGTTACAAAAGGTTGTCGTTGCCAATGAGAAACATCACACCAGGCAAGGAAGTTGCCCATAGGTAATTGTTTCCACTTCATTCCCATCATTTGTTTCATAAGGAACATAAACAGTTTCCTGTGCCACAGCTAGCTGGATTAGATCCACTCTTGGTGAGAGTACATTGATTCTCGCGAAATAGTTGGCAACCACGTTATCAGCTCCTTACAGGTGAAGGAAATCAGTAGTGAATTGCACAATGAGCTCCAAATGGTAAAACTGCCAAGGAGTGAAGGAACAGAGAGGTTTATTAAATGCCAAAGAAATGGTTTTGTGTCTCAACGACAGCGAAAGTGGAGAAGATGGGCTTTGGTATGACGGAGCTGGCAGAAGAGGCACCTTTTCTCTTTGGGTACAAAAAGAGTACAAGTAGCGACTGAACCCCAGAGGGGCAGCTACAGACAGCGTCTGACTCATGGTGAGCGGATAACTTTAGGCTGGGCATCCTACTGCCTATGTGGAAAGTAACAGGAAACTACCACATTACATTCCCAAGCAGTACATGGTATGTCTCTCCATGTGAAAGGTTCCGGAGTTAAAACTTCCCCTCATTCAGATCTCCGGGAGGGGAACACATTGAGAGTAGACATATTTGAAAGGAAGAAAGGGACAGTGAAGGGAGGAAAGATATGGATTGGAACATGGAATGTGAGGATTCTTCTGCAAACAGGAAAGCTAGAGAATGCAAAACAGGAGATGGAAAGGAACAGATTAGATGCCCTCGGTTTGTGTGAAATGAGATGGGGAGAGAATGGGGAGATAGAAAGTGGAGATTATAAACTCTTTTACTCAGGGGAAATCAAGAGTGGTGAAAACGGAGTAGGAATATTGATAGGGCAAAAGTTGAAAAATAAGGTAATGAAGGTACATTATATTGATGGAAGACTGATGATGATACGACTGAAGGGTAGTTCAAAAGATTTGGTGTTAATACAGGCATATATGCCAACCAGCCAGCACAGAGATGAGGAAGTGGAAGAATATTATGAGAAAATACAAGAACTCATCTAGAAAGAAAATAGAAATGCCTGCATTATCATCATGGGGGACTGGAATGCAGTGGTAGGTGAAGGAAGAGATGAAGATACAGTAGGATAATTTGGATTAGGAATAAGAAATGAGAGAGGTGAATGACTAATTAGTTTCTGTAAAGAAAATTCATCAGCAGTGGGTAACACATTATTTGAACACCACAAAAGGAGATGTTACACATGGATATCAAATTTGAATAGGGAAAGATATCAACTGGACTACATCCTGATACAAAAAAGGTTTAGAAACTGTTTGAAGAATGCTAAAGCTTATCCAGAAGTGGATATAAATTCAGACCACAACCTAGTGATGGGAGAAATACAAGTGAAGTTGAAAAAAGTCTGGAGAGGTAAAGCAAAGGAAAGACTAAACGTAGAAAGACTCAAAGAGGTAGGAAAGGCATCAGATTTGGAGAACAGATTTATGGGAAAATGGCAAAGAGGTGTTGATGAAAGTGTTAATGACAAGTAGATAAAAATGAGGGAAGGACTCGTGGACTCTGCCAAAGCAGTACTAGGAATTAGGGTATCCCAAAGCACCAGGAAAGAATGGATAACAGACACATGTTGAAAAAGATGGAAGAGAACAGAAAGTAGAAAAGTGCAGAAACTGAAGAAGGCAAAAAGAGATACAGGAAACTGAATAATGAATTAAGAAGAGAAGCTGAAAAAGCAAAAGAAAAATGGATGAAACAGAAATGCGAAGAAATAGAGAAAATGGAGAGAGAGGGAAAGTTTGAAACGATGTATAGACTAGCTAGTAAGATAATTTTTGAATCTGAAAGAAAGAGGAAGAACATGGAAATAGAAAGAGCGAATGGTACTCTAGCAGAAGAACCACATGAGGTTTTGGACAGATGGCAAGAATATATTGAATGTCTTTATAATGGGGATGAAATGTGAAGAGAAATTAAGGTTAAAGAGGAGCAATATGTGCCAGAAGATGGAAAGGGATTTACCATCTAGGAAGCAGAAGTAGAAAAGGTGTTGAAGGAGATGAAGAATAGGAAGGCATGAGGAATAGATGATTTGTCAGCAGAACTGTTGATGAGTCTGGGAAACAAAGCAATAAAAGAAATAGTCTACCTCTGTAACGAGATATATGATAAAGGGGAATGGCCTTTTGACTTCACTGCAACAGTTATGATACCAATAGAGAAAAAGAGAAACACTAAAAAATGTGAAGAGCACTGGACCATCAGTCTCATTTCTCATGCAGCTAAAGTCTTGCTGAGAGTGTTGAATAGAAGTTTATATGGCAAGCTGGATAGAGGGATTGCAGAGGAGCAATTCGGATTTAGAAGAGGAAAAGGAACAAGACATGCTATTGGCCTGCTAAGAACTATAGGGGAAAGATATATGGAAAAGGGTAGAGAAATCTTTGCTGTTTTTATAGATTTAGAGCAGGCTTTTGACAGAGTTCAGTGGAACAAGCTAATGGATATTTTGAAGAGGAAAGGAGTAGATGGGAAAGAGAGATGACTGATACAGAATCTATATTTACACCAGAAAGCAAGGATAAGGATTGGAAATGAAATGTCAGAAGGAAGCAGTATTGGACGAGGTGTTAGACAAGGTTGTTGCCTTTCCCCACTGTTGTTTAACACATACCTTGAAAAGATTATTCGAAAATCTTAGATGGGAAAAAGAGGAATATGTATTGATGGAAAGAGAATAGAATGTATAAGATTTGCTGATGACATGGTAATAGAGGCAGAGCGTGAGCGGACAGTGAATAACATGCTCAAAGATCTGAATGAAGCTTGTGTGGGATATGGGATGCAAATAAACACAGCAAAAACAAAGAGTATGGTCATCAGTACAAGACACAGACTGTCCAATATTAAAATAGGACAATCTTCCATTAGCCAAGTAAGCGAATTTAAATATCTCTGAAGCACAATAACTGAAGACTTGAGATGTCACCAGGAGGTGAAAACTCGGAATTGCCATAGCGAAGGAGGCCTTTAACAGAAAGAGGAGACTCTTATGTGGCAAATTAGATAAAGGACTAAGGAAAAGGCTTGGCAAATGTTTTGTCTGGAGTGTGGCACTATATGGGACAGAATCATGGACACTGAGACTAGAAGATGAAAAAAGGTTAGAAGCGTTTGAGATGTGGATGTGGAGGAGAATGGAGAGAATAAGCTGGGTGGAAAGAGTGAGTAATGAAAGAGTATTGGAAAGGGTTGGTGAGAGAAGATGTCTGCTGAAGGTTGTAAGAGAAAGGAAAAAGAACTGGTTGGGACATTCATTGAGAAGGGAGTGCTTGTTAGTAGATGCTTTGGAAGGATTGGTTTGTGGGAGAAGACTGAGAGGAGGAAGGAGATACAAGATGATAGATGACATAAAGGGAAGAGGAAATTATGCAGACCTGAAGAGGATGGCAGAAGACCGGACAGCCTGGAGAACTTCCATGTGAAAACCTGCTTTTAGGCAGAACACTGGTGATGATGTGTCTGTAAAAACACCTGATTGCTATGGGTGACTGGAACATGATTGTAGCTGAAGAACTGGGGGAAGGAATTGTTGGCAAATATTGACTTGGAAGAAGAAATGAAAGAGGAGATTGACTTATCAAGTTCTGCTTGAGGAACCAATTAGTTGTTGCAAACACATTTTTCCAACATCACAAACAAATAAGATACACATGGAAGGCCCCTGGAGACCTGAGGAGACAACAGATTGATTACATTCTAGTGAAAGCACATTTTAGGAATCAGATAAAAGATTGCAGGAGCTATCCATCTGCAGACATAGGTTCTCATGAAAAGTTCACCAAGATTCGAACATTTGAAGGAGAGGCCAGTAAAACTTAAATGGGAACTACAAAAACTGAAAACTGAGGGACTGTCAAAGTGCTATGTTCATGAAACAGACAACCTAGCTAGGAATTTTCAACATGGTGGAGTAAATGAAGACTGGAATCAAATTAAATCTGGTATATACAAAGCAGCAGAACAGGTAGTTAGAAGAACTGAACCCAAAAACAAGAGGAAATGGATTACAGCAGATATTGATGAGCTTATAGAAAACAGGAAATTATACAAAAATGTAACTGATGAACAAGGAAAAGCTTAATACAGAAGACTAAGGAATTTAGTTAATAGAGAAGGTAGGAAAACAAAAGAAAATTTTCTTGAAGAAATGTGCAGAGAAGTGGAAGAAAATATGCAAAACAGAAGAACTGATTTAGCCTACAGAACAGCAAATCAATTTTTTAACAAATGTAAAACAACATTCTCAGGCACAATAGAAAATAAAGAAGGGAAAATGATGTTTGGTGAAGACATTGTGAAGAGACGGAAAGAGGACATAGAGGAGTTGTATGCCGGAACACCTCTTACAGAGGAAGTAATAGGAAGAGAGGAGCAAGTAGACGATGATGACAAGGTAGATGACATTCTGCAAGAAGAATTTGACAGAGCCGTAAAATAACTACGAGACAACAAAGCAATGGGTATCGATAACATCCCTGCAGAACTAATAAAGAATGCTCGTGACAGTATGACAATTATGCTGCTTAAACTTATTAGGTCCATCTATAACACAGGAGAGATACCAACAGACTTGCAGAAATGTATCATTGTTCTTATACCAAAGAAGGTAGCAGCTACAAAATGCGAACAGTACTGAACTCTAAGCCTAATATCACATGCATCAAAATTCTCATAAAAATAGTTATGAAGAGAATTGAAGAGAAGGTGGAGGATATCCTGAGTGGAGATCAGTTTGGTTTCAGAAGGGGATTTGGAACAAGAGAGGTAATTCTGGCACTTACACTCATTATCGAAAAGCAAGTACAGAAAAATAAACCCACTTATATTGCCTTTGCAGACATGGAAAGGGCATTTGATAACATTATTTGGCAAGAGATGTTCAGAGTGCTGAGGAAAAGGGGAATAAAGTACAAAGACATCCATGTGATACTCAGTTTCTATAGGAATGAGGTGGCAGTGATTAGGAACTGTCACCAAGAACAAGAAGCAAATATTAGAAAACGGGTAAGACAAGGATGTACTCTCTCTCCTCTTATATTCAATGCTTACATCCAGGAAGCTATAGACCAAGTTCGAGAAACTACTGAGGCGGGGATCAAAATTAATGGGCAGAAGATAGATGTGCTACATTATGCAGATGATATTGCTATAGTCATGGAGACAAAAGAAGATCTAGAGGAAGTCCTCAGGACAACGGAAAAAATTCTATGCAATCATTACGGAACGAGAATAAACAAGAAAAAGACTAAAGTGACAGTATGCAGTACAGGAGCAGAATATGAACCTCTGAGAATGAGAATTGAAAGAGAGGAGCTGGAAGTGATAGAGGAATTTACTTACCTGGGAAGCAAAATCACAAGAGATGATAGAAGCCAAAAAGAAATTTCAACCAGAATACAAAAGGCCAAAATTGCATTTAATTGGAGAAGGAACTTACTCGCCAGCAACAACATCAGTCTGAAAATAAGGAAACGTATCATGAAAGGTTTCATTTGGAGTGTGGCCCTGTACAGATGTGAAACTTGGACAATTGGAAGAGAAGAGAGAAGATGGCTAGAGGCCCTGGAGATGTGGTGCTGTAGAAGGATGATGAAGATCAGCTGGAGAGATAAAGTAACAAATGAAGAGGTGCTTAGAAGAGTACAGGAAACCAGATCTCTGTGGAGGAACATCCAAACAAGAAGAGACAAACTTGTAGGGCACATCCTATGACACAACTACATCATTGGAACAATAGCAGAAGGAGCTGTTGAGGGAAGGAAGTGGCGGGGGTGACAAAGGATATCATACATGCAACAGATCATTAATGACACTGGATGTAACACATATGTGGAAATAAAGAGGAAGGCAGGCAGAAGAGAGGAATGGCGCTGTGCTGCAAACCAACCTCAGGTTTGAACACTAAAAGAAGAAGAAAGAAGAAAAAGATAGTGAAGTAGCATGGCTTAGTTTGTGGTTGGAAATGTCTAATTACTTTGTAGACCACTAACAGGTCATGGTGGTACGCACCCTACTTAGTCTGTGTGTCAGACAACTTACAGGAAAAAAGTCGAGGGTCTGCCTTGAACCTTTTACCCTCTGCTGTGGCACCACCCCTATAGCAGTCTGACTAGCTTTGATGACCACAGCCAGTAATGTTGAAGACAGAGGGTGAACAAGAAGTTTTACTCTTGCAAGGAGGATTTGACTTTTTGAAAAGCAGATGACATTTCAGGTGTCCATGCAAGAGAGTGTTGTCCTCATGAAGTGATGCTTGAAAGCACTGCTGTGAGTGGTGCTTGGATCACTGCTGCTCATGGGACGTGGCACCTGTAGAAATTAACCACACGTAGGAAAATGCCACAATTGCTGATATGTTTCAGGAAGGGGAATCAACTGAAGCAAGTCAACTTTAGAATGTAAGGGCTTAATACCTTCAATATTTACTCGATGTCCCAAAGAGTCCACTACGTGTCTGTGAAGCACACACTTCACACTTGTTGCTCTTTAATTTCACCCCATAATCAGAAAGTCTTTCAAAAATAGCCCATAGATGAATTTTGCACTCAAAACTAGATGCAGAAAATATCTACATGTTGCCAATGTAGGCGAAGCAGAAATTCCAGCCACAGAGGACCTAGTGAATGAAATATTGTGCTGTTTGCATGGCATTCTTAAGGCCGAATGGTATCCACACATATTCAAAAAGGCCGCAAGGTGTGATTATTTCTGCGATTTGCACATCCACTGATGCTAATGGAATTTGATGATAAGCTTTCTGGAAGTCAGTGACATTAAATATTAGCTACCATAAGACCATGTAAGTGGAGAACAGGATAGCAGCTCATATGGTGCATGCATTTAGGGTGCAATAGTCCCCACACAGACACCATGAACTGTCTTTGTTTTGAACTTCATATAGAGGACCTTCAACATCGCAGTGTGTCAGCAATAGTTGGTTAATATATTAAAAAACTAAAAAACCCCTCTCGATTTCGAAAAAAGCGCCTAGTGTTAACCCAGGTTTTGGCGTAGATAACTACACCTTCTTCAGAACAACAATAAAACCCACAAGTGCCTAAGAAGACCTTTGTCAATGATTAAAAGAACACCATAGCTATACATTTATAAACAAAAAAGAAAAGGAAACACAAACAGTACATATGCACAAAGTCAAAACCATTACTTAACTTAATAGTGTATGCTCCACCTCACACTGGCCTATGTTCGATGGGCCATGACCCGCCATAAACTGCAGCTACAAACAGTCACTCATTTACAAGCCCAACCCACTACCTATGCACATGCACAAGACAAGGGAAGTTACTTGAATGCACATGCGCATACAAATACGAGAAAGTTTATACATGGGTCGGGGCTAAATAGCCCATATATTCCCAACCATGGATCAATGTATATCAAAAAATGGAATGGATAGAATAAGTGACGAGCTAAATAGGAGATGAAACCTAAAAATAACTGCACACAGTTGCTTATGCTAGGAAAAAAACATATATGAAGCTAAAGACGCCGTGGTAATAAAGATATAGGGATAAAACATGAGGTGTTCAACAGGCTAAATCACCTTCATCATAAAAGGAAAAATGAAGATAAAAAGAAAGAAGATGAATGGTTTCACCAACTGCACTCGCCAATCAGTGCACGCATGTGAAAATCCCCAGATCATCAGATTTACAATTATGAAGAACAAATTAAAGCTGCGAAACCTTCAAAAAAATTTTTGTTTCTTAGTAGGAGTTGGTCATTAAGTATATTGTTCTTAGCATGTTGCAGATGCTTAAAGATCTACATTTCTTCCAAAACATCCAGTTTTAAGCCCTTGACCTTGGCATGAAGTAACTCGATGTTAACTGGAGGGCTCGGCGCATGAGCCGTTTGCACGAGGTGTTCCGCATAAGTAGAGCCCTTAGTACCGTCACCACTTCTAGTAGGAATATGCTGTTTATACCTGAAACCTCATGTAGAGGAGACACCCAAGGGCTTTCAGAACATCTGACAACCCACATAGCCAGAAATCCTTCAAACTCTTTATTTACAGCAGCATACTTACCAGGAGCTAACTGATGGACCTTGTAAGTATCTGGCAACCTTGGCATAGTGGGAATATGACATGCTGTTTTATGTTGTACTTGGAATTGTGGTGTGGACTGGCATTTTGTTGCATAAAGTGTTTTACCAATAGTTACACCATCTCTGAGCACATAGGTGTCCTTGAGCCATAGCATGTTTGGTGGCACTAGTGTGTAAGAATTTAATGTCTGCAAGGATGTGTATTTTCTATTGTTCCACTATTGTAATTTTTTGAAATTGGATTAGAGAAGGTAAAGAGTTCCTTTAACAGTGGTATTTTTGCATTTACCACTGAACAACTGGAGTTCTTTTGGGTGAGAGTGCAGTTATTGGCGACACAGAAGCTTCTCGTAGAGTTATTGCAAGACTATGTATGATTTCATTGTTCAAGTGAAATGTAGCCTTCCATATGGACACAGTTATAACAGTGGATAAAATCCATCTGAGTATGGATTCAGTGGCATAAGAGGTCTGGAAAGTCCTTCAAAAATTCTATGAGAATCCCAAATTCGCAACTGCTTTTTGTGACCAAATGTAGGAATTCCCAAATTGTTCAATGCTGTGGGCCATGATTTTATGGATTAACAGTTTTCCTTATGAAACTTCCAAGCAGATTAAAACTGTGTGCCCGACCGAGACTCGAATTCAGGACCTTTGCCTTTCGCGGGGAAGCGCTCTGCCATATGAGCTACCAAAGCACGACTCATGCCCGGTCCTCACAACTTTACTTCTACCAGTATCTCGTCTCCTACCTTCCAAACTTTACAGAAGCTCTCCTGCGAACCTAGCAGAACTAGCACTCCTGAAAGAAAGGATACTGCAGAGACATGGTTTTCCTTATGTAGCAGGGAGGACACTGATGTCTGAGCCTGCGTCAGTTAAATGAAACAGCTTGTTACACATGTCCTCACAACCCATGTGATGTAGGAACACTGTGAAGAATAGACTGCCTGTCAGCTGTGTTTGAGACAGTTACATTGCCAGTACAAAGGACTATGTTTCTACCATGTGGTGGAGTATGAGCAGAGGCAGACTCATTTATAGTGGTGGGTAGGCACTGCTGAGTGGAGTGATCAATTGTGCTTAATTTCAGTCGCTGTCTCCATTTGAGTAATTGCATGGCAGTGTGCATTTACATTCCAGCTGTCTGAAGTGTCGATGATACGAACACAGTTTTGTGCACTGGCTGACATTACTTCATACGCCACATTGTCTGGTAGGTTGAGTGCTGCTGGGATTGGCTCACACTCCTCGGAGTTGCCACTGGATAACACTGAAGCTGCATTGTAGCACATTCACTTGTTCTGCAAGTGGAAACTGCTGCTCCTTTGTGGTAGTGGCCGTAACCTTACCCACGATGTCACGTTGTCCATATATAGGGCTCAATTGCATCATCTTGTAATGGAACATGACAATTTGATCTGCAGTCAGTAACTGCAACGTAATGGAAATCAGTGCACTTTTCACCACAAAATGTAAATGGCTCACCCAAATCTGTTTGTATGCTGAATCAGAAACCTCAGTCGTGGAAACCAGTGATCTCAGGTGATACCAAAAAATGGAAGGAACTTGTCATCAGTTATTTCAGTTTGCAGCACTTGTTGAATGTAGATGTTCATAAGTTTGCACCCTCGGTGAAGCACACTGTTCTTGATGTGTGTATATTTAGCCCCAAGAGATGTTTTGTGCACATCATCTAATAATAACAACAATTTTTTGTGAGTCCAGTGCTCCAATAGTGCAGATGAATTGCATGTTATCATCTGAGTTGCCACAGGCCTTAAAGAAAAGTTCAAGGAGCTGGAATCATCTACATCTACATCTACATCTACATGACTACTCTGCAATTCACATTTAAGTGCTTGGCAGAGGGTTCATCGAACCACAATCATACTATCTCTCTACTATTCCACTCGCGAACAGCGAGCGGGAAAAACAAACACCTAAACCTTTCTGTTCGAGCTCTGATTTCTCTTATTTTATTTTGATGATCATTCCTACCTATGTAGGTTGGGCTCAACAAAATATTTTCGCATTCGGAAGAGAAAGTTGGTGACTGAAATTTCGTAAAAAGGTCTCGCCGCGACGAAAAACGTCTATGCTGTAATGACTTCCATCCCAACTCGTGTATCATATCTGCCACACTCTCAAAGATCAAGCTGTCGCCGCAGGTACAGCAGTGCAATGAATTTGCTAAGCGACCTGGGAGGTGTGAAGTAGCATAGTGTTGAACTGTCAGTGAGCTGCTTAAAACATGTAGTGCCCAGCACTTGTCCAGAAATTAACATTGGTTGTAGGATAGTCTGCAGGTCATCTAAAAAACACGACAAATATCCATGTAGTTGGCAAAGTGATTTCACTCTTGATTTGCTTGTCATCTCCCATGGTAGGAGACATCATTTGTGGGCACTATGATCCATAACTGAATAAATTTACTGCAAGTACTATACACTTTATTTCTGTATCAAAAATAAAGGAGTAAAAACTCAGGGGAAAAAATGTAGAGAAACTGAATCAACATTGTTAAACATAACCAAATCTGCTTTTAGGTATCTTGCCACATGTCACAAAGATAGTCCACACTTCTGATTACATGTTCAGATGTTTGCATCATCACACATTATTTGCATAACCGTATCTTTTTCATTGGTGAATTGAAAGAAGGAAGAGCATCTGTCTGCCACTACTTACACTGTAGTTTCTTCCAAGAATGTAAATTAGAAGTAACTGTGTGCTTGGAATTTCCATCAAAGTCAAGATCATAAATCTTTAGTTTCTTAAGGAAAGCTTGTGAAATACTTTTCCTGTTAGTCTGTCTGATTCAGACTCATTCTAGTGATGATTGAACAAAATGTGCAACTTTTCCATTGTACTATCAAGTTCATCATTACTTACTTATCTTTCATATTTTTACCTAATACATTAATGCAAATATTATCTGACAATTGTACATGTGAAAGACCCTCCCACAATGTGCGTCTTCAGGACAGATTAGTATTGAATTGGGTGTATGCTGTTTGAGAAGATTGTTGTCTAATATTAAGACTTGCATTTAGGAGACATGTGATTCACATCCAAGTTCAGCTATTCTCTTAGTTTTCAATAGTTGCCCTGAGTTAGTGCACGCAAATTCCAACCAAATTCCTTAAAATCGGCATATTCAGTTCCCTTCCCCATTCTGAGACAAAGTCATATAAACAGAACTGAAGTTTCATCATATCATGAACATGCGATTTGCTTCATAAACATTCATTGGTGGAATTATATGTGATTTACGAGAATATCATCTGTGGAAATCACTCTGAATTTTTGCAATTTTTGGCAACAACATTTATGTCTTTTTATTGTTGCTATTGTTTGTTCGTTTAACTCACCTTACACAGATGCTGCAGTCAGTATCATTTTCTCATTGATTTTTTCACATTTCACCCATTGTTACTCTGGGAATATTGGAGTTCGTAATCCATTCAACACATTCAGTTGTTTATTTTACATATTCTGTGTCCTCCCCTTCATATCATGGGACTTCCTACGACTCCCCACCCTTTCCTCTACTTTTCCTTTACCTTCCCATTTTCCTACACAAATAACCTGCAGACAAAAGTGTATGATGACAATGGTAAACTGACTGGTGGTCAGATAATACAGTTTTCTGCATTTCATCACTTCTCCTGTGTACTGAATCAGCCAGCTGTTCTGAATGGCTCAGATGCTTTTAATGAAAAATGCCACATTATACAACTTATTGAACATAATTTTCATCAGTTCACCTTTATTTATAGGCACTTTTAGCCCACTGTTGCATAGCCACATGAAAGATGATCCAAATGCACATATTTGAAGACACCAATGCCACATATTGACACTGTTAATTTCAGTGATGATACGGTATTCTCAGTTCATTTCTGACAGATATTGCAGCCTTCACAGACAGCATTGTGCTGTATTAATTTTGATTACACGCTGTCTGCAGTTGCACAATTTTTCTGCTGGGTGTAAATTTTATTCTTAATTTATCTTTGTTTTGCGATGAATGCATGTTTTTAAAGGTGAAATGGAGGCCACGCTTGCTTGAAATTAACATACCACTAAAGCAAAACTTATCTTGTTTCGAGCATCAAAGCTTCCCAGATTACGTGGAACACCACAGACTCTGGAAAGGTAATCACTTAGATTCACATTCACATTCCAGGGGGCACGGAAGAAAATACAGATACAGAAGAAATTCCTGAAGAAATAACACAGCCAGAGACAGCAGGTTCAAATGTAGGTCATATGAGGCGTCGTTTCCATGAGCTGTTGGATGATGCTTTTAGCCTGTTTGGAAGTCGCAGTGAAAGTCCTGGACTGGAAGATGGAACCAGCAGCCCTCCTATGTTGCACAGAGTCCATTCAGCAATTGTCAGGTGAGGATAGCAATCAAATTTGTATCACTGTAAGCTTAATGCACCTACTAAATCACACTAGCTTATCACAGAAAGCACTATTGATACCCATTTGTCTGCAAAAACCTGTGAGACAAAACGGTACAGAAAGTGGATGCATGCAAATATGTAAGTACAAAGCAAAATGTGTATGACTTGTGGCAGAAAAGATATGAGACTGTTTCAACATAACTTTTTATTCATTATCATAGTATATTGCACTGTTGTCTTCTTGCATGAATGGTACACTTGGTCTCATCTCAATCTTTCCAGAAAAAGACTTCATTCAACCTCATTTAAAATATTTCAGTGTTGCTAATAATCTTGAAATCTCAACAATTTAAATAATTTTTTCTCTCGTGGCAAAAGCAGGTAAATTTATAAATGTCCCAAAAGAGGCCAAACAACTGATATAAAGGGAGCAATGTAAAGTACAAAATATGGACTCTAGTTTGAAATACAAAACAAAAGTCTTAAAATTATTGAATATAAGAATAACAGTCAACGTCTTATGCAGCTGCTATGCAATAGATGATCTGAGTTAGGTTTGCCAGAATTTCTTCCATGTTCTTTCCTTCTTTCACATAAAAATAAAGTCAATAAGAAATAAACTGTCACAGTTAGAATGTCACAATGTAACTCTTTGAAAAATTTTGTGTCCCAACTAAAAATCAAACTGGTCACAGAGGAGAAATGTTAACACCAAACTGAATGCGTCCTGCATACTGACAATTTCATCTTTGCCAGCATATATGTCTGCACTGAAGGGATAACATTCTGTCTTGTGTGAAAGTTCATGCTTACAGTTTTCTGACAGTTTACTAGCAGTCTGTTTGCCTCAAACCAAGGTTTTATGTGACAGGTAGTTTCATTGCCTGTTTCTTGAAGTGCATCTTCTCTGTCGGAAATTAAAATGTTTGTATCATCAGCATACAAAAAATAATTAGCAGTAAGGATGTTTTCTGGGAAGTCATCAGTGAACAACATGAAAAGGACTGGGCGAAGAACAGATCACAATGGGACATCACAAGTCATATTTAGGGTATCTGATCTGCAGTATGTAGAATCCTGGGGGTTTATGATTTCTGCATAGTTTCTCCTTTCACTTAGATAGCTACTAAACCAGCTGTGGGCAGTACCCCTGATTCCAAATTTCTCAAGCTTTCCGAGGAGCAACTTATATCAGAGGCTTTGGGTTGGTCAAGGAACACACCAACAACAGGCTGTTTGTGATCAATTAGACTTGAACACTTCTCTAAAATCTCATATAGTGCATTTATGGTTGACCTATTTTTGCAAAATCCATATTGAGAAGATGTTATAATGTTGTTGGAGTTTGAAAGGCTTTCTAATTTTATGGAAACACAATATTCAAAAATTTGGATAATATTGCAACAGGCCTATAATTTTCCATGGCAGTTTTCTCTCCTTTCTTGTACAATGGTATAATTTTAGAAATTTTTAACTGGTCAGTAATCATTCCCTCCTCAAAAGAGGTGTTAATGATATTAGACAGGGGTCCACAGATGAAACTTGATCACTTTTCAAGTAAAAATCACTATACCATATCACAGCTGGCAGAGAAAATTTTTTGATTCTTTTCCCTGTACCTTCATAAGGTGTTGTTGGAGATAGGAAAACAGAGTTCAAGGGAATATCATTATTAGGATGAGAGTGTACATGGTGTTTGAACAGGCTGGCAATACAATTTGTGAAATTTCCGGAAAGTGTTTGTTAAAACCATTGCCAATTTTATGTATATTTTCTGTTTTTTGTCCTTCTGTGTTCAACTTAATTTGTCCTCTACAGGTCTCTTTCTTCCAGTTTGGTCATTTATTATGCTCCATATTGTCTTCCATTTGTTAGTGGAGTTCCTAAAGGGGTTATCATTGTAATCCTTTTTTGCTGCTTTAATCACTCTTCTATGAGTATTTTTTAAAGTGCAAATTAAACTCTTCCAACTTTTCACTGTCCAGTAGCCTCATTTTTACTGAGGATGTTTTAATGCCTATTGGGGTTAATCCAAGAATTTTTCTTTTTGTGGGTGACTGGGTCATAGTTTCCATTTTTTTTTTTAATGATAATTGAAGTGCTACTGGGATATCTGTATGAAGTTTTCAAGTTTTTCATCTACCATTACTAAGTCATGTACACTTTTGCAGCCCTCTCTTCTTGTAGTGGCATGGGTGTGTGTAAGCACATATGTATATGTATGTTTACATATGTGTGTGTGTGTGTGTGTGTGTGTGTGTGTGTGAGTGTGTGTGTGCTTTATTTATCTCAAAAAAGATTACTCCAAAAGCTAGCAAGTTTTCTTTCTTTTTGAGTGTACCTGTTCATGACTTACTGCTTCTGCTTTACAGTGAGTGGTCTTCTTTAATCCAAAAGTATTTACATTCTACCAGCACTTTCTCACAAATTTTGTTTTCTCAATATTTTACACCAAAGATGCAAATAAACTGCCAAAAACACATAATAAAAATTCAATTTTATTTTGCAAGTAAATCAGTGATTTTTCTGCTTCAGTAACTCCAAGTGAGCCTAGTGAAGTGCATTTTTTATAGTGACCAATGATGAAAATACACCATTGGCCACCACCATTTTAAGAATGTACATGAATAACATTTCCAGTTGTGAGTTTACCTGTTCCGGGGCCAAGGGTGGAATCAGATCTGGTTGTTTGCTATCATAAATGGTTTTAGTTTTTATGTTTTACCCTGTGACTTTTTTGTCTACAGAGATCATTGGTTGGTCAAGAAGCCATTCAGAAAGTTACTTTTCATCATTACTGAGCACATTACATGAATTGTGATTTTCCAATTGGCTTCCTAGTTCTTTTTTCCAAGCCAAACACACTATATGAACAAAACTCATTATTTCTACAACAATCTTCCTAAAAACTGTCAAATAATGGAAAATCCAGGTAGGAATATCAACAGTGTAGGAAAAGATAGATTGCTAATTACCATATAGGTGATATGTTAAGTTGCAGATAAGCACAAGTTAAAGAGGTGTACTTGCTTATTTGCATGAATGATGTGTGTTTCTCTTTTACTTATGAAGCCTGTAAGTGTCTTTTAATTGTGCCTTAATGTATCATTTTTATGGTAAGCACCAATCTATGTTTTTGTACATTTGTAAACACAATGTTATGTCTTATTCAAAGTTAGTGAAGTTAGTGAACCCTTCAGTGACAAGACCAATAGTGAAGAACTTAACCTTTTATTTAAGCATATTGTCTCTGATGGATACGTTTCGTCCTTAAGCCATTTCAGTGAACATTCTTCAGGATACAAGATCTCACCTTGCCAGGTCAACTGCCTCCCACTATATGACATTTATACAGCAATCTGACTTTTCAGGATTGCCAAACAGCATGAATGGTGGAATCCTGAAAGTTTTCACTACATCCTTTCCTCACTACATATTCTGTGGGGCCTGTTACCTGATTCTTTTCTACAGGACTTGAATATTTATACGTCTTTGAAGTCATTTTTGCAGCTGATGTATATACTGTAGTATGTTATGAATGTGTCTAGAAGAGTTGATTGATTTGTTGAGGTCTGACTGAGCAAGAGTTGATTTTTTGTATGTGGGGCAGTGGTTTCTAGAACCAACAGTACTGGATAACATGATCCTCATCAGTTCTTCAGTACTGAATTGTGTATTATTTTCTGCAGTGTACTTGGTCTATTTACTGTTACAGTTTACAATAGTGGACAACAACCTCTGTCATAAAAACATTGTTCCTCGTGTTACTTTTCTCTGGTAGCAGCAGTTTTCTCCAAGTCAAGTGCTCATGATTCACACTGGACACAGTAACAAATTAACAGTTCAGTGCCTGTATGACCTTGAAGATGGAGTGTCCTATACAGCCACAATATGGTGACTATGATGAAATACAACTGTGTTGGAGATTTAATATGCAGAGTTTTATCAGGTATCTTCTGGGACTCTCTTCGTAAAAACTGAACACTACCCACTAAGGAACTGTTCAAATGTAAGTTATCTTCTACTGAGAGAAAAAAATATATTAAAATTCTCTGAAATTTTGAGGGCTATAAGATGCCAGCTCTTATTTAAATTTAATGCAGTTTCCTAATTGCTTTCATTTGTTTTGCCAGTCACATTTTAAGATATGTCACTGATAGTGATTATCTCACTGTTACAAAAACTTTTCATCACTTTTCTTAGAATTTTATAACCAAATTTGTAATGTAATTTCAGCAGTTACATTCTGATGCCACTTACAACACAAGATTTAAGAGGGTTTAATCTACTTATATGGATATTAGTATTCTAAAACAACAGATTTCATGTGACTCTTCAAAGTTTCCTGGTGGATGTGTTGTAAATAATCTTCTTCTCAGTCATACCTAGCCACCAGCAAGGTTGAACCACCTGAAGATGTCGGACAGTTGCGCCAAGGAAATGTTGGGGAATTTGCACTATGGGATCCAGCGGCAAAACCATGAAGACTATTAACATACAGATTTCATATTAGCCAGTGATTATGTATTTGTCTCTTTTTGCTGTTGTTTATGTCATGCACTGATATTAGAAGCTAGTAATTGAGACTGTATATTAAACTATGATTCTGAAATGTGGATATATATCTAAGAAAATATTGTCAGTATCGGTGAAGCTGGTTCTCACAACATTGGTATGGGTTTCTGAGGGGAATTAGATTATACAAAATAACAAAAAATTCTTTAATAATTATCATTGAGGAAATAATAATTGAAATTAGTATAACAACTTTCAGTTTAGAAGTAAAAGAGCTTATAAAAGTAGCAAGACTTTTGTTGAGGCTATAACTATTACCTTTCCATAAATTTCAATTTTTAAAGCTGAAATTCCAAATGCTGGTCACGGTATTTTTTTATTTATACAGGGAGTCAGAGGAGGAACAGTCAATATTCAAGTTTACGACAGGAATTATCATTTGAAGCAAAAATGTCTAGTAAACATGGTTTCTGAAATGCATATCCTAAGAGCCTGAACACTTCTTCATCTTTGATACTAAGAAACAGATCTCTTCTACTGCAGGCTCTTTGCTTCACATATTTTGAGAGGTGGTAGTATGGACCAAAACAAGAAAAAAAGTCTGGTAAACTTGAGCTTTAAAATACTCACCTTAAGAAGTATGAGAACTTGTTCATCTTTGCTGCTATGAAACACATCTCGTCTACTAAACAAGTGTTCATAGCCCTTAAGGCATGCATTTCAGAGCCCTTGTTTACTAGAAAATTTTTCTTACTTTGGTCCACACAACCTCCTTCCAAAATATGGAAAGCAAAGAGCTTGTCAAAGAAGACATTTGTTTCACAGTATGAAAGATGAAGAAATGGTTGTATCTCTTAAGGTATATATTTTAGGGCCCTTGTTTAGTAGATGTTTTTGCTCCAAATGATCATTCCTGTCATATCCCTGAATACTGACAATTCTTCTGGGACACCTTTCTCAATCCAGTTCAATTTCTTTATCCACAGATTGACAATGTATGTTGTATGGATGAAGGTAATACATAGCTATGGCTAGTTTCAATAAAATTTCTTATATTTAAGTTGTTTGCAGTCTTACATAAAAATACAATCTTCTTACACCATTATACATAAATAATTTTATTTTTTAACATTCAGCTATTCTTCAGTGTCATGAAAGCTATGCATTATTAAAAATTGTTTTAGCTCTACTCTGTATTTATGAAATTCTTCAATTTTGTTTATTGTGCCAGGCAATGTGCAAAAAACATATTGTTGGTTGATAATGTACACTTCCTGGTAAAGAGCTTTTCTGTGGTTGTCTCTGTGAAAGTGTCTGTTTCCTGTTATTTAATTATGAACTTGATTTTCAGAGCTGAAAATTCCTGATGAATTTTCAGAAAGCACATACATTTATACATGTGTCAGCCAGGAGTGTCATCATTTCCGTACATGACTCTCTACACTGAACTTCTTTCATTACTTTAACAACACTTTTTTTTTAAGTTTGAAAGTTTGTCTTGCCGTACTTGTATTTCCCCAGAAGATCACACAATATCTAAGGATGCTGTTCGCTTAAGCATAATAAGCACACAACAGTAATTCAACACTGCAGCAGTCCCAAAGGATTCTTAGCACTTGACAGCAGTTACTTAGTGTTTTGTACAGAAATTCTAGATGCTTCTCCCATCTCAAGTGATTATCCACCCACATGCCTAGACATTTTGTAGATGGAGCTTACGCGATAACATAGTTACCTAACTCAGCTTTTATGCTGCTTCTAGCTTAATTTCTAATATTACAGAAATTTATCCATATCACATTTTCCTTATTTATGGCCAAAGCATTAACCCTCAACCATTTTCCTGCCTCATCTATTGTCTAAGAGACATTCTGCTGTAGGTTATCCTCCATATATTCTTTCACGAAAATGTCCATGTTGTCAGCAAACATCAGTGTGTCTGCAGCACTCTGATGGTTTGGCAAATCATTTATATATACCAGGAACAACAGAGAGCCTAATACAGAGCCCTCACACACTCCATATCTAGTATTTTGTAAGCTGCAAGGTATTCCTTGCCTATGTAAACATATTTGTACTCTCTGTTGTCTATCAGATTTGAACCATTTGAAAGCCATTCCTCAAACCCCATAACAATATAATTTCACAAGCAGTAAATCGTGGCTGATTAGGTTAAATGCTTTGGATAAATCCAAGAATATCCCACAGCTTAGTTCATTCCTATCCAAGACTGCTGTTGCCATTGATTTGTTCTTCCTAAACCCATTTTGAGCACTGATGAGTATTTTATTTTTGTTCAGGAGATCGCCTAGCCATTCATTCATTACTCTTTCTAATACTTTAGAAAAACCTGTCTATTGTGACACTGGTCTATAATTGTTTTTATGTCAGCTGATCTATTCTTTTTGTAGAGTGGCTTTATAATGGATAACTTTAGTTCTGATGGAAACACCTCTGTCCTGAAAGAAGTATTAATAATGTCAGCTAGCGGACCTAAGCTGAAACAAGGCTCCAGGAGCAGACAACATTCCATTAGAACTACTGATAGCCTTAGGAGAGCCAGCCCAGACAAAACTCTACCATCTGGTGAGCAAGGTGTATGAGACAGGCGAAATACCCTCAGACTTCAAGAATAAGATAATAATTCCAATCCCAAGGAAAGCAGGTGTTCACAGATGTGAAAATTACTGAACTATCAGTTTAATAAGCCATGGCTGCAAAATATTAACATGAATTCTTTACAGATAAATGGGAAAACTGGCAGAAGCCAACCTCGGCAAAGATCTGCTTGAATTCCATAAAATTTTGGACCCTACGACTTATCTTAGAAAATAGATTAAGGAAAGGCAAACCTATGTTTCTAGCATTTGTAGACTTAGAGAAAGCTTTTGACAATGTTGACTAGGATAATCTCTTTCAAATTCTGAAGATGGCAGGGGTAAAATACAGGGAGCGAAAGGCTATTTACAATTTGTACAAAAACCAGATGGCAGTTATAAGAATCGAGGGCCATGAAATGGAAGCAGTGGTTGGGAAGGGAGTGAGACATGGTTGAAGCCTATCCCTGATGTCATTCAATCTGCATATTGTGCAAGCAGTAAAGGAAGCAAAGAAAAATTTGGAGTAGGAATTAAAATCCATGGAGAGAAAATAACAACTTTGAGACTCGCTGATGACATTGTAATTCTTTCACAGACAGCAAAGGACCTGGAAGAGCAGCTGAACGGACTGGACAGTGTCTTGAAAGGAGGATATAAGATGAACATAATCAAAAGCAAAACGAGGGTAATGGAACATAGTCGAATTAAATCAGGTGATGCTGAGGGTATTGGATTATGAAATGAGGTGCTTAAAGTAGTAAATGAGTTTTGCTGTTTGGGGAGCAAAATAACTGATGATGGTCGAAGTAGAGAGGATATAAAATGTAGACTGGCAATGGCAAGGAAAGCGTTTCTGAAGAAGAGAAAATTTGTTAACATCAAGTATAGATTTAAGTGTCAGGAAGTCTTTTCTGAAAGTAATTGTATGGAGTAGAGCTAGGTATGAATGTGAAACATGGATGATGAACAGTTTAGACAAGAAGAGAATAGAAGCTTTTGAAATGTGGTGCTACAGAATAATGCTGAAGATTAGATGGGTAAATCACATAACTAATGAGGAGGCACTGAACAGAATTGAGGAGAAGTGGAATTTGTGGCACAACTTGACTAGAAGAATGGATTGGTGGACAGGACACTTCAAATATTTTCAAAAAACTAACGATAGCCAAAGTTCATCAAAAGAAACTGATTCTAAGATTGATGGCAATGTATGCTTCAGATAATACCAGCTCATCCCTGGAAGGCTACAGCAACAATACAGAAATAATAATAACCCATGAAGAAGACAAACTGGAAAAAATAATGAAAATGACTGTGACAGAAATGAGACGGCAGCTATAAGAGTCAAGAGACACGAAATAGAAGCAATAGTTGAGGAGGGAGTGAGACATCATATCGTTGATGTTATTCAACCTGTACATTAAACAAGCAGTAAAGGAAACAAAAGAAAAATATGGTGTAGGAATTAAAATCCAGGGAGAAGAAATAAAAACCTTGAGATTTGCTCATGACATTGTAATTCTGCCAGAGACAGCAAAGGATTTGGAAGAACAGTTGAATGGAATGGACAGTGTCTTGAAAGGAGGATAAAAGATTAACATCATCAAAAGCAAAAAGAGGATAGTGGAATGTAGTTGAATTAAATGAGTTAATTCTGAGATATTTAGATTAGGAAAGAGACACTTAAATTAGTATACGAGTTTTGCTATTTGGGTAGCAAAATAACTGAAGATGGTCAAAGTAGAGACTAGCAATGGCAAGGAAAGTGTTTCTGAAGAAGAGAAATTTGTTAACATCAAGTAGAGATTTACATGTCAGGAAGTCATTTCTGTAAGTATTTGTATGGAGTGTGCTCATGTATGGAAGTGCAATGTGGACGATAAATAGTTTAGACAAAAAAAGAATAGAAGCTTTCGAAATGTGGTGCTACAGAAGAATGCTGAAGATTAGATGGGTAGATCACATAACTAATGAGGAGGTATTGAATAAAATAAGGGAGAAGAGAAATTTGTGGCACACCTTGACTAGAAGAAGGGATCGGTTGGTAGGACATGTTCTGAGGCATCAAAGGATCACCAATTTAGTATTGGAGGGCTGCATGGAGGGTAAAAATCGTAGAGGGAGACCAAGAGATGAATACACTAAGCAGATTCAGAAGGTTGTAGGTTGCAATAGGTACTGGAATATGAAGAAGCTTGCACAGGATAGAGTAGCATGGAGAGCTGCATCAAACCAGTCTCAGGACTGAAGACAACAACAACAACAGCTAGCTGAGAATCTAAACTGATGGAATTATGTTTGATTACCTTGTCTGGAATTCTGTTGATACCACTAAACATTTTATTTTTAATTTATTAATAGCATTTCACACTTGAGATTCTGTTACTAGGTGTGGAAATATGGTCTTTTATGTTTTTAGCATTTAATTGCACGTAATGTTCTGTTGGCTACAGTTCATATAAACAAATAAAAAATTTAGTAATTTTTATTTTTTACTCCTGTAATTATTACTCTTCAGCACCACCCTCGCCCCATTGTCATTCAGTGTAAACAAATCTGACACACAGAAATGCCTTCACATTCAAATTATACCCTCACATTATAGCAATGCACTCCATAAAGAGCACTGTTATCCATAAAAAAGAATAAATAACCAGTCACACTCATCATATGCCTGAATAAAAGCTCAGAGGATATTTGCTACTGTGCCTTCAAGCTGTTAAATAACCATTTCAGATAATGTGGAGGTGAGAATATGTGCTAGTGCTAACTCATAATCATAATGGTAGTCTACTGCTGTGATGATGTTTTGTGCATAAATATGATGCAAAGGCTATATGCTGGATGCTCACTTTTCAGAAAGCAAAATATAGCCTCTTTTCTGGGCCGCCATCTGTAGTATTATTTTTAGCTTAGTGGGTCATGTATTAGGAACGCATGTGCTCAGAGTTCACAACTTCATAACAACATTTTGAGTTAACATTCTGTAACCTTCTGATTTATCTAAGACTTGATGCACTTCAGTTGCATTTTGCCAAATGTTTCATTATGTAAGATTATGAGTAAGATTACTGCCCCTGTGATTAGATGATTTTGGTAGTGTTATTGAATTCACAGTTTTAAATTAGACTTTGGGGAACTCCAGTGGTGTTTTCTACCTGACATCATGACCAACCAATGTGCAGTCCCCAATAATTGATCATTTGTTCAGTTCAGCTGGAAAACCTTTTCCCTCTTCTTAAAGGTATGTTAACAGTTGCACTGTAAGCTGTCCCAGGCATGGCATTCTCCCCAGAATTTATCAGCATATCTTGACTGATTTTAACTGTCATGCTTACTGTTTATTATCAGTGTTACATTTTAATGAAATCTCAGACTATCACTGGAATTATGCACCCAATGACAACAGATATACTACAGAATTATTACTACATTAAATTGTATTTTATTTAATTAGCAAACTCTGTGTAGTACTAAGTGTATTACTATCTTATCAGGCCAGTGGGTGGGCCACCGGGTGTATCTGCGCAGCGGCCACACACCACGGAGCTTCGACGACCTGCAACAGCATCTACACCTCTAACTGCAGCAGCCAGGCCACGTGGAGCTTGGGGAACAGTGGAACACTCTCCACTCTCAAGTGCAGGTCGTTCAAGGCCATTAAGTGCTGGTCCTTTCCACCGTCCACGTTTACCAACTGCTCCAGAGGTGGACTGTGCTCTGGTACTCTGTGATTCTCGACTTGCACCCTCTGATCCTGCTGTACCTCTCATTGCTGCCATAAAGGAGGAGCTGCAGAAGTTTTCTGACAGTGCACAGCCACCTGTTACTCTTCCTGGAAGCACTTCATCTAAAACGTAGCCCAAGGATCCTAGTACATGATGCATAGTCAAAGAGCAAAGAATTTCACGGTCGTATTTCTTCATGAGCCTGTTGCTACAACTGAAATTGTTACATTTGAACTAACATAATTTAAATACCACTTGATGGGAATGACATATGCTAGCCAAATACAGAGACAATGGATATCATACATGAACTCAGTTGGCCCATCTAAAATAATTTTACAGCATGAATATTGCAGAGTAAAGATGAGAAGATGGTATGTTTATAAGTATGGTATATAACTGAAGCACACTTATTAATTTCATCCCACATATCAGATTTGATAGGTAAACTTGAAAGGCCTTACAATTTAAACACCCTCAGATGCTGCAGTAATGCAGGCAGTTGCCAAATGTAAACAGATAAATCTTGTATATTGTTCTGACTTACGTTAGTTAGTTTCAGTGTAGCTAGTATATTATTATTATGTCTCTTCAAATGTTTAGTAATGTTGATGATCTTGCTTTCATAGACAAAGAGGCATATTAGGTTTTTGAGGTACAGTTGGTATGGAACTGTTGTTCAAGATATGGTATAAAATATGGACCAAAAGTAAATTATGACAAAATAAAGTATAAGGCACAAAAATTATTTTATACGGTTCCATAAATATTCTTTTTTTCACTTTTTGCCATAGATCCCCTCACACTTCTTACTTCATAGCCTTGGTTCACAGCATTCATAACTAAAGGAATATCCTTTATTTCACATATTTTTACAATTCTTCATAATATACAAATAATGTAAGCAATTGAAAGTAATTTTTGTTAGACAAGTTAACAGTTAGAGCACTGTCACATTTAGAGTGAGCCAAGCAACAGAGGCCAAGATTTTTTCTGTGTGTTTCAGCAGAAATACAAGACTGTGTCTTGTCATGAAGCAAAACAATTACACCAAACTTTCAGACGTGCTATCTGTTATACAATGTAGGCTTAAATATACTGTTGTTACTTGAAAAAATAAGGCAAGTGTCTATGAAGAAGGTAAAACTAAATGCATGATTTTTTATTACTGCAGTTGATTCTCATTGATAAAATTTATTAATAAACCAGAATAATTGGCAAAAGATACACATATTGTCTCGATTTTAGGCCATTACACCAGAGAGTTGACTCAGAGCCTCTTTGGAAAGACTCAAATCCCATACCTCAGCATTACTTTCAATATAGCTGGAATTTCAATAAAAATGACAACTTCTAGCTAATCTACTGTATATTGTAGACTGCATTTTATAGACTTTTTCATTTAGAAGTTATATAAACAATGTATTTGTTGAAGTCAGATATTAATAAGGATTACCAAAATACGTCATTATATGTTGGGAAACTATTTACTGAACAACCTTTATCAAACAACCTTTGTTACAGCTCTTGTGATGTGGGCTTTGGCTGTATCTTCCTAGAGCCACAGCCTTAAAAAGCATGAACATAAAAAAATTGTAACACACATGTCACCATTACTGCAGCTGCTCTTACTTCTTCAAAAAAGTAAGAACTAGCAATTCCTGATTTCAAAACAGCACACCAACCTACAATCTTATTACTGTGAAGAGGCCTGTGCTACAACTCATATAATTTTTCTACAGACTAAAATGAGAAATTTCTTTTTTCACTGTATCATAAGTGTGGGTTTCTCCATGGTGTTCAAAACAGCACACAAGCAAAAACTGAAATTTGAAACATCCACTCACGAATAAGTTGTGTCCAATAAATCTACATTCAAGTTGCATTCAAACAGTCATTATTTTGTGCAGGTAAAAACCAACTCTCTTTCAAGAGCATGGTGCAACAAGCAGCAAGAGAGGGTCATAGTTGGAACAACAAAGGATGAATAAATAAATAAATAAATTAGATCTACTGTAGTGCCAGAGGCTCTCGCTTCTCAACCTTTTAACATTTTGTAGATTCCAAATGAGGCTTTGCTCTTTATGGTTGATCCAGTTAAGGGAAATAATCCACTCACTGTTTGAGTATTTTGTTACAATCAGAGACTGCCCCAATATACCCAACATAATCATCAATAGACAATGTGTTGCACAGTAATAGTTGAATCCCTAATGTGAAAAAACTGCCCCTAACAAAAATGCGAAATTAATTTTTAAGTATGTTTGGGCTACAAATATGAACACACTGAACTCTTCACATGGAGTTGGAAGTTGAATTAGTTAGTCAGTGTCCTTCTTCCAGGTATCATCCACTTCAGAAACATACCTACCTTATACACCATAATGTATGATAATATTATGTTATTACATGAGATTGCTGAACTTCCAGTTAGAAACTAAACTTCCAAACTTCCATGATAACTGTATTACACCATTTTCTAGTAGCTACTCTCCAGATTTTATCTTGGAGTAAATGACTTTAAACAAATTAAAAACATCTTGCACATCAGACCTATGATTGCAATTATGGTAAGTCAAGATGTGAACACTGGGTCTCTTTGTGTGGAAGATTGGGGTGATACACTGTTCCCACAATTCCACATTGTACCATATGTTGAGAATGCAGTTCATTCTTTAACAGTATCACTGTACACCATGTGTCTGAGACCAAGTAAATATTGTACATAATCATCTTCAATTCATGAATGAATCCCACAGCTACAAAATGTAATGAACAGTGTTATAAGCTGATGTCAATTTTCTTTGAATAGCTTTTGTGTTTTGAAGTTACGTGGATACATTTTACAACATGTTTCTGTGTAGATCAGAAAAATGGAAATGCATATTACTCTACTGCAGCCTACATCCCAAAATGCTTACCACATACCTACTGGTAGTGCTTCAGTTTCATTTACATTCATTTATCAGCAAAAAGTATGCTTCAATGAATATCTGTATCTACATATTTTCTATAGCTCATGGTAAAGCAGATCAACATGTCAGCAATTTCATGTGGTTTTTTCTTTGTCTTTAGAAATTTTACTTGGTGTGAAGCATTATTCAGTTCATAATGTTCCCAATAAATACAGGTGCTCTAGCACAGACAGTTTAAAAATAATAATGCCTGTAATTTTTGTATCTGCTCAATATACAATTAAAAATATGTGTTCGATATATTTTCTTCATGTTGTTTGAATAGACACACAATGTACTGTGTCTGCAGTGAGTATTTTGCACTGCAAGTTTTTACAAACTACTAAAAAAGTTGAGACACTGGTAATAATAGAGAAGTCAACAGTGTGAGAAGACAGAAGGCCAAGATTAGACAAAAATCTTTTACACTCTGTTTCTGAATGAATGAAACCCTAGTTCTTCTCACTTGCACTTGTGACACTTGTCAGTTTTAACACTAGTTTGCAAACTTTAAAAAGAATCCATCTTAAAAGAAACTATAGTTTTGTTTTAGAGATGATTTCGTTTGCAGATGTTTAGTATCTCATCTATTACAATAGCAGATTTAAAATTAAATTTCAGTTTCTTCAAGATGTTTGTGAGTGAGGTGGATGTTAAGGAACAACAGCTGCAAATTATAAGAAGAATGAAATATTATTTCTTTCTATCTTTTCTCCATCTTTCCTACTTCTCTGTCATCTCCAGTTTGGAGCAAGGCTATATTTACAATAATCTTGATTTTATGTATGGAACCTGAAAGGAATGATACCCATGTGTGTGTGTGTGTGTGTGTGTGTGTGTGTGTGTGTGTGTGTTTGTTTGTTTGTTTGTTTGTTTGTTTGTTTGTTTGTTTTCATAGAAAGAAGGGAGATCTATTAAGTGTACCTATGTGCCTGCACATCATCTATGTGCGTAAGTCTGTCCTCATTTTTTGTTTATTTGTTTGTTGTTTTCATCCTGGAATTTCCAATATCACAAGACCATCTATAATCAATAAATTTAGCCGACAAAAAAGCTGAGGTAAACAATCAGAAATACATATTTTTATGTAATGGTACTGTGCGATAGATAGGATGCCAGGAATAGGCTACATTTTGCTGCAGCACTGCAGGATTCATTATCTATTGTAAAATGAAAAGTTTGAAAACTGCATATTGTTTTGAATAATTTACTTGTCACTGAGAAACATATGGAAGTGACAGTATAACAGTTTCCTGGTAATGGATGGTACTAGATCATTTCTATCAAAAGTGCCAGAAGCCACTGCATTATCACTTTTACATATCGTCATAGCTAGTTCAATAACGGCTTCCAATGATTCAGCTATAATATTTCATAAGTAGTATTGTTTTGTCAAATTGTGAATAAGTGGTAGAATAACTGTTTATTGAACATATCAATGAAAATAGTCAATTTTTGAAAATGTAGTGTAACTGGATAAATAAAAAATCTACTCACTGGGTGTGGAAAGGGGGGGGGGGGGGGGCAGGAGAACACACACACATAAAAGTTAAGGAAATCTGCAAGCCTTTGGAGCCAGTGGCTTTTTCTCCTGACATAGGGGTTGAAAGTGAAAGAAGAAGGATGAAGGAAAAGTATTGGTGAGATTTAGAAAACAGGGAGAGTTTGGGTAAGTTGCCCAGAACCCCAGATCAAGGGAGATATACAGGACGGGATCCTTCTCATGCCATCCGGTAAGTCTCTGCTGACCCGAGGTTCTGGGCGACTTTCTCAAACACTCCCTATTTCCTAAACCTCACCAGTCCTTTTTCATCATCCCTCTTCCTTTGTCTTCTGCATTTTTGCCACAAGAAGGAGCCATTTGCTCTGAAAGGTTGTGTATTTCCTTAACCATTATATGTGTGTGTTCTTCTGGCACCACTTGGCGAGCAGATTTTTTATCTGTCCAGTTACATTATGTTTATTGAAGGTGTTCTCTCCCATAGTACACAGCACTCTAAATTGTTACTGCTATAAAACTGTCACTGCCACAACACCCTGTACCATCAAATTTGTCACCTACCAATAATTAATTATTATTTTTCACTAAATATGCAAAAACACACTATTACCTAAAACATTAATCACTGTCAGTTATGAGGTACCATGACTTCTTTTTACATTTTGTTTCCCTGAATAAAATCAGATTTGTATGGGAACATGTGAAACTGAATTATGTCTCAAAATGTTTGTAACTGTTATGTTTAATAAATAATGTTTCTTGGATGAAATTATTACATGTTTTTACATATCAATATTATTATGTTTACTGCTATGATCAGCACCTTTCATCATTTGCATACTGGAATCAGTCATGTGTTTCTGAACTTAAGGTGAATGAAGGAATCATTGGTCCTAGTGGAGACTGTTTGCTGTTCCCTTCCTACAACTTGTTACTATTGTGTCGAATGTGTATATGTATTATGATGAATTCTGGTGCACTATAGTGTTTTTTGTGTGGGTGTGTGTGTGTGTGTGTATTGTAATCCATGTGTAAGCAATGCAAGTAATGAAAATGGCAGGCAAAACCTGATGCTGACAAATAGCCTGCTCCCCTTTATTAACTCCAAGTGAACAATCAAGATTTCTGTTTCCATGCATCATACTGCTCACATTAACAGTGAAATGTGTCCCTACTCAGTGAGATATTTGATATAACTTTGGTGTTCAAACCAGGACAATGGTGCACCCTTTAATGATGAGCAATTGTATACGGTAGAGTCACCATATTTCAAGGACCCAGTATTTCGATGTTCTGTGTAATTACACCTGGTCTTAAAAAAATTAAAATTTTACATAGAACTATAGTAAAAACCCATTTTCATACATTGTCCACATGTATGTTTCAAACACATTCAAATGTGTTACATTTAGAACTTCCTTTAAATTTTCTGTGTGCAATACAGTTAAAACTGCCCCACTTAGCGTTTTCGTTCATAATATACAAAAATAATCTTGGCCTCAGACTGCTAATGCATTTCTATTACCAAACAGATACAATAGGTTTTGAGGAGTGTGGTTGTTCTTTCTTTGTCGACACTTTACCAAGTGGGACCACCTGACAGTCAGTTGTACAGTGCGTACTACCCTTATTGTTTCCACTTTGTTGTGCCTACCCAGCAGCAGTGGTCATTAAAATACAGTTTACCTAAGTAAAACACAGTATGCATCTTGCAACATTGGCTGACCTTTGCTGTATGTCCTGTAGTTGGTTGTGTAGTAACATCTGTGCTGTAATATGAAGCCACTTGTTTAACATTAATTTTAAAGTGTTGTATGTATGGTTTTCATCAGACACGTGTTCTATTTTGTCATTTGAGCAGAAGTCAGTGAAGAAACCTGAGTGTGAAAAACTGAGAGAAGCTTTGTTTGTTTGGTTTGCAAAACAAAAACAGAAAGGAAATACAATTTCAGGACCTATTCTGCAAAAAAAAATCTCTATTCTTTATAAATGAGTTAAAGGAAGATGAGGACAATTTTATTGCAAGTTCAGCATGGTTGGATAGGTGTAAGAAGCTATACAACATAATACAGCTTGAAATTTGCAGTGAAAACCTTCCTGCTGATTCTCAAATTGTTACACAATTTTGTGAGAAATTAAGGAAAATTATACAAGAAGAAAATCTTACTCCTGATCAACTGTATAACTGTGATGAAACAGAGCTAAATCATAAAATGCTTCCATCTAAAATTGTAGCTGCAAAAGAAGAAAAGGCTGCCCTTGGCTACAAAAAACGGAGAGAGAGTTTAACACTTCTTGCTTCATCGAATTCATTGAAAGTAAGTAGAGGCCATAAGCTGAAGCTGCTGGTAATAGGGAAGTCTGCTAAGCCTAGCACATTAAAAAATATCACTGCTTCTGCACTGCCTGTTTGTTACATTTCTCCACCAAAAATCTGCTTGGATGGTCAAAAATATTTTTAAGAAGTGGTTTTTTTAAGATTTTGTTCCACAGACCAAAAGATATGTAAAGAAATAGTGCTTGTCTTCCAAAGCAATGCTTGACAGTGCTGGTTCACACCCTGATGAGGAATAATTACAATGTGACAGTATTTATGCATTGTTCTTACACCCTAATGTGATGAGTTTAATACACCCTATGGACCAAGGTGTTTTACAATGCCTGAAAAAAAAGGTATCGTTGTTGTTTGCTACATATGCTTCTACAAATAACAAGAGGTGAAGGAACCATCAAAGAATTTCTAAAAAAACACGATGATAAAATATGTAGTGTACTGGATAGTTGGTTAATTGTTTGAAATAAAGGCAGATACACTAAAAAAAAGTCATGGAACCAGATTCTAAAGGATGAAACAGGTATCCACTGTCCAGGCGAAGATGACCTACCATTGGCAAACTGATGAAAAAGCTTGTTGGATGTGCCAAATTGAATGGAAGTGATATTTGAAAATGGATGAACAGTGATGCACAGTTTGAAGTGAGTAATCTTGCAATTGGTTAACAAAACTGCTACAGACAGTGATGTTGAGGAATTGTCTGAAGAGATTGTACCAGTGACATTCACACATAGGGTTTGGCAGTGCTAGATGTGGCATTGCATTACAAGTGGAAGCTACCCCAACTGATGCCATGCTTTTTTAAAGATGGCATGACATTGCTGCTAAAAAATGAAGCTATTTTTTAAATCAAAGGACTATGGACAATTTCTGTAGAATCTAACATATTTTTGCAACTTGGAAATATGTGCCCATATATGTACATACAACACAGGTATGTACTATATTGTTTTTTTAATCATTATCGTGCTCATTAAACTTTTTTTATTTACACACTGATTTAGTGATATTTCCATATTATCAGAGCTTTTTGTACTTCATGGTAGCCTCGGCCCCAATTAGCTCAAATTATTGGGGCTCTTCTGTACTGCTATATCCACTCCTCTTGATTGTAAAACTCTATAGAGAAAAAAATTGATCCACTTACAGCCTCCAGGCAGAGCACTAGCACCCTACGATGAACTAATTATGTTGGCTGTGAGGCTTTCCATTTGCCACTAAATACAAGCTTGGAATGAAGTGCATGAACAAAACATGCCAAAAACTCAATGAAAATTCTCTTGAGGAAATTGTAAAACTACAGGAAGACAGGATGGTCATTTACCTACAGTGTGTAAAATTTTAAGTATTAAGATATACACATCATAGCAGAAATCTCCACTTTACTCCTGGAACTATTAGTTTCTTCCTCAGATGGGAAAGAGAGAGAGAGGATGGGGAAGTTTAGGAGGAAGAGGCAGGTTACTCAGATTCCAGGTTGAGAGAGAGACCCAGGTGCTATTCTCATAGCCTGTTGTACTCACAACATGGAATGTTATGACTCATTGATGTGCACATTGTATTACACCTGAGACATGTTCAGTATCATAGATTTCAGGAAACTGGAGACCTAATCAAGATGCTAACAGTTTGCGCCACCTTCTTTCAACCAGTCCTATGCAATATGTGCCCAACTGATAAGTGCAGTCTCATCTTAAAAGATATCACTATCATCTAAGAAAAGTGCATCGTTGCTCTTATTACAGCCTGTCTACAGGGAGATAATAATAATAATAATAATAATAATAATAATAATAATAGCTTTATTAAACATCGAATGGTACACTACACATGTACAAAGAAACAGTAATGATTAAAGTTATTTGTACAATACGCAAGACACATTCTTCTGAATACGTCATTAATTTACAACAAAATTACAATAAGATGTTTACTGATTTCTATTCACATAATTTCACAAAGCATTTGTTGTTCTTCATATAAGTATGGTTATCTTCTAGGACTGGTTTTCCTCTACAGACACTATATGTGTCTAATTTGTGGATAGTCAATGTGTAGCTTACCAAATTGAAAGCTTTTGTGAGACAGCAGGGGGTTCCTACAACTCCCCCTCCCTCATTTAATATTATGTTGACCTTTCAAAAAATTTACATGTTAAATCCCATTTAAATTAAATCAGTGGTTTAAATTTATGAATCAGACATTGAAATTGAGCTCCTTGTGTCCGGTAGCATGTTCAGTCACTGGGTGATGAACTCTGCCTGTGGCCACAGCCTGGCAGTAGCCTTCCTTTCAGCTGGACAGCTTGTTGGCAGTCATGCCTACATAAAAGACTGCAGTATTCGGTATGCAGTATTCAGTTTATTCACCACTGACCACTTACAGTGAAATAGGTTTGAACATTAAATATACAATTAAGAATAAATCTTACAGTGAAGTTTTTACAATTTAATTTCATATCTTTTAGAAATATCCTTAAGTACTAATGTGAATCATGCTTATTTCAAATATTTTGGCTCTCTTGAAAATATTATAAGTAGCAGGAAGTTTATTAAAAAAAATTTAATTTGTGTTATTTTGTGTGAGCCTGCAATCTTTGGAGTCTGTGTCTCTGTATACCAAGATTTGCCTCTGGCATTGTAAGGGTGTATCATCTCTCTAGCATTGAACTCATTCACGTGACATAAAGCAACACTGAGTATTTGTACAGATTAACAACAGTTAATATCTGGAGCTTGATAAAGAGGGGACAGCAGTGATCCTGACTCAGCTGGAAGATCCCCATAGCAGTATGCTGCAGGATATAAGTGATTGAAATAGACCAAAATATGCAACCTTCAGAAAGTCACCAGTGACTGGATCTGTAAATATCCAGATGAAATAGCTTACTCTTGTTATTCTCTTGCAGACATGGCTAATATGTCACTCACAGTTTAACTTCAAATCAATGTGGAAGACTAACAACATTGCTGATTCACTTCCCATAGCTGTAGCCACATGCTTCTAAGTTCCTGTGTTTTATCAGGATTGCATAGGAGTTCATTGGAAGAAAACTAATTCATTGGTAGGCATAATTTTTCCTGTGTTGCTAGATGCTGTTCTTTCATGTCATGGTGGGTACTGAGCAGTGTTGTGTCATCAGTGCAACACACTAAGGAATCTGCTTCTACATGATTAGGCAGATTGTTAACTGCAATGACAAACAGAAACGGACCTAAGACCGAACCATGTGGCACTTCAGTTCAAACTTCTGCCAGAAGTTATGGTACAGCTACTATAGAAATGCTGCTTTCACAGGGGGCCCTGCCTCTGACAGGGTAGTATATGCATGCAATAATTTGTTCTGTATTGGTACATCACACAAGTCTTCCACCTTCGTCTTCCTCAGCATTAAGAGCAATCTGGAAAGAGGTTGGGAATAGATGTAGCATAGGGATGGTCTAGAATCATTCTTACACTGGATGGGCAGAGGAATACTACTTTGGAAAAAGCCATGATGAAAGTTAGTCAAAGCCCTGCCAAAGAATTTGATTAAGCTGTTCCAGTCCAGGCTGATACTGGGTAATGAGGGAGGTGCAAGACTTTACCTTAATTCATCCACAGCCTCAATATCTTCTCTCCTATCAGCTTCACCTGGTCTTGAGTCAAACTTGAAATAAATGAAAAAAACTAAAGAAAGAACCTATTTTACGGTATTTTAAATACCTGAGAAAGCAAGATATAATTTAAAATTTTCCCCAATTCATCCACACATAAAACAGCCATTTGACTATGCATAATTGTACATAACAAATACTGCGGAGTACACAAGGTACATTTTAATTAAACACACAACCAAACTGTTTCTTACAAGAATCTTTAAGAATCTTTATTTAACCAGTAAGATTATGTCCTTATGTTCAGAATAAATACATAAGAACTGGATAGTGTCAAAGGAAGTGAAACAATATGTAGTACTGTACTGCAAGGCAAAACAAAATCTTATTTCTTTCTGTTTCCTAGCCTTAATCCCATATCTTCACAAAGGTGACTTTTGAATTTTTGGACTTGGCAATGGTAGTGCTGGAGGTTAGCTGGATGCCCTTCCTGACACCTCTACCCCTCCCCCAAGGTTAGAATTTGTGCACACCATCTGTCTGCATCCAGTTTTACCCCATGAAAAAGTATGAGAATGTTTTCAAAATGTTTGCAAATCATGTAAATGAAGCAGGATGTGGATATGGGGCCTGTATTCACCTATGCAATAGTGTAGCTACAGGTACCACCCATACGATAACTAAGCAATGTTACTTCTTTCTTAAGCTTGACATTCTGTTTAGGGCACGCCGAGTAGGTAGAATTCTGAACCAAACTTATAGTCTGTCTATCTATAGTGAGTTATCTTAATGGAGTTTGTGCAGAGAGGGGAAGATTACATTTCCTCCCACATGAGGACTGTAGTGTGGGTGACAGTGTCTTGTGCAATACTGACAGCTCAGTTTTCATCAGATCATTTGCTATGGTAGAAACACCTCATGGAACTACAACAATTGTGGAAGTGCATTTTAAAGATGCTCATATTTTACAATATGGCAGTACTACAACACACATAGTTCACATGCAATACTTCGTACTCCCATTACTGGAATGCATTCTAGTAACTATGCTTCATAGCGAGAAATAGATCACTAAATTGAGAGCTGTGATAGAAATCGTGAAGTATGGAAAATTCTGTGGAATAAAACTTCAGTGTTTGAGCTCACTATAGATTGGACAGACTGTAATGGACACCCTGTGTGTTGTTTTTATTTTCAACGCTCTGTGGCTTGGTTTGGGTCATCCCAAAACCATTTTGCTTGTTGGTTGTTTCATTTCTTGTTTCTTTCATGTTGTGAACTGTGGCTGATATCATGTGAATCACTGTTATTTTGACAGTGTGTTATAAAAGGGCTGAAAGATATTTTGTATAAAACTAAAACCAAGATAAGTTGACTTCATAGTTTAATAATTTGTAACAAAATATATCAGTAAGACATACATGACTGTCATTGCTTCAGGAACTGTGACGCATTTGAGAGTGAAAAATATAGTCACCAGTTGTACTTGGAAAGGAATTTATTCTACGTCAGTTTCAGTTACGATAAGGTATATATTTTCAAAGGATACATAAAAAAAACATGACTTGCCAGTGCATGGGCAGTCACACACATAAATCATAACAGAAGTGTTCATAATCATTTGATAATTAAGAACATTGTGTTCAGCTTGTGCATGCTAACAGTACCACTTCTGTTACAGTTTATGAATGAGATGTATGCTATCCAGGCACACACATCATAAATCACAACATGTAACTTTTTAAAAAATGGATGGCTTATGCCAACCAAAACTGGTTGTAATATTACTATATTATTTATGGTATGTAGTGTTATGCTTCTTAATACATGTAGCAAGAAGAATTTCATTTCATTCTGCAGAAGTAATCATCTAGGTGAGCCAACTTTCTGCTGGGCTAAGTAAGTGAAATTTCCCAAGAAACAGTCACCTTTTGTTGGAATACAGGTAGCCCTGATGAGAGGCCACTGTCTTGAAATTAGGATGAAGTATAGATGCACTAATATTTTCCTGGAAACTTGAAAGCATTAACAAGTATCTGTTTGTCTCTGCCTTTCAGCACATGGTCTTCACAAAGTAACTTAAGCAATTTTCACAGAACATATGAACAACTAATGCTTATGGAGAACAGTCACTTGTTAACATGGGTAGTGTATTTATTTGTTAAAAATGTGTTTATTATGAAATGTATACCTACAATCCTACAGATAAATATATTTTGAATATGTGAGAACCTTACATTAATTGAGAATATTCTTTTTTTAAGCTACATGTACCAAAGCCTTAAAAATATAAATATGCCTAGAGGAGTTGGTACATCTAAAAGAAAAAGTGTATTTCAGGAGAAAAAAAAACAAAACAGGCCAAAACTGATGCACTTCAGAGCATGTCGACAGCCATCTTCAAATATATTAAAAAAACTAACGATAGCCAAAGTTCATCAAAAGAAACTGATTCTCACATTGATGGCAATGTATGCTTCAGATAATACCAGCTCATCCCTGGAAGACAACAGCAACAATACATAAATAATAATAGCCCATGAAGAAGAAAAAATACCGAAAGTGACTGTGATAGAAGTGAGATGGCACCTATAAGACTCGAGGGGCATGAAATGGAAGCAATGGTTGAGGAGGAAGTGAGACATCATATCACTGATGTTATTCAACCTGTACATTAAACAAGCAGTAAAGGAAATAAAAGAAAAATTTGGAGTAGGGTTTAAAATCCAGGGAGAAGAAATAAAAACCTTGAGATTTGCTTATGACTTTGTAATTCTGCCAGAGACAGCAAAGGATTTGGAAGAACAGTTGAATGGAATGGACAGTGTCTTTAAAGGAGGATATAAGATTAACATCATCAAAAGCAAAACAAGGGTAGTGGAATGTAGTTGAATTAAATCAGGTGATGCTGAGGGTACTGGATTACGAAATGAGGTGCTTAAAGTAGTAAATGAGTTTTGCTGTTTGGGGAGCAAAATAACTGATGATGGTCGAAGTAGAGAGGATATAAAATGTAGACTGGCAATGGCAAGGAAAGCGTTTCTGAAGAAGAGAAAATTTGTTAACATCAAGTATAGATTTAAGTGTCAGGAAGTCTTTTCTGAAAGTAATTGTATGGAGTAGAGCCAGGTATGGATGTGAAACATGGATGATGAACAGTTTAGACAAGAAGAGCATACAAGCTTTTGAAATGTGGTGCTACAGAAGAATGCTGAAGATTAGATGGGTAAATCACACAACTAATGAGGAGGCACTGAACAGAATTGGGGAGAAGTGGAATTTGTGGCACAACTTGACTAGAAGAATGGATCGGTTGATAGGACACATTCTGGTCCATCAAAGGACCAGCAATTTAGTATTGGAGGGAAGTGTTGAGGGTAAAAATTGTAGAAGGAGACCAAGAGACAAATACAGTAAGCAGGTTCAAAAGGATGTAGGTTGCAGTAGCTACTCAGAGATGAAGAGGCTTGCACAGGATAGAGTAGCAAGGAGAGCTGCATCAAACCAGTCTTTGCACAGAAGACCACAACAGCAATATTTTGGTGTGTACTGAATGACAGTGGGTCCATAATTGATAAATCATTTGCTTAAAATCTGATCAGTGAACTTCGAGTAACTGTAGCTGCGTATTCAGTGAGTGTTAATTGTTTTTAAAATTCTGTACCTTTTCTGTCTACTGAGTGGATTCGTAAGTAATGGAAGCTGTTTAAAGGTCATTTAGTTAAAGAAACTGCTCAATTAATTTTGCTAACTGTAGTTAATTGTTTTTAAAATTATGTACTTTGGTGTATAGTGCATGGCTGATGGCTCATAAGTAATGGCAGCTGTTTGAAAGTTATTTTTCTCAAGTCTGCTCAGTCAGGTTTACTATCAATTGTTTTAAAACTTGTTTCACTTTAATAAAATCAAGATATGTAATAAATATCCCATTATGTGGTGACCCCAATCCTTCCAATAGGGTGACCTGATCCCAGTTCTTCCCACCTGAATTCCTAGTTATCAACCACACTATTTAATATTTAATACTTGAAATGTTCGTAGAAATGTTATTACTATTTCTCTGATGTCTATTTTTATTGATATAATTGTGGCTGACATTTTATGAGAGGCATCATACTGCAAAGATTACTTTGCTATGCTTGAATTCACTCTACCATTTTTTCTCAAATCATAACAGATCATAAGCATATTTAAGAGTGTCTATCATTTTTTATAAGTCTTAAAGTCGTGCCAGTGTCGAGATTCACTAGTAGCAGCAGCAATGATTATTTTCACAATAAAGCTTTATCCACTTTTGTCAGTGAGTTAGCAAAAATTACTTAACAGTTGTTCACCAAAATATATGTTCCCTAGCAAACAAGACCCAACAGCTAGATGTGGAGCTGGAGTCTACAGAGTGCTCATTTGTTTGTCTCACTGAGCATTGGTGCAATGAGGCTGAAATTAATCAATTAGTTTTGCAGTCTTATAATTTAGCATGTGCATACTGTAGGACTTCTATGAAGTGTGGAGGGTGTTGTATTTATGTAAAACAAAATTATCAGTATTAGACCAGAAGCGACTTATGTGTAATCAGTGAAGAGCAACATTTTGAACTGGCAGCAGTTGAAATCAGAGACAAATACAGGTGTAGGAATTTGATTATCTTATGTATATACAGATCTCCTAGTGGAGACTTCAACATCTTTCTCTCTAAACTTAATCATGTTCTTGACAAGATATCCACTCCAAAGAACCACATTCTCATATGTGGAGACCTAAATGTAGATAAACTGAATCCTGATGCTACATGGGACTCATTACTAAGTCTTGCTCAAAGTTTCAATCTAGTTCCAATGGTTAACAGTGTAACAAGAATAACAAAATACTCAAAGACAGCTGTTGATCAGGTATTAACAGATTTAGGTAAAGAAAACTGTGAGGTGGTGATAGCAGAGCTAGGATTATCTGATCACTCAGGTCAAATCATTACTATAAAAGTGGCTCCAGAAGAAACAAAGAAAAGGCATATTTACAGACGAATTTTTTCTAAACAAAATAGATATGAGTTTGCCAAACAGATAGCAGGACTAACATGGGACTCAGTATACTCAGAGGTAGATGCAAATGAAAAATTCAAAAATTTCATGACATTGTTTAAATTAAATTTTGAAGAAACATTTCCCAAAGCGTTATGTCCATTATCAACAGCAGGAAAAAACAAGTGGGTCACAAAAGGCATCACAAAATCGTCTGAAACACTAAAGTACCTGAGCTCCATTAAACACAGCCAAACTAATCCTGCTTTCTCACTCTTTTATAAAAGATACAGGAAAACATATAGGGAAATATTGCTTGCAGCAAAGAGAGCTCATAACTCCAAACTGGTGCTCTCTGCTGAAAACAAAAATAAGGCAGTGTGGAAAATTGTAAAGCAGGAAACTGGTACCAGGAAAGTGAATCTGTCAAACCTGAAAATCAAAGAGGAAGGGACTGTAATAAAAGACCCAATATATTTGGCAACCTAAATAAATGATTATTTTAGTAGCATAGGAAAAAAATTACAGGAAAATTTTTTAACAGCCCCTCAGGTCAAAAAGCCAAATAATGGTGTATCACACTCGATGGTGTTATTCCCTACAACACAGGAAGAAGTCTACAAAGCAGTCAGCAAACTGAAAAACAAAAACTCAGCTGATCTGGATGAAGTCCCCATTTTTATAATTAAGGACTGTATCAAGAGCCTACTTCCACCTTTAGTTGATATTATAAATCAATCTTTCAAGCAGGGCTACTTTCCAGACTATTTAAAATATGCTAAATTACTACCTCTCTTCAAAAAAGGTGATGCAGGAAAAATTGAAAATTATAGGCCAATTTCTCTACTCTCATGCTTTGCAAAAATATTAGAAACTATTATGAAAGATAGGCTAATGAATTATTTAAATAAATACAACTTACTGTCTGTTGACCAGTTTGGATTTCGATCAGAGAAAAGCACAGAATCAGCAACAGCACACCTCACAAATCACATTCTAGAAGCGTTAGATAAAGGGAACTACACAACAGGTATATTTCTTGATCTAACTAAAGCGTTTGATACAGTAGACCACAACATTTTGTTAAATAAGTTAGATGAACTGGGAATAAGGGGACTTGTGAAAAAGTGGTTCCAGTCATATCTAAAAAATAGAAGACAGATAACTGAAATCTCACATATTTCAAGTCGCTCAAACTATATTGTAAAGTATACTTCAGACCCAAATTATGTAAATACAGGTATCCCACAGGGTAGTGTCCTTGGCCCAATACTATTCCTCATTTACATAAATGACTTCCCACAGAGCATCAAGCATGGACAAACAATATTGTTTGCAGATGACTCAAATGTACTAATCAATGACAAATCACCAGATGCACTGAAAGAAAAAGCCGAACAAACACTAAACAGTGTACGTGAGTGGGCATCCAATAATAAACTAACACTAAATTAAAAAAAAAAACAAATGCTGTAAACTTCTATGTCTGCAAAAAACCACACTATAACAACTTTAAGTTAAACGATGAAACTATAGAATGTGTAGACTACACAAAATTTCTTGGTATGCATGTTGATAATCAGTTAAAGTGGGAGGAACATATTAAAATACTTAGTAACAGAATCGCTACAGCATGCTATGCTCTCAGAATTCTGACTGCAGTTGTGTGATACTACATGTGTCAGATCTGTATATTTTTTTTTATATCCACTCTGTTATTACCTATGGAATAATATTTTGGGGAGTCAACAGTAAAAATATTCAAATAGTTTTCAAATTACAGAAAAGAGCAATTCGTATAATAACCAAGAATGGCAGTAGGGCTCACTGCCTTGAACATTTCCAAAAGCTGGAAATCCTAACTGTCCCCTGTGAATACATTTTTCAAAGTATTATGTATGTAAAGAAAAATATTGACTGCTATGTTAAAAATTCTTTAGTACACAGCTATGGAACCAGAAACCAATACAATCTGCATCTAGAGAGAAAAAATAAAGTTAAAACGCAGCAGAGCTTGTTGTACAATGCTGTTAAATTGTATAATAAATTACCCCAAAATATAAAAGATATTGACACAATTGGACAGTTCAAAACAAAACTAAAAAAATTTTTATTAAATAAAAGTTATTGTGCAGTAACGGACTATCTGAATTAAAACATGTAGTGAAATTAAAGTAGCCTGCATTGTAATACATGAGGAAATAATTAAAATATGAAATCCAAAATTTTACAGTACTATAAGAAAATTACATAAGGATATAAAACTAATGTAACATACTTTAAAAATTTGTGTAAATATTAATTTTATGTGCATAATTTGTAGGTATATTGTATTGTATATGATTTTGCTGACGAAATCCACACAATGTAAATTGTTACATGGATTAATAAAGAAATCAAATCAAATGAGTGTGAAAGACATTAGCTTGTGTTATTTCTTCTAAATCGCAGCACTAGAGGGAAGTCAAACTGTGAAAGCTTAATAACTAAAGCATGCCATGGCAACCATTTTGTCACTACTAGTAACAGAAGATGGGATACAGGCTGTCCTAGCCATGTTTCCATGTGCTTCTATGAAATGAGAGGCCTGTTCCTGTAGTGTCATCTTTTTAGATTTCTCTTACTTACAGTAGTTGTTCTGTGTTTACTGAATAAGGATGATACTCCGCCTTGTGCAAGCACTCATGTAATGCTTTCAAGTTACATCATTACTTCCTTGAAGGAGCTTTTGTTTTCAAGGAACTGAATGACATGAAATTTGAAGAAAGGGTGTCCAACCCCAGAGTCACACCTACTTCAGGAAGATAAGATGAAAACATTTACATTCAAAACTTGATAAGGGATGCTTTCCATATATGAATCCATATTTCCATGTATGAATCATTGTAATAAACAGATAACATTCTCGTTAATGGCAACTGTCCAGTTGCATGAAATGTAGTTGGCAGTACACTAGGCATATCAAACAGTTCACATGATAAATCACAATGTGTGGCATTGAAGATTAATCCACTGAGCCACATTCCAACTTAATGTCCACACACTACATTCGTAGTGCCCCTACACCCTACACTCATTCCTCATCTTCTTCTTCTATGCTGGATACACACACACTGCCCAAACTCTTTTGGAACTCGGTAAGATTGTCTGCCACGAGTAATGAGTGTAGTGGGCAGGGGAACTATGAATGTAGTGTGTGGACATTAGGTAGGGCATGTGGGTCTCACGGAGAGCATGCATGCGATAAATCCCTGCAGTCATACTATCCTCTGTGCCCTCGGTGGCTTAGATGGATAGAGTGTCTGCCATGTAAGCAGGGTTCAAGTTCTGATTGGGGCACACATTCTCAACTGACCCCATTGATATATATCAACACCTGTCGACAGCTTAGGGAATTGATTTCATTATCATCTCATTTTAATAATTGTTATGTGGACTCGCTCGACTCCTCCATTTCCTTCAGAGTGTGCTGATGTAGTCCTTAACTGAGTTATTTGCATGAGCTTAGAAGTCTGTTTAAGTAATTCACTCATAAATATCATTCCTGGATCACTAATTATAATTAATGGTGATACAAACTTAAGAATCCATTCTTTTACAAAAACTTTAGCTATAGTCTCAGTGCTCTGATCAGGTATTGGTATCATGAGAAGGTATCTAGAGAAATGATCTAAAATTGTCAATAGGTATTTGTTTCCATCTTTAGTCTTAGGCAATGGTCCTACGACATCTAGTCCTACTCCTTCAAATGGTTCACTTGTCTCTGGCAGTTCTTTCAATGGTGCTCTACATTTTCCTACATCATTCCATCTGTTACAGGAACCACATTGTGAAACAAACTCGAAACCGTCAGCTTTGCGGCTCGCCCACCAAAACATTTGAGGTATTTTAATGTGTGTAGCATTTTTACCGCAATATACTTATAATAAAGAATCATATTGTTCTCTTATGATTTGCTTTTTCATGCTTTCTGGAATATCTAGGCGGTTTCCTTTACTAGTGATTTTGTACAATAATCCATCTATTTCGACAAAACTTTGATCATTTTTCAATTTGCATTGTGGATGTTCTTCTTGAGCTGTCTTTAACTCTTCTTCTTGAAATATTGTAGCACAAACATTGACTTTTTGAACCACTGCATCAGCTTTCACATGTTATTTACCCGGTCGATGAATAACCTTAACTTGGTACTCACTCAGTCTTAATGCCCATCTTGTTAATCTGGAACTCAGATCCTTTAAGTTCAATAACCATCTAACTGCAGCATGATCTATAATAACTGTAAATACTCTTCCTGTTAAGAAACATCTGTTATGTGTTATACCAAAACCAAACCACAAAGCTCCTTCTCAGTAGTAGTATAATTACGTTCTACTTTGTTTAATTGTCTGGAAGCAGATGAGATTGGATGTTATGACCATCAACTTCTTGAGACAAGATTGCACCTATGGCAAAATTGGATGCATCTGTTGAAAGTAGAAAATTTTACTGAAATCCGGATAGGCTAACACTGGGGCTATGGTTAGAGCAGTTTTAAGTTCTTCCATTGCCATTTTGCACTCTGTTGACCACTTAATGTGGCTCCTTTCATCAATAGCTGTGTCACTGGATGTGCTACGTTCACTTAACTGGCTGTAAATAGTCTGTCGAAAGTTGACAGTCCCAAGAATGATTGTGGTTCTTTCAAGTTCTGTGGTTCAGAAAAATTCTTTACATCTTCTATTGATTTTGGATCAGGTCGACCACCATCACAGGGTATAACATGACCAATATAGTTAATTTTACTTTCAGCAAAATGACATTTATCTACTGATAAAGACGGGTTTGTGTTTTTTATATGCTTTAAAACAGCTTGTAGTCTCTCAGTATGCTGCTTCATGTTTTCACCAAAAATTGTTACATCATCAAGGAAAACAGGTGTCTGTGTGGGGTGAGCCCTTGTAAAACTGAATCCATCAGGTGTTGAAATGTAGCTGGAGCATTGCAAATTCCAAAAGCCATATGCAGATACTTGTATACTCCTGTTACTGTTACAAATGAAGTTTTTGCTTAATCATCTGGATGCACTGTTAACTGGTGAAAACCACTTATTAAATCACATACTGAAAAAAATTTGACATCTGCTCACATAATCCAAGGTTTCCACTAAATTTGGTAAGGCGTAAATATCGGGTGTGGTCTCATCGCATTCAAGATTGGTAATCAACACAAAAACGGAACTGTGGTTCTCCAGAAATTAATTTCTTCATTACAATTACAACAGGTGAACACTACGGTGGGTCTGAAGGATCTTTGGTTTTATAATTCTGGCTTCTAATTGTTCTTTAACCACATCTTCTACCAACTCTCTTTGACTAAATGGTATTTGTAAAGTATCTGTGTGATTGGGGCTGCATTCCCTGTGTGAATATGATGCTGATCTAAATGAGTGACAGGTGTATTTGCATGTTCTCGGAATAAATCTGCAGACACCAACAAAACAGGCCCTAAAATCTTCTGTTCCTCAGTTGTCAGATATTCTATGTTCTTCCAAATCTTGCGCTATAGTTCATTATTGACTTCGTCTACTCGTTACAATATTTCAGTACTGTTACAAAAATCTGTGTTTATAGCTCCAACATTTGTTGCCTCATCTGGAATCTGTATCATTTCACTTTTACTTATGCTCAGCACTTCAGCGACTTTCATTCCTTGTGGCAAAACAACATCCTCATTGCCCATATTCATTATTGTAACCGAGACTTTTGCGACATTCTGTCTCACCATTGTAGCGACACCTATACTGCTAGCAATATAACAATGCATTGTATTCAGTAACTCACTTTCCTCAGATTGCTCAATTAATAACAAAGTTCTTTCCTTGCATCGGGGTGACAACTTCAACGTATTGCATAGGGGTGACAACTTCAACGTAGATTGTTTTTCCTACTCCCTAGGGAATTTGCTGAGGCTGATCAGTTTGAACATCGAGTGGGACAGTTTGAACTGATGCATTGTTAGGGCGGTCCATTCCCATGATGCCAGTACTGCTTAACTCTCTCCTTTTTAATAGCGGTAGTTTCAATTTTATCCCGTTTATCTATGCCACACCACATTAATGAGGTCTGTGCTCCTGTGTCAATAAGTAGTCTGATGTTTCTTCCACGATATACAGCACCTATCACGAAGTCATTTTCGGTCTGATTTCCACTGGAACTAACAAGAACCACTACGTTTGCAAGAGGCGACTGGAGTGGTGGCCTGTACGACCCCTTACTCGTTTAACGATCTGGCAGGTTGTCTGTTGTTTGCATTTATTTTCTTCTTGTTGCTAAAATCTCTCGATACATGACCCTGCATTCCGCAATGATAACAGATTCAATTTTCTTTACAATCCTTACGCTTGTGAGCCAGCTTATTGCATCTGTAGCATTGTACTGTTGTGTTGAAAACTGTGCGTTCTTGTTTCTGCATCTCATTCGGTCTTCTTAGCGCTTCAACGAAACCAACAACAGATTCTACTGCTTCTTGAAATGTTTTACATCGTGCCAATCCAACAGCTTTGCTTACTTCCTCTCCATGCAGTTCATGATTGAATGTGCCCAAGGCTCTCTGGTCAGTTTTTAATGACTGGATGTGATTTTCATTTTCTTCTACTAACTCGTACGATTGAGCGTTGATGTTTCGAATTCTGTCGGCAAACTCCTCGATAGATACGTCTTGTCGCTTTCGCAAACTGTAAAGCTGCTCTCTGTAAAATCTGATTGCGTTTTTACGTTTAAATCTCTCAACAACAATGGTCCCAAACTTATTGTAATCTTCTGTTTTCACACAAGTACGCTGCACCCTAATGAAATCTTGTGCTGCACCTTCACATATTCTTCGGGTTTCCAGCTACACTTGTACTGATAGCAATAATGAAAAATTCTTTGTTGTAGTTGTACGTGTACCGCGTGAACTATCACTTGACAAGTCTTTTGAAATGCTGCGCTCGCTTCTTTCTGCTTTTAGCTGCCGATTTCTTCTTGCAGTTCATTAATAGCGAATAATTTGTAGATCGACAACGTTACTCTGACAGGATTGCGACATTTCGTCTAATTTAACGCCAATGAGCCACTCAAATGTAAAATAAAAATCCATCACTGCCTTTCGTATTCTAGCCATACTGGAGTAGACCAACCTGAATTGCAGCATTGGATGTCCCTGCATAGTTGAAGATGTTCATGCTGTTGCTGCTGCTCGAATTTCAAATTGTGCTGCACCTCTTCAGGAATGTAGATTTTCCATAATTATCCCACTTCTGACACCACTTCTATAAGGGGGTTATTTGTTTTGTTGCCCAGATGATAATTAGATGAAATATTTGTCACGATTGTAAACAGTGGGCCTTTGAGGTATGGCAATACGCGAGCACCGAGAAGTAAGTGTTTTATTAACAAAGGCTGATTATAAAACACGCACGCTACGCGCAGTCATTACGGTCGTATCGAAAGGCTGCATGGTGAGCTAAGGAAAGAGACATATTCGCACTTGAGGCCACGCTAGCTAATACGGCGCGCTGCGGACGGCGGCCAGACCCTTACTCCCTGCATCGCACTGCGGCCGAACGCACGTGTACCGACCAAGCAAATTGTCAGCATTCCATATCATAATTAATCGTTTATTTACGTTCCATACTTAAACAAGAACAAATTGATGCACTGACCAACTGAATATGTATTTGCCTCTGTGAGTCATTGTTGCCTGCTTCACCATAGGCAAAATTAATGTAACACCGTCTTGTAATCACGTGCACCTCTCTCGAGCTGACCACAACAACCTCTCAAGCTGGGTGCCCACAGCCATGAAATGAATGCGTCTCCCTACTACTAACCTTACATACAAGTTAGCGTTTGCATATGCTGAAGATGCAAATGCTACTTACATGACTTTCAAGATGGCAACAAGTGAAGTTATTCGTTGGGAGAAGCTAGTGTCACCCAAACCTTACCAGTATACTTCTGATGAAGCTCGCTTCTTCCTTACTTATATTGTAGTTAATATGGGTGCACAGCTTTTATCCAAAGATCTTATATTGATGTTGATGAAGGAAAAAGACAGACTGACAAATGTTGGTAATGAAAATGGGTATCCCGCAGGAATAGTTTGTAGACATCCAGTATGCTAATAATGGAGCTATCTACTCAGGATGAAAACCATTTTTGAATGTAAAACCAATTTTTCATTCCTTTCGAACCACATTTCTCGCTCTATACAAAAATCTGTGCGAGATGCAATGGTATCTCATATTAAATTACAAGTAACTTTGCGACATCTGGGAACTGGAGACACTATCATCACTGCCGTACATGTATTGCACTCTGAAGACCACTATTTATAATTTTTTATATTAATTACTTGAATTCTGTCTACAATACACTGAAGGTACATCAACAAGTAAGGTTTTGTCTCAACAGTTCTGCTCCACTTTTATTTTTAGAGTTAGCCAAGAATCTCTAGGGTTTAAGGTGCTGCAACTAACATCTTTATGGGTGACGAACCTAACTTTGTAATCAAACTTTGTACTAGTGTAAAGCACAGTCATTACTTAGTGACTGTGGCCACATGAACACTATTATTTTTATACAAGATTTCAATTAGGACCAAAAGTAGCTTTAAATCTCTAAAAACCCAAACAAATGTTATATTCCACTTCACCATAATATATACATTCAATAACGAAAGCAAAAAATAGTATCATTGTACTGTGATAAACATACATTTACAGCACTGACTGTTATACAGTAATTTGAAACTCAGAAAGACCATACTCTCAATTATAATACATTTCAAACCTGCACATCGCTTCAAAAGATGCTATGTTACTTTATTACAAATAAGTGATTACAAGGAATTGCTGAATGCTAGAGTGAGATTCCTGTCACAGTTTAAAGACATTTTGTCACCATATAAAGCATTTATTTATTTAGTTGATGATTAAGCCCATTGTGTTGTGATGTCCCTAACAATTCACACACATAAACAGATGATTCAAGATAAGTAATTTCCAATGAATGGGAGCAAAATGTGAGCAGATATACCTAGTGGCAGTTGCTGAAGATCATAAGTGATGGTGTAACAAATGATATCATGCAAAAAGGTTAAACATCTCTTAAATTTCGTATCTCAGGTGTAATTTGCCATGGCAGTGTGCAAGTAGGGCGTTCCACGGGTTAAATTACATATGAAACTGTTGCTGTGGGCTTGCACATGTAAATAATTTATGCCTGTGGAAACAAAGCCTCACACAAATGCTACTGCGCAATACCCCCCTTCTACAGCTGAAGCTAGTGCTTTTGTTCTACGTACTAATGATGTCATTCCCCTGGTGTCAGACAAGCCCTGCATCAGAATTACAGCATGCCTCATGATTCAAATTAAGTATTGTGCAAGTTTAAACTATGCTGATGGCTGATAATACATACAGTTCGGTGCATCATAACGACATTGAGGATGCCTCATAAATTGGCAGCTCTGACTGCATGCAAATGGAGTTTATGGTGCTTTGATTGAACTGAGTTAACAGTGATGGAAAGGTCTAACAATACGAAGAAGGAAAATCATTATAAAAATGCGAAAATAAAGATCTAACACAGTGCTATCATGATGTACATCAAACGATCCCAGTTGATTAGAGGATTAAAGGACAGTGCTTCGAATTTTCCCAGGCAAGTATTACGAAAGTTATGGGTACCGGTATGTTTTTATCGATGTTTTCGCTAATGAATAGTAATTAATGCTTCCTCATTTAAGTGAGACTGGCGGCCAGAAAGGAGGTAATTTGATATCCTGCATCGCTTGAAATACATTAATTGCTTCAAAATGTTTTTCAATAAAGTGACGAAATTAACATGTGCAGATTTCTCACATCTGATTTTGCAGGATGATTTGATGTAAGCCATTACCCATCTAAGCTCCAACACATGTTAAAAGAGCTGGGAATGGGCTTTAAAACTGAAATCAAATACGAAAAATGGAACCACATGAAGGAAGCTGATAATGTAAATGCAAGCAAAAAAAAGCGATATGAAATGGAATGGATAACGACAAGCAATTTTGTCTAGTGACAAAAATTGTGGATCTGGTACAACATAACCAATTTTTGCATTATAGAATTTAACATATGACAAAGAATAGAGATTTCGCTTGTTGTGATCAATTTGGAATAGATCGATTGTTCACAGTCAGTCTCAGATTAACGAAAGGCACACCATATTAATGAAATTTTTTCACTATCTTGTGTGCAAGTTTTTATTTGCTGCTAGCTAATTAGCCCCTCCAGGAGGGCCACAGACCGCTTGAAGTATTGGAATAAGGGAGTAACTAGGCTGGGGCATTGCAGGAGATTCCTGGAGGTTGCGTAGCCTTAGCGCCTAAAAGAAAGAAACGAAAAAAAGGGAATATTAAAACGGAATAATTGTAAATCGATCAGTTAAGTGATATGTTACATTATGTGAAAATAATGTAAGTTAGTTTTGCAAATCATTCTGAGATATAGAAATGCATTTATTCAGTGAATGTTAGCTAGCGGATTATGCTATGTTCAGTGCATCTATGTACTTCTAAATAAAAGCAGACATAACATGAAGCAATTTTGTATGTTACTGAATTTGCGATCTTTTAAATTTATTGAGACGTTCAATGATGATACGTTTTACATTCAATATTAAAAGCTATATCTGTTAGTGACCGGAAACAACTGAATATTAAAGTTGTACCCAGTGTTTTGACTTATACTGAAACAACTGCTTTGTTAGCCACTGTTCCAAGGGTTTTCTTACAGTGAATAATTACTACTTGTGTCAGATCGGGGATACATAATAGCATAAGAGTTGTAGCAAAAATAATATTCACAGCTACAAATTACATATCATTGAAATGAAGCGAGGTGTTAAACAACAATGACTATATTGTCATGCCTGCTGTGCCCCATTTGATCAACAATGTTGACACCAAGAAGAATCAAAATATTAGCTGTTCTAATTCCATACATAAGGTAGTCTACCTTATTTAACTACACACAAACAAAAACCATAATTTCACTTAGTGTTTCATGATGCTGGTAAGACACATGTGGTTTAAATGGAAAAATAATAGTCTAATGATAATATAGCTTCATGTTTGAAGTTCATCTGTAATCGTTACAAATGCTTATAAAATGTATTATTTCATATGATATACACATGTAAAAAGTACATTTTAAGACACAATTGAGACAAACTTGAATTGTCAAACAACGCTTATATGAGCGAATACAGGGATTACTTGCCACAGAAACTCCATAGGAGAGTGTGTGATTTGTAATATTCTATTTTGCCCATAATCAGAAGATTTATAAAATGTATCCTCCTCCAACACAAACTGCTACAGACGTTGACTGTTGTTACTCCACGTTTTTACAGCATTTCATGGTTTTCTTAAGATTTTACTGACTGGAGAAAACACTATTTGTATTGCTTGTCAGTCATCTCATCCCTAAGGACGTCATCACATGGGACACGTTAGCTAATGTTGATTTGAAGCTCTGCGAATTTTGTGACTTCACTTACTGCTGTTCCACATTGAGGAGACATTTCATCATACGAAACACAAAATAAGTTCTAAGATGTTTTGGCACCGTGCCCACAAAGTAGAACAAATAAGAAGCAAGAACGCTCTTATGTCACAAGCAGAACAAGTGAGACATCTTATTGTGTTTTTCATGTTTGTTAGGCGCCCATACTCGGTGGGTTTAATGAATACATGCTGTTTCTAAGCCCAAGAACATTTAATTTGTATAGAACGCGTCGTTATAGATACGATTTGTAGTGATAAAATGATGGGTTATGTCATATTGGTGGTTCAAGAATTATCTTATTTGGTTATTTTCACGTTATAGGTTGTTTGTTATGAAACTAAGCCGTTTTAAGGCAATGGCACGCTGAAGGATCATAAAAACGTGTCGTTCTTGTCAAAATGTTGTTATGATTAAGTGTCAATTAATAACATATCCGTGATTAAACTCTTTAGAATACTGTAAAATGAAATTCAAGGTCGAAAATCGCAGAACTTAAATGTAGTATAGTTTGTAGAAGTGGCACATCATGGAATAACAAGGTTTGTACCTAGAACGGTTTGTATCCTACTGCATCCAATATTATTTTTTTGTCATCTTCGCTCTTTCTAAAGGGTTATGGGACTTCATTACGAAATCAATAGAAATACCTTCTGTGATTTTTTATCTTATGTGAATATGACATGTGTCAGGAGTGAATTTGTTCGAATTTGTGAACTTTTATGAGCCAATGTCCTTACTTATGACATGTGTCATTCCTTTTCATCTTTTTACATGTTCATAGGTACTAATGTTTTTACTTATCTATACCAGAGACAGAACAACATGACTAGCATATGGACAAGGGATGAAATCTGCATACTAATAGAGTTAATGCAGGAATTTTACATGTGTCGATTTTCGTGAACAAACTGCATTGTTTGCAAACTAATAAATCCAACAAATACCGCTGGAGAGCGCTGAAAGCGCAAAATCACGTTAAGCAGCTCATCCTGTGTGCTGATGTCGCTTTGACTTGAGATGTTGGATATCCTATCCATGTGCCCATCAACATTAGCTGCCTCGTTACGTGATGATCGCTTCAGGCTAATCTACAGTTCACTACACCTTGTGCACATCTCATGAAATTTTGATGTCTCATGAAGTTACACAATGAAGTGCCAAATAAACTGGTACAAGCATGCATATTCAAATACAGAGATATGCAAACTAGCAGAATACGGCGCTGCTGTCGGTAACGCCTATAGATGACAACAAGTGTCTGGCGCAGTTGTTAGATCGGTTACTGCAGCTACAATGGCAGGTTATCGAGATTTAAGCCAGGTTGAACGTGGTGTTTAAGTTGGCCCACGAGCAATGGGACACCACATCTCTGAGGTAGCAATGAAGTGGGGATTTTCCCATATGACTATTTCACCAGTGTACCATGAATATCAGGACTCTGCTTAAACATCAAATCTCCGACATTACTGCGACTGGAAAAAGATCCTGAAAGAACGGGACCAATGAAGACATAAGAGAATCGTTCAACTTGATGGAAATGCAACCCTTGCGCAAACTGCTGCAGATTTCAATGCTGGGCCATCAACAAGCGTCAGCGTGTGAACCATTCAATAAAACATCATCGATATGGGCTTTAGGAGCCAAAAGCACATTCGTGTACCCTTGATAATCGCATGACAAAAGCTTTATATTTCACCTAGGCCTGCCAGTCCAGACCGTTGACTGGAAACATATTGCCTGGTCGGACGAGAATTCTATTGAGCGGATGGACCTATGCTGATATGGAGACAACCTCATAAATCCATGGACCCTTCTGGTCAGCAGAGGACTGTTCAAGCTGGTGGAGACTCTGTAATTGTGTAGGCGTGTGCAGCTGAAGTGATATGGGACCCCTGATACGTCTAGATACGACCCTGACGATCCTGTCTGATCACCTTCATCCATTCATGTCCATTGTGCATTTCGACAGACGTGGGCAATTCCTACGGAACAATGCGACACTCCAGAATTGTTACAGAGTGGTTCCAGGAACACTCTTCTGACTTTAAACACTTCCGCTGGCCATCAATCTCCCCAGACATGAACATTATTGAGCATATCTGGCATGACTTGCAGCGTGCTGGTCAGAAGAAATCTGCACTCTACCATACTCTTAAGGACAGTCCCGCAGGATTCATAGTGTCAGTTCCCTCCAGCATTACTTCAGACGTTAGTGGAGTCCATGCCACGTCATGTTGCGGCACTTCTGCATGCTCACAGGAGCCCTACACGACTTTAGGCAGATGTATTAGTTTCCTTGGCTCTTCAATGTATATGAAGGCAGGATTTGCTAAGGACTTTCATTAGCGTTCGATGTAGGGTGCTTAGGTAACACCATAATGGATTCCATAGTTGATAGTTTTCATATCATAACTTGTGTGTTATGAAAGTATGCTGTTGCAAGGCAATGGAACACTGAATATTTATGAAAACATGTTTCTGGTGCAAACTGTTATAATTAAATGTATTGGTGGATAAAGCCTTCATGAGATCTAAGTTACGACATAAAGGCTGAAGTGTGAGTTCATTGTGGTGTAGTTAGTATAAGTGTGGGGTTAAAAAATATCGAGTAGCTCTTTTGCGTCCTGCCATGTCGGATTTTTTTTTTCGCCTTCCCATTTCTAAAAGGTGTTGGGACTTTCTATTTAACAGAAGTATGTTCTGTAATATTCGACATTATGTACATATAAGTGTGGTCTCAGTCTTAACTTTCTCTCTCTCTCTCTCTCTCTCTCTCTCTCTCACACACACACACACACACACACTCAGGAGTGAATTGTTCGTGTAAACAACTTACAAATTTGCATCAAGCACACAAATGCGAGACAGTATTCAAAACATGGTAATCATCTGGTAAAACAAAAATAAAACGCACTTCACAGATTTCACTCTTATATGTGTGGTGTCTCATGACGTACAAGTATAATAGTTTTTACTAGCATTTTACCAAAATGAACCCCTTTTCGAGAAACCCTCATTGTGTTTGTGTTTTGAAACATAGGGAATAAGAGGAATGAGCTGCTGCTTTAATTTGCCTGCTAGAATGGCTACCTGTTGTTTCTAATTATATACCAACTCCAGAAACTAGTTTTCACAGTTTGTATATAAAAACTTATGTTGCTGAGAACGTGAATAAACACTGCTGGGTACTTACATTATTAGACGCAATGTTGGATGGTTTCAGCTTGTTGTTTGCTATGAATCTGGAAGTCATCACACTTTCATTGTTCAAAATGGTTCAAATGGCTCCGAGCACTATGGGACTTAACATCGGAGGTCATCAGTCCCCTAGAACTTAGAACTACTTAAACCTAACTAACCTGAGGACATCACACTCATCCATGCCCAAGGCAGGATTCGAACCTGCGACCGTAGCGATCGCGCGGTTCAAGACTGAAGCACCTAGAACCGCTCGGCCCATACTATCATGGTTTATGAATAATAAAAAATAGTTCATGCAATTTTTTCAACAAGTTTCGGAATTAATTCCACCAAACACTTCCATCTCTCTCTCTTAATCTCTGCCCAGCCCACATGAATGTAGAACTTTATACATTTAAAAACAATGTAACTTTGAGGATAATATACCCAGTAGTAAAGAAGAAGTGTTACATCCAGTTCTCTATACTTGGCTTAAATGTCTTTGTTCTGAATAACATGTCCACCCAATGTCTTGTGAACCAACCAAACACGAAAGTCAACAGACAGCTCTTTTTATCTTCAACAATATGCGTAAAGTCAAAATGATATCATGTGAGTGTGAAGTCTCGCGAACTGTAGGTTAAACCAGGTTTTCATGTGCAACAATAGTGATGCCACAGCAGGTGGCTTGATGGCTGGGCAGTGATGCCATGTGCTGCTGTTTTCACATGCTCCTGCCAAAATTGTGGTGACACTTTTTACAATATGTGGTTAGATGGGTTATTCCTATATGTTATGAACATTGGAGTCATCATTTGAGTTATGATATTAGAACTGTAGCTAAAATCCAATAAGCAAAGCAGAAATTCCTAATAGTGGATCTGGAACTGGAATTTACACACTTATGACACAGTGGTGTCAAACAAAGTAACAGATGTGGCACTCCTAAATGAAGACCTGTACATGAATCACTTTCAGATGATGAAAGCTAATTTCGAGTATGGGAAAAGTAGTGTTTCGAGCTCTACTAAAAAATCCGATACTCGCATTAAGAGGCAGTCTTATCTCAAGTAAAACTAGAAGTGATACTTCTGATATTTGATATATATTAATTACATCTTTCCAATATTTAGGCATATACCACGTTCTCAAAAGTGCAATTTCAAAGTGTTTGCGTGATATGTTGGATGCCATATATATTGCCCTAAATAATCATTTAAAAACAAATATTTCAACTCTTGCAATCAACATCAGTTAAATATCATGAAATATTAAGTTTATCCTAAACCAAATTTTGGAGATACACTTCGTGCAAGTGCACTAAATGACACTGTAATACACTCGATTTCCTTAATTAAAAGCTACACTCAATCTAATGTAACACAGCTACTGGGGACCTTGTTGTTACTACTATTCTCAAATACACTAGGCACAGGTTTAAAGAGCACTGAATTTTCCAGTATTAGTATCTATTATATGAATATACTGCCAACACTCCATTAGTTTACATTCATTTTAAAATATAGTGAGCAGTTGCAGAATCACAAACCACATTTAACTAATTAAATAATACATCTTCACTCACACACAAATTTTATCCATGCATCACACAATAAAAAATCATATACTTTCACCACATAAATGAACCATTATGTTCTCACAACCGCAATGTCAAAACCTTCCCCTACCAAAGTTGCAGCCACAAATTTCTTTTGTGTGTATCAGCCAAACCACTGCCCTTACAAGCAAGTTAGGGCTTTAACACGCCAGAGTTGGAAGTGCTGGTTATGCGACTTTCAATATGGTGACAAGTGAAAATATTCATATATGAATTCTATCTGAAGAACTTATAGCGATGCTGATGAACAAAAAAACGGAGCTACAAATTCTGGGTATAGCAGTGGGCACATCGTAGTATCGTTTCGGAACATACAATACATTAATAAGAGTGTTGTCTGCTAAAGAGCACATGTTGCTCGACAATCATTTTCGAACGAGTAAGATAAATTTTGAAATCTTGTGCCATTACTATATAATATGTAGTGCATTCCAAAGAGAATTGTTTCTAAATTTCTATGTTGCCTTGAATACACTGAAGGTACATTGGAAAGTAAGATTTTTGGCCAAAATTTTACCTTCGTTTTTATTTTCAGGGTTATTCGAAGTTCTGATCGGTCACACATGCTGTAAACACGTGTTTGTTTTACTAGTATCACAATTTTGTAAGGAAGCTTTGTACTACTGTGCAGAACAGTTATTATTTAATGATGGTGCCAACACAGACATTGTTATATTTATGTAGAACTTTCAATATTGGCAAGAGTAGTTTTAAATCTCTAAAGCCACAATAAATTTCCATTTCATTGTAATATTTACACTCAATGACTAAAACAAAAAAAATATTATCATTACACTGAAACTAAAACTACGTTTACAGTGTTGATTGTTCAGCATTAATTTTAACCTCGCCGAGTATATCCTCTCAATTACTATATTTTTGAATCCATTTCGTAGATAGTAGTACTCTATTACGGATAAACGATTATAAGTAATTGTGAATGCTAGAATGATATTTCTGTTGCACTGTTTAAAACCATTTTGCCACTTTAGGAAGTATTGATTTACTAATCTGAAGACTAAGCCGATTATTCTGACATAACATGAATTTTTCACATATATAAACATGTGATTCTAGATCTGTACTGTCGAACAAACAAGAGCAGACTGAGAGCAGTTTCACCTTTTGTAGTTGCTGAAGTTCATAGGCGATGCTGGGGGAAGAAAGTTAAACACCTTTTACCTTTTGTAACTTATGCATAAGTTGGTATGACAATGTAAATAGTGTTTTCACGTGTAAGTTTAGTTAGTGAGTGGTGGTGGGTCAGTAATTCAAGCATGTGGAAATCTGGCCTACCACTGCAGCACAATAAACCATGATTAAAACAACTCACTTTGTAGGGGTCCTGAATGTGGTGTGTAAAGGAAACAACATATTTTCGCAATATAAAACTATAAATATGAAAACTGTCAAAGATGATTAATTGGTAGCTGGAGAAGGAAAATGGCATCAAAAAATTAAACCACTTTTAACTTTTGTGTTGTGGCTAAAAATGATACCACTCAAGTGATCCAAGCTGTGCCTTCTTTCAACGATGACAAGTTATAGACAGGTCAGACATATTTTATCATTTCAACAAACACTTGAGAATGGCTACAAAGCCAACATCATAATTTTGTAAAATAAATGAACAATTAGCAGTCAATGGTGGAAATTTCCTTTTGTTTTGTTGTGGTCTTTAGTCCGCAGACTGGGTTCGTGCAGCTCTTCATGCTACTCTATCCTGAAATTGGGCCCCCTAGAGGGGCTAATTAGCTAGCAGCAAATAAAAATTTGTACACAAGATTGTGAAAAAATTTCATTAATATGGTGTGCCTTTCGTTAATCTGAGACTGACTGTGAACAATCGATCTATTCCAAATTGATCTCTATTCTTTGTCATGTGTTAAATTCTATAATGCAAAAATTGGTTATGTTGTACCAGATCCACAATTTTTGTCACTAGACAAAATTGCTTGTCGTTATCCACTCCATTTCATATCGCTTTTTTTTTGCTTGCATTTACATTATCAGCTTCCTTCATGTGGTTCCATTTTTCGTATTTGATTTCAGTTTTAAAGCTCATTCCCAGCTCTTTTAACAGGTGTTGGAGCTTAGATGGGTAATGGCTTACATCAAATCATCCTGCAAAATCAGATGTGAGAAATCTGCACATGTTAATTTCGTCACTTTATTGAAAAACATTTTGAAGCAATTAATGTATTTCAAGCGATGCAGGATATAAAATTACCTCCTTTCTGGCCGCCAGTCTCACTTAAATGAGGAAGCATTAATTACTATTCATTAGCGAAAACATCGATAAAAACATACCGGTACTCATAACTTTCATAATACTTGCCTAGGCAAATTCGAAGCACTGTTCTTTAATCCTCTAATCAACTGGGATCGTTTGATGTACATCGTGATAACACTATGTTAGATCTTTATTTTCGCATTTTTATAATGATTTTCCTTCTTCGTATTGTTAGACCTTTCCATCACTGTTAACTCAGTTCAATCAAAGCACCATAAACTCCATTTGCATGCAGTCAGAGCTGCCAATTTATGAGGCATCCTCAATGTCGTTATGATGCACCGAACTGTATGTATTATCAGCCATCAGCATAGTTTAAACTTGCACAATACTTGTGTGAGGCTGTGTTTCCACAGGCATAAATTATTTACATGTGCAAGCCCACATCAACAATTTCGTATGTAATTTAACCTGTGGAACGCCCTACTTGCACACTGCCATGGCAAATTACACCCGAGATACGAAATTTAAGAGATGTTTAACCTTTTTGCATGATATCATTTGTTACACCATCACTTATGATCTTCAGCAACTGCCACTAGGTATATCTGCTCACATTTTGCTCCAATTCATTGGAAATTACTTATCTTGAATCATCTGTTTATGTGTGTGAATTGTTAGGGACATCACAACACAATGGGCTTAATCATCAACTAAATAAATAAATGCTTTATATGGTGACAAAATGTCTTTAAACTGTGACACGAATCTCACTCTAGCATTCAGCAATTCCTTGTAATCACTTATTTGTAATAAAGTAACATAGCATCTTTTGAAGTGATGTGCAGGTTTGAAATGTATTATAATTGAGAGTATGGTCTTTCTGAGTTTCAAATTACTGTATAACAGTCAGTGCTGTAAATGTATGTTTATCACAGTACAATGATACTATTTTTTGCTTTTGTTATTGAATGTATATATTATGGTGAAGTGGAATATAACATTTGTTTGGGTTTTTAGAGATTTAAAGCTACTTTTGGTCCTAATTAAAATCTTGTATAAAAATAATAGTGTTCATGTGGTCACAGTCACTAAGTAATGACTGTGCTTTACACTAGTACAAAGTTTGATTACAAAGTTAGGTTCGTCACCCATAAAGATGTTAGTTGCAGCACCTTAAACCCTAGAGATTCTTGGCTAACTCTAAAAATAAAAGTGGAGCAGAACTGTTGAGACAAAACCTTACTTGTTGATGTACCTTCAGTGTATTGTAGACAGAATTCAAGTAATTAATATAAAAAATTATAAATAGTGGTCTTCAGAGTGCAATACATGTACGGCAGTGATGATAGTGTCTCCAGTTCCCAGATGTCGCAAAGTTACTTGTAATTTAATATGAGATACCATTGCATCTCGCACAGATTTTTGTATAGAGCGAGAATTGTGGTTCGAAAGGAATGAAAAATTGGTTTTACATTCAAAAATGGTTTTCATCCTGAGTAGATAGCTCCATTATTAGCATACTGGATGTCTACAAACTATTCCTGCGGGATACCCATTTTCATTACCAACATTTGTTAGTCTGTCTTTTTCCTTCATCAACATCAATATAAGATCTTTGGATAAAAGCTGTGCACCCATATTTACTACAATATAAGTAAGGAAGAAGCGAGCTTCATCAGAAGTATACTGGTAAGGTTTGGGTGACACTAGCTTCTCCCAACGAATAACTTCACTTGTTGCCATCTTGAAAGTCATGTAAGTAGCATTTGCATCTTCAGCATATGCAAACGCTAACTTGTATGTAAGGTTAGTAGTAGGGAGACGCATTCATTTCATGGCTGTGGGCACCCAGCTTGAGAGGTTGTTGTGGTCAGCTCGAGAGAGGTGCACGTGATTACAAGATGGTGTTACATTAATTTTGCCTATGGTGAAGCAGGCAACAATGACTCACAGAGGCAAATACATATTCAGTTGGTCAGTGCATCAATTTGTTCTTGTTTAAGTATGGAACGTAAATAAACGATTAATTATGATATGGAATGCTGACAATTTGCTTGGTCGGTACACGTGCGTTCGGCCGCAGTGCGATGCGGGGAGTAAGGGTCTGGACGCCGTCCGCAGCGCGCCGTATCAGCTAGCGTGGCCTCAAGTGCGAATATGTCTCTTTCCTTAGCTCACCATGCAGCCTTTCGATACGAGTGTAATGACTGCGCGTAGCGTGCGTGTTTTATAATCAGCCTTTGTTAATAAAACACTTACTTCTCGGTGCTCGCGTATTGCCATACCTCAAAGGCCCACTGTTTACAATCCTGACAAATATTTCATCTAATTATCATCTGGGGCAACAAAACAAATAACCCCCTTATAGAAGTGGTGTCAGAAGTGGGATAATTATGGAAAATCTACATTCCTGAAGAGGTGCAGCACAATTTGAACTTCGAGCAGCAGCAACAGCATGAACATCTTCAACTATGCAGGGACATCCAATGCTGCAATTCAGGTTGGTCTACTCCAGTATGGCTAGAATACGAAAGGCAGTGATGGATTTTTATTTTACATTTGAGTGGCTCATTGGCGTTAAATTAGACGAAATGTCGCAATCCTGTCAGAGTAACGTTGTCGATCCACAAATTATTCGCTATTAATGAACTGCAAGAAGAAATCGGCAGCTAAAAGCAGAAAGAAGCGAGCGCAGCATTTCAAAAGACTTGTCCAGTGATAGTTCACGCGGTACACGTACAACTACAACAAAGAATTTTTCATTATTGCTATCAGTACAAGTGTAGCTGGAAACCCGAAGATGATGTGAAGGTATTCTTTCGTAAACTTGAAGGTGCCGTCCCGTTAGGATCATGAACAGATTCCGATAAGATAGTGGTTGCCTAATTAAGAAATCAGGGAGCAGCACAAGATTTCATTAGTGTGCAGCGTACTTGTGTGAAAACAGAAGATCACAATAAGTTTAGGACCATTGTTGTTGAGAGGTTTAAACGTAAAAACGCAATCAGATTTTACAGAGAGCAGCTTTACAGTTTGCGAAAGCGACAAGACGTATCTATCGAGCAGTTTGCCGACAGAATTCGAAACATCAACGCTCAATAGTACGAGTTAGTAGAAGAAAATGAAAATCACATTCAGTCGTTAAAAACTGACCAGAGAGCCTTGGGCACATTCAATCATGAAGTTTCATGATGAGGAAGAAAGGAAAGCTGTTTGATTGGCACGATGTAAAACGTTTCAGGAAGCAGAAGAATCAGTTGTTGGTTTCGTTGAAGCGCTAAGAAGACCGAATGAGATGCACAAACAAGAAAGCAGAGTTTTCAACACAACAGTACAATACTACAGATGCAAGAAGCTGCCTCACAAGCGTAAGGATTGAAAATAGAATCGAATCTGTTATCATTGCGGAATGCAGGGTCATGTTTCGAGAGACTATAGCAACAAGGAGAAAATAAATGCAAACAACAGACAACCTGCCAGATCTTTAAACGAGTAAGGGGTCGCACAGACCACCACTCTGTCCGCCTATTGCCAAACGCAGTGGTTCTTGTTAGTTCCAGTGGAAATCAGACCGAAAATGACTTCGTTATAAGTGCTGTATATCGTGGAAGAAACATCAGACTACTTATTGACACAGGAGCACAGACCTCATTAATGTGGTGTGGCATAGATAAACGGGATAAAATTGAAACTACCGCTATTAAAAAGGAGAGAGTTAAGCAGTACTGACATCATGGGAATGGACCGCCCTAACAATGCATCAGTTCAAACTGTCCCACTCGATGTTCAAACTGATCAGCCTCATCAAATTCCCAAGAGAGTAGGAAAAACAATCTACGTTGAAGTTGTCACCCCTATGCAATACGTTGAAGTTGTCACCCCGATGCAAGGAAAGAACTTTGTTATTAATTGAGCGATCTGAGGAAAGTGAGTTACTGAATACAATGCATTGTTATATTGCTAGCAGTATAGGTGTCGCTACAATGGTGAGACAGAATGTCGCAAAAGTCTCGGTTACAATAATGAATATGGGCAATGAGGATGTTGTTTTGCCACAAGGAACGAAAGTCGCTGAAGTGCTGAGCATAAGTAAAAGTGAAATGATACAGATTCCAGATGAGGCAACAAATGTTGTAGCTATAAACACAGATTTTTGTAACAGTACTGAAATATTGTAACGAGTAGACGAAGTTAATAATGAACTATAGCGCAAGATTTGGAAGAACATAGAATATCTGACAACTGAGGAACAGAAGATTTTAGGGCCTGTTTTGTTGGTGTCTGCAGATTTATTCCGAGAACATGCAAATACACCTGTCACTCATTTAGTTCAGCATCATATTCACACAGGGAATGCAACCCCAATCACACAGATATCTTACAAATACCATTTAGTCAAGGAGAGTTGGTAGAAGACGTGGTTAAAGAACAATTAGAAGCCAGAATTATAAAACCAAAGATCCTTCAGACCCACCATGGTGTTCAACTGTTGTAATTGTAAAGAAAAAATCAATTTCTGGAGAACCACAGTTCCGTTTTTGTGTTGATTACCAATCTTGAATGCAGTGAGACCACACCCGATATTTACCGCTTACCAAATTTAGTGGAAACCTTGGATTATGTGAGCAGATGTCAAATTTTTTCAGTATGTGATTTAATAAGTGGTTTTCACCAGTTAACAGTGCATCCAGATGATTAAGCAAAAACTTCATTTGTAACAGTAACAGGAGTATACAAGTATCTGCATATGGCTTTTGGAATTTGCAATGCTCCAGCTACATTTCAACACCTCATGGATTCAGTTTTACAAGGGCTCACCCCACACAGACACCTGTTTTCCTTGATGATGTAACATTTTTTGGTGAAAACATGAAGCAGTATACTGAGAGACTACAAGCTGTTTTAAAGCATATAAAAAGCACAAACCTGTCTTTATCAATAGATAAATGTCATTTTGCTGAAAGTAAAATTAACGATATTGGTCATGTTATAACCTGTGAAGATGGTCGACCTGATCCAAAATCAATAGAAGATGTAAAGAATTTTTCTGAACCACAGAACTTGAAAGAACCACAATCATTCTTGGGACTGTCAAATTTCGACAGACTATTTACAGCCAGTTAAGTGAACGTATCACATCCAGTGACACAGCTACTGATGAAAGGAGCCACATTAAGTGGTCAACAGAGTGCAAAATGGCAATGGAAGAACTTAAAACTTCTCTAACCACAGCCCCAGTGTTAGCCTATCCGGATTTCAGTAAAATTTTCTGCTTTCAACAGATGCATCCAATTTTGCCATAGGTGCAATCTTGTGTCAAGAAGTTGATGGTCATAACATCCAATCCTATCTGCTTCCAGACAATTAAACAAAGCAGAACGTAATTATACTACTACTGAGAAGGAGCTTTGTGCTTTGGTTTTGGTATAACACATAACAGATGTTTCTTAACAGGAAGAGAATTTACAGTTATTATAGATCATGCCGCAGTTAAATGGTTATTGAGCTTAAAGGATATGAGTTCCAGATTAACAAGATGGGCATTAAGACTGAGTGAGTACCAGGTTAAGGTTATTCACCGATCGGGTGAACAACATGTGAAAGCTGATGCAGTGGTTCGAAAACTCAATGTTTGTGCTACAATATTTCAAGAAGAAGAGTTAAAGACAGCTCAAGAAGAACATCCACAATGCAAATTGAAAAATGATCAAAGTTTTGTCGAAATAGATGGATTATTGTACAAAATCACTAGTAAAGGAAACCGCCTAGATATTCCAGAAAGCATGAAAAAGCAAATCATAAGAGAACAATATGATTCTTTATTATAAGTATATTGCGGTAAAAATGCTACACACATTAAAATACCTCAAATGTTTTGGTGGGCGAGCCGCAAAGCTGACGGTTTCGAGTTTGTTTCACAATGTGGTTCCTGTAACAGATGGAATGATGTAGGAAAATGTAGAGCACCATTGAAAGAACTGCCAGAGACAAGTGAACCATTTGAAGGAGTAGGACTAGATGTCGTAGGACCATTGCCTAAGACTAAAGATGGAAACAAATACCTATTGACAATTTTAGATCATTTCTCTAGATACCTTCTCATGATACCAATACCTGATCAGAGCACTGAGACTATAGCTAAAGTTTTTGTAAAAGAATGGATTCTTAAGTTTGTATCACCATTAATTATAATTAGTGATCCAGGAATGATATTTATGAGTGAATTACTTAAACAGACTTCTAAGCTCATGCAAATAACTCAGTTAAGGACTACATCAGCACACTCTGAAGGAAATGGAGGAGTCGAGCGAGTCCACATAACAATTATTAAAATGAGATGATAATGAAATCAATTCCCTAAGCTGTCGACAGGTGTTGATATATATCAATGGGGTCAGTTGAAAATGTGTGCCCCAACCAGAACTTGAACCCTGCTTACATGGCAGACGCTCTATCCATCTTAGCCACCGAGGGCACAGGGGATAGTGTGATTGCAGGTATTCATCCCTTGCACGCTTCCTGTGAGACCCACATTCGCTACCTAATGTCCACACGCTACATTCATAATTCCCCTGCCCATTACACTCATTACTCGTGGCAGACAATCTTACCGAGTTCCAAAAGGTTTGGGCAGTGTGTGTGTATCCAGCATAGGGGGTGATCAATGGCCAGTTAGCCTTAACTATCAAGATGGTATCTGTTGTGCCTAAAAGAACCGGCCATTGACCTTTTTCTTCTGTGCTGGATGCACATTAACTGGCCGGACTCTTCGTTGTGACGGGATCTTCTCTTGAAATTTCAACCACCAGTTTTCTTCTCCGACTGCGAAAACATTCTGTTGGCAGCCATCTACATAGAGGGAAATGATTATCACGATGAAATAAGAGAAATCAGGGCTTGCACAGAAAAATGTTAGTGCACGTTTTTCCCATGAGCCGTTCGAGTCTGGAATGGTAGAGGGACAGCTTGAAGTTGGTTCATTGAACCCTCTGCTTGGCACTTAATTGTGTATAGCAGAGTAATCACGTAGATATAGATGTAGATGGTCAATAAGGTTCCATCTCATGTTCCATACAAATGTCTCCTGGATGGACGTGCTTAGAGTGTATTGTGGCCTAATAATCGAGGCTACATCTGCATCAACGTTTATACTCCACAAGCCACCCAACTGTGTGTAGCGGAGGGCACTTTACGTGCCACTTTCATTACCTCGCTTTTCTGTTCCAGTCGCGTATGGTTCGCGGGAAGAACGACTGTCTGAAAGTCTCCGTGCGCGCTCGCATCTCTCTAATTTTACATTCGCGATCTCCTCGGGAGGTATAAGTAGGGAGAAGCAATATATTCGATACCTCATCCAGAAACGCACCGTCTCGAAGCCTGGCGAGCAAGCTACACGGCGATGCAGAGCGCCTCTCTTGCAGAGTCTGCAACTTAAGTTTGCTAAACATCTCTGTAACGCTATCACGGTTACCAAATAACCCTGTGACTAAACGCGCCGCTCTTCTTTGGATCTTCTCTATCTCCTCCATCAACCCGATCTGGTATGGACCCCACACTGATGAGCAATACTCAAGTATAGGTCGAACAAGTGTTTTGTAAGCCACCTCCTTCGTTGATGGATTACATTTTCTAAGGACTCTCCCAATGAATCTCAACCTGGTACCTGCCTTACCAACAATTAATTTTATATGATCATTCCACTTCAAATCGTTCCGCACGCATACTCCCAGATATTTTACAGAGGTAACTGCTGCCAGTGTTTGTTCCGCTATCATATAATCATACAATAAAGGATCCTTCTTTCTATATATTCGCAATACATTTCATTTGTCTATGTTAAGGGTCAGTTGCCACTTCCCTGTACCAAGTGGCTATCCACTGCAGATCTTCCTGCATTTCACTACAATTTTCTAATGCTGCAACTTCTCTGTATACTACAGCATCATCCGCGAAAAGCCGCATGGAACTTCCGACTCAGAGGCTACGTTGGCAGCCACCATAATTTCGTAATGGATCTTCTTAATAGTATTTGTAATGTAAACCGAGAGATAGTGAAACAATATGAAAAGTGTAGTTCAAATATTTCAAAACATTATTTATTTTTAGAAAAAATATATACATACAAATACATAAAACAACATTAGAGTGTAATATATAGCCTTTTTACCTTCTTCATGTTTACTTTCTAACTACTAAATATTGTCAAAAAGAACTGTTTTTTCTTATTCAATAGAGCTGACCCTTTCACAGTTTAAAGATGTATTTAACAAAAAACATTTCATCAGTATTTGTCCTTACTTATATGAAGTGTAAGCTTTGTCTCTGTCCAGGTCCTATAAAATCGAAATTCTTTTTCTGTTGCAGATAGTTGGCCTCTCTTGTAGAAAATAGTCGCGAAAAAATATCTAAGTCGCCGTGCAACATTTGCAGTGTGTCACAAAAACATAATGAAATAAAAATTAAGGAGACTGCAAAGCATAAATTCCATTATGATATCAAGAATGAGCAACGAAAATTATTTTAAATTCCGATGTTAGCAGATGATGACACCACCCACCTCCCTCCCACCCACGTCAATGGCAAAAATTTCTTCCTGAGAAACTTTGACATTTAATTTCCATTCTGTTGATGGCCTGTTTGAAGAGCACGTTTTAAATACATGGTGGAATAATTTCATGTTCGCTCGCATCTCGTGGTCGTGTGGTAGCGTTCTGGCTTCCCATGCCCGGGTTACCGGGTTCGATTCCCGGCGGGGTCAGGGATTTTCCCTGCCTCGTAATGGCTGGGTGTTGTGTGATGTCCTTAGGTTAGTTAGGTTTAAGTATTTCTAAGTTCTAGGGACTGATGACCTAAGATGTTAAGTCCCACAGTGCTCAGAGCCATTTTTTTTAAGTTGATGTTCAATCATGTTTGAACCGACCTTTCAGGCACAGGATACTTTTATGCTGCAACGCTAGCAGCATGACTTACTTTAGATGTAAATAAAACAGTAGCATTACCTACTGGACTTCATATCTTGCACTTACATCCAAGTTTCATACCGTTCTAATAGGCCATATATATTCTCAATGGGTGATTCTTAAGATAAGTGGATCATATACAGCACGAATCGGTTTAGCAATAATAAAATTCTGGAAGGTCTAAAATGAAATACTAATAATGGCAAAAGTAATGATAACCATTCACTTCACAGTTCAGTCACTGAGCACTTGACAGACATCTGAGCAAGATTGAAAATCTGATTGAACCTAAAGACAGTGTGCATCTTCTGAACTAATAAGCAAAAAATACACATACTTATTCACAGTCAGATATATTTTATTTATTTGATGAATGGCTACACCAATAAAAATTAGTATTTACAATTATCTGAAATTATAAACTAATATCCATGCCGTGACCGTAGTCTATTGAACCCTCCATCGTCAGCAGGAACACTGTTGTATTGCCAGGGACAGTTTTCAGAGAGCAGTTTAGAAATAAATGGCGACTGTCTGCTTTTCAGCGCCAAAGTCACGACTTGGAGAAGTTACTGTTAGGTTGTGACAGATGACTACATTCTCTCACCACTGCAGCATGAAACTTGGGCGAAGGGCTGCATCAAATCAAGTGAGGGGAGGGAAGCAAACAAGCTAGGATAGAAATGTGTCAGAGTGAATTTTTAGGCAGAGAGGATCCAAATGGCACAAGCTGAGAAGCAGCCAAGGAAGTCAAGTACATTGTGTTCCACTGCATTCTGCACTTGGTGGTGAAATCTGTTCTTGGTCGGAGTCTGGCAACAGCCATTCATTTGGGAGGACACAGGGTTGGTGGTCATGCCAACATAAAAACTTGTGCAGAAGTGAAAGGAGAATTGGCATATGACTTGACTGCTTTCACAGAGAACCTGGTTGGTGTGTTTGTCGATATAACACAGGGTATCTGTTTGCAGGATAGGTTTGGAACACAGTACCTGTCTGTGAACATGACAGTAAGGTGTTTAGCACACTGGAGTTGATTTCAAATTTGGCTTTGGTTGGCAAAACTATAAAAGAGAATTTTTTGAGTTGAAAAGATGGCAGTGACAAAGTAAAGGTGTTGTGGATGGGGGGGGGGGGAGGGGGGGCTACTGTTGGCTTCCTCTGAAAAGGTGCAACCTATTTTGGTGATAAGGTGAAAAATATTTTATGGAAAGATATTGCCTGCTCATTCAGGCAATGGTCTCTTTTCCTGGAAGTCTGGTGTTTTTGTTGTCATCTAGAGATCTACCTATTGTTTGTGTTCATGGTGTTACCTCAGTTCTTAACTAATAATGTGGTATCTGTCTTTCAAAGGAACAGACATCATGCATTCTAATGATTAATAACGAGAAATCTCAAATACATAACACCTGTGGATATATTTAGCTTGTTATATGGCGGTTATTGTGTTGTTGCCCCAGATGATAATTAGACAAAATATAAGTCAGGATTTCTAGGCTGTGGGTCCTTGAGGTAAGGCAATATGTGAGCACTGAGACGTAAGTTTAATTTCCTATTTCCCCCTTTTGGGTATTAGTGTGACTTATGCAACTTTCCAATCTTTAGGTACGGATCTTTCTGTGAGCGAGCTGTTTTATATAACTGCTAAATATGGAGCTATTTTATAAGCATATTCTGAGAGGAACCTGACTGGTACACAATCTGGACCGGAGGCCTTGCCTTTATTAAGTGATTTAACTGCTTTGTTACACTGAGGATATCTACTTTTATGTTTCTCATCTTGACAGTTGTTCTAGATTGGAATTCAGGAATATTTACTTCGTATTCTTTGATGTAAGAGTTTCGGAAAACCGTGTTTCATAACTTTGCTTTAGTGGCACTGTCATCAGTGACTTCACCTTTGTTATCGCGCAGTGAAGGTATTGATTGCGTCTCGCCACTGGTGTGCTTTATGTATGACCAGAATCTCTTTGGGTTTTCTTCCAGATTTCGAGACAGATTTTCGTTGTGGAAATTATTAAAAGCATCTCGCATTGATGCACACGCTATATTTCGAACTTCCGCAAAACTTCGCCAATCCTCGGGATTTTGGGTTCTTTTAAATTTGGCATGCTTTTTCCATTGCTTCTGCAACAGTGATCTGACCCGTTTTGTGTACCATGTGTGATCAGTACCATCACATTAATGTATGTGGTATATATCTCTCAACTGCCATCCATCTATCTCTCTGAAATCACTCCACATCTTTTCTATGCTTGCGTGAGTGGAGACTGTCTCTTAAAGTGGCGTTAAGAGCACATTTGTCAGCTTTTTTAAATGGATGTACTTTGGGTTTCTTTTTGATTGTTGTGGGTCTTACAGTATTGAGCCTAGCAGCAACTGCCTTGTGGTCGCTAATCCCTGTATTCATCATGATACTCCCTATTTGTCCAGGATTATTTGTTGCTAAGAGGTCAAGATTGCTTTTGCAACCATTTACCCTTCGAGTGGGCTGACAAACTAATTGTTCAAAATCAGTTTTTCAGAAAGCATCCAGTACAATTTCCGATGACGTTTTATGTCTGCCGCCGGCTTTACACGTATAATTTTTCCAGCATATCGAGGGTAGATTAAAGGCACCACCAACTATAATTGTGTGAGTGGCTACTTATTTGAAATGAGACTCAAGTTTTCTTTGAACTGTTCATCAACTACATCTTCTGAGCCGGGGGTCAGTAAAACGACCCAATTAATAGTTTAGTCCGATGTCAAGTATAACCTTTACCAATACTATTTTGCAGGAACTATATACTTCAATTTCAATACAAGGCAAACTACTATTGGTGGCAATAAAAGCTCTACCACCAATCGTATTTAATCTACCCTTTCTGAACCCTGATAGATGGTTAGAAAAAAATTGTGCTGAGCTTATTTCCCAGCTTTCTGTACCTATAACTATTTGAACTTCAGTGCTTTCTATTAGGGCTTGGAGCACTGGTTCATGGTGTCTACATGTAATAACTGCTGCGCAAGGAATTGATCTCTCAGAGGGACAGCTAAAGCTCTACAAGACAGCAGACGTAAACACATGCTGTTCAGTGATTTAGTATTAATGCCTTGTAATGCAAGGTATCTGTTTTGTGTACATCTTAACTGAGTAGCTTTTGTTAACATCCCATGAACTTATTGTGGTGTGGAGCATGATTATTCTCCTTATTTGATCCGAACTATGATTGCAGTATCCCAAACAAGGTGACTGAAGATAAAAAATTCAAATCTTGCAACATGAAGCTAATAAAAAAAGGTATCTAAGGAAATCCAGGGAAGTTGAGCGTATCACACGACAATTAAGAGTTCAAAAATTAGTGTAGGTTATGAGAAAAACAGTTTAACCAAGATCATAAATTAATGTCAACAAAAGAAATATATTTGCATCAGAGAATGACTGATAAAATAAAATACCTATTGTGCAATCTATCAGTGGTTTCTCAGAAATACTGTTTTGATCACGTTAAATTGAAACACAGTCTGCCGGTCATTTCAGAAGAGACTGAATTCGAATTTTTCTAGAGAATCAGTAAGTAGAAGCATCAGACTGAAAGAAACATGTTACTTAATCATTAAAAAAGTGTGAATCATACTTACTTCAGATACCGTCAGTCGGCAATTCTTTTTATGCCACCATTCAGGACATTATAAGTCAGTATACCTGGAAAGACGATATCGATTATGATGAGATGGAGGCATATGTCACTTAGAGGATAGGAGATGTACTGATAAATGTTTGAACTTTGTTTGCCAACAGAGTAGTGGCATGACAACCAGAATGCCATCTGTGTCTACCCTTTGACAGGAAATGTTCACAGCCAGATGGCTCTGTGTGGTGCAGATGTGTGAAGCAAGCAGGCAACGATGCCATGGAAGTAATGGAACAAAGCTGAATTTAGGACAGCCTGCATCATTGCCATATTTATTCAAGATGTTGGCTGCCCTCACCCTGGGAGGTGAGGTGTGGCAATTTCACACTATTGACATGGCCACCCCTGCTCCTGCAACTCCCTCGCTTCCCCTAGCCCACTCACACTCCCATCCTCTGGTTGCCCTCCCTCCTCCATTTCTGGATTGGTAGGAAAAATGCTCAATCTGTGCTGAGCTGGTGGAGAGGAAGGATGTAAAATAGTTTCTTTATTTACATACTTTATTCTGTTTTGAGGGAGTTATCTGCTACTAGATTGTCCTACAGCCACTTCCACTCTCCTCCACTTTCCACTGTCTGCCCGCCCCCACTTTTCCGATTGTGCATAAGGAGAATAATTTTTTGCAAATAATGAAGATGCAGCGGGACGGACTAGTATGGACTGAAGACACATTTTTCAACTCATAGAGACTACTGCCCATTTTGGAGCTATTCATGTTTTTTGAAAAGGCTAGTCAGTCCACATTACAGGAGACAACCTCATCCCATTCCAATGGCTAAGATGGTGTGACTGCTCACCTTGGTGTGTGGAGCTCGACTGTGTTAGTTCACAAAATTGCCACAGAGGGTGTTTCGTCAACCCTCCACTCCCCCTGGAAGCCAATAGGAACGCAATCCCTGTCCCTTCCCCATGCCCCTGAAGGGGTGTAAGGCTGATGCAGTAGCCCCACCAGTCTCAGTTGCATTCAGTCAGTCAGCAGAAGAAGAAGAAGAAGAAGAAGAACGAAGCACCAACAGCAAGTGATACCATCATCGTCAGGCATGCTGAAGAAGCAGAGAAACAGTACAAATTAAATGTGTTTGTGCAACACTGTATCTTTGTTCAACTTGTGAGTGTGTGTGTGTGTGTGTGTGTGTGTGTGTGTGTGTGTGTGTGTGTGTGTGTGTTTGGATGCTTATTGTGCCTTCTGTGTTCCGTGAACTTTGGTGTGTTAGGTCTAACAGTGGCAGCATCAGCCTCTGGTATGTCAGGACCTGCAACTTTGACATCGGCTCCCAGGATGTTGGAAGCTGCAACAGTGATGATAAGCTCCAGTCTGTCAGGACCAACAGCAGTGACAGTGACCTTCAGCATGTTGGAACCAATGGCAGCCTCAACCTCTTCCAATTAAATTGTAAATTTGTGGTAAGATCTTATGGGTCAAACTGCTTAGATCGTCGGTCCCTAAACTTACACACTACTTAATCTAACTTAAAATAACTTACGCTATGGACAGCACACATACCCATGTCTGAGGGAGACTCGAACCTCCACCAGGGAGAGTCGCACAGAACGTGACAAGGCGCCGTAGACCGCGTGGCTACCCCCTCTTCCAATGTGTGGGATCCTCCTGGTCAGCATTTTGAAGCGAAAAGTGAGTTACTAAAGTTGGTGGCACTCATCGATTTGTGTAATGAAGGCACCCAGCATGTGTCTCAGCAGCATCAGAGCACTTAGGGTCTCAAGTATCATGGTGCAGGTCAGTATTGGGCTCTAACTTATGCACCATCCCAGAACACTCAAGTGTTACTGGAAGAACAGAGTGTACATACTATGGATGAGAAGGTGGTAATTGCTCCCAGTGCTCTACTGCTTTTGACTTAAACTTATAATTTGACACCTAGCGGTTCAAAGCGTTTAAGTACTGGTGTAGAAGCAGCAGCAGATAGTGTCAGGTGTGTTGTGATGGAGATCGAAAATGTTACCAACAGTGTAAAAGTGCTGTTTACTGAGTTGGAATGGGACGAATTGTATCATGCAGAACCCTACATCAGTCAACAGAAGACTCTGGAGTATTATCCATCTCGTTCTCCTCCTGATAGTTATTGTGCTGGTCTGACACTGTCCATCACAGCAATGTATGATGATGCTATGCTCTGGATGAAATTAGGGACATGTCCCTAAATCTACAACATTCCACTGTTATGAACTTAGTTGGATTAAGTATCTTGTCATCTCTTGTGTTGGAAATACTGAACATCTATGCCATGTATTCAAGATGACTACACTCAAACTGTGAACTATCTGTATGTGCATAGTGTGCATGTGGACGATTTGGAACAGTGTTTCAATTCATGTATCAATGCAGTGCCAAAGTCGACCTCGACACACATAGAAGCCACCCATGATAAATTCAAGGGTAGAATACCTGAGTTTTATGTTGCATCCAACAAGCTGAAGGAAATAGGTGTTGAATTTTGTGCATAGAAGAAACCATTATTTACTAAATACCGTACTGGCGTGAATATAAAGAATGAACCAGTGGATTTTTTTTATGATGATGTACTGCATACTGTGTATGATTGCTGAACAGAAAATAAAATATATTATTGTATGTCTTTTCTTTACTTCATAACCCACCCACATTATACTGTAGCAATTGTAGCTCAGTTTTTAGGTACTGACTGCGCTGTAGTGGCTACAAACAATATTTGTTTGTCTATAAAAGCCCATTGCACATCAATACCTGATGTAGTCGGTATCGTGGCAGGGTAAGTGAAACATCCTCACCACAAACAATTTATTGTAAGTGCCTGGTCTGGTGATCATGCTGAAGGAGACCAGAAGAAGAAGAATTGGATACTCCTTCTTGATAATACATGCATTATAACTGTAGGTACATCCAGCAGTGTTCCATTGACATTATTGCTAACACCCCCAGATGAAGTCCATTTTGAGCATATATAAGTATGTAGAAAAACGCTGTTTCAACCCAAGCGCTTGCAGAAGATACTTCAAGATGTAAATTGTGTAACATAAACAACATTCAGTCAAAGCAGTCACATCCCCCCATCAGGTAAAGTAAAGTCAAACATTGTGCTCCAATTTGACGATATTGCTGTGGAAAATCAGGATGAAATTCTACAACATTTCTATTTTGGTCGTCATATGGGTGCAGACTTATTTTATTTGAGTCAGACATATTCTAAAATTCTGAAACAGATGGTGCAAGATAATTTAAACCTTATTATAGCTTCCAAACAAGCCAATTTAAAACTTTTACCAAGTGTATGTAGGAACTGATACGCCATTCATTGAATTTGTAAAAACATGTGAAGATTTCTGGAACCACACATTGTATGGATTTCCAGGAGTTTATTTGTATATAACTGTGGAAAAAGTGTTGAATACATTAGTTTACATGACATCACGGACAAGTTTACATGTGTGTCAGGCACTCAGTCCAAGATCATATGTGTACATAGACAGAGATCACATCAATACATAGATGAAAAATTTTAATCTCTAGAATGTAAAGTCAAGGAGCTAGAGGAATGTAAAGTTAAGGACCTAGAGATGCATGCCCAGACTCTTCTCAGAATGATCGATAACTAGGGTTAAGAAAATAGAGACATACACCTGGATCATTCTGAGAAAGAAAGCATATGATTTCGTTAATGGAACTGAAATGAATGTACATGACTTAACTGTAAAGGCTGCTGGAATTGGACAGAGCATATGTAAGTTGCAGTCTATTAAGGAGTCTGCTCAGTGTATAACAAGAAGTCGACCAAGGACATCGAATGATGGAAGGCTTTTGGAAAGCTGCTAAGATCAGGACTTTTGGATCAAGAGCAGACACTGATAGAAACCTTTAATCAGTTACTGGATCTCTCGGGAAACTTTGGTGAAACTACACAATGATGATGAGGTTGTTGATTTCATTAACCGCCACAGCGATGTTAGGATAGGTAAAAGTATTCATTGTCAGTGTTGTAAAACGATACGTGGTGGACACACAGAATAGTAGTTTAAAAGCGAATTTCAAAGAACATCTGGTCTAATGAACCTCATTTCTGTAAAACCAGCAAAAACTGTAAATTATTCACCCAAATATCTTGATATGTGTGTTAAAATGTAACAATTGACCACCGTACAAAGGAAAGCAGAAATGAAAACTACAAAACCGTTAAAAACTACTATTAGAAGCTTGATATAGCACTGGTGATGGTATTGACATTCTGTTAAAAGAGTAAGCAATCGACCCCCACAGTATATACCTTACGCACATCCCAATGAGCTAAAAGAAGGAGTATGACTGCTTATGGCATCAGTTACCGTTGATAATACTGCTTCTTCGAATGGGGTTGTTTCAGTGCTTTTGGAGTTCAAAGAGAGATGTATAATCGAATAAATGTAAGACAGTAGTTCGAGAACTGCACAAACCAGCACACGAACATAGCCTCATATACATGTAGCGATTAAAGGCTTGGATGACTTATATCAGGCAGATCTTGTAATGTGCAGGAATATTCACAGGCCAATAATGGATTCAAATATATTTTACTGTCCATTGATACATACTCTAAATTTGCCTGGGCATTATCAGTTAAAACTATAACAGGGAGGGCTGTTGAATGGGTGTTTGAGTAAGTGTTGCAGACAGGGATGAAACAATATCCAGACAACTTTTAATCCGAGCATGGTGGTGAGTTTTATAATAGATATTTCTAGTGTGTGATGGAATAGTATGGAATATAACCACCTGAAGTTGAGTACTGTGTGAACACAACAGTGAAACTAATATGTTGATGTAGTTTAATCTCTGTGATCCACATAAATGGGTAGATATCCTCCCCTGCATAACCACACATGTCAAATCGAACAAAATGTCATACAATAAAAATGAGACTTATCGATGTTCATGATAATGGATTCATAGAAACGTTGTACTATCATATTAAAATGCAAGGTCGGTATAAACAGATCTTTAACACTCTCCTTACTAGAAAATCCGTACAGGGGTGCCCACCTGTCGGTTCTCTCTGGCCTGTATTGTTTAAATGGACATAAACTGGCATTATTTTGACTAATTATGTCGTGAATGACATTTGAAGTATAAATACTTTTAAAATAATTCTATTTACTGAGAGTTTACATTTTAAAAGACACTATTTTTATACTTTTACTGGTGGCTTTTGCTCTAATTGCAAATTCTCGCAGTGTCTAAAGACAATAGAAGAATGTTCCGAGCCTACAGGTTTGCTGCACTTACAATATGTAATCTGACTTTTTCTATCTTTCTTTTCTACACAATATGCACATCTTCTCCGTTTCTTAGCTGTTGGTTTCCCAGCACTTCCTGGATCCATGACTGTTAATGGATTCATTGACATATTTACCTTTGCTAGTTGCTTTTCCAAATGGATAATGAAAGTCTGGCATCACTATTTTTTATTGGTAGCCAGCATCATCCAAATGATGTACATATTCATTACTCTCACATCGATCTTGTTGAAGGAAACCACCTATGGCCAGTGTCTTGTTTTTCTCTTCACACTGTAGCATCACATATTCTGCACCATGGTGTCAACGCCATCCTTTGGGACATTGTATGTCATTATAACGTCAGGCTTCTTTACTTGTGATGTTGGCACCATTGATTGGTAATGAAGAAATCTAAGGCGGTAACAACTTTGTTTTTCTTAGAAATGTAAGAGGCTATCATCACATCTGGTTGGAAACCGAATAATGTGGAGTATACTGCGCGTCCTTTAGATGTAATAATAATGGGAGGCAGTTCACCTGTGTTTTTTCGGATAGTAACGACTAGTATCAAATCTTTTGACAGCAAATAATGAGGTAAAACTAGAGGTGTGAAAAGATCATCACATATACTATTACATCCAGATTTTTCAAGTTCACTAACCAGGGTTTCCCCAACGTTCTTTCCAAGTCGCACAGCTCGGGTTAGTTTCTCTTTCTCCATATACACTGCAATCTTGCAGCAGTAGCTTGTTCCAGTGTCACAAACTGCTTAGAATATTATTCTGCATCTACCAGGTTTTGATGGGATGTATTGTTGGAATGGACAGAGACCTTGAAATGTGATCAACTGTTGATCCACGGTCATGCGCCATCTGGAATGCAGGCATCCCTAATGGTAATTTCCCACTTCTCAAAAACTTCTCTGACTGGTTCTTATTTGTCATCCGACCTATGTTCACATCGGGCTGCTGCATTGTCAAGGCACGACACCCTCAGAGTAGCATGGAATCGGTTGTGAGACAATTTTTACGTATATATCTACATAGATACCCTGCAAATTACACTTAAGCGTCTGGCAGAGACTTCATCGAACCATCTGCACAATAATTCACTCTTATTCCAATCTAGAACAGCGTAGGAAGAAAGAAACACCTACATCTTTCCGTGCGAGCTCTGATTTCCCTTATTTTATTGCGATGATCGTTTCTCCCTATGCAGGTCAGCGTGAACAAAATATTTGGAGGAGAAAGTTGGTGATTGAAATTTCGTGAGAAGACTCCAAAACAACGAAAAACGGCTTTGTATTTTGACGTACATCCCAAATCCTGTGTCATGTCAGAGACACTCTCTGCCCTATTTCGCGATAGTACAAAACGTGGTGCTCTTAACTCTCTCGATCTACTCCATTAAATATAGCTGGTAAGGATCCCAGGTTGTGCATCAGTACTCCAAAAGTGGACGGACAAGGGTAGGAGATCTGTTACATTTTGTAAATGTTCTGCCAATAAAACTCAGTCTTTGGTTTCCCATCACCACGACATTTTCTATGTGTTCTTTCCAATTTAGGTTTTTCATGAGTGTAATTCTTAGGTATTTAACTGAACTTACAGCCTTGAGATTCGACTGATTTATCACTTAATCGAAGTTTAACGAATTCCTTTTAGCCCCTCACACTTTCATTACTTAAGGTCAACTGCCAATTTAGACACAATACAGACATCTTTTCTCAATCGTTTTACAATTTGTTTTGATCTTCTGACAACTTTGCTAGACGATAAACGACAGCATCAACTGTAAACAACCTAAGATGGCTGTTCAGATTGTCTACTACATCATTTATTTATTTACTTTTTTAACATATGTCTTCTGACTGGTTTGATATGGCCCACCACGAATTCCTCTCCTGTCCTACCTCTTCATCCCAGATTAGCAGTTGCAACCTACGTCCTCAATTATTTGCTGGATGTATTTCAATCTCTACCCTCCTCTACAGTTTTTGCCCTCAATAGGTCCCTCTAGTACAGCAGAAGTCATTCCCTTATGTCTTAACAAATGTTCTATCTCATTGTCCCTACTCCTTATCAGTGTTTTCCACATACTCTTTTCTTCTGCGATTCTGCACAGAACCTCCTCATTCCTTACCTTATCAGTCCATCTAATTTTCAACATTCGTCTGTAGCACCAAATCTCAAAAATTTTATATTAGTAGATTTCTCTTGGCCAGGGATGTCCTTTTTGCCATTGCTAGTCTGCTCTTGATGCCCTCCATGTTCTGCCCATCATTGGTTATTTTGCTGCCTAAGTAGCAGAATTCCTTAACTTCATCTACTTTATGGCCATGAATCCTCATGTTAAGTTTCTCACCGTTCTCATTTCTACTACTTCTCATTACCTTCGTCTTTCTTTGATTTACTCTGAATCCATACTCTGTACTCATTAGACTGTTTATTTTGTTCAGCAGATCATGTAATTCTTCTTCACTTTCACCCAGGACAGGAATGTCATCATCGAATCATTTCACTCATACCCTTTCATCTTGAATTTTAATTCCACTCCTAAACCTTTCTTTTATTTCCATCATTGCTTCCTCAATGTACAGATTGAACATTAGGGATGAAAGGTTATATCGTTGTCTTACACCCTTTTTAACAAGAGCACTTCGTTCTTGGTTGTCCACTTTTATTAATCCCTCTTGGCTGTTGTATATTTTGTATATAACCTGTCTCTCTCTCTATAGTTTACCCCTACATTTTTTCAGAATTTCGAACACCTTGCACCATTTACATTGTGGAACTCTTTTTCCACGTTGACAAATTCTATGGACATGTCTTGATTTTTCTTTAGTCTTGCTTCCATTATTAACTGCAATGTCAGAGTTGCCTCTCTCTTGCCTTTACCTTTCCTAAAGCCAAATGGATGGTCATCTAACGCATCCTCAATCTTCTTTTCCATTCTTCTGTATATTACTCTTGTAAGTAACTTGGATGCTTGAGCTATTAAACTGATTGAGCGATAATTCTTGCACTTGTCAGCTCTTCCTGTCTTCGGAATTATGTGGATGATGCTTTTCCGAAAGTCAGATGGTATACCGCCAGACTCATAAATTATACATACCAACATGAATAGTCGTTTTGTTACCACTTCCTCCAACGATTTTAGAAACTCAGATAGAATGTTATCTATCCCTTCTGCCTTATTTGATCTTAAGTCCTCCAAAGCTCTTTTAAATTCTGATTCTAATACTGGATCTCCTATCGCTTCAAAATCTACTCATGTTTCTTCTTCTGTCACATCAGACAAATCTTCCCCCTCATAGAAGCTTTCAATGTATTCTTTCCACCTATCCCCTCTCTCTTTGCATTTAACAGTGAAATTCCCATTGCACTCTTTATGTTATCGTCCTTATTTTTTTAAAGTCACCAAAGGTTATTTTGACTTTCCTATGTGCTGAGTCTGTCCTTTCAACGATCATTTCCTTTTCGATGTCTTCACATTTTTCCTGCGCCATTTCGTCTTAGCTTCCCTGTACTTCCTATATATTTCATTCTTCAGCGACTTGTATTTCTGTATTCCTGAGTTTCCTGGAACATTTTTGTACTTCCTCCTTTCATCGAGCTATTGAAGCATTTCTTCTGTTACCCATGGTTTCTTCGTCGTTACCTTCTTTGTACCAATGTTTTCCTTCCCAACTTCTGTGATGGCACTTTTTTGAGATGTCCATTCCCCTTCAACTGTGCTGCTTACTGAGCTATTCCTTGTTGCTGTATCTATAGCAATAGAGAACTTCAACTGTATCTCGTCATTCCTTAGTACTTCCGTAACCCACTTCTTTGCGTATTGATTCATTGTGACTAATGTTTTAAACTTCAGCCTACTCTTCATCACAACTATGTTGTGATCTGAGTCTGTATCTGCTCCTGGGTACACATTACAATCCAGTATCTGATTTCGGGACCATGATGTAATGTAACTGAAATCTTCCTGTGTCACCCAGCCTTTTTCCATGTATCTGATTCTAGAATAGTGTATTCGCTATTACTAGCTGAATCTTGTCACAGAACTCAATTAGTCTTTCTCCTCTCTCAACCTTGTCCCAAGCCCATATTCTCCTGTAATCTTTTGTTCTACTCCTTCCCCTACAACTGCATTCCAGTCTTCCGTGACTATTAGATTTTCATATTCCTTGACATACTGTATTACTATTTCAGTATCCTTATACACTTTCTCTATCTCTTCATCTTCAGCTTGCTACGCCGACATTTATACCTGAACTATCGTTGTTGGTGTGGGTTTGCTTTCGATTCTGATAAGAACAACACTATCACTGAACTGTTCACAGTAACACACTCTCTACACTGCCTTCCTATTAATCAAGAATCCAATTCCTGTTATACAGATAAGAAATAGCAGAGGGCCTACAACACTACTTTGAGGAACGCCAGAAATCACATCTGTTTTGCTCAATGACTTCCCATCAATTACTACGATCTGTGACCTATCTGACAGGAAATCACGAAGCCATTAATATAACTGAGATGATATTCCATATGCCCACGATTACACTACAAGCCGCTTGTGTTGTACAGTGACAAAAGCCTTCTGGAAACGTAGAAATATGTAATCCATTTGATATCCCTCGTCAACAGCACTCGACACTTCGTGTGTGTAAAGCGCTAGTTGTGTTTCACAATAACGATGTTTTCTAAATCCGTGTTGAATCCACCATTCCTTCGAGGCAATACATAATGTTTGAACACAATATATGCTCCAATATCCTGCTGCATATCGACATCAATGATGTGGGCCTGTAATTTAGTGGATTACTCTCTCTACCTTTCTTGAATACTTGTGTGACTTGTGCAGTTTCCCAGTCTCTGGGTACAGATGCGTTGTTAAGTTATCAGTTGTATATGATTGTTAGATATGGTGCTATTGTATCAGCATACCTTGAAAGAAGGCTAGCTGGTATACAGTCTGGACCAGAAGACTTGATCTTATTAAGTGATTCAAGTTGCTTCACTACTCGGAGAAAGTTACTCATGTGACAGCTGTTCTTGATTCGAATTTTGGAGTGTTTACTTCATCTTCTTTGGCGAAGGAATTTTTGAAAGCTGTGTTTTGTAACTTTGCTTTGACAGCGCTGTCGTCGATAGTATTTCCATTGCTATTGTGCAGAGAAGGAATTGATTGTGTCTTGCTGCTAGCATACTTAGCATACATCCAGAATCTCTTTACATTTTCTGCCAGTTTTCGAGCGACCTTCCTTGTTGGTCCACATATACACTTTTTCAGTGAGGGGTACATGAAAGAACAACATAAAATAAGATTCCCTCATTATCACAGTAGCTAAGCGAATAAATTTTAAATCCTTGGTCTTCTTTCAATATATCCTTTTTGCTCTGCCTACCAGAAATTCCAGCTTGGGAAACTGTGGATCGTACTTCATATCTATTATGAGTAAACAATAAGTCACATTCAACAGAATTTGCTCTAAATTGTTCTTCTCCAATTTGATTTGGGGGTCCTCCATGATCTCATCTTCGTGTAGTTCTGAGTTTTCAACGGTATCTACCTCATTATCATCATCACTGGAAGATTCACATTCACTAGGTGCCTTTTCAGAATCAGAAGACTACTTCAACGATTCCCGTATGTCCTCATCTGGTAACCATCTTCTCCATAACATTTTCAGTTTGTCAAGTAGACAACTGTTATGAAATAATGCACCAAAATAAACATGTGCTCATCATAAGGAGGACTGTTGAACACTGAAAAAATCATAATGCGAGCCAACAATGGAAAAAGATATAAAAGATACTGCACAGACAGATATCTTGTCATTGAAAAATTGCTTCTAACTGCATGAGCCTGTGGGGCCCATATGGGAGGAAACATACACAAATACTTTACCATAAATGCATAGATACATTTTTATAATTTCTTCTCAAAATATGACCAACTTCAAAAGTTAGCAAAAGCCATAAAGTTTCATTAAAATAAAATGTATATTTACTAACAGAGAAGATATTAAACATCACAGATTTGACTTTGAGGTCCGATGATAGGTAAAGGGTTAATGTGGATGATTTGGTATGTGTCTCAAAACACAATACAATATATGAAGACTCGTACCTCCCAAACTGATTATTCACTGTTTCCGAAGTGCAGAGAACAAATCCCAGAACTTACGTCTAAAAGGTATTCATATTTCAGGATGGTTCTACACAGAGGAGATACAGGAGTGCTCAGAACCAGATGTGCTTCTCACAGAACTAGTTGTAAGACGTCCAGGGAATAGGAGTACTATTTAAATGAATTGTTTTTCCTGCGACACAAAACTGTTGTATTGAAGCTGACGATTTTCCATATAATCGGTTGCATAGAATGTAAAGGATGTTGTTGTTGTTGTGGTCTTCAGTCTTGAGACTGGTTTGATGCAGCTCTCCATGCTACACTATCCTGTGCAAGCTTCTTCATCTCCCAGTACTTACTGCAACCCACACCCTTCTGAATCTGGAATCTGCTTAGTGTATTCATCTCTTGGTCTCCCTCTACGATTTTTACCCTCCATGCAGCCCTCCAATGCTAAATTTGTGATCCCTTGATGCCACAGAACATGTCCTACTAACCAGTCCCTTCTTTTTGTCAAGTTGTGCCACATACTCCTCTTCTCCCCAATTCTGTTCAATACTTCATCATTAGTTATGTGATCTACCCATCTAATCTTCAGCATTTTTCTGTAGCACTACATTTCGAAAGCTTCTCTTCTCTTCTTGTCCAAACTATTTGTCGTTCATGTTTAACTTCCATACATGGCTAAATTCCATACAAATACTTTCAGAAACGACTTCCTGACACTTAAATCAATACCCTATGTTAACAAATTTCTCTTCTTCAGAAACGCTTTCCTTGCCATTGCCAGTCTACATTTTATATCTTCTTTACTTGGACCATCATCAGTTATTTTACTCCTTTACTACTTAAGTGTCTCATTTCCTAATCTAATTCCCCCAGCATCACCTGACTTAATTCGACTACATTCCATTATCCTCGTTTTGCTTTTGTTGATGTTCATCTTATATCCTCCTTTCAAGACACTGGCCATTCCGTTCAACTGCTCTTCCAAGTCCTTTGCTGTCTCTGATAGAATTACAATGTCATCGGCGAACCTCGAAGTTTCTATTTCTTCTCCATGGATTTTGATTCCTACTCCGAATTTTTCTTTTGTTTCGTTTACTGCTTGCTCAATATACAGATTGAATAACATCGGGGAGAGGCTACAACCCTGTCTCACTTCCTTCCCAACCACTGCTTCCCTTTCATACCCCTCGACTCTTAATACTGCCGTCTGGTTTCTGTACAAATTGTAAATAGCCTTACGCTCCCTGTATTTTACCCCTGTAACCTTTAGAATTTGAAAGAAAGTATTCCAGTCAACATTGTCAAAAGCTTTCTACAAATGCTAGAAACGTAGGTTTGCCTTTCCTTAATCTTACTTCTAACATAAGTCGTAAGGTCAGTATTGCCTCACGTGTTCCAATATTTCTACGGAATCCAATCTGATCTTGCCCGAGGTCAGCTTCTACTAGCTTTTCCATTCGTCTGTAAAGAATTCGCATTAGTATTTTGCAGCTGTGAGTTATTAAACTAATAGTTCGGTAATTTTCACAATCCATTTTTCCATTTCACCTGCTTTCTTTGGGATTGGAATTATTATATTCTTTTTGAAGTCTGACGGTATTTCCCTTGTCTCACACATCTTGCTCACCAGATGATAGAGTTTTGTCAGGACTGGCTCTCCCAAGGACATCAGTAGTTCTAATGGAATGTTGTCTACACCTGGGGCCTTGTGTCGACTTAGGTCTTTCAGTGCTCTGTCAAACTGTTCACGCAGTATCGTACCTCCCATTTCATCTTCATCTACACCCTCTTCCATTTCCATAATATTGTCCTCAAGTACATTGCCCTTGTATAAACCCTCTATATACTCCTGCCACCTTTCTGCATTCCCTTCTTTGCTTAGAACTGGGTTTCCACCTGAGCTCTTGATATTCATACAAGAGGCTCTCTTTTCTCCAAAGGTCTGTTTAATTTTCCTGTAGGCTGTATCTATCTTACCCCTAGTGAGATGAGCCTCTACATCCTTACATTTGTCCTCTAGCCATCCCTGCTTAGCCATTTTGCACTTCCTGTCGATCTCATTTTTGAGTCGTCTGTATTCCTTTATGCCTGCTTCATTTACTGCATTTTTATATTTTCTCCTTTCGTCAATTAAGTTCAATATTTCTTCTGTTACCCAAGGAGTTCTACTAGCCCTCGTCTTTTTACCTACTTGGTTAATGTTGCAAGGCCAGGTCAGTCAATCATCCGGACTGTTGCCCCTGCAACTACTGAGAAGACTGCTGCCCCTCCTCAGAAACCACACTTTTGCCTGGCCTCTCAACAGATACCCCTCCGTTGTGGTTGCACCTACGATACGGCCATCTGTATCACTGAGGCATGCAAGCCTCCCCACCAACGGCAAGGTCCATGGTTCATGGGGAAGGGTAAAGGGTGTAAAGTGTGCTAAAAATGGAGGAGTGCAAAGTGGTTAACCTGTTTCTGGCAAGGAATTCAGTGGGGTGATGCCGGTACACCTTACAAGGATATGGTGACATCGCTTCGTTATTCGACCATGTGGGTACCATCATCTATGTCAAATGTGAGGAGAAGATCTCATGGACGCACTGAATCTTCAAGTTTGCATCTGTTCAAGATCTAGAATTCTACAGGTGTCCTCTTCATCAATTCAACAAGAAGACGTTGTGTGAAAATAATGATCTGTCTGCTAGCAAAAAATAAAAAATTAAAAAAATCTAAAATTATTTTTAAGTTGGATAAAAATAAAAAAAATTACCTCTCATGTAGCTCATTTTTTTTTACTATGTAACTTTGCCCAAATAGCATGTCTGTGGCTGTCCTCAAGTACAGGAGACATAATTTTAGACATAAGTGTTATATGTCTCTGGAAACTAATGTGGTCACATGCCACCTGCTCCCACATTCTGCATGATATGCATAGTCCTATGCAACTGTTCATGCATTTTGTCATTCTCCGTCTTAAACACAGTAGCAGCACTCATGTTCAAAACTAATGTCATTTGTGTCTTACAAGGTGTTTCAAAAATGACCGGTATATTTGAAACGGCAATAAAAACTAAACGAGTAGCGATAGAAATACACCGTTTGTTGCAATATGCTTGGGACAACAGTACATTTTCAGGTGGACAAACATTCCAAATTACAGTAGTTACAATTTTCAACAACAGATGGCGCTGTAAGTGATGTGAAAGATATAGAAGACAACGCAGTCTGTGGGTGCGCCATTCTGTACGTCGTCTTTCTGCTGTAAGCGTGTGCTGTTCACAACGTGCAAGTGCGCTGTGGACAACATGGTTTATTCCTTAAAACAGAGGATTTTTCTGGTGTTGGAATTCCACGGCCTAGAACACAGTGTTGCTGCAACAAGACGAAGTTTTCAGCGGAGGTTTAATGTAACCAAAGGACCGAAAAGCGATACAATAAAGGATCTGTTTGAAAAATTTCAACGGACTGGGAACGTGACGGATGAATGTGCTGGAAAGGTAGGGCGACCGCGTACGGCAACCACAGAGGGCAACGCGCAGCTAGTGCAGCACGTGATCCAACAGCGGCCTCGGGTTTCCGTTCGCCGTGTTGCAGCTGCGGTCCAAATGACGCCAACGTCCACGTATCGTCTCGTGCGCCACAGTTTACACCTTTATCCATACAAAATTCAAACGCGGCAACCCCTCAGCGCCACTACCATTGCTGCACGAGAGACATTCGCTAACAATATAGTGCACAGGATTGATGATGGCGATATGCAAGTGGGCAGCACAGATACGATACTAATAACTAGGACTACAATGCAGAGATACGTTATTAAATATGACCCATAATTTTTCACTAGGACCACTTGAGAATATTCGCAATTGTTTCAGTAGCACTGGATGAGAATAGTCACAATTTTCACTAGACCGGTTAAGAGCTTTTACAATTGTTTTTCCAGAGACATAGTGGACTGAAAAGTATCTGCCTTACAAAGTAATCTGAGTATGCGGTTGGCATGTATTAACACATGCACATATTGCACAACAAATCACACATGGTGTTCAAATATATTTATATTACACGTAATACACAACAAAAGACACACACACAGTGTGTAAAATAATTATTTTCACTAAAATTATCTGCACTGCGATAAATGAGCGATGCTATTCCACAGACATGCTACCCTCTCTCTCTCTCTCTCTCTCTCTCACACACACACACACACACACACACACACACACACACCACTCTTATCTAGTGAACAGTGTGAGTCGGGGCGAGTTTAAATGCCGTCTTCACAAATGACGCATTCATTGGAAAACGCCAACAAACTGATTCTAAATTGTAGCGCAGTGAACATTTCATGCCCTCGAGATTGAATACGAGTTTGCTGCACCATTTGCAGCGGCCGTAGACCCTGCAAGTATCTTCGACATCAAGGACCCATGATGCCACATGACACACACCCTTTGCCTGCCTCTGGATGTCATATTCCAATGTGCGATGTGCATACATCTTGGATCTAAGACCCACAAACTCCACGATCCACAACCAATTCTCCTCGTCTTTAATAAGGCCAATAGCCTTCTTGTTCTGAGGAACAATATTGTAAAGAATATCGGCTGTATAGGAAGACATGGCGAATGCATTGGGGTGGTACTTCATTACTTCATATGGATTGCAGCCCATCACCCAATAGGTAATCTGTATCCATATAAAGTAACTTTGGATTAGTGAAATGTATTTCCGCCAACTTATAGTGGAATCTGTACATGCAGAGTTTGGAGAGATCTAGTATGCACATTCCCATATAGTCAGGTTTCATGAACTCCACTGTAGTCTTCGCCATCTCCCACAGCAACTAAGTTCTTATTGAAGATTGTGACCCATTTGAAATTTGGTCTGGAGATACACTTTCTTACACAATAACGCCCATCCCATTTCGTTCTAATAGGAATTTCGCGATGTTTTCTCAAATTCTCCATCGTCTTGGCGAAAACTACATTGCTCATTAATTCAAAAAACTCTTTCTCGAAATCATTTTTCGCGGATGCCATCTGTTTCGTGTTCAAATCAATATAGTCTTTCAACTGGGGGGATTGCTTGAAGGAGACAGCTTGCCTACCTGCAATTAGCTCCATACCTAAACTGAAACATCGTTGGAGATTATGATAATGTAGCACTTATCTCTGCTTATTCCTCTGATGCTGTGTAGTAGAAGCCAGGGCCCAGAGCATCGGTGGTCATGCATAAACTCCCGAACGTTTCGAAAACATCAGCAAGCAAGCACACGTCTATGTCCATGTAAAGTTTTGCACACTCTCCCAAATTTGGGATGTTAAACTAATGCCAGAAATTCGCAGCATACTCACACTCTACATCCAATATGGCATCACCTGTATGGTTACTTGTGAATGCAGTTATGTTGGGCAGTCTGGTTTCGTTGAGTTTCCTCATACAATCCAAGTACTTGTATGGGAAAAACCCTTTCCTTGTCACAAGTTGAAACTTCATGTCATCGGAATATGCACCTTGAGTAGTGTGCATATCCTGCTGAAGCAGAGTTCCGACAGTTTTCTGGAGTAGTGTCTGTATAAAACGTTATGAGTCCAGGAAGCGGAGAGTAATTCTCAATATCATTTGTTTGGATAATAAAATATGTTTCTCCGTGCTCTCAGGCAGGGCAGTGACCTGAACCTCTCTACACCAAAATCATCCAAGTGCTCAACAAGAAAGTGAGCATCATATCCTCTTAGACTGTGGTGTGCAGTGGTAATTTATACTTCAGGTTGTAAGTGTTAAGGGCGCCATAGTAGAACTTCCCCATTATATGGCAAAGGACCATGTGAGGAGTTACAACTTTGTCTAAACAGCTGCCTACGATACGACAGTTAACTGCCTTCTTGTACATATCATCATTCTCTTTTGACTCTGTCATGGGAATGTTGGTGCTGTAAAGCTTATAAACCCCCTATGAAAGTTTTTCCAGCACAGTATGCAGTCAAATCACAAGTTTATCCCCAAAGTATGATTTGTGGCAGCAAAGAGTTGACTCATTTGAACACAGCTGGTGCTCTACCACATATGGTATGGATTTCTCTACGATGGTGTTAAGTTATAGGGTCACAGGGGCGAGGAGGCACTCAAAATCAACATACACTACAGAAGGGCAACGCTCCTGATGGCAGCATTCTTAAACTTTAAGATTTTGTTTTCCTCATGGGCATTACAGCATGTACCAGTTTCTTGGTTGAGCAGTCAGCTTGATGATTTGCTCGTTTGAGGAAAAAGCTTTGAGACATTTCAAGCAAAAGTGTTGTTTGTGGCACATTTACTCAGTTAGGTCGAAAGAAGATGTGACATGTCCCTGTTCCACCAGTAATAATAATTACCTTTCTCTTTATTTTTTCCATCTGAGAAGAGAAGCATATTCACATGGATTTTGTGCTGATCTGTAAATTTAGAAAAATGGACAGATTTGACAACTTTGTTCGAAACTTTACCATCATCTGACTTGCGATCGTCCAGGGTATAAACATGAACTGATATATCATGACCCTGTGCTTCAAATTTAGGAATTTCAGTGGTTTCACAGAGACGTTAAGACCATCAAAGTTATAAAAACCAGAAACATCAATATTACAACTGTACCGAGAGATAAAGGCTCTAGACGCAACTTATAATTTCTCTTAGAAGTAGGAGTGACGACGCAAAGCAATACTGATCGTCATTTTTGACATTAATACATGGCTTCTTGTTAACTATATCACCAGGGAGTTTGATATAGCTGGACCCACCATTGACTGGCTCATGGATACTGTATGGATGTCGAGGTGTATTATTCAGCTGAGTGTCTTACCGAAACCTCTAAGTCCCATCGTTGAAAACTTCCCCGTATTGCATTCAGGGTGAAATCTTTGAACAATGTGGGAGACTGACATGATCCGTGTTACTGCTCCATCAGTTCTCTCCCAAATGTAAATAATGTTGCTCTTCTGTACAGTACTACTTTGTTCTGAGCAATGTGTGACTTTGCAAAACAACACTGCATTGCACATAATGGAGGAGTAGGGCCAATGATTGACCAGCAGGAGGAAGCAAGATTTTAGAAATTCTATTGGATCTCTATACCCCTCTACTAGATTCTCAATCCTGGAGAAAGAAATATGCTCATCAAAAGCATCCACGATCACCACATAGTTCCGCTGTGTCATGACGTTACTGACACGATGCCCATCGCTAATAGGAAAGGAGAGGGAGCTGCTACGAACTGTTGAAACACTGTGACTAGTCATGGGTTGCTGTCGGTAGTCTTCGTTACCCCAGTCAAAACATCTGCGATTGGGTGATGAAGGTCTTTGGAATGATAGGGGTGTGGATTCACCTGCATCAGACTGGTGGGAGCTGCTAGGCTGGAGCGATGCAAGACTGTTACATGATGTAGCTACCCCAGATCCAGTTGCCTGTGGTGGTGCTCTGGCAGCCAGAGAAGTTAGCATCACCCATGGACACCAGAGTGGTACTGGAGCGGTGGAGGTGGAGGTGGCCTCATCCTGCAGTGAGAGACATGCCTTATGGGACCACGTTTTGTTGATGGTGTTACTGCCTGCCTTTGCACAATGTACTGTGATGGTGTAGCTGTGAAGAGAGAGAGAATAAGGATGTGTGTATGCTACTACTACTACAAAGAAAGCAAGAACATCGATTATGTATAGCAGTTACCTAACTCAAAGCCCCCCCCCCCTGGCAGGATCATCTCACATCCTACATGTTTGAACCATAAGAAAGTCATTGCTAATCATCTAACTCCTCCAGTGGCTCGCCACCCTCATGTAGCCATTGATCTATGGCGACTGTAACAAGAACAACAGGAACTGTCACAAAGAAAAAGAAATGTAAAGACATTCTTCTTCTAATGTAAATGTACTAAAGATGTAAAAACGAAAAAATTATGTTGTGTCAAGGTTGATGCACCAGTGGAAGCACAGCTGGAGGAGGCTGTTCCTGATGGTGTGCAACCACTACTTCTCTTTCAGCTTCCAGTTAACAAATTAGATGCTCCTGCACTTCATGAATGTGTGCTGGAATGAAAAGAAAAAAAATATTTGGAGAACACAGTACTGCTAAATCCGAACGAGAATATAGTATATTAAACACAAAAACATGCAGCTGCATGGTGCAAATAACATAGTTGTTTTTAATGAGATTATTTTCAAAACACACACACACTCTCTCTCACACACACACACACACACATACACACACACACACACACACACACACACACACACAGATTGACAGAGAGAGAGAAAGAGAGAGAGAGAGAGAGCTACTAGGATCCAACATGATGATACTAAATTAGATGAAAGAGAGACCATAGAAGTTTCTGTCGGGTATAGGCATAGAAGTTTCAGCAGTAAGAAGGACCAAAGAGTAGCTCTGACCAATCTAAGACATTAGTAGAAGGGATGCAAAGAAATTCTTCTGGAAAACCTTAAAATGAAATAACACCTGTTTAACGTGTGATACTAAATCCGAAGAAATAACAGTCGTTTTTTTAATGAGAGCTACCCGTTTCTAAATCTGAACGGAAACCCACAATGAAGATGAAAGTATGTACTTAGATGGGAATTCATCTTTATCCAGTCTCGACCATTTGCCATTGGCACTGCCAGTGATTGAAGATGTTGAAGGTGAGAATTTCATCTAGATGGTGAGAACTCCAAATGAGCAGAACTGTAGACAGAGGCAGAATGAGGGCGAGTGCATCAGGACGAGGGTTTGTGTAACCTCTGCTCACCCCACTATTTCCACAACGCCAATAGGATTGCAGGAACAGTGGACAAGTTAGGATAAGTCTACAGATGAATGCTAGACGTACATAATTTCCCATCGTGTGTGACAAGCAGAGTGCTACCGACTTCTGTTGGATGATCTGGAAACCTTTGAGGTAGATTGCTAGCGATATAAGTTTTCGTGTTTCAAACAAAACTGCTACTTCCCACACACACAGGAAGTAAATTCGTACTTTCCCAGGGTGGCTCTGGGTATTTGTAAAGGAGCCAACGCCATATTCCTTCCTAGAAGGAGGCAGTAGATCGGTATCAGCTTCAACGTTTTGCTGTGTTTCAATTTTTTGGTGTATACTTCAAACCGCGGGAGGATACGGCGGTCTTCTGTGGTAGCAACTGTGACGGATGTCTCACAGGATGGGGTTCACAAACACAAGCCCAAGCCGTGACAAAGTGGCCCTGAGCAGGTGACAAAGTACAGAATGTGGCGAGAGGTGTCCTAGCTGGCCGCGAGCAGATAATGGGAAAAAGGCTCGAGCAGGTACCACGTTACAGTCCATAGCGGACCAATCGAATTGCCGTTTGTGCGCTAGTTTGGGTAGCGGCCGCCAGATCCGATTACAAAGTGGTGGCCCCCAGGTGTCAGACGGTAGTGAGCCATGAATCCAGCTGGACATATGCTGGCAGCCAGGTGACAAGGCTCCCCAAGTGATTTTTATTTAAAAATATGATCATGTTTAATGGTGGTTGGTGTGGTTGTGTGTACTGCATTAGTAGCAGTTTTAACGTGATACGTGGTTTTGTCTTGTGTTATGATCAGACAGTTTATAAAGCATTCTTTTTCGGAGTTTTTTGATGTGTACCCAGTTTATACTTTTATTTCAGTTATCGTTTTAGAACAATTTCCAGAGCGTTTTTCTATGTGTAGCCCATTATTTTTTCATGAGTGGTGTGTGTTTTTCTATCGTCCTGCCAATTTTAAACATCACTGCTGTGGGGCAACTATCAGCTCTGTTTCCCCCCAAAATTATGAAATACTTCAGCAAAAAAATGTCTCCAAAACTACTAAAAGTAAATAAATAAAGTTACTACCTTACATCCTTCCTCTCCAGCAGCTCAGCACAGCCTGAAACTTTTTCCTACCAATTCGCAAGTAGTAAGAGGAAGGGGAGTAGGGGAGGGAGGGGGAAAGTGGGGGAGGGAAAGGGATGTGTGGGAGGAGGACGTATGAGATTGGTGATGTCAACAATGTGACATTGCCTTATCTACTCCCAGGGTGAGAGGGTGGGAGACAGCTGCTATCTTGAATTAATTTGGCAACAATGCAGTCTGTCCTAGCTTCAGCTTTCTTCCACTACTCTCATAGACACACCATGCTTTCAACAGCCAACTGAGCGAGATTGAAAAGGATCAAATTATGGTCTTCCAAATGGCAGGATGGGCTTTCGGAAAATTGCCATACTAGTTGGATGTGCTGAATCATTTGTGCAATGATGCTGGTGTCAGTGATCACATGAACATTCTGCCCCCTTACATGATGTTCTGGATGACCTCGCAGCACAAACGCCCACCAGGATGGTTATATGCACGGCAGTGGCAGACTGAACAGCTACTCAATACAGATAAGAAGGCTTATGAGCCCAGGAATGTCAATACAGATTGTTGTGGACCGGTTGTTAGTAGTGAGACTATGAGTGTGTATACCTCTAGCCCATCTTCCACTCACGATACGTCAGCAACGTGCACAGCTCGACTGGTGCCATCAGAGGGTCGCTTGAAAGACGGATAAAATGTAGACCTAGTGAGTGTTGTCTCATAGAGTGCATTCGCCCAAGACATACTGGCTCCACCTCAAGTCTTCTGATCTGAGGTGCAACAAGCCAGAACTCTTTTTCATCTTTGGTGTTTCTGGAGGGCACACTAACCAGTGGTCGATATGTGCAGAATGTTGTTAGACCTGTTCTTTTGCAATTCTTGAGTCATACCAACAACTGATGTAGCACATGAACAGAACTCAGTAAATAGGGTAGAACGCCCCAAAATGTTTGGCCTATGTGCTGATGATAATTCGAACTGAAGCATCATATTACTGAGTTTCTTAGACAGTTAAGTTCAGCTACTTTTGATTTTCGCGTAATTGCCAATCTTGGGAACAAGCAAATGGATATTCTGACAAATTTTGCGTATATCATCTCAATAGTACGAGGGTTGAATGAAAAATAATGCCTCCACCTTCGTTAATTGGGTTAGGATGGGAATATTGTAATAAATCAAACGCAGAAATAATCCTTCGAATGTAATTTTTAGTAACCAGTATTCAGTTTTCCACATAATCACCATCCAATTGGATACATTTGTGCCAACGACGAACAAGTTTTCTGAAGCCATCACGGAAGAAGTCGACACTCTGTTTCAGCAACCACAGTCTCACAGTTCTCTCAAAGTCTTCATCAGAAGCATAATGATGTCCCCAAAGATCATCTTTCATTATCGGGAACAGACAGAAGTCAGATGGTGCTAAATCTGGACTGGTGGAGGATGCTGTATGGTGGTGAGATTCAGTCTCTGAAGTTCTGCTGTGGTGGCAGTTGAAGTGTATGGTTTGGCATTGTCATGCTGCAGGAAAACATTTCCCTTTTCCTTTCAGACACTTGTTAGCTGCCGTTTCAGAGTTCGCAGCATTGTGATGTAACGCTCTGAATTTATTGTTGTTCCATGATCTAGGAAATCAAGTTGGATAACACCATCTGCGTCACAGAACGCTGTGGCCATGATTTTTCCAGCTGAGGGCTGCATCTTGAATTTCTTTTACTGGGGCTAGTCTTTGTGTCGATATACCATAGACTAACGTTTCGTCTCCAGGTTGTAACGGTGTACCCACGTTTCGTCTCCTGTCACAATTGAATGGAGAAAGGCCTCACCTTCATTCTTGTAACGCGAGAGGAGTTCCTGCCAAATTTCAGGTCTGTGTGCTTTCATTTCAGGAGTCAGCATCTGGGGTACCCATCGTGCACAGATCTTCAGATAGCCAAGCAAAGCAATTATGTGACGCACACGTTCTTGTGGAATGCCAATTATGCTTCCAATTTCTCCCTGAGTGATACGACGATCGTTTTGAACAATCTGTCAACATTTTGGTTGTGAAACACGGTGGTTGCTATCACAGAACGTCCAACTCCTTGTTTGTCACGCAGGTCAGATGTTCCCGCCTCACCATCTTCAAACTTACTCGCCCAACGACGCACAGTACTCACATAAACACAATCACCATAAACTGCTTTCATTCTCTGATGAATCTCCTTTGGGGTGACATGTTCTACTGTCAAGAATTCAATGACTGCACTTTGCTTAAACCGCATTGACAGACCGCCTGCGCAAGGTTCCTTACTTTACACTGCAACAACACATCCGTTCAATGCGGAGGCTTCCCGCCAGCTGACGCTGTAGAGAAGAGGCTACAGAACAAACCAGTACCTGCCGCATACCAGTGTTGCCAACTGTTGAAGAATTACGAAGGTGGAGGCATTACTTTTCATTCAATCCTCGTATCTCATAGAATAATTTTCTGGAGTAACTCATCACTTAGAAAATACTGATTGCCCAAAAGCGAGCAGTAAGAGTAATACGTGGTGGTCTTCAGCTGTAGTCGTCATGTAGACATCTCTTCAAGAAGTAAAACATTTTAAACTCACTGTCACTGTACATATATATAGAAATGGAATTAATACTAAATAATATATCACAATTTGAGAAGAACAATGGTGTCCATAATATATACACCACTAGAGGGAAAACGAATTTATTATTGATTACTAAAACTGTCAGTGGCTTAGAAAAAAATCTATTATGCAACAACAAAAGTTGATGAACATTTACCCAATATCTGACAGGTAGCAAAGGACATTTCAAACCTAACGAAAAATCATTTCTCCTGGACAACTCCCTCTATTCCATGGACGACTTTATTTTTAAAAGCTGATTCCTGGAAAAAACTGTTTTTAAGTGGAGTTGCATGAGTAGCAGTAATAAATAATGTGTTTGTTAATGTTGCTATTAAGCATGTATGTTTCAAATGGCTCTGAGCACTATGGGACTTAATATCTGAGGTCATCAGTCCCCTAGAACTTACAACTACTTAAACCTAACTAACCTAAGGAAATCACACACATCCATGACAGAGGCAGGATTCGAACCTGCGACCATAGTGATCGCGTGGTTCCAGACTGAAGCGTTAGGAACCGCTCGGCCACACCAGCCAGCTCATGTATGAAACTTCCAGAATGAGATTTTCATTCTGCAGCGGAGTGTGCGCTGATATGAAACTTCCTGGCAGAATTAAACTGTGTGCCGGACCAAGACTCGAACTCGGGACCTTCCCCTTTCGCGGGCATTTGCTCTACCAACTGAGCTACCCAAGCACGACTGACTCCCCGTCCGCAAGGCTTTACTTCTGCTAGTACCTCGTCTCCTACCTTCCAAACTTTACAGAAGCTCTCCTGCGAACCTCGCAGAACTAGCACTCCTGAAAGGAAGGATATTGCGGAGACATGGCTTAGCCACAGCCTGGGGGATGTTTCCAGAATGAGATTTTCACTCTGCAGAGGAGTGTGCGCTGATATGAAACTTCCTGGAAGTTTGAAACTGTGTACCGGACCGAGACTCGAACTCGGGACCTTTCCCTTTCACAGGCAAGTGCTCTACCAACTAAGCAACCCGAGCACGACTCACGCCCCGCCCTCACCGCTTTACTTCTGCCAGCACCTCGTCTTCTACCTTCCAAACTTTACAGAAGCTCTCCTGCGAACCTTGCAGAACTAGCACCCGTGAAAGAAAGGATATTGCAGAGACATGGTAGAGCACTTGCCCGCGAAAGGGAAAGGTCCCGACATCGAGTCTCGGTCCGGCATACAGTTTTAATCTGCCAGGAAGTTTCATATCAGCGCACACTCCTCTGCACAGTAAAAATCTCATTCTGGGAACATCCCCCAGGCTGTGGCTAAGCCATGTCTCCGCAGTATCCTTTCTTTCAGGAGTGCTAGTTCTGCAAGGTTCGCAGGAGAGCTTCTGTAAAGTTTGGACGGTAGGAGACGAGGTATTGGCAGAAGTAAAGCTGTGAGGACGGGGCGTGAGTCGTGCTTAGGTAGCTCAGTTGGTAGAGCACTTGCCCATGAAAGGGAAAGGTCCCGAGTTCGAGTCTCAGTCCGGCAAACAGTTTTAATCTGCCAGGAAGTTTCATGTATGAAATTTCCTGTAAGCACTTGTTCCACATCATTTTGCTAAGAGTATCAATCAAGTGACCTATGGAACACATATCGAACTATCTGACTATCTATCTCATTTTATAATATTTGGCTTTTGCAGCTGGAAGAACCAGGGAGAACTATTTTTCATGGTACATTGACAAAGTATAGAGAAAAAATATATGAATAAAAAATAAATCAAGGGAAAGAGAAGCCAAAGTGCACAAGACAGTGGGAAATCTGATTCAGGAAGGACAAGTTGTTTCTATTGGAGAACTTATATTTACGCTTTGCTTTATGTTGCACAGTGTTGTGTTTCTATCTCTTTCTTAAAACTTTGTATTTGTGCTAAAAGCTTAGTTACAACAATTAAAAAAGACAGTATGTGGCTTGAGTTCCAACAACATGGAGAAAGAAGCTACTATGTATAGTACAGTTTTGAAATCAGTTTGTGTCATCAGCAGAGATTGAGTATGTGACAAATGTATAGCAAAAGAAGTTCCTTTTGCAAATACATTTAATTGCAGTAGGTTAACATATTCGTTCAATGATAACACAGTGTAGCTGTCAAGTTAACTTCATGTTTGTGGAACACTAAAATCACTGATTTCGTGTTTTCTGCCTAAGCTCGGCTTGCTTTGTATGTTTGGAGCTGTGGTGGCATGTCAGGAGCTAGACACAAGTGAACACCCACACCAGGACTTGAGTGCTGCCAGTCTCCTACTACCACCTAATCAGGGGCCAAGTAAGCGGGTAGCTCGCCTTGCTGTAGTGCATACAGCCAAGACACCTGACCAGGGACGCCGACTTCAAAAAAAATATTGTGAGGACCCATACTGTGGGTCTTGCCCTGGGAAATTTTCTAAATTTTAGATGAAAAATAGTGAATTTTAAAGTTTTTAGGCATTTTAGAGATCAATGAGTATATAGGTCTGAAAATACTGAAATTATATTTAAATGAATCTTAAACTATCATTAAAAGAATAAAATATGAAATACTGCTATCACACAGAAATAGCACTTTGATTAATAAGTGAAATAGCTAATTTAAGCTTACTTTGAATAAGGCTCAGGGTTCATTAAATAAGAACAATATCTCAAAGTCAATTCTTTAGCGCAGTTATTAAAATTAATGCAGTATGCCTTATTCTTTTGGTCAAAAAGTATGCAAATAGCAGGTTTTAATTGGGTCTTACACCCTAAAAACTTTTAAGTGTTTGAAAATAATTTATACAGAATTACAGTAGTAAACTAGTACTAATCTTTTGAAACTGAAAATTTAACATTATGTATGTATTTAATTATCTGTTGTACAAAGATTTTTAATATTTCTCTAAATGACATTATTAGGGCTAGAGTGTCTTCAGAAAGGTGCAAATGTCGACCGTCTGACTGGATTACTGAATATTAAGTAGTTGATGACTTGTCAGACTTCCAATTCATCCAAAACATCTAGGTGGGCATGAAGAACAGCCAAGTCGTGCAATCACTTCTGTCCCATTGTTGGTTGGAGATATGACTTCAGATGTCTAAGTACGCTAAATGACTGTTCTGCTGTTGCTGTCATGATTGGAACTACTTGGAGAAGCTTAATGCACTTCAATACTTCACGTAACATTTCTCCAACTGTAGGCTCTTGTGCAATGTACTTTCTTACATCATGCATGTTTTTAAGACCAGTTTTTTTTAATTAGCGATATTGGCTAATATATTCAAGTGTAAGTGCAGTCTCTCAATTTCTAGATCATTTTTGAAAAACTCAGTTGATTTTTCCAAATTTGTTTCACCTCTGTTTACTAAAATGAAGCACTCTTGTTCAAATGCAATGACCTGTGTGAATCCAATTGAAACAAACCGCTCAATAATGCAAGATTGCACCATTTCACAAACTTCAATGTAAATAGCTTTAAAGTACTCCTTTGGGTTTTTGAAAGTGTGCAGTGAGCTGGCTTCATTGCTTTCATACTTCTTTGGTATACTTCGATTCCACGGAAGTGAAGGATCATCAACTTGTGAAGGTTTTTCTTTTAAACACAATTCCCAAAACTGTTCAAAACTATCAAGCCTTCCATTCAATTCACAAATCAATGCTGCATATATTTTTTCCAGATCAGCAACACTTAGATGAGTGCACTGAATATTTTGACTAACACCCTCTACTGGGTTCATTGCATGGCAATAAAGACATAAAAAGAAATGTGTCTTGAATTGTTACATTGACTCATGATAGCCTGCACATTTGTAACCTGCCTCTGTTTTGTCCTCTGTAGAAAATATTTCAAAGAACTCTAGAAGTTCTTCAAAATTTTTCAGTATACCCAAGATACTAGAAGCTCCATCAAGTCAGGCAATGGTGTCATAGACCAGCTTGGTCGTTGGCGCTCTCACAGTGTATGCTTCTGAAAAGTCCCATCCTTTTGCTGGATTCCCTTAAGGTGCTTATTAAGTCCATGGCTAAAACCATAATATCCCTAATACGAGGTGCATTCAAGTTCTAAGGCCTCCAATTTTTTTCTCCGGACTTGAAAGAGATAGAAACATGCGATTGTTTTAAAATGAGGCCACGTTCATTGTCAATACGTCCAGAGATGGCAGCACCGTACGGCAGATGGAATTTTACCGCCAGCGGCGAGAATGAGAACTGTTTTAAATACTTAAAATGGCGACGTTTTCCTTACTTGAACTGCGTACAATCATTCGTTTTCTGAATTTGCGTTGTGTGAAACCAATTGAAATTCATCGACAGTTGAAGGAGACATGTGGTGATGGAGTTATGGATGTGTCGAGAGTGCGTTCGTGGGTGCGACAGTTTAATGAAGGCAGAATATCGTGTGACAACAAACCGAAACAACCTCGGGCTCGCACAAGCCGGTCTGACGACATGATCGAGAAAGTGGAGAGAATTGTCTTGGGGGATCGCTGAATGACTGTAGAACAGATCGCCTCCAGAGTTGGCATTTCAGTGGGTTCTGTGCACACAATCCTGCATGACGACCTGAAAATGCGAAAAGTGTCATCCAGGTGGGTGCCACGAATGCTGACGGACGACCACATGGCTGCCCGTGTGGCATTTGCCAAGCAATGTTGACGCGCAACGACAGCATGAATGGGACTTTCTTTTCGTCGGTTGTGGCAATGGATGAGACGTGGATGCCATTTTTCAATCCAGAAACAAAGCGCCAGTCAGCTCAATGGAAGCACACAGATTCACCGCCACCAAAAAAATTTCGGGTAACCGCCAGTGCTGAAAAAATGATGGTGTCCATGTTCTGGGACAGCGAGGGCGTAATCCTTACCCATTGCGTTCCAAAGGGCACTACGGTAACAGGTGCATCCTTCAGAAATGTTTTGAAGAGCAAATTCCTTCCTGTACTGCAACAAAAACGTCCGGGAATGGCTGTGCGTGTGCTGTTTCACCAAGACAACTTTGAAATGATTCCTCATGCTCCCTACTCACCTGAACTGGCTCCTAGTGACTTTTGGCTTTTTCCAACAATGAAAGACACTCTCCGTGGCTGCACATTCACCAGCCGTGCTGCTATTGCCTCAGCAATTTTCCAGTGGTCAAAACAGACTCCTAAAAAGCCTTCGCCGCTGCCATGGAACCATGGCGTCAGCGTTGTGAAAAATGTGTACGTCTGCAGGGCGATTACGTCGAGACGTAACCCCAGTTTCATCGATTTCGGGTGAGTAGTTAATTAGAAAAAAAATCGGAGGCCTTAGAACTTGAATGCACCTCGTAGATGTAAGGTGGTGGAAACTGTCTGCAACTGGCATGTTTAAACTGTGAGCAGTGAAGTGCACATAATGTGCTTTTGGGTGTATATCTAAAACTAACCTTTTTAGGCCTTTCAATGTACCTCTCATATTCGAGGCACCATCATAGCACTGTCCTCATAAGTTATCCATTGCAAATCAATACGAGCAAAAACATCTTTTAAAATACTAAACAGAGTTTGTGAATCAGTGCTAGAGGTCTCGTATAAGCAATAAAGTCTTTGTTGATGATTAAGGAATCACCAACAGTACGTATACAAAATGACACTTGTTAGTGAATTAAAGAATCACTTGTTTCGTCAACCATAATAGGAAACTGTTCAGTCTTTTCGATTGAAGGCAATACCTTTCTCAACACACACTTTCCTAGTAGATCAATGATCTCGTTTTGAATATCATGGGATGTCCACTTATACTCTGAAGGCCCTAACCAATCTTTAAACTCAAGTATGTCATTCTTTCTGAGTTCCAACAATTGAAAAAAAATTGAGTTTACATCTTCGTGCCCTCTAGTTGCTAGTCCCTGTCGGCATAGAAATTGCATGGTAGTAAAAATTCTCTCAAGAGATAAACGGCCTTTCTTCATATCACTATCTAACTGTTCATTCAATTGAGAGGCCACATTTTGGTTAGTGATAGACTTTAGTTTCAGAACACGTTCTTTTTGTGTAAATATATTTTCATAAAAACAGAATTTTTCCAAAACTTTTTTCCAGTTAGAGAACCCTTCAAAAGTAAGTCCATCTTCTTTCTTTTGAAGAAAATAGTAGTAGATTTTTAGCATCTGCTTCTTTGAAGGTTTTGCAAAAAATGTTTTTGGTAGATGCTTCATATTCTAGCCACATTTATTTGATCAACCAAGACTTCTGAAACGATCTTCCATTACTAGATTGTCCAGGTTTCGGCTGTGAATGGTTCTCGCCTGGAGACTTCGAAGCAATTGAATAAACAATAATTGTTGGGGGTTGACTTGCAGTATCGTCAACTTCCAAGCCCGCCTGTTTGGTAACAAATTTATCCACTGCAAACTTAATTCACAATGCACTAAGAGACTAAAGTAAATGAATAAAATATAGTCTCATAAAATAGTCCACTAGATACTAAAGTTAGAACTCTAAACATGTCTGCAGCATGCACTGAGCGAAACTATCCACACTGAATGACTGTTACAGCAGAGTGGGCTTTATATAGCGACTGTGTCGTAATCTCTAGAAGTGTCAATGTGACATGAGGTGGAGGGTTTCAGGCGCTTCTGCTCCAGTCCCTTTGATGTCACTGTGGCCGCAGTGCTAGCCCTTCAGCACCAGACTTAACCCATAAGGTTCGCTCAACCAGACAATGCTAAGTGTGCTCACAGCACTGTAGCACTATCATGATTCACACCACTCGTTTTCAGTTAACCTGCTTACTTCGGTAATAATCATTTGTCTTAGCTCATTACTGAATGCATTTTAAAAGGTAACTATCGTCATACCAGGAAAATAAAAATTCCAACATAATTTTGTGGTTTCACAAACCGTAATATAACTAATAATTTTCTTAAATTATTGAGGGGGGGGGGGCACTGGCCCCCCACACGAATTTTTGAGGGGCTTGGGCCCCCTCAGACGCCATGAAGTCAGCGCCTGTACACTTGACTATAATGAACTGCTCTGTTCCTTGAAGTGAAAAAAGTAGTGTCAACACCTCACCATAAGATAATAGGAGTACCACTTACTGAAATGTCGCATCATTTTGATGCACTCAGGCACCTGGAAACCTGAGAGGTTTCTGGTCATTCATTGCGAAGTTTGCTTTAGCTATTAATCGACTTCATCATAGCCAGTTACTTAATTCTGTTATCATATTCCGATTTCTTTTTGGTACATGTTGTGTAATTATTTTCATGTGGTGAAAGTATGTTTGGATACTGAATTTTTCCAATTGATATGGTGTTAACAGTTGCTTGTGATGAGCTTTGTGTTGCAGTGTGGGATGTTAAATGTTTTGTTTATCATTCTGTGCTGCCCATATAAATCCCCTCACAAACAGTACAAATACCAGTGAATTAACTTGCTTCTGTGCAAGATACTAAGATTTCAGATAATAGGGATGAAGACAATAAATAAGTATAAAAAAGCAGATTAGTGGTAGAAATTGTTGATGATAGTCATTAATTTATTTATTTCTTCATTCATCTGTAGACAAATTCCTTTGTATGAATATCGTCATTAGACACACATTATGTGTCATTTATAGCAGAGGTACATATGATAATGGAAAAACAGGATATACATAAAAAGTTCTGTTAGGTACTGAATTACATAAGGCAGAAAGAACATACTTCTAGTAAAAGAAATAGATCATAAAACTCCTCTGGTAATGAATCTTGGTTTTAGGTTGCGTGAAATAAATTTCATCTTTAAGGTATATGAGAATGCAGGCTTTCTCAGCGAATCTTGATGATAAATTCTCCTCGACTTGACAGCCGAGTCAATGCGTTGTTCTCCAGCAACATTTCAGCAAGTTTCTTACTTGCCATCTTCAGGCAAAGTGTCACTTCGCCTGAAGATGGCAAGTAAGAAACTTGCTGAAACGTTGCTGGAGAACAACGCATTGACTTGGCTGCCAACCCGAGAAGAATTTATCATCTTTAAGGTATGTCTTAAATTTAGAGAGATGCTTTTCTTACTTTATGTTTCTAATCTCTTTTGGCAATTTTATTATTTATCTTGACCTTTTGGTAAGACATAGTGGTTTGTGTCTTTGCTCTGTTCATCCTGTCTAGGTACAGGCAATTGCATTATTTGGTTTGATGATCAAGTATGGAGATGTTTTGTGCATAAATGTCCAATCTTTTTGTATCAAAACTGCTGTCTGAAACATGTATTCTCTCAGCACTGTCAGAACACCTAATTTCTTGATTAGCTTAATGCAGCGATTCCTTTTGTGACTCATGCTTATTATTTGATGACTCATTTTTGCAGTTTGAACATATTTTACACATTCTGAACGTTACACCCTAGGATATTATGTCATAAGTGATGATAGAATGTATATGTGCAAAAAATATTGTCTTTAGGCATGAGCTCTTACACACTGTCTTTGATATTCATAAGGCATAGCATGCTGTGTTAATTCCTTTTCCAAGTACCCTGATATGCTCATCTCATTTTTATCGTTTATCACGATACATAACTAATTTTTTGTAGCAGCTACACACTGTATGGTTTCATTATCTACTTTAGGTTTTCATTTGTGTAGGAGTTTATACTATTACCCTTTTTTTGCATTAAGAGTAACTTTATTGTTATTTGACCAGTTGTGGACTGCCCTAAGTGCCTTTCCAGCTTTTACTTCTATCATTTCTGGTGTCTTATCTATAATTATTATTTTAGTGTCATCAGCAAATAATGAAGTTTCTCCTTGCGTGACCTACAGGGGAAGTCATTAATGTAAATGAGAAAAAATATTGTGCTTAACACACTCCCTTGAGGGACTGCAGTGTTCAGATATTTTTGATCTGAAAGACGTTTCACCACTTAATTTGAGCCACATGGAATTTGAGATATTCCATCCTTGGCACTCTGTCTGTAGATAAGACCTAAACCATTTATTTAAAACCTCTATTATTTGTAGCGTCAAGTTTACCTAGAAGTATTTGATTAAAGAGCTGTAATAAACCCCATAGACGCAATAAATATATAAAAATTTTTCGATTGTATTCAAAACATTATTTGCCATTCATGCCCAACCTTCTTGGTCCACACTTCTATAGCATAGAATCTCCACAGAAATACTTTGGAATATGTTTATATTTGCAGCTAATTCCTCTGAAAGTAAGTGAATATAAACACATTTAATTCATGAGAAGCATATAATTTTGTTGTTGTTTGTTGTTATTATCAAAAGCACGTTTCTTGACACACTAAAAAATTTTTATGGAGTTCTATGATCCACCCTGTTTTACACTTCACTCAACTCTATAAGTCATGAATATTTTTGTAAATATGTGGGGCGGCGAAGAAGTTGTCGAATGTTGAATGAAAGTTGAACATTGCCACCTTAAATCACGCGAGCCTGGCAACTAATTTGGTGGCCAGTCAGAAAGCGAAGGGAAACTTACTGACCTTAGTTCCCAGTCTGCACGGCCACATTCCTGTACAGCCCAGCTAAACGAAAAATATCCATAGTTCTTCACGGGATTAGGGCTGCTTCAATAAAATTTAAAGTTCCAAACAAGATTTTATTATCTTAAAGGCTCACACAAATTACTCGAAACTTCTGAAAATGCTAAAGACATTAAATATTGTTAATTCAGCCAATCGTTTAATAGTTCAGAGGCTACTTCTACAGCAAGTTCCTCCCGAATAGTTCATTACTCTAACTAACGGTGCTCTATTAATAGTTCGCAATAATGTTAAAAAAAAAAGATTAATGCTCGCCTTAAAAGTGGAGTTAGTCACCACTTGCCACGCGGAATTATACTTCACACGGACGGCACAATAACAGTTTGTTACCGAAGTCTAAACGATCCAGGACGGTGTACAGTCCTCGCGATTTTTAATGTCCGTTTACATTGCTAAGTACGCGCATGTCACAGCCCGCTATGACGTCACCCGAGGCGAGGCGCGATCGGACGTTAAGCTCGCGTGGACTAGGCGTTGGTCTAATGCGGAGTGAGCTTACTACTGCCTCTGCCGCTCTTTTTATATAGCTCCGGCGCGTACCGCCAAGAGAGCATCTGTTCTTTTCGTTCCTATGCAGACGCCTGCAGCCAAAATGATCGCTATCTCAGGCACATAATCTTAAATATCACATTTAATAATAGCTTTACAAACTTCTCAATTTTTGTATACATACATCTGAGCAGTACAGAAGCACGTAGAAAATCTCAACCCGCTAAAATTAAAACTTTACTCTCTAGAATTTTTACAATGGAACTAACGGTAGATTGTTACCTCTGAACCATAGCTTTATCAAGACTTGTATCAGCTGTTAATTATGCTACAAGACTAAAACTTGGTGTAGCTTTGTTAATTGTCCTATCTGATCATTGGTCTTAAAGAATTTGTTTTATCATTAAAATTTAAAGTACTTAATCTATAATGCTTATGTACATTTTACTCACAAAAGTAGTTTTTACTAAATTACTAAAAAACTAGAAGAGGTAACTGATTGTGGTATTTCCATTATTATTATTAGGGTGAACTGAAGCATCCTACCAATTTTCAATATTGTAGCTCTATTATTTCGCGCCTCTGATTTTTCCGAAAAACGCGGATTCTGGAGTCAATTTTAGTTTTATGGTTTTGGAAACCAGCACCACTCATTAATGACTTCTTACTGCACCTTCTCACCAAATTTTGGCTTCCTAGCGTCATTATTTAGCGCCTCCTATTTTTCTTTCAAAACGTGAATTTTACGTAAACTACTAATTTTATAACATTAAGATTTGTTACCTGAAACATTATTACATAGAACTATACTTTAACAAAGTTTTACACACAAATCTTAATTTTTGCTTAACTTTTGCTTCAAAAGTAAACGTGTTGAAGATTCTTGCCGTTTGTGGCTCAGATTTTGCAACAATTATAGAATTGGCTTCTCCTGTGTTGGGATTTATCATCACGTCTGTGTGGTTTTCTCTTAAACTACAGATACTGCATTCCATATAGGTTTCCTACATTTCACATTCACCGATTTGGCTGAAAATGTGGGGAAGCAAACTCTACCTGTCGGATAGGTATACGACGTGTTTCTGTAAAATGTCAGGTCTTGTGGTGTTTACTATCATTTTTTGTCATTTGGAGAAAACGACACCATTCAGTAAACGTTTTTACGTTACAAGAGAATCCTGTAAAGCACCGTTTCGTATCCCCCAACGTCCTTAGGAAAATAAATAATCACAAAAGTGGTGTAATTTTTTAGTTATTGTCGGTTCTCGTGGCACTACATACACTCCCTGCTATAAAAACTATGTCATAAATCAATATAAACATTAGTATTCGCACTTATCGGATATCATATTCGGATATCGTATTTCAGAAGTGTCGCTTGCTGGCCCCTTGGAGCGCTGCTACAGCTGTGGGTAACAAAAACGAGAAAGAGTGTTGCGACTGCCATGTACATTAAACTCCCATAGATAGAATACCTCCTAAAAGTAAAACAACAAGCGATTCTCTCATGGCAGGAAGAATGGAATGAAAGCCAACAAACAAGAGGTAAAAGCTATGCACGTATACAGACATCCATACCAAGACAGGGGGTTTGCGAACTTTAAACATACAAGGAAAATTACAACGTCCATTGTGAGAATGCGTCTTAATCATGGATCTGTCCCTGCCCATTTACATATAATCGGCGTATCAGAGACACCCCTCTGTCAATGTGAAGAGGAAACAATTGGTGATGTAAATCACATCTTATTTCAATGTAGACGCTATGAGGAAGGCCGAGGTAACTGTTTAAAGGACCTCTGAAGACTTTCTCACTGCCAGCCACTTTTAACGATCCCAATTCTCGGAGACACAACCAGGAGTACATACGACGCCATATCCCAGTTTACAGCGAAAGAAGACATAAAAATCTAAAATGAATTGAACTTAACTAAAGAACTTAATTAACAAATAAAATTTTAGCAGTCAACTGTGTTTCGTAATCTGATTACAGTAATTTTGATCTGAAAACATATGAATGTATGCTCTAAACAGTATGTATGACGAAGAAAAAATGTTACCTATGGTCGAAGAGAATAATAGAGTGTGGTATCTCTGAATTGAATATTGAGTACTGTAAACATCGTTGGTTAACGTGTTATGTTGACAACGTGTTGATGGGAATGTCGTGTTTGGAATGTTATGGCCTGTATGTTGACGTTGTCATGTGTAGCGATTTCCTTACTGCTGGGGCTCCATTGTGCTGACTTCAGTGACGATTTTCTGGCTATGTTTCAGTGTAATGTATCATTGTTTGAAAAGGAAAACGATAAATTATAAAGCTATTTGGTTGTTGTGTATTCCGGTCTCGAACAAGACTATTTCTTGCAGACGTTAAAATGACTAAGCTTATGGAGTGGCTTTTAGGCGTGAGCCTTTTCGCAAGCATATGGATTGCCCTCGTAACTCGTCAAGTCCACTCGAGATTACTTGACGAATGGATGTTTGTCATCAAACCACTTCCATTAATCGTTTTGATACTGTTTGGTGTAAGTGTAAAGAGCAATTTCTTTAAATTATGTTGAGTGTAATTATAACTAAATGTCATTGGTCTGAGTGCGTTGTCGATTTCTTTGACTTCTGATCAAAGCTGAAGTGTTGAATTTCAACTTTCGGTTCTCTCTACTTATTCTGAATGATTCCATTTGAAGTAGTCTGAATTGTTCTGCCAAGTGCTTGTGACGTGATAGAGTCGTATCTGAAGCAGTGGTTGATTTTAATTAGATTCTGATTTGTGAACTACCACGTTTAATTTATCTTCTAATGCATTTGTAAGTCAAAGTAATACAAATGATTGTGTTCTAAGTAGTTCATGGACAGTCAGGTGGTTCTGGACAGTAATCAGGTAAATGGTGTAGTATTTTCACAAACGTCTAACTTCGTTAATATCTTGGTGTAGTTTTCATTTTTCTTATTGCATCTAATTTTATGAAATTATTTATGTACCTGTTAAATTTTGGATAGTTTCAAGAATTTCGCGGTAAGTTACGCTCATTACCCCCAATTCTTAGCTGTCACGGTGTTTATGCTGCATAAAACTTTAAAGGCGGATAAGAACAGTGTTCATCCGCACAGAATGGACTGTGAGATAAAGTGTAATAGTGCGCCCCCCCATCGATCGCTGCAGACGCCTGTGGTAGTGTGAATTAACTGTAACGGAAATCTTTGGTTTTTTTCATCGCAGTTTGTCAATAATAGGAATTACCATGAGTCTCATACACAGATAAGTACTTGAATTGACACAATTGCCTTGCTTGTCTTGAAAGGAAAAAGCATGCTAAAGAGTCACAGAAACTTTAACAGAAGACTGAAAATCTCGCTGAAATTGTCAGATAATAGATGGAGGTTAAATGTGTGTAATGAAGTTGCATAAGAAACTGAATAGGCATACTGTATTCATTGATGGCTTCCAGAAGTTCAATGTTACCAATGTCTCCCATCACTGTAACTGAATTTTCAAGTAGCCAATTACAGTGTGCAGTCACAATGCACACCAGCTCATTATGTAACCTACAGCATAAAAATATCTTCTGTAGTTTATGTGGTGACTGAATAGCCCAAACTTCAACAACTGCTTTTCTGCCTATGTTAGCCAATTGAATGTATATGTTACTCACAGTGTGTTTGTATTGTCTATGAAGCAGTTCAAAAATTTACGTTTAAGGCCTTATTAAATTTACCTGTCTGCATTTCTAGCCAATAATTTGAATAAAAAATGGTCGGTTAAGATAATGAGCCTGAACAGATGTCCTAACTATAAGAAGTTGTTCATTCCTGATGATAGATTTTTACAAAACTTAAAACCTGCAGGCTTAACATCTCTTGAACATGAGTGTAGCATCTCTCACTGCACGAAATTCCAATTAACATGAATATTTTGCAGATTAACTGAAGCATTGGATACTGCTCCACCAACTTTTAACCAACCAAACCTTTCAAACTAATCTTGGCATCAGACTACACTACAGATCAGTCTGTCACCACTACTTACATCCCAAAAAGTAATATACACACCAAACAAATATTTTCAGTGTCCTGTTCTCTATCCATGTGTACATGTTGTCACATGGCATGCCACCATTACGTAGTGGGATAGAGCTGGCATCTGGTATCGATAGGTTTAGTTAACCTATATCAAGGAGTAATTAAAATGTCATTGTTTAGGATACAAATAGCCGACAATTCCTCAAACACCTGAGCAAGCAAATCTTAGTTGTTAATAAATTCTTCTTGTATTACTCCCCCCCCCCCCCCCCCCCCCGTCTTGTCTTGGGTACAAATGTACTTTTTATGGATTTTTTTAGACCATCATGTCTTCATGCACTTGTTCAACAGTATAGATTGTGTAAATTTGCACTGCATACAGCTCCTGTGTTTAAGGTGGACAACCATCTCTTTGAAACTGACAATAGAAATTGGATATCAAGAATATAGATCCCAGTTGATTGAACTACAACATTTTTCAATTATTTTGTTAATACAGTGTTAGTAGATAACAGTCTCAGTGAGTTTGGATGGAGGTAATCTTTGATGAATATGTGGAACATATCCTCGTGCACCTATTGTGCTTTAGCGACCTGACTGACTTACTTTCTCTCCCCCCCCCCCCCCCCCCCCCCCATTTGCCTTTCCATCCCGTCAGTCTTATGATGGGTGTGATGTGTCCTGTCATGAATTTCTGTCCTGTGCCAACCTTTTCATCTCAGAGTAGCGCTTGCAACTTATGTCCTCAATTATATGCTGGGTGTATTCCAATCTCTGTCTTCCTCTTCAATTTTTACCCTCCACAGCTCCATCCAGTACCAAGGAAGTTATTCTCCATTGTCTGAACACATGTCCTATTATCCTGTCCTTTCTTCTTGTCGGTGTTTTCCGGACATTCCTTTCTTTGCAGTTCTGCAGAGAACCTCCTTATTCCTTACCTTATTAGTGCAATTAATTTTCAACATTCTTCTGTACCACCACATCTCAAATGCTTCGATTCTCTTCTGCTCCAGTTTTCCCACAGTCCAAGTTTCATTACAATACAATGCTACACTACCAAATGTACATTCTCAGAAATTTCTTCCTCAAATTAAGACTTGTGTTTGGTACTAGTAGATTTATCTTGACCAGAAATGCCCTTTTTGGTTGTGGCTGGTCTGCTTTTTACGTCCTCCTTGCTCAGTCCTTCAAGGGCTATTTTCTAACCTAGGTATCAGAATTTCTTAAAGTCGTCGACTTCATGATCATCAGTTTTGATTTAAAGTTTCTCACTGTTCTTATTTCTGCTACTTCTCATTTCTTTCATCTTTCTTAGATTTACTCTCAATCCATATTCTGTACTTATTAGACAGATGATTCCATTCAACACATTCTCTAATTCTAATCCACATTCATTGAGGATAGTAACGTCATCAGTCGATCTAATCAGTGATACCCTTTTACCTTGAGTTTTAGTCCCACTCTTGAACCTTCCTTTTATTTTTGTCATTGCTTCTTCCATGTATAGATTGAACAGTAGGATGAGAGACTACATGCCTGTCTTATAGGGTGAAGTGGGGTAAGGGTAACCACATTTTGGCATAGTTCAACTTTGACACCAAATTTCCAACTTGTTATTGAAGATATGGTTTTGAAATTTCTCATGCTTAAAGTTTGACTTATTGACTTTTAAACAATCTACATTTTGTTTATGAAAACAGAAATTATATGGTCAATTAATCGTTTTCAAAATTTTGTGTTGTGAGGTTATACTTGCCCCATGGTTCGGGGCAAGTGTAACCCCGCATTATTGTACCCATACAGAGCATTGTAAAAGAGACTTGGGGTAAGTGACCTGATTACCCAACTTTTACTGAATTTGAGGATTTTTAAATTATTAAAATATCTTAAATTTTACTCGAGATATGAACTTTTTTGCACACGCCTCTTTGTATATTATAAAATACACAGAAAATGTTAGCTAAACTAAAAAATAAGCATTACCCTAAACCATAAAACACTGGAACAGAATGCTTCATAGATGATTTATTTTTGTTTTAGGCCAGTAATTTATTAGTTTAAATTCTGCAAAAGTAATATTTTTTTTTTTTTTAGTAGGCAATTTAACAAAAATAATAAAATATCTAGCATCAAGAGAAAAGAAAAATTCACTTTATAAGTTCACTTTCTATTATTTTTCATGGTAATTGAACTAAAGTTGTTGGCAATTAGTGTTTAACGTTAAACTGCCCTAATTCAACTTATTATATCCACACTTAGGACCTAACTATTATTTAGTCACTGAATGTTGTATGAATCAAATGTAACACCAAATGTCAGGTCTCCACTGCAACTCAAAGTAGGCTCAGGCAGCACTGAAATGACATGAGGATGGAACTTCCATCTCATCTCTTCTATCAGGCCAGTTGAATGTGGTGCCATGCTTTGTCTTATTTTTCCATCTGAGGAAGATCACTTCTGGATCTCCTAAATCACTAATTTTGGTAATTTGGCCAATAAAATGAACTTTCTTACATTTTGTTGCAAAAGCTACCATAACATAGTTACCAACTGTAATTTTATCTTTGGCTTCAAAAAAGTTTGCCTCTTTTTCTTCTTCACAGTTTATCATTTCTTTCCTCATATCGTCCAGTGTTATTATGGTCCCATTTTCTTCATCACTACTTATTAAAGATAAGACCTACTTCAGTTTCACTTTCTTCACTTGTTGATTAAACTTCCAGTTAATATATATATATATATATATATAAAAAACAGAAAGAAACTTCCACATGGGAAAAATATATTAAAAACAAAGATTCCAAGACTTACCAAGTGGGAAAGCGCCGGCAGACAGGCACATGAACAAAACACACAAACACACACACAGAATTACGAGCTTTCGCAACTGGCAGTTGCTTCGTCAGGAAAGAGGGAGGGAGAGGGAAAAATGAAAGGATGTGGGTTTTAAGGGAGAGGGTAAGGAGTCATTCCAATCCCGGGAGCGGAAAGACTTCCCTTAGGGGAAAAAAAGGACAGGTGTACACTCGCACACACACACACATATCCATCCGCACATACACCGTCTGTGTATGTGCGGATGGATATGTGTGTGTGTGTGCGAGTGTACACCTGTCCTTTTTTTCCCCTAAGGGAAGTCTTTCCGCTCCCGGGATTGGAATGACTCCTTACCCTCTCCCTTAAAACCCACATCCTTTCATTTTTCCCTCTCCCTCCCTCTTTCCTGACGAAGCAACTGCCAGTTGCGAAAGCTCGTAATTCTGTGTGTGTGTTTGTGTGTTTTGTTCATGTGCCTGTCTGCCGGCGCTTTCCCGCTTGGTAAGTCTTGGAATCTTTGTTTTTAATATATATATATATATATATATATATATATATATATATATATATATATATATATATTTCCCTTGTTGCTCACATGAGCAATCAGGGATTTTTTCCCACAACATTCCAAGATTGCATTTCGAATAAAGTAACAGCAATTTGTTTGGAAGATTTACTTTTCATTACCAAGCCCTTTTTTGTCAATAATGCTTTTTTTGTTTTGCTTTCTCCTTATTATTCTTGTTTCCTTTAAAATCTTTTTCTTTATAGATTGGCATCTTGAAAAGATATAACTTCAGCTCCTGGTGCAATCCTTTTCTTCTTTTGTTTAATCAGTGGGACTACTCTGTCAGACTGTGTCATATTTTATAAAAAAGGAAACATGGTTTTAAAATATTGTAGACTTAAATAAAAAATAAAATATATTTCACACAAACTCAGTAGGCCTACAAATCCAGCACATCAGGTGGAAGGCCAGTTTAGTTGATCTAGTGTGATAGCAAAACAAGGTTACGGCTTAAATAAATAAATCTGTTCTGGTAAGTTTGTTTGGGGGCAAGTGTAACCCCCCTGGTTACACTTGCCCCAGCCTGTTGGTTACACTTGCCCCACATGGGAAAAAGTTGGGGTAAGTGTAACCATGCCTGGCATATCAAGAGCTTTATCAGTAGAGTAAAATGAATCTCATATTTGAAATTGTCATGCAAAAGTTAGTTTGTAACCAAAAAATTGTGCAGTTATCTTTAAAACTGCAAAAATGACAGACCACCAAATTCTGAGCATATCACTCACTCGCATAGTGAAAATGTAGTCGTCAATTTAAGTAAAAAAAATTAATTACCAATTTATGTCAGATTTGACAACTTATGGTTAAATATAGCAAAGAAAGGAGTTAATTAATATGTGTGATAGGTCAGAGGTAAAAACAATGCTTCTTTAAGGCACCATAAGCTGTGGTCACACTAACCCCATGGTTACACTTACGCCACTTCACCCCTACCCCTTTTAATCTGAGAACTTCGTTCTTGGTTTTCCGCTCTTATTGTTCTCTCATAGTTCTTGTACATATTGTGTGTCACCCGTATATCCCTATAGCTTACCCCCATTTTTCTCAGAATGTCAGACATCTTGCACCATTTTACATTTTCAAACACTTTTCCTACAAATGTGTGTTGATTTTTCCTCTGTCTTGCATCCATTGTCACCTGTACTGTCAGAACTGTCTCTATTGCTTTTACCTTTCCTAAAGCCAAACTGATTGTTATCTAACAGATCCTCAATTTTCTTTTCCACTTTCCAGTATACTATTCTTGTCAGCAACTTGGTTGCATAAGCTGTTAAGCTGATTGTGCGATAATTGTCGCACATGTCGGTTTTTGCTATCTCCAGAATTGTGTGGATTATGTTTTTCCCAAAGTCTATACCATATTGCTAGTACCATAGATTGTACACACAAACATGAATAGTCATTTTGTTGCTACTCCAATCAATGATTTTAGAAATTCTGTGATCTGAAGTCTTCCAAAGCTGTTTCAAATTCTGGATCCCCTATCTCTTCCCAGTGACTACTGTTTGTTTTTCTGTCACGTCATCAGACAAGTCCTCCTCCTCCTTCTCATATACCCTTCACTGTTCTCGATCCACACATTCACTCTGTTCTCTGCATTTAACGGTGGAATTCCAATTGAAGTCTTAATGTTTCTGAGCTTGCTTTTAATTTCACAGAATGTTTTAAAGTCAGTCCTTCCAATGATCATTTCTTTTTGATTTCCTCTCATATCTCATGTAGCCATTTTGCCATAGCTTCCCTGCACGTCCTATTTATTTCATCCCTAAGTGACTTGTATGACTGTATTCTTAAATTTCCGTAAACATTTTTGTACTACTTCTTCTGTTGATCAACTGAACTATTCCTTATGTTATCCGTGATTTCTTCACAGCTGCCTTCCTAGACCCTGTGTTTTTCTTTCCATCTTTTGTAGTTGCCCTTTTTAGATATCTCTTGCACAATTGGTAGCATTCCGTAATGCTTCTATATCCCATTTCTTTGTCCAATATCTCTTGCCGACTAGTTTCTTCAACTTCAGCGTACTCTTCATCATTATTAAATTGTGATCTTAATCTATGTCTGCTCCTGGGCACACCTTACAATCCAATATCTGATTTCTGAATCTCTAGCTGACCATGATTTTAATTTAACTGGGTTCTTCCCGTATCTTCTGACCTTTTCCAAATATACCTCCTCTTCATGTGATTCTTGAACAGAGTATTTGCTGTGACAAGCTGAAATTTATGGCAGAACTCAATTAGTCTTTCTCCTCTCTTATTCCTGGTACCAAGGTCATATTCTCCCATAACCCTTTCTTCTACTCCTTCCACTACAACCTCATTCCAATCCCCTGTGACTATTAGATTTTCATCTCCGTTAACATACTGGATTACCTGTCCAATATTCCCATGTATTTCCTGCATTGCTTCTGCTTGTTACATTCCCATGCACACCTCAAATATTGTTGTTGGTGTTGGGTTGCTGTCAATTCTGATGACAGCAGCCTTATGAGTGAACTGTTCAGAGTAGCTCACTCTCTGCCCTGCCTTTCTATTCATAACAAATCCTGCTCCTGTTATACCATTTTCTACTCCTGTTAATATTACCCTATACTCATGTGACCCGAAATCCTTGTCTTCTTTCCATTTCACTTCACTGAATCCCACTATATGTAGACTGAGCTTTAACATTTACCTTTTTAGGTTTTCTAGTTTCCTGACCACTTTCAAACTCCTTACGTTTCCTACCCCCACTCCCAGAAGAATATCCTTTCTTTGATTTTTCAGTCTTTTTTCTCTTGGTCACCTTCCCCTTGGCAGATCCCCCTCCCTGGAGATCCAAGTGGGGGACTAGTCCAGAATCTTTCACCAATGAAGAGATCATCTTGACACTTGTTCAGTTGTAGTCCACATGTCATATGAATACATGTTATTTGTGTTTAATGCAGTGGTCTCCAATGCCTTCTGCATTCTTGTGCCGTTGATCATTACTGATTCTGCCACTTTTTAGGAGCAGTTTCCCACCCCAAGGAACCTCTGTCTGCTCCTCTGTCCTCTTTGACAAGGTTGTTGGCAGGATGAGGGTGATTTTTGTATGCCAAAGTCTTCAGTGGCCATTGCTGTTCATTTGTATTCAAAATTTAAGCTGTGGCAGGTTTTGAACCTGAGACCGAGAAGATCAGAAACGTTAAAACGTTACCACTGCACCACAGGTGCTGGACAACGTGACTAGGAAATGAATATTTCATGTTCCAAGCAGAATTATTTTAACCTAGAGACATTATGGCAATTGAGATAGCATACTGACAATAACATTCTGATTTATTGTGACTTCCGCACATATTTTAACAGTTAGGTGTATAGTACAGGTGTGCAGTAGATCAGTTAGCTGCTGTTAAAAAATACACTTGTGTATGCATACAGAGGCAGGAATGGGAGTATTATTCTGCTTGGCACCAAGTCCTACCAGCGTGAGTCGAAGAATCTGGCAGATAGTGCTTGCAATCCAGCTCTTTGAAGACACACACAGGCATTGTTTATTTTGTCAATCTAAAAGCGAGTTTGTTTAAGCTGTACACACTAGTCTGTCCTGTGCAAGTCCCTTCATCTATGCTTAACTGCTGCATCTTACATCCATGTGAAACTGCTTACAGTATTCAAACTCTGGTGTCCCTCGGTATGCGTTCTATCAATGAGTGCCTTTATTTAGTCAAGTTCTCCCTAGTTTGATTCAGTACCTCTTCAATAGTCACCTGACATACCAATATAAAGTGATATTTGATTCAAAGTAGTTGTGGCTATAGAGGTTTCAGCATGCTACATTTCACCTGCTGGCCCATGTAGTCCCAGTGAGTTTCTGTATGTATGTGAGCAGCTCTGTGAGTGTGGATATTGTCATCTTGGAAGACAGTATTGTCCAGCCCACACTTCATGAACATGTAGAAGAAAGGGCAACACTTCGCTACTGAGATTCTTTATAATATATAAACATCTTGTTGTAATCTGAATGAGTGGGCTCTAGTCATGGTATACAAAACTGTGGCACCAAAACACTTCAGGCCCATTGAAGATGTGCAGCTGTGAGTGCCAGTGTAAGTAATTGCCTTTCGGGATTACATTATTACAAATGTCTGTTACATGCAGTTTCCTTCACAATTTTCATTCATAAACTGGTTAAGATGGATCTATAGTTTGTCGAGTTTAAAACCAATATTCAGTGACAAGGTATGACACTAGTTTCTGGTACCTGCCAGGTAGCATCTTTCTATGAACACTATTCCTATGCTGTGTTCCATGGTTGCAAGTAATAGACACACTGGACAATTTACATTGATACACTGAAAAACCATACAACTGTGGTATGATCATGGGTGTGTTGAAACTTGGTAGCTCTTTTCTGCCGTTGTGCACGTAGATCCATCCAACTGCACTTATTCCATTTGACTGACTGGCATGCGCACCACTCCAATGCAGTAGGCCAGTGCTGCAGGACCAGAAGACCGCATGCTATCAGTTTTACACCATCTACAGTGCACAGTGCTCCAGAGTGACCAGTGAGCTCTTTTAATCCGTGAGAGGTGACCAATATTTTGTCCAGTACTCTTACATCAAGACTATTGACACAGTCCACAAGAGCCAATAGGATGAACCTTATGCTGAGTTTGGGAAGACACCACTTACTGTCTGGTTGGCAGCTCCTCATGCTATCAGGTGTACATGTTCTTTACTGTAACAGAGCCATCTGCATATCGAGCCATTGCTCCAAAACAATCTTCACAAGTTGTCCACAAGTTACGAAGCTGTATGGGAATAATATAAAGCACAAGTTATTGGCAGTTTGATGCAGTACAAATAGCAGCTGTAACCCCAGATTGGAGCAGGCTATCACCTTGGCTACTGAAGGCGTGCAGAGTGATTTTACTGATGTACAGGGTAAACAGCACCTCCTGGAGTGTGTGTTTTTGTTTAATTTTAAATACACACTACAACTACACAGCTGTACTTTCTAATAGGTCTAAGTGAGGGGGAGGGGAGGGCACAACAGCTTTCTTTCAAACTCGGTAGTTTTTCTTGAGAGTGCCCTCTGGAGCCCTGATGGTGCTTGACTAGGCGGTATTTGTTTCTGCCATGAAATTTCACATAATTTCTAAGACTTTCCCGGCGATTTGTTGACATCTCGTAAAATCGGGTGTACTGCCGGTGGTCCGCGTCTTCCCAACACGATATTTCGACGTCGTAACTTGCCGATGAAGACGCCGAGATACGACGTCGAAATATCGTGTTGGGAAGACGCAGACCACCGGCAGTACACCCGATTTTACGAGATGTCATGAAATTTCACGTCTGCTCGGGCTTCCTTACTGCCCTTTAATCTATAGCCCCCCCTCCCCCAAACACACACACACACACACACACACACACACACACACACACACACACACACACACACACACACAAACACAAACACACACACACACACACACACACACACACAGAATGTTCCAAGACTCCCTTCTCTGCCTGAAAGGCTGCGGAAGGAAGTATGATTATAATGGTTAGCAGGGGTGATGGGAATTTAGAGAAATGAATAAGTAGATGTGCCAGCCAATGAAGTGTCTACCCTAAGTTGGGTGCTTATTGTATTATTCCCTAACATGTTATATCTCACTGTTGAGGTATTGTGTGGTCAGTTCAACATGGCATTTTTAGGTAGGGTATTCTGAACTATGGTTCCATAAGGTAGTAGACATCAAGCTTGCACTGTATCATTTATGGCCCTGTGCACTACAACAAGTGTCTGTGGTCACTGTTATGGAAAGTGTCGTATACCTCACTTTGCTGTGTCTTGTGTGTTGGGTTTCTTAGTGAGTGAAAAGCTACTTCAGATACATCACAGACTTTGGGTATGACTTGATAGATGGAGGAGGGATCAATATTTCTTATCAGTTATGCTTCCATAAAAGCCCAAATCATGATTGGAGGCTGCTAGCTTGACAAGGGGAGATAGGGTTTGATCCCCTGCATTGCTCCTCTCCTCATGGCAGTCAGGGTCCTTACTTCATTACACTAACAGCCAATTACCACTTTAAAGAGTGTGTACTTACCTGGCCTCAACTTACCTCCTTCAGGCCAATAAGAGACATGAAGGCCACCTCACTTGACTATGGATAGGGCACATACTGGGTGATATGTGGCTTCCTACTTCATTGAGAAGACCCATAAATTGCAGTACTTGTGGCAATCAGATCTTGAACACCTTATTTTAATTGAATGTATTTTATATTCAGATGAAAGGACATACAGTAGTTTACAACCTGATCTGTCCTTTATTTTAATAGCGTATAAGTGTTTGTGACTGGCTCATCCAGGTTTAGGTAAGCGATCAGTCAGTCACGCTTATTTCAGTCATTGTTCTATAGTTCTATCAGAAATTTTGACAGTATGCTTGATTGGGTTTCAAATGATAGGGGAATATTTGTGAAAATGGGGGAATGTTTGTGATTTTAAGTGAATTTGTTATTTATACGCTTTTAGTTTTACCTGTTTTAATAACATTTGTCTCGCATTGCTGCAACAGTGGTGGTAATGCCATCACTATTGATCACCCTAAAAATTCGCGCTATAATCCCGTTTTGAGACACTTTTGTTCTTCTGATCTTTCACTTCCTTAACCGCCCACAAATATGAGATCTTTGTGGCATATCAATGTCATCGTATGACATCTTACTTTTTATAGATAACAATCTGTCCACTGTTTTAAGTAAGTGAGACAGGTGTGGAAAAGGTTTTGTTTATAGGCCAGACTTCTGGCCAAATCACTGGATGGGATATTTTAATGTATCTCAGAATGGCTGGTCCCCATTTTATTCAGTGATCAAGCCAGCCTTGGTTATCTGAATCACTTGTACAATTTTGATTGTATGTTCATTTCTCTTCTAATTCATATTTTTAAATTGAGACTTAAGTTTTTGTTAAAGAACGTCTAACATCCATGCATGAAACTGGTGTCAAACATTTCCTTTTACTCACAATGACTGACATTTTCCCTGTTTCTGTTAGTGGTCAGCCAGTCATATGTACGAGGGAGTAACATTTAGTAGTGGATTCTCTATTTATGGTGTTTTATTCTATGTTACACTGGTTTGTTTCACTGTGAGGACAAGGGCGTGGATGTTCATGTAGACATGCACACTTCTACACATGGTGTTTATTGTCCATTTTAATATGTTGAAAAGCAACCATTGTCTATGTTGTCGTTGACGTATAGCCTTTCAAACCCCTAGTATGTTTTTATTGTCCCAGCAAGACAGCTTATAAGGTGAAACATCATTCTCACTATGCATTTAGTTCACATTCTCCTTAAAATCATTGTGTTAAGTGCCATCATCATCATCGTCGTCATCACGACCATCAAGTCCTTAGCATCTCTGGTAGAATTACAGTGTCACTGACAAAGTTTAAAGTTTTTGTTTCCTCTTCCTGAATTTGAATTCCTTTTCCAAATTTTCCCTTGATTTTCTTTACTTCTTGCTGAATGTACATAATTGTTTGTACCATCTTTATCTTAGACTCACTACTAATATTCTAATCTATGTATGTATAATACACTGGCACTCCAGCAATATGGAGACTCACAGACAGGAAATTGATGGCCGTAACTCTTGGGGGCTCACAAAAACACATGGATGGCTATTGGCACTTGCAGGAAATAAATAGCCAGCCCTGCTACTAAGTGTCCAGTCTGTATCTTGTTGTTGAAGCCACCGTATACTTGAATCTTAAATTCAGTTGATACCTTGCTTTCTGGATGTGAACATTCAACTGGAACTCTGATTGTATGTGTTTTCGTTTAAGGCGATTTTACCATTGTTCATTAGCACTGATCAGAGCGCACATTACTTGCAGTTGGTGACACATGCTACCTGTATTTGTGACCCAATATATGTGTAAGCCATTTTACAAGTTGGACTGTATGTTAAGATATGTGTTTGTTACATGATTACATGAGCTGTCTTTTTTTCCTTTTTTCACATAACGGCTGATGACCAGTAGAATCTATGCCACCTTTGAAGGAGGACTACACTGTCAAATATGTGGTCACGAGCCATAATGCATCAATAGCCATCCTCCATCAGAGCCACAGTCACGTATTGTCCCTGTATTTCCTGTGAGACTTTGATCGTAACTTCAAGTTAATGAAACTGGTTGTGAGTGGAGTTCAGTTTTACCACACTGACTTGTTCATTCAAATTTACAAAGCTTATAAAATTGGTTGTAATTTAAGCTGGAAAGATAATGAAGCAGGTCACTCTGGATTTGCACATTTGGAATCTTGTGAAGGAGGCATAATTTATTGTTACTGGAAGAACAAATTATAATTTTTATTATGTGCTGGAGAAATGCCTTTGGGATGTACAACAAGAAGTTGCTGAATTAATTAGGAATTTGGAGACAGCTTGAACAGGAAAGAATTAGATTTGTTATCTCTTAAGTAGATGTGGAGGTTATGTCCCACATAATGGCAATTTAATAAATGCTTTTGATGACAGGTGTATTAGAACCTTATCACACTCATCATCCCTGCTCTATGTATTTTATTATCATTTACTTCTCAAACTTGACAGAACTGAGCTTAGAGAAAATTAGTATCATCAGCATGCCTAGTTTGTGTCACACTATGAGACAAATTTACTGTTCTAAAGATTTTAAAAATCCATTCAGTTTTATTACTGTTCTGAACATTTTGAATACTAAGTTACTGTGAGTTTTAATAGAACAGTAAATTCTGTGCAGAATAATTATATAAGAAATTGCAACATTTCAGGTACACTTCAAAGTTAACCCTGTAACTGCTCTGGACGTTTTAACGCTCGTGCTTTTGTACCTGTTCCTGTGTGCTCTGAACGTGTTTACGTGCACCAACAATCCTTCTACCTGGTACTTTTGAACGTGTCTACGCGTCGACTCGTTCAGAGTACCAGGTAGGAGGACTGGTGGTGCGCGTAAACATGTTCAGAGCACACAGGGACATGTACAAAGACGCGCGCCTTAACACATCCAGAGCAGTAACGCATCCAGAGCAGTTAAAGGGTTAAATAATATATTTTCTTCATTTGCATTAGCACTTGAAAGCATATGCTGTTACAGCTTTTTATGTATGTTTCAGCTATACTCCATAGCTGTAATATTGTGGAGGGTCTACAACTTCAACAATTGTGAGGACGCAGCGAAAGAATTACAGATGGTAAAATACTTTTCTATGAATTTGAGTTACCCAAAACCAGGAATGAATGATCTGTGAAAAAAGAAAGGAAAAAAAAGATTACACTTGTACCATATTAAAAGTTAAATTGTCTGACCATATCAAAAAAGAGAAACATGTTAACATCTAATATGCATTTAAGTGTTACTGATTTTTTTCTGAAGGTATTTGTCCAGGCTATAGCCTTGTGTGTAAGTGAAACATATGCAATAAACAGTTTAGATGAGTAGAGAATAGAGGTTTTTGACATGTGACGCTACAGTAGAATGTTGCAAATTAGATGGGTGGATTGGATAAGTAATTACTGAATTAATGGAATTGACTTGCAAGGAATAATTAGTTAGTTTGTGAGTCATATAGAGAAGTGTGGAGAAGGGGGGGGGGGGGGGGGGGTAGTATTTGTGAAGTGAAACAAAGGCTTGATTATGGTAAGCAGCTTCAAGAGGATGTGGGTTCCAGTAAAGAGCTGCACAGGACAGACCAGCATAGAGAGTTGCATCAAACCAGTTTTCATTCTGAAGATGATCATTACCACCACCACCAACAGCAACAACAACAACAACAACAACAACAACAACAAAAGAGAAGCATAGAGAAAGAAGTAAAGGAGCAGCAGCAGAATAGGTGTAAAAACGATGTGTGTTGTGGGTGGGAAGTGTGTATATTTAAGTTCTGTGAATCGAGTTTACACGGTATAGATTCAAGCAACACCTGCTGCTACTGTGTCACACATTAAGGCGTGTACACAATGGGCCAGTGAACAAGAGACAACTGTTTTGTTGGCCAAGACTTGCTTACATTGGTGTGTACAAGTTGCAAATTGGAGCCAAAGGAGCGATGGCCTTTTTGCAGTTTGGTCTGCTCGCAATAACATAAAAGTGATGACAGCTGTTTGATGTTGGGACCCCTCACCTAATGTGGACACGAGGTCAAATGTTTGTTGGTTCAGTGGTGATTTGTTGTCTCCAGAATGGGTGCTTTTAAGTTTTTCAGCTGTTTAATTTAACAAGAGCATCATCAGAAACTCTTTAATATGCAGTTTAAAGTACAGAAGTTGACTGTTAAATTAAAGAGCGAAGCCAATCAGTAAAACATACTGAGAATGACTTATGGCTGTCTTGAAAATGCAATTTCAACAGTTGCCATTTCCATTTCCCATGCAGGCAAGCCTGCTCTTATTAAAGGTGTGTATGTTTATTGTGTTTAAAAATACCAGAGTGTAGAGTGGAATATGGAGAGAGCATTAAAGCTGACATCGTTCCATTGTGTATGGGAATGTTTGTGGACCCCTACAAGCTGTGATTATAAAAACAAAATGAACAGACTATACACTTGGAGGGAAAATCAGTCAGCTACTAGAAAGTGATATTCACAATGTGAAAAGAGGAAATGGTTTTTTCATTGACATCTTTCCACTGTGAATAACAAACAGAAACAAACAAAATTGGGAGTGGCTATTAACTTCCTGCTGCAGGTACAGCTCTCCTAAAAGACATGTTATCTTTGGACATTTTTGAGCCAACACAATTCACTGACAATTTGAAATCAGCAGCTTTAATTAAAGAAAAAAATATGGAATAGCTCATATTCCAATTGAGCTTTAAGGCAGACCATTTTGTCCCAACAAACTGCTTCCTACATTATAAAAGAGAGGTCGTCCGCCACCATTGTTCTGTTTTCTTTTCTCACCATCAGCTTCTTGCAGTAAAATGAATGTTGCACATGCGACAATTGCTAGAAGCCTCTTCTTCCCTCATAATACTGGCTGGTGAAATTGTAATTAAAGCACTACTTAATAACAAAATAGGAAGGAGCAACATCAGCAAGTTACAAGAGCTAACTGTGATTCCACATGTCCAAATCTGTTGACCTCAAGCCCTTAATTTCTTGTGGACGAGCATCCAAAAGCAAATGCATTGCCGACCAATGTTCAGCTGAATCCAGTCTCTGTCATTCATTGGTCTAGTGTGGATGTGCTTTAGGCACCTCCACCACACCACAAGAAATATGAGAATCAACATCAGCAGAGGACCAAGAAATAAACCAAGATTGAAAATTGGCTGTCAAGCAAGGATAAAACGTATAGAATTAAAAGAAAACTGAGCATCAAATTTATTCTATTAAATCCCATTAAACTCAGTTGTCAGCTACAGGCTACGTCAGAGCTCCAGTCACTACACTGTGTAATATACTGTACCTTATGGACATAGCGCTCAACTAGGTTGTTCAGTCTCTGAGATACAAAAAAGTGCCTTATATTGTAAATAATCTGTTTTACTTTTACATAATCCATTCTGCTCTTTTTGCTACCTTAGCCCGCATTTCCCATGACTTTCTTCTGACAGCAGGAAGTTCCATTCCCTAATATTTTTTTTAAGTAATTAGTGCCTTCACATGTGAGGTTTGCTGGTAATTTCTTAGATGCAACTTTGCACAGCTCATTTAGTGTGGGTCTGCCAGATCATTCAAAATCTTCTGCAGAGCACCACTTCTGTCTGTCTAGTTCCGTGGTAGAGTGTTTATATACACAAAAGTAACAACCAGTGTTGGGATGATATTTACTGATGTAAATATGTTGACTTTCATCTCTTCTAATGTGTCCATCCACTTCCATGAGATGGGATGAATTGAACAGTACTCTCAGAGATGATGCTGTGTATTTCGCAGCCTGTGTTACATACTTTTCTTTTAGATTGTTGGCTGTGGATTTTCTCAGTAAAAATAATAATCTGAAAATATAATAATAAATAATAAAATAATAAATAATAATAAAAATAAAATAATAATCTGAATTGTTTAGACAGTAAGTCTATAGTAACCAAAATACAATTATGACTGCTGATGTATGCCAGTGGACCAAATGGGTGAGTTGCCAGAAAGTCTCGTACTCGAATGAGTACTAAATTAAGTACGATATTATGAGAAGCAAAGTTGCTACTCACCATATAGAGGAGATGGTGAGTTGCAGATAGGCACAACAAAGAGACTCTCACAATTAAAGCTTTCGGCCATTAAGGCCTTCATCAACAATAGACTCACAAACGAGAGAGAGCGCCCCATCCACACACACACACACACACACACACACACACACACACACACACACAGCACGACTGCAGTTTCAGGCAACTGAAACAGAAAGAGATCTCAGGCAAATGAAACAGAAAGAGATGGTGAATCCATATAATAATGGGCAAGGAAGGGGGAAATAAATCCGTTTAGAACAAATGTGCAAAATGTCTGCCATAAAACAATCTTTGGAAACAACTAAATGAAAAACCATCAATTCAATGAGTTGTTTTGTGTGTTGCATGGATTATTATTCATTCATTTCCTTAGAGTCAGTCCAGTCTATGGAACCAAGCAGTTGAAAACAACTAACAAGGTCCATTTGATTTTACATATTGACTGAATTTTTCTCTCTTTCTTTTTAAGTGAAACCAGTCTGTAGTGCTTTCATTGGTTGAATTAGAGCAGCAATACACAATTGGTAGTGTGTCCCACCCTTGGAGTGCACCCCAAGTGATTAAATAACCAAACAATTAAAAATGTATCATATTCACTTTCTGTTCTTTTCACCATAGAATTTACTGAAAGTAAGTTATCAGTGTCGGGTGAAAACTGACAGAAAAAGAGAGATAGCTTTAGTATAAGGGGCAATCAAATGAAAACATCGCAGATGGAAAAAAAAGAATCACCATAATTGAAAAAGGAATCATCATAACTGTTCATACATTTATCCTCCTATGAGACAAGAGGTCAATGCCTTCTTGAAAAAATGTTTGCAGTAGCCTATGGAATCATGATTGTATCCAGGAGTGCACCTCTTCATCTGAAGCAAGTTGATGGCCACGAATACCATTCTTTAAGGCTCCAAAAATCGTATGGAGAGAGATTGAGACTGTGGGGAGAATGTACGAGGGTCACTCCAAAAGAAATGCACATTATTTTTGTAAAAATACAGTTTTCATTCTGCATGTGTGAAAGTTTTACAGTGTGTAGATACATCCTTCCCACTTGTTTTCTAACTTGGTTCAACCTGTTCCTGTGAGTGGCGCCGTCACAGCATGTCTTCAAGATGGGTGCTACACTTGACGTTTGTCAGAAGCAACGTGTTGTCATAGAATTCCTGTGCTGTGAAAATGAGACAGCGGGAAACATCCACAAGAGGTTGAAAAAGGTGTATGGAGATGCTGCTGTCGATCGCAGTAAAGTTAGTCGGTGGGCAAGCAGGTTACATGATGAAAGCGGGCAAGGCAATATTGAGGATTGTCTTCGCAGCGGCAGGCCTCATACTGCACACACTCCAGACAATGTGCAGAGAGTTAACGAATTGGTGACTGCCGTCAGACCCATCACAGTGAAAAAATTGTCACACTACATTGGGATAGGGGAAGGAAGTGTTTGCTGAATACTGAAAGTGTTGATGTTAAAGGTTTGTGCCAGGTGGGTTCCCATGATGATGACCGTAGCTCACAAAGAAACAAGGAAAACGGTATGCAGCGAACTTTCTCGTACTGGGAATGGTGGAGATGAATTTACATGGCTCCATCATTTTTCACCAGAGATCAAGAGGTGATCAATAGAGTGGCATAATGCAAATCAACTTAAGAAAAAAAAATTCTAAACCACACATTCTGTTGGAAAAGCTGTGCTACAGTGTTTTTCGATTCCGAAGGACTCTTGCTTGTGAACACCGTGCCAAGTGGAACCACCATAAATTCTGATGCATATGTGATGACACTGAAGAAATTTCAAGCTCGACTTAGTCGTGTTTGACCACATCGGCAAAAATAGGATGTTTTGCTGTTGCACGACAATGCACGACCACATGTAAGTCAAACAAATCATGGAAGCAACCACAAAACTCAGATGGACAACACTGAAACACCTGCCTTACAGTCTTGGCCTGGCTCCATATGACTATCATCTCTTTGGGAAACTGAAAGACACTCTTCTTGGAACAAGGTTTGAAGATGATGACTCCCTTGTGCACGCTGCCAAACAGTGGCTCCAACAGGTTGGTCCAGAATTTTACCATGCGGGTATACAGGCGCTGGTTCCAAGATGGCGTAAGGTAGTTGAGAGGGATGGAAATTACATGGAGAAATGAAAATATTATTCCTAAAGAACGTATCTACACACTGTAAAACTTTCAAACATGTAGAATAAAAGATGGATTTAAAAAAAAAAAAATAGTATACATTTCTTTTGGAGTGATCCTCATATAATGGTTTCCCAGTGAAACTTCTGCAATGTAATTGAAACAAACTTGGGAACATGTGGGCAGGCATTACTCTACAACAGAATGATGCCATCCATCAACATTCCTGGGTTATCGGACTTCATGGAATGCTTCAGTTTCTGGAAAGTGTCCACGTACCACTGTAAGTTAATTTTGGTACCATGGTGTGCCTGTTGTTTTGCATACACTGTAGAAGTATTGCTGGGAATATCTTATATATCTTTCACACAGGCCCCGTCTCTCTACATGTGTTTCTATATTTTAGATCTGTGAAGCAAGACATTCTTGGTCATCAATTTCCTTCAGATAAGGAGGCACGTCAAGGTACAATCATGGTTCCGTAGGCAACTGCAGACATTTTTCTGTGGAGGGAATGACCATCTTGTCTCACAGTGGGATAAATGTATTAACAGTTACAGTGATTACTTTTGAAGTAATAAATGACTTACTTATTTTTTCCATTTGTCGTGTTTTTATTTGACTGCTATTTATAAATTTAAATTACAAAAGTCATCATTTATTTATTTAAACATAAATTTACAATGTAGCAACAGTTATTAAAATAGAAAAAGTAAAAAAAAAATTGTATGTAAGCAAATATATACATGTACACTCCTGGAAATTGAAATAAGAACACCGTGAATTCATTGTTCCAGAAAGGGGAAACTTTATTGACACATTCCTGGGGTCAGATACATCACATGATCACACTGACAGAACCACAGGCACATAGACACAGGCAACAGAGCATGCACAATGTCGGCACTAGTACAGTGTATATCCATCTTTCGCAGCAATGCAGGCTGCTATTCTCCCATGGAGACGATCGTAGAGATGCTGGATGTAGTCCTGTGGAACGGCTTGCCATGCCATTTCCACCTGGCGCCTCAGTTGGACCAGCGTTCGTGCAGACCGCTTGAGACAACGCTTCATCCAGTTCCAAACATGCTCAATGGGGGACAGATCTGGAGAGCTTGCTGGCCAGGGTAGTTGACTTACACCTTCTAGAGCATGTTGGGTGGCACGGGATACATGCAGACGTGCATTGTCCTGTTGGAACAGCAAGTTCCCTTGTCGGTCTAGGAATGGTAGAACGATAGGTTCGATGCGGTTTGGATGTACCGTGCACTATTCAGTGTCCCCTCGACGATCACCAGAGGTGTACGGCCAGTGTAGGAGATCGCTCCCCACACCATGATGCCAGGTGTTGGCCCTGTGTGCCTCGGTCGTATGCAGTCCTGATTGTGGCGCTCACCTGCACGGTGCCAAACACGCATACGACCATCATTGGCACCAAGGCAGAAGCGACTCTCATCGCTGAAGACGACATGTCTCCATTCGTCCCTTCATTCACGCCTGTTGCGACACCACTGGAGGCGGGCTGCACGATGTTGGGGCGTGAGTGGAAGACGGCCTAACGGTGTGCGGGACTGTAGCCCAGCTTCATGGAGACGGTTGCGAATGGTCCTCGCCGATACCCCAGGAGCAACAGTGTCTCTAATTTGCTGGGAAGTGGCGGTGCGGTTCCCTATGGCACTGCTTAGGATCCTACGGTCTTGGCGTGCATCCGTGCATCGCTGCGGTCCGGTCGCAGGTCGACGGGCACGTGCACCTTCTGCCGACCACTGGCGACAACATCGATGTACTGTGGAGACCTCACGCCCCACGTGTTGAGCAATTCGGCTGTACGTCCACCCGGCCTCCCGCTTGCCCACTATACGCCCTCGCTCAAAGTCCGTCAACTGCACATACGGTTCACGTCCACGCTGTCGCGGCATGCTACCAGTGTTAAAGACTGCGATGGAGCTCCGTATGCCACGGCAAACTGGCTGACACTGACGGCGGCGGTACACAAATGCTGTGGAGATGGCGCCATTCGACGGCCAACACCGCGGTTCCTCGTGTGTCCGCTGTGCCGTGCGTGTGATCGTTGCTTGTACAGCCCTCTCGCAGTGTCCGGAGCAAGTATGGTGGGTCTGACACACCGGTGTCAATGTGTTCTTTTTTCCATTTCCAGGAGTGTATTTTGAAGAAGTATACCCATAACTGATGCAATTATCAGATACTTGTGTGATCCGGTTATCTTACATTAAGTGAAACCTCTCGAACTAGGAGAGCTAGGGGGGGAGGGGGGGCATAAGAGAGAGAAAGAGAGAGTACTCCTTTTGCGCAATAGCTCTGTCTCAAGCAGTACCTAGATACATTCAATCTGTTATCAGCTACTGCTTTTGCGCAATAGCTCTGTCTCAAGCAGTACCTAGATACATTCAATCTGTTATCAGCATTTACATATCAATGTACAATTTTGGTTGTATGATTATTTTTAATTATGAAATACTTTTGTTTTTCCATATTTGTGCATGGCTGATCCAACTACAGTTTTTGTCTGAAACAGTTTGTTATTAAATCTATACATCTTTGATGAATGTTGCTTTATATCATATGTAAAATTCAGGTTTTTGTTTTGTTCTGAATACTGTCCTGTATAAGAATTTTGTCAAAGTTCTCAACATAATTTTTATTTCTACCTTCTGTTTGCTCACTTGAAAAGTTAACTGAATTTCTTGCCAGATGTGTGTAGATTTCTATTTCCTCTTAAGATGTTTATGTAGCTTCCTTTTTAGGCTGGAAGACTGGAAAGATCAGTACTTACGTCCACTGTAGAGAGTTGAGTTTCTTGAAGGCGCATACTGCAGTGGATTGTTATTACAATAGTATGCATTTCATACAGTTATGTTCATTAATTTAAATGAATTTAATAGACAAAATTAAGCACTTGGTTTATTTTTAACTCTGCATTCTTTATTGTGGCTTGGGAAGAGGTGGTCATATTAACATTTGTCCTATAGTTGAGTTGACATAAGAAGATTCCTAACAGCTTGCAATGCTTTTGCCAGCTTTCAGCTGCAAAACGCAAAGAGCTGCAGGCAAAAACAGTAGCCCACTACTGAGCTGTAACAACACTGAGGCTTTGCCATAGAGAATTTTACAAAATCATGTTAAGTTACTGGTTGAGGTGTGCCCACAAAGTTGCCTTGTCCACCCCATTGTAACTGCCAGGAATCAACTTACACTGACTTAGCTATAGTTCCTTGCTGATGTTGCTTCTGATATTTAATGCAGTGTGCATGACTGGATATATAGGTAAAAGTAGCAGTGGTCATTTCTTGTTTCAGTACATTTCCTCAGTACAAGTGTAATAAAATGTAATATGCATCATTTAGTGCCATAAGGAGGGAGACAGATAAGAGGAGAAACAGAAAATGACAAGTGAAAAAATAATGCAGTTGCAATAACAAATGAAAGACAAAATTGGAGACAAAGGAATGGAAAAATATACAAGAAGAAGAATTAAGCAAATGAATGATTTTTTGCTAAACATCTGGAGGAAGAAATGGCTGGGGAAGGGGTGCTGATTTGGGGTTTAAGACCAGGTGAGGACGGGATGGGAGAATATGTTGTAGAGTAACTTCTCATATCTGTTATTGGGAGGAGATGTTGCTGGGTTTGAAGACCCAAATGGCCCATATGGTATGGCGGGGCAGGTACTCTTGTATCTTGAGAGTCACGGTGTAGTCTATGCACATCAATTGAGTATTGGACATTCCCAAAGCAGACAGTTTTTCTGTAACCTTCCATACATTATACTAGTTTAGCAATGGCCTTTTCTGTATGTAAAGGCATGTAGTGAACACATCGTATGGTAAATGTTAGTTGTATCTCATGTTACTGTATGCAAGGGTGAATCAAATGAAAAGCCTTGACTGTGAAAAGAAAGTGAAACTGTAAGTGTGCTCCTACATAATGTGCATCATTACTCATTACTACAGATTGACAAACGCTGGTGTGTATGGCATGACTCCACCTCTGCCCCCCACCTCACACACACACACACACACACACACACACACACACACACACACACACACACACACACACACACAAATCATTTTTGTAATATATTTAACAAAGTTTTTGCATGTTTATCCTCAGATAAGGTGATAGTGCTGCCCCACTAGACATTGTAGAATTGAAAATGATTTTAATGTAATGAGCTGAGATTTAGTTAAGTAGAATTAAGATGCCTCCAGTACAACACTTACTTTTTGCTTATCAGATATTAAAATATTTTAAAATAACTTTGTCTTTGGTTTCAGGAAATTCAAGAAGCCAAAGATGATCTCAGGAAGAAAGGTTTTGTGTTTGATTCTGACAGATGAGAGAGCATTTTATCAAGCTTGTACATTATTGTACTGCTGATTTATACATACCATTCCCTTTTTGAAATTGTAAGACTGCATGTATATTGAGAAATTATTTTTTGTTTAACTTCTGAAATATATATTAATATATGTATATTTACCATTGGACCTTATATTTACTGTTACATCACCAAACAGTAGACGTGGGTTACATGAGCTGCAAAATTTCTTTTGCTAATTGTGATCCAGAAGACTTCGCTAAATGTATTCCATGAAAGTAGTGTTTTATAATCATTGAAGTGGCTGCATCATTACCACTTTTTCTAATCGTTGTGAATGAGAAGTATGTCAATATGATCTGTGCTTGTTGGACTGCACCATGATCAAAACAACTTTGGTGTTTAAATGGCAGTAGCTAGGTTGATCTTACTGTTGGTGCATAACACAGGTTCATCCGATAGATTGTCTCACATGCACTGCAAGCACATACACAAAAAATATAGGTACAGATTTATTTCTTTAATGGTAGAGTGAGTCGTAGTTATGGTTGTTGCAGAGGAGGCAGTGGTAGTGTGTATGGTGCTTGCGTTGATATTGTAATAACACATTTAAAGGAAATGTAAGCACAGAACAAGTTTACAATTTTGCATAACATACATCACAAAACTGCTAGTCATCTATTTAATACAGCAGAACTACAGATCATTTGAACAAAACTGATGTGCTGTAACAACTGCTGATTGAATTCCTTACAGTGATACCTGCCAGACAGTAACAAGCAGTTAATATTCTGTGGTGATTTAAGTGTAGATTTTCTAAAAGATTCTGACAGGAAAAATGATCTGGAAACCGTATTTGGATTACACAATTTATTCTCGGTAATTCACTTTTTGACACATGTGGATGAAGACGTTAGGATCCCAGTTGGTAATGTTTTCTTTCAAGAAGCTCAAAGCAAGAAAATAACTTAGTCAGTAACAAATATTCTCTCTGATCATAATGCGCAGTTAGTTAGGATAAATAAGATAGTGCATTACAGTGAAAATCAGTTGTAATAATTAATAACCATGGAACAAATGTTTTCAAGAATAGCTTACAAGAGATGGCCTGGGATGAAATTTATAGGGAACCAAATGCTGAAATAAAATTTAATCTATTCCTTTACAAATCAAGTCATTATTTGAAAATAGCTTGCCATATAAGCTTATCAGAAAGGACATTAAACAGCTGTGTAAAAACCATGAATCACTAGGGAAATGAAAGTATCTTGTGAAAAGGAAACATCTGTTGGCAAAACAAGCAAAAATCATGCAGTAGTTGCACAGTATAAAAGCTTGTCAAAATGAATAAGACAAGTTATTAAAAATTCAAGGAACATGCACAGTGTCAGAAATCAGTAAGTCTGACAACACACCGGAATGTAGTAAAATGAGACAGGACAACTGTCCAAATAGCAGGATAACATCACTGCTGAATTAAATGGAAGGGCTTTAAATGATGACTCACAGTAGCAGATGCATTTAATAATCATTTCTGAAAGATAGTGGAATATGTAGAGGCAAACAGTTCCAGAGAAAAGTTACAGCAGTATGTTGAAAAACGAACTCTCATAAAATTCAATCATATTTATGTATCAACAGCTTCTTCCTCCAAGATCAAGAAAATTACACATTCTCTAAGAAATAAAAGCTCATCTGAAGTTGATAGTTGTGTTCCCGTCTGAAAAGCACTATCTTTTCAAATGTGTATAATGCATCACCAACTCAAGGCATTTTCCCAAAAAGACTGAAGTATCATGTTGTTAAACCACTGTACAAAAAAAAAAAAAAAATGTGGTAGGAAGTATGTCTGTTTTGCTAATGACATCATTTTCCAAAATTTTTGGGAAGACAATATATTCTGGAATATTATCCCACCTGATCGACATGATGTACCCAGCAAATTGCAGTCTGGATTTGAGAACAGTTGCTCTTATGAGAGTGTATTTTACATGTTCACTCACCAAATTTTACAAACATTAAATAACAAAACAGCACCAGTTGGTGTTTTCTGTGACCTACCTAACACATTTGACTGTGAGGTTTTGTGGAAGTGATAGTATAGCTAAAAAATGGATAACATATCTAATCAAGGCAGTTAAGGGAGATTCTTCTGACTAGGTAGAAATGATTCATGGAGTTCCCTGAGGCTCAATCTTAGATCTGCCACTGTTGCTAACATACATAAATGATATTCTGTCTAATTTACAAGAAGCAGAATTAGCCCCTTTTGCAGATGACAAGTATTGTAATCAGTCCAAGCATACATACAGAAAGAGAAGAAATGGTAAACAGTATTCTTAACAATGTCATTGACTGGTTTTCTGTGAATGGTCTCCTTCTCAAATGCGACCCCTACAAGTCGAGGAGTATAAGTAACAAAATGCAAGTTTTGAACAAATGACGCTCAATGTTGAGACACTCCAGAAAATTTGATGAACAACTTAATGAAAAAATAATTATTTGCAAACTTTGTAAGCTTTATTGTGTACCTTATCCAGAACAATCAATGCTGAATCTTCTCAGCAATTTTTTATTACTAATTAAAAATCATGGATCACGATGATATAATATGAAGACTTTAATGGCAGGCACTAACTTAATACTCAGTTTGGACACAATTATGAGTCAACTCACTATCTTTTTAACCTCCTGTTGTGCTCATTTTCTAAACAACAATCAAATTCTTCTTGATTTTGATTAACTGGCTTCAATGTTCTTGCACCTTCATGGTGTGGAAGTTTCAGGTAGCACAAACGGAAGTAGAGTCTGTAGGTCTCTGTACTTCAGATATTTTAATTTAGATTTCTGGTGCAATGATGTGCTTTCATGTTTTTAACACTTTGTAAATGTTCCCATTCTTGTAAAACAAGATGTAAGATGTTGTCTTTTGAAAATGCAGCCACAGCATTTTTCTCGAGCATTTCACCGAGTCCTTCAGATATTATTCAAAAAGGATGTTAAATGTGCAATCAATTCTGCAAAAGCATATTCTCTGATTTTTAAGCAAAACTGTCAACTAATGTGAACCCAATGCCTCCTATAATGTATGGGCTTCCTAAATTGCATAAACAAGGTGTTCCTAGTCATCCAGTTGTGTCATCATACACTGCTCCATCTTGCAAACATCTTGCATAGGAAGCAAAAATGGAAAATTATACTCCTCTTCCATGCCCCATCTTCTTCTCCATCCACTGTCGGCAAGAAATGGTGTACACTACCATATCTAGGAGAGGTATCAGAGATTGTAGCCAAAGCACTGAAAGCCTGCAAGTATAGGCTTTCCTACTATGTTAAGAACATGACAGCCTAGAGTATTTTCAATAGCAAAGATAAGATCCAGTTATTAACCAACAGTGGGATATACAAAATTACCTGTTATGTTTGTGACAAGTTTTACATTGGTCAGTCAGGCAGAGACATAGCAACTAGGCTGGCTGAACATGAATGCAGCTGGAGGTTGCAGTATTCTGACTCCACTTTTGCTGAGCATGTGCTGATGGAGGGTTACATGTACTCCAATTAGCAAACAAAGGCAATAAACTCAACCTGCTGGAAGTACTGGAAATTAAAAAAAAAAAAAAGAAAAACAACATCTAGCTCACAGTCCAGATCTAATCCTAAATGACCAGGCACAGTTCAACACTTCCCTCTCCTGAACTTCATATAATTCTCTCTGTCGTTCATTTCTTCTCACACTGTCTGCTCCTACACATTCCCATTTTCCTGTATTCATCAAATTCTTATATTTTATTGAAGTTGTCTATGTATTCCATATAGACTGTAGTTTCAATTGTTAAGGCTTTCTTTCAACTGGAACTTGTATTACTGTCCATGTTTAATACGTCTTGTAGTTGTCTCATCAAATATTGTTTCTATTTCACTTGGTTCATTTATTGACTACAAACTATTACTTAGCCACCGTTTTGAATATAATGTTAATGTTTTTCCTCTTTGCTTCTTTTGTACTTGTGTATTGTTCAGCCTTTTTACCTTTTAAAATGCAGTACCACCACACTCTCAAAGATTACATTTACTGTATGTTCCTTCAAACACCCCCCTTCTCCTGCAGCTATTCATTTCTGTATATATTACTGATATTGCTTAAGTTCCTTATGTATTCTGTAATTACACTGATAATTGTTTCTCTTTTAGTTGGTTTGTGTATTACTCTCCATGTTTTTACCTTCTGAAGTAGCCTTGTCAAGTACTTATTTTATTTTATTAGTTTTGGTTATTAATAGAAATTGATATGTAGGCATCTATTCCTATTTTGTGGTGGTGGTGGTTAGTGTTTAACGTCCCATCAACAACAAGGTCATTAGAGACGGAGCGCAAGCTCAGATTAGGGAAGGATTGGGAAGGAAATCGGCTGTGCCCTTTCAAAGGAACCATCCCGGCATTCTCCTGAAACGATTTAGGGAAATCACGGAAAACCTAAATTAGGATGACTGGAGATGGGATTGAACCGTCATCCTCCCGAATGCGAGCCCAGTGTGCTAACAACTGTGCCACCTCGCTCGGTCCTATTTTGTATTAAAGTTTTTCCTGTCTACTCCATTTTTATTTATTTACTGTTCAATTTTTTACTTTTTCATTGCAGTATCACAATTTTGTAATAATTTTTCTGTAATAAGCAACACAGAAAAACTAATGCATTTCAACAGCACAGCATTATAATTCCACGGATACAATGCCAAAACGGCCTTGCTGTGCTGGTACTGTGAACGGCTGATAGCAAGGGGAAACTACGGCCATAATTTTTCCCGAGGGCATGCAGCTTTACTGTATGATTAAATGATGATGGCGTCTTCTTGGGTAAAATATTCCGGAGGTAAAATAGTCCCCCATTCGGATCGCCGGGTGGGGACTACTCAAGAGGATGTCGTTATCAGGAGAAAGAAAACTGGCGTTCTACGGATCGGAACATGGAATGTCAGATCCCATAATTGGGCAGGTAGGTTAGAAAATTTAAAAAGGGAAATGGATAGGTTAAAGTTAGATATAGTGGGAATTAGTGAAGTTCAGTGGCAGGAGGAACAAGATTTCTGGTCAGGTGGCTACAGGGTTATAAACACCAAATCAAATAGGGGTAATGCAGGAGTAGGTTTAATAATGAATAGGAAAACAGGAATGCGGGTAAGCTACTACAAACAAGATAGTGAACGCATTATTGTGGCCAAGATAGATATGAAGCCCACACCTGCTACAGTAGTACAAGTTTATATGCCAACTAGCTCTGCAGATGACGAAGAAATTGAAGAAATGTATGATCAAATAAAAGAAATTATTCAGATAGGGAAGGGAGATGAAAATTTAATAGTCATGGGTGATTGGAATTTGGTAGTAGGAAAAGGGAGAGAAGGCAACGTAGTAGGTGAATATGGACTGGGGCAAAGAAATGAAAGAGGAAGCCGCCTGGTAGAATTTTGCACAGAGCACAACTTAATCATAGGTAACACTTGGTTCAAGAATCATGAAAGAAGGCTGCATACATGGAAGAAGCATGGAGATACTAAAAGGTATCAGATAGATTATATAATGGTAAGACAGAGATTTAGGAACCAGGTTTTAAATTGCAAGACATTTCCAGGGGCAGATGTGGACTCTGACCACAATCTATTGGTTATGACCTGTAGATTAAAACTGAAGAAACTGCAAAAAGGTGGAAATTTAAGGAGATGGGACTAGGATAAACTAAAAGAACCAGAGGTTGTAGAGAGTTTCAGGGAGAGCATAAGGGACCAATTGACAGGGATGGGGGAAAGAAATACAGTATAAGAAGAATGGGTAGCTTTGAGAGATGAAGTAGTGAAGGCAGCAGAGGATCAAGTAGGTAAAAAGACAAGGGCTCGTAGAAATCCTTGGGTAACAGAAGAAATATTGAATTTAATTGATGAAAGGAGAAAATATAAAAATGAAGTAAATGAAGCAGTCAAAAAGGAATAAAAACGACTCAAAAATGAGATCGACAGGAAGTGCAAAATGGCTAAGCAGGGATGGCTAGAGGACAAATGTAAGGATGTAGAGGCTTATCTCACCAGGGGTAAGATAGATACTGCCTACAGGAAAATTGAAGAGACCTTTGGAGATAAGAGAACCCCTTGTATTAACATCAAGAGCTCAGATGGAAACCCAGTTCTAGGCAAAGAAGGGAAAGCAGAAAGGTGGAAGGAGTATGTAGAGGGTCTATACAAGGGCAATGTACTTGAGGACAATATTATGGAATTGGAAGAGAATGTAGATGAAGATGAAATGGGAGATACGATACTGCGTGTAGAGTTTAACAGAGCACTGAAAGACCTGAGTCGAAACAAGGCCCCCGGAGTAGACAACATTCTATTGGAACTACTGACGGCCTTGGGAGAGTCAGTCCTGACAAAACTCTACCATCTGGTCAGCAAGATGCCTGAGACAGGCGAAATACCCTCAGACTTCAAGAAGAATATAATAATTCCAATCCCAAACAAAGCATGTGTTGACAGCTGTGAAAATTACTGAACTATCGGTTTAATAAGTCACAGCTGCAAAATACTAACGCGAATTCTTTACAGACGAATGGAAAAACTAGTAGAAGCCGACCTCGGGGAAGATCAGTTTGGATTCCGTACAAATGTTGGAACACGTGAGGCAATACTGACACTACGACTTATCTTAGAAGCTAGATTAAGGAACGGCAAACCTACGTTTCTAGCATTTGTAGACTTAGAGAAAGCTTTTGACAATGTTGACTGGAATACTCTTTTTCAAATTCTAAAGGTGGCAGTGGTGAAATACAGGGAGCGAAAGGCTATTTATAATTTGTACAGAAACCAGATGGCAGTAATAAGAGTCGAGGGGCATGAAAGGGAAGCAGTGGTTGGGAAAGGAGTGAGACAGGGTTGTAGCCTCTCCCCGATGTTATTCAATCTGTATATTGAGCAAGCAGTAAAGGAAACAAAAGAAAAATTTGGAGTAGGTATTAAAATTCATGGAGAAGAAATAAAAACTTTGAGGTTCGCCGATGACATTGTAATTCTGTCAGAGACAGCAAAGGACTTGGAAGAGCAGTTGAACGGAATGGACAGTGTCTTGAAAGGAGGATATAAGATGAACATAAACAAAAGCAAAACGAGGAAAATGGAATGTATTCGAATTAAATCGGGTGATGCTGAGGGAATTAGATTAGGAAATGAGACACTTAAAGTAGTAAAGGAGTTTTGCTATTTGGGGAGCAAAATAACTGATGATGGTCGAAGTAGAGAGGATGTAAAACGTAGACTGGCAATGGCAAGGAAAGAGTTTCTGAAGAAGAGAAATTTGTTAACTTTGAGTATAGATTTAAATGTCAGGAAGTCGTTTCTGAAAGTATTTGTATGGAGTGTAGCCATGTGTGGAAGTGAAACATGGACGATAAATAGTTTGGACAAGAAGAGAATAGAAGCTTTCGAATTGTGGTGCTACAGAAGAATGCTGAAGATTAAATGGGTAGATCACATAGCTAATGATGAAGTATTGAATAGGATTGGGGAGAAGAGAAGTTTGTGGCACAACTTGACCAGAAGAAGGGATTGGTTGGTAGGACATGTTCTGAGACATCAAGGGATCACCAATTTAGTATTGGAGGGAGCGCAGAGGGTAAAAATTGTAGAGGGAGACCAAGAGATGACTACACTAAGCAGATTCAGAAGGACGTGGGTTGCAGTGGGTACTGGGAGATGAAGAAGCTTGCACAGGATAGAGTAGCATGGAGAGCTGCATCAAACCAGTCTCAGGACTGAAGACCACAACAACAACAATGTGCTATTTTTTTCCAAAGATAACATAAGCAGTTATGTAATATCTGTTACAAAAATATGCAGAATGGTGTTTCACCTTATATGCACTGTTGCATCAAGAAATACCAAATAGGTAAGAATAATACTCGTTTTTGTTACGCTGTAAAATTTGCATTTTGTTAGTCGCAACATTGTTCGAGTGAATGATTCAGTTATGCCCTATCATGTACAAATTATTAATTATGAAATTTATTGGCTAACCTGTTTCGTTTAGTTCTCCAGTGATGTTCTGCTATAGTTTGTGTTGCTCACTGTGTTTGTAATATCTGCATGATTGTGATTACCAGTATATAATCTCTTCTCCTTTCGCTAAACATAATGTAAAACTCAAAATTTTGTTGCGTTTCGAACTTCAAATTAATGAAAACAGCAACACACCACTCGAATGTGTCTACAGTGTGTCACTTCGGTGCGGCACTCAGGCTGCAAATGCATATAGTGCGGACCATAGTCCAACAGGTCTCCATCAAGTGACCTCTGTGTGCATTACGTGGCATGAAACAGTTCTATGTCCGCACCAGGTATCTGCACCATACTACTTTTGTGTTTTGTAAGCTGGGCCTAAGGGAAAGAGACATCCCCTTGAGTTGAGAACAGCAGCAGTGATCAAATCTGTTTGTGCACAGCATGTAGTTTTATTTTTATCATATTTGCTTGTATGGAGACGTGAATGTATTTCATTTATGTAGCTGTGTTGATCAGTTTTCTTAACTTCTTGTGTGTGGTCACATATTTTTCAAGCATTAACATGATTTGACTTAGTGGTGATAGCTGGAAGCAGCATAGCAGCAGTACTTCAATTGTGTCTAGCAACTGCTTAGATCTATGTGTAGCAACTGTTTGGGTGTGCCTTATATTCACTGTCATATAGACAATCTTAGTTTAAGAATGGATAGGGCCTGACCTTGTTGTGTACAGATGTAGAGGTTTAATTGACCACTGTCCATAAAGAGTTAGAAGTTGGATTGGCCACATTTGAAGGGCTATAGGAAGATAGGCTGGGCTTTGATGGCACCAAGAGATGGTGGATGAAGGCTGTGGCGCCCATAGTGCCTGTATCATTGCATAGAAACCAGGTGTAGCAACGCCTTCGGATAAATTCAACCAGGCAAGTCAACATTCATCTGCAAATGAATAGCAAACAGTGGTGGGATCTACACACAGGAATTGACTATCAGGTTAGCTGGATGTGTGTGGCATGCATATGTGGGTCTTTTAGGATAGAAAAATCTTTCCACAGCCATGATAAGTTATGGTCTGGTTTCAGAAAAGGAACCCCCTTCATTTACACAGTAGCATTCATCATGGCATATCAAAGAAACAAACTGTTAATAAACGGTAAGTTAACTGCAGAAATGTCCATGGAAGGTCTCAGAGCTTAACTCACTTATAACCGGTAATACAATGCTTGCATAGTACAATACTAGCAACAAAATGTTGGTTGAAACCAAATGTTAATTGCAATGAAATATTAAATTATATGTTTCTTGTATATGGCAAAGGTAGGCTGGATGCCAGTTGTGGATCCATATTTATAGCTTTAAATAACACAATAATAAATAACACAATAATATTTAGTGAGGTTAATACAGAGTTCAAAGTTTAATGGTGGAACAATTCAACAGAAACTTGGAAAAAGTGGAGTTAAATATCCTGGTCATGGCATAATAATAGGGGAAGATTTCAACTTACAGCTGTAAACTGAGAGACTTAAGAAATTATGGTGGGCAAGGTTATTTCCTTAGATTGCCTACTACATAGCAACAAGTTCGAACTTTTCAATTCAGTTAACATAGAGCAGACTATTACAGCATATCTGACTATATGTATTGCTAGGGAAATAAAGGAAGGTAGGGAGATACTTCTTCTTAACAAATGCAACAAAAACAGATTTCAGATTACTTCAGCTGTTAATGCCATTCACCTCTGAGATTGAAAATGTTGACTATTACTGGATAACATTCAAGAGTATTTACATCAAGCCTTAAAAACATGTGTGCCAATTAATGTTCTGAATGTTGGGAAAGACCTGTCAGCTCTGGAATCAAAGAGACATTCACTGCAGATTTAAACATAGCAATAACCCTGTAAACCAGGCTGTTCCAACCGAGTTCCAGGGAGCCGGAGCGCTCACTGTGGCAGCTCGGAGCCCGCGTGGAGGGGGAAAGCAAACTCACTGCCCCCTGGCCGCATGCAGCCGCAACTGACGCAATAATCCGTGTTCAGTGACAGCTATGACTAGCCGCGTGAGCCCTGTACTTCTATTGGAGCATACCTTTCTATTGATTGAGAGGGATGGTCGTCCGTAGTGTGTTGTATGTCACAAAGTATTTAAATCTGCGAAGAGGTACAATATCCAATAACATTATACATGTCTTCAAGTAAACGAAGAACTCTTGGATGTGGTACCACTTGATTACACCGCAACAGGACGTGACATTTTTGAAGCTGTTTGTGAATCAGTGGACAATATGTATTTGCAGTGGGATAACCTCCATTCTGTAGCGACAGACGGTGCACCACAAATGATCGGGTGTCACCAAAGTTTTGCTTCTCATTTGAAAAATAAACTCAACGTTTTATTCATCAAGAGGCACTGTGTGCTGAAACAGTAGAGCTAGGTGGCGTAATGAAAGATGTCGTGAAGTGTGGGAATTTAGTGCGGCGTCACGGTATGAATCATTGCCAATTCAAAGGATTCATGAAAGATATGTAAGCAGAGTATGGGGATATACCTTACCACAGTACAGTTTGTTGACAGTCGGGGAAAAGTTCTTGATGTTTTCTTTGCCATTAGTGAGGAAGTATCCCTTTTTCTCGAAATGAAAGAGGAAGAAATGCGTTGTCTGAAAGATACAAAATGGATATCAGACCTGGTGCTGGCCAGTGTGGCCGAGCGGTTCTAGGCACTTCAGTCTGGAACCGCGCGACCACTATGGTCGCAGGTTCGAATCCTGCCTCGGACATGAATGTGTGTGCTGTCCTTAGGTTAGTTAGGATTAAGTAGTTCTAAGTTCTAGGGGACTGATGACCTCAGATGTTAAGTCCCATAGTGCTCAGAGCCATTTGAACCAGACCTGGCGTTCCTAGCTGACATAACTATGCATCTGAATAATTTAAATCTGTCATTGCAGGGTGAAGGGCAGCTAATCGTTGACATGCAAGACCAGATCAAAGCGTTCGTGGGAAAGTTACATTATTCTGAGAGGCAGATGAGTAATGGACATTTAACGTTCTTCAATAGTCTTGCTTCTTTAAAACTACATGAAGGTACTACTTTCGGCGATTACCAAGCAGCTCATCACATCGTTTGGAACACGATTCCGAGACCTCACTAGTGTGGAATTGGAACTTGAGGTGTTCAGCACTCCTTTTTCAGTTTCCTCCGATGACTTGTCATCGTCAGTTCAATTGGAGATTATTGATTTGCAAAATTCAACTTTGTTGAAATTGAGGTACTATAACACGTTGCATTTGTCATGATGGTATCGTTCATTACAGCAAAAAACTTTTCCCAAGCTACACAACAATGTGGCTCAGATCATGTGCATGTTTGGATCTACGTATTGTTGTGAGCAGCTCTTCTCAGCAATGAAAAGAGTAAAAAGTAAGGAACGACCGTTTCTTCAGGATGCAACAATGAAGGCCATCCTCCACTGGGGGCCGAACTGTACAATAACCCCGGATTTGGTGTGGGGTGAGTGGACTGCTGTAGCCTGTTGTGGGGTTTTTAGACTGGATTGAAGAGTTCCTAGCAACTGAATACAGTGTTAATATATACACCAAACGAAAGCACTGGCAGGTTGATAGACACACAAACATACACACAAAATTCAAGTTTTCGCAACGGTTGCTTCATCAGGAAAGAGGGAAGGAGAGGGAAACACGAAAGGATGTGGGTTTTAAGGGAGAGGGTAAGGAATCTTTCCAATCCTGGGAGCGGAAAGACTTACCTTAGGGGGAGAAAAGGACGGGTATACGCACGCACACACGCACACACACACACTCACACACACACACACACACACACACACACACACACACACACACACATCCATCCGCACATATAGACACAAGCAGACATATGTAAATGTTTTGGGATGTTTCACAGGACCATTGTTGTTGTTGTTCTTGTTGTTCTTGTTGTGGTCTTCAGTCCCGAGACTAGTTTGATGCAGCTCTCCATGCTACTCTATCCTGTGCAAGCTTCTTCATCTCCCAGTACTTACTGCAACCTACATTCTTCTGAATCTGCTTAGTGTATTCATCTCTTGGTCTCCCTCTACGATTTTTACCCTCCACGATGCCCTCCAATGCTAAATTTGTGATCCCTTGATGCCTCAAAACATGCCCTACCAAACGGTCCCTTCTTTTTGTCAAGTTGTGCCACAAACTCCTCTTCTCCCCAATTCTATTCAATACCGCCTCATTAGTTATGTGATCTACCCATCTAATCTTCAGCATTCTTCTGTAGTACTACATTTCGAAAGCTTCCATTTTCTTCTTGTCCAAACTATTTATCGTCCATGTTTCACTTCCACACATGGCTACACTCCATACAAATACTTTCAGAAACGGCTTCCTGACATTTAAATCTATACTCAAAGTTAACAAATTTCTCTTCTTCAGAAACTCTTTCCTTGCCATTGCCAGTCTACATTTTACATCCTCTCTACTTCGACCATCATCAGTTATTTTGCTCCCCAAATAGCAAAACTCCTTTACTACTTTAAGTGTCTCATTTCCTAATCTAATTCCCTCAGCATCACCCGATTTAATTCGACTACATTCCATTTTCCTCGTTTTGCTTTTGTTTATGTTCATCTTATATCCTCCTTTCAAGACACTGTCCATTCCGTTCAACTGCTCTTCCAAGTCCTTTGCTGTCTCTGACAGAATTACAATGTCATCGGCGAACCTCAAAGTTTTTATTTCTTCTCCATGAATTTTAATACCTACTCCAAATTTTTCTTTTGTTTCCTTTACTGCTTGCTCAATATACAGATTGAATAACATCGGGGAGAGGCTACAACCCTGTCTCACTCCCTTCGCAACCACTGCTTCCCTTTCATGCCCCTCGACTCTTATAACTGCCGTCTGGTTTCTGTACAAATTGTAAATAGCCTTACGCTCCCTGTATTTTACCCCTGCCACCTTCATAATTTGAAAGAGAGTATTCCAGTCAACATTGTCAAAAGCTTTCTCTAAGTCTACAAATGCTAGAAACATAGGTTTGCCTTTTCTTAATCTTTCTTCTAAGGTAAGTCGTAAGGTTAGTATTGCCTCACGTGTGCCAACATTTCTGTGGAATCCAAACTGATCTTCCCCAAGGTCCGCTTCTACCAGTTTTTCCATTCATCTGTAAAGAATTCGCGTTAGAATTTTGCAGCTGTGACTTATTAAACTGATAGTTCGGTAATTTTCACATCCGTCAACACCTGCTTTCTTTGGGATTGGAATTATTGTATTATTCTTGAAGTCTGAGGGTATTTCGCCTGTCTCTTACATCTTGCTCACTAGATGTTAGAGTTTTGTCATGACTGGCTCTCCCAAGTCCGTCAGTAGTTCTAATGGAATGTTGCCTACTCCCGGGGCCTTGTTTCGACTCAGGTCTTTCAGTGCTCTGTCAAACTCTTCCCGCAGTATCGTATCTCCCATTTCATCTTCATCTGCATCCTCTTCCATTTCCAGAACATTGTCCTCAAGTACATCGCCCTTGTATAAACCCTCTATATACTCCTTCCAGCTTTTCGCCTTCCCTTCTTTGCTTAGAACTGGGTTTCCATCTGAGCTATTGATATTCATACAAGTGGCTCTCTTTTCTCCAAAGGTCTCTTCAATTTTCCTGTAGGCAGTATCTATCTTACCCCTAGTGAGATAAGCCTCTGCATCCTTACATTTGTCTTCTAGCCATCCCTGCTTAGCCATTTTGCACTTCCTGGCGATCTCAATTTTTAGACGTTTGTATTCCTTTTTGCCTGCTTCATTTACTGCATTTTTATATTTTCTCCTTCCATCAGTTAAATTCAATATTTCTTCTGTTACCCACGGATTCCTATTAGCCCTCGTCTTTTTACCTACTTGATCTTCTGCTGCCTTCACTACTTCATCCCTCAGAGCTACCCATTCTACTGTGTTTCTTTCCTCCATTCCTGTCAATTGTTCCCTTATGCTTTCCCTGAAACTCTCTACAACCTCTGGTTCTTCCAGTTTATCCAAGTCCATCTCCTTAAATTAGCACCTTTTTTGTAGTTTCTTCAGTTTTAATCTACAGGTCATAACCAATAGATTGTGGTCAGAGTTCACATCAGCCCCTGCAAATGTCTTACAATTTAAAACCTGATTCCTAAATCTCCGTCTTACCATTATATAATCTATCTAATACCTTTTAGTATCTCCAGGATTCTTCCATGTATACAACCTTCTTTTATGTCCCCCCAATCCATATTTTGGTTAATGTTACAAGGCCAGATCAGTCAATCATCCAAACTGTTGCCCCTGCAACTACTGAAAAGGCTGCTGCCCCTGTTCAGGAACCACATGTTTGTCTGACCTCTCAACAGATACCCCTCCGTTGTGGTTGCACCTACGGTACAGCCATCTGTATCGCTGAGGCATGCAAGCCTCCCCACCAACGGTAAGGTCCATGGTTCATGGGGGGGACAGGACCATTACTGTTGACAATATATACAAATGATGTAGCAGATGACATTTGAAGCATCATGAGAAGGCTATGTAGAGTACTGTTGTATACAGTGGTGCCTCAACAGTAGACAACTGTAGCAAAATACAGGACCAACTACAGAGAACTGAGCCCTGCTGCAAACACCTTGACCAATTTCAGCTAAATCTGGCACAGAAACATCAGACCTCACAAGTACCAGCACTGTGGGGTTTATAACCTCAAATGTCGAGTAGGGGACATAGATAGGGACAAAATAGTGTTGTTTTCCAGTTCCTGGCATTTAGGTTGCCCTGCACAACAGGTGTTTTCTGTGGGAAGATTCGGTCTACCTAATTAACTTGCTTTGCAGGGCAGGCTACATGTCATGGTCAAGAAATGGCTTTTATGGCCCCTGACATATAGGCTTCCCTGCATGACAGGTCTATTGTGTTGAAGCTGATCTACAGAACACAGTGGATTAATGAATGAGTGGTATGACTCATGTTATTAACAGACAGAAGCAGCAACTGCAGCTTACATGTGTAAAGTGTACTAATAATGGATAGTATACTAACAACCAATACTGGATGACTTTCAGAGCATTTCTTACACAAAATAGGTGTATTGAGTATTTGGTTCATGTGCAGCTGAACCAAATATGCCACAAATTATTCCACACATTCACACCACTGCAATATACTCATAATGTTGCGATTTGAAATAGTGTATTAAGTGTGGTATATAAGACCTTATTTTCACACAGAATATAACTGCTGTCATGTATTCTGGAAATGTTTGTACATATCTCTCTCTCTCTCTCTCTCTCTCTCTCTCTCTCTCTCTCTCTGTCTGTCTTTTGTACTTTTGGGAAAAAGCTGGGAATGGTTTCTCATTTATTCATCTCTTGTCCACACATACAAAATATGGTAGTAATATCGTCTGTGTTTTGAAGTATAAAGTCTGTTTAAAAGGGTAATATACTTAATATAGTAAATGTGTTTTCTTGGACGTTTTCAGTTATTAGTATGATAAGTAAGTTGGCCAATAAAATAAGTACATCTATTTCCACATGACAGAATCAGCAGCTGAATATATGTGGTCCCTTTGATATAGCTCATACTGAGGTGACATCCTATTTCCTACCTTATCCTCATCAAAAAGGACAGCTGTGGAATGCCCATCTGCTGCACGGTATTAGCCGAACGGTCTAAGGCGCTGCAGTCATGGACTGTACGACTGGTCTCGGCAGAGGTTCGAGTCCTCCCTCGGCCATGGGTGTGTGTGTGTTTGTCCTTAGGATAATTTAGGTTAAGCAGTGTGTAAACTTAGGGACTGATGACCTTAGCAGTTAAGTCCCATAAGATTTCACACACATTTGAACATTTGGAATGCCCATCTGTAAGTTTGTGAGCAGTTTGGGAAATTGCATATTATCTCATTTTCTCAATTTTAGAGCCCTAGACATAATCAGTGTCCTTCAACTGAATGTATAGAAAGAGTACACACAAAATTGGATGAAAAAATCATTAACCACAAACCAAACAAAACAGAAACAATGACATTTAAAAATGATCATTATACAGTTTCTGTTTTCAGTACATAACGTTCATAAAACAGTAAAGTTCAGCATAAACATTTATTTTTATGGTATTTCCTGCTGGAACCCTAGGTTGTATATGGGGTGATGATGAGGTGAGTGGACTGCTGTAGCCTGTTGTGGTGCTGTGTACCACTGAGGTCTTTGGCGGGAATGAAGCCTCTCTGTCGTTTCTAGGTCCCCAGTTCAATACATACATACATTTGCTACTGGTATCTTTTGCACTCACTGACAATTAGCTGAATAAATGCATTTGTGCCCAGAGAAGCAAGCTTAGCAGACCATGTTTGCATTATAGAGGCATTGTATTGTAATATTTTTTACCTTCATATTTTGATGTTCTTCCATGACCTTTTTCTGTTGTGCCAGTGTTGCTTCTATGACTTTAGGGATGTAGGAGAAATGACAGTTTCTCTGAACCATCAATAAGGAGAAATTTCCAGACGGTAGTACAAAGTTTTTATGTACACTCTTCTGTGGAGTCTTTCCAGTTAATTTCCAAGGTGAATAACCTGGGAATAGATGTCATACACAAAATTTAATTCACTGAATGTGACTTTCTTGACTTCAGCTATATTAGGTTCAGATCTACTACCCAACACACACACACACACACACACACACACACACACACACACACACACACACACACACACACACACACACAAAGTACTGTCCGACTGAGACTTGAACCCAGATTCCCCTCTTACCGCAAGCTGTCACCATATACACTTCGGCTGTGTGTGGATGCTCCCTGGAGCAATCCACACAGGAAGAACGCTATTCAAAGAATGCTAACTATCTGTATTGAAGATAGATCAATCAATCTCTTTATGCATCCATTAACAATATACATTGTATGGATGTAGTCAATTACAATACAGTTTCTTATCTTTAATTCGTGTTAGAAAAAATTGTTAAAGATCTACCTTGAATTTATGTAATTCTTTAATTTTTTATTGTAGAAGGCAATGCACTAAAAAGTATTTTGGGCTAGTAGTTTACACTTTTTGGTAGAGTTCTCCTTTGTGGGTCTCTGTGAAAATCATCCTTGTTCCTTGTTTCATGGTTATGAACCTGATTATTCAATGTTGAAACATTCCTGGTGAGTTTCCAGAAAGATACACATTCATAGATGTATAAGCTAGGAAGAGTCATTATTTTAAATTCTTTAAATATTTCCCTGCATGACACTCTGCAGGGAGCCCCTTTCCTTATTATAATAGCCCCCCCCCCCCCTTTTTTTTTTTTTTTTTTTTTTTTTTTTTTTTTTTTTTTTTTTTTTAAGTTTGAAAGCTTGTTTTTCTGTACCTGTATTTCCCCAGAAGATCACACCATATCTAAGCAAACTGTTCATGTAAGCATAATAGGCACACAGCAATGATTCAGTGTTGCAGCATTCCCGACGCATTCTTAGCACATAGCAGCAATTACTTAATTTTTTACTGAAAACTTCTTGATGCTTTTCCCATCTCAAGTGCTCATCCACCCATATATTGAGCAATTTTGTGTATGGAGCTTGTGCCAATAACATAGTTCCCTAACTCAGCTTTTACTCTTCTTCTAGCTTTACTTTTAATATTACTGAAATTCAACAATACCGTTTTATCCATACTTTTGATCAAAGCATTATCACTAAACCATTTTCCTGTCTCATTTATTGTCCTAGAGACACTCTGCTGTAGATCATCTTCAGTGTGTCCTTTTATAAAAATGCTAGTGTCATCAGCGAACATCACCGTTTCTGCAACTGTCAGATGGATTGGCAAATCATTTATGTACACCAAGAACAACAGAGGGCCTAACACGGAACCCTGGGGCAGTCCATAGGTAGTTATTGGCTTCATGACATATTTGTATTTTCTGTTGTCTATCAGAGAGATAAGACTTGAACCATTTGAAGGCAAATCCCCGCATCCCATAACATTCTAGTTTCATAAGCAATAAGTCATGGCTGATTAAATCAAATGCTTTAGGTAAATCTAAGAATATTCCACAGCTTAATTCGTTCTTGTCCAAGGCATTTAGAATCGTTTTCATGACTTGGAAGACTGCCACTTCTGTGGATCTATTCTTTCTAAACCCATTTTGAGCATTAGTCAGTGTTTTATTTTTATTCAGGAAGTCAGCTATCCTTTCGTGCATTCCTCTTTCAATTACTTTAGAGAAACCTGACAATAATGACATATATAATTATTTATGTCAGCTGTACTATCCTTTTTGTGAAGTGGCTTTTATTATGGAGATACTTCTTACAAAACATGCTTTCTATTTACCACACCTCTTCCTGCACACCAATATAAAACCAAACAAATTAAAATGTGTCTACTATACTTAGGCCTACTGTTTGTAGATCACTTCATTGCTGGCCTCCTTACTACTGAAGTGGCAAAAACTGTAAGACTTCAGGCAGCCAATGCTTTGTGTCTGAGCACTGCCACTAATAATAATAATAATAATAATAATAATAATGCGTACAGCACTATAGTAGCCATTGTATTGTGTTGTGGTACCTGTTTATCTGTTGGCAATGAAGCAATTAGTTTACTGTGAGAACTACCTACAACTATGAGGGCATTCTAGTGATATATTTAAACATTTTTTATGTGTGTGTTTCACTTCTAGTATCATAGGTGCATGATACAGAGCACAAAGTAGGTTTAATGGATGAGCAATTTGACAACAATCTTGTCCATACATTTGTTTCATAAGCTGTAATGTTGTACACTATGTGTCACACATTAATGCTAGTATTTGTGAAAATTTAATTCCTGGTAACTCCTTTAAGACACATCACCATGTAACAAATACGCAGTAGTAAAACTTAATCAAAAACATGTGAGGTACACCAAAACTAACAAGAAAATGCATGAAACACATCTGACTACAATACATATGAAAACATGTAAAATAATAAATGAAGATGTTTAACCACAAGATAATAAAATTTAAAATATTTATATGGTAAATAAAATTTAATTTTAAATGGATACACAGAGAATGATAAAATTTTAGTAAAAGAAAAGAAAAATATTACCTAAATGTTTGAAAGGTGCAACAAATATGTTTTTCAAACAGCCCCTCAGAGGAAGGATGATAAAGAGCTGTATCTATCGAATTTTCAACAATTTCCTTGATGATGGGAGTGACTGAATTCACTGTTTTACATCAACAAAATCTGATGGCAGTTGCTTTTATACATCAGACATTTCCAATGTATGGCAGATTCTTTGTTTTCAAATAATTTGCAAGATCAAAATCAGAAAATTAGATATCTGATATTGTGATTGGCTCTAAATATAGGCTTAGCCATTCTCCTCCTGACTATTTCACTTAACTTACTGATGCTATAGAAAAGACTCACCGGCTGTCGTCCAACATACATCCCTATTCTGACTGTGCAAATCACCTTAAGGTCATTTATCTTTTTAGATAATGAAAAGACACACAAAGCATCTGTTTGGAAATTATGATTGATCATGCTTTGAACTTTATTTTAGATTTTCAATACAAATAACAATGGTGCACATAATTATGACTTGATGAAGGGCTTGCAAGTCTGAAGTCTGCAGACTGTGTGCAATTCACCCCTCAGGAGTTACCTGAAATCAAAAATGGGTAACATCAGCTGATACTACATTAAAACACTGTTTAAAGGTTTTCCTAAACTTTTATATATACGAGGCTTGGAACTTAAATAGTGGCAACTATTTATTCACAACTGATACAAAAGAGTTACATGTTTGCACCTTTACTGTCCTTCAAAGAAGTCACCAGCATTGTGTAGAACCCGTTGCCAGTGATGTGGAAGGCATAGTGTACCGTTAGCAGGTACTGTTCTGTTGATGGTGCAAATGGAGTGGTCTAAAGTTATGACGACTCTTGTGTATGACTGTGATGGTGTTATCCTAATGCATTATGTTCCTCCACCGAAGACTGTGAATGTACAGTAGTACTGTTTGTTTTTGGAGCATCACCTGTGACCAAATTTGTGAAAGAAGTGGTGACACTTTCTGCGCAACCCATCCATCATTTTGCACGACAATATGCGGGTGCATACAGCACAAGCTGTGGCTGCTCTGTTCAGTTGATGGGACTGGGAAGTACTGTACCATCGACCATACTCCCCAGATTTAAGTCCTTATGACTTTGATTTGATTCTGAAGATGGCATTTTCTTCCGAACTGTTCCAGAGATTCGAAAGGCAGTAGACCACTCCATTCATACCATCAACATAACAGACTCTTCTAATGGTATACTACACCTTCCACATCCCTGGCAATGGGTTATACACAATGCTGGTGACCACTTTGAAAGACAGTAATTGGTACAAACATGCAACTCTTTTGTATCGGTTGTGAATAAATAGTTGCCATTATTTAAGTTCAAACCCTCGTATTATTAGTGCAATCTGAATAAAAACTACACATTGTTTTGTATTTTTCATGTAGCTGAACAAAAATCTGAAAATAGATTTTCAGAATTAAAAATGGCTGATACAATAAGGCGAACCAAAAATTATGTTCTGACCAAAAAAAATTGTTTTCGTTACTTACATTTAGTCTGCAATTCTGTGCCCGTATCATAGTCTAACATAGACAGCGGCCATATGTCAACCCTTCCCCTAACTCGAATTGTTCGTAGAGAGCAGTTCCCTCGTTCTTCTTGGCGAGAAAAGCCAATGTGGCTGGGCTGGGCATGCTACTTTCGGCGGCCTGCACACGTTATATGTCAGCTTTTTGATGGGTATGTTTGCAAGCGTATTGCAATATAAATAATTTTGTGAATGTGTGTCAAAGTGCAAGACCACTCATTATGTTTCGATTTGTACTTTTCTTTAGGTAGGTTTTGAAATCTAATATACCCTTTCTGACGTTGCTATTGAAAATGGTGGAGTGATTAGAATTTGGAGCTGAGTTCTTATAAAGAGAAAGACTTCTGAATTGCATGTCTTTAATGCCATCAAAGCATTTTCTTGTACTTAGTTCTTATTTAAGCCATTTGTTTCCACAAGAAAATTCTCCAGCTCTTGATGAATGTCCTGACAACAGTCATAAAATTTGATGGACTCCATCATATGTAGTGAATGCATTTCCTTGGAGTTATGTTCTGAGGGATCTATTGAAATTTTGGCAGCTGTGAAACCTGTCATGGTCTTGTAAGAAAAGGTTACTTTTCTTCTATTTTATCCCTCTGTGTTCCCACCTGGACTATTGTTTCTATATGTCATTGTGGGCGCACATTTGGGTACTGTGATTGTTACTTCAACGCCTGCAAGTTTTGGGTAATTTACAAGAATGTTTGCCTATCGAAGCCCCTGTGTGCAAACGATTTATATCGATCGTGCGATGCTAAATCGATCATATGACTGTGGTGGTGGGCGTTATGAGCATATTTATAGGGGTCACTGCAGCAACGACAAAAGAACATTACTAAAATAGTTGTAAAATTACAAAATAAACGACTTATCTCACTCGTCGTCGACATTGTTGTCATGAGAAAGTCCATTTGATGTGTATGCTATGGGAAGCATTCCCTTTTTGCCGTGACGTGGGTAGACTCTGCCAATGTCACGCAAAAGAAAGGGCACACTGTCACAGTTCCGACAAAAATTCAAACAATTTTCTACACTGCATAAGCATGGAATTAGGTACTTCCACATGACGCAATCGGCCAAAGAAACGTCTACAATACCAGGCATCCCACTCACAACCATCATAAATAATTTGCATAACGCCGGTCAGCACAGTCGCGTGATCAATTTAGAATCGATCGTTCGTTATATATCGTTTGCACCTTGCGGCTTCGATAGGCAATCATTCTTGGAAATTGCCATACGTTTCCGTAAAAATTTTTAATTTCTTATCATTATATCATACCATAGAGAGCAACAAAAATTTTCCTATATGGGGCAAAATTCTATAATCGCAATTTTTTTTTGTGTTTTGGTGAGTAAGAAAATATGCCATGTCCAGGAACCAACTTTGACAAGAATTACACAAAATTCATTGACCCTGAAATGACTGCTAGTCATGTAGCTAATCTTTTAAATACAGATTACTTTTATATTCAAACAGTAACCATATGCAATTATATATACAAAGTCCATCTTTTTATATTATTAATATCAATACAAGTGCCACCTTTTTGATTCAATAATCTAAAACTTCATTATACAAGTGTGTGCTGAAAAGTAATGGCTCCGAATCTTTTATGTGAAAAATCTTAAAGCTGTTTAAATATTAGAAACGCTGTTATTATTCTACACCTTTATTTTCCATGTCTACATATTTGTTTGTCAGAATAGTAACCGTGGCAATCAATGTTTTTCTCCCAATAAGAGACTGTCATGTAGAATGTTTTATTTTGTTGATGAACCACGACCTCACATCTGCTTGCACTGCAACATCACTATCAAAGCAAAGTCCTTAAAGGTGTTCTTCTTGTTTTGGAAACAGATGAAAATCAGTTGGGGTCCAGTAGGGCTGTATGGAGGATGACTGATGATAGTGAACCCAAGGCATTGGATGACACAGAGCTCGTGTTGTCTGACATTGTCATGCTGAAGGGGAGATTACTCTGTGGGGAAGAACTCTTCGAATTTGGATTATGGCACACTGTTTCTCATGCACCAAGAGATATGTTACACACTGCCTTGTTACTTGCTACAGTTTGAAGACCTCTTGTGGTAGAAGACTTAAAGAATAAACACGTAAAATGCTAATAACGTTTGTTTAACTTAAAAAGCATTTGGAGAGATCACACAAAAATTTCAAGGCCTTCTTTTCAGCATGTATGACTGAGCCCAGCCTATGAAATAATCTTGGAATATATGTACAAAAAAAAGAAGAAAAGTACTACCCTATATTGTGGTACGAAATAAAGATTATAAGCCTGAAACCGAAAAAAAAGCCAGAACGATTGAGAAAAACCTCTTGAATATCATCAAAAATATTCAGCACTAATACTCCCTGAAGTTGAGTAACAGGTTTTAAACTTGTAAAAAGGCAGATTACTTTTGATAACAAATCTGATCATGTTAATGAACTTATTTTATCACTATCATACTTTCTCTTGTTCGATATTGACCAGCATAACTAAAATTGACCAACATCGGTTAAGAAAACATTTTTTGGCTTGGTGATGTAAAAAGTAACATAGGGTCTATAACTAACTAAAATGTGACAAATCATTCAAAACCACACACATTTGTCGTCTGAATCTACTCCCAACAGCTTAGGATTGAACCATGTCAATTCTTATCTCTTAAATTTGATAAATAACTGTGCAGTCATACCACCTGGACTGCTGTATTTGTAGCTGTGTGAGTCCACAGGGCACTATACTGTAAAGTTTGGAAGGTTCCAGTTCCTGGGGTGTTTTTCCATCCCTCTCTTCTAGCACATAAAATTGGATTCTCTGTTTTGACTGATGCATTTGGATCATTAGATTAAACACAGCCAACTATGTTCTTCAGAGTCTACTAAAACAGCTTTGCCATGTGAATCTGAATGTAGAATTTGAAAGCCATCACTGGTCTTCTTTGTCCGTAAATAAAAGTAGGGGAAGAGTGGGCACAGTGAGACATTAGTTTTATCTCTGGAATTTTGGTTTCAGTTGTTGGTACCTACTGTGAATATGGTAACCATTATTATTTAGTCTATGGATCTCCATGTTTCCTACTTGACATTCTTGTTGTAATTTCGTTGTTTATATACCGGGAGATCAAAAAGTCAGAGTCAATTTGAAAACTGAATAAATCACAGAATAATGTAGATAGAGAGGTGCAAATTGACACACATGCTTGGAATGACCTCGAGTTTTATTAAAACCAAAATAATACAAACGTTCAAAAAATGTCTGACAGATGGCGCTTCATCTGATCAGAATAGCAATAATTAGCATAACAAACTAAGACAAAGCATAGATGATGATCTTTACAGGAAATGCTCAATATGTCCACCATCATTCCTCAACAATAGCTGTAGTCGAGGAATAATGTTGTGAACAGCACTGTAAAGCATGTCCGGAGTTATGGTGAGGCATTGGCGTCCGATGTTGTCTTTCAGCATCCCTAGAGATGTCGGTCGATCACGACACACTTGGGACTTCAGGTAACCCCAAAGCCAATAATCACACGGATTGAGGTCTGGGGACCTGGGAGGCCAAGCATGACGAAGTGGCGGCTGAGCACACGATCATCAGAAAACGACGCACACAAGAGATCTTTCACGCGTCTAGCAATATGGAGTGAAGCGCCATCCTGCATAAACATTGCACGTAGCAGCAGGTGTTTATCAGCCAGGCTGGGGATGATACGATTCTGTAACATGATTGTCATGCGCAGTCACTGACATTTTGCTGTCCAGCGCCATCTGTCAGACATTTTGTGAACTTTGTTATTTTTTTGGTTCTAATAAAACCCCATGTCATTCCAAGCATGTGTGTCAATATTTACGTCTGTACCTACATTATTCCGTGGTTTATTAAGTTTTAAAATTTATATTGACTTTTTGATCACCCCATATTTGTGCTCAGAGGTAAAAAAGTATCTTTTTACTAAATTTACATAGCTGGTTTCTGAGATGACTATTGGTATGTTCAAATCATTTGATGAGTCACTCGAAACTATCGTTTTTCCAAGACATATAAATCCCCTTCATTGAAATGTTGCTTTAAGCTGAATGTGTTTGGAGCCATTTTGAAAAAAAGTTTGCAACTGCGAAGAGTGAGACTTGAATGATGAGGGTACAGTGAGATATGTGTTGTTCTTAGTGCCTGAAAATGCGTGCTTGCTGTATAAAACAGTGATTTCTGTAGATTTTAGTGTGCAGACTTTTCGTTTAGGTTATAAAATGCCCAGGAGAAAGAAGACTGATAAGGAAATAGGAAGGTTTGCAGAATCTTCAATGACAGAAGCTGTCATGCTGCTGATTGAAAATAAAATGAGCATCAGGAGTGCACCGAAGCTGAAAGGCTTATCCTTTCAGACAATTAGTCAATACGTTAAGAAATGTTATGAGGATAACACTTCAAACATGTGTCCCAACTATTCAGTGAACCACATTTCCTGCTTCAGGCATGGATGTGTGTGATGTCTTTAGGTTAATTAGGCTAAGCAGTTCTAAGTCTAGGAAACTGATAGCCTTAGATGTTAAGTCCCACAGTGCTTAGAGCCATTTGAACAGCATTTTCCACCAGAATTGGAGCTTAGTTTGTGTGGATATCTAGTTGTATGTTCTAAAATGTTTTATGGACTTACTATGAAAGACTGCCGTACCTTAGTTTATGAATTAGGTATTAAAAATAACATTGTTTTACCCAAAACCTGGACTGAAAGTGACAAAGCATCTAGTGACTGGATGAAAGGTTTTCGGCAGAGATTCCCTCAAACCACAGTAGGATGCAGCTTATCTAGAGCTACAGGCTTTAATAAATTTAATGTGTCAAATTTCTTTGATAAACTGGAAGAAGTAATCAAACATCATCCAAATTTCGCTGTTGGATCACGTATTTTCAATCTTGATGAAACTGGAACAACAATGGTGCAGAATCCACAGAAGAGTTTTGGCCATTAAAGGGTATGAAACAAGATAACAAGGCAACCAGTGCAGAATGTGGAACACTGGTTACAACGTGTTGTATTATAAATGCTCTTGGTAACAGCCTACCCACTGTCATGATATTTCCACATGTGAATTTTAAAGATCATTTGATATTATGAGCACCTGCTGGTACATTAGCGACGTTAAAGGAGGCTTCATGAACTCAGAATCTTTTGTGAAGGTCATTCATCACTTCATCAAGTTCTCTGCCAGCTCAAAAGTAAACCCATCTTCGTTACAGATGGGTAATCATGAGAGGCGCACCTCAATAGAGGCAACAGATCTGTGCAAAGAGAATGGGATAACGACTCTGACAATTCCAACTCATTGCCCCAAAAAACTGTAGCCTCTTGATGTCAATTTCATGAAACCTTTCCATACATTTTATGATGCTGCTGTAGATACATGGATGATGACTTATCCAGGTGAAACATTTTCAATTTACAATGTTGCTCACTGTTTGTGGGGTTAACATATCCCTGAGAAATGAGTCCTGTGAGTATCATTGTGGGATTTAAGAAGACAGGGATATTTCCTTTAGGTCGCCATGTGTTCAATGAGGATGGTTTTCTTCCATCCTCTGTTACTGACATCTCTAAATGAAAGCCTGAAAACACACATATCACCCGAAAAAGGCCTTAAACCTGAAACTGATGTGGAACACCCATTACATGATGAAAGTGAAGCACAGGCTATAGCATCCAGTTCTTCACAATCACATGGAAAATCTGCACCAATGTCTTATCTCTCTCCAGAAGACACATGAGGTTTCTCACAGGCAAAACCAAGAAAAAGTTGCAGTCGCTGACAGCTTAAAGAAAGACCAATGATTGCTACAGACACACCAGAAAGGAATGAACTACAAATGAAAAGGAAACGAAAAGATATAAAGGGACCTAAAGCAAAGCGAGCTTTATTCCTAGTCGATGAAACTTATGCTGACGAAAGTAAATTAATTTTGCAAGGTTCTTCAGATGATGAGACCTTTGATCAGACATTGTCGGAAGTTCCATGTGGCTTTTCGCGGATGATGCTGTAGTGTACAGAGAAGTTGCAGCATTAGAAAATTGTAGCGAAATGCAGGAAGATCTGCAGCGGATAGGCACTTGGTGCAGGGAGTGGCAACTGATCCTTAACATAGACAAATGTAATGTATTGCGAATACATAGAAAGAAGGATCCTTTATTGTATGATTATATGATAGCAGAACAAACACTGGTAGCAGTTACTTCTGTAAAATATCTGGGAGTATGCGTGTGGAACGATTTGAAGTGGAATGATCAAATAAAATTAATTGTTGGTAAGGTGGGTACCAGGTTGATACTCATTGGGAGAGTCCTTAGAAAATGTAGTCCATCAACAAAGGAGGTGGCTTACAAAACACTTGTTCGACCTACACTTGAGTATTGCTCATTAGTGTGGGAGCCTTACCAGATTGGGTTGACGGAAGAGAGAGAGAGGATCCAAAAAAGAGCGGTGCGTTTCGTCACAGGGTTATTTGGTAAGTGTGATAGCGATACGGAGATGTTTAGCAAACTCAAGTGGCACACTCTGCAAGAGAGGCGCTCTGCATCGCGGTGTAGCTTGCTGTCCAAGTTTCGAGAGGGTTCATTTCTGAATGAGGTATTGAATATATTGCCTCCCCCTACTTATACCTCCCGAGCAGATCACGAGTGTAAAATTAGAGAGATTTGAGAACACACGGAGGCTTTCTGGCAGTCGTTCTTCCCACAAACCATACGTGACTGGAACAGAAAAGGGAGGTAATGAAAGTGGCACGTAAAGTGCCTTCTGCCACACACTGTTGGGTGGCTTACGGAGTATAAATGTAGAGGTAGATGAAAATGTAGACATAATTGATTCCAGAACTGGAAATGGTTAACTTTGAAAACTTACAGCACTCACCCAAAGTGGGTGACTTTGTTTTAGTAGAGTTTGAGGCAAAAAAGAAAATATATTATGTAGGAAAAATTCTTTCAATTGTAGGAAAGTCATCCGAATGTGAAGTCACATTTCTTAGGAAAAGTTTGAAACTAGAGAACAAATTTATGATGCTTGTAGTTCCAAATATTTCGTTCATTGGCACAAAATACGTAAAAATGTTATTGCCTACTATAACACATAGCAAGACAAAAAGACAGCAATCTGCTGTTTCATTTGAATTCAACTTCGCTTCTTACAAACTTCGCTAGAATTCGATGCACTGTCTCAATGTACCCACAATTAAAAATTCATAGCTATATTGAGACACTTTAATGATTAATTTTTTTTAAAGGAAGGACAATACAATAAGATATTATTGTTCCACTTTGAACATACTTAAGCACAGTATACATGGTTACCATATGACATTAAACCAAAAAAGATTTTTTAAAAGTGTAATTTGGATTTCAGCTTTTGAATCTCACTGTTCCCACTCTTTCCCTAAATTGAAATTCTGTTGTGCAGCAGTGGGAGGTGACATTCTTGAGAAAGTTGGGGGTGTATAATGGGCATGTTTACTGCTGCCACACTTATGTTGTACTGGAAACCATGTTTCAGAGTATTGGATTGGTTCCTTCCTTCTCCTTGGTAAGGGTTATACGAGGAAGAGGCAAAGAAGCATTGAGAACACTACCTCAGAACTGTTCCTGTAAATGTTCGTATCCATCTTGACCAGTGATCATCAAACTTTTTTTTTTTTTTTACACAAGAGACAATCCCGAGATTGCGGGGCACCAACTTCAGCGACATATGTACCGATCTTATTATCGATTGATAACATACATACACATGTTTACAGCTCCTAAAGAACTAGCTGTACTAAGAGCGCAGGCCCCCAAGCACTGGGTGTCAAAAGTCTTCACCATATGGCTAAGCTGTTTTCAGGTCCCTGCCACTCTCAGCATCCTCAAGGTTGTGATACTGTACCTACCTGACAAAGTGTTATTTTGTCTGTATTAGCAGATGATTGATTTATTAATAAGAGAAACTGAACTTACATTTGAATTTAGACTTGAGGACAATATTATGGAAATGGAAGAAGAGATAGATGAAGATGAAATGGGAGATGTGATACTCCGTGAACTGTTTGACAGAGCACTGAAAGACCTAAGTCGAAACAAGGCCCTGGGACTAGAGAACATTCCATTAGAACTACTGACAGCCTTGGCAGAGCCAGTCCTGACAAAACTCTATCATCTGGTCATTCCAATCCCAAAGAAAGCAGGTGTTGACAGATGTGAAAATTACCGAACTATCAGTTTAATAAGTCACAGCTGCAAAATTCTAACGCGAACTCTTTACAGACGAATGGAAAAACTGGTAGAAGCTGACCTCGGGGAAGATCAGTTTGGATTCAGTAGAAGTGACGGAAGACGTGAGGCAATACTGACCCTGCAACTTAGCTTAGAAGAAAGATTAAGGAAAGGCAAACCTAAGTTTCTAGCATTTGTAGACTTAGAGAAAGCTTTTGACAATGTTGACTGGAATACTCTCTTCTGAAGGTCGCAGGGGTAAAATACAGGGAGCGAAAGGCTATTTACAATTTGTACAGAAATCAGATGGCAGTTATAAGAGTCAAGGGGCAGTGGTTGGGAAGGGAGTGAGACAGGGTTGTAGCATATCCCTGATGCTATTCAATCTGTATATTGAGCAAGCAGTAAAGGAAACTAAAGAAAAGTTCAGAATAGGTATTAAAATCCATGGAGAAGAAATAAAAATTTTGAGGTTCGCCGATGACATTGTAATTCTGTCAAAGACTTGGAAGAGCAGTTGAACGGAATGGACAGTGTCTTGAAAGGAGGGTATAAGATGAACATCAACAAAAACAAAACGAGGATAATGGAATGTAGTCGAATTAAGTTGGGTGATGCTGAGGGAATTAGATTAGGAAATGAGACACTTAAAGTAGTAAAGGAGTTTTGCTATTTGGGGAGCAAAATAACTGATGATGGTCGAAGTAGAGAGGATGTAAAATGTAGACTGGCAATGGCAAGGAAAGAGTTTCTGAAGAAGAAAATTTGTTAACATCGAGTATTGATTTAAGTGTCAGGAAGTCGTTTCTGAAAGTATTTGTATGGAAGTGAAACATGGACGATAAATAGTTTAGACAAGAAGAGAATGCTTTCGAAATTTGGTGCTACAAAGGAATGCTGAAGATTAGATGGGTAGATCACATAACTAATGATGAGGTATTGAATAGAATTGGGGATAAGAGGAATTTGTAGCACAAGTTGACTAGAAGAAGGGATCGGTTGGTAGGACATGCTCTGAGGCATCAAGGGATCACCAATTTAGTAATGGAAGGCAGTGTGGAGGGTAAAAATCGTAGACAGAGACCAAGAGATGAATACACTAAGCAGACTCAGAAGGATGTAGGCTGCAGTAGGTACTGGGAGATGAAGAAGCTTGAACAGGATAGAGTAGCATGGAGAGCTGCATCAAACCAGTCTCAGGACTGAAGACCACAAGAACAACAACATGCAATTTGGGACACACTCAAGATGTTTACTAAATATTTTGAAAGTCATCTTTCTTCTGTTCATTGTTTTACATTACAACAGCCTTAATTAGTTTAATTTTCCTTGCTACAGATAAATATATCAGTGGAAGGTGACTGTCTCTGTAATGTGCATTCCCAAATTCATGTTATTCCTGCATCAAAATTAATATCACAACTGCTGATCAGGATGAACCAAGAACACCCATGAGTTGTCAGTTAAATTTAAGAACAGCTTAAAATACTTCTGTCTCTGCAGAAACGTTTATTTGTTAGTGAGCAGAAATGTATACTCATAAGCCGTTATTTGGAGTTTCTGGATACAGCTGTTAGTTGCTAGACACACACTATTGGTCCAGGCATGACAGTGCATGCTAACAATATGTTCCATATAGCCACACGTGAAAATGTGATTTTTCATGGAGGCATATGTCAGGTTCTATTGATCACAGATATCAGGAGTTAAGTGTTTTGTGTAGCGATTGACCTAGTGACAAATTGTATACCTGTCAGAAGAAAGGACATACTGGATCTATCCTACAGTTCAGATTCTAAATTTAACCATTACACTCTTCCTCCAGCGCAGGTAAACTGAGCAAATCGTTGGTGGTTTTGCATAAGGTGTGGTCTAGGATGGGCCCTAGGTGGCAAATAATGGCGCTATTTGTTCATAGGCCGTCCCTGAGAAAATCTCGAAAAACTATGATTTTTGGCAATGAAGAGTACCAGTTGTGGATATAGCCACATTCTGTTCATGGCAATTTGTCGCCATTTTTATCATATGATCCTAAGATGATCTTGGGAGACCTTCAACACTCTCTTCTATATCTCTATCTGTTAACGAGCTACAGAGATTCAAACTTACTCAAGCTATGAAGAAAACCACAACAACCGGTTTTTAACTGTTTTTGCACATTGGGTCGCAATTATCTAAATAACTAACCATAGCAAATGGCACAAATTTTAACTACACATTCTTTAGATATTTGTGTAGAACCGACATTTTCCCATTTCGAAAATCTGTATCCGTTATCAAGTGATTTTTGGGTACAAAATGGATTGATTGTGGGGATGGCCACCTCTGTAATTTCTATGTGTGCGAGATCCTCAAAATTAGATTATGTTCCCAGGGAATTATGATCCAGAGGTTTAAAGTTATTGTCCTTATGCACATAATATCCGGTCTGAGGCGTAAATGTAGTTTTAACTGATATAGTGAACATATGGCAAGGGGTTTACGGTCACTGCAAGGGTTATGAGGTCACCAAACTATGTTTTTAGTAGGCATTTTTCACTAATAAAACTTTTTGACGCACTGTCTCGGTACAATGGGCACTTCACACCTTTACAGATTGTCTTGACCTGGAAATTACTCGATGGTGCCACCTGGCGATGTGAGTACCTTAACAACAAGTTATTTGGCCCATGAAATTCCTCATACTTGCAATTCAAACTCCACATAATTATTAATCATATTACAATTACATATCTCTGTAGAAATACAAATACAACAATATCTACGTAATTTACACATTAACAGGCATATTGTTTATATAATATACCACTTTTGCTGTAGTATTAAGATGTCTGAGGGATTTCCAGGCACGAATTCTTATGGCACTCTTCCACAATGCGTCTGAGAGTAAAGTAGGTCACGTCTCCCAAGGTTGGTACAGATCCTGTTAAGTATGTAGTCATGTATAGTATAGGTGACAATATAATAAAGACATGACACAGTGTACTGAAATAACAACACTGTATTTCCACACATAGTTCATGATTACGGGGCACATCCATATTGCAAGGAAACCTAGACTGTGCTGTCTTTCCATGCATCAGAATCAATGATTGTACTGTGTGAAGAGAAACAACTTGTCAGTGGCATACTTTGCATGTAGTTCCCACAGAGTTCCTCCCCAACCTGTCCCTTCCCACCCTTCCCCTTGTCCCCCCCCCCCCCCCCCTGCGCCCCCATAGTGAGGAGTATTGTGAGGAAGGATGTGAGGGATTCATTACACTGCATGTCCATGGAGTTTAAAATCATGTAGGTACATGGAGTTTAAATACATGTAGGTACAGGGCTGGGGCAGCAGCATGTGGGCAAAGAGAGATTGTCCCACACTGATTGGTGGCACCGGCATTTTGTGGAGATCAGGTTGTGATAAATCAACCCCATTTGTTGTTGTTACTGTTGTGATGGATAATGCAGTTCAAGGGATGATAATCATGAGGAAGCCATTGGCGAATGGATGTGATGAGATAGCTGCTGTATTAACATTGGCAGGACAGTATGTAATAATGAGTGAAGTGGCGTCTAATGGACTTGTTCCAAGTGTGGCATTCAGGGTGGTTGCCTTCGACAATGAGGTTGTCTATTAATCTGACACTCATGTTGTTGGGCTGGAAACAGCTAGTATCCAACATGACTATGAAATCGGTGGTGGGAACAGTAAGTGTGATTGCATTTTCATGTATATTGGCCACTTCAATGTGTCAATGGTGGACAGATCATATGGAAGCATCCATTCTCGTTTTAAGTAGCTTAATAATACTATGGTGGGTTTGCTGTTGAGGAGGATGTCAAAGGCTTGTGCACTACATTTTAACATCGTCTGCAGGCTTGTTTAAGGGGGCTGCAGAGGAAGTCGAATTCTATCATCACAGATTATGATGTTGTTGCAATGTGGACAGATTGCTGTGTGGCCTAAAATCTCGAGGGTACTTTGAGGTTGTGGAGGTGGGATTTTGCCATAAGTAATGTGTTCTTTAACTATTCTAATGAGAGCAGGAATTTCAGTAGAATCCATTGGAGGTGGTTGAAGCATGAAGTCGACGGGGCAAGCGAGAGGTTAGTCAAATAATTCGACAAGGAATGCATATAGTTCTTTCTTGTGTGTAGTATGTATGCCTAGAAGCAGCCACAGCAATGCTTCCATCCAGTAACTTACAGTGGCACATTGAAGCAGTCTTTAGTATGTGGTGCTACCATTTGACTACGCTGTTGCTTTGCTTGTGGTACACTGTAGTTCAGGAATGGTGGGTACCACAGAGGGCACATAGTGCAGAAAACAAAGTGAACTCGAAATGTCGATACTGTTCTGTGGTAATGGATACAGGGCATCTGAAGCGAGAAACTCAGGTGTCAAAATAGACTTAGCTGTAGTGTAATGTAGAGGAACAGCTTCAACCAAACATGTGATTTGGTCAGTGATAGGCAGTATTATCAGTAACCTTTGGATTTAGGAAGGAGTCCTATGTGGACATGTTGAAACCGTTCTTTTGGTATGGTAAATTGTCCAAGAGGTGCTTGTGCATATCATCCTACTTTGCTTCTCTGATATTTGTCCACATAAAACGATCGGTAACTAGTTCTGTCATTGGTCATATGCCAGGTTGTGCTAAGTTGTGCATTTAGTCGAAAATAAGTTTCTGAAATTGTTGTGGTACTTGAGGATGAGCTTGGTTCTGTGAGAGGTCAAATAATCCCTGCCGTGATGTACATCCATCAAGAATTGAGAAATGTAAGTGAAGTATCGGAAACAGCTTGAGGATAAGTCTTTTGATGGGTTATAGATGGAACCCACTAGTGGCGTGTAGTCTGTTTAGGAGATAAATGATCAGCCTCTCGCATTATTTTTAAACTGGCAGTTTCCTCATAGGCTGCAAGGCATTCATGATCGTATGCCAAGCATTTGCTCTGTGAGGCAGTGGGTTTCCAGGAAAATAATCTAAGGGGTGGTTGTGTGCCTACTGCCTCATGTTGAAGGACTGCACCAATTCAGTTATTCGTGTCCATGATAACAACTCTCTGAGAGGGAGTGCATGCGCCAGGTTGTCGCGTGAGTAAAGCACTCTAGTTTTTTGAAGGCTGTCTGCATGATGGCAGTCCACTGCAACTTCCATTTGCCATTGGGGTTTTTGTGTTTTAGTGCTTATGTTAATTGTGCTTTAACAGTAGCTACTTTCGTAACGTGGTGTCAGTAAAAATTTCTCGTCCCTTTGAAAATGGTGTAATTCTTGATATTCTCGGGGAGGAGATAGCAGATGGATTTATTCTGTTCATTGTGGCATTGGGTGCATACCAACAGCTGAAACCACATGACCCAGAAAAGTAACTTCGGTTTGTTCTAGTTAGCTTTTCTCGTCATTGATTATCACACCATTCATATTGAGGACATCGATAATTTGTTTGAGATGAGCCTTGTGTGTGTCATTATCTTGTGAGAAAACGAGGATGCCATCCAAGTATGCATAGTAGAAGGGTAGCTCCGGGAGGATGTTATCTGAGATCATTTCCACATGTTAGATGCGTTTTTAGGCCATACTGCATAAAAAAGATATTCAGACAAACTAGACAGTGGAATGACTGCCTTCTTCTGAACGTCATCTGCGTGCATTGTTATTTTGTGATAAGCCAGTTTACAGTCCAATATCCTAAATACAGACATGCCTGCAAGATAGTGAGTAAAGTTCTGTGTGTTAGATATTGGGTAACTGTGGACGACAGTGAATGCATTAAGAACTGTGTAATAGCCACAAAGGCGCAGACAAGCGTTTTTTTTAGACACTCACTTGATGGGTGAAGCACACGAGCTGTCTGAGGGTCGAACTATTCAAGCTTTTAAAAGATCATCACCACTGTTTCCACTTTGCAAAGTTTATCAGGTGGGAGCCAGCGTTGTCTGTGCTGAAACGGGTGCCCTGGCATCGTAATGAATCCTTGTACTGTACTGTTTGTGTCTGCACATTTGGAGAAAGTCGCTTGTGGAAGGTCTGTGAATGGCTGCCGATGCAGAATGGATAGGGTTGGATTGAGGTGCTCACATGTGGGAAGTGCATTACTGACCTTATTGCTGTGCAAAGGTAGTGTAGGCTGTGGCACTTGCTGCAAGATGGGCATGCCAAGGCTATGTGGCATCAGGGTGGTGGAGCCATTATCAATGGCTGCAGGTCGAGGAGACGAAGATATGCTACAGCAATCTCATCAGATCTTATTTGTATCACCTTTTGAAGTGTGTCATTGTCCATTTAAAGGTGGAGAGTATAATGTTTTGTTTCATATTCCTTTGGTTTTAAGAGTATGTACTTCTGGTAAACTTACCTGTCATGGAAACACTACAGTTAATATGATGTTACTCCTGGCGCAATAGCTCTCTCCTTACAAATTTTCTGCGAACTGTTCATATGCGTCACGAATTGGAGCAAAGCAATCAAAGTATTGCATTTGTGCTCTGGCAGTTCAATCGTCAAAATTACGTCAACATATCAGGGTATTAAGCCATTTGAGATTCGTCACGAGGCTGAAGCTTTCAACTCCGTCTCATTCAGTCTCCCAAATCTCCTCCAAACTTTGATAACTCTCTCTATACGCTTCTGCCAGGTACAGCTAGCCAATGAAAGAGCTTAAGTTCAATGGCACCTACCGAACTGTAGAATCTCTGACTCGAGTAAAGATCCTTGGTAACACCTGTTTATTGGTTCGTGTATCTGATGATTGCATCAAGGATGACACCAGTAAGTAAATTATCCCAACTTTCAACATCCGCATGAGCACGGTGGTTAACAGGTACGGGTGGCGCCACCAAACTTCACATGATACCAGCACTAGTGGAGATACCCAGCAGAACATGGTTGCCAGTTGTCGTCTCGGCAGGATGGGGAGGTCGCTGTTCTGGGCAGGGACTATCAAGTTGCGGTCAGTTGTCTCAGCAGGTGTTGTAAGCAGGGTACATTGAGACTGATGGTACTGGCTGTATGCGGTGGCATTGTTATCATCACATTTGATACATTGTGTTGCATAACAGCGAAACTTCTGATCGCCAATTTAAGTTCATGATCAAATGTCTCCCACTCTTTGATGATCTTTGCAATTTGAACTTGAGTTGGGAGTTTGGCTACCTACAATGTCCATGTACATGATTAGGCATTAACTGCATAGTTGACACCATAGTTGAGAGAGGATGTTGTTCATTAAATGTTCATTGTGTATTACATGTTTTAATTGGAGGTCCATTGTCCTGGAGAGACAATATAGTAGTTTTGATCTTCCTGTCGAATATTTTTCCGCCTTTGGCGCCAGGACGATGTCACTATAAACACCTCTGCATGTCACTTGTGACGTTGTGGGCAGAAAGGATGCTATCCACTATGGCAAACCATACAAAGAGCTGAGCCAAATGTAATCGTGGAAGCTTTAGTTGAATGCCAATGGCTAAGGGTTGAAATCAGTGGTTCATTAAATCTGTTGCCATGGAAGCATGTATGGTGATAATGCAGTTGAATGTCACATTGCCTTATGCAGCGAGATTGATAGCATGAGTGAATTGCGATTGCATGGGCAGCTGAAGTGGCACCAATTTGAGACTTGGTTCACACAGCTTGGTAGAACTATCACTCATGGTAGGTAATCCAGTGTATGAGAGAACACGCGGTAAATGTTCAGTATGCCCCACATGCGAAGTGGTTGTGGTGTCAAAATTGCACAATAAGTCCTCAGTAGGACGCCATTGTCGGCACCGACGTCGTTTGCTGATTTCCTTCACTGATAAGTGTCACTATTACTTTTTACTAAAACACTTTGTTGTAAATTTCGTTATAGAGCACCATATGATATAGTGTTGTACTAGTGGGCGAACATTGCAAATAGCGACACACATAGCTGGCCATTGGCTGCATTGTTGTTGTTCGGTATCCAGTTGAAGGCATATTTGCCATAATTTGCGATCATCATAGGTCACCGTTGTACTCCTGTATGGTACAGAGGACATGCAACAGATATATGACGTGGCATAGCGAAATAATGACACTTTATTTTCACAAATATTACAGGATAACAGGACACATCTGCATTACAAGACAGCATAGACCACAATGCCTTCTCACACAACAGAGTCCAAGATTGTGCTCTGTGAAGAGAAATCACTTGTCAGGGGTGTTATTTTACATGTAGTTAAAACAAGTGTACTCTGTGTCCTGTGAGGCAGAGCATATTCCCACAGTTTCTTGTTGGCATGGAGAAAGCACTGAAGCTCTGGTACCTCCACGCTTTGTGGAGACTGAACCAGGTTTGTAGCTGTCCTGAGTGGGGGAGTCTGGAGTAGAATCTGTTGATCTAGACATGTCATAATCGCAGCTGCTAGTTGTTTCAGATTTTCTTACATTTTATTAGAAGATTATTCTTTCTTCTCAGGTTAGATTGTGGAATGCAGCTCAGGGTAGGTAGGCAGAACACTGGGGTGGACTTCATTGTGCAAGTAACTTCCGCTCCCGGGATTGGAATGACTCCTTACCCTCTCCCTTAAAACCCACATCCTTTCGTCTTTCCCTCTCCTTCCTGAAGAAGCAACCATCGGTTGCGAAAGCTAATAATTCTGTGTGTGTGTTTTGTGTGTTTTGTTCTTGTGCCTGTCTGCCGGCGTTTTCCCGCTTGGTAAGTCTTGGAATCTTTGTTTTTAATATAACAACCATTATTGTTTGATTTAGTTGTGTATCTACCACCTTCATGTGACTGCTGTTTATCCAGACTGCAATACACTGCCGCTAAATAGACAAGGCTGAAGGTGAATGATTATACAATAAACTTTTCCAGAATATTGTTTCTTGACCTCAATTTACCTGCAGTCTCCTTTAAATGTTGTTTACATGAGTGTTCTGTAAAATGTAACTCCATAGCACTGTAGATATTTGTAATGGACCAGGTGGCTATCATCGAAAAATATTTCCAGTTCTCAGTTGGCTAGTATATTACTCAGACGAAAGCAAATTAATTCAGTCTCCATTTATGATTCGTCTCATTTTACACACTTAAGTCTTTTGTTAATATATCTCTGATGAACTTGGTTTGTTTGTGCTCTGTTCTATTTGTGCTGTGTAGCGTTACCCAGTTGTCAGCATAACCAAACTTCAATGACTGAGTGGCTGCGATATCTGTGACGTACAAGCTAAATAACAGTAAAGGTAGGACTGAGTCTTGATGTAGGCCACTGTTGAAGATCCTTTAGTCACTAATGGTGCTGCTTATAATTACCTGAAATTGCGTGTCAGCCGGCATAAACTGCAGACAGCTCAATAAATACAGCAGAAATCTTTGGGTGCTTCTGGAAGCCAGCTTCTGTGTAAGTTGTCAATAAAAGTTCTTGCTCCACAGAGCTTTGGTTTGAATGGAATGGTATTTTTCACAGAAATCTTTCCAAGTAACTCAGTGTGTGTTCTGTTATGCTCTCAGAATGGTATAACTCTGAGATTTGTTGTGGGTATTACCTGGTTTTAAGATACCAATGATCTTCATCTGTTTCATTAATCGTGGAAAGGATCCTTTTTTCAGAATCTTGGGGAAAATTTGGGCTAGCCATGTTTTAGCATATTTACCACAGTGCTGGAGCTTCACTTGATGTAATGTATTGCAAAGCCATTGAAATATGTTCAGGAGTGAAGAGGAGAGAATATGGGCTATGATTGGACATTCTGCCATTATAATTCTCATTTAAACTTGTGTGGTGTGAGGTCGGAAAATAAATGGTTTAGATGTTTGCAGCAGCTGTATTCGGTGTTATGAGGTTGTTGCTGCTTGTTATTTGATTTGCTCCCCAACAAGTTGCGTAACAGGGAAAGGAATTTTCTGCTTGATTGTTTGAAGTGTAGTTTTTTAACAGTGTCCAGCCATTACTGGCTGTGCATGGTGTCTAGACTATGCAGCAGTTTGTCTGCTGTTTATTGCTCGCCAGTGGAGAGGAAGTCCTCATACAGTTTATCACTGCCTATATATGAATGCATTCCTTCCAATAATTTCTGAAAGTAAACTTTCTTGATGTGCACCCACAAATATTCCATAGTTGTTGCTGAAGGCAGGAATCCATAAGAACATATTATCAAGGTTTCTAGAGAAGTCAGATGACTTTGCTTTTTGAAATTCCCAGCGGTGGCAGGGAATGTAATTTACTGATGGATCTGCAAGCCTGCTTCCAGTATTACAAGGTGGTACTGACTGTGTGGGAAGTCAGACAGGACTCACTGCATTTATTGCTATACTGTAGGTTTAGGTGAAAAAGTTGTACGTTTTATATCAAGTTGTGTAAAGTGTGAACTCGGGTTGGTGGAAAGCGATTTTGTATTAACCTTATATCATGTATACTTAAGTGTTGTTCATATATGTCAAAGTATCTAAATGTGTCAAAGTGTATAAACCAACTGTCAAAACTTTAGTGGCCTTCAGAGTCCGTTTTATATAAGTAGCGAAACCTGCTGTAACAGGGGAAAAGAGGGAAGTAGCTGAAAAATCAACCTGAAAAGCTCGAAAAGGCGAATATGGTCTCTTTAAAAGACTGACGTGAAAGAGGGTAACCAGCTGCCTCAATCCTTATTCCGCCTTCCTTACCAAAGTTTTGGTATACCAAGATATTCCCAGTTTTTTGTACTGAAAGAAAATAGCAGAGAGACAGTGATGGTGGAACTTCCTTATTTCCCACTATTCTTAGCTGGTGCTGTGTTCTTAAATTCTACTTCCCCAAAACTCGCTGTATCAGAAACCATATCTTTTGTACATCTATAAACGATTTTTTACCTACCACTACCATTCTTGTTATTGTGGTCAAAATAATAATAATAATAATAGTTACTGTTAATACTCCTATTAGCACTGTTAGTGGCAACAGCGGCAGTGGGGTACAAATATAACCAGTACTAACTCTATTAGTTCATAGTCAACACTATTTACTCACACTGCCACTACAGGCACTTAAATCATTGTAAAACATCAGTCTAACATAACAGTGGCGACACTCCATCTTGTTTTTGTTACCCCAGCGAGAGCAGTGTCCGAAGCAGCCAGCAAGCGACAATTCTGACTATGACATCAAATAGTGCGAAAAGTAACGTTTATACTGATTTATAACATACTTCTTACAATAGGGAATGTATGCAGTCCCATAAAAATCGACAATAATTACAAGATTACACCATATTTGTAATTATTTAGTGTCCTGAGAACCCTCGGAGATACAAAATGGTACATTACAGTACAGTTTATTTACGATTATCTTCTAACTTACATAAATTTACTGAGTACTGCCTTTTTCCTTTAAAAACAAAAAATTGCTAAAACTTCAGAAGACGCCATTTATGTATGCAACAATGTGGAGTTTTATTTACTACACTGTCAACCAAATCAGTGAATGTGGAATGTAGGAAACCTATATGGAATTTAATATCTATATTGTTTAACGTAACAAATAAGCCACCATGCCTGTAGCTTAAGGGTAACCACATAGTTTTGATAAGAAGTCGTCAGAAGCAACAAAACTTTTTCCCAACACAGAAGAAACAAATCCCACACTTGTTACTAAATCTGAGCCACAAACAGCAAGAACCTTCAACACATTTGCTTTTGAAGCAAGAGTAATTATATTTACGAAAATAATCGTGTATTAGGAAGTCGATTGAAATATAAATAATGGTCGAATCATAATGACTCCATAAACAAATTTAAATGCCAAGGAAAATACCTATGATAAGAACAGCAGGAATAAACGCTTCTCGTGCATGAAATGTGTGTGTTTACATTTTCTTGATTTCAGCGCAGTAAGTTGCAATGCACACATATCTGAAAATATTTCATCATGAATAAGTTGTAGCTTTTGTCATTGAATCTGTGTGTTTGGCTATTTTTACATGTACTTTGAGAGTATTCTTGTTTCTTGATAATATTTCAACACACGGAACGTGAAGATATATTAACTATTTTGTTAATCAAGTACAAAATAATTAAGAACAAACATTATGCCTGCAACTCATATTACTTTCTGCGCTAGTGTCATTCCAGCTGTCAAATAGTAACAACATTCGTACGAGAGAATGTTGTGACTATACGCATTAGACTGTGGTAATACTATTTGTCTTATTAAAACTGCTATTTCATAGGCACCTTTCATGTATGTGAGAAACTCTGGTCCAATGAAAAAGAGAAGAGAACACGAACCTCCTTAAGTTTTTGGCCACAACGCACACCTGCTCTCCATAAGGGTTGTATAGAATTTTATATGGAAGGGGTCATTAATAGCACCCGAAAATCGGATAGTACCGAAAGAGGAAGAGAGACGTACCCTGAGGGTTTGCGCCATAAGGAGGCTCAACAGTTTTGCTAATTACGTACTTTTCATGAACGACAGTCACAGTATTCTTTTAGTTTCCCTCTATTAACCTAAAATTTAACCTTTTGTTGTCAAATTGCGCTATTTGTTTATTCTCTTTGCCACAAATTGTAGTGCACAGATTCCATTTTTTACTATTTCTCATCTTTGTATTGCAGAACATTTCCCAATTAGATTGCATGGTGTCCAGTTACCAGGTGCATCTCAGGAATCAACAAGCAATAATTCGTTGTATCATTGTTATTTCAAGGCGTTCTACGCAGCCATGTGTATTGTGTTGATATAACTTACAGTATGTTATTCTGGTAGGTTTCATTACCCCCCATAGGGGGGGAAAATCTTTACGAATATTAATTTTTTATAATATGCTCTTGTTCAAATACAAATCATTTTACTTCGACCTATGTAGAGAAATATTGTCACCAGTATTTTCGTGGTATAACGCTCGTTAACATCGATTTTTATCTACGGCCTTTCGCATCGCCGAATATAAAGTTATGTTGTCGGCATATAATGCTTCGCTCAAGGCAAGGCCATAGGGGAAATGATTCAATATATTATACACAGTACAGGAGCCTATAAGGTATAAAACAACTTCTATTTTAAGAATAACTAAACATCTTTTACCAACATATTAATCCGGCCAACATCTCTTTCCCTTAAATTTGAGTGATCTGGTTTGAGATTGAGGCGTTGGTATTGCTCGTAAGAAATTATAAATGTTTCTTTATGTTAAGTTCACACATTCAGCTATACAGAATCGGCCATAACACTGGACTATTTTCAAATTTATTTAACAACTTCTCAGAATGAAAATGCTTAGTGTGTAATTGAGTAGCTGGTTCGTTCGAAGTGTTGCGGGGGTTGTCATCCCAAGTATGTTACGTGATATAACGTGTTTTATTTCGAAAAGTGCAAAGTTTCATCTAATTATAGTGATCTAGTTCCTCATCAAACTGATTTCTTCCACATTGTCTTCGGTAACTATATCGACTACTGACAGTGTACGCAAAAAAAAAAAAAAATGAATCTCTGTAGCGCGGTAAATAAATCTCTGGTTGGCGGTAAAGTAAGTTATAGTGGGCGGGAAGAAGTTCCTGTTGTGAAGGTAAAGTTGTGTGCGTTTTGCAATTATTTATACATTGTTTTAGTTGATTGTACACTCTAGATGTGAGACTTGAACCTAGTTTTATAATCTTTTTAAATACAGACATGCATGTATACGGACAAATGTTAATTTTGTGGAAAGAGTTATGACAGACTTCACGTGTCATTCTCGTTCAGGTCAAATTGTGTAAGACCTTGTAGCAAGAGTAAACACATATGAGGTGTTTTCATATTAAACGTACAAGCTAGGAGTAGTGGAACAACTAATGTAAACGGTCGTAAGAAATAGTATTAAAGAATTGGTTGTGGTAAGCAGATTGCTTCATGTTGCACTATCTTTATTGCAGGCCGTTACCAGAAGACACCAGTGCCATCAAACACTGTAGACTACGATGATCGTTAGTAACAAGAAGCTGAGTAGTGTGATGTATTAGGAGTATTTTCGAATCTAGAGGTAAATTTAATTGCTCATGTATTGTTGTTTTGTGTTACTATCCAAACACATCGAAGACAGTTGTAGAGAACAGTAAGAGAGTCAGGTTTACTTTTTGGAACCATCAGTTGCTACGAAAGTTACGACGTCTGTTAGTTTCACAGACACGACAATATTTGCAACATTCTGGCATTGTTGCACGTATTTTAATGACCAGGGAAGTGAGAATAATGTCGACAACATTTTGGGAGGAAGGAAAATAGTCCGCCTTAAGTTGTTAGGTATAATTTTGTTATTCTACATTGTCTGATATACAAGGTGTTAGTTTTATTTACAAACTAGTGTGGTGAAATGTTTATGTAAGGCAGCGCACTGTGTTTTTGTGAATATATAGAAAAAACACGCAGCTCATGAATCTACAAAATATCTCCTCCCCCCTCCCCAATGCATGTCTTGGCAACCTTGTTTCGGATATGTAGTTACAGGCGTTACCGTCAGCATAAGCTGATTTGCATATTATGTTATCAACTAATTTTTCAAACATTTTTTTCTGTCGTGTGAATGTACGTCAGTATCTCATATTTTATTTCTTCTTTTTACATATAATTCCTCTCTCACTGTTATGTTTTTATATTAGTGTCTGTTCGTGAATATCGAAATTCTTTGCTGTTTTTCATCCTGTTGGCAAGATTCACGGTACAGCTTTTGTCAGTAATGATGCTATTAATTATCTGTGTCCTGTACTTGAATAAGATTAGGGCCTAACATGATAGCTACAGATATTTGTTTACAGGACAGCTCCTATAGCAACAGTCATTCTGAGAACTTGTTGCTCTGCTATCTCTGATGCTACTAGTGGGGGATGTAAATACCACCGTTGGATGAGAATGACAATTGCTGTGTTAATGTAGGATTTATTTGCTTTGTGTAATTTGTGTATCTACGATATCTGTTCTCAGCAGTATGTAACAAGTTAGGAATGAAAATGTGCAGCGAAGTCTCAACATTGCTATGATCTTGCGAATTATATGAATATATTTACTATGGTTCAAGTAGCAGTTGGCTGCAGCAACAGACACTGCTTGTTTACTAGTGAGCCGGTGACTACATTGCCTCGTTGCAAGCCTTACTGTTAATAGCTTTGTTATTCTCAATCATTTCTAAAGAACTCTTATATTTTATATGATAATGGTTATTTTGGATGGGTCAATGGAAGCGCCTGCTCCCACCTGTTGGCTTTGACCCGTGACGTAATCCAATTGTGATGTGTGACGTCTCAACGGCGTGGCGTTTAGTTTGTGAGTGTGGCGGGTCTATAGGTATTGTTTTGATGCGGTAGGTGGTGCTCTCTTGGGTTGCGTGTTATGGGGGTTTAGTTGACGCGTTCAGTATTTGTGTTGACTATGCGTTTGCAGGAATAGTTTCCAGTGAGTTAACGATTTAGTTTTTGTTGTGTCCAAGTTATTGTAGTGTTGTTTGCTGTTTGTCTTGTGTGATTTGTTTATGCATTTGTTAGGTGTGGATATGACTGACAAGTGTTTGTGTGCGTAGATGGGGGGACTGTGCTTTGTCCCTCATAAAGTTTCTCCAGCTTTTTGGGCTGTTGGCCAAAGGGGTGAAGTGCTCTGTCTGTCCAGAGGAAATATGATTGACGAAATTTCTGGCATCTCAGACCAGGAACGGCTACATGTAGAGGTGCTGTAGGAATAACCTATGGCAATCTAGAAGGCGAGCTTCCTGGTTCGAGAAGTCTTAAGTTGAGCATTCGAGAAATTGTGATAATGACTTGTCATTTTTGCTATTCTCCCACAGTTTCTGTGTGTATGGGATTGGTTTGAGTGAGAGGGCTGTGCTTGTCATTTTGTCGTGAAGTGTGTTCGGAGTATATTAAGTACAGGGGTAAATTGGGTGGGTCTGGGGTGGTGGTGGAGGTTGACAAGTCACAGTTTGGGAGGAAGTAGTATGGGAGGGGTAAGTTTGTGGTTGGTGTATGGGGTGGGGGGGGGGGGTTCAGAATGTTATTTAGGGTTTCGGAGGGCCAGACAAAAAGGGAATTAGTGGGATTAATTGAGGATTTCATAGAAGTGGGGAATACCATAATTGGAGGTACATTTTCGTCTTATAGGGGGTTGTGTGACTGGGGGTGCAATCATTTAGCAGTTGATCACAATGTTGAGTTTAAAAATTGTGAGACCTGGGCCTGTATGAATTCAATAGAGGGTCTTTTTGAGGCCGTTAAGTCAGTTATTGGGAGGAGAAGAGGCACTCTTCTAAACTTCAGTCTCATTTAGACGAGTTCTGTTTGCAGAAGAGTGTTTCTGAGGGCTGTTGTATTTTTAGTTTTTTTTTTTTAAGGGCAGTTAGTAGTATTTATAGGCCGAAGGTGTCGGGGGGGGGGGGGTGTGGCTGTAGCTCGGAGGGGGTGGGGGGGGTGGGTTAGTTGTTGGCGAGGTAGGTGGGTGGGGGGGGTGTTGGTTGTTTTGAGATTTTGTTGTGGTGGATCTCTTTTATTGCAGTTGTTGTTGAGTTGTAGTGAGTGATTGATATTTTTTTGGTTTTTATTTGTTTATGGGTCTTTGATTTTGGGGAACGGGTTGTGGGTGGGCCGAGATTTTTTGACATACATAGGTCAAGGGAAGTGTTTGATTCCAATGTGTGGTTGTAGCAATGGGTAGTGTCATGAACCGCTGTTGAGCTTCATAGGTCAGAAAGTGTGTTTGATTCCTGTGTGTGGGTCGTAGGTATTGGTGTTTTGGTATTGTGAGTTGCTGTTGACATATATAGGTCAAGGGAAATTTTTGACTCCAATTTGGTCTTTCTAGGTTGTTTTTTTAAGCAATAATTGTGGCGTTGCTGATCGTTTCAGAGTTTCATAATGTGGTATCAATAATTGCTGTTGGGCTATATAGGTCAACAAGGGAAGTGACTGATTCCAGAGGATATGGTGTGTAGTGGAATTTGGGAAGGTTGTGTGGTCATTTTATTTTGTCGTTTTGTGTCTTTTGGTACAGTGGCATGTGTTTTTATTAAGTTTGTCCCCACCCAAAAAACCCCGTTAGTTTCATTATATTTTTGGAGGAAGATGTGTGTGATGGTTTTTTGATCTATTTTCGTGTATGTTGTCATGTTTACGTAATGACGTCATAAGCGCAATATGGGAGTTGTTGTGAATGGTGGTTTCCGCCATATTGGTGACATCATGGGTCAAAGCAGACAGGTGGAATCGGCCGCTTGCAGTGGACACTTGCAGTGCCTTGATTATTGAATATTCTATTGAGATAGTGTAAATTGATGTGAGGCCAGTTTTTTTTTTTTTAACAGTTGCGTGAAAGAAATTCTATTTCTTTACCAGTTTCAGGCACCTAGTGCCCTTCAGAAAATCAGAATCAACACATTATTATCAAGTGTCATATGGACGACAGTACATGTACAGATATGGTATTATCTTTTACACTAATCTTCTGAAGGACACTAGGTGCATGAAATTGTTAAAGAAATAAAATTTATTTGTTGCAAGTGATTACAAATTTTTGACAAATATTTTTACAATTCTTGAAGGAAGGTAGGTAAAGTGCTGCTTTTTGATGGTAATTTTGTGTTTACTGCTTTTGTGTTGTGTAACTTGAATGTAAGACTAATGATTTCTTCACCCATCACATTGACGTACATCCTATCAAGGAGAAACTTCAGGCATGTGGAAAGCATCAGTACACATTAACAAAATACAAGTAAATCACAATAAATATAAGCTCTTCCTGTGTGTTGCTTCTTGATATTTATTCTTATCGCAGGCAAATGTATCAGTTACAATTAAAGAAAGTTGCTTCTTTTAAAAAGCCTCAGCCATCTCAAGTCGTCAAATGTCCTTTGGTAGCTAAAATTTACTTGATGGCAGGTATTTTTCAGAGGAAATAATTAGTTACATCTGTAAAAACACAGCCCAGTTTGCAGTATGTTGTTATTAATTTATTCATTGGAACCACGAAATCATTTTAGTAGTTTTTACGTGTGATAAATAAACAGTATTTGATAAATCAGGATTAAGTTCCTACTTATGAGTTCCAGAAGTTCAGAGACAACACCAAGCAAGAACAGTTTCAACTTTACCTTAAATATTTAATTTCTACATGAATTTGAAGTCAGAAGATATACAGTAAAAAGATGATTCAAAAAAAGTTTACTAAATGGCATTGCACATCAGGCATACAACAAGGATCAGTAATCACATACAAACTGGGTATTGCAAACGCCATGGGATGCTGCTACAGTTAAGAGAGTGTTGCTAAGCAAACACACATGGAGATCGTCGCCATTCATGGCTTGGAAATGTTGGAAGTAGCATGGCTAACTACACATGCTGCAAAATGGCGGAGAAGCTTTCTATGTATGGCGCGACCCACTGCAGTGGATGGAAGCCATGTGATTGTATCATGCAAAATTGTCAATAGAAATATTTCATGCCATTAATTATTTGGCACCCTGCATTACCAAGTGTACAAAACTGGCTCTTCCACATGCAAAACCCAAATTCTGGTCACCAGTGAACAACACACAGTTGTGCGGAAGAAAGCATTCTTCCAAGGGTGCTGCATATGCCGTCAACAAGTACATGAGGTGTATCGCATGCCACTTCTGTCCCCCAACCCTTTGTCTGGCGCATTGTACACAACAAAGGACTGCATCCATTTCATTTCCAGTGCATCCAGGCATTATAACTGGAAGACTAAAAGTGCTGTAGGGTTTGTGTGGTGGTTTCTGCAGGAATTTCTTCCAGACAGAAGTTTCACAGGGGGTATACTTCACACTAATGAGGCTGCATTCTCACTCAAGGGTGTGATGACCAATCACAACCTGCTACATGTTCTCATTTCTCAAAATGCTAATTTACCCTTAAATTTTGGGCTGGCGTCTTCGGAGACTGTGTAATTGGGTCATATGTTCTCCTGAACTGACTCTATGGTCCCACATATCTTGTATTCCTGTGCTAGGTTCTGTCGAACGTACTGAATGTTGTTCCCATGCCTATTTGTTACTGCATTCGATTTCAGCACCCCCTGCCCCCCTCCCCCTCATGCATTGCAGCAGGCAAATGTGGGCACATCTGCAGGCAACCTATCCTGGCCACTTGCTTGATCAGTGGATCAGTCACATGGCCACCTTGATGGTTTTGTCCTTGGGGGGGGGGGGAGGGGAGGAATCTGAAGGGCCTTATGTATGAAACACTTGTTACATCACCAGAGGACCTAGTGGGCAGGATTGTTGCAGCAGTGGTATGTCTTAGAGATGCACCAGGTATCTTTCAGAGGGTGTGCTGTCCCTTGGAGTGTCAATGTCTGGTGTGTTTCGATGCATTTAGACAAAACTTCAAGCATTGCCTGTAGTGGACATCCATTTGTAACATGTAACTAAATAACTGCAATGCCATTTAGTAGTGCCAGGTGGCCTCTGCAACGTCCCATTTTCTATGTGCTTACTGATTCTTGTTATATATCTGATGTGCCATGTCAGTTTGCAAACATTTTTTTGAATCACTCTGTATAACAGCTCCAGTATGGTGTCTTCTTTTCCATGAGTTTGTATGTACGTACACATATGTTAAGTTACCTCATTTCATATGCATGTAGTTCATAGTTATGTTCAAACATATGATCTTTTTTTAAGACGCCCTTTTTTAAAAATAAGTATTTCATATATGATACAAACAAGACAGGCAGTATTTGTAGACTTTGGGTATACAGGAATCTCTTCATGCACCTTTCTTTATCACTCTTATGGTAGCTTTATCCTGACTTGTTTCAGTTACACTTGTGCTTATGTTGAGTGACTGGAGTAAATATTGTCTTTGAATTTATTAGATTTTAAGAAATCAGTATTCAAGTCACCACATATAATTACATTTTCCTTTTGAGTGTTTATCTCTTCCAAAAGTTGCTCTGTTTGATAATACAAAATGGTCTTTTCTCCATCTGGTGACCTGTACAAGCAAATAATAATTTTATTTTGCTTTCATAATTGAGCTATAATGTGTTCTATATCACATATGTACGACGTGCTTGATTAAGCGAAGCTATCAAATACTGGATTTTCATACCCTGATTCCTCCTGCCTTCCCTGCTTTATGGACTTCTTGGTGTTTGATTCTTGGCTGGTTGGTTCACTGGATGTGGGATTCTGCTATGCTACTGTGAGATGTTTCTAATTTTCACTTTCTTACTGTCCTTTATCACCCATCTATCAGTTAATTACTACTTTATTCCTTTAATTATTGCCATATAACTAAGAAAAGCTTTCAACCCTTGTATGTAAATAATGAGATAATTTGTGGAGAGAGTTTCTAATGAGGTATCGTTTTCAATTTTCATTTGATCTGTTTGGGATTACCAATTTCTTGCTGTGTTACAGTGATGTGTGTTTGAATGACTGTGCTCAAGAATATGTAACTCCACTGTGGACTGTAAACAAATAAGCAGTCAACATGAAAATTATTCTTTCCATGTACTGTGGTAATGAGGATCACAATTCAGCTGAAATGTTTCTCTGCGATTAGCAACAAAACCCATTAAGTAGTAAATGTGCTGGGACAAGAATTTGAAAATCATTAAAAATGTTACTGCGAGATGGGTCTCTCTACTTACACAGTACACTTACTGCTTGCTTCTGTTGAATACACATTTCATTTCTTTTAGGTGCACTGCCCCAGAAGATAATTCCACAAAGCAACTGGGAATGAAAATATACAAAATAAGGAGAAACTGGCACCTTTAGGTTAAGACAATGAGAAATGCCTCTAAGGGCAAAACATGGTGAACTGAGTTCTGTGATTAGATTGTGTGTTGACTTCATTTTAACTTACTGTCTCAGTTAATCTCTCTGTCTGGTGCTGGGAAATCTTTTTTGCTTGTTTGAAGTTCCATAGTATGTACCTTTGTGAGATGAAGAATTAAACTGTCAGCTGTGAATCAGTTGCTGCCTTGTCCAGCTATTGAGGTGTCTCTCGAAGTTAATATAGAACCCTTGATTATTATGCTTATGTCGTCAACGGACAGTCACAATTTTGAACTGTCATTTGAAGTAATGGGAATATAATTTAAGTAAGTTAAGAAAAAGATGAAACTCAGTTTGGGCTTGTTCCCCCATTCTGGGGTTAGTCATTTTTGTGACTCAATCTAGGACACTCTGCTTTGTGTCGTAAGGTGAGACTCTGAACACACAGGTGGGTTCTCTACAATGCTATTAACATTTCATTTTGCCATCAGTGCAATGAAAGGCTGTGGAAAGATTGCAAAATATAAATCAGTTGGATAACTTATTTTATCTGGAAACTCTTTGTGTATTTAAAAAAAAATAGTGTCATTACAAACGTTATAAAATATCATTAATGTATGTACTGTGTGGTTCCAAATATTGTATTCTATGAATAGTTCATGATATCTTACTTTGTCACTCTGAGGCTTTTAGGTTTGTTGCTGTTATTTTCCAGCATTTATTTTGTTTTGGTTGTTGTTTGTTCAGAATACATTATGTTACCTGCAACTGTATGAGTGGTTGTTATTATCAAACACGAAAAGTGAACTTTTTTATGTTAGCGATACACTAATGGGAATTGCAGTAGTGTTAAGGATACAGTTTTGGTGTGCAGTAAGTTGTTACATAATTTATCATGTACTCATATTTGTTGGTTGGCTTGCAGTTGCTTTTAAATATTGAAAATGCTTGTTTTAGAGTAAAGATACTAAGAAACTGACTGATAACAGCAATATTGTCACTGAAACTAGTTTGCGAAATACAATGAAATAAATAAAAACAAAAGTGTTTTGTATCAAAACGGATCCAAATCTCATATAGTTTGGATAATTTAGCTTTGCTAACACTTTATTCATTGGGTCTTTCATTGCTTTCTTTGTTGAGGACTCTGTATGAAAGCTATGCCGAGAGGCAGTTGACTAGTTCTGTTCAGTTAAATGATTCAGTATTCCTTCATAGACCACTTTCTCAACCATTTTTGAAAACAGGAGTGCATAGGTCTGCAGTAAGAGGTTCTTTGCTTATCTTTAGTTATGTAAATGAATGTTACTTCACGTTATTTATATCTATCAAAAATATGCAGTGAATCGTTGATTCATTACAAATTTGGCTAAAAGGTAATACTTCTCATGTTGGCACAATTTTAATGTTTTGTTGAGACACCATCATAAGTAAAGTTGCGACTTTTTACCAACCAGGTAAATGTATTAATCCCCTTAGGAGTTGCATTGAAAAAACTGATGTCTATTCATGTTACTATATTCCTAGGTTTTTCTAGAACTTGGACTATCTTCTCAGAGGTAATCCAACCTGCTGACTTTTACAGTTTATTCATAAAATTTATGGAAATTGCAGCATTGTATGGGTGGACAGTGTCATTTTATAACTTCAAAGATAAAAATTTGATATGTCAACATTGGATGACCATCCCACTTCTGTACAATAGATTGTTTGTGTTGATCGAAAGAAGTCTGTGGTAGTCGATAACTCATTCTTTGATGTGATTGTGTTATCATTGGAATTGAATTTAAAACTGGTGTAACAGTTCTTCCATAAGAATGTAACATGTTGACGGCCTCTGCTGCACAAATTCTTTGTTCTGCTCCATTCCCTTGTTGTGGTTTAACCAACAGTGTGTGTGTGTGTGTGTGTGTGTGTGTGTGTGTGTGTGTGTGTGTGTGTGTGTGTGTGTGTGTGTGTGTGTGTGTGTGTTTCCTATTTGATGGCAAGCTACATGTGCTAGGAATCTGGCATTGTTGTCGCTATTTGTTTCTTACTTTTACAGCATGAGAGGTCTCTCGGATATTTCCTCCAGAAGGCTTATTTCTGTGGGACTATCAGTCCTTTCCAAAGGAATCACCTTTTGCCTCACTCCCAAATTCAGCCATACAGGACTATTTAAAGACCTTCTCTCCTTCTCCCGGTCCCTACAGTGGAAACACTTTTACGCCACCAACCTGACCAATTAGACTCAACCAAAGGCCAATATTGAACCTTGCCTAACTCGGTTCACTCCTCCATCCCCTGTTAACTTTCCCAGAATTTCGTAACCTTGAGCCTTGGCTCACCATCATTCCCCAAAGCCCCAACATGCAAACTAACCTTACAACCGCAGAAAGAGCCACAGTCCATCATCTAAAAACTTGTCCCGACCTTATAATCCTACCTACAGACGAAGTCTACCACCTTTGTTGTGAACTGCAAGGATTACGTGGCAGAAGGACTCCAGGTGTCAGATACTTCCACCTACAAACCATGCCACAGCGATCCCATTCCAGTAATACGGCAGGATCTCCAGTCACTACTCAAATCCTTAGACCCATCCCAGAACCTCTCCCCATAGTATGTCTCTCTACTTACCCCTACCACTCCCCGCACTCCCACCTTCTACATGCTTCCTATAGTCTATAAATCCAACCACCCAGGACGCCCCAATGTGGCCGGTTACTGTGCCCGCACTGAGAGAATCTCCGCGCTCTTAGACCAACTACTTCAACCTATTATCCTGAACCTATCCTCCTATATAAAAGATACCAACCATTTCTTCGACTGACTCTCCACATTTCCTGTCCCTGTACACTAACATACCTAATGCCCAGGGCCTTATTGCTATCGAACACTACCTTTCTAGACACCCTATGGTTTCCAAACCAACATCCTTCTTCCTAGTCTCCATGACCAACTGTATCCTCACCCACAGTTACTTCTCCTTTGAAGGCATTACCTACAACAAATTCGCAGTATGGCTATGAGCACTTGCTTGGCACCATCCTATGCTAACCTATTCATGGGCCATCTAGATGAATGCTTCCTAAAATCCCAGACCTCACATGAGTCAGATTCATTGATGACATCTTTGCTATCTGGATTGAAGGTGAGGACACCTTATTCATATTCCTGCAGAACCTCGACAACTTCTCCCCCATTTGCTTCACCTGGTCCTACTCAACCCAACAAACCACCTTCCTAGATGTTGACCTCCAACTCAAAGATGGCTACATCAGTACCTCCATCCATATCAGACCTACTAATCACCAGCAATTCCTCCACTTCAACAGCTGCCGCCCATTCCATGCCGAGAAGTCCCTTCCATACAGCCTAGTGAGCTGTGGTCATTGCATCTGCAGTAATGAGCAGTCCCTCTCAAAATATACCGAGGGTCTCACTGAAGCCTTCACTGACTGTAATTATCCTCCCATCCTTGTACAAAAACAAATCTCCCGTGTCTTATCTTTCCAGTCTCCCACCACATCCCAAAGTTTCACAGTCCGGCCACAGAGGAACATTCCCCTCGTAAATCCGTACCATCTGGGACTGGAGCAACCGAATTACATTCTCTGCCAGGGTTTTGATTACCTCTCATTGTGCCCTGAAATGAGAAATGTCCTGCCCACTATCCTTCCCACCCCTCCTACTGTGGTATTCCGCCGTCCACCAAACCTACACAATATACTCGTCCATCCTTACACAACTCCTGCTCCCAATCCCTCACTTCATGGCTCATACCCCTGTAATAGACCTAGATGCAAGACCTGTCCCATACATCCTCCTACCATCACCTACTCCAGTCCAGTCACTAACATCGCCTATCCCATCAAAGGCAGAGCTACCTGTGAAACCAGTCATGTGATTTACAAGCTAAGCTGCAACCACTGTACTGCATTCTATGTAGGCATGACAACCAACAAGCTGTCTGATTGTATGAACGGCCACCGACAAAACAAGTGGACCGCCCTGTTGCTGAACACACTGCCAAACATGATATCCCTCATCTCAATGATTGCTCCACAGCCTGTGCCATATGGATCCTTCCCACCAACACCAGCTTTTCTGAATTATGCAGGTGGGAACTTTCCCTGCAATACCTCCTACATTCCCGTAACCGTCCTGGCCTGGCCTCAACCTTCGTTAGTCACTGTCCTCACCCATCCAGCCCCCTCCCTGTTCCCATTCCAGCACTACACAGCCATCATTTCACTGTCACACCCAGTCTTTTTATTTCTCTCATTTCCGCTACTTACCCCCTCCCACCTTTACATATGTATGTCTGCTTGTGTCTGTATATATGTGTGTGTGTGCGCGTGCGCGCCTGTCCCTTTTTCCCCCTGAGATAAGTCTTTCCGCTCCCGGGATTGGAATGACTCCTTACCATCTCCCTTAAAACACACATCCTTTCGTCTTTCCCTCTCCTTTCCTCTTTCCTGATGAAGCAACTGTGGGTTGCGAAAGCTTGAAATTTGTGTTTGTTATTGTTTCTATCAACGTACCAACACTTTTGTTTGGTAAGTTACAGAACCTTTGTTTTTAGATACATATTTCCCATGTGGAATGTTTCCATATATATAATAGAAAGAAACTTCCACATGGGAAAAATATATTAAAAACAAAGATTCGAAGACTTACCAAGCGATGATAGACAGGCACAATAAAATACACACACACACACACACACACAAAATTTCGAGCTTTCGCAACCGGCGGCTGCTTCGTCAGGAAAGAGGGAAGGAAAAGGAAAGATGAAAGGATGTGGGTTTTAAGGGAGAGGGTAAGGAGTCATTCCAATCCCGGGAGCGGAAAGACTTGGGGGGGAAAAAGGATAGATATATATACGCGCGCGCGCGCGATTTTATCCAGGTCCCATCTCCTTGATTGCCAACATTTTTCCAATTACTGCAGATCACAGCCAACAAATTATGGCCAGTCAACACCTGTTTCTGGAAATGTTTTATAGTTTAAAATATGGCTTTAAAATCTGCCCTACCATTCTTTAAACAATCTGAAAACCTCTGACATCTCGAGGCCTCATTTACTTATACAGCTTTCATTCATGATACTTTAACAAATTGTTGTTGTACCACACTGCTTCCCTTTTGCATCCCTTTCCCTATTCCATTTTCTATTACCATTTTTGCTTCTCTTCCTTCTCCTGCTGCAGTGGAGCTTCACACTCTCAGGAAAAATAGTGGTTATGGTCTTTCCATTGCTTTCAGCTACAACACTGCAAGCCCATGTTGGCTAATTTTACACTGGCAGGTCAGTTAATCATATAAGCTGTTTTCCCTGCAACTACTGAGAAGGCTGCTGCCACTCTTCAAGAACCACAGGTTAGCCTGGCTTCTGGATAGATTCTTCTCTATTGTTTTTGCAAGTGGGCAGCTCGAGCTTTGTAAGAGCCATGGTTTGTGGGGGTGCACAAGCACATTGTGTTTCAAAAGAAAGTTTATATTTGAAGAGCTCTCTGTGCATGTACCAGGAAATCAGAGGGGGGGGGGGGGGGGGGTTGGCTGTGTTCATCGCTTGCTTGGCCAATGGGAATTCAGTCGACATAGAGCAGACAACTGTGCGTTCCGCGTGTGAAAATTTTACAAAAATGTTGATGCAGCAACTGTGGCACAGAGGAAATATTGCAGTGATTGTGGATTGCACAATATAAATCGTGCTCCATGGTTCCCCTTATCTGGAAATGGATCAGAACATTCAAGGAGAGTGTGAATTGTTCTGTTCTTGGTGATCCTGACTCTACATTCTAAGAGTTCATGTTCTTTAAATATGCATAGGTCATCACTGCATTGACTTCTGCAAAAAGACCTCAAAACTGGACCCTTACAAAATCCAATTTCTGCAAGAATTAAAGCATCAGAATGCCAGACATAGGGCACAGTTTGTTAATTAAGTGATTGAGTGCCCTTCATCTGTTTTCTGATGCGGCTAATTTTCGTATGAACAGTCATTTTCGTAAGCAAAATGGCCACTACTGCAGTGAGTGAATCCTAAACAGAAGCTGAGAAACCCCTTTATTTGCCAAAAGCTACTGTATGCGTTGCGACATTGGCTCAAGGAATTATTGGCCCATTTGTTTTCAAGACAAGATCAGTCGTGCATTTACAGTGAATTAGGAATGTTATGTTGCGATGTTGGGCAAATTTTTGCTGCCTGAATTGCAAAATTTTCCTTATTACAACCAAAGAACATGGTTTCAGTAAGATAGAGCCACAGCACACACATCCACAGATCTAAAGTGTATGTCAATAATCAGACTTCATAGAGCAATTGAAAGAAATTATCCGTAGTGAAGTGGCAAGCATCCAGTGTTTACACGTCGATTTGTCATGCAAAATTTTGTTCATTGTTTAAATGAATCTTTAATTGTAAGAAGTAAATTCTTTAACTGTATATTTTCTGACACATCAAGGAGAAACTTCCTTTTGAGACACCTTTTATAAATATGAAAGCCATTGACTACAGCACTTCACTACATGAAAATCAACATGGTGCGTGCTTGGTTTAATTATAGCATTCAGTCACAGCATTGCACAGGGCACATGACATTACACAAATGTGTTTCTGGTAGTACTACAGGGCACTCTGTATATTTCTTTCAATAAGGAAAATACTTATAGAATAAAAACATTTAGGAATAAAGGAGACTGTTCACCAAATAACAAAAGTCATCGACAGGTGCACACACGAAATAGAATGAAGACTTGTCTCCTTTGTTTGTGTAGCCCTAAAACTAACTTAAGTTGAAAAGATACTGGAGAAAGAAACCAGTGTTTCTGCAGGTAGCAGTCATAGTTTTAAGTATTCCATCTATCATGTGACAACAGTGGAGCTCACATGCCATCATATATCCTGTTGGAAGCAAACCTAGCTAGCACCATTTTCATGATTGCAAAATATATTGCCATATTTGATCGTTTTCACTTTTATGCTTCTGTACCGTGAAAATACTCACATTAATTGATGCTGTATGTGGAACATCTCTTCAGACTGACTTATCTTCATACAGTTTGTCGTGTAAAAGTATTGGGGAATGTAATATTACGTAACAAAACTGTAACGAGAATAGAATGCATATGTAGGTTTTCTTGTCTGATGATGTATCTAGGTCATCGGTTCTTTTAGAATTAAATGGTCAGTTGAGTGTCAAATGTGAACTTAACCCCAGAGAGAAAAAAATTAGAGATCTAGTTTCAATATTAAATAATTATTGGTGGAAAATATTAGAAACTAGCCCTAGCCCTCACATTTATAGCATTTTTGCACGAGAAAAAGGCAAATGTGAAAGTTCACTTCTCTTCATAGAAACTTGAATTGAGTCATATCTTAACTGTGGGTTGTATGTGTTCTGAGGCTTACTTGGTGCTTCCAAGGTTCTTGGGTGTACTGCCAGATCCAGTTGCCAAAAGTCCACAATATTTTAGACAACTATTTAATCATCTTCAGGTTGTGCTGATGAAATGAAGTGTCTCCTGCAGGCTCGTGGCTTTTATACCTGCCAGTTCAGACTTCAGGCCACATCATCCCAGCACCCTGCTTTATTGTTGGGTGCATGCGGTTGTGACACAGTAGTGGGGAGAGTCTCAGTTACTTTTGCCCACCATCCCTGTTGCAACTCAAGTGTTTCTTTGATGGAGCTTAGTGTTGGCTCCCATACCTTTCTCAGTTGGAAGCCAGTGTCCATGTTGATGAAATATCGTCAGTCACACAAATTTCAATTGCTTCCTTGAAGATGCTGTCAAAAAATTTATCAGCAGTAGCCAGGACTGCGTGCAGATAATTCATTTTATGTCCATTTTCAGTGCTGTGTTCTGCTATTGCAGACTAGTTGGACTGCAGTAAGCAGGTGTGCTGCTCATGTTTTACATGTTGATATTCGGTTGTGTGGATTGTTTGTCCAGTACAAGATTTTCTGCGTTCACACAGAACTTCTTACACCCCTGCTCATACGCAATGGTGGAGTCTTTGTTGCTGCTTCACTATGGTATTATCGTAGGTTGGCAAGTGGATGCTGAAGCAATCAGTAAGCATGTAACAGTATGCTTACTGTTATATTCCAAAATGCTATGAGATTTTTCTGGGGATCATACCTTGCGTTCTGTTGGTGACAGAATATTGGGGCCAAGTGTTTTGGATAGCACTTTGGCCAAGGACCATTAGTATTCCTAACTGACAATGTCTTAGTGCCAATATCCTACAGTACAGGTTCAAACTTCGAATATTACACAGTGCCTCCAGCTTAAGCAAATGGGATGGTTCGTTTTGCATTTCATGTGGTCTATGGTGAGTCTAATGGAGGCACCATTAGTTCATTGGCCACACCTTAGAAAACCCAAAAAAGCGTTTTTTCCATCTTTTTTATTTTTTTTGCCAAAACTGAGCTAGCAATTCCAAGATGTCTCTGTACAGTAAATGGCTGAAACTTTGTGATACATTCCTAATATTGAACATCCTTGAAAATTTTCTTGATATCTTTATCTGTTTCAGAGGTACAGAGATTCAACTTTATCCTACATGTACACGTAAAATACGCATGTAAAAAACTCTGTGCGGGCCTGGGGGTTAGAATAGGCCTGAGGTATTCCTGCCTTTTGTAAGAGGTGACTAAAAGGAGTCTCACACCTTTCGGCCTTTGTATGATGGTCCTCTGTAGGGTTTGACCTCCATTTTTCAAAATATTCCTGAATCAATCATCATGACTGAATGTCAATCTTTCAGTGAGATCTTTGGCCCACTTCCAGTCGCGCTCATCCTCAATCTCCTGGGCGAGGACACCTTCCTGGGTGCGTTTTCCACCACGCACTATGCAGTGTCACTTTCTGTGCCGGCGATGACCATGGACTTCTTTATATCCAGCATGGTAATCACTCTGTTGTGGTGGGGCACCATGTACCCTTTTGGCTATAACCCTCTGACAACACAGGGATTGCTCTGTTGATGCCTGCGGTGCTAACTCTCCACATATGCCAAGGAGTGCATGCTCGTCACCCTGGGGCATCGGGACTCCCAACAATACCATCCTGCCAGGTGGCCTTTGCTGTGGCTGGGTGGCTCCTGTGGGGAGGGTCCCTGGTTGGAGTGGGTGGCATCAGGGTGGATGACATGCCATGAAGCATAGTAAGTCATCTCTTGCTGGTGGTCTGCCGCCAGCAGTTTCTAAGTGGGCAAAGTCTAAATTTAATGCTAAGGACAGCAGTGAAGTTTATTCGCTCCGGTACCTCATATGTAAGAGAGTTGATGAGAATTTTTCATGTCCATGAAGCCTCAGTTTTTTCTGTGTAGCATTTGGAGGACGGCTGGGGAGGTGGAGGGCTTGTCCAAAGTGCACTCTGGGTCACTTTTGATGAAAACAGCATCCTCTGCGTAGTCACAGCATTACTTGCTTGCGGCAAGTTGGGGATTTTTTTTTTTGAAGTTAGTAGCGCTATTAGACTTTTTTTATTTACAGTGTTACATTTACACGTACACAATCATGATTTCGGCTTCAAAGTGTCATTATCAAGTGTTTTAAGTGTTAAACAGTGCCTGGGATGGCATACTGTCATATTTAAAATACACTATTAGACACATTGTCTAAGGGTCGATATTTCTCAGTGATGAAACAAAGCAGTAGTCTTTACCAGAAATATTGACCCTTAGACAGTGTGTCTAATAGTGTATTTTAAATACGACAGTATACCATCTTAGGCACTGTTTAATGCTTAAAACACTTGATAATGGTGCTTTGAAGCTGAAATCATAATTCTGTAAGTATAAATGTAGCACTGAAAATAAACAACAGTTTAATGGTGGCACTGTCTTTAAAGAAATATATTACAACTGTGGCCCTGCATTATGAAAAATTGACTAAAGTTGGGGGATGTTTCTGTTAACCATGACGCCTCATAAGAGCTTAAATAGTCTTCCCGCTGTACTTCCAGCCCCACCTGTCGAGACTGTGGACATCTATAGCATGGCAACTGTGGAGAGCATTATTCACCTACCTCGCCAGACTACAAGAAGAGAGGAAAATTATGGAATATAAGAGCCTGGCCCAACTGACTTACACTGAGGCTAAGAGGAAATTTGAGCACCTACATCCTGGGGCTATGACCACCTCATATTCCTATGCTACGAGATCAGTTTTCGCTCCATCAGTTCCTCGAATTTCTGTCACCTCTCAGAACTGGGAGACTACACCTGCCCCCTTGATGGTGGGGGCCACTTCCCTCCCTGTTGCTTCCGTACCACCTACTTCAGGAGCAACACACTCCCAAGCATCAGGGATTTCAGTCCACACTTCCAAGCCAGAGAAGCATAAGGCTCCTTTGGCTCCTCTCAGTAGGAAGGGGTCCCTTGGGACATTCCCTTCCCAGGTTTCTGCTAGTAGGAAAGATGACACCCGCCAGCGGCTGAAGAGCTCAAAAGCAGCTGGTCGTAAGGGCTTCACGCTCATTCTCTGTCCCGAAGACTGATCCAGTGAAGTCCTCCCAGCCAGGGAAACACAAGGAACAGCATGAGAAATCAAAAAAGAAGACCCCCTAAGAACAAGGAACTTGCAGTGGCACCCACACCACCGCGACCTACAAGCTCTGCATCTGAGGATGGGGTGGAGATTCTGGCGTCCGCTGAGGACCTAGATCTCGCTGACCCTCAGACACAATGTATATAGACTGCTCAGGCAAAAAGTCAGTGGCGGTTGGTAACCCTGAGGTGTAAATTGCCTCATTCAATGTTCCATGCCTTCCCAGTCTCATGATGTCATTCTCCAGTGGAATTATGTCGGTTTTTTCCACCACTTGGCTGAGCTGCGGCAACTGTTAAGCTTTACACCTGCTATCTGCATTGCCCTCCAGGAAACGTGGTTCCCGGCAATGCAGACCCCTACCCTCTGTGGCTATAAGGGATATTACAAGAACCATAGTGACTATAATCGAGTGTCAGATGGAGTTTGCGTTTATTTCCTAAACTCAGTCTGTAGTGAACCTATGCCCTTCAGACCCCTCTTGAAGCTGTGGCTGTCAGAATACAGACGATGCAGGAAGTAACTGTCCGCAACATATATCTTCCTCTAGATGGTGCAGTACTCCTGAATGTATTACCTGCACTGGTTGATCAACTCCCTCAATCTTTCCTACTTTTGGGAGAATTTAATGTCCGTAACCCCTTGTGGGTTGACACCATGTTTACTGGCCGAGGCAAAGATGTCGAAACTTTACTGTCTCAGATTGACCTCTGCCTCTTAAATACTGGGGTTGCCACATACTTCAGTGTGGCTTGAGGTATTTACTTGGCCATTGATTTATCAATTTGCAGCCCAGGACTTCTCCCATCTATCCACTGGAGAGCACATGACGACCTGTGCGGTAGTGACCACTGCCCCAGCATTAGGCCCTCGGCCACTTCCTATATGGGCTTTAAACAAGGCAAACTGGGAAACTTTCACCTCTGATATCGCCGTTGACATTGATGTGATGGTTGAGCAGCTAACAACCACAACCATTTCTGTGGCAGGAAACATGATCCCTTGCTCTTTTGGGTGTCCCCGGTGAACGACAGTCCCTTGGTGGTCACTGGAAGTCACTGAGGCAATTACAGTGTATCGGCGAGCTCTACTGTGGCATAAGCAACACCCTTCCTTAGAGCATCTGATAGCCTTAAAGCAGCTTTGTGTCCGCATACGCCAGCTTATGAAACGACAGAAACAGGAGTGTTGGGAGAGGTACGTGTCAACCATTGGGTGCCATATGTCACCTTTCTAAGCTTGAACGAAGATCAGACGTCTTTTTGGGTACCAGGCCCCAACAGGTGTCCCTGGCGTTACCATCAATGGTGTGCTATGTACCGAATCAAACACGATTGCCTAGCACTTCACTGATCACTATGCTCTAGCCTTTGCGTCGGAGAACTACCCCCTAGCCTTTCGCACCCACAAATGGTGCTTGGAAAGGAACGTCCTCTCATATGCTACACTGAACCCTATAAAGCCACATTTACAAAGTAGGAGCTCCTCAGCGCACTTTCACGTTACCCTGACACAGCTCCTGGGCCGGATCGGATCCACAGTCAAATGATCAAACATCTCTCGTCTGACTCAAGTGCCATCTCCCTGTCATCTTCAACCATATCTAATGCGATGGCATCTTTCCATCGTTCTGGTGCTCAAACTCGGCAAAAATCTGCTTGATGTGGATAGCTGTCGGCTCATCAGCTTCAGCAAGGTTGGTTGTAAGCTGCTGGAACGTATGGTGTGTTGGCGACTGGGTTGGGTCCTGGAGTCACGTGGGCTACTGGCTCCATGTCAGGGCAGCTTCCGCCAGGGTCGCTCTACCAATGATAATATTGTGTCCCTCAAGTCTGCCATCTGAACAGACTTTTCCAGACACAAAGTGTATGACATGACATGACCTGGCCACATCATATCCTTACTACATTATATGGGTGGGGTCTCCGAGGCATGCTGCCGATTTTTATCCAGAATTTCCTGTCACTCCGTACCTTACGTGTCGAAGTTTGTGCTTCCCATAGAACCCCCCATATCCAGGAGAATGGGGTCCTGCGGGGCTCTGTATTTTGTGTATCACTATTTTTAGTGGCTATTAATGGTCTAGCACCAGCTGTAGGGCCGGCCGTCTCACCCTCTTGTATGCAGACGACTTCTGCATTCTGTATTGCTCCACCAGCACTGGTGTTGCTGAGTGGCACCTACAGGGAGCCCTCAACAAGGCGCAGTCATGGGCTCTTGCCCACGGCTTTCAGTTTTCGGCTACTAAGTCGTGTGTCAAACACTTCTGTCAGCGTGTACCGTTCATCTGGAACCAGAACTTTACCCTCATGACGATCCACTCACTGTAGTGGAGACATATTGATTCTTGGGACTGGTTTTCAATGCCCAGTTGACTTGGCTACCTAACCTTTGTCAGCTTAAGTGGAAGTGCTGGCAGCACCTCGATGTTCTCCGCTGCCCGAGCAACACCAACAGGGGTGCAGATCTTTCTACTCTGCAGCAACTCTACAAAGTCCATGTTCAATCTCACCTTGACTATGCATGTACTTGACCTAGTGCACCACTGTGGCGTTTGCCTAGCGACGGGATCTTTTAGAACGAGCCCGGTGACCAGTGTCCTGATGGAGGCCGGAGTCCCTCCATTGCAGATCAGACGTGCACAACTGTTTGCCAGTTACATTACATACATTTGTAGTTTTCCTAAGCATCCAAATTACCATTTCCTTTTTTTCACCTGTGGCAATTCATCTCCTGGATCTGTGGCCCAGGTCAGGGCTAATGAGTGTGGTTCGCATGTGGTCCCTTGTGTCAGAACTGGAGACCTTCCACCTCCCATCGAGGTCCGTCTGTGTGCATCTCCGTGCTTAACACGTATGCCGCAGATTCATTTGGACCTTTCACATGACCCTAAGGACTCAGTTACTCCTGCTGCTCTCTGCTATCGATTCTTGACATGTTCTGGGACTCTGAAGCTGTTTACACCAACGGCTCGATGGCTGATGGTCATGTTGGCTTTGCCTATGACTGCAGAGGCCATTTTGAACAGCATTTTTTGCCCAGTGGCTGCAGTGTATTCCCTGCAGAGTTTGTACCCTTCAGTAAATAAATTCATACCCCAGGCAATCGTCTCTTTTGTGTACTGGCTCCTTGAGCAGCCTACAAGCTATCGACCATTGCTACCTTCACCGTCCTTCGGCAGCATCCATCCAGGAGTCCATGTATGCCTTGGACTGGTCCTCTCATTCAGGGGTGTTTTTTGTGGACCCCAGGACATGTCAGCATCCCAGGCAACGAATTTGCCGACAGGCTGGCCAAACAGGCTACCTGGAAACCACTTCTGGAGATGGGCATCTTTGAACATGACCTGTGTATCGTTAAGGAGACTACAAATGTGTGGAAGTCTTCCATGCAGGTCTCTCGCAGGGAATCAGTTGTCCTCTGCCGACTCTGCATTCGCCACGCTTGGGCAATCCACAGTTACCTCCTGCGCCATTAAGACCCACCTGAGTGTCAGTGTGGCACCCGATTGACAGTGGACCATATTCTGGTGCACTGTCCCACTTTGACTGCCAAGCGACGAGATTACTGGACTTGTTGCCACTAATTTTATCTGGTAACACCTCATTGTCTGATTTACAGTAGTTTTATGATTTATCATTTGATCTAAGTTTTAGCGCATGTCCTTTGTCCCTCTGTTTCCTCCACCCTAGTGCTTTTAGGGAGGAAGTATTAATGTGTTGCAGAGTAGCCAGCTTCATTTTTATTCTCATAGTCAGCCAGCCATGGTAATCTGCTTTGTTGTTTTAATCTCTCCATCCTGTTTCTTGTGTTTCTGTCGTTTTCTTGTCCCTTTTTGTCCATTTACATGTTTGTTGCCCTTCATCGTTATTTTTCCTTTCATTCTGTTTTAGAGTTGTCAGTTTTGTTTTTATTCGGAACAAGGGACTGATGACCTCTTAGTTTGGTCCCCCCCCCCTTTTAATCCAATCTCTCTCTTTCTCTCTCTCTCTCTCTCTCTCTCTCTCTCTCTCTCTCTCTCTCTCTCTGTGTGTGTGTGTGTGTGTGTGTGTGTGTGTGTGTGTGTGTGTGTGTGTGTGTGTGTGTGTGTTGTTGTTATTTAGTGTTTGATATACCATTAGTTATTTTGCATTTTGCTGCCCAAGTAAAAATTTATTTACTTCTTTCAACATCCCATTTCCGAATCCTTTTTCTCCAGCATCACTTGATTTAATAAGACTGCAGTTGATCCCCATTCTGTTAAACTGATTGTCCAAGTATGTGGCATACAGATTCACCAGGGATGTAGTCAACGCCCTCCTTAAGGACGCAATGTTTCTTAAAGTATCTGCTGGCATTTCTGAGATTCAAACCTGTGACCATTTGTAGTGACATTCTTTGTATCTGTTGATAACCCATGTTAAGTGTTATTGATGTCTGGAAATGGCGGCACGTCTCTATATGCAAATGGTAAGCTCAGTGCCAAGAAAATTGTTGTAAGAAACTTTGTGGCCTTGGATCAGAATTGGCTGCTTTGGGGCTGCCAGACTAACTAAATTGTTGTTTCTGTACCGTTCCCCAAATGTAAATTTTGAAAACTTCATCAACAAATTGGGAAGTTGTTTGTGTCATCTAGTTTACCTAGAAGCAAAAACTACCTTATGTGTAGACTTCAACATCCATATAGGGGAAGATAGTGACAAAGAGAAAGCTTTTATGAACTTAGGAAGCAGCTATGGACTATTTACCTACAAATAGCAGATGTCTGTCTTGATACAGTTGTTACAAACCTAAACAGTTGGTACTACAAAATAAGGCTGGTTGATCCTCTGCTTGCAGATCACAGTGCAGAAATCAGGAACCTAAGGAAAAACTCAGTAAGTACTTGACAAATTCCCAGCTGGCATTCAAATTATGTCTTCAGAAGTAGGGTTATTACAAAGAAAAATTTAGATGATTTCAGAACCATGGTGTCAACAGACTGACATCAAATATGTGAAGAATTGGCACCAAATGACACATTTAGTCTTATGTTCCAGACTCAAAGCCAAATTTGGTGAAATATTCCCCCTAAAACCTAAGAGATATCTAAATGCCAAATCAAAATACACACAGACAACTGTCTAAGTAAAGAGCTGGTATATGTGTAGATTTGCTGAAATAAAATTCATTGTAAAACTACTAAATGACAAACTTCCTGGCAGATTAAAACTGGGTGCCGGACCGAGACCATCTGAACTACCCAATCACGACTCTTGCCCCATCCTCACAGCTGTACTTCTACCAGTACCTCGTCTCCTACTAAATGATTGTTAAAGCCACTGAAGATATTGGCATCAGTGACAGGCTATACTGTTATCTATATAGCCCAAAAGAATGTACAAGAAAGTATAGAAGGGAAGCAAATCCAGTTTTATAGAAGAAGCCCACAGTCCTTGCAAGACAACATGGCATCTTATTAGTAAAAATAGGCGAAAGCCCACCTCTTTCTCAAATTCTTGTAGGTCAGCTGAATTTAATGAATATTTTATCAACAGTAGGTGAAATTCGTGACTTTAGAACAGAGCCTGCAGTTGCTGTGAAATTTGGAAATGGATGCAGCACAGTAATGTGGAAGACTGTATCCAGAAGACTACAAACACAGGGAGCCGTGATATTTATGCGTGTCCTATAGTGTTTTGGAAGCTATAGTCTGAGAAATTGATCAACTGCTGTCAGTAGTAATAAATAAAAGGCTGCATGCTGGGAATTTTCACATTTCCTGTAAGTACACTGCACAGTACCAATTTACAAAAAAGTAATCCACATGAAGTGCCAAGCCACAGGCCTATTCCATAAGACCAGTGCTAGTTGGGTGATGGAGTCATAATGCTAGATCAGCTATTGAGTTACTTTGAAGGAAATAACCTATTTTATGATATGCAGCACAGCTTTCAGAATGGAATTCAGCTACAATGGCAGTGCTTGACTTAGTTACAAACATAAGTCAGAGTTTTGGAGACAACTTATCTATAGCAGTGGTACTCTGTGTCCCTAGTAAGGCATTTGATTGTATCCCACAATGCCCTGCTCAGCAAGCTAAAATCATATAGGGTGTATACGACTCAGGACAACTGGGAGAGCCAGGAAAAACCAGGGATATTTTTAGAATTCCGGGAATTTTTCATTGTTTGAGTTTTCAGTTAAATTTTTGTAATTTGGAGTGGTAAGAACCGAACTCTTACAAAGGATATTACTGTATCCCACCTCTGCAGAATAATGCTTCAACAATAAGACATAAACCAGAGAAAAAAACGAAAATAACTTAAATTGCAAAGGAAATGCGCCAATTGAAAATGTGTCAAAGGCTTTAGGAAGTTTATGCAGTGCTTCATAACAACAAATTGCCTTCAGTGAGCGTGAAGTCGCAACTGTTTACATTTGATTTGTTTTAGCAGTTGCGCGTGCGCAGTTGAATCATGTTTGAGTAGTAGATTCTACCGCTTCTGGCTACAGGAATGTGGCTGTTGGACGTGCAAGCAGTCACAGCAAGCAGCTAGATGTTACCGGGAAAAGGGGTGGGGGGCACCAAATTCATATTCTTGAGGGGGGGAAAAAAAACTTTTTTCATAAAGGGCCTAGCATCCAGCACACGTTTGTCTATCGATTATTCATACGATTGGGAAACGCTTCCCTGTTGGTTTTTGAACACTTTTGAAAAATTTTAAGTTGCTTTCTGAATGAATCATAAGTTGATTTTAGAATGCATGCATGCATGCATGCATGCATGCATGCATAGTGTATGTGATGTGTGTCAGAAGAATCCTCGTGCATCGGGGGGGGGGACTTTCCGCAGATGAAAGAGGGCGGGGCAATATGAGCTGAGGGAGTAAAGCCGAACAGATGAATGCCAATTGCTGTCTGATTATGAGGTTGATTGGATTTGCGAATGATCAGCATTGTTATAATTACTAGCGAAATCGATAGATTCAGACTACTAGAATGGAAATAAACGACTGACAAGAATAACAGGTGAGACAGATTATGTATTATCTTCTCGGTGAATCCAAGAAAATGAAATTTTGACAAATTTTTGGCGAGATCGCTACACTAGTAAGGACCAGTTGTACAGTCCCCAGCTAGCAGACATGCAAGTTCTATTCTGGAAGTAACGGAAAACATGTTGTTCGAACACATAATAATGCATAACCGGAAAATAATCGCTGGATAACTACACCTGTGATTCCGACAGGGTTAGTGAAGTTAATTGGCGAACAAATTTTGACAGTGGCAGCAATAGCTACAGAATTGGTGATGACAAGATTGATAGAATGGGCACATCACACAAATTATGAAAGAATAAGACTATTCCAAAATTATATAAAAATTTCGTAATACTAATTTTTGATGTCATGCTTGAGAAGCTGGTGCGTATAAAGCTTTTTGTTTGTAGTAGGCCTAATAGGCATTTGATATTGGTACTTCGTGGATTATATTCTGTCATGTTATAAAAATGGCCATTTGTGCCAAAACAGTCTCGTTTATTTGGTGTGTTACAAATTTGCTGCCATATTAGAAAGGCCCATTTTGTTTTATCTAGCAGACAGTGACAAAATAGATGTAATCAGATCAAGAAACCACACCACTCTTGGGTACTATTTGTATTAACAGCTTTTGCAGTATTAGATAGCAACAGTTCAATTTTTCATGTAGCAAAACGTTTGGCGAACTTTGATGAGGTAATAGATTCTTTTGCAGAAAGGAAAGCATGCCATGTAAAGTTGTAGCAAGATTAGAGAGAAAAAATGCTAGGAGCTAAGGTTTCTAGGAATGTGTAATTTCTTGCTTATCTCTTGCCAGTATTGGTTTTGTATATCCTATATTTATGTCGCAAAACAGCAAGTTAGTAACTAATAGGCAATAAGGAGTTCAGATTTTCTGAAGAGTTGTTGTTCTCTCGATTACAAATAATCCCATCTGCTATTAATTGCGAGATTTTTTTAAAGAGGGGCAGGCTATCAAACCGGCCGACTTAAAGCAGGAGAGGCATCACAGGATATTTCATTTTCCACTCGCATGAATATGGTTTGGACGTGTCGTAGAGAAATGGCTTTATGAAGAGGTGTGGCACTGCACTTTGGCATACTTAAGACCAAATAATATGTCTTACATTTCCTCGAATACATAATGTTTTATGTTTCAGAAAAAATGTGCGCTACAAGATGAACATATTTTGAATATTCGAATTTTTTAATTATTGACTCTGTTCACAAATGTGCAGAGCAGTATGAGTTGTTGTGGGTAGTCTCCACATGACCTGTGTTTACATTCAGTGATTTTGCTGTTTCCCCCTTCGTTTATTGTCACATCAAATGAAAACAAAATGGATATCTGTGGCCGGGAGCTATCAAGTGTATTAAAACACATTCACATAATTACGGAAGGCTAAAATATGTCATTAGTTTCAGATTTGATTTTATTTCCACCTTTGACAAACAAGCGTTAATTGCCTTGCGGAACAATGAAGTTATTTTTGTCTGTTTGCTAAAGAAATTTGACTTTTGTTAATCTTTTCCGCAGAGGCAGTCAATGTATTTGAAACGAAATGTTTAATTCCACAGTACTGGTGCTCCAAGAAAATTTACATCCTGAAAACCACACTGAAAAGCTTAGTATCAGGTCGAGGTCTACTTCATTGGGAATCTGGACATAAGAATGTGCACTTTAAGTATGCACTTTTATTGTGCACATTTTAATATTGTTCATAAAGTGCTCTTGCAGTATCCTCTGATGTCTTGTTCCTTTTACGACAATGTATGATCTTTCGATGTTTTACACGTACTTACATGCTGGCTTCCTACGTCATGATAGCTACCCAAGTGCGGTGTTGCCTGTTATCTGCACTTTGTGGCAACTGCTGAAATGAACCTATTTGTAGCAGGTCACGGGAAAATATTGCGAATAGTGGTTTGAAAAGCTTTACTTTCAAAGTAATGTGCCATGAATTTATTAAATCACAGAGTGTTTGACTCTGATGACGCAACATTTTGAAGAATTTCTAAACCTTGAAGATCAGACATTGTCATTATTAAAAATTTTACTGGCACATGTGTGTGATATATCTTAAACTGTAACACGCGTAAAAAAGATAAAAAGTATATGTGAAAGCTTTCCTTCTCTTGCAGCTTGAGAACAATATTATGTGTGAAAACTTCTAAAGTGCCGGGAAATTGTACGCCCGTGTATAAAACCATAACCATTCAAAGGATTGATTAGGGAAAATATACTGTCACCTGGGAGAAAGTGTATTTTTAACCAGGAAATCCAGAAAAATTTTTCCTTGCCCATGTATACACCCTGATATGCTATTGACAGAGCTGTTCTACGAACTCTCTAATCCTACGTAAAAAACAGATGACTGTCAGTGCAAGGAGCAGAATCAGATGACATGAAGCTAAAACATGGTGTGCAACAGTGATCTGTAATAGGATCTATGTTCTTAATTTTCATTAATGGCATGGGCAGTTTACATATGACAACTTTGGTTTCCAAAGGGGAGAATGACTTCAAGCTGTTCAACAAGCAGAAGTCTTATCCAGTGAGGCCAAGGCCCGGTCCATCATGAACAATATGAAAATTAATGAGGATGATACGCACTGGGTATGACAGCAGCTTCTGGGCTTTTTCCATTGATACAATGTTAACCTGGCAACAGCACACCAAACTTGTATGTTCCAAACAAACAGGTCATAGACCGTTTGAGGAAACTGAAAGAAATGCTGTTCCACACCAGTACCTAGCAACAGTCGACTATGCAATATTTCACAGTCTAATCAGCTATGGGCTGTTATGTGGGCTGCAAGAATGTTTTTTATTACAAAAAAGCCATTCGAATCATTACCTCAAGCAAATATACAAACCAATTTTTTGCCAGATGTGGAGTTGCAACTTTTTAGCCAATATATTTTCAACTGCATTGTTCACACAGAGACAAATGAGACATACAGAAAGAAGTGCAATTAATTAGTACAGCAATTGCTATAAAGACGGTATATACAGACCAAGATGTCAATTAACTGACACATAACAGCTTCCCAATGGTGGCCCTAAAATTATTTAATGCACTCCCTAAAGATACAGTCACTACCAGTCGAACTATTTAGGAGCAACCTTTGTACAGCAGGGAAGAATACTTCTCTGGCGAAGAATGTATTTTTCTTATGCCCTCCCTCTCACTCCTTGCATTGAGAGAGAACTGTCCTTTCACTGTAGCAGTAGCACCCAGAAATTTATGTTGACGCCCTCCCCAGTTGAGACCCAGCAATTAATTTTTCTCCTTCAGCATATGCTTCTTTGGCATTGGGCCATTGACTTCTGTTTACAATTTATGTTGCTGCCTACGCAAGAAACCGAACATGTCACAGGGCATTTGCTTACACTACAGAAACTAGCCACAACAAAACTGAAACAAATTGCCGTATACTTTGTCAATTCATATTCAGTTACAGATAAGCATCAGTTTCCACTTTCAGAGAAACTTACCTCTTAATCATTCCGTTGCAGTTAACATCTTTACTAAATGCAGTGCTATGCAAAAAGGAACATTGCTATTAAAAATATTTGCACAAGGAAAAAAAAATTAAGAACACTAGTAAAGTTTCCTCTTTCAGTTAACTATAACTTTGCATGTAGCAGCTTGCCCAGGTTTCCGTTGTTTTTTTCCCATTCAATCCCAGAAATTTGGAGTTCTTAAAAATTGGTGTTGTTCTCCATTGACAAGAAGCTAACATGCTTGCAGAAATGCAATTATCAACAAATAAGTTTTGATTTGTCACTGCAGGTTCTATGAAGAACACGCAAAGTTACAGTGGAATGAATGTTATGTTTAGTAGTTCTGTATAGGAACAAGGTGTATTAGAACTTTATTCTACAGTGATCACCTACAGTATTTTATTTCAACATTATTATAACCTCTAGTTTAATACATTAACAAGTATTTACAAAATAAATACATATGAAATTACATTACATATTTTTGTGAGTTAACTCACATTACACGCACTTAAGTTATGTACAGCTGAAATTTAACCTTGCAGTGTATAGAGTAGCATTTGCTAATGTCACAGTTCAACATTTCTCTCCTCTGTAACTGTATTCTATGTTTCTCACAGTTCTTATTCATTAGAACAAGAAGGAATAATTTGTACAGTCAGTCTAAGCTGCAAATGAGGATTTGTCTCTTTGGTCTGGTTTGTAAAATTTTATGATATTGTTAATTCATGCTTACTGCAACAGTCTCCCCTGGTCTTTTAATTACACTGGAATGTTTTCCTATTGATTATCACCAAATGACACTTGAACCAGGGAACTCAACTCCAGGTGTTCGCCATCGGTTTGATGGTTGGCAGCTGCAAAAAAATTAAGAAAATTGGATTGAAAATTCAGAATAGTTGCTGCAGTACATTGATACAGGATTAACTATCAGTTTCTCTGGAACATTGATATTTCTGACCAGTCTGTTTATTAGCTGGCTTATCTTGAGATTGCTGGAATTGTTTTGTTTAGAGGATGCTGTTAACCAGTTTTCACTGTTTTGTGCTCTGACAACTAAGGTAATTTTACGAAATACAGTAGATTGTTACCATAGAGGAAGCATTGAACAGCCCACACATTTAAAGGACATTTCAAAGTGGAAAAAGCAGTTCAGTTCTAGGGCCCAACTCAATTGAGCCAAGAGATGACAGTTTATGTGGTCATGTAAGAGCTTATCCAAGAGCTTGGTCTACTTTTAAATACTTTAAATTCACTTGTCTGCCACACACTACCTTTGTGGTAATTAACAATTCTACATGATGCAGAGGAATTTTTGTAAAAAGCTTTGGGACAGCAGAGTAAATACTTGACAGAACACATTGAGCTTCCCTTTTGTACCGTGTACATATCATATATCATTTCCCTTCTCCAGAATTGTGTATTGATTAATTATTGCCTTTGTAGAACATATGGTCATAGTCAATCAGAATATAAAAGAACATTTTATACCAGCTAATCTTACTCCAGAGATGAAATGATGGACATATTAAATTTTCTGAAGAGGAAGGTAGAGATTATGAAACAAACCTACCAAGATTAAAGTTTCTCTGCCCACCCTTATCACAGTTCCTGTGAAAACTGATCTAGGTGTAATCATTTTAATAAAGAAGTGGTGCTTTACCTGCAGGAGTCAGGATCAAAAAAGAATCCTGTGGTACATTCCCTAGTGTTTCTACATTTGCACGAGCATTCATGTGGATCCCACAGTTTGATATTCTGCTGATTTGTACATTTTTCTTCCTCATCTGTATTTTGGCATGTACAGGCACATTCATTGGGTACATATTTCTGTAATTTGTTGCAGTCCTAGAAGCACAGGAAGATACAGTAAATAGTTTTTCACATCAACTTTAGTTAATAACAGGCAGGTCATTACATACATGCAAGAAGTGTAAGTGGATGTAATATAGTCTGTCTGTAAACTAAAAAGCCAGCAATTGTTTCTGTGTCTCTCTACCTTATTGCACTGAGGTGATGGAAGTCTAGGGATAGCGGTACACACATTTACAGATGGCAGTAGTATCACATACGTAAGGTCGAAAAGGGCAGTGCATTGGTTGAGCTATCATTTGTACTTAGGTGATTCATGTGAAAAGATGTTCAGATGTGAATCTGGGTGCATTAGGGAAATTACCAGAATGTGGAGTAGTAATTGGAACTAGACACATGGGACATTTCATTTTGGAAATCGTTAGAGAATTGAGTATTCTGAGAGCTACATTGTCTAGTGTGTGCTGAGAATACCAAATCTCAGGCATTACCTCTCACCATGGACTTCACTTAGCAACAGAGAACAGCATTTGCGTAGAGTTGTCAGTGCTAAAAGACAAGCAACAATGTGGGACATATCCAGTATGACAGTGCAGGAAATTCAGTGTTAGTGGGCTATGGCAGCAGATGACCAATGCGAGTGCCTTTGCTGACAGCACGACATAGCTTGCAGCACCTCATCTGGGCTCATGACCGTATCAGTTGGATGCTGGAAAACAGTCACCTAGTTGGATAAGTCCCAATTTCACTTAAAAAGAGCTGGTGGCACACATTCAAAAAAGCCATGGACCAAGCTTGTTAACAAGGCAATGTGCAAGCTAGCTGTGTTTACATGAAATGGACTGGTCTTCTGTTCCAGCTGGCCAAATCAGTGACTGGAAATGGTTATGTTTGGTTACTTGGAGACCATTTGCAGCCATTCAATGAAATTTTTGTGGTTACAGTGTGCTATGTCACCAGGTGTCAATTGAACATTCTGGACAGTTTGCGTGAATGAATCTCGTTGAAGATTTATGGTACATAATCTAGAGGCCAGTTTGAGCACAAAATTCTGTACCAGCAATACTTTCACAGTTACACAGCTATAGAGGCAGCCTGGCTAAATATTTCTGCAGGAGACTTGTTCAGTCCATGCCACATAGATTGCTGTGTGTTGCCTAGCAAAAAGAGGTGTGACATATTAGGAGGTATCCCATGACTTTTGTCCAGGCAGTGTCACAAAAGTTTTAGTATGATGCACATGCAAACATGCTCATGTAATTAATAATGCTGTATAGTGTTAATGCATTTAGTAGAAAATAATCATTACTTAACAGACAGAACAGAACAGAATTTACTTAAACTACCACACATTGCTTTGCTTTGCTGTGCTGCCGAAACTTATGCTTAGGCATCCTGTAAGGCATTGTTTTATTTGCCAGGAAACATGGTGACGTGCTCTTCCGTTCACAAACAAAATATGATGAAGGTTGAATGTGGAATTTGGAATTTATTTTATATGAAATTGTCCATACCTAACCCTACGGTTGAAGTAACCACATCCATTCATTAAATCTCAGCACATTGTGGGATGTCACTTGTAAAAAACAAAAAAACAAAAAAAACTCCTCCTCCCCCCCCCCCATCCCATCACTCGCGCGCGCGCTCACACACACACACACACACACACACACACAGAGAGACAGAACATATTTGATCTTGCTTCAGCAGCTGTAGTAGTTTTTTACATATTCTTGCTTCATGTCTGTTAGTATTTCACATGGTTTAAGAATTCTGTCACTGAATAGAAGCGGTGATCATTAATGGGAGAGAGGAGGTGGAGGAAATCTTTTCCAGCCATTTTCCTTCTGTGACAGTAAAAAGATTATGATAGAAGTGGAAGAGTAGCTTTAAATACTTTTGTTCCTAGGTATGTAATTTTAAGCGTAACTGAAGCAGATCTTAGAGTTGTTCTACCAGTAGAAGGGTAATACTCCCCATCACTACAGCTCTCCCTCTCTCCATAAGTGTCTACCATTATTTCTTTTTATCTCATTCTGGAGCTCTATTTATACCAAGACAGATTAGAATCCTTTAAAGTCACTTATTTTACAGATTTTAAACAACAGAATGAACTGGATTTTATTTTATTCGTACCTCCTCTTTAATTATACAGCTGCACTTGCATTTAAGGTGCCGTTCCACAGAAACAACTTCCTTACGTTGCTGCTGTAGAAGGTCTCCACCTCTGTATTCTGTAATGTAGACCTGCAATGATAGGATATTTATATAGATTTTTGTTTGTCACTAATTACATGTTTGCTGTAAAAACACACAGTTTGTGGGGCAACAGCTGTACATCAGAATCAGCGTATAACAGTTTATTTAAGAAAACAACTAAAAATTACGGTATTCTGTCTGCTGCTGTGGAGTTCAAACGATACTGTCTTTCAGGATTGGTGTTTACTTACTTGCTGACTTCAGGTATGACCTTTCTTGTTTTGCTTAAGCTAGGCAACAAGTAAGGCACAGTCCAAGTGACCATTGCTGTAGATTGCATCCCATCTATTTTTATAAATGTATTTATTCCACATGTGTTGTACTATTACTACTACTGTTGTGTACAGATAAGTTAGAATCTGAAGAAACCTTGACCCTTTTTTTTTTTTTTTATATGCTTTGGGGAAGTTTGACCCACGTCAATTTCTTTTGGTATTATTCAAAATGAGGTGGGTGGGCATTACAGACCTGTGATCATCTGATTTGTAATCGTTAACAAATACTCTAGGTAGGTGGTATATTAAGCAAGTTCCATTTCATTGCCCTCCAGCAGCCTATAGTTATTTTTGAAGTTTTCATTAAAAGTCCTCATTTACACTAATTTTATCTGTTAAAAAGGCAGGCCATTTCACTGGACAACTAAATGTACAAAATTTTACAGCCTGGGCTATGTATTTTCCTTTTCTGCAGCAACATTTAATGGAGGAGTGTAAATTTTACTTGTTTATGTATGTAATATCTAACACCTTTGTTAGATATTTTTGGTTTTATTTATTCACCATTATCTCACTACGGAAATTATTCAGTTACCGTAACCAGATGTAACTTTTTTTTGTATATATACCTGAAAATTTACTATTTCACTGTCCGTTGGTTGACAGCTGAGTAAGCTGTGTCCGCAACACCCTCCACATCTTTCGATCCGTGTGCATGATGGGTAAGCCACCTCAAGTGGATTGTCATTCGGATATAGTCGCACTGTCTGGAGCTCGGGTTTGCAGACTGCTAGTTTAGCATGCTGGATTGCCTCTGTAAAAGGAAAATCAGTTTCTTAGCCTGAATTAAATAAAAAAAACATGACTTGTATGATCTCTAATACTATAGTGATAAAACATTATTAATCACTTATGATATTCTGACTACCCACATTCGTGTGATTTTTGTTAAGCAGTCAATATTAATACTTGTATAGATAACTGTTGCTTCATTGTTTATTATTAATACATAATTCTAGTAAAATTTGAAAAATGAAAATAACTTACTTCGTTCATCAGTTTCACCAAATCGACCTGAAACCAAAGAAACATATTTATTTACATGACTCTTTGTTACAGATTTCTTCAAAAAAAATAAAATGGAGCTAACTAAGACGTTTCCTGATCAAGACAAGTTGACTGCAGAACAGTGTGCAAATATTTATTGTGATCTTGTCGATCATCACCGTGAGCATCTGGTGCGCCATCTATCAGATGATGTGGTATTGGACTGGTTTGGAAGAACCATTGCAGGAAAGGAAATGCTGCTGAATTTCTTTCAACAAGAGACTCATATGGAACACAAACTGGTATCAGTTGAACCAGCAGGTTATGTTAAAATTCAGAGAAGGCCAGCAATTCGAAAGCTGAGAAAACAATGTGTACCCGATCTTAAAGAAACAATATTCACAGATGAATGCTCTAAAGTAGAAGATAAGTTTCCAGAAAGTGAGCCTAAGCTTCCGTTTTACCATACAGGTAAGAAATTCCCCAGGATACCTGTACAGGTATGCAAAGAAACATACAGATCTGCTTTGCCTCTTAGTAGGTATGAAAGAGGACAAGGAGATGAAGAGAACTATTTTCTTGAAGCTAGTGGTACAATAGAATTTGCTATTACAAAACAGTCACCTACATCACCAAAAAATCTTAAGCTAATTGCTGACTCGTCCAAGTGGGAGCGGAACTTTAAATTGCATCTTTCTTGCATACTCCCAAAAAACGAAGGTCTTGATCCTGTCAGAAACTTGGAAATTTTTCAAATAATTTATAGCAGCACAAGTCGTTGCAGGAAGAATCTCTTTCAGGCATTTAGCCAAGCATAAAAATGCATGGGACAGAAAGATTTCAGTACTGTGATAACTTTGTAAAATAGACTCCATAATTTGCTGGTTGTCCATTATGTAGCTGTTTGAACCATGATGCTGTATATTATTTGTTCTGTTTTCAATGTGGGGAAATACTGAGAGAATCCTTTTTAGTTATTGGAGGAAGAAAGATACTCCGTATTGGTACTGATATGTTCTACACTAATTTCACACCCTTTTGTATTTATGTACAGTTGAAGGTGCAGTTTAATGGCTCTTTCATATGTGTGGTTACCATTTACTTGGTATGAGAATTTAATTGCTACAGTACATGTAGTAGTAAATGTAACTTCAAAAAAATGTGGTGCTACTGTAAGGAAAAAAAATTGCTCATCACCAGAGATTGAAGATGTTTCAGTTCACATAATGTACTTTTGACAGTTTGTTCAGTGGAAAAGCAAGTATTAATTCAAAAGGTGGAATGAACTAGTGTTTTTCAGTTCATCTCTTGCAATCATGTGTCACTTCTGTTTTCCATGATTACATGATAGACATTTGACATTACTTCTGTGATTATGTATTATATATATATTTTTTTTACTCTGTTAGCAGAATATATATTCTTTTTTATGTGAGCAGTGGTATTGCATTAGTATTTGTTAGACGTGTAAGTACTGAAGGTTTAAAGTACAAATAATTTTTAGATAATTTATACATATATGTATTATTTCTTTTCAAGTGACAGAAGCATTGTAGTTTGGCTTATGAAGTCACATGTCTTATTTTTTGACATAACGGCAGTATAAGTACTTTTAAGTTAATTTTTGTTCCTGTAAATTTAAGCCATGTTACTTTCTGTTCTTTTATATGTAAGCCATTTAAAAATTTTATGCAAATGGAATCTCATGTTAATTAAAAGCAATATTTACAAAACAAGAAGTTCAATCCACCCAGTGCCTGTATTGTGTAAGTGGATGCTCAGGGAGGGAGAAAAAAGGTTCTTCACCCAATGCTTGAGATATAACACCTGACTGTCTCTTTAATATTCTCAAGTAATTGAGAGGGGTATAAGGCAAGGACAACAAATTAAATGTGATATCACTGATAATACGAAAAACCTACTTGAAGGTTACACAGGAGTAACTATTCAAGTCCAGTTTACAAGATCCTGAGAAAATTTAAACTTTATAATAAGAAATTTATAATCCCGAAAGTTGTTTACTTTGTGTGTTGTCATGGTGTAATAGCCGCTTACAATAAACAGTACACAGTAATACATAGAATTTGTAAAATAAAAATGAGCTAGCTCCAGTCATAAACAAATTTAAAAGCCTAGAAATCACTTTTTCTGAACATTACCACCACTATATCACTTTTATACTGGATACGCAGGATATATTCAATAAAGCAATCTTATCTTGACATGATGGTAGGTCTACTTCCAATAATACTGTATGACAGTGAAAAAGAACTAGAACAATAATGCAATACACAGATTTAATTTTGCATTGTAAAGTCCTTAAATCTCTGAAATTAATTTGAAGGCCTAGAAACCATAGTTAGGGTTTTGTTATAATGAGCCGGTTTTTTTTCTGAATTATTCAATTTTGTATGGCACATAAGTTGCTGTTTAATGGTGTACAACAGTAGTATTAATTAATACTGTAAATAGGCCAAAAAGTCTAGTTGAGTGTTACAGTGTCTGTAAACTTATGAAACATCAGTCATCATCATTGTGCTTTCACTGACATAAAACGAAATATTGTTAAGCTTCTCAAACATAAAATGCTTCAAAATTTGCAAGTCATCGTATTTGCTTTAGGAATGCCCAAGAAGCTGTAGGTCATATTTTGCAGCTAGGAACGTACTTCGATTCTTGCAGTTCAGGACCATCAGTGATCTTTTAGGTTTCACATGGACCAAAGTATGACTCTCCATTACGAGAAACTTTGGGGTAGTTCTCTCACTAACAGGACATTTCTATTTTTAATTTTCACTCACAAACTGTCCCCATTGCAGAAAAATTCTTTCTTGCATGGTTCTGGAAGTCTCCTTGCATTTCACATATTGTCTTTGTATTTACTAGGCTCATCCTTTTGACACATTCAAGATAAGAATGACTCTTCACTGGAAAAAGTTTACAAGAATATGGTCAAATCTTTCTTTAGCCTCCAACAAAGACATGAAACAAACTGAAGTTCTAGTTCTGTCTTTAGCAATAATTGCAGAATATACTGATATCTCATACATTGCTGGATATGACTTTAGTAGGTTAATGCCATAGCATAGAATAAACTTGATCTGGACCTTTCTTTGAAATGGTTTGATTATAGGTATCCTCTGTAGCAAGGCAATGTATATTAAATGAGTAAAATAACAGCTGCCATTGATATTAAACCTTATTTGTTGAGATATTGGGGAATTTTCTGATAATTGCTCATAATTGCAACTGTGTTTTTAATTTCTCTACACTTCAGTGTGCTTGATTTATATGCCACAGGACAATGGGAATTTTTTTTTGTTAACTTTGGGTGTTTTCATACTTCAGTTTTCAATTAATGTTTTGTAATTTTTACTGGTATGAACTGATATTTGAACCAAAAAAATTTATTGTAGCTGGCTGCTACAGAAATGAAACACAAATGAGAGAATAACACCAAAATAAAACAAGTTGCAAAGAAAATGTGCAATTTACAACAACAGTGTGCACGCAAGTGTCTGCCAACAGCAAGATGACACTTTCAGGATCACTCCGCTTAGAAATATTTCACATGCAAAAGACCACCAATGCCTTATTCAAAATTTAACTGGCATGTGTGTGTTAGATATATCTTAAAGGGTAGCACAGACTAAAAGATATTCCAATGTTTTACACGAAAGCTTGCCGTCTTTTGTAGCAATACTGTGTGTATATTACTTTAAACCATGAACATTCCTTATTTGTGTGTTCACACTTCATGTGTCCCATGCTCTGTGGTGAAATCATGTAACGTGAGCTATGACTGACTGATGAAAGTGGGTTGCAATCTTTATTTCAGTGTTTCGGAAGCTACTGTGCTGTATGTGGTAGAATTCTTATTTATACCTTTGTAATATGAAAATATGCACTGTACATGTTACCACCGAAGAAAGAAAAAAAAAACAACTTTTTTGCTGGATATTGTTTCCTAAAGTGGCAGGAAGCTTTCCTATTTTGAGGGAAAGTATATTGTCACTTAACATGGTAAGAATGTGCTGTCACCCAGGATAAAGTGTATTATTTTACATGGGAAAAATCTGAGAATTTTTCCCTACCCCTTGTAAACACCCTACAAAATTTGTTAGCCTCTCTCTTGCACTGTTCATTTTAAACAGATAGGCATTTCCTCCTAGTAATCAGATCCTTCAGAGAAATCTCAATGTGACTGCTAGCTATGTGTGAATCAACTTCAGCAACAGTGGCTTAGGTTTTATTGCAAATGCTGCAGGTGTCAGTTCTTTAGTAGGTGAAAGCTATGTTACATTTTGTCATAGAAATTAAATACTATGTCCACAGGATTTGGATTGTCCAGGAATTTAAGTACATCTGCTGTAACTTGTTGGCCTTTGAGTGATTTTACATGCTTCTGAGCTTTGGCTGTTTTTTCATCTAAAGGTTTGTGTGGTCTGTTACCGTGTTTACCCCTGGTCTCAAAGTGTGCTTTCTCTGTAGTGGCTGGGTAATGTTTCAAAGTGATGAGAGGTTGATTCGTAATGCTATGGATGGACAGAAGTGGTGCATGACAAACTGGTATTTGAATTGTCTTTCCATCTGTTATTAACGAAACTTTATAATTGTAGAAGTCCCAATTTTGTGTTTCATCACAGTTCTTTCTTCATCTCCTGTGCAGTATCAGTGTGTATATGCCCTTGGACAACTGGTAAACACCCAGGAATTTCAGAATTCTGAGAAGCTTTTATTGTTTTAGTTTTCAGTTAAAATTTAAGTTAGTAACACCAAAATTAAACTTTAGTTGCCAAGAAAAATGTGCCGTTTACAATAATAAAAAAAAAGCGCACACACAACTGTCTGCTTACAGCAAATATATCAAAGACTGTGCAATACTTTGTAACAATAAACTACGTACAATGCATCTTTCTTGTCATTTCTATGAGTGTGGTGTTACAACTGTTTACATTCTTAACAGGCTGCAGACAAACTGTTGCGAATGGTAATTTGAGAAGGGTTACTTTCAAAAGTAAATTTCCTTTTGTGCAAGATGAATTATATCATGTGTGATGAATTTCTTAAATCACAGCGCATTAAAAACTTACTGCTGAGGACCGGGCACATGAAAAATTTGGGGCCCAGGAGACCAGCCTTTTATGCCATTCTTTAAAATTTTACAGGTACATGTGTGTTTGATATACCTGAAAGGATAACACTCACTAGAGAGACAGTTTTTCAAATTTATTTTAGTTCTTTCATAGACTACAAATCATGCAATTTCACATGTAATTGGCTTTTCTGTGAAAGTCGAAGTGCTCCATAGAACATGTATTCAGCCAGTAACTCACGAAATGTTCGTTGCATAACAGTGAAATTATAAACCTGTGCTTCTCAAAAAAAAAATCTGTTGCTGCAATTCATGCTGTGCACTTATTATCACATACTCAGAAAAAAACAGCAAAATAAATTAAAAAATTTGGCAAACAATAGTAGATATGAAAGATTAGATTTTCTTGTAGCTATACTGTATGTATGTATGTATGTTAATTTAAACCATTAAATTTTTATGTTTGTGCTATTTAACAATGTATTGCTACTGGCTGACTACATCACACATCCTATGTCCTGAATATTTGCTGTTGAGTTTTACAGTTCCAAGGAAAAGTGCATTATCATTTAACACAAAACTGGGGGGGGGGGGGGAGATAATGCTCTTCAACTGGGGTATAGAGTACTTTTATCAATGTATTTACACCCAAGAAACAGTATTTTTAACCAGGATTTTTCCCCCCTTTTGTCCACATGTACACCCTGGATATAAGTGGTTAGACCAGATGTATATTTTGTCATAAGATGTTATTTCATTAAATTCTTTCTGTGCTAGTGCTCTTTGCAAAACATTTCAAGCATGGATACTTACAGCCCTAAGCAGTATTATGACTCACTTCAAATGCATTTTGAAACATCTGAAAGTCGTCAGTGAAACTTTCTGGTTTTGTGAATTGTTCAAAGTTATGCAGTAGAACTTTCATCGCGACTGCTGCTTGACATTATCCAACTATCTTAACATGCACCTACAGCACAAACAATAATTAGCAGCTGAATTTGTGGACTATCACCCTTCCAAAGAAGTAATGTGACATTGGAAGAATGAGCTAAGTACACAACAACTTTGCGACTGAAATACGTGGACATCAGTCATTCCTCTGAAGTTAAAATTCCGTCGTCTGGGAGTAGTTCATTTCTACTACAAGATGGCAGTGAAAGGTAAAATTTGATCAGGATGTACTTCGATCATGTTGAGAGTCTGGTACCAACAGAGGAAGTTGGACAGTCTACAGAGATAGTTATTTTCTGTGCTGTTGCTCAGTCTGATTACAGAAGTTATTCAGACTGCTTATACAGCCACTGCTGAATTCCTTGTCTGTACAGGCAGGTGTCTAAAATTTATTGTTTTTGCTTCCTTACAGCTGCAATAGCCTAAAAGTTGTGGAGTGTGCAAGTAAAATAATCTTAATTGACTTCCTTACACAGGCTGAGACTTCTGATTTTATGATTGTAAGCACATAACTCCTATAACTCCTTTGTCTCATTCTTCACCCCCACAACTTTACCATTTCCTAAAACAAATTGAAAACATAAATAAGCAAGCCACTGCACATACTGTCCATTATTTTCTCACCCTTATCTCTTGGCCACTTGAATGGAATGCCTCTCCCAGCATAATATGCATCACAAATATGATCCCTGGAACAAGTAATGGTTTCATTAAATCGTTTTAATAGAATGTTGGGTAGTTCTTTAGACAAGGCTTTGGCTGAGTTAGCTAAATGTTCTGTCCCTGACATCAAGTCAAAAAGATGTTAAGTCTGTAATCATAGTTTTTTTTCCCTCTCCTTTCTCTTAGGCACTCTCACACCATTCTTATTGCTTACTAGGTTGTGGCAAGGGAGCAAGTTTCAAAGTGAGCACAGAATTTTCATTTTAACTATACATGCTTGTTTTTTTCTTAAAAATCATGTCAAAACTACAGTTTTGTAAACTCACTGATGTGTTCAGAATGTTTCCCTGCTACCTCTATCTTCTATATCAGCTGCTTCTGCCTCGATAGTTTTAACAGTAATATACATTATCTCTCATTGCGTGAGAATCTTTATTCTTTTGCCGAGTTTCAGCTACTTCACTATTTTTTAATAATTTATTAAATCATTTGTACAGTTTTCCATCTCTGTGTTTCCCTTTTGGGGAGATGTCTAGTCAGACAAAAATCATTGTTGCTCAGTGGTATGAAGACACCTCAACAGAATAGACACATACGGAGAGCTGCGCCAACCAGTCTTTGGAAAGAGAAGATAAAGGCAGCATTGCTCTAAGAATAGTTTTATGCCAGAAGCTTTGTGTTCAGGAAATAGTTTGTCACTGGAAATGTACATCAGTAGTGATGGTGGTGTAGATTCCTGATTGTCATGTAGCTACTGTCCACACATCAAACATTATTTACCTGTTGCTGGTTTTGTGGTTTTAGGTTGGGTAGTCCATTGTCATTACCAGTTGCATTGCACCGACGTTGACCTGCAAGTCATAGCTCATGGAATCAGCAGCAGGACCCTCAACTAATACAAATACCTAGCTATAACAATCTGAGAGTATATAAACTTGAATAATGATTTAGGCTCATGACAAGTAAAGCAGGTAGCAGACTTCCGTTCATTGGTAGACTACTAAAAAACATGCAGCCACGCTACAAAGGAGGCTGTTTTGAATACACTTCTAACCATTCCTAGAATATTGCTGAAGTGTGTGGGACCCATATCAAATGAAAGGAACAGGAGATTCTCAGTGTAAACAAAGAAGAGCAGTACAAGTGGCCACACACTTGTTTGAGCTGTGGGTGGATGCTGATTTACCTCAAACGGCAAATTGTTGAAGATGCCAACTATCTCATAACAGATTACCTATAAAATTTCAAGAACCTGTTCATGGGAGGAGTCTAGGAATATGCTACCACCTCCCATTTAATAATGTTGGGGGGATGACACACAGACAAGATTAGTCTAAAAAATTGCTTCAAATGGCTCTGAGCACTATGGTACTCGACCTCAGATGTTATCAGTCCCCCATCACTTAGAACTACTTAAACCCAACTAACCTAAGTACATCACGCACATCCATGTCTGAGGCAGGGTTTGAACCTGTAACCGCAGCAGTCGCGTGGTTCCGGACTGAAGCACCTAGAACCGCTCTGTCACTGTGGCCGGCAAGATTGGTCTAATTGTCAAAGTGACATTAATACTTCTCTTTATGGTCCACACATTCACCTTGAAATTGCAGAATGAGATTATGAAGTAGTAAATGAGGAGGAGTGACCTATTTTAGTCACTCAAAGTTGAAAAGTGGAACAGTAAGAGGACGTACTGGAGGAAGAGACTTTCAGACACCTCTTGTCAGTTAAGTAACATGTGACCTATATACATGTATCTGTTCAGAAATTGCCCTTTTAGTATGTGTACAATCGTCTTTAGCGTTTTCAGGCATAGGAAATAGTCCTGGCAGTAAACAAGCTTCAGTTAAGGTTAGTATCTAGAAAAAATTGTGCATTGAAAGTGTTATGTACAAATGTTTTAAACATTGTGATTGAAATAATACTTGAAGCATACAGTAGTTCCTATACAAACTGATGCAAAAATTTGAAAGGAAATATAGTTTATAATGTTTACCGTCAATGCAATATGCTGGAATGGCGTACATACTGGTGGCCTGTTTTTTTTTTTTTTTTTTTTTTTTTTTTTTTTGTCAGGGGCAGTATCAAGTAAGTTCTCTTGTCTACTTATTTATGTAACACTGTGGAACAACTTTGAATGGAGGGAAATGTTACTACCTGATTCTAATTATTATTTAGACTATTGATTCTAAAGACATTTAGATGCAAATATCCATGAAGACTGCGTACTAGGACCTGATATTTGCTGTAAATGCAGGTGGGTAAGTTAATACGATTGGATCAAGTATGTGAGCCTGTTAAATGCACACCAACAAGGCTATAGGTACGAAATAAGGACAACAGAAGTTAGAAGAGGAAACAATATTATATATAATATAGCAGTGTTCAGCTGTAGTAAAATAAAAAAAAAATCATATAAAATTTGCCACTGAAAAGCGTTAATCACTTTAAATATTTTGTGTTTTACTCACTTGCAAGAAAGTCATCTTGTGAAACAGAGTTCCTGTCGACGAAATGCTCGAGGAAGTCTGTGATGTTTTCAATTTCGCTCAGTCTCATGATGATGTCTAATGGTATCTGTAATAAAAGAAGCCCAAAATTGGTGTGATATCCTTTTAATTTCAGACAGTATGAAGTAGGACCTGGGGGGGAGGGGGAGGGGGGGGGGGGAGACACAGAAATGATGCTATAAACAGGTAGCCTTCTATTACAGTGAAGTAGCAAGTTCATCATGTTTACTTATATCAGTCATGCAGGAGCAGATTTCTGTGTCAAACAATGGGATGAAGTGGTAAACTAAGTGTAACATGTCTTGATTCAATCATTTTTTATTTCGCAATGCTGTTTCAAGAGCACATGCAGAGTGTGTCAGTTCTCCACTTTAATGCAGTCTCTCAAGATGCCATTGCCTACAGGTGCAAAAATGCTTAAGGATTCTTTTCTCTAGTACAAGATCATACCTTCCTAGAACCATCTCCTCCATTAGTTGCCACCTGTTATTTGACCTGTGTTTTCTGCAGTTGGACACATGCAAGAGTTATACAACTTTATCGGTAAAACAATGCTCAGAGTTTGGGCTATTGATGTTATGTTAGGAATCACTTATGTGTCTGAAAGTGACCACTATAATATTTTATCCCTGCTACAAATGATTGCATGGGTTGGATGTGAGTTTTTGTACCAGGAATCCCCGCATTTCCTTTTTCTGTCACTGATCTTCAAGCCAAAACCAATCCATGTATCTAAATTATGACAAGATTAGTTGAATATCTTTAAGAATATATACTTTTTGAAAGAGCTAATTGAAGCATCAGCTTTCCACACATGTACCCTGCTGCAAGGATTCTAAACATGCACTGCTGAAGAGCTATTGACAGTAATATTTCAAAACAGGTACGATGCATCATAAACAACTCGTTAAGTTTCAAGACACTACAGAAATATTACATTACTAAATTTAGCAGGGCACCCATTGTATTGTTTTATTGGACATCAGTGTTTGATGGTTCAGTAACTTTAATGTGATACACACTTGCTCTTTCACAAAGCCAGTATTATATAGAGTGAGCTGCCTTCTGGAAATGAGGATTAATTTGATCTGAGCACTAGTTTTAAGGCTGAGATGTGCAGAAATATTGAAGCTTGGTCTTTGTTTCTCTGTAAAGCTGGTGCTGGTGCATTAAGGCTCTTTCACGAAGTTTGTAATTTAACATTTGTGTATTATCTTGAAACCGATAGGGTTTTTGAGAAGCAATGTAACTGTTTAGAAATTAAGTTCCTAAGGATTTTGGTGTACCCTAATATGCAAAGTTTAATTCTGGCAATAGCTGTCTTAACCTCACTGTCCTCAGGTTTTACGAATGCATGTTTAGAAGTCTGAGAGACAGTGCACATGTGGAAAGTTGATCTTTAATCAATTCTTGGGAATAATTGCATGTGGTGTAAAATATTTTTGAATGTTCCTGTCATAGTTGTTGTAACTGGTATTTAAAATGAGTGTTGGTGGTTAAGAGATTAATCACAGAGTTCACGAGTCCCTTTGTCAATGGGGTTCATATGGAGCAAGTGAGTGATGTCCGCCGCAAATCTGATCAGATTATGAAAGCATGTAAGAGTTAAAACTGCATTAAATTCACTATTGTTGACACAGCTGAGAAGTAATTTAAATAAAAGTCACAATACACAAGGGGTGTCAGGCTCATCTGTGACAAGAAAGACACCACCCATATATGACCTCATGCCAACCGGGTTAAGTGTGTAGATAGTGACAGAATGAAGAAAGCTTTCTAACTAGGAGAGACATAATAGTACAAGTGAGAAAGCTGAAAACTTAATGGACACTTTGTGGTCTCAACAATAAAACACAAGGTGAGAGATAATGTTTAGCAGAAGCCAGGGAGTGACCATTGAGCTTCTGCAAGTGATGGGACTGTCCCTCTCACAACTGTCTTGCCCCCGCTCTGTTAGTGGCACAGGGAATGTTCGGAGTAGTAAGTGGTTGGGGGGTCTAAATAATTCTGGGCCTTGTAATAATCTATTAATGATACAACCATTGATCAGGGCACCTCACAAGTGACACAGAAAACGTGTTGCACTCAAAATCGTAAAGATTATTTGACAAAATTATAAACAAAATATTGCTTTATGAGAGGACACAGGATATTTTGTAGCAAATGCGTTCTTGGTAAGAATTTTCTGCACACTGTAAATGTTGCCTCACATTAAAGTGATAAAACAGAATCAGTCAACAGACCTGTAACTGTAATAATAACTATACAATTGTGAATAACAGTGATACAAAAAAAGCTCTGGAATACTATTTCCAAAATAAAGCAGTGTGAACACTGATATCTCCAAAAGCATAATTTTGTGGTCCAAAGTAAATGTAGTAGCAGTAAATTTCAAGTAGTTCAGAGGAGAACTTTACTTGCTGGGATATGGGGGCAACAAAAAGGGTGTAATAGCTACAGTAATACTAGACCATAGACTAAATGTAAGGAATGCAACCACCTGGGGTTGTTTAACATTGTACACACTATGACCGAAGTGTATTTTAAGACAGCCAAACTTGAACTTGCAGCAGCTCTGCCCTTAAGCCAATCATACACAGAACAGCACTGGATGACACACTGAAGCAACATCACAGCCCATGTGCACAATTGATGTTCCTGTCAGACACCACTGGGATACCTTAGTGTGCTACCATGCAGGGATCCACACCATGGGTTGATTTCGTGTGTGCATAACCAGTCCAGCCTTGAAAGGAACCATGACGCTGGACACGGTCTGCCCATTCAGGGCATAAACCAGTCTCGGCATGTTGATAAGACATTGCCACTAGCTTAGGCCTGGCCACTGCACCACGTTGTCCCAATGCCAGACACTCAACTTGCAGCTCCATCTGTGCTGTCCAACCACCCTACCTGCTTCCTTCCTCACTTGCTCTCCACAACGACTGCCTTCCTCCAGCTGCTCTACAGGCAAACACCAGACTTCATGGACAGCCCCTGCTGTTTGCAAGAGGACTCCATGCTGCCATGTGATGTGGTATTGTGAAAGATGTGCACAATGTGCTGATGCTAACTGCCCAAGACCCAGCTGCTCTGTCTGGCTCATCTGCTGGTCAATCCAAGATTCATCCAGATTGTGTGCTGGTCAACTCCCACCAGCCCAGGCTGCCTTAGCTCGACCTGCAGTGAGCCGCAACACCACCTCCTGCATACTCTAGGCGACTGCAGTACCGCAAATCATTTGACACTCCTAGCAAGCAGGTGGTATGTCACACAGTAAGCATTAAAGAGAGGAGCAACAGCCACTATTCACTGAAGTGCTACCCATGACATGGAAAATAGGATGTAGCAGGAGAAGGGAATAACCACATGTAAAAGCAATTACAATAGGAAAGGAAGGATCATTGAGGCAGCTGGTAAATGTGGTAGGATTGAGGTCCCAGAGACCTAACATACTATTGGGAACATCCCAACCTAGCCATCCTGCTATGAAAGAAGTTTGTATCTTAGAATAGCAACCACATTTGAGAGAAACAGCTTGTTCAACTGCCCGAGTCATCAACTAATATTAGAGACAGTGACTCGAGAAGCCCATGTTTAGCATGTAGCGCCAGGAGGAGGGGCATTCCACCAGGGAACAACCTGCTGTTTAAGTCTTTGCATCCGCAATATGGCAGTGGCTTATTCCAGAAAATAAAATGGGTTAATCTGGATGGGTAGTGTGCTTGCATAGCCAAAGAGGGTAAGGTGATGAACACTTGCAGTACTCTGAATTAGAGTCCTCCTCCAGCTCAAATTTGACTTGCCATTGGATTTATATTAATCCCAGTTACAGCTAGTGTCAGAATTTCTCTTTTCTCATGTATATAGGGCTGCAGCATTATGAATGGTGTCAGTTCTTTCAGTCATGTTCAAAATAATACACCTCACACATTAAAAAACACTGACTGTTTCTTCTAAATGGCTAGAGATGCATATATTGCCCTACCCTTTGTTTTGGAGCTGTTAGTGTAAATGGCTAACACCTCTGAAGAACGGAGAGGAATACACACTTAGGGCCACTGAAATTAGATCCTTCAAACGATAGGTTGTAATTTGCAGTCTTTGTACTGGCAGAGGAAGGGGAGGTAAACATGAGGGGGCACATTGCAAGAGATTAGGCAGTGGTCCCAGCAGAATACCCCGGGGCCCATTCCAAATGTTAATCCCACCCAAGGGCAAGTGTCAGGGGTTCACTCCTCCATGTATGCAAAGTAAATTTGATAGATTGGATGATTATGGCGTTCTCAGAGCACGAGTTGCTACTATCTGAACTTGAGGTGTAAGATCCTCAATTTGAAAATGAAGCTGTCTATGATCTAGTCCAGAAGACATGAGTGGCTAATCAGACTCCAAAATGAACTGGGTGCAACAACTTTTAAGGTGGAAATGCCAGTAAGCTGTACACTTTGCTACCATAGGCTCTTTGGGATAAGGGTGTGGAGGAAAGTAGCAGGACTCACATCCAAGGAAGTGATCAGAAATTCATGTCTCTTGGCTGAAACCCATGGAAATGGGTGCAAGTGGAGACCTTTCAGATGGCATTCAACTGCAGCTATAGACTGGGAACTATAGCAAATGCAAATATCGCTGACAGTGGGGAGTTGACCAATGGTCTCATTGATGGCAATGAGGAAGAGTGTAACTCTCAGCACAGAGCTCTGGGATCAGAGTGATGCACCAACTCTAACCTGACTATGGAGCCATGAAAGCCCCTAAAGGACAGTAAGTAAAATGTAATGGCATCAAGCTGTGTGGTATTCCTTATAAAGATTAAAAAATGCAGTGAGGTGTTGACATTCAGAAAAATCCTGTTGGATTGTTGTTTCCAACGTAATTAGATGGCCTGTGAACCCTTCCCTTAGGCAGACCTATAAGGGGACAGAAGGCCCCATGATTTGAAAACCCAGCACTAAATTTGCAGATCAAGTTGATGAGGCAGTTTCGTTGGTAGTAGTTGATAGATATAGGGTTTTTGCCTGGCACAAGGATTGGGATGATAGTACTGTCTAGCCATTGTGAAGGAAAAACACATTCTAGCCAAATACAGTTGTAGCCCCTTAGTAGAGTCATTCCTTGCTTAACATTCTAATGTTGGATAATTTGATTATGAATTGAAAAAGGGTGATCTTAAAGGTTGTCAGGTAAGGAGGGGATGGAGACAGTCACAAATTGGATCATAGGAATCTATGTAAATACCACCTTCAAGGAAGAGAACTGACACAGTTGCCTTTGGTTTCCCAGAAGCCTGCAGAACTTGGCTCACACCTGGAATGAGGACGCAAATGTTCCCAAGAAGACGACAATGCTCCTAGCATTGGTTGTTAATGTAGGTGATAGTGAGCCTTAGCACAAAACCATTTAAGAAAGAAGAGCATGCTCTTGAACAGTGTTAGATTGTCAGTGTCTTTGGTCCATAATGATTCCGGTCTGTGGTGGATGATGTCTAGAAAGGGCAGTAGCTTGCATGGGTGATCTCATCGGAAACATCTCTCACAACCTCGATAATGCAATCTGACAGATAAGGAGTGAAGGTGACAGCAGAGCATACAACTGCCAATTGGTTCTTCAGAGAGTCCAACATACCAATTAGTTTTAGAGTGACAAGGAAGTAACGGGATCACTAGAAAGTGATCATCTTGAAGATCACTGTGTAGAGATTGTTGTAATTAAGCCATTACATTAGGGGAAGAGATGGTTGATAGCTGAAGAAGTGTCATGGGTAGCACTGATGTAGGAAGGAGTACAGTCATTGATAGATAGATAGATAGATAGATAGAGAGAGAGAGAGAGAGAGAGAGAGAGAGAGAGGGGGGGGGGGGGGGGGGGGAGAGGTAAGCTGGTCACTCAGAAGGCTCCTGTAGCCACCTGAAAGTAAGAGTGTGCCGAACCTGAAAGTAATATAATGAATGCTGGAGTCATTTGCATTCTCTTGGCTATTTGCTTCCAGTGTGATATGAAGGGGAATTCACTCGCTGATCACACTCACAGGTAATCTGTTTATAGATCCCTCCAAAATCTCTCTTTGGGCCAACACACTGAGAGGTAGAGCCTTTCACCTCCATGTTAAAGTTTATTTGCACAACTACCTTGAGGGAGTAAATTGGCCAGGTACTGCCAATGACCTGGGTGCAGTAATAGCAAAGGTTGATACCACATAAACTGGATACAAGCGTTTGTATTTTTTTCCGAGATTGAAAATATGAGGACATGTAACCTTCATTTCTCGATTTTGTATTCCTCTGTTAGGGTACTATACTACAGCTCGGGTATTGGAGGACAGTCATTCCCATGCTTGAGACCCACAGGTTGTAAAACATATCCTGAATTTTCATGAAATGGCCGGCCACAGTCTCCACAAATCTGGCCATATGTACACCATATCCCCTAAATTGTGGCATTTAAAATACTGTGTAGGAGGGTGGGGGAAATGCGGCTTAACATCAAGGTGGTAACACAAGATTGTGCCTTTTTCTGGAACTGAATCCCTTCAAAATGGAATATGAAGGTGTTGGTGTCTATACTGTTGTCTGACTGGCCTCTTAAATACGATATACAAAGTAGATTTCTCGCCCCTCTAAGTGTTTGCATAGTTCATCTGCCTGCAGCATTAAGCCCTGGTGCAAAATTAATTCATGTTGAGGTTGTTAACAATGGGGTGTGATGGCAATAGGAACATCAAGCTATTTACAAACGAATAATGTCCAGGACTGAGCTTGCCATCTTCATTAAGATGGAGCCACTTTACAATTTTATGGGGGAAGAGTGTTTACTAAATATGTTTTCAATATACTCCACAGAGACCATTTGTTCAGTAGAGTAAGGATCCCAGAACTGAGGGGAGTATCTGTCCACAAGTTACTTGGTTTTGTTTTCCAGCCATGACATAAGTTGTCTGCCAGGGTCTTGCGTCCACCAGCTGATAACCGTGGTAGTTTGATAGCATCAGAGATCTCCCATGACGCTGATTACTCTGAATAAGGGCTTTCTCCTTGGGCGCCACCCAGCCAAATCGAAGACCAGCTGCTGTTATGGCCTATTTTCAGGGTCAGCCCCAAAATGGACAGGTATCTACTCCTTGACATGCATGTGCAAGTGAAAGGGGAAACTTGTTGGGCAGCAACAGTGTGATCTCCTCATAGCCAACATGGCTACCACCAAATTTGTACTGGTGATATCCCCTCCCCCCACATGGGCTTGTTACTGTATTTGAAAATGGATAACATTCCCACGTGGCCTACTCAGTCCTTATAAAAATTTTGAAAAGATGCGAGGGTCAAACTCAATTGTGAGGACTAAACATAAATTAACAGAAATATGTGTTGGAAATTTAGGAAACAAAAGTGGGACACACCAGAATCTACATCCTACAAGCATGCTAGACAGGGAAGGAATAGCTGCAGTGGGTTGGGGTCACAGATTTACTTGTAAAAGAGTTGTGAATATTTTACACCAAAGACCCAACAAGGATATAAGTAGGTGCCAAGAACTTGGCTGACAGTGCTGCACAACTAATGGTTGGTAACTCTCAGAAAATTATTTAGTACAAGTACTATTGAAAATAATTTACTTGTGGTGCAGCACAGTTAGCAGTAGGTTACAAGGAAAGTGGAGTTCTATAAATTTGGCAAAGTGATGGGTTCAGTTTTAGGATGGTCAAACAGGGGAAGATGGTCAGTGTAATGCAAGGCAGATAGAAACTACTTCGAGAAAGAAACTGACAGTTTACCTTGGAAATCTTAAAACTGCCAAAGAAGAATGTACTGATATGTTCTGTATCCTTAGCGGTTTTTTGTATGGACGTTCTTATCAAGGATAGGAATAATGCATGTGACCAATTTTTTAAAATGAATCCTGTTAAGAGATGTGTAGCATTTCCCAGTAAAACACACACACACACACACACACACACACACACACACACACACACACACCGTAAGTAGCTTAGTGTATGTTACCATTTGTACACATGATTGAAATTTATTTTTTAAATGAAATAAACAGCAGAGCTTCAGTGCGCTGATGAATAGCGTTTCATGATTGATCGGAAGTTTGGAATCATTTAAATGTTCATCTCATTTGAGATGTGGTGCTACAGACGAATGTTGAAAATAGGTGTAATGATAAGGCAAGGAATGTGGAGGTTCTGTGAAGAATCTAGAAAGAAAGGAATGTAAGAAAAACACTGACAAGGAGAAGGGACAGGATGAGAGGACATATGTTAAGACAGCGGGGAATGACTTCCATAGCACTAGAGGGAGCTGTGGAGGTAGAGAGAAATTGGAATATATCCAGTAAATAAGTGAGTTTGAAGATTAAATTTCCTTCTCCATATTCCTACAACGACCAAAAAGTAAAACATGAACAGTCATAAAATTGGCATTGAGTCAGAAAATAAAGCAATGTCAATGGTTGGCTCCAGTAAGCACAGAGCTCCACTTAACAAATGACGGTGAGTGAAATGAGTTAAACTAAAAGGCTCATAGTTGCACAGTCATCTCTTAAGTTCAGAAAGCTTGTCAGCTCATTAGTGCTGATAAATTCTTTCCGAAGTAGAGCAGTCATAGAAATAGAAGCCCCTGGTTTGAACGCAATGTCATCACTGACGATGTTAGAACGCTTACATACTCAGTGTGAGCACTAGATTTTCGAAGCAAAGGCGAAAGAGATCTTTGTGGTAGATAGCAGGCTCTGGGTATATCTGCTTCAGTGCAGAAACACATTTCAGTGGTGATGTGAAGGAAAATGTAGCAGATAGTCACACAGGAGCTTGGTATTATGGCAACTTAAAAAAAGTAAGTAACGGCACTGCTACTAGTATGTTGTTAACAGTGGCGATGCTGAGACGATGAATTTCGCCACTAGAATAAGAAGTCTCGCAACTTTTCTATTTTAGCGATGTAATTAATTAGTGCGCAGGAACTGCTATTTATTCAACAGCTGTTTAGTTCCTTGAGATAATGCAGCTATTTTTGCCAATGTGTGACATGCATAGGTGGGATGACCTGTTCGCTGCACTCGGTTGTTGCAGTGATGTCACGCCGAGCTGATGTAACACGCTCTGCTTTGTTATAGCACTCCTATCTGCTTCAAGGACTCAGACTCCCTACTGCGGGATGGTTTAAAGCCGCCTGACTTCCTGAACGTGACACACGACGAAAACAACTGATTCCTAACTGTTTACTGTCTTAACTAGGGTGCTTGATATAAGGAACCAGCGCTACGAAAACAGCAAGATGTGCTCTAGAATGTGCAGTTGTAATATGTCTAATGACTGCTTATAGCTATTTGTGTATATAGGACACTTTGAAATTGTTTTAAGAGTTCTGTTTGTAATAACCAATGTCTGGATACACTCAGTGCTATTATTTGGTCTCATCGAAATTTGTCTCTCTGAAATTGTAATTGTAAGGTTATATAGTAGTAATGTTTCTGGAAACACACTAACTATTGTTTCGCGATATTTCAGCAGTGGCCAAAAACACCCATTAGTTCTGCCTGTAATTAAACTCAGGGCTACGCGTTTTCACTGCATACTGCCTCGGAGTACATTTCACTTTACCTCCATTTTCTTGTACGTCTAGCAATGGTCCAAACTTCACGCCTTGGAAAACCTGCTTAAAGTAACAACACCTTTTAAATGCGGACTTCAGGTGTTCGGTAGCTTCTGGAAAGCTGTCAGCATCGGAAGTATTCTTGGGCCCAGCGTCCTAACGAATGTACTGCATTGATGGCAGTTGATGAACGCATGTTCTGTGGGCTTTCTGCGGCATGCACTGAGGCGACGGCTCCGCATTTGAAGACTGCGAGCACGGTAAGAATTACTGCTTACATATCTCTGTGTGCACCGTAATTACATTAATTTTTCTTTGTGGTCCCTGCAAGAGAGGCGGGCAGCTCTCGTATATACCTAGATTCGTCATTTAACACTGGATTTTCATACTTAGTAAGTAGGCATTTGCGGGATAGTTGGTGTCCAGTTTCAACTATTCGGCAGTTTAGGTTTATCAGCATTTCGGTGACTCCTATGGATCATGCGGACCTTTCACCTCTTGTGTTGCCCTTCAAAACCCCGTGTTTTCTCAGTGGGATTTTGTAATCCCAAACGCTTAAGCAATATTCTAGGGATGTCACACAAGTCTGCTCTAAACAGCCTCCTGTGTAGAATGGTTATGTTTTCCTAGTAGTCTACCAATGAACCAAAGTCTGTCCCTGATCTATGACGAGCCTGCGTGACTATTCCATTTCGTATCCCCCCCCATAAGTCTTTTTTCCCCAGGTATTTGTACGAGTTGAATGCCCTATTGTTGAAAGCTCAGTTGTGCGGAACGTTGGAGAATTATGTCAGACTGATTTGAGAATCCAGCGTCTAACCCAACAATCTTACCACGAATTATCACAGTGCATTTTTCGGGACTATTTGTATAGAATGATTAGGATTACATATCCCAACGATAAAGTAAGAGGCTAAGCACAATTTCAGATAAAGCAAAGAAGGGAAGAAACAAATCAACTGCACGCGTTTCAAAGGAACTATCTGGGCAGTCACCTTGACATTATCCCCGGATGGGAGTTAGAACTCCTCTGCTATGCACCTCGAGATTCTAAGGTGCACTCCACCTAGCTCTGTGGGGACTAATTCGTTCAGCGTTTAATAACTGAGGATTTATATCTGCTGAAGCACACAATATCACTGTTGACAATGGTCGTTAGAGCTGCTCGATTTACTACGAATAAAATTAAATTCAAATCGAATGAAGTACTAAAGCCAAATTACGCAAATAAACTGTATTTACCTGTACGTGTACACATGCAAAAAAACTTTTTATGTACGACGACAGTAGTAATACAGCAGTTTACCGTGAAGGAAACAATAGTGGTCAAATAGGTCAAATATTACACGCCATGTCATATTTATTAATTTAGGCACCTTTGTGACTAAGCATCTGAGAGATTTTTTATTTTTTAATGATAAATAATCTATCACAGTTACTGTCACGTCTTTAAATTCATTTATTACGTGACAGATTTCCAGACGTAACTTTAAATAGTCGACTTTTATCTAACCACCATCCATTATTCTACATTGACAGTCGTCAGTAGTGAAGCATAAAGTGCATTTGATACGTACTATTGAGACGTGTATTGCTTTTTACAAGGTGTATAAACGGGGACAAGGTATATAGTAATCTAATTATCCGCAATGTTGTACAATTTCGTCACTTCCCGATCTCTGCCGTTTACAAAAAATTTATTTCTTGCGTTAAAGTCTGCCGCATACGTATCTGAATTTACCCTATTTCGAATGTCTGTGAGACTATAAGTGTACATGTTAAAAAAACATACAAACATAACTTCAACACCAAGGAGGACTACCGGAACTAAAATGAGCATTATGCCACAAATGATTAGTTAAGACGTACGCGGCATCAATGACTGCTAATTCAGTTTGCGGCGATCAGAACCTTACAATTTCGTAACATGATATCGGATGACACGGTTGTGGTATTAAGGGCACCTCCATACATTTTCCGATATGAGTTGCACAAGAAAGAATTACACGTTTTACACCACAGAAACTCTTCTCGTCACATGGCAAATAGAACTGCTTACAGGATGGGCGATACTCTGGGCCGTAGAGCTCCCCTAGAGAGCGTTTGCTGTTTAATATTTCTGTATATAGAAAGGAGTGGGGTATGTTGTACCTGACACCCGCCATACAAATCACACATTTTGCGTCTGTCCGGCGTGATGCTCACCAGTGCCGGCCGCCGGATTGCTATCATCCCAGTAGCGAACTCGTTTGCGGTTGTCACTGTCAAGCAAAAAAATGGGGACTCGCCTGGAACACATTTTGTCCACTTGCCGCTTACAGCCTGAGGCGTTCGCTCTTTCTGTGCCTATGTACCATTAGTCCAGTTTTCAGGGACGGCGTTGTGCGGCTGACACGGATAGCGGTGCACGAGTTGCAGTCCTCAAGACAACACTACGAACATTATTGAACGGACCGTTATTACCACATGAACAATATGGTCATCCCCAATACTGTAGTATGTAATGTGGTCCAATAACCATTCGGCGCCGACTACACTCTTATTTATTCGTTACGCTCACTCATCGCTGTCTTAGTATAGCCTGTATGAATCGAAAGCTAAAGTATACAAGAAACCTCATTTACCACAGTACGATCATTCTACCGCTTTCGACTTCACGGACATGCTAGAACCATTATTTCTAGGTTTTTCACGAACGTTAGCTTGTTGAACTGAGTCTCTTATCCTTTGCTAACGGCGCAGGTTTTGGCGATGCCTGTATGTTCACCCTAGGAGGATGCCACAGGACAGTTGCTGTCGAGAAAGGTGTGCTTTCTATGTAAGTGATAACACCTAATTGAAAGTATTTACATCTTCTCTGCACGTACAAAAATGCTCGCTAACTCTCTTGTACGGCCCAGGACTATGCAGCACCATACATCATTTCGAGCTGATTTTGAAGTCCTGCTAAACATGTGCACATTCATTTTTGTTTCCATGGTCAGTAAGACATCCAGGACAGCAATTTGGAGGTGATGGATTAGGCCATGTGAGACACATTAAGAAGATTCTTGCTAATAGCGAAAAGAACAGGTACTGAGAACGCAGAGTAATTGGCTATTTGGATGCTAACTAGCGGCAGCTCTAAAGAGGGAATTTGTATTTGTTGTGATTCATTATTCTTCGGCTTTGAGTGACGTCGAGCGACAAGAATCGGGGAGCTATGGATTCGAAGAAAACAGCAGCCTTTAGCTTTGTTATGGTGCGTGAGTTTATGAATATCACAGAAACATTGTAGATGCTGACAGCTTAATGGGCCATTTGTTGTTTGTTAGTGAAACTTCTCTACTATTTAAAGATATTGCACAAATTAATAGACACACACAGGAAAACTTGTGCGGAACCACCCTTAGCACAGCAAACAGCCTGAACGGTCCTACGCATGAATGCGTCCAGGATATAGAATTTTAGTACTCAATAAAAGATACTAAAGCAATGTGACGGTTCCTCTGCTTTACCCATACAGATCACACTTGTTAGGTACTTCTCAGATCCGGCGAAAATGGAGGAGTGGGAGGGGGGACGATGATGAGGTTGCTTCATTCACACACTAAACTAAACAGTAACACACAAATCCATACGCAAGTATGGAGCTGTCACTTGGAATTTTCGCTCCTCAGCTGGGAGCAATATCTGTGTCAATGAGTAAAAATGGTCGCTTAAAGCGATTTTATAAAATTTTCAGTAAACTTTTGTTCTAGTGAACCACAGAAGCTACTGTAAACCAGTCTTTGACAATTCATATTATTACCAAAGCACCAAGTTTTCGTTCAGCTTTTGTTCCCATAGTTTTGTTTCTACGCTGCTAGTCTTCGTAGGTAACTACGTCACATGGTTGAGAGCTGTGTACGAGTAGACCAGTGGTTCCCAATACTTCTGACACCATTACAGCAGAGTCCAAGTTCAGACAAGCGTTACCTAATATCTCAATGGTGTAAACCGAGAGCTCACTGAAGTTCACTTTCTGATGAAAGCTGGTTCTGCTTTGGCGCAGCAGGTGATGGCCGTGTGTTGGTTAGGAGGAGGCCACGTGAGGTGGGTACGTCTATCTATTGATTCGGCCTGTTGTGTTCACATTCGTTAGCACTATTCCAGGGGGTGTTTTACAACAAGATTACTCTCGCCCACATACTGCTGTGGTAAACCAACATGCTTTACAGAATGCCGACATATTGCCTTGGCCTGCTGGATCACCAGATTTGTCTCCAGTCGAGCACATATGGATCATCATTGGACGCCACAACTCCCACAAAGAGCATTAACCGTCCATGTATTGACCGACTAAGTGCAGCACTCATTGAACTCCATCGCACAAACTGGCTTCCAGCACTTGTACAACACAATGCATGTACGTCTTCATTCTTGCATTCAACATCCTGGCTGTTAGACCCGTTATTAATGTACCAGTACTTCACATTTGCCATGGCTTATCTTGCACTTGCATTAACCAATGATCTTGGTAGTGGCTAGCACTCTGGACTCGCATTCGGGAGAACGACTGTTCAATCCCGCGTCCGGCCGTCCTGATTTAGATTTTCCGTGATTTCCCCAAATCACTCCAAGCAAATGCCGGGATGGTTCCTTTGAAAGGGCACGGCCGTCTTCCTTCCCTAATCCTATGAGACCGATGACCTCGCTGTCTGGTCTCCTCCTAAAACAACCAACCCCCTAGTGATCCTTTAATGTTAATCACTTAAATATGTTACCTAGACAAATGTAGTCCCGAAATATCAGTACTCAAACATGATGTATATATCTCAATTTTACTGTCATATGCATAGTAGAAACAATGAAATTTCTATGTTGTGGGTGGGCTATGGAGAAATAGATCGTTCAAACTTTCATTTCACAAGTTGTGCCATTGTATCGCACTTGAGTGGTAGTGTCTTGGGGAAAAGAAAGTAACTGTAACTTAAGCAAATCGTTACAATTTTACGAAATAGTGACATTACTAAAGATTTTTTTAGAAGTAGTTTCGTGACAAACACAACTGAACCGTATTTTTTTTATGCCTCTCAATATTTAATTTTACTCCTCAGGGACTACTTACCCCGATGGGAACCACTGCTGTAGACACTTTCGCCCACCTTAGGTAATCCAAGGTATTTGAGTTTCTTCCACGTCTGCAGTCATTCCTTCACATTCTCCTGATTTGCACGATGGAAGATGATAGTAGTTGTACCGTAAATAGCTCACGTCTGCAGTTCTTGTTTCACTATTGCCGTTGACATGTATTCGCTATACGCAGATCAAGCTGAGGTGCCACTTTAATGGCAGCAGTCGGCCTATAGTATGCTATGTGTTTTCACCACCATTAAGGCCATCATACGAAGTTGTCCAGTGAATTCTAGGATTTTCGAGACATAGGTATTATAGCTCTAGATTACCCGTAGTAGTCATTGATGGAACAACTAATGAGCCACCGATAGTTCTCAGTAATTCGAAATGCGCAAGAGCCAATATGACTCTTAATCATATGCACTGGCGGCTCGTAACACACCTTGAGAATTTACAACAGGGAGGCATGGTGAACTGTTATGAGGGTAAGTAAAGCGAACAGATAACGAAAATAACACGTTGACATTAACGTGTTCATAAACCAAAGAGTACCCTTTTATCATTCAGACGAATCTATAAATTCGACATTTTTTAAATTTAGTATTATCGAAATTAACCCACTAGCTCCACATTAGTAGGTAGTATATGGGAACAGCGAAATTTGTGTGTTCTCTCTTTTTCCACTTCATGCGTTGTCCGTTAAGAAACATTAGCATTAGAGAAATTCGGATTGTCATGTTCAGTAGCTCTTTCCAAATGCGACATCGGAGAGAATGGTTGTTTAGGGTCGGAAGCTGTTCCACCATTACGGTGGATGGCACGAGTCTCTGGAGGGGGGGGGGGGGGCTATTTAATATCCTCCTCCCTGTCCACTATTCCTCTCAGAACCACCGGTCCTGGCAAATTCCTTGCCACAGCCACGAGTTTTAAACGGTAATTTTCTGCGCTTGCAAGATGAGCAACTTCCCTTGGAAATCTTATGTAACACGGACAGTCGAGAGAAAAAGCATAACTAAAGCGAGGGGATCAGGTACAGGGAACATGACAGAAGCAATTTTTCACGATGGTTCGCTGACGCAGTCCTCTTGCAACACATCGTCTCCTTTGGCACCTGCAGCTACAACCAAGGCCACATAGACTCGTACAAGTGAGTTCCAATAAGACATTTCCAACAGTATAATGTGGCGACGGAAAGGCAATAACCGCTTTAAACAGACTGTAAAAACTAGCGTATTTTCGTGGATTATGTTTTCTGTAGTAACCCGGAGCAAAATGTCCTTAGACAAGAAAAAAAGAGACTCAAATCTACAGGAGCTTCAAAGACAATACTTTCTGAAACCTAGGTTTAATAAGGAGATTTAACTTACAAACATGGAGACACAAACCTGTGGCTTCCAGTTTTGTCCATTTTTTCAATCTGTATATCCTTAGAAAAATCCATACAGCTCATCCGGCTATGAGTTTTGTGGCACCTGCTCACTGATATGGGAAAGTTGTTTCTTTTTCAAATGAATGAAAAATTGGAAATACCTAAGGATATTAAAATGGGCAATTCTCTTCGAAATCTTTGATACAACATGCTACATTCGCCGATGGCCTTAAGACGACAAAATTTTTCTGAAGAAAAAGTTTACTGCATACATAAAATAATAACATGACCCTTATTAGGGAAGAACGTGAGTCAAATCAACATCTGTCTGTCCTGACAGTTTTTTATGATTTCCCTAAAGCACTTTTAGCGAACGGCAGAATGATTCCTTTAAGAAGTGAACAGCCGATTGTTTCCCCCTCCTATCACTGCTCATCTGTGACAGTCCTCAACGTGTAACGATATCGACATATACCGGAGATGGAGTGAACGGCATTTAAGCTAGTTTCTACACGCAACAGTTATCACTTTCTGCATTGGCCATCAGCTAAACCCAGCACATAATATTCTGGTAGGAACCCAGGTCTGGAAACCTATCGTTTCCGTTCTACTACAGTTTCAATTTAGATGTGTAACGCTTACGCGTCTGCTGAGGGAGGAAGGCAAGTCTGGTAGACAGTGGGGTGCCACTTCCATGTACGTCAGGAAATATGGCTTCAGCTTGATGGTGCATCACTTCTCACATGCGGTCGGAGACATCTATACAGAGAAAGATAGATTGGACGAGGTGGTCCAACCTAGGGATGGGCTATGATCGCACTCGAGAAACGCGCGACGCGAAGGCAATTTCTCGAGAATTTCTCGGGTACGCTCGATAAATTGACAGTACTGCGCTCTCTGAGAAATTGCGCTAACCTTCAGTACACGAAGCACTGAGCCGCAGCGGTCGTACTCGTCGTACGTACGTGCTCGGAAAACTTTGAAATTCTATGATTGATATCAACTGTACTACCGTTATTAATTTTTACTGAAGTATTAGTATATGTCTCATAAGACAAAAATCATAGAATTGTTGTTTAATACAAAGCACAGAATTCGCATAAAACAGAAGCTTTATTCTTACAAAATAAATTACCTTGTACATTCTGCATATATGGTTACACGTAAAAGAGAGGTACTATAGCCTTTTATATACAGAAACTGCGTACATGAGTTTACTTACAGAAGAAACAAAGTAAACAAAAGTTGTTCAGCAGAAGGCATTTTTACATCGCATTGCTACACTGCCGTCGATTTTTGTTTAGAAATATGATTTTATTAACCAACTGGCCTTTTAGTCTGCTTCTTTGTTTGTTTATAAGTAGTCCAGTTTTCGAAAATATTCTTTCACTGGGAACAGAAGTTGCAGGTATTGCAAGATATTTTTTTGCCACGACAGATAGACCTGGGTAACTGTTTTCATTTTTTTCCCCAGTAGTGTAAAGGATTATCCGTGCGTTGTAGGTACGGTTCTTCCAAATATCGTTGTACCTCCAGGTCCATGCTATCACAACCGCTTTTCATTAGATTTTTATTGGAAACCTCTTCATCGAAAGAAGCCCATAAGGAACTACTGGCGTTTTGTACGACATGGTACTCGTGGCTAGTGTCGTTAGCAGCCGAATGAGTAGATCGTACGGTCTCTACCACGTTTGTGCACTGTGCAATGAGGCTTGCAACGGTGTGTTTTGAATGAATGGGATTCGTAAATGGTAACGTTTTGAATCTTGGGTCGAGAACTGTGGCAACGGCATTTACTTTGTTTGCTTCTATTAAGCCTAGCCGGGCTATTAGTGAGTTGCGCAGACGTTGCTATATTTGCGCTGTCGTGGTAGCCAACTTCCCATTACATACGGTTATGATTAGCTGTCTGGTTATTGGAATAGCTTTCGAAAGAGAGGTGTAGTCTTCAGTTGAGATTTCACTTGTTACCACTTCAAATGGCTCTAGTACACATAAACATTCTTTCAAAATTCGCCACTCGTCAGCTGTGAGGTTTCTCTACACCTGAATACAAAGTTGATAAACAGGCTGCAATGCATTCCTTTTGCTGCACTAGACGTTGTAGCATATAAAACGTACTGTTCCATCGGGTTTCGGTTTCCTGAATCAATTTATGAACAGGTTTTTTCATTAGATCCTGAATCTCATGGAGTTTTTCATTAGCATTGCAACTTGTTTTAAAATAACTAACAAGTTTTCTGGCCTTTTTCCGCATAATGCAGAGCTCACTGTTGCTGTTCAAAGAACTTTTCACAACTAAATTGATAGTATGCTAAAGGAGGCACATGCTGCAAGTAGAATCTTCCACGGCCAAGTTTACAGCCTCTTTCTGTTCATGGTAATCGTCCTCAAACATGAGGCGCAACTTTTTTCGATTTGGTATCGAGTATTGTGGGTCCAACAGTGAAACAAAACATCGAAAACCAGTGTCCTCGACGATTGAAAGCGGTTGAAAATCGTCTGTTATCATGGCCACTAGTGCTTCATCTAGCTGTTGTTGCCGTTTACTTCCCTCTATGAAGAGAAACGTAAGATTTAGATCAGTGCTCCTGCGAGAGGCTACGTTATGCTCGACAACTACTCCAATAAAATTACATGTCGTATCGTGCAAAAGCTAGGATAGTATAGGTTTGTTTTTGGGGTATGTTGTAGTTTTTAAGCGTGGCGGACCGCTTCGGACACTATCCGAACTTTTGCACGGAATTCACGTTTTGTACCACACGTACCTGGATATTTTGTCTGTCTCGCACTATTAGAATAATGAGCATCTGTATCCACGGACGTCGCTGTTTTATTGATCGATAAATTGTGCAGTTTAAGATGTCTAATCATGCCCGTTGTATTTTTTTTATACATTACGGAGATTTTTACGACAAATGTTGCAAGTAACGTTATCTCCATCCTCCGTAAAGTACTGCCAGCACCATGACGTTCGTTTTCGAGTGTCCATATTGATTTGAATAACAACTTTACTCGAATGAAACCTGAGACATACTATACGAGCACAGTGAGCAGCGAGCGTGTTTGTGTAGCGGCGGCATTCAATTCATAAAGCAGCGGCGCGGCGTATGTTGTGGCAGCCAACTGGCGCGCAGCGGCACACGCCGCCGAACCATTTCTCGTGAGCTTCTCGAGAATTGCTTGAGAACTATAGGCTCGAGAAATTCTCGGTGTGCTCGAGTCGCCGCGCCTCGCCATCCCATCACTGGTCTAACCGCGTGGGCGCCGCGATCGTCGGATTCAACTTGTAGCGACTACTTCTTGTGGGCTCATATGCCAAGTTTAATTTGCGAGATTTCTGAAGAGACAGAGGAAATCTGCTGGCACAAGTTGTAACCGCTGCACTAGAAACTGGAGAGAGACGAGGTGGGATAGAGAGTGTGTGCCAGAACATGATTCGTAGCTATAATGTTTGTAACAAAGTTGGTGGTCGCAGCATCGAGCCGCTGTTGTAATGAAGCAGTACAGTACGCTGTGTTTTTTTTTTGTTTTGGTATAATGTAAACACGTAATGTTTCAGTGTTAATACAGACAAATATAAACTGATGTTCCGTTATATTTCCTTTCAGATTGTTACCTAGCAATTTTACTGTCACGCTTAATTCAATTCCTCAAGCTGAAGCGGACGGGTTAAACATCTGAATTGAAACAGTCGTAGAACGGAAACAGTACGCTTTCGGATAGGGATTCTTATTCAAACTGTTACGTAGTCACTCGCCTCTACAAGTCGTAAAAGTTTGCGTCGGAGATTTCCGAGCAGCCCATGTACAAGTAAACGATACACTTTCTGTTAAGCACCATCATGCTAATTAGAAGTTTCCAGGACGTTTATGGAAAAAGTGATTACAATTAATGAAAATAAAATTTAGGGGTGCGGGATGTGTAACCAGGCGAATGGAAGGTAGATGATTGAAGGAAGCTCTTTGCAGGATTCTAAGAAATAAGAGTGAGACAACGATCTAGTGGGAGGAGAATAGATGACCTTAGTAAATTTGCAGGAGCAACATGGAGCCGTAATGCATGTAAAAGTCTAGGGAAGCATTTATCCAACCGTTGATATAAAAATTATTATGATGATCACGACGACTGTCTCCTACTATCTGATGTGGTATCAGATTCTGAGGTGCGTTTCCAGTTACAGTCCTGGAAATGGAAAAAAGAACACATTGACACCGGTGTGTCAGACCCACCATACTTGCTCCGGACACTGCGAGAGGGCTGTACAAGCAATGATCAAACGCACGGCACAGCGGACATACCGCGGTGTTGGCCGTCGAATGGCGCTAGCTGCGCAGCATTTGTGCACCGCCGCCGTCAGTGTCAGCCTGTTTGCCGTGGCATACGGAGCTCCATCGCAGTCTTTGACACTGGTAGCATGCCGCGACAGCGTGGACGTGAACCGTATGTGCAGTTGACGGACTTCGAGCGAGGGCGTATAGTGGGCATGCGGGAGGCCGGGTGGACGTACCGCCGAATTTCTCAACACGTGGGGCGTGAGGTCTCCACAGTACATCGATGTTGTCGCCAGTGGTCGGCGGAAGGTGCACGTGCCGTCGACCTGGGACCGGACCGCAGCGACGCACGGATGCACGCCAAGACCGTAGGATCCTACGCAGTGCCGTAGGGGACCGCACCGCCACTTCCCTGCAAATTAGGGACACTGTTGCTCCTGGGGTATCGGCGAGGACCATTCGCAACCGTCTCCATGAAGCTGGGCTACGGTCCCGCACACCGTTAGGCCGTCTTCCGCTCACGCCCCAACATCGTGTAGCCCGCCTCCAGTGGTGTCGCGACAGGCGTGAATGGAGGGACGAATGGAGACGTGTCGTCTTCAGCGATGAGAGTCGCTTCTGCCTTGGTGCCAATGATGGTCGTATGCGTGTTTGGCGCAGTGCAGGTGAGCGCCACAATCAGGACTGCATACGACCGTGGCACACAGGGCCAACACCCGGCATCATGGTGTGGGGAGCGATCTCCTACACTGACCGTATACCTCTGGTGATCGTCCAGGGGACACTGAATAGTGCACAGTACATCCAAACCGTCATCGAACCCATCGTTCTACCATTCCTAGACCGGCAAGGGAACTTGCTGTTCCAACAGGACAATGCACGTCCGCATGTATCCCGTGCCACCCAACGTGCTCTAGAAGATGTAAGTCAACTACCCTGGCCAGCAAGATCTCCGGATCTGTCCCCCATTGAGCATGTTTGGGACTGGATGAAGCGTCGTCTCACGCGGTCTGCACGTCCAGCACGAACGCTGGTCCAACTGAGGCGCCAGGTGGAAATGGCATGGCAAGCCGTTCCACAGGACTACATCCAGCATCTCTACGATCGTCTCCATGGGAGAATAGCAGCCTGCACTGCTGCGAAAGATGGATATACACTGTACTAGTGCCGACATTGTGCATGCTCTGTTGCCTGTGTCTATGTGCCTGTGGTTGTCAATGTGATCATGTGATGTATCTGACCCCAGGAATGTGTCAATAAAGTTTCCCCTTCCTGGGACAATAAATTCACGTTGTTCTTATTTCAATTTCCAGGAGTGTATATGGTCAAATAATCAATCCGTTACCCGGCAGTAACGCGCTTCCCGTTGGCTGTCAAAGTATATTTACGAATAATTATGGCGGTGTCAGTGGTACGATGCCTATCGTAATGCATATATGGCATCGTGGCGACAGCGGAAGGAAGTAATTCCATTTGAAGCTCAGAGTAGTTGCAGCAGGTGTGTCAGCCGTTGGTGAAGACGTATGTATACGGCAACGAGGTTGTGTGACGTAAGAATCAACTGATTAACTGAAATATTCCGCTGAAATCCATCCACCTAAAATACTGATTTATATGCTTTCCTAGTAGTTAGTCGACGACGAGACATTGTTATCTGATGCTGTGTCCAGCGTAGTCTACCTCACAGAAGGTAGTATAACAAGGTCTTTTAAGTTCTTTATTACAATCAGAGCATAGCGTTTAGGAAATTACGTCTGTAAGTGCAAAGGGAGAAAAGTAAGTTGAATGAGCTGATGCGGGAAATGATCAACCATAAAAAAGATGGCCATGACTTTCGGACGAATGAGATACTATGGAAAGGTAGTTTAAATGCTTCAAACAGAACTGGAACATGTTCTGTAAGTGCCATGTTCGCTATTTGTATGTTAAAACACTGTTCCCGGTGGAACATTTACCTGCGTCTTTTCTTAGGAAAACTTCGAGAGTGTTCAAAATGTCAGGTTATATTTTGGTTAGAATACCACCTTGAAGCTGTTTCTGCTTTTAGAATTCGTTTATTACTTCAATTCATGTTAAAAATTTTCCCAATGAGTAAATTCCATCGCTGGCGTGCGATTCTGGAAGATATTCTAAATGCCAATCAACGACTACCACAGTTTCTTTATTCTGTGAATACATCAAGCAGCTGGAAATCCTTTCAATGTATGAACAGATGACAGACAGCGAGTGGAAAATGTGGTGTATAGGTTGAAGTCCACAATAATTAATATTTCTGATCCATCAATTGCATGTGATTTGTTTTGCAAGGACATCGATAAAAATTAACTTAAATATTTATTGTTGTTGTTCTCACTCCGAAGACTAGATTGACACAGCTTTCCAAGCTAGTCTATACTGTGCACCCCTCTTCATGCACTGAATGACTACTGCTCCCCACATCAGTTTGAACCTCTTTGATGGCTGAGAATGAATCCTATCAAGAGATCCCTTCTTTAAGTTTAATTGTGCCATAAATTTGTTTTCTTGAGTTCGGTTCAGTACCATCTTATTATTAACTCGATCCACCCGTCAAATCTTCAGCATTCTTCTGGATCATCAAATTTTAAAAGGTTCTTTTCCGTTGTGTGGATTGCTTATCCTCCACGTTCCATTTCCGTACTAGGCCACATAAAATCCATACAAATACCTTGAGAAAATACTTCTTAACACAAACTTGTATTAGACTTTATTAAATTCTGCTTTTTCAGAAATGATCTTACAGCCAATCTGCATTTTATGTTACCTCAGCTTCGGCAGTCAGATCGGAAAACTCATCTGCTACTTTTAGTGTTTCATTTCCTAATGTAAATCTCTCGGCATCACCTCATTTAATTCGATTACATTCTGTTATCCTTGTATCGCTTTTGTTAATGTTCATCTTATATCCTCATTTCCATTCCATTCAACTGCTCTCCCCAATTCTTTGCTGTCTCTGACAACATTACAATGCCAGCGGCAAATCTCAAAGTTTTTATTTATTCTGCTGAACTTTAATTCCTAATCCAAATTTTTCTTTGGTTTCCTTCACTGTAAAGATTGAATAACGTCGGGGATAGGCTACAACCCTGCCTCACTATTCTCAACCACTGCTACCCCTTCACTCCCATCAACTCATAGCTGTCATCTTGTTTTTGTAGAACTTTAATGCAACTTTGCACTCCCTGCATTAGCGTGTACATTAGTCAAAATTATTAAAAACTTTCTCTAAATATACTAATGCTATAAATTTAGGTTCATCATTCTTCATTCTATCTTCTAATGCTAGTCGTAGGATCGGTATTGTCTTGCTACATTTATCTAGAATCCAAATCTATTTTACGCCAAACTGATCTTCGCCGATACGAACTTCTACCAGTACTTCCATTCTTCTGGAAAAAAATTGGATGAAGTAATTGCAGTCCTAACTTATTGAACTGATGGTTATGCACACCTATGAGCACCTACCTTCTTTAGAAAAGGGACTATTATTTTTGAAGTCTGAAGTTACTGTGCCTGTCTCTTATCTAGCATAGCAGATGGTATAGTTTTGTCATGCGGGCCCTTCAAAAGATCTCAATAATTCTTAGCGAATGTAGCGAATGTCGTCTAACTTCAATTTTCAGCACTTTGTCAACTTCTCTCAACATCATATCTCTTATTTTTCAAATACTTCCTCTTTCCATTGTATAATATGGTCTTCAAGTTACTTTCCCTTGCATAGCCCTTCTAAATATTTTTTCCGTCTTTCAGCTTTCCCTTCCTTGCTTAATACTGGGTTTCCGTCTGAGCACTTATTATTCATACAGCTGCTTCTCTCTTCTCCAAAAAGTCTCGCTAAGTCTCCTATAGGTGGAATCAATCTTTCCCGCAGTCCTGCATGCTATTGCAGCTTTTCATCTCTCCACTACCCATTCCTGCTTAGCCATTATGCACTTTGTTTGTCTCATTTTTAGGCGTGTGAATACCCTTTCGCATGCTTCGTTTACTGCATTTATATGTTTTCTCCATTCGTCAGCTAAATTATATTCTGTGTTATCCAACGATTACTACTGGTCAATGCCTCTTGATCCTCTGCTGCCTTCACTATAGCTTTCAGTGCTATCCATTTGTTTTCTGTTTTATTGATATCCCCTGTTCCAGTAAATCGTTGCCTAATGCTTCCTCCGATACTCTCGGCAGTTTCTGGCCCTTTCAGTTTATCCACGTCCCATCTCCTTAACTTCCTACCTACATCTACTTCACTACTCTGCAATTCTCACTTAGTGCCTCACAGAGGATCCTCGAACGACTTTCAGACTATTTCCCTAACGTTCTACTTGGTAACAGCACGTGGGAAAAATGAGCACTTTAATCTCTCTGTAGGAGCTCTGGTTTATTTTATTACGATGCTTATTTCTCCCAATGTAAGCTGGCGGCAGTAAAATATCACGTTCACGGGAAAGCTGGTGGCTAAAATTTTGCGAAAAGATCTCGCTGCAAAGAGAGAATAATTTGTTTTAATGATTGCCACTCCAACTTGCGTCTTATATCCGTGACACTCACTCCCCTGTATCGCAATAACACAAAACGAGCTGCCCTTCTTTGGATTTTTCTTTGCCCTCCGTTAGTACTCTCTGGTAAGGAGCCATACCGCACAGCTTTTCCTTTTTTCAGTTTTAATCCTCGGTTTATAATTAATAAACTGTGGTTAGAGTTTTCATCTCCCCAAGGAAATGTTTCACAGTTTAAAATCTGGTTTCGAAATCTGTGTCTTATGTAACCAATCTGAACCCTTCAGTGCCTCATGGTCTCTATCACGTATACAACTTTCTTACTTGATCCTTTAACAAGTGGTAGCGATGATTAACTTATGCTCTGTGCAAAATTTTACCAGGCGGCTTCATGCCTTTACCCTAGTCCATGTTCCACTGTTTGTTTCTCTTCCTTTTCTGTATAGTCAAATTCAATCGCCCACAACAAATTTTTGTCTCCCTTAACTATACCAATAATTTCATTTATCTGATCATAAAACTCTTCCAATCTCTTCATCGACTGCGAAGCTCGTTGATATATAAGCATGTACTGTTTGATGGGTGCTGGCTTCATCTCTCTCCAGACCATGATAATGCGCTGACTATGTTGTTCAAAGTATATTACCCAAATTCCTATTATTCATCATTAGATCTACTTCTGCATTACCTCTGCCCGAGTTTGTATTTATAAGCCTATACTCACCCGACTGAAAGTCTCGTCACTGCACTTACTAATTCATGCTGTTTGTGATTTCAACATTTCCCTTTTCCTTCTTCAGACATTTTTACCCTTTCATTAGACTGCCTTTGAGTTTCTGGCTAGAATTTATGCTCCTTTTTAAAAAAGTCTGTCCCAGTTCCTGAGTGGGCTGCGCGGCTACCTGCCATGTGGAGGATCCGGGTTCGATTCTAAGTACTGCCAGGGGTTTTTCCTTGATTGAAGGACTGTAACGGGGAGCACTCAGCATCGCTGCGCCAGTTGAGCAACTACTTGAGTGAGTAGTAGCGGCACCAGGTCCGCTAAACCGATAGCGGTCGGAAGAGGGTGAGCCGACTCCACCCCTCCACAACGCATTTAAATGACGCCATTGGCAGGCGATGAGACAGCGGCCGGGAGTCCCGATTAGCCCGTCTGTGGCCAGAATGGCGATCTTATGTCTTAAGAATGGCTCTGATCTTAATTTTTCTATCTGCTTCTAGTGAGCATTCATGAAATGCAGTACTCACCTTTAACAAAGCCGTCTCGTATTTATTCTTTCAAAGCTCTTTCTTGTGATAAGTATATGGCGTCGCCTTCTAAAGAAGTCTGTCGGGCAGTACCATTTCTGCATTTTCTAATTGCATTTTCAGTTGTGAGACTGCTTTCAAGGGATCATCTTCAAATGGGACGACGGCCACGTTTCAGTTCGGCTATCGACTTCGTAACTTTTGAAAAGGAAGGATGATTCTAAGCTTGCCATAAAGCGTCAAAACAGAATTTTTATAACGACACAGATTTATTCTTAATTCGTTTGATCGAAAAAAATTACAAAACATGGTTACTTTACAAGATGACTATTCCAATGACAAAGATGATAGTGGTCATATCATAACCTAATGAAAACAAAATTTCGTTCATAAAAACGCCGTCTCTCTGCCGCCTAAGCAGAGGGACCCCTCCTCACAATTTCAAGTTAGTAACTCACAAGGGAACCTCCCCATCGCACCCTCCTCAGATTTAGTTATAAGTTGGCACAGTAGATAGGCCTTGAAAATCTGAACACAGATCAATCGACAAAACAGGAAGAAGTTGTGTGGAACTATGAAAAAAATAAGCAAAACATACAAACTGAGTAGTCCATGCGCAAGATGGGCAACATCAAGGATAGTGTGAACTAAGGAGCGCCGTGGTTAGCGTGAGCAGCTGCGGGACGCGAGGTCCTTGGTTCAAGTCTTCCCTCGAGTAAAAAGTTTACTTTCTTTATTTTCGCAAAGTTATGATCTGTCCGTTCGTTCATTGACGTCTCTGTTCGCTGTATATAAGTTTAGTGTCTGTGTTTTGCGACCGCACCGCAAAATCGTGCGATTGTTATTGAAGTCGCGAGCTATATTTGCTGGATTCATATTGCTCGTGGAATACGTCTCACGTATTTAATGAACTCTCGTCCAAAGTGGCGAACAGTCAACTGCCAGCCAGGGAGCCTCGTTAGCAGAAATACTCTCTCTTCCGTGCGCTGTAATCGACTAACGTCGTGTGTTTCGATGTTTTTTTTAGGTGTAGCGTCCCCATATTACGGCGCAGTTACCTCGCATCGGACGGACAGATAATTGTCCGCAAATAAAAAATTAAGCTTTTCACTTGAGGGAAGATTTGAACCAAGGACCTCTCGTTCCGCAGCTGCTCACGCTAACCACGGCGCTCCTCTGTTCACACTATCCTTGATGTTGCCTATCTTGCGCATGGACTACTCAGTTTGTATATTTTGCTTATTTTTTTCAAAATTCCACACAAATTCTTCCTGTTTTCTCGATTGATCTGCGTTCAGTTTTTCAAGGCCTATCCACTGTGCCAACTTATAACTAAATCTGAGGGGGGGTGCGATGGGGAGGTTCCCTTGTCAGGTATTTCTCTCTTCCTATCTTCCAAATGTTGCTTTTTAAAAATGAGAAATTATTATAGCGCTAGCAGCATGTGAGAAAACACACACACACACAGCTGGTAGCACGGAAACCTAGGAAGGCGATAGGGTGGGCCATAATCGAGGAACAGCCTTGACTCAGCTGTTTGGATCGGTGCTCATTAGCATGCAGCGCGCGCGCCCTTGACGGCGCAGGTGAGTCGGTAGTGGACGCGAGCCGCGTTCCTCTGGCGGCCTTTGAAATGCGTCAGTGCCTTAGCACGGCCTATAGGTATCTTTAACTTTTCGCACGTTCTAGCATTAATATTCCTTTGGCAAGCAGCTGCCACTTACGCCCAGAGTAATTAATTTCGACGCAAGAGCTAGTAGTCGTTTGTAAATTCTCCGTCCCAACGACCTACACATCGTACACTATGGAATTACAAACGTTCATAGAAAACGTCACTAATCAGTCAATACACACCACATAAAAATGTCTTTGAATAACACACGACTGTAAATTAACCTAGCGCAAACTAATTTATTATTCGTTCGAAAGAAAGGCAACTTTATAGAAATCTAACAGGTCGAATATGTGGACAAAGGCCGATGAATGAACTTAACCTCTTAAATTCATCATTTACTTACTTTCAATATTTTCACTTACGTCTTTTCGTTCGGGAAAATTCTGGAGAGCTCCACTTTCCTCCTCAGTTCCAGATCAGTTTCTTCTCCTCAAACGAGACTCTTCTACCACTTCACCAAATTTCTTTCCTCTCCAAAATCTTCCGCAGGTGTTACTTCTCTCGACGGCTAGACCAACATTATCCTATTCTCACCGACTGCTGCTGTATCACTACAAACATATTCGTTTCTTTCGTCTGAATGGGAGGTTGACGTTAACGGTAAATTTAAATCGTAGACACAATAGCAACTAGTTAATCGCCGGCCGGGGTGGCCGAGCGGTTCTAGGCGCTTCAGTCTGGAACCGCGCGACCGCTACGGTCGCAGGTTCGAATTCTGCCTCGGGCATGGATGTGTGTGATGTCCTTAGGTTAGTTAGGTTTAAGTAGTTCTAAGTTCTAGGGGACTGATGACCTCAGATGTTGAGTCCCATTGTGCTCAGAGCCATCTGAAACTTTTTTTTTTAATTCCGTCAGTAACTACGCAAAGTAACAAAATCAATCTCTCTACCCCCCCCCCCCCCCCCTCCCCTCGAGTCCATCGAAGAAGTTAACCTCACTGCCTTGTGTTTTTGGCCCCTACTACAGCATCATTCCTTTTTAAAAAAATTAAAAGGTCTTAGTGTCCGAGACATGGTGAAGCCTATGATTCTCTGACGAGATGTAGCAAAAAATCCTATACACACCTTAAATTACTGCAGGTATTCTCGTTTGATCAAAATCCATGCTGCAGTTGATTGACGGTAATTGTCTGAGACGAAACACTGTGAATTTATTATTTTTGACTGTCAGTTATTGCCGTTTTCCTATTTCCGACTCCTATTACCTCGCGAGCCCCCTTCTTGGTGTTTTCTTGCAGTCATCTCATAAGTGACTGCTTCAGCACGCAATCTTCTAGCTGGATGCTCTCAGCTCCTATTCCCTGCAGAAGCCGTTCCTGTTTGTCTTTTGGTATAGAATTAAAATTCCAGTACCAGTAATCTTCCGCAACCAATACAACAATGTTTCTGTCCCAAAAATAGTAGCTGTTTTACAAAGAAAGTTTTTCTAATTGCTCTAAGACGTTCCTAAAGTTTTCAAACCTGTTCCGTGCACGGTAAAAATGTGCCCTTTTCCGCTGATAGCAGTAAATTTCATTATGTTGTAAGATGCTAAGAACGAAAGAATATCGAAAATATCGTTATGTAGTCTTGTATATCAAAGGATCAGAAATTTCGTACCCGGAACTGTTACTTAGGAAGTGTCAAAGCAGGTGTCCGGCTGAAAAATGGCCTCCACGTGTCCGACAAGAGGAGAATTGGCTATGCGTAGCACGTGCCTGCACCCAGGGACTAATGCTTTTATGTCACGGCTTCGGCAACGTTCAGATGCCGGGTAACCTTCCGTCTTGACCGGAGAACTTGACACCTGCGAACGGTAACAGCGCTGGGCGGCGGCCTGTTTGGTTGCTCACACGCTTTATTGGTAAGCCTTGTGATACACTCTAGTAAAGAAGTTCTTAATCGCTTGCATTAGTTGTCAGAGGATATAGTTTTAAGCTGGGAGCACAGTGGGGACTATTCGCAAGGGGTAGCCGCGCGGTCTAGGGCGCCTTGCTACGCGGCTGCCCCATTGGAGGTTCGGAGTGTGTGTGTTTGTCTGTGTGTTTTGCCCTTAGCGTAGTGTGTAAGCCTAGGAACCGATGACGTCAACACTAGGAACTTACTAGAAAGTTTCAATTTACAATGGGAACTAATATTAGTGAATTAGTAACAAATACTAATACAGTAGTCCAAGGAAAAAGTGGAAGACCAGCGTCATGTATAGGAGAGAAACTTTTTTTTCGTTTTAGGGTTTTTACTTTATAGAAGCAAGCTGCCTTTCTATGCATTTTTGAAATACTCCACATATCAATCCATTTGTTACGGAATTTTAAGACACTGGAATTGCTTCTGGAATAGAACAGGCGAATTTCTTCGAATGGATAAAAATGGCTCTGTGCACTATGGGACTCGACATCTGTGGTCATCAGTCCCCTAGAACTTAGGACTACTTAAACCTAACTAATCTAAAGTCATAACCCACACCCATGACCGAGGCAGGATTCGAACCTGCGACCGTAGCGGTCGCGCGGTTCCAGATTGAAGCGCCTAGAAACGCTCGGCCACACCGGCCGGCTCGAATGGATATTGCGAGAGCAGAAGAAAGAACGTCGCCCGTTAAGTTTTTTATTAGACCTTTATCAATGGAGGTAAGTTAACTGGTTATATTGTGAAAAGAGCCTGCATTCCACCGCAGTGACAAAGGGAAGTCTGAAGCTTGAAAATGGGACACTGTTTGTTAACTGAAATGCAGCTATTTCTTTTAGACTGATTCAATACAGTGAGTTAAAAGACTGATGCTCTCGAGAGGGAAGTGCTTACAAGCAATTATGAACATTGTGACGTTATGATCTGATGGTTACCGTCCGCTGGACGTATATAGTAAATGAATGCTGAAAAATATCATGCAGTAAAACATTATAAAATATTAACGTCTTACTAGTTTGTCAACTGATTAGTTTCCGATTTAAGTCCTAAGACTGTTCAATGTGCGCGTGTGTGTTTAACGTGGCTGGAATGTGCTACTTCGTCCTCAGCATTTTATTTTTATATCCAGTGGGCAATTACACTTAATTTGATGAAAATAGGAGGAAATTCTATACAGAAGCTTCCCTACTCTGAATGACGAAAGAAGATGGAACACAAAAAGTGGATTGTATTCAGGAGCAGAAAACTGTTGTACTCGTTGTACAACAAATAATGAAGCTTTGTGTTTAATAGCTACTGAATGTGGGATATAATGAGATATAAAATAAGGGAGAGGGGGCAGTCAATTCAAGCGTCTGTGTTCCATGCACGATGCAGATAGCTTCCCATGGACAGCCTACCCCCCCCCCCCCCCCCCCTGCAGAACCAGAAACAACCCTTTCATTGTGCCTGCCTGGTCTAACAAGGACCTCAGTAGTCTTGTGTGTATGGCGATGCTGCAAAGCCAGCCTCTCCCTATAACTGCAGAGGATTGTGGGGAGGAGGCGGGAGGGCAGAAGAGGGGAGGCGATCGTCCAGGAGAACGGTAGAAAATGTGACATGAGGATTTCATTATTCCAGCTTACAATGTGCGGCTGGAGATTTCTGCTGATAGGGTTAGGTCGGTTTGCCGTACCGTACCAGTGCTGTGTGATGGACGAAAGCTCTCGCTGTATGCTACCGCGCAAGCAGTGCCCCCAACCTCATGTCTTTTCGTTATCAGAATGGAATTTATTGGCGGATGTATAGTAGCAGCTGTGATGCGGGTCCTTAACGCCCTCGGCAGCAAGCTCTTAGAAAAGTGACAACATTACGCTAGCTAATCCGGCAGGCGTGTCATTCTTGCAAGAACAAGGTGGCAGGATCTCTATCAAGCTCAGGGATGGTATCGATACCATTGAAATTTTTAAGTTATACAGGTTGCGCAAGCCGGCCGCTGAGGCCGAGCGGTTCTAGGCGTTTCAGTTCTGAACCGCGCTGCTGCTACGGTCGCAGGTTCGAATCCTGCCTCGGGCATGGATGTGTGTGATGTCCTTAGGTTACTTAGGTTCAGTAGTTCTAAGGTCAAGGGGACTAAGGACCTCAGAAGTTAAGTCCCATAGTGCTTAGGGCTATTTGAACAGGTTGCGCAAAAACAACTGTGTAGTTACCTGAATGAATTATTCAGTCTTCAGTCGAGTGTGCGTTGTTTTGAAGCTTCCTTGCAGATTAGAGCTGCGCACCGGATCTGGATACGAACCCTGAACCTACCCTTAAAGGCTGAGCTTACGTGGCATGATGCGTATTACACCTTCAGTATTCCATCTCCTAGGCTGGTACTAAGCCATTCCTTCGGAATGCTCTTTCTTCCAGAAAGTTCTTCTCCCGCGAGAAATCCAGCAAAGCCTCCCTGAAGTTAGTCGTGTGTTTTTTGTTCGAATGGATGAACTGGAACATTGTGGTGCCGTAAGAAAATTGTTTACTGTGGGCTTTATTTGGTTTCAAAACCATATCCAGCTGAAGGTACTCCTTGATCCCGTAGAGCTATCGAACTCCAGGGATGTTGATTGTTACTTTCCATTCGCTGTTGTAAATAGTACCGAACATTTTTGTGTGATTAAGATGGGACGATTCAGTCTGCCAGTCGACGTACGATAGGATGACCGAGAATTCGTCACTCCATACATGTATGCGTGCAGACCTGTGAACATGGCTGTAATCGTGCAACGTGGAGCGTGCATAGAGTACTCATCACAAAATGACAACTGGTGCGCGAAACTGCTGAATCGAACACCCTGGAGCATGTTTACGATAACCTGAATGACCCAACCCACGTTACGATCATAAAACTAAACCCTCCACACACTGCAGGTTTATACGTCTCATTGGGCCATCGGTGCATTCAAGACTTATAAGTTCGACTCGTCGAACTATGCTGTACGTCCATAGCCAGCTATTGTCCAGTTTTTTTTTTTTTTTTTTTTTTTTTTTTACCCCTTACAAATGGGCCGCTTTCTGTTTGTATTGTGAATGACAATTTGCGACGTACTCAGATATAAACTGCGTCTAATTCCCTTCGCAATGTTCGCTTTCAAACTGGTTCAGGTGGACATGCATTCAGTGATTGCGGCAATTCCTGTCAGGTTTGAAGTCTATTGTCAATCACCACCGTCTCCGGTCGTTGCTATTTAGGATCTTCCTACTATCACTGTTTATACATCGTGTTACACGGGTAGGTGTGGGAAATTATTTCTTGTAGGGGCGCTCGACATTGCGCGTTAATATAACAACATATCGGTCAAATTCAATCACGATGTGTTCCTGGGAACGTCCGAAGCAACACCTTCTTTCTGCCATCCTGTCACGTCTATACAACCCACCGCACTGGCACATACACACCAGTTCACTGCAGCGACTTAAACGTCAGCAGTGGTGGAGCACGTGAAAGCCTGGTTATACACCGTCTACATTGTTCCAAAGCCACCAGCGTTCTCTTAATTCGAAACACCACTGAATAATTTAAAAAAAAACAGTCTTTTTATTGGCTTAAAAGTTGCTTTGAACCTTCTAAAATATGAGGCAAGAAGTCTAATCCCTTTAAAAAAAATTCGCCCTTCGAATTTTGTGCTGCTGCTCTGGCGTCTCGAATGACGCGAAACGGCCTTCCTGCGCCAACTTGATACACTCCGTAGCGTGTAAGCGTAGTTAGTAGCTTTTCACAAGAATAATACGTCAACTTGTCGTCAGGAAGTGTCAGTGTACGAAATAAAAATAATTGTCTATGTGCTTTATTGATTTCTTTAGTTTGTGATCTTATAATATACAGTTTTGTCTTTCAAGTAAGAATGAGTGGTAAGAAAGTACATTCGTCGACCGCAGTGGCCGAGCGGTTCTAGGTGCTGCAGTCTGGAGCCGCGCGACCGCTACTGTCGCAGGTTCGAATCCTCCTCGGACATGGATGTGTGTGATGTACTTAGGTTAGTTAGGTTTAAATAGTTCTAAGTTATAGGGGACTGATGACCTCAAAAGTTAAGTCCCATAGTGCTCAGAGCCATTAGAACTATTAGAAAGTACATTCAGGCAGAAAATTAAGAAAACATCGTATCCAACGCGGTGTGGAAGCAATATGTCGTCTCAGCGTCCAAAGACTAGATATGAGGCTGAGAGCAGTTCGGAAGTGCCTCTGCTACGAAACAAAGGCAGTGACCAGGATTTTGTCTGAATTACGGATGGAGCCAAAGAAGTATAAATTTTCTTGCTGTTTTCTCTGTTATTTCTCAACACACTCAATGTAAAATGTGCAATGCAGACATCACGATGCAAGAACAAGGTACGGTACTCTCCGCTTAGGATTCACAATAATTAATGCTTGTACAAACTGCTCAAAAGTTTATATAACCATAAGTTTATACCAAACGCATACGAAATGAACAATCTAATGGTCCTAGCAATACGCCTGCTTCGAGTGAGGCTGAATGAAACTAAAATTTTAAGCGTTTATGGAATTGCCACGACCGATATTTCAATCGTTCTGTGATAAACTAGGGAATATGATATCAATCGCAACGGCAACAGTACGATGGGCCAGTTCTGGGGCAGCAGATTAATGGTTAGTTTTTGTAAAACAATTTTTTCGCTTGTTCTTGTCTAACACATTTGAAAACTTCAAACGCGATTTTTCTCGGAATTTGATCTTTTAAAACGGCACGCAGCATGAACAATTTTCGACCATTTTACTTTAAAATTTAAACCACAACTTTGAAATAACTATTCAAAGTGGACCAACGTGGGGTATTCTAGATTAGTTAATTTAAACAATAGTTACTAACAGATGACTGCCCTATTTTTGGTGAAAATTGAGCGGTTTTATTCAGACGCTCGCCAGCTACACAAATATCAATATTTCTAAATCCTCTACGTGGTTCACTAGCTATCCTCATGTACATTACATAGATTTTTTTGTTCTTGCGAATTTAATTTGGCATCAGTTGGGATTGCGCGTGCCGTAGACTGCCTCAGATTCAATATGCCTCGGGAGCACTGCTGCAGTGTCGCCGTTTTGTAATATTTTCCGACCTTTTTTATAAGATACTTAAATACAGGCTCAATAATTACCACAAGTATTATTTCTCTATCACTTTTCCTTGCTAAAAGAATCAAGAAAACGCTTTTTAAGACCTTTACAGTGGTGAGATCCCGTAACTGCTTCGCCGCAACAAGACCACGTAACCAAACGAGCAAGAGAAATACACTACTGGTGCTACAGACGCGAAATTTAACAGACAGGAAGAAGATGCTGTGATATGCAAATGATTAGCTTTTCAGAGCATTCACACAAGGTTGGCGCCGGTGGCGACAGCTACATCGTGCTGACATGAGGAAAGTTTCAAACCGATTTGTCATACACAAACAGCAGTTGATCGGAGTTGCCTGGTGAAACGTTGTTGCGATGCCTCGTGTAAGGTGGAGAAATGCGTACCATCACGTTTCCGACTTTGATAAAAGTCGAATTGTAGCCTATCGCGATTGCGGTTTATCATATTGCGACATTGCTGCTCGCGTTGGTCGAGATCCAGTGACTGTTAGCAGAATACGGAATCGGCGGGTCCAGGAAGGTAATACAGAACGCCGTGCTGGATCCCAACGGCCTCTTATCACTACCGGTCGAGATGACAGGCATCTTATCCGCGTGGCTGTAACGGATCGTGCAGCCACGTCTCGATCCCTGAGTCAACAGATGGGGACGTTTGCAAGACAACCACCATCTGCACAAACAGTTCGACGACGTTTACAACAGCATGGACTATCCGCTCTGAGACCATGGCTGCGGTTACCCTTGATGCTGCATCACAGACAGGAGCGCCTGCGATGGTGTACTCAACGACGAACCTGGGTGCACGAATGGCAAAATGTCATTTTTCGGATGAATCCAGGTTCTGTTTACAGTATCATTATGGTCGCATCCGTGTTTGGCGACATCGTGGTGAACGCACATTGGAAGCGTGTATTCGTCATCGCCATACTGGCGTATCACCCGGCGTGATGGTATGGGGTGCCCTTGGTTACACGTTTCGGTCACCTCTTGTTCGCATTGACGGCACTTTGTACAGTGGACGTTACATTTCAGATGTGTCACGACCCGTGGCTCTACACTTCATTCGATCACTGTGAATCCCTACTTTCCAGCAGAATAATGCACGACCACATGTTGCAGGTCCTGTACGGGCCTTTCTGGATACAGAAAATGTTCGACTGCTGCCCTGGCCAGCACATTCTCCAGATCTCTCACCAACTGAAAACTTTTGGTCAATGGTGGCCGAGCAACTGGCTAGTCACAATACGCCAGTCACTACTGTTGATGAACTGTGGTAACGTGTTGAAGCTGCATGGGCAGCTGTACCTGTACACACCATCCAAGCTCTGTTTGACTCAATGCCCAGGCGTATCAAGGCCGTTATTACGGCCAGAGGTGGTTGTTCTGGGTACAGATTTCTCAGGATCTATGCACCCAAATCGCGTGAAAATGTAATCACATGTCAGTTCTAGTATATTATATTTGTCCAATGAATGCCCGTTTATCATCTGCATTTCTTCTTGGTGTAGCAATTTTAATGGCCAGTACTGTATCTCCAGCCCAAAATTCTAAGCGGGAATGATGGAACACTCTTGTTTCCTGTAAGCGAAGCTGTGTGGTCAACGCCCAGCGCGGTGCGCCGGAAGGCTTCGACCGCAGGAAGCACGCAAGCACGCCCCGCCGCGCCGCGCCGCCAGCGCGGGCCCGCTCGTGACTCAGCGCTGCGACGGAGAGTGCTGCCGCCGCGTCGCCTGCGACCTTCCGGGCCGGCCCAGACCGGTGACCCCGTTAACGTCCGGTTGCCAACCGGCAGCGCAAACCAGGCTTCGCGGAACATCTGACGCGACGGCGAGTGTCCGCCTTCCAGCAGCTCGCACCGTGCTCCGGCTTCAGGTGACTTTCATTACTGACAATTTTCGCGTCGTTCAAAGCCGGAACAAGCAACGGGAGAGGGCATACTAAGAGACGAAGACTCACCAGTGGGCGTTTTCATTAACACTTTGGCGCCAACACTGTTGTGAGAGTTGTCAGCTGTACCTCGTTCGCGAAAGTCAGGGTACGAGGGGGTATTTTTTTTTACGTGAAAGCCTTGTTACAGTAACTACACTCCTGGACATTGAAATAAGAACAACGTGAATTTATTGTCCCAGGAAGGGGAAACTTTATTGACACATTCCTGGGGTTAGATACATCACATGATCACACTGACAGAACCACAGGCACATAGACACAGGCAACAGAGCATGCACAATGTCGGCACTAGTACAGTGTATATCCACCTTTCGCAGCAATGCAGGCTGCTATTCTCCCATGGAGACGATCGTAGAGATGCTGGATGTAGTCCTGTGGAACAGCTTGCCATGCCATTTCCACCTGGCGCCTCAGTTGGACCAGCGTTCGTGCTGGACGTGCAGACCGCGTGAGACGACGCTTCATCCAGTCCCAAACATGCTCAATGGGGGACAGATCCGGAGATCTTGCTGGCCAGGGTAGTTGACTTACACCTTCTAGAGCACGTTGGGTGGCATGGGATACACGCGGACGTGCATTGTCCTGTTGGAACAGCAAGTTCCCTTGCCGGTCTAGGAATGGTAGAACGATAGGTTCGATGACGGTTTGGATGTACCGTGCACTATTCAGTGTCCCCTCGACGATCACCAGAGGTGTACGGCCAGTGTAGGAGATCGCTCCCCACACCATGATGCCGGGTGTTGGCCCTGTGTGCCTCGGTCGTATGCAGTCCTGATTGTGGCGCTCACCTGCACGGCGCCAAACACGCATACGACCATCATTGGCACCAAGGCAGAAGCGACTCTCATCGCTGAAGACGACACGTCTCCATTCGTCCCTCCATTCACGCCTGTCGCGACACCACTGGAGGCGGGCTGCATGATGTTGGGGCGTGAGCGGAAGACGGCCTAACGGTGTGCGGGACCGTAGCCCAGCTTCATGGAGACGGTTGCGAATGGTCCTCGCCGATACCCCAGGAGCAACAGTGTCCCTAATTTGCTGGGAAGTGGTGGTGCGGTCCCCTACGGCACTGCGTAGGATCCTACGGTCTTGGCGTGCATCCGTGCGTCGCTGCGGTCCGGTCCCAGGTCGACGGGCACGTGCACCTTCCGCCGACCACTGGCGACAACATCGATGTACTGTGGAGACCTCATGCCCCACGTGTTGAGCAATTCGGCGGTACGTCCACCCTGCCTCCCGCATGCCCACAACACGCCCTCGCTCAAAGTCCGTCAACTGCACATACGGTTCACGTCGACGCTGTCGCGGCATGCTTCAAGTGTTAAAGACTGCGATGGAGCTCCGTATGCCACGGCAAACTGGCTGACACCGACGGTGGCGGCGCCCAAATGCTGCGCAGCTAGCGCCATTCGACGGCCAACACCGCGGTTCCTCGTGTGTCCGCTGTGCCGTGCGTGTGATCATTGCTTGTACAGCCCTCTCACAGTGTCCGGAGCAAGTATGGTGGGTCTGTTCTTTTTTCCATTTCCAGGAGTGTATTTGAAACGGCAATACAAACTAAATGAGCAGCGATAGAAATACACCGTTTGTTGCAATATGCTTGGGACAACAGTACATTTTCAGGTAGACAAACTTTCGAAATTACAGTAGTTACAATTGTCAACAACAGATGGCGCTGCGGTCTGGGAAACTCTATAGTACAATATTTTCCACATATCCACCATGCGTAGCAATAATATGGCGTAGTCTCTGAATGAAATTACCCGAAACCTTTGACAACGTGTCTGGCGGAATGGCTTCACATGTAGATGAAATGTCCTGCTTCAGCTGTTCAATTGTTCCTGGATTCTGGCGGTACACCTGGTCTTCCAAGTGTCCCTACAGAAAGAAGTCACAGGGGTTCATGTCTGGCGAATACGGAGGCCAATCTACCCCGCCTCCTGTATGTTTCGGATAGCCCAAAGCAATCACACGATCATCGAAATATTCATTCAGGAAATTTAAGACGTCGGCCGTGCGATGTGGCCGGGCACCATCTTGCATAAACCACGAGGTGTTCGCAGTGTCGTCTAAGGCAGTTTGTACCGCCACAAATTCACGAATAATGTCCATATAGCGTGATGCAGTAATCGTTTCGGATCTGAAAAATGGGCCAATGATTCCTTTGGAAGAATGCAGGGACGATGGGACTGCAACATGGGGCTTTTCTGTTCCCCATATGCGCCAGTTCTGTTTATTGACGAAGCTGTCCAGGTAAAAATAAGCTTCGTTAGTAAACCAAATGCTGCCCACTTGCATATCGCCGTCATCAATCCTGTGCACTATATCGTTAGCGAATGTCTCTCATGCAGCAATGGTAGTGGCGCTGAGGGGTTGCCGCGTTTGAATTTTGTATGGATAGAGGTGTAAACTCTGGCGCATGAGACGATACGTGGACGTTGGCGTCATTTGGTCCGCAGCTGCAACACGGCGAACGGAAACCCGAGGCCGCTGTTGGATCACCTGCTGCACTAGCTCCGTGTTGCCCTCTGTGGTTGCCGTACGCGGTCGCCCTACCTTTCCAGCACGTTCATCCGTCACGTTCCCAGTCCGTTGAAATTTTTCAAACAGATCCTTTATTGTATCGCTTTTCGTTCCTTTGGTTACATTAAACCTCCGTTGAAAACTTTGTCTTGTTGCAACAACACTGTGTTCTAGGCGGTGGAGTTCCAACACCAGAAAAATCCTCTGTTCTAAGGAATAAACGATGTTGTCCACAGCACACGCTTACAGCAGAAAGACGACGTACAGAATGGCGCACCCACAGACAGCGTTGTCTTCTATATCTTTCACATCACTTGCAGCGCCATCTGTTGTTGAAAATTGTAACTACTGTAATTTCGAAAGTTTGGCCGCCTGAAAATGTACTGTTGTCCCAAGCATATTGCAACAAACGGTATATTTCTATCGCTGCTCGTTTAGTTTTTATTGCCGTTTCAAATATACCGGTCATTTTTTAAACACCCTGTACATGCGCCTTATGACTCCCTATGTTGCCAGGTGTCGTGAGGTCAGAACTTCTTGGTGGCCGTTTCAAGGGAGTTTTGCTGCTGATTAACCACGATCGTATACACCGTCATGGAAACTGTTCATTTAGGAACTCGCGCACTCCAAGAGCGTGGTGAGGTGGCGCTCCGTCACATGCGTTCCGTGATGTCCCTTTCCTCAAGCTGAGGTACGAACCATGTTTGTAACATTAGTTTGCACCATTCACAATCCCTTCAGACGAGTATGGTCCAAACAGATGGTGTCATCGCTGCCCATATCATTATGTGGGGGCAGGTTCCTTTGTAACTAGACATTGTAATAAGGATTCTTTGGCCCAGACGACAGTATTTCTAGCACGTGAGCTGCGATAAATGGCACATTCATCTGAAAACATAACGATGGTACGGTTCACTGTATTTGTGAACTTGTGTTAAAGCACGCATGCTAAAATGCGCTCTTCGCAGTCTGTATCCGATAACTCGCTTACGAACGTCGATCGAAAAGATATGACCTACGGTCTTTTTCCATGTGATCTCGCATTATTGTCCTGGGCATACTGAGTTCCAAAGCACATTTACGTTTCGACTTCACAGGAGATTGTTCGATCGAAGCAGATAACTGCAGCACATGTTTCTTCTCGAGTCGTCTTTTACTCCGTGGTCTGTATTTAACACTGCCAGAACTAAAAGCGCGTCTTTCCCAATCCAGATGCGTTGTGTTTTGCCGTGTAACCTTATTACATCTTTCCTGGAATGGTTTATTAATCTGTCTCATTGTCAGCCCCATGTGTTTGAAAAAAAGTTATTTACATTTTACAGTACACTGAACAAGGAAAAAGCCTTCGTTATGAGTAAATAACAACTTAAATAGACACGCACACGCACTTTTCACTAAGCACTCGTGAATAGTCTATGGCCGATCACTTCAATCATAGCTACAAATTGAAACTAGACTGCGAAAACATGTATTCCAACAACTGATAAGAAGTAACATAGCTCCCAACCTGCATAATCGTTAGACTGCGAAAACATGTATTCCAACAACTGATAAGAAGTAACATAGCTCCCAACCTGCATAATCGTAACTGATACTAAATAGGGTTACAGGGTTACAGCCCACCCAGTACATTTATCTGCTCGAGAAAACAGGGTGTCAAAGTCTTTGCATCAAATGCGTATGTGTGATACAAAGCGGGGAACAACTTCGTTTTAGGAACAAAATGTTTGCTGACTCTTCCTGGCGACGCTGGGTGTCTCTTTGGTGAATTCGTTGGTCCTCGGACGACGAGACCTCCCGAATTAGCAGGATTCACTAAGAAGGTGTGCTGCGTATTACTTATTCCAGGAAACTGCTAGTGTTTTTTTCTCCAACAAGAGAACAATAAGAACGAGCGTGTCTAAGCGGATCAAGATGTCTTAGAAGCGAATCAGGAACTTCAATTTTGCTACCTACCGCCTTTCACATGGTGCAGACAACCGGATGTAGGCAACACATATTGCTTACGAATGCCACAGAGAGCATATTCTCTGTCGCCTTTCAGGGGCATGACCGGCGGTAAACTAAGTATTAGCAAACTTCTGTCTCTAACAAAAGCTGTCCCCTATGACGCGATCTATTACCCCTACACGTTCGACGCAAAGATTTGAAACAGCCTATAAATAAGAACACAAACATAATTTCTAAAGCAGTAAATATCGCCTGTTTGCTTCACCCTTTGCATGTCATTTGCTTTCTAAGAATGAGAGATCCTCGAATACCATTTTTCTCGTTTGAGTTCTTCACAGTTAAAACAATGCTCAATATTTTTTTATCTATTTAAGTTGCTATTTACTCATAACGAAGGCTTTTTCTTTGTCTAGGGTACTGTAAAATGTAAATAACTTTTTCTTTCAGATACTTCGGCTGTCCTGTGTAAGTACATTAGTACGAGAATTACCTGTCTGCTGTGCAGTCAGTCACGAAAACACAGTAAACAACGAAATCACAAAATCCTTTACTATAATAGGAGACAGTCCGGTTCAAATGGCTCTGAGCACTATGGGACTTAACATCTGTGGTCATCAGTCCCCTAGAACTTAGAACTACTTAAACCTAACTAACCTAAGGAGATCACACACAACCATGCCCGAGGCAGGATCCGAACCTGCGACCGTAGCGGTCACGCGGTTCCAGACTGAAGCGCCCAAAATCGCACGGCTACACCGGCCGGCGGAGACAGTCCGGCTAGAAATAGTTAATTTTCGATGTTACCAGACGATGCCACAGTTCCTCCTCCTATACATCCTCAGGCTGAAGCATAATTAATATTTAGAAGCTCCACACTCGGCACAGTCGGTTGGTCATTGACATCACTGCCCCACTCGCAACCATGACACGCAGTTGGTCGGCTGAGGACTACATTCTGAGAAATCTTCACAGATAACACAGCGCACGTGTATTGTGCAACTACGTTAGGCACAAATTGTGCCTCATGGTGGATGACGCAAGTAGACTGCCAGCCACTATGACTGCACAAAAAAAACCCTTAACTTCCAACCCAAAATAGCTACGACAAGGGGTCGATCTCCAGACAGAACTGCAACATTACAGTACCACCATTGAAACAGGGTGTGTGTATAATTAGGAATTTTGTTTTTAAATAAAAAAGCGAACATCGGAAATATTAAAAATAGAGAAGGAATAATTGCAAGAAAATTTCTGGAAGTGAAATTCATAGTCGATCAGTTCCGGCTAAGAAGCAACCAGGAGATCAAACTCCACACAAACATTTACTGTGACATTAGAACAGGACGGTTAAAATTTAATCATATAGCCGGCAGCGGTGGTCTCGCGGTTCTAGGCGCTCAGTCCAGAACCGCGCGACTGCTACGGTCGCAGGTTCGAATCCTGCCTCGGGCATGGATGTGTGTGATGTCCTTAGGCTTTAGTAGTTCTAAGTTCTAGGGGACTTATGACCAAAGATGTTAAGTCCCATAGTGTTCAGAGTAATTTGAACCATTTTTTTATCATATAAAAAATGTCAAACCAGTTATACATCGTGGATAAATACTGTAGCTGAATTTTTTGACAGTAGGAATAATCAAAAGATAAACACCATGAACTGGAATGGAGTGTTAAAAACGAGCTAAAACTGTTGGATGTTGCACTAGAAGATACTCATCACAAAGAAATTTTCAGTCTGTAATTCAACAGCAGTAAGTTGATCGGAAGTACAAACCCATAAAAATGTAAGAAACTTTGAGCGAAAAAGTGATCATAGCAAAATAATGTTGGACGATTATCACAGAGAAGATCAACCGACGTTTGTCAGAGGTTGGTACTGGCATGGAACAATGTTCCTCTCATTGGTCAACCTCTTCACGCCAAGTGTGGATGGAGGCCACTTATTTGGTTGGATACAGCAAAATTTTTTAAGTGGAAGTAGCAGACTTTCTCACGCTGTTCGGGTGGTATCATTATATGTCCGTACATAAAAGGCAATAACGTCTATTCCCTGTCGATGGCAGGGACGACACGGCGGCACGCCGGCTCTAGCCAACAAAAGCACGGAGTGAGCCAGGGCTCTACTTCTGCGATACTGCTCGACTCCCCGGGGACATTCGGCCCTCCTATTGAGACTCCCTGACCGCCTTCTGCCGACCAACAGGAACTAGAGACCACACCAGGAGTGCATTTTCCCAGTGAGAAACACACAAATCTTTTCTCCCGATAAAACTTGCCCACTATCATCAGTACAATAACCACGAAGAAGCAGAACTACATGTGACACTCATGTCATAAATCTTTCAGTGTGATTAGTGCTAACTGTTAGAAAGGAAGGAAGATGAGAATTTAAGATCACGTAGACAACAGGTGTTTTAAAAGTAGCGCACAAAATTGGATTGGACAATCGTGGGAATAGAAATCGGCAGTTTCCTTTTCAAATTAATTATACTGCGTTTTGCCTTAAGCTATTTTGCGTGACAATGAATATCCTATTCCAGATGGGGTATTTGAACTTCGACTCCCAACTGCGAATCCAGTGCATTAGCTATTGCAGCACTTCACTCTGTAAACAACGAATAAGCAAGGAGGAAAAAAATCTAGTGGAGTATTAACGATCCCTTTGCAAAAAAAATGGCTCTGAGCACTATGGGACTCAACTGCTGTGGTCATTAGTCCCCTAGAACTTAGAACTACTTAAACCTAACTAACCTAAGGACGTCACACACATCCATGCCCGAGGCAGGATTCGAACCTGCGACCGTAGCAGTCGCACGGTTCCGGACTGCGCGCCTAGAACCGCGAGACCACCGCGGCCGGCAATCCCTTTGCAGTTTGTTTGAAGGTGGAATGTCTGTTGTACACTATTTGATCGAAAGTATCTGCACACCTTTTAGTGGACATGTGCACCCATTTGCCTTTTGATGCCTTGACCTCGTCTGTCTATACTTTCAGTGAGGCACCGGAATATCTGTGGAGGAATGGAAATTCCTTTTTCTTCAAGAGCTGAAATCGGAGAAAGTAGTGATGTTGGAAGCTGGCGCCTGGAGCGAAGTCGATGTTAGAACTTGTTTCAAAGGTGTTTGGTGCAGGTGAGGACTGTAGGCAGTCCAGTCCACGTCGGGAACGTTCCTCCACAAACCATTGCCTCGCATTCTTTATGCTAGTGTGCAGTGTCACGCTGACAAGAAAAATCATCGCCTCGGAACTGTTACTCTACTGTACAGAGGAAACAGTGTGTAAAATGGATTGCCACACTTAGTGTGCTCTTAAGTGCAATACGGGGACTGCACTCTAACGACGAGAATCACCACCGTACCACAACACTACTTCCTCTTTCGTACTTCATGTTGGTATTACACACTATGGCAGATAACGCTCTCGAGTCCGCCTCCGAATCTAAACTGTTCCATCAGATTGAATCACCCATTTCCAGTCATCCACTGTCCAATGGCGTCACGCTTCACGCCATCTCAAACATCGCTTAGCATTGATTATGGAAACGTGTAGCCTGTAAGTATCTGCTCGATCATTGTACCTCATTCTTTAACTCTGTAACTACAGTCATTATGCTACTTGGATCGCTGGTAGCACTTTGGAACTGACGAATGATCCCTTCCACGCGTTTCATGCGATTCTTTTTCCAATGACGTTCAGCCATGATCGATGGTTTCGTCCGTCAGTCTGCCAGCTATAGGTTTGGCTGCTGCTGTTCCTTCGCGTTTCCACTTGACAATCACATCTCCGACAGTAGACCTAGGCAGCTTTAGACGGGTTCAAAAGGTCCTTGATGGGTTTGTTACTCAGGTGACATCCAACGGCTAGTCCAATTCTATGTCACTGAGCTGTCCTGACCGAATCACTCTCCCCTCTACTGACAGTGCAGCACTTCCTGTCTCCTTTTATACTGGAGGGTCCGGTTCCTTTCCGGGTGACACCTGGTGGTCAGTTCCGCATTACATACGGGTGTGCGGATGCTTTTGATCAGATGAGGTATAAAGGACGACGAGTAACTTTTCAAGGTGAATTTCTCGTACGCTTTAATTTTAATGTATGCGACGGTGTTTCCGTAGTTTGGCGAAAATGGTTGCTAACAATTCCGTGAGAATCGATCAATGTGAATGAAAGTTAGGAGGCAGTTGAGCTTGCACAGTGAAACCGGCAGCTACCTTGACGGCACCAGTGATTCAGAGTGCGTGTAGTATGTAATTTGCATCCGTAGAGAAACGTGAAACCTGGGCTTTCTAGAGTTCTCAGAAACGTTCTCGCGAAACGGAAATCTATAACTGCAAGTGTGCGCTGCGAGTGGTTCGTTGCGCAATGAGAGACGCCGGGAGGTCGGCAGTGCTCGTCGGCGCCGGGGCCGCGAACCGGCTGCGCCGCCTTGGTCGAGTGCCAGCTTGTTGCACCTTACTCCAAAGCCAGTGGGCGCCGCTCCGTTACTGACGGCGAGGTCGCGGCAGTACGCCCGCGCCAAAACGAGAAAGCGGCCCTCCGAGTCGTGCGTCGCAGTTCTTCTTCGAACATTCTGCGACGGTGTTACGAAACACTGCGGGCGAAGGAACCTGTTACCTAGACAGTGACAGGTGCGAACCACGACACCTTACGGCTGATGAAACTGCTCGCCGTGCATTAACATCGTCCCTGTGTCTCGTTCCCTTCATTTGTTTCCTGCAAACTAGTGGAGAAAAGAAAGGAACATGCACTCTTATTTCAATATTTTGCGTGGATTCTAAGCCTTCTAAATAGACAGGAAAAGAATCTGGAATCCAAGGAATGTGATCCCACGAACGCAATATGTTACCATTTTTTTTTCGAGAGGAGAGCAGGTCGTGGTTGTTTAAGAGTGACAGACAACGGAGCTTTCACATTGCCTAAGCGATTGCAGGTGATAAGATGTAGTAATCATATGGTAAAGTGTTAAAGTGACTTTGTATGGGGTGGTTGGTTGGTTGATTGATTGTGGGAGAGGACCAAATAGCGACATCATCAGTCCCTTGATGTAAGGTGGAAAGCAAGAGGGGAACAACACAAATAGTACAGTCGAGTCAAGGGGATGGGAAACAGGCAGACAGAGTGGTAAAAAGAACGTCGGGGCAGCATAACGAAGAAAGAATGGAGGGAGGGGGAGGGGACAGCTACAGCAGGAGCGCCCCAGAAATGCTACTACGCTCGTTGGGACACCAGCACCGCCACCGAACCTTCCCGATTCCCACATCATACCATGATCACGACACAGCAGTGACAACACCAGGGGAAGAAGAAAAGAAAAAGAAAAAAAGAAACAAAACGGCAAAAAAGGCCAGATAGGCGGTACGGAGAAGTTTGCTGTTGTGGAAGCAAGGCTAAGGCCTCTATAACCAACAACAAGACTAACCTAGGGACTCCAGTTCCAGAGGGAAATTCAAGCACTTAAGCGTGGGAGGACAAAGCACTTTCGCGAAGACAAATGTAAGCATGCGAGGTCATCCACTAACACCCAGGACAAGGAAGGTGAGAGGGCATATTTCGTGCGAAGGGCCAAAAGGTGGAGGCATTCTAGCAAACTACTGATCACTGTGAGGGGGGTGGGGGGGGGGGGGCAGAACTACAAACGGGAGTGGGCAGCTCATTGTGGAGTAAAAAACCATGAGTCAATCGAATACGGGCGATACGAAGACGTCAGAGGATGGTAAGATTCCCAGCGGGAGAGTCGAAAGAATGCAACGTGGTGCGAGTCTCCTCGATTGCACAAAGTTTATTAAACAGAGCGGTAGCTCCACAAGATTCGGAGCAAAAAGGAATTTGACGTTAAGTCGTAAATCAGCTCTAGGACGGGTCACGGAGAACGGAGGGGTAGCTGCCCCCCTCCCACACTAAGCCACACGACCACAAAGTTCATTACTCAGGATACCCAAGTGTCCGGGAACCTAAAGGAAATCAACCGAACAAGCAGCATCGCCAAGATCGGCGAGAAGTTCTTGGATAGACCAAGGGATGTTTTTACAGTAAAAATTCAGTTCTCAGTACCAGAATTAACTGTAAACTTCCGTTTCAGGTACATCAAAAGCTTATTGCGTAAACCTTATTTGGCGGACCAAACATTTGCTTTTTTAACCGTTTCTTTCTGTCTGCCAAGTCATTATCTTCAACTACTGTAAAAAGGATGCTTTCACTGTTTGTCTGGCTTTACTGATAATTTTCAATGTTTTCGTTTTGCAATACTTGCTTTACATTATTTTCTCTTTATTGTAACTTTTTTCAGGAAGGAAGGTTAGTGTTAATTTTAGCGTCGACAGAACAGTCATTAAAGACAACTGATTTTAAGGACTGATGTCGACATTGGTCTATTAAGTTGTTCTACGTACTGTAGAGGTTCATCTGCAATACAGGCAAACTGTGCAACTTCACCAGCAAACACAAGGTGGTTGTGCTGTGTTCCATTAACTTTTATTCATTTTTCATTTTTTCAAGTGATGAAACCGGAAATTGTCTCTAGGCTTCTGAGAATACTCTACACAATGTGGAACATCCTGATCTGAATCGTCTACTATCCTGATCACGTGTGATGGAAGCTGGAGCATTGACGTGTATGATATCAAATATATTAGTATGTACTGAATGTGTGCCTTGTTTCGAAAGGGGGTTAGTTCAGATGTTGAAAACCAGCCCACAGCATTCTCAAAACCAATTAATTCTAGGCAAAGAGGTAATTTATTCTCATCGCTAACAATTTGCAAATGTTCAACCGTGTCGTGTTCACTTCCAAGGCAGGCTGGTTCTAATGCTTAACTAAAAGCGAATGTTTTTCGTATGCAGTTGATAATTTTAGTCTTTTACCTAGCAAAGTGGAGGATGTTAGGCCTGTAGCTTTTTTTATACCTTGTCTGTCTTTATTCCGAAACGCGTTATTCCAATTTGGAATATCTTTGCAGTTTGATATTTCTGACTTATTCGAAGAATCCAGTGCTTGTCTCTTTCCTGACAAAACCCACATTTTACTACAGCGAAGTTAATTCCTTATTCCAACTCCAGACAGTGCTGTATAGAGTTAAGTAGTAACAGTAAAACCTTCTCAGCAAGTTATCTCAGATGTTGTAACCACCTTATTCAGCTTTCTTGCTTCCTATGGAAATGTAAACCTTGCAATAACTTCGAAACAATACAGTCTGCCATTCACAAAGTGTTGTGTAGAGTAACTGCGTAGTTTCTTTCATTGTTTCACAGCCAGCGGCCATCAAGTACCAGCGGGACATCAATCAAATGAGCAGTCACCCGTTGTGGATAAATGGCGCCGTACAACTGAGTTTCAACTCATAAACTGTTTATACCTTAGTTTTCTATTGCCCTTCCTCACCAGAACGAAATAATGTTCTGCTTACACCCGACGGAAACAGTAAGCATTATGCCACCTGAACACACTTCTTCGTACAGGAGTGACAAATTTATACGGGGTTGACTGCGGTGCTGGAAAAATAAACTTAATTCCCTGTTGAACTTTTTCACTAATTATTATCTTACTCGGTCCAAGTTCTGGAACCGAAGAAGTGGTCTTGCCTGGACAGGAGTAACGGTAGTAAACTTGTTCCCATTAACGTCGTTAAAAATTACATCGACGTGGAGCAGCAATACATAGAAAAAATGTATTTCTATTAAGCAAAAGAATAAGCTGCGTTTAGAAATGTATGTAACACAATCGGCCCTTACACGTCTGAGAAATTTTAGAACGGATCAATGGATACTACGAGGCACGTTTTTAAGGTAAGTATCGTTATAAAACAAAAATATTACGAAAGCTATTTTTACTTGAAAGCCTGGACCTTAATCAACTTTTCAGTATAATTACCACCTATATGAAACCCCTTATCACTTCGTACGTATGATTAGCTTCTAATACCAATCCATACTAGAAATCTGCCGGTTGATATTTTAACGAGTACTGCACTGACGTTTTGACATCATCTTCCTCGTACCACTTTTTAGCAGGGTACCTCTTTAAGTGTAAGAACAAAATGATTACCACTAGAAGCTACGTGAGGGCCCTACGGATGAGTTCGAATGGCCACGTGGTGTATGCCGTCGTCATGCAGCAAAACTAACCCTCTACTCAGCATTTTATTCTGGATTGCACGGCGCAATGTTTAAGATCCCAAAACTGTCTATATTTAGTGTGCTACTCTGAGGCGAAAAACAGAGACTAAATACCCTACCCATCCCAAAGCACAATGCACATGATTGTACTGGCTGAAATTGTTTGCTGGAACTTCAGTTTCTTGGGGTATGTTAAATTCCTCTTTTCCAAGGACTGCAGTTTTGATTTCGGTGTAACGTGAACAACCCAAGTTTCATCAGTCACAATTTAGTTTATAAACTTGCACCATTCGAGACAGTACTTCCGCAGGAAATTCATTGTACTGGTTAACAACTGATTTTTTGAAAATCAATCAACATTTTTAGAACCCAGCTTACGCACAATTTCCGATCATGTAAGCGTCTGTCGCAATTCCGCACCACGGAAGAAACAGTATGCGATTTTTTATAGAATTTTTGCAGCAAATCATCAGTAATGAACGGTCGCCCGCTTTGTTTCTCATCGTGCACATTTGTGCCTTTACCTTTAAATCATAGGCACCATTTTTTAACCATACCAGCGCTCGTAGCGTTTTGTCCGTGTTCTTTACTAATCTGCCAATTAATTTCGGCAGCTTTTACGTCTCTTGCAGGGAAAAATCTAATTATACTGCGTATTCATAGTCGGCGGCATTTTCAGACGTCAGGGACATTCTAAACGCCTATAAATATATGTTTATCCAAGCGAAGCTATCGCAGTGGCAGTTTTGGAAACACTTCAACGTACTTTACGAACATGTGCAGTACTGCGACCAACAGCCATATTACAAAACGGTACTTCTATTGAAAATATGACTCGTAATTAACATTTTGTTGGAAATTCATAGACTGAAAAAAAACCTATCAAGATTTCCAGCAAAATCTTGCCTCGACAGTTTTTGAGAAACAAGGTAAGGGTTCAACATACCTCGTACGTTAGCATGGTGTTCAAATATTTTGCATCTTATTAATGAAGTAGAGAAAAATAAGTATGCTATTTTTAATGCTTATTCTCACAGGATGGCAACATAGTGAAAGAACTGGAAGCGAGGTGTAGCAAAGCTAATGCAGTGAGCGCTCAGCTACGATCTACTCTCTTCTGAAAGAAGGAAGTCAGTACCAAGACTAAGTTATCTGTGCACCGTTCAATCTTCCGACCAACTTTGTTGTGTGGGAGCGAAAGCTGGGTGGATTCAGGTTACCTTATCAACAAGGTTGAGGTTACGGATATGAAAGTAGCTAGGATGATTGCAGGTACTAGTAGATGGGAACAATGGCAGGAGGGTGTCCACAATGAGGAAATCAAAGAAAAACTGGGAATGAACTCTATAGGTGTAGCAGTCAGGATGAACAGGCTTAGATGGTGGGGTCATGTTACACGTATGGTAGAAGCAAGGTTACCAAAGAGACTCATGGGTTCAGCAGTAGAGGGTAGGAGGAGTCGGTGCAGACCAAGGAGAAGGTACTTGGATTCGGTTAAGAATGATTTTGAAGTAATAGGTTTAATATCAGAAAAGGCACCAATGTTAGCATTTAATAGGGGATCATGGAGGAATTTTAGAAGGGGGCTATGCTCCAGACTGAACGCTGAATGGCATAATCAGTCTTAAATGATGATGATAATGATTTTTATTGCTTCAGGTTTTCTGCATTTTATTCCCCGACTCTATTACAACGCACAGAACATTCGTACAACTGTGTTAATCTGTCCGGAAAGTCTTTCTTTGGGACGTTATTCAACTGGCGCGTCACATCGGCTTGAATGTCGCTTATGTAGTCAAAGCGTTGACCTTTCATGTGAATTTCTGCACTTTGTGGTTTTCATGACACCAAGTGTCGTGGCGCGAGAACATTTTCCAGAAAACCACTGTGTGTTTTTCATTTCAGTAAGTTCGCGGCAGGCGTTTTCGCATCGTCTTTTTTGTTTGGGTGTTAAGATGTGCGAGAAAAACTTTACACAAACTTTTCTCTTCTTCACGGCGTTCTCCAGAATGTCTAATCACAATTTAGAGATGGTGCTGCATTGCTATTTGTAACAATACTGACACACTACAGTCACATGTCTACTACTAAATACTGCTTGTTCACAGCTGACTCGTAGAACGCACATCTATTGTTTACAGTTGTTAGTCCAAGCTTCCACCGTAGTCACTGTGCTGACGTCGCTTAGACGCCGGAAATAAAATAAGTCTCGGAACTTTCTGGACGCACTGTATATACGTGCTCCAGCTTTCGTTACACTTCGTAAGAACAGTGGGAAATGAGAAATGAAAGAAGCGTCATTGGAGGAGCTTGCATTTTCAGCACTCTTAGAGGAAGTTTTCAGATCTTTAAAAAGGAAACGGTGCTACGGAACCTGTCTTAACCACATGTATTCAGCGGATGGCTTCGTGCTGTTTATCTTTAGTGCGGATGAACTTCAGCGACGTATGGAGGAGCAAGTTAGAAACTAGGTCTTAAAGATTCATCGCCAATGATCATCGTATTAACCGACATCCACTCCCTCCTCTAGACTTCCGCATGCATCATGGTCTTCGGGTGAACTCGTTCAAATAAATCTTATGTTAGCTAATGTTATCTACCAATTTTGCATTGTATCGTTATCTCAGACGTACGGTCAGTATATATCCCTCCTCCGATTGGTGTGTTACTTAAATCCATGACTCATCTTTTGTAGTTGTATATAGCTAGGCAAATCCCTCGGTTCACTGTTGTATCTGTCCGTTCGATTCGCAAGAAAGAGGTCCCATGTATGAGACAGGTTAAGTTCTATTTTCTCTACAGCCAAGTGCCAGGAGGCCGAGTAGTAGTCCGTGGCTTCATGCTTGAGAGGAGCGTGTTCTAATTCTAGTTGCGTCGTTCTCATTTAATTTTTGCGTATTTTTCCAAAATCCCATCAGGCGTATTCGGCGCCTTCAACAACGCCGTACCGTAACAACATTTAGCCGAAATCCTTGTCTAAATGAGCAGGTATTTCTACTCGTGAAGAAAAACTCTAAGGCGAATGAATCGGTGACAAATCGCTTGCATTCCACAAAATTGTGTGTACCATTTCAATACCATATTAATGTCCTGGATAGCACTAATATAGTTTTTATCAGAAACACACAAAAGCGGAAAAATAGGGGAGACTGGAGAATTTTGTGTACCAGATTTGAAACAATACTTTAGTACTGACCAGGAAAAGTAAGAAAATGCCTTCTTCTGACACTGACACGTAAAATTATTATTGTAACTGATATGCGGATTCTTGCTAAACTAATGGTACTCAAAGAGCCGTACTGTTCTCACTATGAGTAAAATATGTTATACTAAGTTTCGACAGCACTATTTCATTGAATCTGTGACATTGTGGGCCGTAGGTAGGTAGGTTTAAGGGATAAACAAAGAGGTCTTCAGTCTTTCAATCTAGTTGTAGCCGATCTGGAGTTAGTGATGTCAGCCACAAATTTGATCGTGTGTACGATTGGTAAAATCGAGGCACTGAAAGCAATATTGAAGCCAGCGACAAAGAACAATTTAAAGACAAACAGAGGACCAGTCTGCAGATCAGAGATAAGACGATCGTCTATGGCCAAAGATAACTCCGCTATGTATGAAACTAAATTCGTCACCGCTCACCCCTCCCCTCCCCCAGCCTCAACCAGTCCGAGTCGGGCAAGACAGTAAACTGATAAATAATTCCTGATAGCCGGGAGACGCGTAATAGTAAAAGTGAAAATGCTGAACACGCATTTTTTTGTTTTCCTTTAGGGCGCAAAAACAATCAAGATAATACGCACGCATGTCAGAACCGTAGAACACGTACACGAAAAAAGGGTTAAAAGCGACTACATGTTAAGCCCAACCGACGGAAGGAAAGACAGCTAAAAACAGGGACTTTCTCTCGGAGAAATGGCCATAAAATACACCATAAGGACAAAATTAAATGTCCTTCGCCATATTGCTACGACGGATAAAAAGACGGCGCGTCGTTAGATAAAACGGCCGATAACTCAGACGTTAGCCGTAAATTAGAACGTAAGTATTAAAAAAAAAACCGACATTCCGTAAGGGAATAGCGAACCGTCAAAGGTTGAGGAAATGGTGGTGTCAACCACTTAACAGATGGCGATGGCTAAACAGACAGCGCCACATAAGCAACCTAGCTAAAATGATCTCTTCGCGGCGGGAGATCTGTCAAGTTGCTGGGAGAGGTTTAATTGGCTCTGAGCACTATGGGAATTAACTCCTGAGGTCATCAGTACCCGAGGTTTAATTCCCCAGAGCTTGTTCCCACGAAGTGAACACCATTGATGATGCCACAGCAACACTACCTGCTGGCAGACGGCAACACAAAGATCATCGGAGGGAATGGAAGACCTAGCGGCCGAGGTACGAAGACTGCAGCCTTGGCAGCAGTGTCAGCGGCCAAGTTTCCCGTCAGACCGACGTGACCATGGACCCACATAAACATCACAATGGCTCCATCAAGAATGAGCAAGCGAGAACTTTCCTGGGCCCGTTGCACTAAGGGATGGACGGTGTACAGCACACAGAGGCTCCGGAGGGCACCGAGAGCCGGAGCAGATGACTGTAAAACCTGTGTTGCGGGATGTACCGTGTGGCCTGATACAGGGCGAAGAACTCCGCTGCAAGTACCGAGCAGTGTTCCGGAAGCCGATACCGAAAATCTTCGGTGCTAATGACGATGGCACACCCGACATCATGGCAGTTCGAGAGTCAGTGTACACAAAGGTACTATCGCGAAGTTCCGTGCGAAGGTCGAGAAACTTACGGCGATAGAGCGAGTCTGGAGTAGTGTCCTTAGGAAGCGAATGAAGGCCAAGGTGGACACGGGCCGTCGCACGAAGCCAAGATGGTGACGGGTTCACACCCAACAGGAAAGTTGCAGATAGTGTGAAGTTAAGCTGCCGGAGCAATAGTCGAAAGCGAACTCCAGGAGGTAACAGAAGAGGGACATGCTCCATATCGGCGATCAAACGAGTCATCGAAGGAGGCGGCATAGGATGGGTCGTCAGGCATGGCAAACAAACGGCATGCTTGTCTGCTCAGGAGAAAATCAGGAGGATATGACAGCGGTAGTTTTGCAGCTTCTGCATACAGACTCCACCGCGCTAGTGTAAAAGGCGCCAGTGGCCAAACGTATGCCACGATGTGATGTTGCTAACGCCACTGGAGTGACCCTAACATAAAATTTAACTACTGTGTACTTATCTTACAAACACTAGAAACAAACTGAGCAAATTCAGATCAATGTCGAACTCGAGCAATGAAACCAAAGCCGACTGCCGCTTCTTGTTTACAAAACGCCCGATCAGGCAGTCTCTTAGCTGCGGGGAGCCTTGAAAATAGCAATTGGACGCAAAATAGCGACCTTAAGTGACCTGAGCGTGAGTGTGTCTTTCGTTCCATCAGTAGGACACTGTAGTGTTCTGCGAAATATTTAACAGCTGGAACGTATACGGCCGAAATTGTGCCTTTGTTCCTAGAGAAAAGGACGCATGGCCCATTCTTTCCGTATCAATACAGACGGCGCTGAAATGTTTTCAAATATTTCGCCCTCCTTCTATACAAAACGGAGGAATTCTTCAATAGAGAAATAAGGGGCACTCAAAAACGAGACAGAAGGGAAAAATATGTTTATTATTTCAGAAGTATTGGCAATAAGTTGACACATTTATACCCCTGAAAGATAAGATGGCCAATTTGCCTACGGAAACATGATGCTACCCAGGCGTGCACCTCTTCGTCCGAAGAAAATCTAAAATCACGAATGTCTTTCTTCAGAGCCCCAAAAATACAGAAATCACATGTCCACGCGGAGATTTTGCAAAAGTGAAACACACCAAGTCCAAACAACCAGGAATGTTGACGGACAGTATAATTCCGTTGCAGGATAACGCCCGCCGACATGATGCCAATATTGTTTCGACTACACTGCAGAAGTTTCGCTGGGAAGCCCTTACACATCGTCCAGACAGATCAGGTTTCTCTCCATACGACTTCCATAATTTTGAAGTCCTGAAGAAAGACCCTTGTGGCCTTCGATTTGATTCGGACGAAGAGGTGCACTCCTGGGTATAGTCATCGTTCCCTAGCAACAGCAAGCATTTTTTCACGTAAGCACTGAGAGTCTCGCCGTACAGTGAGGTAAATGTCTTATCAGCTATAGTGATCACTTTTTAAATAATGAACAGCTTATGCACATTTTCATATTGGTCCTTATTTGACAGCCCTTTACAATTAGTTATTTATAAAGCAAAAAGCTCTTAAATGGCCGTTATGTAGTTAAATATTTTTTCTTTAAAAATTTGTGTTCTGTGTTTGCTGAATTGGCACCTTTCATATTATAGCGTTTATCTTGCTAACGCCTCACAGCACTTGGACGGACAGAACTCTACCAGATGGAGGTATTAGCCCATTCACCTACGTTCTCTTTTTCCCATTGCAGTGTGCAAGCACAGGCTGGCTCTTTCTTGCTTCATGTCTCCACTATAAAGTTAACCTGCTCGGTCGATAACAGGATACGAAAACAATGGCCCCCATTGAAGTCGGCGAGCGTGCCGACAGTTTTTTTACGAGGTCTCCGGGAAAGGTGATTACCCTGCTTTACGTGGAAAGGAAGCTCAGCCTGTAAAGCCATCGTCTCTGCGGTGCTGTTTTGCTCCTCTACATATGTGATGTTTGCTGCTACATACGTCCTGATGAAGTACGACAGAGTTTGGAACGCTACTCAGTGTGTTGAACCGACGAGGTGAAAGACGCGAGTCAGATACTAGATTAGTGATAAGTACCTTTCACTGCTACGTGAGGGGTCTCAGAGCGTGTTATCTTAACTATTGCTAGAACAACGTACGATTGTACAATGTTCTTTTCCAAGCTGTTAGCAGCAGCAATATATAACAATGACACCACAGTTTCACTGACAGCTGATCTTCAGTGCATCACTCCGCTACGCGTTACAAGTGACTTCTTTTTTTCCTCTGTCTCTTCTCTTTCCAGTCTGGTTACCTGCTGACATCTTGATAGAAGACATTAAGTGCATGTGTAGGACTCCGCGGCCATTGTAATCTTCAGTAGAGAGTAAGAATTCAGATAATAGACCGCGTCGTCATGTAGGTTTACAGACTAATATTTCAGCAATTGGTGGAAGTGGTATACATCAGTGCGGCGTACGCTTGCAAAAGGCGCCGAAATTTTGGTCCAGAAAAAAGCGTGGCCATGCAGTCACATACCCTAAATCGATTTGTTGAGTAGTACAAGATACGCGGCATGAAAATTATTTTACACGATTTTAGGGAGCTTGTGGTACCTATTTAATTGGCGTAAAACTGAAACGAAGGGACAAGGCAACATAACTTTCATTTCCGCTCTTTTCACCTTGACTATACGGCTTTCTGCGCAATTTCCATAGCCCGTATGTTGTCTGAATATTGCTTAGCTATTGCAGCGCGTCGTAACTGAATACCAGAAAAATAGCAGTCTTTGGCTTACGTAGGTGGAAGCGTTTCTGATATAGTACTGTGCTTCGGGTACCAATGACTGCAAGGTGATGAGAAAACAGTACTTTAAAACTATAATTTTATGAGTGTTGAAGATAGTCCAAAGATTGGGATGCAAATGTATTATTTCTATATGACAGTATGACGCGGACATAGCATACTACCAAGAATGTCCGTAAATTCTTTTTATTTATTACAAGGCAGGTGGGTCATTATTCTCACACCGGACAGCCATAATAATGTGACAGCTACCGAGAGAACTGGTGCGTGGGCTTAGACGCTGAGGTCTCATTCGGGTGGAGGTGAGAACCAAATCCAAATCTGGCCACCCACATATGAGTTCTGCATGGTTTTCGTAAATCGCTTAAGGCGAATGCAGGTATGGTTCCCCTGAGAAGGACACCCTCGATTCCTTTTCCTATACTTGTTTAATCGGAACTATCTGGCCTCTACGTCGACCGTTGATTAGAACCGGTATGTATATTTAAATCTTCATGGTCTCGCGGCATAGTAGTCCATCCATAACACTGCGGTGATACAGCCTTAATCAGACTGCCTTCAGCTAATATTTCGGCTGTAAGCAATTCAGACAACTCGGAATGAGGCGTTAAGTCTGACGGCAACGTCTCTGTGCGTGGATCTGTCTCATGGAAGCACCGCGGGGCTGTACCCGGCTGGCTTCCGGCATGGCTTAATGATTAATAAAGATAAGGTTTTTATGTATCTGAAAGATTATTTGCACATATCATGGTTATCTGTAATCTATTATAGTTTAAATTTTATGTTGAGCGTGAAGGTGTTATTTGAAGCGTCGGGGTGATGTGTACCTAACTAGTAAGTGAAATAATGGGGCAAAGTGGAAGCCTCCTCAAAGACGTTTTCAGGATGACGGTAAATCGCTACAGGCCACCTTATACATCGATATGGAGGTCCGTTTGCGCATGAGTACACGGAATGCGGCGAAGATGTGTTGCAGCGAAGCCCTCTGTAAAGGGTGTGTGTCAAATTCGGCTTGACAGGGGAACAGTACGATTGTCTACGAGATCTAACTATTGCCAGTGCCGGAGTCCATTTTTTTTAATGGAAGACCGACGAGAATGCGTTATCGTCCGCAATTTTTAATCTGTCCTCCCTTTGAGGCATGGGGTGATACTTTTGTACTATGGCTCCATGGCGATGAATTCTTGTACCATCAGAATTCCGTTCACGGGAACATCCAATTTCCATGGATCTGGAAAAGAACTTTTGCCTCTCTTTCTTGCTTTTCTTGGTTCACCGTAAAACCAACGGCACCCTGGGACATGGTGTCTTTCGCAAGCCGACACTTGCCAACCTATACCTGTGAGTGACAAACATCTGTCATCCTGAGCAGACAAATAGTGTCCTTAATAATTATCTTGTGATGTTGCAGTTCTTATGTCCGTGCTTGCTATGAAAATAGGAATTCCTCGGCCTGGTGTCCTTAATATTGGCACTTAGGGCACACTTATAAAAGGTTTTCAGAAATATTGGCTATGTATCACTGATAATCCGCAAGCGTCTGCAGTTCAAACAGAAGTTAAGTGTCCCATCTCGTGAAGTTGAAAAGGAGAAGTTCTAGCCCACAGCCTTCCTACAGTCCGTAGGGAGCCTGTCCTACAGCAAGTCTTACTGTTGTTACTAAATGACCAAAATGGGCACGTGGTGCTAGATGCAGATTGCATTTCTAATGGCTTTCAAGGAATAAGAATTAGATTTTCAGTGTTTAATTATTGACACGGTTTTGTTGGTGAGGACTGGAGCGAGGTGTACTCAGCCTCGGGAGGTCAGTTCAAGAGTGACCTGACCGTATAGTAGCGACTTCAGGTCACGAAAACTGACAACGGCAGGGAGAGTGGTGTGCTGACCGCAGGGTCCCGCCCCCCTCCCCCATGCCGCATCCACTGAAGCCGTTGGCAGAGGATGACACGGTTGTCGGTCGGTGCCGATGGGCCCGCTAGAGCTTGTGGACGGAGTTTACTTTTTTCTCATCGAATTAAACAATTTATAGTAATTAATTTATAATATACTCATTAACAGTTATAATCTTTCGCTAAAGGTTTAGCAATCGTTAAGTTATTAACACTGTATACGTCGCGAGGCAGCACAACTCATGGCGCACAAATTACCCAGTATCAGAAAATGAGAACACCTATCTCTTTTCAGCAAATTTTAGACAATTTTATCCTTTTCCGACCTTTTTCTCACTGACACTCCACTTGCACGCACACGCGCACAGAATAATGAAAGAAAAGAAGTTTACAGCTGACTATATTTTCGCTTTTCATGCAGTAGAACTTCAGCCTCAGGCATGCGTTTTAATTTATTACTTCTTTACCGCTAACTATTCGCAACTCATTTTGCAGACAGTATCCACATATACCACTGAATGTATGCGCAAAATTATACCGTTTTACGGCTCATAATCAAGGGATATGACGTCAAATGTATTTACAAATTTTAGTTCGATTTTTTACAGAATCGGTGTGGGGGTTACTGTACCTCTTAAATGTCAATGTTATTTTCGTGCCAGCACCGGCTCTGCTTAGGATTACTTGATTTTATGGAACGCAGGCACATAAAATTTCCTGACAGAGCGGTTTGAGTTTTTTCGGATGCACTCTTCGTAGCCTGCAGTTCAAGAACGTTGCACGGAACATCGGCACTACTGCCTCCTGGTCGATCACTGCATTCAGGAAGGCCACGCTGTGATTTTCAAAATCTGATGTTAGCCTTCTGGGATTCGGTTTTCAGGTATGCCACTGAAACATGTTCGAGGCGTGATTTAATTAATCGTGATAAAATGTGGAATCTGGCATTGGAAATAGTTAGCTCTCATGGACAGAGACACTGTTCCCCTGTGGACCAGAATTTGTTGCAACATCCTTTACAGAGGGCGTCACGGTAACATATCTATGATGCTCTATGGTGTTTCTTCGACAATGGCCCTGTGTGTACGACTGCACAATTTGCTCGCCCTTACGGTATGTATGAAGAACGGGATACTGTCAGCTCCGAAGATGGCTCAACGTTTCACAGACGAAATATCAGCTATCTTTTTTTATTGCGACATCCTAGGGAATATTCCGAAAGGGGTCTTGTGGCGCGGTATAATATGTTCAGGGTGGGAAGAGAAGTAACGGATAAACCATTGAAAGAAATACACTTTAATTTGCACATGACATGGTAATATTTGTTAACTGCGTACCACGTTTACGTTCCAGGCTACAAACTTTGCTCAGTGCTATGACCACCTGCATCCAGGATAGCCTGGAAAGGTATCATTTCACAATTTTCGTAACATTTTTGGATGGTGGACCATGGAATGTTCAGCTGTCGACCGCTGCTCGAATACCCCACATTGCGTCCAGCAATCTGACCCATGGCAACAGTAACTTCTTCAACAATTCGGCACAACTGTACATCGGCCTCTCGCAGGAGCAGATCCCAAATCACCAAATTTGGACTTGCAACTGATGTTCTTCAATCTCTGTGTGGAAAGAGGATCTCCATAATCCTTTAATGCGTCGATACTCGCGAAAAGCAGTAGCGCTATGCAGCTGGTTTTATAAAACAGCTTTGCGAGTGAAGCCCTCTCATCTTGTAGAACCCCACGTTGACTGTCTGCATCTGTTATGCACACTGACGCTTGTGTTTCAACCTTACGTCGCCGTACCAGTACTGGTGACTAACGGCCAGGCATGACATGACCCTAACACTACTAACAACCCAAATCCCGCAGTGCATTGTCTGAACACCATTCCCATGAAGTTGGGTACCCGTACGGTAAATAGTTTTCCATCTACGCTGGCTCAAGTAGCGAAAGTTTAATTATAACTTTTTATGAGCCACTGAAGGGCGTCGGAAGGTAGCTTGCTATTGCCTGACGATTGGGGACGAGTTTCACGGAAAAAGAAAGTATCGTCCTATGTTTACGTGTTGCCGTCTCAGGTGTCTGTTGAAAGTGTACAGTGAAATCAAGAGTGGACGAGAAGGCACTGAATTGTACCCAATAACGCGGACATCGTAGGCTTTCCCGATGCATAAAGCAAGATATCAGGCAATAAGTGAGGCATAGCTGTTGTGGTACGGAGCATTCATCGCATTAAGTTGCGAATTTGTCCACGAAAGACGAACGTAATATTTGTGTTGTTGACCACGCAACACAATGTCTTGTGATTTTAGCGCGATTAAAAGATAAATCACGTTCCCCGTTGTTTAACTATGGTGGTTACGGGGCATTCACCTGGTCTTTCCACTGGCTACCTGCGATTATCACGGAAATTACCACTAAAGCTATGGACTGCGTCGCAGGCTTTGACTCAATGTCTCACCTCTCTTTCACCGGATATGGTATTTCCTATTCTGGGTGATAGAATCCTGAAAACAGTGGTTAGAGAACGATGATCGACAGCAATTGAAATCGTGGCCACACATGTTGCTTCATAAGGTGTCTAGTGTTAAAATAAGTAACCTAAGATGCGATTTGCAAAGGAATTCTGTATGAAATCCTAACTCTGGCGTTAGAAATTCTGTGTAGTTGTTCAAAAGAAGTCGATCCAAATGATTAATGAGTCACTAAAACTGAATCACTAATCGATGTAGGACACACTTCATGTGTCGCCTGGTTAACCACAATGCCTTCGAAAGATGTTAGCGGTACCAAATGTCCTACGTTTGTCAGGGACAGCTCGTATGCAAAGATGCGGTCCATTATCTCACTCAGGTGGAAGAAGGTATTTGTCTAATTTCTTCTGTGTATCCTCTCTTTGCCAAACGCTGAGCTTTGCCAATGAATCTGTCAACTATTACGGATTGCTGGAGCAGAAAATTTTTAGATGATAGTTTTCTATGCATGTAAAAAGGCTTTTATTTGGCTTTTATTAGATGGGCGTTAGTCGATTGCGACCGCATCGCTCCACTGCACAGCCTAATTGGCCGAAATTTAAGTATAGTTAGTTTTTGTAGTACGCATTTACCAAAATGAAACTCCTGTAGTACCTTACAGAGTTTGTCAGTCCCTAGTATAGGATTCTGAGGCTGTCTGTTTGGGCTCCCCGTGGCACCAACTTATAGCGCTTGACATATTCGAAGCTTTTCATGTTTCCCTAATAATCTGATAACTGTTCGATATATCTTAGTTTGTTGTCCAGAAGAAGCCCTGGTGGGGTTGGATAGTTAAATACGAACAGTGCCAAGCTTATCGTATTCGTTAGTATGATGAGTCTTACCGGATATCTACCAAATTTTGTTCTAACCTCAGTCGATAAACGTCTTGGGTAGTACGATGATTGAAGAGGCCAAAATGGGCGAAAATATTACTCCTTCAGTCTGTTGCCAACTACGAGCCTGTAAATGAAGGCGTTCTTCACTGTAACCACCGCGATCCATCGCCTTCCGTTGCGTAAGCCGGTGGCGACGTGCCGGCAATACCAGAAGCGCGCCACAAAGCCTTTGACCGCAAACCTGAGTGTTCTTTCAGTGCGTATGAGTCAGCAGGAACTTCTTGGCGAGTCATCCGCCGCGATTTAGTAGGTTTAGCAGATTTTAATTCTTCGAACTCAAGGTCTCTCATTATGTCTCCGACAGACTCTAACTGGAATTAGCATCGTAAGCTGAGCGTGCCGAGAAGTAATGCCTGCAAATTTATGTGAAGACTTGTAGCATTTTAAATAAAACAAACGTTATTAACATTCTACATGTTTATTCTTCATGCCTACATATTTGGAGCCCTCTGCCGCTAGAAGGCACCGGATTGTAGCGTGTAACACGGCGTTGTGTACTCTTACTATGTCGATGCATGAAAAACAGTGAATCCAGAGTTCGTCAACATATGGCGCACACTGCCATTCAGCATGACAATGCCAAACCATACACGAGCGCCACGCCATCTGCGAGAATCCGAGACCCTGGGTTCACAGTCATCTATTATACCCCGACTTGGTCCCATACGAGTTCCATCTATTTCCGAAACTTGGAGAATACCGTTGAGGACTTCACTCTGATGGTGACGAAGCAGTGCCCAGGTTTTGCTCCGTCAACGAAGTCCAACATTCTACAGTAACCGTATCAAGAAACTTGTCTCTCATTGGGGGGGGGGGGGGGGGGGGGGGGTCTTTGGGGAAGGAGACCAGTCAGCGAGGTCATCGATCTCATCGGATTAGGGAAGGACGGGGAAGGAAGTCGGCCGTTCGTTTTCAAAGGAACCATCCCGGCATTTGCCTGGAGCGATTTAGGGAAATCACGGAAAACCTAAATCAGGATGGCCGGAGGCGGGATTGAACATTTCGTCCTCCCGAATGCGAGTCCAGTGTGTGTGTGTGTGTGTGTGTGTGTGTGTGTGTGTGTGTGTCATTGGAAGAAACGTGTTCGTCGCCAAGGTGACTATGTTGAGGAATAAACATGTAGATATGAAATAAAGACGTTGAATGTTAATAACGTTTGTTTTATTGATAAAGCCTCGATAGTTTTCGCATCACCAATTAATATTATTTTTATTATTAATGATATGCTATACAGTAGTTTCAGGAAAATCTGTCGCACGTGGCGGAGCGATTTTTTTGGTACACTTTTGTATTATTAATATGTTACCTGTATTATAAGTCACTCTTTTCGTTATTTTCTTGTGTTACTATTTTATATATTGGTCGAAATAGGTCACCAAGTGTGTAAAAAATATTCTTTACACTACATATTTTACGAAAATTTATTAGAATTTTGTATGAAATATGAACCAGAACAGTATACTGTGTTTAATGTAATGGGATGGTCTAACTAGGCATATAATAATATCTGCACTAACTTGCTAAAGCAGGGTATTGCTTTGTTAAGCTAAGAGAATCGGAGTAGCCGTGCTGATGGGTGGACACAGGAATGATACTGTGGGCGCAAATTTCGCAAACTTTAATACATTTTTGAGGGAATTCGTGGATAATACGATACAGAACTACTTTGTAAGTCATGAAACAGTTGGCAAGTGGTCACCGAATGGTGTCGATTTGGAGACTGTGGAAACGCGATTCAGTGTGATCCACCGTTAAGGAAATGGTGGACTGTTCCATCATTAACGGCGGTCAACAGTGATAATTTAAATTGCGTATCACGACTAAGAGAGGAAGAATGCCTATTACACTCCTGGAAATGGAAAAAAGAACACACTGACACCGGTGTGTCAGACCAACCATACTTGCTCCGGACACTGCGAGGGGCCGTACAAGCAATGATCACACGCACGGCACAGCGGACACACCAGGAACCGCGGTGTTGGCCGTCGAATGGCGCTAGCTGCGCAGCATTTGTGCACCGCCGCCGTCAGTGTCAGCCAGTTTGCCGTGGCATACGGAGCTCCATCGCAGTCTTTAACACTGGTAGCATGCCGTGACAGCGTGGACGTGAACCTTATGTGCAGTTGACGGAGTTTGAGCGAGGGCGTATAATGGGCATGCGGGAGGCCGGGTTGACGTACCGCCGAATTGCTCAACATGTGGGGCGTGAGGTCTCCACAGTACATCGATGTTGCCGCCAGTGGTCGGCGGAAGGTGCACGTGCCCGTCGACCTGGGACCGGACCGCCGCGACGCACGGATGCACGCCAAGACAGTATGATCCTACGCAGTGCCGTAGGGGACCGCACCGCCACTTCCCAGCAAATTAGGGACACTGTTGCTCCGGGGGTATCGGCGAGGACCATTCGCAACCGTCTCCATGAAGCTGGGCTACGGTCCCGCACACCATTAGGCCGTCTTCCGCTCACGCCCCAACATCGTGCAGCCCGCCTCCAGTGGTGTCGCGACAGGCGTGAATGGAGGGACGAATGAAGACGTGTCGTCTTCAGCGATGAGAGTCGCTTCTGCCTTGGTGCCAATGATGGCCGTATGCGTGTTTGGCGCCGTGCAGGTGAGCGCCACAATCAGGACTGCATACGACCGAGGCACACAGAACCAACACCCGGCATCATGGTGTGGGGAGCGATCTCCTACAGTGGCCGTACACTTCTGGTGATCGTCGAGGGGACACTGAATAGTGCACGGTACATCCAAACCGTCATCGAACCCATCGTTCTACCATTCCTAGACCGGCAAGGGAACTTGCTGTTCCAACAGGACAATGCACGTCCGCATGTATCCCGTGCCACCCAACGTGCTCTAGAAGATGTAAGTCAACTACCCTGGCCAGCAAGATCTCCGGATCTGTCCCCCATTGAGCATGTTTGGGACTGGATGAAGCGTCGTCTCACGCGGTCTGAACGTCCAGCACGAACGCTGGTCCAACTGAGGCGCCAGGTGGAAATGGCATGGCAAGCCGTTCCACAGGACTACATCCAGCATCTCTACGATCGTCTCCATGGGAGAATAGCAACTTGCATTGCTGTGAAAGGTGGATATACACTGTACTAGTGCCGACATTGTGCATGCTCTGTTGCCTGTGTCTATGTGCCTGTGGTTCTGTCAGTGTGATCATGTGATGTATCTGACCCCAGGAATGTGTCAATAAAGTTTCCCCTTCCTGGGGCAATGAATTCACGGTGTTCTTATTTCAATTTCCAGGAGTGTAGTTGTATGATCAGGTGGAAAGAGGAACTGAGATCAGCTGCATTCAGTAGTATGACTATATAAACTTATCTTCATAACTGTGGTACGAGAGAACGCAAGAGCAAACGATTGATGATTACGAACACAAGAACAGCAGACTACCGTTACAAACAAAATTGTAAGGGGGTTGGGTTAGGTTGTTTGGAGGAGGAGACCAGATAGAGGGGTCATCGGTCTCATAGGAGTAGGGAAGGAAGTCGGCCGTGCCCTCTCAAATGAACCATCCCGCCATTTGCCTGGAACAATTTAGGGAAATCACGGACAGCCTAAATCAGGATGGTCGGACAAGAGATTGAACTGTCGTCCTCCCGGATGCGAGCCCAGTATGCCAACCACTGCACCACCTCGCTCGGAGAAATTTTAAAGGAACTCCGCTGTATCTCTGGAGATGGTAATGACAGCACACCAACGGCATCACAGGAAATAACTAAGTGTATGAAATTCTCAAATTTTCAACTGAGATATTTTTTGCTAGAATCATAAAAGAGTTTGTACCAAATGTGAAACATAACAATTATACTGGGCTACCCAAGCACGACTCACGCCCCGTCCTCACAGCTTTACTTGTGCCAGTACCTCTTCTCCTACCTTTCAAACTTTACAGAAGCTCTGCTGCGAACCTTGCAGAACTAGCACTCTTGAAAAAAAGACCGAGTCTCGGTCCGGTACACAGTTTTAATCTGCCAGGAAGTTTCATATCAGCGGACACTCCGCTGCAGAGTGAAAATGTCATTCTGAAAACAATTATATACGGGTAAGATTTTACAGTGACTGTGTAGAAAGCGATGACATTTAAAATCTAGCAAATTGTTTTAACTTCTCACAATCTTAAGATGCTAAAGCAGTGGACCTGTGCAGGAGTAAATAATATCAAAGTTCAAGAATTAAAGAAACTTTTCTGAGAAGACTTTACAAAGTTAATCAAAGTAGATAAGTATAGAGAACATTAACCTAAGGGCCTCGTGATGACTGGGTGTTGTGTGATGTCCTTAGGTTAGTTAGGTTTAAGTAGTTCTAAGTTCTAGGGGACTGATGACCATAGCTGTTGAGTCCCATAGTGCTCAGAGCCATTTGAACCATTTTTTTTTAACCTAAGGCAAGGAAGACCAGGTCAAGAGAAATAAAGAGAAACCGAAAACAAAATAAAACTATAAGAAAAAATACCTGACTACAGAAACCAGAGGCCAGATCAAGAAATTACCAACCAAAAATACAAAAGCTAAAACAGAATAAAATAGGTAATAAGGATAAAATGTAAGAAAAGAACATAAAAAATCTACCTCATGCTCAAAGAAAGAGTGCTAACAGAGTTACGTAAGATAAGTTAAGGCGTCAAAATGGCATTAGGTCATCAGCGTGCCCGCCTCTCCCCATAAGGGACAGCGATGCAATATGCAAAAAGTCTCCCTTACCGCACGACCGTACAATGTTTAATTTTCAGCACTTTAAGCACGATCTTACAACGTTTAGGTTTCTGAAATTCAAAGACGCATTTTCTCCCTACATTATTCTCGAAGCAATCTCGAATTCACCAACAGAATCGTTTGGAAAACGAAGAAATCAATGAAACTGTCAACGGACGAAGAATGCCTTCGATTTGGGGTGATATAGTAGCCTGATATAGAAGGAATAATATATTGAGCGAATGTACTTCAGTCAACTGCAACAGGATAAGACAATATTCGTTACATGGACTAGATTTTTTTGACCACTGAGTTAATATGAAGATATGTAAGCCGAACAACAGGCAACCAATCCCAGCTGGGGTTTCCTCGACCGTGATGTTTCTCTCCTCGGCCGGGATTTGGAATGAAGGACACTTAATGAACAGCACCTTACTCTCTATTATCGCTCTATAAATACTACAAAATTAAACAAGCACCTAATTGTCCTACATAAATAGTGTCACAGTAGCACTATTGGCTGTAAGCATGCAGCCCTCCATCCCCTTTGGAGGTGGAATGAAACAAAAACTTTTCCTACATGATAAGCGCCAAAAGAATATAAAAAAAACAACTGGCAGTAAAGAAAATAACTCATATCGATAATATTTAATACAATTAACTTTGTTGTATATTACATTATTTCCATTGTCTTCTTTCTTGTTTTGGTCGACTGAGAATGTGTAAATGACATGCGTATACATTTATGTGGCAGGGTTGCTTCCTATGACATTCTCAATTTCTATGGAGTGATTGAAGAAAAGACTGAAAATTCAATGTACACTGCTCAAAAGAATTAGGGGAACATAACTTTGGGCGCCTATCTACTCCATTGAGCAATAATTACTGACTGGGTATGTTACCGAATTATATGTTTATCACAAATCACGTAGACAACAAACCATTAATACAGCCTCGATTGTTTACATATCAAGAATTGAAATGTGCGACAGGTGAGGAAAACAAAGTGGAAACAATCATTCATTCCGTATCCTGCGTACTTTTCACTGGATTTCGAGAGCTTCAATAACGCATGTACCCTCCGTGAGCGTTTATCGTATGTGCCACGCTCTTTGTTTAAGTCTACGGTGGTCAACCTGCGGTATCCATTCCCAATCTTCAATGAGAGCCCACGACCATTCTCATAGTGAAGTGTCAGCCGACTGTTAGGTAGTCCTGTGCATGAGTGCCTTTAGTTTCATTTTGACTTTCGAGTAGCGCTTGACACCGACACCCGAACAATAGCTTTTATGCGCTCTAACATCGACCTATCGGGAGTTGCAGACGACGTTAGCTACAACGGGGCTGGTTCCGATTCCTGCAGGAGTTTTGGCTGTTTCGGACCGAGGAAGCAGTGGGCGAACGCGCGATAAAATGTAGGAATGTCGTCCTTATTTCATGAGAATCTCGCAAACATAGCCTTACACCAAAAATTTTTGACTGGTGCGATGAAGCCCCATGTACATGAGAACAAATTTTTTCTGTTAATTGACTCGTGAGGAGTAAAAACAATTCCACAATTTAAAGACGACATTTTTCGAGGCGAAGGAGGATTGCCATCGGGCAGTATTTAAGTGATACCACCAAATGCACGCCGCTAGTGCAACCCTCCAGTGTTTGCTTTTATTGTCAGGTAAGGAATTTGATCAAAAAGCTTCAAAACTGCTCTTATTTCATCGTTGGGGACAAAGAAATCTCATCTCTTGAAAACTGCATCAAAATATATTCGCTGTACATCATTAACTCCTCCCCCCATGAACCATGGACCTTGCCGTTGGTGGGGAGGCTTGCGTGCCTCAGCGATACAGATGGCCGTACCGTAGGTACAACCACAACGGAGGGGTATCTGTTGAGAGGCCAGACAAACGTGTGGTTCCTGAAGAGGGACAGCAGCCTTTTCAGTAGTTGCAGGGGCAACAGTCTGGATGATTGACTGATCTGGCCTTGCAACATTAACCAAAACGGCCTTGCTGTGCTGGTACTGCGAACGGCTGAAAGCAAGGGTAAACTACAGCCGTAATTTTTCCCGAGGACATGCAGCTTTACTGTATGATTAAATGATGATGGCATCCTCTTGGGTAAAATATTCCGGAGGTAAAATAGTCCCCCATTCGGATCTCCGGGCGGGGACTACTCAGGAGGATGTCGTTATCAGGAGAAAGAAAACTGGCGTTCTACGGATCGGAGCGTGGAATGTCAGATCCCTTAATCGGGCAGGTAGGTTAGAAAATTTAAAAAGGGAAATGGATAGGTTAAAGTTAGATATAGTGGGAATTAGTGAAGTTCGGGGGCAGGAGGAACAAGACTTCTGGTCAGGTGACTACACGGTTATAAACACAAAATCAAATAGGGGTAATGCAGGAGTAGGTTTAATAATGAATAGGAAAATAGGAATGCGGGTAAGCTACTACAAACAGCATAGTGAACGCATTATTGTGGCCAAGATAGATACGAAGCCCACACCTACTACAGTAGTACAAGTTTATATGCCAACTAGCTCTGCAGGTGATGAAGAAATTGAAGAAATGTACGATGAAATAAAAGAATTTATTCAGATAGTGAAGGGAGACGAAAATTTAATAGTAATGGGTGACTGGAATTCGAGTGTAGGAAAAGGGAGAGAAGGAAACATAGTAGGTGAATATGGATTGGGGCTAAGAAATGAAAGAGGAAGCCGCCTAGTAGAATTTTGCACAGAGCACAACTTAATCATAGCTAACACTTGGTTTAAGAATCATGAAAGAAGGTTGTATACGTGGAAGAACCCTGGAGATACTAAAAGGTATCAGATAGATTATATAATGGTAAGACAGAGATTTAGGAACCAGGTTTTAAGTTGTAAGACATTTCCAGGGGCAGATGTGGACTCTGACCACAATCTATTGGTTATGACCTGTAGATTAAAACTGAAGAAACTGCAAAAATGTGGGAAATTAAGGAGATGGGACCTGGATAAACTGAAAGAACCAGAGGTCGTACAGAGTTTCAGAGAGAGCATAAGGGAACAATTGACAGGAATAGGGGAAAGAAATACAGTAGAAGAAGAATGGGTAGCTCTGAGGGATGTAGTAGTGAAGGCAGCAGAGGATAAAGTAGGTACAAAGACGAGGGCTGCTAGAAATCCTTGGGTAACAGAAGAAATATTGAATTTAATTGATGAAAGGAGAAAATATAAAAATGCAGTAAATGAAGCAGGCAAAAAGGAATACAAACGTCTCAAAAATGAGATCGACAGGAAGTGCAAAATCGCTAAGCAGGGATGGCTAGAGGACAAATGTAAGGATGTAGAAGCTTATCTCACTAGGGGTAAGATAGATACTGCCTACAGGAAAATTAAAGAGACCTTTGGAGAGAAGAGAACCACGTGTATGAATATCAAGAGCTCAGATGGCAGCCCAGTTCTAAGCAAAGAAGGGAAGGCAGAAAGGTGGAAGGAGTATATAGAAGGCTTATACAAGGGCGATGTACTTGAGGACAATATTATGGAAATAGAAGAGGATGTAGATGAAGACGAAATGGGAGATACGATACTGCGTGAAGAGTTTGACAGAGCACTGAAAGACCTGAGTCGAAACAAGGCCCCCGGAGTAGACAACATTCCATTAGAACTACTGACGGCCTTGGGAGAGCCAGTCATGACAAGACTCTACCAGCTGGTGAGCAAGATGTATGAGACAGGCGAAATACCCTCAGACTTCAAGAAGAATATAATAATTCCAATCCCAAAGAAAGCAGGTGCTGACAGATGTGAAAATTACCGAACTATCAGTTTAATAAGCCACGGCAGCAAAATACTAACGCGAATTCTTTACAGACGAATGGAAAAACTGGTAGATGCAGACCTCGGGGAGGATCAGTTTGGATTCCGTCGAAATGTTGGAACACGTGAGGCAATACTGACCTTACGACTTATCTTAGAAGAAAGATTAAGAAAAGGCAAACCTACGTTTCTAGCATTTGTAGACTTAGAGAAAGCTTTTGACAATGTTGACTGGAATACTCTTTTTCAAATTCTAAAGGTGGCAGGGGTGAAATACAGGGAGCGAAAGGCTATTTATAATTTGTACAGAAACCAGATGGCAGTAATAAGAGTCGAGGGGCATGAAAGGGAAGCAGTGGTTGGGAAAGGAGTGAGACAGGGTTGTAGCCTCTCCCCGATGTTATTCAATCTGTATATTGAGCAAGCAGTAAAGGAAACAAAAGAAAAATTTGGAGTAGGTATTAAAATTCATGGAGACGAAGTAAAAACTTTGAGGTTCGCCGATGACATTGTAATTCTGTCAGAGACGGCAAAGGACTTGGAAGAGCAGTTGAACGGAATGGACAGTGTCTTGAAAGGAGGATATAAGATGAACATTAACAAAAGCAAAACGAGGATAATGGAATGTAGTCAAATTAAATCGGGTGATGCTGAAGGAATTAGATTAGGAAATCAGACACTTAAAGTAGTAAAGGAGTTTTGCTATTTAGGAAGTAAAATAACTGATGATGGTCGAAGTAGAGAGGATATAAAATGTAGACTGGCAATGGCAAGGAAAGCGTTTCTGAAGAAGAGAAATTTGATAACATCGAATATAGATTTATGTATCAGGAAGTCGTTTCTGAAAGTATTTGTTTGGAGTGTAGCCATGTATGGAAGTGAAACATGGACGATAACTAGTTTGGACAAGAAGACAATAGAAGCTTTCGAAATGTGGTGCTACAGAAGAATACTGAAGATAAGGTGGATAGATCACGTAACTAATGAGGAGGTATTGAATAGGATTGGGGAGAAGAGAAGTTTGTGGCACAACTTGACTAGAAGAAGGGATCGGTTGGTAGGACATGTTTTGAGGCATCAAGGGATCACAAATTTAGCATTGGAGGGCAGCGTGGAGGGTAAAAATCGTAGAGGGAGACCGAGAGATGAGTACACTAAGCAGATTCAGAAGGATGTAGGTTGCAGTAGGTACTGGGAGATGAAGCAGCTTGCACAGGATAGAGTAGCATGGAGAGCTGCATCAAACCAGTCTCAGGACTGAAGACAATAACAACAATAACAACAACAACATCATTAACTATTACAACATTTGGCGAAATGATTCTTTGTACATTGTTTGCTGCCAAACTGTGCTTGAACCTTTTATGAACGTAAACAAACTTCGTTCTTGTATAGATTAAAACCGCCGTGTAATAAAATGCGGCGTTTATAATGTGTGCAAGATGCCGAGAAAATTACAGCTTCCCTGTTTTTACGATGAATATCAGCCCAGCGTGCTTAAATCATGGACTGTAAAATAATAGAAGTATCTAATTTTATATACGAAGTTTTTATGTAGGCCTTACAATCCCATCCTGGAAATGTATTAGCAATCCCTTACTTTCCTTTGCTCTTTTATTCCGTGAGCGTTATGGCTGGCTCTGAGCACTATGGGACTTAACATCTGTGGTCATCAGTCCCCTTGAACTTAGAACTAATTAAACCTAACTAACCTAAGGACATCACACACATCCATGCCCGAGGCAGGATTCGAACCTGCGACCGTAGCAGTCGCGCGGTTCCGGACTGAGCGCCTGAACCGCTACACCACCGCAGCCAGCTGCCCGTTATGAATATCTCAATATAATGTATGTATCGACCGTTACACTGGTTTATTTGCAACACATTAACGTAAAATATGGAAATAAAAGGCCTTTCCGCTTACAGACTCGACTCTACAACCCTCTGAATACCGTTGTTTCCATTGAGCTAAATGTCGCCTTGAAACCAGGCTAATATAAATGACTCATGCATCGTCCGAGCCGCGCCTATAAACTTTTTCTAAACTTTATTTTTCTAAACGCGTGGCCATCTGGAGCTCCCACTTCTGTCGCTTTCATTTCTGGCCAAGTCATAAATTTGGACGAAACAGGTGATAAGTAGGCGAGGTCTTCTTATTAGTGAATTCCGCTACTTAGTATGGGGATAAAAGGTGTCGTTAATCTTTATCAGTATACATTTGCCCCATTCTTAAGGCAGTAAAAGGAGAATCGTGTCATCGTTTTTAACTAAATGATATTGCTAACAAACCGAGTAAATTGCATTTTCGTATCTCATGAAAAGATCTGCGCGTAAGAAAGATTCGTTGGAGGTCAATTTCGCTGAAACCACGAACAATTAATGAAGAAAAGAGTATATAGTAAAGTGAACTAGATGGTAGTAACAAAATGTTTGAGAATCTCTGAGTCGTACTAAAAAATCTATTTAAACAAATTTATTGAATATCCGTAGATTAATTTGTATAGTGTTAGGTTAATAATGTAGAAGTGTCGTTCCCAGATTCTTCGTCATTTACCTATTACTCAAAGTCGCTCCGGGATCCCGATACCTTGCTAAATCTGAAATTCTTCCATAAGTGGTTGCGTACACACGCACGCAGTTACACAAGCATACGTTTATGGACTAACCAAACGACAGAATCCGAGGTAAACTGGAAGGTTATAACCTAACCTTTTGTCGGCGACGAGGTAAACGCAGACGGAGCACAAGCTCGGATTGGGGAAGAAAATCGGCCGTGCCCTTTGAAAGGAGTCATCGCAGAATTTGCCTTAAGCGGTTTAGAGATATCACTCATGGTTCGGAAGAGGGGGTTTGAACCTCCACTCTGAGCATGAGTCCGTTGTACCATTGACCCACCTCGCTCGGTACAATCAGAGTGCACTGTAAGGCAAAGTAAAATACTATGAAACATTTTTTTGCGTATGCTTGGTTGCAGTATGTCAGTATCAGATGTGGATGTCGTCAGGAACAGTACGTATCTGCAGAGCCCTTCAAAAATTCTGTGACTTTTCGTTGTTGAAGCAAACCTGTGAACACAGACTGGTGAGCAAGCTTCACAACTTCATGTAAGAACTCCAGTAATTCTGTGTCTCTTGGCACAGACAGATAAAAAGGTGATTGGTGTCTTCGTTTCAAGATCAAAATAGGGTCACCGTTCAAGCAGTTAAAGAAGCCATCCACGTAAGGGCCGGAATATGAAAGATAGGCTATTTCATGGACAGGAACAGTCATGTGAATTGGTGCACAGTTGTTCCCTTTGTATCTTGTAACCGGCTGTTATTCTCGTTACTAGTGTTTTATCACGCCTCCAAACAGTTTCCTTTTATAATCTTTACTTGTTGATAAAATTCTCGGGCTTCCAGCCGCATCAGCTGCTTTAAAATGCACGAGCTTTCGACCGAGTACTCTTCAGGCAATTGTCAAGTGGGGACAAATCATTTCACTCCTTGGAAAACTTGTCGATTTTAAAGCACTAAGTGACTGAAGCCCGACAGAATATAATCAATATTTATCTCAGCGAAACTAAGCATTCTTATACTTGCATGTTATTTCAGTCCAAGTTATGCGCCCTACGGCAGTACTTTCTTTGGACAGATGTCCACAACTGCATCACCTGTGATACCATCGCATGCATCCACTGAAGCGAAATTAACACACTTGTCTTGTTTTGAATCGATTTCCAACGATTCAGCAACCCTGTATGTAATATACTTGAACCAATGGACGAGGAAAATTGCACTGCTTCACAATTGCTAAGGAACAAGTTACACTTGCCAAGGAAGAATTGTCAGTTGTAACGAAACGACCGACAATTGCGACGGAACACATGATCAGTGATAGTAAAAGAAAACTTAACTGTAGCGAAGCCTGTGCTCGAACGCTCTGTATGCATTCGACACTTCATGCAGTACGATGTCTGACGAATGTTGTTGCGGAACTGATCAGTGCGACATTCCGTGTGGTACGGAACATGTCTACAAGACACCATTTGTACACTTAACGATCGCCAACGACTGGTTGGATTACTCTAAACCAGTCGAAATGTCACTGCGGTGGCTGCAGGAATGTGTTTGTCCAGGAGTGTCATCTCGTGATTAAGAAATGCGGCTGGAGGTGCAAACGCTAGGTGAAAGCATGCCGGTGCCGTAGACGGACCACCACACCTCAACAGAATCGATTCGTAGCCCTAGTGGCGAAAACGAACAGACATCTCACTCCTAGGCAGATCGTTGCATTCCTTGCAAGCGCTACCGGTACACTTGCCATGACTATTACGTGAAATTTAATCAGGTTGGTTTGTATCGTTGGAAGCCTGTTAAATGCATCTCGCAACCACACAATCTTTGGGGAAGAGTGTAGGGAGCATGTTGGTTGGAGTCAGCAGAAATGGCACAGAGTGATTTTCACTAAGATAAGTGATTCTGACCACCAGTTACTGTGAAGAGAAGAGAAAACTCGTTACACACTACAGAAGACTTATGAACTAACCCATATGGCGAAGCTTTATGGTGTGGGCAGGCATTATCCACAATGGCCGCCGCGTATCTTTGCGCGAGCTACCGTTACAGCACAGCAGTACTGCATGGAGATTATTCCGGGTCATATCCGTCTGTTTAGGAGTGCGGTAGGTCCCGACTTTTTTGCAACGCCCGCCTACAGAGGACCGCTGAGGGGTGTGACTCGCTGGAAAATGAAGACATTGAACTATGGCATGACCTGCGTACGTCCCGGACATAAACCCTACAGACTACAGCGCATGCCTGGAATGCCCTTGACAGACCTGCTTCTCAACAACCACCACCTCCCCGAGCCGTGCAAGAACTGAAAACAGCTTTGGGAGGGAAGCGGGACAACATCTCCCAAGGACTCTTTAATAGTTTTGTAGTCAGCATGAATAACAGGTGCAAAATGGGCATTAATACCTGCGAGGGCACAGGGACAGGGTGGTATGACATCTGTTAAGACATCAAGAAATAACTCCCATGTACTAGAGGGAGCTGTAGAGTGTAAAAACTGTAGGGGAAGATAGATATTGGAATACTTCCGGCAAATAATTGAGGACGTAGGTTGCAAGTGTTACTCTGAGATGTAGAGGCTGACAATGGAGAGGAATTTGTGGCGGGTCGCATCAAATCAGTCAGCAGACTGATGACTCAAAAAAAAAAAGAGGCATATTCCTTACTGAGAGTCCGATATCGATATTTATATTGGGAGTCTGACCCGTGTCAAACCCGAATTTTGTTAGAGTGTCTTATCCTGTTTTATCACGCTTTGTGATCTGTACCATTTTCGGTATAAATATATTACTCCACCTCGATTATGTATGCATTGTGTTTTAGATCTTCCATCATTTCCTGTGATTATTGGAAATTTGTGATAAGTTCCTATGGGACCAAACTGCTGAGATCATCGGTCCCTAGGCTTAAACGCTATTTAATCTAAAACTAAATTATGTTGTGGATAAACACACACACACACACACACACACACACACACACACACACACACACACACTGGTGTCCAGACTGTGCGATGCAAAATTTGTTAGTAGTGTCAGTATCATGACCTGCTGTTAGGCGCCGGTACTGCTATGGCGACGTAGGGCTTCGATACAAGCATCGGTGTGCATTACAGTTGAAGACCGTCAACGTGTGTCTAGACAAGGTGAGCAGGGCTTTACTCGTAAAGCTGTATTATCGAAATAACTATATCGCTGCTACTCTTTGCGAGCTTTGACCCATTAAAGGAATACCGACACGTCCTCTTTCCGCATTGTGTTTGAAGAACATGATTCGGAAGTTCGAAGGAACTGGCGATTTGGGAATAGTTCCTGGGAGAGACTGACTGCCAATTGCGCCACAAACTGTTGAAGTTACTGTTGCCATGTCTGAGAATGCTGGACGCAATGTGTGATCTGAAAGGAGAGCACGAATTGTGCCATGACATGACTATTCCATAGACCACCGGTCGGAAAGTGCTGCTTGAGACTGTAAAATGGTATCTCTACTTTGGTTCTAGGCTGTTGTGTATGCAGATGGTCGTTACACTGAGCAACATTTGTAACCTGGAACGTAAACATGGTACACAATTAACAAATGTTAGCCTTTAATGTGCACATTAGAATGTGTTCCTTTCAATGGTTTATTCGTTAGTTCCCTTCCGCGAATGCTGACAGTAACCCCACGAAGTTTCATTGTCCTACGATGACTCGTTTTTCACGGGGTGCCTGTCAGGTAGCGAAACTTTAATTAAACAACCCTTTGCTTCTTCATCTCGATGACGCTTAATTTGGAATTCAGAATTGTTAGAACAGATTTTAAGGTCATTTTGGGAGTGCGGGAGGCCGTATTGCTTTAAATCATCATCTGCAGCTTTCATAAGTCATTTTTCCTGTTGCGTTATGGCGAAACACACAGATCCAGTTATGACAAAGTGATGAACTAGCTTTCGCTTTCAAGAGAACACTAACGTTCCCTGGCAGCACACACAATATTAATAAAATGAAGTAACATTTAATTGTACTATGTACGCCGCTATGAAGCAATTCGAATGTACTGTAATTGTTTAACAAAAAATGTTATTTAATTTTGTGTAAAGGACGTTGGTTATTATTGTAATAATATTCTCGATGTATTTACGATTGTAATATTTCTATACTCATAATGTAATTACGAAATATGTTAATATCTGCGATGAAAAAATGTAAAATATAGCCACAGATGAAAATAATGTCGTAAGATTACAGAGAGATATTCAAAATCAGCAGTAGTATAAAAAGCGCTACATAATGTGTATTCTTTGTCGTCTTCCTCTAGAGCTGAGAGAGAGAGGAACCTGTGACGTAGCATTATATGAATGAGTAGACTTCGTTTGTCTGTATCTATCTTTAGCCGCCATTAGAGGAGAAATTGTACAGGTGTGTAATTTAAATTATTGTTATGGTCTAAATACATTATAATTTATCAAAATTGTGTATTACTAATGTAAATTAGCTTGCCCATGTCATCTATAATATTTCTTTAAAGAATTTTCAGCACTTTTAGCGATTATCGTTGGTGTTGCTCGGCTGTGCCGCGACCGAACGATTTGCAGCGGTGGCACACTTAAAAAATTGTTCCGCTAGAAAATTAACCAAACCCGTAAATCGGGAGCAGGTAAAATTAGCATTGAATTACGAAATATTTTTCTTTTTCAGCGATCCTGAGGCTGACTGAATTTATTACTGGTTTTACATTTGTGCATTCATAGGCGGATAATTAACGTTGAAGTTGTTAATCTGTTGATTCTTTCCATTTCTAAAGCAAATAGCTTAATCGTATAGTGAAGTGTGTTTTGTCAATGATAATTAAACGTTCAGTTCGGCTTGGCAATATTTAACCATTTTATGCTAACAGAGAGAGTCTTGTGTTCCATAGCTAACGCCGGGAAAGAACTCAGTAAATATTTAAAAACCCACTGCATCTAGAAAATGTGTGCCAAGGCCGAATTACGTAAAAAAATTTAAATAAGTTTTAAATAAATGTTATTAATCAGTAAGTTTGAATTTATCAGCATGAGAGGGTTGCTAAGGTTCACGTAATTTTAAATGTGCTTAATTCTGTCTAAATGAATTTTTATTACCACACGTAAATAAGGGGTTCTACAACAAAGTTCATACTGAAAGAGTAAATAACAAATATTTAAAGCCATTTCTTCCTCCACATTTTTTCATCCATTCATTCATTGTTACATAATAAAAAATATTTCATATCTTTATTTTTTTTCGTCAAAACACCTGTCACTACAAGACAGATTAAGGCAATGCAGGCTGAACATACTGCCGAAGCAGTATTTCTACATTCGGTGTGTTCCCCTAAAGTTTCCCCAAGTTTGAATTTTGCTCGTAAATGGTTACTAGTACACCGAAATACCGGTATGTCCCTCCTTGCATCTGTGGCCAAGCGGCTGTGAGTCGAATAGTTTCCCTAGATGATGGGCTTACTTCTATTATGTGTCCAAGAGTTTGCGGTTTGGCAATGGATGACCTGAGAAAGCAGCTTATATGTACAACTTTGTTTTAAACTTGCGAAAACCGCTGCAGAAACACACAAATGTTGAAGCAAGCTTTGGTGACAACGTTTTAGGTCAGAACTTAAGAACATATTCTGTGAGAAATATTTAACACGAGAAGGATTGCGGGGAAATATGTGATACGACTGCTTCACTGTCATCAGTAGCAACAACGTGTGAAAGTCTGCAGAGAAATTAAAACGACTGCTTCGAGGCGATTCAAATTTACTTTCAAAGGTTGCTACTGCGAATATGGCTGAAGGGAATGTCATCAGACCGAAAGTTGATATGAACAACGCAGTGCTTTACTAGATACAATGGTCAGTTATAATTGGACTTGCAGTTTAATGTGGAATCCGAACCATGGTGCAACTTCGGCATTTTTCACGTCAACAAACACTGCTAGAGGAAAAAAGTATTAAATGCCATTAAAACCCTAGGTCTAACTGAGGATCCAACCAATACCTTTGAAGATATGGTCTAGCATTTTACTACTGAGCCACACGCAGCAATAGCTACAATGAAAAATTCCTTCGAGCCGCAGTCAGGAATAGCGTTAAGCCGCCGCCTCCTGTACCTCTCTCCCGTAATATGTATATACGAGCTGCGTCTGGAAAGTTCCGTGACCACAGCACTTCGAGCGATTCCGCAAGTAGGTTTGCTAACCGTTTCAAACAGCTTTACGACCTATGTTAAAAGTTTGTTGTAGCTAGGAGTGATTCCTTTGAAGGCCAGTGAAGGTATTTTGTTTGTAACTCTTCTTTCCTTTATTGTCTGAGACCGGTCACCGTACTTTCAACATGCAATTAGTATATCGTGGTGTTTTAGAACGTTTGCAGGGGAAAATGAGGAGAGAACGTCCGCAAAAGTGGCTGACGAACGACTGGGTACTCAACCAAGACAATGCCCGACGAAAACAACCTACAGTATTCAGGAATTTTTGCTAAAAGCAAAATAGTAGTAGTTATACACTCACTGAACTCGCCAGACTTAGCTGTGTGCGACTTCCTTCCCCTTCTACAGGATAAACATCGAGTAAAAGGGGTGACGATTTAGTACGGTGGAAGAGATTCAAGCGAAACTGCAGATGGTACTAAGCAGCCTAATAAAAAAGACTTCTGTGGTGCATTTCAAAAGTGACAGAAAAGTTGAGAACGGTGTATTCACTGCCGTGGGGACCACATTTGAAGGAGATGCTGCAGAATAAGAACTAAATAAGACATAATAATTTCAACTAATGTATCACGGGAACTTTTCGATACCACACCCAGAAAATCTCGTATGATGCTATTAAACGGAAACGTGAGGGTAAGACTAGAATTTAACATCTCGTGAACGTCGGTATCTTAAGGACAGAGGAAACGAAGCAACAACGTGCTGTTTATGAAACCATCCTCTGATGCTGTAGGAAAACCAGGATATTCTTACAGGGGTACTATGTTAGCTCCTGGCATCAACGGTCAGTAACGTAGATTTGAAAAGGGCCCGGCTCATGGTGTTCTGCATCTTTTGTTGAAAGGGTCGGTCAGCAGCAGTTGAGATTAGCAGCTGCGGCCGAGGGCCAAATACCTGCTGTCCTGGGGAAAACTTGTATTCGTGTTTACCCCGGCTGCTCTCATTGTCTGCTTCCAGCGCCCCTGGCTGCAACGCTAATGATCTGAAAGCAGAAGTCGGTCTCTTAGCGGCACGAGAAGAAATCTTCGCAACAGCTTTGAATTTAGGCTTTAATATCTCCGTAAAAACTGAGGAGAACGGATGCGGGCGATTCTTTCTGTTGTGTCTGTTGAGCTTGAGAAGACAGTAGCAGATTTTCCTATCACACGCTTGTCCAAATCCGAGCTTGTACTACTTGCTAAGTGATTTCGTTATGGGAGTCAGGTTAGCTCCCCTTGCTTCTTTCGGTTCGACAAGTGTGACCAAAATAAAAGACAACTTACATAGAATTCTCGTCGAATTATCTTTGAAATATAATAATCGTCCGCGCTAATACAATCAATATGTAGTTAATAAGTCCCCTAGCGGGAAAATTGTGGAGTAGTTTTTGTTTCTTCCATTCTATATCGTTTTTCGGTGCTGAATCCGAATCTGTGGTTTGTTAACAAAATTCCGTGACGCTACCTTGAAAAATGCGAATGTGAAAATATTTATTGGCGTTTTTTTTTCTTATAACTCAAACTATCATCTTTTCGTATATGACTCCCTATTGATAATGGAAGTACGTAAAATTATCTACAAATTTCACTATTTAGGTTTTTCCCGACGAACCGTTGTCACTCAGGCGCTCGTTGAAAACTGGGGGCCAACAAACCGCTGCTGCTTCGCCTGTCTCGTTCCAGTTCAGAGGAACGATTTAAAAACAGCGAATTTCGACTGACGATAGGAGGTACAAACACCTGACGCCCATATTTCAGAAGTGCAGTGTAAATGGCAAGTGCCGATCATTGTACGCATGCTCCTGAACTGGTAGATATTTGAACGAAGGCTTCGATGTTGCAACCGAGGCGGATAATCGTGTATTCCGAGGCCGCGTTTCAAGGTTATTGTATAACGGCTACCCATGCTTACATTACTTTCACCTTCCCCTTTGCTGCTTCAATGGGAGGACGTGACGTCGACAAAGGAGTTCACTGCTACAGAAAAAGGAAGCCACATATACGCCCAGGCCACTGGACGTGTTGAAAACGTAAGTTTGATAACGTTTGATCAAATGTGAACGAAATTCTCATGGAGCAGTGAAAATTCACGCGTGTTTGCGTTTAAGAACACAAACGATGCTGGCCCCTTAGCTCTGTTTGATTAAATTACGTTGAATGTGAAATGTAAAGTACAGAGAAAAGGTGAAGAGAATGAAGGATTGATTCCTTAATCCCGTCATTCTGACCTGAGATTTTCCAAATTCTCTTAAGCAATATGATTATTATTGTGGTTATTATTTTCTTTTTGGCGTTTGATAGTTCGACGTTTATTGTTCTGATCTTTCACTTTTAAAAGTCTGAAACATATGGCATTCGATGTTCCTGCGTCGTTGACATACGTTCATTGAAATTAAAAACTTAAATACACACTGCCCGAATTAAACTGATCTCGCAGCCACTTTGTTGGGTCAAAGCAATACCTTGTATGTATAAAATTACTGAGACATATACTCTTTACGAAGTTTAATAGTAAAGAAACCACGGCACCTCCAAAACACAGTGACCAAATCTCGAAGGAAGCATTTCGTCAAAATTTTACACAACGCTATACTAGATTTCTGCAGACTAACCAAGCTTTGAATTTGTGGAAAGGGAGTCTGAGGCTTCCGTTTAGACATGTCAGATGAATTGTGTAGAGAATAAGCACTCAGTTCTAATCGCATCTCCTTTTTTCACTAGTAGATGTTCGACCGCCGGATATTTTGGGGTTTAGGATGAGTGTGTGCAGTTGATATCAAGACTCCAATGAGGTTGATAGAGAGTTTATGTAAGCAAAATAATCTACAGAACAAGTTATTGCCATACAGATCTCTTAAGCAAGTCGGTGAAGGAGGCGAAAGCATCCTACTGCGTTTCTCAACCGCTGTCTCGCGAACACGAGTAAGGTGCGTTCCTATATGGCCAAAGCATTTCTTGGAGTAATAAATTTGTAGCTTATAGTTGTTCGATTATAAAAAAAATCTACAGTGAGTGTGTGTGTGTGTGTGATTTTTGTATTGCGGAAAAAAAAACACATTTAGGGATCGCGAAAGTTTGAAACGTACTTTGGTATACCTCACAGGAAAAAAAAAGTTGAGAAACGCGACCCCAGAGCAAAAAAAATGGTTCAAATGGCTCTGAGCACTATGGGACTTAACATCTGTGGTCATCAGTCCCCTAGCAGCAGTCGCGCGGTTCCTGACTGCGCGCCTAGAACCGCGAGACCACCGCGGCCGACAACCCCAGAGCAAATAGTCGGATCAGACCTTTGTGGAAACCTAAGTGAACATTATTTTTTCCATTCTACACTACACACAAAGCTAGCCAAATATGAAGACTATAGGAACCTATGTGTTTCATTGGAATTTTCAAATATAAACGGTTCCTTTCAAATACCTGGTGCAACATTCATGTATATTTACTGTTCTAGACGACGTATTTGGGTCTGTATCGATTTATGACAAACAACGGAAGGAAGTCCCGACGAAGACCGGATCCTGCGGCTTCGAAATACGTAACCCAGTGCTGGTAGCACGCAACTCTTAATCCGAACTTGGTTATCGCTACTGCAGCTTTGCCGGTGTAGTCTGGCGGGAACTACTGACATTTCTACGCAGAAGGAACGCCTAACCGTAGCAAAATAAAAAATAGAATACAGGATATAATCAAAGAACTTACCGTTGTGATGAAAACACTTCACGGTCCAACACAGAACTTCAGCGTGCATGGCAATACAACGCGCACAGACATGCACACAGAACGTTTACGTATGAATTGTCACGTATTTTATGCGAGGAAGATCCACGAGGCGCTACAGTAGTAACAACAGCCTGGTCGGCAATGAAAAACATTAGAACCTCTTATCACGATTTTAGTTTACTCCTTGTTATAATTGGAATAATTCCTTCAACAGAGCAGACCCTATGCACATCACTGCCAAAATAAAGACTTTGTCGACAGAAATAAAACGTCAACAGTAACAAACTGTCTGCTAATCCGAACTAGTCAGATTCCTGCAAATTTATTTCGAGACAGTCCTATCCTGTTAATATTTGTTCTGGTTCGTCGGTGTGGAATGTTGCAAATAAACTTAACGTAATAAAAAATTATCCCGTGAAACACACAAAAAAACATACTGTAAATTCAACACATCGAAACCTAGCACTAATTCCACACGAATGCGTTATATGTAGTTCGGAGCCCTAGACAGCCACAGAGGGCGTCGAAATTTGGGCAGAAATTATTTAAAATTGCCTTGTAAAGTTACGTTACTCTAACTACTGCAATACAGCGAGCGCCACTACTGCCAGCTAAATAAAAGATTCAAACTACGGAAGGCGCTACTACTGATAGGCATAGTTAGCAAATGAAAGATTTTACTAGAGAACAAACACTGTATTTACCTTAATAGTCATAATATATATATAGCAGTTCATGACATCCATTCTTACATCCCTTGGTACTGGTAGCTGAGTTGTCAGTGTCTGCCTCTCGTATCTAAGTTCAGCTGTTAAAAACCACAACACATTTTCCTTCTAACTCAAGAACTATCTTTCACCTTGTCAGATTTCGTGACCGAACTTACATTAGTGGCACAGACGCAAAAATAAAGTTGTCGAGAAAATTACCATTGTACCTACAGACAGTACTGGCCACGATTAATATTTTGGATTATTGTTTCTCGTGGTGTTTCTATACTGTCCTTTTTTATAATTACATCTTACTTCTTATCACTGAATTAACTTATGTATTATAACGGTGGTACTTTTATCTGATCAGCATAATATTACAATTTAGAGCTTAGTTTTCCGCAGTACGTGTGTACTGCTAAAACTGATCTTTTTTTGTGGGTCAGAGGGAATGGGTGGCGAGGGGGTGGGGGCAGGCCAGAAGCCAACGTACCTTGCAGAGCCGGTACCGTGCAGCACAGCACTACCCCTGCAGTGCGAAAAGTAGCTTTTGTACCTATTTTTGGCTGTAACTAATATTTACATTTTTAACACATTTAATACAACGTTGGGATAGTGAAGTTTTCTAAGTTAATTACCGAAACACTCATTCATTCAAATTAAGTGATGCTTTGTAGCACACTTCTGTTTTTTTTGTGCTCTTGACCAGTTTTGGAAATAATGACGTTTTTCTTTTACTCATACGATGTGATTACTACATTCGATAAGCCAAAACAGTGCCAAATCAAAACCTAGGTTTTCCGGACCGTAGTGAGTTTGCAGAAGACTCGCGAATAGGCAGCTATTTTGGGCTCTAGTCGCGCCCTGGCATGTAGTTTCCCATTTTTTAAAAACTGTTACACATACTCACAATGTATTAAGTAGCAGATGTTTTCACTTTCTAGCAATTGTAATTCACTTGCCATTATTGACGAAGTTAAGCGTGTTCTTTGTATTTTCTTCTCACTGAAGTTAATGCGGAACAAGAACTGTTTCACTGACTGACACCATGACTTTTCGACTAAGCCTTTAACGCCCGTGGAGGAAATAAAAAAACAAATCTCATCAATCTGTCCGTTTATGAAAGAACGGTTCATGAAACTGCTTCGAGAAATGGATGTGCCTCAGCTGTCACTACTTTCTCCCGGCAAGTTCAACATACGCATTGGAAACAAATTATGGTGGTAAGAGCTATGTAGCGTTTCCATAAGGTGCATCTACATAAAACGCACCACAATACTCGACTGAGATTTGTGTTCGTAATAGAGCGTCTCTAAACTTGCGTTGCAGTTTTAGTTTTTAAAGCGACAGGTTAGGTAAATATGCCAAAGTGATTTCTTCATTTGTGTGGCCATAGTGTCCGAAAACTAGCCTTCAGTTGGCAACACTACAGATACACAACACACAGATATAGTTTTAACCACGAGAACGTAAACAAACACTACTGATGCAACATTTTGCCGTGTTTAATGAAATTTGGTAGTGGTGGCACCAACGCAACATTAAATCAAAAACAACCTTGACTACCTCGAAAGTGTGCGAACAGACGAAGTTGAAATATGACAAAAATGCTACCACTGACGGTGTTTTAAGTCAGTAAAAAGAACGCCTATCGTAATAAGTGCATTTTTTAAAAAGAATTGCATATATGGACTTTAAATACCCTTCGATAAATGTCAGCTTACTTTGACATGTTACGCTATAGATCAATCTATTAGCACAGCCTTCACTTCGAAGCCACATTTGTCGGATCCGCCAATTCACAACAGAATTATCAGCTTTCATCCTATCCCAGACATTGAGTTAACGCTGCAAACCTATCCGTCGCCACAACTAAGATTTCACAGAGAGAGAGAGAGAGAGAGAGAGAGAGAGAGAGAGAGAGAGAGAGGCGGAGGGGGGGGGGGGGAGGGGGAGGAGCGAGGCAAACTGCTTGAACTCTTTGATTTTATCCATACTGGATGAGTGGTCGTGGTTGTGAATGACAATGTTAAAACATATGACAATGTTTTTTAACATTGCTTGAACTCTATATAATCATGTAGGAACGAGAAACCGCAGCGAAGCTCTCCGTTGCGGCCGGCCACCATCAAGACTCACGGCAATGTAAACAGGTGCAGGTGTCAGCGTGAAGGACGTAGCTGAGAAGCGTGAACGCCTACCACGATCGTAGCCACAGCTGTCAAAGCGCTGCGTTCGACTGCAGCAATCGAGTGGAAACGGAGCAGAAAATATACCGATAGGCGCGGGTCTTAGCACTCGCATACCTGCATTGGCGGGTGTTCTGGCGCCTGGGTGCTCGTCGTCGACGTGGTGGTGATGCGCGGTATCTTGATGCCCCGCCGCCTGCTGTAGCCCTGCCTGGCGAACTCAGCCGCGCCCACCACCTGCAGCAGCAGTAGCAGCGCCGTCGCCGCGCAGAACGCTCCCCTGCATGCAGCTGCCACCATCCTCACCGGCCGACTGTCGTAGAGCTACTGAACACCTGCCGCGGCGCACCGGCAGACAAGTAGAACGGCTCGAGGCGAAGCTGCTGCCACCTGGCGTGAAGGGACTCGCAGTTTGCGTCACGTCCAGTATCTTCGGGCTTCCCCGAAAAGATTGACGGGCTCCGCTCTCGACTCCAGTGGACGGAAGTCGTCGAGACGCAGGAGACGTCGTCCCCGCGGATTTCTCGGGAATTGTGAGACACGCAGAGCTGTATTAGGATGACCAGAATGTCAGCCGAGGAGTACGTCAGAATTGTGGCATATCACCTACTCTTTTTGATATGTGCATATATGAGGTAATTAGATAATGGAGGTCATGAGTTTGTCAACATTAACAATACCAATTCCCACACCTCCCACCCTACTGCAGGCGTACCCAAAGGGGTTGTCCTCTCTCCCCTTCCTTATATTCTCTACACTGCCGATATGCTACAAACACAACATGTTCACCTCCATCAATAAGCTGACGACGCCGCTTTCCTAACCTTCTACTCTACACTCCAGTAATCCCACTGATTCCTCCAGATATATCTTAAACTATTTACCTGCTGGTGTAAGCAGTGACTTCTCAACCGAAACCCTTGCAAAACTCAAGCAATAATTATTGGACCAACCGCTTAGAGCTTTCTCTCCCATGAGGACTACCTCACCAGCTATACATCCGCATCTTGGTCTAGTGGCTAGCGTTGCTGCCTCTGGATCACGGGGTCCTGGGTCCGATTCCCGGCAGGGTTGGAGATTTTCTCTGTCTGGGGATTGGCTGTTTGTGTTGTCCTCATCATTTCATCACCCTCATCATTCGTGACAGTGGCTAGATTGGACTGTGTAAAAAAAATTGGGTAGTGTAAAACTTGGGACTTTGTGTAGGTGCTGATGACCGCGCAGTTGAGCGCTCCACAAACAAAACATCATCGTCATCACCAGTTACGATGATCTTACCCTACTAAGAAGCACTAAAATATGTTGTACTAGCATTTGACTGACAACTATCATGAAAACCCCACATGCTAACTATCCAACAGCAAGTCTACAATAAATCACTACACTACTGGCCATTAAAATTGCGCCGGCCGCGGTGGTCTCGCGGTTCTAGGCGCTCAGTCCGGAGCCGCGTGACTGCTAGGTCGCAGGTTCGAATCCTGCCTCGGGCATGGATGTGTGTGATGTCCTTAGGTTAGTTAGGTTTAAGTAGTTCTAAGTTCTAGGGGACTGATGACCACAGATGTTAAGTCCCATGTTGCACAGAGCCATTTGAACCATTAAAATTGCTACACCAAGAAGAAGTGCAGATGATAAACAAGTATTCATTGGACAAATATATTATACTAGAAATTACATGTGATTACATTTTCACGAAATTTGGGTGCATAGATGGTGAGACATCAGTACCCAGAGCAACCACCTCTGGCCGTAATAATGGCCTTGATACTCCTGGGCATTGAGCCAAACAGAGCTTGGATGGCGTGTTCAGATACAGCTGCCCATGGAGTTTCAACACGATACCACACTTCATCAAGAGCAGTGATTGGCGTATCGTGACGAGCCACTTGCTCGGCCACCATTGACCAGAGGTTTTCAGTTGGTGAGCCTGCCGATGTGGCCGTGCGGTTCTAGGCACTTCAGTCTGGAACCGCGTGACCGCTCCGGTCGCAGGTTCGAATCCTGCCTCGGGCATGGATGTGTGTGATGTCCTTAGGTTAGTTAGGTTTAAGTAGTTCTAAGTTCTAGGGGACCTATGACCTTAGATGTTAAGTCCCATAGTGCTCAGAACCATTTGAACCATTTTCAGTTGGTGAGAGATTGGAGAATGTGCTGGCCAGGGCAGCAGTCGAACATTTTCTGAATCCAGAAAGGCCCGTACAGGACGTGCAACATGCGGTCGTGCATTATCCTGCTGAAATGTAGGGTTTCGCAGGGATCGAATGAAGGGTAGAGCCACGGGTCGTAACACATCTGAAATGTAACGTCCACTATTCAAAGTGCCGTCAACGCGAACAACAGGTGACCGAGACGTGTTGAAAGTCCCCTTAGAAAAATTATACAAGACTGTGCTTAAACTGACACACAATATTTTTAGCGCAACGGAATCTGACTTTCAATAATCCCTACAAAAGAATGGCCCTGACTAACATTAACCTATACCTTTCACAAATCACTTACCTCACACAAATCTTCGTTACTCGAACTACTGCAATACAGCGAGCGCCACTACTGCTAGCTAAATAAAAGATTCAAACTACGGAAGGCACTAATTACTGATAGGCATAATTAGCAAATGAAAGATTTTACTAGAGAACAAACAACGTATTTACCTTAATAGTCATAAAATATATAGCAATTCATGACATCTATTCTTACAAATGTACTGTTTCTGATGGACACACCTCCAGATTATCCACTCTCAAAAATCCGCCATCTCGCTTCCCCTCATCCACCACTGCTGGCGGCTCACCTCCAACTGCAAAACGCTACGCGCTGTTAACAGCCAACAGCCCAACACTACAATGGCAGACAACAATGCAAACTAGCCACAGACTGCACACAGCACAGCCAGTGATTTTCATACAGAGCACTACGTGGCGTTACCAATATAAAAACCTAAACAGCCTACTTACAGTGTAATTAATGGCACCCCATACCATCACGCCGGGTGATACCCGAGTATGGCGACGACGATTACACGCTTCCAATGTGCGTTCACCGCGATGTCGACAAACACGGATGCGACCATCATGATGCTGTAAACAGAACCTGGATTCATCCGAAAAAAAATGACGTTTTGCCATTCGTGCACCCAGGTTCGTCGTTGAGTACATCACCGCAGGCGCTCCTGTCTGTGATGCAGCGTCAAGGGTAACCGCACTCATGGATTCCGAGCTGATAGTCCATGCTGCTGCAAACGTCGTCGAACTGTTCGTGCAGATGGTTGTTGTCTTGCAAACGTCCCCATCTGTTGACTCAGGGATTGAGACATTGCTGCACGATCCGTTACAGCCATGCGATTAAGGTGCCTGTCATCTCGACTGCTAGTGATACGAGGCCGTTGGGATCTAGCACGGCGTTCCGTATTACCATCCTGAACCCACCGATTCCATATTCTGCTAACAGTCATGTCGCGATACGATAAACCGCAATCGCGGTAGGCTACAATCCGACCTTCTTCAAAGTCGCAAACGTGATGGGCCTTTCTCCTCCTTACACGAGGCACCATAACAACGTTTCACCGGGCAACGCGGGTCAACTGCTGTTTGTGTATGAGAAATCCGTTGGAAACTTTCCTCATGTCAGCACGTTGTTCGTGTCGCCACCGGCCCCAACCTTGTGTGAATGCTCTGGAAAGCTAATCATTTGCACATCACAGCGTCTACTTCCTGTCGGTTAAATTTCGCGTCTGTAGCACGTCATCATCGTGGGGTAGCAATTTTAATGACCAGTAGTGTAACTGGCTAACATGGAAATTGCGGCTCCCCACTCTCCTCTAGTCCTTCAAGCGTTGATTCGACGTATCCCTTCCTGCACCTATGTCAGATGCAAATCTGTTCCACCAAAGTTCTGTCAATACCTCCAAATCCTTGAACGCCATGCACGCTGCCTTACCTTCCTCCCATAAGGATATTTTATATCACGTCTAATTCCTACCTCCCTCACACACATTGAACACCTCCATACATCCCACACTATTCACAAACTCGACTCCAACAATCCTATTGCCACCCCTCTAATTTCGAATGCTGACACGTAGCTACCTCTATACTGACGCATTCAACCAATGCTACAACTACACTCTCCATTTCCTTTTACAACGAAAGGTCTTGCGGTAGCGTTCTCGCTTCCCGCGCACGGAGTCCTGGGTTCGATTCCCGGCGGGGTCAGGGATTTTCTCTGGCTCGAGATGACTGGGTGTTGTGTGTCTTTCATCATCATTTCACCCTCATTCACTCGGAAAGTAGCCGTAGTGGCGTTAAAGAACTTGTAGAGCTACGGCCGAACCGCCCCGCGAGGGCTCTCCCGGCCACCAATGCCATACGCTCATTATTATTAACCGATTCACTTTCCCAGATACTGAAATCCGAAATTTATCCATCCTCTCAACTATAACTCTTCCCCATCCATCCAACCCCACATTAGAACGGTCATCCGTCTGCAGCCTCTGTCAAATCTGATACGATATTCCAAGCTGTCAAGAAGAATTACGCAATGTTCCTTCGGGCAAGCACGCAGGAAAGACGACATAAGGAACTTTGCGTCCAGCCGACGGTCGTGCACGGGTAGCGAAATCGGTTAAGGTGACTGCTCGCGTAAAGCGGGAAATACTGGTTCGAGTCCCGGTCAGGCACAAATTTTTACTGTCATTCCCTATTAGAGCTGCGAATAATTTTAATGTACGAGGTGCATTCAAGTTCTAAGGCCTCCGATTTTTTTTCCCTCCGGACTGGAAAGAGATAGAAACATGCGCATTGTTTTAAAATGAGGCCGAGTTCATTGTCAATACGCCCCAGAGATGGCAGCACCGTACAAGATGGAATTTTACCGCCAGCGGCGAGAATGAGAACTGTTTAAAATACTTAAAATGGCGACGTTTTCCTTACTTGAACAGCGTGCAATCATTCGTTTTCTGAATTTGCGTGGTGTGAAACCAATTGAAATTCATCGACAGTTGAAGGAGACAAGCGGTTCTAGGCGCGCAGTCCGGAACCGTGCGACTGCTACGGTCGCAGGTTCGAATCCTGCCTCGGGCATGGATGTGTGTGATGTCTTTAGGTTAGTTAGGTTTAAGTAGTTCTAAGTTCTAGGGGACTGATGACCACAGCAGTTGAGTCCCATAGTGCTCAGAGCCATTTTTGAAGGAGACATGTAGTGATGGAGTTATGGATGTGTCGAAAGTGCGTTCGTGGGTGCGACAGTTTAATGAAGGCAGAACATCGTGTGACAACAAACCGAAACAACCTCGGGCTCGCACAAGCCGGTCTGACGACATGATCGAGAAAGTGGATAGAATTGTTTTGGGGGATTGCCAAATGACTGTTGAACAGATCACCTCCAGAGTTGGCATTTCTGTGGGTTCTGTGCACACAATCCTGCATGACGACCTGAAAATGCGAAAAGTGTCATCCAGCTGGGTACCATGAATGCTGACGGACGACCACATGGCTGCCAGTGTGACATGTTGCCAAGCAATGTTGACGCGCAACGACAGCATGAATGGGACTTTCTTTTCGTCGGTTGTGACAATGGATGAGACGTATATGAAGTTTTTCAATCCAGAAACAAAGCGCCAGTCAGCTCAATGGAGGCACAGAGATTCACCGCCACCAAAAAAATGATGGTGTCCATGTTCTGGGACAGCGAGGGCGTAATCGTTACCCATTGCGTTCCAAAGGGCACTACGGTAACAGGTGCATCCTACGAAAATGTTTTGAAGAACAAATTCCTTCCTGAACTGGAACAAAAACGTCCGGGAAGGGCTGCGCGTGTGCTGTTTCACCAAGACAACGCACCCGCACATCGAGCTAACGTTACGCAACAGTTTCTTCGTGATAACAACTTTGAAGTGATTTCTCATGCTCCCTACTCACCTGACCTGGCTCCTAGTGACTTTTGGCTTTTTCCAAGAATGAAAGACACTCTCCGTGGCCGCACATTCACCAGCCGTGCTGCTATAGCCTCAGCGATTTTCCAGTGGTCAAAACAGACTCCTAAAGAAGCCTTCGCCGCTGCCATGGAATCATGGCGTCAGCGTTGTGAAAAATGTGTAAGTCTGCAGGGCGATTACGTCGAGAAGTAACGCCAGTTTCATCGATTTCGGGTGAGTAGTTAATTAGAAAAAAAAATCGAAGGCCTTAGAACTTGAATGCACCTCGTATTTCATAACTGCTGTGGTCTCCATAGTGCCTGTTTTTATCGTATGTGCTAGCATATCCGAAGGAACATCGCACCGTTCTTCTTAACAACACAGGCATTGCAATATCGTATTTATCCGTCGATACCAGGCAGCGACTTTCAGTTAAGATGTCCTCCCCTGTACAGGAATTACATAATGTGTGTACGAGTACATGTTGTAACGCACGAATGACGACGTATGTAAGTTTGGGTCTGGCCGTGGCTCGAGCACGGAGACTCATCACTAAAAATGAAAACTGCAGTTTGTTAGGAACTGTAGATAGTAACAGTTTTTCACTAAGGCATATTTTATTGTTTTAAGAAGTAATCTGTCCACTAGCTATTTTTCATTTCCCATTTTTTGCTGCAGATCTGAAGAAGGTCATTGCTGACCGAAACCGGTATTTAACGACCAAATGTTTAGTGATCACTGACGGAAGTAAAAGAATTTGTTTTACATTAAAAGACCAGGATATCACCTGGGGAACGCGTGAAGAACGTTGATTATATATTACCATTTGCATGTTGTTGTTGTTGTGGTCTTCAGTGCTGAAACTGGTTTGATGCAGCTCTCCATGCTACTCTATCCTGTGCAAGCTTCTTCATCTCCCAGTACCTACTGCAACCTACATCCTTCTAAATCTGCTTAGTGTAGTCATCTCTTGGTCTCCCTCTACGATTTTTACCCTCCACGCTGCCCTCCAATACTAAATTGGTGATCCCTTGATGCCTCAGAACATGTCCTACCAACCGATCCCTTCTTCTGGTCAAGTTGTGCCACATACTTCTCTTCTCCCCAATCCGATTCTTCCTCATTAGTTATGTGATCTACCCATCTAATCTTCAGCATTCTTCAGTAGCACCACATTTCGAAAGCTTCTATTCTCTTCTTGTCCAAACTATTTATCGTCCATGATTCACTTCCATACATGGCTACACTCCATACAAATACTTTCAGAAATGACTTCCTGACACTTAAATCTATACTCGATGTTAACAAATTTCTCTTCTTCAGAAACGCCTTCCTTGCCATTGCCAGTCTACTTTTATATCCTCTCTACTTCGACCATCATCAGTTATTTTGCTCCCCAAATAGCAAAACTCCTTTACTACTTTAAGTGTCTCACTTCCTAATCTAATTCCCTCAGCATCACCCGACTTTATTCGACTACATTCCATTATCTTCGTTTTGCTTTTCTTGCTGGTCATCATATATCCTCCTTTCAAGACACTATCCATTCCGTTCAACTGTTCTTCCAAGTCCTTTGCTGTCTCTGACAGAATTACGATGTCATCGGCGAACCTCAAAGTTTTTATTTCTTCTCCATGGACTTTAACACCTACTCCAAATATTTCTTTTGTTTCCTTCACTGCTTGCTCAATATACAGATTGAATAACATCGGGGAGAGGCTACAACCCTGTCTCACTCCCTTCCCAACCACTGCTTCCCTTTCATGCCCCTCGACTCTTATAACCGCCATTTGGTTTCTGTACAAATTGTAAATAGCCTTTCGCTCCCTGTATTTTACCCCTGCCACCTTCAGAATTTGAAAGAGTGTATTCCAGTCAACATTGTCAAAAGCTTTCTCTAAGTCTACAAATGCTAGAAACGTAGGTTTGCCATTCCTTAATCTAGCTTCTAAGATAAGTCGTAGGGTCAGTTTTGCCTCACGAGTTCCAACATTTCTACGGAATCCAAACTGATCTTCCCCGAGGTCGGCTTCTACTAGTTTTTCCATTCGTCTGTAAAGAACTCGCGTTAGTATTTTGCAGCTGTGACTTATTAAACTGATAGTTCGGTAATTTTCACATCTGTAAACACCTGCTTTCTTTGGGATTTGAATTATTATATTCTTCTTGAAGTCTGAGGGTATTTCCCCTGTCTCATACATCTTGCTCACCAGATGGTAGAGTTTTGTCAGGACTGGCTCTCTCAAGGCCGTCAGTAGTTCCAATGGAATGTTGTCTACTCCAGGGGCCTTGTTTCGACTCAGGTCTTTAAGTGCTCTGTCAAACTCTTCACGCAGTATCGTATCTCCCATTTTATCTTCATCTACATCCTCTTCCATTTCCATAATATTGTCCTCAAGTACATCGCCCTTGTATAGACCCTCTATATACTCCTTCCACCTTTCTGCTTTCCCTTCTTTGGTTAGAACTGGGTTTCCATCTGAGCTCTTAATATTCATGCAAGTGGTCCTCTTTTCTCCAAAGGTCTCTTTAATTTTCCTGTAGGCAGTATCTATCTTACCCCTAGTGAGATAAGCCTCTACATCCTTACATTTGTCCTCTAGCCATCCCTGCTTAGCGATTTTGCACTTCCTGTCGATGTCATTTTTGAGACGTTTGTATTCCTTTTTGCCTGCTTCATTTACTGCATTTTTAAATTTTCTCCTTTCATCAATTAAATTCAATATTTCTTCTGTTACCCAAGGATTTCTACTAGCCCACGTCTTTTTACGTATTTGATCCTCTGCTGCCTTCACTACTTCATGCCTCAAAGCTACCCATTCTTCTTCTATTGTATTTCTTTCCCCCATTCCTGTCAATTGCTCCCTTATGCTCTCCTTGAAACTCCGTACAACCTCTGGTTCTTTTAGTTTATCCAGGTCCCATCTCTTTAAATTCCCCCCTTTTTACAGTTTCTTCAGTTTTAATCTACAGGTCATAACCAACAGATTGTGGTCAGAGTCCACATCTGCCCCTGGAAATGTCTTACAACTTAAAACCTGGTTCCTAAATCTCTGTCGTACCATTATATAATCTATCTGAAACCTGTCAGTATCTCCAGGATTCTTCCATGTATACAGCCTTCTTTTATGATTCTTGAACCAAGTGTTACCTACGATTAAGTTGTGCTCTGTGCAAAATTCTACCAGGCGGCTTCCTCTTTCATTTCTTTGCCCCAGTCCATATTCACCTACTACGTTTCCTTCTCTCCCTTTTCCTACTACCGAATTCCAGTCACCCATGACTATTAAATTTTCGTCACCCTTCACTATCTGAATAATTTCTTTTATTTGATCATACATTTCTTCAATTTCTTCGTCATCTGCAGAGCTAGTTGGCATATAAACTTGTACTACTGTAGTAGGTGTGGGCTTCGTATCTATCTTGGCCACAATAATGCGTTCACTATGTTGTTTGTAGTTGCTTACCCGCATTCCTATTTTCCTATTCATTATTAATCCTACTCCTGCATTACCCCTATATTTGCATAGATGGCGTAATTAGGGAATGGAGCAAAAAAAAAAAAAAATGGCTCTGAGCACTATGGGACATAACATCTATGGTCATCAGTCCCCTAGAACTTAGAACTACTTAAACCTAACTAACCTAAGGACATCACACAACACCCAGCCATCACGAGGCAGAGAAAATCCCTGACCCCGCCGGGAATCTAACCCGGGCGTGGGAAGCGAGAACGCTACCGCACGACCACGAGATGCGGGAGAATGGAGCAATTAAACCACATAAATAAATGCGCTTAAATTCAATACTATTTGCTTGTAATGTTTTCTAAGAAAACTGAGGACGACCTTTAAAGATCCGAGTACTATCTTCAACAGATCTACTCGAGATACGATTATACAACAAAAATCAGTGTACAGGAGGCCAAGGCTTTTAGGGGCAAATATCCAGACTGAACTACAGTAACTCTAGATAATAAACATATTGAATGAGTGTCTCAGTTCTAATACTTTGGCTGCGATATAACGTATGACAGTGATAGTAACATCGATCAGAAACTGAAAAGTACCACGACAATCTTCAGAACAATGTCTAGAAGAAAGAGGATGTATAAAGTTTCGTGTACGGTCAAGACTTGGCTGACGAATACAAAACATCTTGTTAATAATATACTCACATGAGAAATGACTTGCCTTGAAGTCCGTGAAGAATACACGAGACTGAACAGTTTTGATAATGACATTATTCGGAAAGAATAGCATATTTTTAAAATCGAAGAAGGAATAAAAAAAAATAAAGAAATATGGCTCTCACACCTGAACATAATGCCAAAAGTTTGTTCATTTAGAGGAAATGGCAGAAGAGACACTGCAGGCAGACAAAAGAAATTGAAAGAAGCTGACCAGAATATTAAAGTTGCAAATTTGATTGGCGTTGCGTCTGTTAGCAAGATGACTAAAATGTATAGTTATAGTTTATAGTTATTCCCTAAAAAAAGTTTGTATTTCGTATTTTTTTTCTATTAGGTTGGTGCATAAGTTAGTAGCGATTTTGTTTTGCTTGTTGGTATCCCGGTTACTATGGGTTTATTTATAGATTGTCATTTTTTAATTTTTAGTTCACTATTCGTATTTGAGTTTACACATTGGTATTTTGTCGTTTGGAAATAGTTAATGGAGGTGTGGACACTAGCAAATGGAGTTCCATGAAGAGAAATCGGAACATTTCCGACATATTGTTCTGTTTGAGTTCGACAGGGGGATGACACCAGCGGAGGTAGCCAGAAACATTTGCGCCGTGTATGACGATAATGTCACTGGACAGAGTACGGAAAGAAATTGGTTTGCCGGCGGGGTAGCCGAGCGGTTCTAGGCGCTTCAGTCTGGAACCGCGCGACCGCTACGGTCGCAGGTTCGAATCCTGCCTCGGGCATGGATGTGTGTGATGCCCTTAGGTTAGTTAGGTTTAAGTAGTTCTAAGTTCTAGGGGACTGATGACCTCCGTTGTTAAGTCCCATAGTGCTCAGAGCCATTTGAACCATTTTCTGAAAATGGTTTTCTCGTTTTAAGGAGGATCGTTTTGACATTGGCGACTCTCCACGTTCAGGACACCTTCGTGGTTCGATGAAGATCGTTTAAATGTGTTAATCCACAATGATTCACGTCAGTGTAGTCGACAAATGGCAAATGTGATGAACCGTGATCATTCTATTGTCGTGTAACATTGGATGCAGTGAGAAAGGTTCGAAATCTGGTGTATTGCTGCCGTATGCTCTAAGCCAAAATCACAAAACTCAGCGGCTGGCCATATGTGCATCAGTGATCGCTCGTCAACAATTGGCTCCTGAGCAACACCTATCATTCCTATCCTGTACCGTTACTGGTGACGAGAAATGGTGTCTTTATGGTAGGATAAGGGAAAGAAAGGAATGGTTGATTCCAAACAAAGCAGCAACTCCTCGTACTAAGACCTTCGCGCATCCACAAAGGATAACGTTATGCACCTTGTGGCACATCGACGGTGCGGTGCACTAGAATTCTCCCCCTACGTGTAACCATCATCGCTGACGTTTACTGGGGCTGAGCCGTCTTGCAAACGCAGTCCAAGAACAACGAGCAGGAAGACTGCGCGAAATAGTAACGCCGCTCGCATTCTGCTAGACTGACAAAAAATGGTATACAGGAGTTCGGTTGGGAACTCATTGCGCACCCATGCTATTCACCTCATCTTGCGGGCTCAGGTTTCTACCTTTTCGGCTCCTTATTGAACAACCTTCAAAGAACTCCATTTCCGGATGAAAATGCGCTCCGTAATAGCTAGACGAGTTCTTCGCGTCAAAATTACGTGTTTTCTGTAGTTCTAATACTTTGGCTGCGATATAACGTATGACACTGATAGTAACATCGAAACGGAAAAGTACCACGACAATCTTCAGAACAATGTCTAGGAGAAAGAGGAAGTATAAAGTTTGGTGTACGGTCAAGACTTGGCTGACGAATACAAAACATCTTGTTAATAATATACTCACATGAGAAATGACATGCCTTGAAGTCCGTGAAGAATGCACGAGACTGAACAGGTTTGACAATGACGTATTTTGGAAAGAACAGCAAATTTTTAAAATCGAATGCAGAGTAAAATAAAATAAAGAAAAATTGCTCTCACCTGAACATAATGCCAAATGTTTCTTCATTTACAGGAAATGGCATAAAAGACACTGCAGACAGACAAAAGAAATTGAAAGAAGAAGACCAGAATATTAAAGAGAAGCAAATCTGAATGACACTGCGTCTGCTAGCAAGATGACTAAAATGTATCGTTATAGTTTTTAGTTTTTCGCCAAAAAAGTATGTTTTTTGTTTTACATTTTAAACTTTTTTTCTGTTAGGTTGGTGCACAAGTTAGTAGCGTTTTTTTTGCTTGTTGGTATCCAGGTTAATATGGGTTCATTTATAGATTGTCATGTTTTATTTGTAGTTCACTGTTCCTATTTGAGTTTACATATTGGTATTTTGTCATATGAAAATAGTGAATGGAGGTGTGGACACTAGCAAATAGAGTGCCAAGTAGAGAAATCGGAACATTTCCGACATATTGTTCTGTTTGAGTTCAACAAGGGGGTGACAGCAGCCAGGGACGGAGCACGGGAAGAAAATGGTTTTCTCGTTTAGAGGAGGATCGTTTAAACGTATTAATCCACAGTGATCCGCGTCCGTGTAGTCGAGGAATGACAAATGTGATGAACTGTGATCATTCCATCATCGTGTGACATGGGATGCAGTGGGAAAGATTCAAAAATCGGGTGTATGGCTACCGCACGCTCTAAGCCAAAATCACAAAAATCAGCTGTTGACTATATGTCCATCTGTGCTCGCTCGTCAACAATTGGCTCCTGAGCAACACGAACCATTCCTATCATGTACCGATACTTGTGATGAGAAATGGTGTCTTTATGGTAAGATGAGAGAAAGGAAGGAATGGTTGAGTCCAAGCAAAGCAGCAACTCCTCGTACTAACACCTTCGCGCATACACAAAAGATAACTTTAGGCACCTGGTGGAACATCGACGGTGCGGTGCACTAAGAATTCTTCCCCTACGTGTAACCATCATCGCTGACGTTTATTGTCAACTGAGACGTCTTGCAGACGCAGTCCAAGAACAACGAGCAGGAAGACTGCGTGAAATGATGTTACCCACGATAACACCGCCCGCTTTCTGCTAGACTGACAAAAATTGGTTACTGGAGTTCGGTTGGGAACTCATTCCGCACCCATGCTATTCACCTGATCTTGCGGGCTCATGTTTCTACCTTTTCGGCTCGTTATCGAACAACCTTCAAAGAACTCCATTTCCGGATGAAAATGCGCTCCGAAATGGCTAGACGAGTTCTTCGCCTCAAAATTACGTGATTTCTATAGTTGTGGAATCGAACAGTGACCCCAGCGTTGGCACATTGTTGTAAATATTGAAGGAGAATATAAAATTGTTGACTAATGTCTCTGTTATGTGTATCCGTTGTGTTTATTAAACTTATGGAAAAACAGTACGACCTTATGAAGCAACCCAATACACTGAAGCGCCAAAGAAACTGGTATAGTCACGCGTATTCAAATACAGAGATATGTAAACAGGCAGAATACGTCGGTGCAATCGGCGACGCCTATATAAGACCACAGGTGTCTGGCGCTGTTCTAGATCGGTTACTGCTGCTACAATGGCAGGTTACCAAGATTTAAGTGAGTTTGAGCATGGTGTTGTAGTCGGCGCACGAGCCATGGGACACAGCATCTCCGAGGTAGCGATGAAGTGAGGATTTTCCCCTTATGACCATTTCATGAGTGTACTGTGAATATCAGGAATCCGGTAAAACATCAAATCTCCGGCATCGCTGCGGCCGGAAAAAGATCCTGCAAGAACGGGACCAACGACGACTGAAGAGAATCGTTAAACTTGTCAGAAGTGCAACCTTACCGTAAATTTCTACAGATTTCAATGCTGGGCGATCAAGTGGCAGCGAGCTAACCATTCAACGAAGCATCATCGATATGGGCTTTAGGAGACGAAGGCTGGATGTGTACGGGTATGGAGACAACCTCATGGATCCATGGACCCTGTATATCAGCAAGGGACTGTTAAAGCTGGTGGAGGCTCTATAATGATGTGGGACGTGTGTAGTTGGGGTGATGTGGGCCCCCAGATACGTCTAGATACGACTCTCACAGGTGACACATACGTAAGCATCCTGCTTGATCATCTGTGTCTATTCATGCCCGTTGTGCATTCCGACGGAATTGGACGGTTACAGCAGAACAATGCAACACCCCACACATCCAGAATTGCTACAGTGTGGCTCCAGGAACACTCTTATGAGTTTAAACACTTCCGCTGGCCACCAAACTCCCCAGACATGAACATTATTGAGCATATCTGGAATGCTTTGCAACGTGTTGTTCAGAAGCGATCTCCACCCCTCGTAATCTTACGGATTTATGGACAGCTCTGCAGGATTCGTGGTGTCAGTTCCCTCCAGTACTACTTCACTACTTCAGACTTTTTCTTTTTAATCTCTTTTTGTTCGTTTTTGTTCGTTGAATCTGATCGGGGCGGACGTCGTAAGACACCCTTTTAAGTTCGTTGTTGATCTATTAACTCAGTTTTTTTTATTACAGAGGGCAGCTAACCCTCTGACCGAACACGCTGAGGTACCGTGCCGGCTGACGTTAGTCGAGTCCATGCCATGTCGTGTTGCGGCGCTTCTGTGTGCTTACGGAGGCCTACGCAATATTATGCAGGCGTATTAGTTTCTTTGGCGCTTCAGTGTAGTTATACTGTTCCTATGGTAAATCTGCTACATCCACAATTTTTATACTAGTCTTCGTTCAGTTTTCCTCTGGTATCACATTTTATTCACTGTTAAAAATCCTTTCTTAATGCAGGAAAAGAGCGAGTAAGTTCTATCGTGATCGTAGCCTACTACTATCTGTAGTTGCTGCCTATTCTGCGCTATTACTAATTGAATGGAGTATGCGCTTTGAAATTCTGAAGGTAGCAGAGATAAAATACAGAGAGCGAAAGGTGATTTGTGACTTGTACAGAAGCCAGGCTGCAGTTATAAGAGTCGAAGGACATGAAAAGGAAATCAAAGAAAAACACAAATAGAAAAAGCAGTTTGACACTTTTGTAATCTATGCTCTATGTCCGCGGCATTGTAGTTCTGTCAGGGAAGGCAAAGAACTTGGAAGAGCAGTTGAACGAAATGGGTAGTGTCTTGAAATGATGCTATAAGATAAATGTCAATAAAAGTAAATGTAGGGTAATAGAATATAGTCGAGTTAAATGAGGCAATGCTGAGAGAACTAGATTAAGAAATGAGACCCTAAAGAATAATAGATGAGTTTTGGCATTTGGACAGAAAAATAACTAATGATGGCAGAAATTGAGAGAATATACAATGCAGACTGGCAATAGCAAGAAAATCGTTTCTGAAAAAGTGGAATTTGTCAACATCTTATGTAAATTTAAGTGTTTTAAGTAGTTTTTGAATGTATTTGAATGTAGTCTTGCCCAGAAGTGAAACGTGGACGATAAACACCTCAGACAGGAAGAGAATAAAAGGTTTTGAAATGTGGCGTTTTGGAGGATTAGTTATGATTAGATGGATAGATCTAACAACTAATGAGAAAGTATTGAATCGAATTAAGGAAAAACTGCGTCAAACCAATCTTCGAACTTAAGACAGCAACTACAAGATTACGCAACTATAGAACAACAATGCGCTGTTGTGTTACCAGCCATGCTTCTTATCCTGCTTGAATTATATATGACTATTCGCACCAAATGCAAATGATAGAAAATACGGTTATGGTACATTTACAGTCTTTACATTAATATACTGGGGAAGGATCCAAGTTTACTCCTTTTTCGCGCGCCGTCGGTTGCAGAGGGATTGCGAGATAACTTGTGTTTGCCACACACGCTACCTGTAGACTTCGTCGAATTAGGTGTTTATACCCGTAGGGAAAGTAGAAAACGTGATTGCCTTCATTTACCCTTTTCTAATTAGCAATGTGAGTGTATTTTGATACTTCAAAAAGGTATCATTTTTATCTTGATATTCTTCCTGTTCTGGATATGGCCCTATTCAGAAAAGGAAGGAAATGAACGACTCTGAAATACTTTTGGAGGTTTTGACGATGCATATTCGGATGTTCTTAGTGGGAATGAATGATTGTGTGAAGAAATGAATTTATGGTTCTGAGGACGATTCCAGTGACAGTGACTTTTTTAAACTGTAAAGAAGTGTAACTTGGCAATGCTGTCAAATGCAACTGCTTGGAGGTGATACAGGTGTCATTGCATTTCCAACGCCATGTGATTCTGTAGCCAGTGTGGTTAACCTGATCTTTGGTGACGACTTGGTTGCATCATTTTGCGAGGAGTTGTATATATATTATGATCAAACCTCAGCGAAACGTAAAATCGACCTAATTATTCTTTTGGGACAAACAAGAAAACAGCGGTGGAAAGGCTATTGGTCAACTGACCCTCTAATAAACACCCCAACATTTTCGTAGACTCGGAGTCGCAACAGATTTGAACAGATTTTGATATTCTGGCGCTTTAATGACAAAAAGTAATTGAACAATAGCTCTGGGTTACTCTTCAGAGTTTAATCTATGCAGGATTATTTCCTGGATAAATTCAGCACACTTTAAAACCAAATAAATAGTTGCCTTTGATTCAGGGGATGATTCTATGGAGAGGATGCCTAAGGTTTCGAACGTACAAACCTACAATGTTTCCAAATTGTGTGTTACTTGTTAGGATAGTTTGCGAAAGTGACACCGGCTATGGCTGTTATAGATTTATTACCAACTCAGTGCTTTACTAGGCAAAGCATTAGTAATGAAGAAAGATGACATACTTTTCTGTAGAAAAGCTGAAGGTGTTCAATGTGTATGGAAAGACAAGTTGGATGATAGGACATCCGTTAAGACGTCTGGGAATAACTTCTATAGTATTAAAGGGTGCTTTAGAGGGTAAAAACTGTATAGAAAGCAGATACTGGAATACATCCAGCAAATAATTGAGGAGTAGGTTGCAAGTCCTACTCTGGGATGACGAGATAAAAATTTTGGCACAGGAGAGGTATTCGTGAGCAGACCATTCAGCATTGCAAACATCAATGACGACGCCGATGTGCTACATAGGAAAGGTACCGGCAGCTACTTTCAAGCCATTATTTCCATTGAAGTCAATCAAAATATACGAAGGCGTGCTGAACAGTAATGCCTTCGAATTTTTTATGTGAAAATTCTTAAAGTTTTTTAAATAAAAAATATTAACTTTCTATATCTTTATTCTTCACATCTGCATATTTATTTCCTAATCAGTCGTTCCGGCAACGAATATATTTATCCCAACGAGGGATCAGTTTGTTGATACCACCACTGTCACTTTGTTGACGGAGCCACAACGCCACCTCTACTTGTATCGTTTCATCACTATTAACGTGAAGTCCTGGAAAGTGTTCTTTAACTTTTGGAAACATGAAGATTTGAAAGTCGGGACAGCGAGTCCAAGGCAATGGTTGTTATTGATGCCACCGCAATTATGTGGTGTCTCGCATTGTCTTGCTGACGGAGAGGGTGCTCCATGTGTGGACAGGTTCTTCGAATTCGTGCTTTTAGTTTTCTGAGGGTCTCGCAGTACCTTTCAGAGTTTATTGTGGTGCCCATCGGCACGAATTCCAATTGTAAAACACCTTGAACATCTCAGAACACTGTTAGCATGACTTTGCACTGATGAGATGCTATCGAACTTTTTAGCCGTCGATAATCCCTTGTGGCGGAACTCCATTGATGCTCTCTTATTTTCGGGGTGAAAATGGTGATCCCAGTTTTCATCACCTGTCACAATGTTGTTAAGGAACCAATCATTGTCAAGCTCCAATCGCAAAACAAATTTTTGACAGATGCCCAATTTGCTCTGTTCCATGTCAGGAGTGAGTATTCGCGGCACCCACCGTGCACAAAGTTCTCTGTACCGCAGTTCTGTAACGATGGCCTGTACACCTGAGAGCTGTGTCTTTGTTACCAGACTCCGATGAGTCTCGTCAGTTCCCGTGGGCGGCCCTCCACTCTGAGATCTGTCACACACGTTAACTCCACATTACTGATGTTGATACAATCATCACCATATGCAACTTTCACTCTTGTATGGATTTCAATTGGAGGCACGTTTTCTCCCGTTAGGAACTCGATTATAGCATGGTGTTTCTCATGCACCAACATAGTTGGGTTACACACCGCCATGTTACAAGCTAATAAACATGTATCACCAACGGCGCAGTGGGCCCAAAATTGCGGCCATTGGCAAGTTGGCCGTACTTTCCCCATACAGAGCTTTATTACAAGCTACAATTCGGGGCCCTCTAGCGGCAGAGGGTTGCAACTTTCAGCAGCGAAGAAGGAAAGTCAACCAAGCAATATTCATGTCATCCAGTACCTAAGCCTATACTGAGAACAGGGTAAAAAATTAGGAGCCATTACTTTTCAGAACACGCTCGTATTTGCTCATATGGTTTTGTGGAATCCACGTTTTATTTCATTATACTGCAAGCCTGTTGTCCTCAGAAATAATGCAAGGTACGCAGAAATTTCAATCTTGCTTCTGCAGTCTCTGCCTCTCGTTTAAATTTTTCATCCATCATTACATGTTTTGAATCGAAAACCAAATGTGCGACGGAGGCGGAATACGGAGGTTTCTGGGCCAGAATAATTAATTTTTCCAGGAGATCAGCCTGTACGAGGGGCGTTTGAAAAGTCCGTGCAAAGTCCGAGAGATGACACCACCGGCACGTATCGAAGTCATGTTTAGTTAGTAGCATCTTTGGAAAGAACGCACACCAAGTTTCAGCCCTATTGGTCTATTTCTTTGTGATTGGCATTCGTGTGAAACAAGGAAGTCGAGTGGTTGTAAAAAAATGGACGAAAAAGAATTTCATGTGGTGATTAAATATTACTTTATGAAAGGCAAAACGCCTCAGGAGACTAAAAAGAAGCTTGATAAACATTACGGTGACTCTGCACCTTCGATTAGAACTGTTTATAAGTAGTTGCAAAATTTTAGGAGTGGCCATATGGTCACAAGCGTTTCTGAACATTCTGGACGCCCTGTGGAGGTTACGACTGCAGTGGTTACAGGCTGCGAACGAACCTTTGCAGCCTGTAACCACGCAAGTAACGAGCAGCCCTTAGTGGCTCGCCATCACAGTTTTTTATCTTAAATTTCTTTGTGACTAATGCCCTTTTGGAATATTTATTTTTTCATAAATGACATATAAGTACTGCCAATGTTTCACGTTGATTCTGTACTTATACTCTGTATCAGACGTGTTTAGTCATAATTCTGTGACCATGTTATAGATCATTCTTTGATTTAAATTCTGAGGAAGACACTCCTAGCAGTGTCAAAACTCGGTTAATTCGTTAAAAATAGTGATCGAGGGCTGTTTTCTTTCAGTTATACGAAATGGAAGGTTAAACTGTACATTCTTTCGGATACAGTGTGTAAGAATCAAGGGCAGAAAATTAGAATTTACACGGGAAGGACAGTAAGCCGCAGTGGCATCTTCAAAGAAACCGTGCCAGCATTTTCCTTAAGTTGTTCTGGGAGGCAACAGAAAACGTATGTCGGTTTGGCAGCACGGCGATTGCGCTCTGGATGAAGGAACGGAGCTGTTTCGAGGCCAATATAGAGATCTTCAATGCAAATGAAGCTAAATTCCTTAACAAAGTATTCAGATCGCTTAGTTCAAGGTATAGTGCTACTCAGTACTTGGAAATGTTCCGAAGCTAGGTGAATTACCCTTTGGTTTATTGGTAGTCCATTCACATCCCGATGGCTGAAGTACATTACTGACGAATCGACATAATTATCTAGCAAGGGGCGGATTTAAAATCTCGTTATGTGTCTTATCAAGACAAAGATAAGTGATATCACTCATGGTGGTCTTTTTAGACTGAGTCTCGAGGCTATTGTGACAATTCTGGAGGAATAAGCTGTGTACCAGATCTCCCATTCATTTCTTAATCAACCATTATGACCTAAATACGTATTTTAACACACGTATGTGGTACTTACTTTATTTAAATTAACTGAAATGATAAGGAAATTGTTTTGAAGAATAGTACGAGTAAATGGTAGTAAAGGTTATTAGGACAGGATTATAAAACCATGATTTTCCTCGGCGCCAAACCGATACACCTCAGAAAATTAAAGTAGATAACCGCTATATTTATTCAGTAACTACAAAAGCTGCAAAATGGCATAAAATTCAGTACAGATTGGCGCGTCCTAAACTGACAGACGCCCAAAGCCATTAAGCATGACAGGTGCTCCCTTTGAAGATACAATTGCAATGGGAGAAACCACAGCAGCGCTTAGAGCCGAACACAGTGTGCCCCAGGATTCAGGCCCTGGCTGCTTCTGGACGACACCCCAGCAAGTTTGGCAACTCCAAATAAGTCGCTGCACCCGTGTCGTCAGACTGCTGAGTGTTAACAGCGTGGGAGTGGAACAGCCCACAAGAAGCCACAGCAGCCGGAGCTTGGGCACAGCCTCTAATCCAGAACATTCCCACATGGCATACACGCAGATACTTCAGCAAAATCAACTGGGAGCAGTTGAACTGAAAGCCCTATGGGACTAGCCGTCATCGTTGAAGAGATGAGCAGCACTGTGATGTCCAGTGTGTGTTGGACAGCGCAGTGGTTATGTCACCGCCGCCACTGGGCCCCAAATTTCCACCCTCCTCCTAGTCACCCCAGCACTCGGGCAATCAGTACTTTGCCACTGTAAGAGGTCGATGATGAAGCAATTGATTGCTAGCGCACTCGAGATGATCGATGGATTGCCCACGCGCTGCCTACGATGTGTAAGCTACAGTAGAATCGAGAGCAGAGTCGGCAGTAATAGTAGTAGTAGTAGTAGCTCGCAGTCGGGCGGTTGGGTCAGGTCGCTCGTGGAGAGCACTAGAGTATTACCAAGGCCGGTCGTGAAGAACGATGGCGGTGCCTGAGCGATGTAGTATAAGGTAAAAACATATTATTATTGTTCTTTATTGCTGCGCGCATATTTAATTGCTACAACTGATTTTTGTAATATTGTTATGTCAAAGTCCCATGTAAATGTTTTCAAAAAAAATCTTTCAATAATAATCTTTCTTATGAAGATAACTTTTGACAGTCATTCATCTGAATTTAAAGCTTTTACTTATTTCTCCTATCCATAGTCATGCCAATTATCATAAATAAAATAAGTTGTTTTTCATACATAACAAAATCTAGCGGCCAGCATTGCACTGGTCTGTGCGAGAAAAATTTATTATAGCAGCAGATATACAGGGTGGTCCATTGATCGTGACCGGGCCAAATATCTCACGAAATAAGGGTCAAACGGAAAAACTACAAAGAACGAAACTTGTCTAGCTTGAAGGGGCTATGGTTGGCCAGCTAGATGGCGCTGTCATAGGTCAAACGTATATAAATTGTGTTTCTGTAAATAGCAGCCCCTATTTTTTATTACATATTCGTGTAGTACGTAAAGAAATATGAATGTTTTAGTTGGGCTCTTTTTTCGCTTTGTGATAGATGGCGCTGTAATAGTCACAAACATATGGCTCACAATTTTAGACGAACAGTTGGTAACAGGTAGGTTTTTTAAATTAAAATACAGAGCGTAGGTACGTTTGAACATTTTATTTCGGTTGTTCCAATGTGATACATGTACCTTTGTGAACGCATGCTGTTACAGCGTGATTACCTGTAAATACCACATTGATGCAATAAATGCTCAAAATGATGTCCGTCAACCTCAATGTATTTTGCAATACGTGTAACGATATTCCTCTCAACAGCGAGTAGTTCGCCTTCTGTACTGTTCGCACATGCATTGACAATGCGCTGACGCATGTTGTCAGGCGTTGTCGGTGGATCACGACGGCAAATATCCTTCAGCTTTCCCCACAGAAAGAAATTCGGGGGCGTCAGATCAGTTGAACGTGCGGGCCATGGTATGGTGCTTCGACGACCAATCCACCTGTCATGAAATATTCTAGTCAATACCGCTTCAACCGCACGCGAGCTATGTGCCGGACATCCGTCATGTTGGAAGTACATCGTCATTCTTTCATGCAATGAAACAACTTGTAGTAACATCGGTAGAACATTATGTAGGAAATCAGCATACATTGCACCATTTAGAATGACATCGATAAAATGGGGGCCAACTATCCTTCTTCCCATAAAGCCACATTATACATTAATCCTCCAAGGTCGCTGATGTTCCACTTGTCTCAGCCATCGTGGATTTTCCGTTGCCCAGTAGTGCATATTATGCCAGTTTACGTTACCGCTGTTGGTGAATGACGCTTCGTCGCTAAATAGAACGCGTGCAAAAAATCCGTCATCGTCCCGTAATTTCTCTTGTGCCCAGTGGCAGAATTGTACACGAAGTTCAAAGTCGTCGCCATGCAAATCCTGGTGCATAGAAATATTTTACGGGTGCAATCAATGTTGATGTAGCATTCTCAACACCGACGTTTTTGAGATTCCCGATTCTCGCGCAATTTGTCTGCTACTGATGTGCTGATTAGTCTCAACAGCAGCTAAAACACCTACTTGGCATCATCATTTGTTGCAGGTCGTGGTTGACATTTCACATGTGGCTGAACACTTCCTGTTTCCTTAAATAACGTAACTATCCGGCGAACGGTCCGGACACTTGGATGATGTCGTCCAGGATACCGAGTAGCATACATAGCACACGCCCGTTGGGCGTTTTAATCACAATAGCCATACATCAACACGATATCGACCTTTTCCGCAATTGGTAAACGGTCCATTTTAACACGGGTAATGTATCACGGAGCAAATACCGTCCGCACTGGCGGAATGTTGGGTGATACCACGTGCTTATACGTTTGTGACTATTACAGCGCCGTCTATCACAAAGCGAAAAAATTGGTCCAACTAAAACATTCATATTTCTTTACGTACTACACGAATATGCAATTAAAAATGGGTGTTCCTATTTTAAAAAAAATCGCAGTTGATATCCGTTTAACCTATGGCAGCGCCATCTAGCGGGTCAACTATAGCGCCATCTGGCTTCCCCCTTCAAGCTAGACGAGTTTCGTTCTTTGTAGTTTTTTCGTTTGATGCTGATTTCGTGAGATATTTCGCCCGATCACTATTAATGGACCACCCTGTATACGCGTTATCCGGCAACATCATTGAGGTAAGAATTTTCAGTTTATTCAGAATGATTTTTCAGGGCCATGACGCAGCACTGCTGACGTCAAGATTTACCAGTTTAGATTCACAGTCAGTTAATTATTGAAAGGCTACATTACGAGATTTCTTTTGAAATGTTATATATGAGTTATATATTTATTGAGAGGTTAGTCAATTTATTATTGCGAGGTTACGGAATTTATCTGTTGTTCATGGAATTACGTCGCAGGCATCCACCCATCCGTGCCTTTGCTGAGGTAACAATAAAACACTTGCTCACCATGTACCATTGCGCGGCTACCCGCAGACTGACGTATTCACTGCAAAAAAAGTACATAAGTCCATCCACTCTATGGCCAGGAAACACGCGTCTCCAGCGACGCAGCAGCAGCGAAAGCTACAGCGCCATTCAGTGCTTCCATCGGCAAGATCGCAGAGGAGGCCGATCTACTGCGAGATACTGTGACTGTGTATTCTCCTCGCTCTTCATTCATACTAGCAGCTTCAAGGACCAGTGACTGCAAACAAACTGCAATAAAGAATTTGTCGTGTCAATAAACTGCCTTCTCCCGCTGTACCTGCAGCCATCTTCGCCAGAAAATCGCCGCCCACACCCAACTATCCTACAACCCCATTATAATTGAGGGCAGAACTGTATACTCCGTTACACAAAGCACACCACCGGAGATAACATCTGGATACCACTCATCTTCGTTATTTTTGCAGAGTCCAAGTAATTTCGTCCGCTATATCTTCACAAAATACACTCCTGGAAATGGAAAAAAGAACACATTGACACCGGTGTGTCAGACCCACCATACTTGCTCCGGACACTGCGAGAGGGCTGTACAAGCAATGATCACACGCACGGCACAGCGGACACACCAGGAACCGCGGTGTTGGCCGTCGAATGGCGCTAGCTGTGCAGCATTTGTGCACCGCCGCCGTCAGTGTCAGCCAGTTTGCCGTGGCATACGGAGCTCCATCGCAGTCTTTAACACTGGTAGCATGCCGCGACAGCGTGGACGTGAACCGTATGTGCAGTTGACGGACTTTGAGCGAGGGCGTATAGTGGGCATGCGGGAGGCCGGGTGGGCGTACCGCCGAATTGCTCAACACGTGGGGCGTGAGGTCTCCACAGTACATCGATGTTGTCGCCAGTGGTCGGCGGAAGGTGCACGTGCCCGTTGGCCTGGGACCGGACCGCAGCGACGCACGGATGACGGCCAAGACCGTAGGATCCTACGCAGTGCCGTAGGGGACCGCACCACCACTTCCCAGCAAATTAGGGACACTGTTGCTCCTGGGGTATCGGCGAGGACCATTCGCAACCGTCTCCATGAAGCTGGGCTACGGTCCCGCACACTGTTAGGCCGTCTTCCGCTCACGCCCCAACATCGTGCAGCCCCCAGTGGTGTCGCGACAGGCGTGAATGGAGGGACGAATGGAGACGTGTCGTCTTCAGCGATGAGAGTCGCTTGTGCCTTGGTGCCAATGATGGTCGTATGCGTGTTTGGCGCCGTGCAGGTGAGCGCCACAATCAGGACTGCATACTACCGAGGCACACAGGGCCAACACCCGGCATCATGGTGTGGGGAGCGATCTCCTACACTGGCCGTACACCTCTGGTGATCGTCGAGGGGACACTGAATAGTGCACGGTACATCCAAACCGTCATCGTCCCCATCGTTCTACCATTCCTAGACCGACAAGGAAACTTGCTGTTCCAACAGGACATTGCACGTCCGCATGTATCCCGTGCCACCCAACGTGCTCTAGAAGGTGGAAGTCAACTACCCTGGCCAGCAAGATCTCCGGATCTGTCCCCCATTGAGCATGTTTGGGACTGGATGAAGCGTCGTCTCACGCGGTCTGTAGGTCCAGCACGAACGCTGGTCCAATTGAGGCGCCAGGTGGAAATGGCATGGCAAGCCGTTCCACAGGACTACATCCAGCATCTCTACGATCGTCTCCATGGGAGAATAGCAGCCTGCATTGCTGCGAAAGGTGGATATACACTGTACTAGTGCCGACATTGTGCATGCTCTGCTGCCTGTGTCTATGTGCCTGTGGTTCTGTCAGTGTGGTCATGTGATGTATCTGACCCAAGGAATGTGTCAATAAAGTTTCCCCTTCTTGGGACAATGAATTCACGGTGTTCTTATTTCAATTTCCAGGAGTGTACATGCTGTACGTACCAAAATTGCTAAGCAATATTGTTTCATTTTCTGCTGTTACTTGATGGTTACTTTATTTAGTAATGGACATGTGCGCTTGGGAGGAAGGTCTAGCATTTTTCGCCCGGAGAAGGTGCACAGCCAGTGTGGCTTCAGGGTCGTGTTGTCGGCAGAGGGCAGTGAGAGAATCTCATTAGGAAAGCCAAACCTTCCAAGGAGACGGGCAGTTTTCACGGAAGTAAGGCTATGGCCTGTTTTGAGGTTTTCTGAGCAGAGCTGGCATCTGTCCTAGCTGAGGGTAGGGGTCGCTGTGCTTCGCTCAAAAATTTTTGTCATCCGTTTGAACTGAGTTGCGCAGCTCCTGTGCTTGGCGTGAAGAGGTCGGCCAATTGAGGAGACACTGCTGCAACCCAGTAGCAGCCTCGTGTTTGTTAATATGCGTTTTGTACACCAAGAATGAGAATTTGTGTAAGTGTTCGCATGTCTTTCATGAAATAAGGGTATTCTAGTCCGTCCCACTGGCAATGGCAATGGTTTTTCCCCTCTACATGGTATTTTCGTAAGTTAGGCAATTGTGGGCTGTGAACGAAAATTCTGGGCCATTTTGCTCCCTGCCACCTTGCTGTGCATTTCCCCTGCAGGCGACCATCTGGTGCTGATCAGCTCACTGCTGTTGGGGAAACCTAAGCTTCGCAATTTTGACATTCTGAGAGGCTCGTTACTTGCTTATTTTGCCACGCTACTTTTGTAATTATTTTTGGCTTCTTATTCTATCATTAACTCTGTTTTTGTTATCTACCCATATGATCAGGTCTTCTTGTGCTTTCTCCGTACAGCCTTCCATACATTTTGGTAACTCCCCACAGTGTTACCATCATTTTATAATTTGATTTGAGTTTTAGACATTCTTGTTATCTGGCAATTTTATTGTGATTTATGTCAGTCATTGGTGCAAACAAATATTTGTTAATATTTCTTGACTTTCATTTCAACTTTGTAAATTGCTGTAAAACTTTTCCATGGTCAGACGAGCCACTAACAATAAACGTAACAAGGTACACATCTAAGCTTGTTGTTCGTACTATGACGATGTTATCATTGTGTACAGTGCCCAAACTCAACGATAATTCTCTTATTACTCAGTGAATGTAACGAGTGTTGTACTCATTCACCTTGTTTGATTATAAATATGGTTAATGAGTAGGAAGAGTTGTGTCGATTTTCCATAGGATTTGTTTGCTGTCTGTTGTTTCAAGGCCATTAACTAACAACCACGCAGTATTCAGACGTAATAAGAAACAATATTGTCCACAAATGTTGATGTTAAGAAATTTTCATGTCAGTAGTGGGTCACTCCTGTTTCTGAGTAGGAAAGTGCTGACATCAGCATCAGCACTTTCTTATCTGCGGTGTCACATTACATCTGACACAACTGCCCTTGTTACATTTCAATGACATCAGGATTTTAGTATCTGGATTGCCTAAAATACCGAGAATTTAGTGAACTATGCTTGCTTTACTGAAAGAGTATATAGTATATTTCTTTATAAATAATTAAAAACCAGCGTTTGGTTATAAAATATAAATATCGAATTATGGATAAGTAGTTGCCAAACATGAGTTTTACCTTAAATACTGTCTCACAAACACGGAAAAACGCGAAGCAAGGTCAATTGCTGTTTTCTGCAAATAAGACATGTAATCAGCTACATCAACAACTAATTAAAGTACCACCACACACACATTCGAACAACACAATAATCTTATTAGGTAAGGAAGGAATAAGGTGTTTGATTTTGGAATGAAAAATGTTGCTTTATTACTCTATACCACTTAAACTATAGAACGACATGGACCGTTCATAAACACACACTCATGAAAGACACGACCAAAGACGGTAACAGCGAGAGATGTGACATGAATGTAAAAGTGATTGTGATAATATTACCGGTTACAAGATACTGTTGAACCTTCGCAGATTTTGAATCCGAATTTATGAAACTGTTCTGCTCCACTGTCGAACAAAATAGGATACGACTAAGCATCATGAAAGCCCCACCACTGGCAGTTGCGCGATTTTAGCCTTAATTAACATATTTCGACGAAATTCTAAAATGGATCAGCGTCTCGACCAGCTATACAGCAGCGGGGAGCTGATTCAGTTGATAATTAACACAAAGCCAACAGAATCTCGCTTTGTGTTGAAGAGAGTGATATGGAACCACTTAAATTAATCTGAATACACTTCGATAAGTACATGGGGTAAGACAGGAGAGCGAGTTTGGCAACAGAAAGATACCAATGCAGAACCTCGTAGGGCAACGACATTATGATTGTTAACCTGGGTGAGAGCAGCAATGGGAGCATTTAGAAATAAAAATAATGATTGAAGAAGCCAGATACTGACAAATTATGAGGAAAGACCATGAAGTCAGAGGCGACCTGGTGGCCGAGGTGGGCAACACCAAAAATTGAAGTGTGTCCTGTCACAGATATTAAAGTTGGCAAAGTTCTTATTTGTGTTTAGCAAAAAGTTTTTATGTAAGTTATTTTTATGAACTTGTGGTTGGGGATAAGTCATGGGTGAAATGGTGCTTAAGGATTCGAGCTAGATGTTCCTCACAAATCAAGTTCTTTAGTTGCATGTTTACCGGTCTAATGGCGTGATAATCCCTTATTCATTGAGTTCAATGCCTGTCTCGCAAATGTTTTGGATAATGAGGTGCAGCTACGGTCACTCGTCGGCGGGTCCTAACGACACATATTATTTCTTCTCTTTCAGTAGCATAAGGGACGTGTAAGGTAACAGTGTGTAATGTATCATTCCTGTAGAATTTTTTTTACGGAGGCTCACCTCATTTTCCTTCTGGCTTTCTGTCCTCTTATTGTGTGAAATAAGTTTTGTTACGACGTGGTAAAGCTTTCTTTGAGGAGACCGTTAGTTTCTGCTACTTATGTTACAGTTTGAAAAGGTGTGTGGCACTGCAGCCAGCCGTATTGTGACATGAGAGATGACTTTTGTGTGTGGTACAGGTAGGATTTACGGATTTTTTGTTTTGCGTGGTCATAGAACGCACTCCACGCGTTATTATGAGTTCTAGGCCAACAGCCAGATGCGAATTATACCCGGGGTACTTGCTGAGATGTTTTGACGATTTGCCTGACGCCGGATTTTGCCAATCGAACGCTGAGTGATCTTAACGATATTTATTTTGGGAATTGTATCTTCCTCTGTATTACTTTCGTAGCTGCACCAGCCTGTATTCCTGGCATGTGTTGTCTAATTTGGATTACACCACCCTCTTAAAACTTGCTATGCATAGAGCATATCTCACTTAAACTATCAGATGGACTGACTTTGATAGCACCAGTAGTTTTTTTTTAAATTTAAGTTTTTTTGGTGTAATGAGATTTGAGTAAGATAATGAGTGCCTGCCCGGTTGGCCGTGCGGTCTAACGCGCGGCTTTCCGGGTGGGAAGGCGCGCCTGGTCTCCGGCACGAATCCGCCCAGCGGATCTGTGGCGAGGTCCGGTGAACCGGCCAGTCTGTGGATGGTTTTTAGGCGGTTTTCCATCTGCCTCAGCGAATGCGGGCTGGTTCCCCTTATTTCGCCTCAGTTGCACTATGTCGGCGATTGCTGCGCCAACAAGTTCTCCACGTACGCGTACACCATCATTACTCTACCACCCAAACATAGGGGTTATACTCGTATGGTGTGAGACGTTCCCTGGGGTGTACATCGGGGGCCGAACGGCACAATAACCCTGGCTTCGGTGTGGAGCGGCGGAGGGCTGAAGTGGACTGCGGTAGTCGTCGTGGGGTTGTGGACCACTGCAGGTGCAGCGGTGACGGAGCCTCTCCGTCGTTTCTAGGTCCCCGGTTAACTTACAATACATACAATACAAGGTAGTGAGTAATGAGTCTGAGTCAGGATTTGCGCCTAACTTTTGCTGTGGAAACCGTGCTTTCTTTGCCTCGATTAATGATGTATTATAAATTAGCAATAAAACGTCAAGCTAAAGTTCTCTTTCATTATTTTTTTCTCACTTTTGGGGATTCACATTCACGTTCAGGTCACACATGGGAACGTTTAACATCAAGATTACCATGTGCCGCTGTAATGTTGGGTGCAGTTGGATAACTTTTTGATTGAATCTTGTGACTGGGGCATGATCCGATGGGCAGCGAGCAGACGCTCGAGTAGCAGATAAAGTGAAGGGGTCACTCCCCTCCCCTGGGCCACGCCTGCTGCTCTTAACACCATGGGGGTCAGCTGATTGCAGACAGACCTCGCCGGCGACACGCCAGCCACCCGAGGTAGGTGCCTGCTACCTTGAAGCACTGACGATTCCCCCGCCCCAGCAGAATGGCCGCAACTCGCAACGGGTTCTCTTCGCAGCAGGACTACTTATGACGCCACCTCCAGGTGAGCGACTGAAACTCGTTATTATCTGTGAACACAGATGGATCCGCAATGGTAGTCTCTCAAAAAATAGCTGGTCTACAAATAATTTGTTGTGACAGGACAACGATTTCTAATAGGCCGATATACTAACGTGATGAACATTATGTAAACGAGAGTCTTGTATTGGCTCGTTGTAATACGCACCTGTATCCACATAATAGCGTGACCAATGACGTGGTTAATAAGAACAATAATTGCAGTCTATGCCAACAGTTTCTTGCACTGTGACTTTGCTTCATTAAAAACGAAAAAGATGTTTGGGCAAATTAAAAATATTCATTACTCTAATCGGATGCCTTGAGAGAACGCAGTGCTTGGTCAGTTCATGAACTTTTGAACTGTGGAAGTCATGGACACGATATTAGTGAGTGGTGGCAGTGTGGCTCTTGCGAGGACACTTTTCATAGTGAAAATAGGCGTGGTCCACTGTAAATCGCAAACTGAGGGCCTTAATGAACAGTCATTAATGAGTCAAGGTCAAGTAACGGTGGAGTCAATTAAAAGACAGAAAGGTGTTGGTTTTTGAAGGAATGCCTTCGATCTCGTGTGGCCTGCGAGTGACTCTCTTGGGACTAGTGGGACAGACTGCATGGAAGCCTCGTATTTGCGCCCTTTTCCTTTTTCTCCATAATCGCGATCCATGTTTTTCACCTTATGAAGAGCCGTCAATCCTTATGAAGCTTTTCACCTCCTTCCTTTCCATTCCAGTTCTGTGATACGCATGTGAGAGGTATTGTGATAAGAAGAGTTCACGATATAAACTGCGTTATGCCTCAAATGACTGTGGTAGCTGTATTGATTTTGTCATGTTTTTCATTTCATGTTAAATCAGTTAAGTCTAATGATTTGTGTTATTATCCGTTTTTGTAAGTTTCGTTTCTTATAACGTCGTCCAAATGAGGATTATGTTTAGTGCACTCGCACTTGATAGTAATTTTACGTTAAACTCTCCCTAGTTTCGGTCTTTGTGACATCACATATTTATAGGGGAGCACGACTGACAGTGCTCATAGATGTTTGTACAGTGACAGATGTTAACGTGCGTAGACACACACTGTGATACTCGATCTCTTTATTTCATCTTCTGAACACACTCATGAATGACTGTGACTAAAACTATATAGAAATTACAATTAAGGTAAAACATATCAAATTTTCTGTAATTACCAATTTGGTTAATTTGTCTGCTATGCCATAATGAGAATGAAGCATAATTTATTGTGCCAGTAAAGATGTCCTTTACACTGATACATGCTAGTGCATGTAAGCACACAACACGTTGAAACATAATCCATTATTTAACCTTTTGTATGTAATCAGATTACTTATTTTTGAACCTACATACCGAAGTACATTTTCTTGTATAGGAACAATGGTTCTTCGTTTTGAACTGTCATATCAAGCACCTTATAGTGAGAATCATGATTTAATTTTTGTATTATAAAATTGTGAAATTAGTAGTGCCTATCTCGTTCGTGTACTGTGTATGACACCCTACCTAATGGCAGATGATCCACACGGACCTAATACATCACGGCATCCAGGACCGAGACGAGTAGCTCATACCATATGAATTGTTGTAAACGATCTTTGGTGACGTTCTGTGCTCGTGTTTATGTTTCGCTGAGAGGAGGCGACACCAAATGCCAGATTGAGACGCTTCAGATATGTTTGCAGAACCCTATGAAGTGCAGTGTTCAGTTTATTTCCAAGGGCGTTTTCATTCTCTCTCAGAATTTACCATCTGCATGAATAAATTTATCCAAAACCAGTACTGAGATTATTTCACACTATCAAAGTTGCTTCTTTGTAAACGATACTTCTAGATTGCGTGCGTAGCTTCAATGCCTGCTCTTGTGTGACGTACCGAGTGGTGTAGCGCAGTGATCAGCAGCACACTGTGCTTGCATTCTGGAGGACGACGGTTCAGACCCGCGTACTGCCATTCTGATTTAAATTTTCCGTCATTTACGTAAATCACTTAAGGCAAACGCCGGGATGGTCCCTTCCAAAGGGCACAGCTGAATCCTTCTCCATCCTTCCCTAATCCGAACTTGTGCTTCGCCTCTAATGACCTCGCTGTCGACGGGACGTTAAACACTAATCTCGTCCTCCTCCTAGTGTGACGCAAACTGTGTGCTACTGCCACACTGCGGGTTTTGCAGTCCGCCGCCTCCCTTCTCCCTCTACAGCGCCAGCCTTGCACCTCACAGAAAGAGTGCTGTGGTAACTTCTCATTAATAGAGGCGCCGTTGACGTAAGACGCAACGTAGATACGGGATACGTGTCGATACCTGGATCGTAGTCTACGTGGTCATTTTGCTCAACTGGCGCGACCCACGTCCCCAGAATTGCTTGTCGTCAGCCGTTATTAGAACACGTCAACCGATGATTCTAAATCTCGCAAATGCACAATCCAGAGGTGACGGCACAGAATTCCCGACCGCCAGCGTACGTAGTAGTGTTGGGGTTTATCTCAGTTTTTCTCGCAAACTAATATGGAGTGGGTGCATAAGACGCTGTGAAGCAGCGACAGTCTTGCTGGGTGAGTACAACAGGCTAGGCAGTACTTTTAGAGAGGAGGTGTCCACTAACAGTTAATGAGCTTCGTTTCCATCACTTGTCACAGTTAAGTCAACCACCAAATGGAACGAGAAATAATCCTATGCTACTCTTTACATTTACACATGAAAAGTATCAAGAAGAAGTTGGCGAAAGTCAACGTGTTTCCACTTCAAGTAACAGATAGTCAGATAGAAGCACCATAAGAAAGGGCTCTAGGGAATGAGACCCACAGAACCAGTTTTTAAGGATATGAAATACATTGACGGGAAAAAAAAAGAAACACAGCGAAGGAGTTGCGCGGCACAAATGAAAATCTATTCAAATTTCACACCAGTTGAATAAGAGTGGCGTTAGCAGCACCGCTATGAGGATGCAAATGTTTTTTGTAAATAATCGCTGCGGTGATTACTTTTGAGATTGGACGTGGTGAGTTGATGCTAGTCAAGAATGCTTTTCAGGTGACAAAGACGCCGTTATCAAGGCCTCACTGATTAAAGAACAGGTCGTGTAATAGAGCTACGAGAAGCTGGATGTTCCTTCTGCTATTTCGCAGAATGACTCTGTGGAAATGTATCCACTGTGCAATTCAATGTTCAACTGTTTGATAGTATTGATTTCGTCTGATACTGTAGCAATGTTGGCGTCTAAGTATGTTTTTGCTTTCGTAAACAACTTACGCTTTTCTTCCTGTCGCTGTGCAGTAATTGTTTCCATGACTTGTTTCTTTACTTTATTCTGTTCCTGTATGAATTTACGGTAACGCATTTCAATGTTTTGTAGGTGGTGATTAAAGCGTTCGTCAATTTGGTTGTTCTGTTGTTCAAATTTCTTGTCGACTTTCGCATCCAGACTGCGTGAAAGTTCTGCTGACATAAATTTAAACTCGTCCCGTAACTGTGTTGCGTTTTCTGAACATTGTTTAACAACTGCACTGATTTCATCTCTAAGTAATTTTGTGGCTGTATGTGTATTATGTAATTCTTGTGCAACAGATATAATTTCTTAATTTCTGTTCCCAGCACAAGCCTTAATTTCCTCACGTATTTGTTCTCTAGTATCATGACATTGGACGGCAACGGCAGTAATCTGTTCACTAAGTTGTTTGTTCGATTCATTACGTTGTCTGTAGTTGTTGTCTTGTTTTTCATTCGACTGTTTGAGATTTGTTGTAGGTAGTGATTAAAGCAATACTGCCACAACTTGATCCATGCCAAAATTAGCGACTCTATTCTCTGTGCTGTGTGATGGTGTATCTGCATTTGTCACGTTTTGTGTAACCATTTGGTTACTGTCTCATTCATGAAAAGGTTTGCTAATTGGATGTTGACTGTTGGTCACTACATCGGAATCAAATAAATCAGACGTATTTTGAGTACATAGTTCATCTTCGTTAGAACATTTATCTGTTCACTGTGTAAATTTTGCAAATCAGGTGTTTCAAACTGGGCACCGTTCATTGTAGCGGAACGTGCCGCGTCATAAATTGTCGTTAAATTTACTGTGGACATAATTGAATTTGTTTGCTCATCATTTAGATTAGAATCATTACTGATGGTCGGCATACACTGATTATCTGTAATTGGAAGATTACCATTATGATACTGAGTGTCGCTAGTATATCAGGCAAATTATTCAAGTCGGCTTTTTCACTCATTACGCATCGCGATGTACTGTTGGCAGTTTCTCGCGGCAATTTCACAAGTCAAAGGTAGGCACAAAATCAAACGAAGACAAAGCAAGAATGGAACAAATGCAGTAACAACAAAGATCAATAAATTGCCGATGAACTATGAAAGAAGGAGTGACAAATTAGTAAATATGCCCCGGAAGTTCAGCAACAAAAATCGGAACTGGACATATTTGCCACAGGGCGTTACCTGCGATCCTTATTGGTAGCAAATTGACTTATTTTCCGCTATTTTCATTATTTCAGACTGATCGGTTTCGGTCAGTGAAGGCCGTCTTCAGATCAGTTAAACAGTATAAAAATTAGATTATGACAACGAAACTGACTGTTCTGTTAAGACCGGTTACTCTTTAATTACGCGAAATGTTATACTAAATTTGTATTGCATTTAGATAGATTCCTTTTAGTTCTGTAATACTGTGAACACAAGATTAGACTCCAATTGCCATTTATTTTTGTATTGTGTAATATATCTGAAAATAGACGACGCAGCCCGAAACCGGTCGGCTTGAAATAACAAAAGCAGCAATCCATAGCCGGAAAATAAGTGTATTTCGGAGATTGTTGAGGGATATTTTATGAGTACTGGGACTGTGCGAAATATTGTGCCGTTGTTCATTAGATTGGCACCTCTGCATTTTGAAGCCTTCGGTTTTCGTCATTCAATTGTTTTTCTTCTCATTGGACTTTGATTGTGGCGAACAGGAGCATGTATGTTGTTAACAGCTCGTTTTGGCCGTTTCAAGGCTAATCAGTGCGGAGTGTCAAGTACAGGAAAAAACCCGACACGTTTTACTCTTCGAGTTTAATCGGTAATCGATAATAACTTGTGGTGTGTTTGGAGGGAAGAGTTTGCTGAGAGGACAGCACGAAATGGTTTTTTGTTTCTGAGAATAAAAAATTTGACTTTGTGAACCACATTCTCTTCTTGGTGGAAAGCACCTAGATCACTTGGCTCACAACAATCCTCGCCAAAAAAGGGAAAATTGGCACAAATTATGGAATGTGATCATACAAGCACTGTGCTCCATTTGCGTCCGTTAGGTATGGTGCAAAAACAGGATACGTGAGTTCCGCATATGTTAAGCGACACCAAAATAATCAGCCAGTAATCGTAATGCTCGTCTTTGCTGACCTGTTTAGCTTATCGTAAGCACCAGCTATTCTTTGGGAACATAGTTACAGGTGACGAGAAATGGAGTCTGTAGGTGAAATTCCAGAAGAGGAAAGAACGGCTGAGCCCACTGATAAAACCAACATTTCACACGAAAGATGAAACGCCCCCTAAAAGGTAAAAAAAAAGTTTTAAAAATATGTGCGTTTGACGGAACTAAACTGTCATTCTTCAACATGAACAGCTACAAAGAAATGAAACGATAAAAACTAATGCTTTTACTGAATAGTCAAGACGTTTCGCTGTTGTTAAAACATCGAATAAAACCGTGTTATGTGTCCATGATAGTGCACGACCGTTTCTGCCCAGAATCACCAGATTCGATGGCTGAGCTTGTATGGCAGCCACTGCCTCACCCTCTATATTCACCAGACGTAGCCCTTCCTGATTATGATCCTTCCAGATCAACAACATTCAGGGGCAATTTTTCATGATGAAGCTTCTCTAAGCAACTGAATAACAGATTTCTTCAATTTGAAGTCACAACGGTTCTACAGAAGAAGCATAGCACTCGTATCTTGACGTTGGCAGGAGGTGGATGAGAAAGATAGGGGTTTTTATTACTAAGTAATGTATCAGTCTTGTTATTGTCTAATGTAATTCAGTTCAGTGTATTTTATACTAATAAAAAAACTCATGGCACTGTAAAAACGGCATGAACTTATTGCATTGACCCAGTATTTTGGTGTAAGGCAACCGTGCTCTCCTCGGGGCTCGTTGCGGATTAATTACATTTCCTTTGATCATTTTATTCCCGTTTATTTTTGTGTCTGTATTGCTCTGAAAATGTATGTATAGCGTTGAAAATGATAGATGTGCACTATGTCTTGTCTGGAAACAAACTGTTCCATTTAGGCACGTGATTTAATGTTGGCAACAATAATGCCCATTTTACTCTTCGTTCTGTTTCGCCGCAGAATAATAAGAATTTCAAAATTCGAAAATTTTATTAAAACTCTGAAACCTGGTAGTCAAGGGAAGGCAGGATTCGGTTACGGTTGTGGACAGGGCCGTAATCAGTTACTGTTGGTAGCCTTTTACATTTACACACAGTTTATTTTGAACCAATAATAATTCCAGACTCAACAATAGTCTAAATAAAAATACCACACGTTATTAATGAAGGAATAAACAACTGTGTAAGTAATAGTGTTTTCAGTGAGTTACAATTTAGCAAATCACGATTAAATACAGATACGGCAGATAACGTTTTAAAAGCAAACCACTGTGATCTGGGCAAAAGGCCTTACACGCCAGTAACGGCAAAATATTAAAAAAAAATTAGAAACCTGCTGTAAAACAGAAAATACAATATCAAAGGTTAATTAAAAAAAACAAGCTGCTGATCATCAAATGGGTGAAAGAAAATGATGCTAAACCTCTGTAACACAACCCTTAACACCCACTGAACACGACACTGCTAGACTTATCTCAGAAGGCGACCAGAACTAATAACCAGACATATATAATCTTTAATGTAGGCATCGCGAGATATCACAATGGTGGAGGTTTCTCTACTTGGATTGAAACGCACTCATCTTAAAGCTTGCTGGAACCGGTTTACGACGAAGTCGTGCGCTCTCGTGACCACAGCCCTCCCATCCGGCAGTCCATGCATGCCGCCAGCGGTCCTGGCGTGTCTTAGCACTGCACGGACCTGACTCCTCCTGAGTCCCCAACCGAACTGGCTCACACGACCCAGAAAAACAACGACGTCGCCCCACTGATACGGCAACAGTTACTACATATCGATAAACGCCGCTGCTGCCACTAGCGGAAAGACTTGGGAAACCGAGTGGCGCCAATCAACACGAGAAGAAGACAAACAACCGAAACCATACCAACTAAACGATACCGCCTGGCCTCTAACAGAGGGCGGAAACCTACAAACAGCACCAACGCAAGCCGCACCACGGCTCATACTCATTGACTTTGCTACAAGCAAACTGTGGTCATGCTAGAGTCAGAGACAGAACCAGAAAATAAGCATTATGTCGCAAGTGGGTGAGGCCTGGGCACGCTACAATATCGTGCCGAGGGAGAGAGAGGACGAGCTCAGCAGAAAACAGCTCTGGACAGAAAACCAACGGAAACGTGACACGCATATTCGTTTGGCTCATAAGAGATGTCTTAAGAAACTGTATCTATTTCCTAAGAACCAGCATCAGAGAAACTACATAGCAGTTAAGAGCCTGTTAAGCGAATGTAGCAGATTAAGAACAACAAACGTGGTCGTTACGAACCGAGCATCGCGTCATAGCCTCACGTTAGCTCTCTATAAATATTCGCGCCGTCCAGCTCTCAAGGTGTTGATCATAGGGATCGATGGTGTTCACGGTAATAGCACTCGATTCCATGATTACGATACTTTAGCGAATCTGTGTCCTAGATACTCCAGAACAGTCTACGAACCAAGGCGGATATGTACCTGAGATGATGGTTTCCGCCTGATGAACTTCATTCTGTTTGCACCCTACCATTGCTGATGGAGAAGCTGACTGTCGGCCGGCAACATTACATCGCGGAGCGGAAAGTGGCTGCAGTGCGTCGTGACTTCACGTTCCTGTTCATCATTTAAGCGCCTCCGGGTACTGAAACCTACCTGGCTGGTAGGTAGGAGATAGGCCGACCACACGGCTTCCAACACCACATCGCTGATGTGTCATCAAGAGTCAACATAGAATTGAGAGTGGGATCAAGCACACTCCAGCAGCTAGTACGAAACATTCGCCGAGCCGACACCGCGCCGCGGCGCGAGGTCACTCACTCTTCTGCCTGGGCCTGCAGACGAGGAACTGACTCGGCAGCCTTCAGCGGGAACCCAACGCGCTGCTGAGTGAGGTGTCGGCTACAAGACTCGTGTGCGAAAAGACGACTGTAATCACACTTAATAGATAATTGAACTTTGACAATATTTTACTAGTGTCAGAGACGCTTCACAGGTACCCAACTGCTATCGTGACTTCGCGTAGAAATGTCTCCACTCCGCCCTTCTGCAGTTCTCAAGTTTGCATTCTGCACAACCCGGTTCTGTTTCGGGATTGTTTATTCCAGCTGTGTTTGTTTTACATTAACGGTGAAACACGGTGGAATGGATTGGTTTGCCGAGGAAGAGCTGGCCAATATACACCTTATGTATGGGCTCACAAAATGCAACGCATAATCACACAACGACGCTGTGCTGAACTCTTTCCACAACTACGGCATTCGCATCATAGCACTTGTAACTGAGATTTGTTATTGTATTTTAATTTGTACTTTTTGCTGATTGAATGTCACAGGATTTTCACTGCCGTGAAGGCATTTTCGGGGAAACAAAGGTAACTGGGACGACAGACCGAGAAAATGGTTGTTACGTCGCTACTCCGGCACCAGCCCGACCGACATAACTGCGCGCTTAAGCACGCCGCTTACGGGATTCTCGGAGGCACGCCGGCCCCGGACCAAATACGTCCGGCGGATTAACGACCAGGGCCTATTTGACGGTCAGCCTAGATGTGGTTTTTATGCTGTTTCCCCACATCCGACTACATCTAAATCTACATGGAAACTCTGCAAATCACATTTAAGTGCGTGCCTGGCAGAGGACTCATCGAACCACCTTCTACATCTACATCTACATCTACATGACTACTCTGCAATTCACATTTAAGTGCTTGGCAGAGGGTTCATCGAACCACAATCATACTATCTCTCTACTATTCCACTCCCGAACAGCGAGCGGGAAAAACGAACACCTAAACCTTTCTGTTCGAGCTCTGATTTCTCTTATTTTATTTTGATGATCATTCCTACCTATGTAGGTTGGGCTCAACAAAATATTTTCGCATTCGGTAGAGAAAGTTGGTGACTGAAATTTCGTAAAAAGCTCTCGCCGCGACGAAAAACGTCTATGCTGTAATGACTTCCATCCCAACTCGTGTATCATATCTGCCACACTCTCTCCTCTATAACGCGATAATACAAAACGAGCTGCCCTTCTTTGCACCCTCTCGATGTCCTCCGCCAATCCCACCTGGTAAGGATCCCACACCGCGCAGCAATATTCTAACAGAGGACGAACGAGTGTAGTGTAAGCTGTCTCTTTAGTGGACTTGTTGCATCTTCTAAGTGTCCTGCCAATGAAACGCAACCTTTGGCTCGCCTTCCCCACAAAATTTTCTATGTGGTCCTTCCAACTGAAGTTGTTCGTAATTTTAACACCCAGGTACTTAGTTGAATTGACAGCCTTGAGAATTGTACTATTTATCGAGTAATCGAATTCCAACGGATTTCTTTTCGAACTCATGTGGATCATCTCACACTTTTCGTTATTTAGCGTCAACTGCCACCTGACACACCATACAGAAATCTTTTCTAAATCGCTTTGCAGCTGATACTGGTCTTCGGATGACCTTACTAGACGGTAAATTACAGCATCATCTGCGAACAACCTAAGAGAACTGCTCAGATTGTCACCCAGGTCATTTATATAGATCAGGAACTGTAGAGGTCCCAGGACGCTTCCCTGGGGAACACCTGATATCACTTCAGTTTTACTCGATGATTTGCCGTCTATTACTACGAACTGCGACCTTCCTGACAGGAAATCACGAATCCACAATTCTCTATTATTCCAATCTCGTATAGTGCGCGGAAAGAACGAACACCTATATCTTTCCGTAAGAAGCTCTGATTTCCCTTATTTTATTGTGGTGATCGTTTCTCCCTACGTAAGTCGGTGTCAACAAAATATTTTCGCATTCGGAGGAGAAAGTTGGTGATTGTAATTTCGTGAGAAGATCCGGTCGCAACGGAAAACGCCTTTCTTTTAACCATGGCCAAACCAAATCCTGTATCATTCCTGTGACACTCTCTCTAATATTTCACGATAATACAAAACGTGCTGCCCTTCTTTGAACTTTTTCGATGTACTCCGTCAGTCCTATCTGGTAAGGATCCCACACCGCGCAGCAATATTCTAAAAGAGGACAGACAAGCATAGGGTAGGCAGTCTCCTTAGCAGATCTGTTGCGTTTTCTAAGTGTCCTGCCAATAAAACGAAGTCTTTGGGTAGCCTTCCCCACAACATTTTCTGTGTGTTCCTTACAATTTAAGTTGTTCCTCATTGTAATACCTAGGTATTTAGTTGAATTTACGGCTTTTAGATTAGACTGATCTAACGTGTAACCGAAGTTTAACGAATTACTTTTAGCATTCATGAGCATGGTCTCCCACTTTTCGTTTTTAGGGACAACTGCCAATTTTCTCACCATTCAGATATCTTTTCTAAATCGTTTTGCAATTTGTTTTGATCTTCTCATGATGTAATTACTCGATAACCGACAGTGTCATCTGCAAACAACGTAAGACGGCTGCTCAGATTGTCTCCCGAATCGTTTATGTAGCTAAGGGCCTGTAACACTACCTTGGGGAACGGCTGAAATCACTTCTGTTTTACTCGATGACTTTCCGTCAATTACTACGAACTGTGACATCTCTGACAGGAAATCACAAATCCAGTCACATAATCGAGACGATATTACATAAGCACGCAATTTCACTACAAGCCACTTGTGTGGTACAGTGTCAAAAGCCTTCCGGAAATCCAGAAATCAATCTGAAATCCCTTGTCAAGAGCACTCAGCACTTCATGCGGGTAAAGAGCTAGTTTTGTTTCACAAGATCGATGTTTTCTAAATCCATGTTGTCTGTGTCAATAGGCCCTTTTCTTCGAGATAATTCATAATGTTTGAACACAATATAGGTCCCAAAATCCTGCCACATATCGATGTTAACGATATGGGACTGTAATTTAATGGATTACTCTTACTAGCCTTCTCGAATATTGGTTGACGTGTGCAACTTTCCAGTCTTTGGGTACGGATCTTTCGTCGAGCGAACGGTTGTGTATAATTGTTAAATATGGAGTTAATACTTCAGCATATTCCGATCGGAACCTAATTGGTATACAGTCTGGAGCAGAAGACTTGCTTTTATGAAGTGATTTAAGTTGCTTTGCTACTCCGAGGATATTTACTTCTACGTTACTCATGCTGCCAATTGTTCTCGATTCGAATTCTGGAATATTTACTTCGTCTTCTTTTGTGAAGGCATTAAGTAAGGCTGTATTTAGTAACTCTGCTTTGGCAGCACTGTCTTCGATAGTATCTCCATTGCTATCGAGCAGAGAAGGCATTGGTTGTTTCTTGCCGCTAACATACTTCACATACGACCAGAATCCGTTGTGGAAATTGTTATAAGCATGTCGCATTGAAGTCCGCGCTAAAAAAAAAAAAAAAAAAAAAAAAAAATTAAAAAAAAATAAAAAAAAAAAATTGTCCGAAGATTTCGGCTTCACTCTGTATAGTGTACGACGTTTTCAGTTCTACAGTTTGGCCGAAAACTACAAGTGCCTGGCGGATCATTATACTGGGGATTGGTATTCTTAGTACGATCCTAGATTTCCTCGTTGCGCCTTCTGAAGTAAAGCTAACTCCTAACGAGTTATTTAGTGAATTTATATTCCATTTGTTGCAAGTTGTCATGGCAGGTGGTGGTGGTGGTGCAGGATAAATTCTATACAACCAAGTGACAGACATAATTTCACCAAGCGCAAAGCACATGTATGCGCGTATCGCAAATATCGCTTGCAACCGGTTTCTGTACATTCCTCGATCTGCGCGAACCGCCATCATTCGTGGATTGAACTATAATCGAAGTATGCAGTAAAAATACCTCAAACGTCTGATTAGTTTTACTTAAAAAACTATGTTTTAATTAGCTAAATTCTAAACTCCGTCCGCACAGGTCTCGGAAGATCCTTACAGTACTGACCGACCGCCGTGTCATCCTAAAAAAAAGTTCAAATGTGTGTGAAATTTTATAGGACTTAACTGCTAAGGTCATCAGTCCCTAAGCTTACACACTACTTAACCTAAATTATCCTAAGGACAAACACACACACCCATGCCCGAGGGAGGACTCGAACCTCCGCCTGGACCAGCCACACAGTCCATGACTGCAGCGCCTTAGACCTCTCGGTGTCATTCTCAGCCTGTAAGCGTTACGGGATGCGGAGATGAAGGGGCGACAGGTCAGCACACCGCCCTCCGGGCCGTTGTCAGTTTTCGTGATTGGAGCCGCTGATTCTGAATTAAGTAGTTCCTCAATTTGCCTCACAGAAGGCTGAGTACAACCTGCTTGCCAACAGCGCTCGACAGACCGGACGTTCACCCATCCAAGTGATATCAAAGCTCGACAGCGTTGAATTCGGTGATCTGACGTGAATCTGTGTTATCACTATGGCAAGGGCGATGGCATGTTTTAATTACTTTCAAAGCGCCGCTTGCAGGATGGGAAGGTGCGCCGGCCCCGGATCGAATCCGTCCGGCGGAATAAAGGTTCAAATGGCTCTGAGCACTATGGGACTTAACATTTGAGGTCATAAGTCCCCTAGAACTTAGAACTACGTAAACCTAAGGACATCACACACACCCATGACCGAGGCAGGATTCGAACCTGAGACCGTAGCGGCCGCGCGGTTCCAGACTGAAGCCCCTAGAACCGCTCGGCCACACCGGCCCCCCGGAATAAAGAACAGTCTGGATGTAGTTTGTAGGCGGTTTCCCACATCTCACTACGTGAATACCGAGTCGATTCCCGAGTCCCACCACACTTAACACGATTCACAAACATTTAGAATACTTACGCTCATTTTCACATGTATTACTCTAAACGCAGACAGTTAAGGTACACACATTCCGTCCCAGGGCATAACGGAGTGGTGGCCAAATCCGTTAATAACTATGCCGACCCTGTGCCGATACGGGACAAAAGCTCGAAAAACGAAGGAGAATCCTCCTTTTCAGTCGGATTCATATCGCAGTAACATTATATTTAATGTTTATTTTTTGCCATTTTCTTAGTGATTTTTCTTTTTGTATATTTTATCCCTTCTAGCCGCTTTCAAGCCGGTTAAAACAACAAATTATAAACACGATTTGCATGCGAATAGAACCAAAAGTTTGTGACGGACCCCGAATTTGATTTACATGCGCTGATTATTCGTAGAATTGACCGTCAGCCTAACTTAAACCAATGCAAAACTTTATTTTATTCATAAGACACGTGTACCTGTTTGATGCCGTGGCGGTGACGTCACAAACCATCAGAATAAAAGAAGCAGCCTCCGCCGAAGACGGGCAGTTGTGTGGATAGTGGAAGAGTGTTGAGTAAGTTAGGCAGGTGCGTCTAATTTTTGGATTTTATTAATTAGTATGTTGGCAACGCTGGCTAAACCAGGTGCAAGAAGTCTTCGTTTTTGAACTCGATAATGATAAACAATGCTACTCAAAGTTTTGTTTGCTGTTTATAAAACCAAGATCACCTGTGCTAAAATGGATCCGTGGACCTGTAGCGCTGGACAATCAATAACAACAGGATAAGTAAATCAATCGGAGTTTTGAATTTGACAGACTGCTGATAAGGGCACGCTTTTTGCAAATGCAACATAGATAGATTTCAAGAATTAGTGGCCTTTCAGTTTCCAATGTCTTTGAAGGGAACTACTACATTATATATTGCTGGCCGTGCAGTTTGGCGTTCATAAAACTTCCGCTAGACGTCCTTGTTCAGCTGGCGCAATGACGACGCACTTGCAGAAATATCCTGTTGTTTCTTCGATTGGTAAAGACGTGAACGAGGAAATGTTTGCTCACCAAACGTTTGCTCACCACGTCTTCGCACAGAAAACTGAGAGGAGACGCAGTGTACTCCCCATACCCATAGAGATTGTTGCCTGACAGTAAAGGATATCTGTACACACACACACACACACACACACACACACACACACACACACACACACACACACACATATCCATTTTTACGGTTCCGTAGCTCAGTCGGTAAAACTGTCTGTCTGTCCGTCCGATTGTTAAGACCCCTTTTTGTGTAGAATGGGTAGACCTGTGAAATTTAAATTTATGTTTCATACTAAGGTCTAGGGTTCCTTAGTAGTGTAAAACGTTTAAGCTTCTAAGTCAATGCAGTCAAAAGATACGTCCATTTATGTCACATATTTCTATACTTATTAACTCACTCATCAAAATTACAGGGTACTTCGCGTTGATCTAGAATCGTGAACTTTGGCAAGTAGCAAGGCTGAACACTAAAATAAAAAGAAAAAAAATCAGAAAATTGTTAATTTGTATTTATATCATAAGGAAAAAAATTGTCATTCGGTATCAGACCATCAGTCTATCAGTGTGTCCGTTAAGACCCATTTTTCTCAGAAATCTCCTTGACGTATCAAGTTGAAATTTATGTCACACACTAAGGTCTATCGTTTCTTGGCGGTGTAATAAATCTAAGCTTCTAAGTCAATTCAGTCAAAAGATACGGCCATTTATATCACTTATTTTAGTACTCGCAAACTCATTTATCAAAACCAATAGGGTAATTCCCGTAGGTCTAGGATCACGAAATGTGCGAAGAAGAGAGGTTTTACAGTACAAATAAAGGCAAAAATTCGAAAGTGAAACTCTTTACTTATAACACACGAAAAACATTATCATTTGTTCTCCGAATGTATATATGTCCCTTCATCTGTTAAACCCCTTTTTCTCAGAAACGGGTAGACGTGTCAAGTTGCAATTTATGTCACATACATATATCTTTACTCCTCTAGTGGTGTAAAAACGTTGCAGTCAAAAGATACGGCCATTTATGTCACATATTTTAATACTCACAAACTGTCTCACTGAAACCTATAGGGTACTTCCCCTTGATATAGGATCATGACATTTGGCAAGAAGAAATATTTCACAGTATAAGTAAAGAAAGAAATAAGGAAACTGTTATTTGTAATTATATGATACGAAAAACTATTTCTTTTTTCATTTGTTATAAGACTTTAAACTTGAAATTAAATCATTCCCGAAAGTCTTGGAGTCCTTGGGACCCATATGTTGTCAGTTCAGTGTCGATATCAGGCAAAAGTCGTCGACATCATGGATCCCCGGAGTGGATGAATTGTCTGTATACATAATTAAGTTTTTACACCCTCAGTGTGAGAGTTCTACTCGGACACGTCCATTTTTTATAATATTTTTGGATTTAATTGCAACCGGGCGTCCCTTGGAGAACGGTCACACTACTGACTCATCCTTTCAAACAAATGCATCTCTGAAATGGAAGGTAACCTTCCAGCTAAATTTCAGTCCGTATCCGGGTCAAAGATGACAATAATTTCTATCAACGCTGGAAGCTTACCTGCAATTAAAGCATCTAAGAAACCCATAGACACAGATGTCAACCAAACTCCAGTTGCTGAGACGTCCCTTGATAGTGTTTGCGAAACCTGGTATAGGCCATATCCACTGATCGTAGTGAAAGAAACAACTTGGAGATTATCACCGTTGAACTTAACTATTGTTAGTGCCTGTGTATATAAGCCTCCAGCTAGCAGATTTGATTTCGATGAACCTGAGAACTTTAGTAAAGGAAAAGTGAAGTTCGCAATTGAAGATTTCAGTAATCATAGTACTATATAGGATTGCAATGAGAACGATGAAAACTGAAATTGTTCTCCAACGGACAGACTCTTGTCAGCTGACATTAATTCATGACAACAAACAACCCATATCGTTCAACAGCGGTAGATGGAGCTGTAGCTACAATCCTGACCTTTTGTTTGTTGACGATAACAGTGTTGGACAACGTGCAAGTCCGTATGCACTCGTCCCAAACACCCAACATCGACTAATATCTCAAGCTACGTCGACAATAAGACGACAGGTAGTACCATTCCGTCGAAGGTTTAACTTCAGAGGGGCTCACTCGGAGAAATTCAAAGCCATATTGGATCAGAAGATAACTGATCCAGTCTCCACACCGTGCCCTGTGACCAATTTGCTGAAATAGTGCATAAATGCTCACGGATGTCTACAGCTAGCGGCTGCAAAATGGTTCAAATGGTCTGAGCACTATGGGGCTTAACGTCTGTGGTCATCAGCCCCCTAGAACTTAGAACTACTTAAACCTAACTAACGTAAGGACATCACACACATCCATGCCCGAGGCAGGATTCGAACCTGCGACCGTAGCAGTCGCGCGGTTCCAGACTGTAGCGCCTACAACCGTACGGCCACTTCGGCTGGCCCTAGCGGCTGCAGAACTAATTACATTCCGGTACGGAGATTTAATCCGAGCATAAAGCGACACCTAAAGAAGTACCTTTAACTTTTAGAGGAAGACATTTGGTGCGTGGAAACGATTCTAGCTGGCCAACGTCTAAACAGCTCAATCGCTGACGCCAAAAGAGGGAAGTGCTTAGAACTCGTGGAAGAACTAGATATGTCCAGAAGTAGTCAAAAATCATGAAGACTACTGAGGAAATTAAATAATGATCCTACTATTTGTATGCCAACGTTTCTGCTGGTCAGATAGCTGGTACCTTGCTAGAGAATGGTAAACCAGACTGTCGCATTCATAAGTCTTCAACTGAAATATGCACATTTCCGGAAGAGGAATTGAGAGATCTCAAGCAGAACTGGAGAAGGCAATATCACGTGCTAAAGATGACAAAGCTACTGGCTTAGACGATGCGAGAGTCGAGCAGGTAAAACATTTTGGTTCAAAACCGGATAATTGGCTCCTTAGCTTCTTCTACAACTGTCTCAGTAACTGTGTGATCTCAAAGTTATCGAGGAAGCCTTGCGTTGTCGCCATTTTCAAACCAGGGACTTACAGACCAGTCTGTCTTCTACGTCATATCTAGAAGATCTTTGAACGACTGATACATAATATCTTCTTAGAAGCAGTTGAAGCCCTCTGAATCTAACAGCAAGTTAGGTTTACATCGGGTAAGGAGTATTAAATCTAGCCCAGAGTACTGAAGACGGCTTTGGGACAAGAAAGGTCTCTGGGGAGCATTAACTGACATAACAGCAGTTTATGATAATCAACCATCAAATGTACTTTCCCAAAATTTATGGAACCACTAAAGATTTCCATCTCACACGAAGAATTGAAGACATTCTTCAAAATAGACGGATTTTCATGGAATTGCAAGATTACAGCAGTCGATGAAGAGACCAAACGAACAATTTACCACTGGACAATGTTTTGGCTCCTCTGTTTCTCAGCGATCAAACCCTGCCAGGTGCATCTGTGGCAATGATCTTGCACTCTGTTCCCAGAGTGAGACTATAAACAGATGGAACTAAATTTTAATGCTTCTTTATAGTCATTAGATAAATATTACTGTAAGAAACAGTGACAACCAAGTCCCAGCAAAACATAAGCGTGCACATTCCTTCTGAGGAACAGACAAAGTCTCAGGAAAATTCGATTGACTTGGAGAAGACTTCCACTCGAACATAGTTTCCAGTCAGTATATCTTGGGATAACTCTTGACGGTACATTGACTTTCAAGCAGCACTGTCTGAACGCAAGGGGAAAAAAAGGCAAGAAACAACAAATTCCGGAAACATCCTGGTCGGCTACAGCAGAAAAAAACAGTTAAAACTACATCTTTATCTTTATGTTTCTCTGCTGGTGAATATTTTATCCCCGACCGGTATAATTTTGTCCTTGTTAAACATGTGCTCTTAATGAGTCGGGTAGACTTAAACTTGCATCATGGGATACACTCTTCCATTTATGTGCACTTGTCTCTCCAGACATATGGTGTGAGATAGCTCCATGCAAAGAAAGACATAAACACCTATTATGTTTGAGACTTGAATTTCTCCCGTCGTAGGTAATGTTAAAATAACTTAATGGGAACACTGCCGTGTGACGTTGTCAACAAACATTGGTATTTCAACGAGAGACTACCTTGTCAATTTCAAGGCAAAACTGCAGCGAGAAAGAGCTGTGCGAGGAAATTTAAAACCTCGGTTTGCAGAACAATTCCCTTAAGATAAAACACACGCACACACACACACACACACACACACACACACACACAAACACACACACATTCTGCAAACATAAATGTGGCATGTAATATGGCGGCCTGACTATCAGGCCCAGTATGAAGATACCATGTAACATACTTAGAAGTAGTTCGAATTAGGTTTATAAAAGGAAATGTGGCAAGTTGCGCTGTTGACTCTGATAATAGTATTGGAATCAGTTTAGATGTAAAGAAGGATCTGTGATTTTGTTTGATTAAGTATCAACATGATTTTGACCTTGTCCACTGAACACTCCGTAATGTTTATAGCAAAAGAAGGCATAAGGCAAGTCATAATGTTGCGCAATATATCTCAAGCGCTTCTTTTGGGGAGCTTACTGAGACGTTATTGCTTCTTGGTCGCGAGGTAAGGCGTGACAGTTTACTTGCAGAAAGCGTCTCCACTCCTCATTGCATGAGTGCAGCATGGCCTAATACGGTAGCATAGCTGGACGCTCATCGGTCAAAACTTTGGAGATGGGAACTTCACTGTTGATTACAATAGAACTGCGCGGCGGCCATGGCCAAGAGTGGTTGTGTGCACGACGTCACATGTTGTTATTATTACTAATTGAGCAGAAGTTTGTGAACTGCTCAGAACAATCACCATTGACCATTATTCATTCGGTGATGTTAAACTATGATCGACACTATAGTTAGCAAGTCAATTTTGTGACATGTGACGCAAACAGTGACGTCGAATGTTGTGTAAAATTTCGAAATTGTACTTTGACCAGCGTTTCGGTAAGAATTACAATGCTGAATAAATTAATGGCATCCCTTAAAATGAATTTATGTTCTCTTTACTGGAAAATAGACGAGTGTCCTCCCAGACCAGTTTCAGCCATCATTTCATAAATGGAACCATCAGTGTGTGTGATCTTCTGCAAGAGGTACATCCAACTTTAGAAGCTGCAAGGTGAACTGTTAGAGTCCTGCAATGTGTGCCTGATGCTGTATACATCCACCTGCATGCTCTCACACGTACGACCAGGCTGTTACCAACATCCACCCTAGCATCCATTTCAGAACAGAGGCGTTGTAACTATAGCTGAAAATATTAAAGGACAATGGAATAGACTGGAGAGATCGTTTACTAAGGGGCAGTTTATACATGGATCAAAAACTAAAACTATCCTGAAGAATAGAAACATTGATTCTGCTAAAACTGACAGAGGAATTAAAAGTGATTGTCATATGTCCCATAAAATATTCCATATTTAGGTCTATGGAGAGTATTTAATATTAAGGAGGCAGTAGGAGATATTGCAGATTTAAAGATACACCATTAAAATTGCTACACCACGAAGATGACGTGCTACAGACGCGAAATTTAACCGACCGGAAGAAGATTCTGTGATATGCAAATGATTACCTTTTCAGAACATTCACACAAGGTTGGCGCCGATGGTGACACCTACAACGTGCTGACATGAGGAAAGTGTCCAACCGATTTCTCATACACAAACAGCAGTTGACCGGCGTTTCCTGGTGAAATGTTGTTGTGATGCCTCGTGTGAGGAGGAGAAATGCGTACCATCACGTTTCCGACTTTGATAAAGCTCGGATTGTAGCCTATCGCGATAGCGGTTTATTGTATCGCAACATTGCTGTTCGCGTTGGTCGAGATCCAATGACTGTTGGCAGAAAATGGAATCGGTGGGTTCGGGAGGGTAATACGGAACGCCGTGCTGGATTCCAACGGCCTCGTATCACTAGCGGCGAGATGACAGCCATCTTATCGGCATGGCTGTAACGGATAGTGGAGCCACGTCTCGGTCTCTCAGTCAACAGATGGGGACGTTTGCAAGACAACAACCATCTGCACGAACAGTTCGATGACGTTTGCAGCAGGATGGACTATCAGCTCGGAGACCATGGCTGTGGTTACCCTTGACGCTGCATCAAAGACAGGAGCGCCTGCGATGGTGTACTCAACGACGAACCTGCGTGCACGAATGCCAAAACGTCATTTTTTCGGATGAATCCAGGTTCTGTTTACAGCATCATGATGGTCGCATCCGTGTTTGTCGACATCGCGGTGAACGCACATCGGAAGCGTGTATTCGTCATCGTCATACTGGCGCATCACCCAGCGTGATGGTAATGGGTGCCATTCATTACACGTTTAGGTCATCTCTTGTTCGCATTGATGGCACTTTGAACAGTGGACATTACATTTCAGATGTGTTACGACCTGTGGCTCTACACTTCATTCGATCCCTGCGAAACCCTACATTTCAGCAGGGTAATGCACGACCGCATGTTGCAGGTCCTATAAGGGCCTTTATGGATACAGAAAATGTTCGACTGCTGCCCTGGCCAGCACATTCTCCAGATCTCTCACCATTTGAAAACGTCTAGTCAATGGTAGCCGAGCAACTGGCTCGTCACAATACGCCAGTCACTACTCTTGATGAACTGTGGTATCGTGTTGAAGCTGCATGGGCAACTGTACCTGTACACGCCATCCAAGCTCTATTTGACTCAACGCCCAGGCGTATGAAGGTCGTTATTAAGGCCAGAGGTGGTTGTTCTGGGTACTGATTTCTCAGGATCTATGCATCCAAATTGTGTGAAAATGTAATCACATGTCAGTTCTAGTATAATATATTTGTCTAATGAATACCTGTTTGTCATATGCATTTCTTCTTGGTGTAGAAATTGTAATGGCCAGTAGTGTAGGAAAGTGAATTATTAATGACGAGAAATGTGACAAACAGTACAAAAATCTCAAACAGTGAATGGAAGAATATCAATAGATTATCAGTTATAACTTCAAAAATATACTCACGTCTGTTAACATAGAAGCGTGTAACAAGAGAATGCGAAAATGTCATCTTGAATACAGATTGGAGATGATCATACTAGATGAAGATTAATAATCAGTTGCTACTTATTATGGTCTAAATTCTGTCGCAACATGTCACAAAACTGTATTCCTAAATCATTTCACATATAATTTCATTTTAATAATTCCCGATTGCCACTTAAAATGTTGGATCAAAAATTAATTAACTGACATAGCAGTTTAAATGTAAGAAAAGATTTGAAACAGCCAGATGCATAATTTTGCTATTTATAGCAAAAAATTTCGATTTTCTCAGAGTAAATGCATTGATTGTTATGAATGCAATTTGAAGTAGTATCTGAACTTCAAATTTTCCTGGTAACTTACAGTTGTTTTAAAGATTCGAACAGTCTGAAACTGCCAGAAGATCAGTTCCGCCCAAACTCTGATGCACAGTGAAAATTCATTCTGGATGTATCTAAACTCGTCTAAATATCAGAAGAGCATGGTTCATTTCATTTCATCGCTTGAAAAACTGCAAAAGCGTATGAAGCAAATAATAATTTTCGGTAACATTATTTCATAAAGTGTGACGTTGTTAGGAGAAGAGAGTAGAAAGAAGTAATATGTAGCACTGACATGTGGTGATGTCCCACATTTTTCGTTGGCTCTTGTCGTCATGATCAAACACCGAAATCGTTTGTCATTGATATGAGTATTGAAGTACAAACAGACTCCATTTCCTAAGCAAAGATTTAGAACTATTTCTCTTATGAACATTCACACATTCTGTACCAGCAGCAGAAGTCCAAGCTCATGATGCATGTGTCTTCACTATTGCAGGAGTTAAATTTCTCTCATTGTCATACCAGCCTCTCAGCAGAACAAACAGACATTTTTTAAATATCTTCTGAATATATCAGGAGATACGAAAGTTAGCTTATTGGAGGAGAAAACATTAAATGACAGCATATTATTTCCTTGAGTTATTGTTACCAAAGACAAGATACATACATTGCCATCAAGTACAAAACGCTTATCATCGATAGCTGAAAATTTTATCTGACACTGTTTAACAGTGGGCATTACTCGTTGCACTAAAGGGCTATAGATTCAGTAATATGTTCACCACTTACACCACTTCTTTTTGTTTAATAATATAATGCTGTCCGCAGCTCGTGGTCTCGCAGTAGCGTTCTCGCTTCCCGAGCACTGGGTCCCGGGTTCGGTTCCCGCCGAGATCAGTCATCCCCGAGAAGACTAGGTGTTGTTGTGTCGTCTTCATCATCATCATTCATTCCCATTATGGTCGGAGGAAGGCAACGGCAAACCACCTCCATTAGGACCTTGCCTAGTACGGCGGTGCGGGTCTCTCGCATCGTTACCCTACGCTCTGTCAAGAAGCATGGGACATCATTTCCACTATAATGCTAAATCTTTTATTTGTGGGAAGTATTAAAATGTGGAACCATATGGGTAAATCACTTCTGATAACCTTAAGTTGCCATATGGTAAATTCAATTGGCAGTATTATTAAAACACAAATTGTTTATCTTTTACAACAATCCATTTCAGTGTATGGCTGTACTAAAAGTTTATAAGAACGGCTGGTGAAATGTGTAAAATAGCCTTTATTACAGCTATCGATAAGCCAACGGCCTTGCCGCAGTGGCAACACCTGTTTCCGTTAGATCACCGAAGTTAAGCGCTGTCGAGCAGGGCTAGCACTTGGATGGGTGACCATCCGGTCTGCCGAGCGCTGTTGGCAAGCGGGGTGCACGCAGCCCTTGTGAGGCAAACTGAGGAGCTACTTAATTGAGAAATAGCGGCCCCGGCCTCGAAAACTGACATACTGCCGGGAGAGCGGTGTGCTGACCACATGCCCCTCCATATCTGCATCCAGTGACGCCTATGAGCTGAGGATGACACGGCGGCCGGTCAGCACCATTGGGCCTTAATGGCCTGTTCGGGAGGAGAGACAACTATAGATGTATAAAATACAAAATTAATTTTCTATAATCCACTAGCACAAAATATTCTTTAGATGATTTCTTACTTCTGAAATTAAGCCTAGCAACCAAAGCTGTAGATCAGTGCCAACCTACTCAAGGTATTACAAATGTTAATTCTCTTATTCGTCATAAATTCTGCTCTGCAAATTATTTCTGATATTTAAAAGTTTGAATAACTTATTATAATAATAATTATTTGCATTCATACACTACTCAGTATTATTATCTGTACGTGTTTTCATCCAAGTAGCTTCCCAAAAAGGTACGATTCCATAAATTTTACTTTGAGTAATATTGTGATTAGATATTGTTTATATTATGCAAAGTCTTTATTGGTAAAGGTAGAAATGGAATATTAAAGCTAAGTAGGGGAACTCGGGGCGGAGCAGGGTAGCTGTGCACGACGGGACTGTGTTGTTTTCTAGATTGGAGACTACTGCAGTCTACTGTAGTGACATGTAGCTATGTCTCCGAGTCGAAGGGAAGGTGTGACGCCCATTTTGATTTAGCTTGGCGTGCGACTTGTATGTGAACGGCTGTCCTTCACTTTTTCATTTATGTTTTTATAACTTTTGGCGAGTTTAGATGCAAGATAACTTGTTAATTCGTTATTTTACGCTCTTAAATGACAGCTAATTACTAAAGTGCATCCCATTTGATGTACACTAGTTATATAAAACGTTTAAATCTGTCAGTTATTATACTTCATAAAATGTTATGAAATGCACTCTTTGGGTGAAATGGGACGGAGCAGACTGGGACAGTGTCCCGTTCTGCACAGTCAATTTTTATTACAAGTAGATTTCAAACTATGTAATACTTTCTTTTCCATAGGTGTTCCAGATGGTGCCAACCTACATTAAAAGGCTGATAGACAGCGATGGGATTTTAGATCAATGGAAATGGCAGTGTTAGCCATTTTATCTTATGAAATGGAATTTTAAAAGCATCTAAGGACTTTTAAAATACCCAAAGCAACATTGCAAAGATACGTTCGTGAAGCTAAGAATAATCCAAAATAAAGACTTGACAAATCAGATGACAAATGTAAAAACGTGCTCAATGCAGAAAAAAAGACGAGCCAGTAGCATAGCTGAAGTCACTGGAGAGTAGACATTTTAGTTCAATGATGAAACATCTAATTCTCAATCTTTAGCCTGTCAGCTACCGAAAGAAATGGCTCACCACACAGATTTGAGGAAGAAACTTGTCGATTTGGCCAGGACTGGGTTTTGGGATTTGTCACTAGACATCTCATATTACCTATTCGCAAACCAAAAAACATATGTGGTGCACAACCGTTGGGATCCAATAAGGAAACAGACAGAGTAACTCGATATTAAGTACTGAAAATATCTGCACATTTTGCAAAATGACATTACAATATTTTCTTATTATTTACGACTTTTTTGATGATTCCATACTCCTTTTTCTTACTTTTTCAGAAACAAATTTATGTCTTAGTTTTAATAAGATCTTTCTAACAATTTATGCAATAATTTCACAAAAATTCCCTTATCCTACTCCGCGCCATGAGTGAGGCAGAACGGGAAATATGCAAGCATTTCTTTGGAAAAAAATGTAAAAAATACGTTATGTGTAGTTTTAAGCGACTTTCAAATAAGATATGTTAGGTTATACTACAAGGCGAATTTTTATACGAGAAGTGTTTTCTTCTGCTTCTTTATTTTACAAAACTTTTTAAACGTTAAGTATCCCATTCCGCCCTGACTTCCCGTACCTGTATTTGAAATCAGCGTCATTAAAATGTACTATTTGCTTCCCATGACGGGAATTTTTTGTGAGATTTAAGTACATTGATTCATGAAAGACTAATTTATGTATGCAAACATACAATGATCAATGTCCATCATTTATTTTATATACAAACACTTGTCTCAAAAATCGAATGTTTTATAACATATGCATTGAAACCACTAAGTGTTGCTGAGATATAATCTATAAAAAGTAACCACCAGACATTCTACCGAATTTTTTCTCTTACTTTGCATATGTTGCCACATAGTGGCTGATACATTTCTTATGCAAAAGGAACATAATGGTAGTAGAAGTGAAATAATCGTCAATCAGATGCCTATTCAAAAACACTAAGTCAATTGGCAGTCGAATGTACCCATCAAAACACCACTTATCAGAGATGCTTTCGAACTTCAAAGACAGTCTAATATGATATGCTGCATACAGTCACAGAGGGTTAATAATATTTACAACTGTGCTCAGTAACATTCAATAATATTCTTTGCTACTACTATTTAAGGTGGAGATGTAAGATGGTAATTTAATTAATGCATATCTGACAAGATTCTATATCTGTACTTCTTACAATATTATGCTAATTATGCTGTAAAACAGGTAATTTGTAAAAGAATATAAGTTATGATATGGTGTTACATTCAGTAAACTATCAAAACAGTTACGATTAGATTAATTGTAAGACGTCGTGGTCTCCTGGCCTTCATTGCTTACATATTCCGCCCTCACAATCATATTCCGCACATCAAGACGCTTCATTCGAACCCAAACTCGATAAGATAAAGTTAATGTTTTATGAATTCAAGTAACCGATATGCAATTAACAAGTAAGCACACCGTGGTTGAAATCTCGAGGCTGGCGTACACACATACATTCCAGACACGACGGTCACAGAAGCTTTTAGTTCAGGAGAGAAACCGCACAACGGAACGCCGGTCCCTTCGGAGGACGGCGCAGCCTATGTCGGCCGGCGATCGCCCGTGTAACGGACAGCGTGGCCCTGAGTGAAAGGGGGAACAACCCCGAGTTCAGCTTAAAAGCAAATTCCACTACATTGTGTGGGAGCAGCCAGCATACGCATTCTTTACACATAGCACACAGTTTCAGAGATTTTTATAGGGAGACAGCAAATGGCAAACGCCAATGCTACAGGTTTCTAGATTGGTCGCCTTAAACGAACGTCATTCTTCCGTTTTAGAAGAGCAATGCTAATTGGCAGACAATATTTCTGACGCCTTGATCTGAAGGAATAATGGAAGAGACCGAAAGATATACCCCTTCACGTCTGGCGTGGAGAGGCGCCGTTCTGTTGTCGCTCTTGGAGCGAGGAACAAGTCTCTCCTCAGTACTTCACTGGGGGAGCACCTCTGTCGAGAGCGAATCAAAGTGCTGCTCTACACTGAGTCCTTGCGATTAAGCGTTGTTCACTGTGTTGGCCGACACACTTATTGTGTGGTGTGAACGGACAGAGTTATAGTTAAACGCATGCGAGCGAATTTTGAGTGGCATCGCGGTGGACTGGTTATCTGACCGGAGTACCACGCCAGAGTCAATAGTTATACAAGGGGCGAATAGGAGTCCTTGACTTCATCAAGGCATAGGGAGAGTTTGATTGGCGAAGGTCAATGCAGACAGAACGAGAGTTATTTGTCAGCAGCGAGCGGCGCAGACAGCAGTCATCGCAGCTTACAGTATTGTGCGCTACAGCTATTGCGAGCCCCATATTTCCTCCACAACAGTACACTTCACTGTATTTCACATGCGACAGCCTCGACCGTACCTAGCAACATTCTAACGGATAATTATTCAAGTTGAGTAGGCGCGCCTCTCAGCCATTCTGTCAAGTCAACAAACATCTTAAACTTTGTATAGAAATTTCATAAGCGAATCCTATCCTTGAGAGGTAACTTCACATTCCGAAAAGAACCAGGATATAACTTGTTCAATTCATAACTAAAAGTGCCATTGTGATTTTTCATAATTTTTGCAAAATAAATAATAACTTTCGTTAGTTTCATGTTTTTCTTACACTAACTAGCACTACTCCAGTACCCAAGTATCCCACTAGTTACGTAAGAAATTTTGTGAGTTTTTGTGTCATTTCCTTACAGCGGACGACTCCAGAAGATATTTATTGCTGAAAGTTTTTCAGTCATTTTTCTTTAGATCGTTAGGAGCGTCTGACTTCTGTAGTAGTGTGGGGGTGGAAATTGCATCTTGCAGGAGCCACAGAGTAAAGGGTACATCTCAGATTAATCCGTTGCGCAAAATAACAGATCAACCCCACACCTCAGAAAATAATTGAGAAATTAGAAAGAGCAGGTCACAGAATATCAACTAGAGGAAAAGAAACATACCTCATGTATGTTATTTCTTCTTAGGCAAACTGTCTACTAGTGAAAACGCCCCATCTCGAAGTGTTACACAGGGATAATACTTATAGCAAGTATATATGTGCACGATCTGTGTAATATTAGAACGCATAAGTGAAGTATTACTTTTTTGTTGTGAAATAAACTGTGAAAAAACTGTTAATTTTTTTCCTTCTTATAGGCACCTTTAAACTGTGATTACAGTGTCCTGCGATATTATCAAAGTACGAGGGTCAGTCAAAAAGTAATGCCTCCTATTTTTTTTTTCTACGTTTAATTGTCAGGAAATTTAAATGCAATTACATAGGTTGAAAACCACAACATTGAGGATCATTTTGTCATTTTTCAATGTAATCTCCGCCCATCTCTACAGTTTTGGTCCATCTTTGAACAAGGGCATGTATCCCAGCACGGTAAAAATCACAGCTCTGCTTCCTAAGCCATTGACGCACGGGTGTTTTGACGGCCTCCTCAACTTCAAAATGAATCCCACGATGAGCTTCTTTTAGTGGCCCGAACTGATGGTGCCAGGTCAGGGCTGTATGGGGGATGAGGCAAAACTTCCCATCCCATTTTGACAATTTCGTCAGAGGTGTGACGACTGGTGTGTGGTCTTGCATTGTCATGCAAAAGAAGAACATCTGCCATTGATTTTGTTGGGAGAACTCGCTGAAGACGTGCTTTAAGTTTTTTGAGGGTTGTGACGTATTGAACAGAATTTATAGTGCATCCCTGCTCCAAAAAATCAACCAGAATCACACCCTCTGTATCCCAGAAAACTGTTGCCATAACTTTCCCTGCCGATCGCACAGTTTTGAATTTTTTCTTCCTCGGCGAGCTTGTGTGACGCCACTCCATTGACTGCCTCTTTGATTCGGGTTCAAAAAAATGCACCCATGTTTCGTCCCCGGTCACAATTTTTTTCAGAAACTCATCTCCCTCCAAACGGAAGCGCTGCAAGTGTTGGGAGGCTATTGTTTTCCTTGCCTCTTTATTCTGATCGGTTAACATTCTTGGAACCCACCGTGCACAAACTTTTGAGTACCCCAATTGTTTAATAATCGTGATCACACTGCCTTTACTAAGAGAAATAATGCGACACACTTCATCTGCAGTCACCCGACGGTCACCACGAATGATGTCATCAACTTGCTGAATGTTGTGTGGAGTCACTGCACTCACCGGCCTGCCGCTCCGCTTTTCGTCAGTCAACGGTGTTTGCCCTTCAGCTTCCTTACAACGACGAACCCATCGTCTAACAGTGCTGACATCCACTGTCACAACACCATACACCTTCTTCAGTCTTTCATGAATGCGTATGGGCGTTTCACCTTCTGCATTCAAGAATTCAATCACACAACGCTGTCTCAAACGAACATCGATGTCGGCCATCTTACAAACTTCTGCTGTGCTGCCACCTGTTGACACAGAAAGTTACTACTGCAGTGGATTGCAGAAGGTTTGAGGAATGGCGCCAAATTCAAATTTTTCACTGAACTTAATTTTTTTAAGTAGAAAAAAAATGGGAGGCATTACTTTTTGACCGAACCTCGTAGATAACACATTCAAGAATGTACAAACAATTGTTAACATTTTACGTTAGACGCAACATTACTCAAGATCGTATTGGAATAGTTCTTACATATATTCTGAATATGTTGTCTGGTGTTTCAGTCCATAGTTGATAAATTTCAAGTTCCTCCAGTTTGTGAAATAGACCCTTTTCTTAATATAACACAACTAATTTCCTAATGACATCATTTTCTATGGAGCTTCCCTTCTAAAGTGAATACTAAATGTCGACATATAATATTCTTTAGTCTGTATATGTTCACAAGATGTACTTCTTACGTTAACAAGGATTTTAGCTTCTAGTATATTGGCAATTCGGGAAGTAATTTTTAGTTGAAGTTTCACTTAACCTTCTCAAAATTCTCTCCCTAAGGTGGAAGGACTACACAGTTCTCTTTTGTTTTCTCCTTGTTCATTCTAGAGTGCTTTAGTCTTTACTTTTTAGTATTTTCTTGTAGTGTACATGATTGACTGAAGTTTTATACCGGTTGCTAACATCTGTCTTTAGCAACAAGGCCGATTCTGTACCAACACTTTGGAAAAAAATAAATCTCAAAATGACGTATGTTATTGTTCAGAAGCAAGATGTTTTAAGACTGTACAATGATACGAAACGTGGTAGATGTTTGTATCTCTAGTTTTATGAGAGAGTTTGAAACTCTGTGTTTCCTTGTGCTTCAGACTGCAGGGTTTATAAGTGAAATTTTCTCTTGTGTGCTTTTAAAAGTTTTGAGGAAACCATTCACGTCGAAATCTTTTCTTGTGACAAGAATTTGTGAAGTGAGAGAGATGGCAAAGATATGTAGATCACTCTGTCCTTCCATCTTCAGTTTCCATTGAGAGAATTGTCTCAAACTGATCCAAGAATGTGATTTTATACATACGGCTATTTCATTTATTTATTGCAAGCTGAACATAATTTGTTCAAACTCCGCTCTCTCTCTCTTTCTCTCTCCCACTTCGCCTCCCCCTCCCTCCTTCCCCACTTCCCCATCCCCGCTCCTCTCTCTCTCTCTCTCTTTCTCTCTCTCTCTCTCTCTCTCAAACACAACACACCACCCACACACACACACACACACACACACACACACACACACACATATATATATATATGTATATATATATATATATATATACTAGCGTTTTGGTCCTCCTTTGGAATGCAGTGATTCTGAGTGTCACTTATTCAACGAGACCTTGGTAGGTAGGTTTGCGGATGTGTGTGGCGCCAGATGTTTACACACAACTCACACAGTTATCGTAATTTTGTGAGCGCGGAACTAGGGCCCGATAGCAACCCAGATGTGTTCCATCGGGTATAACCAGGGAATCTGGTAACCGAGATATTCCTGTGTTGCCCGCATCTCGTGGTCGTGCGGTAGCGTTCTCGCTTCCCACGCCCGGGTTCCCGGGTTCGATTCCCGGCGGGGTCAGGGATTTTCTCTGCCTCGTGATGGCTGGATGTTGTGTGCTGTCTTTAGGTTAGTTAGGTTTAAGTAGTTCTAAGTTCTAGGGGACTGATGACCATAGATGTTAAGTCCCATAGTGCTCAGAGCCATTTGAACCGTATTCCTGTGTTTCACTATCATGTTCCGCAAACCGCTGTAGCACGATTCTCGCCTTGCAGCATGGACAGTCATTCTGCTGGAAGATTCCACCGCTGTTGGGGAAGACTTCAAGCATGAAGGGGTGCAGGCAGTCCGCCATAATGTTCACGTAGTCACAGCTATCATTGGGCCTTCGATCACTGATCAGCCTCCTGGAAGACCCTGTGAATATCTCCCACAGCATAATGCTTGTTCCTAGACTTGCTCTTTGTCAAAGTCGCTAATGTCATTGTCGTTGTTTTGCGGCTTATATCGCCGCTAGAATGATTCCCCATTCGACTCTGCTCTGCTTACGTACTTTCCTAGCTGCGTCACATGCCCCCCAACACCACCAGACTGCTTTCTATTTAGCGGTTGTCATTGATCAAAATGTTGTAGTTCATTAGAGCAAGTTATATATACACTGAGGTGACAAAAGTAATAGGACACCTCCTAACATCGTGTTGGACCACCTTTTTCCCGGCATAGTGCATGGATGAGCTGTGTGCGGCTCGCGTTCATGCCGTTTGTTCTTTGGCATTTTGTCACATTGCGTGTCGTCTTGTTTCTTCCTTTCTTACTGGCATCAGGAAGTTGCTGGCTTGCCTGCTCGAGTGGCAGCAGCAGCGCTTATCGATACTAGTACTGTCGTACTATCTTTGGTGTGACCGCTAGTATCCCCGGTTGGCGGTGGTGTTTGTGGCAGTCAGTCAGTGCTGCTGCTCCTTATATGACTTCCTCTCTGTGAGGAGGTTCGGGTGGAAGTTTGTGGCCTGTTGGCCTTTACTCCCCTGGGAATCTTGTAGGATCTTCTGTCTATACTTTTTGGATTGGATCTGGACTGGCAAGGAGTGCCGGTGGCCTATTTCTTGGTCTTGTCGATATGACGACTTTTCTTCTTCTTCTTGCTGGTTACAGAGGGCTCTGCCTCGGTTGGGATCCCGTGCATACGGATTCCATCTTTATCAATCTCTCCGTGGACCAGATTGATGATGACGCTGCGCATTTGCAGCTCTGTGAATATAGGGTAGGAATCGATCAAGTCGAAATCCTCCCTAGAAAGACCTGTAAGGCCTTCTGGATACCCAAGTGGGCGATGTGGGAGTGGAGGTTTGGGATGGTTAGGAGGAACGAAGGGATAAGGGTTTTCGTGGTGGGGGTATGTGCCATTGCGAAGCGACCCAGCGATCTTCTTTGTTACAGCGCTTGCGCTGTACATATCCGGGAGCGGGAGGAATGGAGCTTCTTCCCACTCTTCTTCTTGCGCTGCTACCTCGGTGACCTCCTTGTGCTGTGTCGCCTCCCCTTCGGCAGGCTCGTCGGTCTGCGTGGCCACCGTCGCGAACTCCCTCTCACGTGAAGGAGTCGTCTGGGTGGCGGTGTCTTCAGTTGTGGCGGGAACTTCTTTGGCTTTGGCTGAGCGAAGCTCCTGCGTCAGCACAGCAATCTGACGCCGAGCTTCGCCCAGTTCCGCCAGCATGGCCGCCCTCTCTTCCGCCATAGCAGATTTGAAGGCGGAAATCGCTTCTTGTACGGCGTCGTTGAGGCGCCTGGTGACTACGTCTTCAGTGCAAGTGACCACCTCTTCGTGTGTGGTGGTCACTTGCTTCTGCGTCATCTTCCCCGGCCCGCGCTAATTTCTTCTGTAGCTGCAGGAACGAGCATTGGCCGCATGTGCGCCGCCGCAATTGGCGCAGGTACAGGGGGCGTCCTTCTGCTTTTTGCAGTCGCGTGTGTCGTGTGCTTGCGCACACTTCAAGCACGCAACTGCTCCACTGCAGTGCTTGGCGACGTGGTCAAGCTTTTGGCAGCGAAAGCACTGCACTGCAGTCTTCCTCTTCTTCTTGCCGGGTGTCCCTGCTAACGTGAGCAGCAACTCCGCCAAGGCAGCAGCTTTGCGTCCCCTTCCGCGTCCCGTCATCACGAGTGGCAACAGCGACAATCAGCTATGCGTACCTCACCGCAGCGTGAGCGGGAAATCATGTGTCAGTCAGTTGGGACAGAGCTGCGAGCTAGTCTCCGTAGCACAGGTCAGGCATGGACCGCTGGCGGCGTGCGCGTACTGTCGGATTGTGAGGCACTAGCTGCGAGAGCGAAAATTTTCGTTGCGCACCGAACCTGGACAATGAAGTTGAGGGATCAGTTAACCTGTTATGAAACCTCAGCTATTGTGACATCTCTTCGTTGATTTGCACGTTGTTGCTCCCTGGGCTGTTCGGGCTAGCAGCAACATATGATGTGTTGGAGTCGGTGAAATCTTGTAGCCTTCTTCCTATATTGTGATTAATTATTAAATGACTGTTACTTGATAGTGAAGTGCACCAGCGGTATTTTCTGCCCTGTGGCCGTTAACGCTCCAGTTACCTGCACTGGTCGTTAGTGTAGTTTTCCGGCAGTGTGTCTTTCATCGTCGTGTTGATGCTGCCCTGCACGGCGTTTAGTTTGAGAGCCTTTTGTTTGGTTCATATTTTGCTTAGCGTGGTTATCGTTCCCTTGGCTGTTCTTAGTCGGCAATTTCTGAAGGGGTAGTGCTGTTCGTATCCTCGTCCTCGGTCGATATTTTCCATCGTTGGGCCGTTGGCCGGACGGAAGGGGATTGGTTAAATAGTTGGTCTGTCCTTGGGCCGTCCCTAGTTTAGGTTGCCATCCAATTATTTAACTTCACCTCTTGGTTGCCTGTGTCTCCTCACCTTACGTTTGAGCTACCTTCTCAGGCTGACCCTTGCAGCACTTCTGAGCACAATTTGTTCTGTATGCATTAGATTGTGATTTACATGTTAGTATCGTGCAAGGCCTTCAGCCGTCTGTTAATTCTGTTCTTTCAAATTTTTCAAAAAGGCCTTTAGCTGTGTTAAATTAAAATTTTGAACACTGATTTTATTTTATAAAATAAAATTTTCCTTAAAATTAGTTCTATCTGAAATTGTTTATAATCCAAGCCGTAAGCCGGTAGTTGATCGATGTGTTATGTGTGGCCTTCAGCCGAGGATTTACGTGAACCCCTTTTAATAAGGCCCTCAGCCGTGTGTATTCCTTAAAGGGATTTTTTTTATAAGAAGGAAGGGGTTTATTTTAAATTGTTTGCCTGACTTGTTGTTCAGGCCTTCAGCCGTAGTTTCATATTTGTTTGTGGCCTTCACCCGTGCAATAAGTCAATATTTCTTTCATTAGGCTTTCGGCCATTCTGTTGTAAGTTTAAAAGGAAATACCTTGGTTAGTAAAATTGTTTATTAATGTGTTTTAATTGTAGTCTTCCTTCAGACGTGTAGTGTAGGTGTTCAGCCGCTAATTGTTTCAATTGCATGTATTTTTTTAAATATATTTTCCCTCTATTTTTAATGGCTTTTGATTTCTAAGCCAGGCCTTCAGCCCGGAAAGCATCTCAAGTATTCTTTAACTAGGCCTTCAGCCATATTGTTAATTGTGTCCTTTGAAGCAATGTGTAAATAAGTGGTTCTTAGAAAAATAAAGTTGTGTGTTTGATTGTGCAGCTCACAGTAACTGTTTACGGCCACATCCACAACCGTAACCTTATCCTGGGCGCTCTCTGAGTACCTACCAAACAGGTTTCAATCCACTCAACAAGTCGTTGGAAATTCCCTGCAGAAATATCGAGCTTTGCTACCTCTTTAGCGTCCATAAAAGCGAGTGTTGCCGGTGCACGATTTAGTGTACTAACTAGCTTCTCTATTACATGCCGTAAATGATGGATGGGATTCATCTCGAGTGATCTGTGACGCCAAATCATTTGCTCGAAATGTTCAGAATCTACTTCAAACCAATCGTGAACAATTGTGGTGCAGTGATATGAGATCGTTATTTCAGAGCATGAAGTCCATGAATGGCTGCAAATACTCTCCAAGTACCCGAAAATAACCATTTTCAGTCAATGATCGATTCGGTTGGACCTGAGGATGCAGTTCATACCACGTAAACACAGGCCACACTCATTATGGAGCTACTACTACACTCCTGGAAATGGAAAAAGGAACACATTGACACCAGTGTGTCAGACCCACCATACTTGCTCCGGACACTGCGAGAGGGCTGTACAAGCAATGATCACACGCACGGCACAGCGGACACACCAGGAACCACGGTGTTGGCCGTCGAATGGCGCTAGCTGCGCAGCATTTGTGCACCACCGCCGTCAGTGTCAGCCAGTTTGCCGTGGCATACGGAGCTCCATCGCAGTCTTTAACACTGGTAGCATGCCGCGACAGCGTGGACGTGAACCGTATGTGCAGTTGACGGACTTTGAGCGAGGGCGTATAGTGGGCATGCGGGAGGCCGGGTGGACGTACCGGCGAATTGCTCAACACGTGGGGCGTGAGGTCTCCACAGTACATCGATGTTGTCGCCAGTGGTCGGCGGAAGGTGCACGTGCCCGTCGACCTGGGACCGGACCGCAGCGACGCACGGATGCACGCCAAGACCATAGGATCCTACGCAGTGCCGTAGGGGTCCGCACCGCCACTTCCCAGCAAATTAGGGACACTGTTGCTCCTGGGGTATCGGCGAGGACCATTCGCAACCGTCTCCATGAAGCTGGGCTACGGTTAGGCCGTCTTCCGCTCACGCCCCAACATCGTGCAGCCCGCCTCCAGTGGTGTCGCGACAGGCGTGAATGGAGGGACGAATGGAGACGTGTCGTCTTCAGCGATGAGAGTCGCTTCTGCCTTGGTGCCAATGATGGTCGTATGCGTGTTTGGCGCCGTGCAGGTGAGCGCCACAATCAGGACTGCATACGACCGAGGCACACATGGCCAACACCCGGCATCATGGTGTGGGGAGCGATCTCCTACACTGGTCGTACACCTCTGGTGATCGTCGAGGGGACACTGCATAGTGCACGGTACATCCAAACCGTCATCGAACCTATCGTTCTACCATTCCTAGACCGGCAAGGGAACTTGCTGTTCCAACAGGACAATGCACGTCCGCATGTATCCCGTGCCACCCAACGAGCTCTAGAAGGTGTAAGTCAACTACCCTGGCCAGCAAGATCTCCGGATCTGTCCCCCATTGAGCACGTTTGGGACTGGATGAAGCGTCGTCTCACGCGGTCTGCACGTCCAGCACGAACGCTGGTCCAGCTGAGGCGCCAGGTGGAAATGGCATGGCAAGCCATTCCACAGGACTACATCTCTACGATCGTCTCCATGGGAGAATAGCAGCCTGCATTGCTGCGAAAGGTGGATATACACTGTACTACTGCCGACATTGTGCATGCTCTGTTGCCTGTGTCTATGTGCCTGTGGTTCTGTCAGTGTGATCATGTGATGTATCTGACCCTAGGAATGTGTCAATAAAGTTTCCCCTTCCTGGGACAATGAATTCACGGTGTTCTTATTTCAATTTCCAGGAGTGTAGTTTGCACAGTGCCTTGTTGACAATTTGGGTCCATGCCTTCGTGGGGTCTGCGCTATACTCGAACCCTGCTATCAGTTCTTACCAACTGGAATTGGAACTCAGCTGACCAGATCACGGTTTTCCAGCGGTATAGGGTCCAACCTATACAGTCACGAACCCAGGAGAGGCACTGCAGGCGTTATCGTGCTGTTAGCAAAGGCACTCACGTCGGTCGCCTGCTGCCATGGTCCATTAATGCCAAATTTTCTCGCACTGTCCCAACGGATACGTTCGTCGTACGTCCCACATTGAATTTTGAGTTATTTGACGCAGGGTAGCTTGTCTTTTAGCACTGACATCTCTATGCAAACGCCACTTCTCTCGATCGTTAAGTGAAGGTTGTCGGCCACTGTTTTGTCCGTGGTGTGCAGTACCTGAAATTTGATATTCTCGGCACATTTTTGACACTTTGGATCGGGAATATTGAATTCCGTAACGGTTTTCGAAATGATATTTTTCATGCGCCTAGTTCCAACTACCATTCCGCATTCGAATTCTGTTGATTTTCGTCGTCGGAAACGTTTTCGCACATGAATCACCTGAGTACAAAGGAGAGCTTCGGCAATGCCCTTATCCATTGTGTATACGATACTACCTCCACCTGTATATGTGCATGTCATTATCCCACGTCTGTTTTCACCTCAGAATATAGAAAGACAGAGAGAGAGAGAATATAGAGAAAGAGATAATATAGAACGGTCACAATTATGTCTACTGACGCGATAGGTAACAAAAGTGCTGAAAACCTTCAACTGTGGGCATTTGAATCTCGAAGAAATGTGCATAGAGGGTTTTAGAGACGTATCTCAGGGCGTATACGGTAAATATATGCACCACCCTCTCCACCTGCTCAGCCTCCCTCCCCCCATCCAATTCGGTCCCATACGGATTGTGAAGATAAAAATATAAATAGTTCAAACAAAGATGTGCAAGCAATCACTCTCCCCCTACTCTATGTTTTTAAAGAATGTGAAGGAACGTTAATATATTATACAATAAGAAGGGACCCCTGCGACGCACTTTGAGGACTTTGGGAGACAGAAAGCAAAAAAGAAGAAGAAACTGAGAGGGAGAGACTAGGAGAGAGAAGGATAATGGATGTAAAGTGGGAGGGATGCAATAAAAGAGATACAGAGAAATGAAGAAAGAAAATGATACAGGAAACAAAATGATCTAAAGGAAACAAAGGGAGCAAGAGAGATAGAAAAAGAAGTATGGGATAATGAGATGGAGATATTCATAGAGAGAGAGGGAGAGATAATGAGAGCTAAAAACGAGAAAGAATGTAGAGAGGTCAAATGTGTGTGAATATGTGTGTGTGTGTGTGTGTGTGTGTGTGTGTGTGTGTGTGTGTGTGAGAGAGAGAGAGAGAGAGAGAGAGAGAGAGAGAGAGAGAGAGAGAGAGGAGGAGAGAGAGAGAGAGGGAGAGAAGAAGAAGATGATGATGATGGAGAAGGAGAAGGAGATGGAGAACAAGCCTGCCACAACGTTCTAGAGCTCCTTAACTCATCCACTGACCGAAGCTTCTTCACACTGCATAAGATGTGTCAGAAGTTTATCTACCGTAATTTGTTCAAACACGTCTCAAATTTCTTAACTTCACCCTCTGGTCTTCGTCTTCTAACCACGTGGCAATACTGGATTTCTCAAAAGATGCTCTGGCTAGGAGGAGTCCTTATCTCTAGAAATTAAGAGGCTCTGAAGGCAAAGAACGTTGACTGTAATCAATTTCCAGAAGATACTCCACATATACATTTATTTCTGGGTTAGAGGGTTGAACAGTTGCATTAGATGAAGTGAAAATTTTCGAAAATGTTGAGTAAATGAGGCATTTTTTTTGGAATACACTCATATTTTTTTGATTTCCGTTCCAATCAGCTGTTCATTTTAATTAAATGAAGCAAGTGTACCTGTATTCCTTGAGTATTATTTTGAACGATACCGATGCAGAAAGGAATGACGGAAATGGCGAAAGCAGAGCGACACTTGACTCGCGTTTTGGGAGACAATAGTTCTGATTTCTGTGTCTCGATCCAGATTTAGGATTTCCACCTGTTCCCTACACCGATTAAGGAAATATCAGGATGGTTCTTTTCAAAAGGACACAGCCGATTTTGTTCCACATCACTCACAATCCGAGGTCGCGCTTCGTCTATAATGACCTCGACGTTGACGGAACGTTAAAACACTTCACTTCCTTCCTTCCATTCCTACGAATGGCAAAAAGCATGTTTACATTGGAGGTGCACTATATCGCTATATTTCTGACAAGTAAATAATAAGTTAATGTGCAGTGCAGCTATAATGTAATCGATTATATTTTTTCACAACAGTCGACAGAGCTACATGTTGAAGAAAGGAACTGCTTTTCTTTTAGAACAGCTGAAGGAAGTTGTACGCTCTGGCCGTGACTCCTGTGAGAAGCAAGTTGAGTGTTACGGTGAAAGCAAACAGACCATTAAAGATTTCTCAGGCTTCTTCGTAACAGCGCTTTTCACTCAACTAAGCTATTCCCGAAACGGAAACAGTGACATTGCAGAATGCAACTCTCTCAGAACGACCAGATGGTGATCAGCATTGCTCGTGTCCGATAGTGCGAACGAAGTAGGGCTGTTACATTTTCCTGGCTGTTACACTGGCTGAACCCACCAAAAAGCCGTGGCCACATTTAGCATCTCACAACAACCTTCTTTCGAGCCATTAAAATCTCGTCATTGTGAAACTGGGCTATGCGACTAAAAACTCCTTGCGTGCTGCAATGTATGCGCAGTTCTCCGTGTTCAGGGTCTCTCTGTCCATTAGGTTCAAACTTATAGATTGTTAGTGAAGGTATGTTCCGTCTATGGAACTAAATGAAAGGTAGTTTTTGCCATATGCGTTTCCGTTCTTTGAGTTATGAAGCATCTTCAGTGGCCTGTAATGTATGTTTCTTTTTATACAAATAGTAAATGTATTACGCAGTACCTATAGTATGTTACTAAGTTACACAGTCTCATGTTTTTCTGTTGTTTATCAGATTAGAAACAACTTTTGTAGCCCAAATTTGGTGATGCTAAATTATCTGTTGGAGTTACTTGTGATTTCCAGTGTTGTTAGTCCACATGTGTGGTCCTGGATATATGTTCATTCGGTACCCATGCTCCAGCTGGCCGATTTCCGATTTTTTAAAAAGAATAGACAGGGAACGATACATAACAAAATACACACACACACACACACACACACACACACACACACAAACACACACACACATTCTCACATACACAGACAGTGACACCCACAACAAATGAAAAACATCAAACCACATACACAACACAAGTACAAGATAAACACACAGCGACAGTTGGCAACACTACACTCTCCAAACACACACATGTTGATGCTAAAATGAAAAGTGCGAGTCAAGTGTTATAATAAACGTCGGTGAAAAAATGCCGGAACTCGGCCAGCTGGAGCATGGGAACCGACTGATCACATCTCCAGAACCACACATAGGGACTAACAACTTAGGAAATCGTAAGTTAACACCAAAAGGTAATTTAAAATTACAAAATTTGTGCTACAAAAGTTGTTTATAATCTGAAAAACTTGACAAAATGCAACATAGGTACTTATTGTAACTGCTAGATAATACATTTATTTTATGTATAAATAGAAACATATACTACAGGCCACTGAATATGCTTCACAAATAAAAGAAGCGAAACTTGAATGGAACATAACAAATTGCCTTTCGTTTAGTTGCATGGACGGAAAATACCTCCATGAATTTTGAAGCAACTAAGGAATGGTAGAAAACGGAAAAAATGACGATTATACGCAGTGTTTTCAGATAAGGAAATTGAATATTTCTTGTCGTACAAAGTCATGAATGAGTAATAAGTGTGAAGGACATCCTCTTCTTGTAGATTGACAAGGCGGAGAGAATAGTTTGGGAACAGTTCTCTGACAACGATGTGTAATTCGTCAAATTCTCTTTGAATGCGTGACATCCGCATCTACGTCTACAGAATACTCCGCAAGCCACCACACGGTGCATGGCGGAAGGCACCACATACAACTACCAGTAGCTTCCTCTCCTGTTCCAGGATTTGGTAAAAACTGGTGGCTATAAGCTTCCGAACGAGCGCTAATTTCCCTCATCTTATCTTCGTGGTTCTTACGCGAAATGTACTTTGGTAGCAGTAGAATCGCTCTGCAGTCGGCCTCAAATGCTGTTTTTCTCTATTTCCGCAATAGTGCCTCGCGAAAAGAGCGTCGTCTCCCTCCAGGGATCCCCATTTGAGTTCACGATGCATTTCCGTAATGCACTCCTGGAAATGGAAAAAAGAACACATTGACACCGGTGTGTCAGACCCACCATACTTGCTCCGGACACTGCGAGAGGGCTGTACAAGCAATGATCACACGCACGGCACAGCGGACACACCAAGAACCGCGGTGTTGGCCGTCGAATGGCGCTAGCTGCGCAGCATTTGTGCACCGCCGCCGTCAGTGTCAGCCAGTTTGCCGTGGCATACGGAGCTCCATCGCAGTCTTTAACACTGGTAGCATGCCGCGACAGCGTGGACGTGAACCGTATGTGCAGTTGATGGACTTTGAGCGAGGGCGTATAGTGGGCATGCGGTAGGCCGGGTGGACGTACCGCCGAATTGCTCAACACGTGGGGCGTGAGGTCTCCACAGTACATCGATGTTGTCGCCAGTGGTCGGCGGAAGGTGCACGTGCCCGTCGACCTGGGACCGGACCGCAGCGACGCACGGATGCACGCCAAGACCGTAGGATCCTACGCAGTGCCGTAGGGGACCGCACCGCCACTTCCCAGCAAATTAGGGACACTGTTGCTCCTGGGGTATCGGCGAGGACAATTCGCAACCGTCTCAATGAAGCTGGGCTACGGTTCCGCACACCGTTAGGCCGTCTTCCGCTCACGCCCCAACATCGTGCAGCCCGCCTCCAGTGGTATCGCGACAGGCGTGAATGGAGGGACGAATGGAGACGTGTCGTCTTCAGCGATGAGAGTCGTTTCTGCCTTGGTGCCAATGATGGTCGTATGCGTGTTTGGCGCCGTGCAGGTGAGCGCCACAATCAGGACTGCATACGACCGAGGCACACAGGGCCAACACCCGGCATCATGGTGTGGGGAGCGATCTCCTACACTGGCCGTACAAATCTGGTGATCGTCGAGGGGATACTGAATAGTGCACGGTACATCCAAACCGTCATCGAACCCATCGTTCTACCATTCCTAGACCGGCAAGGGAACTTGCTGTTCCAACAGGACAATGCACGTCCGCATGTATCCCGTGCCACCCAACGTGCTCTAGAAGGTGTAAGTCAACTACCCTGGCCAGCAAGATCTCCGGATCTGTCCCCCATTGAGCATGTTTGGGACTGGATGAAGCGTCGTCTCACGCGGTCTGCACGTCCAGCACGAACGCTGGTCCAACTGAGGCGCCAGGTGGAAATGGCATGGCAAGCCGTTCCACAGGACTACATCCAGCATCTCTACGATCGTCTCCATGGGAGAATAGCAGCCTGCATTGCTGCGAAAGGTGGATATACACTGTACTAGTGCCGACATTGTGCATGCTCTGTTGCCTGTGTCTATGTGCCTGTGGTTCTGTCAGTGTGATCATGTGATGTATCTGACCCCAGGAATGTATCAATAAAGTTTCCCCTTCCTGGGACAATGAATTCACGGTGTTCTTATTTCAATTTCCAGGAGTGTACTTACATGATGATATAACCTACCGATAACAAGTCTAGCAGTATGCCTCCGAATTGCTTCGGTGTCTTCCTTTAATCCGACCTGGTGGGGATCCCTAACGTTCGAACACTGTTCAAGAATTGGTCATCCAGTGTTCCATACGTCGTCCTCAAAATTCTCCCAATAAAATGAAGTAGAGGAGTTGCCTTTCCTGTTAGTAATGCAACGTGCACTTTCCGTTTCATATTTCTTTGCAGCGTTGTGCGTAGTTACTTAATCGATGTCACTTGTCAAGCAGCACACAACTAAAGCTTTATTTGAACATTACAGAATTGTTTTTTCTATTCCTCCTCGTTACCATAACTTTGTTCTACATTTAGAGCAGTCTTCCATTCAAGTAGAAATTCTAAGTCATCTTGTACCCTCCTACAATGACTCATCGACAACACCTTCCAGCACACCACAACGTCATCAGAAAAACAGCCGTAAATTGCTGTTCAGCCTGTCTGCCAGATCATTTAGGTATGCAGTGAATAAGAGCGGTCCTGTTGTAGTTCCTTGGGGAACCCCTGACGATACCCTTGTCTCTGATAAACACTCGCCTTGTAGAACAAAGTAATGTGTTATATTACTTAAAAACTGTCACTTACGTATTTGGGAACCTAATCTGTATGCTCAGAGCTTCGTCAGCAATCTGCGTTAGGGCCTGTTTCAAACGCATTCCGAAAATCTAGGAATGTGGGATCTGTGTGTTGCCCTCCATTCATGGTTTGTAGGATACCATGTGAGTAAAGAGCAAGCTGTTTCGCACGAGCGCAACTTTCTAAATCCGCCCTGATTTGAAAACTGAAGTTTTTCTATCTCAAGGAAATTTCTTATATTCATACTCAGTATGTGTTCAAGAATTCTGTAGCAAAGCGATGTACATTGTTTCTTGTGTATGGATGTTCAGGACTTTTATCCGAGAGCAAGTTCTGTACTCAATGACCATAGTGGAGGGTGCACTCTTTTAATATCGCACATTTGATTTCCTCATTTCCAATCTACAATAGTCAGTGAATTTAGGAACAGAAAGAGATGCCGCCAACATCTTCGTTTCCTGTCGGCAACAATCAGTGAATTTTTCTAGAGAGAAACGACGTCTCTAGGCTTTCGTCGTGTGAAAATGAAGAGTTGTTGACAGATAAGTTTTGTGGTACTCTGGCGGACATCAACCAAGTAACTTGTTTGTGATCGTTGGTGGTCACCCACACATCTTTGGCTCGGACTTCATAAAGACTGCCGCGTCACACGTTATTGCACTTGACCAGGAAGTGACGTCCACACCCCGGTGTCTTTGTTTGGTGCTGACATCCGGCGCAGCTTAACGACACCTGATTGCAACAATGCGTATTTCCATTCCGTCTTCCGCCCCTCTCTTTCTCATACTCTACCCACGCGGCCCACGCGCTCACGCACGCATCTCCGCACGTACGCATTGATATAGCCACAGCTTTCTTGAGGCAAGGTCTCAATCTGTTCATCAGCTTTGTATGTCAACGGGTCTGCTGAAGGATGAAATTTTTTTCACAAAAACCGCATTTTGAGTGCTATTGTGTTTCCGGTACTCTGTTGCACGTTCCAAGACTAGTTTCAAGTGCCGAATCATAGAGAAACTATTTAAGGCATTTATTTAAAGCTGTCACATGGGGTTTGTCACAAGCTATTCTTCCTTCTGGAGTTACAAGTGCTGAGCATCAAGGTCTCATCCATGTAATTGATGCACAGTTTGTGTAGTAAGCAGACGGCACCTAAGTTTTTGTTTTGTGTCAACACAGCACGTTGTTCTCAATGGAGAGACGTCTACAGATGTTAAAGTAACATGTGGCGTGCCACAGGGGAGTGTTATGGGACCATTCATTTTCATAATATGTATAAATGACCTAGTAGGTAGTGTCGGAAGTTCCATGCGGCTTTTCGCGGATGATGCTGTAGTATACAGAGAAGTTGCAGCATTAGAAAATTGCAGCGAAATGCAGGAAGATCTGCAGCGGATAGGCAATTGGTGCAGGAAGTGGCAACTGACCCTTAACATAGACAAATGTAATGTATTGCGAGTACATAGAAAGAAGGATCCTTTAATGTATGATTACATGATAGCAGAACAAACACTGGTAGCAGTTACTTCTGAAAAATATCTGGGAGTATGCGTACGGAACGATTTGAAGTGGAATGATCATATAAAATTAATTGTTGGTTACGCGGGTGCCAGGTTGAGATTCATTGGGAAAGTCCTTAGAAAATGTAGTCCATCAACAAAGGAGGTGGCTTACAAAACACTCGTTTGACCTATACTTGAGTATTGCTCATCAGTGTTGGATCCGTACCAGGTCGGGTTGACAGAGGAGATAGAGAAGATCAAAAGAAGAGCGGCGCGTTGCGTCACAGGGGTATTTGGTAAGCATGATAGCGTTACGGAGATGTTTAGCAAACTCAGGTGGCAGACTCTGCAAGAGAGGAGCTCTTCATCGCCGTGTAATTTACTGTCCAGGTTTCGGGAGGGTGCATTTCTGGATGAGGTATCGATTATATTGCTTCCCACCTACTTATGCCTCCCGAGGAGATCACGAATGTAAAATTAGAGAGATTCGAGCGCGCACGGAGGCTTTCAGACAGTCGTTCTTCCCGCGAACCATACGCGACTGGAACAGGAAAGGGAGGTGATGACAGTGGCACGTAAAGTGCCCTCCGCCACACTCCGTTGGGTGGCTTACGGAGTATAAATGTAGATGTAGATGTAAAACATCTCTGTAGCCGAAGGAGATACGAGTGCATGCTGAAAAGTAATGCCTTCGAATTTTTATGCGAAAACTCTTAAAGCTTTATAAGTAAAACAAACGTTATAAACATCCAACATCTTACCTTTCATATATGGCTATTAACTTCTCAACGCAGTCACCTTGGCGACGAACACATTTCTCCCAAGGAGAGACCAGTTTCTTGATACCGAAACTGTAGAATGTTTGACTCTGTTGACGGAACCACAGCCTCACCTCTGTTTACACCGGTTCATCACTGTCGACATGAAGTCCTCGAATGTTTCCAGAATGATATTTTCACTCTGCAGCGGAGTGTGCGCTGATATGAAACTTCCTGGCAGATTAAAACTTTGCGCCCGACCGAGACTCGAACTCGGGACCTCTGCCTTTGGCGGGCAAGTGCTCTACCATCTGAGCTACCGAAGCACCACTCACTCCCGGTCCTCACAGTTTTACTTCTGCCAGTATCTCGTCTTCTACCTTCCAAACTTTACAGAAGCTCTCCTGCGAACCTTGCAGAACTAGAAGGTTCGCAGGAGAGCTTCTGTAAAGTTTGGAAGGTAGGAGACGAGATACTGGCAGAAGCAGAGCTGTGGGGACCGGGCGTGAGTCGTGCTTCCGTAGCTCAGATGGTAGAGCACTTGCCCGTGAAAGGCAAAGATCCCGAGTTTGAGTCTCGGTCGGGCACACAGTTTTAATCTGCCAGGAAGTTTCATATCCTCGAATGTGTTCTTCAGGTTGTGGAACCAGATGAATATCGGTTGGAGCCAAGTCGGGTCTGCATAGAGGATGATCGATGAAAATGGGCCGAAGACTTCGGCTTGTTGTAGATGTCGTGGCGCTCGTGTGCAGTCTGGCACTGTCATGCTCAAGGAGAAGGTAATCCTTGTGTGGAAGAAGACTTCGAATTCGTGCTTTCAGTTTTCTGAGAGGCTACAGCTCGCAGTTTCTCACAGAGCGACATAATTACCTTGCAAACCGTCATGTTAAGCGCTACAATTCGGAGCCCTCTAACGGCAGAGGAATGCAACTTCAGCGAAGGGAAAATCGACCGCATGACATGTATTACCTCAGACGATATTGGAACAGAATAAAAATTTCGGTGACATTACTTTTCAGCACGCCTTTGTAATTGGGTTTCAAAAATAATAGAAAAAAGTTAGAGGAGTAGTAAAATGAAGCATCTGCAGTAGTCGTTTTGGTGTTATTTTATGGTATGGTCGCAGAAACAACATCACTGTTACAGTAGTCTACAGTAGCCAGCTCATAGACGTTGGTCGCTAATGGCATTTGAGTTTGTAAATACTCGTACCTCAAGGAAGTAAGGGAGAGGATGCTGTTATGGGTGGCCGGTATCCACTTTCAAATGGTTCAAATGGCTCTGAGCACTATGGGACTTAACACCTATGGTCATCAGTCCCCTAGAACTTAGAACTACTTAAACCTAACTAACCTAAGGACATCACACAACGCCCAGTTATCACGAGGCAGAGAAAGGTATCAACTTTATAAAACACAAATGCACACGTGGATTAATACGGTTCCTTATTAACGTGAACTAGAAACATTTACTTAATTTGAAAAGAGTCCCTGATTGTGGTACAACCTCATCAGTAATAGTCCTGCTACGGTCACTAATATGGTCCCTTTGTACCGTCACAGCTTGTGATGAACTAAGCCCACTCTTTGAGTAAACTGACAGACGCCAAACTGGATGAGTGAGTGAGCGAGTGAGGCCCTCCGGTCAGTGGCGGCGGTCTAAATACACGGTGTCGAGAGGGCATTGACTCGGGACCTTTGCCTTTCGCGGGCAAGTGCTCTACCATCTGAGCTACCGAAGCACGACTCACGCCCGGTACTCACAGCTTTACTTCTGCCAGTCTCGGTCGGGCACACAGTTTTAATCTGCCAGGAAGTTTCATATCAGCGCACACTCCGCTGCAGAGTGAAAATCTCATTCTGGAAACATCCCCTAGGCTGTGGCTAAGCCATGTCTCCGCAATATCATTTCTTTCAGGAGTGTTATTTCTGCAAGGTCCGCAGGAGAGCTTCTGTAAAGTTTGGAAGGTAGGAGACGAGGTACTGGCAGAAGTAAAGCTGTGAGTACCGGTCGTGAGTCGTGCTTCGGTAGCTCAGATGGTAGAGCACTTGCCCGCGAAAGGCAAAGGTCCCGAGTTCGAGTCTCGGTCGGGCACACAGTTTTAATCTGCCAGGAAGTTTCAAACCCTGACTGTTTATCACAAGATGTAAGTACTGTAGTTTAGTTTGAAAAAAGTCACACTTTTCGAGGAGACACTTGAGTCCTGCATCTGACAACGCTCGAAGAAGAATACACAAATTGGCAATGTGTTTCTCTAGTGTACGACTTGTGACGACAATATCATCAAGGTAGTTTGAACAAAATGGCACTTTCTCAGTCAGCTCTTCCAAGTAACGTTGAAAAATGGCGGGTGCAGAAGCACTGCCAAAGGGCAACCGCGAATACTTGAACATTCCTAAGTGTGTCTTTGCAACAAACCCTTTCTGTGATTCTTCAACCAATGGAATTTGCAAGTAGGCATCACACAAATATATCTTAGAAAGTTAGCGTCCTGCACCAAGCGTGTTCATGAGTTCCTCAGAGCGAGATAACTGATAAGTGGCAACTACTGTCTGCGGGTTGACTGTGGACTTGAGGTCAAAGCAAATGCGAATACGACCAGAAGACTTAGACAGCAAAACGAAAGGACTTGCACATATCGGCTAGCTTGAATAGGAGCAATTAAACCATCATCCTGCAGTTCTTTCAATTCACTGGCTACTTTGTCTCTTAAAGCAATTGGAATGGGGCGAGTCTGGAAAATCTTAGGCTGTGCATTGTCTTCCAACGTAACATGCACTACAAAGTTATTAGCTTCTCCCATTCCTTCTGAAAATAGTTCAGGTAATTCTTTAACAAGCTAGCTACACTGTCTTTTGGTTCAAAAGCAGACAGAGAAAGTATGTTGTTATGGGTGCTAAGTCCAAATAAATCAAAGGCATCTAAACCGGATATGTTCTCATTGTCTCTTGATATCAGAACAGTAAAATTCACTATCCTAGTTTGAGATTCACAAGTGGCAGGGAAACTGCACTGTCCAGGCACTGGAATTTCCTGTCCGTTGTAAGCAGTGAGGTGGTTGCTAGATTTAGAAAGTTGTGGTGAGCCTAACTGTTTGTACATGGTGCGATAAAGCAGAGCTAGTGAGGCACCTGTGTCTCACTGAAAGTTCACACGATGGCCAGCAATTCATAATGCGGTAAATAGTTTATTAGAATGTCGTTGCACAACACTAGGGCGAGAAAGAGGCACAACCTTAATCTTACTTTTGTCAGAACCTGTTGTACGTTTTGAAAACACAGCGGTCACTGCATGTGCACGAGCCTGTTTTTTCTGGGAGTGGGCAAAATTGAAGTTAATGTGCAATTCTAAACAAACTGCTTGGACATGGCCTTTTTTCCCACATGTGTAACACGTTGCATTAGGTGATGGGCAACCCTGTCTTTTATGGCGAGCAAAACATCAAGGTCAAGACTTCGCTAAATTCGCAGGCCTGCTTACATATCTACATGGCTGTCCATGCGGCTGTGTACGCCTTCATTGTTGTCGTTGCTTGGGGCGGTCACAAACAAGGGGCGACTCGTCCCGACTAATCGGGTCTTGGTCAAACTTATCGGCCGCTAAGGCACCCAAGTCATATTGCTCTAAGATTTGCAGTACTTGTAGAAGTGATGGATCAGAGTAGTTGAAGACCTGTTCCCATATTCTAATATGTGTGACGCTGAATGTTATTGCATCACATATCATTAAATCACTGTAAAAGTTGCCACAAATACACTTAAATTTATACTTCCTAGTCATACCCGTTAATTCGGTGATCCACTGACAGTACGTCGGTTCCGGATTTCTCTACAAGTGAAAGAGTTGATATTTAGCTGCAGCTTCTTGGACTTGTTGGTAATAATATTGAGTTAATGCAGCAATTACTTGATCATAGACGAGTTTGTTGGGAGATGCAGTTGGGAATAGTTTTTCTATTAACCTGAAAACTGGGAACCCCACAATCGACAGGAGTATTGTAATTTTACTGTACCTTGAATGAGATGAACTTGACAATGTGCTTGGAACTGAGTCAGGTATTCAGCCTACTCCTCTTCTGTTTCCTTAAATCGCCGGAACGATGGTACATTGGTCGGCGGCCACTTCTTGGGCTGGTTGGGTGGTCAGTTGTGGTTGTGCAGCCGATGTAATTTGTGTAGCCAGTAGTCGTTGTACCATCGTCGATGAGGTAACGATCTGTTGGTTGTGAAACTGAAAAACTTGCATTAGATCCATCACATCGGCTGTCTGCGGCTAAGGCTCAGAGGTGGGGATGGAGGAGGCAGAGAATTCGTGGTTTACACAAATACTTTATATCAAAAAGCAAGCAAAGCCTCTGAAAAGAGAAATTTAATTGGTTTTGTGGCTTCCCTCCTGGAACACAACAGCATATTATCAAATAGAAACACTTGTACACGATCACCCCTGCAAACTAAAACACAAGAGAAGCAAGCAAAATCTGTGGACAAGTTGATTAACTTCGATCGCCACTGAATTATCCTGGTTCTCCACCGAAGAGTCTTGTATTGCAAGGAAGGAAGGGGGAGGACGTTGTTATGGATGGCTGGTATCTTCTTTCTACAACACAAATACACACATGGATTAATACGGTTCTTTATTACTTGAACTGGAAACGTTTACTTATCTTGAAAAGAGTACATGTTTGTGGTACAAGCTCATCAGCAATAGTCCCGCTATAGTCACTGGTCTGGTTGCCGTGGCCTGTGATGTACTAAGCCCACTTAGCACATAAACTGACAGACGCCAAACTGGATGAGTGAGTGAGCGAGTGACGCCCTCCAGTCAGCGGCGGCGGTCTAAATACATGCTGTCGAGAGGACGTTGGTGGCGCATTACTTGCAGGTGTGTCTCTGGCTTCTCTCGCGGTAGGTGTGCTTGATCCAGCGCCTACTAATCGATCGTCGCTTTAGTTTTGCCGACCAGTGTGTTGGCGACAGTTTATGTCAGCACAGAGTTCACCACCTCGGCGTCACTTAAGGCCTGAGGATGGTGCATGGAGTCATCAAAACTGGTTGCAACGCACTAAAATAACATCAGAACGACAGGTGAAGGTGTTTCAAATGGTTCAAATGGCTCTGAGCACTATGGGACTTAACATCTGATGTCATCAGTCCCTTAGAACATAGAAATACTTAAACCTAACTAACCTAAGGACATCACACACATCCATGCCCATGGCAGGGTTCGAACCTGCGACTGTAACAGTCACCTGGTTGCGGACCAAAGCGCCTAGAACCACTCGGCCACAACGGGCGGCGCAGGTGTTTCATTTCCTTTCATAGGTGAGCAGCTGAAAACCCACAGACTGTCAGAAGAATGGACATACAAAAACAATACCTGTCTGAAAAATGTTAAAAACTGAGTTCCTGAGAAATAGCCACTAAACAACGAAGTTCTTTGATTTTGAAGATGCTGCTGAAACATCCTTGTCATCGCAGGTGTTTGGGATCTTCAAAAGTAGTATGATCGAAATGTCTCTCACTCATCCATTTCAAATAGAAATTAAAAAGTGTTACTTTAAATGTCAGTATCTCAAGAGCAGCTATGTTTATCAGTTGCAAAACAGAAAGACCCGTTGACAATGTTGCTAATTCTTCTTCGAAACTTGCAGTAAACTTTGCAACACATGATCCCAAGTATAGAGTTGTGTGAGAAACGTAAGTCTGTATTCATAGGCATTTCCTAGAATTTAATTTTGATGTTGAGATGTGGTCGTCTATTGTGACTAAATGCAAGATTGTTTCTATGTCCATATGCGTTTGGCTTCTTTTTATTTGTGAAGTATCTTCAGTGTCGATTTGTAATGTTATTAATGAATATGTGCTGGCCTGGAGAAGTACTTACATAGTTTGTGCGTCTATGACAACTGATTTTCGGCGTTTTTCCAACACATGTCGTGTTAAACTTTACACTAACAGCTGTGTTTTTGTTTGACTTGTTTATTTTCTTATAAAAAGCTGAAAAGACATGAGAAATGGTTCTACTATTTAAAAAATTACTGCTGTATTTCTAGAATTTTTTTTATCACAAATAAAACGTAGTGACTCAATATTAATGGCACTTGAAGCAAGAACTTTCTTATTATATACACGAAGCCAGTAACTTTTTCTCGAAAGAACAGTTACTGTTAATGACCGTGCAGCTTTTCCCTGGAATGAATGATGACTAACTGAAAACCTCAGCTGCTGTTTATATGCCTCGATGGGGACAGCTGAAAATGTGCGCCCCTACCGGCACTCGAACCCGGGATCCCCTGCTTACATGGCAGACGCTCCATCCATCTGAGCCACCGACACACAGATGAATAGCGCGACTGCAGGGACTTATCTCTTGCTCACTACTAGTACGCGCATACCACAAGGAGCGCGTGCGTCGTTTACCGGCATGCCTCGATAACAAGTGTGCTCAGTCTCAGCTCTGTAGCTAACCTGTACGGCTCTATTCTGTGCTTTCAAAATGTTTAAGACTATCAACTCGCCCGCCACGTGTGAGGGTCGCTCAGTGATACGGATTTTGTCAGCAGGGAACCTGTGTGCTGAAGAAATTCATCGACAGATTTGCGAAGTGTACGGTGATACTGTTATGAGTGAAACCAAAGTGCGGAAGTGGGTACAAGTTTTCAAAGATGGCCGTGACAACGTCCATGATGAGGACCTCTCCTTCCTTGATTACTGGCGATTTGGTGGCTTCAGTTGAAGCGAGGATTCGTGAGATCAGGCGCTTCACAATCAGATCAGTGATTTACAACATTGTTTCTGAACACCTAAAGTTTAGTAAACTGTGCTCCCATTGGGTCCTGAAACTCCTAAAAGAGGACCACAAAAACCAAAGATTTGAGTGTGTGATGAAGTTCTTGACTCGTTATCACGGAGAAGGTGACCGTTTCTTGAGTCAGATCGTAACAGGAGACGGAACATGGGTTTCGCATATCACGCCTGAATCGATGCGACAGAGCATGGAATGGAGACACACACACTCACCTGTAAAGGTGAAGGCCAAACAGACTCTGCCCAGTGCAAAATCATGGCGTCAGTGTTTTGGGATAGGCATGGTGTTTTGTTGGTTGACTTCATGCAACGAGGAACCATTATCACTGCAGAAGCATACTGCCAAACCCTGAGAAAGCTACGCAGACCGATTCAAGACAAAAGACGCGGCATGCTGACAAAGTGAATTGTCCTTCTCCATGACAATGCAAGACCTCACACTGCAGGTCAGACCCGCGATTTATTGGACAGTTTTGGATGGGAAGTTTTAGACCACCCCACCCACCGTACAGTGCTGATCTTACGCTGAGCGACACCATCTGTTCCTCCACCTCAAACAACATCTCAGTGGCAACCGTTACAATAATTACGACGACTTTGAAATGGCAGTGAACGCTTGGTTATCTCAGCAGGTGGCAAGTTTTTATGAAGAGGCTATTTTAAAATTGGTTGAGAGGTACAATACATTTTTGAAGAAACTTGTCAACTATGTCGAAAAGTAGAGTGAAGTATGTACTTTCTGAAAATAAATTTAGTTTTCTGAAATAACCTTTCATTGTGTAATTATGTTCAAACGGACCTTACTTAAAAAACACGCGTCCTATTTCATATGGAACACATCATAAAAAAATTGCAAAGTTGGAAACACGGAAAGCCTGTTCCTGTAAACGTGAATGTATACTGAACCGACGCGCCAGGGCGCATTTATACGGTTCATCCGATCAATGACGAATATTTTTACCTGCATTTGTTATTGTGTAACGTTCGTGGACCGACTTCATTTGAATTTTTATCAACTATCAATGGTGAGTTGTGTACAGCATGTCGAGAAGCCTATCAGCGTTTACATTTGCTCGAGGGTGACATTCAGTCAGATCATACCCTCGCTGATGCTGTTATTTCATCTACTGTACATTAAATTCGATTACTTTTTGCCATCATCATTTCCATTCAACAAATATAAGGCAATATGGCCGAAGACACTCTGCATCGAGTGCAAACAACAGTAGCGAATCCCGAAATTGAATTTTGTGTGGCTTAGCACAACAAGGCGTGATTTGAGTCTGATGATGTCCGGTAAGATGTTGCACGAAATAGGAATGCCAGCGCGAAATCGCTCCATGCACTTAGCATTCTATCGAAAGATTGGATGACAACGGCAACACGATCGAGGTGTTTTGAGTCGCTCGTACATTTGAATCAGCACCAGCGGACTGGTTGACTGATGAAAAGCAATGCAATCGAGATACTTTTAAGCCAGTCAGTTCGAACACAGGTCCCACTTTTGAATCAGCGCCAGCTGGTTGGTTGACTAACTACACGCAACCTATATCATTGGAGATAGTGACATATTAAACAGTAAAACTGTTAAACCGGCTCCAAGAAAGAACATGCTAAGCTGTGTGATATGAAAATTTGCGGTTTTGTTTTGTTTTCGTAGTAATTTTTAACAGGAAACAGAAAAGTTAAAATTATAATCCTACCTGTTCGTAGATTAAAATCATGCGAAACGCTGTTATTAAAGCTACTATCCTCACAGATCCAGCAGCTTGGAGGGCCTGTCTCATACCTTGTTTACTAAAGATTCCAACCGATTTAATCCATTCGTTTTGACCTCTGCCAATCAAGGCTCGGAGGAGATGGACAGAAAAGGGGAGACGAAGTGGATGTAAAAAAGAGGAAAGAAGATATAGACAGAGAGATGTGGGTGGAGGGGACGGAGCCGGCCGTTGCGGCCAAGCGGTTCTAGGCGCTTCCGTCCAGAACCACGCTGCTGCTTCGGTCGCAGGTTGGAATCCTGCCTCGAGCAGGGATGTGTGTGATGTCCTTAGGTTAGTTAGGCTTAAGTAGTTCTAAGTCTAGGGGACTGATGACTTCAGCTGTTAAGTCTCATAGTGCTCAGAGCCATTTGAACCATTTGAGGGAGGGGACGGGTAAAACTAGTGTGGTATAAGAAATGTATAGGGAATGGGGAGAAGGTGCTGGACAGATATAGGTGGCAAGTGGAGAACATGTATAAATGGAGGTTAGAGGAAGAGAAGGATACAGAGAGGAGGTGGGAGAGAAGGACATTAGGATATCTAACAATTGCAAAGTATTTCTGGATTCGCTAGTTACTTACAATACTATACGAGAAAGAGCAGAAAAACAAGATACGGCGATGAGACAGAGAGTCTCAGTCGGAAAACCATTCGGAGTATCTTTGCAATTTTTGATCTCAGACAGGTCTTTAGTTTATTTGAAATTTAGTGTATTAATATCCACAACCACTACGAGCGAAACACTTTTTAAATATTTGTCTAAAACTACTTTTGATAACTGATAGCATCGGTATGGATTGTTTCCATAAGCAGTAAATAACGTGTGAATGTCAGCACCGATCTAAAGGCGAAAATACTCCTTCCCGCAGACCCTCAAGGTAACGACCTGTTTTTCCCCGCACACACATGAGACATGGGCCATAACATCGTGCTAAGAATGGGAACGCGTTTCTCTTTCTTGTTCAAATAGAGCGGAGACGAAATGGCTCTGAGTATGCTTGGAGTACACAAAAATTTCACTGGTCTGCGTGATGGGCTGCAAACCAGGGGCGAGAGGAGCGTTGGAGGTAATATCTGAAAACGAGTCCCGGGCGGAGTACAGTGAGAGGTCTCTCTCTCTCTCTCTCTGTCTCTCTCTCTCTCTCTGTCTCGATGCTTCAAATTTCTTTCGCGGGCCGCCGGTTGCTCTCCCTTGACCTAACAGTACTTAGCTTTTAGCAAATTCCGTGCGATGTTTCCAAACAGAGCAAATACTCTTCCACAGGTAACAAAGAATCTTAACGACTGATCAGCATGACAGATACTATTTCTAAACACGTGGTCTTGCGTTTATTGAAAGATGGTGTCGGCGCGCTTTTCTTCCTTGCCGTGTCAAAGGAAGTGGAACAAGACCGTCGCATTGACAGTCTGTGGCGCTGCAGACAGACGTCTTCGTGCTGTCCGTGTCGATTACTGGTCCTAATGCACGATAGCCCAATTTCTGGCTCAGGATAAGTGACGTAGCAGTACGGTGCTGCATTCTCGATCGAGCAATATGTCCGTCCACACAGAAACAACGAGGGGCGTTTGAAAAGTCCGTGCAAAGTCTGAGAGATGGCACCGCCGGCGCGTTTCAGGTCGTGCTACTGCATCTTTAGAAAGAACGCACACCAAGTTTCAGCCATATTGGTCTATTTCTTTGTGTTTTGCATTCGTGTGAATCAAGTAAGTCGAGTGATTGTCAAAAAATGGACGAAAAAGAATTTCATGTGGTGATTAAACATTACTTTATGAAAGGCAAAACGCCTCAGGAGACTAAAGAGAAGCTGGATAATATTATGGTGACTCTGCACCTTCGATTAGAACAGTTTATAAGTGGTTTCAAAATTTTCGCAGTGGCCATAGGGGCACAAGTGGTGCTGAACGTTCTGGACACCCTGTGGAGGTTACGACTCCAGAAATCATTGATAAAATCCATGATATGGAGATGGATGACAGAAGAGTTACGGTGCGTGAGATTGCTATTGCTGTGGGCATCTAGAATGAACGGGTACATAATATTTTGGATACACATTTGGACATGAGAAACCTATCAGCAAGATAGGTTCCACGACTGCTCACGCTTGACCAAAAACGGAATCGTGTGAAGTGTTGCAACGATGGTTTCTAACTGTTCAGGAAGAATCCGCAGGACTTTAAGTGTCGTTTCGTCACTGTGGATGAAACATGGATACATTACTATAGTACTGAGACCAAACAACAATCTAGAAAATGGGTTACCAAGGGAGAATCTGCACCAAAAAAGGCGAAGACTATTCCTTCGTCCAGAAAGGTTGAAAGGTGGCTACACTGAGTCACAGCGCCAGAGTTTGCGCCAAAGAGTATTATTCAGCCGCTGAGAAGTTGCTGAGAGTAGTAATAATTCTGAGGTAGGAGTGATCTGTGCTTATTGAGACGTCGATAGAGTACTAGTTGTTCTGTTGGGCAAGACACCTTATGTTATTCGATTGGGGATGTTGTAACGATCAGAGTGTATTTTTCGTCAATATATATGAAGGTAAAGAAAACTTTTTATTTAAAATGCCTTATGCCTCTTGGTCACAGGTTCAGTCAACAAAGCATCTGGCTTGTGTTCATGTATTAGAGTGTAATTCTGGTTTCTATGTGCAATCATTGCATTTCTGTTTTTTTTTTAATTACTTCATTGTAAATGGAGTTTAAAGCATCTTGTCGTGTTGAGGCACAACCGTGCCAGATGTGTACGTTGAATCACACTTCCACACACAGAACAGTTTCACTTGTGCTTTGTTGTTTTGTAGCTTTTATAGTTGCTGGGGACTTAATTAATTAAATAATTGTGCTAACGCAAATTTCCTTTCATTCTTTGTTGTAATTCTAACCAATCAGATTGCGTACTAAAATTATTCAGGGCCAACCGGTTACGAGAATGCGTAACCGGATAAACAGCGACTAAAATTAAAATTATTTGCATTCTATATAATTAAGCCCCCTTGCAAGGTTAAAGCGACTGTCTTTTATGATTCGCAAGGGATAGCTCTCATCGAACATCTGTAAAAGGGTAAAACTATTACAGATGCATATTATTCATCGTTATTGGACCGTTTGAAAACCGAACTGCAAGAAAAACGCTGGCGATTGGAGTGCAAAAAAGTCCTTTTCCACCATGACAATGCACCAGCACACACCTCAGCAGTTGTGTTCCCAAAATTAATGGAATTCACATCCTCCTTGTTCTCCAGACATGGCTCCCTCGGTCTACTATTTGTTTCCCAATTTGAAGAAATGGCTGGCGGGACAAATATTTTATTCAAATAAGGAGGTGATTGCAGCAAATAATAGCTATTTTGCAGACTTGGGCAATTCCTATTATTCGAGACGGATCAACAAATTAGAACAGCTTTGGGCGAAGTGTATAAGTCTACTAAAAGGGGACTATGTCGAAAAATAAAAATGGTTTACCCCAAACACGTAAGTAGTTTTTATTTTTGCACAGACTTTCCAAACGGCCCTGGTAGTAGCGCAAAGGTGCTGAGATCCTGCGTGGTGCTGAATTGCTCTCCTGAAACCCTAGACTCATTTTTCTCATGACAGCCGACTAACTCCAAATACAGTCTCGCGCAGCTATAAAGCGCAGTTTCGATAAGCCGCGATTCTGCAGCTGCCAAATTCTGAAAGTGCTGTACGACGTTTCTCCTTGCTCGAGACAAATGTGAAATTCTGGCACATTAGTAACCGGTGTAACCGCCACATTGTTGAATGCAAGCATGCAAACGTGCATGCATCGTATTTTACAGGTGCCGGATGTCAGTTTGTGGGATGGAGTTCAATACCTACTGCAAATGGTCGGTCAGTACAGGAACGGTTAGTGCTGTTTGTGGAACACGGTGGAGTTGTCCTCCGATCATGTCCCATATGCGTTCGATTGGAGTCAGATTTGGTGATCGACCAGGCCAATGTAATATGTCGACACTCTATAGAGCATGCTGGGTTACAACAGCGGTATATGGATGAGCGTTATCCTGCTGGAAAACACCCCCTGGAATACCGTTCACGAAGTGGCAGCACAACAAGTCGAATCACCAGATTGGCGTAAAAATTTGCAGTCACGGTGCCTGGGTTAACCACGAGAATGATCCTTGCGGTCGTACGAAATGCCGCCCCAGGCCGTTACTCCGTCTAGTTGGCTGCAGGCCCCTTACTGGCCTCCTTCTGTCCAACGCACGGTTATCATTGGCACGGAGGCACAACCAGAGTTCAGAAAATTCAACAGATCTCTACCCCGCCCTTCAATGAGTTCTCGCTTGACACCACTGAAGTTGCAATGACTGTAGTTTGGGTCAGTGGAATGCACGGTACTGCCCGTCTGGCTCGTGGCTGTCCTTGAAGTAACCGAATTATGATAATTCGCTGTGTCACTGTGGTGGCAACTGCTGCTCATATTGCTGCTCCAAATGCAACACGACGCAGCAGCGTCGTATCCAGAACACGGTGTTCTTCCCTCTCCGTAGTGTCACTTGGCAGTCCAGAGCCCGATCTTCTTGCAACCGTACATCCTCGTGACCACTGCTGCCAACAATCATATACAGTGGCTACACCTTTGCCAAGTCATTCTGCGAAATAGCAGAAGGAACATCCAGCTTCTCGTAGCCCTATTACATGACCTCACAAAACAAGAACATTCTAATGCAACTTCTGACTCAGAAACCTGTGTGTATTTTTCCTTGAATGCGGATTGCACATGGCATTACCCCTTGCACTGAAATGAATGCTAATCATTTGCACAGCCAAACATTAGGTCACTTCTTGCAATTTCACATTTATTTCATACCGTGTTCGTGCTGTTGCAATAGATACTTGTCATATAGAGATAATGCATGACTCTTTTTCACCTGCCTCCGTGTTCTTACGCTATGATGCGTTCCATCTAAAGCTGACGAGCTGAATTTACTACAGACGTTTGTTGCGGTCTGCCAGAAAGTCTCTTATGCAAGGAATCACAGAAAAAAAGTTTCCTCGAACTGTTATTCAGAGGCTTGCTGGTAGATTTTCACTAGCTCCTACTGAATCAGTGAACACACTGCTTTCTCCAGCTTATTTCTCACGTTATGATGACGATGGGAAAAGTAAGCCACATACAGAGCAAAACCGACAATCTTTCTTCCCGTGCATCTTCCGCAATTGGAATAAGGTGGAAGAAAATAATTCCCGTACACAGAACAACCTTCTCTAAACGTCCCAGGTGTGTCTTATGGAGTATGAATGCAAGTGCAGATACGGACTGTTTTTTTTTTTATTTTTTTTATTTTTTTTTACCTATTGAGTTTTAATAACCCTCTCCTACGGCACGGTGGTACGGGTTGTCAGTCTCCCAGTAACACATCGAATATCTGACATCAAACACAACTCTCCTGCATCGACATCTTTGGTGAGACACTCGTTCCTGTAATATATCGCGTATTGTATCTTAACTGTAAAACGATACTTAAACTCTACGGAATACGATATAACGCGAATTAGTCGCCAGAGAGATGCGATGGACATTGTCGGTTCGCCTTTCGCCTGCGGGAGTACTCGGCGCTCTTTGTATTGCGGTGTTAACGGCGTGAAATGACTATTCACTAAAACTGAACTGAGATAGACTTACTTCTGTTCGAGAGCTTGAATTAGACAGCCGATGTATGAGGCTTATATTCTTCTGTACCGACGAGGCATTGTTGGCAGCAGCCATTACACAGCTGTGAATTATGTAATTAATGGTATTTAATAATGAAAGAAATAACATCAAAGGAATAGTGCAAAAGCGCACTTATTGATCCAGAATGACAGAAAAAATTGCAAAATCAAAAATAATTAATGTGGAGTAATGAAATTTCTGGAATACGTTTGTCTACGTAACACATTTAAGAGATTAACATAACAGTGTCACAGGTTAATGTAAGTACGAGAAAGCCATTGCAAATCTGAAATGCTGGTACTTTAATAAGTGGTGTAACTGCCAGAATGCTCAATGCAAGCGTGCATGCATTGGGTTGTGCAGCTGCCGGATATCAATCTGTGGGATGGAGTTCCATGCCTGTTGAACTTGGTCGGTCAATCGGGGACGGTTAATGCTGTTTGTGGAACGCAACGGCGTTGTTGTCCGATCATGTCCAATAAGTGCTTGACTGGAGACAGATCTGGTGACCTACCAGGCCGAGGCAATACTTCAGCATCCTCAGAGCATGTTCGGCATGTGGGTGAGCGTTATCCTGTTGGAAAACACCCTCTAGAATGCCGTTCATGAAATGGCAGCACAACAGCTCGAATCACCAGATTGAAGTAAGAATTTGCAGCCAGGGAGCGTGGGTTAACCACGAGAATGCTGCTGCCATCGAACGAAATGGGGCCACATACCTTAACTCCCAGTACAGGTCCAATGTGTCTAGTACGCAGACAGGTTGGTTGCAGGTCCTCAATTGGCTTCTTTCTAACCAACACACGGCCATCACTGGCACCGAGGCGCAACCAGACTTCATCAGAAAACTCAGTATATTTGTACCTCACCCTCCAGTGAGCTCTCGCTAGACAACACTGAAGTCGCAAATAGCGGTAGTCTTGTGTCAGTGGCATGCAAGCCGCAGCGCGCCTGGCTCGTGGCTGCTGTTCAAGTAATCGTTTTGTGACAGGTCGTTGTGTTATTGTGATGCCAACTGCTGCTCAAACTGCTGCTGCAGATACACCCGACACATATCCCGAACACGATGGTCTTCCCTCTCAGTACGGCCAAGTGGGCATCCCCAGCCCGAGTTTCTTGCAATCGTACATTCTCGAGAGCATTGCTCCCAGCAATCATGTGCAGTGGCTACATTCCCGCCAAGTGTTTCTGTAATATCATAGAAGCAACATCTAGCTTCTCGTAGCTTGTTCAAACTCAGGAAGGTGTTGATAATGGCTCATCGCCGTAATGGAATTCTTGACTAACATCAACTTAGCACGTTCGATATCAAAAGTAAGAATCACTCACGACCGATACAGCGTGTATTTAAAGCAAACATGACTTGCAGCCTCATTACGGCAACTGGCGCGAAATGAGAATAGACATCATTTTTCACACGTAGAAACACGCCCACTAACTTTCGTTTATGTAGCACAGCTTGTTCTTGGAGTTGCGATTTTTTATTCCCCGTCAGTGTATTATGCAGATTTCCGCTAGCTTCCTCTAAAACAATAAACAGACTACTTCCTCCGACGAATGTCTCGCGTTATGACCACAGAGATAAAAATAGGACATATGCAGATGAGGGTCGACAACTTTGTTCCTGCGTATCGCCTGTGACTGAAATAAGATGTAGAAAAATAATTCCCGTACACCGTAAGACCTTCCCTAAGCATCTTACTGAATCTTGCGGAGTACAGATGTAGGTACACATAAGGGCTACGTTTTTAAAAATCCCCTTACTGAGCGTTACAAATCTTCTGCTAGGGCATGATGATGTGGGTTGTGAGTCTCGTCAGTGATAACAACAAATATCTGACATCAAATACTGCCTTCCTGCAACGACAACATGCATCGGTGATGAGACAAAAATTCCTCTAATTCTAAATTACTTTCAGCACCGCCGGCCGCTGTGGTCAAGCGGTTCTAGGTGCTTCAGTTCGAAACCGCGCTGCTGCTACGGTCGCAGGTTTGAATCCTGCCTCGGGCACGGATGAGTGTGATGTCCTTAGGTTAGTTAGGTTTAAGTAGTTCTAAGTCTAGGGGACTGATGACCTCAGATGTTAAGTCCCATTGTGCTTAGAGCCATTTGAACTTTCAAGATCGTCGTCCTGTTTCGTAACAGTAAATGTTTGAATCAAGATGTATTATTGATGTTATTATAACTGAATGCACGGATGCAATTACGGCATATGTCAGATAAGCCACGTTTCCATACTTCCGAATAAAACACAAAAAAACGGTCCAGAAATTGTAAAACTTCATTCATCTGTCTTGTCTTTTCCTAATCTTTACTTAGGCCACCAGCACATCGTAACAACTTCTTACATAATTAAACAAAGATTTACTATGACATTTGTTCATTTTTTTAAAAAATGGACTTGTCTCTGGTATTACACCAATAACTATCAGCAATTTACAGATTACTGAATATGATGAGGAATGTAAGAATTTAAAAAAATTGGATAAGTTAATAAAAGTCACACGTGTGGAAGGTTCATTTCGCTTCTCTTTCTGATGAACTGTATGTAGCATCCGTAACAGTTCTGCCATAGACCTACTTATTATAGAATTCCGTGTCCGTGGTTAGGACATATAGGGTGTTCGAAAATCAATATATGGATTTCAAAGCTTTGCACCATCTATTACATCCAACTTACAATTATAAATAATACATCAAATGAAAGAGCAACTCAAACTGTTTTGATACAAGTATTCAACGTGAACATCATTTGCACATATCGAGTCAAAAGGCGAGCTCTTTCCAACCCCTGATCAGTGTGTCTGCAGTAATAGTTTAACAATGTTGTTTCTGAAGTCGGGTGCATCAGCTGGTAGCGGAGGCACATACACATGATCCCTTACTGCAAACGGTAAAGACATTGTTGTAAGCGTATCTTTAAAAGTCTCCACAGAAACGTCACTGGAATTGCTAATTCATCTCTATCCTTCCGAACGGATTCCCCGGGGTATGCTTGAATCACTCTCACTCGTACAACTTGTTCTTCAGTCTCTCTTGGTCGTTCCCTACTCTTCCCTTTGCGCACAGGCACACAAACGAAAGTATGTGAGTTTCTCTTTAGTTTGGTGTATTATTTATTACTGCAAGTTGAATGTAATAAATACTGCAAAGCCTTAACACCCGTATATTCATTTTGGAACACCCTGTACTTCTTACCAAGCTTAATGACAGCTTTATATTTCTCTGGCTGCCCTGGTAGAGGCACTGCATGAAGTTTTCCCTCAGGAAAAGTCAATGTAGTTGATGCTTTCTGAAAGACTAAATCGCGATAGATAAGTTGTGATAATGATGCACTGCAGCGAACTACGTGCTTGTGTGCAGTGGGATACTCAATGAACATGTACTTTGAAAGAGTAAACGTCTCATTATCAACACAGTTTCTGTAAGACCGAAAGTGCATTTTTAGATAGAACAAAAATTCTAAAAGTAAATCTTGTGTAACATCAACCGCAATGAACTTCTTTGTTGTATCCCAGAATCTAACTGCAATTTGGAGCAGCGACAAATCAAGCTCTGGACATGTCTCGTTCTTGCACCAAACACTCGACGCCGTCAAGTCCATCCCCTAAGTAATTCTGAACTGGTCTTCATTGTTCTGGCATCACACGACAGAGTAATCTGAAAAGTATGCAGTGATGTTGAAACCTGATTTTCGACAATTATTGCTCCAATGCCTTCAATTATTATTGTTGGATCTGAATAATACTTATAAATACTTTAAAAATGCTCTAAGATTGCTTAAAATATTTGTGAATTTCTTTATTGTTTCACAATAAAATGAATATTTTTGAGCAACCTTACAGCATTTTAGAAGTCTATTTTATAATTACTGTCCTCTATAAGAATTTTCAATCCAATTTAGATACTAGATTCTTTCGAACCCGCTTCATTCCATGTCAGAAAAACAATTGGTCTCACAGCTGAAAGAATACCAACGAAGGTCTGAGAAGAGACGTTTAAGTGCCGTGCAGCTCAGCTATGGAAACAGGAGGTAAGATAAAGCTGCCATTAACTGTAAGGTTGTTTTGAACGTCACAATTCTTTACCAAATATTCATCTGCAGGAGGTGGTGCTCTCCTCCATTGTTTGGACTGACTTATCCAAACATTATTTGACAGCACTACAGTTTAACGTGGACTTGATTCGTGATAGAACTTAGGATTTTCATTTAAACGAAGTGAAGGAAGTGATAAATGGCACAAAAGTCCGACCCCAAGACGTGTAAATCCCTAGTATGACTCTTCACCACGTAGCCATCAAGCCACATTATTCATTAGGAAGGAATTCTTGAATTGTAAATGTGTTACCTCTTACCCGAAAGAAAAATAAGAAATTCGTGGTGATCTTCGTGAATTTAAAAAAAAACGCTTATGATTCTATTGAAATTCTGATATAATTTGGCTTGGATACCGGGAGCCATACAAGGACTGTTATCTGATAGACTCTGACTTTCAAAATGAAATTTATTGAAATTTATGGAAGAGATTTCAGATGCTTTTGATGTCAAGACGGAAGTCAGGCAAGGAGATGGTTCTCCTCCTGCAGTTTTCTAATGTGGTGATGAAAAGGAATGAGCATCAAAGTTGGCTATACAATTTTAAAGTGATTCCTTGGCCTTTTCAGACAATCTCACAACTATTGTCTGATTCCTAGACGCAGCTATAGAACAAATGAATGAACTTAATACACAAGTAATAATGGTAGGAACCCACAATTTATTTCTTTAGAGACAACGGAATTTATAATGAATATCGAGTCAGTAATCAATGAACTAGAGGCGGATTATTGGAAAATCAAATAGAGGGAGGAATTTAAATACCTAAAAGACGAATACATCCCAACACCTCCAAGAAAGAAGCCTACGCTTCACGAAGCAGGAAAATGGAAACGGCGTGCCAATTAGTAAAAAATGTCTAAAAATGCCTACGAGAAGAAATTAATGTCGATTGAAGACAAGACCCGACACTGCTGCTCGGTAATGGGACCGGAGGCTTTATGTACCGCAAAATGTGTTGCTATGAATTGAAATGATCTAACAGAGGATCTGGAAATGATATTACGACAGATTCCGAAGAAAATACGAGGTTCAGGCAAGAAAAATTGTGAGTTAAGAAGATGACACTACCATGAACTCAAATGCGGGAAAATTTATAGACACAATTCTTAGGGGTAATTTTCTATGGCCACATTGTTATACAAGGTGTTCAAAAAATTGTCGAATGCTTCTAGAAGTGGTAGTACTCACCCAAACAATAAACATGGGGCATACTTTCCTTGATGAACACGTGTTTGTACGAAGGCTTCGCGACACTTGGTTGCGGATATTAGTACAGTCGTTGCATTGGCGCTCTGTCAAATGAGTTGGCAGGGTATTATGATGTCTTAGTCACAGTACTATACTAGCTATCAGATGGTCTGCAGTCAGTTGTGTGATTTGAGTCGTGTTGTAGGCTACGTTAGTTTTAGTCGTGTTTGTGCACCTTATTGTACAGCACTGGCAAACCTGGGTACGTATCGTATGTTTTGCCTTCTTCCAAACGCGAATTTTCTTGTGTGTTTACTGTTACTGTTAATGCGCTGTTTGTACCCACAAATGGTGTAGTACATTTAAATTTTCTCTCTTACACCACTCATTAGGAGTGGAAGCCTACTATTCCACAAGGTCAATGGGAGATACGGTATTCTGCCATAGTTTAGCAAATGGACGTAGCCTGTGAGCTCGTGCTCTCTATATACGAAGTGCAGAGGCCCTCTGATAAGCTGTTCGGCAGACTTTTTGAGCTTCTGAGGGACGCGTGTGCCCTTACACCTCGGAAGACTGACAGGGGAAAGCTATGGACAGTGCACGCACCTGACATGTAAGAGCGCGTGCTACGTTCGGTGGAAGAAACCCCTGGGACCAGTGTGCAACATTTAGCAGCAGCAGATGGCGTGTCACACTCACTTATCTGGGGGGGGGGGGGGGGGGAAGGGTACTTCATTAACAATTGATATACCCATATCATGTACAGCGCGTTCAGGCCCCAAAGCCATGGGATCATCGTGGTAGACGGCGGTTCTGTCAATGGCTGTTGCAGAAGTGGGCTGCAGATCCACTGCTCATATCTAACATATTTTTACCGGTGAGGGAGATTTCACAAGAAATGGTGTTGTGAATTTCCGTAACTAGCATGTATGGGCAGACGTAAATCCACAAGCAATTCAGGAAAGAGGACATCAACATCGATTCGCAATCACGTATGGGCAGGCGTGCTTGGCGATAGATTAGTAGGGCCATACGTGCTACCACAAAGGTTAACTGGGCCGTATTATCTGGACTTTCTCGTTAATGTATTGCCTGCCTTGCTGTAGGCTGTGCCACGGCAACAACGAATAAACGAATACAAATGTGATTAATGCTTGACGACGTAGAACACAGTTTCGTCACAAAGTGCGCTAACATCTGACGCAGAGACTCCAGTACCGCTGGACTTCTCGTTCCCCAGACGTCAATCCCCTAGACTTTCGGTTCTGGGGAAACTTTAAGAAATTGGCCTACGCCACGCCAGTCAACGATGTGCGAAAAGTGTAGGGTCGCCTCTTCAAAGCGTGCCAGCAGGTACAACTACAACCTGGTGTACTTCAAAGGACTCGTCATTCTTTACGCCGGAGGGTAGAGGGGTGCATTGTCATGAATGGACGCCACGTTGAGCACCTCCTGTAAACACGTGTTTATCGCAGAAAGCTTGCATTTCCGGATCCATGTTTATTCGACTTGTTTTTCTTATTTCCTTGAGTACTGCTGCCTCTCAGTGTATGAGACACTCTTTCGAGCACTCTGTATATTCATACCCGGTTGAGAAATTGTATCTTCCACTAACTCCTCAACAAGAAAGCCAAAAAAATGTGGTTCAGTGAGACACAAAGGTATGAAAGAGCCATGGATAACACAGAAGGACGTCCAGAAACGATTTTTGCTCAAGGAAAAACTCCAAGGGTACCTTGGTTCCAAATGGAAATTTAAATTGAAACTAGCAAAAAAGTGGACTGAAGCATGAAAAGAACAGCGTAAGAAGTGTCTGCGGGAATACTAGTCATGACGCAAAGAAAAGAAAAACCAGAAGTGAAACAACGTGGTCTGCAGATGGCCGAAATGGTATCAAGAATTATTATTATTATTATTATTATTATTATTATTATTATTACCAATAGTGTCAGAAGCGTCACATATATTGCAACAACTATTTCATAGTCATGCAGTATACGGTTTAAGCTCAGAATTGAGCCATTTCCTTTACACTGAATTGTGGGGAAACAAGATTTCCCAAGAACACTACGTAGGGCACTGAAGAAAGAAGTTCCCATTTTCACGTACGTACAGTTTGTATCTTTGAACTAAGTTATCATTCTATTGATTTGGCGAAGCATTTCAGTGATGAATTTTCGAGCATAAATTCAGTAATTGCAGTCACGAGGAAACATCCAGGAAGCCAAAGAGGCAGTCCTCATCGCGCAAGCGTGAGCGAGCGGCATGCATTTCTCCGACGCTCAAGCGGCGCAGCTCACCGAACAAGCGGAGCTGCTCGAGGCTCAGATGCGGCAGAGGTGCGCCATGCAGTAGAGGAGGACGCCGAATGGCGGCGGGCTGCCACTGTTCAGCAACCAGCCTGACGAAGTTGTGCCAAGTCACTGACGACATGGCGCAGCAGAGGGTGTAATGGCAACGGATGCGTTGCCGCACTAAATTCCTTGTTACAGGGACGAAGCCACTGCAGCAGACCCAGGAGAATCCACACGAGCCCAGCCACAGCAACTGGAACACGCAGCGACATAGGAGGAGCAGCAGCAGGTGGCCCGGAGACGACGTCGGCGCCAGCAGCAGCAGCGCTCACCTCCTCGACAGGACTGATCATTCTATGACAATCTGGCATTGCTCCTGTGGCACTGATGCGTCATACCCAACCACTAACATAATCTTACCTTGCACGATCTGTCGCAGATAGCAAGAAACCGCTACTGCCCCTACTACCCAACCTGACACTGTCGCAGAGGTTTTATTCCCCTTGGCACTTTTTTCCCTGTGCCCTTAAAATCGCTCTTCTTTCAAACTTGATTCTGTCAAGCTTTTACGACCGCTTCTATCACCTAGATGCGCCCGTATTAATGGGTAATCTTACGCAGATGTACAGATAACATCGCAGTTCCTCGTTCCTGCGATCTCCTCGATTCTAATTAGTAACAAAGCAGAGGTGACAGTAGACCTTTTGAGTTGGTCACCATGCTAATGCGAGCGTGTTGGGGCTCCCACTTTTCTATCCTTCTTTTTTTTTTTTAAAAAAAAAGACACCTACCGTGATGCAGCAGTAGCATGTAGCTACCTAATGAACTACGTGACTGCCCTGCGAGTTGAAGCTGGCCAGGGAACTCTGATAGACAGAAATCACGTCTGCAGCATCCCAAGTGTGTAGCCAGTGAACACACTACTACACTCCTGGAAATGGAAAAAACAACACATTGACACCGGTGTGTCAGACCCACCATACTTGCTCCGGACACTGCGAGAGGGCTGTACAAGCAATGATCACACGCACGGCACAGCGGACACACCAGGAACCACAGTGTTGGCCGTCGAATGGCGCTAGCTGCGCAGCATTTGTGCACCAGTTTGCCGTGGCATACGGAGCTCCATCGCAGTCTTTAACACTGGTAGCATGGCGCGACAGCGTGGACGTGAACCGTATGTGCAGTTGACGGACTTTGAGCGAAGGCGTATAGTGGGCATGCGGGAGGCCGGGTGGACGTACCGCGGAATTGCTCAACACGTGGGGCGTGAGGTCTCCACAGTACATCGATGTTGTCGCCAGTGGTCGGCGGAAGGTGCACGTGCCCGTCGACCTGGGACCGGACCGCAGCGACGCACGGATGCACGCCAAGACCGTAGGATCCTACGCAGTGCCGTAGGGGACCGCACCGCCACTTCCCAGCAAATTAGGGACACTGTTGCTCCTGGGGTATCGGCGAGGACCATTCGCAACCGTCTCCATGAAGCTGGGCTACGGTCCCGCACACCGTTAGGCCGTCTTCCGCTCACGCCTCAACATCGTGCAGCCCGCCTCCAGTGGTGTCGCGACAGGCGTGAATGGAGGGACGAATGGAGACGTGTCGTCTTCAGCGATGAGAGTCGCTTCTGCCTTGGTGCCAATGATGGTCGTATGAGTGTTTGGCGCCGTGCAGGTGAGCGCCACAATCAGGACTGCATACGACCGAGGCACACAGGGCCAACACCCGGCATCATGGTGTGGGGAGCGATCTCCTACACTGGCCGTACACCTCTGGTGATCGTCGAGGGGACCCTGAATAGTGCACGGTACATCCAAACCGTCATCGAACCCATCGTTCTACCATTCCTAGACCCGCAAGGGAACTTGCTGTTCCAACAGGACAATGCACGTCCGCATGTATCCCGTGCCACCCAACGTGCTCTAGAAGGTGTAAGTCAACTACCCTGGCCAGCAAGATCTCCGGATCTGTCCCCCATTGAGTATGTTTGGGACTGGATGAAGCGTCGTCTCACGCGTCTGTACGTCCAGCACGAACGCTGGTCCAACTGAGGCGCCAGGTGGAAATGGCATGGCAAGCCGTTCCACAGGACTACATCCAGCATCTCTACGATCGTCTCCATGGGAGAATAGCAGCCTGCATTGCTGCGAAAGGTGGATATACACTGTACTAGTGCCGACATTGTGCATGCTCTGTTGCCTGTGTCTATGTGCCTGTGGTTCTGTCAGTGTGATCATGTGATGTATCTGACCCCAGGAATGTGTCAATAAAGTTTCCCCTTCCTGGGACAATGAATTCACGGTGTTCTTATTTCAATTTCCAGAAGTGTGTTTGCCTTCACGAGTCCATTGTAGGTCGTCCTTTTTGTGTGGGTGATGCTCACAAGCTGTGTGGTAGAACAGAATTCATTTAGCAGTTCTGCAGCGTTGTACTCTACCTTTTACATCTGAAACACTTGCTTCACATCCGATGCGGCTGTAACTTACGGATGCGACAGACATGGAAACGAACGTTCTTGGTGCGTGTGAAAACAATGCAATCTTCTCAGGCTTTTTGTAGTAACAGCATTGTGGCGAGTATATGATTAACGAGTGGAGGGCAAGGTTTATTTGAGCGACGCGGTTGAGCTGATCTTTCTTTATTTAAATTTCGTAAGAATAGTAGAACGTACTTCGGAGGTTATGGCGCACTTCCTTCCTAGCAGCGAGGCCGTAAGTGCACCACACGAAGTCCGCTGTAATAAGCTCATCGGACAAAAAATTAAGTCATGCTAATGCCCTCCCACAGACGAACCGTTAAACTTTTACATATGGTGCTGCGATCGAATTACGTTCTCAGCAGCACGCGTACTGCCTCTACGTGAGCACAAGGCAGTATCGATCAGTGAGACTCTTGTGTTTCAAGCGGATATTACTCGTAAACATGAATAAATGTAAGGACGTGACAGTGGCAAAAAGCAGCAATTGCGTTTGGTCGTGTCCGTGGCTATACGGCGTGTAAAGTTGCGGGATTTGTTGGTGTTTCGCGGTGGACTGTTCAACGTAGTACAACCAGTGGTGTAACACACATGGCCACGAAACGCGACGTCAGAATTATAGTCGGAAAAATACCCTGTCTCTGAGGGACTGGAGGCTTTTTCACCGCTTGAGAATCAAAATCACTACCAAACTCGACAGGAATTGCTGCAGGCAGCTAATGAGTGTCCATCTCTACTTGTAAGCGAGAGAACACTATGAGGGGAATTACATGCAAGGAACATTTGAAATCGGTCATCTCGCAAGAGGCCATTGTTCGCACAGGCACATAAAGACAATAGCGAAGCAAAGTTCATCGGTCTCGAAGAACATGTGACTAGTTTTCTGAACACTCCCTCACCCTATTACATCTCGACCGGCCTGCAAAATCGCCTGGCTTCAATCTCATAGAAAATATGTTGGACACGGAACAGTGGGTAGAACGTCGATGCAATTCTGTGGAACTGTGAGATCAAATCCTCAATAATTAGCTTAACCTGTATGTGATGTATTTGAACAACCTTGTGGGCTCACTTAGAAACCGAATGCTGGCAATTATCAAGTCCAGGGATGGAATTACACGGTATTAAATCATGCTTGTAATGATCTCTTGGAGTGATTCATTTTTTTCCGTCTGTCTGCTCTCTCATCTGCCTTTAATAACAGAATACCTTTTGTGCCCTTGATGTGATAGACTTTGTTCTTCAATTCTTCTAAGTTTATAATGATCTCTTGGAGTGATTCATTTTTTTTCCGTCTGTCTGCTCTCTCATCTGCCTTTAATAACAGAATACCTTTTGTGCCCTTGATGTGATAGACTTTGTTCTTCAATTCTTCTAAGTTTATTTTATCTTTTCCTTATGAAGGTTGTGTTCTCTAGAAATCGTTTCATCTTTCCTGTCGCCATTAATCTTCAGCGTCCTTGCAGGTCACTTTGATTTCATTCGCAAGTAACATACATTGCTGTGTTCCCTTCTTTTCCTTAATGTTTTTAAACTTCTTACATTCGTTCCTCTTCCTGAAGTAAACCTCCTGTAGTGGTATTCATTATCATAGTATTATGCAGGTTCATACTACTTTGGTTGGGAATCATTACATAGCTGTGAACTGAGATCGTTATTGGTCCTGGTTACACCTTATAAATCAGTATATGATTATAGAATCTCTGTGTAACCATGATGATACCCGCATCTTCAGTGCCCCTTAGCTTTTTGAAATAGACCTCTTTCTCTAGAGAATTTTGAATAGTATATCTACTATTAAAAGCTGATATTTACTGCAAAAATCTATGGGTCTTTCTCCTCTTTCACTCTTATCGCTGACGCTTTCTTCTCACGTAGCTTTACCTTCTGCTCCATCCCGTGCTATACCTTTATAACCCGCCATGTGTGTCTGCTTTTTATCCCCTTTGACATAATGAGTTAGCCATTCATTTCATAGTCATAATATATATAGCAGTTCATGACATCCAGTCTTACAAATTTCAAAACTCCGCCATCTCTCTCCCCACATCCACCACTGCTGGCGGCTCACCTCCAACTGCGCAACGATACGCGCTGTTAACATCCAGCTGCCCAACACTACAATAGCCAACAACAATGCAAACCAGTCACAGTCTGCACACAGCACAGCCAGTGATTTTCATACAGAGCGCTACGTGGCGGTGGCGTTACCAAAATAAGAACCTAAACAGCCTACTTACACGGACACAAATACGATGGCACTGCCACTCCGAAAGACAGGATAAATTGCGTTGTCGGGAAATAGATAAACTTGTGATCACGGTACACGTTTCTTTAACCCCTGTAATAACTAAGAGTATAGTAATTTAAGTAATGTGTTTCACTGTACGTCCGGTTGGCGCTGCATAGCGCATTATCTAGTACATTTCAATGTTCTTGATTGGGTTTCAGCAATCAGAAGGCGGCATCCCGTCGCAATAGCCGTTTCTCACAAATAGACTTCGATCACAATTTTTACAACTTAAAACACGAGCCTTTCAGTTAGTTATTTACTTGTATATTAATAGCGCTACCAGACTCAGAATACATGCTACCAAACAACTACTCCGTCATGACGTCACTGAAAATCAAATATGAAGAGTATAACAAATTAATTTTCGTCGTTTAGATAAATACCACGCGGGAAGATATATATTCTTGAACTCGATGTGCTAGAATCGATGGATTATTTTCGTTATTCTTATATGTGAAACTAAGGAAGTTGCTTAGTGTCCTACTTACTTCACACTCCGTCTCTCTAGATGCCTGTAAAATCGCCATGTTTGTAGCTTTAGGTTAATTATGAATAATAATCGTACTGTTGAGTTAAAATGAAATACTATTTATTAAATATATGCCTTTTATATCACTAATTGTCTCTGCTAGCTTATGAGATGTTTAAGCAAATTAATTCCTCTGGAAAGCGAAGGCTTGGTGATGTGGCGATTTCGCACCATCAGTATGCTATGATATGCACATTTGCAACATTTCTCTTAGAAGTTGCGCTCTGATTTTTTGTGTTATTGATATCCGATTATTCTTGCAGCGCACTGCGACGGGAAAAATAAGTCTAGAACGCGAAGAATCAGCTTCGGCGGAGAATGTTGTTTAAATCATATCCTAACTGCAAAACTAAACATGATCATTTCCACTCCCACTGCAGCCTCTGTGACTCATCCTACCTCAGAACAATTGGTATTCTGAGGCACAATGCACTCTAGCATTCCATCTTTATTTTGATGAGATTTACGGGATAAGAATCAGAAAGGGCATGTTTTTAATGCTCGCGGCCGTTTCGAGCCTAAGGCACTTGTTCAAAAAAAAAAAATAATAATAATAATCTTCCGTTATCCTTATCTGGCACTCTTGCCACCAAGGAAATATTGTTGGCGGGTACGCGGAACCGAACGATTGCCCTCCGCGTATGAATCAGAACGCTTTATTACGGAAGTACACAAGAAATGATTCCTTGGTACTTGTTTCTCTTTGCATATCTATGTTCTTTTCATCACTCTAGCACTTTACCACGAGATAGACACACCATCAGTACACTGAAACGAAGCACAAGACGACTATAGCTGGAATCCATTTGTGTGAGCTGTATCTTCTTCAGTACGGCTGCGTTTTGTTAACTGTTTCGGGAAACTGTCGTTCAGACACGTGCTAGAGCGCAACGCAGGCTCTGATTACAGATTATTCTATATTTTTCTTCGCCACAATATAATCGTAACATGCTTGTGTACAATACACTTGTGGCGTACGCTTTTTCGACCACATCACACCTGCCTACAAACAGTTACCATGGCTATGCGCCGATAAGCATAGAGACTATCCTACTCTATATTTGCTTTATCGTCTTCCTCTTATGTCTTCAACTCTTATGCTACTATCGAAACAGCACAGCAGAAATACTTGTTCACAACAAAGTAAAATTCTCTCTGTACCATCACATAACGCTGTCATGTTTTCTAAATCGGCGATTCCCAACCTGTGGGCACCGACACGCTAGCAGTACGTGGGCATTATAGCACTGGGTCGTGAGCACTGGTCGAGACTAGAAGACAAGATAAAAATTATCAGGAGCTTCAGAAGGTTTCACTCGTCAGTCGTGTAGGTCAGCGAGTTGAAATAGGAGTTGAAATGCTGTGTCTCTAGCCTACAGCACTCACAGGGGACTGGTTGAAAACTTGGAAATTTGTTGTTAAGTTCCTATGACGCCAAACTGCTGTGGTCATCGGTCCCTAGGCTTACATGCTACTTAAACTAACTTACGCTAAGGACAACACACACACCCATGCCCAGGGAGGACTCGAACCTCCGACAGGGGGAGCCGCACGAACCGTGGCAAGGCTCCCAAAACCGCACGGCTGCCTCGCGCGGCAAGGGAATGGTTCAAAACCTACCCTGTTTCTTTTCTTTCTTTTTTTTTTTACACACACACACACACACACACACACATACACATACACACACACACACACACACACACACACACACACACACACACACAGAGAGAGAGAGAGAGAGAGAGAGAGAGAGAGAGAGAGAGAGAGAGAGAGAGGCAGACAGAGGGAGAGAGAGAGAATAGATCGAAAGAAGTTTGCTAAGAAGGACTGCCAGTACTTTCTTTAATGTTGAAAATTACCAATATCGTGTGCCAGCGGCGGCTGGAAGTGTACACCTCTACAGACTGCACTAAAAAGGGTGGCGTAGGCTTTGGCCGGTCGCTCATGGGGTAAACACATAAGATGCCAGGATCCGATCGTAAACTATCGACTTGGTAGTTTCTCGGACACAACTGGTCACAAGAACAACTCGCCTGAGTTCGGTCATTTAATATCCTGAAGCAAGAAATAGTAAGGACGGTTGGTGCTGAACGTCCCGTCCATGTCCAAGATTATGAGGGACAGAGCTTTGCTCGTTTTGATTTCTACTGGAGGGGAAGAAGCGGCCGTGGCCCTATTTAAGCAGCCATCCCGCCATTTGCATGGAGTGTCATGGGTGATGGCAGAAAACCGATTTCTGCAAGAGCGACCCTAGAATTGAACTCGGGTCTCTCGAATGAGAGTTGAGAACGTTAGCCACTACGCCACTTCGTTTAGTCCGGTGGAGACACTGATGAACACCTATTTACTAATAAACTGATTTTCGGTGGACTGTCTATGTGAATGAAACTTTCCAACTTTACTTTTTTTAAAAAAAAATAAGTACAGGAATACATTCATTATAGATAGTGGTTTGAGGCTACAGCTAACCAGTTTTAATCAAGATATTCGTTATCTCGTGGGGATCAACAGTGTGAAAAGTCCCACTGAGTTCTTTTTAACTTTCATCACTAGATTTTGGGCTTTCATCTAATCGTGACAGCTAAGTAAACATAATAAAATTCTTTTCTTTATAAAAATATATAATTTCACTCCTTCTTGTGCATAGTGATTTACTAATTAAGCATAGTGACACACACACGCAACACACACACACACACACACACACACACACACACACACAACACATTCACACACACACGTATACTGGGTGTTCAAAAAAGTGTCGAATATTTTGAGAGGTGATAGTACTCATCGAAACAAGAAAAATAAGTCCAGTAAACATGGGTCTGGAAACACATACTTTCCGAGATAAACACGTGTTTATCGGAAGGGCTGCGCGACGCTTGGTTGCGGATATTAGGACAGTCGTTGCATTGGCGCTCACAGTACTCTATCTACCATTAGGTGGTCTACAGACAGTCGACAGTTCGAGTCGAGTTCTAGGCTACGTTAGTTTTCGTCATGTTTGCATACTTTATTGTACAGTACTGTCAACCCTGCATACGTATCATGATCTTTTACCTTCTTCCGAAGGCGGATTCTCTTATGGGTTCTGTTACTGCGCTGTTTATACGTACATATGATGTAGTACATTTGTATTTTCTTTCTTCCACCATCTGTATGGAATGTAAGTCTACTACTCGACAAGTGAAGTGACGGATATGATACCCTGTTATGGTTTATCAAATGCATGAAGCCTGCGCGCCCGTGCCTTCTACGCTGAAAAATATTCACAACGCAGAGTGCCCTCTGATAAGGTGTTTGGCAGACTTTTCCAGTGTCTGAGAGACACAGGTACCCTTGTACATCAGAAGACTGACAGTGGAAAGCCCTCCACAATCCGCACGCCTGAAGTGGAGGACTATATACTACGTTCGGTGGAAAAAACCCTTGGGAGCACCTGCAAATATTAGCAGCAGCAGAAGGCTTACCTCAGTCTGGGTGGTACTTCATGAACAGTTGCTTCACCCACATCACCTACAGCGCATTCAGGCGTTAAGGCCATAGGATCATCATGGCAGATGGCGGTTCTGTCAATGGCTGTTGCAGAAGTGGGCCGCAGATCCACTGTTCATATCAAAGACATTTTATCGATGACGAAGGGGGTTCACAAGAGATGGTATTGTGATCTTCCATAGCCAGCATGTATGAGCAGATGTAAACCCACAAGCAATTCAGGAAAGAGCGCGTCAACACTAATTCGAAATCAACGTATGGGCAGGCGTATTTGGCGATAGATTAATAGGGTCATACCTGCTATCACAAAGGTTAACTGGGGCGCATTATCTGAATTTTCTCATTAATGTATTGCCTACATTGCTGGAGGCTGTGCCATTGCAGCAACGAATACAAATGTGGTTCATGTATAGTGGCGCACCAGCACAATTGAGTCACCATCGACGCGAAGATCTGACGCAGACATTTCAGGACCGCTAGATTGATTGGGGGGGGCGGGGGGGGGGGGGGGGAGGGGAGGGGAGGCGGCCCTCACCTTCTCCATGCCAGACCTAAAAACCCCTAGACTTTAGGTTATGGGGACACTTTAAGGAATTGGTCTACGCCACACCAGTCAACGATATGCGGACAGTACATGGTCGTGTCTTGAATGCGTGCCAGCAAGTACAACAAGAACTGGGTATACTTCAGATAAACGTCTGCGACATGTTTTATTAGATTCACCAGATCAATAACAACAAAATAAATGGAAATAGTGCTTTACTTTAAGCTCGTACAGTTTTACAATGGCTTCATACACTCCTGGAAATGGAAAAAAGAACACATTGACACCGGTGTGTCAGACCCACCATACTTGCCCCGGACACTGCGAGAGGGCTGTACAAGCAATGATCACGCACACGGCACAGCGGACACACCAGGAACCGCGGTGTTGGCCGTCGAATGGCGCTAGCTGCGCAGCATTTGTGCACCGCCGCCGTCAGTGCCAGCCAGTTTGCCGTGGCATACGGAGCTCCATCGCAGTCTTTAACACTGGTAGCATGCCGCGACAGCGTGGACGTGAACCGTATGTGCAGTTGACGGACTTTGAGCGAGGGCGTATAGAGGGCATGCGGGAGGCCGGGTGGGCGTACCGCCGAATTGCTCAACACGTGGGGCGTGAGGTCTCCACAGTACATCGATGTTGTCGCCAGTGGTCGGCGGAAGGTGCACGTGCCCGTCGACCTGGGACCGGACCGCAGAGACGCACGGATGCACGCCAAGACTGTAGGATCCTACGCAGTGCCGTAGGGGACCGCACCGCCACTTCCCAGCAAATTAGGGACACTGTTGCTCCTGGGGTATCGGCGAGGACCATACGCAAACGCCTCCATGAAGCTGAGCTACGGTCCCGCACACCTTTAGGCCGTCTTCCGCTCACGCCCCAACATCGTGCAGCCCGCCTCCAGTGGTGTCGCGACAGGCGTGAATGGAGGGACGAATGGAGATGTGTCGTCTTCAGCGATGAGAGTCACTTCTGCCTTGGTGCCAATGATGGTCGTATGAGTGTTTGGCGCCGTGCAGGTGAGCACCACAATCAGGACTGCATACGACCGAGGCACACAGGGCCAACACCCGGCATCATGGTGTGGGGAGCGATCTCCTACGCTGGCCGTACACCTCTAGTGATCGTCGAGGGGACCCTGAATAGTACGCGGTACATCCAAACCGTCATCGAACCCGTCGTTCTACCATTCCTAGACCCGCAAGGGAACTTGCTGTTCCAACAGGACAATGCACGTCCGCATGTATCCCGTGCCACCCAACGTGCTCTAGAAGATGTAAGTCAACTACCCTGGCCAGCAAGATCTCCGGATCTGTCCCCAATTGAGCATGTTTGGGACTGGATGAAGCGTCGTCTCACGCGGTCTGCACGTCCAGCACGAACGCTGGTCCAACTGAGGCGCCAGGTGGAAATGGCATGGCAAGCCGTTCCACAGGACTACATCCAGCATCTCTACGATCGTCTCCATGGGAGAATAGCAGCCTGCATTGCTGCGAAAGGTGGATATACACTGTACTAGTGCCGACATTGTGCATGCTCTGTTGCCTGTGTCTATGTGCCTGTGGTTCTGTCAGTGTGATCATGTGATGTATCTGACCCCAGGAATGTGTCAATAAAGTTTCCCCTTCCTGGGACAATGAATTGACGGTGTTCTTATTTCAATTTCCAGGAGTGTATTAGCGAAGTTGCTAAATTTCAGGCAAAATCTTGTATTAGCCGTGACTCCGTAACTAAACATTTGCCGACCTATGTTTATATGAGCTTTTTTCTTTAGTTTTATTTGTAGAATAACATAAAAATATTTGCATATCTTCGTAAATCACTCTGTATGTCTGAATGTGTGTAAATGTTTATATTTTTTATTTGTATATTTAGTTAAGTTTGTTTTTACAAAATATGTGGTCCACACAGCTAAAAAGGTTGCGAAACGCAACTCTAAATAATTTTCTGTATCATGAACCCACCTTTGGAATAATCTTCTTCAAAATATTAGAGAAATAAAATTCCTGCTAAACAATAGCTGATGTTCCACCTTCTGTCACAACAGCTGTCTCTTTCATACCATGCAGTTCACTCTTGTCAGTCTCCCTCCACCACAACATTTCCTTACGTCCAGTTGGAGTATTTCCCCATTTCAGCAGGTTCATTCCTAACGGACACTGTCACTACCATTTCAATCAGCTGCTCTTGTTTACCCATTCCGCTTCTGATAATACTAAACATGGTTGTCTATCCCGCCTGGATAGGCGGTGCGTGGGTGTGCCCCTATGAACTGCTTCTGTAATATAGGCCGAGAGTGAAGGAAGTCAGTAGGAGCAGGAGAGGTGAAGCACTTCGGTGCTGCATGTAACTTTAACACTTTTAATAGAGTCAAAAACACAAGTAAATATCAAATGCATACATAACTTAGGCTAGGATGAGCACGTAGGCGTGGAGCCGTAGTCCATGACCAATCCTGTGAAGTTAGGATGACTGTTTTGTATAATCTCAAAACTAACAAACACTCGTTGCTGTCCAAACTTTAACTGAACGTAACTAATACAAAGTCTCAGTAGCAAGCTAGCCCACTCGGTAGTAGAAGCGATATTCCAGGCCGTCTGCTCTTGATGAAATGGGGAAAAAACAAGACGGCACTCGCTGGTCCCCCACAGCGTCGGCCAGAGGGCGCTGTGGTCGGCGTAGTTAGTCTTCTCTCGTAGTGACAACTTACGAGAGCGTGCACCTACTTTGTGGCATCGTAGCAATCGACGCCACACGTGGACTGAAATGTGCTAAGCTAATGTATATCATTTTAAACACCCTTCACTTTTATTATTATTATTGCCATTAGTGTCATTATTATTATCATAATTACTGTTATTATTAGTAATATTTTGTAGTATCTGGTATGTGTTGTTCTTGGTCACTTGGTAAGATAGGGCATTAAGGCCCTAATCCGGCCAGGCTAAATAAGTGATAAACAAATAAGTAAACAATAATGACATGTTCTTATACCTTCTCTTGTAAGCCAAAGCGCTATGTCCACTGGCCACGGAGAGCGAATGCCGCCTAATGGCTTTGAGGGCACGTGACGCTGTAAGGAAATTATATAAACGGAGCAGAGACGAATGGGAAATGGTTTTAGCGGAGACACAGTCCACAAATGGTAAAACCCACCGACGTAATCCACTCTGCAAAGGGAAGGTTGCTGTGACCCATCGCCTGATGACGAGCTTCTCCGAAATGGTGAACTGGTTGGCTGTGCTCGTGCTATTGTCATGAGCATCTATGGAAAGCGGCTAAAGGATCGTGAAACCGGGTGTAGGTGTTGGTCGTCTACGTCTCGCGCAAAACGTGGAGCCGGAGACTTGCCCGCTCTGTAAAGCGGCATAGCTGGCGATTTGTAGTAGATCCGGCGACAGATGGCGATGCTGGTGCAGGCACAAGTGTGCACACCGCTCAGCGAACATAGTTGAACCTGGGTGACTCCGCAGCAGACGTCCACTGTGGCCGAGCGGTTCTAGGAACCACGCGGCTACTACCATGCCTCGGGCATGGATGTGTGTGATCTCCTTAGGTTAGTTTTATGTAGTTGTGAGTCTAGGGGACTGCTGACCTCAGATGTTAAGTCCCGCAGTTCTCAGAGCCATTTGAAAGATTTGAACTCAGCAGCAGACGACCCCTGCAGGCACCGACGTTGACCCAACCACACTGCGATTCCAGTGAACGCGACGTCACTGAAACTGGATCGTGGATCAATCGAAAATGTGTCGCCGTATCGGATGAATCACGTTTCCTTTTACAACATTGCGCCATTTCATTATCATGCAGGCTAACGACTACTCGAAATAAGCAGGGTGTCCACACTGAGATTCCAACATTTTAATATCCTACATCTTTCTCATTTCAGTCGGTGGACCTGTGAATCCTGAAGGGGCAGACAGAGCAACTCAACAAGTTTGTGGTGTGCAAATTTGATACGCCAAGTGGACGTAGTGGAGCTGCAATCAATTGTTTTAGCAAAATGGAGGATATGAAGGAGCGTGCACAAGTGGTCTGGTGGTATGCAGAGACAAAATCGGCGACCCAAGTGCAAATAAACTTCCGCCGAGTTTAGAACAAAGCGCCCCGTCGTTCAAGACTATAAAAAAGTGGTGTGATCAGTTTTTGGCTACTGGGAGTGTTGCGAATGGGCATGGTGGTGGTAAGCCTGGGATAAGCGAACATCAAACAAGTGCGGCGGTCATTCGAACAAAGTCCACAGAAGTCAGTGCGGGAGGCAGCACGAGAACGTCGTATGAAACGTTAAACAGTGCACAAAGTGCTTCATCAGCGATTACGTTTGTACGCATATAAAGTACAGGTTGTGCAAGAAATCAAGCCTGATGATGGACCAAAGCGAGAAGAATTTGCATGTGTCATATTAGATCGCATTGCCGCAGACGAGACATTTTTATCACGCGTGATGTTTACTGACGAGGCAACCTTTCACGTGTCAGGGGCTGTCAATCGTCACAATGTGCGCATCTGGGGTCCGAAAATCCACATGCACCTAGGGAACACATGCGCGACAGTCCGAAAGTTAATGTGTGGTGTGGTTTGATGATAAATCGCATTGTTGGCCGTTTTTCTTTCAGGAGCCGACTGTGGATGGAGCCATATACCTGGACATGTTGGAACAATTTGCCGTGCCACAGATAGCAGACCTGCAGCCAAATGTGATGTTTCGACTTCACGGTGAACCATCCCACTGGAGCCTTGATGTGCGGAAATTTTTAAAGGACACATTCTCGCAACGATGGATTGGCCGTGGAGGTCCAATTCCTTGGTCGCCACGTTCGCCCGACATAAACCCCCTCGATTTTTTCTTGTGGGGTTATGTGAAAGACCGGGTGCACGCTACACCAGTAAAGGTCCTGCAAGACTTGAAACAGCGCATAAGAATTGTCATAAACTCTGTCACAGAACAGATGCTCCGCAACACATGGCACGAAATCGATTATAGACTTGATATTCTTCGCGCTACCCGTGGCGCCCATGTTCAAGTGTACTGAACCAACCACCTGTGTATGAAAACTTGATGAGCTGCTGTATGATTTCCCTGTATTTGTTCGTCAATAAATTGCTTTTCCTCTCAGATTTTATGAGTTCAAATGTTGGAGTCTCATTGTGGACACCCTGTAAGCACTATGAGACGGCAGCAGGTACGTCGGTGGTAGTAATCGAGGCACCGCGACAGGTATTGACTATGTGAACATTACTACGGATCACCTGAACACCTTCATGCTTGATCGCCGGCCGCGGTGGTAACTTCCAGGAGCATAACTGCCCTGTGATAAGGCCAGAATCACACGAGGGCGTGCTGAATAGTAATGCCTCCGAATTTTTCATATGAAAACTTTTAATTTTATTTACATAAAACAAACGTTATTAACTTCGTATATCTTAACATCCCCATCCGATCTCTGGATCCCTACCAGCAGTATCGCGGAGCACTACGTAAAACTTTAGAATTTAGCCAAGGACATAGGTAAAACTTCTGTCTACAAATCGTCAACTTGTTTCGTCCCTTATCCAGCTAAGTGCTGACGATGGAAGAGTCATTCCCCGGCAGTACGCCACCACCTTGAGAAGGCTGTTTGCACGCACGACAGAAATGAGACATGTTGCAATAAAACGACCTGGAGAAGTACCGGCAGCGCCGTGTTTCCACGTACAGCGGTGTTCCACATGAGCAGGATTTCCTGCCCTGACTCGAGGGCACTGTCCCCAGGTTCTTTACTCACCTAATGGGTGCGGCTTAGCCAGAGTGACTCAGCAGTTTCGTCTGTTCGCTCCCTTCAGCTTGTGAACTGACACATTTTTTGCTTCTTCTAAACCCGCGGGTTCTCTCCTGACCTCTTTCCTTGACGTAAGTCATAGCGACGTAGACTTTATTGGCTCTTGTCCGTAGAACTAAGGAACAACTTACTGGTTTTAGCAGCGTCTGGCGTGTAACTACACCTATGCTCTGCGAATCGCTCTAAAATTGTGATAGACAGTACTGTCCACTTGACTATATACAAAGTGACTCGCGTAATAATTGCGACTGAAGATGTGGAAACGATGTTTTCGGCGGCTGATACTAGGCAATAACAGCAAATGATTTCGTTGCACGTTTAATGCTCTTAACTCTTGTACGAACTGAGATATTGAACCAGCTAAGTTTTAAAAAAATACAACGACATATGTATTTAAGCACGCTTTTTGTACTTTTGTTAAGAGCATTAGGAAGAGAGACGAGTAAAGTGAGATAACGCTTGGTAACTGGAAGACCTATGTGGGAACATGGTAACGAGTAGACGGCATTCCCTCACAATTATTGACATTCTTGGAAAGTCACCCGTCACACAATTATTCCTCCTCGTGTGCAAGATATGAGAGATAGGTGACGGACCCCCTCCCCCCCCCCCCCCCCCCCGACTTCAAGAAAAATTTAATAATAAGGTTTTAGTTCCAGAGAAATGTAGAAACATGCGAGACAATTCTGACTCTACGACTTAGTTTAGAAGATAGGTTAAGGGAAGGCAAACATGTGTTTATAGCATTTGTAGACTTCAAGAAATCCGCTATCTGTAGTGTCTGAGTTTTTCGGTAAATCATGCAGTGTCCTTCAGACAGGCACGTATGTGTGAAAGAGCAGACACTGTTAGAGTCGACAGCTGTATGAAGTGGAAGAAACATCTTCTGAATTGTGAATACGACTAGACTGCAGCTGTACTATTTATTAATGAGAAACGAAAATTTGGTCCAGACCGGGACTCGAATCCCGATTTAGCGCTTTATGCGAGTTGTCGCATTAATCACTTCGGCTATTCGCTGCAGGGTCGACCCAAATCTCCGTATTATGTTTTTGAGTGGCCGCGTGTTGTACTCACACAGTTGCTGTGATTCCTGCAGGGGGTGAGACTTTATTATTATTATTGAAACTTCCTGACAGATTAAAACTGTATAGCGGACCGAGACTCGAACTCGGTCCCGAGTTCGAGTCTCGGTCCGGCACACAGTTTTAATCTGCCGGGAAGTTTCATATCAGCGCACACTCCGCTGCAGAATGAAAATCTCATTCTTTATTATTACTCTCAGTTGATCCATTGTAGAATTGGGACAGCAGCCCACCAAATATTTACCAAGAAACTTGACGCCAAACAGCCGTATGTTTTAAGAAGTTATTTTACTTAGAGAACCAGTGTTGGCGTTTCGGTAACGTCATCTTCAGGCCCCTCTGCACTTCACAATCAAATATATCGATACTTGCATACTGGAGCCATCAACATCTGGATTCCCGTGAAATCGTCTTTGGAGTTGAGACCTGGTAGTCAGGGAGACGCAGGATAAGGCAACGATTGTGGACGGGGCCGTTGGCTACAGTAATCACATGCACTTTATTTGAGGAAATAATTTTCAACAATCATTGTAAAGGAATTTACCACACTGACGGCTGAAAGCCTTATTATGAAAGAATAGCTAATTATTTGTCGGCTGAAGGCCACAAGCAATGTTACACACAATCAACGGCTGAAGGCCTGATTAAGAAAAAAATTCAAAACTATTCGTCGGCGGAAGGCCACAAGCAATTTCGGAAAACTCAACGGCTGAAGACCTGAATTAAAAGTGAGGACGGGAATTTCACGTTAAAAATACTAAAACTTTTTTAAAACAATCTTAACAAACTGTAGCAAGCTATAGTGACAGGTGAAGAAGGCCTTATCAAGACAGAATTGAAAATTATTTGTCTGCTGAAAGCCACAAGCAATGTTACAAACAATTAACGGCTGAAGGCCTGAATTACAAGTGAGGAAGGCAAATGCACGTTAAAACATTAAGGTAAATTTTAAACAATTGTAACAACTTGAGCAAGTAAGATGGAGTGATCCACAGACAGTGCTCCACGGATCGACCTGAGGAAGGTCACTACAACTGCGCAAGCGGTAAGACTGGCAGCCAAGAGTAATGTTTGCCTAAGGAGGGAAACTCAAACTAGAGACGGTTTAAATACCGGTAAACCCTCTTACCAAATCCACCTAACGCCAGTTAACCAGTACAATGATGGATTAATCCAGGCTAAGGCGAAGTGACAGATAGCACTGCGTCTCCAGAATCTGGTGTTTTAAACACCAAAAAGTAGACAAGCATCACGCAAATAATAGTGAGAACTCAAATAGTGGAGGTTTCACTACTGGGTAGGGTTCACTCAACTTCAAACATCCTGGGTTCGGTCGTCGGCTACAGCCCCTCGATTCGACAGTGCCTGCACGCCGTCAGCAGTCCAGCCCTGCCCTCACTCTGCGGACCTCTTCGCTGCTCCATCCGAAGCCGAACTGCCAGACACACGTCGACCCGGAAATACCAGCGGTCGCACCAAAGATAGTACCACAGTGCTGGCTATCGATAACCGCTGCTGCTGCCACTCGTGGACAAACAATCTAACAAACTCAGCGGCGCCATTAACACAAGAAGGAAACGAGACGCCACTACCGCTATTAAAAGACGCCAAGTTATGAACGGCAATAACGCGAGCCGCACACGGCTCAGGAGTGTTCACTTCGAAGACTTGACTAGCATTCCGGTGATCAAGCGCAGTGTTACCAAGCAGAGACCAGTTCAGTACCGCTGCTTGATGCCCTGGACAGGGTAGGAAAAGAGGTAATTAATTCTGTGGTTTCCTGAAAGTACCTCAAACTTGTGTAAGGGTTGACAAAATAAATAAAGACATTACAGAAGCTGTGTATGACACTATCAAAGTTTCTGTAATGATGCCGTGTTTATGTTGACCACCAGTGTTACAGGATGACAACTCCTGTCTTGAAATTGACGTGTGCAGGGATCTGTGCGGTGTGATATTTAGTACCAAAGTAGTGCAGAGCCAAGAATGCTTACTCAGCCACAGCATTGTTTATTAATCGCTGGTTGCATGCAGGAGGCCGGTGACTATGGACCAGGTGCTGGTCCTAGCCGGAAGCAGTGAGTGAGTCCACTGAGGCAGCGGCTGGCGACAATAGCAGCCTCGCTGATCCAAGCGTTGGACTCTGCCCCACACCCAAGAGAGCTGGCAGAGGCAAACAGTAGCCCTGATTCGAACCCACGAGTCTCTCAGGCTGGCTGGAGTGTCATACTATGGTACCCACCGAGAGATCTCGCTTCGACAGTGCCAATTCGAAGTTTGGAACCATCAGGGCTAACTGGCAGCTCACAGGTCAGGGGTTTCGCGTAGTCGATGGTGCTGCTTGATGAAAGTGTAACTGAATAAAATCTTTACCGTTTCCAAGTCACGCCGTTTTAAATAAACCTTTCGACCTTTCGATCTCCGCCATCATCGCTGGGAGTAAAAGACTACTGACAGCTGGGGCTGGCATGGTTTTCCGCTTATATAGGTCTCAGTCTGCTTTCCTGCAATATTATGGGGCAACGGGCAGCAAGAGGCACATCTAATTACACTCAATATTTCTCAATATCTTGAAAACTACAGAAGTTCACAGTGACTAAACATTTTCACAAGGAACCTCTGAATTAACGACATTTAAACACTTCAAGCGATTTCAACAAACGATCTCTCAGATAATAGAACTGTTGATAGATATCGTCCCTGAAAGCCAATCATCTGTATCTGTTTCCTTTATTGACTTATGACGTCTTTCATATCTTTTTTATTGTACAAATGTTCGTCACAACATCATATTCTCCACAATTACACAGCAAATGAATAAAACATGAATACCTCACATAAGTCGTTTTTCTGTACTTATTTAATAAACAGTTTACAGTTAAACAATATTTAACGACAATTCTTTGTTATTTTTTGCACATGCACAAGAGTACTAGCTTATTTATTTATGAACAAACGTCTGTTTGTAATCTTTGTGAATGATCTGAATGTGACTGAATATTTATAATATTTCTTTCTTTACGTTTTGTTGTAATATACACTCCTGGAAATGGAAAACAGAACACATTGACACCGGTGTGACAGACCCACCATACTTGCTCCGGACACTGCGAGAGGGCTGTACAAGCAATGATCACACGCACGGCACACCGGACACACCAGGAACCGCGGTGTTGGCCGTCGAATGGCGCCATCTCCGCAGCATTTGTGCACCGCCGCCGTCAGTGTCAGCCAGTTTGCCGTGGCATACGGAGCTCCATCGCAGTCTTTAACACTGGTAGCATGCCGCGACAGCGTGGACGTGAACCGTATGTGCAGTTGACGGACTTTGAGCGAGGGCGTATAGTGGGCATGCGGGAGGCCGGGTGGACGTACCGCCGAATTGCTCAACACGTGGGGCGTGAGGTCTCCACAGTACATCGATGTTGTCGCCAGTGGTCGGCACAAGGTGCACGTGCCCGTCGACCTGGGACCGGACCGCAGCGACGCACGGATGCACGCCAAGACCGTAGGATCCTACGCAGTGCCGTAGGGGACCGCACCGCCACTTCCCAGCAAATTAGGGACACTGTTGCTCCTGGGGTATAGGCGAGGACCATTCGCAACCGTCTCCATGAAGCTGGGTTACGGTCCCGCACACCGTTAGGCCGTCTTCCGCTCACGCCCCAACATCGTGCAGCCCGCCTCCAGTGGTGTCGCGACAGGCGTGAATGGAGGGACGAATGGAGACGTGTCGTCTTCAGCGATGAGAGTCGCTTCTGCCTTGGTGCCAATGATGGTCGTATGCGTGTTTGGCGCCGTGCAGGTGAGCGCCACAATCAGGACTGCATACGACCGAGGCACACAGGGCCAACACCCGGCATCATGGTGTGGGGAGCGATCTCCTACACTGGCCGTACACCTCTGGTGATCGTCGAGGGGACACTGAATAGTGCACGGTACATCCAAACCGTCATCGAACCCATCGTTCTACCATTCCTAGACCGCCAAGGGAACTTGCTGTTCCAACAGGACAATGCACGTCCGCATGTATCCCGTGCCACCCAACGTGCTCTAGAAGGTGTAATTCAACTACCCTGGCCAGCAAGATCTCCTCCGGATCTGTCCCCCATTGAGCATGTTTGGGACTGGATGAAGCGTCGTCTCACGCGGTCTGCACGTCCAGCACGAACGCTGGTCCAACTGAGGCGCCAGGTGGAAATGGCATGGCAAGCCGTTCCACAGGACTACATCCAGCATCTCTACGATCGTCTCCATGGGAGAATAGCAGCCTGCATTGCTGCGAAAGGTGGATATACACTGTACTAGTGCCGACATTGTGCATGCTCTGTTGCCTGTGTCTATGTGCCTGTGGTTCTGTCAGTGTGATCATGTGATGTATCTGACCCCAGGAATGTGTCAATAAAGTTTCCCCTTCCTGGGACAATGAATTCACGGTGTTCTTATCTCAGTTTCCAGGAGTGTATTTGTTTAGCCTGGGAAGCAGTGAAGTCAAATCATGTCTGTAGAATTTAAGAACGATGCATTTTTGGTGGGGACAGCCTTCAGCCAACGGAGAAGCAGACTTATTATATTTTAACTAAAGTTCAGTCTTGATCACAACACTTATGTCTCAATAACATAGATGACCGGTTTCGGTTATTTTTACATAACCATCTTCAGACCCATGGCTTCCTTGGAGGATGGTAGGCAGAGCTCTCCTCAGTTGACTTCGTAGCAACTGAGGAGAGCTCCGCCTACTATCCTCCAAGGAAGCCATGGGTCTGAAGATGGTTATGTAAAAATAACGGGTCACCTGTGTTATTGAGACATAAGTGTTGTGATCAAGACTGAACTTTAGTTAAAATATAGTAATGGAACACTACGAAAGTAGAGACTGGGCTTTTCGAACGAAGAGTTCGAGTGAGTGATTCTGGACTCTTGGATGTTCATTTTGAAAGAAGGCAGACCTGCCTGTAGTAATATGTGATATTCTTTCAGGTTGTTGATAGACTGGACGGTGAACGGCGACTACAATACTCTTAAGTTTTGAAGGGACTTTACGTTTCGAGATGTCTGAATTCATTCGAGAATAAAACTTTTTCCGCTTGTACTAGGAATTGAGGATGAGTTACTTTTCTTTATATCACATATGTTAATTTGTGAATCATCATTTTAAACTATGAACTGTTTTGAGTTGGTGAATATTTCGTGTATTGTGATTAGGAAATGGACTTAGTTTTTGTGCATCTTGAATGACTGTTTAGCTTGGGGATTTTCCTACGTTCTCCTAACCTTTCAACATTTCTGTCTTTGATAATGGTATTTTCTATCTGTATTTTAACTCAATATCATAGGATCCCTTCCCGTTTATTTGAGATGTCCTTTCTTGGATAAACATTATTCAATGTAATTCTCTGTCATCTACATCAATTACCGACGTTAGAATAGAACCATTGCTATTAAATTATTCATTTTTTATTTTGTAGTTTATTAACACAGAAGTCTAGCAAATGCACAGACTATTTGACTGCAGGCTCACAGCTACATGTTATTTATTCGCAGCGACTTATCTGCGGCACGTGGAAGAAGATGTGTGTGCCTTGAGCCCGTGACGACATCGAGCTATTCTTTTCTTTTTTTTTTGAAAAAAAAACAGAGCCTTGCATAGACTAAGTGTATTACGTGCAAATAACCACAAATAAAGACGACACTAGTTTGCTTGTGTGAGATGCTGTTTAAAAGCCATGTATAGCCCAAGTATCTTAAGTACAAGTAACAGTAAGTAAAGGCGAAACTAGTTTGCTCCTGTGAGATGCTCTTTAAGAGAGCAACTCAGCAGTAGGAAACCTTTAGGTACTGTCACAAGGAATGTTGGAAATACACTAAAAAGAAATAGATTCTGGGGTATGTATCCATAATAGTGGATCTCCTACAAATACTACTGACAGCGTGTTTCTGTAGATGCCTGGATGAAGAGGGTCCACTCATCTCGAACCCGTGTTGCCCCCAAAGCTGGCATTGATTTGGGTAAAATTTTGGATGTAGTACAAAGTAATAGTGTCTCAATACTGCCACCAAGGTGCAACGAGAGAAAATCTAGCATTAAAGGCAATGAAAAATTGTGTCAAGAAAAGCATCCAGTAGCTTGTTCTAAAAATTATTGTGGCTCAAGCGGAGCCAGGGAGGAGTTGTGAGCTCTCCTAATCTGAGGACCATTATGATGTTAGGTATAATAAACACTTTGGTGAAGAGGACTCTTCTTTCAAAACGCTAATAGATAAAATAAACATAAAATACTCCAACGTAAAAGTTGCAATGTGTTGATCACATCTAAAACAGGCACGGTGGTAAATTTTGTCGCTTGCCGAGGAGATGAAAAATGAGTGCGTGAAGATGAAAAATCTCTAGGAGGAAAGCTTAAGTTTACTCTTAATTAAATTGATTGTCAAAAAAAATGGTTCAAATGGCTCTGAGCACTATGGGACTAAACTTCTGAGGTCATCAGTCCCCTAGAACTTAGAACTACTTAAACCTAACTAACCTAAGGATATCACACACATCCATGCCCGAGGCAAGATTCGAACCTGCGACCGTAGCGGTCACGCGGTTCCAAACTGAAGTGCTTAGAACCGCACGGCCACATCGGCCGGCAATTGATTGTCTTCAGTTATTTTATGGGATTAGGAAAAATACAAACAATTTAGAGGCAGTGAGGCGTGTTGTCTGGACAATTTAGTTTCGCAGAATATCCACCGGCCAAACACCAATGCATAATCTGTGCCCGAATGTCGATAGGTGCAAGTACAACATAAGCAATGAAACCTGTTCACATAAGCAAGCACTCACTACGAGAACCTGTTGTGAATCCAGTTTACCCCCCCCCCCCCCCCTCCCCACCTTCCCACTCCCTCCCCACTATCCCACAAAGGTTTCTTGCAAATCATGATTTACTGAGTAAGTGTCTTCATGGGGAAAATGCGAGTGAGAGCCTACATAATTTAATTTGGATTAGATGCTCTAAAAGTACAATTTGTGGACTTAATGTACTGAATACAGGAGTCTATGATGCAGTTTTATATTTAAATAAGAGAAAAATGATAGAATTGAAGTACTGAAGAGAACCTAGTCACGTTTACCGCAAAAGCATTTTACACCATCGATCAGAGGAGGATGAAGAAACTCCACAGAGCACTGACTGATTTAGAAATACAGTCCAGACGGATAGAAAGAGAAAGGGGAGAAACTCAGAGGATAAGTTGTACCAACAAGAAGTATTTTAAAATGCGGGGAAGCATATTACAAGTTGAAATACTCGTATTAGAAATAAAGCTTTAAACGGCACTTTTTCTCTATTTTACATTTTTTTGTATTTTTTGAAGCCATTTCTCTAAATGTATATTAGGTAATGCTCTGAAATTTTCAGCAGCTCAAAACATGTTGCTGTCTCATTGGAACTAAAGAAATACTATATCTTTTGATTCAGTTCTGACTAATAGGACTGCACTTTCACAAAAAATTCTTTATTTTGATTGTGTAAAATTCATAATTTCGCAGACAGTGCAATTTTTACATAAATTAATGATTGTGGTTCAGCGATTCTCTTATGGCTCTGCAATAACATTTTCAAATTCATGATTAGAATTTCATTTATGGCTTTTATAAACAGGCAATAAGAAAATTAGAAATCAACATGTGTGTAAAAATACTAATCCCAAGTCTTTTACTTCATTCTTTCCATTAAAATTCAGTTCTTTCCTTTGCACACGCAAAAGTTCAGGTCTCTACTTTACTAACTACGGTAGTAAAGTTTTTAAAAGAAATGTCTACATTTTCGGAAATATCCTCCCATAAAGTGAAATTATACAGGAAGAGTATCAAACGTTATATCACCATGCACTTCTTTGCGAGAATACTGGAATACTGCATCATACTATTTGGTAAAAGACGTTAGCTGTTTAAAGGCCTCAACAGTATTGAAAGTATAAAATACACCAAATGGTTCAAATGGCTCTGAGTGCTATAGGACTTAACTGCTGAGGTCATCAGTCCCCTAGAACTTACAACTACTTGAACCTAACTAACCTAAGGACATCACACACATCCATGCCCGAGGCAGGATTCGAACCTGCTGCTGTAACGGTCGCGCGGTTCCAGACTGTAGCGCCTAGAACCACTCGGCCACTCCGGCCGGCATAAAATATATCCTGTTGCGTTCTATAACTTCTGTAAAACTTTGTTTGTATAACTTTAATTATTATTTCCAATTTATGGTGTGTCCGTTCGTTGCAGTAACTGGCTGGAAGGTAAGAGGAATTTATGTAACGAGCTGAATTTTTTTTAATATTGTTGTTTAACATTACGCAACAGGAGGTCATATAGGGCACACAATTGCCTCGTGACGACAGTCTGAGATTTGTTGATATAGTAACTATTGAAATTCAGAACATTATGAAATGCTGTATTATATTGCCTAAATGTGTTTGGAAAATGCAGAAAAGACTACAGCTGTGCTTTTCTTGTTTTACTTTGCTGGCACTCAGCGAACTCGAAATGTGTCAACGTAGATTATCCTCGACCAGAATGAAGTCATCAAAAATAATATGCGGAGACCAACGTGTCTATAAATATACAAAATCCAGGAATACGAGATACGCTCCAGTCGCTGAATGACGTCTGTATTTGTGTGTGTACTGTCAACAGAGAAACTGGACGGGTAAACAGGTATGAGTGACGCGTATCCTCCCGATAGGCTGCAAGCGATTCACACATCAGACTGTGTGTCTGCTGAAAGGTTCGCTGTGTGTTCGCTTCTCTGGCGTTACAGAGCGAGAATGATTCACACGATTCCGGAACGTTGTTGCACAAGCGTCTGCGTTCCGCAGTCGCTCCCTGGTCGTCACCGGAGACTCTCCTTCCGATCTGTCCTAGTGTCAGGTTTTGCAAAAGATATCGTCTGCGGTGAACTGTATAGATTACTTCGTCTTCTTCTCTCTGCCTTGTATTAGGCAACTACTGATATTGTTTGTCTTTTCTTTGGGCTACCATTAAGTTGATAGATGTCCATCATTTTCGCAATACGATTATAGTCCCTCCCGTCTAAGCCGTTTTTCCATTTCTTTAATAGTCCAAAATGCTTTCATTACTGCTTTGTATTAGTACATCCACCCTCATTTCTTTTATAACCTTCTTGTCTTTTGTCACATGTTGTACTTCATGAAAATTTCATCCCCACTATCTGTAACTCTGTTTCTTCTATTTGTCTCGTATTTGACTGTCACACAGCATTATAGGAATGGACATGGGTTTATAGAATTACGTTGTTGTCTCCCTTTAAAATTTTAGTTTTAAAAACTTCTGTATATATACCAGTGATAAAAATTAAATCCAATTACTTGTATTTTCACCATTGACCTTACTTTCTCTGAAAGATAGGGAGCATAAAAAAGGAGTTAACTCCTTTCTATTGTCTTGATTAGCTATGACAATTTTGGACTTAATCGATTCTTATCTTTTGGACGTCGTGGCTTTAGTCGTGTTAATCAAGATACGTCACGCATCATCTACATGTAAAACAAAAACCACTGGTGGTATTTTACACCTGAGTCTATGCAATTCTTTTAATCTTCCTTTCTGGCAATGACTATTGTCTAAGTTTACTTCAGTCAGATGCACAGGGATACGTCTGCTCAGTAGGATGATACATAATGTTTCTCGGCTGACTATATCAAGCTCTATAGTGTTTCTTTTTGATACTGTCGATGTTTTTCAGTTGTTTGGCTGAGGGTGAATAGTTTGGCTGTGTGTGATTTTCCTGTGCGAAACGGAGTTTACTCTTACATTAATGTGCTTTCTCCTATTTTGCTTAATTTCTGGTTTATAATTTTTGAACATATCTTATGTACTGTTTTCGGTAACTAAATGCCCACTATTTTTAAAAATGGGTACAATAATGGTTGGTCCCCACTGCTCTGTCTCATACACTGAAGTGCCGAAGAAACTGGTATAGATAAGCATATGTATTCAAATACAGAGAGATGTAAACAGGCAGAATACGGCGCTGCACTCGGCAACGCCTATATAAGACAAGTGTATGGCGCAGTTTTAGATCGTTTACTGCTGCTACAATGGCAGGTTATCACAATTTAAGTTAGTTTGAGAGTGGTGTTGTAGTCAGCGCACGAGCGATGGGACACAGCATCTCCGAGGCAACGATAAAGAAGGGATTTTCCTGTACGACCATTTCACGAGTGTAAGGCGAAATTCATGAATCCGGTAAAACAACAAATCTCTGACATCGCTGCGATCGGAAAAAGATCCTGCAACAACGAGACCAACTACGACTGAAGAGAATCGTTCAAAATTACAGAAATGCAACCCTTCCGCAAACTGCAGCAGTGTCGCTCAACGAAACTTCATCGATATGGGCTTTCGGAGCCGAAGGCCCACTCGTGTATCTTGATGTCTGCACGACACAAAGCTTTACGCATCTTCTCGGCGTGTCAACACTGACTTTGGGTTGTTGGTGGCTGCAAACATGTTGCCTGGTCAGACGAATCTTGTTTCAAATTGTATCGAACTGATGGACTTTTACGGGTATGAAGGCGACCGCATGAATCCATGGACCCTGCATTTCAGCAGGGAACTGTTCAAGCTAGTGTAGGACCTATAATGGTGTGGAGCGTTATGGAGTTGGGGTGATATGGGACCCCTGATACGTCTAGACACAACTCTGATAGGTGACATGTACGTAGCATCCTGTCTGATCACCTGCATCCATTTATGTTCATAGTGCATTCCGACGGACTTGGACTATTCCAGCAGGACAATGCGACACCCCACACGTCCGGAGTTGCTACAGAGTGACTCCAGGAACATTCTTCTGAGTTATACACTTCCGCTAGCCATCTAACTCACCAGATATAAACATTATTGAACATACCTGGGATGCCTTGCAACGTGCTGTTCACAAGAGATCTGCATTTATGGACAGCATTGCAGGATTCATCGTGTCAGTTCCCTTTAGCACTACTTCAGATAGTACTCGAGTCCACGCCACGTCGTGTTGCGGCACTTCTACGTGCTCGCGGGTGTACCAGTTTCTTTGGTTCTTCAGTGTATATTATACAAGGTGAGTCAGCTGCGCTTACCACCTGGTTCTATGCAACTTGCAATGCCTTCAAATTCCACAAGCAAGATTTTCATATTCTCTCGATTCCTACGTGCAAGCTGCGAGACCTACAGAAGAAACAGCAGAACTTTATTCTAGGAAATTTGATATAGTTAAATTTCATGCTCGGGTACGTTTTCGCTGGAGGCCACGGTTAAAGCAATTCAACGCGCTCGAAGGTAATTTTTGTAAGTTTTCGAAAACTGCAGCCTCCAGAGAAAACATATCCTAGTTTAAAGTTTAACTACATTCAATTTCTTACAAAAAGACCCTGTTCATTTTTTGTATAGAACTAACAGTTTGTGCGTAGTGAGTGAGAGAAAACGAAAATCTTGCTGATGGTATTTGAAGGTGTTGCAGATTACGTGAACCCAACGGTATGGGCTGCTGAATCACCCTGTGTAGTGGCGTTAATTGTGGATACTTTGAAGAGATTGTTTGAAAATTACATTTAGTTTTTTTTTAGCTGACATATACATTCTAATTGATTATAGATATTCATGACACATACACTAATGTCTGAAGTTTGGAAAATTGAGTTAAAATATAAGAAAATAAGTAAAACAATTAAAAAATCAGTCTAGATTCTCACAATTAAACATGTTCACACAGAAAGTTACAATTTGGTTGTAAAGAAGTTATTGCAGTGCTTCCCTGTATTTTGTGAGATATCTTTTTATTTAATCATTGCCTCTATTCCGCGTGGTACTGAGTCTATCAAATGTCGGATGTCTTCTTTTGGCCTCTCTCAAACGTGAATTGACGATGACCTCTAATAGCTACCTCTTACTGGGATTGCGTCGTGAAACCTTAATTTTCAGCCTTGAACAGAAGTTATCTACAGGGTTTAGGTAGGGACTATTGACAGGCTAAATCAACATACTAACGCGATGCTCAGCTAACCATTTCTTATTAATTCTAGCGATGAAATGACACACTGTGTTCCTGAATGTTATTTTGTTTGTTGTTACCTTGAAAACTAAATCACGGGTACAGGGCAGCAACTTCAACACTAAGGCTTCCTCTTGTTTCTTTTTGGCGTTTATGTTTCCCTGTAACACTTACATGCGCCCAATGGCATGCATTGCCATGCAGTCCTTGACCGTGACACCTATGGGATACTTCATACTGACAGTGACGCACTCAGGCAAGTCTTAGCCTGGTCGACAACGAAAGAACTTAATTCCATCGCATCCAGAGATGGTGGGTAATCTTAAGCTCTTAACTGCAAATGACTCTACCCAGTTTTTTTATGAACGCACTAGACGTTAGTTCTCCCCCATAAGCCATGGACCTTGCCGTTGGTGGGGAGGTTTGCGTGCCTCAACGATACAGATAGCCGTACCGTAGGTGCAACCACAACGGAGGGGTATCTGTTGAGAGGCCAGACAAACGTGTGGTTCCTGAAGAGTGGCAGCAGTCTTTTCAGTAGTTGCAGGGGCAACAGTCTGGATGATTGACTGATATGGCCTTGTAACACTAACCAAAACGGCCTTGCTGTGCTAGTACTGCGAACGGCTGAAAGCAAGGGGAAACTACAGCCGTAAGTTTTCCCGAGGGCATGCAGCCTTACTGTATGATTAAATGATGATGGCGTCCTCTTGAGTAAAATATTCTGGAGGTAAAATAGTCCCCCATTCGGATCTCCGGGCGGGGACTACTCAAGAGGACGTCGTTATCAGGAGAAAGAAAACTGGCTTTCTACGGATCGGTGCGTGGGATGTCAGATCCCTTAATAGGGCAGATAGGTTAGAAAATTTAAAAAGGGTAATGGATAGGATAAAGTTAGATATAGTGGGAATTAGTGAAGTTCGGTTGCAGGAGGAACAGGGTTATAAATACAAAATCAAATAGGGATAATGCAGGAGTAGATTTAATAATGAATAGGAAAATAGGAATGCGGGTAAGCTACTACAAACAGCATAGTGAACGCATTATTGTGGCCAAGATAGACACGAAGCCCACGCCTACTACAGTAGTACAAGTTTATATGCCAACTAGCTCTGCAGATGATGAAGAAATTGATGAAATGTATGATGAGATAAAATAAATTATTCAGGTAGTGAAGGGAGACGAAAATTTAATAGTCATGGGTGACTGGAATTCTACAGTAGGAAAAGGAGGAAGAGAAGGATACGTAGTAGATGAATATGTAATTGGGGCTAAGAAATGAAAGAGGTAGCCGCCTGGTAGAATTTTGCACAGAGCACAACTTAATCATAGCCAACACTTGGTTCAAGAATCATAATAGAAGGTTGTATACATGGAAGAACCCTGGAGATACTAGAAGGTTTCAGGTAGATTATATAATGGTAAGACAGAGATTTAGGAACCAGGTTTTAAATTGTAAGACATTTCCAGGGGTAGATGTGGTCTCAGACCACAATCTATTGGTTATGAACTGTAGATTAAAACTGAAGAAACTGCAAAAAGGTGGGAATTTAAGGACATGGGACCTGGATAAACTGAGCGAACCAGAGGGAGTACAGAGTATCAGGGAGAGCATAAGGGAACAATTGACAGAAATGGGGGAAAGAAATAGAGTAAAAGAAGAATGGGTAGCTTTGAGAGATGAAATAGTGAAGGCAGCAGCGGATCAAGTAGGTACAAAGACGAGGGCTAGTAGAAATCCATGGGTAACAGAAGAGTTACTGAAATTAATTGATGAAAGGAGAAAATACAAAAATACAGTAAATGAAGCAGGCAAAAAGGAATACAAACGTCTCAGAAATGAGATCGGCAGAAAGTGCAAAATGGCTAAGCAGGGATGGCTTGAGGACAAATGTAAGGATGTAGAGGCTTATCTCACTGGGGGTAAGATAGATACTGCCTACAGGAAAATTAAAGAGACCTTTGGAGAAAAGAGAACCACTTGCGTGAATATCAAGAGCTGAGATGGAAACTCAGTCCTAACCAAAGAAGGGAAAGCAGAAAGGTGGAAGGAGTATATAGAGGGTCTATAAAAGGGCGATGTACTTGAGGACAATGTTCTGGAAATGGAAGAGGATGCAGATGAAGATGAAATGGGAGATATGATACTGCGTGAAGAGTTTGACAGAGCACTGAAAGACCTGAGTCGAAATAATGCCCGGGAGTAGACAACATTCCATTAGATCTACTGACAGCCTTGGGAGAGCCAGTCCTGACAAAACTCTACCATCTGGTGAGCAAGATGTATGAGACAGGTGAAATACCCTCAGACCTCAAGAACAATATAATATTTCCAATCTCAAAGAAAGCAGGTGTTAACTGATGTGAAAATTACCAAACCATCAGTTTAAAGGTCACAGCTGCAAAATACTAACGCGAATTCTTTACATACGAATGGAAAAACTGGTAGAAGCAGACCTCGGGGAAGATCAGTATGGATTTCGTAGATATGTTGGAACACGTGAGGCAATACTGACCCTACGACTTATCTGAGAAAATAGATTAAGGAAAGTCATACTTACGTTTCTAGCATTTGTAGACTTAGAGGAAGCTTTTGACAATGTTGACTGGAATACTCTCTCTCAAATTCTGAAGGTGGCAGGGGTAAAATACAGGGAGCGAAAGGCTATTTACAATTTATACAGAAACCAGATGCCAATGATAAGAGCCGAGGGGCATGAAAGGAAAGCAGTGGTTGGGAAGGGAGTGAGACAGGGTTGTAGCCTCTCCCTAATGTTATTCAATCTGTATATTGAGCAAGCAGTAAACAAAAGAAAAATTCGGAGTAGGAATTAAAATCCATGGAGAAGAAATAAAAACTTCGAGGTTCGCCGATGACATTGTATTTCTGTCAGAGACAGCAAAGGACAGGGAAGAGTAGCTGAACGGAATGGACAGTGTCTTGAAAGGAGGATATAAGATGAACATCAACAAAAGCAAAGCGAGGATAATGGAATGTAGTCGAGTTAAGTGGGGTGATGCTGAGGGAATTAGATTAGGAAATGACACACGTAAAGTAGTAAAGGAGTTTTGCTATTTGGGGAGCAAAATAACTGATGATAGTCGAAGTAGAGAGGATATAAAATGTAGACTGGCAATGGCAAGGAAAGCGTTTCTGAAGAAGAAAAATTTGTTAACTTCGTGTATTGATTCAAGTGTCAGGAAGTCGTTTCTGAAAGTATTTGTATGGAGTGTAGCCATGTATGAAAGTGAAACATGGACGATAAATAGCTTACACAAGAAGAGAATAGAAACTTTCGAAATGTGATGCTACAGAAGAATGCTAAAGATTAGATGGGTAGATCACATAACTAATGAGGAGGTATTGAATAGCATTGGGGAGGAGTTTGTGGCATAACTTGACTAGAAGAAGGGATCGGTTGGTAGGACATGTTCTGAGGCATCAAGGGATCACCAATTTAGTACTGGAGGGCAGCGTGGATGGTAAAAGTCGTAGAGGGAGACAAAGAGATGAATACACTAAGCATATTCAGAAGGATGTAAGTTGCAGTAGGTACTGGGAGATGAAGAAGCTTGCACAGGATAGAGCAGCATGGAGAGCTGAATCAAACCAGTCTCAGGAATGAAGACCACATTAACAGACGTTAGTTAATTTTTAAGCATTTTATCCCCGCTCTCACTAGCGTCCCAATCATTGTTTTTCCCCAGCTTTTTGCTAGGCCTGGCTCATTCAGCAGCCGTGCTTTGCACATCTGGACAAGCATCTTTTGAGTGTACTCAGTTTTATTATGACAATCCTACACTGCGGTTGGAGTCTTAATGTGGTTAACCATACGAACGCTGAGACTCTATCATTGTTCATCTACATTATGAAAATACAACCTTAGTGAGTACTTGTGATTGTTTCTTGTTGAATACCAATACTACGGTTCTACATTTCTATCATCTCAAAAAAATTTCGCACAGTTATTTGTATTCTTGGTAGCTAAATCTGAACATGCGTGTGACTCAAAACTTTCATATTACTATGCGCCTCGTGGAAACGCCTTATCATTCTTGACTTATTTAGTTGTTGCAGTTTTCATGACAATGTAAGTGATTGTTGAGTGTTGAATGTTTTCATTGCTACTGGCCTCTGGTCGTATTGCTGTGCAGCGTCGTCATACAGTATATATGCAGGGTGTAAAAAGACTACGTATACAAAATTTTAGAGTCTTCAGAGGAGGTGGAAAGAAGCTTTTAGGCGACAACAATATCATAGATGCGCCGTTTCCCCACTAGGGGTCTGTGAAGGCCTTGAGTTTAGAGATGTTCAGAAAAGACGTTTAGACTGCTGCTTGATGAGTACTGTTTTAGAGGTGTTGCTGAAAATGTACCTTTACAGTAAAGTGCAAGTGGCATTTGCTTGCTATACGAGAATACTGACAGATACCCCAGAAGAGCTGGTTGCCAGTTTGGTTGAAGCTGCAGCCATTGTTCGTGAAACATCTGGTCGTTTTGACCATGTTAGACATTAGCACGCAGATGCTAGTTGTGCATTAGGGACTCAACGTGAATTTGAGAGAAAAGAATTAATAAATAAATTTTAATGCGTATTCGGGCACTTAAACGGTACTTGATATGCATTCTATATTACAGGAGTGTTGAAAGTAAGAAATTCTCACACGGACCGGTTTCTGGGTGTGGCGTGATCGAAATTTCGTAAATAGGTGTGTGGCCTTCGTTTTACGTTTCATACCACTTATTAACGTACATAAAACACTCAGCATATTCTGGACACGTTAATTACTGATAGGACCTACTTTGCTGCTGGCTTGTATTTCAGTGATTCTGAAACAACTTATGTTACAATTATTTTATGAAGACTGTTGCAGCTCTTGTGTTATTCTTTTTTACAGGTTATATGCGTCATACATAGTTCGAAAACGAATTTAGCTCTAGTACAGATGACATTACAATGTTTAAATGTTTAAGTGTAATCGACCTTCTCATTATTTTTAAGTATCTTACGAAATGACTTACTATCCTGTGTTTTTTTATTTCACAAATTACCATCGGGAAGCGTACTGCTTGGACCTAAATATAAGCGAGATGACAACGAGGCCTCCCTGCCCCCAATACATTAGACCAATGTGTTATTGTCAGCTGGTTAAGATGTCTCTGTGGGGGACACCTTAACGCGTGGCCCCATATACTCTACTCGCATTCCCGAGGGCTACGGTTCAAAACCGCGTCCGGCCATCTAGATTTAGAGTTATTGTGATTTCGCTAAATCTCTCCAGGTAAATGCCGGGATTGTTCTTTTGAAAGTGCACGCCGATTTCCTTCGCAGTCCTTGACACCTTCCTTGTTTGCGCTCCGTCTCTAATGACTTCGATGCCGACCCAATATCCATTCCTTCTTTACACCATAATCCCGCGTTCGTGGAAATTGTAGGGAAGCGCTAGCGATCTTGGAAACCCACATTTGTAATGTACGCCCCGTTTATAGACATTTGAGTTTTTCATCAGTGTATTATAGGGAGAAAGATTCCGCAAGGATGACAAATATCGTATCAATGATACGATTCGCTGATGACATTGCTATCCTGAGTGAAAGTGAAGAAGAATTAAATGATCTGCTGAACGGAATGAACAGTCTAATGAGTACACAGTATGGTTTGAGAGTAAATCGGAGAAAGACGAAGGTAGTGAGAAGTAGTAGAAGTGAAAACGGCGAGAAACTTAACATCAGGATTGATGGTCACGAAGTCAATGAAGTTAAGGAATTCTGCTACCTAGGCAGTAAAATAACCAATGACGGACGGAGCAAGGAGGACATCAAAAACAGACTCGCTATGGCAAAATAGGCATTTCTGGCCAAGAGAAGTCTACTAATATCGAATACCGGCCTTAATTTGAGGAAGAAATTTCTGAGGATGTACGTCTGGAGTACAGCATTGTATGGAAGTGAAACATGGACTGTGGGAAAACCGGAACAGAAGAGAATCGAAGCATTTGAAATGTGGTGCTATAGACGAATGTTGAAAATTAAGTGGACTGATAAGGTAAGGAATGAGGAGGTTCTACGCCGAATCGGAGAGGATAGAAATATGTGGAAAACATTGATAAGGAGAAGGGACAGGATGATAGGACATCTGCTAAGACATGAGGGAATGACTTCCATGGTACTAGAGGGAGCTGTAGAGGGCAAAAACTGTAGAGGAAGACAGAGATTAGAATACGTCAAGCAAATAATTGAGGACGTAGGTTGCAAGTGCTACTCTGAGATGAAGAGGTTAGCACAGGAAAGGAATTCGTAGTGGGCCGCATTAAACCAGTCAGTAGACTGATGACCAAAAAAAACATAGTTGTCAAAAATGTTAGGCGACGTACATGCCAATTAAGTTTCGAATATTTCGTGTCTGGAAAAAAATTAAGCAACTTATTTTGAAACAGGCCTATCTGTAGAATATGAAAGCAATGATGTTGGCTCAGTCTCCAATGGAAGAATACTCTTAAGAACTTCTTGATAGATTAAAAGTGTGTCCTGGACCTGTACTCGATCCTGAATACTTATTTATTTTTTTCCAAATCTTTACGTTATTGCTATGGAATAATTTGTTGGTGGCGATACTATGAAAAGAGATGAGCTGTTTATATCAGTCGATAATCAGAGAAGTAACGTTGTTTTAAAATAATTTTGCATTATTTAACATCCAATCGACAGCGTGATGGCGTAGAGCGAAACTTTCCATAAAAATGAGACTGAAAGAATAGGTCGTTACGTAACATCTTTAATGTTGTCGGTCTGTTTTGACTGTTGCAGACAGAATAACGTCTTCCCTAGCAGTAAAGTAGGAGCACATGTAGAACATCAGTACACACAGGAAGTACAAGCGGACTTCAAACAGGATGTTACACATTACCATAGCAATCCAACCATTGTTTCATGGTGCACTGCGCTTAAAAAAATGGCTCTGAGCACTATGGGATTTAACTTCTGAGGTCATCAGTCCCCTAGAACTTAGAACTACTCCAACCTAACTAACCTAAGGACATCACACACATCCATACCCGAGGCAGGATTCAAACCTGCGACCTTAGCGGTATTTTTCAACATAGCCACCAAGTCTCTGCAAACAGAGCTCGGAAGGTTCTACAAATGGTTGTATTCCTCGACTGTAAAATCCTGCTCTTTGTCACGAAGGCATTCGGGAACTGATGTGTGAATGGGTCCTCATCTCTGGAAAACCTCTTTCCCTCCAGACGTTCTTTCAGATTATCGAAAAGATGGAATCCACATGGAGCAAGATCTGTACTTCTCCATCGGATCACCCAGGTCGATGCGAATTTCGTCAGATTGTTAGCATCACTTCACTACTGCTGGGTGAGACTCTGCATTTGTCCGCATACCGCCAGGATTTCAGGTGACTCTGTAATTTAAAACTTTCGTGCTCAAGAATCGCACTGTCCCACACACTACAACTTTTAAATATGTTTCCAGTTTCCACGCTATTTCAAACTGACATTGTGATGCACCTGTTATTCGTACCGCAGCTGAAATGTCTCTGTAGGACATCCGGAACACGTTCTCTCTACTGGCAATGCGCTTCTCTTGTTGCGTAATTGCTCTAGAGTGGGACGAGATGTGTAACTTACTTTCTGAAGTCCCTACGTAATAAAACACATAATGAGCAGAAAGTACCTCGGTCACAATTGGTTGTGACTTACATATACAACAGCAGAATACTTAACTGGAAAGTGCTGCATGCAAATGAAAACGTATATGTATTTCAGGCCAATGATGATGCTTTATTGCAATGAGGGGAAACGTGTCTGGCAAAACAAATATTGTCTTTACTCAACTGGTTACGGTCCTAACATAAAACATCATTTATACATCTGCTTTTACGTGTTTATGAAACGCACAATCAGTAGGATAAAGAGGTACTGAAAACCGAAATAAGGATTTTGGCTCCATTCTGAACGTTGTTTCCAGCCATTACGATACTACCATTTAAGCCCACGGTACGAAACTGGCCGCAATCTTGTATGAGACCAATTGGTCTTTCTCAATTGATGTTTAGAAACTCGTGATATTCGGAATCGCACAGCTGAGACGGTATTCCATAGGCACCCGATTATGAGGAACGGTGTCAAAATTCTTATGGAAATATGGAATCAATTCGAGATTCCCTGACGTGCAAATTGGGCTTCTTTGTGATGGAGATGAAATAAGGATGTAAGGTGGTGTATGGCACCTTTCAGTATCCAAACCTTAACTCAACAGACTATCCTATCCGTGACGATGACTGGAGAAAGAAGTGGTCTACTCACTCGAAAGACCTTTTGCGTGAGAAATTGCAGGTATGAATAGCATTTTGGAACGATTCAACTGTAAACTAGTACAGATGGAGAGAAATGATAAAATACAACGGTGTCCGATTTTACATTAATTTTCCTCCTTAATTTGTATATCGACTACCTCTGAATGGGTTCGTATAACGTTCTTGGTACCGCACTGGAATTGTTCCTCGTTTTCTTGACTACCTCGGTAACACGGCATATACCCGTACTTCATTATGCTTTTAACTGTTTATGTGTTCTTTCTCAAAAAAAACATATTACAATTTGAGTTTTCGAGATTGTCTGACACGAAGTCCTTGAAGTTTCTCTAAATTCTAATAACTGTGGGAAGGAACGTAAGTCATCACGAAGACGGGTCTTACGTTGTGCGATTGTGGCAGTTTGCTTTCTTCTTGCTTTTATGTGTAATAGTAGGGGAAAGCGTTGAACCTTGGAATATGTTTCCAAACTTTCGTCTCTAGACATCCCTGCAACAAAAGTTTAATATATTTTCTTACTTTGTTTTGCCATAATGACGTTAATTTTTTAGGTATGGTACTGCAGTTTCTTTCTGAATTTACAAAGGTTTCTCTGGAAAATAAAGGGTTTTCCAAATGTGATAACACTGGAATGTGGTTACGTACCTAGAAATAAGTACTCTATTGAAATTTAAAAGCATTGCAATGGAGAAAATGTTGTCAGTACTGTATTTAGTCTCCTGTCTGGTACATTATTACTCAATAAACGCCAATAATGAGTAAATGAAACCAAATTAAGCATAACTATTACGCAGAAGCCAGTTAAAATTAAATAAATTTTGAAACTGGAGCAACTGGAAACTAACACAAATTTCCATTTTCAATACAGGTAAAATTAAGAATTAAAGAAATTCAGTTAATTTGTAGATATAACATGTTCGGTTGTAAAACGTAAAGGTAAAGGTAAAGGTAAAAGATGGTGCAGACCGACTAGGTAAGGATTAACCATCCACACGTAACACAACTAATTTAAATGATTTTATTAATTCATTTAACCAGATTTGATAAGGGCCATCAGGCCCTCTCTTTTATCAAACCAAGGTTTCACACATGAAGTACATATTTTACATCATAGTTACCTAAAAATAACAATTTTAATATGACAAACAATATTTAAATTATCTAAGCGTCTGAAGCGTCAATGTAAGAAAATAATACTGACTATGAACTAATAAAGTTAATAATGGCAGCAGCTGTACTATTGCAGCTGCTCCCACTAATAGAGACAACAGTAATAACAATAACAATAACAATAATAATAATAATAATAATAATAATAATAATGACAATAATAACAATAATTAAAGTGGCAGATATAAAAAAATTACATGTGTACGACATAGATGTTTTATGATTCAGCCGGCCGGGGTGGTCGAGCGGTTCTAGGCGCTACATTCTGGAACCGCGCGACCGCCACAGTCGCAGGTTCGAATCCAGCCTCGGGCATGGATATGTGTGATGTCTTTAGGTTAGTTAGGTTTAAGTAGGTCTAAGTTCTAGGGGACTGATGACCTCAGATGTTAAGTCCTATAGTTCACAGAGCATTTTTTTATTTCTGATTCAGCTAGTTCTGGGGAAAGGAAATTTAAGGGGTCTGCAGCAGCTAAGGATATTGGGATATAACGGAGATCTTTTTAAAAACATAGTCTTTTATTTTCCATAAAATTCAGTGACGAATTAACTATATATTCCAATAATATGTTGAAATAAAAATATTTACAAGTGCAGCAACAAAAAAACTGTAGAAAAGGTGGTAACTGCTTATGGCTGTCTCCAGTCCGCATTCCTCCATACGATTCCAAAACCAGTCACTAGACTGAAATGCAGAGAAAAAAACATCATGTGTTCCTAGGTACACTATCGCTTAGGTTCAACACTCTCACCTACATCACAAGAAACTTGCCGACAACTTATTACAGCAACTTGTGTAAATGAAGTAAAGCTTTCATAGTCCGAAGATGTGTTTGAAAGTTATTGCTTTACTTACAGCGGCCCTACTGGAAGTGGTTTATCCTAACTTCGGCCTTGAGCTCTGAATTGAATTATTTGTAAGAGTGTAAAAGCATAGTTAAAGTCTGGAAAATTGTTTAATGGAGAAAATCTCTCTGCTTGCTTCAGAAAATAGTATTTAACTCAATAACGTCAACTTAAACTAAAAATTGGTTCCAGGGTGCAAAGAAATACAGCAGAGGAAAGAAAATACAGTACTAACCTGACTACAGCAGATGTTGAAAGTCACCACCATTCATCTCTTGGCACGTTTGAACTCTGTTCAGTAAGTCGCTGAAGGCGGATCGAATCTGGACTGCCGAAACTGCTACAGTCTCATCCGAAATGTCCTGCTGCAGTTCTAGAAGACCGTGAGGGCTGTTGCGGTACACCTTAAACATGAGGGCTCCCCACACAACGTAATCGCACACTGATAGATCAGGTGACGTCGGTGTCCAGATAAGACTGCGACCAGGCTGACCTCTGCTGATAACTGTCACGTGTCAAGATTATGTGGATGTTTTCCAAGGTTTTTCTGGATGTTTTCCAAGGTTTGGCAAGCGTACACGTGGTTGTACTCGTCACTGTTTGTGGTTATATGCAAACATTCACATCCAATCTTATCCGCTCGTCCGGGCCACTTTTGTTTGCCCACCCTGTAGAAGAGTTTAGAAGATCTACAGAAAAGACTTGGGTTTGTCTCAAGAAGCACGAGAGCGTCAGAGTCATCTTAAGACACCAGTGGCATGCGTTTCAAGAGAGGAGTTGGTACCACGGAATGGTGTCTTGTACAAGTTATGAAAGAGTACAGTATGTTCCTAGGAGAGTTAACCGTTAAAATACTCCCTACCACATAAAACTATCGAAATGACCGAGAGGGGGATAACAAAAGTTGGACTAAATTCGGAGCTCTGCCGACGGTCAGTCTTCCACATTGTCATTCGCGAATGGAACAAAGGAGAAATGATAATGCTACCAAACTTAACCTCCACCACATATCATGGATGTAAATGTACACACATAAAAAAATGTTTTGTATCACCTCGTTTCCGGGAGTTCCGGAACGTGTACAGAAAATTGGAACAGAGGTCAACATAAACGTCATTTCCGCCCTTTTTATTGCTCATGAAAACCACACATTGCACATTGCACAGCGAGACCTTCAGAGGTGGTGGTCCAGATTGCTGTACAAAACTGTACCTCTAATACCCAACAGCTCGTCTCCTTGCATTGATGCATGCCTGTATTCGTCGTGGCATACTATCCCCAAGTTCGTCAAGGCACCTTTGGTCCAGATTGTCCCACTCCTCAACGGCGATTAGGAGTAGATCCCTCAGTGGTTTGTGGGTCACGTCGTCCATAAGCAGCCCTTTTCAATCCACCCCAGGCATGTTCCACAGGGTTCGTGTCTGGAGAACATGCTGGGCCCTCTAGTCGAGCGATGCCGTTACCCTGAAGGAAGTCATTCACAAGATGTACACGATGGGGGTTGGAATTGTCGTTTAAATGGTTCAAATGGCTCTGAGCACTATGGGACTTAACTTCTGAGGTCATCAGTTCCCTAGAACTTACAACTACTTAAACCTAACTAACCTAAGGACATCACACACATCCATGCCCGAGGCAGGATTCGAAACTTCGACCGTAGCTGTCGCCCGGTTCCAGACTGTAGCGCCTAGAACCGCTCGGTCACACCGGCCGGCCGAATTGTCGTCCACGAAGAGGAATATCTCGCCAATATGCTGCCGATATGGGTACACTATATGTCGGAGGATGGCATTCACGTATAGTACAGCCGTTATGGCGCCTTCCATGATCACCAGCGGCGTACATCGATCCCACGTAACGCCACCCCAAAACAGCAGCGAGCCTCCACCTTGCTGCACTCGCTGGACAGTGTGTTTGAGGCGTTCAGTCTGACTGTCTTTTCTCCAAACACGTATCCGACGATTGTCTGGTTGAAGGCATATGCGACACTCATTGGTGAAGACAACGTGGTGCTAGTCCTGAGCGGTCCATTAGGCTTGTTGTTGGGCTCATCTGTACTGCGCTGCATGGTGTCGTGGTTGCAGAGATGGAATAGGGAGTGAAGTAGCGCATCATGTAGCCTATTGCGCACATTTTGAGTCGTAACACGACGTCCTGCGGCTGCACAAAAAGCGTTATTCAACATGGCGGCGTTGCTGTCAGGGATCCTCCGAGCGATAATTCGTAGGTAGCGCTCATCCACTGCAGTAGTAGCCCTTGGACGGCCTGAGCGAGGCATGTCATCGACAGCTCATCTCCTCCACGTCCGAATAACATCACTTTGGTTCACTCCGAGACGCCTGGACACTTTCTTCGTTGAGAGCTCTTCCTGGCACAAAGTAACAATGCGGACGCGATCGTACCGCGGTATTGACCGTCTAGGCATGGTTGAACTAGAGACAACACGAGCCTTATACCTCCTTCCTGGTGGAATGACCGGAACCGATCGGCTGTCTGACCCCCTCTGTCTAATAGGCGCTGTTCATCCATTGCTGTTTGCATGTGTGGGCGGTTTTAGTGAGATCTCTGAACACTCAAAGAGACTGTGTCTGTGATCCAATATCCACAGTCAACGTCTGTCTTCAGTAATTCTGGAAACCGAGGTGATGCAAAACTTTTTTTATGTGTGTAGAAGACTCCCGCAAGTATGAACGGGGTATGGCTGTTAACCAGTTATTCGGTAGGCTATGATTTCATTCTCTGAGGCTACTTAAACTAGTGAGTTAATACTAGGAGCTTCAGTCTCGTGAGATTTTATGGAGAATATTTACGACATTAGCATTGTAATAATAATAGTAATAATAGTTATAATAATAATAATAAGTATTATTATTATTAAACTGAGTGAAAACTCTTACAACAACTTATAGTCCCACCACTCAAGAAGCCGAAGTGAAATCGAACGAAACAGTCCTGTAGCGTTTGAATTGCACGAGTTTACAAAACATTAACTAAGAATTTTACAGAATTAATGCCGAAAATTGGCTAGAAACTACAAATGTGAATCAGATAGGTAGGAACAAATGTTATCTGTCTTTTGCAAGTAAATGTGAATTTTTATTGTGCTACATATATTTCAACTATTCGTCTAAGCATCTGCAGTGGTCTTCTAAACATTCATGCAACCATGAGCTTTAATTTACGATCGACACTAGTATTACGCAAAAATGGGTGTAACGGATGAGACTTCTGCAGTTGAGTGAAACCTTATGCGCTCAAAGCGCGGCATCGCGTGCGTTCATTACCTTGTCGGTGTTTAGGCAGCGTCAGGGCGGCAGCGGCCGGCGCAGCATCCATCCAGCTCGCCGTCTCGGAACTAACTCTGTCCTAACTTCTCCTTACTACAATTTACCGAAGTTGATTTAAAAACACTATCTGGCTGTGTTTTCATCTGCCCAATCAGGGTCTCAATGTTAACCTTAAGCTCCGCCTACAAAAATTCTGTCTATCCAATGAGAAACGTTATACTTTTCGTGGTAGGGCAATGTTTTTAAAGTTTGCAACGTAACAGAGACGCGAAAAAGTCTCACGCTAAAACCTGCAGCTGGTGTGGTCCTTTTAGCGTTATCGTAAGATCTATACTGTTCTTCTGGAGGGCTCTATCTTTTGACATGGGCTGGGGGGTGGGCCTAATATAACAGAGACGCGAAAAAGTCTCACGCTAAAACTTGCGGGTGGTGTCGTCCTAATGGTTAGCTGGCGACGTGGGTGTCCAGTCCGTCCCTTATCGTAGGGCCTTCTAGCTTAACACGGTTCTGCTCTCGGCTTCTGTTCTCGTTTCTTCCCTCGGAACTGCGCCTGTCTCACGGTGGGAAGGTATGACATGCATTTAGGCATTCTTGTGTTAGTCTGTGGTATTCCATTTGCTCACTCGTTACTCGTATTACTTTGGTTAATTTAATGTCACCATTTATTCGGAGCTATGTGACATACTACTGGAATTGCTTATCATGTCAGGGTTTTTATGGAAGGTGTTGGATTTGCCTGACACCTTACAGTCTATAAAGCAAGGAAAATTATCTTTTATTAAGAGATATGTAGTATCTCCTATTAAATTGTCTAATTCTATACAATTAAAGGGTTATGATTTATTGTAAATAGAAAACTTAAATCTGCCGTCAGACAACATTACGTATCTCCTAATAAGATAACCATAATTAAATAATTTTCTTAGTTTTATAGAAAACTGATTATGCCTTGTATGGAAATGTAAATTATGTTTGGTAATAATCAAATAAACATTTAACTGCAAAATACGGATAACATTTGTTGTTAAGCACATGATAGATGTGAATGTAATAAATACGTCCTAATAAATATTGTCAGTCATTGAGCGGAAAGAAGAAACTGAATGGTTGCGATGTTCGCTCTTCAGCAGTCGCGAGGCAACACTTGTAAAGGACGTAGGGGAACTACCGTTTGCTACTGCGCAAGAGCTCTGTCGTCAGCGCGGTAATTTATTAAGGCAGCTAGGGCATACGTTAAGTTTACGTTGGGTTCTCTTTAAGGAGGAACTGACAAAGTTGCAACTTGGTGGTGTACAGTATTTCAGCTAAAGAAGCTAACAGCACTGTCTTTTATCATAGCGTAATGAATTCCCCTGAAAAATGTGGAAAATGGATACCTCTTCACAGCCATACAATGAGCGTATCATTTAGTCGAAAGCTAAAAAGTATGTTTCTTCGACTGAGCTGATTACGCCTTGTTCACGTTGTTGACTTCATCCAGAAAAGACGGACGATCTGTAAATTTCACGTCTCGCTTAAGCCCAAAATTGAAGTGAGTACTGTGAAGTTTGTAGAGATATTTGCTGCTTTCTCTCTCTCTCTCTCTCTCTCTCTCTCTCTCTCTCTCTCTAGTTAGTATGTAGGATGTTTCGGAAGTAAATATTTCAGGAGGTGTTAGTATAGACGAATTCTAATAAAAGAGGCCATATGACGTGGGTCCAGTATTTATTGGTACTGTAAGACAACGCGGTAACACAACATGCCAATAAATCACAATCACATTTGAAAAATTTATTCATGTAAACTCAAGCACAGCTTTACAAGCAGACCTTTAAAACAGAACTGAAAATCTCTAAATGCACCTAACACGGAAATAGAAAAAAGAAAATGGTTCAAATGGTTCTGAGCAGTATGGGACTTAACTGCTGTGGTCATTAGTCTCCTAGAACTTAGAAGTACTTAAACCTAACTAACCTAAAGACATCACACACATCCATTCCCGAGGAAGGTTTCGAACCTGCGACCGTATCGGTCACGCGGTTCCAGACTGTAGCGCCTAGAACCGCTCGGCCTCCCCGGCCGACACAGAAATAGAAACTTATCCCCATTGGACACATGTTATACTGTATGTTTGCTTCGAATTAGTCTATTTTACCATTTCCGGAAATATTCTGCAGAAACACACTGTACTCTTGCTAAACTTACATATAAAGAACAGATGCCCTAAAACTTCCTGGCAGGTTAAATTGCGTGCCGGATTGAGACTCGAACTTGGGACCTATGGTACCACATGCAAGTGCTCTACTGACGTTTCCTTTTCTTTTTTTGAGAATGAAATGGTAATTGGAATGGTCAGTTTCGAGCAGGTGGAGACAGTGTGGGCAGGGGTAGAAACTCGAGGCTGGGCCACGATGCCTCCCCCTTCCCATCCCTGAACTGGTCCCCTCTGATGTCATTTTATTTTTTGGTGGGGGGGAGGGGGGCGGGGAAGACAGGTAACAGGTTAAACAAATAATCTTTGTTCGTACAAGCGTAAATACAACGTAAAAGCCGTCCTTCCTGCAGAAACAACATTAGACACAACACTCGAACTTCATTAACGAGATAAGGGGGCAATGAAAAAAAAAAATATGCTGAAGGTCTGATAGAGAGACAGAGAGGGAAGAAGGGTTGGGGGCACGGCAAGACATGCATGCAACCTCCTGCTTGACAGATGGGGCTTGGGGGCAGAGTGGGCAGGGATTGACACGCGAAGTCTGGCCACTGTGTCCCTGGCACCACTACCAGGCTTATGCAGAAGCGCACGAAGGAGAACTGCAACCAAAGGGGAGGGGACAATAAAGCTGGGGGAATGCCCAGCTTCTTCTGGAATAGTGCATAAAAGAAAGAGGTGGTTGCGCCTATACCGCTGTGGTATACGATATAGAAATGTAAGATGTGCAGTCTCAGACGTCAGCAGGGGGGTGGGGTGAGAGGCGGTTCGGGGGTGCCGTCCGCACGTGGCACCATCTAGCTGAGTAGGGCTGACGTATAATCGCGATAAGGTGACTGGCGAAGAAGGTAGCGCGGTCAGTACTCTATTGTGAGTGGTTTGTAAATACTGCCAGAAGTCTCGGCATAACTTATCGCCATCGTATACAGGTAAGTGACACCCATCCCTTGATCCATAAAACAGCACGATTTTTGGTGGTGGGGAAATGGGTTCCGCAGGATAGATAAAAGTCCACGTGTCAATCGAGCATGATGGAACGCGGAGGTACCAGGCAACGAAATGGCGACCCTGTTTCCAGACGTCATTGGTGAAAGCACAAGTCAGGTGTTGGGAATACTTATCCATGAGGTGGCAAGTTGTTTAAAGGGGAGTGTCCGACAGTCCTATTGCGTGAATACGTTGATTTATGGCGAATTTTCTGCATGCGACAAGGCACCATGTTGCCTGGACGTTGGAGGGAAGAAAAAGCTTGAGGACATGACGACAAACCATAGACTACTGCGTCGATGGATGTGTAAGTTCGACGTTGTTGCAGAAATGTTTGGTTCCAGGAAGGCGCGTACATGGTGAGTGCGGAGTGTGGGCATAACAGAAGTCAACAACGAAATCAGAAATGTGCGCCAGATGGCTTACTGGCACGAGCGGGGTATAAGAATGTCCAGCAAGGTGAGGACAAGGGAGACGCCCCATTCTACTGTTCGTGCATGGTGGCCATGTACAAAGATGCCACTTGAAGTCGCACATTAGCAAGGCCGAGCCATCCCGCTCGCGGAGGGAAGGTGAGCGTTTCATAACGGACCTTAAAGAAGTACCGGCCTTAAGAAAGTTTCCAAATGCGGCTTGGAGGCTGCATCCAATAGCTGATGGCCTGTACTATGTGGACCATGTTGAATGCCATATGTTGATTGAGGTATTCGACACGTGGTATTGAATAGAAACGGTACAGTAGATTTTCTCACAGTGCCGTGCGGATAATTGGAGAGAGGGCGAAAATTTTATGACAGCAGAGCGGTGCACAGTGGGGGCGAAAATGATACTAAGGACCGTTGGTTCTGTACGCACAGGATGAGTGCTAAGTCTTCGTGTGACAAACCGCGTCCAGTGGGTATCGCAAAGGATTTAGCCACATTGCCCGTTGCAGTTCCATATGTTGATATCAAATCGAGTACGATCTGTGTTTCAGTCTGCGAGTGGACTAAGAGGAGGAGGTCGTCCGCATATCCACGGCAACGGGAAGTCTGCTGTTGCAACGTGAGACCAGAAAGATGGATCGTCAGGCTCTCGATGAGCGGCTGCAGGGTAATGGCATAGACGATTGTCAAACGTGGGCAACTTTGTCTTGTGGAGCATTGTATGGTCACTGATCCCGCCACATGGCCATTGATCCGAATCAGCTGGCTCCAAATGATAGCAATAACGGGCAGGTGGTAAACCCATTCGGCCCATTACACAGAATAAAAAAAGATGCTTAAGCTTGACGAATGCGGTATCAGAATCAATGTCAACCACTGCAGCTCCGAGTCTTCCCACTGCTGCCAATGCGATTAAATCAAGACATTCGGCTGTGGCCGTTTGCATGCTAACGGGGCCACCCGGAGTTGTGTGTTCCAGGAAGAGAATGCAATGGATATCTCGCGGCAACGCGTTGCCAGGAGTTGTGCAAAAATTTTATAGGCTCTGTTAAGCAGAGTTAGGGAGCCATAATGTGCAGTCGTCGCCGCTGGTGTCAGTTTGAGAATGGGTGTAATAGTTCCCGTGACAAAGGCAGGCCGTCGTCAACTATTCATGAATCACTGTCTTCCACTGCGACGTCATTTGCGCAAGACAGGTGCGATGAGAGTCTATCGGCAATCCGTCGGCGCCACGTGAGTTATTCAAAGTGCCTTTCCTGATTGCATTTGGACCTTGTCGCATGTACCAGGATTCGTCAGCTCGTCTTCCTCGTCGCTGCAGAGGCCGCGCGTGACATGTGGTAACACAAGCTCCTCAGCACGGGTGTCGGTTGGCTCTTCCTGGCATATTATACGCTAGTGGTCTACAAAGGCACTGACGATTTCAGCCTGACAAGTGACGTGCTCGGTGCGACAGGTGTAGATCTCGTTGTCGTCGTTGTTTCCCATCATGTCCCTGTTCGGCCGAATCTTCGCATCTATTCCTCGTCACCGCCACCTGCAGCCTACAGCATGTCAGTGTCATGATTTGTGCCTTGATCCTATTGCGTTTCCTCTGGGTTTCAGGCTTGGGCGGTTGGGCTCCTAGGTCGTGGAGAACGGCTTAGAAATAAACGGAAGCGTGCCAACGCCAATCAGCTGCTTCCTTGCTGTACTGAATCATGGTACACGGAATGGCACGTTTGGTACATTCCAGCTGCAATGTCAGAGTTGTGCAAGTAACGTTCACAGATGGCCCCTGTCTATGTAACACGTTGAAGACATCTGGTATCGTGGTGGTTGGAGGTGTTTAACTTCCACGGTTCACTACTGCACCAAACCTCTCGTTGCAGGAGAAGAACTCTGCTGATGTTGGCATAGTGCTTCGAAAAGGTCAAGGGCCAAAGTTCTGCACCTTGGAGTGCAGGTGTTAGTTCTCGAGAGACGTAAATCCTGTCAAGGCAGCGCACAGAGTGACCCATCTGTTAAGTATGTCCAGGTCGGTCACCTTGCCGAACTTACAAAGCGTCATATGGCAACAGATCACGGTCGACAGGGTGCGGTTTTTGACAGTTGATGTTGTGGGGCAGGACACAATTAAAACCACTCCCAAGCAAATAATGGTCACAGCACCCAAGAAAGAAAAAGGCTATTTCTACTGAAGTGTGTTCTGTCATGGCTGCAGGTGGAGGCTGACAGGGCTTGAATGTTGATGATACGCACCCCCATGGTGATGATCGCCATGCCTCTGACAGACGAAGGTATGTGACATCAGATACCGGGATGCCCGCGCAAGCATACATCACACAGAGGTGGTTACCAGGGGAGGGATAAGTGGTAGAGCCCGCGATGTCTGGAAGAGTGGCCAAGCGTACTTCCTGTAATAGTGCGATATCGATACATATCATCCTTCACAGCACTTGAATTATCACTCGGGAGCTAAATTGTTAGTGTTGAACGTTGCTGTTTGCTACGTTTGGAGTCGAGTCCCTCCATGTAGGGAAACTTCATCAGCGGGCAGTGAGGAGTGGCGAGACTACGGCGAGCCATGCCGTACGCCACCTGATGCTTTGACTTTGGCGTAACTAGGTCTCCATCTGCGGTAAACCCGTCCCCAGCGTGTGGTTCGGGTCATCGTCGATATCGTGAGGACGCTGTCGTTGTGGCGTTCATATGCTCCACCTCGTCTGTAGGAGCGTAGTACCTCATGGAGGCAGTCGTGACAGTGGAGCCCATTGGTTCAGGGGCACATGGGCGAGCCGGCGGAGTAGGTTCCGGTGCAGCCAGATCCGGCGTCTAGCTGTCGTGACTCTTGTCGTCGTGCAGGTTCTCCAAGGCCTCGTCGGGCCGGACGGTCTCGTTTCGAAACTGTACGACCAATCCTCTTGCGCCGTTTTGGAGAGTGTTGTTTGCGTATCTGTTCCTGTGTGTTGGCCGCCCGGAGTGGCCGTACGGTTCTAGGCGCTAGAGTCTGTAACCGAGCGACCGCTACGGTCGCATGTTCGAATCCTGCCTCGGGCATGGATGGTGTGTGATGTCCTTAGGTTCGCTAGGTTTAATTAGTTCTAAGTTCTAGGCGACTGATGACCTCAGAAGTTAAGTCGCATTGTGCTCAGTGCCAGCTGAACATGTGTGTTGGAAGACAGGAGGGAGTCTCAGCGATCCGGAATTAAGGCCGTCGTGGGGACTATAAGCGACGTGACGTCCAGATCATCTGTCGGGAGGAGATCAGCTGTCGTCGCTGTTGGCAGTGGCGTTGGAGTCGCGTCAGGTTATGAGCGTAACATGTCGATGTTGTCTATGGCAGCTCGAAGGGACATTGGTACATGGTCCAGCTGATGGCAGTCGGCTGGAAAGAATTGTGCGCCGATGCGTAGGTGATCGGTAAAATCGTCGAAGGAGTCGGAGGCGCCACATAGGCCCCCGGCAGTTGGGTGATGCACCACTGAAGACGCTCAGACCTGAGGTGGCCTTCTTTGCCGCACCCGGAACAGGTCTTCCGTTGCCAGCGCGGCAGCTGCTAGTCTGTAGATAAGACAGCACGTGCCAACGGAGATCGATCGTGATCTGTAGTACACCGTTAAGAACGAGGTACGTTTGGAATGGAGCCCAGTGTTCGGCAGTGTGGCCCTCTACAATATCACTGGGACGAAAAGACGCGATAACGTCTTCAGCCAGGAACTCGAGTGGTAGTTCGAAAATGCATATGGTGGGCATGCCCAAGCCTGCGCAGTCGACAGTGACCGCGCCGACACAGCCGTCGCCATGGCAAAAGCGTAGTCCATGTCTGATGTCCCGAAGTATTCGTTCGCACGCCACGTCGTACCCGACACTGACATACACGTTACTGCTTAAGACGGACAAATGGATGCCCAAAATGTCGAAAGCTGTGATATTAGCTACGTCTCGCATGAAGTGTTCCACTGCCAAAGCCATTGGTCGGGTGTAATCATTGCAGAAGGTGAATCATAGTGTACATTTTCGAAGATGGTTGGCCATAATTCTAGACGTAAGCGACAGGTAAATGATGATTGCTGGAAGTAAACAACAGCAAACGTGCGCACTCCGCAGGAAGTGAAATAGCACGTCCTCATTGCATGACTGTGAAAGCCGAGCTGACTAACTGAGCTACCCAGCCACGACGTGACAGCTTTACTTCTGCCGGTATTTCATCTCCATCCTTCCAGACGCCACAGAAACGCTTCTGCAAACTTGCAAGACTAGCTCTCTTGGAGGAATTCACATTGCGGAGAAAAAATGGCTCTGAGCACTATGGGACCATAGTGGTCGCGCGGTTGCAGACTGTAGCGCCTAGAACCGCTCGGCCACACCGGGCAGCCATTGCGGGGACATGGATTAAAAACGACTTGGGGGATGTTTTCAGAATGAAATTTTCACTCCGCAGTGAAGCGTGCACTGATGTGAAAGTTCCTGGCAGTCGGTAGAGCACTTATCCGAAGAAAACAGAGGCCCCATTTTGAGTCTCGGTTAGCACACAATTTTAGTCAACCAGTTAAGTTTCACATCAGCGCACACTCCACCGTAGGGCGAAAATTTCATTCTGGTGTCAGATGCTATTGACAACTCAGTATTCTTACTCTATCATCTCAGTATTTGGGACGCACGGTTTCTTTTTTTTTTTTTTTTTGACCGTACAATTTGTTAACTTGTTTTTTGATAATTTAAGTATATGTTGCGCCAGTTGCGGGTTTTTCCACTTCGATGCAACTGATCAAGACTAATAGCTAAGATGAGATTATGCAGAAGAGATGTACACAGAGATGTCACGTACTCCCCACCACTCCTAGAAACGTTCACTCTTGTCTAAGTATCCATAGTTTTACATATACGGATTTCCTCATTTCACATCTAACTTGCGGAATATAACGTAGCATGGAAACTATTAGCCGCGAAAATGTTAAGGAAGTCTAAAAATTGTAAGCTGTGATTAATATAGGACATTTTTCAGTTGCTTACCTGAGGGCTAGCCCAAGCAGATGGGTTGCAGAAAACATTCCATAATCAACAAACCACAGGCAGATGACTAAGGCAAAACAGACAGGCACAGCTCCCCATTTAAAAAAAATAGTGGAATGGCTTTCCATTAACACGTTCATATCGCCGTAGACTGCAGGACATGTGCCCATAATCATACGTGGGGGTACCCATTTAAAAGCAAGAATATCATTTTGTTCTCGTTTCATTTCTTGTGATATCAAGTTTAAGTTAAAAGTGTGCAGCTGTGAAATTTTTTTTATACTCGTAAAAACACTACTGAAACTGTTTAAATGTTGAAAACAACTTACCAAGGTGACCCTGTGGGAAAAACTCAATTGTGCAAGTGGTTTGCTCGATTTAAACGTGGCGACATATCGATTGATGACAAACCTCGTTCTGGAAGTGCTTCAACTATCCTAATCGACGAAAAGTTCGTTCCCCTAGGTCAGACCGCCAATCAAACTTTTTTATTTTGAAGTTTTAAGTTGATTGCGCAAGAGTGTTCGTCAAGAAAGCCTTATTTGTGGTGGACTGGAGACTGGTTGTTTCACCACGGCAATGCACCTGCCCACAGAGCCATCTATGTTAGACAGTTTTGGCTAAGAACGGCATGGTTCCGCTGCCCCACGCAGCTTACTTGCCTGGCCTGGTTCTGTGCGACTTTTTCTTGTTTCCATGTACGAAAAAAGACATGAAAGGACACAAAATTGATAGCACTGAAGTCAAGAAAAAATCGAGGCAGGAGCTGTCAGCCATTTCTAAAGATGACTACAAAAAAAAAAAATGTTTCGAACAGTAGAAGCATCGGTGGGACAAATGTATTAGTTGTAACGGAGAGTATTTTAAAGGGGATAAGGTTGTTTTGTAAACAATTTGAGAATATATAGGTTTTAAAAAATAATTCCGTTTTTTTGGGTACCCCCTCGGAGTGTTAGGGGAAACACTGATAATGGCAGGAGCGCATTTTGATTTTATCTCTTGTAAATTACGACGTTTTCAAAGGTGTGAGAGTGTGCTGCTATTTATGGTGTTTCTTTATACTAATTACCTGTTTGGTGGTAATTAGATTAAATGTTTATCAGCTCCTTTAGTAAGAGTGCAAAGAGTTTTTATTGTATCTGCGACACTGCCATCGTTAAATAGTTTTTAATTAGTGGCACCGAGAAGAGAGCTATAGTCATGAAAAATCATGATTAGTTTATGACTCGATCGTACATAGGATTGTTAATGGATTCCGCCGTCCTTAGAAAGTTTTCGCACGATCAGAAGAGGTGCTGATCACGTCATTGTATGAAGAAGAGAGAAATAAAAAAAAACTAGTCTGGTGAGATTGTTGCAGCTGACTTATCGACATTTTTTTTAAAGTAATTGCTTTCATGATATCTTTTATGAGAGTTCAGTGGGATGGAATTTTTTGCGTGTTGATTGCCTCGCGAATAGAGCCCCCAGCCTTCGAAATTTCTAGGGAATGTTTCCACCATTTTTAGAAAAATACAATACACATATCGCTGGCCTTTAGCACGCAAGAGAATCGTATATAGCGTCATGTGGGATACTTCTCCAACTACAGAAGGAGTTGCATCCTGTTTTTGCGTTTATGTTACAAATTTACAGTCTGATTGTTTAAAAGCAACTAACACAAGGGATTTGGAAAAGATTTAAATTACACAGGAAAAATGTTTTCAGGAAGAACGTTTTCTTACATTATTACAAATAACTCATCTAAAAAAATGTGTGTGAAATCTTATGGGACTTAACTGCTAAGGTCATCACTCCTTAAGATTACACACTACTTAATCTAAATTATTTTAAGAACACACACACACACACACACACACACACACACACCTAGGGAGGACTCGAACCTCTGCCAGGATCAGCCGCACAGTCCGTGACTGCAGCGCCCAAGACCACTCGGCTAATCCCGCGTTGCAACTCATCTAAATACGTAAGAGGTTTACAGATTTCTACGTCATAGTTTATATTACAGTTATTAAATCAATGCAATTTTGTCATACGATGACATCGTTGGAGACCGTGGCTGTTATTTGAAGACAAATGTCGATGGGGTTGGGACAGCAACCAGCCACAAATTTACTTTCAGTTCCTTTATTCAAAGGGTACCGTTACCGGTTTCGAATCGTTATGATTCATCTTCAGACGGTTTCCATGCTTTCTTTACAACACGTGGTGAGCTTTTTACATATTAATTTTCCTAAAATGTAGATAATTCATAATTATAAGCACTCCACAGAGATGGTTGCGTTACAGATTTTCATTGGATGTAATTTATGTGAAATGTCGGTTTGGAGTGTTTGTTTTCATAATAGTGGGATGTACTCACATCTCTTGAACGAATGTTATGAAAATAAACACTCCAATCCGACATTTCACGTAAGTCACATCCAATGAAAATCTGTAACACAACCATCTGTGTGGCGGGCTTATAACTATGTATTATGTGTATTTTAGGACAATTAATCTGTAAAAAACGCATCACATGTTGCAAGGAAAGCATGGAAACCGTCTGAAGGTGAATCATAGCGATTCGAAACCGGTAACGGTACCCTTTGAATAAAGGAACTGAAAGTAAATTTGTGGCTGGTTGCTGTCCCAACACCATCAACATTATTAAATCAATTGCATGTCACACGTGCTTCCAAAACTGTTGGACGAATGAATTTCAAATGCTGTATTTCCGTGAATTAAAGTTTTTTTGGAAGGTACGCTAAAATGATGTCCTGATGTAAGCAGTTTATTATTGGACCAAAATATTTTATATTGTTTCTAATCAAACTATTATTATATACTGAAACATTGTATATATTTATTGTTATTATCATTAATATCATGGCAGTGTTACAAGTGGAAGTGACGCGAAGTTAATTTACAGGCTGTGGGTGGCAGAGGACACGGTAACGGTAACATTTTGTGCCTCTGCCCCCTCCCCGCCTCCCCCTCTCCCTCTCTCCCTACACTCCAGAAGCGAATCATGGATCCGTGCCTTTGTTTACCTATGGTTCTATTCACAGCCCACTTCATGAAATTTGGCCAACACGTCAACCTGAAAGGAAACATGCGGTTCACAGGCTAAACGTGGATGACACCTCTGCTTAGGTTTCTGTCAGAGCGTCCAAAAATGATGAATTTCAGAAACGGAATAGGTGTAATGTAGTTACATATCTCAGCACGACAGTTCTTTACATCGCCGAAATTGTATTCTCGCTTATTTTGATTTTAATACCTGCAGTACGACTTCATAAGCAACACTGGTATCTACTGAAGTGAAAGATGCTCTCACACAGATATCGAAGTCGAAGCAAAAAGGAAAACTGGCTGGAAGATTAGAGCTTAAACGTATCGCAGCAGAGGTTATTTAAAAGCAAGCTCAAGGTTGAATAGGATAAGAATGCGGAAGGAAATCGGCTATGTCCTCTAAGGAACCATTCCAGCACTCGTTTTCAGTGATGTAGGGAAATCACAAAAACCAGAACCATGATTTCGAATTTGCTACTCCCGACTGATTAGTAAGAATGCCGTGCTGTTGGTCATCATTGTTTAGAAAAGTGAAACAACGTATCACTTTAATGTTTCCATCTAATACGAGGAATGAGCCAGGCCTGTGTAGAAGCCACATCCAGCATTAAGAATCTTTTGCCAGACGTAACTTCCACTTCCGGCGTAATTTTAAACTTACCGTTCGGAACATTTTAGATCAATGTTACGAGAGTTTGCCATTGTCTGGTCGTAATTACAATACGCTAACAACACACTCTTTCGTACGTTAATCTGTTTTTAGATTTGATTGCGTCGTCCTCCATGTCTTCCTATCTTACGCAAATCTTTTCATCAAAAATTATCGATTATCTGATTTAAGTAGTCTTGCTTTTTCTGATCCTAGAATGTTCTCTCTCCTTTGTACCTTCCAGCAGCAAACTATTTTTCAGTAAGAGTTTTCCATATATATATTGCGATCTGTCCTTTATAGTAATACATGAAATGCATTCGCAGTTGCGAATACAAACAACTATCATCTGTATAAGGCAATGACGACAACGATAATTTATGCCGGACCAGGACACGAAGCCGGATAAATCGCTTTAAACGAGCGGTCGTCTTAACCGCTTAGACTATCCGAGCAGATCCAAACTTCCATATGTCGCCGTTTCTCCGTCACAGTCTCTTCTCGTACAGACATTATGCAATTCCCTTAGAGGGGAGGACTTTTAATTGGTATTGGCGGATAAATCGATATTACATCTCTCTTCTTAACGACACAGATACTGCAACATCGTCTTACTAGAAAATTGGCATCTTTTATATTACCTGCTCTTCAACTTTTACACCCTTCTGTATCGTAACACTTCACCAGTTGTGCCACCGTACATGCTAAATTTTAGTGCAATACCGTGTCCCAAGAGTATTCTATCATAACCCCTCCTGTAATGCTGCGTAATTTTTGCAAATCCACTGTTATCGACATCTCTCTTGCTTCGGCCCTGTCTACTAACGTTCTCTTCTATGCAAGAGAATCTAATCCTTTCGTTTCTTCTTCTGTGTCTCTTCGATTCTAATCTCTAAAACACCTCCGTCGCTTTTGTCTTTGCGGTGTCCATCCCCCACACAAGTTTTGATGAGAGTATTAATTCTACGGAAGGTTTATTCTAAGCCTTCGTAATTTCCACAGATACGCAAAAGAAATAACATATTCTCATATGATGGTAGATGTACGGCCCCTTCCCTGCTATAAGGTAGTGTGTTGTGCAGTCAGAAAGGGCATGAAGTTACCGAAACCATTGTCAAATTTCGTTACAAGCAAGAATCCACAAAGAACACAGACCAAGAGCCAAGCCTGTACTAGTCGTAAAAATACGCAGTTGGCGGATAAGGTGTCGTTCAGTCGTCATATATAATGGACTGCTACATAATTCAGATAATAGTAGTTATCTGGCCGCAATTTAGTGACATTTAACTGAAAAAAATGTGTTTAATGAAAATCTGTTGCCTACATAAGGTGTCCAATAGGAACGTTTTTGAAACATATGCTAGTACGATACACACTGACCAGTCACATTAATCTGACCACCTGGCAGAAGCCTAAATAACCACCTTTTGCAGCGCATACCACAGGAAGAGAGCCACTGAGATTCTGGAAGGAATTGACAGGAAATATGGAGCCACGCCGACTCCATTGTCGAGGACATGTGTGCTGCGTTTCTCCGTGAGGATGCAGACTCTCGACTGGGTTTAAATCTGAGTAGTTTGGTGGCCAAGCGAGTACGGTAAACTCGTGCTGGTGCTCTTCGAACCATGCACGTCCACTGCATTCTCTTGCCGGTAGATTACTTCGTGGCGAGGAAAAAGCGCGTGAATCGGGGACGTGGTTCCCAAGGACAGATACACGGTTTTGCTGGTTCACTGTGCCTTCACTCAAAGAAGGAAGAAGGCCGCGAGAAAATTCCCCAGACTATAACGCTCCTTACTCCGACCTGTACTGTTCCGATGATTGTTGCAGGGCGTTTTCTTTTAGACATTTCACGCCGATGGAGCATAAAACGTGATTAATCTGAAAATGCCAGCTGTCGCCACTCATCGGAAATCCAGTTGCAGTATTCGGGTTCAAATTCCAGCCTTTGTCGCCGATGAGCAGCAGTCAGCACTGGTGCAGAGGCCCACACGTAACTGTCTTCGCTGAACGGTCGATGAGAAGAGACAGTTGGCAGCCGCTTGGTTCGTCTGAATGGGCAGTCGCTCAACAGTTACACGTCTGTCCACCTGTGCACACCTCCTCCGCCGTCGTCCACCCCTGTCTTCTATGGCCCGTAGTACACCACAGTTCCCTCGGTGCAGTTTTTGGATGACACCATTTTTCCATGCGCGGTATATTTAACCACGGTGGCACGCGAACACTTTACAGAATTAGCCGTTTCTCGGAAATGCTTCCACAACTGGCCCGATAGCCAATGGTGGTACCCTTTTGCAGGTTGGATCGATCACTCCGTTTCCGCATTACCACCTCGACTGCACAGTTTTCCACTTCCCCCGAACACGCTTCATGTTCCCTCCACTGCTAGTGCTACCACGTGCCTCCTGTGAGTGGTTATTGCACGTTGACGTCAAACATGAAGGGTTGGTTACATTAATGTGACTAGACAGTGTGAAGTACACTGACTGAACTCAATGTTTACCACACACTAGCTCGATTTGCAGTATTCGAAAAAGAACGTGACTGCCGGTTTGAAGGGAAGTCGGGAATCCTTTAAGAAATTATTATTAAACTGTTTCTTGTCTACAAGCATATTTAACACGGCTCTTCTCAGAATTTCGTATTTTATTCATTTGTGAGTGTGGTGTGCGTACTGTAAGACCTTCGGTACACACACCATCAGATTATTTGACTTGTCGCTCTAACAAAGTAGCCGAGTGTCAATAATATGTCTCGTGGTCTTATCGTGGCGTGTTTACCTTCTGCCGTTAGGTCAGTCGATAGAAATGCCACTTGCACGCTTAGAGTAGCAGATTGACGGTGACCAACTTTAAACAGAAGTTGATTAATTTTCACACACATTTATTGAAATAATAACAAGCATAGACATTATGTAACTTGATCCTGGATGCTGTTTACAATTGACAATCTGAAGTTCCTTTGGTCTTGGTATGTTAATCTTATTCTCTTTGTCTTATTGACAAAGTGTCTAATCATTTATCTTCATGGCTATGTACAGGAATATGATAATCTTATTGGTCGCAGACTGAAACTTGACTACAGACTGGTACAGACTAATGCAGACTGGTGCAGACAAATGCAGACTGACTGATCAAAGGTCTATACACTCGTTATAATACTTCGTGCATTCAGATATCACTGCGCGAGTATGATCCGCGAGGAGAAAAGGTTCTACGTTAGCAGCAATCTCATTGGCTGCATTACATATTAACACGCGGATTGTCGGAAGCAGAATTTGGTCCATATCTAAGGCAGCGCCATCTCGTAGTGCGGAAATGGACGAGCGCTGTGCCTGCGCTGTTGTGCCTAGCGGGGCGCGCTCTAGTGTGGAAAGTTGTGTACGCGCTGACTACGTGGAAATAGGTACACAACGGTGGACCTTCCCAATAACAGCAATTTGAAAGAGTTTCTAACATATAAATTCCGGCATAAAGAAATGATAATTAATCGAAACCCCAGCTACCAAAAGATGTTGTTGATATACCTCAATGGGGACATCTGAAAAAGTGTGCCCCAACCGGAACTCGAACCCGGGATCTCCTGCTTACATGACAGTCGCTCTATCCCTCTTTTCTTACCTCATTTTGTTCGATTTCGTTCGTTGCATCTGCTCAGTGCGGAAGTCGCAAGGCACCCGTTTAAGTTCGGCGTTCATCGATTAACTCAGTTTTTTTCTTACAGAGGGCAACTAACCCTCTGACCGAACACGCTGAGCCTCCATGCCAGCATTCCATGTGAGCCACCGAGAGCACAGAGGATAGCGCGACTGCAGGGACTTATCCCTTGCACGCTTCCCGCGAGGCTCACATTCCCAAGTGTCCACAACTTACATTCGTAATGTTCCTAAAGGATATTTGCCCATTCACTCATTACTCGCGCCAACTAAGGTGACGACTCCCGTAAGAGTTTGGGCAAAATCTATGCATTCGCACAGAAGGGTTATTTGGTAACCGTGATAGCGTTACGGAGATGTTTAGCAAACTGAAGTGGCAGACTCTGCAAGAGAGGCGCTCTGCATCGCGGTGTAGCTTGCTCGCCAGGTTTCGAGAGGGTGCGTTTCTGGATGAGGTATCGAATATACTGCTTCCCCCTACTTATACCTCCCGTGTAGATCACGAATGTAAAATTAGAGAGATTCGAGCGCGCGCGGAGGCTTTCAGACAGTCGTTCTTCCCGCGAACCATACGCGACTGGAACAGAAAAGGGAGGTAATGACAGTGGCACGTAAAGTGCCCTCCGCCACACACCGTCGGGTGGCTTGCGGAGTATGAATGTAGATGTAGATGTAGAAGAAGGTCAATGACCGGGTAGCCTTTAACTATATGAAGATAGTAACTGTTCTGATGGATAGAGCGTCTGCTATGTAAGCAGGAAATCCCGGGTTCCAGTCCTGGTCGGGGCACACATTTTCAGCTGTCCCCACTGAGTGATATCAACAACACTTGTTGGCAGCTGAGGGTTTCGATTAATTATCATTCCTTTCTAGTTAAGCTGTATGGTCATCATTGGTATCTGTTCTTTCGGAACAGTTACTTTCTTCATGTAATTCCAAAATACATTATGGTGCTTTCAGAGCATTCATTTTTTTATGTTACTGTGTGATCACCAGACTGTGAGAAAGCTTTCTATGTTGCTAATAGCCTGTTGCATTAGATTCTTCGTGTGTCACGGTTAGTGAGCTGTGTCGTCTGTGGATAGTCAAACATTAGCTTACAACATTACAATTAGAAATTATGTAAGTGGAAACTAAATAAGAAAGTGAAATTAACGTCAGCATGTCACAGGAACTGCCACAAGCTCCTATGTCAAAACAAGAAGAGCTTCACCTGAAAAAGCAACAGCAGCCTGCATTCTTCTTTAAAAAAGTTTGTTTCACAATATACTGCGATGTACGCTACCTTAAATGGGTGCTCGAAATGTGAAGTACTGATCACATGAAAATGACATATTTCCTTTTCCGTAGGACACTAAACCCTACAAGGTTTCAACCTATCACTGTACATTTAACTTGAATTGCTCGTATTATCCTTAATTTATGAGCTTCTTAAGATTGTAGTGGACAGATTTGAAGATGGTCTTGGAATAAACCGAAATCCTGGATCCAGAGTAAAATTTTTGTTCTGACCTGTCGATGTAGTCAGTATCTCCGCCACCGTTTGTGCGACGTCAGTAGCAACTTAACTCATCGAAACGAATTGTCATGTAGCTATCGTTATCCTTTTGGCAGCATTAGTCAACGAAAGGAGGAACAGGCTTCTGTGTGGGGAGTCCCCCGTGCGGTTCGCTTGCTTCCTTCGGCACTGTGGCTAACGTTTTCATCGAATTACCTGTCGCAGACATGGTGACTAAACGCGTGATTCTTAAAAGAAGCACGCACAAAGCAAGGGTTGGGCGTGCGTACGTGTCCCGGGAGCTCCCGTATCTGCTATGAATCATGCGCTGGTGCGACTAAACGCGATGTCCGTCAATACCTACCGGATGTAAACAGTCCGTAATGTTTGTCAACCATCCAGAGTAACCCAGATGCTAACTGGAACGTCTCACTTCACGACCTTAAGTGCCTTGCTCGGCTTCATTACTGTACTTGCAAAGCAAGGCAACTTCTCGTGTTCTGAGATAGCATCGACAGTGTTAGCTAGACACCAAAATCTTTGTATTGCCCCACAGAGAACACAAAGTTATTTAAAACCCGCAAAAATTGAACCATCACACAAGTTACCGTTCAATACACTGGACAATAAAGGAAACCCCTACAACTAACATTTATCGAATATGAGGAAAATTAGCCATGGTGCAAAAAATACAAAATACTTCACAAATGAAAAAAAAGCAGAAAAATCGAAAGATTTACTGTTGAACAACTCAAGTAGTGTTACTGTAGTCAGCTGAGAAGAATGAATGAGAGGGATGAGTCTGGGAGCTGGGAAACAATGTAAAAAATGTAAAAACTGACTAAAAAGGAAATCATAACTGTATGTTAATTTGTTTTACGAATATGTCTTTGCAAAATACTATGATACTGTCCTGTTGCTATCACGTCTACATTTTCCTTTTGAAAAAAAATAAAATTAAAATGTGAGTTGTGAAATAAAAAAGTGTTACAATCAAAACTGGGATTGGTTTAATTAAATTTCTCGCTAAAAGACAGTTAAACATAAGGAATAGTTCCCCTCATAGCCGTTTCCATCGCTCTCTTCCGTCCGTCACCAGCGGGGTCAGAGATTTTCTCTGCCTCGTGATGGCTGGGTGTTGTGTGTTGTCCTTAGGTTAGTTAGGTTTAAGTAGTTCTAAGTTCTAGGGGACTGATGACCATAGATGTTAAGTCCCATAGTGCTCAGAGCCATTTTGAACCGTCCGTCAGCTGTCCACGGTCAACCTACTGGTCGTTCGAAAAATATTGTCTCACCAGCAAACTTCGTTGCCAGCCTTGTTGTGTTCACCGTTCATGGTATCTCAGTTTCCTATATATTTTTTATAGAGAACCAACAGGGCCAGTGAGAAAGATGAAAATTCTAGAGAAATGTGCATGCAGACTTCGCGTCAGCATTGTATGCTACAAACAGGCAAGCAAATTCTGCTATTAATGATATTGTAGTGGAAAAAATAATCGTACTCCAAAGTGGTCTCAGTGGCTATAAGCAGGGACCCAGTATTAATGAAATCACCAGCTGCGACATAGTCCAGGTACTGTCAAATATTTTTTACTCCAGCCTTTGATCACAATGTAAAGTCCTCCGACGATGACCGGTTTCAGACAGTAATGACCATTACGGCTTTATGACATTAGGGTATGGTATAAAGCATCTACATCTACATCTATATCGATACTCCGCAAGCCACCTGTGGAGGAGGGTACCTTGAGTACCTCTATCGGTTCTCACTTCTATTCCAGTCTCGTATTGATCGTGGAAAGAAGGATTGTCGGTATGCTTCTGTGTGGGCCCTAATCTCTCTGATTTTATCTTCATGGTCTCTTCGCGAGAGAGGGAGCAATATACTGCTTGACTCTTCGGTGAAGGTATATTCTCGAAACTTCAACAAAAGCCCGTTCCGAGCTACTGACCGTCTCTCCTGCAGAGTCTATCTATCATCTCCGTAACGCTTTCGCGATTACTAAATGATACTGTAACGAAGCGCGTTGCTCTCCGTTGGATCTTCTCTGTCTCTTCTATCAACCCTATCTGGTACAGATCGTACACCCCAGATCTGAAGGACTTTATATTGTGATCAAAGACTGGAATAAAAAAAAACATTTATTAATGAAATATTGATACAGCAGCTACTAACACCATGTTCATGAAAACGGAGGATTTGTCCGACGTTATTTAAGAAGTATCAGTGCACTGAAGAGATGTGATGATTTAATGTAGACTGCTCGAAAAAAAAAGACTGCTTTGAAGCACTTGGAAGACAAGGTCGGACGTCAATATAACTTCGTACACACCATAGGCGGGTATAAATATGCAATTTTCTGTGATAGTTAGAACGGTCATCGTACTGCACAAGTGTTCATGTTTAGTGTTGTTACCAGGCCTGGTAGGGTACGGGGAACGAATTTTGAATGATCGCTGTCAATAACACGGAGATGCCGCGTACTCGTATGAGACAGTGTTATCAGTACCTGACAGAGTCTCAAACAGGCCTCGATGTGAGTCCCCACACCCTCACATCGGCGACTGCAATGCGGGAACAAGTAATGAACTCCCCACGACATTCTGCCTCATCCCGCACCATTAGGTCAGGGACTACTAGCAACTTGACCAGGTACATACCGTCCCATGTGCAGGCTACCGTTAACACCATAACAAAAAAGCTGTGTTTGGGGTGGCGCCATGACGAGTAAGCACGGACTGATGATGAATGAAGTTGCATCGTGTTCAGCAATGAATCGCGCTTCTGTAATACAGTGTTATTCTAAATGGAGCCATTTTCAAAACTTCGTGTTTATTCAAGTGCAAATCCAAAATGCACTAGGTTTATGCCAATGAAAAGAGGGAGTTTCGAAGTTTTTTATAATGTTTGAAATCAATTTCATAAATTTAATAATTTGTAATTAATTGTTGTTGTCGTTGTTGTGGTCTTCAGTCCTGAGACTGGTTTGCTGCAGCTCACCATGCTACTCTATCCTGTGCAAGCTTCTTCATCCCCCAGTACCTACTGCAACCTACATCTTTCTGAATCTGCTTAGTGTATTCATCTCTTGGTCTCCCTCTACAATTTTTACCCTCTACGCTGCCCTCCAATATTAAATTGGTCATTCCTTGATGCCTCAGAACATGTCCTACCAACCGATCCCTTCTTCTAGTCAATTTGTGCCACAAACTCCTCTTCTCCCCAATTCTATTCAATACCTCCTCATTAGTTATGTGATCTACCCATCTAATCTTCAGCATTCTTCTGTAGAACCACATTTCGAAAGCTTCTACACTCCTGGAAATGGAAAAAAGAACACATTGCCACCGGTGTGTCAGACCCACCATACTTGCTCCGGACACTGCGAGAGGGCTGTACAAGCAATGATCACACGCACGGCACAGCGGACACACCAGGAACCGCGGAGTTGGCCGTCGAATGGCGCTAGCTGCGCAGCATTTGTGCACCGCCGCCGTCAGTGTCAGCCAGTTTGCCGTGGCATACGGAGCTCCATCGCAGTCTTTAACACTGGTAGCATGCCGCGACAGCGTGGACGTGAACCGTATGTGCAGTTGACGGACTTTGAGCGAGGGCGTATAGTGGGCATGCGGGAGGCCGGGTGGACGTACCGCCGACTTGCTCAACACGTGGGGCGTGAGGTCTCCACAGTACATCGATGTTGTTGCCAGTGGTCGGCGAAAGGTGCACGTGCCCGTCGACCTGGGACCGGACCGCAGCGACGCACGGATGCACGCCAAGACCGTAGGATCCTACGCAGTGCCGTAGGGGACCGCATCGCCACTTCCCAGCAAATTAGGGACACTGTTGCTCCTGGGGTATCGGCGAGGACCATTCGCAACTGTCTTCATGAAGCTGGGCTACGGTCCCGCACACCGTTAGGCCGTCTTCCGCTCACGCCCCAACATCGTGCAGCCCGCCTCCAGTGGTGTCGCGACAGGCGTGAATGGAGGGACGAATGGAGACGTGTCGTCTTCAGCGATGAGAGTCACTTCTGCCTTGGTGCCAATGATGGTCGTATGCGTGTTTGGCGCCGTGCAGGTGAGCGCCACAATCAGGACTGCATACGACCGAGGCACACAGGGCCAACACCCGGCATCATGGTGTGGGGAGCGATCTCCTACACTGGCCGTACACCTCTGGTGATCGTCGAGGGGACACTGAATAGTGCACGGTACATCCAAACTGTCATCGAACCCATCGTTCTACCATTCCTAGACTGGCAAGGGAACTTGCTGTTCCAACAGGACAATGCACGTCCGCATGTATCCCGTGCCACCCAACGTGTTCTAGAAGGTGTAAGTCAACTACCCTGGCCAGCAAGATCTCCTCCGGATCTGTCCCCCATTGAGCATGTTTGGGACTGGATGAAGCGCCGTCTCACGCGGTCTGCACGTCCAGCACGAACGCTGGTCCAACTGAGGCGCCAGGTGGAAATGGCATGGCAAGCCGTTCCACAGGACTACATCCAGCATCTCTACGATCGTCTCCATGGGAGAATAGCAGCTTGCATTGCTGCGAAAGGTGGATATACACTGTACTAGTGCCGACATTGTGCATGCTCTGTTGCCTGTGTCTATGTGCCTGTGGTTCTGTCAGTGTGATCATGTGATGTATCTGACCCCAGGAATGTGTCAATAAAGTTTCCCCTTCCTGGGACAATGAATTCACGGTGTTCTTATTTCAATTTCCAGGAGTGTATTCTCTTCCTGTCCAAACTATGTATCGTCCACGTTTCAATTCCATATATGGCTACACTCCATACAAATACTTTCAGAAACGACTTCCTGACACAAATTATATTCGATGTTAACAAATTTCTCTTCTTCAGAAACGCTTTCGTTGCCATTGCCAGTCTACATTTTATATCCTCTCTACTTCGATCATTGTCAGTTATTTTGCTCCCCAAACAGCAAAACTCCATTACTACTTTTAGTGTCTCATTTCCTTATCTAATTCCCTCAGCATCACCCGGCTTATTTCGACTACATTCCATTATCCTCGTTTTGCTTTTGTTGATGGTCATCTTATATCCTCCTTTCAAGACACTGTCCATTCTGTTCAGCTGCTCTTCCAGGTCCTTTGATGTCTCTAACAGAATTACAATGTCATCGGTGAACCTCAAAGTTTTTATTTGTGCTCCATGGATTTTAATTCCTACTCCGATTTTTTTTTGTTTTTGTTTCCTTTACTGCTTGCTCAATATACAGATTGAATAACATCGGGGAGAGGCTACAACCCTGTCTCACTGCCTTCCCAACCACTGCTTCCCTTTCATGTCCCTCGACTCTTATAACTGCTATCTGTTCTCTGTACAAATTGTAAATAGCTTTTCGCTCCCTGTATTTTACCCATGCCACCTTCAGAATTTGGAAGAGAGTATTCCAGTCAACATTGTCAAACGCTTTCTCTAAGTCTACAAATACTAGAAACTTAGGTTTGCCCTTCCTTAATCCTTCTTCTAAGATAAGTCGTAGGGTTAGTATCGCCTCACGTGTTCCGATATTTCTACGGAATCCAAACTGATCTTCCTCGAGGTCGGCTTCTACTAGATTTTCCATTCGTCTGTAAAGAATTCGCGTTAGTATTTTGCAGCTGTGACTTACTAAACTGATGGTTCGGTAATTTTCTCATCTGTCAACACCTGCTTTCTTTGGGATTGGAATTATTATATTCTTCTTGAAGTCTGAGGGTATTTCGCCTGTTTCATACATATTGCTCACCAGATGGTAGAGTTTTGTCAGGACTGGCTCTCCCAAGGCCGTCAGTAGTTCCAATGGAATGTTGTCTACTCCGGGGGCCTTGTATCGACTCAGGTCTTTCAGTGCTCTGTCAAACTCTTCACGCAGTATGGTATCTCCCATTTCATCTTCATCTACATCCTCTTCCATTTCCATAATATTGTCCTCAAGTACATCGCCCTTGTATAAACCCTCTATATACTCCTTTCACCTTTCTGCTTTCCCTTCTTTGCTTAGAACTGGGTTTCCATCTGAGCTCTTGATGTTTATACAAGTGGTTCTCTTTTCTGCAAAGGTATCTTTAATTTTCCTGTAGGCAGTATCTATCTTACCCCTAGTGAGATAACCCTCTACATCCTTACATTTGTCCTCTAGCCATCCCTGCTTAGCCATTTTGCACTTCCTGTTGATCTCATTTTTGAGACGTTTGTATTCCTTTTTGCCTGGTTCCTAAATCTCGATCTTACCATTATATAATCTATCCGATACCTTCTAGTATCTCCAGGATTCTTCTTTGTATACAACCTTGTTTTATGATTCTTGAACGAAGTGTTAGCTATGATTAAGTTATGCTCTGTGAAAAATTGCACCAGGCGGCTTCCTCTTCCATTTCTTACCCCCAATCCGTATTCACCTACTACATTTCCTTCTTTCCCTTTTCGTACTATCGAATTTCAGTCACCTATGACTATTAAATTTTCGTATCCCTTCACTGTCTGAATAATTTCTTTTATCTCATCATGCATTTCATCAATTCCTTCGTCATCTGCGGAGCGAGTTGGCACATAAACTTGTACTACTGTAGTAGGCATGGTAATTAATTAGTTTTTATTAATTATTTAATGATTAGAAGTGCGATAAATGTTATAAACATTCAAAGTGGCCACTGTTGGCTGCACGGCAAACATCGATGCGGTAGCCAAACTCGTCCCACACATGCGAAAGCGTATCTGCTATTAGTGAGTGCACGGCAGCAGTGATCCCGTTCCGAGGATCGTTCAGAGTTGTTGACAGAGGCGGCACGTAAACAGCTTCCTTTTCGTAACTGCATAAAAAATAGTCGCAGGGTGAGAGCAGGAGATCTCGGTGGCCAGAAGTGCAAAGCCAGGCCCTCAGTTCCCCTGCGACCGATCCAGCGCTGAGGAAGGGAATCATTCAGAAAGTCTAGTACATCACGGAGCCAACGGGGCTGAGCTCCATCTGTTGGAAAGCGAAGTCCTGGGAATCTTGTATAACTTGAGGGAACAGCCATTGTTCCAACATGTGCAGGTACGTGATTCTCGTTACAGTTCTTTCCCAAAAGAAATATTGTAGATAAACCTTTGTACGGGATACGGCACAGAACACGTTGATCTTCGATGAGTCTCCTTCGTGTTGCAGTGGTTAAAGTGTATTTTCCAAACCAAATTCGCGAGAATAACGTCTATTGATTTTTCTAATAAGGTGGAACGTTGCTTCGTCGCTCAAAATTACACGCTCTAGTAACGCGTCATCCTCCATCTGTGCTAGCACATAACCACAAAACGCGAGATGCTTCTCTTTGTCATAGGGGTTGAGAGCCTGCACAAGTTGTAATCGGTAGGGCTTGAACAGCAAATACCGTGCCAGAACTTTCCATACAGTTTGTTGGGGTATTCCAAGTTCTCGACTGGCTCTATTGGTAGACTTATTGGGACTGTGCACAAAACTTTCGTGAATCCGCAGGACATCATCCTCTGACACACGCGGTTGGCCTGTGCTTTTTCCTTTGCACACACTGCTAGTCTGTTTCAATTGTTTAAACCAATGCTAATGCCTTTGCGACTTGGTGGTTGAATACCTAATTTGGTACGAAATGCCCGCTGCACAGCAATTTGCAACTCATTTTTCGCGAACTCAGGAACGCAGTAAACCTTGTGCACCACAGTCATCATGTTACTAACAATTGACATTGAAACGAAATGACGGTCCTGTTGCCGTGCGAACTCTACTGGGTGTTTCTGAAAGCACCACCGTCCTCCTGCCGCAGCACCGCCAAAAACTTTGAAACTTCCTCTTTTCATTGGTATAAAGATTGTTCATTTTGGATTTGTACTTGAATACATACGAATTTTTTAAAATGGCCCCATCATTTAGAATAACCTGTACCGTCGTCAGCGAGTATGGAGGGATATGGGGAGAGATCCCTATCTTACAAATTTTTGGAGGGGCACAGTGGTATTACCACTGACATCATGCTGTAATGACTTCAGGTCGGGGCAGGTAGTGACTGAGGGAATAATGTTGGCACAACAGTAAATCAAAGACATCCTGTGCCCTGATTTGTTGTTGTTGGTGGTGGTGGTTAGTGTTTAACGTCCCGTCGACAACGAGGTCATTAGAGACGGAGCGCAAGCTCGGGTTAGGGAAGGAAATCGGCCGTGCCCTTTCAAAGGAACCATCCCAGCATTTGCCTGAAACGATTTAGGGAAATCACGGAAAACCTAAATCAGGATGGCAGGAGACGGGATTGAACCGTCGTTCTCCCGAATGCGAGTCCAGTGTGCTAACCACTGCGCTACCTCGCTCGGTCTGATTTGTTGCCTTACACGAGATAGTATCATGGTGCTACTCTTCAACAGGACAACAGTCGTCCACACGAGATACGTGTCGCTATGAACTGTCTACGTAATGTTGACGTACTCCCATGGGCACTAGGATTGCAGGATCTGTTCCTGGCGGAATTTGAACAGCACCAGCTTGGACGTCGACTCTGTTACAGTTCCATTATCAAGGATATCAAAGACCAGTTACAACATTCGTGAGCCACATTGCCTCTGGATAGTGTTCAACGACATTACGACACCCTTCCCAACTGAATGAATGCGTAGATCTAGGCCAGAGAGAGCGCAATGTCATACTGGGAAGCGGGATCATACTACGAAGGTCTTCGGAAATTTGATTCGATGTTGTAATTGCTGAAATAACATCATACATCCTCTCAACCTGTGCACTTTCATTTCATCTCCTCCTCCCCTTTTTCTGTGAGGCAGTGTATTTACTTCGAGTCTCTTCAGGTCAATTATATTCACGAAAATGTTTTTTGCCTGGAGCACACTAGCCTTTCCAGGGCACGTCACAAAATTCGCTGCCACATTTCTGTGGCGCGCTCTTTTGTCAGCTGTGGACACTACTTGCTGTGTTGGAGAGAAAGTTCCTCTGTCCTCATGACTACTGAAACAGTTTGGTTTGTCACGTGACTTGATTGTCGTCTGGCCGTTTGTGTGAAAGCCGAGCGCAGTACGAGCTGAACGCAAAACCAGCACAGTTGATCGCAGCCGGATCATAAGAGGTCCCAGAAGCAAGTCAAAACATGTACAGTAATGAAAATCCGTATAAATGCTTGGATATTTGTACGAGAATTTACATTGTCGGTTGGAATGGTGGTGCTCAGTGTAGGCCTATATGCAATAGTATGAGATCCACTATACTGGCAAATGCAGTCCAATAGTATGGGATTCAGGGGCGGATCCAGGATCTCGGTCGGGGGGGGGGGGGGGGGGGGGGGGCAAATCTTTGGTACCTGCCTTCCAAAAAATTAATTCCAAATAAAACCATTAATACTCTATACGCACGGGCGCGCGCGCGCACACACACACACACATACTCCTGGAAATGGAAAAAAAAATTGAAACAGGTGTGTCAGACCCACCATACATGCTCCAGACACTGCGAGAGGGCTGTACAAGCAATGATCACAAGCACGGCACAGCGGACACACCAGGAACCGCGGTGTTAGCCGTCGAATGGCGCTAGCTGCGCAGCATTTGTGCACCGCCGCCGTCAGTGTCAGCCAGTTTGCCGTGGCATACGGAGCTCCATCGCAGTCTTTAACACTGGTAGCATGCCGCGACAGCGTGGACGTGAACCGTATGTGCAGTTGACGGACTTTGAGCGAGGGCGTATAGTGGGCATGCGGGAGGCCGGGTGGACGTACCGCCGACTTGCTCAACACGTGGGGCGTGAGGTCTCCACAGTACATCGATGTTGTCGCCAGTGGTCGGCGGAAGGTGCACGTGCCCGTCGACCTGGGACCGGATCGCAGCGACGCACGGATGCACGACAAAACAGTAGGATCCTATGCAGTGCCGTAGGGGACCGCACCGTCACTTCCCAGCAAATTAGGGACACTGTTGCTCCTGGGGTATCGGCGAGGACCATTTTGCAACTGTCTCCATGAAGCTGGGATACGGTCCCGCACACCGTTAGGCCGTCTTCCACTCACGCCCCAACATCGTGCAGCCCGCCTCCAGTGGTGTCGCGACAGGCGTGAATGGAGGGACGAATGGAGACGTGTCGTCTTCAGCGATGAGAGTCGCTTCTGCCTTGGTGCCAATGATGGTCGTATGCGTGTTTGGCGCCGTGCAGGTGAGCGCCACAATCAGGACTGCATATGACCGAGGCACACAGGGTCAACACCCGGCATCATGGTGTGGGGAGCGATCTCCTACACTGGCCGTACACCTCTGGTGATCGTCGAGGGGACACTGAATAGTGCACGGTACATCCAAACCGTCATCGAACCCATCGTTCTACCATTCTTAGACTGGCAAGGGAACTTGCTGTTCCAACAGGACAATGCACGTCCGCATGTATCCCGTGCCACCCAACGTGCTCTAGAAGGTGTAAGTCAACTACCCTGGCCAGCAAGATCTCCGGATCTGTCCCCCATTGAGCATGTTTGGGACTGGATGAAGCGTCGTCTCACGCGGTCTGCACGTCCAGCACGAACGCTGGTCCAACTGAGGCGCCAGGTGGAAATGGCATGGCAAGCCGTTCCACAGGACTACATCCAGCATCTCTACGATCGTCTCCATAGGAGAATAGCAGCCTGCATTGCTGCGAAAGGTGGATATACACTGTACTAGTGCCGACATTGTGCATGCTCTGTTGCCTGTGTCTATGTGCCTGTGGTTCTGTCAGTGTGATCATGTGATGTATCTGACCCCAGGAATGTGTCAATAAAGTTTCCCCTTCCTGGGACAATGAATTCACGGTGTTCTTTTTTCAATTTCCAGGAGTATTCTGTTTTCAGTTTAATTGTGTATCGCTATGTGTTAAGTGTGTTTAATGAAGTAACTAACTGCATTACCTAAAAATATTCTTCTAAAAAGACACGTGCACTCTGAGTTCTAACACTGTTAAGAAATCTCTTTGCAAATTGCCACTAGAAACAAAATCTTACATACGCACTGCAGGGAAAGTGCTAAAAAAGGGACACAGATCGCCCATGCCTCAGCGAATATTATCATTTTATTCGTAAGTATAGTTGTTTCTTCTGTAGTTTATTCGCTAAATGGAAGAGGCTTCAAACTGCGTGCCATTGTTTACATCTTCGACTTCAAGTACAACATACTGTATAGGCCGACACAATTAGCCCCTAAAGCAATCGGAAAAAAAGATCGGTCACACACCAGGGGGGGGGGGGGCAATTGCCCCCATTGCCTCCTCCCCCCCTCCTTGGATCCGCCCCTGATCGGATTTGATGTCTGTAGTACAACATATTAACATGACATCAATGATTCAGGGTGGTTGAGGGTGGAACTCGGTAGTCAGTTCTGTGCGGTGTTACTCTGCGTGTACTTGCCTTTTCTGAAGATAGGAAACAGACACCATTAGTGACAGACAGTGTGCTTTGTGTGTTTAAGCCACGACTGTGACACTCGCACACGGAAACAGTTATTATGCGTCGAAAAAGCAAAAGACGGTGCATGTAGCTCTCTAATCGTAAAGTTCAACGTACGAGAACAATGATTTAGAATTTCATTAGGTTGGACGCATTATACGGACAGAATGGAAAATATAGCCAAAGCAGAAACTTACCTGAGGCACCAAAACAGTTACTGTTGCGCAAAGCAAGGGGAATAACTGCCACTCGTGTTCGACAAATTCTGTCAACTGAAACGACTGCACCAGTCTGCTCCAACATCCAAACATAAACAAGCTAGATAAGAGTTTGCTGAGAAACATTTGTCATGGACTTGAGAATGGAATAAAGTGATCCACAGTGATTAGATGAAGTTCAATTTAGATCAGGGTCGGCCACGGAGTGCCAACCTTCACTCATCCAGCATGTGCGGGCGAGCCAAGGTCGACCTGTCACTCGCGTTTGCTCGTTTCTATCGGAAGTTCACGGAACAGCGATACGTTTCATTTAGCATTGCAGTGCGGCATTTTTCTGTTGGTACAGCTCTTCGGCAGATTCGTACTACTAGTGCTGTTTAACCTTCGCTATTAGTTCATGATGTGATCAACGTTCACAGGTCCAGTGGCTTTTTGCACAAAAAGAGGGAGCCTAGCGACCTGCTTTCGCAATCCTTTAAAATGAATAGGAATGACAGAAGAAAGGGATGAGAATTCTCAGATAGCGTAAGCGACAGATACTGCATCTTTGGTATGAAATGACATTACAATAACATGCAAAAAGAATTTAAAGATTTAGTTGACAATAAAAAATTACAACGACCGACAAACGGGATTCATTGTTCTGTACATTAAAATTCAAGTTGTGCTAAATTTGCAGATCTGGAGCACGTGAAGGAATTGGCGGTACGAATAGTAAAGTTTCTGAAGTCCCACACATTATTTCATTGTCAGTTGCAACAGTTTCTACGGAACTGAACGAAGATCATGGATACTTCATATATTACGGCAAACTATGTTAGTTAATTCAAGCGGCATGCCTGGAACGATTTTTCGTTTAAAACTCGCTATTGTTGAATTTATGAAGGAAAAAGCAGTGCAAGAACGAAAATTAGAACATTCGGAATGTAGTGTAGAATTAGCATTTTAAGTGGACTTTACTGCACATCGCCCACATTAACCCACATTAAGACACTGCGAGGTAACGTCTTTCTGATTTGACGGGGATGCATTTAAAAAGAAAATCGCGTTGAAGGGTGGGCACATTCTGACAAGACAGTCCCGTCCCGTAAGCTTACTGGTGAAAAAAAAAAAAAAAAAAAAAAAAAAAAAAAAAAAAAAAAAAACCGAGGTTTGAAGAATTCATTGTGATCTTGAAAGAATGAAGAGGATAGTTTTATAAAAGTGAGGACACTATCGATTTTACATCTGTTTCCGGTTTTCGAGACCATTTGCCGTTTCAGTTGAAAGCAACATTGAGCATGTGCAGATGTAACTGATTGACCTGCACGGTAATTTCAGTTTCAACGACAAATCTTTTAACGTTAAAACTGTCCAGGACATCTACATTTCTTTCTTCATGTAGAGTTTCCAAGTTTCCATATTGAAGCTCGATCGACGTATTTGTGTGAAAGACATTTTCTCGATTATGAAACTAAATAAGTCACGATTACGTGGCAACTTGAGTGCAAAACTCTGTGAAACTGTATGTGTCTATCAGTATGCCCTCAGTTTGTATTAGATAAAAATTATATTTTGTCTTCACCATGCCAAAAATAATTAAATAATAGTGAAAATTCGTTTTGTTTGTGATCTACGTTACTGAGAAATGTGAAATATAAAACCAAGTAGTACGTAGTGCGACTTAATTTTCATTTAAATATGGCGCGTTTGCAGCTTTCCCTTCTTCCTCATGCTCGCACTGAAGGTGGCGCTGGGGTCGGGGAAATGTCAAGCAAGCCTGACCACTTTGGCACTTGTCCGCAGGGACGGCCGTGAGTCGAAATCTTTAGGTAGTCCGGATGGATTTCAATGTAATTGACATGATCTCAGAACGGAGCAGCAGTTAAGAATGAGCAAAAATTTTTGTAGTGGAAGTGTTGTTATATGGGAAGCCTTCTGCACTAAAGGTAAATCACACGTAGCTTGGGTGAGCACTAAAGTGAACCATAATGAGATGCTAGAGACAGAATGGACTAAAATGTACGAGGACCAAGGGGACGAAAGTGTAAGGTTTCAGCAAGATAACGCATCAGTGCTTGTTTCTGCTACAAATAAATAAATAAATAAATGGTTGGGCGATAAAGATACCAATGTCTTTTTGGCAATTGTCCGCAGGGACGGCCGTGAGTCGAAATCTTTAGGTAGTCCGGATGGATTTCAGTGTAATTGACATGATCTCAGAACGGAGCAGCAGTTAAGAATGAGCAAAAATTTTTGTAGTGGAAGTGTTGTTATATGGGAAGCCTTCTGCACTAAAGGTAAATCACACGTAGCTTGGGTGAGCACTAAAGTGAACCATAATGAGATGCTAGAGACAGAATGGACTAAAATGTACGAGGACCAAGGGGACGAAAGTGTAAGGTTTCAGCAAGATAACGCATCAGTGCTTGTTTCTGCTACAAATAAATAAATAAATAAATGGTTGGGCGATAAAGATACCAATGTCTTTTTCCTGGCCTGCATGTAGCCTGGATTTGAACCCTGTGGGAAACCTCTGGAGAATACATGCAAGATGTGTAAATCGCTATGGAAGGAAATTTGAGGCTGTATGCTGTATGTGAGCTGCAAAGATAGGAGATGATTGGACGACAATTTCACTGCAAGAACGAGAGGTCCTAAAAAGATCAATGCCAAAGAAAATGTTCGAGGTAATTGGGAAGAACGGGGGTTGGACAAAGTATTAACAATGCAATTCCGTAACAGGACAATGAGCGCCTTTATGCCAATTTCCATCCAGAAAATGCAAACACCTCATTTTGTTACTCGTGATCTGAAAGATGCTATGTAATTCCGCCACGAGTGTTTATGTCGTTACATCTGTCTACTGCTTTCATGACAAATTCGATATATGTATGCTTCAGATATTGTATATTACTTTCATAGGAACCGTGCCTTTATACTGATTTCCACTATTGTGTAACATCCCTTATCTGCAGCTCATTGCATATGTTGTTACGCCCACTGCAGCCGTGTACTCTAATGACAAACATGGTTGGACATCTCTCACACAATTCCCCTCCAGCAAGCCTCAGGCACTAATCCTTCCAGAGGTTCCAGTAAGGGCAGACCAATATCTGAGAGGGGTTCGCCATCCACCTGGTTATCTTAGTATGTGATGCTCGAATTTAGCGCTTCACTATTTCGTCCCCAAAAAGGTAACTGAGACCTTTCGACCGATCTGGATTCACCAGCTGTCTTCTTACACTCTAACTGCACAAACTACTCTTAAACATGGATTTTTTCCTACTTTGCAAAGTTGATGCAAGTGGAACACACATCGATGATCTGCATGTCGTAGCTACCTGCAGACGATTTTTGTGATGAGATACTAAATATTTCCTCAATTTTTTTATTTTCCCCGACAGTTTTTTGAGTATTTTTTAAAATCATGTGCAATGTGCGTACCAGTATGTGGCGTCAGAATCGATCGATTACCTGTCTTCCTCTAAGAATGCAGCGCCAGTCTTTATGTTTCGTCCGGCCCATCCACATCGCTTATACGTCACTGTTATTGTCGAAAGGCGAAGTAACACCAAACTGCCCGTGTATAATGATGCCGACAGTGGCACAGTTAAGGAAATTTGCTTCGAGGAAGGGAGTAAGGATAAAAAAGAACTTCCTGGACTGCGGGGCTTCAATACGATGTTTAGAACACAGTCACGTCAATATACAATCAATTCTACAGAAAAAACCCACATTGCCTGTACGCAAGAGCATCGAAACCTCGGAACGTGGACGTACACATCCGTCGATGATAGTCTAGGACTGACTCCGATTTCTACGTTTTCTTCCGTACTGCTTACACTTCTGTACATGGGCAATATCGACATATAGTCCATTAAACAACTGCGGTAGGTGGGTTCCATACTGAACTAATGTTTTCTTTTAATTTTTCCGTTGAGACAGTAGAGTTCTGTTCATTTTCAGGCTTTAGAAGCGTCGGAGGCCTTGAGCAAGGCGTTCTTGCACTAGAACATGCGAAGTAACGCAGTGGACAATCCTCTTCTATTCCTTTAAGATTCACCTTGTCGCTACTTGGCACTCCTCGCCTGTGCGAAGGCCTACGCGATGTAATTACACCACAGTCGACAAAGGTACTATTAAGAGGCGGCGCTGAATCAGCTCTCTGTTCTATAAGAAGAGAGTCTTACGAACTGTACTGCCATTTTAATTGTACCACTAACATATCTAGCTAACTAACTGGATAGTGATACCGGCTGTTGGACAGAATGTTGTACCTACATATTATACGTGACCTGTTCGACAGATAGCTCGGTATGGGCTTTTGTTGAAGTTTCGAGAACATACCTTCACCGAAGAGTCAAGCAGTATATTGCTCCCTCCTACGTATATCTCGCAAAGAGACCATGAGGATAAAATCAGAGAGATTAGAGCCCACACAGAAGCATACCGACAATCCTTCTTTCCACGAACAATGCGAGACTGGAATAGAAGGGAGAACCGATAGAGGTACTCAAGGTACCCTCTGCCACACGCCGTCGGGTGGCTTGCGGAGTATAGATGTAGAGTCTGGCGTGGAACTGTTCAGGATGATTTTGTTCTTTGAGAGCGTAAAAATTTGGTTTTGAAGCTAAGCTTCTGTACTCGTGCTAGTATATTAAGTCTATTTATAATTTATATAGAATATAAGTATAGTTATTCAGTGATAATAGAGCGTAGAAACATTTAAAATCGCCATAGCTTCTATGAAGTAAAATGTACATTGTAACAATTAATTTAGTCTAATAATTCCTAGTTGTAAAAATATAAATGCAGAAGACCTATTTACGGGTACCGTTTCAAAGGCTGAATTTAATAACTTCATAATTTAATTCAATTTGATGACGAAACGAAATAGATTATTTTAGATCTATAATTACAATTTTCAAATATTGTCTTACTATAATTCATTAAAAAATTTACGCTTTAGTCTATAGTCGTAATTTTTTTTTATCTTCTGGGGTATCGATTTCTTTACATAGTTCCATCTCTAGGCCATCCTATGACCAAAAAATTCCAGACCATAGGTACAATAATAATGAAAGAAAAATTTACGAATTTTTGTCACTATGATAGTAAACGAATGGTGCAGAGAGTAATATTTAAAATGTAAAGGAAGCCCCCTTACCCGTGGCACGTGTCCAGTACTAAAAGTAAAAGTCAAATAGTAGCAAAGTGGTTGCAGCTTAGCTTGTAGATCACATGTCTGGTTCAACAGGTGGCCCTGCCTTTGACGGGATAGGTGATGTTTGTGACTGGACTGGAGTAGGCGGTGGTGAGAGGATGTATAGGAAAGGTCTTGCATTTAGGTCTATTGCAGGGGTATGAGGCATGAGGTAAGGGGCTGGACCATCATATTGTGCAAGATTAGTGGACGGTGGAGTACCACTATGGGAGGGGTGGGAATTGGGCAGAACGTTTCTCATTTCAGGGCAGGAAGAGAGGTAGTCGAAACCCTGGTGGAGAACATAATTCAATTGCTCCAGTCCTGGGTGGTACTGAATTATGAGGGGAATGCTCCTCTGTGGCCAGAAGGCGGGACTTCGTGAGGTGGTGGGAGACTGGAAAGGTAAGGCATGGGAGATTTGGTTTTGTTCAAGTATGGGAGATAATTACGATTTATAAAGGCTTCAACGGGAGCCTTATCCCTTGCCAGAACCCAATCCCACATAGTGTTCCTACGTTGTTGCTTGGCTCATGGAATCCCCCCAAGTGGTCTTTCCATCAAAATACCTATCTCCAGCTGCTATCCCTCCTTCCACAGTGACCTACACCTGTTCAGATTCCGCCAATAGTTAGCCCTCATCAACATAATCCTGGAAAACTATATCAACCAAGCCCAAACCTCCTTGCAGTACCTTTTCTCCATCCGCAAAATTCTCCTGCTGTGCAATCCCAAACTCCTGCAACCCATAACACACATTGAAACTCTTTCCCTCCATGAACTAGAGCAACATACCCAATGCAACCTCAAAAAGCTCTCCGCCTCGCACATTTCCTAGTCCCACCTTGAAGTACCACTGTCTGAACCCTGTACAACAACCTCCAAATCCCCTCCATGCACCATCATAGCTGACAAACCCTGTCTTGCCGACCTACTACATTTACCCCACCCTCCAAAACTCCCTCCTACCACCACAAAGAATCCAGAACCTAAACAGACCTGAAACACAGTCATGAACCTTTCCTCCAGAAGCCTTAGCCCCATAGAAAAATCAGTCCTTTCCAAGGGCCTTACCTTTTGCCCTACTACCACATTCAGTCATGCAGGACTTGTTAAAGACCCTTCTCTCCTCCTCCCAGTCCCTACAGTGAAAACACTTTTTCGCCACCAGGCCTACCAATCAGACTCAACCAGAAACCAATGTTGAACCCTGCCTAACTCAGTTCACTCCCCCATCCGACTGTGATCCACTCCCACTACCCCCAAATCACTCCCTGTTAACTTTTCAGAATTTCCCTCAACATACAAACTAACCTTACATCTGCAAAAAGAACCACAGTTCTCCTTCTAAAAACTGATCCCTACCTCATAATTCTACCTGTGGATTAAGGCTCCACCACTGTTGTTTTGAACTGTGAGGATTATCCGGCAGAAGGATTCCACCAGCTGGCAGATACTTCCACCTACAAACCTTGCAACAGTGAGCCCATTCCAGAAATCCAGCAGGATCTCCAGTCACTCCTAAAACCCTTAGGTCCATCCGAGAACCCCCCCACCGGAGTGCATCTCTCTGCTCGGCGCTACCACTCCCCGCACTCCCACCTTTTAGATGCTTCCTAAAGTCCTTACATCCAACCACCCAGGATGCCCCATTGCGGTTGGTTACTGTGGCCCCACTGAGGGAATCTCCGCTCTCATAGACCAACACCTTCAACCTATTACCCGGAACCTGCCCTCGTATATAAAAGATACCAACCATGTCCTCCACCAGCTCTCCACATTTACTGTCCCTTCACCACATGGTGCCCTGCTCATCACTATTGATGCTATCTCGTTTTACACTAACATCCCTAACCCCCATGGCCTTACTGCTGTTGAACACTACCTTTCCCAGTGCTAGTCGCCATGACCATCTATATCCTCACACACAATTACTTCTCCTTTGAAGGCATTACCCACAAACAAATCTGGGGTATGGCTGTGGAAAACTGCATGGCACCAATCTGTGCCAACCTATTCATGAGTCATCAAGAGGAATCCTTCCTAAACACCCAGAATCCTAAACCCCTCACCTGGTTCAGATTCATTGATGACATCTTTGCAATTTGTATAAAGGTGAGGACACCCTATCCACATGCCTCCAGAACCTCAACAACTTCTTCCCCATTTGCTTCACCTGGTGCTAATGAATCCAACAAGTCACCTTTCTAGATGTTGACCTCCTACTCAAAGATGGATACAGAAGTAACTCTGTCCATACCAAACCTACTCACAACCAGCAATACCTCCACGCTGACAGCTGCCCCTCTTCCATACTAAGAAGTCCCATCCATACAGCCTAGCCACCTGTGGCCATCATATCTGCAGTGACAAGTGGTCTCTCTCGAAATATACTGAGGGTCTCACTGAAGCCTTCACAAACCAAAAATGGTTCAAGTGGCTCTGAGCACTATGGGACTTAACATCTGAGGTCATCAGTCCCCTATAACTTAGAAATACTTAAACCTAACTAACCTAAGGACACACACACATGCATTCCTGAGGCAGGATGCGAACCTGCGACCGTAGCAGTCGCACGGTTCCAGTCTGAAGCGCCTAGAACCGCTCGGCCACACCGGCCGGCCACAAAACATAATTATAGTCCCAGCCTTGTACAAAAGCGAATTTCCTATGCCTTATCTTTCCAGTCTCCCACCACCTCACAAAATACCGTCGTTTGGCCACAGAGGAACAGTCCCCTCATAACTCAGTACCACCTAGGACTGGAGCAACTGAATTACATTCTCCACCAGGGTTTCGACTACCTCTTGTCATGCCCTGAAATGAGGGATGTCCTGCCCACTATCATTCCCATACCTCCCACAGTGGTACTCCGCTGTCCACTGAACCTAAACAATATACTTGTCCATCCCTACACAACCCCTTACCTCATGGCTCATACTCCAGTCCAGTCACAAATGTCACGTATCCTGTCAAAGGCAAGGCTACTTGTGAAACCAGTCATGTGATCTACAAGTTAAGCTGCAACATCAGTGATGCATTCTATGTGGACATGACAACCAACAAGCTGTCTGTCCGCATGAATGGCCGCCAGCAAACTGTGGCCAAGAAACAAGTGGACCACTCTGTTGCTGAGCATGCTGTCAAACATGACTTCCTTTATTTCAATTTCAGCCTTTGCCATATGGATGCTTCCCACCAATACCAGCTTTTCTGAATTGTACACGTGGGAGCTTTTCCTGCGATATATCATACATTCCCATAACCTTCCTGGCCTCAACCTTCATTAGTTATTGTCCTCTCCCATCCAGCCTCTTCTCTGTTTCCATTCCAGCACTACACACCCCTAACTCCTCGATCACACCCAGTCTTTTTACATCTCTCCGTAACTGCCGCCCCCCCCCCCCCCCCCCCCCCGTCTAACCTCTCGACTGCACATAGCTGCCCTACCCTCTCTCCACCTCATCCCTGCGCGCTCCCCAATAACACATCACTGTCCACCACCCCCACCCCACTATCCCTCCCCCTCTCCGCTCCAGCCTCCTCCTTACACCCACCCCATCGCCACTCCCTTCAAGCACTGGTGCCGCTGCTCATCGTGTGGCTTCAGTCGCCTGAGACTGCAGTCGTGTGTGCGTGAGTTGCGTATGCGTGAGTGTATATGTGTGTGTTTGTCATCTAATTTTGATGAAGGCCTTACTAGCCGAAAGCTTTACTTGTGACAGTCTTTTTGTTGTACCTATCTGAGACTCAGCATCTCCTCTATATGATGAATTCCAACTTACCTTTTCACAATATTGTTAAAATCTTTGGTTATAATGTTTATAATACCGGTGGTATAATTCAGAAGACATGCTTACAAATTGTACCACTTTGCACCTCTCCACCTATTGCGTTATATCTTGTAAATCGTGAAAGAGCTTTCCACGTACTGTGTTATATATTTTAAATTGTAGAAAGATCTCTTGTGTCTGTGAGAATGGGCTACAAATTCTTAGTATTACATTTAGATGATATGTATTAGACTTCAGTAAAATCAGAAAAATTGTGAAAGAGATACAATTTACGAGACATGACTCTGCACTACTGAAAAATTTATTTGGTAACAAGTCTAACTCGAGAGATCTGATTAAAAACCAATTACTTTGACACTACTGATTCCTGCTGTGGAGCAGCTGTATTACTTTAAGGGAAATTCCAAGACCCAAATCCTGGACTGAAAACATCAACGCAAAAAATCACAATTTGATCTCCTTTTGCTGCTTACAATGTCTTTGACAGTTTCAGAAATAAAGTATTGAGATTAGAGTTCAACGATGTGAGTTTTAGAAAATCACACCAGAACCAAGCAACTCCACGAACACACAATAATTTTTCTCTAATCAGTGTGTCTCTCTGAGTACGTTTCATCTATCAGCATCTGCTCTAGCCAATTATAAGCTTTTCAACCTATTTCTGTACCGCTATCCTGCCCCCCCTCTCCCCCAAGAACTTTGAATCTTGCAGAGGTGGGATGGCTCGTGTGCCTCTACAACTTATGTAGTTGTGCCGTGGGTGTAGCCAGGGGTATCTGTGACAGAGAAAAAATGTTCGCTGACAACTCTGGTGGTGCTAGGTGTCTTTTTTACTGTTAATTATACTTCTGATTGGCGGTAAGGAGTATGCACTCTGCAGCGTGCATATGCCATTTTTGTTGCCTGTAACCTACTCCTCTGCTCCACGTGAAAGAGGCAGGCCAAGCATATGATTCGCTTTTAAAATATTTTTCTTCGCTTAAAGACACCGATTCTCAAGGTTCTCTTGTTATCTCTGTCAATTTACTGGGGTAGGATGAACGCAGATACAGTACACCTGGTTAGTGGATCCTGCTGGTTCACTAAAATATCGCAATCCCAGGGCTGGCGAATTAAAAGAAAAATGCCTAGCGTTGCAGGGAAGCGTCGACGAACATTTTGTCTCTAATGAAAGTTGTTCCTCATAATGTCATTTGTCACAACTAGACGTCTGATGAAAATGCTTTGAAACACCCTTTATAGAAGGGCAGTACAAAGAAAATGAATGTATAGACATATTGCAGAAAGACAAAGCAAATGAGAATAAGGCGGGAGATATATTGCGAGAAGAATTTTGCAGAAATCCGAAAGACCAAAGTCGAAACAAGTCCCATGGAGGAGACGACATTTCCTCACAGTTACTGAGATCCTTGGTTGACCCAACCAGGACAGAACTATTTCCCTAAATGAAAGATATATCGCCGGCCGTTGTGGCCGAGCGGTTCTAGGCGCTTCAGTCTGGATCCGCGCGACCGCTACGGTCGCAGGTTCGAATCTTGCCTCGGTCATGGATGTGTGTGCTGCCCTTAGGTTAGTTAGATTTAAGTAGTTAAAGTTCTAGGGAACTGATGACTTCTGATGTTAAGTCCCATAGTGCTCAGAGCCATTTGAACCATTTGTAAGATATATCAGACAGGCGAAATATCCTCCATCCGTTTAATAACTCATGACCGCAAAATACTGGGACGAGCTATTGGCAGAAGAATGAACAGATATCTAGAAGTCGATGTTGGGAAACATCAGTTTCTGCTTCGGAAAAACAGGAACACGCGAGGTCAAACTAATCCTGCGACTTGTCTTAGACTGAAGAATGGCAAACCTTCGTTTAAAGCATTTGTAGACTTATAGGAAACTTTCGGCAGTGTTGACTGGAATACACTCTTTGAAATTCTGAAGGTAGCTGGGGTTAAATAAAGGAACCAGAGTGAAGTTATAACAGTAGAAGGGTATGAAATGAAAGCAGTGGTTGAGGAGGGAGTAGGAAAGTGTTGTAGCCTCTTCTTGATGCTATACAATCTGTACACTGAGTAAGCATGAAAGAAGCCAAGGATAAATTTGTAAAAGGAATTATAGGTCATGCAGAAAAAATAGCTTTGCGGTTTGCTGATGTCTTTGTAACTCTAGGTGAAACGATATAAGGACGCGGAGGAGAATCTGCATGGAATGGATAGGGTATTAAAAAGAGGTTATAACTTCAGTATCAAGTAAAACGATGATAATGAATTATTGTGGAATTAAATCAAGTGATGCTGACAGAGTTACACTACAAGATCAGACACATCCGGACATCCCTACGTAATTCAGAATGAACCTTTAGTTTTCAAGAGAGGCGGATGCGCCAGTAAAAAGGAGGCGGAGAGTATTATGTTGTCAGCAGTGATGCAGCAATAGCACGCTGGTTTGGTCAAGAGATCTCATTGACTTCGAATGTTGACTGTCGGATGGCACCAGAGTAACAAATTCATCACCAGAGTAACAAATCCATCAGAGGCATTTGACCCCTTCTAAAGGTGCCCATGTCGGCTGTTGGAGTAATTGTGAAGTGGAAATGTGAAGGAACAACCACAATTAGTCTAAGGTCAGGCAGAACTCGGGAACTGACTAACGGGAATGTCGAGCATATCGGAGGATAGTTGTAAAAAATCGCAGGGAGTCAGCGGAATGGTCTGAGCGACAGAATGTCGATCCTAAGGGCCCGGGTTCGATTCCCGGCTGGGTCGGAGATATTCTCCAATCAGGGACTGGGTGTTGTGTTGTCCTACTCGTCACCGTTTCAGCCCCATCGACGTGCAAGTCGCCGAAGTGGCGGAAAATCGAAAGACTTGCACCCGGCGAACGGTCTACCCGACGGGAGGCCCTAGTCACACGACATTCACATTTTAGCGGAAGGAAGCACTTGCGAGTTTCTGAGAGCTACCAGCTGTCAGGCCAGCACAATGAATGTGCGTGAGTTAAAAAGATTGGTTTATTATGGTCGAGTAGCAACTCAGATGCACGTTTCTGTGATCAGCGCTAAGTGATGCTTGAGGTGATGTGCAGAGCGATATCACTAGACAGGGGAAGATGCAAAAGAGTGATTTGGATGAATCAAGCTATACGCTGAGGCAATCCGATGTAAGGGCTTGGGTTTGGCGAATGGCTGTAGAATATTACCTGGCGTCATATTTAGTGCCAGCAGTAAATTACACAGAAGGTGGTATATGGTATAGGGATGTTTTTTTGGTTAGGTTGTGTTGCCCTTATTGCGCGTAACAAAACGCCATATTCGGAAAGGTGTGAACTTGTTTTACAGCAGTGTGTGCTGCGTACAGTAGAGGAACTGTTGAGAGACAAGCAACACACCACGTTCTCCCTAGAGTGCGCAAATGCAATGAAATTGACAGTGCGTGAGTAACAGGAAGAACCGATTTACGATCTTCCGCAGCGAAATAATATCGGAAGTCTGTATTCGGTATTTCAGCCTTTTGCCCGTCACTTTCGTTTTGGTGCCAGAATGGTAAAAATTTTGATCCGTCTGCTTATTATACGTAAGATCAAAGACTTTTAACATTTTTCATCATATCAGTTGATAAAATTTACTTTCGAGTTAACTGAATACTTCTTGTATCACTCTCCTTGCGCCCTTTTTTGCTTTCACGTTTTGTTTATTAACAAAGCTTTTACTTCACCTAAGTCTACGGCGAATCTTGCTTAACTTTCTACATCTACAACTACGTGATTACTCCACTATTCCCAATAAAGTGCCTGGCAGGGGGGTTCAATGAACCACCCATCATTTCTCCCTATGTAGGTGGGTGCCAACAGAATGTTTTCGCAGTCGGAGGAAAAAACTGGTGATTGAAATTTCAAGAGAAGATCCCGTCGCAACGAAAAACGCCTTTGTTTTAACGATTGCCACTCCATTTCACGTATCATGTCTATGACACTATCTCCCATATTTCGTGATAATACAAAGCGAGCTGCCCTTCTTTGTATTTTTTCCATGTCATCCGTCAGTGCCACCTGATGCGGATCCCACACTGCACAGCAATACTCCAGAATAGGGCGGACAAGCGTGGTGTAAGCGTCTCTTTAGTAGACCTGTTGCACCTTATACGTGTTCTGGCGGTGAATTGCAGTCTTTGGTTTGCTCTACCCACAATATTATCTATGTGATTATTCCATTTTAGGTTATTTGTAATTATAATTCCTAAATATTTAGCTCAATTTACAGCATTCAGATTTGTGTGACTTATCGCGTAATCGAAATTTAGCTGATTTCTTTTAGTACTCATGTGAATAACTTCACACGTTTCTTTATTCAGGGTCAATTGTCACTTTTTGCACCCTACAGATATCTTATCTAAATAATTTTGCAAGTAGTTTTAATCATCTGATGACTTTAAAAGAGAGTAAATGACAGCATCATCTGCAAACAATCTACGACGGCTACTCAGATTGTCTCCTATGTCGTTATTCTCCCGTTGGTTAACAGGGCAACGAAGATGTTACCCTCACGAGGCTGTCTGTTTACTAACGACTCAAAGCAGTTTCCAGAAAAGTTGAGCCTCTCACACAGTGCGTTCATTCCAATAGAAGATCCATCCAGCTAGCGTGATAGTTACATTATAAGTAGGTGATGACTACGGACACGGTGTGAATTGCTAATATTTATTCATGAGATTGTTTCGTTTACTTAGATTTTCACAAAAAGAAGTGTGAAGATGTTTAGCTACCTGTTACGACCTTCAGCATTCTGTTTTAAAATAGATTTAGAATGAGTCAGGATACCCTCCGCGAAGTGAGGAAAGGCTAGTCTTTCTGCGAAGCACACCTTGCCTTTTCCTGCACTCCCACCAATGGAATCCACTCACAGATCCGCGTGAGAGAAGAATGTGTGCTAGGAAAGGCCTTCGTACAGTTACATGAATCACCGCCAGTTTGTGATTCTCCACCAAGAAACAGAGTACTTACTGAAGTATCAGTGAAAGGGAAATTACCATCACGCTTTCCTTTCATCGTACATCAGTTTCCAATTTTTAATGAAAAGCGTTTATAAGAAACAGCTTGAAATAGAACTCATCTTCTTAAATTAATAACAAGATTTTTTAATTATTGTCATGCTTATGCAACAATATATGAAGCATATATTACATCAGAAAATATGGTTGGATTTTAATTTTGTGCAGTTTGTAGTGTCCCTAAACCTCACGTTTTGGAACATTAGTTATTCCGTTTAGGGTCGGCATAGTTATCTTTGTTTTCACTTGATAGAGTATGGAGCGTGTAATCAGTTCTATCCGCTGGTCACTATTTTTATGCGAAACGGGAATTACTCTGCCGAGGCAACGTTAGACCAAACCTAGAATTTTAAGTAATAGTATCCACAAACTGATATCCCACATTGAAGCTGAATTTCAGAATAAACTAAAAACGTCGGTGGCCTTCGTTGATCTGTCATAGTGTGTGGATAGATAGACTACTGCTGAGGCTAAAACATCATGTTCCAAATCAGAAACTCACGATACCTGCGGGGAATATGTTAACCAACCAGTACATCAAGGTTACCGTTGGACAGAAATGGAGTAAGTCATTTATTGTAAAAAATGGGCTTCTTGAGATGTCAAACCCTACTAGCAAAATGTTTTGCAATGGCTATGACCTTGTGTATCCGTACAAACAAGTACATTCGAGGAAGGAGAAAATATATTGCCTAGAGACTTGGAAACTCTCAACAGGTATTACAAATAGTGAAGGATCCTACAAATTGCAACCAATATAGAGTTTGCGCAGTCCACCTAAGTGACAGAATTGCAAAACAAACGGCTCAATGTGATCTTCAGCCAACAGGGAATTGGACACAATTTCCAGTCTAAATACCTTGACGCCACACTGGGTCAGCCTTTAACATATAATAGACCCCTGTAAAATACTAGCAAAATGCTAAAGGCCCGAAATAACACCATAGACAAACATGCTGGCACAACTGGGATGCTGATGCATCCACTCTGTGCACTTTATTTGCAAGAACCAAGATCCTTGACGGTTCACAGGAAGATAATAGAGTCCGTAAATGGGAGAATGAACAAACCGAACTGCAGATAATACCAAAAGAGGAAATGGCACCTGGAAACAAACTTCCTTATACAGTGTGGAGAACACTAAATAGGCTGAGGGCTGGTGTACCCAGGTGCAAAACTAATCTGTGCAAGTGGGGACTGCTGACTAACGACGACGACGTTCGTTGCGGATGCGGAGAGGTACAAGACGAGGCACATCTGCTCATGTGCCGACTACTGCCGGAGCCCTGCAGTTTTAGTGACCTGTTACAAGCCAACGACAAAGCCGTAGCGGTGGCTAACTATTGGAAAAATAAAATTTGATCTGGACACGGAAAGCAAAGTAAGTAAGTACTGCAGCATTGACACTAGTAAACCCAGTAGCTGTTTACTGTGCCCCAGTACGGCAACACAGTGCTTATACTACGAAACGGGACATCTGACTGAATCAGTGGGAAGTATTACGGCTACACTAAAATCCACAGCGACCCCTCGACTGCGCACCATCAGTACCATGCTGCCACATAGAAGTGCGCTATTGCGACGCCAAGTAGCAACCAATCGAGAATGGAGCAAGCTGCATGACCACAACTATCCCCAAGACTTTCCAACTCATACAGTCTTAAATAACCGTCTTCCACATCGATTTATATCAAGCATTCCACTGTGGCATAATGGAAGAAACAAAAAGAATTCTAACATTAAAGAAGGGTGTCATCTGCCACCCTACCAGGATTTGATGTGAAGAGAAGTGAGTGGACATGAAGTCTGAGCAAAATAAGAGCCGGTCACGCCAGGTGCAATGCTATGAGGTACTGGACCCCGAAATTCTCCAGCCTGCGACTGTGGGGCCCAAGAACAAATCGTTCAGCATATTGTCAAAGGCCGCCCTCGAGGAAGTACCAAGGGCCATTCACAGCGAGTTTATTAATGCTGCTCCATCCATTGTCAGTTTGCTACATTTATCAGATGTGGAACTGTGATGACATGAACGCTTATCTATTTTAATGAACAGTACAGTTTTTATAGTTTAAATGTTCTCCTTGTTAGCATTCGTGCAATATTAATTTTCAGAATTTAAACTTATTAACTTATGCTTAAATGTACAACTCCAATCTATATTTATTTTTAATATTTGATATCGTTGCCGTACGATAAATAAATAAATAAATAAAATAAGTCTGGTTTCTCCATATTTGTTAACTCTCGTCAGTTTTATACTTCTTTCAGATAGGGTGCAGACGACCTGAAAAGAAAATTTATTATATGTTAAAGTTTGTATAGGTTTGCAGCCTAAGAAATCAAAGATAATTAAAAGCTAGCTCTAGGTAGGTGGGGTCAGGGTATTTCAGCGAAGTGTATGTCATAGGTTAAATACGAATACTTTAGTGCATGCGATTGAAACAGTGAAAAATTTATTTGTGTTTTAGACAAGGTAATTGTTAATCTATGAAACCGAGATGATTTAACCACAAGCAATTAAAGAAACAAACTCGCTCGGTTAGCCGGGTGGTTAAGGCGCCGCTTCTGGGGTTCTGGGAGGCGAGCCTGACCAGGATACCCTCCGCCTTACGAGGGTAGGTGAGTTGGCCAGGTGGTTTTTAGGCGGTTTCCCACATCCACCTCGATAAATATTGGGCTGGTATCCATCTCCCGCCTCAGATAAACGATACACAAACATTTCGTAAACGTCCTCTCACTTGAACAGGAAATTACTCTACACACAGCAAATGGGGTGCACAGATCATTGATTCCGTCTCCAGTGGGGAGGGGGGTACTGATAGTGTCACGAAGAGCATCCGATCACAAACTATTGATAAAATAGGCCGAAACCCATATGATGATGCCGACCACGCACAGTAACGGGAAAAGGGGAGGAAGAAGAAGAAAATCCCACCAACTAAACAAAGTTCTGGAAGAGCGCTAATAACACAGTGGTTGAATACCCTAAAATTGCAGGTAATATCGATTTCTCTCTTTGAATCATCACATTTGATTTGGATGTTTTATTTTGAAACGTTTCACCTGATTACTTTAAGTACGGTTTTTCTTTTCAGAATGAATTTTCTCTCTGGAGCGGTGTGTGCAGTGATTTAAAAATTCCTGGCAGATTGAAACTTAGAAGGGAAACCGTCCCAAGTCGCTGTCTGACAGAGAGGGAACTTCTCAGCGTGAAAGAGGAGAGAAAATAAAGGGGTTAGGTGGCAGCACCCACCAGCTTCCGAAAAAATGACGATTTTAATTTTGACGCGACTTCATCAGTCGCCTTCCGGATTCATCAAGCTGGTGTTTTGGTGGCGAATTCTGTAAGAGCAGAGATTCGAATTTTTGCGACCCGAGTCTTATATGTTGTTGTATTTTCTTATGTTTTGTTGTTGTGGATGTACGTCTCATTACTATGTTTAGTGACATCGTGAAATACGATGGAATTATTGACAAAAGAAATAAGTATTTCAAGCATTATTAAAAATAGGTTTCGTCATCAAAAATCTTATACAACTTCATATTATGAACAATAAATGAAACTGGAAAACATATAGATTCTAGTGTTGTAGTTCCCTTATACGATGTGTTGTTTCTAGATGAAATCAGAATACGCTGAGCAGCTATAACATTATGCCTAATGGCGTACTATCGATATTAACTCGTTCAGCCGATAGCAGCGTCACCTAGCGGGGAATGAATGCTAGTAAGTCACCACACGGTACATGTAGTGTTACTGAGCGCGCTGTCCATGTATGGAATGCGGAAGGCGCTGATCTATCTGAGTCTGACTGAGGGCAGATTGTGATGGTCCGGAGACTCTGCACGAGCATTTCGGAAACTGCACGACTTTCCGGGTGTTTTGGAAGTGCTGTGCTGAGTGCCTTCAACGCGTGGCGAAACCAAGGTGAAACCACGTCCAGACGTCATGGGGTTGTCGGCTACCCCTCATTACAGATGGCGAACGTCGTAAGCTGTGCAGACTGGTAAAACAGGACAGGCGGAGAACTGTGGCGGAACTAGCATTAGGCTTTGACGCTGGGAAGGGTACAAGTGTGTCTGAACACAAAGTGCGCCTAACACTCCGCAGCTATGACCGACGCATGTGTCACTGATAACACTACGGCATCGGCAACTACGATTGAAAGAATCGCATGACAGTTGGCACTGCACATTGGCGTAGTGACAGAGCGTTGCATGAGCTGATAAATTCCGAAACCTTCTTCATCATGCCGATGGGAAGTCGTAAATCCGTCGTCTTCCAGGTGAACAGTTCCTTGACACCTGTACTGTGGGACGAAGACAAGCTGGCGGCGGCTCCATCGTGCTCTGCGGAACATTCACAGGGGCATCCATGGGTCCAATGGAGCTCATCCAAGGCACCATTACGGCCAAGGAGTATCACTCACTGGTTGCAGACCACGTATACCCCTTCATGGCGATCATGTTTCCCGACGGCACTGGAACAAGATAACGTACCATGACACAAGGCCAGAAGCGTGATGGAGTGGTTCGAGGAACACAGTGGTGAGTTCCAATTGATGTTCTGGCCCCCAACTCGCCAAATATGAACATAATTGAACACATCTGGAATGTGATTGAACCTGGTGTCAGAGCTCATCGACCATCTCCCTGGAATTTACGAGAGTTAGGTGACTTATATGTGCAGATGTGGTGCCATCTCCCTCCACCGACCTACCAAGGCCTCATTGCTTTCATGCCACGACGCATCGCTGCAGTTGCCCTTACCAAAGGTGGACGTACTAGATAGGTGATCATAATGTTTTGGTTGATCAGTGTACAGACGTGTTCATTAAAAGTAATTCCACTAAAAAGTGTGCGCTGTTATGCAACACTGCGACTTACAGTTTTTCCACGTCTATAATAGGCGAATATAATTCTTCGCTTTTTTTTCCAAAAGGCGAAGAATTACATTCGCCTATTATAGAAGTGCTCTATTCACATCCCACAGCAAAGGGAAATCCCAAGTAGAAGCGATGCAATTAGGATACACGCCTTGATCCATCGTCAGATGCAGCTCAAGCGTTTGGAAAAATGTTTCAATATGCGTGATGGTTTGCCGCGAAATTATCGCCAGATCGCGAAGGATTTAGCAACGCGTGATATACACACTAAAAATGTGACTGCGGCATATCTATCTTAACACATTCCGCGTGGTGCTCCAGATTTTGATACTTTAAATTTTTTTGTGATAGATATTTTCTTGGGGAATTCACTGATTCTCTCGAAGTATAAATGTAAGCAAAAATTGTAATATCGGGATTTATATGCTTTCATTTTCTATTACTGTTAGAAGTTTCATGATAATGAAATCTATTTTTAATATTTCCATTGTATTTCCCGATGTCTCGAAAAATATTAAAGTCACATACATGCGCAACAACAAAAGATAAAGAAAAACAACATAAGATCAGATTTGAACACGGGGCGTTAAAATAAGAAATTATGCTCTTAATCTCTATACTATCAACGCAAAACCTCAGCCATTGCACAAGAAGACTGGTAATTTGGCGTCGAAACTGGAACCGCCGGTTTCTCTATTAAGTGTTGGCACGTAAGCTAAAACAGGTGTTCTTTTACTGTCACCCGACTGTCTCGCTGCCAGATTTCGTCTGTGTCAGATAGCGCCTAGGGAGAATTCCCGTTGTTACTGCGGGACTGCTACTCTAAGTCGGAAAGTGCTCTACCGACTGAGCTACCCAGGAACGACACACGGGCCGCCCTCACAGCTTCACTCCCACCATGACTACTACCTTCCAAAAGTTCTCCCAGGACGTTTTCTTTATTTTTTCTTTATTGTTGTTTTAATTCTCTATGAAGGGGCGGGCTGCCAAGCGATGAACTCGCGCTCCAAAGGTTGTACGTATTTCACAGAAATTAAAAAATATAAAAAGTAGGTGAAAATACAATGTTTTTTAAAGTACGCTTTGGTGGACAATTTTTTTTTGAATCTTAATAACTGTTTAGTTGATTTATATGACACTACTCAGCAGTGCTTCTTCCCTGCCCCCTCTCTACCCACCTCCTCCTTCCCCCCTCTTTGTCCACCTCTTCCTCTCTCTCTCTCTGCATCATCTCCTACCCAGTCGCTGTTGTCTGCCTCCAACTCTCCTCTCAATGACCATTTCTTCGCCCCCCCCCCCCTCGCCTTCTCCTCTTACCCCGCTCTCTGACCTTGATCCTTATTTATTGTAGTTGTAAACGAAACCTTCCCTGGAAACAGAAGTCGCACAAAATGAATGGGTAAATCGTTTGGGTTCGTTGGAACACGGGACTTGAGAGACCTCTCCAGCTGCTGGATCTGTAAGGATTGTAGCTTTCTCGAGAGTATTTCACATTGTTTTAATAATGGGTAGCATTATAAAATTTCGGACGATTGAGAATTATGGTAGTTTGCTAATCATAAGACTATAAGACATAAATACACCTTTCCTGTTTCGTGTAAAGGAAGAAAACAATACATTGTTGCGTGTAAAATTTTTGTTAGAAATTTTATATAAAGAGTAAGAATATATGCGTGGAAAACAATCTGTGTAATGGTTCATATGCTTTGCTATCGTATTTGAAACTAAGTGCAAGTAAGGTAACGGACGACATATTTTTACAGCAAAGCACGGCATTTTCTTTCTCGCTGCCAGCTTTAACAGGAAACCTGCACATTATTGTTTTAAAAAATAGCCTAAGTCCGACTAAATGTTCATTAGAGTTATCGTGTAAAAATCTGAAGTCAATCGGTCAAGAACTTTTCGAGATTTTCGGTAATAATGTTTCCCGTTTATATATTACATAAACATTTATGTAATATGTATATCATAAATGTAGCCTATGTCCTTCGGAATGTTTATTAGAGCAATGAATAAAAGTCTGAAGTTAATTGGTAACGTACTTTACGAGTTTTTGTTAACAACATGTAACAAGGACTTGTCTTTAGTAGTTTCGAGTATAGATTTAAAATATAATCATTGATGATAACGTTAACGTCGCTACAATGCTTCTCCTTAAATGGTGGGCCGCGCGGGATTAGCCGAGCGGTCTGGGACGCTACAGTCATGGTCTGTGCGGCTAGTGCCGGTGGAGGTTAGAGTCCTCCCTCGGGCATGGGTGTGTGTGTTTGTCCTTAGGATAATTTAGGTTAAGTGGTGTGTAAGCTTAGGGACTCATGACCTTAGCAGTTAAGTCCTATAAGATTTCACACAGGTTTGAACATTCCCCAAATGGTGGTTTAGAGTAAAGATTTAAAATGTAATCACTGATGGTAGCGTTAATGTCGGTATAATGCTGTTGGTGCATAAAAACGGTCACTTTCGTGATAAAGATGGAGTGACGAGCATGTCTATGGGGCCTTGTGGAAGTGATGCTAGCGACTAGAAGTTTTTGAGGATGCGGTAGGGGGAGGGGGGAAAATGGAAGGATGGAGGACTGGAAAAGAGTGTACGTCTAAGGGACGGTTTTCATCGTAGAGCAGTGGGAGTTTTTTGGAACTCTGGAGGAGGAGGATGGATAAGGCGTGAATGTTCATGGAATATGGAGTATGGTTATAGTGGCGCAGCAGGGCACCTATGATTAGTGGACAGGCTACTGGGTGCTAGGACTGGGTGTTGTGGTTAATGAATTGGCTCCGAAGGTATTCCAACAAGAGAAGAAGGTAGGCAGAGGCTTAATTCGAGGCAGTATGCACGTATTTCCAAGATTTCAAGCGTATTTTAAAATTTAGGGGAGTCAGAGATCCGGGCAATGTTGTCGTATGTTAGAATGAGGCAGGTGGCGTGTTCATGGGTGACGATAATGATAGAAGGATGTAGACCTCATTCGCAGTGTAGTAGTTTTAGTCGGATTCGGAATTTATGTTGGATGGTAACTAGGTGTGCATTCCATGTTACTTTTCTGTCAAGCGATAGTCCTAAGTACTTAACTGAGTTACTCAGAGGAATGAATTGGCTGTAAGCGAAGAGGTGGAAATCTGGACAATAGAGACGACGAGTGGTGCGAACGAAGATAGCGGCTTGGCTTTTCCTCGTATTACACCACTCGACCAGGAGAGTCAAATGAGGTTGGACGGAAACCTGGAAGTGTTTTTTTTTTAATTTATTGGTTTTCGGGACGTGATCATAGAGCCATTTCAGTAACGGGATGTTAATTATGACGAGAAGAACGTAAGAACAACAAAACACCCAGTCCCTGAGCGGAGAAAATCTACGACCCGGCCGGAAGTCGAACTTGGGCACCTTCGATCTGCAATCCACCGCGTTGACCGCGCAGCTTTGGAGGCGGACACGCGGAAGAGAAGAGCTCGAGGGTGTAGTGGTTAGCTAGTCAGGCAGTGAGTGTGTGTGTGTGTGTGTATGCGGGAGGGGGGGGGGGGGGGATGGAAGGATGGAGGACTGGAAGAGAGTGTACGTCTCGGGACGGTTTTCATTACCAATATGACACTGGTGTATTATTCTACAACATTCATTATTTATTTCACAAACCAGTTTTCGGCTGTTACGTCATCATCAGGTACAAAGATAAATATGTGGTGCCATGAAATTTTTGTACGATTAAAGATTTGAAACTATTGTACCTACACATTATCTCGGTTTCCAGAGATGAAAGTTGTTGATATTTGATTTAGCACCAAAACGAGAGGAATTATTTCAGTGAAAATACGATACAAGATTAAGATTAAATATGCGACAGATTAACTAATGAACTATGTAACAAATTACAATAATTGTTCTTAGAAAAAAATAAACTGAACAATGAACTTTAGTCACATGGTCCAAGGGACTGGCTGAACAGAATAATCTTGTCTTTGACAGATCGTAAATTACGAACAGATAAGATAATCGGCTGCGATTAGCAGGTAGTTCACCTACCAGTTGATAACAAAAAATATTTTTTTTAACAGTACAAGATAAATTATACTAACTCAAACAAAAAAATGGGGAATGTGAGTAAGAGGGGTAATTTACATAGCCTGGATGGGATTATGAGTAGTATTTGCAGTTACGAGTGGCAATTGACGGAACTGTGTTTAGTCATTCAGTACTAATCTTGGGACAATGGACATGAGTTTATTAATATTCTTACTTTCCCTTCGTTACCTGACGTGGCAACATGGCGAAGGAGAATGGTATCTGGCTTTCTGTACTGAAGAGAAACTGCGCCAGTCTTCCAAGTTGGGGCGGTAGTGGTAGTGTACTGCAACAAACACCAACCGCATACGAATTTCAGAAACATGTAGCGGTACAATCCGGGCGCATACACTTTTAATTATTAAATTTATCATTACCAGCAGGTTTTTTTAGGTGGGACGAGAAGTCTGTACATTATGTATACATAGATGACGCTTTAGAAATACCTGCGCTGTGTTCCACTCCTTTCGTATGCCACAATCTGACTAGGGTGTGGTGTAGAGATGCAGTAGAAAAACATTTACACCATTGTATTACTTCTCTACAATCATAACTGAAATTTAAGTATTTACCAACTCTTAAAGAGTTAACAAATTCTGCAACCTGAGATTGCAGACAGCCAACGACAGCATCTTCAAGTTCCTCGCTCAGGTCAAAGCATCGGGAGGCATGCACTTTTTCATTTACACAGTGAGGGAAATCACTTGAAGTCGAATTTGGGCTGTAGGACAGATGTTCGGAAACGCCACACTTGAACCGATACAACAGTATTTGCGTTCAGTGCTGAGAGAGATACGGCACACTGACAGTGTTGTAGAAGTACTGTAGGCTACCATACACTATAATAAGTAAGCGTAGACTACGTTAGTTTTCCAAGTAGCAATGGTTAGTTAATGTCGTGTCTGCGTTAACTATACATTGCCTGTGTTGCATACCTATCAGGCGTTGCCTCAGTTGTAGTCGCTTTCTTTACGTATGCGATCAGTGTCTTAATAGATTCCACAAAAAACGGGAAGTGGTGAACCGTTTAGAAAGTGAATGAGGATATATAAAGGGCTAGGAAATCCATGGATCATCTAGATAGGTGTCCTCCTGTCTGTTACTTAAGAGCAAACAATATTTACAACAAAACTGTCAGTGTTTAATTCAGGTTTTATTCGAAAATTTTTAATTTGTATCGTGAAACAGAGGGATGTTGTAGTAAAGACAAAGAAAACAATACAAATTTATCATAAATCTCTAGAAAATGGAATTTACTCAGCAAAAAGGTAAAATAATAAAAAAACGGAAAATTAAAATATATCAAACATCACTTTAATACTCCATCGAACTTAAACAAAACATGCTTGTGTTATTTACAAATAATTTCCCCATTTATCAGTAATAACAGGAAACTCTTGCCTTTGAACATGATATACATATTTTTTGTGTTCGGGCATACAAGCTGTACTTGCTTTGGTTACGCGATCAACTAATTTTTATCACCTGTAAAATGCAATTTATATTCTGTAAAAGTATAAAATACTCCGTGGACTGACACCAAAAGCAGTGCGGTTTTAATTATATGCAAAACAAACAAAAAAGTCTCACTTTCTCTCTTATACACTCATTTACGTTTCTTTCCCTACCAATTCTACCAATACTGCCGGTAATCCTACCATTTGCTACGTCGTTTATGTAGTGTGCCAAAGCTACCGAACGGTAATTTTGGTAGAGCACAGCTCCACGCACAAGCAACGCAATGGATTGGGTATTCGGGTGGACGGCGTTCAAATTTATAATTTGGAAAGGACTCAGTATCTTTTCTCGAGTACCTTCATTACTCCAACCTCCTTTCCTCGGTCGCCCTCAGTCGAAAGCGAACTAAGTTAGTGATTGGCCCATATTCTTTTAATATAAGCAACACAGCCCGCTTTATTTGCTGCAACGGACGATAAGTATACCTTCAGACCACGAATCCTACGAAAGGGCCTGCATTTTCACAACGAGCCTGAGAGCCGTGTGTTATCTCGGCTTGACCGTTGGGAGCGAAAGCGCGTCCGCTGGGCTGACCTGGATGCAGCCTTGCGAGTTGCGCCATAGCACGTCTGTCATCAGAAATAAAGTGAAGTCCGTGGTTCTTCTCGTTAGAAACTACCGCGCAATTCCGCCATGCGTTCCGCCCTCTATCCGACAGCGTTTGACCATTTGGAGCATTACTGCCCATGTGATGCCTTGTAACCTTCAGAATTATCGTTACTAACAAAACAAATTCATATGTTCCTCTCTGTCCGAAGCACAGCTGTCCTTAAATTCGTTAGACTTTGCCGAGCACACTCACTAACCCACATAAACTCAAAAACGCAGTTTAATCGTCATCCCTCTGTAGTGAAAGAACTAGCGTCCTAGTGAAAGAGCGTCCAGTAGCTTATATTCTTTTTCTTTCCTACCGTTCCCTTCATTTCATTGCGTATCAAACTGGATGTGTATTCGAGAACACAGCCTGTAATCTTGCGTAATATTTCTTTTAAAACTATTTGGTCATCAATGAGTGGACAACAAGCTAACAGTATCTCAGACGGACTAATGTGTACATCAATGAAGTTCAGAGCGCTGTAGGTAAAGACGCGCCCGCTGATGTCATCTTGCTTGACTTCTGGTACGGATTCGATACAGCACCATACTGCTGTTTAGTGCACAAAATTCGAGCTCAACGATTATCGGACCAGATTTGTGACTGGATTCAAGACTTCATAGATGCAACTGAATATCTTATTCTTAATAGGATAAATCGACAGATGTAAAGGTAATTTCTAGAGTAGATCTACCCCAAGGGGGTGTGATAAAAACGTTGCTGTGTACATTATATAGGGTGCCTGTCCTAAATGTCGTGCACTTAGTGCTCACAGGGACAGGGCGAACCTACCAGCTACATACTTCTTCCCAGAATAGCACACGACTTTATTTTTTACTCGATTTGTTTGCTAATGTCTTCTGGACATTACGATTGCCAATACATTAATCTTGTAGAGCTGCTCCTGCTATTCAGACCCAGATAAAAATCTTCTTCTCAGTGCTCGGATCCTCTTCTCTGAAGATTTCGCGAATTATCTGGAAAAAGAGGTAACAACAACGTAAAGCATTCATAACCAGAGTTCCATCTTTTCAACTATATGTGGTCAGATTAGCCTTTAATACGATGAACTTTACAATGATCACCTGGCTCCACCTTCTCTCTGGCCCGTATACAATAGAGTAAGTCAATTACATTACATCTTACACAACGTTCATTGCTAATGCAGGCTCATTAGTTATTCCTTGGCGATAGCATCTTCCATCAGCGGCTACACAGGATAACACTTTTGTCCTCCACTCATGCTCACGGCACGTGCAGCTCCTGCGTATACTCTTGGCTCTGCACGAAGAGAAGCCTAGCGACAGTGTTTTGCCTCACTGTAGCTAAGTTAACTTTAAATAGTAGTTTTCTCTCTACATTCACGTGAATATCTTCCATTTCTCGAAGCGCTAAAGAGTGTACCATGGAACTTCCTGACGACATGTCGTGCTACACTACACAACCACAAATTTTAACAGTATCAACTGTAAGCATTGGTTCAAGCTCACAGTTAAAGAGTAACTTAGACAATTTTAGCTAAGAAGCGCATCCGCCACTGCTGCTTTGTTGTTTTCCCATTTGCAGAGCCACATACACAAAATGGTGACTCCCGAGCGTACAGCGTTTTGCGTTGTGGAGTTTGCTAAGAATGGATCTGTAATTTCAGTTCAACATGCTCTTCGTTAAAATTTTAATTGTGGTCCAATATAAGGCAAATGTCGATGGTAGTCAGTTCGAAACGACTGGATGTGTGAGTAAAGCACACGACGACGAAAAGTGTCTGAAGAGCATGTTGACCATGTGAGAGCATCTTACCTTCGTAGTCCTAATGAGACTGTTATGAGACGAGAAATGAGAGCGAGAAAGCCTAATGACACGAGAAAGCTAGTCTCGAATTTCAATGGCCAAACACGACAGTGTGGAAAGTTTTAAGAAAATATGCGTCCATGCCGGTAAAGTTGGTACTTGCCTTAAAGCCAGAGGGCTATGGCCTACGTTATAACCTTGCAAGTGCAAGGTGTTGCAGAGGGAAGATGACGTTCTTGATCGTGTGCTGTTCAGTGCTAATGCTACTTTTTATCTAAGTGGAAAGGATACACATTGTACATATTGAAAATTTGTAAGGAAAAATCTGCTTGGTTTACCTTCAATTTGGCCTTTGACTTGTAAATATATAATATGCCATTGAAACTGAGACATTCTTTCATGGGCACCTTGTATATAATTTATTTAGTGGCTGACGTAGAAGTTCCATGAGGCATTTGCGGACGATGCTGTTGCAACGTCAGAAGACTGTAGCGACATGCAGGAAGACCTGCAGAGGATCGTTGAGTGGTGCACAGACTGCCAGTTGACCCTGAACGTAAGTAAGTCTAACATATTGCTCGAAAATACACTCATGTTCAGAGAAAACCGAACACCTTGAACGACTAGAGATAGGGAATTCATATTCACAGGGCATATACATTAGTATGTTCTGCAGAAATGTTTAGCTTTTGAACCATGTCAGTCAGCGGGTTCGAGGTCAACATCGATATCGTGCCGCAACGCCATCTACCGGTAAAATGTGCCCGGGGCTCTCATCGTCGCTGTAAACCGAAGGTAATGGATCAGTGTGACTTGACCAGATTTGCAGGATGCCTCGCAGACGTACGTCTGAACCCTGTCGATAAAATAGTGAGTCTGAAAGAGGACACATTATTGGCATGAGAGAATGCGATGCATCCATCCGGGAAATTGCTGGTCATGTGGGACGAAGTGTTTCGGCAGTACAACTCGCGTGTGCGGAATGGTTCAAAGAAGGCCGTACAACACGACCCAGACCACCCAGACCACCCCCAGAGAGGTTCGACGCCTCATTCGAATGGCATTTCAGGACAGATCTGCGTCCTCCTCTGTTCTGTCGGGGCAGTGGAATAGTGTAACACACCCTACACTACCAAGGCTGACAGTCCGTCGCCGTTTATTAGGGCATGGGTTACGTGTGCATCGTCCACTTCTCCGCCTACGTAAACGGCAATGCTGTGTGGAAAGACGTCACTGGAGAAAGAAAGGGCATCGTTTTCGGACGAATCCAGATTCTGTTTGTTTGGAAATGATCGCCGCTTTTTGGTTCGTTGCAGACAGGGGAAGCGGCATCAGTGACTGCATTCGCACAAGACATACTGCACCAACTCAAGGCTTTATGGTGCGGGGTGTCACGGAGTACAATCAAAAATCACTGTTGGTACCTGTTCACGGCACGGTGACCAGTGTGACCTACGTGAATGACATTCTGCTACCCGTACCCATGCCCTTTCTGCAAAGCACCCCAGACGCAATTCTTCAGCGAGACAATGCACGAGCATACGATGCTGCACGGAAACTTGCCTTTTTGGTGATGATGATGTTTGTTTGTGGGGCGCCCTACTGCGCGGTCATCAGGGTCCGTACAAAGTCACAATATTTCCACACTCCAAGGTTTTCGCAGTCCAATCTAGCCACCATCACGAAGGATGATGATGAGATGATGAGGATAATACAAACACCCAGTCCACGGGCAGAGAAAATCCCCAACTGGCCGGGAATCAAACCCGGGATCCCGTGATACAGAGGCAGCAACGCTAGCCACTAGACCACGAGCTGCAGACTTAACTTTTTGGTGTCACAGGATGTCAGCCCTTTGCTCTGGCCAATCACATCACCAGACTTGTCGCCAATCGAAAATGTGTGGGATGTGATGAAAAGACGGGTGCAGCACAGATGAACTTTGGAACCAGGAGAATGCAGTGTGAATGGCTATGCCATTCGCCCCTTATACGCCCCGATGTTATCATGCACGGAACAAGTTACCTGGGCTCATAGAGGATCCTGTGCCTAATAGGCAACAGGATACATGTTGAACCGAAGTGACTCATATGTTAATCATTTCTCCAGAACATAGTAACGTACATGTCCTGTGAATACAGACGTCCTGTCTCTAATCCTTCAAGGTGTTCCGTTTTTTCTGAACATGAGTGTACGTGAGGCAATCGATTACTTATAATGTAACGCTTATGGTGACAAATCACTGTAAACAATAACATCCGTAAAATACCTATGAGTAATAGTACCGAGCGACTTAAAGTGGAATGATGACATGAAACCAACTGTACGAAAAGCAGATGCCAGCCTCACATTCACTTGAAGAATCTTAAGGAAATTAATTCAACCATGAAAGAAGCGCCATACAAAACGCTTGTTCGGCCGCGTCTTCTCTGTTATTCGTCAGTTTGGGAGTTGTATCAAGTAGGATTTACAGAAGAGGTAGAAAATATCCAATGAAGAGTGGCACATTACGTCACAGAATCGTTCAGTAAGGCCGAGAGCGGCAGTTGCTACTAGAGATGTGCTGTGTATCACAGACGTGGCTACTGTCGAAATTTCGAGAGCTTACGTTAAAAGTAAAGTCGGGAAACGTAATGTTTCCTCCCACATACCCCTCATGAAACGACCACGGTGAGCAAATCAGAGAAATCAGAGCTCAATCGGAAGTTTATCGCAGTCGTTCTTTCTATCAAAATGTTCAAATGTGTGTGAAACCTTATGGGACTCAACTGCTAGGGTCCGAACCTCCTCCGGGACTAGCCGTACAGTCCATGACTGCAGCGCCCCAGACCGCACGGCTAATCCCACGCGGCTTCTTTTTATCAACTATCCCCAATGTAACAGGGAAGCGGGACGCTAATAGAGGTATCAGAGTTTCCCTCCACCCACATAACATAGGTTGCTTGCGGTGTATGGATTTAGACGTAAACGTATTAAGACAAGCAAAACATACACTGATAAGCCAAAACATTATGACCGCTGACCGCCGGGAGGTTTGACGTCGCCTGCTGGTGTTGGGGCAACTTGGCACGGTAGTGAAAGTATATAAGTGGATCAAAGACGGATGGGGACTCATTTTAACGACATCACGGGCCGCAAATGGGAAAATATACTGACGTAAGCGATTTGACAAAGATTATATTATTATTATCCAGAGCCTGTGGACGAGTATCACTAAAACGGTGTATATCGTCGAATGTTCGCGTGCTACTGTAGTGAGCTTCTTAGAAAAGTTGTAGAACGACAGTGAAATGAACACTCGGCGATAAGTGATTGGAAGTCCACGACTCTTCACAGAACGTGGGTTTCGGAGTCTCGTCTGCTCTGTAAAGTACACTACTGGCCATTAAAATTGCTACACCAAGAAGAAATGCAGATAATAAACGGGTATTCATTGGACAAATACAGAGTGATTCAAAAAGAATACCACAACTTTAGGAATTTAAAACTCTGCAACGACAAAAGGCAGAGCGAATTAAGGCAGCTATAAAGTTTCGTTTAGTTGTACATTTGTTCGCTTGAGGCGCTGTTGACTAAGCGTCAGCGTCAGTTGATGCTAAGATGGCGACCGCTCAACAGAAAGCTTTTTGTGTTATTGAGTACGGCAGAAGTGAATCGACGACAGTTGTTCAGCGTGCATTTCGAACGAAGTATGGTGTTAAACCTCCTGATAGGTGGTGTATTAAACGTTGGTATAAACAGTTTACAGAGAATGGGTGTTTGTGCAAAGGGAAAAGTTCTGGACGGCCGAGAACGAGTGATGAAAATGTAGCACGCATCCAGCAAGCATTTGTTCGCAGCCCAGAAAAATCGACTCGCAGAGCTAGCAGAGAGCTGCAAATTCCACAATCAACTGTATGGAGAACCTGAACGTCAACTACCTTGGGCGATGGATCGGCCTCCAGGCAGCCCATGACAGAGCACTTCATCACTGGCCTCCAAGAAGCCCTGATCTTACCCCCTGCGATTTTTTCTTATGGGGGTATGTTAAGGATATGGTGTTTTGGCCACCTCTCCCAGCCACCATTGATGATTTGAAACGAGAAATAACAGCAGCTATCCAAACTGTTACGCCTGATATGCTACAGAGAGTGTGGAACGAGTTGGAGTATCGGGTTGATATTGCTCGAGTGTCTGGAGGGGCCCATATTGAACATTTCTGAACTTGTTTTTGAGTGAAAAAAACCTTTTTAAATACTCTTTGTAATGATGTATAACAGAAGGTTATATTATGTTTCTTTCATTAAATACACATTTTTAAAGTTGTGGTATTCTTTTTGAATCACCCTATACATTATACTCGTACAACTGACATATGATTCCATTTTCACGCAATTTGGGTGCATAGATACTGAGAAATCAGTACCCACAACAACCACCTCTGGCCGTAATAACGGCCTTGATACGACTGGGCATTGAGTCAAACAGAGCTTGGATGGCGTGTACAGCTGTCCATGCAGCTTCAACACGATACCACAGTTCATTAAGAGTAGTGACTAGCGCATTGTGACGTGACAGTTGCACAGCCACCATTGGTGAGAGATCTGGAGAATGTACTGGCTAGGACAGCAGTCGAACATTTTCTGTATCCAGAAAGGCCCGTACATGACCTGCAACATGCAGTCGTGCATTAGCCTGCTGAAATGTAGGGTTTCGCAGGGATCGAATGAAGGGTAGAGCCACGGGGCGTAACACATCTGAAATGTAACGTCCTCTGTTCAAAGTGCCGTCAATGCGAACAAGAGGTGACCGAGACGTGTGACCAATGGTACCCCATACCATCACGCCGGGTGATACCCCAGTGTGGCGATGACGAATACACGCTTCCGATGTGTGTTCACTGCGATGTCGCCAAACACGGATGCGACCCTCATGATGCTGTAAAAAGAACCTGGATTGATCCGAAAAAATGACGTTTTGTCATTCGTGCTCCCAGGTTCGTCGTTGAGTACTCCATCTCGGGCGCTCCTGTCTGTGATGCAGCGACAAGGGTAACGGCAGCCATGGTTTCCGAGCTGATAGTCCATGCTGCTGCAAACGTCGTCGAACTGTTCGTACAAATGGTTGTTGTCTTGCAAACGTCCCCATCTGTTGAGTCAGGGATCGAGACGTGGCTGCACGATCGTTTACAGCCATGCGGATAAGATGCCTCTCATCTCGACTGCTAGTGATACGAGGCCGTTGGGATCCAGCACGGCGTTCCGTATTACAATCCTGACCCCACCGATTCCATATTCTGCTAACAGTCATTGGATCTAGACCAACGCAAGCAGCAATGTCGCGATACGGTAAACCACAATTGCGATTGGCTACAATCCGACCTTTATCAAAGTCGGAAACGTGATGGTACGAATGTCTCCTCCTTACACGAGGCATCACAACAACGTTTCACCAGGCAACGCCGGTCAACTACTGTTTGTGTGTGAGAAATCGGTTGAAAACTTACCTCATGTCAGCACGTTGTAGGTGTCGCCACCGGCGCCAACCTTGTGTGAATGCTATGAAAAGCTAATCATTTGCATATCACAGCATCTTCTTCCTGTCGGTTAAATTTCGTGTCTGTAGCACGTCATCTTCGTGGTGTAGCAATTTTAATGGCCAGTAGTGTAGGATAGGTGGTGGTCTGTGGCATCTCTCCTGAAAGAGCACAATATTGGCGTACGCGTGTTTCGGAGCACCATGTTCATTGTACATTTTCGAACATGGAGCTGCGCAGCAGACGACGCCTACATATTCACATGTTGGCCCAACGACATCGTCAATTACGATGCAGTGGCCACGGGATCGTCGAGATTGGGGCGTGCGTCAATGAAATTATGTCGCCTCATCGGATGAATCGCGTTTTCGCTATACCAGGTCAATGGTCGTCTCCATAAACGCTGTCATCCACGCGAACGGCGGTTCGAAATGCATACCGCGCCAAGAACGCAGGCTGATGGTAGACATCCTGCTGCGTTCACATGGGACCGGTGGACAGCTGTGGACCACCTGCCCCTTCATGCTTGATGTCTTCTCCAACGGCGACGTCATCTTTCAACAGGATAACTGTCTTGTCCGAAAGCCAGATCGGTGATACAGTGGTTTGAGAAGCATGATAATGTACTCATGTTGATGTCTTGTCCACGAAATTCGCTTGATGTGAATCCAATGGCACCCGTTTGGTTCGCTATCAAACGCCATCACTGCGTAAACAGATCAGCAGCCCGCTGTTTAAGGAAATTACGTGACTTGTACGTGGGCATCTGGTGCAACGTAATTCCACAAACCTACCAACAATCTGTCGAATCTGTGATACGAAGAGTCGTGGTCCAAAGATGGACCAACACGTTATTAAGCAAGTGGTCATAATGTCTTGGTTCGTAAGTGTTTTTTCACGCTGCAACAATTTACAAATATATACGTGAATCTGTGAAACTCCTTAATGCAATTAATTACAGTCAGTAGCAATGCTAAACAGAGGCTGTGAGCTGAAAATATTACTATTAGTGTTATTAGGTCAATTCTTTTGCAACAGATAACAGCAGCTGCCAATGGTGGTGCAGGTGGTAGCTCGTAGGTGTCATACTTAGGCATTTATAAACATAACGTCATCAGAATGTTAATGATTTGTGATTGCATTGCGAAGTTATTGTCTACTGAATATATCACCTTAAGAGTCATATTCTCGTCGTTTGCGGGAAGTTTTAATTTTTTGCTTCAACATGAAGAAATCTGCGGCTGTGGTTCATAAAATCCTGCGTGAGACCTATGGCATGGCACCTGATAGTTAAAGAACGTGCAGAGAATAGTTTCAACGCGTCAAGAACGTTGATTTTGACTTCGAATACCAACATGGCGGTGAAAGAGAGAAGGGTTTCGAAGTTACTGAAACTGACGTAAACAGTCACAGGAGATCGCTATCGAAAGCAGTTGATATGTTTGAGCTGAGTACTGAAAGGCAAACGGCCACAATATAGCGATGTACTTGGAAGGTGGTTTGCACCATGACAGTGCTCGACACCATGTCGCAAAACCGGTCAAAACATATTCGGAAACGTTGAAATGGGAAGTCCTACCGCAACAGCAATTTCTCTCTCTTACTCCCACTTTTTTAGGTCAGTGGCACACACCCTGGCTGACAACTACTTTCGACGACCAAGTGCAAAATATGATCGATTCATGGATCTCCTCAAAAGACACCCAGTTCTTCCGCGCCGGCCGAAGTGGCCGAGAGGTTCTAGGCGCTTCAGTCTGGAACCGCGCGATCGCTACGGTCGCAGGCTCGAATGCTGCCTCGGGCATGGATGTGTGTGATGTCCTTAGGTTAGGTAGGTTTAAGTAGTTCTAAGTTCTAGGGTACTGATGACCTCAGATGTTGAGTCCCATAGTGCTCAGAGCCATTTGAACCATTTTGAACCAGTTCTTCCGCCTCGGGGTTCGTATGCTGCCCGAAACATGGGAGAGAGCAGCGGCCAGCGATGACCAGTACTTTTAATCGTAAATTTCTTGTACGTTTTTTTTAAAATAAAGCTCCGAATGTCGAGATAAAACGGTGGAAATAAAGTTATAGATCTAATACTAACCGTATGCCCGGAAACCGGCACCAGTTGAAGGGTTGCCTAGCTGGTGGATTCCAGGGGCAACAAAAATTTGATTTTCAGTATTTCGCGTAGTTATTAAACAAAATTAAAAATATAAAGTTAGGACATAACCTACAAAAATAATCAGCTATGTGTTTCCAGTGTACCTACTGTATTGTTTCGTTGATCACCGACTAAGTGGATTAACATTCAAATTAAGATGGCGTTTAATAGCACTGGTGATACGGGTACACTGCCCAAAAATGTACGCCACATTTGCATTCAAAACTAAATAAGACCTCAACATAGGTATTTTTCGCTCCCAAATTGGAGGAATCTATGGTAATCAAATACTCCATACATTTATGTGTTAACTCTGTCACACAGCGTTGTGCAAAAAATATTTTTAATTTTATTTGAAAGAACATTTATTAATAAGAAATGTCCAATTAGCTTAACAATATCGTGTGGAGGACTGCAGTCTGTGACGATACCTAATTTGTCATGAAAGTTGTATACAAATATCTTATAGTGTTCTAGTGTCTACTGTGAATCGTAACAAGTTTTACGTATAACAGCTGTGAAAGTATCAGCAAATTGCATACTCATAAAGTTTATATAGGTCATATGTAACCGTCACTGGAACGCACAAAGATGATTTCATTTCATATTTTACCTTCAATAATTTTTCATGTCCCCCACCCTACTTCCTTCCTCCTTCTTCTCTATTTCATCATTAATCGTTCTGCAACTAGGTAATTTACACTAGATGTTACCGTATTTGATAAAGATGTATTTTTGGCCCACTGATATACATTACGTAAGTATGCGATGCTTCAAAAACTTTCGCTCCTACTTTCATGTGGTACCCCCGTAAATTACATGCTTGTATTAAACTGTCTTGTACCTTGCAACATCTTCAGTGAAGACGGTAGCCACTACCAAAACCGGTAAAGAATAAATAAAATTGTACAGTTGTTCACACAAAAAAATCATTTTTTTCCAAATATTTATTTACTGTATATAACTATTCGACTTCGTAGCAGCTGAGGAGAGCTCCGCCCACCATCGTCCAAGGAAGCCATGGGTCTGAAGATGGTTATATAAATATAACCGAAACCGGTCACCTATGTTATTGAGGTATAAGTGTTGTCATCAAGACTGAACTTTAGTTAAAATATATTCGAAGAAAGGTTTAGTTGAAACAGCCTGTGTATTACAGTGGTCAGGACGAACCTATTACTTGCACAGTATGAAATTGACATATTAGTAGCTTATATTGTATTTGTGATTGTCTGGAACTGAGATTTCATTTTTTATTGACGTGTGTGATATAATTAATTTCCACACATATGGTTTTTTAGTTTTTGTAGTTTTCCCCCTTGTTTTGGGGAAAGAATTTCGTCTTAAATCAAACCGTCTCTGGTTACAAGAAAGTGTTAATTCAGCTGCCGTACGAATGTAAACTTTGCTCTTGCACATTCGTTCACCTTACAGAGGCGTCATCCTATTGAAACCGCAAAGGATGCGGTCGGTAGATATACTCGTATGTCTCAATGTTGCCGCAATGACGTTTTTCTCCGTCAGTGGAACTAGATATTAATACGCCAGTGGGGGCTCGACAGATTCGTAGAAGCAGACGAGGCCTTATTCGCGCGAAATAACGTCTGAGTAGAGGGAATCTGGTATCAGCATTGCTCATCGACCAATAATAGCATGGCTTTTTGCTCTCGTCACCAGACACATCTTGATTTTAATTGATGTAGCTACCGATTCGTAGCGGATTGCACAGCCTGCAAATAGGCTTTTTATGCTGTTGACTTGATTATGTACCGATAGGTCTTATTTATTTTCATGTAGCATAATCTCTATATCTTTAGGAAAATTGTCCATGCTAGTAAATGGACTTCTTGCGATCCACAAAGACCTAGACATTGGCGAGTCTTCCTCGACCGAAGACTACTAACTAAGACACTGTCTAACTATCTAAAAAAGATAATTAGTAACTAAGTGCCCTGGTTTTTTCATCCGAACTGCAATATGATCCTGGCAATCTTGAAAAAAATTACAATTTTCCAAACTAGTCGGGAAGGTTATTTGACACAGTCCTACAGTGTTGTCCAGTGAAAAAAATACAAGATTACCGCGATCGCACCAAGTTTGCGACCGGGTTCAGGATTTCCTTGCTGATAGAACTCAACACGTTAACGGAACAAAATCGACAGTCCGCAGCTCGTGGTCGTGCGGTAGCGTTCTCGCTTCCCACGTCCAGGTTCCCGGGTTCGATTCCTGTTGGGGTCAGGGATTTTTCTCTACCTCGTGATGACTGGATGTTGTGTGCTGTCCTTAGGTTAGTTAGGTTTAAGTAGTTCTAGGGGACTGATGACCATAGATGTTAAGTCCCATAGTGCTCAGAGTCATTTGAACCATTTAATGAACAAAATCGACAGATTAACGGTAGTTTCAGTAGTAGTCCAAGGAAGTCTGATAGGATCGTCACTGTTTTCTCTGTATATAAATGACCTAGAAAACTGTTTGCATTTAATATGGTTGTCGATAAGAAAGGAGCAACGCTGAAGACAGTATCAATTTCTAGAATGAGCTGCAGAGGACTGACGAATGATGGTGCGAGCTTCGGCAGTTCACCTGAACGTAAATAAATGTAACATGTTGCGCATGCGTAGGAAAGGAAATCCGATATCATACATCTACGCTATTGATGACAAGTCGCTGAAAACGCTATATACCAGAGCGATCTTAAGTGGAAGACAACATGAATCAAATGCTAGGAAAGCGGACTCCTGACTGACATTCTTATAAAGACTCTGAAACAACGGTAACTCATTCGTGAAGGAAGTGGCTTACAGGCGCTTGTTCAAAGAATTCTTAGTATTGCTCATCAATCTCCCACCCTTAACAGGTAGGACTGATAGAAGAGATAGAGAAGATCCAACGAAGAACGTGCATTTCGTCTCGGGATCCTTTAGTCGGCGCGAGAACGTTACAGAAGTGCTTAACAAACTCTAGTCGCAGGCGTTACAAAAGAGGCGCGGTGCAACACGAAGAAGTTTATTATTGAAATTTCGGGTGGGTACTTTCCGGGAAGAGTCGGACAACATATTACTTCCTCCCACATAAATCTCACGACATGGCCAAGGCGAAAAAAATCGATAGCTCAGAGCTAATACAGAGACTTAAGAAAATCATTTTTCCCACCCGCCATTCTCTAGTGCAATAGGGAAGGGGGAAATCTGTTTGTGGTACCAGAAGTACCATCCGCCAAACACATCATCAAGTGGCTTGCAGGGTATTGATGCAAATGTAAATGTAGAACCTCTTCTAAATGAAAAAAAGTGTGTTAACTTAAAAATACACAGATTGATAATGACCACAAAAGTGGTATCTACAAGGAGCAAACTGCAACACCATCTGCAGAAGAAATAAACCAAGTAACGAGCAGTTAGAGATAGTTACTAGATGTTAAGCACTATTAAAGGGTAAAACGTCTGACAAGCAACCTGCACAGTAGCACTAACGTGGTTGTGGACTTCCAAGTCTCGCAATTGGGCCAAGACGTCAACCTGAGCTGCTGATAACCACTTCCTTCGTCGCCTGCGGTTTAACAACATCCTGCGTTCATTACGTAGCCATTGTGACGCAGCAACAGTCATGTATCAGTCATAAGCCATCGAGCATTTTCATATTTAGGCCAGAAACATTTCAAAGGCTTGCGTTTAACACCCACTGGAAGAGGTATTATTGTAGAGGTCTTCAATCTGAAGAGTAGTTTGATGCAGTTTTTCAGGCTTGTCTATCCCTTGTACACCTCTTCATATCTGCTTAACTACTGGAGTCTGCAGCCATTTTAATATGCTTATGCCTCTACAGTTTTTATCCCCCCCCCCCTTGTCTCCTCGTCACCCTTCCACATATATTTCACGCCATTATGCAACTGACTATTCATTGGTGCCTAACGATGTGTCCTGTCACCCGATTCCTTCTTTTAGTCACGTTGTGACATAAATTACCTTCCTCTTGGGTACCTTCTGAATAGCTAACTGATCTACCAATCCAGTCTTAAGTATTATTCTGTAGAACAACAGTTAAGGAGCTTCTGTTCTCTTCATTATTAAACGTGTTTTAATTCCGTCTCCGTGAGTGATCTGAATTATTAATCATCGACATTTAACTGCCATACAAGACCACACTCCAGACGAATACCTCTGGAAGTACGTTCAAACATTTAAATTTGTGCTCGATGTCAACAAATTTCTCTTTTTCAGAAAAACTTTTCTTGCTATGCCAATCCGCATTTTATACGCTCTCTAGTTCGTTCACTGTCAGTTGTTTTCCAGTCGAAATAATAAAACTCGTGCATATAAAGCTTTTAGAGTAACGAACATCTATGGGGAAAATACAGGTGTCCGCTTTTAAGAAGGGTCCGCTATTCAGGAAAAGATAAAAATGCATTTCTTTCGTGCATTCAAGACGGTAGACTAAAAAAAATCTTGTATTTCTTTGAGAACCAGAGTGCATCCTAGCCTACTTCCTGTTAGGAGTTAGAGTGATGACGTGTCGCATGGCATAAGCTTTTCTCATTGTCTACAATCGTCTAAGTTTGTGTAGATAGTCACAAACTAAAATATACTTTGTCAGCCGCAATCAGATTCACTGACTATATTACTGCACTTGATTAGACGTTTACTCAACATCGGCAAAAACAAAGCTTATTGTGCCGCAGAGGTAGAGCTGACATTCGTCGCGCATCCGACTTCTTCCAACGCCATCCACAATCTTCCCAACAATGGTGCATGCTACTAGTGGCATCAGACCATGCACTTTAGGAATATTAAAGCTTCTAATACTATAATAGTTTAAATCGATAGCTCCAGTGGAGACATCAAGACCAAACTTTCAACGTGTATTCAAGAATGACAGGAAGTGCAAATGTAAACAATACTTCTGTGATATACGCAAGCACCGCGCTGAACAGCAAGTATTTCCAAACCGGAGAATATTTTTGGGTTCATCAATACTGCTTTGACAATATTTCTGGTATTGACAGCACGTCAATGCTCACCCTCAGAGGTCAATATATATTGCCACTTTGTCTATATATTGACAACGGTACTGAACGTGAGAAAACCCCTTAAGTGAAATCAGTGCATCAAATTAATACTGATATTATAATGTTACTTAAAAACCGTCTTGATTCCAAATATTTTTATTCATATGACCGGTTTCGGTTCATTCAGAACCATCTTCAGATCTGATATTTCAGTGACGTAGCATGTGAAAACTGCTGGATTTGGACGGGTTACTCTTGAAACTGAAATATCAGATCTGAAGATGGTTCTGAATGAATCGAAACCGGTCATATGAATAAAAATATTTGCAATCAAGACGGTTTTTAAGTAACATTATAATTCCACTGATTGCTGATGTCCCATAAGACATTATGTCTGTTTTTGCAATGCTGATATTCGTTACAACTCTGAACTTGGAAAATACGGTAAACTGCATATGACTTAACAGCAGCTGTAGAACAGTAGCCGGCCGCGGTGGCCGTGCGTTTTTAGGCGCTGCAGTCCGGAACCGCGGGACTGCTACGGTCTCAGGTTCGAATCCTGCCTCGGGCATGGATGTGTGTGATGTCCTTAGGTTAGTTAGGTTTAAATAGTTCTAAGTTCTAGGGGACTGATGACCTAAGTTGTTAAGTCCCATAGTGCTCATAGTCATTTTTGTTGAGAACAGTAACTTTTAGGATCCTGAGGCGGGTGCTAAGCCAGGCTTCCCACTACATCTATAATGACAGCAAAATCGCAACGCCTAAAAATGGTTAATGTAGAGCGAAGAAATTTCGGGCATACATTTTTCTAGTTAGCGTATTTAGGTGATTAACACTACAAGATCACAGGTTAATATAACCGCAAGATAAGCCATTGCAAATGTACAATGCTGGTCAGTTAATAACCGATGTAAGCGCCAGAATGTTGACTGCAAGCAAGAAATGTGCATGCATTATATTTGCACTTGGGCGGTCAATACAGGGACGGTTAATGATGTCTGCAGAAGACGCTGGAGTTGTCGTCCGATGCTGTCCAATATGTGTTCGATTGGAGACAGATCTGGTGATTGAGCAAGCCATGGCAAAATTTCAACGCTCTGTAGAGCATGTTGCGTTACAATAGCGGCTGATCTTTTTGGAAAACACTCTCTTGTACGCTGCTCATCATGAATGGATGCACGACAGGTCAAATCATCGGACAGACGTACATATTTGCAGCCAATGCGCGTGGGATAACCAGGAGAGTACTCATGCTGCCTTACAAAATCGCACCGCAGACCATTACTCCAGGTGCAGACCCTGTGTGTCTAGCCCGTAGGCAGCTTGGTTACAGGTTCCCAATTCGCCTCTTTCTAACCAAGAAACGGCAATCACTGGTACCGAGGCAGAACTAGCTTTCTTCAGAAAACGCAATAGACCTCCACTCTGCCCTCCAATGGGATCCCTTCTTACACCACTACAGTCGTATATGGCGGTGATTTGGGGTCAATGGAATGTACGTTACAGGGCGTCCCGATCGGAGCTGTCCTTAAAGTAACCGATTTGTAGCAGTTTGTTGTGTCATTGTGGTGCCAACTGCAGGTCAAATGGTTGCTGCAGATGTAACCTGGTGGATCAGAGCCATATACTGAATTCCATGGTCTTCCCTCTCGGTAGTGCCACGTGGCCGTCCGGTGCCCAGTCTTCTTGCCACCACATATTCTAGTGACCACCGATGTCAGCAATCAAGTGCAGTGGCTACCTTCCTGCCAAGTCTTTCTGTAATATCGCAGAGGAAACATCCTGCTTTTGTAGTCCTATTACACGATCTCGTTCAAGTTCAATGAGGTGTTGGTAATGGCGTCTTTGTCACCTTAAATGCTCTCTTGACTAACATCGATTTGCCACGTCCAATCTGAAAGGTAACTAACGCTCATGAAAGTAACAGCGTGTATTTAAAATAAACCTGATTTGCATCCTCATAGTGGCGCAACTAGCGCCACTCTTATGGAACTGGTACGAGATTTGAACAGACATCATTTTAAAGATGTATAAACACGTCTACTTCATTTATGTCGCACAACTCCTTTTTGGTGTTGCGATATTTTTACCGTTCGTATATTATCTTGGGATAATGCTTCCATAGCCAATCCCCAATGTTATTCAATCTGTATATTGAGCAAGTAGTCAAGGAAACAAAAGAAAAATTCGAAGTAGTGAAACGTCCCCTTAGAACAATTATACACGACTGTGCTTAAACTGACACACAATATTTTTAGCGCAACGCAATCTGACTTTCAAAAATCCCTACAAAAGAATGGCCCTGACTAACATTAACCTATACATTTCACAAATCACTTACCTCAAAAATCTTGGTTATTCGAACTACTGCAATACAGCGAGCGCCACTAATGCCAGCTAACTAAAAGATTCAAACTACGGAACTCACTAACTACTGATAGGCACAGTTAGCAAATGAAAGATTTTAATAGAGAACAAACATTGTATTTACCTTAATAGTCATAATATATATATCAGTTCGTGACATCCATTCTTACAAATTTCAAAACTCTGCCATCACTCTCCCCACGTCCACCACTGCTGGCGGCTCACCTCCAACTGCGCAACGCTACGCGCTGTTCACATACAGCTGCCGCTGCCCAACACTACAATGGCAGACAACAATGCAAACTAGCCACAGACTGCACACAGCACAGCCAGTGATTTTTATACAGAGCGCTATGTGGCGTTACCAATATAAAAAACCTAAATAGCCTACTAACAGTAGGTATTAAAATCCATGGAGAAGAAATAAAAACTTTAAGGTTCGCCGATGTCATTGTAATTCTGTCAGAGACAACAAAGGACTTAGAAGAGCAGTTGAACGGAATGGATAGTGTCTTGAATGGAGGATATAAAATGAACATCGTTGTTGTTGTTGTGGTCTTCAGTCGTGAGACTGGTTTGATGCAGCTCTCCATGCTACTTCCAGTACCTACTGCAACCTACATCCTTCTGAATCAGCTTAGTGTATTCATCTCTTGCTCTCCCTCTACGATTTTTACCCTCAACGCTGCCCACCAATACTAAACTGGTGATCCCTTGATGCCTCAGAACTTGTCCTACCAACTGATCCCTTCTAGTCAAGTTATGCCACAAACTTCTCTTCTCCCCAATCCTATTCAATACTTCCTCATTAGTTATGTAGATCAACAAAAGCAAAACGAAGATAATTGAATGTAGTCGGATTAAGTCGGGGGATGCTGAGGGAATTAGATTAGGAAATGAGACACTTAAAGTTGTAAAGGAGTTTTGCTATTTGGGGAGCAAAATATCTGATAATGGTCGAAGTAGAGATGATATAAAATGTAGTCTGGCTATGTCAAGGAAATCGTTTCTGAAGAAGAGAAATTTGTTAACATCGAGTATAGATTTAAGTGTTAGGAAGTCGTTTCTGAAAGTATCTGTATGGAGTTTAGCCATGTATGGAAGTGAAACATGGACGATAACTAGTTTGGACAAGAAGAGAATAGAAGCTTTCGAAATGCGGTGCTACAGAAGAATGCTGAAGATTAGATCGGTAGATCATATAACTAATGAGTAGGTATTGAATAGGATTCGGGAGAAGAGAAGTTTGTGGCACAACTTGACTAGAAGAAGGGATCGGTTGGTAGGACATGTTCTGAGGCACCAAGGGATCACCAATTTAGTATTGGAGGGCAGCGTGGAGGGTAAAAATAGTAGAGGGAGACCAAGAGATGAATATGCTAAACAGATTCAGGATAGGTTGCAGTAGGTACTCGGAGATGAAGAAGCTTGCACAGGATAGGGTAGCATGGAGAGCTGCATCAAACCAGTCTCAGGAGTGAAGACCACAACAACAACAATAGAGGTGGTGGTGATATTTGGTTTGTGGGGTGCTCAACTGCGCGGTCATCAGCGCCCGTACAAAGTCCCAATTGTTACACAGTCCAATCTAGCCACTATCACAAAATACGATGAAATGATGAGGACAGCACAAACACCCAGTTCCCGGGCAGAGAAAATCCCCAACCAGGGCGGGAATCGAACCCGGGACCCAGTGATCCAGAGGCAGCAATGCTAGCCACTAGACCACGAGCTGCGGACCCCATAATAGCGGAAAATCTTTGTGGAACTAGGAAAGAATGAAGCTTAGAGTTGGGCGTATTCGGGTTGTCTGAATCATAAAAAAGAGAAGAAAAGTTTTTTTTACCTGTCTGCTAGTTCATTTTATCGGTTTTGAAACCTCAGCCATTTTTGTATGTGTTTAGCAAGCATGACAGTTATATTAAGATTTATCACTTTGTAAAACAAACGTCTTCTGCGTGCTACAGTCTTGATAATTGTTATCCCAGTCGCGTTGCGCCTTGAATGTGATGAGCATCTTCTGTTAGTGTTCCGATAAATTACTCGTCTATCGTTTTATGCACGTTACAGTTGTAAAACAGCTCACTTTCATATTTACTTTAGGAAGACACTGAATGTTCTCTCCACGGCCAGTATTAGGATAGGCTATTTTTATTCATATAACCATTTATGACGTATATTGTATTATTTGCAAATTTTTTATGGGTGATTTTGTAAAAAGTTAGACTTCAGAGTGATGTAGTGGAATGAAAATATTTTTTTGTAAGCTACGACTACCAACACAATCTCGCATACTGAAACGAACTATACCTCCATCCGCTCATGAAGTGTGCAAACGTAACACTCAATCAGTTATGACAGTTCATTTCAATATTTCGAATTGTATTTACTGTCGTAAAATACGAAAAAGAGCTTCAACTATACTGCATAACTTTGATGTCTAATTTTTGACAACATGAAACACTGAATAGACATTTAAAGTATTGAAACTGGTCATGTGAAAAAAAATTCCTAACCCTAGCTAAATTTTTCAGTTTTATTCATTTACAAGATGAACAAAACGTTACGTTTTCGGTGTTTTCCCTTATCATTCGATTGTCCGTCACCCTACACACACGTATGTAAGTATTTATATCTGTCCCCCTTCCCCCCTCCTCCCCCCCCCCCCCCCCACAGTCATAGAAGACAGGCAGTTCAGCATGGTCTTTTTTTTAGATGGATAGTGTAATTTATTAAGCTAGTTTTTCATTTTTTTATTCCTTTCCATGAAGTGGGAAGGCAGATTGTGAGCTTACAGGTCTTTGGGCGTACGCACTTAAAAATACTTCCCTTTTTTACATGGGTTAAAATTTATTGTCCCTCCATTTTTTCTCATTGGGAAATGATAAATGATCATTACTTTGGTCGTACATAGGAAGTAGTTACACACAGAGATGCTTATGGTTATAAAGAAGATTAAATGGTGCTCTTACAGATAATGGAAAATGTGTTAAAAACGAAAACAAAAGTGAAAACAACCGTAACATAAAGGAAAAAAAAATTTAGGCCGCCATACTTTCATACTTAAAATGTATTTACTTCGATACGTGTAGATACCAGTGTTAGAGTGGGACAGTGATTATTGGTATACCACAGAAAAGGCATATACGATTAGAAAAGTAACAGTAAACTTAGCATGCAGTGAATGAACCTAAATATTAATCGGTTTGATATAATTTTCATGGCTAGATAAGTTTTGTGCGCAGTACCCCAAATACAAATCGTTCTGTCTAGATATGAACACACATGACGTCAACTTTACTAACGATACCAACGCATTTTCCTCAAGGCGTAATATCAACTAGGAGCCCCCCTCCCTCCAACCTCCTACGATAATTTGTGCTCACCACCAAAAAAACTGAAAAACATCTTTAATTGTGTTTAACTTTTGTTAACAACATACCGTTTCAAATATGTACTGCTGTAGTGTTCAGAAACTGAAGACATCTTTTAGCAGCCGGCCGCGGTGGTCTCGCGGTTCTAGGCGCTCAGTAGGGAGCCGCGCGACTGCTACGGTCGCAGGTTCGAATCCTGCCTCGGGCATGGATGTGTGTGATGTCCTTAGGTTAGTTAGGTTTAAGAAGTTCTAAGTTCTAGGAGACTGATGACCTAAGATGCTAAGTCCCATAGTGCTCAGAGCCGTTTGAATCTTTTTTTTTTTTTTTTTTTTTTTTTTTTTTTTTTTTTTTTTTTTAGCACGATCTTAACGCCAGCGTATTTTCTGTAATGTTTACACCGAGTGGAGGGGTACTTTACGACCACTGCAAAAAATATAAAAAATTTAAATTTCGTTAATTGTCGCTCGTTTTAAGTCACAAAATAACCCTTTAAAATTTTATAGACGTGTAAGAAGGAACCTAAACCTGAAAATATCAGAACGACATTTATTGCGAAAAGTAATATTCACTGTAAAGGCTTAAATTTTTGGATTAAGTTTTACTGAAAATTTAAAACCTTTACGCAATTTGGTATAAGAAATGATAAAAACATCAAATATTTTTTTTTAAATTTTAAAATAGAGAGTACCAGAATAGACTAAGATACTTTCAGAAGGTGGGCAAGGTGGGCATAAAATATCCCCCCCCCCTCCTCCCTTGGTATTGCGAGGGTTAAAACCCACAGTTGACATGATGGTGCTTGGACCACGAGCGTGTTACGATGCACAGAGGCCTGTGGGACCACGGAGGTAAAAAACGAAGATTGTTGTCAGTACGTCACAGGCATGGAGCCAACGTCCGCCATCTTACATACCCCAAAACATTAGATTTATACCTCCATGGTTCACCGTGGTGACAGTTCTCGGTGGCCCGTGACCAGTTTCGAACGTTAGGAATATCGCGATCGTATCCCAAATAACATCTGGTGCGACGATTGTTAAGGAGACGTAGTTGTTTCATCAAAAGTGACAGCTTGCGTCGTTTACGGGTGTAATAATCGATGCGATCGTAGTCTACAGTTTAAAGGAATCACATTTCACTGATAAGTGCGTCCGTTTAAGCAATATTTGCGTCTGTAAACTTGATTTATGGGTGCACTGTTTACTTTCATAGAAGTGATTTTATTTCTGTCATTTGACTTTAGATTTCCTATCAGTCCAGCTCGCACAGCTGCCTGGGTAAACGCTTTGGGAGGAAAGATTGGGAACCAGCCAGGTTTCGCAAAATATGTTTGCAGCATTTTCGGGAAGAGGGCATAGGTCTATCATCAGTTTCGACAGTGCGTACTAGGGAAAATACTGTGCCATCGATTTTTCCTGCTATTCCTCCTCACTTACAAAAGGTAAGAAAAGTGTAGAACAGAAATTTTGAAATCAGCTCCTATAAAATTACAATACAAAAGCTTTTTGCCAAGGTATCAGACACTACTTTTGTTGCTATGTACGTTAAGTCAGAGTTGATATGTAATTACATACGGTTTATTTTTTGAAGATTTCATAACATTCAGCACCTTTAATTTGTTTTCTGTGATTTCTATTTAGTCATTTTCTTTAGAATGAGACGAAGATACCACCACCATCACCACAGCAGCAGCAGCAGAAAGCTGCTGTAAGTATTATTAATGCATCTGCTACCACTGGAACTGACGGTGAAGTGTCGTCTCTTGCTACCACCCCCTCTTAGTGCTTGAGAGTAGGCGTGAAAACTCTCAAGAAGGATAGAAGTGTTCTGTTAGCAAAAAATTAAGAACTCAACAACAGAATTAAAGCTCTTCAACAATCAAAGTGACGACTAAAGAAGGAAGTTTCATCTCTGAATACAGTAACTGATGAACTAAGGAGAAAACATCTTGTTTATGGAAGTGGCCCTAGAGTTCTGGAAAACATACATGATATGAACATGAAGTTGTTGCATTACGAAAGTGGCCTCGGCTTTCTGGAACAAAGACGTGATATGAACAAGGAACTGAGGCAATAGTGTCCTGGAAAACATACGTGAATGGACAACGAGTTGTTGCATTACGGAAGTGGTCCTGGCATTGTTGCGACGACAAGTTGCAAAGGCTACCTGTCGGCGTGCCAAAAATGTACCAACCAGAACTCTGTTCACTTGTCGTTACTTTTTTACGTTTCTGTTCACCAAGGCGGTATAAGTACTTTAGACGCTGCATTAACACATGTCTACCACATCCTAGAACATTAGCAAAGTAGTACCTTTGTATGGGTCGTGCACCCGGTTTTACCTCCGAGGCTATTGCCATAAATAGATTTAAAGCATTCCAGAAGAGAACTAGTAATATCGTTCTTTGCAGCATGTTAGTTGATGAGATTGCGATCAGGCAATACATCGAGTTTGATGGTACTCAGTATTACGGCTGTGTTGATAAGGGCTCCTCTATTCCTATGTACGGGTTGCCTGTAGCTAAAGAGACATTTGTACTGCTGGTTGCTATTAATGGCTCTTGGAAACTTCCATTGGGGTACTTTTTGATTCATAAGATAACTAGGAAGCAGAAAGCTAACTTAGTTCAACAACGCATCAGCCTTGGCAGTGCCAGTGGAATTCGGGTGGTGTGTCTATGGTGTGATGTTATTCTAGAAGAATGAAGTTTGCCAAATTCAGCTAGTAACTCTTTTTATTATTACTGTGTTACTGGATTCGACAGATCTTCGCTTTCTTAATCGTATCTTGTAACATGACAGCGCAGATCTGTCGAAACCGGTAATTTTCATTGTGGACAGACCATTCAAGAACATACCAATGACACTTCAGATCATTCACAGTTAGTAGATGTGGAAAGCCATTTGGTGTTTCACGGTCATTATATTGAAGCTGCTGTGTCTGTTTCTGAGGTGGGGCCCCAATTTGTTGTGTAAATTGCTGTATTTCTTGTTCGGCAATTATAAAATACACTTCAGTGTAAGGCGCGCTTATGAGTGTTTCGAAGTGATGGGTGTTATAATGTTTATTCTCTCACACACAAAAAGAGCGGAGTTGGTTTAGTTTCATCATAAAATGATGTTGTAGAGATTTGTCTTAGTGAAGAGAGGACATTAGTGAAGTACAGTACTGGAAATTGGAACTTACTAGAAAAATTTCTTTTCTCTAAGTGCGTGTCAGAGATACTTGACCATTTTCTGCTCAGACAAGTGTTCACTGACTTGGCTGAACTTATGAAGGATCATCATGCATTAGACAATCATGTAATTCTGCTGATCAAGGTGATTTCCAAGAGTTATTTGCTGACACAGCAGATACACTTTGCAAAATGTGCAACAGTTGCATATCATGCTACAAATTGAGATGAAAGTACGCCAAATTTTCTAACGGCCAGTAAGTTTCGATGTTTTCCTTCTCATAGATGAGAATATTTTACAATGTGTGACACTGATACGTCAGACACAACGACAAATTCTGAAATTCCCTTTGGCATTCACATTTGTTGGTTTTTCCAACTCGCAACCAAATTGTCAGCTTTCAGCCTGACATGGAACTATAGCTACACTACAGAGAAGTCTGGCAGCACGATCTCTAGCTTCATCCTGCTTGTTTATTAATTTTTAAGCCAGGATTTTCCAGTGTTTGATCTTGTTACATACAGTACGGCTGACTTTCCAGTTTTGATTGCACCTGGAAATGTTCTGAGAGGAACTCATTCTTGATATACTTTAGTACGTGTGATATCATTACCTTGTCTGTCATCTTATTTACATTTGTGTGGAATTAATCAATTTGATAAACGAAATTGATAAAGAGCTCTTCTCTTTTTTCAGAGTTACTGAATTGTATTCCATTTAAAGAGTAGATGTAAAACCTAATTTCATGAGTTGTCGGTGGACTTTTTTTGTACAACAGTATATTATGGATAATTTCAATCTGCTGCCTGTTCTAGAACATCATATTGAGAAAAACTAACTTCAGAAATGGTGCTTACAACTTATGACATAGAGTCCAACAACGCACTCTTAAAACATTGAAATGGAACTTATTAATCAGAGAAATGTAGTTCCTTTTGAGGATGACACTAATATTGCAATCAATCCATACATATATGCAGCAACAAAAGGTATGTTAAAATGTGTTCTTACTAGGGAAACTCCCCATCGCACGCCCTTCACATTTAGTGATAAAATGGCCCATTGGATAGCTTATCAAAAACTGAACACAGATCAAGCATGAAATAGGAAGGTGTACTGATCTGTGAAACAAGTAGCAAAACAGAAACAGTGAAGAGTCAAAGCTCAAGATGTGCAACATCTAGCGAATTGCAAGAACTATGGCGTCGTGGTGGTATATATATGATTTCTTTCACAAAATTATTAACTGCCCGTCCGGTCATTGGCGTGTCTGTACTCCTTGCATAGTCTTGCATAGTCTTGCAAAGTGTCATGCTGTTCACTGAGTATAGAACATGAGCTATGTGCTAAGAATATACACACATCAAAAAAAGTTTTGCCTCACCCCAGTACCCAGAACTCCTGAAATTTGACGTTGACTATGGACATTCTGTCATAGACACAGTCTCATTGACTATTCAGAGATTTCACTAAACCCACCCAAAGATGTAAAAAACCATTCATGAGCAGCGCCTATTACACAGAGGAGGTCCGACAGCCGATCAGTTCCAGTCATTCCACCAGGAAGGAGGTACACGGCTCGTGTTGTCAATACTTCACCCATGCCTAGACGGTCAATACCACTGTTCGATCGCGTGCACATTGTTACTTTGTGCCAGGAAGGGCTCTCAACAAGGGAAGTGTCCAGGTGTTTCGGAGTGAACCAAAGCGATGCTGTTCGGACATGGGGGGGGGGGGGGAGGGAGTGGGGTACTGTCTGTGACATGCCCCGCTCAGGCCGCCCAAGGGCTACTACTGCTACCTACCGATTATGGCTCGGAGGAACCCTGACAGCAATGCCACCATGTTGAATGATCCCTTTTGTGCAGTCACAGGACGTCGTGTTACGACTCAAACTGTGTGCAATAGGCTGCATGATGCGCAACTTCACTCCCGACATCCATGGCGAGGTGCATCTTTGTAACCAAGACACCATGCAGCACAGTAAAGATGGGTCCAAGAACATGCCAAATGGACCGCTCAGGATCAACAATGCTGTGAAAAGAATAGATTGCTACCTACTGTAAAGAAGACATGCCGAGCAGCACACACGATGAAAAGTGTTCACCTAAGCTTTGGACCAAACCCTTCTTCAGGAAGAAAGGAAAATACAAAAAAAATTCGTACATGCAAAACTCACCCGCAAATGTCTGCTGTCTACGACTGCTGTAGCCAGAATCTGCGAATATTGTTGATATCCCGACCTCGATGCCCCACTGTTTGATTTTGTCTAACGGCTTTTCTTCTATCCTACAAACCAGTGATGTTCTCCTTTCTTATTGCCAGCTAAAGTTTCTCTTCTTCCCTGTATTTTTGATTGCCTTCCAAACCGTAAATGCTCTGACGTCTGAGCTACACTGTATCTACTGTCTCGTCCCCGCACAACACACGGCTAGGTGTCTGCGCTGACTGTTGATGAAGCATCTCATGCCCTAAATTCCTTCTGCTGATAATCACTCATTGTTTATATTTCCTCCCTCCTTAAAAATGATTCTTCGTAAAACAGTCGGAGACAGCGGCCATGTGTATGTGACAGTATGAATGTATGCGTGTGTGCTTTACTTTCTTTCTGAATAGGCTTTGATCACAAACCTACCTGAACAATCTTTTCATCGTGCCTGCCTGCTGCTCAGCGTGTGACTAGCAATCTATCATCTTCACAATAGTTATTCCGTCATGAAGTTTGTTGTAAATAATCCACTGCATTTTAACAGTACATAATTACAATACCTGAAGAATAACAAAACATTCATTATGCTGTATTACGGTTATATGTAGCACGAAAAGGGTTTACAATGCTGTAACCAAAACTTTTGATCACTTACCCAGTGATATAGCACGCCTGACAGACAGCAAAGTAAAATTTGAAACTAAACCGTAAACGTTTCTTTTGACAAGAAGTCGTACTACGCAGTAGACTACCTATTATCGAAATGTATAAATAGTGATAGGTAGGAATGGATGACTAACATCTGTCTGCCTTTCATTAAAAAACAAAAACTAATAAGTGGTCAGAATCGAGACATATTTATAAAAAATGGATGTTAATATAAAATAACTCGTTCCACATAATTACGATTTATCGTGCAAATGGCACATGGAACATGAAACTAACTAATTATTGATAAACCACAAAGCATGGCATAGGCTTATATACTTTGAAAACCTCTAAATGTAAAGAGTAAAATCAAGTTGATGATCAGAGAAGACATTCACTTCAATTGTGTTATGTTTGGATACTCCTTAAAAACTGACAGTCACGGGCGAGAAATATTGCGGGAAAAGAAGAAAATAGCCTAGCGCTAGAAAGTATGTCCACAAGTCTGCACAGATATGGCTATCACTGCAAAGAAAAAAAGTGACATATACATAAAGTAAAATATCCATTTTATAGGGTCTAAGTGTTTGATATCGTTCCCTTAATCAGATTTATAGCACTGTATAATACTGGAACAGGTAAAAAGAATATATAGTTTTTTATTATAGTTTGTCAGAGACAGCAAAGGACTTGAAAGAGCAATTCAACGGAATCGACAGTCTTCTGAAAATAAGATGTAAGATGAACATCAGTAAAAGGAAAACAAGAATAATGGAATGTAGTCGAACTAAATCAGGCATCTTAGCAGCTAAGGGAATCGGATTCGGAAACGAGACACTTGAAGTATTAGATGTGTTTTGTTATTTGGGCAGCAAAATAACTGATGATGTCGAAGTACAGGGGGTATAAAATGTACGCTGGCAATGGCGAGAAAAGCATTTCTGAAGAAGAGAAATCTGTTAACATCGCATATTGATTTAAGTGTTAGGACGTTTTTTCTGAAGGTGTTTGTCTGGCGTATAGCTATGTATGGAAGTTAAACATGTAGGTAAACAATTGAGTTAAAAAGAGAATAGAAGCTTTCGAAATGTAGTACTACAGAAGAATGCTGAAGATTAGATGGGTCGATCAAGTAACTAATGAGGAAGTACTGAACAGAAATGGGGAGACTAGAGATTTGTGACACAACTTGACCAAAAGAATGGATCGGTTGAAAGGACACATTCTGAGACATCAAGCGATCACCAACTTAGTATATGGGGTGGTAAAAATCGTAGAGGGAGACCAATAAATGAATACAGTTAGGAGATTCAGAACGATGGTGGTTGCAGTAGTTATTCGGAGATGAAGAGGCTCGCACAGGATACAGTAAAGTGGAGAGCTCCATCAGACCAGTGTTCGGACTGAAAACAACAACAACATCTTATAAATTGCGAGCACTTCTAGGCGCTTCAGTCCGGAACCGCGCTGATGCGGTCGCAGGTTCGAATCCTGCCTCGGGCATGGATGTGTGTGATGTCCTTAGGTTAATTAGGTTTACATAGTTCTAAGTCTAGTGGACTGATGACCTCAGATGTTAAGTCCCATAGTGCTTAGAGCCATTTTTTTTTAAAATTGCTATTATTTGACTCACACTGAATGGCGCATCATGGGTAAGTTAACAATGTGAGATGCGTAAACTAGAGGAGACTAATACACTGACGATATAACAGAACAAGAACTCAATATTCTGCATGGAGGTATACCTCTATGTAGTTCTGATCTTTGACATTTCAATAATTGTTCACTTTGTTGACATGCACAAGATACGATAGTATTATCCCTTGAATCGTTCTTCAGTGCACACGTTTATGGCAACCAAAGAACACGTAGGTGGGTTTTCTTGCAAACGTGAACATTAAAAAGGTGCCTACGACTTGAAAGATGAAAATGTAACAAACAAATTCCAGCTTCATTTGCTATCGATACACCTTCCTTCTCTTCTCGGTTATTGGAAACATATCAACAAAAACAGGTTACATTAAAAAAGCTAAACGTACATATTACTAGAGAAAATACATATTCAAGACCAGAAAAACTTTTGATTTCCACTCACTGTTATTCATGTAAACACTGTAATTTTTAGTATATAAAACAGCTGTTGCTTGCACGCGACCGAAATAATGAAAAAGACTCAATCATAAACAGTAATCTGCTAATGTTTTGGGCTCTGATTTCAATACGAGTTCCAAACGTTAAGTCTATAGTCTATACCATCTTCTCCTTTCTTTTTTTACGTCCATTTGCGCGACATGTAATTTCGCGAGGAAAGCAGTGACTATCGCGTACGTAACACGAAATACGCCAGCGGCTGTCATCTAGCGGTGCACATTGGAATCTATATTCCCCCTACAGATGTCACTAGCACCTCACGAGGCGTATTCTGCTGCTATCTGGCGGCGACGTCAAACAATAACGCGCCGTTCGAGAGCAGTAGGCACTTTTATTTGATTGAATTATATGTCCTGAAGTTTCGAAGCAAAATTTTGAAGGTATTAAACACAACCATGGCTCTGTCAGTCAACTATTTGTAATTTATAACTAGGGATGTGACATGTTCAGCATTTGGGACGAGGATGAGTCATACCCAGTAACAATTGTGATTAAATGTGCTATATATTTTGGCATCTCCTACAGTTCAAAAGTGATTGCAGGTAAAAGTCATGTTTATTGAATTTTTGGATAGCGTTGATCGATAAGTGATCCACGCTGATATACGTTTAAGTTCAGGGTTCGCTCTACGTAACGCGTATTCTCGGGTCTTGCTCCGCTCTGTGATGTGATTGCGAACCAGCTAATTGTTGGGGTTATCACAACAATATATCATAACGCTATGGATATTAACAATAACAAACGACTGTGAACCGGAGACTGAAATGTGTTTTAGGATGCATGTCATGCTAAAAAACGGCAACTAATAATAACTAAAAGATTGCAGTCATGATTCTGTTTAATTTTCGAGATTCGCTCGTCCTAGGATCTAGTGACGCCCGATAGTACTGTCTCCAAGACGAGTCTTGCCGCTGTAATTGATTGGAAATTACAGTCACTTTATTACGACTTAATTCTTGATTATTTGTCTCGATTGTTTCATCTGAAAGTTTCGGTCTTGTTTGTAAAAAGATTAAAACCTGGTAAAGTTTTTATCCTTTTTTGAATGTTAACAGGCATCACATTGCTCATTTGCGGCGTACTTAGTAAATCGTTCCTGCCTCCCACAAACGAAATATTATACTGGGTTCAATTTAGTCATGTTTTTTTGCATGTCAAACTTTACGCCTTCGACTGTTACCTTCACTAAAAAATCAGCTTGAATGTTTTTCCATCCACAAATGCAAACACCGTACGAGGACTCATATTGTAAATTTCTTCAAACGCAATAGGACTTTGTGAAAAGGTAGGGTTTAATGCTATTTCCTCCAGTGTTTCTTGCGTTTCTCTTGCACTCACGTGATTGGTCGAACAAGCTCAACTCTGTATCGCACGCTGCGGCGTATCGGGAAATCTCGAGAACTTTCGAACGCGAGTATCGTTTGCCAAGCCCTGGCTGTCACTCTAGTCAGCCAATACGTTTGTAGCCGAGACAGTGTCTTTATTTTTTTTATAACCTGCAATCCATAAATCTACATCTTTAGTCGACTTCATCTATTCAACTGGTTTTATGTCCTGCCCCTTCCACTGCATGTCCATAACGGTCTTAATTAGTCTCCCACTCCTCTTTGTTCCCTTGTCCGTCTCTTTCTTTTCCTTTCTCTCCTAGCAAGTCTCAATACACATCTCGCCGTTGCTCTCGGAACAACTCTCAGCTTATCAGCAGTTTTCTCATTTAATTTCTTAGATACAGCATGAGTGCGGACTGCAGACGGAGCAGCCGATCGGAGGGGAAGGGGGAGCAGATCAAAGCGCGGCGTTGCCCCCGTAAGTCAGTTCATCAACGCACCTGATGAAGGCAACGTGGTCGTTTGCCAAACTATTATGCCCGTTGGTCACTTGACATCCGGCAGTTAACCTTGAAAATGTGTTATCTAAATGAAAAACCAGTCCTTTGCACCAATTTTGGAGATAACTGCACCCGTCTTAGAGTTGTGTCCCGTCTGTAATACTGAGTGTTTATTATAAAAAAGTTGTTCGTAGCATATGGCAGATTTTACTTAAGACTTAAAATTGTCCATCAACGCTGGTGACATGTATTAATCTATCTCTATACGTACTAATATACAGGGTGTTACAGAAAGGTACGGCCAAACTTTCAGGAAACATTCCTCATACACAAAGAAAGAAAATATGTTATGTGGACATGTGTTCGGAAACGCTTACTTTCCATGTTAGAGCTAATTTTATTACTTCTCTTCAAATCACATTAATCATGGAATGGAAACACACAGCAACAGAGCGTACCAGCGTGACTTCAAACACTTTGTTACAGGAAATGTTCAAAATGTCCTCCGTTAGCGAGGATACATGCATCCACCCTCCGTCGCATGGAATGCGCTGATGCAGCCCTGGAGAATGGCGTACTGTATCACAGCCGTCCACAATACGAGCACGAAGAGTCTCTACATTTGGTACCGGGGTTGCGTAGGCAAGAGCTTTCAATTGCCCCCATATATGAAAGTCAAGAGGATTGAGGTCAGGAGAGCGTGGAGGCCATGGAACTGGTCCGCCTCTACCACTTCATCGGTCGCCGAATCTGTTGTTGAGAAGCGTACGAACACTTCGACTGAAATGTGCAGGAGCTCCATCGTGCATGAACCACATGTTATGTCGTACTTGTAAAGGCACATGTTCTAGCAGCATAGGTAGAGTATCCCGTATGAAATCACGATAACGTGCTCCATTGAGCGTAGGTGGAAGAACATGGGGCCCAATCAAGACATCACCAACAATGCCTGCCCAAATGTTCACAGAAGATCTGTGTTGATGACGTGATTGCACAATTGCGTGCGGATTCTTGTCAGCCCACATGTTGTTTGTGAAAATTTACAATTTGATCACGTTGGAATGAAGGCTCATCCGTAAAGAGAACATTTGCACTGAAATGAGGATTGACACATTGTTGGATGAACCATTCGCAGAAGTGTACCCGTGGAGGCCGATCAGCTACTGATAATGCCTGCACACGCTCTACATGGTACGGAAGCAACTGGTATTCCCGTAGCACTCTCCATACAGTGACGTGGTCAATGTTACCTTGTACAGCAGCAACTTCTCTGATGCTGATATTAGGGTTATCGTCAACTGCACGAAGAATTGCCTCGTCCGTTGCAGGTGTCCTCGTCGTTCTAGGTCTTCCCCAGTCGCGAGTTCAAATGGCTCTGAGCACTATGGGACTCAACTGCTGTGGCCATTAGTCCCCTAGAACTTAGAACTACTTAAAGCTAACTAACCTAAGGACATCACACACATCCATGCCCGAGGCAGGATTCGAACCTGCGACCGTAGCAGTCGCACGGTTCCGGACTGCGCGCCTAGAACCGCGAGACCACTGCGGCCGGCCCAGTCGCGAGTCATAGGCTGGAATGTTCCGTGCTCCCTAAGACGCCGATCAATTGCTTCGAACGTCTTCCTGTCGGGACACCATCGTTCTGGAAATCTGTCTCGATACAAACGTACCGCGCCACGGCTATTGCCTCGTGCTAATCCATACATCAAATGGGCATCTACCAACTCCGCATTTGTAAACATTGCACTGACTGCAAAACCACATTGTGATGAACACTAACCTTTTGATGCTCCTTACTGATGTGCTTGATGCTAGTACTGTAGAGCAATGAGTCGCATGTCAACACAAGCACCGAGGTAAACATTACCTTCCTTCAATTGGGCCAACTGGCGGTGAATCGAGGAAGTACAGTACATACTGACGAAACTAAAATGATCTCTAACATGGAAATTAAACGTTTCCGGACACATGTCCACATAACATCTTTTCTTTATTTGTGTGTGAGGAATGTTTCCTGAAAGGTTGGCCGTACCTTTTTGTAACACGCTGTGTAAAGGGGAAACGTTATTGAACATTGTTTCAAAAAATCTCAAAATATTATTCATTAATTTATTTCAAATCTTTACACGATACTCTACTAAATATTCGAATGAACGAAGGCTGTGTATACTTATTTTAAACAATAATGTTCATGTGTTCTGTTTAAAGGCGACGGCGGGAAAGAAAACGCTGTGGTATGAAAATATGCGGTTTCGATTCCTTTCTCACAGTCGGTTTTACGGGTTGTAACAGCAAACCTTTCTATTTGGTAACTGATTTTCATGGCTCATCAGCTTGTGGCTCAGATACTACTACTCATTCAGAATCGTCCTAAACGTTGTAAAGCTACATGTTTGCAGGTTAAAACTATGTGCAACAACGCCATTGAAGCTACTATCCTCACAGATCTAGGAAACCCCGTTTATCAATGATCCCAAATGATTTACCCACTCAGTTTAAGGGAATCAAGTTTTCGTTTCCAGTAACAGCAAAGAATGCTCTGGCTAGACATTCAAATACGTTAGAATTGCTTTACAATAGGAGTATTTTTTACCAAAGTTAATTTATGTGCACTTCCATTAAATATTGGGTTTGTACGTAAGTTCAGAGCGTTTTTCCAACAGTTTAATAAACACGACAGATACCCGTAACAGAGACTTGTCATCACAATATATTCTCCTTCACTATTTACAACAGTCTACGAACGCTGAGGTAACTCTAGAAATCACATGGTTTTTAGGCTATATATATTTTGATCCGGAAAGGAAGTTCCTTGAAGGTTGTTCGATAGAGAGCTGAAAAAGTGGAAGTCTGAGGGGAAAAGATGAGGTAAATAAGGTGGGCGTGGTATGACATCCCAACCCAAGTCCTGAATAGTGTTTCTTGTCAGTGTAGTAGAATGCGAGCGGGCGTTATCGTGGAGTAGCTTCACTTCCGGCGGTCTTCCTGATCGTTGTTTTTGGACTGCGTCTGCAAGACGTCTCAGTTGATGACAATAAATGACAGCAGTTACGGTTACACCTCGTGGAAGCAATTTGTAGTACACCAGACTAGTGATGCAAATTCCAATGCCTTTGGTGTCACTGGTGTGCGCAATTGCCAGTACCAGAAGCGTCTCGGTGCCAAAATACAGGTTCTACGCCGCCGTCACCGCCAAGATGCCTACTTATTCACTGCACTCGAGTAGAAACGTTTATTCTTCATGTATTGACAAAAAAAGGAACTACACATAGATATACCATACTTTATATTAATATTTACAACCAAAATACTTTAAAATAACCCTCAAATAAACTTTCCAATCGCATTCAAGAACAATATGTTTTTCATTTTATTCGCTAACAGTCTGTTTCGTCCAAATTTGACCAGCTTTCGAAAACACACATTCTGCAGGGACAGATGTAGCTACAACAACACAACTTCTGGACAGCAAAATAGTAACGACTGGGATATTGAAGCTTTCTTCCCAAACACCGTTTTCAAGGATATGCCTGCCCAGCTATCAAGGGATCTTCCAGGTACATGAAATAAAAAGATAAAAATAAACACTATTTCTTTAATCTGAATGTTCAGTAACCGAGTTCGTGTTTTAGTAGAATGTCGCTCTGAGTATTTTAAAGTGATTGAAACAATAGCAGCAATAAAAATATACGTAGTTTGCTTATCTATTTACTTCTACAGTAGTTTGAGACGTGGATGTTGAAATTTGTGTTTATTAATATCTAGCTAAGTCCTCGTTGTAGGCAGCCTATGGAGAAAGTTCTCTCAGTTCATCTTCGTTGGCAACTGTGTCTGTAGCAATAGGACTTCCAGTTCCCCGCGAACTCTTTTCCGGGTGGGATTTTAAAATTAGGTCAGTTACGTCGGGTATGATATCTTCTTTGATTTCTAGCATTAAAAAGATCTTAAAACATGTTTTCTTTCTTGAACCTAGAATCCAAAAATGTACAGGCTGCAAATGTCTTGCTTTTCTCAGTGTCTCCGTGGTATTTGTTTAAACCGACCCCTAGCGAGCGTGTAACTTGCGTCACGAGGCTATGAAACTTCTCTGAATCGATCATTTTCTGGCAGAAAGAAAGAAATCCCTTTCTTAAAACAATCATCTGCGACGCCGATACATACTCGAATGGCTTCAAAAGTGCACACTTCACGAATAACGAGCCATTCCCCCACTGCAATGGCGGGAACTTTAACCTCTAGTACAGCAGCCGTACGTTCACAGCACTTGAAAGTTTATGAAAGCGTTCGATGACGTAAAATGTCCAGTTCCACCTAGATGATGCATCTCAATTGGGAAGTCGTTCTGCTGTAAATACGAAGGTTGGAACTTTAATAGTGGCAACTGTTTATTTACAGCTCTTACAAAATAGATTCATGTTTCAAAGCTTTACTGACCTTCAAAGTAGTCACCAGCATTGTGTATAACTCGTTGCCAGCGATGTGGAAGTCGTAGGGCACTCCTAGCAGTGCCAGTTGTGTTGACAGTTCGAGCGGCGCGGTCTACTGCCCGACGAATTTGTAGCTGTTATGAAGCGAATGCCAAGTGTTTCCTTCAGTTTATAAATCGAGTTGAACTTAAGAGGGCTTAAGTCAGGGGAGTGCAGTAGGTGGTATAGCACTTGGCAGCCCCATCAGTCAAACAAATCACCAACAGCTTGCACTGTACGTGCTTGAGCATTGTCCTGCAAAATGATGGTGAGGTCCTGCATAAAGTGTCATCACTTCTGTCTCTAAGCTGCTCGTAGGTTGTGTTCCAAAAATGAACAGCATAAAGACAGAAGTGACAATTCTCAAGCACGTACAGTGCGAGTTGTTACTGATTTGTTTGACTGATGGGGCTGCCAAGTGCTGTACCACCTATTGCACTCCCCTGACTTAAGCCCTCGTAAGTTCAACTCGATTTCTAAACCGAAGGAAACAACTGACGGCATTCGCTTCAGAACTGCTACAAAATTCGTCGGGCAATAGACCGCGCCGCTCGAACTGTCAATCCTACAACTTCCACGTCGCTGGCAACAGATTATACACAGTGCTGGTGACTACTTTGAAGATCAGTAAAACTTTGAAACACGTATCTATTTTGTAAGAGCTGTAAGTAAGTAGTTGCCACTATTGAAGTTCCAATCCTCTTAATTTCTTAGGGCTGGCATTGCTATCGTGTTTCTTTTGAAGTACTCTACGATTTCCCTCACTTTCTTTACAACAACTTGTAACTCATTCTGCTTCAATGCAAATTGCACTATTAACGTATGAGCGAAACAGCCAAATTTAGAATATTTACTTGAATATGAAAAACACTCTAACAAGGCGCTCTGAATGGTCATAGCGTCGGGCAAAATAAACTGGACATTGATAGCCATGAAAATTTCTGTATTATGTCCAACAGTCAGTAGTCAGACAGACAAAAGGTGCAAGATGAAGATATTCTCATGCATTAAGCTGACAAGACTCATACATAGAATTTATCAGCGACTGATTCAAAACATATTTCGACCGGAGTTTATAGTCAGGATTCAGAGCTTGTGTGTACTCTACAAATCCTACGTCCTTAACCAAACTACACGGTTGTAAATCCATGTACATCATTTTTGCTAAAGCGTGGTCTGTTTTATTCTTTTGAGTAGCAGTCAGTTTCTTCTAACAAACGCAGTGACCGTCATCTGGTTGTTAGCCTTTGAAATAGATACCTCCGAAAATGGCGTAGCCGGCGGTGTTACAGATGAAGCAGCTAGATCAAGAGACCGGCTAGAACTCGAAGCACTGTTTTGACACTCAACTTCCCGTTGTCATTATCCTTGTGTCTGCTTTCTGGAGTCTGAGTCAATTCTCCACCTCGAGGAAAAATCACAGACGGATGACGTCGAAGCATGTTTTAAAAATGTTGTCGATTTGCACACTATACATGATTTACAAATATCACACACTGCGATGTACTGGTTTTTATCATCTGGAGTGAAATAGCTCCACAAGAGGCTAGATTTTCGTCTATCTGCGACTGACGCGAAATTTAAGACAATTGCGAATATAACAAAGAGCGTTAAGGCATACTGTGGCGCGGTCCGGCAGCAGTTGGTAGGATGTGGAAGCTAGCAGAAGCCACCTGTCCTGGCACACCTGCACGTATCTGAAAGTACTGACCTACAGGCGCTGTGCCGATGGCACCAAACAGCTGCCGTGCACAGTCGAGGCAGTCACGTAGCTCTATACAGAATAGTACTTCGTTCGGCAAAAATGCAAGTGCCCGTGACCGCCAGACTGTTCGATGTACTTGGAAAAGCAGGCTTCATTGATGTGTGTTCTTGTCGTTACTAAATAAGGAGTTGCCCTTTAAGGTCAATGTTCACGCCATAGACCTTTCCATTCTTGCAAACGTTTTACAGATTTGTTTTTATACAACAGTGCCACTGGCACTGGTTCATTTTAAATAGTGTCACCGAGCCTACCGTGCCGTCTCTATGACACCGGTATCAAAGCAGGGGGACAGTGCCTTCCTTACATCACCACACCACACCGTCGTTGTTCCATCAGATGCATAGCATTATCTTTTGTGGTGCGTACGTCAAGTCGCTGCTTTGTTTTGGCTCAACCATTCGTTTCTTTTTCTTATGTTAGCATAAAGACATATCTCATCACCATTAACGATTCAGGATAGGAATGGTTATTGTTGTTTATAAGCCAACTGGTGACAGCAAGCAGATTTTGGCTTAGAGCACGCTGTACTAATACACACGTTATTTGAACCTTCTCCACTGCATGCAGATGTCGCACGATGGCGGAATGATCACAGTTCATCACATTTGCCAGTTTTCGAGTGCACTGACATGTGTCGTTGTGGATTGTTGCGTCTTAACGATCTTCTTAAAACCCAAAATGCCTTCGTAAACTTGGGAAGTCATTAACGTCAAAATGACCCTCCTTAAAACGAGAAAACCATTTTCTTGACACGCCCTGTTCAATGGCATTATCCCCATACACGACGCAAACATTTCTGGCTGCTTCTACTGTTATCATCTCTCTACTGAACTCGAACAGAAGAATATGTTGTAAATGTTCCGATATCTCCACTTGGCACTCCATTCTCTAGTGTCCACAGCTCCACTCACAATTCCCAAACTACAAAATGACCATACTGTATGTAAACACAAACCGGAACAGTGGACTACAAATAAAAATGGCAATAGATAAATGAACCCATATGAACAAGAATACCAACAGGCAAAACGAAAACGCTATGAACTTGTGCACCAACCTAATATTACCTTACTCGATACTGTCTGTACTGTTTTTAAGCAGCAGTCGTATAAGTAACAGTATACATTGAAGATTCAAAGAAACAGGTACACCTACCTAATATCGTTTAGGGCCCCCACGAGCACGCAGAAGTGCAGCAACACGACGTGGCAAGGACTTGACTAATGTCTGGGGTAGTGCAGGAAGGAACTGACACCATGAATCCTGCAGGACTGTCCATAAATCCGCAAAAATATGAGGGAGTGGAGATCTCTTCTGAAGAGTACGTTGCAAGGCATCCCAGATATGCTCAATACTGTTTATGTCTGGGAAATTTGGAGGCCAGAGAAAGTGTTTAAAGTCAGATGAGTGTTGCTCGAAAGCTGCATATATAGCTGCTAATCTTGTTTATTAATAAAGACAGATAAAAAGCGTTTTCCCAGTCGCATAAAAACTCTCAAATGGCGAAAATGTCGAAATGTGCAACAGCGCCACACCCTTTCTCAGTGCAGGCCTCATATAAGTATTAGTAACTATAATGACAGTAGTATGTAGTTTTCTCTTCGTCATCCAGCTGAGGAAAGTCGTCACAACGAACCTATGTGAAAATAATGTCTTGTAATTCAACGCACAGTTTAAACAGCAGTGATAGTCAACGCGTAAGTGTGGGAAAGATGTCTAACCATGAGTTCTACCCTGTGCTGGCTTTATATAATCCTCAATATAGTGATATGAAAGTCGTATTATAACTCTATGAATGGATTCGTCTATGTGATGCTGCACTGTAAATTGTGGCCATGCCCCGCAGAAGTGCTCAAACTCCCCCAATGATATTTAGTGATTATACACCTTCCCATTAACAGTAAGAAGACAGAAAGCACTCATCTGCAACAGTAAATTCACACATCAAAAAAGTTTTGCTTCACCCCAGTTACCAGAACGCTAGAAGAAAGACATTGACTGTAGATATTTTTTCACAGACACAGTCCCTTTGACTGTCCACAGATTTCACTAACCCCACCCAAAGATGTAAACAACCATGCGTGAGCAACGCCTATTAGACGGAGGGGATCCGACAGCCGATCAGTTCCAGTCATCCCATCAGGAAGGAGGTACATGGCTTATGTTGTCTGTAGTTCAACCATACCTAGACGGTCAATCCCGCTGTTCGATCGCTTCCGCATTGTTACTTTGTGCCAGGAAGAGCTCTCAATAAGGGAAGTGTCCAGGCTCTTGGAGTGAACCAAAGCGATGTTGTTCGAACATGGAGGAGATACAGAGAGACAGGAACTGTTGATGACATGCCTCGCTCAGGCCGCCCAAGGGCTATTACTGCAGTGGATGACCGCTACTTACCGGTTATGGCTGGAAGGAACACTGATAGCAACGCCGTCATGTTGAATAATGCTTTTCGTGCAGCCGCAGGACGTCGTGTTACGACTCAAACTGTGCGCAGTAGGTTGTATAGGCACAAATTCACTAACGACGTCAATGGCGAGATCCATCTTTGAAACCACGACACCATGCAGCGCGGTACAGATGGGCCCAACAACATGCCGAATCGACCGCTCACGATTTGCATCACGTTCACTTTGTCAATGAGTGTCGCATATTCCTGCAACCAGACAATCGTCGGAGACGTGACGGGGGCAACGCCTTAGACACACTGTTCAGCGAGTGCAGCACGGTGAAGGTTCCCTGATGTTTAGTGGTGGCATTATATGGGGCCGACGAACGCCGCTGGTGATCATGGTAATGGCTGTATCATACGTGAATGCCATCCCCTGACCAACAGTGCAACCATAGCAGCATATTGGCCATGCGCTTGTCTTCATGGACGACAATTCGCGCCACCATCGTGCACATCTTGTGAATGACGTCCTTCATGACAACGACATCGCTTGACTATAGTGGCCAGCATGTTCTCCAGAAATGAAACCCATTGAACACGCCTGGGATGGATTGAAAAGGGCTGCTTATGGACGATGTGACCCACCAACCACTCTGAGGGATCTACACCGAATCGCCGCTGAGGTGTGGGGTAATCTGAGCCTACAGTGCCTTGATGAAAACGTGTGTAGTATGCCATGACGAGTACGGGCTTGCGTCAATGCAAGAGGACTATGTTACAATAAAAGAATTCAAAAGCCAGAACTTCCAAAACGGAATGAAGGAATCATAACATGTGGTACTTGTGTAGAATGAATATGTGCTAGGTACGTCTGGAGGTTCCTTCTTTACACCTCGCTGTTTCAAATGGACCACGGCACAGACACGCTTAGACCGTTTTTCTACTTTGCTACTTTTTTCGCAGCTCAGTAGACTCTTCGTGATTTCGTGCTTGATCTGTGTTCACTTTTTGACGGGTTATCCACTGAGCCATCTAACACTAAATCTGAGCGGGGTGCGATGGGGAGTTTCATTTGTCAGAAATATCATTGACTGGTTTTCTGCAAATGGTCTCATCCTCGATTTTAAAAAGACACTAGATATTTAATTCTGCACATCTTATTCAATTCTGTACATCTAGAGATACTACCCCAACGGGTTGAGGAAAAAATACATCTGGTGGGAACTTCAAAATTCTTAAGTGTTCATACTGCTGAGAATTCAAACTAAAAAAAAAACACATTTTGCAACTCCTGAAACAACTTAGTTCAGCCACATCTGCACTTGGAATATTGCAAATATTGGGGAGAGTCAAGTCTGTAGGTTGACATATTTTGCGTATTTCCATTCAGTATTGGCATATGGAATAATACGCTGGGGTAATTTATCTTTAACAAAGAAAATATTCATTGCCCCAAAACGTGCTGTAAGAATATGATGTGGTGTTCCCCAGCGATCATCTTGTAGACAATTGTATAAGACACTAGGTATTTTTCACTACTGTTAGGCAGTATGACAAACAATGGAAAGGAGAGTACAGTTTGAAATATCAACAATGCTTTGAAAAGAATAGATTGCTACTCACTGTAAAGAAGACATGCCGAGCAGCACACACGATGCGCCCAACAACATGCCGAATGGACCGCTCAGGATTGGCATCAAGTTCCCTCACCGATGAGTGTCGCATCTGTCTCAGCCAGGCAATCGTCGGAGACGTGTTTGTAGGCAACCCAGTGAGGCTGAACGCCTTAGACACATTGTCCAGCGAGTGCAGCAAGGTGGAGGTTCCCTGCTGTTTTGGGGTGGCATTATGTGGGGCCGACGTACACTATTGATGGTCATGGAAGGAGCCATAACGGCTGTACGAGACGTGAATGTCATCCTCTGACTGATAGTCCAACCATATCGGCAGCATATTAGCGAGGCATTCGTCTTCATGGACGACAACTCGCGCCCCCATTGTGCACATCTTGTGAATGATTTCCTTAAGGATGACGACATCGCTCGACTAGAGTGGCCAGCATGTTCTCCAGACTTGAACCCTATCGAACATGTCTGGGATAGATTGAAATGGGCCGTTTATGACGACGTGACCCACGTACTACTCTGAGGGATCAACGTCGAATCGCCGTTGAGCAGTGGGGCAATCTGGATCAACATTACCTTGATGAACTTGTGGATGGTATGCCACGACAAATACAGGAATGCATCAAAGCAAGAGGACGCGCTACTGGGTATCAGAGGTACTGGTGTGCATAGTAATCTGGACCACCACCTCTGAAGGTCTCGCTGCATGGTGGTACAACATTCAATGTGTGGTTTTCATGAGCAATAAAAATGGTGGAAATGATGTTTATGTTGTCCTCTATTCCAATTTTCTGTACAGATTCCGGAACTCTCGGAACCGAGGTGACGCAAATCTTTTATTGATGTGTGTATTTGAAAAATATATGTATGCCAGTTACATGCTCCAGCACGCTCTAGACAAACGACTAAGCCGGCAGCCATATGTGTACGAATGGTATGAGAAAATATTGACCAATCTGGTGGATTCAACATGTCAAATCCTGCATTCATCAGAAGAAATCCGCACTCAATTTTATGATACTCACTGTGCATCAGTATGTGCAAATGTATGAACCATCCATGACAGATGTAGGCACAGAACTACATTCTTAGTTAAGCAATTACATATACCCAACAATTAGTAAGAATTAATAAATAAAAAGGTACAGGAGACTTTTTTCGCTCTATAAAACCTCTTGTGTGCTGATATTAGCATTTAGTCATCACTATGGCCTGATGGATGGAACAATCAATCTCTTCACAGGTACTTTGTAATAAGTGACTGGTCCTGCAATACTAAAAGAAACCAGCGACCAAGAATTTAACACTTGAACCCATTCGATTGTGGCACAAGGAATGTTATTGCTCCACGATCCAAATGGCATGCGCTTCTGTCATATGTTATTATTTTCAAAAGCATTATTTCAGCCCAAATATCACTGATTAGAGGAGAATCTGCCTGATATTGTTGGTGTAACATGCACTACATGCAGCGGAAGCAGTGATACCCTGCCTCCAGAAATAGTAGAGCTAAACACTGTGTTTACTTTTGGCAGTGTAGCTGTGGTAAACCAGGATCAAATACGGAAAAACCTTTATTTTAGTCGTAATATGGGGACTGACGTCTTTTACTTGAGTCAAACATATTGTAGGATTCTGAAGCAGTTGGTATGGGATAATGAAAACATTATTACAGCTGTCAAACAAGACAGTATGAATTTAAAACTTATTTATCAAGTACATGTAAGAAGTGCCGTGCAATAAATTTATAACCACATGCAGAATTGCTGGAATCAAACGCAGTATGTTTTTTTTTTGGTTATTTATAAAACAAGAAAACTGAACGAATGGTGATATAGACGAAACTACCGAGTGTTTCTTTCTAAAAGATAGTACACCAATATGTAAATGTTACAGCATTTAGCATTTCACAGACAGGTTTACACACATGTTGGGCACTCAGCCCTAGAGGAAGAGAACATTAGCCTGTCTATGGATCCAAAAATTGAAATAATAAATGAAAATTGAAATAATAAATGACCATGTTTAACGCCATTTTACGGAAATACAAATGATAAATGAACTTCTGATAACTCAGTCTATCACAATTAAGATGGATGACTGTCAAAACTCTTAACAAAAATCTTAAAGGTAATAATATGTATTTTCAAACATTCAACAAAGTCCTCAAAACCCATATTAGCTTGCTAGCACTGATCACTGGAAGACTTAATGACATAAGTGATCGAAAATGTAACACTACTAAAGCTGTTGTTGCTCACATGAATAATGCAACTGCAAATGCTCAAGAAGTTAAACAAAGCTACATACTATAAAAATTAGTTATAACAGAAACGTTTTGAAGTCCATCGAAATATTAAATGCAGAGATTAAAGATTCAGCAAAAAATTTAGAAATATAAGAAATACCCATGACACCATATATGATCCAAACTATATTGAAGTCAGTTTCGAATGCAATAGCATCTGGAAAAAACGCAAAAACCATTGAGGCATGTAAGAGCATTCACAAGACATTACTATTGTTAAGGTTATGGAATTTAAATAAAATCAATCTCTCAGAAAATTTTTAAACATGTTTCTGAATCTCTTGAACGACTCTCAGCAGTGAAAAATAAGAAGAAGATGCTATTGTCGACTTCAATAATAGGAACAGTAAGTTATGATAGGTGAACTGTATGAAGTCAGGAGGAGAGAACTGCATATGGTGGGTACACAACCTGCAAATTTACGAAGCTCACAATACAGGTTTATGGTAGAGAATTCCAAAGAACACCCAGTTTACTGTATCTAATATTTATAACAGCTTCAAAACTCGACCATTATTTACCAAAATTTATGGTGAAATACTAAATTTGACTGATGTACATAACAAAGTCTTCACAGGACCAAAACGCCCCAGTGGTGTGAAATAGTAAAACGTTAATAAATCAGCAATGGCAGTAATGTGACAGAACCAGAGCTGGGACAGTCTGTATTGTTGCCAGAATTCCTCCAAGGTCAGGCTGAAGTTTTATCCTTTCTGCCCCTCCCATCCCATTCCTCTCCACTCCCAGCATTTCCACAGCTCTAGACCAACTTGTTGAGGTATAAAAGGTGGGAAATTCAAAAATGGTCTTCTTACTACCCTGGAAAATTACCAAAACATACATTGTTGGCAGATGAAAATGGTGCCTTTGCCCTGTCACTGGCGGAACTTTAAAAATTGGAGTTGAGGCAGTACCCTATCTGTCAAAAAGCTGGTGGAGGCTGAGCAGATGTTAAGACTTGGTTGGATGAATAAGTGCAGCCTGCACGAGTACAACAGATATGTGAAAAGAGATGTTCCAATTTCGGTTTTTCTTGTGACTGAGTCATATTTCCTATCTTTGTACTGACATGCATCTCTCAACCTTCTTATACATATATGTTAACATCGGAATGTACTATAATTCTAATTTGTCGCCCTTGTTGTTCCTCTCTCCAAAGATTGCAGAATTAGCTTACAATGGCACGAAATTGAGAAATGGTGGGAAAATCAAAGATGTCTTGCTTGTTCTAAGCACCATAGCACTCCGTTTTAAGGCCACCAGTGGCCCATCGGGACCATCCGACCGCCGTGTCACCCTCAGCTGAGGATGGAGATGAGGGGCGTGTGGTCAGCACACCACTCTCCCGGTCGTTATGATGGTTTTCTGTGACCAGAGTCGCTACTATTCGGTCGAGTAGCGCCTCACATGGCATCACGAGGCTGAATGTACCACGAAAAATGGCAACAGTGCATAGCGGCCCAGATGTTTATCCATTCAAATCCCGGCCACACCCGACAGCGCTTAACTTCGGTGATCTGATGGGAACCGGTGTATCCACTGTGGTAAGGCCGTTGTCTTGCTTGTTCTAAGGGAAAATTTAAATTATGATATTCATAGATGTTTTGCTTGTTAAAACAGCTGCAGATGCATTTTACTACGCTATTTTAAAAGATTATAATTTTAAGGTTTGCTTCCAAAGACACATGTAGATTATCTTAAGTACAATACTGGGCAATTACTGCTATACGTGGCAGGACAGATCGTGTACAACTGCATTTTTAGTTTATGCAAATACCACACCATCTCCTCTGCTTCTGACGCCACCACCACCGCCAGATTCTAGAGTGGTCGGCAGGGCATCATGCTGCTGCCTGGAAGTGCTCCGCGTGGTGTTGTGGATGCTTGACACAGCCAAGGCTGAGCAGCTAATTGATTGCCAGCTACCACGTGCTGGGAGGCCGACACCGCCTCACCAGACCACCGGCCTTATACTGACAGAGGCCCCACCGCTCTGCAGCCATGCACCGAGATGTGGGTGAGGACTGGAGAAATATTGACGTATCTCCCACTGATGTGGCCATGAAACCCGACACTAGTCAGCACCAACCCTTCCCGTGTCCAGTCGCCAGCCGCCACTCAGAGGCAATGAACATAGATACCTACTTCGAAAAACTATGTATTGGATGATTATAAGTAAACTGACGGTGTTCTGAGTGTTTCAGTGTATCACAGGCTGCTAAAACTTTGCAGGTTCGTTTATTAATCGAGGCGTTCACAGAGTATGCTGAAAAAATTATAGTTTTGCTTTCTGCCACCACGTGAAGATATGGCAGTGTAAGCGGTCAGAATATGAAATGTTTCCTGTTCCGACGTTAACATGCTGTTAATCACTTGGCGACACTCGTTCATTTTTTTGTAAAGTGACTGTTAGTGTAAATGATTAAAATGCAATGGCTATTGAGAAGAAAGACCGTGCATTGATGGTAAACTTGTAATAGCAGCGCTGGATGGCGGAAATATTGCTAACAGCTGCAAAGAGTCTACATGTCAATAAATGGGCTACAGAATATGATTAAGAAATCTGAAGAAACGGATGAATTAGGTGGCGCAGCTGGGAGAGGGAGGCGGTTCATTCCATGCCTTAAATTCTGCAGCCAATGCTCGAGGCGTGTTATCAGAATCGTCTCTCCCTGGTCAACAGTTCAAAATAGTTTGCGGTGCATTTTACACTGATACCTCAACAAGATTCAGAATGTGCACCAAATAAAACCCCAAGACAGGCTGCAGTGTCTTTCCCCTGTCCGTCGTTTTTTGGCGTACTTGGAAATGGATGACATGCGAGTGAGGAATATTATTTGATTGGATGAGGCATATTTTCCTCTGCGTTGTGCTGTGAATGCACAGAACTGTCGCATATGGTCTTATGATCCCCCACATGTTGTGCAGGAACATTCACTGCACTCAGTTTATGTGACTTTGTGGTGTGGCTTCACCAGCTCCTTCATTCTCATTCCATTTATCTTCAAGGAGATGATACCTCGCGGCCTTGTTAGGTCTACAGTGGCATCAGCACATTACTAGGACCTCCTTGTACAATATGTGATTTTAGCTTTGCAAGAATGCAATTGTGTCCACACGATTTTTCTTTCTGTGTTAGTATTTTGTTATATTCTCATTTGTTGTTGATTAATACTGTCAATATTACTAGTTACTTCCCTTGAAGAGCAAGTTTGTGATTACTGTAGTGAGTTTTTAACATTTACATCTACATCTACATGACTACTCTGCAATTCACATTTAAGTGCTTGGCAGAGGCTTCATCGAACCACAATCATACTATCTTTCTACCATTCCACTCCCTAACAGCGCGCGGGAAAAACGAACACCTAAACCTCTCTGTTCGAGCTCTGATTTCTCGCATTTTATTTTGATGATCATTCCTACCTATGTAGGTTGGGCTCAACAAAATATTTTCGCATTCGGAAGAGAAAGTTCGTGACTGAAATTTCGTAAAAAGATCTCGCCGCGACGAAAAACGTCTTTGCTGTAATGACTTCCATCGCAATTCGCGTATCATATCTGCCACACTCTTTCCCCTATTACGTGATAATACAAAACGAGGTGCCATTTTTTGCACCCTTTCGATGTCCTCCGTCAATCCCACCTGGTAAGGATCCCACACCGCGCAGCAATATTCTAACAGAGGACGAACTAGTGTAGTGTAAGCTGTCTCTTTAGTGGACTTGTTGCATCTTCTAAGTGTCCTGCCAATGAAACGCAACCTTTGGCTCGCCTTCCCCACAATATTATCTATGTGGTCTTTCCAACTGAAGTTGCTCGTAATTTTAACACCCAGGTACTTTGTTGAATTGACAGCCTTGAGAATTGTGCTATTTATCGAGTAATCGAATTCCAACGGATTTCTTTTAGAACTCATGTGGATCACCTCACACTTTTCGTTATTTAGCGTCAACTGCCACCTGCCACACCATACAACAATCTTTTCTAAATCGCTTTGCAACTGATACTGGTCTTCGGATGACCTTACTAGGCGGTAAATTACAGCATCATCTGCGAACAACCTAAGAGAACTGCTCAGATTGTCACCCAGGTCATTTACAAAGATCAGGAACAGTAGAGGTCCGAGGACGCTTCCCTGGTGAACACCTGATATCACTTCAGTTTTACTCGATGATTTGCCGTCTATTACTACGAACTGCGACCTTCCCGACAGGAAATCACGAATCCAGTCGCACAACTGAGACGATACCCCATAGGCCCACAGCTTGATTAGAAGTCGCTTGTGAGGAACGGTGTCAAAAGCTTTCCGGAAATCTAGAAATACGGAATCAACTTGAGATCCCCTGTCGATAGCGGCCATTACTTCATGCGAATAAAGAGCTAGCTGCGTTGCACAAGAGCGATGTTTTCTGAAACCATGCTGATTACGTATCAATAGATCGTTTCCTTCGAGGTGATTCATAATGTTTGAATACAGTATATGCTCCAAAACCCTACTGCAAACCGACGTCAATGATATAGGTCTGTAGTTCGATGGATTACTCCTGCTACCCTTCTTAAACACTGATGCGACCTGCGCAATTTTCCAATCTGTAGGTACAGATCTATCGGTGAGCGAGCGGTTGTATATGAGTGCTAAGTAGGGAGCTATTGTATCAGCGTAATCTGAAAGGAACCTAATCTGTATACAATCTCGACCTGAAGACTTGCCCGTACCAAGCGATTTGAGTTGCTTCGCAACCCCTAAGGTATCTACACTCCTGGAAATTGGAATAAGAACACCGTGAATTCATTGTCCCAGGAAGGGAAAACTTTATTGACACATTCCTGGGGTCAGATGCATCACATGATCACACTGACAGAACCACAGGCACATAGACACAGGCAACAGAGCATGCACAATGTCGGCACTAGTACAGTGTATATCCGCCTTTCGCAGCAATGCAGGCTGCTGTTCTCCCAAGGAGACGATCGTAGAGATGCTGGATGTAGTCCTGTGGAACGGCTTGCCATGCCATTTCCACCTGGCCCCTCAGTTGGACCAGCGTTCGTGCTGGACGTGCAGACCGCGTGAGACGACGCTTCATCCAGTCCCAAACATGCTCAATGGGGGACAGATCCGGAGATCTTGCAGCCCAGGGTAGTTGACTTACACCTTCTAGAGCACGTTGGGTGGCACGGGATACATGCGGACGTGCATTGTCCTGTTGGAACAGCAAGTTCCCTTGCCGGTATATGAATGGTAGAACGATAGGTTCGATGACGGTTTGGATGTACCGTGCACTATTCAGTGTCTCCTCGATGATCACCAGAGGTGTACGGCCAGTGTAGGAGATCGCTCCCCACACCATGATGCCGGGTGTTGGCCCTGTGTGCCTCGGTCGTATGCAGTCCTGATTGTGGCGCTCACCTGTTCGGCGCCAAACACGCATACGACCATCATTGGCACCAAGGCAGAAGCGACTCTCATCGCTGAAGACGACACGTCTCCATTCGTCCCTCCATTCACGCCTGTCGCTACACCACTGGAGGCGGGCTGCACGATGTTGGGGCGTGAGCGGAAGACGGCCTAACCGTAGCCCAGCTTCATGGAGACGGTTGCGAATGGTCCTCGCCGATACCCCAGGAGCAACAGTGTCCCTAATTTGCTGGGAAGTGGCGGTGCGGTCCCCTACGGCACTGTGTAGGATCCTACGGTCTTGGCGTGCATCCTTGCGTCGCTGCGGTCCGGTCCCAGGTCGACGGGCACGTGCATCTTCCGCCGACCACTGGCGACAGCATCGATGTACTGTGGAGACCTCACGCCCCACGTGTTGAGCAATTCGGCGGTACGTCCACCCGGCCTCCCACATGCCCACTATAAGCCCTCGCTCAAAGTCCGTCAGCTGCACATACGGTTCACGTCCACGCTGTCGCGGCATGCTACCAGTGTTAAAGACTGCGATGGAGCTACGTATGCCACGGCAAACTGGCTGACACTGACGGCGGCGGTGCACAAATGCTGCGCAGCTAGCGCCATTCGACGGCCAACACTGCGGTACCTGGTGTGTCCGCTGTGCCGTGCGTGTGATCATTGCTTGTACAGCCCTCTCGCAGTGTCCGGAGCAAGTATGGTGGGTCTGACACACCGGTGTCAATGTGTTCTTTTTTCCATTTCCAGGAGTGTACTTCTAAGAAACTCATGCTAGCAGCTGTTCGTGTTTCAAATTCTGGAATATTCCATTCGTCTTCCATGGTGAAGGAATTTCGGAAAACTGAGTTCAATAACTCCGCTTTAGCAGCACAGTCGTCGGTAACAGTATCATCGGAACTGCGCAGCGAAGGTATTGACTGCGTCTTGCCGCTTGTGTACTTTACATACGACAAGAATTTCTTCGGATTTTCTACCAAATTTCGAGATAATGTTTCGTTATGGAACCTATTAAAGGCATCTAGCATTGAAGTCCATGCCAAATTTCGGGCGTCTGTAAATTTTAGCCAATCTTCGGGATTTCGCTCTTCTGAACTGCGCATGCTTTTTCCGTTCCCTCTGCAACAGCGTTCGGACCTGTTTTGTGTACCACGCGGGATCCGTTCCATCTCTTATTGTAGTAGCGGAACTTAGATACAGTTGTTTTCTTGTTTCAATAACCGCAAAATTTTACCACGAGTGAGAAGTGTGGGCTTTGCCGAAAGTTCGTGAGTATTGGATTGCGGTGTGAAACTTATTCGAAGTATTTTGACTGGGGGGAATGAGGTGGGGAAGCCAGTGGGCAATCTGGTGAGATCCTCTCCTGGAACTGCAGGTTATGTAGCAAGAGTAAGTTGATAGAGGAGCAGGAGCGTAAGATCTGTGCCCTTCAGGTGCAGTTGAAAAACGCACAGGAGGAGCTAGATAGGATGAGGAGGGAGAAGGGGGAATGGGAGCTGGCTGTTGACAAGAGATCTGGTAGGAGAAGGAGATTTTCATATAGTTTTACTATTGGTGTTTGTAATAGATATGACCAACTGTCAGAGTCTAGTGGAGAGGAATCTCTAGTACCTGTGGATGTAGGAAGTATGCAGCAGACCTCAGCAGTTACGGTGGCTAGGACAGTTGCAAAGTCTAAGAGAAAGAAGAAGGTTCTGCTGTTAGGTAGTTCTCATGGTAGAGGTGTAGGCCAGCAGTTGCAGGAAGTTTTGTGGAGTGAGTACCAGGTCACCAGCATTGTGAAGCCTAATGCAGGATTGGCTCAGGTGACTGTTAACATAGGGGGGTTATGTAGGGATTTTACTAAAGAGGATTAGGTAGTGATTGTGGGTGGGGCTGGTAATAGTATTGATAGGGAGGGGGAGTATGACATAGATGGTGACCTGGAAAAGATAGCCACTCAGATTGGCAACACGAATGTGCATTTCGTTGAACTGTTTCAGCGTCACGATCGGCCTCATCTTAATACAGCCGTCAGGCGTAATAACATGAGACTTGGGAGTGCGCTGATGACAGAAGGCATGAGTCACATTTCAGTGGTGTCGGTGGAGTCTATCAGCAGGACGGGTTTAAACTAGACATGGCCTGCACCTCAACAGGTATGGAAAGGGGAGGTTGGCATAGCTTATAGGTGACAGCATAGGTGGGGGTGGTGGGATCACTCATGGGAAAATTCCGGTAGTTGTGGGTGTTAGAGCTGTACCTTTTTTAGATTGAAGTCAGGTGATAGGTATTCCTGCTTAAGGGAAGTCTCTCTAACAAAGAAACCACTTTCGACAAAGCTTAGGTATCCGATTAATGAGGGAATTAGTATATTTCATCAAAATATACAGGGTGTTAGAGATAAAGTCAGCGAACTGCTTATAGATGTTGACTCTGAAATTATTTGTATATCTGAACACTTCTTAAAAAAGGAGATAATTCAGAGGCTTCATTTACCAGGATACAGGTTGGCAGGCAGGTTTTCTAGGAGCTCTTTGCGGTGTGGGGGAGTAGCCATGTATGTGAAAAACGATATCCCATTTGAGTCAATTGATGTTTCAAAGTACTGCACTGAAAACGTGTTTTAATGTTGTGCATGTGTGGTTAAATTTAGTGGAGCTAAACTTCTTACTTTTGTTATTTATAGATCCCCAGACTCCGATTTCACAACACTTTTGCTAAAGCTAGAGGAGGTTCTTGGTTCACTTTATAGGAAATACAAAAAGTTACTTATATGTGGTGACTTCAGAATTAATTGTATAAGTGATTGTGCAAGGAAGAGGATGCTAGTAGACCTCCTTAATTCATATAATCTTATGCAAACCGTATTCTTATCAACGAGAGTGCAAGGGAACAGTAGAACAACCATAGACAATATTTTTGTTCATTCCTCATTACTAAAAGGGCATTCTGTTAGAAAAAAGGTGAATGGCCTTTCAGATCATGATGCACAAATTTTAAGTCTAAAAGATTTTTGTGCTGCAACACATGTTAAATATAGTTACCAACTTTTTAGGAAAGCTGATCCAGTTGCTGTAGAGACTTTTGTAAACCTTATCAAGGAACAAGAGTGGCAAAATGTTTATAGTGCTGATACAGTAGACGATAAATATAATGCTTTCCTCAAGACTTTTCTCGTGCTCTTTGAAAGTTGCTTTCCGTCAGAATGTTCAAAACAGGGTACTAGCACAAACAGGCAGCCTGGGTGGCTGACTAAAGGGATAAGAATATCTTGTAGAACAAAGTGGCAATCATATCAAAACGTTAGAAACAATCAAAATCTAAATGCAGCAGCCCATTACAAACAGTATTGTAAGGTGCTTAAAAACGTTATTAGGAAGGCAAAAAGTATGTGGTATGCAGATAGAATAGCTAAGTCTCAGGATAAAATTAAAACCATATGGTCACTCGTAAAGGAAGTGGCTGGTCTGCAGAGACAGGTCGAGGATATAGAATCAGTGCGTAGTGGGAATGTCCGTGTTACTGATAAGTTGCATATATGTACAGTATTTAATAATCACTTTCTGAATATAGCAGGTGAACTAAATAGAAACCTAGTTCCAACAGGGAATCATATAGCGCTCGTAGAAAAAAGTTACCTGAAATGCTCCTCCATGATACTGACAAGAGGGAGATTGAGTTAATAATTAAACCACTAAAGACCAAGAACTCTCATAGATATGACGGGGTATCTAGCAGAATACTGAAGTATTGTTCCATGTATGTTAACCCAGTACTTCCTTTAGGAGTGGTCGGTTTCCTGACCGATTAAAGTACTCGGTAGTGAAGCCACTTTATAAAAAGGGAGACAGGGATAATGTTGACAGTTATAGACCTATTTCTATGCCATCGGTGTTTGCTAAAGTTATCGAGAGGGTTGTATATACAAGGTTACTGGAGCATTTAAATTCACATAATTTGTTGTCAAATGTACAGTTTGGTTTTAGAAATGGCTTAACAACTGAAAATTCTGTAGTCTCTTTTCTCTGTGAGGTTTTGGACGGATTAAACAAAAGTTTGCGAACGTTAGGGGTGTTTTCTTTGATTTAACGAAGACTTTTGACTTTGTTGACCACAAAATATTACCGCAGAAGTTGGACCATTATGGAGTAAGGGGAGTAGCTTACAATTGGTTCGCCTCTTACTTTAGGAACAGAAAGCAGAAGGTAATTCTCCGCAATATTGAGAGTGGCAGTGATGTTTAGTCCCAATGGGGCACTGTTAAATGGGGCGTTCCCAAAGGGTCGGTGCTGGGGCCACTGCTGTTTCTTATTTGTGTAATTAATATGCCTTCTAGTATTACAGGTGATTGAAAAATATTTCTGTTTGCTGATGACACCAGCTTGGTAGTGAAGGATCTTGTGTGTAATACTGAAACATTATCAAATAATGTAGTTCATGAAGTAAGTTCGTGGCTTGTGGAAAATAATTTGATGCTAAATCACAGTAAGACTCAGTTTTTACAGTTTCTAACTCACAATTCAACATGAACTGATATTTTAATCAGACAGAATGGGCATATTATAAGTGAGACGGAACAGTTCAAGTTCCTAGGCGTTCGGATAGATAGTAAGCTGTTGTGGAAAGCCCATGTTCAGGATCTTGTTCAGAAACTTAATGCCGCTTTATTTACCATTGGAACAGTATCTGAAATAAGTGACATTTCAACACGCAAAGTAGTCTACTTCGCATATTTTCATACGCTTATGTCATATGGTATTATTTTTTGGGGTAATTCTTCTGATTCAAAACTTGTATTTTTAGCTCAAAATCGGGCTGTTCGAGCTATGTGTGGTGTTAAGTTCGAAAACCTGTTGTCGACCCCTATTCAATAGTCTGGGAATTTTGACATTGCCCTCACAGTATATATTTTCTTTAATGTCGTTTGTTGTTAGCAATATTAGATTATTCCCAAGAGTTAGCAGCTTTCACTCAGTTAATACTAGACAGAAATCAAATCTGCATGTGGAATGCACTTCCTTGACTCTTGTGCAGAAATGAGTGCAGTATTCTGCTGCATCAATTTTCAATAAGCTACCACAAGAACTCAAAAATCTTAGCAGTAGCCCAAACACTTTAAAGTCTAAACTGAAGAGTTTCCTCATGGCTCATTCCTTCATTTCTGTTGAGGAGCTCCTGGAAGAGCTAAAAAATTAAGCAAATTCCAGTGTTACATTCTTGATTTTCTTTATTTAAACTAACGACTTGTCGCCTGAATATGTTTCTCGTATTTCATTTTATCTGTTTCTACAATCTACAACTGAATATGTTTCTTATATTTCATCTGTTTCTACAATCGTGTTATAATTTCATGTATTGACTCGTCCCATGACCGTGGAGACTTCTCCTTAATGTGGTCCCACGGAACAATAAATAAATAAATAAATAAATAAAACCATCATTTTCATGCAAGATAGGAAGAGGCCACATTCCACTTGCCAGGTGAAAGATTTGAATTCAGAAACCTTCGATAACGACCACATCATCTCTTAGCAATTTCAAGACATGTGGCCTTCCAGATTCTCCGACCTAAATCCACGTTACTTCGGTCGTGGGTGTTCCTAAAAGGATGTATCTGAACTCTTTTTGATCTGAGGGATAGCATACGATGCCGTACCGCTCCGTTTACAGTACACTTGCTGCGAACAACTGTCTGTCATACCGTGTTACAGATACAGCACTTTTCTGAGTCGGGAGACCGCAGTGACGCATGTTGTGCCTTGTGATCGTATCCTAATAAACGTGCTAGAACCACCCACACGACATTCTCACTGTTTTCAGTCCGCACAGCAGCACTCGAATTGTAACCACCCGGTATCAGACAGCGACTTGTCCGACATTAGCGGCCACCAGCCCCAAGGTCCTGCGTCCGCCAGCTGTCAGCAACCCAACATGTTCCTTCCTTGAGACCCGAGGACCACGCCCGACACCTGCCTCCCTCGTGCATTTCCTGCACAACCTGTTGGTTTAAAACACATGATTCTGCCCACTTCACCCTCCAGTTTACGTCTAGATGTGTACAGGCACAGCAGATTCTTCGTTCCAACACAATGAAGAGAGCAATCACGGCTCACACAGAAAGATTTAGCTATGTAATACACGCATTTTTTACGTCAGTTGTACTAGTCCCGATAAAAGTCTGTAACTTTCATTCTTCATTTAAGTTAGTAGTCTATTAGTGAAACACGCATGGGAAGAATGATTGTTAGTAAATCCCTCTATTAAAGTCTAATTTATCATTGCTATCATTTCAAATAGTTCAAATGGCTCTGAGCACAATGAGACTTAACAGCTGAGGTCATCAGTCCCCTAGAACTTAGAACTACTTAAACGTAACCAACCTACGGACATAATACACATCCATGCCCAAGGCAGGATTCGAACTTGCGACCGTAGGGTCACGCAGTTCCAGACTGAAGCGCCTAGAACCGCTAGGACACAACGGCAGGCGCTAACATTTCGCGAGACTATTTTGCAGGAAGCAATATGATGCCCATAACTCACACTCTCGGATTTTAATTTTCAACAGCAAATCTCTTTGTAATAATCAACACCTCTCTTGGAGCATTTAATACCAAAGGGGTTTGTTCAGCAGACCGATTCCATGATGAAATGTGCCGCTCTTGATTGGATCTTCTATATTTCTCTTATTAATCCGCCCTGGTAAGGGTCTCAAGATTAGCAAAACGCAATATTAGGTGTACAACTTCTACAAACCACATCTCCTAAAGATTCCTCTAAATGAATCTGAGCTAGGTATATGCTTTCCCTGAGATTTTATTTCTTTCATGTAGTCATTCCAATTTAGATCGCTCCGGATGTTACTACCCGGTATATTTTATGGTTGCTATTGTTTCCAGTCATAGTGTAATCGCACATTAATGCATCTCCAGGTCTATTTATGTACACTACGTTATATTTACTTACAGTAAGTTTCAACTCCCACTTCCTGTACCAGTCACTGATCCTCCACTGGTCTTCCTCCAATTCGCTACTGTCTTCTTGCGGGCAGCCACACCCTCTGCGAACAGTGTGCTTCTATACCTAACACACATTCCGCGATCCACTGTATAGTGCATGGCGGAGGATATATCGTAACAGCAGATTCGATTTTCTTTTTTTCCATTCTTAAGCAACGATAGAGGAAAAATTGATTGACTTTATCCCTCTGTACATGCACTATACCCTCTTATCTTATTCTTATGATCGATACACAAGGTGTGGTGGTGGCATAAGTGACCCCAGTCTTTGCTGAATGCAGTTTTTTTAAATTTACTCATGTTTCGCGAGAACTAGATTGTCATTTCCAAGGATTCCCATTTAATTTCCCCAAGCTTTTCTATCATATTTTTGAATGGAACAGACCACTCTGATAGGATCCTAGCAGCCTCGCACAGTTTCTGAAGCTGTCCACTGATTCCTTTATATTGGTGTGGTCGACTTCCACGTCAAAAGAGGTAGTGATAATTTTAATTTCTTATATATTATTACCTCGTGGTACTTAACAAATGTTTCAGCTTCGCCGGCCGGAGTGGCCTAGCGGTTCAAGGCACTACAGTTTGCAACCGACCGACTACGGTCGCAGGTTCGAATCCTGCCTCGGGCATGGATGTGTGTGATGTCCTTTGGTTAGTTAGGTTTAAGTTGTTCTAAGTTCTAGGGGACTGATGACCTCAGAAGTTAAGTCCCATAGTGCTCAGAGCCATTTGAACCTTTTTTTTTGTTTTTGTTTTAGCTTCCTACGTCCAACACAATTTGGTCATCTGGAATAACTGCTGATCTATCTATAAATCTGGCCCTGCAGCTGTCTGTTTTTATGCATTCATTCCACATTAGGCTAGAAATTTTACGGTAGTTACTATTTCTAGCGATTTGTCAGCAACAATGTAATTGCAGAACTGTGGATTTCTTGTTTTGTGTACGTGCAGTAAGTCCCTGCACAAAACGTCGATTTTCTGGGATATACTACTGTCTTCTGATGGTGTTACCTTCTTATAGACGACCGCATCATCTGCAGTCAGCCTTTGCATATTACGATGAGCAAGCTATGTATGTTTTGCACACATACTTCCATCCTTCACCCCATACACCTACTTACGGATGAATTTTGGCTGTGTGATGTGTTAAAGGGGCACTTATGTTGTAGCTTTGTAGCTATACTCTATTGTAGGCATACGTACTGCAAAGCTCCGACCTGCATGCAACGTTCCTGGTGACTGCGATCCCATACAGGAATCACTGACTGACTGACGAAATCCCCTCCTTCCCTCCATTTCTAAAGATGTGCTGCATAGAGATCTTGGTCCCGCATCCATTTTTGGACTATGTAACACATAGAAAAAAGCATTCCGGGGAATACCCTTTCAAGATTCGACTAAACTTCACACATTTTATTTTTTATGGAGCACTGCCACTGCCACAATTTCCCTTCCTTATAAATGATCTTCATGGCCGACTTTCAATCCTATTTTTAGTTTATAACCTACTTTTTCCAGCGATATGATCTACATCCAGGAAATTCAAACAGTAGCCCTCCCAACCACTTCATCCAACATCTCCACACTGGACCGACTCGTTTTAGCTGGTTCATCCCAGCCCATCACTCTCGACCAACAGGTTGGAGCAAGCTCCAACTTGTCCGCCCTGGACCAACTGGTTTCAACTTATTCAACCCCATCCCAACAGCCTCGACCAACAGGTTTGAGCAAGCTCCAGCTTGTCCACCCAGGACTGACAGAGGTTTCAACTTCGTAGTTCCTCACCACCACACTAGACTGATGTCGGATATTATGATTGTAGGACAGCAACTGGTGTTGGGAGTGCTAGTGTAGATATAAACCCTTCAGTTCAACCATCTAGTTAGCTGTCATAGCAATGTTGCTGTTCACAAGAAATTTATTTGATTGTTCGTGGAGTAAAACGCATCATTTTCGGAAAAGTGCCAGACTTTGGTTGAACTAGAGAGTGTGCAACAATGGAAAAATACTCGGTTCAGTCAAAGAGAGTGCAGGTGCTTGGTGAAAATATACCATACATCGAAATCAACTCACCACAGAACACAATCCACACAAGATGGACATCCACATTTTCTGCAGAAGATGCGTCACACGAGCTACACCACCAATAGCAACATTTGTCTTTACCCTCTCAAATGTGGCAGTGTTCAATGGTACAATACTGAAGCTACAAGTTCATGAGACTACAAATAGAGTATGTTTCAAAAAGTAAAGTGTTTCAGACCTTTGAAGTGTATATATGCTGTGGAGTTTTCTATAGACAGAATATGCCATTTAACCAATAGTGTAAAAAGTGTTCAGTGACATAGTGGAGCGTATAGTGCAACATTAAGTTAGTGTAGGTGTTGAATGAAAGCTTGCTTGAATGGAAGTTTGCTATCGTAATGCACAGAGGCAGGTCGCAGGTGGTTACATTGTCTGTAAGAAAGTAGCAATGCCTGAAGAATGAAGCGAATTGCAGAGGATTATGTGCAGGAACCTGGACACAAGTAAGGGAATGAAGACACAGTGTATTTTGGAACAATAGAAGCTTGTTTGTTACTGATGGTTTAATAGCGCCTTTAGAGGCAGAGCAGATCATCTTCAGTGGAGCCACAGTTCACACATGCAGAGAGGTGAAGGTCTGGCGAGATACTGACCTTGATATCAAGAGCCTAACATAACGTCTGGTTTCTGGGCATTTAAATTTGGCATCAGAAACGTTGCTGTCTGACACCGTTGGTGGCAGCAGTGGTCCGGCAGTAAAACTTGAATAGCAGCTGCAGGTGTGCAGTGCAAGGTGGTGAGTGGCTCTTTTGTGTGTTTTGGTCTTTTTTATTTCGTTTGATTACAGCCATGTTAGGGCGTTGTGGCTGTCAATGAACTCGAAAGTGTCATTTGTTAAGCTGCAGGAGCGTGTGGATCTGTCTCAGTTTCGCGGAAATTGCAGAGATATTTACTTGTGACTAGTGAGGTGCCAGTATTGTAATTTAGCTGGGCACATGTTGCCATGCATGCAGGCATGTCAGCTATGTGTAACACATGTTCACTTAGGGTTGGCCACGAGGCACATCAGTGTCCTGAAACTCTTTGTGCTATGATATGGCGTTAGCAGTAATATACATCGTGCCAGCATAGTGTGTGTTATCGTGTAATGGTTGCTATCGTATTGTTGGATGGAGGTTACACATAGTAACTACGTAGGAGATGACTACAAACCTGCAGAAGCAAGCAACTGAACTGCAGAAATGTAACGACGCATTGCACAGGCAAGTAGGCAATCAGAATACTAAGGTATGCCCATTTAAGGATGGGCATAAGAAAGTTGAGCTAGCAGATGCTAAAACGTTGTTTCCCACGACTATTCCTTCAGCAGATTCTCTTATGGCTAAATTGGTGATTTCTTTTGCTGGTAAATAAGCAGAGGACGTGTCAGTATTTGTTAGTGATATGAAGGCTGCCGCAAATTTAGAGAATTGGTTCGATGAAACACATTTAAATATGGCCAAGCTACTTCAGTTAGCGATGCCAACTCATACTTCATGGCGAGTAAAGCTTAGACTTTCATACTCGAACAGTTTGAAAAGGGACTTTATCAAGGTTATTGTAAACAAAACACTGGAAGTTTTTTCAGGGAGTAACTTAATAGTCTATTACGTAACGAATGAGTGGAGTCATTTTCGGATAGAATCCGTAATTAATGCAGAATGGAGGGGTTGATAAAGTCATCTGTTTTAAAACGGTTTGCCTGTGGAATCGTCCAGTACAGTAAGATGGAAAACATGGAAGACTTAGCTTCTGCCATTATGGTGGCTACACAACTTGAGGAAGTAGACATTGCGACACGGAGGCGCTATAGATGGGATATTTTTGCGTCCAGGGTCAGTTGTTATAGATGTGGACGTATAGTTGACGTTTATAAACGGTGTCAACAAACCCGGTGTTATGGATGTAGAGTAGCAGGTCACCAGGAGCGTGAATGTTACAGTAAAAAGTAGAACGGACAGCGCCAGAACAAGCTTTCGTTAAACGCCAGTGGTGATTCCTCAACCAGTGGACTGTGTTCCCAGGAAAATGTATCCTGAAATCGCCATTACATGGACAGCGTATTGCTCGGTGGGCATATTTAACGAAACAGAATGTAGATTTGTAGTAGACACAGGGGCTCATGTGTCGGCAGTCAGTCTGGGTCTTCTAGGTAGGAGGAGGCTGAGAACTCCACGATGTAAGATACATGGAGTGGGTGGCAATGGTGTGGCGAAATTGGAATCGACAGCCCTCATTTTCAGTTTTCTCAATGTACAAAGCACACAATCAACAGTTTGTGGAGGTATAATGCAATAAACTTGACCAGGTTCTAGTAAAACGAAGGGTACCTTCATCAAGAGAAAGTTACCTCTAATGTTTTAAAAATATTATTATTTTCTTTATTGTTAATTTCACACCTGATACAGGTAGGCCAGCAGTGGCACATTATGCCGCTCTTCGTTCACAGATAAAACTAATGACACAAGAGAAGACAATCGCAGAACAAACAGGGTGGATATACAAACGTAGAGATACAAAATGAAAACACACGGAGCCGTTCACGGGCGCAGAGTCCAAAATAAAAATGTTCAGACATGTGAGCAGGCACAGAGATGACAGATGGCACACGCGAACGTTGGAGCAGAAACGAGTAACACTGGAACCCTTGAACACGAACACGACGACACCCACAAACATTAGGCGATGATCTCCGGCGCGCGAAAGTTCACTAGATGTCTTCGAGTCCGGGGACCTGCCAAAAGGGGAAAAAAGGAGGGAGGAGGGAGAGGGGAGTGTGTAGATGTCAGTGGCAGAGGAGATGGGAGGGGGAGGAAAGAAAGTAGTCCGCATCTCGTGGTCGTGCGGTAGCGTTCCCGCTTCCCGCGCCCAGGTTCCCAGGTTCGATTCCCGGTAGGGTCAGGGATTTTCTTTGCTTCGTGATGACTGGGTGTTGTGTGATGTCCTTAGGTTAGTTAGGTTTAAGTAGTTCTAAGTTCTAGGGGACTGATGACCATAGATGTTAAGTCCCATAGTGCTCAGAGCCATTTGAACCATTTTGAAAGAAAGTAGGGGGGTTGGGGAAGGCCAGGGGAGGAGGGAGGGAGGAAGGGATGAGGGAGAGAAGGGAGAGAGGGTGCCGTCGGGAGAAAACACAGGGTGTGGTAGAGCAGGATCAAAGTTGGTAGGAGGGATGAGGGCATCATCAAGGAGGGGGAGTAGGTGGAAGCTACCTTGGGCGAGGGTATGGAGAGTGGAGAGATGGAGAGCAAGTGGGATGTGGGAATGCAGGTGCGGCGGTGGACGGGGGTGAGAGAGGATGGACGAGACAAGCGAGTGAGGGTCCGTATCTGTTCAAGGAAAATAGGGAGGTGCGGGAATGGAATAAGGTCATAGAGGATCCGTGTGGGGAAGGGGAGACGGATGCGATAGGCGAGGCGGAGCGCATGGCTTTCTAGGAAGGGATTTGTAAAAGGTAGGAGGGGAGGATATCCAGGCGGGATGAGTGTAGCAGAGGATAGGGCGGATAAGGGATTTATAGGTGTGGAGGATGGTGGAGGGGTCCAAACCCCATGTGTGGCCAGAAAGGAGTTTGAGGAGACGGAGTCGGGAGCGTGCCTTGGCTTGGATTCTCCAGAGATGGGGGGTCGAGGAGAGGCTACGGTCGAGGGTGATTAAACATATTATAAAGTAAACGTCTAAAATATTTAATACTTGACAGTACTGAAAAGAAAGACATGGAGTAAAAGTAGTACTTACATAAATTACATGACGTTAAAATTGTAAACATACGTGATGAGCCAAGGAGCTCAAGTCAATTAATAGAAAATGTGGAATAAAGTACTGCTTAGAAACACTAAAAATTGTTACACCGATACAGTTTGTTTAAAGATCAAACACTGTACTGAACGGGAGGCAACTAGTTGCGGTTCCAGGTAAACGGGGTCTAGAGCGCGCCACTTACTGGGTGCTAGTAGCGCGTAGAACGCTCAACGCAACCATTGCAGTAATACGTCCGTTTGGTGCATGCTTCAATGTTTTAAACAAGGTAAGCAATATATAGTATAAAAGAAAGTATGTATAAAAGACTCAAAAGGAATAAAATACTTTTTACAAAAATGCGACAGTGTGTAGCATAAATGAATAAAATGGTTAATCACTACATTATACCTATGCAATCGGTTGGCTGTATACTTTGTACATTGAAAATTTATTTGCAGTTGTCACAGCCAGCTATGTTTAAAATTGTGAGATTTTCATTGTTGGGGTGAGGAACTTCCAAGTCTATGGGGGATACTGTGCGATATTCGGACTTGACGTCCTCAATAGATATCACGCAAAACTGATCTTTCACAATACCTGATAGGACTCAGCGGAAGATTGTTTCAGCTGGGAACGGCCACTGCTGGTGTTACATCACTACAAGATTCATCTGTCATGGAGGTTGTACCAAACAAACTACAGACGCTTGCACTAAAGATCAGTTTGCAGGAAAGTTACTCTGGGTTAGTGTGGGTATCGGCGTTGGAGCCGTTAGAGGGCAAAGAAAAGGTGGGTGCATCATATTGCTTTGTGTGTAGGGGTGCAGCATGCGTGAGAGAAGTAGATGGGGATAACATGGTTCCAGTAAACACAGATATTGGCAGGGATGAGGTGAGTCTGCCAAAGGGGGTAATTAATTGCCAGTTTGGAGGTTTTGAACGAGGGTGAACTCAACAGGTCGGAAGGAATCCTTGACCACAAGCAAGTCGTCGGTATATCTTCACTGCACAAGAAAGTAAAACATTTATGGGGGAGAGTTAAGTCTGCTATGGAAACTCTGTTGTTATGATTAGGAAACCTGTTTAATCTGGGAGGACCATTGCCTGAAACACCAGTGACAGGACAAAAATACAAACAGTTGGTAATGCTCACTGTGCAGAAAACAATACAGAATTCTGAGGCATTTGCAACCTGTAACGGAAGTGTTTATTGACCAGCAGTTGACTCATGGTATCCAAATCATCCCATGGGCTGCAAGTGTAGTCATTGTCTCAAAAAAATCACTAGATGGCACAAGAAAATATAGGGTTGTGATTACCATTAACTGAATGCGAGGACTATTGCAGATGCAAACCCTATACCGAATATCACAGACTCTGGAAAACTTACGTCAATGTAAATTGATTAAAGAAGTGGATATCATCAGAGACCATCCAAAGACCACTTTTATGGTACATTGGGACCATTATCAACAATATTGAATATTGTTTGTTCTAAAAAAATACACCAGCTACCTTCCAGAGACTACTAGGTGGAGTGCTCATAGGACGGAAATAACAGAAGTGTATGGTTTTTCTCAGTGATAACATTGTGTTTTCGAAGGATATGGAAGGGCAAGTACAGAGGCTGGAGGAAGTTTTCATGAGTTTACCCACAGCACGGTTGCCACTCAGTATCGATAAATGTCACTTCTCGGTCTCTGTATTTGTTATAGGAAATTGATGGGGGAATTGCTGAAATTACTGAACCATTGAGTACGTTGTTGAAAAAAGAAATGATGTTTCAGTGGCCATTTGACTGTGAAACTGTATTTCAGAATTTAAAACAGGTATTAACGCAGAGTCCAGTAAAGCTATTATCTTATTTTTACAAGGAAATTATTTTATCGTGCAATGCAAGTAATCTAGTGGTTGGATGTGTTCATAGCCAAGGTATGGGTGTAAAGAAGGTGCGGTGGCGTATGCATGGAGACAGCTGAATAAAGCAGATCACAACAAATCTGCCACAGAGAAAGAGATGCTGGCTGCTGTTTACGGTGCGACGTACTTCCGTTGTTAGTTGCATGGAAGAATATTTAAATATGTGACAAGCCACACTGCAGTGAAGTGGTTGCTGGGACCAAAGATCTACCAAGTAGGTTAATGCAGTGGGTTCGGAATTCGAGTTTTTGGTCGTGAGGTGGTACATAAACCTGAAAAAAACCACATTTATGCTGATAGTTTAAGTAGACATGTTGGAGTTCTGCAAGTGTTGGGTAGGTTCACCAGCTGACGCTAAATGCCGACTATTTAAGACACAGTTTGCGACACATGAGGGCTTGTGTGCAGAATGATGAAACGTGGACCACGTATAGTGATACCTGTAGCCTTTAGGGATGAAGTTTTAAACCAAGTGCAAGAGCTTGTTTCAGCAGCTCACGACAGATGGAGCACCACTTACTGGCCGGCGGCTGAAAAGTTTTGGTCTGCAGAGGACACTAGAAGCGTCCATACTGTTCAGAATGCTGCAGATGGACGTTCGGGCCTCTTTTAATTGCCCACACGCAGGTAACTGTTACATATTGATTACGATAGACAATTATTTGTATTTACTCACAATGTTTGCTACTCCAGAATAGTCAGAGAGTATAGTACAGCAAGGTACAGTGAACAACTGGTTGATTAAATTTGGCATTCCTGATACTATAAACACAGATTACGGCACTAATTTTATGTCCAATTTGATCAACTTTGCACGTTGTTGCACATTCGAACTAGTCCCTCCCATCCTCAGTGTAATGGGAGAATAGTGCGTATGCATTACATGATTTCTAGGATGCTGAGTCATTATGTAACTACCCACCACGACTATTGGAGAGTTTGTCTTCCATTTGTCGTGCTCACGTTCTTTTTCTTTCTTCATTAGTCTTTGATATTTGATTTGGCCTGCCACCAATTACTCCCCTGCGCCAACCTCTTCATTTCAGAGTAGCGCTTGCGCGCTACGTCCTTCATTATTTGTTGGATGTATTCCAATCTCTGTCTTCCCCTACGGTTCTTACCCTCTACGGTTCCACCTGCTACCATGAAGGTTAATCTGTCTCTTCTTCTTAGCAGTGGTTCCCATATGCTCATTTCTTCGCCGATCCTGCTAACCTTATAACCCTCCTACCTCACCGGCTAATTAGTGTTTTCCATAATACCGTGTATCTAAAGTCCCTAACCTGTGGGGAAAAGGCATCTACTCCGAAGAAAAATGCAAAAACCGAGAGAAGTAGATAAAGTTATAACCGATTCACCGCTACTTAGTATTTTAGCAGTGACGATTAGAGACAAAGTTCGGTTAACTTTATACATTTTTGTTTCGTAAACTAATTTTTAAGTGACAGAAGTTAGTGGAAAATGTGAAAAACAAGGTTTTTAAAGTATGTCATTAATGAAAATAAACAACGGTTGCCAGTTCCCCACTGGAACAAGAATAACTAAATTGAAACTGAACTTTATACTCGTAAGCAATCTTACGTAAGAATAGTTATGGGCGTCCTACAGTACCTAAAGCACACTTTGAAGTACTTCATACCGCACGTGTCACAGTAGTCAAACAATAATCCAATAAGAAATACATACAACATGTTATATTCATTTTCAAAGGTCAGTTAAAGTAAGATCGTTTACTGGGTGCGGACAGAAACGTTTTTTTTTTTTACGTTACTCACCGTAATACTGAGTGTCGTAATTGTAGCAAGTAGAAAGATTGTTTGAATTTACTCATTGGTAAGGACTGTCATTTACCTAGCAGTTACTCTGATATTTCTTTGTAATAAAAGTTATAAATTATGCCACAAGCTATAAATTAGAGTTGTGCTTAAACAATGAAATTTAGTGTCCAAGTCAGGTAAAGTTCTACTACCAATTTTATATTATGAAAGTTACTCTATTTTTAGCAAATCAGTTGATACTGGCTTTTGCATCATTCTATTTCTGACGTTATTCATACTACAGCCGAATATTTCATTATTAGTAGTCAACTGTCCAAGAGTTGTAAAAATTATGTTTTGATAATCTAAAAAATTAAATTTTCAATTAATCTTCAGTTCATTTTATGATTATTTCGGGTCATACAAAGGAGTAGGAAAATTATTTACGTGACAATATGCACGAAAACAATGTTATTTAAGCAATAAAATTCAACTACGCTGGTCAGCCAATTACACTTCTAGTTACAAAAAGTCTAGATCTCACTTCACCTTCTGATGCCGTTGGTTTCCAGTAGTAAAATAGGACACAGATTGATGTTCTTGCCATACCATAGCCAATAACAAGGATCCACAGTACTCTTGATATTATGTGAATTACTCTTGCTGCATTTGTACTGTGCCCAACAAATGCCATATTAAACGTCCGCCAAACTAACCATTTCATTTTTCACTGTTCCGCACTTCGGAAGCAGACTTATCTCCACACTTTTGCAGAACCACATCGGCGAATATACACAACCAACGACACCAATCTTCTTCTTACGACTCGGAACTGCAACTTTTTTGGCGCGCTCTCAATTTATTACACTCTCTGAGAATAGCTTTTCCCTGACTAGGCCAACGAGTCTACTTACAAAATGTTAATATTCCATGCGCATTCTCTTTCTTAAATATCAAATAGCATTCTTAACTTGACAACGTATGTACAAGAATAGTATTCAGCACACCTAATAAAACAAACTTCGCAAAACACGTAGACAATGTATGGTCATCCAGAGCTGTGGTGCAGACCGGTGCGGCCGAGCGGTTCTAGGCACTTCAGTCTGGAACTGCGCGACCGCTTCGGTCCCAGCGTCGAATCCTGCCTCGGGCGTGGATGTCCTTAGGTTAGTTAGGTTTCAATAGTTCTAAGTTCGAGGGGACTGATGACCTCAGATGTTAAGTCCCTTATTGTTCACAACATTTGTTTTAGAGTTGTGATATTATAACCTCCTCGTTCCTTATCTTATCAGTCTACCTGACTTTCAACATTGTCCTGAAGCACCACATCTCTTCCGTTATGATTTTTTGCCCACAGACCACGATTCACTACCATACAATGCTGCGCTTCAAACGTACAGTCGTGCTCAAAAGTATCCGAACGACCTGAATTGCAATTCACCTGATTCGCATGCAACCCACATAACGCAGCTGTCTAGCAGGTCCTCTAATCGCTCCTCGGTACAGTCGTTTGACTATTGAAAATGGTTCCAACAAGTCACCACTAGAAAACACTACTCTGTATCGCAATAACTCGAGATGTAAAGTAATACCACGATACTACAAATATCAGGGAACACCTTATCACAGACAACTCTGTTCTTAAGGCTTGTAATCTCACATTTATTACAATAAATGACGTACCTGAAATGTTACCACTCTCATTCTTACGTCAGATAGGTAATGCACGTAGTAAGTTCGTCGTATTAATGATTTCCTCTTCAAAGTAACAGAGCGAACTTATTATTTAACACAAAATGGCGTTGAAAATTTAGATTATTCACGAGCAGCTAGTTGAGAATATGTATGAACTTCAAATGACACGACGATCCGTCTTGTTCTGCAGATGGATACAAACCCAGGTCATGCAGACTAAGCAAAGATTTCGTGACTGACGGAAACTAACACTCATTCCTGACTAGGCATACAGAGAGTGATATACCTCCATTTTAGACAGTATCAGTCAGCAAATATCAACTTTAAATTACATAACGTAAACATTTTTATCGGGTTCGAAGTCCTACCCAGCATCTACTGTCCCTGTTAACGAACTACAAGAGATATTAAATATTGCTTCTTCACACGTAACTTACTTGAAATGCCGTGATGTAAGGCTTTGTGTTGTACAGGGATTCGATCCCAGAACCTAATCGGATTTTTATCGAAGCACAATCAACGGTGACATACCTGATTTTCTCGGTAGTTGCTAGATGTTTTAACTGAAATGGTGAGACGAAACATTAATTTTTTCCTTCCAAGGAGTCGGCGGTAGTGGCCGAGCGGTTCGAGGCTCTTCAGTATGGAACCGCGCGACAGCTACGGTCGCAGGTTCGAATCCTGCCTCGGGCATGGATGTGTTTGATGTCCATACGTTAGTTAGGTTTAAGTAGTTCTATGTTCTAGGGGACTGATGACCTCAGAAGGTAAGACCCATAGTGCTCAGAGCGATTTTGAACCTTCCCAGGACTCCAAACCGGCACCTACCGCTAGAATTAGAGAAAACGAACGTAAGTTCTATTAGATTGATAACTTCAGCAGAAAGCAGAATTGCGTTTAAAAAAATGTAGCACTGAATGTACTCGAACTAGCGAGGTTTTACATACAGAGTGTGACACTTACCATTACGCTACTAGCTGACACATAGCTACAGCAGCTCTTAAAGTCAGCTATAGTTCCTCCAAAACTTCCGCATTCCACAGTGTTGTGAGATAACACATATGGCCGGATCTAGACTTCTGAGAGACAGACAGTTACAGATTTACTTTTGCCTCTCGGGCAAAGTGGATGGCCCAAGGGTAACACCTGCTGTCATTCGCTCTATGTCCCGGTAGTAGCCTCTAAATGGTCGCTTTCTCGCACAAATAATATTTTATAACACCGTTATTCGTTAGTTTAGAATCCATGTAATTTTTGTATGAATGGAATTAAGTTGGCTCTAATCACAGAAAGAAATGTAGCTTGCCTATATTTAAACTTTGCCGCCTAGAATTTTTAGAACGGAACTGACAGTAGAACATGACTTCTGAACTGTAACTTTATGAGATCTTGTATTGATTGTTATTTACATCAATGTCTTGAAACTTGTTATAGATCAAATATTTAACGGGTTTCATCAGGTGCTGTAATCAAAACTTTCTATCAATAATATAAATGATACTTAATCTACTGCAAATAAGGACGTTTTTGTTCCAAATTAGATTTAAGTAAATTACTTGAAAACTACTAGGGTAGCTTGAGTAATTTACTCGAAAACTATTAGAGGTAGCTTAATGGGGTCACAGAGTTGAAGTTTGTATATCAAACTGACGCTTCATAACAATTTTTGGCTTTCCGACTTTATTATTTAGCCCCATTTGTTTTTATTTAAAACGACGTATTTAGGGAAACATATCCATCTGGTCACCCTGACATTTAACAATTTAGAACATTAACATACTGATGCATATATTGACAAAGTGTGGAAAAGCTACTTTAATTTCTTAATTCCATTCGCAGGTTATGGATTGGGTGACCATATTTTCTTCGGACAAAAGTGGGACTTTCATACATTTTCTTGGCCAAAAAGTGGGACCATTTTTATTTCTCGTTAAATACCACATATCTTCTTCCTCTGCAAATATAGCCTTCACTGACATTTGTGTGTATGTGTGTACAAAACCAAACATAGAATGGAAAGACTGGAAATAAGTATATTTCAAGTTGTCAGAAATTTACTTATTAAGAAATGTAACATTTATAACACAGAATGTAGTAAGACATACAGTAACAATCACTACAAAAAAGTTCTTAGTGAACACAAGGAATTTATGGTTTTGTGGATTCCACACTGCAATCATATTTCCTCGAAGATGAAATTTCATTCAGCAACTCAGGTTTGCCTAATAGGTATGAATAAACGTCAGTGCAACTGTATTTACTGATGTTTAAACAGGTAAGTGAAATACACTTAACGCTCCTCACCGTATATCTGTTCCTTTCATCTGTCCACTGTGACGATAGTAAGCTGAAAACTATTTCAACATTAGCATTGTGGGCAGGGAGTGAAAAGATGTACTGCGCTATATTAAGCGATTCTCTGAACTGTTCATGACACTGGCAAGATCTGAAAAACCTACACCATTTTTCATGTGCCATCAAGTGATTCCATTGTTCACTGTCTGTTTCCACTTGTTTTACAAATTACAGTATATGAACTATTTCATCAAACAAGAGGCTGTCATTTACTAGAATGCCCTTATATTTAGCCACATTAAAGTATTTTCAACTGCTGACCATTCTGGAGGTTCTGTGAGCATCATCCATGAGGATATAGAAAACTCAGTTATTCCCTATAACCATGAGGATAAATAGTCTACTGAAGCATCATAAAACGTTGATACTACTATGTCAAATTTCTTAGCAGACTGGTCATCACAATCATTCAGCAGTATTTTACACTTATTGGTACAAAATGTTCACCTATCCTTGAATTTAGACTTGTCAGAACTTTATTTAAGATTGCTAATACTTCACATATGGAATTATTCTGTTTCTCAGTGCTCAGAATGGATTGTTGGAAAACACTCATTTGTGAATGTACAAAAAGTATATAACATTCATTTATAGGATCACTGAAAAAACTCTTTAAGATTGCAAGGCACTTTGAGTTAGACTGTGACAAAAAGTAAGATTTCAAAGGTTCATATATTTTCAAGATCCTTTCTATGACTGGCAACAATGAAAGCCACCTTGTTTTGGAAAAGGAAGGTAAATGTTTGTAAGTGACACCAACAGATTCACAGAATTCAGTGAGTTCTGCAACACGAATAGAAAAAATATGAAATTGGTTGTACAACTTCATGACAATGCAGTCAATGTCAACAGGTAAAACATCACAAGCACTTTGAAGTGTGTTATGAACATGTGCTGGACAATCTATGCCAACAATGTTAGAGTATTTTAAATTTTTCTTTCAGATCTGTGAAAACGTTATTACCCTCTTTCTTCATTAACCCCCAAAATTACAGTTAGTATTGTCTGCACCAAATGCAACACACTTTGAGATGATACTTAATGATTGTATAACATGATAAAGATAATTGGAAATTGTTTCGGACTTTTCGTTCTGCAATTCATCAAGGTCAAGCAATTTCGTCTTATAGAAAAATACTGAACTATTACAGGAAACATTTTCTGATGCCCATGGTTGCTAGCATCAGTAGACATTGAAAAGTATTTTGCACTGTTTACAGCAGCTATTACTTGTTTCTGGGAATGCAGAGCTATAACATTGTTGATAGTTGCTTCACACTTTGTTCTTCCACACGAAGCATTTTCTGCAATCTTAGAATCAGGAATTTTTTTTTTTGTTTAGTGAACACTGCAGTCATTACAACGATAGCTTTGGTGGTGTCTAACAACATGGAATAACAGAGTTCCTTCTGCTGCAACTACGTTTTTCTGTTCCTGTGTATTTGATGTTACAAAATATCTCGTCATTTTTTGCGAGGAACCTGCCGATCGAAGATTCTTCCTGTGTTTCTATGATTCCATATGATGCTTGAGATCTGCAGCACCACCATGAGACACGGATACAGTACAGCTACATACGTTACATTCTGCTGAACAGTCATTGTCTGTAGCAGTGAAGCAAGGAAATTTCCTCTGAAGCTCTTCCGAAAACTTTGATTTTCGTTTCGGCATCGCCACGGCGTGCTAGCACTTCACGAGACTGATACCGAGTGCTGACAACAATGGCAAGCAAAAGCAAAGAAAATAAGAGTACGCAACAATTATAGTGCTTAAGCTGTACATTATAAGGGGGTACAAACGTACGGAATGTCAGTTTCAATTGATAGTTTATAAAATCGACACTCAGAAAATATTTTAACCACTTTGTAAATGTCTGAAAATAATCCTTGAAAATCGCGACAAATTGCTTGTTTTTTTTTAAAAAAAAGTCGAAACAAATATTTGAGACTCAAAAACGGGACAATCCCGATTAATCGGGACGTATGGTCACCCATATTATGGGACAATACTTTGTATGCTACGCACATGCGCGTTATGATGACGTGGCGCTAGTGGCGGTGAGCTGGGGTAAGTCCCGACATACTCGCTCACCCATTTATCTCTCAAATGATGCAGTGCTTGTTTCGCCACACTCTCCCGGACATCTGAATGGGGGACTAACTCGGAATCTATTGCGAATCGAGAGGTCATTATCACACTTTTTCAATTACCTTCCATATGTCCTGTGGATACACATTGTGTCTTTAATGCAATGGTTTCAATTGCCTTTTGCTTCCTCACGCCATTGACCATTGCTGATTCTCCCGCCGTTTTGGGGCAGTATTCCAATGCAAGGGCAAGAGAGTGCCCTGAACCTCTGTCCACTCCTCCGTCCTCTTTAACAACGCCGCTGGCAGAGCCAAGGTGACTTCTTGTGCTGGAAGTCTTGGGCCGCAATTGCTGGAGATTTTAAATCAAAATCTAAGCAGTGGATGGGGTCAGAAGCGGAATCCATGGGGTTTTCGGATACTAATCTACACTCCTGGAAATGGAAAAAAGAACACATTGACACCGGTGTGTCAGACCCACCATACTTGCTCCGGACACTGCGAGAGGGCTGTACAAGCAATGATCACACGCACGGCACAGCGGACACACCAGGAACCTCGGTGTTGGCCGTCGAATGGCGCTAGCTGCGCAGCATTTGTGCACCGCCACCGTCAGTGTCAGCCAGTTTGCCGTGGCATACGGAGCTCCATCGCAGTCTTTAACACTGGTAGCATGCCGCGACAGCGTGGATGTGAACCGTATGTGCAGTTGACGGACTTTGAGCGAGGGCGTATAGTGGGCATGCGGGAGGCCGGTTGGACGTACCGCCGAATTGCTCAACACGTGGGGCGTGAGGTCTCCACAGTACATCGATGTTGTCGCCAGTGGTCGGCGGAAGGTGCACGTTCCTGTCGACCTGGGACCGGACCGCAGCGACGCACGGATGCACGCCAAGACCGTAGGATCCTGCCGTAGGGGACCACACCGCCACTTCCCAGCAAATTAGGGACACCGTTGCTCCTGGGGTATCAGCGAGGACCATTCGCAACCGTCTCCATGAAGCTGGGCTACGGTCCCGCACACCGTTAGGCCGTCTTCCGCTCACGCCCCAACATCGTGCAGCCCGCCTCCAGTGGTGTCGCGACAGGCGTGAATGGAGGGACGAATGGAGACGTGTCGTCTTCAGCGATGAGAGTCGCTTCTGCCTTGGTGCCAATGATGGTCGTATGCGTGTTTGGCGCCGTGCAGGTGAGCGCCACAATCAGGACTGCATACGACCGAGGCACACAGGGCCAACACCCGGCATCATGGTGTGGGGACCGATCTCCTACACTGGCCGTACACCTCTGGTGATCGTCGAGGGGACACTGAATAGTGCACGGTACATCCAAACCGTCATCGAACCGATCGTTCTACCATTCCTAGACCGGCAAGGGAACTTGCTGTTCCAACAGGACAATGCACGTCCGCATGTATCCCGTGCCACCCAACGTGCTCTAGAAGGTGTAAGTCAACTACCCTGGCCAGCAAGATCTCCGGATCTGTCCCCCATTGAGCATGTTTGGGACTGGATGAAGCGTCGTCTCACGCGGTCTGCACGTCCAGCACGAACGCTGGTCCAACTGAGGCGCCAGGTGGAAATGGCATGGCAAGCCGTTCCACAGGACTACATCCAGCATCTCTACGATCGTCTCCATGGGAGAATAGCAGCCTGCATTGCTGCGAAAGGTGGATATACACTGTACTAGTGCCGACATTGTGCATGCTCTGTTGCCTGTGTCTATGTGCCTGTGGTTCTGTCAGTGTGATCATGTGATGTATCTGACCGCAGGAATGTGTCAATGAAGTTTCCCCTTCCTGGGACAATGAATTCACGGTGTTCTTATTTCAATTTCCAGGAGTGTATGACGCTACCCGTAGATAACGGCTTCCCATATACAACTACAAAATTCCTAGTGTGACTTGTCTCGTGCCATATGAAGTGGCGTACAGCAGGGAAATGCCTTCTCTCTTTGATACTGTGAAGCTTGGGGATAGAATAAACAGTGATACAGTGAATGAATTTTTGAAAATGTTAATCGATGTTTGTGGGAGAGTGAGAAAAGCGAATACAAAAGTCTTGAGTGTCAAAAACGACCCGGGAAATGCGTGGGTACGTTGCCACAGCACATAATAGGACAATGGATTTTGGTGATGAGCCTCTACATGCATAAGAAATACGTGACCCTATACCAAGGACCAGACCGACTCAGAGAAACGACGTTACCAACCCCCCCCCCCCCCCTCCTCCTCAAAGGTGAAGTTGCAACTACCGGCAGAAACTGACATTGTCCACGTGGGATGAGTGAAGTCGTTTAAAGGAGCTACTATGCTTTTCCACAGTTTCCTGTATTGTTCTCTGTCCAGGGTATTGAATCTAAAAAGCAGAAGAAGAAAAGGAGGGCTAGTAACTGGGTGCAAACGAGCTGAGTTATGCACGTAGACTATGTCAATGAGTAGCATGCTAAACTACACATATCAACAAATGGTTTGCATCACCCTGGTTCCCAGAACCCCTGGAGATAGACGTTGACTGTAAATATTTTATCGCAGACACAGTCTCTTTGACTGTTCAGAGATGTCACTAAACCCACACAAAGATGTAAAGAACCATGCATGAGCAGTGCCTATTAGACGGAGGGGATTCGACAGCCGATCAGTTCCAGTCATTCCACCAGGAAATGAGATACACGGCTCGTGTTGTCTGTAGTGCAGCCACGCCTAGTGGGTCAATACCGCGGATCGATCGCGTCCGCATTTTTACTATATGCCGGAAAGCACTCTCAACAAGGGAAGTGTCCAGCCGTCTCGGAGTGAACCAAAGCGATGTTGTTCGCACATGGACGAGATACAGAGAGACAGGGACTGTCGATGACATGCCTCGCTCAGGCCATCCGAGGGCTGCTACTGCAGTGGATGACCGCTACCTACGGATTATGGCTCAGAGAAACCCTGATAGCAACGCCGCCATGTTGAATAATGCTTTTCGTGGAGTCACAGGACTTCGTGTTACGGTTCAAACTGTACGCAATAGGCTGCATGAAGCGCAACTTCACACCCGACGTCCATGGATAGGTCCATCTTTGCAGCCACGACACCGTGCAGCGCGGTACCGTTGGTCCCAACAACATGCCGAATGGAGCGCTGAGGATTTGCATCACGTTCTCTTCAACGACGAGTGTCGTGTATGCCTTCAACCAGACAATGGTTGGGGACGTGTTTGGAGGCAACCCGGTCCGGCTGAACGCCTTAGACACACTGTCCAGCGAGTGCAGCAAGGTGGAGGTTCCCTGCTGTTTTGGGGTAGCATTATGTGGGGCCTACGTACGTCGTTGGTGGTAATGGAAAGCACCGTAACGGCTGTACGATACGTGAATGCCATCCTCCGACCGACAGTGTAACCATATCACCAGCAGATTGGCGAGGCATTCACCTTCATGGACGACAATTCGCGCCCCCATCGTGCACATCTTGTGAATGACTTCCTTTAGGATAACGACATTGCTCGACTAGAGTGGCCAGCAAATTCTCCAGACATGAACCCTAACAAACATGCCTGGTATAGATTGAAAGGACTGTTTATGGACGACGTGACCCACCAACCACTCAGCGAGATCTACGCCAAATCGCCTTTGAGGAGTGGGACAATCTGGACTAACAGTGCCTTGATCAACTTGTGGGTAGTATGGAACGACAAATACAAGCATGCGTCAATGCAAGAGGACGTGCTGCTGTGTATTAGAAGTACCGGTGTGTACAACAATCTGGACCACCACTTCTGAAGGTCTAGCCGTATGGTGGTACAACATTCAATATGTGGTTCCCATGAGCAATAAAAAGAGCGGAAATGGTGTTTATGTTGATCTCTATTTCAATTTTCTGTACAGGTTCCGGAACTCTGAGAACCGAGGTGACGCAAAACATTTTTTGATGTGTGTAGTTTTAGGTAATGGCTTAGAAAACACAAATAATTGTATGATTCACTGCTCAGCAAGCTAAACTATGAATAGTAATCTTCTAACTAAGAGGAGGAACTTTGAGTTCGGGCTCAGCTGAAGCAGAGACCAATAACTAAAATTTACAATGTGAACTTTCCTGTGAATGATTGTTAAGACTGTTCTAGGAAGACGTCGAGTTATATTTGAGGTGGAAGAATGTTATAAGTTCTTACTTGGTGTCGTAAGAGGCGAACGAAGCAAGTCAATACACAGCCGCAGGGCGGAATGCCAACAAGGAAAGTCTGCTGATGTATGTTACGTGTAATGCGGCCGCAAGATGGAGGTAACTGCTATTTATGATAATAACTGGGTGTTCAAAATGCTAATAAAGCAGAATGACAGCACAGAGAGAAGAGGATGTCATCATTGTGTTGACCACGCAAAGTGAAGTAACATGTTAAATGTAAGAACGGTTATTCATAGTAGCGACGCTGTAGAAAACGTCCACAACTGCTTCTGAAACGCAAAGTTAAACCACCTTCAAGCTACAACAGGAGCATCCTGAAAGCTTACAGTCAAAGAAAAAGACCAAATGAATTCATTGTCGCCTCATAATAGCAACGCACGCATGATAGTTCCTGTATAAAGACTACTCCTATCCATTTACCTGATCTACACGTGTCCAAAAGTTAAGCATTATACGAAAAGAGGACACATTGCCTAATCAGGATGTCGGGAAGATCACTGAAGAGCCTACAGCTTAAAAACAAGACACCTAGATTATAACAGTGCCTGAAATACACTGAAGAGGTAAAGAAACTGATAAACCTGACTAATACTGAAACACTAATGAAAATAACTATATTGCTGCAGTATTTGCAGAAGCTCACTCTATGCTCTACTTTTTTACACTATTTTCTGCTGCTATTGATATTACCCAATTTCATCTGACCAGAAATCCATGTCTTCTTTCAATTTCACTTCACTGACCCCTACTACGTCTAGAGTGAGCCTTTGCATTTCCATTTTCAGATTTTCTAGCTTCCTTATCACGTTTATGTTTCTGACATTCCATGCTCCGACTCGTAGAACGTTATCCTTTCTTTGGTTATTCTTTCCACAATGTTCCTAGGGTTGTATCTGCTACCAGGTTATCTCCGGATTCCTGTCTGACGTAATCATTTTGTAAACTGAAGCAGTATTGATGGTGCCGCATCTGCAATACACGGGCCCGTCTATGTGCTGGACTGAGACGGGATGCACATGTGCAGGTGTTGGCTAACAGCCCTTCTGTTCTGAACCTCTGATACACAGACAGATTATCGGGAAAAGCAAATCCTGAGACAACTGCAAACTTTGCAGCTGTGCAGTTATAGGTAGATATGGGTCTAGCTGTAGTGGTGGTTATGCGTGTTCCATCTTGTACTGGCATACGGTAGACATCTCCTGTGTCTTGAAACGGCCGTCAAAGCCTCGAAATGACAGTTTATGGTGCATCCAAAGATATTGGCACTTCGGTCTGCGACTAGCCTGTTTGGTGGCGGCCAAGTATTCTGCCCTGAAAAACATATGGTTTTGTTTTTATTCTTTTTTATTTTATTTTTGACATTACGTTGTCGACTTCGCCAAGAGACTACACTCTGCTCACTATGAACAGACAAACAAAACTGAGACACGAGTGGTCTCATACATTGTTTCTGTTTACCTTTCCGTTAAGCCACTATTCACGGCGCGGGGTACCCCTTTCCTACACAGAGAGAACAAATAGGGGTCATAGATAAATATTTAAGTGAGGTAAGTGAGTTATTGAGCTTGAGTATGTATCGTGTCACAAAAGTACTGGGCTCTACGTCTTATTCTTCCTCTTTTGCGTTGAATCATTCATTCCATTATACTGATGTTGTCACAGACGACCAATTAGCTAATCCCTTGACTTCTGTACTCTTGATAGCAAAGATATTTTTTTTTCACGTATCATTCCAAGAATTTCTTCATTTGCGCGCTTTGCTGTCCAGTAGCTCTTTCTCGTCGGCATCACATTTTGTTTGCCATCACACGTCTCTTGTCCCTCGTTTTCGAAGCATACAAGGCCACGATCCAGACAAAGCTCTTAACAAACTACCTTTTTGTCTTAACATTCAGGTTCCTTGACGTAGAAAACACCTTTTCCTTGTAACAGGCTACCGTTGCCAGTGCAGTTCTTTCCCTTACGTCGGGTGAACTTTTACCGTCTTGAAGTGATTTTACTTCCTAGGTAATTCAAGGGATTCAATTGTCTGAGTGAAATAGCACTAATTTTGGTGCCTATTGTGGTATTTTGGCTGCGGCATGCTGTAATTTTCGTCTTTTTTGTGTTAATTTTCACGTCATACTCCTCTTTCAAAATCGTCTTTTGCCTTGCCAACTTCTTTCCGTTCTCTCCGTTTCCCTGCATGACAGATACTTCCTCAATAAATATCATAATTTTCATTTAACCTCCATCCGCTCCATGTCCTCTTTACATTCCTCAATGCCGTCTCAGTACAAAGTTTGAACAACACTAGTGACCAATCATAACTTTGACGTAGGGCAGACTGGGGCAAGTTGACGAGCGGGGCAAGATGAAAAATGGTTTAAGTTCCCATATCTAGGTGGCAGCACCGTATGCATACTACTAGCGCACCACACTACTAGGAAGCAAAATATAGTGCACTGACGCCGCTCATGCCGTATCGTTCCTTGCTATACTCTGATCGATAATTTTCTGTGACGTGCTGCAATTTTCTACATCTTTGATTTAAGACTTCTCAGACTAACAGGTAAGATATTGTTTTATACTTTGCCATACACGAGTAACTTAAACAATGTGCTTATTATAAGGACTGTGTATTTATACCTCATTCTTCTTTAAACTGCCTCAATAATGGAAAGTTTGTAACATTGTCGTTCGGGGCAATGACAACCTCGTCATCTTGTCCCATATGATTTTTGCTGTGCCTGTTTCAGTTTTTGACTGCCTTTTTTTGTGTTTTGTGTAACAGCCTTGACTTTCATGACTCACAAAGTATCTCTTAACATCCTGAAAGTCGGCTACTTTACTAATTTTTGACACATTATGATCCAGACATGATGGGAACTTATAAAAAAAGGTCTTCCAGAGGCGAGTGGGACCGAAATGCTATGGCTGCTGCAATAAGAGATGTCAAAGAAGGAAGAAAGACCTGCTTGGGTGCAGCAAACGCTTACAATATTACTGTAGCAACACTACGTCGTCATTTGAAGAAAACAGATTACGTAAGAATAGACTGTTTGTTTCATACGCAAAATTATACGTATAACTGTGTGTGTGTGTGTGTGTGTGTGTATCTGTATGTCTGCGCGCTCGCACGTGAGTGTGTCTGTGTGTGTGATATTTAGCCTACATAGGGCCTAGACCCTATAATAAATAGGCCTACCTCAACATAACATAATATTTAGAGACTATGTAGGACCTGGGGTCAGGTCGCTTATTTATTTTTAATTTTCATAGGAACGACCTATTCATCGTGGACGATTTCGAGAAGTTTTTAATGAAGTACAACTAAAAGGTCTAAAGGACTATGTGACAATAATGGATAAAATGTGTTTTGGAATAACGAAGCAGCAATGTAGAAGGCTCGTCTTTGATTACGCAGAGCAGTGTGGGATATCCCATCCATTCAGCCCTGTTACCAGGGTGGCAGGTGATGATTGGTTGACAAATTTCGTGAAAAATTTAAATTCAGTGTACGGGAACCAGAGACAACATCGATTGCTAGAGGAATGGGTTTTAACAAGCCATGTGTTGATAAGTTCTTCTCAATGTTGAAAGAAGTGCGAGAGAAATAAAAAATTACTGCTTCTGCCATTTGCAGTGCAGATGAATCTAGACTCTCCACTGTGCCTAATAAGTTACCAAACGTCCTATCACCCACAAAAACTAAGAGAGTTTCCAAAATTGTGTCAGCGGAGAGAGGAAGGAATGTTACCATAATTTGTTGCATTAGTGCTACTGGATATTACCTGCCACAATTTTTAAGATTTGCAAGAAAACGGATGCTACCTGAGCTTGTGGAAGGAGCACCACCAGGAATAATTGGACACTGTAGTGACAATGGGGAGAGCAATGGAGATACGTTTTTGATGTTTTTGAAGCATTTTAATTCTCATGTTAAACCGACTTCTGAATCACCAGTTTTGTTGCTGGTTGACAATCATAAATCTCACATAACGCTGGAGGCTATTAAATTGTGCAGGGAACATCATATAATTCTGGTTGGATTTCCACCTCACACTACCCATCGCCTACAACCACTAAACGTTTCATGTTTTGGACCTTTAAAGAGCTATTATAGCCAAGCTTGTGGTAACTTTATGGTCACTCATCCAGGGCAGGCGATTGCTGACAAAAATGTTGGTGTGCTACTGAGCACTGCCTATATAGTGTCTCCGCCAGACACCACACTTGCTAGGTGGTAGCCTTTAAATCGGCCGCGGTCATGTAGTATACCTCGGACCCGCGTATCGCCACTATCAGTGATTGCAGACCGAGCGCCGCCACACGGCAGGTCTAGTCTAGAGAGACTCCCTAGCACTCGACCAAGTTGTGCAGTCGTCTTTGCTAGCGTATACATACGCTCTCATTTGCAGAGACGACAGTTTAGCATAGCCTTCAGCTACGTCATTTGCTACGACCTAGCAAGGCGCCATATTCAGTTACTATAAGAATGTATTCTGAACAGATATTGTGAATCATCTACGTCAAGAGCGACGTTTATCATTAATGGATTAAAGTTAAGTATCAAACTAATCACATCCGCTTTCTGAATTCTCATTCATTGTCATGTTCCAGACCTCACGCCAGTATAGTTCTTCCCTCTTCACGCCAGCCAGCGTGAGCTAAAACGCGTGCCTTTCGGCCTCCACTAGTAACACGGTGTTGGCTCTTCTACCAACACAAAAGCCTATTTCAAAGCAGCTACTGTTGGAAATGCCGTTAAGGGATTCATAAAATGCGGAATCGAGCCTTATGATCCTCTTCTGTTTGATGAAGACGATTTTGCTGCAGCAGACGTCACAGATCATGCTCTTGCTTCAGACAGTCTTACTGAACATGAAAATCCTGCAGTTTATAGTGATGAACCTAATGTACAGTCCTCAAAAAAGCTGACTGAAGAAGCAGGACCTTCAACTAATGCCCATCTGGATAAACCAAAATTATGCAGAAGTATTTTTGGTTTAAAACCGGTGCCAAAAGAAAAATCAAACATGAGGAAACGTGGAATTCACAAACAATGTGCAAAAGCACGCCTATAAAAGTTTACAGCAGAAAGAAGCACAGAAGATGGAATAAGAACTTCTAAAGCAACAAAGACAACAAGCTCGGGATGCAAGAAATAGAGGTTTTACTAAGAAACTAGCCTTTTCTTATTCGCATGCAAAGAAAAAAAACCCAGAGTTTCGATAAAATCAATCAATCCTTCCCAAGGAAGTTTAGTTCAGTGTCCTGGATGTGATGAGATATGCGAAGACCGTCCATCAGAAGACTGGATACAGTGTTTTGAGTGCTTTAGATGGTGGCACGAAGACTGCTCAAACTGTGAAGGAGGGAAATTTGTATGTGACTTTTGTTAATGTATGTACAACAGTGTATTAATATTTATAACAATAAAAATATATTGCAGCTTTATTAAGCGTCATCTTGCCCCAGTACTGGGCAAGATGACAGTTTTGCATTACTATCTAAAATAAACAAAAAAATTAGGGTAACATTACAATAAAATGATATATAATTACGAACATTGCAATAAATACCAGTCTAATAATATTTGCACTGAAAAAATATTTTCTTCAAAAAAATGAATTTATTAAAAATGGTTAATCGTTAACATCGCCAACTTTCCCGTCTCCCCTACACCTTACTGAAAAGAAGTCTCTTGTATTTCACCATTGGCATATATGGCATTTGTACAGTTTGTATAATATTGATTTGCCTCTGAAATCTCAAACAGTACTGGGCATTATCTTCATTAACATATTTCAGTTCATATTATCGAAGGGGACTGTAGACCTCAGATGTTAAGTCCCATAATGCTTAGAGCCACAGTGCTGTAACGTTACTCTTTTAATCTGCTATCAACTCGTGGCGAAATACAAAAGCGGTATGCTGTTAAATTCAGTGGGAGTGTTCACTACATTGGTTCCACGTGGTCACATTTTTCCGGATATTTTTCCTCTAAATTTTCACCACAACTATATTTTTGACCTATTATCTACATCCGTTATTATAGGTTCTTCTTAGACTCTTGTGAAATTAAGTTAATAACTGGGCAAAACTTCTTGTCATGAAAAAAATTCTTTACATGGTATTCAGTTTACTGCAGCTATGGAGACTTACAGCGTTTCTCTGACTTTGCTCCTCCAAAGATAATCCATAGATGGTATGTTGGAAACGGCGTTTTATTTATGTATTTTGGCTTACATAAATTTCATTATTGATTGTAGACTTTGCTTGAATTTTCATGAAAAAGAGGTGATATAAAATTAAAATCTGGACAACTCATTATCTTTGTTTAGAACTACTTTCATCGTTGCAAAATTATTTCACTACTCATGTCCGTTTACGTGAAACCAGTTCTCCAGCGACATTCATTATTATTCTTACTATCTTTCATTCGTTGGATATTGCAAAAAATCTTGAGTATCAACTTAACTGTGTTATTCACAATTGATTATACACAGTACATAACAAAACTTTCTGCCGTAACCAACATTTGATGAGTTTTAAATACTACATATCTTCTTTAAATATGAGCGACGTAGACAAGTCCAGCGGTATCTTCTGCTGTGGGCTGACGTCGAGTCGGATGTTTCCCGCGACAGGCGCTGTCATAATCATTACGGAGGTAGCTGGTCCCCACAGTTCTCGCCCGATCACACGAATCACGCACACTAAAGAGAACTGTGTGGCTCAGTTTACTATTTTGAACCTAATACACTAAAGGCATCATAAAAAATAACGCAAAATCACCTAATGTCTCTCAGTTTTCTAGGAATGTAGTCTGCTGATAAGATTTGGTACACTACACTCTCTGGAGAGCATAAAAATCTATCAAATGCGACATGATTAATTTCTGTCTACAGGCAATTTGTCTGAGTCTACTCTTGCCGCCATGCTTTACGACTTCGCCGATCTCGTAAAACACTGCACGGTCACCGATGGAGGTAGATACGGCGAGCCGGCCAATGAATTCCGCCCGTGTCGTCCTGTTTCCATACAAAGCAGCAGCTCTTAAGTGCTCCTGTTAGACTGACGATTTATTCACAGTTTATTCTGCAGCCGAGCGGAGCTATTATCTCCGAGGCACTGAATGAGCTTGCCACACAACTCCGCAGACTTGAACTCCTACCTGGAAGGTCTGACGCAGACAATATGTTTCAAGGTTCTAGCTGCGCCTGTCCCAGGAGTGTGGCACTAACAACTGCATCAAATGAGCCACTTCGATCTGCAGCCGATTCGTAGTCAGCCGTAGCTAATGAGAACATCTGGTGCTCGCAACAGAACGTTTGTAAGTGATAAAATTAATAGAATTTTCAGGACCAAATTTACTGCTTTAAAAGAAAAAGAAATTATTTCTTACGTTCGTTTTTTACTATTGTCGTGTCATTTGCACATCGCTAAAAAATTTATATACGATGTGTGATTGTAAGTTTTAAGAATGGATCCACTACTGCTTACTGTTTAGCGGACAGGCTCACGGAGGGTGGGGAGTGAGTCATTCCCTTGCCCTTGAACGCCCTCTGAGAGGAAACTGCATTTAATTTCCAGAATGAGATTTTCACTCTGCAGCGGAGTGTGCGCTGATGTTAAACTTCCTGGCAGATTAAAAACGAATGAAAATGTTGTATAATATCGCGACTTAGTGCGCTCTGATCGTAGACTTGCAATTAGGGAGATGGCTGATGGACCTCATTTAAGATTCTATGCAGTTCAGGAAATTTTAACTGAAGATCTCAACATTTGTTGAGTGTCCGCAAAATTCATTCAGAAGTGTTGTCAAGTAACCAGAGACAATAACGACTTTAAGTGTGCCAAGAACTGATTAATTGGACTAAAATTGACCCAGTTTTGTTAAAGGTGAAGAATAGTTAGTGTATGGGTATGATCCTGAAACTAAAGTGCAGTCTTCGCAGAGGAAGACTCCAGGTTCACCACGGCCGAAAAAAGCACTGCAAAGTACGTCGAAGGTGAAGACAGTGTTGGTGATTTTTTTCAATTGTAGCGGTATTGTACATCATGAATTAACCCCTGGAGGACGGACTACAGGAATACTACAAGTACAGGAATACTACAAATGTTTCCCAGTCGTCGACAATAGTAAGACATCAGCATGGTAAGATGGAACGATTTGTGATTGACAGACAGTAGTCAGTATCTGATTCTGCACTTTTTTTTCTCAGAACATATTTATTCGTAAGAGTTAGACATTGGCGAAACTATCAGTAAACACTTCTCTTGTTTGTGCTATTTCCTGTATAGTTTGCATCACTTTTTGTGGCATTACGCCAGCGTTGTGTAAGAGCATGTATAGCTTGTTGGTAAAAGTTCTTCTCTTGTGATCGTAGCCATGTTTTCACTGCATGATGTACGTTCTCATCGTCTTCAAAGCATGTGTCCCACGTCGAGAATCATTAACTGGCCCAAACAAATGTTCAAATGTGTGTGAAGTCTTATGTGGCCAAACTGCTGAGGTTATCGGTCCCTATGCTTACACACTGCTCAAATTAACTTATGCTAAGAATAACACATATACCCATGACTGAGGGAAGCCTCGAACCTCCGGCGGGAGGGACCGTGCAGTCCGTGACATGGCGCCAGAGACCGCTCGGTCACTCCGCGCGACCTGGCCCAAACTGATACAAGTTTCACGTGGTTGGGTCTGGGCTACATGGTGGATGAGGCAGAGGTGTCCAACACAATTTCGCGATGTATTTCTGGGTTCTGAGATGTGTGTGAGCGCGCACTGTCGTCTTGGAGCAAGATTTTTTTTTTATTCTTGTCAGAAGAAACACTTCGAAAACTATGCTTGAATTTTTTCAGAGTCTTGGCATATATCTCTGACTTGATAGTTGATCCTTTCGGTACACATCGACGAGAACAACACCATCGCTATCCAAAACGATTGTTATCAGAACTTTGGCAGCAGAGGGCACAGCTTTGAAAATACTGTTTTTTTCTGACTGCGGGTAATGCTACTCCGGCGACTGTCTTTTCTTTTCGGCTCAAAGTGATGCACACAGGTTTTATCATGTGCAACGATCCGTCACAGAAAGGCCTCTCCATTGGCTTTAAAACTCTTCCAACGTTCCACATGAAACAGGTTTCCTTGCAGTCTGTTGTGACCCATCTAGACCATATTTTAGACAGTCCAAGAGTGTCGATCATGGCACATGCACTTCCAATGTGCACTCATAGCTATAGAGTCAACTGCCGAGTTACGATGCGCCGGTCTGCGCAAATAGCGCCATCTGCACGATGCACTATTTCTGGAGAAGTGGATATGACAGGGCGTCCATACGTGACTGATCATGGAGCTCAGTTTCTGCGCTTCCAAACGCTTTATCTCTCCTTATCCCTCGTCGAACGGTACTCTCGTCCACTGAATCATTACCATATACTACTCGCCAAGGTTAACAAGTGTTCGTCGTGTATGTTCCGCAACCAAGAATTCAGTTGCTGCACGTTGCCTGAAACGAGTGTCTTGCGTAGGCGTCATTTTTATCGTCCAACAAGGCTCTACTATCAGTCAGAATTGTTCGAAACATCGTGTACATGCAGAAGAAACATAAATTTTGAAGCACCTAAATGGGCATTTACTGCATGTATTAATGACCGTAATAAATAGATTTGTGGCATTATTTATTGAACGATTTGTGCTGTGTCAAACCGCACAGCTGTTTTCCCTGCGCCAGGGAAGAAGTAATGTGTGTGGTAATGGTGCTGCCAGATGGCGGGAACAAGCGAATGCCAAGAGCGCCACATGCCGCAGCTGGAGGAGTGGATGGATGGTGGAGCATTCAACTCCTGAAGATAATTCTGAGTGGAGCCCAATTGGAGTGCCTCAAGGGGCTGGTGTGTGGGACAGTTAATGGACTACGCGATGGTGAGCATGGGCTGGGTTGCCAAAGGGATTAGGGATGTGTAGTTCATGAACTAATACTGATGAACTATTTTAGGTAATGAACTGTTCAGAGCAGTCTTTCTTTTAGCAAACTATCGTTCTTTTAATCCTATCTTTCCCTACCTACTGGAAGTTGTAATGGACTTGCATCAATTTCTCCTCCTTTGATACTGAGTACAACCCACTCGCAGGATCTAAGTGTCATTAGGTCCTGAACTCCTAACGGAGAACTGTCCAAACTGCATTTGATCGGAAAGCCGAAACTGTTCCGTTAGTTCACCTAGTCCAGTTCAGGCTGCAGTTCCAGCTGTGTCGTATGGGAAGACTGAAACCTTTCTTTAGTCCTCTTGCTTCACTTCACGGTCCAGTTCTGAACTGTGAACTGAATCGAGTTGAAGTAGTGAAACCATTCTGTTAGTTAACTTAGTTCAGTTAAGGCTACAGTTCCAAACTGTGTCAGACTGGAAGACTGAAACCGTTTCGTTAGTTCACTTAGTTTGGGTCAGGCTCCAGTTCCAGACTGTGTTAACGGCGTCGAATTGGAAGACTGTTAGTGTTCCGTTACGTAACCTAGTTCGCTTTGGGCTTTAGTTCTGAACTGTGTTGAATCAGAAGACCAAAAACGTTCCTTTACTTAAGATAGTTCAGTTCAGGCTCCAGTTCCAAATTGCATAGAAAGTGATGCAGACTATGTAGGAAGTAGCACATACAAGAGAAATATCCGTTGATAGAGTCACCAAAGTCTACCTGTTAAAAATAAATATGTTCTGAGAAACAAAATGCGCAGAATCAGATACTGAACAGCGCTCGTATTTTCGTGGTACTTATCTGGAGCTAAAGGTATGTCAGTAAGTTAACTAATGAAATGGTTTCGGTCTTCCAGTTTGACGCAGTTGACACAGTGCAGGTACCAGTTCTGAACTATGTGTCACATTGGAAGATCGAAACCATTCCATCAGTTAATTTAGCTCAGTTCAGGCTCCAGTTTCAAAGCGCATCGGATCAGAAGACCGGACCATTTCATAAGTTCCCTTAGTTCAGTTCTGACTCCAGTTGCAAGCTGTGCAAATTGCATCAGATCAAAAGACCAAAACAGTTCTGTTAATTTACTTAGTTCACGCTCCAGTTCTCAAAAGAGGAAACGACTTTGGATCAGAAAACGAAACCATTCCATTAGGTAAATCAGCTGCGTCGAGGCTCCAGTTCCAAACTGCATTGGATCGCAAGATCGAAACCGTTTCGTTAGTTCACTTAATTCAGTCCAGTTCCTACCCTTGTATACAAATGATGATGCACTTAGAACTGTACATTTTTTATGCTTTCATTGGATATTAAGGGAATGGATGCATCTTTCATTTACCTAGCAGAATAGCTGAGCCTCAGTATGAGATAGTTTAGGTACAAGTTTTTCTCTATGGTTGTATGAACCTCAGCTTAATGTAGTATCACTAGTTTTACCCAAAAAGTTGTCATTTAGTGCTAAAGATGTAAGTTTCATGTTTGTTGTCGACAGTCATGTCATCTCATGATAGTGCAAATAGAAATACATGTTACTTCACTGCCTAGGTACAACAATTTTCAACTGTTCAATTAAGACCCATGTTTTAGAGGTACGTATTACTTAAGGGTTACATCACTCCTTCACCCCCCCCCCCCCCCTGTCGCCCCACACCTCCACCCCCTGATATATAGAACTGGCATTCCAGAAGGATTTTCTCTGATAATGGCAGCCAATTTGTTAGTAAGGACTTCAAGGAACTGTTGGAAGAATATGATATCCAAAATGCATTGATTTCTAAATATTACCTACAAAGTAACCCCACTGATTGTATTATGTAAAAACTGGGCTAGGTTTGTGAATATTGCTATGAGTGACAGGCATATGGTTGATTCTAGTCCCTGAATCTGTGATTTTATTTACTGAAATGCCTCAAATCAGTTCAGTTTTAGTGCCTATGTAACTTATAGGGAAAGAGCTGCTAGGAGAGTCATTGTTATCCTTGTTGGCATAGCCTGGGGGACAAAAATCCAAGGTTAATGTAACTCCAGCAATGGTAGAAAATAAGTTGAAGTAGCACTAGTACCTTACCCTCACAATACCAATGGCGAGGAGTACTATATGTCCACCTTTTGAAAATATTGTAACTGAGTCAGTTACTGTATATTTTAAAATAAAAAAAAATAGAAAATATTGTAACTGAGTCAGTTATTGTATATTTTAAAATTAAAAAAATATTGTTTTTGAGGAATTCTTTTACCAGATTCGACATTTTTTTGAAGTTTTGAGTTCAACTTAACCCAAAAATTTAAGTCTTTGTATGTCAATTTCCCCAATGAATTTCACGTTTACTATTTTCAGGCTCAGGGCCATACTTACACATCAATATCGCTTAAAAAGTATATTATGAGCAAAAAGTCAGCAAAAAGGTAAAGAAAGCTGCATTTTTAAATTTTTTTAGAGCTTGGAAAGTTCTGCCATCCTTCTTGGCAGTACATGTTATTGCAAGTATGTTGATATTGCTAAGAGTGTGCTACAAGATTTTTCATGTTCTGTATACTACTAACACAATAACACCTCTTTAAAGAGTAAGTTGTTAACATAAGTCAGTAGCAGTTAACGATTTCTGTGCTTTTCTAATTTTTTTTAGGGTGAGCATGAAGCACACCTCTTCGAGCCCCTTCCCCCATTGGTAATACACATTAAAGAAAATGCGTTCGATTCTTATCAGAATCGACAGCAAATAAACACAGACAACGATAGTTCAGGTATACATGCAGACCTCATAAGTTGAAGATGAAGAGATAGAGAAAGTATATGAAGATACTGAAGGAGTAATACAGTAAGTAAAGGGAGATGAAAATCTGATAGCCATAGAGGACTGGAATGCAATTGAAGTGGAAGGAGTAGAAGAAAAGGTTACAGGAGAATATGGCTTGGTACAAGGAATGAGTGAGCAGAAGGACTAATTGAGTTCTGCAATAACTTTCAGATAGTAATAGCGAATATTCTGTTCAAGAATCACAAAAGGAGGGGGTATACTTGGAAGAGACCGGGTGTACGGGAAGATTTCAGTTAGATTACATCAAGGACAGAGATTCCGAAGCAAGACACTGTATTGTAAGGGTACCCAGAAACAGATGTAAACTCAGATCACAATGCAGTAGAGATGAAGAGTAGGATGAAGTTCAAGAGACTAGTCAGAAAAGATCAATTCCCAAAGAAGTGGGATACGAAGTACTCAGTAATGACGAGATAGCTTGAAGTTTTTTAAGGCTATAAGTGCAGCAATAAGGAATAGCGCAGTAGGTAGTACAGTTGAAGAGGAATGGACATCTCTAAAAAGCGCCATCACAGAAGTTGGGAAGGAAAACATAGGTACAAAGAAAGTATGTAGGAAGAAATGATGGGTAACAGAAGAAATACTTCAGTTAATCGAAGAAATAAGGAAGTACATAAATGTTCAGGGAAATTCAGGAAATACAAGTCACCGAGGAATGAAATAAACAGGAAGTGTAGAGAAGCTAAAACGAAATGGCTGCATGAAAAATGTGAAGGAATCGAAAAAGAAATGATTGTCGGAAGAATTCACTCAGCTTATAGGAAAGTAAAAACTATATTCGGTGAAATCAAAAGCAAGAATAGTAGCATTGGAGTGCAACGGAATTCCAATGTTAAATCCAGAGGAGAGAGGGGATGGGTAGAAAAAGTACATTGAAGGCCTCTATGAGGGGGAAGATTTGCCAGATATGATAGTAGAAGAAACAGTAGTCAAATTAGCAGACATAGGGGATCCAGTATTATAATAAGAATTTAAGAGAGCCTTGGAGGACTTAAGATAAAATAAGGCAGAAGGGATAGATAATATTCCATCAGAATTTCTAAAATCTTCGGGGGAAGTGGCAACAAAACGACTATTCATGTTGCTGTGTAGAGTGTAGGAGTCTGGCGACGAACAATCAGACTTTCGGAAAAATATCATCCAGACGATTCCGAAGACTGCAGGGGCCGATAGGTGAGAGAACTATCGCACGATTAGTTTAACAGCTGATGCATCCAAGATACTCGCAAGAATAATATACAGAATAATGGAAAAGAAAATTGAGAATGTGTTAAATGACGATCAGTTTGGATTTAGGAAAGATAAAGGCACCAGAGAGGCAATTCTGACGTTGCTGTTGATAGTGGAAGCGAGACATAAGAAAAATCAAGATCCGTTCATAGGATTTGTCGATCTGTAAAAAGCGTTCGATAATGTAAAATGGTGCAAAATTTTCGAAATTGTGAGAAAAGTAGTAAACTATAGAGAGAGACGGGTAGTACAATATGTACAAGTGACAAGAGGGAATAATAAAAGTGGACGACCAAGAACGAAGTGCTCGGATTAAAAAGGTGTAAGACAGGGATGTAGTCTTTCGCCATTGCTGTTCAATCTATACATCGAAGAAGCAATGATGGAAATAAAAGAGAGGTTCAGAAGTGGGATTAAAATTCAAGGTGAAAGGATATCAGTGATACTGTTCGCTGATGTCATTGCTATCTTGAGTGAAAGTGAAGAAGTATTGCATGATTTACTGCATAGAATGAACAGAATATGGATTGAGAGTAAATTGAAGAAAGACGAAAGTAATGAGAAGTAGCAGAAATGAGAACAGTGAGAAACTTAACATTAGGATTGATGGTCACGAAGTAGATGAAGTTAAGGAATTTTGCTACCTAGGTATCAAAATAACCAATGATAACCAATGACGGATGGAGCAAGGAGAACATCAAAAGCAGACTAGCACTGACAAAAAGGGCATTCCTGGCCAAGAGAAGTCTCCTAGTATCGAACATAGACCTTAACTTGTGGAAGAAATTTCAGAGAATGTATATTTGCTGCACAGCATTGAATAGTAATGAAACATGGACTGTGGGAAAAGCGGAACAGATGAGAATCGAAACATTTGATATGCGATGTTACAGACAAATATTGAAACTTATGTGGACTGATAAGGTATGGAATGAGAAAATTCTGTGCAGAATCGGAGAGGAAAGGAATATGTGGGAAACACTGACAAGGAGAAGGAACAGTATGGTAGGACGTCTGTTAAGACATCGTCAGGGAACGACTTCCATGGTACTAGAGGGCAAAAACTGTGTAGGAAGACAGATTAAAATACATCAAGCAAATAACTGAGGATGTAGGTTGCAGGTGCTACTCTGAAATGAAGTAGTTGGCACAGGGGAGAAATCGGGGGGGGGGGGGGGGCTGCATCAAACCAGTCATTCAGTTGAGACCGCTAAAATTTGGATTTGGAAACTATGCATCAAACCAGTCATTCAGTTGAGACTGCTAAAATTTGGAAACTATCTTACAAGAAATTGGTGTACTCAAGAAAGTAAGAATTACCAATCTAGATTTATTCTTGGCAGTGGTTAACATATTATTAACTACTGATAGTACTGTGGTTAGGGGAATAAGAAGATAAATGCTAATATAACTCAAAGTCATAAAACGATCTCTCAATAGTCTGAGAGCAATGAATAATACAGCTAAATTAAATAAAAGGAACATGGTGAGTTTTAAGTAGAAAAGGACTCGAACACCGACATGACTTACCGTTATCTGTAACTACAAAAAAGTAAAAGGGACACAGTATGAAAAAAACCTGTATTAACGATTTAGTACGTAAACCTGAGTTTCAGGTAACGTAACAATGAAGAGGACATATTGAAGCAAACGTTACAGGCACCACTAATTTATGTATGGAAGTATAATTAAACTGACAGTTATTATTCGAAGCAAATTCGTTAAGAAAGATTAATGCCAAAAACTGAACAAACACTATAACATAATCTTTGGGGATTACAAGACTTCATGGCTGTAGGGTAAAGACTACATCATCATATAATTTGTGTACAGTCATGTGAACTCATGAAATGCAACGAAGTTACTAGGGAACCCGACATAAGTTATTAATACTTATTAATTTAAATGTGGAGTCATTCCGATACGGTCGGGTGTGTGTAATGTTTAAGGTGATCATGGCAAATACTGTTACACATCCCTAAGCGATGCTATGCAAGAATAAATAAGCGTGATAATGTTGAATTTTAAATTTTAAATGAGTTGTTGTGTTAGAATGCTATGTATTTTATTTTGTTTCATGTTCTACAATCGAATCCACGCAAGGTGATACAGTGCAATGCTCACGACACGACAGTGGGTATATCGGAAGCCACTGTAGTCCAACCGATGGCCAGCAGGCAGCAGCCAACTTGGAAGACATTCCGGTACGATATTGCAATGCCTACGTTGTTAAGAAAAATGATTCATTGCTCATTCGGACATACATGCAACCATCAGCTGTATAAGGGAATGGTAACAGTGACAACTTTTGCCGGATCGGGACGCGAACCTGCAATTTCCGCTTCACGCAAGTGATAGCCGTAACCACTTTGGCTATCTGTACGCGATTCACGACCAGGCCCAAACTTCATATGGCGTCGTTCCTGGGTCATATACGGAAATTTGGGTCTGGCCGTGAGCCGACTGGATAGCGAGAGTAATTAAGGCGACCACTTGTGTAAAGCGGGAAACTCGGGTTCGAGTCCCGGACTGGCACAAATTTTCATAGTCTGAACATGCGTGTATGTCCGAAGGAACATTGCATTGTTCTTCTCAATAATACCTACAAAAGAATGGGCCTGATTAACATTAACCTATATCTTTCACAAACCACTTACCCCACAAAAATCTTCGTTACTCGAACTACTGCAATACAGCGAACGCCCACTACTGCCAGCTAAATAAAAGATTCAAACTACGGAAGGCACTAACTACTGATAGGCACAGTTAGCAAATGAAAGATTTTAATAGAGAACAAACAGTGCATTTACCTTAATAGTCATAATATATATAGCAGTTCATGACATCCAGTCTTACAAATTTCAAAACTCGGCCATCTCTCTCTCCACATCCACCACTGCTGGCGGCTCACCTCCAACTGCGCAACGCTATGCGCTCTTAACAGCCAACAGCCCAACACTACAATGGCGAATATTACAACAATGCCACCCAGCCACAGACTACACACAGCGCAGCCAGTGATTTTCATATAGAGCGCTACATGGCGTTACCAATATAAAAACCTAAACAGCCTACTTACAAATTACATAATGTGTGAACAGGTACAGGTTGTGACGCAGGAACGACGACATATGGAAGTTTGGGTCTGGCCGTGAGTCATGGATGGATAGCCAAATGGGTGTCTGCCTGCTTAGCTAGGTGGTAACGTGCTCGTTTGCCATGCAAGCGGGCCCGGGTTCGATTCCCGGCCGGGTTGGAGATTTTCTCCGCTCGGGGCTGGGTGTTGTGTTGTGCTCGTCGTCACTTCATTTTCATCACCGGCACACAAGTCGCGAATGTAGCGCTGATTGAAATAAGACTTTCCCAGATGGGGCTTCCCGGCCAACGGTACCATACACTCATTTCATTTCATTTCAGCCAAAGCTGTAAAGTGACCGCTCGAGTAAAGTGGAAAATCAGCGCTTTAATCCCGGTGTGGGACAATTTTTCATTGTCGTCAGTTCCTTATGCAGCTGACGGTTGTTATAATTCGCAACACCGAATACACTTCATGTACTAGAAGATGTTGTTCACACCCGTATATTCATTACTAAAATGTATTGCTAATAAAATGAGGTGATCAATTTGTACTCACTATTGCATCTGATAGCTGATTGTGAACATTGAAATTTGTGTTCTGTCAGATATGTATGTAATCGTGATTCTTGTAATTCAAGAAACAATATGAGGGAATACTGAGATAACTCAGAAGCAAGTGATAATTTAATACAGAGCTATATAATATTTTGAGACGATGTATTATCCAACTTTAATGGAATATCTTAGAGCTCAGGCGAAGTATAAGAAAGTTTTAAATGAATAATAGAGCCGTTCAAATGTTTTACGCATCACGTATGATCTGAAGTGATAGCAGTATTTTTGACAGAAAACGGTGACTGGATTTGGATGATTAATTGTCACTTCAGTGTTAAATCGAGTGTTGGCATTTTAATGACGTATCAGGTTCTCTCTAACTCAATTAACTGTCAATTGCTATTTTGAGGGCAACAACGAGAATGTACATGAAAGAAGAAATTGAAAATAGAGATTAACGAACTGTTTGAACGTCGATTTATTGAGACTTCGTTTGTTTCACTAAACTGCAGTCGTTATACCCACGAAAAGATAAAACTTGTGCCGAATTCTAACTCTGAAAATTGTAGCCCCGTCTCACTGTACATCAGTAAGACAGTTTTGATTTTATATAGAAAAGAAGTAACATTATTCACCAAAGAAATTGAAAACCAAAGACTTCACTTAACAGAATCATTGCAAATAAGAGACTAATTAAGACACGTACATACATTTCGTGTATTACTTTGGGTCGCAGTCATTGACAAGGAGGATGTTAATGTATTTATTACCTTACTTTCAAGTCTATCAGGAAATTACTAACAAATGCTTCTACAGGCGCTGAACTTAAAGCGCATTTCAGCCTGCAAATATTTTTCTTTGGATGTTCACTTTACAACTAACGTCCGAAAAGGAATGGTTAAAGTACTTTAAATATTTATGGACTGACAATGAAGAAGAACCAGAAATAAACAGTAATACCAATGACTCTGCAGATCTGACAACAATGGAAGAACTGCAAAAAGTGGTCCAATAAACAAAGACTAATTTACCAGGCATAGATGATAACAACAGTGAGTTGATTAAATATGAGACTGATCAACTAAAGCATCGACGTTTATATTTTATGAATTTTTCTGGCTGAGTGGACATGTGTCAAAAGAATGAAATGAAGATTTTTATAAGTACTATTTCCAAGACAAGAGATACAGTACAACACGAAAGGTACAGGGAAATAAAACTGCTAAATTCCTTTTTATGGACTCCATTAAAACTATGATTTAAAAATACAGACTGAAATGGTAATAGCCTGTGTAACGTATGTCCAACAGTAGCGTAACTAAAGATGCAATTGTATAGGACCCAATAAGAAAAGAAACTGTGGACGCTCCTTAAAGAGATAGTCTGAAAAATTTTGAGGAGGCATATTACAAAAGGTTCCTTGAGGACGTTTACGACGATGTTCACTTCGTAATTTCGAGCCTCGTACACCTGTGGCACAACTGGCCATTGCTGTCGAAGTGGCATCGTGATACAATTTAAATACTGTTATTTGTAGCTGGTATTCTTTAGTAAATAGTGTGACAATCTTCTGCATAGCTTCTGTAGGTCTCTGACTAATATTCGTAACATGAGCTAAAAAAATTCAGTTTCTCTTCAGGAATAACTCTCAGTTATTTGATGTTCCACTTCTTAGAATGGAGAAACCGTCTAACTTAAACTGATATTTCTCACCAGCCACCATTGAATTAGAATTAATTGTATTGCTTTATTTGCAACTACTGTAGTTTTTGATGTGGACACCAGCACAGACAGTGTAACTAACATGCCTGCGGCACAGTGGTAAAGTAATGGAAAGCGGTTCAACTACCCATGTAATAGCCAGTATTTAGATGTTCTGTGGTTTTTCCTAAATTATTCAAGTAAATTGTCAGAATGGTTCCTTTGATAGAGCACACTCAACATCCTTCCCCAATCTGACCCTATGCTCCGCCTCTAATGACATCGTTTGGATACTATTGAGTTCCTTCTCGGCGTTAGGGGCATTATCTTGCATGTATCCACATTTAAAGAAGTTTCCCGACTATTAAAGGAAGCGGAAATTTTGTTCAAGTTGCAATTCGCTGACTCGATCTGACGAACGTTTCGGTCGTTTATGTAATCTGTGCCAGATGGACTGACCAGAAGACAGATTGCTCCACATAAACTGTAATATTTCTGACCTTAGCAAACATCACATCTAGCTCAAAGATTCTCTCCTCAGAGCAGTTGAGTCTGGAGCATTAAACAGATGACGTACTATGTAGTTTGAGGTACCAGTAACAAGTGGTACGACCGGCAACTGTAGTCCATCACTCTGAATGGCTGTTATGTTTAGAGACAGCGCGTCAAAATGCTAGTTTTCTGTCACTGATATTACAAGAACTAAGCATTAAATTTCCTTGATATTAAATTTAGGCATCTCTAAACAGCGGCCTATCGCCCATTTATTTCAAAAGTCATAATAAATAAGCAAAACTAAGAGCAAAAGTTAAGCAAAAAGGCAGACGAAGGGTTTCGGGTATCTTCGGGTTTTACCTTTACTGCGCGCCCATGCGTAATGGTTTGTGCTGCCTAATCGCACCGGAACGAGCAGTCATGGGGCCCAGACGGGTTGTTTGCATCCCGGCATTTGCCTAAAGTGATTCAGAGAAACCACGAAAAACCTAACACAGGATGGTCGGACGCAGGGTTGAACCGTCGTCCACCCGAATGCGATTCCAGTATGCTAACAACTGCGCTACCTCCCTCGGTATGAGCGGTTGTATTTCAGTTCTATAAAGTAAACGCGTGATCAGTTACCGGAGTTTAGAAAGAGAACTTGTGAAATCATTAATGAAGTGTGGATTGTTAAATAGACGCTGGATAAGAGTTGTATTTCGCAGTTTCTCGAGTTCTGCTAGAATGAAATCCAATAGTGTCCCAAAAAGTGAAATGATCTGACATTTAAGTAGTATCAGTTCCTCTCTAACACTTCATTATAGTCGCAAGACAACTGATCTATGACCTATGTGCAATTTCCTGCGCAGGGGACATCTGTAGAAGATTGCAGCTGGTGAACGTTATCAGAAACCCAAGCATTTCACTCAGAGCAGTGAAATCAACTAGGCACCTCGTCCGAACTGCATTCTTAGCACAACTGGAAACAGTGACACCCAATCTGTGGTAATACAGAGCTGGTATGTATTTGGAAAGATGTACAAAGTATTTTTAAAAGTAAAAATTCTTTTACGCAGTAAAACTGACATCCTTTATCAAATTTATCACCCAATCGATCGAATAATAAGAAAGGAAAAGCTCTCGTAAATGAGTTCCGAGTGCAGATTCTTACAAAATCATTGAGGATTAAAACTGGGAAATGTTATCTATCTACTGAATTGATAATATCGGTCCAGGTTAACAATAATTTTATTTGCTATTTGTGAGCACACACGCTAACAGGAAGCATACATCAGTGTTACTAAAAAGTACCAAAAACAACAAAAGAAAAATCAAACAGTGAACGTTAGGATAATTTAACACCCTATTAATTCTGCTTGTCGCGCCCATAAGGAATGGATAAGGCAAGAGTGACTGTAATCTCAACACGGCCTCCCCCCCCCCCCCCCCCCCCAACCGCATAATCGCTGTTGGGTGCATAATTATTGCTCCGTTCATACCAGGTAACAAGGTATTGATTTCACACCAAATAACTCTGCTCAGTCATGAGCTCTCTACAACGTGATGCAATGTCTCGAGTCACCCAGTCTAAAAAATTTAAAAGAAATGACACAAATATAGCTAACCATTCTCCTCCAGTGATCGCCCTCACAAGGAGCAATTCTCATCAGACTGACAGCTGAGAATGACAAGAGCTGGTTCTGCTGCAGCCTGCTGGCAAAAACAGTTTACAGGTCATGAAATAAACTGACACTCGAATAAAAGTTCTCTCCTCTTGTCCAGGTGTCTCAGTTCACGTCTACCAACAAAGTCCAAGTGTCTTGAAACTTTTATGTTGCCTCTCTCCACTGGGCTTCTCAGAAAAGGTCTGTGGAAACCTTTCTCACCTATGGGAAAGCTCAACAAATGATTACCCAATGAAATTTTATGAAACGGAGCTCCACCTATTAATATTTTAGGCCGCACAATGAGGTGCTTTCCCAAAGTGACAGAGAGAAAAACTTTGTTGTTCACGTAGTCTTGCATCCGTATGATTCTATTCTTCTTCTCCCCTTCCCTCCCCTCCCCCCTCCCCAATCCAGCAAAATGAGGAAAGCTTTAGCAGTAACTGCTACACAGATCTCCGCGAGAAAAACGGGAGATGGCTACCTTTTGTCCAGCACAACTCCTTCCAGCTCTCTCGGAAGGTTTTACGGCGAAATAAGCACCACTGAGATGTTCTTTTAGCAGAGATAGCGGTTAGTAAAATAACTCATTTTGTATTGACCTCACACGCTACATTGTTCTCAAACCGATTTCTCTTACACTACTGGCAATGAAAATTCCTACACCGAGAAGAAATGCAGATGATAAACGGGTATTCATTGGACAAATATAATGTACTAGAACTGACATGTGATTACGTTTTCACGCAATTTGGGTGCGTAGATCCTGAGAAATCAGTACGTAATAACGGCCTTGACACGCCTGGGCATTGAGTCAGAGCTTGGATGGCGTGTACAGGTACAGCTTCAACACGATTCCACAGTTCATCAAGAGTAGTGACTGGCGTATTGTGACGAGCCAGTTGCTCGGCCACCATTGACGAGACGTTTTCAGTTGGTGAGAGATCGGGCGAATGTGCTGGCCAGGACAGCAGTCGAACATTTTCTGTATCCAGAAAGGCCCGTACAGAACCTGCAACATGCGGTCGTGCATTATCCGGCTGAAATGTAGGTCTTCGCAGGGATCGAATCAAGGTTAGAGCTACGGGTCTAACACATCTGAAATGTAACGTCCACTGTTCAAAGTACCGTCAATGCGAACAAGAGGTGACCGAGACGTGTAACCAATGGCACCCCATACCATCACGCCGGGTGATACACCATCGCAAGCGCTCCTGTCTGTGACGCAGCGTCAAGGGTAACAGCAGCCATGGTCTCCGAGCTGATAGTCCATGCTGCTGCAAACGTCGTCGAACTGTTCGTGGGGATGGTTGTTGTCTTGCAAACGTCCCCATCTGTTGACTCCTGGATCGAGACGTGGGTGCACGATCCGTTACAGCCACGCCGATAAGATGCCTGTCATCTCGACTCCTAGTGATACGAGGTCGTTGGGATCCAGCACGGCGTTCCGTATTACCCTCCTGAACCCACCGATTCCATATTCTGCTAACAGTCATTGGATCTCGAACAACGCGAGCAGCAGTGTCGAGATACGATAAACCGCAATCGCGATAGGCTACAATCCGACTTTTATCAAAGTCGGAAACGTGATGGTACGCATTTGTTCTCCTTAGACGAGGCATCGCAACAACGTTTCACCAGGCAACGCCGGTCAACTGCTGTTTGTGTATGAGAAATCGGTTAGGAAACTTTCCTCATGTCAGCACATTGTAGGTGTCACCACCGGTGCCAACCTTGTGTGAATGCTCTGAAAAGCTAATCATTTGTATTTCACAGCTTCTTCTTCCTGTCGGTTAAATTTCACGTCTGTAACACGTCAGCGTGTAGCAATTTTAATGGCCAGTAGTGTAGAAAGTGGCCCTTGCTACACAGGACTTGCAGTCACAAGCGTCAGTCAACACTTCTGTTCACAAAGTGGTATGGCCATATATTCTATATGTCGACAAGTGCTCAAGGTGGAGCCCTCTGCTCAATCAGCTTCCCTTTAGAATTCGTTCTGTGGCTACGGTTGCGTCCGGTGTCTGAAAACGGCTTCCCACGCCGCCTCTTACGTTGCTCTCCCTATTCCTCTAAATCAAGAACATGCACCTAAATAGTTAGGTGGAAAAGGGAGATGGGTGTTAGCAACTCGATCTTCACAATATTATCGTTACCCATGATATCACCACACAAATTTCTACGAATAGGCACAATAACAGAGAAACGTATAACGTATCAGCACAACATTTGGCTGCCGCAATTTAAAGTCCCTGCATTTCCTTATGTCGTCCAAAACGGTATTGTCAGCGAACAGCCTTTTAGTGATGCTGACATGCTATCCCTCTTAGTCGTTATACTATGCTGTGACTCAAGAATCTGGTTAGAGGTCACATAGAAGATAATTTCTGGGAGGGTACGAAGAAGTTAACTAGGTCCAGTAGACGACTGTCAGTCTCCAAATATATCACGCCTGACTGAATCTTCTCATCGACCAGAAAATCGTAAAACCTACCAGAAGTTCTCATTATCTACAGCTATTGTAAAATACGGTGAGTTACCTCAGAGTTTAACCAAACCCCAATATGATCATCTATGCACGCATTTTACATTACATTTATACAGTTTCTGCGTCTGCTGCTAGTCTTTGCATCAAACACTAATTATTTATATCCATACCAATTTTAACTACAATTTTCTAGTGAGTTAATGGTCTTATTTTCTAAGGTCTCTCGCGGTTCAAGGCGCGCAGTCCGGAACCGTGCGACTGCTACGGTCGCAGGTTCGAATCCTGCCTCGGGCATGGATGTGTGTGATGTCCTTAGGTTAGTTAGGTTTAAGTAGTTCTAAGTTCTAGGGGACTAATGACCACAGCAGTTGAGTCCCATAGTGCTCAGAGCCATTTGAACCATTTTTTCTAAGGTCGTCGTACTAATTTCCACCTCTCAGAAGTCCCTCAATGCAATCGCGTATCAACCGCTTATTTGAGCGTAAGGGCAAGTGTAACATTCTGAAACCATGAGAACTGCACAACTTGTTTTTACTTTTTGTAAGCCAGTGTTCATTGAGACACATCACAATGCGACTCTTTCAAAAACAATTCTAATTCGGGCACAGTGCTTTTTACTGACTGTCGAAGAAAGATAGAAATTCAGTATTCATCTGTGGTGAACTAAATTCAGATTTTGCCTTAAATAATAAATGCTCAAGATGTTCGTTTTTACAATCATGTTGATCAGTTTTGGAATATTTTGTTTCACATCTCAAGGTAGAGTCAGTATTTTGTAAATTAGTTGGACGAGCGTGTACAAATTGTGTGAGCCCTTTTCGGAGCTTTATATGTTTCACTGATCTGACCGTGGAAGTTCTATTGTGCCTACAGTGTTTGATTCTGACTTAGAGCTTAGCAAGTTTATAAGATCATTGGTAAATTTCTGTTTACCCAGCCTGTTCATATGCAAGCCGTGAGCAACGAAGAAGTTTCTGTCACAGCTAATATTTAATACACGGACATCAGAGATTGAACAACCTTGAACTGGCCTTTCCGATTTCCACGATAGCAGTTTAACCTTCTCGAACCATATGATGTTTCGTATAAATTCGAGTAGACCACAGATGTGACGTTAATGTATTCTGCGGTTAGAGAACTGACGCTTTCTTTACTCTGCTTTCGTGTATTTTCACTTCTGAGAAAATGCTAGGCGAGTTGCTTTCTGTGTCAGGAGTTATTCCCTCTAACTTCCAATAGAGCAACGTTTAAAGACATCCTTGTAGGCCGTTAAGTGGACTACATCCGAATCACATTGCGCGCAGAGAGAAATTTTTCTGTACTACATGGCCTGAAGCATTTCAAACTGAGGCTAGGAGTACACGGATGTGCGATGGTTCTCATAAAGCCTTCTCTTTGACTCAATGATAAGCCAACAAGACTAGGAAGCGGATAAATTCTGTTTACAGAAGAAATAGAGTAAATATACGTTGCTATCCGACGAAGTCGCAGCTACGTGAAGGATATGTCAGAATCCGGCTGCAGTTCTCGGCTGCACAGTTCCTTTCGTGGCATTGCTAGACATAACTGCCCCATGAAAGTAGACCCCGTAAAGGCCCAAGGGATGTCGACAGGCGTCCGCGTCGTCTTCTGCCTCGTGGTTTCATGCGGATGTGTTCAGCACAACTGTCTCCCCGCCATTTTGCCAACCATCCAGAATGTGGAGTAACATCTGAGGTCATCATTCCCATACAACTTAGAACTGCTTAAACCTAACTAACCTAAGGACAGCACACACATCCATGCCCGAGGCAGGATTCGAACCTGCGACCGTAGCGGTCACGCGGTTGCAGACTGAAGCGCCTAGAACCGCTCGGCCACACCGGCCTGCTTTCCTCCAAAAGTTCATCCGTGAGCAAGGAGTAGAGCCTCTGACTACGAACCAAAATTTCGGTGTTCCAACCTAGCCACTTCTTAACTTTTAAATAAAATTCATCAGCAATGGCGGCCGAAGACTTCCGGAATAAGAAGTTACCCTGCTTCTACCAATTTTCTTGTCAAAGAGGACGGAAGGACGGATAGAGATTCAGGGCACCCTCTTTTCCTTGTGGTTGGAAACTGTCCTTAAAAGGCGGAAGAATCAGCAGTGATCAGAAACATAAAAATGCAGAAGGTAGTGGAAACGACAGTATTAAAGACACAATGTGTATCCACACGACATGTAGCCTGTAACTGGAAAAAGTGTCATGACGGTCCCTTCATTGGCAAAAGATTCCGGAATAGCCCCGAAATCGGATCTCCGGGAGGGATTACCAAGGGGGAAGTGACCATCAGAAAAAGGTTGAATAAACTGCGAAAGGGTAACGTTCTACGAGTCGGGACGTAGGATGTCAGCTATTTGAACGAAGCAGGAAAGATAGAAAGTCTGAGATGGGAAATGATAGGGCTCAACCAAGGTACAGTGGGGATCAGTTAAGTGAAGTGGAGAAAAGATAAGGATGTCTGATCAGACGAATATAGGGTAATATCAACAGCAGCAGAAAATGGTATAACTGGAGGGAGATTCGTCAAGAAGGGTCAGGCAGAAAGTGAGTTACTGTGAACAGTTCAGTGATAGGGATTCTACAGCAAACCAACGCCGACAACGGTAGTTCAGATATACATGTCAAGGTGCAAATGAAGAGGTGCAGAAAATGTATGAGGATACTCAATGGGTAATTCAGTATGTAAAGGTAGATATAAATCTAACAGTCATAGGAGAATGGAACACAATTATAGGGGAAGAAATAGAAGAAATGGTTACGAGAGAATAAGGACTTGGCAGAAGGGATGAGAGAGGAGAAAGACTGAGTTCTGTTATAAATTTCAGATGGTAATTTCAGGTGACTAAACATGTTTTTCTCCGGCATCGACCATAGCAGTGTTTAATATTTATAATGCTGCCTTTCTAATTCCATTGATGAAATATCGGGTTACAAATTGAGTCGTGGCGTCGTGTTGCCGCAACGTTTGGACGACTTCCACACTCTTCACCTTCAGGTAAAAACTTTTAAGTTATACGCCGAAAGATTGCGACAAACACTGAACCACGAATCGGCTAAACCGAGAAGGTATAATCCACAAACATTCAAATGCGGTTTCTGATTGGTTGCGTAATCTCCTTGTATGAACAATGTATATGGCGTTAAGACCGTCTACTTTTGTGAAGTTACGCTGAAATATTAATAATGTGTATAGTTAAGAACGAAATACACTTAGAGTTAATTTCACGTTTGTTTCATGTTCCTTTCAAGGCGTTGCCTCCGTAACTGAGTGGTGAGAGTAGCTGGCTGCCGTGTGTAGGACCCGGGTCCAGTGTCTGGTAACGCCAAGAAATTTCTCTTCTTGGACGATTGGTACGAATTCCACTCAGTGGTGTTGCCAATTAAAGAACATTTTTCCTCGTGTCATTAGTCTTATGACTGGTTCCATGCACTCCGCCAGGAATTACTCACCTACGCAAACCTCTTCATCACAGAGTAACACTCGAATCTTACGTCCTCACTTACTTCTTGGATATATTCCAATCTCTGTCTTCCACGATAGTTTTTGCCCTCTACAGTTCTCTCTACTATCAGGGAGTTTACCCCCCCCCCCCCAATGGTTTAACACATGTCCTATCGTCCTGCCCCTTCCTCTTGTCAGTGTGTTCCGTATTTTCCTTCCTTCACGGACTCTGTGGAGAACCTTCTGACTGCTTATCTTACCAGTCCGACTCAATTTATTTCAACATTTTTCTGTAGCACCACACGTCAAACGCTACGACTCTCCCTATTCCAGTTTTCTCACAGTCCATGTTCCACTACCACACAATGCCGTTCACCAAGCGTACCGGGTGATCAAAAAGTCAGTATAAATTTGAAAACTGAATAAATAACGGAATAACGTAGATAGAGAGGTACAAATTGACACACATGCTTGGAATGACATGGGGTTTTATTAGAACAAAAAGAAAAATACAAAAGTTCAAAAATGTCCAACAGATGGCGCTTCATCTGATCAGAATAGCAATAAGTGGCATAACGAGCAAGACAAAGCAAAGATGATGTTCTTTACAGTAAATGCTCAATATTTCTACCATCATTCCTCAATAATAGCTGTAGTCGAGGAATAATGTTGTGAACAGCACTGTAAAGCATGTCCGGAGTTATGGTGAGGCATTGGCGTCGGATGTTGTCTTTCAGCATCCCTAGAGATGTCGGTCGATCACGATACACTTCAGGTAACCCCAAAGACCTGGGCGGCCAAGCATGACGAAATTGGCGGCTGAGCACACGGTCATCACCAAACTTCGCGTGCAAGAGATCTTTCACGCGTCTAGCAATATAGGGTGGAGCGCCATCCTCCATAAACATCGTACGTTCCAGCAGGTGTTTATCAGCCAGGCTCGGGTTGATGAGATTCTGTAACATGTCAGCGTACCTCTCACCCGTCATGGTAACAGTTAGTGACGTTTTGCTGTCCAGCGCCATCTGTCAGACATTTTGTGAACTTTGTTTTTGTTTGTTCTAATAAAACCCCATGTCATTCCAAGCATGTGTGTCAATTTTTACGTCTCTATATACATTATTCCGTGGTTTACTAAGTTTTCCAATTTATACTGACTTTTTGATCACCTGGTATTTTCTCAGAAATTTCTTCCTCAGATTAAGAAAAATATTTGACAACAGTAGGTTTTTCATAGCCATGGATTCTCTGTTTGTTTGTGTTAGTCTGCTTTATATCTCTACTTCGTGGTCACCAATTTTGATGTTAGGTTTCTCACTGTTCCCATTTCTGTTATTTCTCATTACCTTCGGCTTTCTCCGGTTTACTCTCGCTCCATGTTATGTACTCATAAGACTATTCATTCCATTCCACAGATCCTGTAATTCTTCTTTATACTCACTAACGATTCACTAAGGACAGTAACGTCATTAGCGAATCTTATCATTGATATCCTTTCACCCTCAATTTTAATACCACTTTTGAACCTTTCTTTTACTTCATCCTTGTTATGAACAGTAGGAGTGAAGGACTGCATCCATATCTTACACCTTTTTTAATCCGCGCATTTCGCCTTTCTTTTCGAGTCTTATTGCTCCCGCTTCATTCTAGTATATAATGTATATTGCCCGTATTTTCCTATAACTTACTCGTATTTTCTTTGGATTTCGACAATCTTGCAACATTTTACATTGTAGAACGGCTTTTCTAAGTCAACAAATGCTAAGAAAGTGTCTATTTTTCTTCAACCTACACTCCTGGAAATGGAAAAAAGAACACATTGACACCGGTGTGTCAGACCCACCATACTTGCTCCGGACACTGCGAGAGGGCTGTACAAGCAATGATCACACGCACGGCACAGCGGACACACCAGGAACCGCGGTGTTGGCCGTCGAATGGCTCTAGCTGCGCAGCATTTGTGCACCGCCGCCGTCAGTGTCAGCCAGTTTGCCGTGGCATACGGAGCTCCATCGCAGTCTTTAACACTGATAGAATGCCGCGACAGCGTGGACGTGAACCGTATGTGCAGTTGACGGACTTTGAGCGAGGGCGTATAGTGGGCATGCGGGAGGCCGGGTGGACGTACATCGTGCAGCCCGCCTCCAGTGGTGTCGCGACAGGCGTGAATGGAGGGACGAATGGAGACGTGTCGTCTTCAGCGATGAGAGTCGCTTCTGCCTTGGTGCCAATGATAGTCGTATGCGTGTTTGGCGCCGTGCAGGTGAGCGCCACAATCAGGACTGCATACGACCGAGGCACACAGGGCCAACACCCGGCATCATGGTGTGGGGAGCGATCTCCTACACTGGCCGTACACCTCTGGTGATCGTCGAGGGGACACTGAACAGTGCGCGGTACATCCAAACCGTCATCGAACCCATCGTTCAACCATTCCTAGACCGGCAAGGGAACTTGCTGTTCCAACAGGACAATGCACGTCCGCATGTATCCCGTGCCACCCAACGTGCTCTAGAAGGTGTAAGTCAACTACCCTGGCCAGCAAGATCTCCGGATCTGTCCCCCATTGAGCCTTTCTCGCGTCTGCACGTCTAGCACGAACGCTGGTCCAACTGAGGCGCCAGGTGGAAATGGCATGGCAAGCCGTTCCACAGGACTACGTCCAGCATCTCTACGATCGTCTCCATGGGAGAATAGCAGCCTGCATTGCTGCGAAAGGTGGATATACACTGTACTAGTGCCGACATTGTTCATGCTCTGTTGCCTGTGTCTATGTGCCTGTGGTTCTGTCAGTGTGATCATGTGATGTATCTGACCCCAGGAATGTGTCAATAAAGTTTCCCCTTCCTGGGACAATGAATTCACGGTGTTCTTATTTCAATTTCCAGGAGTGTAGTTTACATTATAATGCACTACGTGATGCGTGCCTCTCTGGTGCGTTTACATATCCTAAATCCAAACTGACCGCCTTATAACTGAGCCTCTATTTTCTTTCCATTCATATCAACCTGGTTTTTGAGATAATTTTCGGACGTGTATGCCCTTGCTATCTTCGGAACTGTGTGGATGATATTTTTCCGATAGTCTGATCGTACGTCGCCATTTTCATAAATTCTCGATGCCAAGTTGTATAGACTTTTGGTGCCACTTTCCCCAATGATTTCAGACGTTCCGATGGAATGTTGCATATCTCTTCTGCCTTATTTCATCCCAAGTCTTCCAGACCTTTCATAATTTCGGACCCTAATACTAGCAGGCAAATGTCTCAAAAATGAAATCGACAGGAAGTGCAAAATGGCTAAGCAGGCATGGCTAGAGGACAAATGTAAGGATGTAGAGGCTTATTTCACTAGGGGTTAAATAGATACTGCCTACAGGAAAATTAAAGAGACCTTTGGAGTAAAGAGAAGCATTAGTATGACTATCAAGACCTCAGATGGAACCTCAGTTCTACGCAAAGAAGGTAAAAAGCAGAAAGGTGGAAGGAGTATATGGAGTGTCTATACAAGGGCAATGTACTTCAGTGCAATGTTATAGAAATGGAAGAGAATGTAGATGAAGATGAAATGGGAGATATGATACTGCGTGAAGAGTTTGACAGAGCACTGAAAGACCTAAGTCGAAACAAGGCCCCGGGACTAAACAACCTTCCATTAGAACTACTGACAGCCTTGGGAGAGCCAATCCTGACAAAACTCTACCATCTGTTGAGCAAAATGTGTGAGACAGGCAAAATACCCTCAGACTTCAAGAAGAATATAATAATTCCAATCCCAAAGAAAGCAGGTGTTGACAGATGTGAAAATTACCGAACTATCAGTTTAATAAGCCACGGCTGCAAAATACTAACACGAATTCTTTACAGACGAATGGACAAACTGGTAGAAGCTGACCTCGGGGAAGATCAGTTTGGATTCCGTAGAAATGTTGGAAACGTGAGGCAATACTGACACAACGACTTATCTTGGAAAATAGATTAAAGAAAGGCAAACCTACGTTTCTAGCATTTGTAGACTTAGAGAAAGCTTTTGACAATGTTGACTGGAATACTTTCTTTCACATTCTGAAGGTGGCAGGGGTAAAATACAGGGAGCGAAAGGCTATTTACAGTTTGTACAGAAACCAGATGGGAGTTATAAGAGTCGAGGGGCATGCAAGGGAAGCAGTGGTTGGGAAGGGAGTGAAACAGGGTTGTAGCCTCTCCCCAATGTTATTCTATCTGTGTATTGAGCAAGCAGTAAAGGAAACAAAAGAAAAATTCGGAGTAGGTATTAAAATCCATGGAGAAGAAATAAAAACTTTGAGGTTCGCCGATGACATTTTAATTCCGTCAGAGACAGCAAAGGACCTGGAAGAGCAGTTGAACGGAATGGGTAGTGTCTTGAAAGGAGGTTATAAGGTGAACATCAACAAAAACAAAACGAGGGTAATGGAATGCAGTCGAATTAAGTGGGGTGATGCTGAGGGAATTAGATTAGGAAATGAGACAATTAAAGTAGTAAAGGAGTTTTGCTATTTGGGGAGCAAAATAACTGATGATGGTTGAAGTAGAGAGGATATAAAATGTAGACTAGCAATGGCAAGGAAAGCGTTTCTGAAGAAGAGAAATTTGTTAACTTCGAGTGTGGATTTTAGTATCAGGATGTCGTTTCTGAAAGTGTTTGTGTGGAGTGTAGCCATGTAAGGAAGTGAAACATGGACGATAAATAGTTTGGACAAGAAGAGAATAGAAGCTTTTGAAATGTGGTGCTACAGAAGAATGCTGAAGATTAGATGGGTAGATCACATAACTAATGAGGAATATTGAATAGGATTGGGGAGAAGAGATGTTTGTGGCACAACTTGACCACAAGAAGGGATCGGTTGGTAGAACATGTTCTGAGGCACTAAGGGATCACCAATTAAGTACTAGAGGGCAGCGTGGAGGGTAACAATCGTAGAGGGAGACCTAGAGATGAAAACACTAAGCAGATTCAGAAGGATGTAGGCTGCAGTAGGTACTGGGAGATGAAGAAGCGTGCTCAGGATAGAGTACCATGGAGAGCTGCATCAAACCAGTCTCAGGACTGAAGACCACAACAACAACAATACTAGATCCCCCAAGTGATCCCTGTCGACTAAAACGTCTTCTTGTAAAACTTCATTTGAGAAGTGCTCTCTATTATAGAGGCCTGCTCTTTTTTCTGCCTTGAACAGTGGAATTTCCATTGTGCTCCTAATTTAACCGAAGTTTGTTTTAATTTTTCTATATGCTGAGTCTATCATCCAGAAGATAATTTGTTTTTCGATTTCTTCATATCTTTTCTGCTGCCATTTGGCTTTCGCCGTCCTGAGTTTGCTATTAATTTCATCCCTAGGGGATTTATATTACTGTATTTCTTTGTTTCCCTGAACATTTTTGTACTTCCTGCTTTCAACGGTCATTTGAAGTATTTCATCTGTTACCCGAGGTATTCATAGCGGCACGTAGTGGGCACGTTTGTTTGTACGTAACGCTGAATTCTAAAACTCAGTTGTAGTATGAAATAGCTGACACATATGACGTCGTACCAGATGTATGAGGCACCTTATCACCTTTGGCATGTTCACTTTAATGACGGCTTTTAACTTTTGTCAATATTATTAATTTTGTTTCAAATAGAATGTGGCTCCTCACGGCGTTTGTGTTCTCCCTACAAATTTTTTGGCATATGGCTTTACTTGAAATTCTTACATAAAGTTGAGTTACTGAACATCAGATGACAAAACACCTTTGTCTGCAGCAACGAACACAGCAATATCTAAAATTCATAATTTCATAAAATGGTCGCAAGACTCATAAGTGACTACATGTCAAACCTGAAATCCAGCTGCCCCAAAATGTGAAATTTGAAACGTTTATGGGGAAAGTTGTTTGAGATACATAAGCAGTATTGAAAATGAATTGTATGAAATGTTATCGAAGCTGAAGAAACGTTATTCGATATTTATTGATCAACAAAGTTCATCATTATTACCAGCAGAAGGCATATCATACCATCGAATGTCATACCATCTTACGAGAGGAGACCACGACGTTCGCATCACGGATTAACTTCAGACTTCGCACACTTTTAGTACTCCATGAGGACACCATATGTGCAGGTAGTAAGGCGTATTACTTAGGTGATATCGAGAAAATCGAAAAAGAATTTTTACGCGTCAGTGATGTACCGGAGCTTTGTGATCGCTATGCCCGTGGTCATGTGGTTACCGTTAAAGCTCCGTATTCGATGGATTGCTGATTCAAGTCACGCTCATGTTTTTTTTAAAATCTGTATTTATGCTGCACTGGTCATATTATTTTATACATATGGCATTTGAAAGGCAATATGCAGAATAGACACGTATATTTGAATGAACTTTTATGGAGTTTGCCATTGGATTGAAGACTTCCTTGTAGACAGAATCCAACACGTCATTCTTAACGGAATAAAATCGACAGATGTAAAAGTAATTTCCGGAATAACACAAGGACGTATGAAAGAACCGTTAATGTTTACAATGTTTGCAAGTGATCTAGCAGAAAGCCTCGGAAGCTCTTTAAGACTGTTCGTAGATAATGCGACTTTCTATAATAGAGTAGCAACGCCAGAAGACAGTATCGATTTGCAAAATGACCTGCAAGGGATTGATGAATGCTGCGGGATCTGGCAGCTGAACCTGAACTTAAATAAGTGTAACATATTGCATATAATTATAAAAAGAAATCCACTATTCCGCAGCTGCACCAATGATGAAATATTGCTGGAAACAGCACTTACTGTAAAATATCTAGCAGAGCGGCCTTAAGTGGAATGACCACATAAAACAAATAGTAGGACAAGCAGATGACATACTGAGATTCATAGGAAGAATCTTAAGGAAATGCAACTCATCCAGACTGCATGTGGCTTACGAGGGTTTTGTGGCGGTTTTTGTGTGTCATCAACATCGACAAGTGCAATGAATATGGATGATACGATACTCTACGGTATTCTGCGGTTTGAATTCACTCTATTTTTTTTTAGCAGTTGCCTTGATTTGTTTTTGTGACTGATACTGACAATATTATACACATGTATAATGCATTATTCAAACTACAACTTCTCCCGGATAATTATTTTGTTCAAATTATACAAGAATTCCACCTGGCGTAGTGTAATAATGTTGACTATGAGCTGTGTTCATATCACTAAAATTACATATCGTACGTCAGAGCGTTTATAATTTTTGTCTTCGATGGATTTAATTATTCTTAGCAAATTGATCATGAAAGGGAACCACAGAATACCACCCGCACACAACACTGACGTATGCTACCAAAAATATTTTTCTCCGTGATTCGTGCGTAGTTTAATTTTGGCCACATACATCAGAAATGAAATCTTGTTCAACAATAAATACCATCAGCACTGTTCTTAGAGAATGCAGTTTGATTCGATCAATTTTTTTTATATAAATGGAGTACAGTACCACCGGTGCACATTTATTTATTACACATCGGAATATTGAAAGTTTGCAATTTCAAGTAATTTAAATTTGCCGCTGTAATAAAAGTTAAGATGGCGGCCAACAAAAGATAGAGGATTTCCTTTTTAATTAAGATTTTCCTTTTCCCAATAAATCATTTAAATTGATGCTACCAATAAGAAAAATGATTAAATTGTTTTTCAAATTAGTTTAACACAAACCCATGCTATTTTCAACTAAAGAAGTACAGACGAAGTTGCTATATAATCGCAGCTGACAATGGCTGCGCTTCTTGCAGCTATGATAAAACAATTAATACAAAATTATAATTAAAACAGGAAGTGAATTTTCAATAATTAATCATAAATAGTTTTAACGGATTTGGCTCTATTTGTTTTTATCAGCAAATGAACATAAAAGTACAATAATTTTTCATTAAATGTTTTTCATTTAACAGACCTCAAATCGACTCGCGTCTTGCGATGTACATCAGAAGAAGACGACAAAAGGGCACAAAACAAAAGAAAAGAATGACACAGATTAACAAAGAATGTGCAACAAATATTGTCTCTGTTTTACATAATTATCTTTTTTTAAAGAAATAATTATATAATTAAATGAATATCATCCATACGATCATATTCCACTCGTAATAAAAAAAATTATATATCGTGGATGTTATATTGCGCCTTGGGCTGATAAAAAAAAAGTTTATTCACCATGTTTATTTCTCATCACCCTTTTTCTTATCAGTCCACATAATCCACGAAGATTCATTGTCTTTAATGTCTGAATATTTGACTTCAATGTAACTTGTCACAGAAAATTGTATTTGAATTGAGCAATAAAAAAAAATCCGTGACTGTATTGCCTCGGAAAATGCTTCGGATGCTTCCCGGATTATCTTACCCCCCCCCCCCCCCCCCCCATTCGGGTTAGCTGGAATCGGAAAACCGGGATCAAAACCGTCCAAGGGGCTTCAAGACAATACATTCACCTACTATTTACAGTTAGGTTTGACATAGTTGAGATTGTACAAACTGGAACAGAATTTATGTTTCTGTCGCATGTGCGAAATACATTGAAGATTTATGATTTTTTTAAGGTTTAATATATTTATTGTGTATGACGAAAATGTCTTCCACGTCGACCCGTCGGAACGCAGTCAGGCGGTGACTGCCGACGGTCCGCCCCTGGCTGCCGTCGGCTGCGTCGATTGCTATCTGCTGCCGGCCGGAACTACTCCTGCCGCAGCTTTGTATTCTCTTGTGCCTCGTCATTCAGTTGATTGTTATCTGCTGCCGGCCGTAACTACTCCTGCTGCAGCTTTGTATTCTCTTGTGCCTCGTCATTCAGTTCAAGACGGGTACATGAAATGTCAAAATACATGTGTCGGTGACAAGATAAACACTCTTACCATCCTGTGGAGAAAATTTGTTAGTGTCCATATCACTCACTTTCACACAGAATGAATTAATTTTGTCCTGTATCTTGACACTGTTCAATACAATGTAGTAATTCATTTAGGAATTCATCACAATATGCACATTTCAATCACGGCACTGTTAATCACACACGTGTCCGTAGCGTGCTTTGTGTATACTCGGAGAATGTGATTACACTTTCTCTCTCGCGACGCGCTGCGAAGGCAACGTTGCATTGTTTTTGTGCGTCGCGGCTGGCTCTACAGTCAGTCACATAATATTTTACCCGCAAAGACGCTCCGAATCGAATTATTAGAGGTCACGAGTTCCTTTTTAACTGCTAATATTGGCAACAGAACGTAACGTCCAAAGCGTTGCTATTACCTTAGACACTACATGAGTGTTCTTAAGGTTTCTTGATCACAGTTTATCACTGTTCACATTTTTCGCTAAATAAATCAGTGTCCATTAGACTTTTGTGCAGTTCTTGTAAGACACAGATGAAGTTTCTGATTGCTATGAGTACATGTCCATAGTACTTACACACAGTCTATATACGAACGACATCTTTCATGAAATGAGGTCTAGCACATTTGCACATATTTTCGCATTACAGTGACTGAATAACAAGATCAAAATTTTATCCAGTTACATAACATCATACTATATAAAACCTTAGGAATCTGCTACATTGTTGTGATCATTAGATCATTCTCGAACAATCGAGATAACAGTACATTTCCATGTTCATGGCAAATACACATATTTTATCATTTCTTGGGACAGAGATCCGTGTTTGACTTCTTCTAACCGAAATGTCCCTGATAAGTCATTTCATATGACTTCATATTGAAATGTGTACATTAATTAGTACACAGTCAGATACTATTCGAGAGGTGGCTGACAGGATCACACAGCTCACACATGACCAACACTCGTTGCATATATGGGACTATATGACTCATTCTCATTTAAAACATTTTATTCATTTCAATGGTATGTACGCTTCAAAAAAAATATTACATCTAATACAATAATATTTAAGTGAACATTTATGAAGCTACAGATTTCTTTTATTAAAATGTGTTTATCATGGAGATTCTTTACTCCTTGCACAAATAATTCAAGAATATTATATTGTGACACTTCATGTGTAAATCTACAAACTACCAAACATACAATATAAATGCATTACTAAAACTAAACATCACATTTATTAATGTTCGGTACGTTAGCACCTCTTATTAGTCCATTCTAAATACAAACATTTTATTCCAAATATTTTTTCTTGTCTTTATGGCAATATAGCCACTTCCTCTTCGTCCAGGGAACCAAGTAAACTGCTCTACAATAGATCTTGTGCAAGAATACATTCATTTTATGTTGATAATCTTTTATGATACCAGGTTGTTCAACGAATACTTCATGATATTCAGACAATAATTCGGTCAATTGCTTAGCCTCAGAAGTATCAATGCAAGGTGTCATCTTTATTTTTTCTTGTATTGTTGCCACGATGTCATTCGCATCGCTGGGTACATCGTTATTTCGGCTTTGACTACGTATCTGGGGGTGCTCTTGGTTCGACATTAACATCTTCTGTTTACTGACAGAGAGGTGTACCTTTTGCATTAATGGAAGGTTTGCACCGAACTCCCGATTCAACATCAAAGTTATCGGTCGTTGTTGGTGATTAAGACCACACGTATCCCCGGGCAAGATTAATTATACCTTCCTTTTCCCGAAGGAACTCAAGTCCCAGAACCACTGGTACGGATAAGTTATCTATCAATAGGAACGTGCATGTCAAGCGATCATTTCCTAAGGTAACTTCCGCCTGTGTCTGGAATTTTATGGTTTGTGTCTTATTTCCCAACGCTCCAATAACCTTGCAATTTGCGACGGGTAAGATCGGTAATTTTCCTAGTTGCGAAACCTTCTTGAAAAATTGCATATTCATTACGGATACATTTGCACCTGTATCGAGCAGAATTGTAGTTGGTATCCCATTTACACTCACGGTGACACTTGCTTGAATTATTTCCTTTTCTACCTTATCAGAAATGACAGGTTCTTGATATAGCTCATCTTCTAATTTATTTCCATCCTGATATCGAATCATGTTTATATTGTGCTTCTTCGACCTACTGCCTTCCTTGTTGGAAGGCCTACAGGGACTGCAATTGTTTGTCGGCTTCTGTGAATTTTGTTTGGTATCAGAAGGTACCTCTGTTATTTTCACATTTTGTGAATTTTCTGTTGTAGTTGGAGGTGGCCTGCTTGTATCCCACCACGGTGGATATTGTCCGTTTGACATCGGACTAGCTTGGACATAGTTTACCAGCTGACCTGTATTAAAAGAACCTTGCGACGGTTGCCAATGGCTTGGTCCTGGTTGCCGCCAGTATTCGTTATTTCCGCGCATATTCTTTGGCTTATCTTTGTAAGGACTGTCTGGTCTGTGGTCATTCCGTCTTTTTCGGTTATTAATGTCACTATGAAAATTTGAATTCTGATTGCGATGCTTCATTGGATTACCATTCGGCTGTTGGTATTCTTCGGCTTTCCTATAATCCTTGTTATTATTATCGTTGTAACCACAGTCTTGGTTGTATTGGTTTCTATTACTGTTATTGTTGTAATTGCTGTATCCTTGAGATTCATTTTTATATTGTTAGGACTAGCTTCGCCCCTATTTACCTTGTTTGAATTCCATGAACTCTTTCCGTTCGGACTGTTTGTATTGCTGGTGACATCAGAAGTTTTTCTGGCGTCCTCCTGCACAAGATCCAAGAAATCGATTACAGACAGAAATTCTTTTAAGTCGGTATCTGAAACACTGAACAGTTTCTCTCTAATGTGGACTGGTAGTCTGGCTTTTAATACTCTAGTGGTAACTGGCTCATCCCAGTATCTGGTCATGTTAACATATTTTTCAAAATATTTCCTTAGTGAACCTGATTTCGGATTATAGACTTTGGCATTGTATACTATTTTACGAAGTCGCTCTTGAATAGACGCCGACCAAAATTGATCTAAAAACGCCTTTTCAAAGTCATGAAAGGTTTTACATGTTTCTGCGGCATTTAATGCCCATAATGACGCATCACCAGAGATATACGATACCACAAATTGTATCTTTTGTTCTTCTGACCATGATTTTGGAAGAACACTTTTGAAATTACGGATAAATACAACAGGGTATACGTTTCTTTTGCTTTCTTCATTGAAGATCTGAAACTGCTGATGCTTGATGAGACTCTCTTCGTGCATCAGAGTTGTTAGTTGCATTGAAGTACTATAATTTGCCGGTGTTGCATTTACCTTTTTACAAGCACACTCTGCTTCGTTATCATGATTGTTTCTTGTTGTCACGCTTTGCTGCGGCAAAATCATTTGATTGCCAAAGTCTGGTTTTCTTTGCGGTACAACAAGATTCGGTGTAGAATGTTCTGTGTATGTTTGCCTGTCAGCATCAGTGTTGTTATTGCTGCATACTGACAGATTTGGTGGGTTATGGTTTTTAGGATACATCGCTCTGGCTATCTCGGTTTTGACTTGCCTATGAATTTCGGAAGGAATATCTTCCTGAAATGTTTCGACAGCTGTAGCTAGAGCTTTGAATCTATTTTCACGTTTATCGACATCAGTTTGAAGGCCGCTAACCTGAACTGGAATTTTCACTAATGGTTCGATCGGGGATTTCACTGCATCGACCTCTTGTTTCACATGATTAGCAATTTCACTTTCCCGTTCGTTTAAAGTTTGATTGATCTGGCGGACAATTTCCTCATCTCTTTTAAGAAATATGTTGTTGATATTTTCAACTAATTTCCTTTCCCTTTCTTGGTCTTTAATTTCTTGTTCCTGTCTCTCTCTAGCCCTTCCTTCCCTCTGCTGGGTAGTAAATTTTTCGAATAATGCTGTTAACATATCCTACATCTACATCTGCATCTACATTCATACTCCGCAAGCCACCCAACGGTGTGTGTCGGAGGGCACTTTACGTGCCACTGTCATTACCTCCCTTTTCTGTTCCAGTCGCGTATGGTTAGCGGGAAGAACGACTGTCTGAAAGCCTCCGTGCGCGCTCGAATCTCTCTAATTTTACATTCGTGATCTCCACGGGAGGTATAAGTAGGGTGAAGCAGTATATTCGATACCTCATCCAGAAACGCACCCTCTCGAAACCTGGCGAGCAAGCTACACCGCGATGCAGAGCGCCTCTCTTGCAGAGTCTGCCACTTGAGTTTGCTAAACATCTCCGTAACGCTATCACGGTTACCAAATAACCCTGTGACGAAACGCGCCGCTCTTCTTTGGATCTTCTCTATCTCCTCCGTCAACCCGATCTGGTACGGAACTCACACTGATGAGCAATACTCAAGTATAGGTCGAACGAGTGTTTTGTTGATGGACTACATTTTCTAAGGATTCTCCCAATGAATCTCAACCTGGTATCCGCCTTACCAACAATTAATTTTATATGATCATTCCATTTCAAATCGTTCCTCACGCATACTCCCAGATATTTAACAGAAGTAACTGCTACCAGTGTTTGTTCCGCTATCATATAATCATACAATAAAGGATCCTTCTTTCTATGTATTCGCAATACATTACATTTGTCTATGTTAAGGGTCAGTTGCCACTCCTTACACCAAGTGCCTATCCGCTGCAGATCTTCCTGCATTTCGCTACAATTTTCTAATGCTGCAACTTCTCTGTATACTACAGCATCATTCGCGAAAAGCCGCATGGAACTTGCGACACTATCTACTAGGTCATTTATATATATTGTGAAAAGCAATGGTCCCATAACACTCTCCTGTAGCACGACAGAGGTTACCCTAACATCTATAGACGTCACTCCATTGATAACAACATGCTGTGTTCCGTTTGCTAAAAACTCTTCAATCCAGCCACACAGCTGGTCTCATATTCCGTAGGCTCTTACTTTGTTTATCAGGCGACAGTGCGGAACTGTATCGAACGCCTTCCGGAAGTCTAGGAAAATAGCATCTACCTGGAAGCCTGTATCTAATAATTTCTGGGTCTCATGAACAAATAAAGCGAGTTGAGTCTCACACGATCGCTGTTTCCGGAATTCATGTTGATTCCTACAGAGTAGATTCTGGGTTTCCAAAAACGACATGATACTCGAGCAAAAAACATGTTCTAATATTCTACAACAGGTCGACGTCAGATATATAGGTCTATAGTTTTGCGCATCTGCTCGACGATCCTTTTTGAAGAATGGGATTACCTGTGCTCTTTTCCAATCATTTGGAACCTTCCGTTCCTCTAGAGACTTGCTGTACACGGCTGTTAGAAGGGGGGCATGTTCTTTCCTGTAACAGCATAGCTTGTGCGTTGTGCACTTGTGCCCCTGGGTCGGTACAAATAGTGTCTCTATTTTCTAACCCATAAACTGGTGGAGTGCCAGTTTACTTCGGCAGCTCTTCAGTCTCACTACCTGTCGGAACATCATCTACAAAATTGTCATCGGTAATTAAATTCTCTAATGACTGAGTAGCAGTGTGAACAAATTGTTCTACAGGAGGATCTGATATCATTTCTGCCTCTGTATCCTCACTAGGTTTAACCAGTTTCCTGGGCCTAAGTGTTTTATACACAATATAACACAACGAGCCTATATATATCACTAACACATATACATCAACACAAAATAATCTTATAACTAACACACACACACACACACACACACACACACACACACACATATATATATATATATATATATATATATATATATATATATATATATATATATATTAACACTGAAAACTCTTTAGATCTGTATAGAGAAGCAGCTACTCTCTCGCAGCCGGTTTATTGGATCTGAGATGGATCCTTGTTCCTACCTTTGTACACTTCTGAAGTGTTCAGCAGTGCTCTCTTTGATTCGTCTGTCGCACCAGCTCTAGTATTAGTAGTAACAGTAAATCGGTGGACAGCTGTCAATGTTCGTGAAAAACAATACGTACAAATAATTAATAAGTTGTTGTGGCAATTTATACCTGTAACAAATTATAATTTTTGTGTTATTATTTAATTTAAATGAACAAATGTGCTTTGGTGGTCACTGTTCGGGCGCCAATGTGGCGGTTTTTGTGTATCATCAACATCGACAAGTGCAATGAATATGCATGATACGATACTCTATGGTATTCTGCGGTTTGAATTCAATCTTTTTTTCATTTTTTTATTTTTTTAGCAGTTCCCTTGATTTGTTTTTGTAAATGATACTGACAACATTATACACATGCATAGTGCATTATTCAAAATACAACTTCTCCTGGATAATTAATGTGTTCAAATTGCACAAGAATTCCACCTGACGTATTGTAATAATGTTGAATGTAAGCTGTGTTCATATCACTAAAATTACATATCGTACATCAGAGCTTTCATAATTTTTGTCTTTGATGGATTTAATTATTCTTAGCAAATTGATCATGAAAAGGAACCACAGCTTACCACCAGCACACAACACTGACGTATGCTACCAAAAATAGTTTTCTCCGTGATTCGTGCGTAGTTTAATTTTGGCCACATACATGAGCAATGAAATCTTGTTCAGCAATAAATACCATCAGCACTGTTCTTAGAAAATGCAGTTTGATTCGATCATTTTTTTTTTATAAATAGAGTTCAGTACCACCGGTGCACATTTATTTCTTACACATCGGAATATTGAAAGTTTGCAGTATAAAGTAAATTAAATTTTGACGCTGTAAATAAAGTTAAGATGGCGGCCAACAAAAGATAGTGGTTTTCCTTTTTTAATTAAGATATTCCTTTTCCCAATAAATCATTTAAATTGATACTACCAATAAGAGAAATGATTAAATTGTTTTCCAAATTAGTTTAACACAAACCCATGCTATTTTCAACTAGAAGCACAAACGAAGTTGCTATATAATCGCAGCTATGATAAAACAATTAATACAATATTATAATTAAAACAGGAAGTGAATTTTCAATAATTAATCATAAATAGTTTTAACGTATTTGGCTCTATTTGTTTTTATTAGCAAATGAACATAAAAGTACATTAATTTTTCATTAAATGTTTTTCATTTAACGGACCTCAAATCGAATCGCGTGTTACGATGTACATCAGTAGAAGACGACAAAAGGGCACAAAAGAAAAGAAAAGAATGACACAGATTAACAAAGAATGTGCAACAAATATTGTCTCTGTTTTACATAATTATCATTTTTTAAGAAATAATTACATAATTAAATGAATATCATCCACACATTCGTATTCCACTCGTAACAAAAAAAAATTATTTATCGTGGATGTTATAGCTTGTTCGACCGATCCTTGAGTATCGTCCATCAAGATGGGATCCTTATCAGGTAGGATGTACAGAAGAGGCATAGGAGATCCAACAGAGAGCGGTACGTATCGTCACGTATCCTTACGGGTTCGTTTAGTCGGCACAAGAGCGTTACATAAATACCTAACAAGACTTTACAAGACTTTACAAGAGAGACGTTGTGTATTAGGGAAAGATTTGCTATTGAAATTTCGAGTGAGCACTTCGCGGGAGGAGTCGGACAATCTGCAATGCGTTACTTCCTTCCACACGCACCTCGCGAAATGACCACGATGAAAAAAATTGGAGAAATTAGAGTGAATACAGCTCCCCCCATGAACCATGGACCTTGCCGTTGGTGGGGAGGCTTGCGTGCCTCAGCGATACAGATGGCCGTACCGTAGGTGCAACCACAACGGAGGGGTATCTGTTGAGAGGCCAGACAAACGTGTGGTTCCTGAAGAGGGGCAGCAGCCTTTTCAGTAGTTGCAGGGGCAACAGTCTGGATGATTGACTGATCTGGCCTTGCAACATTAACCAAAACGGCCTTGCTGTGCTGGTACTGCGAACGGCTGAAAGCAAGGGGAAACTACAGCCGTAATTTTTCCCGAGGACATGCAGCTTTACTGTATGATTAAATGGTGATGGCATCCTCTTGGGTAAAATATTCCGGAGGTAAAATAGTCCCCCATTCGGATCTCCGGGCGGGGACTACTCAGGAGGATGTCGTTATCAGGAGAAAGAAAACTGGCGTTCTACGGATAGGAGCGTGGAATGTCAGATCCCTTAATCGGGCAGGTAGGTTAGAAAATTTAAAAAGGGAAATGGATAGGTTAAAGTTAGATATAGTGGGAATTAGTGAAGTTCGGTGGCAGGAGGAACAAGACTTCTGGTCAGGTGACTACAGGGTTATAAACACAAAATCAAATAGGGGTAATGTAGGAGTAGGTTTAATAATGAATAGGAAAATAGGAATGCGGGTAAGCTACTACAAACAGCATAGTGAACGCATTATTGTGGCCAAGATAGATACGAAGCCCACACCTACTACAGTAGTACAAGTTTATATGCCAACTAGCTCTGCAGATGATGAAGAAATTGAAGAAATGTACTATGAAATAAAAGAAATTATTCAGATAGTGAATGGAGACGAAAATTTAATAGTAATGGGTGACTGGAATTCGAGTGTAGGAAAAGGGAGAGAAGGAAACATAGTAGGTGAATATGGATTGAGGCTAAGAAATGAAAGAGGAAGCCGCCTAGTAGAATTTTGCACAGAGCACAACTTAATCATAGCTAACACTTGGTTTAAGAATCATGAAAGAAGGTTGTATACGTGGAAGAACCCTGGAGATACTAAAAGGTATCAGATAGATTATATAATGGTAAGACAGAGATTTAGGAATCAGGTTTTAAGTTGTAAGACATTTCCAGGGGCAGATGTGGACTCTGACCACAATCTATTGGTTATGACCTGTAGATTAAAACTGAAGAAACTGCAAAAATGTGGGAAATTAAGGAGATGGGACCTGGATAAACTGAAAGAACCAGAGGTTGTACAGAGTTTCAGAGAGAGCATAAGGGAACAATTGACAGGAATAGGGGAAAGAAATACAGTAGAAGAAGAATGGGTAGCTCTGAGGGATGTAGTAGTGAAGGCAGCAGAGGATAAAGTAGGTAAAAAGACGAGGGCTGCTAGAAATCCTTGGGTAACAGAAGAAATATTGAATTTAATTGATGAAAGGAGAAAATATAAAAATGCAGTAAATGAAGCAGGCAAAAAGGAATACAAACGTCTCAAAAATGAGATCGACAGGAAGTGCAAAATGGCTAAACAGGGATGGCTAGAGGACAAATGTAAGGATGTAGAAGCTTATCTCACTAGGGGTAAGATAGATACTGCCTACAGGAAAATTAAAGAGACCTTTGGAGAGAAGAGAACCACGTGTATGAATATCAAGAGCTCAGATGGCAGCCCAGTTCTAAGCAAAGAAGGGAAGGCAGAAAGGTGGAAGGAGTATATAGAAGGTTTATACAAGGGCGATGTACTTGAGGACAATATTATGGAAATAGAAGAGGATGTAGATGAAGTCGAAATGGGAGATACGATACTGCGTGAAGAGTTTGACAGAGCACGGAAAGACCTGAGTCGAAACAAGGCCCCCCGAGTAGACAACATTCCATTGGAACTACTGGCGGCCTTGGGAGAGCCAGTCCTGACAAAACTGTACCATCTGGTGAGCAAGATGTATGAGACAGGTGAAATACCCTCAGACTTCAAGTAGAATATAATAATTCCAATCCCAAAGAAAGCAGGTGTTGACAGATGTGAAAATTACCGAACTGTCAGTTTAATAAGTCACAGCTGCAAAATAGTAATGCGAATTCTTTACAGACGAATGGAAAAACTAGTAGAATCCGACCTCGGGGAATATCAGTTTGGATTCCGCAGAAATGTTGGAACACGTGAGGCAATACTGACCCTACGAATTATCTTAGAAGCTAGATTAAGAAAAAGCAAACCTACGTTTCTAGCATTTGTAGACTTAGAGAATGCTTTTGACAATGTTGACTGGAATACTCTCTTTCAAATTCTGAAGGTGGCAGGGGTAAAATACAGGGAGCGAAAGGCTATTTACAATTTTACAGAAACCAGATCGCAGTTATTTAGAGCCGAGGGACATGAAAGGGAAGCAGTGGTTGGGAAGGGGGTGAGACAGGGTAGTAGCCTCTCCCCGATGTTATTCAATCTGTATATTGGAGTATTTAAGGAAACAAAAAACATCGGAGTAGGTATTAAAATCCATGGAGAAGAAATAAAAACTTTGAGGTTCGCCGATGACATTGTAATTCTGTCAGAAACAGCAAAGGACTTGGAAGAGCAGTTGAATGGAATGGACAGTGTCTTGAAAGGAGGATATAAGATGAACATTAACAAAAGCAAAACGAGGATAATGGAATGTAGTCAAATTAAATCGGGTGATGCTGAGGGAATTAGATTAGGAAATGAGACACTTAAAGTAGTAAAGGAGTTTTGCTATTTAGGAAGTAAAATAACTGATGATGGTCGAAGTAGAGAGGATATAAAATGTAGACTGGCAATGGCAAGGAAAGCGTTTCTGAAGAAGAGAAATTTGTTAACATCGAATATAGATTTATGTATCAGGAAGTCGTTTCTGAAAGTATTTGTTTGGAGTGTAACCATGTATGGAAGTGAAACATGGACGATAACTAGTTTGGACAAGAAGAGAATAGAAGCTTTCGAAATGTGGTGCTACAGAAGAATACTGAAGATAAGGTGCATAGATCACGTAACTAATGAGGAGGTATTGAATAGGATTGGGGAGAAGAGAAGTTTGTGGCACAACTTGACTAGAAGAAGGGATCGGTTGGTAGGACATGTTTTGAGGCGTCAAGGGATCACAAATTTAGCATTGGAGGGCAGCGTGGAGGGTAAAAATCGTAGAGGGAGACCGAGAGATGAGTACACTAAGCAGATTCAGAAGGATGTAGGTTGCAGTAGGTACTGGGAGATGAAGCAGCTTGCACAGGATAGAGTAGCATGGAGAGCTGCATCAAACCAGTCTCAGGACTGAAGACAACAACAACAACAACAACAGCTTACCAACAGTCATTCTTCCCACGCCACATTCCCGAGTGGAACACTGAAGGAAGGATCAGTTATTGGTACCAGAAGTACCCTCCGCCAAACCCCGTTAGGTGGCTTGCGGAGTATGATGTAGATGTAGATGCAGACAGAAAGTGTCCGGGGATGAGATCTCCAGATCTATCACCCATGGGTTCCCGAAAGACAGACAAGCCAACACTTGCCAGCATCTACGTTTGATAACCTCTGGTACAGCGTCTAAGCAGCACGGCGTGACGTATCCTCATCTGTCATCCAAGCTTTAGTTCGGCTTCTATGCACAGCCTTGTTGGAATCATTGTTGATGACGGTGATAACAGCTCTGTGTACTAAATTTCGTACCCTATATACAGCTACCTTTCTTGCATATATAATCAAATACTCTAGCTGTTAAATTGTAAATTCAAAAAAGAGGTAATTGTCCACTGAACGGAGCTGCTCTGCAGCAGGCAGCGCGGCACGACGCGTCTCTATTTACAAAGGATGTACAATAAGTAATGCACCACATTTTTATCGGCCAATTTCGGCTGAAAGAAATGCGACATTTTTTGTGGGACATCGTGAGCGAAATTTTTTATGGGACATCGTGGAATATTCCTGTTTCAGTCCCTATAGTTTCCTGAAGTTCCGATTGGTGGTGGTGCTATTCGTAGCCTTCAAAATGGCGTCTGTAACGGACGTGTGTTTCAAGCAGAAAGCTATGACTGAGTTTCTTTTGGTAGAAAACCAGAAAATTGTAGATATTCATTTGTGTCTACGGATTCCTGGCAGTGAACAAAAGCACAGTGAGTCGTTGTCTGTCACCATAGCAACGAGGGCGCGCTAACCTGTCCGATGCCCCGCATAGTATTGAAACTCGCGGACGCTCCCATTGAAGGTGATCGATGGACTGCAACCAAACAGCTAGCTACTCCACTGGGCGTCTCTGTTGACATTGCTGACGCTCCTCCAGTAGTTGGAGAAATCAAAAATAAGTGACCGTTGGGTTCCTCGCTTCCGAACAGGAGACCATATAGAATAACCAAGGACCATCTGTGCAGAATTACTTGCGCGTTACGAGGCTGATCGCGACAATCTTTTTCGTCACAGGAGATGAAACATGAGTTCATCACTTCGAAACGGGAACAAACCGGCAATCCATGGAGTGGCGTCCAACTATCTCAAAACCTCATCCTTAGACGGTAAAGTCAAGGAGCCGGTCATCTGGGACTTTGAAGTTGTTATTTCATTTGGTGTTCTCCCTAGTGGTGCAATGATTAACTCTCAAGTGTATTGTGCTACTCTCACGAAATTGAAGAAACGACTTTAGCATGTCCGTCACTTCAAAAATGCAAACGAACTTCTCCTTCTCCATAGCAACGTAAGGCCTCACACAAGTCTGCGCACCAGAGAAGAGCTCACGAAACGTCATTGGACTGTTCTTCCTCATCCAGCCTACAGGCCGGATCTCACACCTTACGACTTCCATTAGTTTGGCGCAATGAAGGAAGCACTCCGCGGACAGCAGGACGTGGATGATGGGGAGGTTCTCGATGCAGCGAGACGTTGGCTCAGACGTCCACCAGTGAGTGGTAGCATGCGGACACACAGGCCTTCCAGTAACGTGGGGCAACGCGGTCGCATTGAACGGAGACTGTGATGAAAAATGTGGTTTTGTAGACTAAAAGAGTGGGGAGTAATGCGGTGTATTGGAATCCTGAGTAAAACCAATCCGCTTTCAGAAACAAATTGTTGTATTGCTTATTGAACTCGCCTCGTAGTGTACCACAATTGAAATGCAGCAGCTCAACAATACGTAGCAGATTTTTCTCCGATCAAAATGGGCGGAAGCGAAGTGGATGTGCCGGCCGGAGTGGCCGAGCGGTTCTAGGCGCTTCAGTCTGGAACAGCGCTACCGCTACGGTCGCAGGTTCGAATCCTGCCTCGGGCATGGATGTGTGTGATGTCCTTTAGGTTAGTTAGGTTTAAGTAGTTCTAAGTTCTAGGGGACTGATGACCTCAGATGTTAAGTCCTATAGTGCTCAGAGCCATTTTTGAAGTGGATGTGATAATAATTTATTTGTTATGTGAGGCAGAAGACTATACATTTAATTTTATGAACTTTGGTGACCTTGGAAAGAACAGAGATGCGAGGATCTTTCCACGTCAGGTTTAGCAAGAAAACTGGAAACAAATACCTTGAAAATACCAGGCCCAAAAGGGTTATTAATCCCACGAGAGTTCAACTATCTGGCGTGATTGTTGGACAAGAAGCTTTTCCAGAATGAGATTTTCACTCTGCAGCGGAGTGTGCACTGATATGAAACTTCCTGGCAGATTAAAACTGTGTGCCGGACCGTGACTCGAACTCGGGACCTTTGCCTTTCGCGGGCAAGCGCTCTACCAACTGAGCTACCCAAGCAATACTCACGCCCGTCCTCACAGCTTCCGCCAGTACCTCGACTTCTACCTTCCAAACTTTACAGAAGCTCTCTTGCGAACCTTGCAGAACTAGCACTCCTGAAAGAAAGGATATTGAGGAGACATGGCTAGAGCACTTGCCCGCCAAAGGCAAAGGTCCCAAGTTCGAGTCTCGGTCCGGCACACACTTTTAATCTGCCAGGAAGTTTCATATCAGCGCATACCCCGCTGCAGAGTGAAAATCTCATTCTCTAAACATCCCCCAGGCTGTGGATAAGCCATGTCTCCCCAATACCCTTTCTCTCAGGAGTGCTAGTTTTGCAAGGTTTGCAGGAGAGCTTCTGTAAAGTTTGGAAGGTAGGAGGCGAGGTACTGGCGGAAGGACAGCTGTGAGGACGGGGCGTGAGTCGTGCTTGGGTAGCTCAGTTGGTAGAGCACTTGTCCGCAAAAGGCAAAGGCCCCCAGTTCGACTCCCGGTCCGGAACGCAGTTTTAATCTGCCAGGAAGTTTCAAGAAGCTCTTCCCTTAAACACCGTATCTGATGGGATCTTTGACAGATGATCACTCGAAAAAACTATACCGTTACAGGCACAACAGAGTCCGAATAGTTCCAAAAACATCTTTGGACCGTTGGAGGGTTCGTTAACGCAAGATCTCCTCAGTCCTGAACGTGAAGAGAATTTTTTCTTGCCATGAAGAGACTGAAGAGATACAGTTACGAGATCTTCCTCATACAGGAGGCATTTTCGTAAATGATGCTATACAGATACGAATAGATTCGAAGATTATGCAAATTCCTGAAAGGCAGTTTGGTCTGGCAAAACGACGTGGTAAACAGGGGATGTCTTCGAAGACAAAATAAGCAGTAAAAGTATGTAACAATAAGTACGTAGTCATAGAAAATAAAGACCTATCTCTTTTAAAAAAATTAACAAAAGTGTAATTTATAGGTATTCATACCTTATGTTTACTTCCATATCCTTGATAATTTCTTTTCAAATGTTCCTTTTTCTGATACTACTCATATAATGTTAATGTTGGAGATCATGTAACTCTGGATATCTACACTCCTGGAAACGTAAAAAAGAACACATTGACACCGATGTGTCAGACCCACCATACTTGCTCCGGACACTGCGAGAGGGCTGTACAAGCAATGATCACACGCACGGCACAGCGGACACACCAGGAACCGCGGTGTTGGCCGTCGAATGGCGCTAGCTGCGCAGCATTTGTGCACCGCCGCCGTCAGTGTCAGCCAGTTTGCCGTGGCATACGGAGCTCCATCGCAGTTTTTAACACTGGTAGCATGCCGCGACAGCGTGGACGTGAACCGTATGTGCAGTTGACGGACTTTGAGCGAGGGCGTATAGTGGGCATGCGGGAGGCCGGGTGGACGTACCACCGAATTGCTCAACACGTGGGGCGTGAGGTCTCCACAGTACATCGATGTTGTCTCCAGTGGTCGGCGGAAGGTGCACGTGCCCGTCGACCTGGGACCGGACCGCAGCGACGCACGGATGCACGCCAAGACCGTAGGATCCTACGTAGTGCCGTAGGGGACCGCACCGCCACTTCCCAGCAAATTAGGGACACTGTTGCTCCTGGGGTATCGGCGAGGACCATTCGCAACCGTCTCCATGAAGCTGGGCTACGGTCCCGCACACCGTTAGGCCGTCTTCCGCTCACGCCCCAACATCGTGCAGCCCGCCTCCAGCGGTGTCGCGACAGGCGTGAATGGAGGTACGAATGGAGACGTGTCATCTTCAGCGATGAGAGTCGCTTCTGCCTTGGTGCCAATGATGGTCGTATGCGTGTTTGGCGCCGTGCAGGTGAGCGCCACAATCAGGACTGCATACGACCGAGGCACACAGGGCCAACACCCGGCATCATGGTGTGAGGAGCGATCTCCTACACTGGCCGTACACCTCTGGTGATCGTCGAGGGGACACTGAATAGTGCACGGTACATCCAAACCGTCATCGAACCCATCGTTCTACTATTCCTAGACTGGCAAGGGAACTTGCTGTTCCAACAGGACAATGCACGTCCGCATGTGTCCCGTGCCACCCAACGTGCTCTAGAAGGTGTAAGTCAACTACCCTGGCTAGTAAGATCTCCGGATCTGTGCCACATTGAGCATGTTTGGGACTGGATGAAGCGTCGTCTCACGCGGTCTGCACGTCCAGCACGAACGCTGGTCCAACTGAGGCGCCAGGTGGAAATGGCATGGCAAGCCGTTCCACAGGACTACATCCAGCATCTCTACGATCGTCTCCATGGGAGAATAGCAGCCTGCATTGCTGCGAAAGGTGGATATACACTGTACTAGTGCCGACATTGTGCATGCTATGTTGCCTGTGTCTATGTGCCTGTGGTTCTGTCAGTGTGATCATGTGATGTATCTGACCCCAGGATTGTGTCAATAAAGTTTCCCCTTTCTGGGACAGTGAATTCACGGTGTTCTTATTTCAATTTCCAGGAGTGTATTTATACGTACAATTAACTTTTCCTGGTCTAACGGCATTTTGGTAAACATATTTTGGTTTCACACGTCAAAAGTAATACGATGTGAATGACGTGCAGTGTCGCAACACTTTCTGTACCGCACTAACGTCAACGGGACTGCACGAATCTGCATGGCGCGTCATAGCTGGCCATTTGGTCAACTTTACCTCTCAGTGCTGCGCCATGCAATTACGCTGCCACGCCTCTCTCTCTCTTCATATTTTTTCAATTTCTTTTGTCCAATCCTATTGTAAGAGAGAGACATCTAGTGGTGCACTGTAGTATTTAGCATTCAAAGGAAGGCTCGGCTCAGGGATTGTGCTAGGTGATTTTAGGAGATGGTGTCATGTGCTTTTTTTATAGTGATCATATTGAGGAGATCGTGGGCAGTGAAAGAAAGTATACTTTAAGTTACTGTGGCGTAAATTTGAGTTTGTTCTACTGCTGGTACAAGTGGATTCCAAATAAAACAATAGGACCAGTAGGTACTTTTGATACCAATTTATTAAATTTTACATCGATTTTTGCTTATTCTTTAGGACCATAATTTGTTGTATGTATTATGGGTTCATGGATGTTTCAAGATGTGGGATAGTCTCTAAGAAAAATGCGAAACTGGTTTGAAATATATCTCATGAAACTGTGGGTGGATGAAAATTGTATGTCACAGTCGTTCCGAAATTAAACCACAGTTTTAAAATAATTAATTGTTTGGTCTTTACCAATGTCATCTTGTTTTCGTTCTTTGTTAACACGATCAAAGGTCAGCTTTGTGAAAGATTTCTAACTTAATTTTTTTTTATTGTTGTGACTTCCCCCTTACATGAGTCCATTTAACGTGACTATAATCACTTTGCAAGCACTTTAGGTCAGTAAAGACGACTGACAGCCGCGCAATCGCTTTGTAGATAATTAGTTGTTGTTTGTTGGAGTAATACTCTCGATTACGGTGTATGAAATGTCTGTGGAAACGCATCGGCACGCTGGCCATGTAATACAGGGAGAATTACGGCCGGCCGGTGTGACCGAGCGGTTCTGGGCGGTTCAGTCTGGAACCGCGCGACCGCTACGGTCGCAGGTTCGAGTCCTGCCTCGGGCACGGATGTTTGTGATGTCCTTACGTTAGTTAGATTTAAGTAGTTCTAAGTTCTAGGGGACTGATGACCTCAGATGTTGAGTCCCATAGTGCTCAGAGTCATTTGAACTATTTTTTGAGGAATTACGCAATTTTGTAACTATCGGATTTTGCGTCAATGCATTATATGCGAGGCACTGGGCACAGTACTCAGCCAGCAGCCTGATAGCACGTCTCCAGGTGTGTTGCCTCAAGTGTTTACAAAACAGAGCAGTGGCTTGCTGGGCGTGCTCCCGCCTATGTTCCACTAATTTTACACCTTCGAGTTATGGAAGTGGGGCAGGCCAGGAATCCCATACAATTAAAAATTCGGGAGAAGTTGTTGTTGCCCGCAGCTGTGTATCTTCCCAGGGGACTTGGGTGGAGTTTACTCGTGAAATTTGGTAGAAAGGGAAGAACTGTGGAATATAGTTTGATTCCCAGGCCGTACATTGGTCGGCACTGCGAAACTGGATATTTTGAGCGTTTCTAGGGATGTGATACGCTCAGTAATGTTTTAGTGGGGAAAACAGAGGCGAAGAGCGATCTTGCTCGACTCTCTGTCGAGGTCTTCCATCTTGGGCTTTCGTTCTGAGAGAACGTGAGCCGTGTCAGCTCTTTGCTGATAGGAAGATTGACGCCATTTGAGAAGTTTACATCCAGCAGTCTGTTGTCCAAGTATTGTAGGATTCTAATTTCCGAGGCGCCACACCCAGATTCCACGGCCGCGCCGTCGCCTGCTGGAGATCGCAGCCACAGCAGCAGTAGTACGGTGAAATCGCTCCCACTTCCGCCTGCGTTAGGAGTAGCGTTACATACCTGGATCATGTGCAATTGCAGTTTCCACTGAGGTTTCACGATAATTTGGGGTGTAGTGATTCTTCTTATTTTTCGTTTTGTGTCGATGTCAGTCGGTCAGCCAATTTTTAAGAGATAGCGTTTTGTACCAATTTTGACACAGATCGCTGTCAAACCCAGCTAGGAGGGTAATTTGTAAATGGTTCATTTGTGTTTTTATTCAGCATTGGTCTGAAGATGATTCAGTAGAGCTTTTACTTTCAGTAATTTGATCCTGAATTCACCCTTTGCTTTATTTTATTTCTGTGTAATGGTCTGATATCAGTGAACCCCCTAAGTGTCCGTTACAGTTCATGTTTGGAATTAAAAATAGGTGCGATTTATCGTCAACACTACCACTGCAGATTAATTAGGGGCCGGCCGCGGTGGCCGAGCGGTTTTGGGCGCTTAAGTCTGGAACCGCGCGACCGCTACGGTCGCAGGTTCGATTCCTACCTCGGGCATGGATGTTTGTTATGTTCTTAGGTTAGCTAGGTTTAAGTAGTTGTAAGTTCTAGGGGACTGATGACCTCAGAACTTAAGTCCCATAGTGCTCAGAGCCATTTGAACCATTTTAATTAGAGGTGACAGGGCGACATTTAAATCTTGTGTTATACATTCTTGATCTGAATCACACGAAGAAAACTTATACATTATATGCAAGTCAAAAACATCGATGTGTAAAGAGGCAAATAATTTCAAGCAATTTTAGGTAGTAGTCGTACTGTTGTTTTCATCAGAAACAACGTTTATTACGCGAAAATTTAGGTACTAATAAACAAAAGGCTTTCCTTCTTGTCCGCAGCTCGTGGTAGTGCGGTAGCGTTCACGCTTCCCATGCCCGGGTTCCCGGGTTCGATTCCCGGCGGAGTCAGGGATTCTCTCTGCCTCGTGATGACTCGGTGTTGTGTGATGTCCTTAGGTTAGTTGGGTTTAAGTAGTTCTAAGTTCTAGGGGACTGATGACCATAGATGTTAAGTGCCATAGTGCTCAGAGCAATTAATTAATTATTTAAATCTTTCCTTCTTGAAGAACTCGAGTAGAGCAGATCCAGAGAGCGCATGTGATTTTTGATTTACGGAAAGACCGCAAAATTATGTGGAATTATAGACAATATTTTTTAATCAGAATCGATGATAACAAAAATGATTGTCATACCATTGATTTCATCCATAATGGGCATACTGACATCTCTCATGGAAAATGGAATCTAGTGTAGCTGCTGAACAATCTATATCGCGTAAACAATAAATTATGAAATAATGATGAGGCGCTAATTTCATATGTATAGAAAACTGAGCTAAAATTTGAACTAAGTCTTATATTACACAGCACGGAATTATTATGTCATCTAAAATTAATGCCACAGTTTGGCGGCATCATACATTGTTACTCACTCATTTGCTTTTCAAAAATTGAAGACAGTTCATTTCGTCTACATTTTTTATGTATCTTATTTTATTACCGTAGCAAGATTTAGCACACTTAAATTTCAGAACAGTTTTTTTAGCTAATTTACAGTTTTCATTGAATTTTTCGTACACATTTGTCAGATATGTATACAGTAGCGACACCTGACGGGTACCCGTCACTAAGCTGTACTTTGTGTCGCCATTGCTCCTCAGTTTGCCGTGACTATAAGCGTCGCCGCATTGTGATTCTCCCGGCGGAGTGGCTTGGTTTGACTACATTATCTCTATTCCTACGCACCTAACCTGTCACAGGGTCGTCAAGTTTCCTGGAAGGGTGACATAATTACATTACTATTTGATAGTTTCCAAGAGACAACAGAAATATGACTTTTAATGTTTCATATAATTACTGACCGAATGTAAAAATTTTAAATGCTGTCGTAATGTTGTCATTAAGATGTACAGTCGTGCTCAAAAGTATCCGAACGACCTGAATTGCATTTCGCCCGATTCACATGCAACCCACATAACACAGCTGTCGAGAAGGTTCTCTAATCGCTCCTTGGTACAGTCGTTTGACTATTGAAAATGGTTCCAACAAGTCACCACTAGAAAAACACTGTTCTGTATCGCAATAACTCAAGATGTAAAGTAATACCACGATACTAGAAATATCAAGGAAAACCTTATCACAGATAAGACTGTCCTTAAAGCTTCTAAGCTCACATTTATAGCAATAAATGACATACCTGAAATGTTACCACGCTCATTTTACATCAGGTAATGCACGTAGCAAATTCGTCGTATTCATGATTTCCTCTTGAAAGTAACATCCCGTACTTGTTATTTAACACAAAATGCGATTAAAAATTTAAGTTATTCACGAGCAGCTAGTTGAGAATATGTATGAACTTAAAATAACACGACGAACCGTCTCGTTGTGCATATAGATTCAAACACAGGTCATGAAGACTAAGATTTCGTGACTGACGGAAACTAACAGCCATTCCTGACTAGGCATACAGAGAGTGATATACCTCGATTTTACACTGCATCAGTGAGCAAATGTCAACTTTAAATTACATAACATAATCATTTTTAACGGACGCGAATACCTACCCAGCATCTATTGTCCCTGTTAACGAACTACGAGAGATGTTAAATATTGCTTCTTCACAAGTAACTTACTTGAAATGCCGTGAGGTAAAGCTTTGAGTTGGACAGGAATTCGAACCCAGAATCTAATCGGAATGTTATGGAAGCACAATCAACTGTGACATATCGGATTTTCTCGCCAGTAGCTAGACGTCTTAACTGAAATTACGAGACGAAACATCAGCAGCGTCGTGTGAGCATGTTTGAACTAGAAATAATATGACGAAGAGTTCAGTACTGACTGGGAATCAAACCCCACACATATCTTTGTTGACTACACACAAACAGACTTCAGCTACCGAATTTTTCTCGGCCAGCAGCTCGGAATAACATCCTTGAACTTACAGTGATGTCGCAAATAGTCGTATGTCTCACTGGGAGTCAAAAACGTCAGACATCATTAGTGTTGACAACGAATGAAAATGCATTAAAAATCAAATTTATTATCCACCAGCAGATAGGTATTCTCATGCTACAGCTTCGAGATTCATCTGCTGCCTGGCCGTCTATTAAAACTGAAAAGAACAAAATGTCACAGAAGTTAGCCCTTTTTCCACATACGACTATTTTGGGTTGAGTAGAGTTGAAGTTCCATTAAACTGACAACTTCAGCAGACAGCAAAACTGCGTTTAAAAAAAAAAAATTGGCACTGAATGTAATAGAACTCGCAATGTTTTATCTACAGTACGCGAAGCTTACCGTTACGCTACTAGCTGTCACGTAGCTCAGAAGTCAACAACAGTTCCTCCAGAGTTTCTGCATTCCACAGTGCTGTCAGATAATGCAAATGGCCGGATCTAGACTTCCGAGAGACACACAGTTACAGATTTTCTTTTGCACTGCACGACGGTTTCAACAAACAGATAGCGCAATAGAGTAGCTCAAATGGAACGGAACACTTCCTAATTAAATTTCTGCATCCTACACTGTTGGCAGTTCTGTGTAGATGACAGTTGCGTTATTTTATTTCGGTGGTTACAAAATGGAGTCGAATGTATGCACTGGACAGCCGAGGCAGTTAGTTGATGGCGATTCGGTCAACCAAGTAAATGAATGTACTGAACATGGTACGAACAACTACAGTGAACCTGTGTGTCAGAATTCTCATCCAGTGTGCCGCAAAGGTGTTATGACAGAAAATTGAGTCCCGGTGAAGAGGATTTGGTGGTCTGTTGGATCGATGCTAAGTTCGTATACTGACGGTCTAGGTTCGATTCCAACTTCTGCCGATCCTTTTTGATAGGGAAAGATAGATTCTATTCGCTTCTGGCTACGCCAAGTGAAGAAGGTATAATGGCATTGTGGTTTGAAATTCACATTAAACGTGTTATTCCTTCTCTACCAAGTAGACGTTAGGTTGAACCACAATAAAGTCAGGAGTGGTGATACGTACAAACTGTGGTGTCACCGCCAGAGACCACACTTGCTAGGTGGCAGCCTTTAAATCGGCCGCGGTCCGGTAGTATACGTCGGACCCGCGTGTCGCCACCATCAGTGATTGCAGACCGAGCGCCGCCACACGGCAGGTCTAGAGAGACTTCCTAGCTCTCGCCCCAGTTGTACAGCCGACTTTGCTAGCGATGGTTCACTGACTTCTATGCTCTCATTTGCCGCGATGATAGTTAGCATAGCCTTAGGCTACGTTATTTGCTACGACCTAGCAAGGCGCCATTATCAGTTTCTATTGATATTGTAAAACATGTACCGTCAAGAGCGACGTTCGTCATTAATGGATTAAAGTTCAATATTCCACCAGCTACGTCTGGTTTTCTCAATTTTAATTTCCTTGTCATGTTCTAGACCTCACGCCAGCCTGCGTGAGCTAAAACGCGTGCATTTCGGCCTCCTTTAGCAAAACGGTGTTGGCTCTCCTGCCAACCACAACACAAACACTATCAACAGTAACCTTTATTATACTAGTCATTTATTTCTAGTGACGAAACAAACGCTATGTAGGGTCACAGGACACTTATTCCGTCTTTTATTTGAGCTTCTGTATGTCGATAAAATTGGTTCTGAACTGGGAATGCAACTCAGACCGCCCTTAATGCGGAATTTGATCCCTTCATGACAATACAGCTCGACTACAATTTGTTGTTTGTTCAAAACTGCAGATTCCTCAACATCTCCACATATTGTGCCTAAATGGGTACGAATCCTGCCCCGGCAAAAAAGTTTTCATTATGAATTATCAAGCTCTAGCATGAGGGCACATATCTGCTGGTGGATAATAAATTTGATTTTTAATGCATTTTTATTCATTGCCAAAGCAAATGATATCTGACGTTTTTGATTTCCAGAGAGACATATAACTATTTGCGATATCACCGTAAGTTCAAGAATGTTATTCCGAGCTGCTGGTGGACAAAAATTCGGTAGCTGAAGTCTGTTTGTGTGTAGTCAACAAAGATATGTGTGGGGTTTGATTCCCAGTCAGTACTGAACTCTTCGTCATATTATTTCTAGTTCAAAGATGCTCAGTCACTGCTGATGTAACAAACCCATATTTAACGTTCGTTTTCTCTAGAATATAACAGTGACAGGCGCCGGGTTGGAGTACTGGGAAGGAAAAAATTAATGTTTCGTCTCACTGTATGCCTAGTCAGGAATGGCTGTTAGTTTCCGTCAGTCACGAAACCTGGGTTTGAATCTGTACGCAGAACGAGACGGTTCTTCGTGTCATTTGAAGTTCATACATATTCTCAACTAGCTGCTGGTGAATAACTTAAATTTTTAATGTCATATTGTGTTAAATACCAAGTACAGGATGTTACTTTTAAGGGGAAATCATGAACACGACGAACTTGCCACGTGCATTGCCTAATAATGAGAGTGGTAACAATTCAGGTATGTCATTTATTGCAATAAATGTGAGCTTAGAAGCCTTAAGGACAGTCTTATCTGTGATAATGTGTTCCCTGACATTTCTAGTATCGTGGTATTATTTTACATCTTGAGTTATTATGATACAGAGCAGTGTTTTCCAGTGGTGACTTGTTGGAACCATTTTCAATAGTCAAACGACTGTACCAAGGGGTGATTAGCTTGACAGCTGTGTTATGTGGGTTGCATGCGAATCAGGTGAAATGCAATTCAGGTCGTTTGGATACTTTTGAGCATGACTGTACCTTCCAGTCACATTAATGTGACTACCGCATATGTTCGACGTGGGCGTGCAACAACCACTCACAGAGGACAGGTGTCAGCATTAGCAGTGGATGGTAGACAATACGTGTTGTCGTAACATGGAAATTTATCTGATGTCCAACATCGCATGATCATTGGGTTCGGGCCAAGTGTCGAAGCATTTCCAAAACGTTTTTTTAACTGTTCGCCACCATGGTTAAAGTATACCGTGTATGAGAAAATGGCGCTACACAAAACCGGAGCCGAGACAACTGTAGGGCACGACGGAGCATAAATGACAGGCATTAAATATATTCGCAGTTTCTAATATGAACAACCATTAGCTGTATAATGTAATAACGACAATGAAAATTTGTGGTGGACTAGGACTCGAACCCGGATTTCCCGCTTATGGCGAGCTGTCGCAGTTGCGGCTGCACTCAAACTTCCTTATGTCGTCAACCATGTGTCTACAGCCTGCACTCGTACATTAATTACGTATATTCCCGTAGTGACACCCTGTCACTAGTGTAAAGTAACGCTAACTATTTTACTAACTCAAAAATGTAGTTATACATAGTACACACACACAAAAATAGTCGCTCAAACTGTTGGCAAATTTATTCCATTGCGACGCTAGCCGGTCGGTTCCATCCTTGAAGAAGCCAGTAGGCTGCTGTGGGATCCAGGCCTGCACCCAGTCACACACTTCTTCGTCTGTTGCGAATCGATGTCCGCGAATAGCTAGTTTTAGGGGTCCAAACAAATGAAAGTCCCACGATGAAAGGTCGGGACTGTACGGTGGGTGTTCCCCACTGAAACTGCTCCACCGCGTTGGTGGGGAACCCACTGCGAAAAGATTTTTCGGAAGTTCAAGTGCTGATACATTATGGTGTGCGCGGTGCCCACGCTAATACCCAGTAACCGATGGAACATCGTCCACGGCGATTCTGCGATTGTCCAAGACTAAAGCATTCACTTCCACAACCATAGCCGGTGTCCTGGATGAGCATCGTGTTCCGGTGACTCGCGCCTCTCAAGGAATCGTTTGCGCCATTCCACAACACGTAACCGACTCAGATTGTACTCACCGTACACAGGCTTCATCCGTCGGTACATTTCATGGCTTACAACTACCTCCGCCGCCAAAAATCGAATCACTCGTTGTTGTTCCTGCTTACTCGAATGCATGGACGATAACTTGTGTGACACCTTCTCTTCTGCGTGAAACCCCACCTGCGCTATTCAACATTAAACGGTGTGCACGCGTCAGTCTCTCTACCATAGATAGCGCCACCATACCCACAGTTACGTCGCGCCACCTTACGCGTATGGCAAAGGTAGACGAAAATGGTTCAAATGGCTCTGAGCACTATGCGACTTAACTTATGAGGTCATCAGTCGCCTAGAACTTAGAACTAATTAAACCGAACTAACCTAAGGACATCACACACATCCATGCCCGAGGCAGGATTCTAACCTGCGACCGTAGCGGTCGCCGGGTTGCAGACTGTAGCGCCTAGAACCGCACGGCCACGCCGGCCGGCTCAAAAGCAGAAGCACTGACCAGGTTTGATTTGAATGAACCTCATACATGCTTGCCGAAAGGAACTTTGCATCGTATTTCTGAATAACAAAGGCACTGCTATGTCGTATTTATCCAACGACACCGCTCAAGTAACTTTCAAGTAAAATGTTGTCCGCGTACAGAATTATACACAATGGATGTACGAGAACATAAGTGGGAAATCTGGGTTCGACTATGGCACAAAATTTTGTGGTTGTCATTCCATTATACAGCTGATGGTTGTCCATATTCGTAGCTAAGAATACATTTAGTGTATTTCATAACGGCTGTAATCGCCACAGGGCATCGTATTTCTGAATAGCACAGGCACTGCTACATCATATCGTAAATGGTAGCGGTGAAGACGACTGTGGATACGTTCACGGGCCGACAGGCGTGCAGCTGTTGAGCAATCGACCGCCCAGATGAAACTAGGGCCTACTAACAGTGTCTCTTCGGCGATCGTTGCTGCGTATGAGCCTCCACAGCAGGCGTCTGGATCATGCACCCATGCTGGCTGCAGTGCATCGTCGATGAAGGCTGGAATTTTCACACCAGTACCGCAACTGGACGCCCACTGAATGGCGACAGGTGGCCTGTGCAGATGAACAACGTTTTATGCTTCATCGGACTGAGAGCAAACATCCTGCAGCAATCGTCGGACGGATCCAGGCTGGAGGAGGGAGCGTTATGGTCTATCTTTCGGTGGCATTCCGTGGGAGATCTCGTCATTCTTGAAGGCAGAGTGGATCAATGCAATCATGCATCTGTCCTTCGAGACCACGTCCATCCCTGAGTGCAGTTTGTTTGTCGTCGGGACTATGACATTTACCAGCAGGCAGTGTGACGTGTCGTACGGTTCGCAGTGTATGTGCTTGGTTCGAGGAGCACCAAGAGCAATTTACCGTAATTCCATGGCTCCACGATCGTGCTGTTCGCGCACAAACTGCTTATTGGCTTCTGCCTCGGGTTCTTCGACCGATGTTCGTCTGATGATTTTACTGACGTTTCACCAGCATGAGTGGCTGGCATTGTCAAAGCTTCACCCCCCATTGCTGGTGGTGATCTGAAGCCGATCTCGCAGCCGCAGGCTATATGTATCTGGCGCGCCAACGTCCGAGAGCTTTTTCGCGGCTATTTCCGGTACGGTTCTCCTCTTGCTACCTGCGACGGTCGTTCGCTGCAGCACGGGCAGCCGGGATCCGTTACATTAAGGCTTTCTTCTTTCTTGTTGAACCTGTTCTCCTGTTTTTGTATTTCTGTGGTAGTGCTTCTCTACAGCCAGAACTTCCGTGTCGGAGAATTTTACTACGTGGTCGGTCCCACACAGTGCGCACTCTGTCACAGCCGAACTCTCCACCTGCCCCAACCTGCTATGTTGCTTATATTCTTTGTTCCTGGAGTTGATTGATCGTCCTGTCATTCCAACATAAACTTTTCCGCATGTGAATGGTATGCGGTATATTCCCGACGTTGCAAGTGAGTCGCTTTTCTCTCCTTTACCGATCTAAGACACTCTTTGATCTTCTTTGTCGGTTTGACAATATTCTTTAGGCCGTATTTGCGCAATATACGGCCGATTCTGTCCGTCACTCTGGGAATGTATGACAGGAAGGTCGCACCAGACATTTCATTTTACGATTTGTCACTTCCACAAGAAAGAAGAAAGCCTTAAGGTAAACGGATCCTCGCTGCCTATGCTGAGCCAACTACGGTCGCACGTAGCAAGAGGAGAACCGCACCGAAAATAACCACAAAGAAGTTCTCGGACGTTGGCGCGCCAGGTACATATACACTACTGGTCATTAAAATTGCTACACCAAGAAGAAATGCAGATGATAAACGGGTATTCATTGGACAAATATATTATACTAGAACTGACATGTGATTACATTTTCAACCAATTTGGGTGCATAGATCCTGAGAAATCAGTACCCAGAACAATCACCTTTGGCCGCAATAACGACATTGATACGCCTGGGCATTGAGTCAAACAGAGCTTGGATGGCGTGTACAGGTACAGCTGACCATGCAGCTTCAACACGATACCACATTTCATCAAGAGTAGTGACTGGCGCATTGTGACGAGCCAGTTGCTAAGCCACCATTGGCCAGACGTTTTCAATTGGTGTGAGATCTGGAGAATGTGCTGGCCACGGCAGCAGTCGAACATTTTCTGTATCCAGAATGGCCTGTATTCTGCTGAACAGTAGGGTTTCGCAGGGATCGAATGAAGGCTAGAGCCACGGCTCGTAACACATCTGAAATGTAACGTCCACTGTTCAAAGTGCCGTCAATGCGAACAAGAGGTGTCCGAGACGTGCAACCAATGGCAACCCATACGATCACGCCAGGTGATACGCCAGCATTAGATGACGAATACACGCTTCCAATGTGCGTTCACCGCGATGTCGCCAAACAGGGACGTGACTACCATGATGCTGTAAACAGAACCTGGATTCATCCTAAAAAATGACGTTTTGCCATTCGTGCATCCAGGTTCGTCGTTGAGTATGCCATCGCAGGCGCTCCTGTCTGTGATGCAGCGTCAAGAGTAACCGCAGCCATGGTCTCCGAGCTGATAGTCCATGCTGCTGCAAACGTCGTCGAACTGTTCGTGCAGATAGTTGTTGTCTTGCAAACGTCCCCATTTTTGACTCAGGGATCGAGACGTGGCTGCACGATCCGTTACAGCCATTCGGATAAAATGGCTGTCGTCTCCACTGCTAGTGATACGAGGCCGTTGGGATCGAGCATTTCGTTCCGTATTACCCTCCTGAATCCACCGATTCCATATTCTGCTAACAGTCATTGGATCTCGATCAATGCGAGCAGCAATGTCGCTATACGATAAACCTCAATCGCGGTAGGCTACAATCCGACCTTTATCAAAGTCGGAAACTTGATGGGACGCATTTATTCTCGTTACACGAGGCACCACAACAACGTTTCACCAGGCAACGCCGGTCAACTGCTGTTTGTGTATGAGAAATCGGTTGGAACCTTTCCTCATGTCAGCACGTTGGGCCGTTGGGATCGAGCATTTCGTTCCGTATTACCCTCCTGAATCCACCGATTCCATATTCTGCTAACAGTCATTGGATCTCGATGAATGCGAGCAGCAATGTCGCTATAGGATAAACCTCAATCGCGGTAGGCTACAATCCGACCTTTATCAAAGTCGGAAACTTGATGGGACGCATTTATTCTCGTTACACGAGGCACCACAACAACGTTTCACCAGGCAACGCCGGTCAACTGCTGTTTGTGTATGAGAAATCGGTTGGAACCTTTCCTCATGTCAGCACGTTGGGCCGTTGGGATCGAGCATTTCGTTACGTATTACCCTCCTGAATCCACCGATTCCATATTCTGCTAACAGTCATTGGATCTCGATGAATGCGAGCAGCAATGTCGCTATAGGATAAACCTCAATCGCGGTAGGCTACAATCCGACCTTTATCAAAGTCGGAAACTTGATGGGACGCATTTATTCTCGTTACACGAGGCACCACAACAACGTTTCACCAGGCAACGCCGGTCAACTGCTGTTTGTGTATGAGAAATCGGTTGGAACCTTTCCTCATGTCAGCACGTTGGGCCGTTGGGATCGAGCATTTCGTTCCGTATTACCCTCCTGAATCCACCGATTCCATATTCTGCTAACAGTCATTGGATCTCGATGAATGCGAGCAGCAATGTCGCTATAGGATAAACCTCAATCGCGGTAGGCTACAATCCGACCTTTATCAAAGTCGGAAACTTGATGGGACGCATTTATTCTCGTTACACGAGGCACCACAACAACGTTTCACCAGGCAACGCCGGTCAACTGCTGTTTGTGTATGAGAAATCGGTTGGAACCTTTCCTCATGTCAGCACGTTGGGCCGTTGGGATCGAGCATTTCGTTCCGTATTACCCTCCTGAATCCACCGATTCCATATTCTGCTAACAGTCATTGGATCTCGATCAATGCGAGCAGCAATGTCGCTATACGATAAACCTCAATCGCGGTAGGCTACAATCCGACCTTTATCAAAGTCGGAAACTTGATGGGACGCATTTATTCTCGTTACACGAGGCACCACAACAACGTTTCACCAGGCAACGCCGGTCAACTGCTGTTTGTGTATGAGAAATCGGTTGGAACCTTTCCTCATGTCAGCACGTTGTATGTGTCGCCACCGGCGCCAACCTTATGTGAATGCTCTGAAAAGCTAATCATTTGCATATCACAGCATCTTCTTCCTGTAGGTTAAATTTAGCATCTATAGCACGTCATCTTCGTGGTGTAGCAATTTTAATGGCCAGTAGTGTAGTCTGCGTCCGCGAGCTCGGCTCCAGATCACCACCAGCAATGGAGGGTGAAGCTTCGACAATGCCAGCCACTCATGCTGGTGAAACGTCAGTAAAATCATCAGACGAACGTCCGCCGAAGAAGCTGAGACAGAAGCCAATAGGCAGTTTGTCAACAAGTTGCCACGAAAGCCCTAACAATGTTGTAAGTCTAGAGCAGCTGGCCACCACACTGAAGTCAGCATGGCTACACATCGCTATCGATACCTTCAGAACATCTCTGACTGTTCCTGCACGTGTCGCAGCGGTCCGCACTCCGAAAGGCGTTTATTCAGACTTTTGACAGGTGCTCACATTAATGTGACTGGATAGTGTATGATCTTTTGCTGAAGTGCTAACACAGAAACTCTGATATTAAATGTAGGAACTGGGCATACGTCTTGAGCCACCATAACTCCTGCTGCGCAATATTAATCCGCTATTTGGGAATGAGAGTACTTAGTGACTTCTAAAAAGCCTTACACATGGTCTCGCACATGTTTTGAAACTTCATCTCTCTGAAGCCCTTCACAAAATATATAAGGAATATGTTTCTATTTAGGTATCCACACAGTAAACCTTCAGCTTCAAGCGTGACGTTTTGATTTATCACTCCTTAACTACAAGCTCTATGAGCAACACACTCCTCAGATAATTTACTCGAGTACTACTGAATATACTTGCAAAATTATATCGTTTTATCGTTTAACAATAGTGTGTTCAGGAGATATGACATCATGAATGTTGTCTTCCGTGAAAAGCTAGCTTTTCTTAAAACGGGCCGCCAGTTACTGATATATTCATTCAGTGTTTGATAATGAGAGCACTTAGCGATTTCCAAAGAAAAATAATCAGCCATTTGAAATTGTTTTATATGTTTCATTCATGGAAGTTAGATTCTTTAATGAATCGGTTGCGAGATGGTTATTATCTACATCTACACCTACATGATTACTCTGCAATTCACAATTAAGTGTCTGGCAGAAGTTTCATCGAACGACCTTCAAGCTAGTTCTGTATCATCCACTCTCGAACAGCGTGCGAGAAAAATGAACATTTAAAACTTTCCGAGCGAGCTCTGATTTCTCTTATTTTATTATGATGATCATTTCTCCGTACGTAGGTGGGCACCAATAAAATATCTGCGTATTCGGAGGAGAAAATTGGTGATTGATATATCATGAGAACTTCCTGCCACAACGAAAAACGCCGTTGTTTTAATGATTGCTACATCAATTCCTGTATCATATCCGAGGACTCTCTCCCCTATTTCGCGATACCACAAAACTTTCATGATGTCCTCTGTCGATCCTTTCTCATGCGGATCACCCAGCGCAGCAGTACTCCGGAATAGGACATACAAGGATAGTGTAGGCAGACTCTTTAGTAGCCCTGTTTCATTTTTAAGTGTTCTGCCAGTAAATCATACTCTTTGGTTTACTTTCCCCACAACAGTATCTTCGTGATCTCTCCAGTGTACGTTTTTCGTAGTTGTAATTTCTAGGTATTTAATTGCATTCACGGCCTCTAGGTCTGTGTGATTCATCGTGTAACCAATAGAGAGCGGATTCGTTTTAGTTCTCATACGGATGATTCAACACTTTCCATTATTTAGAGTGAATTGCCACTCTTTCCACCATACTGATACCTTGTGTAAATCGTTTTGCAAATCTTTTTCATCATCCAATGACTTCATGAGACGGTGAACGAGAGCATCATCTGCAAAAATCTACAATACTGGCCATTAAAATTGCTACACCAAGAAGAAATGTAGATGATAAACGGGTATTAATTGGACAAATATATTATACTAGAACTGACATGTGATTACATTTTCGCGCAATTTGGGTGCATAGATCTTGAGAAATCAGTACCCAGAACAACCACCTCTGGCCGTAATAACGGCCTTGATACGCCTAGGCATTGAGTCAAACAGTGCTTGTATGGCGTGTACAGGTACTCCTGCCCATGCAGTTTCAACACGATACCATAGTCCATCAAGAATAGTGACTGGCGTATTATGAGGAGCCAGTTGTTCGGCCACCAATGACCAGATGTTTTCAGTTGGTGAGAGATCTGGAGAATGTGCTGGCCAGAGCACCAGTCGAGCATTTTATGTATCCAGAAACGCCCGTCCACGACCTGCAACATGTGGTCGTGCATTATCCTGCTGAAATGTAGGGTTTTGCAGGGATCGAATGAGGGCTAGAGGTACGAGTCGTAACACATCTGAAATGTAACGTCCATTGTTCAAAGTGCTGTCAATGCGAACAAGAGGTGACCGAGGCGTGTAACCAATGGCACCCCATACCATCACGCCGGGTGATACGCCAGTATGGCTATGACGAATACACGCTTCCAAACTGCGTTCACCGCGATTTCGCCAAACACTGATGCGACCATAATGATGCTGTAAACAGAACCTGGATTCATCCTAAAAAATGACGTTTTGCCATTCGTGCACCCAGGTTTGTCGTTGAGTACACCATCGCAGGAGCTCCCGTCTGTGATGCAGCGTCAAGGGCAACCGCTGCCATGGTCTCCGAGCTGTGCTGCAAACGTCGTCGAACTGTTCGTGCTCATGGATGTTGTCTTCAAACGTGTTCATCTGTTGATTCAGGGATCGAGACGTGGCTGCACGATCCGTTACAGCGTTACAGTCCGATAGAGGTACTCAGGGTACCCTCCGCCACACACCGTCAGGTGGCTTGCGGAGTATGGATGTAGATGTAGATGTAGATGTAGATGTAGATGCGGATACGACGCCTGTCATCTCGACTGCTAGTGATACGATGATGTTGGGATCCATCACGGCGTTCCGCATTATCCTCCTGAACCCACCGATTCCATATTCTGCTATCAGTTATTGGATCTCGACAAACGCGAGCAGCAATGTCGCGATACGATAAACCGCAATCGCGATAGGCTACAATTCGACCTTTATCAAAGTCGGAAACGTGTTGGTACGCATTTCTCCTCGTTTAACGAGGCATCACAACAACGTGTCACCAGGCAACGCCCGACAACTGTTGTTTGTGTATGAGAAATCGGTTGGAAACTTTCCTCATGTTAGCTCCAATCTTATGTGACAACTCTGAAAAGCTAATCATTTGCATATCACAGCATCTTCTTCCTGTTGCTTAAATTTCGCGTCTGTAGCACGTCACCTTCGTGGTGTAGCAATTTTAATGGCTAGTAGTGTAAAAGGGCTGCTCAGATTGTCTCCTAAATCGTGTATGTAGAACGGCAGAAGACCTATAACACTTCCTTGGGGAACGTCATATATTACCTCGGATATGCAAGGCTAATTTGGTATATATTTTTAAACGGCGCCAGTTTGGATTAAACGTACTATGGTAATGTAAGGCACCGTCTGTTTTAATCATTCCGTAATATTAGTCACAGTTGAGAATAATTTTGACATTAGCTAGGTGAGGTATTAAATACATGAAAATTTGTGCCGGACCGGGACTCGAACTCGGATTTTCCATCTATCGCGAGCGGTCGCCTTAACAATATCGGCCATACGTGCACGCTTCCAGTCCAATTTAAACTTCTATATGCCACAGTGCCTACGCCCCAAAGTGTCCGCAGCTTTACTTGGATTCCCTCAACTAAATGAATGAGACAACCGCGTTCACCGTTAGTAATGCGTTATTTTTACCCGTCTAGGCCACAATATTTATTTTTACAATGTCTGTTCCTTCAAACATGCATGTACTATAAAAATAAAAACTACTCGGATGTGTTTCATGAAATTTTGTTTTTGTTTTCTATATACAGGGTGTAAGATGTGTAAGTGCCGATATTTCTATTGGTGACTGAGGACAGTGTACTGCACAACGTTACACTACTACTTACGTCACTTGCTGACTAATAATTATAGGTATTACAAGTCTTATGTTTCCACGTTGGTTAGTATCTACAAGTACATGTGCCAAGAATAAGGCATTAATGCTTATTTTCCGCTGGGCAGCAGGTCAGGTGTTGAATTATGGAAGCAACATGGTTAGCCTTTACTGACAGATGTAGTCGTCTTAGTGATGCAGGTACGTTCATGTAAAAAACACCAGGTAGTAAAAGTGTTTCTGCGAAGACTGTTCGACACAGAAAAAAAGAACCAACACACCGATGTGTGTAAATATAAAGGTAGCACATACACTGAAGAGCCAAAGAAATAGGTACACCTACCGAATATCGTGTAGGGCCCCCGCGAGCACGAAGGAGTGTCGCAACACGAACACTGCATGGATTCGACTAAAACACCATGAATCCTGCAGAACTGTCCATAAATCCGTAGTAGTGCGAGGGAGAGGAGATCTCTTCTGAACAGCACGTTGCAAGGCATCCCACATATGCTAAATAATGTTCACGTCTGGGGAGTTAGGTGTCCTGTTTAAAGACAGAAGACTTCTTCTGGAGCTACTCTGTAGCAGCTGTGGACATGTGAGGTGCTGTAATTGCCCAAGTCCGTCGGAATGTACAATGGACATGAATGGATTCCAGTGATCAGACAGGATGCGTGCGTACGTGTCACCTGTCAGAGTCGCATCTAGATGTATTAGGGGTCCCATCTTACTCCAACTTCACACGCCCCTCGCGATTACAGAGCCTCCACCAGCTTGAACAGTTTCCTGCTGACATGCAGTGTCCATGCATTCATTAGGTTGTGTCCATACCCGTACACGCCCATCCGCTCGACACAATTTGAAACGAGACTCGTCCGACCGGGCAACATGTTTCCAGTTATCAACAGCCGAATATCGGTGATGGCAGGCCCGGGCGAGGCGTATAGCTTTGTGTGGTGCAGACACCAAAGGTACACAAGCGGGCCTTCGTCTCCGAAAGCCAATATCGATGATGTTTCGTTGAATGGTTCGGACACTGACGCTTGTTGATGGCTCAGGTTTGGAATGTGCAGAAATTTGTGGAAGGATTGCACTTCTGTCGTCGTTGGTCCCGTTCTTGCAGGATCTTTTTCCGACCGCAGTGATGTCAGAGATTTGATGTTTTACCGGATCCCTGTTATTCACGATGCACTCATGAAATGGTCGTACGGGAAAATCCCTCGTTCAGCGCTATCTCGGAGAAACTGTGTCCCATCGCTCGTAAGCCGACAATAACATTACGTTCATACTCACTTCAATGTTGATACCCTGTCGTTGTAGCAGCAGTACCCAGTCTAACAACTGCGCCAGACATTTGTTGTCTCATATAGGAGTTGCCGACCACAGCGCCGTTTTCTCTGTATTTGAAAACACATGCCTATACCAGTTTCTTTGGCGATTCAGAGTATAAAAATAGCTGCACTTATACCCGTTACATTCTCTGTATGAAATCAGTACTCTTTCATTCTTTCATGATTTATTGTTTACACTACGTAGGTCGTCCAGTAATTGTATTTGGTTTCCCTTTTCCTGAGAGATCTGAATGTGTTCATTTTGGCCACAAATCGATAGTCTGACGACCGTTTTCTGCGATTATCGACCGAAATTAGTTAAAACAAATACTGTATAACCTTGATCACGGTGTTTATTTGCGATTACGTCGTAGCTTTTAAAGCGATGGATTTCGACCAGGAAAATTATGCTGTGGCCAAATCCTTAATCTCACACAGCACATCGAAGACGGCTATCAGAGTGGAGAAGTAACTGGGGTTGCATTCCTGGATCTCACTGCCGCATATGACACAGTTAACCATACGTTGCTTACCCAGAAAGTGTATATGTAACCTTACAATCTAAAAACAGCTGATGGAGGACACAGAAAAATGGACTTGCACAGAGTAGTGTCTTGGCTCTAATATTATTTAACATCTATACGAATGACCTTCCCATCAGCCACCAGACGCGAATGTTCATTTATGCCGATGATGCAGCAGTGGCCACGCAGGATAAAACCTTTGAATAAGTGGAGGAGAATCTCACAGGAGCCTTAACAGAACTTGCTACCTATTACGAAGACAATAATCTCAAACCGAACCCTAGTAAATCTCAAGTATCCACCTTCCATCTTATGAACAAACAAGCCAAACGGAAACTCCGAGTCATGTGGCAAGGGGAAGGGCTGAAGCGTACAAACAGCCCAAAATACCTGGGAGTAACATTGGACTTACTTTTAAGCAGCACTGTCACAACACTAAAAAAAGGTCTGTGCCAGGAACAACATACTGCGGAAGCTAACAGGTTCATCGTGGGGAGCTCAACCACATGTTTTGCGCACCACGGGTCTGGCGCTGAGTATCTCAGCAGCGGAATACTCGGCGCCAGTTTGGAGGAACTCTGCTCGCACTAAGCAAGCTGACGTCACCGTAAACTAAACTGCATGTATTGCCACAGTATGCCTCAAACCAACTCCCAAAGACACAATTTATTGCATCATAGGCATAGCACCACCCACTATCCGCAGACAAGATCAAAACAAAAGAATGATCCTCGACACCCGATGCATATGCACCGAAAACAATGTGTACGGCTGAAACTGAAACCGAAGAGCTCGCCACCAAGCCCGTTGCAAGGCGGCTATCTCTTTGGGAAGAAATGGTACCACACTCCACAATGAAACTACTTCAGGAGGGATCTGCAGGATTTCAACTACCTTTTACAACGTGGAGGTCATTGTGCACAGGAGTAACCGGGTGCAATTCAAACCTATTTAAATGGGGCTACAGTGATAGCGATAGGTGTGAATGAGGAGCAATACAGGACTTGGACCACCTATTGATTTGCCCAGATATGTCTATAACATGCACTAAAACGATATTTTGAAAGTCAATGACAAAGCAACCTACGTTTCAAATTACTCGGAAGGGAAGATATAATTGGTGCGTCCGGATAGGGAAGAAGAAGAAGAATATCACAAGTACCATGTATTGTTGGAAGCGCGACTACTCTGTAGTTCTGAAGTTGTTTATAGAGCAGATGCTGTAAGTGATTGCCGGTCAGAGGACGTCGCGCTGACGCGAAGTTGAGGCCTCCAGAAGATTCTGCGCCGAGATTGACGGCGCGCAGAGGCGGGGCCCGCGCTGGCGCAGTGACCCCGGCGGCTGTGTCAGGGTTAGCTGGCGGGGGCTCGGCTTGCTTATCGCGCGAGGCGCGCCGCGGCCGTGAAACAGCGGGCGGCCGCGTCAACAGGGTGGCGCAACTCTCTCTCTCTCTGCCCGCCCTATCAGATCCCTCCGGTCGGCCGACCTCTGGCCGTCACTCGCTTCGCGCCTGCAAGCGGCGTTATTGCTGGCGTCCGCACAACGACCTGACCGCTGTCGCCGTCCGCCACAGTCGATAAAATACCAATAACGACGCTTAAACGGAACGGCCACAGTGTCTTCTCGATTGCTTCAAATTGTGGCACTTCGAGAGTAACGCAACAGCTCCGAGTGCAAAGAAGGGAGGTGCTCACGAGTGTGAAATTGCGGATAAACGAGTTTAATAACTTCAGGTAGAGAAAAAATTAATTATTTACGGAAGTTTGGAAAAACTGGTAGAAGACCATCTTGAGCAGGATCCTGCGAATAGCCGGCCGCGGTGGTTTCGCGGTTCAGGCGCTCAGTCCGGAGCCGCGCGACTGCTACGGTCGCAGGTTCGAATCCTGCCTCGGGCATGGCTGTGTGTGATGTCCTTAGGTTAGTTAGGTTTAAGTAGTCCTAAGTTCTAGGGGACTGATGACCACAGATGTTAAGCCCCTTAGTGCTCAGAGCCATTTGTACCATTTTGACTTGCGAATATAGCATTCGTAGTTTTAGAAAATTGTTCTGGCTATGTTGACTGCAACATGCTCTTTGAAAACGTGAAAAAAAAAATCAAATGGCTCTAAGCACTGTGGGACTTAACATCTGAGGTCATCAGTCCCATAGACTTAGAACTACTTAAACCTAACTAAGCTAAGGTCATCACACACATCCAAGCCCGACGCACGATTCGAACCTGCGACAGTAGCAGCAGCCCGCAGCGCGATTGCGGAATGAAGGGCCTCGAACTGCTCGACCACAGCGACAGGCTGAAAATCTGTAGGTGGCAGGGATGAAGCATTGGGGAATTAAAGGTTCTGAGGAAAGTAGAATGTTGTTACAAGATTGGAAGGACATTATAGGGAAGCAGTGATTATGAAGGGAGAAAAAAAAATGCACACCGAGAGGTATTTGTCCGAATAGATGCACAGGCAAACTAATGTTACTATTTATAAAAAAACTGAATGATTTATTCAAGAGAAAGAGTGCAAGCCCACCTCTGACCCTTGTGAAGGCAGTTATTCAGTTGGCATTAATTGATTTGTTAGATGTTCTCTTAAAACATATAGAGCCACATTCTGTCCAACCGGCACGCTTTATCTTCCAAATCCCAAGGTGGTTCGAAGGCGTTGCTCATAATGTTCTGAATGTTCTCAATTCGAAAGGCATCCTACGACCTTGTTAACCAAGATAGGGTTTGAAAGTACGAAGACAAAAAGTAGAAACTCTCGTCGAATGTGGGCTGGCATTATCTTGCTGAAATGTTGATCCAGGATGGCTGCCCGTGAAGGACAATAAAACAGGGCGCAGAATATCGTCGACGTACTGCTGTTTTGTGAGGGTGCCAAGGATGGAAACCAAAGGGGTCCCGCTACGTAAAGGAATGGCACACCAGACCGCCTTCCCTGGTTGTCGTTTCGTATAGCAGGCGACAGTCGGGTTGTTATCCCACCGCTGACCGGTGAGTCTACAAACGCGTCTGATCATCGGGGCTCAGGTCGAAGCCTGGTGCTGAAGTTTAACTGCATGAACAGCGAAAATGTAGTAAGTGCTGTTTTGTTGTCATTAATGTGTAGGAGCTATGAACGGGAAATAGTTTTGTAAAGGTTTGAAAATACGCATAAAATTTGTTGGAAGTCGCTAATGCTCTCATTCTTAAATACTGGATGAATGAAGTCCCGGTATTTGCGGGTTGCCAATCAAATTGTCTCAAGAAAAGTACACAGTTTGTAACTTGCGTTAAACTTTCATCATAAGATACACACCTTATTGAGTAGATTATGATGGCATTTAAATTTTTAATTTCGGGCAATAATTACGCAAAGTACTCAAAATCTTATTTTTGCTGTGTTACTCTGGAGCTGCTACCGGCTCCTGCTTCGAGGATAGCGTTTTAGTAACACACGCTGTGCAACACAATGGAAGGGCCACTTTTTCGGAACCTCGTAATTTTCTCCGATTGCAACGAAGAAGTTTGAAGATTGACTCCAGAATTTCTACAACCTTTCTCTCTAACGGTGCAAAAGTGTGAATCCCTGCGACGTCACCCTCGGGCTCGGCGACGCTTTAGTCGACAAAGTGTCGACACGAGCGAGAAAAAAAAAGCGCCAGAACTAAGAAGTTCGTGTGAGGTTTAACGTAGGTTAACGTTGTCACATTGGCACCAGATTTTGTCACAATTCTGTAGGCGTCACACGATGGGGAGAGCGTCACACTCGCCTCTTACCCACACTGCACCTCATCTTTTGACGCCTCTGCTATGGAGGTCAGAACCGTGACGCCCAGTGTTGAAATCACGCGGCTATCTCATGTGTGGCCGAGAAGAATATTTCAGACCCACCGCAGCTCAGAATCGACACGAAAGGCCTCTGGGTGGTGGCATTAAGGGCGTTAATGCATTCACATCTCCCCTTGGGGCGTTGATTCTCACAAATTTCGCAGTCGAAAACAACAGTTCGCAGTGTTTCTACAATTTTCGGTATGATGGAGTCTGCAGCTGCGGTGAATCTTTTCCCATTCTCTTTATTTCATGTACGATTGCACAATTCAGGCCTTACGCCATGAAATACTTGAAAATCGCCTACAGTCGAAGTTGTACAATCCTACATGAAATAAAGAGAATGGCAACTGAAGGCATTACGAAATCTTTCAAAAAAAGTTCGCAGTGTGATGAGGATCAGACGTTCTTGACAATCTTTTACACTGCCGTCTCCTCCCGGACGATTCAGTCCTTCTCGATGGCTGCTGTGGACCTGCAACCCTAATGAACGTCATTGCACCCTTTCGGAGTGTAGTGAGATCCTAATTTTTGCTCTGGTGTTCTGGGTGGAACGACAAGAGGCCGTTAAAAACTATTCGCCGACATTTGAACATGTTTCGAAGCAGCAATGGACGATGTCGCTTATTGAGCCTCCCTGTTTCGCGCCCTACTGTAGCGTGATCGCGGTGGGTTTGCGACGTTGACAGTTGCATGAATAAAACTGTAAAGGATCCTTATAAGGCGCCCCAGTTCGGCAACACACTCTTTTGCATCCCGCCTGGAAGGCGGCGCGTGGGTAGGAGAAGGAGCAGGAAAAATGCGACGGTATTGCAGTGAGTTTAAAAATGGTTTACTGGTGCGAAAAAGAATACATAACTTTGTACAGATGCGAAGTCTTCGACACGTCGTATGGAGAGCAAACTGAAGCGAAGTTTCCCGGCTGGCTGCAACTCATGAAATGGGGCGAAGCAGTCGCGGATCTTGTCGACCTCGACAGCACCGGCTAGAGGGCGCTGTCGCCTGTGTCTCGTGGTAGTGCCAACCTTTGAAACTATACGTTGCTATCGATACCACACACTCAGTGCCACCCGCGCAACTTCGATGCGCACTTTAAAAGCCCAGAGACAGCCACTCAGTTATTCCTAGACACTCACGTGACAGACAACCCTTTCGACACAATTTAGATTTCGCATGCAGGCCAGCAGGCGCTTGTTCAGTGAGTTAGTGCCGCTTAACTTTGTCTGTCAAAATGGTTGACTGAACCCATTTTTTTGCATAATTACAGAAGAAGGGTGTATTCACCATTTAGCAAAATTTCAGACTTCTTCGTCGCGATGGGAGACAGTTATCAGGTCTCGAAAAAGTGACCTTTTAATTGTGTAGCATAGTCATAATTGGAAAGAAATAAACTTAGCGATTCTAATATAGAAAAAAGGCAATCACTTATTCATTTTGTGACGTGAAAAGAACAGGGAGACGTTCCTGTCAATTAGGTTTCAACAATTGACGACAGTGGCGACGAACAAGATAAAAAGGTCGTAATATTTATCCAGATCGATATACTGCAGCAAAATATGTAAATATAGTGGGTTTTGTAACAGATACATATGCTTTTGTTGTTGTGGTCTTCAGTCGAAAGACTGATTTGACGAAACTTCCATACTAGTCTATCCTGTGCAAGCATGTTTGTCTCTGCAAAACTACTGCAACGTACATAATTTTCAACCTGCTTACTGTAGTCAGGCCGTGGTCTCTCTCTACTTCATTACCAAACTGACGATTCATTGATGCCTCACGGTGTGGCCTGTCAATCAAAACCCTCTTTTTCACAAGTTGTGCCACACATTACTTTTTTCTCCAGTAAGGTACAGTACCTTCTCGTTAGTTATCTCATTTAGTCGTCTAAGCCTCAACATCCTTGCGTAGCAACGTATTTCAAAAGCTTCTACTCTCTTCATGTCAGAATTGTTCATCGATCCCCTTTCAGTTTAGGACAGGCCTATCACCCAGACAAATACTACAAAGAAAAGCTTCCTAAATTTTAATTTACACTCGACTTTAAAAATTTCTCTTTTTCTAAATGATTTTCGTGCTTTTGCCAGTCGGCAGTTTTGTATCCTCTCTACTTCGGCTTAAAGTTTAACAATCCACCTCGCCAAGGACCATTTGAGGGCACTAGAAGGTAATACATAATGATCTACATTGTAAAAATATAATTGATATTATTTGCTACCTAACACAACTTTTCAGTGTTCTCGATTTTAGACCTACTTGAGGTTATATTCCGCAGGTCGTACAATGAACAAACTTTATATGTTTTTGAATAATTCCAGAATGAGATTTTTCACTCTGCAGTGGAGTGTGCGCTGATATGAAACTTCCTGGCAGATTAAAACTGTGTGCCGGAGCGAGACTCGAACTCGGGACTTTTCCCTTTCGCGGGCGAGTTCGAGTCTCGGTACGGCACACAGTTTTAATCTGCCATGAAGTTTCTGAATAATGCTTCACTTCAACGAGAATCACTTTAGATGGGAAAGAAATGCTGTAATAAGTTCTGCACTAGAAAACTTTAACTAACGTTATTGACTGGGTTTATATTTGCTGACGTAGTGCAAGTTCTGACATAGCTTTATGTTTGTTCACGTGCGGCTTATGTTTTTCACACTGAAAAAGAGCTGTGGAATTTATCACTTCAAACCATAGTACTAGGAATTTCTATGAAGTTTATATACTGTATCTCCTTACGCTTTCATAACCATCAGCTAAATAAAACCATGAGCTAAGTTCAAGACACATTCTATGGAGTGTTTAGCCGCTGATATATTTTGTGGCACTGCAGTGCAACAAATTGTAACTAAAAATGATGCGTTTTGGAGAGATCATTAATGCGGTGTATCACTTAAACTGAATTTTTTCGTAAAACCCAAGTACAATTGAATCCACCTCTTTATCTAAGCAATCAGTATTGCTGACTGTCATGTAGAGGAACCGGGTCCAATTTACGTTACTGCCGAGGATTCTTCCTTGGTGGGAGGACTGGAATAGGGTGCACTCAGCCTTGTGATTCTAGTTGAGGAGTTACTTTACCGAGCAATAACAGCTCCAGGTCACGAAAACTGACAGCAGCACGGAGAGTAGTGTCTGACCCCACGATACTCCATATCACATCCAGTGACACAATTGGGGCAGGATGGTCAGTTAATATTCATGGACCCGCCAGAGCCTGTTAACGGAATTTGCTGTTTTACAACTATAATTAAAACAAGCACTAAAAACAAAACGTTAGCCTCGTAAAAACTTACATCAGTAAGGTGGCTCTTCAGTTTGCTTCTGCCAATCAATCACAGTACAGAATATGCGACGTAAAAACATCATTGCCTCATCACGTGAATTCATAATTCATCATGGACCGTTCATCGTATTTTGGAGGAATTTGGGTACAGAACTTTAAGTTTGCCATTTTAGCAAACATATGGACAGTAAACGTAGTTGTTTCATCTGTTTTCAACTCTGCGAATGGGTTTCCTGTTGTTAAATGCACAGTATCCACATTACCATATTTAGATTAATGTCACCATCCTTTTTAAGCAGATAAAAATAGGAATGTAGGCTTATAGAGAGCATTTTCGCATATTCTCTAGTCTGAGGACCTGCAATATTTGTAAGCATAGAAGCGAAATAAAGAAATTTACCCTGCAGTTTCGGGTCACTGTTCCCTTCGCGACTATGTTGCAGCTTGTGAATGCTGTTGCCTTTTATCCCCCGGTCATATCCAGATTTTTTATGTACTCTGTTTAAAGTAATTTATAATCGTTTGATATTTATTAACTATTGTGGCTTCTTTCTGTCATTGACTGGATTAGGTGTTAAGATATTACCTTTTGGTGATACACGAAAATTTGTGCGTTCCGGGACTTGAATCAGGATTTCCCACTTGTCACTAACAGCCACTTTAATCACTTCGGCTATCCGAGCACACTTCCAGGACCGATCGAAACTTCCATATGTCATACTGTCTACAAGCTCATCGCTCGCAACTTGGATGCTTCCCACAGGATTTCAAAGAGACAAACATATTCAATATATCAATATGGTATCTGTTCTTTCAGACATGTCCGAAAGAACAGGTACCATCGGTGATCGACAGGCGTTGATATACATCAACGAGGACAGTTGAAAATATGTGCCTTGACCGGTACTCGAACCTGGGATCTCTTGCTTAGATGGCATACGCGCTATCCATCTCAGCCACCGAGGGCACAGAGGATAGCGCGACTGCACGGATTTATCCCTTGCACGCTCCCTGTGAGACCCACATTCCCAACTTTATGTCCACACACTACATTCGTAGTGCCCCTGCCCACTACACTCATTACTAGCGGCAGACAATCTTACCGAGTCCCGTAAGAGTTCGGGCAACCGTGTGCATCCAGTACACAAGAAGAAGGTCAACGGCCGGCGGCTGTGACCGGGTGGTTCTAGGCGCTTCAGTCCTGAACCGCGCTGCTGCTACGGTCGCAGATTCGAATCCTGCCTCGGGCATGGATGTGTGATGCCCTTAGGTTAGTTAGGTTTAACTTCTAAGTCTAGGGTCTACGTTATAAGCGGCATCTATCCCATCTCCTCCACCGTCTTCCTTGTGGCATGTGTACAAATGTGTAAACAAGTCCTAAAGAGTGTATGGTAAATCTGGGTATGGATGAGGAGTACAAGATATCAGAATTTACTGTAAATACCAATGGAAAGTGTCCTAATGTCGAAATACTTGTAGAAAATTATAGATCCATGGATGTTTACAACGTTACAATGTATACGAAATATCTGCTTACAAAACTACATTCTGGTTATATTATATTTAAATGTTATGGTCTCGGCACTACAAAATTAAAATTGATAGATTAACTATATTTGTGTCCATACTTTTGCTAACATGGAAAAATTTCTAAAGTTTCATACACATATTCCACCAGACTATGGGAAAGAGTCTTCGGTGTTTATAAATTCGCGCTATGAAATAGTGATGTTTTCATGATGCCACATACCTTATTCCGTGACTGGTTGATAGAAACAAACCGAACAGCTGCTATGTTGATCCAATTGTTTACGGAGCTAACATGTTGTACAAATGGTTCAAATGGCTTTGAGCACTATGGGACCATCTGAGGTCATCAGTACCCTAGAATTTAAACTACTTAAACCTAACTAACCTAAGGACATCACACACATCCCTCCCAAAGGCCGACCGTCGGTGGACGAGCGGTTCTAGGCGCTTCAGTTTGGAGCCGCGCGACCGCTTCGGTCGCAGGTTCGAATCCTGCCTCGGGCATGGATGTGTGTGTTACCCTTAGGTTAGTTAGGTTTAAGTAGTTCTAAGTTCTAGGGGACTGATGACCTGAGATGTCAAGTCCTATAGTGCTCAGAGCCATTTGAACCATTGCAGCCATCCCCGAGGCAGGATTCGAACCTGCGACCGTAGCGCGGTGCCGGACTGAAGCGCATAGAACCGCTCGGCCACACTGGCCGGCGAACCACCTTGGGATTTGGAAAATAAAGCGTAGCAGTTGGACAGAATGTGGCTCTATATGTTTTAGGAGAACATCTAATCTGCCTGCCACCGTAGTTTGAATCGTTAAATGTCGCAGTACTTTTCAGTATGGCAAACACGAGCCGCTCCTGATCAAACATAATGCTAGGTGAGACCTTTCACAAAGGCAGTAAATATAAAGCTAGTCAATAAGATTAATTACATTTTTCTAGTGTTGAACATGTTACATTATCTATCAAAATCGGATGGTGGACTTTTACTGAAGAACTTCTAAAACATGTCATGTAACGAAAGCTCATTGAGGGTGCCCAACATTCCTTGAAGATTATTTCCACTTAACACATGCTTCCCCCATGCTGCAGACAAGATTATCATCAAGTGGCAATCTGTTTTATTTGTTATACTGTCAAACTGTAATATACAGTAAGCAAACAAAGTGTTTTACATTTTACCCACAAATACTTTCAGATATAGCAAAAAATATATAGGCTATCCATTTCGGTGTGGAAATGGTTGCAACTAGAAATATTTTTCCTTGCATACCATCAAAATAAGAAGCTTACATTTATTTTTTGAGTCTCACAAGGTCAACATAATATGTTTGGCACATACTTCCTGTTCACAAACGAGGAATCTAACAAAATAATAGGACAAAAGTCCGAGAAAGTCGTTGCGCCTCTTAGCACTTTAGACTAAGTATTCAATGATGTTAATGAATCGACTGTTCAGTATGTAATTCCATCCAAGCTACGTACCAATTTCTTTATAACGCTCTGTAAAATGGCGTTGTCGGCAAAAGATGATAAACACTTCACACTCGATGATAAACTGAGCACTGCAGCGTAGCATGAACCTCGAAAGCTTGATGATAACTGCTCAGCAATTTACACAGTGTACATTTATTGGATAATAGAACGAACTATGAGAACAAATATAGCGGACTGGGATCAGAGATCAAGCCACGAGGACACCAGGACAAAGCTGGCGGAATATGGTGGGTTAGATGATGATGATGATGATGTTTAGTTTGTGGGGCGCTCAACTGCGCGGTTATCAGCGCCCGTAGAAATCTCCAACCTTTGCTCAATCCAAACTCGCCACTTTCATGAATTATGAAGATATGATGAGGACAACACAAACACCCAATCATCCCGAGGCAGGTGAAAATCCCTGAGATCGAACTATCATTATAACATCTTTGGAGGTCAGAGAACAGTGTGTGAAACGAGGGACAGAGATCGAACTACAAGAATGAAGACGGCAGAGTTGGCATCAGAGATCAAACTAATAGAACAAGTGGTTGCTCTGGGCTACATACTGTTTCGCTGACTAATTTTTATGGTAGTAAAATACTGAGTTGTGTCTGTGAGAGCAAAATATGTGTGTGTGTGTGTGTGTGTGTGTGTGTAATTTTGTGTGGGTTTGTGCTAGCTCTCGTCCCGTTAATGTCCTGTACTCCAGTTGCTACAGTCTGAGGAATGACCGGTGAGCATTTTGATCTCAATGTGGCCGTTATATTTCTTCTTTGTCTCATGGCTTAGTGATACACCCGGCGCTCGTCCACAGTGATTACGTAGCTAGAGATGTCATCTGCACTGGCCTAACATGGCAGCATTGGTTTGGCGATCTTTGTAATATGAGTGAGCAGCCGCAGAAACCAGCGTGCGACTATTCTTGTTATATTTAAAATTTCATGAAAGATGTTGAAAACTGAACCACGACGGCTTTCACTTGTTCCACAGTCACTTCGGTGTGAAACACAAGTCTTCGAGCACCTGGATCCTCTTGCGGTTTTAAGTTTGTAACAGAAAGACAGTATGTCCACTCACACCTGGTATTCAGACGTGTCTGACCACACAGGAAACGCCTTCACCACCTAACCACTGCATTATAACTGTCCAGTCACATTAATATGACCACCAGTGAGAATCGATGTACAACTAGCCAGGAGATCAACAATCAAGATCGAAGATTGTTTGGGTGCCTCAAAGTGACTGTTCTTCAAGATATAACAATAGCGATGTATGCCATACGATAATACGAAAAGCTTGAATAACCACCTTCTGTAGCGATGATGTGCAGGAAGAGGGCCAGTGAAGTCCTGGAAGTTATCGAGAGGGATGTGGAACCATGCCAACACCAGTTGCGCTAGATTTCTCGGTAAAGAATCTATGGCACAAACAGCACGATCGAGGAGGTCCCAGAGATTCTGGATTGGGTTTAAACCCAGATTGGTGGCCAGCGGGGTACAGTAAACTCAGCACAGTACTCTTCAAACCATGCACGGACACTGTAAACTGTGTGACACGTTGATTTGTCCTCCAAGTAGGTGCCATAGTGCCGAGGAAACTGTATGTAGGGGTGGACATGGTCCCCAAGGCTAGATGTAAACTTGTGTTGACCCATTGTGCTTTTCAGAATGACGAGACCACCCAGGGAACACCATGAAACCATTCACCAGTACATAACGCTCCCTCCCCCAGCCTGAACCCTCCCACGATTGTTGCAGGACCGTACATCCCATCGACTATCTGTCCGATGGAGCGTAAAACGTGATTCATCTGAAAAGGCCCGCTGTCGCCTCTCAGTGGATGTCCAGTTGCCAGTTGCTGTACTGGTGCGCAAACTCCAGCCTTCGTCGCCGATGCACAACAGTCAGCATGGGCGCACGATTGACGCTCCTGCTGCAAAGGTCCATATACCGTCGTTGAGGAGTCACTGTTGGTAGCCCCCTTGGTTCATCTGGGCGATCAGTTACTTTACAGTTGCACGTCTATTAGACCATATACCAGGTGATCAAAACGTCAGTATAAATTTGAAAACTTAATAAACCACGGAATAATGTAGATAGAGAGGTTAAAATTGACACACATGCTTGGAATGACATGGGGTTTTTGTAGAACAAAAAAAACAAAGTTGACAAAATGTCCGACAGATGGCGCTGGATAGCAAAACGTCAGTTACTGCGCAATACAATCGTGTATAAAAGGAGCTGTAATGATAGAGAGAATCAGATGCGCCAACAGTCGCAGCATGTTGACGTTATCTAAAAAGGCGCTTTTAGTGAAGCTGTATTATCAGAATGGGGAATGTGCTAGTTATACGTTACGATCCTATCGCCATAGGAAGTGGATTCGAACGGGTAAAGGTCCGTTGACAAATGTAGTTGTGGCGAGAATGATTTCGAAGCCACGGGTTGTTTAGACGATAGACACCGTAGTGGTCGACCGAGCACAAGGCGTAATGCTGCTGAGACAGTTCAGGAAGAAATGGAGATTGTAGCGGGTTCGTCTATGTACGGGGAAGTCAGCGCCGGTGCAGTCGCACGTCGCACCGGCATTCCATACACTACTGTTTGGTTGACACTGAGGCGTACCCTCCGATGCAATCCGTACAAAATCCATCGGCATCAGGAACTGTTACCTGGCAATTTGGCGAAGCGGAGGGCATTTGCGGTGTGGGCGTTTCAATAGATGGCGGAAGATGACGATTGGTTGAGTAACGTGTTGTGGACCGACGAAGCTCATTTCACGCTCCGAGGGTCTGTCAACGCCCACAACTGCAGAATTTGGGCTACCGAATATCCTAAAACTGTCGTGGAAACTCCATTGCACGACGAGAAAGTCACGGTATGGGTTGGATTTACCACATCTACCGTTATCGGGCCTTTTTTCTTCGAGGAAATGCGTGATTCTGGTTTTGTAACTACTACCGTGACGGGTGAGAGGTACGCCGGTATGTTACAGAATCGCATCATCCCCAGCCTGGCTGATAAACACTTGCTGGAACGTACGATGTCTATGCAGGATGGCGCCCCACCTCATACTGCTAGACGCGTGAAACATCTCTTGCGCGCGTCGCTTGGTGATGATCGCGTGCTCAGCCGCCACTTTCGTCGTGCTTGGCCTCCCAGGTCCCCAGACCTCAGTCCGTGCGATTATTGGCTTTGGGGTTACCTGAAGTCGCAAGTGTATCGTGATCGACCGATATCTCTAGGGATGCTGAAAGACAACACCATGACTCCGGACATGCTTTACAGTGCTGTTCACATTATTCCTCGACTACAGCTATTGTTGAGGAATGATGGTGGACATATTGAGCATTTCCTGTAAAGAACGTCATCATTGCTTTGTCTTACTTTGTTATGCTAATTATTGCTATTCTGATCAGATGAAGTGCCATCCGTCGGACATTTTTTGAACTTTTGTATTTTTTTGGTTCTAACAAAACCCCATGTCATTCCAAGCAAGCGTGTCAATTTGTACCTATCTACATTATTCCGTGATTTATTCAGTTTTCAAATTTATACTGACTTTTTGATCACTCGAGACACATCCGCTGCCGCCATTCACGCCTTTCTTCTATGGCCCTGCTGCACCACAGTTCACTCGGCGCCCATTTTGGATAGCCTGTTTTGCCATGCATGGTGTACTATAACCACAGCGACGCACGATCAGTTTACAAACTGAGCTGTTTTGGAAATGCTTCCATCCTTGCCTCAAAAACCAATGATGATGCCCTTTTGGATGTAAGATAAATCGCTCTGTCCTTTCACAGAGCTGTTGTCTGCTTTCCTCCAAACACTTTATATACCCTCCACTATTAGTGCTGCCTGCTGCCGTCTTTGAGTGGTTATTGCACATTGACACTGAACATAGATAGTGGTCACTGTAATATGTATTGTGTATGAGGGTGCTTTATTGCCACACGCTTCCACCAACTCAATATGGATTGTTGCCACATTGTTTCCATTCAATAACGCACAAAACGAATTGCTCCCGGGTATTGGTGCCATGACTACAATTGTTTCCACTGACATAACTTCCACAAGTGACTGTTACATGGACTTCCAGTTAAAGCTGGTCTCTTTTAAAATTTTTGTGTCCACAAATTTCATTTTGTGACTGTTTTCAAGGCTGCACTAAAATTATGGTTCACATCACATTTTATTACCACTCTATGATAAGGAAATTTACGAAATTAATGTCCGCAGATACAATAGTGAAAGAGACCGAAGGTGTTTACCGAATGGAACGATAAAGTGGACTGAATACATGCAAATGTTTATAGCAAAAAGAAAAGTGGTTCGTGGCTTGTGAGGCGGTGAAACTTTACTATCACTCTGAGTAGTCTTTCCGAACCTCTCAATGCAAAGTCATTCATATGATAAGTGCTTTGGAGCTGTTTCTGGTTTGGTCAGAAATTAAGTGTGTTATGAGTTGAACACCGGAGATCAATTCCATTGATGTAGGAGATCTTGCCCCTTCTGCTAATACTCGTGACAACATCCAATAAGAGACCTCATGACATCTCAGCCGTTTCACATACCAAAGTATTCAATTCGGTGTGGTGGCAGAATGTATCTGTCTCCAGCGCAACAGCTATATCTAATTCAGTTGCTAATGAAAGAATATTATTGACCATATTTGTCGCACCAGCCTTTCATCTGTTTTCATGTGACCAACCAAGATGTCCTTCGTTGAGCCAGCCTCTTCATCTTAAAGTATCACCTACCCCCACGGTAGTTAATAATATGTTCCATACATATGTCTTTTCTCATATAATTTTCGCCATCTTTGATTGCCTATAGTATAATGAATTAATTCGATGATGTTTTAACATATGAAACTAGTGACAGACACATTCAAATGTACCCTTCACCTACAAGCTGGCGGGGAAAAGGCAGGGGTGTAAGGTACTATCTTTATTCTTTTTGGCTGGAAATGTGTTCAACTGGCGAGATGCTGGTGTTGGACAGAGAGGAATTTATAAAGTACATTACCAGTAAGCATACAGTAGCTAACCAAAGGCAATATACGATACCATAACTGTTGGAGAAAAATGCGTCACAGTTCTAATTACACTTCGAAATCGTGAAAAAACCAGCACTCATAATGGACGGATCATAGTGCAGCACATGTAGTGGGGAAAACCGTCGTCCTAAAAGACTGCTAACGGGGCGTTCTCCTCAATGTACAATCACAAAATGCCGAAAATCGAGGCCCTCTTCCTCACGCCTCCCCTTCCCCCTTACCTCTCTCCATCGACCTCCATTGGCCGCACTCAGCCCTCCGCGGTCGCTCGCGACACGCAGCCTGCCTTGAGGCGGCGCCCCTTAGCACAAAAGGGAAATTTACCAGCATACCCCACCCAGCCAAAGAACGCTCCAGATGGCTATTTCAAAAGTTCGCTGCTTGCGAAACAGGAAGCCCCTTCCGCCTAAAGCAAGCGCAGCCTCACACCACACTGCCTTCAGTACAGAGCATGACACTGGCATCCCTCAGGACAAAACTGTGATAAATAACTGCTACCCCGACCGAAGGTTGTTTGTCTAAAGGGTGAGCCGCAGTCTCTTCGAGAACTCGCCTGCAGCACCCCACCAGTTTTCACTGGACTATTTAACATCAATGCGACTCCTATAATAAAGCAACTATTGCAAAAAGAAAACACAATCGCGACGATAATAAATGTCCTCTTTCCACGAAAATAGGCAAAGTCCATGGCCAAAATCGTTATAGTATTTACGTTTGACTGCAGGATACAATTTGCATCTCATTATTTTGTGACGTCCAGTGACGTGCACCGCCACCGATCACAAATGATCAGGAGAGACATGTCCACCATATATAAAATCAGGAAAAAGGGCTTCGACTCTTTTTCTGCGAAAATTACCGATCAACGCAGAATGCCCTCATTATTTCGAAGCCATTATCAGAGTAAAGAAAAAGCAGGAATATAAATCCCAAAGAACAAAAACCTATACTGAGCTGTTTCTTTCGGCTTGTTGAACAAATTAAATGACCTGAGAGCATCTCTCACGTTCACTGTAGATAAATAAAGAGCCATGCACGTGTGTATTACAAACATTTCGGTCAATATTTCACGTCATTGGCTCACATGTTGGAAGAAAACACATCCAATTTACAGAATGAAATTTTCACTCTACAGCGGAGTGTGCGCTGATATGAAACTTCCTGGCAGATTAAAACTGTGTGCCCGACCGAGATTCGTGCTTGAGTGGCTCAGGCGGTAGAGCACTTGCCCGCGAAGGGAAAGGTCCCGAGTTCGAGTCTCGGTCCGGCACACAGTTTCAATCTGCCAGGAAGTTTCACATCCATTTTACGTTCGACAACAACAATCCATAATTCAAGAGAATGTAACTGTTTGCTACACTATCGCAGGTCTTCTTTTACCAATGCAATGCTATATCATACTAGCATTTACGAAACAAATCGAGAGAGCCTGTCTCGCCCTGTATAGGTAGCAGATTGAAATTTAGTTAAAAGATATCGACAGAACGAAAAAAAAGAAACACCTGTCAAGAATCATTCCATGATGCCCTAGTCATCTCCTCTACTCACCAGGTGGCACGTCATTGACATCAATTTGGTAGGCTAAGTAATTAAATTGATCATGAGAGTCAGTTCGCATGGCGAGGAATTTATTTTCAGTAGTCGGATTGAATTCACCGGGCAAGACAACTGGGAATCCATGGAGGGAAGATGATGTTCTTTTCGAGGAACACTATTGAGAGCCGACAGCTGAAGCTGGCCGCAGAGGGATCCTACAGCCCACACCATACATTTCGCGTAAGAACAACGCTATTAAAAACACGATTGTAGCGGCTATGTTACCGTCATCCTGGGTAACAAGCAGTCTTGAGTCGACAGGAACACACATGAGTCGCTGAAAGTGTTATGCTTTTGGGTTGAGATACTCTCTGCAATTGGGAATCAAGTCTATCCATTCTACCCCGTACCTGTAGAGGCGTCTTTTAACGATTACAGCCACTCTCATATCTCGAAACGAGTCATCTTTTTCTAACCTATCTGCTAAGAATATCATACAGCAGAAACGGTTTTTTAGACAGTCCCTCTACAACTTGGTCGTGACTGAAGTCGCTTCCACAGACTGGTGTAAAGTTTCTCATCTTTCCCATCGACAGGTTATCGGATGTCTCGGTGTTCCATTTCGAAAAGCATTGTTCCTTCATTTTGTAGTCATGTACATGATTATTGTTCTGGCGTTGACCATAGCCGGAAGGTGCTGTTCACAACACGTGTGGGGTAGTACAAATAAAAAGAGGTTGTGTCACTTTATTGGTGAAAAGAAAAATAAAAACACATGAAGGGCACCACAGCATATGGAAATACTAAGAGTCTGTAGCATTGAGAAACGTTATCAAACAACTTTATGGAGGTGATGACTTCTACATTTAATCCCATGCTCCACAAGTACCAGATATCCGGTGTTCTGCCAAGGCTCCCTCCAACTCAACCCACTGGTGTCGATCAGTCATTATGCAGTAATAATCAGTATACCCAGTGGACGGTCGGAATGGGAAAGACACCTCTGATATGGAACTATGTAATGTAATACACACTGCAGTTAATGGCAGGATCAATTTTACCCTGAAGTCGGAGAGAGCTATTTCTACCACATTCTGCAATCTGTGTAGAAACAGAGTGTGCTGAGTTAATGCTATAGGACCATGTTTTGACCACTTGGTGGAAATGGAACATGTTGTTGTAGTTCCGCCACCTGTGTACGATGTGTAATTTCAGCGCCAAATGAAGCCTGCTTGTGCAACATGACGTAGTATAATAAAGGACGGTACCAGTGGTGTTTCTTATCAGGAAAATTAGGATGACCCATCATCATACAGGTACTGTAGTCTGAAGCAGATCAGCGTCCCTCAGGGTCCATTCACGTCTGTCACTCAAAAATTCTATCATCGTTATTCTGTACCAGCCAACAGAGAAAAATTATGAACTATAAAACCTCTGCTAACTTCACCCGATAGATTTTTATCGCATCTCTCTCTTCTGGTATATCTGATATATATCTAAAACAAATACCGTTACGTGGCAGCACCGAGCATATGAGGTGATCATATTAAATATACAGGTATTGGTCCATTGGAGCAGGTGGCTAGTGAAAGACTTCACTTGCACAGACCGGTGTAGAGTTTTATTGCCTGTACTGTACAAGAAACATCTCCTGCAGAATATCAGTCACAGGAGAGGGTTCCTGTTTTGTTGCTTGATACACCGCTTCTTCTGCTGTAACACGCTTTGTACAGTGCCAGACATTTTGTTTTCTTCCACCACGACTTCGACGTCTATGTCAGCTTCTAAGCTTACATTAACACTTTCCGGCCCATTGCCTCCCCCAGAAAACTAGACATTGCACGTTGTATATCATGTTGGTGCTGCTGATCCCACAACACACCCACACACTGGGTGATTGAAACAAAAGACAGTCGCAACATAAGGAAACTGGAAGAGTTTTGAGACATTGTGGAGCGTTTCAAAACTGCTGTTTGAAGGTGATTGACGACCTGTACATTTCAACTCATGATTCACAGTGACAGGATAGCTGATAACGCTGCGTTCTGTTTGACTGATTCCTCATATTGCTACCATACATGTAATCACTGTTTCGGTGTTAGCCATCCCCGGAAGATGTTGCCTCCTCCACCAAGACTCTATCTCCATGTTAAACGAGCGATGTCAGTTAGTCATTATGTGGTAATAAAGAGTATACCAGTGTATAGTTGGATCGGAGAAGATACCGTCGATGTACTGTAATACTAGGTATCATAGCTGATAGCGCGATCAATTTTAAAAATTTTATCGTAATTTCAACACCGACCAATGACGCGACAGCATGCTTACTAATTTCTGCATCTAAACAGCCCATCCGCTGGTTTCCGAGTACCATCGCGAATATAAATAGATGACTGTGCAGTACGTTCATTCGCTGTTAATTCTCGAACATATACACCAAAGTATACCAGACAGAAACCACATATGTCTAGCAGTTATATCACAGTGCGTAATTTACGATCTTTCTCTATGTGGATGGGAGTCACAGGGATTTCTCGCATTCTTAAGATAAAGTCAGAGGCCGAAATATCTCCTCGCATTGTCTTTGACCAACGCTCCCTGCAGCTGACCAGAAGTATACCGCTACATTCTACGTTACGTGTAGGAACAGTAAGAACCGAGACTGTAACTGTTGTCCCGCACCCATCCAAAAGCACAAGATTTCCCCAGATACGCGAATGTCTAGGAGGTTAGCATCTGTTGTCGGTGTATAATAGATACTAATTTGTTGTGATGATATAAAGACGGTTAAGAACAAGAAACCGGTGGTTTTTACGCATGATGGAGCTCCAGACGGACGGAGTTTGCTGTATTTTACGTAAATCAACTGCGCTATCAATTCTGAAGTGTTCTTACAGTGTCTGGGGTCATTACCAAGAAGGTATTGGTAAGTGAGAACATAAACACGTGAACTCCTAAGGCTACAAGGTTCTGCACTTAAAACACGCTATAATATTAGATCGTTGCGATTTCCGACCTATTAGTCGTATGGAATGCAACGCTGTTACTATCGTGATGTAAGAAATATATTTCCAGCGCATGACACACATTTTCCTTGCATGTTTCTCTACTATAAATTATGGTAATAAACTGTAAAATGAAAAACTACTTCCTTAATACACCGATTCCTTGTGATACATGTACAATATAGCTTTCCAGAGGTGTATAGGCCCCACTACTCACATCCGATCAAAATTCAGAAATTGTACTATGCACGTAACAGTCCTACATAAAATGATCGCTAGTAACAGAGAATGCCTCTTACAAAGAAAGAGACAAACGCATAGCAGCGATGTTTGACATGTGAAATTACACGTCATGCCGCCGCTGACTCCGTAAATAGGACATCTGACAAGCAGATGCATAGACAGGGATTGTAGTACACCACAAACACCTGTCGCTAACTCGATTTTATGCCCAAGATGCGGCAGTAGAATGGAGTATGTCACATAAATCTCCTTTCGCCTAGAGGAATGTGTCGAAATAGGATGGAAGTCGTCTGATGACCGAAAAGTTTGCTGTTAATGATCGCAAGTAGACAGTCACACACAGAACACGCAGTTGTACGTGATTCGAACGCCGGTTATGTCACACAACTGATGCATCCTGACAGAGCAACGAAATACAAAACGGTCAAATGACCTGCAGCAACATATCCCTCTCTCTCTAGAACGCGTCATCAGAGTACCGTTAAATCCTACCTCGTTACAACCCCATCTCAACCGATCACTCCATCCACTCCTTTGACGCAGATGCAAGTAAGTTTAGAGGCAGATGGTTCTCTTTCTTCCAGGAAACATCAAAGACAGCAGTCAACTCACGTGCATCACTGTTACCTCAATAGACAAACAATAGAATGTTGCCTCGACGAATAGTGAAAGACTGTTTCCCCAGTTCCCGTGGTACCACCTCAACGTTTTCCCGTATTCCTTTTACTGTCATATACTCGTTTCCATGTATAGAATTGTCCTGCGTCAGTCAGAAGACATGCAAGTACTTTCTCAATTTCCCCGCATTTCGGCGTATTTTCCTTCAATTTGTACTTATTTCGCGGCACGTTATCGATTTTATGTCACTTTTATCCATGTGATTCTGACATCAGTTTTCGTTTCGTGTTCTAATTGCTTGTAAATGTAGTACAGCTGCTAACAGGTAGCGCAAATGCACTGTTTTTCTGGTCTGGCGGCATGGTATAGCACTGAACTCGAATGCATCCAGTCACCTCCAACCGCATATTTTACGGTTGAATCACGTTTGCTCTATTTTCTATATGTCTGTGACTGTGCTTGTGCCGCGTGTGGCTCCCAGGTCTCACAATAGACCCAAGTCAGCATTCGAGTGCGGATCCGCCGAGCGTTATATCCGGAGCGATGTTGGGATTAATCTGTGACTCCTGCAAGGTCCAATTTCCACCCCACACTACTACAGAAGTCAGGCAGACTCTCCTAACGTTCTAAAGAGAAATGCCTGAAAAACTTTCAGCAATAAATCACTTCTGGAGTCGTATGCTGTAAGGAAATGACGCACAATATTCACAAAATTTCTTACGTAACTAGTGGGATACTTGGGTACTGGAGTAGTGCTAGTTAGTGTAAGATAAACATGAAACTAACGAAAATTGTTATTTATTTTGCAAAAATTCTGAGAAATCACAATGGAACTTTTAATTATGAACTGAACAATTTATTTCCTGGTTCTTTTCGGAATGTGAAGTTACCTCTTAAGGATAGGATTCGCTAATGAAATTTCTATACAAACTTTAAGATTTTTACTGGGCACTCCCACACATTATAGCGGAATTTGCTTTTAAGCCGATCACTGGGTCATTCTCCCCTTTCACTCGGGCAAACGCTGTCCGCTCCCCGGGCAGTCGCCGTCCAATGTAGATAGGCTGTCGTCCTCTGAAGGGACCGGCCTCTCAGCGTGTGGTCCTCCTCTCCTGAACTAAAAGCTCTTGTGACCATCGTGTCTCGAATTTGTGTGTGTATGCCAGCCTCGAGTAGCTCAACCCCGGTGTGCCCTTGTTATCTGCATATCGTTTACATGAATTCATACAACATTGACTTGTGATTGATGAGGGCGGAAATTGTAAGCAATGAAGGTCAGCAGATCATGACGTCTTACACTGTTTCCAGCAGTTTCTTGTAACTAGTGTAGTTGTACAGTAGTGACTTTCTTTTTCTCTGCACGCGTAATATGTTACATTTGCTTACGTTCAGAGACAACTACCAGTGTCTGTACAATTCACCAATCCACCGCAGGTCATTCTTCAGATCGACACTGCCTTCTGGCGTTGCTACTTTGTTATAGCCAACCGCATCACCTGTGAACAGCTTTGAAGACCATCTGACGCTTTCTGATAGATCATTTATATACGCTGCAAAAAGTAACTGCCTTATCACACTTCTTCGGAAATTACCTTTACAGCTGTCGATTTTATTCCCTTAATTGCTTTCTGATTGTGATGCTGATCACTCGTAAGAGTCTATAATCGCTAATAAAGAACTGTTAGAGTTCCTGCGTTATGGGTGTCATGGAGGGACAGAGTGAGCTGAGTTTCTCAAGACCTCTGTTTGCGGAATTCATATTGATAAAGATTTTCGTTCTCCGAAAACGTCATAATTCTTGAGCATAAAAGAGTTTCATAATTCTACAACAGACTGACGACAGTATAGGTCTACAACTGTGTGCCCATGTCCTGCAACCCTTCTTGAAATCGTGAACGAACTGCACTCTTTTCTAGCCGCTATGTACTCTTTGTTGCTTCAGAAAACTACGATAACCTACTGCTAGAAGGGGAGCGAGTTCTTCCTCACAATCTTTGTAGTATCTTACAGCTATTTTGTAGATCCAGATGCCTTTCTGCTACTAAGCGATTGTAGTTGCTTTTCTAGTCTGCTATCTCGGTATCTGTCGTTTCGACGCTCGTACCGTCACCGAAAGACGATGCTAATATCTTCCGCATTGAAATAATTTTGGAATACCGAATTCAGTATTTCGGTCTTCGCTCGGTTATCTTCCGTTTCGGTGCCAGTATGGTCTCCGGAAAAAAAACTCAGATGATTGCTGACTTCCCTCTTCTGAGCGGTGCCTTTCTACTCGGAAGAAAAAAGTAACCACTCAATCCCTCTCCTGCCTCTGCACACAAATACGTAGCACGCTGGCAGATTATGACGTAACCGTTTATTTGGAAGCCGTTGCGTCATCAGAGCCTGGAGCGTGGAAGAAGAATACAGATAGGAAGACCGTTGAAAAATGCTTGCCGAAGTTTTGTTCCATTACTATGAAAAGTCGTTAAACATTGAAGCCATGAACTGGTTGTTACCAAGAATATTAATTCAGCAGCGTTCCATTTAAAAATTGCTTTCTGATTGTGATGCTGATCACTGGTAAGAGACTATATTCGCCAGTAAAGGACTGTAGAGTTCAATACTGCTCAGTGAAGCAGAATGTTAATCTCAGTGAACAGATTAAACAGACGTTGCTTCAAATAGTTCCATCATACATTATCTCCAGTAGTCAAGGTGGTCCCAGTCAACACTCTATTGGTAAGGGACTTAACTGCTTTCACGATATACTGTACAAAGCACTGATATGGTACATGACCCATATATCACCAGGTGTGAGTTTTCGTATGATATTTGTTCGAAAGTAGTATCTTTCAAAATACGAGAATGTTGATTCGAACCCAACAGCATTGTACTTTTTAAGTACACATATCAGTTACGATACCTTACATAACAGCTTTAGATGGCTTAGTATGCACTGCAGGTGTCATTGCAATAATGTAAATAGCAAGAGCGTCAAACAAACATTTCTTAAATCAAGGAGAAATTACTACAAGTATTTGAACAGCTACTGAAATAAGTGAGCAGCGCAAAATTTTACCTTGAAATATTATGCACATTTCAATACGCAGAATTTGCGTTATAGCAAAAGAAAATCGATAGTTTCTTCTCTCTGGAAAGAAACAAGAGAAACAGCTCGTAATACTACTTGTCGTGAAGAGTACGTTTCCAGCAGTCCTCAGCAACTGCTGTGGATGTCGTAAGCGACACAAACAACGAACTTTACCACACCAAGCATTACAGCATTTCAGCTTGCCATGGTATGGTCCAGCGATAATCACCGGTCTCTTACTACGTTCGTCGAAGTTAGTTCGATAAGCTCCTGGGTTCAAATTTATTGCGCTATTGCGCCATTCAGTTGGAGCAGTTATGTTGCCAAGTTATTTTTCACGCCTGGTCGGCGAACCGTGAAGTCGAGTGTGACATCGCATCATGTTATTTCTTTACCATGTCACACTGGAAACAATGTTAGTGCTATCACGGCGAAAACAAACGCTGTACTCTCGAAGCGTGTAATTCATGCTAAGTACACAGAGATGTGGGTCATGGAAACTTGGCATGTGTCCTAGAATATTTCAAATGGAATTGCTTCATACAGAAACTGGCAATTTGTGATACAGTACCCGCTTATCGTAGGTCGAGGCTCCTTCACCCATATAGGCCTCTTTTCGCATCGACACTCCGTTCCCTCATATAACATACCTTGTAAATTCATCTGTCGGTTACAACTACTCGCATAATCCAGTTCGGAGCTTTAACTGTTATCGATATGACACGTATTTTAGTCGATGATTACACAAGTCTGCATTTAAAAAATTTTTATCAGATGGTTCTTCCAAACCAGGCATTCTACAATCAATTTGTAATGCGAATTATAAAATTTGGTTTCATTTTGTTCTCTCACGTCAGGATTTTTCAGGAAATAAGATCTCAGATTTTAAATATTTAGGAAATTGTAGCACAAGTTCTAAAATAAAATTTAAATTACTGTGTTATTTTTGTATTGATTATTTTATTTTTTATGCATATATTAAAAGTACTACAAATAGTTATCTTAGCAACATTTTGAGTGCTCTTTTATATTTCAGATTCAAACTTTTTCATTTGAGATGTCTCCAAGCGTTTCACTCAAAACATTTGTAGATCCAGACGCAAAATGTTCCGATTAGGCCAATTTTTTACACTCCAGTGGTATTGGTTTGCCTGTTATCCACTCACATAAGAAGCAGAACACTTTGTGCGCGCAGCCTGATTTTTTAACAAAATTATCATAGCTAAAAGTTAAATAAAAGATTGTTTTCTATATTATGAAACGGTATGCGGTAGAAGGAAACTACCAACAGTTTTGAAATCGGCATCAAAAGTTATTTCAGAAAACACGAATATTTTAGATCCCTGATATCATGCAGACTGGTGTTATTTGTTTGCGTTGTGCCCTTCTGCATCTTTTCTTCGGGTTAACATTCTCATTTCAATAGATCTAACACTTGCAACGATCTCCTTAATACATTCAGCATCTCCGGATCCTCTCTGCCCATAAATATTTTTCCTTCAACTACTAATTCCCTTGTCCACTTAACTGTCACATCAGACAAGGAGAGCCCACGACGTTCGGATCACGGACTTACTTCAGAGTGCGTACAATTCTAATAGTAGATTAAGACAACGCAATTTGCAAGTAGCAAAGCGCACTACTTCGGCGCAAGAGCAGTTTTACGCGTCAGTGATGTACCAGTGCGTCGCAGAGCTGACTACGAGCTGGCGGCAGTCCTGTCGTTAGCCTTCAACCTCTATAACCGGCAAATCGCTGGATCAAGTCCAGCTCACCTTCTTTTTCTAATTTATATTTTTTTCAACACTAGTCATGTTATAGTTGAAAGGTAGTATGATGAAAAGACATATGTGTTTATTTGGCTGTTTACTAATTTTTATTTTAACAGCAAATATTATGCAGCTTTTATTTCTATAGGCTAGCTAAAAACCTTATCAAGTGCATTCGAACTTGTTCAAATGTGACTGACAACGAACGAGAAATCGCGTCTCGAGAAGGTGCTATTAGAATACATACGGTCGTACATCATCAGATTTCCGCATCGATATTTACAAAAGTGTTCCATTACGCATCATTTGCATCCAAACTGTAGGAAGAAAGAGAAATTTTTCAAAATGTCAAAGAGCTTTGTGGCGCCGGTCAGGGTGGCCGAGCGGTTCTAGGCGCTACAGTGTGGAACCGCGCCACCGCTACGGTCGCAGGTTCGAATCCTGCCTCGGACATGGATGTGTGTGATGTCCTTAGGTTAGTTAGGTTTAAGTAGTTCTATGTTCTAGGGGACTGATGACCTTAGAAGTTAAGTCCCATAGTGCTCAGAGCCATTTGAACCAAAGAGCTTTGTTTTTTCCGTAGATACTCTGAACATTCCTTCTATATGCAGAAAACTTGCATTCACTCGGTGTAGTTGACAGTGTTTTACGTTTTCCGTGTCTGTATGATAAATATCATCCTGCAACTTGTGATGTCGAAAGCACATCCGACGGCTGAGTAATCGTACGTTACCCATATACACTCCTGGAAATTGAAATAAGAACACCGTGAATTCATTGTCACAGGAAGGGGAAACTTTATTGACACATTCCTGGGGTCAGATACATCACATGATCACACTGACAGAACCACAGGCACATAGACACAGGCAACAGAGCATGCACAATGTCGGCACTAGTACAGTGTATATCCACATTTCGCAGCAATGCAGGCTGCTATTCTCCCATGGAGACGATCGTAGAGATGCTCGATGTAGTACTGTGGAACGGCTTGCCGTGCCATTTCCACCTGGCGCCTCAGTTGGACCAGCGTTCGTGCTGGACGTGCAGACCGCGTGAGACGACGCTTCATCCAGTCCCAAACATGCTCAATGGGGGACAGATCCGGAGATACAATAACATTGTGAATTCAATAAAAGTTCATGCAAATACACTTGTCTCTTTCTACGGTATTATCTTTCAAATACAATGTGTGAGTAATAATATAACTAGGACTGAAAAAGATATTAATGAGTGGGACTTTATCCAGCGGAACTTGAACGCTAACCACATGACACATCTTATGTTTAGTGTCATAATATACCGGTATATCATCAATGCGTAAAGCTTGTCTTCCAATTTTCTTGAAATCAACGTAGTGTACCTTCCTACTTACTAGTCCTAATCGACTACTAAAAGTGTAAAAAGGTTTACAGTAGACCCGTAATCTCGAAGTCGTGGCCTCCTCTTGTTGGTGATGATGTTTAGTTTTGTTAGGCGCCCAACTGCATCGTCATCAGCACACATGCAAAGTCCCAATTTTTCACACAGTCCAATTTCTTTAATCAGTCCAATTCAGCCACTGTCACGAATGATGATGATGATGAAATTATGAGAACAACACAAACACCCAGTCCCTGGGCAGAGAAAATCCCCAATCCGGCCGGAAATCGAACCCATGCCCCCGTGGTCCAGAGGCAAAGACAGAGGCAGAGATCCACTGGACCACGAGCTGCGGACTTGCCTTGTTGCACCTTCTTAAAATAAGTCTTTTCTACAGACATTTTCTCAGCTATTCTCTGTAGTACTTACTTATTTGTAAGTTACAAACACATTTATTTTTCAAGCATTTCTGTAACACTACATTTCAAATGCTTTCTGTATCTTCCTCGGTCTGCCTACCTGCAACGTACGTTCCACTTCCGTAACGCAGTACACAGCACTGTGGTAAAGGGTTACTTGTTTAGATACTACTGTCTCAGGTCGATATCAATAAATGACCTTGTAGCACTTACTTTCTTAGTATGCGACAATATGCTTTGTATGTACATCTGGTTACAACGATATATTGCTGTTTTATTTGGAAATAGTAGAGCTCTTTGACAACTTCCTTCAACATTTATTTCAATCTTAAGACTGGCAACTCGGTACTTCACTTTCTATTTCTCCTCATCACTTTCACTTTAACTTTAATTCTTTTTTACACGTACTCTGTGCTGAATATCAGGTTCATATGAATGAAAAGCTCTACTATGTCGGCACGCGGGGTGGCCGCGCGGTCTTGGGCGCCTTGCTACAATTCGCGTTGCTCTCCCCGTCGGAGGCTCTAGTCCTCTCTCGGGCGTGGGTGTGTGTTGTTCTTAGCCTAAGTCAGTATATGTTAGATGAAGTAGTGTGTAAACCTTTGGACCGATGACCTCAGCAGTTTGGTCTCATAGGAACTTACCATAAATTCCTAAAAATTTCTCTACTCTATCTTTCCTACTTTCGGTAGACGGGCCACGTCTTTTTGGAACCTTAACGTTTGTGTCTTTCCCAATCTGAAATATTTTTTAGCTTCCTTCATTGATTCTTCGACGTAAAAGTTAAAAAAATGATGGCGATGATTTGCAACCACGTCTTATACATTTGTTTAAACGAATTTGTTCCTCTTGATCTTTTTCTGTCACTCCTCTAACTTGCTATATTCTAAGACGCTGTTGTTTGTTAGTCTGTATTTTGTTAAAAGCCCCTTGGAATGTCACAAGTGGACAATGAAACAAGATGTCTGGATGACTGTGGATTTATTCTAGCCCTTGGGCATAGTACTTTGGGAATAACTAGATTGTGGTGTCCAGTTGCCTCTAAAGCGAAACAATAGACGTCCGGAATTGCTGTCAGTGAGTAGAATGGGGCCAGGCGTGGCGTCACTCGAATGTTGCTTTCAGCGACGTCTCCAGCGGCGATCGTGATGACAACGTGACTGAAGAGCGGGTGATAGCCATGAAATTCCTCCAGCAACTGGACAGCTTCCTCGTTCAGATGGTTCAAATGGCTCTGAGCACTATGGGACTTAACTTCTGAGGTCATCCGTCCCCTAGAACGTAGGACTACTTAAACCTAACTAACCTAAGGACATCACACATACCCATGCCAGAGGCAGGATTCGAACCTGCGAAAGTAGCGGTCGCGTGGTTCCAGACTGTAACGCCTAGAACCGCTCGGCCACTCCGGCCGGCAGGTCCCTCTTGACTCAGCGCAGGCTGTCCTGTCTCGTGGTCGAACAGCAGACCATGTACTCCATTCCTGGATGTCACTCGAAGTGTCACAGGCTCCTGGTGTAGGCTTTTTAGACGAGTATGATTTAGTGCACGAATGGCTGACTACTTGTACGCTCCAGACTGTGTTCCTTTAGGACTTGAGACACGTGCTCTAAACACTTCTGTGGCGGCAAGTGAGGAAAGGCTTCCGTATTTCCAATAGCGTATTGCAGCGTCGGCTGTTGCTATACCGCATCCAGCTGGCTCCCCTTCATAACGCCAGTCAGCCGTGTTTCCTTTGATAAGCATAATACTCTCACTTGCCTGCGGCTGGCTCTGTTGCAGCTCACTTCCGCTCTGGCGTATTTTTTGAATGAATAATGTTGATACGCTACAATGCCCTACTTTTAATCAATACCCGGTCCCTCGGGTCGACCAGACTGGGTTATCCTTTACACTAAATGGATGTATATGTTTGTACTGGCGCACGACGGCAAGGTCTTTAGCGAACGCTTTGCACTAGACTTCCTGGCGACTTGCCCTTCTGATCCTGTTTCGTCTCTTAAAAATTATTCTAACAATTGGTTCCCTTAATTCTATCACTTGATCTTATACATTTCCGGCATTCAAACGCTATGGAACTCATTTCATTACTAGGCTTTTTGCACAATAACTTCTAACCCTTTATTCCCTACTCACAAGCCAAAACGAATCAATTATTCTTAACATTAGCCCCTGGTTTGTTCAGGTTCCTTCTGCTGCTTTTATGCTCAGGGTATCCAACCACTGAAATCTGAACGATGGTTGTGATTCATCTTCCATGTATCAAAGCAAGGAATACGCTCAGAAGAACAAGTGCCACTGCAGTGGTTAGTATGATAATAGGCATTGTTGTCTCTTTCCGGTACTCATTTTCCCGATATCACTTTACATGCTGTAGCAAGGTTTCCATGGAGACGCATCCCTCCTGCTGCTCCAAAAGAATGCTTATAGACTGCATTACTTCCCGCCATAGAGTTCGATTTAAGGTGGTTAGATTAGTGGTAGGTAGCACCTCCATGGGCTCCTCTGGCCAGTACAAACGAGGCTGTAGGTTTGTTATGAAACTGTGGCCGGCAGACTAAAATTGGCACCATTATCTTGCACCCTTTCCATTTAATAACAAACCACTGCCCTTTAATTGTACCCTCTTTGCTGATGTAAGCCTCTCCTGCTCGAAACAACTACACCACTACCATCTTGTCATAGGTAGAGTACAACCAACGCGTCTCGACCTGCTGATGGTACAATTGTGGCTCGATACTTCTTTATTGCATTCTCTTACCATTTTTTGTCCCACTAAGAGTTTCACTGTGCTCGCTTGTCTTTTGCAATTAGTAGCAGTCGCAGCGAGTTTACTCTTACAAATTTCTTCGGCATCCTCCACTTGATAGGATACGCATCAACTATGTAGCACTCGTAATGTGCTTGTTTCCCTACTGTTGGTGTAGAAACGTAAGTTAACATCGGGTATGGATTTAAGTGTCAGGAAGTCGCTTCTGAAAGTATTTGTTTGGAGTGTAGCCATGTATGGAAGTGAAACATGGACGATAAATAGTTTGGACAAGAAGAGAATAGAAGGTTTCGAAATGTGGTGCTATAGAAGAAAGCTGAAGATTAAATGGGTAGATCACATAACTAATGAGGAAATATTGAATAGAATTGGAGAAAAGCGGAGTTTGTGGCACAACTTGAATAGAAGGGACCGGTTGGTATGACATGTTCTGAGGCATCAAGGGGTGACCAATTTAGTATTGGAGGACAGCGTGGAGGGTAAAAATCGTAGACGGAGACCAAGAGATAAATACAGTAAGCAGATTCAGAAGGATGTAGGCTGCAGTACGTACTGGGAGATGAAGCAGGTTGCATAGGATAGAGTAGCATGGAGAGCTGCATCAAACCAGTCTCAGGACTGAAAACCACAACTACAAAAACCTTTATATTAGGCCAAACACTCTATCTAAAGCTAGGAAAGAGTGGCCAGTAACTGGGAAGATTATTTCAATTTTCATTATGTTTGCTGGTGCACAACTAGCCGGAAACTTGTTCAACATTGTTAACATATTAATATTCCAGTTTTTCCCTGCACATCCGTCCGCCGCCAGGCGAATTGTGTCTGGCCTGAGAGATCAACAGCTTCCAACTCACTGAATACGATGGAAGCCACTTCATTCGACGATTTCTTGGCTTCATCTTCCGTCCAGCTGTATATTGACATATTAGCAGGATTTAGACAATCAATTGACAAGCCTTTAACAACTGAAAGGTTTTAGCCATAAAACTGTCTGGAGTAGTAGGCAATTTGGTCTGTTTCTGTTTCCTTAGGTAGAATAAGGTTTTTTTTTACTGTCAAAGCCCAAGAGCAGCCTGTTGTTTTTATACGCAAGTACTGGAAAAAAGCTTGTGCGTGTTTCTTGTGTAGCTCCAGTCTCATTGTCGGTCCACCCTTCGTAATCTCATTTTGTTCCATTGAGATTTTATTTCCCAGCTCAACATACGTGCTACACTCATCTGCACTTGGGTAAGAAATCCTGTATTAAACTCAGTGCAGAAGACTTTTCTGAAAAAGCCTTGAGTAACTTTCTGTTGATCGTCTCTTTCTGCATTGAACATTCTCCTTAGTGTACTGATGTTGAGATCTGTTGGCAGATATACACGGGATAGTTTTTCTCTTGAATAATGCGATTCATAGGCTTTTAGACTGCAAATGAAGGTCTTCACCGCTTCTCTAAGTGAACCAAATTTTATCTCCTTGCGATTTCCATCTCGGGTTTCCACTGGGATATGGGAGTTGTCTTTCTTGAAGTTTTTGAAGACCCCTATGATCCTATGCTCTGTTATTGGTGTCAACACCTTGAGGAATGTTTCACGACATACTTGCAGATTGTTACCGCATTGATTTACAGTACTGTATTTGAATGTGGTGGATTTTCCTTTAACCACGTCTTTCTTCTTCTTCCTCTTAGGGTTGGGCACTTCAGCACTACCATATTTGAGAATGAATGCATTTTGCTTACTCTTTTCAGGGATGGAGTGAAATGCGTCGTGGAAGTTCTTGATGTCAGACATCGATAGTAATGCACACTGATAACCAATTCTGTGGTTACATGTAGGAAACTCAGGGAGGCCTCTAGCGGAATACTTGGGCAAACAAAACAATGAGAACATTATAACAATTGTACATTTTCATATATTATTAATAGACACTTTTAACAGCTCAATAAATTATACAAAAACAGAAACAGGACCATATACGAAATACCAGTAAATATCTAAGTTACTCCATTAATATACTGGTTATAAGGTTATATTAATGCAACTGCGTTTGAAAACACATTTACTTTGTTGGTTCATGTATTGCACTTAACTATTTATTTTTATTGTATATTAGCACGTATTTTTAACGACGAATCTTTCTCCTCTCCCCTAGGCCGCTTTACCCAACAGTTCAACCCACGAACACAGATTTTACCACCAGAATAACGGTTACGAATTGGCCCTTCTCTCAGTCATTAACGTGGTCTATTACTACTTTTTATGGCCCTGAATCTCGGAAATTCGTAACATCAGACCAGTTAAAACTCTCATCAGATTTTTTCCCTTATATTCTTTCATTATTTCTGACATCAAAATACACTCCAACAATTGGTAATTACAAGCATCACGCACAAAACTAGAACAGTGTAGATTACAAGCTATCCTTACCTTTATCTCTTTTCAATGCTTCTTTTCCACTTCTCAGGTTGCCGAATTCTCTTTCTGGCTTTCCCTCCTGTTGCTGGTGAAACACTTTGTTCCATTTCACTCACTTAAAAGGTAAATATTGGCAGTAATAATGTAAAAAATGCTTCAAAACGTGAAGTACAGGAAAGCACGTGTTAGTGTCTGTCACGGACTGTCACCATGTCTGATTTTGGCAGTCTCGTGATCACATACAGTATTACGATTGTTTCAAATCGGCTTATTCATCAAATGTCCGTATTTGGTACCAAGCTCTTGTGTAAGTGTCCACGTTTGAATTGAACAGTGAACTTCAACCGAGTAATTTATGACATTTACGTGAATTTTTGAAACAAACGGATTTCACCAATGAAAAGAGCGGAAAATTTCCTACCGGAATCGACTGCTAACTCAATTTCGACCAGGAGGTCAGATGTCCGGATTTGATATTACGCTACTCATTTCTCCAGTAAGTTGTCGTGGTAGTCGTCTGTTATTCAATAAGCCCTTCTCTAAAGCTCACTTACGAGCAGAAACACCTCTTACTTTCCTCCGCCTTAAATTCATTGCTGCTCTGCAGTTTATAATGAATCATATTCCTCTAACATTACTTTTTTTTATAGAGATGAATGATACCATGTATACTACCGTTTCTTGCATAGGTTAAAATTATCTCAATGTGTCACTAAAAGAATACATATGATTTTGTGTATGATGTATTATGTTTCAGGCTAAAATGTATAAAAAAGAAATTAATGTGTTACAATCGATATTTACTAACAGTTAATATTTCTCTTCTTTTAAGAGTAATTGAAATTACAAAATTTCTGGCATACTTAAAATTCATATTATTAATTGCGCAATCAAACGCTAATTATTAAATTTTTTCTGTATTCATTTATGAAATAATGATATAATTTGGTAAAGATTCTTCTCCTGTCGAAAATGATTGTAAGCTATTTTGCTTTGTAAACTCTTTGGAAATTGTGAGTACCGCAGAATGTAAGTAGTAGTGGGCATGCCTCAGATGGAAGTAGACTTTTTATAAGTTTATCCCTGACAGTGTAATTATTTGTTTTTTTGAATGTGGAAATTATGAAGTCGGTGTGAATTAGAAGAATGAGATAAAATAAAAAGATATTCATAGCAACAGGCAACTCTTCATCAGTTATTTCGTCTTCAAGAACCCTTAATGTCAAGGCAAAATTTGACTCCTAGGCACAACAAGATTTTGAGCCAGCTACAGCAACATCAAAGAGATAATCAAGATAAGTAAAAAAGTTCTTCTTTTGTGATTTGACTCCTCTAAATGGTTTCAAAATTTGCTCAAAGAATAAGAACTTTAATCGTGATGTGGGGGAGGGTATGATTAAAAACTGCTTATACTAATTACACTAAATATATACCTAACCTAAATAAAACGACTACCTCCTAAGATTTAATCCATACGGTTGCCTCGTTATCGTTCCATTCACAATCTCTTTTTTATCTTTCAATACTTTTCTCCTCACTCTCCCTTTCTCGTGCGTATCTCCTATCCCTGGAATAACTTTTAGACGCCCTTGAAAAGGTTTCAATGGCTTTACATGCACATTTATCGTTCTAGTCGGCTATTGAATCTTGACATTTGCTTGCGACATAGTCTGTACCACTTGGTAGGGCCCCTGATACTTTCCAAAAAAACTTCTTTGTTTTTCCCTTCGGCTTCTACGAAGTTGGTAGTATCACCTACTGACCAGTCTTATGCTGTGGCATTCTTGCCATACGTCCCACTACTTCTTTCTGTTTCTCCAGTGCTCGTGTATTTGCCCTCCAGTCTCTTTCCAAATTTCACTAATAAATCGGGCAAATTCCTTAACGGACTCTCCAGTTTTAATTAATTTTTTGGCTCATTCGTTCCTGGGTCGAGACAATACAATCAATTATAGTAATGAATATAAAAAAAAATTCATAGAAACTCTCGGCGCTTGAGCATGGATTCTTTTGTTAAAGGTCTGTTCACGATTTCTAACCGTGTTTCTTCTCTCTGTGGTAAATCGGACCTCGTTATCAGACAGCTCTCGAAGACGTCGGTGGATCGAGCTGGACGACTTTTTGCCTAAACGTACGGAACCTTTTGCCATGCCAAGTCACCTACAATCTTACAGTGACTAAAGATACGAAGTAAAACATACATAGGTTAGTAATAACAGTTTATTCTGAAATAAAAACATAATTTAAAGTAGGTCACTTACATTATGCAACTACGAGTGACGTTTGTTTGCAACTCGTGAATACATTAATAAAATACAGTGTTGATGTTTGCCCAGTAGTTTCGGTCAGCGTGTGCACAGAACTGCTTCGCACTTGTCGACGTTTACTTTAATACGCTATCGTTCCAACCAAGGCTTGGCAGTTCTGAGTGCCGCCTGTGTTCATGAATTTATGTTCCACGATTTCCAGTCTTGCGCAAGGATGGATGTGCCATCCGCGTAGATGGCTAGCGTCGTGTTTAAACCTAATAATCCACGAAGCCCCATACTAAAAGGTACACATTATTATGAGGGTCACACCAAACTACGGCAACATACTATTGCAAAATTCTATGAAGAAGGGCGCTGCCAACCCAAAGTTTGCCGATAAACATCTAGCACAAGTCCTTCAGCTTGTGCAAAAACATATGCCGCCAACCTCATGCAAAAACATTTGTAGACATTATGTGAAAATAGTAGCTGAATTTAGGTGAAGATCAGTGTCAGACAGTGAAAATCTGCAAAAAGCACAACAATTAACATAGGACTTCCGTATACTAACATCGAGTTGAGGCAATTTACATCTCTCTATGAAGTATGTGTAAGAGTCTGAATAAGATATGTAGAACAGTCTTTCTGTAATTTTTGTTTCATGATTCATGCAGGAGAAACCTTTTTTTAAAAGAATGTTTTACGTACTTATAGTGTAAGTTAGAATAATACGTTAAAAAGAAAACCTACATACAAGCAACATTTCTGTAAAGTCAGTTTACTGTCTGTAAGTGCAATACTTTTAAAATTTTAATGAGGCATAGTTATTAACATAACATTTATTAAAACCACATTGTCTATTAAAATGATATTTTTAAGATTAATATGTATGTATGAACATTGTTTGAATTTTGCATAAATCATTAACATAAGGTTTTTCAATTTTTACACGAGTAGGATTTGCTAAAGAATTATTTTCATGCTTATATTAGTTGTCAGAATCATAATTTTTGTAAAAGAAACAACAGAATGTAAACGCTGTATTCTTGTATAATGTATAAAGTCATGTAACTGTTGAAGGAGACAGGCGTGCCTGAACAAGTCATCAAGAAGCTGCGTCCCAAAGCGCCAACACCACCTAGACATTATGGAATCCCCAAGATTCACAAGGATGGGGTTCCACTGCGACCTATTGTCAGCAATATTGGTGCAGCAACTTACCCTACTGCGAAATACCTGAAGAAGATGTTGACACCACATGTGGGTAAATGTGCACATCACATCCGGAACTCAGAGGATTTCCTACAACGACTGGGTCAGCAACACATCACAGACACAGACATCATGGTTAGTTTCGATGTGGTGTCTCTCTTCACACATGTACCACTGAAGGAGTCACTTGAGCTTATTGGAGAGAAGTTCGATGGGGCTCTCCTTGACCTGTTCAGGCATGTACTGACATCGACGTATTTCCTATATGGGGATCAATTTTATGAACAAACAGAAGGGGTGGCGATGGGCAGCCCTCTATCACCAGTGGTGGCCAACCTATTTATGGAAAGGTTTGAAGAGGAAGCACTCTCTTCAGCCACATATCAACCCAAGTGCTTTTTTAGGTATGTGGATGATACCTTTGTCATCTGGCCCCATGGTAGAGGAAAGTTAGATGAGTTCCTGCTATATCTGAACTTTTGCCATCCGAACATTAAGTTGACAATCGAAATGGAGAAGGATGGACTACTTCCGTTCTTGGATGTTCTGGTGAAGAGAAAGGCAGATGGCACATTTGGACACAGTGTGTACCGCAAACCTACGCACACTGTCTTATAACTTCAAGCTAGCAGTTGCCACCATTTTGCACAGAAGAATGGAGTGCTCAAAACACTGGTCCACAGAGCACAAACTCTGTCAGATCCTGATAGTCTGACCACAGAAATAGAACACTTACAATCAGTCTTCAGCAGGAATGGGTACTCCTCTAGAGATATCCAGAAGGCACTTCAACCTGCCAACCGGCCAAAGTAGTCAGAAGAAGAACCAGAAGAGGCAAAGAAGATTTCATACTTGCAATATGCCGGACCTATCTCTACCAAGATCAGCAGAATTCTCCAGAAATATGACATCAAGAGTATATTTTGCCCATTCACCAAAATTGGGGCTATGCTGGGGAATGTAAAAGATGACCTGGGGCTACGCAAGCCAGGTATTTACAACATACCATGCCAGTGTGGGATGTCATACATTGGCCAGACCACCAGAACTGTGGACATCAGGTGTAAAGAACACCAGAGACATACCAGACTCAGGCAGGCAACTAAATCAGCCATAGCAGAGCATTGTCTGGAACTTGGTCATTCAATGGATTACAATGACACCAAGATTGTGACACAGACCTCAAGATTTTGGGACAGTGTCATTAATGAAGCAGTTGAGATTAAGGTCACAGACAATCTAATCAACCGTGACTCGGGATACCAAATCAGCACTGCCTGGAATCCAGCGCTTGAGCTTGTGAAAACTCAACGCAGGACACTCCGGGATTCTGCAAGAAATATAAGTGGAGACCGAGAGAACAGCCGTGAGACAAGGTGTTGGATATTAGAGACCAGATCTGACACACCCCAGATCATGAACTCGACTTCAGAAGACGGCCAGGCCGGGAGCGGACGGCGGAGGGAACGCCGGCGACCAGAGAGGGACAATGTAGCCTCGTCTGGCGGGCGCGGACCTCAGATGGAACACACGACGCGGCGCGGACCGATTAGGGAGCGCCCAGCACGCAGCAGAAGTGGAAACCTTAGTAACAGTCATGAGATAGAGTACCCAACATCTCAGATCGGGTCTGACACACCTCACATGACAACCACAACCGTTGAGGGCGGCCAAAACGGGCGCCGACGGCAGTCGGAACATCCGCGACTGGAGGGGTCCGTTGAAGCCGAGTCTGGTGGGCGCGGACCACAGATGGAACACTCGACTCGGCGCCGACCGATTAGGGAACGCCCAGCTCCTCCCAGGCATAAATACTGGACTCGATCGACCCAAGGACCAGTCTCAGGTAGCACCTGAAGAAGACAGCGAGGCTCTCTGTTGAAATATCGTGCGAGAACGACGCGAACATCAGGTTGGATCCCCGAATATCCAAGATGTCAACAGATCGCCGGGAAAGCATGAAGAATTACATATCAGACTGGTGTTTAACAGTCGAGAGAGATTTAGAATAGATTATCAAGTACATGTGATATTCAATTGACACTCAGAACTGCTGTCTTCTCCGTCTCTCCTATTTTTTGTGTACGTTCAACCACGACCTGTAGTTAAACACACTCACGATTGTCGGGCTTAACTGAAGCAGAAACGCGAGATATCCGATTTAACGAAAAGAACTGATCAGCCACTGTCGAGTGCTTTGTAATCTGAAGATACTGAATAGTTTTAATTGTGTACTTCTTTCTGATTGCTCTTTACCAACCCCCATCCGTTATTTTAATTGTGCTTTTTAGCTTGATTGCTTTCTCTGGCCCGAACTGTATTTAATTTGTTTGTATTTTATCGACCCCCAGACATGGTCATCAAGCATCTTACTATTAAAGAACCTTAGAATAGTTAGTAATTTCGCGTCGCAGTTGTAAACATCCAGTATCAATATGTTACCATCCTGTACATATTAAAATTATTATTGATATGTCTTAAAGTAATACTTACAGTAAAATGTAAACTAGAATAACGAAAATCTAAATCTTCATTTTTGCACCTGAATCCGTACAGTAATTTCTGTTAGCGATAATGTTTCCTATACAGAGAGTGTAGTGGAATCAACACTGAGATCATTGTCTGATTACATCACTGTCTGTACTGCTGCACTCTTCTGAACTCTGCATGATGAGCTGGTGTCTTCCTACCTTGCAGGCCGTAGTGTCAGCACAAATTCCTTAAAGACGTCCTTGCACAACTGTGGTAATAAGACAGAGCAAAACCGGTCTCACGCATGTTAGACAATGTACGTTCACAAAAGTGGAAGGATTATGAACTGTAGTCGAATTAAATCAGTTGAAGCTGATAGAATTAGATTACGATATGCGTCACTAAAACTAGTAGATAACTTTAGATATTTGGACAGTAACATAACTGACGCTGGTCAAAGTAAAGAGGATATAAAATACAAACTGATAAGGTCAAGAAAATGATTTTTGAAAAATAGAAATCTTTTAGATCATTTGCAAATTTAAGTGTTAGGAGGTCTTTTTTTAAGATATCTATATGAAGTGAGGTCTTGTACGGAAGTGAAAGGTGGCCAATACACAGTTCAGACAAGAAGTGAATAGCAGCTTTTGAAATGCGCCGCTACAGAAGAATGTTGAAGATTAGGTGTGTGGCTCACGGAACCTATGAGGAAGTACTGAACAGAATTGGTGTAAAAAGAAATTTGTAGCATTATGTGACTAAAAGAAGGGATTGATTGGTAGGACACAACCGGAGCCATAAAGGAATCATGAATTTGGTATTGGAAGGAAGTGCGGGAGGTAAAAATTGTGGAGGAAGATCAATGTTTTAATACATTAAGCAGATTCAACTTGATGTAGGTTGCATTGTTTACGCAGACATAGAAAAGCTTGCGAAAAATAACCTAGCATTCCGAGTTGCATCAAACCAGCCTTTGAAGCGAAGACCACAACATCTATAATTTCTGTGTACCATACAGTAAACAGTCAAGAAGAGTGTGACCTTGTGTTAACAATCTGGTAGTTTTCATTGGGCGACGAATTTTAGCCCACCATGCCCACCATATAATCTTCCAGATCTCTGAATGACTCACTGTCAGGAGTAAGACATAGTGTCAAGAGAGCTCTTGCACCACGTCACAGAATGCCACGAAGATGCCAAGTGTGACAGTTATGAGTAACTGTATGCTTTATGTATTGTTTTTTGTTGTGGACGAGATTTAATGTTTTGTTACTATTTTGAAATTTTTATCTTCTGTTGCAGAGGTGCGCTTGTTTCTTGAAATTTCGGGCGCTGACGTACGATAGCGACAACGTTGTAAACCATTACGTCTCGCCGCCTGTGGAGATCGTAATAAATTCCAGAGGCTGCAGAATCATCATTCCTGTAGGTACTGTGCTACACGAAAGAAATTCAGGTTTATTTGTTTATTGGCCAAGTAAATATCTAGGTTTTGTATGTCCATCCTTGTGCCAGGAGACCAGGGGGATTACGGCCGTTCACTATTGTAAGAAAGTGAAACACCTACAGCCATCCATACGTTGTCATTTATTGTGTAGCTACCAGTTTCGGAGCTTCACTGTACTATCGTCAGGCCTTAGTTGGTGCTGAAGAGATTACCACGATCCATATATGCGATGTGTCAGTGGCCAACAACTGGTTTATGCAGACTCCCTATAACTGTGATGTCGTCTCTCCAACCATTGACCGTCAACTGACTGAGGCAGTCAATACCATCTGTGGCTTGAAGTCATATCTAGAGGCACCTGTTTGTGGTGAAAATGTTTGCTCGATTTCGTCATTTTTAAAAAGTTATTTCGGTATATTTTTCTCTAGTTTTTTCCATTCCGTGAATAATTTCGCTAAATTTTATTTCCACTTCTCAGCAGTAAAAGGTAAACGAAATACATTTATGGCACATTTGCAGTGAAAAATCTTTTATTTTACATAAATTGAAAAAGCATAAAAACGATAAATCTTATTAAAACGCAAATACCAAATCATGAAAGTTTGGAAGACATTTATCCTGTCCTAGTCTATGTACACAACACACAAGTCAGTCTGAGAAAGACAAGGATACCATGACTTCCATATTACTGGGAGTCAGAGCTGTTCTGCTGTCAGACATTATATTGCAATATCTAGAAAATGATGTCTTACTATCAACATTACTGACTGGGATGCATAAAGCCATCATTGCAGCTTTCACTAAAAGTCCATACTCTGCTTTCAGGGAAAGAAGAATACCAATCACATCAACATCGTTACCTTCTCTACAAGAACTAGCTACTAAATCCCTAAACAATGTGCATGGTACAAGAAATTCTGACGTTGGAAGTTCTTGTAGAATGGGAATTTTCCTTATCAGCTGAGAGATTTCAGCACTGTCTAAATTGCCTTTTATTATGTTTCTCGGATCAAACAATTTACCTATAGAAGAAATGACAATTTTTCCTATATCACACTCCATCAAGTGGTTCAGTTTTATAAGACTTGCTCTACCTACAGACTGGATGAGTGATGTTAACTGTACTTGCATATGGTCTGGCAGTTTAAGAAGTTTTTCTGAGGTTGTCTCGAAAAAAAGAAATGCATCCTCTAGTAACTTAAAGCTCTTTGCAAGGACACCAAGCTTAGACTGCAGAAGATGAATTAACGGTATCTTGGAGCCCTCTAATGTCAGCAGCAAATTGCATCATTTTGAGCAGTGCTCAACAAGAAAAATAGCTACGCATTGAAATTTTTGCTTCAGCAGAAGTCAAAGCTTTAAAATAATTGACAGGTACACTCTCATATTCAACAGTTTCAAGAAATTCTGCTATATCACAGAGATATTCTCCAAGGTACTCGACAGTTTCAAACCACGAGTTCCACCTGGTGATGAGAGGAATAGGGAAAAGTTTAGCTTTTGTGGGTACACCTACATATTTCTGAGCTAAGAACTGAATGTATGCATGCTTTCTCTTTCGGGTATTAAGGAAGATGTGTTTTGTCTGCAGAACACAATGGTTCAAATAACAAAGTTCCACAGCCCACACATTGCCAACCAAATTTCATTTATGAGCCCAGCATTGTGTGTGTACTAACTCTTCTGGAACTAAAAACCTAACTGCATTTATACACTTGCCCATATAATGGGCTGAATCTGAAGTTATAGAAACTACATCTCTGTACTGAATTTCAAGTTTCTGTACTACACTCATAATAGCTTGCGCACATTCTGTAGCATTTGCATTTGCAATAACTTTCACTCCCCAGACAAATAATTTCTGAACTACACCATCACCACAACTAAGTACTTTTATCAGAACCACAAATAATTAAAACTCTTTCGTCTTTCACGGCTCCTTTTAATCTTTCCTCTTCTTCTTTGATGAGTCGAGGTATGTAACCTTCCCGTAGTCTTCCAGCTGAGGGTAAGTCTCCAGCATCTTAAAAATGTCAACATAACTGCTATTAGAGTACTATGTAACGAATAAACTTACCACATTACCCAATTATAAGAGTTTTTTAAGAGAGTGTTCGAGGAAAAATTATTTTTAATATAGGTCCCTTCTGACCAACAAAAATTATTGGCTATCGAGATTACCTAATCTTTGTTGCGAAATTAATTATTACACAAACCTGGTATGTATTTCTTCATCCATTCTCTCAGCTTCGTATGATCAACTTTTCCATCGGAATGTTTGCCTCAATGAAAGCTCGAGTAGTCGATAAAATTAATTATTCTTTATCATTTTTCGCTCGTTTTGCCGTTGTAGTGACTTCCATGAGCGTAGCTTGTCTTTTTATACCAGCAGTTGTTAGCGCCTTCTCCTTGTTCTTCTTAAGAGAAGAACTGTTATTAACGTGTTTCAGGCACGTGTCCTTCCTCTGCCACTCAATACGCACATTGCAGTATTTGCAAATAAGTCTCTTCGCACTTTTGTCGGCTTCAGTCCGGAACCATGCTACTACTACGGTCGCAGGTTCGAATCCTGCCTCGGACATGGATGTGTGTGATGCCCTTATGTTAGTTAGGTTTAAGTAGTTCTATGTTCTAGGGGACTGATGACCTTAGAAGTCAAGTCCCATAGTGCATAGAGCCATTTTAACCATTTTACTTTTGTCGAAAGCATAAAATCCTTCTGACGAAAATTCCGTTTCTCGGTGGAAAACTAACTACCATATTAATCATCTGTAGCACGAAAAAAAATCGCAAAATACCATACTCAATGCACCGGCGATCCACAACGGTTTCCAACGCACAGTACTGAATACACCGCCAGGACATTGTAGAATGTCTTTGGAATACTCGATATATTATGTATATCGAAATGGTGTACAATCGGTATCCAGACTGTATTACCATAACTTCAATCGAATTTCAGCAGTTAAGATCAAATTACGAGATTTTCCAAAGTTTCGTCAATTATTTCGCGATTTGGCTTAAAAGTAAATAGTTTCGCGTTTTCAGCAAAATGTGTAAAATTTCGTGAAAGTTTCGCTATTTCGCGCTTTGCGAAAAACAGTCATATCTAATGTTTCCCCACACCATGACTAGCACCGGTATGCCTCTCCAAAATATTGGAAAACTGGGACCTCTCCCCAGGTCTCCTCCACTCTCGCCGACGACGGATCCATGGTAGATCAGAACCGCCATTCATCGCAGAACACTGTGCAACGCCATTAATCAGCAGACCTTGCTTCGCGGTCACCGCACCACTCGAATCGCAGTTTAATGGCTGCCTACGTATGGGATGGTAAGTGTCTAATCTAGCTTCTACTAGTCTCCGACCAATAGTCAAGGATGACGCAGAATGTCCCAGAGTCCATTATTTGATTTCAGAATATTGCTGGTATTCAGCTTACTTCATACAGCCCGCTCATTTTTACATAAAACTTAAAGGTACAGAGAGAAAATTAATCTTAGAATATTTGTTTGTGTGTATGCTCTCTCTCTCTCTCTCTCTCTCTCTCTCTCTCTCTCTCTCTCTCTCTCACACACACACACACACACACACACACACACACACACACGTTGCAGACATACCAAAATTGTGTAGTCGTTGTAAAATCAAATGGTATGGAACACTTTCGTGCAATCAATTGTCAGTGATATGTTGGTCTTAGATGTTGATACCTGCGGCAACAGTGAATCTGTACACCACGTGGAAAAGTCACACAGGTTGCCTCATGTACACATGCAGATAAACATCGGCCCATCGTCATATATGAATGCCTCACAAATCTGGATATTTTACGATTCGGGCAGCAGGCCAAATGGAGGTTTAGAAGGCGTCCCCTTTCAAACTCTGTCAGTTGTGCACAATGTTGTCTCACTCGAGTACGCGGCATGTCCGTGTCCTTCGCAATGATCAGCAAACATCTGACGCTACTACCCTTCCTTATATATCCTGCCGCGTCTGTTAGCAACACCAGCCACGAACACCACTAATGAACTCTGGTGGCCGCTCTACGTGCCACAGAGAACTGCAACTCTAATCGTTCACGTACTCGCGCATAGTATGTACGTGCGGGGAGTTACATTCACATCCGATCATGTCTTGTAGGTGGGCAATCTTTGTCATGCGGTGTATATGCAAGACCTGAAAACAGAAATACAAAAAACATTGCACACGTCTTCGAGAAGGATCAGCTGAGAGACGTCACTTCTGAATCCGGGAAATAACTAATCAACATTAGAATGCAAGCGGAAAAAAAATCTGTACACCACGTGGAAAAGTCACACAGGTTGTCTCACGTACCCATGCAGATAAACATCGGCATTCACTGGAGGAACTTAACACAGGCAGTAGGAAATTGATAACGTAGGTACACCTGGGCAAATATACCACATTACCTAGAGGTTAGTTTCAGAAAACGGAACGGGCAACCAACTTTTTGTCACTTTGAAACTCAACACACTATACATTACAATAAATGCAACAAAGAAAACTCATCATTCATAAAATCTGAAGCTGACGAAGCAACTCAGATTTGTAAAACATGGAAAACTCCATGAACAGATGGTGTCTTTAAGGAACAAAACAAATGTTGTGGACCTGATGAAAAAGAGAATCTGTTAAAATTATTTTATTATTGGTTGGGAAACGGTGAAACGTCCTCTTAGAAAAATTATACATAACTGTGCTTAAACTGACACACAATATTTTTAGCTCAACGCAATCTGACTTTCAAAAATCCCTACAAAAGAATGGCGATGACTAACATTAACCTATACGTTTCACATATCACTTACCTCACAGCATATGAAAGAAGCGAAGGAACAGATGGGACAGATTAGGCGAGATACAGGTCAGCAAAACCAACACTTGAATCAGCAATTAAGTGAAAATACTAATCAGATAAAGGAAATCTAGGAAGATCTGATAGCATTAAAAATTACTGTTGAGACAGGGAAGGGTGAACTCGATACTTTTGTATGAGAAGTACAAGGAAGGTTAGAAATATTAGAAACTAATTTCGCCAAGAGTTGTCAAAATACGGGGAAACATTCAAAAACCTAGATAAGCATGTGGAAGTAGGAAATTCTAAACTTAAAGTTGAGGTTGTTCAGACTAGGAGAATCTTAGAAGAAAAAGTAGCATCTAACAAAAGGAACTTTGAGTCAAAATTTACAGACATTACTAATCAAATAAGTAGTGTAGAACTAAAGGGTGATGAAAAAAATAGACTTGAGTAAAAATAATGCTGTAGAATTAAGAAGAAATGTTGTAGAACTACAAGAGGGTGTAGCTGAAAGAAACTGTTGGCAATATTAACTGTATGTGGGGTGGCATACGTTTAAAATGCTTTCCAGGAGGTAGTAAATTGATCCTGTTGATTTCTTACAGCACTGTCAAGATAATATTAGTAATGACATGACAGACAATGTTAAAATTAAATTTGTTAAGAGATTTTTAGATGGAGAAGCAATCTCATGGGACAATCAGAATGTTAATTCTACCATGTGATATGATGAATTTGAAAGAAAGTTCTCAAATACGTTTTGCTCGGAATTTGAGATAGCTAGGATTAAGAGTGAGTTTTTGAATGGTCGAATGTATAGGCACGTTTATGGTAGCTTGAAGTGTTTTCGTGAAAACCAACCCAGGCAGTTAGTACAATTAGACAAACGTTTCGATGATTTAATAAAAATAGATGCCCTAAAAACGAGGTTATTGAAAAGTGTACAGTGGGAGTTGATTTATGGACCCGACGACTCTGTAGATCAGTTCTTGAGGTACATAGATAAGTTGAATAGAGCCTTTGAGAAAAATGAGACGTTATGTAATGGAAGATTTGGCAATCAACAATCTAGGAGGGGGGAGGGGTGGAATCAGAGCAGGAATCAAGGTAGGAAAGAGAATGAAAATCTGAATAATAATAGTGGTTACAATAGAAGTGATAATTGATGGATCAACCATAGAAATAGGAATGGAAGTAGAGGATATGACAACAGGGAGAGACCTTGGTAGAATAACAACAAACAGTCGGATAATCACCAGTCAAGACCAGGCAATTTAAACTGTAATTTGCTAATCTGATGTCCTCTTCTGACATTAGTTCTGCCACTTCCACGCCAATAACCCCGATTATTCTTTCTTCTGTAAATATTTTCCATGTCTCTAGGCAAGTGGTGTTTAGCATGATTTCGGTACTTATTTCTCACCCCAAAGTCACAGAATCGGAATAAGTACCGAAATCATGCTAAACACCACTTGCCTAGAGACATGGAAAATATTTACAGAAGAAAGAATAATCGGGGTTATTGGCGTGGAAGTGGCAGAACTAATGTCAGAAGAGGACATCAGATTAGCAAATTACAGTTTGACAGTAAATTCTGGAAAAGTATGAATGAAAGTGTTGAAGACAGCAGTAACAGCATCTGTAAGAATGTTGAAGAGGTCCTATTAGAGGAGGAAACTATTTCAAGTCTATATCATTAGTGTAGCAAAGAAGTTTGCAAAGAAAATGTTCGTTCTGATGGTAATCATGATTAGTTTGGTTTAAGTAAATTAATGGAGGAAGAATCTATCACTGTTAAGCCCTTAAGTGATGATACTTTTACTGGTGTACTTGTCAACAATTGTAAAGATGTTGTAGAAGTGCCTGATATTGGAGATGATATCAGGTATGAAAATGTTGATAGTGAAAGTGACAGTAGTAATGATGAAAAAAATGTTACAAAAATTATGACATAAGTACATGCATAAAAGATCAGAATAACGTTTGAAACATCAACTTCACACGTGAGCATTAGAACAAAACAGAATAAATAATGTCTAAACATCAGAAAAATTCTACAATGTAAATCTTATTAGCTAAACACATAAAGACAGGAAGAACACAAATATACAAGAGTACACAAACACATGGCTGAATAACAGAAAGGGAAAGGACAGGGTTTATTTTACTGCAATATCTTGCAAACAAAACTTTCTTTACTTCTTGGAGAACTCCCTTCGTTCTTCATTATTTCAAAAATTGCTATCTATACCTGATTTCTGTACCTTTTTTGTAAAGCTTCTCAATGCATTTCTTCCAATTCATCGCAACTCATTCTCTTATATAGTCTACCCCTCGTAAGCTAACTTAAATCTACTGGGCTCAGATGCTTAACTAAGGGACAAGGCAATGTAGCAGCACAAAACAATTAATACAAACAGCAATGACAAAAAATGCAAGTAAGCAAAGCAAGCAGCATTAAATGTAATAACTTATACCTAAACATGACAAACCCACAAGCAGAAAAAATAGTACTCTAAAGACAACGCAGATAATGGAAATGTATATGCACATCTTAATGTCTATGTAATTAAAGTGGTGCACCACAAAAACTTATTCTATGAAATAAATTACCAAGTACTTGAAAAGAAAATTATGTATGCAGTTCCTGTGCAGGGAAATGTCTTTTTGTGCTCCCTCATTTTTTTGGAAGTATATCACATTATTATTATATACTGGATCTGTAGACAGAAAATATTTATATTAGTACATGTATAAAATTTTATTTTAACCAATGCTGCAATGCAGCTAGAAACTAGATATTAAACAAAATAGACAAAGCAAGGCGTGAAACGTCATTCACAAGCCGTATGGCGTTTCGTAAGGCAGTAAACAATCTTTCAACTAGCAAGGCAATAGACGTGAAATGTTTCTCATCATTTAATTTCAATAAATGTCATAAATTAAGAGCGCCACAGTGTAATCATATGTTTTCAAGTTTGTGCGTGTCGTATTTGCGATGCTTTCTACAAAGGAATGTCAATAGCGAGGTTAATGGCTTCCTCTTTTCTCCACCTGTGCCTCTGAAAGGCACACACTAATGACTTTTTCTCAAGGCGGCTGGCACACCTTGCCGGTCACAACGCATTACGTCACGGTCAATTACCTTTCTTACCGAAATATTTACGACAGCAGTTTCCACTACAGTGACAGTCTCATATAAAAATTTCACAGGTCGAGAATTTGCGTTACAAATGTGTAGAAACAAAATCCTATAAATGTAACAGCGTCCAAAACATTTTTGCCGGCATTGTGATATAGTCACGCATGTACATACATTTCATAACTCTTAAAGTACGATTCTCGGTTTCCAACATCCTTTTTCACAAACCAGAGTCCCTAACCACTACTCATTATTCCTTGCTTTATTACACATACACATATTTGTAGACACTTCTTCAATATTTCATAATAATAACTACATAGCATAATCAAATTCATCATATAGCATCAGCTTATTGATCATAAACATACCGCAACAGCGTAATACACATCGTCATCATAACATCATAAAACCTCAACCAAATCTCAAAATCGTCGTAGCTTCCTCCAATAATTTCAAAACCTAAAAAAAATTCTCTGCTCATGCCAAAAGTGTCATCTACCTCAAACGTGCTTTAAAAATCTTGATCCCATAGCAAATATGTCATTCAAAGCTCTCATAGTATCACAATGGTTCCGAAAAAATATGAACAGTTCACAAAGTCCAGACAAAATACAATTTCATAAGTGTGAAGTTATCCACCTGCGTAATTGCGTAAACATGTGTCAGTGACGTAGTAAAAATATGTTTTTGTTTCTCTGTAAAATAATCAGATAGCTGTGTAATTCTGTGTTAGAGAAATATGGTACCGATGTGTAAAATTGCATAAGCAAATACCACATTAGCTAGGGCTCCTTGTGCTTGCCATACACATCGTACACAAAGTAAGCGTGTACCCCCCTGAGGATTAATGTAATTATATCCTCAGGTGTTACAGATTACAGCAATGGAATGAAATGTATCACGGAAAACCTTTGTATCATTGTACTTCAAATATCTGTAAAAATAAATGTTTTAAGTGCAAAATTAATCACTCAAATACGTGGACGGTAGCGCTAAACTGTGCGTCTTGTTGCAAGATAATCTCTGTGGAAGTGTCGTAGTTATCGTCCTCCGAAAGCTAAGTTCTGCAGAAGTCAATGTACTTACCTCATGATAAACAAAAGTGAAATGTTTTGCGTATAGATATCGTAGTTACTACGCTTATTGCCGTGATGAAGTAAGTACTGTACTGTAACGTATTGTTGTGCTACATAAAAGGCTGTCTCATTGTAGCTATACCACAAAGTTACTACTAAAACATGTTTTCCTTTCCAGAAGAATTCAGGAAAACTGTGCAGATATAAAACAGATACACCGCAAAAGCAAAATGTAAATTGTGTCACACATTAGTAGCGTCGTGATATAATCGTGTAGCTATCAAAGAAACCAAATGCTAAGTCATCTTTAATCTCACAGAAAGTACTTCAAATAAAGAATGTCTTTTCAACTAAATCAAAATGTTGCATTAAAATTTCATTTACAGTATATGTTCTAAGTATGTAAGCCTTATAGTCGTTACGTAATCGTGCAACTAACAAGTAAGACTGTACAAATAACAGCACTGTGTCGTCTGTTCACTAAAAAAATGCATTCGTAATTTCTGTTTAAAAATGTTCCCTAGGTTCTAGACTGGATAGTTAACTTTGAAACATAGTTGCATGTTAACAGTTTGTAAGTGTGACAAAGAGTACTAGTAACGTGAAGTGAAAAATTTTATGGCAAAGACTAAGTTAAAAAGCAGATTATCATTCAAGAAACGGTTTTACATGTGAAATGTGGTGTAAACCTTTACTCTTCCTACTATGCAAAGCTCGAGCTTCAACGGAATTAACATGTCGTATACGTCAGTAAAGAATGCTAAAATTTTTCTCAAGGTTAGCGTCTATGTTATTTTTCGCTGTGAAAGCCGGCGCACGTGGCTGCCTTCGGTGCGAGTCATTGTGTCTCTTTGTTGGCGCGCGTCGTTATTGGGATAAGGAGACCTAACTTCTGCAAATTCGCCTTGACGAGAAGGCCCTGCCCTGTTTGAAGCTCGCCAGTTCTGATGGAATTCAGGTCTGTCGTTTTGTCGGTAGTTTACATAGTTTCTTGTTTCTGTGTCATGTGGTGGAGAATTTCTCCCGTAATCGTAACTGCGTGGTGGACCGCTGCGTCTAAAGTTATTCTGTCTCCCTTGATAATAGTTATTTGGTTCCCGTATTGTCTGTTTCTATGGTAGTCTCTGTCATATTCATTACTACGGAAATACGATCTTTCTCTGTAACTATTATTACTCTGCCAGTGGTTGTCATATGGGTGGTGTCTGTTTGGTCACGATTTGCGTTGTAAGAATAGCCTTGTCGCGTATTATTTCTGTCATCGCGGAATTGTGACAGATGTGACCTGTAATTATTGTGCTCCTGTTTTCGCGTTCCACGATTGTCAGTGTCAATTTCCAATTCTTGTAACAGTCCCTGAAAAGCTTCTATGTCGTCTTTGCAACGTCCTGCTAAAATAATCTGATGTAAATGTTCAGGCAATTTGATTAAGCAAATGCAGATGAGCAGATGAGTTCTGAGGGGCTGTATGGGTTTGAAAGATACTGATTCTTATGCAACATGTCTTCAAAATATTTCACAAGACTGGAAAATTCAGATTGTTCGAAACGTTACATCATTATGATGCTGTGTTTTACTCGGTGTTGTGTAGCTTGAGACCAATATGCTGAGAGGAAGGCATGATAAAATTCTCCTTCACTGTGGCAATCGTGAATGACCGATCGCGTTCTTACAGCTGGTTCATTCTCTAAGTAGCCACACATAAATTCTAATCTGTGTTCTAATGACCAGTTGGGAGGAAAACAGTGAGAGAATTGATAAAGCCACGCATGTGTATGAACGTCGTTGCCAGAATTCTCGAATTTTTTGAATTTACGTGTAGTAATAAACAGCTTACAGTCAAAGTAATCATGTCGGCAAGTCGCATGTCGGTCATTATTACGACGTTTCGGCGGTTCCATCTCAAAATTCGGTGCACCTTGCCAATTTCTTTCATAATTTCCGAAATGCCCTATGTTATTATTTTGTGGCTTTTCCATATTTCTATGTCCCTCTTCCCGTATTGGAGCGCGAGTGTCCTCTGAAATATGTAATTCTTGTATTACCTGTGTCAACTGATCTTGTGCTTCCCGGATTTCTCTTTGGTGTTGCGTGTTAATTTGATTCTGATTTTGTTTGAATTTCCTAATTTGTTCATACCCTTCAGTGTCCGTGAAGGCTACAGGTCTTGTGTCATTCAGATCATCATCTACCTTTGTAGATAAGTTAGTGAACTGATCTGAAAGTTCGGCTACTTTATCTGTTAGTGAAATTATTTCCTCTGTGTGTTTTTCTGAACCAAGTTTCAGAGTGTCCATTTGTGTTGAAATAGTATCTACTGTGTACTTTAAGTTTTCCTGAGTTTTTGCAAGTTGCGTAACCGAATCGGTAAATGCAACTGAGTCCATTTTAGCTTGCAAGGTGTCGTGATTTTCATGAACAATAGTTTGCAGTTCTTTTATGGCTGCTTCGTGATTCTGTAATGCATTTTCATGACGCAAAAAAATTGGTCGGAAATGCTCACAAATTTGTGTTTTTACGTCATTACAGACTTTTTGACATTTCGATTCAATGTTATGTAACTCAGTAGTTAAATCTTCGCGTGTTTGTTCAAGCGTGGTGTCTAACTTCCGAAGAGTTTGTTCCTTTGTGTCTAACTGTTGCTGCGTTTGTCTCTGGTGTTGTTTCATTGTGTCTAACTTTTGAAGATTTTGTTCCATTGTGTCGAACTGTTGCTGTGTTTGTCTCTGGTGTTGTTCCATTGTGTGTAACTTTTGAAGATTTTGTTCCATTGTGTGTAACTTTCAAAGATTTTGCCCCATTTGTTATATTAACTGTAATAACAGTGCACTGGTGTCTGAAACATGTTACTCAGTGCTATTCGGCAGTGCATTTGAACCGGCAATATTCGCATTTTGAAAAGCAGAAAATGTGTCTTGAGTTATTTGAGGACGCAAAACCTGAATCTACAGTATTTGCAAGGTTTTGTCCTGTCATTTCGGAATTCTGAGGCGAGCTGTTGCTGACCGATCGATCGATAATGCTTCCCTGTTCACTAATTGTTTCACTGCCTACACCATTATTTGCAGCCCGCTCCATATACCTATGCACAACTACCAAATTACTACTTTGAACATTAGTTAATTCATTACATGGTGGCGCTAACACACTGCTTTCGTCTTCACTGTCATTTCTCAGTTTACTTTGGAGCCTAGTATTACGTTTTTCCCACGCCATTATTGTCACAATATTTCCCGCAACAACACATAAAAACACAATTTGGAGAGCAAAAATAAGAAAACACATTAACATAGCACTGAAAATAATATCTCGTTAATTGCAAGCGTAATACTTTGTGCAAATCTACAAGCATGCCACAACTGTTTTACTGTACAAGAATGAAAAACTACAACTACAAGGGAAATTCTCTCTACAACTATGCACTAGCAATAAACAAGGGCTGCACTAATTACACAAACTACAAGAAAAAATCAGAAGATTCCAGTGAGGTATCCTGGCAGGGTCGCCATATGAGAAGTCCCCTTAGAAAAATTATACATAACTGTGCTTAAATCGACACACAATGTTTTTAGCGCAACGCAATCTGACTTTCAAAAATCCCCACAAAAGAATGGCCCTGACTAACATTAACCTATACATTTCACATATCACTTACCTCACACAAATCTTGCTTACTCGATCTACTGCAATACAGCGAACACCACTACTGCCAGCTAAATAAAAGATTCTAACTACAGAAGGCACTAACTACTGATAGGTATAATTAGCAAATGAAAGATTTTGATAGAGAACAAACAATGTATTTACCTTAGTGGTCATAATATATATAGCAGTTCATGACATCCATTCTTACAAATTTCAAAACTCTGCCATCTCTCTCCCCACATCCACCACTGCTGGTTGCTCACCTCCAACTGCGCAACGCGACGCGCTGTTCACATCCGTCTGCCGCTGCCCAATACTACAATGGCAGACAACAATGCAAACTAGCCACAGACTCCACACAGCACAGCCAGTGATTTTTGATACAGAACGCTACGTGGCGTTACCAATATAAAAACCTAAACAGCCTACCTACTTACAACGGCAAGATATGCAGTGTTTGGAGGAAGGCCATATAGCACCCTGCAAGAACAGTACACTATTCAAAAACGCAATACTTGAGAAAACATGACTTAAAGGAATAATTCTATAAAACTTAAACTGAAATGGTATAAGCTTCGTTCAGATTTCAAGTAAATATTGTTGGCAGTAAATTCCATTATATTTTTGGCACATGTGTGGCACTTCACGCGTTTTATTTTCACTTTTCTCGCCGGGATGCGATATGATTTCTCTTTCGTGTAGGTAAGAAAAAGAATAGTTTGAAAACTATCGACCAATACCTGCCGTTGGCATATCAACTAACAATGCATAATTGAACTTCTCCCCATACCACAGCCGTCTGGTTTCTGTCGCCTGAAAAATGCTACTTACAGCCTAACTCAATATTTTGAGGGCGAATACCATGATGTGGAATTTATGGGCCTTTCAGCAGAACATTACGCTATTCATGTGAAACTGCCAGCGAAGGATATCAATGTTCGTCAAGGATTTTGAGGTAACGTGGATCAGCAAAGAGATAGAATTGTTCCACAGATGATTAGCTTCATAGCGCCCTTTTATTTGTTGACAATAAAAAAAGAACATTACAGAATCAGTCGGCTTTAAAACAAAGTTTCTTCCGGATAATTTATATTCGCCGAGGAGCCACAAGCAACAAGCAAGCAGACCATCAGACCTCTCCGAAGTCTCAATTTCTACATTACATATGAGTAGACGCGAAGTAAATGATGGAGCTAGTTAAAAGTTTTGTCACAAGAGAGTGTGTTGACTCCCACTCAGTATTCACAACTCGATTATGCTCAGTAATAAAAACACATACAAATTTGTTGGTGGTAAGCAGATCTTAAGAGGTTGAACAAAAAACTCCGAAGCACTTAAAAGTTTTGATTAAGGATACAAATAAAATCAACTTACCCTAGGCTTTTAAAAGCGAGAGTTATGTCTTTTATCTTCACACGTTAAGCCTCAAGTAGCTGACAACTTCGTCAACAAACTTGATACTGGATACCGAACACTTCCATTTCAGAAACATTCCTTCGATTCAAATGTCAGTGGCAGCACCGCTTCGAGTAGGCAGAGAGCACTGTATAGTTTCGGTTTAATGCCAATTGAGACAACTCCAAAATTTGGTGCTAGAAAATACGAAGGTCTGGTGCTGGCGCATTTATGGTTAACTCTTAGCCCCTAAATTATCATTGCACGACGTTGTCTCAGCTATCTGCCGAATCGTTTCCTGCAAGACCAGAAGGTTACAGCGAAAAATTATTTTATTAATACTCGTTGACGGGTCAAAATTTACAGTCGAAACACAGCATCTGCTCTGATGTCCTTCAGGGTGACGTCATTGTAGTGATGCACGAGGACACTGAAATTACGGAAGGTAAGCGAAAATCTCAGTCAGTGTGGTGGAATTATAGTCGTAATTTAATGTAAGATAGCGTGCTGTGAAGTATTGCCTCATATTTTGTTTAAATAAAACAGACTACGTTAACATTCTGCATTGAACGGTGGCTACACTGAGTCACAGCGCCAGAGATTACGCCAAAGATTATTATTCCGCCGCCTCCACTGGGCGCAGTTGTAGTTCAGAGGATGTCGAGGGCAGTAGTAGTTCAGAGGATGTCGAGGGCAGTCGTTGTTCTGTTGGGCGAGAGAGTAGACGATCTGAGTGTTGACTGAAATGTTGTACCGTTCGGTTGGTGTAATGTATAGAAGGAAGAAGATGCAATTGTCAGAATATATTTGAGAAAGGAGATGGGCTTTTGATTTATGAAGCTGTTGAATGGAATATTTTCGCCAACATATAATGAGGTAAAAAGGTATTACAGTTTTCTTTAATAACAATCCCTCTTGCTCACAAGTACAGTCAACAAAGAATCTGGCCCGTGTTCATTTATTAGACTTGTAATTCTGGTTTATATGTGCAATTATAGTATTTCTGGTTTTTCAGTTAGTTCATTGTTTAGAATATTTTGTCGTATTGAGAAAGGACGGAGCCAGATCCATGTACGTTGAGTCACACTACCACACACAGAACAGTTACACTTGTGCTTTGTTGTTTCGTAGCTTTTATGGTTGGAGGGGACTTAATAAATCGTGTTAATGGAAATTCCTTGTCATTCTTTATTTTTATTTTGTGCAGTCAGATTGCGTGCTAATAATAGTCAGGGCCAACCGATTACGAGACTTCGTAACCGGCCACACAGCTGTTACAAATATTGCATTTATTTACTGATATTAGCCTTTCTTTTTAATTAAGCCCCCTTGCACGTGGCGACTGCTGTTTCGGATCGTCCCTTGGAATTCTTTTGATAGTAAAAATAGTAGACAGTAATATTGTTGTAGTAATTTGTAGTTTAGTAATTGTAGTCTATATTGCATATGTAGATTTTTTAATTGAACATTTGTAGTTGTCTTGTCATTCTTCTAAAGGTATTTTTGTAGAATTTAATTTTTGATGTGTCTTATACGGGTCTGACAATTTTGTGCAATTGTGGAGGTTTTAATTGTTCGTTAATCGTGTTTGTCGGGAAGCATTTCGTGTGAATGGTATTGTTGGTGATGAAGTGTTATATTGTGTGTAATTTTCGTGTAGTGACGAGTTTTGTATGTTTTTTAAATGATTACGCAATCGATGAAAAAGCAAGAATGATGATGGATAGTCAGAATAACGGAATTGTTAACATGGCGAACTCGCCAACACAGGAGAACAAAATGGTGAATAATGAAGTAGAAAACAATTTAATAAGCCGGGAAAATAGTCCGGAACCACTTCAATTTTTTTCACAATCGGAAAAATTTCAGAATACGAGATTAACGATAGAAGATTCTGGAATAGTATCGAACACAGATAGCTTTACGGCTATGACGAAAGAAGTTAGTTTTACGGGAAATGTTAGGGGCGAAAAGAATTTCGAACCAGTTAATATGCAGCAGTTGATGAGTGCAATATTAAATTTGGGATCACAAATAGGAACAATTAAAACTGATATGAGAACACTGGAAAAACAGTTAGGATCTGAATTTAAAACACAGATGGGAACAATGGCAACACGGTTAGACTCTCGAATAGGGACATGTTTTGAAAACATGAAAGATGAGTTAAAGAAAGAAATTAGAGAAGACGTACAACCGATTTTGAATGCTCACAATAATAGATTAGCTTCAATAGAAAACAGATAAAAGGAACAGGATAGAAAACAGGAAGAAAGAGATCGCATGAGAGTACAAAAATTTTCAGAGATAAATTTACAACGTGCACACGATAACGAAGAAATATTTAAAAGAATCGAGTAATCCGTACCAAATAACAGAATGAATAACCTAACACAGCAGTATGAACAGTTAACAACTAATTGTGTCAATATTGAAACCCGAGTGGCGACACTTACGGAAGACGTAAATAAACAGAAAGAAAAAATAGGTGACTTATCGGAAAGAGTTGAGGAAATTTCAGATAAATTGACAAATCTTAGATTAAATGGGGATAGAGATTCAGATGATGCAGCTCCATTGCCATTTGTAGAATCCGAAGAGTACCAGAACATAAATAAACATGTCGAAAATCAGGGAAAATTTAATGAACGCGTTAAAAGGGAATTTGAGGTGTTACGAAAGCAAGTCAAACAAATTGAAAACGATATCTTAGGAAAAGACAGCAGAAGAAATTTAGAATCACCAGTAGCGGGGGGTTTTGAAGAAAATAATTTATTTCATTTACGAGAAGCAACAAGAGAGCGCCAGGCGCGCGAACTTGACAATAATCGACATTCGGAGTAGGACAGACGCGGTTGGTCTTTGTTGCCACGAGGCGAAAACCTGGACTATAAACACTTTTTAGGTGTTCGGAAATTTTAGATCTTTCACAATTCTAATAATGACAAACGTCCATGTTCATGGTTATGTAAGCACTTCCGCCAAATTGACTACTAAGTCACAAACTGGAATTTATGGGTGGATATTTAGAAAACGAACCTACGACACGCATGAGCGCACTTATTAGAGATTGTAAAAATTTAAATGATTTTTATCATGCATTTCTATCGGCATATTGGTTCGAGAACAAGCAAGACAGAGTCAAACATAGTCTTACTATGCAGCGTAATTTTGAACAGTCTGAGTTCCGCACGCCGGCAGAATACTTTGAAGACATGATTAGAAAGAATCAATTCCTTTCCAATCCTTATAGTCCGACTGAATTAATTAGTATTTGATTAACTAAGCTGTCACAATCGATAAGACACATTGCTTTAGCCAGAAGATGTAAAGACGACATTGAAACTTTCAAGACTTTGCTACAAGAACTTGAGTATGACAACGATGATGGAACTTCTTGTAATTTTTTCAGTAACGGTAATCACAATAGATTTTCATAGAAAAGGGATAATGATCGGAACGGACGTTATAACGGTAATTTTGGAAATGACAGACGAAACAGACAGGACAATAGATACCAGCCTTATGACAATAACAGACGTTCTAACACAAACTACACAAACAATTATAGTAACAGAAATTCTTACCGGAATGGTCAATCATACGGAATCAGTAATCGGTATCATCAAGACAGAAATTATTCATACAATAATAGAAATTCTTACTACAGAAATAACCAGGGTAGTAGACTTAACAATAATTTTAGAAGTGACAATCGAAATTACACAAGAAGTAGTCATGCAGATAGCCATGAAAATGGAAATTTAAATAACAGACACAACCAAGAATTTACATCTAACAGACAGAAAGGACCTAATTGGCATCCTCCACGTAAAAGAAATTCAGAGAGACAAGTGCAAATTGTAGAAATTGATCGGCGAAGTGACGCGAATAATCAAAGACATGAAGCAAACAATCGACAATGACTTGTAGCTTCGGCTTCTGGCAGCAATACAGACGGTTCAGAAAGTAATGACACTACAACATTACACTACGTACGCTTGGAAGACATGAGAGATATTTTGCTAGACGAAAAGGAAAATAATGTAGACTCATTTTTATATCCTGTTATTGACGTATGTGTGAGTAAGAATAAGTTCACTGCGGTTTTAGATTCTGGGAGTGCACTGAATGTTATTAGCGAATCGGTTTTTCGTTTATGTGTTACCTGTTTCTAAAACCACAATTCGGGGAGCTGTTTCTGGAAAAAGTGTGGAAGGCAAACAACAGACTAACTTACATTTCATTTGTCAAAGATATGAATTTTCTGCTAATTTTATTATTGTTCCATTACTCAGTACACAAATTATATTAGGTATGGAGTTTCGTAAGACATATAAATCAATTTTAAACTTTAAGGAAGGAAGTGTGAACTTGACTGTTGCCGGAATGCCGATATGTTTGAAATTTTTCGAGTTTGTAACGAAATCTGAATCAGACACAAATTGTTTAAGGTCTCTTACTTCTGATGTTTCCGTTGAGTATTATGACCACAATGTGTTCATTCATGACAACGACAGTAGATACAGAGACGCAATGGATGCTATGATTAATAGTGAAGAATTAATTAATGAAAAGGTTAACAAAGCTGAAGTGCCAGATGACGTTGCAAGAGAAGAATTACATCAAGTTTTGACTTCTCATGCTACAGTATTTAGTCATCACACAGAAACTATACAAGGCTTACGATATTTATTTAAAGTAAAAGAATACACACCATTTTGGGGGAAAACGTAAGCTATTCCTTTAGCTTACAGAGACAATGTTAAGAGTGAACTTCAATGCATGTTAGATCAAGTCATTATTGAGCCAGAAGTCAGTCCTTATACCAGCCCATTATATGTCGTTCTTAAAAAGGGTGGCTCAATTCATTTGGTTCTGGATTCCAGACAGAAAAAAATAATATCATCATTCGTGATACTGACCATCCACAAAATTTAGATGAACTTCTTCAACATTTCCATGGAATTATCCATAATTGATCTCCGTGAAAATTTTTGGCAAATTGAACTCAACCTTGACTATAGAAAATAAACTGTTTTTATTTATCCATTTGTAACTGTTAGCAATTTTGGAAATTACCGTTTGGACTTACTGTATCTTCAGCAGCACTCATTCGTGGTTTAAATAAAATTTTACCTGTTTATCTTCGCAACAATATTACTTCATATGTTGACGATATTCTTGTTGCTAATCGTTCTTGGAGTGAGCATAGCAGAATTTTGGATTCAATATTATGCATTTTTGCAAGAGTTAGCATTACAGTGAACTTGGAAAAAAACCTGAATTTTGTCGTTCTCAGGTGAAATTTCTTGGTCATATTATTTCAACAGACGCTATTCTTCCTGATCCAGAGAAACTAGACGCTATTAGTAATTATGCTGTTCCTACTAATAAACGTGATGTTCGTAGTTTCCTTGGTGTCTGTAATTTTCTTAGACGCTTTGTTAGATTGGATAAGTTAGCCACACCTCGTTTATGTTAACTTACTGGAAAGAATTCTAATTGGTGTTGGGATGAGGCAGCTCAACTAGAATTTGAACAACTTCGTGATGCTTTAGTTGTTGCTCCACTTCTTTCACACCCGGATTTATCTAAAGATTTTTGTTTGCCAACGGACTCATCACACAAAGGCCTAGGTGCACACTTATTTCAAGAGATAGGAGAAAATGGCGTTGTTGTACAGAAAACTATTGCATTTGGAAGTCGTATTCTCTCTAAATCAGAAAAGAACTATTCCATCACAGACCTTGAAGCTTTGGCTGTTGTTTGGGCTTTCACAAAATTCCGCATCTTTTCGTATGGCCGACATACTAAGATTTACACCGACCATCAAGCTCTGGAATTTCTTATGTCAACAAATTAACACATGGAAGATTATCACGATGGGGGCTGTATCTACAGGAACTTGATTTTAGTATTGTTTACATCCAGGGTTCTTCTAATATTATTGCTGATGCTTTATGACGTGCACCTATGGGTTTGAAACAAAGTGCTCAAAAAGACTCAAAAAAAATTATTGTTTGATATATATTCAAGGTGTTGTGTTTGAAAATTTCATTTCGTCTTCGCTCCAGGACATCTCTAAGGAGCAAAACAAGGATCCAATCTGGAAGGATATTAAGGAGAAGTGGAGGAAAAAGGAAAGCGTAGCGATTAGACAATATTATTTAGTTCTTAATGATATTCTTTTTAAACAAAAATGGGTTGACAACTCTGTTTGGTTAGTTTGCGTTCCTGAAGAGTGGGTTAATAAATTTATTTGGTATACGCATTTCAGCTACGCACACTTTGGTCCCAGAAAATGCTTCCATAAATTACGAGAAAATTGCTACTTCAGTAATATGGAAAAACGTATTCAATTTGTTCTTGCTAAATGCAAATTATGACAAAAGGCTAAGCCGCCAACTATTTCTCACAGAGCACCGTTGTGTCCTGTCATTCCAGCGAGATTAAAGGAGACGGCTGCAGTCGATTTGTTCGATCCAGTGGTTCGTTCTACTAATGGTTTTGCGTACTTTACCATAGTAGTGGAATTGACATCAGGCGCTAGTCTGGAACCGCGCGGCCGCTACGGTCGCAGATTCGAATCCTGCCTCGGGCATGGATGTGTGTGATATCCTTAGGTTAGTTAGGTTTAAGTAGTTCTAAGTTCTAGGGACTGATGACCTCAGAAGTTAAGTCCCATAGTGCTCAGAGCCAATTGACATCAAAATATGTGTGTTTTACACCTTTACGTAAAGCAACAGCTCGTTCAGTATCTAATGCTTTCATCAAACATTAATTTCATGTTGATAAAATTATATCAGATAATGGATCACAGTTTCACTCTAAAATTTGGCTTCGTCCTCTACATCGTCATAAGATTAAATCAATTTTCATTTCAAGTTTTCACCCTCAATCTAACGCATCAATGATGGATGAACGAAATTAATAAATAGTGTCGTCTTTATTGTCATCATAATCACAGAACCTGGGATCAGTACCTTCATATTTTTCAAAACATTCTGAACGAACTCCCTAATGATTCAACTTCTTTACCGCCTATATTGATATTAAAAAATAAAGCACCGACAATTCGTATTTCCGAAATCGTTCCTCTTCCACCTACACGGAAACTGCGGCATTCTGAAGTTGTCAACCTGGCTCTACAAAATACTGCATCTGCGGCTGCTAGAAGAGAGATATCATCTAAACGTCCTAGTCGTTTAAAAACTTTGTCAGTTGGTCAGAAGATGGTAATTAAGTCTCATCGTTTGTCTCACAAAGGAAAAGGCTTGTGTCGCAAATTTTTTCTGCTTTATAACGGTCCATATAGAGTTCGCAAATGTATTCATGATAACACTGTTGAAGTAGAAACTCTTAAATCACGGCGCTCTAAGGGAATATATCAAATATCGAACGTTAAAATTTTTGGACGTACTTTTGAGAAAATTAACAGTTACACGTAATCACGCAGAGAACACAGGGATACCGCACCGTGTTCTAGCTGCAGCACATACACAAAGCGACAATCAGTCTGCGCGCCGCACAAGGGAACCATTGGCCGCAAATAATTACTTCCTACGTCACGCCTACTTCCAGGTGATCGAGCATTCGGTGCAAATGCACTGACAGCCGTAAACAAATACACAGTATAATTTCTCTGGTTAAATTCAGTATAACGCTATAGTGACTTGATAACGTATAATGTTATTAATATTAAGTTTCTCCAGGATGCAGTTGTATAAAATCTTTGAAAACTACAGGTATATTCTCTGCTTGTCTGACATTAAGAAGACTTGTTATCGAGAAAATTTCAGGAAGAATGTAATTTCGAGGAAGAAAGGTAACTATTAATCGAGTTTATTTTTCGGGTAATATATTTCTACTTAGGTATGTACTTTATACGTAATTTGCTGCTCGCGATTATGTGATTTATACTTCATGTTAAATTTTATGCTCTATGAATTTACTTATGAAGCGACATGCTTGAGTACATTTGCTGATTTTGACAATATTTTATTAAAGGACAGGGTTGTTACTTGTGTATATTATGCATCGCTTGGCTGCTATGCTTATTCACTGATGCAATATTTATCATTATGTGCCTGCTGTGCCTATACGAAGCCCACACCTACTACAGTAGTACAAGTTTATATGCCAACTAGCTCTGCAGATGACGAAGAAATTGAAGAAATGTATGATCAAATAAAAGAAATTATTCAGATAGTGAAGGGAGATGAAAAGTTAATAGTCATGGGTGACTGGAATTCGGTAGTAGGAAAGGGAGAGAAGGAAACGTAGTAGGTGAATATGGACTGGAGCAAAGAAATGGAAGAGGAAGCCGCCTGGTAGAATTTTGCACTGAGCACAACTTAATCATAGGTAACACTTGGTTCAAGAATCATAAAAGAAGGCTGTATACATGGAAGAAGACTGGAGATACTGACAGGTTTCAGATAGATTATATAATGGTAAGACAGAGATTTAGGAACCAGGTTTTAAATTGTAAGACATTTCCAGGGGCAGATGTGGACTCTGACCACAATCTATTGGCTATGGCCTGTAGATTAAAACTCAAGAAACTGCAAAAATGTGGGAAATTAAGGAGATGGGACCTGGATAAACTGAAAGAACCAGAGGTTGTACAGAGTTTCAGGGAGAGCATAAGGGAGCAATTGACAGGAATTGGGGAAAGAAATACAGTAGAAAAAGAATGGGTAGCTTTGAGGGATGAAGTAGTGAAGGCAGCAGAGGATCAAGTAGGTAAAAAGACGAGGGCTAGTAGAAATCCTAGGGGTAACAGAAGAAATATTGAATTTAATTGATGAAAGGAGAAAATATAAAAATGCAGTAAATGAAGCAGGCAAAAAGGAATACAGAAGTCTCAAAAATGAGATCGACAGGAAGTGCAAAATGGCTAAGCAGGGATGGCTAGAGGGCAAATGTAAGGATGTAGAGGCTTATCTCACTAGGGGTAAGATAGATACTGCCTACAGGAAAATTAAAGAGACCTTTGGAGATAAGAGAACCACTTGTATGAACATCAAGAGCTCAGATGGAAACCCAGTTCTAAGCAAAGAAGGGAAAGCAGAAAGGTGGAAGGATTATATAGAGGGTCTATACAAGGGCGATGTACTTGAGGACAATATTATGGAAATGGAAGAGGATATAGATGAAGATGAAATGGGAGATACGATACTGCGTGAAGAGTTTGACAGAGCACTGAAAGACCTGAGTCGAAACAAGGCCCCCCGAGTAGACAACATTCCATTGGAACTACTGACGGCCTTGGGAGAGCCAGTCCAGACAAAACTGTACCATCTGGTGAGCAAGATGTATGAGACAGGTGAAATACCCTCAGACTTCAAGTAGAATATAATAATTCCAATCCCAAAGAAAGCAGGTGTTGACAGATGTGAAAATTACCAAACTATCAGTTTAATAAGTCACAGCTGCAAAATAGTAATGCGAATCCTTTACAGACGAATGGAAAAACTAGTAGAATCCGACCTCGGGGAAGATCAGTTTGGATTCCGCAGAAATGTTGGAACACGTGAGGCAATACTGACCCTACGAATTATCTTAGAAGCTAGATTAAGGAAGGGCAAACCTACGTTTCTAGCATTTGTAGACTTAGAGAATGCTTTTGACAATGTTGACTGGAATACTCTCTTTCAAATTCTGAAGGTGGCAGGGGTAAAATACAGGGAGCGAAAGGCTATTTACAATTTTACAGAAACCAGATCGCAGTTATAAGAGCCGAGGGACATGAAAGGGAAGCAGTGGTTGGGAAGGGAGTGAGACAGGGCTGTAGCCTCTCCCAGATGTTATTCAATCTGTATATTGGATTAGTAAAGGAAACAAAAAAAAATTCGGAGTAGGTATTAAAATCCATGGAGAAGAAATAAAAACTTCGAGGTTCGCCGATGACATTGTATTTCTGTCAGAGACAGCAAAGGACTTGGAAGAGCAGTTGAATGGAATGGACAGTGTCTTGAAAGGAGGATATAAGATGAACATCAACAAAAGCAAAACGGGGATAATGGAATGTTGTCGAATTAAGTCGGGTGATGCTGAGGGAATTAGATTAGGAAATGAGACAATTAAACTAGTAAAGGAGTTTTGCTATTTGGGGAGCAAAATAACTGATGATAGTCAAAGTAGAGAGGATATAAAATGTAGACTGGCAATGGCAAGGAAAGCGTTTCTGAAGAAGAGAAATTTGTTAACATCGAGTATAGATTTAAGTGTCAGGATGTCGTTTCTGAAAGTATTTGTATGGAGTGTAGCCATGTATGGAAGTGAAACATGGACGATAAATAGTTTGGACAAGAAGAGAATAGAAGCTTTCGAAATGTGATGCTACAGAAGAATGCTGAAGATTAGATGGATAGATCACATAACTAATGAGGAAGTATTGAATCGGGGTGGGGAGAAGAGAAGTTTGTGGCGCAACTTGACCAGAAGAAGGGATCGGTTGGTAGGATATGTTCTGAGGCATCAAGGGATCACCAATTTAGTATTGGAGGGCAGCGTGGAGGGTAAAAATCGTAGAGGCAGACCAAGAGATGAATACACCAAGCAGATTCAGAAGGATGTAGGTTGCAGTGGGTACTGGGAGATGAAGAGGCTTGCACAGGATAGAGTAGCATGGAGAGCTGCATCAAACCAGTCTCAGGACTGAAGACCACAACAACAACATATTTGCCACCTGATTAGTTGTGCTGATATGGCTAGGTATGTAAATTAACTATGTGATTTATCTGCTTGCGGCTTCATGTTTACTTATTAAGATTACATATGAACATTTATTTGCTTATGCTGATATGATGCTAATGACTCATTCATTATGTAAGATATATACTTGCTGCTTTGTGTATGGATTGCATATTTACACATTTCTGTTTTGTTGTCATAACTACTCTTTAATTTGGTGTGTAGAAATGCTGATATACTGTGTACGAACATGGAGTTTAGGTCACACTATGGTATTAACTATAGCTTGTTCGCTTGGCAGAGCCTCGTTGTAGGGATTGTGTTGCATCCGCTTGTTGACATTCTGTTCTCTACTCGTATATTTACTCGCTATTGCATGTTTTGCTTACGCTCAGTGCTTTACATTTTAAGATAAGAAAATGAACTGCTATAATTCTACGAACTACATGGGTACTTAAACTTCATTGAAGTCACATGAACTGGAGGTTTTATGGAAGCTGTGTAAATTCATTATTATAGAAAGGAAGCAGACGATATGAAATACCAACACTAGCTTTAGACTGTTGACATTTATTACACTGTATTCTTCGTGAGCAATTGAATTGAGAAGTGACACTTAACGCAAAGAAATACTCCACATGTATGCTTCTGTTTTGCCATGATTCTTGAAGTGGTGTACACACTGTGAAATATTACGATTTATTCATTAAAATTCTTATGCGATCATTAACACTGTATACTCACACCTTTTTACTAAAAGTTATTCAAACTGAAGGCTGTTAGAGGTCATGTATGCATTTTATTTTATGATGGACAAGGTAACCAAAATATATTTTATAATTCATAATGAGTAGAAGATTTGGCTCAGGTGGATTGCACAGAGGTTGTGTGTGGACATTGTGTCTTCGGATTCTATGGGATGATGAATTGTAGTTCGCACTAGGATTTTATCAGTACTCGTTTGGGAAGGCTGACTAGAGGAAAGAGTTGTTATTGAAATGAATAAGGTTTATATGTATCGACATATTGAAGAGGTATTATTGAAGTTTTGAGATTGTGTGATGCTGATGATTATTGGAGTTTTGGTGGATAAGAGGTAAGGTAAGTGAGGAGTATATATTTTTGTTGTTGTTGTTGTTGTTGGTTTATATAGAACGAGAAGGATGAAGATGGCAGCCTGGAACACTTCTGTGGAAGTAAGATTGACTACACACACACACATTGTTAAATCAATAAACAGTATATATTAATTGGGAAAGAAGTATTTGCATATGTTGGCAAACTGACAGCTGTTCAGCAACCATATATTTTGATTTGACTTGGCTACATTGGTCTTGACGTGATGACTATGACGTTGACTAACTACTGTTGACTATTATACACTGCTGCCGCTACTAATTGATACACATGTTACATATCAAATTTTGAAAGAATTGCATTTACACAGTTGACACTATTCAATTACACAATAGTACTTAGTAATGTCGATGAAAGATGAGTGAGTGTGTTTTGTGTGTTTTCCTTTCCTAATCCCAAATAATTGGTACCGACCTACCTCCTAAATATTATTTTACTTATTTGTTGTGGGTTGCCGTGACACCCATAAATATTATAGGTTTCCTGATATTTGTGTATTTGTAATAGTTAAATTGACAATTACCTGATATCATTTGTGCGTTTGTATTGTATGTTTAGTGTAAGAGCATTGATAATAATTTTGTAAAGGCAAACGTGTGTGCGCTCAAACTGTAGTTCGTGCTTACACCTATTATCATTGCTGGGTGCCACTTGGAAATGTTTAATTTCTGCTGATGAAATGTGATGAACTGTTTAATTTGTGCTGATGAAATGTGATGGACTGTTTAATTTCTGCTGGTGAATTGTTATGGACTGTTTAATTTCTGCTGATGAAATGTGATGGACTGTTTAATTATTGCTGGTGAATATTATGGACTGTTACCTGGACTTGTTCAACATTGCTGGGTGCCACTGTTGGAACTGCTCAACCACAGATGAGATGTAACTCGTTGTTACCTGCACCTGCTCGCCATTGCTGGGTGCCACTCTTGGAACTGCTACTATTGATGTGATGTCACTCATTCCTGCCTGCACCTATTCGCCATTGCTGGGTGTCACTGTTGGAACTGCCACTACTGAGATATGTAACTTTTTGCTGTCTGAACATGTTCAAGATTGCTGGGTGCCACTGTTGGAACTGCTCAACCACTGATGAGATGTCACTTGTTGCTGCCTGCACCTGCTCGCCATTGCTGGGTGCCACTGTTGGAGCTGTTCAAAGGCTGCTGATGAAATGTTATGGGACTGCCATGTGCACCTGTTGATCATTGCTGGGTGCTACTGGTGGAACTGTCACTACCCTGAGAAGTGCTACTTGGTTATTGAACTACTGAAAAGATTTTATGTGTATATTTGTGTAAACTGATTTATTGTGTATTTACTGTTAATGAAATGTTATGAGACTCTTATCTGCACCTATTCCTTATTTCTGGTGCCATTGATTGAACTATTTAACTACTCTGAGAAGTGATACTTGCGTAAACTATTATATAAAATCATATGTATGTAAGCATTTGTATTCCTTACTGTATTTTTTATATATTAGGTTGTTGAAGGGTCAGTGCAAAGCCAAAATTTATTTAGTTATGTGATATTTACTTATTAATATCATCTTTTATTTTTGTCTGTGTTTTTTGGACGAATTTGCTTTTATTTTCAACACCAATGCTGGCAAAATTACCACCAAATTCTAGACTGTGGAGGAGGGGCATATGAAAGGTGGCTACACTGAGTCACAGCGCCAGAGATTGCGCAAAAGATTATTATTGCGCCGCCTCCACTGGTCGCAGTGGTAGTTCAGAGGATGTCGAGGGCAGTTGTAGTTCAGAGGATGTCGAGGGCAGTCGTTATTCTGTTGGACGAGAGAGTAGACGATCTGAGTGTTGACTGAAATGTTGTACTGGCTCTGAGCACTATGGGACTTAACATTTATGGTCATCAGTCCCCTAAAACTTAGAACTACTTAAACCTAACTAACCTAAGGACATCACACAACACCCAGCCATCACGAGGCAGAGAAAATCCCTGACCCCGCCGGGAATCAAAGAAATGTTGTACTGTTCGGTTGGTGTAACGTATAGATGGAAGAAGATGCAATTGTCAGAATATATTTGAGAAAGGAGATGGGCTTTTGATTTATGATGCTGTTGAATGGAATATTTTCGTCAACATATAATGAGGTAAAAAGGTATTACAGTTTTCTTTAATAACAATCCCTCTTGCTCACAGGTACAGTCAACAAAGCATCTGGCTCGTGTTCATTTATTAGACTTGTAATTCTTTTCATTGATATTAGTCTTTTCTTTTTAATTAAGGCCTCTTGCAACATCTTTATTTTTCATGTCTGCTGACGATGTACACATTTCTTCCAACTAGAGACTAGTGTCCTGTTATCGTCACTGTAAAATACCTGACTTTGAAAACCTCACCTCTACTGCTTCACTATCGAAGTAAACCCCTCGATATTTTGTAAACAGATGAAAATCGGAAGGGGGCCAAGTGGGGACTATATGGAAGATGACCGCAGTCAGTGAACTCAAGGCGTCGCATTGTTGCAGATGGCGCAGCACTTGTGTGTGGTCTGGTATTGTCGTGGTGAAGGGGACGGCGCACTGTGTTGACGAACTCTCCAAATTTGTACTTTCAGTTTTCTGAGCGTCTCTCGTGCAACAACATAGCTACTTCAAAAATCGCCACACGCTGCAATTCGGAGTCCTCTAGCGGGAGAGGATTGTCACTAAGGTCAGCGAAGCGAGAAAGTCGATCCAGTAATATGCGTAACATGTAATACCTCAACCTATATTAAAAACAATGAAAAACTAGGAGGCATTACTTTTCAGTATGCTCTAAAAGAAAGGAAGATTAGGTTTTAACATCCTGTCAACCACGAAGTCATTAGAGACATGCCGCCCAGAATGGCGAAGGATTGTGAAGCTAATGGGTAATGGCCTGTCAAAGCAGGTATCCATGAAATCGTTTAAACGATTTTAGGATTCACTGTGAACTTACATCAAGCGGGCATGATACACGGACCACATTCTTCCCGATTACGAGTTCAATGAATTTATCACAGCGCAATTTTTAACATACACCTATTTTTCACTATTAAATGCACCCAGGCAAAGAGTGAATTATTTTCCTAATCGTATTTACACTTCACACTTCACTTTTCACGAATGGACGTTTAATGCTCCGAAACGCATTGTGAAAATATTAATTTGGCGCGTAAGATTTTGTTTTGCATGTTGGTATTACTGTTGCTAAGGCTTTATTTATCAAATTTCATATATTATTTGTAGTTCACTGTTGCTGTTTGAGTTTATAGATAGTCATTTGGAGATAATGAATGGGGCTGTGGACGCTAGAAAATGGAGTCGCAAATTGAGAAACCGTAACATTTCCGACATATTCTGTTCTAGTTCAGTAGATGGGAGACAGCAGCGGAGGCAGCCAGAAACATTTGCCCCGAGTTTGAGGATAATGCCATCAGACAGAGAACGGCAAGAAAACAGTCCTCGCGTTTTAAGAAGGATCGTTTTGACATTAGTGACTCTCCACGTTCAGGAAAACCGTCAGGGTTTGAAGAAGGTCGTTCAAACGCATTCATTCACAATGATCCACGTCAGTGTACACGAGAACTCGCAGATATGATGAACTTTGATCATTCCACAACCATGCGACATTTGCATGCAGTGGGAAGGTTCAAAAATCGGGTGTATGTGTACCACATGCTCTAAGCCAAAATCACAAAAATCGGCCGGTGGCCATCTGTGCGTCTCTGCTTCCTCGTTATCAACTGGTTCGTGAACAACGCCGATCATTCCTATCCTGCATTACCCGTGACGGGAAATGGTGTCTTTATGCTAACATAAGGAAAGGAATGGGTGAGCCTAAATAATGCAGCAACTCATTGATCAAAGACCTGCATACATCCACAAATGATAATGGTATTTATCTGGTAGACCAGCAAAGACGTGCTGTACTACGGGTCGCTTAGCCGAAATGTAAACATCACTGCTGGTATTTGTTATCAACATCTGAGACATCTTGCAGACGCCGTCCTAGAAGAACGACCAGGAAGACTGCATGAAGTTATGCTACTCCTCGGTAACGTGCGTCCGCATTCTGATAGACTGACAAAAGAGTGATACACCTGAGTTAGGAAGTCATTCTACACCAGCCATATTCACTTTATCTTGTGCCCTCAGATTTTCATCTTTCCCGCTTTCTATCGAAAAATCTTCAAGTAACTTCCTTTCCGGATGAAAAGACGCTCCGGAAATGGCTCGTCGACTTCTTCGCCTTGAAACCACGTAATGTCTACATTCGCAGAATCCAAAAATTATCATAGAATTGGCAGACTGTTGTAAATAGTGAACGAGACTATATTATTGATGACTGAAGTCTCTGTTATATGTATCTGTTTGTTTATAAAACTTATGTGAATGCGCTACGAACTTGTGCACCAAACCAATACTGGTTGCAGCTAGTCATTACTGTAACTTACAAATAGTTTAACTTCATTTAAATTATCAAATTTACCCTTTCTCTTTCATGACGTTGTTTTGCAAATCTTTGCTTCTAAATTCTGCTTATTGCTTACCTCTCTTATTTTCTAAAAATGTGCCACCGATGATGGAGGACTGTTGCGCTGACTGAAAATGCATCTTCTGGTGTGTTAATAGACGTCAGGTCTTGTCTGCCTCGTAACGGATTGGCCTTGTTGCTAAACGATTCGGCAGAAAGATGCGACACGGTCGTGCAATGTCAATCAAAGCGTTTTATCGCCTGGGCACGGCCCAATAATTCAACAGACATTGACATAAAAGGGCGTGACCTTAAAGTCCACGCAGTTACATAAGGATGCTACATGTTGCCGGATGTTTCCGATATGTCTCAAAGCCAGCAAAAAGTGTTTCGCACCTCACGGACGTCCGTGAAATTTTGTGTGGGACTAGACTCAAGAGGACCAGAGTATAAACCTTACTAAATTAAAGAAAAATAACTTTAAAGAAAAGCACTAAAGAAAATAGAGTCTGTTCTAAAGCACATTTTAGCTAATCACAATTACTGTCTTTGATACATCCAACATAATTACTTCACAATTATTGTGTAATCAGTAACTCTCCATTTTATCTTTCTAAGGATGTTTCGATTTTGTGCTAGCATTAGCATTCTTTCATTGTGGAGAATTGTAGCAAGTTCAATACAGCTCGCTTTTAATGCGTTAACAACATACAACTGGAATCACATATTACTTTTAATTCTGTAATATAAGGGTTAATATAAAGTCCGGGAACACTTTCAATTATTTATTGAACAGGAACTAAACATTGTGCAGATGTCATACATGTTGCATTCGAAGAGAAACTCTGAAAGTTTTTTTTCAAACAAACATTCGATATGCGAACCATGAGTGACTGAGCAGACGTCAATACGGTAATCGAATTCTTGCCATAACCGTCCCAGTATGGCATCGTCGACCTTGTCAGTCGCTTCGCGTCGTAACGTATTTATTGTGCCAGTGGTAAATGGACTTCCTTGTTGATGGCTTATTATCGTACTTGGTTCTAAACATCCGTTGAACAGCTCTAGCAAAATTGTTTTTGTCGAACTCCAACAAACAGAAAGCTCGCTCCACACCTGGACTCGCAATGTTTATGACTAGCGCTGACTGTCGGTAAAGTACCAAACGACGCTGTGGCTGTATATATGAAAAACAACTTTCAGGGATTCTCTTCAAAATGACATATGTATGATATTTGTACAATGTTTACTTCTTGTGCAATTAATACTTGAAAGTGTTCTCGGACTTTATGTACACCCTGTATTTAATGACAACCCGTTCTTTGTAATCTCTTTTGTTCATTAGCTACCATCATACTGTATGATTACAATTACTGGTCCTGTTATATTATGTTTAATTACCTTAGAATAATTTTTGTAATAAATCACTTACTGATTAATGTACATAATGACAATATTGCCTTCTCTAAGCACTGGCTTTTGTTCCCCTTCTATTGTAATTAATTGTAGCAAGTTTAACCAGCTCTAGTTAAATTTTGTTAACGACGTAAGATGGAATCCATCCAGTTTGGTTATTAATGTGTTCAATGAAAATAGCTCTTTTATTACCACCCCATTCGCGAGTTAGAACATTCTGTGAGAGCAGAATTACTGTTCAGAATTACTGTTCCTGTAACACTCAACACAGTTACTTTTACGATGTGTATCTGTAACTCGTCAGTTATTGTCATATTTTTCGAATAACGATGCAGTTTTGTATAAACACAGTCATCTTTTCGTTTGTTGCTGCGCATAATGGTTTTGTTAATCTTTGTGTATGTAGTGCTTTTGAGTAATTGTCTTTTTTACAGTTAGTGTCACTTTTGCATCTAAGGTTTTGTTTTTCCCTGTAACGATTATGATTCCACAGTCCACAGTCCACATACGTCACTCCAAAGAGTGTTTATCTGCTTCGTGGTGAGGCCATGTCTGGATAGTCTACGATGGGTTTATGTGATTGTTGTCTCCACATCTTGTCTTTAACTTTACATACGACAACTACACTTTTCATATCCCGATATAGGTACAACTCTGTGAGGATTTACTGTTTACTGAGGTGACAAAAGATATGGGAGGCTTCGTAATATCGTGTCGGACCTCCTTTTGCACAGCGAAGTGCAGAAACTCGACGTGGCATCGACTCAACTAGTAGTTGGAAGTCCCTTGCAGAAATACTGAGCCGTGGTGCCTCTTATGGCCGTCCATACTTGCAAAGGTGTTGCCAGTGCGGGGTTTTGTGCACGAAATAACTTCTCGATTATGCCCCACGATTGCTCGATGGGATTTATGTCGGGCGATCTGGGTGGCCAAATCATTCGTTCAAACTGCCCAGAATGTTCTTCAAACCAATCACGAACATTTGTGACTCGGTGATATGACATCACTGTCTGGGAACGTAAAATCCATGAATGTCTGCAAATGGTCTCCAAGAAGCCGAACATAATCATTTCCTGTCAATGATCGGTTCAGTTGGACCAGAGAACCCAGTCCATTCCATGTAAACACAGCCCACATCATTATGGAGCCATCACCAGCTTGCACAGCGCCTTGGGTCCACGGCTTTGTGGAGTCTGTGCCACACTCGAACTCTACCATCAACTCTTACCGACTGAAATCGGGACTCATCTGACCAGGCCACTGTTTTCCAGTCCTATAAGGGCCAACCGAAATGGTCACGAGCCCTGGACAGGCTCTGTAGGTGATGTCGTGCTGTTAGCAAAGGCACTCGCGTCGGTTGTCTGCTGCCATAGCCTATTAACGCCAAATGTCGCCGCAATGTCCTGACGGATACGTTCGTCGTACTTCCCACATTGGTTTCTGCTTTTATTGCACGCAGTGTTGATTGTCTGTTAGCACTGACAACTCCATGCAGTTGCTGCTGCTCTCGGTCGTTAAGCGAAAGCCGTCGGCCGCAGCGTTGTCCGAGGTCATGCCTGAAATTTGGTATCCTCGGCACGTTCTTGACACTGTGGATCTCGGAATATTGAATATGTGAGGCCATAATCACGTCGGAAACCGTTTAAGAATCATCTGAGTACAAACGACTGCTCCGCCGATGCACTGCCCTTTTATACCCTGTGTAGGAGATCGGTACTTGGGCATATCGTTATTTCTCGACTTTTGCACCTCAGTGTATATATCCAATACCTAGATATATAACTTATTATTATATTTTACATAAAAGGTTTCGTGCATTCAGTGTTTTTAAATTTCAGGGCTATCTATTGCATGAATTTTAGGCAAAATTAATCCATGGAAAATCCATGACAATATTATGAATAAAATAAACTGCTGCTCGCCATATAGTGAAGAGTCGATTCGTAGACAGTCACAACAAAATGACTGCTAGAGTGAGTAGCATTTTCATAATATTGCATGCACTGTAGGCGTGTTTGGAGTTTAAATTGTACGATGTTTTCACTATCAGAACATTTAAGATAGAATAGTCCTTTTCCCTCGACAAGACTAACACAGAATAATCAATAAGGAGTATGTTAATTGATATCAGTTACAATTGCGATGTAAATTTACTGACTTTTCGGTTATTTGTGTTAGTTTAATTACATATTTCAGGTATTTACCGGGTGGTCAAAAAGTCAGTATAAATTTGAAAACTTAATAAACCATGGAATAATGTAGATAGAGAGGTAAAAATTGACACACACGCTTGGAATGGCTTGAGGTTTTATTAGAACAAAAAAAGTGTTGCTAGACGCGTTAAAGATCTCTTGCACACGCCGTTTAGTGATGATTGTGTGCTCAGCCGCCACTTTCGTCATGCTTGGCCTCCCAGGTTCCCAGACCTCAGTCCGGGCTATTATTGGCTTTGGGGTTACCTGAAGTCGCAAGTGTATCGTGATCGACCGACATCTCTAGGGATGCTGAAAGACAACATCCGACACCAATCCCTCACCATAACTCCGGACAAGCTTGAAAGTGCTGTTCAAAACATTATTCCTCGACTACAGCTGTTGCCGAGGAATGATATATTGAGCATTTCCTGTAAAGAACATCATCTTTGGTTTGTCTTACTTTGTTATGCTAATTGTTGCTATTCTGATCGGATGAAGTGCCATCTGTTGGACATTTTTTGAACGTTTGTGTTTGTTTGGTTCTTATAAAACCCCATGTCATTCCAAGCATGTGTGTCAATTTGTACCTCTCTATCTACATTATTCCGTGATTTATTCAGTTTTCAAATTTATACTGACTTTTTGATCACCCGGTACAACAAAATCAACGATAATCATCATTCTTAAGACGGTAGTGATCCCACGCAACTACGCCCACTCTAATTTCGAGAATGTAATACGCATGTTCCTTTGACGAACTTATTAATTTGTATCGCATCATGGTAGGAACCGAATGCAACTTAGAAAAATTATATATTGCACAGGCGATTTTTCATGACCGCTTAACACACCTTCCAGGTAATCATCAATACTAATTTCTTTTGCTGCTGAGCGTTTAACACCTTTTGCTTTATGCATTTCGCGACTGTACCTTTTTGGTCTCAGTCCTGCAAAGTCAGTAATAATCTCTCCAGATAATTTATGTTTCATTACAACCACGTTCTTCTTGTTGTTACGTGGGGTGGTATAAATGATATCATTAGGATAGGCCAAAGTATCAAACAACCTACAGACACCAATTTTAATATCATCATAGATTATGAGATTATTAGTGTATTTGTAACACATTGTTACATTTTTTGCATGATTTTTTTGAAAATGTAGCCATAATGAAAATCTACAAATAGCATCTTGGGAAAAGCTAAAATACCCATTCTCAGTGCTGTTGGCTTAGCAAACACTATTTAGCTCAGCTGAAACCAAGTCTTCATTCAAAACGACAGTGAGCTTGACACTTGGTTTTTCAATCAGAGCAGCAGCTCGGTATCACCTTCCCATCTCGCAACTAGCTTCACATCACAAATATTTCGCAAATTTTGCGTAGTTTTGCCAAAAACACTATTATTTCTTGGTTTCAAAAATTTTGTTTCGAAATCGTTCTTTGCATTCATGTGTTTTTCAACATTAATATCGATAGACTGTTTCATCCAGGTGCCTTGACAGAATGACAATATCCAATCAGTTTTACGCAAAGTAAGATTATCTTTCAGTTACTGTTAAATTTCTGTAGTGATTCCCACAGTTTTTCTTATCGTGTAATATGGAAATGAACTTCTTTGGGACACATGGCTCGTTGATACTGGGAGATGGTACATTTTTCTCTGTACGCAATGACGGATAAGAGTGAAGTTCTTGTAAATTTTCATGCTACCCAGGATTCCCTTCTAAAATGTATCCTACCTCCGCTCAAAAATGCGGCATCGCGTGCGTTCATTACCTTGTCGGTGTTTAGGCAGCGTCAGGGCAGCGGCGGGCAGCACAGCTCTGCTCACATCGCCATCTCGGAAGTAACTCTCCCCTTACTACAATTTACCGAAGTTGGTTTAAAAAAAACTATCTGGCTGTGTTTTCATCTGACCAATCAGGGTCTCAATGTTAACCGTAAGCTCTGCTTACAAAGATTCTGTCTATCCAATGAGAAACGTTATATTTTTCGTGGTGGGGCAATGTTTTTAAAGTTTGCAATGTAACAGAGACGCTAAAAAGTCTCACACTAAAACCTGCAGCTGGTGTGGCCCTTTTAGCGTTATCGTAAGATCTATACTGTTCTTCTGGAGGGCTCTATCTTTTAACATGGGCTGGGGCGTGGTCCTTGACGTACCTGAGACGCGAAAAAGTCTCACGCTAAAACTTGAGGGTGGTAGTCTTAGAGGTAGGCTGCCGACGTGGGTGTCAAGTCCGTCCCTTATCGTAGGGCCTTCTAGCTTAACACAGTTCTGCTCTCGGCTTCTGTCCTCGTTTCTCCCCTCAGAACTGCGTCTGTCTCACAGTGGGAAGGTATGACATGCATTTAGGTATTCTTGTGTTAGTCTGTGGTATTCCATTTGCTCACTCGTTACTCTTATTACTTTGGTTAATTTAATGTCACGATTTATTCGGAGCTATGTGACATACTACTAGATTTGCTTATTATGTCAGGGTTTTCATGGAAGGTGTTGGATTTGCCTGACACCTTACATATCACCGCCCGTCGAATTTAATTTTTGCACTAAATTTAGGCAACGATTGAATCGTTGTCTAAGTCAGTCGAAAATTTTCTAATTTATCTAAATTTTGTTGCATATTGTTCAGCCACATTATTCTGTTCTATGCTAGTTTCTATTACTAATTTATATTTTTATATTCTTCCACATTATAATTAAAAATGACAAGAGAAGAATATTTTTATACTATTATTAATTTTTAATTATTTTCTTTCTTTATGTAAGGGTGAAGTTTGTTTTTTAATAAGTTTGTTATCGAAAGTGAGGAGTCTTTCACATCGATTTTCTTAGAAATATTGTTTTTATAAATGTAGTAATTAAGTAAAATCTATTCCTAACACATTTTCTAAATATCATGTACAAGTAAAATGTTTTTGTTTCTAGACACACATTTCAACATTGTTACACTAACAAATAAGAATTATTTCCAATAATTGCTTTGACAAATAAATATACATACACAAGTATTGAGATATTATCCTACTAAATGGTACAAATGTTAAAAAAAAGGAAAACATCCAACAAGATAATTTTTTATTCTTTGTTTTTATAAGGAGAAACTAAGTAAAATATAGTTATTCTTTCATTTTTATGAGGAGAAAATAAGTGGCATATTGTTTCTTTATATACTGTCCATTTCAGAACTAATGACTTATTTTTATCGATAGTCTATTTTTTATTTAAGTCCATAGTCAATGACTGTTATTTTGTAGTTTATTAGTTGTCTGGTGTGCTTAACTTATTTAGTTTTTCGCACATTTCTTTTGCACAATTCCTACATCACATAATTTGATTTCACATGTTCACACAATCCTGTGAATGTTTAAGCATGAGGTTGGCGAATGTTTTTGCACGAACGCGATGGACTTGAGCGAGATTGATGTAGGCAAGTATTTGATGTACAGCTTCGTTCGTCGTTCCTTGTTGGCTTTGCAAGTGTGTTGCTGTTGTGGCGGTCCCATAATGGAATGGAGCTGTGAATGCAGAATCTTGTTGTTTACTGGCTTTGTATGCGTGAAAGTCATCGTTATGTGTAGCTGAATGCGGTCGTTTTTCGTTGTAATACTTCGCAAACAACTAGTTTACAATGGGATAGGGATTTGGGAAGGTATGTCATCTATTCTTCACCCATCTTCTTTCTTGGTCTCAATCTTGCGAATCTTCAAGTTCTGTTCTTCCTGCTTTTTCTCTGCTTCTTACTTGCTTCTTGGTTCTTCTATGGGCAGGATATGGAAATATTTATTGATAACTAGTCGCTTTGAAGCTCACCTCCTAGTAACAGTTTGATAAATTGTTTGGACACGTCATTTTTACTTTGTGGAAGTTCTTCTTCAGTTTCGTGCATCAGCATGCTGTTTAATAGCAGTAGTGTGACTTTTACGCATATATTTTGTCAGCGGTGGCTTGCCCAAGCGGTCTTCTCGTCGGGGCGTTTTTCGCTCGCTCCGCTGAGTGGGGGGCGCCCTGGGGTTTACGAGCGGCGAAAGTGGGGTGTCTTCTTGTCTGTCCATACTGACGTTCGACGTTCCCTCGCGTCTCTGCAGGGGTCTGTCAGTGTGCGGCTCGGTGTTCTATCCCAGCAGGGTTCCTCCTAGCGGGAAAATTTATTGCCTACTTTCTATACAAGGGCCTTCTGTTTATTTCGCTGTCCTTTCCCTTCTCACGACGCTCCTGCTATGTAGGATTCATGTCTTGCTAATTACATCCTTTTCTTTCTTGATACATCTCGCGTTGCAACTTGTGGGTCGTTGCATCTCGTCTTTGTTGGAGTTTTTACAGTGGTACTTACAAAAAGTTTTACTTATAATCATCTAACATATATCTAGTACCTACTTGTTTTACACCTTCTTAAAAAGCTTTACAAATTCTGGGCCCTTTCCATGTTACAATTCAAAGATATTTGGAGTCTTAATGTCTAATCAAGAATCCACAAATTCTTTTTTTATTTTTGTGTAGTGTTGTGGTGTATAGCATTTTAGTATTTCATGCTGTTAGACTATCTACGCTTTATCCCTTCACCTTAATCTATGGTACTATTGGTGTTATTATTGAAACTACTTTCTTTTCCCCACGTTCCTCTCTCATCATTCTTCTTTCTCCTGACGATCTTATCTGTAACATAATCTTGAAATATTGTGCTGATTATTTACCAGTAATAAAATTAATCTTCAAACTTTTACTGAAAGTGTTTAATACTGCCAGCCTTAGGTAAAAATACCTCTGCTTTATCTCGTAAAATACCCTCTAATTCTCTTTTACTGTGTTCCGAAATACCTTGAACTTCTTGCAATTTTTCGTCGATTTCTTTATGGACTTCTAACATGAGTTGAGGCGATTCGTCCTTTTGTGCATACCATTCTAATTCTTCATCCTTCTCAAAGAGAAGTGTGATATTCCCGAATGTTACACTACCTTTCCCCATATCTATTATCGCTCGGCTCTCATTTAAAAAATCTGCACCTATAATCAAATCTACAGTTAGTTTAGGTATAATCACGAAGTCGGCTTCGATCTTTTGACTTTGGCACGAAAGAGTTAACCTTGTTTGTCTCGTAACTTCCGCAGCATTGTTTCTAATAGGACCTCTTACTTTAATCTTACGTGTTTTCAGAACTGGCAATTCCTCATTGGCATTACACTGCATGAATAAATTTTCTGAGATCACAGTCAGTTCACTTCCGCTATCAATTACAATATTGACTGGGATATGCTTTACCATGGCCTTCACAATTGGTTGAATTTTAAAGGGTTGGTTCTGTTCTTCTTCTTCTTGCATCAGCGAATCCTCCACTGAATCATACATGAGTCTTTTTAGGAATTTCCCTTCTGAATTCGAACTTTCTGTAGGATAAGCTTCGACTGCTACTTCTCTCTCTTTTATTTCCTCTTCTCTATTTCTTCCTTCATTTACGCTTTCTTCTACATCGCCTACTTTTTCCTCATCCTCGTCTATCTTCTCCTTCTTCGTCGCTACTTCCACATAATCGCATCTAAATGCACTAATTATCGCTTCATAACTTCCTTCATTATATACGTTGGGTTGTGTGCCCACTCGTAACTTATTTTCAACTTCTGTCGACTGCACATTATCCTCATTGAATTCGCTTTCCCTGGTTTCCATCTCAAATAGCTCTGCAATACTCATTACTTCGTCCTTTCCTCCTACATTGGTTGTGCATGCCTCTGGTAATTCATCTTCCTCTTCAGTATTCTCCCAGTTAATTTCGTCCCAACAAGATATTCTTATTTTCTTATCTTCGTTTTCATCTGGTCCCTGCGGATTTGTTTCTTCCTTCTTCTCTTCTCGTGATAAGATTTTTGCTTCTCTGTTCAAGGTGCTGCAATTGTCCTGGGTCGGTGCGTCATTCTTTTTGGCATGGGCGCTTAGCTGTCAATTCGAACGTTTATCGGGATTTGGTGGTCTTACCTCCACATCTTCTATTTGTATTCTCTTTTCTTGTTCAGCTTGTTGATACTGGTTTCTTTGTTGGTAATTTGTCGGTCTATTGGTTCTCCAGTACCCGTTCCGGTTGCCGTTATTCCCTCTGTAATAGTTGTTGCCCTTCCTGGGTGAATTATAGTTATTGCCACATTCTCTTCTAAATCCATAACCGGTTCTTTGTTGAAATCTATTGTCGTTTCTTGGTGTGAAGTTATCACATGGTTCGTAACTGTTGTTTCTTCGTACTGTGTCTTGTGGATTCCACTGCTTTTTGCTTTCGTTTTCACGTGCGCTTCGTCTTTTTCTTGCGTCATCTTCCGAAAATATGAACTCTAGTTTCCTTAGAATACCTTTAAATGCTTCGGCGTCATTGCCTCCGCGACCTACTAATGATTGCTGGTGTCTCAATGGTAGCTTCATCGCGCATAATTTAATCAACTCTCCGTCACTGTAAGGTACATCTAAGCATTAATTTTTGTTTGCCATTACTTCGAAAAATTTCACGGGACTCTTCTCTCCTGAATATTCAAAATATGGGTTCTGTAATAATCCGTACTTTGTTCTGTGCTTCACTGGACCAATATCGTGAGAGAAACTTCTCTCTGAAATCCTCGTACCATCGGCATGTCGCTGCAACATTCTGCATGGTTTCTGCGACTGTTCCTGACATGTGTGCTTATGTAAAGTCTAATTTGTGTGCTAGCGTCCAGTGTTCTGGTAATCCTACTCGGAATTGATCAATAAAAGTTCGTGGATGTGATGAGTTTCCTTCACGAAAGTGTTGAAATTTTCTGACTGTGAGGAAATGATCGTTGTCGTACTTCATCATAGTACCATATGAAATTCGCGATTCTTCGCCACTTTTGTTTCTGATCATTTCTCCCATCGTTCTTTCCTGTTGTAGCAGATCCATTGGATATTGTCCACTGTAACTTTCGCCTAACCTTGGTGCAGGCTGTCTGATTTCACATATGTTACTTTCCGCCTGTGCTTGGAATCGCAAATGCGTAATATCTTCGTTAATTGCCTGTTTTGCCGGTGCTGTTACAGATACGGATGTGGTTGCAGACTCTGTGCTTGTTCGATCCTGTTCACTACGCTCTTCAATGGTTTGCAACAATCTGTTCGCAATTTCTGAAATTGTCGCTTCGTTTGCGCTTCTATTTTGACTATGCTATTATTATATCTTTTCAGCGCTGCTTTTGTGATACGTTTGTGTAACACACTGTTTTCGACAATGTCACGCGCTGTACCTGCTGCTTGTCTAGTAATTTCGTTTATCTGTTTCTCTAGCTTCTTGACTTCTTCGTGGGTGTTGTTACGTAATGTTTTGATCTCGTCCTGAGTGTCATTACGCAATGTTTGTACATCCACTTGTACCTTGTCAATGTCTGTTCTCAATTGATTGTAACCTGTTATTACGTTTCCTATCACTTCTCTAGATTCTTTTGCCTCGTCTTCAATACGACTTAGGTGTAACTGAATTTTTTTGTTTTGATCTTTAATCTCACGCATTTGTCTCGTGGTTTCCGCATTCTGAATTTGAATTTGGTTCGCTATGTCTTTATTTTGCCTTGTCATCGGGTCCGTAATTTGTTGTAATAATTCTGCCAGATTAGTGGGTCCTATTGCGTTTTCTTCCAACGTCCTACGCTCTGTGTTTTCGCCCAAGTGTTGGTTCGCAACCGACTGCATTGAACTGTGCTGTGACACGTATCTGCTCGCATTTCTTGTACACTGTTGTGAGGGAGCTCTGATTACTTGTACTATGGGTTCTACGTATTCAAGACGCTAGTTTGAATTCTCATCAACTGTTTCTCTACTTTCCTGCTCCTCTGTCGTACGCTGACTTATGTTTTCTGTGCCTTGGCGTATATTATCCTCGTTATGGTGCGTTATATGTCCTATTGCTCGCGATACTGCATCGTCTGTTGTACTGTCCTCTATTCTCTGCCGATTTTCATTCTGGGTCTCTACCTCAATTCGGTCAAGGTCTCGATCTGTCATTGCTAATCTTTCCGAATCCCTTATTTTCTGTTTTAAAAGCAATTCACGCGCCCGTCTTCGCGTTAACATGCGCTCATACAATCTCACGCGTTTCATAAACTTTTTGTTCACACGACTTCACAAACCATTCACTTACTTGTTGGGTCAGAACCAACTTGTCAACGATGTATCGCCACCTGCGTGCTTGCATGGGAGAGAAAACTTAATTCTAACAATATTAAAATTTATAACTTAATTATGCTATTGCCTCTGCTACAGTGTCTCACTATTTGTTGAATACTTTCTTACTATCTATCACTGCAGCTACTGTTTTCAACTATGCATAACTTTAGAAAAAAAATTTCTTTTTACTACGAAAATTTTTTAACAGGATATTTTTCTGACCTACTTAGGCGTGTGGTCGACCTTCAATCATGGTATTTTACCATCCTGGCAGGGTCGCCATTTTCTAAACATTCATGGTGGTGTCTGATTGTCCTATATCGTGTATCCTTACCACTTTCGCGCAACGACGCTCTGAGCGTGTTTTTTAGGGAATTAACTAGTTTGAACCTGGGACCTGTTGCTGGTAAGGAGACACCAGACCACACATGACATGTAGAATTCAGAAGAGTTCAGTGAGACTAGCGATGATATAACCAAATACTTAATGATCTCAGCATCAGCTCCACTGCACTCCCTGTAAAAGAATCTTAATACTAACTAAATTTAGTGGAAGGGGTTCAAGGTTTTCCTATTTTTAGTTAGGTGGTAAAATAAGGTCGAAAAAGCAGTTAAGTTTAGCATTGGAAATTTTATTCTACTCACAAAACATTGTTTATAAATTGCACAATTGATAAAAGGAAATGTTTTAATACAGGATGGTAAAAACCAACTGCGTTCAACAAAAATGTGAACAAATATCCCCTGAATGGGTTTCCAAGTTCTACAATCCATCGAAGGATGACCTATGCCATATCACATCCATAATCTCGGTTTAATTTAAGTTTCACAAAAGAAAAAACTATCAAAATGGTCTACAGTGACCCTCAATTATCTTTAATTACTTATCTAACTTGTCGTAAATTACAGTGGCTGATGTGGCTTCTCAATAACTATATAAAAGAAAAATCATCGCGTTTCAGATCTGTTCTTCAAGTGGCAAATGTGAACACCATGAGTTTTAATTAACGATCGACACTAGTATTACAAAAAAAAAGGAGGTGTAACAGATGAGACTTCTGCAGTTCTGAGTGAAGCCTTATGCGCTCAAAAATGCGGCATCGCGTGCGCTCATTATCTTGTCGGTGTTTAGGCAGCATCAGGGCACAGTGGGCAGCACAGCTCTGCTCACATCGCCATCTCGGAAGCAACTCTCCCCTTACTACAATTTACCGAAGTTAGTTTAAAAAAAAAACTATCTGGCTGTGTTTTCATCTGACCAATCAGGGTCTCAATGTTAACCGTAAGCTCCGCCTACAAAGATTCTGTCTATCCAATGAGAAACGTTATACTTTTCGTGGTGGGGCAATGTTTTTAAAGTTTGCAACGTAACAGAGACGCTAAAAAGTCTCACGCTAAAACCTGCAGCTGGTGTGGCCCTTTTAGCATTATCGTAAGATCTATACTGTTCTTCTGGAGGGCTCTATCTTTTAACATGGGCTGGGGGTGGTCCTTGACGTACCTGAGACGTGAAAAAGTCTCACGCTAGAACTTGCGGGTGGTAGTCTGCCGATGTAGATGTCCAGTCCGTCCCTTATCGTAGGGCCTTCTAGCTTAACACAGTTCTGCTCTCAGCTTCTGTTCTCGTTTCTCCCCTCGGAACTGCGTCGGTCTCTCGGTGGGAAGGTACGACATGCATTTAGGTATTCTTGTGTTAGTCTGTGGTATTCCATTTGCTCACTCGTTACTCGTATTACTTTGGTTAATTTAATGTCACGATTTATTCGGAGCTATGTGACATACTACTAGATTTGCTTATTATGTCAGGGTTTTCATGGAAAGTGTTGGATTTGACTGACACCTTAAACGCATCCTTCATTTCATCACAGGCAGCCATGTACCTGTTGTTTACAAGTGAATGTCTATGTGAGCAATGAACAATACCACCTACAATGCCATGTTCAACAAATTCTAGTTGCTCAATATCGGTAATTAGTTGTAATTACACAACACCAAGCCTGGTAAAGTTATTTAATGAGTGGTATCAAATTAGCATCTATTAAGACAAGAACAGTGAAAGTTTTCGAACACATTGGCAAGGAGTAGCTCATCAGTTTGCAAATATAAATCGGAAAAACATCGAAATGTTGAACACTTGATTACATTCCACACACTGCGAACTCTTTGGTACTCGGCTTCTGTTATACTTTCCGCTGTAAGAAAAATTTTAAACTCTTTAATTGATAGTAGGTAATCCTCTAGTAAAAAAGGTTTGTCGCTGACATAACTCATACAGAAAAATTACATTTTGATTAACTAGACCAACCTCTCAGTCATCGTGAAAAAATGTCTTCACTATCTGGAGTTATCTGATTTCAGTATGACGCGCACTTTTCAAAGGAGCATAGCAAGGAGTGTAGCGAATCGATCGCAGATTTATATTGCAGTGCCACTCTTGGTGCATTATTGCAATATTTTTCGTAAAATATTCATAGTACTCCACATTCAGTGGCAGAATAGAAATGTGGCATGGATTTAATTTAACTTGTTCATCACCATCTGTTATGTTTTGTTTTCAAAAGTTCAAGATCAAGAAACACCCGACATAACTGTTAAGGTGGTGCAGCACAATTGGGATGCACATCAGCACGCACTGGTGAAATGACAGTGGACTCAGTGCGTTACATCACATTCCTCAAACGGTTCTTAGGAAGTATTGTAAGCTACCGCTTCTGTTTTGCTCTTTTCTGTAGATGGGTAAGCCTGCGAGCCGAACGTATAAGTGAAAAATTTTGTGCAACAGATTTTATAACGCTAATTTGTCGCCCTGACACTTATACGCTCTCCAGAAGGGTAAGCTTATCTTTTTGCTCTATATGTGACGTTAACTATTCGTGTGGAAATCTGGTTGGTTTCTAACCATATCCTCAGTATAAGCTAGAATGGTCAGATCTGCTGACCTACAACCACTGTCTCCATTTGGTAGTTGCAAACATGAAATACACAAATAAGGAGATAGTAAAATGACAAAGGAAACTAATAGCTATGAAATGATACACTCAATAGTGTTAAATTCTTTACTCTTCTGCAATTTACTCTATACAAGATTACACAGTACGAGCAACTTGTTAGCTCTGCCTATTCACATTTGGTAACCGCTCTGTCTGGCACTGTCCTGTGATATATTCGAGGTCGTTAATTCAAGCGCGGAATACTGACATCAGGTATGGCGATTGAAATTATATTTACAACTACACTCACTTCTAGCAACGTGAAGCCTCAGCACAGAACGAAAAAGACACGTGATCAGCGATTTACTTTACTTCCCTAAACGCCGTTGCGAATGTACGACCACTACAGTGATCTAACGCTTATCGCTGCAAAGTTTCTCGCCTCAGCGAGATAACATAAGTTCTACCTCACCAAAAGCTTCGTAGGCACCTGCACGGCTGCCGTGGAACACCTACGGATCCTCAGGCTCTCGCTGGAAGTACTCTGTCCCAGTAACGAGGTCGCACACCTCGCCAGGACCAACCTCTCTCCTCGACGCCCCACGAACAAGAGTTTCTCAGTCGCTACTCTTTCTCGTAGCTCCTGTTCTTTTTTCTTCCCCCCTTTAATGTGCGTGGCCAATCATGTTGCTGGAAGGCGTTCGTTTCCGAGCGCCGACCAATCTCAGTTTTGCAACCGACCGAAGCTTCTAGAAGCTTCCAGGATGTTCCAGAAGCTTCCGCTCCGGTCGTTGGGAAAACCACCTACACGCCGCCACGCGTTTTGTGAGCGAGCCCCTGTGTCTTCTCCTTGTCCTCGGCCACGTGGCTCCCGCTAAGCCGCGGTCCACCCGCCTGGGGTTTCCAGGAGCTTATGGGCGCTGTTGTCTTCAGCTCTCTGGCCTGCCTGCCTCGCTTGTGTCTTTCCCGTTCTCCTGCCAGCCTCCCGTCTCCATCCGCTTCACTATCGCCCAACGTGCAGATATTCTGCTATAAATTAAGATCCCTAGCCGATGTCAGTATTGTTAATGGTTTCCTGTCTCGATATTTATACTATTAAAGGGTCTTCTTTCCGGAACGGTAGTTGTAATGTGGTTCAGAATTATGCTACCTTACACTATAACAAATATCACCTGATCGAAATCGTAATTCTTCTTCAGAGCTGCTTTCTATCTTTTTATTTTGTAATGCAACTCATTCCCTGTCTCAACGACTGCATAAAGTAATTCAATAAGAAATGCAACAATTTTTTTCGGAAAGCAGAATGATTCTATTCAGGATTCCAAGACACCATATTATTCTCCACTCTTCTGGTACAAAACCATATTTTTCAACATAATCTCCGTTCACGGCCTTATGTCATCTTACTGGGAGGGTCCTTCCTTATGCCCTCGTAGCACAAATGGCTCTGAGCACTATGGGACTTAACATCTGAGGTCATCATTCCCCTAGAACTTAAAACTACTTAAACCTAAGTAACCTAAGGACATCACAAACATCCATGCCCGAGACAGGATTCCAACCTTGGACAGTAGCTATGACCTCGTGGTACCACTGCACTGGTCGACATCGGATCAAACGTCTTGCTGCCTCAATAACCTCCTCATTATCCACGTACTGTTCCTCACGGAGTGCATCCTTCACTAGGCCAAACAGATGGAAGTCGGAAGGTGCGTATTCGGACATCTGCAATGCTCTGGTTTTCCGCCAAAAGAATCTCAATGACAGCTCTCTGCTCCGAACGCACCGCCGTTACAGACGCCATTTTGAAGGCTGGGTATAGCACCGTCGCCTATCGGAACTTCATGAAATTTAGGGTCTGAACTGGGAACATTCCACGACGTCCCACAACAAACTACGCATTTTCTGAACTGAAACTGACTGAGGAAAAAAATTGTTGCATTACTCATTGAACACCCCTCGAAACATGTTACGATAAAATCATTCTACTTTTGTGCAAGCCTCAACAGGTTGTTATATAGAATAGAAAAGATACGTATCTGCAACACGAAGCTCACGACATTGCTTTGTGATATGTAGTGGTGCAACTCAAAATTCTCTTGACTTTCAGTCACCCATTCATATTTACAGTACCGAATGTCGTAGACATTGAAGGAGAGGTCTTCGCTCTTTTTTTTCGGGTATGTAAACAGGTTTCACCTCCACTGGGAATACTATGTTTCTGAGTCACCCAAAGAGCAAGGTGCTAAGGCAAGGTTGGTACCTCGCGACGGAACCACGCGTAAAACATACTCGCTGCGACGAATATACAGAGTCTACACCTACATCTACATCCACACAGCTGAAGCCACCTGGCGGTGTGCGGCGGAGGGTACTTTGAGTACTTCTGTTGGTTCTCCCTGCACTGTCGACGTAGACCCTCCCGGAAGAGTTTCTACACGCCACCGCATCAGTTCGCTCACTTACGTCTGAACGCAGTGACGCTCAGCCCCGTTAGCAGTCATCGCTGAAGACGACAGCATCGTCTCCATAAGGATGCCAGCAAGGCGTTAAGTTGCACTAGACCAGGGCCGGCCAGAAATTCTGCACGCGTGCGGTGCTCCTGCACATATGCAACTTCCGGGTCACACCGTGCACGCCGCAGCCGTTAGCGTTCATGTAGTACATGTTTCTACGCACAGATGTCGCTTTATCCACTTGCTGGATACTCTGTACCGGCGCATTCTAGTGCTCTTTCCACAGCTTTCAAGCCAACCATGGGAAGGCATTTCACATATTAAACATTTAAAATACTGTCACAGTCTACGTATTGAGACGTCTACTTTTATGTTAACAGTTTAACCCAGTAAGACAAGTAATACAGTTAACAACCGTTGGTTTTTATTAAGGCAGCTTGAGTGACGGCACGTAAATACGCAAAAAGTTTTTGATCTAGTATTTAAGGAAGAGAGCACTTTGCGGCTTTCAACGAACCTTATTCGTGATTTCAAATAAAATTAAACTAATGCAAGGTTTCCTATAGCAGATTCTCCGTGCCCTCAGTTACACTCACATAATTTCAGTCTCACTGACCTCTAAGCAGAATGATAACCGCAGACCTCTCGATGATCACCTGTTACTACACTACCATTATTGCTATATCCTTCATCAGTTCCGTCTGAAATCTGCATAATAACCGACAATTAGATGAATGTTATGTTTATCGACTTCAGCTGAGCGTAGCCCTTCACACATAAAAAAAAACAACCTAAATATAGGTATACCTTGGAACAATAGGTTTAATGACCAATCTTCCTGATAATACGTAACATGGAGCAGAATGAGGCAATAATCCACAGTTATTAAACAATAACTTTTAATTATGAAAGGAATACATCAAAACACGTTTATCACTGGTCATGACAAAAAATATAGTTAATATCGGGCACAAAAGCACGGCTCATTGACAAACGCAAGCAGTTGCGAAGTTTTTCACCACTTATGCTTGATCGAAACCTTGATTTATTCATTTTCATTACAGAGAAAAATCTTTCACAAACATATGTCGACTCGAACATGGACATAACACTCGCGGCTTCTCGGTGCAGGCGTGGAAATTCTTGTCGAGAAAAATTTTCGTATAATTCTTTTGTACTTCGCACTCCAAAGAACTTGTCTTTCAGTCTTGTATTGCACTGTAGGCCGATCAGTTCCATCTGTAGATCATTCGGAGCATCTTAAACGGACGACAAGAACGGTCGAGCAAAGAGGCGAATGACAGGAGACAAACTCGTAACATTTGCAAATCGTGCTCGAAAATGTTCCTTAATTTTTACAATTATTGACAAGTATTCTTGAAAGTGTACCCGTAGTCTAGGGATAGCGGCTTTGATTCATTATCTAAACGTCTTCGGTCCGGGTTTTGATCCCCTCCACTGCCTAAATTATGATAAATAATCAGCATTGCCGGCCGAAGACTTCCGGCATATGAAGTCAGCCTCATTCTGCCAACGGCCTTGTCAAAGAGGGCGGAGGAGCGGGTAGAGGTTCAGGGCACTCTCTTGTCCTAGGGGTGGGAAATTGCCCCTAAAGGCGGAAGAATCAGCAATGATCATCGACATGAGGATGCAGAAGGCAATGGAAACCACTGCATTAAAGACACAGAACATGTGGCCTGTAGTTGAAGAAGTGTCATGATGATCTCTCCATTGGCAAAAGATTCCGGAATAGTCCCCCATTCGGATCTCCGGGAGGGGACTGCAAAGGGGGAGGTTACCATGAGAAAAAGATTGAATAATCAACGAAAGGATAATGTTCTACGAATCGGGGCGTGGAATGCCAGAAGCTTGAACGTGGTAGGGAAACTAGAAAATCTGAAAAGGGAAATGCAAATGCTCAATCTAGATATAGTAGCGGTCAGTGAAGTGAAGTGGAAGGAAGACAAGGATTTCTGGTCAGATGAGTATTGGGTAATATCAACACCAGCAGAAAATGGTATAACAGATGTAGGATTCGTTATGAATAGGAAGGTAGGGCAGAGGGTGTGTTACTGTGAACAGTTCAGTGACCGGGTTGTTCTAATCAGAATCGACAGCAGACCAACACCGACAACGATAGTTCAGGTATACATACCGACGTCGCAAGCTGAAGATGAACAGATAGAGAAAGTGTATGAGGATATTGAAAGGGTAATGCAGTATGTGAAGGGGGACGAAAATCTAATCGTCATGGGCGACTGGAATGCAGTTGTAGGGGAAGGAGTAGAACAAAAGATTACAGGAGAATATGGGCTTCGGACAAGAAATGAAAGAGGAGAATGACTAATTGAGTTCTGTAACAAGTTTCAGCTAGTAATAGCGAATACCCTGCTCAAGTATCACAAGAGGAGGAGGTATACTTGGAAAAGGCCGGGAGATACGGGAAGATTTCAATTACATTACATCATGGTCAGACAGAGATTCCGAAATCAGATACTGGATTGTAAGGCGTACCCAGGAGCAGATATAGACTCAGATCACATTATAGTAGTGATGAACAGTAGGCTGGAGTTCAAGACATTAGTCAGGAAGAATCAATACGCAAAGAAGTGGGATACGGAAGTTCTAAGGAATGACGAGATGCGTTTGAAGTTCTCTAACGCTATAGATACAGCAATAAGGAATAGCGAAGTAGGCAGCACAGTTGAAGAAGAATGGACATCTCTAAAAAGGGTCATCACAGAAGTTGGGAAGGCAAATATAGGTACAAAGAAGGTAGCTGCGAAGAAACCATGGGTAACAGCAGAAATACTTCTGTTAATTGATGAAAGGAGGAAGTACAAACATGTTCCGGGAAAATCAGGAATACAGAAATACAAGTCGCTGAGGAATGAAATAAATAGGAAGTGCAGGGAAGCTAAGGCATTTTACCTCGACTGAGCCAGCGTACTTCGGTATTGTAAGGTATGTCGCCGTACTCCGCTCCTAATTCCTCCAAGAACCGCCGAAACTGGGGATGCGTAAGCCCATGTGTCTCCAGATAGTTTACAGTACGCACAACAATGTGCATGACGTTTGCTAACAAAGCGCCTCTCGATGCAGAATGCGGTGAATTCCATACCATGTCTCGGTTGTGCGCCCTAGCGTTTTGCGCATCCGTGCTATAAGTCCTCTCTGATGGCCTTGCATTGATGGTGCTCCATCTGTGGTCACTGAGACTAGCCGATTCCAGTCCATACCGACACCATCAATCGCTTGCTCGACAGCTTGGAGTAAATCCGCACCTGTAGTAGTCCCTTTCAAAGGTACTAAGTCCAAAACGTCCTCTGTTACACAAAGTGCGTTATCGACACTTCGTATGTATATCACAACCTGGGCTTTATCTGTGAGATCTGTTGCTTCATCGAGCGCAACAGAGAAAGAAACAAAGTCTTTAGCCTTATTTATAAGCTGCCTGTGCACATCGCCGGCCTTAGCACTGATACGTCTTGTCACTGTTTGTTTGGATAGACCGATTACTTGAAACCTGCTAACGTTCGTGGGACACACAAGTTCTGCAGCATCATTCAGACACCCTTTCGCAATCTCCCCTTCGGAAAAGGGTTTCCCAGATTGTGCAATTCTTAATGCGATTTTAAAACTTACTCGGAGTGAAGATTTAGTGTGGTTGTCATTCTGGAAAATTGAAAACAGTACATTGTACAGCGTACAGTAAAATAGACATACATGTAACACAATAAACTAAGAGTACAAGAAGTAGCAGTTACTTCGACGCACAGTAAAATCGAGTTGGCCGGCCGCTGTGGCCGAGCGATTCTAGACGCTTTACTCTAGAACCACTCGACCGCTACGGTCGCAGGTTCGAATCCTGTCTCGGGCATGTATGTGTGTGATGTCCTTAGGTTAGTTAGGTTTAAGTAGTTCTAAGTTCTAGGGGACTAATGACCACAGCAGTTGAGTCCCATAGTGCTCAGAGCCATTTTTTGGACTGATGACCTCCGATGTTAAGTCCCATAGTGCTCAGAGCCATTTGAACCAAAAGCGCGGTGATGTGTCTCATCCATTTTCTTAAGAACATTTAATTTTGCTAGCCGTTCTTCACTGTTGAGTACACTACACTCGTCTTTGTGATGTGTATTGTAGTTTCTTTCTATTATTCGGCGGCACAGCAAACACTGTGAGTTTTCGCCAACGAATACAAAAACGAATTTCAGTTCCCAGTCATTTTTTAAAAAACTGAGAACATAGATCTCCCGTCCTTTGCTTTTTCACAGTACATGCCATTTCCCAGTATTTCTCTGTTAAGGTTACGGTCACCAGGGGTAAACGAGACTGGGTATGTTGCGCTCTTGCTTTGTACCTCATAAACAGGGAAGTGGAGCCGCCGCCGTTCATTTAGGACGTATGTCTAATAACAGATGTCGCTGTCGCTCGCTCTCGCACAAGTGCGCACATGTGCAGCAATTCCGCACGTCTGCACACTGTGCAGCGTTTGGCCGGCCCTGCATTAGACAGTAGTTTTAGTCAATTGTACTCTGGGAGAATAGACTAGTATCTTGTTCTGTGCCGCGTGGGGTAGCCGCGCTGTCTTGGGCGCCTTGGCACGGTCGCGCGGCTCCCCCCCCCCCCCCCCCCCTCCCCCCGTCGGAGGTTCGTGTCCCGAGTCCTCCCTCAGCCATGGGTGTGTGTTGTCCTTAGCGTAAGCTAAAGTTAGATTAAGTAGTGGGTCAGATGAGGGACCGGTGACTCAGCGGTTTGGTTCCATAAGACTCTACCACAAATTTCCATATTTCTTGTTCTGTATTAAGTGATACATTAACGTTCCGTTACAGTAATAACAATTCACGACATTCGTGTGAATATGGATTGTAACAAAATTAAATATTCCACCTTGTTCAAGTCGTAACAAAGTGATCTAATATTTCAAGTGTTGTAGTATCATCTCGGCCGCTCCAGGAGTAAAGATAAGAAACCACCACTCTGCTTGTGATTGTTATTTTGCCCGGCACAACAGTTTTCATGTGGCCAATATATATAGAGGGTACAACCCAGCTAAAATTTATCATTTACAACAGGCATTGTCCTTTGATTTAATGTCTACTACAGCGCGTTTATCTTACAGCACTTCGTGCAGTTACGTGTGTAGTTTCGCATAAAATCGCTGATTTTCATTTACATTAACTCACAGGTTCTTCGGTGCCGAGGCAAAATCTCGCTCTTGGAAAGTCTGAATTTCTTTAACAACATATCAACAACATTTCTCGATTACCAATGATCACTAATTTCAGATGGCATTGAACTCTCTTCTTTGTATTGATGGGCATTTGTTTTATTTCGCCTGAATCGGGCTAGAGTAAGTTCCAGACTGGCGAAAAATTCATCTTAAGAGGTTGGTTGATTAGATTAACTCTATTCTCGAAAATGTGGAAATAGGAAACCAAGAAACATCTAGGCTTGAGTTTAAAATTCAACCCTATTAGCTATCACACATGTACATATCCGACTTTTAAATGCAAACTCGACAACAGCCAATAAAAGATCATCTAATGTGATGCGTTTTGTCGCAGTTCGCCAATTATTGATAATACAGTAATATTACGCGTCTCAAAGGTGACAATGACGATGTCCATGATGTTAAGTCTACCGAGGGACTTTTCTGTCAGGAGCCTTCTACTTCTTTGTCATCCACAAGGTGCTATTCACTACAGTCATTCAACTACTGTAGATTCCCCACTGCTCGACTGGCTGTAGTTTTGACAGTCACTGCTTGATCCCCAACCGCCGTTTCTACAGCAATGAATGAAAAAAGCATTCTTTACGAAAAACAATGTAGTTATATTTACAGATATGGTAAGGTCTATACAGAAAAAAACCATCTGTAACAAATTCCTACAGGAGGAAAAAATGATTGGAAGAGACTTTGTGAACGATCTGATTAAGCAGGAACATTTTAGGAAGAATCAGCAGGTGAAACATGTAAAACTTATCTCAGACTTACATGCTACTGTGCATGTCGAATTTTCCTCACGATCGAATACTTTGATGCCAGTCCGTGCAGCAGTACTGTACTGTAAGCCTGAATCTTTTTATATATATATAAGAAAAGCATATCCTAGTTACAACAACTAATCGGTAGGAAAAAAAGATGTAGGTTTGTTAATAGCAATACATGTTGATTTACATTATTTTGGAGCGTTGCACTGAGTCATAGGAAAGCGTTGAAACAACAGTAATGATGATTCAGCATTAACAATTCACCATGAGTGGCTGCTCCCGATTTTGTAATCTCCTTCCTACTGAGTCAGCATTTGGTGAAGTCTGCACATGCGCACTGATTTTTTCCGAGCATACCATATTCCACCAACTCAAAAAATCCAGACAAGTTGGGGCTTGCAAAATGCGTAGTCAGCGAGTTAGGACTGCCGCTGATTAATTGGCATCCTTGCGATATTATGCTGATTGGATGTCAGTAAGATAAGAATTTTGGCAACAAGCAAAAAGCCTAGTCAAGGAGTTCAGTGTTTCCTGTGTTTGATCGACATTACAAACAATGTCAAAAAAAGCGTCAACCACCGAATACTTTCCAAAGTGGTTTACAGAGACATCAGGCCTTATTTCGTTGAACATTAGTGATATAATCAACACACACCGACTGTATGATTATTGATTATGGCAAGTAATGGAGTGTTATTGGCACATCCAACAAAACATTCGGAAAACTATACAAGATAGCGCAAAATTCGGATCATTTGGATACTTTTAAACAAGCTGCAAAATTCAAATACTTTTAACAAGTTTGTTTGTGTGGCCATCCTCCGCAGAAAGCATATAAATACTTGTTTTGCAAATAAAACTGCATTTTCCTGCAGCTAGTTACTTTATTTATCCCATATGCGTTTCGCCTTCTCCTGTTCTAAGGCATCATCGATGGGATCTATAACGATACAGTTTTGTTAGTTATAGATTATCAAACAGTTCACTTAGCGATTTTTTGTAAAACAAGTAATTACTTACGATTTGCTGATCTGCGTTTCCTCACATCTGGTCTGGCGGTCGCACTACCACTTTTATCACTGCCATATATTCACATCTTTGTGTTCTCGCCATCCACACACTGTTCACCATGTTTCTCACTCTTTTTTGTGGTGGACTATCGATCTCTTGTCACTCGATACAACTATTTCGTCGTACACAGCGTAAATATTCCGACTCCATTTCGTGTTTCATCTTCTTTGGTATGTTTACCCATTTGTTGCCTACCTAACAAAGTATATATTCGTTATTAACTCTTATTTATGATGTTTATACCGTGTGTGTGTGTGTGTGTGTGTCTGTGTGTGTGTGTGTGTGTGTGTGTGTGTGTGTGTGTGTGTGTATGAGTAAGAGAGAGGGGGGGATAGAGCCGATTTTTTGGGTGGGGAGGTGGTGGGAGGGGCTGTTGTACTAGCTGTTAGCGAGTGGCTGAAAGCTTTGGTGACAGCTGTTTTGACTTTTCGTTTCAATATGCTGGGGAGGAGTCATGGATGAGTGAGTGTAAAGATGCTGGGCTCTCTTATTATTACATTGGACAGTATTATTATATTTATCCTTTTTGCGAACATTATGCTATTATTTTATCTATTAGTGTAAATAATGAATTGCTTGGCATATGTACTTGGTAATTCAACAGGATTTTCCCCTCTGCTTTGGTTTTATGTATGTGGTAATTTTCTTGGATGGTCAGAAGGTGCTTTTTATTGTTGATTTTAGTTATTCTCATGTCATCTTCTCTAGTAGTTGGTTTGTGGTCATTTTCTCTTAGGTGTTCTGCAAAAGTGGAGTGGTTTGTCCCATATTTCCATGCTCTCATGTGTTCCTTGTATCTGACATCAAATATTCTCCCTGTTTGCCCTATGTATGTGCCTTCACAAGCGTTACACTATAACTGGTATATACATGGTTTCTGGTATATGTCTCTGCTTTTTGACAGTTCTGGGGTGTATTTTTGTATAGAATTGTCTGTTGTGTGTGCTGTGTTTGTTTCTTGTCTTTTGAAAATGTTGGTGATTTTATGGGTGAGTTTTTGTTTGTATGTCATTGTGTACCATCTTGTGTTTTCTTTCATCTTTTTCTGTTTATCCTGTGTAGTTGTTATGGGACTGCGTGTTTGTGTTTGGTTCTGTTGTGTTGTTATCTGTGGTTTGGAGCTTTCTGCTTTTATTTTACTTTTAATTTTGTTGTTTAGCTTTGTGACTGTGTTATTATTGTAATCATTATTTTGTGCTATCTGCATTATTATGTCCAGTTCTTTTTTGTAGCTTTCTTCGGTGAGTGGTACTGGGTTGAGTCTGTGAAGCATGTGTCGAAGTGCTCCTTGCTTTTGTGCGTGTGGGTGGTTCTACAAATACTCTATAGGCACATACATAGGGCAAACAGGGAGAAAATTACCACACACATGAAACCAAAGCAGAGGGGAAAAACGTGTTGAATGACCAAGTACACATGCTAAGCAATTGATTATTTACACTAATAGATAAAATAATAGAAAAATGTTCGCAAAAAGGATAAATATAATAATACTGTCAAATGTAATAATAATAGAACCCAGCATCTTTAGACTACCTCATCCATGACCCCTCCCAAGAATATTGAAACGAAAAGTCACAACAGCTGTCACCAAAGTTTTCAGCCACTCGCTAACAGCTAGTACAACCGCCCCCCCCCCCCTCCCCACCCCCCCAAAAAATCGGCTCTATCCCCCCCTATCTCTCACTCATACACACACACACACACACACACACACACACACACATACACACACACGGTATAAACATCATAAATAGAAGTTAATAACGAACAAATACTTCGTTAGGTTGGCAACAAATAGGTAAACATACCAAAGAAGACGAAACACGAAACGGAGTCGCAATATTTACGCTGTGTACGACGAAATAGTTGTATCGAGTGACAAAAGATCGATAGTCCACCACAAAAAAGAGTGAGAAACATGGTGAACAGTGTGCGGATGACGAGAACACAAAGATGTGAATATATGGCAGTGATAAAAGTGGTAGTACGATCTCCAGACCAGATGTGAGGAAACGCAGGTCAGCAAATCGTAAGTAATTACTTGTTTTACAAAAAATCGCTAAGTGAACTGTTTGATAATCTCTAACTAACGAAACTGTATCGTTACAGGTCCCACCGATGATACCTTAAAACAGGAGAATGCGAAACGCATATGGCATAAATAAAGTAACTAGCAGCAGGAAAAGGCAGTTCGATTTACAAAACAAATATTCAAATACTTTTGTTCATGAAAGCTACTTTACTGCTTGTCAGTGGCGCAACAGCTGTGGACACAACGCATATCTCGTATTATTTTGGAAGTAACTGCGTCGTTAGCTCTCTTGCTTGAAACCTACTGACGGATGTGCACATACTGTGCAGTCTTATTTCAGTGCCAGCGTATTACATACTGCTTGTTTACTCAAAGCGTTCATTCGAAACTAATTATGATACCTCCTGTTGATATGTAAGATATAATTACCATTTACAAGCGTGGCTGCAAGCGTACACCACTGTAGTATGCATAGTAATGTCTATGCCCATGATATCAAGATGAATGAATGTGAATGTCGTGTGACTAGGGCCTCCCGTCGGGTAGACAGATCGCCGGGTGCAAGTCTTTCGATTTGACGCCACTTAGGCGACTTGCGCGTCGATGGGGATGAAATGATGATGATTATGACAACACAACACCCAGTCCCTAAGCGGAGAAAATTTTCGACCCAGCCGGGAATCGAACCCGGCCGCTTAGGATTGACATTCTGTAGCGCTGACCACTTTTTTTTTCCTTTATTAAAACAACCATATATGTACATAAGCACAAAAACAAAATATTGAAGTGCTGGAACTGATTCAACACGAATTGTATCCTAAAATAGACTGAAGAACACATTTCAATATAGTGCCATTTGTAACCCTTTATTCGTTGTGTATTTTGTTCGCTACATAGTCTTTCATGTGATTTGTGTCCTTACCGGCATCGAGAATTACCCTACGCCTTGTTTTTCAAAAATTATGTCTAACATGTTAGCAAACATCTTCCTGAAATTTGGGTAACGTTTCATCTTCCAGCGTGCCGTTCTCATGTAAGCCTCGAAACTAATGAGATTATCTTCACTATTGTGGATGATGATATATGTCACAAAGTGTCCTAACATTCACATCACGGTGTTGTTCTTCGTGGCGGGAAAATGTTTCGCGTCCGGCCAGAGCAGGATGTCGGTGCAGTGGCTGGCTGGGCTGCTGCGGGTAATCAGGCCCAGTCTCTGCTGCACCTATCTGCTGTTAATGAGATGACCGCCACAAGTGAAGCGATGGCGTAAGATGTCGACCAGACCACAGCGGACGCATTTATCACTGTCACTTAAACCGATTTTATGCAACCTTTCATTAGTGGGTATAACATTGTTTACCAGTTTATACCATGTGGACGCCACTTCAGCAGTGTGGACAGTTAAACTTATGTTGTCCCAAACTGCCTTCCAATGAAAACTCGGGTATTTAAGTTCAATGGGATTCCGGACTATTGGAGATGTCCATCTTTTTAATAATAGGTGCGTCGTCGGCAAATCCTGCGTGAAATAATGTCCAACAATATAGCTTACTTCAAGAAAAAACTGCTTGACATGACGTAGTTTGTAATGTATTTTACCTACATCAATGGGTGGATGCATATTGGTGGGTTGTAAGGTTCGGAAGAGCCAACTGGTTACGCTGAGAGGTTCCTTGTCCAACAAATGGGTGATTCGTTTAATATATAACGCAGTACACTTTCGGTTAATGTCAGGCATGTTTAGTCCTCCGGCCTGTCTGGAAGACGTCAGCGTGGTGTATTTCACTTTGAACAGATGCCCTTGCCAGATAAATCTATTAGAGAGTTTCATCACGTGTTTGGCCTGCATCCTGGGGACTGGAAATAGTTGGGCCATATAGTATGCTTTACTGAATATATAACTGCTGAGGAGTCGTATGTGTTGCAATATGTTAACGGACCGCTAATTATTTTCATAGATGGCACCTTGCATTTTATTGGTGACCTGCTTCCAATTTTTTGCATTCATTTTTAGCGGGCATTTGTCGATAATCATCCCCAGAGTGGTGTGGGTTTCGACACGCTTCGCCCAAGGTATAATAACTGCGTCCAATCCTCGAATGTTGATAAAGGTGCATTTACCGGCGTTGATTTTAGCACCGGAAGCACGACAGTACTCGTCTACGGCGGTCTTGAGGGTTGATACGTCTCCGTCGTTGCGCAATAACACTCCGACGTCGTCGGTGTAAGCACGAACCACGAAAGGCGTCCCGGCGATCGAAAGGCCTGCAAGTTTGTCATGAATAGAGAGTAAGAGCGGCTCGAGCGACAAAACAAATAACATCATGGAGAGAGGGCTCCCCTGCGGTACTCCTCTTTCGACCTCGATGGGTTAAGTAAGCTGTCCATTTACGCTGATTCTGGTTGTAATGCCCGTGACGAAATGTTGCACGACATTAATAACCCGTTGCTCAAAACCACAACGCTGCAGTAGCTGTAGGAGGTACTCGTGGCGGACGCGATCAAAAGCCTTGCAAAAGTCGATAAACAGCAATGCGAGATTCACGTTAGTGACTGACGCTATGGCTATTACATCTCTGTATTCCGAAAGGGGCGTCATGATAGTGCGATCAGGGATGCATGATTGATGGTTGTGAATCACTTGCTTCATTAACGGAGACAATCTGCTGTTGAGTGCTCTGGCGAAGGTTTTGTAATCAAAATTGAGTAAAGTAATAGGTCGGAAGTTATCTAAGGTTTTTCGGTGTTTGCTTTTTGGTATCAATACAATCATGCCTTCCTTCATTTCGGCCGGCACGTCACTCCCTCGCATCACTTCATTGAGAACATCTGTAAATGCGTGTCCGATTATGGGCCAGGAGCGCACATAAAATTCCCGTGGCAAACCATCAGGGCCAGGGGATTTATTCGATGGCGAGCCAGAAATCAGTTCAAGGACTTCGTCTGGAGCAAAATCGTGTGGGCAGAACACTCACGATATCGCCGCCGTCATCACCATATGCATCGCATTGCGAGTACAGATCAGCGAAGTACCGGTAAACTGCAGTAAGAATATCGCTCTGTCGGGTCAAACGGAGTCCATCATCTGTGTCCAGCTCCCCGATAAGCTCGCTTGCGATGGGCACGATGTTTTATGAGGTGATACAGCGATGCAAGTTCGTCCTCTTGAAGCGATTTTGTTTAGATCTGATCTTCAGTCCTTCAAGCTGCGTTCGATTTATGCCTATAAGCTTCGCCTTTATTTGTTTGATGGTCGTGAGCTCTGTGTTGGTTGGTGTCGTAGTCGCATACAACTCTCGCAGAACTGTTTGGTAAAAATCAATCGTGCGTTTTGACATCTTGCGCCCGTTGCCAACTGTAGTTTCTTAAGGATAATAGCATTTTCCGTTTGACCACAGCATTCCACCAGGCTATCTTGCTCGGATATCTGCAGCATTACTTGAGACAATATGCCCATGTCGTGGAGATGACATCTTGTACCGAGGCATCGGCGCGAATAGAAACATTTAAGCTCCACGGAATTCTATGCCATTTAGTATGCTGTTTGGCCAGATTTATCGTGACACAGAGGGCGCAGTGGTCGGAGGAGCTAGCCGGAATGACATCGGCTTCCAGAACATGTTGGCAAATGTTCTAAGAGATGTACAAACGGTCTAGACGGCTACATGCGGTGGTGGTCAGGTATGTGTACTTTACCAGGGTAGGAAATTTTAGTTCCCACGCATCCATCAGCTGCAGGTGACGCACCAAATCATGTAATAAAAGTTTGGTGATTGGTCTTTCCTGTGTATCACACAGTTGAAATCACCACTAGTTATCAACTGGGTTGGGTTGCGGCGTAGCAAGTATATGATGTCTTGTTTAAAGAAGTTAGCTCTTTCTGATATTAAGGTCGTTCCAGATGGAGCATAGATACTGACGAGGGTGACGTCAAAAATTTGGCAAGCTATGCCTCTACCGGAGTCCAACATTTCGATATTGCTCACTGGGATTCCGTCTCGTGATAGAATGGCCGTACCTGTACCCCCGTCCGCCACGGTGTATACGATTGTTGCAAATCCTGATACGTGAAAACTTAAGATAGACACATCCTGTAACAGAACTATATCAGCTTCGGACTCATAGATAAACTGCCGTTTTGTTGTTGTTGCGATCTTCAGTCCTGAGACTGGTTTGATGCAGCTCTCCATGCTACTCTATCCTGTCCAAGCTTCTTCATCTCCCAGTACCTACTGCAACCTACATCCTTCTGAATCTGCTTAGTGCATTCATTTCTTGGTCTCCCTCTACAATTTTTACCCTCCACGCTGCCCTCCAATACCAAATTGGTGATCCCTTGATGCCTCAGAACATGTCCTACCAACCGATCCCTTCTTCTGGTCAAGTTGTGCCACAAACTTCTCTTCTCCCCAATCCTATTCAATACCTCCTCATTAGTTACGTGATCTATCCACCTTATCTTCAGTATTCTTCTGTAGCACCACATTTCTAAAGCTTCTATTCTCTTCTTGTCCAAACTATTTATCGTCCATGATTCACTTCCATACATGGCTACACTCCATACAAATATTTTCAGAAACGACTTCCTGACACTTAAATCTATACTCGATGTTAACAAATTTCTCTTCTTCAGAAACGCTTTCCTTGCCATTGCCAGTCTACGTTTTATATCCTCTCCACTTCGACCATCATCAGTTATTTTGCTCCCCAAATAGCAAAACTCCTTTACTACTTTAAGTGTCTCATTTCCTAATCAAATTCCCTCAGCATCACCCGACTTAATTCGACTACATTCCATTATCCTCGTTTTGCTTTTGTTGATGTTCATCTTATATCCTCCTTTCAAGACACTGTCCATTCCATTCAACTGCTCTTCCAAGTCCTTTGCCGTCTCTGACAGAATTACAATGTCATCGGCGAACCTCAAAGTTTTTATTTCTTCTCCATGGATTTTAATACCTACTCCGAATTTTTCTTTTGTTTCCTTTACTTCTTGTTCAATATACAGATTGAATAACATCGGGCAGAGGCTACAACCCTGTCTTACTCCCTTCCCAACCACTGCTTCCCTTTTATGTCCCTCGACTCATAACTGCCATCTGGTTTCTGTACAAATTGTAAATAGCCTTTCACTCCCTGTATTTTACCCCTGCCGCCTTTAGATTTTGAAAGAGAGTATTCCAGTCAACATTGTCAAAAGCTCCCTCTAAGTCTACAAATGCTAGAAACGTAAGTTTGCCTTTCCTTAATCTTTCTTCTAAGATAAGTCGTAGGGTCAGTATTGCCTCACAGGTTCCAACATTTCTACGGAATCCAAACTGATCTTCCCCGAGGTCGGCTTCTACTAGTTTTTCCATTCGTCTGTAAAGAATTCGTGTTAGTATTTTGCACCTGTGGCTTATTAAACTGACTGTTCGTTAATTTTCACATCTGTCAACACCTGCTTTCTTTGGGATTGGAATTATTATATTCTTCTTGAAGTCTGAGGGTATTTCGCCTGTTTCAAACATCTTGCTCACCAGATGGTAGAGTCTTGTCGGGACTGGCTCTCCCAAGGCCGTCAGTAGTTCCAATGGAATGTTGTCTACTCGGGGGGCCTTGTTTTGACTCAGGTCTTTCAGTGGTCTGTCAAACTCTTCACGCAATATCATATCTCTCATTTCATCTTCATCTTCCATTTCCATAATATTGTCCTCAAGTGCATCGCCCTTGTATAGACCCTCTATATAGTCCTTCCATCTTTTTGCTTTCCCTTCTTTCCTTACAACTGGGTTTCCATCTGAGCTCTTGATATTCATACAAGTGGTTCTCTTATCTCCAAAGGTCTCTTTAATTTTCCTGTAGGCAGTATCTATCTTACCCCTAGTGAGATAAGCCTCTACATCTTTACATTTGTCATCTAGTCATCCCTGCTTAGCTATTTTGCACTTCCTGTCAATCTCATTTTTGAGACGTTTTTATTCCTGTTTGCCTACTTCATTTACTGCATTTTTATATTTTCTCCTTTCATCAGTTAAATTCAATATTTCTTCTGTTACCCAAGGATTTCTACTAGCCCTCGTCTTTTTACCTACTTGATCCTCTGCTGCCTTCACTACTTCATCCCTCAAAGCTACCCATTCTTTTCTACTGTATTTCTTTCCCCCATTCCTGTCAATTGTTCCCTTATGCTCTCCCTGAAACTCTGTACAACCTCTGGTTCTTTCAGTTTATCCAGGTCCCATCTCCTTAATTTCCCACATTTTTGCAGTTTCTTGAGTTTTAATCTACAGGTCATAGCCAATAGATTGTGGTCAGAGTCCACATCTGCCCCTGGAAATGTCTTACAATTTAAAACCTGGTTCCTAAATCTCTGTCTTACCATTATATATTCTATCTGATACCTTTTAGTATCTCCAGGGTTCTTCCATGTATACAACCTTCTTTCATGATTTTTAAACCAAGTGTTAGCTATGATTAAGTTGTGCTCTGTGCAAAATTCTACCAGGCGGCATCCTCTTTCATTTCTTAGCCCCAATCCATATTCACCTACTATGTTTCCTTCTCTCCCTTTCCTTACACTCGAATTCCAGTCACCCATTTCTATTAAATTTTCGACTCCCTTCACTATCTGAATAATTTCTTTTATTTGATCATACATTTCTTCAATTTCTTCGTCATCTGCAGAGCTAGTTGGCATATAAACTTATACTACTGTAGTAGGTGTGGGCTTCGTATCTATCTTGGCCACAATAATGCGTTCACTATGCTGTTTGTAGTAGCTTACCCGCATTCCTATTTTCCTATTCATTATTAAACCTACTCCTGCATTACCCCTATTTGATTTTGTGATTATAACCCTGCAGTCATCTGACCAGAAGTCTTGTTCCTCCTGCCACCGAACTTCACTAATTCCCACTATATCTGTAAGTAGGATGTTTAGGTTTTTTTACTGGTAACGCCAACGCCACGTAGCGCTCTGTAAGAAAATCACTGGCTGTGCTGTGTGCAGTCTGTGGCTGGTTTGCATTGTTGTCTGCCATTGTAGTGTTGGGCAGCGGCAGCTGGATGCTAACAGTACGTAGCGTTGCGCAGTTGGAGGTGAGCCGCCAGCAGTGGTGGACGTGGGGAGAGAGATGGCGGAGTTTTGAAATTTGTATGATTTGGTGTCACGAAATATATAATGACTATTAAGGTAAATACATTGTTTGTTCTGTATTAAAATCTTTCATTTGCTAACTATGCCTATCAGTTGTTAGTGACTTCAGTAGTTTGAATCTTTTATTTAGCTGGCAGTAGTGGCGCTCGCTGTTTTGCAGTAGCTTGAGTAACGAAGATTTTTGTGAGGTAAGTGATTTGTGAAATGTATAGGTTAATGTTAGTCAGCGCCATTCTTTCGTAGGGATTTTGGAAGTCAGATTGCGTTGCACTAAAAATATTGTGTGTCAGCTTAAGCACAGTCTTGTATAAATTTTTCTAAGGGGACGTTTCATATGTCGACCCTTAGCCAAGGATACCTAACTGGAATCTTCTGATTTTTTCTTGTAGTATGTGTAGTTAGTGTAGCCTTTGTTTATTGCTAGCGCGTAATCATAGAGAGAATTTCCTTTGTAGTTGGAGTCTTTCATTGTTGTACAGTATAACAGTTGTGGCATGCATGTAGATTTGCACCAAGTATTTCGCAGCTTCGCTCGCAATTAACTAGATATTATTTTCAGTGCTATGTTAATGTGTTCTCTTATTTTTGCTCTTCAAATTGTGCTTTTATGTGTTATCGTGTGAAATATTGTGACAATAATGGCGTGTGAAAAACGTAACACTAGGCTCCAAAGTAAACTGAGAAATAATAGTGACGACGAGCGACGCTTATCAACACCACTGTGTAGTGAATTAACAGACATTCGAAGTAGTAATTTGGTAATTGTGCACAGGGAAATGGAGCGGGTGGCAAATAATGGTGTAGACAATGAAACAAGTAGTGAACAGGGAACAATTATCGATCGATCAGTCAGCAACAGCTCGCCTCAGGAATCCGAAATGACAGAACACAATATTGCAGATACTGTAGACTTAGGTCATGGGTCCTCACAGTTTTCTCAAATGAGTCAAGACACATTTTCTGCCTGTCAAAATGCAAATGTTGCCGGTGAAAATGCACTGCCAAAAAGCATAGAAAAACAGATTCCAGATACTAATACATTATTATTGCAATTAATGCAACAAATGGAAGAAAATCAGAAACAAATGGGGCAAAATCTTCAAAAGTTAGACACAATGGAACAAAATCAGAGACAAACACAGCAAAAGCTTCAAAAGTTAGACACAATGGAACAAAATCTTCAAAAGTTAGACACAATGGAACAAAATCTTCAAAAGTTAGACGCAGTGGAACAAAAGCTTCAAAAGTTAGACTCAGTGGAACATACGCTTGAACAAACACGTGAAGATTTAACTAATGAGTTACATAACATCGAATCAAATGTCAAAAAGTCTGTAATGACGTAAAAACACAAATTTGTGAGCATTTCCAACCTATTTTTTCGCGGCATGAAAATGCATTACAGAATCACGAAGCAGCCATAAAAGAACTGCAAACTATTGTTCATGAAAATCATGAGACCTTGCAAGCTATTTTTGCATCTACCGATTCGGTTATGCAACTTGCAAAAACTCAAGAAAACTTAAAGAACACAGTAGATACTCTGAAAATTGGTTCAGAAAGACACATGGAGGACATTAGTTCATTATCAGAGAAAGTAGTTGAACTTTCAGATCAGCTAAATAATTTATCTACGAAGGTAGATGATAATCTGAATGACACAAAACCGGTAGTCTTTAATGATACAGAAGAGTTCGAACAAATTAGGAAATTCAAACAAAATCAGAATCAAATTAATACGCAACACCAAAGAGAAATCCGGGAAATACAAGATCAGCTGACACAGGTAATACAAGAATTACGTATTTCAGAGGACACTCGCACTCCAATACGGGAATAGGGACATAAAAATACGGAACTGCCACAAAATAATAACACAGGGCACTTTGGATATTATGAAAGAAATTGGCAAGGTGCACCGAATTTTGAGACGTCGTAATAATGACCGACATGCGACTTGCCGACATGATTACTTTGACTGTAAGCTGTTTATTACTACACGTAAATTCAAAAAATTCGAGAATTCTGGCAACGACATTCATCCACAAGCGTGGCTTCATCAATTCTCTCATTGTTTTCCTCCCAACTGGTCATTAGAGCACAGGTTAGAATTTATGTGTGGCTACTGAGAGAACGAACCAGCTGTAAGAATGCGATCGGCCATTCACGATTGTCACAGTGAAGGAGAATTTTATCATGCCTTCCTCTCAGCATAATGGTCTCAAGCTACACAAGACCGAGTAAAACATAGCATCATAATGATGAAACATTTCGAACAATCTGAATTTTCCAGTTTTGTCAAATATTTTGAAGGCATGTTACATGAGAATCAGTATCTTTCAGACCCATACAGCCCGTCAGAACTCATCCGCATTTGCTTAATCAAATTGCCTGAACATTTACGGCATATTATTTTGGCAGGCCGTTGCAAAGACGACATTGAAGCTTTTCAGGGACTCTTACAAGAATTAGAAATTTACACTGCCAATCGCGGAACGCGAAAACAGGAACACAGCAATTACAGGTCACATCCGTCGCAATTCCGCGATGAAAGAAATAATAACTGGACACGACAAGGCTATTCTCACAACACAAATCGTGACTAAAACAGACACCACCCGTATGACAACCGTTGGCAAAGTAGTAATAATTACAGGGAAAGGTCGCCTCTCAGCAGTAGTGACTATCACAGAGACAATCAGAGAAACAGACAATATGGGAACCAAAATAATTATTATCAAGGGAGACAGAATAACTTAAGACGCAACGGTCTAGCGCGCAGCTACGATTCAGAGAGAAATTCTCCACCACGTGACCGACAAGAAAGAAACTATGGAATCTACCGACATGACGACAGACGATATGATCGTAACGACAGACCTGAATTGCAGCAGAACTGGTGAGATTCAAACAGAGCAGGGCCCTCTCGACAAGGTGAATTTGTAGAAGTTAGGTCTCCAAATCCCAATAACGACGCGCGCCAACGAAGACACAATAGGCAATGACTCATACCGCTGGCAGCCACAAAACGTACTTATGAAACTGACGACGCGGCTGCCGTAGCTAGTAATTACGTTAAAATGGAAGACATTAGGGACATGTTACTCCAGGAACACGACGTAAAACATAACAACATTGCATATCCTGTGATTCGCATTACTGTAAATGACGTAAAATTTACGGCAGTACTTGACTCAGGCAGTCCCATTTCAGTAATTAGTGAAACAGCTTTTAGCAAATGCAACAAATCGAACGATTGCCCCACACTTCCGTTACGCAAGATTAAATTACAAGGTGCAGTCATTGGAAAAAGTGTAGATGTACGCCAACTAACCAACTTAGAATTCTTTTGTCAAAGCCACACCTTCTCTACGAACTTTCTTATTGTTCCATTATTGTCGACGGAAATTATACTGGGAGTAGACTTTTTGAATGAATACAAAGCAATCTTAAACTTTCACTATGCTGAAATAAGTTTAGAGAAAGAAGGTAAGTCAATAGCTTTGAAATTTGAAGATTGGCTCTCAAACCACGACGAGGAAATTAATCGGCTTTACCTTCTGTTAGACAACAGTTCGGAATTTTCTACGGAACTAGACAATAACAGTCGCTCTGCAAGTACTGACAGGGATGATATCGACGGCACATTTGGAACTAATGAGTTAATTCAGAATAAAATTCAAACAATTGAGAATTGTAATGACACTGATAGGCAGGACCTTTTTGAGATTTTACAAGCACATTCCACAGTTTTTACTCACAAAACAGGAACAATCAAGGGATTTCAATACCAATTTCGTGTTCGTGAGCATACTAAATTTTGTGTTAGGCCATACGTAATTCCAGCACATTATAGGGACCGTGTTAGGACAGAAATACAATCTATGCTTGACGAGGGCATTATTGAGCCTGCAGTAAGCTCATACAACAATCAATTACATGTTGTTGAGAAGAAAAATGGATCGATCAGGCTTGTCTTAGATTCGAGACAAATCAATACTATCATTATTCCTGAAACAGACAGGCCGCAAACGTTGGAAGAACTTCTTCAAAATTTTAATGGTGTAAAAGTGTTGTCTTCCATTGATCTCAATTCCAGCTTTTATCAGATCGAACTTCATCCAGAATGTAGAAAATACACAGCTTTCCTTTGTTTCGGCGTTTGTTATCAGTTTCGGAAACTTCCTTTTGGTTTGAACATTTCCTCGGCACCATTCATTCGCGGGCTAAATTCCATATTACCTGAGCTCTTAAAACGTCACATCACCTTATATGTGGACGATATTCTGATAGCAGAAGCCTCATGGGAACAACATAATCGCATCCTCAACAGCGTGTTACATATTTTTGCAGAATCTGGAATTACAGTTAACTTGGAAAAGTCTGAATTCGGTAGGACAAAAGTGAAGTTTTTGGGACATATTATTTCTTCTGAAGGCATTCAGCCGGATCCTGAAAAGTTAGAAGCAATCAGAGCCATTCCAGTTCCATCCACAAAAAAACAAGTCCGAAGTTTTCTAGGTCTCGTAAATTTTTACCGTCGTTTTCTGAATATGCAAATTCTAGTTACACCAAAACTTTGTTCTCTCACTGGAAAAAATACTATTTGGAACTGGGACGAACAAACACACTTGGAATTCAATTCTTTGAAAGAATCGCTACTTAACGCGCCAATACTAGCTCATCCAGATCTGTCACAAGATTTCTGCCTTAGCACAGATTCTTCTAAAGTCGGTCTTGGTGTCCATTTATTTCAAGAAGCCATAGAAAATGACACTACCTTTCAGAAAACCATTGCTTTTGCTAGCCGAGTTCTAACAAAATCTAAAAAAAATTATTCCGTTACTGAATTAGAAGCTTTAGCCATCGTTTGGGCATTTAAGAAATTCCGTTTCTTTCTTTATGGTAAGCACGTAAAAGTATACAGTGATCATCGTGCATTACAATTTATTATCTCTTCAAAATTAAATCATGACAGGTTAAAACGTTGGGCATTGTTTCTGCAAGAATTCCACTTCACAATAGTGTACATTCCCGGCAAGGAGAACATTGTTGCGGACGCACTGTCACGCGCACCGGCTGGGCTTGAGAAAAGTAACACAGAAAGCAACCTCGAGAAAAATTTCAGTATTCTTTACATTCAGAAAGTCGCCTTTGAAAACTTCATCACCACATCTTTAAAGGACATTGCTCATGAACAAGATAAAGATCCGATTTGGAAAGACATCAAAAGTAAATGGCATGAAAAGACACACACACAGATTCGGCATTATTATCTGGTTAGAAACAACATACTGTTCAAACGATGCACTGTTGATGACAAGCTATGGGTACTTTGCATTCCAGACGATTTTGTTAATAAGCTCATTTGGTACATTCATTTCAGCTATGCACATTTTGGTCCACGGAAATGTTATCATATTCTTCGAACGACTTGTTATTTTAACAATATGGAAAAGAGAATTCGAAGAGTCTTGTCTATTTGTAAACTTTGTCAAAAGGCGAAACCATCTACTGTCTCTCATCGTGCTCTATTGTTTCCTATCATTCTTTCTAAATTAAAAGAATTTGCTGCTGTTGATCTCTTGGGACCGCTTGTCAGAACATCTAATGGATTTTCGTACGTTCTAGTCGCTGTTGAACTTACTTCAAAATCACCTTTGTTAAAAATTTCTTACGTGAAGTTGGACACGTTAGTAAAGTCATTTCAGATAACGGACCGCAATTCAGATCTGCTGTTTGGTCACACATGCTTCGTAACCATAAAATTAAATCTGTTTTTATTTCATTGTACTCACCACATTGTAACCCGTCTGAACGGATTATGAAAGAAATCAATAAGCTTTGCAGACTTTATTGTCACAGAATGCATCAGCATTGGGACAGATATTTACACCTATTTCAAAACGTGCTGAATAAAATGTCTCATGACTCCACTGCTTTACCACCTGTTCTTGTACTGAAGAATAAAGAACCACCGAACAGAATCAGAGAGCTTGTACCTTTTCCGAATACACGTAAACTTCGACACAAAGACATAATTGATTTGGCTATTAATAATATAAATTCTGCTGCAGACAAAAGGAGAAAATTACACGGTAAAGCAAATGCAAAGAAATTATATATTGGTCAGAAAGTTCTCATTAAAGCTCATTCATTGTCACATAAGAAGAAACACTTGAGTCACAAATTCTTTCTAGTTTACAAAGGACCTTACAGAATTCGAAGTATACCACATGATAATTGCGTTGAAGTTGAAACTCTTCGTACTAGGAAGAGTAAAGGTTTACACCACATTTCACATGTAAAACCGTTTATTGAAAGATAATCTGCTTTTTAACTTTGTCTTTGCCATAAAATTTTTCACTTCACGCTACTAGTACAATTTGTCAGACTTAGAATCTGTTAACATCCAACCATGTTTGAAGTTAAATATCCAGTCAAGAACCAAGAGAACTTATTTAAACAGAAATTACGAATGCATTGTTATAGTGAACAGACATCACAGTGTTATTGTGTGTGTACATTCTTGCTTGTTAGTTGCACGATTACGTAAAGACTATAAGGCTGACATACTTAGAACAGTTACCAGTACTGCTAATGAGATTTTAATGCAACATTTTGGTTTCCTTGAAAATAAATTCTGGATTTAAAGTACTATCTGTGAGATACCAGATGACTCAGTGGTTAGTTTATGTGACAGCTACACGATTTTATCACGACGCTACTAATGAGTGACAATTTACAATGTTGCTTTTGCACTGTATCTGTTTTATATCTGCACAGTTTTTCTGTATTATTCTGGAAAGTAAAACATGTTTTAGTAGTAACTTTGTGGTATAGCTACAATGAGACATCCTTTTCTGTAGCACAACAATACGTTACAGTACAGTACTTACTTCATCACGACAATAAGCGTACTAACTTTTGTTTATCATGAGGTAAGTACATTGACTTCTGCAGAACTTAGCTTTCGGAGGACGATAACTACGACACTTCCACAGAGATTATCTTACAACACGACTCACAGTTCAGCGCTACAGTACACGTATTTGAGTGCCTACTTTTGTACTTAAAACATTTGTTTTTAAAGATATTTGAAATACAATGATACAAAGGTTTTCTGTGATACATTTCATTCCATTGCTGTAATCTGTAACATCTGAGGATATAATTACATTAATCCTCAGGGGGGTACACGCCTTTTTTGTGTATCTTGTGTGTGGCAAGCACAAGGAGCCCTAGCTAATATGGTATTTGCTTATACAACTTTACACATCGGCACCACATTTCTCTAACACATAAATTACACAGCTATCTGATCATTTAACTGAGAGAAACAAACATTTATTATACTACATCAGTGACAGATGTTTACGTAATTACACAGTTGGATAACTTCACACTTACGAAATTGTATTTTGTCTGTACTTTGTGAACTGTTCATAGTTTTTCGGAACCATTGTGATACTATGAGAGCTTTGAATGACATAATTGGGTATGAGATCATGATTTTTAAAGTACGTTTGAGGTAGATGACACTTTTGAGATGAGCAGAGAATTTTTTTTAGGTTTTGAAATTATTGGAAGAAGCTACGACGATTTTGAGATTTGGCTGAGGTTTTATGATGTTATGATGACGATGTGTATTACGCTGTTGCGGTATGTTTATGATCAATAAGCTGATGCTATATGAGTTATTTGATTATGCTACATATCTTTGTGATGAAATATTGAAGAAGTGTTGACGAATAATGTAAGGAATAATGAGTAGTGGTTAGGGACTCTGGTTTATGAAAAAGGTGGTTGGAAACCAAGAATCGTACTTTAAGAGTTATGAAAAGTATGTAAATGCGTGAATGTATTACAATGCCGACGGAACTTTTTTGGACACTGTTATAGTAATAGAATTTTGTTTCTACAGATTTGTAACGCAAGTTCTTGACCTGTGAAATTTTTTATACGAGACTGCCACTGTAGCGGAAACTGGTGTCGTAAATATTTCGGTAAGACAGTTAAGTGACCACATGCACGTAATGTGTCGTGGGCACCCAGCTGGGCGACAGCCACCGGGAAACAAGCCATTAGTGTGTGCCTTTCAGAGGCACAGGTGAAAAAAAAAAGGAGGCCATTATCCTCGCTATTGACATTCCTTTGTAGAAAGCACCGCAAATACGACACGCTCATTTCTTGGAAACATTCTTACATCTGCACACCTGATTATGACAAGTGTCTTTCTACGAGAGTTGAGAGAATTTTTACTAACTTATGAAATGTCACATGACTATTGAATGATATTTTTATGCTTTGCCTTTCATAGTTGCTTGTTCATTTGATATCTGTCTTCCAGCTGTGTTACAGCATTGGTTTCATAAAATAAAATTAAATGCATTTGCTAATGTGAAAACTTTCTGTCAACAGATAAGTTAAATAATAATTTTATGATCCACATTCTTAAAAAAAGGAGCACTTGGAAAGGAAAGAACAATAAGAAGAGACTAGTAACAGGAACTGCATACATAATTTTCTTTTCAAGTACTTGGTAGAATAATTTGTGGTGCACCACTTTAATTACATAGTCATTAAGATGTTATTATAACTTTCCCTTATCTGCATTGTTGTCTTTAGTGTACTATTTTTTCTGCTTGTGGGTTTGTCATGTTTAGGTATAAGTTATTACATTTATTGCTGCTTGCTTTGGTTACTTGCGCTTTTTTGTCATTGCTGTTTGTATTAATTGTTTTGTGCGTCTGCATTGCCTCGTCCCTAGTTTAGCATCTGAGCTCAGTAGGTTTAAGTTAGCTTAAGAGGGGGTAGACTATATAAGAAACTAACTATGATGAATTGGAAGAAAAGCATTGAGAAGCTATAAGAAAATGGTTTGGCCAAAAAAGTAGTGAACAGTGGATAAAAACTACTTTTGAAAGAGGATGTGAACAAAATACAGAAAGCATGCTTGGATAGGATATTTTCGGTGGAAACAAATGTTGAGTTATGACGAAAGATCTACAGAATGAAGTTTTGGGTTGGACTGAAGTACCAAACGTGACACTGAAAACAAACCCTGTCCTTTCCTTCTGTTATCCCACAATGTGTTTGTGTACCCTTGTGTATTTATGTTCTACCGGTCTTTATATGTTTATCTGATAAGACTTATGTTGCAGAATTTTTCTAATAGTAAGCTACATTCACTATGATGAGGAATACTGTTATCCTCAAATATAATTTGCATTAATAACATGTTATTTACTTTGTAAAGATGTTTACACATTATTTATTCTGTTTTGTTCTAATACTCATGTGTGAAGTTGATGTTTCAAAAGTTATTCTGATCTTTTATGTATGTACTTATAATTTTTGTAACACTGATGTATTTGCTATTTCGATTCTTTTGTAAAGCCTGTACTACTGCAAATGTTATCTGTATTGTTATGTTCTTGAAAGATGTATTTTGTACCTTTGTTATTGTATTCTTATGTTATAAAATTGTAATTGACACCAGTTCATCAAATTAAGTAACTTGTAAATTACATTTCACTGCACATGTTTCTGTTGGTCATAGCATATGGACAGTATGTGAGAAGAAGGGAGTGATAGTGTTTGCACGTGTGTTAATAATTCAGTAAGGGACTGGATAACAGCATTGCTGGTTCTAAGGACATTTCTAAAACAATTTTTGTGAGTACACAAGTGGTGGTTATGGACTTGCTATATTATCTGCAAGACTCTTCAATGGTGATTGTGCGCCTGCACAGTCAAACAGATGGCTGCTGGCCATCTCTACAAGGACTACAGTGGGTCTACACCTTTGATGACCCACCAATACCATTATTTCTACAAGGTCTACAGTGGGTCTGCATCTCTGGTGGTCCACCAATACCGTAATCTCTACCAGGACTACAAGGGATCTACTCTGTGTTGACCTACCTACCAATATTCTTGAAAACTTCGACTGACTCTGCTGTGGGTTTGCTCTGTTATGGCCCATTACCTGTCTGCATGTCAAGAGTCAGCACTGTCTTTCTGTTGGAAGGACAACACTACTTCTTCAAGACTGCATGGAAATCCACTACTTCCGTCTGCATTTTCTTTTACTACCCAGACTTTGAGAAAAACACTGCAATTTTACTTTGATGAATGATCAGGACTGTCTTTATGGACTGTGAGAAAATTTTAGCTTTTGACCAACATTGTATCGATAAGTGTGTGCATTTCATTTCTTTGTTATTGTAATTATGAAAAAAATTTTCAAATCTGTATTGGCCACTGCCCAAAACAATTTGTAAATTTTTTTTGTGAGGAGCATGGGGGCTACGTAAGTAGGATGTTTAGGTTTTTTTATTGGTAACGCCAACGCCACGGAGCGCTCTGTAAGAAAATCACTGGCTGCGCTGTGTGCAGTCTGTGGCTGGTTTGCATTGTTGTCTGCCATTGTAGTGTTGGGCAGCGGCAGCTGGATGCTAACAGCGCATAGCGTTGCGCAGTTGGAGGTGAGCCGCCAGCAGTGGTGGACGTGGGGAGAGAGATGGCGGAGTTTTGAAATTTGTAAGAATTGGTGTCACGAACTGATATATATATATATATATATATATATATATATATATATATATATATATATATATATATATATAATGACTATTAAGGTAAATACATTGATTGTTCTGTATTAAAATCTTTCATTTGCTAACTGTGCCTATCAGTAGTTAGTGGCTTCAGTAGTTTGAATCTTTTATTTAGCTGGCAGTAGTGGCGCTCGCTGTATTGCAGTAGCTTGAGTAACGAAGATTTTTGTAAGGTAAGTGATTTGTGAAACGTATAGGTTAATGTTAGTCAGAGCCATTCTTTTGTAGGGATTTTTGGAAGTCAGATTGCGTTGCGCTAAAAATATTTTGTGTCAGCTTAAGCACAGTCTTGTATAAATTTTTCTAAGGGGACGTTTCATATCTAACTTTAACCTACCCATTTCCCTTTTTAAATTTTCTAACCTACCTGCCCGATTAAGGGATCTGACATTCCACCCTCCGATCCGTAGAACGCCAGTTTTCTTTCTCCTGATAACGACATCCTCTTGAGTAGTCCCCGCCCAGAGAGCCGAATGGGGGACTATTTTACCTCCGGAATATTTTACCCAAGAGAACGCCATCATCATTTAATCATACAGTAAAGCTGCATGCCCTCGGGAAAAATTACGGCCGTAGTTTCCCCTTGCTTTCAGCCGTTCGCAGTACCAGCACAGCAAAGCCGTTTTGGTTGTTGTTACAAGGCCAGATCAGTCAATCATCCAGACTGTTGCCCTTGGAACTACTGAAAACGCTACTGCCTCTCTTCAGGAACCACATGTTTGTCTGGCCTCTCAACAGTTACCCCTCCGTTGTGGTTGCACCTACGGTACTGCTATCTGTATCGCTGAGGCACGCGAGCCTCCCCACCAAATGCAAGGTCCAAGGTTCATGGGTGGGGGGGGGGGGGTAGCATTGCTAATTTTAAATCTGTCCTAACTCTATTAATGTTCAGGGACAAAAACTTATAAGCTTGACTCATGATCGTCCGAGACATGTGGGTGATGGGAAGCATAGGAAGCCCAGTCCATCTCACTGTCGGACTTCTAACCTACATCCGCAGGTTTTGTACCAGTTTTTGCGCTGACTTTACTTTTTGAGTTACTTCCAGCCACGTGGTCCTTTGGTTTAACTTTATTTTGCCGTCGCAAAGTCTTTCGAAGTGTCATTGAAGACGGCGGAGTCGGCGAGTCACGGCTGTAAGCGGTATGTGAAAGTCCTTGCTTCGGAACGGGTGACGGCAAGTCCGAAGTCGCGGCTTCAGTAGGCTTACTGTGTTTGTTTGGAGCCGCACTGGCTGTTTGTATACAGCTGTCCAGGTCCTCGTGTTGTTTGGAAGCAGTTTCGAGGTGGCGGCTGTTTATATTATGCTCTACACCGCGTGCTTCATCGGCCGTGTTTACGAGTTGCAGTTGACTGACTGCCGCCTCTTGTGTGTTGGCCACCTGCCGCGAGTCGTCAAGAGCATCGGAAAGGATTGCTGTAAACACTCTGCTGCACTCGTATTGACAGTTTCTGCGTCGGGCGGTTGAATGGGAATTTGGCGGGTCGTAACTGAGCCATCCAACACATGCGTGCCCTGTGTGGAGACCCGTGGCTCCGTTTCATCGCTTTGATTTTTTACTACCTCGTCGCCGGAACCACTACCGTCACTTATAGTACGTCGTCGTTTGTTACCGACAGATAATACAACACCAGTGGCTAAGGGGTGACTGGCCACGGGTTTTTGAGGCAAAGGTGGGAAGATGATGTTGCCGAGATCTTTGTCCTCTGACACAGATGCACTCGGTTGGGATTCAATCACAGTAGGCGTCTGATTTTGAGTTAGGACATCAGCCAATGTTAATCTCTGTCGTTGTTGCAGATTGTTTCGAAGTACGACAACTCGCCGTGGGCAATCCTCTCGTAAATGGCCACTCGTGTTACAGATAAAACAAGTGCCTACTTGTCCCTCGTAAATGACATGAACCTTATAACCACAAACCATAATATAGGATGGGATATTGACTTTAACGGCCATGTCAACTGAGCGAACCCCACTATAACATTGGAGTTTGTGACGGCTCGATCATTTTTCGTTTCTAATCTGTCGGATGTCACCGTATTTGGCGAGTACATCTCTAAGAAAACAATTCTAACCTCAGGTGTCAAATTGAACATTGGCACTTGTTTATACTCAATGTCAGCGTTAGTTATTGAAACTGTACTCACCGACTGATCACGATGTCGGAACTCTGCTTTCCCACCAGTATTCACCAAAATTTTCTCCAGTTGTTTCTGGTCTAAAAACTTCACAAAGAAACAGTATTCCGCCATGTCATAATATACCGTGTGGACCTGATCGGATGTGATGCCAATAATATCTACTATCCAGTCATGGATTTCTAGAGAACTCGGTTGCACATTCCTGGAAGATTTCTCAAAAGCAAAACACAGGGTATTCTTACGAGGTACACTGGGAGCCATAACTGCACTATATGAGCGGTCGTGACCGCTGTGAGTAAATTAAGAAGCTTGTGTATGACGCTAGTGAAGAAGCACAGAATATCACAGGTCACAATCGAAGAATTATTATAAACACGGCTTGCGGCGCTACGACTGCGCGGAAGTACCGACACGTCTGATGGCTGTCGCGTCCCAAGCGGAACTGCTGCGTTTGTGCCTTACTGCGCACATAGCATTAACTGCGAGACAAATTAATTTCCGAATTTTGATGCAAAATTTCCTCAGTACCACTTACGAGAGCTTCAGGCTTAGAGATGGAAAATACAACATACATAAGAACCAACTGCATTACAAATACTTAAAAAAGGTGTAATACACAGGTCTCACATTTTCTATGGAAATGTGTGTATGTTCTTCTTAAAGATTTGTAAAATTCACAGCACTGGGGTCATGATGTATCTACTTGCATCGTCTCTGCAACACCAATAGCAAATAATATTTTCTCACGGTAATTTGCGACTATTGATGAAGTCTGTTTAACCAAAATTCAGGTTATTTCATCAAAAGTTGTTGCCATATTCTTTTTGTTTCCATTCTTACAATTTTTTAAAACATTTGGATTGTATGAAACAATGCAACATATTAATAGTTTTCACTATGAAACTATCATCCGATAAAATAGAAAGGCGAGATATATTATATGCTATGGTGGGAGAGATCAGACGATAACCACGATTCAGTCAGTAAGCAAATTATGTGAGGTATGTAAAAACTGAATTGCTGTATACACATTTTGCATTATGCTGGGATATAAACCCTGATGATTACGTAAAGTCCTGTCATCGATTAATGGTGGAATAATTATCATAAGAGCATCAGGAAACATTAGACTCAGTGTAAATGATATTCTAAGCGCTCCGTCCTGAACCGTGTGACTGCTACGATCGCAGGTTCGAATCCTGCATCGGGCATGGATGTGTGTGATGTTCTCAGGTTAGTTAGGTTTAAGTGGTTCTAAGTTCTAGGGGACTGATGACCACAGATGTTAAGTCCCATAGTGCTCAGAGCCATTTGAACCATTTTGTAAATGATAGAATCGCTGGCACTTGGCTATTGAGCTTCAGATCATGTCAGATAATTCTGAAGTGAGCAGTTATAAACCATGTATGGTATTAAAGTGTAGACAGAAAATTTAATTTGTAGTGTATGCGCATAAATATCAGCATGACTGAAATACTGGAGAATACCAAAATGGTGGAACCTTCATGGGACCTTTTATGCCTGCAGCTAAATCAAGTAGCATACAGTAATTTTAATTAGTAGTCCCCGTCATTTTATGTTAGAAACAGATTTAGTTTCAAACATGTTTTTTATGATTTTTTGGTCTTTAATATTTTAGTAACTGTGGAAGAATCATGATTGCTTTGCTATTGTTCATACAGAGAGAATTTAGTCATTGTTTTTCCACTAACATTTGTGTTCATAGTATATTAAGGAAATTAGTTGTGGTAGTTATGAAAGGGCCTTTACCAAAACTTCAGGAAATTGTATTTCAGTGTTAGTGGAAATCTTTTAAAATTAAACACGTTATGTCGTTTGAGACAGTCACTATGGGCTACCTTCTATCATAAAACATCCACACATAATACCCGATCTGGATGTGGATGTGGGTGTGGATGTGCAGTGTGCCCACCTGGCACTGAGTCATCGTATGGGTACCAGAGAGCTGTTATTCGAGGTATTTGCCATTTGATATAAAGGAAGTTGTAAAACCTATGTATAGCGATCTTGGCGACATAAAATTATTAGAGAAGTGTTTACACGATAGGATTTAAAACCATATGGGAACTAGAAACTTTTCTGGTTAAATACTTTGAAAATAGGTTTACTGGGTGATCTATGTTTCAGTGATAGTGCAGAGCCAACATAAAAGGTTATGTAACTCACTGGAGTGTCTTATGGACTAAGTATGCGAACAGCTGCAATTGTCTTTTTTTGCAGGAGACTCATCAAAGCAGAGAAATTAGTGTTGGAAGCACAAAAAAGTGGGAATAAGGATAAGAATTCCGTAAAAGGAAAGGAAGAAGAACAGCGTCAGAAATAACAGATTAGATATGGAACTTGAATTTCCCAAAAGTTCACTTTTATAAGTTCTGACAGAAGTTGGGTAAAAACTATAAAAGGTAGAGAGCTTAAATATAAAGTTTCTTAAGAGATACCTAACACTTTCCCGTCGGCACGTCTCCTACAAATTTATTCGCTAGGCGCCGGCAGCGCTAATTGGGATTACTTGGCTTGTCGCCGACCGTTTTTGACATTATCGGGAGATTATAAAGTGTCACTTTTTACTAATTTCATCGTTAATTCTCGTAAGATCTCAACGCTGTTGCCCTGATTTCATGAAATTTCGAAGATATACTTACATAAATAAATAGCCGGCCGTTGTGGCCGAGCGGTTCTAGGCGCTTAAGTCCGGAACCGCGCTGCTGCTACGGTCGCAGGTTCGAATCCTGAATCGGGCATGGATGTGTGTGCTGTCCTTAGGTTAGTTAGGTTTAAGTAGTTCTAAGTCTAGGGGACTGATGACCTCAGATGTTAAGTCCTATAGTGCTCAGAGCCATTTGAACCATTTGAACGTAAATAAATACAAAATTTGTTTCTTTCATATACACTCCTGGAAATTGAAATAAGAACACCGTGAATTCATTGTCCCAGGAAGGGGAAACTTTATTGACACATTCCTGGGGTCAGATACATCACATGATCACACTGACAGAACCACAGGCACATAGACACAGGCAACAGAGCATGCACAATGTCGGCACTAGTACAGTGTATATCCACCTTTCGCAGCAATGCAGGCTGCTATTCTCCCATGGAGACGATCGTAGAGATGCTGGATGTAGTCCTGTGGAACGGCTTGCCATGCCATTTCCACCTGGCGCCTCAATTGGACCAGCGTTCGTGCTGGACGTGCAGACCGCGTGAGACGACGCTTCATACAGTCCCAAACATGCTCAATGGGGGACAGATCCGGAGATCTTGCTGGCCAGGGTAGTTGACTTTCACCATCTAGAGCACGTTGGGTGGCACGGGATACATGCGGACGTCCATTGTCCTGTTGGAACAGCAAGTTCCCTTGCCGGTCTAGGAATGGTAGAACGATGGGTTCGATGACGGTTTGGATGTACCGTGCACTATTCAGTGTCCCCTCGACGATCACCAGAGGTGTACGGCCAGTGTAGGAGATCGCTCCCCACACCATGATGCCGGGTGTTGCCCCTGTGTGCCTCGGTCGTATGCAGTCCTGATTGTGGCGCTCCCCTGCACGGCGCCAAACACGCATACGACCATCATTGGCACCAAGGCAGAAGCGACTCTCATCGCTGAAGACGACACGTCTCCATTCGTCCCTCCATTCACGCCTGTCGCGACACCACTGGAGGCGGGCTGCACGATGTTGGGGCGTGAGCGGAAGACGGCCTAACGGTGTGCGGGACCGTAGCCTAGCTTCATGGAGACGGTTGCGAATGGTCCTCGCCGATACCCCAGGAGCAACAGTGTCCCTAATTTGCTGGGAAATGGCGGTGAGATCCCCTACGGCACAGCGTAGGATCCTACGGTCTTGGCGTGCATCCGTGCGTCGCTGCGGTCCGGTCCCAGGTCGATGGGCACGTGCACCTTCCGCCGACCACTGGCGACAACATCGATATACTGTGGAGACCTCACGCCCCACGTGTTGAGCAATTCGGCGGTACGTCCACCCGGCCTCCCGCATGCCCACTATACGCCCTCGCTCAAAGTCCGTCAACTGCACATACGGTTCACGTCCACGCTGTCGCGGCATGCAACCAGTGTTAAAGACTGCGATGGAGCTCCGTATGCCACGGCAAACTGGCTGACACTGACGGCGGCGGTGCACAAATGCTGCGCAGCTAGCGCCATTCGACGGCCAACACCGCGGTTCCTGGTGTGTCCGCTGTGCCGTGCTTGTGATCATTGCTTGTACAGCCCTCTGGCAGTGTCCGGAGCAAGTATGTTGGGTCTGACACACCGGTGTCAATGTGTTCTTTTTTCCATTTCCAGGAGTGTATGTGTTTATTTGCATTGTATTAGGTACTTGGTATATCTCTTTCATATGATATGCAGCAAAACAGTCTCCACGACGAAACGCAACTCCACAAGACTTGCACATTAAGTTTGTTGTTCCTTTCTTTCGTTTTTGGAACATACGTGTCTGTTTCTTCGTTTCCGTTTATTCGTTTCGGAAATACGTAGGCCTATTATTTGGTGTTGCTTTATGTGACCGGTAAGTCTGTCAACCGGATCATGATGAGACTTAGCGATGTAGTGGGGACCTCCAAGTTTTTGTCCGCGTATTCATCGTAAATAATCATATCGTCTCTTTCGTCTGCCATGATGAAAGGGCACAAGTACTTTTAAAAAGAAAAAACTTGATGACGTGTGTAACTTACTGTTACCTAAACAAAACTTCAACAGAATGCAAAAAATACTAAAGTGCTATCGCCGGTCACTGATCGATACTATGCACACGACGTCACTGTGGTGTCGTCGACCGTTGACCGCTATTTCGCTCACGACCCCACTGTGGTGTCACCGGATGGCAGAGTGTTACTTAAAAAGAAGACCAATCTTATGACTTAAATTTGAAAATTTGATAATTTTTAAAAGAAAAACAATGAGTTAATTGCTAAAATTTTTGATAAACAACATTCAGTTTTTCTGAAACATAATGTATAAAAGGATTTGTGACAGAAACATCTTTCAACATTAGTCTGCTTTAAAGATAATAGTGGCAGGATAGAATCTTCTAGAAAAAATCAAGCTTCTACTTTGTCTTTATTTCGCGAAATGTGTACCTATGCCGTATTTACATAATTATCTTGTTTTATTTTACTTGCAACGCAAAATACAATTCATAAGAAACTGCATGACTAAAAGTTACGGTTCATACAACAATATGTTCGCAACAGATTTGTTGAGGTATTTACAACTTTTATTCTTTGAGCTGCAGTGTTTCGAAAAGTGGAATTTTTCAAGATTTATTCTTTTGTTCACGTAACAGTCCCCTTAACTCCTACACTATCTCGCCTGCTCCACCTCCCCTCCCCCTTCCTCCATACCACTGTGTCTCAGCAGCAGAATGATTTTACTGTACATGTTCAATTTTCTTAAAAAAAGTTCTACCAGGCGAGCTCAGAACACAGTAGGGTAGCACTGGGCTGATGTGCCATTTTTTATGTGTACAAGGGGAACCACCAATGCAGCATACCTGAGAGAATGGTAGACAGTTACGCAAGCGTTGCTGTGCAACTTAACAAGGTACTGTGAGTTAACGGTACATAACTTCACCAGCCGAGAGCCACAACGAAATCGAACGTACACAGAAAGAACTGAACTCAGCGACTCAGAGTAATTATTGAACTACCACAGTGAGACAAGGAGCACTGACAGGCCTAATAAAGGAGGGCAAATGTGCTCATTCATCTAGAACCTCCGCATCACGGGTGCTGGCTCGGATTTTTCAATAATGAAGCTTTCGAAATTCAAGAACACAACCTGTCATGCTGCCATTCTGTCCATGTCGCTAGAACCAGAGAGAATGACAGTCTGTTGGTTTCAGTGAAACGAAGACAAGCTGGTTGATGATGGTGCCTTTGACCTGCTTGCTGACATCAATACGGAGATGCAGCCAACGTGATGGATACAACAGTCGGGGGTCTGCTGCTGCTGCTTGTAATGTTGTCATGGATGAGAAGATTAGTGTGGAGCCAGCCTCCTAAACCACGAATCATCAAGGATTATCTGAATGCTGTTATCTTCACACCGACCAGGCGTGGCACACCATCACAGTTTCCTGACCGACTCGTGAGCATTTGCAGCTGTCTTTATCGATCCTTGTTGGATAACTTGGGCGTAGTCTTCACGATGAAAAGGGACCGTCGCTGGGGGTTATTACTTGAAACAGATTCTGGCAGAAGTTGCCTTCATTAAAAGTTATCTGTTTGTGGGGAAATTCTTAGTTATAGGTATGTTTAGGGATATTTTACTTGCTTTAACGATAAGGAAGAATTTTGCAATTAGTTTACACTGCTTTTCTGTTATAGGTTCTCAGTAACCTCCTTCATCTGTATTACAGCCCTCTATGGGTGTGGATAACGAACACGAATAATACGCAACGCATTCTTTTGGAGGGATCAATGAAGAAGTTTTCCGTCATAGAACGCAGCATACCTATTGGCAGTCTGTACCATTAATATTTATAATTCTTAAAGAGGTATCGGGTTTGTTGAAGCATAGCATACTGAAGTTATTCTGAATAAATTTGCTTTATTTCGTTCATAATTTAATATAATGTTAGGTGGAGTTGAAGCATTTTATTATTTTATTCAACTGCACGCAACAAGCACGCTATTTCTGGGAAAGGTGGGATTCTTAACAGACGGGATTGCATCTCATCAGCCACTAGTAATGTTCCCGCTACTTTAATACTAAAACACATAGGACAGGATAGACAAGAGCTCAAACTTGCTGCTAGTACACAGATTCAATACTAGCATACAACGGGGCGAGGATAGATATCGGCTTGGCATTAGACGATAAAGCTTTCTTTTCTATACTCCTATTCTATACTGTACAGCAACTTCAGTTATAATTTTGCCAGTAGCAAGGGATACTGCATGTGCACGTGGTGCCTATGACCACATGGGTTCAAAGTGGCTTTCCACATGCTTACAAGATTTTAATCAAACGGTTGAAACTGTGTAAATGCCTGTACCGTGAGGCGGTAGCAGTTTATTTAAATAAGCTATTGCTTCTACTCGAGTTTCTCTATAGACGAGCATAGCTGCCTTGTTACTAGTTCGCCACACGTGGAGCACGTGGCCCCTATTTGTAATACACGGAAAACACACATTAAAAATCAACAAAACCTTTCAAAGTACCTAACACACATAAATAAATTGAAAGTCGCACGGTTTGTTACCTAACTCTATCGTATAGATGGACAATTTCACAAACCAAGCCTAACGTTGCCTACCACGTGGCGTGAACACAAAGACATACATATATCACTTTCAATACACAAAAATCATACAACAGAAAATAATCAAAATAACCATGAGCGGAATGATTGGTTTGCCCATTCAACGCTGGGCTGAAAAAGAGTGGGTTAGTTGCAAATATCTAGTATTCCAATACCTTTTTCCATTACCAATCGAGACGGACATGCTGAAGGCACGTCCACTCGCTTACCCATTCTTCGCAGAACAGCCACTTACCATGGCGGAGCTCCTGCGAGCGTCTGGTCTTCGGTGGAGGGGGTAACCTGACCAACCTCTCCCCGCTAAACCCTATGCTGTCACATTCTTCTTGACAAAGTTTTGCCTGTGGTCGATCTCTGCCACTCAAGCCCAAGGAAACAAAGTTGGTACTACTACAGTCTACCAAGAGTTGTATGCTTCCGAACTAAAGGCTGACATCGCTTCGGGAAAGGTGGGAATAGGTTGTAAAGGATATTTCATGTGCGTGAACATATTAACATTAAATAAATATTCTACAACATAATAAATCAACGTTCCATCCTACATCATGGGAGTTTCGTGGCGCCCGCGGTGGGGCCGCGTTACGAGAGAGAGAAAAACAGCAAGTGGCCGCACCCGTGAATTTCTATCGATGATGCTGTCCTTTTAAGAAGGTACGATTGCAAAACATTGTATTTAATCACGGAACGGTACATAAAGTACCGTTTCAACGACAGCCGACAACCTAGACCACAACCAGCAGCCTTCAGCAGAGTGCGCGGTCCACTGTCTTCGAGAGCCTTGAGATGGTAGCGACAATTTATAGCTGCAGTTTATGGCAGGTCATGGCCCATCGAACATAGGCCGGTGTGAGGTGGAAGTTACACCATTAAGTTAAGTAGTGGTTTAGACTTTGTACACATGTACTGTTTGTGTTTTCCCTTTTATTCGTTTATAAATGTATAGCTATTGTGTTTAATCATTGACAAAGGTCTTCTTAGGCACTTGTGGGTTTTATTGTTCTGAAGAAGGTGTAGTTATCTACGCCGAAACGTAGGTTAACAGTAGGTGTTTTTTACGCAATCGAGGCGATTTCTAGTTTTTTAATATATCATCAAAGAGCATCTGGGCGGGCAGTGCCTCCCTCGCCCCTACACCATTGGCAGCACAGCAGGTAACCATGGGACTGACCTGCAGGAGAGACATCACGACTAGCTGATGAGGTGTCAGCAGTTCTTCACGCCGTGCGCAAGTACGCTCAGCGGCCGACTACAGCTCTGAATAGACTTAGAACTCAGTACACTTTGCACGATAAATAATTTTATTACAGATACCACTGCTCACTGTTCACCTGGTTGACACGCCGATATGCCCCCACCGCGCGGTCGTCGACTCTGACGAATCGTGTTTTGTTTGTTGCATTGCAATCGACTGGTCCTTCCCCTGCGTACAGCGCACACAGCGATCAAAGCTGATGATCTACTGTTCCTGGACAAAGTATAGACGTACGTTCCCACCGCCAGGACAAACGCCGTAAACTGGATAAACGGGATGGCGACATGTTATCTCTATCGCACCGATGATAAGAACGCCATAGACATCTGGTACATATTGCAAGAGCAGCATGAGATCTTGCGGCGTCACGAGAAATATAGAACATGTTTTTCCGTTTACTTGAGTTCGCCATTCACGGACCCTCCGGCTAGTTGTTGTGTTCCGGATATGAGAGGTGAAATGGCAAGATAGCTCAACGTTCAGGAAATAACGTTCATGCCTGATGTATTCAAGAGACCATATATCGTTTTTAAGTTAGTGAGAAGTCGATCTGAATACACGCAAACAGGGCTGATGCAGAGTCCCGTTTCCTTTTTTTTTCTTTTTTAGTGAACACTTTAAGGAGCCGTTTTTACGTTTGGATGTGTTGAATGGCGCCTTAAGTTTCTGTATGTTGTGTTTAGTACCTATAACAGACAAAAAATAATCAAAAAATAATCAATAGCATCAAAAGCACCTCAAATAAAATTTAAAAAATTACAAAAATTATAAAAAAGGGGTTGTGTCTTTGTTTAGCAATCAAAACGTCCTCGATCCAAGGTTCGAAAACCGCCACTGCTTAAATTTCGATTGTTAATCAGCATTGGCGGCCAGCAACTTCCGGCATAAGACGTCATCTGCCAATGGCCTTGTCAAAGAAGGCGGAAGATTGGACAGGGGTTCAAGACATTCTTTTGTTCTACGGGGTGGCAAACTGCCCCTAAAGACTGAAGAATCAGCAACGACCAACTTCATGAGGATAGAGAAGACAATGGAAACCCCTGAATTGTGGACGCAGCGTGTATTCACAGAACATGTGGTCTGTTATTGAAAAAGTGTCACGATGATCTCTCAATTGGCAAAAGATTCCATAATAGTCCCCCATTCGGATCTCTGGGAGGTGATTGCCAAGGCGGTTGTGACCAAGAGAATCGATAAAATTCTACGAGCAATCACAGAAGTCGGAAAGGAAACCATAGGTACAAAGAAGGTAACTGCAAAGAAACCATGGGTAACAGAAGAAATACTTCAATTGATCGATGAAAGAAGAAAGCACGAAAATTTTCAGGGAAATTTCGGAATAAAGATATACAGGTCGCTGAGGAATGAAGTAAATAGGAAGGGCAGGGAAGCTAAGAAGAAATGGTTGCATGAAAAACGTGAAGAAACTGTAAAAGAAATGATTGTCGGAAGGACTGACTCAGCGTGTATGGAAGTCAAAACAATCTTTCGTTAATTTAAAAGAAAGGGTGCTAACATTAAGAGTGCAACGGGAATTCCGCTGTAAAATACAGAGGAGAGAGCGGGTAGGTGGAAAGACCACACTGAAAGTCTCTGAGAGGTGGAAGATTTGTATGATGCGGTAGAAGAAGAAACAGGAGTCGATTTGGAAGAGAAAGGGAATCCAGTTTCAGAATCAGAATTTATGTGAGCTTTGGAGGACTTAAGATCGAACAAGCTGAAGGTATAGATAACATTCCATCAGAATTTCCTAAATAATTAGGGAAATGGCAACAAAACGACTATTCACGTTGGTGTTTAGAATGTGTGAGTCGGACGACATACCACTGACTTTCGGAAAAATATCATCCACACAATTCCACAGACTGCAAGATTCGACAAGTGCAAAAATCATCGCACAATTAGCTCATGAATCCAAGTTGCTTACAGGAATAATATTCAGAAGAATGGAAAAGAAAATTGAGGATGTGCTAGCTGATGATCAGTTTGGCTTCAGGAAAGGTAAAGTCACCAGAGAGAAAATTCCGACGTTCTGGTTGATAATGGAAACAAGACTAAAGAATAATCATGCCACGTTCAGAGGATTTTTTGACCTGGAAAAAACATTTGACAGCGTGAAGTGGTGCAAGATGTTCGAAATTCTGAGAAAAATAGCTATAAGCTATATGGAGGGACGGGAAATATGTAAATATACAAGAGCTAAGAGGGAATAATAAGAGTGGACGACCAACAACGAAGTGCTCGGATTAGAACGGGTGTAGGGGATGCAATCTTTCCCTTCTACTCTTCAATCTGTGCATCGAAGAAGCAATGATGGAAATAAAAGAAAGATTCAGGAGTGGAATTAAAATTCAAGAGGAAAGGATATCAGTCATACGATTTGCTGATTACATTGCTATCCTGGGTGAAAGTGAAGAAGGATTCCGTGATCTGCTGAATGGAATTAACAGTCTAATGAGTACAGAATATGGAATGAGAGTAAATCGAAGAAAGACGTAAGTAATGAGGAGCAGCAGAAATGAGAACAGCGAGAAACTTAACATCAGGATTGATGATCACGAAATAGATGAAGTTAAGGTATTCTGCTACCTAGGCAGCAAAATAACTAATGACGAATGAAGCAAGGAGGGCATCAAAAGCAGACTAGCACTGGCATAAAGGGCATTCCCGGCCAAGAGAAGTCTGCTAGTATCAAACAGAGGCCTTAATTTGAGGAAGGAATTCCTGAGAATGTACATCTGGAATATAGCATTGTATGGTAGTGAAACATGGACTGTGGGAAAACTGGAACAGAAGAGAATTTAAACATTTGAGATGTGCTACAGACGAATGCTGAAAATTAGATGTACTTATAAGATGAGGAATAAGGGAGTTCTGCACAGAATCGGAGAGGAAAAGAATATGCGGAAAACACTGGCAAGGGAAGGGACAGGTTGATAGGGAATCTGTTAAGGCATCAGGGAATGAATTCCGTGGTACTAGAGAGAGCCGTAGAGGATAAAAACTGTAGGGGAATACAAAGATTGGAAGACATCCAGCAAATGATTAAGGACGTATGTTGCAAGTGCTACTCTGGAATGAAAATGTTGGCACAGGAGAGGAATTCGCGTCAAACCAGTCTGAAAACTGATGACAATAAAAAAAAATAATTAAAAAATGTATTGATGAATGAAGGCAGGATACTTTCTTCAGTTATCAGGAAACATATCTGCACTTATTCCCCTAACATCCTGTCTGTTTGACATCTGTGAAGCTTACATAATTTTTTACGCATATTTTTGAACTTGATGCCATTTTGCGCTACATTTTGTATGGCTGGAGAGGGGGAGTGGGGAGAGAGAGGGAAGAGGGGGAGAGATGGTGGGGGAGCGGGGAGGGGAGAGGGGTTGCGCTTTTGACGTGATGACGTCATTGATAATCCGGAGGGGGGGGGGCGTGGCTTCGTCGCAAAATGTAAACAAAGTGGGACAGAACAATTAGGGCAAACAAATTGATAGTATGTAGGTTATACTACTGCTATGCAATAATATGCAGAAACAGAGTTACAATACATGTTTTCTTTTGATTCGGAGTTTCATTCAGTTTTGCAGTTCTACGGCCTTATGTATACGTCGCTTGGTACTTTACGGTGTTTGGCAGAGGGTATTTATGGTTTGTCAACGTTTCTTCCAAAAATGTTCAAATGTCTGTGGAATCTTATGGGACTTAACAGCTAAGGTCAATAGTCCCTAAGCTTACACACTACTTAAACTAAATTATCCTAAGGACAAACACACACACACTTGCGCGAGGGAGGAATCGAACCTCAGCCGGGGCCAGCCGCACAGTCCATGACTGCACCTCCTAAAACCGCTCGGCTAATCCCGCGCGGCAACGTTTCTTTCCTTACGTGTTCCATTTGCGAATAGTGATTGGGAAGAACGACTGTCGATAAACCTCCGTATGAGCTCTGACTTCTCTGATCTTCTCGTCCTGGCCATATCGTGAGACATATATGGGAGTGGGTAATGCGCTTCCCGACTCTTGTCGGAATATACGGTTTCGGAATATCAGCAGTAAGCCATCGTTCCTGCCGCTGGAGTCCGTCGAGCATCTTCATACAGCTCTTGTACTTCCTAAACGATCCGTTAAGAAACGTGCTGTTCATCGTTGGACCTTCTCTAGCCCTTCTATGAATAAATTTTGGTTGGAATCCCAGACATAACAAATACTCAAGAATCATGTGTACAAGAGCTTCGTAAGCCATTTCTGTCGTGGATGAATTACGTTTCTTCAAGATAGTCTCAAAGAATTACAGTCTTGCAACTGCTTTTCCTACTGTTAATTTTATATGGCAATTCCTGTTTAGGTCACTCGGACAGATACTCCTAGCCGTTTTACGACTGTTACGGCTTGTAACTGATCTCTTCACATATTTAGGCGGAATATGCCAGTGCCTGCATAATTCTTCATTTCTGTGAAGGGTTTTTTGTATTTCGTTACAGCTGTATCCTTAGTGGATAAGCAGAGCTAAAGTGTGAGTTCAATTCGAGGAAGTTTTCCAGGATGTGAGGATATGCAACACAAAGCAAACAATTAGTAATAACTTGTTTTAAGAAGAATAAACAGATTACATAACTTCTGATATGTTGAGCGAAGCAAAGTACAGGATACAATGTTCATAGATAATTTGTTATTCTCCGCTGGTTAGCAGGTGTACGTCTGCTGTATGGCTCGTCGTCTTTTCAACAGGAAGACTCGGTGCTCTTCTTCTATTGGCTGCCGCGTGGCGAGACGCCCTCGTGGCGGCCTACAGAGACTTTGCTGCCAACCTGCGTTTCGTCTCGTGGCAGGTGTAGCTATCGATACTGCAGTCACAGTCTTACTGGGTTGGAACTTTCCTGTGCAAAACATCTGCTAACATCCTCATGGAGCTTCCGATGTCAACCTGCAGTTATGTATAGAATGATTATAATTAAGCTTTCGCTACTTGAGAGGTCCTCCATGAAAAACGAGTGATTGTAGGACAATGAGAACATTTGTAAGAACATGATAAAGAAATAATGGATAAACTCTTGAAATAAACACATTTTAATTTCCACGTGAGACGGTTCAAATTTGGTGATCTTGTTGGTTGCGCATTTTAGAACGACTGGCCCGTAATTCGATTTGCGCGTGGGAGAGGTCGACGACCAATTGGGCCATAAATTGTTGAATAAGTTACTATTGCCATGGATGAGAATGCTGGACGCAATGTGCGATCTTCAAGCAGTGCACGAGCTGTGTCACGGCCGTTGAACGTTCCATGGCTCACCATTCGAAGAGGGCTGCTAATAAATGGGAAATAGTATCCGTACAAGCTCCACATTACTAGCCAACTTTTGCCACGTCAGCAGATATTCGAGTAAACTTGGCTCTTGAGTTTCTTGCAAGAGTGAAGTTGGCTTTGCAACTACTAATGAAGTGGCGAAGCAAACTTCACACTCACTAGGGCAGCGAACATTCATAATTGTCGCATTTGGGGACTATCATAGCCAAACAACGTTCATAAAGTTCCCCTGCATACCGAACGCGTCACTGTCTGGCGTGGCTTCATGAGTGCTCCATTTTTATTTCAGGAACACGGATCCCAAATGGTTCAAATGGCTCTGAGCACTATGGGACTTAACATCTCAGGTGATCAGACCCCTAGAACTTAGAACTAAGTAAACCTAACTAACATAAGGACATCACACACATCCATGCACGAGGCAGGATTCGAACCTGCGACCGTAGCTGTCCCGTGGTTCCAGACTGAAGCGCCTAGAACCGCATGGCCACTGCGGCCGGCACGGATTCCAAGGACCAAGGCCATGCAGCGTGAACGGCACGCTTTATCGTGATCTGCTTCTCCAACACGTAACCCCTGCTGCACAGGAGAAAGGTACTTTGGACCCAGCTGTTTTAAGGCACGATGGAACTCCACCTTACATTTCTCCTGAGGTCACTCGGCTCCTCCGAAACATATATGGAGAAAACTGAATCATTGTTCGAGTGTTCCAAACTGCGAAACCACGAAGACTGCCGGATTTGAATGCTCGCATATGTAAATTAAAATATTTATGTCATTGCTTTATTCGTTATTTCTCTTCCGCATCTCCTTACAAACGTTTCCACAACGTTTCATTGTACCACGATCACTCGTTTTTCGTGGGAAACCTCTCAAGTAGTGAAAATTTAATATCACGCACCCGCGAGGTACTACTGGAATTGCTGTTACAGCTGTCGAATTCGTGCTGTTAAATAAGTTGAGTTGAAAAAGCAAAATAAAGTCATATGCCATGAATTGGTGGGAGACCACGAAGGCAGGTTCAGTCACCTAATTCGAAAGTTTTTTCCTGTCTTCCGCGCCCGCAGCCAGATTTCCTTCTCGAAGTATGAGAACTGTGTGTACAAGCGTATCTGATTACTGTAAGTGACTGTAATGGGTGAGTGTGTAGTGCAGTGTCATGTAGGTGACTCCAATGGGCGAGTGTGTAGTGTAGTGTCATGTTCCTGTTGTAGATGATGAGGGAAGTGGATGGTGAAACCAGTTCCGACACGTATCCTGCTCCTTTGGAAGATTACCAAAGGGGGGCCGCCGAGTTTAATGTCCACATTCGACGGCTAGATCGCCATCAACAATGTCGTATGCCTTCACTTCATGCGTGGAGGTTTGGAACTGAATCTTGCACGCTGGCGCAATGACTGGCAGTCGGGGATTTTACGCCACCACCCATCCTGTCCCCTCTGCCGTAAAGGCAGGAACATACACAATGTGCGCAACTAGGTCACCCAAGTTGCGCACATTGTGTACGTTTCCCCAATTCCACTTACGCGAAGTTCGATTCATCACTGAAGACGACGCGATCCAGAAGATCTTCATCGTCATGTAGGAACATTTCGTTTGCAAGGTTGGCGCATGAACTATAGTCTGTAGGCTTTAGAACTTGTAAGAGCTGAAAACGATGAGGACGTAGTTTAAGCGTCTCGTTATAAATTTCCACACGTACTCACTGGAAATGCTAATTCACGACAAGCCTTCCGAAGGGGTTTGTCGGGTCTCCGCGTGAAAGACTCTCACTTTTTCAACGCGTTCTTCAGTTACTCTTGGCTATTCCATACTCTTCCCTTTGCGCAAAGATACATAAACAAAACTGCTTGAGTTCCTCATTCATTTGACGGACAATTTATAGTTGTATGTTGAATATAATAAATGCTACAAAGCGATGAAACCTGTACATCCATTTTGAAACACCCTGAATAAAAAGAGTCAGCTCCGTATCACAACGTTTCTGTCTTCAGAACCCATGTTGAGTCTTCTAGAGAACATTTTAGTTCTTCAAGAATGTCGTAATTCGTGAGCATGAAATATGTTCAGCACTTGTACGACAGATTGAAGTTAGTGATACAAGCATATAATTATGTTCGGTTTGTAAATAAAAACAGCCTTTTCCTTGCTGCAATGTATTTTATTTGTTCCAGACGTGTTTCACCTTTTACTTTAAGGCATCTTCAGTGGAATCTAGAATGATAAAGTTTTGTTTCGATATGCAATATTTGATATTTGTAAATTATAAAACGGTTCACGTCTTGTTTTTTACGTAAACAAGTGATTACTCACAGTTATTTAAGTTTTTGGCTGGCATCTGCTATTCCTCTCATATGGTCATATCCTGGAGATCGCAAAATAATTTAACTTAGGGAACATAAGCACATTTTTCCTTTACGAACTTTTTTCATCACAATTTTCATTTTCTTTCCGATTACTGCTATAGTATTCTGTCACCAGTTGTAGATAATTTTAGCGAAACTATGATTTACAGTCGTAACTACTGTGTGTTCACTGTTAGTGTCTTCCTGTTTGGTTTATTGCCAACCTAACAAAGTATATGCTGAAAACTAACGTCCGCCCATTTTGTTGTTATTTGTGTTTTGCCCTTAAAGAGCGCAGATCGCAGTTGAACTAAACTACATGGCCAATTCCTTTTGCTGCCTTCCTTGCTGCCCAAACTTCCCTCATTCGCTCGCTGTGTTTCTGTTTCCGGTCCTCTGTCCATGCCTCTTGTCGACTTCGTGTCTTCGGCTTCATCTTTATTGCCTTTTTGGTTGCCCATATTTATTTCATCTTCCGGCTGTGATCTTACTTGCGTTCTTCGGTCCATTTTACGCCTGTTTGTTTATCACAGTGTATCTCATTTAGTTTGCTTTTCTTAATTATGTTTCTGAATTTTATTCTGTCGTTTATTGTTTCTGCTGTTATATTGAGTTGCTTCAGATCGTTTTTTACCTCTGCTACCCATTTGTTGTTTCTAGTGGTTACCAAGTCAAAGATCTGTTTGGTCAGTCTGTGTGATAGCTTTCTGTATAGGTGTCCATAGAATTGTAGTCTGTCTTTTCTAATCTTTTGCGTAATTGTCTCCGTATGTTTGTATAGTTCCTCTGTAGGTTTCTTGATCCATATCCATTGTTGTTATTTGCGCCAAATATCTTCCTCAGTATTTTCCGTTCTACTTTTGCTAGTTGACTGATACGTGTATACCCTGGTAGATAGATAGATATATACGGTGAATCACTAACTATTGCCACCAAGTATGACAGGAGGTGAAAAGTTTGTGGGACAGAAGTTGCATGGGACAACGGGGGCCATAGTATGGCGTTGGTTTATTGTTGCTAGGTGGGCTCACTTCAGAGATATGGAGATCTACTTTTATTTTTGTAAATTGGATGCTATACTTTGGTATTAATTTTCTCTATAGCGACTATCGAGTCGAATACAATGATATGCAACAGGAAGGTCAACAGTAAGATCAACGAAGGTCAAAAAAGGTGGCATGAATGTACATTTACAAAAGGTGTTCGAAGTGATGTCCAATGGTATCTGCAATCTTCTTATCATGGATTGATTGGTATTCGTATCACATCGGCATTTATCGAAGCACATACTCTGACAATTCTCTCTCGCATATCTTCAGGTGCAGTTGGAACGTCTTTATAAACTATATCTTTTACGAATCCTCACAAGAAAAAACCAGAGGCAAAAGAGCCGGCCACGGCACATCTCCTCAGCGCCCAATCTAACGATCTGGGAATTGTCTCTGCAACTCATTTCTAGCCATCAGCGAAAAATGTGCCGGACACCCATCCTGTTGATACCACATTTTGTTAGTTGTTCCTAAAGGTATTTCTTCCAGTAACTGATCTAATGTTTCTTGCAGCAATGTGGTGCACATCCTACCACTAAGATTTCCTTCGATGAAATAGAGGCCTATGATTCTGTCCTCCTGAATCCCTCACCATTAATTCACCGACCGCGGTTTTTGGTGTACAACTTGCCGCAGCCAACATGTATTTCCAGTTGGCCAATAATACATGTTATGCAAATTAACATTTCCGTGGTTCGTGAATGTGGCCTCGTCAGTAAATAAAATCAAGTTAATAAATGGGTCATCCTTCTGAATCTGAAGTTGAGCCCATCGGCAGAATTCAGTGCGACGCACACAATCCGTACCAGTTAATTCTTGGTGGAGACTGAAATGGTAAGGATGATATTTATGGCGATGCAGAACACGGATAACACTGCTGTGGCTCATGCCAGATTCCCATGCGATTTGACGCGAATTAACACAAGGATCTGGAACCACAGTGGCAAGAGTACCAATTTCCGTTTCCTAGTTAGTAACTTTGCTTTGCCGGATATGTTTCCGATGCGTTAAAGATCCAGTTGTTCTCAGTTCATCATACACATATTTAAATGTACGCCGTGTAGGGTGAGTACGTTGAGGATACCTTTCAGCGTATAAGTCTCTAGCTCTCACTGAATTTCGTTGGCATTCTCCGTAAATGAGAAGCATATCGACTTGGTCTCCGAAGGAACACATCGTTCACATTCCCTTGATTCGACTATACTAGTCTTACAGTTCCTATTAGTGTTCCTTACTGCTAGACCCTCCCCCCATGAACCATGGACCTTGCCGTTGGTGGGGAGGCTTGCGTGCCTCAGCGATACAGATGGCCGTACCGTAGGTGCAACCACAACGGAGGGGTATCTGTTGAGAGGCCAGACAAACGTGTGGTTCCTGAAGAGGGGCAGCAGCCTTTTCAGTAGTTGCAGGGGCAACAGTCTGGATGATTGACTGATCTGGCCTTGCAACATTAACCAAAACGGCCTTGCTGTGCTGGTACTGCGAACGGCTGAAAGCAAGGGGAAACTACAGCCGTAATTTTTCCCGAGGACATGCAGCTTTACTGTATGATTAAATGATGATGGCATCCTCTTGGGTAAAATATTCCGGAGGTAAAATAGTCCCCCATTCGGATCTTCGGGCGGGGACTACTCAGGAGGATGTCGTTATCAGGAGAAAGAAAACTGGCATTCTACGGATCGGAGCGTGGAATGTCAGATCCCTTAATCGGGAAGGTAGGTTAGAAAATTTAAAAAGGGAAATGCATAGGTTAAAGTTAGATATAGTGGGAATTAGTGAAGTTCGGTGGCAGGAGGAACAAGACTTCTGGTCAGGTGACTACAGGGTTATAAACACAAAATCAAATAGGGGTAATGCAGGAGTAGGTTTAATAATGAATAGGAAAATAGGAATGCGGGTAAGCTACTACAAACAGCATAGTGAACGCATTATTGTGGCCAAGATAGATACGAAGCCCACACCTACTACAGTAGTACAAGTTTATATGCCAACTAGCTCTGCAGATGATGAAGAAATTGAAGAAATGTACGATGAAATGAAAGAAATTATTCAGATAGTGAAGGGAGACGAAAATTTAATAGTAATGGGTGACTGGAATTCGAGTGTAGGAAAAGGGAGAGAAGGAAACATAGTAGGTGAATATGGATTGGGGCTAAGAAATGAAAGAGGAAGCCGCCTAGTAGGATTTTGCATAGAGCACAACTTAATCATAGCTAACACTTGGTTTAAGAATCATGAAAGAAGGTTGTATACGTGGAAGAACCCTGGAGATACTAAAAGGTATCAGATAGATTATATAATGGTAAGACAGAGATTTAGGAACCAGGTTTTAAGTTGTAAGACATTTCCAGGGGCAGATGTGGACTCTGACCACAATCTATTGGCTATGACCTGTAGATTAAAACTCAAGAAACTGCAAAAATGTGGGAAATTAAGGAGATGGGACCTGGATAAACTGAAAGAACCAGAGGTTGTACAGAGTTTCAGGGAGAGCATAAGGGAACAATTGACAGGAATGGGGGAAAGAAATACAGTAGAAGAAGAATGGGTAGCTCTGAGGGATGTAGTAGTGAAGGCAGCAGAGGATAAAGTAGGTACAAAGACGAGGGCTGCTAGAAATCCTTGGGTAACAGAAGAAATATTGAATTTAATTGATGAAAGGAGAAAATATAAAAATGCAGTAAATGAAGCAGTCAAAAGGGAATAAAAACGACTCAAAAATGAGATCGACAGGAAGTGCAAAATGGCTAAGCAGGGATGGCTAGAGGACAAATGTAAGGATGTAGAGGCTTATCTCACCAGGGGTAAGATAGATACTGCCTACAGGAAAATTGAAGAGACCTTTGGAGATAAGAGAACCCCTTGTATTAACATCAAGAGCTCAGATGGAAACCCAGTTCTAAGCAAAGAAGATAAAGCAGAAAGGTGGAAGGATTATATGGAGGGTCTATACAAGGGCGATGTACTTGAGGACAATATTATGGAAATGGAAGAGGATGTAGATGAAGACGAAATGGGAGATACGATACTGCGTGAAGAGTTTGACAGAGCACTGAAAGACCTGAGTCGAAACAAGGCCCCCGGAGTAGACAACATTCCATTAGAACTACTGACGGCCTTGGGAGAGCCAGTCATGACAAAACTCTACCAGCTGGTGAGCAAGATGTATGAGACAGGCGAAATACCCTCAGACTTCAAGAAGAATATAATAATTCCAATCCCAAAGAAAGCAGGTGTTGACAGATGTGAAAATTACCGAACTATCAGTTTAATAAGCCACGGCTGCAAAATACTAACGCGAATTCTTTACAGACGAATGGAAAAACTGGTAGATGCAGACCTCGGGGAGGATCAGTTTGGATTCCGTCGAAATGTTGGAACACGTGAGGCAATACTGACCTTACGACTTATCTTAGAAGAAAGATTAAGAAAAGGCAAACCTACGTTTCTAGCATTTGTAGACTTAGAGAAAGCTTTTGACAATGTTGACTGGAATACTCTTTTTCAAATTCTAAAGGTGGCAGGGGTAAAATACAGGGAGCGAAAGGCTATTTATAATTTGTACAGAAACCAGATGGCAGTAATAAGAGTCGAGGGGCATGAAAGGGAAGCAGTGGTTGGGAAAGAAGTGAGACAGGGTTGTAGCCTCTCCCCGATGTTATTCAATCTGTATATTGAGCAAGCAGTAAAGGAAACAAAAGAAAAATTTGGAGTAGGTATTAAAATTCATGGAGACGAAGTAAAAACTTTGAGGTTCGCCGATGACACTGTAATTCTGTCGGAGACAGCAAAGGACTTGGAAGAGCAGTTGAACGGAATGGACAGTGTCTTGAAAGGAGGATATAAGATGAACATTAACAAAAGCAAAACGAGGATAATGGAATGTAGTCAAATTAAATCGGGTGATGCTGAGGGAATTAGATTAGGAAATGAGACACTTCAAGTAGTAAAGGAGTTTTGCTATTTAGGAAGTAAAATAACTGATGATGGTCGAAGTAGAGAGGATATAAAAGGTAGACTGGCAATGGCAAGGAAAGCGTTTCTGAAGAAGAGAAATTTGTTAACATCGAGTATAGATTTAAGTGTCAGGAAGTCGTTTCTGAAAGTAATTGTTTGGAGTGTAGCCATGTATGGAAGTGAAACATGGATGATAACTAGTTTGGACAAGAAGAGAATAGAAGCTTTCGAAATGTGGTGCTACAGAAGAATACTGAAGATAAGGTGGATAGATCACGTAACTAATGAGGAGGTATTGAATAGGATTGGGGAGAAGAGAAGTTTGTGGCACAACTTGACTAGAAGAAGGAATCGGTTGGTAGGACATGTTTTGAGGCATCAAGGGATCACCAATTTAGCATTGGAGGGCAGCGTGGAGGGTAAAAATCGTAGAGGGAGACCGAGAGATGAGTACACTAAGCAGATTCAGAAGGATGTAGGTTGCACTAGTTACTGGGAGATGAAGCAGCTTGCACAGGATAGAGTAGCATGGAGAGCTGCATCAAACCAGTCTCAGGACTGAAGACAACAACAACAACAACTGCTAGACATCATTGGATTCGTCTCGATAACCGATATCAGAAAATAAGTAGCAAACTATAGCATCCATTAAAAAAAAGTTGACTCTCATAATTTTGACGCGACCCCACCTAGCAACAAAAAACCAACGCCATATTATGGCCCCCATTTCCCCGTGTAACATTTGTCCCACAACCATTTCAGTTACTAACATACTTTCGGAGTTATTCTAGGTGCCAATAGCCATTGACTCACCCTATATAAGTGTGTGTGTTTATTCTTTTGAATGTAAACGTAATAGCTGTCACAGAGTGGTTTTTACTTTTGATGTTCAGCTGATTTGAGTTGTGGTTTAAATGCTTTTTGGAGGGGTTAATCGACGAGCGAGTGGAATGGAGGGTGAGTGATCTTGTTGTTGTTGTTGTTGTGGTCTTCAGTCCAGAGACTGGTTTGATGCAGCTCTCCATGCTACTCTATCCTGTGCAAGCTTCTTCATCTCCCAGCACCTACTGCAGCCTACATCCTTCTCAATCTGCTTAGTTCTTGTTCTCCCTCTACGATTTTCACCCTCCACGCTGCCCTCCAGTACTAAATTGGTGATTCCTTGATGCCTCAGAACATGTCCTACCAACCAATCCCTTCTTCTAGTCAAGTTGTACCACAAATTTCTCTTCTCCCCAATTCTATTAGTTATGTGATCTACCCATCTAATCTTCAGCATTCGTCTGTAGCACCACATTTGGAATGCTTCTATTCTTACTTTGATAATAATCCTCTGTTGGATTGTTACTCTGTTATTTTATCTATTAACGTAGACAGTGAGTTGCTTGTGATATGTACTTAATCATTCAACAGGGTTATCTTTTCTTGTTTGGTTTCTCGTACGTGGTAATTTTCTTGCAGGTTTAGGAGGTGTTTTTTGTTGTTGATCCTACCTATTTTCATGTCTTCTTTTGTAGAGGTTGGATTGTGAGTGTGCTCTCTAAGGTTTCCTGCAAATGTGGTGTAGTTTGTCTCATACTTCCATGCCCTCCCGTGTTCTTTGTATCTGATAACAATCATCCAGCTTGTCTGTCATAGGCATCTGCCATCATAAGCGTTAAACTGTCATTGATATACATCTGTTTTCTGATACATGTCTAAAGTTTACTCTTACATTTTTCTGATTGTTCTGTGTTGTTGTTACGGTACTGAATGTTTGGGTTTGTATTTATGCTGTCGTTTTGTTGTCTGTGGTTATGGTGTAGGTGGTTACGTGTATGTTTTCGAAGGCCGTTCTTGGAAACAGGAATGCCATGTTGTTTTTTTTTTCAATCGCTTATTGTACGTCGTAGCTCCATCCTTCTATGATAAACTACAACTGAAAGGGTAATAAATTCTTTCTCAAAAACTCTGAAGATTCTCGCAGATATTTTCACCGGTCTTAAGACTTTTCTACTATTGAGCGATATTAGTTGATTTCCAATTTCGCGATCATTCGCCTCAAGTTCTGTCATTTCGGCTTTCATTCAATTACGATAAGTCCCGGAAAACTGAATTCGGTATTTGGGCGTTTCCTCTATAATCTCCCATTTTGATATCGCTATGATCACTGAACGACTGAATAAATGATTTTGACCCGCTTAGTGTTAGATCGACTGGCAAAATTTTACTTTCGAATTCATTGAAGGCTTTTCGCACTGCTCTTTTTACGCTCACTTTGGCTTCGTTCAGTATTTGTCTACTATACAAATACACGTCTCAACACATTCGAGACAATGTCCCAGTGTCACTCCGTGCGGCGTTTCGAAAGGGTTAACTATGCAGAAAGTACATGATAGCAATAATATTTGTCACACTAATGGCGTAAACGTCGAAATACACAAAGCAGTTAAAATACATTATGGCAGCTGACATCTATAGGCAGCGTGTAGAATACACGAGATCAGTCCGTAACGGATGGTGCGAGAAACACGAGTAACCTCAGGATCCGTACGCAATGTTTTAAACTTTGATAAAGCTGCCTTTGATTTCGTAGCAAATTTGAACGCGATTATTGGACCACAGCATAAAGGACATAGTAGTTGCGATTATTCTCCTGAGTTTCCCAGTCGATATTTACACTACTAGCCATTAAAATTGCTACACCAAGAAGAAATGCAGATGATAAACGGGTTTAAATTGGACAAATATTTTATACTAGAACTGACATATGATTATATTTTCACGCAATTTGGGTGCATAGATCCTGAGAAATCAGTACCCAGAACAACCACCTCTGGCCGTAATAACGGTCTTGATACGCCTGGGCATTGAGTCAAACAGAGCTTGGATGGCGTGTACAGGTACAGCTGCCCATGCACCTTCAACACGATACCACAGTTTATTAAGAGTAGTGACGAGCCAGTTGCTCGTCCACCACTGACCAGACGTTTTCAATTGGTGAGAGATCTGGAGAATGTGTTGGCCAGGGCACCAGTCGAATATTTTCTGTATCCATAAAGGCCCGTACAGCACCTGCAACATGCGGTCGTGCATTATCCTGCTGAAATGTAGGATTAGGCAGGGATCGAATGAAGAGTAGAGCCACGGGTAGTAACACATCTGAAATGCAACGTCCACTGTTCAAAGTGTTGTCAATGCGAACAAGAGGTGACCGAGACGTGTAACCAATGGCACCCCATACCAACACGCCGGGTGATAGTCAGTATGGCGATGACGAATACACGCTTCCAATGTTGCCTCAGTGTCGCCAAACCCGGATGCGACCATTATGATGCTGTAAACAGAATCCGGATTCATCCGAAAAAAATGACATTTTGCCATTCGTGCACCCAGGTTCGTCGTTGAGTACACCATCGAGGGCGCTCCTGTCTGTGTTGCAGTGTCAAGGGTAATCGCAGCCATGGTCTCCGAGCTGATAGTCCATGCTTCTGCAAACGTCGTCGAAGTGTTCGTGCAGATGGTTGTTGCCTTGCAAACGTCCCCATCTGTTGACTCAGGGATCGTGACGTGGCTGCACGATCTGTTAGAGCCATGCGGATAAGATGCCTTTCATCTCGACTGCTAGTGACACGAGGCCGTTGGGATCCAGCACGGCGTTCCATATTACCCTCCTGAACCGATTCCATATTCTGCTAACAGTCATTGGATCTCGACCAACACGGGCAGCAGTGTCGCGATACGATAAACCGCAATCGCGATAGGCTACAATCTGACCTTTATCAAAGTCGGAAATGTGATGGTACGCATTTCCCCTCCTTACACGAGGCATCACAACAACGTTTCACCAGGCAACGCCGGTCAACTGCTGTTTGTGTATGAGAAAACGGTTGGAAACTTTCCTCATGTCAGCACGTTCTAGGTGTCGCCACCGGTGCCAACCCTGTGTGAATGCTGTGAAAAGCTAATCATTTGCATATCACAGCAGCTTCTTCCTGTCGGTTAAATTTTTGGTTTGTAGAACGTCATCTTCATGGTGTAGCAAATTTAATGGCCAGTAGTGTATTATAGTTAAGTTTATACATACAAGCGTTAGATTAATTGTAAAATAATATCAGCTATTGAAAGAAAAAGAAAAAATGTGTTAAAAGTAAAGGTAAAAACTAAAATTTAATGATAGCTGCTGCTTCAGAAGGTACTACTTACCTGATTTCTTTCTGAGGCACGTGTAAGAGATGAGGCAACGAATGAAAGTATGAGCAGACCGCATCTGCGGGCGATACGTAGTGTAAAAACTGGACAATAGACGAACTTGGTCTGTTGTGACGGTATGTTTATTGTCCAGCACGTTGTTGTTATGAGGGACTGTTGTTCTTTCGATCGTTCTTGTGTAGTTTGACAGGGACTCATGATTTCTTGAAACATTTACATTTCAATGCTGGTAGGGAAGAAATGAAGCATGACAAGGCAGCGTTATTGAAGACATGTCAGCAGTAATAAATCCACTTACAGTGGTACCATTCATAACGAGAAGCTGACGGTTCACAGTCGCTGCCTTCCTTTTTTATACTGTACACAGGTACGTCTGTCTATGCACTGGAGGAAATAAATCTGGAATATAGCTCGACACATTCCTTATCTGATATTTACATCATCCTGTTATTCAGAAGGCGTTGCACTGGCTTGGCTCCAACAGCATTGTTGACGGGACTTGATTCGAGCATTAATAATCATTACTGTGAGCGATTCCTTATAGTCTTCCTGCTGAGCAACGCAAGCAATGTCTTCGTCGGTAAAAACCTCAGAATTTATTGTTGACTTGGGTTTTTTTTGTCCTCAGCGGTAAATTCCATCCACGCAGCAATAGTGTCTTTCTTCACCACTGAAGGGATAGCAATAGGTAAATTCGGACTACGCAACACAAACCGCGCGAGGTGGCACAGTTGTGCAAAATGGATTTTCATTGGGAAGGATGACAGATAAAATCCACATTCGGTTTTCCGTGATTTCCCTAAATCACGTGAGGCGAATCTCGCGATAGTTCCTTTGAAAGGATAGTGCTTATTTTCTTCCCCATCCTTAAACAGCCCGCGCTTGATCTGCATCTCTAATGACCTAGTTAAGCCTTAGTCTTTTCGCCTTCCTTGCTCCACAAGAAAGCGAAAGCGTTTGGGAGCCGTCCTGATACACGAATGGTTAACCGGCTCCTACAGTCTCAGAGATTTATATAGGTGGCCTGGTAGGACATACAAAGAGTCTCATGATGGTTGTGTGTACTTGGAATCATTGTGAGACAAATCGGAGCAATTAGGATGTGCGCTGTCTAGGTGAAGAGGCTAGTCGCGTGATGGATATTGTTAGCGAAGAGACAGATCCACATTTCGTGTATCATCCGGCACTAAGAGACGTTGGCAGGCTATCAGGTGCCCCGTATCATCTGATGTAAATATCTTGCACCCAAGAACACTTCATACTTCATTGGCCTTTGGCATTTTCACAGTCCCGATACTACGGTGTATGAGGTTTTGCGCGACTAATCTGCTCCTTGTTTTCAGGGTATATAGTACATGCCAGCGAGTGTTACATCACCGCTATTTTTCACAGTGGCTGTATTCTAGCGCTTTCATGACATCTATGCCCTGTAACATGCGGTGTACAGAGGTACAAGTGTTGCAAGCTGGTGCATGTACCAAATGTCGGAAATGTGCTTCTTTATTATGTTGTTGTTGCCCAACCTGTAAATAATATGCGATCTGCTGCCCCGTTGCCCGGCTATATGCTCTCAAATTTGCCCACACCCCCAGTGAAAAAATCCGAAGCCGTACACGTTCCTCCGTGAAAGTAGTGATGACCTTTTATTTCAGTGCAAGTGCCCGCAGACCGTTCAGTTTGTGGAACACAGCGCCCAATTAAGACGCAGCGGTACTCAAAAACTGAAACGCGCCATCACGTCCAAACGCCCAGGAAGTCGGAGGAGAGCATCATTGCGTTGCAGAATACTGTCCGGACACATGTTACCAAGATTGTTTCAGTGACGCTGCAGAACTTTTGCTGGGAAGCCCTTACACATCGTCTACAGTTGCCATCTCTCCTCAAGCGATTGTATTTTATTTTATTTATTTATTTGTTTTGAGGTCTGAAGAAAAACATTCGTGGCCGTTGATTTGCTTGATGTACGCCTCGGTAGCCACAACCATGGCTCCATAGGCAACCGAAAATATTTTCCCATAAAACCATTGAGCGTCTTGCCTCACAGTGGGATAAGTGAATCAGCAGCTACAGAGACTGCTTTTGAAATAATAAACAGTGTACTTTGTTTTTCCCAGCTGTCTCGTTTTCATTCGACAACCCCTTCTATACTAAAACGTGAGTATGCAGTACACATACAGGGCATCTCAAGGGGAATGATAAATATTGAGAGAAATGACTGGAACGACCATTTGAAGCAAAAACCTCGATTGTAGACATACTCACTATTCTGAATGGTTTCCGAGGTAGAATACACTCATGTAAATTATTATTTATTCTGTGCATTGTTCAATACATTGTCAGGTATGCAGATGTACCCGCATAGATCAGGATTGTTAAACTTACACCATGCATTTTACAAAGTGCCAGTTGAAAAATACGTATTTCTAACAAATTCACCTCTAAGCTTTATCGACACGTCACATTACTGCTGTGGTGCAGTTCACAACAAAAGTTCAAATACCCTATAGTCAATTTCAGTGCATTAGTGAACTCTTGGGAGAACATGTTGTGACGCCTCTCTGAGTAACTCTTCACGTTCCCTAATGAAGCCACCAAGCAGTTCATCTTGTGAATTCTCCTTTTATCTTGTGAATTCTCACCTCAGACTTCATCCAACCACATAAACAAAAATATAATGGGGTAAGGTCTGGCGATGTTGGTGGCTAGTTGACTGTACTACCACGACTAAACCAGCGATTAGGCTAAGTGTGAGTGAGTTGTTGCCTCACGCACCTGGTAAAATGTGGAGGGTTTTCGTCATGCTGCAAGTGCATTGCATTGTGCGTAGCCAACGGAACGTCCTCAGCGTGTTCACCAAATGAATTTTCTAATAAATGCAAGTAATTCTGACATGTTATTCACTCTTTTAAATTGACTGCATCTATCAACACGTACATTACATGTGTCTTGTTGCGGAAACCATTCAAATAGTATGTATGTCCATAAAAGATTTTCTGCTTCAAACGAACCTTCCTCTCATGTCCCTGCTGGAATACCCTGTATATTGCGGATAATGAATGAGAAACAGGAGGAGGTTGAAACAGAACAATATACAGGGTGTTTCAAAAAGACCGGTATATTTGAAACGGCAATTAAAACTAAACGAGCAGCGATAGAAATACACCGCTTGTTGTAATATGCTTGGGACAACAATACGTTTTCAGGCGGACAGACTTTCGAAATTACAGTAGTTACAATTTTCAACAACAGATGGCGCTGCAAGTGATGTGAAAGATATAGAAGACAACGGAGTCTGTGGGTGCACCATTCTGTACGTCGTCTTTCTGCTGTAAGCGTGTGCTGTTCACAATGTGCAAGTGTGCTGTGGACAACATGGTTTATTCCTTAGAACAGAGGATTTTTCTGGTGTTGGAATTCCACCGCCTAGAACACAGTGTTGTTGCAACAAGACGAAGTTTTCAACGGAGGTTTAATGTAACCAAAGGACCGAAAAGCGATACAATAAAGGATCTGTTTGAAAAATTTCAACGGACTGGGAACGTGACGGATGAACGTGCTGCAAAGGTAGGGCGACCGTGTACGGCAACCACAGAGGACAACGCGTAGCTAGTGCAGCAGGTGATCCAACAGCGGCTTCGGGTTTCCGTTCGCCGTGTTACAGCTGCGGTCCAAATGACGCCAACGTCCATGTATCGTCTCATGCGCCAGAGTTTACACCTCTATCCATACAAAATTCAAACTCGGCAACCCCTCAGCGCCGCTACCATTGCTGCACGAGAGACATTCGCTAACGATATAGTGCACAGGATTGATGACGGCGATATGTATGTGGGCAGCATTTGGTTTACTGACGAAGCTTATTTTTATCTGGACGGCTTCGTCAATAAACAGAACTGGCGCATATGGGGAACCGAAAAGCCCCATGTTGCAGTCCCATCGTCCCTGCATCCTCAAAAAGTACTGGTCTGGGCCGCCATTTCTTCCAAAGGAATCATTGGCCCATTTTTCAGATCCGAAGCAATTACTGCATCACGCTATCTGGACATTCTTTGTGAATTTGTGGCGGTACAAACTGCCTTAGACGACACTGCGAACACCTCGTGGTTTATGCCAAGATGGTGCCCGGCCACATCGCACGGCCGACGTCTTTAATTTCCTGAATGAATATTTGGATGATCGTGTGATTGCTTTGGGCTATCCGAAACATACAGGAGGCGGCGTGGATTGGCCTCCCTATTCGCCAGAGATGAACCCCTGTGACTTATTTCTGTGGGAACACTTGAAAGACCAGGTGTACCGCCAGAATCCAGAAACAATTGAACAGCTGAAGCAGTACATCTCATCTGCATGTGAAGCCATTCCGCCAGACACGTTGTCAAAGGTTTCGGGTAATTTCATTCAGAGACTACGCCATATTATTGCTACGCATGGTGGATATGTGGAAAATATCGTACTATAGAGTTTCCCAGACCGCAGCGCCATCTGTTGTTGACAATTGTAACTACTGTAATTTCGAAAGTTTGTCTGCCTGAAAATGTACTGTTGTCCCAAGCATATTGCAACAAACGGTGTATTTCTATCGCTGCTCGTTTAGTTTGTATTGCCGTTTCAAATATACCGGTCATTTTTGAAACAGCCTGTAAATAGCTTAAGGGGTACAGCTGCAGTATGTGACACAGGAACAGTTTAATGAATGACGTCAAGTAAACGATTTTCAGGATTTTCGAATTACCATAATCAGTTACCACGAACGTGTAAATTTTCTCGGATTTCAAAGCATATAATTTTTTAGTCAAAACGAGATTTCGAAGATTTTTGCCGCCTTCATCGTCGTCTGCATGTAAGATTTAACTCAAGATGACGAGGCTTCAATACCGAGAAAATTTGACTAATTTATTTCGCCGCCGATAGCTCGGAGGCCTGTTTACATGAATGAATCAGTGCGTTTGTTATGACGTGAACCTGTAAATGTGAGGTTTTATTGCATATTTTCTTGTACGATGTTGATACTGTAAACAAACGGACAAGCGTTATAGCTGAGGGGGGGGGGGCGGCGGGAGGGGGGGGGGGTGGAGAGGAGAGGAGGGACTGTGGGGGTAATTATTTTTACTGAAAACTAGATATTAAACAGAAAACAGTGAAATACTAATTGTACGTATTGTAACTACGATTATAAGACAATTTGAACCATAGCTCAGTGACTTAAACATTTAAATATACATGTCGGTTCATAAGGCCAGAAGAAAAAATTGGAGATGCGATTTTTGAGGAGCAGAATGGTATGAAAATGTTGCAGCAGCCTTTCTTAAAGCCTCTTTTATGCTCTGCAAACGAGGGAGAATATTTACTGCATGTCGTTCGAAAGACAAAACTGGAAGTCGTTTACACCCAGCGAGACAGATAAATCATTCCAACAAGCACACGCGCAGCTAGAAAATAAATTCAGTACTGGAATTTACAGCCCAAGAGTAGCAACGGAAAACAACTTGCTTATATAAAAGACAAAACAAACGACTGGCACTAGACGACACGTGTGTAACTGTGTTATATACTGTAGTGACTTCACTAGTGCACAAGTAAATGAATAGAAGAAATCATTTTGTCATTGAAGAGTGGTGGACTGACTGTTGACGTCCTTCTCGGCGAGTTGAGATCACATCGATAAGACATTCGACTCTGCTATTTCTGTGGGATTAACGGGGTCTTTTTTTAATAACTACTAGAATTGCTAGAAACAAAGTTATTTGTTTTCGAATCTGTGGCTCCCTATAAGAATTAATTGTGGCTTTACGTCATGTTGCTGATGAAGATTCGGATGCAAGCTTGTTACTTGTTGCGAATTTCTCGAGCAGGGATTTACCAGATAATATCAATATGGTTTCGAAGATCTAATGTAGCAGTTGCACAATTGATCTTAAACCACATATCGTTATTTAAGAACAAAATTTTTGATATCGGATGAACATGTCACATTCACTTCCTGTTGGTGAAAAAACAGAAAATGTATGTAAACAGCGATGTTGATGTTTGTCGCAATAAGGATGGAAGCAACAATGTTAACTACCTGATGGTTTCTGAATTTGTAGGTATACTTGAAATTAGGGAAGAAAAGAGAGAGTGGGTGCAGTTCGCATTGTTGCCAAATTTATTCAAGATTTTGAACTCTGCCCCCAACACCACCCCTGCTCTCTGGTGTAAATATGGCAACATTGCGTTTTTGGTATCAAATTAGATAAATTGACCGATTAATTACCGCCATTACAATACTGGGAAATTAAAACTCGTTGGGAAATTCAAAATCGGCAGGAAATACAAATTTTCGTGGTAAATTCTAATTTTTGCAGTAAATTCAAAAGATGACTGCATTGCACTGCAAAGAACTTAATAATAATAATAATAATAATAATAATAATAAATTTATTATTTATGGAAATTCAGTATTTAGGATATAGGGTACTCTCTTTATTTAATTATCTTTCAATTGAGGGCTAGTTGTCACTGATCGAGCGCTAGAGAGCAGCTCTAGCCAGTCTCGGCAATAACCTCTGGATGTAGAGAGGATATTTTCGCTGTTAGCCTGGTGCAAGACAGTTGCTCCATCCAGAGTAGCCAGTAACCCTATGTGAGAAGGATGGGCATTAATAATAATAATTATTTTTACTCAAGTGCAAGGGAATAGCTGCTGGGAGGGACGTAAGGATGCATAATAATACAAGGAGAGCGATCTATTGTCCCACACTTCTACGAATTTACGAGTCGCATAGTCGCATACTAGCCAACAGAAACGTGTGAAATACGTTGTACGATATTTTTTACGAGTGTAGTGATCATTATCTTACACGAAGAAGCCATCTCAAGACGAAAACTGACCAGTCACCTCCAGTGTAGTCCAGCGCCGTCTACCGAGTATATTGTGTACCGAAAGAGACGCCCGGCCAGAGTGTTTCTTTGCGTCAGTCTGGTCGCGACAGGCGAAGCTATGGCTTCTGGCTGGCTGAATCGTCGTTACCATTCCTGCCGCTGGCCGGCTCGCTGAGACCAAGCACTCTGCGGGACAAGTACGTGTGTCTTGGACGTGGAGTTTAATTGTGATTCGCCTCCCGGCATAGGCTCTCACTATAAAAAATCGACTTTAACCAATTCGAGACAGAGGTGGTGGTGTTCTTACACTTTTTTCACGCGATATGTAAAGTTCTCTGTTTTATGCAGAGACAGAAGGAACTGGAGCATACACGCGTTTTCAAATCACTAAAGAACCTACGATAATGATCGAAGCAGACGAAATGAATTTAAATTTGTACTCCGACGGGGTTCGAATCAGGACGTTCTTCCTTGCTAGGCGAAAGTCCTAACCATTACACCACCGCAGTACGATGATCAAAGTTGCTCACGAACTACCAGAGCTGAGTGCCTTCCCAACACAAACTTCAATTCATTTTTTCCTTACATATTTTCACTACTGCCAGGGCTCTGCGATGTTCGCAAGCACCCCAGCATTAGACGCAATGGGACGTCCTTGTACCAATGGTGATCTTAAAGATCTCTTAATTAAATACTTGACACCACTCTTGACTATTCCACTACGGTGGTGTAATGGTTAGCATTTCTGCCCAACAAGCCGGCACGGTAGCTCAACATGTTCGGTCAGGGGCTTAGCTTCCCTCTGTAATAAAAAAACTGAGTTAATCGATCAACTACGAACTTAACCGAATGTCTTACGACGTCCGCCCCGAGCAGATGAAACGAACACAAGCGAACAATATGAGATTAAAAAAAAAAACCTAAGAAGACCCTGGTTCGAGTTCCGGCCGCAGTACAAATTTTAATTCACATCGTCTGCTTCGATTATTATCCTAGATAATAAAAAGAGACTTAAATGTCTCAGGGAAACATTTAATGATAAGCTCTAAAGTATCGTTACTTGATGATTATTAGTGTCAAAATCCTGTAAAACTATGTGCGAAGGCTATATTTCCTCTTAGGTATTCTCTCATCTAGTAAAGAAAACTGTTCATATCAGCTTAATATGTGCTACGTCCTGCATTACAGCACTAGAATAATAAACTCATTGTTGGACCTCACTGGATGTCGCCTCACTTTCTAACTCTCTTAGGGTAGTCAACTGGCTCGTCATCTACGAAGTCTCTTGAGGTAGCACACTGCAACACGTCATTGATATCAAATTGATCGACCAATTAATGAAATTGCTCATTAGAGTCTCCCTGCATGGTGAGTAATTTTTTCCTGCAGTCGGATTACACTCTGCAGGTTAATGAAGTAGGAATCCCTGGAGGGGCGGCGATGATCTTTTCGAGATTCACTACTGAGAAAATATACAGTACTGACGTTTGGCCATTATTCATTTCACGTAAGGACCACGAAGATAAGATACGAGAAAGATAGCCTTTTTTGTTTATTTATTTGCAAGTGGACTAGGAAAGAAAATGCCAAGTAGTGGTACAGGGTACCCTCTGTACGACGCATTAAGAAGTATGCATTAGGAACTATGTTCAGATTTTGGTCGCCGAGCGATTTTCATTGATTCGACACCGTTCAATCGTTGCATAATTATTTAGTTGTTTTGCTTGTTGCTAGAGATTTAACTGTTCTGCGGGAGTGTTAGCTCTCCAATAGAGGTCTAGCCCAGTTCCAGTACTAAATTCTGTATTACTCTGTTAAATAGGGTGCCATTTGTGTTTCTTTTGGGTAGACTTGAGTGAAATCTGCCTGCTTGATAGAGCAGGCGCAGCGTCCGAAAGCGGAGCCAAGTCCATCCTCGACCGAAGGCCAGCCGGGTGCAGGAGTTCCTGCACCACCTAATTTTTCTGAGCCCCCTATGACTCGCCAGGACAGGGTTGTATAGAACGACAATATATTTGTGTCTCAATCACTGCGTACCTAATGCAGCTCTCCTTTCAATTTTTTGGTCTCTAGTTCATGTCATTTGTTGAAATGTTAACTGGCTAATTTGTCAATTGAGTAATTACCAGATTTATTTACCTGAATGTGTTCATGCGAGAACACATGGTTCAGCCAACTGAATGGTTACTAATATTAGTCCTTGTATGAACCGTTGTTTGTTGAACTGGACAAACACAGAGGGATATAAGATCTGTTAATTTCATGAAGGTTCTCATTTACTATCTTTACCATTCAGGATCCGATATCTAACATCAGTTTTGTCTGGTTATTTCTCTTGCGTGCCTTGCGCCCTTCTGCTATACGGCGTTATAGTAATTTTCGCATATAGTGCTTTTTTGCGGAGTGTACCTCCATTTTGAATTGTAAACTCAGTTCCTGCCGAGAAAGAATTTTTTAGCTCTTTTATTTTACTGCTACAGATTTTATAACTGTATTTAATATCTTTGTTATTAATCAATCTGGTGCAGTTCTAAGATTGTAAATTACTCTGTTTCCTAATAGTCAGTACCACTGAAGGTGTTTTCCAATAGATGTTTAATAAATCAGACTTCGTGTGTTCTGTTAAATAAAGAGAAAGTTCACAACCCGACTGATGTTCGATCTCCGTTTGGCCCAGTCCTTGCTACCACTGGCAGCCTGAAGCGGGTACTGCGTACAATGCATATAGATGTAGTTGTAAATTTAGTCTACCTATTAAGACGCCTTTCCATCCATTTATAAACACACATAACTAAATGAAGAACTCTGTCTCTTATTTATCGAGAAAACAAAGGAGAAATTTCTGCTGCTGGCTGTCTCTCAGTAAAAACCTTCGTATTAGCCTCTAATTTTCTCATTGTAGTCACTTCGTGAGACATACACTATCTGATCAAATGTATCCGGACACTTGGCTGAAAATGACTTCCAAGTTCGTGGCGCCCTCCATTGGTAATGCCGGAATTTAATACGGTGTTGGCTCAACCTTAGCCTTGATGACAGCTTCCACTCTCGCAGGTGTTGGAAGGTTTCTTGAGGGAATGGCAGCTCATTCTTCACAGAGTGCTGCACTGAGGAGAGGTATCGATGTCGGTCGGTGAGGCATGGCACGAATCGGCGTTCCGAAATATCTCAAAGGTATTCTACAGGGTTCAGGTCAGGACTCCACAGGCCAGTCCATTACAGGGATATTATTATCGTGTGACCACTCCGCCACAGGCCGTGCATTGTGAACAGTGTTGAAAGATGCAATCGCCATCTCCGAATTGCTGTTCAACAGTGGGAAGAAAAAAGGTGACTGAAACATCAATGTAGGCCTGCGCTGTGATGGTGCCACGCAAAACAACAAGGGGTGCAAGCCCCCTTCCATGAAAAACACGACCACACCATAATACTACCGCCACCGAATTTTACTGTCGGCACTACACGCGCTGCCAGACGACGTTCACTGGGCATTCGCCATACCCACACCCTGCCATCTGATAGCCACGTTGTGTACCGTGATTCGTCACTCCGCATAACGTTTTTCCAGTCTACAGTCGTCCAATGTTTACGCTCCTTAGGCCAAGCGAGGAGCTGTTTGGTATTTACCGGCGTGATGTAAGGCTTGTGAGCATCCGCTCGGCCATGAAATCCACGTTTTCTCACCTCCCGCCTAACTGTCATAGTACTTGCAATCTGGAATTCCTTTGTGATGGTCTGGATAGATGTCTATCTATTACACATTATGACCCTCTTCAACTGTCAGCGGTCTCCGTCAGTCAGCAGACGAAGTTGGCTTGTACGCCTTTGTGCTGTACGTGCCCCTTCACGGTTCCATTTCACTATCACATCGGAAACAGGGATGTTTGGGAGCGTGGAAATCTCGCATACAGACGTATGACACAAGTGACACTTACTTAAAAAAATTGTTCAAATGGCTTTGAGCACTATGGGACGTAACATCTTAGGTCATCAGTCCCCTAAGAACGTAGAACTACTTGAACCTAACTAACCTAAGGATATCACACACATCCTTGCCCGAGGCAGGATTCGAACCTGCGACCGTAGCAGTCCCGCGGTTCCGGACTGCAGCGCCTAGAACCGCACGGCCACCCCGACCGGCAACGCCCAGTCACCTGACCACGTTCGAAGTCCGTGAGTTCCGCGGAGAGCCCGAATCTGCTCTCTCACGATAAGTAATGACTACTGAGGTACTGGAGTACGTGGCAGTAGGTGGCAGCACAATGCACCTAATATTAAAAGCTTATGTTTTTGGGGGTGTCTGGATACTTTTGATCACATAGCGTATATTAGAAAGTGTAATATGTTTCCACACAACACTTAGGAGAAGCGGTACAGAACTAACCTCTCAACTCCTATTTTTTCAAAGTATCGCTTACCGTCCATATTCTCACGAATTTCTAATCTTTGGTATATAGCATTTGAATCCACGTGATTTTGACGAGTAAGAGATGTCCCCCGTCAAGTCACTCACAGCTGCTAATTCTAATTCTCTCGAAATCGCACAACGTTCCGACAGCAGTGTTCCATTAGTAAGAAGGTTGTCTAGTCCCCCAACCGCTACCCACTAGGTGTTATCGACGAGAAAAACAGCACACCACAATTTTTTCCGCAGCCATATCAAGTAGCCTTATTGTCATCTTTCTGTAAACATTTTTATACTTCCTCGATCAGTCCGTCGATTAATTGAAGTGTAACCGTTAATTTTGTCACTACAGTCACTTCACGAGGCGTATGTGGGAGGTAGTAATACGTTTTCTCACAACGATTCCAAGAAGCGGCAAAGGATGGCCTCTCAGCCTTCCTTTCGTAGGATATCGCTTAGCCCCCCCCCCCCCCCCACACCTCCATATTCGCACGAATCTTCTAGTCTCCTATATATAGCGATGTATACGCTCAGTCAAGTTACAGATCCCTGCTAATTCTCTCGAAGTCGCATCACGTTGCAACAGCACTGTTCCATTAAATATAAGGCTGTCTAGCCCTCTGCCCGTCAGCGGCTAAGTAGAGAGCTATCACAACGAGAAAAAAGTAGCACCCCAGCGTTAAGGCAGTAATTTACTACCAAGCGGATGCTCGCGCCCATATTTGTTTTACGACTGGTACTGCTTCTAGTGATTTGTAGGCAATGACGTAATAGAACAGTAGCATGTCTCTTCGGCCATTTCAGATTCAATAGTTACATTTATCTACGTTCAGCTCCAACTCCCACCAACCGTCAGTTATCTGGAAATCGCTGTAGCTTACTGGTGTCGCAATCTTGGTGCAGACAGGAGTCTACGTCTAAGTACGTATTTTGTAACCACTGCAGGGTGTGTCCTATGTCGTAACAGTATAATTGATTTCATCGTTCCTTTTCCAGTCACATGCGTAAAGGTCGTGTAAAAATAAATGGCTCTATGCCTCTCTAAAACCCTAGCCTCCTCTATGGTCGTTACACCAGATATATATATATATATATATATATATATATATATATATATATATATATATATTATAGTCATGGAAACCTTACTGCTGCACCTTTGCTGTACAAGGACTGCACAAAGAAAATCTTATACCTCTGCAATTCGTCGATATGGAATGTTTGTATGTAAACATCATGTCCTTGTACATGTTCTAATCTCCTTTATCGTATTCCAATGATCACTACGCTACATACGCGACGGCATAATGGTATCAGAGTCTACATAGACTGTATGGTGTTTCATGAGAAACATCACCAGCTTTTCAATGGGGATATACCTCCATGATAGCTTCCTAACAATATCACAGAACTACCAACAAGCACACTATCTACCGTATCATTTAGATTGACCTACCAGCCTCGCACCTTCACGCTCAATTTAGAGCTACTGCAAGAGTAGGGAAAAATTCTGGGTTCAATCGTAGTGTTGTTCATATCTCCCCACGCGCTCTTCGGGAGTGGACCGACCATGATACCGTATTCCGTCTAGAACAGAGTGTATCCAATGGCAGTACACATGTGAGAAGTGTAGGTGTTTATATAGAAGCAAGCCCAGTACGTACACGCTATGCGTTCTTCTTCAGTTCGCTCCAGATTTTTTGTGCAAGGCATGTTACTACGGTTAGCGCTTCCGATGACAGTGTACGGGATTCGTAGCCCTATTAATGGGCAGCAGAATTAGTCACGTTCAGGTCGACTAAAAGCCCCGCCATAGATTTTCCCGACTGCTTGCAGACAACTAAATCAGGTGCAAACATCTTACACAAGAGTGTAGTTCGGAAAGTAAGTTCCGTTTCTATTTTTCTCTGCAGCACTGTTACGATCGCAGTTCCGCTCATGCAGAGTACTCTCTGATTGAGTCAGAACGAAATGATGTCATTTCGAGCTCGCTCTCAGTTGGTTCAAATGGTTCTCAGCACTATGGGACTTAACATATGACGTCATCAGTCCCCTAGACTTAGGAGCACTTAAATCAGGGTGGGAGTGGTGGTGCAGAACGCACAAATCTATAGACCAAAGTTGTCAAAAAGACACTGTGCAAGCTGCAGGTGGCTCCATAAATGTCTGTGGTGTTTTCTCATGGTATGGACTGGGTGGTTACCATGAGAAAAAGATTGAATAATCAACGAAAGGATAATGTTCTACGAGTCGGGGCGTGGAATGTCGGAAGCTTGACGTGGTAGGTAAGCTAGAAAATCTGAAAAGGGAAATGCAAAGGCTCAATCTAGATATAGTAGGGGTCAGTGAAGTGAAGAGGAAGGAACACAAGGATTTCTGGTCAGATGAGTATCGGGTAATACACTCCTGGAAATTGAAATAAGAACACCGTGAATTCATTGTCCCAGGAACGGGAAACTTTATTGACACATTCCTGGGGTCAGATACATCACATGATCACACTGACAGAACCACAGGCACATAGACACAGGCAACAGAGCATGCACAATGTCGGCACTAGTACAGTGTATATCCACCTTTCGCAGCAATGCAGGCTGCTATTCTCCCATGGAGACGATCGTAGAGATGCTGGATGTAGGCCTGTGGAACGGCTTGCCATGCCATTTCCACCTGGCGCCTCAGTTGGACCAGCGTTCGTGCTGGACGTGCAGACCGCGTGAGACGACGCTTCATCCAGTCCCAAACATGCTCAATGGGGGACAGATCCGGAGATCTTGCTGGCCTGGGTAGTTGACTTACACCTTCTAGAGCACGTTGGGTGGCCCGGGATACATGCGGACGTGCATTGTCCTGTTGGAACAGCAAGTTCCCTTGCCGGTCTAGGAATGGTAGAACGATGGGTTCGATGACGGTTTGGATGTACCGTGCACTATTCAGTGTCCCCTCGACGATCACCAGAGGTGTACGGCCAGTGTAGGAGATCGCTCCCCACGCCATGATGCCTGGTGTTGGCCCTGTGTGCCTCGGTCGTATGCAGTCCTGATTGTGGCGCTCACCTGCACGGCGCCAAACACGCATACGACCATCATTGGCACCAAGGCAGAAGCGACTCTCATCGCTGAAGACGACACGTCTCCATTCGTCCCTCCATTCACGCCTGTCGCGACACCACTGGAGGAGGGCTGCACGATGTTGGGGCGTGAGCGCAAGACGGCCTAACGGTGTGCGGGACCGTAGCCCAGCTTCATGGAAACGGTTGCGAATGGTCCTCGCCGATACCCCAGGAGCAACAGTGTCCCTAATTTGCTGGGAAGTGGCGGTGCGGTCCCCTACAGCACTGCGTAGGATCCTACGGTCTTGGCGTGCATCCGTGCGTCACTGCGGTCCGGTCCCAGGTCGATGGGCACGTGCACCTTCCGCCGACCACTGGCGACAACATCGATGTACTGTGGAGACCTCACGCCCCACGTGTTGAGCAATTCGGCGGTACGTCCACCCGGCCTCCCGCATGCCCACTATACGCCCTCGGTCAAAGTCCGTCAACTGCACATACGGTTCACGTCCACGCTGTCGCGGTATGCTACCAGTGTTAAAGACTGCGATGGAGCTCCGTATGCCTCGGCAAACTGGCTGATACTGACGGCGGCGGTGCACAAATGCTGCGCAGCTAGCGCCATTCGACGGCCAACACCGCGGTTCCTGGTGTGTCCGCTGTGCCGTGCGTGTGATCATTGCTTGTACAGACCTCTCGCAGTGTCCGGAGCAAGTATGGTGGGTCTGACACACCGGTGTCACTCTGTTCTTTTTTCCATTTCCAGGAGTGTATTAACAGCAGCAGAAAATGGTATAGCAGGTGTAGGATTCGTTATGAATAGGAAGGTAGGGCAGAGGGTGTGTTACTGTGAACAGTTCAGTGACCGGGTTGTCTAATCAGAATCGACAGCAGACCAACACCGACAACGATATTTCAGGTATACATACCGACGTCGCAAGCTGAAGACGAACAGATAGAGAAAGTGTATGAGGATATTGAAAGGGTAATGCAGTATGCGAAGGGGGACGAAAATCTAATAGTCATGGGCGACTGGAATGCAGTTGTAGGGGAAGGAGTAGAAGAAAAGATTACAGGAGAATATGGGCTTGGGACAAGGAATGAAAGAGGAGAAAGACTAATTGAGTTCTGTAACAAGTTTCAGCTAGTAATAGCGAATACCCTGTTCAAGAATCACAAGAGGAGGAGGTATACTTGGAAAAGGCTGGGAGATACGGGAAGATTTCAATTAGATTACATCATGGTCAGACAGAGATTCCGAAATCAGATACTGGATTGTAAGGCGTACCCAGGAGCAGATATAGACTCAGATCACACTATAGTAGTCATGAAGAGTAATCTGAAGTACAAGACATTAGTCAGGAAGAATCAATACACAAAGAAGTGGGATACGGAAGTTCTAAGGAACGACGAGATACGTTGAAGTTCTCTAACGCTGTAGATACAGCAATAAGGAATAGCGCAGTAGGCAGCACAGTTGAAGAGGAATGGACATCTCTAAAAAGGGCCATCACAGAAGTTGGGAAGGAAAACATGGGCACAAAGAAGGTAGCTGCGAAGAAACCATGGGTAACAGAAGAAATACTTCTGTTGCTTGATGAAAGGAGGAAGTACAAACATTTTCCGGGAAAGTCAGGAATACAGAAATACAAGTCGCTGAGGAATGAAATAAATAGAAAGTGCAGGGAAGCTAAGACGAAATGGCTGCAGAAAAAATGTGAAGACATCGAAAAAGATATGATTGTCGGAAGGACAGACTCAGCATACAGGAAAGTCAAGACAACCTTTGGTGACATTAAAAGCAACAGTGGTAACATTAAGAGTGCAACGGGAATTCCACTGTTAAATGCAGAGGAGAGAGCAGATAGGTGGAAAGAATACATTGAAAGCCTCTATGAGGGTGAAGATTTGTCTGATGTGATAGAAGAACAAACAGGAGTCGATTTAGAAGAGATAGGGGATCCAGTATTAGAATCGGAATTTAAAAGAGCTTTGGAGGACTTACGGTCAAATAAGGCAGAAGGGATAGATAACATTCCATCAGAATTTCTAAGATCATTAGGGGAAGTGGCAACAGAACGACTATTCACGTTGGTGTGTAGAATATATGAGTCTGGCGACATACCATCTGACTTTCGGAAAAGCATCATCCACCCAATTCCGAAGACGGCAAGAGCTGACAAGTGCGAGAATTATCGCACAACCAGCTTAACAGCTCATGCATCGAAGCTGCTTACGAGAATAATATACACAAGAATGGAAAAGAAAATTGAGAATGCGCTAGGTGACGATCAGTTTGACTTTAGGAAAAGTAAAGGCACGAAAGAGGCAATTCTGACGTTACGGCTAATAATGGAAGCAAGGCTAAAGAAAAATCAAGACACGTTCATAGGATTTGTCGACCTGGAAAAAGCGTTCGACAATATAAAATGGTGCAAGCTGTTCGAGATTCTGAAAATACTCTCCTGGAAATGGAAAAAAGAACACATTGACACCGGTGTGTCAGACCCACCATACTTGCTCCGGACACTGCGAGAGGACAGTACAAGCAATGATCACACGCACGGCACAGCGGACACACCAGGAACCGCGGTATTGGCCGTCGAATGGCGCTAGCTGCGCAGCATTTGTGCACCGCCGCCGTCAGTGTCAGCCAGTTTGCCGTGGCATACGGAGCTCCATCGCAGTCTTTAACACTGGTAGCATGCCGCGACAGCGTGGACGTGAACCGTATGTGCAGTTGACGGACTTTGAGCGAGGGCGTATAGTGGGCATGCGGGAGGCCGGGTGGACGTACCGCCGAATTGCTCAACACGTGGGGCGTGAGGTGTCCACAGTACATCGATGTTGTCGCCAGTGGTCGGCGGAAGGTGCACGTGCCCGTCGACCTGGGACCGAACCGCAGCGACGCACGGATGCACGCCAAGACCGTAGGATCCTACGCAGTGCTGTAGGGGACCACACCGCCACTTCCCAGCAAATTAGGGACACTGTTGCTCCTGGGGTATCGGCGAGGACCATTCTCAACCGTCTCCATGAAGCTGGGCTACGGTCCCGCACACCGTTAGGCCGTCTTCCGCTCACGCCCCTACATCGTGCAGCCCGCCTCCAGTGGTGTCGCGACGGGCGTGAATGGAGGGACGAATGGAGAGGTGTCGTCTTCAGCGATGAGAGTCGCTTCTGCCTTGGTGCCAATGATGGTCGTATGCGTGTTTGGCGCCGTGCAGGTGAGCGCCACAATCAGGACTGCATCCGACCGAGGCACACAGGGCCAACACCCGGCATCATGGTGTGGGGAGCGATCTCCTACACTGGCCGTACACCTCTGGTGATCGTCGAGGGGGCACTGAATAGTGCACGGTACATCCAAACCGTCATCGAACCCATCGTTCTACCATTCCTAGACCGGCAAGGGAACTTGCTGTTCCAACAGGACAATGCACGTCCGCATGTATCCCGTGCCACCCAACGTGCTCTAGAAGGTGTAAGTCAACTACCCTGGCCAGCAAGATCTCCGGATCTGTCCCCCATTGAGCATGTTTGGGACTGGATGAAGCGTCGTCTCACGCGGTCTGCACGTCCAGCACGAACGCTGGTCCAACTGAGGCGCCAGGTGGAAATGGCATGGCAAGCCGTTCCACAGGACTACATCCAGCATCTCTACGATCGTCTCCATGGGAGAATTGCAGCCTGCATTGCTCCGAAAGGTGGATATACACTGTACTAGTGCCGACATTGTGCATGCTCTGTTCCCTGTGTCTATGTGCCTGTGGTTCTGTCAGTGTGATCATGTGATGTATCTGACCCCAGGAATGTGTCAATAAAGTTTCCCCTTCCTGGGACAATGAATTCACGGTGTTCTTATTTCAATTTCCAGGAGTGTAGTTTGGGTAAGCTGTAGGGAGAGACGGGTCATATACAATATGTACAACAACCAAGAGGGAATAATAAGAGTGGACAATCAAGAACGAAGTGCTCGTATTAAGAAGGGTGTAAGACAAGGCTGTAGTCTTCCGCCCCTACTCTTCAATCTGTACATCGAGGAAGCAATGATGGAAATAAAAGAAAGGTTCAGGAGTGGAATTAAAATACAAGGTGAATAGATATCAATGATACGATTCGTTGATGACATTGCTATCCTGAGTGAAAGTAAAGAAGAATTAAATGATCTGCTGAACGGAATGAACATTCTAATGAGTACACAGTATGGTTTGAGAGTAAATCGGAGAAAGACGAAGGTAATGAGAAGTAGTAGAAATGAGAACAGCGAGAAACTCAATGAAGTTAAGGAATTCTTCTACCTAGGCAGTAAAATAACCAATGACGGACGGAGCAAAGAGGACGTCAAAAGTTGACTCGCTATGGCAAAAAAGGCATTTCTGGCTAAGAAAAGTCTACTAATATCAAATACCAGCTTTAATTTGAGGAAGAAATTTCTGAGGATGTACGTCTGGAGTACAGCATTGTATGGTAGTGAAACATGGACTGTGGGAAAACCGGAACAGAAGAGAATCGAAACATTTGAGATATGGTGCTATAGACGAATGTTGAAAATTAGGTGGACTGATAAGGTAAGGAATGAGGAGGTTCTACGCAGAATCGGAGAGGAAAAGAATATGTGGAAAACACTGATAAGGAAAAGGGACAGGATGATAGGACATCTGCTAAGACATGAGGGAATGACTTCCATGGTACTAGAGGGAGCTGTAGAGGGCAAAAACTGTAGAGGAAGACAGAGATTGGAATACGTCAAGCAAATAATTGAGGACGTAGGTTGCAAGTGCTACTCTGAGATGAAGAGGTTAGCACAGGAAAGGAATTCGTGGCGGGCCGCATCAAACCAGTCTGTAGACTGATGACCAAAAAAAAAAAAAAAAAATGGACTGTGTCTTCTGTTCAAACTGAAGCGATCATTGATTGAAAATGGTTTTGTTCGACTACTTGGAGACCATTTGTAGCTATTTGTGGACTTCATGTTCGCAAACAACAAAGGGTTTTCTCGGATGACAGTGGACAATTTTGCAACCCAGATCACCCGGCAAGAATCCCATAGAACATTTATGGAACTTAATCAAGAAGCCAGTTGGCACACAAAATCCTGCACTGGCAACAATTTCGCTATTACGGACGGCTACTAAGGCAGCATAGCTCAATATTTCTGCAGGGAACTTCCAGCGACTTGTTGAGTCCTTGCCATGTCGAGCTGCTTCACTACGCCGGACAAAATGAGGCCCGACACGATATTAGTAGGTAACCAGTGTCAGATGCTGAGTAATTTTTGTGAGGGACACAGAGACCCCATGTAGCTATTTGAGACAGCGTTATCAGCACCTGGTAGAGACTGAGAGGGGCCTCCTTTTGGGTCTTTATTTTTACAGCTGATCGAATCGTACAATATCCAGATTTTTGGGTCATTGTGATGTTGGACTGCACGAGAACGCAAGGGCAGGCATAGTCGTCGTCACGATTCCGATTAGTCACATCTGATCACCACAGGAGAGAGTGACTGTGTTGTGAACCAAGCACATCGTAGCCCCGTCATTGGAGAACAAGTAATGGATTCGCTGCAAACATTCTGTGTTGTACCGCACTGGATTAGAGAGTTACTGTCTCATAAGTAAGCAGTCGTTAACAACACAACGCAAAAGGGTGCGTTTGCAATAGTGGTTACCATGAAGCATGGACGCTGTTGAATTACGTCCCATTGAGTCCACTAATTAACTGCGAGTCTGGACTACACCGAATGACCATCGTCGACGATCTGGAGAGAATTTATATTCTTCCAGTGTTCTGAAGCACAGCGATGCTACTACTAGAGGGGGGGTGGACATCGTGTATGACTTCAGGTCTCGCCTGGTGGCAGTACAGCGGCATGTCAGAGACTCCTGCACTCTCTTGTATTACCAATATCGTCATGACATTTTCCAGGAGAACAATGCTTGTCTATGGTCTGTCTGTGTGATGTTGAGCCACCAAGATCTCCAGATCTGTACCTGACAGAACATGTTTGGGATCAACTCGGGTGTCAACTATGTCCCAGTACCAGTACCCAGGATATTAAGAATCAGTTACAACAATGTCGTGTGCCATATTGCCTCACGAGAGGATAGAACGACTTTATGAAACCCTTCCCATGAAAATGAGTACATTAATGAAGGAAAGGACAGTCGCAATGTCATCTTGGTAAGTGGACTTATACTGTGAAGTTCTTTGCAAACATGGCTCGATATTGTATCTCTGAAACAACATTACATACTCACTCAACACACGAATTTTCACTTCGTCCCTTGTCAGGCAGTGTTGAACATCATTACTCTTCACTGAAAATATTGAATAAGAAACAAAGAAGTTAGATTGCCTAAATTTCTAGTTGTCTCAACAAAATCTCATTATTAACTAGATTCTTTTGGGTATTAGGCAGCGTAGTCCTTCAAAACTTCGCAGGGGCTAAGAAACGGAAATCGACATTTTAACTGAGATACAACGGTCCTCCGAACAATCTTTATTCCCGCTTACCAAACTGAATCCAGCGAAGGAAACAAAGTACCAAACCATGTACCCATCTAGCGCAACACGGCTTATGGAGTAGAGATGTAAATGTATCTTATAAATCGAATGTCGGCAGGGCACATCATACCGACAGTACATAGTTTTCGCTGTTAGTACCAGGAGTCACAGTTTTGTCAAAGTATGTCACTCAAAGCAAAGTCATAGTTATATACACATAAACTTAAAAGAAAATCTTCGTCTGAAGATGAAAACATAAGCCGGCTGGTGTAGTCGAGCGGTTCAAGGCGTTCAGTCTCGCAGGTTCGAATCTTGCCTCGGGCATGGATGTGTGTGATGTCATTAGGTTAGTTAGGTTTAAGTAGTTCTAAGTTCTAGGGGACTGATGACCTCAGATGTTAAGGCCCATAGTGCTCAGAGCCATGTGAACCATGTGAAAACATAAGACTTCTAAATGCGTCATAACAACAAGTTATTATAACAGCACAGAGAAATCTTTTAGATGATTCTCTAATCTTTGTACTTTTCTAAACTATTCATTGGCTCTTACCACTTGCCAAATGTTTGCGAAAATAACCAATCTCTCAACGAAAGCAGTGTGACCATTTTTTTAAAAAATTTTCCTTCTTTGATAAATGATAATGTGGGTCCCCATTCCTCACTTCATTCCTAATCCAACTAAGGCGACAGTCCAGTCTGACAACAAACCACGAAGAGATAGACTAATATGAGGAATATGGAAAGATGCTGGTGTCTGCCATACTACTTGCATTTTGACCAAAACACCCGTCTGCTGTGATTAAAAGCCAGTTCCGATTTGCTTCTACCAATAGTTTCAATGTGAACAGAGCAGAAACAATTGCAGCGACCCTCATAATTAACACATTTTAATAGAATCTAGACAGACCATTTGATAGCCTATTACTCTTAACAGGTCAAGGAACAAACAAGTGAAATCTTATTTCAATAATAGTTTTCCGTTCGTATGAGGAAGTGTTAAGATGGTCAAGTTTCGCACATGTGCAACGTTCCCTTCCTGGCGTGACAGTCTTTCTTGTTTTCCGCAGATAATGCGGAACCTCCGGGTATTAAATTCAAAGGAACGGCTGTCCGGGACAGTCGCTTTACAACCGTTCTTAGAGGAATGCACCAGGGAGAACAATCCATTCATTAATGGTGGAGACATGCCTCTTGCAGATACGATGGTTCTAGCCCAAAAAATACAGTTCAAAAACTGATAACCATGTACGCCCCCAGGTGACATAGTGGCGCCAGTATAAAAGCGACAGCACGCTTATTAAGCAGGAAATTACGACCCCAGAAAATGTACTGACACCAAAAGTGTTTACAAAAACCGTGGAAAGAGTTAAGATGCTTTTGCAAAGTATTCAGAATAGTAGGAGGATAAATGTGCATTTCTTCATGTCTCATAGGCTAACACCAATGGTATAGCTTTAAGTGACCTCCATTATGTGACTTAGATATCTTTCAGGCTAATAAGAAGAGAGGAGGGGACTCGCACGGAAAACTTTCTCTTTTATACGTTCTGGTTGGTTGACACCAGTTTTGCCGCAATTAATTTTGTCGAGATGCCACAGTTAAAGAAACGATGTAGTCAGAGAATATTCCTTTCCGGAGGGAGCACGAGAATATTCGCATTCGGAGACATTATGTTCTGGAGAGCGGCAGAGAGAAGTCTCTGGTCTGAGATCGGGGGAGAGCAATAGTTCTTCGAGATCCGCTTCAGCATCCAGAATGGTGAGTATTCTCGCTGCAGTCTTATGATCTGAGATCAGCATTGTGTGAAGTTTAGGAACCTTGCTGCCAAGTTAGTGAGGTTTTACAGCCGTAGTCATGATTTTTAACTTTTCATATAAATTCTTTCACGTTTCAGGATGCAACGTTTGTTACAGTGAATTGTGAGTTACTACTGACTTGCTCATTAACTGACCTGGTGCACTTATTAGTTGTGATGCATGTCTAACCTTGCCTTCATATCATTACCTTAATACCATTATTTCTGTCACATCAGTTAAAATCTGAGTCGCGATCTCTGGAAGTAACGCTTCTTTCACACTGCATTTCTCAGTAGCTTGCGCACTCACCACATATGGACTACTTTTAAATCAGGTGGTTTAATACTTAATGTATTTCTATTTTTTAAATGAAAGCCTTCGCCATGTTTAGCTTTTCCGATGCATGTAGTTCTTTGCAAAATAAATGTGTGGTAATCAAATTTTTCTTGATATCATTTCGGTATTTGATTTCATGTCATTTTAATACAGATTGACGAAGGTGATCAGCCATACATACATGAGCAGGACGTTGCTTCTATGACAGTTCTGTGATTCAAATCTGTTTTTTAAATAAAAGACAGCTGTAGATTAGCGTATAGGGCATAGGATATATTCCTGTGTTTTGACTTAATCATCCATGCTGAGGCATCTGCGACCCTTGTGTTGACTCATTAGTAGAATCTAACGGCAACAGGACACTTAGTACCCCCGCACATATTCAATAATAGTCGACATCTTTCATTTAGCCCACCCTATAAGGACACAAAGTACTCCAAATAGATATCTTTCAGTTATCTCACCCTGCCAGGAAGGTATCCACATATATGTTAGTAATAGACTTGTTTTATTTAGCTCACCCTACCAGGATATTCACGCAACAGTAGTGGGTCAGTGGGCAAGCTAGCCAGCCTCGACCTCAAGAGGCCATTCTGGTTCTCAGGGAATAGAGCTTATTATATCTCGCTGACATCGGCATCAGTGCTTTCTTATTGGCACTGATATAGTCGTGTCATATTACTGCTGACAATTGCTTATGTGTTAAACAAGACACTTATCAAGGATAAGGAATGCTGGACCAGCATACGCGGCTCAGAGGCAATTCAAATGGTAGCAGCAGCGCGGTTCCGGACTGAAGAGCCTAGAACCGCTCGGCCACAGGGGCCGGCAGAGGCAATTGTGTTTATTATATTTCACTGACATCAGTAATTGTGTTGACACATGTCAAGGCCTTGTAGCGGGAGGGGGAGAGTCCTCTGCAAGTCTGGAACCGCGCGACCGCTATGGTCGCAAGTTCGAATCCTGCCTCGGGCATGGGTGTGTGTGATGTCCTTAGGTTAGTTAGGTTTAAGTAGTTCTAAGTTCTAGGGGACTGATGACCTGAGATGTTAAGTCCTACAGTGCTCAGAGCCATTTGAACCAAGTCCTCTGCACCCCAACTCCCTATACTGAGCTCATCTACACATCTGGCCATGCGCCCATGATCATGATAACAGCATCAGCACTTCCTTACTTTCAATGTCTTGACGTCTTGTTCTCAGACAATAGTGCTTGTTATACACTCCTGGAAATTGAAATAAGAACACCGTGAATTCGTTGTCCCAGGAAGGGGAAACTTTATTGACACATTCCTGGGGTCAGATACATCACATGATCACACTGACAGAACCACAGGCACATAGACACAGGCGACAGAGCATGCACAATGTCGGCACTAGTACAGTGTATATCCACCTTTCGCAGCAATGCAGGCTGCTATTCTCCCATGGAGACGATCGTAGAGATGCTGGATGTAGTCCTGTGGAACGGCTTGCTATGCCATTTCCACCTGGCGCCTCAGTTGGACCAGCGTTCGTGCTGGACGTGCAGACCGCGTGAGACGACGCTTCATCCAGTCCCAAACATGCTCAATGGGGGACAGATCCGGAGATCTTGCTGGCCAGGGTAGTAGACTTACACCTTCTAGAGCACGTTGGGTGGTACTGGATGCATGCGGACGTGCATTGTTCTGTTGGAACAGCAAGTTCCCTTGACGGTCTAGGAATGGTAGAACGATGGGTTCGATGACGGTTTGGATGTACCGTGCACTATTCAGTGTCCCCTCGACGATCACCAGAGGTGTACGGCCAGTGTAGGAGATCGCTCCCCACACCATGATGCCGGGTGTTGGCCCTGTGTGCCTCGGTCGGATGCAGTCCTGATTGTGGCGCTCACCTGCTCGGCGCCAAACACGCATACGACCATCATTGGCACCAAGGCAGAAGCGACTCTCATCGCTGAAGACGACACGTCTCCATTTGTCCCTCCATTCACGCCTGTCGCGACACCACTGGAGGCGGGCTGCACGATGTAGGGGCGTGAGCGGAAGACGGCCTAACGGTGTGCGGGACCGTAGCCCAGCTTCATGGAGACGGTTGCGAATGGTCCTCGCCGATACCCCAGGAGCAACAGTGTCCCTAATTTGCTGGGAAGTGGCGGTGCGGTCCCCTACTGCATTGCGTAGGATCCTACGGTCTTGGCGTGCATCCGTGCGTCGCTGCGGTCCGGTCCCAGGTCGACGGGCACGTGCACCTTCCGCCGACCACTGGCGACAACATCGATGTACTGTGGAGACCTCACGCTCCACGTGTTGAGCAATTCGGCGGTACGTCCACCCGGCCTCCCGCATGCCCACTATACGCCCTCGCTCAAAGTCCGTCAACTGCACATACGGTTCACGTCCACGCTGTCGCGGCATGCTACCAGTGTTAAAGACTGCGATGGAGCTCCGTATGCCACGGCAAACTGGCTGACACTGACGGCGGCGGTGCACAAATGCTGCGCAGCTAGCGCCATTCGACGGCCAACACCGCGCTTCCTGGTGTGTCCGCTGTGCCGTGCGTGTGATCATTGCTTGTACAGCCCTCTCGCAGTGTCTGGAGCAAGTATGGTGGGTCTGACACACCGGTGTCAATGTGTTCTTTTTTCCATTTCGAGGACTGTATTTTCCTGACGCTAGCACCAGCGCTTTCTCATCGTCATGGGGACCCGCACCCTACACCTACCTCAAAGTCCCCTCTACCCTCGACTATCCATGCTCAGACTAATATTTAGCCAGTGCTGGACAGCGGGTAAGTTTACACTTTTGTGTGTATCTAATGCAGCTATGGTGTAGTTGCTGCTTTTGCACTTTTGTGGACACTTTTCGGCACATACCACTATGTTCGGGGTTTCATACATGTATGTGAAACCCAAAACTCGCTCTCATGTACGGCTAAGTTCTCTGAATCCAGCTTTCCCTTGCCTCCACCCGGAGCAGCCAGCTCTCAGCAGCCAATTGCAACTGAACACTTTCAGTTTCATTCCTGTATGTACGTTGAGAATGAAGGAATTCCCGCCGGCCGGTGTGGCCGTGTGGTTCTAGGCGCTTCAGTGTGGAACCGCGTGACCGCTACCATCGCAGGTTCGAATCCTGCCTCGGGCATGTATGTGTGTGATGTCCTTAGGTTAGTTAGGTTTAAGTAGTTCTAAGTTCCATTCACGTGGAAAGGATGATTAATAACAACATAGTATAGTCTGCGAAATGTTAGTCGAGTGGCACCAAATCTGGAAATTTATAATATTGGTAATATGGGAGAACTTCACACCCAGAGATTGGTAGACGGACTGTTACTTCGGTAACTGGTGTCGACCAAGTGTGTGTCATTGAATATTTCAGTGTTATGCTACGGAAACATTCACTCTCCATACACACGCCACTCATACGTTCCACATATGTATACTTCGACAATATGAAAGAAAAGAAAGATTTCATAGCATAGTCTGTGAAACAAATTGCTGGTCAAGTGGAGCCAGATATAAAGAAAATCATAAAACTGATGATATCGTAGTTTATCTGATAAGAAATTGATAAAATTGCTAAAAAAACAGCAAAAAATGCTGATGACCTAGGTAAAAGATTGTATTGACTAATGTGTAAATACATCCATTACCACGAAACTTAAAACTTCTATTACAACATCATAAATATAGACCAAGTAGAACAATGCATCGGTGCCTATAAGCCCCCTTCCCCCTCCCATCTACGCTGATTTTAAAAGCTTATAGAAGACAGCTGTTTCGCAAATTACTGTGCTACAGTGCAATGACTGTACATAAACCATTGTTGTTATTTTCCTCACATTCTATCCAGACCACATATACATCCTACATATGATGTGCATACACCCTACATATGAGTTACATAAACTGTACATATTGCAAGCTCCCAATGACTGGTATTTAGATCGTAAATGTCGTTAATTCTCCCTGTCTATGGCAGGCTGAGAAGGGAGTTTGCTTAATTTTATCAGCAGGGATTACTTTTATTCATTTTTATGTAAGTCTGCTGTGGGGAAGGATCTTATGTACACTTTTTCTCTCTCGGCAGCGTAACGTTCCCTGACCATTCTGCCCGCTTTAGAATTGATGTTTAGGCCCATCAAAGTTCAGAATACAATCTTATCGATTGAATTTGAAGTCGCAAGGGATAACGCAATTGTAATTTTGGGTACTACTACTATGCTGATACATGCACATGCACTAAGTTATCACTGAAATGCAAATATCGTAACTATTTCTCTATGCAGATTTTCTATGTACCGTGGCTGGCATCGAGCAGGACTCGTGTCTGGTATCTCCAGCGCGAAGTGCTTGAATGCGAAACGATTCATCTTAGAACAACTGCACTCGTCACTTAATTTTCAGTAAGTTGTTAAACATCGACACACGCTGGCATAAATGTTCAGCAATCGCAAAAACTGGCTACAACTCCCTCTATTAGCTTTCTCGGCGGTTGCAGTTTGAAACTATGCACCACGTGGCGGGTCGTAACGGAAATCTCGAACGGAGAAGATTATTCTTATATCGGATAAATTGAACAAAAATCAATAAATGGTTCTTAATTAATCGATCGCACAAAAGCCTCTGATAAATAAATTATTAACATTAAACATATTTAAACATTCAAATACCTCTATCCTGTTTTCGACACAGCGTTATGAAGGATCGTCTGGACGCTCACCTGTCTTCCAAGAAATCATAACCGTTGCGGGGCTCTTTCTCACGAGCAACGCCGGGGTACGCCCATGACCAACCTCTGGTAAGAAAATGTTTTTTTTAGACTTTCGCACCTCTGGTCGAACCATCCTGTTCCTGAACTTTGCCTTCCACTGACTGTGCTAAAGTTGGTAGAAGATTCTGAGACGCACTACATCTCTGGTTTGTCTGCTACCACACTCAAAACGTTCACACCTGACCACGTACTTTAAGGATAGGTGGGGAAATGTAAACAGGGACACAGGACGTGCATATTGTAATGAGAATAAAAGACTTTGATCCATAATTGTTTCTGCATGCATGTAATTTGGGGCTGAGATTATTTCGCTGTTCATTAATTATGTAAAGTAATTGAATTTACGCTGATAATGTCTATCAGCTGATGGCAACATAACACTGTATTATCTATTGTGACGTTACAATATACCATACAAATATAGTACACATGCTGCAGTAAGTTACTTCAAAACTATAAAAAATGACCTCATAGCTTAGTCTGCGAAACCTTAGTCGGGTAGAACCAAATCTGGTAGTTGACAAAGTTGGTAAACTGGTAGGATGCCAGATCAGAAAACTGGTAAAAAAATGCAAATATACCAGCCAAAAAAATAAAGTAATAAATAAAAATTGAGCACTTTATTCGGATTCAGACCATCAGAGTAATCTATATGTTGCTCACGTCAATAGTTGTAGGGCCCTACTGCTCTTATGTAAATAGCTATCCATTCTAGGTCTATTCTCTGTGGTTGAGAGGGGTAGGGCGCGGGAAGAAGCTATAAGAAATCCATTCTAGGGATTCATCGAAAATGACTTAAGCATTTCTACATGTTACCCTTGTTAAGCGTGACCAGCTGTAAACACGTGGTGCAATAGGTCAAAATGGAAGCGTAAAAATTAGTTGAGAGTGTGAAGATAACACATCTCCTTTTGAGTAACTGCATGACTGCCTTCACTATCAAGAAAAGACAAACGGTGTACTACCCACCATGAGTCAACAGGTTTTCTGTAAACACGGCCAATGCCCGTCTTCTTGTATCCACAAACAGGAAAAAAAAAAACAAAAAAAAATAGTTCACTCACTCAGATTCACTTAGTTCCAGCATAACGCAACGTATTGAGAACACAGCGTTACCAGCCCTACACATGTTAGTGGTACGTTATATGAAGAGCCTGCAACCGTTATTTTAGACATTTCGGTGTCTGCCTCCTTAGCTGAGTGGTCAGCACAACAGAATGACATGTAAGAGACCTGGGTTCGCCAGGTCAGAGATTTTCTCTGCTCAGGGAATGGGCGTTGTGTTGTCTTCACCATCATGTCATCCTCACTGACAAGTCGCTGAAGTGGCGTCACCTAAAAAGGCTTTCACCAGGTGACCAGGCTCCCCTGAGGTGGGGCTCCTGACCTAGCCACAAGCATTATCATCATCATCATCAGAGGTTACCATCAATCACGAACCATATGTCTGTTACAAGTCCAGAACGTGACTTACGTTGAAGCAGGCATTTTAATGTACGTACACTATCATATCCCCCTGTCAGTCCACCAATACACATTATGACTGGCAACCTACAGAAAATATGAGAGTGAGACCGTCAGCTTTTGATGGTTAATACAGTGCAAATAACGGCGTAAAACGCATAACAAGAGAGAATTCGATTCTACACAGAGTACGCGAAAGAACTTGTCCCCCTTCTAACAGCCGTGTACCGCAAGTCTCTAGAGGAACGGAAGGTTCCAAATGATTGGAAAAGAGCACAGGTAGTCCCAGTCTTCAAGAAGGGTCGTCGAGCAGATGCGCAAAACTATAGACCTATATCTCTGACGTCGATCTGTTGTAGAATTTTAGAACATGTTTTTGCTCGAGTATCATGTCGTTTTTGGAAACCCAGAATCTTCTCAGTAGGAATCAACATGGATTCCGGAAACAGTGATCGTGTGAGACCCAACTCGCTTTATTTGTTCATGAGACCCAAAAAATATTAGATACAGGCTCCCAGGTAGATTCTATTTTCCTTGATTTCCGGAAGGCGTTCGATACAGTTCCGCACTGTCGCCTGATAAACAAAGTAAAATTTGAGGCGGAATGATCATATAAAATTAATTGTTGGTAAGGCGGGTACCAGGTTGAGATTCATTGGGAGAGTCCTTAGACAATGTAGTCCATCAGGAGGTGGCTTACAAAACACTCGTTCGACCTATACTTGAGTACTGCTCATCAGTGTGGGATCCGTACCAGATCGGGTGGACGGAGGAGATAGAGAAGATCCAAAGAAGAGCGGCGCGTTTCGTCACAGGGTTACTTGGTAACCGTGATAGCGTTACGGAGATGTTTAGTAAACTCAAGTGGCAGACTCTGCAAGAGAGACACTCTACATCGCGGTGTAGCTTGCTCGCCAGGTTTCGAGAGGGGGCGTTTCTGGATGAGGTATCGAATATATTGCTTCCCCCTACTTATACCTCTCGAGGAGATCACGAATGTAAAATTAGAGAGATTGGAGCGTGCACGGAAGCTTTCAGACAGTCGTTCTTCCCGCGAACCATACGCGACTGGAACAGAAAAGGGAGGTAATGACAGTGGCACGTAAAGTGCCCTCCGCCACACACCGTTGGGTGGCTTGCGGAGTATAAATGTAGATGTAAAATGTAGATGTAGATGTAGAATTGTTTAAATATGTGCCAGAAAGAATTTTATTACCCAGTCCTGTGAAGCAATGGCATGAGATTGAGCCCTCCACCCATACACATATACTTACAGACAGCACGCATGCATGCTCGTTGGCAGACCGCCAGCCAGCCATCTCTGAGCAGATACGAAATGTAGCTGGGAAAGTAACCTTCACCTCTGTGGCAATATCACTGCCCCAAAAATCACTTTTAAATTTGCCAGACGTGTTCTCATCTACTCTGAGACTTTCAAAGGCAGCTTCATTGATAACTTTCACGATTGTCTTATACGCTACTTCCACTTTTGTATCTTCAGTCTGATCTATCTTCTCACTTAATCTAAACTTGTGTAGGAAGGCAAGTGAAGTTTGCTGCAACAGACCTAACTTATATTGTGGCTCTTCAGTTTCTCTCCATTCTCACTACAATTCTTTTGGCACCTACTAATTTTTTGTATAGGGAACCAAAGTGCACACTGAATTAGGAAACGGTCAGATCCACATTCTGCTTCCCTGTAGACTCTGCGGAGCTCCATCTTTATAGGATTACTTGCTTTCCCTACAGAATAATCAATTAAAGACTGTAGCTTCCTTGTGGGCTGTGTCCACGGATATTTATGGACTTTTTTCATATGTTAAGACTGTTTTGACCACACACATCTACCAACCTCTCCTTTTCATTCACAATAAACCCCGAAAATTTGCCTACAAATCTACTAGCCCATTAAAATTTCCCAAAAAAGAATGCCATCTAGGATATGCTATTCATGTTGAGAAGAATAATTTCTTTGATGTTTTGATAAACCTCTTAGAAAATAAATCAATTTAATAATTTCAACCAGAGATTCGAGTTTCCTTCAAAAATTTGAATTCATGGATAATATTTAGATACCAGACCGGTCGTTAATTAACAAGTCATAAATCTAAATCAATCATTTTATGGAATTAGAATAATTTTCCCCAGTCAACAATTATCACCGAAGCTTTGCTTGTATGGAGAACCGTCAAATGGCGGAAGCAGAGTCAATTTAGCATTCTTCAGTTGGTTAATGTAGATAATGCTGAAAATGGATAATTTACTTAGTAGTTCCTGAACGTTACGTTTGAATGTAAGGTGAAGCCACGCGGTGGCTTAGGCATACTAGTTTTCCCTCGTTCGGAGAATTTGCGCCCAAACACGTATGTCAACCAGAGAGGCAGAGATACCAAGCCTGCACCAACGGTTCTTTCCCTCCCGCTTTCATGTTGGCTGCTGAGACCTACTTGGGAACTGCGGACGCACGCTGCGGCGCAGCCCTCCAGTTTACAAACAGCACCGAGAGCCACACCCCGGCCCGTTCAGGGACTGATCTTGCACGCCTTCACTTTGCGGACAATTACCGCCATTTTATTATTGAAGTTTTGTCTCTCATCATCTGGGGAGCGCCCATGTGCTAGGCACGCCCGTGTAGATCAGCATGATTCATGCGCGGAAGCTTGTGCAGTCACATTGGTTGCTACCGAGCAATTACACCGCTTGCGCAGCGAGCACCCGGAGGTAAGCACTATCGTTCAGCGCCCGCTCCTGTTTTCGTTATACGGATCTCATGGCTAACGTCTTATCATTCTCTCGTTCAACGATTCCTCGATCTCTCGGACGGTACTTAATCTCATTTAATTTGAATCTGTTTTGATCCATTTTCTTGTTTTAATCTCTTGCTCTACAGCAAGGTGGTTTCTTTCCAAGTAGTTTAGATCTGTCAGTGCTACCTCACACTTGTGTGTTTTACTGCAATATGTATGCCAATTGTTATCACACTTACTATCATAGTCTGTAACTTTCCCACTGTCCCTTTGTCATTACATGAAGCTATCGGTTAGGCTAAGGATCACGTGCCGAGAGAAGTGCTTCGACAGCTTTGCAGTCCAGGGGCCGTAGATAAGAAGGTGAGCGTAACTTGTCTGAGAAGGAAAGGTGGCAGGCAGCAGAACACCATACTGCATTAGTCATCCAGTTCATACAACAGACCAGCACTTACAGACTGCACTACATCATTGCCCAGTAAAGCAGAACTCGTCAATCTGCAGCGTTTGAGATGTCGATGATGCGCAATCAGTGACCTGTAAGCATATGCGTCTAACGTCTGTCTGTATGCAGCCTGATATTCTATGGCAACGAACACCTACGTAGGGAAACAATTTAACTACATACTTGAGGTTAGTTGGTTGATGAAAGAAAAAAAATTGTTCAAATGGCTCTGAGCACTATGGGACTTAACATCTGAGCTCATCAGTCCCATAGACTTAGAACTACTTGAACGTAACTAACCTAAATGGTTCAAATGGCTCTGAGCACTATGGGACTCAACTGCTGTGGTCATTAGTCCCCTAGAACTTAGAACTACTTAAACGTAACAAACCTAAGGACATCACACACATCCATGCCCGAGGCAGGATTCGAACCTGCGACCGTAGCAGTCGCACGGTTCCGGACTGCGCGCCTAGAACCGCGAGACCACCGCGGCCGGCAACTAACCTTAGAATATCACACACATCAATGCCCGAGGCAGGATTCGAAGCTGCGATCGTAGCACCAGCGCGGTTCCGTACTGAAGCGCCTAGAACCGTTCGGTCACAACGGCCGGCCAATGAAAGAAGAAGTAGAAAACTGTTCAGGGAAATTCAAGAATACAGAAATAAAAGACACTTAAGAATGATGTTAATAGGAAGTACAGGGAAGCTAAGGAAAAACAGCTGCATCAAAAGTGCGAAGAAATCGAAAAAGAAATGATTGTCGGAAAGTCTGACTCAGGAAATGGAAATCAAAACAACCCTCGGAATGGACGACATAGTAGCAAGCATTAGTGGCCTAGAGAAACAACTGAAAGGTCTGAAAGCCAATAAATCACCAGGTCCGGATGAAAACCCATTTAGATTTTACAAAGAGTACTCTACGCTATTGGCCCCTTACCTGTCTTGCATTTATCGAGAATCTCTTGCCCAGCATAAAGTTCCAAGCGACTGGAAAAAACCGCAGGTCACTCCTATATACTTGTATAATAAGAGTAAAAGAACGGACACGCAAAATTACACACCAATACCCCTAACACAAGATTGCGACGGAATCCTTGAACACATTCTTAATTTCTTGAGGCTGAGAAGCTTATGTCCATGAATCAGCATGGTTTAGGAAAGCACCACTCGTGCGAAACTCAAATTGCCCTTTTTTCACATGATGTTGTATACCGCAAACTACGGATGAAGAGTAGCAGGCAGATTTGATATTTCTAGATTTTCGGAAAGAATTTGACATGGTGCTCAATTACAGGCTGTTAACAAAGGTACGAGCATATGTAGTAAGTTCTAAGATATGTGAGTGGTTCAAAGATTTCTTAATTAATAGAACCCACTATGTTGTTCTCGAAAACGAGTGTTCATCTGTCACAAAGATGTCGTTATGAGTGCCCCAGGGGAATGTGATAGTACCGTTATTGTTCTCTATATACATTAATGACTTGTTGGACAGGGTGCGGAGCAATCTGCAGTTGTTCGCTGATGATGCTGTGGCGTATGGTAAGTTGAAGTTCAATGACTGTAAGAAGATACAAGACGACTCAGACAAAACTTCTAATTGGTGTGATGAAAGGGAGCTAGTTCTAAATGTGGAAAAATGTAAGTTAATGCGGATGAGTAGGAAGAACAGATCTCAAATGTTCCAACACTATAAAATAATAGTGTAGGGCTTGACACAGTCACGTCGTTTAAATATCTGGGATTAACGTTGCAAAGCGATATGAAATAGAACATGTGGTATCGATAGCTACGATGCCACAACGTGGGTGCGCTCTGCTAGGTTGGCACTACGACACCGACGACAGCGCCCTCTAGCTGGCGCTGTGCAGCTCTACGAGCGCCGCTCCTGATTCTGCCCATTTGTTCGCGAGCTGACGACCAGCCAACATTGTTTCATCTTAATAGTGGGCGTGTCACTACAGATTTTGCCTGTTAGCTTTGATATGTCCGGCTCCGCATTACGTGCTTGTTTTTACCGAAAGTTACGTATATGTCATTGATTAATATTCTCTATTAAATGTACTTTTACGTCAAAAGCAGTACTGAGATTTTTATCTCACCTGCTCCTCCTAGCTTCCTACATTCGGCCTACCCTCAGTTTACAGGAGCAGACCCACGCACCGCCTTCCAGGCGGGATACAAAAGAACGAGCACATGTGAGAACTGTGGTAGGGAAGGACAATGGTCGACTTCGGTTCACTGGGAGAATTTTAGGAAAGTGTGGTTCACCTGTTAGGGAAACCACATATAGGACGCTGGTGCGACCTATTCTTGACTACCGCTCGAGTGTTTGGGACCTGTACCACGGGTCGGATTAGAGGAAGACATCAAAGCAGTTCAGAGATGGGTTTCTAAATTTGTTTCCTGTATATTCAAACAACATGTAAGTGTGACGGAGATGCTTCAGGAACTCAAATGGGAAGGCGACGTTCTTTTCGATGAACACTATTGAAAAAATTTAGAGCATCTGCATTTGTGGCTGGCTGCCGAACGATTTTATGTCGCCAGCATACACTGCGCATGAGGACCGAGAAGATAAATTACGAGAAATTAGGGCTTGTGCGGAGGCATGTAGAGAGTCATTTTTCCCTTTTCTCTGTTTGCGAATGGAACAGGGGAGGAAATGACTAGTAATGGTACATGGTACCCTCAGCCAGGCACCGTATGGTGCATTGCGGAGTATCTATGTAGATGTAGATGTAGATATTAAAAGTAAGTGTGGTAACATTAAAAGTGCAATGGGGACTCAACAATTAAATGCAGAGAAGAGAACACATAGGTGGTAAGATTTCATTGAAGGCTTCTATGAGGGCGAAAATTTATATGATGACGTGAAGGAAGAAGAAAAAGGAGTCGGTATAGAAGAAATAGAGCATCCAATAATAGAATCAGCATATACTAGAGCACACAATTCCCAAGACTGCCGGAGACGACAAGTCCGAGAAATTTCGCTCAGTTAACTTGACAGCTCATGCATCCAACTAAGGCGCTGCAGTCATGGACTGTGCGGCTGGTCCCGGATAAGTCCTCCCTCTGGCATGGGTGTGTGTGTTTGTCCTTAGGATAATTTAGGTTAAGTAGTGTTTAAGCTAAGGGACTGATGACCTTAGCAGTTAAGTCCCATAAGATTTCACACAAATTTGAATATACATCCAAGTTGTTGACAAGAATAATGTACAGACCGTGCCACGAATCGATTAGTCGCGTCCGGCTCGCAAGTGGACTGATCTTTGGCCAGAGAGGGCGCGGGTACTGTACACACTCTCTCTCTATCTATCTATCTCTCTCTCTCTCTCTCTCTCTCTCTCTCTCTCTCTCTCGGGTGTGTCAGGTCTCTGATACGTTGCATGGGTTGTGTGGGCCTTCTCGGAAAAAAAAAAAAAAAATGCTCTGAGCACTATGGGACTCATCTGCTGTGGTCATTAGTCCTCTAGAACTTAGAACTACTTAAACCTAACCAACCTAAGGACATCACACACATCCATGCCCGAGGCAGGATTCGAACCTGCGACCGTAGCAGTCGCACGGCTCCGGACTGCGCGCCTAGAACCACGAGACCACCGCGGCCGGCCTTTTCGGAAAGTCCTGAATTTGTCGCTGTGCTAGGCCTTCGAATACACGGGGCGTGTCTTGGCGGAAATTGGAAAACAGCGAGTTAGCACGGAGCCAGGAGACGACAGCTGGCATCAGGCAAACCTTTGCAGGCCGAGGAACGCAATTTGCTGTTGCCTTCTAGCTCCAGGTACGATAGCGGCCAATAAATTATAGCCGCAAGCAGCCTTCCCGAGAGCCTTCATTTAAAAAACCTGCTGAGCAGCTGATGCAACGTTACGCTAGAATTCAGTTCTCATGTGACACACTTCCTAGCGTGGTTTTTACGCAATCCTCCTGGAGCGTCACCGTCTATGTGCGAGCCTTCTAGTGTTTGATGTTTGGAAAGTGAGCTTCTCTGACGGCAAGCCGTTATTATTGCAACTGGATTCTGTCTTCGCGTTTTCCCGTGAGGAAAATCTCCTAGTGTGTTCATTATTTATTTATGTACTGTTTTCTTTTGATGTATCTATATGTATTAACGTTTTGCTGCGTTATAAATTTAGAGTTTCTTGTTCTATGTATTAGCACCTAGCACTGAAATTTAACGTTCCTTCTTTTGTGCTCATGCGGGAGCTATTTTCTCGATATTAAATAACCTTTTGTTCGCTTCGTCTGTGAGAAGCGTTCTGTTGGCCATGAACCAGTAACTGCACTTTGTCGTATGTTCTGGATACTCTCATAGCTGTTGAATTCTTGCTCAAGAGAGGGTGTGTTGAAGTGTAGACATTGTGTTAATATGCGTACAAGCTTTTTCTTTCTGAACTGTCGAGATAAAAATAAACGGCTTGGCTTAGCCTATGGGTCACTGAGGTCGCAATATTGATGCAGTATTGTTATTCGTATATGCTCTTTGTTTTAAAATTTGTACTTTGTGTGTTTCGGAAGCCGCTAATTTTGGAGTGTAGGCAACACTTTAGTGAGGTGTGCTGATCCCCGCTGACTTCAGGACCAATCTTATTTACGCCCCTCAGCTCCGGAGTCGATATGAGGTTTTAGTAACTGACTTTGAGAAATCTGTTATCCCTCATTAAGGTGTTGGGTGTTTATTGTTTAATTCAGGGTAAAGTACATTCTGCTATGTTGAAACTTGGCAGCTTGCATTGCTGTTTGAAAGCCAATATGAGGTTAGACATTTTAGCAGACAACCTTGTAGGTGGGGCAACAACAGCTATCACTACTCACCTTGGGTATTAATAATCGCTTCAGCAGTATTTTGGTCCTTTATTACAGCACCACTACCGGTTTCGTGGCGTTAAAGCCACATTTTAGGTGATATCTGTATAACAATAAATCCCGAAGGAATAACAACTCTGACACATGCACTGCTATGGTAAATTGTTTTTAGATTTAAAAAAAAAGAAATTAAATCTTTTATATGAGAATATGAAAATGTTATTACTCACATGATTAAAAAATTAGAGCGGAGTTTTTAAAGCATTTTTACGAAACATAATTTTTAGAATTTTAATGTACACAATTTTTTTTTAAGTTTTAAGGTTTATTCTCTGGACTCTGCTGGCACATCTGTTTCGTTGCCCTAGCACATATGCATGTGATGTTTCCCTTTTACACTCTAGTTGTAAAATAACTTAGGGTCGTTATTAACGAAAAATGTCAGCTGTCACTATTATACTGATATTCTACAGATGGTTAAAAAAGTTTCTGTACTTTGTATCTCAATATTCCTTGTTTTCATTCACCATTCGTGTAATCCCCACGATCGGTTCTAGGCGCTACAGTCAGGAACCGCGCGACTGCTACGGTCGCAGGTTCGTATCCTGCCTCGGGCATGGACGTGTGTGATGTCCTTAGGTTAGTTAGGTTTAAGTAGTTCTAAGTCCTAGGGGACTGCTGACATCAGAAGTTAAGTCCCATAGGGCTCACAGCCATTTTTTTGTGATCGCCAAAAGAGCACCAATCATTCGGTCGACCCGCGCTTCATAAGCACATGCCCGAGGCGTCCGCAGGCAAGCTGTTTACTTCTTGCCTTACGGAAGAGCAGGCGGCCGCTCCCCTGTACGTGGTTCCATATAGATTGGGGAAGCGGTAAGTGCGCTTTTCAGGTTCTGATTTTCCACCATTAGCTATTTACTTGACGATTTTGTCTAGGTAGAGTGTCCCTCCACTGTGTGGCAACCATTTCTTGGGTTTTCATTCTGGCCCAAAATCGGGTCTTAATTGTATTCATTTGTTTTCTTCTTATCAGTAGATCACTATGATACCATTTGTTTTGGATCCATTCACTATAGGATAAGTCAGGGTGATATAGTGAATAGGGTGTAATGGCGAATTGCTTTAATTCTTTGCTGATTAAACAGATGTCTCTGTATGTCTGCCAACAGTCTCTGATCATCTGTGCAGTGTGCACGTGTTGAAAACCAGCTCCGTTTTAAAAACCGTAGGTACTCTGTACAAAGCTGTTTTCGACGCTAAATAATTTTTATATGCTGCATGCATTTGTAGATGTTACTTCAGGCAGGGTAGTCCACAGGGAATTTTTTGATATATTCTGCCTTCCTGTACTGATTATGTACTCCATAACCTAGAAATCGTTGCGTCTAGTGTTTTGAACTTCTAGCCGTGCTATTCACCGTTTCACCCATATTAATTGGGAGAAATGGTGAACTCGGGCAGCGGTGATACAGTGAAGGACTTTTCTTACGTGTAAAATGTAAAGCTTTTATTTACGTACATCCCAACCAGGGTTTTTCACAAGTCATGAAATGTTAGCGTTTCCTATCCCATGCGAGATTTATGTTCTGTTTTATCCGACGTCTCAATACAAACGTTAATTTAAAAATTAGTTTTTATGTATTTTTTGCGAGTGTAGTCTGGTTTGTCAGCGATTAAAAAAGTAAATTTTCTAACTACCGCCACTGTTCCAGGCAAAGATACCTACATTTTACAAAAGACAAAAAGATCCAACTGTGCCGATTGGACAGAGGAGCAACTTAACGATGCCGTAAAAGCGGTGCAAAACGGAATGAGCCTGAATAAAGCCTCACAGGAGTTTCACGTTCCATGGTCAACGCTGAAGAGACCATTAGCAAACGGATGCTCTACGAAAAAAAACCTTTGGCGGGGCCGCCTGTACTAACACAAGAATCTGATAACAAGTTGGTAAAACATATTATAAAATTACAAAACTTCGGATTTGCACCTACAAGGACAGAAGTACGTACCATGGCATATGAACTAGCTGAGAAATAGAACCAACGTCACAAATTTAACCGCGAAAAGGAAATTGCTGGAATGGACTGGCTACATTTATTCTTCAAAAGAAATCCGGAACTCTCAATCCGCAAATCGGAAGGAGTTTCACAAGCACGGTCAAGGGGTTAAAGTACGAAAAACGTTTCAGATTACTTTTCATTGCTGCAGCACATCTTGGTAGAGCATAACCTCCTTGATAAGCCGGGAAATATATTCAACGTAGATGAGTCCGGACTTCAGCTGAATAATAATAGACCAGGTTACGTGTTGGCAGCAAAGGGGTCTAAGAGCGTTCCAGCGATAACATCCGGTAAAAAGGGTGAAACCATATCTGAAATTGCTTGCTGCAATGGAAAGCGCATGTTTTTACCCCCAGCTTGTGTTTTGAAGGGGAAAAATGTAATGGCCGAGTACAAGGACGGTATGCCGCCTTGTTCCACGATTTTCATGTCACAAAAATCGGCGTCCGTAATAACTGATATTTTCTTCTGAGGCTAAGGAACCATTTTGCGCCGAGAAAGCCTGAGGGAACATTCGTGCTTATTTTGGATGGACATAGCTCTCATTGCAGCAACGTGGATACATTAGAGTTTGCAGAGGAAAAAAACATAATTTTGCTCTGTCTACCCAGCCACGCCACATACTATCTGCAGCCGCTAGACAGAGCATTTTTTAAAGCTCTGAAATCCTATTATTACAATGCTTGCAATTCCTACATTAAAATGAATCCAAATAGAAAAATTTCCAGATTAGTGTTCGGAGGACTGCTTACAAAGGCGTGGGTACAAGCAGCTTCGACAGAGAATGCAATATCGGGGTTCAGAAGCACAGGAATCATCCCGTTTAATCCTGATGTCATCCCCGAATCCGCGTTTTTAACATCAGCTTCAGATCAACACCAGGAAAACAACGAAAGACATGAAAATAGACCTACTGGCAGGAGATACCTAATCCCTCGGAAGAAGCAACTGCAGACGTAAATAACGATCAGGGACTTGAACACATACAAGCTTCACCACGGACGGAAAACCCACAGGAAAACATGTAGTCTACATCAAAAGCAACAGATATGACCTCGACAGTGGCAACAGAAGAATCTCAAATTATCATATTTCGCCGATACCTATCCTAGATAAAGTTGCATATGCAAGGAAGAAGTCCAGAGCTTTAGCTGAGGTTTTGACTTCTCCAGGAAACATCGACAACCTGCGAAACAGAAAACGACAAAAGAGTCAGTGAAGAGTAGAGCAAATGCTAAACAGAGGACCAAAGGAAAAACCATAACCAAAGGAAAAACCGTAACCAAAGAGACTACCAAAGGAATTATCAAAAAGAAGCAGCCTAAGAAACGAAAAGCGTCTACCACTGACACCGAATCGACTCGTTGCTGGATATCCAATTGCAAGACGATGATGACGACGCGGATGATGAAGGGTGTTGTTGTGTAGGGTGCGGTGAACTGTACAGTTGCACTAAAAAGGATGTGGATTGGATCAAATGTATTAGCTGCCAACGTTGACTGCATGAAGACTGTTCAAAATATGAATCTATGTGTGACGTATGTGGCAAAAAGCAGGGGTAATAAAGTCCACCATTTCACTCAAAGGGCATTCGCCATTTCACCCATATACATGGATGAAATGGTGAAATTGGTAAAAATAAGTACTATTTTTTATTAACTTTTGTACTGCCTTAAAGAGGATGCGGTACTGTTAATGTGTTACTTATATATTTTGTGAAAGGAGTGTGTTTTTATTTTTTTAAATAAACAATTTCTTGTCTTCTACGAGGCCCAAATTTTTTGTTCACCATATCACCCTGATTTACCCTATTGGAAATTGTCAGTTTTTAGTCAATGACATACGGTCTTTTAGTGGCGCCAACTGCCTTGCCGCAGTGGGAACACCGGTTCAGTCCGATCACCGAACTTAAGCGCTGTCGGCCTGGGCTAGCACTTAGATCGGCGAACATCCAGTCTGCTCAGCGCTGTTGGCAAGCGGGGTGCACTCAGCCCTTGTGAGGCAAACTCAGGAGCTACTTGATGAGAAGTAGCGGCTCCGGTCTCGTAAACAGACGTACGGCTGGGAGAGCTTTGTGCTGGTCACATGCCTCGCCGTATCAGCAACCAGTGACGTCTGAGGATGACACGGCGGCCGGTCGGTACCGTTGGACCCTCCGAGGCCTGTTGAACGGAGATTAGGTTTATATTTCACAGACAATGAATATTGGGAGAAAATATATCGAGCTTTTACGCTGTAATGTTTAAATAATGTGAGTAATAAAATTTTCTTATTCTTATGTAAAAGTTTTTAATATTTTTTAAAATCTTAAAACAATTTATCATATCAGTGTATGTGTCAGGGTTGTTATTCCTTCCGGATTTATTGTTATACAGACGTCACCTGAAGATGTGACTTTAACGCCACGAAACCGGTAGCGGTCAGTAATAAAGGACCAAAATACAGCTGAAGCGATTATTAGTACCCAAGATTAGAAATTTTAGCTGCACTACAATTTTCACAGTTTGTTTAAAGCTAATCTGTATTCAATTTAAAACTTAGAGTTTATCTAATGAGACTTAAACAAGAAATTTATGTCTTGTTATTTAAATAACCGCTATTCAATTTGAAAGTTAATTTTCTGCACCTGTAATCTTAAAATTACTGTGCTGCTCCTTACCTGCGTTTGTTTTAAAGTTGGCTTCTGTTATTAATAAATGCTGTTCAGTCTTGTAGTCCTTCCGTGTCCTATCCTACAAGCATTACGCAAGCTACGTATTGGTTGCAGAGAGCGAGATTATCTTTGGGAGGCTGATTTACTTGACTGAACATCATTCGTCACCTGTGCTGCAGCACTTTGGATATTACACTACTGGCCATTAAAATTGCTACACCAAGAAGAAATGCAGATGATAAACGGGTATTCATTGGACAAATATATTGTACTAGAACTGACATGTGATTACCTTTTCACGCAATTTGGGTGCTTAGATCCTGAGAAATCAGTACCCAGAACAACCACCTCTGGCCGTAATTACTGCCTTGATACACCTGGGCATTGAGTCAAACAGAGCTTGGATGGCGTGTACAGGTAGAGCTGCCCATGCAACTTCAACACGATACCACAGTTCATCAACAGCAGTGACTGGCGTATTGTGACGAGCCAGTTGCTCGGCCACCATTGACCAGAGGTTCTCAGTTGGTGAGAAATCTGGAGAATGTGCAGGCCAGGGCAGAAATCGAACATTTCCTCTATCCAGAAAGGCCCGTACAGGACCTGCAACATGCGGTCGTGCGTTATCCTGCTGAAATGTAGGGTTTCGCAGAAATCGAATGAAGGGTAGAGCCACGGGTCGAAACTCATCTGAAATTTTACGTCCACTGTTCAAAGTGCCGTCAATGTTTTGTGGGGTTTCGCAGGGATCGAATGAAGGATAGAGCCACGGGTCGTAACATATCTGAAATGTAACGTCCACTGGTCAAAGTGCCGTCAATGCGAACAATAGGTGACCGAGACGTGTAACCAATGGCACCCCATACCATCACGCTCAGTGATACGCCAGTATGGCGTTGACGAATACTCGCTTCCAATGTGCGTTCACCGTTATGTGGCCAAACACTGATGAGACCATCATGATGCTGTAAAAAGAACCTGGATTCATCTAAAAAAAATGACGTTTTGCCATTCGTGCACCCAGGTTCGTCATTGAGTACACCATCGCAGGCGCTCCTGTCTTTGATGCACTCTCAAGGGTAACCGCAGCCATGGTCTCCGAGCTGATAGTCCATGCTGCTGCAAATGTCGTCGAACTGTTCGTGCAGATGGTTCTTGTCTTGCAAACGTCCCCATCTGTTGGCTCAGGGACCGAAACGTGGCTTCACGATCCGTTACAGCCATGCAGATAAAATGCGTGTCATCTGGACTGCTAGTGATACGAGGCCGTTGGAATCCAGCACGGCGTTCCGTATTACCCTCCCGAACCCAGCGATTCCATATTCTGCTAACATCCATTGGATCTCGACCAACGCGAGCAGCAATGTCGCGATACGATAAACCGCAATCGCGATAGCCTAGAATCCGAACTTCATCAAAGTCGGTAACGTGATGCTACGCATTTCTCCTCCTTACAGAACGTTTCACCAGGCAACGCCGGTCAGCTGCTGTTTGTGTATTAGAAATCAGTTGGAAGCTTTCCTCATGTCAGCATGTTGTAGGCGTCACCACCGGCGCCAACCTTGTGTGAATGCTTTGAAAACGTAGTCATTTGTGTATCACAGCATCTTCTTCCTGTCGGTTACGTTTCGCGTCTGTAGCACGTCATCTTCGTGGTGTAGCAATTTTAATGGTCAGGAGTGTAGTAACATTGCAAATAATTTTCTCGTTTTCTTAGAATCTACTTATGTGTTTTCATGTACACTCGGTAGTGATATCGGGTCTCGCCCGGTGGTGATGAGGGTCGGTTGCAGCATTTCAAGAACGAGTTGCTTATTTGCGGCCAGTCGGAGGATAGAGAGGTCGGGAAGCTGTTCGCGCGTCTCCCGAGGTGGCGACGCTTCTTATCCAGGTTACTGGGAAAATATTGGTCAGGGGAATGCCGCAGTGGAGTGCTGCCCCCACTTCTCTTTCCAATCTTGAGAGAAACCTCGAGTTCCTAGAAGGTAGCCAGCCATCGCGAGCACAAGCGTACCGAATGCAAGCACAGATTACACACTAGTTTCACCGAATTGAGAACTTAGGGCTGGTAGTATCAGATTTACAGTAAAAGGTGAAGGTTAGTGAACTGTAAACTAAAGTAATGCAGCTACAGATGAAACTGAGTCTTTAGAATGGGCAGGAGTGCAGGCGAGCGTGAGGAAGACAATGGTATTTTACTAGATGAACCGTGAGATTCTTCAAGCGCAGGGAGACGGAGCATGCACAAGTGAGTCAAGACATTTTGCTAAGTTGCCAAATCCACATAAGTGTGGTGAAAGGAGTGGAGTACTTTTCGATGGACACTGCAAAAACTAGTACAGTTTTTCCGGTTTTTGTAAATTTAGAGAAGCAGGTTAATTTGTTCAGGGTTTGATGGAGTGTAATTTTTAGGGTGTTGGATCCACTGTGTCGAGATTCATTGGCCGACATGGTCAGTCCTGTCCTTGTGGGCCTTGGGCGTCTGGAGGAATTGCGCACTAGGATAGTGAGAGGGGCCGGCCGCAGTGGTCGTGCGGTTCTAGGCGCTCCAGTCCGGGGCCGCGCTGCTGCTATGGTCGCAGGTTCGAATCCTGCCTCGGGCATGGGTGTGTGTGATGTCCTTAGGTTAGTTAGGTTTACGTAGTTCTAAGTTCTAGGGGACTGATGACCACAGCAGTTGAGTCCCATAGTGCTCAGAGCCATTTGAACCATTTGAACCATTGTGAGAGTTTGTCGGCGAAGATTTAGAGCGACTCGATTCGTGAATATCTTTTTCGTGATCAGCACATGAGAGAGCCATTGACCGACTATACAGGGTGGTCCATTAATCGTGACCGGTCCAAATATCTCACGAAATAAGCATCAAACGAAAAAAGTACAAAGAACGAAACTTTTCTACCTTGAAGGGGGAAACCAGATGGCGCCGTTGTTGGCCCGCTAGATGGCGCTGCCATAGGTCAAAAGGATATCAACTGCGTTTTTTAAAATAGGAACCCCCATTTTTATTACATATTCGTATAGTACGTAAAGAAATATGAATGATTTAGTTGGACCAGTTTTTTCACTTTTTGTGATAGATGGTGCTGTAATAGTCACAAACATATGGCTCACAATTTTAGACGATCAGTTGGTAATAGGTAGTGTTTTTAAATGAAAATACAGAAGGTAATAAATGCTCAAAATGCTCAAAATGATGTCCGTCAACCTCAATGTATTTGGCAATGCGTGTAACGACATTCCTCAACAGCGAGTACTTCGCCTTCCGTAATGTTCGCACATGCATTGAGCATGCGCTGACGCTTGTTGTCAGGCGTTGTCGGTGGATCACGATAGCAAATATCCTTCATTTCCTCACAGAGAGAAATCCGAGGGCGTCAGATCCGGTGAAAGTGCGGGCCATGGTGCTTCGACGACCAATCCACCTGTCATAAAATATGCTGTTCAATACCGCATCAACCGCACGCGAGATATGTGCCAGATATCCATCATGTTGGAAGTACATCGCCATTCTGTCATGCAGTGAAACATCTTGCAGTAACATCGGTACAACATTATGTAGGAAATCATCATACATTGCACCATTTAGATTGCATCTATAAAATGATGGCCAGTTAGCCGTCCTCCCACAATGCCACACCATACCTTAACCCACCAAGGTCGCTGATGTTCCACTTGTCGCAGCCATCGTGGATTTTCCGTTGCGCAATAGTGCATATTATGGCGGTGTACGTTACCGCTGTTGGTGAATGGCGCTTCGTCGCTAAATAGAACGCGTGCAAAAAATCTGTGACCGTCCCGTAATTTCTCTTGTGCCCAGTGGCAGAACTGTACATGACGTTCAAAGTCGTCGCCATGCAATTCCTGGTGCATAAAAATATGGTACGGGTGCAATCGATGTTGATGTAGCATTCTCAACACCGACGTTTCTGAGATTCCCGATTCTAACGCAATTTGTCTACTACTGATGTGCGGATTAGTCGCGACAGCAGCTAAAACACTCACTTGGGCATCATCATTTGTGATTGACGTTTCACATGTGGGTGAACACTTCCTGTTTCCTTAAATAACGTAACTATGCAGCGAACGGTCCGGAAACTTGGATGATGTCGTGCAGGATACCGAACAGCATACATAGCACACGACTGTTGCGCATTTTGATCACAATAGCCATACATCAACACGATATCGACCTTTTCCGCAATTGGTAAACGGCCCATTTTAACACGGGTAATGTATGACGCAGCAAATACCGTCCGCACTGGCGGAATGTTATGTGATACCATGTACTTATACGTTTGTGACTATTACAGCGCCATCTATCACAAAGCGAAAAAGTGGTTCAACTAAAACATTCATATTTCTTTCCGTACTACACGAGTATGTAATAAAAATGAGGGTTCCTATTTTAAAAAAAGCAGTTGATATCCGTTTGACCTATGGCAGCTCCATCTAGCGGGCCAACCATAGCGCCATCTGGTTTCCCCCTTCAAGCTAGACGAGTTTCGTTCTTTGTACTTCTTTCGTTTGATGCTTATTTCGTGAGATATTTGGCCCGGTCACTGTCAATGGACCAACCTGTATACGGGAGGCTCGAACGGCAACACTATATTTTAATGTCCAGTTGTCAAGCTGAGGTGGTATCCACTATTGTGCAGGGCATGAAGCCAGAGGATAGCTTCCGTGTTTTATTTCCGGAGAGGCCTGTTACTTACGACTTAGACCTTTCGGTGATTAGCATTGCGGACGTGACGCAGGCTGATGAGGTGTGAGAGCGAAGAGGGATTGGACCAGTTAAGGGCAATAACGCTGGTAAATGCGGTGTACGTGGTAGGGCCAGTCGCGCTAAGGGGTGTAGATACCGCTGTGGCGAGCCGGGCCACATCTGTCCTGATTGTCGAGCCGAGCAAATACGGGAGTCGAACAGACGATGCCGAAAGGAATGCAAGCACAATAGGGTCAGAGCAATAAATGGCAGTTGGCTACCCTTTTTGTGCGCGAATCTTAAACACGAGCCAATCTCAGCATGATTAGACTTAGGGAACAATATTTCTTCATCAAATTATGAATGGTACCTTGGGTATCGTACTATCTGTAAAAAGTCACGCGAACCTGTAGACTGGTTAACGGCCAACCTCTCACTTTGAAAGAGCTGCTGCATATTTTCTGTAGGACTGGTGACTTTTACTGGCACTTGGAGGTACTGATGGCGAAAGGTTTGGGCACTAATCTGTTGTTAGGATGTGATTTTGTTAAAATGAATGGGTTAGTTAAGCATCTGTCCATTTCTAAGGTTTCGTCAGTGTTGGCATGATAAATGCTCGGGTGTTTGTTCGGTAGCAGCTGATTTCGGTGGGTTTGATGTGATTCATTAGTCCAGGGGAGAAGCTCAAGAATTACTTAAGGTGTTACAGGAGTTTAGAGAGGTATTGACTGATATATTAGGGCTAACCAACAAATTTGAATGTCGTATCTGGCTGCCGGATGAGGTGTCAGTAAGGCAGTTCCCTCGTAATGAAGACGTTTCTTCGGACGGTGGAAAATATGTTGAGTGAGTGCGTTATATGGTTCTTGCACCTCCCTATGTTTCTCAGATTTTTTTTGGTGGCAAAAAACAGTGGTGAAGGATAGAGACCAGTAGTTGATTATCTGGTTTCGAATTGTAAGCTGGTTCTGGAGACCATTCCCCTTCCTGAGTTAAATAATTGCTTCACTTGGATCGCCGCGGCTCTGTATTTCACGGTGCTCGATTTGTACCAAGCATTCAACTAAACTCCCAAGGTGGAGGAATCCAAGGCGGTCACTGCATTTAAGACGGATTGTAACTTCTACGAGTTTAATCTAAAAGTTGTTGACGGGAGTGGCTGTTTTATATAGGCTCCTCCATTCGGTGTTGGGCGACATTAAGTTCCGATTCGTGTACAATCACTTGGAGATATAGTGATTTGCAGTGGGTCCTTATCTGACCGTCTGGAACACCTTCAGCTCCTGTCTTCATTGGGGAAGGCGGTGTTGACAGTGAAACCTTCAAAGTTTAATCTGGAGAATAAAAAGATATCTTGCCCAAGGCATCTGGTCTCGACCAACAGGGCGAGGACTGACCACTCGCGAACTCACGCTATATGCACCTTTCTGCCTCTCAAAACTAAAAAGGGATTAGCGAGGTTTGTGTGGATGGTCTTTTTTTCGGAAATTCATTCTAAGTTCACGGAACTGGACGCCTTTAAATCTGTTGCGTCGGAAAGGGGAACCACTCATATGGACCGAGAGCCAGTATCCAGTGTACCGAGATCCAGCAGGCAGCCTTCGATGCTTTGAAGATTGCATTAAGTACCATAATGCTCCGGTGGTGGCTGTCCCAGGCCATCGATTCATCTTATAAACGGATCCTTCCAACTCAGGGGTAGCGGCAGTATTGTTGCTTGAGCAAGACAGAGGCAGCAAACAAGTCTACTATGCATCCCATTCGTTGACGCTCACTGAAAGAAAATATTCAGAGTAAGAACTAAAAGCCCTCGCTATTCTGTTTGCACCGAGAAATTCAAGTTTTGTTTAGGGCACCGCGAGTATATGCTTGGGATAAGCAACCAAGCCCTCACTTGGGAGTCGACAGGGCCTCTTAGAACTGAATGCCTTGCCCATTCGACAGTGTGGGTTTCCACCTTTAAATTCTCCGTCAGGCGTATAAAGGGACGGGAGAATATGGTGGCCGCTGCTCTTCGTCAAATGTTCCGGAAAGAAGGAGAGTGCTCTTCTGCTTAGGATCCAGGTGGAGGGCAGATTGTTAGCACGGTGCTTACCGAGGTGGCAGCTTTGTTTGCTGACCTAGGTGACAGTAGGAACAGGATCCGGAGTTAGGGCTCATCAAGCATCGTTTGGAAATTGGTGAAGATGTCCCAGGGTACAAGATGAAAAAAGGAATTTCTGCTTCCATGTAGGGAAGGGTGGGCATTCAAATGTTTGCCTGCTCAGGGTGTTCGTTCCGGCTGTTTTATGATGCTACTGAGTCGGTCATAGGAGGGTATCTGGGCATTTACGAAATAATCCACAGGATTAAGGAGTCTTTGACGCGGCCATCATTGCATAAGGGTGTGAGGAAAATGTTGGATCAGTGCAGGGGGTGTAAGGTTATCAAATCCAACTCTGATGGACTTGAAGGGGTTGCTCCAATCTACCCAGTCTAAGCACTCAATGGAGCATTTGTTTATCAATCATGTAGGGCCACTACCTCGTACCCCGGCAGGTCATAATATGTCATTGTGGCCATCTATGGTTTCTACCAATTTGTCTGGTCGGTACAGAGTGGAGGAGTGGCAGTGGATGCTAGTACTAAGCGCCTCAGCACACTATTTTTCGTGTGTGGGCTTCTCAAGATTCTCTAAGTGACAATGCACTGGGATTTGTTACTCAGGTGTTCCAGAAATTCTGTTTTGAAATGGGATTACAAACGCCATCACAAAACTCTACTATCTCCAACCAGCTGTTGCAGAACTATTTAATAGGAACCTTAAAGCTGCATTGATTATACATCGCCCCGAAGCCCAGAGTAAGTGGGTTTGGTCTCTGCCACGGCTCAATTTTGCTCTAGAGGCAGTAAGGCAAGAAGCCCATCAGGCCACCCCAGCATCTCATGTTTGCTTATCCGTTGAATTCCTCGTTATCTAACCTGTGGTCGAGTGTGCCATATTGCCTAAGGAGATCTCCTTAGAAGTTATTAAGGACAACTGGCGTTGGGCTAACATAGAAATGACCCACACAAGATAAGCCGTGATAAAAGTGCGACCGATCTCCAGGGAACTTCAAGATGTGGAACTTGGTTCTTGTGGACAACTTTCCGGAATGACGCAGTGAAATCAAAGCCTCAGCTAAACTGGTTCTATGTATTGTGTGCCCATGGCGAGTCCTCAAGGTACCAGACACTGTCACTCTTTGAGTCAGGAATGAGGGGAAAGGAAATGACCAGACGCTGCACCTGAGCTGGGCGAAACCCGATGGTGCAGTCTAAATATGTTTTAAAATTTGTTGTTGAGTTTACAGGAGCAGGCAGAGTCGTGACACAAGTGGACAGGTCGTGTATGGCTTGTAAGTGGATTGGTCTTTGCCTAGATAGGGCGCAGGTACGGTACAGAGTCTCTGGCGGCCACTTCGCGTTCTCGATGTCTTGGAGTTGAACTGTCGAGCAGGAAGGAAGTAGTATGGAAATCAAGCAGTCAGGTGTGTTCGGTCTCTGATACGTGGCCTCGGTCGTGTATGTGGTTCCAGGGAGTCTTGAATCTGTAGCTGTGTTGGGCCACTGGATATGTGGGGCATGTCTTAGGCCGGCCGCAGTGGCCGAGCGGTTCTAGGCGCTTGAGTCCGGAACCGCACGACTGCTACAGTCGCAGGTTCGAATTCTGCCTCGGGCATGGATGTGTGTGATGTCCTTCGGTTAGTTAGGTTTAAGTAGTTCTAAGGTATAGGGTGGTGGTGGTTAGTGTTTAACGTCCCGTCGACAACGAGGTCATTAGAGACGGAGCGCAAGCTCGGGTTAGGGAAGGATTGGGAAGGAAATCGGCCGTGCCCTTTCAAAGGAACCATCCCGGCATTTGCCTGAAACGATTTAGGGAAATCACGGTAAACCTAAATCAGGATGGCTGGAGGCGGGATTGAACCGTCGTCCTCCAGAATGCGAGTCCAGTGTGCTAACCACTGCGCCAACTCGCTCGATTAAGGTATAGGGGACTGATGACCTGAGATGTTAAGTTCCATAGTGATCAGAGCCATTTGAACCATTTTTTGGCATGTTTTAGCAGAAGCTGCGAGACATCGAGTTAGAGGGCCAGAACAACGCAACTGTATGGAACTAGGAGACAATAGCTGGCAGTAGACAAACCATTGCAAGCTGTTAATTCCAACTCCAGGGATGATAGCAAACTTGTAGCCAGCTAGTCAGGGTAGCCTTCCCACAAACCTCCAAAATACCAGGTGAGCAGATTCTGGAACATTATGCTAGAATTCAGTTCTCATATGTGTACTTTCTAGCATGGTTTTCATGACACAGAGTCCTCCTTCAGCTACTCCGCCACTGTGTTTGTAAAGGTGTGAGTTTGCTAGTGCTTGGGGTTTGGGTAGTGAGTTTTTCTGACAGAAAGGTACAATCATTGCTCCTGAAATATGTCGTCATATTTGGCTAAACTCCGTCTTCCATGGGAAATCTTTGTAGTGTGTTTATTGGTTATCCATTCACTGTTTTCCCCATGATGTATACATTGTGGGGCAAAGAGAGCATGAGGACACATATGATATTATATTGATTTAATAATTAATTAAATTAATCCCCCCTTCTACTGCAGAAAAATATACTCCAACACAGCTATTCGTCATAAAAAACTTCACCCAGACACTCCTAAACTTCACGTACAGATTATATAGTCTAAATATCCAACACACATCACAGTGAAAAGTTGGAAAATTTCGCAGTAAATACTGTGTCAAAATTTCGAAAAATTCTCTCAAAATTTCGAAAAACGAGAAGCCAAAATTTCGAAAAAAAACAATTGCACTGCTGAAGTAAATATGCAAATATATCGCCAAAAACTCACACATTCTGTGGGGGACTGCAGAGCTGAGCACAGAGCCCACCATCCACTCACTGCCGGGATCATTAACCTAGTAGCACAGGTGTCGCCTGCCCTGCCTTGGCACTGCTGCATGCATGCCATGCGGTGGCTGGGCGAACTACTACATTATATGTGGTGCGACACTACACACCTGAACCATCTAGCAGCAGCTGGCTGCATCTCAACCCACCTTCTGCCCAGCGGGCACCAGATGCGACCGGCAGACTTTTATGGAGGGCAGGCTTTTGTTTTCACATGCCGCCCCGACAGCGTGCTGTGGGCCACACTGAGTGTCGTAAGAAGTTGGAGATGCATGCTGCCAGCAGCTTGCTTTGTCTTGTACTGACCTCTGGGCCACCCTATCTGTAAACCCGGGGCTTGTGCAGGAACTCACAATACTCTTCGGAATTTTGTCGCACATTTTACCAATATTGAAGAAAGTGATTCCTGGAAGAACAGGTGCACTCTTAAGTGCTGCCGACTGCCTGAAACACCGACAAAGAACAATGCACTTCCTTTCTTCACACAAAGACCATCTGCAAATCGTTAAGCATATGTCTCAGAATGAAACGTTCTGTGTGGATGGCCTTGCAGTGGCAGCGCTTCCTGTCTTCACACATAAGTGGGTGCTTTGAGGGTGGTTCACAAACATGCCACAGCCTGTCCAAGCTCGCAAAAGCCATCCTAATCATCTTGGAAAGGACTGTCAAACCTGGGCCCTTAAATGTGACAGACCTCCAGAACTGTGGAAATGTCAGAACGTTTCACCAACAGCAAATAAAATGCGTCCCATCTTCCCACCTGCAAATTGTTAAGTGTATTTGCCAGAATGAAACTTTCTGGGTGTGGTTCTAAGGATGTGTTTTCCAGACATGTCTGGAAAGTCCAAAGGATGCTCTTCCTCAGTGAACAACAGCAAAATACCTGTCTGCACACTGGACTCACAATCGGGAGGACGACGGTTCAATCCCACGTCTCGCCATCCTGATTTAGGTTTTCTGCTGCTTGGTCTCCTCCTCCCAAACAACCCAACCCTGTGTCTGCAGACCGTCTCGTGCATTTTGGGGCACCCTGTGGCGCAGAACTCTCTTTGTCCCAATAATCGTTTGTTTTGTCCTGCTGAAGCTTGATTTTCCCAACCTTTCGGCGTTCTGGCCATTCCATTTTCACCTGAATAACTTGGATTTTGTTGTCAAAAATCTCTAAACCTTCCGGCTTTGTTTGGACGGAGATTAGATCTCGGATCATAGTCACCACCGTAGTTTCTAGGACCAAATCCACTATTGTAATTCTGCGGCCCGCCAAAATCATAACTATTGTTCATCCTCTGTGCGTTTCCAAAACCATAGTTATTATTGTTATCCCACTGCCGATTACCACTCCTTCCAAAACGATTACCTTTTCCTACATAGTTACTGTAATTATTAAAGTCTGATCGGTTGCTGTTATTCTCCCAATCATTGTTTCCTCTGACTGCACGTTGTTTGTTCGCGTCATCTTCACTGAAAATGAACTCAAGTTCTCTTAACATTCCTTTAAATGCTTGTATATTATCTCCTGTCCTACCAACCAATGGCAGCTGATAACGTAATTGTGCACAAATGTATCAGTTCCCCATCACTGTATGAATTATCTAAACACTGATTCTTTTTTGACATTTCCTCGAAAAATCTAACTGGTTTCTTTTCTCCTGAGTTTTCGAATAACTTTTTCTGTAACAATTCATACTTTATTCTGTTTTGGGTTTCCGTGAACCAGTATCGCTCCAAGAAAGCGGATTTAAATTGCTCATATGACTGACAGTTTGTAGCTACTCTTTGCATGGTTTCCGCTATTGCGCCGTCCCTATGTCCACAAATGAAGTCAAGCTTATATGTAAGTGGCCAATGCTCTGGTAAACCCATCAGTAATTGCTTTATAAACGTGCGTGGGTGTAGGCTGTTACCGCTTTCTTTGTAATGTTGAAAATTTCTGACTGTCAAAAGTGATCATTGTCAAATTTTTCTATTCCACCATACAGCGTTTGTGTTTTCTCAACATTATCCGTTCCCTTCAACTGTGACATGTTGTTTCGCGTTCGTTCTATCATGTTTGGGTACTGATATGAAATACTTCCCCAATTTGCATCGTATCTACGCAGTGGTGTGCAGTTATCTAAACCGTACCGTTCCTCGTGTATCGGACTGAAAGATTCGGTTAAATTTCCCGTTACTGGATCAGTTTTTTGTCATCCTATTTGATTCATATTGACTTGCGGTCTATAACCTGTCGTAGTATTGCTTGGAAATTGAGAAATTGGTGCATACATGGTCGCAACTTGCTCTGTTCTCTGTTCTTTCAGGCGGTCGGATACCGCTCTGTTGGAATGAGCACGTTTACCGTTTCTCACTTCATTGTCAGCTGTGACCGCACATTACCTGCTTCGCTCACCTGTGTTAACTGTTCTTTCCCAATCTGCTTCTGTTCCATTTCGGTAATCATTGACGCAACCTCTTGTGGATATACAACTGGAATCTCATGCCGTTTCTGTGTTTCCGCTACTGCTCCGGAAGATTGCACAACTGACTTGTTTACTTCTAGATTTTTGTCCATAGCTGTGTCGGATGATAATACCGATTACGTTGCCTCACTACTACTTTCTGTACGGCTCTCGATACACTGTTTCAGTTCGGTACGAAGCTGTTCATACTATTTCTGATTTTTCGAGACTATGCTTTCAATGTGTGTATCGAATCTTTTTAATGTGGCTCGCGGGACACGTTTCCTGATATTGAGCTCTTCCTCGATTTGTTGCGCTTTACCAGACGACTTCCGTCCGTGATTCGCAGTCGATACATTTTGTTGTACATCAATCTCTATCTTGTCAAGATTTTCAGTTTGCTCTATCAGCGATAATCTCCGTTCTTCCGGCATCTCCGACTGTCTAACTAACCTTTGTCTTTCCTCGAATTGCGCGAGCTTGCGCTCTCGTCAACATCAAGTTACATGATGTTACACGTTTCCAAAATATCATAGAGAGTTTCTTAGACTATGTACATGACTTTAGCAATGCTGTTCACCGTTTGTAGAATTTCAAACAAACTCAACAACACCGTGAAAAACTTCGCGCATGCCAGAAATGTCAAGCACAAGCTACTTTTACACAACCACAAACGTTATCATACTTGTTAATACAACCTTTCTACACTTTGGATCACACATTTATTGTTTCTTGAACACTATACATTTATATACACTGGGTAACCTCGTCACAAAAACAAAATACAATTTTTTTATACAAGATATTAATATCCCTTTCTAATTTGACTAATTGCAACGCAGGCAGAGCAATTCCTATCCTGCCAAGGTCGCCAATTGTAAGGTTATGGTTAGGTGGTTCCTTCTTCTATGACTGAATGCAACTGTGTAAGCTACACTCCTGGAAATTGAAAAAAGAACACATTGACACCGGTGTGACAGACCCACCATACTTGCTCCGGACACTGCGAGAGGGCTGTACAAGCAATGATCACACGCACGGCACAGCGGACACACCAGGAACCGCGGTGTTGGCCGTCGAATGGCGCTAGCTGCGCAGCATTTGTGCACCGCCGCCGTCAGTGTCAGCCAGTTTGCCGTGGCATACGGAGCTCCATCGCAGTCTTTAACACTGGTAGCATGCCGCAACAGCGTGGACGTGAACCGTATGTGCAGTTGACGGACTTTGAGCAAGAGCGTATAGTGGGCATGCGGGAGGCCGGGTGGACGTACCGCCAAATGGCTCAACACGTGAGGCGTGAGGTCTCCACAGTACATCGATGTTGTCGCCAGTGCTCGGCGGAAGGTGCACGTGCCCGTCGACCTGGGACCTGACCGCAGCGACGCACAGATGCACGCCAAGACCGTAGGATCCTACACAGTGCCGTAGGGGACCGCACCGCCACTTCCCAGCAAATTAGGGACACTGTTGCTCCTGGGGTATCGGCGAGGACCATTCGCAACCGTCTCCATGAAGCTGGGCTACGGTCCCGCACACCGTTAGGCCGTCTTCCCCTCACGCCCCAACATCGTGCAGCCCGCCTCCAGTGGTGTCGCTACAGGCGTGAATGGAGGAGGGACGAATGGAGACGTGTCGTCTTCAGCGATGAGAGTCGCTTCTGCCTTGGTGCGAATGATGGTCGTATGCGTGTTTGGCGCCATGCAGGTGAGCGCCACAATCAGGACTGCATACGACCGAGCACACAGGGCCAACACCCGGCACCATGGTGTGGGTAGCGATCTCCTACACTGGCCGTACACCTCTGGTGATCGTCGAGGGGACACTGAATAGTGCACGGTACATCCAAACCGTCATCGAACCCATCGTTCTACCATTCCTAGACCGGCAAGGGAACTTGCTGTTCCAACAGGACAATGCACGTCCGCATGTATCCCGTACCACCCAACGTGCTCTAGAAGGTGTAACTACCCTGGCCAGCACGATCTCCGGATCTGTCCCCCATTGAGCATGTTTGGGACTGGATGAAGCGTCTTCTCACGCGGTCTGCACGTCCAGCACGAACGCTGGTCCAACTGAGGCGCCAGGTGGAAATGGCATGGCAAGCCGTTCCACAGGACTACATCCAGCATCTCTACGATCGTCTCCATGGGAGAATAGCAGCCTGCATTGCTGCGAAAGGTGGATATACACTGTACTAGCGCCGACATTGTGCATGCTCTGTCGCCTGTGTCTATGTGCCTGTGGTTCTGTCAGTGTGATCATGTGATGTATCTGACCCCAGGAATGTGTCAATAAAGTTTCCCCTTCCTGGGACAATGAATTCACGGTGTTCTTATTTCAATTTCCAGAAGTGTATAATCACATTGTTTAATATTGCAAGTTTATCATGCAAATACATGTTTACAATGTGATAACATTAAGACAGTTGTCAAAATGACGTATCTCTGCCTCTGAAAGTGAACGAAACCTAAACACAACAGTATTAAATTGTAACTCTCAGAAAGTTAAATAATCCTAAACAGAATAATATTATATTTTAACTAGAAGATTCTTTACAAAATTATTCTTATGATTACTTTACAATGTTGGCCAGTACTACGATGAATCATGTGATTCTGTTTCAAAGTTTGGTTCTATTTTTAAGATGACAAGTCTACAAAGGATGGTTAGTTTTGCGACAAGTCAAGCAAAAGATTACCCAAGGTCGCTCGAGTTAAGAGTGGATGCAAGCTCGTGAACCAACAAGTTTACACCTCTGCACATGGTATTTACCTTAGCTGCTATGAGTTGTCTGCCTGGCTGCTCTCGCCCTCTGAAATTGCTATGAAGCTAATTACACATTTGCTGATTTTGCCAGCAGAAATTCTCCCTATATTTCTCAATATGCGAGAAAACTCGTCCCTAGTCTCAGACTATGGCGATATACACGCGCATGGCTAGAGCAGCGTGCATATTATAATGCCCTTTTAGGTCTCACTAGAACAATTAACTAACTGGCTGGTTCGTCTCTCCACAGTTGGAGCTCAACGACACTAGAGCTGATTTCTAGCTGGAGTTCAGCCATTGCGAACGCAGTATTCGCACAGATTTCTCCTCTGCATCGTACAGAGCGTTATACGCTCCGTTCTGCACTTGACGCAAGTTCAGAGAAGAGTCCCCGAAAATTTCGCTCTTGTCTTTCTCGTAGCCGAACTCTCTCCCCACCTGAGTTCTTTCGTTCTCCACGTCACGTCTTTTTTCGACCAATCGGAGTACTCTTATTTTGCGAAAACTCTCTCTACCAATTGCAAGTGTGTTACAACTGAACTGCGTCGAAATCTCGGCACTTTTCTCCTTCCCCATGCGTTTCCACCAATCCGACGTTGTCTGCCTGCTCCCAACGCCCAAAAAGTTACATATGTATCATACACATATGTATCATGTGTGTATTTGCGGTTCACTTGATCGAATGCGTCACTGGTTTTTTGCATATCCCTTTGGCATTCCGAAATGCAATTTCCTAAAGTTTTCTCTGTCCTACTTCTGGTGGCCCCATTACTCCCCCTGCAGTATGCGCTACCTGTCCGGTCGCTGACCCGCTGCGGGACGCACCAACTAAAGAGCTTTCTGTAGTGCCTCCCGGGGTGCAGCCTCTGAGTCTGCCCATGCTGGCTTCCACGCAAAACGTTTCCTCTCGCTGCTTGTTTCACCTTCTGCTCATTGGCGTACATTATATAGGAGTGGTGTGTTAATACTGTCGATTGAGTGTCATCCCTTTTGCATTACATACTTATAAGCAAATCTGCTCATTACCGCCGAAGTAAGTTATGTGTCATATTCACCTTCCCATTACGATGTATAAAACTTATATAAGGGGCGAAATTGGCCTTCATTTATTCTGCCACCTTACAAATGTAGTGGGTGTTCATGATAGTGAGGACTATTACGATTTGCTAGCTTCTGATTACCGGCGAATCAATCATCCTACAACACATACTTCCAGATTTCCTATGATATTTGCCAGTGTAGGTTTAAAGACAACTCCACATGTTTTCAGCTCAAAGAAAAGACGTCGAATTATATGTTTATGTAAACGCAATCAACAATATAACACAACGCGTGGTTTACTGGTAAGATTCCTGAATTTCTGCGCTACCTTATTGAAAATGGATGCAGCAGAATAATGAACGCTTTTCTGCACAAGAGCGAAGAAAGTGCAATCCAACTGCAGATTGGATTTCTGCCAAGTTGTAACTACGTGAAAGCTGCTAATTCATAGGAAAAAGCTGGTATTGTCAACAAGAAACGACAGTAAAGAATATGTATATTGAGAGACCAATGTCATACTACCCAGACTAATTAACAGGGGTCCACAAGGTGCTCGCGCAGTTACACTATTTGTTGCCTGAACCGTCCGTTTCTGAGCCAAAACTAAATTCTAGAGAATGGGAAGAGTTACCCTAAAATATAATACCATACGTCATAAGCGAATGAAAATAAGCACAGAAGGCTATTTTCCGCGTTGAGCTATCACTTTCTTCAGATACTGTTCTAATAGTAAAGCTGACAGTCTTTGAACATGATCCTGAAAATGGGTTTTCCACAGTTTACTATCGATATGAACACCTAGAAATTTGAGCTGTTCAGTCTCACTAATCATATGCCAATTCTGTGTAATTCATTTGTCAGGTTTGGTTTAATTATCTGTTAGAAACTGTAAAAACTGAGTCTTACTGTGATTTAGCATTAGTTTATTTCTGCAAGTCATGAACTTATGTTTTCAACTACACTATTTGAAACAGTGTCAACGTTGGACACAACATCCTGTACTATCAAGCTAGTGTCATCAGCAAACAGAAATAGTTTAGAAACACCTGTAATACTAGAAGGCATATCATTTATATAAATAAGGAACAGTGACCCCAGCACTGATCCCTAGGGTACCCGCCCCCTCCCCATTTAACCATGCCTTACTCGGACCCCACGTCATAGCCAATCTAAGTACTGTGGACAATGACATTTTGCTGTCTATTCTTAAAGTAAGAGGTGAACCAACTGTGACCTACTCCCCATATCCCATAACAGTCTCACATCTAGAGAGATATTCTGTGATCGACACAATGAAACTCCTTAGTTATATCGAATAAGATACCTAGCATTTGAAACCTTTTGTTTAAGCCATCCAGTACCTCAGAGACCAAAGAGAATATGGCATTTTCAGTTGTTAAACCACTTCTGATACCAAACTGTACATTTGACAGCAAATTCTGTAAAATGAAGTGATTAATTATCCTTACATACACAGCCTTTTCTCTAACATTAGCAAACATTGATGGCATAAAGATAGGTCTAAAACAATCTACATTATCGCTTCCTCCCTTTTTACAAAACGGCATTACTATTGAGTAATAGTTCAGGTAACTAACCATTCCAAAAGGAAAAATTACTAATATGGCTAAGTATAGCGCTAACATGTGCAGCACAGTACTTTAGTATTGAGAGGTAAAATGAAATTTTCTGAGGGGTAAAAACTAAACGATTCGATTCTGTTTTAGTCATGAAACTAAACTATTTTCAAAGATCATTTCTATTATCACTGTTTTAATGACTAATACTGATTGTGTAAGTTATCGACAATTCATTTTTCTCAATTAGCGGCATTAATGCGGTGGAGGTGTCAAGTTCCTCACATAATCCACCCACTAAACACATATTTTGTGCTTTGTTCCATACATCGCTGATGATAAAGGTGAAACATAAACATGACATGATAAATATCTCAAGAAGTTTTAGAAAACACCTGCAATAGTCCAGAAATTACTTTATTACTCCTTTCTAACAGATGTATGAATTAACTGACAGCACAACACAGCAGTAACTACATAAGAGCTACTATAGCGCTGTACACTTATTTACTTATCACTTGAGACCACGACGAACAGCGGTTAACTCACAACAACAGAAAATCAAATGAAATCATAATAATCATAAAATCTTACTAAACAACAAATGACCAATTACAGAGTGACATGTTGAAAGGAAGCCAAACGATTGTAACCACACTCTGGATTAACAATTGTAACTTAGGAAGTGGGGATGAGGGGTACACTTAGGATGGAAGGTCAAGGCCGCTGAAATGTCACTCCTTAAACAACAACTACCAAGTTCATTGTTTATTCAAAACAGGTAAGAGACAATCAACGTGGGCATCTTTTATAAAATATTACAGATATCTTGCTTCTCAAGCATGACAGCAGATAACAATTACCAACAGACTTGAAGAGATGACCCACAGAGATTTCAAATAAATTACAGTCTGAAGCTGATTTAAAGAAATGGCACAATTTAAAAAAAATTGCAATATGAAGCTTGTTTACGAAAAGCATCATTTCGTTTAGAACCCTGAACCGTGATTTACTTTCAAAGAATTTTCTTAAGAATTTATTTTATTTACTAGCGATTCCTCAAGAACATAACACATTTAATCACACTATGTGAGCGTGGAAGTAGTTGCCAGGAAAATGAAATCGTAAGCAAATTCCTTTTTAACAAATGGTAATATATTCACTTTAATGGTGCCTACAGCATTTTTTAAAAGAAACAGATTTAAAATCATAATCAGAAAGCACCTTCTAAATATCAAGTTACAATTTATTCAGAGACAGAAAGAAACAAATTTTTGACTGTATGATATTTCCGGCTGAGAACCTTGCCACTCCCTTTTGACAAGGCCGTAGTTACGACCGCTCACAACAATCTCTGAAAGACTACACTGGTGCAAATCTGCAACACACCAGATTACTTTAAACTAAAAGTTTTAACAATTCATACAAGCACACAAACTATGAACCCCGAAGGAGGGAAGGAAGCGGTATAAAGCACTAAAATTAAAATATTAACTTTGCCACTGAAGGTGGAAATTAATTTTAACTTCTAAAAAAAGTCTTACGGTGGAAGGGTGGCAACTTTATATACTAAAATGACCATTTAAATAAAAGTCCTGGAAATGCAGTCTTATATAAAATTATACAAGGTTGGCCAAACAAGTTAACATGCTCCACTGTAGACAGATACCGCCTCTCAAGATGATAGGGCAAGATCAAAACATATTTCAGGAACTAGGCCGTTACACTCCAAGCAATAAATTCGTTAACACATCGAATCCGACAAACATGACAGAGGCAGCTCCGAACGACAGACAGACACTAACTGCCTAAAAAATGCGGACGAGAGACAGACGAGCAAGCTGGAGACGAGAGACTGAAAAAGGAAACAAGTAGAATTTAACATGAGTAAATCACAGAACATACACTCCTGGAAATGGAAAAAAGAACACATTGACACCGGTGTGACAGACCCACCATACTTGCTCCGGACACTGTGAGAGGGCTGTACAAGCAATGATCACAAGCACGGCACAGCGGACACACCAGGAACCGCGGTGTTGGCCGTCGAATGGCGCTAGCTGCGCAGCATTTGTGCACCGCCGCCGTCAGTGTCAACCAGTTTGCCGTGGCATACGGAGCTCCATCGCAGTCTTTAACACTGGTAGCATGCCGCAACAGCGTGGACGTGAACCGTATGTGCAGTTGACGGACTTTGAGCAAGAGCGTATAGTGGGCATGCGGGAGGCTGGGTGGACGTACCGCCAAATTGCTCAACACTTGGGGCGTGAGGTCTCTACAGTACATCGATGTTGTCGCCAGTGCTCGGCGGAAGGTGCACGTGCCCGTCGACCTGGGATCGGACCGCAGCGACGCACGGACGCACGCCAAGACCGTAGGATCCTACGCAGTGCTGTAGGGGACCGCACCGCCACTTCCCAGCAAATTAGGGACACTGTTGCTCCTGGGGTATCGGCGAGGACCATTCGCAACCGTCTCCATGAAGCTGGGCTACGGTCCCGCACACCGTTAGGCCGTCTTCCCCTCACGCCCCAACATCGTGCAGCCCGCCTCCAGTGGTGTCGCTACAGGCGTGAATGGAGGAGGGACGAATGGAGACGTGTCGTCTTCAGCGATGAGAGTCGCTTCTGCCTTGGTGCGAATGATGGTCGTATGCGTGTTTGGCGCCATGCAGGTGAGCGCCACAATCAGGACTGCATACGACCGAGCACACAGGGCCAACACCCGGCACCATGGTGTGGGTAGCGATCTCCTACACTGGCCGTACACCTCTGGTGATCGTCGAGGGGACACTGAATGGTGCACGGTACATCCAAACCGTCATCGAACCCATCGTTCTACCATTCCTAGACTGGCAAGGGAACTTGCTGTTCCAACAGGACAATGCACGTCCGCATGTATCCCGTGCCACCCAACGTGCTCTAGAAGGTGTAAGTCAACTACCCTGGCCAGCAAGATCTCCGGATCTGTCCCCCATTGAGCATGTTTGGTACTGGATGAAGCGTCGTCTCACGCGGTCTGCACGTCCAGCACGAACGCTGGTCCAACTGAGGTGCCAGGTGGAAATGGCATGGCAAGCCGTTCCACAGGACTACATACAGCATCTCTACGATCGTCTCCATGGGAGAATAGCAGCCTGCATTGCTGCGAGAGGTGGATATACACTGTACTAGCGCCGACATTGTGCCTGCTCTGTTGCCTGTCTCTATGTGCCTGTGGTTCTGTCAGTGTGATCATGTGATGTATCTGACCCCAGGAATGTGTCAATAAAGTTTCCCCTTCCTGGGACAATGAATTCACGGTGTTCTTATTTCAATTTCCAGGAGTGTATCACCAATCACTTAATTTCTAACAAACTGCGATTTCTCGAGAAGCCCCTCCCCCCCCCCCCCCCCCCAAATCGCTCTCCCGAACCGTCCGCTGCCAGCCGTTCAACGTATGCAGGAAGCCGCGCCGATCTCCCGTCTCACGGCGTCGCAGCTCGCACCGGCCAGACCGATGTCGTGGGTTGACTCCTGTTGCCCTCGTGTCGACCGCGAAGCCACTACCCCTGGCTCTACGGCGCTGCTCACTGGACTCACGTGGCGACCTCACACGCGCAGACGCTCAAGATGGTCAAGGCATCTTGTGTCTCAGTGCGCGGCCGACCTACCGATCGATCCAACCGCCAGTGACCATTGCCTGAGCGTATTCGAGCAGACTGCCGGCCTAATGCGCAGACTCAGATGCAGGAACTAAGCCCTGACCGGGCGACCACTCACTGAGATCCCTTACTGGCGGAGTGGAAAGACTCTCATTCTGCCGGCTTTAAAGGTTGATCCGAACGAGACATACTAGCACTCCGGACGACAGACAGACACTAACTGCCTCATAAATGCGGACGAGCGACAGACTAGCAAGCTGGGGACGAGAGACTGACCCCAAACTGACTCAGACTCACTCCTGGCGAGTTCATAGCGCCCCTTAAATGCACGTGAACAGGCAACCTTTACCCCCTTTCCCGCCAGAGGGAGACACCAAAGCTGCGATTGCCACAGCGGCGCCACCGCCAGAAACGGAGGGCGACTACTTCACACTACGCGCTGCGGTGCCCTCTTCAAACCAGCAATTTTTACCACGGCTCAAACCCCCAAAAACCCAAAACACGTGACTAGAATTACAATTCATACTCAACAAATTTAAAATCTTGTTTTTTAAATAAAAAGGAACAATACATTTATCAAACGGGCAGTGACCCCAGACGCCCTGGGCAAAGGTGACTTGACTTAAATGCCGGAAGCAGCTGACCAGCTGTCTAAACAACACCTAAACGCCAGGGCCCACCTGGGAGTCATTTCCCATTAGACAGCACGTCACAGCTTCTGTGCCTCGAAGCGGGACGTGACGCCGCACCCACGCATCCCAACTTGCAGTAATTAGAACACAAACAGACCACAGAAGACACGGAAAACAAACATCAATCAATATTCATTAAGAAATTGATAAACAATAAAATACACGAACCAATTACTGTTGAGTGAGTGCATTCAATAAGTGTACGTATATAAAGAGGTACATATAAATGACTAGCTTTACAAGTACAAGTTTTACCAATAACAGAATAAGTGGTTGCAAAATTTTTTTTTCTTTTACAGGAATATACCAGGGACGTCGCTTGATGGCAATAACCCTAAATCACACTGCCTTTTAATAGTCATCCAACCATTGGATTTTAAAGCAAATAGTAACTGCTGGTCTGCATACAGTCACTTAGACTCTGCCGGCTGTTCTTACTTCGACACCACGTACATTGGAACCAACCGACCAACAAATACACTCGTTGCAACGGAAATCATTTGATGAAACGAAGGCGCCAAAACCACTTACACGTACGATGGAGAGCGTTGTTCGAGATGGTCTCAAGGGATGGGTCTCTCCGAGAAAATCGGCCCCAAAGCAATGCGACGAACAGAGCCGGCAGCTGATATCAGGCAGGTCCACCACAAACTCGCGACCGTCTTGCAAGGTAGACCGGCCGCGCCACCGCTGGCCGAGGCCGCGTGTTTGCTCCGTCGTCCCCTCAAGCACGTCCTAGCGCCTCGTAGCGAGTCCCATGACCAACTCGCCTACCGCAAATACCTGCCGCCAGATCACCACCGGGGCAAAGATCGTAGTACAGCCGGATAATCGATAGTCGTGCTAAAGAGCTGGTGTGCCAGAAAAGGAGCACCACGGCTCAGCATTAACAGCCTGAAATCGTACAATTTCTGCCAGTTCTAGGTAAGGAGTGCAGCAATCAATGATTTACGAACAGTAAGTATAGTGCACACATTTTAACTTGATTGATTTTAAATGAGGTCGCATTCTGCAGGTCAAGCAAGTGCTGCAATGGAGAGGAGTAATCCAGAGATGTATGTTTTGTAACAAGTGTCTACCATCACTATGGATAGTTAGCTTTCTTACCTGAGAAGGACTTATGACCAGCACTTGCTATGTACCACGAATTCCTTCATCATTCATTCTAACGCTGCACCCCTTCCCTTCCCACCCACCCCCAATCCAAACACACACACACCCTTACAAATCAAACATCCTTTATCTTTCATCATTTTAAAAACAGTAGTGTTCCAAGGAAAGTCTTTCATTCTATAGTTTAGCCAGGTGCTAAAATTGGTGTAATGTGAGGGACGGGGGGGGGGGGGGGGCGGGGTACAAGCTAATGCCTGATTCTACTCAGGGGTAATGGTCTAAGAAAGGTTGGGAACCACTGTGTTAGATACTTCATCATATCTATGAGAGTTCTTAGTCTTTAGTGATTTTATTATTGACCCAGTCTCCTCCCCCCCCAGCCAGTATCACAAGGAAGCATTTCAGATTTCAGTCCCAGAAAAGCATTTTCGAAGAGAGTTATATGATTCCCTGCAGAAACTACGTTTTGATTTAATTCACCAGCTATGTTCAGAAAGTGACTGTTAAATACTGTACATATATCTGACTTATCAGCAACAGAATCATTGTTACTAGGTACTGACTTTAAATCCTCGACTTTGTGCTGCTGACGAGACACTTCCTTCACGTTTGACCAAATGGTTTTTTCCTGTGAATTAGCAATTCTATTTACTTACCGCATTTTTTAGCGTCTTAGAGTACTGTTTGTAATTGGGCTACTGTAGCTCTATTGTGACTACTTCTAACATTTGATATAATTCCCGCGTTGTTCTACATGATAGCCTCATCCCACTAGTCGTCTACCAGACTACCTTTTACTGCTAGTACCCCATTTAGAACGTTCTAATGGAATGCAACTTTCACAGAGCGGGAGAAATGTGTTAAGGAAAACTTCATATTTGTCTTGTGTGTTATTAGCACTAAAACATCGTGTCACTCTTGTTCCTTAATGACGTTTAAAAGACGCTGCATTGCACTTGGATTAGTTTATGTATGTTGTTTGTGATTATCAAATGTTCAAATGCGTATGAAATCTTATGGGACTTAACTGCTAAGGTCATCAGACCCTAAGCTTACACACTACTTAACCTAAATTATACTAAGGACAAAAACACACACCCATGCCCGATGGAGGACTCGAAACTCCGCCGGAACCAGCCGCATAGTCCATGGCTGCAGCGCCGTAGACCGCTCGACTAATCCCGCGCGGCTTTGTGATTATATATAACATTTGTTTGTGTACAAAAACCTCTTAGTGTTAATATTTGTGCATAATGGTGTGAAAGGTCATTCACCCTTTTACTAACGGAATGCCCATCTAGTAATGAAGAATAAATAAAAATATTGACTACAGTTGCGCAAATGTAGCCCTGCACCCTGCTTGCAAAAAGTAGTCTGCATCAGGCCATATGAATATAGGAAATCTTACAACATTCTTGTTTTTTTTTTGCACAACCACATACACAATTAGTATTGAAGTCACCATGTACAACTAACTTTTGGTACTTTCTATAAACTGAACCGCGAACACTCTCTAGCTTGACCAGACAAGCTCTGAAGTCAGAGTTAGAGGACCCATAAACAACAACAACTAGAAGTTTTCACTAAATTCAACAGCTCTGCACAACATTCAAATAGCTGTTCAGTGAAGTGGTTTCATACATCTACAGACTTAAATGGAATACTGTTTTTCACGTTTATGGTCACGCCGCTCCCCCATTCCACGACGAACTCCTCGAAAAACAGCCAACTAATATGTATACTGGTAAAGGAAGCCTTTGAATTTTCACAGCATTTAAGTGGTGCTCTGATATACCAATAATGTCAGAGTTAAGATCTATAAGGAGTTCACATCGGTAATACCTCTTATATTTTGATGAAATACGCTAATTCCTTCACTGTTTGGATACCTGACCTTCTTTAAATGTGGGTCCTTTGTTATAAAGACTTCCTTTAAGCAAGGATACCTATCAGCCGACTTGCAGGTCCGATGTCAACTACTGCAAGAATTTTCCCATGAGTGATCCCACCACCGCCCACTACAGTGTCGCCTATAAGCTTTGCCAGCCCCCTCTTCCCATACCTATTCCTCCTGAAGGTCCAGGGGTGAGAATAGGCCAGAGGTATCCCTGCCTGTCGTAAGAGACGGCTAAAAAGAGTCTCACTCTTTTCGGCCCTGTAAGTTCAGGTCCCTTTTATGGTTTGACCTGCCACGTTCCAAATTGTACAGAAGTGCGGGCCATATGGGGAAAGACGCCTTATGTGGTACATGAGTTATCCATAGTACCCTTAGATTCGATCTCCTGAACCTCATGTTATAGCTTTGCATCTCCACCTGCAATTCAACTGTTTGGGCGAGGACACTTTCTGAAGAATGTTATCTTCTTCCGTTGTCTCCTGTCCTCTTTCACCCCCATGACAATATTGGATTTCTCTGTACCCAATATCCAGCACAGTAGCCAGTCCGTTGTGGTGGGGCCAATATGTACCCCTTTGGTGGGAGCCCTCCCACAACGTGATTTCCCTAAATCACTGCAGGCAAATGCCGGGATGGTTCCTCTGAAAGGGCACGGCCGACTTCCTTCCCCATCCTTCCGTACACTGATGCGACCGATGACCACGCTGTCTGGTCTCCTTCCCCAAAACAACCAACCAACCAACCCTCTCACAACACAGCGGTCACACTTCTGATGCCTGAGCTGTAAACACCCCATGTATGCCAAGGAGTAGATGCCTGTCTCCCAGGGGAATCAGGCCTCCCAGCAATGGCCATCATGCCAGGTGGCCTTTGCTGTGGCTGGGTGATACCTGTGGGGAGTGCCCCTGATCGAAGTGTGTGGCATCAGGGCGGATGACCCACAATGAAGTGGACTAAGTCATCTCTTGCTGGTGACCGTACAGTGCCAGCAGTCTCTAAGAGGGGCAAGATCGAGTACAATGCTGATAGATAAATCGTTTCCCTCCCTCGCTACACCATGGGAGGAACGTAGGGCTACAGAAAGAAGAGAGCCATATTCGCCGTGGTATTTAGCCTGTAGCAGAATGGACAGGGACTCCTTTCTATCTATGAAGCCTCAACGTTTTGTTAAACATCTTGAGGGTAAGTTTGGTGAAGTGACACGGCTGTCCAAGATGAAAAGCGGTACAGTCTTGATTCAGACAGCATCCCCAGCCCAATCCTGGGATTTACTCGCTTGTGACTGCCTGGCCGATATTCCTGTTTCCGTCACCCCACATAAAAGCCTCAACATGGTCCAGGGGATTATTTTCCATCGCGAACTCCTCTTGCAGTCTGACGACGAAATTCTTGCCAGTCTAGAATGGTGGGGTGTTCATTTCATCCGGCGCGTTTACAAGGGACCCAAAGACAACAGGGTTGCTACCAGTGCCTTCATCTTCCCCTTTCAGGTTGATTCAGTGCCTGAAAAGGTCAAGGAGGTGGTTTACCACTGTGACGTTAAACCACACGTCCCTTCGCCTATGCTGGAAATTCGGACACACGTCTTCCCGTTGCACTTCCAGCGCCAGATGTCGACACTGCAGACGTCCACTGCATTCAGATAATCCATGCGCGCGCGCCTTCTCCCACTTGTATCAACAGTGGAAAGCGGCACTCACCCTGTTCGCCAAACTCCACAGTACTCCAAAAGGAGCGGAAAATCATGGAGTAGAAAACATTGGACTGGTTGACTTACCAAGAGGCTAAACGTAAATTTAAGAGATTACACCGTCTTCAGTTGACATCCGCATTCGCTACAGCTACATTACCATCGCCGTCACAAGTGCCAGTCATACCACATTCTGTGCCATGAACAGTGGGCCCTCTGGGCCTCCAGATATAATTCATCCGCCACCTTGGTGGTAGGGAAAAAATCTCCTTCCATTGCTTCCAAAGTACATACTTCAGGAGCAAGGCCCCCAAACGCATGAGACATCGGTCCCCTCCCCCCCAGCTGGAGAAGCAACCGCCTCCTCTGGCTCCTCTCATGTGGAAGGGGTCCCTTGCCACCCTCTCTCTCAACGTCTCCACTAAAGCCACAGTGGACAATCGCCAGTGGCTAAACGATTCAAAAGCTGCTGGACAAAGAGCTTCACGGTCTTCCTCTGTGCCTGAAGCTACTTTGGTGAAGTCCTCCCAATAAGCCCCTAAAGAGAAGCGAGAGGCAAGCAAACAAAGAAGTGTGCTAAGAAAAAGGACCCTCTGGCGGCCCCAACACCACCACTCCCTTCCAATTCTCCATCTGAAGATGAGGTGGAGATCTCAGTGTCCCCTGAGGACCTGGATTTAGCTGATGCTTCATCCACAATAGGAATGGATACAAATACTCAGTCGGTGGCAACAGGTGACCATGAGGTGTAGCCTGCCTCCTTGTATTTTCATGGCTTCCCAGGCTCGTGATAACGTCATCCTCCAGTGGAACTTCTGCGGTTTTTTCCATCATCTGGTTGAGCTACGGCAGCTGTTAAGCTTTACACCTGGTTTCTGCATTGCCCTTCAGGAAACCTGGTTCCCAGCAATGTGGGCTCCAGCCCTTCATGGCTCTAGGGGATATTACAAGAACTGTAGCGACTATAATAGAGTGCCAGGTGGAGTTTGTGTCTATGTTCTGACCTCAGTATGCAGTGAACCTGTGCCCCTTCAAAACCCTCTTGAAGCTGTGGCTGATAGGATAAGGACGACACAGGAAGTAACTGTCTGCAATGTATATCTTCCTCCAGATGGTGCAGCACCCCTGAACGCATTGGCTGCTCTGATTCATCAAGTCCCTAAACCTTTCCTACTATTTGGAGATTTTAATGACTATAACTCCTTGTGGGGTGGCATCGTTCTTACTGGCCGAGGTAGAGATGTCGAAACTTTCCTATCTGCCGTCTACCTCTGCCTCTTAAATACTGAGCATCCCACACATGTCATTGTTGCTCATGGCACTTACTCGGCCATTGATTTATCCCTCTGCAGCCCAGAACTTCTCCCATCTCTCCACTGGAGAGCCTATGATGACTCTTGTGGTAGTGACCACTTTCCCATCTTCCTGTCACTCCCACAGCGCCATTCCCCCGTATGTCTACCAAGATGGGCTTTAAACAAGGCAGACTGGGAAACACGATCCCTTGTTCTCTAGGGTGCCCCCAGCGAAAGTCAGTACCTTGGCGGTCACTGGAAATCGCTGAGGCCATGAAAGAGCATCAGCGAGCTCTACAGCAACATAAACGACACCCTTCCCTAGAACATCTCATAACTTTTAAACGGCTCCGCGCCCGCGTTCGCCAGCTTATAAAAAGACGGAAACAGGAATGTTGGGAGAGGTACGTCTGGACCATTTGATGCCATGCGTTCCCTTCCCAAGTCTGTATGAAGATCAGATGTATTTGTGGGCACTGGACCCTGACAGGTGTCACTGGCATTAGCATCAAAGGCTTGTTATCTACCGACGCAAACGCGACTGCAGAGCACTTTGATGAGCACTATGCTGGAGCCTCCCTGTCGGAGAATTATACCCCAGCATTTCGCACATTCAAACGGTGGATGGAAAGGAAAGCCCTCTTGTTCACTGAACGTCACACTGCACCCTATAAAGCTCCATTTACAGAGTCGGAGCTCCTCGGCGTCCTTGCACATTGCCGTGACACAGCTCCTGGGCCAGATTGGATCCACAGTCAGGTGATCAAACATCTCTCGTCCGACTGCAAGCGACATTTGCTCATTATTTTCAACTGGATCTGGTACGATGGCGTCTTTCCATCGCAATGGCGAGAGAGCACCATCCAGTGCTCAAACCTGACAAATAATCGCTTGATGTGGGTAGCTGTCGGCCCATCAGCCTCACCAACGTTCTTTGTAAGCTGTTAGAACGTATGGTAAATCGGCGGTTGTGTTGGGTCGTGGAGTCACGTGGCCTACTGGCTCCATGCCAGGGCTGTTTCCGCCAGGGTCGCTCTACCATTGATAAGCTAGTTTTCCACGAATCTGCTACCAAAACAGCCTTCTCCAGACGCCAACACCTGGTTGTGGTATTTTTTGATTTACGAAAAGCTTACGTCGCGACCTGGTGACATCATATCCTTGCCACATTATGTGGGTGGGGTCTTCGGGGCCAGCTCCCGATCTTTATCCAAAATTTCCTATCGCTCCGTGCTTCCCGTGTCCAAGTTGTTGCCTCCCATAGTACCCCCATATGCAGGAGAATGGGGTTCCGCAGGGCTGTATATAGCGTGTATCTCTATTTTTAGTGGCTATTAACGGTCTAGCAGCAGCTGTCGGGCCGTCGGTCTTCACCTTCTCTGTATGCAGACGACCTCTGCATTTCGTACTGCTCGTCAAGTACTGCTGTTGGTGAGCGGCGCCTACAGTGAGCCATCCACAAGGTGCAGTTATGGGCTCTAGCCCGCCGCTTCCAGTTTTCAGCCGTGAAGTCGTGTCACGCACTTCTGTCGGCGTCATACCATTCATCCGGAACTAGAACTTTACCTTAATGACGATGAAGTCACTGTAGTGGAGACATAATTGACGTGGCTTCCTCATCTTCGTCATCTGAAGCGGAAGTACAGGAAGCACCTCAATGCCCTCTGCTGCCTGAGCAACACCAACTTCGGTGCAATTCGCTCTATGCTGCAGTTCTACAGAGTCCTTGTTCAATCCCACCTTGACTGTGGGAGTCTGGTTTACGGTTCGGCGGCGCCCTTAGCGTTGCCTTCACTCAATCCAGTGCACCACTGTGGTGATAGACTGGTAACTGGAGCTTTTAGGACGAGTCCAGTGACCCGCGCGGGATTAGCCGAGCGGTCTCAGGCGCTACAGTCATGGACTGTGCGGCTGTTCTCGGCGGAGGTTCGAGTCCTGTGTGTGTGTTTGTCCTTAGGATACTTTATGTTAAGTAGTGCGTAAGCTTAGGGACTGATGACCTTAGTAGTTAAGTCCCATAAGGTTTCACACACATTTGAACATTTTGAGTCCAGTGGTCAGCGTCCTAGTGGAGGCCGAATTCCATCCATTGAAGCTTAGGCGTGCATTATTGTTCGCCAGTTATGTTGCACACATTCATAGTTCTCTTGAGCATCCGAATTACCATCTCCTTCTCCCACCCACGGTGGTTCATCTCCCGCATCGGTGGCCCAGGTGAGGGCTTATGATTGCGGTTCGCGTTCCATGTCTTCTGTCTGGAGTCCTTGCCCTTAACACCTATACTAGAGGTCCATTCACGTGCATCTCCATGGTGTACACCTAGGCTGAAGCTTCGCTTCGACCTTCCACATGGTCCTAAGGACTCAGTTAACCCCACGGCTTTCCACTCTCACTTGCTCTCGATTCTTGACATGTACCGGGACCACCAAGTGGATTACACCGACGGCTCTATGGCTGATGGTCACACTGGCTTCGCGTATGTTCATGGAGGATATATTGAACAGCCCTTCTTGCCAGATGAGTGCAGTGTTTTTACTACAGAGCTGGCGGAAATTTCTTGTGCTCCTGAGCGCATTTGTCCATGCCCTGGCAAGTCGTTTCTTCCTTGTACTGTCTCCTTGAGCAGCCTACAAGCTATCGACCAGTGCTATCTCCACCATCCTTTGGTAGCGACCATCCAGGAATTCATCTATGTCCTGGAATGGTCCAGTCGTTCTGAGGTGTTTGTGTGGACCCCAGGCCACGTCGGAATCCCAGGAAATGAAGTTGCCGACAGGCTGGCCAAACAGGCTATACGGAAACTTTCTTAGTATTGATCCAAACACTGGAACAAACTCCATAACTGATAGCACAATGTTCTGTATGTGACTAAAGTAAAATGTTTCAAACTCCTTCCGTCTGTTATATCACCACCAGACTCTAATAACATACACTGACTACAGAAACGTGGTAATAGAATCTTAACAGCTCAAAACAATCCCATATGAAAATGTTAGAGAGAAGTGATCGTACAACTGTAGAACATAAATACATGCCTAAATCTACATGGTTCTGCACTTAAACAGGATGATTTCTGACATCTTAGTCATGTGGCATGCAATGCCGTTAATATTCCAACGGAGTCGGTATATTTCCAGCACCTGACATATATTCACCCTGCAATTTTCTTTCATACAGAATCCCACACACTATGGTAAAAATTTTAAGATGATGTTTATTTAGGCTGGAGCCACAGTCACACCAGTCTGAAGTCTTTTGGCATATAAATAAGTTTTTATACTTTAAAATGACCTTCAGCCGGAATCTGAATTTTATAACAATAAAATAGAAATTATTACTGTCAAATGGTAGCAGTGTCATTCAAAAAAACTTTAAGGTGATAAAAATACTACCTTTTACACAATGACAACATCGATTCTTCATGACACAAACATTATATTGGCTTCCATAGGTGTATGGCGATCGTCGCTTATGAAGTTCAAGTCTGATTCCGTTTCGGAAATTGTGGTATGTTCACATCAGTCCCATAAAATGATAGTCAGCAACGGAGAAATGCTGGTAATAAACTACATCTTACTAGGACATAGAAAAATGCAAGGCAACAGCGTCTGACATGCGAAATTACACTGCATACTGCACTAACTTTGTGAACTAGAGCGAAAGAGAACACTAGATGAACTGTCTTTTGCACACAACTGTCAAGTAAACGTATACATAGGGCTTGCAGTACCCTACTACCTTCGGTCACAGACTCAGAATACTACCTTCGGTCACAGACTTAGAATCGCTACAGTTATGAAACTGAAGACTCGATTTATATCCAAGATACGACAGGGAACTGGTGTAGTTCATATCAGCCCACATGCGTCTAGAGGAGGGTGCCGAAATAGGTTTTCCAATGGTTTGGTGGACGTGATTCATTACACGACACGCTTACGTTGGAAGTCTTCTGCTAGCTGCGGTAGAGATAAGTTTGCTGTTAACGACTGCAGGCAGATCCCGCTCCATGTAATAATTTCTTGTTACAACATAGGCGTCGTCCTGAAGTTACCATACTGCAAACCAAAGTTAATAGCCTAGCATTAGAGCCACTTTAGTGTCCATATAGCTTTGAATGCTGCGGAATGTGAGTAGCTGGAATGTGGATAGCTGAGAAGCATGACTGCTATCACGTCCTACCTATAGAAAAGTGTGATACTTGTGTTCTCTAAGAAAGCGATGTTCATACTGAAAAAGACTGCAGTGCTATTACCTTGTATAGAAGATGAACTAAGAGCCACTGTAATGTTCCAGACAGTGGTACCATCACAACGCTTATTCTGCCTTACGTGTTACAAACCACATGGGTATTAGAGGATTCCTTACCGAATTTTACCCAATACTATTACTGTTATCACATTGCTGTCCCAACAGAGGTGAAATTGTTTCCACATTCACGCCGTCTCTGACAGAGATGAACTTTGTGACCTCATATCACTTAGCCAGCAGTTAAATGACACAAACACACTTCTTTAGTTACATGACAGACAAATTCTTCTTTGATTTTTGTTATTCATGACACACCACTTAATCATAGATTTTTAACGGTTCTTTGATAGGCATTTAAATTCTTCTTCATGCTGAAGAGCACACAATTTCCGATGTGATCTATGCTATTATCGTCAGCAACAAGACTGACTGTGTTCTTTAACAAAACGTAAGCCAAAGCATCTATCAGCTGAAATCATATTCCTACAAAGATGATGTTTAGAACAGGTTTGAGCACGTGAACCATGAAAGATGTCATCATAAGCACATTTGAACCTGGAACATAGTGCCATAAGAAATCCTACAGATATGTTGGATGGCATACGTACAATGTACAACACTTGTGGTTTTGGTGTGGTTCTGTCTGCTCTGTATACGTTTCTCTGGTCATTTGCTTGAAACTTATTGTGTGTGTGTGTGTGTGTGTGTGTGTGTGTGTGTGTGTGGACACTTGGTAGCAGAAATGTTATCTAATGGCACTGTCTGCAACTTGGAATGACGTTTTTCCTGATCATTTTACAGACATGATCAGTTCAATTGCATTGGATCCTATGGAAAGTGCTGATGCTATGTTGTGCAAGCACATTGATTTGAGGAGCGCCGTTTCAGAGTAAGGGCTATGTATGTGAATGCACGACAGATCCAACAGACTTACTATGGTTAAGCATAGTCCTTACCACGCATCAATCATTAATTTCTCTCTGCAAGAGTGTCCTCTTCTGTTTGATGCTTCTAGGCAGTTAACAAGTATGTTGTATCTCCTCTGCTAGGAGTTCTGCTGTAATATATTCTTGATGCTTAGTAAAATCCTGGATACTGAGGTACTGTAACTGCAGACTAGAGCAGAATGAGGGGGAGAAAGGGTTGGGTTTATATATACCGAAGCTCTGCCCACTAATTTGACACAAGCCGATGGCAGTGCTTCTACAGGACGGTATCCTGGGGAAAACTCAGGTCAGCAGGCTCAGACAAATTTGGGATGGGGTGGTCTGCAAACAGGTATTTGCTATTGTTCACAGGCTAAGAGCTTCCTTTGACCTTTCCAGACATCTCTCGAAAACATATCTTTAGGACCACACCCAGAACGTTTAGTTCTGGGAAACATGCTTCATGATTTGCAGTTGATCTTCGTGTGAAGGCAGGAAGCGCTTTGTTCATTGTCGGTGCTTCAGGTGATCAGCAGCACTAGAGAGAGCACCCTGTCCTTCCAGGAATCATTTTGTTCATTATCAGTGAAACGTACAGTTTCTGGTAGTCAGTGAGATATGTCCAAGAACATTATGAGCTACCTGCAAAAGCCGCCCTGGTGGTACAGACTCTGGTTATGCAGGCCATCAAAGCAGGCTGTTAGGGGGCCCCATGGTCAGTACAGAACAAAGCAAGTTGCCGCCAGTACATGTCTCCAGAGGACTATCAGCGAGGACTGCAGCTCGCTGTTGGATCAACCCACAGAAACAATAGACAGTCTGTGAATGGCTCCCCAAAGTTCAACCAATCGCATCCGTCTGTTGGCTGGGCAGGGCAGGGGAGGAGGCAGGGGAGTGAGGTACAGCTGACTGTCACTAGAAGGTCATAGTTCAAGTTCACCATGCTACCATGTGGAGATGTGGAGTGCATGTGGCAGTTTCAAGACAATGCATGGAGCACCTGCACAATTAGGTTAATGACACCAGATGGACGCCAGATGGACGGTATAGCTATGTACTCCACTTTGCTACCTCCCACAGAAGGTATGAGTGTGCCATGATGTATTTATTGCAGCAGTACAATTATTTATTCGAAATTTTGGCTTCTCATCGTAGGTCGATAATTTTTTTCGAAATTTTGACACAATATTTACTGCAAAATTTTCCAAAGCTTGCAATGCAGTGTGTATTGAATCTTCAAATTCTGTAGCTGTGCATGTAGATGTTTATGAGTCTTTCACTGATAAAGATTGATGATATGTAGCAGTGTCATTACGTAATTAGGGCATGCAGTTGTTACACATCTTTCAACTGGGTAATGCCTACGCTTTTCACACCAATAGTTGAGTTTTGCCAGCGATTTCTAGGTGGTGGAGGATAGACTGCTTTTCCCAGAGCTCCTCGGTACAGCGAACTTGACTAGTCAGTCTCCACACACGAAAGTCAACACACAAGAAAATTTTAGGAAGCACTTTCCAACAGGATAACTCCGCCACATCCCAAACAATGATGAAATAAAGAGATCATTCCATACAAACAGCTCAGCACTGACTGGGCATTTCCCATCAATTCCCAAATGGGGACAATAGGAGAGGGGGATATGGCAGAAGGAGTTGGTGGTCAGGGAGGGGAGGTGAGAGAGTAGGGTGGATTACCCACAGTGAATTTCCCAGTGGGGAGGGGGAGGGGGAGGTGAATGAAGTTATTAATTAGTTACTCAATTTGATATCAGATATACTTGTTCACTCTTTGCCCCACTTCTTGGATATGTACATTAACGTTTTGCTGCGTTACAAAATTAATGTTTCTTATTGGATGCCTTAACACCTAGTGCTGAAATTTAACTGTTCGTTCTTAGTGCTCATGTGGGAGTTGTTTATTGATTGTGAAATAACCTTTTGTTTGCTTTCTATGCGAAAAGTGTTCAGTTGGTCATGGACCAGTAACTGCACATTCTGTCATGTGTTTTGGTTACTCTCAAGGTTGCTGAGTTCTTGCTCCAGAGTGGGAGTGTCGATTGACACGTGGACATTGTATTTAGTATACATACTGGCTTTTAACTCCGAACTGTAGAGAGAAAAATAAATGGCTTGGCTTAGCCTGTGGGTCACTAAGGCCAGAGTATTGCTACAGTATTATTAAATGTATTTGGTCTTTGTTTTAAAATGTGTACTTTGTGTGTTTCAGAATCCGCTAATTTGGGAGTCTAGGCCAGACATTTGTGAGGCGTGCTGGTCCCCATTGACTTCAGGACCAATCTTATTTACGCCCCTCGGCTGCGGAGTCGATCTGAGGTTTCAGTAATTGATTCTGGGAAATCTGTTAAGCTTAATTAATGTGTTTGGTGTTTATTGTTTAATTCCGGGTAAAGTATAGTCTGCTATGTGGAAACCTGACAGCTTGCATTGCTCTTTGACAGCCAATATGCGCCTACATTTCTTATTGGGCTGCAATTTTCCCAATTAATATATCACAGTTGATTTACAGCTTATCCGCAATCAGTTTAAAATTTAACTGATCAGTATCAGACAAGACTTTATTTCTTGGTATTTAAATATTCACTATTCAGTTTTAAGTTTAACTGGCTGTTCATGTAATGTTAAAGAAAATTACTCTGTGGTTCTAGTCTGCGTTTGTTGTAAAGTTGGATTTTGTTATTAATAAATGCTGTTCAGTCTTCTGTTCTGTAAAACGACTCAATCCCCACTCAGTCAGTCGTTCCGCGTCCTATTCTATAAGCGCGCTGGCATCATGCACGATACAGCGATAAGCTTCAGGAAAAGACAGGTAACAAACAATACTTACAAGAGCAAAGAGGGAACAGTGAGAGTGGAGGACCAAGAACGGAATACTCGGATTAAAAAGGGTGTGATACATGGATGTGGTCTTTCTCCCCTATTGCTTAATCCATGCACTGAAGAAGCAATGAAAGAAATAAATGGAAGATTCAAGAATGGAATTAAAATTGTAAGGTGTCAGGTAAATCCAACACCTTCCATGAAAACCCTGACATAATAAGCAAATCTACTAGTATGTCACATAGCTCCGAATAAATCGTGACATTAAATTAACCAAAGTAATACAAGTAACGATTGAGCAAATGGAATGACACAGACTAACACAAGAATGCCTAAATGCATGTCGCACCTTCCCACCATGAGGCGGACCCAGTTCCGAGGGGAGAAACGAGGACAGAAGCCGAGAGCAGAACCGTGTTAAGCTAGAAGGCCCAACGATAAGGGACGGACTGGACACCCACGTCGCTAGCCTTCCTCTAAGTCTACCACCCGCACCTTTTAGCGTGAGAATTTTTCGCGTCTCAGGTACGTCAAGGACCACCCCCCAGCCCATGTTAAAAGATAGACCCCTCCAGAAGAACAGTATAGATCTTACGATAACGCTAAAAGGACCACACTAGCTGCAGGTTTTAGCGTGAGACTTTTTAGCGTCTGTTACGTTGCAAACTTTAAAAACATTGCCCCACCACGAAAAGTATAACGTTTCTCATTGGATAGACAGAATCTTTGTAGGCGGAGCTTAAGGTTAACATTGAGACCCTGATTGGTCAGATGAAAACACAGCCAGATAGGTTTTTTTAAAACAAATTCGGTAAATTGTAGTAAGGAGAAGATAAGAGAGTTAGTTCCAAGACGGCGAGCTGGATGGCTGCTGCGCCGGCCGCCGCCCCCCTGACAAACACCGACAAGGTAATGAATGCACGCTATGCCGCTTAACAGCACATAAAGCTACACTCAGAACTGCAGAAGTCTCACGTTTTAACCCCTTTTCTGCGTAATACTAGTGTCGATCATTAATTACACCTCATGGTGTTCACATTTGCCACTTGAAGAACAGATCTGAAACGCGATGATTTTTCTTTTATATAGTTATTGAGAAGCCACATCAGCCACTGTAATTTTCCACAAGTTAGATAAGTAATTAAAGATAATTGAGGGTCACTGTAGACCATTTTGATAGTTTTCTCTTTTGTGATACTTAAATTAAACCTAGATTATAGATGTGATATGGCATAGGTCATCCTTCGATCGATTGTAGAACTTGGAAACCCATTCAGGGAATATTTGATCGCATTTTTGTTGAACGCAGTTGGTTTTTATCATCCTGTATTAAAACATTTCCTTTTATCAATAGTGCAATTTATAAAAAATGTTTTGTGAGTAGAATAAAATTTCCAATGGTAAACTTAACTGCTTTTTCGACGTTATTTTACCAGCTAACTAAAAATAGGGAAGCCTTGAACCCCTTCCACTAAATTTAATTAGTATTAAGATTCTTTTACAGGGAGTGCAGTGGAGCTGACGCTGAGATCATTAAGTATTTGGTTATATCATCGCTAGTCTCACTGGACTCTTCTGAATTCTACATGTCATGTGTGGTCTGGCGTCTCCTTACCAGCAACAGGTCCCAGGTTCAAACTAGTTAATTCCCTAAAAACACGCTCAGAGCGTCATTGCGCGAAAGTGGTAGGGAGACACAATATAGAACAAACAGACACCACCATGAATATTTAGAAAATGGCGACCCTGCCAGGATGGTAAAATACCATGATTGAAGGTCGACCACATGCCTAACTAGTTCAGAAAAATACCTGCTGAAAAATTTTCGTAGTAAAAGAAATTTTTTCCCTAAAGTTATAAATAGTCGATAACAGTAGCTGCAGCATTAAATAGTAAAAGTATTGAAGAAAAAGTGAGAATTCTACCAGAGACAATAGCATAATTAAGTTATGAATTTTAATATTGTTAGAATTAAGTTTTCTCTCCAATGCAAGCACACAGTTGACAAGTTGGTTCTGACCCAACAAGTAAGTGAATGGTTTATCAAGTCGTGTGAACAAAAAGTTTATGAAACGCGTGAGGTCGTATGAGCGGATGTTGACGCGAAGTAGAGCGCGTGAATTACTTTTAAACAGAAAATAAGGGATTTGGAAAGATTAGCAATGGCAGATCGAGACCTTGACCGAATTTAGGTAGAGAGCCAGCATGAAAATGGACAGAGAATAGAGGACAGTACAACAGACGATGCAGTATCGCGAGAAATAGGACATATAACACACCATAACGGCGATAATGTACGTCAAGGCACAGAAAATCTAGGTCAGCATACGACAGAGGAGCAGGAAAGTAGAGAGACAGCCGATGAGGTTTCTAACTTGCGTCTTGAATACGTAGAACTCATACTACAAGCAATCAGAGCTCCCTCACCACAGAGTAAAAGGAATGCGAGCAGAAACGTGTCACAGCACAGGTCAATGCAATCGCTTGCGAACCAACAATTAGGCGAAAACACAGAGCGTAGGACGTCGGAAGAAAACGCAATAGGACCCACCAATCTGGCAGAATTATTACAACAAATTACGGAAATCATGACAATGCAAAATAAAGACATAGCGAACCAAATTCAGATTCAGAATGCAGAAACCACGAGACAAATGCGTGAGATTAAATAACGAAACAAAAAAATTCAGTTACACCTAAGTCATATTGAAGACGAGGAATAAGAATCTCGAGAAGTGATAGGAAACTTAATAACAGGTTACAGTCAATTGAGAACAGACATTGACAAGGTAAAAGTGGACGTACAAACATTGCGTAATGACACTCAGGACGAGATCAAAACAATACGTAACAACACCCAGGGAGAAGTCAAGAAACTAAAGCAACAGATAAACGTAATTACTAGACAAGCAGCAGGTACAGCGCGTGAAATTGTTGAAAACAGTGTGTTACAAAAACGTATCACAAAAGCAGCACTGAAAAGATATGATAACCGCATAGTCAAAATAGAAGCGCAAACGAAGCGACAATTTCAGAAATTGCGAACAGAGTTGTTGCAAACCATTGAAGAGCGTAGTGAACAGGATCGAACAAGCACACAGTCTACAACCACATCCGTATTTGTAATAGCACCGGAAAAACAAGCAATTAACGAAGATATTACGCATTTGCGATTCCAGTCACAGACGGAAAGTAACATACGTGACAAAGGAAAGCCAGGTCGCGAAGAGTACAGTGCAATGCATTCAGCTACACGTTCACAACCGATGGAAGAAAATTATTGCGCACCACTCCAACGATACTACGCAAGGTCAGGCGAAAGTTACAGTGGACAATATCCAATGGATCTACCACAACAGGAAAGAACGACGAGAGAAATTATCTGAAACAAAAGTGGAGAAGAATCGCGAATTTCATATAGAACTATGACAAAGTACGACAACGATCATTTCCTCACAGTCAGAAAATTTCAGCACTTTCGAGAAGGAAACTCATTACATCCACGAATTTTTATTGATCAATTCCGAGTAGGATTATCAGAACACTGGACGCTAGCACACAAATTAGACTTTATATGTGCACACATGTCAGGAACCGTCGCAGAAACCATGCAGAATGTTGCAGCGACATGCCGGTCGTACGAAGATTTCAGAGAGAAATTTCTCGCACGATACTGATCCAGCGAAGCACAGAACAGAGTAAAGTACGAATTATTGCAGTACCCATATTTTGAAAATTCATGAGAGAAGAGTCCCGTGAAATTTTTCGAAGTAATGGCAAACAAAAATCAATGTTTAGATGTACCATACAGTGACGGAGAGTTGATTAAATTATGCGCGATGAAGCTACCATGGAAATATCAGCAATCATTAGTAGGTCGCGGAGGCAATGACGTCGAAGCATTTAAAGGTATTCTAAGGAAACTAGAGTTCATATTTTCGGAAGCTGACGCAAGAAAAAGACGAAGCTCACGTGAAAACGAAAGCAAACAACACTGGAATCCACAAGACACAGTACGAAGAAACAATAATTACGAACCACGTGATAACTTCGCACCAAGAAACGACAATAGATTTCAACAAAGAACCGGTTATGGATTTAGATGAGAATATGGCAATAAGTATAATTCACCCAGGAACGGAAACAACTATTACAGAGGGAATAACGACATCCGGAACGGGTACTGGAGAACCAATAGACCGACAAATTATCAACAAAGAAACCGCTATCAACAGGCTGAACAAGAAAAGAGAATACAGATAGAAGGGTGGAGATAAGACCACCAAACCCCGATAAATGTTCGAATTGACAGCTAAGCGCCTATACCAAAGAGAATGACGCACCGACCTAGGACAATTGCAGCACCTTGAACACAGAAAGCAAAATCTTATCACGAGAAGAGAAGAAGGAAGAAAGAAATCCGCAGGGACCAGATGAAAACGAAGACAAGAAAATAACAATATCGTGTTAGGGCGAAATTAATTGGGAGAATACTGACGAGGAAGATGAATAACCAGAGGCATGTACAACGAATGTAGGAAGAAAGGATGAAGTAATGAGTATTGCAGAGCTATTTGAGATGGGAACCAGGGAAAGCGAATTCAATGAGGATAATGTGCAGTTGACAGAAGTTGAAAATAAGTTACAAGTGGGCACACAACCCAACGTATATAATGAAGGAAGTTATGAAGCGATAATTAGTGCATTTAGATGCGATTATGTGGAAGTAGTGACAAAGAAGGAGAAGATAGACGAGGATGAGGAAAAAGTAGAGGATGTTGAAGAAAGCGTAAATGAAGGAAGAAATATAGAAGAGGAAATAAAAGAGAGAGAAGTAGCAGTCAAAGCTTATCCTACAGAAAGTTCGAATTCACAAGGGAAAATCCATAAAAGGACTAATGTATGATTCAGTGGAGGATTCGTTGATGCAAGAAGAAGAAGAACAGAACCAACCCTTTCAAATTCAACCAATTGTGAAGGCCATGGTAAAGCATATCCCAGTCAATATTATAATTGATCACGGAAGTGAACTGACTGCGATCTCAGAAAATTTATTCATGCAGTGTAATGCCAATGAGGAATTGCCAGTTCTGAAAACACGTAAGATTAAAGTAAGAGGTCCTATTAGAAACAATGCTGCGGAAGTTACGAGACAAGCAAGGTTAACTCTTTCATGCCAAGGTGAAAAGATCGAAGCCAACTTCGTGATTGTACCTAATCTAAATGTAGATTTGATTATAGGTGCAGATTTTTTAAATGGGAGACGAGCGATAATAGATATGGGGAAAGGTAGCATAACATTCGGGAATGTCACACTTCTCTTTGAGCAAAAGCTAAAATTAGAAGAAATACCAGTTATAAACAAACAATTAAGAATGACGTGAGATAAAGAGGATGAAGAATTAGAATGGTATGCACAAAAGAAGGAATCGCCTCAACTCATGTTAGAAGACCATAAAGAAATCGACGAAAAATTGCAAGAAGTTCAAAGTATTTCGGAACACAGTAAAAGAGAATTAGATGGTATTTTACGAGATAAAGCAGAGGTACATTTATCTAAGACTGGCAGTATTAAACACTTTCAGTACAAGTTTGAAGATTAATTTTATTACTGGTAAATAATCAGCACAATATTTCAAGATTATGTTGCAGATAAGATCGTCAGGAGAAAGAAGAATGAAGAGAGAGGAAGGTGGGAAAAAGAAAGTAGTTTCAATAATTACACCAATAGTACCATAGCTTAAGGTGAAGGGATAAAGCGTAGATAGTCTAACAGCATGAAATACTGAAATGCCATACACCATGACACTACTCAAAAATAAAGTAAATACGAATTTGAGGATTCTTGAGTAGATGTTAAGACTCCAAATATCTTAGAATTGTAACATAGAAAGGGCGCCGAAATCTGTAAAGTTTTTTTAAGAAGGCGTAAAACAAATAGATACTAGACATATGTTAGTTGATTATAAGTAAAACTTTTTGTAAGAACCATTGTATAAACTCCAGCAAGGAAGAGATGCAACGACCCACAAGTTGCAACGCGAGATATATCAAGAAAGAAAAGGACGTAATCAGCAAGACTCGATTCCTACATAGCAGGAGCGTCGAGAGAAGGGAAAGGACAGCGAAACTAACAGAAGGCCCTTGTATCGAAAGTGGGCAATAAATTTTCCCGCTAGGGGGAACTCTACTGAGACGCGACGGGACGCCTAGTGTCAGTAGGGGCTGGCTGCACGGACCGTCAAGCAGACACCGGATTTTCGCCGCTCGTAAACCCCGGGGCGCCCCTACTCAGCGGAGAGAGCAAAAAACGGCCTGACGAGAAGACCGCTTGGGGAAGCCACGACTGCGTAAAAGTCCCACTACTGCTATTAAACAGCACGCTGATGCACGAAACTGAAGAAAAACTTCCACAAAGTAAAAATGACACGACCAAACAATTTATCAAACTGTTACTAGGAGGAGAACTTCAAAGCGGCTAGTTATCAATAAATATTTCCAAATCCTGCCCAGAGAAGAACCAAGAAGCAAGTAAGAAGCAGAGAAAAAGCAGGAAGAACAGAAGTTGAAGACTCACAAGATTGAGACCAAGAAAGAAGATGGGTGAAGAATAGACGTCATAACTTCCCAAATACCTATTCTATTGTAAACTAGTCGTCTGCGAAGTATTACAACGAAAAACAACCGCATTCAGCGACACATAACGATGATTTTCACATTTACAAAGGCAGTAAACCACGAGATTCTGCACTCACAGCTCCATTCCATTATGGGACCTCTACAACAACAACACACACTTGCAAAGCCAACAAGGAACGACGAACAAAGCTGTACATCAAATAGTTGCCGACATCCATCTCGCTCAAGTCCATCACCTTCGTGCAAAAACATTCGCCAACTTCACGCTTGAACATTCATAGGATTGTGTGAACGTGTGAAATCAAATTATGTGATGTAGGAATTGTGCAAAAGAAATGTGTGAAAAACTAAATAAGTTAAGCACACCAGACAGCTAATAAACTACAAAATAACAGTCATTGACTATGGACTTAAGTAAAAAAGTAGACTATCGATAAAAATAAGTCATTAGTTCTGAAATGGACAGTATATAAAGAAACAATATGCCACTTACTTTCTCCTCGTAAAAATAAAAGAATAACTATATTTTACTTATTTTCTTCTTATAAAAACAAAGAATAAGAAATTATCTTGTTGGATGTTTTTCTTTTTCTTAGAAACATTTGTAACATTTATTAGGATAATATCTCAATACTTGTGTATGTATATTTCTTTGTCGAAGCAATTGTTGGAAATAATTAACAATGTTGAAATGAGTGTCTAGAAACAAAAACATATTTACTTGGACATGATATTTCGAAAATGTGTTAGGAATAGATTTTACTTAATTACTACATTTATAAAAAAAAGTATTCCTAAGAAAATCGATGTGAAAGAATCCTCACTTTCGATAACAAACATTTTTAAAAAAGTTCACACAAAAATAAAGAAAGAAAATAATTAAAAATTAATAATAGCATAAAAATATTCTTCTCTTGTCATTTTTAATTAAAATGTGGAAGAATATAAAAATATAAATTAGTAATACAAACTAGCATAGAACAGAATAACGTGGCTGAACAGTACCCAACAATATGTAGATAAATTAGAAAATTTTTGACTGACTTAGACAACAATTCAATCATTGACTAAATTCAGTGCAAAAATTAAGTTCGAAGGGTGGTGATATGTAAGGTGTCAAGTAAATCCAACACCTTCCATGAAAACTCTGACATTATAAGCAAATCTACTAGTATGTCACATAGCTCCGAATAAATCGTGACATTAAATTAACCAAAGTAATACATGTAACGAGTGAGCAAATGGAATGACACAGACTAACACAAGAATGCCTAAATGCATGTCGCACCTTCCCACCGTGAGGCGGATCCAGTTCCAAGGGGAGAAACGAGGACAGAAGCCGAGAGCAGAACCGTGTTAAGCTAGAAGGCCCAACGATAAGGGACGGACTGGACACCCACGTCGCCAGCCTTCCTCTAAGTCTACCACCCGCACCTTTTAGCGTGAGACTTTTTCGCGTCTCAGGTACGTCAAGGACCACCCCCCAGCCCATGTTAAAAGATAGACCCCTCCAGAAGAACAGTATAGATCTTACGATAACGCTAAAAGGACCACACTAGCTGCAGGTTTTAGCGTGAGATTTTTTAGCGTCTGTTAAGTTGCAAACTTTAAAAACATTGCCCCACCACGAAAAGTATAACGTTTCTCATTGGATAGACAGAATCTTTGTAGGCGGAGCTTAAGGTTAACATTGAGACCCTGATTGGTCAGATGAAAACACAGCCAGATAGGTTTTTTTAAACCAACTTCGGTAAATTGTAGTAAGGAGAAGATAAGAGAGTTAGTTCCGAGACGGCGAGCTGAATGGCTGCTGCGCCGGCCGCCGCCCCCCCCCCCCCCCCCCCCGACGAACACCGACACCGACAAGGTAATGAACGCACGCGATGCCGCTTAACAGCGCATAAAGCTACACTCAGAACTGCAGAAGTCTCATCTTTTAACCCCTTTTCTGCGTATTACTAGTGTCGATCGTTAATTAAAACTCATGGTGTTCACATTTGCCACTTGAAGAACAGATCTGAAGCGCGATGATTTTTCTTTTATATAGTTATTGAGAAGCCACATCAGCCACTGTAATTTTCCACAAGTTAGATAAGTAATTAAAGATAATTGAGGGTCACTGTAGACCATTTTGATAGTTTTCTCTTTTGTGATACTTAAATTAAACCTAGATTATAGATGTGATATGGCATAGGTCATCCTTCGATCGATTGTAGAACTTGGAAACCCATTCAGGGAATATTCGTTGACATTTTTGTTGAACGCAGTTGGTTTTTACCATCCTGTATTGAAACATTTCCTTTTATCAATATTGCAATTTATAAACAATGTTTTGTGAGTAGAATAAAATTTCCAATGGTAAACTTAACTGCTTTTTCGACGTTATTTTACCAGCTAACTAAGAATAGGAAAGATTTGAACCCTTTCCACTAATTTTAGTTAGTATTAAGATTCTTTTACAGGGAGTGCAGTGGAGCTGACGCTGAGATCATTAAGTATTTGGTTATATCATCGCTAGTCTCACTGAACTCTTCTGAATTCTACATGTCATGTGTGGTCTGGCGTCTCCTTACCAGCAACAGGTCCCAGGTTCAAACTAGTTAATTCCCTAAAAAACACGCTCAGAGCGTCGTTGCGCGAAAGTGGTAGGGAGACACGATATAGAACAAATAGACACCACCATGAATGTTTAGAAAATCCCGGTGGAAACGATATCAGTTATATGATTCAGTGGTAACATTACAGTCCTCAGTGAAAATAAAAAAAAAAAAATAGAGGATCTGTTGAATGAAATGAACAGCTTTATGAGTACGGAATATGGGCTGAGAATAAATCGAAGAAAGACGAAAGTAATGAGAAGCAACAGAAATGAGAAAATCGAGAAACTTAACATCAGAATTGGGAATGTAGCAAATAACCCATGATGGACGGAGCAAGGAGGACATAAGAACAGACTATCACTGGCAGAAAGGGCATTCCTGGCCAAGAGAAGTACACTCTTGCCAAACATAGGCCTTAATTTGATGAAGAAATTTCTGAGAATGTACGTTTTGAGCACAACACTGTATGCTAGTGAAACATGAACTGTGGGAAAACGTTAGCAGACAAGAATCGAAACATTTGTAGTGTGGTGCTACAGAAGAATGCTGAAAATTAGGTGGACTGATAAGGCAGGAATGAGGGGGTTCTCCGGAGAATTGGCGTACTTCTAGTCCCTTTTTTCCGTTTTTTTGTTTTTTTTTTTTTATAAAGAGGGTGTATTCTCTGATAGACACACAGCGCCATGCTTCTGATAATGCAATTACAGGAAAATTGAGTGCTCGTACCGAGCATGACCAGCTGCGCTTAAGCGCTAATGAGACATGCAGTGTGATATTCAGCACTCAGGGTACGCCAACACAACAGCCGCAGCTCCAGCTCTTCACAGTACATCTTCTTTACACACTCTTGTACAGACAAAGAAACTGCATTCAAAGATTTTAGCGTTGAAACACAATCTGGTATATACAATTTGTTTTTTACAGTGAAGGGACAGATCGTGGACTAGCGATATGCACACATACAGATGGCGGTAGTATCGCGTACACAAGGTATCAAAAGAAAATGTGATTTGGTGGAGCTGTCATTTGCACTCAGGTGATTCACGTGAAAAGGTTTCCAACGAGATTGTAGCCGCACGACGGGAATTAACAGTCTTTTAATGCGGAATGGTAGTTGGACCTACACGCATGGCACATTTCATTTCGGAAATCTTTAAGGAATTCAGTATTCTGAGATACACAGTGTAAAGAGCGTGCCGAGAATACCAAATTTTAGGTATTATCTCTCACTGCGGACAACGCATTGGCCGACGGTCTTCACCGAGAGTTTGCCAAGAGTTGTCAATCTAACAGGCACGCACCACTGTGTGAAATAACCGTAGAAATCAATGTTGGACGTACGACGAACATATCCATTAGGACAGTGCGGCGTAATGTGGGGTTAATGGGCTATGATGGCGGACGACCGACGCGAGTGCCTTTTCCAACAGCACGACATCGTCTGCAGCGCTTCTCCTAGATTCGTGAGCATATTGGTTGGACCCCACACGATTGAAAAACCGTGGCCTGGTCTGGTTGGTAAGGACTGATGGTAGGGTTAGTGTGTGGTGCATATCCCATGGACCCAAGTTGTCAACAAGATACTGTGGAAACTGGATGGCTCTTCATAGTGGTTTGGGTTCTGTTTACATGAAATGGACTGGGTCCTCTGGTCATATTGAACCGATTTTTGACTGGGAATGTTTATGCTCGGCTACGTGGAGACCATTTGTAGTCATTGATGGACTTCGTGTTGCCAGACAACGTTGGAATTTTTATGGACGACAATGCGCCATGTCACCAGGCCAAAATTGTTCGCGATTGATTTGAGGAACGTTCTGGACAGTTCGAGCGAATGATGTGACTACCCAGATCGCCGAACATGAATCCCATGGAAAGTTTATGGGACATGATCGAGAGGTCCGTTTGTGCACAAAATTCTACGGCAACACTTTCGCGATTATGGTCAGCTATACGAGTTGCCGCACTATTCTGGGCAAAAGGATTCTGTCAACTCAGTGTAAGTTATTAATTAGAAGTATAGATCTGTATGTAAAGAGAATGGGACGGGGAGAAACCGTTATATGTACTATAATGGGAAGTACCCTCTGCCACGCAAGTAAAAATTGGTTTGCAAACTATGATTGTTGATGTAGATTTGTACGTGTTTCTAAGCGAAACGCAAAATAGTTTTTGCTATAGCACACAAGTGCGGACGTCATTTACGATAATTTTATCACTCTGAATTTACAGAATACTAATGGTCTCTCAAATGTCTAAGGAGCAGAGTAAAGCTGCCAATGCAACAAGAGAAGGCGCATAAACCATTATCATACCTGGCAATGGAGGCATTGTGAGTGTTTTGTCCAATCCTTTCAATAGAAAAAATGAAATACATGAGTTAGCTATCTAGTTGATAGAAGCAACGCAGAATTACCGGTGCTACTAGCGCCAAATCCCAGAGTGTGAAAGTGCAGGTACAGACACGGTATAGTTTTGGAAACGGTGAAAAGCACGCCACGATTGACATTCCATGTTGTAAGTGCAACGTGGCGTGCTGACAGTAATGCCTCTGAAATTTTCTTCTGTTCTCAGTACCGGGTAAGATATAGCGTGTCACGCGTATTACTCGGTTGGCTTTCCCGCTTTGTTGGGGTTTTTTGCAACGGTTTTCCGTTAGACTGCTCCAAATTGTAGCATGTAGCATCGTGAGTAACGCAACGCTGTCGGTGCGCGAGAGATATCTTGCTGCTGCGCCCCAAAAAAGTGCAGTGTGCAGATTATACACTTTTGAAAGTTTCTTCCACCCGTGGCTCAGCAATAGAGACCAGCTCATCTGATGTGCTAATCAAGTAAGCCACTGAGTAGTAGCGGTTTGTGATACCGATCATGCCCGAGGTGCATAGAAATGCTAATTTTGCAGCAAAGTGTGGCCAGGAGTGAATTAATAGAGTGTAACTTGCGTGCTTCCGAGAAAGTCATACATTGCTAATTTCACTGGGATTTTACCGAGCGTAGCAACCCGTACTCGGGGCATTGTGAGCTAGGGAAAGCTGACGGGGTAGGCACGTGCAACCCCACTGGTTCTTCACCCCTCCCTCCCATCTGTAGAACTACATCAGAAGCGTAGCTATAAGGGAATGTACTATCAAATTTAGGGGCTCAAATCATCTAGTTGTACCACTGACCTGCATGATTCATCAACCGGAGGGACTGATGGGCACTTAGAGAGCTTTTAGATGGCTTCTAGATTTCAGAGAAACCACGGGCACACTGGGTGGTGAAGATAGGCTAGCTCCCTGTCCCCTGATTAACTCACAGCATGAGCAGCACCAAATGTGTGGCGTAGCGGCTGCTGGACTTGGGGAAACTTCACCATTGAGGGGATCTGGTGTCCGGCGAGCCACTGCTATCTGAGGGACTTCGGCCGACAGACTTCAACCTATCTACGATACAGCTGAGGGACGCACGTACTAGCTACCTCGTAGCCAACTAGACGTCATCAGCCACCATCCTAATCTACTCCTGGGGGATGACCAGTGCGCTGCTGCTTGTCACCGGGCCATAAAGTGTCGGCTATCGCACCAAAACACACGAAACGGGGGCAACGAGTGTATGCGGGAGCGCGTAGCGTGTTCTTCACCTGCTGGTGACACACATGGCGCTGAGGGTTCAGTCGCCCAAGGCCCCATGACAACGGACGTCATAGGCATATTCCGCATTCGGGTGCATGTATTGCGAATACGTAGAAAGAAGGATACTTTATTGCATGATTATACGATAGCGGAACAAACACTGGTAGCAGTTACTTCTGTAAAATATCTGGGAGTATGTGTACGGAACGATTTGAAGTGGAATGATCATATAAAATTAATTGTTGGCAAGGCGGGTGCCAGGTTGAGATTCATTGGGAGAGTCCTTAGAAAGTGTAGTCCATCAACAAAGGTGATGGCCTACAAAACACTCGTTCGACCTATACTTGAGTACTGCTCATCAGTGTAGGATCCGTACCAGATCGGGTAGACGGAGGAGATAGAGAAGATCCAAAGAAGAGCGGCGCGTTTCGTCACAGGGTTATTTGGTAAGCGTGATAGCGTTACTGAGATGTTTAGCAAACTCAAGTGGCAGACTCTGCAAGAGAGGCGCTCTGCATCGCGGTGTAGCTTGCTGTCCAGGTTTCGAGAGGGTGCGTTTCTGGATGAGGTATCGAACATATTGCTTCCCCCTACTTATACCTCCCGTGGAGATCACGAAGCAAAATTAGAGAGATTAGAGTGCGCACGGAATCTTTCCGGCAGTCGTTCTTCCCGCGAACCATTCGCGACTGGAACAGGAAAGGGAGATAATGACAGTGGCACGTAAAGTGCCCTCCGCCACACACTGCTGGGCGGCTTGCGCAGTATAAATGTAGATGTAGATGTAGATGTATATTTCCTTCCATACAGTGAGGCCTTGAGACCGGCCGGAGTGTAATATAAGGCTGCTTGAATAAAAGTCAGTACCATCATTGTTCAAATACAGGCCCCAGCTTGAATGTGCACTCTCCCTCTCCATTTCTCTCACCCATCCTGACGTGTAGCTGCCCAGAACAGACCGAGTCTTACGAGTTCGAAGAGTTCGTCTACAAGTGGAGCACCCTTTCCTTCACCAGGACAATGCTAGACCACGCTCGAGCACATCTGCAACAGTTCGACACCTTGGTTTCACTGCCATCAATCGTCCTTCATACAGTCCAGACTTGACTCCATCAGATTTTGAACTGACCTTTCCGGCCAGTGTGGGCGAGCGGTTCTAGGCGCTTCAGTCCGGAACCGCGCTGCTGCTACGGTCGCAGGTTCGAATCCTGTCTCGGGCATGGATGTGTGTGATGTCATTAGGTTAGTTAGGTTTAAGTAGTTCTAAGTCTAGAGGACTGATGACCTCAGATGTTAAGTCCCATAGTGCTCAGAGCCATTTGAACCATTTGAGACTTAAATGTTTCCCTAGCAATAGAATGCATTTGTGTCCCTACGCCATGGTCACCTGCGAAGTGAAATTTCTGTATTCTTAAACAGTACTTAACTGTAACACGTTTTCCACTGTCAAGAAAAGTTGTGGCATAGTAACTGATGGTTCCCACTATTTCAACTTTGGATTATAGCAGTTACTGAATTATTTTAAATTTGGAAACGACTACAATATCATCACAACGCCAACCTTAGACTACCTTCATTCCTGGCAGTGAGTTTTCTGACCCCACGGAATCGACAACACACTAAATTTATTCCTTCCCATGTCCTCGTTACTCACAGCCATAGTAAGTCATGTGATATCACTCAACAAGCGATACATTGCGAGCACTTGCCACACGCTGCTGTAAGTTTTTGAAATGCGCAGGAATGAAATGTCGTATCAAAGGGAGAAATCTTGAGAAACTAAAACACTCAATAATAATAAATTATTCATGATATTCGAGACTGGAGCTGCAGTGCGTTTCTTGAATGATTGTGAGAAAGCATTAAACTCAGTACCTACGACTAATGTATGCGGTGTCTGTTAGAAAAATACAGCATACAGGGAAGATAAACAACTTGCTAGCAAGTGTAATTATCGCAGATCACTCACCCAGGACAATTCTATCCACTTACGACAGCAAATATAAAAAAAAATCTAGTAAGCGCAGAGTCGGTTGAGGGCGCCACTTATATTTCACAGTTACTTCACGAGACCTGTTACACCGTACTCTAAGACACCGAGAAAAAAAATGGACTTGTTCACGTCTGTAATAACGTAATTTGGACCCTTACAACTAATTACAGTAGATACCTAATATCAGTTCTACGTTCTGCTACATAAATTATGGATCGTGCAATTTACTTATAGATGTCTAGAGAGAAGTAACTGCTGAACGACACTAATGGTCGGCGTCTCTATCGCCTTATTGATCTCGAATTAGAATAACACTTTTTTAAAGGCATTCTGCCTTTTCTTTGTCTAGTGTTTATAAAACAACAAACGCAGTAACCAGTTTACTGCGATATCTTTCTGCGTCCTTCGAAATGATTCTTCCATTGGCAGAAATCTATTATATAAGGTCAGTAAAACAAAAAGGTCTTTCTGTTCTCTGTGCAAGAAGTCTCTATTTGTGTCCCGCTCTAGGTAATTCAAAGTGTGTAACGGTTCTCGACAGCAGTTTATTGTGAAAGCAAAAATTTAAATATTGAATGGTATTGTCATCTCGGAAGTCATCTAGGGATTCAACAGGCTAATTTGGGAAGTTTTCTTTATTCTCGCTCGTTGGGAACCTCTCCTGTACAGTAAGTACCGTATTCTAACTGTAGCTGTCTAGCGTAGGTGGTCGACGAGTGGGTGGGATGTTGTTCATGAGAATTAAAACGAAACAGTAGGGTGTGACATCTGGTGTCAACACAGATTACACTTCTCGATTATCAGAAAGAGGATGTAATGTTACTCCCAGTTGTGCACAATTCGATGAGAGGTGACTGTTTTATGAAGAAAGTGCGGCCAACAAAGACAATTTGCTATACATAATTTGCTTCTTAAGTAATTAATATTAGTACTTCAGATTCGAATGTAATGCGAATGGAACACGAAGACAATGTTACAGGTAGTACAATCGGAAGTACCTTCTGCCATGCAGTTAAAAAAGTGGTTTGCAAATTATGGCTGTGGATGTAGAATTTTGTGTTCCTAAGCCGACCGCAAAAGGACAGTTATTAAACCACACAAATGCCGACGTAATTTACGATACTTTTATCACTCTGTATTTACAGAATACTAATGTTCTCCGATATAGTGCATTACCGCTAAAACCGTGCCTTTGAAAGAAGGAGATCTTCCTTATACACGGGGATACTTAAGTGGGAAGGCTTTCAGAGGTTTATCTAAGAAAGTATTGGCAACCTGAGATTCTAGACTCGCTGCTTCTGGAATGTTTCACGACACCCTTTTTTATTTTAGTAATATATTTTTTGTCTGGCCACAGATCATGGAGACAGTTTGCACCATATTTTGTTTTAGTGGCGGATCCCAGACTTTAGGGTACCCAAATTGAGCACTCACTCGCTATGTGTATCAGAAGACAGGAGTCATCCTTGTTGGTCTAGTATGAGATCCGGCACAATGGGTCTCCATTTAGGCACCAAGTTAGTTGAAGTTAAATTGTGTGGGTTTACCAGGGAGCTCAAATTGTAGCTGGAGAAATTATTCACGTTGTTGCCAAGAAAAGTGTGACGGTCCCCAGCCCGTTTGAACGGAATTGGAGGTAGCACGAAACTTTAAAACGCGCGTGGCTAGAGGAGTGTCTGGGAATTCCATTTAAAACGGATCATTCAGTGGTGGAATCATCACTAATACTGCTACCCCCTCACTACAAGACGTACTGTGTCACATTTTAATATTTAGTCGAGGTATTTGGTGGCAAAGCTAGGTCGTCAAGAACTTTCTGCCACCACTATCACCTTTCCGCCCAAATACAACGATTTTTTTTTCTTTACTCAATTTCGATTCTCCCTGAAGGGGGGTGGGCTGGCAGCAGCTTAGTATGCCGCTCTTCAGCATTCAGATTTTGTTTTAAAAAGATGAAGAGAATAAATAATAAAAACAGGTTATAAAACCGGAGACTTAAATAGTAACAAGGCGAAAAAACAGTGAACTTTAAACATAGACCAAAGGGGTGGTGATGCGATTAAAATACATACGAAGCAGACAGGTAAAATAATATACAGACAATTAAAAAACACAGCGACAGATGGCCCATAAGAGAAGTTGGGGGCTGCTGGGCAGATGCGACAGGGAGTGGGGAAGGCAGAGGAGGGGAATACAAAAAGGACTAGGGGGGAGAAAGGAGGTAGAGAGAGGTTTGGCAGAGAGAAAACAGGATGGAAGGGGGAGGGGGGGAAGATGGAGTCCAGGGAAAGGATGGAGGAAAGGAGGGGGGGTGAGGATCAGAGTTGATAGGAGGGATAGATGGAGGGAGAGAGGGCATCATCTGGAAGGGGTAGTTGATGGAAGCCACCTTGGGAAAGGAGATGAAGGGTGAAGAGATGGACAGTAGGGAGGACACAACAGTGAAGGCGTGGCAGGGGGTGACGATGGGAGAGGAGAGGAGCAATCAGGGGGTAAGGCAGATCAAGGCGGCAGGAAGTGTAGAGTATGTGGATAGATGGGGGAAAGAAATGAGGTCATAAAGGATCCACGTGGGGGGACGGGAGACATATACAGAAGGTGAGGCGGAGTGCATAATGCTCAAGGATCTGGATGGATTTATAGAATTTGGGGGGGGGGGCAGATATCCAGGTGGGACTGGAATAACAGAGGATGTGCCGGATTAAGGATTTGAAGGTGTGGAGGATGGTAGAGGGGTTTGAGGAGTCGGAGGCGGTTGTGGGCTTTGGATTGGAAAATACAATGATGAACACTTCTAATAACTGTTTTCGATCCAGCTATCGCTAGGTCGAAGGATGCCACTCCCCCCTCTCCCCCCTCCTCACCCGACTGCTATAAGAGCTTCAGCTACCAACAATAGTAAAGAGTAGGTGAAGTATCTTTTGAAAAGAGCTATCACGTGTCTTGTGTTATGAGCCAGTACTGATAAGGAAGTATTACTCTACATAATCTGGAAACCAAGGATGTCTTCTTCTTAAGCAGCTGAAGAAGAGATGGAAGCACCAGTCGTCCATATCTCTTGCAGACACTGTGTGGTGCAGCCTCGGCTGGGAATGATAAGATACTTGGGCCAGCAGCTATGGTACCGTTGTTGGCTCAGTTTGTGCCAACAGATATATTACAAACTCAGTTGATAACAAGAGACCTTGCAGAACTTTCCATTCTCAGAACGGTATTGGAGAATTCAATAACAAAATGTCTGATAAAACCTTATTACTGCACACATCTGAGGACTGGAACCCCTTCTTTGCCCTGAGAATAACAACTGCCTAGGTTGCTCTCAATGTCAGAATCTCGATAGGGGAGAGTTTCCAGCAGTCATTGTCGACACCATCATTATTGCCAGTCCTCGCTGCCTGTCATCACCTTTGCTGCCAGCTGTCGCCTTTGGTGCCAGTCTTAGCTATCTGTCATCGCCTTTGCTGCCAGTCCTCACAGTTTGACCTCACCCACGAAGCTGGTCATCACCAGCTCACATCAGTCCACATCTTCGCTGCCAATTTTCGCCTCTAATAACCAGTCACCACCATTGGACAAGTATGTGTTTACGGACGGAAAAGACCCACCCTGGTTTAACAGCGCAATTCGGAGAATGCTCAGGAAGCAAAGGCAGTTGCACTCGCGGTACAAAAAATATCGGGAGAATGAGGACAGGCAAAAGTTAGTAGAGATTCTTGCTGCTGTAAAAAGAGCGATGCGCGAAGCATTCAACCAGTACCACCGTCATACCGTAGCAAAAGATCTTGCTGAAAACCCAAGGAAACTCTGGTCTTACGTAAAATCGGTAAGCGGGACGAAGTCTTCCATCCAGTCACTCACTGATCAGTCTGGCCTGGCAACGGAAGACAGCAAAACGAAAGCTGAAATTTTAAATTTATCATTTGAGAAATCTTTCTCGCAGGAGGATCGTACAAACATACCGCCGTTTGAGTCTCGTACAGATTCTCGTATGGAGAACATAATGATAGACATCCCTGGGATTGTGAAGCAGCTGTGTGGGTTGAAAATAAATAAATCGCCAGGTCCGGATGAGATTCCAATTCGGTTTTACAGAGAGTACTCTACTGCATTGGCTCCTTACTTAGCTTGCATTTATCGTGAATCTCTTGGCCAACGTGAAGTCCCGAGTGACTGGAAAAAAGTGCAGGTGACGCCTGTATGTAAGAAGAGTAGAAGGACGGATCCTCAAAATTACAGACCAATATCCTTAACATAGGTTTGTTGCAGGATTCTCGAACACGTTCTCAGTTCGAATATAATGAATTTCCTTGAGACAGAGAAGTTGTTGTCCATGCATCAGCACGGCTTTAGAAAGCATCGCTCCTGCGAAACGCAACTCGCCCTTTTTTCACATGATATCTTGCGAACCATGGTTGAAGGGTATGAGACGGACTTTGACTTCCGGAAAGCGTTTGACTCGGTGCCCCACTGCAGACTCCTAACTAAGGTACGAGCATATAAGATTGGTTCCCAAGTATGTGAGTGTCTCGAAGACTTCTTAATAATAGAACCCAGCACATTGTCCTCGATGGTGAGTGTTCATCGGAGGTGAGGGTATCATCAGGAGCGCCCCAGGGAAGTGTGGTAGGTCCGCTGTTGTTTTCTATCTACATAAATGATCTTTTGGATAGGGTGGATAGCAATGTGCGGCTGTTTGCAGATGATGCTGTGGTGTACGGGAAGGTGTCGTCGTTGAGTGAATGTAAGAGGATACAAGATGACTTGGACAGGATTTGTGATTGGTGTAAAGAATGGCAGCTAACTCTAAATATAGATAAATGTAAATTAATGAGGATGAATAGGAAAAATAATCCTGTAATGTTTGAATACTCCATTAGTAGTGTAGCGCCTGACACAGTCACGTCGATTAAATATTTGTGCGTAACATTGCAGAGCGATATGAAGTGGAACAAGCATGTAATGGCAGTTGTGGGGAAGGCGGATAGTCGGTTCATTGGTAGAATTTTGGGAAGATGTGGTTCATCTGTAAAGGAGACCGCTTATAAAACACTAATACGACCTATTATTGAGTACTGCTAGAGCGTTTGGGATCCCTATCAGGTCGGATTGAGGGAAGACATAGAGGAAATTCAGAGGCGGGCTGCTAGATTTGTTAATGGTAGGTATGATCATCACGCGAGTGTTACGGAAATGCTTCAGGAACTCGGGTGGGAGTCTCTAGAGGAAAGGAGGCGTTCTTTTCGTGAATAGCTACTGAGGAAATTTAGAGAACCAGCATTTGAGGTTGACTGCTGTACAATTTTACTGCCGCCAACTTACATTTCGCGGAAAGACCACAAAGATAACAGAGATTAGGGCTAGTATAGAGGCATATAGGCAGTAATTTTTCCCTCGTTCTGTTTGGGAGTGGAACAGGGAGAGAAGATGCTACTTGTGGTAAAAGGTACCCTCTGCAACGCACCGTATGATGGATTGCGGAGTATGTATGTAGATGTAGATGCAGATTTCATCACCTGCTTGTCGCCTCCGTCTCTGCCCTCATTCAACGATGTATCAACTTACAACGTCTGCAAACATCTACTCGCAACTGTACTCCACTCCCCCCACCACTACTCCTTTACCCCCAACTTACTGTCCCCTCCTACTCGACCCTCCTCTCCCTCCTTCCCCACTACTCGAGAGACCCCATTCGCCTTTGCATTCCCAGAGTTAATTTATCCTCATCTGCAGATGTCAACACTCCAGTGTGCGCTCATGATCCACTGCCAACGCCGCTGCCATGACACCAACACCCCCACTGCCACCGTCACAACTGCCCCAGTCAGCAGGGACATCAATCCCTGCTGCTGCCCCATTGCATAAACCTTTCTTTATAGTAAAACCCACCGGAATTACTGTTAAAATTTATTACTTATGATTTAAGACAAAACTGGTCACATACATCACATAAAAATTGGCGATCCTGAAATACATAAAATAAGAGAATAGTTACATTGCAGATGGTAGCGGATATGAAACTTCACAGTTACTAATGTATTTTTGAAGCAACCACGTAATTTTTTTTTTATGAAACCTCGGTTACACGCTAGTCTATACAAAATGTCAGGGTGGTAAACTCCCATCAGATGTCAAAGGTATTGCGTCCGTAAGCCATTTCACAATCTGTCATTTGTACATAAAATAGACTGGAAATTATCTAAAAATCTTGCAATTTTTAAATCAGTTTGATCATTAAGTAGGTCACTAGGACGATGTTTAATACAGTTGTAAATCTCTATGTTTATGTCGATGATATACTAATCACTAACAGATTGTGGAAGTAGCACAGTATGCTGCGGGGGGACGTACTCTGCGGGCTAAGGGAATATGGGGTGACTGTCAACACTACAAAATCCTACTTCAGAAGCTGCGGAGTAAATTTCTTAGGGCACTTCATATCTGCAGAATGCATCAGTCCCTAACTTGAAACGATGGACGCAGTTGCGAAATATGCGATACCAACCAACAAGAAGCTGTTGAGAGGATTTCTTGGAGTAGTGAATTTCTACAAAAAATTCACATACATAACTACCTTACATCTCTGTGAACTAACGGGAAAAAAGCATCAGGGGTGCGGGACGGTTGTGCAGATCGCGAGTTCAACACTCCAGAGTCAGCACTTGTAATGTCATCCATTCTGTGGCACGCTGAATTATCCCAGGACTTTTATAAGGCCTCAGACTGAGCAAAATCTGTTTTGGGAGTTATGATTTTCCAATAATACGAGCAGAATGGATAAAAGATACAGAAAACGATCGCATATTGGTTCTCAGTGTCATCCAAAGCCGAAAAAAATACTCCATACCGAGTTGGAAGCACTGGCAGTTGTACGATGCTTCAGGAAATTAATATATTTCTCGTTTGGTTGGAAGACGAGGGTCTACATGGACTAAAAAGCCTTGGGGTACCTACTACCTGTGACACTGACACAGCAATGAATGTCACAGTGGGTCACTTCCCTACAGGAGCACGATTTTGCAACTGATTCCACGACCAGTCTAATCAACGTCATGACAGATGCCCTATCTCGTTACCCGATCATTTTAACAGAAATCGCAGTAAATGAATTAGAGGAAGATCATTTTTCATTGTTTTATCTGCAAAAAGTTTCATTCGATAACTTTATAACTTTGACCATGCAGAACATTTGGAGTGAGTAGGAAAAAAACCCAACTCACTCAACTTGAAAGGGAAGTGGAATGACCATACGGAAGCCAGGATTAATGAGCAATGCCTACTGAGAAAAGGAATTCTTTTCCACAGAACGAACTTGTACGGTTCATTGTGGGTTGTGTGTGAACCAAAAGACGTTGCGATGAAATTAATATGGTATACGCACCTGAGCTATGCTCATTTTGGGACTCGAAAACATGGAAAGATGGGTCTGGAGGGTGCTGTCCATTTGCATAATGTACCAGAAGGATAAGACTACAACTTTGCCAACGCAAGCTCTTGCTTTATCCTGTTATCCCATAAAAATTGTGACAAACAGCAACCACTGATTTAATGGGTTCATTACCGACCACACAGCGAGGTTCGACTACATAATGGTTGTAGTTGAACTCACATCAAAGGTGGTAACTCTGATGCCGCTTCGAAGAGCCAGCGGTTTGACCATTAGCAGTTTGCTCTGGAGAGACTTCCTAGCTGAGGTAGGACTGGTGGACGGTATGGACTGTATGGACCGAAGCACAGATCTAGATCTGGAAATAGACTTTAACCCTTTGTAGGTTTGTGGTCGATATTTTAAACACACCACATAAGGTTAAAAATATCTATAATATGATGCCTCTAAATAACCCTACCGCATTAATCTACAGCATGGCAAGCCTGTGGTCAACGAATCAACTACAATGAACTTACATCGTTTTGTCAACAAATGGTAGCACTCATTGTGCTTTATGGTCGATAAAGTAACCATAAAGAAGTCTCCGCTTTCAATGCAAGCCAAGCGTAGTAATTTTGCTGATAAACCTTTACATCTGGAAAATATTTGAAGATTTATTTTGATTTTACAGTGTGATATATATATATATATATATATATATATATATATATATATATATATATATATATATATATATATATATATATATATTGACAATAATCTTCCTCAATGTTCACTGTATCTAGTGGAAATAGCTGTGAAATAAACTTTTTTGTCTCATGTGTGCAGAAAGACGTACATAGCTCAATTTCCTTCGAGTTCACGTAATATTTCAGTTGTAAACAAATATTGTTGCACATATTATATTGGGCTACTATCATACGTCAGTATGTGTTTAATACTTTTATCAAACAGCTTATAAAATGTAGGATTGTGCTCAGATGTTATAGGAAGTTTTGCAGAAGCTGACTCCTACGTTAGTAAAAGGTCGACTTTTTGTGAGGGGTGAGCTGGATAGAGCAAGGGAAACCGAAGCTGAAGTTTGCAGTGGACGGACTGCGTCGAAGTTTGCTGGTAAGTCTTTACATTTACAAAATGAAATCGATTTATTACGATACTATAGTGTCATATACATACGCTGCCTCAGGTTTCACTGCACCTAGTGCAAATCACTGTGAAACGTGGCCTTTTTCTCGTGTCGGCAGAATCACTCGCATAATGTTAATTTACCACGAATTTAAGATAATATTTCAGTTACAAACAAATACATATGCACAAGTTATTTAGTGTTATTATGCTATTTCATTTTTTACTTGACTTTTGAGCTAATAGTTTCAAAATTATGGTATTGCTGTTAGTAAATAGTTTGAATCTGCATTTTGGCTTCTATATCGTATTTATACATACTTGTACTTAAATTACAGCGTCTTAACATAAACAATAGTTTTTACAATTTATGTGACAAAACCTTGGGGAAAACCAGGCTTGAGCCCTTCTGAGAAAGAACAGCTTCACTTGGGAGATGTGTTTGACGACATCGTCTCCAATTCTGAGTATGAAGGAGACACAAATGAAGAGGATGTTCTAGTAGGAACTTACAGAAGATGTTCAGTCAAACAGTGAAGAAGTATTAAAATATATTTCTAATTCAGAATTGGATTCTAAAATTTCTAATATGCCTTTCCATATCAGCTAAGGTTTTCTGAACAGTGAATGAAACAACATTTCTGTGAGTTTGCATTCCCTTCTAGGTGTGGAAGGATGAAAATGCACCAAAAGTAAATGTAAATGTACTTTATAGAGAGATTAGCTTTCTTAGGAGAAGAAAATCTTCTTAGTCAAGATCTCAATAAAACACTGTATTGTGGATGACCATCATCAGATCTCTGTACAGGTTATTATAAAAATATTGTGTCAGATTCACACAAAATGTGTTTATATTAATCTGTACGAAAATCTGTTTATGGTAACATAGTTTTACCGAAACCGGTCATCCACACGATAGTGTTTTATTGCGATCATGGCTAAGAAGTTTTTCTTCTGCTAAGAAAGCAGATACATATCGCCCCTTCGTACTCAGTATGAGTAAGCTAAAAGATATTAGCTTTCTCGTTGAGAATGCTAAACCTCTGTAACATCTAAAATTTATAAACATTCTGACAATGAACAAACTGGGAACTTCTGATCAAAACCGAAAATGGGATCAACACACAGCCTAAAAATAGTTATTAGTAGGTCAAAATTTCAGAAAATGGTTGCAGTTCAGACATCTGACTGTGCATATGTTTACAGCAAGTACATCAGGGATGTGTGTAATTTCTAACGCACAAAGCAAAACTAAAGGCAGTAAGTGAGCATGCACTACTCGTAGTGTAGCTTTGATCAGACAATGCTTTGCACCTTTCCACTTGCAGAGCTAAGCATCAGAACAAATATCGTTTATGATTTTATGTGTTACATTCTGTGTTGATATTTATGCATTTACATAAAATAACAAAAGATAACAACAAATAAAGCTTTCGTTTCTTCTGTTAACTGCTATTTTAACAAAAGACCCCATGTTCACAATTTGGTTAAATTACCAACCAAAAAAATAGCGCTTACAGAGAATGGATTGTTGTCGATATTTTGCCGAGCATAAGAATTTGTAGTAATTAGTACCACAGATTTTTTAAATCTTAAATACTTTCGTATGTTTGTATGATAAGTAAAGTAATAAATTACATTTCGAAGCTCTCTTTTAAAAAGAAAGTTTTGCCCTACAAAAGGTTAAAGTGGCACAATGCAAAAACAGTCTTAATCTCATATTATCATCCCAGTTCGATTTCCTTAGGGAGGGGATGCTTTGTTGCCACCTGACATGCTACGTGATCTAGTGGACATTCTTACAAGGATGTGTGAACAGATTAGAGCCACTGTGAGAGAGGTGATCCAGAACATTCGGCTCACGGATTTAAAAAATGCGAGGCACAGGAAGACGAGATTGGGTATGTGTGGGAATTCATAGTCAGGCAAGTGGTGTTGATCAAATCCCACTGTCTGTCTTACAAACAAACGAAAATTTACAAAGGACTGTGCAGGCAAACGCGGTCTAAAGTGAGTCAATAAAAACAAGAAGTCTCTAGAAGTTAACCACATGAGCTACTGCAAGCCACTTATAGAGTAAGTTGAGATGTTTGTGTGGTATGTAGCGTCAAGAGACTGAAAATATTATGTATAGATACTCAGTACGTTAGAGACAGGATTAGGTGATAATATTTTGGTGCTATTCACTATGTGACAGGTGGAAAGAAGAGGCAAGATCAGAGGCGAACCGAAAATTGGTAAGGCGAGGATGATTTTACTTATGAATGTTTAATCACATGTCGAATTGTTTCTTTTGTTCTGTGCCAAAGGATACAGGACATAGATAGTACGAAATTTGCATTAGAATCTAATTGGTGCACACAAATGTAGTATGTGAGACTGATGTGAGGGCACTGGGAAGAGGGAGGCTACTTAGAACCTCAATAATCTTTAGATGAGAATGTATTGGCATCAGATCCAGTTGAAAAATAAGTGCAGGGTACACGTAAAAGGTGCGAATTATGACATAATTGTCGCGGAACAAGTTATATGAGAGTCCTGTGTCACGGTAGACTGGTTTTGGAACAGCACTTAAAAATGGGAACACGAAATAATTTTGCGTGTTGTATTTGGTCTCACCAGGGAGTGACTTGCTATTCTGTTGTATTCTCATGGCAGTGTGCCTGATCGCTATTTTATTTGTTCTCTTTTGGAAGGGACGAGAGACGTTATGGGGTGACGTGCAAAGACATACGAACGCACTACTATATTATGGCTATATTGTGGATAAAAATATGATTTTATTCCATCGACATTGGAAAGGACGAGGGACTTTATGAGGTGGCTGGCTCGGCATGAAGACGTACAAGCGCACCGTTAAATTACGAATGAAAATGTGGTTACACGAAAGGACGTTAAATGGAAATTATGTTGTTGACACTTAGGAGCTTATTGAAGTGAGAGCGGTTATGTTCTCACAATTGATGAGCGTTAGTAAGTTCTGAGTAGATGTAAAACCTGAGTACATGAAACAGATGTAATGTATTTTGTGACAACTTCAGTGACGTTAATGAGCAGTAACTGTAAAAAAGTGTGTAGAGATATTTCTGCTAGAATGATTGTATTCTGCAGACACCATATTTTAAATGAAATAAGTCGTTTTGATTACCAAAGGGAAATAAATGTGGACAAAGAGACGTGACAGGAGCAGCGTCATAGACAAAGATAATATTATGGAAAATGTATCGTAAGGACAAGACTGAAAAGAAAAAATGAGGAAGATATTAAGGAAGCAGATGAAATAAAAGTACTTATTAAACTATACTAAAATTTCTTGTTGTTCTGTGTCATTGTGTTGATCTTACGAATTTCGTAAGGACGAAAAGCGGAAAGGAGTGCCCTCGAACATATCTTTATATATACTATGCATTGCCACATGTTTGGTCCTGTTAGCAGATGCTGTCATCACAATATCCACAGTCAATGGAGAAGTCGTGATATCGGGCAAACCTAGAGACTACGTCAACGGCAGCCAACCTTCGGGAACAAATGGCCATACTGCGAAAACTAACTCTACTTCAGATCGGAATATGCTGTGGCCAATCCTAAATACAACGCACAGGTGATGAACATTATAATAAGGTAAGTACTGACATGGATACTACATGTGAAGTTTAGGGGTTATATGGAAATATATTTGCCTAATCAACGTATTTTCCTTTAATTTTTGTAAAGCTTCATGTATAGAATTGTATTGTATTGTATGTTAACCGGGCGCCTAGAAACGACGGAGAGGCTCCGTCCCCGCCGCAGCCGCAGTGGTCCACAACCCCACGATGACTACCGAAGTCCACTTCACCCCTCCCCCGCCTCACACCAAACCACTCTTTCAGGTTTATTAAGTGGTTCGGCCCCCGGTGGACCCCCGTAGGAAATGTCTCACACCAGACGAGTGTAACCCCTATGTTTGCGTTGTTATGGAGGTGTATGCGTATATGGAATACTTGTTTGCGCAGCAATCTCCGATATAGTTTAGCTGAAGCGGAATAAGAGGAACCAGCCTGCATTCGCCGAGGCAGATGGAAAACCACCTAAGACCATTCACAGGCTAGCCGGCTCACCGGACCTCGACACAAGTCCACCGAGTGGATTTGTGCTGGGGACCAGGAGGTCCTTCCCAATCCGGAAAGCTGTGCGTTAGACTGCACGGCCAAGTGGGCGGGCTCATGTGCAGTAAATAGGGATAAAGCAAATGATGAAGTCCCATAATCCTTGATAGAGTGTAGAGGAACGATCCTAGTGCACGTGGTTTGCAATTTCCTTCCTCCGAACTTAATGGGGATGAATGATGATGATGAAGACCACACAACAACACCCAGTCATCTTGAGGCATCTCGGGAATCGAACCCGGAATCCTGTGCTCGGGAAGCGAGAACGCTACCTCGAGACCACGAGCTCCGCACTGATAAAGCTAAGGATAGTATCAATTTACCTCATCAAAATATCAAGGGAATAAAAAGACAAAGTAGATGAGCTGTTAGTGTGTTTAGATGATCTCAAAAAGAACAAAGAGATTGACATACTTTGTCTGTCTGAACACCATGTAACTGTGGGGATGGAAAGTTTCAGTATACATGGGTATAATTTAGCATCTTACAGTTGCAGATCTAGCATGGATAAAGGAGGAGTTACCATTTACACAAAACAAGGGTACTGGTATATGTACAAAACTCTAGAAGTAAGAAACTTTTGTGTCGATCAGCACTTTGGAGTTTGTGCATGTGAACTACAACTAGATAATGTAGTGTTGATATTAGCAACAATGTGCAGGACCCCATTAGGAGATTGTAAATGGAAATGAGCGTTTGTCGCCATATGCCAGGAGGCTCCTAACGTGGCAGATCCGGCCGGCTTGGTGCAAGTCTTATTACATTCGACGCCACATTGGGCGACCTGCGCATCGGATGTGGATGAAATGATGATGAAGACAACACAACACCCAGTCCCTGAGCGGAGAAAATCCCCGACCCAGCCGGGAATCTTGAGAGCTATTCATAAAAAAAAGCTTGACTCTCTATTATGCTGTCTGTCAGACGAAAAGGATTTATTAGTCTGTGGTGATTTTAACGTAAACTTTCTAAGAAACTCTGATAGGACAAGTGAACTAGAAGTGTTATTAATGATATACAACTTAGAATTAATGATTAGCATCCCTACACATATAGCTCAAGAGAGTAGCACTGTGACAGATAATGTATTTGTGCACCAAGAGGGGGTAAAACTAATTCATGCTTACCGTCTATAAACGGATTATCAGACCATGATGCACAACTGATTACTTACAAAACTTACCAGAGTGCACAGTTCAGAGACCATTAAGTAGAAGTTTAAGGCTGATCAACCTGATATCTATAAAGAACTTCAGAGAAAGTTTGAGAAATGTTAATTGGGGAGACGTATATAATGAGCCAAATGACAATGATAAGTGCAACGTATTTCTTGATAAATATCCCTTTTTGAACGCTGCTGCCCCAGAAGAAATTACTAAATGTAACACCAAACAGTTTTCAAAGAAACCTTGGATCAATATAGGTATTAAAGTGTCTTCAGAAAGGAAAAGAAAACTGTATGAGGCAGCAAGAATTAGTATAGACTCAGAAGTAATTTTACATTGTAAAGGTTATTGTAACATACTCAGATAAGCTGTCAGAATAACAATATATATATATATATATATATATATATATATATATATATATATATATATATATATATATTAGTGATGAAATTAACAACTTGGGCAACAAAATCAGTATGGAATGTTTTTAGAAGAGAGACAGGAAAAGTAACCACTGAGATAGATAGTATTACTATTAAAGAGAATTAGATCATCTTAATAAGCAGTACACAAGTAGCTAATGTATTTAACAACATTTCTTAAAAGTAGGTGAAAAAATTGGTGAGAATAGTTAAAAAATGCTAAGCAGTACATGGAGGACTCAGTTTTAAGAACTCCTAGTCAGATTAATTTTCATCTAACAACCTCTTGTGAAATAAGGAAAATCATTAAATCTTTGAAAAATAAATGTTCTGTATGAGTAGATGACATCTCTAACAAGACATTAAAACAATGCAGAGCAGCTGCAACTGATGTTCTGAGTCACATCCGTAATGCATCACTAATTCAATATATTTTCCCAGACAGGTTAAAATATGCAATTGTCAAGCTTCTCTACAAAAAAGGGGACACCACAGATGTCAATAATTACTGGCCAATATCCTTGCTCAAAGCATTATCAAAAACTGTCGAGAAAGTAAGGTACTCAAGATCGATTAGCTATCTCAGCAGTGCTGGGATACTTAATAAACCATAGTATGGATTTCAAAAATGCTGTTCCACTGAGACAGCAATATACATTTTCACTTCCTGCATAATAGAGTCTTTAAAAAGTAAAATGTCACCAATAGGAATTTTCTGTGATTTATCCAAAACGTTTGACGGTGTGAACCACGGCATTATTTTATAAAAATTACAATTCTATGGTATAGCATATGATTGGCTTAAGTTATACCAACAGAACAGGAAGAAAAAAGTTTCTTTGTATGATTTAAATGATTTAAGGACGTTTCTCATTTCATGTAACTGGGGTGAAATTACATTAGGTGTTCCACAGTGTTCAATTTTGGATCCCCTTCTGTTCTAGATATATGTGAATGTCCTCCCTTCTTATCTGAAACAAGAAGGTAAACCGACACAGTGTCCTGATGATACAAGTATCATTAATAATTCAGGAAAATAAACTCCAACGGAAAATGATATTAATAATGTCTTTGGAAAAGTCATTGATTGGTTTGCTGTGAGTAGGCTTGCTCTGAGCTTTGAAAAAACACAGTACATCCAATTTTCTACTGCAAGGAGTACAGTTCCTTCAGTAATATAACACATCAATAGAAGTCAGTTGCCAGGGTAGAGCATAGTAAGTTTTAGGGTGTACATATACATGAGAATCTTAATAAAGTGGAAAATTCATGTTTTGGATCTCCTAAAGTGACTAGGTTCAGCTACTTTTGCAATCAGAATAATTGCTAATTTTGCGTATATAAAAATTAGCAAGGTAACATACTTTGCATACTTTCGCTCTCTGATGTCATATGGAATAATATTTTGGGTTAGCTCAACACTTAGGCAAAAAGTACTCACTGCTCAAAAGAAAGTGATTAGAATAATGTGTAGTGCTCATAGTCGCACATCTTGTAGGCATCTCTTTAAAAGGTTAGGAATTCTTAAAACAGCCTCACAGTACATTAACTCAGTAATGAATTTTTTTCTCAACAACATGGAGCAGTTTAAAAACAACAATTACTTTCATGATTATAATACCAGAAGAAAAGACTTACACTATACTCTACTTAACCTATCTTTGCCAAAGAGAGGAGTAAAATATGCTGCTGTAAAAATTTTTGATAAATTACTGGATGAAATAAAATATCTGACACACGGGAGGAACAGTTTTAAAAACAAATTGAAATCAAATCTCCCTGACAACTCCTTCTATACCATAGACGAATGTTTGAATAGGAATACAAAACTCTGTGGGTATAATATACGAATTTTGTGCCGTTTAAGGGAATGGGGTAGATAATAAAAACTTTAAGCTTTTTTTTTAAAAAAAAAAGAATACTCTTTATTCATGCGAGCATTTCTTATGCACTTCACACAGTCCACATCATAGCAGTTACCCTGAGACTGATCAATGGAAGTAATTAATTAATGTAAACAGGCCATTATAGCACATTAGGCGATGTTGAGGAATCCGAATATTTTAAATATTTTTATAGATGCTACCACTTTGTGGCTATACATTTTGTTAAGAATTTGTAAATTATTTGATTTGTTAAACTTAAATATAAGTGAGAGTCCTGAGAAACTTTTGTAATATTGAGCAGCAGTTCGTTGCTACGTAGATAAATCTTGAAGGACTTCACTGTTGTTTGGACACTAAATTTTGTAACTTCAGTCAGGAGAATGTTGTAGGGGCTCAAATTTTATTTCATTCCGCATGTATATATCTTTGTATTGCTTTCTTAAGGGTTTTGTTGGTCTCTAAAATTTCATATTTTATTGAGCCTAGATGGAGTATGATTGAATTTACGGCCAGTACAGGTATGTGATTCGTCGCTGGGACATGCACGAATGCGCAAACAGAATGGAGCCACGGAATGGGGTGCAGTGATCCGAGCAGCAACGGTGAATGGCGACCAGGCAGCCATTGACGGCGAAAGGGAAGACCAGAGTGTGCTACAGGCTGGTCTCACATGTCGACAGGCGGCACGGTAACACTCGCTGATCCCCTGAGGATTACAAACGGGGCTTCTGACCGACGTGTAGCCGTTAACAGCACGCAACCTTCGTGAGCTAACATGATCTGGGCTTGTTGAGACGCCAGAAAAGTGGGTGGAAACTGCAACTAAAAATCCGTCTCAAACACCTGTATCAAAGTACCTAGACAGGAAAACTTTATTTGTACTACTAAGCATAATTAGTAACCGAATAACAGCTGGGCTGCTCATACTTGTGTGAAGAATAGGACAGCTCTCGTCTTCTTCCTAGAGATTGTTAGGTGGAGTTACATCACAGTCACTGTCTGTAACCTCTATTATTAGCTTGCAGCTCTTCCGAGAGATCTTTAACTGTAAGAGAGTGACATCATAATCACTATCTGTACACCCTTATTGCTAGCTAGCACCAATCCCAAACAACCGCAGCCACACACAATGACTCACGTTCTGAAAATAATCTAATCGTACAGGAAATAAACCTGCCTATCGTAATTGCCCATGTCCTAATTTCAACTACAGTAGTCAACAAAACAAAAGCAATAGAACGTGAAGGGATGAAGACTGGGTATTAAAACAGAATAACGATATTTAAAGAACACGAAGAATAGAAGACTAGGTATGTACACGTATTTATTCCTAATCATCGCAGAAAAATTGTAGATCCACCAAAGTCATATCTGACTGTCATCCACCTTAACACTATGTGGAGCCCCAACATGGACACACATATGAATTGTTCCGGAAAGTACACAATGGTAACTGAGATCGTTGGAAGCGCATTATGCCGACTGACCTGCATGCCCTGAGGGTCATGGTGCATCCTCTGAGGGTCACTGCACAAGCTGAGGGTTCATGTTGAGTTGACAGCGAGATGACGGTCCATGGGTCGTTCTTCACCACATTCCTCCTTATTTGAACTATTCAGTTCCGTCTCCGACTGCAAACTACTTTCAGAAAAGTGAGTGGAATGTGTAAGTGTCGTAGTGACATTCATGTAGAGTGAAATATTATAACATCTCCCCTGTCGAACACAATAAATTCATCACCGAAGTGAATACTTCATGTTGTGTGAGGCAGCTCATAAAAGACAAATCAGCCTCATGTACCAATATCATAACGTGTACTTTAGCCCTGACTGCCATATATAATTCGATTTCATGTCACCTGATACACTAATTGTTTTATATCCTATTATTATGTTTGGTTTCTGTACATGATAATTATGTATATTATTTTTTGTTCATTGTATGTTTCGCATTCTTATATGTTGTTTATATTTATCGATTTACTGATTTTTTTATTTCACTAATGTTCAGCTACCATATTGTTTAAGTAAACGTAAAATGTTGTAAAAATTTAGTTGTTGCTTCCAGTTTTCATTTAATGTCTTCTGTTGAACTTTATAATTTTAAATGTACATGCAGTTTGTCACAGCAGCCAATGTTTTTAACTAAATTTAGCGTACATGGAATATTTACAAATTGTACATCATATACGTGCACTGGCCATATAAACACAGTTACGGAAATGTTGTATTTAGTTCACTCACATTACAGAAAAAAGGAAACGTTCAGACATAACTGCACTGTAATTTTACAATGAACTTTGTGTAAGGTATAGTAACAAATGTCTTGTTTGAAGGTAAGATGGCGAATCTGCTTGCTTTGCCTTTTGTTTTAAGATGAGTCACTAACTAAATAGCTTGGTAGACGACCACTCTGGAAGCATTTCCTCTCCATATTACATCATGTCCTCTTACAGTTCACAGTGACACATGTAACACAGAATTCATGCTTGCATATAACGTTCCTGTGATACATTATTGCAGACATGATATTCCTCTATATTGTGCTTGTCAAAATAAGTTATGGTTAGGGACTATTGAATGAATATGGGAGCGGCTATTTTCAGTAGGGAACGAAAGCTCGTTATACATTGCACTGTTTCTTTTAACTTTTGTTTTATTAAAGTGACTTATTTTACCTCTAATTATTATGGTCAAGTCTGAGAATAATATTTTTTATACATCTAAGCAGCCACTAATGTAATGTAAATAATAACTATGTTTTAAATTTATATTATTGAGCCAGTAACCCACGGAAGAACGGGTGAATGAGTGTGGATAGATACACTGATCAGTCAGGACATTATGGCACCCCACCTAATAGCCGGTATGTCCACCTTTAGCAAGGATAACAACGGCGACGAATCGGGCATGGAAGCAATGAGGCCGCTGGAGGTTCGCTGGAGAGAGTTGGCACCACATCTGCACACACACAAGTCACCAATTCCTGTAAATTCCGGGGAGCGGGGCGATGTGCTATGACGCCACATTGAATCACATCCCAGATGTATTCGATCATGTTCAGATCTAGCGAGTTTGGGGCCCAGGACATCAAGTGGAATTCGCCACAGTGTTCCTCGAACCACTCCATCACACTCTTAGCCTTGTGACATGCCGCATTATCTTGTTGAAATATGCCACTGCCACCGGGAAACATGATCGCCATGAAGGGGTGTATGATACTCCTTGGCTGTAGTGGTGCCTTGCACGAGCTCCAGTCGACCCATGAATGTCCAAGTGAATATTTCCCTCGAACATAATAGAACCGCCACCAGCTTGTCTCCTTCCCGCAGTACAGGTGTCACGGAGCTGTTCCCCTGAAAGACGACGGATTCGTGTCCTCCCATCGGCATGATGAAGAAGGTGTCGGAACTCATCAGACCAAGCAAAGCTCTGCCATTGTGCCAAAATCCAGAGGCGATGATCACGTGCCTGTTTCAGTCGTGGTTTCCGATGGGTCGTCGGCTGCAGAGGCCAATTATTATGTGTGTTCGGTGCACTGTGTGTTCAGACACACTTGTACTCTGCCCAGCAGTAAATTCTGACGTTAGTTACGCCTGTCCTATTTTAGCAGTCTGCCCAGCCTATGACGTCCGTCATCTGTAATCACGCTTGACCGTCCAACCCCAAGACGTGTGGACGTGGTTTCACACATGTTGAAGACACTCACCACAGCTCTCCCCGAACACTCGTGCATTTTCCGTAATGCTCATGCCAAGTCTCCGGATCATCACAATCTGCCCTTGGTCAAACTCAGATAGACCACAGGCCTTCCCCAATCGACACATGGACAGCACGCTCACTGATACTACTTGCATTGAGTGTCTGTCTGACTACAGTCATTTCTCGCCAGGTGACGCTGCTTTCGCCTGGAGGGGTTTATATCGATAGCTGGTCAGTGGCCAAAATGATCTGGCTGATCAGTGCACACTGGCCCTCGGCGGTCCTCAGTCCTCCTGCTCTCGATTATTGGGAGTAAATTTGTGTGATAGGGAAATGAAGCATCTGATGTTTGGATCATTTTGTACTGCATAAGGTACCACTGTAAGAGTCAGCCCATGCTAGTACGAAATTGCCATTTTTTTTTCGAGAGGGAGGGGGCGGTGTTTTTAGATGGCAAGATTTTGCACCTGACAATGCTTTTGACCTACACTGTAACATGTACTTAGATTGTTTTTTGATATCATTTGACAGTCATGGTGCCATTTTATGATGAAAATAGAATATAACTGACTTCATGAAGAACACCTTGTTACTAAACATTGGACATCACTCCTATGTTGGGTGATCGGATTTAACGTTGCGTGGCCGTGTCGAACTACATGGAGCGAAGCGACACTGGTTTCTCAGTCGCTATGCGGTCAGGAGTTAGAGCAACAGGGTGCACAGTGGGGTCAGGGCCCTCAAATGCCATTTCTGAGGAAGAACGCTAACACAATTACCTCTTAGGGGCACGCAGTGGCATAGATGCTGTCCTGGGCGAGCGATCGCCGTTCCAGGTGACACCTTAGGCGCCAAGTTTCACAAGGATACGGCCACACAATGACTGGCGGTGGTCGGGTAACGCCAAGTTGGTGGGACTGAGAATCATTTAAACATTGTAGAAGCAGCCTGGAATGTATCGGGCAGTGTGATGGCGCCACGAGCCGTTAGCATGCCGGTACGTCTGCTAGCGCGTTTCCAGCGATTTTAAAGCGGACGTTTCTGGTTGGCGTATTTGTATGAATAGATGGGAGAAGCCACGAGAGAGTTTGTGGTTGCGTAAAGCTTTCTACAGTGAAAAGAGTGGGAGTTCAAGCAAGGATACTAAGATTATGATTCGCCCGCCCTTACTTAGTTGAAAGGTAACCAAAGGCGAGCTGGAGAGCCAGCAGTTTTAGAGGGGAGGACTTGTGACTTAGCCTGCGAAATTAGAAGAGTTCTGTCAGAGCTCTCCAGGGTAGATAGAATTTCTGTTTCAGGCGTCAGCTAGCGTATTGAACTTTGCTGTTCGTACAAGATGATTTTGAACTTCTCCTCTTAAGCCGGGAGTTCTCCTTTTGCGTCTGTCATACAGTTACCCGGGAATCTCTTTCTCTGTTATGCACTTGTGTTACAGACGTTCCTGTATTTCGCTTTTGGTTAGGTGTCTTCGGCTTACGTTTGTTCTTGATAGTTAAGCGAGTTCGACAGAGTTTGGACTTAGTCGTTTCTGGGCAGTAGTATGGTGTCTGAGTGTTTAGGTTTCAGGGCACTAAAACCTTTGGGAGCCACTGCCTTGTTTGTAGCGCAGGACACTTGGAGAATCGTCACTGCTCTCCTCGGGCACACAGTTTGAGGCGGTGAAATTGCCACCTGCTTTGGCATTCATCGTAGATATTGTAAACTGTTGGCATCACTTGCAAAAGTTTCTTCACTGAGGTTTTACGACAGCTGATTGGAGTAGATTATTCTAGTTATCAGTAAAGAAGCGAAGTAAGTCATTCTGTGCAGAAAGTCTAAGATCTCGTTATTCACACTTGGCAGAATTTGGCGGAAGATAGCCGGTATTTATTTATTGCAGTCGCTTCATTATTTATGTGCCCGTTGGACATTTTGTAACTTGTTTATTGTTCATGTAGATTGAATGGGTATATTTTCAAACAAATTGCATGATCAAGACTAGAATTTGTTCTTACCCTCCTTCATTTGATCGGTTGATATGTTTTGTGCTTACTAAATAACGTTCGGCGGAAGTAATCGATCTGTATCACAAGGGCACGAGACTATTTGATTATCCACACGTTGACTGGAACAATCCACAACATATCTTCAAGTTGCATTGGTTCATATCTCGAAGTTTCGCACTAGAGAAGCATAAAATTACACACACAGATAACAATGGCAAAGCAGACGACGGGGCGACTGTCAGAATACAAAGGGATTACTCTGATCAGTATTACGAAATTTCAACTAGCACGGGAGTATCAAAAATTGTGCTTTGTTTCCGAGTGATACTATTCAATATGACAATAGCACGCGCCTAATCTGGCTGAACATGGCGTTAGAGAGTATATAGAATTATTGAAGGTTTTAATTTGAATAATCTGAACGTTTATATTCAATTCGAGTAGCAGGTTCATGTACCAGCAAAATAAATACTAGCCTGAATAACTACCATTAAATTCTAGCCTTCCTGATATGATCACGAAACTTGCACACCTATTTTGAATTAACCACGGTTGAATTGATGTTAATATTTGTTAAGCAGTTCATTACAAATAATTTTACATTATGGAATCGATTATTACGACCAATTACATTATCTTACAATGTCTTCTACATGACTACACTCACAATAAGATTTTGAAACTTTACCAAGAAATAGTTCTCAATATTCATTCTAATTAATAGATTCATTCAGTTCTAATGCCATAATAAAGCCTAAGCAAGAACTAGCTCAGAAACTGTTTGTTATAGAAGACGCTATCATAGGAATGAGCGCTAATAAAGACGTGAGATCTAAGAAGTGATCTCTAACGAAGAAGTGAGGTTCAGAGATGTAGAAAATGCGTTAAAATGACTCGGAATAAAATGATTTTGGGACATGGGTGCTATTTTTTCGTATATGTGATTACCGTACTGCAGATGGAGATAGACTGAAGTAAAGTTGTGATTCTGTTCCGTGAAAATGTACTGTTACATAATATCGAATAAAAAATTCAAATATTAATTTTTTGCATCTATGCACTACGCCGATACCGTGTCAACAGTGAGTGTTTCCAATACACCATCAGTGTGATCTCACTCATTTTTATATTATCATGAGATTGGGTTCTATTTATACCTCTGATCAAATTTATTATTTCGTCCCCCGACTCAGACATGGTCCGAGGGAAACCCAGGAAACCTGGAGGAGTCCTTCAACCTTGAGCAACATTTGTTAACCGTATGAGTTTATGATTCATGACAGTTCTTATAGACTGTTTTTTTTTTTTAATACGATCCACTTGTATTACCACTGGTTGAATACCAGTTTTCTTTGAAAGAAACAGTACAACTGTACTTTAGAATGTTTTTTGTTTGTAGTTATTGTCAAAGGTCGGCGATACAAAGGCGTTACACTAACATGTATCTCTTTTAACAGATATGACGAGCAGATAAGCTTATGGCAGATAGTTTGTCGGTGCAGCAGGTATCGTTTCAGCCAAGGATCCTCAATACAATCGGATGTGTAGGTTGTAGACTCGCCATCCACGAAGGATCTGATGTGGCTATAGTAGATAACAAAAGGATAGTTAAGTTTTAAATTACGCGTTCACGCAGCCTCATCGTACGAACATACCCTTGTTTGACCTTCGCAGAGAGGCCCACACGGTCGACTAGTAATACGCTTCCCGAGCATAGAGAAGCAGCTGTAAGACTTGAAAACAAATAAGTCGCCACTCCGGGAGCAATCCCAGTTCTGTTTTACAGACAGTAGGCCCTACTCTATGGCACTAGCCCCTTACTCAGCTTACTTTTATCTGGAATCTCTGGCTCAGGCCAAAGACCCAAGTGACTGGAGATAAGCGCAACTGACTCCTGTGTGTAAGAAGGGTAAAAGAACTGACCTGCAAAATTACAAATCAATATCCTTAACACGGTTTGCTGCATAATTCTTGAACATATTCTCAGTTCAAATATCATGAACTTCCTTGAGGCCGAAAAGTTTTCGCCCACAAATCAGCATGGATTTAGGAAGAATCACTTGCGCAAATCTCAGCTTGCGCTTTCTCATATGATATCCTGCGAAGCATGGCTGAAAGGCCGCAGGCTGATTCCGTATTCCTAGATTTCCCCCCCCCCCCCCCCCCTACAGAATGTCAACGAAGGTACGAGCATATAGATGAATGGCAGATAGCTCTAAATATAGAAAAACGTAAGCTAACGCAGATAAGTAGGAAAAACAGTCGCGTAATGTTCGAATATTGTATTAGTAATGTGCTGCTTAAAACAGTCATGTCGATTACATATCTAAGCGTAACGTTGCAAAGCGATTTGAAATAGAACGAGCATGTCAGGACAATAGTAGGGAAGAGGAAAGGCCGACTTTGGTTTACTGAAAGAATTTTAGGAAAGTGTGCGTCACCTATAAAGGAGACCGTGAATTCTTCAGTATAGCTTGAGTGTCTGTGTTCCCAAACGGGTCGCATGAAGGGAAGATATTGAAGCATTTCAGAAGTGGGCTGCTATATCTGTTACTGGTAGTTTCACACAAGTATTACGGAAATGCTTTGGGATCTCAAATGGGAATACCTGGAAGGAAGGTGACGTTCTTCTCAAGGAATTGTGTTTATAAAATTCAGAGAACTGGCGTTTGAAGCTGACTAATTCTACTGCCGACAGAGCATAAGGATAGGATAAGAGAAAGTAGGGCTCGTACGAAGGCATATATATGCTACCGGCCAGACCCGACTTTAGGATCAACTAGTTTCGCCTAGTTCAAACTCGTTCATTCCGTTACCGATAGGATAAAACAGTTTAGCACAGGTCGAATCGGTTTATCCTAGTTAGAATTTACGTGCTTTAGGGTAAACTGGTACGTCCTAGTCTGAACTAATTTCTTACTTTTGAATACATTATGGGAGTGACAGTCATCAATGTGTCACAAATATTTACTATCAAAAACAGTCTTGATCACAGATTATTTATTATGGTGACCGGTTTCGATCACTGCAGTAGTCATCTTCAGACCAGTGAGTAAGAACCGATTTCTGCTGGAGATTCTCTACTCCAGCAGAAGGTGGTTCTTACTCATCGGCCTGAAGATGACCACTGTAGTGATCGAAACCGGTCACCATAATAAATAAACTGTGATCAAGACTGTTTTTGATAGTAAATAACCGAACTAATTTCACTTAGTTTCTATTTTATATAAGCTTTTCAAGGTAAACTGAATAAATAAAATAGTCAATATGATTCATTAAAGTTATTTATTAACTAGTCAGTAATTTTACAGCTATTACTTGATTAACTTACGTATATCCATCCACAGAAATTGCCTTATCTGCAAATTTTCTTATTTACTTATTTTCGTAAGGTTTACTTTGGTGGCACTTAGAATTGCAGAGTACTTTGTTATTCTTAAAATTGCGTTTGTTTGTTGTACAGTTTTTCATACAACTGCATTTCACGAAGCCTTGCCCTGATGGAGTGGAATATTTTGTGGCTTCATTCCTTAAAGATATTTCAATATCCTGGTTAATATCTCCCACATCTAACAACCTGTGAATGCAGGCATCGAAATCAGTTCTAAAAAAATAAAAAAGAAGTTAAAACAAATATCTTTTTAATATTTTATTACAAAAATTATGGAAAATTTTAATAAAGTTATACTTGTAATAATGTTTTTGAAATACGCCATGTCTGGCGCCAAATTTATGGAGGCGCTCATCAGTCTCTTGAAGTATTACTCCAATTATGTTTCGAAGGTCACCTCTGCCTTCATCTACATCTGGAATAAGTATGGTTACATTGTCTTCAATGTCAGCTGGTGGATAGGACTTGTCAGAGGAAGCTTTCATTCTTTTAGCATTTAAAAAAAATTGTCTGTCGCAATTTTTGTAGCATTTTGTAAGTCGTTTGTGTCAATTTTCACAATGTTATCGTCATCACTGTCTTCATGCTGTTCAGTATTGCTCTCATCTTCGACTGCCTTCTTTAGGTAATCTTCATCTTGAATATCATTTATGATTTCTTGAGGCAACGAGGAAGTGGAAAGTCCTACTCTAGGTTCGATTCCGAATAATGCTTTGTAAGGTGATTGTTTTATGCCAGAGTGGTAAGATTCATTTTTCATAAATTGAACATATTTTAATCCTTCCGACCACTTCGTCGAAATGTTGTCCTTTACTAAGAACTTCATATTTTCAATGTCTTGGTTGGCACGTTCAACAAAACCCTGACTTTGGCTGTACCTTGGTTTTCCATGCAAAATTTTCCGTTCTGACCGAAGCTTTGCGAGTTCACTTATAACATTATTGACAAATTCTCTGCCATTATCAGATTGAAGAATGTAGGCGCCCCTACAGTTAGGAATATGCCATTCAAATGATAGGCCACTTCTTCAGCCCTCTTTGATGTTAACGCACGAAGGAAACCAACTTTTGCGAGATGGCCTTGGTAAACTACACTCCGGGAAATTGAAATAAGAACACCGTGAATTCATTGTCCCAGGAAGGCGAAACTTTATTGACACATTCCTGGGGTCAGATACATCACATGATCACACTGACAGAACCACAGGCACATAGGCACAGGCAACAGAGCATGCACAATGTCGGCACTAGTACAGTGTACATCCACCTTTCGCAGCAATGCAGGCTGCTATTCTCCCATGGAGACGATCGTAGAGATGCTGGATGTAGTCCTGTGGAACGGCTTGCCATGCCATTTCCACCTGGCGCCTCAGTTGGACCAGCGTTCGTGCTGGACGTACAGACCGCGTGAGACGACGCTTCATCCAGTCCCAAACATGCTCAATGGGGGACAGATCCGGAGATCTTGCTGGACAGGGTAGTTGACTTACACCTTCTAGAGCACGTTGGGTGGCACGGGATACATGCCGACGTGCATTGTCCTGTTGGAACAGCAAGTTCCCTTGCCGGTCTAGGAATGGTAGAATGATGGGTTCGATGACGGTTTGGATGTACCGTGCACTATTCAGTGTCCCCTCGACCGTCACCAGAGGTGTACGGCCAGTGCAGGAGATCGCTCCCTACACCATGATGCCGGGTGTTGGCCCTGTGTGCCTCGGTCGTATGCAGTCCTGATTGTGGCGCTCACCTGCACGGCGCCAAACACGCATACGACCATCATTGGCACCAAGGCAGAAGCGACTCTCATCGCTGAAGACGACACGTCTCCATTCGTCCCTCCATTCACGCCTGTCGCGACACCACTGGAGGCGGGCTGCACGATGTTGGGGCGTGAGCGGAAGACGGCCTAACGGTGTACGGGACCGTAGCCCAGCTTCATGGACACGGTTGCGAATGGTCCTCGTCGATACCCCATGAGCAACAGTGTCCCTAATTTGCTCGGAAGTGGCGGTGCGGTCCCCTACGGCACTGCATAGGATCCTACGGCCTTGGCGTGCATCCGTGCGTCGCTGCAGTCCGGTCCTAGGTCGACGGGCACGTGCACCTTCCGCCGACCACTGGCGACAACATCGATGTACTACAGAGACCTCACGCCCTACGTGTTGAGCAATTCGGCGGTACGTCCACCCGGCCTTCCGCATGCCCACTATACGCCCTCGCTCAAAGTCCGTCAACTGCACATATGGTTCACGTCCACGCTGTCGCGGCATGCTACCAGTGTTAAAGACTGCGATGGAGCTCCGTATGCCACGGCAAACTGGCTGACACTGACGGCGGCGGTGCACAAATGCTGCGTAGCTAACGCCATTCGACGGCCAACACCGCGGTTCCTGGTGTGTCCACTGTGCCGTGCGTGTGATCATTGCTTGTACAGCCCTCTCGCAGTGTCCGGAGCAAGTATGGTGGGTCTGACACACCGGTATCAATGTGTTCTTTTTTCCATTTTCAGGAGTGTAGAATGAATTTTAAATTCCCGTCTGGTTGTGTTCGGGAATCAGTCAAATCGACTTGGCATCTGCTGTTCATTAGCGTATGGAGAAATGACTTCGAAGCAATCCTCTTTTCTTCATTGTCTTCTTTTGTTGACGAATATCACCCATTGATAAAGAGAGGCATATGATTTTCTTTGTGGTATTCGCATATCTTTTTGATGTCTTGGCTAACATTCCATTGCAACCACCATGACCCACAGCTACATGAGCTGCGTCAATCGCATAATAAAGTTCTTCAGCTGGAACAAAGTATTTTATATTCCCTTCACATTGTGCAATGAGTTTTTTTACATCACCAATTTTCAAAACAGCAAATCGTTTCAGTCTTGTTTTTTGTAGTGATGTCCTGTTTTCCAACTTTTCTGCGTAGTCTACTTGTTTAACCTATTCGTCTACTGATAACACATTATAATGAGATGACTTTTTGTTTTCATTCTACAGAATTTCCTCCAGAAACTTTTCTCTCCACAACTTTTGATTGGCTCGTCTACTACGCGAAGGCTCATCCAGGTTCAAACGCCTCACAATAATTATATTAGGATTATAATAAAATCTTTTAAACGCAACCAGTAACTTAACACTCGCACTCGTCGCTGCAAAATACCGCTCAAAACAAAGAGAAGTGCGAGCGAAGAGAGTCGCGAGGGGCGAGTCAGATCTCTGACTCTCGGGAATTCTCCTTTCATAGAGGCAGCGACATGCGTTCCGACTAAGCAAAATTAGTTCAGACTAGGACGTACCAGTTTATCCTAAAGTATGTAAATTCTAACTAGGATAAACTGATTCGACCTAGGCTTAACTGTTATATCCTATCGGTAACAAGATGAACGAGTTTGACGTAGACGAAACTAGTTCATCCTAAAATCGGTTTTGGTCGGTAACATATACACTTGTTTTCCCCCTCGCTCTATTTACGAGTGGAACAGGGGAGGAACTGACTAGTACTGGTGCAAGTTACCCACCGCTATGCACCATACGATGGCTTGCGGAATAGGTATGTACATGTAAACATTAATTCATTAGGTATCCACCTTGTAGAGGTACACAGCAAATTATTAACTGTTTCTTCAGTCACATGTAACTAGCTTATCCATTTCGACTGTTAGGTGGAAGAGCACGTTCTAATACAAGGGACAGAATGGTAGTTACGGCAGCAGATGAAATGTGATATAACAGTTAGGTGGCATTTGCATCTTCTTCAAGCACTTTGGCGTATTTCATCAAAATACTAGTCAAGCTTGTGCCTTGCTCATGGTTTAACGATGTAGACCGCTCTGTTTTTTCTACAATCTGCTCCTGTATCTCAGTCCTTAGTACTAAATACCAGTAGCTGTAAATCTGCGCAACTGGTCTCGATTCTAATCATTCTGACCTTCAGGCTCTGGTAATATTTAGCATACCTACATCAGGCTCTAACAACTCTATCTGTACCCTGCTTCCTTTGATTACTGATTTTGTTACAGTTTTGTCAAATCAGATAACATTCCCCTAATCATTAATGACGTAGCTTCTACATTTTGACTAATTATGACTGTTTGGACCTGTCAATGAGTTTTCATGTGACGTGGATGTTCCACTCCAAGTCCCAGTTCGACGATATTAGTCTCACGTTGTCATTCTCAGGAGAGATCGAGTTTTTTACCATAACCAACAATTAATACCGGCCTCTTAAATACATTATTTTGCTAACAATCTGAACATTATTACTAGTATCGTTCTGTGATCTACACTACGCAAAAATATTACTTGTGCGAAACCACTTAACTGGTCCCATTGCATCGCATAAGTTTGAAATTTGGATCAAAGGTGCCGACGACCTTCCTCTGTAAGGGTGCAATAGCGTGGCGCTCTGCGACATCACCCTCGATCTCAGCGACGCTGCAAACTGTAAGATGTAGATACATGCGGAGAAAGGCCATAGCTCAGAAGTTCATTCATGTCTACGGTGGGTTACTTATATCACAGCTGGCCGGAGTGGCCGAGCAGTTCTAGGCGCTTCAGTCTGGAACCGCGCGACCGCTACGGTCGCAGGTTCGAATCTTGCCTCAGGCATCGATTTGTGTGATGTCCTTAGGTTAGTTAGGTTTAAGTAGCTCTAAGTTCTAGGGGACTGATGATCTCAGATGTTAAGTCCCATAGTCCTCAGAGCCATGTGAACTGATATCACATTGGCACCAAATTTCAGCACAATTCTGCCCGACGCCACCGAGGACGTGCCACACGATCGGAAAGTCGGCTCATCGCCCTATTACTCACATTTAACCCTTTCTTTTGACGTCTCTGCAATGGAGATCAGAACCGCGACGCTCATCGTTGAAACCACGCTGTTTTCTTATGGGTTGTCGATGAAATCATATCATACACACCGCCACTGAGAATTATGCCACCTCAAGACGTAGCACACGAATCAACCTAACAAGACAAGAGTGAGATTGAGTTAATAATTAAATCACTAAAGACCAAGAACTCTCATGGATATGACGGGGTATCTAGCAGAGTACTGAGGTATTGTCCTATGTATGTTAGCCCATTACTTGTCATATCTGTAACTTTTCCTTTAGGAGTGGTTGGTTTGCTGACCGATTAAAGTACTCGGAAGTGAATCCACTTTATAAAAAGAGAGACAGGGATAATGTTGACAAGTATAGACCTATTTCAATGCCATCGATGTTTGCTAAAGTTATCGAGAAGGTTGTACATACAAGGTTACTGGAGCATTTAAATTCACATAATTTGCTGTCAAATGTACAGTTTGGTTTAAGAAATGGGTTAACATCTGAAAATGCTATATTCCCTTTTCTCTTTGGGGTTTTGGACGGATTAAATAAAAGGTTGCGAACCCTAGGTGTTTTCTTTGATTTAACGAAGGCTTTTGACTGTGTTGACCACAAAATAGGACCATTATGGAGTAAGGGGAGTAGCTTACAATTGGTTCGCCTCTTACTTTAAGAACAGAAAGCAGAGGGTAATTCTCCACAATATTGAGAGTTGTAGTGATGTTCAGTCCCAATGGGGCACTGTTAAGTGGGGCGTTCCCCAAGGGTCGGTGCTGGGGCCACTGCTGTTTCTTATTTATATAAATGATATACCTTCTAGTATTACAGGTGATTCAAAAATATTTCTGTTTTCTGATGACACCAGCTTGGTAGTGAAGGATCTTGTGTGTAATACTGAAACATTATCAAATAATGTAGTTCATGAAATAAGTTCGTGGCTTGTGGAAAATAATTTGATGCTAAATCACAGTAAGACTCAGTTTTTACAGTTTCTAACTCACAATTCAACATGAACCGATATTTTGATCAGACAGAATGGGCATATTATAAGCGAGACGGAACACATCAAGATCCTAGGCGTTCGGATAGATAGTAAGCTGTTGTGGAAAGCCCATGTTCAGGATCTTGTTCAGAAAGTAAATGCTGCTTTATTTACCATTAGAACAGTATCTGAAATAAGTGACAGTTCAACACGAAAAGTAGGCTACTTCGCATATTTTCATACGCTTATGTCATATGGTATTATTTTTTGAGGTAATTATTCTGTTTCAGAAACGGTATTTTTGGCTCAAAAACGGGCTGTTCGAGCTATATGTGGTGTAAGTTCGAGAACCTCTTGTCGGCCCCTATTCATTAGTCAGGGAATTCTGACATTGCCCTCACAGTATATATTTTCTTTAATATCGTTTGTTGTTAGCAATATTAGCTTATTCCCAAGAGTTAGCAACTTTCACTCAGTTATTAGTAGGCAGAAATCAAATCTGCACGTGAAATGCACTTCCTTGACTATTGTGCAGAAAGGAGTGCACTATTCTCCTGTATCCATTTTCAATTAGCTACCACAAAAACTCAAAAATCTTAGCAGTACCCCAAACACTTTTATGTCCAAACTGAAGAGTTTCCTCATGGCTCACTCCTATTCTGTCGAGGAGCCCCTGGAAGAGCAGAAAAATTAAGCAAATTCCAGTGTTACATTGTTAATTTTCTTTATTTAAACTTACGAATTGTCGTCTGAATACGTTTCTCATATTTCATTTTATCTGTTTCTACTATCGTGTTATAATTTCATTTATTGACTCGTGCCATGACCATGGAGACTTTTCCTTAATTTGGTCCCACGGAACAATAAATAAATAAATAAAATAAAGATCGTGGTATACAATCCTATTGAACATGATCTGACCTCATTGGAGAGTTGTGCGACCGGTAGTGTTTGCTCTGTTATACAGGAGTGATGGACTAGCGATCCTTCAAAACCATTCGAAGGAATTTGAGCGTGATGTGAACCCGCAAAGAAAGTTTAATCGTTTCGAGCTTTCCTACTTCGCGTTATCGGTGGAAGGGTGCAACAATGTCATTTGATGTGAACAAAACGGCAACACTGTGGGTGGCTCCTACGCACATTTGCTGAGAACGTTACAAATGTACGTGTCAGAGACTTCGACATTGATTCAACTGAGTGATGCCTCAAGGCTGCTCTAGCGCCTGAGGACAGGCAACCCTTTGACAACATGCAGGTGGAAAGGGAGGCTAAATGCATTGTCTTTAACATTATACAAATGTTAGTTTTTACCAATCAGCTTTCCCACTAAGAGCTTACTTTAAAAATAAAGTAAGGAAAAAATTAATTTTGCTTTCTCAATAAGTGTTTTGTTTACTTGTGCCTGTACCACACGAAAATTCCTTGACTAGCACCAGTGTTACGCTTACCAGCTGTGATGAGCAACATTACAGTCACGCTAACGGGAAGGATCTGTTTGACGCCTGTTACATAATTTGCCCTTATCTAACATTTCAGTAAAAATTACAAGCGTATTACTGCTAGTGATACTGTTGTTGACATTTACTGCAAATCTTGGTATATTGAAGATCGGTGTAGCTTGCTATTGTTATTATCTCTGGTTTTCGCGCTGCTTTTGTTACACGATCTGTCACCTCTTGTTTACTTGCTGCTGCCATAATATTGATTTGTACACAAAATCTACTAACTGTCCTACGAGAAGATCATTAAATTCTGACCGTACCTAGAGAGACATGTTGTTGTTGTGGTCTTCAGTCCAGAGACTGGATTGATGCAGCTCTCCATGCTACTCTATCCTGTGCAAGATTCTTCATCTCCCAGTATCACTGCGACCTACATCCTTTTGAATCTGTGTAGTGTATTCATCTCTTGGTCTCCCTCTACGATTTTTACTTTCCACACTGCCCTCCAATACCAAATCGGTGATCCCTTGATGCCTCAGAACATGTTCTCCCAACCAATCCCTTCTCCTAGCCAAGACCGAGCGAGGTGGCGCAGTGGTTAGCACACTAGACTCGCATTCGGGAGGACGACGGTTCAATCCCGTCTCCGGCCATCCTGATTTAGGTTTTCCGTGATTTCCCTAAATCGCTTCAGGCAAATGCCGGGATGGTTCCTTAGAAAGGGCACGGCCGATTTCCTTCCCAATCCTTCCCTAACCCGAGGTTGCGCTCCGTCTCTAATGACCTCGTTGTCGACGTGACGTTAAACACTAACCACCACCACCACCACCTAGCCCAGTTGTGCCACAAATTTCTCTTCTCCCCAATTCTATTCAGTACCTCCTCATTATTTATGTGATCTACCCATCCGATCTTCAGCATTCTTCTGTAGCACTACATTTCGAAAGCTTCTATTCTCTTCTTGTTTAAACTAGTTATCGTCCATGTTTCACTTCCATACAAGGCCACACTCCATACAAATACTTTCAGAAACGACTTCCTGCCACTTAAATCTATACTCGATGTTAACAAATTTCTTTTCTTAAGAAACGCTTTCCTTGTCATCGACAGTCTACATTTTATACCCTGTCTACTTCGAGCATCATCAGTTAGTTTGCTCCCCAAATATCAAAACTTACTTACTACTTTAAGTGTCTCATTTCCTAATCTAATTCCCTCAGTATCACCCGATTGAATTCGAGTACATTCCATTATCCTCGTTTTGCTTTTATTGTTGTTTATCTGATATCCTCATTTCAAGACACAGTCCATTCCGTTCAACTGCTCTTCCAGGTCCTTTGCTATCTCTGACAGAACCACGATGTCATCGGCAAACATCAAAGTTTTTTTCTACTCCATGGATTTTAATTCCTACTCCAAATTTTAGAGATACAAGTCGACGTAAAAACTAAATATTCTGAAACGAAAGCGGACTGACCAAAGATCGAATATTACACGATACCCCACCACGATCGGAGAATTCTCATCTGAAACACTGCTCTCCAAATCTGACTCTTACAAGGCACGTTTGCAGGGGAAAGGACACTCTGTCAATCGTTGTACTATTCGAAAACCAATTAGACGATCTTTTGTCACAGGAAAATTACAATACCGATGTAAATGTGTGCGAGAATTATACTGCTAAAGCGAAGCCCGGCATGCCAAATTGTACTGGCGCTACAGGAACGTCTGAAGGTATTGAAGTCGTGTAACCGCTATTATCTTTGAATCAGGAAAGGACATACTTTTAAAAATTGCATGGAGAGCACCAAAACGTTCTGCTCGTTCTGTAAAGGCAACCATCACAAATCTATTTGTAACCGCATACCATTAAGTCTTCCAGAGCGCAAACGAGCTCCAGTTCAGTGGGCAATGTACAAGATGATCGAATTAAATTTTCGCTACATGGGCGAGTGAAGTCGGGAAACTATTTACCGTATGGTTACCCAAATTTATAGGAATGATGTACGGATTTGTGTTACTAGTAATGCTGGTGTAGTGACTTGAGCTTAGGCGCCGGTACTGGTACGGTAACGCGAGGTTGAAACATGAGCATCAGCGTGCATTACAATCGCAGACAGTCAACGTGTGTTCAGTCAACGTGAGCTGAACTATACTCGTATAGGTGTTGAATCAAAACAACAGGAACATTGTCCCCGCTTTTCGGTGCATTAAAGGAATACGGAGAGTTCCTCTTTCCTCACCGGGGTTGAAGAACAGGATTTGTACGTTAGAATTAGCTGTCGATTTGGGATTTCCTCCTGGGAGAGGCTGACAACCAATTGCGCCGCAAACTGCTGAAGAAGCTACTGTTTCCATAACTGAAAATGCTGGATGCAGTGTGCGATCTTCAAGCAGTGCACTAGTTACGTTACGAAAGCTGAATATTCCATGGTCCACCGTTCGAAAAGCACTGCGAACAATTGTGAAATTGTATTCGTATCCGTATGAACTTCACATTACTCTTGGATGCCGATGGTCGTCACACTAAGCCACGTTTTAACCTAGAATGTAAACATGTTACGCAACTAACAAATGTGATCCTCCTTACGTGGAATTAAAAATGTATTCCGTTCAATGGTTTATTGGTTATTTATTTTCCGCGTGTCCGTACAAATGTTTCCACAAAGTTACAATGTTCTACGATCACTTATTTTTCACGGGGGTTCTCTCGAGTAGGGAAAGTTTAATTATAATTAGCCTCCAAGTAAAAACATAAAGTCCGAGCTTCACGCACCTGCAGACAGCACGTGTTTACGTGTTTATATCACATGATTCACAGGCGAGGAAAAACTTACAAGTTGTAATCTGGTCGCTGGCAGCCAGTCAAACTCTGTTAACAGATCTTTTATTGCCAATCTGAATTTACAAGTGATTGACTCTCAGGCCACGACGTTCAATGCATCTGAGTCCACTGTTGCCACATCTGAATCTGGCAGACTCGCCCTTCTAAATTAAAGAAATATATGGAACAACTAGCACATTGATATTAACTCCTTTCAGTGTTCGTATTCCTTCAGTAGACACCCGCCTTTATCACCAGACGTCACAATCCTGCATTTGCATGTAATCTATCACTGGCAGATCCTACTGACAAACATACAGACGTTCTCATTAATCTAGTTATGAGGCCCGACCAATACTGGTAAATTCTTCGCGATACATCGACAGTATGGATATATACCTGCCTACATTTGTAGCGCCAGTTGTCTAGGGGTAGCTTCTTTGACTAGTAGTCAAAATGTCCTCGCCCCTGCGTTAGAACCTCGCCACTCTTCGAATTTTCAATAAAAATCATCAGCAATGGCGGCCGAAGACTTCCGTCTGCCAACGTCAAAGCGGGCTTAGGAGCGGAAAAAGATTCAGGATACTCTCTTGCCCTTGAGATGGGAAACTGCCATAAAAGGTGAAAAATCAGCAATGATCAAAGGAATGAAGATGCAAAAGGCAACGGAAATCACTGCATTAAAGACAAACAATGTTTATCCACACGACATGACACCAGGCATCTGAAAAAGTGTCATGATCATCTCTCCATTGGCAAAAGATTCCAGAATAGTGCCCCATTCGGATCTCCTGGAGGAGTCTGTCAATGGGGAGGTGACCGTCAGAAAAATATTGAATAACAAACGAAGGGTGACGTTCTACGAATAGTGGCATGAAAAGTCAGAAGCTTGAATAGTAGGGAAGATACAAAGTCTGAAAATGGAAATGCAGAGGCTCAGTCTACATATAGTAAGGGCCAGTGAAGTGAAATGGGAAGAAGATACTTCTGGTCGGATGAGTAGAGGTTAATGTCAACAGCGCATAAAATGGTGTAACGGGAGTAGGATTCGACATGGACAGGAAGGTAGGACAGAGAGTGAGATACCGTGAACAGTTCAGTGACAGGGTTGTTCTCATCAGAATCGACTGAAAATCAGCACCGATAGCTACAGTTCATGTGTACATGTAGCGTCATGAAGAAGAGACAGAGGAAGTATATGCGGATACTAAACGGGTAGTTCAGATCAAAAATCTAATAGTTGTGGGGGACAGGGATGAGGCTGTACGAAAGGAGAAGAAGAAACGGTTCCAGGAGAATATGACTTGGCAGTAGGAATGAGAGAGGTGAAAGACTGATTGAGTTCTACAATTTATTTCTGCTAGTAATAGCGAATACTCTCTTCAAGAATCACAAAAGGATTATGTATACTTGAAAACGGCAGGAAGATTCCAGTCAGCTTCCATCATGGTCAGGCAGAGGTTGAGAAATCGGATATTGGATTGTACGGCGTACCCAGGACCAGATGCAGATGACGAAGAATAGGCTGAAGTTTAAGAGACTAAGTGGTTCAAATGGCTCTGAACACTGTGGGACTTAACATCTGAGGTCATCAGTCCTCTAGACTTAGAATTACTTAAACCTAACTAACCTAAGGACATCACACAGATCCATGCCCGAGGCAGGAGTTGAACCTACTACCGTAGCAGCAGCGCGGCTCAGGACTGAAGCGTCTAGAACCGCTCGGCCACAACGGTCGGCTTAAGAGACAAGTCAGGAAGAATTAAACCCAACGAAATGGGATACGGAAATAATAAGGAATGAGCAGATACGCTTGAAGTTCACTGAGGCTATAGATACTGCAATAACGAACAGTTCGTTGGCAGTTCAGGTGCAGAGAGTTGGACAACTGTAAACAGGGCAGCACGAAGTTGGAAAGAAAAACAGACCATGGATAAGAGAAGAAATACTTCGATTGGTCGACGTAAAAATGAAGTACAAAAATGCTCAGGGTGATTTAGAGAAACACAAAGACAAGTCACTTAAAAATGAAATAAACAGGAAGTGCAGGGACGACAAGGCGAAACGGCTACGTGAAAAATGTGTAGTAATCGAAAAATAAATGATTGTCGGTAGGACTGACTCAGCATATAAACAAGTCAAAACAACCTTCGTGAAATTAAAAGCAAGTGTGGAAACATTAAGAGTGTAATGGGAATTCCACAGGGAAATGCAGAAGAGGGAGCAGATAGGTGGAAAGAATACGTTGAAGGCCTGTATGAGACGGAAAACTTGTGTGATGACGTGATGGAAGAAGAAACAGGAGTCGAAAGAGAAGAGACAGGGGATCTAATATTAAATTCAGAACTTAAAAGAGTTGTGGAAGATTTGATATCAAGTAAGGCAGAAGAGAGAGGTAATATTCCATCAGAATTTCTGAAAGCACTGGGGGTAGTGGCAACAAAACATCTACTCACGTTGATAGGTAGAATATACGAGATTGGTTATATACCATCAAACTTCCGGAGAAACATTATCCTCACAATTCGAAAGATAAAAAGAGCCGCCAATGCAAGGAAGATCGCACAATCAGCTTAACAGTTCTTGCATCTAAACTGTTGACAAGAATAATATGTAGAAGAATGGATTGAGGATCTGTCAGATGATGATCAGTTTGGCTTTAGGAGAGGTAAAGACACCAAAGATGCAGTTCTGACGTTGCGGTTGATAATGGAAGCAAGGCTGAAGGAAAATCGAAATACGTTCATTGGATCTGTCGACCTGAAAAAAGCATCCGACTATGTTGAATGGTGCAAGATGTTCGAAATTCTGAGAAAAATAGGGGCAAGCTGAAGGGAAACATATAATATGTAGAAGAAGCAAGAGAGAACAATAAGACTGGAACATCATGGGGGAAGTGCTCGGATTAAGAGAGGCGATGTAGTCTTTCGCCTCTATTGTTCAATCTGTACATCGAAGAAGTAATGATGGAAATAAAAGAAGGTTCAAGAGTGGAATTAGAAGCCAGGGTGATTGGATATCAATGATAAGATCCGCTAATGACATTGCTATCCTAAGTGAAAGAGAAGAAGAATGTGTTGAATGGAACGAACAGTTTAATTAATGCAGAATATGGACTGAGAGTAAATCGAAGAAAAACGAAAGTAATGAGTGAGCCGGATCGCTATCAGCAATTGGCTAGTTTATCTTTTCTATTTACGGCTAGTGATCTTTGTCAGAGGTTAGTGAGCAGAGGGGGAGAGTCATCGGCGGGTTGTGCAGTACAGAGTCGCGCCTTGGCTGTCAATGAGAACTGTGATGCAGTGAGTTCTCGATTAGTTGGCACGTGATGGCTTGTAGGTTGGACGGTGTTAGCTTTTAGCTGGAAACAGAGGCCTGCATAAGGAAGTAAACACGCCAGGCCATGCTGGAGACGTACAAGTACACCGTACGCCGCTTCTTGTGGAGTTTCATCACGGGCTGTTGGCACGGTGCAACGTGCTAGTTGCAAACCGTAGGGAATTATGGAATGACGGCCTCGCTGTTTGTGCGAGGCGCACAAGCGAGATTCGTTACAGGCTATCCATTCCGGTTTTGCTAGATCAACAATGAAATCAGCAGCCTGCTACTACGGTGAGCGTAATTATTATTTGATTCTGCAGACTACTTCGAAAGTGTGTCCCACCTCCCCAAGAGCCCTCCGCTACCGTCAGCCGTTCTAGTTAGTCACTATGCAGTTTGAGTTGCCTGAATGCACTTACTGATCCGATCTTTGGGTCGGCTCAATCTGCCTCGCCCTTTATTAAGATATTTTATGCTCTGTTTCTTCAACAACTTCACGGAGAGTGTGTTTGCTGTGTACGGTTGCTCTGTCGTGTTGGTATCTCCCGAGAGCTTGTTTAATCGGCGGCTGGCGCCGAGAACTTGTACACTCCTGGAAATTGAAACAAGAACACCGTGAATTCGTTGTCCCAGGAAGGGGAAACTTTATTGACACATTCCTGGGGTCAGATACATCACATGATCACACTGACAGAACCAGAGGCACATAGACACAGGCAACAGAGCATGCACAATGTCGGCACTAGTACAGTGTATATCCACCTTTCGTAGCAATGCAGGCTGCTATTCTCCCATGGAGACGATCGTAGAGATGCTGGATGTAGTCCTGTGGAACGGCTTGCCATGCCATTTCCACCTGGCGCCTCAGTTGGACCAGCGTTCGTGCTGGACGTGCAGACCGCGTGAGACGACGCTTCATCCAGTCCCAAACATGCTCAATGGGGGACAGATCCGGAGATCTTGCTGGCCAGGGTAGTTGACTTACACCTTCTAGAGCACGTTGGGTGGCACGGGATACATGCGGACGTGCACTGTCCTGTTGGAACAGCAAGTTCCCTTGCCGGTCTAGGAATGGTAGAACGATGGGTTCGATGACGGTTTGGATGTACCGTGCACTGTTCAGTGTCCCCTCGACGATCACCAGAGGTGTACGGCCAGTGTAGGAGATCGCTCCCCACACCATGATGCCGGGTGTTGGCCCTGTGTGCCTCGGTCGTATGCAGTCCTGATTGTAGCGCTCACCTGCACGGCGCCAAACACGCATACGACCATCATTGGCACCAAGGCAGAAGCGACTCTCATCGCTGAAGACGACACGTCTCCATTCGTCCCTCCATTCACGCCTGTCGCGACACCACTGGAGGCGGGCTTCACGATGTTGGGGCGTGAGCGGAAGACGGCCTAACGGTGTGCGGGACCGTAGCCCAGCTTCATGGAGACGGTTGCGAATGGTCCTCGCCGATACCCCAGGAGCAACAGTGTCCCTAATTAGCTGGGAAGTGGCGGTGCGGTCCCCTACGGCACTGCGTAGGATCCTACGGTCTTGGCGTGCATCCGTGCGTCGCTGCGGTCCGGTCCCAGGTCGACGGGCACGTGCACCTTCCGCCGACCACTGGCGACAACATCGATGTACTGTGGAGACCTCACGCCCCACGTGTTGAGCAATTCGGCGGTACGTCCACCCGGCCTCCCGCATGCCCACTATACGCCCTCGCTCAAAGTCCGTCAACTGCACATACGGTTCACGTCCACGCTATCGCGGCATGCTACCAGTGTTAAAGACTGCGATGGAGCTCCGTATGCCACGGAAAACTGGCTGACACTGACGGCGGCGGTGCACAAATGCTGCGCAGCAAGCACCATTCAACGGCCAACACCGCGGTTCCTGGTGTGTCCGCTGTGCCGTGCGTGTGATCATTGCTTGTACAGCCCTCTCGCAGTGTCCGGAGCAAGTATGGTGGGTCTGACACACCGGTGGCAATGTGTTCTTGTTTCCATTTCCAGGAGTGTATTTCAGTAACAAAATGCTTCCTTGCGGTGCCAGCTTATTAACGTTTTAGGTTCTTATTTCTGTTATTATTGTATTTGTCAGTACCGGCTCGTAATTGAACGTTTTAGTCTGTTCCAGACGTGTGGACGCTCGCAAGCTACACTGGTGGTTTGTGAAGCGGCTATAGTGTACCGGCCAGGTCACTTATGTGAGAAATGTGAAGCAGCTCGCACTAATTTAGCGCTGAGAACTAAATTTTTCAGTTATTTTATTGCCGACGGTAATTATCTGTGGAAATTTTAAAGACTGCCTATTACTGTGAGTCCTTTGTTAAACCTTTTGGTTCTGTTTAAAATGTCTCGTTAATTATTCAGTCAAATAACTTGTTGTGAAATAGTGTGTGTTTAAGATAGCCCTTCAGTCGTGTTTGAGAACTAACATTTAAAGTACTAGTTCATTATTGAGTTTTTAATTGCATTTCTTTATTTAGCCCTTTAGGCATCATTGGTTGTAGTTGCTATTTCTTTAAATCAGCTTTTCAGGTATCGGTGGTTGCAGTTTGCTATTTGTTGTTGCAATCAGCCCTTCAGGTGTTTTTAGTTATTAGTTCAATTTTTTTAATCAGGCGTTATTGGTTGTTGTTTGCCTTTCTTTAAAATCGGCCATTCTGGCGTTTTCTGTTGGGAATATGTTGTATTTCCGGTTTTAGCCCTCCCGGCTGTGTGTGAAAAATTTCATCTAGCTAGGTTGTTACCAGAGTTTTCTAAAAAGCTCATAAATTGTTAAAGATCACTAGCTTGTACTATCAAGGCGAACTTAATGTTAAATAAAGACTGTGTTACCTATGCTTCAACTAAGTGCAAATGAACAAAAATCGACCCAGTCCTACCTTTGGTTATTTGGTAGCGTGGCACAGGGTTGCAGAGTTACAGAAATAGGAACAGTGAGAAAGTTAACATCAGGAATGGCGACCACGAAGTAGGCGAACTTAAGGAATTGTGCTACCTAGGCAACAAAATAACCCAGGATGGGCAGAGCAAAGAGAACAAAAAAGCAGACTAGCCCTGGTAAAATAGCACTCGTTGCCAAGAGATGTGTACTAGTATCAAACACAGAATTTGGCGAAGAAATTTAGAGAATGTTCGTTTGGAGCACAGCGTTTGATGGCACATGGACTGTGGGAAAACCGGAATAGAAGAGAATCGAAGTATTTGAGATGTGGTGCTAGAGAAGAACGTTGAATACTAAGTGGACAGATAAGAAGTGAGGTTCTCCTCAGAATCGCCGAGGAAAGGAAAATTGACAAGAAGAGACAGGGTGATAGGTACGTATTAAGACATCAAGGAATAACTTCTATGGTACTAGACGGAGCTGTAGAGGGTAAAGAAACTGTAGAGGAATACAGAGATTGGAATGTATCCAGACTAACAGAAAAAGTCTGAATATCCTCAAAGCGAAGTTTGGGTGGATACTCAGTGAAAGCCGACCAGGCGTTTCTGCAATCGACACCGCTGTTAATCGTAAGCTTCTACTATCCTCTGGGTTTAGTGTCGCCAGTATCCGTCATGTTGTTCCAAGACACTTGGCTTCTAGGATCGAGTTGGAATCCTGCCTCCTCAGCTTCGCTCGAAAAGGCGTATGTGACTATCATCCCTTCCGCACCTCTCTGATATATCTGCACCCACGTGGATCCCAACTTCCGAGTACAGCTATTTGCACGTTCACAGCATTTGCGACGGTTCTGACCGAGTCTGTTGTGCCGTCTTGTACGTCACGTGTGAGAGAAAGGGAAATATTTGTATGTTACTGATGTGCCCATCAAGAGAACAATCTGTCGTCTCGTATTGCTAACTAAATTGTTGGGATGCGGGCTACTGCGTTATTACTGCAACATAACGGACTGTGGCAATGGGACTGCTACGCTTTGGACTGACTGCTTCATATCCCAAAGCAGTATCACCTAGTTCATCGCTCCACGTGTAGCTTGGTGGGGACCCTGGAGGGAGAGAATGTTTGGTCCAGTAAAACGTTGCCTTCGAAAAATTCTGTACGAAGAGAGACTTCAAAACATTCTTATAAGCCGCGCCGAATGGCCGCGCGGTTTGAAGCGCCATGTCTTGGATTGCGCAACCCCTCCCGCCGGAGGTTCGAGTCCTCCCTCGGCTATGGATGTGTGTGTTGTTCTTAGCATAAGTTAGCTTAAGCAGTTTGGTCCCTTAGGAATTCACACACATCTGAAGATTCGAACAGTCTTATAAACATCTCAACTCAATTGTAGACGTGTCTCCCGGACATGTGACAAAGTGAATACACCGACGGTCTTCCTGGTAGGAGGAAGACTTACTAAAGTTGCCGTTTCAAAACGCTGTAGAAAGATAATCACTGCTCAGAATGACGTCAAATTTGAACAGTATATTATTGATGCAGGAGAAAACGTCATGGTAGAAAAACATTAACGAAAATTTTAGCAATAGATGGTGCTGTAGGCGTCAGTATGCGCACACCAACAGACGAGGGGCACACGGCTGTTCCTCAGTTTGAGCCCCGGACGCCGAACATGACTGCTCGAAGGATCGCGTGCTGCTGGTAAAACTCTTTTTCGAGAAAGGTGACAGTGCGCCAGTTGCTCTGCAGAATGTCTGGACACTCAAGGATACGAAAAAAGGCATTGCCCGATGTTTGCTAAGTGTCTGGAGAAAATTCAAAAAGTCAGGTTCTTTTGGCAGAGGGAGGAAATAAGTTATCCAACGTCTGTCGAACATGTGGCCACAGCATTACAAGAGGGTCGAGTTGTGTTGTGGAAACATCCAGTGCACGAGGAAATGACCAGAGCGATTGACATGCCAGCAACAACGGAACATAAAATCATGGTCGGGAATTGCTACCTGTTGACCTGCCAGTAAGACAAACGCTCGCTCTGGAATTTTTTGCTGACATAACAGCGGTCAATGAATGGTCATGAAACGTTCTCTGGCCAGACGAAGACTATTTACGCCTCCAACACTTCATTCGTGCAAATGTGACTGTGTGATGCGGGCTGACGACGTCGTTTATCATAGGGCCGTATTTTTTCGAGGAGATGAGTCCTACGGGCCCTATAAACTGTAGCGTCACTGGTGGGCGCTACGAGAGTCTTGCGCAGCAACGCCATTCCAACCCTTTAACAGCGTGGATGCGTGGGTAGGATCAGTTTTATGCGAGATGGTGCTCCTCTACACACTGCACGTCCATTGAAGCGGGTGCTGCAGAGGCATTTCGGGAATGCTAGAATTATCAACCATCATTTCTCTATAGCCTGACTGTCCAGATCACCTGAATTTAGTGCTTGCGGCTTCTCGCTGTGGTATTAAATGAAAGATGTCTTCACTGTACTTGAACGATTCAACTTATTGGTGATGTACTGATTAGACAGTCTCATTTCCTTGTATACCCCGAACTTTTTCTTTTTCATCTCATGATACCTGTTTTACCGCCGGCCGCGGTGGCCGAGCGGTTCTAGGCGTTACAGTCTGGAACCGCGCACCGCTACGGTCGCAGGTTCGAATCTTGCCTCGGGCGTGGTTGTGTGTGATGTCCTTAGGTTTGTTCTGTTTAAGTAGTTCTAAGTTCTAGGGACTGATGACCTCAGAAGTTAAGTCCCGTAGTGCTCAGAGCCATTTTTTTTGTCTTCAGTTCTCCAATTACGAACGCGAAACTGAATTGAAGGCACGCATTGCGCAACGCGTTCTGAACGTGACCTCCGAGACACTTCGATCTGTTGTGAAACATGCTGTTTCTTGATTACAACTTGGGGCACAAAACGGTGGAAAATACGTTGAACATGTCATTCACCAGTCTCACGATAGTTACAAATCGATGTCATTTTGCTTTTTATGCGGTCTTCGGTTCCAGGTCAATTAAAAAGCGATGGCATTTTGCGGTTTGTGCTGTTTTTTGCCTCATAACAATTAAAAACAGGTTTTCCTATCCGATGTGGTACGACATTCCCTTTCGGTGGGCTTACCTAATTAACAGTGCCGCAACTGTTGACTGTCGAACTAATGCAGTGATGTACATTGAACAGTACGGATAGTGTAATGTGCAACTCAAACCATAGCCGTCGTATTACATTCATCTGTCGTTTCTAGCCGACCGCGTCATTTACGTTAAGACGCTCACAGCCTGACGTCATTCTGAGCAGCAGTTCTCTTTGTAGAAATTTTTGAAACTGGAACTTTAATTACGGACACCGTGTCCTTTACCGAGTGGATCCGAGCCCTCAGTCAGATAAGTAAAATAATTCAAGCTCCAGTAGAAACTAACAGAAGACTTCTGGAATAGTTGGAACAAGGACTACTTACGGCGACTCAGGAGCTATCATCAAGTTCAGAACGTCTGTAGAAGCCGGAAGATCAAAATCGGAGATATCATCGTTATTCAAGAAGACTCGTATGGCGATATATGTGGAAAAGGGCGAGGGTAAAGAAGTTACGGATTGTCCGAGACGGAGTTTATCGACTTATTTGCACTGCTCTGAAGCCAAGAGAGATTACCAGACAAAAATAAATCGATGTATCGTTGGAGTTGGTCCAGGGTGAGGAGGATGTCGCGGCAAATTAACTAGAATTATGTGTTATAATATCTTGGTAAGAAACCATGGGTATTTATCTCTTTGGAATAAATAAATGATGTTGTTGTTGTGGTTGTTGTTGTTGTGAAGGCGAGTGACGCGTCTAGCTTCTTTAACTTCGAGCTACTCCGATTAAGTGTAACCCGAGACCGTTGCCTGGTAAGCGGCGCCACCAGAAGCGCCGTGTCGCCCCATTGAGAGCAGTTGTAAGGTTTCCGCAGGTCCGAGATCTGAGAGGGCTCGACGCTGAACAGCTTACGCCCCAGCTTTGTTTAGATTCATCCTCATAGGTTAGACTCCGTAGTAGAAAGACATTTCCAACAAGTCATACAATAATGATGATGATGATGATGATGTTTAGTTTCTGGGGCTCTCAACTGCGTAGTCGTCAGCGTTCGCAAGTCATACGAGACTTCCTGCAACTTGAACTAGAAAATGTGGTGGTTATTTCATGTATTTCGCGGCAGCAGAAGGGAATATAACATAGAAAAGTACAAATAGCAGAAAATTAAGAAATAAAACGACGAAAATAAGAAATAAAAAGCAGTTGTAGACGTAGACCTCAAGTGCATCCCGTGTTCGTTGAGTTCAGTAACTCATTTCATGCGGTTCCGTAGAGCCGTTTATAAAAAAAATTATAAAATAATAAACGGAACACGAAATTACCAGGCAAAGAAGAAGACTTGTCATTGGATTCAAGACTTCCTTGCAAATAGAACTGAAAACAGGCTCTAAAGGGAAAAAATGAATATATGTAAAGGTAAGTTCAGCAGCACCCCAAGGAAGTGAGTCAGGACCATTAGTGATTGCAAAAAATGTAAAATCCCTCTTTTTTTTTAAGAAAAAAAAAAGAAATGACATCATATTTGCCGTTGACTGTAGAAATTATTTCACTACTGCAATTTCGGCCTTTGGGCCATTTGCATGTGGTAGTGTTGTAACGTGGGTTTTTGCTTATTCTAGAATTGAGAACAACAGTGTAAGGTGAAATGACAAGCTTAATGTCGCAATTTTTCTCACAAAATTACACGCTTTTGCACAGTTTTCAACTCGACAACATAGAAACAGCGCAATGGATAACGCATCTTGTCAACATCCAAAAGTGTAATAATTTCATGCACAACAATGTTGAATATTAACTCTCTGAAAGAACATTAATCCTAACAACAATATTATGGAAGTTTAATTGCAAGTTTCTTTAGAAAGTTGCTCCTACACATACGTTATGATGTCAGTCAGTACTACGAAACTCGTCCAATTCCGGTTCAAAGTTCGGTACTATTTAGGATGACAATCAAGTTTACGGTGGATGGTTAGTTATGTGACAAATTTGAGCGCAAGATTACCAGAGGCTGCTCGAGTTTATAGTGGACGAAAGCTGGTTCAAAATGGCTCTGAGCACTATGGGACTTAACATCTATGGCCATCAGTCCCTTAGAACTACTTAAACCTAACTAACCTAAGGACATCACACAACACCCAGCCATCACGAGGCAGAGAAAATCCTTGACCCCACCAGGAATCGAACCCGGGAACCCGAGCGTGGGAAGCGCGAACGCTACCGCACGACCACTAGATGCAGGCACGAAATCTGGTGGACCAACAAAGTTTACGCCTCTGCACGCGGTATTTACCTTAAGCTGCGACGCGCTGCCGACTGCAAGGCCGCTCTCTCCCACTGAAATTCATATAAAACTAATCTGGCCTTTGCTCAACTTTCCACCAGAAACTTTCCCTGTTTCTCGACAAGCGAGTCTTATTATGTGGAGATATACAAGTGCATGGTTGGAGCAGTGTACATATTATAGTGCCTTCTCACTTCTCACAACAACAATTAACTACTTTGTCTGGTTCGTTTCACCACAGTTGGAGGTAAACGTTGCTACAGCTAATTTCTAGCTGGAGTGCAGCCTCTGTGAACGCAGTGTCCACACAAATTTCTTCTCTGTATCGTACAGAGCGTTAAGTGCTCTGTTCTGCACTTGACGCCAGTTTAGAGAAGAGTCCTCGAAAATTTCTCTCTTGTTCTCTCATGGCAGAACTGCCTCCCTCCACTTGGGTTCATTCGTTTTTCACATCACGGCCCTTTTCGACAAAAAGGACCGTTCCTCTTATTTTGTAGAAACTCTCTCTACAGATCGCAATGTCCCTTCTATCAAAGTGCGTCGAAACTTCAGTATTTTTCTCCTTCCAAGTGCGTTTCCACCAATCAGACGTTTCGTGCCCGTTCTAATGCCTAAAGTACATTGAACTTTCCGTGTGTCACACTCACTGCACGAAATGCGTCACTGGCTCTTGTTCGTATCCCGTTGGAATTCCGAAACGCAGCTTTCTAAAGCTTTTTCTCTGTCCTTTGTGCAGATGTGCCACTAAACGCGATCCTCTGGCCTGAATCACCTAGCCCAGGGTCGCTGACCTTTCCCCTACCACCCCCTTTTTGCGGTTTCCGTCGTAACCCCCGTTATGCGTCTTTGCTACGCCATTGTACGGCTGGCTTTTCAAAACTAAAAGCTACTCGCATTGCTTGTTCCACCTTCTACTCAAAGACATGCGTTATATAGGAATGGTGCATTAGTTACCGTCGATTGGCTCCATCCCTTTTTGCATTCCATACTGGTAGACATATGTTCTCATAACCACCACCCTCTCGTTGTATAAAGGTCTCATGTAAGGTACGAATCTGACCATTTGTTCTGCCACCTTACAGTGTAAAAGATTTTGCTTAAGCACACGTCAGACTTTAAAACCTAGTGGATAATGTCAGAAGCCCCATGAGGTTGTTCGCAGATAATGCAATGTTCTATAAGTACGTAGAAACGCTAGAAGAGTACAGCGAATTACGGAAAGTCCTGCAGAGGACGCCAGATTGTTGCTAGGACTGGTAGTTGACTCTGAAAGAAATCCACTATCCAGTCCCATTAAGTTGACAACCTGTGAGGAGCCTGAATAAGATCGTTTCGCAGCACAAATGTGCAGGAAGAGAGTGAGATTATGGAATGTACCGATAGGGACGTGGAGCAATACCGACTCCAGTTCAGTGACCAGCTACGTTAGATTTCTCGGTTGACGATCTGTCGCGCTAACAACCCGATCGAGATGGTTCCACAGATCCTCTATTGGGTTTAAATACGGGGAGTTTGGTGGCCAAGGGAGTACGGTAAAGTCATCCTTCTGTTCTCCGAACCAAACACGTACTTTGCAAGCGGAGTGACACATTGCACTATCCTGCTGGTAGAGGCCATCGTGTCGAGGGTAAGCAAACCGCATGTACGGGTGGAAATGACTCCCAAGGACAGATGTATACTTACGTTGCTTCATTCTACCATTCAGAATGAGGAGATCACGCAGGGACTGCTACTCTGGCCTGAAACCTTCCGACGATTGCTGAAGGGTATTTGCTTTCACTTCGACGGAGCATAAAACGTCCTTTCCGTGGCGTACGAATTCAAGCTTTCGTCGTCCACGAACCAGACAGAATTGGCGCATGAAACAGGCGTCTGGTGTGGGGGCCCACACACAGAAAGTTGGCTGCACGGTAGATGAAAAGAGACAGTTGGTAGTGTGGTGTCACCGCCAGACACCACACTTGCTAGGTGGTAGCCTTTAAATCGGCCGCGGTCCGGTAGTATACGTCGGACCCACGTGTCGCCACTATCAGTGATTGCAGACCGAGCGCCGCCACACGGCAGGTCTAGAGAGACTTCCTAGCACTCGCCCCAGTTGTGCAGCCGACTTTGCTAGCGATGGTTCACTTGCAAATTACGCTCTCATTTGCCGAGACGATAGTTGCATAGCCTTCAGCTACATTATTTGCTACGACCTAGCAAGGCGCCAGTATCCGTACTATTGATATTGTGAATCATGTACCATAAAGAGCGACGTTCGTCATTAATGGATTAAAGTTAAGTATTCCACCAGCTACGTCCGTTTTTCTCAATTCTAATTCCCCTGTCATGTTCCAGACCTCACGCCAGCCTGCGTGAGCTAGAACGCGTGCATTTCGGCCTCCTTTAGGAACTCGGTTGGCTCTCCTGCCAACCACAACAGGTAGGCCGGCCGAGGTGGTCGAGCGGTTCTGGGGGCTACAGTCTGGAACCGCGTGACAGCTACGGTCGCAGGTTCGAATCCTGTCTCGGGCATAGATGTGTGTGACGTCCTTAGGTTAGTTAGGTTTAAGTAGTTCTATGTTCTAGGGGACTGATGACCTCAGAAGTTGCGTCCGATAGTGCTCAGAGCCATTTGAACTGTTGGTAGCCTCTTGGTTCATCTAGGTGGTCAGTTGCTCAACAACTGCACGTCTATTCACTCACACACTTCTCTGCAGCCGTCGTTCACCTCTGTCATATGTTACCTCGGCTTCGGTTTTCGGTACAGCCATTTTGCCATATACTGTATACTTTAACTATAGTGGCACGCGAACAGTTTACAAACTTAGCCATTTTAAACCTGCTTCCACCCTTGAAATGAAAGTGAAAGATCTTGTTCTTATGGACGTCAGATAAATCGCTCTGTTTCCGCAATCCGACAACGACTGCACTTTATTCAGCGCCTCTCCGACACGTTCTATATACCATCCATTGCTAGTGCTGCCATCTTGTGACTGTGAGTGGCTATTGAATGTTTCGTGAGGCCGCCCGCTGTGGCCGATCGGTTCTAGGCGCTTCAGTCCGGAACCGCGCTGCTGCTAACGTCGCAGGTTCGCATCCTACCTCGGGCATGGATGTGTGTGATGTCCTTAGGTTAGTTTGGTTTAATTATTTCTAAGTTCTAGGGCACTGATGACCTCAGATGTTACGTCCCATAGTGCTCAGAGCCGTTTCCTTGGGGTCTGATGACTTCAGATGTTAAGTTCCATAGTGCTTAGAGACATTTGAACCATTTTTGTTTTGTTGAACATAGCCGGTGGTCACATTGATGTGACTGGACTGTGTAAATGCAACGTACTGGGCATAAAAAAGCAAAGAAATCCACTACTGTATTATTCCACTATCAGCGACAAATCAGTGGAACGAGTAAATAGTATAAAATACCCAGGAGTAACCACTCAGAGCGACCTCAAGCGGAATGTCGACATAAAACAAACAGCAGGAGAAGCATGTGCCAGGCTGAGATTCACAGGAAGAATCTTTGGAAATGTAACTCACTAACAGAAGAAGTGACTTGCAAAACACTTGTTCGGCCGATTCTTTAGTATCGCTCATCGGTCTGAGACCTTTGCGACGTAGGATTAATAGGAGAGATAGACAAGATCCATCCAAGAGCGACGTGTTTCGTGACGGGATCGTGTAGTCGGTGCAAGAATGTTAATGAAATGTTCAACAAACTCCAGCGGCAGACAATACAAGAGAAGCCCTGTGAGTCACAGGAGGTTTGCTGTTGAAATTTTGACAGAGTTCGTTCAGGGAAGCGTCAGGCAATATATTAAATTCTTCCAAATTCGTCTCGCGAAATGGTAACAACGAAAAAAACCGAGAAATTAGAGTTTATGTGGTGGTTTACAGAATGTCATTTTTCCTTCGTGAATGAACAGAGAAGGAGGGGAAGGGGGGGGGGGGCGGGATGGAGGAAGGGGACGCGGGACGTAGTGGTCGAAGGAGTACCCTCCATCGAATTCTATAAGGCGTACATGTAGACGTAGATCCTAAGATTTGCTCTTTGAGGATTAGCAGCAGCAGCAGCTACAAACAATAACCTGGACTCCTATATAACCTACATTGCTTATGGAGTCTTAGAGGCGCATTAAATATTTAAAAAATGAAGTTGTGAGTGGGAGTAGGGGGAAACAGGATTTACGCCTTGAAGGATGCATGGTCTCCCAAACTTTTGATGCACACGATACAGTATCCTAGACAGTGAACTATGAAATGAGGAACTAATTGGTTGGAACACGTATTTAGTTCTTTACTGGCTTTAGTAAAACACTACAGCCGCAACTTAAGCTCGTAAATCTGATCAAAGTGCTGGCAGCCAGCTTCAATATTGCACTGTCTGTCACTTTCGCTTTGTGATTTTGTTTCAGCTCTGTCAAAATTACGCGATAATTACTTGTGTAAGCTTGGTACATTTTTCTGGGAATGCCAAGTAGCCTACTGTGTTTCCAGCCAGAACGGCTACACATTTCCGTAAGATCAGAAGAAGGCTTTTCAAGACGTGTGAATAGCTGGGAACGAGAGCCTTCTGGGTGACCGCCAATTTTTCCGGAATCAGCCCTGTTTCCCTAATGATAGTTGTAGAAAGACGATGGCGCTAATCCGTTTGGCACAGGTATGGATACCGCTACACGCCACAAATTTTCCCCAGAAGTTATCTGAGCGTGAAATTGGCCCCTCTATCAGAGTATCACAGGGGACACTGCCTGCCGAAATTTCCCCGAAGTGAGAAAGTTCATTGCTTCCCTCCAAAAGTTGCGGACTACCCAATGCAAAATGACGCCCCGCCACCAGGCCAATGGAAAGAGATTGTTCAAAACCACAACTACCTCAGGATTCGTGATCATGTTTTTTGCAAGGTTTGAAGGGGAGGTTTCTGTTTTACCCTGCTCTTACCTTAAAAAAGGAACATTTTAGCTCGCCACATTAGCAGCAACCTTCAGGCTTCCCCTGAAGTATAGCTTGAGTATGGAGGAAGTTCTGGTGAAAACTTTTCTGGAGAGAAAGGATTTTCTTGCCGGCTCTTGTATGGTCCTGACCAGCCCATTCTCTTGCTGCACTTGAAGAATAAGTTTCGCTGAGGCAGTTGCACAATTCGTCTTCTGAGTACCTCATATAGTTATCCATCTTGTCTGCTCAGTCATCTAAGTTGAACATTTGTAAACTGTCCAGATGTGTAAGTCTTGTAAATTTCTCTTCCTGCAGTCTACCACTTATTGAATGTGGGTCCCACAGAGCTTATAATCTTTTAGCTTTAGTATACAACAATTTTCGGAAAATTGCTATGTACTATTCTTTCTCAGTTTCTCAGCTGATTAGCTTAAATAAGTTTTGCAACCTAACTTTGACTTACATTTTGAGCTTCCGTATGTCCTACAACTACAGTATAGCTAGAGGATCTTCATATCATAGATATAACCAGCTGCATTTCTGGGATGTTTGCTTAATTGTGGTGGGTTTGTTGTGTGTAGTCGCCAAGCACTATTCTTAAAGATCTGCAGAGGTGGTAATGAGCATCAAACTCTTACAGGTTTTTACTGCAGGGGTAGTTGGTCCACAAGGTATTCAGTCTTACTTCCATCTCATCCATAGGTCGTATTTGTGATTCCTCTAGTCTGTGTCATGCGTTAAACATAGGAACATTTTGCAGTCTTTGCACGTAATTTACACAGGCACGACATCAGCTAATTCGATTTCCCTTTTAAATATCAAAACGGAGAGTAACTTTCTCATTACCTGCAATAAAACATAATCCACTGACAGAACAGGTCTCTGACAAAGTGACCTTACGTATTGGCTCTCTCCGTTTTTTTCATACGTACAGTATTTGAAGATGAGTGTCCCGACTTTTCCTAAAGCATTACGACGCATTTATCAAAACATCTCGAAAAAATCATCTTTGAAGGACAAGAATTTCCGTTATCTATTGAGTACAAAACATTTCTAGTTCAAAAAAAGTTCTTGTCGGTAGCTAACTGCATAGCTTGGAAGTCCATATTTATTAGCAAATCGAATTGTTAATAAATATCACATTATAATTTTTAATAAAAATAAAATATCTTTGTTCTTAATTCCTAGATGTAAGAAAAATGTGAAAGTTTTATACAATATACGAAATACTTTTTCGTTAAATTAAAGAAATTTATATGCATCAGTAATATTGTTCAATCCTCATCTTGAGTTTGTAGATCTTAACAACAAAACAAAAAAACAAAGATATAATTTTATAATGTCATGGAACATGGCCGCACACAGAATGAACATAAATATCTGGCGCACTCACACTACGAAAACTGAAAATGAAGCCACTAAGAAAAAAACTCACACACAACAAGCTCACTGCTATCAGCTCATCAACTCTTGTATTATTGATTTTGTTTTGGGATAATTGACAGAGCTTTTCTGTTTCATATGAATTTGTCTCTAGTTAAGATTTTGTGAATAAGTCTGGCAACTGTTTATCACAATAAACGCAATACACTTCAATCTCATTATTTTCAATGTGTTCGTGTATATAATGGTATTTAATGTCAATGTGCTTGGGGTGTTTGTGATGTTCTATGTTTTTAATCTGGCGAATAGTACTTTGATTGTCAACATAGAGTGCTGTTGGTTTGTCTAACTGTAAATCAATTTCACTGAGAAAACCACGCAACCAAACAATTTCAGTAGCAGCATCTGAATCTGCTATGTATTCGGCCTCCGTTCTTGAGCTGCTTACACATTTCTGCTGAAGTGAACACTATGTCACAGGCTCCCCTTCTAACAAGTTCGCGCAGCCTGTTGTTTACCGACGAGTGTCACAGTCAACAGCAAAGTCGGTTTCCTTACAAATTTGTTTCTGGTTCTGATCTGCCTAGAGAAAACAATTATTTAATTATTTTTATCTAGATATGTTTTGCTGAAGTTACAGCTACATCAACGGATTTTTTTATTTTCTTCCTGTTTTTCAAAATGAAAAAACTACAAAAAGGTGGGAGTTTAAGGACGTGAAAACTCGATAAACTTTAAGAACTAGAGATTGTAGAGTGTTTCAGAGGGAAAATTAGGGAACGACTGACAAGAACAGGGGAAAGGAATACAGCAGAAGGAGAATGGGTAGCTTTGAGAGATGAAATAGTGAAGGCAGCAGAGGATTAAGCAGGTAAGAAGACAAGGCTAGTAGAAATCCTTGGGTAACACAAGATACTGAATTTAATTGATGAAGGAGGAAAATAAATATGCAATAAATGAAGCGCACGAAAAGAAATACAAAAGTTTAAAAAATGAGATCGATAGGAAGTGCAAAACGACTAAGCGGAAAGCCAGAGAACAAATCTAAGGATGTAGAAGTATGTAAGTATTGGGGTAAGATGGATATCACCTTCAGAAAAATTGTAGACCTTTGGAGAAAAGGATCAATATCAAGGGCTCAGATGGTAAACCAGTCCTAAGCAAAGAAGGGAAAACCGAAAGGTCGAGCGAGTTTATAGAGAGTCTATAAAAGGTGTAAGGTGTAAAGCAAATCCAACACCTTTCATGAAAAACCTGAAATGATAAACAAATCCAGTAGTATGTCACATAGCTCAGAATAAATCGTGACATTAAATTAACCAAAGTAATACGAGTAACGAGTGAGCAAATGGAATACAACAGACTAACACAAGAATGCCTAAATGCATGTCATACCTTCCCACCGTGAGACAGACGCAGTTCCGAGGGGAGAAACGAGAATAAAGCCGAGAGCAGAACCGTGTTAAGCTAGAAGGCCCTACGATAAGCGACGGACACCCACGTCGCCAGCTAACCGATAGGACCACCCCCCGCCCATGTTACAAGATAGAGCCCCCCAGAAGAACAGTATAGATCTTATGATAACACTAAAAGGGCCACACCAGCTGCAAGTTTTAGCGAGAGACTTTTTCGCCTCTCTGTTACATTGTAAACTTTAAAAACATTGCCCCACTACGAAAAGTATAACGTTTCTCATTGGATAGACACAATTTTTGTAGGTGGAGCTTAAGGTTAACATTGAGACCCTGCTTGGTCAGATGAAAGCGCAGCCAGACAGTTCTTTTAAAAAACCAACTTCGATAAATTGTAGTAAGGAGAAGTTAGAAAGAGTTGCTTCGGAGATGTCGAGCTGGATGGAGCTGCGCCAGCCGCCGCTCCCTGATGAACACCGACAAGGTAATGAACGCACGCGATGCCGCATTTTTTAGCGCATAGGGCTTCACTAAGAATCTGAAATGCAACGATTTTTCTGTTATATAATTATTGAGAAGCCACATCAGCCACTGTAATTTACGACAAGTTAGATAAGTAATTAAAGATAATTGAGGGTACTCTAGACCATTTTGATAGTTTTCTCTTTTGTGAAACGTAATTTAAACCTAGCTTATATATGTGATATGGCATAGGTCAGCCTTCGATCCATTGTAGAACTTGGAAACCCATTCAGGGAATATTCGTTCACATTTTTGTTGAACGCAGTTGGGTTTTATCATCCTGTATTAAAACATTTCCTTCTATCAATAGTGCAATTTATAAACAAAGTTTTGTGAGTAGAATAAAATTTCCAATGTTAAACCTAACTGCTTTTCGACGTTATTTTACCAGATAACTAAAAATAGGAAAGCCTTGAACCCCTTCCACTAAATTTAGTTAGTATTAAGATTCTTTTACAGGGAGTGCAGTGGAGCTGACACTGAAATCATTAAGTATTTGGTTATATCATCGCTAGTCTCACTGAACTCTTCTGAACTCTACATGTCATGTGTGGTCTGGCGTCTCCTTACCAGCAACAGGTCCCAGGTTCAAACTAGTCAATTCCCTAAAAAACACGCTCAGAGCGTCGTTGCGCGAAACTGGTAGGGAGACACGACATAGAACAACAGGCACCATGCAGAATGTTAGAGAATGGCGACCCTGCCAGGATGGTAAGGAATCATGATTGAAGGGCGACCACATACCTAACTAGGTCAGAGAAATATTTCCTGTTAAAAAATTTTCGTAAGAAATTTTTTTAAAGTCATAAATAGTTGAAAACAGTACCTGCAGCGATAGATAGTAATAAAGTATTCAATACATAGTGAGACATTCTAGCAGAGACAATAGCATAATTCAGTTATGAATTTTAAAAATTGTTAGAATTAAGTTTTCTCCTCAATGCAAGCGCACAGGTGGCGGATACATCGCTGGCAATTTGGTTCTGACCCAACAAGTAAGTGAATGGATTGTCAGTCTTCGGTATAATAAGTATCAATTAGTGTGTGCAATAAGTTTATGAAACGCATGAGATCGTATGAGCGCAAGTTGACGCGAAGTAGGGGGTGTGAATTGCTTTTAAAACAGAAAATTAGGGATTTGGAAAAATTAGCAATGACAGATCGAGACATTGACTGAATTGAGGTAGAGACCCAACAAGAAGATGGACAGAGAATAGAGGACAGTACAACAGACGATGCAATATCGCGAGAAATTGGACAGATAACGCACCATAACGAGGATAATGTACGACAAGTCACAGAAAACCTAGGTCAGCATACGACAGAAGAGCAGGAAAGTAGAGAGACAGCCGATGAGGTTTCTAACTTGCGTCTGGAATACATAGAACCCATAGTACAAGTAATCAGAGCTCCCTCACCACAGAGTACAAGGAATTCGAGCAGAAACATGTCACCGCACAGTTCAATGCAATCGGTAGCAAACCAACACTTGGGCGCAAAACACAGAGCGTAGGACGTCGGAAGAAAACGCAATAGGACCCACCAATCTGGCAGAATTATTACAATTAATGACAGAAACCATGACAAGACAAAAGAAAGAAATTGCGAACCAAATTAAAATTCAGAATGTAGAAACGACGACACAAATTGCAGAAACCACGAGACAAATGCGTGAGATTAAAGAACAAAACAAAAAAAAGATCAGTTACACCTAAGTCGTATTGACGACGAGGCAAAAGAATCTCGAGAAGTGATAGGAAACTTAATATCAGGTCACAATCAATTGAGAACAGCCATTGAAAAGGTACAAGCGGATGTACAAACATTGCGGAATGACACTCAGGACGAGATCAAAACATTACGTAACAACGCCCAGGGAGAAGTCAAGAAACTAGAGAAACAGATAAACGTAATTACTAGACCAGCAGCAGGTACAGCGCGTGAAACTGTTGAAAACAGTGTGTTACACAAACGTACCACAAAAGCAGCGCTGAAAAGATATGATAACCGCATAGTCAAAACAGAAGCGCAAACGAAGCGACAATTTCAGAAGTAGCGAACAGAGTTGTTGCAAACTATTGAAGAGCGTAGTGAACAGGATCTAACAAGCACTGAGTCTGCAACCACATCCGTATCTGTAACAGCACCGGAAAAACAAGCAATTAACGAAGATATCATGAATTTTCGATTCCAATTACAGGCGAAAAATAACATACGTGAAATCAGACAGCCTGCACCGCAACAAACACGTTTCGAAATTCGTGATGAACAAACGGCAGCACAAACACATGCAGAAAAACAAATGTATGTTTCAAGACAGTTTGGATCGTGCAATGAAGCGGCAAGGTTAGCCAGACAAGATTCCGAATCAATACGTGACAATGGAAAGCCACGTCGCGAAGAGTACAGTGCAATGCATTCAGCTACACGTTCACAACCGATGGAAGAAAATTATTGCGTAACACTCTAACGATACCACGTAAGGATAAGCGAAAGTTACAGTTGACAATATCCAATTAATCTACCACAACCGGAAAGAACGACGGGAGAAATGATCAGAAATAAAAGTGGCGAACATTCGCGAATTTCATATGGAACTATGACGAAGTACGACTACGATCATTTCCTCACAGTCAGAAAATTTCAATACTTTTGAGAAGGAAACTCATTACATCCACGAACTTTTATTGATCAATTCCGAGTTGGATTACCAGAACACTGGACGCTAGCACACAAATTAGACTTGTATGTGCACACATGTCAGGAACAGTCGCAGAAACCATGCAGAATGTTGCAGCGACATGCCGATCGTACGAAGATTTCAGAGAGAAGTTTCTCTCACAATATTGGTCCAGCGAAGCACAGAACAGAGGGAAGTACGAATTATTACAGAACCCATATTTTGAAAATTCAGGAGAGAAGATCCCGTGAAATTTTTCGAATTAATAGCAAAGAAAAATCAAAGCTTAGATGTACCATACATTGACAGAGAGTCGATTAAATTATGCGCAATGAAGTTACCATTGAAATACCAGCAATCATTAGTAGGGCGCGGAGGCAATGACGTCGAAGCATTTAAAGGTATTCTAAGGGAACTAGAGTTCATATTTTCGGAAGATGACGCAAGAAAAAGAAGAAGCGCACGTGAAAACGAAAGCAAAAAGCAGTGGAATCCACAACACACAGTACGAAGAAACAATAATTACGAACCACGTGATAACTTCGCACCAAGAAACGACAATAAATTTCAACAAAGAACCGGTTATGGATTTAGAAGAGAGTATGGCAATAAGTATAATTCACCCAGGAACGGAAACAACTATTACAGAGGGAATAACGACAACCAGAACGGGTACTGGAGAACCAATAGACCGACAAATTATCAACAAATAAACCAGTATCAACAAGCTGAACAAGAAAAGAGAATACAGATCGAAGAGGTGGAGGTAAGATCACCAAACCCCGATAAAACAAACGTTCGAATTGACAGCTTAGCGCCCATGCGAAAGAGAATAACGCACCGACCAAGGACAATTGCAGCACCTTGAACAGAGAAGAGAAGAAGGAAGAAACAAATCCGCAGGGACCACATGAAAAAGAAGACAGGAAAATAACAATGTCGTGTTGGGACGAAATTAATTGGGAGAATACTGACGAGGAAGATGATTTACCAGAGGCATGCACTACGAATGTAGGAGGAAAGGACGAAGTAATGAGTATTGCAGAGCTATTTGAGATGGAAACCAGGGAAAGCGAATTCAATGAGGACGATGCGCAGTCGACAGAAGTTGAAAAGAAGTTACTAGTGGGCACACAACCCAACGTATGTAATGAAGGAAGTTATGAAGAGATAATTATAGCATTTAGATGCGATTATGTGGAAGTAGTGACGAAGAAGGAGAAGATAGATGAGGATGAGGAAAAAGTAGAGGATGTTGAAGAAAGCGTAAATGAAGGAAGAAATAGAGAAGAGGAAATAAAAGAGAGAGAAGTAGCAGTCGAATCTTATCCTACAGAAAGTTCGAATTCACAAGGGAAATTCCTGAAAAGACTCATGTATGATTCAGTGGAGGACTCGTTGATGCAAGAAGAAGAAGAACAGAACAAACCCTTTCAAATTCAACCAATTGTGAAGGCCATGGTAAAGCATATCCCAGTCAATATTGTAATTGATAGCGGAAGTGAACTGACTGCGACCTCATAAAATTTATTCATGCAGTGTAATGCCAATGAGGAATTGTCAGCTCTGAAAACACGTAAGATTAAAGTAACAGGTCCTATTAGAAACAATGCTGCGGAAGTTACAAGACAAACAAGGTTAACTCTTTCGTGTCAAAGTCAAAAGATCGAAGCCAACTTAGTGATTATACCTAAACTAAATGTAGATTTGATTATAGGTGCAGATTTTTTAAATGAGAGACGAGCGATAACAGATATGGGGAAAGGTAGTGTAACATTCAGGAATGTTACATTTCTCTTTGAGCAAAAGCTAAAATCAGAAGAAATACCAGTTATAAACAAACAACTAAGTATGACTTGAGATAAAGAGGATGAAGAATTAGAATGGTATGCACAGAAGGGGGAATCGTGTCAACTCATGTTAGAAGTCCATAAAGAAATAGACCAAAAAAAAAAAAAACAAGAAGTTGAAGGTATTTCGGAACACAGTAAAAGAGAATTAGAGGGTATTTTACGAGATAAAGCACAGGTATTTTTACGTAAGACTGGCAGTATTAAACACTTTCAGTACAAGTTTGAAGATTAATTTTATTACTGGTAAATAATCAGTACAATATTTCAAGATTATGTTGCAGATAAGATCGTCAGGAGAAAGAATAACGAAGAGAGAGGAAGGTGGGAAAAAGAAAGTACTCTCAATAAAAACAGAAACAAAAATAACACCAATAGTACCATAGATTAAGGTGAAGGGATAAGCGTAGATAGTCTAACAGCATGATATACTAAAATGCTAAACACCACAACACTCCACAAAAATAAAAAACGAATTTGAGAATTCTTGTATAAGCAAGACACGATTCCTACAAGGCAGAAGCGTCGAGAGAAGGGAAAGGACAGGGAGACCAACAGAGGGCCCTTCTTGTAGCGGAAGTGGGCAGTAAATCTGTGAACCACAGGGTGGCGGAACCCTGATGGAACAGAACACGGAACCACAGAGTGAGGGCCTTGGAACGCCCCGACTCAGCGGAGCGAGCAAAAAACGGTCCGACGAGAAGACCGCTTGGGCAAGTCACCACTGGCAAAAAAAATATGTCTAAAAGTCACGCTACTGCTATTAAACAGCACGCTGATGCACGAAACTGAAGAAAATTTCCACAAAGTAAAAATGACACGCCCAAACAATTTATCAAACTGTTACTAAGAGCAGAACTTCAAAGCGACTAGTTATCAATAAATATTTCCATATCCTGCCCAGAGAAGAACCAACAAGCAAGTAAGAAGCAGAGGAAAAGCAGGATGAACAGAAATTGAAGATTCCCAAGATTGAGACCAAGAAAAAAGATGGGTGAAGAATAGACGGCATACCTTCCCAAATCCCTATCCTATTGTAAACTAGTCATCTGTGAAGTATTACAACGAAAAACGACCGCTTTTAGCGACACATAACAATGACTTTCACACATACAAAGCCAGTTAACCACCAGATTCTGCACTCACAGCTCCATTCCATTATGGGACCTCCACAACAGCAACACACACTTGCAAAGCCAACAAGGAACGACGAACGAAGCTGTACATCAAATACTTGTCGACATCCATCTCGCTCAAGTCCATCACCTTCGTGCAAAAACATTCGCCAACCTCATGCTTAAACATTCATAGGATTGTGTGAATGTGTGATGTCGGAATTGTGCAAAAGAAATGTGTGAAAAACTAAATAAGTTAAGCACACCAGACAGCTAAGAAACTACAAAATAACAATCATTAAATAGGCTGTCGATAAAAATAAGTCATTAGTTCTGAAATGGACAGTATATAAAGAACAAAAGTAAGGCATAATAAACACTAAAACTATATGCCATATATTTTCTCCTCATAAAAATAAATGAATAACTATATTTTACTTATTTTCTCCTTATAAAAACAAAGAGCAAAAATTATCTTGTTGGATGTTTTCCCATTTGTTAGAATAATATCTCAATACTTGTGTATGTATATTTCTTTGTCAAAGCAGTTCTGGGAAATAATTCTTATTTGTTAGTGTAACAATGTTGAAATGCGTGTCTAGAAACAAAAACATTTTACATTTTACTTGTACATGATATTTAGAAAATGTGTTAGGAATAGATTTTACTTTATTACTACATTTATAAAAAAAATTCTAAGAAAATCGATGCAAAAGACTCCTCACTTTCAATAACAAACATCTTAAAAAACAAACTTCACACTTAAATAAAGAAAGAAAATAACTAAAAATTAATACTAATAATAATATAAAAATATTCTTCTCTTGTCAATATAAACATATTTTTGAGAATAATGTGGAAGAATATAAAAATATAAATTAGTAATACAAACTAGCATAGAACCAGAATAACGTGGCTCAACAGTAGGTAACAAAATTTAGATACAGGAATAATTTTTGACTGGATTAGACAACGATTCAATCATTGCCTAACTACAGTGCAAAAATTAAGTTCGAAGGGTGGTGATATGTAAGGTTTCAGGCAAACCCAACACCTTCCTTGAAAACCCTGGCATGAGAAGCAAATCCAGTAGTACGTCACATAGCTCCGAATAAATCATGACATTAAATTAACCAAAGTAATATGAGTAACGAGTGAGCAAATGGAATACCACAGACTAACACAAGAATGCCTAAAAGCTTGGCATACCTACCCACCGTGAGACAGACACAGTTCCTAGGGGAGAGACGAGAAGAAAAGCTGAGAGCAGAACAGTGTTAAGCTAGAAGGCCCTACGATAAGGGACGGACACCCACGTCGCCAGCTAACCGCTAGGACCACCCACCAGCCCATGTCAAAAGCTAGAGCTCTCCAGAAGAACAGTATAGATCTTACGATAACACAAAAAGGGCCACACCAGCCGCAAGTTTTAGAGTGAGACTTTCTCGCGTCTCTGTTACGTTGCAAACGTTAAAAACATTGCCCCACCACGAAAAGTAACGGACAGGACCACCCCCCCCCCCCCCCCCATGTTAAAAGATAGAGCCTTCAAGAAGAACAGTATAGATCTTATGATAACACTAAAAGGGCCACACCAGCTGCAAGTTTTAGCGTGAGACTTTTTCGCCTCTCTGTTACATTGCAAACATTAAAAACATTGCCCCACCACGACAAGTATAACGTTTCTCATTGGATAGACACAATTTTTGTAGGTGGAGCTTAAGGTTAACATTGAGACCCTGCTTCGTCAGATGAAAACGCAGCCAGACAGTTAAAAAAAAAAAAAAACAACTTCGGTAAATTGTAGTAAGGAGAAGTTAGGAAGAGTTGCTTCGGAGACGGCGAGCTGTACGGAGCTGCGTCGGCTGCCGCCCCCTGACGAACACCGACAAGGTAATGAACGCACGCGATGCAGCATTTTTGAGCGCATAAGGCTTCACTAAGAACTGCAAAAGTCTCATCTGTTACATCCCCTTTTTACGTAATACTAGTGTCGATAGTCAATTGAAGTTCATGGTATTCACATTTGCTACGTAAGTTAAAATCTGAAATGCAATGATTTTTCTGTTATATAATTATTGAGAAGCCACATCAGCCACTGTAATTTACGACAAGTTAGATCAGTGGTTAAAGATAATTGAGGGTACTCTAGACCATTTTGATAGTTTTCTCTTTTGTGAAACGTAATTTAAACCTAGATTATATATGTGATATGGCATAGGTCAGCCTTCGATCCATTGTAGAACTTGGAAACCCATTCAGGGAATATTCGTTCACATTTTTGTTGAACGCAGTTGGTTTTCATCATCCTGTATTAAAACATTTCCTTCTATCAATAGTGCAATTTATAAAAAAAGTTTTGTGAGTAGAATAAAATTTCCAATGGTAAACTTAACTGCTTTTTCGACGTTATTTTACCAGATAACTAAAAATAGGAAAGCCTTGAACCCCTTTCACTAAATTTAGTTAGTATTAAGATTATTTTACAGAGAGTGCAGTGGAGCTGACGCTGAAATCATTAAGTATTTGGTTATATCATCGCTAGTCCCACTGAACTCTTCTGAACTCTACATGTCATGTGTAGTCTGGCGTCTCCTTACCAGCAACAGGTCCCAGGTTCAAACTAGTCAATTCTCTAAAAAACACACTCAGAGCGTCGTTGCGCGAAACTGGTAGGGAGACACGACATAGAACAACAGACACCACACAGAATGTTAAAAAGGGCGATGTACTTGAGGGCAATATTGTGGAAATGGAAGAGGACGTAGATGAAGGTGAGATGGGAGATATGATACTGCGTGAAGAATTGGATACAGCACTGAAAGACCTGAGTCGAAACAAGGCCAGGGGCGTAGACAACATTCCGTTAGAACTACTGATACCTAGAGAGAACCAGCGATGACCAAACTCTTCCTTCTGGTGAGCGAGATGTATGAGGCAAAATAGCCTCAGACTTCAAGAAGAATATAATAATTCCAATCCCAAAGAAAGAAGGTGCTAATAGATCTGAAAATTACCGAAATATCAGTTTAATAATTCACGGATGCAAAATACTAACACAAACTCTTTACAGACGAATAGAAATACTGGTAGAAGCCGACCTCGGGGAAGATCAGTTTGGATTGCGTAGGAATGTAGAAACACGAGAGGCGATACTGACCCTACTAGATTAAGGAAAGGCAAACCTACGCTTACAGCAAGGCAAACCTACGTTTATAGCATTTGTAGACTTAAAAAAATAAGCTTCTGACAGTGTTGACTGGAATACTCTCCTTCAAATTCTGAAGGTGCGAGAGTTAAAATACAGGGAGTGAAAAGCTACTTACAATTTGTAAAGTAACCAGAAGGCAGTTATGAGCAGAGGGGCTAGAAAGGAGAGCAAGGGAGTGAGACAGAGTTGCAGCCTATCACCGATATTATTCAATCTGTACATTGAACAAGCAGTAAAGAAAACCAAAGAAAAATTTGGGAATTAGATTAGGAAACGAGGCGCTTACAGTAGTAGATGGGTTATGCTACTTGACCAAAAAAAGCAAAATGACCGAGGGTGGACGAAGAAGAGAAGATATAAGATGTAGACTGGCGATGGCAAGGAAAGCGTCCCTGAAGAAGAGAAATTTGCTAACATCGAATATAAATGTGTCAGGAAGTCTTTTTTGAAAGTCATTGTATGGAGTGAAACTTGGACGACAAGCAAGAAGAGAATATAAACTTTCGAAAACATCAAAATATTGAAGATTAGGTGGGTAGATCACGTAACTAATGAGGAGGTACTGAATAGAATCGTGGAGAAGAAAAAATTTGTGGCACAACTTGACTAGAAGGGGGTATCGTTTAGTAGGACACGTTCTGAGGCATCAAGGGATCCCCAGTTTAGTACTGGAGGGAAGCGTGGAGGGTAAACATCGTAGGAGATCGAGAAGAAAACACTAAGCACGTTCAGGCTGCAGTAGTTACTCGGAGACGAAGAGGCTTGCACAGGATAGAGTAGCATGGAGAGTTGCATGAAACTAGTCTGTGAACTGAAGACCACAACAACATCATACAATGACTAATGTTCCCTCACAGCTAGCTAAGGTGCGAGGCGACGACTATCACTGCGGGAGAATAAAGCACAGTGCGACGTATTGAGATACAACGCGAACTCAACCCGATGCGTCGTACTGAGGTACTGATATTGAGAAATTGAGACAGCTCGGTCGGCGGCGGCGCCCTATATTCAATCTGCCAGAGGGCGTTATCGGCGCGTAGCTTGGCAGCGTGTCTGTTTTTACTTGTCATAGGCGCGTCTAGTTGTTATACAATGTTTACTAGTGCCGACCGGTGTTCTGGCGAAGGCCTACGCCAGCACAGATCTACAGTGAATCGCCAAAGAAACTAGTCTAGGCATACGTATTCAAATACAGAGATATGAAAACAGGAAGAACATGGCGCTGCGTTTGGCAACACCCACACTACTGGCCATTAAAATTCCTACACCAAAAAGAAATGCAGATGATAAATGGGTATTCATTTGACAAATAAATTATACTAGAACTGACATGTGATTACATGTTCTCGGTGTTTGGGTGCATAGTTCCTGAGAAATCAGTACCCATAACAACCACCTCTGGGCGCAATAACGACATTGATACGCCTGGGCATTGAGTCAAACAGAGCCTTCATGCCGTGTACAGGTACAGCTGCCCATGCAGCTTCAACACAATACCACAGTTCATCAAGAGTAGTGACTGGCGTATTGTGACGAGCCAGCTGCTCGGCTACTATTGACCAGACGTTTTCAGTTGGTGAGATATCTTGAGAATTTGCTGGCCAGGGCAGCAGTCGAACATTTTGTGTGTCCAGAAATACCCGTACAGGACCATTAACATGCGGTCGTGCATTATCCTGCTGGAATGTAGGATTTCACAGGTACCGAACTAAGGGTAGAGCCACGGGTCGTAACACATCTGAAATGCAACGTCCACTGTTCAAAGTGCCGTAAATGCGAACAAGAGGTGACCGAGACGTGTAACCAATGGCACCCCATATCATCACCCCGGGTGTTCACCGCGATGTCGCCAAACACGGATGCGACCATCATGATGCTGTAAACAGAACCTGGATTCATCCGAAAAAACGACGTTTTGCCATTCGTGCACCTAGGTTCGTCGTTGGGTACACCATGACAGGCGCTCCTGTCTGTGATGTAGCGTCAAGGGTAACCGCAGCCATGGTCTCCGAGCTGATAGTCCATCCCGCTGCAAACGTCGTCCAACTGTTAATGCAGATCGTTGTTGTCTTGCAAACGTTCCCATCTGTTGACTCAGGGAACGATCCGTTACAGCCATGCGGATAAGATGCCTGGCCGTTGGGATACAGCACAGCGTTTCGTATTATCCTCCTGAACCCACCGATTCCATATTCTGCTAACAGTCAATGGACCTCGACCAACGCGAGCAGCAACGTCGCGATACAATGAACCGCAATCGCCATAGGCTACAATCCGACCTTTATCAAAGTCGGAAACGTCATGGTACGCATTTCTCCTCCATACACGAGGCATCACAACAACGTTTCATCAGGCAACGCCGGTCAACAGCTGTTTGTGTATGAGAAATCGGTTGGAAACTCCCCTCATTTCAGCACGTTGTAGGTGTCGCCAACGGCGCCAGCCTTGTGTGAATGCTCTGAAAAGGTAATCATTTGCATATCACAGCATCTTCTTCCTGTCGGTTAAATTTCGAGTCTGTAGCACGTCATCTTCGTGGTGTAGCAATTTTAATGGTCTGTAGTGTATATAAGACAACAAGTGTCTGGCGCAGTTGTTAGATCGGTTACTGCTGCTACAAAGGCAAGTTATCAAGATTTAAGCGAGGTTGACAGTTGTGTTATAGTCGGCGCACGAGCCATGAGACACAGCATCTCCGAGGTTGGGATGAAGTGGATATTTTCCAGTACGACCATTTCACGAGTGTACCGTGAATATCAGGGATCCGGTAAAACATCAAATCTACTACATCGCTGCGGCCGGAAAAAGATCATACAAGAACACGACCAATGACGACTGAAGAGAATCGTTCAGCGTGACAGAAGTGCAACTTTACCGCAAATAGTTGCAGATTTCAATGCTGAGCCGTCAACAAGTGTCAGAGTGCGAAACATTAAACGAGACGGCATCGATATGGACTTTCGGAGTCGAAGGCCCACTGGTGTATGCTTGATGACTGCACGACGCAAAGCTTTACACCTCACCTGCGCCTGTCAACACCGTCATTGAACTGTTAATGACTGGAAAGATGCTACCTGGTTGGATGAGTCTCGTTTGAAATTGTATCGAGCAGATTGACATGTATAAGTATTGAGATAGCCTCATGAAACCATGGAACCTGCTTGTCTGCAGGGGACTGTCCAAGCTGGTGGAGGCTCTGTAATGGTGTGAGGCGTGTCCTGTTGGAGTGGTACGGAGCCCCTGACACGTCTGGATACGACACTGACAGGTGACACATACGTAAGCATCCCGTCTGATCACCTGCATCCATTCATGTCCATTGTTCATTTCCAAAAGGAAAATGCGACATGCCACACGTCCAGAGTTGCTACATAGTAGCTAGAGGACCTCTCTTCTGTGTTTAAACACTTCCGCTGGCCACCAAACTTCGCAGATATGAACGTTATTGAGCATATCTGGGATTCCTTGCAACATGCTGTTCAGACGATCTCCACCCCCTCGAACTCTTACTGATTTATGGACAGTCCTACAGGACTCATGCTGTCAATTCCCACCAGCACTACTTCAGACATTAGTCGAGTCCAGGCCACGTCATGTTGTGGCACTTCTGTGTGATCGTGGGGGCTCGACACTATATTAGGCAGGTGTACCACATTTTTGACTCTTCAGTGTACTATTTTAATTTAAAAATTCACATAGTTTAATGGTTAGTGCACATTTTCGATAATTATTGCATATTTTGATAAGTTACCTCCAAAAATTTCCTCAGACGATGAAACTAATTTTTCCTGGGCCCTAACTCACCCGACGTCCTGATGCAAACTGGTCTCGCTGCAGGGCATCTCGGAAATATTCTGAAGTAGTGATATAGATCATGCATCTCCTACTGGGGCTACCGCTCGACGGATGAGAAATTTCCATGTTGTCTGACTATTCCATAAGAGCCCAAGTTAATGTACATACAGAAAATTTTGTCTGTCTTAAAATTTTTGAACACTTTTCTTAAAAATCGAAAATTTCTATATGTACAGACAGTTTTTCTGTTATTTTAATTTAAAAAAAGGGACAATGATGATGGTGTAACTTTGGAGGAATACATCTGGGAAAGAAGACGAAAAAATTGTTTGCTCAAGATGGATTCTCACCAAAAACGTATAAATTGCTCGATTCATAGAAATAAAAATGTATTTTATTTTCTATTCGATCGTCCGCATTTTTGTACAGAATTTTAATTTATTGTTAAACTCTCAGTTTCATGAGACTAGTGTTTAAAACGTAATGATATTTCTGAAAAAAAAGAAAAATCATGGTTCAGTACTTATCAAGCAACATTTCTGTTCGTTAGTAAATATGTAAATAAAATAAAAGTAAACACACACTATTACAGACATACTAACTAGCCATTTTAAGATTAAAATCCTAGTATGCTACGCGTTCACTTGCCGGTGAATCTGTTAATAACTCAAAGATGTTTTGTGTTAAACAGCGCTCAAAAACCTTCTAATCCTCGAAGGCAATTTTTTCGACTTTATTTGAGAATTACGTCGTGTTGCTTTAGGAAACTGATGTCCTGGCACCGATCTTAATATTACATCAGTGTGAAGTTTGAGTGGAAAGCGTCCAGCCCCATTGTGAGTTTAAAACGATTACTTTGCTCATGAAATGAGTGGTTTTTGTGTTCCATCTGCATTTTTCTTGAGATCCGATTATCAAATTATTTTGATTGCTCCTTCCTGAACCGGTGATGAGACCTAGCTGCACATTTTGGCGGTTTCAGTATAAAATTATTTTAATGTGCTGTTGTGGACTCCCCGTGAGTGCAATAGTTTTTTGACAGAGAAACGTTCTTGCCAGACGTGAGGTAAGTTCGTCGGCGAAGCGAGAGGCCATTGTCCTCTCCGTCGCCGGCGTTGCGTGGCAGTTGCTGCCTACAATGCCACTTGCTCAGGAAAAGCAGCCGGACAGTTTTCAAGAAGGGACGTCGAAAATATGTGCAGAACTATAGACCTATATCTCTAACGTCGATCAGTTGTAGAATTTTGGAACACGTATTATGTTCGAGTATAATGACTTTTCTGGAGACTAGAAATCTACTCTGTAGGAATTAGCGTGGGTTTCGAAAAAGACGATCGTGTGAAACCCACGAGACTCAGAGGGCCACAGACACGGGTTCCCAGGTAGATGCCGTGTTTCTTGACTTCCGCAAGGCGTTCGATACAGTTCCCCACAGTCGTTTAATGAACAAAGTAAGAGCATACGGACTATCAGACCAACTGAGTGATTGGATTGAGGAGTTCCTAGATAACAGAACGCAGCATGTCATTCTCAGTGTAGAGAAGTCTTCCGAAGTAAGAGTGATTTCAGTAAGCCGCTGGGGAGTGTCATAGGACCGTCGCTATTCACAATATACATAAATGATCTTGTGGATGACATCGGAAGTTCACTGGGTCTTTTTGCGGATGATGCTGTGGTATATCGAGAGGTTGTCACAATGGAAAATTGTACTGAAATGCAGGAGGATCTGCAGCGAATTGACGCATGGTGCAGGGAATGGCAATTGAATCTCAATGTAGCAAGTGTAATGTGCTGCGAATACGTAGAAAGAAAGATCCCTTATCAATTAGCTACAATATATCAGGTCAGCAACTGGAAGCAGTTAATTCTATAAATTATCTGAGAGTACGCATTAGGAGTGATTTAAAATGGAATGATCATATCACGTTGATCGTCGGTAAAGCAGATACCAGACTGAGATTCATTGGAAGAAGCCTAAGGAAATGCAATCCGAAAACAAAGGAAGTATGTTACAGTACACTTGTTTGCCCACTGCTTGAATACTGCTCAGCAGTGTGGGAACCGTACCAGATAGGGCTGATAGAGAAGATCCAACGGAGAGCAGCACGCTTCGTTACAGAATCATTTAGTAATCACGAAAGCGTTACGGAGACGGTAGATAAACTCGAGCTGAAGACTCTGCAGGAGAGACGCTCGGTAGCTCGGTACGGGCATATGTTGAAGTTTCGAGAACATACCTTTACCGTGGAGTCAAGCAGTATATTGCTCCCTCCTACGTATATCTCGCGAAGACACCATGAGGATAAAATCAGAGAGATAAGATCAGAGAGATGCCCACACAGAGGCATACCGACAATCCTTCTTTCCACGAACAATACGAGACTGGAATCGAAGGGAGAACCGATAGAGGTACTCAAGGTACCCTCCGCCACACACCGGCTTGCAGAGTATCGATGTAGACGTAGATGTAGATAGTACCACAGAGCTTACGAATACAACGCAGTGTGGAGCCAACATCGAGCAAAGATCTTCACAGCAGGGTGAGGCAGAGGACGACAAGCACTATTGCTCTGAAGGCTGTGCTAGCGCTCCTCAAAATCTTCTAGATGACGTCACAGACTTTTTACAGGAAAAAACCCGATAAAACTACTTCCAAACAGTTTAAATGGGCTTTGTAGCAAGCGAAACTTATGGGTAGGCCTGAGAAACTCCAGAAAAAAGAATGTGCAGTTGCGTGATGGACTCTCAATAACTACCACTCGGATGTTAAAAGACGTTTTGAGCTATTAGAGAAAGTAAATTATGATCTAAAGTATGAGTTAACAATGAGACGCTCTCATTTACAATAATAGTCACATCGCCAAAGCCGATCTCCAGAACCGCTGTTAAAATCCAACAGGCGCTCAAACAAACACTATTCATTAGATACGTTGGCAAAGATTTCAGAGAAATAAACACGATTAACAAATTCTATAATGAACCGCAGTATGGACAAAATCAGCTTTAAAATTATTATGACAGCTAACAGAAGATGAATAAAACTACAAAAAATTACAGGAAAAGGCAAAACATATCAAGTACAAGCTTGCAAAAAAGTGCAGACCCCGTCATTATAATTTGGTTTCCAACAGTCAGCAATAATGAAGACCTTATAGAGTTTTTTTGCGGGGAGTGGGGGGGGGGGGAGACATTAGTCTTCTGACTGGTTTGACGCGGGCGGCCGCTGCGAATTCCTCTCCTGTGTCAACCTCTTCATCTCAGAGTAGCACTTGCAACGTATGTAGTCAAATATTTGCTGGATGTATTCCAATCTCTGTCTTCCTCTACAGGTTTTGCCCTCTTCAGCTCCCTCTGGTATCATGAAAGTCATTCACTGACGTCTTAACAGATGTCATATCATTCTGTCCCTTCTCCTTGTCAGTGTTTTCCACATATTCCTTTCCTCTCCGATTCTGCGCAGAACCTCCTCATCCTTACCTTATCAGTCCACCTAATTTTCAAAATTCGCCTGTAGCACCACATCTCATATGCTTCGAATATCTTCTGTTCCGGTTTTCCCACAATTCATGTCTCACTACCATATAATACTATGCTCCACATGTGCATTCTCAGAAATTTCTTTCTCCAATGAAGTCCTATGTTTTATACTAGTAGACTTTTCTTAGCCGAAATGCCCTTTTTGCCAGGACTAGTCTGCTTTTGATGTCCTCCTTGCTCCATCCGTCTTTGGTTATTTTGCTGCCTAGGTAGCAGAATTCCTTAACTTCATCTACTTCGTGATCATCAGTCCTGATAAGTTTTTCGCTGTTCTCCTTTCTGCGACTTCTCATTACTCTCGTCTTTTTTCGATTTACTCTCAATCCACATTCTGTATTCATTGGATTGTTCATTCCATACTGCATGTCATGTAATTCTTCTTCACTTTCACTCAGGATAGCAACGTCATCAGCGAATCGTGTCATTGATATCCTTTCACCATGAATTTTAATTCCACTCCTCAACCTTTCTTTTATTTCCTTCATTGCTTCTTTGATGTACAGATTAAACAGTTTTCATCCGATCACTTTGTTCTTATTCGTCTACTCTTACTACTCCGTCTTTACTCTTATACCAATTAGATATTACCCGCTGCTCTGTATAGTTTACCCCTATTTTTCTCAGAATTTCGAACTTCTTGTACCATTTTTGATTGTCGAGTGCTTTTTATCGATCGACAAATCCTATGAACGTGTCTTGATTTTTCTTTAGTCTTGCTTCCATTATCAGCCGCAACGTCAGAATGCCTCTCTGGTGCCTTTACCTTTCCTGAATCCAACCTGATCGCCATATAACATATCCTCAATTATCTTTTCCATTCTTCTGTATATTATTATTGTAAGGAACTTGGATGTATGAGCTTTTAAGCTGATTGTGCGATAATTTTCGCACTTGACAGCCCTTGCAGCCTTCGGAAATGTGCGGAAGATATTTTTCTGAAATTCAGACTGTGTATTGCCAGACTCACACATTCTACACACCAACGTGAATAACCGCTTTGTTGCCACTTTCCCTAATGATTTTAGAAATTCTGATGGAATCTTATCGATCTCTTCTGCCTTATTTGATCTTTTAATTGTGATTCTAATACTGGACTCCTAATTCCTCTAAATCGACTGCTGTTTCTTCTTCCATCATGTCAGACAAATCTTCCTTTTCGCAGAGTCCTTCGGTTTCCTTTTTCCACCTACCATATCTCTCCTCTGAATTTAAGAGTGGAATTCCCGTTGCACTCTTAATGTTACCACCGTTGGTTTTAATTTCACCGAAGGTTGCTTTGAGTTTACTGTATGCTGCGTCAGCGCTTTCGACTACATATCTTTTTCGATTTCTTCGCATTTTTCATGCAGTCATTTCGTCTTAGCTTCCCTGAACTCCATTTCATTCCCCAACCACTTGTACTTCTGCATTCCTGAATTGGCCTGAACATTTTTGTACTTCCTTCTTTCATCAAGCAACTGAAGCATTTCCTGTTACCCGTGATTTCTTTGCAGTTAACTTCTTTGTACCTATGTTTTTCTTTCCAACTTCTGTGATTACCCCTTTTAGAGATGTCCATTCCTCTTCAACTATGCTGCCTACTGATCTATTCCTTCCTGCTGAATCTATAGCCTTAGAGAACTTCAAGCATGTCTGAATCTATAGCCTTAGAGAACTTCAGTCTCGTCATCCCTTAATACTTCTGTACCCAATTTCTTTGCGTATTGGTTCTTCCTGACTTATCTCTTCAACTTCAGCTAACTCTTCATCACTACTACATTGTGATCTGAGTCTATATCTGCTCCTGGGTACGCCTTACAGTGCAGTATCTGATATCAGAATCTCTGTCTGACCACGATGTAATCTAACTGAAATCTTCCAGTACGCCCGGTCTTTTCCAAGTATACCTCCTCCTCTTGTGATTCTCGAACAAAATATTCGCTATTACTATCTAAAAAATTTTACAGAACTCAATTAGTCATCCTTATCTCTCATTCTTTGTCCCAAGCCCATATTCTCCTACAACTTTTTATTCTACTTCTTCCCCTACAACTGCATTCCTGTCCCCCATGACTATCAGATTTTCATCTCCCTTTCCTTACTCTAGTACCCTTTCAATATCTTCATATACTTTGTCTATCTCTTCATCTTCCGCTTGCGACGTTTCTATGCATACCTGAACCATCGTTGTTGATGTTGGTTTGCTGTCGACTCTAATAAGTCGACCACTGCAATGTTGACAGTAACACACTTTCTATCCTACCTTCCTATTCACAATGAATCCTACTCCCGTTTTACCATTTTCTGCTGCTGTTGATATTACCTTATACTCAACCGACCAGAAATCCCTGTCTTCTTCCCATTTCACTTCACTGACCCCCACTATATGTAGACTGAGCCTCTGCATTTCCATTACAGATTTTCTAGCTTTCCTACTATTCAAACTTCTGAATTTCCATGTCCCGACTCGCAGAACGTTATCATTTCGTTTGTTATTCAATATTTTTCTGACGGTCACCTCTCCCTTGACAGTCCCCTCCAGGAGATATGAATGGTAGACTATTCCGGAATCTCTTACCACTGGCGAGATCTTCATGACACTTTTTCAATTACAGGCCACATGTCCTGTGGATACAAGTTATATGCCTTTTATGCAGTGGTTTCCACCGCCTTCTGCATCCTCATGCCGTTGATCATTGCTGATTCTTCCCTCTTTAGGGGCAATTTCCCACCCCTATGACAGGAAAGTACAATGAACCTCAGTCCGCTCCTCCGCCCTCTTTGACAAGGCCGTACGAGGGTGACTTCTAATGCCAGATGTGTTAGGACACCAATTGCTGATTATTAATAAAAATTTAAGTTGTAGGAAGCGGTGGGGACAAAGTGAGCAGGGGTTCCAAACAGAGGCCTGACCACCAAGTTCCGTTCCCACCCTCCAGAAACCAAGGAATGTGTAGGGAACGCGGAGTAGAGGTACAATGAAAATGATTTATTTATTTATTTTTGTTCTTTTTGTAGCTTAATTTATCTATTTTTGTCATTAAAACTACCGAGAATATCCGGAGGAGGAGGGCGCAGCTAGACGTCAAAGTAATTGAGACTATCAACGTTTAGTTTTTCCGAGAAGAACATTCCGATTAAAGGTGAATATATCGGTTCTAAGTGTAGAAGAGGCGGGGATCAACTCTTCATGACAGGAATACACGAGCTCTAGGGTGGACTAAGGAAGACACTGCAGAGGAAATTGGAGTAAAATTGTATGTGTTTTGTATGACGGGCAACTGTACAACGGTGTTCATTAACGAACTTCCAAAAGTCAAGGATACTTTTCTCGCCATCAGCAAAGAAGTAGGGTACTGCTTGTCCACAAACCCACCTCACAGAGGTCCTGTTTGCTTGCGGGAAGTATCCTGAGTCCGGAAAGAAGAGCAGTTGAGTAGATATCTGTTGAGGAGTCCAACGGGTAATTAGGGCTAGCGTCTGTTGCACCAAGAACCTTAAATCTCTCTCTGGTGCACGCCTGTATCCACAACATCGCAGTCGACACACAACTGGGTGTCCGCGAAGTGAATCCTGTGAAGGTGTGACCGGCATACTTGCTTCCCATCCCATTGACGGTAAGGTACCATGCAGATTGGACGTCAGTGTTAAGATAAGAAGCGCACACCGATCGCCAAACGGCACGCCAGTTGATGTGAGGAAACTTCTCAACCACATTTGGTGACCTGTGCTTATGAAAGAAACTACAGATCGCCTTCGTAGATGTCAATTGCGCCGACGGTATCACAGTACGGACGCAGCTCAATTCAAGGAAAAAGTGGAGGAAGTAAAAGTAGGGCCTCGGGACTTCCGAAAACTGGATAGGTGCTGAAAGAGAGTGTGGTGAAAGGGCCTCCAGAAATAGGGCGGTGAGGCACGTAGGACTAAGTCACCACACCTTCATGTGAGAACCAATGAAAAGGGCTACCGCTCTGTTAGGCACATGATAAGAGACCTAAACCGCCGCTGCACCGCGGGAGGTGAGGGTTTCGTACCTTATCTTGAACAAGCCGTAGTAAACAGACGAACCTCGTGCGGCTAGCATGCGGCGGGCCAAAGATGGCGAAATAAGGAGTGTCTGTGCCACATGGGGGATATGTGACGCCAAATATACATTTACGTATTGTGTGGGTTGCAGAAGATCGAGTGCTCGTAAACGGTGATCTAAGAACCCAGCTCGTAGTTGGTAAAGTAGACATCGGCAGTTAAGGGCAATTGTCCGCCGCAGATCACTTGCGAAATCGAGTCCTAAGCTTCGGAGAGTATAAGCTACGCGAAAAAGGAGCAGCACTGTCCGCAGGAAGTCCCACACCTATGGCCATGGCGCTCGATTTGCGGACGTTAAGGCAGCCACCAGAAGCTTCGCCGTAGTGGTAACCTATGCCAGTGACTCCCTGTCCTCAGCACTGCTACGAAGAACGATGACGAGACCGTCTGCATATGCTGTGCAGCCGAATACATGATCACCGAGAGATATCCCAGAGAGGCGTTGACGAAGGCCGCATAGCAACGGTCCCATGGCGAATGCATACCAGAGTGCAGAGAGCGGCAGCCTTGACGCACTGATCGGCGGATCGAAATGAGAGGAGTAAGACGGCCATTGTAAAGTGGACGAGACGTAGCTCCACACGGGGACGCATTACGGCGTCGACGGTAGGGTCAGGATTACCCATATTACGTAGCACCTCTTCCATGAAAGTCGTGATCTACTCGACCGAACGCCTGGCTGAAGCCAAGAGCTGCCAAAAGCCCAGGCATACGACGAGTGTGAGAAAGAGAGATTATGTCACGATAGCAGCAGAAGACAGTGCGGATGGAATTGGTACCTCCCCAAGACGTTTGATCGGGGGAAACCAAGTACAGAGCTGTCCGTTTAAGCCGCGCAGTCAATAGCCGGGTAAAGATCTTTGTATCGCTGTTCAGTAACGTCAAGGGAGGCAGTCGCATATCAGTGAGGTACGCCGAGGCTTGTGGATGGAAATGAGGAAACCACCGAAGTAACAATCTCAAATCGGCACGAAAACTGACATAAGGCCAGGCGACCTGTTCGTAGGACCCTCCTGGATACATCGTGGACTTAGTCCTCCGTGAAGTTAGCAACCAGATCTATCGCCGCATACACGGGGACCGAGCCAAAGGAGAGTCGGGAAACCGCCACAATGTTGGCAGGACGGTGACTTTGTTGAAAGTTAAGTGTAACATAGTGAGCAAAGAGAGCAGACACGATATCCTGCCGGGTATCACACCGCTGCCAATCATCAGTCGTAAGAACCTTAATCAAATTCCTCCAACGGTTGTTCCGCTATGACATGATACGTAGATGGACGCTCTTGCACTAGCCCATCATGTATGGACGCCCTGACCACAGCTCCTTTATGGAGGCGGCGAGGGAGAGACGTGATCTGTGCCTTGGTACGATTCGCCATCGGCTGGCGCTCTAGTGAATACGTCATCATAATATATTCTCGGAGAATGGTGGAACAAAATTCCTGAGTCCGTCGCCACCATGCTGCAACTTCCCTTCCATAACTAATCAAGGCCTTGCGGACAGCAGACTTTGCACAGAGCACCCACCATGACAGAGCAGGCTGATAGGCATCACGGCGTCAAAACAAGCTGCCCACATGGTCTCGATGAGCTGCCGGCAGTCGGGTGAAGTAAGGTGGATCGTGTTCAGTTTTCGCGGTTCATGGCCGCCTCACACCCTTTGGCGGCAGTGATTGATAGCGCAGATGTAAGCGTGATGACCAGAGTACGCTGTGGGCTAGGCTTCAGCAGCCAGACCATCGCCATGAACATAATCCCAAGAATCACTAGGCTGATGTGCTGTAGAATCGTCGCTAGGGCCACACACGGAGATTGGCGTGGTAGTTGATCTTTGGGTGCCTGGGTACATTTGAAATCGCCTCTCAAGATCAATGCATCCTGTAGACCCAGGAAAAGAGGTTTGACAGTCTCTGAGAAGAAGGTGGAGCATTCACGACGGAGACCCGAACCGGATGGCGCATAGGCATTGACGATCCTGATGCCACTAAACGTGAGAGTCATACCTCTGGCATCAGCTGGGTGAGGCAACTGTATCAGCGAGGATACCGTCACGTAAGAGGATCGCCACTCCACTACCAGTAGGGCAAGCAAGAGAGACATGTGCCGTGAAAGCATGAGGAGCACAGAAAGTTGCAACAAGTACCTCCTGAAGGAAAGCACGTCAACGTCCAAGGAGCCGGCCGCTGTGAGCGAGCGGTTCTAGGTGCTTCAGTCCGGAACCGCGATGCTGCTATGGTTGCAGGTTCGAATCCTGCCTTGGGCATGGATGTGTGTGACGTCCTTATGTTAGTTAGGTTTAAGTAGTTCTAAGTCTAGGGGACTGATGACCTCAGATGTTAAGTCCCTTAGTGCTTAGAGCCATTTGAACCATTTAGATCCAACATCCACATCATACAGCATGTCGTGGAGTAAAGTCAGTTTGTGGCGTACGCGAATAGTGTTGACGTTGACTGTGGCTAAGCGATAAGTTCGGAAAGCTGCTGTCGCCAGGAGGACAGGCGATCCAAACACGGGGGAAGCATAAGAAACTCCCTGTTAGGCCCCCATGGAAAGGCACATCACTGTGACATGGAGGTAGCCGAACCCACCAGGGGGGACCATCGTGTATAGAACGATGGATCACCCTTGGTGGGGTCGGCTTCCTCCCCCTGTACACCACCTCAGCATCGACGTCGTCCACCCTGGACCAGTTCAGTGGAATATTATCAGTGGTGCGTCCACGAGTAGCGTCAAACAGACAACCGTATCAGACGCAGCTGGGAAAAGGTCAGTGTCTGGAGGTGGACGCCAACTGGAGATGGAGTCAGGGAAGGTCGTCTCGTCGTCAGGTGTCAGGGCGTCAGAGGTCGGCGCACCGTCAGTAGCAGGCTCGCCATCCCGTGCAGACTTCCAATGCTCGTTTTGTACCCTGTGCTGTGACTGCAATGTTTAATTCTGTTTCCGGTAAGCTATTCATGTACTAGAAGCTGGGATCCGATGTTGAGATTGTACAGTCTGTGCATTCATGGACAGTAGGGGACTGAGATTAGTTAAAATGAGGATCGCCAGGGACAGAGAGTATATTGGAGAGATAGGATGCTAAGTTATTGCCTTTGCTCAGGTCGACAGATAAGGAAAAGTAGCGAGGGATGGGATGGATACCAATATGTCAATGATATGCTTTCCAGTACCTCATGAAATTAACTGGGAGTGTAGCATCGACTTTGGTGCATGTCTGGGGCCAGTCCAGACGTTTTTTGGCACTGTGTAAATTTGTAACGTTTCGCTGTATTTGTAGTGGTGTGTGAGTTTATCCCTGTCACGAGTCCATAGGTTAACGATGGGATTCGTGGATAAGGAGTATGACCTGTGATGAAAGTGTGGGGTGCTCAGGATGTATCGCTTTAGGGATATGGACAGAGATAGCATCTGACAATCTGCTGCAGGAAGGCTTTGGCTTTGAGGGTATTACCAGGTTGAAACTTCCTGTGTACTGGACCGACACTCGAACTCGGGACCTTTGCCTTTCACGGGCAACAGCTCTACCATCTGAGCTACCCAAGCACGACTTATGCCCCGTCCTCGCAGCCCTACTTCTGCCATTACCTAACCAAAATTTACAGAAGCTCTTCTGCAAACCATGCATAACTAACACTCTGGGAAGAAAGGATATTGCAGAAACATGGCTTAGCCACAGCCTGAGGAATGTTTCCAGAATGAGAGATTATCAGGTTTCTGGAAGGTTAGAGGATATCTCTAGATTCCTGGTAGGCATTCCAGATGGCATAGGAGTAGCCATGAACAACTCTTGGATGGAGATGGGACACCTGATGTTGGGGTAGTGTGTAGGATACAGTGAGATGACAGGTAGCTGGTCACTTCCAATTGGGTCAAGGACTTCTGCAGTGAGGCGTCCAAGGAGATTGGGAGATGCTAGGATGACATTTGGGATGGTGTTGCTTTCAGGACAGATGTACTGTAGGATGGGGACAGTGTTACCTTGGAGAAAGTCTGTAAACTAACATCATTGCTGGAGCTCCTCAGGGACCTACTATTGATGTTGAGGTCAGTGACAATAGCATAGAGGGAAAAGGCATGGTCAATGTGGATGAGAAAATCATAGTGGACATGGTTGTTATGTTGGAGGCAGACAGTAGCACAGGTAACTGTTAACGTTTTGAAGAAGGTGCTAAGGATAAGGTGTTCAGTGGGATTACTGAGTAACGAGTGTGGCTAAGCAGTGAAGTTTTTTGTGATGACCAGTTGCAGCTCCACCTCTAGCAAGGGGAAGGGGATTATCTGCACAATGGAGTACATAGAGAGAAATTCAGATGGGTGTGATATGGTTGGAGAAATGTTTCATTAAGTGAAAGAATTGACAGTTTATTGGGACAGGTTGTTCATGAAAAGGGGCTTGCTCATGGCTAGGGAGCTTACATTGTGATATAGGTTGCTGCATTGTTGTAGTACCATGGTGGAAGCTTAGGGAGTTGCATGGGTGAGGGGTAGAGAGGTTTCAACAAGGGTGCTGAGACAGATGAAAACAAAGTAGACTTGGTTTCAGGAGTAGATGGCCTGTGTGTTGAGGTAGAAATCAGGAGGCAAGAAAAATTTGTTGTAGCGAATGAGGTCACTGGATGGTTGGATATTTTGGAGGCCACTGGTGATGAATCTCATGTACCTTCGGCAGTGAGGTTTGAGCGGAGTGAATTATTGGGATGGATAGGATGATCAGTAAGACAAATGAGTATTTTTAATTTTGGTTTGACAGGTGGGTGTTTAACCGTGTACTTGATGGAGCAGGTAGGATGCGCATAATTGTAGGTGTTGCAAATGGGGGAAGAAGTCAGACTGGGACAGTGTTTGATGAAATAGGAGCCTTTACAGAGAGGAGAGGTTGGGGCTATTTTAGGATTAGGAGTGAGATGGTCATTACAAACAAGGCATTTTTGGCAACAATAGGATTGGGGGGGGGGGGGGGGAGCGCCGATTTAGAGTATGCGACTTTATGCCAGCGGTTTTAAATCAGTGGTCCCTCAGTGAGGAGATGATCGATGGAGAGAGCAGACTGTGAAAACTCGTATGAGTTGGTTGGACCTGAGTCACTGTAGATACGGCGGGCTGTACATATGTCTAAAGTGGGAACAGAATTGAGTTATTGAGTTTGGAAACCACCTACTCCACCTTGATCTCAGGGCCAATCTTTGTTATGGTAGTGAAGGTGGGGTAATGGTGAGGAGGATGGGGTTGGATGTAGAAGTGGAGCTGAAGGGAGTGAGGGAGACGTGAGGATCAAAGGTTACATGTGTGATTTTCAAGAGGAGGTGAGAGTAGAAGTTGAATTCGTGGATTTGACGAAAACAGAATCTTTACTGGGGATGAGTTGAGTAATCGGAATATACAGCAGCATTATACACTTCGTTTTAATGGCCCACTGCAGTGTACAGCGCTACTGTGTAATTTTGCAGTTCAGTATTATTTTTGATAGTGCGTCCTTTTCTCGTTACATTTTATAAGCACAGTCATTTGCGTTTTGAGATTTATTTGCGCGGGAAAGATTATGAACATTTTATTAAAAAGACTGTTTCTTTTGAAGTGTGTGAACTGACGTGCAGCAACGACATGTAGCGAGCCAGAAGGCAGGCACATCACTCATCGCTACATGGCAGTATACCTCATATTTTTGAAGTGCCAACATATATGACACATTGAATTTTTAAATTTTTGACGAAACTTGTATGCCTGATTAATTTTATGGTTCCATCAAAATGAGTAATGAAACGAATTGTGTAATATACTGCATTTACTTACTTACAGAAATGTTGTTGTACTTGCTTATAGTAATTACTGATTCTGTATGTTGTGAATACCCTCATTCGTAGACGACAGATTCCAGAGCCTGGGCTACCCTCAGGGTGAAATCTACGTTTTCGAAGGGCTTGTTGCTGTTGCTGTTGCGTTTGCTGTCCATGTGTCCATCGGTCTGTCTGTCTGCCTGCCTGCCTGCCTGCCTGCGGGTTTCGTCTGCTGGCTGCTGTCGTCCGTCTGCCATCGCCGCCGCTCGTCGTCCGTCCACCGCCGTCCATCGTCGACGCCGCCTGCAGTCCGTCCGTCACCGTCTATCGTCTCCACCGCCAGCTGTCCGTCCATCGCCGTTCATCCACCATGAGCCTTCCCACCTCCACTGTCATCTATACCTCCCCCTCCCCCTCTTCCACTGTCACTTCCTGGAGTGCCGCCCCTGGCCTCCCTCCTTATACCTCGCCTCCCCTTCCACCATTCAGCCATTCCCCCATCTCCGCCCCTGCTGTGTACCCCTACCTCTATGCCCTTCCTCCAGCCTCCACACCTTTGACATCTGCCACTCCTACCCCCACCCTCACATACACCTCCATTGCTGCATCTGCTGCCACCCCTCAGGTGATTGGCTTCCCCTCTCTCAGCCCCCCCCCCCTTCATCATCTGTGTAGCACCCCCAAAAATCACGTCACGCTGGGCCACCATCGCCACCACCGAACCAGCTGCTTCTCTTGGCACCTTCACCACGCCACTGGGATTTGCCACCTGCCACCTCCCTCTCCGCCCCATCCTTCTCCCCTCCTCCGAGCCTACAGTCTCCAAAAACCCCCCAATGAGCATCATTGCCGACTCTGCTCCCACCACGTCCCACCGAAAGTCACTACCTCCTTCCATCATCTCCATGTACACCACCCCTCCTCCAGCCCCTCATACCCCAGACCCCACCCTCCACATATTTTTCCTCTCAACCCCATGCCCTAAGTTCCTTGATGCCCATACCCTCACCATGGAGACACAAAAGTATCTACTTGGTGCTCCCATCTCTCAACTGATTCCCCACAGGGACTGTTTGTAACAAGTCACTGTCCCCCTCCTTTCACACAGACCTCCTCTGTAAACTCCTACATGTTATGTTTGGCCTCCAGTGTACGTGACACCCTTCCTCTCCTCTTCCTATCCCCATCAGCCCCAGCCTCCCCGCCACCCCTCAACCTAAACTGCCATGATTACCAAGCTCACAGCCTGGTGATCATGGCAGATGAGGTGTTGGCGGAATTTAACTCCCACCTGGAATGGAAATCCGCTATGCCCACCATATCCACAATGCCTCCAGTCCCACCTACCTCATGTGGGTCTTTTTGGAGTCCACCCCCTCCACTGACCATCTCCTCACCCAGGGTGCCCTGATTTACCACTGTCACCACCCTGGTGAATCCTCCAAATTCCCTTCCCGATCCTGCCACTTCCAGTGATGCCTCATGTACAACAATCGCCTGACCCCCAAACAGCAAAAAAAACCACCTGTCCCCCATTGCAAGGCCTCTCATTTTCTTGAACACTGACCCAATCTCGCTGCTTACTGTAACACCTGCAATGGCCCCCATCCCACCTACTCTCACAAGTGTAAAGCTAAGCCCCCTCCTGCCAACCCTGAGCTTTCAGTCCCTGTCTGTCCCATTGATCCCCCCGTCCATCCCAACAATTCCCTCCGGCCACCCCCCCCCCCCCCCCCGGCTTTCCTCACCATTGTCCTCCAAAACATTCACCCTTTCCAGCGCCCCCACACCTTCCAACAAATCTCCCTTGCTGCCCACTCTGTCTTTCACCTGAACACCTTTGCCACTTACTCCCAAAACCAAGTCCATTTCACCTTCACCCACCTCGACACCCTAGTTTATGCCTCTTCCCTTTCCTCTCTTCCCCCACTCTCTTCCCATCATGGTGCAGCATGACTGTCACATCCTCTTCCAGAACATCCACTCCTTGTGCATCAACAAATACCTCCTCACGAACATCCTCTCCCAACACCAGGTCAACATTCTCCTCTTAGACAAAACCTTTCTCCAGCCACACCATTCTATCTGCAGCTCTCCCTATATCCTCCACCACACTGACGCTCCTAGTCCTCAAGCCCAGGGTGGAGTCATAATTGGCCACCTTAAGCATATCCCCGTCTGGCCACAACCCCTCCTCAATCATCCCACCGAACACCTTCTCCTCAACGTCTTCTTCCCCTCTGTCACCATTACATGCACTACCACCTATGTTCACTCCACCACTCCTCTTCCTTATGACTTCATCTCCCACATCGACCACATCTTTTCCACCTGTGTGATTGCCACTGACATCAACATCCACAGCTGCTCCCCTGCTGCCCTGCAGCAGTGGCATAAGTTCCTCTCCATGATCCAAGGTGACCTTGTTCTCCTGCTCCAGGACACCAATCCAAAAAGCGACACCACCCCTGATGTAATTGCCTCTGCCAACCTCCTTGGGCATATCGCCATTGATATACTTGACCCCACAGGTAGCGACCACCTCCCTGTCCTCACCATAACATCTGCTCACCATCCCCCACGATCTCCCCCCCCTGCACCCCCCCTTAAGTTCGTCCATGACTACCAACTGGATGCCTACCGGGAATCCGTCGCCACCCAGGTCGAAAGCCACCCTCTTACCTACCACCATCCAGATGACATCATCCACGCCTTGTCCTTCCTTCAGAAGGTAATTACTGATGCCATGGAGGCCCATGTTCCTATTAAAACCCTCCACCCCTACCGTCCCACTCTCCCTCCATGGGCCGTCCTTGTCCTCCACGAATCCTGCCGTCTCTATCGCTCCTTCCTGCACACTCGTGACAGGGATACACTCCAATGCCACCAGCAAATACAGCGTCATGTACAGAACCTTATTACCACAAAGAAACGCCCCGACTGTCGCCAGACCTGTACATAATACTACCCCCCTTATCAGTCCTCCAAGTACTGGTCCACCTTCCATCGCCTTACTAGCTCCCATTCTGCACCCATTACCCCCTTCTCCCTAACGACCGTCCCCTTCTCGGCAACCTCAATCAGGCCAAACACTTCACTTCCCGCCTTTGTGAGGTCTTCTCCATCCCTGATGATCCCCACTTTGAATATCCTCTTTTGCCCACCGTCATGGAACGTGCTGATACCTCAGTCACTCTACTTGCTCCGAGTCTCCAGTACTTGGGGCAGCAGCCCCCCTTCGACATCAACAATCCAATCACAGCACAAGACGTTCAACTTATCCTCCAGTCCAAATGCAACACGGCCCCTGGTCACAACTGTGTCACCTACCACCACCTTAGAGAAAACCCCTTCTCCTTCCTGACTGTCCTTGCCCATCTCTATAACGTCATCCTCTCTACTGGCATCTACCCTGACCTGTGGAAGACGTCCACCATCTATTTATTCCTCAAACCCAACAAACCCCCTTCTGTCACCTCTTCCTATTATCCCATCTGCCTCACCTCCATCTTCAATAAAGTCTTCAATTGCATCATCTCCTGTTGTATCCATCAGCACATTAATCAACACCACCTCCTTCCCCTTACCCAGTTTGGTTTCTGGTCCTCCTTCTCCACTGAAGACCAACTCCTTAACTTTGTTTACCTTCTCTCCCTCCAGCCTAACTCCTGTTGCTCTTCCATTTTTGTTTCCCTCGACCTCCAAAATGACTATGACTGTGTATGGGATCCCAGTCTCCTCTTGGATTCCAGACCTACGCACTACCTATCAATTTTGTCCATCTGGTCGCTTCCTTCCTCTGACACTGTCCTTTCTATGTCACCATCCACAACACCAACTCCCGCATCTTTTATTCCACTGCTGGCATCCCCCAAGACTCCATCATCTCCCCTCTCTTCTATCTCCTGTACACCATTGATATTCCCAAGCCACCCCCACCTGTCAACTTTCTCCAATATGCTGATGACACCACCTTCCTTGCTCTCTATCCTACTCTTCAACAGTCCCATTACACCCTCAAAACCCACGTTGACCAGTTCACCACTTGGTGTAACCAGTGGTTTCTTCATCTTAACCCCTCACCCACACCCTGAGATACCTTGACCTCACGCTCAACCGCCACCTCACCTCGACCCCTCACCTCCTGACCATGCAGCAGAAACCCCATTCCCACCTCCACCTCATGAAGCTCAAGTCTGTCTGTTTATGGGGATTACATCCTCCCCCCCCCATCTACAAATCCCTCATCCATCCGATCCTCTGTTATGCCAGTGTTGCCTGATCTCTGCACCCACCCACTTTTACAAGACCCTCCAAATCCCCGAACGCCATGTGCTCCACCTTGCTTCCATATCCGCCTTCCTTCCCCCCCCCCCCCCCCCCATACCTCCTGTACGACCTCATCCCCTTTCCCCACCTCCTCCTTTTCCTCCAACATCTCCGCAGCCTTTACACTGTCTGTAGGCTTGTTCCCCCCACCCCCTGGTTTCCACTTTCCTCTCCACTCCCCCCCCCCCCCTTGCCAGTTGCCGCGCCTCTATCGCTGTATCCCTCCCTCTCCATTTCAATAAAGAAAAAAAAACTGTATTTTGTATGGTTTGGAAACATTGTATGGTGATTTGTAAATCTGTGACTGTTGACAGGAATTAAAAACGTCATTAATAAATGTTTGTGATCCATGAGTGAATTTAGACTAAAGTAAATAATATGGTGTAGGGAAACAGTTGGTATTGAAAATGGCTTCCACTCTTCTCGGAATGAATAAATATAGTGCCCATACATTTTTTTAAGGAAATCTAATACCATTCCTGATGCAAAATAGTGGCTAGTTTAGGTAACGATGATGGAGATGGATAGCGATAATGCGTCGTTCTTTCCAAAATAGACCACAAACAGTCAATAACATTGAGATGTGGTATGTGTGATGGCCAAGCTAGATGTAACATTTTATCCTCGTGCTCACACAACCAGTGCAGGACGATGAGAGTTTTGTGAACAGTGGTCCTGTCGTCTTGGAACACAGCATCACCACCGGGGAACAAAAATTGTACCAATGGAAGGACCCGATCAGCCAAAATGGTCACGCAATCCTGGGTGGTAATGCAGCCATGCGGAGTAAGCATGGGGCCTATGGAATACCACGATATGACTGCCCAAATCGCCACCGAACACCCATCATGTTTAATTTTGAAACGTCAGCTCGGCCAGGTGTTGGAAACAGTGTGAAGCAATGACCTTCTTCCACTACTCCATAGTCTTTGTTTTGTGGCTTGGGCACCACCTTTTCCGTTTACTGGCATTTTCATCACTGATGAGTGGTTTTAGAACTCCAGCACATCCTGTAGTCTCTGCTCATGGAGCTCCATTCGTGTTGCTTTGGTGCTGACGGCATCCGAGAGTGCGACAGCTATTCGGAAGTGACTTTTGCAGAAGTTGTCTAAGTTTTCGCCACAATCCTCTTCAATGGCCGTCTGACAAGATCACTCAACACACGCTTTAGCCTGTACTGTGTGTAGCAGATGATGTTCCAGTTTCCGCGCCTGTAATATAAATCGTCGATAAAGTGCCTCTTGAAACACCAAATACTTCAGTTTCATTAGCTACAGAAGCACCCACCGTATGAACACTAACAACTTGCCGACGTACGAATTTGCTAAACTTCTACATAATGCGCCCACACCCACATTGTTCTGACACTTGTAACATATTGAGAACAATACACAGGCATCGCTCTGTTATAAACAGGAATAAAACAATAAATGCGCTCACAACCACACAGTACACTGTTCTGACACTTGCAACGCTTTGAAAACACTGGACAGGTATCGTTCTATTATAAATGGGAATAACACAAAAAATATATCACCGTTCTACGGTTTATTGACACAACACTGATACAGATAATTCTGTTACCAAGCGCCAAGTTGTAGATGAACACTTTATGGAAAGTTATATAAATTGTTGGTGATTGTACCAATGTCCAGGAAGTGCAAGTGAAATGCAGAATTCCGACGGAAATCACTATTCCGTTGACATACTAGGCCTAGTGAACGTTTAAGTCCAAGTTCCAGTATAGCATTCGTATGCTACACTCCTGGAAATGGAAAAAAGAACACATTGACACCGGTTGTCAGACCCACCATACTTGCTCCGGACACTGCGAGAGGGCTGTACAAGCAATGATCACACGCACGGCACAGCGGACACACCAGGAACCGCGGTGTTGGCCGTCGAATGGCGTTAGCTACGCAGCATTTGTGCACCGCCGCCGTCAGTGTCAGCCAGTTTGCCGTGGCATACGGAGCTCCATCGCAGTCTTTAACACTGGTAGCATGCCGCGACAGCGTGGACGTGAACCGTATGTGCAGTTGACGGACTTTGAGCGAGGGCTATAGTGGGCATGCGGGAGGCCAGGTGGTCGTACCGTCGAATTGCTCAACACGTGGGGCGTGAGGTCTCCACAGTACATCGATGTTGTCGCCAGTGGTCGGCGGAAGGTGCACGTGCCCGTCGACCTGGGACCGGACCGCAGCGACGCACGGATGCACGCCAAGACCGTAGGATCCGACGCAGTGCCGTAGGGGACCGCACCGCCACTTCCCAGCAAATTAGGGACACTGTTGCTCCTGGGGTATCGGCGAGGACCATTCGCAACCGTCTCCATGAAGCTGGGCTACGGTCCCACACAGCGTTAGGCCGTCTTCCGCTCACGCCCCACCATCGTGCAGCCCGCCTCCAGTGGTGTCGCGACAGGCGTGAATGGAGGGACGAATAGAGACGTGTCGTCTTCAGCGATGAGAGTCGCTTCTGCCTTGGTGCCAATGATGGTCGTATGCGTGTTTGGCGCCGTGCAGGTGAGCGCCACAATCAGGACTGCATACGACCGAGGCACACAGGTCCAACATCCGGCATCATGGTGTGGGGAGCGACCTCCTACACTGGCCGTACACCTCTGGTGATCGTCGAGGGGACACTGAATAGTGCACGGTACATCCAAACCGTCATCGAACCCATCGTTCTAACATTCCTAGACCGGCAAGGGAACTTGCTGTTCCAACAGGACAATGCACGTCCGTATGTATCCCGTGCCACCCAACGTGCTCTAGAAGGTGTAAGTCAACTACCCTGGCCAGCAAGATCTCCAGATCTGTCCCCCACTGAGCATGTTTGGGACTAGATGAAGTGTCGTCTCACGCGGTCTGCACGTGCAGCACGAACGCTGGTCCAACTGACGCGCCAGGTGGAAATGGCATGGCAAGCCGTTCCACAGGACTACATCCAGCATCTCTACGATCGTCTCCTTGGGAGAATAGCAGCCTGCATTGCTGCGAAAGGTGGATATACACTGTACTAGTGCCGACATTGTGCATGCTCTGTTGCCTGTGTCTATGTGCCTGTGGTTCTGTCAGTGTGATCATGTGTTATATCTGACCCCAGGTATGTATCAATAAAGTTTCACCTTCCTGGGACAATGAATTCACGTTGTTCTTATTTCAATTTCCAGGTGTGTATTACAGTCCACAGCACAGCTGAATCAACATTGAACTTCCGAGTCGTGGAGAAGAATCATAGCACGATGAGAACTGGCTTGTAGACGTCAGGAGCGGCGTAGAAGAAGTTAATGGAGCCGGCGGCTGGGGTCCTGTACAGTCTGGCCGGCCAACCGCTGATTCTTACCGGTGGCCAATCGCTGTGTTTTGGAGCGCGCAGAGGGCTGCGCACAGAGTAGTGAGGCCAACGATGCGTTTCTGGCCACGAGCAATGAAGCGCGTCGCTGCTAGGCGCAGAGATTTAATAGTGGCGGATACCACACATTGGTGATCAAATAAAGCAGCGCAACGTTCAGGCTTGGCTATCATTTCAATTCATGCTCAAGCTTGTCTCTCTCGTGGTGCTTCCAAATTTTTGTCCAACCCCACGCACGCTGTTTGATGACAGGCAGTAGACTGCTGTCACCGTTTTAGATGCGTATAAGGTCCGAAGTGCCGGAATATTAGGCCTTCCAAGACCCAGGCGATCGTTGTAGGCAAAACAATCCCTTCCTTCGGTCTCCTCGACTTCTATCTCACCATTTATGGCCGCCCTTTCGCCCTCACTTCGTCCCTTACGTACCTTGGCGTCACCCTTGACCGTCGCCTCTCCTGGACCCCCATCTCCGGAAAATCCGAGCAGATGCACGCTCCCACTCCATCTCCTCAAGCTCCTTTCTGGCCGCACATGGGGTCTGGACTCCTGCACCATCCTCCACACCTTATAATTCCCTTATCTGCCCTATCCTCTGCTACGCTCATCCCACTTGGATCTCCGCCCCTCCTACCTTTTACAAATCCCTTCAAATCCTAGAACGCCATGCCCTCTGCCTCCCCTATCGCCCCCTTCTCCTCTCCCCCACGCAGATCCTGTATTCCGTTCCCACACCTCATTCTTTTCCTCGAATGGATACGGATCCTCTACACCTTCTACAGACTTGATCCCCCTCACCCGCTTGTCTCTCCCATCCTCCCCCACAACCGTCTGCTGCCGTGCCTGCATTCCCACATCCCACCTGCTCTCCATCTCCCCACTCTCCATGCCCTCGACCAAGGTGGCCCTCATCCCCTCCATCTACCCCTCCTACCAACTTTGATCCTCCTCTACCGCACCCTGTGTTTTTTTTCCCGAGGGCACCCTCTCTCCCTTCTCTCCCTCCTCCCTTCCTTCCTCCCTCCTCCCCCCAGTCTTTCCCTACCCCCCCTACCTTCTTTCCTCTCCCTTCCATCCCCTCTGCCACTGGCATCTACACACTCCCCTCTCCCTCCTCCCTTTTACCCGTTTTGGCATGTTCCTGGATTCGCACATATATAGTGAACTTTCGCGCGCTGGAGATCATCGCCTAGTGTTTGTGTGTGTCGTCGTGTTCGTCTTCAAGTGTTCCAGTGTTACTCGTTTGTACTCCAACGTCTGCGTGTACCATCTGTCATCTCTGTGCGTGTCCACGTGTCTGAAAATTTTTAATTTGGACTCTGCGTCCGCGAACGGCTCCGTGTGTTTTAATTTTGTATATCTACGGTTGTATATCCACCCTGTCTGATCTGCGATTGTGTTCTTTTGTACCATTAGTTTATCTGTGGCCGAAGAGCGGCGTAATACGTCGCTTCTGGCCTACCTGTATCAGGTGTGAAATTAACAATAAAGGAAAAAAAGGAATATTAGGGAAAAGTTGACAGAAGCACGTGACGTGCTGTTCGGTCATGATATTCCATCTGCACATAGGTCGTTACTAAAGGTTGTGACGATTTCTGTACACTCAACGTATTTGTCTTGGAAATTTTGCAAATGGTTTCTATTTTTGGCTTTGGTACACAAGTCTTCGGACATTGAATGACGAATTCTGTTTACATCTGTACCTCATTTGTGCTTTATGAGTCACCATTAAGTGCATAGCATACTGTGTTTTCTGTCATGGATGGATCACAGGAAAAAAGACTTCTCTGTATGCAATATGTTATTACTCTGTTTTTATCGTCACTGTATCTGTGGATGCGATGTGTAATATTCTTAGACCTATTTCCTCCCAAAAGCGTAGTCTTTTTGGATATATACTAGGCGTCTTTACCCATGGCCTTGTCAGGTGACATGTTTCAGCATTTTTGTTGAAACCATCTCATAATCATGCTTGTGAGATGCCTTTCTTTGTATATGAACTTCGACCCCAAACATAGGAATCACTCCACTAAATGATATGCGAATTCCTAGTACTCATTCGCTTTTCAAGATGCATTGCAATTTTCACCCTCTGTTGCTATTAACTACGTCTTCAACTGAGCTTCTGCGACTGTTTTGCGTCGCATCTCCACCCTACATTACTCAGTGGCATTTGTACACCATGCTTTTTTCTTATCAGCTGTGACACACTAATCATTTGATTAAAGACAAACTCAGGTTTTGACAAACACAAATTTACATTTCTCCACACGTTTAGTTGTAATACGCCATAAGACTCTTGATTTAATTACAAGCTCTCTTAACCCAATTACAAAATATCTGATGAATGAAACTGAATCCGCGGTTCTTTTAATTCTAATATTTTATGCAATTGATGAGCAGGGAACTTCAGACAACGTTTGTTCGTCACTCTGAGGCTGGAAACGTGTCTTCAACTACACCTTTCGGGGCGGATGTTAAGTGCCTCACGCAGGGGAGAAAGGGGGAAGGGAAGCACTTGCTATCACGTTAGCTGTGACCCTGAGATGGAACTCACCTGACAACAACTCGCTATGCATATCTTGCGAATACATACAAGGATGCCCGCCTGCAGAAATTTTTGCAGGGCGTGGGCAAGATTCTAAAATTTTCATTTTGTAAGTTAGTTGATTATATTAGAGAGAGACATGTCACGCCATAAGAACAGCATTTTATAGGTGAGATAAATACCTTGTTATATTACAGAGACTTAATAACTATCCAGTCAATCATACATATTATAAAAAAAGATGTACATATGCGTGTATGTATTTATGTATGTATGTACGTGTGTGTGTGTGTGTGTGTGTGTGTGTGTGTGTGTGTGTGTGTGTGTGTGTGTGTGTGTGTGTTCTATATTACCTCCTAAAGCACACGATCGATCTCATGTAAACTTGGTGCACATATCACTTACTCTCTGCAAAGAATAGCTGTGGCAATTAGGATCACCTACCTGTCAGATGGATGAGGGTGGAAAAGTAGTATAGCCTACAACTCGCTAATAGCCATACTCTCATTAAGCAGGTTTTGAGAATGAGAGCACTCAGAGTCTTCTAACGAATTTAACGCATAATTTCAAGCTTTTAAGAACCTTTTTTGGGTTGACGATCCCCGCAGTCTTACTGCGTGAACAGCAAAATTTTAGAAAGCTATAAAGTTTCTTCTTTCATCAAACTGTAATTATTTTAAACAAATTTGGTACACATATTAATTACAATCTGGAAAGAAATAGTGTGGGGATAAGAACAACCCACCTCGCATTGGGGTGGGCGTTGTAACATGAAGAGAGAAGGGGAAAGAGCAGCTGGCCTGAGAGAGGGCAAGAGGGAAGTGGACAGAGGAAGGGGGAAGGAGGAGATGGACAGAGACAAAGAAGAGATAGACAGAGAGAGCGGCAAGAGAAGATGAACAACAAAGATGGAGGAGGTAATGGGCAGAGAAAGAGGAGGAGATGGGCAAAGAGTTGGAGATGAGCAGTAGGACAGAGAAAGTAAATCGAAGATGATGAACAGGAAGAGGGGAAAGAAGGAGATACACAGTCAAATGGGAGATGAAAGCTTGACAGAGGGAGTGGGGAGAAGACAAACAATGAAGGGCTGAAGGCGCGGACGCCTATGAGTACAAGCATAGTACTGGTAAACGAAAGCTTTAATCCACGCAAAAAAAAAAAAAAAAAAAAAAATACAAATAATGAGTCTATCAGTTTAGACCCATAAAACTGTCCTGGTTTTTTCTGTTAGTAAAGGAGAGGAAATCTGAGTCTTAGGGCGCTATTTGACTATTGATTGTTTTGAAACTTTTGTAATAAGGCACAAACTTTTGATGGTGAATGAATGATGTAGTGCACTGTCTCTGTGGAATACCTGTACATGGTGTTGTAGTAATTCCTGGCAAGTAGTGTGAACCTGAACTCCACTATATATGAAACTGTACTGCATTGACAATATCTGTAACTGCGTTTCGTTTCATTTCATACCTCATTATATTTGAAACTGTACTGCACTAACAATACATGTACAACAGTGAAAATGTCGGGAGTATGTGCTGTGTTTCTTGTCTGGCACACATTCGTGCAATGTCTGTATTTGACAGTCTGTAACGTTCGTTGCAACGGTCCTTCACACATGAACGCACGTTCAGAAGGAACAGACACTGCCGACTATTTATACTGAGGTGACAAAAGTCATGGGATACCTCCTAACATCGTGTCGGACCTCATATTGCCAGGCATAGTGCTGCAACTCGACGCAGCATAACTCATTAAGTCTTTTGAAGTTGGTTCAAATGGTTCTGAGCACTATGGGACTTAACTTCTGAGGTCGTCAGTCCCCTAGAACTTAAAACTACTTAAACCTAACTAACCTAAGGCAATCACACACACCCATGCCCGAGGCAGGATTCGAAGCTACGACCATAGCGGTCGCTCGGTTCCAGACTGTAGCGCCTACAACCGCTCGGCCACCCCTGCCGGCTCTTTTGAAGTCCTCTGTAGAAATATTAAGCCAAACTGCCCCAGTAGCTGTCCCTAATTGCGAAATTGTTGCCGGTGCAGGATTTTGTACATGAACTGACCTCTTGATTTGTCCATAAATGTTCAATGGGATTTGTGTCTGGGTGACCAAATCATTCGCTTCTTCAATCCAATCGCGACGTATTGTGTCACGATGACATGACAACATTGTTTGTGAACTTAAAGTCCATGAACCCCAGCATAATCATTTCTAATCAATGATTGGTTCAGTTGGACTGGACGACCCATTCCATTCCGTGTAAACACAGCCCACACCATGTTTAAGCCACCATCTGCTTGCACATTGCCTTGTTGACAACCTGACCCCATGGCATTGTGGAGTCTGTACCACATTCGAACCCTACCATCTACTGTTAAAAACTAAAATCTGGACTCATCTGACCAGGACACGGTTTTCCAGTCATCTAGGGTCCAACCGATACAGTCATGGGCTTTTGGCCTGGCTGCGCGTAAGGTGAAGCCTTTCTTCGCCATGGCACCAACAGGGGGAGGATGGCGGGCTCATCATTTCACTCACCTTATACTCTTGGGTAAAATCCCTGTTGCTCAATTGATAGCTGGCCGACTTGACCTGGGGCTGTCCTGCCCCACTCCTATTCCAGATTAACCCGCAATTTTCAGGGCCGGTGTATAGCGATCTGGCAGCTAGATCATCACAGCCACATATTCCTGGGTGTTATATAAGGGGTGTTCAATAAATAATGCAACGCATGTTCTTTCCGGCCAGTTTCGATTGAAAAAATGTGGCACTTGTTGTGGGACGTCGTGAAACATTCCTGCTTCGGCTATTGCAGTTTCATAAAGTTCAGATAGGTGGTGGCGCTGTACGCAGCCTTCAAAATCGCGTCTGTAATGGAGGTGCGTTACAAGCAGAGAGCTGTCATTGAGCTTCATTCGGCCGAAAACCAGAGCGTAGTAGATGTTAATAGGCGCTTGCAAAACATCAATGGAAACCTGGCAGTGAACACAAGCTATGTGAGTAGCTGGGCGAGAAGTCTGTCATCATCTCAACAAGGTCGCGCAAACCAGTCTGATCTCCAGCGTTCCTGCCGGCCGCACACAGCTCTGACTCCTCCAATGTTGTTATTCTTTGACAGTCACCTGTAACCTTGTCAAGGTGGTTCAAATGGCTCTGAGCACAATGGGACATAACATCTGTGGTCATCAGTCCCCCAGACTTAGAACCAGTTAAACCTAACATAAGGACAGCACACACATCCATGCCCGGGGCAGGATTCGAACCTGCGCCCTTAGCAGCAGCGCCGTTCCGGACTGAAGTGCCTAGAACCGCTCGGCCACAGCCGCCGGCTTCTTGTCAAGAGATTTCAGTAGTCTTCTCATGTGATGCTTTGTCCGCTATGAACGTAATCTGTTAAGGCAATATCGATAGCATTATCGTCAGCTGTTGCAAGCGCCACGCATATACGGCAGCAGAGGATGCTTAATTCACATAACCTCACTGCACGAACTTTGACTGGGCATTGGGTGGCGCAACCTCTTAATCAACCACAATTCAGAGCACTTCAAGATCTGGTGCATCTATTGACTTGTCAAAAATGGCGTGGAAAACTGCAGTGAAGGCAATACAATGAATGTGGCACGAAAATTCTGAACACTACTAATATTCAGAGAACTAAGCGTGTCAGTCTTCAAGATTATTTGGCTCTGTCAATAATGTTACTACTACTTGTATATAAATGCAATGCAGAAGATTTTGCCACCATATATTAATATTCTTTTACAATCATATTTATATTAGATCACTGTTTACCATGCACAATCAGATTATTAATCATTTCATTGATGGATACTGGCTAGCAGCACGTACTAATGATTTCTGTAGTACTGCATGTCTGGAAGTTAATTAAAGCTAAGCACTGACAAAGGGTGAAGAGGGTCACGCATTCCTCAGAAGCTGCTATCGGCTAAATAGGGGCTGGAAAGATACTCGTCATGTTCTGCTCTGAGAGAGAGAGCAGACTGTGGAGGTGGAAGTTTACAACCGTGGCGGCCGCAGAACCCCTGTAGTGCGGACAGAGCGGGCAAGAGGTTGATCTCCGTTCGAATAGAAAAAAATTCAGAATAATTTATCAGAAGAAAGAGTGTCAGGGATGAAAGAAGGTGAAGAGGCATTTTTAAAGCAAAGGAATGTGCATGACAGCAAACGAGAGTCAACAGCTGACCTCCAAGGAATCTTCTCACAGAATTCGGTGAGGGACACTTCCCACTGAAAAGCAGAGATGCCTTATTTATTGACAGAGTACTAAGGATGTAGGAGGGGAAATGGAAACAACCAAAAATCTTCTTAAAAATATATGAGCTTCAGCGGGTAGGCTGGTATCTTCATCACCCATTTAGTGGGAGGTAATTTTTTTGTAATGGCTACCGGGATTCATCGCCTGGGTGCAAACATACATGCCGTGTGTCCTGGTGGGAGTGGGGTAACGCGTGGAGAGGTAGACTTGCCTCCATGGACGGATCCAACGTACCTCCCTGTTGGGGTCAGTTCCCTCGATCCACAGACTCTGCTGGCGAGAGCTACAAAGGAGAATCTGGCAGCTAGACTTTGAGAAGTGTGCTTTCGGCACAGGGAGTGCATTCAGTAGTTTTTCTGTGACAGAGTTATTCTGTTTTTTTTGTGTGACTCCGAGCACTGCAGTCATGGACTGTGCGGGTGGTCCCAGCGGAGGTTCGAATGCTCCATCGGCCATGGGTGTGTGTGTTTGTCTTTAGGATAATTTTGGTTAAGTAGTGTGTAAGTTTAGGGACTGGTGACCTTAACAGTTAAGTTCCATACGATTTCACACACATTTGAACATTTGAACTTGTGTGAAGATTCTTTCTCTCTTTCCCGGGAGTCCAACACACAATGAAGTGCTTTATTATGGGAGAATACTTTCTGTTCCTGATTAGTGAGCAAACAGAAATCTTGACTCATATTCTGTTGAAAGATGCGCATATATAGGTGTACTGGACATTCATTTTCGGGTAGTATCAGAATGAGTGGAAATTTCATGTTATGGGAGCAAAGCGGTTACATGTGACATCTGTGGAATCGCCGACTTCTGGCAGTGACAGAGGCGTCTCTGACGTTGTATAACTTTGGCTCAGTTGTAGAGCAAAAGATGTAGAGTGGTGGACATGGAGTAAGCTTGCAGAACTTTTAGCACTGTGCATATTGGGGGAAGATTCTGTTGATGAAAATGGTTAGGAATTATTAATCTGATGGAAGGACTTAGACTCAAGATTAATGGAACAGAGAGAATGGATTTGCATTATGGATATGTTTTTAAGATACAAATTTTTGCTGGCGCATACTGATAATGTTACTGATTTTTGCAACAGAAAGTCCACCATCTTACCTCAGTTTACCTCATTTTTGGTCATTTCAGTGTAATGTATTTCAATGTGCATAATAGTAAAAGCATTGCCTTGTAAGACTTTTGTAAAGAAAGTAAAGTTTTCAGTTTTCTGTGAGTTTTATGTTCTTGTGAAATAAAAATTTAAAATAAAGCATTGTCATTATAATGAACCGATAAGTATTTTCATTTCAAGTAAGAAGTCTTTTCTAGTGTGAGAAAATCATCTCAATCTTTTTCCTAGTAGTTAAGTTTTATTTTAGCATATTATAGTTGATACGAGTTCTTCATGCCATGCTGTTGCTGCTCATTATACCGTAATTTTTCAGGTGAGGTTATTTTCATGTTCTGTCGTTTCTTTTACTTCTCATCTCATGTTTCCATTGTGGAAATTCTACGCATTTTCTTTGTAATTAATATTTTTTATGGCCCAGTGAACAGTGTATGTTTCATGGTGCTGCTATCTAATTTCAATCTTTCGATTTTTTTTTGGCAGTGTGCAGTTTGATTTTAGTAGTCGTTTCTGATCAACAGTTTCGATTTCATTTTCTGCACAGTGAACGCCAGTTAGATTTGTCTTTATGTAAATATGTGCACTGAGCCAAATTGTTCGCAAAGACATTCAATAAATTGTAATTTCCGTTCAATCTTTTCATAACAGAGGACAGAACATTCAGTTTTGAGTAAAGAGCAGCCAAACATATTTATGCTCATGAATGAACGAACGATCGAGTCAGAGCAAATAAGTTTCACTTGTCTACTTATGCTTCAGATTATCTTATGGCGCTTTTGAAAAGCAGAGACTTTCTTTTGCTACAGCACACATCATAGTGCAAGTTTTATGTACTAATAATTTCATGTTTCTTTCCTCATAGCTATTTTTGTGTAATTGTTACATGTGGGATTTTCTCTGTATTTGGTGTGTGACGAATCTTCTTCATGTGTGACAAATGTTCAGTAGGTGTGATGAAGTTTCATTATGTGTATAAGTTTTTCTATTGGATTTTGCTGTTAGGCAACGGTTACATCATATATTCAGTAACTGCAATTTTTAGAAACTTATTCTGTATGATAAAAAGTTATAATTTTAACATTTTGGTAACAGTTATCAATCTCATTTTGTTACAAACAATGAATTGCAGACGCATTCAGCACACTGACAAACAGCAACAGAACCTGACCCAACACAGTGTAAGCATGTCATTTAACTCATTTAATTATTGAACAGTGACCATTTAACATTAATACTGTAACTGACATGGAACGTAATCTGATTACACAAGTACAGGGAGACGTGCTTACATCTGAAATATGAACAATAGTTGCAAAGAGACAAAAATCATTAGGTGACAAATCGCCAATTTATAACATACAAACTAGACCACATACAGATATGTAGTTGAATAACACATTCGGGCTTGCATAGTTTGTTTCTGGTACATAGGATGCTATCACTATGACAAATAATTCGAACTCTGATCAAAACATAACACTGATTGAACTGTGCACAAGAATGACAAATTTGTCCACAACAATGATCGAGATTCTGATGACAAACTGCCTGTTCTCTTCGTGGAGACAGCTGATTAATATTTGGAAATTTTAAAGAAAATCAGACAAAAGCCAATAAACAACAAAAGAATGACATTGCAAATGTATAGTTACAGCTTTCACATATTGAAAAAAATTAGAAAAATAGTAACAATACACATGAGTTTCTGACTACTAGCACATGTCTACACTATGAAAATGCAGACAACAGTAGTGACTTCTGGTGCTTGGGGCATTAGTAGTACAATTAGACCGATTCTGGCACAAAGAAAATTTCGATTAAAAATTCCAGGATAGAAACCTAAATTCTAATTTTGCAGTGTTTACCAATGAAATTCTATATAAATACAATAAAAAATGAACAACACTGTTAAGCTATTTAAAAAAATTGAGAAAATTATAGTAAAATAAATTATTAATTTATTTAAAAACGATGCATATATTTCAAATTCAATAACATAAGTAGATCTCCATGATAAATAAATTTTAATCCTACAATGTTACTTTATTTACCATGATTTGTAAAGATTTTAGTATAATGATCTGGAAGGGTAATTTGTACTTATTATATAAAAGTAATAAAATTTTATCTCCAAATTTAGTAGGTAAAATTTCAACTTTTGAAGTGATGTAAGATTTGTGTTTTTTAAGTCTGATAATCCAGTGAACACTTGTCAACAACCATTACTAGAATTCTTAAGTTCAGTTAATGGAATTTCAATGCTGACATTAATGTACATTTTGTGTAGAAAAAAATAAGGAATCAAAAATTAAAGTGTTTCTCAAACATTTGCAAAACCTTTTTATTTATAACATCTAAACTTCTCTGTTTTTATCTTTTCCAGTTTAAGGGAAATATTTCAAATTGTAATGAAAACATGAAGTTAAAAGTTGTTTAATTTTTTAATCATTTATCTACTTAGAAATTTTTAGTATGCATTTTGAGTTGTGAATAATTCATTAAAATCTGTTTACCATACATAATAACATATGCAAGTGTATCACTGAAATATTTTCTTTAAAGAATGTACATAATTTCATTGGTGTTTCTTTGAGTAGCTACAACATTTATTCTTCTGGATGTATTAATCACATAAACTTGATAATTTAGAACAAATTTGAATTGACTTAAATTTAAATAATTATATACTTGGGTAACTCTAATGGAATCGTCAGTCTCTGAGACATTATTTGGAGGAAAACCCTCATTCCTCCCACAGTTAACATAAATACTTCGTAATATAACATGATCGAATAATGAAGAATTATTTACTAATCTTTTTTGATTCGTTTGGAAATCAACGAAGATAAAGTAAGGCTTATTTAGTAATATCATATTCAAAAATTCTTTTTCCTTGTAATCCAACAAATTCAATTGTTTGGAGTTCAAATTAAGATATGGAATTTTTGGATTGTTTAGTCTATCTAGTTCTAGATTAAGGTAACATTCTGGTTCACATTAAACAACAGGAACACGAATTTCCATACTTTTTTGCAATAATTTTACCTTCTGTTGGAAGTATAGAATTACCATTTCCAGTTGTTGAATGAAGAATAGATTATTCTTGATCTTTTCTAGAACTTCAGTAAAACTTACAGTTAAATCTTCCTCCCACATAATTTCTTTGTAATCTATAGAATTCCACCAAATAATTCCAACAGATTTTGTTTAGTTTTGATTTTACCATTGTTAAGAATGTCCTTTCATACCTAATTCATTTTCTAGTGATGAAGTTAATCGAATAAGAGTTGAAAAAGGAATTGAATGATTTTCGAATATTATTTCTATTTAAGTTGTATAACATCAATTTTCAAACATAATTATCAATTAGTTTGATTTTTGATTTACCATCATATACAGAAAAATCAGTTCTATCAGTGTGAATAACATCAAAGTCATTTCATGATGGAATAATAACAAAAAATTAGTAAAATCATAACTTTCTATTTTGTTCATGATTTATTAAGAGAAAAAATTATTAAATCATTTTTAAAAGAACTGTAACAAAAGCAGTATCAAAATTGGGAAATTTGTAGGATGATTTGGTTCATAAACTACTGAGCCACCAAATTCAGCATTTGGTTCAAATGAAGCAATAATATTAGTTTCTCTATCGATATCATTGTCATATTTAACAAATATCTCATCAGTCAAATTAAAATGACATTAAATATTTCAAATAGAATAATTTTAAGAACATCTTTAGCAATAGTTTTTTTATTATGTGCAATAATCTGATTATTAAATTCTAGTATACTTGTAAAATTTTCTTTATATACATGTAAACAATTCTTTTTAAAATCTTATCTTCTTTTATATGAATATTTGGAGATTTCGAATGTATAAATTTTTCTAAATTTTTCAAACTACATGGACCAACAGGAATTCCTATTGCTTCTCCACCACAGTAAAGTTTATTATTTGTTGATGTAAATTTGGAATTATGACAGTTCAATTAAAACCAACTAGTGAGACACCTAGATTCTCTTATTGCAGCAGCTAATTTTTTTCTGAACAGATGAACTATCACTAAATTGAAATGAACTACTAATTTAAGTTAGTAATAATTATTTAACACCTTGATGGATTGGGAACCATAACTGACAAATCATGTAAAGAAATTCAAAATAAAATTTGAATACATTTACAAAATTCTATTCGATGTGCAATAATAGGATCAAGTAGTTGTGGAAAAACAACATTAGTGATTGATAATTATATTTTACCACTTGGATAGTTAAATTGGCAAAACTTAATCATTTGTACATTTATTCTAAAAGTTTAGATCAACCAAAATATCAAGAATTTATTAAATGTTACGTACAAATGTGTGCTTTTAGTGAAAACAATGACGGAATTATTCCATTAGATGAATGTGAAGATAATTCTCCTATTTTTGATGATATCAGTTTTGAAAATCAAGATACAGTTAGAGAATATTTTATTAGAGGAATACATGAAAGAATAGTTAGTTCTTACTTATGTCATACTTTTTCAAAAAAATTAGAGATAGTTTTTTATTAATATTTTTAGACAAGATGATTTAAATCATATTTATTACGAATTTGTTGGTCGAGATTTAATGTTTGAAGATCGTAAAGAAATATGGTAAAAATATGGGGACAAATAAAAATTTGGTATTACTGTAACAGATATGACAAGAAAGGTTAATGAAAAATTTAAAAAAATCAACCAGTTATCCATACAATTCAAAAAGTTAACCAGGGGATTGAATTTTTAGGAGAAAAAGTTTAAAACACAACTGAAACAAGATAGAAGTTCCTTATAACCAATATCATAAGGAATTTAATGATATTCCATCAATTAATCAACATGATAGTGACAATTCATAAATAATAAAAAATAAATAGTTTGTTAGGGGACAATGAAAAAGAAAAACCAAGAATAAAAGAAGACTTTTTAAAAAATAAATGTAAGTGCAAGAAGTTAGAATTTGTCAACCATAGTGATGATAATGATTTTGGACAAGACCTGTTTTACAATTACATATGTTAGAAAATTACTAGTAGAATTCAATGGTGATAAGTTAAAAATTGGTGAAAACGAATATGAAGCAACAGATGGATTGATGAAACTTTTGACTATAATATTAAGCTAGAAATTTATTTGACTCAAATGCTGTATGTAATTAAAGTAATCCAAATATTTTCCTACTTTTCAGAAAGAAATCTTAGTGATTCACTTGAAAAAGTAGGTGAAGCTTTAGTAAAAAAAATATTCAGAGAAAATAATCGAATGGGTTTGGATGGATGATGGCTGATATAATAGTCAAGGAGCACAAAAGAGAAGCAGTGGTTGAGAAGGGAATGAGACAGTGTTGTAGCGTATCTCTGAAGTTATTCAATCTGTATAATGAGCAAGCAATGAAAGAAACAAAAGAAAAATTTTGAGTAGGATTTAAAATCCATGGAGAAATGGCGTTATAATTCTGTCAGGGACAGTAAGAGACCTGGAAGAGCAGTGAACAGAATGGACGGTGCCTTGAAAGGAGGATATAAGATGAACATCAACAAAAAAACAGATGATGCTGAGGGAATTACACTGACTAGAAAAGGGGATCAGTTGTTAAGTACTGAGTAGTAGATGAGTTTTACCGTTTGGGGAGCAAAGTAACTGATGATGGTCCCTGTGAAGAGGGTATAAAATGTACCCTGGGAATGGCAAGAAAGTGTTTCTGAAGAAGAGAAACTCAAAGTATTTGTATGGAGTGTAGCTATGTATGGAAGTGAATAGTGGACGAAAGACAGTTTAGACATGAAGAGAATAGAAGATTTCGAAATGTGGTGCTACAGACAAATGCTGAGGATTAGAAGGGTGGATCACGTAACTAATGAGGAGGTACTGAATATAATTGAGGACAAGAGGAATTTGTGCCACATCTATACTAGAAAAGGGGATCAGCTGGTAGGACACATTCTGCAGCATCGAAGGATCATCAATTTGGCATTGGATGAAAACATGGAGGGTAAAAATCGTAGAGAGAGACAAAGAGATGAATACACTAAACAAATTCAGAAGGATGTAGGTTGCAGTAGTTATTCAGAGATGAATAGGCTTACACAGGATGAAGTGTCATGGAGAGCTGCATCAAACCAGTCTCTGGACTGAAGACCACAACAACATCAAGAATAAAGGAAGAAAAAGTTGCATATTCCGTGGAAAATGTGTATGTAAATTTTACTTGCAAAAACATCAAAAATTACTGTTACATTAAACAATATTCAAAATTAATTAATTTTTTATTTTATTTAATATTCTATGAACTGTTTAATTCTTGTAAGAAATCATTTTTATCATTTTTTTTTACTTGGATTTAATTTATAATAACCATATGTTAATGTACTAATTCCATCTGGTAATATCATATTAGAATTTCAAATAATTTTATTACATTCAACTGTATACAATTCATGTTTCAATGATCTCATCAAATTCTCTTTTATATAATAATTTATTTTGTCAGTTAAACATTTCCTATAATCATCAAAACTAATTTAATTTTTCACAACAGATTTCTTAACTCCTTTAGATTTTTTACGATCTTTATAAGCGTTCATTTTTTGTCTTAAAATAACATCCTGTAATATAATTTTTCCTTATTATTTACTGTTGCTAGTAATTTACTTCCTCCTTCTGGTGCTAGTCGTAAATCTTTATGTAACCCATGGAACTAGTTTGAATAGTCTAAACTAACTTCTAAAATATATCCATATTGATAATCATCTGACAAAAATTTAATTATTTTTCAGCAAAAACATTCTGGTTCTATGGTTCTACCCAAATGAAATTTTTAAATGGTAAATTCTGACATTATCCAACAATATAAATTATTTGCCTCTTAAATTAATTTATGTGATTGTTATATTGGTTCAAATTTTTGTATATTTCTTATTTGATTTAGCATATCTTTTAATAAGTTTAGAAATTTCACTGTGAAATCCTGTATCAATAAGTAAAACCATACCATAGTCATGTAATAAATGTAATTAAAGATTTGTTCTTCTTGCAATAGAATCTCAAAATAAATGTAATGCAATAAAATACCAAGACTGATCAACTTTTATAACAACTAATTCATGTATCTCTAATATTTTCAAAAATATCTACTAATTTTAAAACATCAGATTTGTTACATAACTTTATGTATTCATCCAAATTTTAAATACTGTATTTAGTCCAAACTGTTTTTCCTCTATTATAAGTTTTATCAGATATATTAACTTTATTAAGTCTTGAATAAAAACAATTTTTAGGTAATTTAGTTTCTTGTAATTTTTCATCAGAATCCTTACATTTATGAGGGTAAATTCTTTTTTATAATTATTAAATCTAATTGTTCATCTCCAAAATATTTTACTATTTCTGTAAATTGTTCTTTTGTAAGATTAGATATATATTTATCAATGTTTGAAGCCATCAAAGTAATTGTATTTAAAAATCTTAATTTTAATCTATCTTGAACATATTTACCAAAGGAAATATATTTTTGTTGATTATTTGGAAACACCATTAATATCTTCATTATCTATTTCTTATCCTTTGCTTAAAAAATTAACATCGTAATTTATTAGATTATTAATTAAACTGGAGTAAATATAGGATTTTGGTAGTTAAGATTACGAATTTGATGTATGACTCGTCGATACTTTCCTTTTAAATGATAATAACCTCTTACTTTCTTTATATTAAGAGTAAATATTTCCACAAATGCAAAAATTTCTCAATTTTTGGAATTGATTACATCTTCTTTACTCATTATCACTGGAATATTTCTGTCAAATTTCAATGAACTTCTTTTCTGTGTTTTTATTAGAAAATATAACAGTATTTATATAATCATCATTAGAATATATAACATAACAACTGAATGAAATTTATAAACAGTTTTTTTATTTGTTAATAATATGGTTTCCAGGATTTCGTTGAAAAGTGTTGATATCTTTAAATAAAAATTCGAAATCTGCATAAATTACGAAACCTATTTTCGACATTGAAAGTTTTGATGTTTTACAGCCATATCCTATTTGTACTTTATTATCTTCTTTACGATCATTTTCATGAATGTCTAATTGTTCTAGTGAATAAAATTATCTTAAAATCAATCACAAAGATAAATGTTATGGCCATTTTGAGTTGCTTGTGAACCATTTAATCTAGATAGATTTTGTATCCCAAAATAACATGAATTATTTGCTTCTCAAAATGAAACAGAGTTTACAATTTTTTGTTTTTTTGTGTATTGGAGACAGGATATACAATAATTTTACTACTTCATTGCTTTGATTTGCATCAACATCAATTGAATTATTTGATTAATTTTCAAATTTTGTAATATCTGTTAACACAAAAGAAAAGTTAAAGTTCTGTTTTCAAAAACTTCGTTTAATTCTAAACCAGTATTTTTATAACTATTAACTCTTTCTGAATTTTTCTCTCCAGGTTATAATGCAGACTTTATAGTCCACAAAAATATTTTTTATCTGTGTCTTTCATGTGATCTACAGTGTTTTATCTTTAATTACTTTTGGAAAATCTATATAAAAGTACCAAAATGGGATGGTCTTTATTAATATTTAATTCTAAACTATATATATAAAATCAAGACCAGCTACATATTTTCCTTTGCATTTCTTTCATTTCAGTTAATAGTTAACACACTGATTTTTGATAATAAACTTCTAAATCTGTTGTTCTTAATACAGCTTAATTAGCTGTTTTAAAATTCAATTCTTCTATTTTAATGTCTCTTTTAAAATTACTATAAAATTTTATGTTAACTTTAATTTCTCTTCTTTGTATTAAAATATTCTTAAGTTTTGTGATTATTTCTTCTTTAATTTGATTAAAATAGTCTTGTGGTTCAACAATAATATCGTTATTATACATTCCATAAGTTATTATTCTTGACTTAAAAGCTGAACCTTTTCTTTAAATTCGTTTTGGTAATTTTAAATTATCTTCATCATCTAGAAAATTGAGACCTGGTAAATATTTCTAATAATTTTTTTGCTCAGGTTCTACATAGCTAATAGCTAATATAAGCTCTCTAAAATAATTCTCATTATCTTTATTAATATGTTTTGTTCACACATGTATTGATAAGATTGAATAATTGGTTTTCATTAAGATTAGAAATTTTTTTAATACTTTTCATTCTACAGATATTGCAAAGGTCACTTAAAGATTTTTTAATCATTATCGTTATCAGTATTAAATTTATCTTCAGTTTGTTTGATAAGATCAAATAATTGACTTTCCCTAAATCTAGAATACTATTTTCTTTTCGTTTTACTGATTTGATACAGTTCTTTTAAAGATTTTTTATTCAATTAATTATTGTTGTCATTGTTATTAATATCGCCAACAGGTTTTATGATAAGATTGATTAATTTTCCTTTATTAAGTTTGGAATTATTCTTCAAATTTTCCATTTCAGCAACTACTTTCATATTTCAGTTATTCTTCCTTCATTTCTTTGTTCATTTCTTTCCTACTGAAATAATCAATAAATTACAACATGTCTTGTCTAGTTACATTTTAATAGCCAATATCATTACAATACTTTTTTTAACCTCTATAACTCAATCCATTCTTTCTTTTACTATAATTTTCTAAGTTTTAACTATTTCAGCTTTGTTGTTCATTTTATTTTGATTGTATTTATATAGGATAAAATTTTATTTTTATTTTTATGATAACATTTACAGTTAAAATGTACCTTTGAGATTTTAGGTTTGTAATATTATAATACTTTTCCACAGAAATTTTTACTCCTTCCCTGGGCAAATACAGTACATTCAATAGCAAGTAAATCCATCATTAAGTTGAGTTCCAACAAAATTAAAAATTAATTTTCCATCTTTCTCAAATCTGATCTTTATCATCATTGTAAGCAACGAATTGACCAATTGTTTCAAAGTTGTGGTTTCACATTGGAACAATTTTCAACTGCCCATCCATATGAGATATACATTTGAAAGCAATTTTGAATTTTCTATAAACACTTTTCTTGAAACCGCCATTATCTCATAATGTTTAAAACAAATTAGACTCCTAAATAAGAAGCAAAATAGGGCCTAAAATTTAATAATTCTATATAAATAGTACGTACTACTCCAGTGGTTTCATTTCAAAACCACTTGTAACAGCAGTAGTACAGACTCGAATTTACTTGATAGTAACTTGAGACATTAATACCTCCCGTGTCAATGATCTCCAGTGATGTGATCACTATAAAAAAATGACATGTCAAAGTCTCCTACAATCATGTAGCACAATTTCCATGCCAACTGTTGCTTTCAAGCCTGTAAATACACTATATTTGTAGAAGTAACTCAGTATATCACTTCATGTCTCTTAAAGTACTATCACTAGTTTCACATGAAAGGAACAGGTACTTCATAAAAAAAGTTAATAAAATCAGAAACCACTGATTTTCAAAGGATTTACAGATAGGCAGTACAAGAGGATAAGCGGGCCAAGATATACAGCAGTGACACTCGTCCTATAGAGAGATTCTGAAAGTTTGTCAGCAATACCTATGTTAGCTGTGGGATCAACAACCTTGGAATGTGTACAATAACGTAGTGCAAAGTCTATCTAGAAGTTTGTAGATATAATACAGGACAAGACCTGATTGAAATCTGGTTTTGCAGGACACAGCAGATCAGTTTATAGTTGTGGAAAGCGGCTAAAATCAGTTACTGTCAGTTGCACAAAACATACAAACTTTATTTCCCTAAAACACTTAATCACACATACCCTTAAAAGCATTCAAAGAGAAAACAGCTGAAGGCCCGAACACAAGTTATTAAAACTGCCTTAAGGAATACATACGGCTGAAGCCCTTGGTTACAGAATTATACATAAAAACTCAGCTGAAAGCCACACAGTGGTGATAGAAGAACTGAGGGTTTAAGGCCTGGATAACACGAATTTCAGATAGAAAAGAAAATTTTAAAAGGTTTTAAACAAGTGACTTTTCAAATTTGAATTTAAGATGGCTGAAGGCCTTACATTAAACATTTTACATGAAGTTCAGCTGAAGGCCACATACTGAACACAGAAGAACTCAGTCCTTAAGGCCTAGATAATAATAAGGACATCCAATGGTCAAAGTCCCCTTATTTCAAAAAAATTAGTTTAAGCAAGAGTCTTCAAAGTTTTAATTTAAGATGGCTGAAGACCTTATCTTACCATTAAAACAAACTAAATTAATAGACGGCTGAAGGCCTCGCGCAGTACTTGAGACTAAAAGAAAAACACAATCTAAAACAACAGAACAGTGTTGTTCAGAGGTGCTCCAAGGATCGGCCTTCGGAGGTAATTCTAACATAAGTTTAGGTGAGACAGGCAGCCAAGCATAATACTAAATAATTGGATGGCAACACGACCCAGGGGCGGCTGAAGGACCGACCAAAAAGTTTATCAGTTCCCTTCAGGCCAACCGACACCACGACAACCGAAAAATCAGAGAGGATGAAGATACCAGCAGCACTACATCTTGAAAAGACACAATAACCACTCAAAAAATATGAACAACACCAAAGGCTGCCAAAATACATGTTGTGCCGGACAGCATCAACAGGGCGAGGAAAAACACACTGCCAGAAAACTACGCTAACGACCAGGGCAGGTAACTGGAATGTTAATGGCCACAAGGCAGAAGATGCTGCTGGTGCACTTCACGAGTAAGTATCAATCAATTCAATAGTTAAACACCATACAGGAAGAATGCTGCAAATTTTCGCCGACTGCAACACAGCATACTTTGCTGCTTGTGGGCACGGCCCAGAAAGCAACAACTGCCAATGAACGAAGAGATTTCACAGCAGTTGAAGTATAATAACAGGTTAACGGATCACTCAACTTCTGTGTCCAGGTTCGGTGGGCGGCGATCTATGTAGCTCTTGCAGCTAGCGCCTCACAAATCCGACCCCGCATGCACACCGCCAGTGGCCCCGGCCTGACCTTGCGTGGCAGAGGCTTCCTTGCTTCTCTGTCCCAACCAACAGACTGCCACACACACCACACATGGAAATGTAGCGGTCACGCCAAAAATGGTACTGCAGTCCTAGTATCGATAAGCACTGCTGCTGCCACAGATGGAGGCAAGTCAGCAACTCGTTATGGCAGTAACTCAGGGAGAAATAAGACACCACTCGATTCTGACAAATGCCAAAGAACAAGGCATCACCGCGAGCTGGCTCACCGATATACGCAATACTGACACCCAGAAACCTCCGGGCATGCCAATTTCATATGCATGTTCGATCACTAATAAGAATATCGTGTGTGATGAAATAATTTATGGGAATGCAGGAAGGTGCGTCGTCGATAACCGCCAATGTTTTCTCTGATGCCACCCTGTCATTTTCAATGCAACACGGCAGCAAATAAGCGCTATCCAAGAGAATTTAAAACTTCAGCCTACAGTGCAGCTGTGGAAAGATAACACACACTCATTCTGTAAACAATTGCATCGTCACTGAACCAACGATGGCTGAAGTCGTAAGATATCCATAGTGCAGATTAATAACCAATGGGTGAGGTTGCATTAAAGTCTTGTTTCTCTGTTCTTTGACAAGGAAGATATCAGGATTCCACACAGAATTGAAACGAAAACCTCCATCTCTATTTGTAATGTTTTTCCGATGATCTAACACTATGAAACTTTCCAGTGTCACTTACGGTATGAAACTCTGTACTTCGAAATTTTTCATTTTGAAATAGCATGCTGCGACTTACTCATACAGAACTCATACACTGAAATTTGTAATGTGAAACTGCAATGTTTTCCTTGATTTAATAGTTAGTGAATCTGTCTTTCGTAACTATCATCTCTGAAACTCGTTAATGAGAAACTTCTTTTTGAACAATAAAGGTGTGGAATTTTTCATCCCAAACCTTTGTCGATAACAGTTACTGATACTGTTTGGAAATTATGTAGAAGTCGGTATAGGTTTTATGGCAGCAGAGTACCTTTGTTAACAGTTCGACATCGCGTGGAGCGTCTCTCCTGAGCTCGTGACCAAATCGGTTGGACCCTAGTCGAGGAGGAGGAGGAGGAGGAGATTAATGTTTAACGTCTCATCGACATCGAGATCATTAGAGACTGAGCACAAACTCGGATCAGGGAGAAGGAAAGGAGCTGTCCCCTTTCAAAGGAAGCATCCCGGCACTTGCCTTAAGCGAATTAGGGAAATCACGGAAAAACCTAAATCAGGACCGGCGGACGCATGTTTGAACCGTCGTCCTCCTGAAGGTCATAGACGAATTGAAAACCATGGGTCAGATGAGTCCCGATTTCAGTCAGTAAGAGACGACGGTCGGTTTAAAGTGTGGGGCAGGTAGCAAAAACCTTGGATCCAAGTAGTCAACGAGGCATTGTGCTAGCTGGTGGTGGCGCCATTATGGTATGAGCTATGTTTTCATGGAATGGGCCGAGTCCTCTGGTCCACCTGAACCGATCATTTACTGGAAATGGTCATGTTCGGTTACATGGAAAATATTTGCAGCCATTTATGGACTTCATGTTGCCAAACAATGACGGAATTTTTATGAATGAGAATGGACCAGGTCACCAGACCATAATTGTTCGCGATTGTTTTGAAGAACGTTCTGAGCAATTCGAGCGAATGATATGGCCATCCATCGAACATTTATGGGACATAATTGGGATCTCAGTTCGTGCGCAATATCTTCCAGCAGCAACACATTTACAGTTATGGATGGCTGTAGAGAGAGCGTGGCTCAATATTTCTGCAGAGAACTTCCAATGCCTTATTAAGTCCACTCCACATAGAGTTGCTGCAGGATGCCGGTCAAAAGGATGTCCTACACTATGTTAGGAAGTATCTCATGATTTTTGTCACCTCAATGTAGATCTGTCGTGAAATAAAGACAGATAATTACATTGTAGCTTTCTGCATCTTCTTTGCAATAGTGTTATTATCTGACATAAACTATGATGCAGGTCCAAATGAACAAAAAACTATTGTGTTTTAGAAGCCTTGTGTGAACGATTACGTACATTATATGCAGTCCCTACGAACATTAAGCATGTGATTTTCTACATGTGGTTGCTTTATTATCGCATAAACTTTTAATCTCAGTATTTGGATTTCTAATGCAAAACATTTACACAACCTCTGAAGTAAATAGTATCGGTATGTGTGTTAACCAGATTAGTATTTCACTGAATATCATATGACGAGCAAAAAAAGAAATAAATAAACAGTTACTGCTTCCTAATGCACTAAACAATGTATGAACGTGGCGCTTAAGGATCATTTTAACGTTTCAAAACCAGGAACCGACTAACGCAATGACAATGGAGTTTCTTTCTCACTACCTGTATTACGACGCGTGGGTGAATATACAGATGGGTCCAAATCTAGTGACGGTGTTTGTAGTGCTTACTGGGTGCCCAAAAGCACACGATCAGGCCTATACAAGCTGGATTCACATTTCACGATTGTGACAGCCGAGTTGATTGCCGTTGTTCGCACAGACGACCACAGGAGACACAACAGACGTAATCTCGGGTGCTACGTCAGCCCTACAGCTGACTAGAAACCATCATAACAAACATAGCAACACACAATCTGTGCAGTTATCGACGTTGTGTTTCGGGTGTAGATGAATTATCGCAACATCGTGATGGAATGAATGATAAAAGTCTCTCTGGGATACCTGGACATGAACAGGGAGATGTCCTGGCAAAGGAAGCATCTCTACACGGTCGAGGAAAGCGAAAAGTCCAAGACAGTCACCACCCACTAAATCATCCCACGATTCCAAGATTACCACGGTATAATAAGGCACTAACATCGAGTAGTTTCACGACAGCTATAGCATGGCTGAAATTTGATAATTGGAAGGTCTACAAACACCTCTATTCACCCAAACTAAGTGCCACCGCTTTGTGTGTCTGCGGAAAGAAATAAGATCGAAACCATGTATTCCCACAATGTCCACGGAACAAGTATTATATGTACGCCGCTACAAGTATTCTTTGGGCACTTGGTCATCAGTTCCCAAGCAGCCTCCAAACTTTGTTAACCTCCAACGATGTAACTACGTATAAAACACTGTAAGATTTCGTTAACAGTGCCAATATCCAGATAGAGCTTCCTGCACTGCTAATCTAATGCTCTTGGTAATTAGAACGTCAGGAGAAGACTAAAATGCAATTAACTATTTTCACACGTGCTAATCAGCAGGAAGTAGAATGCTCAGCTTATAAATGTATACCACTATGTTACTCCTATATCCATATGTCTGAATACTGGTGTATCTATACGTAGGACTATTATAACCTAATCTAGTTATTCTATACTATTCCCATGTTCTGATTAGATGGTACTTATAAACATGCACAAATATTCAATTATCTATCAGCAGATTTTGAACCAATTTTTATATGACATACAAAAAAATATTACATTGTTAATTTAGAGCCATAGTGATTAATCCCATTGAATTTGGAATATCGCAAAAGTGTACCAACGGCGTTTTATTATTTTATACTGTGTTAGTAGCAGGATTTTAATACCACACTACCTCTGTGTATCCTGAGCTACATTTTCGTCATGTTTAATCGTCTCATTATACCGGGGATGAAAAATTGTTTTTATGTTGGAATCTGTCCTTCGTTATCCTAAGTACCTTCGTACCACGATGTGACTTAAGTTAACGTATAATGTGCATTGTCGAAACAAACTTAGAATCATATTTCCAGTGTTCAAATGGCTGTACGGTATCGTACCGAATTTTTTTTAAAAAAGAAAATATGGTCCTACTGATGGTAAAAGAGCACTTACAGCCCATCGACAGATTTTCCTTGAAGATAATATGTTGCTAACGGAGCGATGAATACATGGAGGTAAAAAAGAAGGGATGTGGCACTAAAGACTTAGGCTGTACGTTGTTTTGGAACCAGAGTGGCCCAGGCCTGCCGCCGTTTTAAGTATCTCAAAACACTAATGTTTTGTTTACGATTGCTTCTTGTTCATTATTTCTGGCATGTGCAGGCAACAACTGTTTTAAATAGTAAAAATTGTAGAGTTTAGATAACAACATAGTGTCAGGAAGACAATTTCGGAATTTTTTCTGTTCTTGACTGCTTATTTGCTCTAGTAATACGACACATTTGGCGTCGCTAGAATGACTTGTTTTTTGCTGCTATATTTCAGTAACCAGAAGCAGAAGGAAGTAATGTAAAAAAGCATGCTTTCGTAATCCATTTAATTCCACTTTTGCTGCATTTGTATCAATAGCGAATGAAACTGGAAACCCAAACCGATGCACAATATTTTTAATTTTCACATTTTCAAAAACTTATCTAAGTGTTCTTTGCTAGCCCATAAACATGTGCAATGAGGAAAGAAGCGAGGCATGCAATCACATCTTGTGCATGTCAACAAAGTGAATGATTATTGAAATGGTACAGTTCCATACAGATTGGAGTTCTTGATTTTTTTGATTGTCAGTGCATTAGTCTCACTGTAGTTTAACCGTCTTCTCACTTTGCAATCTGACATATGATGCGTCACTCAGTGTGTGCCCAATAATTGCAACTTACAGGGGGAAAAAACGATATCATTTTTTAAACATGTTTCAGCATTTTGGAATACTATAAATGTGTTAAAGGGAATGGCCTCAAACGTTAAAATGCATATTTTCCTTTGAGATGTTTGTGAGTAACTTTTTAGTAATGATAGCGTAACATGAGTAAGATGTAGGCCTACCTTTCCAACCATAGCCTATTTGCTTCTTTCCCGGAATATTTCTCGCCAGTAACGCCATCAGTTTTTCAGGAATAACCAAAAGTAGCTCGGTTCTAATCTATGTATACTTTGATCATTGGCTAGATTTTATTTTTAATTTCATTTTAAAGTTTTCAAAGTATATAAGTCTGTAGTATGCTTTGTGATATACCAAAAGTTACTTACTTTCATGATCCGTGTACACTACTGGCCGTTAAAATTGCTACACCAAGGAGAAATGCAGATGAAAAACGGGTATTCATTCGACAAATATATTATACTAGAACTGACATGTGATTACATTTTCACGCATTTTAGGTGCATCAATCTTGAGAAATCAGTACCCAGAACAACCACCTCTGGCCGTAATAATATCCTTGATACGCGTGGGCACGGAGTCAAACAGAGCTTGGATGGCGTGTACAGGTACAGCTGCCCATGCAGCTTCATCACGATACCACAGTTCATCAAGAGTGGTGACTGGCGCATTGTGACGAGCCAGTTGCTCGGCCGCCATTGACGAGACGTTTTCAATTGGTGAGAGATCTGGATAATGTGCTGGCCAGGGCAGCAGTCGAACATTTTCTGTATCCAGAAAGGCCCGTACAGGACTTGCAATATGCGATCGTACATTATCCTACTGAAATGTAGGGTTTCGCAGGGATCGAATGAAGGGTACAGCCACGGGTCGTAACACATCTGAAATGTAACGTCCACTGTTCAAAGTGCCGTCCATGCGAACAAGAGGTGACCGAGACGTGTAACCAATGGCACCCCATACCATCACGCCGGGTGATACGGATACGCCAGTATGGCGATGACGAATACACGCTTCCAATGAGCGTTCACCGCGATGTCGCCAAACACGGATGCGACCATCATGATGCTGTAAACAGAACCTGGATTCATCCGAAAAAAGACCGTTTTACCATTCCTGCACCCAGGTTCGTCGTTGAGTACACCAACGCAGGCACTCCTGTTGTGATACAGCGTCAAGGGTAACCGCAGCCATGCTCTCCGAGCAGATAGTCCATGCTGCTGCAAACGTCGTCGAACTGTTCGTGCAGATGGTTGTTGTCTTGCAAACGTCCCCATCTGTTGACTCAGGGATCGAGACGCGGCTTCACGATCCGTCAGAACCAGGCGGATAAGATGCCTGTCACCTCGACTGCTAGTGATACGAGGCCGTTGGGATCCAGCACGGCGTTCCGTATTACCCTCCTGAACCCATCGAGTCCATATTCTGATAACAGTCATTGGATCTCGACCAACGCGACCAGCAATGTCGCGATACGATAAACCGCAATCGCGATAGGCTACAATCAGACCTTTAACAAAGTCGGAAACGTGATGGTATGCATTTCTCCTCCTTATACGAGTCATAACAACAACGTTTCACCAGGCAACGCCGGTCAACTGCTGTTTGTGTATGAGAAATCGGTTGGAAATTTTCCTCACGTCAGCACCATGTAGGTGTCACCACCGGCGCCAACCTTGTGTGAATGCTCTGAAAAGCTAATCATTTGCAAATCACCGCATCTTCTTCCTGGCGGTTAAATTTCGCGTCTGTAGTACGTCATCTTCGTGGTGTAGCAATTTTAATGGCCAGTAGCGTATCATTTGCGCAATAAATCGTAATGATATGGAACGAGTCATTATAAACTATTTTTTTTGTAAATATGCCTCCCTGCTGATCATTTATTTGTTTTTACGTTTTTTTATTTAAATACAGCGAGATATTAGTCAGTAATTAATACCCATCACCTTTTACATATTACAGTAATAGATAATGTCCTACGGAATTGGAAGAGTTATCAAAGAGAAACGTTATCAGTTTAGTTTTAAATTTTCCTTTGCTGTGTGTCAGGCATTTTATATCAATGGGAAATGATCAAAACTTTCGGTTGCAGCATTGTGAACACCTGTTTTTGCTACAGAGGATCTTAATGTGGCATAATGAATGTCAGATTTCTTCCAGTATTGTAATTATGCACTTTGTTGTTCCTGTTGAAGTGCAGTAGATTATTTACAACAAACTTCATGATGGAATAACTGTATTTTGAAACGGATGGATAGCTACTTTTTAGCCGAGCACAAGACATGCACGACGAAAAGCGTGTTCACATAAATTTTCTGACAAAGCCTTTTTCAGAAAGGAAGCACACCACACGTACATCTTCATACCCTCATACACACGTAACTCACGCACACATTACCGCTATCTAGGGCTGTTCTAGCCAGAAATGTGAACACTGAATAATAATTATATGCGAGAGACTTTAGGGCATCAGATGCTGCCCCAATAATATGCGCGGTTAGGCAGCCATGTGTTGTACGGGGGCGAGACCGTTGATACATTGTGGCTCAGATGTCGGAGCGATTGCGACTTGGGAGGCAATGAAAAACACAGGTAAGAAGAGAAAGGACAGACACTGACTAAAGCAGTGTGCTATTTGCAGGGGGGGGCGGGGATTTCCCCCCCTCTGCATCAGACCATCCCCTCCTCTGGTTTTAGTTTATGCATCCCAACCTGGGATGTTTACTTCCCACGCACTGGAGTATAACTTTACATATAATTTAAATTTGTGGAGCCGAACACTGAAAGTTTTTTATAAGTCTTACTATTAATGCTGTTAATATGTTTCAGTTTTCTATCATCAGAATAAGTACAGCTCTTCACAAATGTGCCTCTACTTTTTGAATTCCTTTCGTATACCTGTATGTAGATGATTTTGTAAATAAGCTTTACCTATAATGTAGTTTTAAAGATATAACAAGGGATGGCTTTTCTGATAGTGCATACGCGTGAATAGTGTGTTTCGGCTTTAACATCTATTTATAAATAGTTGTTTAAGCATGCGTAACGCCACGGTCGAAGCTAGTAACATGTATAATTCTACTAACCCCCTAAGACATCCCCCCCCCCCCCTCCCCCACTGGTAAAAACACAAATCGCACCCTGGACTAAAGTAAGGCAAACCTAAAGTTCATATATACAAAAGTTCATGTATACAAAAGAAAATATTGCTAGAATTGCTGCTTTAAACTTTAAATTACGATCGGATTGATTAGTACATCGTAAGCAACGCAAGCTGGCCTTTTTTTATGAACGAGCTACGTCTCCACACAATCAAAGCGGCAAACATGAAACTGCGCAAAGGAACGTCACAGTGATGTCACGGGGAAGTATCAGCACTGTGAACCTAGTGTTTTGGGCTAGTAGAGGTGTTGGACATCGGCTTCAAGTTTGTGACGTAATGATACATCCTTTTTTTTTTTTTACATCTATGGATGAATGAAGGGAAATCAAGACGAGCAATCGTGGGTCAGATGTTGTTAGATAATGAGAATGTCGTTCTCCATTTCTTTCGCTTTGTAAAAGAACTTAGCTTGTATTTTGTTTGTCCTAGGAATGTAAAATTTCAGTTTTCATATTAGTAGTAACCGGCGTGACGAAAACCACAAAAATGATGACATGTTAAGAATTAATAGCCACATGTACCGGAAAACCAACAAGCTAAATGCGAACAATCGTGATACATTTTTCGACAGTCGTGAAGTGTTGCTGTGTCACCGGCTTTCTCGAAGCATGATAATGTGTGACATTCCAAGTATCGTTTTACATAAATATTACGGCTCTGCCAAGCAATGGAATTACAGTATGCTGCAACACAATGAGCCGAAAGACGTCACACTGCAACAGTGCTATATAAATAAATCTTACACAGTTCAATGCAAGAGTGCTAAGTGCCACCAAATCTCATAACACTCGGACCTTGCAGAGCCGAAATGCGACTCCAAACAGTGTTATTTTAGAAACTTCTGAATAGCAAAAGAGATATGGAGGCTAAATGTCGAATAATTTGAAATCTTTTTTATCTCATTTCTATATTAATTAACTGAATCAGAAAAAGTGAGCAAACATACGTTATTAATCTTGTTTACGAACAATCGCAATGACTTTAAATACTGAACACAAATTTTGCGACATTAAGATTCACGTGATTTGTTTAAACAAAAAGTAGGAAAGAATGATGTGATTCTTTCCAGAGTCCATGCATTGTATGGAATTCTTGAAATAACATTGTCCCAACCGTCAAAAAATACAAGTTACAAAAAATTTACAACCAAACACCGAAAATATTCCTTAAATACGACACTTCGTGTTGTGCAAGAGTGCACGCGAATGCATAGCGTGATATTACATAAAAGGCATGTCCCGACTGACTGACTCACTTGTCGACTCATCTTAGGCCAGCCCAAAGCGCTAAGGATAGAAACTTGAAATTTGGAGAGGGGGTTGATTTTGTACTATAGGTATTGTTTAAGACGAGATTTTTCTAAAGTCCACCCCTAAGACGATAAAATAGAGTCTGAACGATTTTTTGACAATATGTCGGTAGTAAGGCAATTTTGAAACTAGACATTCGAAAATTGGTATTTGGTTTCTCGGTCAGAAATAAAGAAATATGTGTTTTAACATTTTTTCAGATTTAACCCTATGGGAGTATTATATTGGGTGAAAGCTGTTTTTTAAATATATCTTTATCAAAGAACTACTAAAGTATTTTTAAAGCTACATCTATGGAAATTGGTATTTGACTTCTCAGTTCATCATCATCAGTTTTCTGCTATACTAGCAGGTCCTTTGCCTCTCCATTTTCTGCGATCCATTGCTTCCTTCTTAAGGCTGTTGTATGTTGTTCCGTCCATCACTTCGTCCAGTATCTGAAATCTCTTCCTTCCTCGCTTTCTTTTTCCTTCTACATAACCTTCTAAAGCTGTTTCTATCAGCCCGCCATTCTTGCTTAATATATGTCCAATCTAATATCTTTTTCTTGGTTTTATTACACCTAGTACCTGTCTTTTCTCTCCTACCCTTCTCAGTACCTCTTCATTTTTTACTCTGTCCAACCAACTTATTCTTTCCATCCTCCACCATGTCCACATCTCAAAAGCCTCCAGCCTTTCTCTGTCTTTCTTCCTCAAACTCCATGTTTCAGTTCCATACAGAAGAACACTCCATACAAAACATTTTATGGGTCTTTTCCTCAGTTCTCTGTCCAGACTGCTGCAGAAAATTCTCCTTTTCATATGAAATGCCTCTTTTGTCATTCAATGGCGTTCACTAAATCCTGTAATTCTTTTCCCCCTGTGACTAGAATGACCATGTCATCAGCAAACCTCAATTTCTACTCCTTTGTCATCTAATGCGTATTGGCCAATCATATTTTCCAAGCAGAGATTGAAAATGGTAGGTGGTAGCCAGCATTCATGCGTTACTCATTTTCCTTCTCCGATCCAGTTTGTACTTTCTCCTCTCAATTTAACAGAGGCTTTTTGATTCACATATAATGAGTTTACAAGTCTTCGGTTTCCCAGGCCACTCTCTTTTTCTCATGATAGTCGCCAGCTTGTCCCAAGCCACATTGTCAAATGCCTTTTCTAGATCGATGAAGCACATACAGAGGCCTCTTCCTTTTTCAATAAACCTTTCTCCCAAGATTCGTAGGAGCCATATTGCATCTCTGGTGCCCGTATTCCGTCTGAAGCCAAACTGCTCCTCGCCAAGATTCTCCTCCACTACTCTTTCACGTCCCCTCGCCGTTACAAATAAAAAATACGAGTTTTAGTGATTTTAGGAACTCGGCACCGAAGAAGGTAAATAGACGATGAAATATTTTTGAAAATATTTCATTATGAAAGTAGTTTTAAGTCAAATCTATGAAAATTTTATTTTGGATCCTCGCTGAGGAATATTTTTGGAAATTCGACCCCTATGTGTTTGAAATAGGGCATGAAAGTATTTACAGAAATATTTCATTATGCAAATTTTCTTCAAGCTAAACCTATAAAAATTTGTATTTCTCTTCTCTGTTTCAAATTAAAACATACGCATTTCACCATTTTTGGAAATTCAGCCTCTAAGGGGGTGAAATAGGAGTGAAATGTTCTATGAAAATACTTCAATGTGAAGAAATTTTCAAAGCTAACTTTTTGAAAACTGGTATTTAGCTTCTCGGTTATAAATGACAAAAATGTATTTCACTGTTTTTGGAAATTCAATCCCTAAAGCGATGAAGTAGGAGATATATATATTTCAGGGAATGAAGTTTCTATACAAATATCTCCACAACATCGCAAAAGGCTTGATTAATAAACCCTCGGACTCCGGCTATTAGAATCGGTTTTTAATCAGAAATACGTTCGGAAATGACCATTCTTCTATGGTCTTAACTAGCGTGAAAAGTTTAGAAAGTGTTGCAGTTTGTGAATAACATAAACATTCGATTAAAGGAAAAGAAATATATGCAGGTCATCTGTCCGGCATCAGCCAATTTTCAGAACCTATAGTGATTTCTGTTCCTATTCTTTCTATGACAATACCTCATTCGGATCTCTGGGCGGGGACTACTCAGAAAGATGTGCTCATCAAGAAAAACAAAACTAATGGTATACGGATTGGAGAGGAGAATGTTAGATCCCTTAACATTGAAGGTAGGTTAGAAAATTTAAAAAGAGGCATGGATAGGTTGAAGTTAGATATAGTGGGAATTAGTGAAGTTCGGTGTCAGGAGGAACAGAGCTTTTGGTCAGGTGAATGAAGGGTTATAAATACAGAATCAAATAGGGGTGACGCAAGAGTGCGTTTATTAATGAATAAGACAACAGGAATCTGGGTGAGCTACAATGAACAGCATAGTGAAGGCATTATTGTAGGCAAGATAGACACGAAGCCTACGCCTATCATAGTAGTACAAGTTTATATGCCCACTAACTCCGCCGATGAGCAAGAGATTGAAGAAACGTATGATGAGGTAAGAGAAATTTTTCTGATAGTTAGTGGAGAAGAAAATCTGTGACGAGGGACTGGAATTTAATAGCAGGAAAAGGAAGACAAGGAAAAACAGTATATGAATATGGATTCGACGAAAGGAATGAAAGAAGAAGTTGCCTAGTAGAATTTTGCACAGAGCTTAATTTAATCATCGATGACACATGGTTTAAGAATCATAAAAGAAGTTTGTATACGTGGAAGAGACCTGGTGACACCAGAAAGTTTCAGATAGATTATATAATGGTAAGAAAGACATTTAGGAACCAGACATTAAACTGCAATATATTCCTAGGGGCAAATGTGAACTCGACAATAATTTATTGGATGTAGACTGTAGATTAAAACTAAAGAAATTGTAAAAAGGCAAGAAATTAAGAAGATGGGATCTGGATAAGTTGAAAGAACCAGAAGTTGTTGAGAGCTTCAGAGGAAGTATTAGGCAAAAGTTAGCTAGAACAGAGCAAAGAAATATAGTAGAGGAAGAATGGGTAGTTTCAAGAGACGAAATAGTGAAGCCAGCAGAGGAACAAATAGATAAAAATACAAGGATTAGTTAAAATCCTTGGATAACACAAAAAGTACTGAATGTAATTGAGGAAAGGAGAAAAAATATGGCAAAAGAAGCAAGCGAAAGGGAATACAGGTGTTCAGAAAATGAGATTGACAGGAACTGCAGGATGCCTAAACAGGAATGGCTAGAGGACAAACTTAAGGATTTAGAAACATATTTCACTTGGGCTGAAGTGGATAACGCCAAAAGGAAAATTAAAGAGGCCTTTGGGGAAAACAGAAGCGGCTGTATGAATATCAAGAGCTCAGATGCAAGACCAATCATGAACAAAGAGGGAAAAGTTGGAAGGTGAAAGGAGTATATAGAGGGTCTATACAAGTGAGACAAACTTGAAGGCAATTTTATAGGAAGGGATGTGGATGAAATGGGAGGTATGATCCCACGAGAAGGATCTGACAGACCTCTGAAAGATCTAAGTCGAAACAAGCCCCGCGGGTATACGATATTCCGTCAGAACCACGGATAGTCTTCGGAGACCCAGTCATGACAAAACTCTTCCATCTGACAGACAAGATCTATGAGACATGCGAAATACCCTCAGACTTCAAGAAGAACGCTACAATTACAATTACAAAGAAAGCAGTTGCTGACATGTGTGAAAACTATCGAACTATCACTGGTCTAAAAAAATCTCCCAGTCCATTCTACGAAGCCTCTGCCACTCGTATCTATTAGATTCTTGATCTATTAAACGGATAACTCTCCGCCATATGACGCAAGTCAAGGTATCTACAGCCCACATGCCCAGTGAATCATCTGGGCCTCTGATTCGTGCCAAAAATGCACAGTCGCTATTATCAACGATGCTACAGATGGTGAGTCCTGTCTTCATTTTTAAAGTGAGACTGAAGCAATTTACCACCTCAGATGCCATTTGAATCGAGATAATCTCTTCTGATTCAGGGTGACACAAGTCTTTCTTGTCAACAACAGCCACCACGTTCAGCTGACTGTAACCTCTGCTCTCCATGGCATCTGGAAGGACCCGTTCCTTATGTGGAACGAATTCTCTAGGTACTCACACAGAGTTCACTTGATTTCTTGTCCTCTCTGGCAGTCATATACCAAAAGAGCCCAATCAGGCCCCTAACATTTCGCTCCCAGTCACGAAAAGTCTCACCCCCTGTGAATTCTCGGACTTGGCAAACCGAAAATCATCTGCTGAAACAAAGCAGACGGCTGCAGCTCGTTCGGGATCATTATCAGCTACAGATAGTACGTGATACGTATCATTCAGACTGTGGAGGACTTTTTACCGGTTTCGCTGCCTGTGACACCATAAAACCAACTCCTATACAAACCCATGTGAGGAGTTATCCTGATTGCGGGCAGTAACCGGGTCAACCACAGCGGTGAACCGATTGTGGGACACGTAGGACGTGCTGGACTTGCCATGGATCCCCACGTCCGGCGCCACGAAGTAATGCAAATTGGCAATCTATCTCCTGTTGGGTGATCTACGCCAGCACTGCATAGAGCCGTGTGCAGAGGTATGTTAGCATGCGAACACAGCATTTACAGTGCCTATCATTATTAAACAATTTTGCGTCAACTGTCCTAAAAACGGCTTAAATCTGAAACAAATGGCTCTGAACACTATCTGACTTAACATCTATGGTCATCAGTCCGCTAGAACTTAGAACTACTTAAACCTAACTAACCTAAGGACATCACACAACACTCAGTCATCACGAGGCAGAGGAAATTCCTGTCCCCGCCGGGAATCGAACCCGGGAACACGGGCATTGGAAGCGAGAACGCTACCGAACGTCACGAGCTGCGGACGCTTAAATCTGAACCGTACAATTAACACACCCGAGTCTATGCGTACTAAATTCATAAACTCAAAAGGAAACTACGGAAGCACACAAACTAATCTCAGTAATCCATACATGAATACTTACAAGCCGATAATATCATAAATAATACACATACAGCAGGAGCCGGGGACAACCCCTTAGAGTACCGGGCGATTATCAAAGACGTTACTCTGAAAACCAAAATTCTAGACTATAGCAACTCGCTGCAGTGAGACTACTGGCATATGCGTCATACAGCATCACCCAACCTGCCCAGTGGCGATCCAAACTATCATGTCAAGCTGTTCTTCAAAATGTCACTAACGGTGGGTACTCCCAGCTATGGCGTTCGCTTTTATTTCTTCTCACATGCAGTAAACTGTTACAATAGTCCAGATTCGAGACAGACTCTCCTCCAAAGGCGAATTCTTGTCAGTACTCACATTGTGGCCAGAGCATTCGTTTTTATGGTTGCGCGCCTTACAGGATCACTTCGTTGTCCGTCTGTCTGTGTGCCTGACTGTTAAGACCCTTTTTCCTCTGGAAAGGGTACAGCCATCAAGTCGACGTTTATGTCATATAAACGGTCTACGGCCCCTTGATGGTGTAAAAAATTTAACCTTCTAAGACAAAGCAGTAAAAAGATACTGCTTTTTTTACAGTCGCACTTTCATTCATCAAAACCTGAAGGGTACTTCCCGTTGACGTACAATCACTAAATTTGACAAGAAACAAGGCTTCACAGTAAAAGTAAAGGAAAGAATCCGAAAAATGTTAATTTGTAACTATATGACATAAAACGACCTTCTTTGCGCATATAAACTTACATTACGTTGCCGGCCGAAGTGGCCGAGCGGTTCTAGGCGCTACAGTCTGGAACCGCGCGGCCCCTACGGTCGCAGGTTCGATTTCTGCTTCGGGCATGGATGTGTGTGATGTCCTTAGGTTAGTTAGGTTTAAGTAGTTCTAAGTTCTAGGTGACTGATGACCTCAGACGTTAAGTCCCATAGTGCTCAGAGCCATTTGAAACTTTTTTTTTTTTTTTTTTTTACATTACGTTCGCAATCTGTCAGATAGCTCAGAAAGTACTTTAGGTATTTTGATCTGGTTCTCAGTAAGAGGTGGAGTGAGTCATGAGGAAGTTTAGTGCGTACAATTTACAAATAGTTCTTACTAAATGCAACAGCTACGATGAAGTGAATTCTTGTGCCTGTGTGAAAACGATCCCTTTGCCATCTGGCGACGACAGGCGTAAGAATACCCAACTTCCGCACCACGCCGCTTCATTCTACATACAGACATTCCCTGACAGTTTATCTAAGCAGCATCTGTAATATTTCAGAGCAAAGCAATACTCGTAACTGATGCACAAATGGACTTTATGTGTTTGGAATAAGGTTCCAATACCCCTTAAAGTATCCGATGAAGTGTTCAACAGAACAATTCGACATTTGCGTAACAACGGTACCCCTATGGTCGGCTGTGCCGTTTTCTCCTCAGGAGACTTTCCGTCAGATATTATCAATAATCGCAAAATGGTCGAGAACAGGCGAATTCAAAGCATCTGCAACTGTCAGCTAGCTAATTATATTAATAGAACTCCAAAATTAATAAAATCGGTGGGAAAACTCGTCGGCAAGATTCTCGATTCTTGGTGTGGATTAACTATCTACGTTAATAACTAGGTTTGTACGGAACCTTCGGAACGCGTCCAACGAGCACTTTATATATAAAAAAGAAAGTACGGGACTGGTGTCAGCTGCACTGGGACATTACACGGAATCAGCGGCGACGAGTGAAAATGGGTACCGGACAGGGAGTCGAACTCGAGACTTCCTAAGCATGTGCGTTAACCACTGCCCCACCCGAGACACATCGTTATTCTACCTGCACGGACTATCTCATGGCGTCTCACGGTCGATCCACAGTCCCATAGAGCGCCACCTATTCGCAGTCCCAGCCCATTTCCTCCATGTTCACTGTCTGAGATTCCCACAGGAAGTCAGGCGTATTTATGCATTCGCACTGAAGATGGTGGATCCATTGCCCAGCTAGGCGTATCAAATTGTATGAATGCGTGGTGTCTGTTCTTTCGCACATGCAGAAATACGTCCGATCTCCTCCTGGAATCTGAGAGAGAGAACATGGAGGAAATGGACAGTGACTGCGAATAGGTGGCACTCGATGGGAATGTGGATCGGTGTCGACATAATCCGTGCAGTTGCGATAATGCACGAGACCTCCGGTTCGAATCCAGTACCGCGCAGATTTTTCACTAGTCGCCGCTGATTCCGAGTAATGTCCCACTGCACCTGTCAGAGTTAATCCGCTCCCTTACCTTTTCTATCCTCCCCTTTCCACCTTCAATTTACATGTAATGTATAACAGTTGCGGATTTTACGTGGTGCCAGCTCTTTCGGAGATATCCGAAAGGGCACGCACCTCGCATTCATATTATTTACTAGCACATGCCCGGTATTTTTATATACTATACATTTTATTTTGGGGCTGTGGATCTGCACAGCGGAGTAGTCACGAACAGTTTAATGCGCAGCACGTTCCAGCGAAATGTAAGGGCAGAGAGTGACGCAACTATAGGTTTTGCTCCAACTTTGGAGCTCTACAGCTCGCCAGGGGCACCTAAATGCGATGTCTATCATTTTTGTAATAGCTCATTACTAGGTATACGATACATCTGCGCCTCATCTACTCACATTTATACACAAGCGTTCTTGTGTCACCATTACGCTCTTTTCTATCTACAGTTTCTCCAAATTTCAACCTCACTGCATTTTAACACAGTATTAATATCGTAAGTCTTGACTGCAAACCAAATACGAGTATGTCCATTTGTGTGATTGTGCTAAACACTTGTAAATTGCTACACAGACGAAACCATGTAACAGTAAAGACCACAGTGCTGTTGGAGTGGTATTCAGTTGAAAGACTGGTCTGATGCCCCTCTCCAGGCTAGTCTGTCCTGTGAAAGCTTCGTGATCTCTGCATGGCTGCCGAGCCCACATCCTTTTGGACTCTCTTACTGCAATTTCGGTGCGCAATTTGTATCTCCCAACAGTCCCCTCCACTACGAAATTGACAATTTATTGATACATCAGGACGTGTCCTATAAACTGATTCGTTCTTTTAATCGAGTTGTGCCATGAATTTCCTTTCTCGCCAATACGATTCAGTACATCCTCATTATTTATTCACCCCACTCGTCTAATCTTCGGTATACTTCTGTGGAACCACGTTTCAATAGATTCTTTACACTTCTTGTCTGGATTGTTTTTCGTCCTCATTTCATTTCCGTAAGAGGCTATCATCCAGAGCAATACTTTTCGGGAAAGATAAAGGATATTTTAATCCAACTACCGACAGCCAGTGAGAGAGACAATTATAATTCGGACCATTCATTGATAATAGCCATTAGAGCCTTTTCGAATTCTGTAAATAAGCCATTACTCGTTCATTGTCTTCTTTTGCAGACAACGCAAAGATTGTTTTTCTTAGTATTTTCATTCACTGTCAGAAATGAGTGTAAGTGCTTGTTGAAACTCCCGTCCTGAGCTGTGAATGGAGGAGCAACGTAATCGTAAGGAAGTTAGTAAAGACACTCAACAAGGTTAGTAGGAATCAGGGTGATTGTGAACCACCTAACCTTATTTTCGTGTTGGGGTAATATTGCAACAAGGATAAATTCCTAAGTCTTCAGCAAAATATGGGTGTATTTTCCACACTGGCCACCATTCCAGCACCGCGTTTTTCCTTCTGTAAACCGCCAGCAGACAAAAACTTTCGGCCAACAAACTGAGTATCGCAATATTGTGTGTAAGGAAGCTTGATATGGCAGAGCGGTTCTAGGCGCTTCAGTCCGGAACCGCGCTGCTGCTGCAGTCGCAGGTTCGAACCCTGCCTCAGGCATGGATGTGTGTGCTGTCCTTCGGTTAGTTAGGTTTAAGTAGTTCTAAGTCTAGGGGACTGATGACCTCAGATGTTAACCCCCATAGTTCTCAGAGCAATTTGAACCATATGAAGCTCTATATAAGAAAAAACCATTGACGTGCTTGCTGGCAAAGCTAGGATCTGCTGAAAAGTGTGGATCGTAGGTAGCTACGTAACAACTGAAATTTGGACGTCATGGGCCACTGTTTATCTAAGTAAGAGGTGTGTGTATGATCCGTTCATTAACTCTGACATCATAAGGTAAAATCAGTCGAGCTACGCTTCCTATGTATATCGAGATTAAACGGTTCACTGCGGATGCCTAAACAAACAAAAATATAGCGCCAGAAGCGATATTTGATTTCACGCTACGAAATTTCCAGTCAGTGGTGTAGAGTATCTAAGTTTCATAGATTAAGAGAACTCCGAGACCCCAAAAAGTAGGCCTGTTAGTAAAACCGGAGAGTGAGAATTTTGAAATATTGATGGCCAGTATACGGAACACTCGCGGTGGAGTCCCAGAACTCATGCATCTACTAGAAAACAGTCGTCCCCTCATTATTTGAGGAAGTGAGAGTTGGAGTAGGAAAATTTTCGTCATTGCGTGGACTGCGAATTTAGGACGAAGAAGTCCATACTACAGTGAGAGATGCAGGGTGAACTTGTAACCTCCCCCTGACTTACCGATCTTAATGACAGTGAAAAATTAAACCGCGTGCACCTAATGGATATTTGGGAAAAACAATCGTCACCGAAGTTAATTTGTCGGGAAAGAGGGAGGAAAGGGTTACTTCTAATTGAAAGGAAAATTGCAACTGAAATAGGTGAAAATTGATTTTGAGAAAAGGGTAAAATTAATAAAGAAAGTAAATGTGCGGTCGTTACGTTAACAATTAATTGGTGTTAATTAGATATTTGAGATTTGGGGAAAAATTACGATCGCCAGTCCTATGGACAACTACTATAATAACTGAAAATCAAAGATTAATGCACATATAATTAGCAGTAAAAGCGTGGCAACTGAACACGTGTTGTGTGAAAACTGAATGTTTGTCAGAAGTAATAAATTTCGCTACATACTGACTTAAGTTAGCAAAAGAATTAGTAAAACCAGAAAACTGAAAGCTATTTTAGTGACTGAAATTAATAGTGAACTTTGTTTCTGAAGCACTAAGAAATTCAATAAAATGAAGTTAATCTTGGGCTACCTCAACAATCATTTCAAAAGTTACTTGAATCTACGCAATTTAGAAATAAGAGATTTAACTTTGAACTTGAATTAAACGATTCTGAACAATTAACAATAGTAAAATTTAGTACATACCTAGCTGAGCTGCAGTCACAGGTAAGCTACAATATGGTAACAAAACTCGCACTCTTAATTTGTGCTTGTGTAATCTAAATATTGTAGCCAGCTATGAATACTTTAACTGAACTTTGAAATTAAAGCAGTGAAATGGAATGATATTACTTTAATGCTTGCGTATGAATTTCAACGACACTTGGATTCATTCCAGAAAAGGAAGGGACCCTGCTTGGCAATGCAATTGGGACAATGAGCAACAAAGGTGCATGTTAAGTTGCTGTCTTTTTGTGATGCAACAGTTTGAAAAGCTGAGGTCTGCCATACAGTTCTAAAACTTTATGTGCTTTTAGTCCTCCTTGTTGGCTGATTGAAGGTTTGCAGTCATCGACAGTCACTCATTGTCGGCCGTCGCTGTTGCAGAAGCTGGATGTTGGCGCGCCTTCTTCTCGACACAGTCACCAGGCGAAACGGGCTCTTGACGTGCGACAGCTAATAATTCCGGTCCGCGACACCATGTCAGAAACTAATATAGCAAGTTGATAGGAATTACATGTTGCCAAACCCCGAAAGCGCGGCAACTCATTGGAGCGTCACACAACACACCTGCTCCACCGCCCTACTCCAAACAGACTCTCTCTCTGCCCACACTCCATGGCGGCAGAGTTAACACTACCAAAGATCCTAACACTTTGGATCTCCACACGACCTATCGATGTAATCGTTCGAGAGCATAGTTTTCCCTAGGCCAGACCCAATGTAAAAATACAAATAATATTTACGAAACAAACAAATTATATATATATATATATATATATATATATATATATATATATATATATATATAAAGACACAGAAATGTCAAACCTTCAGGTAACAAAATAAGGAAAAAAATTTATAGTATAATAGATGGAAATCGGAGGATATGCATTTCTGGCGTTACAAACTTACCCTCCCTCGAAACCTTGTTTGATAAATTTGGGGAAGTAGCATATAACCAAAACCCATGTAATGGTTTTGCTGCCATCGTGCATCTCTTGTAGTAATTACCAGAGCAAGATAAGACAGATTAGGGCACATACAGAGTAGATAGTAATTTTGCCATGGATGAATACATGAATGGGACAGGACCGCAAAATGTTAATATTGGTACGAATTATACTCCATAACGCAATGTTCAGTTGCTTCGTAGCATTCATGTAGAAATAAAATAAAAATTCAAATGATGTCTTTCAATTTTTTATTTGTTTATGGTCGCTACAGAAAAATTTAGTCACTTGATGTTCACTAACTCAACTTTATTTACGCGCTTCTGGTAAACTCATCTTCAGTGTATCAAAGGATGCAGAGATTCGCACACACGGTATGAATATATGTGAACCGCCGTAATCTAAAAATTGGTTACTTGTACACCATGTGTATGAAGTCCCTTACGTCCTTTGATACTGTTAAGAGGAGTTTACTCGAAATGCGTAAATGAAGTTGAGTTGCTGAACGTTAAGTGACTATTACTCCAAGAATCAAAACAGCAGTGCATAAATAAAAAGAAATTCAAATTTATAAAGCTGTCGCGTGTCTCTTATGTCAAACCTCAAATTTTAATTTGTTGCGGTAGTATGAAAGACTGATGACAGGCAAAGAGAAAATAAAATGTGAATCTTAAATGCTACGTAAATTTAACGGCAGAATACGTTTCTACTGCTAACAGAAATATTCAGAAATTAACGTCACTCCCTCATGGCAGTTCTGTTATTATGCCTCATGCGATCTAATCTTGTTCGAGATTTACTATCTTATTTCTACATTACGAAAATAGTAAAGCAAAAGGTAATAAACCAGTTAGTGAAGGGAGAACCGCGAGGGTATATACGTTTGCGAGAAGTGATAAACAGTGACTAACATCCTAGTTAAAAGTCGAACTGATACGTTTATATCAAATTTTACAAACGTAGAACGCGAACATATTGTATATCGGTCCGACGTACAAAGTGAAGTAATACGCCACTGATCGACCTTGCGTTAATAGTAGTGTGAGGACACAGTGTTTTCCTCTTGCATTTCTGCTTTTGGTTACAGTGTCACGAATGTTGCTTAAGACGTTTCTGTGCTAAGCAGCTGTGGTCATCAGGCGGAATTTTAAATGAAGAACCTTTATATTTCACATTTCGTTGACTTTTGGTCATTTGTAACAAATTGCCTGTAATAAGACTAGACGATCACATAAACACAGTTTATTTCATCAAAGTTGGACATATTCGTTACAAGAAAGTTATCCACGATCCTTATTTATACAAAATAGGTTTCTTTTCCTGTCTGTTGATCGCAGTTTTTTATTTCAAAATTACCAGTTTCCGGCATTGTCGTCACCCTCTTCATATATTTTAAACGACAAAATAAATTACAATTAGGTTCTAATCCTGTGTAAACATAGCTTAAAAGTTTGTTATCTAATTGCAATACAAAAGTTATGTAACATACCATACGTTTTAGTTACAGAGTAACCTGTCGTAATGGAACTATCAGTTGATTGTCATATACTAAAACTAGCTCTCATGCTGTCGCTATTTATTACGATTTTAAAAGGAATTTGATTGACACAAACACCTGCAGCGTTAAAGAGTGTCTTCTATTCATACTAACCGACTTAAGATACTATACTAAAATAATTAACATAAAAAACTTTTCCAAGTATTATACAACAGAAAGAGGTATGGAACTTTGACGAACCACCATACTGCAAAAGAGTGATTCGAAACAGTACGAAACTCTCCACACCAATCAGAGGAGCACTAAACCATATGCTATCTAAAGACAAACGTTACGAAATATGTAAAGATTGCAGGAGAAGAGCGTCGCAGTAGAGTACTGTTTCTGTTGTGAAACTACTCCAGACTGGTTATGAAAACTGCCCATATCCCATCAGTCTATCACTCGACTACGAGCCTCCTAAAGTGCATCGCAACTCAACCTGTACTCTGACACATTATTTGACAGCACTATCCCGCATCGAGCGAGGTGGCGCACTGGTTAACACACTGGACTCGTATTCGGGAGGACGACGGTTCAATCCCGCGCCCGGCCATCCAGATTTAGGTTTTCCGTGATTTCCCTAAATCGCTTCAGGCAAATGCTGGGACGGTTCTTTGGAAAGAACAGGGCCGACTTCCTTCCCCGTCCTTCCCTAATCTGATGAGAGCGATGACCTCGCAGTTTGGTCTCTTCCCCCCAAATCAACCCAACCCAACCAACATCCCGCGAATGGAAACAGACGCGAATTGCTCTCAACAGACTGCATGACTGGTGTCCCCAGTGTCATCAGTAACACAAAATGTTGGACCATCGTCCATTTTGAGTGGACATATCGCCAGCTATACACTTGCTCGCATTCGCAATGTCTGTAACTGCCTCATCTGGAAGGTAGTTGGGAGTACCCCAAGGAATTGCGGTATGACCATTATTTTCTACAACTCTGTTTTTATAGGGGTCCACAGCCTCAATGTGATTTTAGAATGAAAATATGGTCCAAGCCGGCTGTGTTCGTTTTGTTATCTATGCGATCGGCCAGTTTCAACTTTGGGTCATTTTCAAGCACGTCTATAAGCCGACATAAACAGAAAAAAATGGTTCAAATTGCTCTGAGCACTATGGGACTTAACATCTGAGGTCATCAGTCCCCTAGAACTTAGACCTACTTAAACCTAACTAACCTAAGGACATCACACACATCCATGCCCGAGGCAGAATTCGAACCTGCCACTGTAGCAGTCGCACAGTTCCAGACTGAAGCGCCTAGAACAGCTTGGCCACCGCGGCCGGCCTTACACAGAAAGATTTCATCTCATAGTACAGTCACAACTGATAACAGTTAGTGGGACAGGATTCCAAATGGGCCATGTGATCACCTGCAAGTTCTGCAACGTACTCCCATGTTGGTCACCAGGTTGGTAAGGGATTCTTGTGGCAGGACGTTCCATTCCTCCACCAGCGCCTTTGATAACAGCTGGACGGCCGTTGGTGCACGTGGACGTGCAGCAAAACATCTCTCCAACGCATCACACACGCGCACCTTGGGATTTTAGTCGGAGAACGGGCAGGGGCAGGCCAGTCCCCTCGACGAACACCTCTTGTTCCAAGAGCCACTCCACCTGCGCTAATCCATACGGTAGCGCATTGTCATGCACAAAAATGAAGTCAGGGCCGAATGTACCCCTAAAAAATAGTATCACAATAACGTTGACCCATGAGTGTACGGTGTTCAAAGTTTTGGAGGTCAGTACGACTATACAACACTATGCCTCCCCACACAATACCACATGGTTCATCAACATGATCATGTTCGACTGGGTGCGTTATGTGTTCCACCTCTCACCATATGAGGGTACCATTACCTCAGGGCGAAACAGAGTTGCAGGCTCTCGCCATCATACTAGCCTTGGGTGCTTGGGCACTATCACCTATCAGTTAAAAATGATGTCCTTATCGACGATGGAAACGATGGCCATAGTTGTTTTCCAGGTGTCATTTCTGTGGACTGCAACTGTTACACACGCAATGGTCGTCATGACCCTGACATACGGCTTGAAACCTGGTAGTCAAAGGAAGGCAGGATTCGGTTACGATTGTGGACGGGGCCGTAATCATTTACTATTGGTTGCCTTTTACAGTAACACACAATTTATTTTAAACCAATAATTCCAGACTCAACAATAAATAAAAATACCACGCGTTATTAATCAAGGAATAAACAACTGTGTAAATAATAGTATTTTCAGTTACTTACAATTTAGCAAATCACCATTAAATACAGAGACAGCAGATAATGTTTTAAAAGCAAGCCACTGTGATCTGGGCAGAAGACCATACACGCCAGAAATGGCAAATTAAGAATTGTTTAAAACTCGCTGCAACTTAAAATTACAGGTATTGAAATATTGAAGTCAAGTGTCCACAAGCACAGCAGAAGGCATGAGACGCAAGGAATGGCAGTAAATAAGGTTTTTAAGGCTTACCGCTAAAATACAAATACCAAATTAGAATTTTAAGGCAAATAACCACAATCAAAGCTGAAGGCCTAACACGACAGGAATGGCAATAACATAAAAAAATTAGAAACCTGCTGCAAAACAGCAAACACATTACCAAAGGTTAATTAAAAAACAAACAACTGGTCACCAAACGTGTAACTTTGTAACAGAACCCTTAACATCCACTGAATAGTACACTGCCAGATTTATTCCAGAAGGCGGCCAGACCTATTAACTAGCCATATATAACCTTTAGTGTAGGCATTACAAGGTATTGTAATAAATAATACAATAATAAAACACAGTGACCAGTACATAAGTGTCTTAAAGGGTACTGAGGCAGATTATACCTGCAGAGGGCGTGGGCTGAAGTAGTGTTACACTGAACTACTGGCCACCAGACCTCCTTTTAGAACACACATGCCTTACAAGAACCATGGGGCCACAGACGGTGCTCCAGGAATCGACATCTGAGAAGGTCCGGCAACAAACACTTTCGCGACCGATGAGATAGGCAGCCAAGAGTTGCATTCACTTCACAAGATGGTAACTCAGACTAGTGGCAGTCTAACGAATTACGAATGATCATCTTGCTGAAGCTACCTGACGTCCGATAAACCAAATGCAACGATGGAACAACATGCCAAAGCTGGAACCCGCGGCCTGCACTGCGCCCCCAGAATACTGTGTTTAGAGCGCCTGGAACGAGAAAGGAATTACTACCACGAGAGTATAAGAACCACCAACGGGCCTACAATCAAGAAAGCTGTCAAAACTACACGCCTTACCGGACAGCAGCGACAAGGCGAGGAAACGTACACTGCCGTTACATACACTAACCCCAGGGCAGATAATGGGGTGTTAGCGTCCACCGGGCAAGAAAAATTACCGCTGGTTGAACTAAATAAATTGTAGCAACTTGAACTCAGTAAATAGAAATAAGAAGTCAAGGAATATAACCAGATCCGCCTTCCCCAAGCACTCCACTCGCTGCTCGTCGCCTCGACGACACTACGAGCAGAAACACGAAGCCAAGTCGCTGGAGAATCGCGAGATATCACAATGGTGGAGGTTTCTCTACTTGGATTGAAATTCATTCATTTTAAAGCTTGCTGGATCCGATTTACGACGAGGTCATGCACCCTCATGACCACACCCTTCCATCCGGCAGTCCATGCGTGCCGCCAGAGGTCCTGGCGTTTTCTGGCACTGTGAGGACCTGGCTCCTCCTGAGCCCCAACCGAACTGGCCCACTCACACGACCCGGAAAAACAACCACGTCGCCCCAAAGATAGGGAAACAGTTACTACATATCGATAAACGCCGCTGCTGCCACTAGGGGACAGGCAACGCTTGCGAAACCCAGTGGTGCCAGTCAACTCGAGAAGAAGATAAACAGCCACAACCATGACAACTGAACGATACCGTGTGGCCTCCAACAGAGGGTGGAAACCTACAAACAGGACCAACGCGAGCCGCAGCACGGCTCACGGCTGCACCGGAAAAACATTGTTCTCGCTTTAATACTCCCTTCACACTGTTCCGGATTGCAACGTGTCACACCCGAGCCAAGTGAAAATACGTGCAAATTCAGTCTCTGGAGTTAAAATGATTCATCCCCCACAAGACGTTTCATCTTAAGGTATCAAACTGATGCTCCCAATGGATCGAACATTCGCATGTGGTCTCTACAGTTTGTAAACACAGGATTTGTGTGTGTGAAATCTTATGGGACTTAACTTTAAGGTCATCAGTCCCTAAGCTTACACACAACCTAAATTATCCTAAGGACAAACACACACATACACACACCCATGCCCGAGGGAGGACTCGAATCTCCGCCGGGACCAGCCGCACAGTCCATGACTGCTGCGCCCTAGACCGTTCGGCTAACCCCGCGCGGCAAAAAAGGATTTGTATGTAAGCAAAGAGTACTGGCCTCCCTCTGTTCGCACGAGTATGTCGGATAAATTAAAACTTGTTTCCATCATAGTTACACAAAACCAGGTCTCCATGCCAGTCGGGAGTTATAACTGCCTGCAACAGTTTAGCTTGATTTGAGATATCGGCTGGTTATGAAGCCATACAGGTTACAGCTGTTACAGGGTCCACATAATGATGACGAAAGCAAACGTGTGGCATTTTCTGACGAGCTTCAAATGCTATTGATAATAATAACACTATCGCACAACGCATCGTATTCGGTGATGAAACAACTTTCCACCTTAAGGGAAAGTAATCAAACACAGTGTTAGAATTTAGGGCCTACAAAACCCACTTGCAGCCGTTGAATATGTACGAGACTCGCCCAAAGTCAATGTGTTCTCTGTGATATTCCACTCATTTGCTTACGACTCATGGTCAGTATCATGCCATGTTAAAAAACCGGTTGTTTCCAAGGCTGAACAAGGACAACTTCCTTTTTCAACAAGATGGGGCACAAGTGTGTAAATATCTGAATGAATCTCTACCGAGCCGTTCGATTGGTCACCAAACAGACGGCGGCTTAACACTTCTCCGCTGACCTCTAGGATCACCGGATTTGACACTGTGACTTCTCCTTGTGGGATTTCATTGCCCGTACTGCTACTGGCTGTTTCCTCCTCCCTGGAATCATTTCCACATTCGTTATTTTTAGTTATTTTTAGTAGTATAGGCGACACTCAGCTCCACGGCCACATCTTGCTGATGTGGAAGGCTCCAGCCAGCCAATGAAGTAACCATATATAATGTCGCCCAATTACGTAGGCTGACTCCTCAAAATATGAGCCCAAACAAGTCTAATACGACGTCTTACTTATTGAATATTTGTGTCCTGTGTAGAATATTATGATAATTTTGGCTACTTCATCCTCTTGGCAAGGTCCTACTGGAGGTGCAGATGATTTTCCGGTTTGTAACTGAATCATGTGATTTAATGCGGACACATAAATGAGACTTAGCTTTGTCGCAAGTTTCCTCACGTGATACTCACAATAAAGCAGCCGCCAGACGAGCAATGGACTTGCTGTAAAAGAATTCAAAAGACCAAAGGTTCACACAGGCAGTAACGTGTTCAGAATAAAGATCAGTGCTTAGAGAGAGCGAAGAAGTTAATTAACATTAATGAAAGCAGCTAGCCTTGGGTCAAGAAAGCGGGAACAGTTTAACAGGGGCTTATCACGCTACATGTCGCTGTTCAGCGCCGATATCTCGCGCTGCAAACGTAAAGGCAGCACAGACGTAACCATCGTAGTTACGGCGTTCTTCGTAATTCTAAACATCAGCATTAGGTTTAATTTGAAAGTGTCCAAACAAATAATATCTTTCGCTCGACTATGGAGAGAATCATGTTCATCTATGTTTCACTCAAGGAAAGTAGAAAGCCGAAAATTAATGCTGCGCCGTTGTAAAACTTTATTTATATAATCGAAGCAAAGCTTCACCCCAAGGTATGTTTTACTTTATGCACAAAGAACTGAATATCAGAGGTTTCAGATTAACGTGTTTTTTGTTTCGTTATGCAGTTGTCCTGAAACGACTGCATTCAACTGGATGTCACTAACCAGTTTTCCAACAGGGAAAAGGGGAACTACAGCATAACGTGGAATCCGGGCAACGTCTCGTTTCTGACGAATCTCCACATTATTGGGAAATGAGTGGTGGGTTAAAAGGCGAAGTGAAAAAAAAGTGACCTGGCCAGGATTCTGTCCCACAACCATTCGTTTCTCAGATAGACGTTTTACAGCCAGACCGGCACACTAGGTGCAAGATTTTTTACGCTCTCTGCCATCTCAAGGCACTACCGCTCTATAGTCTTAAGGCGGCTGTTGGCTAAGTAATAGTGGCGTCGTTTTCACAAATTTAATTTGTCATAACTCAGAAAATTTGTAAGAAATATTTATAAATTATAAACATAAACCTTCCTCGTGAATTAGTATATCTATTAGTGAAAACCGTATAAAAATGCTACAGTACCTCCTGAGATTAACCTACACACAAGACGCACGCGCGCAGGCGACTTCAATTTATTTATATAGAGAACAGAAAAATGATACGACTTGCGACAACGAGGTAATGAGACTGATTTTCTTTGCAAGATGTGGCAACCCTACAGGCTTGCTTAGGCATAATGTCTTTGACCTTGGTCTATAAGCTGCTTCTAGTCCAAGTGGCACATGGATGCAACTGCTCAGTCGTGAGTTGTACTGAAAAGTTAACACGTGTTTGTGTCTCTCGTCATGGAAATGGAACCGCATAATATTGCGCAACGGTATGCCATTTCTTTTTGCGTTAAACTGGGTGAAAACGTGACGACAACTTACGGAAAGCTTCAGAAGGCTTTTGGAGAGGAGGTTATGTCAAGATCTCAAGTTTTTCATTGGCATAAAACGTTTAGTGAAGGCAGAACGAATGTTGAAGATGAAGACCGCAGTGGACGACCATCAACCTCACGGACGGATGTCAACTTGGCCAGGGTGCGTGAACTCGTACAATCTCATCGAAGATTATCCGTGAAAAAGATTGCAGAAGAACTGAACATCAGTCGAGAAACGGTTTTGCTAATAATAACTGAAGATCTTGGTATCAGAAAGATTTGTGCAAAAATTGTCCCCAAAAATCTCACACCACAACAGCGAGAAAACGGAAAAATGTGGCAGCCGATCTGTTAGAGCAAACGGAAATCAATCCAGAATTTTTGAGCCGTGTTATGACTGGTGATGAAAGTTGTTTTTTTTTTTCAGTATGATCCAGAGACAAAACGGCAAAGTTCGCAATGGTGCTCAAAGGGATCACCCAGACCAAAAAAAAAAGCTCGCATGTCAAAGTCAAAAGTGAAATGCTTGCTTGTGTGCTTCTGTGATTCCAAGGGAATTGTTCATAAAGAGTGTGTGCCTCCTGGACAAACAGTTAACCAATATTACTACAAAGAAATTTTAGAAAGACTTCGTAAAAGTGTTCTTCGTGTCTGTGCCAACATTGCTGATAATCGGATTCTGCATCACGATAGTGCGCCATCCCATACTGCTCTGTCAGTACAGCAACTTTTAACCTCAAAACAAATTTCAGTACTACCACAGCCACCTTATTCACCAGACATAGCTCCGTGCGACTTTTTTCTGTTTCCAAGAGTCAAACGGCGGTCGAGGCACACCATTTTCAAACAACACAAGATGTCCAAAAAACTGTGACGATGGTCTTGGAGGATATTACAGAAGATGAGTTCCAGAAATGTTACCATCAATGGCAGAAGCGCTGGAAAAACTGTGTGCAATCAGAAGGGAATTATTTTGAAGGAGACAACACTATCTTGACTGAAACGGTGAGCTACATTTTTTTTTTCATTACTTTATTTTCGCACCTCGTATACTGGCACTTATTAAGGTGACGAAGTTTTGTGTAAAGGAATCGAGGTTCGTAAACGATTATTATCTTAACAGATTGATCAGATGTAAGTAGGCTGTTTAGGTTTTTTTATTGGTAACGCCACGTAGCGCTCTGTATGAAAAATCACTGGCTGTGCTGTGCGCAGTCTGTGGCTAGTTTGCATTGTTGTCTGCCATTGTAGTGTTGGGCAGCTGGATGTTAACAGCGCGTAGCGTTGCGCAGTTGGAGGTGAGCCGCCAGCAGTGGTGGACGTGGGGAGAGATATGGCGGAGTTTTGAAATTTGTAAGACTGGATGTCATGAACTGCTATATATATTATGACTATTAAGGTAAATACATTGTTTGTTCTCTATAAAAATCTTTCATTTGCTAACTATGCCTATCAGTAGTTAGTGCCTTCAGTAGTTTGAATCTTTTATTTAGTTGGCAGTAGTGGCGCTCGCTGTATTGCAGTAGTTCGAGTAACGAAGATTTTTGTGAGGTAAGTGATTTGTGAAACATATAGGTTAATGTTAGTCAGGGCCATTCTTTTGTAGGGATTATTGAAAGTCAGATTGCGTTGCGCTAAAAAATATTGTGTGTCAGTTTAAGCACAGTTTTGTATAATTGTTCTAAGTGGACGTTTCACAGATAAAACATAGCCACAAGTGAATACACAGTGATTGTAGGATCGTACCGATCGGAGAACAGAAAATAGCAAGCAACCACCCTGTTTCTCTGATCGTGATGAACCCGCAGGGTTTTCACTAAGTGTCGCTAAAGGCCTAACTTCTATCCGTCTTAACCAGCCGATGCCGCCACATAATCTCACCATAGTCGTCGTGATGGAACGCGAGCTGTGTACTGTGGAGGTGGCTCCCTCTGCTACTCATCTGACAACGCACAGGCTCCTTCTAAGAGCAGAAGTTCCGCTTGCCACTGCATCCCGTCCTGGAGGTCTGAAGCCTCTATTCTTAAACCTGGATGTGTGTACTGCCTCCCGTCTCTTCCCAGACTACCTTTGGTCTGCGTCTCCTGTCACTGCTCTCAGCAGAGACTGCGCCACAAAAATAATCTTCCAATGAAAAAAAGTGCACAAAACCCTGGCCTACGAGGAAATTGTTACGCCACTGTCTGTTCTCCCATAAAAAAGTGGTGTAAAAAGTACTCCAATCAGCCAGCTTCACACTGACACCTTTCCTAGCACATTCTGTGTCGCTTCCCTGTGCCACCTCCTTTAGTCCGCCAGTCAGCGGATTCCCCCCGTACAAATTTTACAGGACGTCTGTTCCTAGTATGCCAATCTAGTATTTTTCAAGAACGCCCAATGAGAACATTCCCTGTCCTGTAGAGGAAGAATTCCTCACGCCCCAGAGACTGGCGCCTAGTTGACAGACAAAGCACTAAACAAGTCGTCTATAAGAAATTAGCAACGCCAGAAGACAATATAGAATTGCACAACGACCTGCAGAGGATTGATGAATGGTGCAGTTCAGTTGACTCTGAACGTAAATAAATGGAAAATATTGCGCATAAATAGGAACAGAAGACCACTACTGCACAACTACGCTATTGATGACAAATTGCTGGAATCAGTATCTACCATAATATAATCTATCCAGAGCGACCTTAAGACGAGTGACCACATAAATCAAATGGTAAGAAAAACAGATGCCAGACAGATTCATACGAGGGCTTTTAAGGAAACGTAACTCACCCACGAAGGAAGCGGCATATAAGGCGTTTGATCGACCAATTCTTGAGTACTGTTCATATTTTGTGGCATCCATACTAGCTAGGAATGACCGAAGAGATGGAGGAGATCAGACAAAGAGTTGCGCGATTCGTCACGGGACCGTTAAGTTGGCGCGAGAGCGAAGAGAAACATTGTGCATGACGGAAAAGTTTACTATTGAAATTTCAAATGAGCACTTTCTGGGACGAGTCTGCCAACACATTACTTCCTCCACACATATATATAACGAAGTAGCCACGACGATATAATTCGAGAAACTGGAGCTAATACACAGGCTTACGGGTGACCTCTCTTTCCACGAGCTATTCACTTATGTAACAGGGAAGGGGGATTTTAAAAAAAGTTTATATGTGTGTGAAATATTATGGGACTTAACTGCTAAGGTCATCAGTCCCTAAGCTTAAACACTACTTAACCTAAATTATCCTAAGGACAAACACACACACCCATGCCTGAGGGAGGACTCGAACCTCCGCCGGGAACAGCCGCACAGTCCATGACTGCAGGAAGGGGGATCAGTTAGTGGTGCGTGAAGTACCCTGCACCACACATCGTTAGAGGCTTGCGGAGTACGATGTAGATGTAAATGTGGATGTCAGTCCCTGTCCTCTAGAAAGTATCTCTGCAGTGATCTCGGCCCGCAGCCCCTGCTGCGTCATACGCCGGCTCCCCAGACTAAGATTGACAGGCAAAGTTAACTATTCCACATGCAAAACCTTCCAGTCAGAATAAAACCGCTTAATAAACAGGAAAATATAGTTTGAACTTTACAGTCACTGACATCAATACCGTAATTAACAACAGGCATAAGGCGATGAAGGAGCAAAGCAAGCAGTAGAAACATGTGGATTCACAAGTGCTGAAGAAGGCGAAGTCGAACCATCATCGGGCAAAGTATGTTGAGTGTTTCTTGAGCCTGTCATTACGTGGTGCTTACAGATTGTGTGCCCCTTAGGGCAGGCTATTCTAGGAGCGTACTAGCAAAATGTCCTGACGAGTTTACTGGAGGATGAATAAACGGATCACCACAGAAACCTGACCAAGGAAAAATTTTGGCTCTTCTACAACACTCACCCACTTTGAGCACAGGAGATAATCACACATGCTGCAGCTTTCAGGTATAAGATTTTTCCTCAAATTGCACCCAGTCAGTTCTTCCTTTTCCTCAATGAACAAGCGGTTGCATGGCAGGCAAGGCGTGTGAGATTCTCGAAAAGGAATGTTTCCCTAACAGCCAAGGTGCAAACTTCTACAATCAAGATCTCGGCAAAGTTGTCCATTACTGGGGAAAATGTGTCTCGTTGAGGGGTGAATATGTAGAGAATGACTGAAATTATCAAGTTTCAAGGATGATGTCAGATTTTTTCGATGTGACTGAAAGCTGTACATATTAGAAGAACGGTTTTGAAAGATACACATGTCATGTGAAATGACAGTTTTCTTAGTGCATTTGATAGTTTGTCTGGAATGTTTACCACTATGTGCGTCTTTGCATGACTGAACACGTGGGTGACGCGTATTCCTTAGTGTCCGAGGCTGTAGTATTACTGAACAAGGCTCGGGTGACCGAGGGACTCAGCGGCAGCTTTCGGCCAGGGAGGGACAGAGATTGTCAAGCAGTGACAGAATGAGGAGTTTGGATGGTGGACGTGCCGCACAAAAAATGGCATTTTATCTGAGATGATCCCTGATGTGTAATTGAGTATTAAGGATAAAGGGTGATTTGAGATGGCCGGCCGCCGTGACCGAGCGTTTCTAGGCGCTTCAGTCCAGAACCGCGCGACTGCTTCGGTCACAGATTCGAATCCTGCTTCGGGCATGGATGTCTGTGATGTCCTTAAGTTAGTTAGGTTTAAGTAGTTCTAAGTTCCAGGGGACTGATGACCACAGATGTTAAGTCCCATAGTGCTCAGAGCCATTTTGACCTAGAGAGACGACAGGAAGAGAGAGCCGAGCAACCGTCAGAGAGGCACTCAGAGCCCATCTTAATCATCGATCCGATATGCTACTGGTGTTTCAGTGAACCACTAGGACCAGAAGCATGTACCTGTGGTCTAGGGGTGCCGGCCGCGGTGGTCTCGCGGTTCTAGGCGCGCAGTCAGGGAACCGTGCGACTGCTACGGTCGCAGGTTCGAATCCTGCCTCGGGCATGGATGTGTGTGATGTCCTTAGGTTAGTTAAGTTTAAGTAGTTAAAAAAAAAAGGGGGTAGCGTATTTGATTCATAATCAAAACGTCTTCGATCCTAGGTTCGATCCCCGCCAATGCCTAAATTTTGATAAATAATCAGCATTGGCGGCCGAAGACTTCCGGCATAAGAAGTCAGCCTCATTCTGCCAACGGCCTTGTCAGAGAGGGCGGAGGAGCGGATAGAGGTTCAGGGCACTCTCTTGTCCTAGGGGTGGGAAATTGCCCCTAAAGGCGGAAGAATCAGCAATGATCAACGACATGAAGATGCAGAAGGCAATGGAAACCACTGCATTAAAGACACGTAACGTGTATCCACTGGACATGTGGCCTGCAGTTGAAGAAGTGTCATGATGATCTCTCCATTGGCAAAAGATTCCGGAATAGTCCCCCATTCGGATCTCCGGCAGGGGAATGCCAAGGGGGAGGTTACCATGAGAAAAAGATTGAATAATCATCAAAAGGATAATGTTCTACGAGTCGGGGCGTGGAATGTCAGAAGCTTGAACGTGATAGGGAAACTAGAAAATCTGAAAAGGGAAACGCAAAGGCTCAATCTAGATATAGTAGGGGTCAGTGAAGTGAAGTGGAAGGAAGACAAGGATTTCTGGTCAGATGAGTATCGGGCAATATCAACAGCAGCAGAAAATGGTATAACAGGTGCAGGATTCGTTATGAATAGGAAGGTAGGGCAGAGGGTGTGTTACTGTGAACAGTTCAGTGACCGGGATGTTCTAATCAGAATCGACAGCAGACCAACACCGACAACGATAGTTCAGGTATACATGCCGCCGTCGCAAGCTGAAGATGAACAGATAGAGAAAGTGTATGAGGATATTGAAAGGGTAATGCAGTATGTAAAGGGGGACGAAAATCGAATAGTCATGGGCGACTGGAATGCAGTTGTAGGGGAAGGAGTAGAAGAAAAGGTTACAGGATAATATGGGCTTGGGACAAGGAATGAAAGAGGAAAAAGACTAATTGAGTTCTGTAACAAGTTTCAGCTACTAATAGCGAATACCCTGTTCAAGAATCACAAGAGGAGGAGGTATACTTGGAAAAGGCCGGGAGATACGGGAAGATTTCAATTAGATTACATCATGGTCAGACAGAGATCCGAAATCAGATACTGGATTGTAAGGCGTACCCAGGAGCAGATATAGACTCAGATCACAATATAGTAGTGATGAAGAGTACGCTGAATTTCAAGACATTAGTCAGGAAGAATCAATACGATAAGAAGTGGCATACGGAAGTTCTAAGGAATGACGAGATACGTTTGAAGTTCTCTAACACTATAGAAACAACAATAAGGAATAGCGCAGTAGTGTGGCGATACCTGTAAGACATGCTAGCCCACGCCTCTCGCGGTGTGCGTTTAACCCCATTTAAATGACGCGCCAAGCGCGCGCCCAGCGGCTGTACGATTAATTAAATAATCGGCGTGCGAATCACAGTTGAAATCTCTGGTCCAGAGGGACGTGAGGAGGCTGTGGTCCAGAGAGAGAGTAAGAGTCAGTCGAGTCTTGTGCAGTCTTAAGAGTCAGTCGAGCTAGAAAGTGTCTTGTGAAACGATCATTCTGTGGACAATATTAGTGTGATGATTTCTTTTATGTGTGTTGTGTTGTCTTCTTCGATGAGCAAAAAAAAAAAAAATATATAGGTAAAATAAATTTTTGTGATGTCCATCAATAAGTTCATTCCAGTAAAAATAGAACCACTTCCCTTCACCTTTATTCACCCTTTTTTCTTTCTTTCCTTTCAACAAAACGAAAACAAAAAATTACCACCCTCCCTTTTTTTTTAAATTCCGGACATCACACTGGCGACCGTTTACAGGACGCCAATATTCGGATTTTAACAAGGGCAAATTAAAGTAAAATCATACGTGTAGTACTATTTATTGTCTTGTACATTGGCTAAAAAACTGTAATTTTCTCTTTCATGCCCAATATGAAAACGAGAGCTAACGTTGTTTCAAGATTAACAAGATTTCTGCAAGCTTCAACGCAGCATTTGTTCTGCTATGCCATTGTCCAGCGTGCGCCTCCCGCCTATCCTAACTTTTATTCCCATTTCCCATGCCTTTCCCTAAACAAGAATCATACCCTTTGTCAATGGAATTTCTATTATTGTAACATTGAAATTCAACAGTAAGATATGCAGAAGTCATTGTTATGAGTCAATCCTGTTTGTTACGTCACGTCACCACTTTCAGATTAGCTACGCGAATACGGTTACAACCACAATAATAATTCAGACATTTTTGGAAATTCTATCAAGTAATAGTTATTACCGTCTAACTATTTAAATTTTATTTATCTTTTGTACTTTACAAGCCATCGCCATTCTGGGTGTACTATTTGTATACTTCACGTTTGTTAATTATTGGCAAAAATGGAACAACAGCAACAGCAAACTGATAACGGTGATGCTACTGTATCATCAGCATCCCCTTTCCTAGGCTTTTCCAGCCCAGAATCTATGGAATTTACTGCAGGTGTATCACATCAAATAATACTAAGTAACGAAAGTAATTCATCAGGTGACACACCCAATAATCCTGACCCTATGGAAAACGATAGTAGACGTGTCCAACTAGGGATTTCCCACTCCGATCCTAATTTGCACAACTCTAGTGAAAGGAACAATGATCCAAACATTGATCCGAATCAGTACGGAATTTTAATACAACTTCTTACGCGAAGTATGGATAGCATCCTTAATGAAAGGTTTGATAAACTAGACACTAGATTTGATAAACAGGAGCAGAGTGCAAAAGAATTAAACAGCAAAATCGATCAATTGTCTTCTGAGATAACATCTACTCTGGAAAAACAGGCTAACCAAATCTCAGAACTTAATTCAAAAACGACACAATTGACCGAAAGTTTCAACGAATTGTCATGTCGTGTAAACACTCACGAAAATTCCTTTGTTAAATATCAAACAGTGACAAATTCCGAAATGCAGTCATGTAAAACCAAGCTGGATCAGGTCACGAACGCTCAGGCTCAGGTCAATGATCTAGTTCAGAATTTCGTGCAAAATCAAACCACCTCACAAAATAAAATTTCGATGGATATCGAAGGTATTACTCAACAAGTTAGCGTAGTATGCTTACAACAATTAGAAGTGAAAGAAAAAATTTCCCATTTGGAGGAAAAAACAGAATCGCTTTCTTTAGAGTGTAACGCAAACATTGCAGAAAAATTAGTGCACGAATGTCGTATTTGCAACAAGCTCATTGAGCAAAGGGTAGAAACCGCTACAAAAGAGATTTTACACCAGGCCATGTCGCAGGTGCAAACCGAGACCAACACTTTAAAAAACCAAATTTCTCAGTTATTAACTCCCGATTCTAACGTAGTTACTGTTCCGCCTACAACCCCACTCACAACGAGTTCACCGCCTAATTTCACTGTGCAGTTTGTTCCACAGTCTAACAGCGAATCACTTGCGAGCGAAAAACATCAAACAGAGCCGCTCTCAGTGATCGCACAAAACAGTAATTCTCAACCACCCTTGTGCCATGAAGTTTCACCAGGGAACAATAGTTCAGGCCCTATAGTGCCTGCCGGTATTGTTGACGGTAACATGATTAAACATGCCTATTTTCCAACGTTCCGTTCCGATACTCAGGGGATTCGCTACACTAAGTGAATATGTGCCGTAGCGTGCACAGGGCCCCGAGCTGTGGTGGTGCTATTTCCCTTTTAGTTTTCTGCACCGCTGCCTACTCTTTTACTATTCTTTGTATCTATCAAAACAACTCTTCAACTAACAATCTATCTAGAAAGTCGGTAAAGAATAACCGGATTGACTATTTTACCCAAAAGTGATTTCGGAAATTACCGTTTGGACTTACTGGATCTTCAGCAGCATTCATTCGTAGCTTAAACGAAATTTTACCTGTTTATCTTCGTGACAATATTACTTCATATGTTGACGATATTCTTATTGCTAAACGTTCTTGGAGTGAGCATGACAAAATTTTGGATTCATTATTACGTGTTTTTGCTAGAGTTGGCATTACAATGAACTTGGAAAAATCTGAATTTGGTCGTTCTCAGGTGAAATTTCTTGGTCATATTATTTCTACAGAAGGTATTCTTCCAGATCAAGAGAAACTAGACACTATTCGTAATTATGCTGTTCCTACTACAAAACGTGATGTTCGTAGTTTCCTTGGTCTCTGTAATTTTCTTAGACGCTTTGTTAGATTGGATAATTTGGCCACACCCCGTTTGTGTGAACTATCTGGAAGGAATTCTAATTGGTGTTGGGATGAGGAAGCTCAATCAAAATTTGAACAACTTCGTGAATGATACCCAAGCGGTGCACCCGATTGTTTTTATTAGGTCTTTTGACGGAATGTTTCCGCACAACTGGTCAGATGCGGAAAAGATTTTTTTTGTAAGTAATCTGTTGAGGGGGCGAGCATCCAGATGGGGAGCTGAAATAAAAAGGCAAAATTTAACTTTCAAGCAATTGGAAGAGGCTTTTCTGCAGGAATTCTGGTCAGAACATGAGCAAAAACAACTTCGACGTGAATTTCACAATCCCGAACCATACAACCCTCGTAAAGAAACTTTGCGTCAATATTTTGAAAGATACCTGGACAAAACACTTTATTGGTCAAAACCGGCCGATCTTGCCGATGTGATTAACACTTTAAAAAGTCATTTACCCCTGCATTACCGGACACAATTAATTGGTGTTCCGGAAACTAACATCAAGAAATTTCTAGATTATTTGAATGAAGTAGACCTTGTGTTTAGAGGAGATTCAGCGAACACTCCACATATTTATAATGCTAATTCCAACTCTCGCCAAAACAATTGCCATAATTTCAATCAAAATAACAACAGCGGTAACATGTGGAATGCAAACCCGCTTCCTCAAAATCAGGGGCAAAAATCACAACAGCCCAACTTCACACAATATTCGCAGCAATCTTGCGATCCCCGATTCCAAAATTCCAACAATTACAACAGTTTTTGTAATGGTCAATTTTACCGAAAAAGTAATAGTAATGGCAACAGACGCAATGGTAGTTTCAACAACAATCAGTACTCCAGAGGCAACAACAACCGTAACCGAAACAACAACAATCAAAACAGACGTCAGGATGGAAGATAAACCCTGGTTATTTTGAGAGAAATTCGCCATATCAGCAGAATAATTCAAATTGTCAAAATTCTAGAGTCAGTTATCCACCACCGCAGTGGGGAAACCCGAACTATACACCACACAACTACAATTATATGTTTCCGAATGCACGACACTTTGTACCAACAAACAATGCTAATAATCAGGACTGCGGTAATCAAACTCCACCGAATACCAAACATGTCCATGAACAAAGGATAAATATTATTGAGGTAAGTGATGACCAAAATGCGTCGCCTAATAACGCGGCGGAAAACATGAGCAGACCGGCGTAAGCGCCCAACCCCCGGTCGAGAACGTGAGCACGGGCGCAAATAATCTTGCAAATTGTTTTTTGAGATTCCAAGACGGACACACTATGGAACATGACCTTCTTGCCGAGAATAATAAGTCTAGTAATAACGACAAAAAAGGACTTTACGCCCACCACCACTTAAAGCAGTATGTAAAGTAAGAGAAAGAGAAAGGATGTGCTAGTTACAGCTAAAATGTTAGTGTTAATTGTTAGTCAATGCAAAGAATCATAACGCATTAAACTATAGCAAATCTACGTTAAACATTACATGCAATCCAAGAACTATTTAATCTACGTTATATTTACTATGCTACGAATAATTTGACTACTAGCCAAGGACAACGAAGTTAGCGACCAAACTTACTCCTTAAACAGGCATTTTCTAGAACAGGAAACTATGTACAAGAAAAAAGATTTTATTATGTTAATAACTGTGATGAATTTGAGAGCCACCGGAATGCTATACTATACGCCAGCATGAGTGAATGATTGTGCTGAAATGAGTGTGAAAGAATGAATGTGAATTTTAGTTTATAAGGTAGTTTTTATGATGATGATGAGGATTTCGTTGTGTGTGAGCCAATGATGCCACCACGTAGTATTATTTGATGATTTGCGATTTATATTGAAGCTGTTCTATGAGAAGAAAGGTGAATATTAATTATATGAAGCTGTATGAATGAAAACGATACGTGTGTATGAATACTGATAGATGTTAATGAGAAATGATTCGCCGTGTAGGCAATAAAAAAGGAGAAAGAAAAACTTATTTGGTACGTGCCCTATTTAAAAAACCATTATCTCACGCTTGGCATAAAGAGTTTGTGTGCTCTCCATCGTAACAAACGTAAATTTTGTACATAGGTCATTGTGGAGGAAAAATGTTTATCAGCCACAGCGAAATAAATAATCTGCTTACGTAGCGAATAAAAATTGCTGTCGTTATAGAATCTCATTCTTTACACAGGCTAATTGTGTAGTACCATGCATGCAGGCTGCCTTCGTAAGATTCCTATTCTACATTTACGAAGGTCGTGTTTAATGGTTACGAACTTATGAACTCACTAACATTAACACTATTTTAAAAAAATGTTTTTATCCTGTGAAGTAATTTAGGTGAAATCTAGCACTCATTGCTTGATACTGTGAGGACATGGACATATGTATTTGTGTAAGTGGGATAGTATATAAGTTATGCAATTTTATGTAGTTCTGTCTGGACCAGAGTTAAGAAAATGCGACTCTCATAAAACAATTGCTAGGATACGAAGTCTCCCGCTCTCTGCTCATGTTCTCGACCAGGAAACAAAAACTACACGACTACCGGTACGACGTACAATTCACGATTACAAGAAAACATACTTTAGTGTATGAGATTTTTCTTTCTCTTTCAGCAAAGTGGATAAGTTTTGGAAGATTTGTGTGTGAAGCAGTACGACGCAGCTGTCTTCGTGGACACAGCGATTTTCTTGTCTTTATGGAAACTAAAGCGCATTCATTTTCCTTTACCTACAGGAAATTCATATATTTATTTTACTACGTGATACTCACTAAAGTACACCTCTTATGGAAGGATTCTATAGTCATTTATTAGTACGTTTACTGACCGAATTTTTTTCAGGAATATAAACTACCGTGTCATTAAGCGCGTATTTACCTAAACATGACTGATTCAACGAGTGAATTAAACCATATACGGTACTCACATTGATTCTTGCAAAACTCTTTGACTGATTTACAGGAAGTGATTGACAATGATCATTGAATTTCTTTTTGCTTAAACAGCAATTCGGATCAACTTTAAAGGATGAAACTGAATACAACATGAATTGGCTTAAAGTCAGTGAAACTTGCGCAATGGCAAAGTTTATGATGCATACGTTACGCAAACAGATACACTATTCGTCGCACACATGTGTGAATACACTACTGTATTGATGAAAATTTTGTAAATATGAATATAACCCAATCCTTCTATCTTGATCCTACTCCCACCTCCTTGCCCACTGCTGGACGATGGATAGTGGGGTAGTGAGGTTTTTGCACTATTCTTTTGTATATTTTGTCCATTCATAATTTGTAGCACTAGGGTCTTTCGTCGAGTTTTGCAGAATTCTTGATGGCAGATGCCATAGATTTCAATATTCTGTAAAGAAGGAGATAGTACTCCGTTAGTGCACATGCACAGCAAGAAATAGATGGTACAACCTGAATTTCGTGTACATAAATATGTCATGTCATGTCTAATTGTAAAATTTTGTAAATGTAAACAACTAGCAATCTCAATATAAATCTGAATTTTGTAAAGTTTCACAGGACACGACTAGCAAAACATGTCTAATTGTAAGTTTTTGAAGATGTAAACAACTAGTATTCTCTATATAAATATGAATTTTGGGAGAGTTTCACAGGTCACGACTAGCAAAGTATTTCAATGGCTATGTAGCAACTTAGCTACGAAGAAGTTCATTTGTATTATGTATATTGAATTTCATGTCAATAGTAGGTAATCATTTTATGTATATGTACATGTCCATTTTTTCTATGTAATTTTGAACTTGCCTATTCAAAACTTAAATGTCCTCTTGTGAAGGCTACACACAAAACAGTCTTACTATGTGCACCTAATATAAAAGGAGAAAAGATGCAAAGTGTAATTTTGCTCAAAAGTGAAGTGTCTGTGAAAATGTATTCTCAGAAGGAACAGGACGTCGAACCTCCCTTCTGAACAGTGTAAAAAAAAATCAAATAGTGTTGATAAAGAGAAATCAACCAGTCAAGAGTAAAAATATGATAGAAAAGTGTTTTCCGTACAAAGTGATAAGTTTAATCTCAAATTCTACGATAAAGTGCAATGATGCGTGTCACAGTGATCCCTACCTTGGAAAGTGCTTGGAAGTCTGCGTTGTACGGTCTTCGGATGCGGCTACCAGTACTGTCGCGTCCGTCGTAAGGGGTGGCGCCGCCAGACGTGTCACCGCCTATTATACCTCAACAGCGGACCCGAGCGCGAGGCTGTACGCAGTGCCGCGGTGCGTGGTGGATGGACCACTTTATCAAAATTACTGCACTCGTGCACGCACAGCCACTCTTAAACACCAACAATACTGACATAAACTTTGTTGTCATCGACAACTTAAAACCAAATTGTATGACCTTTTGTGTTCTTTTGTCGTAAGCAGATTCATTACCTATTGTCCTGATGTGCAAACTATAAAGTAAACAAAGTTGTGACTTTTACTGTGCTTCGCACGACGCACCACACTGAACTGAGGCAAAGCATAGTGCTCACTGGTCGACACAATAAGAACTGTGAATACAGGGTAGCAGCTATTGTTTTAATAACAGGACTGCCAACGGTGCAGGCATCTCTCTAAAAAAAAATGAATCATCCATTGATCAATTTCAAAGTGGCTATTTTGCAATGTGCAACAATTTATGTGTATTTACTTAAACTTTGTACTTTAGGCTATAATTCTTTATATATGTATGTACTTGTCATATGTTTGAAAATGTTGTATAATGCTGGTGCAAACACTGCACAACCTTGTTCGTCAACTCAAATCTGGTACTGCCGCGAAGTTTGAAAAACTTACGCACCAGTAGAGGGGGCCGTGTGGCGATACCTGTAAGACACCGCTAACCCACGCCTCTTGCGGTGTGCGTTTAACCCCATTTAAATGACGCGCCAAGCGCGCGCCCAGCGGCTGTACGATTAATTAAATAATCGGCGTGCGAATCACAGTTGAAATCTCTGGTCCAGAGGGACGTGAGGAGGCTGTGGTCCAGAGAGAGAGTAAGAGTCAGTCGAGTCTTGTGCAGTCTTAAGAGTCAGTCGAGCTAGAAAGAGTCTTGTGAAACGATCATTCTGTGGACAGTATTAGTGTGATGATTTCTTTTATGTGTTGTGTTGTCTTCTTCGATGAGTAAAAAAAAAAATATATAGGTAAAATAAATTTTTGTGATGTCCATCAATAAGTTCATTCCAGTAAAAATAGAACCACTTCCCTTCACCTTTATTCACCCTTTTTTCTTTCTTTCCTTTCAACAAAATGAAAACAAAAAATTACCACCCTCCCTTTTTTTTAATTCCGGACATCACAGTAGGCAACACAGTTGAAGAGGAATGGACGTCTCTTAAAGGGTCATCACAGAAGTCGGGAAGGAAACATAGGTACAAAGAAGGTAGCTGCGAAAAACCATGGGTAACAGAAGATATACTTCTGTTAATTGATGAAAGGAGGAAGTACAAACATGTTCCGGGAAAATCAGGAATACAGAAATACAAGTCGCTGAGGGATGAAATAAATAGGAAGTGGAGGGAAGCTAAGACGAAATGGCTGCAGCAAAAATTTGAAGACATCGAAAAAGATATGATTGTCGGAAGGACAGACTCAGCATACAGGAAAGTCAAAACAACCGTTGGTGACATTAAAAGCAACGGTGGTAACATTAAGAGTGCAACGGGAATTCCACTGTTAAATGCAGAGGAGAGAGCAGATAGGTGGAAAGAATACATTGAAATCCTCTATGAGGGTGAAGATTTGTCTGATGTGATGGAAGAAAAAACGGGAGTCGATTTAGATTAGATAGGGGATCCAGTATTAGAATCGGAATTTAAAAGAGCTTTGGAGGACTTACGGTCAAATAAGGCAGAAGGGATAGATAACATTCCATCAGAATTTCTAAAATCATTAGGGGAAGTGGCAACAAATGGACTATTCATGTTGGTGTGTAGAATCTATGAGTCTGGCGACATACCATCTGACTTTCGGAAAAGCATCATCCACACAATTCCGAAGACGGCAAGAGCTGACAAGTGCGAGAATTATCGCACAATCAGCTTAACAGCTCATGCATCGAAGCTGCTTACAAGAATAATATACAGAAGAATGGAAAAGAAAATTGAGAATGCGCTAGGTGACGATCAGTTTGGCTTTAGGAAAAGTAAAGGCACGAGAGAAGCAATTCTGACGTTACGACTAATAATGGAAGCAAGGCTAAAGAAAAAATCAAGACACGTTCATATGATTTGTCGACCTGGAAAAAGCGTTCGACAATATAAAATGGTGCAAGCTGTTCAAGATTCTGAAAAAAGTTGGGGTAAGCTATAGGGAGAGACGGGTCCTACACAATATGTACAACAACCAAGAGGGAATAATAAGAGTGGACAATCAAGAACGAAGTGCTCGTATTAAGAAGGGAGTAAGACAAGGCTGTAGCCTTTCGCCCCTACTCTTCAATCTGTACATCGAGGAAGCAATGATGGAAATAAAAGAAATGTTCAGGAGTGGAATTAAAATACAAGGTGAAAGGATATCAATGATACGATTCGCTGATGACATTGCTATCCTGAGTGAAAGTGAAGAAGAATTAAATGATCTGCTGAACGGAATGAACAGTCTAATGAGAACACAGTATAGTTTGAGAGTAAATCGGAGAAAGACGAAGGTAATGAGAAGTATTAGAAATGAGAACAGCGAGAAACTTAACATCAGGATTGATGGTCACGAAGTCAATGAAGTTAAGGAATTCTGCTACCTAGGCAGTAAAATGACGGACGGAGCAAGGAATATATGGAAAACACTAATAAGGAGAAGGGACAGGATGATAGGACATCTGCTAAGACATGAGGGAATGACTTCCATGGTACTAAAGGGAGCTGTAGAGGGCAAAAACTGTAGAGGAAGACAGAGATTGGAATACGTCAAGCAAATAATTGAGGTTGAGGACGTAGGTTGCAAGTGCTACTCTGACATGAAGAGGTTAGCACAGGAAAGGAATTCGTGGCGGGCAGCATCAAACCAGTCAGTAGACTTATGACAAAAAAAAAATAGGAAGGAGAGGTCGATCATACTACAGTGTCAGGACGGTTGGATAGATGGAAGAAGCGATATGGCGCACGGCAGCTTAAAATTTGCGGTGAAAAACTTTTTGTGGATTCTTTAAGTGTGAGAAATTAAGAAAAATTATACAAGACATAGATCGTACTCCTGATCAGCTATATAACTGATGAAAGAAAGCAAAATTATAAAATGTTCCCACTAAAACTCTATCCTCAAACGAAGAAAAGATTGCCCAGGACTACAAAAAAAGTAAAGAGAGGTTAATAGTCTTGCTGAATGGAATGCAGGTAGAGACCATAAAATGAATCTGCCGGCAACAGAGAAGTCTGCTAAGCCTCGAGCTTCAAAAAAATATCACTGTTTTGTGCACCCTCTGTTAGATATCTCAACCAAAAATGTGAGTGGATGGACAAAAATATTTTTACGAAATGGTGTTTCAAAGATTTTGTTCCAGAGACCAAAAACAACTAAAGAAAAAGTGCTTGCCTTCCAAATCATAATGCTTGATCCCGCTAATTCACATCCTGATGAGAAAGAATTGCACTGTAACGGTATTCGCGCATTGTTCTTACCCCCTTGCGTGACGAATTTAGTACAACCTATGAACCAAAACGTTTTACAATACTTGGCAAAAGGGTATTGCCATGATTTGCTTTAGACGCTTCTACAACCAACAGAATGTGAAGAAACCAACAAAAAATTTCTAAAAAAAATTACTGGATAGTTTAGCTTGGTCTGAAATTAAGGTGGAGACACCGAAAACGTCTTGGAAGAATCATTTTATGGAATGAAACGTTAACCTACAGTACAGAGGCAGATGACCTGCCGTTGATAGAACTAATGGAAAAGCTTGATGGACGTGAAAATGCGAATGCGAGTGATATGTCAGAATGGATAAACAGTTTGAAGTGTTGGAATTGTTGAAATGGTTAGTGATCACGCTGAAGACAGTGACGACAAGGAAATAGCTGAAGAAATTGTGCCAGTGATGACTCACACCTAGGGCTTGGCAGCGCGAGATATGGTATTGCGTTATATCGAGCAGCAAGCGGAAGCTATTGCACTGAAACCATGCTTCTTAGAAGATGCACCGACATTGCTGCTAAAAAACGAGATTTTATTTTAAAACAAAGAACTACGGATAATTTCTTTAAGATGTAACTTATATTTCCGCAACTTGGAACTTTGTGCCGATTTATATACACTACTGGTCATTAAACTTGCTACACCACGAACATGACGTGCTACACATGCGAAATTTAACCGACAGGAAGATGCTATGATATGCAAATGATTTGTTTTTCAGAGCATTCACACAAGGTTGACGCCGGTGGCGACACCAACAACGTGCTGACATGAGGAAAGTTTCCAACCGATTTCTCATACACAAACAGCAGTTGACTGGCGTAGCCTAGTGAAAAGTTGTTGTGATGCCTCGTGTAAGGAGGAGAATTGCGTACCATCACGTTTCCGACTTAGATAAAGGTCGGATTGTAACCCATCGTGACTGCGGTTTATCGTATCGCAACATTGCTGCTCGCGTTGGTCGAGATCCAATGACTGTTAGCAGAATATGGAATCGATGGGTTCAGGAATTCCGTGCTGGATCCCAAAGGCCTCGTATCACTAGCAGTCGAGATGACAGCATCTTATCCACATGGCTGTAACGGATCGTGCAGCCACGTCTCGATCCCTGAGTCAACAGATGCGGACGTTTGGAAGACAACAACAATCTGCACGAACAGTTCGACTTCGACGACGTTTGCAGCAGCATCGACTATCAGCTCGGAGACCATGGCTGCGGTTACTTTTGACGCTGCATCACAGACAGGAGCGCCTGTACAAAGCGACGAACCTGGGTGCACGAATGGTAAAACGTCATGAATCCAGGTTCTGTTTACAGCATCATGATGGTCGCATCAGTTTTTTTGCGACATCGCGGTGAACGCACATTGGAAGCGTTCCTTCGTCATCGCGATGCTGGCGTATCACCCGGCGTGATGGTATGGGGTGCCATTGGTTACACGTCCCGGTCACCTCTTGTTCGCGCTAACGGCACTTTGAACAGTGGTCGTTACATTTCAGATGTGTTATGACCTCTGGGTCTACCCTTCAGTCGATCCCTGCGAAACTCTACATTTCAGCAGGATAATGCACGTCCACATGTTGCCTGTACGGGCCTTTCTGGATACAGAAAATGTTCGACTGCTGCCCTGGCCAGCACATTCTCCATATCTCTCCCCAATTGAAAACGTCCGGTCAATGGTGGCCGAGCGACTGGCTCGTCATAATACGCCAGTCACTACTCTTGATGAAGTGTGTTATCGTTTTGAGCTGCATGCGCAACTGTACCTGTACACACCATCCAAGCTCTTTTTGACTCAATACCCAGGCGTATCAAGGCCGTTATTACGGCCAGAGGTGGTTGTTCTGGGTATTGGTTTCTCAGGATCCATGAACCCAAATTGCGTGAAAATGTAATCACATGTCAGTTCTAGTATAATATATTTGTCCAATGGATACCCGTTATCATCTGCATTTCTTCTTGGTGTAGCAATTTTAATAGCCAGTAGTGTACAAATAGTAGTTTGTACTATATTATGTTTTATTTAGCTTTTATTCAGTATTGTGCTCATTAAATACTTATTCACGATATACCCATTGATTTAGTGATATTTCGGTATTATCCGAGATTTTTGTAATTCGGGGGATCCTCAGCCGCAACTAACTCAAATTACCGGGGCTCTACTGTACATCCAATGCTTTCAGTGAAACGATAATGACACGAATTATCGTGAACGATAACCTTCTCGTAGCATTTGCACACAATTATAAAACTACTTTTACACTCAATATTTACGTAAAAATGTACTCTTTGCCTTTTTAAACGAAATATAGTCTAAGACAAAGAATTACGCTCATGAAGGAATTATCCGCATGGGATGGAAATCGGCAGATATCACATACGTGCACAGACAAACAAATAATCGTAATTTCAGAAAATTTCGATGATTTATTCAAGAGAAAGAGCTTCAAAATTGAGCAGTCTTAGCCCGACTGTGGCCGTTATACAACCCGTTATTCGGCTTAGATCCGATTGACAGAATTGTTGGATGTCCGTGCCATATTCTGTCCAATTGGCGCCCTGGCTCGTCGAAATCCCGAGCTGGTATTACGCTCTTACGATAATGCACCACAAGTTCTCTATTGGGGAGACATTCGGCAACCTTGTTGGACAAGGTAGGGTTTGGTAAGCACGAAGACAAAAAGGTGAGCATTACCGTGCAGAAGTGTAAGCCTAGGATGGCTTGCCATGAATTACAACAAAATGTGTCGTAGAATATCTTCGACGTATCGCTGTGCTGTAAGGGTACCGCGGATGGGAACCAAAGAGGTTTGCTATGAAGTTAAATAGCACCCCAGATAATAACTCCTAGTTGTCGGGATGTATGGCTGGTAACTGTCAGGTTGGTATCCCACCACTATCTGGTGTGTCTCCAGACACGTTGTAAGTAGGCTGTTTAGGTGTTTATATTGGTAACGCCACGTAGCGCTCTGTATAATTTTTCTAAGGGGACGTTTCATATGTCGAAATTATTGAATTACTGTGCTGATAAACCACTTACATTATTTGATTTTCAAACAGCTGAGCAAAATTGAACGTACTCAGACATTACTCTCTTTACTTATTCTGATCAACACTAAACTGACACACAATATTTTTAGCGCAGTGCAATCTGGCTTTTAATAATCCCTCCAGAAGAATGGCCCTGACTAACTTTAACCTATACCTTTCACAAATCACTTACCTCACAAAAATCATCGTTACTCGAACTACTGCAATACGGTGAGCGCCACTACTGCCAGCTAAATAAAAGATTCAAACTACTGAAGGCACTAACTACTGGTAGGCATAGTTAGCAAATGAAAGATTTTGATAGAGAACAAACAATGTATTTACTTTAATTGTGTTCAAAAGTCATAATATATATAGCAGTTTATGACATCCAGTCTTACAAATGTACTGTCTCCGATGGACACATGTCCAGATCATCCGCTCTCAAAATTCCGCCATTTCTCTCCCCACATCCACCACTGCTGGCGGCTCACCTCCAACTGCGCAACGCTACGCGCTGTTAACACCCAACTGCCCAACACTACAACAGCCAACAACAATGCAAACCAGCCACAGACTGCACACAGCACAGCCAGTGATTTTCATACAGAGCGCTACGTGGCGTTACCAACATAAAAACCTAAACAGCCTACTTACAACGTCTTCGCTGGTCGTCGGGCTTAAATCGGAGCAGGAGTCACTACTCCAATTAGTGAGATTGCAGCTCGAATGCGCCTGACACCACTGCAAATGGTATTGTTTACGTACAGAGGTTAGTGGTAGTTGGCGCAAAGAGAGACGTACGTAAAACCCCCTTACTGTAAGTCTCCTGTTCCTGGTCCTTTTTTTTTTTTTTGGTCATCAGTCTACTGACTGGTTTGCTGGTTTGATGCGGCCCGCCACGAATTCCTTTCCTGTGCTAACCTCTTCATGTCAGAGTAGCACTTGCAACCTACGTCCTCAACCTCAATTATTTGCTTGACGTATTCCAATCTCTGTCTTCCTCTACAGTTTTTGCCCTCTACAGCTCCCTTTAGTACCATGGAAGTCATTCCCTCATGTCTTAGCAGATGTCCTATCATCCTGTCCCTTCTCCTTATTAGTGTTTTCCACATATTCCTTTCCTCTCCGATTCTGCTTAGAACCTCCTCATTCCTTCCCTTATCAGTCCACCTAATTTTCAACATTCGTCTATAGCACCACATCTCAAATGCTTCGATTCTCTTCTGTTCCGGTTTTCCCACAGTCCATGTTTCACTACCATACAATGCTGTACTCCTGACGTACATCCTCAGAAATTACTTCCTCAAATTATGGGCGGTATTTGATATTAGTAGACTTCTCTTGGCCAGAAATGCCTTTTTTGCCATAGCGAGTCTGCTTTTGATGTCCTCCTTGCTCCGTCCGTCATTAGTTATTTTACTGCCTAGGTAGCAGAATTCCTTAACTTCATTGACTTCGTGACCATCAATCGTGATGTTAAGTTTCTCGCTGTTCTCATTTCTAATACTTCTCATTACCTTCGTCTTTCTCCGATTTACTCTCAAACCAAACTGTGTACTCATTAGACTGTTCATTCCGTTCAGCAGATCATTTAATTCTTCTTCACTTTCACTCAGGATAGCAATGTCATCAGCGAATCGTATCATTGATATCCTTTCACCTTGTATTTTAATTCCACTCCTGAACCTTTCTTTTATTTCCATCATTGCTTCCTCGATGTACAGATTGAAGAGTAGGGGCGAAAGGCTACAGCCTTGTCTTTCTCCCTTCTTAATACGAGCACTTCGTTCTTGATAGTCCACTCTTATTATTCCCTCTTGGTTGTTGTTCATATTGTATAGGACCCATGTCTCCCTATCGCTTACCCCTACTTTTTTCAGAATCTTGAACAGCTTGCACCATTTTATATTGTCGAACGCTTCCATTATTAGTCGTAACGTCAGAATTGCCTCTCTCGTGCCTTTACTTTTCCTAAAGCCAAACTGATCGTCACTTAGCGCGTTCTCAATTTTCTTTTCCATTCTTCTGTATATTATTCTTGTAAGCAGCTTCGATGCATGAGCTGTTAAGCTGATTGTGCGATAATTCTCTGCTCTCTCCTCTGCATTTAACAGTGGAATTCCCCTTGTACTCTTAATGTTACCACCGTTGCTTTTAATGTCACCAACGGTTGTTTTGACTTTCCTGTATGCTGAGTCTGTCCTTCCGACAATCATATCTCTTTCGATGTCTTCACATTTTGCCTGCAGCCATTTCGTCTTAGCTTCCCTCCACTTCCTATTTATTTCATTCCTCAGCGACTTGTATTTCTGTATTCCTGATTTTCCCGGAACATGTTTGTACTTCCTCCTTTCATCAATTAACAGAAGTATATCTTCTGTTACCCATGGTTTCTTCGCAGCTACCTTCTTTGTACCTATGTTTTCCTTCCCAACTTCTGTGATGACCCTTTTTAGAGACGTCCATTCCTCTTCAACTGTGTTGCCTACTTCGCTATTCCTTATTGCTGTACCTATAGCGTTAGAGAACTTCAAACATATCTCGTGATTCCTTAGAATTTCGTATCCCACTTCTTAGCGCATTGATTCTTCCTGACTAATGTCTTGAAATTCAGTGTACACTTCATCATTACTATATTGTGATCTGAGTCTATATCTGCTCCTGGATTCGCCTTACAATCCAGTTTCTGATTTCGGAATCTCTGTCTGACCATGATGTAATCTAATTGAAATCTTCCCGTATCTCCCGGCCTTTTCCAAGTATACCTCCTCCTCTTGTGATTCTTGAACAGGGTATTCGCTATTAGTAGCTGAAACTTGTTACAGAACTCAATTAGTCTTTTTCCTCTTTCATTCCTTGTCCCAAGCCCATATTCTCCTGTAACCTTTTCTTCTACTCCTTCCCCTACAACTGCATTGCAGTCGCCCATGACTATTCGTTTTTCGTCCCCCTTTACATACTGCAGTACCCTTTCAATATCCTCATACACTTTCTCTATCTGTTCATCTTCAGCTTGCGACGGCGGCATGTATACCTGAACTATCGTTGTCGGTGTTGGTCTGCTGTCGATTCTGATTAGAACGACCCGGTCACTGAACTGTTCACAGTAACACACCCTCTGCCCTACCTTCCTATTCATAACGAATCCTACACCTGTTATACCATTTTCTGCTGCTGTTGATATTACCCGATACTCATCTGACCAGAAATCCTTGTCTTCCTTCCACTTCACTTCACTGACCCCTACTATATCTAGATTGAGCCTTTGCGTTTCCCTTTTCAGATTTTCTAGTTTCCCTATCACGTTCAAGCTTCTGACATTCCACGCCCCGACTCGTAGAACATTATCCTTTTGATGATTATTCAATCTTTTTCTCATGGTAACCTCCCCCTTGGCATTCCCCTGCCGGAGATCCGAATGGGGGACTATTCCGGAATCTTTTGCCAATGGAGAGATCATCATGACACTTCTTCAACTGCAGGCCACATGTCCAGTGGATACACGTTACGTGTCTTTAATGCAGTGGTTTCCATTGCCTTCTGCATCTTCATGTCGTTGATCATTGCTGATTCTTCCGCCTTTAGGGGCAATTTCCCACCCCTAGGACAAGAGAGTGCCCTGAACCTCTATCCGCTCCTCCGCCCTCTCTGACAAGGCCGTCGGCAGAATGAGGCTGACTTCTTATGCCGGAAGTCTTCGGCCGCCAATGCTGTTTATTTATCAAAATTTAGGCAGTGGCGGGGATCGAACCCGGGATCGAAGACGTTTTGATTATGAATCAAAGACGCTACCCCCTAGACCAAGGGTAATTTCATTTAAAAAAAAAACATATTTTTCTTGCAGAATAGGCCAAGAAATTGGATTTCCTTTTTGTCTTTGTTGAGTAAACCAAACGAACAAAGCTTTACTCGTTTTTTCGTACTCGGATTCCTCAAACGAGGAAATAGAAACCTTGTTCGATGAAAACTTTTCATTTTTGTCTCTGTTTCTATGCCAAATCCAACTGTCACTTCATCGTCTCCATACTCAGTAGCAATGTTTTCGTAATGTTTCTCCTTTGTGCAGTTGTTTCAAAGCCTCCAGTTTCACATTCAACCATAAAGTTTGTCCCATTCCTCTCACTCACTGTTTGGATTTTCAAATTGTCTCCTAACAGTAGAGGGTCTATAACACAATCTTGGGAAACGCCAGAAATCCCTTCCATTTTACTGGATGACTTCCCGTCAATTACTATAAACTGTGACCTCTCTGACAGGAAATCACGAATCCAGTCAAATAACTAGGACGATATTCCATAAGCACGCAATTTCATTACAAGCCACTTGTGTGGTACATTGTCAAAAGGCTTTTCGAAATCTAGAAATACGGAATCAATTTGAAATTCCTTGTCAATAGCACTCAACTCTTCGTGTGTGTAAAGAGCTAGTTGTGTGTCACAAGGACGATGTTTTCTAAATCCGTGTTGACTGTGCGTCAATAGACCGTTCCCTTAGAGGTAACTCAAAATGTTGGAACGCAATATATGTTCGAAAATACTGCTGCATATTGACGTTAATGATATGGGCCGGTAATTTACCAGGCTTTGGGTACGGATAAGATTGTTAAGAATGGAGCTATTGCATCAGCATACTCTGAAACAAAACTAATTCATGTATAGTCTGGACCAGAAGACATCAACGATCCAGGTGATAGAGGGTGGAACTCCATATAAAGGCAGTCGGCTCTGTACGGTATTTAGAGTGTGAGTATGTGCCTTTACGGCAGACAGGAAACAGGCAACCTTAGTAACAATGAGTGTTGTGCCCATAACAAGATTGTGACACCGCCTTGTGTAAAACATGTATCATGTGATGAGAAAGTTCGGAGCATACAAGTGAATGAAACTCTCTAATCAGTACATCACCAAGACGTTGAATCATTCAAGTACAGTGATAATTTCGTCAGATTCGGCGCACGATGTGGACAGAAGGGAAAATATGGACAAAGTAGAAAATTAGCTGAGCCATCGAAACAGTTACTTTTGCGCTAAGCAAGAGAACAAACTGGTATTCCCCTCAACTTGTTGCTGATTTACAGTTGTCAGTAAGGGAAAGATGTGTACGACACATTTTGTCAAATCACAAACATTTTGCATTCAAGAACTGACTGCAGAAACCTGCTCTAAACCCCAAACATCAACAGGCTGTAGTGGAGTTTTCTGAGAAGCGTAAGTCATGGAATTCAGAATGTGATAAAGAGGCCTCCACTGATGAGAAAAGGCTTAATATAGATGATACAGATGAATATAAGTATTATTGGCATTATATGAGAATAGAGAAGCAGTTAAGAATGAGCAGAAATTTTCATGGTGAAAGTTTTAAAATTTGGGCTCCATCTGCGCTAAAGGTACATCACGCATTGCTTGGTCGGACCTAGAATGAACTCAGACATGAACACTTAGATGCTAGAGACAAAACTGATTAGAATGTATGAGGACCTAGAGGACGGAAGTCTAATGTTTCAGTAAGATAAGTCATTTGTGCAAGTGGTTTGAAGATAAAGATATCGATGTCTTACCCTGGCCTGCACGTAGACTGGATTTGAACCCCATGGAAAACTTTTGTGGAATACATGCAAGACGTGTTTATCGCAATGGAAGGCTGTATGTGAGCTGAAAAGAGCGATAAGAGAAAACTGGGTGACAATTTCATTGCAAGCACTACAGACCCTAATAAAATCAATGCCGAAGAGAATTTTGAGGTAATTACGAAGAAACGAGTTTCGAGGAAAACTAACAATGAAATAACACAACAGGACAGCGAGTGCCTCTATACCAATAACAATCCAGGAAATGCAAACGCCTTATTTTGTTAGTTGTGTTATTAAAGAAACCATCCAATTCCATCATGATTGCGTCTTATATGTGCTGGCGTACGCTGGCGCCAGCACGCCATGTGGCATAGAGGTTACAAGAGTATTGACAGAGGCCAACAGGAAGACTCGCTGGAAACACACCGCCAACGCCCTCTTAGCCGCCAGTATTTAGGATCGCCGTAGCCGGCCGGAGGGTCAGTTAGTTCAATTACGCCCGAGTTTAGCAAGTTAGTTCGAGCCTGTACACCGTGGAGTTCCGGCGTGTCACCGAGACAGAGCACATAGCAACCTTATAGTGAACAAAGCGGACTTATACTTCTACAGCATTGAGGCTACATGGACTATACGGAAGAGAACTTGTACCACAACACATGGAAACTTAATGTTAAGTAGCTCTTTGTTTATGAACAAAGAACCCAGTTATTAATTGCATGCTGTTTCAGTTACAGAACGAGGGTACCGGCCACCAGCCAACACCCTCTCCTAGCTTCCCAAGATACAGCTCAACAGAGACGACTAGACGACATAAAAGCGGACTTAAGAGATTACAACATTACATGTATCTACTACTTTCATGATGAATTCGATACATGGATGCTTCGGACACTGTAAAATTGCTTTCGTAGGAACCCAGACTTTATACTGATATCCGATACTGTAGTTGCACCACTTTCATTCTGTTACAGTAGTGGAATGTTGTGTAGAAAGTTTTGTAGAGTCGCCTGAAGAGGGAAGTGCCAAAGCGAGGTTGTTGACTTGCAACGCTACTGCAAGGTAAGACGGTCGCTGCAAGCCACATCGACGAATAAGCGACACCGGCATAGCCATGCCCACAAGCGTTTCGCTACGCTGCCGCCACATCCGATCGCCTGCTTACGAGAGGGCACAGGATCTCTCTGCCCAGCCCTCGAACGTTGAGTAAGACGACAGCACCGTCTTTCAATAGGTCAACTACGCGATCACCGTATTATGTTGAACTCAACTAGAATATTATTGTTAAATGTACTCTAAGAGACTTGCAATTTGTATCACGTGATACGCCTATGTTCAGAGGCAGTTGTAAATAGTCATACCATTTTTGTGTCAATGGTTTGTAGAATGTTAAGTAATTCTTCTTATGTACGTTCTCATAACATGAACTAATATTTTTATGTATTCTAGTATCTTATCTGAGAAAACAGATTAAGGAAAGGCAAACCTATGTTTCTAGCATTTGTAGAGTTGGAGAAAGCTTTTTGACAACATTGACTGAGATACTCTCTTTCAAATTCTGAAGGTGGCAGGACTAAAATACAGGGAGCCAAAGGCTATTTCCAATTTGTACAGAAATAAGATGGCAGTTATAAGAGTCGAGGGGCATGAAAGGCGAGCAGTGGTTGGGAAGGGAGTGAGATAGAGTTGTAGCCTATCCGCAATGTTATTCAATCTGTATATTGAGCATGCAGTAAAGGATACAAAAGAAAAATTCGGAATTGGAATTAAAATCCATGGAGAAGAAATAAAAACTTTGAGGTTCGCCGATGACATTGTAATTCTGTCAGAGACAGTAAAGGTTCCGAAGAGCAGCTGAACGGAATGGGCAGTGTCTTGAAAGGAGGATATAAGATGAACATCAACAAAAGCAAAACGAGGATAATGGAATGTAGTCGAATTAAATCGGATGATGCTGCGGGAATCAGATTAGGAAATGAGACGCTTAAAGTAGTAAAGCAGTTTTGCTATTTGGGGAGCAAAATAACTGGTGATGGTCGAAGAAGGGAGGATATAAAATGTAGACTGGCAATGGCAAGGAAGGTGTTTGTGAAGAAGAGAAATTTGTTAACATCGAGTATAGATTTAAGTGTCAGAAAGTCGTTTCTGAAAGTATTTGTATGGAGTGTAGCCTTGTATGGAAGTGAAACGTGGACGATAAATAGTTTGGACAAGAAAAGAATAGAAGCTTTCTGTTGTGTACATAGTTCCGCGTAGTCAGCGGGTACACAACTTTCCCACTAGAGCGCGCCCCGCTAAGCACAACAGCGCAGGCGCAGCGCTCGTCCATCTCCGCACTACGAGATGGCGCTGTCTTAGAGACGGACCAAATTCTGCTTCAGCCGATCCGCGTATTAATATGTAACGCAGCCAATGAGATTGCTGCTAACGTAGAATCTTTTCTCCTCACGGATCACACTCGCGCAGTGATACATGAATGCACTAGGTATTATAACGAGTGTACAGACCTCCGATTAGTCCGTCTGCATTAGTCTGGAGTCAAGTTTCAGTCTGCGCCTAATAAGATTATCATATTCCTGTACATAGCCGTGAAGATAAATGTATAGACACTTTGTCAAGTATCAGAAATATGGGAGAATAAGATCAATGTACCAAGACCAAAGGAACTTCAGATTGTCAATTGTAAACAGCATCCAGAATCAAGTTACATAATATCTATGATTTTTATTATTTTAATAAATGTGTGTGAAAATTAATCAAGTTCTGTTTAAAGTTGGTCACTGTCAATCTGCTACTTTAAGTGTACAAGTAGCATTTCTATAGTATGATCTAACGGCAGAAGATAAACACGCTACGATAAGACCACGAGACATATTGCTGACACTCGCCTACTTCGTTAGAGCGACGAGTCCAATAATCTGATGGTGTGTGTACTGAAGGTCTTAGAGTACGCACACCACACTTTCGAAATGTGGTGCTAAAGGAGAATGCTGAAGACTAGATGGGTAGATCACATAATTAATGAGGAGGTATTAAATAGAATTGGAGAGAAGAGAAATTTGTGGCAGAACTTGACTAGAAGAAGGGATCGGTTGATAGGGCATATTCTGAGACATCAAGAGATCACCAATTTAGTATTGGAGGGCAGCGTGGAGGGTAAAAATCGTAGAGGGAGACCAAGAGATGAATACACTAAACAGATTCAGAAGGATGTAGATTGCAGTAGGTCCTGGGAGATGAAGAAGCTTGCACAGGATAGAGTAGCATGGAGAGCTGCATCAAACCAGTTTCTGGACTTAAGAACACAACAGCAACAACATTCTAGTATCTAAAAAACCCACCGTTGTACCGACGAGTGTATTTCTGCCAGCACAAGTTCCATGCTGATTATAATCTGATGACTTTTCCTTGGTACCTTAGTCCGTCTCTTACACTCACGTGGCTAATAACTCTTTCCGTTGACACTTCAATGTCGCGCTCAGAGTGCGCTCGAAAGTTCCTCAACGCTGTTGGCAACTAGTAAGTTAATATCTGCGTCCAGTTGACTATTTGTACTTGTACCGTCGGAAACATCGGTCGGCGAGGTCATCGCCGGTGATTTGTGAGTTGTCTCCGCGTTCGAGAACAGTGAATGCGATCTGGCGTCACGTAACAAGCGGGGGTTCGTGGGTGCGAGAATACGATCGTCTGTGGAAGCGGGCAGCGGCGAACAGGTCGTGCACGCGAGTCGCGGCGCGTGTGGAGTGGTTGGTGACGTAGCGCGCTCCCGCCAGCGGATCTGCACCGCGCGCCCGCAAGCCGTTTCAGTCGTTCGCCGACGACCGTCTGGGCAGCACCGCGAACATGAGCGCCTCCTGTGTCTATGCCAACGGGTGAGTCCGCTGCGCTGCCATCCCTAACAGTGCTCGCGAAAACACACGCGCCACAGCGCAAGGCACTTCTTTAGCGGGGGAAAATAACTCTTCAATGTCTCACTACGCAAAAACTTCGCGACACAAACTCAGCACACGCTTTCCTGCTTTTTCGGTATTTTCTCAAAATCGGATATTGAACACGGGTTATTTTGCATGTGGCTACCAGTGATTTGCACGTTGAAGAGAAACTGAATGTCATACACCGAACTTTATAGTAACTAACGTGCACTTTAACTTTCAAAAGAAACGCTTACCGGCATTAAATCAACAACTCCAAACAATAAAGACGTCTGCGGTTCGTTCTGTAGCGACAACAAGGCTGTATCGATCTCTTATATAACAACACTTGTTGTGAGACCTGATCTATTTATTTCCACTTATTTGTTTTGTTGTGCTTATAAGATTCCAAGTAGATACAATAACAGATTTTATTGTTATACCATCAAATTATTCATCTTAATATACTTGAGAGAACGTTCATTTGCTATACAAGAACAACATTTATGTGATTTTTCATTTATTCCACGTGGAACGGTTTCCCATGTTACAAAAGAAATTAAAAAAACCAACGTAGAAGTACTCTTGGTGAAAATCTGTCAGGAATTGCGAATATTCTGGAAAATTGCGTAAGAGGAAAGTTAAGTCGAGCTAGCATGAGTTTTCATCAGCATATTAATCAGCATTTCGTTGAACGCTTGTGTTATGTAAGAAACTCCGTAATGCAGGCATTGCGGAAAGCCAGAGCAGCCTTCGCAGTTTTGGATTAAGCTCCAAGTGATTATATTTAAATAAGTAGAGGAAGCGAGCAAACACCATACGATTTCTAAACTTTTCCTAGTTTCAGGGAAAGAGTACCTTTCAGATATTAACTCTATCCTTTGAAGTTACAAGTAAAATCTTGACCACGTTAAAATGGTAATATATAGAAAATTATGGATTTATTGGAACTGCTTGATGCGTTTCTAAACCTGAGGTATTATTCAGGTATTTTACTTACGTTAGCTGTTACATAAAATGGTTGCGTCTAACCGTTCTTGATTGTATTAAACAGCGTTGTTACAGCAAGGAGTTGAGACCTTGTTTCGGTGTATGATTCACCGTAAATTGATACTGTACTTTCTTTCGGAAGTCTTAAGCTTACGTCAGAAGATGACAAGAAACGAAACATGGTACATGGAATGGCATAATAAAAAGAAAAAATCCTTAAGGAATCTCGGCTACATTGTCCCAAAAGCTCCGTTCTGATCGCTAGCTCGCACAAGGAATTTATTTCCAGTATTAATAATTCTTAATACTCCTGAAATTGCGTCTAGACGTCTTTTTTCAAAATGCTCCTTCCCGGTTCTTGCAACGGCCACATATATGTGAAACTCATGTAATTTACAGCATCGTTAAACTCAGCCGGCAATTTACTTTTACTTTAACTACAAGGTAAAAAGCGCTACTACTGCGGACACTATAAAAAACATAAACACTCCCAAGAGTAAAAACGAATACACGTCAAAGAGTAACTGCCGAACCCACAGCGAATGGTACCTGCTACATATTTCGGCTGTTGTCTGCTCACTCCCGTGCGGCGACCGGTAGAGGAAGCGCAATGCTTAAAACACATTTTTAAATTACCGTCTGCCACTACGGAACAAAATTTCCTCTGATTTACTAAAGTCATTTCAGGCGAATACCAGGGTAGTTCCTCGAACAAAGCGACTGTTGTTTACCTCTTCCACTGTTGACCAATTGCGATGGTGCTGCAGCTGATAACGAATTTAACGTAATCTGTAACCATACTTCTTTAAACTCTGCAAAGACAATGTGAATAGCGTACTACTTCCGTAAGAGCTATACCCAGATTTTTCATCTGAGTCTTCGAAAAATTGGAAATACGTCCTCTCTTTTCTTTTTCAATTTAAGATGTCAGTTTCTGAGATAGAGCTACGAAAATATGACGCGATAGTGTCAGATGGACGTAGCGAATGTAAAGCTGAAGCACAGCAGGTGTTGAATGTTACAATGCGTTCTTTTGCTTGCATCCACCCACACAACGAGTGAAAAAGATGAGGAGTAGAGCTACGAAAATATGATGCGATAGTGTCAGATGGACGTAGCGAATGTAAAGCTGAAGCACAGCAGGTGTTGAATGTTACAATGCGTTCTTTTGCTTGCATCCACCCACACAACGAGTGAAAAAGATGAGGAGGTGAGGAAAATTTTGTATTTGATAGCTTTCAGGTAAAAATGTATTCGGTTTTCTTAAAATAGCAGGCGTAAATTACGTCTTTGATCGTGTAGGCGTCTTTCTATACTCGCGTCAAAAGCATCAGCTATACCTGTTTAAATGGATGTCGCTGCCAAGAGTCAACTGATGCCTTTTCTCACGTGTAATCTATATCATACCTAATATTAATTTCGTAGTCTGTAGGTTTATTCCGATAAACTACGGTTGCTCATACATGAACTGATTCGGTTGGTAAGGGTGTCATAAAGCCGTTGTAACCTCTCCCGAGGCAAACTGGACCACGACTGTTGTAAGTGCTCCTGGATATCCTGGACATGGCACTGGGACGATTACCGTCTGGACTGCTCCCACAAATGTTTTATCGGGGTTAGATATGGGGATCTTGCTGATCGAGGCAGTACCTTAGCATTACAAAGATATTTCGTAGAGACAAGCACCATGTGTGATCGTACATAATTCTGTTGCAGAATGGCATCACAAGAGTGACGCATGATAGGTAGCACGTGGGGGCCAGGCTGTCAGTGACGTTCCTTTGTGGCGTCACTGACCTGCAGTCATAACCGATGGCTTCACATACCACATCGCCAGGAGTAACACTGCTTGCCTCTCCAATACGCTGGAAGAATATGGCATCTCCCCAGTTCTCTACCATGCTCGCCGCCGGTAGTGATTCGGGGTAGTGCAGAAATGTGTCTCGTTGCTTAACACAATGAGATGCCATTCATCCCGATAACAACTCCATTCTGACCAAGGCCGTTTGTTTTGCGGTGTTAACGGCATCCTACGCGTGGGACCGTATTTTCCTAGTCCGGTTGCTGGTAATCTTCGACAGTGGTGCATGGTGACACAGAATCTGCGCGGTGTCCATTCAGGTTCTCGGATGCAGGCGCAGATGTGAAAGGGCTACGATGCGCTTGACGCACAATACAACGATTCTCCCTTGTGGGTGTCAGACCTGGTCGACCTCACGTCCCCAAGCAGACCAAATGGTTCAAATGTCTCTGAGCACTATGAGACTTAACTTCTGAGGTCATCAGTCCCCTAGAACTTAGAACTACTTAAATCTAACTAACCTAAGGATATCACACACATCCATGCCCGAGGCAGGATTCGAACCCGTGACCGTAGTGGTCGAACGGTTCCAGACTGTAGCGCCTAGAACCGCTCGGCCACACCGGCCGGCAAGCAGACCAACATAGGGCAACTGTCACAAGTTTGGATGTTGGGTGATTCGACCAGCTCGCCGCACGGAGACCCACAATGAGCCCCTATTCAAACTGTGTCAAGCACCGATAAATCTTTCTCACACTAGTACACGGCACCTCCATGTCCTTTAGATTGATCACTCAACACTTGACGCTGTTCGTGCTATTCTACCTGGCCTGTTAACAACACTAAACACGAACTCCACTAGTGCACCATAGTGGCCGTTCTACCTATCACAGAAAATTGTAACTCTAATCATTTACATATTCTCCGACAGCGCGTGAGTGTGCAAAGCTTACTAACGTTCGACATATTTTTCAATGCTTTACTTTCCTTTGTCAGACAGTTTATATTGAAGCAGACAGAAAAACGTGGAGATCAATCAGTGTGTAGAAGTCACTGAGTAAGACACATGAAGCATAGGTCTGTCTTCATTCTACCATCATACAGCGACAATAGTCAGTTGCTTCTGGAAATACTGATCACTTTATCATCGCCGCTGATAAACTGATTTGAAAATAATATCGCCAAAACTTAATATGATGTTACTATATTGATTGCGTACGTAAAATTCTCTATAAGCAATATTTTGTATGTAATGAAACCAGAACTGGTGTTTTCCGTTTTCATTAAACGGCGAATCAAACAAATTATGCTTGTGCAGTTACGGAGACGTAGATATACGTTGAATGCACTTATTTAGAGCAAGAAATGGAAACCAGTTTTACTATCACCAAGGTTACATCTTTTTGGACCACGAGTAAAGAAATTTTCATACTTATGTTACGGCTGTCAGATTTTCTAGTACCTATCATTTTACGCATACACAAAACTGAGGAACATTCCAAACTAAATGAAATAGGATTTAAAGTGAAATAACGTTTAATTAAATTATCCTCATTATTATTTCTTGCGAGTGCTTGTATGTGTTCTTCGGGTCTACCTTGCTTGAAGACATTCTATCAGAACAAGATTTCAAACTCATTCACATCGGCAGGCGTTTATTTATTTACGAACTTTTGGCTTTGGGCAGAAAAGCAAACATTAATCACAAATATGTCACCTTAACATATTGTGATTTTCACCGTAGCATAGCAATATGAGTCTAACGTACAAATGTAAGTTCTTAACGTAAATAAAAACACGAAGAGACGAACGCGATACAGCCAGCAGTAGGTACAACAATACAATGTAATTTGTAAAACAGAACAATGATAAGAGCGTGAAATACAAAAGTAAGTTTGTAATATACACTAAAAACACAAAATTACGACCCAGGTTGCGATCACAGTCGATTTAATAGGGGAATGGTATCCGCAGCAACTTATAACAGAAAGCTGGTCAGTAGCATCATTTACAAAGATAGGTTCTCAATGCAAAGTAGAGACACAAACAGATGTCCCAGCTTCCCAGCAGGGCTGGTTCCTGGGAGAACAAGACCCACATTTATAGGTCGAACCTGAATACCGGCGTATTTTAAACAGTTGGCAAGCAAATGATGCAGATGTCAAAGAGGTGAAATAAAGCAGTTATATTTGGGGGCAGGACGTACCCCCCCTCCCCAAAAACAATTTCTTGTACAGGACTGCTTGTGCGTCTGAGTAGTTGGTACGCGCCAATATGACGTAGTTCACATTCACCGCCACCGTTGGCCCCTGATTATGGCGGCCAGAAGAAATGATTTTCAGTCGGTATAGGTGTGTTGTGGTGAAGCCCGTGTCCCAGCCTCAAGCGATGAGAGAGGTCACATAACGTCTACTAAGCTTTAACGAGGTGAACCATGGCCGAGTAGAGACGTTTGATTGTATGGCTGCCCTTGCAGTGCTTGGATACCTGTCATTCACAATTCTCTTCTTGATTAGTAGCTTTCTTGACCGTCGTGTTGAAACCCGTATGAGGGCTCGGTGTCCTTCCATAATGCTCCTCTTACCGAGGTGGCCAACAGTTTCATCGTGGAGAATGCAGTGATGGCCTTTTATTCAAAGGAAGCGGGCGTCTATGCCCAATGGTCGCACGTCTGTTATGGCCTCCAAGACATTTCTGCAGGCGTTTACTACAGGTCAAGTTACGCCACCTGTTGAGGCAGCGATAGCAAATCCCCATCACAACGGCCTGGAATAAAATAACTGGTCGTGCGGTAGCGTTCTCGCTTCCCACGTCCGGGTTCCCGGGTTCGATTCCCGGCGGGGTCAGGGAATTTCTCTGCCTCGTGATGACTGGGTGTTGTGTGCTGTCCTTAGGTTAGTTAGGTTTAAGTAGTTCTAAGTTCTAGGGGGCTGATGACAATAGGTGTTAAGTCCAATAATGCTCAGAGCCATTTGAACCATTTTTAGAATAACTGTCTGTCAACAAATTCAAAATGATCGTCGAATGGAAGGTGTAGGTCTTCTGTTTTACAGGGACACAATTAATCCTCAAGCTACACTATTAAAGAGGTAATGTTAAAATTTTAATTATCATCTCGGAAAAGAAAGTTACTCAGTTAATCTTCAGATGTCCAGACTGCAGGTACTCATTGATATCCCAGCACTGCAATACCGCAGCACGTTGCTATAGCACTCAAAAGAAAATGGCACAGCCCATTGATAAAACGGAGTTGGGCTCCGACATTTTGCTATGTCCCTCTAGCGACGTGCTACGGTACTGTGGCGCTGGGATTTCACTGTGCATCAGGACATCAGATATGTACCTGCAAACAAGCAGAACTCTAATTACGTAATTTTGTATTTTCGAGATGATAACTGAAACTTCAGGGATTACCCATCGCACTTTTGAATCTTTCCTGTGTTGATAAACCTAGCCGTTCCCAGTTAATTGTCTGGTACACTGGAGTACACCACTTTTTTCATACTCCAATATGTTTAAGGCGTATTAATGTAATACTAACACTAAAGTAAAAGAAGAAGGGTCGTTCCATGTCAGATCGCCTAATTTCGGAACATTTTCCTGCTCGATCCTCAAGGATTTCGATGAAATTTTATGTGAATATTCACAGATGTCCCCGATCAACATTGGTAAAGTTTAAAGTTCGTCGAAACAATACTGGCCGAGACATAGTCGCCTGTTTGACTCCATGCGCAACTTTGCGCACAGCGAGCGTGAATTTTCGCAACTTTGAGTTGTTATATCTCGGGCAATATTTCATCGAAGCAAATGAAATTTGACCATCTTGTACAACTGGGTGTTCTCTCAAGAATATTAATGAACAGAATTTTACCGGCAACATTCAACCAGAAAATTTTTGACAAAGTTTCCAGAAAAATTTCTGTTAGCTTCTTAGCTTCTCAGATACTAAAGGTATCACGAACATCAAACACAAGGTTGTCAAATATAAAGTTTCATTTATTTACCACTTTCCAATACTGAATAAAATAAATGCAAATTTGGAGATTCTGTAAACACGTAAAAAATGACCTATTTTCGACCTGATTTGGCAAAAAACCGTGTTCTATAAAACTCTCCAAGCTGAGGTCATTAGAAAGACCATGGCGTTAACCGCCTAAGAAAGTTTACTAGCTTAACAAACGCCGATTAACAATGTTAGATAATTTGAGTCAAATTTGGATGCGAAAATAGTGGCATGAAAAAATGTAAACATTGGATTCTTGTAACTCGTACAGTAAACGCATACTAAACATGGAGTTTAATAAGCAATAGGTCGGTTGCACAAGGAAAAGGAATACAAAATTTCATTCATCAACTATTTTCCAATAATCTTCAAATTCTTCGAGAATATGACGATTTCTCTGAAAAGGTGAAAACAGTCTAGGCGTGTAATCGACACTTCTTTTACAAATACCATTTACTGTTAAAGGTTCAAAACGAGTCTCGTTCGAAAAGTAGTGCTTGGTGTCAAACAAGTGAACGTATCTCAGCCAATATTGCTTCGACGAACGTTAAACTTTTCCAGTGTTCATCGAGGACATGTGCGGATGTTGACATAAAATTTCGTCGAAATCTGTGGTGGTTAAGTGAGTTGACATGGAGTGATCCAAAAGCAAAATTTTTGCAGTTTGTCGCAAGTGTGAGCAGAATTTCTATAATGTGCAACAACATCCCCTCTCAGACAAACAGCAAGGCAGATTTATGGGAAACTGGGTCGCGGTCTGTCGTTTCTAACTATATCCAACAAACATCCCCCTGGGATCTATCCTACTGGTTGACTAGCTTGAGCCTTTCTTTTTCCACACAAGAAAACTGTTACAAATTAACATTTACGCCAGCTCATTTCTGTTCCTCATTAGCAAGAATACCTTTATCAAAATTTACAATTGAATCACATTAGAGTCATTATGTTTTTCCCCAGTGAATCAGAGCTCATTTCTCTGGTGAAGATACGGGTCCTCTAGGACTTTTTACATTTTACTTTGCTTGGTTTAAGGCAGAGCCTGTTTTACCAGATACAATTACCACAGGTAATAATACAGACAGGACACTGGTCCAATTTCATTATAAAATACGAAAGGAGTCACAATAAAAGCCACGACATTTTATCATAATATTCAGTTTTAGACATACTTAATTAAACATTAAAGATATCCTCAAATTTTGAAGTTCCCTTTTACAAAATCGAACGTAATGGCAGGTACATTTGGCAATGGATCTATTCATGGAGCTAAGACCTTCCTTGCGCTTCTACAACCACCTCCTTGCTCTCCATGAGAAATGACCACAAAAGCATTTTACCCAATATTCAATACAACATTCTGTCGTCACAAACGCAATCCAAATGATAAAACTAAGTAAACGGTTTATTATTGCAAAGATAATCACCCCAATAGTTAATACATTTATCCCACTGTGAGGGGAGACGGTCAGTGCCTTCATGGACAATGTTTGTGGTTGCCTGCGGAACCATCACTGTACCCAGGTGAGCCCCTCTTCGTCCGAAGCAAATCGACGACCACGAATGTCTTTCTTCCGGGCCGCCAATTGCACGGGGAGATATCGGGGCTGTATGGAGGACATGTAAGGGCTTCCCAGCGAAATGTCTGCTACATAGTCGAAACAACCTTGGCAATATGTGGGCGGGTCCAACCCAGGTGCAATTATTATTCCGTAGGCAACCGCAAACATTTCTCCATGAAGGCATACAGTGGTGGAAATATATTAACAGTTATGGTGATTACTTTTGAAATAACAAACAGGTTAGTTGTTTTTTCCATCTATCTTGTTTTCATTTGACTGCCCCTTGTGTTGTTAATCTTGGATAGGGCAAAATAGTTGATGATGAAATAAAAGAGTTCCACTAATAGCCACCGTCCACAAGTGTAATTTATTAGAGGCACGAATTAGTGGTATACGTGACTGCGGAGTTTAATATCTCTATTGCAGCCAGCAACTACAGTGTCAAAATCTTTTAGAAAATCTCAGTGTAATCCTTGAGTGTTGCAGTCAGGAGGAAAGCAGCAGTCAGCAGCTCTTAACTTACAGATCAGGAGTCCAACTTTGGTTTTTCAGGCTGACAGCCTGTACCTATTCAAGACGCTATATCTCGATCTAATTCTGATTGTTCGGGACAGAAGGAGTGCAAAAGATGATTGTCAAATGTTTATACTTTTTATTTCTATCTGTGTATTGCCAGGAGCTTGAGAAGTAGCGGCTCTGGCCTCGTAAGCTGAAATACGGCCGGGAGAGCGGTGTGCTGAACACATGCCCCTCCATATCCGCATCCAGTGACGCCTTTGAGCGTAGGACGACACGGCGGCCGGTCAGTACCGTTGGGTCTTCACGGCCTGTTCGGGTGGAGTTTAGTTTTTTACTGTGAGGAGCAATGGTCCCAGACATCCATTAATAATACACCAAAGCTGCCTGTAATGTACGAGCTGATCCATTTCTAACACTACTTGGTATTCTGCCATCTTGTAAGAAAGGACCGTAGCATATTCTCGGAATACCTGAGGTTCTGTGTCCCTTATTATCAAATTTAAGAAATAGTATCAATTGATAACATACTATTTGTTAAACATTTGTCGTAAAAAGATTGACAGCCGGTCGCGGTGGTCTAGCGGCTCTAGGCGCTCAGTCAGGAACCGCGCGACTGCTGCGGTCGCAGGTTCGAATCCTGCCTCGGGCATGGATGTGTGTGATGTCCTTAGGTTAGTTAGGTTTAAGTAGTTCTAAGTTCTAGGGGACTGATGACAACAGATGTTGAGTCCCATAGTGCTCAGAAATATTTGAACCATTTTATGAAAGATTGACAGTTTGAGCTTTCAATTCTATAAATAAGCATTTTCTCCGTACTATAACATATTCTAAGTAAACATGTTTTCGATGGATAAACAGAGTACGAACTTTGGAGGCCGAATGAAACAAAATAAACGAAACCTGAGGCTCTGCATTACAGTTGCGTTCTGTGGTCTCGTTTAGCGTGAACTGCCTGGGACATGTTTTCAGTGTGGCAAGACACCGGACTTAAAATACGACTCACGCATGAAAAGTCAGTATACGGCTCGCTGTATAGGCGAAGCTCAAATATAAAATGCGATGTAGTCACAGAGCTTCATTAGTAACTGGCAAGGCTCGCAGAGAAGGTGAAGCTGCGATTGTCCTTCGCAAACGACACATGTCGCGCCACACGGCTCCAGCCTTCGTTAACGTAACAGACCGGTCTTGGACGTCACAGCTTTTAGGTTACATACTGACCTCGGCCGCAAATTTATGTTCACTCTCAGATGCTAATATCTTATTTCGCCTACCACTCCCACAGCCTTGCAAATATTCATACCAGTCACGTGAAAGGACGCTAGAGCTATCAACAGCATCTATTCGTTTCGAAGTCTTTACATTAGAAAGAAGCTTTTGTTCTCCTGTGTTTCGTCATCCCATCGTCGATAGTAAAACGTCTAAAATTTTGGTCCCATTTTTCGAAGTGCGCCACAAAGCAAACAGGTGTACTTAAATTTAACACTCTAGAGCGTTTATCATGCTCATTGTGAGACTAAAGGGAGGCAGATACGCTCAGTCTGCGTTCTATGTTAGATTTGTAATATTACCTGTAAACTTTGCCACAGACGTTGTTTAACAATAGTACAAAGATTTTCCTTTGGCCATACTCAAACCTTCTAAGTCTCCACAATGCGAGTGGCATAACGATAACACTCAGTAACTTCTGCGAATGGAACAAAAGAAAACCTTGAATCATAAATATAACTTTTGATGTTATATGATGAGACTGTTAAACAACAGGGAGTACTCACTACTCCAAAATATGACCATATCACCCGTATGAGAGGCATTCAGTGACGAGCACCGAATTTGAGTCTATGTGCTTCAATTTTTACTTAGCCTTTTTAACAGTATCACTAAATCGAGGAGTATATTCCCCAAAGAGGAACAATGAAGCAAAGAAAAAGAGAAACTTACTGGCAGTTAAAGTTACGTGCCGTACCGGTACACGAAACTCGGTTCGTGTATCGGTGTGGCACACAGTTTTAAACTGCCAGAAAGTTTCATATCGGCACACATTCAGCTGTAGAGAGAAAATTCATTCTGGTAAAAGAAAGAACGTGAGTTAAAGTTAACTCAACGCGACGGACGAGATCGCTGAGTCTCGTAGTGACTGGTCCAGAACTTTTAACAGCTTGAAGACATATCTTGAAATGGTTCAAACAATACTGTGGTAGCCTATTAATGTCTATCAATGAGGTGCTAGACTCGAGCAACTTTGTGGGAAGTTCTGTTTATTGATATTGGTTGCGTATTATTATATAACTTTCTGGGAAAAGAAAGTAGGTATTCGTCACACAAAGCGACGAGTGGAAATAATACACGTTTTTCATCCACCAACACGTTACAAACGCCTCTTAAAGGCGTTGAATATACCAAACCCCTTTTTTCACAGCTTGTATATATTCGATAATGAATTCATAGACCATCCTTCAAGATTTGAAAAGAACAGTGATGTTGACAGGTACAGACCAAGAATCAAAGACGACCTTGATTACCTAACATTATAGCTGTCAGTGGCTCCAAATTGGTATTCAGCATACTGCTACAAAAATAACGTAAAATGTCAGACACGGAAAAAAACCGATTAAAATAACCCGTGGTACATAGAGGTGCAAACACAACGCTGGGGTAGCTGTGGAGAAGCCAGACAATCGTGTGGTTCCTGAAGAGGGGCAGCTGCTTTTCCAGTAACTACAGGGACAACAGTCTGTATGATTGACTGATTTTGCCTTGTAACACCAAGCAAAACGGCCTTGATGTGCTGGTACTGCGTGCGGCTGAAAGCAAGGGGAAACTACAGCCCTACTTTTTCCCGAGTGTACGGTTAAATAATGATGGCATCCTCTTGCATAAAATATTACCGAGGTAATTTAGTCCCTTATTCTGACCTCCGGGTGAAACTACTCAAGAGGACGTCGTCATAAGGAAAAACAAAACTGAGAGTCTACGGGTCGGAGCTTGGAATGCTAGGTCCCTTAATCGGGCAAGCAGGTTAGAAAATTTGAAAAGGCAAATGGATAGTTTGAAGTTAGATATAGTGGAGATTAGTGAAGTTCGGTGGAGTGATAAACGGGCTTCTCGTCTCGTGTGAACAAGGTCATAAATACAACATTAAATAGCGGTAATGCCGGAATATGTCTATTAATGAATGAAGAAAACAGAAACGTAAGCAAGCTACTATAAATAGCATAGAGAACGCATTGTCGCAGCCAACATAGACACGAAACCAACACGTGCCACAGTAGTACAAGCTTATGTGCCAACAAGCTCAGCAGATAATCAAGTGATCGATAAAATATCTGTTGAGATAAATGAGATTATTCAGACAGATAAAAGAGAGGACAGTTTAACTGTGATGGAAGATTGGAACTGTACTACAAAGAAGATAAGGAAAAATAGTGGATGAAAATGGACTGGGGACAAAGAATGAAAGAGGAAGCCGCCTAATACAATTCTGCACAGAGCGTAATTTAATCATTGCTAACACTTGATTTAAAAAAAGTGAAAAAACTGTTGTATACGTGGAAGAAACGTGTAGATACAGGAGGACTTCAAGTTGATTATATAATGGTAGGAGAGAGATTTCGGAACCATGTTTTAATTTGTAAGACATTTACTTGGGTGGATGTGAACTATGACCTCAATTTAGTCGTTAAACTGCATCAAGCTGAAGGAACTGCAAAAAGGCAGGACATTAAGGAGATAGTACCTGGATAAGTTGAAAGAACCAGGAGATATGGGATTTAACTGCTTTAAGGAGAGTATATAAGAATCCAGCAAATGAAGCAGGCGACAGGGAATACAAACGTCTAAAAAATGAGATTGACAGGAAGCGCAAAATTGCTGGGCAGGAATGGCCATAGGACAAATTTATAGATGTAGAAGCATACACAACTAGAGGAAAGATAGATACCGTCAGTACGTAAATCAAAGATAAAAGAAAAGCAGCTGAGTGAATATCAATAACTCGGATGGAAAACCAGTACTAAGCAAAGAAGGGAAATATGTAAGGTGGAAGGAGTATATAGATGGGCTCTACAAGCGATACGTACTTGAAGGTAATATTACAGAAAGAGAAGGGGACGTAGATGAAGATGAGCGAGGAGATGCAATACTGTGAGAAGAATCTGCCAGAGCACTGAAAGACCTAAATCAAAACAAGACTCCTGGAGTAGACGACATTCCGTCATAACTACTGATACCTCTGGGAGAGTCAGTCATGAGAGTACTATTCCACCTGGTATACAAGACGTATGAGACAGAGAAAATAACCTCAGATTTCAATCTATGGAAGTTGTATGAGACAGGCAAAATATCCTCAGATTTCAGTAAGGATGCAATAACTCCAGTTCCAAAGAAAGTAGGTGCTGTCAGGTATGAATATTCGCAAACTATAAATTTAATAAGTCATGGTTGCCATACTCTGCCGCGAATTATTCACGGAACGGTGGAAAAACTGGTAGAAGCCGACGTCGGGGAAGATTGGTTTGGGTTCCGGAGAAATGCAGGAAGACTTGAGGCAATATTGGTCCTATGACTTGTAACAGATGATAAGTTAAAGAAAGGCAAATCTACATTCATGGCATTTGTAGTCTTAGAAAAAATCTTTGACAGTGTCGACTAGAATACACTCTTCAAAATTGTGAAGGTAGCAGGCGTCAAATACAGAACGAAAGGTTATTTACAGGTTGTAAGGAAACTGGAGAGTAGTTACAAGAGTCGAGACACTTGAAAGGAGAGCAGTGTTTGAGAAAGTATTGAAACTGGGCTGTAACGCATACCCAATGTCATCCATCTGTACATTTGAGCAAGCGGAAATAAAAACAAAACAAAAAATATGAAGAAAAAATTAAATTTGAGGAAGAAAAAATAAAAATTTTGATTTTGCTGATGACACTGTCATTCTCCCAGAGACAGCAAAGGACTTGAAAGTGGAACTAAAGGGAATGACTTGAAAGGAGGATAGAAAATGAACATAAACAACTAGGGTAATGGAATATAGTCAAATTAAATCAGGTGATGCTGATGAGATTAGAGTAGGAAAGGAGGCTCTAGAGGTAGGAGATGAGTTTTGCTGTTTGGCCAGTAAAATAAATGCTGATGACCGAAGCAGAGAGAATATAAAGTGTATAATGGCAATATCAAGAAAAGTGTTTCTGAAGAAGAGGAATTTATTAACATCGCAAATAGACATAAGTGTCAGGAGGCCTTTTCTGAAGCTTTGCCGGGAGTGTAGCGTTGTATGTAAGTGAGACATGGATGATAAAGGTGGCAGACAACAATAGAATAGAACTATTGTGCTCCATAAAAATGCTGAAGACTAGATGAATAGATCATGTAATCAACGAGGAAATACCGAATAGCACAGAGGATAAAAGAAATTTGAAAAAGAAGGGACCTGTTGATAGACACATTCTGAGACATCAAGTGATGACCAGTTTAGTACTGGAGGGAAGTGCGAAATGTTCAAATCGCAGCGGGAGACCAAGAGATAAATAAAGTAAGCAGATTCAGAAGCATCTAGGTTGCAGTAGTTATTTGGAGATGATGAGGGTTGTACAGAATATAGTAGCATGGAGAGCTGCATCAAACCAGTCTTTGGACTGAAGATCATCACAACAACAACATATGATACAGAAGCGACAGATGTTTGGATTTGTTGTTAAATTTAAACAAATGTTATCAGTAATGCAAGTAATGTCAATGCCTGTCGCATAGTGCTTTTTAGTAATCAGTAAATGTCCGAAATTTAGCGATATATACCAAAAAAGAACATTTAAAATGATTCTTTGTGCATTTCGATAGAAATGGTATCATTCAACTATAAAATACAAAATAAACTAATTTTCTAATTCTGGTAACTTTGTCATTTTCCCAAAATGATCTTCGCTCAAAATGTTCAATGCTCTAGCTTGAGGTCCCCACTCCATTCCTTCCACCCCATCTTCTCCCGTCTCCCCCTCTCTCTCTATCTGAACTTCGCCTCTTGTCTCACTCCTCTCTCTGTCTTATCCTCCCTTAATCTCTCTCTCTCTCTCTCTCTCTCTCTCTCTCTCTCTCCCTCTTTCACGGACGCACTGTTCGGCTTCTTTGACGGCGCCCTCCGCTCCGACTAATCCGCCTAACGACTCACGCCACACATGAATGGGGACGAGAATCGTTTAACATGCTGGAGTCAATGCCATCCGAAGAACAAGATTTCAGCACTGAAATCTGAAACTCTGTTTCAAATAATTGGAAATTCAGCTCTCATTATTTAAAACTAATATCGAGATAATTTCTTCAGCATGATAGCTCACTATTCGTCTGTAAAGTTGCGAACGACGAATGATGAGTTCAGTTTAAGAAACTCAGAATACAGAAACATTTCGGTATTTTCGGACTGGAGGCATTTAAATCCTCTGACAGAAGCGGAATCATACCTTTCTTGAGTGCTCATTGTGTAACTGATAGTTTACTGAATGACAAACTACTACTCTATTGTACCTTGTTTAGTATTCACGAGACGACCTCTCCTTGGTGTGAATTTTGCGATTAAAACGCCTGTAGTAGCTTGGATTTCCTGTGAACATTAAGTAGGTAATTGGTATTCACCAGCAGTCTGCTAAGGAACGATTTATGACGCCTTTCGCTGCGTAGCTGATCTTTATCTAACGAAGCAAGTAATTGACCTTGTAAGTATGTTACATAACTCTCACTACCTGAACACAGCTGAATAAATGGTAAGAACTCAGTTCTTGTACAAAGTATTCCAATTTCTTACGATCCCGCGATTTCCAAGGCCTTCAGTTGGATTACTTCTAGTGAGGCAGGCATCCCACCTTCCTTCTTATCTTGCACATATGAAAGAACCTTAATTTAAAGTTAGGTCAATGTGTTGCCGGTTTATGCGGAGAAACGGCTGTGCTCTCCAACGAATTACTACACTAGCACGGAGAATGCTAACAGATTTCGGGGAGAAGTTGGTTAACATCCAGCGGTACGTCATCCAGTTATGAAAGTGTCACTCACAGCCTTCTCATCAGATTGCCAATGCTGAAGAAATTCTACTTCTTAGATATATCGGGCAATACGACAGCAGCAATGAAAAAGGTAAAAAGTATCCCGATAGGAGGAACTGGCAATGAAAGAAAGAATAACTTTTATTTTAGCTGTTGCAGCCGCTGGGGCAAATTTACCCACCTTATGTCACTTTCAAGAAAAAAGTACTGCTTGCTGAGAAAGCCAAGCTAGTTTTTGATGCTTTTAAGGGACGTCTAACTGTTGAACTAAGAGATAAACTTGCTGCAAAAAAGACAGACCTTGTCGTAATAGCCAGAGGACACCAAAACTACAGGTGCTTTATTTGGCCATAAAAGATCGTTCAAGGAAAACCTCAGAGAAATGATTACCTCCAGGAAGAAAACCATGGCCTTATACTGTCTGGTATGATCAAGGACCCATCAGTCACCCTTCTGTGCAAGTGGATTCTTGCTTCATGATTCTCCAAATCATCAGTGTCAATCATTAAGGGTTCACGAAATGCTGCATATCAAACGCGCTGCATGGAGTTGAGGGTGACTACTGTGGGAAGAGAATGAAGAAGATGATGGGAGTGAGAGTGATAATGTGAGTGCCAGTACTCGCAGTGATGGGAGTGAATAAGTCAAAATATGGTGCCGATGTCTTGTATCATTAAGTTAGAACCAACGTATATGGTACATAACTACGTCTTACATGTAAGTACAAGTAGGTTTCTAGTAATTTTTCTCCTCTCAATCGATTTATGGATTATTTTCGTGCAAAATACTTTTTTATTTTCTCATCAGAATTTAGGGGTGCAAATCTATGCGGCGTATTACTGGGCCAATTCGGCATACAAATTGGTATCACATATCTATCATGGAAATAAAACAACGGGTCAGTTCTTCACATTCTCAAACCTTCCAACTTGTCCCCAGTAAAAAAAGTCATGGGATAGTGACATTCACATATACAGGAGAGATAGTATCGCCTACACAAGGTATGAAAGGGTAGTGCATTGGCGGTTCCGTCATTTGTACTCACGTGATACATGTGAAAAGATTTCCAGCGCAGCACGTCGGGAATTAACGACTTTAAACACGGAATGGTAGATGGAGCTTGATGCATGGGCCATTACATTTCAAAAATCGTTAGGGAATTCAGTTTTTAGAGATCCACAGAGCGTATCGAGAACGCCACATTTCAGGCATTATCTCTCACCACGGACAAAGCAGTGGCCAACGGCCTTCACTTAATGACCTAGAGCAGCGGCGTTCGAGTAGAGGTGTCAGTGCTAACAGACAGCCAACACTACGTGAAATAAACGCAGAAATCATTGTTGGACGTTCGACGAACATATCGGTTGGGACAGTGAGGCTAAATCTGGCGTTAATATGTTATGGCAGCAGACGACAGACGCGAGTGCCTTTTCTAACAGCACGAGATCGCCTGTACCGCCTCTCCTGCGCTCGTGACCATTACGGTTGGACACTAGGTTCTTGATAACCGTGGCCTGATACATGAGTCCCGATTTCAGCTGGTAGGAGCTGATGATAGGATTCAAGTGTGGTGTAGAACCCACGAAACCGTGGACCCTGGTGGAAAAACACTGTGAAAACTGGTGGTGGCTGTGGGCATGGCTTACATGGAATGGACTGGGTCCTCTGGTTCAGCTGAACAGATCGTTGATTGGAAAGGTTAGGTTCGGCTGCTTGAAGCCATTCATGGACGTCGTGTTCCCAAACAACGATATAATTTGTATGGCTTGAGGACCAGTCGCAACAATTCGAGAGAATGATTCAGCCAATCCGATCGCCCGACACGAATCCCATCGAACATTTATGGGCCATAATCGAGAGGTCAGTTCGTGCACAAAACTCTGCACCAACAACTCTTTCGCAATTGTGGAAGGCTGTAGAGTCAGCATGGCTCAATATTTCTGCAGGGGACTTCGAGGGATTTGTTGAGTCCATGCCACCTCGAGTTTATAGTTGATGCACTACGCCAGGTAAAACGAAATCCGACACGATATTAGGATGTATCCCAGGACTTTTGTCACCTCAGTTAAATATGTATGGCTTGGTTGGCTGGGCGACCCGAGGGGTAGTTTCAGCCACTCAATCGGGAAAGATATTCTTCTTTCGCTCAAAGTGGCACCTTTTGTTCGCGAAGTGTGAGAGTTGAGTGTTACGTGTGTCTGTTGAATGTAGGTGACGCTACAGTGTATGTATGTAGTGTGTGTGTGTGTGTGTGTGTGTGTGTGTGTGTGTGTGTGTGTGTGTGTGTGATGTCATTATTATGTTTTGTAATAATAATAATGTCGTGTTGCTCAATGGCCTAAGTCAAACCTTTCTTTTGGACGTCACTTCGGTGACTTGCGTGTCCCTAACCTACAGCAGTTATCCAGGAGATGAAATGGATCTATAATTTAACCCTCTGCTTAACAGAGAATCTGTATAACATTACCTAGCAGTTGGGGCTAACAAATTTCATTTTTACTGGTTATGACTTGAACCGTCTTTGGGGCATAAATACTTTTAAAAGAAATTTATTTATTTAAAGTTTACATTTTAAAAAACAGTTTTTATACTTTCACTGGTGACTTTTTAAGGATTAATAGTTATTATTCTACACCGATTGTCCCTTAATACGGATCATATTCCAAATCTGCGCACGGTCCACAGACAATAGCAGAATGGTACAAGCCTACAGATGTTGTTCATTTTTAGCAAGTAATTTGACTTTTTCTGTCTTTCCTCTTAGCTGGAGGTTTCGCAACTCTTCCTGGATACGGTGCTGCTAATGAATTTATTGACTGCTTTAATCCTTCTACTTGCTTTCCCAAATTGATGATGAAAGCCTGACGGCTCTTTTTTATTGGTAGCCAGCATCTTCCAAATTATATACACTTGCGTTGATCATGTTGAAGAAAACCATCAATGGTCAGCGCCTTGTTCTTCTCTTCGCACCATCTTCTGGTCCATGGTGTCCATGCCACCCTTTCTGACATTGTATGTCATTATAACTTCAGATTTCTTTACTTCTGATGATAACACCATTTGTTGATCATAAAGAGATCTAACAACGTAACAACTTCGTTTTTCTTAGGAACGTAAGAAGCTATCAACGCATCTGGTTGCAAACCATATAATGTAGAGTATACTTCACGTCCTTTAAGTTTAATAAAAGCGGCAAGAAGTTTCACCTTTGTTTTTGTTTTTGTTTTTCTTCAGATGGCAATGACTGGTGCTAGATCTTCTGGCAACAAATAATGAGGTAAATCTAGAGACGTAAAAAAATAATCATGAGAGGTATTACGTCCAGTTCAATTGCCATGACTTCTACAACATTCTCTCCAAGACGTAAGGCAAGTATTGTTTCTGGAGAGTCTTCACATCACTGAGAGAAGAAGACTAGGTTAAAGGTAGACCAAAGAAATCCGTGGTCTGATCGGGATTCGATCCCGAGACCGTTGGGTTTCCAGGCACGCGCTTTACTACTGATAATGTGGGGAAAGGATGAAACTTGGCGCTAGTACACCTCTCGAATGGCATCAAGGAACAGGCGAGCTTAAAAGCCCCATCCTACGGACGAGCAGAGAAAGTCGCGTAAGCGCATAGCTTTGATCACTGAAGCGTTCTGGTCCTGCCGTGCTAGTCGAGAGGTAGAACAAATATGGTTGTCTGACGGTTGCAGCAGTCCAGACATGACATTTCTGAGTCGCTCTCGGTCAGAGACCCATAAACCATTACCATGGGGACTTGTTTTTGTTTACGCTGGCTTCCAGCAGAGGCGGATAAACGTCTACGCGTGGTAGAATGCCAGGACGTAGACCAGCCGACCAATCGCAGTACGCGTCCTCCACCACGTGGCCTCCAAGTCAGACCTTGCGGAACCTGCTGTGCGGTGTTCGCGAAGGAGTCTAGTTGGGGGGGGGGGGGGGGGGCGGTCGGGGACTCCCGCCTTGTTATTGCCGACTTCTCGCTGACGTTCATCAGGTACGCCCCGACTTGTTATCGATCTATTGGCTCGGGTCCCACGGTACGTTCCTGCTTGTGCGGAACAACTCGAGAGAGCATAAATAAAGACATTAAATCTACAGCCAATCCGGAGAAATAACATGGGGCTGTGAAAGGAGTGGCGCACGCTGCTTTCCCAACTGGCTTATATCGGATTATACCGCGTGCACAGGCTCTGAATGATTCTTCCCTCTTCCCCTCCTCCTCCCTCACCCCCCTCCCTCCGACACATACACATACACACACACACACACACACACACACACACACACACACACACGCACGCACGCACCATCTGGAAATTTCTTCGAAATAACGATTTCACACAGCAAATCTCTCAAGTATGATTGTCCGGAAAACTGCAGTCCCGAAATGCTACCAGATTAAAAAGAAACTGCAGCGTTGAACTGCTGCAAATTATAGGTCCAAAGCAAATATGTAGAATTTTAATTTCGACCATCTTAATCGATATTTTTGGAAAGCCTGCAACCTTGTCATTCATGATTTAAATAATGAAAAACTACGCGTTACACATTTTTTTACACTTAGTGCAACCCGCTTAGAGAACTGATTCTCATTTCAATTGCATTTGTTTACAAAAATATTTTTTATGTCTGCATGTGTGATTTTATGCCTCTCTTACATTGCAGATGTCTTTTTGCCGTCATACTGCAATCAGATAATCTGACAAATGAATTCTGAAATGTTTTTTATGTGCTAATGCTTGGGCCTGGAAGAGCATTGAACGGAATGGACAGTGTCTTGAAAGGAGGATATAAGATGAACTTCGACAAAAGCAAAACGAGGATAATGGAATGTAGTCGAATTAAGTCGGGTGATGCTGAGGGAATTAGATTAGGAAATGAGACGCTTAAAGTAGTAAATGAGTTTTGCTATTTGGGGAGCAAAACAACTGCTGATGGTCGAAGTAAAGAGGATATAAAATGTAGACTGGCAATGGCAAGGAAAGCATTTCTAAAGAAGAGAATTTTGTTAACATCGAGTATATATTTAAGTGTCAGGAAGTCGTTTCTGAAAGTATTTGTATGGAGTGTAGCCATGTATGGAAGTGAAACGTGGACGATAAATAGTTTAGAGAAGAAGAGAATAGAAGCTTTCGAAATGTGCTGCTACAGAAGACTGCTGAAGATTATATGGGTAGATCACATAACTAATAAGGAGGTATTGGATAGAATTGGAGAGAAGAGAAATTTGTGGCACAAGTTGACTAGAAGAAGGGATCGGTTGGTAGAGCATATTCTGAGGCATTAAGGGATCACCAATTTGATATTGGAGGGCAGTGTGGAAGATAAAAATGGTAAAGGGAGACCAAGAGGTGAATACACTAAGCAGATTCAGAAGCATGTAGGTTGCAGTAGGTCCTGGGAGATGAAGAAACTTGCACAGTATAGAGTAGCACGGAGAGCTGCATCAAACCAGTCTCTGGACTGAAGACCACAACAACAACATGCTAATGTTAGCGACAATATATTTTTTTTACTTACACCTATTGTGTGTCCTCAAATTCAAAGAATATCAGACAGACATAAATCATCACTTACACTGTTTGTTGCTTTAATCAGAACGTCCTGCAGAGACATGGTTTCACAAAGAGTTTGTACACAGAGGTGTTACATTTTCTGTGGATTCATTATGCTGCGGAAACGATGACACTGAGACAAGAAATTTAATATAAGGCACATGGGACGCAAATGTCGTGCAATATCCCAAAAATGGATGACATATGTTCAGTATGTGACGTCTACGCATATTATTATAGAATACGACCGAGATGCGCATACCACAATTACTTTAGTCGGACCGCGGGCTGCAATTCGACGACCACTATTTTAGAAGGAAAAATGATATAACGAAAATTTTTAACTAGCGCCACTACTTGGTCCATGTAAATGACCGAAACTGTTAGTAACTTAATAAACTTTTTAACAGCAGCTGATGGTGTAACCTCTCAAATATGTCATTTATGATAAATAAAAGAACTGTTGATTTTAAGTGTCTTGCATTAGTTTTCACTCTTCACTTTCTCTGTCCCTTGCTGCACATTTCGAAGTGCTGTCATATAAGATTCGTGCATACTGATCGGTTTCCACGAAACTACTGAGCGAGGTGGCACTATGATAAGATACTGAACTCTCATTCGGAAGGACGACGGCTCAAACCCCCTTCAGTCGACCCAGACTTAGATTTCTCCTTGGTTTCCCGATATCGCTAAAGGCAAATGCTGAGATGGTTGATTTCAAGAGAATACGGTCAGATTCTTGCTTTCCCTTCCCTCCCTGTCTTCCTTTTCTACGAAAGTAATACTCATTATTTTCTTTCCTAATCCATTCGCGCTAAAGAAGTTTTATGTCACTTTAGCCAATCTTAGAACCACTACTTCTTTACACTGGAAGGTCTGACAAGAGCTTTGCTAGCTCTGTTCAGGTTTTTCGTTGTAATAGTCAACTCACATTGTAAATTTATATCAACAGCATTATCATCAGATATTCTGTTTCACGTTTAAAATTGAGTTCATAGTTTTAGGAAATGGATAAATATGCTGGAACGCACTGATTTAACAATGAAAGACGGTTAAAATTTATTTTTAGAGTTCAATAATTCAGCCGCTATAAACGGAACCCTTGTAGGATCACTTGCTCTTTGTCTGTCCGATCGACTGACTAATTACTGAAAAACCTTCCCCTCAGAAACGTGAAGACGTATCGCGTTGAAATTTATACCTCGCACTAACATTTCTGATCTTTTGGCGGTGTAAAGATCTGAAGCTTCTACGTCAATGCAATCAAAAGATACGGCCATTTATGTCACATATTTTGATACTGGCAAGCACACTCATTAGAATCTATAGGTTACTTCCCATTGGCGTAGTATCATGAAATTTGACAGGAAATATGTTTCACAGTACAGTAAAGAAAAATCAAAAAATGTTAATTTTCAATTATATCACAGAAAATTTTTTTGTCATTTGTTATTAGGCTTCAGACTTAAATTTAAACATTCCCCCAAGTCTTGGAATACCCAAACACCGATATCTTACCAGCATCAATGTCTATGACAGGCAAAAATCGCCGAGATCCTCGATTCCAGGTATACATAATGAAATTTGTACAGAACCCTCAGTGGGCGAGTGCTACTCGCACTTGGCCAATTTGTTTGATAATTTTCTAACGTTTTCTAACGTTTTAGTTCCCGCTTACACAGGTAACTCGCGTTGTTAGTTTGTGGCACTTTCCTGCAGGCTATCTTGCACTTTAACGATGTTTTCTCCGATGTTTGGATCGGTTTCGGATAGCCTACAATGGTCTCTTTCTCGGTTACGTTGCCTCGCAATGCCGAAAACCCTTCTCTGGCCAGTTTCTCATTTGGAACCGTGTACATGGAACAGCTACCAGTACTGACTCTAGGCACTTTCCAAAGTAAATAACTTACAAACGAAGAATTTCGTTTTTCGCCAGGCGTTTGTCGAGTGTTTTCCTGCTGCAAATACGGCAACGGACGCCCACTGACACTTCTTTTTCTCCAAATATTGGTGGATATTAGCTTAAGATGCCCAACTCCGGGGCTAGGCGGCCAGGTTGTTTGACTGCCGTGCGGAGGGCTAACGTTCTTGAACGAGAAGTAGTGGCTCCAAGGTTAGGAGATCTCATAACGACTACGGACTGAGAGTGCTAGCCACGTGACCTCGGTGCTCCATTCAGACGACGCAATTGGCGGAGGATGACACGGCGTATGGGCAGCATCACGCAATCCCGGAATTCCACAGCGCAAGGTAGCTATGAGGCTGACGATCGTAGCGAGAAAGTCGCCCATACAACTGGTGATAATCGTTAAGACATCCCTGGAGGAACATACGTTGGGAAAGTGAGAATTATTATTGTCCTCTGAATGACCTTGCAACTTGCGAAGAGGCCGGGAAAATGTCTACAGTAAGAATGGTGGAAAAGAAAAAATCGTTCCACCAAAACAGTAAGGCATGTACGGGGGCGAAATGGAAACCACAGTGAAAATCAAACCTTCCAGCTACTTCACTACATAGTCGTAGCGTTGTACCAACATTCCAACACCCTCGTCGTCGAAGGCAGCTGTCTGCGCTTTCCAAATATTCGCTACGCCCGCCTGCAGCTTGATGACTGTGCCAAAATGATGTCTTCATAGGCAGTGGTTCACTTGAGCAGAAATGAAACTCAGAGGAATCGTAATCCGAACTGCATCATGGGTGATCAAACACTTCCCATAACGCCGCAGGAGCGTCTTCATTACACTACAGCGTGCGGCCGAGAACTGACACGAAGAAGGAAATGCACGATAGTTACGTTATGCAGGATGCATCAAATCAGGCGAAATCTCTCAGTAGGTACTCGTACTTGGCGGGAGACTTAGAGCTGCGCTTTACCAAAACTATAGTTCGTTAGTTTTTGTGCAGTACATAAATAACGTAGTAAATGGTAGGAAAACCGGTAGTGTTGGTGGCTTTGGTACGGAAAGAGACATAAATGAATGAGTAGGAGGGAAACTGGCAGCTGACGACTTATTTTTGTTTTTCGTTTGTTTGTTTATTTTGCACATAATTAGTACTGCACATCATTCAGTGTTACTCCACTGCGTATTTTATGTCCTTATAAAACATAACTTACATCTTACAAATAATAAAAATTAATTGATCACGTAACTTCTGCACTTTCATGTAATCAAATAAATTACTTTTGATGTAAGTACAGTTTACATACAAAAACGGTTGGTTACTTTGGGGGAGGGTACAATACAGTGAGGTCATTGGTCCCATCGGATGATGGAAGGATGGGGAGGGAAATCGGCCAAGCCCTTTCAAAGAAACCGTAGCAATATTTATTTAAAGCGATTTAGAGAACTCACGAAGAACCTAAACCTGTAAGGCTGGACGCGGGTTTGACCCGTCATCCTCTCGATTACGAGTCCAGCGTGCTAACTACTGCGCCACCTCGCTCGGTACACAAACGTAAAAGATCTACATAATTATTATTGTTATGTTGTACGTTCCTGACGATGGTTAGAAATTCAGTAGTGGCAAGTATTTATTTACAGCTTGTACAAAATAGATACGTCTGTCAAAGTTTTACTGACCTTCAAAGTAGTCACCAGCATTGTGTATAAACCCTTGCCAGCGATGTGGAAGTCGTAGGATACTCTTAGCAGTGCCAGTTGCATTGACAGTTCTAGCGGCTCTCTACTGCCAGACGAATTTGTAGCTGTTCTGAAGCGAATGACGTCAAGTGTTTCCTTCAGTTTATAAATCAAGTTGAACTTACGAGGGATTAAGTCAGAAGAATGCAGGAGGTGGTATAGCACTTAGCAACCCCATCAGTCAAACAAATCAGTAACAGCTTGCACTGTACGTGCTCGAGCATTGTCCTGCAAAAAGATGGTCAGGTTCTGTAGAAAGTGTCATCACTTCTGTCTCTAAGATGGTCGTAGGTTGTGTTCAAAAAATGAACAGCAATGAGGACGCGAAAGGCAAAGGTCCCGAGTTCGAGTCTCGGTCCGGCACACAGAAAGTTTCATATCAGCGCACACTCCGCTGCAGAGTGAAAATCTCATTCTGAAAACAGCAAATGATGGCCGAAGTAAAGAGAATATAAAATGCAGACTGGCTATAAATAGGAAAATGATTCGAAAAACAGGAAGTACTTAACGTGGGTGGTTATAGTTAAACTGATAGTGTGCCAAGTACTGCACTGTAGGCTGCATACTTCGCAGGAGTCCAACCTCGTAGATATGTTCATTAATCGATGCGCTCTTGGGATGTGCTGAAAAATCAGTTCCACTTTTTGCCACCAGGTGAAAATATGGCACTGTAAGCAGTCAGAACGTGAATTGTTTCCTGTTTTGGCGTCAGTATGCTTTTCGTCGCCTGGTGACAAGTGTTGACTTATTTTGTGAAGTCACTATTGATGTGAAGGGTTAAGAAGATTGACTTTTTCGTACGAAGCACAAGGGCTATAGAAGAATGATGATGCAACGCTGGTAAAGTCGTTTTATCGGAATAGCAGAAGTAGCAGAGCTGGTCTGCGGGATTATTGCCGACAAAAGTAGCTACGAAGAGGCCCTATCTCAGTAAATGGGCTAAAGAATCTCATCAAGAAATTTGAAGAAACAAACGAATTATTTGGTGCAGCAGACAGGGGGGGGGGGGGAGGGAGAGGGAGAGAGAAGCAGCCCATTCCCAAGGTTTTCGTTGATGACGACCGTGCAGCACATATCTCAGATTCTGCAACCAGTGCTGGAATTGGGTAACGGGAATTACCTCACCCCTAGTCAACAGTTCCAAATATGTAGCAGCGCATTTTACTCTGGTATTCCTGCAAGATTCAGAATGTTTACCATTCGGATCTCCAAGGTAGGCTACAACGCCGTGATTTTGCCCTTTGGTTTTTGAAACGCTTGGAAATGGACGACATTTGACCGGGGAGTATTGGTTGGACAGATGAGGCACAGGAACATCCACTGCAATCAGCTTACGTGACTGTGTGGTGTTGCTTCACAAGCTCCTTCACTCTCGGTCCGTCTTGCTTCGATGAGATGACACCTTTTAAGTTTACAGTGACATATGGACATTATAAGGCCTCCCTGTGTAACACGTGATTCGAGATTTTCGAGAACGAAGTTGTGTCCACACCATTATTTTCATGCAAGATGTCGCCGGCCAGGTGACAGATTTGCTTCGAGAAACCTTCACTAATGACCGCATCATCTGAAAGCGATTTCAATATGTGTGATCTTCCAGACACCCGATCTAAATCCATGTGATTTCTGACAGCGGAGTGATCTGAAGGATCTTCCGCATCAGGGATGATCCTGACTCTTTCTGATCTGAAGGCTTGCATGTTGTTGTTGTTGTCGTTGTGGTATTCAGTCCTGAGACTGGTTTGATGCAGCTCTCCATGCTACTCTATCCTGTGCAAGCTTCTTCATCTCCCAATATCTACTGCAACCTACAGCCTTCTGAATTTCCTGAGTGTATTCATCTCTTGGTCTCCCTCTACGATTTTTACCCTCCACGCTGCCGTCCAATACTAAATTGGTGATCCCGTGATGCCTCAACACATGTCCTACCAACCAAACCCTTCTTCTAGTCAAGTTGTGCCACAAACTTCTCTTCTCCCCAATCCTATTCAATACTTCCTCATTAGTTATGTGATCTATCCATCTAATCTTCAGCATTCTGATGTAGCACAACATTTCAAAAGCTTCTATTCTCTTCTTGTCTAAACTATTTATCGTCCATGTTTCACTTCCATACATGGCTTCACTCCATACAAATACTTTCAGAAATGACTTCCTGACTCTTAAATCTATACTGGATGTTAACAAATTTCTCTTCTTCAGAAACGCTTTCCTTCCCATTGCCAGTCTACATTTTATATCCTCTCTATTTCGACCACCATCAGTTATTTTGCTCCCCAAATAGCAAAACTCCTTTACTACTTTAAGTATCTCATTTTCTAATCTAATTCCCTCAGCATCACCAGACTTAATTCGACTACATTCTTCACTCCTGGAAATTGAAATAAGAACACTGTGAATTCATTGTCCCAGGAAGGGGAAACTTTATTGACACATTCCTGGGGTCAGATACATCACATGATCACACTGACAGAACCACAGGCACATAGACACAGGCAACAGAGCATGCACAATGTCGGCACTAGTACAGTGTATATCCACCTTTCGCAGCAATGCAGGCTGCTATTCTCCCATGGAGACGATCGTAGAGATGCTGGATGTAGTCCTGTGGAACGGCTTGCCATGCCATTTCCACCTGGCGCCTCAGTTGGACCAGCGTTCGTGCTGGACGTCCAGACCGCGTGAGACGACGCTTTATCCAGTCCCAAACATGCTCAATGGGGGACAGATCCGGAGATCTTGCTGGCCAGGGTAGTTGACTTTCACCATCTAGAGCACGTTGGGTGGCACGGGATACATGCGGACGTGCATTGTCCTGTTGGAACAGCAAGTTCCATTGCCGATCTAGGAATGGTAGAACGATGGGTTCGATGACGGTTTGGATGTACCGTGCACTGTTCAGTGTCCCCTCGACGATCACCAGAGATGTACGGCCAGTGTAGGAGATCGCTCCCCACACCATGATGCCGGGTGTTGGCCCTGTGTGCCTCGGTCGTATGCAGTCCTGATTGTGGCGCTCACCTGCACGGCGCCAAACACGCATACGACCATCATTGGCACCAAGGCAGAAGCGACTCTCATCGCTGAAGACGACACGTCTCCATTCGTCCCTCCATTCACGCCTGTCACGACACCACTGGAGGCGGGCTGCACGATGTTGAGGCGTGAGCGGAAGACGGCCTAACGAGGTGCGGGACCGTAACCCAGCTTCATGGAGACGGTTGCGAATGGTCCTCGCCGATACCCCAGGAGCAACAGTGTCCCTAATTTGCTGGGAAGTGGCGGTGCGGTCCCCTTCGGCACTGCATAGGATCCTACGGTCTTGGCGTGCATCCGTGCATCGCTGCGGTCCGGTCCCAGGTCGACGGGCACGTGCACCTTCCGCCAACCACTGGCGACAACATCGATGTACTGTGGAGACCTCACGCCCCACGTGTTGAGCAATTCGGCGGTACGTCCGCCCGGCCTCCCGCATGCCCACTATACGCCCTCGCCCAAAGTCCGTCAACTGCACATACGGTTCACGTCCCCGCTGTCGCGGCATGCTACCAGTGTTAAAGACTGTGATGGAGCTCCGTATGCCACGGCAAACTGGCTGACACTGATGGCGGCGGTGCACAAATGCTGCGCAGCTAGTGCCATTCGACGGCCAACACCGCGGTTCCTGGTGTGTCCGCTGTGCCGTGCGTGTGATCATTGCTTGTACAGCCCTCTCGCAGTGTCCGGAGCAAGTATGGTGGGTCTGACACACCGGTGTCAATGTGTTCTTTTTTCCATTTCCAGGAGTGTATTATCCTCGTTTTCTTTTGCTGTTGCCCATCTTATATCCTTCTTTCAAGAACTGTCCATTCCGTTCAACTCCTCTTCCAAGTCCTTTGCTGTCTCTGACAGAATTACAATGTCATCAGCGAACCTCAAAGTTTTTATTTCTTCTCCATAGATTTTAATACCTACTCCGAATTTTTCTTTTGTTTCCTTCACTGCTTGCTCAATATACAGATTGAATAACATCGGGGAGAAGCTACAACCCTGTCTCACTCCCTTCCGAACCACTGCCTCCCTTTCATGTCCCTCGACTCTTATAATTGCCATCTGGTTTCTGTACAAATTGTAAATAGCCTTTCGCTCCCTGTATTATACCCCTACCACCTTCAGAATTTGAAAGAGAGTATTCCATGACATATCACTCTGACTGCATTGGATATGCTGCCGTGTTACGGATGGAGCATGTTGCTGAGTCTAGAGACCACACTGAACACATTGTAACTGGTGACCATATCATAATATGCCACAATCGCCGTTATCATGTGTGTGATCGTTCCTCGCCTTTTCCTGCACCAACAGCCGCGCGGGGTAGTCGCACGGTCTACGGCGCTTTGTCACTGTCCGCTCGGCTCACCCCGTCGGATGATCGCGTCCACCCTCGGGCATGGGTGTGTGTGTGTTGGCCTTAGTGTAAGTTAGTTCAAGTTAGATTAAGTAGTGCTTAAGCTTAGGGACGATGACCTCAGCAGTTTGGTCCCATAAGAACTTACCAGAAATTTCCAATTTCCTGCACCAACGCAATAATCTGACTGCTTACAGCGCCATTTACTCACCTGGTATCAGAAAGTGGAACTATTATTTTTCAGTATATAACGAAAGGGCACCGATTAATGAACATAACCTATGATGTTTCAGCGTCTTGGGACGTAAGAGGATATAGCCCACACTGCAGCACTCGGAATACTATCAGTTTAATGGTAATCACCCGTTATATGCAAAAGCTAGAAAATATTTTGTGAATGCACTTGCTTGGAGTATTGCCTTAATTGAAATTAAAACTTTCACAAAAAATTTTGCAATGTAGTAGTAAGGAAGAATATTTAAGATTAAATGAGTAGATCTAGTAACTAAAGCAGAGATACTGAATCAAATTTCACAGGAAAGAGGTTTATGGTCGAACTTGAATGAAAGAGATGGTAGGTTGATCGGACGTATCCCGGGGTTTCGAGGAATAGTTAATTTAGTTGTAGAGAGAAGTGTGGGAGATAAAATTTGTAGACTGGAGCCTAGGATGGACAACAGGTTCAAGTGCATGTAGGCTGCAGTAATTACGCAAGAGATAAAGAGACTTGCATAGAATACAAAACGGGTGACTAAAATGAGGGAGCTACAACCGGCGTTCTGCTCGACTCACGTGACGTCCCTTGTTTGCTACTTTGGAGATGCCATTTTGTATTTAATTGTTTCCGTATTATAACTTGTGTATTATGGCAACATGCTGTTTGAAGGCAACGGTGCAACGGTGTACATGTCACTGTCGATACGATATGTTACAATTAAATATCAGTAACTACACGTAGGCGATAAAAGACTTTAGGAGACCCTAATTTAATTGGTAATAATGATTGGAATTGTATATGTTTCCCGTGGCCTTGAGTTTTTCGTGTTTGTAATGATTCTGGTTTTTTTTCTTATTCATCTAACAGAAGCATGTTCTGCAATATTCGATGTTATTTACATACATGTGCGAATTCTCCGGAATAAGTTTCTTCGATTTTGTGACTTTAGTCTCATTAACAAACGAGAGATGAAACTCCTGTGAGTGAAACAACCAGCAGCGACAGTTGCATTCTCGTTTATCACAAATATTTGGCAGTTTTTTCCGAATCTGTCGCGATTTACGTGGGTGTGGTTATTCAGAGTACAGCTTAAATTACTGCAAATAGAACGAGAAACAGTTTCATTTATATTCTATCTTTCTTGTCACAAACATTTAGCTGTATCGAATCGTTAACAGCACTTGCGTCAATTCAGCCACACAGCCACCCCTACATTGGTTGTAGCTTCCCCATATTAGTCACTCGTGGATGTACGTTGCTGATCAAAATTATCGAGACAGCCCTATGTAATAGGGAATAGACCAGTAGGTGTCACGAAAGGCGGATGCGCCAGTATAGAAGGAGGCGGAGAGTATGGCGCTGTCAGTAGAAAAAGACTATGTCGTGTCCTGGCATATGTGGGAGAGGGAGAATAGGGGTTACTGGTTAGTCTGAGCTGCCGAGCGGTTCAGAGCACAAGGCAGAAGGACAATTCACAGTGAAGGTATTTGATTGTTTTCTTCTACCTGAGCCAACACTGGTACTGGCATTTACTAGAAATGCAGGTGATGAGACTCGGAAGGGAACTCTTTGTGGAGACTCTTGGACAAATAGGGTTTTGAAATAGTTGTTTATTCCAGACAGGACTAACTAAGACACTGGAGGCTAGTTCTAGGTTTAGAAAAAGCATGAATAACACTATTACAACAGAAACCAGTTCGGAAGTCCCAGGAATGGATGCTAACCATAGTAGTAAACACTAGCAGCATCTTAAGGCAACAACTTAGTTGCAAAACAAAACATACTGAATGTGACACTGACTGAGGCACTCCAAGTGAGAGAGCAGACTTACATGGAGCTGGACCGAGGCTGGAGTCGACGGACGCGGATTCGGCGCCCAGATCGTCTGACTGATAACTCCGCCAAAATGCGAAATCTAGGGGTTTTAAAGAGTCGGGTGGGGACGCTGTTTTTCCCACTTAAAGCCACCCAGCCAATCCCGCAGGTCTTTTGCAGGCGCCTGTCAATCACGGTTTAGTTAGGTTCCCTCTACTGCTCCTAAGACGGGGATGTTAATGCACTTCCACTGAGTTCGTATTTGGTATCAACATTGTTCAGCTGAAAGCTAAACGTAACTGCTCTGCCAAATAAGAGTTGCAACATTATTGTTGTACGTCGTTTAGCCCCGCCCCTCATGCTCCCCGGATTAGGGACTGCTAGGTCAACAGTTTGTTGGCGTTTTCGCTCTCTTTCTAACCCTTGTAAGCCTACTGACGTTGCTGTTCTCAGGGTTGGTTTCAAGTTGGCTTTATACGCTAAAACGTGCCTCTTGGTTACAAAGTTCTACGGTGGCAACCTACCACAGCATCTAGACGGCATATGAAGTTACATGTTAATTCCTTGAAGAGTAACTAACGCCTTCGGACCGAGTCTGGGGGCGTCTGCATTTTCGCAAGGCTCTCCTCTTGCCGTTTACTTCAGGTAACAATATCTCTTCTAGTTTCGTCTGCCCTCAGCATCGTCTCTGCTTCCACACCTTCAATATATTATAACTAGCAGCAGAATGAACCACTCAACAGATTTCTATTGACTTCAAATGCGTGATAGTTGCTGGATAACCAGTGATAAGAAATCCATCATGGTCATTTCAACCCTTCTAAAGTTGCCCAAGTCGGCAGTTGGTTAAGTGCTTGTAAAGTGGAAACGCGAAGGTAAGGCCACAGATAAACCAATACCAGGAAGACCTCAAATATTGAGGGACAGGAAGCGTCGATCATTGCAGAGGGTGGCTGTAAAAAATCTTTTGAAATAAGCAGCAGGAACCACTCTTTAGTTCCCAAGTGCTACCAGAATTCAAGCAATAACAATACGTGTTCTTAGGAACTTAGAAACTATAGGGTACCATGACTGAGCAGCTTCTCATAAACCACACATTTCTGTGGTCAGTGGTAAGGGAAGTTTGAGATAGTCTAAAGAGCGGCAGCACTGACAGTATATAAAGTGATGCATCATGTCCTCTAGCAATCCAATGGACAGGTTTGGGTTTGGCGAATGCCTCCAGAACATTACCTGCTGTCATATGTAGCGTTAACAGTGAAGTACGGAGGACGTAGTGTCACTGTTTAGAGGCGTTTTTCGTGGTTAGGATGTGGTCCCCTCTTTTCGCTTTTGAAAACGCTAATTGCGGAAGGGTATGAATACGTTTTACAACAGTATGCACTGCGTACAGTGGATGAAATGTTCGGAGACGGTGATTGTTTGTATCAGCATGATAATGCACGCAGTCATAAAGCAGCGTCTGCGAGGCAATGGTTTGTGGACAATAACTGTCCTCAAAAGGATTGGGATACCCAGAGTCCCGTCCTGAACCCCATGGAACACCTTTGGAATGAATTAGAACGTCGACATCACCAGCATCCAACATCAGAATCTTCTCTGCTTTCGGTTCTTGAAGAAGAGTTGGTTTCCATTGCTCGACACATATTCAGACACCTCAGTGAAATTTTTCCCGGCAGAGGTGAAGCCATCATAAAGGCTAAAGATGGACCCACCCCATATTAATATCCAGTAATAAGTGTTCAGATACTTTTGAATGGATAGTGTATTAGCACGAACAGCAGCATCAAACCCGTTGTCGGACTGAAGCCCATTACAACACTATTAAGTGTATTAAATTGATTTAAGTATTCTACGCACACGCCTATTTATAACCGTTGCTTATGAAGAAGGCAACTGTGCGGTGCAGAGGGAGGTTCTGCTTCACTTAGATGCTAAAAGTGAGCTCTTTTCACACGCTAGGCATAAAAACATTTAACAGCTGCTTCGAACATTAAAGTACATCCGGACCGTACTGCAGTCGTTGGAATAAAATATTATTCTTATTCCTCATCCCAGTACATAATAAAAAGCGCCACATGCCGTCATCTGACGAAACACGGCACAGAGATTTCAGAATTCAAACAGGTCATAAGCGCAGAGTGCTGTAAGCAGGTCACAGGCACACCACGTGCTGAGCGTGGCCTGTACATCAACATATCTCCTTCGTCGCCTTTGCCTCTACTCCTTAAAGTGACAGTCCGAATGTCACTACTCAACACAGTAAAGTATTATCGGTATGGATCATTACAAATAATGACAGAATACTTTTATCTGAGAACGTCAATAGGAAGGATCGGAGATGCCTCACAATTTCATTGACATTGAATGTGACAGACAAAAGGTAAACACTTCTCTGCAATGTCCACTGTGTTGTGTTCCAACTTATTTTTCCATGTCAAGTAAATTATTAGGAAATATATTTACTTCGACTTCTAGCACATAAATTGAACGGTACAACTAACGGTGAACGAAAAGGAACTACTGCTCTCTTTCCACCAGGCCCACCACAAGAGAATACAAATATCACGGACGACCTAAGCCTGTGAGGTTGTGTATCGGCCGCAGACCGCATTTTCCACGCATAACCACTCTGGGAGCCGGATCCCACAGTTTTATTAATATTGAGTTTCACCAGGAACAGATTTCACTTTTAGCGGCGTTGCCAGAGTTAAGAAGCAGTCAAGAGCATAACACAGTATCGCTTTTAAGAGAGCTGGCCCGCAGGTAGTAGTCTGCCAGATCCATATCTCTCGTGAATAATAGCTATTTTATGGTCGTCAGTTTGTCCCAAGTTGCACGTCCACGACTTCATTTGATTTTTGAGTTGATATTGAGGACTGACAAACAAACAAAAAAATTGTCTCAATTTTTTTTATTGTCACTCAGCGCAAAACAAAAACATATTGCTTCACTTCAATATCGTAGTCGTCACTGTTACCACGATACTACCTACCAAAACTCGAAGGTGTCCAGTGAGATCTGAAGCCGTCACTGCATATTTCCGTAACTCACTAAAAAATTGGTCAGGTGGGAGCAGGACTCGCGCTGAGGTATACAGGCACTTCCTCCACTCCGGGAATCGAGAATCTCGGCATTGAGAGTGACAAGATATCGCTCCCAAGGACTCCGAGACTTCCCAAAATATTTTATTTCAAGTTTCAATTCGGGTAAGAGATTACAAAAGAAATATTTTTTTGGTGTGATATGATTAAAAATTAGCACTTTCCTTTTTTTTCTTTACTTTTAGTTTACGTCTTGCCGAATTTCATGATTCTACATCAACCGCAGAAGTACCCTATAGGTTTTAATCAGTGAATTTGCGAGTATCAAAATATGTGACGTCAATGGCCTCATCTGCAGTGACTTACAAACTTCAATTTTTCACACAGCCAAATGTCCATAGACCTCAATATTTGACATAAATTTCACCTTGATGCATCTATCCACTCCCGCGAAAAATGAGTCTTAACAGTCGGAGGATCATACAGAGAGTCGGATAACATTTTCATGTTACATAATTACAAATGAACAACTTCGGATTTTGCACTTCGCTTCTACTATGAAACCTTTCTTCTTAGCAAATTTTATGATTCAATACCAGCGGGAAGTAGCCTATAAGTTTTGAGGACTGAGTAACCGAGCATTAAAATGTATAAAATAATTATCTGTATGTTTTTATTGCACTGACTTAGAAACTAACGTTTATTGTTCCAACAAGGGGCCGTAGACCTTAGTATGTGTCACAAATCTCAACATGAGAAATTCCTGAGAAAACATATTCTTAACAGACAGACGGAAAGACAGAGAATCAGGTAAGGAATAACAAGAAAACTTTTCATTCGGGCGATATAATTACAAATTAACGATATTCGGATTTTTTTTTGCCTTTGGTTGTACTATGAAACAATGCTTTTTGACCAATTCCATGATTCTAGGCCAACGGGAATTACCCGATAGGTTTTGATGAGTTAGTTTACGAATAGTAAACTATGTGACAAAAGGCCGAAATATAGACCTATAGAAGCTACAGTTTTTAACACTGCCAGGTGACCGCAGGCCTTAGAATGTGACATAAATTCAACCTGATACATCTACCCGTTCCTGAGAAAAAGGGTCTTAACAGCTGGACAGACACGTTGACAACACGCTGATCCCGTAACGGTTCCATTTTTACCGATGGAGGTATGGAACGCCAAAGTACCCGCTTTCAGTTGAGCAGAATTTTTTTACGTGGCTTGTGACGTCATTATTATCATGTCAACCATACGCTACTTAACAATTACAAACTCTTTTATAAATCAAATTATCATGTCTGAAGTTTCAAATGTCGCTTACGGCTAATTTCATTATTATTCAATGGATTAAAACAACATTCGAGGACATCCACAGACTGCCGGTTTTATTCACATGCAGTTCATGTTTATAGTATATTGAGCTAATCGACCTGGAATGGAAATGGACATCGATGTTAAAGTAGTGACATACTCGTGGAAAGGGCGTCGGGGAGTGAATCGTAGTTCAGGGCAAGGTCCTGAGAAGTGGGGTTGCTGTAGCGTTCCTCCGAGCTGTTGTTGTTGTTGTTGTCGTTGTGGTCTTCAGTCCTGAGACTGGTTTGATGCACCTCTCCATCTTAATTTATCATGTGCAAGCTCCTTCATCTCCCAGTACCAACTTCAGCCTACATCCTTCTCAATCTGATTAGTGTATTCATCTCTCGGTCTCCCTCTACGATTTTTACCCTCCACGCTGCCCTCCAATGCAAAATTTGTGATCCCTTGATGCCTCAGGACATGTCCTACCAACCGATCCCTTCTTCAAGTCAAGTTCTGCCACAAATTCCTCTTCTCCCCAGTTCTATTCAACACCTTCTCATAACTTATGTGATCCACCCATCTGATCGTCAGCATTCTTCTGTAGCACCACATTTCGAAAGCTTCTATTCTCTTCTTGTCCAAACTAGTTATCGTCCATGTTTCACTTCCATACATGGCTACACTCCATACAAATACTTTCAGAAATGACTTCCTGACACTTAAATCTATACTCGATGTTAACAAATTTCTCTTCTTCAGAAACGCTTTCCTTGCCACTGCCAGTCTACATTTTATATCCTCTCTACTTCGACCATCATCAGTTACTATGCTCCTCAAATAGCAAAACTCCTTTACTACTTTAAGTGTCTCATTTCCTAATCTAATTCCCTCAGCATCCCCCCTACTTAATTCAACTACATTCCATTATCCTCGTTTTACTTTTGTCGAAGTTCATCTTATATCCTCCTTTCAAGACACCGTCCATTCCGTTCAACTGCTCTTCCAAGTCCTTTGCTGTCTCTGACAGAATTATAATGTCAGCTGCGAACCTCAAAGTTTTTATTTCTTCTCCTGGATTTTAATACCTACTCCGAATTTTTCTTTTGTTTCCTTTACTGCTTGCTCAATATACAGATTGAATAACATCGGGGAGAGGCTACAACCCTGTCTCACTCCCTTCCCAACCACTGCTTCCCTTTCATGCCCCTCGACTCTTATAACTGCCATCTGCTTTCTGTATAAATTGTAAATAGCCTTTCGCTTCCTGTAGTTTACCCCAGCCACCTTTAGAATTTGAAAGAGAGTATTCCAATCAACATTGTCGAAAGATTTCTCTAAGTCTACAAATGCTAGAAACGTTGGTTTGCCTTTTCTTAATCTTTCTTCTAAGCTAAGTCGTAAGATCAGTATTGCCTTACGTGTTACAATATTTCTACTGCATCCAAACTGATCTTCCCCGAGGTCGGCTTCTATCAGTTTTTCCATTCGTCTGTAAAGATTATGCGTTAGTATTTTGCAGCTGTGGTTTATTAAACTGATAGTTCGATAATTTTCACATCTGTCAACATATGCTTTCTTTGGGATTGGAATTATTATATTCGCCTTGAAGTCTGAGGGTATTTCTCCTGTCTCGTACATCTTGCTCACCAGCTGGTAGCGATTTGTCAGGACTGGCTCTCCCAAGACCGTCAGTTGTTCTAATGGAATGTTGTCTACTCCCGGGGCCTTGTTTCGACTCATGTCTTTCAGTGCTCTGTCAAACTCTGCACGCAGTGTCGTATCTCCCATTTCATCTTCATCTACTTCGTCTTCCATTTCCATAATAAAGTACATCGCCCTTGGATAGACCCTCTATATACTCCTTCCATCTTTCGCTTTCCCCTCTTTGCTTAGAACTGGGTTTCCATCTGAGCTCTTGATATTCATACAAGTGGCTCTCTTTTCTCCAAAGGTCTCTTTAATTTTCCTGTAGGCAGTATCTATCTTACCCCTAGTGAGATAAGCTTCTACATCCTTACATTTATCCTCTAGCCATGCCTGCTTAGCCATTTTGCTCTTCCTGTCGATCTCATTTTTGAGACGTTTTTATTCCTTTTTGCCTACTTCATTTACTGCATTTTTATATTTTCTCCTTTCATCAATTAAATTCAATATTTCTTCTGTTACCCAAGGATTTCTACTAGCCCTCGTCTTTTTACCTACTTGATCCTCTGCTGCCTACACTACTTCATCCCTCAGAGCTACCCATTCGTCTTCTACTGTATTTCTTTCCCCCATTCCTGTCAATTGTTCCCTTATGCTGTCCCTGAAACTCTGTACAACCTCTGGTTTAGTCAGTTTATCCACGTCCCATCTCCTTAAATTCCCACCTTTTTGCAATCTACAGTTCATAACCAATACATTGTGGTCAGAGTCCACATCTGCCCCTGGAAATGTCCTACAATTTAAAACCTGCTTCCTAAATCTCTGTCTTACCATTATATAATCTACCTGATACCTTTTAGTATCTCCAGGATTCTTCCATGTATACAACCTTCTTTTATGATTCTTGAACCAAGTGTTAGCTATGATTAAGTTATGCTCTGTGCAAAATTCTACCAGACGGCTTCCTCTTTCATTTCTTAGCCCCAATCCATATTCACTATGTTTCCTTCTCTCCCTTTCCCTACTGTCGAATTCCAGTCACCCATGACTATCAAATTTTCGTCCCCCGTCACTACCTGAATAATTTCTTTTATTTCATCATACATTTCTTCAATTTCTTCGTCATCTGCAGAGCTAGTTGGCATATAAACTTGTACTACTGTAATAGGCATGGGCTTCGTGTCTATCTTGGCCACTATAACACGTTCACTATGCTGTTTGTAGTAGCTTACCCGCACTCCTATTTTTTTATTCATTATTAAACCTACTCCTGCATTACCCCTATTTGATTTTGTATTTATTACCCTGTATCTAACTTTAACCTATCCATTTTCCTTTTTAAATTTTCAAACGTTCCTGCCCGATTAAGGGATCTGACATTCCACGCTCCGATCCGTAGAATGCCAGTTTTCTTTCTCCTGATAACGACATCCTCATGAGTAGTCCCCGCCCGGAGATCCGAATGGGGGACTATTTTACTTCCGGAATATTTTACCCAAGAGGACGCCATCGTCATTTAACCATACAGTAAAGCTGCATGCCCTCGGGAAAAGTTACGGCTGTAGTTTCCCCTTGCTTTCAGCCGTTCGCAGTACCACAACAGCAAGGCCGTTTTGGTTAGTGTTACAAGGCCAGATCAGTCAATCATCCAGACTCTTGCCCCTGCAACTACTGAAAAGGCTGCTGCCCCTCACACGTTTGTCTGGCCTCTCAACAGATACTTCTCCGTTGTGGTTGCACCTACGGTACGGATATCTGTATCGTTGAGGCACGCAAGCCTCCACACCAACGCAAGGTCCATGGTTCATTGAGAGGGGGGGGGGGGGGGTTGGTCCTAACTGTTATGAATTGCGTATCTGTGTCGTGTGGGGAACTGCTATGAGTATAAGCGATTGCAGTCTTTCTCGGCGTGTTCCACTGATGAATTCTTCTCAGGTTATCAGCCGAGTGGTGGCGTCGTCTTGTCACAACGTTTCAATGAGTTTCGTACCTATCATCTTCGGTCGACAGAAGATGACGGGTACGAAACTCTGAAACGTTGCGACAAGACGACGCCACCACTCGGCAGATCACCCGAGAAAAATTCATCAACTGCTATGAGTGTTTGTACAGTGTATTGTTGGGTGTGTTTTGCGACTAACGGAAGGGAAACTATGAAAGCCGGTGCCGGCGTGTAGCCTACTCCTCTCGAATGGCACCAAGCAAGTCACAGAGCATAACGTCCCAATCCGACGGACGGATCACCATCAACAGTGCACATGCGCACACTTCATGAGACACAGCGAATATTTTTGGAATTTAAACCAAGTCATTAGCGCGAAAACTGGCGATCAAGAACTTCACGTCCCCACCACTCCCCCCTTAACCATCCAGATACTGGCAGTGAAAATTTTCCACCGTCGGAATACAAACCGGCTTACATCAGAGTCGAGCGCTGCCGCAGAGGCATACATAAGCTGGTGCTACAAATATGCAGACATGAAAAGTACCACAAGAATGTCGAAATAAGATGGTGCTACAAACATGCAAAAATGAAAAGTACCTCAAAAATGTCAAAATACTAATTACACTATCGGAATATTGAATTTGATACACAGACTGCTAATCAGGACTCGAATTTTTCCAAGAGTTATTTATGCATTTCTATCGTATCGATATTTTAATTAATTAACATTAACTTAAACACCATCTTTTCTTTGTAACAAATTACCTCTATCGACGTATTTCACATCGTCTCATTGATTTTGATAAAGTGCTTCAGAACTCCTTTTTAGAGACAGTGTCAAAAGTAGGTTAAGTAGTGATCTGATATCAGGTTTTGTAGGATCAGTTGATGAAAGTTATGCCCATAGTCTACGTCACTGCGAAATGGAGGTAGTTCTGACTTCCAAGAACTTCCTTAAGGTACACTACTGGCCATTAAAATTGCTACACCACGAAGATGACGAGCTACAGACGCGAAATTTAACCGACAGGAAGAAGATGCTGAGACATGTAAATGATTAGCTTTTCAGAGCATTCACACAACGTGATGACAAGAGGAAAGTTTCCAACCGATTTCTCACACACAAACAGCAGTTGACCGCCGTTGCCTGGTGAAACGTTGATGTGATGCCTCGTGTAAGGAGGAGAAATACGTACCATCACGTTTCGAGTTTGATAAAGGTAGGATTGTAGCCCATCGCGATTGCGATTTATCGTATCGTGACATTTCTGCTCGCGTTGGTCGAGATCCAATGTCTCTTAGCAAAAAATGGAATCGGTGGGTTCAGGACGGTAATACGGAACGTCGTGCTGGATCCCAACGGCCTCGTATCACTAGCAGTCGAGATGACAGGCATCTTACCCGCCTGGCTGTAACGCATCGTGCAGCCACGTGTCGATCCCTGAGTCAGCAGATGGGGACGCTTACAAGACAACAACCATCTGCACGAACAGTTCGACGACGTTTGCAGCAGCATCGACTATCAGCTCGGCGACCACGGCTGCGGTTACCCTTGACGCTGCATCACAGGCAGGAGCGCCTGCGATGGTGTACTCAACGGTGAACCTGGGTGCACGAATGGCAAAACTTCATTTTTTCGGATGAATCCAGGTGCCGTTTACAGCATCCGTGTTTGGCGAAATCGCGATGAACGCACATTGGAAGCGTGTATTCGTCATCGCCATACTGACGTATCCGTATGACCCGGCGTGATGGTATGGGGTGCCATTGGTTACACGTCTCGGTCAGCTCTTGTTCGCATTGACGGCACTTTGAACAGTGGACGTTACATTTCAGATGTGTTACGACCCGTGGCTCTACACTTCATTCGATCCCTGCGAAACTCTACGTTTCAGCAGGATAATGCACGGTCGCATGTTGAAGGTCCTGTACGGGCTTTTCTGGATACAGAAAATGTTGGACTGCTGCCTTGGCCAGCACATTCACCAGATCTCTCACCAACAGAAAACGTCATTTCAATGGTGGTCGAGCAACTGGCTCGTCACAATACGCCAGTCACTACTCTTGATGAACTGTGGTATCGTGTTGAAGCTGCATGGGCACCTGTACCTGTACACGCCATCCAAGCTCTGTTTGACTCAATGCCCAGGCGTATCAAGGCCGTTATTATGGCCAGAGGTGGTTGTTCTGGATACTGATTACTCGGGATCTATGCCCCCAAACTGTGTGAAAATGTAATCACATGTCAGTTCTAGTATAATATATTTGTCCAATGAATACCCGTTTATCATCTGCATTTCTTCTTGGTGTATCAATTTTAATGCCCAGTAGTGTATTTTCTAAAATGGAATCCGAATGCGAATACTTGTTTACACGAAGAAAGTTGATGAAGCAAATACGAGGGTTCTTCAATAAATAATGCCTTTAACACACAGAGGCTGCACAAGAACACAACACATTACCATGCCAAATACGTTGTATGAAACCTCTTACAGTCACCTTAGAACGCACAAAAACATTCTTCCTGCAAGAGAAAAGTAAGTTCAGGTAGCGATTATGAAGATGGATAATGATCACGGACACTTTCTCCAAAGTTGGCCATAATGGCTTAATAATATTGAGATCTGTTGACTGTGGTGGTCATGGGAGGCGCAACAACTCGTCCTCGTGCTCACAGAACCAGTTCTGAGTGATGTGATCTGTGGGAACAGAGGCCTTGTCCTCTTGGGACCCAGCATCAGGGACAAATATTGCACCATGGGATGGACCTGGCCAGCCAAAGTGTTCACAGAATCCTTAGCAGTAATGCGACCTCCCAGAGTAATCATGGTGCCCATGGAATACCACGATATCGCTATCCAAATCGTCGTAGAACCTCCGCGGTGTTTCACCCTCGGGGCGTAAGCGCGGCCAGAAGTTTGAAACAGTGCGAAATTAGACTCATCCGGTTAAATGACTTTCTTCCTTTTTTCCACAGTCCAGGTTTCCTATGTTCGGCACCCTGTTGTCTTTTTACAGGCAATGCATCACTGATGAGTGGTTTTGGAATTCCAGCTCGCCTTGCAGTTCCGAACCTATGTTTTGTTGCTGACGGAGTTTATAGTTCTGTAGTGATCTTTACAACTGCTGTCTTGTTTTCGTCACAGTCCTCTTCAATGGCCGTCTGTAGCGACGATTCAACACATATTTTCGATTGCGCTGTGATTTAGCGGATGATGTTCTTCCACTTTCCCTGTATGCAGTATAAATTTTCACGGTGCCTATTGAGACAAGAACACTTCGGCTCTCATGGTTACAGAAGTGCTCTAAGAGCACCAACAATTTTCCCATGTTCGAATCTGCATCTACATCTACATCCATAGTCCGCAAGCCACCTGAGGGCGGAGGGTACTTTGAGTACCTCTATCGGTTCTCCCTTCTATTGCAGTCTCGTATTGTTCGTGTAAAGAAGGATTGTCGGTATGCCTCTGTGTGGGCTCTAATCACTCTGATTTTATCCTCATGGTCTCTTCACTAGATATACGTAGGAGGGAGCAATATACTGGTTGACTCCTCGGTGAAGGTATGTTCTCGAAACTTCAACAAAAGCCCGTACTGAGCGTCTCTCCTGCAGAGTCTTCCACTGGAGTTTATCTGTCATCTCCGTAACGCTTTCGTGATTACTAAATGATCCTGTTTCGAAGCGCGCTGCTCTCGGTTGGATCTTCTCTATCTCTTCTATCAACCCTATCTGGTACGGATCCCACACTGCTGAGCAGTATTCAAGCAGAGGGCGAACAAGCGTACTGCAGCCTACTTCCTTTGTTTTCGGATTGCATTTCCTTAGGATTCTTCCAATCTCAGTCTGGCATCTGCTTTACCGACAATCAATTTTATATGGCAACCGAAAGTACATCTACATCTACATCCATACTCCGCAAGCCACCACACGGTGTGTGGCGGTGGGTACTTTGATTACCTCTATTGGTTCTCCCTTCTATTCCAGTCTCGTATTGTTCGTGGAAAGTAAGATTGTCGGTAGGCCTCTGTGTGGGCTCTAATCTCTCTGATTTTATCCTCATGGTCTCTTCGCGAGATATACGTAGGAGGGAGCAATATACTGCTTGATTCCTCGGTGAAGGTATGTTCTCGAAACTTCAGCAAAAGAACGTACAGAGCTACTGAGCGTTTCTCCTGCAGAGTCTTCCACTGGAGTTTATCTATCATCTCCGTAACGCTTTCGCGATTACTAAATGATCTTGTAACGAAGCGCGCTGCTCTCCGTTGGATCTTCTCTATCTCTTCTATCAACTCTATCTTTTACGGATCCCACACTGGTGAGCAATATTCAAGCAGTGGTCGAAGAAGTGTACTGTAACCTACTTCCTTTGTTTTCGGATTGCATTTCCTTAGGATTCTTCCAATGAATCTCAGTCTAGCATCTGCTTAACCGACGATCAACTTTATATGATCAGTCCATTTTAAATCACTCCTAATTCGTACTCCCAGATAATTTATGGAATTAACTGCTTCCAGTTGCTGACCTATATTGTAGCTAAATGATAAGGGATCTTTCTTTCTATGTATTCGCAGCACATTACACTTGTCTACATTGAGATTCAATTGCCATTCCCTGCACCATGCGTCAATTCGCTGCAGATCCTCCTGCAATTCAGTACAATTTTCCATTGTTACAACCTTTCGATATACCACATAAAAGCCTCAGTGAACTTCCGATGTCATCCACAAGGTCATTTATGTATATTGTGAATAGCAATGGTCCTACGACACCCCCCTGCGGCACACCTGAAATCACTCTCTTTTCGGAAGACTTCTCTCCATTGAGAATGACATGCTACGTTCTGTTGTGTAGGAGGAACTCTTCAATCCAATCACAATTCACTTAGCTTCGACATAATTCATTTGAAACTGCGCAAGTACCGTCCTTAGTCAAATACAACGGCGCAAAATGCAGGCTTGAGGCTTAAATAGTATTTGCATTTATGTTCAAGCACGTATTTCCAGCTCTCTCTCCATATTTCTGTCCAACCCATATATGCAGGATAACGCCCTTACAGAAGCTTCGAGTTTCATATTTCTTCTGTACATGTGAAAATTTTCGAACAATTGTAACAGATGTTAGAGTCGTAGTGAATCATCAAAATGGGAGCCAAAACAAGACACGTCGTAAGCAATGTGCTTGATTACGGAGAAAAAGAAACACTGGTGTACATCTATAAGCGTCAGTGTGCAGTGTATCGTAATGATGCAGTTGTTAAGAGTACTGTTGGGCGGTGAACAGAGATAGCTAAGCGTCAGGAAGTGAAAGAAACGTTGAGGTCGTCCTGTCACAACCATCGCTCCCGGCGTGGTGAGTCGCGCAGATGCCATTATTCATCCAGAGTTGCATTACAGCTGTCGGTGAGCACGGGAACTGTGTACGCAATGACTGAGATTCTTATACACTCCTGGAAATGGAAAAAAGAACACATTGACACCGGTGTGTCAGACCCACCATACTTGCTCCGGACACTGCGAGAGGGCTGTACAAGCAATGATCACACGCACGGCACAGAGGACACACCAGGAACCGCGGTGTTGGCCGTCGAATGGCGCTAGCTGCGCAGCATTTGTGCACCGCCGCCGTCAGTGTCAGCCAGTTTGCCGTGGCATACGGAGCTCCATCGCAGTCTTTAACACTGGTAGCATGCCGCGACAGCGTGGACGTGAACCGTATGTGCAGTTGACGGACTTTGAGCGAGGGCGTATAGTGGGCATGCGGGAGGCCGGGTGGACGTACCGCCGAATTGCTCAACACGTGGGGCGTGAGGTCTCCATAGTACATCGATGTTGTCGCCAGTGGTCGGCGGAAGGTGCACGTGCCCGTCGATCTGGGACCGGACCGCAGCGACGCACGGATGCACGCCAAGACCGTAGGATCCTACGCAGTGCCGTAGTGGACCGCACCGCCACTTCCCAGCAAATTAGGGACACTGTTACTCCTGGGGTATCGGCGAGGGCCATTCGCAACCGTCTCCATGAAGCTGGGCTACAGTCCCGAACACCGTTAGGCCGTCTTCCGCTCACGCCCCAACATCGTGTAGCCCGCCTCCAGTGGTGTCGCGACAGGCGTGAATGGAGGGACGAATGGAGTCGCTTCTGCCTTGGTGCCAATGATGGTCGTATGTGTGTTTGGCGCCGTGCAGGTGAGCGCCACAATCAGGACTGCATACGACCGAGGCACACAGGGCCAACACCCGGCATCATGGTGTGGGGAGCGATCTCCTACACTGGCCGTACACCTCTGGTGATCGTCCAGGGGACACTGAATAGTGCACGGTACATCCAAACCGTCATCGAACCCATCGTTCTACCATTCCTAGACCGGCAAGGGAACTTGCTGTTCCAACAGGACAATGCACGTCCGCATGTATCCCGTGCCACCCAACGTGCTCTAGAAGGTGTAAGTCAACTACCCTGGCCAGCAAGATCTCCGGATCTGTCCCCCATTGAGCATGTTTGGGACTGGATGAAGCGTCGTCTCACGCGGTCTGCACGTCCAGCACGAACGCTGGTCCAACTGAGGCGCCAGGTGGAAATGGCATGGCAAGCCGTTCCACAGGACTACATCCAGCATCTCTACGATCGTCTCCATGGGAGAATAGCAGCCTGCATTGCTGCGAAAGGTGGATATACACTGTACTAGTGCCGACATTGTGCATGCTCTGTTGCCTGTGTCTATGTGCCTGTGGTTCTGTCAGTGTGATCATGTGATGTATCTGACCCCAGGAATGTGTCAATAAAGTTTCCCCTTCCTGGGACAATGAATTCACAGTGTTCTTATTTCAATTTCCAGGAGTGTATATTCAAAGGTGAGCTCAAGCTGGGTCTCAACGAATGCACACAACAGACCACAAGATTCAAAGAATTTATATTGTTGGAACAGTCTGAGGTCAAAGGCGTCGCCTTTCTGTGATGGATCTTTACAGGTCACGAAACCTGGGTGCATCATTTTGAGCCAGAAGGGAAAAGGTACTCATTGGTTCGGCACCACCAGCAAACACCAAAAAAAGAGGAAATTCAAGGCAGCTTCCTCTGCTGGCAAACCCATGGTGACAGTCTTTTGGCATAGTGATGGTAACATTCACGTGGATGTGTTGCGAAAATAGTTTACCATTAAATCAGAAGCATGCGTGAAGATGTGAACAGTCTCAAGAACCATTTTCGACGTGTTCGGTCTGACAAGAACATAAAAATCGTGCTCCAGCACAACAATGTGGGCCCACACCCAAGTCTCTCGAGTTGGGAATGTGGCATGGCCTGAGTGACCCTACAGCCCAGTCGTCGTGCAATCGGACATCCATCTGTTTGAGCCGCTTAAGGATTCTCTATGTGGGACAAACTTTGAAGATGATGTGACGTAATTTATGCTGTGAAAACACGGCTACGAGCACAGCACAAGAGCTTTGACCAACAGTGAGCATACGCTCTTACATAACGCTGACGTAAGGCCGTACGACGTGAAGGAGACTATGCAGGAAAATAGTACATCCGAAAGAAACGCTGATAGGTATTTTCACTAAATTCGACCGAATAAGAAAGAAAAATGTTCTGAGAAAAAAAATTCTGGGGTATCAGGTACTGAACGACCCTTATATAAGTTTTTTACTTATAAGAAGATCGTAGGGAAATTTAAAACATTTTTATGTTTTAGCCGAAGTGTCTTTATGTTACATGAGAACCAACTTTTATTATGCGAATATTAAGGCTGCGATATTTAGAGCCTTCCATTACAAGCAGTCGATTAGGTTTGATCGAGTCTTTAATTTACAAAAAGAGCACGGAATTCGGTAATGTTCAGAGCCATTTGAACCATTTTTTTAACCTGCATGACTCCTCTCCATTGCGGCAGTTACTTGACCTCAACGTTGCAGCTCCATTTAAAATCAACCAAGTTAAAATTCGTGAACTATACTTACTGTTCGCAAGTCACTCGATTGCTGCACTCCTTACTTCTGAACCGCCAGAAAGTGGAAGACTTAAAGCTATTAATGCTTTATGGCTGACAACAGCCACTAATAGTAATAATAATAATACTGTGTACAGCACTATAGTAGTAGCCCTTACGTAGTTACTGCTGTGTAGTGCTGTCAAGTAATTCATTTATCTGTTTCGAAGCAAGTAATGAAGCAATTTCTGCAGATACTATCCACAAGTTGGAGAAGAAAGTTTTTCGAGATATTTAACATTTGCCACGTATATGTCTCACTCTTATCATCAGCGATGTATAGAACAATGCACGACATATGTGTGTAGTGCGTGGAGGAACCTGTAACCTCCACTGCATCAAAGCAACTAATTTAGAAAAGTAGTTATTGATAAATTGTGTAATCAGTATTAGAATCTTTCAAAATTGTGATAATGGTGTTGATTCTTCGGAGATAATTTAGTATCGCGACTAAAACAGAAACGAATTGTTGAGTTTTTACCCGTCAGAAAATTTCATTTTACCCTTCGGGGATTACCCCCACGTTAGGAACCACTAGTCTAGCAGAATACGGGCGGGAGTTACCGTGGAGCAGAGTCACTTCGTGCAGTCTTCCTGGTCGTTGTTCTAGGTTTGCGTTTGCAAGACGCCTCAGTTGTTGACAGCAAATGTCAGCAGTGATGGTAGCATCTCGGGGAAGCAAATGGTAGTACACCTCACCGTTGCAGTTCCACCAGAAGCACAACATTAGCAGAAGCGCGCACTTCTGTGCACTCGTAGTTGTGGCGTTGTTTGGGCTCAATCACTGCTTTCTTTTCCTTATGTTAGAAGACACCAGTTCTCGTCACGATACAGAATAGGAATGTTCGGTGTTGTTCATGAACGAGACAGCTGACGAGCAAGCAGAGTTACACATACAGCGACCCGCTGACTTTTGTGGTTTTGACTTAGAACATGCGGTACCCTTATTCCGATTTTTGAACCTCCTCCATTGCACGCAAATGTCGCACGATGATGGAATATCACTGTTGATTACGTGTGTCAGTTCTCGAGTATACTGTTTATATCATTGTGGATTTATGCGTTTAAACAATCTTCATCAAACTCCGCAGGCCGTAATGAACGTGGAGAGTCACTAATGCCAAAACAGTCATCAGTAAATTGAGAAAACTATTTTCTTTCAGTGTTCTATCCAATGGCATTTTCCCCAAATATTTCTGGCTGTTTCCGCTGCTGTCACACCTTTATTTAACTGAAACAGCATAATATGTCAGAAACGTTCCGATTTCTCCAATTGGCACTCCATTTTCTAGCGTCCACAGCTTCACTCCATCTCCAAATGACAAAATAACAATATGTAAACTAGTATAACAACAGTAACTACAAATTAAAAAATGACAGTCGATGAATAAACCCACAGCAATCGGGATACCAACATGCTAAACCAAAACGCTTTGAACTTATGCACCAACCTAATATCATAAAAGTTTCATAGAGCTATGTTAATTGACAGTGAGACAGCAAGGTGAAGTTAGTTATCTCTTCAAATTTTGCAGACCGGTGTATACTTCACATGGAGCCAGACATACCGTACATGACATACACATTAAGTGCTTCTGAACCCACCGTATGAACTTCAAAATTATCTCTTGGAGATGAAAATGCGGTGTTATTAAATTGTCAGCAGCCCGGGATCAGTAAAATATGCTAGCAATAACATTTGAAGGTATTGCCGCGAGGAGTGATTCCAGATTCGAGATCCAGTCTTTTAATCATCTCATAGCAGAAGACGCCACCTGCGTTATAAGCGGGAGCGTCGTGCGTCATTCCCAGCCACTGCTAACTCGTTCTTGCTCTCTGATTGGCGCTCCCCGTCTCGACCCAGCATCGCTGGCGGTTGTTCCTGGTTCCGTAACCTGCCTTTCTCCACAAGGCCAACGGCTTGCCCGACGATACAGTAAAGCCAAGTCCCCATCTCAGACAGAAACGACGTCGTCACGATGTGTTTACACAGAGCGACAAACATTTTTACTCACGTGTACTGTTCTCACGTGTAATAACTGTCATCTCCGACGGCTTCTTTTGTCCACGGTCCGATCGGTCGCAAATGGAAATCGCAGTCAAAATCAAAAACTATTTATTTGCAACATTTAGCTACTACTTCCAGCTACTTTCCTACATAGTCTACACTCCGACTTAGGTATGTTTCGTATTATTGTACGAATTTTCAAATACCCTCCCCACAGAACCCCGCCGCCTGTGCTCTCCGCCAATCCTCTACGCTGGTCTGGAGATCGTTGTCCGTGTCAAAGTGCTGTCCCTACTGCCAGTAGTTCATGTCAGAAAAGAGACGAGAGCCAAGTACGGACTGTGTGGTGGGTGATCGAACACTTCCCATCTAAAACACTGCAGGGGTATCTTTCTTGGTGAACAGTGTGCGCCCAAGCATTTTCATGAAGAACGACAACGCTTGGTGACAAAATTGCTCTTCACTTGTTCTGAATTGCCCTTGTAGACGATTTTCTCGAATCACCACTCGCTGATCGAGATCAACGGTTGACATTAGCTTCCTTTCCTGTACGCGTGCATCATGGATACGTAGTACGATATTGCAGTGCCTGTTATTCCGAGCTACGATGGAACAGGCACTGTGGCGACTACAGCCGTTATGAAATACATGAAACGTATACGCAATTGCGAATATGAACAACTGTCAGCTGTATAACGGAATAATGACAATGAAAATTTGTGCCGCACCAGGGCTCTAACCCGGATTTACCGCTTATCGCGAGCGGCGCCTACCATTAAGCTATCCTAGAAAGTCTCAGGCCCGACCCAAACTTCCCTACGTCGTCTACCATATTTCTACTGCCTGCACTCGTACATTCGTTAAGTGTACTGCTATACAGGGGAGATATTTTAATTGAAATTCGCTTGCCCGGTTTCGGAGGATAAATACGATGTTGCAGTGCATGTGTTGTTCAGAATTAGAATGCAATGTTCCTTCAGACATGCGTGCATGTAGTTGTCGCCTTAGAATAATGGTTGACGATACATGGAGGTTTGGAACTGGCCGTGAGTCAAGCTCGGGCAGCCTAATGACACTGTCGCCTTGCGCGTCGAGCGAGCAGGTCGTATTTAACTTCCGCCTGTGCCACAGCGCCGCTTGTGTCGAAGCTATTCAGTCTTGTTGGTGTATCGACCGGAGTCACATCGTAGTTGCGTAGCAGAGTTTGCTGTCGTTTCTCCTTGGCGGCGGTGTTTTCTGCCTGCGCCACGGTGTCTGTCGAGTCTCCTAAGTCTGTTCTTCATCGAGCTACTGCTCGTTTCAGTTTTGACAAGAGTACGCGTCGTGTTCAACCTGGCTCTTTAGAAATTCACGATTGGTTGGCTGATGTTATCCGTGTTACATCTGATCAGGTAGATACTGCTTACTTTGATTCTGATTTGTATGCGTTCTTTGTTAAGTTTCATGATCCCCTTCAAGTAGAACGGCTTCTCTCTCGGGTTGGTTCTAAAGTGTTGTTTACACATCGACATGGTTCCGTTAGTCAAGTCCTCGCACTTCAGTACGCTCCAGTTAGAGTTTATAACCTTCCTCCTGAAGTGGACGATTCATTTCTTAAAACTGGGTTGCTTTCGTTTGGAGTAATACGGCATATCCGATGGGAACACTGGTCAGCACAACATCGCTTCCAGTGTTATGATGGATCCGACTGTGGACATGTGCGTTAAAAAGAATATTCATTCCCACTTAACTGTTTGTAGTTACCGAATCCATGTTACGTATGCAGGGCAAGAAGGAACATGTTTTCTCTGTAACGAAAGTGGTTATCTTAGATCTGATTGCCCGCTACTTTTCTGACGTCGTCTTATCAAAAACGTCTTCCCTTAACGTTAGCAGACATCGTGTCATCGCAGTCAGCTGCCAGACAGTCTCCAGCTTTAAGCGATGTAGGGGAAACATTACCCCCTACTCCTCGCGAATTTGCTACGGTCGCAGGTTCGAATCCTGCCTCGGGCATGGATGTGTATGATGTCCTTAGGTTAGTTAGGTTTAAGTAGTTCTAAGTTCTAGGGGACTAATGACCACAGCAGTTGCGTCCCATAGTGCTCAGAGCCATTTGAACCATCCTCGCGAATTTCCACCGTTACAAGCGCGTCTCAGTGCGGTCTCTGTCATGAATGGACGACGGCTCCTCCAGCGCGGTCTAAGGCGCTGCCGTCATGGACTGTGCGGCTGGTCCTGGCGGAGGTTCGAGTCCTCCCTCAGGCATGGGTATGTGTGTTTGTCCTTAGGATCATTAAGGTTAAGTAGTGTGTAAGCTTAGGGACTGATGATCTTAGCACTTAAGTCCCATAACATTTCACACACATTTGAAAATTTGGTTCCTGCAGTGCAAGCAAACGCCGGTGGACTGAGGACGGTACAGATTTCGAGGACGCCTCACTCCAGTCTCGTTCTTCTGACACGGCGTTGACAGAGGGTGCACCTTCTGGCGATAATGAGTTGTCTACTGACGTTACTTATGATTCTAGTATTACCAGAGATGATGTAGCTTTTTCTGTTGATGTTGAAATGCGTGTTGAATAAGCGTCGCCTACTTCACCCGTAGACGTGACGGTTCCTGTGAGTTCAGATGGTCCCGCAGAGACGTTGCCTGCTGGGCAGTCCTTACAGTGTTCCAGTGAAATACCACCCCTCCTCCACGCTGAGAATTCTACGGGCTCTTTTCCTGATGATCGGGAGATGCCATCGGACACCGGCACTACATTATCTGTCTCTTCTGTACCTGATGTTCCTGTTAGTCATCCTGAGTTGTGCTCCCCGATTTCCCACGAGTGCAGTGGCGATGGCTCCTCTATTAAACCGGAGCTTCACGTGCCCCCGACCGTTTCACATCAAGAGTGTATGTTTTCACGGAGTTGGGTGAAACAGCGTTTTCAACCGGCACGTGGATCGGCGCGTCGTAAAAAGAAAAACGAGGATTCCTCGGCTTCCGTTGGGGAGGATTAGAATTATACCTTCTTTCCCCCGCCTCCGGACGTTGAGGAGAGAAGGACGTGATGAGTGCTTTTCCCTTAGTGTTGCTTCACTGACCTTACATGTACTAACGGATGCAATCATATACATTTATAACCCTCAATGTTAATAGGATGTGTTCCCAATTACGGCTTGCTGCGTTACGCCAGTTTATTTACGATTTCCAAGGTGATATTGTGTGTTTACAAGAGGTATTATTTGATGTGTTTTGTCTTCCTGGGTATCCTACGTCTTTCAATGTCGCGCCTGAAAATTCTACCGGTATGGCTTTGCTTTATCGATGTGGAATCCCGCTGACGGGCTTTGAAACGCTAGATGATGGTCGCGGTATAGGCTGTAGTTTTTATGACCTCACCTTAATTTTTCTTTACGCTCCATGTGGATCCGGTCGTTCATCAGACTGCGCGCGGTTTTATAAGGAAGAAGTTGTTTATTTACTCCGACAGAACCCTCGCAAGGTTTTGTTGGGGGGCGATTTTAACTGCGTCTTACGTCGTGTAGATCAGACCCCTAATTATACATTTTGACTCACGATAAGCGGGAATTCCGGGTTCGAGTCCCAACCGGTACAAAGTTTCATTGTTAAAAAGAAAAAGAAAAAAGAAAAAAAAGAAAAAGTAGTAGAGCACTTGCCCGCGAAAGGCAAAGGTCCAGAGTAAAAAAAGAGAAAAAAGTGGTTGTCGTTCGGGCCCCGTGGTCGCTGAATCGCTGGATCGGGTCCCGTTCGTCAGTTTTTTTATCCTAACAAGGTCATATTCTTTACTATTTGTATTGCAGTTGATATGATGGGAAGGGTGCGTGTAGTTGGGTAACTTTTATTGGATTTCAATTTTATTTGGCAGTCTGCAGATTTTTGTTGTCACATGTAATACAGTATTTAAAAAAAAAACGTAAGGGAACCTCACGCGATAAGCCGGAAATCCGTGTTGAAATCCTTGTACGGCACAAATTTCCATTGTCGTCATTCCATTTTGCAACTGATGGCAGTCCACAGTCTTAACTGCGAATATATTTCATACATAATAGATGTCTGTAACTCCTGCTTCAAAGTTCCAGCAGCATTGCCGCAGTTTGCTGTCATGCACGACAGTTATGTATACTCCATTAAGTCAGGCAGAACCTTCTGGCATGAAGAAATCGAAGGACACCATGTACTTCACACTACTTAGCAGGAGATTTTATTGTTCTAGGCTCTTTTACATACTCACTTTGCGCGCAGAACTAAAAAGTGCAACGTGACGCAATCTGCGGGCATACTCGAGACAGTGCACATCTCTGCAAAGCTTCATTGGATTTTCACTGTGGTTTCAATTTCGCGGCCGAACGCACCTTGGAAAAAAAAGAAAGAAATGCGTACACGGTGGTAAAACTTAGAAAAATTAAACGTCTATCGAAGATGACAATGTATTCAAAAGGAGGAAAATCAAAGGGAATATTTATTTAAATAAATCTGGATTGTTAATATACCACGTTTTTAAATACGACTCAAAAGTACAAAGTAGTTTCTCATAGTCCATAAAGATTCGCAATCACTCACAGACAGTCCTGGACATTTGTGATTGTGAATTTGTAATAGCTATGAAAATACTTGCAAGATTTAAAACGAAAGACATAGGGTGCATGCCACAGATAATAGTAGGAAGGTGAACTCATGCATAAACTATTAAATAATGTAATACTGAGGAAGTGAACTATTCACGCTCAGTAATGTATTGGTGCCTCGCGTTTTTCGCTTCAAATTTTACAAGCATTTTCATAGTTTTAAAAAGTCACAAGCACAAATTTTCAGGAGTGTCTACTTGGAGTAAAGAATTCGCATGGGATTAGCAGAAATTATTCTTTAATTTTTAGTTAGATATACAAACGTGATATATTAAAAATTCGTTTTTATTTGAATAATTATTTTTCTGCTTTTTAGTTTCGTGTGCCTTAAATTTTTCAGTCGATTTTCTTTAGACGAGATTACAACAGAGAGTTGTGGTAAATTTCAGGTTTACTTCAATTTCTCTTCACCTCACTCGACCAGTATATTGCTTCATCCAACGTATATACCTCGAAAATACCTGGAAGGGAAAGGAGAGATTTGACCGCATACGGACGCTTACCATCAATCATTCATCCCGCGAACCATTTGCGACTGTCGTTGTGGTCTTCAGTCCTGAGACTGGTTTGATGCAGCTCTCCCTGCTACTCTATCCTGTGCAGGCTGCTTCATCTCCTAGTGCTACTGCAGCCTACATTCTTCTGAATCTGCTTGGTGCATTTGCGACTAGAACAGGAAAAAGAGAAAATAGCAGTGGTAGACACACTACACTCCACCACACAACACAAGATGCGAGATAATAAAGCTTCGCCATCAAGTTCTTCGCTATGTTTAGAATTCCAAGTCTCTAGCCCATAGGGAAGTTAGATTAAAACCAACTGCAAAATATGTATAGGACATACAGACAGATAAAAAGCAATATCCATCTCTTTCCGTCCCCAGCCCCTAGCCCCCCCCCCCCCCCCCAACTCATCCCTCTCTGCTCATCCGTGCATGGCCGCTGGCACACTGTTCGGAACACATACCGATATGCCAACAAGAAAGCGAGTTAATATTGCATTGTCATCCATTTTTGAGATAGGCTTAAAATTTCAAGTCTGTCGATGATCGGATAGTTAGTTTAAAATCAACTGCAAAAATTATAATGAACAGACAAACAGACAGCAAAGCGACCCAATTAAAACGTAGTAATAAATACGTCAAGAACGACAATAATGTCAAACTGAATGTGAAACAAAGTATTTACAACAGAAAAAATTTCCACACAGTAAGAAAACATGACCAAAGTATTTAAGGCAGCGCCCAACAATTCATGTTACACCACCGTCGGATAGTACAAAGCCACGTCTCGATCCCTAAGTCAGCAGATGGGGACGCTTACAAGACAACAACCATCTGCACGAACAGTTCGACGACGTTTGCAACAACTTGGACTATCAGCTCGGAGACCACGGCTGCGGTTACCCTTGACGCTGCATCACAGGCAGGAGCGCCTGCGATGGTGTACTCACCGACGAACTTGGGTGCACGAATGGCTAAACGTCATTTTTTCGAATGAATCCAGGTTCTGTTTACAGCATCTTGATGATCGCATCCGTGTTTGGCGACATCGTGGTGAACGCACATACTGGCGAATCACCGGCCGTGATGGTTTGGGTGCCATTGGTTACAGCCGGCCGAGCGGTTCTAGGCGCTACAGTCTGTAACCGCGCTACCGCTACGGTCGCAGGTTCGAGTCCTGCATCGGGCATGGATGTGTCTGATGTCCTTAGGTTGGTTTGGTTTAAGTAGTTCTAAGTTGTAGGGGACTGATGACCTGAGAAGTTAAGTGCCATAGTGCTCAGAGCCATTTTGCTATTGGTTACAAGTCTCGGTCACCTCTTGTTCGCATTGACGTCACTTTGAACAGTGGATGTTACATTTCAGATGTGTTGGACCCGTGGCTCTACCCTTCATTCGATCCCTGCGAAACTCTACATTTCAGCAGGATAATGCACGACCGCATGTTGCAGGTCCTGTACGGGCCTTTCTGGATACAGAAACTGTTCGATTATTGCCCTGGCCAGCACATTCTCCAGCTCTCTCACCGACTGAAAACGTCTGGTCAATGGTGGCCGAGCAACTGGCTCGTCACAATACGCCAGTCACTACTCTTGATGAACTGGGGTATCGTGTTGAAGCTGCGTGGGCAGCTGTACCCGTACACGCCATCCACGTTCTGTTTGACTCCATGCCAGAGGTAGTTGTTCTTGGTACTGATTTCTCAGGATCTATGCACCCAAATTGCGTGAAAATGTAATCACATGTCAGTTCTAGTATAATATATTTGTCCAATGAATACCCGTTTATCATCTGCATTTCTTGTTGGTGTAGCAATTTTAATGGCCAGTACTGTATAATGACTGTCAGATAGTGAAGGGGTATTTAAATGATTACCCACACTTATCTAAGCACTGGTAGACTGTTATAATCGGTTGTGTCTTAGTTACATCCTCCTCATACTCGAAGAACACAAGAGAAAACTTTTGCGGAACACTGATACATGGACATATTTCAAGATTCTTCCATCCACCTGTATATTTAACCATAACGCATACTTTAGACAAAACATACATAGAGAGACATTTATATAAACAATATCCATATCGCGAATATTCCACAGTATATGTACTAGACACAGCATGTCCTCGTTAATGATGAAGAGACCAAAAATTCTCGCTCACGTTATTTGTAGCTGGAATAGCATTGCCTAAAACTTTCTTAAGCGTGCCTTTTACGCTGAAGACACCTCTACCTTAAAAGGTTGAACTGAAACTAGTCACGTCGTGTATACACTGAAAGAAACCAAGTAACGGAGGTGTTCTTAGTAATGTTGTTGGTAATCACTGTCCCAGGTTTTTACCATCAATAGAATTACCGGTGAACGGAATTGACAGGTGCTGACTTCTACAGATTCTAGAAATATCGGAGTGACGCAACAGCACGAGGCCTGTAAAATGTGCCGCATTTCCTGTTTTGATAAACTTTCATTGACTCAAACTGATGTGTAGTTCACGCAGTAACTGATGGATACTGTGTACTCTTCCTAAAGCTGCCGAATGTCTCACTTTGTCCTGCCTGTGAAATCAGCAAGGCAGTAAACATGCTCCCGTTTTCGGACTTCGCTTATTGTAGCACTGTAAGCCAAAGCCAGGCACATAAGCAAGCGATTGTTCCAGGACACAATGCAGGAAACTCAAGTAGCTGCTCTGGACGAAGTCTACGGAAGGTGGTTTGCTGATGTTTTCATCCTACTTGCTATAAGGCATAAGAATTATGTACTTGACTGCGTAGATCACTCTAATGAGTGTTTGCACGGTGCAGTATTTGTGTTGTTGTGGATAAGTTTGGACGAAAGGGTGGGTAGAATGAACCCCAGTAGCACACAACAATGGGGCCATCGAAAATAATGCCATCCACTGGCGAACGCGCCAGCATTTTCCGCCTTACATGTTCATAGCTGATTTCTTCGAGATCAATTTTTCTTGTTGCTACCTGTAGACGACTGAATCTTTACAGCCCTATAGTTGGTCAATAAGAGACCTGTTCAACTCTTTGAAAGAAATGGATTTCGCCTGTTTTTATGGTGAAATTCTCGTAATAATTCAGTAATTTTTTAACTTCTCGTAGGACAAGAAATAATGTTTCAACAACATAACGAATATCACATTGCTTATAACTAAAAGTATTCAAAATTAATTTTAGGGTATTCACATGATTTAAATACAGGCCTGTTTCTTAGTTCTGTAACATTACGTTACAAGGTCAAAATATTTTCATATAAAGAAGAGTGATACAGGTGTTATTAAGAATTAAATGTCTTGAAACAGCTGTTGTTTTTATACTAGGGTACTATTTTCATCATAGAGGTCTGTTTTAATAAATTTCTTGGGTGTATATGACTGCATCATGATGTAAATAAAGCTGCCTATATTCCAGCTACTGTAGGCAATCTTTATCGAGGCCACTACATGTGACACATTGTTGCTGCCACATAGGTGCTACTGGATTCCTATACCCCCAGTTGTCACATGGCAGGAACCTGCTATTCCATGTGTTCAAGGACGAGAGATACCAACACTTCCATCAATTACACACTTGATCTCCATCCTCTCTGAACCGTCCTTCACAACCACAAAACCACATCTGTCTGACTCGGCTTTACCTTTGCTAGCTTTTCCTGGACACCTCCTCCACCCAAAAATTAGGACTCCATACAAGAAATTTAAGTGCTAAATTCTTTGTCTCGCATTCCGCATCCATCTACTGTCACCCACACCAATCATTTACCATATAATTACTCCTCAAATTACTAGAACACCTAATCATAAATATTCGGTAAACCTGATCAGCAAAGTCCAATGTGTCCCAAGTCTCCAGTCGTCACCCAACATAGCCTGCTACTGCAAGTTTACTAGCGCATACCTCCTTCTACACTTCTTTTTGATATGGTCACAATCACAGAAAATGATTACCGCCATTCCCGATTTCGACCATACATTGGTCGTCTTCATATCACCTCTTCTTACCCTTCAGGCACTCTGTCCCAACGTAACTTTAAAGTTAACCTTATTACATAAGAGATTCTAGTAAACAGAACACAGAATGTCGATCCGTACGGAAATAAGTCTTCAGACGTAGAAGTAGCTTCGGGCGTGCCTCATGGATCATTAGTTTTCACAACATCCATAGATAACGCCGGAAGTTCCATAAGGCTTTTCACGGATGATACTGTTGTATTCAGGGAAGTCACGACTAGATGATCGACGATTCGGGCAGGGAGTGGCAATTGACCCTCAACATAAACAAATGTAGCACATTGCGAATACATGGACAGAATGACCCTTTATTGTGCGATTACACAATAATTGCAGAAAAATCACTGGAAGCAGTTACTTCCATAAAATATCTAGAAGTATGCGATTTGAAATGGAACGACAACACAAAATTAATCGCGAGTAAGGCAGATGTCAGACTAAGATTCATTGGAAGAATCCTAAGGAAAAGTATTTCATCAACATTCGTTCGACCAATACCTGAATACTGTTCGTCAATATGGGATCCGTACCAGAACTGACAGAAGAAATAGAGAAGATCCAAAGAACAGTGGCGCGTTTCGTTAGAGATTCATTTAGTAAGCGCGAAAGCGTCACAGAGGTGATCAACCAGCTTCAGTGGCAGATGCTGCAAGAGAGGCTTTCTACAGCACGTTGTTGTTTACTGTTAAAGTTCCGAGAGCGTATATTCCTGAAAGAGTCAACCAATGTATTGCTTGCTCCTACCTATATCTCGCGAAAAGGTCGTGAAGACAAAATTAGCAAGATTAGAACCCACACGAGGATTAACGGCAACAGTTCTTCCCGTGAACTATCCGTGATTGAAATAGAATAGGGAGAAAGTGATAGTGGTGCACAAAGTACACTCCGCCACACACCGCTAAGTGGCTTTAGGAGTATAGATGAAGCAGGATCTGAAGCTAAGGTTTTTTTTTATATCGCAACGTGGTCCCATACTCAAAAAATGGAACTTCTGATACTATTAAGCAGTCATACTTAAATGTTTTCATATATCGTCCAACGCTCTTGTCACATGTGTTGGGAAGTGACAATCTGGTTACTGGCGTAAAAAGGCCAATGACGATGGAGAGAGCAGCTTTTGTTTCTCTTCGGTTGGAATTTTTTTACTTGTTTTCTATTCAATAACTCCTGTGCTCGGTCATTCAAAAATTTTGCCACTGCAATCCACACAATGTCATAATTTCGTATACTGTTTTATGCAATGTTGAAACTTTCTACATACAATTCTATTGTACTGTAACTACAACGACTACGTTTTAAATTCTGATTACAGTGACCCTCTTGTATTCTGATCTTTTAAACAAGAGCGCATTTGTGAAGATAACTTTTGCTGAGTGTAACATCAATATTAATCTGAACTGCATCTGACTATTTGTAAATGAAATTGAATATCAAGAACATTCATCAATAATACACAAAATGGCTTCCTCATCAAACAATCACACACAATGGCTAACAGTTAGGGATTAAAAATATTCCCTGTCAGAAAAACTCATATTCTGCATTTGTACGAAAATTATGCAAATGGAAGCTGTTGCTCATTTCATCTCAGGAGGTTCGTTTAGGCCCTCGAACTGTTTCTTACCTTGCAACAGATGACTCGGCTCTACTCTCTCTGCACACTGCAAAAATGTGAAATATTGAACTGAGTTTTCCTGAACTACGCTACAAACTACATTCTTTTATTTTACTTTCGTAAATTAAACTTATTTTCTTTTTCTGAGAATATGATTTACTGTCCACGTAGCAGTGCAAGGCGTGACAGTACACATTTTACCAAATCACTCTTTCACTTAACCTGTAAGGATAAGCTTCATGAAATATTTATAAGTGGCAAAAGGTAGTATTTGAAAATTATATACAGTCCTTTTAATTATACAAAAACGGCTCGAACTAAAATGAACAATAACCTTTTCTCAGCATTGTCATAGAATCATAAAAGTTACTTTCACACACAATATTTAAATTACGTTATTATTGCGTTATTAAATGAAATACCTTTATCTAATGATGATACAAGGAAACTAATTAGTATACTGAACATATCACTGGATACCAACACGTAGATATTATCAAACCCAATGAAATCATTACAATATAATAATTATTCGGCTAGCGCATGCGGCAAAATAACATCAATGCAAATTACCTTTTTCAAGAAGTGCCGCTTGTCCATAAAAATTATCTCACATCAACCTTCATCATTTAGCCGCAATGACACGTCAGGGAGCACAGTGCGGTTCGTTCGGCATCCAGGCTCCTCACTAGGCCGTGATACAACACTCCCTCCCTCTCTGGTCGACAGCTGCTACCCAGTCCCTCGATCGCCCGAGATTTACTCAGTAATACTAAAACCTCTGGTAGCTAAAGAATGCGTATCGCTCATGTGTTCAGACAGGCAAAGATGCTCATAGTGGTAAAAGTTCCAAAAGAGCTGTCAAATCTACCAAACAGTCTGTCATTTCTCAGGATATGTATAATGTTTCACAACCATTTCTCCTAATATGTACACTTTTCGATACGATCCTACAAAAGGAAACTGTGTCTACCATGTGAAGTATTAGTTTTGTGTTTGTGTCAAGTCTTCTAAATTAATAACTAACAGACGTGTGCGTCCTTGGAAAATACCGGTTAACGACACTATAATAGTGCCTGAGAAGTACCTTAACAGGCAAAGCATTGCTGTGATATATCACAAATAATTAAGAGGATCTCTTCAGCAAGAAATAAATCTTAACAGAAATGATTCTAATGTTACAGAGGTTTGAACACAATGTCAGCAAGCTTCCTAGTTCTATTTTCCCACCGAAGGCTAGGAGTGTCGAGAAGAGAATCCCACGCTGTTTTATTTGCTGGGGTGCGGGAAGCCCGGAAAGCGTTGTACTGCAGGCAGGTGCTCCGAAAGAAACCGTGGCCGCACTGCCAAATCTTGTGAGGCTTTCCCAGAGTGACCTCCCTCAAAGAACTCACTGACAGAGGGGTTCCGCGCCTAGCGGTCGTTAGACGATGGAAATCCGTATGTGGCCCCAAATCGTCACTGGAAATAAAAGGGCAATGATTCCGTCAGTCGGCAGATGATGGTTGAAGGTAACGCTTTAGCAAGGATCTACTAATACCAGTACTGCTTGCCCGTGTTTTTATCAGAACCGAGGGGCAATCTTCCCACACGCCGGTCAGGGACCTGAAGACGGTGTGGTAAATTACCACAACTGGTAGCCAAATAAAATGAGTTTGGAAACTGGAGGGCGGCAAGGTGTTTAATTTGACATCCTACTCCGTGAATTGGTTGCTCACTTACCCCTTGCTTCCCCTTTATCAAATTCTGTCGCCAATATATTACTTCTTGATAATATTGGGACCATCAACGGAACTACAGAATTCCACAGACCTTTAAAAGTCTCAAATATCTCTGATGTAAATATGCAGACGGAAGCGACAAATGAAACTTTGTACCAAGGTTGGGATTTGAGCCCAGGTCTCCTGCTCACCAGGCAGGCGCAATAACCACTACGCCACCCTGCTACAGTGGCCCACAACTGTGCGGAATACCCTAGAAGGCATTCCTCCTCAATCTAACTTTCCATCCACTCCCAGAAACTCCAGTAGCATTGCAGAGGCTCTCCAACTGTACTGGAGCAGCAGCTCAGCATCAAACCTAAGAGGGGATCCTGCCTGAAAACCAGGCATAGGTTATTTAATCAGTGGAACTATGTGCTTCCAGAGATAAGTCTCGAACATCTATGATGTATGTATGCAGACTGAAGCGACGAATGAAAATTTGCACCAGTGCCGGTCTCCTGCTTCGTTCGTGCTACAAAATAAATCAGCTGTACAAACAGCTCCGTTCGAGCTACTCCATAAAGTTTCATTCAGTAATAAGCGAGCCGCAGGGTGTAAAATAACAGTTGCAGAAGGAATCGTAATGTCGGCAGGCGTGGCAGTGCGGTACTAGGCGCTACAGTCTGGAAACGAGCGACCGCTACGGTCGCAGGTTCGAATCCTGCCTCGGGCAGGGATGCGTGTGATGTCCTTAGGTTAGTTAGTTCTAAGTTCTAGGCGACTGATGACCTCAGAAGTTAAGTCGCATAGTCCTCAGAGCCAGGAATCGTAATGCCATTACTTAAGGAAGAACTTGTGGTCTCCATATGCGCTCTGAGACCTTAGACTCAAGGGTCAAAGCGTGACACTAAAGATTTGAGAAATGACGGATGTCAGTGGCCAATGAAAAATGATCTGGAACGCCACGCTGTGTTACTGATACCATAGTCCAACAGGTGGATGCCTTCATTAATGAAGACTGGCGATTTTAGGTGGCAACCTTTCCTCAGAAATAGAATTGAGCATGAGAACTGCAACGGACATGCAGTACGCTTGTACTATTGATCGACGATTTTCTGGTGAAAGGAAACGTACTACACCCCTTTTCTCTTCTTTTGAAGCCGCCATTTCTGTTTTCAGCATTACTGACTATGTGCTCGCTTTGCTTTCACGTAGGTGTGCGCCATTACGGTCCCTTCAGTGATTTTCTTTTTACAGCCACCAACTCGCTTCTTTTTGAACGCCCCTTATGTACAAATAATGATCTCTTTCGTCGATGATTGACTTATTCATTTAAAAATAAGATTCATAAATTCATTGGCGCAAAACAACTCACATGCCAATTATCACAGAGTCAAGGTTAATTTCTCATGTTGTCTCGTACTGCTCTGTAAGAATTCTGCGTTATTTTTGTTTGTTCGACTATCTCATGTGAACCAACAGCACTGCTGCACAAATGTGTTAACGCACGTCTCTCTGGAACCCTCTAAAGCTATGTTTTCCTAACTGAGGGAATCTGTCGCAGCGTGCTGCGGAATACGCTTGCGTCTTCCGCTGTGTGATGCGGGTCGCATGGCGTTGCGTGAAAGAACTTCTCCCCGTTACAATTTGTCAATTTTTTTTTTTGTGTGTGTGTGTGTGTGTGTGTGTGTGTGTGTGTGTGTGGAGGGGGGGGGGGGGGAGGGGGGAAAGCGAGAAAAAGTTTCGGAAAGGTTTGAAATAATTTTTACAGTTTTTTTGTTGGAAGTCGGTGGGTGCTATAGTTTCTCCTAGACGTGGGCAGTTTCGTGCGGTTCATTGGCGCGACGCTATTTCCTGCGCGCTGCGAGGCGCTTTCTGCTAGCCCCGCGGCGATGCGACGTAACATTAGCAGCGGACACTGTGAAGGCCAAACATGCAGCGCAGTGCTCGAGCTGAAAAACTGTTAATTTTGGCACTCCAAAAGCATGTGAAAGTTAGGGAAGAGGGCAAGGACTGTATGTTATTGGAAAGAGTACTCAGGAAGCGTAAAGCAGTGAGACAAATGTTCTTGCAACGTGAAGAAGAAGGAGCGTATAAAATTTTAGTTACAAAACAATTGCTAGACGATGCGGAGAAGTTTAAGGCATGTTTCAGATTCACACCCAACCAGTTTTCTTACCTTCTTTCGTTAATTGAAGAAAAACTGAGAGGTAATTCCTGTAACCGAATGGCAAAACCGATTACACCAGTCCCCATAGCCTCATAATGCAGATCTGTCAGAGGACAACATGATACCCTTGGCCGGAATTGACGGTTACGTCAAAGCTGAGGGATTCACTGTGAGAAGTGGATTCACTGATTATTTCAATTTTAATCGACGTTCACAATACTGATCACAGTAATAATATCCAACTCATGATAACTACGGTTAAAAAGTTAGTGCAAATATATTTATAAATGTATTTCATTGGACATAATAAAAGATATTTCTACTTGCTTGTTTTATTCATTTTTCTTCCGATATCTGCCCAAATTAAGTCCTTTTTCATTTGATTTTTCCGCCGCGCGGGATTAGCCGAACGGTCTGGGGCGCTGCAGTCGTGGACTGTGAGGCTGGTCCCGGCGAAGGTTCGAGTCCTCCCTCGGGCATGGGTTTGTGTGTTTGTCCTTAGGTTAATTTATGTTAAGTAATGTGTAAGCTTAGGGACTGATGGCCTTAGCAGTTAAGTCCCATAAGATTTCACACACATTTGATTTTTCCGCTGAGCGTCAGCCATATTCCATTAATTTTGCTTTTCGGAAACCAGTTCGACCAGTTTCCCATTCTCTGAGGCAGAGAAGTTGTCAGTCGATATTTCTGGTGATTGTTTCTATAACAACTCTGTTACAAATTGTCTGTTGTTGCCATGTGTGCGCGAACAAAACAGTGAGGCTGTTGATGAATTCTTCTCGGGTTATCAGCCAAGTGGTGGCGTCGTCTTGTCGCAACGTTTCGATGAATTTCGTACCCACTATCTTCTGACTTCACTAGAAGATGATGGGTACGAAACTCATCGAAACGTTGCGACAAGACGACGCCACCACTCGGCTGATAACCCGAGAAGTATTCATCAGTGGAATACGCCGAGACAGACTGCAATCGCGTAATTCGACTACCCCCACTCCTCTAGCCAAGGAAATCGCTGCGACGTGCGGGACAGATTCGCCCCGAAGCACGCGAGGGTTTCTCGCAGCGGCACTGCGTTCTCTGCACCCTAGGAAAACGGCCTCGCATGTTTGCATTGTGCGAGTGTGCAGCGGGATCTCGCACACGTTTTACGCAGCACATTGAAAATAGTGTATCAGTATCTCCCGGTATGCAAGCTATCTTTGAAAGGACCCTTTTCAAGGCGACGCCTACTCTGAATGTGTAACCCAATTTTATTAGTAACGTGTGAGGCACATCAATATTTTAAGCCTCATCTTCAGGTAGTTTTGGGCTTCAATTGGTCATAGCTATCTTTGGCGGTGCCTTTCCGATGAAGCGGCAAGACGCACTAAAGCTACGAAGTGTCAGTAGGTAAAATTATACTGTAAGCATGTTGAAATTAATGTCTTTCGTCTGTAGAGGACACCAGGCACGCAATAACTTCACGTAATATAAACTCTCTCTGTCTCGCCCTCCCTCCCCCCCCTCACGTTCTCTCTCTCTCTCTCTCTCTCTCTTTCTCTCTCTCTCTCTCTCTCTCTCTCTCTCTCTGTGTGTGATTTTCGGCAGTTTATAGTTTCAGTGGGTCTGAAAGTGAAATCCAAGCTACCCCCCTACGTTTCAGACTCTTACAAAAATTTCACTGCGCGAAATTTGCAAGAATACTTACACAGTAGCCAAAAACGACGATCGATAACTCACACATACCCTAAAGACTCATCTTTCGCAGATATCTTGGTATCCTTATACTTTTGAACCAACAATCTGAAAACAATGAAAGTGATACAGGTGACAGCAACTTGTGGCACGCAAAACTAAGAATAGGGACTAGTCTATTCTATGTCTGAAGGATTGGGCTACTTTCCTTCCCGTTATGTATTAAGAAAATCTGAGCAACTGTGAAGGTCACCCAGTTATAGAATTCTCTGGCGCACTCAGAAACAATAGTAGCAGTACCGATTTCTTTTACCACGAAAGAAGACTGATATGCTTTATTTCTGCAAAAGTGTCATTTTTCGTAGAAAAAGAGTGCGTCCTTTCCTCGTGCCCTTACTCGTTTCCAAATGCTGTTGCTATAAATTTCCTGAAGTTTACGAAAGTTATACATTGTGATAATGCTGAGTTAAGCGACTGTTCGATAACTTTTCCCTTGTTTCGAAACACGCTTCTTGTTATGTAAACAACAACAAGGACGTTGATATAGGACGTTTCGCGACCGCTGAAATTGTTCTTTTTTCCTCTGAACACGAAACTTTATTTCTCACATTGATAAGCAGAGTCGTTCTTTCAATTAAGTTGTGAAAACTAAAAGCTGTGCAGCTGAGTCACGTTATTTTCTAGAGTACGTTCAACTCCCTAATACATAGGAATGCAGAGTGCAGTTAGCTCTCGAAGGCTAGTCTTATGTTACGATATATATATCCTGTTCCATGTTACTCTATCTTTCACGGCGGGACTGGAAGTAAAGAAAAGGATGCTAACTTCAATTAACTTCGTATTTGTTGGTTAACCTCTGATCTTACCTAAAGTTCTTTGCATGGAAAAATTCAATTATATTAAAGGACATAAGACTTTTGGAAAAAAAATTTATGACTCGTAACTAACGTAACACCCTTGTCTTCTTGAGAGTAGTATAATGAATGTTGAGAAATTCCTTTGCGTGCTTAGAGTAACACAGTCGCTGTACAAGTTGCTGGATAATGTAGTTGGGTGCCACTCGAAGACGCTGAAACTTCTCAGAAAAAGCCGAAACCTAATTTAAATTCACTTCTCTCTCGCTGCAGATCGACTGGAATGTCGATGTGCCATGACAGCGTCTAATGAAAAACGCATAGTAGGTCTGTAAGGGGTTCGTTAACTGCTTTTGATAAAAACAATAGTCTTCTTCCAAATAAGCTTGACCATGCGTGCTGGTTCCAGGTACCAATCCAGTTTACATTACCCGGACAATCTGTTGGACGCCATAGTACTTCTTATTAAGAAGTGCGGGTTTCAATGAAAATAGTCACGAACACGAACCTTTTATATCCATACCTATTATAAAAGTGCACGTACGTACGCAGGGTGGATCACCTAAAACTTGTTCCGAAATATTGCGGAAATGGAAAGTGCTGCTTATGTGAGGTTTTCACACAATTAATTGGTAATTGTGGGCTCGTAATGTTAGCCAATAACAGACTGTAATAACGCTTTTGTGCCATATATGCTTTTTTAAATTAAATGATGCCTATTTACATTAACATCTAAAAGTATGGTAAATTGGTGTGGTTATATATTCCTTGAGTGCACTGCGACGTACTAGTCCACTGCGACTTACAAGTCAATTACTGTGGGACATTCCAGCGGGTAGGTCGTGAGTGAATGATGGGATTTACCAATGCAGAAAATGCCGGCATGTTCATGATGTGTGGAGACGTAGGAAGAATGAAGTTGGAAGAATGAAGTTGTACTGTGTATGCGCCAAGGACTCCCAACAGCCGTCAACCACGTCCGCAATTACTTATCAACTTCTTCAACGAGTTACGTAAAATGGTAGTGTAACAGCTAGACACGTAACAGAAGGAAGCAAGTGACTGCTGTTGCAGTTGATCCGTACATTAGCTCTCGCGCAATCGTACGAGGAAGTGGCAAGAGTCAGGCAACTGTCCTACGCCTTCTCCACCGACATACGTTAAATCCCTATCACATCTCACTCCATCAAGAGCTGCGTGGAAACAATAATGAGAAACACGTTAACTTCTGTACACGAGAATTAAGACAGGATAGGTTGACTGATTGATTGATATGGCGGGAGGGGACCAAACAGCGAGATCTTCGGCCCCATCGGATTACGGAAGGATGGGGAAGGTAGTCGGCCCTGCCCTTACAAAGGAACCGTCCCGGCATTAGCCTGAAGCGATTTAGGGAAATCACGGAAAACCTAAATGAGGATGGCCGGACGCAGGTTTGAATCGTCGCCCTCCCGAATACGAGTCCAGTGTGTTAAACCCAGCGCCACCTCCCTCGGTGAAACAGGATACTCCAGATGTATCATGTATATTGTTTAATGACGACACTGAATTTATTAATCGTCCACCCCTGGTAGTTGAGTGCTCAGCGTGAGGGAATGTCATACCTAACGGCCCGGGTGCGATTCCCGGCTGGGTCGGAGATTTTCTCCACTCAGGGATTGGGTGTTGTGTTGCCCTTATCATCATCATTTCATCCCCATCGACGGGCAATCGCCGAAGTGGCGTCAACTGGAAAGACTTGCACCAGGCGAACGGTCTACCCGACGGGAGGCCCAAGCACGGCATTTCCATTTATTAATCATGGCTAGGTAAACTACCGAAATGTGCACCATTGGTCTGTTGATAATCATCGATGTTTTCGTCAGATGGGACGTCAGCGTCCATGGAGTGTAAATGTGTAGTGTGGGATAGCTCATAGGACTGCGTTTCATAGACGGAACACTGCACGCTCTCAAGAATCGCGGCCTCCTAACAGACCTTCTTCCACGGATGTTAGCAGACGTTCCCTTCCAGATTAGGAGGATGGTTGTCCAGCCCGTAGAGCACGAAGTACTACGGCATGTCTTAACAAATTGTTTCCAAATCGTTGGACTGGACGCAGAGGATCTGTACTTTAGCCTACCCGTTCCCCAGATTTGACGCCTGTAGACTTTCTTCTGTGGAGAAAGCTGAAAGATGCTGTCTAGAAGGACATACCAACTACATCCGATGATAAACAACGACGTATTTCCGCAGCCTTCTCGGACATCTCCGTTGTTATGCTAACACGTGTGCAGCACCAGACTAGAAGCGCGTATTGCCGCTGCCGGTGGCCATTTTGAACACAACCTGTGACAGTCAGCTGTCTCGTTACTGGTCAGAATCCATACTACTAGAGTATGCACTTGTGTTGGTCTTTAGTGGCTGCTACCGCAAATATTGTACAAAAGTCCGTGTAGGAAAATGTCAAAATGCGATACCTCGTAAACGACTAGAACGAGAATCCTGCAACAAATGCCATTGACATTCTAATTTACGCTACTTTTGGTTTGTTAATGCCAATAGGCGTTGTTTCATTGTAAGGTTTTCCCATGTTGTCTACTATTGTGAATAATTCACCTTGACTGTGCTGAGACGAAGGTGAATAGTCTCAGTGCACGTGTAGTAAATAAAATCCTTTACTCTGTGTTTTTAGTTTTACCTGTGGTTGACCTGGTGGTCAGTCTGTTGTGCAGCGCTGTACATTACGCGAACAGTTGAGTTATTCCGAGAAAGACGTCCGTATCAGTGTATCTGGGAGAAACCATCTGGAATATTTTATTATGGAGAGGAAAACGGATATATAATATATTCTTTCTTTCTTTCTGTTTTTGATGAAGATTTTGGAGAAATTGTAGAGGTATGTGTGTAATTTTTGTAATGGGATAATTTTGTGATTGTTAGAGGCTTCTTATGTTTCTGTCTTTTTCTCAATACTCAGAGTATGATTCCTCAAAAACTATTTTCTTAAAGTAAATCCAGCCTCCATAATTCATAGTAAAATTTTGAATTTTTAACGTGTGTACATTGCACCTTTAGCTACACGAACCGGCAGTTTGTTTCTGACGAGAAGAATTTAGAATAAATTATTTGTCTTCAACTGCTGCATCTGCTGATTTGTATTTGCTTTCGATAAAGCCAGTATTACAGACACAAATAAAACGGCTTGCTGAACATTTATTTCTGGGCTGATCTCACCTTGCATTCTTGTGCAGACATTGTGTAGTCAGGATTGTCAGCTGTCGAGCTAGGAAGTACATTAATTTTAGGTGAACAGTGGGGAACGGCAGCTCATTCTTCACGGAGTGCTGCACTGAGGAGAGGCATTAATATTGGTCGGTGAGACTTGGCACGAAGTCGGCGTTCCAAAACATTCCAGAGGTGTTCTGTAGGATTCAGGTCAGGACTCTTGGGCAGGTCAGTCCATTAAAGGGATGTTATTGTCGTGTAACCGCTCCGCCGCGGGCCGTGCATTATGAACAGGTGCTCGATCGTGTTGAAATATGCAATCGTCATCCCCAAAGTGCTCTTCAACAGTGGGAAGCAATAAAGTGCTCAAAACGCCAATGTAGGTTTGTCCTGTGGTAGTGCCACCCAAGAAAACAAGGGGTGCAAACCCCCTCCATGAAAAACTCGACCACACTATAACATCACCGCCTCCACATTTTACTGTTGGTACTACACACTGTGGCAGATGACGTTCATCGAGCATTCGTCATACCCACACCCTGTCATCGGATCGCCACAATGTGTACCGTGAGTCATTACTCGACACAACGTTTTCCCACTGTTCAGTAGTCGAATGTTTACGTTCTTTACACCAAGCGAGGCATCGTTTGGCATTTATCAGCGTGATGTGTTTCTATTGAGCAGTCGCTCGACCATGAAATCCAAGTTTTCTCACCTCCTGCATAACTGTCACAGTACTTGCAGTGGATCCTGATGCAGCTTGGAATTCCTGTGTGATGGTCTGGATAGATGTCTGCCTGTTTCACATTACGAAAAATGGTTCAAATGGCTCTGAGCACTATGGGACTTAACATCTTAGGTCATCAGTCCCCTAGAACTTAGTACTACTTAAACCTAACTAACCTAAGGACATCACACACATCCATGCCCGAGGCAGGATTCGAACCTGCGACCGTAGCAGTCGCGCGGCTCCGGACTGAGCGCCTAGAACCGCGAGACCACCGCGGCCGGCTTACACATTACGACCCTCTTCAACTGTCTGCGGTCTCTGTCAGTCAATAAACGAGGTCGGCCTGTACGATTTTGTGCTGTACGTGTCCCTTCACGTTTCCACTTCACTATCACATCGGAAGCAGTGGACCTAGGGATGTTTAGGAGCGTGGAAATCTCGCCTTCAGTCGTATGACACAAGTGACACCCCATCACCTGACCATGTTCGAAGACCATGAGTTCCGCGGAGCGCCCCATTGTACTCTCTCGCGATGTCTAAAGACTACTGTGGTCGCTGATATGGAGTACCTGGCAGCAGGTGGCAGCAAAATACACCTAATATGAAAAACGTATGTTTTTAGGGGTGTCAGGATACTTTTGATCACTTAGTGTATGACGCATCGTTCATAACGTTCTCCGGTATTGTGTTTTAGTTATACAGTTTTCACTGAGCGCACCATTAGTCTCTTTTGGCATCTAATTAGAGTCGTTTTCTTTATTTCTAATTTTGCATATGATGAATTTAAAGTTATATTTCACGACACTCTTCACATGTGCAACACAGGGCCAACCAACAGACAGTTTTGCTCAGCAACTGAATACGTTATCTGCATGTTACATAAGGAGAAAGTTTCCGAAATCAATGCATTCAGTTTTCTCTTAGACAATATTTTATAGAAAGCTTACATCATTTTAAAAAAGTGAATGTTTGCACAAAATGTACACATTCTAAGTGTTATTACAATCTGTTGACTGGCTAAAATGTGAGCCCCTGACTACCAAACCATTCTATCAAAGCCGCACATCAAAAGCACTTTCCATTTCTGCAGTATCTGCGGTGCAAGTTTTAGGTGATTCACCCTGTATATGTATGAATGTATTATTGTATGTATGTCCCGCATCTACTTCTAAACCACTGTAACGATTTCAACGGAAACTATATGGTACGCATATCCCTTGTTGCCTGGGAATTATCGCTGTGTGATAAGAACCACGTACCTATAGAAGGGTTGGGCATGAATAAAACAGCATATCGCACGACTCGCTAATGCCCATACTTCAGTCATACGGTATTTGATAGTGAAAGTACTTACAACAAAGTTCACACATAATTCCAAACCTTTAATAACCTTTTTCTCGCTATCGACTCCCACAAAATGATGAAAGGAAAGGAAACGAAATTTCTCGCTTAACAAATTTTCGTTGTTCATACGTTAACCATTTGACTATAAAGTTCATTTCAAAAACAATAACGTATGCTTATTTTAATGACTGTCTTAGAAATAAGAATATGAAAAGAATATTTTGCGGCCTTTCGTTTTCCTAGGGGTTGGGAGGCGGTGGGGGAGGTAGGACATATAGAATTATTTGTAAGTACCTGGAAGGTTTCATAAGTTGACAGCGCAGAAACTATAAGACATACTGAAAAAAAGACATACGTCAGTGGTCAGAGTATCTCTCGAAGTTTGTAATTCACACTACAGACTCTCAATACGGGCTTCGTTTAGGATATGGCAAGCGTCAATTCGTGGATGTAAGTCATTGGGTGATGTTTCCGGAAAGGCACGCAGGCCTTGCGAATCTGGTAGTTGGATTGTCTTTATGTAGGCGCCAACTAATTCGATATGACAAACCGTGACGAGGGTTTGAGGACAGGTGTAGTCTGTAATTATAAAAATATTGCTGACCATTAGTACACCAGTGGGACATTGATACATAGCAACAATAAGCAACAAATTCCAATAGGTTCTGGAATAGCATATCGTGGGAGATGTGCGTCCCGCTGGTAGTCAAAGTGTTATAAATGCCCTATGAAGCATGACGCAGGAGAGCTTCTGTGATGTTTGGAAAGTAGGAGAAGAGGTACTGGCGGAAGTAAAGCTGTGAGAACGGGGCGTGAGTCGTGCTTGGATAGCTCAGATGGACGCCGGCGCGGTAGCTCAGCGTGTTCGGTCAGAGAGCTGGTTGGCCTCTGTAATAAAAAAACCGAGTGAAAGGATCAACAACGAACTTGAACAGATGTCATGCGACGTCCTCAGCGACCAAACACAACGATCAACAGCGAACAAAATGAAAAAAAAAGATGGTAGAGCGCTTGCCCGCGAAAGGCAAAGGTCCCGAGTTCGTGTCTCGGTCCGGCACACAGTTTTAATCTACCAGGAAGTTTCGTATCAGCGAACACTCCGATGCAGAGTGAAAAATCTCATACTCATAACATTTTAATTTAATAATTCTTTACTACTAAATTCGTTCCTGTCGTATTTTGCAGACAGTATTCGCGTATACCACTGAATGTCCCAGCAAAATTATGTCATTGTAAGTCACATTGTTCAGGAGATAAGACGTCATAAACACTGAGAAGCGCGAAAAAGTGCCGGATAGTGCATGACGTATTAATTTATTACTTCTTTACTACTAACTCCATTCACCATGTATTTCGTAGTCATTAGCCGCATGTACCACTGGATGTACTCTCAAATTTATATTATTGTTCAGCACATAGTTCAGGAGATACGACATCATAAACATTCAGCTGCGTGAAAATGAAACTGTAGGACAAAACTCGCTACAGATAGAGGTAAAAAATTAAAATGATCGTATGGTATTGTTGGCCGGGAGGCCGGATGCGGGGAAGTTCGGGCGCCGTATTGCCACTTCGGCGACTTGCGAGTCAATGATGATGAAGAACACACAACATCCAGTCATCACGAGGCAGAGAAAATCCCTGACCTCTCCGGGAATCGAACCCGAGACCCCTAAAATATGTGCACAAATACGTGTCAAATATGTTAAATACACTGCTGGAAAAAAATTAGTACACCTGGAAAGAAGTCGTCGATTTTGTTCCTATAACGGCATATGCCACCTGAGGGATAATAGATGCATAGCTACCAGAAAGCAATCTGTGTCTACCCTGTAACAGAGAATGCTCACAGCCAGAAGGCTCAACGTGGTGTAAATGTGTGGAGCAAGCGGGAAACCATGCCAAGGTGACGCACTCGTACTACCTATAGCAAACGAAGCGAGCTTGGAAGTGAACAAAATGTAGCCTTCCGAGTGGCGGAACGGTCATTTTGGAGAAGTGCCACACGTTGGACGCGCCGCGTCAGATGTGCAACGGTGCTGCTATCAACGGCCATGTGAACATTCCCACCATAGCCTAAATTCTGGACGTCCACGCAGCATAGGTGTCCTCCAGGATCGTCGTACTGTGAGAGCAGCAGTGGCAGATCATACAACTACCGCAGCACAGATAAGATGACCTGTGAGCCCAGACATATCAACACGAACTGTTGCGAATCGGTTATTAGCAGTGGGATTACAGGCACGCACAGCTCTAGTCCACCTTCCACTCTTCCACTCACGCCACAGCATCGAAGTACGTCGGTCGACTGTCGCTATCAAAGTATCACTTGGAAGATGGAATGACGTGCCGCGGTCTTCAGTGATGAAAGCAGCTTCTCCATGCACGTAATTGATGGTCGGTTTCGTGCACGGATAGAGCTCGTGGGCACTGTCTCGTAGAGTGCCTGTGTCCAAGGCACATGGCCCTTACACCAGGCCTTTGGCCTTAGGTGCCTCTGGAGGGGACGCTAAACAGTGCTCGATACGTGTAGAATGTTGATAGACCCACTCTTTTGCCATTCTTGCAACAGGAAGATGAAGTGTCGTTCCAATAGGATATCCTCACCCACACACTGCTTATGGAACTCAACGTGCTCTGCAACATGTGCAGTGACCTCCTGGCGAGCACCATCTCTGGACTTGTCTCCAGTCGACCACGTGTGCGGTATGATAGGACAAGAAGTGACTCTGCGACTCGTCAAGCAACAGCTCATGCAGAACTACTTCAAGAAGTCAAACAGGCGCGGCATAACGTATTTCAGGACAGTATTCGCCATCTGTACAATCGATTGGATCCCAGAGAGCGCCTGCATTGCCGCCCTTGGAGGCTACACCACGTACTAATAAAGGTGTTTCAACATGTGTCGATACGTGGTACCTCAAAGCTGCTTTTGATATTTATCTGTAAACGTAGTAATTTCGTGTATTCTATATGCATTGTTGCAACAATAATCTTGACTGACTTGGATAACTCTAAAAGGGTACACTAAACGAAAGAAGAGGACATGGGCAGATACAGGTGGAGGTAGAGAGATAGGCACAGAAAGGAAGGAGAGCATATGAATGGACACAGGAGGAGCAATGGTATAGAGAAGACAGGGGGAGGAGGAATGGACAAAGGAAGAGGGGGTGAGATGAACATAGAGAGAGGGGAGAGAGGGAGAAGGAAGAGATGGACATAGAGAGAGGGAGGAGGAAACGGTGGACAAAGAGCGGGAGGGGGGAGGAGATATAGGAGAAGGAGAAGGTGGACAGAGGGGAAACAAGAAGATGTAGAGAGGTAGTGGATCAGATTGACAGACTGGGGAGGAGGATACAGACAGAGAGTGGGGTGGGGAAGATAGAGAGAGTGGGGTTGAGAAGGGGGACCGAAGGACAGGGTGGAGGAGATGGACATACTGAGGGGACAGGGGGAGATGGACATAGAAAGGGTGTCTATACCAGAGCAAAAATTGCTGTCGCGCTGCAATCCATGGAGGTGTTGTCACGTCCAATTAGGATACAGACCCACAGTGTCCTTAAAGAAGGGCTGAAACGTCCAAAGGTGTCAACAGCGTCGAACGTTGTCAAGAACGTCTTCCTGTTGCTCATCGCGCACTGCGAACTGTCGTGTTTGACCGTGAAACGTTTTGGAATCAACGCGCAGCGGATGGAGTGGTTTCGCTGATACCCTGTTTTCATCTACATCTACATTTATACTCCGCAAGCCACCCAATGGTGTGTTGCGGAGGGCACTTTACGTGCCACTGTCATTACCTCCCTTTCCTGTTCCAGTCGTGTATGGTTCGCGGGAAGAACGACTGCCGGAAAACTTCCGTGCGCGCTTGAATCCCTCTAATTTTACATTCGTGATCTCCTCGGGAGGTATAAGTAGGGGGAAACAATATATTCGATATCGCATCCAGAAACGCACCCTCTGGAAACCTGGACAGCAAGCTACATCGCGATGCAGAGCGCCTCTCTTACAGAGTCTGGCACTTGAGTTTGCTAAACATCTCCGTAACTCTATCACGCTTACCAAATAACCCTGTGACGAAAAGTGCCGCTCTTCGTTGGATCTTCTCTATCTCCTCTGTCAATCCGACCTGGTACGGATCCCACAATGATGAGCAATACTCAAGTATAGGTCGAATGAGTGTTTTGTAAGCCACCTCCTTTGTTGATGGACTACAATTTCTAAGGACTCTCCCAATGAATCTCAACCTGGCACCAGCCTTACCAGCAATTAATTTTATATGATCATTCCACTTCAAATCGTTCCGTACGCATACTCCCAGATATTTTACGGAAGTAACTGCTACCAGTGTTCGTTCCGCTATCATATACTCATACAATAAAGGACCTTCTTTTTATGTATTCGCAATACATTACATTTGTCTGTGTTAAGGGTCGGTTGCCACTCCCTGCACCAAGTGCCTATATGCTGCAGATCTTCCTGCATTTCGTTGCAATTTTCTAATGCTACAACTTCTCTATATACTACAGCATCATCCGCGAAAAGGCACATGGAACTTCCGACACTATCTACTAGGTCATTTATATATATTGTGAAAAGCAACGGTCCCATAACACTCCCCTGTCGCACGCCAGAGGTTACGTTAACGTCTGTAGACATCTCTCCATTGAGAACAACATGCTGTGTTCTGTTTGCTAAAAACTCTTCAATCCAGCCACACAGCTGGTCTGACATTCCGCAGGCTCTTACTTTATTTATCATGCGACGGTGCGGAACTGTATCGAACGCCTTCCGGAAGTCAAGGAAAATGGCATCTACCTGGGAGCCTGTATCTAATATTTTCTGGGTCTCAAGAACAAATAAAGCGAGTTGGGTCTCACACGATCGCTGTTTCAGGAATCCATATTGATTGCTACAGAGTAGATTCTGGGTTTCCAGAAATGACATGATACGCGAGCAAAAAACATGTTCTAAAATTCTACAAAATATCGATGTCAGAGATATAGGTGTATAGTTTTGCTCATCTGCTCGACGACCCTTCTTGAAGGCTGGGACTACCTGTGCTCTTTTCCAATCATTTGGAACCTTCCGTTCCTCTAGAGACTTGCAGTACACGGCTGTTAGGAGGGGGCAAGTTCTTTCGCGTACTCTGTGTAGAATCGAATTGGTATCCCGTCAGGTCCAGTGGACTTTCCTCTGTTGAGTGAATTTAGTTGCTTTTCTATTCCTTGGACACTTATTTCGATGTCAACCATTTTTTCGTTTGTTCGAGGATTTAGAGAAGGAACTGCAGTACGGTCTTCCTCTGTGAAACAGCTTTGGTAAAAGGTGTTTAGTATTTCAGCTTTATGCGTGTCATCCTCTGTTTCAATGCCATCATCGTCCCAGAATGTCTGGATACGCTTTTTCGAGCCACTTACTGACTTAACGTAAGACCAGAACTTCCTAGGATTTTCTGTCAAGTCGGTACATAGAATTTTACTTTCGAATTCACTGAACGCTTCACGGATAACGCTCCTTACGCTAACTTTGACATCGCGTAGCTTCTGTTTGTGTGAGAAGTTTGGGCTGCGTTTAAACTTGCAGTGAAGCTCTCTTCGCTTTCGTAGTAGTTTCCTAACTCTGTTGTTGAGCCACGGTGGGTTTTTCCCGTCCCTCACAGTTTTACTCGGCACGTACCGGTCTAAAACACATTTTACGATAGCCTTGAACTTTTTCCATAAATACTCAGTCAGTGTCGGAACAGAAATTTTCGTTTTGATCTGATAGGTAGTCTGAAATCTGCCTCCTATTACTCTTGCTAAACAGATAAACCTTCCTCCCTTTTTTTTATATTCCTATTTACTTCCATATTCAGGGATGCTGCAACGGCCTTATTATCACTGATTCCCTGTTCTGCGCTTACAGAGTCGAAAAGTTCGGGCCTTTCGGGTGGATTCTGAGCGGCGATATGTCTGAAATGTTTTCCTCTGCCACCCATAAGAAAAACCGCATGATTTCAACGCTGGATGTCACGGACTTTCATCGCAGAGACGCAGAGACGGTAGAAGAAAGGGTGTAATGTAGGTAAGAAGAGGTTGCGGGGGCCTTCTCATCGTGTGACACGTCCCCGGTGGCATTGCCAAGAAATGTGGTGAAATTTGGATCCAATGTGACGTTATTAGCCCACGTTATAGCTCACATGAACTTCTGGAGCTGCGGTCTTGTTTTCGCATGTCTGGACACCTTTGCTGTTTGAAGCGTCGCTGCGCCCGAGAGTGAGGTCTCATGGTGGCACCTTCGAGCCAAATCTAAGACTGATACGAGTACATCGCAATTGGAGCCAGTTACGGGTTTTCGAAAAGTAATCCTTTAATTTAGTTGCGCAATGTAAAACGTATATAGTCATGCGGCCGGAACAAAATCAGGTGAGAGACGGCGGAACACTCAGCGCATGGGGGTAAGGGGCCGACCGGATAGTCCAGCGCGCGCAGACTGGGTAATAGGCGACACCACGCCAGCGTATCAGAAGCAGTGACTGCTACGATATAACGGGACAGGGAAAGTTAGGTGGCGTCCTTACATAGCTGACTAATACAATAATGGCAAAATACGTCGTAGCAGTTACTGCTTCTGACACGCACGGGTGGTGTCGCCTATTGCCCAGTCTCCTTGCTGGCCTATCCGGTCGGTTCTTTCCACCTTCACGCCCATTGTTCCGTTGGGTCTCACCTGCGTTTGTTCCGGCTACGTGACTATCTGGGTTTCACGTCCTGGTAAGTTTTCAATTTCTTTTCGTCAATCTGTGTCTCTATACCTACTTACCCTCCCCAACCTGCCTTTATTGGCTATTAATGCTCTATTTTTATATTTTCTCTTTCTTTTTTATTCTGCCCACATACCACCGTATGCTACTGCCGCACGAGTCTACTCCGCATTACGTTGCGTTGCTATCCTAGCGATGAGTTTATCTAGTTATATTTCCGTCTAATTATTTGTTGTTGTTGTCGTCTTCAGCCCTGAGACTGGTTTGATGCAGCTCTCCATGCTACTCTATCCTGTGCAAGCTTCTTCATCTCCCAGTATTTACTGCAACCTACATCCTTCTGAATCTGCTTAGTGTATTCATCTCTTGGTCTCCCTCTACGATTTTTACCCTCCACGCTGCCCTCCAATGCTAAATTTTTGATCCCTCGATGCCTTCATTTTAATGCCACAATTTCAAACTTTGAATTTTGAATTTGCTTGATAATGTTGGATGCCAACGACCATGCCTCAGTAGTAACACCATTTCCCGTCAGATCACCGAAGTTAAGCGCTGTAGGGCTGGGCTAGCACTTGGATGGATGACCTTCGGGTCTGCCGAGCGCTGTTGGCAAACGGGGTGCACTCAGCCCTTGATAGCAAAACTCAGGAACTACTTGATTGAGAAGCAGCGGCTCAGGTCTCGTAAACTGACATACGGCCGAAAGACCGGTGTGCTGACCACATGCCCCTCCATATCCGCATCCGGTGACGCCTGTGGTCTGAGGATGACACGGCGGACGGTCGGTCCCGTTGGGTCTTCCAAAGCCTGTTAGGATGGAGTTTAGTTTGAGAATGTTGGATCGTTCGTTTAATCCCAGTCTGGATTTTATATGAACTGACTGTATTTTTAACCTTTATTTACTACACCATTAGCCGGCCGCGGTGGTCTAGCGGTTAAGGCGCTCAGTCCGGAACCGCGTGACTGCTATGGTCGCAGGTTCGAATCCTGCCTCGAGCATGGATGTCTGTGATGTCCTTAGGTTAGTTAGGTTTAAGTAGTTCTAAGTTCTAGGAGACTGATGACCACAGCAGTTAAGTCCCATAGTGCTCAGAGCCATTTGACCCATTTACTACACCATTCGTTGTCTTGTTTATTGCATTTTCCCCAATTTTAGAACTCCGTAACTCTTCCGGTAAAAATGGAATACTTATAGGAACACTTTGTTGTCCGTCTGTCTACCTGTTCGACTGCTGAGACCCCACTTTCTCAGAAAGGGCTCGTTGTGTCAAGTTGAAAGTTATGTCACGTAGTAAGATCTCCGGTCTCTTGTTGGTGCAAAAAATTTAAACTTCCAAGTTCATGCAGTCAAAATATACAGCCATTTATGTTACCTATTTTGATACTCGCAAAGACACTCTTCAAAACATTTAAGGTAGTTTTCGTCGACGTAGATCATGGAATTCCGGCAGAAGCAAGATTTCACAGCAGAAGTAAGTGAAAAATCCCAAATTGTTAATTTGTAATTTAAACACACGAAAAATTTTTGTCATTTTTTTATCCGACTGTCTGTGTGTCCATCTGTTAAGAACCCCTTTTCTCAGGAATGGGCAGACGCACCAAATGCCAATGGGGATCTGTCCACTGGACATCAAAAATTAGGGAACAAGCTGGCTGGTATTGGTTGAAGAAGGAGAGGAGGGAGAAAATAATGGAAATATGGGGGTTTGTGTTGGGGACAAGCTTGGAATAAAAAGAAGGGGGATAGAAATATGGCAGTATCAATGGAATAATGAGGAAACGGGGCGCAGAACTTACGAGCTGCTGTCGAACATAGACGAACATTTAAAACTCACTTACCTCAAACCAATTAGAAGACTGCTGCACTTCCTTACTGGACATGGGCCCTACCCGACAAGCTTGTGAAGGTTTGGGAAGCGGGCTGCACCAACGTGTGACTGTGGTGCTGTGCAGGGCACTCCAGACCATGTGGTGTATGAGTGCCCTCTCTTCGACGATGTTGCAAACCAGCTTAGACAACAACTCCCTAACAACGACAAGCACCACCTGCTCAGGCAAGAAGACACATTCAACGGCCTAAACAAACTTTCGGATGAGATCTCTAGAAAAGTCCATAGGGAATTTTTGAGGAACAGCTAGTAAATCATCACACAGACTCCTTGCGCCTTCCTCGTTCCGCCGGGGCCTGGACTTGGCCAGCCGCTTCACGACTGGGATCCGCCTTGCCACTGATTAAGACACGCACCAATTATGACGATAGATATTAGAAATAGGTTAGTTGTAGAAAGGATAAAATTTTAGCATAGTACTGCCAGCCCAGTGAGAGGCACGCCCACTGGGATTAGCTCGGTGGGCGAGGCCAACAATAAATAGGTTTATAGATTACTGGCACATCTGTAACTCTGCAGGTAGTTTGGTTAGTATGATGAAGGTAGCTGTAATTTAATAACAATAAAGTTCAGAAAAAGAGAAAAACAACAAACAGCACTTAGCCCTGTGTAGAAATACAGTAACATCAGATTAGAGTTCCCTTTGGTAGTGAAGGAATAAAATTATTTACCTGTAGTGTAGAAATAATAGCTGCAGAAATGTAAAATGTAAAATTAGGACCCACTAATGTACTTAGGTAGTGGGTTAATGTGCATAATTACAATAATTTTAATAAAGAACACCACTACTAACAGTGTGCTCCGAAACACTTATGCGTGCACCAGCATTATGTTCTTTCGGCAGATATGTCACAGGTCACTATCTACCCCACAATACAGAGCAGACAAGCCTCCAAACCCCACGTTCTGTGAAGGATTGTGGACGTCAAACCGTTTAGCACCTGATGGTAGTTTCACTGTCCTCCTCTCTTTCAGTAGATATTCATGACAGTAGCACATGAACATTCGACCAGCTTCGCTGTTGTCGAGATTCTCGTTCACAAGCTCTGAGCAAAAATAATCTGTCCTTTGTCAAATTCGTTAATCGCAATAGATTTATCCATTTGAAGCCCTTATCTTCGCTCTGCTCCACTTACATACTATTGTTGCCATGTCACGTGCCAGCAACGCCACCAGGCGGCATCCAACTTCACAGTCGGCAGTGGTCATAATGTTTTGGCTTATCAGTGAATAAACATAATTTAGTTTGTACGGAACCCTCAGAGCATAAGTCCTACACGCACTGTTGTGTACATAGTTCCGCGTAGTCAGAGTGTACACAACTTTGCCACTAGAACACGCCCCGCTAAGCACAATAGCGCAGGTGCAGCGCTCGTCCATCTCCGCACTACGAGATGGCGCTGCCTTAGAGACGGACCAAATTCTGCTTCCGCCGATCCGCGTATTAATATGTAACGCAGCCAATGAGATTGCTGCTAACGTAGTACCTTTTCTCCTCGCGGATCACACTCGTGCAGTGATACCTGAACGCGTGAGGTATTATAACAAGTGTACAGACCTCCGATTAGTCAGTCTGCATTTGTCTGCACCACTCTGCATCCATCTGCATTTGTCTGTACTAGTCTATAGTCAAGTTTCAGCTCGTGCCTAATAAGATTACCATATTCCCATAAATAGCCATGAAGATAAATGTATAGACACTTTTGTCAAGTATCAGAGATATATGAGAGAATAAGTTTAACGTACCAAGACCGAAGGAACTTCAGATTGTCTATTGTAAATAGCATCCAGAATCAAGTTACGTAATGTTTTGCTTATTATTTGAATAAATGTGTTTGAAAATTAATCATGTTCTGTTTAAAGTTGGCCACCGTCAATCTGCTACTCTAAGTGTGCAAGTGGCATTTCTATCATCTGACCTAACGACAGAAGACAAACACGCCACGATAAGACCACGGACCTATTACTGACACTCGCCTACTTCGTTAGAGCGTCAAGTCAAACAATCTGATGGTGTGTGTACCGAAGGTCTTACAGTACGCACACCACACGCACTTAGTTTTTTGTACATAATGATGCCGCTATAAACTGCGAAACCGGTCGTTGTAATAAAGAATCTTTCAGCAGCTGTTCCGCTTCTTTGTTCATGAAAACAGCGACAACACTGTGTTCTTGGAGAATATCGATACACTGAAGGAATACGGAGAGGGGCCCTTTCCTCATCAGGGTGAAGAACATGATTAGGAAGTTCGAATTAGCTGGCGATTTGGGAACTGCTTCTAGGATAGCTAACGGCCAATTGCCCAACGAAATGGAGAAGTTACCGTTGCCGTCGCTAACAATGCTGGTCGCAATGTGCAATCTTCAAGTAGTGCACGAGCTGTGTCACAATGGCTGAACATTTCACGGTGCACCGTTCGAAACGTGTTGCGAACAATTGTGAAATAGTATCTCTAGTGCGGTTCCAGACCGTCAGGAATGCAGATGGTAGTCACACTGAGTGACGTTTTTAGCCCAGAACGTAAACGTGGTATGCAATTAATAAATGTTACTCTCTCATGTGGATATTAAAATATACACTCCTGGAAATTGAAACAAGAACACCGTGAATTCATTGTCCCAGGAAGGGGAAACTTTATTGACACATTCCTGGGGTCAGATACATCACATGATCACACTGACAGAACCGCAGGCACATAGACACAGGCCACAGAGCATGCACAATGTCGGCACTAGTACAGTGTATATCCACCTTTCGCAGCAATGCACGCTGCTATTCTCCCATGGAGACGATCGTAGAGATGCTGGATCTAGTCCTGTGGAACGTCTTGCCATGCCATTTCCACCTGGCGCCTCAGTTGGACCAGCGTTCGTGCTGGACGTGCAGACCGCGTGAGACGACGCTTCATACAGTCCCAAACATGCTCAATGGGGGACAGATCCGGAGATCTCGCTAGCCAGGGTAGTTGACTTACACCTTCTAGAGCACGTTGGGTGGCACGGGATACATGCGGACGTGCATTGTCCTGTTGGAACAGCAAGTTCCCTTGCCGGTCTAGGAATGGGGTTCGATGACGGTTTGGATGTACCGTGCACTATTCAGTGTCCCCTCGACGATCACCAGAGGTGTACGGCCAGTGTAGGAGATCGCTCCCCACACCATGATGCCGGGTGTTGGCCCTGTGTGCCTCGGTCGTATGCAGTCCTGATTGTGGCGCTCACCTGCACGGCGCCAAACACGCATACGACCATCATTGGCACCAAGGCAGAAGCGACTCTCATCGCTGAAGACGACACGTTTCCATTCGTCCCTCCATTCACGCCTGTCGTGACACCACTGGAGGCGGGCTGCACGATGTTGGGGCGTGAGTGGAAGACGGCCTAACGGTGTGCGGGACCGTAGCCCAGCTTCATGGAGACGGTTGCGAATGGTCCTCGCCGATACCCCAGGAGCAACAGTGTCCCTAATTTGCTGGGAAGTGGCGGTGCGGTCCCCTACGGCACTGCGTACGATCCTACGGTCTTGGCGTGCATCCGTGCGTCGCTGCGGTCCGGTCCCAGGTCGACGGGCACGTGCACCTTCCGCCGACCACTGGCGACAACATCGATGTACTGTGGAGACCTCACGCCCCACGTGTTGAGCAATTCGGCGGTACGTCCACCCGGCCTCCCGCATGCCCACTATACGCCCTCGCTCAAAGTCCGTCAACTGCACATACGGTTCACGTCCACGCTGTCGCGGCATGCTACCAGTGTTAAAGACTGCGATGGAGCTCCGTATGCCACGGCAAACTGGCTGACACTGACGGCGGCGGTGCACAAATGCTGCGCAGCTAGCGCCATTCGACGGCCAACACCGCGGTTCCTGGTGTGTCCGCTGTGCCGTGCGTGTGATCATTGCTTGTACAGCCCTCTCGCAATGTCCGGAGCAAGTATGGTGGGTCTGACACACCGGTGTCAATGTGTTCTTTTTTCCATTTCCAGGAGTGTATTTCTTTCAACGGTTTATTAGTTCCGTCTCCTCCGCATGTCTTTACAAATGCTTCCACAAAGTTTCATGGCCCTAAGATCATTCGCCCGTTTTTGACAGGGTCCGCCTGAAGTAGCGAAAGTTTAATTATAATCAACCTGTACTTTTGTCAAAAGTCGGCCGGTGTGGCCGAGCAGTTCTAGGCTTTTCAGTCTGGAACCGCTCGACCGCTACGGTCGCAGGTTCGAATCCTGCCTCGGGCATGGATGTGTGTGATGTGCTTAGGTTAGTCTAGAGGACTGATGACCTCAGATGTTAAGACCCATAGTGCTCAGAGCCATAAGAACCTTTTTTTTTGGTGTCAAAAACCAATTGCAGAATTGAAGTAATTACGTTTATATGCAAAAGAGAAGAAATATTTCATATGCACTCAGCAGAGGGCTGCTTCATAAAATAATCGGTGCGTGTGAAGGACGTAATGTTCTGCAAAACTACTTCGGCCCCCTTTGCAGAATGAGACCTTGGACGATACAGAATTTACTCAACGACTCGACCGACTCGGCTTCGATATGTTGTACCAAATGTCTGAGACTTCCCCATATGGAAGGTTTCCCGCATCTGTCTAGATTCAGTCTCCTTTTTTTATATTTACGTCGAGAAATCTCAGTCGCGTGTAACCAGTCCCCACTATCGCTCTTATCTTTGCAATTAACCTGTTCCGTTATGGCGGACGGCAAATTCCCATTCAGCATCACGTGAGATGTATCACTGAGACAGATACTTTCAATTGCTTACACAAGGAAATGAAGGGGCTTTTTTCTCCTAAGGTATTACATTACGCCGTTCAAGAGCCAAAACGATGTGCGTGAGACTCGGCGGAAGAACATTTTAGCGATCAGATGATTACCTCTTCTACTCGACAACGTCCCTCTCACAGCGCTGCGGAAAAACGGAACTGGTTTCACAGCCGTCACAAATCGCCGGATTTGGCTACCTGTCACTTCTAGGCAGAAGAGATGAATGAGAAACCGCTCAATATGCGAAGCAATTTTTATGTAAAGAAGCACTCGACGTAACCGATGACACGTGGTCAGTTGATTCGAACCAGTGTCTAGTAGGTAAACCTAGCAAGAAACTGGTTCTTGTTACTTTTAGAACCACTTTCGCGTACATCCTTGACACTTAAAAGCATCTCATAATAATGCAATACCAAATCAGCTATACACATACATTCCAGAAAAGAAATCCGGGATCGTGACTTGTCCACAGTGCTAACTGTCTAAATAGACTGGTACATATTTACGACACTCTTCTATCACTATAGTATTTGTGCGCTGCTATCCACTGACGGTTCACGTAGCCGTGAGATATACACTTTGCAAAATGTCACGCTTCTTAAAGTCCATGAACTATCGTGTTACTTAAGCCACGCTCATAAATTTGAAAATGTACATCGGTGATTTTTCTGTTCTCTTTTTCCTGACAATCAGAGCTGATTCAGGGTCTCTGATTTCCACCTGCTAATGTCCTACATAAATCTTTTTGGATTATTCACCTTATCTTCGCACGGACTCCTTGTTACTGACGTCAAAGAGGAGCGGCCAATGAGTTTACTACCGGCAATCGGCGAGGTGCAGTACAAGGGCGCATTTCTCGGCGACCACTTGTTGCTGATGGCGGCAAGTGCCAATGTCCGCAGAGCCAGTTGACCTTGATGCGCTTATACAACGCGTTTCCCCTGCCAGCGCGCATTCTTGACGCACAGCTGCAACTTCTTCAAGACATGAAATCCTGTTAGCCATAGTTGGGTGGCCGGGGGGGGGGGGGGGGGGGGGATGTAGTGTGCCAGAAACTAACCCTGTACTGGTAACAAAGTAAGGCAGGCAAAATTAGCCCGTGCCGTGAACTTCGAGATATCTGCGTGGAAATTGCGAAGTGTCCATTAACAAACGTTACGGATATCACACAAATATTTGACCGCCGAGATCTTTATCCGGCACTCCATAGACAACCGGACCATCTGGAGCACGAATCTTGTCAGCGTATAGTTACATTATCTACATGTGCAATCTTTCTAATTGAAATCTATGGAGCCTGCGCTTCATACATCTTGAAAGTTAGCTAGTCTCGCCTATCGCAGGTCAAGTTGAGTAATAGATGTCCGAATGCTCTAAAGGCCACCAATTTCCGCATTACTTGCTATGTTTACTTATTTATTTAACTTGTTCTGGTAAGGTCCATCAAACCCTCTCGTCATCGGCCCAGGTTTTCAAACATACATTACCTTTTTGCATCACATTTACGTACGAAATAACAATTTCAATATGGAAAAAAGTATTTAAATGACTGGAGTGTCTATAGTGAGAATGTAAGTAAACAATACTGATTCTGAAGTAATAAAGTTAATACTGCTGTTACTATTGCTGCTGCCTCTAGTACTGATAATAGCAATATAACAATGAAAATAAGACCTATAATGAATTTAGCATATTAAAAAAGGATTTATGGACGTACAAAATAGATATTTTCTGATATAGCGAATTCTGGGGAAAAGAAATTTAAGGAGACTGCACCAGCTAAGAATACTGGAAATGAGGAGGACTTGGTTGGAAAGAAGGATGTACAAGGGTAACGAGCGCGTACAGGAACAATGGTAATCCTCGTTCTGGCTTTATAGATATTACACTGAAGCGGCAAATAAACTGGTATAGGCATTCGTATTCAAATACAGAGATACGTAAACAGGCAGAATACGGCGCTGGGGTCGGCTACGCCTACGTAAGACGACAAATGTCTGGCGCAGTTATTATATCGGTACTGCTGCTAGAGTGACAGGTTATCTAGATTTAGATGAGTTTTAACGTGTTGTTATAATCGGCGCACGAGCGTGGGACACAGCATCTCCGAAGTAGCAATGAAGTGGGGATTTTCCCATAGACCATTTCACGAGCACGTGAATATCAGGAATCCGATAAAACATGAAAATTTCGACATCGCTGCAGCCGGAGAAAGATCCTGCAAGTACGGGACTAACGTCGACTGAAGAGAATCGTTCAGCGTGACAGAAGTGCAATCCTTCCGCAAATTGCTGCAGATTACAGTGCTGGCCGATTAACATGTGTCAGCGTGTGAACCATTCAAGGAAACATCATCGATGTGGGCTTTCGGAGTCCAGGACAAACTCGTATACCCTTGATGACTGCACGACAAAGCTTTACGCCTCACCTGGGCCCCTCAAACCCGGCACTGGACCGTTGATGACTGAGAACATGTTGCCTGGTCGGACGAGTCTCGTTTCAAATTGTATCGAGCGGATGGACGTGTATAGGTATGAGACAACATCACGAATCTATTACCCTGCATGTAAGCAGGGGACTGTTTAAGCTGGTGGAGTCTCTGTAATGGTGTTGGGCGTGTGCAGTTGGAGTGATGTGGGACCCCAGATACGTCTAGATACGATTCTGACATGTGACACCCCAGATGCGTCTAGATACGATTCTGACAGGTGACACGTACGTAAGCATCCTGTCCGATCACATGCATCCATTCATGTCCATCGTGTTTTCTGATGGACTTGGGCAATTCGAACAGGACAATGCGACACCCCATACGTCCAGAATTGCTGCAAAGTGGCTCCAGGAACACTCGTCTTGGTTTAAACACTTCCACTGGCCACCAAATTCCCCAGACATGAACAGTATTGAGCATATCTGGGATGCCTTGCAACGTGCTGTTCAGAAGAGATCTCCACCTCCTCGTACTCGTACGGATTTATGGACAGCCCTGTAGGATTAGTGGTGGCAGTTCCCTCCAGCAATACTTCATACATTAGTCGAGTCCATGTCACGTCGTATTGCTGTACTTCTGCGTGCTCGCGGGGGCCCTACAGATATTAGGCAGGTGTACCAGTTTTTTTGGCTCTTCAGTGTATGTCGTCAACTGTCTCTGAAGCCGAAGATGTTATTCAGTTCTTTAATACAGGGTGTTACAAAAAGGTACGGCCAAACTTTCAGGAAACATTCCTCATACACAAATAAAGAATGCATATATTCTCGCTAACGGAGGACATTTTGAATATTTCCTGTAACAAAGTATTTGAAGTCACGCTGGTACGTTCTGTTGCTGTGTGTTTCCATTCCGTGATTAATGTGATTTGAAGAGAAGTAATAAAATGAGCTCTAACATGGAAAGTAAGCGTTTCCGGACACATGTCCACATAACATATTTTCTTTCTTTGTGTGTGAGTAATGTTTCCTGAAAGTTTGGCCGTACCTTTTTGTAACACCCTGTATAACGCGGGCGGTTATTCCAGAGTCGGGTTTCTGCTACTGAGGGCGACTTCGTGAAAGTGCCTGAAAGATAGAGTGCTTCAGAAAGGATTTTCCTCTTGTGGAAATGGGCGTTTCTGCCATATTGTTCAGACGAAAATGTTAAGGTTGAGGAGAGAGATGGGGGCAGTGTATGTTGATAAGTCAGTACAGAAGACAAGGGGTATGGAAATATCTACACCTGTCTGCAGTCAGGATAGCTGTGCATATGATGGTGAAATGTGGTCCAAGAGTCGAACGTCGCAGATGTAACGAACACAGACATTCATAACCAGTTCCAGACGCCGTGAGCTTTTCTGAGAAAGGCCTTGCAGGATAACATCGCTGTAATCGATACTTGGAAGTATAAGTGTTTGCAGAAGTTACTTTTTGAGGTCAAGAAGAAAGATCTTTTTATAATTTTGTAGGGCATGGAGAGTTGCTGATGCTTTCTTGCACGTTATAGTTACGTGCTCATTCCAATTTAAATTTTCATCTATTATTACTCCTAGATTCTTTGCTGAAGGAGAGAAATTGATATTTGTCCCATTTAGAGTTAAAGATGATATAGATTCCCGATATTTCTGGCTAATGAGCCTAGAATGACCAAACAGCTCCATTTGTGTTTTGGAGAGACTGGGCCTTACATTCACTAAATAGCTGAATGATTTGCAACAGTTGACCACACTTGTTCGCTGAATGAGGGCATGGCCTCAAGCTTCTGGGTCGCCGGGTATAATCACCAAAGGATAGAAAGGTGTTGAGTATTTAGACGTGTTTGTTCACTCAATGTCGCACTACCTACTAACTTTCGTGATACCAGCTATACTCACTGACTAACAGGTGATCTTCAGCACTTATTCTTATTCATTCGCTGAATGCTGGAATGACTAACAACTTTCACATCACCTGCTTTGTTCACTGAATAATACTGCAAAACCAAGGCCGGATTTTACGGAAGGTGCATCCTTTCACACCGTTGTATGGGACTCTTAGCCTGACGCAAGACGATTGACGTAGCAAGAGTCGGGAAAAGTCTTACACTGAACGTTTAGAAATACCTCTTCATGTTAACCAAAACGTTCCTTTACAGCTGTTGACCTTGCGCATAAGGATAACTATGACTCGTCTTTGGCAACAAAATTTATTTCTGTTTTTAACCTGCAGAATGTCGTTAATTTTTCTGATCATCCGTTGTAATAGGAGGTGACTTCAACTTGCCAGTTACAGTTTAGGAGAGTGATGCTATCAAAACTGATGCCAGAGACAATGTGACATTATTACGAATGCTTTGTCGGAAAATTACTCCGAGCAGATAATTAGAGATCCCATTCGATAGAGTAACGTCTTAGATATCCTAGCCACTAATAGGCCTGAACTTGCCGATCAGTTAACGTATAGGAAGATGTCAGTGATCACAAGGCTGTGATAGCAAGTTTGGTTACGTCTATTATAAGGAACGTTAAGAAAGGTAGGAAAATATTTTTGCATAGCAAGAGTGACAAAAGAGTATCTGAGTAGTCAGCAACAAATAATCAGTGCTGGGAACGAAGATATGGGGCACAAATGGAAAAAAATCCCAAGCGTCCATCAGTATCTGAGCAAGGTTTTAAAGGATGGGAAAGACCTACCGTGGTTTAATAGCCGTGTTAGAAAACTGCTACGTTAACAAAGAGAGCTTCCTCACAAATTCAAAAGAAGTCGAAAACTACCTGACAAACGAAAGCTGAACGAAGCAAAAATGAGCATATAAGGAGAGCAATGAGAGAAGCGTTCGAAGACTTCAAAAGTAAAATCTTGTCAAACGACCCTGAGTACAAACTCGAAGAGGTTTTGGTATTACGTAAAATCTGTAAACGACTCGAAAGCATCTATTCGTTAACTCAGCGACCATACTAGCATCGAAACGGAAGGTAAGAGAAAGAAGGCCGAAATACTGAATTCGGTCTTCCTAAATTGTTTCACCTCGGAAGATTCTAACACGGCATCTTTCAACCATCGTATGAATGCCGAAATGGCAGATACTGACATAACCGATCGCGGAATAGAAAAACAACTAGAATGGCTTGGTAGTGGAAAGGCATCAGGAAAAGACGAGATACGCATAATACTCTATATATATATATATTATCAGAAAGAACTTGCTCCCCATCTATCAGCTGTTTGCCTTAGAAGTGTACCTAGCGGCTGCAAAACAGCGCAGGTCATTCCCGTTTACAAGAAAAGTAATAAGATAGATGCACATAATTATAGGCCTATGTCTTTGACTCACTCTGTTGTGGAATTGTGAAACATGTTTTATGCTCAAGAATTATGACATTTCTGGAGATCGAAAATCTCTTCCATAAAAATCAACACGGATTCCGCAAACAGAGGTCTTCCGAAACTCAGCTAGCCTTGATCCTGAATGAGATCCAAAGCGCTGTAGACAACGGCACTTTAGTTGAGTCATGACTACTTTGCAAAGAGAACTCAACACGTCGCTCTCAACGGAAAAAATCTACATATGTTAAGGTAATTTCCGTAGTACCACAAGAAAATGTCATAAGACTGTTACTGATTACAATGTGTAGAAATGATCTAGTAGGAGTCCGCCCTTGGTGGCTGAGTGGTCGGCGCGACGGAATGTCCTACCTAACGGCCCAGGTTCGATTCCCGGCTGGGTCGGAGATTTTCTCCGCTCAGGGACTTAGTGTTGTGTTGTCCGTATCATCCTCATTTCATCCCCATCGAGAAGCAAGTCGCCGATTTGATGTCAACCCGAAAGACTTGCACCAGGCGAACGGTCTACCCGACGGGAGGCATAGCCACACGGCATTTCCATTTCCATCTAGTAGGAAGCGAAAGAAGCTAACACTGCTCACAGATAATGCGGTTGTCTATAAGAAAGCACCAATGTCAGAAGACAGAAAGACCTGCAGAGGATTAATGAATGGTGCAGGTTATGACTGTTGACCCTGAACGAAAATAAATGCAACATACTGCAAATACTTAGGAAAAGAAATCCGCTCTTCTACAACTACACTCTCGATGACAAATGTCTAGAAACAGCATCTGTCGTAAAATGTCTAGGAGTAACAATCCAGAGCGATCTTAAGTGAAATGGCAGCATAGAACAGATAGGAGGAAAAGCAGGTGCCAGAGTGAGATTAATAGGAAGAATCTTATCGAAATGTAACTCACCCACGAAGAAAGTGGCTTACAACGCACTAGTTCAGCCAAATCTTGAGTATTGTTCATCCATCTGCCACCATCACCATCTAGGACTGGTAAGAGAGACAGATAAGATCCAAAAAAAAGAGCGACACGTCTCGTCACGGGTTCGTTTAGTCTGCGCTGGACTTAACAGAGGTCGTCAAAATAGTGGGAGACGCTTCAAGAGAGGAGCCGAGCATCACGGAGAGTTTTACTATTGAAATTACGAGTGAGCACTTTCCAGGAAGAGTCGGACAACCTATTACTTACCCCCCCCCCCCCCCCCCCCCCTCTTGCATTTCGTGAAATGACCGCGACGAGAAAATTCCAGGAATTAGAGCTAATACATAAGCTTTCCGCCAATCAATCTTCCCACGCACCATTCGCGAATGGAACATGGATGGATGGATCAGTTAGGGGTGTCAGAAGTACCCACCGTCACACAAGGACAGATGTCATGTGTATGTACAGACAAACAAATGAATACAATTTCAGAAAAAATGGCTGATTTATTCAAGAGAAAACTTCACGAATTGGGCAAGTCAGCAACGCGTTGGTCCATCTCCGGCCCTTATGCAAGCAGTTATTCGGCTTGGCATTGATTGACAGAGTTGTTGAATGTGGTCCTGAGGAATATCGTGCCAAATTATGGCCATCTGACGCAAGAGAACGACAAAACATCGAGCTAGATGGATGGCGCTGCCCACAATGCTACAGTCCATCTCAATTGGGACAGATCCGGAGACTTGCTGGCGAAGGTAGTGTTTGTCCAGCACGAAGACAAGCAGTAGGAAGTGTTCCCGCGTGCGGGCGAGCATTATCTTGCTGAAATGCAAGCCTAGGATAGCTTGACACGAAGTGCAACAAAAGAGGGTGTACAATATCATCGACGTACCTATGTGCTGAAAGGCTGCCGCGCATGACAACCAAAGGGATCCTGCTATGAAAAGGTATGGCATCCCAGACCACTTGTTGTCGGACCATCTGAAGAGTGACACTCAGCTTTGATATCCCACCGCTGTCTGGGGCTGCTACAGACACTTCTTTGTTGTCTCAATTCGAAGCAGAGCTCATCACTGAAGACAATTCTACTCCAATTCCAGGCCAAAGACATGTATAGAATATCCCGGACGCGGTGGACTGTCTTAAGTGTGTTCTTAGAAGTCAGAATTATGCGCAGTGAACAAAACTAGCGTGATTAAATTTCGGCCGCAGGTTTCTGACCACTGTTTTCTCGGACATATCGCACATCAAGCGGTTGTGGGTAGCTTAAGACACGAGTGTAAACTCAGGGCTACAAAACGCGTCGTCTCCCGCAGTTCAGTCAATGGCCACTTAAAATCAGTTGTGAACAGAGCATCCGGCGTTGCCGCCATACCTGGTGGCAGCTACTTCCAACATCGCTTCGCGTCACATGAATTTCACGTCAGCATTTGTTAAGCGATCCTCCTGTTTGCGTGTCGCCTTTGACAGAGCGGCAGCCGATGTGGCAACACCGTAGCGGCAAGTGGCAGACGTCAACCGTTAAGTAGGTATAGGACTACATTATGTAATCTGGTCGGTTTGTTTTTGAGTCGTCAGTCTTCTGACTGCTTTTGATGCTTCCCACCACGAACTCCTCTTCTGTTCCAATCCCTTTATCTCAGAGAAACCACTTGTAACCTACGTCCCTAATTATTTGCTGGATTTATTCCAATCTCTATCAGAAAACCACTTGTAACCTACGTCTCCAATAAGTTGCTGTATGTGTCTTTCTCTACAGGTTTTTCCCTCTACAGTTGCCTCTAGTACCATCGAATGTATTTCCTGATGTTTTAACAGGCGCCCTACCATCCTGCCCTCGCCCCCCACCCCTCCTGCCTTCCCCCCCTCCTCATCAGTGTTTTCCATGTATTCTTTGACTCCCTGATTATGTAGAGAACTTCCTCATTCCTTACCTTATAAGTCCACCTAATTTTCAACATTCTTCTGTAGCACCAAATCTCAAATGCTTTGATTCTTTTCTTTTCTGGTTTTCCTACAGTCCATGTTTCACTGCCATACAAAGCTGCTTCCCAAACGTACATTCTCAGAAATTTCTTCCTCAAATTAAGGCCTATGTTTGACACTTGTACACACCTCTTGGCCAGCAATACTTTTTTGCCAGTGCTGATCTGTTTTATGGCTTCTCTGGTCCGTCTGTCATCGGTTATTTTTTGCCTAGGTAACAGAATTCCTTAACTTCATCACCAATTCTGATTAGTTTCTTGCTCTTCTTATTTCTGCTACCCCTCATTATTTTCGCCTTTCTTCGATTTACTTTCAATCTGCATTCTGTGCTCATTTTACTCTCAATCTGTATTCTGTGCTCATTAGACTGTTCATTTCATTCAGAAAATCCTGTAATTCCTTTTCACTTTCACTGAGGACAGCAATGTTATCAGCGAACCTTATCGTTGGTATCCTTTCAGCTTGAATTTTGTTCCACTTTTGAACGTTTCTTTTATTTCCGTCATTGCTACTTCCATGTATAGAATGAACAGTAGGGGTGAAAGACTACTTCCCTGTCTTACCCTCTTTCCAATCCGAGTACTTCGTTCTTGGTCTTCTTATTTTTCCCTCTTAGCTCTTGTGCATATTGTATATTACCTGTCTTTCCCTATAGCTTAACCCTATTTTTCACATAATTTCGAACACCTTGCACCATTTGACATTGTCGAACGCTGTTTCCAGGTCGTCGAATCCTACGAAGTATCTTGATTTTTTTTCTTTAGACTAGTTTTCATTATTAACTGCAACGTCAGAGTTGCGTCTCCCGTGCCTTCACCTTTCCCAAAGCCAAACTGATCGTCATCTAGCGCATCCTCAGCTTTCTTTTCCGTTCTTCTGTATATTATTCTTGTCAGCCATTTGAATGCCACTCTACACATCAACGTGAATAGTAGTCTTGTTGCCATTTGCCCCAGTGATTTCAGAAATTCTGCCTTAGTCCACCCAGAGCTCTTTTAAATTCTGATTTTAATACTGGATCCCCAATATCTTCTATATCGACTTCTGTTTCTTCTTCTATCACGTCATCACACAAATCTTCCTGCTCGTAGAGGCCTTCAGTGTACTCTTTCCACCCGTCCTCTCTCTCCTCTGCATTTAACAGTGGAATTTCGATTGCACTCTTAATGTTACCAATCTTGCTTTTAATTTCACCGAAGGTTGTTTTGAGTTTTCTATGTGCTGACTTAGTCTTTCAGACCATCGTTTCTTTTCCGATATCTACAAAGCGTTTCTTTTTCGATTTCTACAAACTTTTCACTCAGCCATTTCGCCTTAGCTTCCCTGCACTTCCTGTTTATTTCATTCCTAAGTTACTTGTATTTCTGTATTCCTGAATTTCCCTGAACGTTTTTGTACTTCCTTCTTTCATGGATCAACTGAAGTATTTCTTCTGTTATCCACAGTTTCTTCGCATTTATCTTCTTTGTACCTATTTTTTTCTTTCCAAGTTCTGTTATTGCCCTTTTTAGAGATATCCATTCCTCTTCAGTTGAATTATCTACTGAGCTATCCCTTATCGCATTATCTATAGCCTCAGAGCACTTCAAACGTATCTCTTCATTCCTTAATACTGGTCCTTGCGTATTGATTCTTCGTGACTAGTCTCTTACACTTCACGTTGCTCTTCATCACTATTGAATTGTGATTTGAGCCTATATCTGCTCCTGGGAACGCCTTACAATCTATTATCTGATTTCCGAATCTTTGCTTGAGCATGATGTAATCTAACTGAAATCTTCCCGTATTTCCCGACCCTTACCAAGTATACCTCCTTCTTTTGTGATGAGAGTATTCGCTATTACTAGTTGAAATTTACTGCAGAATTCTATTAGACTTTCACCTCTCTCGTTCCTAGTACCGAACCCATATTTCCTGGTAACCCTTTCTTCTAGTCCTGCCCCTACAACCGTATTCTAATCCCCAAGACTATTAAATTTTCAATCAGGTGACTGATTTTTTAATCGCGTGATGGACTGCGCACTAGAAACCACCATAAGGAGTGTCCGGCATTTTGTAGTGGTTTTATTGTTGTGTGACATGAGGTTGTGTTTTCTGCAGCATTTGTAAATATTAACAGTTATACATATTTAAGTTACATATAATATATTACAGCTACTTGGAGAATATTGTTAATTCTTCAGTCAGGCAGTTTTATTGTGAGTAAAATTCCGTACATTTTAAAAACTAGTTACATAACTTGTGCACGGTTACGCTATGTTTCGTCGGTCGTGCATCATCTTGTATCTTGAAACGGAAGAAGATCATCTATGGTGAAACGCGTGATATTTACAAATGAATTAAATTTAACGTCTTACTAATCCTTGTCAAATAAACTGGAAATTTGTGTTAGCTGCCACCAGCTTCAATTTCAAACTATTTTTCACTTGTTACTGTTTTTTTATAATACTTATTGTTAATCTCATTTCGCTTACTAATTACTGATGTGTGGTAGAGTAATAATGTTACATACAGACTATTAAATACAGTTTTGACAAGACTTTTCTCGATTTCATCAGTTTTAAATTTGAGTAGAATGTTCCTTTGTACATGACCACCTTGTGCCTTGAAACATTTGAAAAAAAGTACTTTCTTCTACAGAGTAATGTCTGTAATTTCAGGAAAAAACTACAGCACATATAAAGAGAATAGAGTAAAACTATATTAAACTTCTAGTAAATGGTGTTAAATGACGATTAGTTTGGCTTTAGGAAACGTAAAGGTGCCTGATAGGCTATTTCACTTTGCCGTCCATAATGGAAGCAACACTAAAGAAAAATCAACACACTTTCATAGCATTTTCGACCTGAAAAAAGCGTTTGACAATATCAAATGGTTCAAGATGTTTGAAATTCTGAGAAAAACAGGGGTAAGCTGCAGGAGAAGACATTAATATACGATATGTACAAGAGCCAAGAGGAAATAATAAGAGTAGAAGGTCAAGAGCTATGTGCTCAGATTAAAAAGGTTGTCAGACAAGGATGTAGTTTTCGCCCCTGCTGTTAAATCTATACCCCGAAGCAAGGACGGGAATAAAAGAATGGTTCAAGAGCGAAATTAAAATTCATCGTGAAATGATATTTGTGGTAGAATTTGCTAATGACATTGCTATCCCCAATGAAAGCGAAAAAGAATTACAGGATCTGCTGAATGGAGTGAACAGTCCAGTGAGTACTGAGTAAGGATAGAGAGTAAATCTAAGAAAGACGAAAGTAATGAGAAGTAGCAGAAATGAGACCAGCAAGAAACTTAACATCAGGACTGATGATCACGAAGTAGATGAAGTTAAGCAATTATATTATCTAGGCAGCAAAATAACGAATGACGAACGAAGCAAGAAGAATATAAATAGCAGATTAGCACTGACAAAATGGGCACTCTTGGCTAAGAGAAGTTTAATAGTATCAAATGTAGGCTTTAATATGAGAAAGAAATTTCTGAGAATGTACGTTTGGAGCATAGCATTGCATGGTAGTGAAACATGGACTGTGGGAGAATCGAAGCATTTGAGACTGATGTTACTGAAGAATGTTGAAAATCCGGTAGACTGAAAAGTTAAGGAAAGAGGACGTTCCCTGAAGAATTGGCGAGGAAAGGGATATATGGAAAACATTGACAAGAAGAACGGACAGGATGGTAGGACATCTATTAAGATATCATGGAATAACTTCCGTGGCAGCAAAGGGAGTTGTAAAGGGAAAAACTGCAGAGGAAGACAGAGACTGGAATACAACCAGCTAATAAATGAGGGTGTTGGTTGTAAGTGTTACTTGAGATGAACAGTTCGGCACAGAAGAGATGACGTTCACCCTGCCAACAGATCGCCACATTGTGTACCGTTATTCATCACTCCACACATCGTTTTTCCAATGTTCAGTCGTCCAATGTTTACACTCCTTGCACCAAGCGAGGCATCGTTGGACATTTACTGGAGTGATGTGTGGCTTATGAGCAGCCACTCGACCATGAAATCCAAGTTTTCTGAGCCACCCGCCTAACTGTCATAGTACTTGCAGAGGTTCTTGATGCAGTTAGGAATTACTGTAGGATGGTCTGGATAGATGTCTGCCTATTGAACATTACGACCCTCTTCAACCGTCGGCGGTCTCTGTCAGTCAACAGACAAGGTCGGCCTGTAAGCTTTTATGCTGTATGTGTCCCTTCACGTTTCCACTTTAAAAGCGGTTCAAATGGCTCTGAGCACTATGAGACTTAACATCTATGGTCATCAGTCCCCTAGAACTTAGAACTACTTAAACCTAATTAACCTAAGGACATTACACAACACCCAGCCATCACGAGGCAGAGAAAATCCCTGACGCCGCCGGGAATCGAACCCGGGAACCCGGGCGTGGGAAGCGAGAACGCTACAGCACGACCACGAGATGCGGGCGTTTCCACTTTACTATCGCACAGTTGACCTAGGGATGTTTAGGAGTCTGGAATTCTCGCGTACAGACGTATGACGCAAGTGACACCCAATCACCTGACCACATTCGAAGTCCGTGAGTTCCGCAGAGCGCCCCATTCAACTCTCTCACGATGTCTAATGACTACTGAGGTCGCTGATGTGGAGTACCTGGCAGTACGTGACAGCACAATTTACCTAATATGAAAAATGTAGGTTTTGGGGGGTGTCCGGATACTTTTGATCATACAGTGTAGTTGCAATACCAGCCACCAGTATCACCCTTGCTTTTCTCAAGTGCAAATCCAAACCCCATCCCCAAAAACCTCAATTCGTAGACCCCATACGCACAGTTGATAAACCACTCCACACAAATAATTCACTCTGTCCTCCACTTCACTACGTCCTCCACTCACAATTGAATAAACCATCTACTGCATAAACTTGTTATTGTTTTTGTTACTGTTGTCTTCAGTCCGAAGACTGATTTGATGCAGCTCTGCATGCTACTCTATCCTGTGCAAGCCTCTTCCTCTCCGAATAACTACTGTAACCTACAGCGTTTTGAACATGCGTACTATATTCATCTCTTGACTTCACCCTAAACCTTTTGCCGCCCCCACTCACCTTTCGCAAACTTCCCTCTAATACTAAATTGTTGATACCTTGATGTGTCAGAATGCGTTCACGTGTCCTAACAACTGATCCTTTTTTTTCAAAGTTATGCAACAAGTTTCTTTTTTCTCCAATTCTATTCAGTACCTCCTCATTGGTTACGTGATCTACCTTTCTAATCTTCAGCGCTCTTCCATAGTACCACATCTCAAAAGCTTTTATCTTTGCCCTGTCTGAATTGTTTGTCGTCCACGTTTCATTTCCATACTAGGCTACACTTCAGACATACAGCTTCAGAAAAGATTTTCTAAGACTTAAATCTACAGGGTGGTCCATTGATCGTGACCGGGCCAAATACCTCACGAAATAAGCGTCAAACGAAAAAACTACAAAGAAAGAAACTTGTCTAGCTTGAAGGGGGAAGCCAGATGGCGCTATGGTTGGCCCGCTAGATGGCACTGCCATAGGTCAAACGGCTATCAACTGCGGTTTTTTTTTTTAATAGGAACCCCCATTGCTTATTACATATTCGTGTAGTACGTAAAGAAATATGAATGTTTTAGATGGACAACTTTTGTCGCTTTGTGATAGATGGCGCTGTAATAGTCACAAACGTATAAGTACGTGGTATCACGTAACATTCCGCCTGTGCGGACGGTATTTGCTTCGTGATACATTACCCGTGTTAAAATGGACCGTTTACCAATTGCGGAAAAGGTCGATATCGTGTTGATGTGTGGGTGTTGTAATCAAAATGTCCAACGGGCGTGTGCTATGTATGCTGCTCGGTTTCCTGGACGACATCATCCACGTTGGGCACAAGAGAAATTACGGGACGATGACAGATTTTTTGCGCGTCTTCTATTTAGCGTCATTCACCAACAGCGGTAACGTAAACCGGAATAATGTGCACTATTTGGCAACGGAAAATCCGCGATGGTTGCGACAAGTGGAACATCAGCGACCTTGGCGGGTTAATGTATGGTGCGGCATTATGGGAGGAAGGATAATTGGTCCCCATTTTATCGATGTCAATCTAAATGGTGCAATGTATGCTGTTTTCCTACGTAATGTTCTACCGATGTTACTACAAGATGTTTCACTGCATGACAGAAGGGAGATGTACTTCCAACATGATGATATCCGGCACATAGCTCGCGTGCGGTTGAAGCGGTATTGACTAGCATATTTCATGACAGGTGGATTGGTCGTCGAAGCGCCATACCATGGCCCGCACGTTCACCAGATCTGACATCCCCAGATTTCTTTCTGTGGGGAAAGCTGAACATGGCTGAAAAGGGCAAATAGCAAGCCCTAAAACAGCGCGCTCTGTCCCCTGAGGGCAGAGAATGAAATGTGAAAAAAAGGATATGTGCTATCGTGATCCACCGACAACTCTTGACAACATGCGTCAGCGCATTGTCAATGCAGGTCCGAACATTACGGAGGGCGACTATTCGCTGTTGAGAGGAATGTCGTTATATGTATTTCCAAATGCATTGAGGTTGACAGACATCATTTTGAACATTTATTGCATTAATGTGGTATTTACAGGTAATCACGTTGTAACAGCATGCGTTCTCAGAAATGATAAGTTCACAATGGTACATGTATCACATTGGAACAACCCAAATAGAATGCTCAAACGTACCTACATTCTGTTACCAGTTGTTCGTCTAAAATTGTGAGCCATATGTTCGTGACTATTATAGCGCTATCTATCACAAAGCGAAATTCATATTTCTTTACGTACTACACGAATATGTAACAAAAAATAGGTTTCCTATTTTAAAAAATGCAGTTGATGTCCATTTGATCTATGGCAGCGCCATCTAGCGGGCCGACCATAGCGTAATCTGGGTTCTCCCTTCAAGCTAGACAAGTTTCGTTCTTTATAGTTTTTTCGTTTGACGCTTATTTCGCGAGATATTTGGCCCGATCACGATGAATGGACCACTATGTGTATTAATTGCCAAGTAACTTCCCTTCTTCAGCAATGCTTTTCTTAACCATTGCCAGTCTTATTATACATCCTCCCTACTTCGGGCATAATCAGCTATTTTGCTGTTTTAATAGCAACACTCATTCACTATTTTTATTGTCTCGTTTCCTAATCTAAATCCCTCAGCACCTGCTGATTTAATTCGACTATATTTCTTTACCCTAGTTTTGCTTATATTGACGTTCGTCTTGTATCCTCCTTTCAAGGCATTGTGCATTCCGTTCAAATGTCTTCGAAGTCTTCTGCTGTTTTCAACAACATCGACGTCATCGGAAAACCACAATTTTTTTTATTTCTACTCCCTGAACTTTAATTCCTCCTGCGAATTTATCTTAATTTGTTTTACTGCATGCTTCTATATCTTTACATTTGTCCTCTCTCCATTCTTGTTTAGCCATTTTGCATTTACTGTCAATCACATCTTTTAGACGTTTGCACTCACTTTCGTCCGCTTGTTTTGTTGCATTTTTACACTTTCTCTTTTCACAGTTAAATCCAATATCTCCTGTGATATCCAAGGATTTCATCTTTCAAAGCTTCCTATTCGTTTTCTACTGTAGTCCTTTTCCAGTCTGTCGTTGCCTAATGCTCCCTCTGAAACTCTTCAACAACCTCTGGTTCTTTCAACTTTTCCAAGTTCCATCTGCTTAATATCCTATTTTTTACGATTTCTTCAGTTTTAGTCTACAGTTCACAACCAACAGATTGTGGACACAGTGCACAAGTGCCACTGGATATTTATTATAGTTTAAAAACTGGCTCTGAAATAATCTCTGTCTTACTATTATATAATTAGTCTGAAATCTTCCAGTCTCTCAATGTCTCTTCCTCAAACACAACTTTCTTTCATGATTCTTAAACCAAGTTTCAGACATGATCAAATTACGTTGTGTGCAGAATTCTACCGGGCAGATACTCTTTCAGTCCTATCCCACAATTCATATTCACCATCTGTATTTCGTTCTCTTCCTATTCCTCTTCCTCTCCATCCTTCCGAATCCCATTCTCACATCACAATTAAAATTTCGTTTTCTTTACCTATATGAATAATTTCCTTCATCTCATCACACATTATGTCGACCTCTTAATTAACTGGGGAGCCAGTTGGCACATAAACTTGTAGTACTATGGTAGGTGTTGACTTCGTATCTATCTTTGCTACGATAATGCTTTCACTCCCTGCTATTCAGAGTAGCTTACCCGCATTCCTCTTTTCTCATTCATTATTAGACCTACTCCTGCATTACCTATATTTACCTTTGTATTCATAACCCAGTAATCACCTGACCAAAAGTCCTGTTCATCCTCCCACCGGACTTCAATAATCCCTCCATATCTAAATTCAACCTATCCGTTTCCCTTTTTTAAAATATTCTAACATACCTGTCCGATCAAGGAACCTAACATTCCACACTCCGATCCAGGTTGCCATCTTTGTTTTTCCTTATGACGACATCTAAATTCAACCTATCCGTTTCCCTTTTTAAAAAATATTCTAACATACCTGTCCGATCAAGGAACCTAACATTCCATCTCCGATCCAGGTTGCCATCTTTGTTTTTCCTTATGACGACATCCTCCTGAGTAGTCCCCGCCCAGAGATCCGAAAGGGGGACTGATTTACTTCTGGAATATTTCACCCTAAGAGTTTGTCATCATCATCATCATCATCAACATTTAACCATATAGTAGAGCTGCATGGCCTCGGAAAAAGTGACGGCTGTAGCTTCCTCTTGCTTTCAGCCATTCGTAGTTCTAGCACAGATAGGCCATATTGGTTGACGTTACAAGGCCAGATGAGTCAATCATACAGACTGTTACCCTTCAAGTATTGAAAAGGCTGTTGTCCCTCTTTGTAGCCTTAATACTCCAAAATTTCTAGCCTTGCTTCTTACAGCAAATAACTCTCGACACCCCACCACGTTCCATCTCAGTGTATACGTCACATATCCCCAAAATGAAGCCCTTTTCATCTTTGATTAGCTCGAAACACTCGTTTAAACCAAACCCACAACAACCTCCGTATCTTACTAAAAATAGCTTAGAAGACATATTACATCCTATTCAAAAATATCCTTTTCCTCCACTCCAGTAAACATCTTCTCACTCATAATCGCCGATAACACCAAATCCATGCCCTTCTTCTAAACGAAACCTTCTTCCAACCCCACAATTCCATGCAAATATCTCCTTACATCCTTTATCGAACTGATAATCCCAATCCTATTGCATGTTTATTTCTATCACTACTAAATAACCCAACTGAGTGCCTCATCCTCATCATCTTTCTCCAAAAACTCACATTAACCCTTGGCACTATTTACATTGGCCCTAAGAATCACTTCCCTGATGGTTTTCTCACACTTGTAGAACACATATGTAATATCTTCCGAAATTAACCAGTTCTGCTGCATGACTGCAAAAGACAGCGGTGGTGTCAGTTTATCAACATCCTCTGTGGCCACGAAATCCACATTCCTACCCACACCCAGCCTGGCACACATACTATACCTGATGTTGTTATTGCCTAGCACTCATATCATGCACCAAATGCAGATCAACCCACTCCTAATCATCCATCCCAACAAGTGCAGGATTATTCTTGTGCAGTCTGGAATACCTACCATACTCAAATCCGTAGTGTAGTCGAAACTCATGATTCCAACCTTCCAGATCTTGAAGATATCCAGTATGTGGCCGATTTCCTTCAGCACACCAGCTCAGACCCAATTTTCAGTCATATTCCACCCCGAACAATCTACTATGACTTTCCTACTGCCGTTCTACGAGCTCTCACCCTGATCAAAAATCCAGTCACGTCTACAGAGAAATCCCTGGTCTTGTGACTGGGACATGTTCACTCACCACTGATATCTCCAATACATGTTCGTAGTTACATACAAGCTAAACGACGTCGGTCCTGGCACACGACATACAGTAATCGAAATGAAACATCTGTAAACTCTACAAAGTATTGGGAAACATTCCACAGGCTATCTGGAAAAGTCGCAACAGTCACATATCCTGTATTACAACCGACCACTTCCTAACGACTTCACCAAAGCCAATCACTCACATCCTTCCTGGAAGACACATTCACCATCAGACACATCCCAACTTCGATTATTTGATGGATCCCTATGTATATGAACATATGAATGTAGCTCTCCCACTACTGTCCACAGCTCGTGGTCGTTCGATTCCCGGCGGGGTTAGGGATTTTCTATGCCTTGTGATGACTGGGTGTTGTGTGATGTCCTTAGGTTAGTTAGGTTTAAGTAGTTCTAAGTTCTAGGGGACTGATGACCATAGCTGTTAAGTCCCATAGTTTTCAGAGCCATTTGAACCTTTTTTTTTCTCCCACCACTCACACCAAACTTCAATCTTACACAGTACTCCATAAACAGGATTAAACGCACCAATAACTGCTGGAAGAATTACGCAAACACTTGATAAAAAGAGAAACACTTCACCTGTTTACGATGTCATGACCTACTGCCACCTCAAGGAATGTCCGATAATCGATCACGAAACCCTTGCCATTCTTTACAATACCATACTCTAGACAGGAAAGTCATGGCAAGCAGTGAAAAACATCCAGAGACTTCCTCTTCCTGAAACTTGATAAACCATCCTCATAGACCTCATCCCATCTGCTTATCAGTCTCACATCAGATTTCTGCAAAATCCTTCAAACCATCCCCAACTAAAAAATCCGTCAGCACCTTGCAATACACTTACCCATTCATAACACCCATTGTGGCTTTCGTCCCAACTATTCCATCGATGACCAACTTCTTTACGTTACCCAACTTAACTCTCATCAACTAAATAAATCGAAATCCGACATAACTGTCTCCCTTGTCTTTCCTTTTGATTGGATGTGGCATTCTGGATTGCTCTTCAAACGACAAACCTATACACATCCAGTTAAATATTTCTGCCTTACAGTATCCTTCCTTCACTATCTTTCTATTTTCGTAACAATCAACCACACCTGTTCCCACATATTTCACTCCAATGCAGTTGCGCCTCAAGGCTCTGTCCTTTCACCCTTGCTTTCTATCCCCTTCACTGCATACATTCCGAAACCACTACCCCCACTACGCTTCCTACAACATGCTGATGACACTGCTGATGACACCACCAACCTAGCCACTACCACACTTTCTAAATCTCCACTTACTCCCTCCATCGCCACTTGAATCTCCTGGTCGAGTCGTGTAAGACCTACAATCTGCAAGTAAATCCATAGAACAGCCAAGCTACCATCTTTGGTCGCACCACTCGGCGATTTCATAGCCCAGATCACCACCTTTGCTTAGCAACCAACCCATCCCACTCAGTAAAACAGTAAAGCGTTCAGGACTAGCCCTCAGCAGAAAACTAACATAGAATATGCACCTCTTTGAATTCACACCTCTGTAAATCCAACACAAAGTATGAAACTGACTATAATTATTAACAAGCCATGGCTGGGGTCTACATTCCTCCACCATTATCTTCACCTACAAATCCCTCACCTACTCCACCCTCACTTACACCAATATTGCCTGGATCTCTACCCCTCCTGATTTTAAAAGTCCCTTGAAATCCTGCAAATACAAGCATTCTACCTCAAGTTCCGTGTCCAACTATCTTCTCAACTTGAATCCAATACCAGCTTCCCACTATCCAAACGCTTCCTGAAGCGCTTCCCACCCACTGATCACCAATCTAGAGGCCATGCCTGCGTGGCTACATTCATATTCCACCTTCAATGACCTACATGCCCTATCCACCGTCTCCTGCCAGAATTTCAACCAATTCCCATTCCTCAGTGATGAAATTTGTCCCGAGATACACTCTTTTCAATCCTATTCCCAAAGTTCTATCTTACACCTAATTCCATTTCATCCCTCTCAGTTCCTCCACTTCCTTGACTTTTAGTCGTTACCAGCAGTTCTACAGGGTCTCATAATCACACTCATCATTCCATCTTTGTACGACCACTTTCATTGTCATAGGTCTAGACAGAACAACTGATTATGGACAATGGAAACAGATATTCGTTATAAAATTGCATTTCATTTTTTTCTAAATGTTTATTAATTTCAGACAATACATAAGTAATAGCAACTAATAAAATTTAGATTCCTCAAAACAACCACTCTTTGCTTTAGTCACTGCCTTGCATGCTCTTGGCATTAGACAGAATTAGTCTCCACTCCTGCTGGAGCACGTCCCACAAGCGTGTCCCACTCATGATTCCTCATTTTCGGATCCTCTTGTCCAACTCATCCCATAGTAGCTCGACTGGGTTTCAATCAGTGAGCTGAGGAGGCCATTCCTTGTTTTTCAAAATTTTTCTAAACCCCTAGAGATCTCACGTTGTTCAGACGGAAGTGGGATGTATGTTTCGGGTCGTTGTCTTGCTGCAAGACAAACCCTTTCCCAATCAAACACAAACCAAATGTCTTGAAATGTCTGTGGAGAATGGCACGATAATCCTTTTGTTCCATTTTTCCTTCTACTTTCATGAAATCTCCGACTTTATTCCCTCCAAAAGATCGCATACCATCACAGCAACCCTTCCATGCTTCACAGTTAGAATTATCCACTGGGGATTCAATCGTTCATAGGGTAAACAGTCGTTCATAGGGTAAACAGCGTATGGATTGATAGCGTTTACTTCCAGATATATCAGACTTGTATTCATCGGTGAATAAGACTCTTTTCAAGCCCTGCTGTCCAATGTTGGTGTGTCATAGCCCACTGAAGTCTTTTTTTGTTGTTAACAGGGCACAACATGGTTTTCCTGTGGCTACATAAACCTGTAGGTTGTTTTCTGCCAAGTCTCATCTCACTGTTGACTCACTCACTGGTGTATCCATAGCAGTGTTTAGTTCAGCAGTCAGTTCACAGACAAGAGTGCATCTATTAATTTTACTGGTCACTACCAAATGGTTTTCTTTGTTTCCTGATATATTCCTAGATGCTTCTGAATGAGAACTCTCATTAATGGAGTCTGTATACCCATGTCCGTTTGTGGTCTTGGTAACTCCACAGATAGAATTCTTCAATTTCTTGTTATTTGTTGGAAGCTATTGCCTTCATGGCGCAAAGTGATTATATTTACACGTGAACCATAAGGAATCTGGCACTTTGGGGCATTTTGAGTTACTTTCACTGTGTGTACTATCTTCTTTTGCGGCGTGTAGCTGTAAACAATGTACCTCCACACAGTCAGCCGTCTGCTAGCGCCACCTGGACATGTAAACTCAGTTTATATTAAACTTGCCAATACCAACATGTACCAAAATATTTATGTACATACACAATAATTATCTGTATAATACTGTGTCATTATTAACTTTTATTTGAGCATACTATTCTGTCATCTAACCAATAACACACATAGATCCCTCGCATCTGGCTCCATTGTAATATACAGCATAATGTTTCCAAAATTACAGAGGGCAGTATATGACCAGAATGGTCATTACAACACGGCATCATTCACGTTATCATCAGTGACTATATTTTAACTAAAACCGTCAGTTCATCAAAGTGGTTTTTTAAAAGATTTTCATTTATTGTTTTTCGATGTACTTTGTTGTTCTTGTTGTTATGGTCTTCAGTCCAGAGACTGGTTTGATGCAGCTCTCCATGCCACTCTATCCTGTGCAAGCTTCTTCATTTCCCAGTACCTACTGCAAGCTAGATCCTTCTGAATCTGCTTAGTGTATTCATCTCTTGGTATTCCTGTACGATTTTTACCCTCCAAGCTGCCCTTCAATACTTAATTGGAGATCCCTTGATGCTTCAGAATGTGTCCCACCAAGCGACCCCTTCTTCCAGTAAAATTGTGGCACAAAATTCTGTTCTCCCCAATTCTATTCAATAGCTCTTCATTAGTAAAGTGGTCTACCCATCTAATCTTCAGCATTCTTCTGTAGCACCACATTTCGAAAGTTCTATTCTCTTCTTGTCTAAAATATCTATCGTCCATGTGCACTTCCACACATGGCTACACTCCATACAAACACTTTAAGAAACGACTTCTGACATTTAAATCTATACTCGATGTTAACAAATTTCTCTTCTTCAGAAATGCTTTCCTTGCCATTGCCAGTCTGCATTTTATATCCTCCCTACTTCGACCATCACTAGTTATTTTGCTCCCCAAATAGCAAAATTCATCTACTACTTTAAATGTCTCATTTCCTAATCTAACTCCCTCAGCATCACCAGATTTAATTCGACTACATTCCATTATCCTCGTTTTGCTTTTGTTGATGTTCATCTTATATCCTCCTTTCAAGTCTATGTCCTTTCCGTTCAACTGCTGTTCCAGGTTCTGTGATGTGTCTGAATGAATTATAATGTCATCGGCGAAGCTTAAAGTTTTTATTTCTTCTCCATGGATTTTAATACCTACTCCAAATTTTTCTTCTGTTTCCTTTACTGCTTGCTCAATATACAGATTGAATAACATTGGGGATAGGTTACAACCCTGTCTCACTCCCTTCCCAACCACTGCTTCGCTTTCATGCCCCTCGATTCTTATAACTGCCATCTGCTTTCTGTATAAATTGTAAATAGCCTTTCGCTCCCTGTATTTTACCCCTGCCACCTTCAGAATTTGAAAGAGAGTATTCCAGTCAACATTGTCAAAAGCTTTCTCTAAGTCTACAAATGGTAGAAACGTTGGTTTGCCTTTCCGTAATCTTTCTTCTAAGATAAATCGTAGGGTCAGTATTGCCTCACGTGTTCCAACATTTCTACGGAATCCAAACTGATCTTCCCCGAGGTCGACTTCTACCAGTTTTTCCATTCGTCTGTAAAGAATTCGTGTTTGTATTTTGCAGCCGTGACTTATTAAACTGATAGTTCGGTAATTTTCACATCTGTCAACACCTGCTTTCTTTGGGATTGGAATTATTATATTCCTCTTGAAGTCTGAGGGTATTGCGCCTGTATCATATATCTTGCTCACCAGATAGTAGTGTTTTGAGAGGGCTGGCTCTCCCAAGACTGTCAGTAGTTCTAATGGAATGTTGTTTACTCCCAGGGCCTTGTTTCCACTTAGATCTTTCAGTGCTCTGTCAATCTCTTCACGCAGTATCATTTGTCCTATTTCATCTCCATCTACATGTTCTTGCATTTCCATAATATTGTCCTCAAGTACATCGCCCTTGTACATAAAAATCGTAAATATTGTCTGCCAAAGTGTTCTCAACAAATCATTTCCTGTACTCTGTTTTACGTATTTTAAGCATCTTTCAAGTATTTGTGGCAGAAGAGAGGGCTTTTATCCGCTGCCATCTCGGCCCCTTGTAGGGACTAAAATAACATCTAGTGGCAGCGACAGGACCCGCAAGCTACCAACACAGCCCAGTCCCCCCGACTGCAGCGCTAGTTCAGCACGAGCTACGGCCACCTCATGGCCACCCGACACCAACGCCTGCGCGGCGCACGCTGCATTGTCTGTGTGAACTTTTCCCGTCATTTCCCGTCACACCTATTAAACATTTTCTCTATGCCCAAAAACTCTTCTTATCAGTTTAATTACTGATTCTTATCAGTTTAATAGCTGACGTCCTGCATCTCGTCACTTAGGAAGTCGGCAGTAGTTCACACCGGCCTGGCGCCAAAGTCATGCGGCCTGACACCTATTTCATTTGCCCACAAGCCATTCTAGTGGTTCAGTCTAATTATTAGTGGAAACTATATTGAAATCTCTGCAAAACTTCCTGAGATAAACAATAACATATAGCCAGAAACTGCAGTGGGGGGGGCTTCAGTTCATAGATGGAAGACATAACTTAACAACTGACCTCTGGCGGTTTTGCTGTACATCAATGTATTACTGGTGGCACCTTGATCTACATCAGCATGACTACTCTCCACTTCACACTCAAGCGCCTGGCAGAGCGTTCATCGAACCACTTCCACGCTACTTCTCTGCCGTTCCACTCTCTAAACAGTGCGCAGGAAAAACGAACCCTTAAGTATTTCCAAGCGGGCTCTTATTTCTCTCATTTTATTACAATGATCATTTCTCCCTATGTACGTGGGCGTGCACAAAATAATTTCGCTTATGGAGGAGAGCTTTGGATATTGAAATTTCGTGGAAAAATCTCACTGCAAAGAAATACGCATTTGTATTTATGATCACCACCCCCATCCCCACTCTCTCCCCTATTTCGCGATAGTACAAAACGTCCTAACGTTCTCTGAACTTCTTTTACGTCCTCTGTCAACACAATCTGGTAAGGATCCCATTGTGCACATCAGTATTCTAGCAAAGCATGGACATTCTTTTTGTAGACAGTCTCTGTCGTAGGCCTATTGTATCTTCTAAGTATTCTGTCAATAAAATGGAATCTTCGGCTTGCTTTCCCACAACATTATCTATGCAATCGTTCCAATTGGAGTTTGTTCGTTACTTAGGGTTAACCGCCGCTGTTCGCACCATACAGATATCTCGTCTAAATCATTTTGCAATTGGTTTTGATCTTCTGAAGATTTCAGTGGACGGTAAATGACAGCATCATCTACAAACAATCTAAGAGGGGTGTCCAGATTGTCTTCCAAATTGTTTATATAGATCAGGAACCGCAGAGGGCCTATAAAACTGCCTAGAAACCTTATCCAAGTGGCTAACTCACCATCTAAAACATCAGGCAAGTATTGTGCGTGTTTGGATGTCACTTTTTGAGAAAGGATCTCTAAAGAAAAACAGATAATCGTTCTGTTTTACGCGACTGCTTTACGTCAATTACTGCGAACTCTGATCTTTCCGACAGGAAATAATGAATCCAGCGGCACAACTGAGACGATACTCCGTAGGCACGCAACGTTAGTAGAAGTAGCTTGTGAGGAGCGGTGTCAAAAGCCTTCTGGAACATTAGAAATATGGAATCAATCTGATATCTCGTCGGTAGCACTCATTACTTCTTGAGAATAAAGAGCTAGTTCTATTTCAGGAGAGTCTGTGCTGTCTGTGTGTCAACATTTATCTCGAGATGATTCATAATGTTAGAAAACAGTAAATGTTCAAAACTCCTACTGCAAATCGACATCAGTGATATGGGTCTATAATTCGTTGGATTACTCCTATTTTCTTTCTTCAGTATTGGTGTGACATATGGAACTTTCCCGTCTTTGAGTACGGATCTTTCGTCGAACGAGCAGTTGTATAAGATTGCTAAGTATGGAGCTATTATATCAGTATTCTCTGAAAGAAATCTAACTGGTATATAATCTGGACAGGAGGACTTGCCTTTATTAAGTGACCTGAGCTCCTTTGCTACACGAGGATATCTAGTTCTGAGCTACTCATACCGGCAGCAGATTTTGATTCGAATTCTGGAATATTTACTTCGTCTTCTTTGGTGAAGGAGTTTCGGGTAAACTGAGTTTAGTAGCTGTGCTTTAGTGTCACTGTTGTCAGTGACGTCACCATTGCTATCGCGCAGTGAAGTTACTAATAGTGTCTTGCTACTGGTGTACTCGGCATACGACTAAACTATCTTTGGATTTTCTGCCAGCTTTCGAGACAGAGTTTCGTTCTGGAAACTACTAAAAGCATCTCGCATTGAAATTGCGTGCTTGTGTGTGAGCAGTTGCCTGACGGTGAGTGTAAAGGACTAACAAATGTCTCTCTTCTTAGCCGTCCGCCTACGTAGCTCATGGTAGTGTGTGATTGGGTGTGAGGGAGAAATTACCATACAAGTGAAGAAAGGTTCGATGTGACGTTATTTTATGAATCGGAGTTAGCAAAGAAGTTTGTCAACCCCAAAGGCGAACAGCTAAGCATAGAAACCTTATCCAGATGGCTGAATCACCATCGAAAACATCATGCAAGCATTGTGTGCGTTTGGTTATCACTTTTTGAGAATAGATGCCCAAAGAAAAAGATTGTGTACATGCATCTCGCAAATAACATTATTCAGAAAAGTAGAAGAAAAGGTTCTGAATTTGGCCAATCATTTAAAAGAGCTCTAAGAAAATCGTTTGAAAAATTGTCATTACGACAATCTGCTGAAGACACACCGAACAGAATTACAGGTTATTGAAGACATGAGAAGACAGAAATGTTTACCATGAAACTGTAAGTAATGATTTCCGGAAAGTATTTCCTTTTCCTGTCATTCCCTGGTATATGTATAAAAGGGCAGAAAGACCTCTATAGGCGCGGAGAAGCCAATCTTTCTACGGGAGAAAACCCCGAATGAAAAATCCTGGTCCTCCAGGTTGGGGGTTGGCGACGGGCTACCAACCCGTCCTGGAAAAAAATAATCACCGGTACTAGCATCACAGAAGAGCCTCGGATAGGACTGATCTCTGTAAAACGACCTAAGCAAGAACAAGGACAACGGAAGGAAATAGAGCTAGGGACCTGGAATGTCACAAGCCTATACCAACCTGGGGCAGCAAAATTTGTAGTAAGGGAGGCAGATAAGTATCAAATTGATCTATTGGCCCTGCAAGAAACAAGGTGGACAGTAACCGGAGCTACAGAAATGGAAAACTATGTCATATTCCATGGAGTCTCAGAAATAAACCACTCACTAGGAGCTGGTTTTGCAGTGAAGAAATCACTGTGTACCACTCTCATAGATTTTAAATCAATGAACTCCAGAATCTCACTCCTAACCATAGACACTGAAAAACACAAACTGACATATATAAATTGTCATGCCCCAACCGAAGAAAGCGATGACATCAAAAAAGATATTTTCTACGAGGAATTAGAAACGGTTTTAGACAATGTACCAAGTGAACATTACAAAATTATCCTTGGAGATTTTAATGCGAAAATAGGGAAAGAAGCAGCCTTCATGGGGACCATCGGAAAGCACAGTTTACATGATGTGAGCAGTGATAACGGCAATAGGCTGGTTAGCTTTGCGACTGCAAAAGGCTTGTTTATAAGTAGTACTGATTTCGACAGGAAGAGAATATATAAAGGAACCTGTGTGTCTCCATATGGGAAAACAGTGAACCAAATTGACCACCTAATTGTCGAGAAGAGAATAAAGAAGTGTATACAAAATGTTAGAACGGCAAGAGGTGCGGAATGTGGATCAGACCACTTCCTTGTCAGAGGAAGGATGAAAACAATATGGAGAGTCAGGAAGCACAAAAGAATGCAAAGACTCACTCGATATGACCATGAGAGTCTGACTGAAGATAATATAAGAAGAACTTTCAAGATAGCACTAACAAACCGTTTTGAGGCTTTGAATGAAGAGGAAGGAGATACTGTGGTAGATCAGAACTGGGAGGCGATTGCAGAGACCATTAAAGAAACAGCGCAAGAAGTAATCCCAAAGCGAACTAGGGGAAAAAGAGTGTGGTTCAATGAGGAGTGTGAGGGAGCTATCAGGGAGAGACAACGGGCCAAAATACTGTGGATACAAAGCAATATGCAAGAAGAAGAAAAATCGAAGTTTGAAGAAACACGACGGCAGACCCAAGCCACAGTGAGGAAAGCAAAGAGAAAATATGTAAAAAGTATCATGTAGGAAGGTGAACAAGACTTTCATGGAAATAGGAATAAAGAACTTTATAGAAAAGTGAAAAGTTTTAAAGGACGGACATACCATCAACACAGATTCATAAAAGATGCCAATGGAAGAATGTTAACAGAAGATCAAAAAATTGGAAGAAGATGGATGGAATACTTCAGAGAATTACTAAACTCTGATGAACCAACCGAACTACTTGAGTTTGATGAACCAGTAACAGTAGACCCAGAATATCCTCCACCCACCATTGAAAAGATAAGGAACCAGATTAAAAACCTTAAGAATGGTAAAAGTCCAGGTAAGGACGGTATTCCTGCTGAACTTCTCAAGGCTGGAGACGAAATCCTCTGTTTCAAAATCCACAAGCTAATCGAGCAAATTTAGGTAAAACATGAAATACCAGAGGAATGGATGGTAGCTGTGATATGCCCCATACATAAAAAGAAAGACAAATCCGTATGTGACAACTACAGGGGCATAGCGCTACTCAACATCTGTTATAAGATCTCCTCCAACTGCCTATTAGAACTAATAAAACCTCTAGCAACAGACATAATTGGAGAATACCAAGGAGGTTTCCAGTCAGGGCGATCAACCACGGACCAGATTTTTGTCCTAAAACAGGTCTGTGAAAAAATGGACGAATACGGACGAGAGATACATCTCCTGTTTGTAGGCTTCAAGAAGGCTTACGACAGTAAACATAGACCTAGCTTAATTAGAACTATGACAGGGTTTGGTATACCAAAGAAGTTGGTCAAACTGGTAGAGGTATGCCTAAATGACACAAAACTTAAGGTTAAGGTAGGCAATCAAATGACAGAAAGCTTCCAAGTTGTAACAGGATTACGCCAAGGAGATGGGCTATCACCTGTCCTCTTCAACCTGGCACTTGAGAAGGTAATGCGGGATTTCAACAAAGAAAACATCAAGGGCATTCAAATTGGTAGTGAACACATTACATATCTAGCCTATGCAGACGACATTTCACTATTAGCATGAACACAAGAAGATCTGAAGAGAAGTATCCAGACCTTGGAGTTATTGGCAGCTAGGATCGGTCTACAAATTAGCTCTGAAGAGACAGAGTATATGACCATAGGAAGAAAGATCCAGAACTCTCAAGATTTAATTGTGAACAACACCAGGTATAAACATGTGATAGAGTTCAAATACCTTGGATCATTTTTTTACAGACGTAACATCAACTGAAGCAGAGATAAAAGCACGACTGCAGGCGGGAAACAGATACTATCACTCTCTAGACCCTATATTAAAATGTAGAAGTGTCTCTCCACAACTAAAGCTACGGTTGTATAAGATATTAATAATGCCAGTAGTACTTTATGGTTCTCAAACCTGGAGCAGTCGAAAACAAGACCTTAAGCGACTGCTAACATTTGAAAGGAAAGTCCTCAGGAAAATATTTGGACCAGTCAGAGATCAGACTACTGGAGAATGAAGAAGACGCCATAACACTGAATTAGAAGAGTTGTACAAGGAGCCTAACATCTTGGCAGTGATGAGAAGCAAAAGACTGCAATGGGCTGGACATGTTGTTAGAATGGAGGCAACAAGATGGCCCAAAATCACAATGGACTGGATCCTGTCAGGCAGCAGACCAGTGGGAAGACCTAGAAAGAGGTGGATCGATGGAGTGAGAGAAGACCTGTTGCAGCTGGGAGTCACGGAAAACTGGAGACAGATAGCAGAAGACAGAGACGGATGGAGAGCTCTAACTGTGGTGGCGCGCGGTCCTCTGGGCCTGATCGCGTGATTGAATTGAATTTGATTAGAAAAAAGGAGCCATCTATCTCTACCGTTATCTGCTACTTCCCAGTCACAAGCAACCTATCAGATTGAGGTTCAGACTAAGCGGCAGCCTATTGCTTATGAGCCGGCACCTGTAATTCCAACATAGATGGAAAAATATTTCGTGTAAACTGTTTTATCACGTCACAAGATAGTTTAGCGTGATTGTGTTTGTATCTACACATAAGGGCGCACACTGTAAAAGATGATGTTATATTGTTGACAGAATTGTGATTACATTCGGCGGTATCAATCATCTGTGGCTCGTAATTGTTTAAATATTATGAAGATGTTATTCAATTTGTGTAATTTTAGTTATTGAATTGTAATGCACTAACGTATTCCAAACTTAGTTTCTTTTTTGCATAAGCATTTATCATATTACTCAGGATTAAAAAGACTGCTTCTGAAAGCGGTGCTTAAAAACTATAGTTTTGTGGCTACAGGCTTCATTGTGCATAAAGTAATTTGACTATGACTTCAAGTGTCTTGTCGTGTATTTAATCATTAATATTCCTGCTATATAGGATGTACAGCATCGCACAAATGGAAAATATCTTTTTGTACATGTTTAGTCTTCCAGAGTGAAACATTTGCAACGACTTTTGAAACAAAAAAAAACAATTATGTTTTTTTGTAAAATAAAAAAAATGATGAGCGCAGCTAACTGGCATATGGAGGACTCGGGTTCGATTCTCGGTACTGTCAAGAATTTTTTTCTTTGTGGGAGAACTAGTACGGTTTGAACAATGCCAAGTTAAGGCCAACGGAGGAGCTACTCGGACGATTATTAGCGGTTCCAAAGTCAAGAAACCCGATACCAACCGAGAGAGGGGTATGCTGAGCCCGTGCCCCCTATAACACATCCAGTGACACCACTAGCAGCGGCTGGTACGGCGGTCGGTCTGGTGTGATTCGCCCGTCTACTGCCAGAACGCGGAACTCTACTTTTATGCTATCTCTTCTTAGCCAACCGCAAAACTGTGTCCCTCTGGAGTGGCAGTGAGCTCCGCTGTAATTCCAGAGTGTTCCAGAGGAGGTGTGTGCTTTCATCGTAATATAGGCTGCCATCAGAAGCACGCAAACCCATACCGGCACTAGTGCAGAGCAGGAAAATGAGCTACGTCCTTAATAGTATGATAATAGCACAAGCATTGTCCTGGCAACCGGAAGATTCTCTGCCCGTTCTCTGATATACCTGATGAAGATGCACTTTATAAACTTCAGAATTGATGAGAAAATAGCGCTTTGGTCACGTATAATAGGTATATTACTCCCAGCTTCTGCTGTGTTCGCCACATACTTATATAAGACACCGGCTTTTCCTGTTACCCAGACACGTTCGCCTCTGTGGTGTCGGTGATTTTATTTTGTTTTCGATGCTCTGCAATGTGTGTGGTTTTCTGGATCTGCGCTTAAATGGAAAACCGTAGTCTAAAGGCATGAAGTTCAGTCCCTCTATATCTGATAACTGAAGAAAAATTCACAAACAAAGATCACTAAAAAGATTTATTGGGTGATTGGTTTCGACAACGTTATGCTGTCATAATTTCATCTTACACTTTAAAATATGTCCTAGAATTTTTTCACAGTTGATAGATGTTCCAGGTAGTAACCCGTCTATATTTAATATTCCATACCGCTCATAATCATTCCGTAACGCACTACAGGCTGGGACAGTTTATGAATGAGAAGAAGACGGGAGGTTACCAGTCCACTATGACTAAACGTCGTGATCAAGAAAACTCTTATGTGGATACCATCTTTACTTTACAGTGCAACGATAAAACCTTTTGATGAATAGATGAGTGACATTTGCGTTTTATCTACCACCTGGCTTCTATGTTCACCCATTAAAATTATTATCTTCCCATTTCTACATTAACAGATACAACTAACCTCCAACAAATATAAATGCCTTGTTGTGGCATCTCTCATTCAGTTACAGAAAATGCTATAGTTTGATACTATCGCCACAGACTAAAAAGTCATTAGTTTCGCTATTTTCCATGTACACAGCGTGGTCCATTGATCGTGATCGGGCCAAATACACTCCTGGAAATTGAAATAAGAACACCGTGAATTCATTGTCCCAGGAAGGGGAAACTTTATTGACACATTCCTGGGGTCAGAAAAAAACATGGTCACAATGACAGAACCACAGGCACATAGACACAGGCAACAGAGCATGCACAATGTCGGCACTAGTACAGTGTATATCCACCTTTCGCAGCAATGCAGGCTGCTATTCTCCCATGGAGACGATCGTAGAGATGCTGGATGTAGTCCTGTGGAACGGCTTGCCATGCCATTTCCACCTGGCGCCTCAGTTGGACCAGCGTTCGTGCTGGACGTGCAGACCGCGTGAGACGACGCTTCATCCAGTCCCAAACATGCTCAATGGGGGACAGATCCGGAGATCTCGCTGGCCAGGGTAGTTGACTTACACCTTCTACAGCACATTGGGTGGCACGGGATACATGCGGACGTGCATTGTCTTGTTCGAACAGCAAGTTCCCTTGCCGGTCTAGGAATGGTAGAACGATGGGTTCGATGACGGTTTGGATGTACCGTGCACTATTCAGTGTCCCCTCGACGATCACCAGAGGTGTACGGCCAGTGTTGGAGATCGCTCCCCACACCATGATGCCGGGTGTTGGCCCTGTGTGCCTCGGTCGTATGCAGTCCTGAATGTGGCGCTCACCTGCACGGCGCCAAACACGCATATGACCATCATTGGCACCAAGGCAGAAACGACTCTCATCGCTGAAGACGACACGTCTCCATTCGTCCCTCCATTCACGCCTGTCGCGACACCACTGGAGGCGGGCTGCACGATGTTGGGGCGTGAGCGGAAGACGGCCTAACGGTGTGCGGGACCGTAGCCCAGCTTCATGGAGACGGTTGCGAATGGTCCTCGCTGATACCCCAGGAGCAACAGTGTCCCTAATTTGCTGGGAAGTGGCGGTGCGGTCCCCTACGGCACTGTGTAGGATCCTACGGTCTTGGCGTGCATCCGTGCGTCGCTGCGGTCCGGTCCCAGGTCGACGGGCACCCTTCCGCCGACCACTGGCGACAACATCGATGTACTGTGGAGACCTCACGCCCCACGTGTTGAGCAATTCGGCGGTACGTCCACCCGGCCTCCCGCATGCCCACTATACGCCCTCGCTCAAAGTCCGTCAACTGCACATACGGTTCACGTCCACGCTATCGCGGCATGCTACCAGTGTTAAAGACTGCGATAGAGCTCCGTATGCCACGGCAAACTGGCTGACACTGACGGCGGCGGTGCACAAATGCTGCGCAGCTAGCGCCATTCGACGGCCAACACCGCGGTTCCTGGTGTGTCCGCTGTGCCGTGCGTGTGATCATTGCTTGTATAGCCCTCTCGCAGTGTCCGGAGCAAGTATGGTGGGTCTGACACACCGGTGTCAATGTGTTCTTTTTTCCATTTCCAGGAGTGTATCTCACGAAATAAGCGTCAAATTAAAAATTACAAAGAACGAAACTTGTCTAGCTTGAAGGGGGAAATCAGATGGCGCTATGGTTGTCCCACTAGATGAATGTTTTAGTTGGACCACTTTTTTCGCTTTGTAATAGATGGCGCTGTAATAGTCACAAAACTATGGCTCACAATTTTAGACGAACAGTTGGTAACAGGTAGCTTTTTTAAATTAAAATACAGAACGTAGGTACGTTTGAACGTTTTTTTTCGGTTATTCCAATGTGATACATGTACCTTTGTGAACTTATCATTTCTGAGAACGCATGCTGTTACAGCGTGATTACCTGTAAATACCGCATTAATGCAATAAATGCGCAAAATGATGTCCATCAACCTCAATTCATTTCGCAAAACGTGTAACGACATTCCTCTCAATAGTGAGTAGTTCGCCTACCGTAATGTTCGCACATGCATTGACAATGCGCTGACGCATGTTGTCAGGCGTTGTCGGTGGATCACGATAGCAAATATCCTTCAACTTTCCCCACAGAAAGAAATCCGGGGACGTCAGATCCGGAGAACGTGCGGGCCATGGTATGGTGCTTCTACGACCAATCCACCTGTCACAAAATATACAATTCAATACCGCTTCAACCGCATGCCAGATATGTACCGGGCATTCATCATGTTGGAAGTACATCGCCATTCTGTCATGCAGTGAAACATCTTGTAGTAACATCGGTAGAGCATTAAGTAGGAATTCAGCAAACATGGCACCATTTAGATTGCCGTCGATAAAATGGGGGCCAATTATCCTTCCTCCCATAATGCCGCACCATACATTAACACGCCGAGGTCGCTGATGTTCCACTTGTCTCAACCATCGTGGATTTTCCGTTGCCAAATAGTGCACATTATACCGGTTTACGTTACCGCTGTTGTGAATGACGCTTCGTCGCTAAATAGAACGCGTGCAAAAAATCTTTCATCGACCCGTAATTTCTCTTGTGCCCAGTAGCGGAACTATACACGACGTTCAAAGTCGTCGCCATGCAACTCCTTGTGCGTAGAAACATGGTACGGGTGCAATCGATGTTGATACAGTATTCTCAACACCGACGTTTTTGAGATTCCCGATTCTCGCGCAATTTGTCTGCTACTGATGTGCGGATTAGCTGCGACAGCAGCTAAAACACCTACTTGGGCATCATCATTTGTAGCAGGTCATGGCTGACATTTCATATGTGGCTGACCAATTCCTGTTTCCTTAAATAACGTAACTATCCGGCGAACGGTCCAGACACTTGGATGATGTCGTCCAGGAAACCGAGCAGCATACATAGCACACGCCCGTTGGGCATTTTGATCACAATAGCCATACATCAACACGATATCGACCTTTTCCGCAATCGTTAAACGGTTCATTTTAACACGGGTAATGTATCACGAAGCAAATACCGTCCGCACTGGCGGAATGTTACGTGATACCAAGTACTTACACGTTTGTGTCTATTACAGCGCCATCTATTACAAAGCGAAAAAGTTATCCAACTAAAACATTCATATTTCTTTACCTACTACAGAATTTGTAATAAAAATGGAGGTTGCTATTTTAAAAAACGTAGTTGATATCCTTTTAACCTATGGCAGCGCCATCTAGCGGGCCAACCATAGCGCCATCTGGTTTCCCCGTTCAAGCTAGACTAGTTTCGTTCTTTGTAGTTTTTTCGTTTGATGCTTATTTCGTGAGATATTTGGCCCGGACACTATCAATGGACCGCCCTGTAAATATTTATTGGCCAACATCAGTAAAGTGGAAAACGTCACTTAATGAGTGATAAGAAGGTATAACTGCTGTTATAGCTGAAGGCAAAATAACACAACAACAATCTACAGCTACATTTACATCATACTCCGCAAGGCACCTAATGGAGTGTCTTGGAGAGTACTTTCGGTACCACTATTGATCGCTCCGACCCAATACCACTCGCGAATAGTGTTTGGGGAGAATGACTGTCGGTAAGAGTCTGTATTTGCTCTAATTTCTCGAATTTTCTCCTCGTGTCCAGCACGCGAGATGTATGTGGGGGGAAGTAATATGCTGTCTGACTCCACCTGAAAAGTTCTGTCACGAAATTTCAGTAGTAAATCTCTCCGTAACGCACAATGTCTCTCTTGTAACGTCTTGCAGTGGAGTGTGTTTAGCATCTCCGTAACGCTGTCTCTCCAGCTAAACGAATCCCGTGACGAAACGCGCCGCTCTTCGTTGGATCGTCTCTACCTTTGCAATGCCAAAATTGTTAACAGAATTTTGCGCGGTTATAGATGGAGGCAACAAAACACAACAGAAATATGCAAAATTGTTAAAAGAATTTTAAGCAGGATGATAATTATTCCGAGCTAGACCAATAATACAATAATTCTTCTTGCTATAAAGCACGAAATATTCACTACAATTATTATCAGCCGCACGGGAAAACACTGGGTTTTAATTATGAACAAGTAGGCTTTATAAGTTCATATGTTAGAAAGGACCATCTGTAAGTAATCAGAGACGAGGCAATGAGTACGACTTACCCCTGGGATTCATGTATTTTGTTTAAATTGTTGACCCGATTTCAAAAATTTTTGTGTTTACAGTCGTTGAGAAAAGTAGGCACTGGTTCAGACTATTTTAATATATCGAACAAAATATACATCCATTAGAATTTAACAGAACAGTGACAAATTAATAATTGAAAGACGAATCCGGCAGAGACATTCCGCAGCGCCAAAACTATTCTCTGCACTTCTAGAGAATGCTTTCAGTTCTTCAAAATGGGCAAAAGAAAAAGGAATATATGTTATAAGAAAATAACTGAAGCACCTTTGCTATGTTGATGGCTCTCCATTGTTTACTTGTAGTGCTGAGAAAACTTCAGCAACAAATGGGAACTCTAGAAATCAATAATACTAATACTAATATAGTTCATAGCCAATATTTGTTTTGAAAAGGAAGTAGTACAAATTAATAATGACGTTATAGAATCAACTGAGGTTTTGTATGTAGGGCAGTTGAAGATAACCACTTTACTGACTGCAAAAGAAATAAATAGAACAGTAAAACAGGGTGGAATTATTTTTAGAAACTCAATGTGGTTTTCAAAATCGAGTCACTCGTTACTTGAAAAATACAAATGGATATTATCAGTCTTGACTTACGGCAGTTACTGTTGATGATAGCTTCATATGCTCTACTTAAAGAAAGGACGAAGTACTGGGCCTTAAGGTCCCGTCAGTGACATCGTTAGAAACTGTGTTCGGACTAGGTAGTTAAGTAAGAAGTCCCTAATCGAATTTCTGAAAATATCGCTCCCGTATACGGTTCACGTGATTTAGAGAAATCACGCAAATTCTAAAATTGACACTATTGTGCCAGTGATTTATTTTACTTTTCATGTACATTTTTACTAGATTAGCGCCCACTGCTTCGATTACATTGACTGTATGACATGCACAGACTTAATTTTACCTTTAATCGAATTTTTACGTCATATACAAATTACAGTACCTTTCTAAACTTTTCACACTAATTAAAGCCATAGAAATATGTTCTTTTCCGAATGTACTTCTGACCGAAAAGTGATTCTTGTAGCGGCAGAAGTGAAATCCAATTTTTATAGATTTACCGCTATTTCACACCCTTAAAGGTTGAATTTCCAAAGGCAGTGAAACACGAATGTTTTTTTTTAATTTCTAACAGTGATGCCAAATAAACATTTTCATGGCTTCAGCTTTGAAAATACTTTCATAATGAAATAATTTCATAAAACTTTTCATCCCCCATTTCACTCCCTTAGAGAGTTAAATTTCCAAAACCACCGAAAAAAGTATTTTTTAATTTGTAGGCGGTAGTGAAATACCAATTGTCATAGGCATAGTTTTAAAAATGCTTCAGCAGTTCTTTAACAATAATTTATTTTCAAAAAACTTTCACTAATTCTTTTCACCCTTAGTGGTTGAATTTCCAAAAATGCTGAAAAAACTATTTTTTTTATTTCTGATTGAGAGAGAAAATACCAGTTTTCCTATTTATAGCTTCAAAACTGCCTAAATAGCGATATATTTTCAAAATGCCTTTCATCCCCTATTTCACTCCGTTAGGAGTGGAGTTTCGAACAATCCCTTCTTAAACGATGCGTACACCCTCTCCAGATTTCAAGTTTATATCCTTAGCGGTTTGGGCTGGGCGATTATCAGTCAGGGAAATCCTGGTCCTATTTTATCCCCTTAGGGGTTGAATTTCCAAAAACAGCGAAATGCGTGTATTTACTTCTAACGGAGAAGCAAAATTTAAACCTTCCTCTTAAAAACGCTTTCATAATGAAATATTTTCAAAAAATATTTCATCCCCTGTCTCATCCCGATAGGGGTTGAATTCGTAAAAACACTGAAACACGTATTTTTTATTTGTAACGAAGAAGTGAAATACCAGTTTTCATACTTAAGTAGTTCTTTAATACGGATTTATTTAAAAACTTTCACCCACTATTTCTCCCCCACAAGGGATAAAATTTCTAAAAATGCTGAAACACGTTTCTTTTTTTCTGATCAGGAAATCAAATATCAATTTTCGTAGCTCTAGCTTCAAAATTGCATTAATCGCGATAAAAAAAGATAAAAAAAAACATTTATTTTCTGTTTCACCCCCTTGGAAAAGAAATTTCAAAAAAATCCTGCAGTATGAGATCAACACCTTCTGCTAATTTCATGTTTCTATCCTTAGTAGTTTGGGTTGGCTGATGATGAGTCAGTAAGTAAGTCAGCCGGGACATTGCCTTTTATATAGATAGACGTCTTGCGATACTCGTAAGCATTTCTCTGCATGTCCAGTGCCGAACCAGTGTTGCTCCAGATGGGCCAAGGAAAGTGTACATGCTTCTAGACCTAATCTCAGACGGAAGCAGCACAAAGGATCATCTCTCAGACAAGCAATGACTGCCGATCCCACAGTACCTTCAGCGCAGAGCTAAGGATCAGTATTGTACTCACTATATCATGTAGGTCAACCAGCATCCATCAGCTTGAAAGCCGAGTTGTTAGAAAGGACACCGTTTACAAGACTTGGTACCACATCTCATTACTGAGCAGCTCGCCTTGGCGTCCGAGAAGGCCGTTTTGCAAGTGCAGCGTTAACCAAGACAGCCGTTCACGGAGCAGTCGTGGGATGACGTATAACTGGACACCTTCCGGACAGTCTCGTGAACAGGTGCTAGGAGCGTGGAAGACTGTCTCTCAAGATGACACTCGACTCTTTATGACAAAAGCCGCAATCGGGCATCGAAATAAATTGAATGGCGACAAGTGAAAACGCATGTAGTGCCGGTACTCGAATCCCGATTTCCCGCTTTACGCGAGCCGTTACCTTAATCCCTTCCGCTATTCGAGTATGCTTCCTACCTTACCCAAATTCCCAACACATCGCACGCTACTTACTTAGTGTCCCCTGTCCATTGTCCTTACTGCACACAGCCACACGCGGATTCCCGCAAAAGGTCAGACGAAGAGTGGAACTGCACTGAATGACCATTTATTGCCATCAAGGCCCTTATATTTATAAATGGATGACAAATTTAAGGCGACCGTTCACCTAAAATGGGAAATCTGGGTTCGAGTACCGGCAAGTCACGGATTTTCACTTATCGCCATTGAATTTATTTCGATGCCCGATGACGGCTTATGTCGGCATTTCAATTTCGTCATCCTTTACGAGCGTTTCAGTAGATGAGTAGAGAACTCCATTGTGGCTAGACGAGGCTCCAACGACTGTCCGAGACTCTGTCGATTACCACGCAGTAATTTGTACACATATCCTGACCAACGTACACAATAGGAGGAGATATCCCAAATTTCCGAAATTCATTGATTACAGGTATTACACCTAGGTCTTGTGCTTTCCAACCGTGAGCTTTGCGACCTATAACGTCAGCGTAGTGTTTCCGACCACAAATATTTAGATCTGGGTCAAAGGAAGCGGCAAAAGTGGGAGACTCTGCCGGCTACTTTGTAATAAGAACATCTAGGCTTAGGATTGGTTATGCACATAGGATATGGGCACGTTTAAACATTTTTTTAATTATTACCTTTTTATTTTTTATTTTTACTTTTTTTTCCTTCTACAACATTACTACAGCAAATGACTGAACTACATGTCTTATTTTATGAATTTTAAGTTCTCACTTAATTTTTGATAAGAAAACCAGAGGTCTTCCCCTGAGTCGTTATACCGTGTATAACGGGTATAAATGCAGATATTTTATATGTGGATCCTTAATATGTTGACACATTAGCGTCAAGATTGTTCTTTCTCTGCGTCGAAGAGCATTCCCACAAACACGTCACATATTTTACGATCTGATGTTTTCTGCACGTCCATAACTATATCAATAAGCGGACTACGCCTGTAGGTATAGACTAACCGTTTTGCGTCCATGTGCTGCCAGTTCAACACCTGACCTACTACCCAGGAGAAAATAACCATTAATGGCTTACTCTCGTCACGTGAACTTGAAGATAATAACCTATAAACATATAACTTTTAATAGCTACATTTATTAGCCTGCAAATGGCGTAAATACCGATGTAATGTTATTCAGTACACCGCCCTTAGTCACCAATAGAAATATCTGCATTTATGCCCGTTGTACCCTGGATTTGGTTAAAAACAAAAATAACTTTTTTATAGCAGGTAAATCGTGGTTATTCTTACCTACTTACAGCAAAAGTTAAAATTTCAGATAGGAAATAGAGCACTTCTAAACGTTCAGAGTAAGATTTTTCTCTACTCTTGCGACGTCTTATGCTTTTAACGTTTTCTTAAGATTAATGTACGGTTTTCGTCTTTTTTGAGGAGGCTGGTCAATGGAGTTTTTTTTTTTTTTTTTAATTTCGAATATAGCATTTACTGCTTCCTCCTTCAGCTTATCTATCACAAAGGATGCGTTCGGTTGTTTTTTATTTACTAAGTAGTTTAGTTTCCTATGCCAAACTTCGACATTATTCGTGGCCCTGATGCCCTGGTTAAAAACATTTCAATTGGTATACAATGATTTTCCATCCGTTTATTGACCATATATTCTGCGGATTTCATGACTTTTTCTCCATTGGGCATTTTCTCCCTTACTAGCACTGTTTGACGAAAGATGTGCCACTGCAACACACATGCAGCCAATGAGTTTTGCATCTCGACTTTCAAAGTAGTCCTCTGGGGAGCGAATACACCTCGAATCCGGAGCAGCTCTGGAGTTTCACAAATAGCAAAAGATAAGTGGATTTGACGAAATACTTATTTGCGTTGTTGGGACCTCGTAAGAGATACGGAACCACTTAATTAGAAAATAAACGTACGTAAACAGCATGCTGCGGAATGCTGATTTGCAACTAGTGTGTTACGATATTAAGGGTGGGACATTTTTTTCTTCCCTCTGTTTTCAGTTTTTTGTGTTACGTATACTGCAAATAAACTGATATAATGCTCAGTATATAGTATTTATTAATATTTTCATTGCAGGCACGAAAAACAAGAGCAAACGATAATATGTGATTGCAAATACGTTTCCAGAAAGGAATTGAAAGCTATACGAGAACTTCGTATATAAAAATTAATCCGTTTGTTATTTTACAGTTGACAATTTCGATGTGCTGGGGTGATATCGTAAGGGCTATAACTCGTGTGCAGCTGAGAGGCAAGTTCGAAGGTCAAAATGAAACTAACGGATATTAAATCAAGGACTCTTTAATTACTAGCCCTTCACGGAAAGTTATTTGCAGAATCCACGTAGACGTTGTAAGTATAATTATTTATTGGAAACTGTTTGTAATCCCAAATTTTATTTTGCCTTTCCTTTTCGTGCCTTTTATAACTATATTAAAAAATACAATATGTTGAGCATTATTTCGGTTTATTTTCAATGCAAGTAAAGTAAAAACTGATAATAAAAAACGTTTCCACATAGGGACGTGAGCCCACAACCCTCGGATTACCGTTCTGAAATCTTTCCGCTGTGGCAACGGATTACTCAGCGGAAAGATGCCTGGGAATGACTAACGTAAATGGCTGATGTCTCACTCGATCGGCACCGTAAATACAACTGGATTCGCATATTGCGAATACGCATCCATGTCAGCTGCTTGCGACACATGAAAATCTGTGGCGCATCGGCACTCGAACCCGGGTTTCCCTCTTATTGGCAGTTGTCGCCTTGCCATTTCGGCTGTCCGAGAACGCCTCTGCGACTGATTCAAACTTCATCTCACGTTGTCCATATCCCTAATGCTCGCACTTTGCGATTCCCGCACAGGTGGAGAGAAATAACTTTAATATCGTCACGCTCATCCCATCGAGGCATTTATATCACTAACTGCTGCGATGTCCATGTTTATGCATTGCCTGTACCTTACATTAGAATGCCAATAAATACACATGTCTGAAGGATATTGTAATGTAAGGAAAAAGGCAATGTATAAACACAGACATCGCAACAACAAATAAATTCTATTTTTTCGAAGCGTTTGGTCACCCGAAGCTCCCGCTACTGTCACTCTCATTTCTGGCCAAGCGCTGCAATAACACAAATCTGGACGAAAGCGGTTATCACGAGTGAGGCGGCCTCTTGTTAGGAGTCGGGTTTCTTTAACTGTGTAATATGCATAAAGTCCGGTTCCGAGACCCTGGTCAGAAGCTGGTTGCGTTCAGCTCACGAACCACTTCCCTTCTAGCCTTGAGTAACGTGTCATGCAGGCTGGTGCTTGCATTATCTCTTACTCTAATTTAAAATAGTTGTAACACTAGCAAAGCAACGAAGTAACAAATCTCTACTCAGCTCTCCCACATTCATCTACAGAGAAAGGTACTGTATCCTTCCGCCAATAAAACAGTTTATGGTGTGACCTTTTCCCCACTGGTTGCATAATTAATTAGAGCTGGTCACATTGCAATGTAAACAGTGAGAGAACACTTCCTGTGAAACCTAAGTAGAAGGCAGAAATTACTAGAGCCTGACGGAGAAAATAAGGTCACCATCAGCAGCAACTTCTCATCGCTGCCTGCACAAAGGCTGTTTCCAGATTTCTCAGTACGTAACGATCTTTAGTGTTAGGTATTCAAGTCCCTCTTCGATTGTTTCTTCATTCTGCCTATCCATCTTCAAAAAAAAAAAAATGTTCAAATGTAAGTGAAATCTTATGGGAATTAATTGCTAAGGTCATCAGTCCCTAAGTTTACGCACTACTTAACCTAAATTAACCTAAGGACAAACACACACACCCATGCCCGAGGGAGGACTCGAACCTCCGCCGTATCCATCTTCATTCTGTCGATACCTTTAACGAAGAATTCAGCAAAGAGTTTCCCTACGGTCGCAGGTTCGAATCCTGCCTCGGACATGGAAGTGTGTGATGTCATTAGGTCAGTTAGGTTTAAATAGTTCTAAGTCTAGGGGACTGATGACCTCAGATGTGAAGTCATTTGAACCACGTTTCTTTTTTTTTTCTTTATTTATTAAAAAAATTCCTTGGCCAATATTTCTTAAATCCAGGCTGCTGCCATATGAGTTTCACAATAGTTCCTATTATATCAACAACTTCTTTCTTATTATGTGTTTACTTTTCTTTCCATTTTGACGTTATTTCTAACATGTGTCTTTCCTCGCACCGGTGGGAGACTTTACTCCTTTTGCTAGCTCACACAGTTAAGATACGTACCTTTCTTCCGTGTTGTAGAACTGTCAGTGTGATCATAAGTCATTTTCATAATTTATTTAAGACCCAAGAAACGTGAAGCACGGCCATAATGTGCGCAGTAAAAGTTGCGTACCGGAAAGATGGCCACCGGTCTTGGACGAAATCTGACACGACATTCATCACTGACAAGCCGAGTCTACGGTCGCAGGTTCGAATCCTGCCTCGATTATGGATGTGTGTGATGTTCTTAGGTCAGATAGGTTTAAGTAGCTCTACGTCTATGGGACTGATGACCTCAGATGTTAAGGTCCATAGTGCTTAGAACCATTTGAACAAGCCATGTATCGTTTGGTGTCTTGTGCTTTCCAACCGTGAGCTTTGCGACCTATAACGTCAGCGTAGTGTTTCCGACCACAAATATTTAGATCTGGGTCAAAGGAAGCGGCAAAAGTGGGAGACTCTGCCGGCTACTTTGTAATAAGAACATCTAGGCTTAGGATTGGTTATGCACATAGGATATGGGCACGTTTAAACATTTTTTTAATTATTACCTTTTTATTTTTTATTTTTACTTTTTTTTCCTTCTACAACATTACTACAGCAAATGACTGAACTACATGTCTTATTTTATGAATTTTAAGTTCTCACTTAATTTTTGATAAGAAAACCAGAGGTCTTCCCCTGAGTCGTTATACCGTGTATAACGGGTATAAATGCAGATATTTTATATGTGGATCCTTAATATGTTGACACATTAGCGTCAAGATTGTTCTTTCTCTGCGTCGAAGAGCATTCCCACAAACACGTCACATATTTTACGATCTGATGTTTTCTGCACGTCCATAACTATATCAATAAGCGGACTACGCCTGTAGGTATAGACTAACCGTTTTGCGTCCATGTGCTGCCAGTTCAACACCTGACCTACTACCCAGGAGAAAATAACCATTAATGGCTTACTCTCGTCACGTGAACTTGAAGATAATAACCTATAAACATATAACTTTTAATAGCTACATTTATTAGCCTGCAAATGGCGTAAATACCGATGTAATGTTATTCAGTACACCGCCCTTAGTCACCAATAGAAATATCTGCATTTATGCCCGTTGTACCCTGGATTTGGTTAAAAACAAAAATAACTTTTTTATAGCAGGTAAATCGTGGTTATTCTTACCTACTTACAGCAAAAGTTAAAATTTCAGATAGGAAATAGAGCACTTCTAAACGTTCAGAGTAAGATTTTTCTCTACTCTTGCGACGTCTTATGCTTTTAACGTTTTCTTAAGATTAATGTACGGTTTTCGTCTTTTTTGAGGAGGCTGGTCAATGGAGTTTTTTTTTTTTTTTTTTTAATTTCGAATATAGCATTTACTGCTTCCTCCTTCAGCTTATCTATCACAAAGGATGCGTTCGGTTGTTTTTTATTTACTAAGTAGTTTAGTTTCCTATGCCAAACTTCGACATTATTCGTGGCCCTGATGCCCTGGTTAAAAACATTTCAATTGGTATACAATGATTTTCCATCCGTTTATTGACCATATATTCTGCGGATTTCATGACTTTTTCTCCATTGGGCATTTTCTCCCTTACTAGCACTGTTTGACGAAAGATGTGCCACTGCAACACACATGCAGCCAAAGAATCAGATTTCTTCTCTATCTCCGTATGCCTCCGTTGACCCCAGTTATCTTCCATGGATATTTCTTGAAATGACACATGCAACCGTAAAGGGATTTTCCTGGGGAACTTTTTCTATAGCTTTAATTGTAACCATTTCAAAGTCTATCGCTGCAGTTTTCAGTTCACCACCCAGGCACGTTATTTTCCAGCCCAGAAAAAAGTTTTTCATCTGTGTTTTGACTTTCGTCTGGGAGCAAAGCCAATAAAACTGGAAACAGGTTCGTTTCCTCTAATGTGCTTCCCATGTTAACGTGTGTGGTGTACAGCGGCTTGAATTGCATGGAACAATAGTCAAATGCCGCGCCCGTAAGAACAGTTCCATGTCCATTCAGAATTTTCTTCGCTTCCTTACAAGTTTACAAGCGAATATCGAGAGTCTTTTATTATGAACAGACGCATCGTCAGTTTTCAAAAAATTACTCACGTGCAAGTAGGACTCGCACACTGAGAGTTGAGTACAAACTTAATTATATATATACATTTCACGCATTGCGGAAATCGAGCATTTCGACGATTTTAGCCTCTTGTCGACAGTGATACTAATAAGATATCGGTTCCAGGGATCGTAAGATCATCGAGAATGTTTTAATTCCAAGTTCGAAGTCGCATAACAAATGACAAAAGAAAGATTTTTAATGTGATATAGTTACAAAAAAATCGGATTCTTTTACTTTGACTGTAGTGTGGAACCTTGCTTCTTACCAAATTCCATGATTCTAGACCTATAGGTTTTAATGAGTGAGTTTGTGAGTATCAACATACGTGACATAAATGGCCACGTCTTTTTTGATTGCTTTGACGTTTACTGTATCACCAAGAAATAATATTGTAATAAGAAATAATGCGACAAAAACTAATGTGATAAATTTCAACAATTTTGCCTTGATACGTGAGCCCTTTCCTGAGAAAAGGGGTCTTAATACATGGGCTGAAAGACAGACAGTCTGGTAAAAATTTTTTCGCGTGATATAATTATAAATTATCAATGTTCGTAGTGTTTCCTTTGACTCTAGTGTAAACCTTGCTTCTTGCCAAATTTCATGATTCTAGACCTACTGCACCCTATAGGTTTTGATGAGTCAGTGGTGAGTATCAACGTACGTGACATAAATCAGCGCGTTTTTTTGGCTGCATTGACTTAGACGCTTACGTTTATTGTACCGCTAAGGAATAAGGGACAATATAACTTAGTATGTGATAAATTTCAACTTGATACGTGAGCCCGTTCCTGAGAAAGAAAGACAGAAAGAGAGACGAATAACGAGGTGACACTACAAGGGTTCCGTTTTTACCGATCGAGGTTCCAAACCTTAAGAACTAGAACTTACTGTTAAATTCAAAAGGTCTTCTCTCAATTGAATCTCCCAACTAGTGCCTGGGTTCTGGGTCGTCTCAATCGCTCTCCTTCTTGCTTTACAGGATAGTCTTAGCGTTCTCATAATTTGGCATACTTGCGACGAAATTTAGATCTTTGTCTTTCGGGCCTCGAAACTTCTCTTTTAAAATTTGATAAACAGGTACTGTCTTTCCTTCGTAGACTCTTTTTCTGCAGTTATGCATTATTTCCTTAATCTGCACATCTGCTTACTCAGCTGATAAAGTATGTTAGTTTTCAGCTCCGATTCTATCATTCGCAATTTCTAAACATCCTCAGCACTTTCTCTATTGGGAATTAACGCACAACCAGTTAGTAAAAACCTGCCTAATATCGCGTGGAGTCCCCGCGAGCACACAGAAATGCGACAATGAATCCTGCAAGGCTCTCCATAAATCCGTAAGAGTAAGAGGGGATGGAGATCTCTTCTGAGTTGCAAGGGATCCCAGATATGCTGAGTAATGTTCATTTCTGGGGAGTTTGGTGGCCAGCGGTAATGTTTAAACTCTGTAGCAATTCTGGACGTGTGGGGTGTCACACTGTCCTGTTGGAATTGCCAAAGTCCGTCGGAATGCACAATGGACATGAATGGATGCAGGTGATCAGACAGGATGCTTACGTACGTGTCACCTGTCAGCGTCGTATCTAGCCGTATCAGGGGTCCCATATCACTCCACCTGCTCACACCCCACACCATTACAGAGCCTCCACCAGCTTGAGCAGTCGCCTAACGAGATGCACTGTTCATGGATTCATGGGGTTGTCTCCATACCGTAACCGCTCGATACAATTTGAAACGAGACTCGTCCGACCAGGCAACATGTTTCCAGTCATCAACAGTGCAACGTCGGTGTTGACGGGCCCAGGCGAGGATTAAAGCTTTGTGTCGTGCAGTCAACAATGGTAAATGAGTGGGCCTTCGGCTCCGAAAGCCCATATCGCTGATGTTTCGTTGAATGGTTCGCACGGTGACACTTGTTGGTCCAGCATTGAAATCTGCAGAAATTTGCCGAAGGGTTGCACTTCTGTCACACTGAACGGTTCTCTTCAGTCGTCGTTAGTCCCGTTCTTGCAAGATCTATTTCCGGACGCAGCGATGTCAGAGGTTTGATGTTTTAGCGGATTCCTGGAATTCACCGTACACTCATGAAATTGTCGTACGGGAAAATCCCCACTTCATCGCTACCTCGAGGATGCTGTGTCCCACCGCTTGTACGCCGGCTATAAGTCCACGTTCAGACACACTTAAACCTTGACAACCTACCACTGTAGCAGCAGTAACCGATCTTGCAACTGCGCTAGACACGTGTTGTCTCATATAGACGTCGCCGACCGCAATGCCGTCTTCTGCCTGATTACATAACTCAGTATTTGAATACGCATGTCTATACCAGTTTCTTTGACGCATCAGTGTATTTTCTGTGCAACAGTAACCACACTCGAAGATACACTTCCCTTCCGTTCTTTTAATTATTTCCATTACTTGCTGTGTATGGAACTCAAGTAGCTTAGGCCTACGCTACTATACGGAAAAGAAGACTTTCGGCGAGGACACTGCCTGACTGACGACGACTCCATAAATCAGCTCTGGGGGAGGCTCCGGTCGGAAAACCGACGGGCCAAAACTGCTTGGTCGGAAATTCCATAGTACCTGCGGCACCTATAAAACATTCGAAAACGCCACGCACGGAAAGTACAGATAGACACACTGGCCATACTTATAAGAGCCTTCTCACGGCTGTGTTGTGCTTCAATCCACTCTCAGGTTAAATCAAGAGACAGCCAGCCGGCCGAAGTGACCGAGCGGTTCAGGCGCTTCAGTCTGGAACCGCGCGACCGCTACAGTCGCAGGTTCGAATCCTGCCTCGAGCATGGATGTGTGTGATGCCCTTAGGTTAGTTAGGTTTAAGTAGTTCTAAGTTCTAGGGTACTGATGACCTCAGCTGTTATGTCCCATAGTGCTCAGAGCCATTTGAACCGTTTGAAGAGACAGCCGGGCTCGTAAACTCACAAGTGTACGCTGCACCTATCCTCCGTTTTCCACGGCCGCAAACACGATAGTGCTGCCACACGTGCCAAACCTTCAGGTCGCTTTGTTGGCTAACTTTTTTTCTTGATTACTGTTATTGTTGTTTCCTGGCATTCGACTTCCCTTTACATCTTCTCTAATTCTTTAGTTTGCATTTTTCTATATTTGTTTTCTCTCTTTGACAGTACTGAATTCTCATTTTTGTTTACTTCACTCAACAGGAATTATTGCGGTATTGTCCGCCCCTCGTAGGTGAGTGGTCAGCGCGACAGAATGTCATACCTAACGCCCGGAGTTCGATTCCCGGCTGGGTTCGCGATTTTCTCTGCTCAGGGACTGGGTGTTGTGTTGTCCTTATCATCATTATTTCATCCCCATCGACATGCATGTCGCCGAGGTGGCGTCGCCTCGAAAGACTTGCACCAGGCCAATGGTCTACCCGACAGGAGGCCCCAGCCACATGGCATTTCCATTTCCATTGAGGTGTTTCAGTATCTGTGTGTTACCTGTCCCTTTAATTTTCATATTATCTTTTGTAATGATATTCAGCTAGCTCATACGCAATGTTTAACACTAAATTCGCTTCTTCTACTATAAAATCTCCTTTTCCTCTCTTCTCTCTCTATATAAATTCAAGTCGCCTTCTTGTATCCGTCTCAGTGTGCAAGCTGATCTCAGGAACTGCTGCAGGAGTATTGATCTGGATTACACTGATAGATACACTGATTCACGAGGAAAGTTTTTTGTACATAATTTATAAATACACTCCTGGAAATTGAAATAAGAACACCGAGAATTCATTGTCCCAGGAAGTGGAAACTTTATTGACACATTCCTGGGGTCAGATACATCACATGATCACACTGACAGAACCACAGGCACATAGACACAGGCAACAGAGCATGCACAATGTCGGCACTAGTACAGTGTATATCCACCTTTCGCAGCAATGCAGGCTGCTATTCTCCCATGGAGACAATCGTAGAGATGCTGGATGTAGTCCTGTGGAACGGCTTGCCATGCCATTTCCACCTGGCGCCTCAGTTGAACCAGCGTTCGTGCTGGACGTGCAGACCGCGTGAGACGACGCTTCATACAGTCCCAAACATGCTCAATGGGGGACAGATCCGGAGATCTTGCTGGCCAGGGTAGTTGACTTACACCTTCTAGAGCACGTTGGGTGGCACGGGATACATGCGGACGTGCATTGTCCTGTTGGAACAGCAAGTTCCCTTGCCGGTCTAGGAATGGTAGAACGATGGGTTCGATGACGGTTTGGATGTACCGTGCACTATTCAGTATCCCCTCGACGATCACCAGAGGTGTACGGCCAGTGTAGGAGATCGCTCCCCACACCATGATGCCGGGTGTTGGCCCTGTGTGCCTCGGTCGTATGCAGACCTGATTGTGGCGCTCACCTGCACGGCGACAAACACGCATACGACCATCATTGGCACTAAGGCAGAAGCGACTCTCATCGCTGAAGACGACACGTCTCCATTCGTCCCTCCATTCACGCCTGTCGCGACACCACTGGAGGCGGGCTGCACGATGTTGGGGCGTGAGCGGAAGACGGCCTAACAGTGTGCGGGACCGTAGCCCAGCTTCATGGAGACGGTTGCGAATGGTCCTCGTCGATACCCCAGGAGCAACAGTGTCCCTAATTTGCTTGGCAGTGGCAGTGCGGTCCCCTACGGCACTGTGTAGGATCCTACGGTCTTGGCGTGCATCCGTGCGTCGCTGCGGTCCGGTCCCAGGTCGACGGGCACGTGCACCTTCCGCCAACCACTGGCGACAACATCGATGTACTGTGGAGACCTCACGCCCCACGTGTTGAGCAATTCTGCGGTACGTCCACCCGGCCTCCCGCATGCCCACTATACGCCCTCGCTCAAAGTCCGTCAACTGCACATACGGTTCACGTCCACGCTGTCGCGGCATGCTACCAGTGTTAAAGACTGCGGGAGCTCCGTATGCCACGGCAAACTGGCTGACACTGACGGCGGCGGTGCACAAATGCTGCGCAGCTAGCGCCATTCGACGGCCAACACCGCGGTTCCTGGTGTTTCCACTGTGCCGTGCGTGTGATCATTGCTTGTACAGCCCTCTCGCAGTGTCCGGAGCAAGTATGGTGGGTCTGACACACCGGTGTCAATGTGTTCTTTTTTCCATTTCCAGGAGTGTAATTTCTACACGTTGTGAGAAGTATGATGAATGAAATTTAAGCTGTGAAAACGATGCCACTGCCACCTAGTGATCGCGCCCCGTAACTCGAGAGAGCAGCAGTGCCTTGGCACAGCGAAAGTGTGACATAACGATGGTAGGCAATGAAAACCTTATAACTCAGTTTTGCTAAATTGTACAGGTGAAGCGAAATCGGTTTGTTAAAAAATATATAAATTGATACAGAGTGACATTAATTTACCCTCGATATGTTGGCGAAAATACATGTTTCATTCCGGAAGTACGTACAAAACATCATCCGAAATTATGCTAAACGCGTTCTTTGAAAATTATTTCCAGCAGGTGCCCACGTGAATAGTAAACAGTTGTGAAAACGCACATGACTTCCAAGCAACAAATAATCCTGAGTTAACAATGAGTATCAAAACGGAGCCACTGATTAGTGAACACAAGGATGTCGTGGAGACACTGAATATTGCATCCCCCAAACTCTACAAAAATGAAACGAAAAATATACCTATTCAAAAAAGCAGATAAAAATTTACTTAATGCCCTCCTGAGAGACAATCTCCACTTCTTCCAAATTAACAATATAAGTATAGACCAAATGTAGCTTGAATTCAAAGAAATAGTATCGGTAGCGATTGAGAGACTTGTACCAAATAAATTAACAAACAACGGATCTGGTCCTCCTTGGTGCACAAAACGGGTCAGAACACTGTTTGCAGAAACAACGGAAAAAACATGCCAAATTTAAACAGACGCAAAATCTTCAAGATTGGTGATCTTTTACAGAAACTCAAAATTTAGCGCGGACTTCAATGCGAGATGCTTATAATAGTTTCCACAACGAAACTTTGTTTCGAAACCAGGCAGAAAATCCAAAGAGATTCTGGTCGTACGTGAAGTATGCTAGCGGCAAGACACGATCAATGCCTTCTCTGTGCGATAGCAATGGAGACTCCATCGAAGACAGTGCTGCTAAAGTAGAATTACTAAACACAGCCTTCCGAAATGCCTTTACAAAAGAAGACGAACTAAATATTCCAGAATTCGAATGAAGAACAGCAGCCAGCATGAGTAACGTAGAAGTAGATATCCTCGGAGTAGTGAAGCACCTTACATCACTTAATAAAAGCAAGTCTTCGGCTCCAGACTGTATACCATTTAGGTTCCTCTCAGAGTATGCTGATGCAATAGCTCCATACTTAACAATCATATACAACCGTTCGCTGGACGAAAGATCCGTACCCAAAGACTGGAAATTTGCACAGGTCACACCAATATTCAAGAAAGGTAGTAGGAGTAATCCACTAAATTACAGTCCCATATCATTAACGTCGATATGCACCAGGATTTTAGATCATATATTGTGTTCGAACATTATGAATTATCTCGAAGAAAACGGTTTACTGACATACAGTCAACACGGATTTTTTTTCTGAAACACACTCTCACGAAGTGTTGAGTTCTATTGACAAGAGGTTTCAAATGGACTCCGTATTTTTGGATTTCGAGAAGGCTTTTGACACTGAACCACACAAGAGGCTTGTAGTGAAATTTTGTGCTTACGGAATATCGTCTCAGGTATGTGGCTGGATTCGTGATTTACTGTCAGAGTAAGTGTCGTAGTAACTGACGGAAAGTCATCCAGTAAAACAGAAGTAATTTCTGGCGTTCCTCAAGGTCCTTTGCTGTTCCTTGTCTATATAAACGATTTGGGAGACAAGCTCAGAAGCCGTCTTATGTTGTTTGCAGATAACGCTGTCGTTTATCGCCAAGTAAAGTCATCAGAAGATCAAAATAAATTGCAAAACGATTTAGAAAAGATATCTGTATGGTGCGAAAATTGGCAGCTGGCCCTAAATAACGAAAAGTGTGAAGTCATCCATCTGACTGCTAAAAGGAATCTGTTAAACTTCGGTTACACCATAAATCAGTCAAATCTAAAGATCGTAAATTCAAATAAATACCTTGGAATTACAATTACGAACAATTTAAATTGGAAGGAATACATAGAAAATGATGTGGGGAAGGCTAACCAGAGACTGCGTTTTATTTTGAAGGGCACTTAGAAAATGTAACGGATCTACTAAGCAGGCTGCTTACAGTACACTTGTCCGTCCTCTATTAGAATACTGCTGAGCGGTGTGGGATTCTTACCAGATAGGATTGACAGACTACATCCAAAAGTTCAAAAAAGGGCAGCACGTTTTATATTATCACGAAATAGGGTAGAGACTGTCACTGAAATAATGCAGAATTTGGGATGGACATAATTAAAACAAAGGCGTTTTTCGTTGTTGCGGAATCTTCTCACGAATTTCCAACCACCAACTTTCTCTTCCGAATGCGAAAATATTTTGTTGACGCCCCCTACATAGGGAGAAACGATCAACATGATAAAATAAGGGAAATCAGAGCTCATACAGAAAGATATAGGTGTTCGTTCTTTCCGCGAGCTATACGAGATTGGAATAGTAGAGAATTGTGAAGATGGTTCTATGAATCCTCTGCCAGGCACTTACATGTGACTTGCAGAGTATCCATATAGATGGAGATGTAGATAAAATTGCTACATGATTAACTAAATAATAGAAGCCTAGTTAATGACAGATTAAAGACATTCATGCGCTTTCAAATATCTCTTTGATAAAGGATATAATGGTTACTGGAATTAAGGGTTTCCACAGACAGATGGAGTTACGAGGTTTTCATTGTCTACCATCGATAATTCGCTCATGATGTGATGGTCTAGTGGTAGAGCGTTTGGCTGGAAACTGAAAGACTGTAGGTCCTAATTCCAGCAGGGTAATTTTTTTCTCTCTTCCCCCTAACCTAGCGTTCACCTCTCTATAACGTGGAAATTCGACAGAAACAAGACGTGGGTCGGATTCCATGTTATCCTGTAGCTACCCTTTCCCAGTTGGATAACTGCTTAGGGACGTGCAAGTCATCTTCGTGACATCCAGTTGATTGCGGTTGTTTCAGAACAAATGCATATCGAAAAAACATGTGAGTCCAATACTTGTAGTTTTTAATTATTCGTGCATGGAATAAAACAGGGCATTGGATGCAGCTTTACTTCGTGTATATAAAGTAAGTTTCGCAGCAGCGCAACAGATGACTTACCTTTAAGCTTTCTGCTTTCCTTGAGCAAACATACATGCAAATACGATTATCTGAGTTCTGAGGCAAAATATGTTATTTGTTTGGACACTTTCAAATTATACAGAAGACGGGTAAACGAATCTCCACTGGCAAGAAAGAGATTTAGGCTTTTCAAAGATCATAGAGACTTGGGCACTATCTTCTTGAAAGGGTTCTGGAATTTCTTTCGAATGAATACCCAAGACTTGGCAATACTTCTACAAATGGCAAAATATGACGACAGTCTCAGATTGGCCATTTCTGCTTCCCTGAGAATATCAGTTGCTATTCACACTCTTAATGCATTGCAATTTATTTGAACAATGGGTTGTCAGTCACTCAACTTTGAAGTATTGTAACAAATACGGCCAACAACGAAAAGATAACGACCTCATCATCAAACTGTGATGCGAGACAACTTGAAATAATCACATATTTTTAACCAACAGTTTACCTGCAGTCGTTCAAAAACGCCTACACAGCGAAAAAACATGTGTACCCAAAATATGTTATGTTTTATGTATTATGAGATTTCATTCAAAACGCCAATCCAATGTGGAACGCATAACATTCATACCTCCAGACAACTTACCTGGCATGTTCTGCTTATATAGCGTAAGTTATATAAAAGTGGAGATATACGCTTACTTAATGTTGTTCTCTTAATTTTATTCGTAGCCCCCAAACGACATACGCTATGCCAATCAAGACGTCTGCACGTGGATACTTAATGCTACCCGGGCGAAACCAGACCTGGTAGTTAGTACCTTATAATTTTTTCTACTTCTTTTTTATGTTACTACTTTAATCATATATCTCTCCAGGCTGTCGTTCTCAAGGCACTGCAACCTTTTTTTTTTTTTTTTGGCTGGTTCAACAACCTTCTGTGTTCATCTCTGTTTTCTGCGATTTTCTTTTTAGACATTTCTCGTACACTGGCTTCCCTCCTACTTTAACAAGTTTTTCCGTGGTGTCATTACATATCCGTACTTCGTTTACATTTTTCGAGCTCTACACCCAGTAGCTTTTTCATTGATAATTTTGACATTCTTCCACTTTTATTTTATGTGCTAATTCCCTCTTATTTCGTCGTAGTGGCCATATATCATCACCACACAACTTTCTTTAAACAATAGATTTCCTACTGTTACTTACAAAATTTTCTGTTATGTACTGGTACCACTACCATGTAATGCTCTTCACATATATTCGCTCTTATTTTCGTAAATGTACAGCCTGTCTTTTAACTAAAAAGAGACTCTCCAAGACTGCAGTCAGCTCTAGCCACAAGTTATTGAGTATATTCCTTTATTTCATACGTATATTGTAATGACGCACTGAAAGATCTTTAACTCCCTCGTATAGATGTATCTTGTCGTGGATGAGTTAAATGCAGTATTTTTCTAAATGAACTTCGACTTATTCACCATTCAGTCCAGCATTTAGTGCCGTCCTCGAAAATTCGTACAGCATTGTATGCTCTCAAACCCAACACGTATTCCTCGTAATATTCGAGTAGGATTAGGAGGCAAGTGTTCATTGTCGCCAGCCAAATCAACCGATCCAAAAATAATCGAGGATAAGTATTGCGTGATTCACACTCCGGTCAAACCACTCCTCAAAAGAAGAGGCGTCAACTGGTGTATTGTCGACTTTGGAGAAGAAATTCATATTACTAAGTTCATAGCTCGATGTGCTCTTGATCGTCTAACCCAGAAAATCCTTATTCTTGGAGTGGATCCGAATAAAACTTATTGATCGAAGGCTGAAGTTAACGCAGTCATTTTGCTTAACGGTACGAAGTAAGTAGCTCGACAGATAAGCATCAGCCGTAACAGGAAGATCTGCGCGCCACTTTTAGGCGCCGGCCTTTGTGGCCGAGCAGTTCTAGGCGATTCAGTTCTGAACCGTAAGATATCCGTGAATGAAGTAGACTGTTATTCATATTATGTACAAAGGTGTGGTTCCGAATGGAGCCGTTGGTCCTGGGAAGACGTAGCGAACTGCAAAAACTCAGCGAGCTGCCGTCATCAGTGCCTCTTTGGCAACGGCGTGGGTTGACAGTGTCACCCTCTGCTATCAGCAAGACAGCAGCAGGGACCATGCGCCACTGCCGTTAAATGCCAGCCACTTCCAGGTTGCATGCCTACCTCAGGCCGTGGAATACAGCACAAAGAAGGATGGTACTAAAACCATAGCACCCAACACGATCTACGACGAAGGCGGGTACCCAGCCTGTACTTTCGTCAGCGATAAGGTGGTCCACAGGGATTAGAGCGCAGTGACTCAGTAACCGCGCAGCTACCAGTCCGGAGTTGAGCACGCGTCCCACCGGGGATGTGAACGCCCTCAGGAGGTAGTCACCAAGGAGGTAACTCGGCGGTGTGAAGACGCCAGGTAGCCCGCATACAATCTTCTGCTACGGCGTATGCCTGTAGCTTATGGAACCAAAGTCCAGAGTAGACGACTGCTTCCCTCACCCTGTACTGAGGAAGATCTTCGTCGTTAGAGGCTGGCGGTGGCGGCGTAGCTCGGCATCACGTACACACGCAGATAATGTCTGAGATACCTGGGCACACAGAGAGACAGGGCCTGATTCGAATAGTATTTACAAGAGGGTACCTCCTAATATCGTGTCGGATCTTCTCTCGCCCTGCCTAATGCAGCAACTCGACGTGGCACAGCCGCAACAAGTCGTTGGAAGTCCCCTGCAGAAATATTGAGCCATTTTTCCTCTGTTGCCGTCTATAATTGCGAAAGTGTTACCTTTCCAGCACGAACTGATCTCTCCATTTGTTCCATACATGTTCAGTGAGGTTCACGTCGGGCAATCTGGGTGGACAAATTATTCGTGCGAATTGCCCAGAATGTTCATACCAATCGCGAACAATTGTGGCTCGGTGACAGGGTGCATTGTCATACATGCAAATTCCATCGTGATTTGGGAACATGAATTGCAAATGCTCTCCAAGTAGCCGAACATAACAATTTCCAGTCAATGATCAGTTGAGTTGGGCCAGAGTATCTAGTACATTCCATGTAAACACAGCCCACAGTATTATGGAGCCGCCGCCAGCTTGCAGAGTACGTTGTTGACCACTTGGGTCCATGGCTTCGCGGAGTCTGCGCCACATTCTGATCCTAACATCAGCTCTTACCAACGGAAATCGGGATTCATCTGACCAGGCCACGGTTTCCTAGTCGTCTAGGGTCAACCGATATGGTCACGAACCCAGGAGAGGCGCTGCAGGCGAAGTCATGCCCGGTGGTCATCTGCTGCTATAGCCCGTGCATGCCAAATTTCGCCGTACTGTCCTAATGGATACGTTCGTCGTACATCCCACATTGATTTCACGCAATGTTGCTTGTGTGTTAGCACTAATAACTCCACGTAATAGCCGCTGCTCTCGGTCGTTAAGAGATGACCCTCGACCACTGTGACAGGTAATACCTGTAATATGGTATTCCCGGCACAATCTTGACACTATGGATTTCGGAATATTCATGGGCCTAGCTGCAACTTCCATTCAGCGTTCGAAGCACTTTAAGTTCCGTCGTGTGGCCATAATGACGTCGGAAACGTTTTCGTGTGCATGACCTGAGAACATATGACAGCTCCGGCAATGCAGTACATTTTTATACCTTGTCTACGCGATACTACCGGCATCTGGGTATATGCATATTGCTATCCTACGACTTCTCTCACCTCATTGTATGTAAACCAGGCCGGCTGCTTTTGCTCTCAACAGCACTGCAACTCGGAAAACAAAACGAGTTAGGGCGTATGTTCGTCTCCGCGAAACAATAGTGACTTCACTTGTCATGCTTTTCTATTTTCATCAGCTTTTCTGAATACCCTGTTGTATATGAAAGGTGTCTCAACTCCGCTTTTCAAAAGCAGTGGCGAATGTATTCTGCAGCGTCGGCGCACTGAATAAGTGCTCTTGCACTCTGAGTATGTCTTCCTATTTCATAGTGCGTAGTCACCATAATGACTGCACCTCGCTCTCTATGAAGTCCTTTTGCTGCACTGGCGCTAGGCACTTCAGTGTTCTATATTAGGTTGCGGCGTAAGAGGTGCACGCAGAGTAAAGGTGAGGAGCACGTACAATAGTTGAGGATTTTATAATTATGTTACTGAGAAACCACAAACGAGTTACGAAATAAACCAAGACAATTTATATAACAAATCTTGGTCTTACGGCAGCCATAAATTGTAAATTAGTAATAAGAAGGTTAATTAATGAAGGCAATAAACTTCAGAGACGATAGCTACAGACGATATGCTGTGTTATGAAACACATAATTGTAAGAGGTAGTTGATAAGTTAGCAAGAAAAAGCAAAAGGTATTGAAGCATGCCTCCAAAATCACCCAGTGCCAATTACTGCTTCTTATGTCTGGTGCTACCCTTCGTTTCCGATTGTGTACTATCGTGGTTGTGCGGTGGTATCAGTTGCGATTGTGTGGATATGAGTGTTTCCAGTGATCGTCATCACATTGCGGTGCTCAAGACGACGTCTAGTCACTCTTTTGCATCAATGTATTTTTAAATGACAGAAATTCAAAATGTTCCGTAATGTTCACGTGCTTTTACGAATATTCTCGAGAGTTAACGTAAGTTTTCGAATGCTCTAGAATATTCCCGAATGTTCTGAAGTACAATTTGGAAACGACACACATCGCATTGATCCTTAATGCGACAGGATCATCTTAACCAATTAACTGTGCAACGTAAGAAAGACACAGAACAATTCATCGAAAAAGTGTACCCTCATAGACAGAAACTGCAGAAACATGATATTGTTGTGTGGGCGAACATTAGGTAACACAAAATGAGGTACCCTTCAACAAAAGAAAACAAAATCAACGAATGCACAGTATGGACGATGGGAAGAAATTTTTTTTCCAAATACACTGATATAATCGTGAACCACTGCGAAAGCATTAACTTGCCAAAAGAATATCTAAATCTGGCAAAGATTCCCGATATGCCCTCGAAAAAAAGTTTCTAAACAACATCATAGCAAAGGAACAATAACCAGAAAAGAAAAAGGCAAGTCCAGTATTTACATCACGAATTGCATTCATTTCGGATAACTTATTATTGTCGTTAGAAAGTATCCAATTTCCGTTAAGATTATGACACAGCATGACTATAATTCTGGTGTTACTGAGTGAATTTAAAAGAATATTGTTTCTCACACAATCCACTGTACGTATCATGTTCGCGTATTGGTCAGTCACGTAACTTCTTTATGTAAAATACCGTTATACCAAAAATAATGATGTCTTTTAAAAACGTTTACATGGCTATCATCCCCCACCACGAGAAGTTAACGACAAAACTTATTCGTATTTGTACCCGTATTGTATCAAACGTAGTTTATAAACAATATAATTTCATTAAGTTTGATTCTCCACAAATGATAGCTGATCCTAAAGCGTAGCGCGAAGCGCAATAGCTTGCTAGACAGGGAACTGGGCCAGTTCCTGACCGAATCCACGCGACACGGTTTTCCACTCTCGTTTAGCCAAATACTGGGCTGTGTCCAAATTTCTGCCCTTGAGTGTACCACACACAACAGTTAAAATACGATGACACACAGAACCAAGTTGGCACGATTTACAGACAGATGGGGCACAAGATTTCCCTTCTTTAGGTTACGCTGACGACTGTGCAGTCAGGACGTGCATCTGGTCAAAAATTTAAATCAATATATACACTCCTGGAAACTGAAATAAGAACACCGTGAATTCATTGTCCCAGGAAGGGGAAACTTTATTGACACATTCCTGGGGTCAGATACATCACATGATCACAATGACTGAACCACAGGCACATAGACACAGGCAACAGAGCATGCACAATGTCGGCACTAGTACAGTGTATATCCACCTTTCGCAGCAATGCAGGCTGCTATTCTCCCATGGAGACGATCGTAGAGATGCTGGATGTAGTCCTGTGGAACGGCTTGCCATGCCATTTCCACCTGGCGCCTCAGTTGGACCAGCGTTCGTGCTGGACGTGCAGACCGCGTGAGACGACGCTTCATACAGTCCCAAACATGCTCAATGGGGGACAGATCCGGAGATCTCGCTGGCCAGGGTAGTTGACTTACACCTTCTAGAGCACATTTGGTTGCACGGGATACATGCGGACGTGCATTGTCTTGTTGGAACAGCAAGTTCCCTTGCCGGTCTAGGAATGGTAGAACGATGGGTTCGATGACGGTTTGGATGTACCGTGCACTATTCAGTGTCCCCTCGACGATCACCAGAGGTGTACGGCCAGTGTTGGAGATCGCTCCCCACACCATGATGCCGGGTGTTGGCCCTGTGTGCCTCGGTCGTATGCAGTCCTGATTGTGGCGCTCACCTGCACGGCGCCAAACACGCATACAACCATCATTGGCACCAAGGCAGAAGCGACTCTCATCGCTGAAGACGACACGTCTCCATTCGTCCCTCCATTCACGCCTGTCGCGACACCACTGGAAGCGGGCTGCACGATGTTGGGGCGTGAGCGGAAGACGGCCTAACGGTGTGCGGGACCGTAGCCCAGCTTCATGGAGACGGTTGCGAATGGTCCTCGCCGATACCCCAGAAGCAACAGTGTCCCTAATTTGCTGGGAAGTGGCGGTGCGGTCCCCTACGGCACTGTGTAGGATCCTACGGTCTTGGCGTGCATCCGTGAGTCGCTGCGGTCCGGTCCCAGGTCGACGGGCACGTGCACCTTCCGCCGACCACTGGCGACAACATCGATGTACTGTGGAGGCCTCACGCCCCACGTGTTGAGCAATTCGGCGGTACGTCCACCCGGCCTCCCGCATGCCCACTATACGCCCTCGCTCAAAGTCCGTCAACTGCACATACGGTTCACGTCCACGCTGTCGCGGCATGCTACCAGTGTTAAAGACTGCGATGGGGCTCCGTATGCCACGGCAAACTGGCTGACACTGACGGCGGCGGTGCACAAATGCTGCGCAGCTAGCGCCATTCGACGGCCAACACCGCGGTTCCTGGTGTGTCCGCTGTGCCGTGCGTGTGATCATTGCTTGTATAGCCCTCTCGCAGTGTCCGGAGCAAGTATGGTGGGTCTGACACACCGGTGTCAATGTGTTCTTTTTTCCATTTCCAGGAGTGTAGGATGTTTCCGTAAGAGCGTGCAAAACTTTAACGGGATATAGAGCATGCTCCACTGAACAATTTCAGGTAGTGAACCTGGGTCGGAGAAGCCACCTTAAAGAGATGATAGGAATAATATCACATTACTGTCTACTTTTTATTTGCATTACTTACAGTTAACTGTAAATACCATTACGGCACAACGAACGAACCCTTCGTACTGTATCTTCCAAAATGTGCTGAAACTGATGGGCATCAACCTCAATGCGAGCATGACATCGGCAGACAAGATTCTGAGGCACCTTGACAAATTTCCCTGGTATGTTTCGAATCACATCATAGACAGCTACAATTCTGACAACTAAATCCATCTGCGTATCCACTGGGGTCTCATACACAAGTGGCGTTACATATCCCCATAAGAAATAATCAATGGGATTCAGGTCAGATGACCTCGCAGGCCGTGGAATAAGACTTCCCCTTCTAATCCAGCCATCAGGAAATACAGCACTCAGATGGTTGCGGACATTAACACTGAGTGAGGCGGTTCACCGATACGTTGTATCCACGAACTGACAACGGTACGTTCTCCAACAACTCCGGTAGAACTCTTTGCACGAACCTCAAGTACAGGTGGCCATTCAGACGGTAAGATATGGCTCAATGAGATTGTCACCCACAATGCTGGCCCAGATATTCACAGCAAAATGTGCTTGATGGTGTGACTCTACAACACCTTAAGCGTTTTTCTCATCTCTCACATGGCTACTCCTGCTATTCGAAATACCTACAGGATCAAACGAGGCCTCGTCAGGAAACAGCACGATCTGGGGAAAATGTAGTCGCTCAATTCATTGTTGGAACACCGCTGAGACAATGCGACCCTCGGTGTAGAGTCAGTCATAAACATTGCATGGACTCGTTGTGGGTGTAATTGTTGCTCCTGGAGTACTTGCCACACGCAAGTACTCGTATGTGCAGCCAATACGACGAGTTCTTGTAGTGGGGTCTGCTGCAACACCTTCCAGCACCTCCTCTTCGAAATCGGATGAGCAAGTGCTCCTCATGTTGCCAGGTCCCTCGTTTCTTCTATGCAGTGAACCAGTTTCCCGCATTCATCGATCGAGAGAAATAAACACTTGTCGTGACGAATGATGCCTTTTAGGAAGTCGTACTGTACAGCCTTTCAGCATCGCAACGTACTTCCGATACACAAGGTGCATGTTAGCAAGTTCTGCGAAACTGTACCCGCACTTCTCTGTCGTATTTTATTGTACGTCTCTGAATACCACTGGGTCGCGCGGGATTAGCCGAGCAGTCAGGGGCGCTGCAGTCATGGGCTGTGCGGCTGGTCCAGGCGGAGGTTCGAGTCCTCCCTCGGGTATGGGTGTGTGTGTTTGTCCTTAGTATAATTTAGGTTAAGTAGTGTGTAAGCTTAGGGACTGATGACCTTAGCAGTTAAGTCCCAAAGATTTCACACACATTTGAACATTTGAACAATACCACTGAGTAATGAATGGGTCTGTCGTTGATTCATGGCACGTTCCGTCATGGAAAAATGTAAATACGATGCAACAGAGCCACCTTATACACAAGTAAATAAAACCTGCATCATGACTTCCTAGAAATCAGGCTCCTCGTCCTTGTTTCCTTGCAGGAAATAAAGAATGTATCTGTAAATAAACAGCACAGTACATGTAAACAACGCATGTTAGTTGTAAATAACCTGGAAAGCAGTAATGCTAAGACAAAGTTTACTTCCATACCTCGTTAAGCTGGCTAGTCTAACCCCAGGCTCCCCACCTCAAATTGTTCAATGGAGCATTCTCTATGTCCTGTTACAGTTTTGCACCCTCTTGCGGAAACATCCTGTATATAATAAAAGTAAGTGTGATATTTCTGTGCGTGCCGCCAAAACTTTCTAACCGAATTTTGCAGTCCCATGGGTGTTACATGGTGTGGTAAACCTCCATCCTCCATCCATGTAGAAGGTTTTGTTAGCGATCTGATGAAGATGTGGCAGTCTGAAGAGGAAATTTGTTCACGGTGACCTACAAATATAAGCCTGATTTGTCCGTGCATGCCGCTACAGTTCCCGATGGGGGCTACAGGGGACGCTAGCCCTCCATCTCCCATCCATTAAAAAGGTTTGGAACTGCAGGCGTTAGGTTGGAAGATATGGCTAACGGACATGTTTTGAGAAGGTGAAGTAGTTTGGAATCCAGTGCCTAAGTGGCAGAGACTGAGATGTTTCAGAAGTTGTTCCAAAATGTTTTAGAATCTTCCAGAAGTTTCGAGAATGTTCTACATCTCAAGGAAATCAGCTATCAATGAGAGGTGCATTACTTACACATTCTGGTCATTTTCGGCAAACGCTTCCAGCTATCCCAAAATAAACCCCAGAGGATGAAATCAATGCATGTCTGAAGAAATCTTTTTTCTGTCTGGAGTGAGGAATATACAAAAAAAGAATAAAGATCAACTTTCCAGTGATGAATATGTGGAACATTTTGTCGAAAAACTCTTGTAAATTAGTGAAGGCACACACTTTATTGAGTGTACATCTCGCCAAATTGGACTTACAAATGATTTATGTAACGCTGTCAACAGTCCAAATGAACATCTACTTAAAGTTTTTCCGAAAATTGTTCAAAATTACTCAAGCCGGTTATCTGATAGAGAGCAGTAAGAAGTGACGAAGTTTACGGCATTATTTAAAAATTCCAAATAAGAAATGGTCGTGAACAGTTATCAAGATAAAGCAAAAACAGCATTTATTCCAAGGATTCTTCTCATATCTACCGAAATACCATTTCAGTTCAAAAGACTGCAATTTTAAATAGGATTAGCATTTAGTATCACTATAAATAAGACACGAAGAGAAATGTTGTGGTATTAATTTGAAAGGTTTATGGTTTTCTCGCTGTTAGTCATATATAGCTTGCTGTATGGATGCAAAACCCAAAGAATTGATGTATCTACTCAGCAAATAACCAGATGAAAAATTCAGTTCATAAGCATGTACTGTAATAGAATAAGTTAATTAAGTATGAAATAACAGTGAGGACAAAGCAAAATTTTCTTTCACTAAGTTAAATCCAGCGGTATTTACAGTACGATGACTTAGTACGCCTTTACATCTTCTGTATTTATTTTGATTCTTTAGTATATAATACCCAGCTTCACTCTCAGGATTTTGTATCAGTTGCTACCCTTGGTTCCCCTGTAGTGTACTACAGTGATTTTGCGGTAATGGCTGCTATGTTCCGGGGGATGTGAGTGTTTGAAGTAGTCGTTACAATATTGTGGTGGCCACCGCGACATTCTTCGTCTCTTTCGCATCAACGTATGTTCGAAAAAGTTCGAGATTTATCTATTTTGTCGAGTTTTCCGAATATATTTGGCTCTTAACACATGTCTTCAGATGGTCTAAAATATTCTCGAAAGATCAAGATTTCAGAATATTCTGCAAAGTCCCTGAATTTTTGTAACGTTCTAGAATGTTTTAGAACGTTCTCGGTGATATCCAAAGATGAGATTGGGGGATTACTTTATTTAAAATTTGGGTAGTCTTGAATACTTTAGTAGATTTAAGAATACTGGACAATATTAAAAGTAGCATATTAGACCTTTACGACTTTCTGAATGTAAATTTTTACTTTGTTGTCGAGTGTTCTCGAGTGCTCTAGAACTTTCGCAGAAAACAGAGTAAAATAAGAACCATAGGAAGCAGGTCTTCTTCGGCTAGTAATAAAATGAAATTTGGTAAATCCGGAAAAAGCACATTAGACGACATAATTGCTAACGAAAAACAGGACAAGAAGGCGCTGTCGCACACACGAGATTATTAATTGCACTTTTTCAAAATGTGAAAAACTTGTCAATAAAATGACTTTGTCTTGAGTGTGTTGCAATTGTTTTTTTCTGCACAAGCCAAGCTTTGTCATACAGACGGCAGACGAGGATGATGTAAACACAGACGCTACGCGCCAGGTTTCGGTTAGCGGACCCTGAACTGTCCCTCCCTTCTCCATTCCTCCTCACCTTGCTACTGGATCGACTTACTAGAGCAGGAGGGCACTCTTTCCGCACGTGTGGGCTGGAATTAAGAGCCTCAGAAACAGATCCGCGCCGCGCACGTTGTTTGCGGGCGTGCTGCACGACCGCTGCAGACTCGCAGAATGCAGAGGACCTTGAAGGCCAGTACGCCGGGGAGGGGAGCGCCGCTATTGTGCGGCTGACGCTCTCCAGCTACGAGTGGGCACCGTCCGTCGTCGTGGCGCTGTCGATGGTGGAGGGGATTTGATGCGTTGGTCCAAGGGTAGACACTTCAGTCGCGTCCCAACGAGGAGATATTCAATCTCGGTAGCAACTAGCTTGTTCCAGTGGGATGTTCGATAGTAAATCAATGCGTTGTAATGGATATGTTGCAAAACCTAAAATATTTGTTCCTGAAATTCAATTGTAATAATTATAGACGTTATGACTGAAGCGACATACGAAAATTTACACCGGACTGGGACCTTTACCCGGATCTACCGCCTATCTTGAGAGGTCGCCTTACCACTTAGGCTGTCCGAGCACACCTCGTGATTCCCGCGCAGGTTTTAGTATCGGGAGAACGAGTCGTCATTTTCGTCACAGGCTTGTCTTTGCTTTATATATACATTTATATTTCATGCCGAACTACAGTTTCAGAAGAAATAGGTAGGTGTGAGACATATGGAAGTTTGGGTCGATCCGGGTAGCGTGCTTGAATAGCCTAAGTGGTGAGGCGACCGCGCGCCATAACTCGGAAGTCCGGGTTCGAGTCCCGATTGAGCACAAATTTTCGTACGTCGCTTTGGGCACTACATCTTTGTCGGTTACAGTTGACTTTAAGTAAATTTCAATATTTGAGGTAGAAGTTTCTCATCAAATACATATAAGGCGAAGACAGACCTCTGACGAAAATGACAATTACAGTCTATGACTAGTAGTTGTCTTGATTCTAAAACCTGCATGGGAATCAAGAAACGTGCTTGTAAATGAATTAATACCAACGAACAGAAACAGATAGGTGTGTTATACACACATCAAAAAAAGTTTTGCATCACCCCAGTTCCCAGAGCTACTGAATATAGACGTTGACTGTGCTTATTGTATCACAAACACACTCCCTTTGACTGTTCAAAGATGTCACTAAACCCATCCAAAGATTTAAACAGCCATGCATGAGCATCGCCTATTAAACGGAGGGGTCCATCAGTTCCAGTCATTCCACCGGGAAAAAGGTACACGGTTTGTGTTGTCTGTAGTTCAACCATGCCTAGACGGTCAATACCGCGGTTCGTTCGTGTCCACATTGTTAATTTGTGCCAGGAAAGGCTCTCAACAAGCGAAGTGCCAGGAGTCTAGGAGTGAAACAAAGCGATGTTATTCGGACATGGAGGAAATATAGAGAGACAAGGACTGTCGATAACAAGCCTCGCTCTGGCCGCCCAATGGCTTACTACTGCAGTGGATGACCGCTACCTATGGATTATGGCTCGGAGGAACGCTGACAGCAACGCCACCATGTGGAATAATGCTTGTCGTGCAGCCACAGAACGTCGTGTTACGACTCAAAATGTGTGCAATATGCTGCACGATGCGCAACTTCACTCCCGACGTCCATGGCGAGGTCCATTTTTGCAACCATCCAGCGCCGTACAGATGCGCCCAACAACATGCCAAATGAACTGCTCAGGACTGGCACCACGTTCTCTTCACCAATGAGTGTCGCATATGCCTCAAACCAGACAATCGTCGGAGACGTGTTTGGAGGCAACCCGGTCAGGATGAACGCCTTAGGCAGCTAGGTCGAGGTTCCCTGCTGTTTGGGGTGGCATTATGTGGGGCCGACGGACGCCGCTGGTGGTCATGGAAGGCGCCGTAATGGCTGTACGATACGTGAACGCCATCCTCCGACCGATAGTGCAACCATATCGGCAGCATGTATGCGAGGCATTTGTCTTCATTGACGACAATTCGCGCCCCCATCTCGCACATCTTGTGAATTACTTCCTTCAGGATAACGACATCGCTCGAGTAGAGTGGTCAGCATCTTCTTCAGACATGAAACCTATCGAACATGCCTGGGATGGATTGAAAAGGGCAGTTTATGGAAGACGTGACCCACCAACCACTCTGAAGGATGTACGCCGAATCGCCATTGAGGAGTGGGACAATCTTGACGAACAGTGCATTGATGAACTTGTGGATAGTATGCCACTGCGAATATAGGCATGCATCAATGCAAGATGACGTGCTACTGAGTATTAGAGATACCGGTGTGTACAGCAATCTGGACCACCACCTCTGAAGGTCTCGCTGTGTGATGGTACAACATGCAATGTAGGTTTTCGTGAGCAATAAAAAGGGCGGAAATGATGTTTACTTTTATCCCTATTCCAATTTTCTGTACATGAACCGAAACTCTCGGAACCGAAATGATGCAATTTTTTTATGTTTGTGTATATGGTAGTTTGGATTGGTTGGGGGTACAAGCTTGCGATAAGCTAAACGCCTTTTAGTACTGCAGCGAACTGATTTCGTTGAGATTTTTATTTTTTCAGCATGTTTTATTCCCTCCTTTTAGACAGAAGGGCGGGCTGACATAGAGGTCCTTTCGAAGGCTCTTAGCAGCCACTCTCTTTCGCATCTTCAATATCTGTGAGAGATGATGTCAGCTGTTTGTGTGCAGTTTCTGCTGTCTACCAAATGAGAACTGCTACATAGCGCTCTGAGGCTGATAGTGAGTGGCGCGGGGCTTGGGTGAGGTGGTGGGTGGGGAGAGGAACTGAAAGGCTGCAACTGAGCCCTGCTAGAGCGATGCAGTCGCGCTGTCACACGCCAAGCAATTTGGTAGCAATACCAATTGGGTTAGATTTAGGTTCTGGTTTAGTACTATAACGTCTACACACGCGTCCAAAAAAAGAAAAGACGGATTATCACATCATTCAAGGCGAACTGCGAATCTCTCTACTTTTCGTATCGTTTGTTGGCCACGCAAAGTGCTTAATATGCCATCGCACTACTATGAGCTAGAAAAACACTGATTCGAATTTAATATAACGTCTACTGCTGACTGACAGATGTTAATGAATACTGGCTGAATAGAAGGCAGCCTTAGGGAGAAAAACAAATGATAAATGAAGCAGAGACAAAATCTTTTATGGTCGACATCACTAATTATTTGAATTCATTTAGTCTCTTCACGCAAGAGGAGACTCATTTGGTGACAGATTTGGCAGACAAGATTGATGCTTTCAGACAAAAATTAAATCTACGAAAAAATCAGCTTCAAGTTCATGACTTAGAGCATGTCTCGGAACTCAAAGTGAGACAGACTACTTTTCAGTAACTGAAACATTTCAACATTAGTTTTCAAATAGATTCCAAGGTTTTGCACTACTGGAAATTGGTTTCGATTTATTCGTCGGACCGTTCTCGCTTTTGGCTGCTGATGTACATAATTACTTCCAACTCGAGCTGATAGACGTACAGTGTAGCACCTGATTCAAGTGCAGCTCAGCTGCGATTGGCTTTTCCAATCCAGGACTTTACAAGAATCTTATAAAACGTTACTCTAAGAGCAACGTTCTTGACGACACAGACAAGTTGCTAAAGTTATTTCAGTATTTGGTTCAACAGTGTGTACAAACCTTTTTTTGTGTTCTGAGGTCCTGCCAACGAACGGGTTTTAAATATTTTAATGTGTGTAACAGCAAGCTTTTGACGGTATCACGAACCACAGTTCAGGATTTATTACACATTCCCAAATCTAAATGTGTGTTAATTGCCTGTATGTAAAGCTTTTTGTTTGATAAAAAGAGTGTGTAGCTCTTATCATGGTGCTATTAAATATCTTTACTTAGGTAACTAATAAATTTATTGATTGGCAGATAATAAAAAGGTGGAAGAAAACACTAGTGAAAACATTCTCCTTACGGTAGTATGATGCAGTAGTCGCCTCTTAGAAATAGTCCGACTCTGATGCGAACAAGTATTCGTAAGTTTCCCACTTGTGTGGCCTTCAGCATGTAGCCTTCTCACCCACACGCCTTCTGGGAACAGCGCAGTAATAGAGAAGCCAGAGCCCTGCGCAGATTCGCCTGCTCTCCTGTACGCCAGATCTGATCTGTGCAGTCCGATGTTGATTTCCTCGTCACTACTTCTGGTCAGTAGGAACATAGTACCTTAACTGGTGCGGATATGTCTGAATGACCAATACATCAAGAGTAGCTATAGTTATCGAGTGGAGAGGAAAAAGATCCGTGTACCAAATATATGACGATACGCTATCCACTTACATTAACGTGAACGCCCGTCAGAAGCCTGAATAACCACCTTTCGCAGCGCGGACGTCCAGGCTATCCGTGCACGCTTGCCGTACCAACCCATGTCGCACTGTCTACGTCCTTGTATCGCAGCTCACTAAATGCATCCGAGTTCGAGAATCCGTCTGTTAAGCATGTTCTACTGCATTAAAACTTTAATATAAGATTATACCTCTTAATGAGAAGATTTTGGAAATATTTAAACTTTTTAATTTCGGTCACTGCTTGTATGAAATAGTGAAAATCAAATTTCTGCCTCCCTGAATAGCTCAGGTTTACCGAAGCAGCTTAAATCACTTAATAACGGCGAGACCTCCGGTCCAGATTGTGTACCATTTAGGTTTCTTTCAGATAATGCTGATACAATAGCGCCATACTTAGTAACCATATACAACCACGCGCTCATACCAGTACCCAAGAAAGGAAATAGGATCAATCTGCTGAATTACAGACCCGTACAGCTAATGTCGATTTGCAGTAGGAACATAATGAATTACCTGGAAAAAAACGGTTTATTGACAAACAGCCAACATGGATTCTGAAAATAAGGTACTACGAAACACAATTGCTTCTTGAATTTCACGAAATAATGAGTGCTATCGACAGGGGATATCAAATTGATTCCGTGTTTTTAGATTTCCAGAAGGCTTTTGACACCGTTCCTCAAAAGCGACTTCTAATCAAGGTGAGTTCCCACGCACTATCGTCTCAGTAGTGCTACTCGATTCGTGATATCTTGTCAGAAACTGAGTGAAAATCATAATGTAAAACAGAAGTAATATCTGGCGTTCTCCAAGGAAGTGTTATAGGCCCTCTTTTGTTCCTGATCCAAATAAACGATTTAGGGGACAGTATGAGAAGCCCTTTAAGATTGTTTGCCGATGATGCTGTCATTTACCTTCTTTTAAAATCATCAAGGGATCAAAACCAATAGCAAAATTGTTTAGACAAGATATCCGTATAATATGAAAAATGGCATTGGCCCTAAATAACGCAGTGTGAAGTCAACCACATGTGGTACTAAAAGGAATCCGATAAATTTCTATCACACAAATCTAACGACAGTATATTCAGCTAAATGATTAGGGATTACAGTTACGAAAAACTTAAACTGGAATGGTCACACAGATAATGTATTGTGGAAAGCAAACCAAAGACTGCTATTTATTAGCAGAACACTTAGAAAATGCAACAAGTCTACAAAGAGACTACCTACATTAGGCTTTTTACTGGAGTCCTGCTGAGTGGTGTAGGATCCGCATCAAATATGACTGACGGTGGCCATCACGAAATAGGGGAGAGATTGCGACAGTTATGATACACGAATTTGTGGTGGCAGTCATCAAAACAAAGCCGTTTGCCGTTGCGGCAGGATCTTCTCATGACATTTCAGTCAGCAACTTCCTCCTCAGTTTGAAAATATTTTGTTGGCGCCCACCTTCAATAGGGATAAATGATAAAACCAGAGAAATCAGAGCTCAAGCGGATAGATTTAATGTTCAATTTTCCCTCGCGCTGTTCGAGAGTGCAAAGTAGAGAAATAGCATTAAGGTAGTTCGATGAACCCTCTGCCAGGCACTTAACTGTAAATTGCAGAGTAATCATGTAGATAGGCATGTAGATAGAACCCGCTAGATAGGCTGCCTGCAACTCGCTGCGTGGTTCATGCCCCAGGATAGTTGCTTGCAAGTGGGACAGTACGAACTTCCCCTCGCCGATTTCATTCGTATTGATAGAGTGTTTAGGGTACGGCTGGGATTTCAACACTGGTGAACAGAAAGACACAATTCTCAACCATTTCTGAGAAAATCTCGTTTGAAAATTATAGGCGTTCTAATGCTGTGAGCTTTGTAGGGCCGCTAGTGTTCATGCAGTCTGAGCGACTAAGCGCATAGTCCCGTAAGAGCAAGGTCTGTCGATCGAATCTCGCTACAGGTATTACTTCTTTTTGTAACTTTCAAATGATAGAGCACAGCAATCAGTCGTTCTTTTCTTGCAAGTTTTATTTGGCAAGTCTAGATTTCAGCTATTGCCTATCCATTATCAATGCACCATTTCATAGTGTCAATGCATATTCTAGTACATCAGTCCCCTGTTGTTCGGGCATCTGTCACAGTTCTTCCAAGACTACTGTATATACATATACATAAACAACGACTGTATAATCATTATACAGTAGTCTGTGACAGAAGTCCGAACAACAGGAACTTACGTTCTGGAATATGCAGTGATACTATGAAATGGTGTATTGATAATGGCTAGTCAATAGCCGAAATCTGGATTTGCCGAATAATACCTGCAAGAAAAGGACGACTGACTTCTGTCCTCTATCATTTGATAGTCATACCACAGTCTTTGAGTGCACCCACGTTCCTAATGTCAGGTAACCTGATTCGTTTTGTGAGTTCCCTGCATCAATACTGGTGATAGGCTTCGTTATTGTGTGACGATCTAGAACCGTTTATGATTCTAAAGCAAGTTTATTTTGCAAGAGACACATTGAAAAATCTGAGGACACGCTAAAATTGGGCGCTCATGACATGAGTATGTCGCGATAACTATTGTTCTCTATGTTTCTGCGATCAGTCTTATTTTGATTCGGGCAGTGCTGCGTATGTTACACATTATACTTGTCACAGGTGTAGATTCAAAAATATAAATAAAATGACTACACTAATTTGATTGAAAATTTTCGTGCATCCTTTCTTCATTTCCAGTCTCCTTAAGAAAAAAACTGTCTCTCTTTCTTCATGTTAAAGATTAGGAATACAGTAAGCAAATTATTAAGTATTTGTACTTTGCACTATCACAATAAATCTGTTGTTGTAAATACATGGCAATGACAAGAAAATGAAATTCGGTCCCGAGACCTTGTGCTTATGCAACAAGGCGCTTACTTGCTCAGCAACTGACTCCGTTAACTCTAGCGACGCTACAAAGCTTACAGCATCAGTACGCCTATAATGTTCGATGCCGATTCTTTCCATATACAGTTGAGAGTTGTCTCTTCCTGTTTACATATGTTAAAATCCTAGTCGTGTTCTACACATACTTTCAACACAAATCAAATCGATGTGGAGAAGCTCGTACGGTTGCCTTGTTAGTAATATACAGGGTTTATCAAAAAGAATCATCCGATTTGGCGCGTCTATATTTCTGAAACTAATAAACACATACAATGAATTTTGTTTTTTGGTGAACGGGAAACTCAAAAAGTTTTTTTCATACCTTTTCATAGGTGTTTAATATTACCCTCTAGGGACGCACGGCATATGTCAGTGCGGTATTCAAATTATTCCCATACTGCAGCGAGCATGTCGTGAGTTACAGCTTCCACAGCTGCTCTTATAAGATGTCTCACTTCATTCACTGTTGTTGGTAATGGAGGCACACAAACAGAGTCGTTTATAAACCCGCACAAGAAACAATCACATGTAATTAGGTCCGGTGACCCTGGGGGCCGGTAATGTAAGGCTGAAACATTTGGTCCAGGTCGACCGATCCATCGTTTCGTAACCCTTTGATTTAAAAATTCCCGCACTTCCAGATACCAATGTGGCGGTGCCCCATCCTATTGGTAAATGAAGTCGTTCGAATCAGTCTCAAGCTGTGGGATAAGAAAGTTCTCAAGCATATCGAGATATGTGCTTCATGTAACAGTGTTCTCGGCAAAGAAAAAGGGACCATACATCTTTTCCCGTCAAATTACACAAAATTTTGGAGAATCCCTCGCATGTTGTACAACTTCATGTGGTTGTTCGGTAGCACGTATTCTCACATTATGACAGTTCACCTTTCCATTTAAATGGAATGTTGCGTCCTCACTAAACACTAAGAGTGGAAGGAAACTGTCATCCTCAACCTTAAAAAAACGATATTACAGAACTCCACACGTTGTTGTTTGTCACCTTCACGAAGCCCTTGCAGTAACTGAGTTTTGTAGGGTTTCATGTGTAAACGTCGAAGCAACACACGCCAGACGGGCATCGGGGGTATGTTGAACTGTCGAGTTGCACGGCGAACGGATTTCTGCGGACCCCTTGTGAAACTACGGCGATGCGTTCGACGTCTGTGTCCGACACTCGGGGAGGACCCGCGATTTATCTTTACACAAACAATTTGTTTCTCGGAACTGTTCATGCCATCGTCAAACACTTTATACTCTACGAAGAGCAACACCATACCTAGTACAAAAGTCATGCTGAACTGTTATTACTGACCCGCACTGCGCAAAACATTGTACACAAAACGCTTTCTGTTGTCCCGATACCATTTTTACTAGAACTGAAATGGGCGCACACGGCTGCTACCTAGCAGGAACCACATAAATCTCAAGAGTTCGCAGTTTCCAACAGTACGATGTTCACACACATATCTCAAATAACATAACAGTTATGATTTTTTAAATCGGATGATTCTTTTTATACATCCTGTAAATAGCATTTAAAAATGTTTTCCTTGATAATTTATACCTAGAAGAATTACGGAATTCAGTATGTAACTCACAAGAAACCGGCAGTGGTACATACGTTTTCTTTATTCCTGTTTTTTTTTCCTAAACGATAATATTATTCTACAGAACGTTAATCTTGCAATGTCCTTTTATTTGTTCTTAGTGACATTCTAGGTCGTTAAGTCATTATCAGGCAGCATAAACGGAGGTAATTTTTTTAAGTATTACGAGTAAACAAGTTCCATAATGACAGAGCTTTGTAAAAAACACACAACTGTGTCACGATAGAATTTGTTTATTTATAATTCATGCAAGCAATATCCGACTCTGCATCATGCTTGATAACTTTTAATTTTTAACAAACATTACTCTTGTTTCTAGTATTCATTTTACACTCCTGGCCATGAAAATTGCTACACCAAGAAGAAATGCAGATAATAAACGGGTATTCATTGGACAAATATATTATACTAGAACTGACATGTGATTACATTTTCACACAATTTGGGTGCATAGATCCCGAGTAATCAGTATCCAAAACAACCAACTCTGGCCATAATAACGGCCTTGATACGCCTGGGCATTGAGTCAAACAGAGCTTGGATGGCCTGTACAGGTACAGCTGCCCATGCAGCTTCAACACTATACCACAGTTCATCAAGAGTAGTGACTGGCGTCTTGTGACGAGCCAGTTGCTCGGCCACCATTGACCAGACGTTTTCAATTGGTGACAGATCTGGAGAATGTGCCGGCCAGGGCAGCAGTCGAACATTTTCTGTATCCAGAAAGGCCCGTATAGGACCTGCAACATACGATCGTGCATTATACTTCTGAAATGTAGGGTTTCGCAGTGATCGAATGAAGAGTAGACCCACGGGTCGTAACACGTCTGCAATGTAACGTCCACTGTTCGAAGTGCCGTCAATGCGAACAAGAGGTGACCGAGACGTGTAACCAATGGCACCCCATAACATTACGCCGGGTGATACACCAGATGGCGATGACGAATACACGCTTCCAGTGTGCGTTCACCGCGATATCGCCAATCACAGATGCGACCATCCTGATGCTGTAAACAGAACCTGGATTCATCCGAAAAAATTACGTTTTGCCACTCGTGCTCCCAGGTTCGTCGTTGAGTACACCATTGCATGCGCTCCTGTCTCTGATGCAGCGTCAAGGGTACCAGGTTGAGATTCATTGGGAGAGTCCTTAGAAAATGTAGTCCATCAACAAAGAAGGTGGCTTACAAAACACTCGTTTGAACTATTCTTGAGTATTGCTCATCAGTGTGGGATCCGTACCAGATCGGGTTGACGGAGGAGATAGAGAAGATCCAAAGAAGAGCGGCGCGTTTCGTCACAGTCTTATTTGGTAACCGTAATAGCGTTACGGAGATGTTTAGCAAACTCAAGTGGCAGACTCTGCAAGAGAGGCGCTCTGCATCGCGGTGTAGCTTGCTCGCCAGGTTTCGAGAGGGTGCGTTTCTGGATGAGGTATCGAATATATTGCTTGCCCCTACTTATACCTCCCGGGGAGATCACGAATGTAAAATTAGATAGATTCGAGCGCGCACGAAGGCTCTCAGACAGTCGTTCTTCCCGCGAACCATACGCGACTGAAACAGAAAAGTGAGGTAGTGACACGTAAAGTGCCCTCCGCCACGCACCGTTAGGTAGCTTGCGGAGTATAAATGTAGATGTAGATGTAGAACCGTAACCATGGTGTCCGAGCTGATAGTCCATGATGCTGCAAACGTCGTCGAACTGTTCGTGCAGATGGTTGTTGTCTTGCAAACGTCCCCATCTGTTGAATCAGGGATCGAGACGTGGCTGCACGATCCGTTACAGCCATGCGGATAAGGTGCCTGTCATCTCGACTGCTAGTGATACGAGGCCGTTGGGATCCAGCACGGCGTTCCGTATTACCCTCCTGAACCCATAGATTCCATATTCTGCTAACAGTCATTGGATCCGACCAACGCGAGCAGCAATGTCGCGATACGATAAACCGCAATCGCGATAGGCCACAATCCGACCTTTATCAAAGTCGGAAACGTGATGGTACGCTTTTCTCCTCCTTACACGAGGCATCACAACAACGTTTCACCAGGCAACGGCTGTCAACTGCTGTTTGTGTATGAGAAATCGATTGGAACCTTTCCTCATGTCAGCACGTTGTAGGTGTCGCCACCGGCGCCAACCTTGTGTGAATGCTCTGAAAAGCTAATCATTTGCACATCACAGCATCTTCTTCCTGTCAATTAAATTTCGAGTCTGTAGCACGTCATCTTCGTGGTGCAGCAATTTTACTGGCCAGTAGTGTAGTTGTTGTATAGCGGATTATGGATGTAAACTGTCAAGAACAATAAAGAATTAGACACAAGACCAGCTAACAGCGGGATTTTACTGCATTGCGCTAGTGACGGGCTGATTATTTATTGCAGTGGCCGCGTGTGTTTCCAGGATGGATGGGGGCGGCGGCAGCGGGCAGGAGGGGCTGGTGCTGGACTCCCAGGCCGGCATGCTGTACGGCGAGTACCTGCAGCTCGACAAGGTGCTGAACGCCCAGCGGCCTCTCAGCGAGCAGAATGGCGTCGTCGTGCACGACGAACACCTCTTCATCGTCACCCACCAAGGTAGGGCTGTGCTGATGCCTCATAGGAGCAACTCTGCCGCATGGCTGCATTGGGAGCGGAAATATGATGCGCGCATATGTGTTAGTGTTTGTGTGTGCGTGTGTGTGTGTGTGTGTGTGTGTGTGTGTGTGTGTGTGTGTGTGTGTGTATGTGTGTGCATAGTTAAGTTTCAGTAATCGATCAATTACGTCAGCTAGCTTAGGAGGGGATTGGACAATCTTGCGTTGCTGTCCTGGGCCAGATACTGGTTGTTGTTCCCTTGCCACGACCTATTATGGCTTGTCAAAAGTGTGTGCCTTATGGTATGGAAGCGGACTTCCCCCCACACAGATTATGTTTTTTAAGGCCGGCATTAGACTATCAAATTTCTTTGACAAAAATACTTTGTCAACTATATTTGACAAAGTGTAATAAGGAGCATTTGTCAAATGTTGCCTTTCGTCAAACTTACTTGATCAAATCCAGCGCCTCGCCTTACGTTTGATCAAGGAAACAAATCGTATTCTCAAAATATCCACGGGTGTAATGCCGGTCTACAGTGTCCAACGGGCACAATATTTCGGCGATCATACATGTCGCCATCATCAAGTGAACTGACGGACTGAGCTTCTGTGAACGTGCCGGCACGGAGATCAGTACGCTATGGCTGCTCAGAGGGAACTGGGTTCGGTCACGGCGGCGGCCGATTTAAACACCCTCCGCCCGTGGCGCACTCCCTCCGCTGTCCGCGCCCCGCGCCACGGTCGCTCTGTGGAACAGATTGCGACGGTGTCTGAGATGACGTCTGAGTGATGGCTCTGTCCGCCGTGGTCGTCATAACTATACGTTTGCTCGATTTACTCTTGATTAACCCAATCGCTGGTTCCCAAGCCTTGCTAAGATTATAGCCACAGTCACGGTTTATGAGGGCGTCATTGGTGCGAATTTCGATAGCCTCTCTAACAACGCTGTCCCAGTATGTCGACATCTGTACCAGAATCCTCGTGCGTTCATACTCCATTGCGTGATTTTTCGACAAACAATGTTCAGCGACCGCCGACTTGCTCGGATGCATGAGTCGAGTGTGCCCCTGGTGTTCACGGCATCGATCCTCGACGGTACGCACCGTCTGATCAATATATGACTTGCCACATTGACACGAAATCTGGTACACGCCGCCCTTCCTCAAACCGAGGTCATCTTTGGCGCTCCCCACCAGTGCACGAGTTTTATTCGGAGGACAAAACACAGTTCCGACCCCAGTTCCCCCTGAGCAGCCATAGCGTACGGATCTCCGTACCGGCACGTTTACAGGAGCTCAGTCCGTCAGGTCACCTGATGATGGTGACATGTATGTTAGCTGAAATATTGTGCCCGTTGGACACTGTAGACCGGCAGTACACCCGTGGATATTTTGATTATCAAATATGCCGGGAGAAACTCAAGAATCACAAATCGTATTCTGTTTACTGCAAGCGGCTTGCATGTATTTTGTAATATGGGATGAAACAAAATGTTTTTCTTTCTTTTAGACTGCTAGACGGGAGTCCATTCTCATCTTCAAACGGAATTACATTAGTCTGCACTGACAAATTACTATGAGAAGTCAAAACCAGGAAAAATGGAAAGCAAAGTTCATTGTTACCACTGATGTTTATTTGTTCATTGAGGATGGAATTAAGGAACTTTGGTTTGTCAGGGACAGAAAATTAGTACATTGCTATTCATTGATGATGCAGCAGTGGTAGCTGCAACTGAATATTGCAGCAAATGTAATGGAATGTGCGCCACCTGTAGGTTAAGATAGGCGAATAAGGAAGAAAGTGTCACAAGCAGACATGGCATAGTACTACCTGTTGTAGCCAAGAAAGATATATGTGATGGGTACATGCAAGGCATAGAAGTAAGGACAAGGTCAAAAGGTCTTTTATCAGAATAAATAGCAATTAACATCCAAGAAAGTATTAAAATGAGTCTGAAATCCGTAAATAAATTCTCGAAACGAACTACAATCGGCGTAAAGAATCACGAAGTACTTAGCAAGCATGTGGATATACTAATAATCAGTTCCCTTTGAACTTAAACACATCAGGTCGCTAATCATTTCTCATGTTAAAGGCTTTTCGATTATACTTTTAGAACTCCGTTAATATGAACTGTATACTTTAAATTGTACTCAGATTTTATTATTATAATAGCTGAAAAGCGCGGTATAGCCCGGGTATTCATTTTACCAGTCTTCTATTAGGAATGAGAACAAAAAAAAATGTGTTTGTTGCGTAATATTGAAAAAAAATTCATTTCTGTGTATTGATAAAAACAGGTATGATCTGATGAAATAGTCATACAAAGAAATATATGCATAATGTACAGTTGTATAACTTGTAATGGTGACATAAAGTACGCAGGAATAATGCAACCATACCCCAAAACACCGGGAGTGATCACACATGTTGTGTTGGTATTTAGTGAACAGTACAGCAATTGTGCAGCACCAATTTGCATGAAAATGCTATGAGATGAACTGGCCATTTATATGCACTTTAATAACTTTTCTTATGTCTTGACCACACTTTCTTTAATTTCTAAAAACACCTTAAGCGTTTCGACATTCCGTCATTTTCAAAGGGTACAAAATACAATACAAAACTGATATAAAAAGATATGAAAATATGTTACATTTCACCATTGGTATGAGACATAGTACGACGACTGCAGTGTGGCTTTATAGCTTACCAGTGTTATGTTAATCATATAAAATTGTTCAAGAGATACATTGTATCACGTCAACATTCTCAGTCACAAGATGAGTGCAAACTGATACCAAGGGAAAGTTTTGGAAAACAAGAGGACTAAACTGCTAGGTGGTACTGGAATACATAGTACATGCTGCATTTTGTTTTGTTAACAATCACAATTTCTACATTAGATCATTTGAAATAATGTAATCAGTAACGTGGAAATCACTTTACAATGTTTTACAAAAAGGTATTTCTTTACAGAACAATGTTTAACAGATCTTTTGAGTGGTCGAAATTAATACATTAGTTGAATGCGTTGATTGGTGCTGGGGCAAGCTGTCTGTTAACAAACAATTTACAGCATATAAATTACTAGCATCAGTAAAAGCTCATAAACATCACTTTTATAAGAATTTACAAAGTCTAGAAATACCAGCTGAGGCATGTGGCATACACGTATGAGGAACAGCTGACTTTGTTATTTCCACCAATGGGAACAAATGCCCTGGTACAAAGCCCTTATAGTTCTGCAGCCATCCTGGGGCCTCAGTAGAGGCGATTCATTACAGCTCACTTACTGATCTGCATGTAAATTTTCTGTCGCCAACCAGATCATCATTCACAACAGGACATTCTTGAGTTGTAGTTTCGTAAGCAATGTGGACATCACAGAACAGCCTGATTCATTCAATTTACTCATATGTCGGTAAAAACACTGGCATTTCTAGGTTTCTCAATGAGCTATAATTCAAGTGGTGGCTACTTTATAATTAGAGACTATGAAGTATGAAATAACACAGGACTAGCAGTGATATATATTTTTAAACACACAATCGTTACTATAATGATAAAAGCAGTCATGATTCCATAAGAATAGATACAGTCGATTTCTGTTAGTTTTATGAACGAAACTGGTGTATTTTGAGAGCATTCTGCGTTTTCAAATTACAAACTGTCATGTACGAGGGCATTACATTCATTTCAGACATCTGATATCACTCCTCATCAGTTTTTGTAACATCCGGAGTAGGTGAAAAATTACAAACTATGTGCATCCAGACTTTAACCAGTCCTTGTAATAGAACCTCCTACCATTGCCCTATAATATTTTACTGTGTCTCACTCTTCAAATATGTCCAAAAACGCCTGTACAGGTGCAAGACCATAACCCACAAACTATCAATCACAAGAGAGAATTCTTGTTTTGTTCTTTCATAAGCAGTGTGATACATCATGTTTCAGCTGTAACACGTCCAAGCAGTGTTTGGCTGCAGCTTTGTACACTGCCATACATTTTGTTTTTCTACCATGATTTCGAGGTCTGTGCCAGGTTCCAAACTGACATTAACACATTTTGATCCATTAGTTCTCACAGAAAGCTGGAAATCACATGGTGTAAACTGTGCTGCTCCCACAGCACACACTGCAGTAGAAATAAAACACAGACGCAATGTTTCTGATTGACAAAAATGTAGAATACATCAAACTGAAAGGGTTTGCGGCGTTGTGGGGCATTTCTAACAGCTGTCTGAAGATGATGACCTATGCAGTTAATATCATCTCCCACACTAATGAGACAGCAGATGTCTTAGTGTTCCATTTCAAAGAGACCAAGAGAATTGTTTCCTCATTTTGTAGTACGTTGCGAATGGATCCCAAGACCCATGGTAGGCCTGAGCTAGTGTTCCAATGTGGATCCACCCCTCATTATATCTGGAATGGTGCCTAGAGTTGGATCCACAATGCCTTACATCTGGGACATGGTTCGAAAGTGGATCGACCAAACATTATATCTGGAATGGTTTCTAGAGTGAGATCCGCAATACGATACATCTGGAATAAGGTTTGGAGGTGGACCCACCAGCGAGAGGACAGGGTCAGGTTTGAGAAAGCCAACCATGACACTCGCATAGATTATGACATACAGAAAGACAGACAGAAAGTAGAGCAAATGCACTACATCTGTAGAATATATGGTTGTGAGTGACTGGATGCATTTGAGTACACTGTTATACTATGCCATCTGAGTGATGTTTTATTCTATCTTGAACAGAATAAAACTCACAAAGGACCATCTCCCTCCATCCAACAGACATGTAGTTCACAAAATAGGGAATTGAGATGATCATGATCCGTCTTAGTGGATATTTAAGAATATAGAAAGGAATTGTGGTAGGTGCAGCAGGATGTCTTCAAACGTTGTTATTACTGGAGAATTTAGACAATATTGTCACGAAATCCTGCATTGGAGATGTTATGCTTTTAGCAGGAGGAATTTAAATGTGCTTACATCCGCTAAACAATTGTTTGGAGAGCTGTAGCACTGTCAAAAATAATAAGCGGTTGAAATCGAGACTTCGCAATTGGTAATATGTATGCATAGTTTCTATATGTATGCGTGTCGAGTTGACAGTGGTGGATGGTTGCAGTCCAAATGCATAACTTGCTAACTGTTCGTCTATAAATTACGCTGCAAGGGGACACACTCTATAGGTAGGAAGAAGGGAAAGTCTTACGGTCCAGGATGCTAAGTGCAGTCAGCACACACCAATTAACGAATAAATTGTTACTATGATAAAAAATCCCGAAGTCTACATTTATGTCTTGATAGAGCATAAACAAAAGTACCAAAACTTTTCTGGTAGGCAATAAGAGCATATCCTTATGGGAAAAATATAAGAGCAGCATCAGAAATCAACCCCGTACAGATGTCAACTCCCTGTTTCAGATCTCTACACAGTAGAATGGATGCAAATGAACATATACAACTTTCCAGACTTTGAGTTTCCATCAAGTGCATCGCTACATGAGTCTGCAGTCAAGTTCTCTGATGTGTTGTAGCAGTACATGGAATTGTTTCCACCTTCAAGTTTCAAATCTGCACCACTTTTTGACTCTCATCTAGGTATGAAGCGAGTTAAACTATACTTTTCATGATCGTCCTACCCAAAATGCATGCATGTAGACCATATGGAAGAAGAGAATTCTTAGTTTTATTATTATGCTGAAGCAAAAGTCACGCAAATTTCCTCGTATAAAATCAAACAACGTATGGGTATGCCAGCAAGCATAACACCAGTTGTATGACATGGTCTATTTTTGTGCTGTATTGCGATTTTAGATGCTTCTTGTGTAGCACCATGCATATAGTTGTGTAATTACGGCTGATCTTTAAGATTAATTAAATAATTTGAACCGATCTTTAATTCAGTTTCCCAACCAAATAAATAAAATACACTAAAATAACCTTCCTCTCCTGCATCTGGACAGTTTTCATATGTTGGGGGATGCACTTAGGCTTTCCGTCCAAAAGGACCAGGATTTGAGTCCCAGAAAGGGCACTGTCATTTTGAATTTCCCGCTATTTCTGTAGGAGGTGGTGGGGGTTGGACATCGGCACAGTCCTGGGACAAAAAAATTACCACCATTTTTGAAATTCCCATTATTCTTTGAATTTCCCTCCAAAATTCTAATTTCCCACTAAAATTCGAAATTTCCGCCAACAGACGTTAGTCGAGTCCATGCCGCATCGTGTTGCGGCACTTGTGCGTACTCGAGGGACCTTACACGATATTAGGCAGGTGTGCCAATTTCTTTGGCTCTTCAGCGTAAAAAGCTAATGACATATACGATGATAGACCGGCAGCTCCAAATGACTGTAGGTAAGGGTATGACTAGGCCACTGGATACATATGGATGTGAAGCATGGGCGCTATCCAGCACTGATGAACAACATCTCAGAATATTTGAAGGAAGAATGCTACGCAAAATTTATGAAGGGATTCGAAATACAGACGGTACCTGGAGAGCAAGAACCAATTATGAGTTAGTTCGTCTCATACAGGGAGCTGATATTGTAAGGCTAATTGAAAGATTAGCCTGACTGGGGCACTTGCTTAAGATGCGTTTACACCTGTGCACCTTGCGATTGGTTCAAAAATGGCTCTGAGCACTATGGGACTAACTTCTGAGGTCATCAGTCCCCTAGAACTTAGAACTACTTAAACCTAACTAACAGAAGGACATCACACACACCCATGCCTGAGGCAGGATTCGAACCTGCGACCGTATCGGTCGCGCGGTCCCTGACTGTAGCGCCTAGCACCGCTCAGCCACCGCGGCGGCCTTTGCGATTGGTCGCCATTCTACTGTGCTTGGCCAAAATGCAAGCAGAATCACGCTTGTCAGTTACATGCATCTTCCTCAACATGTGCGTGCGAATGAGTTCATTCACACCTGTCGGAGAGCATTTAAATGGCAGTGTAGTTGCACTGTATAAAATTTGGTTTCATATCTCGCATTTCTTAACAACATAGATCACAAACAAAACAAATTTTCAATACTATTTAATTATTTTTGGATCGCTGAAGATATAAAAGTTACATTATTTGGTACAGACTGTCACCATACGGACGGACGCAGACAATTTCTCATAGTTCAACTGTCGGGTTGCGACGTTTTCGTGACTTGCTTAGTTTCATAATCGAAAAAAAGAGCTTTCTGCCAAATAAGTCGATAGGAATGTTGCACTCTTTTGTAACAGCATTATGGAGACGTGGAAACTCTACTTGAGGAAAGTAATGTAGACACTCTGGGCAGTTTTGACTTAAAAGGATTATTTGTCATTGAACTAGGAATTACCTTGCAGATCAATCAATTATATCTGCACATGTAATGGGACGCTTTCAACTGAAATGGCAAACTGAAATTCTTTCAGGCCTACAATGATTTCTGCAGACGTCTCGTTTTATTCAACAGCAGTGAGCTTAAAGAAGTGGACTGTGTTTTTGTCACAATGTGTCCTTTCCATAACGCGAATTGCTTTTTAGATGCGTCTCCATCAAATCGGAAAAAAGTTCCAGAATGAGATTTTCACTCTGCAGCGGAGTGTGCGCTGATATGAAACTTCCTGGCAGATTAAAACTGTTTGCCCGACCGAGACTCGAACTCGGGACCTTTGCCTTTCGCGGGCAAGTGCTCTACCAACTGAGCTACCGAAGCACGACTCACGTCCGGTACTCACAGCTTTACTTCTGCCAGTGTCCGTCTCCTACCTTCCAAACTTTACAGAAGCTCTTCTGCGAAACTTGTAGAACTAGCACTCCTGAAAGAAAGGATATTGCGGAGACATGGCTTAGCCACAGCCTGGGGGATGTGTGTCTGGAAATTCCCCTTGACTTACGTAACGTACTTGGTAGTGATATATAAAGTCTCCATACTCTTCGTTCAATTCCATCGAGAACTGTTGCAGCTGACAGCTTAATAATGTGTGCAACTTAAGAAATTTTGCAGTTCATACCACCATTTTCATCACGTGCTGCGTGCTTGAAAATTTTGGCACCAAGTGCTAATTGACGTATTGATGAATCCCATCTGCCGATCGTTGTAATTTTCTGCCCTTTGATTGTCAACCAAATCTTTAAATTCTTTCTGCACTGTTTTGCAACGTCGTTTCATAAAAAAAAAAAAGCAGGACCCGTCGCTTATGCGACTGTATAAATATTCAGAATTCTCATCCCTGTTCTGCCATTTACATTCATTTTTAAAGGCTTGTGGCGACATATCGGTAGACTGCCCCTTTTTTGTGCAAACAGCCACTGAACCTGTGAACGTCCTTCATACCACCGACAAATAGCGAAGTTTAAACAGCGCTGAGACCACGATTCTGCCGAACTGAAGAGAGTTGTGCCGGCCGAAAAACGCCGCATCGCAATACTAAATCGAATGTAGCGCTGTACCGGGTACTCCGAAGCAGGACTGAACAAAGCCGGGACACGCCGAGAGGGACCAAGAAGCCCGGCCCGTGAGAAGCGTTAGCCGGCCCTGCCCTCAAGCAAACTGCGCCCGACGTACCGTATCACAACCGTTCGGCCAGCTCACGCCTGCAAATGGCAGCCCACTCGACCACGGCCTCCTCAGGCGGTGTTCCCAGCTTCCTTGTTGATATTTGCCTTTCGGGCGACTTCACCGTCCTCTCTACATTCTCGCTAGCTGGTCTCTCACCCGGCGCTTCGCAGTGGCACCCGTGTCCCGGCGCTACTACCAGAAGAGGCTTCGAGAATTCGCTCAGCAGTGGCCGCAGTCGTTTATGAATAACTGAGGGTCAGCGACATCCTATGACAGCACAGTTCTTTAATAGAATTGCAAGCACTGTGTAAGCTCCCCACTATATGTTTCTGTATGAAATTCAGTCAAAATTTACCTCCCACTCCATAAAAATTACATTTATTACCAAAACCATGAACCTATAAAGGAGCACCTGGTCCCGGCACGAATCCTCCCAGCGGACCTGAGTCGAGGTCCGGTGAGCCGGCCAGTCTGTGGATGGTGTTTTGGTTTTTAGGCGGTTTTCCGTCTGCCTCGGCGAATGCGGGCTGGTTCCCCTTATTCCGCCTCAGTTAACCTCTGTCGGCGATTGCTGCTCAAACAAGTTCTCCACGTACGCGTACACCACCATTACTCCACCACGAAAACATAGGGTTACACCCGTCTGGAGCGAGACGTTCCCTGGGGGGTCCACCGGGGGCCGAACCGCACAATAACCCTGGGTTCGGTGTGGGGCGGCGGAGGGGTGAAGTGTACTGCGGTAGTCGTCGTGAATTGCGGACCACTGCGGCTGCGGCGGGGACGGAGCCTCTCCGTTGTTTCTAGGTCCCCGGCTAACATACAATACAACACAATGTACCTACAAACTGTTATCCAGCTTAAATTCGTATGCTAAACTTTAACTAAACAGAACCTAATTTGAACTGAACTGTAATTAGTCTGAATACAGATTGTCTTTATATAAAATACGCAACTGAAGTAAATAATTATCTGGTCCTAATCAAGAAGGCCACATACCTCACGTCTTGACAACATTGTTGCAGATTTCTTGAAGGCACAACAGCAAACAGCAAAGCTTGATTTATATTTTTAAATAAAATTTCCAAACAATATTCAAACTGTTTATACCGTATGGTGCAATGTGGCAATGCGTAACGATAAACCTTCTTTAAATAGTGGGATGGCGAGTGTAACTATTCCTGTGAAATGACAACGGTTTTAGAATGAAGTACGCATTCAAAAAGACAGAGTAAAATTTTGCGTGATCTTCACACATAATACTGGCCTGAATAGTACTATACTTAACAAAGTAAACAGCGATTTGAAACGGGTACAGAGGTAACAGAAAATTTCTATAAAAACCAAACAGCTTAATCAGTTAATATCTTGACGCATCAGGGAAGGGGTGGTCTTTCTCTCAGCTCTGAGCAAGTTAACGTTATTCAAAATTTATATTCTTTTCGCCTTCCAGTACAAACATCATATTCATCCTTTCTGTCCTTTACAATAAATCTTTCTTCATCTTACAGATACCATCAAAAGTCTACACAGATACAAGACCCAAGACTGCTTAACAGTAACATAACTTGTTCCCTCTCTGACATGCACATCGATAACTTACAAAATCAAAACGACATGCCCATCTTACAACTGTTAGAACGACTGGGGGGGGGGGGGGGGGGGCAGATTCATGAAATCTGGTTTTGCACCAAAAGTAACGAAATTCACAAGTAAGACAATTGATAGTGATGTTTGCAAAAAAAATATTTTACAAATGGATTCATGTACTGTGCCGTTACAGTACCAACACAGGCACTGTCACCATTGATGACTTGAGATATTTGTTTCTTAGTCGTATCATACGAGGAAGCGGAGCAGAAATGTTCGAAACACAAACTAAATTATAACTGTTTAACGAATTCCACACAAAAAAGATCGGGATGTGGAAGCTCAATTATTGTTGCTGGTATTCTATTTATTCGCGCTACAAATAAAACTAAACTGAAGCTAGAAAAATATATGCGAAACATTACTGCATGTACGATTTTTAAAACATCTAGTAGAGGTAATTGAAACTTCGACTAAAATTCGTTATTGGTGATGAGAACCATACGTGGTGCCGTGAGGGCAGAAACTGGTGCGGGAAAGATGTACGCAATAAGTAGAATTCTGTCGACAATACAAACGGTTTTCCTGTGGATTGTGTGGGAAATGAAACTAAATAATACCGAAGACAATTTTGTCATTGCTTTCCGGGCTTGCCGTCCTTACTGGTTTTAATTCAGATTACCCGCGTTCTGTGATATCCGCGTTCTGTGATCATTTACTTTCGAAACAATTGGATTCAAAAATTCTACAAAGCGAAAATGTCGACCTGTCACTGATACATTATCCGCTCAAAATTCCTTCATGCAGACTGAGAGGTTGTTGTACCAGCAACACAAAACATAACAATGGCAATTAATGCAGAAAGTACACTACTAATCGTGATATATGTGTTGTCTCGTTTGTCCAGTTATTGTCCTCGTGTTCTGTGTGTGTGTTTGTATTCCGATTATTTTCTCTGAAGTATTTCTATCTTTGTTTCAGCTTACGAGCTATGGTTCAAGCAGATTATATACGAGCTGGATTCTGTCAGAGCCAAATTCAACACAGAAGTAAGTGGCTTATTTGAAACGCAGGATTAATATCCATATACTTGTGACATTGTGGTTGACTTATTTCCGAACGACTCTATTTTAGACACTCAGACTAGAAAATACATGCATTCGAAACACCTTTGTTTTCTGAATAATGGCGAAAGTCACACATGCGACTACCACTTGCAAAAGAACTGTGAATTTGTTTCCTGCAGCTATCGTGGTTAGAATTACAACTTTAATTCTACTACTACTACGCAAAATGACGAAAAACAAAGTTGAAGAAGAGAATTCTTTTACCAGAAATAATTTGCTTGTGATTTCAACACCAAAAAGAACCACAAAGAGTAACTCAATAGTACGACACTTCCTGATGGAAACTGTACTGTTCATTCCGTAAATAGACTCTTAATGATGTTTTAAGTTGTCATTCGCAACTAATTTGAGAACGCCGATAGTGGAAGCTGTTTTGTAGCATTTTAGCAATGGAAAAAATGGAAATGACCTTTTGGCGTCATTGGCCGGGAGGCCCCTTACAGGGCAGATCCGGCCACTTAGGTGCAGGTCTTATTGCATTCGACTCCAGATTGGGCGACCTGCGCGCCAGATGGGGATGGCATGATGATGAAGACAACACAGCACCCACTCCCTGCTCGGAGAAAAGCCCCGACCCAGCCGGGAATCGAACCCGGGCCCCTTAGGACGGCAGTCCGTCACGCTGGCCATTCACTTTTTTGTGCAGTAAACTTTATTGAACAAACTAACAGTACATATATATACACAATGCAACAGTTCTCCAAGGTACAATTTAAACATACACAAACGATTGTTAGTTCTAACAAAAATATTAGAAAAACGTTAAACACAACAACATATTTTTTGTCTTTTTTTTTGTCGATGCACGAGAACGTGGATTAGGGTGTTGCATCATGTGACAGGTAGGCATGGCACACCCCAACTTTGAGGGGGGGGGGGGGGGCAAGGAAGACGCTGCGGAGATAACCAGCAAAAGTTTGTCGGTAAGATGGTTTTCGGGTGAGGGTGCTATGAACCAGAAGTGGAGGACTGTATGCGGACCACTATAAAGGGGTATTCTAAAGCCCGTTCTCGAAACCAGATGAGTGTGTGGTACTTAGCAAGAGGGTAGTGAAAAGTCTGGGGCAACAACTAGAAATCTGGGGTTACCGTCGTTGGCGGGGCATGGAGGTGAAAGCCCACGATTCGTTGGATGAGGAGCCAAACGTTACGTTTCAGGGGGCACGTAAGACGGTGCTCGTCGGTGTCTTCGAGCTGACAGTCAGGGCAGAGTGGGGAGGTGGCCAGTCCTATGCGATAAAGCCGACTATTAGTCGGGAATTTGTCATAGACTAAAACATACCAGAGTGCAGGAACAGACGACGGTAAAAAGGGTGCATGCACACACCCCCAAACCGTTCGCCAGTTAATGTCAGGGTGCTGGAGCACCATGGGGTCTCAAGGGTTGGACAGCATAAACAAACGATAATAGTCTTTTGTACGGGGAGGACGGGTGACTGTAAGATTGGCCCGAATGTAGCTGAGTTCTATGAAACAATTGGCGACATGGTACAATAATGAAGAAATAGGTGCCACATTGATCGGTGGAACGAGAGAAGCTGGTCGGAGGATATCTAAGAGTCTGCTAGTTAATGACGGGACCGCTATCGGGGCGGACATTTTACCAATACGATAGCATTTAGTAAGGTTACTACAGAGTCCGCATGCGAAACAGTTTGGGTGAAGTGTTAAAAGTGCATCAAACATGGTCATCGGATGCTATTATAGGCCCCCGCTTAAGGAGCGGTAGTGGCGGAAAATTCGAAAGGAAACTTGGAGAAGCTTTAGCGTAAATTTCCTTGTCAGGCTATAATACTGAAAGAAATTTATCTCGAGTTATTAAGGCAGGAAGTGGAGTGTAGCAATCATGTGAAACTGTTCTAAATGTCGTACCCAAAAATCTCTGAAGCAGCTAATCAGCGAATTTGATTAGTGAAAGTAAGATGTTAGATCTCCTGATCATCAACAGGCTCCATCTTTTCAACTGACTGTATTTCATGGAATCAGTGATCACAAGGGCGTTACATCAAACTCAATACGACTGTATATAGGGATGTAAATAACTGTAGGAAGATATACCTGCTTATCGAGAGCGACAAGAGCAAATCATTGAATGTCAACATGAAATATCCTGTTTCAAGACCGAAAACCTCGATAGACATACTTCAAGAACATTCTATAGTACGCCTTAAACATATATGCGCCGAGCAAAAGTTGTGAGGGACGAAAAGACACACTGTGGTTCGATAGCCATTTTACAAAGTTCCTGCGAAAGCAAAGAGAACTTCACTGTAGATTTAAATGTGGCCAAAGCCTCACAGAAAAACAAAACCTGAGCGAAGCAAAAATCAGCACAAGGAAAGCCATGCATGAAGCGTTCAACGAATTCGAAAGAAAAATTCTAATGACTTGATAAAAATCCTAAGAAATTTTTCTCTTACATTAGACCTAAATCAGTAAACTGAACGACACAGGCATCGAAACTAATGCTGACAGAGAGAATGTCAAAATCGTGCTTCGCTAAGGAAGATGGTACTGTGGTTCCTCCTTTAAATCGGTGCACTAACTTGAGAATGACAGATATCGAAGTAAGTGATCGTGGGATGCAAAAGCAACAAACTGCTCAACACCCGATTCTGCAAAGAGTACGTGAAAGAACTTCCTCCTCTTCTAGCAGCTGTGTACCGTAGATCGCTGGAGGAGCGAAGCGTTCCTGGTGATGGGAAGAAAGCGTACGCCATTCCCATTTTCAAGCAGGGTCGTCGAAGAGATGCACGAAACTGTATTTCTGGTGTCGGTCCGGTTTTGGAACATGTTTTATGCTCACGTACTACGACTTTTTCGGAGACAGAAAATAATGTCAGCATGGGTTCCGAAAATAACGGTCGTGTGAGACTCAGCTCGATCTTTTCGTCCGCGCGACCCAGAAATCAGTAGATACCTGTGCACCAGTTTATGACGTGTTCCTTGACTTCCAGAAGATGTTCGATACAATTCTGCACTGCTGCCTAATGAACAAAATTGGAGAACACCAGACCAACTATGGAAGACAGACTGAAGAGTTTCTAGGAAACAGAACACAACATGTCATTCTCAACGGAGATAAATCTTGAGACCTAAAAGTAACTTCCTGCATACCCCAGAGGAATGTTATAGGACAAGTACTTTTCATAACACAGCAGTATGTCAATAACCTATTGTTTAACGTCGGGGTTCCACGAGGCTTTTCTCGGGTGATGTTTTTCTACACAGTGAAGTTGCAACGCTAGAATACTGTAGCGAAATGCAGGAAGACCTGCAGAGGATCAGCGGTTGACCCTCAACAAAAATAAATGTAACTTATTGCGCATAAGTAGGCAGAATGACACATTATTATACTATTACACGATTGCTGAACAATCATTAGAATCAGACACATCCACAAAATATATACGTGTATGTGTAAGGAGTGAGTTAAAGTGGAACGACCGCATAAAATTAATCATAGATAAGGCAGATGCCAGCTTCTTATCTTTGGAATGATTCTCAGGAGGTGTAGTCCATCCACAAAGGAGATAGTTTGCAAAAACCTTTGTTCGACCTATTCTTCAATATTGTTCGTCAGTCTGGGATCCGGACGAGATAGGACTGACAGAGACTATAGAGAACATTCAAAGTAGAACTGCGCGTTTCATTACAGATCCATTTAGTAAGCGCAAAATCGTCAAGGAGATTCTAACCCAACTCCAGTGGCAGATACTGCAAGAGGGTCTTTCTGCACTAAGGTGTGGTTTACTATTATATTTCCGAGAGCGTAGTTCCTAGAAGAGTCATCAGATAAACAGAAATGATAAAAGTCATGAGATACCTCCTAATATCGTGTCGAGCTTCCTTTTGCCCAGAGTAGTGCAGCAACTTGGCATGTCATCGACTCAAAAAGTCTTTGGAAGTCCCCCAGAGAAGTATTGAGGCGTGCTGCCTCTATAGCGGTCCGTAATTGGAAACGTTTTGTCGCTGCAGGACTTTGTGGGTGGACAGACCTCTCGATTATGCCCCATAAATCTTCGATGGAACCGGCTGGAGTGGCCAAGCGGTTCTAGGCGCTTCAGCCCGGAACCGCGCTGCTGCTACGGTCGCTAATTGCCGGCCAGGGTGACCGTGCGGTTCTAGGCGCTACAGTCTGGAACCGCACCACCGCTACAGTCGCAGGTTCGAATCCTGCCTCGGGCTTGGATGTGTGTGATGTCCTTAGGCTAGTTAGGTCTAAGTAGTTCTAAGTTCTAGGTGACTGATGACCTTAGAAGTTAAGTCCCATAGTGCTCAGAGCCATTTTTTTTCCGATGGAATTCTTGTCGTGCGACCTCGGTGGACAAATCATTCGTTCGAATTGTCCATAATGTTCTTCAAACCAACCGCGAAAAATTGTGGTCAGGTGAAGATAAACACGTAGTTCATATAGACACGAAGCCAACACCCACCACAGTAGTAATAGTTCATATGCCAACTAGCTCCGCAGTGATGAAGAGATTCAAAGAATGAATATGAGATAAAAGAATGTGTATGAGATGAAAGAAATTATTCAGATAGTTAAGGGAGACGAAAATTCAATTGTGATGGGGATCTGCAATTCGATAGCAGGAACAAAAAGAGAAGGAAAGGTAGTACGAGAACATCGACAGGGGAAAGGAATAAAATTGGAAGTTACCTGGTAGAGTTTTGCACAGTGTATAATATAATAATCGCTAATACTTGGTTTAAAAATCAAGAACGAAAGTTGTATACATCGATAAGACCTTTAGACACTGAAAAGTTTCAAATAGATTACCTAATGGTAAAATAGAGATTTCCAAGACAGATTTTAAACTGCACACCATTTCCAGTGGGCAGGTGTGGGGTAAGGAACTCAAACAGAACACAAATGGATAGCCTTGAGAGATGAAATAGTGGAAGCAATAAATAATGCCACAGACAGAAAAACATTACACAGTTAATGCGCGCTCGTATTTCACATCAAAACAATTCACACTCTGACTATGAAACTAATTTTTGGAATGAAAACCCAGCAGTGCAGATTTGCTTTATCAAGCGCAGTTTCAGTAATGTGCCACAAAACCAACAACTATTGCGACAAGAAACGAGGACGTGGAGTTAGGCGACTGACACAAATTATGCAGTAGACTACTTTCTTAAACCCTGCTTTGAGAATACGCGGCTGTGTAACGCTAAATAAAAATTCGCAGAACCGTTCTGTTCCCAGTTTCCTCCTACTGCCGGTTCACAGCTAAATACTACTATGTTACACTGTACATGGGATTTGCGTTTCTGAACGAATCTGTCAACTCATCAGCTCTCTTTCCCTGTAGTACTGCCAGTGTCAGTAGCATCCGATCAACTGTTTGCGCAAGAGTCATTGCTTTCGAGTAAACGAACATGTGCTTAAACTCTCAGAAAGGGAGTCCAGTAAAAGTTTGCGGGCAGCATGATCCGAAGTTCCGCTTACGACCAGGAGTTACTCACATTTAATTTTCTGCTCTGCTTTGGAGCAAGCGAGAGGCAATAATTACTGAGAATTAATTCGCACTTTATGGAAACTTTTGCTCACTTACGATCGAATTTCCCTCATTCTTTCAGGATATCTCTGTTAGCAAGAAGACTCACCATTTCTGTACGGTTAGATGTATATTGAACAAACAGTGAAGAAGTTTACAAAAAGTTAAGTGCAAGAATAAAGTTTTACAGATTACCTAGCTGTTCTTGCCCAAACTAACAAGATTAGAGAGAAATGACCTTTAAATATGAACAAAACTAAGTTGAAAGTGATGAACAATAGATGGAAGGAAATTCTACTGAACATCAAACTACAAATAGGCACTAAAGTCAAAGGGAGGAATTTCTGCTCTCAAGCCAGCAATATTTCATAAGAATTTCATATTGGAGAGAGATTTTGTGCATTACTTATACACCATCAAAAGTATATGGACACCTATCAGTGGACATCGGTATGGAGTGTATCTACCCTTCGCCTTTATCACAACTTGAACTTTCCTGGGGTCACTTTCAATGAGGAATGGCAGTCTTTTATCCCTCGGGAGCCTGAGAGACTGATGTCGGACCCTCGATCTGGTTGGAATTCCAGGTTCTAACTCATCCCAAAGATATTTCGTTAGGTTTAAAAACACGTCTTCAGCCTAGAATCTCACTGACTTTAATAAAATTGTCTTGAGTGAGAGATCTGCTTAGAATTCAGCCATAATGACTGGCGAAGCCGTGTCTGGAGACTTCCTGTGGTGCCATTTCAGCACAGCAGTACGTGTACGATATTCTGCGCCCTATTTTGTTGCCCTTCATTGTAAGCATTCGAGGCTTCCATTTCAGCACGAGAGCGCCAGTTCGCACACGCCGAGAGATCCTGCCGCTTGTCTTCACCCTGGCCGAACTCTACCTTGGCCAGCAATGTTGTGGGATCTCTTCCCAATTGAAAAAGTTTGGAGAATTATGGCCAGGCCCAACAACCAGCTCGGGATTCTGGTGATCTAAGGCGCCAGTTGGACAGAATTTGGCACGATATCCCTCAGGTGTTCATCAAACAACTCTATCAATCAATGCTAAGTAGAATAACTGCTTGTGCAAGGGCCAGAGGCGGACCAACGCGTTTCTAACTCGCTCAATTTGTGAAGCTCTTTCTCTTTTTTCTGAAATTGAAATCATTTGTTTGCCTGTACCTATAAATCACGTCTGTCAACTTCCGTCCCATTTGGATACTTCCTTCGTGATACGTCTTTTTCTTTGGGTTAGTGGATTATTGCCCACAAACTATTACCTCACATATGCTGCTTTAGGACAGGGGGCATTGCCATTCTGACACAATCGTCGTCTCCGAACTCCGCAGTACACAGTATTGCGAAATGTGTTCATACTTGTATTGTTATGACCCGAGGAAATAGGGTGCTTTGTGTGCAGGAGGCGGAGCTAGGAGTGTAAGAAAGTGGTCCAGAACATGCCCAGAGATGTTAGTGACACAGCATTGTCTGTAATTACATTTATTTACCAGGATTCGTTTATACAATTATGAAGTGACTCAATGTGTAGGACGGCAGTGGGACATAAGCACGAGATGCGAAGAAGAGCTGACACACCACGTCAGCGAGTTGTGACGTCGAAGTCACAGGTCAGTGAACTGTTGCTGTGTGTTGACGTGCAGATGGTGGCGTGGAGACAGGCAGGCACCACTGGGTCCGAACATTTCTGCTTTACGTTACGGCCAACATCTCATTGCTCTTGTAGACAGCGTATGTGAGGATTGCCGATTTTGTAATCCAGCATGTCAGTTTTCATGAAGGCTAGGGTCTGGTCATCCACTGTGGATCTACCAAGACTGCGGCAGCAGATTGCCAGAATGCTCACGAGTCGGCCGGGGGGCTAACGTGCCACACCCGGACGATTTGGATTCGACAGCTTACATAACACACATGATTGACACTCACTGGAGGAGGTTTGACATCACATCAGTCTTCTCCTGATCCGCCGTGTCACAGTAGACAGAAGCATAGACCGCGGCAGTGGTTTTCATCAGGTTGGTTGCGTCTCGGCGTTGAAGTCAGCAAGTGGATAGCAGGCAGACAACCGTTGGTCAGCTTGTGGTTTCGCTGAAGCTCACTCACCGTCACTCTCTCTGGTCCTAGCGACACAGTCAGAATGGCGAGATTGCTCCATACGTCATTGAGCTCTGGAAACCTCGTTATTTAAAGAGTAGAGTCTGTGCCTATGATGCAGTGGCTCTGAGTGCACAATAGAATTTGCCCTCGTTTCTCGGTCTCGTCAGTGCTCCTAGCCTCCCTGTGGTAATTCAGTGACTATTCTGGGTCTCCGAGCTCGGATCGTTCTGCAACGTTCGACTATTGGAGTAACGCTCTGGCGCTGAAGCTACAGTGTTACTTCATACTACAATGTTACGTAACGGCCTGTCGTTTATGCTTCCGCTTCCTCGCCTGAAGCAGACGACGCTCACCTCGTGCCTTGCCGTCCGCCTTGCTGAAATTCCCACTAGCACACAGGACCCGAGCTGGTCTTCTTGGCTCTGAACTCCCCAGGCAGAACTCTAAAAAATGTAAGCATATACAACGAAATTATTTCGCAGTGTATATTATCTTCTGCATTTATCATTTTTTTAAGTCCCATAAAAAGACCAAACACAACCGCGAAAAATATTGCAACACCATCTCTTCTGTACTTCACTTTTGGCAGTACACTTAATGGCAGATGATAATGTTCTCCAGGCATTCGGCAAATTGTCTTCGCCTTAGCGCTACAATGGGGGTTTTTTAGTAGACAGTTCTCCGCTTTATTTACGTGGAGTAGCATAACGAGAAAGTGAGACACATCCGAGTATATCGTGAAGTGATGATGACTGGTTCACGCTTCGAACACATACTGTTCCCATATAAATTTGTAATCTATAAGGGACATGAAAAAGTTTCCGTTCGAACGCCACGCTAAGCCCTTGCCTGCTTGTCGCAGAGTCGCGCTGGGTTGCATACACGCGGCACCAAGCCCTCAAACGGAAACGTTTTGATCACCCTTTATAAATAAATTAAATATGGTCGAAATACAATGTATGTCCGGCTTCCCTAAAGTAAACGCAGCTATTAGCACCCTAAATGCCGGCACTCACTGCGTTTTACGCTGTATAACAGTGTCAAAATTCTAGCACCAACTTCATCACTTTGGGAGTCGCTGATACAATAAGCAGTGGAAGTTCGATTATCGAAGACAATGGTTTCAGTCTGGAAAAAGCATGGAAGCCTGTATTTTCTTTGACCATTTCGCAAAGACGATGCATCAATGTGCCAGCATGGATCGAGCACATAGCCAAAGAGTTAGTTTACAAAAAGTTATTTGCTGTCCAACAACATCTTTGGACCTTGCGTATTCTCTGGCTATAGTGTTTAAAATAACTAATGTGAGTCACTGGAAAATGGACGAAAAGTATAAGGCCGAAATATCTGTTGAGGAAATAGAGTTCCTACGGCTGCACACTCGAAATCTAATTAAGTAACCATTTTGTTAGTTGAATAGGTCGCAACCTACTGATTGGCACAGACTGACACGATAAGTTCGCACTGTAGGTCGCTAATGTGGGATGTTCATCTCGCAGGCAACATTCAATTTGGTTTCCATCTGAGCAATTTGACTTGCTATGTAGGCTACCTTTTCTTCTTGGTTTTTCCGCGTATATGCTGGTGTCTAAAAGAAATTTTAATTGCTGGGATACAGTGTTCTAACAGTTTCGGTGTGCGAACTCTTTAGAACGTGAAGTGGGGAGTCTCCATGCACCACGTTGCGTGAGCTCTATGCCCATTTTCGTTGATACATAGCAAGCGGTTTTGGTTTTATCGTTGAATATACGGCAAAGTGCTGTCCTTTCATGGCAACTAGCTCTCTCAAAATTACCCTTAAACCATATACACTGAAAAGCCAAAGAAACTGGCACACCTGCCTAATATCGTGTAGGGGCTCGCGAGCACCCAGAAACGCCGCAACACGACATGGCATGGACTCGATTAATGTCTGAAGTAAAGCTAGAGGGAATTAACACCACAAATCCTGCAGGGTTGTCCATAAATCCATAAGAGTATAAGGGGGTGGAGATCTCATCTGAACAGCACGTTGCAAGGCATCAAAAAATATGATCAATAATGTCCATGTCTAGGGTGGTGATAGCGGAAGTGTTTAACCTCAGAAGAGTGTTTCTGGAGCCACTCTGTAGCAATTTTGGACGTGTGGGGTGTCGCACTGTCCTGCTGGGATTCCCTAAATCCATCGGATCACTGCAGGTGATCAGACAGGATGCTTACGTACATGTCACCTGTCACAGTCGTATCTAGACGTATAGGGGTCCCATAGCACTCCACCTGCACACACCCCACACCATTACAGAGCCTCCACCAGCTCGAGCAGTCTCCTAATGACGTGCACTGTCCATGGTTTCATGAGGTTGTCTCCATACCGTAATCACTCGATACAATTTGAAACGAGACTCGTCCGACTAAGCAACATGTTTCCAGTCTTCAACAGTCCAGTGTCTGTGTTGACGGGCCCAGGCGAGGCGTAGGGCTTTGTGTCATGCAGTCATCAAGGTTACACGAGTGGGCCTTCGGCTCCGAAAGCCCATCTCGATGATGTTTCGTTGAATGGTTCGCACGCTGACACTTGTTGATCCAGACTTGAAATCTGCAGTAATTTGAATAAGGGTTGCAATTCTTTCACGCTGAGCGATTCTCTTCTGTCGTCGTTGGTCCCGTTCTTGCAGGTTCTTTTTCAGGGCAGCAGCGATGTCGTAGATTTGATGTTTTACCGGATTCCTCATATTCACGGAACACTCGTAAAATGTTCGTACGGGAAAATTCCCCTTAATCGCTACCTCGGAGATGCTGTGTCCCATCGCTCGTACGCCGACTATAACACTACGTTCAAACTCACTTAAATCTTGATAACCTGCCATTGTAGCAGCAGTAACCGATCTAACAGCCGCGCCAGACCCTTGACGTCTTATATAGGAGTTGCCGACTGCAGCGCCATATTCTGCCGGTTTACATATCCCCGTATTTGAATATGCGTGCTTATACTAGTTTCTTGGGAGCTTCAGTGTACTTCCGTATTTATTTGTCCTAGAATGTTAGGATATACACCACTTGAAAATTTCGGACTGTCGCAGTTCTCTGTCACATGTTGAACGGCCACTGGTGTGCGTTAGTGTTGCTCATGTTTAGTATTGTTGCCACGTCTAGTAGGGTATGGCAGGGCATCTAAGTTCTAGGGGACTGATGACCTCAACAGTTAAATCCCATAATGCTCAGAGCCATTTGAACCATTTTTTTTTATTTTTTTTTAAACAAGGAAATAACATCACACACCCTTTGAAGGCGTGATGTTTCGTTTCGTTCCTCCTCCTGTACTGGGTGCGTCACTGTTTTGGTCGGTCATTGTAATAATGAAACAGTTTGTACAAAAAGTAGCAGCTGTTGAGAGACAGAAGATGGCCGCTTTAACGCAGTGACAGGATCTACCACTGATCCAGCGACTCACTAGTCCATTGGCGAGGGACGTTTAACGTTGCGGCCAGTTGTTGCAACTGTTCCCGGGCTCGTTCACTGCCTATTTTTCAAGTGGCTCAACTGCAAAGGGGATTGGTAGTGAACGGTTGCATTTGCGCCCCTACTATTGAGTCATATATTGGCTAGATTTTGAACAGCAGTGAACTGAACTATACACGTTCAGACTGAAACTTATTTATTCAAAAGAAACACTTTAATCTTGTGGCCATGCATTTTTTAAGTTCACAAATAAATCCGACCTGTATAAATAATAATAATAATCGGTGCAATTCGTACACTGTTTATTGTCTCGCACTTACACTCATTCACGTCGTTCCTTCACATACATTGGCTTCCATGCTTACACTCGCGGCACTTTGCCGCTCCCAACTTACCACAACAACGGACGACAACCAAAGACACGATTTTCCCGCTCATATCCACAGTCCTGAATCGGGTCACGTGACACTAAATTAATCAAAATAGTCCTTAAACATGGCCACAATTAGTTTACAATTTTTATAAGATTTAAATACTTAAACCTAAATACATTATATAATTTCACACACATTTATCACCACAATTTTATAATTCACTGCAAATAAAAAGAAAAACAAAAAACTTTGCAACAGAACTACAACGCTCATCAAAACGCAGAACAAGTATTTTCCGATCTATTTTGCCCAACATGTTATTCCTGCTGCTGTGCTTAAAATTTAAATCACGAACTATTTGAAAGAGCTCCATATTATCTCCTCTTACCTTACACTGTGGATAGCTGGGCCCTACCGCTGCGTAAAAGGGGCCTATGCTGTCGTTAAACAATTACATTTCGTTATGAAAGAAACTCCAGAAATACTGTCAAAATTTACTCCTCATACCACTGGTAATATGAGCGAAATAAGTGTTAGTGTCAATAGCGTTGAGAAATAGCTGAAATAGTTGAAACTGAACAAAACTCCAGGGCTCGATGGAATTCCTAGCAGATTCTATAGCGAATTTGTGGCTGAGTTAGCCCTGCTTTAAAGACACAGTGTGCTGCGCATCCCTCGAAGGAAAAATCGTGCTCAGTGGCTGGAAGACAGCACAGGTCACACCTGTCCAAAAGAATGGGAACGAAAGTGATCCACAAAACTCCCGTCCAGTATCCTCGGCATTCCTTTACTGTCGAATCTTAGAACATTTCTAACCTCAACTCTAATGAGTTATCTCGAACAGAATGGTCTCCAAGCCAACCAGAATGGATTCCGAAAACATCGATCGCATGATCAAGGCAGTCAGGTAGATGCAGCATTGACACATTTCCGAAAAGCATTTGACTCAGTAGCATACATACGTATTCTGTCAATAGCACGATGTAATGGTGTTCAAAGCGAATCTGGATTGAGGATTTTTTGATATGGATGATGCAGCATATTATCGTGGATGGAGAGTCATCGACAGATGTAGAAGTACCTGCGGATGTGCTCCAGAGAAGAGAGTTGGAACTCTTGCTGTTCATGTTATACAGAGTGCTTATAATTAAACTTTCGCTACTTGAGAGGGCCCCTATGGAAAACGAGTGATAGTAGGACAATGAAACTTTGTGGAAACATTTGTATAGACAAGCCGAAGAGATAACGAATAAACCATTGAAAGGAACCCATTTAAAATTCCGCATGAGAAGGATTTACGTTCCAGATTACAAACGTTGCTCAGTGTGATGACCATCTGCATTCACGACGGCCTGAGGCCGCACTAAAGGCACCACATCACAACTGTTCGAAGCACTTCTTAAACGGTGGACTATGGAATGTTCAGCTGTTCAGACATAGCTCGTGCCCTGCTTGAAGATCACGCACTGCATCCAGCAATGTCCCCCATGACAACAGTAACTTCTTCAACTACTTGTAGCGTAATTGGCTCTCGCCCTCTCCCAGGAGCAATTCCCAAATCGCCAGTTAATTCGAAGTTCCGAATCACTTTCTTCAATCCCGGCGCGGAAGAGGACCTCTCCGTATCCTTTAATGCGTAGATGCTAGCAAAGAGAAGCCTCATTGATGCTGTTGTTTTGATGACACAGCTTTAAGAGTGAAGTCCTGCTCTCCTTGTCCAGACCCATGCTGACTATCTGAAACTGTAATGCACAATGACTGTGTTTCAACCCTACGCCGCTGTACCACTACCAGTGCCTAACGGCAAGTCATGAAAGAACGCTACTAGTTACTAAAATCCCGCAGCACATATCATTGCTATACGTTTGAGTACCCATACAGTAAACTGTTTTCCATCTACACTCCCTGAAGTAACGAAAATTTAATTATCACCATGCTGTACGTTAATGACCTTGCAGATAATATTGTTAGTACCTCAGATTGTTGCACATGATGCAATGCTGTGAATGAAGTACTGTATGAAAAATGCTGCACAAATATCACATCTTGGTAAGATTTAAAAGTGTGCAAAGTTTGGTAACTTGATATACACTCTTGGAAATGGAAAAAAGAACATATTGACACCGGTGTGTCAGACCCACCATACTTGCTCCGGACACTGCGAGAGGGCTGTACAAGCAATGATCACACGCACGGCACAGCGGACACACCAGGAACCGCGGTGTTGGCCGTCGAATGGCGCTAGCTGCGCAGAATTTGTGCACCGCCGCCGTCAGTGTCCGTCGACCTGGGACCGGACCGCAGCGACGCACGGATGCACGCCAAGAACGTAGGATCCTACAGAGTGCCGTAGGGGACCGCACCGCCACTTCCCAGCAAATTAGGGAGACTGTTGCTCCTGGGGTATCGGCGAGGACCATTCGCAACCGTCTCCATGAAGCTGGGCTACGGTCCCGCACACCGTTAGACCGTCTTCCGCTCTCGCCCCAACATCGTGCAGCCCGCCTCCAGTGGTGTCGCGACAGGCGTGAATGGAGGGACGAATGGAGACGTGTCGTCTTCAGCGATGAGAGTCGCTTCTGCCTTGGTGCCAATGATGGTCGTATGCGTGTTTCGCGCCGTGCAGGTGAGCGCCACAATCAGGACTGCATACGACCGAGGCACACAGGGCCAACACCCGGCATCATGGTGTGGGGAGCGATCTCCTGCACTGGCCGTACAACTCTGGTGATCGTCGAGGGGACACTGAATAGTGCACGGTACATCCAAACCGTCATCGAACCCATCGTTCTACCATTCCTAGACCGGCAAGGGAACTTGCTGTTCCAACAGGACAATGCACGTCCGCATCTATCCCGTGCCACCCAACGTGCTCTAGAAGGTGTAAGTCAACTACCCTGGCCAGCAAGATCTCCGGATCTGTCCCCCATTGAGCATGTTTGGGACTGGATGAAGCGTCGTCTCACGCGGTCTGCACGTTCAGCACGAACGCTGGTCCAACTGAGGCGCCAGGTGGAAATGGCATGGTAAGCCGTTCCACTGGACTACATCCAGCATCTCTACGATCGTCTCCATGGGAGAATAGCAGCCTGCATGGCTGCGAAAGGTGGATATACACTGTACTAGTGCCGACATTATGCATGCTCTGTTGCCTGTGTCTATGTGCCTGTGGTGCTGTCAGTGTGATCATGTGATGTATCTGACCCCAGGAATGTGTCAATAAAGTTTCCTCTTCCTGGGACTATGAATTCACGGTGTTCTTATTTCAATTTCCAGGAGTGTATAAATGAAATCTGGTTTCGCAGGATAGAGCGGATCAGTTTATGGTTGTGGAGGGGCCGTAATCAGTTACTGTCAGTTGCAAAAAACACAGGAATTTTTATTTTCCTAAGAACCACTTAATTAAACATTGCGTTGAAAGGATCACAATAAAACAATATGGCTGAAGAAAACTTGAGATCCCCTCCCCCCACAAAAAAAAAACTCGTCTCCTTCCGCACAGGCCATAAAGGCTCAAAAGTACCGACTGGCCGCCGTGTCATCTTCAGCCCACAGGCGTCGCTGAATGCGGACATAGAGGGGCATGTGGTCAGCTCACCACTACCACTGCTGTATATCAGTTTCCGAGACTGGAGCCCCTACTTCTCAATCAAGTAGCTCCTCAGTTTGCTCACAAGGGCTGAGTGCACCCCGCTTGCCAACAGCGGTCAGCAGACCGGATGGTCACCCATCCAATTTCTAGCCCAGCCCGACAGCGCTTAACTTCAGTGATCTGACGGGAACCGGTGTTACCACTGCGGCAAGGCCGTTGGCTGAAGGCCCAAAACCACACCAAAAACAAGAACGGATGAAGGCCTGAACACAAGTTGTAAAAAAATGCTTTAAAGAATACACGTGGCTGAAGGCCTTACTTAAAAAATATTTCACGTAAATACCCAGTGAAGGCCACACACTGGACATTAACAACTCGGAGCTTAAGAATCTCAGAACAAAGTTTCAAAATTTTGTTTTTAAACAAATCAATCTTCAAATTTTAATTTAAGTCGGCTGAAGGCCTTATCTTAAAATAAAACAAACTAAATTAATAAACGGCTGAAGGCCTCGCACAGTACTTCTGACTAAAATGAAAATCACGATCAAACACCAATAGAACAGTGTTGCTCAGAAGTGTCCAAGGGTCGGCCTGAGGAGGTAGCTCTAACGTAGGGTGAAGTGAGGTGAGACAGGCAGCCAAGAGTATGGTTAAATAATCAGATGGCAACCCGTCGGCTGAAGGACCGGCTTAAGGACGGCTGAAGGATGGCTGAAAGACCGACCAACGACCTAATCAGTTCCCTTCCGCTCTATCAAGCAGTACAATGGACAGTATCAGTTAGGATGAAGGTTCGAGAAGCACTACGTCTTCAAAACGGGCGTCTAGAAACAGCCAAGGCCTAGAAACAGCCAAGGCACGATAACTACTCTAAGAAAAATATATGAACAAACAACTAAAATGCTCTCGCACTACACGCCGTGCTGGACAGCATCAACACGGCGAGGAAAACGCACAGACGGAAAAATACGCCAACTACCAGGGCAGGTAACTGGGGCGTTAACGGCCAAAAGGCAGAAAATACCGCTGGTGCCCTGCATTGATAAGTAACAACCAATTTAATAGTTAAAGACCATACAGGAAGATGGCTGCAAAATTTTGCCGACTCCAACACGTCACACCTTGCTACCAGCCAGAACGTCCCAGGAAGCAACAACTGGCCATGAACGAAGAGATGTCACAGCAGTTGAAGTTTCATAACAGGTTAACTGATAACTCAACTTCAAGGTCCAGGTTCGGTGGACAACGAACTTTGTAACTCCCGCAGCTAGTGCCTCACAGTCCGACCGTGCGTGCACGCCGCCACAGGTCACAGCCCGACCCCGCGCAGCGGAGACTTCCTCGCTGCTCTATCCCAAATGACAGACTGCCACACACACCACCACACGGAAATATAGTGGTCACACCAAAGATGGTACAGCAGTACTAGTATCGATAAGCGCTGCTCTGCCACTGGCGGAGGCAAGTCAGTAACTCAGGGAGAAATAAGCCACCACTCGATTGTGTCAAAATGCCAAAGAACAAACGGCATCAACTCGAGCTGGCCACGGCTCAGAAAAATTGTGTACTACACAATATCAATGAGTCTCAATTGGAATTAGTCCTCTCTCACAAATAGTTGACTGTAACAATAGAGTGGAACGATCACATAGGGTCAGTAGTAGGTAAAGCATGTGACAAAATTTCGGTTCATTTGTCGAATATTAGGATAATGCAAACAGTCTACAAAGGAGATTGCTTATAAAAACTCGTGCTATCTACTTTAGAATATTGCTCAAGATTATAGGTCCCCTATCATATAGTACTGACAGAGGATACTGAACGTATACAGAGAAGGGCGGCATGATTGGTCACTGGTTTATTTGGCCCATGGGCAAGCATCACAGAGATGCTAATAGAATTGAATTGTCAAACTTTAGAAGACAGACGCAAACTATCCCATGAAAGCTTGCTTATTGTTGTGACTGAAAATTCGCAATTTTTCACAAACACAACTTTTATTTATGTAATGTTACACGGTTACTGACTGAACAACAAAAGAAAGGTAACAATAACGATGCCAGTAAAAGTATCCTAACTGAGGCAAACAAAAGTTCACTTGTCATTCACACACACATACACACACACACACACACACACACACACACACAGATATACACACACACTCACACACACGATTCAGAGAGGAAGACATAATCTTCAGTGATCGAAGTCCACGAGGTCGGTAGCAGGAGTGAACTGATCTTCAGGGCTGGTTCTAGTCCCTAAATAGCTGTCTCCAGCCAATCAGGTTTTGGCATAATGATACTTCCTGCAGGGAGTGGCTCGAGCTCCCCCTGCAGAAAGCAGTGCTCGGAATGTCTGTTTCCATTATCTTGTATGTAAATAGCCAGTACTTTTGGTACGCCTTGGACATAGACAACCCCATCCTCTGTGCTGTAATATGGGTTGCCAGCCCTCAGGGGCTACGTTGGCTCCGGCACAACACCCCTACCCCCATGGAAAAGCTGTTGCAGCATGGGCGACTGCAGGAGAGGGAGTACCAATATAGCCCGGTGCTGTAGGCTGATCTGCAGTGGAACCTGGCCGGCAGAGAGTAGGGTACTGCCTTCCGCGTGAGGTGGATGGAATGCCGAAGCAGTGGCGGTTGTGAGACTACGTCGGGCTGGGCAAGCGGCATGGGGAAGACCGCGTCATCCAATCAAGGCAGTGCCGAAAACTGGCCGGGAAGTGGGTTCAGGGGAAGGTCCCGGAGCTGCCCTGGTTCCGAAGTATGCAGCGGCGCTGGGCTAGCAGCGGGTGTCTGCTGGCTACCGCTGGGAAGATCATCCACCAACTGAAGAGAGGGCATCAACATAGGCCCCAAGGAAGGGGCCAGCGATAGGAGAGAGAGAGGAGCCGGCGCTTGCGGCTGCGGCTCCACAAGGAAACAAGGATGCAGTTGGTTGCAGTGACACGAAACCACCCTGACATCCAGGCATACGTTGAACATTTGTCGACCATGGGGCCAGATAAGGACCCCCAGAAGCCAGCTGGACCAGTGCCCAAAACCGCGAGCCCACACCTTGGAGCCAGATGAATATTGGGAAGGGCCAGGCAGGGTGCAAGGTCCAACCTGCGGCAGGAGGAGATGGAGTTGGGTCCGAGGCTGGCGACCTTGGAGCAGTTTGGCTGGACACTTGTCACCCACCGGTGTGGCGCTGTAGGTACTGAGAAAAAACGTAAGAGCTTCTTCCAGAGAACGGTCCTCCATAAACTTCTTCATCTGAGTTTTTAAAGTGCGAACAAGGTGCTCCACCTCTCCATTGAATTGGGGATGAAAAGGAGGGGTAAAGACATTGTCGATACCATTATTGTGGCAGAATTTGGCGAACTCTTGACTGCGAGATTGCAGGCCACTGTCAGATACCAAGGTGATTGGAAGGCCTTCAATGGAAAATATTTTTGACAGGGCCATGATGGTATTCTCAGTGGTGATATGGGAGCATTGGATAATGAAAGGGTAGTTGGAGTAGGCATCCGTCAAAAGTAAACAGTAAGCGCCGAGGAAGGATCCCGCAAAATTCACCTGGATGCATTCGCATAGGAGGGAAGTGTCCAACCAGGACTGGAAGGACCATCACAGTGTGGGAAGGGCCTGAGTACACTCCTGACAACCCCAGACCATGCACTCCATGTGCACTGTCATGCCTACCCAGAATACATGGCGACCTATGAGGGTTTTCGTCTGGGCAATACCTCAGAGACCTTGATGTAACACGTGAAGAATCTGGGACCACAGGGAAGTTGGTACGATGACCCTTGGATTGGCGTCATTTTCCTCATGGAGGAGCACCCCATTGACGGCCACCAGTTGATGGAGGATGGAGAAGAAGAATCTGAGGTCAGCCTGGGCACGAGGTGGAAGAAGCGTCGGACAGCTGCGGAGAGCAGAGCAGTGCACCAGTTGCAGGAGCAGATCTGCGATTCTCGCTGCGGCTACCCTCTCAGCTGTGACTGGGAATGCAGCTAACACATCCTATATGTCGTCGACCTGAAAAATTAGGTGGTCCGATGAATCGAATGCCGGAAGGGAGCCAAAACAATGCATCAGCGTGGCATGCTGGGAGGTGGGCCGGAAATGTATGGTGTACCTAAAACGTGAAAGGAATAGGGCCCGTTTCTGCAGGCGGTGAACGAGGAACGGCCGCTATAGAGGCGATGTGGGAGGAGGTAGGTGATATGCCATCACGGGAAATGATGTAACCCAGGTAGGAGATAGCAGCTTGAAAAAAAGGAGCATTTACCAAGGTTGCATTTTAGGCCAGCAGTCTGCAGATGCAGGAACAATTGTTACATGACTGAGATGTTCATCTGCGGTGTGGCTGAAGATGACAATGTCGTCGAGGCAGTTGATACAACCTGGAACAAGAGCTGTTCCAAGTAACACTAAAAGATTGCCGGTGCACTAGTGATGCCATACATGAGGCGGTTCAACCGGAACAGCCCAAACGGTGTGTTGACGATGGCCAAGTGAGTAGAAGGCTCACTGAAAGGTATTTGGAGGTAGGCCTCAGCAAGATAGATCTTTGAAAAAAAGTTGTCCCCCTCCAAGCTTGGAGAACAGGTCCTCGGGACACGAGAGGGATAAGTCTTCAATCTGTAGCTGAGGGTTAAGCGCAGCTTTGAAGTCGCCACAAACTCGAAGATGCCCATCTGTTCTCTTGAGTACGACCAAGGGTGTCCCCCACGAACTGTGACGGACCAGAGTGACGACTCCTACCGTGGTGAGATGATCCATTTCTTGTTGAAGAGGCTGCTGGAGGGCGTGGGGAACCCGCTGGGCTGGATGTGCGTAAGGCGCGCACATGGTTTCAGCTGGAGCAACACATGGAAATCTTGAGCGCAGTTGACGCCCAGTAAGAAGAGGTCCAGGAATTCCATGCACAAGGTATCGACTGCGAGAAACGGAACATGGGAAGACACCAGATGCCCAGAAGGCATCCAACCTGAAGAGATCTGCTGTGGCCACATTTTTGACCACAAGGAAGGTAACTTCTTGACGAATCTATTTATACAGGACAGAAGCCATCAACTGACCCAAGAGGGCGATCGCTTGCTTATTATAAGTAAGGAGGAGCCGAGGTTGAGCCCCAGGGGTGGGCATCCCAATCTTTGCATACAAGGAATAGATGATCAGTGAGACTGCTGCTCCGGTATCCACCTGCATCTGCAGTGGCCGACCGTTGACCTGGACATCAATCACCAACTTAGAAGATCCCGAAGACTACCCATAGACATATCCATGGGTATAGGCCCCCAACGGTCGTTGGCCAGATGAGGAGGGGGCTGCCGAGATCGGCAGACCCAACTGACAAGTCCGTTATAGGTACACACTGCATAATGCGCCCACCTGTCAGGGCAGTTTTCCTGTGTATGGTTCTTAAAGTATACCTGGCAGGACGGCAGCCGGAGGGGCTGGCGGCGCTGGCGAAGGTGCGGGGGCCTCCGAGCACCAACGTTCTGAGCCAGACCCGTGGAGCTGTCCGATGGCGCTAAGTCCTGGACAGGGCGGCTGACCTGTCAATACTCTGCAGAACAGGACGGTCGACGCCTGTCATCGGAACGGACAGAAGCAACATCTTCGAACTCCGGTAGTGATGTGATGGGTTCCAAGGCATAGTGGTCGTGGAGGGCAGCCACTTCCGCCCAGGATTCCAAATGCTTGTCGGCCGCCGTAGTGACTTCGTAATTGAATGCTAGAGCAATGGTCTGGTCCAGAGTAGGATTTTCGAGTCTGAGGGCGTCGCACTGGAAAACCGCATCAGGGGCAGCCTGGATGAGGTTGTCTTGGATCATCTCATCTGTGTAGGAATCTTTGGAGACTCGTGTGTTGAAGTGACATTTACGGCTGAGACCATGCAGTTCCGCTGCCCATTAGCGATAGGATTGGACAGCCTTCTTGAGATACTGGTAAAATTCGACACAGGCAGCCAACATGTGGAACCGTTGTCAGTAGTAAGCTATGAGAACCCTTAAAACCTGGGAGAAAGTCAAAGAATCTGGAGGTCGAGGTTGGAGTGTCGTCAAGACAACATACACTTTGGACTGGTTCCAGGACAAAAAGTAGAAACGACGAACAGCATCTTGGACAACCTGGTGGATTTGAAAATGCTGCTGGGGCTGCTTCTCATATGTATCCCAGTCTTCAGAATCCTCATTGAAAGTGAGAAACGGCGGGGGCGGCGGAACCGGGCGGTTTTGCAAGAGTTCCGTAAATAAACGTTCCTGTGTATCCTGAGATTTCTTGCAAATCTGTTGAAAACCGTGTAGTTAGACGTGCACACTTTGGACCAGCTGCTGAAGTACAACTTCCGCCATGAGGGAGACACACGCAGGCAACAACTCGTCACCGCTTGTATTGTGACTAAAAATTCGCAATTTTTCACGAACATAACTTTTATTTATGTAAGTTTACACGGTTGATGACAGAACAACAAAAGAAAGGTAACAATAACGATGCCAATAAAAGTCTCCTAATTGAGGCAAACGAAAGTTCACTCCTAATTTTCCACAAAGGTTCGTGGTAACACACACACACACACACACACACACACACACACACACACACACACTAGTAAATGTCCAATTCAGAGACGAAGACACAATCTTCAACAGTCGAAGTCCACGAGGTCGGCATCTGGATTCAACTGAACTTCGAGGTTGGTTCTAGCCACTAAATAGCAATCTCCAGCCAATCAGGTTTTGGCATAGTGATACTTTCTGCAGGCCGTGGTTCGAGCTCCCCCTGCAGGAAGTAGTGCTCGGAATGTCTGTTCCCATTATATTGTGTGTAAATAGCTTGTTTTTTTGGTACGCCTTGGACATAGACAACCCCGTCCTCTGTGGTGTAATATGGGTTGCCGGCCATCAGGGGCTACCTTGGCTCCAGTTTCAAGAACCAATTTTAAGTAACGAATCAAGGAACAAGGTATAGCCCTCTACTATCCCATCAACAGAGATCATGAAAACAAGATCAGACTAATTATAACGCGTACAGAAGCTTTGAATCAAAATATTCTTTCCAGGCTCCATACGTCAGTCGATCAGGAGAAAGCGCAAATAAGTGGTACAATGAGAAGAATCGTTTGAAATTGACTTCGCAGTAGTTTTCAGAGTATAGACGTAGTTGTAGACGTACCAATGAGCTGCTGGAAATGTCAGAGGCCCAAAGGGGAAAACAGATGATTTTTATCTATCCCAGAAGCTGTCTACCAATAAAACCTAATGTGGTCAACATGGCGAGTTTCTTAGTAAGCAAATGACAGTCATGCATTCAAACGACAATATATCGAGTGGTTATAATTAAACTGACTGTGTTCCGAGTGCCGCAGCAAGGGCTGTATACATCGGAGGACGCTGTAACTTCGTAGGTATGTTCATTAATCGGTGTGCTGGTATAACATGCTGAAAAAATAGCACTTTCATTTTCTGCTCCTGTAAGGAATCAGAATGTGGTGTGGGTTGAGAAACAGGGTAGGAACTATCAAACACTGATAACGATGGTTCTGTCACGTTTATTAGGGTATGGCCACAAGCTAAAGCTTGTGTTCAGTGTGGTTTCCTGACAAGCAACATACTACATCCAGCGTAATATGAGCGATATGTCACCGTACGTTATCCGTCAGATCAGGAAGAGTCAGGATACATCCCTGATAGACGTATCTTTGAGATGTCGTCACAATCAGAAGTCACGTGGATTTAGGTCGGGGAATCTGGAAGGCTACACATGTAGAAATTGCCTAGAAATGCTGGGGTCGTTACCGAAGGTTTCTCGAAGCAAATCTTTCTCCTAGCAAAATGACGTCTGGTGTCGCTCCACACACAGTTGTGTTCTTGCAAAGCTGGAATCACGTGTTATACAAGGAGGTCCTTACAAAGTGCAGATGTCAATAGCCACCCACGAGGTGTTACCGCCTAGAAAGAAAAAAATGAAAAAAAAAAGACTGAGAATGAAGGAGCTTGTGAAACCACACCTCACAGTCATGTAAGCTGGGTGCAGAGTGTAGTATCCTGCGCACTCGTCTAGTGTAGGGTGCCTAGGAAGCTGTTTTCTCGGATCGCTGGTCAACAGTTCAAGAAAATCGTATTAATGGATTTTATTACGGCAAGTTAATTGACAATATTTCAATTTGCATATTCACAAAGAGGTGTCGTAAACAAATGGTGACATGCAAATAATCCATGTCCTTTGGTATATACAATTTCAATGCAAGCAAAATAACACAGTGGCATTTGTAGGACGGCTCGTCATCCCCTGCGGCCGCGGCTATGTGGCGCAGCGCTTATATTCTCTTCGTGCAGATGCCGCTCCTTTAGCGGTTCTTCCTAATCAGCGTACTATTGGCTGACGTCGTCTCACAGCTCACTCTGCTGTAACGTTCCAGGTCGGCGCTTGACGTTACGCCGGAACACAGAGCGTGTTCCTGCACAACATGTGGCAGAGTAGAACGCCATTGCGACAGTTCTGTCCATTCACGGCACCGTGCAGAGCAAAATGTGCCTCGTCAGTCCAAAGAATATTCGCCGGCCACATTCAAACGTTTCCGCATGCCACGAAACGAAGGGCAACGTCACTGCCTTGTAGCCTATGTTCGGGCTTAATCAGGTGCACCTCCTGATTTTTGTATCGATACCAGTGTAAACTGGGCCACATAATCTTTTGACCTGTCGACTAGGGGGAAGGAAATGCCCATGATACAGCTCAAGCACAGGCTGCAGAATCTGAGGCAAGTGCTGCACGGTCGGTTATACAGTAGCTACATATACTTCAACAACAATTGCCAAGGGAATGGGCTGCCTCCCTCTCCCTGTTGCACCCCCTAATTCACTTGTTTCTTAATATTTCTTGATCGTATTCCTTAGCCGATTTATATCAGAGAGGTCACAGCTCGTAGTAATCGTCGTAAAATTATCGAGTGAAACAGAAGCGATTTCAGGCGTTCCCCAAGGTAGTGTCTTAAGCCCTCTGCTGTTCCCATATATATAAACGATTTAGGAAAAATATGAGCAGCCGCCTTAAATTGTTAGTAGATAACGCTGTCGTTTATCGTGTAGTAAACTCATCCGAAGTTCAAAAGGTATCTAAATGGGCTAATGGCAAGTGACCCTAAATAATGAAAAGTGTGAGGTCATCCACATGAGTGCTAAAACTTCGGTTGCACGATGAATCAGTCCAATTTAAAGGCCGTAAATTCAATTAAATACCTACGAATGGCAATTATGAAAAATTTAAATTGGAAAAACACATAGAAAATGTTGTGGCGAAGGCAAACCAAAGACTGCGTTTTATTGACAGGACACTTAGACAATGTAACAGATCTACTTAAGAGACGGCATACACCACGATAGTCCGTCCTCTTTCGGAGTGCTGCTGCGCAATCTGAGATCCTTACCATATAGGATTAACGGAGTACATCGAGAATGTTCAAAGAAGAGCAGCACGTTTTGTATTATCGAAAAATAGGGGACAGAGTGTCACGGACATTATACAGGATTTGGGATGGAAACCATTAAAACAAAGGCGCTTTTCGTTGCCGCACAATCTTCTCACGAAATTTCAGTCACCAACTTTCTCGAAAATATTTTAGTGACACCGACCTACATAGGGAGAAACGATCATCACATCACAATAAAATAACGGAAATTAGAGCTCGCGCGCAAACATACAGGAATTCGTTCCTTCCTCGCCCTGTTCGAAAGTGAAATAATAGAGAATTAATGTAAAGGTGGTTCGATTAACCCTCTGCCAGGCACTTAAGTGTGACTTGCAGAGTATCGATGTAGATGTAGACTCATATTGGGCCTCTTCGCAGCTGTTTCTGTCGGCGATATTCCCGGAATACAGCGCTCCTTTTGCTGCCGGACTGATAAAATAACTTTATCACCAGAGAGCGAACTTTCTTCTCAATAGACATTGGGTTTCACACGGAAAACTTCAACCTTCTTAATCCTTTACACGAATAGTCACTTCAAAAAAGAAATCAACATGCATTGCCAAGTGACAAACAGCGTACTGACTTCAAAACAGGAAATATTTCACATTCTAACTGCTTCTAGTGCCATATTGTCACCTCGTGGCAGAAAGTGAAACTTTTATTTTTTTCTGCACACCCCACGGGAGCACCGATTAATGAACATACCTTCAATGTAGTAGTAGTAGTAGTAGTTTTATTCATCCGTAGATCTCTTTTTACAAGGATATAGGACATGTCAAAGTATTTACAAGCTTAGATCAATTTACAATAAGCTAATTCGTATACACATATATTTACAGACTTCTAGTTAGAGACAATCATTAGATTTTACTCCTGGTATACAATAATTTATTTACAAATAACTCATTAAATAATGTAATGCCACACTATTCACTCATATTTCCCTATCAGTCATTGCACACACTATACACACATTGTTTCATAACACTTCACTCACTACATACACACACACACACACACACACACACACACACACACACACACACAGGTGATCCTTGGGCCATTTTCTGTACTGCAAGTTCCCATTTGCTATCCTGAAAAACTGAGTCAGCATCCCTTCATAATGAGTGAGATGTTGAGCTCAGAAAGAGGAAGAGGTGTTAGTATTGTGCTATGCATAGCTTGAGGGGAGAGTGTCTCTAGAAAGGAAAAAAGAAGAAAAATAATAAAGTGAAGGTGTTATGTGGAATATTGGATGTTTTATAATCATCATTATTATTATTATTTGTTTGTATAACATTTTTTTATCAAACCCCTACTCTGCTTTATCTAAGTAATCCTTCAATGTATAAAATGTATTGCATAACAGGTACTTTTTAGCTGCCTTCTTAAATAAGTGTATTTTTGAAATTTCTTTAATCTCTTTTGGTAATTTATTGTACAGTTTTATTCCTTGGTAGAAAATGCTGTTTTGAGTTTTATGTTTATTTTTTCTTGGTAAATGTAAGTTGAGTCTATCTCTTGTTGCATGGTCATGGACAGAGCTGTTTGTGCAGTAATTGCCAATGTTGCTTTTGATGTGTACAACTGACTGGTAAATGTGTTCACATGGAGCAGTTAAAATTCCCAGTGTTTTGAACAGATCTTTACAATGAGCTCCACTACTATTTCTGGTTATTATTCTTATGGCTCTTTTCTGGAGTTTGAAAATTGTGTTCATATTTTGTGGATTTGTTCCCCAAAAAAGAATGCCATAGCTAAGAATTGAGTGTACATATGAATAATATGTAACTAAAAGACACTGCATGTTACACACAGATGATAGAATTCTAAGGGCATAACATGCTGATGACATTCTGTTTGCAAGTACCTTTGTGTGTTCGCACCACTTCAGCTGAGAGTCAATATTCATTCCTAGAAATTTTGCATTTGTTACACAGTCTATAGAGGTGCCATCTACATTTAATTTAACATTGTCATTTTTCCTCTTCAAACTGAAGTTCATGGCATTAGTTTTCTTTACGTTTAATGTCAATTTGTTGCTTATTGACCAATCGTAAACTTCCTTGAGAGTTTCATTTGCTTTCTCGGTAAGGAGTTCTCTTGTTCTCTCAGTGACTATAATATTGCTGTCATCAGCGAAGAGAATTTTCTCACCATGAGTAACACTAATGGGAAAGTCATTGATGTATATCAGGAATAGTATTGGTCCTAATATGCTACCTTGTGGAACCCCTATATTAATATGTTTTGGTTCTGATAAGTATTTTACTAAATGTTTAGATCTATTTGAAGTATGTGTTATCTCTACTCTTTGTACCCTATCTGTTAGGTATGATCGAAACCAGTCATTAGCTACCCCTCTTATTCCTAATGCTTCTAATTTATTTAATAGAATCTTGTGGTCGACTGTATCAAAAGCCTTAGAAAGATCCAAAAATATGCCTGTAACACACTCATCTTTATCAAGAGCATTAAGTACAACTTTTGTGAATTCTACTATGGCTGACTCCGTATTTTTGCCACTTCGAAAACCAAACTGTGATTTGCTTAAAAGATTGTATTTATTCAGATAATTCATTAATCTGTCTTTCATAATTGTTTCTATTATTTTTGAGAATGCTGACAGCAGGGAAATGGGCCGGTAATTTTCTATGTCTTCTGCATTACCTTTCTTAAGCAAAAGTACAACTCTTGCCTGTTTTAGCTGCTCTGGAAATGTCCCTGATGTGAAGGATTCATTTATTATATTTGTTAATGGGCCTTGTATAATCCCTATGCATTGTTTCAGTACACACATTGGTACATCATCTAAGCCTTCTGACTTTTTATTTTTTAGCTTTTGAACAGTTTTATTGACTTCATTCTCTGTGGTTGGAAGTAACATCATTGTATCTAGTGCAACAATTTTTTCAGGTGTTATATTTGTTTTGGGGAATTTTTGCTGTAACTTCTCTGCAATACTTGAAAAATGCTCGTTTACATAGTTTGCTAAGTGTTGTGGATCATTTATTACCTTATCCCCCTCCCTTAGCAGTATGTTATTCTGCGTTTGTTTGCCTCTCCCCATTTCCTTTTTTATAACATCCCAGACTGCTTTGCTTTTATTCTCTGCATTATATATTATTTTGTCATTAAATGACTTTTTGGCAGCAATCAGCACCTTCCTATAAATCCTTTTGTATCTATGATAGAAATTTAAGAATTCTGGATCATTGTGAATCTTTTTCATGGAACTGAGGTGTTTAAGTGTTTGGGAGGACTTCTTAATACCTGCTGTTATCCATCTGTTTTTGTGAGATGTTGATACAGTCATGCATACTTTTGGAAATGCTGTTTCAAATTTCAATTTAAACAATGTGGAGAATTTGGAGAATTTCATATTCACATTGGTTTCCTTATACACTTCATCCCAGCTTTGTTTTTCTAGTTCTTTTGAAAAATCTTTTATTTTGATTTCTGATAGATGTCGTTTATAGGCTTGTAGTTTTGAAAAAAGTGTCCACACTACCACTGGGAGATCTATACACACACAAAATAATTAATTTCTTGGTGATATCGAGCCCTGATAATTCAATAGCTGATATTTCAATGTGTTTGTCTTCACTTACTGTACTGAGGTCATGTCTAGATTTGAACTGTGTTCCTTTTCTGATATAAATGCATGATCCTCCACCCCTTGAAGTAGTTCTGCAGTAAGAGTTTGCCCTTTCATACAATGATAATACTACATGTTGGATTTCTGTGTCTCTACACCAGTGCTCAGTAATACAAACTACTGTGCAGTTCAAAGATTGGAGCTCAACTTCTAATGCTTGTATTTTATTTTTTATTGATTGCATGTTTTGATGGAGGATTGTTAAGTCTGTGAAATGCCCCATGTTACTCTTTCCGATGGTTTGTTTTTCTTTGTGACATCTGGTATGTGTGATTTTTGAAGTGTTATAATCTGTCTTGTGAGTGATTGTTTCAGTATTTTTTGAACTGCTAGAGATACTCTTTAGGCAGGGGAACCTGTTGTCTGGATTTATCCTAAAAAAGACCTACTTTTCCTACCTATGACAACAGGTATTTGACCATGTGTGGCCCGAGATCCACCCCCTATACTTTCATGAATCAGCTGTACCAATCTTCCCTTCCCAGTCCTGTTTAGGTGTAGGCCATGCCTAGTGAAACCCCATCTGTTGATAGTCCCGACGGGCACCAGAGAAACATGAGCAAAGTTGGCCGTCCTCAGAGCCATCCCCAGCCCCACATTGATTCGCCTCACAGCTCCATCAAGGCGTGGCTGATCATGACGCCGGAACAGCTCAACAAAGTGTACATTGGTGCCATGAGTCAGGGAAGCTATCTTGTCCAGGTCACCACCTATTTCATATGCCCCATCCCTGTCCAAACTGTTTCCCGCCCCACCCACTATCACTACATGGTCCTCTTTTGTAAAATCCTTACATAAAGACCCTAGGTCCTCTATCACATGACTTAGCCCTGCATTTGGTTTGAAGATACTGGTGGCCTGGTACGCTGCCCCTAAACTTTCCTGTAACTGAGGGCCTACACCTCGCCCATGGCTACTACCTAGCAGCAGCACTTTCTTCTTCCTAACACTTTGTACATTCCTAGGCTTCTTGGCCTCGGTTGAAGTGTGCTGCACATTTCCTGCTCCTCGTTCTACCTGAGGCTCTTCTCCACTTAACTCTGGCAGTGGCAGATACCTGTTTTTGGTGTTGATGATAAAACTATCTGCAATGTTTACAGCCCGCATTGCACCACTCGGAGCACTGTCAGTTTAATTATCACCACCTGGGTGCACCATGCCAAAAAATTGTAGTTACTGCAAGGAAGGTATTTTACCTCACCAGTCAGAGAAACTGACGTAGATTATACACCAGCATAGATTCTCCACGTCTATCGATGTGCACGATTACTATTCGTCCTATCCCTACCACCCACCAGGACTGTAACAGGCGAGCGAAATTGCCATCTCTCTAAATATCTGGCCACCACGAAAGTAAGTTCAGTGTCTGCCGTTTGTAAAGCTGAACAGTTCTGTCCATTACTATCTACCGATAACAACTCTGCTTGTGCATTTGGATTTTGCGTCGGATGTTACTGCAGTGTTTATGACAGACCGCACCAATCTGGGAATTCTCACACTTTCTTTGAAAGTTCGAGATGCAGAGTTGGTTGCAGCCCCGGTACTGACTCATATGTCGTTCACTAAGCATTGCGTTTTGGTGTATCTGCATAAAAGAAGGTGCTACTCATAAGGTTGAAGGCACTTTGCAAAATTCAGGGTAATGAGAAGGGAGACAAGTAGCAAAACAAGAAACTTGTGAAGGGAAGGGCATAATTATCCCTGCATTCGATTTTACGTAAAATTTAAAACAAAAACTCAAAGTGAAATGGTCAGACACACACTCTAGAAAAAATGATAGCAGTAGTGAAACATGTAAGCACGCAACCATCGGCATCAGTGTTAGGGGTACAGGTGGTATCGTGGGTCTCTGCTAATAATTCGGGCCTCCTCAATAACTAGTAAACATAACAGCACATTCTGGTGGTGACTGTACTAATTAAAGTACTAGATCTTATTTACACCAGTAAAGCGCAATGATCGAGTAGCTATACAAGCAGGCAGTGAGATTTCCCTGTTTTCACCACCGCCAAAAATTTTAGACATTATTATTATTACAGCTATTCTTATAAAAATACTCTTTATAATTCTTACATCGTATTGTGCATGTATCAAGGGTTATGTACCAGTGTTAATATTTCGTTTTATACTTTACGTTTCTTTTCTCAAAAAGGTGGTGTTGGTATTATTGGCCTTCTTCTTGCTGTTAATATAAGACCCCAACATCAAAGGCCGCATATTATAATCACTACAGAACTTCTGTACAGATTTATGTTGCAGGAGATTTGTAAAAAGTTAACTCCAAGGAGAAAATAAAAAACTTGGAATAAACGATACATGATAAAAGCATTGAAGGCACTATCGAGCAAAGAATGGGCCTTAAATGCAGCAAAATATGGGGATGGTCTTCAAGAAACTGTTCTACACTATGCAATATTATAACAATATTTGACTTAATATAGCTGTCTGTCTTGTAATTTTTTCTTAAATTTTTAGGATGTATCACATAGAGCTCATATTACAAACACAGTTTCTTCTTCTTCCGTCGTGTAAGGTTCCATGAAACGAAATATTTTTTTCTGTCATGATTAATATTTCAAAAATTGTACGATAAACAAGTGAAATACATGTCACAGTATATGATCAGCATGTTTTAAGTAGACAGAAAACAAACTGTGACAGTAAGGACAAGGAAAGAAAGTGGGGGCGTATTACACCATCTCTTTCTATTCCAGGCAAATAATGTTCGACAAACCACAATTTAAGGTCCAAACTTTGCATCGCGGATGTTATAAGAAACTTTTATTCACAATAGGCGACGTACTAGGTACGCCAAATTGCTCCTGTGCCGACAAATTTAATATAAATAACGTCAAATATGGGTGTAAAATATTGACAACCGATTTCACAAAATTCATTGGAACATTTGTGAACTTGAATTTTAAAATACCATCTTGCCTAAGGAAAAGGTTCACTTTCAGGATCAGAGATCTGTACGCAGAAATATACAATCGTTCCAGTAACATCACAGTTAACGTAATATGGAGAACTTCTATGTGTTATTGAACAAACATGAAACTATGTAATGTGACAGAAAGCTAAAACAAAATGACGTATGATGTTGCTTAACACACACAGTTGAATGTTAGAAAGAGCACAGGAGGGCGCGCGCGTGTGTATGTAGGAGTGGGTGAGTTGGGAGCTCTTAGAAGTATTAACAGTAACTATTGTAAACAGGTGACTTTAAGAACTTGTTTTCTCATGGTAAACAAAGACAGTACAAAAACATTTGTAGTAGATGCTACAAAAAAATCGAACTTTGGAGACGGAACTAGTATTTAACTCTCAACGTAAACAAATGAACGTATTGCCCATAAACCTGTGACTATACCACACCTCTGTTAATTGCATCGTTGGAGTCAAACTCTGTAAAAAGTCGTAAACGTAAAAAAAACTTATGAGTTGCCGTCCGGAACGATTCAAGATAAAACCAGTTTAAAGAATGAATGGCATACCAGCCGATGATTCATTCGAAGAGCCTCTAAGAAATGTAATTCAACAACGAAAACATTTACGTAGAAAATTCTCGTTCGGCTTATTCCTGAGTACTGCTCGTTAGTCTGAGACAATACTCACGAAAGTTCAATACAGAAGATAGAAATGGTACAAACAAGAGCAGCTTTTTCGTACTGGATTTGTTCAAGAAGCCTGAGATCGTAAGGTAAATACTCATCAAACACCAGTTCCTAACGTTACAAGAGAGGTGACGTGCCTCACACAGATCGTGCGTTCGGAAGGAATTACTCAAAATATTACTTCCTACCACAAAAATCTCGCGAAATTACCACGGCGCTAAGATCAGACTATCCAGAATTAGATTTTCACTCTGCAGTGGAGTGTGTGCTGATATGAAACTTCCTGGCAGATTAAAACTGTTTGCCCGACCGAGAATCAAACTCGGGACCTTTGCCTTCCGCGGGCAAGTGCTCTACCAACTAAGCTACCGAAGCACGACTCACGCCCGGTACTCACAGCTTTACTTCTGCCAGTACCTCGTCTCCTACCTTCCAAACTTTACAGAAGCTCTCCTGCGAACCTTGCAGAACTAGCTCTCCTGAAAGAAAGGATATTGCGGAGACGTGGCTTAGCCACAGCCTGGGGGATGTTTCCAGAATGAGATTTTCACTCTGCAGCGGAGTGTGCGCTGATATGAAACTTCCTGGCAGATTAAAAACTGTGTGCCCGACCGAGACTCGAACTCGGTCGGACACACACTTTTAATCTGCCAGGAAGTTTCAAGATCAGTCTAATTCGATCTGATGCGGCATCGCCGATAGTCATTATTTCCTCGCATCGCACTGCATTCGCAGTCTGAACAGGAAATAGAAGAAATGATAATGGTGTATGAAGTACCTGCAGCGACGCACCGTACTGTGCGGAGTATGTTGTATGTAGATGTAGCGGAAGGCGTAATTGCACATGTAGACATAGCCGACGGTCTAATTGCACATGTTATTTGTGTTTTTGTCGTTTTGCCGTCGGTTTACCCAACTGCAGCCTGCCTATTGTTATAACACTAAGCCGAGAGCGGCTGACCCGCGTAATCACACGAGACTATTATCCTATTAAGTATAATCGACTCCCACCAGCCCTAGAAGGCACACGGAGGAAACAAACTCCAGAGGCGGAAGAGAGCAGTTGACTGCTTTACCAGTAACTTGATGATACGACCATCCTGTCAACAGAGGCCGTCAGACCGTTTACTATAGAATTTATTGAATATGTTGACCACATCACCCAACTGAAAGCGAGACAGACCTTTCAAAATTCATAGTGAAATTGCATAAAACAAAGCATTGTCAGCTTCACGAAACAGTTATAACCGACAGCCGTTGCAGCAAGAATCATTTAACAGCTGTAAAGACAAGAAAATTAATAAAATGACTCTCATGGTTTTCATTGATGTCACTTGGCGCAATTTGTATGCTAACCCGCGCATTCGACTGAAAGAACTCGATTTGCAAAGAAAATTAGCGTGAATAATAAGTCGTACGAAATATTTTTCTCAAACGTCAATTGTTTGAATGGACCGGAAACAAGAATACATAGAAATCACGCAATAGATTTTTGTCCGAATTCTGACTGGCCATCAGAGTGTGAAATGGACAAATTAGGTGTCAAATTTACCAGCATGGTGTCTAGTTCTGCAAAAAAAATAGATTTTTGTAAGTAACCAGAGGAATTAGGAAAAATTTAATTAGTGATTTGAGCTAACTAAATATGCTGTGGAATAGTTTATGTCTTCAAGGCCTAGCTATTTTGCACTTAACAAGATACATTGGCGTGATATTTAACTGCCAAAAAGCTTGAAAATTAAAAATTCAAAAAACAGTCAAACGTTTTGTAAAATGATTTGTCTAAAAACAAGAAATAACACCTTTGACGCACATTTCAAAGATGCTCGAAATAATGTACAGCAAATGCGGTGCCGACTGAGTACTTAAGTTTAATATTTAACTTAAAACTTTAAAGAGGACTAGAGAATATTTGTCTATGGCTTACGCCGACCATGCAGGCTGTAAATGAAGGTTTGAGAGACGGTTTCTATGCGAAGTTAAACATTGAACTTTAAATTCTCAGTCGGCATATGATTTCCTGTGCGTGATTTCGAACATCATTCAAAGGCATGTTAAATATTTCTTTAATCTGTTTTATTTTGTTTTTAGATAAATCATTTCACAAAACATTTCCCCGTACTTTATTTTTTTTATTCCATCGACAAGCACTGGTTGTGTCACGACTCAACTTATCAACTTTCACTCTGATCAGAGTTGTTTGCTGATTTTTTGATATGAGGTACGCTTGGTAACCGGAGGATAATTAACGAGTAATTAGGTCTGTAGCACCAATTACTGTTATGACTAACCTGCACCTACACACCGAAGTAAATTAACACAACGTGAAATGTGTGCCGTATCTTCGGAGAAAACGTTTCCACTGTGACGTGGTAAACTCTGTTCACAACATGTATTCTCCTCCAGATTTGAATTGTGACATTGACATGGTCCTTTGATGTGTACTGGATTAAACTGTAAAAAGTTATACAAGAGTAATGCAACAACCCTGTTACTCTTACATAACAGTAAGGAAATGTTAAAAATGTCTGTTTATTGGCACATGCATAAAATATTTCGTACCAGCCATGTTAAGATCTTCAATAACTAAATAAGATAGTTATATAGTTATATAATTGTTTTAGTGTCTCAAGACGGAACATCGAAACATCCTTAATATTTTACAAATAAGTTAGATATGCAAGGAAGTCATGCCACATTGAGAAGAAGCGGCACAGTTTAATGTTACAAGCAAGGAACCAAACTGGCAAATATTTGAAAGGTAAGAACATCTTACATTCGTAGAACCATTGGCGCATTCTAGTGGCCACGGCGTAAATTGCTTGAAGGTATGCGAAGTTCAAAGCAACAATGTCCGAACACAACTGCATAGAAAATCTTCAAAGGAAAGGAAAAAAAGCAAAGAAAAAAGAAAGAAAAAAAGAAGACGGGCCATATGCGTATTTTTTTTTTGCTGTAAACTGAAAGACGTAAGCTGTACTCATTATAACCAAGTTCAAAACTAAACATTTACAGTTAGATACAGTTTTCATCTACGTCGCACTATGATACAAATCTTTAGAAAGTTATGCGATTTGGTTACTTACGACACCAGAAGAAACTGTACGAAAATTTCCCCTCCCCCCTTCCAAATCGTAATTACCTTCTTTACCTAGGATGCCTACTAAGTATTAAAGAGGACAGTTACTGATATATGTTCTATTCATTTTAAATACTTAGCAAACGCTACTTCAATATTTTATTCAAAAGAGAAAAAACAATTTTTACTGTAACATTCGATTCCTTCGCAGAATTGTGAGAACTATCTCGAGGAAATCTACCGCAACGTTAAAACGAAAACAGCGTAATGTATGGCTCACATAAGAAGTGCACGCTAATTTATCCTTTACGTAAGGAAGGAGATAAAACAGATGCCAAGAACTACAGAGCAATGTCACTGTCACCAGTTACATACAAATCCTTTCTAAGCTCCACGTAATACGCTAGAAAAGCAGGTAGACGACAAGATCGGGGAGTGTCAAGGTGGACTTCGATATGGTAGGTCATGTGTGGAGCAAATCCGAGTCGGAGCTCATAATCCAAGACAGAATAGCAACATGAGGGCCTTATGTCACTGTGTTTGTGGACTTGAAAAAATAGTATGACTCAGTTAACATAACACCTCTGTCTCACGTACTATTGGATTTTGGTGTGGATGACAAAACAAGAAACATAATTCATCAAGTACTAAAAAACACATAACGTATGGGGTGGTCAAGTTTAGCTTTCTAGACGTAAGGCAGCACGTGCGCGCGACACACCGTGATTTCATCTGACCGAGAGCACCGATCTTGTCCGTCGATCAAGTTGGAAATGTTACTGATCGTGTTGGGACCCTGACACCAGTAGTTCTGGAATTGCTACCAACTACTTACGAAGAACTTCCAGAGACAGTTTTCTTATCAGAATAGAATTGCTGAAGGCAGCCTGAAAGTTAGTTAATGCGTCACTTGCAATTTGAAGAAAACTGGTTGTGAAGCCAGACCAGACTGTGCGTTTTTTAATTCTTTTTAATTAGTGGTCACTCCTCATTTGGTTGTGTTTTTAACTGGGTCATGGTGCCAGCCGGGTTCGATTCCCGGCGGGGTCAGATATTTTCACCTGCCTCGAGATGACTAGGTGTTTGTGTTGTCTTCATCATTTTTGGCAGTGGAAGACTGGACTGAGAAAAGGTTGGAAATTTGCACAGGCGCTGATAACCGCGCAGTTGAGCGCCCCACAATCCAAACATCATCATCATCATTAAAAATGGTTCAAATGGCTCTGAGCACTATAGGACTTAACATCTGAGGTCATCAGTCCCCTAGAACTTAGAACTACTTAAATCTAACTTACCTAAGGACATCACAACATCGACGCCCGAGGCAGGATTCGAACCTGCGACTGTAGCAGTCGCGCGGTTCCGGACTGCAGCGCCTGGAACCGCTGGGCCATCATCATCCTTCCCGCGCCCGGGTTCCCAGGTTCGATTCCCTGCGGGGTCAGGGATTTTCTCTGCTTCGTGATGGCTGGGTGTTGTGTGATGTCCTTAGGTTAGTTAGGTTTAAGTAGTTCTAAGTTCTAGGGGACTGATGACCACAGATGTTAAGTCCCATAGTGCTGAGAGCCATTTGAACCATTTTTTGAACCATCATCATCATCATGGTGCCAGATAATTATTGTGGAAAACTGTTCTTTTTTCGTAATAAATATTGGAAAGATAACCCACGTATTCAACTCAGTCCTTCCATTTACCTGTCGGTCCACTGCACAATGGCAGCACACTGTGGTCACGATCCACGGACCTCCAGGTTACGGGCCTGTCATGCTTCCCACGTCAGTGTCGGCTTTCTATATGTGAACTGGTGTTAGTCATGGGGATGACCTGTACCCTAATTTGTTCGACTGTATTCTTGAAAAGCTGGTCGAAGTAGGAGAATAAGAACTCACAAAATATGGAGTGAACGATCACATGCAACTGGGCTATAGAAACAAGAATCTTTTACAAGTCAGTGTTTATATTATGCAGACGTTTTTGCAATACTGTCTGGAGACACTGTAATAAGAAAAACCAACATTACGGAAAAAATTGCAGATGAAAAATATACATTAAAAAATCTCACTCAAAACAATCTACATTACAAATATAACAGATGGTCTAAATTTCCAGACTACAGATTACTGAAAAATTTGAAGAATCAGTAAATTCAAATATCTTGGTAAGGTAATAAGAAAGCAAGGTCGTGATGGGGTGACCATTAAACTCAGACAAAGGCAGAAGGCCTATCAGTTGGCTAAACATGTGTACAACTAGAGATCTATCTCTTTTCAAGCAAGATTACAACACTACGTTACAGTAATAATTCCAGAAAGCTTATACGCAAGTGAATTCCTGGATTTGACTAAAAATAAGACAGCAGAAACGGAAAACAATGAAAATAGAGGAAGATACTAAGAAAAATACTGGGAAATAAAACACAATGATAAATACAGGACAGCAGTATGTATAAAAAATTTGAAAAACTCAATGTAACAATGACAAAATGATGTTTTAGTGCCATATTATTCCGTTCAATAAAGACGGGTTACGTAGCAGAATTGTTGAACATGTCAAGGACAAGAAATCCAAGAAATCAGAAGTGGCCTGAGAGAGATGAAGGTTACAGAATATGGAATTCTGAACAGAGATACATTCCGAAAGAAGCTTTCATATTCCGATCTCCTGAGAAAACCGGAAAAGAAAACTGGAGCAAAGTGAAGTTCGTAAACCGCAGCACTCTGATCGAATTAAAATATATTGGTAAATAGGAAGTTAAATCAGAAATAGTTTTTTACTTGTACATTGGAGGCTGAAATGAAGTGAGAAAAAACAATACCTTCATAGTATTGGCTTCCGAATCGGCAGGCAATGTCAACCGATCTGCAGTTAAGAAGTCGCTTTGTGGCAGTGCACCAGCAACAACTTGCACGATTGGGCACTAGGTGCGCGCAGCTTCCATTTCCAGCAGTAAGTTTCTTAATGTTTCCTCGTCTGCTAGTGATTTTCCCCAAGGGTTCTCTCAGGCGGCATTTCCTTATTCCTACCATACGCTCCCGCCAGTGTCCCAGCAAGTCCGTTCGTGGTGCAATGAACTTTAGCTAGACTCGCTGGTGAGCTAAGTGTTGGTCAAATACGCATGTCCTCGAGAAACTGAAAGAGGTCTTTAAGCTCCGCCGGCCATGTAATCCAAACAGCGACGGTTTGAACACGCCGTGGAGTGAGGCAACTGCAAGTCAGTCTCGCCACGTGACAAGAGGTCCCTCTTCGCTTTTCTTGATATTTCTATGTTTTGAAGTTCAGCGCTCTGACAGAAAGCAGTACGACACACTTAGAAAATCTTCAGAAACCGCTTTTGGAGATCTGGAGGTTTCCGACAAATTAAAATGTCATGAATTTTCATCAGAGCCACAGATAGTTGAGTGAGTTGTGTACAAGTCTTGGAATCGCAAGGTCATTGATTCTACTCCCACTAGTAACAACATTCTTTTAACTTTTATTTTAATTCTGTATGTATTATCAAACGAAAATTTTAATTAATAAATACTGAATCGCAATTTTCAATAAAGAGATATTTTTGACGTGAAAGCGTCTATACACTCATTACAGTGGCAATCGGTCTAACTTTCTTGAGTAAAAAAAATGTCGTCAGATACAACTAAGAGACTAATAATGCGTAAACAATGGTTTAGTCCAAAGCGGATAGATCATACTATATGCGTTTGTCGCACAGTATTTCTTTTGCCTATGACGTCATCGTAGCAGTGCAAATTGGTGTGGCACGGGAATACGTTTAGCTATGACATTGATTCGGATGTCATTGTAAAGAGCTTGCGGAATGCTATTGGGACACAAAGTGGGAAAATAAAAGCATTCACCGGAATATAAGTGAAAAATCAGCATTAAATTGAAAATTGCTAAATACCGGAAGATGGCCGGGCACTGTGGACGAGCTGTTCTAGGCGCTTCAGTCCGGAACCGCGCTGCTGCTAATGTCGCAGGTTCGGATCCTGCCTCTGCCATTGATGTGTGTGATGTCCTTAGGTTAGTTAGGTTTAAGTAGTTCTACGTTCTAGGGGACTGATGACCTCAGATGTTAAGTCCCATAGTGCTTAGAGCCATTTGAACCATTTGTAACGAAATATGTCGTCTCACATGACTCGTAAATATGCTCGAAATTATTAAAAGCCACTAGTCAGCGAAAAGCTTACTTCGAAAGAAATCCATAAAGTCTAAAAACTCTAGTTATGAGTGAATTCGAGAGCTACAACAGGAAGGACTTAGCCAAAGGGATGGGTAAGGGATCCGGACATCCCTACCAGATAAAAGCAAATACACACGGCCTGGTTACCGTGTAGTCAGACAGAAAGAAACAAGGGGCGATCACAAAGTTCGCGTCTGAGGGCGTTACTGCAGCGTATACATAACGTAGTACGACACCGATACGGTTATATAAGCACCGACATGAAGACAAGGGATTAGTGTGGTGTTCATGACGTCTCTTCTAAACGTGTGTGCGGTAAATGCGGAAACATGAGCTATGATGACGGTGTTACCAAATGCGTCCAAACGAGACCAATGTGTTGTTATTCTTTTCTTGGCTGCCAAAGGCCAAACACCATTTGACATCCATCGGAGAATGAAGAATGTGTGTGGGGCAGCATGTCTGTTGAAAACTACGTTGTGAAATGGTGTGACAAGGGGTGCAGCTACTTCATCAAAACGCAAGTCCCATGTCGCAAATGTCGTAACGTAGAAGCTGCACCAACTTCAGTTGGAGACGCTCGAGCACCTGCCCTGCAGTTCTGATCTCTCCCGATGCGATTACTACGCCTGTGGCCTCTTAAAAATGCCTTGAAGAGTCGACGATTCCCGTCGGACGAGGGCGTGCAACAGGCAGTTACAGACTTCTTCACGCAGCAGGAGTCAATGTTTTACAAACGGGTATTTTCAACCTCGTGTGTCGGTGAGATGATTGCATCAATGTCCACGGCGATTTTGCCTGATTAACATACTAATTCTGCATTGTACGGCCTTCGAATGGAAACTTTTTGGTCGCTCCTTATATTCTGATTTTCAATCATAGTCGAAAACGGGATACGCACTGTCCGTAGTGAACACTGCTGTCAATATTTATTATCTGTCGCCTGTATCAGCCATCGCCTGTAACTATACTTTTATTAGGAGCCTGATCCGTGTTTTGTTAGCAAAGAATCTTAATTCATTTGGCAAAGGAGTGAAACTGTCATATTGCCAAATAAAGAAATATTTAATTGCGCATCTGGGTATTTCGTAAGTATGCGCTGTTGAGAACATATGTTATACTTTTTTAAGAAAAGCTTTACTTGCTTCATTCTATAGACCAAGCACGATTTGTATGAAGGCTTCCGAAAAGCAAATTATATACATAGATTTAATTAATAAATAAACGTGTTTTCAGAATAGAATAAAAAACATGAGTCCATTTAAATGCTCTTTAACAAATCGGACCCCCCTCCCCCCCTTGGACAAAATCCTGGCCTTTCCTTGACAGTAGCGACGGAAAGGAAACGAGGAAACGGCGCAAAGCGATTACGTAGCTCACCCATCGGACATACAGCGCACAGCCTGTTACACAAGCTTGCAAACTTTATGTGTTTATGGCAGACTGTAGCTCTGTAAGAAAGGTCATAAGCCATTGTGAACAAATTACAGAGTACAAAGCCTCTATATTTTGTTGCAAAAATATACTCCTAAATAATTAATAATAGATTAGTCCCTGTTACCGGTGCACAATTTCAGATTCCCAACATGACTTCAGAAAGTCAAAGCCATGTTCAAAAGTTTGTCACAGTCAATAAAATTCTTCTGGTTTTGGGATCGCATCATCAACTATAAAATTCCGACGTTTTGGCGACTATTGCAAGACGCCTTGCTCAGGGTGTACTGATAACTGCTGAATTACTTATACAGGGTAGTCCATTGCTAGTGACCGGGCCAAATATCTCACGAAATAAGCATCAAACGAAAAAACGACAAAGAACGAAACCTGTCTAGCTTGAAGGGGGAAACCAGATGGCGCTATGGTTGGCCCGCTAGATGGCGCTGCCATAGGTCAAACGGATATCAAGTGCGTTTTTTAAAATAGGAACCCCAATTTTTATTACATATTCGTGTGGTACGGAAAGAAATATGAATGTTTTAGTTGGACCACTTTTTTCGCTTTGTGATAGATGGCGCTGTAATAGTCACAAACGTATAAATACGTGGTATCACGGAACATTCCGCCAGTGCGGACGGTATTTGCTTCGTGATACATTACCCGTGTTAAAATGGACCGTTTACCAATTGCGGAAAAGGTCGATATCGTGTTGATGTATGGCTATTGTGATCAAAATGCCCAAAGGGCGTGTGCTATGTATGCTGCTCGGTATCGTATCGTATCCTGGACGACATCAATTAAGTGTCCGGACCGTTCGCCGGATAATTAGGTTATTTAAGGAAACAAGAAGTGTTCAGCACATGTGAAACGTCAACCACGACCTGCAACAAATGATGATGCCCAAGTAGGCGTTTCAGCTGCTGTCGCGGCTAATCCTCACATCAGTAGCATACAAATTGCGCGAGAATCTGGACTCTCAAAAACGGCGGTGTTGAGAATGCATGGAGAATCGATTGCACCCGTACCATATTTCTGTGCTCCAGGAATTGCATGGCGAAGACTTTGAACGTCGTGTACAATTTTGCCACTGAGCACAAGAGAAATTACGGGACGATGACAGATTTTTTGCACGCGTTCTATTTAGCGATGAAGCGTCATTACCAACAGCGGTAACGTAAACTGGCATAATATGCCCTGTTGGGCAACGGAAAATCCACGATGGCTTCGATAAGTGGAACATCAGCGACCTTGGCGGGTTAATGTATGGTGCGGCATTATGGGAGGAAGGATAACTGGCCCCCATTTTATCGATAGCAATCTAAATGGTGCAAAGTATGCTGATTTCCTACGTAACGTTCTACCGATGTTACTACAAGATGTTTCACAGCATGACAGAATGGCGATGTACTTCCAACATGTCCGGCACACATCTCGCGTGCGGTTGAAGCGGTATTGAATTGCATATTTCATGACAAGTGGATTGGTAATCGAAGCACCATACCATGGCCCGCACGCTCACCGGATCTGGTGTTCCCGGATTTCTTTCTGTGGGGAAAGCTGAAGGATATTTGCTATCGTGATCCACCGACAACGCCTGACAACATGCGTCAGCGCATTGTCAATGCATGTGCGAACATTACGGAATGCAAAGTACTCGCTGTTGAGAGGAATGTCGTTACACGTGTAGTTAAATGCATTGAGGTTGACGGACATCATTTTGAGCATTTATTGCTTTAATGTGGTACTGACAGGTAATCACGCAGTAACAGCATGCGTTCTCAGAAATGATAAGTTCACAAAGGTACATGTATCACATTGGAACAACCGAAATAAAATGTTCAAACGTACCTACATTCTGTATTGTAATTTAAAAAACCTGCTTGTTACCAACTGTTCCTCTAAAATTGTGAGCCATATGTTTGTGACTATTATAGCGCCATCTATCACAAAGCGAAAAAAGTGGTCCAACTAAAACATTCGTATTTCTTTACGTACTACACAAATATGTAATAAAAAATTGTGGTTCCTATTTTAAAAAACGCAGTTGATATCCGTTTGACCTATAGCAGCGCCATCTAGCGGGCCAACCATAGTGCCATCTGGTTCTCCCTTCCAGCTAGACAAGTTTCGTTCTTTGTAGTATTTTGATTTGCGCTTATTTCGTGAGATATTTGGCCCGGTCATTATCAAAGCGGAGTTATTGAACGCAGTTTTCCGAAATTCCTTCACCAGGGAAGACGAATGGAATATTCCAGAATTTGAAACACGATCATCTGCTAGCATGAGTTTCTTAGAAGTAGATACCTTAGGGGTTGCGAAGCAACTCAAATCGCTTGATACGGGCAAGTCTTCAGGTCCAGATTGTATACCGATTAGGTTCCTTTCAGATTACGCTGATACTATAGCTCCCTACTTAGCACTCATATACAACCGCTCGCTCACCGATAGATCTGTACCTACAGATTGGAAAATTGCGCAGGTCGCACCAGTGTTCAAGAAGGGTAGTAGGAGTAATCCATTTAACTACAGACCTATATCATTGACGTCGGTTTGCAGTAGGGTTTTGGAGAAAATACTGTATTCAAACATTATGAATCACCACGAATGGAACGATCTATTGACACGTAATCAGCATGGCTTCAGAAAACATCGCTCTTGTGCAACGCAGCTAGCTCTTTATTCGCACGAAGTAATGGCCGCTATCGACAGGGGATCTCAAGTTGATTCCGTATTTCTAGATTTCCGGAAAGCTTTTGACACCGTTCCTCACAAGCGACTTCTAATCAAGCTGCGGAGCTATGGGGTATCGTCTCAGTTGTGCGACTGGATTCGTGATTTCCTGTCAGGAACGTCGCAGTTCGTAGTAATAGACGGCAAATCATCGAGTAAAACTGAAGTGATATCAGGTGTTCCCCAGGGAAGCGTCCTGGGGCCTCTACTGTTCCTGATCTATATGAATGACCTGGGTGACAATCTGAGCAGTTCTCTTAGACTGTTCGCAGATGATACTGTAATTTACCGTCTAGTAAGGTCATCCGAAGACCAGTATCAGTTGCAAAGCGATTTAGAAAAGATTGCTGTATGGTGTATGTTGACGCTAAATAACGAAAAGTGTGAGATGATCCACATGAGTTCCAAAAGAAATCCGTTGGAATTCGATTACTCGATAAATAGTACAATTCTCAAGGCTGTCAATTCAACTAAGTACCTGGGTGTTAAAATTACGAACTACTTCAGTTGGAAGGACCACATAGATAATATTGTCGGGAAGGCGAGCCAAAGGTTGCGTTTCATTGGCAGGACACTTAGAAGATGCAGCAAGTCCACTAAAGAGACAGCTTACACTACACTCGTTCGTCCTCTGTTAGAATGTTGCTGCGCGGTGTGGGATCCTTACCAGGTGGGATTGACGGAGGACATCGAAAGGGTGCAAAAAAGGGCAGCTCGTTCTGTATTATCACGTTATAGGGGAGAGTGTGTGGCAGATATGATACACAAGTTGGAATGGAAGTCATTACAGCATAGACGTTTTTCGTCGCGGCGAGACCTTTTTACGAAATTTCAGTCACCAACTTTCTCTTCCGAATGAGAAAATATTTTGTTGAGCCCAACCTACATAGGTAGGAATGATCATAAAAATAAAATAAGAGAAATCAGAGCTCGAACACAAAGGTTTAGGTGTTCGTTTTTCCCGCTCGCTGTTCGGGAGTGGAATAGTAGAGAGATAGTATGATTGTGGTTCGATGAACCCTCTGCCAAGCACTTAAATGTGAATTGCAGAGTAGTCATGTAGATGTAGAATGGACCACCCTGTATACTATGGAGGAGTGCTGTCATTGGATAGGAGAGTGAAGAGTAAGGGTATTAGGTGTTCTTTTATTGGTCTTCGCACTGCGTGTTGTCATTGGCGGATATAGGCGTTTTCGATTGGAGTTTCCTTTATTGATTGCCATTAGTGGAAATCGGCGAATAGGAAACTGAGCGGCGAGTGCAGCGTAGCGTTGTTTACTAACTGCCTAGTATCGACTAGTGTGCGTCAGCACTGTGTGTCCCCTTCGCCGCTGTGGCCTGCCCCGCGCCTGTTGTTTTGCGAGAGCTCACCTTCCGCAAAGCTGTCACTGCTGGCAGCCAAGACGCTGGGAGTCGGTACACGTCTTCCCTGTTCATGTTGTAGGGTCGCTTGGCTATTTCTGTAGCCTCTCTGATCTTCCTCCTCTAGCTAAAAGGCTGCCAGTACGCGGGCCTCTCGAAATTCGATCTTCATCCTGGTGCTGATGCAGGCAGTTAGTTAACAGCGCTACGCTGCTGTTGCCGCTCAATTTCCTATTCTCTGATTTCCACTGATGGTAAGTGCCTCTGCCAGGCACTTAAATGTGATTTGCAGAGCATCCATGTAGATGTAGATGTAGAAACTCTAGTGGAAAACTCCTATTTCCACCAATGGCAATACGCAGTACAAAGACCAATAAAAGAACACCTAAAACCCTTCCTCCTCATCCTCATATCCAGTGACAGCACTCCTCCATAGCATATAACCAATCCATTCAGCAGTTATCAATACACCCTGAGCAAGGCGTCTTGCAATTTTCACCGAATTTTATAGTTACAATGCGGCCCCAAACCCAGAAGAATTTTATTGACTGTGACAACGGACGCAGGAGCCTACGTTTACGTTTTAAAGTTTGTATTTCTGTATTTTAAACTTACAAAAATAGCCGAATAGAAGAAAGTTTAATTTATACATTTACTATGTATTCTCTGACTACGAGAAGACATTTGACTAGGTGAAATGAAATATATTATAGGCCACACCAGAAAATGTAGGAACCCCGGTGCACATAATCTCCGCTGTTCAATGCCTGTAGATGAAGGTTCGTCTTCTGAAAAGCGAATCAATCTCAGCAAATATTACCCAAGGTGTCACTTTCACACACACTTTTAATACTGTGTTGATGTGGTCATGAAAAATGACTTAAAACAGTAAACGAAATTTCTATTATTAACAACGTTAATTTTGTAACTAGGCTATTCAGAGGGCCAAGCCTAGACACCAATATGTTGTCAGAATGGCTGAGGCGAACCTGTGAAGTGTCTGCGACGCTTTTATAACAGTGTTGCAGTGTAATCATGTTATTCATTACGTTTACAACTCTTTACTTTCCACACCAACCTCGGCTGCTCGTAGGATTCCTGCTGACGACCGTATGGTCATCACGGCTTCTGCACGCCCAGGCAGCCCAGTTAGCAGTCTCGGTGTCATACCAACTTACGTCTGGCAGATGAATATTCCGTTTCGTATTCGTTGTTTTAGAGTATTCTATCCCATTCCGAAGTCTATGGCTTCCCTCGATGACCCATCGGCGGTGTACCAGGGGTCGGTAGTCGTGTGGTCGTTTGATCGCCTCTGTACTGGTCTGGTAGGTCTTAACACCCGGAGGCGCTTGGGTGGTGAACAAGAACGAGGACCCCGAGAAGTCAGAGCGACCAGCGCTTTGCGACTTGGTCGTGGCAGTGGAAGGGTGGTGAACAAGAACGAGGACCCCGAGAAGTCAGAGCGACCAGCGCTTTGCGAGTTGGTCGTGGCAGTGGAAGAAAGTCAATCTCCCCATCAGCACATGGTACGAAGCGAGCATCGTGAAGTTCACCAAGTGTAGGACAGAATCTGGAGAACACCTTCGGCTAGTTCATGGGAGTTGCTGGAACATCTAGAATATAGTTTCACTATACACTTCAAAAGTCAGATTAAAATTCGTTTGACCCATTTTAAGACACAACCTCCACTCTTTCCCATATACACTACTGGCCATTAAAACTGATACACCAAGAAGAAATGCAGATGACAAACGGGTATTCATTGGACAAATATATTATACTCGAACTGACATGTGATTACATTTTCACGCAATTTGGGTGCATAGATCCTGAGAAATCAGTACCCAGAACAACCAACTCTGGCCGTAATAACGGCGTTGATACGCCTGGGCATTGAGTCAAACAGAACTTGGATGGCGTGTACAGATGCAGCTGACCATGCAGCTTCAACGCGATACCACAGTTCATCAAGGGTAGTCACTGGCGTGTTGTGACGAGCCAGTTGCTCGGCCACCATTGACCAGACGTTTTCAATTGGTGAGAGATCTGGAGAATGTGCTGGCCAGAACAGCAGTCGAACATTTTCTGTATCAAGAAAGGCCCGTACAGAACCTGCAACATGTGGTCGTGCATTATCCAGCTGCCGGCCTGAATGGCTGAGCGGTTCTACAGTCTGGAACCGCGCGACCGCTGCAGGTTCGAATCCTGCCTCGGGCATGGATGTGTGTGATGTCCTTAGGTTAGTTAGGTTTAAGTAGTTCTAAGGGACTGATAACCACATACGTTAAGTCCCATAGTGCTCAGAGCCATTTGAACCATTATCCTGCTGAAACTGAGGGTTTCGCAATGATCAAATGAAGGGTAGAGACACGGGTCGTAACACATCTGAAATGTAACTTCCACTGTTCAAAGTGCCGTCAATGCGAACAAGAAGTGACCGCGACGTGTAACCAATGGCACCCTGGGTGATACGCCAGTATGGCGATGACGAATACACGCTTCCAATGTGCGTTCACCGCGATGTCGCCAAACACGGATGCGACCCTCATGACGCTATAAACAGAACCTGGATTCATCCGAAAAAAGACATTTTGCCATTCGTGCACCCAGGTTCGTCGTTGAGTACACCATCGCAGGCGCTCCTGTCTGTGATGCAGCGTCAATGGTAACCACAGCCACTGTCTCCGAGCTGATAGTCCATGTTGCTGCAAACGTCGTCGAACTGTTCGTGCAGATGGTTGTTGTCTTGCAAACGTCCCCATTTGCTGACTCAGGGATCGAGAGGTGGCTAAACGAGCCGTTACAGCCATGTGGATAAGATACCTGTCATGTCGACTGCTAGTGATACGAGGCCGTTGGGATCCAGCACGGCATTCCATATTACCCTCCTGAACCCACCGATTCCATATTCTGGTAACAGTCATTAGATCTAGACCAATACGAGCAGCAATGTCACGATGCGATAAACCGCAATCGCGATAGGCCACAATCCGACCTTTATCGAAGTCGGAAACGTGATGGTACGCATTTTTCCTCCTTACACGAGGCATCACAACAACGTTTCACCAGGCAACGCCGGTCAACTGCTGTTTGTGTATGAGAAATCGGTTGGAAAATTTCCTCATGTCAGCACGTTATAGATGACGCCACCGGCGCCAACCTTGTGTCAATGTTCTGAAAAGCTAATCATTTGCATATCACAGCATGTTCTTTCTGTCGATTAAATTTCGCGTCTGTAGCACGTCATCTTCGTGGTGTAGCAATTTTAATGGCCAGTAGTGTATGTAAGTGTAGGCCACATGTGGTTTTCAATTCAAAGAAATAGCATCAGCGACAATTGTAAGAGATATACCACATAAATTAATAAGAGATAGAGCTAGTCCCCACGGTACACAAAACGGAAAAACGAATAAAGAACTCCAAGTTTAAAAGAAGTCTATACCCCTGAGACTGCTGATTTCCGAAGCTCCTTTCACCAAAGAAGCAAGTAAGTATTCCAGAATTCAAATCTATAACAACTGCCAACATGAGTAACTCAGTATTAGCTATCCTGGGGGTACCGAAGCAGATTAAATCACTTAATAAGGGCAAGCCTTCCGGTCCAGACTGTATACCAGTCAGGTTCATTTCAGAGTACGCTGATACAATAGTTCCAAATTTAACAATTATATACAACCGCTCGCTCGTAGAAAGATATGTATCTGAAGAATGCAAAGTTGCACAAGTCACACCAATACTCCAGAAAAGAAAGAGGAGTATCTGTAGATTTGCGTACCATATCACTAACGTCGATTTTCAATAGGATTTTGGAATATGTACTGTGTTCGAACATTATGAATTATCTCGAGGAAACCGATTTATTGACAAATAGCCAACACAGATTCAGAAAAAATCGTTCTTGCGAAAGACAACTACCTCTTTATTCTCACTAAGTATCGTATGCTGTCGACAGGAACTCTCCAATTCAATCCACTTTTTAAAGACTTCCATAAGGCTGGTGACACGGCTCCTCACAAGCGACTTTTAATCAAATTGCGTGCCAATAGAGTCTCACCTCAGATGCGACTGGATTCGTGAGTTCCTGACAGAAAATCGTGGACTATACAGAAGTAATAGTTGGCTTTCTCTCTCAGGTTTGGTTTTCTGCCTCCGTCATCTCTCTGCTGAGTGTGTACTCGGTGCTTGGCAGCTGGTAACGGTGTTGGAATGTGCGTCTAGGTCTGACCCATTCTTGACATTACTATAACCAAGTGTTATAGGCCCCCTGATATTCCTGGTCTACATAAAAGACATTGTAGACAATCTGGCCAACCCTTTTACATTGTTTGCAGTAGATACTGTCAGTTATTGTCTTGTAAAGACATCAGAAGATCACAACGGTAGAGAAATAGCTTGAAGATGGTTCGTTGAACCCTATGCCGGGCACTTAATTGTGAATTACAGAGTAATCATGTAAATAGATGTAGATGTTCTAATCACGGAACCGAGTGCTATTACTGTGAATGCCATCGATCCCAAAGATCAACTCAAAAAGTTAGTGCTGGGAAACTGAGGTATTTCAAAGGACTAGCGTGGGGATTTTTATGTGAGGTGCGGTTCGTAATGACCGAATGTGTCCCGCTTTTTCTCTACTGTCAGCGATCTTCGTTCTGCTACCTTCAATTAACAATCCGTAACAGCCTATTAACTACTGCATCGGGATCACGCTATCCTTTCCCGCGTAGGAGGTATTACTTGTTTTTCTTGTGTCACGTCTTACGCGCTAACGAACAGATCTTTCTGTCTCAGCTTTGGTTTTCTGTCTCCGTCATCTTTCTGTTGAGCTTATACTCGGCGCTTGGCAGCTGGTAACAGTGTTGGAATGTGCGTCTAGGTCTGACCCACTTGTGACATTACTGGTTCGTTTCTTCTTCAGACTCTGTCTTAACTGTGCTTCATATTGCCTGTGGCAATGCAGATGATTTTTAACAAACAATTCCAATTCCTTTCCCTTACTATTCTGCGCCATGAAAGCTGTTTTATGATGACGACGTTATAGTACGCAATGCCGAAAATGAAATCGAAAGTCATAGCATTTCATGGATTAGAACCAATGTGAGTAAAATTCGTGATTATTCGACAAATAAGTGAATTTAAATATCTGAGGTATCACCTTAAGTATACAAAATGAGACTATGCTGAATTGAAGCTTAAAAAATGTAGGCATTCCTGTGATACAATGCCACGAATACTAGAACACATCGCTCGAAGGGAAACCCCCGCTCAAACAATACAAAATTGTGGCTCCTCCTTTATTGTTGAACGAATGCAAAGGCTGGACTCCTAACTTCTGACCAACTAAGAAAAACTGTGTCGTGCGAAATGATATTCTTCCGATATGTAGCTACACCACAAGAAGAATAGTGACATTATACAGTGATTAGATGTGAACTCGCTCACTTCTGTGTAAAAAAAAAAAAAAAAAAAAAAAAAAAAAAAAAAAAAAAAAAAAAAAAACAATAAACTGGAGACATCATTTTCTGCGTACAGAAGACCGGACCCACGAAAATTCCTTTGCAGTATAATACCAGAGGTAAGCAAACTATTACCTATCCTTTGTTCATTTCTGATGCACAACAAGCCAATAGGTCAAATTCTTGATGCTGATGATGATAATCATCATCATCATTATCATGCCTGTTGCTTCCAGTTGCCTTTTTTCAATGTTGATATATTCTTGATATTTTATGACAGAAGCATCATGCTCCTCTTCGAAAGAAAATTCCTGGGCTGCGTGGTCAAACGCTCGCAAAAAACCCAACGGTTCTATTAGTCTCGTCATAGTCCATTTCTGAACTGATTTCGTTTATTGACGTATTAAATGTACTTACTAAGATTTTCATTCTTCCGCTTACTTTGTAATTTTTTCAATCGCATCTGTCTCAGTAATTATAATTTTAACTGCTATAGGGCGCGAGTAATCTCGTAATGCTGTAATATAACCAATCAACAGAAGCAGCTTCTAGAACTACAACGGCCCCTAGACTGTCAATATTATTGCACGTCTACGATAAGGTTGAAGTTTGTATGTTGTACAATATACTGACAGATCTACTGAGATAAGATTTTTACTGCGCAAACTGGTTCGAGTTCATATTTTCCGGGTAATATTACGTATCTTTGTCACCTCAGTCTAGGGTGACCAAATTATTTTCGGCGAAAACCGGGACACATTCACCCCGGTGCCAATGGAGACCTCAGTCCACATGTACGCAGGTTTCTTAATTTTAAATATTAAAGTTTTGTTGATACATTTTGTGAACCCGATTATTATAACTAATAAGAGGATACAAGAGATTGATATAATCTAGATTATCTGTATAATTAATGACATTTAATAAACGTATACAGTAATAAAGAAATGCATTACGATTTTACAAAACTTTACAGCCATTCAACTTTTAATCAATTAATATTAACATGAGCTTTAATATTTCTGAGCACTTGTAGATGGAATTGACTGTCCTTGGAGAAAAGGGTATTTTTCACTGCCTCCAGCCTTCTTGATCATGTCTTTGTTCTTTGGGACACAGTGATAAAACTCGGCACAATCCATTTTGTAATTGTACAGGATCTGCAGGATTGCTTCAAGAGAGTCCATCTCCATTCAGTTTCTTTCATCTGTCCACTGGATATTCATGAATGAAAATATTCTTTCCACATTGACATTATGGACTGGGATTGCAAATAAATACCTTGCAATTATTACCAACTCAGAGTAATGCTGAAGACAGTCACAGTTTTGAAGAAAACTCACCCACTTCTCATGACATTCCAATGGTGTTATTTTTTTTTTCATCATTCCACTTGTGAAGACTTTCTTCAACAAAATTTGTCGGTATGCCTAACAGATCAAAGAGAATGGAATCATCGATTTCAGTCTCTTTACTCTTCAAATAAGAAACTGTCTCTTCAACACTTTCCCATTTTGGCACTCTCTTCAGTAACATCCAATCAAATACCGGCGATAAGGGTAAATATGAGGTGCTCCACTTGCTGAGATATTCTACACAAGTGTCATAAAACTTGTTAACTTCTTCTCTAAAACTCCTTTCCGCTGCTTCTGATACTTCTGCTCTTTTAAGGACAGATTTAACATTAAAAGAAATGAACTGCTGTTCTCTCTTAGTAACAGTTTCCAGAGTATTTTTCAAAACATCATTTACCTCTCTTACACTTTTCGTGCTTCCCTCAATTTCCTTCATTCCATGCTGCAAAGTGCTAAGCTGACTGTGAATGAACCATAAGTAGGCTTCACTTAAAGGGTTACTGAAAAACTGAACCTATATTTTGGGGGCTTTGTCTTCATTTAGGAAAAAATCTTTTAACGGTTCAAACAGACGGATTACTCTTTCAACAGCTGGAAACAGTGATAACCAGCGAGTTTTCGAGTGACACATTACATTCATATATTCATTCTCACATAATCACAGAACTCCTTAAGCCTCTCTGTTATAACAGTATATTTGTAAAAGTGTGAGTATACCTTCATGACGATAGTTTCAACATCACAGCTTAAACTGTCAGCAGATGTCTGCAAGCTATTGTGTAAAACATGTGCAGGGCACCCTATGCCGTCAATGTTTTCATGCAATGTTGCCTTTAATTTGTTAAATACGTTGCATTTGCGTTGTCTTTTTAAACCGCCAAAGTTTGTGTTGGTGTTGCCTCCACAAAATGCGACACATCTATTTTTCTCAAGATCAAACATGTCGATGGTATTCATACAAAATCTTGAAATTTTGTCAGGTGTTTCATTAGGTAGGGAACTCACCTTCAAAAGTTTGGTCTGAATTCCCTGATTAATATCGAAAAACTGAACAACAAACGGAATATTTTAGTGGCCTTATGATTGCTGGCATCAGTGGAAATCGCGCAGAAAGAAGACTTTTTGATGTATTCAAGGCTTTCCTTTACACTCTGTGGAGCAATAACTCCTTTCACAAAAGCTGACAATTTAGTTCTTGCTGAACTAAACTTTTTTGCAATGGAAAAATCATCAAACATAATGCTTATTAGAACAATCACTAGATCTGTAAGTTTGGTGATGTTTTACCGTGTGGTAGGCTAGTGTAAGCTCGGCTGCTCGAACTTTAGTCTCTTCACTTGATTGATGTTTCAAAAAATAATTTTGTAGAGTTTTACTGCACCTCGGTGCACTGTATCTGTTAATGTGTTTCTTTGACCTGATGTGATCAACTATGTCGGAACGTCCACCATGACTTATACTAAGAAAACAGTTACCTACGGAACACTCTGCTTCCTAATCAAAACGACCTTTCTTAATGAAATTCCATTCCCTGGAATAACAGTCACTGAACTTGCAGGCACATTTCGGCATTGCGTTTCACAGTACTGCAGCAAAAATACCACTAATATAAAAAACTATTGCAGTTTGTCTGACAAAACATCAACTACTACACTGTTCTGACAATGAGTGTGTGAGTAAGTGGCGAGACAATCGGACGGTTTCATAGCTCTGTTACAGTAATACAACTTACTACTTGTTGGCCAAAGTACAGCTCAAAGTGTACCTGCCTGAGTGTATCAATGCTGATATTATGATTACTAGTATGGGACAAGGAGGTTTAGACAAATAAGCTAAAATACATTAATTTCTTGTGTTTTATTTCCTTTAATATAGCGAAATCCCAAAAATTTGAGAAAGTTTTACGAAATGTATTTAAAAACTTTTCGGGACTTTTGAGCGTCCCGAAACAAATTTTCGGGACACCTGAACACAGGTGGACTTTTGGTAACCCTACCTCAGTCCCGTATACCAAACTGTTTATTTTGCGAGACTTTTTGTGTGCAGTTTTGGTGACGACAGCTCTTCTGCTGTATGCTGCCGTTGGCAACTCGATCCCGTTGATTGTAGCCAATCGGGTGATAGTATAAGCAGCCAATGAGAATCTCTGAATTGTTTGGGCAGAAGATTGATTACTTTTGTTTTCGAGATGGATTGTGTGAGACTGATGGTTCAAATGGCTCTGAGCACTATGGGACTCAACTGCTGTGGTCATTAGTCCCCTAGAACTTAGAACTACTTAAACCTAACTAACCTAAGGACATCACACACATCCATGCCCGAGGCAGGATTCGAACCTGCGACCGTAGCAGTCGCACGGTTCCGGACTGCGCGCCTAGAACCGCGAGACCACCACGGCCGGCTGAGACTGATGGTCACTGATCTGGCTATTACGGATTGCAGTGTTTACCACTGGTTTTCTTATGTATTTCTTGTATAGTTGTTATGGTCTTCAGTCCTGAGACTGATTTGATGCAACTCTCCATACTACTCTACCCTGTGCAAGCTTCTTCATCTCCAAATAACTACTGCACCCTACATCCTTCTGAATCTGTTTAGTGTATTCATCTATTGGTCTCCCTCTACGATTTATACCCTCCACACTGCCCTCCAATACTAAATTGGTGATCCGTTGATGCCTCAGAACATACCCTACCAACCGATCCCGTTTCCTAGTCAAGTTGTGCCACAAATTCCTCTTCTCCCCAATTCTATTCAGTACCTCCTCATCAGTTACGTGATCTAACCATCTAATCTTCAGCATTCTTCTGTAGCACCACATTTCGAAAGCTTCTATTCTCTTCTTGTTTAAACTACTTATCGTCCATGTTTCACATCCATACATCGCTTCACTCCATACAAATACTTTTAGAAAAGACTTTCTGACATTTTAATCTATATTCGATGTTAACAAATTTCTCTTCTTCAGAAACGCTTTTCTTGCCATTGCCAGTCTACATTTTATGTCCTCTAATCTAATTCCCTCAACATCACCCGATTTAATTAGGCTACATTCCATTACCCTCACTTTGCTTTTGTTGATGATCATCGAATATCCTCCTTTCAAGACACTGCCATTCCGTTCAACTGCTCTTTCAGGTCGTTTCCTGTCTCTGACAGAATTACATTGTCATCGGAAAACCTCAAAGTTATTAATTCTTCTCCGTGGATTTTAATTCCTACTCCAGATTTTTCTTTCGTTTCCTTTATAGCTTGCTCAATATACAGACAGAATAACATCGGGGATAGGCTACAACCCTGTCTCACTCCCATCCCAACCACAGCTTCTCTATCATGCCACTCGACTCATATAACTGCCATCTGGTTGTTGTACAAATTGTAAATAGCCCTTCGCCTTCAGAATTTGAAAGAGAGTATTCCAGTCAACAGTGTCAAAAGCTTCTCTAAGTCTACAAATGCTAGAAACGTAGGTTTGCCTTTCCTTAATCTATTCTCTAGGATAAGTCGTAGGGTCAGCATTGCCTCACGTGTTCGACATTTCTACGGAATACGAACTGATCTTCCCCAAGGTCGGTTTCTATCAGATTTTAGATACTATTCATCTGTAAATAATTCGTGTCAATAATTTGCAGCCGTGACTTATTAAGCTGATAGTTCCGTAATTTTCACACCTGTCAACACCTGCTTTCTTTGGGATTGAAATTATTATATTCATCTTGAAGTCTGAGGATCTTTCGCCTGCGTCATACATCTTGTTCAGTACATGGTAGAGTTTTGTCAGAGCTGGCTCTCCCAAGGCTATCAATAGTTCTAATGGAATGTTGTCTACTCCCGGGGCCTTGGTCTTTCAGTGCTCTGTCAAATTCTTCACGCAGTATCATATCTCCCATTTAATCGTCACCTACGTCCTCTTCCATTTCCATAATATTGCCCTCAAGTATATCGCCCTTGTATAGGCCCTCTATATACTCCTTCCACCTTTCTGCTTCCCCTTCTTTGGTTAGAACTGGTTTTCTATCTGAGCTCTTGATATTCATACAAGTGGTTCTCTTCTTTCCAAGGGCCTCTTTAATTTTCCCTTTAGGCAGTACCTATCTTACCTCTAGTGACAGATGCCTCTACATCCTTACATTTGTTCTTTAGCCATCCCCGCTAAGCCATTTTGCGTTTCGTGTCGATCTCATTTTTGAGACGTTTGTATTCCTTTATGCCTGCTTCATTTACTGCATTTTTATATTTTCTCCTTTCATTAATCAAATTCAATATGTCTTCTGTTACCCAAGGATTTCTACTAGCCCTCGTCTTTTTACCTACTTGATCCCCTGCTGCCTTCACTATTTCATTTCTCAAAGCTACCCATTTTCCTTCTACTGTATTCCTTTCCCCTGTTCCTGTCAATCGTTCCCTAATGCTCTCTCTCTAAAACTCTCTACAACCTCTGGTTCTTTCAGTTTATCCAGGTCCAATCTCCTTAAATTTCCACCTTTTTGCAGTTTCTTCAGTCTTAATCTACAGTTCATAGCCAATAGATTGTGGTCAGAGTCCACATCTGGCCCTGGAAATACCTTACAATTTAAAACCTCGTTCCTAAATCTCTGTCTAACCATTACATAGGGTGGAGAAAAATTGTGTAACGAAATTTTAACCCTGGATAGCTGATGTCAGTACGACCAAAATTACTAATGTTGTGTAGATCGACATCGCACAATTTTTAAACTACAGATATTTGGCGCCACACACTCCGATTGGCCTCTGACGTGACCTATTCAACACGTGTGCGTATCACATTGGGGCAGTGATGGGGGAGGGGACGTTTGTTTGTGTGACCCAACAACCATAGAACTGCCCGTCAACCAACGAACGGCAACAGCGCAATCCCACGGCCAATCAGAGCGCGTGGTGCCAAGTTTCCGTAGTTCAAAAATGGTGCGCTGTCGACCTACACAACATTAGTAATTTTGGTTCCTACTGACATTAGCTATCCAGGGTTAAAATTTCATGACACAGTTTTTCTCCACCCTGTATAATCTATCTTTCAGTGTCTCCAGGCCTCTTTGAACTATACAAACATTTTTCATGATTCTTAAATCAAGTGTTAGTAATGATTAAATTATGCTCTGTGAAAAATTCTACCAGGCGGCTTGCTCTTTCATCCCTTACCCCCATTCCATATTTACCTACTACTTTTCGTTGTCTTCCTTTTGCTACTATCGAATTCCAGTCCCCCATGACTTAAAATTTTGTCTCCCTTCACTACCTCAATAATTTCTTTTATCTCATCATACATTTCTTCAAGCCCTTCGTCATCTACGGAGCTAACTGGCTTATAAACTTGTACTACTGTCATATGCGTGGGCTTCGTTTCTATCTTGGCTACAATAATGCGTTCACTATGCTGTTCGTAGTAGCTGACCCGGTCTCCTACTTTTTTATATTCATTATGAAACCTATTACTGTATTGTTCCCATTTGATTTTTTATTTATAACTCTGTATTCAGCTGACCAGAAGTCTTGTTCCTCCTGCCACCGAACTTCACTATTTCCAACTATAACTAACTTTAACCTATCCATTTCCCTTTTTAAAATTTTTAACCCACCTGCCCGATTAAGGGTTAGGACATTGCACGCTCCGATCCGTAGAACTCCAGTTTTCTTTCTCCTGATACCGACATCCTCCTGAGTAATCCCCACCCGGAGATCCAAATGGGGTACTATTTCACCTCCGGAATGTTTTACCCAAGAGGACGGCCATTATCATTTAACCATATGGTAAACCTACACGCCCTCGGGAAAAATTATGGCTGTAGTTTCCCCTTGCTTTCAGCCGTTCGCAGTACCAGCACAGTAAGGCCGTTTTGGTTAATGTTACAAGGCCAGATCAGTCAATTATCCAGACTGTTGCCCCTGCAACTACTAAAATGGCTGCTGCCCCTCTTCAGGAACCACACGTTTGTCTGGTCTCTTAACAGATACCCCTATGCCGTGGATGCGCCTACGGTACGGCTATCTGTATCGCTGAAGCACGCAAGCCTCCCCACCAACGGCAAGGTCCATGGTTCATGAAAAGGGGGGGGGGGGGTCTTTTATTTTATGTTCCTCGAAATATGACAGAAATTCTTGGGCTGTCCTCCGAAACCGTTTCGAAAACTTTGTGGGGCATTTTCGAAATGTCCCGATTTAGTCCAGTCAGTGATGGATAATTAGGGGAGAAAAATCATATAGTCGCAAATTCTTGCACAATGCTGAGAGGGAGTCTCATGAACAACAAACTAAAAAATCTGAACGTGAAGTGTGTGTGTTTGTGACGGGGCGGGAGGGAAATCGTTTAAAGGTCACATTTTTATGTTTTCCTCGAATAACTCCAAAACTGCGGCTTCTAGCGAAAATAATTCCGAGTTCAAAATTTAAATAAATTAAAGATCTTAACAAGACCATATTAATTTTTTATAGCACTAATAGTTTCCACCTTGCACGGGATGGAAAATTGCAAATTATTAAAAATATTGTTTCAGAGGTATAAAATTAATGTTCATCGTTAAATGAAGTGGGTTAGAAACAAGCATTAAATGTTTGCACCACGCCTAAGTGCAGCAGTGTCGTATTAAGAGATAAATTGTGTTCTGGGGTGTAACAGAAAGTAGGTCACTGGATTCTTTCATGTACTTCTGCACTTGCTGCTTCATAGGTCTGCAAACTGAAGATCGAGCAGGTGATTCCCTACTCTACCTACACATCTATGTTGCAAGGAGAAACAACAGGGTTTTTCACCAAGTTGAGCCTACCCTCCACAATGTGTCTTACGAATCATTGGCTACGTGTCCAGGGGAAGGGGAGAGCGGTGTTTATTTTCCACAGAGCGGGTTAGCACTATATGGAATGCAGATATGAGTAACTAATAATACTAACACAAGTAGCGCATATGGACAGAATACATATGTAAATCTCTGCACCCTGTCACACATTGCTAGAAGTGAAATTGATTATTAGACATCCAGTAATGCAACTGTAGTGTTCTTCCTGGGAGGGTGGCTTCCCTCACCACGAGAGCTGCTCGACTTTCAGTACAGACAGAATATACCATCCCACCATTTTCAGCCCAGTTCTCTTATATGAATAGACAAAATAGCTTTACTTAGCATACACATGTATATATGGTGGACTTATTTTCATTTTATTAAATGAATACTATTTACAGATGTTACGTGAGCTTATATGTGAAATACGTTCCTGAAGACAGTGGCTGAGAAGTGCTTGCTTTGCATGATTTTGTCAGGACTTACGTAGTATTGTTGGGAATGGATTTGACTGGTAAATGTGACACTTTGCTGCTGTCTGTAGTTGATAGGGTATTATAAAACCAGGTAATTGCGTTGTAGACACTTGTTGCTGAATTCATCAGTGCCCAGAAAGTTATTGCACATCTCTCGCCTTTAGTTGTGTTACTGGTAGGTTGCATAAGTCATTTCCACTCAGGAATTCCTAGCGTTTGTAGTGAGGGCTGCGCTGAGTTGATACACTTACCACACATCCACAGTATATCTTACAAGAGGGGTGTGAATATATTTGATGGAATCGGACTGAGCCGGACGCTGTAGCGGAGCGGTTCTAGGCGCTTCTGTCCGGAGCCGAGCTGCTACTACGGTCGCAGGTTCAAATCCTGCCTCGGGCAAGGATGTGTGTGATGTCCTTAGGTTAGTTAGGTTTAATTAGTTCTAAGTCTAGGGGACTGATGACCTCAGTTGTTTAGTCCCATAGTGCTTGGAGCCATTTGAATTTTTGAATGGGACTGATCATGTTCAAATTTAGAACAACGATCTGCTGTAACCTATTGCCTGACCTATGCAGAAATGTCTGGAGTTCTATGGCACCTACGTGACCTACTTCTGTTATAGAGGCATGTAATTTAAGCCTCTGGGTATTTTCAGATGTTGGAAGAACTGAGACTTAGTGATGCATTAGATACCCCTCACGCTGTGAAAAGTATTCCAGTCAGTGACAATGGAGATAAAAAATCGCCATTGTCGAACACATGTAGACAGCATGTTACGTTTGGGACAGGCTCTTCGGTGTGTTAGACATTTGACAGCTCCAGCTGCTAAGCGTTTTTACATAATAGCTTACTTAACAACTGAAAATAAGTATTCAGTCAACTGAAGATAACTCCACTATCTTCAGTTGAAACTTCCGGGCTGAGAAGCAGTGGTCGATGTATAAAATTTCCACCTAACGATTCGTCTCCATCTGCGGGAGACATCTTCTGAGGTCGTCCGGCTGCTGCCACTGAGGCTCCAGGTACTCTTGCATTTATAGAGCGCATAGAGGGCACCACCATTCGTCACGTGATGCCGACGGTACGCCTATCTTTAGATGGCGTCATCATTCTCGATTAAGAGTAGCTGATTGTAATTCTGATGGCGCAACGTCGACTCCACACGGGGAGGTGTAGTCTGTCTGTAAATTGAAAAGCGAGCAGCGCTCATCGTGAGAGAAGTCGCATTTCCAAGAGACCACTAAAGTTGCTGTACAGTCTGATTCAGAATAAATGTCTCCTCTATTATAGCAGTGTGCAGAGATTCACGAAGTTCTGCCTATGCGCTTTACCTACGTTAGTGTTATTAATAACTCATATCTGCATTCCATGTAGTGTTAACGCATTTTGTATAAATAAACTCCCCCAGGCATGTGTGCGCAATGCGTCGCCAGTGACTCATAAGGCGCGCTTTGGAGGGCCCGTATAACTTTGAAGCACCCTGTAGTTGTTTCTTGTTACGTAGTGGGGTAGACTGAGAAAGGAATTACTTGTTCGACCTCCAGTTTGCAAGCCTATGAGAGGGAAACACATAACGCAACCCAGAGACTTACCTTCCCACACACGTCCTTCCCCATCCCCCCCCCCCCCCCCCCCCCGTCAACCCTATTAACACAATTTATCCCTTAATACGGCCCCACTGCACTTATGTGTGATACATACGTTGTCTTAATCCACATCATTTAAATACAAACATTAATTTTATAGCGTTATAACAATATATTAACTTGCGATTTCTCCAACCCCTGAAAGCGGGAACTATTAATCCCAGAGAAAAAAAGTATACGACTTTTTTCGTGTTGTTGTTGTTGTCTTCAGTCCTGAGACTGGTTTGATGCAGCTCTCCATGCTACTCTATCTTGTGCAAGCTTCTTCATCTCCCAGTACTTACTGCAACCTGCTTCCTTCTGAATCTGCTTAATGTATTCATCTCTTGGTCTCCCTCTACGATTTTTACCCTCCACGCTGCCCTCCAACGCTAAATTTGCTAAATTTGTGATCCCTTGATGCCTCAGAACATGTCCTGCCAACCGATCCCTTCTTCTTGTCAAGCTGTGCCACAAACTCCTCTTCACCCCAATTCTATTCAATACCTCCTCATTAGTTATGTGATCTACCCATCTAATTTTCAGCATTCTTCTGTAGCACCACATTTCTAAAGCTTCTATTCTCTTCTTGTCTAAACTATTTATCGTCCACGTTTCACTTCCATACATGGCTACACTCCATACAAATACTTTCAGAAACGACTTCCTGACACTTAAATCTATACTAGATGTTAACAAATTTCTCTTCTTCAGAAACGCTTTCCTTCCCATTGCCATCCTCTCTCCTTCGACCATCATCAGTTATTATGCTCCCCAAATAGCAAAATTCATCCACTACTTTAAGTGTCTCATTTCCTAATATAATTCCCGCAGCGTCTCCTGATTTCATTCGTCTATATTCCATTATCCTCGCTTTACCGTTGTTGATGTCCATCTTATATCCACCTTTCACGACTCTGTCCATTCCGTTCAACTGCTCTTCCAAGTCCTTTGCTGTCTCTGATAGAATTACAATGTCATCGGCGAACCTCAAAGTTTTTATTTCTTCTCCATGGATTTTAATACCTACTCCGAATGTTCTTTTGTTTCCTTTACTGCTTGCTCAATATACAGATTGAATAACATCGGGGAGAGGCTACAACCCTGTCTCACTCCCTTCCCAACCACTGCTTCCCTTTCATGGCCCTCGACTCTTATAACTGCCATCTGGTTTCTGTACAAATTGAAAATAGCCTTTCGCTCCCTGTATTTTACCCCTGCCACCTTTAGAATTTGAAAGAGAGTATTCCAGTCAACATTGTCAAAAGCTTTCTCTAAGTCTACAAATGCTAGAAACGTAGGTTTGCCTTTCCTTAATCTTTCTTCTAAGATAAGTCGAAGGGTCAGTATTGCCTCACGTGTTCCAACATTTCTACGGAATCCAAACTGATCTTCCCCGAGGTCGGCTTCTACTAGTTTTTCCATTCGTCTGTAAAGAATACGCGTTAGTATTTTGCAGCTGTGACTTATTAAACTGATAGTTCGGTAATTTTCACATCTGTCAACACCTGCTTTCTTTGGGATTGGAATTATTATATTCTTCTTGAAGTCTGAGGGTATTTCGCCTGTTTCATACATTTTGCTCACCAGATGGTAGAGTTTTGTCAGGACTGGCTCTCCCAAGGCCGTCAGTAGTTCCAATGGAATGTTGTCTACTCCCGGGGCCTTATTTCGACTCAGGTCTTTCAGTGCCCTGTAAAACTCTTCACGCAATATCGTATCTCCCATTTCATCTTCATCTACATCCTCTTCCATTTCCATAATATTGTCCCCAAGTACACCGCCCTTGTATAGACCCTCTATATACTCCTTCCACCTTTCAGCTTTCCCTTCTTTGCTTAGAACTGGGTTTCCATCTGAGCTCCTGATATTCATGCAAGTGGTTCTCTTTTCTCCAAATGTCTCTTTAATTTTCCTGTAGGCAGTATCTATCTTACCCCTAGTGAGATAAGCCTCTACATCCTTACATTTGTCCTCTAGCCATCCCTGCTTAGCCATTTTGCACTTCCTGTCGATCTCATTTTTGAGACGTTTGTATTCCTTTTTGCCTGCTTCATTTACTGCATTTTTATATTTTCTCCTTTCATCAATTAAATTCAATATTTCTTCTGTTACCCAAGGATTTCTACTAGCCCTCGTCTTTTTACCTACTTGATCCTCTGCTGCCTTCACTACGTCATCCCTCAGAGCTACCCATTCTTCTTCTACTGTATTTCTTTCCCCCATTCCTGTCAATTGTTCCCTTATGCTCTCCTGAAACACTGTACAACCTCTGGTTCTTTCAGTTTATCCAGATCCCATCTCCTTAAACTCCCACCTTTTTGAAGTTTCTTCAGTTTTAATCTACAGTTCATAACTAATAGATTGTGGTAAGAGTCCACATCTGCCCCTGGAAATGTCTTACAATTTAAAACCTGGTTCCAGGGAACTAAAATTAGTTTAAATTTGTACTGGAAAACATTTTGGCTAGAAGCCTAGATTTTCGAGTTATTTGAGAAAAAATAAAAAAGTGACTTTTAAATCCATCTGTATGCCATCGCTCATACCACACCAGTCAGGATTTTTAATATGTTGTTCTTGACACTCGGTCCTACCAATGTGCAAAAAATTGTAACAACACGATTTCTCTCCTAATGAATATTTTTTATCTTCATTGATATGTTGTGATTACGCAGGAACCTAAGTGTACAGTTTAAATTTTACGGAATGTTCTGTTTCTATGAGGACATTATTCACTACATATTATATTACTCTGCCTCGTAATTTCATACACTCCCCTTCATGATGCCGTTTATCGAAAACTTTTCTCATCAGTTTAACCACCTTGTCTAAACGTCCGGTTTATCGTGTTCACTTCCCTACATCCCATTAATATTAACCGTACAGTTACCAACAACAGCACACAACGAAAATGCTGCCGACACCGGAAGTGTATTTCTACCTGAATTAGCTTGGAACGCACGTTCATTTTAGAATTACTGGAAGTATATGGATGTTCGCAAGCCTTATTGTACGTAAAATCAAACGACCAACAATCACGCAAACTAAGCTGAGAATCGGCGTGGTGGCTTTTGGAAGAGATTTTCCATTTACAGTCGCTACCATCAGCCACAGCGCTGAGTGTCAGCTTAGTTTGCGTGAATAACATAGTAACCTTCAGAAGAAATGCGAGCAGCACGATCAGTTGTTGTCCAAGTATGGAGAAACTTATCCGGGAGAAGGTACACCTCAATTAGGAAAGAAGTTAAATTCATTGCGGACAAATTGTAGGAAGGCGCTGAATTGCAGGAAAAGTGTCTCGCAAATGACTGTCCTTTAAACACCTGCAAAATTACGTCAGCCAAGTGAGTGTCCTTTAAGCATCTGCGAAATTACGTCAACCAGTCCTCATTTTGTAGGAAATTTTCATGCGTCAGATTTCTTCTCTTCTCGTACCTCTCCTGCACGCATCTAAGTTTCGTCTTTTCTCCGCGAACGCAGGCAGCTCAGACTCCAAACAACAACTGGCCTCTATATCTGCCATGTTTGCAAATCTTGAGCTTTGATGCGAAGTTTGCGCAATATCAGTGTGCTGCCTGGAGCTAACCCTCCATATACTGAACAGTATTCTTGCCCACCATAATTGTTGGTCTAGGGGCCGCTAAACGACGCACAAAAGCGACTAAAGATAGAAACATTTGGATCAAACGAATGAAGGAGGGGCATTGCTGCCTGTTAGTTGCACCCTTACCTCAGTTCAAGCAAGTCAAACATGCGAAAATCATCCTTCATCTTCCAGGTGAGGCTTCAGTGCACCATGTCTCTTATTCCTGTTTTTTGACACCATATTATACATGGTATTGTGTCGTGGATTAGCACATAATGCACCATTTACATCGTAACTCCATATTACAACAAAAGATACTTACTTAGTGCAAAGATATAACGATTCAGAGTCCAGAGATTAACCACATATTATTTATTTACAACCCTCAACTATGTCTGTGCTTGAACAAGACTCGAAATGTTCGAACAGTTTATGTCAACTTTCGGGAAATCTCGGATTCTGTTCGGTCTTTTGATAATACTGTCACAACGACCTGTCTTAGCGTTTATACCGCACTATGGATTTTAACAACAAAAATAACTGTGAAACACGGACAGAAATATCTTCTACAACACAGGTCACGCGTAGCAACGGCAACTAATAAATAAATAAATAAATGATTGCAACAATAGTCTGTGTAATTCTCGAGCTTTCGCTCGTCCCGCGATCTAGTGAGGTCTGATGGTACTATCTTTAAGACGGGTCATTCCACTGTATTTGCTCCCACGATAAAAACTACAATCACTTTATTACGATACAGTTCGTTTATACGACATTTAATTCCTTAATTATTTCATTTGAATGCTGTCGTCTTGTTTTCAAACTGATTAAAATTTCGTGAAGTTTTCAATCTGTTATTCAAATATATGAGCAGGGATTGAACTGCTCATTTGCAACCTACTTAGTACATCATTAAAGCCTCTCTTAATCAAATAATGTTATACTGGGTTCCGTCAAGCAATATTTTTTGGAGGAAAACATTTTCATCTTTGTCTGTTGCCTTAACTTAAAAGTAGGCACAAATGTTTATATACCCATGCACACTGTATAAGAGCTCGTATTGTAAATTTGTTCAAATAGAATAGGAGTTTGTTAAGTGGTAGGATTTAATACTGTTTCCTACACTGTTTCATGAAATTGTGAAATTTATGTAGAGCCATAGCTTACTGATGTTGCTAGTTCGTAGTTTCTTGCGTATAACTTGCACTTGTGCCGCCGAAGTCAAATGTCACGAGATTGTTGGAACAAGGTCAATACTGTATCGAACGCTAAAGTGTATCGGGAAATCTCGAGCCCGTTCGAACGCGAGTATTATTTGCCCAGACTTATCCCCAACAGTTATGAATCTCTCCAAAATGACACAGTAATCTTGGAAAAAATCCCATTTCATTGGTATCTAGTTACCTTGAAATTTTACTATGTTAGTAACATGAAAGCGTATCGCTTAAAGAGCGTCGATGCGAAGACTCCTAGGCAGTTTTCCTGACTGTTGTGCACATGGTATAGTCCTATTAGAAACAGCATGAGGCTTTTCACTCGCATCCACGATACTCTGTGTTTCGGGTTACACTTCAATACTTAACATTGTAAGTATTAAAACAGGTATCCCAGGCAAATTCATTCTGTACAGAGAAGGACCCCCAGGAAGTGTGGTCCAAGCACGACCGAGGTAGCTTACACAACTCTTATTAGACCAATACTTGAAGATCGCTCATCAGTATGTGATCCGTACCAGGAAGGAAATCAATAAAATCCAGAGAACAGCAGCGCTTGTGATTACAGTTTTATCATCGTTTCATCATCGCCACACGACACAGGAGAGTGAGAGAGAGTGTGTGTGTAGTCTCATTCCTTGACACATTTTCCCAAATGACAGGTATTTTACGGCTAGACTGCTCCCCTGAAATCCTATTTATTGCGGTATTTTACTATCACCTGCTGCGACAACAACTTCTAGAGCTGAGCATTACTACCACACAATTGTTCAGCTCAGTGTTTATCTCAGCAGCGAACATAAAACCCTGTTGATAAAACGCCAAGTGTGGGTAGGTTATTACATTCCACAGAAATCAGCATTATGATTATCAAAACAGTGTTTATATGAAAATTCATCTCTAAGTTTTCCAGTTGTTAGTTCAGCCAATAATTTTATTATCATGTGTCACATTTTGTATCACTGCGCGAATTCGTATGTCTGTTTGTTGTATAATCTGCACGGTGCATTTACGACTTTTCTCTCGTTTTTCAGGACTTGGTGCTTGACGAAACGCAGTCTTTAGAAATTCTGAAGCGAATGAGTCGGATTGTCCTCATTCTGAAGGTATGAATACTCATTCTTCTGTATGATACGAGAAATTAATTTATTACTTACAATAATTAATCATACTGTTAATCACATATCCACACTCTTGCATATTCATACTGAAGTCGTTGTTGAAGCAATAACGTAGCGTGCTCAGTAATGTCACATGTGTTATGTTCAAAAATCCACATGGAATCCACAAATAGATGTTTGCGGAACTGTTCCTCCGTGAGACATATAGCGCCGTGGACAACGGAGCTCATATTCAAGCCGTGTTCCTTGACTTCAAGAAGGCATTTGACACTTGCTCCGCCGAGCGGCCTCAGGCGCTGCAGTCATGGACTGCGCGGCTGGTTCGAGTCCTCCCTCGGGCATGGGTGTGTGTGTTTGTCCTTAGGGTAATTTAGGTTAAGTACTGTGTTAGCTTAGGGACTGATGACCTTAGCAGTTAAGTCCCATAAGATTTCACGCACATTTTAACTTTTTTTTTTTTTTACACTTTCTCCCGCACTGTCGCTTAATGGAAAAAAATGAGCTTATCAAGTATCGGAGCAGATTTGCGACTGGATTCAGGACAGGCAGACATAACTCGTCGCTCTTAACGGAACAATATCGACAGATGGGAAGATAATTTCCGAATACCCAATGGAAGTGTGACAGCATCGTTACTGGTTACAGCGTTTATAAATGATCCAGTAGAAAGTTTCGGAGGCTCCTCAAGGCTTTTTTTGGTGATATAGTTGTCTGTAAGGAAGTAGCAACACCAGAAGCCAGCATAGGTTTACAAAACGACCTGCTGAAGATTGATAAATGGTGCACGCTTTCCGCAGTTGACCCTGAAAGTAAATAAATGTAACATATTGCGCTTACGTAGGAAAAAGAAATCCACTAAAGTACAATTACACCGTTGATGACAAATAGCTGGTAACAGTGTGCAGCGTAAAATATCTGGGAGTAACCATCCAGAGCAATCAAAGTGGAATGAGCTCGTAAAACAAACAGTAGGGAAAGCAGAAGCCATACTGAGATGCATAGGAAGAATCTTAACGAAATGTAACTCATCCACGAAGGAAGAAGCTTACAAGGCGCTTGTTCGACTGCTTCTTGAGTATTGTTCATCAATCATACCTCAGCAGGTATGACCGGTAGAAGAAATAGAGAAGATCATAAGAAGAGGCGGCACTCCAGTAGCAGACACTACAAGAGAGGCGTTGAAACTTCCTTCCAGATTAAATCTGTGTGCCAGACCGAGACGCAAAGTCGAGACCTTTGCCTTTCGCGAGCAAATGGCAAAAGACTCGAGTTCGAGTCTCAGTCTGGTACACAGTTTTAATCTGCTCAGAAGTTTCATACCAGCGCACTCTCCGCTACAGAGTGAAAATTCCAATCAAGAGAGGCGTTGTGTATCACAGAGAGGAAAGAACTTTTTTGGAAAGGTCGGGCTACTTCTTAATTCCTCCCACATACCTCTCGCGAAATGACAAAGGCAAGAAAATTCGTGAAATACACAGGGTTATCAGCAATCATTCTTCCCACACGTCATGTGCAAGTGGAGCAGGAAATGGGGATCAATTAGTGGTATCAGAAGTTGACTGTGCCACACACCGTAAGGTGGCTAGCAGAATCTAATGCATATGTAGAACAATTCTGGGAGAAGAAATGAAATTAAGGTCTGGCATCCTGTCGACGACGAGGTCGTCCGAGATCAAGTCTGGTTTGGAGAGGATGAGAACGGAAAGAGCTTGAAATCATTGTTGGGAATAGGATACTAATTGTTAGCAGCACATCTTTACATACACATTAACACAAAGGGGGTTATCTAACAATCACCTGCTTCTTTTGACTTTGTGCCGTGTCGGTCCAGGGCCAGCATGGCTATTAACGGATTTTGTTTTGGTTGAGAATTGGGCTGCTACCCTTCATGTCGCCACCCCCTTACTTCCCCCTCCCTTTCCCCCAAATACGGAATATGTGTATCACAACTATCCTTGCGAAAAGTTATTCATTTGAAAGCGAGCGGAAGTTTTTCTACATGTTTAAGAAATCGTGTAACTGAGGCAGAACTTAGTTACCAGCCTGGCATTCATCTAGTGGGATGTGGAAAACCGCCTGAAACTACATCCAAACTGGCTGGCACACAAACGCACATCATTAACCCGCCAGGTGGACTCGACCCAGGGCCGGTTCGCCTCCTCATCCCAGAAGCAGCACTTTAAAAAGTACAGCTATGAGGGAGGGTAAAGAGCAATGTCAAATAGTACTCCACCTAGAATTCCCTGGACGGTGTAGGATCCCAGTTGGAGGTAGCAATGGGAATAACAACACAAATACAATTGATTCATTCTATTCTTGGAAAACAATCGACTCATTCGGTTGCAGTTTTATATATCGGCTGAATTATTCATTCATTCTTTTGAGTGAAATTAGTCTGTGGGAGCAACCAAATGAAAACAGTCGATTCTGTCAGGTGGACTACCCATTCATTGTTTCCGGTAGAACCAGTATGTGGGAGCAACTGAATCAAAGAAGTTGTTAAGTGGATCAGACTATTCATTCATTCTTTTGAATGAAACTAGAGTTTGAAGTCGAGTTTAGGTTAATTCTGCACACCTACGTCATGCATTCTCCGACATCAATTAGCGTTCAGTAGCGTTGCGAGATCTCTGCGGTGAAAGCCGTAGCTGTAGTGGATACAACATACTGTGTCCACTAGATGCGCAGTGTGGGGAGAGTAGAATTGGTGGGGGCGAGGTCGCTCAGAGCGCTGTTGAGGGAAATGCTGAGTGCTGGGTGGGAAGTGCCGTTCTAAATTGAAGCCTATGCTCGCATTTTTATATACGGGGTGTACATAATGTCACGGAACATTTTCAGTTATTTGTTGCACAAGAACCGAACATTGTACAGATAAGATACATATGTCATTTTAAAGAGAAACCCTGAAAGTTTATTTTCATATATACCGCGACAGTGTAGTTTGGTAATTTGCTGTTAGCGCTAGTCGCAAACATGGCGAGTTCAGGTGGGGAGCGAGCTTTCTGTGTGTTGGAGTTTAACAAAAACTGGATATTCCTACTTGGAGATGTAGCAGCAGTAGCTGATCCCTCAAATGCAATCAAACTCTCCGTTTATCTTTCAGCAGGATGGGGCTCCACCCCATTTTCATTGTGAAGTTCGTGGGTACCTGAGCACAGAGCTGCCACATCGATGGATCGGCTGTGTTACAGAACGGGATAGTTGTTTCATGAAATGGCCTTGCCGAACGCCAGATCTCACACCATTTGACTTTTTTCTGTGGGGACACATTAAAGATCTGGTGTATGTACCACCTCTATCACGTGGTGTATCAGAGCTCCGGGAGAGAATACAGGAAGCAACTGCCACAGTACGCGACGGGTGGGTCAAGAATTCGGTTATTGTATTGACGCCTGCCGGGTCATTCATGGGTTCGCATATCGAATGTTTGTAAAAAATATAAAAAAATTTCAGAGTTTCTCTTCAAACTGCAATATATATATATATATATATATATATATATATATATATATATATATATATATATGACATCTGTATTTCTGTGTAATAAATAATTGAAACTGTTCCCGGACTTAGTGTATACTCTGTATATTAAGGGGGGCCCCTCCACACCCACACTTGCAAGGTGACCATTCAGAAACATCTACTGTCACCTCTGCTTTCGTCAGTATCTAAAACGAACTCCGTCGAAAATGCAGTGATTATTTGCGCCTGACCTCTTAATCATTTTTAACTTTCAGAGAAGTATCATGAATGGCGAATTTTGAGAAAAACCTACACATTTCTCTGGTTGCCATGTCAAAATCTGCTTCTTTTACCAAAACACAAATCAGTTTACACTGTCTCTTCCCACTAACGTATTGAGCAGACACAATTACAAGAGAATTCTGAAACAGTGATTTATTAAGTTTATTACGTGATGAACTGTGGAAAAGTAAATTCAGTAGCTTATGAAAAAGCACATCCTAGGTACAAAAAAGCGTGTAACGTCCTCACATATGTTGTTGCAAAACCCATAGCATTTCTCGTTTCACCAGCTACCTATGGCACTTAAAAATTACACTCTTCTCACCCTAAAAGTCTGTAGCTATTGTAATAACAAGGTGGATAACGAAGTTTTACATAATAACGATATGTTAAAATACTCTCCTCTTTGCGTGTATTATTTTCCAAAATCTCATTTCAATATCTCAAAATCGTTTATGAAATGTGAGGAATGTTGTGGATATTTCGCTCCGGCGCATTGCGATCGCAAATGAGCGTTCTACATCAGATCAATTTTCTCGAGATTGGTGACAGATAGATATCTCCACTCAAGTCTAAAGAAAAATTTAATATGTTAGCTAAATTTTATATGCAACAACATATTACGTAACGTGCAGCAAACGCAAAATCGTAGCGACCTGTTATTTTTCATTGCGCACTTTTCCGAATTTTGTTCAGTGTCTTACTGTCACGTATGTATCGCAATAACTACGACCATTAACGAAGTAATGGGCACAACATCGTGAACCTGACATATGAGTAAAGCAAAAATTATTTATTTTTTTTATGGAATAGTTTCTGTAAAATCGTTTGAGAAAAAATGCAGAGTGGGCGCCTCAACTCTGCCATCCGTGACCGGCCAAAACGCTGAGAACACTTAGCGGCCTCCGCTTGCGAACAAAGGAATGAGCTCGCCCAGCGCTTTGAACGAAAACTGCTCACTGCGCATCGACCACGGAATCCTGCGCGAACTATGAAGCGAGCATTAAACGTCATCGTAGCGACTTGTTTAGTGAATTTCTACTCCATTTGTTGCGAGCTGTCATCGCTGATGGTGGTGGTAGGTGCTAAATTCTGCATAAACAAGCGAGAGACATAATTTGCAGAACACACCCATTCTTCAAGAGGAAAGCACGCGTGTTCGTGAACTGCAACTGTCGCTTTGAATCGTCAGCAACGCCGTGCAGTGTCTTACTTTCAGGAAATATCGCGATAACTACGACCATTAACGAAATGATGAGCATAACGTCATGAACCTGACAAATAAGTAAAGCAAAAATGAATTTTTTTACCGAATAGTTCCTGTAAAGTCATTTGAAAAAGATCCGTGCCTCGACATGCGTGAACTGTCATCGTTCGTGGATCGGACTGTAGCAAGTGGACAAAATTGCTGCAGTCATTGGTCCCTGTCTTACACACTTCTTAATCTAACGTAAACTAACTTATGCTAAGGACAACACACACACCCATGACCGAGGGTGGACTCGAACCTCCGACGGGACGAGCCGCGCTAACCGTGACAAGGCGCCCCAGACCGCAGGGCTAATGAGTAGGATGCAAATGACATTTAAGACATTCAGTTATCTGTCGGGCGTGGCGACATCGCGGTGTATACGATCGCCCATTGTCGGCGGCTTCTCATTGTCTCAATAAAGAAGTATGAAAAACACAAGGTGTTCGAAAATTGCCTTTACGACTTTGATCACATATATTTCATAAATTGGGAAGGTAGAAAAGAGCCGTTTGCGACATAATGTTCATATACACCTAAGGTTCTAGTAGCTGCTTAACACAGTTCAGTGTGTTAAGCTGACCATATTTTCTAGAACTAAATTCGAAACACATTAGAAATTTTGATATTACAAAAACGTCTAACTTTAGCGTTAAAATGTAAACGATCACTTTAACTTTTTTACAAAAAGTACATTACTTTATATTTTTTAACACCTTTAAAGATGTCCTGTGACTAAGTGCTCCCGTCGGATAGACCGTTCGCCGGGTGGAAGTCTTTGGATTTGTCGCCACTTCGGCGACTTGCGCGCCTATGGGGATGGAATGATGATCATTAGGACAACACAACACCCAAGCCCTGAGCAGAGAAAATCTCCGACACAGCCGGGAATCGAACCCGGGCCCTTAGGATTGACATTCTGTCGCGCTGACCACTTTTCTTTTTTCGGTATTGTTCGTTGTGTTTTGGTCTAGGTGGACGTCACAAGATATCCGTTCAAGTTGATCGTTGATTCCTTTACTCAGTTTTTTTATAACTGAGGGCGAGCAGCCCTCTGACTGAACACGCTGAGCTACCGTGCCGGCAGACTAACATCGCTTTCGTAGTTTCTACAACAAACTGCGTTTTGTCACTGCTCCATTCATTACTCATTTGGGAAAACGCTCCTTCAGTAACAGCAACCCGATACTGGGAAATGAGCATACAATTTGGAATAAATAGTTTCGTAATTATTAAATCCGGAACAAATAGGTGTCCCGAATTACTTTTGAAACAATTCGGGGCTGAGCTAGAAAAATTGTGACTATCACAGAAAAGAGGGGACGGAGGGGCGGATGGTCATCTTAAATACGTGCACCGTTTATAGCACACAAGTTATCTAAGCGTTATTCCAGTTCCATTTCCGGCCTAGGACGTCCTCATAAAAGTGTGCTATTGCTGCTCTAATGCAAGCTCACAGCTCGCGCAAGTCCCGCCAGAAGAAAAAAATGCAGTGGGGTTCGGCAGGACCTGGGTGCCGGACCTGGTCTGTACAAACCATTCCACACCGTGCCAACTCCTAGAGGGTGGTCAACCAATAACTAACGTGGAAAAATAAGAAAAAGCAGCTTTACGAGTGTGTGAACATTATGCTGCAAACCGGACCTTTCTACTTATTCCCATTTCTAAAACATACGTGATCAAAGTTGTAAAGATAATTTTGGAACACGGTGTATACGTATAGGAGAGCGGCTAAGCGTTTTTAAGAGACTAAAACGAAGAAACTATCTATATTTAAGTCCTCCTCTAGTGAATTTTACCTAATGTTTATTACAATCTATTTCCAATCAACCGAACTTCCACAGGCACGAAAAAAGGTCCAGGTTTACCCCTGACAGTTGCATGTAAATCCCTCCCGCACGCCTCTGTACGCCCTTAAAATTAGGACCAAACCGGGGAAATCCGGACGTATTGCAGCCGTAGATGAGTTAGAAAAGGTGAGCTCATTGATTCCCTTGAGGGTATAAGAACAAGAAAGAAACCTTGCCTCGTTTTAGTGACAGTTCGCATTCCGTTTTATAGGCAGTGCGTGATGATGTCCACAAATGCAAAGTCATTTTAATATTCAGCCATTTATTTATGTGGACGGTAAATATTTTGTACAGAAAAGTTCGTCACCAGCTACCATGTTTTCAGTTTTACAGGTAGTGTCACAACTATTAAAAATACACAAGCACAAATTTTTAGCACTATCTGCATGACTTTGAGAATCTGGATGATGCAAGAAGAGATTATTTAATACTGATTAGTCTGTTTTAAAAACGTGTTATTTTAAAAAGTTTTTATATTTAAATAGTTATTTTCTGCTTTTTAGTCTTATGTGTCTGAAATTTTTCAGTTGATTTGAAACATTTTGGTGAGACTACAACAGGACATGTGGTAAACTTCATGTTTATTTCCGTTTGTCTTGAAATGGGTCAACCAGTACATTACTTTCTTATGGACATATCTCGCGAGAAGACCGCGAATCGAAAAATTAGAGAGAATCGTGTTGACAGAGTAGCTTAGTAGCAGTCGTTCTTAAGTGTGAAATATTCGCGTCTGGAACAAGAAAACAAGGAAATAGAAGTGGTTCATCAAATACCTACTGTCCATCATATACGAGTAAAGAAAGCGAGCTAATATTGCATTGCCTTCCAGTTGTGAGCTAAGTTGAAAGTTTCAAGTCTATTGCTTATCAGGGAGTTCGTTTAAAATTAGTTGCAAAATTTGTACCGAACAGGCAGACCGACCGAAAAACAAAGTACCCTCCGCCACACACCAGACTCTCAAGCGAGTTAATATTACAGTATCATCCAGTTCTGAGCTGTGCTGAAAGTTTAAAGTCTCCAGCTCATCGGGAAACCGACTTAATGAAAACGTGTTAAAAAGGGATTGTTCATTTATATATACACAAATTTACAGTGCAGCACCAATTATTAAACTTTTAAAACCAACCAAAATTTGATATTTAATGTCACAAGTATTTCTGTAAGTAAATATGTACATTTTGAATGTACCTTGTTTTTAGAAATATACTTTTTATTCACATCTCTTTGAAGTAAAATACATAATTTGTCTCTAAAAAAGTGATCAAACGTAGTCATGGTTCAGGTATAATCGAAAAAGTATGTAAAGTATGTAAATAAAATCATTCAAACCCAGTGAGTGAGAAAACCATTACATGACGCCCGAAAACGACGGAGACTTGTTTCTGTCGGTTGTCTCACACTGAATGAAACTACTCAAACACGGTGAGTGAGTGAAAACATTCATGTAGCTGACATGACAGCTGAGACTAGTTTCATTTGGTTGTTTCAAAACAAGCGACTTACCAATCGATTTTTAAAAACAGTCGATTGTTCCATCATTAGTTGCAGGTTGCCTATCTAACGACCTGTAGACACAACAAAATATTTTCATTATTTCGTATATTTACTGCCCGAATTTAAAAATTTAAAGTGCTGTCGTAATACATTCAATAAGAGATACAATCATACGTTAAAGTAGTAACAAAGTAAGTCAAGTATTGCAGATGGAAAATGTGTATATGTCTCGCGGCAGCGTAACTGACGGCGCACAAATTACACAGACGTTATTCATCCAGAATCTGAAAATGAGTGCACTTAGCGACCTCCAACAAACTTTACACATTATCTCAAAGCTTTGCGGTTTTTTCACTCTTTCACAGCCACGCAAAATGATGAAAGTGAAAAGGTTTAAAGCTTACTGCCACATTTACGATGTACATCTAGGAAAACTTCAGCATCAGACCTTATGTTTTAACTTATAACGTGTTTACTATTAATTGTATTCGCAACACATTTGCAGAAAGTACCCGCATATACCACTGAACGTACCTACATAGTTATATCTTATTACGACACAAGCCGGCCGCGGTGGTCTTGCGGTTCTAGGCGCGCAGTCCGGAACCGTGCTACTGCTACGGTCGCAGGTTCGAATGCTGCCTCGGGCATGGATGTGTGTGATGTCCTTAGGTTAGTTAGGTTTAAGTAGTTCTAAGTTCTAGGGGACTAATGACCACAGCAGTTGAGTCACAGCAGTTGAGTCCCAAAGTGCTCAGAGTCATTTTTTTTACGACACATAGTTCAGGAGATAATGACATCATAACCATATAGACACGTGAAAAACTAGGTTTTGCGTAAAACAGAGCTCAAATTACCGCAGACTATACTCATTCAATGTTTGATTATGAGAGCACTTAGAGATTTCCATCAAAATTCAAACATAATTTCAAATCGTTTCTGAACTTTGTCTTCCTTACTTACGTAATGTCAAACAGTTAACACATTAACTCAGACGTTTGAAGCTGTTTTATACATGGGAGTTCGATTGTTTAAAGGACTGGTGATGGCCGAGAGGGGGAGGGGAGTGGCGGCGTTAGTGGTTTCCTACTAAGTACTTTAAATACACATTACAACCTTTTGAGTCATGCCACTTGGAGGTAATGCTAAAAGTAGGCATTTTTCGCACTCCTTATAGCCCGCCACTAATTAACGTAAACATTGATACGTAATCCCACTATTCCACATTGATACTGGTAAATACTGTTTTCTTACGTACATCTGCATCGTTCATCGACTGGCCCCCCTCATGAATACCAAACGGCATCCAAAACGGCGCATAATATCTCAGACATAAACTGTTCAGTGGGTTATTTCAACGACTTTCAGCCACTGATTCACTCGCAGGAAGGACAATGGTTCGCACAGACCACATTCCGTATATGGAGTATAGCGTGTTGCAAATGTTTCCGATAAATCTCATGTTACAAGACTACCATGCCAGATAACATCCTGTTAAAGGCTTCTAAAAAAATGTGCTGCTGATCGGTATATTAGGTTCGCTTTAGTATAAGTGTGCCGACAGGAATAAAGGGTGACAGAGCCGTGGGGCACCACGCGTAGCCGAAACATTTAATAACCAATGGAACAGACTAGGAGGTCTTGCAGTATGGCCACTCAGTTCACATACATTAATCTTTTGAATTTATCAGTTTGAGAACATATAAAGCCATTGCTGAACCCCGCACCCATCACCAATGTGCATACGGTACAAAAGCTCGTGTCCCTTGCACATATTCACAAACGAAGACAGGAAATGTTGCAACGGGAGTTAACTACGTGGAGAATCTCCTCTGTGCCAACGCGCAGATGACTAACACAGGATACAATCGCAATCATTTCAACAAACTTTTGTTTCTGGGAATACGTTTATCGTACGTTTCTTTTGGTGATGGCCAGTACTGTCTGCTTCAACAATATTTAATACTTTGCCTTACTACCCTGTGTCTGGAGTAGTTGCTGGGAATGTAAAGGAATCACTAGTCAGAGTCCATGTTCAAATAAACTTATGTTTGAAACGAACAGCGGTGTGATTAGTATGATGACGAATTCATGAGCCTCGTATTTGCTTATTATCGAAACTAAAAGATTACATTTCAATGTCAGGCAGCCACATCTTATACCCTCGTAGTCATCTCTTTGTAAACTTTAGAACTGTTTGCTCTGTACATGGATATGTTGCGCATATATGGACAGCAACTTATCAGTGTGTTGTGGTATCCATGTGACGGCGATCTGCAGCTTTTGCGAACGAAGTTTATACTAATTTAGTATTTTGCGAAGAAAGCTGATAAAATTTAGTATTTTGTGAAATAAGCTGGTAGTAATTTAGTATTTTTTCGAAATAAGCTGATTGTAAAAAACTAGGTTGTTTAGGAAATCAGCCTTATGCAAACACAATTAGTTTATTTTATATTTCGCAGTTATGTTTCTACACCAATGTGTCATCTTCTGTCGGTTAAATTTTTATTTTCTGTAAAGTACAATATCACATTTGTAATAATTTAACGACTGTAGGCCTAAGAAATACAATATTTGCAATTTGCTTCGTTTTGTTTGGACACTCACCTTAAAATTACATCGCTAATTGAACTGTATTATTGTACATCGATTTTAGTGCTCGTTTTCGTCTGCAAACTAGCCATGAAGAAAATTATTGTGTATTTGTGGAGAGCTGTTTCGAGGTTAGAGGTTATGTACGTTTCTGTACTTACATTTTCCGTCCTGTTTCGTGTCCCTGATTGGTGTTTCAATCAGCTACTATTTAGTGCATTGCTTTCACTCAGTTCTTCAAACATTTCCGCTCACTTCTTCACCTCACATGCACTTATACAAATAGTACTGATAGTGATTGAGTATAATCCATCTTAAAGATGTGAGGTAAAGGGTGTAATGTTTTAACAGTAGCAGTTCATAGCATGCAACCGTATCCCTATGCCAAATATAGCTAAACAACGCGTTTCGAGAAACAATGCTCTCATCATCAATTTGTAAAACTTAGCCCACGACGCGAAAGCGCTAAAATACCTGCCCCGACACCAACGCCTCGATTGTGCTGATAGACTCATGAGCTAGGTTTCAGAATCTCATGATTACAGCGTTGTCTCCTGAAACGTGTAGTTTCTGCAGGACGAAATTACTGTTGAATACTGCCAGTTATTACTGCTGAGCTGATGGCCTGGTGTTCGTAGTGTTTTAGAGGATGACTCACATGCTGTAACAGTGATTTCCCTTGAGAAGATGTCGAAGTTAAATGGTCTTTCGTAATAGAAGATGGTATGTGATAACAAGAAAAGTCATTTTTAATTACATCTTGTCATTTGAGCGACAAGAGAGAGAGAGTGAAAATGTGTCAGTGGGTCATAGGCGGAAGTAGCTTCAAGCAAACAGCCAATGGGACAGTGCGATTCATATCTGGGTGAGTAGGTCAGGAACTATGGGAGGGGAGCGGCAGCTCACGTCTCGCATCAGCTGATCGCAACTACGGTGCTAAGAGGAAATATCGATATGTGTGACCATTCAGTGACGAAGAAGGAAAAGAAACGAAATGGAGCTCCTAGTTGAAACAGAAAGCAGTCGCTCGTGGAATCCTGATGGTATTCCAAATCCGCCATTAGCGATGATAAGCTAAATGCGATGTAATCGTCTTGAAAAGCGGCGATGAAAACAGATGCGGCGCAACTGTTCTCCTTGGAGGTAACCACTTGCCGAAATTCTGCAGGACCTGTCTTGCACAGTAAGTACGGGTGGCCGAGTATTTTCTCCCTGGTGAATGTCGACGACTACGTGGCTGGAGGTAAACACGTTGGTAATCACAACACTGCGACTTTCCCACTGATCATCTGCAAATCAGCGATTGTACTTAACTGCGTTTCTGCTGTAGTGCAGGTACTGCAAGTGAAAATAGCGTAGCACATTATATCTCGAAGTGACGTTCGTTTGCGGTGTAATCGGCTCTATGAACGAATCCATTATTACATAGCAACTGTGGGAGGCTACCACGATACGTAAAATAGATTAGATTAGATATACTGTTCGTTGTGTTAACCCTTACTGAGTAGATCCTTGAGGACATGGAACATGTTAGATAGACGAAACTTAAGAAATACATATTAAAAGAAGAACTAATACGCTAATGTTTCCTCCACAAAAGGTAAAATGTTCAAATGTGCGTGAAATCCTATGGAACTTAACTGCTAAAGTCACCAGTCCCTAAGCTTACGCACTACTTAACCTACATTATCTTAAGGACAAACACATCAACCCATGCCCGAGGGAGGACTCGAACCTCCGCCGGGATCAGCCGCATAGTCCTTTACTGCAGCGCCCTAGACCGCTCGGCTAATCCCGTGCGGCCACAAAAGCTAAATTAAATGGCACCGAAGCATTTGGAAATGTTATAACTTTCAAAATTATTCATTAATATGTTAATTGAAAAAGTGTAATTCATAGGCTATTGCAAATAAAGCAATGTCAAAGCAACAGCTTTCAAGGCTTACTTACATACGCAACATTTTATACAGGCCCTGCAGACCACGCGTTGTTTCCACAAACTGCTTCCACTTGTTTATGTATTGTGTTCGGTTTGGTCCTCAGGGCTCGCAGGTTCTTCGGCAAGTCGTCCATCCAGAGCTGCCATGGTCGTCGTATCGGGTGTCTAGTGTTTGGTTCCCCTCAAGTGCTTTCTTCACCTGCCTCTCTTCTGGCATGTCGAATTCACGGCCCGCCCACTGGATTCTTTTGCTCTTCAGCTTCTGTAGTATTATTGGTTGTTGCATCAAGAGATAGATTACATCATCTTTCCTTCTTCTCGATTCTTCTTAAATATCGAGCATGTGGACTATCAGGCCAATTGTGAGATTGGATTGAAGAGTTCCTAGATAACAGATCGCAGCATGTCATTCTCAATGGAGAGAAGACTTCCGAAGTAAGAGTGATTTCAGGTGTGCCGCAGGGGAGTGTCGTAGGACCGTCGCTATTCACAATATACATCAATGACCTTGTGGATAACATCGGAAGTTCACTGAAGCTTTTTGCGGATGATGCTGTAATATATCGAGAGGTTGTAACAATGGAAAATTGTAGTGAAATGCAGGAGGATCTGCAACGAATTGACGCATGGTGCAGGAAATGGCAATTGAATCTCAGTGTAGACAACTGTATTGTGCTGCGAATAGATAGAAAGAAAGATCCTTTATAATTTAGCTTCAATATAGCAGGTCAGCAACTGGAAGCAGTTAATTCCATAAATTATCTGGGAGTACGCATTAGGAGTGATTTAAAATGGAATGATCATATAAAGTTGATCGTCAGTAAAGCAGATGCCAGACTGAGATTCATTGAAAGAATCCTAAGGAAATGAAATCCGAAAACAAAGGAAGTAGGTTACAGTACGCTTGTTCGCCCACTGCTGGAATACTGCTCAGCAGTGTGGGATCCATGCCAGATAGGGTTGATAGAATAGATAGAGAAGATCCAACGGAGAGCAGCGCGCTTCGTTACAGGATCATTTAGTAATCGTAAAAGCGTTACGGAGATGATAGATAAACTCCCGTGGAAGACTCTGCAGGAGAGACGCTCAGTAGCTAGTACGGGCTTTTGTTGAAGTTTCGAGAACATACCTTCACCGAGGAGTCAAGCAGTATATTGCTCCCTCCTACGTATATCTCGCGAAGAGACGATGAGGATACAATCAGAGAGATTAGAGCCCACACAGAGACATACCGACAATCCTTCTTTCCACGAACAATACGAGACTGGAATAGAAGGGAGAACCGATAGGGGTACTCAAAGTACCCTCCGCCACACACCGTCAGGTGGCTTGCGGAGTATGGATGTAGATGTATATGTAGATATCTTCCTCATTACTCTCCTTTCAATTATTAATAGTTTTTCCGTCTATCGTTTAGTCATGTTCCAGGTTTATGAAAATTTTTGACTGCTAGGCATATCGCACATCGTATCATACATTCTCATCTCATTATTCGCTGATATTGATTTTGAGCTGAGCGTCCCCCTTAGGAATGCATGCACTTCATTCCCACTGCTGTTTTTCCATTTATGTCCATTCCATTGATGTCCATTTTTATGGTGCTGCTGCTGGTGTACCAAGGTCCCAAGCAGCTGAAGTGGTGAACTCCCTTGAACCTTATGCTGTCCACCTCATGGGGTTCTTGCTGCTCCTGCCGTCTTCCTAACTGCATGAACTCTGTTTATCTTGATTCATCTTTAGCCCAACAGTCTGTGTGTAGTTGTGCATTTTCTAGTGCATTTCTATCAGTTTGATTCACTTAGCAGTACTATATCATCTGCGTATACGAGACAATTGAAATTACCTTCCTTCTGTACTACAGCCCATTCATGTTTTCTACTTCCCCTTATTGCTTTCTCTGAGACTACATTGAGCAGAACACAAGAGAGAGCATTCCCTAGTCTGAGATCTGTCTTAATCTCGAACCTTCCTGACCTGAGCCCTCGGAAACTTACTGCTGTACTTGACCTACCCATACAAGTCTGCACCATTTTCACTAGCTTCTCTGGGATTATGAAGTCAAGCAGAGCATTGTGTAGGCTATATCGGTGGATGCTTTCATATGTAAAAACCGACGAACAGACTATAAATTTCATATTCCCAGCGTTTTTCAAACAGTTTTTTTTTAGGATTAAAATGTGATCTACTGTCTGTGGGTCTGATCGAAAGCAAGCTTAGTATTCCTGTGAATTCTCTGTGAATTGTTGTAATTTTCTGAAGATAATGATAAACAGTACCTTGCAGGTTCCATTCTTCTGACAATGTCTCAATCTTCGGTATATCTGAATGAGCTTAAATATGTTTGAATGCAAGCTCTCACCTTCCTCTGTGATTGTCATGGACTGTGCGGCTGATCCCGGCGGAGGTTCGAGTCCTCCCTCGGGCTTGGGTGTGTGTGTTTGTCCTTAGGATGATATACGTTAAGTAGTGTGTAAGCCTAGGGACTGATGACCTTAGCAATTAAGACCCATAACATTTGAACATTTTTTTCCTCTGTGATTAATTCTCCTATTATTCTGTCCTCCTGTTGGGCCTTGCTGTTTCTGACTCTTTTGATTGCACTCTTCACATCTTCTTCCGTCATTTCCCATTTTCTTCATCTTTCCTTTCCTCCATTGTGTCTGCAAGTAGCATCTCATCAGGCTCTGGACAATTCAAGTGTTTTGAGAAGTAGTCTCTCAATCTTTCCACAATTCTTTCCTTGTCATTTATCAAGCCGCCGTTCTTATCTCTAAAGAAAATGGTTAGGCTCTGAAATCTACGAATCCGATTTTTTGTGCTTTTAAAGAAGTGTCTTGAATACAATATTACGGAACTGAACCGGTCCCGAAGTGGGGTATTTTGTACAAGGCATATTACATGATGTAATTAATAACAAACACATCAACTGAGCTGTTGGTTTCAACGCTTCATTAGCTATGACAAATTTCAATAAGGAAAAAACTACACACAACCAACAGTTGGCAAACGCAAAAACTAAAATCATTCATGTCACAAAGGAATTAAAGATATTAGCTGTCAGAAGACATTTGATTATGTCAACAGAGCTAGTTGAAAATTTCTGCTGGACTGGGTTTCGAATCCGGCACAAATTTTCAACTTGCACCATTGATGTAAATCAGTGCCCACTAGTAGCTATTGTCTTTAATTCCTTTGTTTCTTGGTTCATATACATACTAAAATTATTGACTAAAACAATGTTCCTATTGATGTGTGGCGCTCTGAATATGACATGATATATATATATATATATATATATATATATATATCATGTCATATTCAGAGCGCCACACATCAATAGGAACATTGTTTTAGTCAATAATTTTAGTATGTATATGAACCAAGAATATATATATATATATATATATATATATATATATATATATATATATATATATATATATATATATATAATGTCATAAACAGTGAATTTTGTTAGACTGCTCTTGTTTTACGAGCACACAGGGTAGGGTAGGCAACAGCCGGAGACTGTTGTATACTGAAAAGTATCATCGTTGAGTGACTAGCGGATTCAGAATGATTTATTTGATAAGATTTACGAGAGTTTGCTTTAAATGTGGATAATTTTGTGGTAGTACAGACTGGTAGGAGATACATTCCTGTAATATTGGACTAAATATTAATAGTATGCTGCTCTGCGAAAAACTGTTTGCCTCAGTCTGAATCCATTGCCCAGACAAAGTGTTTGGAGTGAAGTTGAATCGTACGTAGGATTGTAGACAACTCTACATCTACATCTACATCTACATAACTACTCTGTAATTCACATTAAACTGCTTGGCAGAGGGTTCATCGAACCACTATCATACTATCTCTCTACCATTCCACTCCCGAACAGCGCGCGGGAAAAACGAACACCTAAACCTTCTGTTCGAGCTCTGATTTCTCTTATTTTATTTTGCTGATCATTCCTACCTATGTAGGTTGGGCTCAACAAAATATTTTCGCATTCGGAAGAGAAAGTTAGTGACTGAAATTTCGTAAAAAGATCTCGCCGCGACGAAAATTGTCTTTGCTTTAATGACTTCCATCCCAACTGTCGTATTATTTCTGCCACACTCTCTTCCCTATTACGTGATAATACAAAACGAGCTGCCCTTTTTTGCACCCTTTCGATGTCCTCCATCAATCCCACCTGCTAAGGATCCCACACCGCGCAGCATATTCTAACAGAGGACGAACGAGTGTAGTGTAAGCTGTCTCTTTAGTGGACTTGTTGCATCTTCTAAGTGTCCTGCCAATGAAACACAACCTTTGGCTCGCCTTTCCCACAATAGTATCTATATGGTCTTTCCAACTGAAGTTGTTTGTAATTTTAACACACAGGTACTTAGTTGAATTGACAGCCTTGAGAATTGTACTATTTATCGAGTAATCGAATTCCAACGGATTTCTTTTGGAACTCACGGGGATCACCTCACACTTTTCGTTATTTAGCATCAACTGCCACCTGCCACACCATACAGCAATCTTTTCTAAATCGCTTTGCAACTGATACTGGTCTTCGGATGACCTTACTAGACGGTAAATGACAGCATCATCTGCGAACAACCTAAGAGAACTGCTCAGATTGTCACCCAGGTCATTTATATAGATCAGGAACAGAAGAGGTCCCAGGACGCTTCCCTGGTGAACACCTGATATCACTTCAGTTTTACTCGATGATTTGCCGTCTATTAGTAGGAACTGCGACCTTCATGACAGGAAATCACGAACCCAGTCGCACAACTGAGACGATACCCCATAGACCCGCAGCTTGATTAGAAGTCGCTTGTGAGGAACGGTGTCAAAAGATTTCCGGAAATCCAGAAATACGGAATCAACTTGAGATCCCCTGTCGATAGCGGCCGTTACTTCGTGCGAATAAAGAGCTAGCTGCGTTGCGCAAGAGCGATGTTTTCTGAAACCATGCTGATTACGTATCAATAGATCGTTCCCTTCGGGGTGATTCATAATGTCTGAATACAGTATATGCTCCAAAACACTACTGCAAACCGACGTCAATGATATAGGTCTGTAGTTCGATGGATTACTCCTACCAACCTTCTTAAACACTGGTGCGACCTGCGCAATTTTCCAGTCTGTAGGTACAGATCAATCAGTGAGCGAGCAGTAGTATATGATTGCTAAGTAGGGAACTATTGTATCAGCGTAATCTGAAAGGAACCTAATCGGTATACAATCTGGACCTGAAGACTTGCCCGTCTCAAGCGGTTTGAGTTGCTTCGCAACCCCTAAAGTATCTACTTCTAAGAAACTCATGCTAGCAGCTGTTCGTGTTTCAAATTCTGGAATATTCCATTCGTCTTCCCTAGTGAAGGAACTTCGGAAAACTGCATTCAATAACTCCTCTTTAGCGGCACTGTAGTTGGTAACAGTACCATCGGCACTGCGCAGCGAATGTATTGACTGCGTCTTGCCGCTTGTGTACTTTACATACGACCAGAATTTCTTCGGAATTTCTACCAAATTTCGAGACAATGTTTCGTTGTGGTACCTATTAAAGGCATCTCGCATTGAAGTCCGTGCCAAATTTCGCGCGTCTGTTACTTTTAGCCAATCTTCGGGATTTCACGTTCTTCTGAACTTCGCATGCTTTTTCCGTTGCCTCTGCAACAGCGTTCGGACCTGTTTTGTGTACCATGGGGGATCAGTTCCATCTCTTACCAATTTATGAAGCATGAATCTCTCAATTGCTGTTGCTAGTATATCTTTGGATTTGATACTGATCTAAGGTCTTCAGAGAGTTAGAGAGAGTGAGCAATCAAACGTCAGTGTTTTGTTGAGTTTATTTTTTTTATTTTATTTCTTTTTTACCCACAATAGCACATAAAAGTATTACTCCTTGTCTTCGACATACTGCTTCATTCTGATGGAAGCAATACCACTGGACGATTAGTAATTAAATGGAAAGCCGCTTCAACCGTGGCCGAAACGTTGGTTTTCTCCAGAAGTAGTTTTATACAATATGACGCAGCACCATACCCAGAAAACTTTTATGTCGACTGACTCTGGGCGCGGAAGCCTACGCAGCTATAAATGGTTTTAATTGGCTGACCTATTGTCGGTTATTAATCTCGCTGCGAACCTAGTTAAAGAACTCAGCACGTGTAGCCAACCTCATCAAACTGAGGAACCATACACGATAATTTGTTTCGGTAAGACATCAGGCTGAAAAAAGCACTAGAAGATCAAATAACCAGCTCATTGTCTGTTGATATTCTGAGAGGAAATGGACTCTATACGCATGTTAAGATCCTTTGCTGTTTTTTCTCTGTAGCCGAGTAGGTATATGTTATTCTCTAATGTTTTTCCGGCATTAAATTAAAATATGTTTTACAGAACGCTAGTGAACTGTGTGGAAGCAGGGGAAGGGATTACGCCAGAAGAGACTACGCTATGTGAAAATATAATATCATATCAGTATTGTTTCTTCATTATCACTAAAAATACAATGTATTTCTTTGCAATTTTTGAGGGAACTCTGTCGTGCTACTGACAGCATTGTAACAATTACTGAAATTCCCTTTTCCTGTTGCCGGTTCGAAACCATTTTTTCACACAACTGACGTATCATTTTTCATCAGTGATAAGATCCGCCACAGTTGTAAAAGTTTTTATTTCCTAAAAGCAAAGGACAAACTGCTTTCGGGAACTGTGTCCCATCTTCAGGTGCTTATGACAAGAGTACATAACAGTCGAATAACAGAGGGTAAATTAGGTTAAAATAGTGCATCCACTGCACATTGCATAAAACAGGAGACCTCAATTCCTAGGCCTGCCAGAAAGCATCACACAGGGCGCAAAAGGGGCTGGTGCTCAAGTCGTGCCAAAAACAGATCCGCATAAAAGGTAGACAGGCCTCTTTCAAACACAGTGCTACGCACCCATAAGGCCAATGCGAAGTACACAGCAAAGCTGAAATGCCGACTGGAGAAGCCATGTAGCCGTAATGTAACCGAGTGCACTCCTCGTGCATACTATAGTATATTGGAGTTCATTGTATTTCGCATAATAAAAGAATTTTAGAAAACAAAATCCACAAAATGATCATTATTTGATCGGAACACTGACGACCAACAAATAACCTCTGTTATCCGACTTTTGTGGATCCACATTTTATATGCACCTGAAGATGGGGTACAGGTCCCGAAATCTGGTTGTGTTTTCCTTTAAGAAAATCAAAAAAATTACAGCTGTAGCGAATTTTATCATTGATGATGAATGTCAACAGTTGTGGATGTCCCGCCAAGAGAGATCTATTATTTCTTGCTGAAGGATACATCTCTTGTTGTCCGTGAGTGTATGTGGTTTCAACAAACCGATGCTCCATCCCACTTTGATACTAATCTCTGTGACCACCTGAACAACAGATAGCCTTATCGCTGGATTGGTAGAGAAGACCCTGCCTGCCCAATGCTGAATTTGAGGACAAGAATATTTGTGTAATTATGACGCGGGAGGTCCGAAATGCCCCGAATGCTGTCGCAGAGAGACGAGTGGTGGAACTGGACTAATACCCAAGTCCATCGCGCAGTGCTAGCGCTCTGTGACTCCTAGCGAGCGTCTACGAAGAGGAAGTGCTACACGGAGTTCAAAAACGACAAACCGTTTTGTGTATATACAACTGAAAACGGAAATCGCCTCAGTCAACAGCTCAATAATAATCGTTCAGTAACCATATTCAGTGCTACAGATTACGTTCCTGCATTCAACAGTGGAACTGTGGACTGTTGCAGCAGGCTTTCGGCATCGTCGTCGACCCAGAAGCAAGCAGCACTAAATACTCCGCCTTTTCGCGCCTTCGCTTCAGCAATATTACCAACTTTGGATCGAATTTGTACTTCTTAAAGCAAACACTGATGGTCAAGGGCTACGACGACGTTTCCTTATAAAGGGCTTTCAAACGAAGTTGTTTCAAGGGCACAAACAAGGACAACGAGGAACCTCATTCTCACCTTGCAAGATTGCCGTACGTTATTATAGTAACCGACAGCGTAAGTAAAATCCTTCGGAAAAATTGTGTAAAGACTACATTTTTCAGGCAGCAAAAAGTAAAGAAGTTTTTATGACCTGCAGCACAGGTGCTTAATCGCCTAAACACGGCTGGAGCCCATAAAGTGACGTGTGTTTGTGGAAAAGTATATAAAGGCGGAGCTGGCAACAAAAATTTAAAGAAACACATTAAAGGACACGGACGCCATCTCACCATCCATAATCACTCCATTCATCTTACTAACACACTAAATCATCTTGGAATAACCATAAACCGCAAAGTAAGACGGCGCCCCAATCTGCTAACCAGCCAAACAAAAAGTCCACAGTGGACTTTCTTAAAACTATTAAGAGGCCGTAGAATAGCGATTGCACCTTTCCACAATCCAATGAAAACTTTATCCGACGCATCCTCACCTTTGACGACCTGGTCTGGATATCTACAGCTCCAAAGTTTTACCTCTCCGCTGATGTCCTTGAAGCCCACACACTCCGCCTCGTCTGCAGAATCCGTCTTCACATATCCTCTACACAGGTCGCTCTATGAGTCGGGGCGTGTAATGGCAGAAGTTTGAATGTGACAAGGGAACTGGAAAATTTGAAAAGCGAATTTCTAAGACTCAATCTAGATACAGTGTGGGTAAATGAAGTGAAATGGAAATAAGACAAGGACTACCGGACAGGCTGATAAAGAACAATATCAATTGCACCAGGAAATGGAATAACGGGATTAGGGTTGGTTTAGACTAGGAAGGTAGGGCTTCTTCGTCACATTCAAACTTCAGACATTCCACGCGCCGACTCATAGAACGTTATTCGTTCGTTGGTTATTCAGTCTTTTTCTCATGATCACCTCCCCCCTTGGCAGTCTGCTCCCGGAGATCTGAATAGGGGACTATTCCGGAATCTCATAAGAATACATGCCAACGCTGCAAGCTGAAGATGAAAACACAGAGAGAGCATATGAGGATTTGAAAGCAAAATTATATCTGCAGATTCTTAAAAAAAAAAAAAAAATGGTCGTACGTAAAGTCTATGAATGCTACAAATAATTCAATACCTTCTCTTGCTGAAAGTGTGAGTAATGTAACAGATGATGATAAACAGAAGGCCGAAATTCTAAACCTAGCTTTCAAAAACTCGTTTACGGTAGAGGATTGCAGTACCTTTCCCCCTTTCATTTATCGAACAAACGCAACCATGGCTGACATAGTGTTTAGTGTATCTGGGTTTGTAAAACAGTTAAGATCCTTAGACGCCAGGACGGCATCTGGCCCAGACGGTATCCCCATTCTTATCCATCATTTGTCAGAGATCACTGGAACAGCTGAGGGTTCCACGGGACTGGAAGAGGGCCCAGGTCATAGCAATCTATAAAAAGGGGAGAAAATCAGATGCACATAAATACCGGCCAATTTCACTGACATCGATTTGTTGTAGAGTCATGGAACATATTTTGTGTTCAGATATAATGACCTTGCTAGACTCTGAGAAGTTCATCTGCAGAAACCAGCACGGTTTTAGGAAACAGCGGTCATGCGAGACACAGCTGGCCCTCTTTGTTCACGGTGTAGAACAGGCTCTAGATACCGTCTCCTAGGTTGATGCCATATTTCTCGACTTTGGAAAGGCGTTCGAATTACTTCCGCACTGTCGCTTGCTCCAAAAAGGGTGCGCTTACGGTCTATCCGATGACATATGCGGTTGGATACAAAGTTTTGTATCAGACAGAGAGCAGTATGTCGTCCGGAATGGGGTGACCAACAGAAACAAGCGTAACTTAAGGTGTGCCCCAGGGCAGTGTTATAGGTCCGCTGCTTTTTACGATTTACATAAAACGATCTGGTTGATGGTATTGACAGCCGCATTAGACTGTTTGCCGATGATGCTGTAACCTACAGGAGAGTAGTATCACACGAAAGTTGTGACCAAATCAATGAGGATTGCAGAAAACAAACGCGTGGTGTAATGGCTGGCAGTTATCTCTTAATATTAGTAAGTGTAATCTACTGCGTATAACAAGGCGCAAAACCCCATTGATGTACGAGTACAAAATAAATGCCCAGTCTTTGGAAGCGGTAACATCCGTCAAGTATCTGGGTGTGATTATTCGAAATGATCCTAAATGGAATGATCAGATTACACAAGTAAGGGGCAAGGCGAATTCTAGATTGCGGTTTATTGGTAGAATCCTGAAGCGATGCGGTCCTTGAACAAAGGAAATTGCTTACAATACCTTAGTTCGTCCAGTCTTAGGGTATTGTTCGTCTCTATGGGACCCTTACCAGTTGTGTCTGATTCAAGAGATTGAGAAGGTGGAAATAAGAGCGGCAAGATTCGTGACTGGTACATTTAGACATCGCGAGAGCGTTACAAATCTCATAGAAAGTTTGAAGTGGGACACACTTGCAGATTGACGAAGCGCTAAACGAAAGGGCTGCTCACTAAATTCCGAAATCCGATCTTCGCCGAGGATGTAGAGCATATATTATTACCCCCAACTTTCAAATCGCACAATGATCACAATTCAAAGATAAGGGAAATTAGAGCTCGTACTGAGGCGTTTAGACAGTCTTTCTTTCCCTCGAGCGATCCGCGAGTGGACAGAAGGGGGGGGGGGGGGGAGGGTGGAATATGACATTTCCGCGAATTGTGCCCTCCGCTTAGTGGATTGTGGAGTACATATGTAGATGTAGATATAGACACTGGGATGGAGACCACATCCGAGCTGGTTCCAGATATGTTCTATCAGGGAGAGATCTTGGAACATGCTGATGATGGGAGTATCTCACAATCACGCAGACTGTTCATAGAAACATGTGCCATGAGTGGACGAGCATTGTCCTGTTGAAAAAGGCACCCTACTGCTGCCACATGAAAGGTAACACTTACGGGCCCAGGATGTCCGAGATGTACCATTGTGCCATCAGATTTTACTCAGTCACTACCAGCTGCGGCCTGTATCCACACCCATTGGCACCTCACACCACGACGCCAGGAATAACACTGCTGCACTTTTCCAAAGCACTGGATGAATGGGACCTCTCCCCAGGCCGCGCACACTCGCTGACGATGGTCATCCAGGATAGTGCAGAAGAGCGATTCATTACTGAACGCAATGCCGTTCATTAGTAGTCCATGCCACCTAGTCAGACACCACTCCAGAGACAGTCGTTTGTGTTGTTGTATTAACAGCAGCGTACATGTGGGACGGCAATTCTCTAGTATGGCGGCTGCTAATCTCAGACTACTGCTGTGGGATGACATAATATGTTAAAGGGAGTCCATTATTTGTTTCCGAATGGAAAGGGATGTGAAGGGAGTACAATGTGCTTGGTGCATGATGCGGCGATTTCTCGTTTCTGGTGGTCAGGCGTGGTCGACCGGAACCTCGACACGATATCGCTTGCCCTCATGTTCCCATACAGCCCAACATCGATCCACCGTCACGTCCTAATGCCCCACAAATCTGGATATTGCACGATTCGACCAGCCGATCAAATGGAGACCAACAATGAGCCGCTTTTGAACACCGTAAGATGCTGATAATGAAGTCTCACACGAGTACGCGGCATCTCCTTGTCCTTCACAGAATCACTCAACATCTGACGATCTTAACGTCTCTTATATACTCTGATCTGGTTACAACACTACAGCCCCATAGCACTAACAATCGCTGATGAACGTTCTCCCTGTCACGGAGGATTGCAACTCTAATTATTTTCATAACTATCAATGGTGTGTAGCTGTACGAAGTTACGTTGGCATCAGACCAACCCTTCAGGGCCCTTCACCTTTTACGTCATGGGTACATTTTAGCATCAATTGTTTTAAGAGCAGCAACATCGCTGCTTCTGGTCGGCTTCCCCATTTGGGGCTAATTAAATGATCTATAAAGAAAAAAATTGATTTAGGTGGTAATCAGCTACCCATGGATACTAAAACTCTCCCGGGGAATATCCAAGCAGAGGGTAGAAATTTCGAGTTTTGGAGAAGTTGTAGACTAAACATGCAGCAGATTCTGCCTTCAATGAAGCCAGTAATATTGAAAATCCAGGCTTAGCATCGATCGGACACGTAACAGTTCCGAAAGCTCCCGACTTGTAACGATTCAAAAATATTGAAACCACAGGCCGAATTGGAAAGCATGCACAGTACGAGAAAATTATGAGTTGCTCGAGCTAGATAGCGACAGCGTCTTCTTTGAGCGATCAACCAATGTCAGCCGCTGATCGTTGACCGGGTGACGTGCACTGCGATCCATGGCGTCAGCGTCGTGTACCAACCACAGACACAGCGTGTAATAAAATGGTATCCTCGCCTCTTCGAAAACACTTTATTTCCAAGTTAGAGCACAGTTTCTACGGCTCTTCACTCATTAATCATCTACTTTGAAACGGAGCTTCATCCGTGCAAAGCACATCTGCACTAAAATGAAGGGTGACACAATCGCAGAACTCTACCGTGCAGGAAAGTCATTATGCAACATTATGCAACAGATTTTGATTTTCTGATGACTTTAATAGCCGAAAAATAATAGCATCATGTGCAAACAAACTAAGATTGCTTCACAAATAGTCTCCTAAATCGCGTATACAGATTAGGAACAGCAGGGGGCCTATAACACTTCCTTGGGCACGCCAGATAACAAATGGTTCAAATGGCTCCGAGTACTATGGGACTTAACATCTGAGGTCATTAGTCCCATAGAACTTAGAACTACTTAAACCAAACTGTAGCGCCTAGAACCGCTCGGCCACCCTGGCCGGCAATTAGCAGAGGTCTGGCCGAAAGCTCCGCACACTAACGAGCCCCTACACATTGCTTAGAGAGCCCCTTTTATGCTCGCCTCCAAGACAGAGGATTTCCCCAGAGCGACCAGAATTCGGTCCAGCGCAGCTTCTGTCCCTTCTGCACAATGAGACACCTTACCTCGTAGTCCAACTCCTTTCAGACTCGAACGCTAAGAGGGTTCCTTAAGCAATCTGCCGACTAAAGTCTGTTACTGTGGTGCAGCCGCAGATAATGGATGCACGAGTACAGGTTGTAGTCACAACATAAGGAAGTTTCAATCTGGCTGAGAGTCGTGTTCGGATAGCCAAATGGTACGCCGGCACGATAGCTCTGCGTGTTCGGTCAGAGGATTAGGTACCCTCTGCAAAAAAAAAAAAAAAAATAAATAAATAAAATAAAATAAAATAAAATAAATAAAAATAAAAAATAAAAAAAAAATGATGGAATGGTTCAACCATGAACTTGAACTGGTGTCATGGAACGTCCACGAACAAGTGCAACGGACAAAATGAGATCAAAGAAATGGTAAGGCGACCGCTCGCGATAAGAGGGAATCCGGGTTCGAGTCCTGGACAGGCACAAATTTGCATTGTCGTCATTCCGTTATACAGCTGATGGTTGTCCATATTCGCAACAGCGAAAACATTTCTTGTATTTTATGGTGGGGTCCGACCTGTGTCGGACATGAACGTTATTTGTGTCTGTTGTGATGCTTCTTTATTTGCGAAACCATTACCTCCCGCCAATCCTGTTTTACGATACCGTAGATTAATGAATATTTTTCTACGTAATGTCTCATTTTTTCACCCTATTCCAATTTGGTTTCATTTTTATATGTATTTACGTGGATATTTTGAGATGTTGAAATCGATATAATATCTGGTGTGAATATCTTTGTACTTATTGTTATCTTTGATGCGGGCTTGTGACTTTTGGCGCGGAAGCATACAGGATAGTCAAGTTTTTGTGTTAAATATGAACAGTCTTGACTTTGTGTTGGAAATGAAAAGATGAGTCTGAGTTGTGAACAATTTAAAATGTTGTGACTTTTATTAAGAGCAGTAACGGCTGCGAAATTGTATGATGAAGTAATGTTTTGAACATGCGCAAGTACAAAAAGTTTAATAAATGTGAATTTTTGTGAAAAGTGAGTGTCAAGAATAATTTCCAAGTGACCATTGTTTAAAAAAGTATGAAGCACATTGCAATAAAAAACATAAGTCATCAAATTAATCCTGAAAGATTGTCTTCGTAAGTTCTTCAAGTCGGCGTAATTAATAGCCGAGTGCCTTTCTTTCGCACCAACAACGATAGTCATGCTACATAGACAACATTTTTAATTACGAGACAAAGCCAGAGCGAGATCTTCGTTGGATTGCAGATACAAGATAAGTGATATTATTGTTAATTTTCTTCAGTGAATGTAATCAATTGATGCAGCAATACCTGCCACATAAAAGACCTTTTAGTTGCGCAAAAAAGATCATACTTTGAGTGCGCAACGTCATAATTTTTGAACTAATTAACTATTAGTGGAGGTATTGTTATACTCTCATCGTGCGTTTCTATATGCTGAGATCTGTACCACTTTTCGTTGTAAATATACCATTCCCCCTCTATAACGTATGTACTGTGTATCATGTTGTCCGCCTTTGCCTGTGATTATTCGTGTCTAACAATGTCTCTGTTTCTTAGCAATTAAAAATCATCTCGCATTGAAGTTCACGCTAAGTTTCGGGCTTCTGTAAAACTTTGCCAATATTAGGGATTTTGTGTTCTTTTAAATTTGGCATGATCTTTCCATTACTTCTGAAACAATTTTCTGACCTGTCTTGTATACCATGGGCGGCCAGTTGCGTCTGTTATCAATTTATTTGGTATAAATCTCGCCATTGCTGGCTATACTAAGTATCCGAATTAAAGCCACACCTGGTCTGCACTTCATAGGAAAGAATGGAGCCTGTCTCTTAGGTAGGCGGGTTTGGGCGTTACAGTAATCATCTCGCTACAACGACCTTGCGGTCATTAATCCCTGCATCCGTCACAATGCCCCTTTTGTGCTCTGGTTATTTGTTGCTACAGGGTCGAGTAAGTTTTCTCCACCATTTACACTTCTGCATTTTGAGAGCGATTGACATAACTCGACAGTGGAAATACCGCGGTGCAGAAGCGATAGTTCGGAAGAGCCACGGCTCCTGTGGCACCTGCAGTAGGCTCGGAAACGGTACGGGAGTTCCGTCTTCGTAGCTGTTCTCGGCGCGCCGTAGAGTGTGTGACCGCCCCGCACATTTTGGACATGGCGAATGTGGGCGGTTACGTAACGGGAGGCTACGCAGCGGCGGCGGACCGGTCGAAGGCTCGAGTGACTAGCCGCGTGGAAGCCGCAGTGAGCCGGTGAACGACCTCTGAGCAGCAAGGCCGGCCGTCTCGCCCGCTACCCGCCGTCTCACGTCCCACCCGTCTACCTCTGGCCTCCGTCTGCTAACGGCAGTACGACCTTTCCCTGTGGTGCGACACATCGGTGTGCGGACATTTGCCACGCCCGACGTTTGCCACGATTTTACCCAACGACCTATATAAACAACACAGACTGGCTACGGCACCGCCACCTTTGAAGCAACTCTGAAAACTGAGCCGCCATGTCTTGTAAGGTCAAGGTGCAGCCTACACGTCGTCTGCTAATACTGAATGTTGTTATTGTTTACTACACATGGCGTGAAAAAAAAGCCAATCTGCTCTGACAATCTGATTTCTCTACTGTAAAACATATAGTGATGAAGGCTAAAAGAAATGAAACACACTTCTGACATCGGTTAATTGAAAAGTTTATTACGAAATGTGGCAGTTCATTTCGCTGCAGTGCCATATAGATTAGGTCAAAAACAATTTTAAATAGTTCAGTAGGTCCAAAAACGATCAATTGACAGCGCAGGACCTTTCATTGTACCTTAAACAATATAAGTTTGTATATATTTGCCGAATATGTTTCCATCTTTCTTCCATTGGCCTGGTTTTTGCACAAATGGTGTAACCTACAATTAAAATGCTATTTTAACAGCATCCTGACTAGAAAAGAGTAATGTGACTCTTCTCCAAATTCAGATGGCACCATTAGATGGTCAAAATCGAGTAAATGAATTCGGCCTGTCACCCAACATTCTGAACAATTTCACACACAACTACAGAAGGAAGTTATTCTTCCATATTAAGGGTTGACAGTCCCTGAAAACCCTTTCTGCCACTGTTAACAATTTGAATACACCGTTTGAAGCAGTATAAACACTATTTTTGATACATTTTATTGCAATGAAACCTGTTTTCGATCAGCTTCGGCCAATTTATCGAGGTACTGCTGCAGTAAATTAAGTTTCACACTTGCTGTTAAACCATTAAGAAAACAATAGCCAACAGGAATTTTCCAACTCTTATTAATCCCAGCGACCATAAACACTAGTGCCTCTTTTGCTATTTGGCTATCATCACTTTCCTCACATCCTTGGCCTACGTCAACATAACCCCAGACCTTATTACCATCCCATATTAAGTCTTTTTTAAGAGCCACCTCATCGAACGTAAGTGCACCTAAAATAGGTCGTGGACTACGTTGAACCTCATGTGCTAATTTTTTTAAGCTTTCTTCTGTAAATCTAGGACTGCCATTTACTGTAGTTGCCCACCTGCGGAGTGTTCGAGGATGGGGTAATTTAACAAACTTCCTCAAATAAGTATAAGCCTTGGAGGAGTAAAAATTGAGTGTAAGGGCAAACTGTCTTATTTCTTTAAGATATTCAGGAATTGTACATTTGTTTTGCATTGCAAAAAGTTGCTTCAGAATATCACTATTTTTGTCACATCCTATCACTTCAGAAGCACAGTCTTGAAGTCTCTTATTTAGGCCTTCAACCACTGTTTTATATGTCACAATTTGTTTCTTCTTTCTTGAAACACTTTGCCTTGCATGTTTCGCTTGCTTCCTCAACTTCTCGGTCCTTTTCTGTAGTGCCTCATAATTCTGTTTCAATTTTTTGGGGCTAAGCAAACAATAAGAATGATCTGTATGACCATTCTGATTCAATCTTTCACCTACAAAAATGAAGTATTATCATTAAGCTTTATTTTTTTAACATACATTTATTAATAGTAAAATTCGCACATAACCCAAATAGCAAATAAATAACAGCAAACTACTTTACCTGGTTCATTTGAAAAGGAAGCTGATTCTTCACTGACAGGTGTTTCCTTGGTTGTCTCTACACCATAGTTGTATTCTGCAAATGGTCAGGAAATGTAAATATTATCGGTACTGCTTTTGCCAGAAGTCGCCTTTTCTCGTTTGTACTATACATGTATCTATCTTCAAAGTGAAACAAGCATATGTAGCTATATTGAGTTGGCTGCCACTTATCTCGCCTCATATTGGCTACCCATCGACATAACAGCTATTTCTTTTTCAGAGGAAATCTAAAAATAAAGAGACGTGTATACAGTAGCTTATTTACATTTTGTATACAGCTTAAACACGAAAATGATGCACAAGACGCTAAGTACAACACGCATTTAGATACTCACCTGAAACATGATATTCCAGTTGTTTTATCACTTCTATTAGCGCAATTGGACGCTGCACATACACTGGGCATGATTCGCGATCGGTCAATAAGACTTTTAAAACAAATTACAACCGGAAAACAGTGATTTTCTAACGCCAGTACTATACATCACATGTATATATACTGACATGTAGACGTTTCAAAAAATGGCGCCCGGTGTTGCTTTTGCTGCCGCTGGGAGCGCTGTTACCTCACAGATAGCCACTCTATGTAGTTTATATACCTCCTTGATTTTACCAGCTCCGAAGGGTTGGGTCCCTTGTCTCCCCCTCCTCCTCCTCATTGCTGTCGCGCAGTAAATGTACTTACTGAGCCTTTCCGCTGGTTTACTTAACATAGGACCAGAATCTCTTTGGATTTTCCGCCAAGTTTCTAGAGAGACTTTCGTTGTGGAAACTATTAAATGCATCTCGCATTGAAATCCGCACCAAATTTCGAGCCCCAGTATAACAACGCCAATTTTGCAAATTTTGAATTCATCTAAATTATACGTGCCTTTTTCGGTGCTCCTGCAGCAGCTTTCTGTCGTATTTCGTGTACCATGGGGGATCAGTTCCGTCTCTTATTAACTTATTTGGTATGAATCTCTCGAGTGCGGTTGATAATTTCTTTGAATTTAAGCCACATATGGTCTTCACTTACATAGTTTGGAAGGATTGGAGACTGTCTCTTGGAAAGACGTCAACCGAATTTTTAGCTGATTTTATAAATAGATATATTTCGCCTTTAATTTTGGTGAATTTCTTTGTTACTGAAATGAGACTCGCTAGACTGTGTGTTCACTAATCCTTGTATCCGTCGTGATGCTCAGGATTATTTGTGGCTAAGAGGTCAAGTGTGTTTTCGTAACCATTTACAATTTCAATGGTCTAATGAAGTAATTGATCAAAATAATTTTAAAAAAGCATTTAGAACAATTACGGAAGTTGTTTTCTATTTACAATAGGGCCTGAAAATGTATATTTGACAACATACGAAAGGTAGATCGAAGTCACTGCCAACTATAATTGCATGAGTAGTGTACCTATTTGTGATGAGATTCAAGTTTTCTTTGAACTGTTCAGCAACTGTTTCATGTGAGACCGGGGATCGGTAAAAGGAGACAGTTATTAATTTATTCCGGTTGTCGAATATAACCTCTGCCGATACTAAGTCACAGGAACTATCTGCTTCAATTTCGCTTGTGAGCTGAAATACAGATTACATTGTTTTTCCGTAAATAGTGCTTCTTGTTTCTGTTGTAGTGCAGATCATTACAATTACGGCTTTTCCCCCCAAAACCTAGGGTGTTTTCTCTGTGACCCTGCAATAACCAGAGTTAAACAATGTAGAACAACAACGTACGTTACAAGCATAGCATTCTGTATTACTTCATTTCCTTATTTCTAACATTTTAAAATTGAACGTCGACTTTAGATGACATGACAATCATATATGTTCTTATCTCTATTTAGTGAACGTATTTTCTGTCATGTTTTGAACAATGTCCCGCTACACTTTATTAACTAATGTTTCGCCGCAAGGGATATCGCATTGTAGAGAGTAAATTAATATAGAGTACGTCGTTCTTCTTTTCAAACATTCACATTTCTATTTCTTCTTTCCTTATTGTCTTTTGACCATGCAGTTGTAGTAATTAAACTACGTACAAATGCAGTGATCAAAAAGAAATGACTAGCGTACATTCGCACTCTCTGTACATCGTTCCTTTCTTGTTGCTCCCCTGCCGATGGACTGTTTCTATCGCAATCAGTAAGCGTGAAAGGAAACTACCGTACAGACAGAGGGATCTATATTTATACTTGGCAGAACTAATCACATACTGACATAATCATCGGTATTGCTTTCGTTTCCCAAAAGTTGTAAATATTTCGATTTCGGAAAAGAAGCTCTGTATTTTGCCAAGAAGTCGAAGAAGAAGGTCCCTTACGTACTGGTTGCAGCGAGTAAGATGTGGAGACGCCGGTTTGAAAGCGGACAGAAGAAGCACGATGAAGGGCGGCCCTTACCTGAGGGACCGCTACCTGGCGGAGGGGCGAGCGTGGCAAATGTCCGGCATGGCAAATGTCCGGCATTCGATACATCTGTAGCGCTTTTGGCTGGCCTTTGGATTTCTCCCTCGGGCCCACAGCAGAGGACACGCTACGCCGTCTTGATGCCTGGCGCAGGCCACCTTTGCAACTATATCTGCACCAGAAAAACAAATTGGCGGGCAGTAAAGAGCGGTTGAGCGTGGAATGACGCGACGCTATCTCTCCCCCGTTACTCTCACGTGCAGCGCAACCGTTTCTGCAGCTGCAGTTGTGCATACTGTACACGCACTGGTTACGTTCAGCGACTTTCCTGTACCAGTCTCGATCGCACATTTGACTCGCTTGTTTCTAAAATAATTCACGATCGATAATTTACTCAGGAGGAAAAGAAAAACATTCCACACCCTTCTTTATTAATTTAAAGGCGAATTTCTTTCTGTTGTGCGAAACAATCATTTTTCGGAATGTGTAAGGCTAATATTACCTGGTTTGAACAAAACTGTAGCTGCTCAGGTGATTTTTATCAGATGCAAATATCCCAGTTGAAGAAGTCAGCCCGACTACCCTGGTAGGCTCTTAATTCACAGTCCTGTATTGTTTGAGTAGGTGCCCCACAATCACAGCTAGGGCTGGGAATCTTTCCCCACTTGTGTAGATTGTGTGCACATAGTCCAAGTCCTGTTCAGATTCTGTTTAGGCTTTTCCATAGCTGTCGTGGAAGTTCAAAGCCCGTAGGTTTATCTGATGGACAGATAAGTTCACGGTTGTCAGGGGAGGCACTATCACTCCATCTCTCGTGCCATTTAGTATCCATGCTGAAGTTGGCAGCTGACAGTTGTTAGGCCAGTCTTAAAGGGGGATTTCTGGAGCGGAGTGGTGTTGTTTCCGAAGTTGGGACATCTTTATGGATAGGAAATAGAGGGGTGTATTGAAGGAGGTTTTCAAAAAAACAAAAACAAAAAACAAAAAGACTGCGGTAGCTTTCATAGACCTAACAGCTGCCAATGACACTGTATGGAAGGAAGGATTTCTACACAAACTGATAAAAGTAATCTCGTGCCATATGACACTGAGATTTATCAACAACATGCTTTCGGATAGATACTTCCAGATGATACAGGTTAATGACATAAGCAAACAGAGGAAGCTGAACAATGGACTGCCTCAAGGATCAGTTTTAGCACCAATACTCTTTAATCTTTACATCTCTGACCTGCCTGAAACCATCTCAAGGAAGTTCAGCTATGCTGATGATATGGCCCTAGCTGTCCAAAGCAAGGTTTGAAGACACTGAAATCATCCTCACAACTGACCTAAACAAAATGCATGAGTAATTCACCAAATGGAGTATAATACCAAATCCCACCAAGACTGAAGTTAGCTGTTTTCATTTAAACAACAGAATGGCGGGATATGAGCTGAAGGTTCATATTAATAACAGTCAACTGCGATATCAGCCATATCCAAAGTACCTGGGGGTCACTCTAGATAGGACATTATCTTTCAAAAGACACCTGGAAAATGTATCCAATAAAATAAGCTCACGGAACAGCCCCATTCAGAGGCTCTGCAGCACTGACTGGGGATCAGCAGCAGACACACTACGAACTTCCGCACTCGCCTTAGTGTACTCTGCAGCCGAGTACTGTGCACCAGAGTGGTTAACCAGCAAGCATGTAAACAAGGTGGACACCCAGCTCAACGCTGCTATGAGAACCATAACTGGATGCATAAAGACTACCCCACTATATTGGCTTCCAACACTTAGTCATATAGCTCCACCATCCCTGCGAAGACAGGCAGCTCTGATGAAGGAAATTACATGAAAAGAAAACTTATATTAGTTTGGTGTATAAATTCGTAGAATTTTTGTTTTCCATGTTGGTATTCTGGATGTTAAGCGTTTATTTACCGATCGTCATTTTTTGTTTGTAGTTCACTGTTGCTATTTGAGTTTACATATTGCCATTACATCATTTAGAGATAGTGGAGCTGTGCACGCTACAAAATGGAGTGCCAAGTGGAGAAATCGGAAAACTTCCGACATACTCCTCTGTTTGAGTTCAGTAGAGGGCAGCCAGAGGGCAGCCAGAAACATTTGCGCTGGATATGGGAATAACATCATTGGACAGAACACAGGAAGAAAATGGTTTTCTCGTTTTAAAGAGGTTCGATTTGACATTAGTGACTTCTCATTCATGAAGACCTCCGGGGTTTGATGGAGATCTTTTAAATGCCTCAGTCCACCATGATACTCGTTAGTTTACTCGAGAACTAGCAAAAGTCATGAACTGTAATCATTCGACCACCCTGCACCATTTGCATGCAGTGGGGAAGGTTCAAAAGTAGGGTGTATGGGTACTGCATGCTCTAAGCCAAAATCACAAAAATAAGCGGGTGACCATGCGTAAACCTCTGTTTGTTGTCACCAATTGACTCGGGAATAATAACAACCATTCCTATTCTATATCGTTGCTGGTAACAAGAAATGGTGCCTTTATGCTCACATAAAGAAAAGAAAGGAATAGGTGGGCCCACACAAAACAGCAACCCCCCTTGCAAAGATGTGTGTGCGTCCACTAAATATAATGTTGTACACTATGTGATCAAGACTATCTGTACACCCCCAAAACCATACGTTTTTCATATTAGGTACATTGTGCTGCCACCTGCTGCCAGGTACTCCGTATCAACGACCTCAGTAGCCATTAGACATCGTGAGAGAGCAGAATGGGGCGCTCCGCGGGACTCACGGACTTCGACCGTGGTCGGGTGATTCGGTCTCACTCGTGTCATACGTCTGTACGCGAGATTTCCACTCTCCTAAACGTTTCTAGGTCCACTGCTTCCGATGTGATAGTGAAGTGGAAACGTGAAGGGACACGTACAGCACCAAACCGTACAGGCCGACCTCGTCTGTTGACTGAGAGAGATCGCCAACAGTTGAAGAGAGTCGTAAAGTGTAATATGCAGACATCTATTCCTAACTGCATCAGGATCCACTTCAAGTACTGTGACAGTTAGGCGGGAGGTGAGAAAACTTGGATTTCATGGTCGAGCGGCTGCTCCTAAGCCACACATCACGCCGGTAAATGCCGAACGACGCCTCGCTTGGTGTAAGGAGCGTAAACATTGGACGGTTGAACAGTGGAAAAACGTTGTGTGGAGTGACGAATCACTGTACACAATGTGGCGATCCGACAGGGTGTCGGTATGGCGAATGGTCGGTGAACGTCATCTGCCTGCTTGTGTAGTGCCAACAGTAAAATTCGGAGGCGGTGGTGTTATGATGTGGTCTGTTTTCTTGGAGGTGAATTGCACCCCTTGTTGTTTTGTGTGGCACTGTCAGAGAACAGGCCTACATTGATGTTTTAAGCACCTTCCTGCTTCCCACTTTTGAAAGGCCATTCCGGGATGGCGACTGCATCTTTTAACACGATCGAGCGTCTGTTCATGATGGTCGGCCTCTTGCGGAATGGTTACACGACAATAACAACCTTGTAATGGACTGGCCTGCGCAGAGTCCTGACCGGAATCCTATAGAGCACCTCTGGAATGTTTTGGAACGCTGACTTCGTGCCAGGTCTCACCGACCAATATTAATACCTCTCCTCAGTGCAGCACTCCGTGAAGAATGGGCTGCCATTCCCCAAGAAATCTTCCAGCACCTGATTGAACGTATGCTTGCGAGAGTGGAAGAAGTCATCAAGGCTGAATTCCAGAATTACCGATGGAGGGCGGCACGAACTTGTAAGTCATTTTCATCCAGGTGTCCGTATAGCTTTGACCGCATAGTGAAACAGCGACGGCGCACTACGAATTTCTTCCCTAGGTGTAAGGATCACTGCTGACATTTATTGTCAATAACTGAGACGTCCGGTTGGCACAGTCCGAGAACAACGACCAGGAATACTGCGTGAAGTGATGCTACACGACGATACGCCTGCCCGCGTTCTGCTAGACTGACAAAAAAACACTATACAGGAGTTGGTTGGGAAGCCATTCCGCACCCACCTCACTCACCTGATCTTGCGCCCTCAGATTTTCACGTTCTCTGCTTTCTATAGAACAATCTTCAAGGAACAACCTTACCTTCAAGGAACGTCCTTTCCGCACGAAAATATGCTCCAAACACGGCTCGATGAGCTCTTCGCCTAAAACCGTGCAGTAGCGAAATCGAAAAGTTGCCTCAGCTCTGACACACCGTTGTAAATATTCAAAGAGAATATATTATCAGTGTCTGGAGTTTCTGTTATGTGTATCTGTTGCGTTTATTAAACTTATGCAAAAACGCTACAAACTTAAGCACCGACCCAATATTTCATGAGTGGTCGTATTTCTAGTGCAATAAATGTAATGTGAAGTATGTATGTGTGCCTGAAGTGTACTATTACACAGAAATATTGCCGTCAGTGTTCATGATATCACATACTTTTAAATGATAAGCATATTGCTTACTATTTCTCGATGCTTTTGTACTTAAACCACTGAATATGTTTAATGTTATCTTTATAACTCTAAGAGCTCATAGAAGTGCCCTAAATTCATATAAAAATGAATACAAAATATTTTGCAAATGATGACTGACCACTTGTTCACAAAACTATATAAAGTTTATACAAAAATGAATATTAAACATGTTACAAAGCATGATTAGTTCTAATCACTGTTCAGTCATTTCTTTCCTCTTCCGTAACAAGCTATGTGTGTAGTTGATTATAAACACTTGATGCTGCCGATCTGTAACCCACTTCAGTAGTTTTTCAATATCCTTTTCGTCTTTTTGTTTATGGGAGACTCCCCATCACATGCTTCTGTTTACGAAGCCTAATGCTCTTGTTGGGAAAATATCTCTTGGCTTTCACTAACGTAATTGTATGGATTTCGAGTCCTCCGGTATAGAGATTAGCAACTACTTTCCTTTTCTTTTCTGAACTGTACTCATAGTACAAAATCTAATGGGGAACAAATGATACTTTTGTCCTGTTTTCAAGTGCCTCTTCCAATTGTTTTAGCTGAAATAACGACCTTTTTGTATAAAGGGATCCATCACATTTTACGATTCACTAATTCGTGTGTTTTTGCTGCATAAACTTCAAATGTAAATATATATTTATGTGGTCGTTTTCACGACCCCTAAGTCGTGGTCAGATAGTAGACAAGCGTGCCCTCCATCGTCGAAATAGTGGCAAATTTTGTCGATTCTGTAGATTCTGTAAGATCTGTCACCGTCTGTTAATAACAATAACATTCTTGTAACAGTATGATTGCGATTTTGACCTGTGCACGCATTGCTGAAGACAGAGATCTCTAGGCTAGCTGTATAGAAAGGCACAAACTTCATTAGGACCTCTCCTGCCTTCGTCATCGCGATAATAGTTAAACGTACCTCCATCTTTTTTTCATGTAGTGTATCTCAAAAGCCCATAGTATACTACAAAGTAATTAAGTTTACCTTTCCTTCGTTTTGTTTTTGTTTTTTTCTTTTTTTCGTCTTTATTTGAAACTTCAAACTCTGACTACTCATCTTAATATTATGAGTCCAGGCCTGACACAAATTTATTTCTAAAACGTAACAGCTCATGGAGTCGTCTCCTATCAGAAAGATTGTTGCTCATTTAAATCTGCTCTCTGTAAGTAGTAAGGCAATGTACCTACCACTTTAATTCCAGTAGATGCATTTTTGTCTGAAGAAACTGAAACCGACAAATTTTTCATTGCCAATTTTTGAGGAGTTGTCCCCTTCCAGTGACAAGCGACTCACTTGGTACAGATACCAATAGCTAAAACTGTATCGGGACCTTTATAATATTTGACCTCCAGTTTCGCAGGGCACTGACTGCTTGACTGTTTGAACTGTTCTTGGATAGAAATTGGTTTATTTAGAATACAGCGCGAAATATGGATGTGAACCTATGTTTCATGAACAAATTAATGTCTCAAATAGTTGTGTTCACCAAATGCACTTGGCGTCAAACAGGTAAATAGGTGGTAGCTAAAAAACCTTTCGCAACCGAAAGTACATCTACATCTACATCCATACTCCGCAAGCCACCACACGGTGTGTGGCGGTGGGTACTTTGATTACCTCTATTGGTTCTCCCTTCTATTCCAGTCTCGTATTGTTCGTGGAAAGTAAGATTGTCGGTAGGCCTCTGTGTGGGCTCTAATCTCTCTGATTTTATCCTCATGGTCTCTTCGCGAGATATACGTAGGAGGGAGCAATATACTGCTTGACTCCTCGGTGAAGGTATGTTCTCGAAACTTCAACAAAAGACCGTACAGAGCTACTGAGCGTTTCTCCTGCAGAGTCTTCCACTGGAGTTTATCTATCATCTCCGTAACGCTTTCGCGATTACTAAATGATCTTGTAACGAAGCGCGCTGCTCTCCGTTGGATCTTCTCTATCTCTTCTATCAACTCTATCTTTTACGGATCCCACACTGGTGAGCAATATTCAAGCAGTGGTCGAAGAAGTGTACTGTAACCTACTTCCTTTGTTTTCGGATTGCATTTCCTTAGGATTCTTCCAATGAATCTCAGTCTAGCATCTGCTTAACCGACGATCAACTTTATATGATCAGTCCATTTTAAATCACTCCTAACGCCTACTCACAGATATCTTATGGAACTAACTGCTTCCATTTGCTGTCCTGCTACATTGTAGCTAAATGATAAAGGATCTTTCTTTCTATGTATTCGCAGCACATTACACTTGTCTACATTGAGATTCAATTGCCATTCCCTGCACCATGCGTCAATTCGTTGCAGATTCTCCTGTATTGCAGTACAATTTTCCATTGTTGCAATCTATCGATATACTACAGCATCATCCGCAAAAAGCCTCAGAGAACTTCCGAAGTTATCCACAAGGTCATTGATGTATATTGTGAATAGCAACGGTCCTATGACACTCCCCTGCGACACACCTCAAATCTCTCTTACTTCGGAAGACTTCTCTCCATTGAGAATGACATGGTGCGTTCTGTTATCTAGGAACTCTTCAATCCAATCACATAACTGGTCTGATAGTCCATATGCTCTTACTTTGTTCATTAAACGACTGCGGGGAAGTGCACCGAACGCCTTGCGGAAGTCAAGAAACACGGCATCCACCTGGGAATCCGTGTCTATGGCCCTCTGAGTCTCGTGGACATATAGCGTGAGCTGGGTTTCACACGACCGTCTTTTTCGAAACCCATGCTGATTCCTACAGAGTAGATTTCTAGTCTCCAGAAAAATCATTATACTCGAACATAATACGTGTTCCAAAATTCTACAACTGATCGACGTTAGAGATATAGGTCTATAGTTCTGCACATCTGTTCGACGTCCCTTCTTGAAAACGGGGATGACCTGTGACCTTTTCCAATTCTTTGGAACGCCGCGCTCTTCTAGAGACTTACGGTACACCGCAGCAAGAAGGGGGGCAAGTTCCTTCGCGTACTCTGTGTAAAATCGAACTGGTCCCATCAGGTCCAGCGGCCTTTCCTCTTTTGAGCGATTTTAATTGTTTTTCTATCAGTCTGTCATCTATTTCGATATCTACCATTTTGTCATCTGTGCGACAATCTAGAGAAGGAACTACAGTGCAGTCTTCCTCTGTGAAACAGCTTTGGGAATTGGTTTTTGCTGTTGCTGATATGAGGCGGATCGCTTGCACGCAGCAATTACACGGCTTCCTCCCAGTTTCAAATAAGGTTAGGCTACAGCTAAACAAAAATGTCTCTCAACATAGGTTAGCACATTGATCACAACTTTAGTATGAAGTTCATTTGCACTGAAAACTACCATAAGTTATCGAATATACAGTTTAGCCCTTCTTGGCGGCGACTGCAGACGCGGTCCTGATGCAGTGCAGAGATGCTATTGTTACACCAGGTGCTGTCGCTAATACTGTGGATGATACTGGCCGTGAGGAACCGTGTGTGTATCCGCGTTTGACAGATACATGTCGACTTGGGAACTTTTTGAGTCACGTAAGGTGGTTGCATAAAACCGTCCTTGCCGTGTGTTGCCGTCCCTGGACCGTAACCTTAACTCAGTGCTGTCTGGCTTGCAGACAGCTCGGCCATTGCCTTCGTGAACTCAAGGACGTAGCAACGCTATGTTGACGTCACGCTTTGAGTCGGCAATGAGACGGCAGATTCGAAAGCAAATGTAAATCAAATTCAACTCTTGTGGTTGTACAAGATTTGGTACGTAGGACATCCGTAACTGAGAGGCGTGATAATTAATTTAGAGAGACCCGCTTCAGTTCTTCAGTTGTACTAACTGGTGTTCCTGTAGAGCAGCTGCCCGACGGCTGGACTGTTTTCGCCATCATGCAATGATTGGAACTCTTGCACTGACTGGACCGACCTCATGTTATCTATTACCAAACACTAAAATTTTATTCCCCTGAAGATGGGATTTTAAAATTTCGCAACTGGTCGTGGTTCGAATAAATATTAGGACAACTGAAGCGGATCTTATCTAAATTAATTATCGTGTAATTGTTTTTTATGATATAAAGTGTAAAACTGACGACGTTCTATAGTTTTATATTCACAGTATTTTAAAATACTTTTGAATGACTGGAAATTAACAACGTGGACATACTATGATAGACACTACACCACGCTCTGTTTGTCATACATGGGATACATGTATACTACTTCGTAATTAGTTTTCGCGTTTGTAATCGATTTCATATCGCATGCATGTACATACATATACGCATACATTAAGAAGAAATGGAAAAATTCATATGGCAAATTATGGTACCCAATTTACAGAACAGTACGTGGAGCGTCAGGGAAAAGACGAATAAGTCAAACATGCAGTTTTTCAGGATAGTCTAATAAGCAAATAGCATACTAACAGGGTTCAGTACATCTCGATAATACCTGTACTCCCCTGATTCCTTATAAGGCGTTGGGCAACAAATGTTTTGAGTTGCATTTTAACATACATAAAATTCAAAAGACACATGTCATGTATAGAGATGCAATTGCTGTGAACTAACATAAAGTAAACGCAAAGTAAATTCCATTAGTAAGCTACAGTAACCATTTAAACTTATCTTCGGACTTCTGGGTGTGTGCACTGAAAAACATCCGGAGAGAACAAATACATAGGTAAATTTTGAAATAAGCATGGAAGGGCATCATTTTCGAAATCCATAATCTTACGAGGACCACTAGTACAACACATAGAAAAGAACAAGGCTAATTTCAGTACCAATATCCTTGCTTGTCGTAGCCTATAAAACGTTCTGTTGGCTATTAATAACTATTTACCAACAGGTCGAGTTGCTCTGATTTCCCAAATAATTTGATTTTTAGTAAAATGTAGGATGCAAAACTCGCGTACTCGTTGTAACTAGCAGACTTTCCCTCCAAACTTATTTTTATTCACATCTTATCTGTTTCCTTCATCAGAAGGAAAAGAAGTATCTGGCACATATTACCCTTTATAACAATTAGATTTGCAGTAAGGGACAAAACAGCTTCAAGGCATTATACTAGCAGAAAAGAACACGAAACTTTATAGGAAGACACGCTCGTTTGTACATCTTACCAACTCAATGAAGCAGCTGATTGTGTTCCAGCCAATTCTTCACTGAGACCTTCATTTACCACGATGGCAGTGGCTTTGCTCTCTTCCGTCTATAACTGTCTCTCCTAACTCTGGAGAACACAACAAAGATCAGTAGTCGAACTACTTTTCCATAGTAGTGGATAGATACTAAATATTCTTCTTCTTTTTCTTGGTGCTATCCCCTCTCTTCAAGGGATTTGGTAATGTTAATCGAAGAGGTGCCGGATGCTTTCTATTGTCAATCGACTGCAAATGTGGTCATAGTGAAATATTTATTATATTAAGTCTACAACTTTGCTTCCGCCCTTTTGCAACAGATGGCAGTAGCGGCAAGTGGTGGATAGGTGGTAGGTCGTTTCATACAATAAGCTTAGCATCTGTAAACGTAACGCTATCTATTTGTGATTACATCATGAAGTTATTCTCGACTGAATGTGTCAACTTACGAGCCAAATTCTAGTCATTTGCGGGAAGTTTTAATTTTCTGCTTTACTGTGCCGTTGTGGCTCATTAAATTCTGGGTAAGTGAGGTGTCTATTAGTGAAAAAACGCGCACAGAATGGTTTCAAAGCTTCAGCAACGGTGATTTTGACGTCGAAGACCGGCATGCCGGTGGAAGAGAGAAGGTTTTCGAAACTACTGAAACCGAAGAAAACAGTCACGGCAGATCGTAGCAAAAGCAGCTGATGCGTTTAAGTCGAGGACTGAAAGACAACATAGCGATAGACATGAAAATGTGATTCTGCAGCATGAACGTGTTCGACGATAAATCGCAAAACCCGTCAAAACATAACTGTAAACGTTGAAATGAGAAGCCCCACCCCATCCACCGTACTCCTCAGATATTACTCCCTCCGACAACCAACTTTTTCTGACAATGGCACACAGCTTGGCTGACCGGCAATACCGGTCACATGAACAAGTGCAAAATTGGACGGACTCATGGATCTCCTCGAAAGACGTCTTGTAATTCCGCCAGGGATCCGCATACTGCTGAAAGGTGGGGAAAAATTGTGGCAGCGATGGCCTTTACTTTTAATTGTAAATTTTTTTACAATTAAGCCTCGAACTTCGAGAAAAAATGGCAGAAGCAAGTTGCAGACGTAATACTATTCTTATAGACGCCAAAAACCCGTTTTCCATAATTAATAAATAATTTGATTTCTTTGTAAAACCAGTTTTTTAATTTGATTAGCATTAATTTTATGGATGTTCTATTGTTATTACAAACAGACACTGATAAGCCAAAACATTATGACCAGGACGATGGTTGGCACCTGGTGGTGTTGCGCCCACGTGACGCGGTGACAAAAGTATGTACGCGGAGCAGACGTGGACGGATGATCACCCTAGCGAAGATATGGGCTGCAAATGGGGAAATCCACTGAGATAAGCGGCTTCGACAAAGGGCGGATTATTATTAAGTCTACAACTTTGCTTTCCGTCGTTTTGCAATAGATGGCAGTAGCGGCAAGTGGGGTTCAGGTGGTTGGTCACATAGGTGTAATACAATAAGTTTAGGCATTTTTAAACACAATGTCATAACAATATTAGTCGATTTGTGATTTCATCATAAGGTTATTCTCGATTAAGTACGTCAACTTACGTACCCATTTCTCACATGAAGAAATCTGCGGCTGTTGCTCTTAAAATGCTAGGTAAGACCAATGGTGAGGGAACTATTAGTGGAAGAACGTGCAGAGAATGTTTTCAACGCCTGAAGAACGGCGATTCTGATGTCGAAGACCGGCGTGGCGGGGGAAGACAGGACGTTTTCGTAGCTACTGAAACAGACGAAGACAGTCACAGGACATCATTATCGAAGGCAACTGATGCGTTCGAGCCCAGCACTAAAACACAAACGGCCACAATACAGCGAGAGACACGTGAAGGTAATTTTGCAGCAAGTCAGTCCTCGACCCCATGTCGCAAAACCCGTCAAAATATACATGGAAACGTTTAAATGAGAAGTTCTATCCCTCCCGCCGTATTCTCCATACGTTGCTCTCTCTGACTACCGCCTTTTTCGACCAGTGGCATACAGTCTGGCTGACCAGCACTTCCGATCATATAAACAAGTGCAAAATTGAATCGATTCATCGATCCCCACAAAAGACGCCCAGTTGTTTCACCACTGGATTCGTATGCTATCCGAAAGATGAGAGAATGTAATGGCCATCGATGGGAAATATTATGAATAATAATTTTTTTGTAAGTTTTCCACAATAACGAGCCGAACTTCGAGAAAAAACGGCGGAAGCAAAGTTGTAGACCTAGTATTAGGCAGAGCCTGAGAATGACTATCTCGAAAACTGCTACTGTCGTGAACATCTATGGAAAGAGGTAGAATGACAGTGAAACTATCACTAGGCGCTAAATAGTTGGACATCCACAACTCTTCACAGAACGAGGGGTTCGGAGGCTTGTCTGCCCTGTGAAGTAGTATAGAGTGTGATATGTGGCATCTCTGCCGAAAGAACACAATGCTGGTGCACACAAAAGTGTTTCGGGGCACACCGTTCATTGTAGATTGGTGGACAAGAAGCTCCGCGGCAGATCATCCTTATGTGGTCACACGTTGAGCCAACGTCATCGTGAATTGCAATTGCAGTGAGCACGGGACCATCGGTATTCGAGCGTCGACCAATGGAAAAGTGTCGGCTCTTCGGGTGAATCACATTTTTACTACACTAGGACGACAGTAATCTCCACAGAAGCCGTTACTGAAACTTGAAGCGCGCCACGGACGCAGACTGATGGGAGCAGTATTACGCTATGGGAGACATTCTCCTGCGTTTGCATGGGACCTGTGGTAGTAGCCGAAGACACGCTGACAACTGCGAACCATCTGCATCCCTTCATGCTTGATGTATTCCCTGACTACGATGTCATCTTTCAGTAGTATAACTGTCCATGTCTCGGAGCTGGAACTGTGCTACCGTGATTTGAGGAGTATTATAATGTACTCATGATGATATCCCAGCGACTACACTACTGGCCATTAAAATTGCTACACCAAGAATAATTGCAGATGATAAAAGACTATTCGTTGGACAAAAATATTATACTAGACTGACATGCTATTACATTATCGCGCAATTTGGTTGCATAGATCCTGAGAAATCAGTACCCAGAACAACCACCTCTGGTCTTAATAACGGCCTTGATACGCCTGCGCAGTGAGTCAAACAGAGCTTGGATGGCGTGTACAGGTACAGCTGCCCATGCAGCTTCAAGACGACGCCACAGTTCATCAAGAGTAGTGACTGGCGTATTGTGACGAGCCAGTTGCTCGGCCGCCATTGACCAGACGTTTTCAGTTGGTGAGAGATCTGGAGAATGTGCTGGCCAGGACAGCAGTCGAACATTTTCTGTATCTAGAAAGGCCCGTACAGGACCTGCAACATGCGGTCGTGCATTATCCTGCTGAAATGTAGGGTTTTGTAGGGATCGAATAAGGGTAGAGCACGGGTCGTAACACATCTGAAATGTAACGTCTACTGTTCAAAGTGCCGTCAATGCGAACAAGAGGTGACCGAGACGTGTAACCAATGGCATTCCATACCATCACGGCCAGTGATACGCCAGTATGGCGATGACGAATACACGCTTCCAATGTGCGTTCACCAAACACGGATGCGGCCATCATGATGCTGTAAACAGAACCTGGATTCATCCGAAAAAATGACTTTTTGCCATTCGTGCACCCAGGGTCTTCGTTGAGTACACCATCGCAGGCGCTCCTGTCTGTGATGGAGCGTCAAGGGTAACCGCAGCTATGGTCTCCGAGCTGATAGTCCATGCTGCTGCACACGTTGTCGAAATGTTCGTGTAGATGGTTGTTGTCTTGCAAACGTCCCCATCTGTTGGTTCATGGATCGAGACGTGGCTGCACGATCCGTTACAGCCATGAGGATAAGGTGCCTGTCATCTCGACTGCTAGTGATACGAGGCCGTTGGGATCCAGCTCGGCGTTCCGTATTACCCTCCTGAACCCACCGATTCCATATTCTACTAACAGTCATTGGATCTCGACCAACGCGAGCAGCAATGTCACGATATGATAAACCGCAATCGCGATAGGCTACAATCTGACCTTTATCAAAGTCGGAAACGTAATGGTACGCATTTCTCCTCCTTACACGAGGCATCACAGTAACGTTTTACCAGGCAATGCCGGTAAACTGCTGTAAGTGTATGAGAAATCGGTTGGAAACTTTCCTCATGTCAGCACGTTGTAGGTGTCGCCACTGGCGCCAACCTTTTGTGAATGCTCTGGAAAGCTAGTCATTTGCATATCACAGCATCTTCTTCCTGTCGATTAAATTCCGCGTCTGTAGCACGTCATCTTCGTGATGTAGCAATTTTGATGGCCAGTAGCGTAAATTCGCCTAATGTAAATACTATGGAACCCACCTGGGTCGCTATCGGGCACCATCGCCACGTACGCAAATCGGCCAGTGCGTAGACTCTAATGACACATACCTCTACAAACCTACCGACAAACTGTCGCATTCCTGATACGCAAAATCAGTGTATATCGTTTCAAAGACGCACAAACAAGCTATTAAGCACGTGTTCACAATGTTTTGGCTCATCAGAGTTGAGAACCTTTGCATTAGATGCAGTACGTCATGGATAGTGCACAAAACTTTCAACTAGATATATAGCACGGCGCCTTTAAATGGCGATGAGTTACCGGTCCTCGCCAGGTGGCCACTCTGAACCGGTCCTAGTGACCTTATACGACAACCCGGTCAATGAGGTGAACAACACATTGCCTCCTGCCTCCAAACTGTGCAGGAAAATTTATTAAAAACTGACAATACTTACAAATGTAGTGACGGAAACACGCAAGACGCCTAGTCAGCATCATCCAATGCCCGTTTCAGGAACTTCGGTCCAGAAGACACCTGAGATGCTGCGGACTAGTTCCAGAAAGGTTCAAGGTTAACCAGCAGTACCGTCAGTTACTATAACGACGAGTGAAGCGTGGGTGGTAAGCGTGTACGCGGCTTTGGTCGGCGGACTCTGGTGACGCAGCTATAGACGACGTAGTGCCGCAGTAGTAGCGGCCGTGAAACGTAATCCCGGCGGGCAGCGCGTGACACATTCTTGCGGTTTCTGTATCGGATGGAGGTGGGCGTCTAGCGTTATGCAACCTCCCCTCCCTCACAAACTCCGATTGTGTAATTCCGGGCCCCTCACGGCACGAACCACTCCGTTCACTTCCCACAATGAAGAATATTCCGGTCGTATGCTTTCATTCTTTAGAGAAGTGGCCCACGCGATTAATGCGTTTACCCGCACGGCTTATGAGCTCACGTAAACACGCCCAAGAAGTGGCTGCAACCAGATGCCATTTATCCCGTAACCAGAACATGTGTTTACGTAGCCTACGGAGACATGGATGTTACCTGGTGGTCGCCTAATCGTCGGGACATTTTCGGTAGATCGCAGTAACGCTCACGTTGGCTAACCTGGATTGCACCACTGTGCTCACTCGTTAGACCACGCTCACGATAACAACAGCTTGTTTCTCCGACCCAATTGCCAGTCAGGAATACTACACTGTCTAATCACAGGCGCGAGTGTATGCACGTTATCCACGTTATGTTTTTTGTGTGTACATCCGACTTTTACTAAAGTGAAAAAAACTTTTCACTTTCATTCAGAATGGAAACTGATTACTTCTTTATCCAGGTAAAGGACAAATACAGGGTATTCGGAAATTCCCGTTACAAACTCTTGGCCCAGGTGGTATCCCCGTAAGATTAGATGTTGACTATGTGTTGTGTACATAGTTCCTCGTAGTCAGCGCGCACACAACTTTCCCACTAGAGCGCGCCCCGCTAAGCACAACAGCGCAGGCGCAGCGCTCGTCCGTCTCCGCACTACGAGAAGGCGCCATCTTTGAGACGAACCAAATTCTCCTTCCGCCGATCCGCGTATTAATATGTAACGCAACCAATGAGATTGCTGCTAACGTAGAACCTTTTCTCGTCGCGGATCACACTCGCGCAGTGATACCTGAACGCGCGAGGTATTTTAACGAGTGTACAGACCACCGATTAGTTAGTCTGCATCAGTCTGCATTAGTCTGTAGTCAAGTTTCAGTCTGTGCCTAATAAGATTACCATATTCCTGTTAAGTATCAGAGATATGTGAGAATAAGATTAACGTACTAAGACCAAAGGAACTTCAGATTGTCAATTGTAAATAGCATCCAGAATCAAGTTAAGTAAGTTTTATGATTTTTATTATTTAAATAAATGTGTTTGAAAATTAATCAAGTTCTGTTTAAAGTTGGTCACCGTCAATCTGCTACTCTAAGCGTGCAAGTGGCATTTCTATGTTCTGACCTAACGGCAGAAGATAAACACGCCACAATAAGACCACGAGAGATATTGCTGACATTCGTCTACTTCGTTAGAGCGACAAGTCAAATAATCTGATGGTGTGTGTACCGAAGGTCTTACACTACGCACACCACACTATGCTACATTATAGCACCATTTTTATCCATCGTTTATCAGAGATCATTGGAACAGCGGAAAGTTCCACGGGACTGGAAGAAGTCCCAGGTCATAGGAATCTACAGGAAGGGTGAAAAATCAGATGCACATAATTACCCGCCAGTTTCACTGACATCGATTTGTTGTAGAGTCATGGAACATATTCTGTGTTCATACATAATGGCCTTTCTAGACTCTGAGAAGCTCATCTGCAGAAACCAGCACGGTTTTAGGAAACAGCGGTCGTGCGAGACACAGCTGGCCCTCTTTGTGCATGACATACAACAGGCTCTAGATACTGGCTCTCAGGTTGACGCCGTATTCCTCGACTTTCGAAAGGCGTTCGACTCAGTTCCGCACTATCGCTTGCTCCAAAAAGTGCGCGCTTATCGACTATCCGATGACGTATGCGGTTGGATAAAAAGTCTTCTAACAGACAGAGAGCAGTATGTCGTCCTGAATGGAATGACTTCAATAGAAACAAGCGTAACTTCAGGTGTAATAGGTCCGCTGCTTTTTACGATTTACATAACTGATCTGGCTGGTGGTATTGACAGCGGCATTAGACTGTTTGCCGATGATGCTGTAATCTACAGGAAAGTTGTGAACAAATCAATGAGCATTTGCAGAAAATAAATGCGTCGTGTAATGATTGGCAGTTACCTCTCGATATTAGTAAGTGTAACCTACTGCGTATAACAAGGCGAAAATCGTCATTCATGTACGAGTACAAAATAAATGCCCAGTGTTTGAAAGCAGTAACATCCGTCAAGTATCTGGGTATGACTATTCGAAATGATCTCAAATGGAATATTCAGATTAACAAGTAACGGGCAAGGCGAACTCTAGATTGAGGTTTATTGGTAGAATCCCGAAGCGATGATGTCCTTCAACAAAGGAAATTGCTTACTATACGTTAGTTCGTCCAGTCTTACAGTACTGTTAGTCTGTATGGGACCCATACCAGTTGGGTCTGATTCAAGAGATTGAGAAGGTCCTAAGAAGAGCGTCAAGATTCGTGACTGGTACATTTAGCCATCGCGAGAGCGTTACAAATCTCATAGAAAGTTTGAAGTGGGACACACTTGCAGATAGACGATGCGTTAAAAGGAAGGGGCTTCTCACTAAATTCCGAAATCCGATCTTCGCTGAGGATGTGGAGTATATATTATTATCACCAACTTTCAGATCGCGCAATGATCACCATTCAAAGATACGGGAAATTAGGCGTTCGTTTTTCCCTCGCGCGATCCGCCAGTGGACGAGAGGGTGGGAAATATGAATTTGGCGCGAATTGTGTCCTCCGCCCCACGCCACTTGGTAGCCAGCGGAGTATATATTTATATGTAGAACTTGTAAAGAGGAATAAGTGTATAATAATCTAAGTAGGAACCCTTGTCCAGAAACGTACCGCTCCCATTCTATGACGGTTTCAACTCATATGTGTAATGCGTCCACATCTGCTGAGGAAAAGAGAAAAGTTCCCGAGTTGCTTGTTATGGTATGCAGTAGGATAAGCAGGACGATGTATATTACAACGGCCGCTTGGTGTCACACAACGTCGTAAGCAAAGCTGAATTTACGAGACTCCTATAGAGACAGAGGAAAATCTACCGGCACAAGTTCTGGCCGCTGCACGAGAAACTGAAGAAGCGCCAGGTGGGACAGTGAGTGTGACCCAGAACATGCTTCGCAGGTACAATGTCTGTAACAACGTTAGTGGTCGCCACACTGAGCGACTGTTGAATGCATCGGTGCTTTTCCGTACGTATAGTGCGTTGAGTACTTTTTTGTTTCGGAATAATGTAAACACTTAATGATCAAGTGCTATTACAAACAAATGTGCTTAAGTGATAAGTGAATGTTTCGTTATGCTTACTTTCGAATTTGTTATCTAATAACTGTACTGAATCACTCCTTATTCAATTCCTCAAGCAGAAGTGGAAGAGTTAAACATCTGAACTACGTTTCCGGACATGGGTTCCTATACAAAAAATTATGCACTCTACAAGTCTTGAAGTTCATAACGGTAATTTCCGAACACCCTGTACGTGTGTTTACCGTTCTATGCAAGTGAATCAGTTGGGAGGAAAGGGAACGTCAAAACACACTCCAAAACCTTTCACTCAGGGACTGAAAGGGATTTTCGCTGGATTCTCATCTAAGGAAAGAAAAGGTAAGGCAGCTAAAATCCAAAACTTAATATTCAACAACCAACTTTTTTTCAAACCATTAGGCAAGGACAAGGCAATAACTGAGATGCCATTCCGGGTTTCATTTATTAATGCACAGAAATTGCCGATTTAATATTTGAAAGTTTCAAAAAAAACATTTCATCTAGATCTACATCGATACTCTGCAAATCACATTTAAATGCTTGATAAAGAGTTCATCGAACCACCTTCGCCGGCCGTTGTGGCCGAGCTGTTCTAGGCGCTTCAGTCTGGAACAGCGCGACCGCTACGGCTGTAGGTTCGAAACCTGCCTCGAGCATGGATGTGTGTGATGTCCTTAAGTTAGTTAGGTTTAACTGGTTCTAAGTTCTAGTGGACTGATGACCTCAGATGTTAAGTCCCATAGTGCTCAGAACCATTTAAACCCATTTGAACCACCTTCACAATTTTCTATTATTCCAGTCTCGTACAGCGCGTGGAAAGAACGAACACCTATACCTATCCGTGCGAGCTCTGGTTTCCCTTATTTTATCACGGAGATCGTTTCTCCCTATGTAGGTCGGTGTCAATAAAATATTTTCGCATTCGGAGGAGAAAATTGGTGATTGGAATTTCGTGAGAAGATTTCACCGCAACGAAATATGCCTTTGTTTTAATGGCGTCCACCCCAATCCTGTATCATTTCAATGACACTCTCTCCCCTATATCACAACAATACAAAAAGTGCTGCCCGTCTTTGAACTTTTTCTATGTACTCCATCAACCCTATCTGGTAAGGATCTCACATGGTGCAGCAGTATTATAAAAGAGGTCGGGCAAGCATAGTGCAGGCAGCCTCCTTAGTAGATCTGTTACAATTTCTAAATGTCCTACCAATAAAACGCAGTCTTCGGTTAGCCTTGCCCACAACATTTTCTGTGTGTTCTTTCCAATTTAACTTGTTCGCAATTGTAATTCCTAGGTATTTCGTTGAATTTAGGGCCTTTAGATTTGACTGATTAATCGTGTAACCGAAGTTTAACGGATTCCTTTTAGCACTCATGTGGATGACCTCACACGTTTCATTGTTTAGGGTCAATTGCCAATTTTCGCACCATACAGATATCTTTTCTCAATCGTTTTTCAATTTGTTTTGATCTTCTTATGACTTTATTATTCGATAAACGACGGCTTCATCTGAAAACAACCTAAGACTCCTGCTCAGATTGCCTCCCTTATTCGTTTGTATAGATAAGGAACAGCAAAGTGCCTATAACACTACCTCGGGGAACGCCAGAAATCACTTCTGTTTTACTCGATGACTTTCCGTCAATTACAACGAACTGTGACCTCTCTCGCAGAAAATCACAAATCCAATCACATAACAGAGATGTTATTACACAAGCATGCAATTTTACTATAAGCCGCTTGTATAGTACAGTGTCAGAACCCTTACAGAAATCCAGAAATACGGAATCAATCTGAAATCCCTTGTCAATAGCACTAGACACTTCATGCGAATAAAGAGCTTGTTGTGTTTCACAAGAACAATGTTTTCTAAATCCGTGTAGACTGTGTCAATAGGCCGTTTTCTTCCAGGTAATTCATAATGTTCAGACACAATATATGTTCCAAAATCCCGCTGCATAACGACATTAATGATATGGGCCTTTAATTTAGTGGATTACTCCTATGACCTCTCTAGAATGTTGGTGTGACATGTGCATCTTTTCAGTCTTTGGTTACGGATATTTCGTCGAGCGAACTGTTGTATATGTTTGTTAAGTATGGAGCTATTGCATCCGTATACTCTGAAAGAAACGTAATTGGTATACAATCTGGACCAGAAGACTTGCTTTGTTAAGTTATTTAAGTTGCTTCACTACTCCGAGGATATTTACTTCTACGTTACTCATGTTGGCAACTTTTTTGATTCAAATTCTGGAATTTTTACTTCGTCTTCTGTTGTGAAGGCATTTCAGAAGGCTGTGTTTAGTAACTCTGCTTTGGCAGAACTTTCTTCGATAGTATCTCCATTGCTATCGCGCAAGTATACTTCATATACGACCAGAATCTCTTTGGATTGTCTGCCAGGATTCGAGACAAAGTTTCGTTGTGGAAACTATTATAATCATCTCGCATTGAAGTCCGCCATAAATTTCGAAATTCTGAAAAAGATTGACAATCTGGGGGATTTTGCTTGTGTTTAAATTTGGCTTGTTTGTTTCGCTGTTTCTGCAACAATGTTCTGATCCGTTTTGTGTACCCAAGAGGATCAGCTCCGTCGTATGTTAATTTACTTGGTATAAATCTCTCAATTGCTGCAGATACTATTTCTTTGAATTCAAGCCACATCTGGTCTATGCTTATATTGTTAATTTTAAAGGAGTGGAGGTTGTCTCTCAGGAAGGCGTCAATTGAATTTTTATCTGCTTTTTTGAATAGATATATTTTTCATTTATTTTTGGAGGATTTGGGAGATACAATATTCAGTCTCGCTACGACAACCCTGTGTTCACTAATCCCTGTATCCGTTTTTATGCTCGTTATTAACTGAGGATTATTCGCGTGGGCTAATAAACTAACTGCTCGAAATAATTTCTGATAAACTAACTGCTCGAAATAATTTTCAGACAATGCATTTAGAACAATTTCAGATTATGTTTTATGCGTACCTCCGGAATTAAACATGTACTTTCGCCAACACATCGAGGGTAAATTAAAGTCACTACCAACTATAATCGTATGAGTCAGGTAAGTGTTTGAAATCAACCTTTCAGGAAATGTCATCTCAATTGGGAGGTCGGTAAAAGGACATAATTATTATTTTATTCTGGTGACCAACAATGACCTCTGCCCATACTAACTCACAGGAACTATCTACTTCAACTTTGCGACAAGATAAATTACTTGTGAGGTAGCCGCGCGGAACTAGCCGTGCAGTCTAGGACGCTGCAGTCATGGACTGTGCGGCTGGTCCCGGTGGAGGTTCAAGTCCTCCCTCGGGCATGGGTGTGTGTGTTTGTCCTTAGGATAATTTAGGTTAAGTAGTGTGTAAGCTTGGGGACTGATGACCTTAGCAGTTAAGTCCGACAAGATTTCACACACACACAGACACACTTGTGAGGTAACGCGAATCGTGGCGTCCTGAAAATATTCAAAGTTCGGAGTTGGTTTGGCGGCACGGGGCGCTCGGCAAGCAGGGGCTCGTCAACAACCGCATAGTGCAGAACATTAGCCAGAGCAAGAGGGGTAGCCCAGAGGGCGGTCCCGGTCAACCGCATGGCTGGGAAGTCCATGTTGACACTGTGTCAAGGACTGTGCTTTGTGTCGATGAAGGAGATTTGTATGCCGGGAGTGCCAAAGATGGCGGACTTTGTGAAACCATAATGTTCCCGGCGGGGTCAGGGATTTTCTCTGCCTCGTGATGGCTGGGTGTTGTGTGATGTCCTTAGGTTAGTTAGGTTTAAGTAGTTCTAAGTTCTAGGGGACTGATGACCACAGTAGTTACGTCCCATAGTGCTCAGAATCATTTGAACCATTTTGAAACCATAATGACAGACATTTCACAGTTCATGTAGAAATTACTAATAGCCAGACGAATCATGATACATTACCATTATTTGCAGGACGATTCTGATGGTGTAATCAGATTTTCAATATCTTTGTTAGTTTAAAGTTTAGTATCTGACTCCAAATTACACAAGTAACACCCAGAAACGAATTTCCAAAATCTAAACTGTTCATCCGATTTTGTTCATCCACATGTCTTTAGAAATCTATTAGTCTAAACCTAAATGGGTGTGAGTTATGGACTTATAACTTGAATAGTACATGAGTTATTGGAGGTCAAAGTGGCCGATTACTATTGATCGCGTCAGGCCTTAATTACTCCACAGTTACGAGAGAAAACGGTAGCAGCATGCATATAAATATATTTATTCGTCTATGTCTTTGTTTATATCCGATATATACTATTCATGAAGAAATTGGTCAAATATTTTACTGTGTTTTAGAAAGCACAGATACATTAGGCTACTGGCCTACTTTTGTTTCTAGTCCTTTGATGTACGTTTATTTCATTTTCTTATGTATTTAATAATGTGTGTTAGAGCGTGTTTATGGTCCAGCCATAGGAATATTATTTTAGTTTCAAGTTATTTAAATGTAAATCCAGTATTTCGTATGTGTTTCAATATGTTTGTGAATGTGCATTGGCTTGGAGACATGACGCGATCGCTCCAGCCACTCACAGCGCTCGTTACTACGGTAGACGACTACTGAAGTCAATGGAGAGACTGTATGTAAGTGGGGGAGGAGCGTTGGGCCACAGAGGACGTGGGAGCGTGCTGGACGGGAAGGCGCAACGGACGGCTCAGGAAATACTTGGAGAGTGTTGAGCAGTTTGCGTGTGCTCGCGGGAGAAAGAAATATTTCGTAGTGCCGACCTGTGGTGCACTTGTGAGATTTCCATGGCTTCTGCAGTGAAGACGTAGTATGCATTTAGAAGTGAATACCTTGCGAACTATGTTGTTGTTCATAACTAATTACGTGAAGTAGAAATCTATTGTTTCCCTGTTATTCAACTTGTATTTTATTTAATTGCTCGACCATCGACACCAATAAGTGTTTTGCAGAAATAAACGGAATTCTCAAAACTACTTCTGCTACCGTACTCATCATTTAAAGTCGTTAAAATAGGATCTGCGGATTTTATTTAATTGCCATCTTTCATTTATAAATTTCTATGTTACATTCAAAATTCGCAATTGCTGAGTGATAGGAAGCTTCGACCATTCGATTCATCATGTGCGTATTCATATTGTACACTATAGACTCAGCAGTATTTGGCATGCATTGCGGCAACTATGTATCCCACTCCCTAGACAACTAAACCAGCCATAACTTTTAACATTTGAACGCTGAGTCTGAGGGTATGTAGTTGTGGGGCCATTTTTATTTGAAAGCCCGCATATGTGTAGCAGCAACAAACACGCCACTGCCAACGGTGCTTAGCCTATCCTCTCGAAAACGCGTTAGGTTCTTATAACGATTTGAGCATTAGTGTTTCCTATTAGCACTTGAAGCACAGCTGTGACAATTTACAAGTGTTATACCAATGGTTCCTGTATCTACGTTCTTCCTGTGTTCGGCCGCTCCCTTTGTGACTAAAGCCGTATTTGTGTTTTCCCGAAACCCTAAAAAACCGCCCAGTCCACGCCACACAGCCCCTGCTACCCGTATAGTCGCCTCCTACGTATAGTGGACTCCTGACCTATTCAGCTTAACCCGAAACCCGACCACCCTTTGGCGCAAGTCGAGGAATCTGCAGCATACAGGGTCGCAGAACCATCTGAGCCTCTGATTCAGAGCCTCCACTCGACTCTGTACCAGAGGTCCGCAATCAATTCTGTCGACTATGCTGCAAATGGTCAGCTCTGCTTTCATCTCGCAAACAAGGGTGGCAGCCTTTACAACTTCTGTTAGCTGCTCGAAACCAGAGAGAATCTCTCCTGATCCAAAGTGACACACATCATTGGTACCGATGTGAGTCACCATCTGCAGTTGGCTGGATCTTGTACTCTTCATGGAATCTGGGAGAACCTGTTGCAGGTCTGGAATGACTCCACCAAGTATGCACACAGAGTGCACATTGGCTTCCTTCCCCTTCTTGGCCGCCATGTCCCTAAAGGGCCCCATGATGTGCCTAACGCTGGAGCTCCCAACTATCAGTAATCCCACCCTCTGTCCAGATTTCGTAGGCTGAAAGGTTTCCTCTGTAACAGGACAGATCTGGCTCAGCGACAGTATCAGCCACTGACAATACCTGGAACACCGGGAAGGCCTTACGTGTGGCCCCTTGGGAAGTCTTTCGCCACCTGCTATGCCCCCGAGCGACCTCCCACTCGATCACAGATGAGAGGGCAATCTCAGTGTGAGTAGTAACTGGGCTGGCCACCAGTGAAGACCAATCGGAGCACACGGAGGTGCTGGGCGTCCGTTGGATCCCCACTGTCAGCCCACAACAGTGGTGCCTATCCACTGCAGCCTCAAGCTGTGTAACCAAAGCCATCACAGCCTGGAGCTGAGAGCGAAGTTTCACCAACTCGACTCGCATCGGTACACAGCAATCATAGTCCCTATCCATACTAAAGACCGTGGAAAACTAAACCACCCAGATAAACGACTATCGACACTTGCTGCGGACCCCTACCGATGTAAACGCAGGAACTGTGTCTAATAAACTAGATTAATACGCAGAGATTCAAACTTGTAAGATGTGACAAAATCGCAAACGAAAACGCGAGAACTCTGGCTATTGTATATTAAAGTAACACGAAGAAACTCAAGAAACTGAACTATTAAATCAAACAGATGATATTATAACATTCGCTCCTGGTTGTAATGTCTGCTATTAAATCTGCACAGTTTTCTGCAAATACAGTAAACGGGAGGTTTGAGGTTATCAGTTGTGACGTTACTTTATAAGTTCGATTGCTGCCCCTGTTTCCCCCTATAATGTAACATATTGGCAGATATAGTTGATAAAGCTCAGTTGGCAGTCTGTGCAAGAGTCGCTTTTGATGATTTCGAAAAAAGAGAGGAACTGGTAAGGATTATACTACCCACAGGACACACCACAGGAAAGGACATATATTTAGCATTTAAAAATGTTATTAGCTCTTAAAATACCCATATAAAAAAACCAAGACGTGATGAGGTTCCTGCTATGAAAAGCAGGAGGAGAGATTCACAGCCTTGTGTAGTAAAGACGATAGCGTTCCGGATTTTCTGTCTTATACCTGTGTAAGGCACCAGCAGTCACTCTGTGGAAGGGTTTTTAATATGAACAGTGTAAGGAAAACAGTTATTAAAGAGGTGAACAAAGTTAGATCTATGCAATTCAGAGACATTTGTTCAGAGCAGTGACTGATGAAGTAAAGTCCAATATGGTGATCTCTTGTCTCTCACGTAAGTTCGTGGCTTGGCAGAGGCAGAGTTTTACAACGTTTTCAAGAGTTGCTTGCTGCCTTAGTAGAATTTTTGAATGAAAGAGATTAATCTTCCTTGAAACAGAAATCCGCAGGCATCACCAAAAAGTTCAATAACCATAACTTGGAGCAGAAAAATTTCAGGTGTTGCTTCATACACAAAAAAAGCTGGAACTGTGGGAAGAAAATCTCATCCTAGATGAAGATGAACATTGCCTGTTTGAAACAAAGTCTTGACAAGCAAGGTACTTCTATGCCACTTTACAACAGGATTTATACTGAAATTCTTTCAGATTTGAGAAGGTAATTCAACACATGCTTCCAAGATTTCAGATGCATTTAAGTTGTTGCACAGTTTGCCAAATTGCTTTTTATGGTGATTGATGCTGAAGAATTCTCCACTTTTGTCACGGTTTGTTTTGATTTTTAAAGAAGACAGTACTGCCATGGGGTTGAAACTGATTGATTTTCAAAATGATTTATCTTTAAAAGCGCTTTCTTGAAGCTCTGAGAATATTTGGTCTCTTGTTCTATGGAAAAATGTCCATTATGGTTCAAGTTATTCTCAGAATTGAAGACAATGTACAGCTAATAAATTTCATTTTTACAATATGACATTCATAAAAAAAACTAGTACAGAAATGGACCGACAGATGAACACTTCCAGAATGAGATTTTCACTCTGTAGCGGAGTGTGCGCTGATAAGAAACTTCCTGGCAGATTAAAACTGTGTGCTGGACCGAGACTCGGGTCCTTTTTTTTTTTTTGTAATCACATTTTGTTCGTTTTCGTTCACTGTATCTACTCTTTTTTTTAAATCTCATTTTGCTCGTTTTTGTTCGTTCAATCTGCTCGATGCGGACGTCGTAAGACATCCATTGAAGTTCGTTGTTGATCGATTAACTCAGTTTTTTTATTGCAGAGGGTTCGTAACCCACTGACCGAACACGCTGAGCTACCGTGCCGGCTGTTTGGGGCGGACGTCGGAAGAGACCCGATTCAGGTCGTGGTTGATCCATTAACTCAGTTTTTTTTTTTTTTTTTTTTTTTTTACAGAGGGCAGCTAACCCTCTAACCGAACACACTGAGTTACCGTGCCGGCTGGACCTTTGCCTTTCGCGGGAAAGTGCTCTACCAACTGAGCTACCCAAGCACGACTCACGCCCCGTCCTCACCGCTCGTGACTCGTGCTTGGGTAGCTCAGTTGGTAGAGCGCTTGCCCGCAAAAGGCAAAGGTCCCGAGATCGAGTCTTGGTGCGGTACACAGTTTTAATCTGCCAGGAAGTTTCAGATGAACACTTGTACAACTGTATTCGAATAGCAGCCGCTACCTGCTCTCCCAACATAAAAAAAGTGCCATCCTTCTCGTTAAAGTTTATGAGTGATAAAAAATTACATTCTTACGTTTGTAAATAATTGCTAGCAACATTTCAGTTTCTTTCTTATTTACAACTGAATTTCAATTTATTTTTCTTACATAAAATTTAATTAAAATTCATTTCATACGTATTAAAAATTTAACTGTCAAGAAAATTCTTCAGGGTATGTAACAGCATGCCAATACGCAAAATTCTCCGACGTTTCAGCCGCTGTTGCACAGGGTCTTTTGCTAAGTGCTGAGTGAGGAAAACTTGTTTGTTATTTAGTAGTGCAAGAAGCTGCTTTCGTAATCTGATAGGATATTGAGGATGATGAGGATGGCTATCATAGTCCTTTACGGGCTTTTGTTTTGTTTCTTGTTATTGGTCGCAATAGACATCCTTGACTGGTGTTTGCTTTATTTCGTAACATTGGTGGAAATAGGCGAACGATAAACGAGCGGCAGTTATGACGCAGCGGTTTATTTGCTGCCTAGTGGCGGCTGAGGTGTGCCAGTACTCTGTGACCTGCGGCCGTTGAGCTCTTCTGCGGGACTGTGTGTGTTAATTTGCGAGAGTAAGCAAAACACCCTGAGGAAGGCAATTTACAATAATGGATTTTAATTAATGACTATGCTGTCACTTCGCAAGAAGAATTTTATTGTCAATGATAACGGCCGTGAAAGCCTACGCTTACATCTAGAACTGTAAATATAAACTGAGGTGACAAAGCCGTGCGATGGCGGTATGCACATATACAGATGGCAGTAGTCTCGTGTACACGAGATATAAAAGGGCAGTGCATTGGCGGAACTGTCCCCTCCATCTCCTTTCCCAAGGTGGCTTCCATAGACTCCCCTCCCAGATGATGCCCTCTCTCCCTCTATTTATCCCTCCTATCAACTCTGATCCTCAGTCCCCCTCCTTGCCTCTCTCCTTTTCCCGGGCTTGCTCTTCCCCCTCCCCTTCCATCCTTTTTTTCCCCCCACCTACCCTCTCTCTGCCCCCCTTCTCTCCCCCGAGTCCTTTTGCATTTCCCTCCTCTGCCTTTTCCCATTCCCTCTCGTGTCTTCACTGCCCCTCTCTCCCTTATGAGTCGTCTCCCTCCCTTCGTTCCACCCCCCTTCGTTTTCTCCCCTCCTCCCTCCTTGTTTTCCCCCACATCTGTCCATGCCCCCCCCCCCCCCCCCATTTGCCCTGGCCTAGGGAGTGTCACCTTTGTGCCGACGTTTTCGTGCAGTGTTTTACAGTGAGTGTTCAGTGTTGTGTGTCTTTCAGGAAGTGTTGCGAATGGACATAATACTGTCATTGGGTGTGATTTTTTTATCTTTTGTGAAGAGATACCTGACTGTCGCCATGTTTATTAATTGTGTGTCTACTATGTTACCTGTCTCATTCCTGTGTATTTTATTAGCATTGCACAACTCCTTTGCTTTATGTTTTAACTTTCCACAATTTTCCGACGTTTGACAATTTAAGTCACCGTTTTATTGCCTGCTTTTCTTGTTTCTTTTCTTCTTACGTTTTAAAAAGTCTGTAGGCTGCAGAGCAGCATACTAAGCTGCTGCCAGTCCGCCCTCCCAATAAAGGAAAAAAAAGCGGAACTGTCATTTGTATTCAGGTGAGACACGTGGCCAGGTTTCCTAAGTGATTATGGCCGCACGACGAGAATTAATAGACTTTGAATGTGGAATGGTAGTTGGAGCTAGACTCTTGGGATATTTCATTTCTGAGATCGTTAGGGAACTCAATATTCCGCGAAGCATAGTGCAAGAGCATGCCGAGGATACCAAATTTCAGGCATTACCTCTCAACACAGACAATGCGGAAATCAACTTGGGACATATGACAAAAGTATTTGTTAGGTTGGTGTGTGTGTTGGCTCTGAGCATTATGGGACTTAACTGCTGATGTCATCAGTCCCTAGAACTTAGAACTACTTAAACCTAACTAATTAACCTAATCACACACATCCATGCCCGAGGCAGGATTTGGACCTGTGACCGTAACGGTTGCGCGGTTCCAGACTGTAGCACCTAGAACCGCTCGGTCACCCCGGCCGGTATTTGTTAGGACAGCGCGACATAATTTCACGTTAATAGGCTATGGTAGCAAACGACCGATGCGAGTGTTTTCTAACAGCACGACATCGCTTTTGATGCCTCTCCTCAGCTCGTGACCACAGAGGTTGGACTCTAGACGACTAGAAAAATATGGTCTGATCAGATGAGTCCCGATTTTTAGTTGGTAAAAGCTGGTGGTAGAGTTCGATTGTGGCGCAGACCCCACGAAACCATGGACCCAAGTTATCAAGAAGGCACTGTGTAAGCTGGTAGTGGCTGCATAATGGTGTGAGCTGTATTCAGATGGAATGGACTGGGTTCTCTGGTCGAACTGAACTGATTGTTGACTGGAAACGGCTGTGTTCGGATACTTGGAGACAGTTTGCAGCCAATCACGGACTTCATGTTCCCGAAGAGTGATGGAATTTTTATGAATTATAATGCGCTGTGTCACTGGGCCACAATTGTTCGCGATTGATTTGAAGAACGTTCTGGACAATACGAGTGAATGGTTTGGTCACCCAGATCCCCTGACATGAATCCATCATTTATGGGACGTAATTGGGAGGTCAGTTTGTGAACAAAATCCAGTATCGCCAACAATTTCGCAATTATGAACGGCTATAGAGGTAGCTCGGCACAGTGTTTCTGTGGGGACTTCCTCACCGATTTTCCGCTCTACGACAGGCAAAAGGAGGTCCTACACGACATTAGTAGGTATCCTATGACTTTTGTGTCAATGTATAGGTAGTAAACAAATGTAAGTTTTATTTTAAAATGTTCTGACATCTGCCCTAGTTTCTTTTTCTCGCCACAGTAGGATTTAAGTAGCTTAGAAGCTAGCTTAGAAGCGTCATATATTTGGCGACAACTAATGTAGTCGATTCAAATGCTCCTCGTGGAAGAAATGTCTGCTACCATTCTGTGATCGGGAAATGTATTGGTACGAGATGAGTTCCGTTTTCTGATCACCATGTTAAAAATCTCAATTGTTTCATTAATGCCTGATAGTTCGGAGGAATAACATACTCTTTATACTCATCCATTGTCAGGGAGCTTCAAGTTCACACCTCTGTCCTTGCTCCAAGTGTTTCTTAACAGGAGCAAACTACATTCCGGCGTTACAGCCTAACTCTTACGTCATCATCTGTATTTCATTTACTATTGTTTTGTTGAAGGGGGACGGGTGTACGTAGTGCGAGATTGGGGAGGTTGCCTTCTTCTCCCACCACAAAATAGAAAAATAATTATCTTCACAAACCAAACTCTCCTCCTGTGTGCTACACAGATAGATGTATTAGCTCCATATCAGGACTGTCGTAAAATCTCAAACTGTCTCGCCGTACTCCGCTATTCCCCTTGCTACATAATGAGGTAGTGCACTAAACTCACGTTGCTTTATCTATGTGCAGGACACAAGCTGATGCTCCACCGCCTGGATTTAGCTTTTCCTGTAACATTTTGTGCAAATGTCGGAGTGTGCCCTTCAATAAGGCCACGGATAAGCTCCTGTCTCGTCCTTTTCCAATAATATTTTAGTTTTATCCCGTTGGTTCCTTTCTTGCTTCTTTCCTCGACAAGAGTAATGATGCAGCGAGCACTGTGCTCAAAACATTGTAACTCACAGGTCATCACTTTCAACCTCATCAGATACTCTTTCTATGAAATGTTACTGAGGCAGGAGCGAATAACGTATGGGTGGTATGGTATGACTCAAAACGAGATGAATCTTATACCTTCAGTGTCATAGGTTAACACATATTGAACTGTGTGTTCAGGGACAGCATTCGCAATATTGTCATAGTGTGCAACACAACTCTGCCATTATACAAGTATGCAGGATCATATTCAATACAACATTACATTCAACAATGAAACCAGTTCGGCTGAGCCATATTAAATAATGTTTTGACCCGACTGTATCTCCTGTCATTTTGCAGCAGGACAAGTGATTTGTATGCTCAGTCGTAAGTGAATGTTTGTGGTTCACCCCGTAGTATATTCTAAGACAAAAAAGAAAAACGACGCACGAGGGAATTATCTGAATGGGGAGGAAGTCGGTAAATGCGATGTACTTGTAGAGATAAACTAGTACTTACAATTACAGAAAATTTGGATGTTTCATTCAAGAGAAAGGGCTTCACAAATTGAGCTTGCCAATTAAGCGTTGGTCTACCTCTGGGCTTATGAAAGCAGTTATTCAGCTTGGTACTGACTGACAGAGTTGTTGGATGTCCTCCTAACGGATATCGTGCCAAGTTATGTCCAGTTGGTGCGTTATAACGCAAAAACCCGAGCTGGTTGGAGGCCCTGCCCATAATGCACTAACTGTTCTCAACATGCACCCTTGCTGGCCAAGGTAAGGTTTCATAAGCACGAAGACAAGCAGTAGAAACTCTCGTCGTGTGCGGGCGGACATTATCTTGCTGAAATATAATCTCAGGTTGGCTTGCCATTTAGGGCGTAGAATGTCTTCGACGTACCGCTGTTCAGTGAGGTTGGCGCGGATGACAACCAGAGGGGTCCTGCTGTGAAAGAAACGGCACCCCAAAGAAATTACTCCTAGTTGTTGGGCCGAATGGTGGGCGAAAGTCAGGTTGCTTCGGTGCGTCTCTAGGCATGTCTTCAGCCTGGAATCTCATTGACTAGAGTAGAATTGTCTTCGGTGATGAGTCCCACTTCGATCCGAGCTCCGAAGACCAACGAACAGCTGTCTAGAGACGCCCAGTACAGTGGTGGGATACCAATCTGTATTCAAATATGTGGATGGGACACTGGGCCAAGAGGTCTGTAGAAGAGCCATGTATACTGAAAGAAGAACGTTTATTATAACAATGAGATGGATAACTCTTTGCGCTATGGAAGGAATCAGGATCAACGAGGAACAATGACTGGCCTACTTGTAAGTCTTTCTTTTCAATACTAAGATTACAGACCGCACTGGGAAAGTGTTGGTCAAGTATGAAGTTGGAACTATTTTCAGATCGAACAGGAGGATTAAAGGCTATTTAAGAATGGCAAAAGATATACGACGTTCTTTGGCTACCCATATATAAAATTTCTTGAGGACTTGTGGACTAGTAGTATATATTGGTACCACGAAAAGAAGTGTTAACACTTGTTGAGTTAAACATTAGAAGACATACGGATAAATCGGCAATAGCGGAACATGTATACCAAGTGGGTAATCATGAAATGATTTTCATTGAGACGAGTGTCATACCGAAAACATCACTCTGTCTTGCACACATGTATATAGAGGCTATTGAGATTTATAAACACCGTAATAATTCTAAAAGAAAAGAATAAAGTGTCAAATTAGATAAAATATGGATATCGACTCTCCACCGACAGAATGACGAACGATCACTTTCAGTAGTGAATGTTGGCACTACCAGAGATAATCTCGTAGCCGACGTCACTTGGTGGGCTGTGGTAACCCCTATACTGCCTATTCGGTTGGCGCTCCCTCGAGTTCTGATTGTAGTTCGCCGCTTCACCTCTGAGGATGTCCCCCCTTGCCGGAGACGAAACGTTAGGGGAAAGTTTTACATATCGACCACGGCGGGTCAACCCGGAACTTTTTAAGTAGAGTTAACACCGGTTGTGAAATCCTACACTGTTTGAACAACTTGGAACTTCGATTTGGACCATCACTCATGCTCCAACTACAAAACTGGTAGCACACCATCTTTCATTATTAAATGTAAACTGAACGCAGAACAGCAACGATTATTTCTGGCATATTAGTATGGCTCTAGGTAATAGACTATTATTCCGACAACAACATTATTCTATGGTATTTTATTCAAAATTAATTGTTGTTATTAGCAGTATGGATGCTAGAATCAAGAGCATATAAGTCATTAATAGTTATTCGCCGCATGATTCGAAAAAGTTTGCAGCTATACTTCACAGGGTCTCTACCACCATCCCCACCAAGGCTTCCTCCCCAGGTCTGAAGTAACGGCAGAACCTGCTGTCATTTCACTTACAGGGTGCAAACAGTTTTACATTCCCACCATACGTGAGCTTATGTATTTTCTAGTGAAAACATAATCGCGCCACTACTAGTAAATAACAGCACGTTGCAAAAAAAGGATGAATGTGGCCCATCCAACAGTGATATCATAAACGATTATTGAATCGGCATAATACTAAGTCTGGGATTGAACCAAGTAGCCACTGCTACAAAACACTGTATCCAGTGAACTGTATCCAGTCAGTATGAAGTTCTGTCTTCTTCGAAAAGGTCTGGAATGTACGAGAGACATTCGACAATTAACTCAGCAGACGGCTAGAAGGAAAAAATCAATTTATTCAGTACCCTTGAAACCTAGGATACTTTTACTCATATGAATTAGAATAAATAAATTTGAGAGACTGTAAAGTATACTTCTTATGCTTCATTCGGTTGCAGCTTCTGGTGGACCAGGTGATGATTCTGGAGACAATGACGCCTCTGGATTTCATGGAATTCCGTAATTACCTGTCACCGGCCTCCGGCTTCCAGAGCCTGCAGTTCAGACTTCTGGAGAATAAACTTGGCGTCAAACAGGTCGGTACATATGGAATTTATTTTAGTCAACAAATTTATAAAATTTATGGAACCGGTGTTCGTCAATGCAGGTATTTTCGTTTAAAAATTCATTTCTGTGCATAAAAATCGGTCTACCACTTGTAACTGACCATTATTCATCAATAGCGAACTCTTATCGAACTACACACTCAACTTTAGCTCTAACTGTAGAGAACAGACAAAAAGATGTGTTTGTTTCTGTGCCCTCTGCTAAATAAATTGACAAATAAATGTCAATCATATAGTTGTAGGCAGTGTTTGTGTATCACAGTTTATATAAACGAGTTAACGATTCTATTTTTGTGCTATTTTTTTTTCTGTTCTGTGACTCAGTTATGTATCACGTTGTAACCTAAGAATCCTGTGCTTCCCCACCTATTGGACCGATGTGTTTGTGATGTGCAGAGAAACATTCTCACTCACAACTACCTCCACCCATCTTCCTAAATTCTAATATTAACACAAACACTGGGTTACAGTCAACTTTGACTGGATTAAAGAATGTGGCTTAGGTTATTTAAAAAAGTGAGGTCACAGAAGTGCACTGAGTTCAGACAATGTTTCATAGCCCACGTGTAAGTGTAAAATCGTGTCGTGATAGTGCCTCTGTCGTTGCCCCATGCCCAAGAAGATTTTTCAGCTTAATCTGATGGGTGCGCGGCAGAAAGTAGTCATAATGTTCTCCCGCAGACTCACCTAATCCACAAAATCGCTTTGAAATTTTCTCCAGTTTCACATGTTGAGGCGATTTTATTATTCCGATAAACCAGTAGTCGTCTTAAATGAAGAAGTACTTGATTCGTGTATTTGTTACTGCAATTATATGCGCTCGTACAGGTAACTAGTGCAGTATGTGACCTTCTCCTGTGATCCTGAAAATCACAGCCAGGCCAAAGACAAAGGCTGTTGAAAGAGCTGTTCTTCTACTGTGTACCACACATATGAATTCAGGAAAGTGATATACTTGTGAGGAAACTTCAGACAACAATATGGTCCATATTGTAGAGCAACATTCTATACACATTCATTCTGTGGCCTGTTTGTGATAGCACATTTATTTTCTTTGGGAATTAAGCTATAAATTAATACAAAAATATTCATGCCTCTCAATTTTCTGTGTGTCCCCGAATCGAGAGTGAGATGGAAATTGCTCAACATCGTACCCTCTTCAAGGGAGCCTTTCAAACTGTAATTATTGGTGGTCATCAAGATGGCAGTGAGCGTTAGAGAAGTTTCTAGGTTTGAAGAAGAATGCCAGGAGCGTAGGGATACATTCCTTGGAGGTAGTTGGCGGTTACGAACAACCAGGTAATGCCAACCTAACCGACCTGGAGGGTTCCCTCAGAACTCGCTGGCAAGACAGACATAACCTTTTTGTAGGCACGGTAGTTTAGGGACAGGATTTGTGACTGGTGTAAAGAATGGCAGCTAACTCTAAATATACATGAATGTAAATTAATGCAGATGAATAGGAAAAAGAATCCTGTAATGTTTGAGTACTTCATTAGTAGTGTAGCGCTTGACACAGTCACGTCGATTAAATATTTGGGCGTAACATTGCAGAGCGATATGAAGTGAGACAAGCATGTATTGGCAGTTGTGGGGAAGGCGGACAGTCGTCTTCGGTTCATTGGTAGAATTTTGGGAAGATGTGGTTCATCTGCAAAGGAGACCGCTTATAAAACATTAATACGACCTATTCTAGAGAACTGCTCGAGCGTTTGGGATCCCTATCAGGTCGGATTGAGGGAGGACATAGAAGCAATTCAGAGGCGGGCTGCTAGATTTGGTATTGGTAGGTTTGATCATCATGCGAGTGTTGCGTAAATGCTTCAGGAACTCGGGTGGGAGTCTCTAGAGGAAAGGAGGCGCACTTTTCGTGAATCGCTACTGAGGAAATTTAGAGAACCAGCATTTGAGGCTGACTGCAGTACAATTTTACTGCCGCCAACTTACATTTCGCGGAAAGACCACAAAGATAAGATAAGAGAGATTAGGGCTCGTACAGAGGCATAAAGGCAGTCATTTTTCACTCGTGCTGTTTGAGAGTGGAACAGGGAGAGAAGGTGCTAGTTGTGGTACGAGGTACCCTCCGCCACGCACCGCATGGTGGATTGCAGAGTATGTATGTAGATGTAGATGGAATAGAAAATAATGCCTACTCTGATACAGTCCTCTGTTTTCTTGGCGCTGCTGCGTTTTTAAACAGGATTCACCAGAGTTACTTAGCCTCATTTTTGCCGGTATTCTAGCGCTGTCGACAAGTAGCGCCCGTGTCCATCACAGAGTGAGACCTCATGGACAACCGCCAGCCGCGACTGGCACAATATGGCGAGATGTTATGGCCTACAGGCTAGGTAACACCCCGTCATCCTCCAATTTTGCTCCTCGTTACTAGCATTACTCTCTCTCTCTCTCTCTCGTCTCAATCTTATTCGGCAGGCCAGCCACAGCATGCCACACTGCAAGCGAGCTCAGTGTGAGGACGGAGAGCGGGTTGCGGTTCGGCCTCCCTCGGATTTCCTCGGTACTTCTCAGAAGCACTCGGTATTGTGTGTGGTGTCTATTCTTTCTGACACATCAGAAAGAACAGACACCGCACATTCATATAAGTGATCCGCCTCAATGGGCAATTCATCCACCTTCCTCAGTGAGGATCCAAAAGTGCGTCCGACCTACTGTGGGAATCTCAGAGTAGCGGACAGTGAGGCAATGGACAGGGATTGCGGATAGGTGGTCTTCGGTGGGAATGTGGATCGGACGCTGAGATACTCCGTGCAGTTGCGATAACGCTGTGTGCCAGACGGCACACTGGTTAACGCACCTGCCCAGTAAGCAGGAGATTCCAGGTCCGAATCTCGATCCGGTACACATTTTCACTCGTCGCCACTGTTTACGCGTAACATCCCGCTGCAGCTCACACCTGTGGTCCCCCTTTAATTTACATGCAATTTCATTTAGCATTGCTATGCGCCATTTTTCGGTCGGCGCGGCTTTTTTGAGTTCGGCAGAACCGCGGTGTCAGCGCTGTATACCCCTCACTATTTGTCCATGGTATAAAAGAAGTTCATAGGTCCAGTAGCTGTTCGCACACAAAGAGGTAGCCTAGCTATCTATCGTCATATCCTTTTAAAGGGATAGAGACCCTGGTCATACATAAAGCAAACCAGTTGCAAGACACAATCAATACCTTCACTGCGCGATAACAACGGTGAGGTCACTGATGACAGTGCCACTAAAGCAGAGTTATTAAACATGGTTTTCCGAAACTCCTTCACCAAAGAAGACGAAGTAAATATTCCTGAATTCCAATAAAGAACAACTGCCAAGATGAGAAACATAGAAGCAGATATCCTTGGTGTAACAAAGCAGCTTAAATAAAGGCAAGGCCTCCGGTCCAGATTGTATCCCAGTCAGTTTCTTCTCAGAGTATGCTGATAATATAGCTCCATATTTAGCAATTATATACAACCACTCGCTCACAGAAAGATCCGTACCTAAAGACTGGAAAATTGCGCAAGTCACACCAATACCCAAAAAGGGAAGTAGGAGTAATCCGTTGAATTACAGTCCCATATCACTAACGTCGATCTGCAGTATGGCTTTAAAAATATGGTCTATTCGAACATTATGAAGTAACTCGAATAAAAGGATTTATTGACACGTAGTCAGCACGGATTCAGAAAATATCGTTCTTGCGAAACACAACTAGCTCTTTATACTCACGAAGTAATGAGTGGTACCGACAAGGGATGTCAAATTGATTCCATATTTTTAGATTTCCAGAAGGATTTCGACACCGTTCCTCACAAGCTTCTTCTCACCAAACTGCATCCCTACGGAATATCGCCTCAGTTGTGCAACTGGATTCGTGATTTCCCGCCAGAAAGGTCACAGTTCCTAGTAATAGACGGAAAGTCATCGAGTGAAACGGAAATAATATCCAGCGTTCTCCAAAGAAGTGTTATAGACCCTCTTTTATTCCTGATTTATATTAACGACATAGGAGACAATCTCAGTAGCCGTCTTAGATTGTTTCAGATGATGCTGTCATTTACTGTCTTGTAAAGTCATCAAATGACCAAAATGAATTGCAAAAAGATTTAGGTAAGATATCTGTATGGTGTGAAAAGTGGCAATTGACCCTGACTAAAGAAAAATGCGAAGTTATTCACATGAGTACTAAAATAAATCAGCTAAATTTCGATTACGCAGTAAGTCACGCAAATCTGACGGCTGTAAATTCAACTAAATACATAGGGATTACAGTTACAAATAACCTAAATTGGAACGATCACATAGATAATATTGTGAGTAGAGCAAACCAAAGACTGCGATTCATTGGCAGAACACTTAGAAGGTGCAACAGGTCTATGCAGTGATGAGTCAGCAGGAAGACAGCAACCATGCACAACTGCTCTTCTATGATGACAGGGCTTGGATTCCCTTTATAAACTCAGCCATCTAGGAATTTCTGCTATGAGGACACCAGTAATGCAGTGTTTTGTGAGACCCTTTATACAGAAGGATTCTCGTACATAGGCTCAAACGTGCATGTCCTGCCATAAATCCAAAGTAAATAGGCACGTACAAGGTTCGCTCGGAAGTTTTGGTATCCCAGAGGCACGATTGTCACACATACATCTAGACCTGGCAGGACCACTACTGCTCGCATGTAACGACCGGTACTGCCTCACAGCGCTCGACAGATACATACGGTGGCTAGAGGTATTCCCACAAACCACTGAGAACATGGCATGCTCATTCATCTGTGATTGGGTTTCACGTTTTGGCTGTTCCCAAAAAGTAGAAATCTTTCTTACAATAGCCCAACTATATGGGATACACTTGTCAAGGACTTCACCATAATCAGACAGCTGCATATGGCACTTTGGAGCACTTACACCATTCCTTGAAGGCTGCAATAATGTGCCACACGAAAGATTTGTGGATTGACGTAGTTCCAGTATTTGCTATTAGGATTGTGCAGCGCATTAAAAGATGATCTGCAGGCCTCTCTAGCAAAGTTGATGTATGCCGAAACACAATGTCCACTAGGAGAAGTTTTCAAACAGTAGCCCAGTCTTCTGCTCTCTATTTAAGATTTCCTCACATAACTCCAGAAGCAGATGCAGACCATGCGACTGAGTGGAAATATATGACAAGGAAAACAGGCTACCTTTGTTTTCAAAGACCTAGCAATGAAGAAGCACGTTTTCCTCATACATGGCCCACTGTGCAAATTACTGGAACCACCCTACCAAGGCCCATACACAGTTATGGGTCGAAATGATAGGATGCTCACGCTATGCATTAAAGTGGTAGACTCAGTAGTATCCATCGACAGACGTAAGCCAGCCTACCTAAGTGCAGAAGACGCTGCCGAACTGCAGGCCACCACCGGAAGCAGAACACCTGCCAACCGTAGCCGCTGATACCACAGCGCCATCCAGAGAAGAGCAGCCCACGTAACACCAGCTGACACATCAGCACCCAGATACAACGAAAACCCATTATGGACTAAAAGTGCGGTTGCGTTTCGACCCAGCACACATTTTCCAGCTCCAGTCAGCTAATTTTCTTTCCTTTTCTTTGTGGGGACGCGGTGTATCTGCCTCAGCTCACAGGTCACTCCGCACTCTCCTCTGGCAATGTTGCGAACTACAGACGCCAGAAAGACCTGCCTGCCGCAGTGGCCGAGCGGTTCTAGGCGCTGCAGTCTGGAACCGCACGACCGCTACGCTCGCAGGTTCGAATCCTGCCTCGGGCATGGATGTGTGTGATGTCCTTAGGTTAGTTAGGTTTAAGTAGTTCTAAGTTCTAGGGGACTGATGACCACAGCAGCTAAGTCCCATAGCAGACGTTAAGCGAAGGCCGTCGGCCGCTGCATTGTCCGTGCTGAGAGGTAATGCTTGAAATTTGGTACTCTCGGCACATCCCTCAGGGGCTCTGCATTCATTTGCTAGGTACAGGCTTGGCGAGGCATGGTTCCCGAGTTGCGGACTGGTAAGCACTACCAGTCCTCTGTCACCGTAAACTGGGCCTGCTTCAGTGACCGCTGTCCGATGCGGTAGTGGGTCGTTGTGTGTCACAGCGGCTTGACCACCCAGATCGCGAGGATGGTAAAAACCTGAATCTCAAGATGTGCTGCACACTGACGAGATGCATTGCTGTTGAAGTGGAACAGTCGTGGTGAACTTGCCACACCTCAGTTGTATATGGCTTACCTTGGCATGTGGGCTATTATTTCCCCAGCTGCTCGTAGGACCGAGATGGACTCCGAAATTTTCCTCTTCCCTCTTCCAGCAGAAAGGGTGGGCCGCTAGTACGTACCAGTACCCAATCAAACAAGAGAGCCAGTGTACCCAGTCTTCTCAGTTCAGGACTCTTTTAGAATTCTAGCATGTATAGTATCACAATACATGCTGCTAGTCAGATTTTGTTTTCATTAGTTAAAAGGAAAGAGTGGAGTTTTGGAAAGGTCTCACCTTTTTACGTACAAAAGGATTAAGAGGAGATTGCAGGTATTTTAAAATCTGTTGACCGGTTGTGAAATGGCATGTTGTTAGTCGAAACTTCAAGTCCCCAATAAGTGACAAGCCTGTAGGAGGCCAATAGCCTTGGGCAATATGTCATTGTGACTGAGCTCCACGCCATATTAAACTACAGTAAGTATGTTGTGACAGTCAGGGTCCTCGTAGACATCCCCAAAGAAGACCTGAAAGTTGAGTGGGCCCAAGAAGGAATTGTAGACACGCAGAATATCATGAAAAGGGTGTAAAGTGATTTGATCAAGTTCAACTCATCCATCCTCACTTTCAATAGCACGAAGCTTCTGGTGCACATCAGGGCGAGTTTTCCTTGCTGAAGCATGCGGCACTCTGTCCCCAACCAATTCCGCTGTTTAAAATGTCAGCACTTTGGGCACCCTGCTCTTGGACGTAAGGGAGAAGCCACTTGTGGCAAATGCGATAAATCGCCCATGCTGGAGCTCCTTGAACATCTCCCCTGAAGCGTCAACTGCTCTGGGGATCACCTTGTCTGGAGTGGTCACGGCAGTGTCTTCCTTGAAAAACGGAAGACCCAAGAGATAAAAACGATTAAGTGCATCATGAAGCCAAAAAGATTCACAAGGCTATGCAGCCCCCTATATTCGCTGCCTCCTTTGCTTCCGTTCTCGAACGGCCAGTACACAAAACCGATGCTGCTATACAAACGGAGGTTGCTAGTGTCAGCATTAGTAGCTATGTTTGTCAATGCACTTGTACTGCAGCATTTATTTTCAAGCCTGCGCCTCTGCCCCCCTCCCTCCTCCCTACACACACACACACACACACACACACACACACACACACATCAGAACTTCAGAAAAGGCCGTGGTTGCCAGTTGCGAAACTACTGACCCTCCAAAGATTCAGTTTGGTCCACCTTTCAGTATGAAACTACTACTTTGGCGGTTGTGGTTCGGAAGCCTCCTCAGGCAAAAAACTCAAAGTCGAAGGCGAAGAACCGCCCACTGACGGAGACGGGAAGTATACAGTCCGACGAAGTCGACGTCCCACGCAACCACAATATTGGTTGCTAATGGCAACAGAAGGCAGAACTGGAGGTAACCAATGGTGAGCACAGTATGACGCTACGGAGCATAGTTGAACTGTTTAGTCGACGGGTAACTCAAAACAGTGCTGCAGTGCTAGTGGTGTTGATAACAAAGCAAAGCAATGGCAACGTTAAACAAAACAAATATTGCATTACATCTACAACAGTTGCCGAAGTTGATATTTCGTCAGAAAGGAACCCAAGGAATTTCGCAGAGTGAGAAAGAAGTGGTGGATGAAATATTAGCGTTTCTGAAATATGAGTCAGTGGAATGTGTGGAGTCATGTATGCTCGACTGTGCAGACAATGAACATGAGGACAACAGTGATGATGATCCGTGCTTGACTTGTGAAAGTGATACTGAAACAGGTGCCAAGCCATGCAGTACATCATCCTAGCCGAACAGGGAGCCACGAATCTCGTTTGCAGTGGAAGATACTAAAGGGCAATCGTTGTCCAAGGAGCGACCATTAAACGTAATTAGTAGTTAGAAGATCATCCGAAGCATAGTAAAAAAAAACAATTATAAACAGTTTTCGACTAAGTCTGCAGCAGTAGCCGGCCGCGGTGGTCTCGCGGTTCTAGGCGCGCAGTCCGGAGCCGTGCGACTGCTACGGTCGCAGGTTCGAATCCTGCCTCGGACATGGATGTGTGTGATGTCCTTAGGTTAGTTAGGTTTAAGTAGTTCTAAGTTCTAGCGGACTGATGACCATTTCAGTTGAGTCCCATAGTGCTCAGAGCCATTTGAACCATCTGCAGCAGTATGACCGTGTAGTGCGTAAGAAAAACTACGGCGGGATATTCAAGGGAGGACAAGGCACACTTGTTGCGTGGCAAGGACGCTCGATACAATTTACAGGATGCGCCTGATGGTTACCTACTACGTTACGTACATCAAACTGCGCGAAAACATAGATTACATCTCCCCAGAAATATGTAGAGGAGATAAACAAACTTATCCTGCCGTTCATTAAGGAATTCGTTTTCACCTCCGACCAATCGTGATTTGAATAGGAAATGCATATGAAAGGAACCCTGGAAGTCAAAGGTACCAAGAGAGTGGTATGAAGATCAGTTAACATCAATGCCGCAACACATTCGTATACAGTTAGGCCGACTGTTAACCTGGATGATACATTGGCTAGAAAGTTGTTCATTGTGCAGTGGAAAGTTAGAGGTGCTTTGCCCCCTATTGTTCTTTCTCGTGTGCGTGATCTTGCAAGGGCAGTAGTGGACTATTTATGTCGCAGCAAGCAAGAGTGGGGAAAGGGAGCGTAAGATAACAATAAATATGATATTACCACTGCTTTTGGCCGATAGATGGTCAAAATAACTTGATTTTGCCTGATTTCTGGTCTGCGTATAAAAATCATACTCCTCTAGAGCAAACTATAGATCCTGCAAAGTGAGTGACACCAAGTTCGTACCATCTTGAACCACTGGACAAATTCAGCCTCTGGATGTATTTTTTCCTTTCTTATAATAACATATGACCGCACTATCTCCAGCTAAGACACTTAAAGCAGTAAAGGAGTTTTGCTATTTGGGGAGCAAAATAACTGATGATGGTTGAAGCAGAGAGGATATAAAATGTAGACTAGTAATGGCAAGAAAAGCGTTTCTGAAGAAGAGAAATCTGTTAACATCGAGTATAGATTTAAGTATCAGGACGTCGTCTCTGAAAGTATTTGTTTGGAGTGTAGCCATGTATGGAAGTGAAACATGGACGATAACTAGTTTGGACAAGAAGAGAATAGAAGCTTTCGAAATGTGGTGCTACAGAAGAATGCTGAAGATAAGGTGGATAGATCATGTAACTAATGAGGAGGTGTTGAATAGGATTGGGAAGAAGAGAAATTTGTGGCACAACTTGACTAGAAGAAGGGCTCGGTTGGTAGGACATGTTCTGAGGCATCAAGGGATCACCAATTTAGTATTGGAGGGCAGTGCGGAGGGCAAAAATTGTAGAGGGAGACAAGAGATGAATACACTAAACAGATTCAGAAGGATGTAGGTTGCAGTACGTACTGGGAGATGAAGAAGCTTGCACAGGATAGAGTAGCATGGAGAACTGTATCAAACCAGTCTCTGGACTGAATACCACAACAACAACAACGACAACAATCTCCGGCTAAGCCTTACAGGGTAACCAGTTTCACGATAAGCTCCACGACAGACTGTTTCTCATTCGGTTGCAAGCCATCATATTCCATCAGTTCTCTTCACCCCGTTACACTAATATGATTCTATATGCATTCTTTAAGAGTGGACACGTAGCTAAACGTCCTGCATTGTTTGTAACTCCCAAGGAGTTCGCCTTCGATCTTAATTGTGTGAACTTTTGCAATCACTGTGGCGCGCCATTTTTCATGGTGCCAGTTATTGGTTTGTGCTGATCATTTCTTGAATGTCGGCGATGTCCATTTTGTGAAATGTAATACATACATCCCGTAGAAGGTTGATGTCTGCACATAAAGTCGCTCCTTATGTTAGAGAGATCAATGTGAATGGTATGTTGCAGGAACACAGAGTGAAATACAACCAGAAGTACTCCAGGGTGTTCGGACACGACCCAGAAGCCATCAAGGCCATCGAGAAGTCAGAGAAGGAACCATCACTTGCGCAGCTGGTCCAGCGCTGGCTGGAACGCACTCCCGGTCTGGAGGCAGAGGGCTTCAACTTCTGGGGAAAGTACCGGAGAACCGTCGAGATACTTCTGGAGCAGCAGCGGAAGGCAGCAGAGGTAAGACTGATACAAGATCGCAATCCTCACATTCTACATTGATTAGTAGCTAAAAGGAATTCCGCCGACAACGCAGCAATTTATATTCGCCTGGCTTGGTAACGATTTGTAACTTTCAGAGAAGCGTCATGAGTGGCGAATTTTGAGTAAAATATACATTTCTCTGGTTGCCATATTAAAATTTGCTTGTTTTGCAAAAACACAGCGGTGTTTACACAGTCTCACCTCACTAACATGTTGTGCAAACGCAACTGCAACAGAATTCTGAAAAAGTGGTCTATTAAGTATATTAAGTGAGGAACTGAGGGAAAGTAAGATCAGTAGCTTATGAAAAAGCATACCTTCGGTACAAAAAAAGTGTAATGTCTTCACTTGTGTTGTTCCAAAACCCATAGCACTTTTCGTTTCACCAGCTATCGGTGGCCCTTAATAATTACACACGTTCACCGAAAAAGTCTGTAGTTAGTGGAATAACACGGTAGGTAATGAAGTCTTAAATAATAACGATGTGGTAAAAATTCTCCTCTTTGCGTGCTATCATTTGCCAAAATGAAAATAGAAATGAGCGTTTGACGTCAGTGGCCGGGAGGGCCCTTGGGGGGCAGGTCTTATTACATTCGACGCCACATTGGGCAACCTGCGCGCTGGATGGGGATGAAATGATGATGAAGACAGCACAACACCCAGTCCCTGAGCGGAGAAAATCCCCGACCCAGCCGGGAGCCGAACCCGGGTCCGTAGAACGGCAATCCGTCACGCTGACCACTCAGCTATCGGGCGGGACATTTGCCAAAATCTCATTTGTGTATCTGAAACGAATTATGAAACATGAAGAATGTTGTGGCTATTTCACTCTGGCCTTTATCGCTGGCACGACGCGATCACAAATGCGTGTGCCGCGTCAGATCAGTTTTCTCGAGATTGGTGACAGATAGATAGCTCTTCCCAAGTCTACAGAAAAATTCAATACGTTAGCTAAATTTCATATTCAACAGCATTCTATGTAATATGCACCAAACGCAAAATCATAGTGACCTCTGTTTTTCGGTGCAAACTTTTCCGAATTTCACCCAGTGTCTTACTTCCACGTAAATATCGTAGTAATTATGACCATTAATGAAATGATGGGCACATCATCATGAACCTGACATATAAAGCTGTAAGTAAAGCAGAAATGAAATTGTTTCCCCGAATAGTTTCTGTAAAATCGTTTGAGAAAGACAGCATCGCGTGCCCATCGATTGACTAGCCGAAAGATGGAAAACACTTATCGATATCCCCTGCCGAACAAACGAATGAACTCGCCCAGCGCTATAGACGAAAACAGATCACTGCACATGGGGTGCCCCCCTCTATCTGCCACCCCACTAGTATAACTATCGCTGCATCCTCATATCTCGACACTTCGCCAGAAGGTGATGAGTGTGACACTTGTCGAAACGTCACGGTGTTTAACACTGCCATTTCGCTACAAACCCGAGAGGTTTTTCACTAACAGCATATGCCGGGAGAACCTACAGTCACATTAGAAATCATGTTTTCTTAAATCACTTCATGTGAGCACCGCCCGCATCTCGTGGTCGTGCGGTAGCGTTCTCGCTTCCCACGCCCGGGTTCCCGGGTTCGATTCCCGGCGGGGTCAGGGATTTTCTCTGCCTCGTAATGGCTGGGTGTTGTGTGATGTCCTTAGGTTAGTTAGGTTTAAGTAGTTCTAAGTTCTAGGGGACTGATAACCTAAGATGTTAAGTCCCATAGTGCTCAGAACCATTTGAACCATGTGAGCACCTAGGTAGTTTCCTAGCCTCTATAATTACTAAGAAGTCGACGAGAAATTAAATTCTAATCTTCCCCCTTTCGTTTTCCAAAATTGTCACTTTTACAATGCATGTATGTTTAACTATTGCAGGAAGAAGAAGTTGACGTCATCCGGAACCAGCGCCTCCTCGATTACGAAAGGCGAAAAGATGTGTTCGAGTCAATCTTCGACCCTGCTATGCATGCTGCCCTAGTCGCACGGGGAGAAAGGCGGTTCTCCCACAAAGCCCTGCAAGGCGCCATCATGATTACCTTCTACAGAGACGAGCCACGCTTCAGTCAACCTCATCAGCTGCTTATGCTTCTCATGGACATCGATTCGCTCATCACCAAATGGAGATGTGAGAATTACGTCGAGAAATGCATTCATTCTAGCAGAAATACTTCTTTTAACTTTAAAAATTCTTATCTTTGAAATCTGAGCCAAGTCAAGAATCTGTGCCAGTCTAAATATGCTCACCAGTAACTGTAAAATCTATATTACTTGGCACTTAAGATTATATTATACAAAGGGTACTTTACGGAAGATATGATTGTCTTATATGCACTCCATTACGAAGAAGAATTAGGTAATGGTGATGCCATTTTTTAGCAGGAAAGGTTAAGTGACGCAGCGTCAACAACAAGATCACTCCACCAACATGGGATACTGAACCAGCAGTACGTCACATTATTAAGAGAAATCAGGACTTAACCGCTTACAAGCATTGAAATAAATCAGTGGTGAACGCTGAAAATTTGTGCTGGACCAAGACTCGAACTCGGAAGCTGGGTTTCTCTAGAACGATTGCCTAAACCGTCTCGGCCATACCGACACGCTTCCTCTTCTACCCAAATTCTCAAACTGTCAAGCGCAAGTAGCAGCCCAATCCATCAACCCCACCCCACTGCTCTTAGAAGACATGATGCATCCGCACTGAAAGTATCTAAAGCTGCCCTAATTGATATCCATATACAGGATGAATCACCTAAAACTTGCACGCAAATATTGCGGAAGTGGAAACTGCAGTCTATTTGCGGTTTTAACAGAATGGATTTCCAGCCAATCAACAGATTGTAATCATACTTAGCAAGTATATTTTTTGTGCAGACATACTCTTTTTTAACGAGACAATGCCTATTGACATTAACAGACTAAAAATAGGGTGAATTAGAAGTAAGCGTTGTTTGTTGCAGGATTCTAGTGCGAGTCGTTTACGAGATATTGTATTTTGAAAAGTTCCCTCACAGACATTTGTTTGTGCCGTTCAACCTGCGTAGTTCAAATGGCTCTAAGCACTATGGGACTTAACATCTGTGGTCATTAGTCCCCTAGAACTTAGAACTGCTTAAACCTAACTAACCTAAGGACATCACACACATCCACCCTGCGAGGTTACTGGGTACGATGTTGTTACGTTTGCTTACAATGTGCTTTTGTGTTCCTTGAGTGTATTGCGACTTGCTAATCGGTTAGTATGTGCCAGTCCAAGCATTTGAATTTCCACAATATTTGTGGTCTACATTTTAGGTGATTCACCCTATATATGATACGGTGCATCCGCAATGAAAGTATCTAGAGTCATTTTATACATATATGAAACCGAGGACGGATCTAAAAACTTCCCGTGAGGATGCCACCACATCTTACGAACCACTGCAGTATTTAGCAAATCCTACGAGCCCTGGGCTATTGGAGCGGGCGCTACTTGTGGGTGACAGGTTGAGAATTTAGGTCGGACGGGATGCGTGTCCGGATGGCCGAGACGGTTAGGGCAACTTTTCTAGAGAAGCGGAACGTCTGAATTCGAGTCCCGCTCCGACAAAAATTTCCAACCTTCACAACTGATTTATTGCAATGCCTGTAGTCGGATGAAGTCCCGACTTTATTAATAATGTATTCTATATGGTCGCTGTACAAACAGTGGTATCTGCTCTGGCGACATGTCCGATAGCAATACAGGACGGTGATGTAAATTTCTGCCTTTGTCCAGAGTTCCACACAATAACCTTTCTGTTTTATGCTCATATCATTACCTCATCAATGCTCTGTGCCTTGCAATGCCGAATTTTCCATTTGCCTCAGAACAACCTGATGGAGCTTTGGGAAAATATTCCACCGTTAGTTTTATTTGTGGCTTCGTTTTGATGTGGAAGATACATCGTATCATCGGTTAAAATTTATTCTATGAAGTAGAACGAGCTTTGAAGTAGATGTGACTAACCTGCTTTTAAAATTAAGTTTAGTATAATTCTGCGGCTTTAGCTCCCTCAGTAAATGATCAAATTAAAGCACAGCAGCCATTCTAATTCTGAGCAACGAATTTATGCGTCCAGTTTCCTTATTGTGTTTTTTATGAAACTTAAACGCCGTTTTTGTTTGAACAGTAACTGATTTCTGAAAACTGGTTCATAATGGAGTAAATGTTCTATGTCATCAAGAGCAACTGTGGAAATAGTTATCTACAAGAATTCGAGTAATAGATACCACATGCTACCATTCTGGGTTCCTTTCTCGATTGAATGGTCTATAAAATACCATGCTATGACATTTAGGAATGAAGACAGGCAATCTGAGATAATTTTCGATATTTCCATCTCTTTAAACAGAGTAAGGTCGTATAATAATAACGTCATGTGACGAGGGCCTCCCGTCGAGTAGACCGTTCTCCTGGTGCAAGTCTTTCGATTTGACGCCACTTCGTCTACTCCCGCGTCGATGGGGATGAAATGCTGATGATTAGGACAACACAACACCCAGTCCCTGAGAGGAGAAAATCTCCGACACAGCCGGGAATCGAACCCGGGTCCTTAGGAGTGGCAGTGAGACGCGCTGACCACTTTTTTATTTATCTCATTTTGTTCGTTTTTGTTCGTTGTATCTGCTCGCGGCGGACGTTGCAAGACACCCGTTTCATTTCGTCGTTGACCCATTAACTCAAGTTTTATAACACACACACCCATGCCCGGGGGAGGACTCTAACCTCCGGCGGGGACCACTCAGCTACCGGGGTCGGACAGTAAGGTGGTGCAGCGGTAAGATACTGCTTTCGGGAAGACGGTGGTTCAGTTCCCTGTCTGGCCATCCGAATTTAGGTTTTCCGTGCTTTGCTTAAAGGGCTTATGGCGTATCCAGAATGGTTTCTTTAAAAATGATTCAGCGGATTTCTTTCCCAATCTCTCCCTAATCCGAGCTTGTGCTCCGTCGACGGGACGTTGAACTCCAATGGTTCATCCTCATTTTTATCTCCCAGTTCTACGAGGCCTCTGTAAGCCAGAAATTGAGAATTTAAATGCTTCAGAAGATCGATCATATGGTATGTGGCGTCCAGTAACATCAGCCCACGCCACTTGTGCTATATTTGTCCATTCTACGTGGGATATTCGAATATTTTTGTGGTGTACATCTTCCAAAGAACGGATAATCTCCAAAACCCAGGAATGGAATAGAAACGAATAGTTCAGGTAAACTAGATTTCCGAATGCTGCTTGACACTATACTACAGCATCGAGTTTAGCAACACTACGGTCATACAAAAAACCTACGAAATTGTGCGTCTGACTAGACGATTGTTAGCGTGTCGAAACGGTTAAAGTATACCGTGCATCCAAAACCAGCGCCGTGCCAACTGTGGTGTACCACAGGGGTGAAGAATGGCTACGGATATGTGCTTGGGTTAATAGGCGTACAACTTTAGAGAAGCTAACCGCCCAGATGAACCAACAGGCTACCAACAGTGTATCCTCAATGTCGGTTCAGCAAACGTTGCTGCGTGTGGGCCGCTGCAGCAGCCGCCTGGTTCATGCGCCCATCCTCATTGCTGCTCATTGTCAGCGAAGGCTGGAATTTACACACCGTCACAGCAGCTGAACGTTCGCTGAGTGGCGACAGGTGGCTTTTTCAGATGAATCAAGTTTCATCCTCCGTCGACTTAAAACATCTGGAAACGAACGCCCTGCAACAATCGTCGGAAGCATCCAGGCTGTAAGAAGGAGCGTTTTTGTTCTGGGAAATGTTGTTGTGGCATTCCCTTGGGGTTCTCGTCATTCTGGAAGCACAATGGATCAACACAAGAATGTATCCAAGTCCGTCCCTAAATGTGCACTACTGGCCATTAAAATTGCTACACCACGAAGATGTGCTACAGACGCGAAATTTAACCGACAGGAAGAAGATGCTGTGATATGCAAATGATTAGCTTTTCAGAGCATTCACACAAGGTTGGCGCCGGTGGCGACACCTACAACGTGCTGACATGAGGAAAGTTTCCAACCGATTTCTCATACACAAACAGCAGTTAACCGGCGTTGCCTGGTGGAACGTTGTTGTGATGCCTCGTGTAAGGAGGAAAAATGCGTACCATCACGTTTCCGACTTTGATAAAGGTCGGATTGTAGCCTATCGCGATTGCGGTTTATCGTATCGCGACATTGCTGCTCGTATTGGTTAGATCTAATGACTGTTACCAGAATATGGAATCGGTGGGTTCAGGAGGGTAATACGGAACGCCGTGCTGGATCCCAACGGCCTCGTATCACTAGCAGTCGACATGACAGGTATCTTATCCACATGGCTGTAACGGCTCGTTTAGCCACGTCTCGATCCCTGAGTCAGCAAATGGGGACGTTTGCAAGACAACAACAATCTGCACGAACAGTTCGACGACGTTTGCAGCAGCATGGACTATCACCTCGGAGACAGTGGCTGTGGTTACCATTGACGCTGCATCACAGACAGGAGCGCCTGCGATGATGTACTCAACGACGAACCTGGGTGCACGAATGGCAAAATGTCTTTTTCTCTGATGAATCCAGGTTCTGTTTACAGCATCATGAGGGTCGCATCCGTATTTGGCGACATCTCGGTTAACGCACATTGGAAGCGTGTATTCGTCATCGCCATACTGGCGTATTACCCAGGGTGATGGTATGGGGTGCCATTGGTTACACGTCTCGGTCACCTCTTGTTCGCATTGACGGCTCTTTGAACAGTGGACGTTACATTTCAGACGTGTTACGACCCGTGGCTCTACCCTTCATTCGATCCCTGCGTAACCCTACATTTCAGCAGGATAATGCACGACCGCATGCTGCAGGACTTTACGGGCTTTTCTGGATACAGAAAATGTTCGACTGCTGCCCTGGCCAACACATTCTTCAGATCTCTCACCAACTGAAAACGTCTGGTCAATGGTGGCCGAGCAACTGGCTCGTCACAATAAGCCAGTCACTATTCTCGATGAACTGTGGTATCGTGTTGAAGCTGCATGGGCAGCTGTACCTGTACACGCCATCCAAGCTCTGTTTGACTCAATGCCCAGGCGTATCAAGGCCGTTATTATGGCCAGAGATGGTTGTTCTGGGTACTGATTTTTCACCATCTATGCACCTAAACTGCGTGAAAATGTAATCACATGTTAGTTCTAGCATAATATATTTGTCCAATGAATATCCGTTTATCATCTGCATTTGTTCTTGGTGTAGCAATTTTAATGGCCAGTAGTTTAGTTTGTTTTTCCTCGGCACAATGGCATCTACCAGCAGCACAATGCAACGTGTCACACAACACTCAGTGTACGTACATGGTTTGAACAACACCAGGATGAGTTTACCGTATCCCCCAGCCAATAAACTCCCCGAATTTAAACTCAATGGGGAATCTGTAGGACCATGTTGATCGGGCTGCTCACGCCGTGAACGCTCAATCGAGAAACTTGTCCCTGTTGGCTGTCGGCACAGATCCACATATCTGTCGGTACCTTCTAGAACTTCACTGACATTGTTTCTGAACCTCTCACAATGGTCTGCTTTGCAATAGGTGGTTATTCAAGCTTTTGAAAGATGGTCACATTAACGTTACTGGACAGCATGTAAACTGCTTATCAGGATTAGAGAACATAACGTTCAGATCTTTCACTGACAATAATACTGTCTATAAGAAAGTAAGAATAGCAGATAATAAATCAGTCACCCGTCGAAGACGTCATGCTAACTCCGAATATCACCACTTCTCGCTCGGACAATGTCCTCAAAGAAAGAGAGTAGTCACGTTTCTTCAGGAATATCATCTGAATCAACTTGTTGATGATTAGATCAAACATAACTATTAAACCGCTTGGATGCTATTTGCCATCCTCCCACAGCCAAAACAGTCCCAGACTTTTTGTTTGGCATTAAGAGAGGATGGGTTAGACGGTCAGATGAGATTCAACAGCATGCCTGAATGATAGATCCTACCAGGGACGTAGGCATGTGGTCACGTGAACATGACTATTGTCATCTTCGAAGACTGGAGTGTCCACAGCACATTCACCACGAAGATGTAGCAGAAAGCCCAGCACCTGGTCACCTAGAAAGCTAAATCAAAAATTGGGAGTCCTGTTCACTGAAACTTGAATGAATAGACCCAGGTCATGATACGAAAAACACGCCCGAAACACACGGAATCAGTATTTTTTGTATACTTAGGCCTGCAGCACGAAACATGTCGAAACATGCCATTTTAAATCGAATCTTGCAAGCTTGCTGCTAATAGTGTTGTTTCGTAGGTTGGAACTTAAATAGTGGCAACACTGCTTTGGAGACACTATGCAACGGAATCTATTATTGTCGCTGATAGCACACGTTGTTGACGTACCTACCTTACCTTCGAGCAAATGGACTCGCCCGTCCCATGTCACAATCGAGGGAAACACAGTCATGCGAGAGCGAGCGGTCTAACGTGACTGTGTCACTATGTTTTCGAAACAGGAACAACGAAGTTGGATCAAGACTGAATGTGCCAGAGGTCGTACAGCACGACAGACATCAAGGTCTTCAAGAGAGGTGCGGAGAATCGGCATTGCGGTACAGAACATTGGCACGTTGGGTAAAAGCCTTCAACGAAGGTCAGCAAACTTGGCAGACATGCATCGGGCTGGTCGTACTAGCGTCTCTAAAGAAGGAGTCCATGCTGTTGCCGCGTTGCCGCGGTAGTGGACATTGATCGATGCCATACGATTCATGAGCTCGCCCACGAAACCGGATTAGCGCATACGACTGTGCTTCGCATCCTGAACGAACGCCTGGGCACGCGAAAAATTGCATCATGATGGGTTCCGCATGACTTGACGGAAATGCAGTAATGGATGCGTTACGACTCTGCTCAGACGCAATTGGAGCGCTATTAGCGGGAAGGAGAGGCTTTCTTACGCCGTATCGTAGCACTGGATGAGATTTGGGCCACATCGTACGAGCCAAAACTGAAACAGCAATCCAACGAATGGCGTCATTATGGGTCGCCGCGAAAGTCGAAAGTGCGTCAGAGCCCCCCAGTATTGTGAAAGTTATAGTGATTATCGTGTACGACTGTGATGGTGTTGTCCTAACACATTACGTTACTCCACAGCAGACCGTCAATGCACAGTATTACTGTTCATTTGTGGAGCATCAACTGCGACCAGCTTTGCGAAAGAAGCGACGACACTTTCTGCGCAACCCACCCATCATTTTGCACGACAATGTGCGGGCGCATACAGCGCAAGCTGTGGGTGCTCTGTTCGGTCGATGGGACTGGGAAGTACTGTACCATCCACCATACTCCCCGGTCTTAAGTTCTTGTGACTTTGATTTGATTCCGAAGGTGAAGGAACCATTTCGTGGCATTCGCTTCAGAACTGTTCCAGAGATTCGATAGGCAGTAGACCGCTCCATTAGCACCATAAACAGAACAGACTTTGCTAACGGTGTACTACGCCTTCCACATCGCTGGCAACGGGTTCTACACAACACTGGTGGCTACTTTGAAGGACAGTAACAGGTGCAAACATGTAACTCTTTTGTATCGGTTGTGAATAAATAGTTGCCACTATTTATGTTCCAACCCTCGTATATTCCGTACAATAGGCTATTCCGGCAGTACACCTCCGAAAATTACAGCTGGTTAATTTAATTTACTTTTGTGATATTTGTATACGGCATTAATTCTACACGGTAATCTACGTCTATCTGGGCGACACGTACATACTGTATCATTGATGATTCCTTGTGTAAATTACCGCTATTTTTGTAATGGTTCAAATGGCTCTGAGCACTATGGGACTTAACTTCTAAGGTCATCAGTCCCCTAGAACTTAGAACTACTTAAACCTAACTAATCTAAGGACATCACACACATCCATGCCCGAGGCAGGATTCGAACCTGCGACCATAGCGGTTACGTGGTTCCAGATTGTAGCGCCTAGAACCGCTTGGCCACTTTATAATGATAAAATAAAGTCATGTAGTTATTTGACAGTTGGTTGACAGTACTGAATGATCTTGTATGTTTACAAAATGGTTATAACTAGTCAGCGGTTTTGTTTGAGTTAAAGGTAAATTATTTGTTTGTTCAATCTTTGGTTGTTTATTTTTTTATCCTTTGACATGTTCCAGAATCGGAACATGCAAGCCAACCGGAGTGGCCGTGCGTTTCTAAGGGGCTACAGTCTGGAGCCAAGAGACCGCTACGGTCGCAGGTTCGAATCCTGCCTCGGGCATGGATGTGTTTGATGTCCTTAGATTAGTTAGGTTTAATTAGTTCTAAGTTCTAGGCGACTGATGACCTCAGGAGTTAAGTCGCATAGTGCTCAGAGCCATTTTGGAACACGCAAAATTATCCGCATGAACGGACCGACTTCAGACGCAAATATTATCTAGAAAATTTTATTGACATTCTGATGTATGACAAGGGGTAAAAACTAAACAACCAAAGTTTTCATAAACAACTAAATTATCTCTAACTCAAGCAATACTGCTGACTATAGCTATAGAGTAGAAATAACGAGCTAACCACTTTGCAAAACAAACAGCTTCTTTATGAACTGTCAACTAGCTACCATATTACTACGTGACTTCATTTTACCATCATAAAAATAGTAACAACTGACAAAAGGTTTCATCAGTGATACAATATGTATGTCTCGCCCACCTAGACGTAAGCGTACATGTACAATGAACTCCATATACATCGAAGAAGCAAAGAAACTGGTACACCTGCCTAACGTCGTGTAGGGGCCCGCGAGTACGCAGAAGTACCGCAACACGACGTGGCATGGACTCGACTAATGTCTGAAGCAGTGCTGGAGTGAATTGACATCATGAATCCTGCAGGGCTATCCATCAATATGTAAGAGTACGTAGTGGTGGAGATCTCTTCTGAACAGCACGTTGCAAGGCATCGCAGATATGCTCAATAGTGTTCACGTCTGGAGAGTTTGGTGACCAGCGGAAGTGTGTAAATTCAGAAGAATGTTCCTGGAGCCAATCTGTAGCAATTCTGGACGTGGGGGGAGTCGCATTGTCCGGCTGCAATTGCCCAAGTCCGTCGGAATGCACAATGGACGTGAATGGGTGCAGGTGATCAGACAGGATGCTTACGTACGTGTCACCTGCAGAGTCGTATCTAGAAGTATCAGGGGTCCCACATCATTCCACCTGCACACACCCCACACCGTTACAGAGCCTGCACTACTTTGAACAGTTCTTTACTGACCTGCAGGGTCCATGGATTCATGAGGTTGTCTCCATATCCGTAAACGTCGATCCGCTTGGTACAATCTGAAACGAGACTCGCCTGACCAAGCAACATGTTTCCAGTGATCAACAGTCCAATGTCGCTGTTGACGGGCCCAGGCGAGGCGTAAACCTTTGTGTCGTGCAGTCATCAAGGGTACACGAGTGTGCCTTCGGCTCTGAAAGCCTATATCGATGACGTTTCGTTGAATGGTTGCACGCTGACACTTGTTGATGGCCCAGTATTAAATCTGCAGCAATTTGTGGAAGGGTTGTACTTCCGCCACATTTAACGATTCTCTTCAGTCGCCGGTGGATCCTTTCTTGCTGAATGTTTTTCCGATCGCATTGATGTTGGAAACACCATGTTTCCTGATATTCACGGTACACTCGAGAAATGGGCGTACGGGAAAATTCCCACTTCATCGCTACCCCGGAGATACTGTGTCCCATCGCTCGTGCACCGGCTATAACACAACGTTCAGACTCACTTAAATCTTGATAACCTGCCATTGTAGCAGCAGTACCCAATCTAACAACTGCGCCAGACGCTTGTCTTATATAGGCGTTGCAGACCGCAGCGCCGTATTCTGCCTGTTTACATATGTCAGTATTTGAATACCAGTTTCTTTGGCGCTTCAGTGTACAAATATCGCGAAATTAAATGAAATTTACCAACTGTAATATTCGCAGATGTACTTGTCTGTAGCAGTGTTGTCGAAGTACAATGGAACTATTGCAGCTAACTTCCAAGGTTCAATTTAAAATAATAGTATCACCTCCAGCCTGAACCATACTTTGTAGAGAATGCACGTTAAATGCCTCATTGCGCCATCACCACAATAGTGACTAGCCGCCTTGCATCACTGGAAAATAGACAGAATTACGATTCTTTAGACCACCGTACATACCTTCCCTCAGCTCTGTCCATTGTGTGTGTTGTTTGGGCAGGCAACTTAATGAGGCGCTGTGAGGTACGAGACTCCGAATATACATTGCATTCAGTTCCCTTTTCAGTGTTCGCTCGGGAACTAGGTGAAATGGACCTGCATTCGCGGTCAGAAACAATTCTTGTCGAGTTTGAAACCATTTGTCACTGACAAGTGGTGACAATTGTCTCTGATCCCTGTCGGTTAGAATCATTTTACGACCATCGTACTTCTGCCACATGACTACGAGCTGAACACCATGCATCAACAAATGTGGTAACTTCATTTATGGTGTGGTCATGGGCACGTCCAAAGATGAAAGCTCCTTGCTGCCATTCTGTCACGCCACCACGTCAGTCCATCTTACTGCACCGATTACATACAATAGGCTGGCCCACACGCAGGACTTCACTGCCATTCCTTACATCAGTGATGGAGAGTCACATGGCCGCTTGGTACCAGTTCTACGCAGTATACAACGCTTCAAACGACCCGTGCCCTTTTATGGGGAGGGGGGGACTAATACCGGGAGTTTCAATATTAACGTCGATGTTTTAAGGCATTGTAGCATCATTATATCCAACTTAAAATAATAAATAACACGTCAAATGAAAGAGCAACTCAAAAAGTTTTGTTTGTGTAACTGTGGGCCTGCACTGTTACCGGTAGTAGCAAAGATGGCGGCTGTTGAACGGAAAGCTTTTTGTGTTCTACAGTTTGCAAGGACTGAATCTGTTGTAACAGAGCAACTTGCATTCCACATAAGTTCCAATGTAATCCTCCAAGTGGTGATAACATCCATAAATGGTATCATTAATTTGAAGACACCAGCCGTCTTTGCAAAGGGAAGACTATCAGACAACCAAGAGTTACTGAGAAACATGTTGAACGAGTGAGAGAGCCTTTCACGCGTAGCCCCACGAAGTTTGGCTAGTCATGAATCAGCAGTTCCAGTGACGTCTGTGTGAAGACTTTTAAGGAGATACTTACTACTAAATCCCTATCATTTGCAGTTTTTACAAGCACTAAGGCAGACAGACTACAGTTTACGTGCCATCTTTGCAGACGAAATGGTTCAAATGGCTCTGAGCGCTATGGGACTTAACTTCTAAGGTCATCAGTCCCATAGAACTTAGAACCTAACTAACATGAGGACATCACACACATCCATGCCCGAGGCAGGATTCGAAGCTGCGACCATAGCGGTCGCGCAGTTCCAGACTGAAGCGCCTAGAACCGGTCGGCCACACCGGCCGGCGCAGACGAAATGTTCACCAACTTTGTCTCCATGTGGAACTGTTGTGCACAGCGATTGTATATTATTGTAAGGAAGGATAGGAATACAGCCATCAGTTGCAAATCACATTTTTAAAATTATTCTTGCATAAGCAAATTCCATATATAAACAGCATTTGGTGAGCTATAATCTAACATACTGCCAACAGTACATGTCACCATATGTCTTTATTGGATCACGCCAGTGAAGTCTTTCCAGGTGTACTAATTCTTACATTAACACTTAGTACCTCCGCCTCCATAGCTAAGTGGTCAGCACGTCCCTATCATGCCGGGTACACATGCTCAGTTCCCAGTATTGCCAGGACTCTTTCCTTGGTGGGACGAGTGTAGTGGTGTCCACTCAGCCACCTCTTGTCAATTGAGGATCTGCTCGAATGAGTAGTAGTGATCTGGAAATCTGACAACGGCCGGGAGAGCAATGTGCTTCCCCTCCATACCACATCAAATGAAGCCGTATAGCAGAGAATGGAACAGTGGCTAGTCGGCATCGCGCAGTCATCTGGACCTGATCATGTAGTTAGTTACCCTAGTTGTTACACTGCTTTAACATACCTTACATGAATAGAAATTCACAACTGATTTTCACAATGACTGTGTTTATGCAATGTCTATAGGCTACATTACAACGCCCTTCACACAAACATGCATGTCGGGAGGACACTGTATTGTTGCATACAGACACAGTTTAAACACAGGCATTGAAAAAACCAATGGTATATATGCCTCGACAGATTAAAATGACGATAATAAAAATTTACCTCTCACTGTGTAGAAATCACAAAGTGCGACCATAGGGGACGACATGGCATATGGAAGTTTTGGTCGGTTTGGGAGGCGTGGACAGATAGATGAAATGGTTAAGAAGACTGCTCATGGTAACCAAGAGATCCGGATTCGTATTGTGGTCCATCACAAATTTCTCATTTGTCTGTAATAAAATGTACAGCTGATTTCAAAACTTATTTGCAATTTGTGAATCCATTTCATAACAATAATTTACATGATATAAAGTCCTAAGTGTGAACTCACCATTACTAGTACCTCGCTTAGCACTATGATCGTGAGCTTGTAAGTGACAGGAGTGATGTTTCTTTCAGTCGCTTCCACCTGCGGCCAAGAGAGTCAGTGCTTTTTTACTTTTTTTCTGTACCTTTCTGTCTTGCCTTACTCATCTTCTTGTGATTTGCTGACGGTGTATGTTACGGCAGAATCATACCAGTTCAATTTAGGGCCAGAGACAGTTATTGCTTATCCACAATAACTTGACGATTTTACTGGTGTTGCCACAAGCAGAGTAAACTGGCGCTAGTTTAAAGATAAATGAATATCTTCGAGCACTGCCAATGTTCAGTTGCCCCTAGACGCTAGGTATAACTGGACACATTGTTAACGGCATCTGAGCCACCACGGTGGCAAGCAGCCGATAGTGCCCTCCGCTCACAGCTCCTCTCCACTGGCGGTATAAATGTGAGGGCAACACGACCTGCTGCCATAACCCACAAGTCAAGATACGGGCAAGCGGTACACCGTCCTGGTACTGTCTTTGACTCGATTCAGAAGACACCATAACCATTTTGAGGTGTTTATCACAAGAACATTGTCCTTATCATTAAGTATCAGATAATGACACATCAGTGATACAAACTTCAAGAGACACTATGATGACAGACACAAAAGGTGAAAACCTGATGACGTTTGTGTAGCATAATATTAACACATTCTGCGACTTTCTTATGTACCTAATACAACTTGTTGTTGTTGTTTTTGTTGTGGTCTTCAGTCCTGAGACTGGTTTGACGCAGTTCTCCATGCTACTCTATCCTGTGCAAGCTTCTTCATCTCCCAGTATCTACTGCAACCTACATCCTTCTGAATCTCTTGATTCATCTCTTGATCGCCCTCTACAATTTTTACCCTCCATGCTGCCCTCCAATGCTAAATTTGTGATCCCTTGATGCACAGAACATGTCCTACCAACCTGTCCCTTCTTCTTGTCAAGTTGTGACACAAACTTCTCTTCTCCCCAATTCTATTCAATACCTCCTCATTAGTTATGTGATCTACCCATCTATTCTTCAGCATTCTTCTGTAGCACTACATTTCGAAAGCTTCTATTCTCCTCTTGTCCAAACTATTTATCGTCCACGTTCCACTTCCATACAAGGCTGCACTCCATACAAATACTTTCAGAAACGACCACCTGACACTTAAATCTATACTAGATGTTAACAAATTTCTCTTCTTCAGAAGCGCTTTCCTTGCCATTGCCAGTCTACATTTTATATCCTATCTACTTCGACCATCATCAGTTATTTTGCTCCCCAAATAGCAAAACTCCTTTACTACTTTTAGCCTCTCATTTCCTAATCTAATTCCCGCAGCATCACCCGATTTGATTCGACTACATGCCATTATCCTTGTTTTGCTTCTGTTGATGTTCATCTTATATCCTACTTTCAAGTCACTTTCCATTCCGTTCAGCTGCTCTTCCAAGTCCTTTGCTGTCTCTGACAGAATTACAATGTCATCGGCGAACCTCAAAGTTTTTATTTCTTCTCCGTGGATTTTAATACTTACTCCGAGCTTTTCTTTTGTTTCCTTTACTGCTTGCTCAACATACAGATTGAATAACATCAGGGAGAGGCTATAACCCTGTCCCACTCCCTTCCCAACCACTGCTTCCCTTTCATGCCCCTCTACTCTTGTAACTGCCATCTTGTTTCTGTACAAATTGTAAATAGCCCTTCGCTCCCTGTATCTTACCCCTGCCACCTTTAGAATTTGAAACAGAGTATTCCAGTCAAGATTGTCAAAATCTTTCTCGAAGTCTACAAAAGCTAGGTTTGCCTTTCCTTAATCTTTCTTCTAAGATAAGTCGTAAGGTCAATACTGCCTCATGTGTTCCAATATTTCTACGGAATCCAAACTGATCTTCCCCGAGGTCGGCTTCTACCAGTTTTTCCATTTGTCTGTAAAGAATTCGCATTAGTGTTTTGCAGCTGTGACTTATTAAACTGATAGTTCAGTAATTTTCACATCTGTCAACACCTCCTTTCTTTGGGATTGGAATTATTATATTCTTCTTTAAGTCTGGGGGTATTTCGCCTGCCTCGTACATCTCGCTCATCAGATGGTAGAGTTTTGTCAGGACTGGCTCTCCCAAGGCCGTCCTGCAATATAAGTTATTATATTTCCATCTGATGAGAATATGTGGTGATTTTAGAGTGTGTGGTTAGCCAGGAACCTAAGAGCACAATTCAAATTTCCTCAAGTGAAACGAAGAGCAATAACATTCACATTCTTCATTGTCACAGATATCTGGCTGTTAATTGTCTAGCGTACATAAAGATCATGAAGAGACAAGTACTTCACAGGTTACAATAGATGGGCAATTGGTACATTTCTGCCACTAACGAAATGTCATGTATGGCCAGCCTCTTTATCGGGTTCAAATGCTCTCTTGAGGCGGCAGTTCGCAAGCGCACCCATGTGGGTCATAGAGTGACTGTGCGTCCCCTGTATTTGAAGTAAATTGAATTCCAGTCTGCCATTTTTTCTGTAGTAAAGGGCGTCGTCTGCTTTGTCACGCCCCCTTGAAATTGCCTTTAACCAATTTCAAACAGCTCATGCTAGGTTTATTTTTTCTCAAAAAACCATAAACAGCTGCAGTTAGTGTGGAAACTGGCAGCAACAAGGAAAGATTTGGTGAAAATATTAATAAACTTTTCCGTGCAGATTAAATTGCTAGACAACTCAAAACACGTTCATCCATCCACAATAACTTTTGTTGCTCGCAAACTGAACATAAATCTGACCAACTACCGAGGACTGGTTTAAGGGACAAGCGGCACAAGCCACCACTTGGATCACAAAGCTGAGAGGGACGCTGGAGACGCCGCAACTGTAATATTTCATTATAGGACATATCATAATTAATAGTGGTTGCTTGGTGCACCAAGCTGAGAGGGTCCCTAGGAGAATCATTTGTGTTCAGTGCGTATCAGAATTAGTGGCGAAAATTGACATTGGTGAAAGTATGCGAGGGGTCAGGGGAGAGGCATCAAACAATAAGTTGCTTTTGTGGAAATTGCAAGCAGCACCTGAAGTTTATCATTTGAGGCGTGTTGAGCTCAATTAATAGGAATGGTGACTGATGCAGAAATTCTGTATTTTTTTCTGTTTTAAGCACACCAGAACCTCAAAAACCAGCCCACTACCGATGAAAATATTTTAAGGGAAGCGTGGGTAAAAGTGTCATGCTGTGTGCCTGGCTCTTACCTTGTGAGCTGCAGTTGGTGACTGTGTAATGAATGTTGGGTATGAACACACCAAATCGTGAGTCAGTAATTGGGTTTCAATCAGATTCCTCATTTGTTATAATCCTACGGTCCCTACATAAAGTAAGCTGTTATTTTATTCTATCATGTTAAAATTTAACCACATGGTCAGAATTTACAAAATTATATCTCGGACTATGCTAAGCATCAGTCTATTATATCAATCATATTTTTGTGTTGACATTAATTGCTTTCACCAACTAAAATCGAAATTCCCACATTCTCACCTAACCTAGGCGTCATGCTTCACTACATGTTAGTTTGTCAGCACATCAAGTTTTCTTACATTCACATTTGTTGGTTTGCCAATTCACAATCAAATTGTCACATATCAACCTTACCTTGGCCTCTGGCTTTGTTACAGATCAGTCCATCTAGTTTTCTTCCTGCTCTTCCTATCAAAAACAAATGTAATCAGTTCACATGTTGCACCAAAAGAAACCATTACATTCATTGATTCTCACTGACTACTGACAACCATCTCATGATCAATCATGTTCACTTCCCATCATTCATCACTGTTACCAACTGTAGCACACAATGGAAGAAATAGGTGCACTGTAACTGCACTTAGTCAGTTTCTTCCCTAAATTCAGCTTCTGTAAAAAGATGGTCATTGTTTACAAATAAGGAACTTCTCAACAATTACAATGAGGTGTTTTTGGGTGACATGATTTCAAAAAATTTTATAAGTAGCTACATGCTTAGCAGAATAAAAGAGACGGAGGAAATTTCCTTATTTGCTGAGAATGTTGTGATACTTTGCCACTAGCTCAAAGTTCCAAAAGATGCTTCTACAGATCCATTTAATTTTCACTATTTAACATACGAGAAATTGAGTTACATACTCAAACCAATGACTGAAGTTCCTAACTGCACTATTGTTCTTTTGTGTTAAACATGAAGTTGCTTTGTATGCTTCTCCAGTAGCAAATTCTCTCTTTGTATTCTGTAATATTGTGTTTTCATCTTTTCTGGACTTGAAAAAGAATATCTGTGGTCATTGTAAAGAGATGTACTAGGCATCAAAACAATGATTATCCCACATAAGATTAGAATAATAATTTTACTGCATAAAAAATATAAATTATTGGCATCAGTACAATACTAAAATTAAATTTTAGGCGTAATAAGTGCTGCTGATACCTCACTAATAGCACTGTCTTGCAAATTGGTGAAAGCTCACTTTCTGCGTAGTGGTTGTAAGATTTTATTTTTATTTCTAAATGTATTGAAAAAGTAAAGAGAGTTGGTACTATATTGCCTACGACAAAAAGTGCTGCTGGTCATTTGCTTGACACATGTATTTCTCTTCATTATGAGTTGAGCTGAGGTAATTGGCATAGTTCGAAACCAGCATTTGTTTCTCATTTGCAATCCATCTTTTTGATACTGTATTCTACCTTGTATTCTAAAGGAAACCTGTCTTTACTGAGAACCAAAGTGATTTTCTGAATTTATCTTAAGCACAAATACAATACTGTGATCGACTCTTTAATAATGTTAAAAATGTATGATGTATTTTAGTCATACTTGGAATATGAAATATTTGTTGTTTTATCAGGTGGTAGATCTCCATTTATAAGCAGGCACACACACTTGTAATGTAGGTGACACGGTTACGATTAATAACTCATTATTCCGATCAAGTACAATACAGCATGAATACACAGCATAATCTTCTAAATTAGGTCATTCCATCTTCATCTCGCAGATATCGCACTCTGTGGCTGAGGTTCCTCAGTCAGCAATGTCACTGACGCTGGCATCACCAAAGTCATTTTGATTTGTGTACTGAAGACTCTGCAGGCATGTTTAATTTATATTTTTTCACACAAACCTTCCAAAAAAGTTAAATATTTCACTAATAAAAGAACAGCTAAAACTTTGTACACAAGCTGAAGACTGGCTTCTCGTAATGAAAAACATGGCATCCAAGTTGGCATTGGTTGCTGCAAGCAGTGCTGTAACTAGCATATTAGCCTTTCTATGAAATTTTCAATAGTTGGGGCTAGCCCTCAAGGATGCAACTGAAAAGTTTCCTTGTAAAACACAGTTCCAATTTTCTAAAACTCCATAGTAATTTTAAACTTTCATGTTATTTTATTTTCCAAAAATAGCCTAAGAAATATATATATATATCAAGTGGGAAAGCGCCGGTAGAGAGGCACAATAAAATAACACACACACACAAAATGTCGGCTTTCGCAACTGGCGGCTGCTTCGTCAGGAAAGAAGGAAGGAAAAGGAATGATGAAAGGATGTGGGTTTTAAGGGAGAGGGTAAGGAGTCATTCCAATCCCGGTAGCGGAAAGACTTACCTTAGGGGGAAAAAAGGATAGGTATATACTCACGCCATGTATGTATGTATGTGTGGAAGTGAAACATGGACGATAAGTAGTTTGGACAAGAAGAGAATAGAAGCTTTCGAAATGTGGTGCTACAGAAGAATGCAGAAGATTAGATGGGTAGATCACATAACTAACGAGGAAGTATTGAATAGGATTGGGGAGAAGAGAAGTTTGTGGCACAACTTGACCAGAAGAAGGGATCGGTTGGTAGGACATGTTCTGAGGCATCAAGGGATCACCAATTTAGTATTGGAGGGCAGTGTGGAGGGTAAAAATCGTAGAGGGAGACCAACAGATGAATACACTAAGCAGATTCAGAAGGATGTAGGTTGCACTAGGTACTGGGAGATGAAGAAGCTTGCACAGGATAGAGTAGCATGGAGAGCTGCATCAAACCAGTCTCAGGACTGAAGACCACAACAACAACAACAACAACAACAACAACAACAACATACTCGCGCACACACACATATCCATCCATACATACACAGAAACCTTCCAGCACCTGATTGAACGGATACCTGAGAGAGTGGAAGCTGTCATCAAGGCTAAGGGTTGGTCAACACCATATTGAATTCCAGCATTACCAATGGGAGGTGCCATGAACTTTTAAGTCATATTCAGCCAGGTGTCTGGATACTTTTGATCATATAGTGTATGTTAGGTATATTTTTGCTAGGAAGACACAATCAACAGTCACAGTATTATATTTCCCCATCCAATGCATTGTCACTTTCTGGCACATGTCCTATCAACAGCTTTGGATGAAGGCTGTGTTACTGTCTAGTAAGTCACCATTAGTGAAGTGAGCGGGAGAATGTCTCCTAGAACACTGAGCACAGGTGATTTTGAAACGGAGAGAAGTTGTTGGCTTCATAGGGAGTGAATAAGGATGGAAACACTTAAGGATTCAATTTAAGAACAATTATTTCCCAATAGTTAAACTTTAAATAGAGAGGTGTCTTTGCAAAACAGTGAATACACCCTACTACTCTGTATGTTAGTACTTTCTAGTAACTCCCAGTTCCTGGCCTCTTCAGATTAGTGATCTGCTCGCAACTCATTCCAACATCACACAGTCATATACTTTAATGACAACGGAAGACAAGGGTGAGACAGTGCCTGCACTCTTTAGACTCTAATACACAAAAAATCTCAACTACTACCCATTGGTACTACTAGAGATACTCAACATATCTTGTTATTTATCAATAGGTAGAAAACGTAAGATAATAACTGTTGCTGGATATTTACCAGAAACTCAATTCTCCTCCCTCAAATGTGTAAAGACTTTTCATAGTTGTTTTATAATCAAAGTGTCACTCTATAGTGACTACCCCAGTGATCTGGCTGCTGTTTTACTCCTAGCTGCCTTCCGGTGATCAATATCTTTGTCCTCTACACTCTCATAGGGATGTCGATCCTGAAGGTGTTCCTAAAGATTTTTCCAGGAGGTTCTCAAACATTCTGGTTGTATGTCGGCATCTGCTAGTCACCTTGGTGCCCAAGGATGTTGTCCTGGCCAAGCCATTACAGCATCAGTGTGTCTTCAACAGGTCAACGTCATATGGAGCACTGGCTCATTTCCTTATGTCCAGCGGACACCACACCTTTTGCATTGTCTTAAATACATAGTGGTTACAATTAAACTTTCAGTACTTGTGAGGGCCTATGGGAGGCTATCATTTGTTAATTAAATGCCATGTTTCTGTTCCAGGCTACAAATGTTGCTCAATGTAATGACCATCTCCTTCATCACAGCCTGGAAGTTTGTATGATCACAATTTCACAACTATTCACAGCACTTTCCAAATGGTGGGCCAAGGAATGTTCAGCAGTCGTGACACAGCTTATGCACTGTTTCAGGTTCACACATTGTGTCCAGCATTCTCAGCCAAGGCAACACTAACGTCTTCTTCAATCTGTGGTGCAACTGGCAATTGGCCTCTCCCAGAAGCAGTTTCCAAACCAACAGTTAATTCGAACTTCCAAATCATGTTCTTGAAACCCAGTATGAAAAGAGGACCCCTTTGTATTCCTTTAATGCCGTGATACTCATGGAGGGCAGCAGGACTATTTTTGTTCTTTTGATAAGACATCTTTACCCATAAAGTCCTGCTCATCTTATCCAGACCCATGATGACTGTTAGCAGCTGTAATGAATAGCGATGTTTGAATTTCAACCCTAAATCACCATATCTTTACTCGTGCCTAATGACAAGTTGTTATACTAACACTACTAACAAAGCAAATCTTGCAGTTCATGGTCTGAAATTCATTCCCAAGAAGTTTAGTAACCATATGATTAATATTTTCCCCTCCACATTGGCTCAAAAAGTAATAGTTTAATAATAATGGCCCTGTATTACTCTTAGTAAAATTTCCCTCCTTTCCTTGCAACCATCCCAGTTGTTGAATGAAATTTTCATTCTGCAGTGGAGTTTGGAAGGTAGGAGACGAGGTACTGGCAGAATTAAAGCTGTGAGGACAGGGCGTGAGTTGTGCTTGGGTAGCTCAGTTGGCAGAGCACTTGCCTGTGAAAGACAAAGGTGCCAAGTTCGAGTCTTGGTCCAGCACACAGTTTTAATCTGCCAGGAAGTTTCAGCCCAGTTCTTATTTAACCAAATTTGGTAGCCATGACACTTCCTCACCTAAAATAATTCATGAACACTTACACAGTGTCCCATTAATTCCCTTAAATCTATAAATACATTTGTTTTTACTTGATATTTCATATAACTTAGTTACATGATATCCATATTTCTTTTCTACCTTCTATTCCTTAAGTACACTTTATCTTCCAGACAAGTTGCAGGAGAGCCCAGCAGAGGAAGAAATATTTGTGTAATGAACTACAGGGGAAACCACCAAAACTACAGCATCATCAACACAAAGAGTTCAGGCAAGCGACAACAGCAATAGTTTTATGACTCTCTGTATAACATTATATTAACATACAATGACTTCAGCTACTAGCTCAGCTGTTAGAGACATCAATGCAAATGATGCTCTTGTATTAGTAAATAAGTCATTTAGTGGGGCTATGACCAGATCTAAGGAGTGCACCGAGAAGGAAATGTTGTGTTCGAAGTAGTCCAAACAGTGCACCGAGAAGGAAATGTGGTGTTCGAAGTAGTCCAAACAGATGATAAATTATTGTTATTTCAATACACCAAGTCTAAAATTATGGAAGGAGCTAGGGAAAAAATGACTATTTTGGATGTAGCTAATAATGTGGATCAAATGCAGGTAATCTTGGGGAAAAAATTGTTCAGAAAGGGCACCACAGACAATTATATCTATATGATATTTTAAGCCAGGTGACGCCGAGGGGAGGGGGATGAGGAGCGGCAAATCAAATAGATGAATAATCAAAATCATTCAAATATCCAATCCCTAGAGTGTGCAACAATAAGGGGTATTAGAACTGGTATGTGCACTACAATGGACTTCCTTCATACACAACACAGTAAGTAGCAGAATTCAGACAAATTGTATGTAGCCAGAATGCACAAAGTAGCTTAGTTGGTGCAGTGGAATTAATTTAGCAAGAGGAAAGCACATTTCAGTGATCATAAGGCCATTGCAGCATCCCTGAATATGGAAGTTAATAGGAATATAAAAAAAGGGAGGAAGGTTTATCTGTTTAGCAAGAGTAATAGAAGGCAGATTTCAGACAACCTAACAGAACAAAATGAAAATTTCTGTTCCGGCAATGACAATGTTGAGTGTTTATGGAATAAGTTCAAGGCAATCGTAAAATGCATTTTAGACAGGTATGTGCCGAGTAAAACTGTGAGGGACGGGAAAAACCCACCATGGTACAACAACAAAGTTAGGAAACTACTGCGAAAGCAAAGAGAGCTTCACTCCAAGTTTATACGCAGCCAAAACCTCTGAAACAAACAGAAGCTAAATGATGTCAAAGCTAGCGTAAGGAGGGCTATGCGTGAAGCGTTCAGTGAATTCGAAAGTAAAATTCTATGTACCGACTTGACAGAAAATCCTAGGAAGTTCTGGTCTTACATTAAATCAGTAAGTGGCTCGAAACAGCATATCCAGACACTATGGGATGATGATGGCACTGAAACAGAGGATGACACGCATAAAGCTGAAATACTAAACACCTTTTACCAAAGCTGTTTCACAGAGGAAGACCGCACTGCAGTTCCTTCTCTAAATCCTCGCACAAACGAAAAAATGGCTGACATTGAAATAAGTGTCCAAGGAATAGAAAAGCAACTGGAATCACTCATCAGAGGAAAGTCCACTGGACCTGATGGGATACCAATTCGATTCTACACAGAGTATGCGAAAGAACTTGCCCCCTTTCTAACAGCTGTGTACTGCAAGTCTCTAGAGGAACGGAAGGTTCCAAATGATTGGAAAAGAGCACAGGTAGTCCCAGTCTTCAAGAAGGGTCGTCGAGCAGATGCGCAAAACTATAGACCTATATCTCTGATGTCGATCTGTTGTAGAATTTTAGAACATGTTTTTTGCTCGAGTATCATGTCGTTTTCGGAAACCCAGAATCGTAGGAATCAACATGGATTCCGAAAACAGCAACCGTGTGAGACCCAACTCGCTTTATTTGTTCATGAGACCCAGAAAATATTAGATACAGGCTCCCAGGTAGATGCTATTTTTCTTGACTTCCGGAAGGCGTTCGATACAGTTCCGCACTGTCGCCTGATAAACAAAGTAAGAGCCTAGGGAATATCAGACCAGCTGTATGGCTGAATTTAAGAGTTTTTAGCAAACAGAACACAGCATGTTGTTATCAATGGAGAGACGTCTACAGACGTTAAAGTAACCTCTTGCGTGCCCCAGGGGAGTGTTATGGGACCATTGCTTTTCACAATATATATAAATGACCAAGTAGATAGTGTCGGAAGTTCCATGCGGCTTTTCACAGATGATGCTGTAGTATACAGAGAAGTTGCAGCATTAGGAAATTGTAGCGAAATGCAGGAAGATCTGCAATGGATAGGCACTTGGTGCAGGGAGTGGTAACTGACCCTTAACATAGACAAATGTAATGTATTGTGAATACATAGAAAGAAGGATCCTTTATTGTATGATTATATGATAGCAGAACAAACACTGGTAGCAGTTACTTCTGTAAAATGCGGAACGATTTGAAGTGGAATGATCATATAAAATTAATTGTAGGTAAGGCGGGTACCAGGTTGAGATTCATTGGGAGAGTCCTTAGAAAAATGTAGTCCATCAACAAAGGAGGTGGCTTACAAAACACTCGTTTGACCTATACTTGAGTATTGCTCATCAGTGTGGGATCCGTACCAGATCTGGTTGACGGAGGAGATAGAGAAGATCCAAAGAAGAGCGGCGCGTTTCGTCACAGGGTTCTTTGGTAACCGTGATACCCTTACAGAGATGTTTAACAAACTCAAGTGGCAGACTCTGCAAGAGAGGGGCTCTGCATTGCGATGTAGCTTGCTCCCCAGGTTTCGAGAGGGTGCGTTTCTGGATGAGGTATCAAATATATTGCTTCCCCCTACTTATACCTCCCGAGGAGATCACGAATGTAAAATTAGAGAGCTTAGAGTGCGCATGGAGGCTTTCAGACAGTCGTTCTTCCCACGAACTATACGCAACTGGAACAAGAAATGGAGGTAATGACAGTGGCACGTAAAGTGCCCTCCGCGACACACCGTTGGGTGGCTTGCAGAGTATAAATGTAGATGTAGATGTATTGTCCATGAATGAAAAGAATCCATTCCTAAGAGCAGCTCATAACATTCAAAGTAACATGGGAGGAAGATGTTATAATTGTGGACAGATGAGTCACATGGCTAGAGACTGTGGGAAGTCAAAGAGGATTACAAAGGTAAGATGGATAGCAATACCCACAAAGAAGGAAGCTGTACACAGCTTCCAGAATTTTTGTTGTTAAAGCAACAGACTAGTGGACACTGTTGTTGAATGTAAAAGAATACTCATTTGTGAAAAGTACATAAGGTGCAGGCATCAAGCACAGAATTGTAAGACAGCTGGGTGTTACAGGTGCAACTGATATGATCACATTAGACTCCAATGCAACGAGAAATTAGTGGCCATATCAACGAGTAAAAAGGAAAACTAAGAGTGTGGAACATGAAGCAGTCACATATTACCACAAGAAGAATAAAATTATGGTGGCATATTGCTATGAATTGGAAGCCAGTTATGGCTATAATAGATATCAGGGCACATAGAAGCCTTATAAAGGAAGAGAGGCTCACGAAAGACAGTAATTAGCAGGGAAGATAGCCATAGACTGAAGGGTGTGACACAAGGTACAGTTTCTATAGTGGGAATCATGGAACTGCAATTGATAATAACAGAGAAGGTTTCAGCAAAGTAAAAGTTCTATATTATAGTGAGAGGATCGAATATTCCTTGTTATGATGTAGTAGAAAACTACTTTCTGAGAAAGCAAAAGTTTGTGATTAATTATTGTGAGAAGGTGATCAGAATACAGGATTGAAGTATTATGCTGCTAACAGTGCCAGAGATGGAAGCAGCACCACAAGTTTTTAGGAAATACATGGGCTGGGTAGCAACCATTGTTAACGGAAAACAAATTAACAGGCAACCTAAAAAAGTGATATGTAATGAAAGAAGGCTTGATTTTAGAAGGTCCGCGAATCAGACTGCAAAAGATATGGCAATGAACGAAAATAGCAGATGGCAAAAAGGATCTACGAATAAGAGTGTATGTCCCACACGAAATAGAATGGTGAAGGAAAAAGTAAAATATGCGAATCAAAGGCAAGTCATGAGATGAAAAGTAATGAGTTACCTTTATGGCAAAATAGAATGACACCAGAAAGTCATATGAGACGAGGTCCTAGGGAAGAAAAAATCTTAAGGATACATGTAGAAACAGGATTGGACCCCTGTAATAAAAAAGAAGTTATTTGTTCCAGACAGGAAGTAATATCAGGCCTGTATATTATTGCTGAGTTTAGGTACAATTACAGTGAGGGAAATGTACCCTCAATGTATTGTATACAAGTGAGCTGAGTGAAAGTATCACACAAACTGATAGAGAAAGTGACATCAATATGGACAGTACAAGAGGTAACAAACGTCTGGATACACACAGAAATCACATCTCTGTGATTAGAGAAACAATCCAAACTGATCATTTGAATAAAGAGGAGCAATATGAATTGCGGAAACTTCATAGTGCCACTGTGATTTACTTTACCTAAAAGATGACAAATTATCATACCCTGAAACATTATGACATGCACTCCCAATTTTTGCAGAACACAAAGGAAAGGTTGAGAATGTACATCCTTTCAGGATATCACAAGTGCAAAAGGCACTATTACAGGAACAAACTAAGAAAATGGTTAATAGGGATATAATTGTTGAAAGTCAAGAGTCCATGGAATGCACCTCTATTGCTAGTACTGAGAAAATGAGATTCCAATGGAATAGTGAAGTATAGGTTCATAACAGAATATAGAAAGTTGAATGATATTTTAGTGGGGGAAGTGTTTCAAATCTGCAACATAAGTGGGATGTTGGACCAACTAGAGAAAGCCAAGTATTTCTCCATTTTGATTTGGACTGTCAGATTATAAAGGAACCAGCAGACAGAGAAAAGACAGCTTTCAAGGCAAATTACCAGCACTATGAGTACAAAAGGATGCTAACAGAGCTAAAGAATTCACCAAGTACATTTCGGAGACAGATGAATGTTGCTTTGCAAGGATTGCAAGGGACCAAGTGTTTCCTTAATTTTATACAACATTGTCTGGGCTGAATCACATGGTATACTATATACACTCCTGGAAATGGAAAAAAGAACACATTGACACCGGTGTGTCAGACCCACCATACTTACACCGGACACTGCGAGAGGGCTGTACAAGCAATGATCACACGTACGGCACAGCGGACACACCAGGAACCGCGGTGTTGGCCGTCGAATGGCGCTAGCTGCGCAGCATTTGTGCACCGCCGCCGTCAGTGTCAGCCAGTTTGCCGTGGCATACGGAGCTCCATCGCAGTCTTTAACGCTGGTAGCATGCCGCGACAGTGTGGACGTGAACCGTATGTGCAGTTGACGAACTTTGAGCGAGGGCGTAAAGTGGGCATGCGGGAGGCCGGGTGGACGTACCGCCGAATTGCTCAACACGTGGGGCGTGAGGTCTCCACAGTACATCGATGTTGTCGCCAGTGGTCGGCGGAAGGTGCACGTGCCCGTCGACCTGGGACCGGACCGCAGCGACGCACGGATGCACGCCAAGACCGTAGGATCCTACGCAGTGCCGTAGGGGATCGCACCGCCACTTCCCAGCAAATTAGGGACACTGTTGCTCCTGGAGTATCGGCGAGGACCATTCGCAACCGTCTCCATGAAGCTGGGCTACGGTCCCGCACACCGTTAGGCCGTCTTCCGCTCACGCCCCAACATCGTGCAGCCCGCCTCCAGTGGTGTCGCGACAGGCGTGAATGGAGGGACGAATGGAGACGTGTCGTCTTCAGCGATGAGAGTCGCTTCTGCCTTGGTGCCAATGATGGTTGTATGCGTGTTTGGTGCCGTGCAGGTGAGCGCCACAATGAGGACTGCATACGACCGAGGCACACAGGGCCAACACCCGGCATCATGGTGTGGGGAGCGATCTCCTACACTGGCCGTACACCTCTGGTGATCGTCGAGGGGACACTGAATAGTGCACGGTACATCCAAACCGTCATCGAACCCATCGTTCTACCATTCCTAGACCGGCAAGGGAACTTGCTGTTCCAACAGGACAATGCACGTCCGCATGTATCCCGTGCCACCCAACGTGCTCTAGAAGGTGTAAGTCAACTACCCTGGCCAGCAAGATCTCCGGATCTGTCCCCCATTGAGCATGTTTGGGACTGGATGAAGCGTCGTCTCACGCGGTCTGCACGTCCAGCACGAACGCTGGTCCAACTGAGGCGCCAGGTGGGAATGGCATGGCAAGCCGTTCCACAGGACTACATCCAGCATCTCTACGATTGTCTCCATGGGAGAATAGTAGCCTGCGTTGCTGCGATAGGTGGATATACACTGTACTAGTGCCGACATTGTGCATGCTCTGTTGCCTGTGTCTATGTGCCTGTGGTCCTGTCAGTGTGATCATGTGATGTATCTGACCCCAGGAATGTGTCAATAAAGTTTCCCCTTCCTGGGACAATGAATTCACGGTGTTCTTATTTCAATTTCCAGGTGTGTAGTAACTAAAGCACAAATATTAAAAAATGATATGAACAAGTTGGAACAATTCATTCTACACTCACTACAGACAATGGATGAAGGACTAAAGAAAATAGCCACTTTCGTCACCATCAGTGAACAGATGATACAGTTAGCATCACTATTTACAGAATAAAGCACTGAGTATGAGGTGTTAGTAAGTGCAATAATGCATGTGCAAAAAGAGATCCTAGCACCACATATCATGAATCCAACACAGCAAGCAAAATATTTAAGGTCAACTCAAAATAATCTTAGAAATATATGACTCCTCATACCCTTATCAGAAGCATGTGGTTATGTGCTTCTAAAAATAATGGAGTTAGATGTCTTTGTATTAGATAATGTATTACGGTACGACATCGGTATTCCATGGTAGAAAACAAAGAGTTCAGTTTATATAGAATGTTGAGGTTGCAACAAGAGATGATAAAGGGAAATACATTTATGTACATCCAGAGAAAGAATATTTCATATTAGATCATTCTAAGATGATTTATGTTAAACTCTAGCTAGATCAATTAGAATGCAAAGAGACTATTATGGGAACAAAGAGATGTAAACAAATCTTTGTAATGTTTCCCATGAGTGTGAATTGCTATTATTGCAAAGCAGGGCATTCCAAAGAATTGTGCCTGAAAGTTAATTACCGTAGAGAAAAGTTTATGGACATATCTTAAATAATGAATGGTTATACATAAGCCCAAAGGGAAAAAGTTTGACCATGTTGTGTGAAGGACAGGCTTCTATGGATACTCATAAGACATGGTATTGTTAACATTCCATGAAAACTGCAAAGGTGTACAGAATAATGCAGACCAATGTGGCTAGAAAGGACATTGGCCCCAGTTTTGCAATGGAAATCAATAGTTGTGAAGAACTGGACAAGAGGTTAAACTTATTGGAGATATCATTATAATTACCATTAAGACATTTGGTGGCTAGGTTAGACGATCTACAGGTAGTTGGAAAAAGATTGAAGGATATGGAGCAGCTAATTGATAAACAGCAAAGAGAAATGGACTGTGAGAGAAGGATCTGACACTATTCTAAACCTTTATCTTGTATAGCTTAAACTTAACTACAGTAGGATGCTGTTGCTCGTATTGCCCATGTTGTAGATACATATATAAGTTTTTTACAGACTGTTTTGGTGGTAAAATTGTTGCTAGTCAGCATGTGTTAAAACTACTCTAGTTAACACAACTGAGTCTACTCAGCTGAGAAGGGCAGGAGACATTGTCATCTAAGAGAGACATCCTCATGAAGAAGAAGATAAAGTGTACTTAAAGAATAGAAGGTAGAAATGAAATATGGATATTACATAACTATATTATAAGAAAAATCATGTAAAACAAATATATTTGTGGATTTAAAGGAATTGATGTTAGATTGTATAAGTGCATTTGAAATATTTTAGGTGGGAAAGTGTCACGGCTATCAAATTTAATTAATGTAAGAAGTGGCACGGCTTGCTAGGAAAGGAGACAAACTTTATTAAGAGTAATATTCAAGACAATGCACAAGATGTAGTTTCTGGCCATTGGAAAGTGGGCCAATGCCCCATATGAATTCAGACTTGTTGACAACCTGTTGAAGTGCCACTGCTGTAATGGTCAGGCGAGGACAGTACACTTGACACCCAGGTGACCTGCAGATGTTCGCATACAGCCAGAAATACACCAAGTTTCTGGTGGGCTCTCAGGATGGCTTCTGCTTTTTTTGACCTGTTCCACAGCCCTGGTCATTGATCTACTAGCTGTACACAGTTTGAGGGGCTGATGACAATATTATTCCTACTTCTCCTCCCATATTCTGTCACCTGATTCCCCATTTTGGAATGCCTCTATATAACACATCCCACACACCCGACACCACAAATATTATGTCAAGTCCCCGCACACATCCTGTCACCAGCTTTGGATGAAAGAGTGGCCCATGTGGCACAAACAGGACACTGACAACAATGTTTTAGATTTTCAAATTGTCTTTAACAGAGTGAGAGGCGGAAAGTCTCCTAGAATAGTCATCGTTCAAATGGCTCTGAGCACTATGGGATTTACCATCTGATGCCATCAGTCCCCTAGAACTTAGAACTACTTAAGCCTAACCAACCTAAGGACATCACACACAGCCATGCCCAAGGCAGGATTCAAACCTGCAACCATAGCAGTTAGAATACTTAAGCACAGGTGATTTTGGAATGGAGGGGAAAAGTTGCTGCCTTCATAGAAACTGAATAAAGGTGCACACACTTAAGGATTCAATTTCAAAACAATTTACTTCCCACTAGTTATTCAGAGAGATATCGCTGCAAATCGATCACTACACCCTAGCACTCTATACATTAGTCCTTTCCAGCAGCTCCCAGTTCCCGAGTTCATCTGTTTGCTATCAGAGATGAGCAGTCTGCTTGCGACTCATACACAATCAAATACTTTAACCATAATGTGATACAAGTGCAAAATAACACTTATTCTTCATTAAACTCTTACACACAGAAGATATTAACTATTAATATTAACTATTAGTCACTGTGACTATATGCAATCATTCCCAACAGGAGGTAAGGGCTAGACAGTGCTTGTTCCTATTTATATTCTGACACGCAGAAAGTATCAACTATTATTCATTTCTACAAGTGTCTCTCTTTAGTGATTGCTGCTGATCACTTGGCTATTTCACTGTTCCTAGCTGCTTCCTGGTAATCACTCTCTTGGCCTCTCTTCACTGGCCATTTATACAACAGTTTTTCAGGGGACTTTGTGTGGGTATCTCCCATAGGAATGTTTTCCCTGACTTCTCCGCAGGTCTTCCTTAAGCTTCTTCCAGAACCTTCCAAAAGGTTCTCAAACATCCTGACTGTATGCCAGCATCTTGGTGCTTCATGGTGTTGTCCTTGCCTAGCCATCACAGCATCGCCTCTTCCTCTGTAGGTTGTGACCAAGTCTGGCTTCATACAGAGTACTGTCCTATTTTCTGATATCTGCCTGCCACCATGCCTTGTGCATTGTCTTACTATTATTCTTAATACAGCTTTCCTCCTTTCCTCACAGCCATGCCACTTCTTACATTAATAAAATTTGATAGCCATGACAGCATCTCAGAGTTATAGTTCCATTTTCAAGGATTACATTGACATTTTCTATGTTACATTTGCTTCAGTTTATCGCTTTCACTTGACAATGAAATGTTTATCTTCTGCAACAGTGCAAAACTTCCACAATGGCAAAAGAAGATAGCACTTCACAGGTACTGCTATCCGGTATTACACCAAAACAAAACACTTATATTTATATTAGACAACACCAAACTCATCTCTTTTATAAAACACCACCTCCTACTAGCTAATGGTTCCTCAGTCTGGTATACAGCCTCTACCTACTGATCACATACACCAGGGACAGCTATGGTGTGCCAAACTACATGCAAGCCAGATGGGCAGGATGAGGCTCAGCATGTCTCAGCTTTGCTCAGCCCTTCCTCGATGTACCTAGTACAGTGCGACATTTCATTTAGTATTGCGGTTTGATATCATTCAGTGAGCACTTCTCTTCAGTTCATCATAGTCATGGTGTCACCGCAGTTAACTCTTTGCTATTTGTTCATGGTAAGAAGGATGTTCACAGGTTCATTAGCAGTTTCACAAAAGAGGCAGTCTAGCGACCTATTGTCACAAGTCACATAAAGACTTAATGACAAAAGACAGGGCTGGGAATTCTTGATATCTATTTGCAAATTTGCTTTGAAATGACATCACAGTGCCGTGAGAAAGAATTTGAAGATTTAGTTGACAATGAAACAGCAAAAAACTGCAACAACTGACAGAAGGGATTCGGTGTTCCACTGACACTTAAAGCTCGCTATTGTTCAATCTATGGAGGTAAAAGGAGTGCAGGATTGAAAATTAGAGTAGTCAAAATGGCTTACACATCTCATGTTTTTAGTGGACTAGGCTGCACACTGCCCACAAAATAGCATTACAAGGTGAGAAACAACTTATTACTGATTTAAAGTGGGTGCATTCAAAAAGCAAAATGCATTGTAGAAGGTACAGATTGTGATAAACACAGTCCAATCACCTAAGCTCACAGGCATTAAAGAAAATGGGAAGTTTGAAAAATTCATTGCACCTTGAAAGAACTATAACAATAGTTTTTAAATGTTTTGAGGACACTGCCAATCTTACTTCTGTTTTTGAACTATTTTCAAAACTGTTTGCCATTTGAAATGAAAGTGCTCATGTGCATGTGCAAGATGTAACTGACTGACCTGCGGTGTATTTTAAAAACAAATCCTTTTATATTAAAATTGTCCCAAATGTCTATATTGTCTTCCTCAGATAGATTTTTCAAGTCTCCATAATGAGATTGCAAAATTGCTACAATATTTTGATCAACATGTGTGTGAGAAAGAGCTTTTTCCAATTATGAAACTAAATACACCCTCGTTATGGCAACCTAAGTGCGAAAATCTGGAAAATAGTCTGTGTCTGTCCATATGCTGGCAGTCTGGACCAGATAAAAATTATATTAAGTCTTCAGTCTTAATTATTTATTTAAATAACATTGAAAATTTGTTTCATTTGTGATCTGTGTTGTGGCAGTGAGAGATGTACGTAGCCAGCCTGAGTACTATGATATATGAGCCAGAGCATAGCTTGCGAGCTGAATTCTTGGCAACTCCTAACATATAGGGAACAGAAAGTCACTGGTTAGGGTATCATGGCTGTACACAGATATTCTTCTAAACTTTCTGTGCTGGCAAATAAATTTACAATCTCAGAGGATCACTAACTCCTGAAATCATAAATGTGAAACACTTCTAAACATCACCTCTGTCGCAGATGGTCCAATGTTTTGCCTCCTGCACCCAGGAGGGCTGTCAGCCGGCACCAAGGCTCTGGAAGCAACCAACATTCAGACCTTCCAGCTAATGACCCTGGGAAGTACAAGGATGTTCTCATTAGTCATCTTATTTACCTGGTAATAGTCTTCTTGTGATAACAGTTGCCTGCAGCTAAAACTTCTTGCCAGTTAATTTCCAACTTAAGTGGTGTTGGAAAGTCTCTAGCACAACATTTAACTCACCATGTGAATCTTTCCTGTAGTTCACTCCCTTTAGGAAGATTAGTGAAACTTACCCCATCATGTCCAGCCAGCAGACCAAGAAAAACCTGCTGACTGGGTCCAAGTATGCCTGATGTGGGCTCTTATGTTACAAACAAGTAAGATCACATTTCCATGGCATGGCTATATGCCAGGACAGTCTCAGGAGTCCCTGCCTCAATTAAAATTGAAATCTCATAACAATTATTGCCCCTCTGAACCCTCATCTCAACATATTTCACAAGGGCTTCAGTTTTCAAAACATACTCGGCATAATGTACTTGTGATGATAACTTTGTTTTGACTGCATCATACTGCAAAGCATGAGTGTGACACTCTATAGTCTTTTTTCCATTGCTAAAATAGTGCCATTACCTCAAAGCACCAAAAATATTTCTCTTGCTAAAATATTTAGCTAAGCAAGCAGTTTTCTAACAATATGGTCCTCAAAGATTTCTTGTTAGTAGTCCAATGAAATGAAAATGTATTGTTTTATATGTAGACTGCACTGTGGGTATCTGTAGTCTAACCAGATGCACACATGTGAGATGCAGGACTTTTTTGAATGTCTCAGAGCTTCTTACATAGAGCCTGATCCATGTAAGCTCCTTGATCTCTACCTTTGGTAATTGTAAATCAATTTGATTTGTTAGTCATCGTATAATATGGTCAAGGGTTAAACTGTTTGTTATGAACTAGGTGTAAGCTTGTTCCATTAATCTCTTGGGTGGTGGGTGTTTACTTGGGCTCTTCATCAATATACTAATTTCATTACCAAACCTCACAGTTTTTTTACGAGTTCTCCCAGTATCCTTTGCAAATCATTTTTGTAAGTCAAGAACAGATGGAGACCAAGGTTTGTTTTCTCACTCTGAACTTACTTTCATTCCTGCCATACAGTTTGTTGATGTGACTTTCTGTTTTCTGTTGTGCTATTGTTAAGGTATGACTCCATCCATGCAAGGCGAATGCCTTTAATGCCAACCATTTTATTTTCCTCTGAAGAATTTGAATGCCTTGTTAAGACCACAGAATAAAATCAACATTAGTTTTCCTTTTCCTACCAGAAATAAGTTCTTATAATGCTTTCTCAGTAGAGGAACATTTATGGAAGCCTGAGCAGTTGTTAAAATGTTATTCTTAGAGAAGTGGTTCAATATTCTGTTGTAAGCTACCTTCACAAAACTTTATAACAACATGGGAAGGAGGGAGACGAGTGTGCAATTAAGAGTTCACCTGAATACCTTCACTTTTATAAATAGATGTTATTGCCACATACTTTAAGGAAAGTCTTGACTCACTGGCTGTTTACAAATTCAGTATTACAAAATCACAGTTAAAAACATTTGTCAGTGACCCAATGGTTTTTGTAATCTCTGCAACAGATGACTGGCAAACTTATGTTCGATGAAGGAGTAATCATGAAACTAATGATTTTTCTCCCTTATAGTACCATGAATTCTGTTTCACTTTAATGTTGAAAAACTGTTCCTTCTTGTGACAATTTATCTATAGTTTTCTGCCATTATATCACAACTCTCCTGCTAATGACAATACTTCATTCTCAGATAACCATGTCATAATGGTGCAACGGATGATTGGATCTGCACAGCTTGGTACAGGTGGTTCCTCAGGTTATCAGTATCTCCGATCTACTCTCAGGTGAGTAAAATACTTAAGGCTGAACTTTGTTACAGAATTTTTGTGGCTACTGAGAGAAATTTAGAATGAAATGAAAGCTACACAATCAAATTGCCAGTAATAAGAAAACATGGATGTATAATTTTGAGAAAAATGAGATGTTGAGTGCCATTAAGCTGACAGAAGTATATGTGGTGGTAGGAGTGGAAGCTTGGAGGGAGAAATAGTAAACATATGAAATAATAAATTTAATTATACATACCTCCCCCCCATGAACCATGGACCTTGCCGTTGGTGGGGAGGCTTGCGTGCTTCAGCGATACATATGGCCGTACTGTAGGTGCAACCACAACAGTGGGGTATCTGTTGAGAGGCCAGACAAACATGTGGTTCCTGAAGAGGGGCAGCAGCCTTTTCAGTAGTTGCAGGGGCAACAGTCTGGATGATTGACTGATCTGGCCTTGTAAAAATAACCAAAATGGCCTTGCTGTGCTGGTACTGCGAACGGCTGAAAGCAAGGGGAACTACAGCCGTAATTTTTCCCGAGGACATGCAGCTTTACTCTATGATTAAATGACGATGGCGTCCTCTTGGGTAAAATATTCAGGAGGTAAAATAGTCCCCCATTCAGATCTCTGGGCGGGGACTACTCAGGAGGACGTCGTTATCAGGAGAAAGAAAACTGGCGTTCTACGGATCGGAGCGTGGAATGTCAGATCCCTTAATCGGGCGGGTAGGTTAGAAAATTTAAAAAGGGAAATGGATAGGTTAAAGTTAGATATCGTGGGAATTAGTGAAGTTCGGTGGCAGGAGGAACAAGACTTCTGGTCAGGTGACTACAGGGTTATAAACACAAAATCAAATAGGGGTAATGCAGGAGTAGGTTTAATAATGAATAGGAAAATAGGAATGAAGCTACTACAAACAGCATACTGAACGCATTATTGTGGCCAAGATAGATACGCAGCCCACACCTACTACAGTACTACAAGTTTATATGCCAACTAGCTCTGCAGATGACGAAGAAATTGAAGAAAAGTATGATCAAATAAAAGAAATTATTCAGATAGTGAAGGGTGACTGGAATTCGGTAGTAGGAAAAAGGAGAGAAGGAAACATAATAGGTGAATATGGACTGGGGCAAAGAAATGAAAGAGGAAGTTGCCTGGTATAATTTTGCACAGAGCAAAACTTAATCATAGCTAACACTTGGTTCAAGAATCATAAAAGAAGGCTGTATACATGGAAGAAGCCTGGAGATACTGACAGGTTTCAGATAGATTATATAATGGTTAGACAGAGATTTAGGAACCAGGTTTTAAATTGTAAGACATTTCCAGGGGCAGATGTGGGCTCTGACCACAATCTATTGGTTACGACCTGTAGATTAAAACTGAAGAAACTGCAAAAAGGTGGGAATTTAAGGAGATGGGACCTGGATAAACTAAAAGAACCAGAGGTTGTACGTAGTTTCAGGGAGAGCATAAGGGAGCAATTGACAGGAGTGGGGGAAGGAAATATAGTAGAAGGAGAATGGGTAGCTTTGAGGGATGAAGTAGTGAAGGCAGCAGAGGATCAAGTAGGTAAAAAGACGAGGGCTAGTAGATATCCTTGGGTAACAGAAGAAATATTGAATTTAACTGATGAAAAAAATGAAGCAGACAAAAAGGAATACAGACGTCTCAAAAATGAGATCGACAGGAAGTGCAAAATGGCTAAGCAGGTATGGCTAGAGGACAAATGTAAGGATGTAGAAGCTTATCTCACTAGGGGTAAGACAGATACTGCCTACAGGAAAATTAAAGAGACCTTTGGAGATAAGAGAACCACTTGTATGAATATCAAGGGCTCAGATGGCAACCCAGTTCTAAGCAAAGAAGGGAAGGCAGAAAGGTGGAAGGAGTATATAGAGGGTTTATACAAGGGCAATGTACTTGAGAACAATATTATTGAAAGGGAAGAGGATGTAGATGAAATGGGAGATGCGATACTGCGTGAGAGTTTGACAGAGCTCTGAAAGACCTAAGTCAAAACAAGGCCCCGGGAGTAGACAACATTCCATTGGAACTACTGATGGCCTTGGGAGAGCCAGTCCTGACAAAACTCTACCATCTGGTGAGCAAGATGTATGAGACAAGCGAAATACCCTCAGACTTCAAGAACAATATAATAATTCCAATCCCAAAGAAAGCAGGTGCTGACAGATGTGAAAATTATCGAACTATCAGTTTAATAAGTCACAGCTGCAAAATACTAATGCGAATTCTTTACAGACGAATGGAAAACCTAGTAGAAGCAGACCTCGGGGAAGATCAGTTTGGATTCCGTAGAAATGTTGGAACATGTGAGGCAATACTGACCCTACGACTTATCTTAGAAGCTAGATTAAGGAAGGGCAAACCTACGTTTCTAGCATTTGTAGCTTTTGACAATGTTGACTGGAATACTCACTTTCAAATTCTGAAGGTGGCAGGGGTAAAATACAGGGAGCGAAAGGCTATTTACAATTTGTACAGAAACAAGATGGCAGTTACAAGAGTAGAGGGGCATGAAAGGGAAGCAGTGGTTGGGAAGGGAGTGGGATAGGGTTGTAGTCTCTCCCCGATGTTATTCAATCTGTATATTGAGCACGCAGTGAAGGAAACAAAAGAAAAATTCGAAGTAGGTATTAAAATCCATGGAGAAGAAATAAAAACTTTGAGGTTCGCCGATGACATTGTAATTCTGTCAGAAACAGCAAAGGACTTGGAAGAGCAGTTGAATGGAATGGGTAGTGTCTAAAAAGGAGGATATAAGATGAACATCAACAAAAGCAAAATGAGGATAATTGAATGTAGTCAAATTAAGTCGGGTGATACTGAGGGAATTAGATTAGGAAATGAGACAATTAAAGTAGTAAAGGAGTTTTGCTATTTGGGGAGCAAAATAACTAATGATGGTCTAAGTAGAGAGGATATAAAATGTAGACTGGCAATGGCAAGGAAAGCGTTTCTGAAGAAGAGAAATTTGTTAACATCGAGTATAGATTTAAGTGTCAGGAAGTCGTTTCTGAAAGTTTTTGTATGGAGTGTAGCCATGTATGGAAGTGAAACATGGACGATAAATAGTTTGGACAAGAAGAGAATAGAAGCTTTTGAAATGTGGTGCTACAGAAGAATGCTGAAGATTAGATGGGTAGATCACATAACTAATGAGGAAGCATTGAATAGGATTGGGGAGAAGAGAAATTTGTTGCACAACTTGACCAGAAGAAGGGATCGGTTGGTAGGACATGTTCTGAGGCATTAAGGGATCACCAATTTAGTATTGGAGGGCAGCGTGGAGGGTAAAAATTGTAGGAGAAGACCAAGAGATGACTACACTAAGCAGATTCAGAAGGATGTAGGTTGCAGTAGGTACTGGGAGATGAAGAAGCTTGCACAGGATAGAGCTGCATGGAGAGCTGCATCAAACCAGTCTCAGGACTGAAGATCACAACAACAACAACAACAATTATAAATAAAGAAGGCAACTAAAAATTCGTTAATAAATACACTGATACAACATTTAAATCTACAATATAAGAAACTGAAATGTAAATAAAGTGAAAGTACCAATGAAAAATGCACTAACAGTAAATATAAGCATTACAGTCAAAACTGCTACAGCACCAAGTCACACCAACATGCAAAAATTATAGATGAAAGGATTTTGTTCCTTGATAACTACAGAGCTGTACCTCAAGTGATAGACAGAAGGGGAAAATGAGACAGTGTGTCAAGCATGTGAGTGGCCTTGATCAGATGAGAGAGAAAAAGGTACAATGCAGGTTCAACGAAACAGTTCATTCAAACCCATACTACAGACTAGTTAAGAACCTGCTATTTCTGTTTTTACCTGTGTCTGTTACTAATTCGTAAGTAATGATAAAGGAGAGGAGAATAATGAGAAAGGGTACCTTCTGCAGTTATCTTCTAGAGCTTCAACCAAAGAATTTTGTAAATACTTTGAGTAACTAACATGCTGTGAACTGACAGTTTCTACACAACATTCATTGATACATTTATATACAATTATCAAATGCAGCTTTTGTTGTCCAATGTATGATGTGCATATACCGTATGATTATCAGGACAGCCTTCTCAACAAAGGGTTTAGATTAAGGACAAACAAAACCAAGACAAGTGTAATGAAGAAATCAACATTTTTGAAGTTCAATAAAAAATAAATAAATAAAAAACAGAAAAGATTATACTATCTGAGAAACAAGCCTGCAAATGATGGCTATGGCTGAAGGGAAGGAGGTGCCACATAGTGCCATTAAGGGAGATGTTTTTGAAATGAACTACTGTAACAGGGCAGTTTACAGAAATGAAACGTTTGCCATGGAAAAATTGGAGCATTTGAAATGCCGTGCTACAGAAGTTTATGATAAATAAACAAGACAGAAAAAATTTAATGAAAAGATACCAAAAGAAAATCATAGGACGAAAGCTGTTGGAAGCTCCTAACTGTACAAGGGCCACATTCGTGTAATTTAAAAAAAAAAAAGAAAAAAAAAAACGAGTATTTCCTGAACAAGATGATGTAAAGTTACAACCAAAATTCAGCTTAATCGCAACAGTTAACATACAGCACTATTCGGGATGCCTAATATAAAGGCTCTGAAGCTGTAGAAATATATAAAAGCTATAGTACACCCATAAAATATGTAAAATAAAATGATTAAAAGAGTGTGTGGTGACATCTGGTTGGCAAGCCATGTGGGATACTCCCATTCCTGGGAAACATCTAGTCGAGTGCTTGTTGGTGGCTGACAGGCTGTAATTGTCTCTAAATATATTACATGAATGACCTCAGTGTATATTTCGAAAAGCCTTGCTGGACAGTGATATCTTCACCACCTCGATACCTTTCACCTCCTGGAAATTCATCCATGAGAGCATTGTGAAGAAGGCTGATGTTATCATCCATGAAGTGGAAGTCAAGAGCAGCTGCAGCTTTGAAAAATGTTAACATATCCAGAATGAATATATATATCCAGAATGAATTTTTGCTCTGCAGTGGAATGTGCACTGCTAGGAAACTTCTTGGGATATTAAAACTGTGTACTGGACTGGAACTCAAATTTGGAACCTTTCCCTTTTGCAGGCAAATTCTCTACCAGCTGATCTATCCCAGCATGAGTCACAACCCATCCTCACACCTTTATTTCCATCAGTACTTCACCTCTTACAGTCCAAACTTCATGCAAGTTCTCTTATGCTGCTGCAGGACTAGCACTCCTGGAAGAAAAGATGTTTTGGAGACATGGCTAAGCCACAACCTGCAGGATTGTTTCCAGAATGACTGTTCACCCTGCAGCACAGTGTTTACTGACATGAAACATATGCAAGAGAACTTCTGTGAAGTTTGGAAGGTAGGAGATGAGATACTGGTGGAAGTAAAGCTGTGATGGCAGGTCGTGAGTCATGCCTGGGTAGCTCAGTTGGACACTCAGTCAGTCGTCTTTCGGCACGCTAGCGGCATGGATGTCTTTTTTACGTCCTCGCCGCGCAGCTCGCTCGCGGAGTTGTTTACGTGATTCTGCCATCTTAGTGCGCTATATTTCGTTCGACAGAAAATGGCTTATGCCGATAGAAAATAGACACTGAAGATTAGCTTTGCACCTGAATATGCCCGAGTCATGGTCAAGTAGCTCAGTTATAGAGAATCTTTCCACAAAAGGCTAAGGGTTCCAGGTTTGAGTCCCACTCCAGCACACAGTTTTAATCTATCAGGAAGTTTCACCTCTCTGCATAATAAACAGTATTCCTCCAGCCACAATGAAAATGGGAAACTTCCTTCACCAACCCAACAAGATGCAATCCTACACCAAGACCTCGCCACCACCATACTCATCCCATTACTCATCACAACCCTAAAAATGTATGGCATGACTAAGACAATGTAAGCAAAGTAGTCTGCCTGACACATGAAACCAATGTTCTGCTCTTAAGACGTAGAATGCCACAGCATGCCATAAATTATTTTCCAGATAGTTTAATATCTTCACCCCATTTTACTCGAAAGTCAACACGTACAGAATTCTTCAATTCAGTATTCATCACCATTTGGAAACTGCAATCAAAGTACTATTGCAAATTTTAAAAGTGTTGAAAGTGTCAGATGGATAATCTTAGCAGAACTCTGCATTTAATTGATATAAAGAATGATGTTCATATATTGTCAGCTCAGTACAGTTACTTGAATATGTTATTTGAGAAAAAAGCTCTTTTGTCACCTATCTTCAGCGAAAATGCCATAGCTATCATGTTCACAGGAATCAAATGAGAAGTTTAGTATTAGATGTGATTAATAATTTCCCTGATACCTCACGGCAAATAATTCAGATTTCGACCTGACTTTCTCCTTGGTGAGACTGAAAATCTCAGAAGGGTGTTTGAAGGTCAGATTCAATAATAATTACCTACAAACTACTACAACAACATCAGACACCTATATGTGTAATTGGTTGACGATATGGAGAGTACCTGTCAAATGAAGCTTTGGCATTAGTCATTTCAGTCTTTAATTTTAACAACTGAATCATTTCTGAAAGTACCTAATTCCCTACATGTCATGTTTAACATGGACACCATACCATGCTACTACTTGAGAACAATTTTTACATTGGAAAAAAAAAAAGTTGCAGGTTCACATTTCCAAAGAAAATAAGAGATATAAATAGCTTCCAAAATTGCTATGAATATACTAATTGAAGATATAATGAGCTGCTGCTTTAAACTGTCTGAAAAATGACTACCACAGTTTAGAGTCTCAAATGATCACAAAAGTCAATACACAGTCTCTGTCGTCGTCGATATAGCGTGTACACATCATAATGACATCACGCATGACTTACAACCAGACTCACCTGCAGGAGGAAAGCTGTTGCATCAGGGCTTACAACGTAAATTTCGTGACAATCATCTGCTATGGTAAAAGTGCCATGCACAGGTTACAAAGTTTTATAAAAGCTCATTATATAAAGACATTTATGCTCATATGTGGTACTTGTTTGCAGTAATGAATATGAAATTAAATTGAACACGCCTACCCTTCAATCACACAGACTGGCAGTCGTGAGAAGTGACATGACTCCTATAGAACTCTTTCAACATCTTCTGAATAGAACAAGGGCAGCTAAGTCCACTAAAAGTTCTACAGAGTACAGATTGCACATTTGTCATGCATTGGTCCCAAAAGCAATATGTACATTTTCATGGATGGTTATTATCAGGCAAACATTCAAAACAAATTCTTTTCCCACCTCAAGAAAATATAAACTACCTTACTGCAATCACAGTTTTTTATGGAAATTCAATTCATTAAATTTATGCAAAATAATCAAGTTATTGCAATGACTGAAATGAGACAATCAAGAATCAGAATGTAAGACCAAATTAAGCAAATAAAAATAAGAACCTCAATCACTTTCATACAGACTGAAAAAAAATAGCACTCTCATAAGTATTCAACATGCGACCTTTAGTTCACAAGTCTGGAGCCTTAACCATTGTGGTACAAAGCTGCTGGGTAAACTAGTGTAATTTTTAATGGTTTAGTGTCTCAAGAGAAATTATTTTTGTCACATTTTCACAAACAAGGTTCCACCAGGGTGGACAGCTGCACAGTGTGAAACCTGGCACCCAATCCTACACCACTGTATGGGTGGTTTCAGAAGGTCAGTCCCACCCCTGGTGTCTCAGTGGCAAAGAGATCTTTACTATATTTGGAAGTAACAGAATTACAATGCTAACATTTTAATCAATCAAACAGTTCATACCTACATGCTGTATATGGTGCACAAACAACCTACTTTTTTTAAAACTTCTGCTGTTATTAATCTGTAGTATTGTACCATTAGCCCACAGCAACAGGCAAGGAAACAATGACAGAAAAGAAACACAGGAATTGCAAAATGACACCACATTATACATCAATAGTTCAGCAACTAGAAAGCAACCTTCACTCCAAACAACTTATATCAAAAGTACTGCATGAAAAGTAAGGCAAGGAAACAATGACAGAAAAGAAACACAGGAATTGCAAAATGACACCACATTATACATCAATAGTTCAGCAACTAGAAAGCAACCTTCACTCCAAACAACTTATATCAAAAGTACTGCATGAAAAGTAAATGCACTGTAGAAGCAATGAACGACTGTAATAGCAGATTTATAAAAATAAATAATGATATCCATTAATTACTTACTTATCTGTAAGCAACAGAACCAGATTCTAATTTATTGGATTATACTGACTAGCTCGATTAACATTAGGAAATTCCACTGCAAGTTTTGCAAAGAACCTATGGTGAGGCCAACACTCACTTTTAGCAATGAACTAAAATTGATGCTGTATATATGATAAGGCCATCTTTCCACTGGCTGGTAAACAAAATTTAACTCGCATCTAACTTGACAGATCTGCTAACTCTGCTACATGGCTAATCCAACACTACTCAGGATACCATGCCTTGGATCCCAGTACAATCTATGTCCAAGACTTGTGTGCACAGGTTGAGTGATCGTGGATCAGGATAACACAATAATGTGTTTAGAATTGCCTGGAGTCCACAGCAAGATGCACTACCATCATAACTGCAGCAAAAGAGGTTGCTACACCACTATGTAAGAGTCTTCATTTCAATTGCTCATGAGTATTTGGGAGTCATTACTTTAAGTCTGATGCACTCAAACAACATAATGAGTAAAGAACTAGTGTGCAAGGTGGGAACGTGATGTAAGCCTTACTGTAAAACATGTAAGTTCTTTATTGAAACTTCCTGGATGATAAACTGCAAGGTCAGGATTCAAAACCAACAACATATTATGTTCTTTATTAGTGTCATTTGATCTATTACAACAATGGACCTGTGTTTAACTTTTTACACCTTCCTTCTTCATCTTATGTGAAGGTAGAGTGGTGACATCTAAACATACACCCAACGGTAGAACAATTGCCAAATTCAAAGTAAACCATTACCCACCATGTTTGTACCTCTTTAACGTACTCACCATAATAAACCACATGGTTGTCTTGGGGAAAATGACTACAGGTGTATTATAGATCTTGATCATGCTTAGAAAACAATGTTAGTTGTTTCAAGAATTGTAATTTCATTACTATAAAAAATGACGAATTTAAACTGTTGCATATCACCATTCATCCTTGTACCCTTAAGAGTTGTGAAACAAGGAAAGTTATTCATTAACAGAAATGATACATTAAATAACGTGCAAATGTATTAAGATGCCAAATGAAAAGCTTTGTTAGCAATGGCTATAAAGAATGGGACCTGAATTAAATTCTCATAACAGGAACATTACAATTTTGACCAACAGTGAAGAAAATGACAGAAAAAATAGTATTAACTTCTGCATAAAATCAAGAAAAGATACAAAATCTCTGCACAGATCATAATTTGGTGATTACTTGAAGAACATGATAATGATTACAAAATATCTGCTTTTAATACCAGATTAATAACTTTTTCAGTTCTGAAGTGTGACACGCATTGACAGTTATGCACAGGAATGTATCTGTCCCTCTATTAATTTACTATAGCTATTTGAAAAAGTGAAGAAAATAGTTATAGAGCTAATAACAATAAATATAATTTCTCAGTCTCAGACTAAAATTATATGTTTTCACTGCAACAGTTCCAAACAAAGAACAATTTTAAAATCTATGCCAACGATTAAGAGATAGCAGATAATGAACTTTCCAACTATTATAAATTACTACTAATTAAATGGTAAAAGGGCACATGAGCAGTTTCTAAATATCTTACGTAAAAGAGATGAACATTATCTTTTTGCTAAAATAATTACAATGTTGCGTTTCCTTTTTGAGGATTATCCTCTTTCTGTTCTCTCAACAGTGATCGCTACAAGGTCTTCCTGGATCTATTCAATCTGTCTACATTTCTTATACCTCGAGCCTATATACCACCACTTACAAGACACATGAAAAGCAAGTTATCTGTTTCCTTAGACCGCCAGCAGCATGAAAAAGAAGATTATATTGATGGTGAAGATTTGAATATATTCAATAAACAATTTGCAGAAGCTTCTTTATGATTACCATCTGTAATACAATTTCCTGTATAACCAAAATATATTTATGGTGTTCATGATGTATGAAGTGTCACAACTGCACAAAATAGCATTTCCACCAGGCTGACTTACAGATACAGCCTATTTTGTTCTGAAAATGGTGTTCATTTTTTAAGTGACAAATTTATTCTTGACTTTATCACTTCAAGAAAATATAAGAAAAAAATGTTTTATTGTGTAACTGAAGAAATATCTAAGAGTGAGTTTCAAATGCTATAAGGGTAATACTGTATTTGTGCGTACCTGCATCACTTTGTTAAAGAATAGATTAGCTCTTCTAAGTTTCCTATGTTATTAGAGTCACTGTGTTTCATATTTTGTAAATTATGTTTTGCTCTCTTAAGCACTAGAGTACACTTCACAATTATTATCAATTGTAAGATTCTACCAGAATATTACTTTATTATGTTTTTGTACCAATTAGGAGATGAGAAGTAAACAGAGATAAACATCACACACTGGACAACATTTTAATAGCCATGTGAGTAGTTCACTCAGTTATCTGAATACACGACACTGATAATTTTCCCAGTTACCAAGTTACTTAGATAGTAAATACACCCACAAAGTTTAAAATCAGAAGATTTTATATGCTGAAGAATAACTACATCCCAAAGACTTTTCAGTTTCCTACACTAAAAGTACATTCCACAGTGTCATCCACTATAATGTAATATACAGCACATGTGATATGCAGCTGTTGGAAGCATTTTATTGTAATACGTATAGAAGGAACTGTAAATGGTAAATGGGTATACTTTGAAAGGAAACACGAAGACTTATTAACTAATCAACATTTTACATCGAAAACACAAAACAAAAGAAGTGAACTTATACTTATTTCATAGTTGCAACTACGCATTAATGTTCCAGACACATAAAGAGTATGCTCCAAGTTAAATAACTTTTGTTCTACAGTTAGGCAATGATTACTAGCAAGAATAACATAAATATTTAATATTATTTTGATTTTTCAAAATGCCCAACTTGCTTATAAACATCTGAACTTAGCAAAATTTTGGTAACTTCTCTTCATGGACTATAAAAAAAAAATGTAATGTTACTCTCATCGGCAGTGAGTGTAGGATTATTGCAAATTTGCTATTTTCTGTGTAGTGTTATGTAATCTACAGAATTGGAATGCTGTATATTTACAGTGACAATTCCTGATCTTTTGTGGGAAATGTCACCACATTCTTGTCAAAGTTTGAATTTAATGTTTGTTTTATGGCTAACTGTGTTTAATGCAGATAATTTAACACTGTCATTTTCTGTTTGAAGTAAATGCAGTTTTACTTACACATGTTATAGAAATAAGAACTTTATTATTTCATGTCTCAAAAGAATTGTGTTCAATTAGTTTAGTTATTTTTTCATAGTAAAACAAATAAGTATTTCCTCTGACAAATCAGAAAGTGGAATAAGAACACTAAACAGTAACTGTACGATATGTTCCTCAAGTTATTAGTCATGAGGCTCACACACTCACATTGTACACACTGTTTTTAATTTTTGATGAATGTTTTCTCTGCTTTGAAAATGCTACAAACAAATCAAAGAACAAAAAAATGTTTAAAAACATTCTAAGTCGGTATTATGATAAATAGGTGAAAGAGGTCTTGCAATATTTTTTTGTTTTGTTTTGTTTTTATATTTTTTGTGGTCTGCATACAGTCAGCTGTAAATATTATGTAATTAGTCATAATTACACAATAAGAGCTGAAACACAAAACAAAGAATTTTTTCTATTTATCAAACATGACCTGAATGTATACCGTCTCCTTCAGTAGCCAAGATAGACCAAAAAATTTTATTTGTATGTTTGGGTCCTCAAACAGTGAATGGAAAAAAGATATCCTTGTGAACTTTGGAACTGTCACATCATCTTCTGTTGTGTTGGTAATTATTAATGAAGTAGACAAAGTTCAGTACAATATATACAAAACAAACCTTTAATGCAAAATACAGCTTCATTTTATATCTTTACAGCAACTGATAGAATAAGGTACTGTTACAAAGATCACACCTCTGTCCTGAAAGGTAATCCAGTACTGTTTCTGCAGTAGAGCACATTAAATTATTTCAACAGTGAAAACTCACTGCCAGCTCTTCAGACCTTGTTGGTAGCCAGAACATAATGGAAGGGAACACTATGTAACAGGACAGTGGTACTCTATACTAGACATGGAAGTTAAAACAAATGGGACTCTTTAACACACTTTTTACAGTAGTGTATTGGCTAGTAAGAGATATGAAGTTCAAACAATGGAAAACCCAGGATAGAATAATGACAAAATTATGAAAAGGATAGATTGCTACTCACCATATAGCACAGATAAGTTGCAGATAGGCACAACACAGAGAGTGTCAAACAAGTAAGCTTTCAGATAAAAAGGCCTTCATCCCCACACACACACACACACACACACACACACACACACACACACAAAACCACTGTCTCTGGCTGCTGAGGCTGGACTGCGAGCAGCAGAGCATGATGGGAGAAGCAGTCTGGGTGGTGGGGATAAGGAGGAGGCTGGGGAAGGGAGGGGGAGAGATAACAAGGTAGTGTGGGGTACAATAAAATTCTGCTTGTGAGAGCATACAGGGATGAGGTGGAGAGAGGTTAGGGCAGCTAGGTGCAGTCGTGAGATAAGACAAAGTTCGATTTGGAGGGGGGGCGGGGGGGCAGGCTGAATAGGAGAAAAATAAAGCAATTGTGGGTGCACTTGTGAAACAGAAGGCTATGTAGTGGGAACAGGGAAGAGGATAGGTAGGTGAAGGACAATGACTGACTAATGTTGAGGCCAGGAGGGCTGTGGGGACCTAGGATATGTAGCAGGAAGAGTTCCCACCTGTGAAACCAGTCATGTGGTCTGCAAGGTAAACTTCAACCACTGTGTTTCACTCTATGCATGCATGACAACCAACAAGCTGTCTTCCCACACGGATAGTCACAGACAAACTTTGGTCAAGCAACAGCTGGACTACCCTGTTGCTGAGCACACTACCCAACACGAGATTCTTCATTTTAATAACTGATTCAGCACCTGTACCATCTAGATGATTTCTACCAACACCAGCTTTTCTGAACTGTGCCGCCGGGAACTCTCCCAGCAATACATCCTATGTTCCCGTAACCCTCCTGGCCTCAACCTTCATTAATTATTGTGATACACTCACCTATTCCGTTTCCTGTTCCCACCCCAGCATGCACAGCTTTCTATTCCACTAGCCGACCAATCGGATCAACAATCTTTTTACTTCTCTCCTATTCCATGCCTCCCCCCAACCCCCTTTCCCAGGCCGCCTGACTGTAGCTGGCTGCCCTACCCTCTTTCCACCTCATCCCAGTATGCTATCACAAGCAGCACTTTACCTTCCCCCACTCCTACCTCACTGTCCCTCCAGCTCCCCCCCCCCCCAGCCTCCTCCTTACCCCCACCAACTGGACTGCTTCTCTCATCACACGCTACTGCTCGGAGAATGGCTTCAGCAGCCTGAGACTGTGGTTGTCTGTGTATGCGTTACATTTGTGTATGTTGTCTAATTCAGAAGAAGCCTTTTTGACCAAAAGCTTACTTTTTTGCCATCTTTTTGTTGTTCCTGTCTGTAACTCGACACTTCCACTATATGATGAGTAATAGTCTATCTTCTCATAAGCTTAAGTTGGGTTATCATCTTATTTTTCTGTACAAAAAAGCAGCCTTCTAGATGTCCTTTAACTTAAGCAGGATATATCAGCAAAAACAATACCCTACATCACAAAAAGTAATGTATGAATAAGGGCACAGCAAAAAACTTGAGTCCTCCAACAGAAAAAATTATTGTTGCAGGATACACAATCAAATGGAACTGTTATATCTACCACTTCACAACTGCCCAAAAAAATTTATATACCTTTCTATATTCAACTACAACTGTCCTACATGAAGCATTCTGCATCACTGATTTTCCAAAATCTAATAGCATGCATCTAAGGAAGTCACAGTTTTTGCATTAACTTTGATCTAAAATTTTATTTTGTAAATGATTGTTTATAATTTACATATTTCATATTTTACAAAATAGACAGCTGATACAGACTATTAATGTTAGACAATAAATAAATAATTTCACATGTACAAACTATTATATTATGAAACATACAAAATATTAACACATATTTATAAAAGTTACAGGAAACATCATTCCACAAAATTCAATACTAAATTATCAAAAAATGGTCCTTTCAGAAGTAGGATACAGCTAATTAACAAAAGTAAGTACTTTATGCAACAATAACATTGACATGGCTTAGTTTCACACCCATAAAAAATACTAAAAATATTTTGCCATCTTTCACACTTTAACACGTCCTAATATGCCTTATTGATGTTTATGTTGTTTTCCTGAGAAGTATCACAGAATTGGTAAATTACTAGTTACCTTCCATTGCTCTTAGGTGTTTTGCACACAAAGCAGCACTGTCTAGTAACAAAAAGGAAATGACATTCTCATTCCACAATATATTTGTTTTGGAAAACTGTTTAACATAATTAAAGCCTCACAAAAGAAGTCATCAGCATTTTTCTGAAATTAAATTCCTTTACCAGTAGCAGGTGAAAGAGCAGTTCATCAAATCATATTATTGCTTAAATTTACTTTTGGTAATGCAACTCACACTCAATCCCTGTGTTCTGTAAACAGTGCAACTGAAAAAGCCGGAAAGTAAAGTACTATATCTGTTATAAACTGACTTTGGCTATAAGCTATACTAGTATCTTACTACTCCTCATATTATGTCAGCAATAAAGGACTTTAGCATACATATGTAAACAATTGTTGTAAATTGACATAATTAGCAGAAAAAATAATTCTCACAAATCTTCATATTCTGTTCATAGTAGTGTCAGAAGATTGATGGTCATGTTGTTCTTAACTTACTTTTTCACTAACTGAGAGAAAATTTCCTCTCTGAATGTGGCATCTCATCGACACAAATAAAAACAAAAGATAAACACTCTCCCCAGGCAGCCTAAATGCTGTACTTTTGTCTGCTAAAATTGTCTCATACTGTAAAATTTTTAATTCCTGACACACATATATTAAGCCCAAACATGTAAGGCACAGAAAGAGCAGCGAAGGAAATGCTAGTCATAAAATGCACACCATCAAATTTTCTTTTACATTTTCCAAAAATAGAGGAAATTTAAACCCACACTTTAACAGAGGCTGTCAGAACATCAGTAACTTTCAGTAAAGGACAAAATTCAGCCAGTTCTGAAATAGGTGGTTAAAAAAAACAAATTAAAAGTGCAAAAAAATAATAGAACAGACAGATAGGCTTATAGCCCTTATGCTCTGTTCAATATAATGTGTTCTTCAATCCTCGTAAAATAATGGAGTCTTTCCAAGAATATTTATTTTTCATGTCACATACAAAGTTTTCAGAAAAGTTCTGCAGTCGTGTATCAGCCAAGATTCCAATGTCATATGTATTAACAAATGATATTGAAATTAAAATGTTATGCTACATGAATTTATCTAATTTCGGCCAGATGAAGTTATCAAAAACCTGACACACAGTATGATGAGAGACACTCATCAAAAATGCTGCACATTTTCAGTGAGCTCTTCCGCCTGAAAAATAAAATGTTATACTAGCTCATCACTGCAGAAGGCAGAGAAAGTGACTTTCTTTTTGTGAAAAAAATCCATTTCTAAATATGTTTAATGATGGAGGTACAGTTCTCACTAAAACCATTTTTTCACAAAAAATTTCGGTAATGTTTAACTGTATTTTTTTGAAAGTCATGAGCATTTGTGGATTAGCATTTCTACTATATGTAAAGCATTTTACAAATCAAACAGCAGAGAGAAAAGGGAAAGAGAAGTGGGGATGGGGTGGGAGTGTTGGCAGTTCATTACATTGTTTTCGAGTTCTAGTTGATCACTAAAGTCAAAGAAAGAAGTTGAAACTTTGTACCAAATAAAACAAATGGCTACAGAACAATGCTTGCTGAATGAAAAAGTAGAAATTAACTATCTCTATTATTGATTACTGTCCACTGCATTCCCCTCTAACCTTGTGGAAGATAGCACTTTTAGTACCGTGCATTTCGCATATGGCACAAGTAGGTACTATGTTTGGGAATGGGTAATATGCATGAAGAAATAAGGGATGAGTGTGGGGTGGGGGGACAGAGGACAGGCTTCAATCGTCACCATTCATCACACTTTGGCAGGTCGATTCTTTGCTCTAGCAAAACTAGACCAGCTAAGAACAGCCATGGCGAAAGGTCCAAGAAAACTATTGCGAAACACAGCACTTCAGACTGGCATCTCAGCATTTGCTCAAAAGCTGTTCACAAACTTTAACTGAAGCTTTTCACAACTTGAACTGAAGATTTAGAAAGTAATGGTACTGCTTTGACTGATTCAGATATCCCTGTTTGATATTAGCAATGCAACTGGCTACTGTAGTCTGTCCATGATGGAGAAGCTGATCCTGAAATAATCTCTTTCTCTGGTGAAGCATTTATTGGGGTAAGTGAATTCACGAACATCGACACCCTCAAGCCAATGTAACATTCTTCCAGAGACCTTTGGTTATTTCATGGAGGACAGTACATGACTACACAACATCAAGGATCTATGACAGTATTACCACCTGTTTTTGTGATAGGAACTATTCTTTATACGCATCCTGCAAAGTCTGAGAAATGGGTAGTATGTAGAAATCTGAGCCTGGTCCCTCCCTCCCCCCCCTCCCCCCTCTCCTAGTACCAAGTGTAGGTTCCCACACAATACCAGAAAGAGAGCTTGCATTATACCTGAAACAACCCTGTATTTTGACGCTACTGCCAGGTCAGTTAAAAACTATTTCAGTATCTATGCTCTTCACCCAAATGCACATATCTTACTTTTCTTATCCTGTAGACTTCACAACAACACAAACACTCATTTCTTTACCATTCTGGAGTGATTAGAGAGCAGATTTAGTTTAGTGACAAAAATTAAGAATATTAAAGAAGCTAAGTAGCATTTGGAGATAATGAAAAATGGGTGATACTTAAGAAGTGATTTCTGTTTTTCATTATAAAAGATGTGATATGTTGCAAACCTGGAACACTAGACACACACACAGAAAGAAAACATCTGGAGAAAGAAAGAAATAAAGAGAGAGAGAGAGAGAGAGAGAGAGAGAGAGAGAGAGAGAGAGAGAGAGACTGCAAGCTAGATCTGACTGCAAGACACTTTGAGACAACATCTACTCCTTATTTTAATGACAGTAGTGAAAAACAATGGGCTTTAATTTTTACAGTTATGAATGACATTCCTTTCACAAGAATTATACAAGCACACATTATAACTCTTTATTAAACTGACCATGCTGCGCTATTTCTGAATCTTTCATGTTCACAAGCTAATTTTATCAGACCAGAATTGATTTAACAAAGCAAATGAAACTGAGATATTAAAATGTATGGCATTTTACATGTAAAAATGGATGAAAAAATTCAACAGGCTGTGATGTATCTACTCTCTTGTTAAGTAAATTCCATAAAAATGGCTGGATAAGTCATTTTGTAGGTTTGAAGAAAGCAAGGCACACTGCTTTCAGGAGGACCATGCTTAGTACAGCACTGCAGTCTTGAACCACCAACCTTCTGATTGAGGACAACTTTACATTAATCTCTCCCCCAGTTACAGGATGACTCTGAACATATTCTAATTGTTGTTTCCATGCAAGATCAATCAAGACGTTTAACAAAATGTACAATATTTACCTGACCCTTTTATTTTGTGAAAGATGCACTGTGTTCCACATTTGGAGATTCACTAATATATACTTTCTATTATCTTGTACATGAATTCACACACTTCCATTTCCTTAAAAACTCTTGTGTGACTCCTTCAATTTTGGAATTTGTACATGACTCAAAGGAAAGACTGATAATGCCACAACACAATTGTCAAAAGCACCCGTTTTGGTTGAAAGCCAAGTATCACAATGTAATACTAAAAAAGTGTCCCACAGTTAGAAGCATAACAATAATGTTCATTCAGCAATCAAAACACCTGCTACTGACAACAAATGGCCTTAAACCAACTATACCTAAAGCACATTATTCAATCTGTACAAATATAACCTTGTTATGAAACAAGCAAACTCACTTGTTTGCAATATATTGCTGAGAGGGGACATCATAAATTTTTATTTACTCTCTAATGGTGGCACTGAGTTACATAAACTAGTGTCAGGTAAACACTACGTTCCATGTTTATGAGGAAGGTTTTATATTACATCAAATCTTACACTATCAGACATACAAGAAACACATCAGCCATTATTATGAATGTCATATTGTTTCACTAATATTGTTTTATTTTGCGTTCCAGTAGGTTGGGTATGAATGGCTTGACAGACAACAGATAAAAAATACTTATTTCCCACTACCCTGCTTCATAAAAATGACTGGTGTATTTGTACTGTCTCTTCTTCGATATTATAAACAAGTTCTTAGAGTGAATGATAGATCTCTAAGTAACAACAAATACACTGAAACGAATTTGAAATATTATAAAAAGATTATTTACAAACTGTATCCATAAAAAACAAAAACTCTAGCAATAATAATAACTAATAAAGTTTTCTAATCCACAAACAGATGAAACTTCACTTAAAGCCTCACACAAGCTGTTCTTATTGTCATTCCACTGTCTAAAAATGGTACACAAAAAGGTATCAAATGATGCCAAAGTTTCAGTTTTATGAAATCACATTTCCTAAACTTCAGCTAAAAACGAAGTGGATTACGGACAATGCTGCATAGACCATGTTTCCATATGTCAGAAACATTATATGCACAATCAACAGGCAAAAGTTATATGACTCTTGTACACAAGTAACAGTCTTCTTTCAACACATTTTACGGTCTGAAAATATGCAGCACATTATTTTAAAATATCTGCTAATATAACATGTAGAAATGTTTTTATTTAGATGCTATAAAATTTAAAAAATACTAGATATTTAAAATATTCCTTTTATATGGCACTTTGGGCAGCACATTACCCCTGTTATATCAGAACTATCTGATTATCCATTTAGTGCTACTGAAAACAATTAACACATTCAGGATTCTCCGCACTGACGCCCAAGATCAAATTTTGCCAAAAAAAAAAATCCCTTATAAAATGGATTGAATACTTTTCCATGTGTTTGCACACGAAAATCTGAATCACACGAGAAGCCAAGTAAAAAATTCTGTGCTGGATGTTGCTAACTACACTTTTCTTTCAAAATTTATGCTAAAAAATTAAAATATTATCATCAGCAGTGGACAGATTATTCAATTCACATTCACCCAGTCATGGTAACACGGGCACCAAGAAAAGGTCATACAACCTTATTCTATGGAATAAAAGATGCCCTAGGTTTTAAATGTTATACATAAAAGTACTGGACGGATTGCATGCTGCCCATGTGTTCTGTGTAGGGCACTTTTACAATAAGATAAAAGTTAAATGCTCTGCTCATAAAACAAACAAAACAGAATCCTCATTTATCTACACTATGCTATTGTCTCCTACTGTAAAATCGTCTAAAATATAGTATCTTGCAGCTCACATTTACTCTATAAATCTAAAAAATTCCTTTTTTTCTTCCTTTATGACATGGAAGAGAACAATGTGAAGTGTATCTCAGAAGGATGTTCATAATACATCTAGTGATGAAACTTCCGTTGCTAATCCTGAAAAAATGAAAAATGTATTTAGTGCAATATGCTGAGCTAAATTTATATGTATCTAAAGATACACAGAATATCTATTCTGTCCAATAGTCAGGTACAAAATGAAATACAAAAACCAAAAACTTTTCTTTGAAGGGTAACAATTTAATGTTATATGGATATAAATTACTCACCACAAAGATTTTCACCAATAGCAATATACAAATATCCTTTATCACCAAAATCTGGCCCCCAAGAATTCCGAAGAATATAATGTGGCACAGCAGAAGATTTATCATATCCCACTATCTGCACGGCATGGTTTATGTGTACAGGACTGCCATCACAGTGAAACTGAATAATTCCACCTAAGTAATTCTGCCAATTTAGGGCATTAATTGCAACAATAACAGGCCCATGATTCGCTAGCATTAATAGAATTTCTTCTTCATTTCCAACTAAGCTGAAACAGATAAACAGATTATAAACATGACGTCATTATTCTGCAAGGAATCAAACCCCACACCCATCCCCCGCACCCATACACTTTTATATTTTATTTTGTGATCAAGTGCTCTTCCTGACACTAGAGTCATTAGTTAACCTAAGGGAGGGAAGCTCTGCAATTTGTCAGTGAAATGTGTAAACGTCATTCTGTGTGTTTTTGTATTTTAACTGCTTGTGTATTATATTTTCTGATCAGGAAATTGGGAATCAGCACACATTGCCTAAATGAATGGAAAACCACCTAGAAGTGACACTCAGATATGATAGTATAACAAATCAACATCCATTAATCACCCACATGGACCTGATCCTACCCTGCTAACCACTCTCTCACACAAGGTAAGGTGCTGTGTCTTAAGCTATATGAGCAAGTTGTCTTGCTGCAGGGCTGATTTTTGTAAAATCACATCCTAAGAGAAGTACTATTTCATTAACTAAATGGCTCGAATGTATGCTGACACTTCCCTTCCACTAGCTGTGGAAACACCTATCTCTGAGAACTGCAGTTTAATTACCTGTTTCTGGACATTTAACACCAAGTTTTTTGACTTATCAAATCTCAGTTCATGGCACAGTAATTACAATGTAATCACATATGTATGCAAGTTCCATTAAACGTTACAGAAAACTTGCAATTTCCATACAATTATTTGAAAGTATATATTGAAGTGTAATATTTTGTTAGTTAGCTTTGTGTTCCATGGATCATTTTTATGATTTATCAGAATGATGTCAGATGAATCATTTTACATTAATATAGAAACACGGCTATGTCACAACCACTACCAAGCTCTTAATTAGTAGTAACCAACTCGTACCTACCACCACTTACATATGACATAAATATAAATTTGAAGATAATTGGAAGAGCCACTCTTGTCAAATATTGCTAGCAATGTGACTGACAGTAGAAGGGTACAATGGAACATTACAAAATGGCAGTCATCAGAATCTAGTCCATTGTTCACATATTCCAGAAACTTATTCCATTTTCTCACTCCATATCTCCTTTTCTTCCCTTAAATTACAAACAGGGAAACTTTTTCTCCCATGTTTCAAATTACTCCTTCTTAGCTTATTTACATTATGCTGCAATGTTGTTCTCACTGCTCTTCCTTGGACCCTGTGCTCCCTGAAATTTTGAACCAATTCTTCCCAGTTCCTCCCTCATCAAACTAACTACACTCCTGGAAATGGAAAAAAGAACACATTGACACCGGTGTGTCAGACCCACCATACTTGCTCCGGACACTGCGAGAGGGCTGTAGAAGCAATGATCACACGCACGGCACAGCGGACACACCAGGAACCGCGGTGTTGGTCGTCGAATGGCACTAGCTGCGCAGCATTTGTGCACCGCTGCCGTCAGTGTCAGCCAGTTTGCCGTGGCATACGGAGCTCCATCGCAGTCTTTAACACTGGTAGCATGCCGCGACAGCGTGGACATGAACCGTATGTGCAGTTGACGGACTTTGAGCGAGGGCGTATAGTGGGCATGTGGGAGGCCGGGTGGACGTACCGCCGAATTGCTCAACACGTGGGGTGTGAGGTCTCCACAGTACATCGATGTTGTCGCCAGTGGTCGGCGGAAGGTGCACATGCCCGTCGACCTGGGACCGGACCGCAGCGACGCACGGATGCACGCCAAGACCGTAGGATCCTACACAGTGCCATAGGGGACCGCACCGCCACTTCCCAGCAAATTAGGGACACTGTTGCTCCTGGGGTATCGGCGAGGACCATTCGCAACCGTCTCCATGAAGCTGGGCTACGGTCCCGCACACCGTTAGGCCGTCTTCCGCTCACGCCCCAACATCGTGCAGCCCACCTCCAGTGGTGTCGCAACAGGCGTGAATGGAGGGACGAATGGAGACGTGTCGTCTTCAGCGATGAGAGTCGCTTCTGCTTGGTGCCAATGATGGTCGTATGCGTGTTTGGCGCCGTGCAGGTGAGCGCCACAATCAGGACTGCATATGACTGAGGCACACAGGGACAACACCCGGCATCATGGTGTGGGGAGCGATCTCCTACACTGGCCGTACACCTCTGGTGATCGTCGAGGGGACACTGAATAGTGCACGGTACATCCAAACCGTCATCGAACCCATCATTCTACCATTCCTAGACCGGCAAGGGAACTTGCTGTTCCAACAGGACAATGCACGTCCGCATGTATCCCGTGCCACCCAACGTGCTCTAGAAGGTGTAAGTCAACTACCCTGGCCAGCAAGATCTACGGATCTGTCCCCCATTGAGCATGTTTGGGACTGGATGAAGCGTCGTCTCACGCGGTCTGCACGTCCAGCACGAACGCTGGTCCAACTGAGGCGCCAGGTGGAAATGGCATGGCAAGCCGTTCCACAGGACTACATCCAGCATCTCTACGATCGTCTCCATGGGAGAATAGCAGCCTGCATTGCTGCGAAAGGTGGATATACACTGTACTAGTGCCAACATTGTGCATGCTCTGTTGCCTGTGTCTATGTGCCTGTGGTTCTGTCAGTGTGATCATGTGATGTATCTGACCCCAGGAATGTGACAATAAAGTTACCCCTTCCTGGGACAATGAATTCACGGTGTTCTTATTTCAATTTCCATGAGTGTATTTCAATAAATCAATTAGTTGTCTCTTAAGTAATTATTTTGCTCTGCATTTTAGCTGTCTGCCATCCATGATGGGCTTTTCTGCAGGATATGAGTGTATTTCTTCATCTACATCTACACTCTGGAAATCACCGTGAGGTGCATGGCAGAGGGTACGTCCCACTGTACTAGTTATAAGGATTTTTTCCAGTTCCATTCACGTATGGAGCGCAGGAAGAACGACTGATTGAATGCCTCTGTGTGTGCAGAAATTATTCTAATCGCAGAAATTATTCTAATCTTACCCTCAAGATCCCAATGTGAGTGATACATAGGGGGTTTTAGTATATTCCTAGTGTAAACATTAAAAACCGATTCTTGAAAGTTCGTTTTAGACTTTCTCGGGATAATTTGTGTGTATCTTCAAGTCTTCCAGTTCAGTTCTTTTTTTTTCCAGTATCTCTGTGTCACTCTCCTATGAATTAAACAAACCAGTGACCATTCCTGCTGGCCTTCTGTATATATTAAATATCCCCATTAGTTCTGTTTGGTACAGGTCCCACACACTTGATCAATATTCTAGAATCAGTCAAAAAGTGATTTGTAAGCAGTCTTCTTTATAGACTGATTGCACTTCCCCAATATTCTACCAATTAACCGAAGTCTACAACCTGCTTTAACCACAACTGAGGCTATGTAATCACTCCATACCATATCCCTATGAAATGTTACATCTAGGTATTGGTTGGTTGGTTGGATTAAAAGAGGGGTAAAGGGACCAAACTACGAGGTCATCAGTCCCTTGTTCCGAATAAAACAATGCCACAAGTGTAAGAATAAAACAAATGAGACTGACAACTCAAAACAGAATGAAAGGAAAAATCACAAGAACGATGAAGGGCAACAAACATGTAAATGGACAAAATGGGTCAAGAAAACCATATAAACAAAAGAAACGGGATGAAGAAGCACTACAAGCACTAGGGTGGAGGACACAGAGGGGCAAAGGACATGTGCTAAAACTTAGATCAAATGATAAAACCCACCCTCGCGAATAAAACGTAAAACTAAATCAGCCGAAGAGCCGTTGTCAGATAAAATTAGCGACAACTAGTCTGATAACCCAAGATTTTGTTGCTGGGCAGTCAAAGTGGGACAGTGCACCAGAATATGGGCCACTGTCAACCGGAAACCACACCAACACTCAGGCGGGTCTTCATGGCGCAAGAGGTAACTGCGGGGTTGCCCAAGAGTGGCAAATGCAGAGCCTGCAGAGGACAACTGATTCCACGTGAGGGGCAAGCACGGAAGACGTCCACACATTCGTAGTCTCATTAATGACAGTTTGTTGTGTATACTGTTATGCCATTCCATCTCCCAAAGCCAAAAAACCCTACGGCATAAGTCAGAACGCACGTCAGGTTCAGAGGTGCCCATCTCCAGAAGCAGTTTCCACATAGCCTGTTTGGCCAGCCTGTCAGCAAGTTCATTGGCTCGGATGCCGATGTGTCCTGCGCTCCGCATAAACACCAGTGAATGACGGAACCATTCCAAGGCATAGATGAACTACTGGATGGATGCTACAAAAGGATGGCGAGGGTAGCACTGGTCGATAGCTTGTAGGCTGGTCAAGAAGTCAGTACACAGAAGAAATGATTCCCCAGGATATGAACGGATATACTGAAGTGCACGAGAGATGGCCACCAGCTCTGCAGTGAATACACTGCAGCCATCGGGCAAGGAATGCTGCTCAAAATGGCCTCTGTGGATGTAGGCGAAGCCACCATGACCATGAGTCGCCAGTGTAAACCACTTCAGAGGCCCAGAACATATCAAGAATCAAGAGGAAGTGACAGCGGAGAGCAGCAGGAGTAACTGAGTCCTTAGGGTCATGTGAAAGGTCCACACGAATCTGCAGCCTAGATGTATGCGGATGGACCTGGATGGGAGGTGGTAAAGGGAAGGACTCCAGTTCGGACAGAAGGCATTGCATGCGAACTGCAATCTTTAACCCTGACCCGGGCTGCCAATGCGAGAAATGAACAGCCGTAGGTGGAAAAAGGAGGCGGTAGTTCAGATGCTCAGGAGAACTATGAATGTGTGTCATATGCTTTGAGTAGATCAAAAAAGATGGCAACAAGGTGTTGGCATCTAGAAAAGGCTGTTCGGATGGCAGACTCGAGGGACACAAGATTATCAGTGGTAGTGCGACCCTGGCGGAAGCTGCCCTGACGTGGAGCCAGTAGGCCACATGACTCCAGGACCCAACCTAACAGCCAACACACCATACAATCCAGCAGCTTACAAAGAACATTGGTGAGGCTGACAGAACGGTTTTTGCTGGGTTTGAGCACTGGAACGATGGTGCTCTCCCAACATTGCAACGGAAAGACACCATCGCACCACATCTGGATGAAGACAACGAAGAGATGGCGCTTTTAGTCAGACCACAGATGTTTAATCATCTGACTGTGGATCGGTCTGGCCCAGGAGCTGAGTCGGGACAATGTGCAAGTGCGCTGAGGAGCTCCCACTCTGTAAATGGGGTGTTATAGGGTTCACTGTAGCGTGTAGTGAACAAGAGGACTTTCCTTTCCATCCACTGTCTATGGCTGTGAAAGGTTTGGGGGGAGTTCTCCGACACAGAGGCTCGAGCATAGTGATCAGCCAAGTGCACGGCAATTGTGTTTGCATCGGTACATATCATGCCATTGATGGTAACGCCAGGGACACCTGTAGGGGTCTGGTATCCAAAAAGATGTTTGATCTTTGTCCAGATTTGGGAAGGTGATGTATGGCACCCAATGGTCAACACCTACCTCTCCCAACACAACTGTTTCCATTGTTTCATAAGCTGCCATACATGGCATGGAGCCACTTAAAGGCTATCAGATGCTCTAGGAAAGGGTGTCACTTATGTCCTGTAGAGCTTGTCGACACTCTGTAATTGCCTCAGTGACTTCCGGCAACCACCAAGGGCATGTCTTCCATCAGGGGCACCCTAAAGAGTGAGGGATCGCATTTTCTGCCACAGAAACGACTGTGGTAGTCATCTGCTCAACCATCACATCAATGTTACCATGTGGGGCAGAGTCAACAGTGACATCAGAGGCGAAAGTTTCCCAGTCCGGCTTGTTTAAAGCCCCTCTGGCAGGCGTCTGTGGGCCTGACGGCAGGGCAGTGACAGGAATATGGGGAAGTGGTCACTACCACACAAGTCGACATACGCTCTCCAGTGGACAGATGGGACAAGTCCTGGGCTGCAAATTGATAAATCAATCGCTGAGTAACTACCTCGAGTCACAATGAAATGTGTGGTGACCCCAGTATTTAAGAGGCAGAGGTCGAACTGAGACAGTAAAATCTCACCTTTTCCTCGGCCAGTAAGCACAGTGTCACCCCACAATAGATTACGGGCGTTAAAATATCCCAGAAGTAGGAAAGGTTTAGGGAGTTGATCAATCAGTGCAGCTAATACATTCAGGGGTACTGCACCATCTGGAGTAAAATATACATTGCAGGCAGTTATTTCCTGCATCGTCCATATGCTGACAGACACAGCTTCAAGAGGGGTTTGAAGAGGCACAGGTTCACTACACACTGACTTTAGGACATAAATTCAAACTGCACCTGACACTGTATTATGGTCGCTAAGGTTCCTGTAATATCCCTTACAGCCACGGAGAGCAGGGATCTGCATTGCCGGAAACAAGTTTTTCCTGAAGGGCAATGCAGAAAGCAGATGTAAAGCTTAACAGTTGCCATAGCTCAGCCATGCGGTGGAAAAAACTGCTGCAATTCCGCTGGAGGATGACATCATCATGAGACAGTTTACGCCTCAAGGTCACCTGCTGCCACCGACTCTTTGCCTGAGCAGTCTATGTCCATTGTGTTTGAGGGTCCCGCGAGATCCTGGCCCTCAGCGGATGCCAGAATCTCCATCTCATCCTCAGATGCAGAGCTTGTAGGTAGTGGTGGTGTGGGTACCACTACAAGTTCCTTGTTCTTGGGGGTCTTCTTTTTCGGTTTTTCGCACTGTTCCTTGGGTTTCTCTGGCTGGGAGGACTTCACTGAATCAATCTCCAGGACTGAGGATGAGTGTGAAGCCCTACGACCACCTGCTTTTGGGCTCTTCAGCTGCTGGCAGGTGTCATCTTTCCCACATGCAGAAACCTGGGAAGGGAGTGACCCAAGGGACCCCTATCTAGCAAGAGGAGCTGAAGAAGACTTGTGCTTCTCTGACTCAGAAGTGGGGACAAATCAACAATGGTGGGGGAGGGGGAGGGGGGTTGTTGCACCTGTAGTAGGTGGTGCGGGAGCAACAGGGAGGGAAGTGCCTCCCACCATCAGGGGGGCAGGTGTAGTCTCCCAGTTATGAGAGGTGACAGGAATTCGAGGAACTGATTGGGCGAGAATTGTTCTCATAGCGGCAGCCACAGGATGTAGGCGCTCAAATTTCCTCTTAGCCTCACTGTAGGTCAGACGGTCAAGTGTCTTATATTACATGATTTTCCTCTCTTTCTGTTAAATCCTGCAGACTGGCGAGCAAGGTGAATGATGCTCTCTGCAGTTGACACAGATGGGAGGCGGGGTGCATGGAGTATGGGGATGTAATGAGTGTCCACAATCTCGACAGGTGGAGCTGGAAGTACAGCAGGAAGCCATATGGCTGAACTTATAGTACTTAAAGCTCCGCATCAGGGGAGGGATATATGGCTTGACATCATAGCGGTAGACCATCACCTTGACCTTCTCGGGTGATATGTCACCCTTGAAGGTCAAGATGAAGGCACTGGTGGCAACCTGGTTATTCCTCAGACCCTGAAGGACGCGCCGGTGAAATGAGCACCTCGTCACTCTAAAATGGCATGCAGCTCATCATCAGACTGCAACAGAAGGTCCCTGTGGAATATAATACCCTGGACCATATTTCAGCTCTCACGAGATGCAATGGTAACAGAAACATCCCCCAACCTGCCACAAGCGAGTAATGCCTGTGACTGGGCAGAGGATGCTGTTTCTATCAAAAATGACCCAGAGCGCATTTTGGACAAGCCCTCCACCTCCCCAAACTTGTCCTCCAAATGCTCCACAAAAAACTGAGGCTTCATGGACATGAAAGATTCCACATCAACTCTCGTACATACCAGGTACCGGGACGAATAAGCTTCACTGCCATCCTTAGCCTGGCGTTCCTCCCACAGTGTGGCCAGGGAGGAGAATGACTTGGGGTAATATTTCTTAGCATTGAAGTTAGACTTTGCTCCCTTAGAGACTGCTGGCAGCAGACCACCAGCAAGAGATGACACACTACACTTCATGATGTGCCATCCACCCTGATGCCACCCACTCCGACTAGGGGTCCTCCCAACGGGTGCCACTCAGCCACAGCAAAGGCCACCTGGCAGAATGGCCATTGCTGCGAGTCCCATTACACCAGGGTGACGGGCATCTACTCCTTGGCATACACAGGTAGTTAGTGGCACAGGCATCAGCAGAGGGATTCCTGTGTTCTCAGTGGGCTACAACCAACAGAGTAAATAGCGGCCCCACCACAACGGACTGGTTATCGTGCTGGATAAGAGGTACAAAGAAGTCGATGGTCATCGTCGGCACAGAAAGTGAAGCTGCATAGTGCATGGTGGAAAACGTACCCAGGAAAGTGTCCTTGCCCAAGAGATGGAGAATGGGTGGGACTGCAATGCAACAACAAGAAAGTGGGCTAAATATCTCGATGCTCGATGGACACAATGCACCATGTAAGGCACCCTTCGCCAATTGGCTCAATCTTCGGAAAAATTTTGAAAAATGGAGGTCAAACCCTACAGGGGACCATCACAAAGGCCGAAACGTGTGAGACTCTTGTTAGTCACCTCTTACGACAGGCAGGACTACCTTGGGCCCATTCTAACCCCCCCCCCCCCCCCCCCCCCCCGGACAGTGGGTCTAGGTATTTGTATAAGTTTGCCAATTCCAACAGTGACTCATTGATATTACAGCCATAGGATAATATGTTTTTGCATTTTGTGAAGTGCAAAATTTCACATTTCTGAACATTTAGAGGAAGTTGCCAATTTCTGCAGCACGATGAAATCTTATCAAAATATGACAATATTTATTAAAAACAAAGATTCCAAGACTTACCAAGCGGGAAAGTGCCGGTAGATAGGCACAATGAATAAAACACACAAACACACACACAGAATTTCGAGCTTTCGCAAAAGGCGGCTGCTTCGTCAGGAAAGAGGGAAGGAAAAGGAAAGATGAAAGGATGTGGGTTTTAAGGGAGAGGGTAAGGAGTTATTCCAATCCCGGGAGCGGAAAGACTTACCTTAGGGGGAAAAAAGGATAGGTATATACTCGTGCGCGCGCGCGCACGCACGCACGCACGCACGCACGCACGCACGCACGCACGCACGCACGCACGCACACACACACACACACACACACACACACACACATCCATCCATATATACACAGACACAAGCAGACATATTTAAAGGCAATAATATTGACTGCAAGGTCATTAATATACGAAATGAACAGCAAGGGTCCCAACACATTTCCCTGGGGCACACCCAAAGTTACTTCTACAACTGCTGATGACACTCCATCCCAGATAACATGCTGTACCCTCCCTACCAAAAAGTCCTCAATCCACTCACAAATTTTACTTGATATCCCATATGATCATACTTTTGACAATAAGCATAGGTCTGATACTGAGTCAAATGCTTTTCAGAAATCAGGAAACTGCATCAACCTGGTTGCACTGATCCAAAGTTTTCAGTATGCCATGTGAGAGAAGTAGACGTACACGATCCATGCCAGTTCCAAGAACTGGGCACTTTTTTTTTTGTTTGAGCGATCTACAATAGATTATAGTTAGAAGAGGGGCTAACTCAGCTGCAAATTCAGTATAGAATCTGACGGAACTTCATTGGGCACTGGAGCTTTGTTCAATTTTAACTATTTCAACTGTCTCTCAACACCACTGACACTAATACTTATTTCATTCATCCTTTCAGTGGTACGAGGATTAAATTGGGGCAATTATCCTGGGTTTTCTTTTGTAAAGGAACATTTGAAAATGGAGTTAAACATTTCAGTTTTTGCTTTGCTACCCTTAATTTCAGTTCCTATTTCATTCACTAGGGACTGGACACAAACTTTAGTGCCACTAACAGCCTTTACATATGACCAGAATTTCTTTGGATTTTGTGAAATGTCATTTGCAATATTCTGCTATGGTAGTCACTGAAGGCATCATGCTTTGCTCTTGTCAGCCAAATGTGTTTCATTAAGCATCTCTTTGTCTATAGCTCTTTGCTTTGTTTTGCACCTATTATTCATTAATCTGTTTCTTCAGAAGTTTCTTTACAGTGACTGTACACCATGGAGGTTCCCTCCCATTATGAAGTGTTCCACTGAATACATATCTATCCGGATCACGGTCAACTATTCTTCTAAACTTAAGACAGAGCTCCTTTACATGCTCCTGCCCTATGCTGAAAGTTTCAAGTTCCTCAATGAGATACAACACTACTGATTTTTTATATAGCTTACTGAACATGTATATCTTTCTGCTTGTTTTAGTTGTTTAGTTGTTCTTTGTGCTTTGGTAATCACTGTTGCCACAAACACATCTTGGTCACTGATACCAGTTTCACTGTGGACATCCCCAAAGGCTTCAGGTCTATTTGTTGCCATCAGATCCAAAATATTTCCATCATGAGTGGGGTTCCTAACGATCTGTTCTAGGTAATTTTCAGAGAAGGTATTTAGTAATGTTTCACGGGATGTCTTATGGCACCCCCCGCTAACAAAAATGTAATTTTCCAAGTTAATTGTTGGATAATTAAGGTCTGCACCAATGATTACAGTATGATTGGGGAACTTATGTACAAGCAAACTGAGGTTTTCTCTAAGTTTTTGGTTACATCAGGAGATGAGTCTAGTGGGTGACAGAAGGATCCATGATACTGAGTCTTTCCCAAACAATCTCACACACAGCTTCACTTTCTATCTCTGAGAATTTGAGTTTCTTGTCTGCTGTGACAAATAAACCACCTCCATTTCCCATTTGCTTCTCCAGGTTTCAGGTACATAGTATTATGTGTGCTTCACTGCTTTTCATGAAAGCTTCAAACTCTAGCACTTTGTTGCAAATGCTTTGGCAGAGTTACCATTAGGATTTTAATACTCTCACCTGTGGAAGGCATTTCTTTCAATTTTACACTGATGCTTGTGCATTTCCTACTGCTATCATTATATGGATTGGATGGAGAATTGCCTTATGTAAAAAACCCTTGGGTGCACCTCACACAGTCAGCTAACTGAGTAGCAGCCTCTGATGTGTAGTACGGACCTGACATATTTAGGGGGAGACTATTTCTGACCTTGCTGTCTTTCCTGTATAGTTTAACCAATACAGGGTTCTGTGGTACCAACCAGGTGAGTTGTCAAAATTTTGCTCTGTTTTGACAAGTTACTCAGGCAAGAAAAACAAGGACTTTATATTAAAACTGAGTATTTCCTGTCTGGATTCTAGCTAAATGTAAGGTGTTGATGGAAATGTACTACTAATTACAGACACTTTTGACTTATGACACCACCCCTGTCTCTTCTCGCATGTTTCTTTCCCAAAGCTTCTGCTTGCATGTGTGACATATCCATTTGCTCAGCATTCTAGACAAACACATCTCATGGCTTTCAAAACCACAATGAATTGATAAGTGGCTTGTACATCTAACTTAAAGCCTCCATCTTAGTTTATTACATAATTTCTCATTGCTAATACCACAACAATTTGGCAGACAAATGATAATGATGATAACAATAATAATAATAATAATAATAATAATAAATTGTTGTCCTGATATGTTGGTTATTATATAATAAGAGAAAATTGTACTTACTAGTCACATGTGAAATTTGGGGCAATATGGACACCATTACCAGACCTGTAAAGTGAAGAATGGTGCATAATTCTACATATAATGCTCGAATTCTGCTAGTCATATTACTATAATATCAACATGTTTCAGAACAAACCAACCAACCCCCCCCCCCCCCCCAACACACACACACAATGAACCTTTAAATTGTGCACTAACACATTGTTCAATCATTTTCATGCAGACATTCAACTAAAAATATTATCACTGTCATAGCTTAATAGAATCTAAAACAGAGAACTGCTAACTGAATATAAATTTACAATACGAAGGCACAATATTTACGTAGCTGATGTACTCTATGCACATTAAACATTCTTCTAGAGTTTTGTTAACAATACTGACAAACAAAAATAAGCCTTGTATTCATTTTATAGTTAGATTACCCCCCGCCCCATGAACCATGGACCTTGCCGTTGGTGGGGAGGCTTGCGTGCTTCAGCGATACATATGGCCGTACCGTAGGTGCAACCACAACGGAGGGGTATCTGTTGAGAGGCCAGACAAACATGTGGTTCCTGAAGAGGGGCAGCAGCCTTTTCAGTAGTTGCAGGGGCAACAGTCTGGATGATTGACTGATCTGGCCTTGTAAAAATAACCAAAACGGCCTTGCTGTGCTGGTACTGCGAACGGCTGAAAGCAAGGGGAAACTACAGCCGTAATTTTTCCCCAGGACATGCAGCTTTACTGTATGATTAAATGATGATGGCGTTCTCTTGGGTAAAATATTCCGGAGGTAAAATAGTCCCCCATTCGGATCTCCGGGCGGGGACTACTCAGGAGGACGTCATTATCAGGAGAAAGAAGACTGGCATTCTACGGATCGGAGCGTGGAATGTCAGGTCCCTTAATCGGGCATGTACGTTAGAAAAATTTAAAAAGGGAAATGGATAGGTTAAAGTTAGATATAGTGGGAATTAGTGAAGTTCGGTGGCAGGAGGAACAAGACTTTTGGTCAGGTGAATACAGGGTTATAAATACAAAATCAAATAGGGGTAATGCAGGAGTACGTTTAATAATGAATAAAAAAAATAGGAGTGTGGGTAAGCTACTACAAACAGCATAGTGAATGCATTGTTGTGGCCAAGATAGACACGAAGCCCACACCTACTACAGTAGTACAAGTTTATATGGCAACTAGCTCTGCAGGTGATGAAGAAATTGACAATGTTGACTGGAATACTCTCTTTCAAATTATGAAGGTGTTGTTGTTGTTGTCTTCAGTCCTGAGACTGGTTTGATGCAGCTCTCCATGCTACTCTATCCTGTGCAAGCTGCTTCATCTCCCAGTACCTACTGCAACCTACATCTTTCTGAGTCTGCTTAGTGTACTCATCTCTCGGTCTCCCTCTACGATTTTTACCCTCCACGCTGCCCTCCAATGCTAAATTTGTGATCCCTTGATGCCTCAAAACATGTCCTACCAACCGATCCCTTCTTCTAGTCAAGTTGTGCCACAGACTTCTCTTCTCCCCAATCCTATTCAATACCTCCCCATTAGTTACGTGCTCTATCCACCTTATCTTCAGTATTCTTCTGTAGCACCACATTTCGAAAGCTTCTATTCTCTTCTTGTCCAAACTAGTTATCGTCCATGTTTCACTTCCATACATGGCTACACTCCAAACAAATACTTTCAGAAACGACTTCCTGATACATAAATCTATATTCGATGTTAACAAATTTCTCTTCTTCAGAAACGCTTTCCTTGCCATTGCCAGTCTACATTTTATATCCTCTCTACTTCGACCATCATCAGTTATTTTACTTCCTAAATAGCAAAACTCCTTTACTACTTTAAGTGTCTCATTTCCTAATCTAATTCCCTCAGCATCACCCGATTTAATTTGACTACATTCCATTATCCTCGTTTTGCTTTTGTTAATGTTCATCTTATATCCTGCTTTCAAGACACCCTCCATTCCGTTCAACTGCTCTTCCAAGTCCTTTGCCGTCTCTGACAGAATTACAATGTCATCGGCGAACCTCAAAGTTTTTACTTCGTCTCCATGAATTTTAATACCTACTCCAAATTTTTCTTTTGTTTCCTTTACTGCTTGCTCAATATACAGATTGAATAACATCGGGGAGAGGCTACAGCCCTGTCTCACTCCTTTCCCAACCACTGCTTCCCTTTCATGCCCCTCGACTCTTATGACTGCCATCTGGTTTCTGTACAAATTATAAATAGCCTTTCGCTCCCTGTATTTTACCCCTGCCACCTTTAGAATTTGAAAAAGAGTATTCCAGTCAACATTATCAAAAGCTTTCTCTAAGTCTACAAATGCTAGAAACGTAGGTTTCCCTTTTCTTAATCTTACTTCTAAGATAAGTCGTAAGGTCAGTATTGCCTCACGTGTTCCAACATTTCTACGGAATCCAAACTGATCCTCCCCGAGGTCCGCATCTACCAGTTTTTCCATTCGTCTGTATAGAATTCGCGTTAGTATTTTGCAGCTGTGACTTATTAAACTGATAGTTCGGTAATTTTCACATCTGTCAGCACCTGCTTTCTTTGGGATTGGAATTATTATATTCTTCTTGAAGTCTGAGGGTATTTCGCCTGTCTCATACATCTTGCTCACCAGCTGGTAGAGTTTTGTCAGGACTGGTTGTCCCAAGACCGTCAGTAGTTCTAATGGAATGTTGTCTACTCCGGGGGCCTTGTTTCGACTCAGGTCTTTCAGTGCTCTGTCAAACTCTTCACGCAGTATGGTATCTCCCATTTCGTCTTCATCTACATCCTCTTCCACTTCCATAATATTGTCCTCAAGTACATCACCCTTGTATAAACCTTCTATATACTCCTTCCACCTTTCTGCCTTCCCTTCTTTGCTTAGAACTGGGCTGCCATCTGAGCTCTTGATATTCATACACATGGTTCTCTTCTCTCCAAAGGTCTCTCTAATTTTCCTGTAGGCAGTATCTATCTTACCCCTAGTGAGATAAGCTTCTACATCCTTACATTTGTCCTCTAGCCATCCCTGTTTAGCCATTTTGCACTTCCTGTCGATCTCATTTTTGAGACGTTTGTATTCCTTTTTGCCTGCTTCATTTACTGCATTTTTATATTTTCTCCTTTCATCAATTAAATTCAATATTTCTTCTGTCACCCAAGGATTTCTAGCAGCCCTCGTCTTTGTACCTACTTTATCCTCTGCTGCCTTCACTACTACATCCCTCAGAGCTACCCATTCTTCTTCTACTGTGTTTCTTTCCCCCATTCCTGTCAACTGTTCCCTTATGCTCTCCCTGAAACTCTGTACAACCTCTGATTCTTTCAGTTTATCCAGGTCCCATCTCCTTAATTTCCCACATTTTTGCAGTTTCTTCAGTTTTAATCTACAGGTCATAACCAATAGATTGTGGTCAGAGTCCACATCTGCGCCTGGAAATGTCTTACAACTTAAAACCTGGTTCCTAAATCTCTGTCTTACCATTATATAATCTATCTGATACCTTTTAGTATCTCCAGGGTTCTTCCACGTATACAACCTTCTTTCATGATTCTTAAACCAAGTGTTAGCTATGATTAAGTTGTGCTCTGTGCAAAATTCTACTAGGCGGCTTCCTCTTTCATTTCTTAGCCCCAATCCATATTCACCTACTATGTTTCCTTCTCTCCCTTTTCCTACACTCGAATTCCAGTCACCCATTACTATTAAATTTTCGTCTCCCTTCACTAACTGAATAATTTCTTTTATTTCATCGTACATTTCTTCAATTTCTTCATCATCTGCAGAGCTAGTTGGCATATAAACTTGTACTACTGTAGTAGGTGTAGGCTTCGTATCTATTTTGACCACAATAATGCGTTCACTATGCTGTTTGTAGTAGCTTACCCGCATTCCTATTTTCCTATTCATTATTAAACCTACTCCTGGGCAGGGGTAAAGTACAGGGAGCGAAAGGCTATTTACAATTTGTACAGAAACCAGATGGCAGTCATAAGAGTCAAGGGGCATGAAAGGGAAGCAGTGGTTGGGAAAGGTGTGAGACAGGGTTGTAGCCTCTCCCCGATGTTATTCAATCTGTATATTGAGCAAGCAGTGAAGGGAACAAAAGAAAAATTCGGAGTAGGTTTTAAAATTCATGGAGAAGAAGTAAAAACTTTGAGGTTCGCCGATGACATTGTAATTCTGTCAGAGACAGCAAAGGACCTGGAAGTGAAGTTGAACGGAATGGACAGTGCCTTCAGAGGAGGATATAAGATGAACATCAACAAAAGCAAAACGTGGATAATGGAATGTAGTCAAATTAAATCAGGTGATGCTGAGGGAATTAGATTAGGAAATGCGACACTTAAAGTAGTAAAGGAGTTTTGCTATTTGCGGAGCAAAATAACTGATGATGGTCGAAGTAGAGAGGATATAAAATGTAGACTGGCAATGGCAAGGAAAGCGTTTCTGAAGAAGAGAAATTTGTTAACATCGAGTATAGATTTATGTATCAGGAAGTAGTTTCTTAAAGTATTTGTACGGAGTGTAGCCATGTATGGAAGTGAAACATGGACGATAACTAGTTTGGACAATAAGAGAATAGAAGCTTTCAATATGTGGTGTTACAGAAGAATGCTGAAGATAAGGTGGATAGATCACATGACTAATGAGGAGGTATTGAATAGGATTGGGGAGAAGAGAAGTTTGTGGCACAACTTGACTAGAAGAAGGGATCGGTTGGTAGGACATGTTTTGAGGAATCAAGGTATCACAAATTTAGCATTGGAGGGCAGCGTGGAGGGTAAAAATCGTAGAGGGAGACCAAGAGATGAATACACCAAGCAGATTCAGAAGGATGTAGGTTGCAGTGGGTACTGGGAGATGAAGAAGCTTGCACAGGACAGAGTAGCATGGAGAGCTGCATAAACCAGTCTCAGGACTGAAGACCACAACAACAACAGTTAGATTATCTGTAACATTCACAAGCAGATAAATCAGAAGCAATCTTCTCATAATCAAATACATCACAACCATGTTAATATGTAGCATGTACATATCATACCAAAAAAAAACATGTAATACTGATAATTATATGTAAAGAAATTTCTTTCATTTGGGGGCTATATCAAATAATCTAACCAGTGAAAATTAGTACATTTCACTTTCAAAGTGAGAAGACATATGATGCTGACTTCCAAGTGTCCAGCTTGCTCCCATCAACTGCTGGTACTGCTTCAGCAAGATGAAAGATTGAAGCAGAACAGGATAATAGCAATGAATTTTATGAGTTAGCTCCTATATCTGATGTTCCTGCTAGTCAACATGGCAAATTTCCTGACTGACACACACACATACACACACACACACACACACACACACACACACACACACACACACACACACACACACAGTATATCTTCCGCATCACTGTAGGAGAAGAAAGTCTTCCCAATGTCTGGACTACAGTATCTCATGGTTACTGAATGAAAATAGTCTTTAAAACTGAGGGAAGAGAAGAAGAAAAAATAGCTCCACAACTGAATGAACTTATCTCATGCAGTTCCTTGAATCATTCACAGTTTTGTAATGGCATAATTATTTCCCCAAAATACTAAGTACACTATTTTCATACATTCTAAGCACCATATATAATTTGAATTACTTTGGGAAAGATGGAAAATTTTTGTACAGTGTTTGACAATGTTCATCTCCTGTATCAAACTCAATCAAGTTAACCTCCACGAAGGAAGGAAGAACAAAGTTTAGAGGTACACTGACATTATTAAGAGTGATTTAAGAAAACTGCAGATATTTTAAATGTGCCTGGGTGGACAAGGATTTGAGCTTCACTTCTCCTAAGAGATAGGTCAATGATTTGACCATTTCACAGTCTCCAGGTTGCTTCTAAAGCCATTCTCATAAGAATTTCAAACAAAGTGCACATCATGATTGTTGAAGTGAAGTGAAGTGAAGTGAAGTGAAGTGAAGTGAAGTGAAGTTCAATAAGATTTTTCTGAACCATTTGAAACACAGCAATAAATAACCCACTAGTTAATAATTCCATATAATTCACTTTATTTTGCAATATGGCACTTAGGGGATTCACATTACAGAAGAAAAATAGTGCCAAAGTATTTTTATACATTTCTGTTGGGAAAGTAGGGTCAAGTATTTTGCACAGCCCTTGGGCTAGGGGAGCATTTGTATCCAAAAAGAAGGATCGTCTTACTATAACTATCCTGCAATAAAGGGTCAAAGTTTGAATATTACACTTCCTCCAGCTTAGCCAAGTGGAGCAATTCAGTTGGTTCTTTTTGCATTGATGTGGTCTACAATGCACCTTAAGAGGCTTATGTAGTCAAATGGCTGAAATCTTTCTAATATAGTTCTAAGATCCTGAACTTTAACAACCTTGAAACTTTCCTTGATATCTGTAGCCATTTCCGAGGTACAGCCATTCAAAGTTACCCTACCTGTACATATAAAATTCACATGTAAACTCTGGTGCAAGGTGAAAATGTAGTTTATAAAGCAACGTAGCACGTAGAAATGTGTTTCTTCAGTATCATCAGAAGGGTTGCCTGCTGCTGCTAAGCAACCTTCCTGCTCAAGGCATGGTTCTACTATCTCCTTCATTTTAACTATGGTAGTACATGGTTTAGCATGCTCTTGGTTTAAAACTTGACACGAATGACGGTGAGTGACTCTACGGCAGTTACCTTTGCACTATGAATCTGAGGATGCATATTCAATTGACACAAAATTTGTCATGACTTAATGGAAAGTATATTACAGCCAGTTCAAATCATTTCATTTAAAATGCAGAAATTTGGCTGCAGTTGCTCACAGTTTAAAACAACATGCTCATGACTCATTAGGACAGTTTGTGTCAGCATACTCATTGGTGATGTGTGCTGTATCGCTGACTTGTATTAAATAAATAGAGGTCTGTTCATTAGCTGTTAGTTTTCTGAAAAAAGTTGCAATAAATTTTCCACATACCAATCAGAAATAATGGTTGGTTGACTTGGGGAAGGGGACCCACAGCGAGATCATCAGTCCCATCAGATTAGGGAAGGATGGGGAAGGAAATTGGCCGTGCCCAGCATTTGCCTGAAGTGACTTGGGGAAATCATGGAAAACCTAAATCAGGAAGGTAGGAAGTGGGTTTGAACTGTCGTCCTACTGAATGTAAGTCCAGTGTGCTAACCACTGCGCCACCTCACTTGAGAGTAATAGTTTGGTGGGAAAATATCTGTACAATAATCCATGTTTCACTAATTGCTAACTATACTCATCTTTTCATGTCAAGTAGACACTCTTGATCTAAATCTTGAGGATTTTCAGAAATGAAACATTATTGATCTAAAAGTTTGCATACACTACAAATGCATGTGTATTACCAAAAGGTAAAAAAAGGGATTTTTAGTATCTACCTCTCCATTATGCACAGGTCGTGATAACCAGCTGCAGTATTATTATCAAGCAAGAGAGCATTTACCTCAAATGTGAAACACCCTGTATTTATTATGAATATTAAAATTTTTATGGTAAGTCTGCCAACTATTCATGAACTATGTATCTTGTTGCTTTAGGTACTGCACATAATATGCTGACCAGCTTCACTGCATGGTGATTTTGGGTCATCACACTTGGGATTGGTTGAATGAGGCTTCAATACCAATCATCAGATTATGTATTACTGATGAGACACAGTATTTAGTCAGATCTTGATAAAATTTGAAAGCGGTGCAAAGAATGGCAGCTTGCTTTTCTGATGCCTTACTTTAGCCATTGTTATTCAGCACTGTCCATGGATTTAGCAGATTTTGGAACAGGTACTATGTTTATTGTTTTAATAGAGTGTGACTGATTGCGATTAACCTGTTAGTGTACATTGACGGATTTACCCATCATTGTATGTACAGAGACAGGTACAGCCGCCACTGTGCAGTCACCTTGTTGTACAGTGCTTAGGCATGTACTGCATTACTGTCAGCTATATTTTTAGTTCAGGCTGCTTGTTAAAAGATAGCACCTTTAAATCTGCTGGAAATGTTCAATTGCAGCGAAATATTAGAGTGCAAAGTTGACACTTTTTTTATACATTCAGTAGTGCCTCTTGGCCTGATCCGTACGAAATCCAAGCCGAAAGAATATCTTGATTTCTTGAAGAAATGATTTGTGAGAGATTGATGGAGAAATAGATCCTGAAAACAATGAAAACACAGAAGTAAGTGAAAGCACAGAATCAGAAGTGAGTGACAACAGCGGTTGTGCTGACAAAGATGATTTTTCCCTCGACAATTGAGAAGCAATTACATTACCAAGAGCAGCAGTGAAGGCAAGGTAGACATTATTATTTGCAGATCCCTAGGCCAAAACCTTTCAGAATTGCTTGTAACTCTACAGTTTTTTGACGCCATAGTTTGGCAGTCAGTGGCCAAGGAAATAAATTTATTTGCAGCTGAAACATGCAGAGCAAAGAAGGATTGGCAAAGCACATTGGTTTCCTGTGACAGTAGAAGAGATGAAGGCCCACTTTGCACTCTGCCTACTTATGTCCAAAAGAAAGAAATGATCTGTACAAGATAACTGGGTGAAGAGAAAAATAATACCGACTTCTATTGTCGGTAAAACCATGCCTTTTAGGAGATTCGAAGCCATCTCAAAGTATCTTCATTTTGCTACTTATTCTGCAGATATGTAGCGTGACAAAATGAGAAAGGTCAGACCAGCAGATCTGTCAAGAAGAAGAGTAATATCTTCTTATTGACAGATTTCAGATGGTGTACAAGCCTGGAAAATTTTTTGTGTTGATGAGAGCCTGATGGAGTTCAGGGGCAGATTGTCATATGTACAATACAGCCCTTCAAAGATGGCAATATTTAGTTCAAAAATATATAAATATTGCCCATTTGAGATTCGATACTGTTACAGTTTCAAAATTTATACCGGTCTTGAGGCAGAAAAAGTATTCAGCAGCCTGGCCAGTGAGGAAGTTGTTTTGGATTTGTGTGAGACTTTACCGGATGAATGGACAACAATATACATGGATAATTGGTACAGTTCTGACACCTTCTTTCTAAGGCTGTTGGAGAGGAAGGCATATGCAACCAAACAGAAAGTACATACCATCAGAGTTCAAGAACGTAGTGCTGAAAAAAGGCAAACTGACTTTAGCATCAGTGAATAAAGTTAACATAAAATGGGAAGACTAAGCTGAAATCTAATTGCATAATTGATTGTAACCGAGGAATGGACGGAGTTGATGCACATGACCTTAGCATCGTATCCTCTTGTGAAAAGATATGTGAAGGGATATAAAAAATATATTTTTATATGTTAGACATGGCAATTCTCAATGCAAGTGTAGTACACTAAATGATGAACACCAGTAAAGAAGAATGTGGTTCACAGATTTTTGTCTCAACCTGACATAACAAATTTTGAAAAATATTTAGGCTTCCTGATTACAGGATTTAGACGCTTAAGCCAAGAAACAAATCCATTAATACAACAAGGAATATACTGAGGACATTTTCCCACCCAATACCTCCATCAGACAGAGATGCAGCACCATCTACAAGTTGTAAGGTCTGTTACAACAGAAGACGCTGTGGAGAATCCTGCTTTGAGTGTGAAGAGTGCAAAATTTTCATACAGATGGATAAGAGTTTCAAGCTGTATCACACTCAGACAGACTATGTACGATTATATTTCATAGTGTAATAGAGAAACACAATAAATAGACTGCTAGATGGTTCTAATATAGCTTATAGTATGTTGCTCCAGAAATGCTCTAAAAATGAAATAAAATGATTGTATGGCATTTATTGGCTGGGATATCCCCTTTGGGGTTCGACCGCCTTATTGCAAGTCTTTTCAGTTGATGCCACTTCGACGAGTTGTGTGTCAATGATGATGAAAATGACGATGGACACACAACACCCAGTCCCCTCCCGGGAATCGAACCCAGGCCCCCTAGCATAGTACGCAGTAACATGTTCGATTTATTGGTCATAACATTCTACAGTAGTACATAATTTTCGACTGACATTTAAAAGTAATAAAACAAACTAAAATTAATTACAGGTTCCTTGACATTTTGGAAGAAACCCAAGACTAGACCAGAAAGTGATGCTCGCCATTTGATCATAAACGTTTTTCAAAGATCAGATTGTCTCTTGTTTCTCAATGTTCTGAATCACATCATCGAAAATTGGAGTTCACATGACGGTTCTTCTGAGGAAGTTGGAGTATGAGCTACAGAGGCGGACAGGAAAACGGCTGAAAAATGTGTGTACTACTGTGTCACAACGTCGATAAACAGGGTGTATACAACATGGGATAACCGGGAAATCCAGAAGAAACCCGAGAATTTTTTCATCCAGGAGAAAACCTGGGAATTTTTCTTTGTTTTAGTTTTCTGTTAAAGTATTGTAATTTTGACTGGCAAGAATTGATACTAGAGCAAAAAATGTTACTGTATCTTCCTACTCGAGAATAATACTGCTACACAAACGAGAGAGAAAGAAAATAAAACTTTAGTTGCAAAGGAAAATGCGCCATTTACAACAGCAAAACACTGTGCACGCACAAGTGTCTGCAAACAGAAAAATATGTCAAAGGCATTAGGGTGAAGACTATGTATTACTTCGTAACAATAAACTGCTTTCTATGAGTGTGACTTCACAGTTGTTTACATTAGATTCATTTGAACAGTTGCCAGCACGCTTATGCGTATGAGCAGTACCATCTCCTGCTTCCGGTTACTTAAAGTGTAGCTGTATCGGCAGAAGCAGCAAGTAGGCAGATGATAATGAGAAAATTTTTTCTCGCATACCTAGCTGCCAGATTTGCGCATGCGCAGAGTTTTATGGCTTGTAGTGAGAAGGGGCTTAGTCTCCACCTGACCCGTGTTTGCATTAAGTGATTTCGCTGCTTCTCTTCATTTACAGCTCCCATGTCAAATGAAAACAAAACTGCTTTCTGTGGCCGGCAGTTGTCAAGTGAATTAAAATAATTCACATAAGTACGGAAGGCAAAAATATATTATTAATTTCAATTTTATGATTTTATTTCCAAGTCTTGAGCAGTCAAGCAGTAATCACTTTGCAGAACAATGAAGTTATTTTTGTCAGGTTGCTAAAGAAATTTGGCTTTGTTAATCTTTTCTGCTGAGGCAATAAATTTATTTGAAACGAAGTGTTTCATTCCACAGTATTGGCTAGTTCCAATTGTTCGCTGAATTTCAAGTGCACATTATCTTCTTCTGTCATGTATGGCATTATGCCATAATATATAAACAAACACGAGATAGTACAGTACTGGTACTCCAAGAAAATATACATTCCAAAAACCACACTGAAAAGCTTTATATCAGATGGGACCAACTTCATTGTGAATCTGGGCAAACCGATGTGCACTTCTAGCCGAATTATGCATTTTTGTATGGTTTACGAAATTCCAATGCTCTTGGAGTATCCTCTGATGTCATCACTGCAGGTACGCCGTTTGACTCTCGTTTAAAACTAAACACTTTGAGGACCAGCAATTTAGAAGAATTTCGAGCACAAAAGACTGAACATTTGTGTTATTATTTTAAATTTACTGGCACTTTTGTGTGATGTATCATAGTATAACACACGCAAAAAAGATCAATATTACATTCGAAAGCTTAGCTTGTCTTATAGGTTAGTAATCTTAGAGATCCACATTATATGTGAAAGCTTAGCTTTTCTTGTTGCTACAGTATGTATATTAATGTAAACCGTTAACTTTTCCTCTTTGTGTGTTTGCACTACGTAACAGTGTTTCTGCTGTTGGCTGACTAAACATGTGTCCTATGTTCTGAATATCTGCTGTCATCCTCTGGCAAGATACCATGGCATAAGATATGATTGGCTCACAAAAGGACATAGCAAGCTCGGTTTCAACACTCTGGAAACTAACATGCTGTGTTTGGTGCAATTCCAATTTATACTTTCGTAATACAAAAATATGCAGTGTATATGTTTCTGCACACCAAAGGTCTTTCCATAAACTTCTCTCCCCCCCCCCCCCCTCCCTCCCTCCCTCCTCCCCCCGCTAAAGTACTGGGAAGTTCTACGCCAGTGTATAAAACATTAACCATTCAACAAAGGAGTGATAAGTTTTTGGAAAAAGCGTATTTATTTTTTTTTTTCAAACAGAGATATCTCGGAATTTTTTATTCCTTGTCTTCATATACACCCTGACAAAAAATTGTATGACAATGGGTTAAGTAGGTCAAATAGGAAATAGGATTGTGTGTGTGTGTGTGTGTGTGTGTGTGTGTGTGTGTGTTTTTAAGTTCAGGAAAGGTATTAATATCCTCCATGTCAAGTGGCCTAATTCTGTGCACACTGTAATTAGTTAATCTCATCTTTGCAATCCCTATGGGACCAGTACATGGGGTCGTAGTATAATAATGTATGCCTCACTTAGAGCTGTTTCAAGAAACTTGGATCTAGCCTTGCTCAGGACACTTTGTGTCTACGTTCAAGCACCTCGATGGATCAAAAAAACTTGTAACCAGTTGTGCTGCCTGTCTTTGTGTACATTCAGTATTCCCTATTACTTCCATTTTGTGTGGGTCCCACACTCTTGAGCAACATTGTAGGATGTGTCACAAGTATCTTGTAGGCAATCTCTCTTGTAAAGTGACTATTGTCATAGAAACCTACCAAAGAAGTATATTTTCCTAGTATTCTGGTAATGAAGTCTGTCACCTGTGTAATATACTACAAGAGCTGCGACAATGTTTAAAACTAGTAACGTACGTTCGATAAAATATTATAACCTTGGTTGTAAACTGTCTGATAGCAGGTACAATTAGTACAATTGGTTAGATTGCCTATTTCAGTGTGCATAAAGAAAAATAACACATCAAAAATGGTGCACCAGGTATTTTATGCCTTAGATACAGTCCATAATCCAAAACATAGAAATACAGTAGGATTTGACACATAACTTCAACTTGTGGGTAAACTATACTTGAAATATTCGGTACATAAAACACATTATAAGAAAACATTGTTGAATGTCTGCCCCACATAAGCCACTGTACTTAAAAGTAAAATATAAAGGAATAGCAGGTCATTGAAAAAGCACAACAACAAAAAATTAAAATTTGATTTCTGAAAAACATGTAAATATACTTCCTGATAGTCTCTTATCATAATATTAATAAAAATTTTCCTCATGCAATCATCTATATACCTGAGGCTCCAATCTATAGAGAAACAAGTTTTTAGTTGTACCTGGGGACAGTCTGTTATAATGTAATGTGAATTTGTCCATAAGCTGACCAGTTAAGCTCACTTGCTACTGAGGGAAGTGGTGCATTCAAAATATGTGGAGTATGTGGACAAAGTTGGGGAGCAGGGATGCTCCAAGTGATGCAAAATTTCCAATAACAGTACCACTTTCATATCCCAAGACTTCACTCATTGTTGCAATAAAGTCTAGTACCTGTTCTTCCTCCCGACTGACAGTTTCCTCTTTAAAACAGAGATCCATCATATATGCCACTGCATAAATTGTTCTACATGTTTACCTGTGCTTCAGTCTCATAGCACCTTTAATGAGAGACCTGTCTGCTGTAGAGTATATTACATTCTAGGAGTGCAGTGTATGCTTCCGTAGCAGTGCTGTCAAACACTTCATGTACTTCCAAAAGTACAGCATTATCATCTTCAACCTTGTGTATGGCTTCTGACACTATTGTAAATGATGCTATTTATCTTCTAATTGCTGCCATGTTTCATCTGCTAACACAGAAGCTCTAACTGTTCTGTTGTACTGCACAGTTAAGCACAAAGCTCCCTCATTATTCTTAAGTAAACTGTCCAATCAAATCACAGTACCAGCCCAGCAGACTGGTGATGGAAGCTTTAGTGTCAGAGGTATGACCATATTTTCTGTTTCTCTCTGTTTTCAATAAATCATGGCAGACATGGCACACCAAAAAGAATTTTACTATTTTCTTCACTAGATGGAAGCACTCTGCCAATGTTATCCATGACATTATATCCTTTATTAGTAGATTAAAGATAAGTGCTTCACAACCTACGCAGTGTGTTAGTGTGTGTGTGTGTGTGTGTGTGTGTGTGTGTTGCTCCTCTACTATTTTCCGTGAAGCACGCATATTGCACACATCATCTGTGACCACTGTCTTCACACCTGTTTAACTAATAACATCAATTACGTGCAAAGCAGTATACTGTGCAGTTTCCTTTTCCTCACCGGGTCATATACTTTTAAAGAACGTTGGCTGAAGTATTTTCAGAATAAATTTCACATCATTATTCCCCAATACATCAGTCCATTCATCTGAAATCAGTGCAAGAGCAGTTAAACAGTTCAACTTCTTTGTGACAAATGTCACCATACATGATGATATTCAGCAGAAAGCAAAGATTGTCTAAGCAGGTGGTGACTAGGAGGTTCATAGCCAGGCTGTATTTTCTTAAATGTTTCCCAGTGATATCTAGAATTCAGCATAGGTAGTGGAGCAGCCAAAGCATATATATAGCCCTAGTAACAATTTTGCCAGTATCACTATTACTTGCTTGATACGTATCCTTATGCCTGGATGAAGAATATTGTGGTTAATCTGTCGTAAGTTTTTACTGTGAGAAGAACCAGAAGGCACTGACAATAGTGTAATGTAATACTTCAATGTTCTGCAGTCCATTGTTTGCTAACTACTACTTCTCTCTCTCTCTCTCTCTCTCTCTCTCTCTCTCTCTCTCTCTCTCTCTCTCTTGCATTGTCTGAAGCTATCTGTCTAATGATGTTTGGGCAAATATCACATCTGATAAGATGTTCTTTTAATTATGATGCCAGGGCACTATGAAATTTAATTTTACAATATTTACATGTTGCCCCTGTCTTACCATCAACTTGACTTACATCGAAGAGATTCCGCACCTTTGATTGAGTACGCATTCCACAAACTAAACTTTCTGATTTGAATGTGTAAGATAGTTTGGCATAATGTTGAATGAGGCTTGTCAGCATTGTCTAGCTTTATACAGACCTGCGGCCTGAGACCCTAATTTTTGTGTGTTTCCAGACTCATTACATTCATTCCAGTATGAATAGCCCCTGCTGCATATGCAATGCATGCAGCTGTATGCTATAGCTGGTTACATGACAGCAGGGGTGAAAAGAACCATTCCTTCCTTTCTTAGAGGGTTGTAAATGGTTTAAAGCAACATGCTTCAGTTCAACAGTATTAAACATATTTTTAAATTCCTGCCTTCTATGAACTCTATGTGATTGTTCAGTTTTGTATCACAACAAATTGTTATATCTTGGCATTTGTATGAGTTGACTGATTCTAATTGTGACTCATTGGTAGTGTAACTGCAAGTTTTTCGTTTTGTGCCAGTCACCATGGCATTAAAATCTCCTCCTTACCATATTAGGATGCAGATCAGATATCTTACAAAAGCCCACTCCCCAAGCACAATCATATTTAAATCTGCACATTGATAGGTCTTCTTGCTGAAACAGATTGCGCCTTGTTTACACAAGTGTGAATGCCCAGAAGGACTAGACCTTGGCGTCACCAGGCCACAGCTAATTGCACGACTTCCAGTCACTCTTCTTACCAGCAATTCTATTCAAATAGCAAGCAAAACGCATGAATGGAATCACACAATGAATCAGAGGATTTGCTGTGCATACTACCTTGGTTACTGTATCCAGAAATACTTATGTGCCTCTGTGCCAGCAGCAGGGCACCTCATTATTCAAACTTTGAAATCTTAGAACATAGTCTTTGATATATAGGAATTTTTTTTTTAATATCTACTGCATACATGCACTGTATAGCTTGAACCGCATGTAGAAAACTGGAGCAGATGAGGAAGAACTCAAACATGCCATTGCCCTCCCTGCTGCACAAAAAACTGTAAATTCAGTTAGCAAAACAAAGCTTCGGGATATCTTAACGAAAACTCATAGCAGCACAGAAAGTCACCTCATAAGCAGTACAGCTGTCTTTGATTAGCGATATTGTACTCCTTGCCTACGGCTGGCGTCTGGAATTTTCACAGCTGAGTGTGTCTTTTCTCTAGAGTGAGCATATTCTTGTATTTAACATCAACAATCCCCCAGTGGTACTGGTCATATGGGAAGTCAGTGTGCACAGAGTCATCGTCGGGCTGAAGTACAGAGTGGCTGAGGCATACCAGACAAACAGCATGAAGAATCTGCTAAGAGTTGAAAGTGTTATATTGGTTTGTAGGAAAAAAGTGTTGGAGTAATTCAGTTATTTTGAGGAAAGGCACAAGGAGCTAGTTGGAAGAATTACGGCTGAAAGAGTAGTGCATTTGTTAATCAGTAACTCCGTGATCAGGTCATATTATAATTAACATAGGTAAGAAAGGTTATCGGCGGTTTACCTGTCTGATTACTGTGGAAACACAATATGGCATTGGTTACATCAGTATGAATGTGAAACAAGCTTAACTATTAACACAAGACTGGATGAGTTTAGGCAATGTTAGTGTAAGTGGATTATGTGCTGAAACGGCAATAAAAACAAGTAATTTGACTTCTACTGTTATCATCTTGAAGTGGCATTTTCCGTTTTTTAATTAACAAACTAACATCTGCAAAGTATAGGAGACATTTGTGCACATGGTCAGTGTTATTTTGTGACTAATCACATTCTCTCAGTAAAGCCACCACACTCAAGTCCAGTAGCCACAAAAACCTATGTTACCAAACCAGAGACACAGGGGCAGATATATTGAACTTATCTCTGCAACAAAACACATTTTATATTTTATCATTGTAACATTACAGCCATATTACAATCTGCTTAAATGCACTGGTGAACACAGGTATATAACTGCAACACTCTTAAAATGTTATAAAAAGTTAAGAGAAAAACTTGTGCAGGAGCACATTCTTTGTTCTAGTTCAGTAAACAGCAAGCAATCTCAGTTCTTCCAAATGTGCTGAACTCTAAGTTCCATTGAAGTATGGTTGTCATTCCATCAAACATGTTAACCTACAGCTACACTTTTTTAAATGTGAATATTTTAGCCACATACAAGCTGAAGGATCCAGGCAGCTAACTGTTGGATGCTTCTAGCAAACTTAGCCCACTGCTTCTGTTGATAGGTTCTCTTTGAGCTTGAACAAAGCTACTCTATGCATCTGGAATTGTTAATTGCTAGATTATAATTAATAACAAAGTATGTGAAATCTTTGTGGTTGTAGGGAGCTAGGCTCATCAATAGTGTTGGTATTACCCCCTTACCAAAACATTCCTAGACAACAAACTGAAAAGATTGCTCCAGCAACCACAGAGGGAGTAGTGTGCAACTAACTGCATTTGTTGGAATAAATTATGCCTGTCATCTGGGCTCCAAGAACATACTTTGATCACTCCAACAACAGGTAGAGAAGGCTGAGAAGATTAGCCTCTCACAGAGCTTCAACACTGTTCACAATTTGTAGCATTGTCTCTGGAACTGATCAATCTCCCTTTGTTTTTGAATTGAGTAAAAGGGTTGAACGAGATAATTTGAAGGTGCTGTGACAAGCTAGACTGCAACTTCCTGCTCTTGGGTCACATGACTGGAGGGTCTTCCTAAACGGATCAGAGATGAACTACCCAAAAGAGGCTGCTAGCTAGGTAAATAACTGTACATGAAGTGCACAAAAGGTATTTTTTGTGATTGTGCATGATACCAGGAGAAGACCAGACAGTATTAGTGGAAGATCCAAATAACTGGCTCCCCTTCCCCCTGCAAGCCACAGACAACACAATTAAGATATTAGTGAAACTCTGCCAAGACATTCACAACAAACTGCCAAGATGTGAAGCACTCCAAATACAAAGTAGAGCTCACAGAATACTAGGCACAGAAAGCTCCGGTGAATATATGTCTATATCAAAAGGGTAGACTAATGGGAAATGGTAGTGATATATCTGTCCCAATAGACAAGAAACTTAAAACCACCAAGATAGAAATTAAAGCAGTGTGTGACATCATTTGGGCAAGACTTAGTTGAAGGGTGGGCATAACCTTAAAATTATGTCATTTTATCAATTACCAGTTGCACCCCCAGATATAGCCAAAAACGTCCGCACGATAGCACATATTTAAGCTATCCTTCTCTCTTCCCCAAGGAAGGAACTATTGGCTTTGTAAGCTAGAATAGTGCTTGTACTTTTATGAGTGTTAGCAATACTGAAATTTTGCATCCTGAAGGTAAGTATTTGCCAACAATTCAGTCTAACAGTTTTAGTTTTCTCAAGTGAATCAAAAAGTAATTTGTGTATAGTGGCAAGCTGATCTCTCAAATAAACAATCTATCAACCAGGCAACCTGAGAACACCCTAAAATCTACTGCATATCAAATTACATGGAAGGTCATATACCAAGCGTAACCTCAAATTTTATTCCACATTTGTTTCATTGTTGCCCAAAATAGCTGACAGATGAGCTGGAAAACCAGTTGCTGCCCTCTCATGATAGAAAATAAATTCAATTAAAATACAGCACACTGACACTTCTACATCACAAGCATGACACAATGGTTGGTCCTCTTCCTACACAAGAAACACATGCATCAGTGAACTATGTTCAATCCTGACACAAATACGCAACACTTCATCATGCCTCTGTGGTTAGAAGGAACTGCACAATGGGGCTGGATGGTTAAGGTAAGTGACAAACTCCTTTTGTCTGACACTACCACCTCCCATAACCACATGGCCCTGTATTTCGTCAGCAAGTTCACTGCATGTAGGAGGTATTCACAAAATCCTACCGTAGACATCATGGAGGAGTCCTTTGCTGCTGCATCTGCTAATTTATCTCCAAATTCTTACATGCCCTGGTACCCAGCGAAAAGTTACCTTCCTCCTTACATGAACTAAGAACGGAGAGTATTCTGGACAATGTGAATGGATATGCACACTGGATGGCTTTAATTGGACTCATGGAGTCTGAGCAGATGAACTTTGTAGCTCTAATGTGTCTCACCTGTGCTAATGTTTTGAAGATGTAATGTATCTCTGCATTGGAGATAGTGAATTCACTCCAGAAGTGAAGGACTGGGACTTAACATTCTATCATCAACTGAGCGAGAGCTGATATCATGCGAATCATGATTCCAATCTCTGTAAATATTTTGATCTAAATGTTATTTTTTGAACAAGTACCCCTATTTAAAAAAGAAAGAAAGAAAGAGTAGTTGGAGCTTCAGAATTACAGAGGTGGCAGCACACAGTGCAGAGAACAGACCAACATAACTGTTGAATTGGAATGATGGCTATGTTGTTGGCAAGTCTTCCAGACTCCTGAATGTTAAGCAACATCACACACAGAAAAAATGAATGAATAAATGTCAGTAACACACACGACAAGCAAAGGTATAGCTTTTCCTTTTATGTTCAAATGTCTTATTGATAGCAAACTTTGAAGACGATGTGAAGCTCAAAATAATTCATGTACTAAAACATATGTTCATTTATGCTCATGGAAACCAAAAACTTAAAGGGGTTATACTTTGCATTAAGTGTAAAAATAAAGAAAAACTGGCATTTAACCTCAATGTGGGTGCCTGGAACGAGATTTGAAACCCAGTCTTCCAACACCAAGGTCCAATGTCTTATCCACACCACCACTTCTCTTGAAGCCGTTGTAACAGTATATTTGCCTCCAGCTGAGTTTTTAGTGTGGTTTGTTTCCTACAGTGCCACGCTACATAAGACTTCAATGAATTACCCTTTCAGAATGTGTTACTTCCCTTTTATGTCTGAATTAAATTTGTCTGTCATAGGAACTACCATATATATACAGTAAACTTTCACACAATGAGCAGCAATCTTCTTTTGTGGTAACTAAAATACTCCTATAAATGTTACACAAAAAGTTCATCAGTGATCATAATGATTTTCAGTAACAAAGGTTCAGGGATAATATGTACTAAAAACTCTTGCAAACAGAAAAACTACATGTCAGTATCTTTAATATTTCTTGAGAAACATACCCTTTTAATTTACATGTCTGTGTCTCCAGAGTTAATGGATACTGTTTTTCTAACTCAATAGAAATATTTTTTGCAACAATCCATTCAAGAAGACTACATGTATCACCACCAGCACACCCTATGTTCCCATTCTGAGCACAATCAATCATCTGAAAAATGTTGAAAAAATAATATAACCTTGAAAATAAATTTTGCAAAAGTTTAAAAACAAATAGTCATTAAAATATAAATATGATATTTCAAAAACATAAAAAATAACATATCTACTTCAACAGAAAAAATGAGAAGTTAATCAACCTACTACATTAAAATTCTCACATCTACACAAAATTTTAAAATGGGAAGGAATAAAACGTCAGCAGTGTCTTCTGGCTTGCATCTAAAATCAACAACATATTTACAAATGTGACAAAAATTCCAGGCTTCTGTTTTTACAGAGAGAAAATATTGTTGTAAGCATGTTTGGGGGGGAAAAAAAAAAAAAAAAAAAAAAAAAAAAAAAAAAAAAAAAAAACCTGTGAATACAAAGAATTTAGAAATATGTTTATAAACAGAAACATAAATAAATCTCTAAATAAAAATGAAGCACCCGAGCATGAACTGTTAGGCTGCATTATGTACTAAACCAACAATTATTTCTGGTGCCCATTTCCCAAAGACCATCTGGCTAAGTGCAAGGGTAATGATGGATACATCACCCTACTGAGGGCTATATGCAAAAATGCCCAAAGTGTTGCTCTGAACAAGAATGTGATGGCATGATCATACACCAGGGTACATTTTGTTGAAGGTCATTTGGCTCGTTATGGAAGCGTGTATGATTTTCAAGGGAACTGTACAACTGAATCATAAAAGTATGCATCTCTGCTACCATTGTCAGTTCACTGTAGAAATATACAACACCTCTGATGCGCTAACAACAAACTCCTCGCAGTCAAATTAGTGTTTGGGGAATTTACTTGTATAGTGTAATGTGAAATTACTGTTTAATAATTATGTTAGAACATATTTAATAAAAATTGAGGCTGGACAAATAATTT